>NC_060140.1:322271706-327521706 GCF_021461385.2 Schistocerca piceifrons
TCATAGCTTATCTCCGTGGTCCTTACACGCAGTGTACGTTGGAGGTAACTTAGTTGTTCTGCAGTCAGCATCAAATGCCGGTTCTCTATGTTTTCTCAGCAGTGTTCTTTGAAAAGAATGTTGCCTCATCCCCAGGGATTACCATTTGAGTTACTGAAGCATCTCTGTAACACGTATTGTTTAAACCCTCCAGTAATGAATCCAGCAGCCCGCCTCTGATGCTTTGATGTTGTCGTTTAATCTGACCTGGTACAGATTCCAAACACTTGAGCAGCACTCAAGAATAGGCTGCACTAACATCCTATATGTGGTCTCCTTTACAGATGAACCACACTTTCCTAGAATTCTGCCAATAAACAGAAGTTGACCATTCACCTTTCCTACCACAAACCCCACATGCTCGTTCTATTTCATATCGCTTTGTAACATTACGCCACACATTTAAACAATGTGACTCTGTTAAGCAGGCTACTACTAATGCTGTATCTGAACATTGTGTGTTTTGTTTTTCCTACTCATCCACATTAACTTACATTTTTCTTCATTTAGAGCTAGCTGCCACTCATCACAACTAGAAATCTTGTGTAAGTCATCTTGTATCCTCTGACAGTAACTCATCTTTGACACCCTTCTGTACATCACAGCATCAGCAGCAAACAACTGCAGATTGCTCTTCACCGTCTCCGCCAAATGATTTATGAATATAAAGAATACCAGCAGTTCTATCACACTTACCCGGGGCAGTACCGATAATACCCGTGTTTCACATGAACTTTCTCCGTCAAGGACAACACACTGGGTTCTGTAACTTCAGAATTCATCGAGCTACTCACATATATGTGAACCTATTTTATACTGTCATACCTCCTTTAATAGCCTGCAAAGGGGCACTATATCAAATGCTTTCCAGAAATCTAGAAATAAGGAATCTGCCTGTTGTCCTTCACACATAGTTCACAGTAAATCACGTGAGAAACAGGCAAGCCAAGTTTTGCACAAGATGGTTTCCCAAACCACACAAAAAAATCTGGGACATACTTCTCGGTTTCAAGAAAATTTATAATATTCGAACTGAGAATATGTTCATGGATTGTGCAGCAAAATGAAGTTAGGGATGCTGGTCTGTAATTCTGTGGGTCCTTTTTTGACCCTTCTTGTGTACAGGAGTCACCGGCGCCTTTTTCCAGTTGATTGGAACTCTGCGGAAGGTGAGAGATTCACTATAAATTCCCGCTAGTTAAGGGGGCCAATGCCGCAGATTACTCTTTGAAAAAGCGAATTTGGGTTCCATCCGGATTAGGTGGCTTATCTGCTTTATCATCCATACGGGAGTCTGTCCAATGGGCATATGACAGTTAAGTTTGTATAGTTCTCGTGCGTGAACGATTTGTTGAACGCGAAATTTAAAACTTCGGCTTTCGTTGTGCTATCGCCAGCTGCCACACCTGACTGGTCAACAGGGCACTGGATAGAAGTGTTGGACCCGCTTAATGATTTTACATATGATCAGCATTTTCTTGGGTTCTCTGACAGAACTTTTGCTAAGATATGACTGTGGAGTTGCATGCTTTGTATACAGATCTTTTCACAGACGCAAAAATCTCTACTAATCATTGCTTGTCATTATTTGCACCTTCTCTTTTGAACCGAGTGTGCACCAGCCTCTGCTTCCTCAACATTTTCTGAATCATGGTGGGTTTTTTAATCCTTAATCCACTTACTAGGCACATTATTCTCCACACCACAATTTACAATCTGCTTAAACTTTGCCCATAATACCTCTAAATCCATCTTACTGGAACTAAGTGATGCAAATTCACTATCTAAGTGAGATGCCAACAACTGATTATCTGCTCTTTCTAGCAGTAACACTCTCCTATTCTTCTTAACTTATTTATTAACCTTTGTAACCATAGTTGCTATGATGTTTCCATAAGGTTCTGTCTATTTCTAACTACACGTTGTAAAATATTTCCGTTGCATGTAGGCTGCCGAACAAGCTGCTCAAGACAGTTTTCAGAAAACTGTGTTCAGAAGTACTTTGTGTGACTTTTCTGTCCATAGCGCCCTGCAAAGAATCCGTTAAATATCCCAGTCTATATGTGGTAGGTTTAAGTCACCTCGAACTAGTAATGCATGATGTGGGTATTTATGTGCTACTGACCACAGACATTCTTTGAATGACTCTAGAACTGTCACAGCAGAATCAGGTGCCCGATAAAAACATCCTACAATTAGCCTGCTTTCACCTACACCTGTTATATGCAACCAGGTAACTTCGCTGTCACACTCAACTTCAACCTCAATAGAGAGAATATTTTTGTCCACTGCAATGAAAACTCCCCATCTAATCTGTCTTTCCAATAAACATTCCATTACTCCCTAAATCTCTCACAACTTTCCTCTTCAGATTTCAGCCAGCTCTCAGTCCTGAGAATAATTTGTGTACGAGAACTTTCCTGGAGGGTAAAAATTCGGAAACTTCAGTCCCACTAGCTCGACAGTTTACTGATAAAATTCTGACAGTGTAAGTACCTATACTCTTAAAGTGGTCTGACTTCCCTCTCCGAGTATCGAATGGCAAGTGTTCATCTGAGTATCTCAAACTACCCCCTCGCCTAAAAAACCCTTGTGTACACTCCACAAGTATTCTACAACTAAAGTAGCTGCTTCCTTTGTGTAGTGCACCCCTGACCTATCAAGGCGAGTCTGTGCACGGCTGAGTCTGCTGCCAGCTCCTCCTGCATCCGCACACAGCATGCACAATCCTAGATATGCAACTTGCTACCTTCTTGGTGTGTCACCAATGGACGCCAACGCCTAAATGGGCTATGTAGCTGGCTCTTCAGAAGAAATGAAAACTCTACTACAGACTACCTGAATTTACACTTACAAAAACATGAGATTAAACCTGTTAACCAGAAAACCACACGCAATATTTAATAAATATACTGCGAGGAAAAGATAGACAACTTGTCACCATGTAGATCTGTATCAGGCAAAAACTTGAGCTTCACATTACAAACACGTGGTCCAGCAACGCAAAGATGAAGAAGTACCTATTAGCATCAGAGGGCACTTATGATTCAATGTTGAAGATGAAGGTCAAGATACCTACAAAACAGCTTAAAAGTGAAACTAAAATGCTACAGAGTCTCTTTACGAAATGATTTCAAAGAGGGCAAGGCCTTAATCCCAAAGTTTTAAGCAAATTGACTGTGGTAATAGAGCTTTGGCCTCTTCTCTAGTAACACTATTTACACTGACTAAAGACCATTCTAACTCCAACTGATTACTACGTTGCAGAAGAAGAAGAAGAAGAAGAAGAAGAAAAAGGGCAGTATTCTCTAAGGGATGCCATCAATTTAACTATAGCACAGTAGTTTGATTAAGCACATCAGGATACTCATGGGCAGAATATCCAACATACGCTAGAACATCAGTTCAACCTAACCAGACCAATGCACTGGTGCACTTTGCCTGATGAAATCGGAGACTCTCCCCTCAAAACTGTTTGGCACATTCTTCAGAGCTGATAATCTCTTGTAGAAGTGACTCATTCAGAAACACGGAAGTGCAGACAGAACAAATGCATCAAAGCACTTGAGTTTACGTACTAAGATTTGTAATCGCTTATTTAAAGAAACTGAGCAAATGCTTTTCTTCATTGTGTAATACTTTGTCTTTCCTAAAAAGAGTGGTTTATTTATACATAAGCTAGCGATGTCTACTGTTTCAAAGAAGGTGCACTCAACCATGTATTCCTGTTGTCTTTTCATTAGCACAGAATAATCCTAATCCAACTTATTTGGTTAGAGGACACAGACTGATAATTATGTTAGATGACTAATGAACTATAGTGCCAGTTCAATAACTGCTGTCTGAACAAATGATACATTAGATGATTAATGAATTGCAGTGCCTGTTCAATAGCTGTAAAGAATGCATCTTTCTCTCCTTTATAAGCATTTTATTTTCTAATTTGACTTTTAGAATTATTGATACCATATTGTTCACTATGAAAATTTAAAATAATTGAATGTAGACCACCTCCACTATCATAAACACATAAAAACATGTTTCGTGGAGAGAGTAAAGTAACACAGTGGTCTCTTACTTCTCCTGTAAGGGAATGAGATGGCTTGATGCTAAGTATATTTCACTTTCAAAAGCAACATTTCTGTGAATACCAACTGAAAGTGATTTGTGGGTACAACTAATAAGCAGTCTTGCCCGGCAGTGAATCAGGTGTTACTGGAGCTCACATAACAGGGGAAGTTTGAGATATTTGCACACAAAAAGGAACCCCTATCGACTTGTCAAAGAGAAATCATCTGAAGTCTGACGCTACTCAGTCAATGTACAATCCTTTTAAAGATTAAATGAAAAGAATTATATTTAACTTACATGATTAAACTTGAAGGCAATATCATTTCATCAGCTAAGTTACTATGTAACTGCTGTTTAGAGAGGGACATAAAAGTGCCAGACAGCCAGATGTTCAAATATAAGGGTTGCAACTGGTGCGGAATTTTTGTACACAAATCAGCTCACAAAAACATGGAAGTCTGAAATTTACAGCACTTATTACTTCCCCCAGAACAATGTCTACTGAACTGAACTATTTTGAAGCAGTTGAAGCCAATGACCATTGTGAAAGCTCTCCAGTTTGTCAGGCTAGTTGAGTTGAAGTTCCTGTTCACAGATGACTTGAATGCACTCAACAACCCACACAGAACGGGGGAGGAGGGCAGGAGCAAAATCATCTTATGAACATCATGCAGAATGAAACTGAGCTGCTAGCAATATTGAACCTTGATGAATGTATGGATTTCGTCACATTAGCACCTGGCACAAGACGAGTACCACCATAAGGGATGCAACTGGCATTTACTTATTGCTGATTTCAGTGCACCCAACAGCATCCCTGAATTTATAGCAGTGGTGTATAACAAACAGAAGGAACAGTGGAAAGAAACATGTTGGCAGAGTGTCTGCCAGTACTAAGGAATTCGACCCACTCCCCCTAGAACAGGGCTTCACAACATACGTGCTTGCGGAGCAAGCTGTGAGCCGCAAGGCGCGAGCACGGAGCAGCGCGAGCACGTTACCCCCACTACCAGACCAAAGCGGAGAGTCACATGGGGCACACAACAGCTGCCGCCAGTCAATGTAAATCCGCAGCCACCTGCAGGGATATCACTCACGAATTATTACTGTGACAAATGAAACAAATAAAGGAGAATGTACACGTGCCACATCATTTTATTAGCTTAGTGTATGCCTCTACATTCGTATTAATTTGTGAACTGTTACACAATAAAAGGTGTCACTGAGGTGTGGGATTCTCGGTTATCTTGTACTTTTTGACCTTTACAATTGCATCTATGTTTGGAGTAATTGTTCTTGTGTATTGTAGGCGCAGTTTAAATTTCGGTCAGACAATGCGTTTCTCAGGCGCGTCTTGTTACATTTAATTGCAGAGAACAGTTGTTCACAAACATACGTGGAACCGAACATCGATATTATTGTAGCTGCCAGTTTGTGCAAACGAGGAAATCTATCCTGAGGGAAGTGTCCGTAGAATTCCAAAATGTTTTTCTTGTTCTGAAATTTGTCTCTGTATTCTCTGTCACACTGCAGGTCAATAATTTCTAGTTGCAGCTCAGGACGAATCTCTTCAATATTCGCTGAATATGGAGAACAGATCAAAATCACTGTCTAGTGCTGTCAGATCTTGAAAGCGTTGATCAAATTCTTCGTTAAGGGCAACTAAACTATGTGAATAACGTTCACAGTCTTTGTGAACATCTTGCATGAATGATAATTTAGGAAATGAGCTAGATTTCCTGTTTCCAGCTGACTCTCACAAAGTGTCAATTTCATTTTAAAAGCTCGTATTCGATCTATGAAATGAGTAATTAGCAGATCTTTGTCTTGTAGTGACATGTTCAAAGCATTCAGATGGCTAGTTAAATCTGCTAAGAACGCGAGATCACATTTCCATGAAGGCTCTTTCAATTCAGGAACACACATGTTATTTATTTCCATGAAGATATTTATCTCATCAAATAGGCAAAAAAAAAAAATCGATTTAATAATTCGCCACGACTAAGCCAGCGGACCTCGCTGTAATAAGGCAGGCTACCATACTGGCTTTCTACATCCTCAAGAAAGTTTTCAAATTGCCTGTGTTGTAGTCCATGCTTCCTTATATAATTGGTTGTACAAACAACAACACTCATCACATTTTTTAGAGTGATACTCTTTGCACATAAGTTTTCCTGGTGGATCACACAGTGAACACCCCGTATTTCATTCAGCATGGTCAGTTTTTGCATTTTCTCCTTCAACAGCGCAGCGAAACTGATTTTTTCCCCTGTCATCGCTGGTGCACCGTCTGTAGACACTGCAAGTAAAGAATTCCACGACAATTCTATATTTTGAACACTTTCTTCAACACTACTTAAAATATCACCTCCGGTTGTAGTGTTCTTCATGGCTACTACACCGAGGAGCTCCTCTCTCACCTGAAGATCTCTATTAACACCTCTAATAAATATGGCAAGCTGCGCTGTTCCAGTGATATCAACACTTTGGTGCAGAGCTAGAGAATACGCCATAAAATCTTTACAGATATTTGCAAGCTGGCTCTGAACGTCGTCTGTCATGTCCTGTATGCGACGCATAATGGTCATGTTACATAATGGCACAATCCGAAACTGTTCAACTTGAGAAGGACACAAATGTTCCGCTGCAACTACCAAACATTCTTTTATTAAATCGCCATCAGTGAAGGGGCGCAGGGATTTTGCTAAAAGCAAAGCAATTTTGTAAATCACTGAGAGCTGCCTCAGTTGATTTTTCTTTGTCGTCCAGATCTTCTTCGGATAGCTTCCTTCTAAGTTTAATAACTTCCTGTGCACGATCTGGGCCATCACATTTTCCACTTCCATAGTCTTTCGTGTGGTACGACATATAATCTCTGTGCAAATTAAATTTCCTAAAAGAACTCAGCATTCTGTGACATACTAAACATTTTGCAACACCATCTTTTTCTGTAAACAGATACAATTCCTCCCAATGGGGGTTGAACTGCGAAAGCACGGTTGGGGTTACACGACGGCGACTTGACACGAATCTTAACCAGCGAAGTGACTGTTAGAGCTGATTGTAGTACTTTAAATGTTACACAGTCGGCGCGAATTCAATAGGCACGCTGCGGCCTTATTCAAACGTGCGCGCGCATTTCCCCTCCCCTCCCCTCCCCCCACACTCTGCGACCTTGCACCTGCTCGCGAGCACGTGCCTGAGCAGACGTGAGTACTCACGCTCAAAACTGGCCAGTTGTTAAGCCCTGCCCTAGAAGATCATGATTTACTGACTGGACAAGCAACGGAAGTCCCATATATCCTACCACCACCACCACCACCACCACCTACTCCAGTTCTGTCACAATCACCACCTATCCCATCAAAAGCAGGGCTACTTGTGAAACCAGCCATGTAATCTACAAGCTAAGCTGAAACCACTGTGCTGCATTCTTTGTGGGAATGACAACCGACAAGCTGTCTGTCCGTATGAATGGCCACTGATAAACTGCTGTTGCTGAGCACGCTGCCCAACACAACACCATTCATTTCAATGAGTTATACAATTTTCTCACCCATCCAGTCCCTTCCCTGTTCGACATTTCAGCACTACACAGCCCTTATTCCACCAGTGCACCCGGTCCTTTTACTTCTCTCCTCACCCCCCCCCCCCCCCCCCCGCCCTCCATCTAACCTCCCAACTGCACCTAGCTGCCCTACCCTCTCTCCACCTTGGCCTTGCAGGCTCCCCAGCAGCAATTCACTGTCCCCACCCCTACCCTGCTATCCTCCCCCTCCACACCCCAGCCTCTTCCTTATTCCAACCTAGCTGACATTCCCATCATGCACTGCTGCTGTTGCTCACAGTGTGGCTTCAGCTGCCAGAGGTAGCTTGTTGGTTGTTGTCATTCCCACAAAGAACACAGCACAGTGGTTGCAGCTTAGCTTGTAGATTAAATGGCTGGTTTCATACCGTGTGTGTGTGTGTGTGTGTGTGTGTGTGTGTGTGTGTGTGTGTGTGTGTGTGTGTGTGTGGCGCGCGCGCGCGCGCGCGCTCTATTTTCAACACAGACCTTGTTGGCTGTAAGCTTATACTGTGACTCAGCATCTCCGCTTAATGGTGAGTGGCAACTTTCCTTTTCGTAATATTGTTACTTTCCATCCTGGATTTTCCATTGTTTAACAATACCTAATTTCATGGATAAGGATTTATACAAGCTTCCTATATCACCTCCAAAGGGCAAGCATATGATTCCCTTATTTGTTTGTCGGACATAACATCAGAAGGGTATTGAAATCATATATTCTTTCCATGCGAGTGGTTAAATGTATTTAACTATGCACAAGAGAGAAAGCAAACTAAAGCATCGAATCCCAATTAATATTACCTCTAGCCTTGCGTCAGGAGAATAACTTAAAACCTTAGAATTAAAATAACCTGTACATATAATTCAGAAAATATTCCAAGGAGTAGCTTCAACACAGAGTTACACAACAGCACTAATCGTTTTATTGTTTGCTCTTTGTCTTCTGGTTATACAATGGCATCCACAAGATAAGAGAGATAAGAGTTGAACTCCCCCCACTCTATAACCTATTTTGTTGCCTGTTACTATGAAGTATTGTTATATGGAGTCGAGTGGAGATGTTTGGATGGGTGCACGACAGCAAGGTCTTCAGCGCCCGCATGAAAACAGATTGAGACAAGTGTCAGCAAAATACACAAAACAGTAAGATAAAATGGCATGGAAAACAAAGGTAACAAAAACTGGCAAACTGTGTGTGTAACCCCACAGATGCACGGAACAAAATGTGGTTAAAGTATTAGATCATTATCTAATAAGTACACACGATGAAAGTGGTATAAGGAGCTATGGATGTGGCTGGCTGACCACAAGAAGAAAAAAGGAAGAGCCAGCCACTGTGCAACATACTAAAACCTCCAGCCTACAAGTTTAGGCTCAAATCCAGACGCATCACAGAACTTTAGAACCTTAGTCACACTCGTCTCATTATCAGCTAGAATAGAGGTCACATCCCCACCAATATCTGCTTCTATCCTTGCATCATGATATAAAATGCACTCTTTTAAAATATGGTTAATACACGTGTGCATGCCACAAGCATAACAAAACACAGGATCCTCTTGCCAGAGTAAAAAACTATGTGTGAGAGGGCAGTGCCCAATTCTAAGAAGGGTGAGGGTAACTTCATTCTGCCTGCGCAACTGGCAGGAGGAACGCCACAGTGGGTTGTTGACTTCACCAACCGCAGCTTATTGGCCATCACAGCCAGCCATTCCTCATCCCACAACTGCACACACTTCCTGTGTAGTACAGAGACGACAGCCTGCAAAGGAATAGGACACTGCGCCACATCCTGTCCTCTGCAGGCCTCCTTGGTAGCCCAATTGGCCTGTTCATTTCTCCATATACCTACATGACCTGACACCCAGCAGAATGACACCTGCTTACCCTGAAATTGGATCAAGTACAGTAGGCCATGTATCACCTGAACCAACTCCTCAGCTGGGTACAGGTTCTCTAACAATTTTAAGGTGCTACGGGAATCTGAGCAGATGAGAAACCATTTGCCCCAAATATGATGCATCTGCTCCCATGCCTTCAGGATCGTGTGGAGCTCCGCTGAGAAAATGGTATGAAATTTCACCTTATCAAAAATGGATTATTTCAGAATTTCCTACAAATGTGATCTTTTACTGATTATCTCACAATCACCACAACAATATTTGAATGTTCTCCAGTAACTGCCAAGCAATTTATGTACTTTGCTCATCACTGCCAAGTGGCAGCAAATTATACAGATCCAGAATGCCAGGCAGATGACTATCAACGTTTTGTACAAAATACATGTGTTGTTGAAAGTTTTTTTGTCATTCAATGTTTATGAAGAAATGTGTCATTCAATGTTTATGAAGAAATGAAGTGAATCACAAGCAAGGAGAAACAGGTTTGACGACAGCTTCTGAATAAATGTCCTACTTGATTAATATTAAAGGAACAGTGCAATACACAATGTCTAGGAGTTGCTCAAACTTGCACGATTTAACTTGTATCATCTCTTTAGCAACTGACGGTGTGGCAGTTCCTTAAAACCAAAATGTTGTGTTGCACAAGTCTTGGGAATTTTGGCACTGTAGCGATTAGACAAACACACCAAAGATCCATATGGATGGAGGCATATTTTTGAAGGTAACTACGAATAGTTTTCTTTGGTTTGCTGCACCCTTTTGTTGTTTGCAACCCAACTGCAACCAAACATGCATTCTGCTGTTAATTCCAATAGTCTGTGGGTGTAAGATCACACACTGTCCCAGCAATAGGTACTTATGGCTGACTTAACACAATCTCGGCACACTTGCTTTCTAACAGTGAGAGATATCCTAGCCAAGAAATTACATTTTTTGATGCTCCAATATTGAGCTGCCAAACACTTCATGCCAACACCCACCTTGCAAATGACTTACATACTGTTTTATGACTATTTTGTTGTTAAAACGTGTTGTTCTCTTACTGAATGGATGTTGGCTGCCACCTAAGCTGCTTCATTAAAGCAATAATCTACTAATCTGTGAGATGCCCAATAGCATGACAGTAGATGCACCAACTGCCTTCCTTCTTTCTGTAGTAATAATAAGCAGTTACACTCATGGCTGCTTCAGATGACACTCTTCCTATAATGCAATGATATTTCTGCAAGTGCATTATTTTTATTTAGACCTGTGTATTGCAAATGTCTTAAAATATTAGCAACAGTTCCTGCTGGTGACTTGTGCTACAATGAGGTCGAACAGCAAATTATAGTGGACACCAATGACCATACTATGGACAGCCCATCAACTCACACGTTTCATTTCCTTACACCTTGTCTGGAAGTTTAGCACAACCTTTTTGTATTCAGAATGCCTCATTCGTCATTCCTATCTTCATTGTCTGTCCAGTGATATCCAGTGACTGACCTTCCATTTCATGAAGCGAAGGTTGCACATCCCCTAGTGAATCACAGGTAACAATCATACAGACTGATGAGACGATGATAAGAAGTTCAGTGTTAGGAACACCACTCACTGTACAATGTCAACCTTCGTGGTGTACTAAAAGTTTATGCCTACCTCCACAGGAATTTAAAAAGAATGGGGTACCAGTGTGTACTTCAATTAAAATTGCTCTGCAATTGACAGACGGCAGTTGTGGGGAGATGAGCTGCTGGCTGGTACACAACATGTGAAGTGCTCATGTGATCGACAGCTGCTTGTGCTCAAAGAAAGAAAGACAGAAAGAAAGAAAGAAAGAAAGACATCTACTTATCCGACTGTCACTAACGTCTACGAATGTCTATGTAAGCAATGGGTAAAGCAATGGTGCGGGCTGCTGCTGCTGCCGCTATGTAGGCACAGCGACATGAGAGATTCCATAATCACTCGTTACAGGCAAATAATGGCAATAATACAAACATTCAGTCACATACATAAGAAAGTAAAGTATTATCTAAATAAGTGGAGAAAATTTTGAGGTGTTACGTGAATACAACTGAATTTTTGGTACTGTAACATTTTACTACTAACAGATCTACGGCAGTCTTATCTGAATCATTTTGACTATTGCCTTTGTAGTCACAAGAGCTGCTGTCAGAATTTAATGAAATAGTAAGTTGTTTTATGTTATTTTCTACTACACACTTGTTCTACAATGCTTTCATTATTACTCCCTGCGTGTGTCTCATGACATTACACCAATCTGACAGTGTGATTAACAACGTCTTTTGTTAATCTTTCTACTTCTGCCAGTGTTCATCTTTTGTTGTTCCTAGCCTTGTAACCCGTAATTTGAACCCACACAAGTTCAATGGAATTAAAATGGCTGTGATATGATCGTCGTCTGAGAACCCTACATCCTTATCTTTTTGCCAATTCATCTGTAACACAGAGCCACGAGATCCAGTGAGTCACCCTTTCTACAGTTGCATGGTATATAAATTTTGTTCCTTTTAGCCAGTCGATGATGTATTGCTTTCTGGAAGTTGCTGTAGGCACCTTATCAAGGATAGCCAAATGGTAGGAGATCATAAATACTGCTGATAGTCTGTTCCAGCTTTTGATAGATCTTTGATGTCAACAAGAGCTACAGAATGATTCACAGATTCCAAATCTGCATGCCTTTCACCACGATAAATCTCCATTGCATTTTAAAACATCAATGAACAGCTAAAAACCAAGGAATAATTGTTTATCTAAATTCTCAGCTTTTTACACCTCTCTCTTGCGACATCTAGCGTTCACTTACGCGGTACGTAAGGGTGTCTGGATTCGTTTGCTAAGACAGTATACTTATTTTCCTGTGGAAGAAGGCACGAAGTTTTAGTACACCACGTATACCGACACTGTACGGCAAGTGTCATTCTAGCACCAAACCTTGTATCCCCATCATCAGCCTGTATGTGTATAACCTGTGATTAACTTTTAGATATGCAGCCTCCGCACTGTTAAGAATAAAGTCAGTTTATTGCACAGACAGAAGTATTACAGTAACTAAAATGAGAGCTATTAGTTTTATGACTGCATTACTAACAACTTACTTTTCTTACAGAAATAAAAAACAGTAGGCTTGACTGTGTATTTGAACTCTCAAATTTATAGTCCGGTGTCTTCCTTTTATGCTTATGTGTCAGAAAGACAATTTCATTCAATTTAATATTGTTACAGTTGCTGTAACGCCAACTTAGAATGCAGATTTGAGTGATATGATACATAAATAAATGAACAAGAAACAAAAATCTGGCACACGGGGACAACTTTGTGGAGCACAGTGGCATACTGCAAGAGTGTAAATTATGTTTACTCCACATTCTAGAGGTATGGGCTCTTTTTACTCATAAGAACAACTTCGATATGATGGCTGCATTTCACGTACAGTAGCATAGGACCGGAAGTCTACTTAATGTAAAGCAACCACATTTCTCATTGGAAGCTCTCTGAATTACATGGTGCAGGTTTTTAAATTTCACATCATCGTAACAACTACCACCACTAAATGCAAGCTATGATGTGGAACTGTAAGACACGAAGACATTGAAGCTATTAGTCAAATAGTTTATTGATGATCATTTGATAAAGATTGTAAACCTGAGATTTTTCTTTTCAGTATTTTGGGCAGAAACTAAAACTTTTACTAAAGACTTCAGCAGCAGATATTCTTTTGCCTGATTTGCAATGCAAAGCAAAATTACTGCCGACTGTGTCCCCCACTCCACCTCTCCCCCTGCAACCAGGTGGCCAATCACGTCTAGGACCCCTTCCAACACCAGTCGGTGCATCTGTATCATCTGGCAAGGGTTGTGTCCACAGAACAGGCATCACAGTGAGCATCAACAGGCAACACAGTGAGCATGTAGAGCCTGCCAAACAACCATGAATGGCTGGCGCGTGGCCCCTAACACTTGCTTCACAACAACATCAATCACAAAGTAATTTTAATTAGAGTACAGTGCCGACAGTGAATCACAGACAAGTCGGTGGTATTATAGGGGTGTTTTCAATCATCAGGGTCTGGTCCTCTTTGTGCACAGAAGGATATGCTACACGGTTAAGGATATGAACAAATTGTGTACTGTGTACTTTAGAGGGACATTTTGGAGACAACAATTGCATCCAAGACAATGCACCCTGTCAGAGCAGCATCTGTGAGGCCGTAACTTGTGAAAATTAACATTCATGTAATGAACCGCTTGCCCTGAGCCATGACTTGTACCAATGGAACACCTTCAGACAGCTCATCAGAAGTCTTCCCAGCAGATCTGATGCTTTCATAAAGGTGAAGGGTGGACACACCTCTTATTAATAGGTATCTGGGTACTTTTAATCGGACAGTGTATAACAATTTCTAATCGAATTAACAGTTTTCAAATTTATATCTATTATTACAGAAGTATACTGGTTAACTAATGAAACTCATTAAAGATCTCTGCAATACGAGTCTTTCTCGCACGATTTGTACGCAACTATCAGGTAATGATATGACAGGATAAAAATATTAACTCTATTCCAAAATTACTTCAATGTTATGGAAAAGGATTCTTTTGGTGACGAGAACAGTATAAGCTTTTGGAAAAATTGAGGTTCAGAAACTCCAGGCAGAGGTGAGAAAAACCTTCCAACTATGTTAACAAATACAACTAGGTTACCAAATATTATGACCCCAGACCCACAAAGTGCACTCACAGCTCTAGGTGGTTGCTTCAACTGGAGGAGGAGGAGGAGGAGGAGGATGCTGCATGGTTTGAGTGGAGGGGACCAAACAGCGAGGTCATCAGTCCCATCAGACAAGAAAAGGATGGGGAAGGAAGTTGGCTCTGCCCTTTCGAAGGAACCATCCTGGCATTTGCCTGAAGCAATTTAGGCAAATCACAGGAAACCTAAATCAGGATAGCCGGACACAGGTTTGAACTGTCGTTCTCCTGAATGTGAATCCAGTGTGCTAACCATTCCGCCACCTTGCTCAATGACGATGACATAATAATAATAATAATAATAATAATAATAAAAATAATAATAATAATGAGTACAGTGTCAGTGTTGCCAAATCAGATCTGTATACAGATTACTGAGAACTGCAAATCCAACCACAATTCAGTGGAAAGACAATTTTTTAGGCCAAAAGGCATCTTGTTCTATTATAGACTTCAGGCAGCTGTTTCCACAGTACTGTTAAGTTTTAATGAATCTGCAGCACGGTATCTCAGAAGAGAGCTTTGTTACAACTGATTTCTTTTGAAAACTTTTCAAGTACTTTGTTGCAGCAATATCATCTTATGTACTAATACCATGGTATTACTGTTACATAACATGACATGTTGTGTGCAAACTAAAATATCAAATCTTTTCCACTTGAAACCAAAATTATTATCAAACAGCAACACAGAAGATGGACATCTAATTACCAGCCATCAAAGGAGTACGAACAGTGACGTGATATGAAAACTTGAAACTGGAAGGAACATATAACAGGGTGTATACATGGACAAGGAAAAGAATTCCCGGATTTCCCCGTTAAAAACACACTTTTTCGGTGTTAAGTGACAGTGTATTTTCCCTCGGAACTGCAAAACTTATCAATCTTTTGAATGGATATGGTTTTATACACGCGTACAGAATTACCCGGCACTTTAGAAAACGAAACTCAGGGAAAAAGACACATTTTGGAAATAACTCATGTGCAGCAACATGTACATTGCGTATTTTCGTATTACGAAAGTATACATTGGAATTCAACCAAACACCGCATGTTACTTTCCGAATCATTGAAATAGAGTTTGCTATGCGCTTTTGTAAGCCAGTCATAGCTCATATCATGTGATCTCGCAAGCCGATAACAGCAGATATTCAGAGCATATGACACATGATGTAGTCAGCCAACAGAAACATCACTGTTAAGTAACACAAACACACAAACAGGGAAAGTTAATACTTTAAATTAATATACATAGCTTAGCTACAAGAAAAGCAAAGCTTTCGCATAAAATATTGGCCTCTAAGGTGAAGAAGCGGCAAAAGAAGCTAAGCTTTCGCATATGATATTGATCTTCTCTGCGTGTGTTACACTTTAAGATATCTCACACAAATGTGCCAGTAAAACTTTTAATAATGACATAAATGTCTGATCTTCAGGATTCGAAATGCTTCTAAATGGCTCGTCATCAAAGAGTTGATTTTTAAATGAGAGTCAAACCCTCTGTGATTTATGAAATACATGGTAAATTCTCGCACATAGTTCAACTTATGAAAAAGGATATTTACTTTGAAAGCAACACTTCTCAAACCACCATTCGCAATATTTTCCCCGCAACATTTTAGAAACAGGTTCGTTTCAGCAGATGCCAGAGAGCACAGACAACAAGCAACACCACACTTGCGCAGCTATCATGACATAGGAAGTCCGTATGTACATACGTGTAAAACATTTGAAGATAATACATTATGTCATAAAAGAAACAAGAATGGAGGAATTTTATAAGGGGGGCTATGCTCCAGACTGAACGCTGAAAGGCATAATCAGTCTTAAATGATGATGATGATGATGATGATGATGATGATGATAAACAAGACACCAGAGGATACTCCAAGAGCATCAGAATTTCGTGAACCATATTAAAAGTGCCTACTTGAAGTGCCCATTCGTATGTACTGATATCCAATGAAGTAGACTTCGAATTGATATTAAGCTTTTCAGTGTGGTTTTCGGGATGTAAATGTTCTTGGAGATCCAGAACTGAATTATATCGCGTTTGGTTCTTTATTATGCCATAATGCCATACGTGCTATAGGACGAAAACTTTGACTTGAAATGCAGCAAACAGTTGAAACTAGCCGGTACTGTGGAATTAAACACTTTGTTTCAAATACACTGACTGCATATTTTAGCCTTCCGTAATTATTTGAATGTATTTTAATTCACTTGATAGCTCCCAGCCACAGATATTTGTTTTGTTTTCATTTGACGTGAGAGTAAACTAAGGGGAAACAGCAAAATCACTAAATGTAAACACGGGTCACGTGGAGACTACCTACTTTAACTCCGACTGCTCTGCGCATCTGCCCCGGATCTACAATGTTTTCTAACTGGGTCAATGCTTTTTTTAAAAAAAAAAAAAAAAAAAAAAAAAACGAATTTTCGAAAATATGTTCATCTTGTAGCGCACATCTTTCTGAAAAGTCTAAAACATAAAACGTGTGTTCGAGGAAATTTAAGATATGTTATCTGGTCTTAAGTGTACCGAAGTGCAGTGCCACGACTCTTCATACGGCATTCTTCTATCGCACATCAGTGTATTTCGCTCTGTGGAATTGAAGCGTGTATATTTTGTAATGGCTGCCATCAAACTATATTCAGGACAATGGAAATTGGAATGTCCTGTGGTGCCTCTCCTGCTCCCAGTTGGCAGGTTTGACAGCCTGCCCCTCTTTTAAAAAGATCTCACAATTAATAGCGGATGGGATTATTTGTAATTAGGAGAACAAGAACTCTTCATAAAATTTGCATTCTTTATTGCCTATTAGCTAGTAACTTGCTGTTTTGTGTGACATAAAATTAAACATAGGATACATAAAACAAATAAATCCAAGACACACACAAGAAAGCTCCTAGCATTTTTTTCTCTCTAATCTTGCTACAAGTTTACATGGCATGCTTTCCTTTCTGCGGAAGAATCTATCGCGATTATGTCACAGCTGGTGAAAGAATCTATTACCTCATGAAAGTTCGTCAAACGTTTTGCTACATGAAAAATCGCAATGTTGCTATCTAACACTGAAAAAGCTGTTAATACAAATAATACCAAAGACTGGTGTTTTTTCTCTATCTGATTACGTCTATTTTGTCACTGTCTGCTACATAAAACAAAATAGGCCTTTCTAATATTGCAGCAATTTTGTAACACACACCAAATAAACAAGACTGTTTTGGCACAAATGGTCATTGTTATAACACAACAGAATATTATTCACGAAAAGCTTTATGTTAGGAAATACTCTTAGTTTCACATTTCATTCATATGCACCAGATTCTCAAGCATGAGATAGAAAAGTAGTATTACGAAATTTTGATATAAATTTGGAATCGTCTTATTCTTCCATAATTTGTGGGATGTCCCCATTTCTTCTCCTTCATCTTTCTAAAAAATCTTGTCATCACCAATTCTGTAGCTATTCCTGCCATTGTCAAAATTTGTTCGCCGATTAACTTCATTAACCCTGCCAGAATCACAGGTTTAGTTATCCCGCGATTATTCTCCGGTCATGCGTTGTTACATGTCCGTACAACACTTTTCCGCGTTACTTCCAGAATAGAACTTAAGCGGCTGCTAGCCAGGGACTGTACAACTGGTACTTACTAGTGTAGCGATCTTGCTTAAAATTTTCTGTCAAATTTTCATTTTCTTGGATACATCGAGAAGATAATATGTAATCTTTCTCACCTTTATTCCTGTTAGTCGTTTATTTCCATTCTGGTAGTCTGAATCTATGGATTTCGCTAGTAATCATAACAACACTGATCATTCGCAAGCCCAATCAACCACATAATCAGACAGCGATTGGCATTCACCCGTTCGGCTTTACTCCGCTCAGCTCGTATAGCCCCGTCCCCTTTTTTCTGGGGAAAGTTTATTTCTAGATGCGACAAGGATTCTCCTGACAGAGACGTCACGTACACTATGCATGCATTCAAAAATCAACTATGATTCATTCAGAAATCAACTTAAAATGTGTTCAAAAACAGACGGGGATGCGGTTCAAAATCATATGAATAACCTATAGACCAATGTGCACCGATTGCTAGGTGCTTTGTGAAGCAAGTTCCCCCCCCCCCCCCCCCTCCCCCCCACGCACGCACCTGTAGAGGTGCATGCCTACTGACCCCTTTCCATTTTCAATTCTTTCTAATCTTTCAAAAGCAGATATGAAATAAAAATATCTACAATTTTCTACCTTGACTATTTACAGCTATGCTAGGCAAAATGACCGCCGCGCCGCATCACATCACATCCCACCCCACCCCACCCTACATCACATCCCACCCCACCCCACCCTACATCACATCCCACCCCACCCCACCCTACATCACATCCCACCCCACCCCACCCTACATCACATCCCACCCCACCCCACCCTACATCCTTCCAAGGAAGCATTAAACTCCATTTTATGACTTTGCAACTCCTGAGCATAGGCAAGTTATTCCATGTTATTTGTTGCTAATCAATTTTCTCAGATAAAATATATTATGTTGTTTTCCAGTAAGCTTTCGCACAGTCTGCCAATGATTATAGATGTCTGGCTTGTGGGTATTGTTCCACCTTTTAGAGAAACTTCTTCCAAATACCAATACCCTAAACACAAATTCTCTGAATTGCAATGCAGAAATCTTACCCCAGAACCCTGAATTTTAAGATATAAGAATACACATTTTAAATTCTACACGGGCAGAAAATTTTCAAGAACTTAGGTCAGACTGTTCCGCATGCCTTATGGAGAACAGGTGCCCGTCAACTTGACTGCTGGTAGGCACAGATGGTATAGACTACCAATGGGGTGGCCCTACAGCACACGCTCTGCATGTGCATAAGCCACTTAGTGATCCCTCCCCTTGGGCTCTCAGCAGGGAAGAATGATCACATAGGCTAGCCCATGTGTCATCTATTTGCTCACCATTTCCCGAACTCAAGCAATCTATCTGAATCAGCAAGACACGTGAATCCTGTGTATGCCACAAACACCGCTTTCAAAAAGGCTTTGGTAGAAGTCAATTTTTAAACAAATACAGGTATGTGCATGCAGCTGTTATTTCTGTTCTTGCAATCACAAACAATATGCAAACTGCTGCAATCTAAGTTCTACATTTGCATGCTTATACTGCGCACAGCAACACTAATTTGAAAACACCATGCCTACTAAAATAAAGGGAAAAATTGGAGGAGACACTAAGGGAGAAAACAGTAAGCCCATTGATTTCAAATGCAAAACATGAAGTTTCCAAGCTGTTTTTTAGTGGCGATCACAGCTGTTAGCAGAATGATCAAAGGATACAATCCCTACAGTTAGAGAATAATTTCTGTATCTTGACAAAACCGTGCAATAAACATAAGACAAAACCGACTACTTTTCAGGACTTACTATACTGTGAGGAAGGCCAGGGACAGCGCCTGCTCCTGCACCTGCCGCGCCGCCACCAGCACCAGCTGCTACTGAGTGTGGCACCTGGTCGTGTGGTGTTGTTGAGTGTGCCTGCTGCACAGGCAGTGCTCCAGTGTAATAACCACCATTCATGCCATCTGCGTAACCTGCGGCAGCGGCAGCTGTCCCTCCCAGGAAGTATTCCTTATTCACACAATTGCGTAGGCAGTCAGGAATACGTCCAACGATAGCCCGCCTTATTTCACTGGCTGCCATCTCGCGCAGTTCTGTGCACGACGCATCCGAGTAGAACGCTGCATGAGGTGTACACAGCAAGTTCGGCGCGTCTTTCAGTGGACCTGAAAAATTGAAATTGTGAATACTCTACATAACTTCTTCAAACAATGGAAAACCCAGGAGGGAATGTAACAATATTATGAAAAGGGAAGTTGCCACTCACCATCTAGCAGAGAACCTGAGTTGCAGATAGGCACAACAAAAAGACTGTCACAAATAAAGCTTTCGGCCCCTATGGCCTTCCTCAGAAACACACACACACACACACACACACACACACACACACACACACACACACACACACACACACACACGGCTGCTCTCTCTGGCAACTACAGCATTCACTGTGACTACACCCGCGCGCGCGCGCGCGCGCGCGTGCGTGTGTGCGTGCGTGTGTGTTTGTGTGTGTTTGTGTGTGTTTCTGAGGAAGGCTGTAGGGGCCGAAAGCTATTCATGACAGTATTTTTGTTGTGCCCATCTGCACATCTGAAATGGTTTTAAAATGTATTAAGATGAGACCTCTCTAAAATGGCCAATGTTATATAGCACTGACCTCTAGCTAAGTTTACTTTATTAAATCCTCAAAATCTTTCATATCAGCATAGCCAGATACAATTTTTGTTGGTATTCAAGCCATGTCGATTGTGACCCCATTTCAGTAGCCAACATGATTTGGACTAGATAACATCTGTGCTTTGCCATGATACAGTATTTTGAGAAAAATCCATCTGTGATCTTGATGCAACGAGCTTTTTGACAACAGTTCAACATTCAGTGCTACAATACAGTTCCTTATGTGACCACAATTTGGTCCTGGATTCAGCAGGAAACTGGTAGCACACTGAGAAGAGAGAGACCGGGCCAATTAAGATCCATCACAACACAAGAAAATGTGCAGATTGTGACAGATGCAGTTCAGCAATCATAAAGAAGTTCTGCTCAAAGGCATTCAGTTACATTGGGGATTTCAGACTTCAGTTTGAGCAAGATTTTGCATTTTGATTTGAATTTCCGTCAGTTCAAAATAATTATGGTTCAAGAATTGAGCCCAGCAGACTACACCAACCACCAAATCTGTGCGAGCAAATCTTACACAGATCCCTCTGGAGGCACCTTTCTTCAGAAGCAACGAGGCACATTTTCACTTCAGTGGTAGGGTGAATAACCAAAATTTTCACTACTGGGCTGAAAATACCCCTGAATTATTCACGGAAGACTGTCACTTTCCCCTGTACTATCAATATGGTGTGTAGTATCACAGTTTGGCTTGACACACTGTTTCTTCCTTGAAGAAGGTGTGATTGAATTCCAGACATTATGTTGAATGTTACAAAATATTCTGCAGCCCAGAATGGAAGAGACTGTGGAAGAAGAGGGATTACGGAAATTGTGGTTCCAACAGGATGTGGCTACAGACTACACAGCCCAAAACTCATTTAATGTTTTGAGACAGACGTTTC
Source organism: Schistocerca piceifrons (assembly GCF_021461385.2). Lineage (NCBI taxonomy): Eukaryota > Metazoa > Arthropoda > Insecta > Orthoptera > Acrididae > Schistocerca > Schistocerca piceifrons. The sequence continues at coordinate 322,293,243 of NC_060140.1, forward strand.
CGTGACATCTGATCTCTTTGAGGGATCATGTGGGGTGGCCTGCAGTCATCAGATCTGGGCATTTGCAACTTCTTTCTTTAGGGCTAATTGAAGGAAAATGTGTTTAATACTGCCCTCATATCCCACCAGAGCTAAGGGAGCTGGTTATTTAAGTAGTTACCGTCATACCATGCGATGTGTGAAAATGAGCTGTTCAGAGCTTCCAAATTCGTCTCTAAAATTTTATTGCTGTTAATGGCCACCATCTCGAGGACATGATTTTCAACAATCAACGAATATAAAATAATATGAACTAACAACTTTGAAAATAATAACTTTTCCTATATACCTTAATTTCCTTTTTTATAACTACTAAAACTGCTTAACTGATTCTAGTGCATCCTATACAAGCAAGGCAGTAGGGGTAAGCCAAATGAATGTATGAGCTGATAGGTAGGCTGCAACAGTCAGTGCTGGTTTGCTACTGGTAACACACACACACACACACACACACACACACACACACACACACAAGCGACTAGCCGGAATGGGGTGAAGGGTTGCGAGGGGGTGTGGGGGAAGGGAACAGCATCAAAATAATGGGATAAGAAAATGGCATCAACACACCCATCTTGTTGCAGGCAGGGAAAGTTGAGATACAGAATGGCCAGAGAGGTATAAATGATCAGACTACTGTGTCATCTTTCGTTTCCCCCAACATACTGAATATCCAAATTACTTATGGGAGCCCAGCCAGCAATGTCTTCAACAACTGCCGATATCTCTGAACATAAAACCCTGCCATTTTCAAGGAACAAATGCAATGAGAGGTAACTCCCTTGGGTTAAAATGAAGAAGGATGAACAAATTAGACGATTAAGATGTCGAATCAATCCTGCAGTCAGAGCCAACAGGAGACCATTTGAAGCACAGACTTTAGTGTGATGTGCTCAGGCACCCACACCTAGAGACCAGTGAAATTATTTTGTTTGACCTTTGGATATTACTACAGAAGCCACATAGTGATAAAATTTCAATCTATAATTTATTGCTTTGACGTCTTCGGCGAAAACTGCATGTGACTAATGTGTGTGTTAGCTTCAGAGTTCACTTTATTGCAGCTTATCTGTGGTGCTCATTTAGTGGCCGTAAGAGCACCAGCGCTGAAAAAAGATGGGAGTGGCAACAACTACAGGTTCCCAGAGTTATTAACTCATATGGTATGCAACTTCTTGGTGACAGCTACAGCAAATTTAGGAGTCATCTGAGTATTCTCATCCAAATCCCAGGATCTTATCTTGAATTTCAAGGTGCCTTGTTTTGCAGACTTCTTGGTCAAATGACTCCCAAGTTAGTTTCCTGGGATTCCAATGTTGTTAAGAGTCCAGACAAACAGGATCAACTTTCCAAGAGTTTTGCAGCAGAGAAATGAGATCTTGAAGTGACATTACCAGTGGGTGTCAAGGCTAGCAGCAAGTTACATCTTGTGAACAGCTCTGTGAGTCACACCAAATTAGGAAAGTCTCATGTGAACCAGTGTGGAGATATAAAAAAGAACTACAGTTCTACAGTAAGGACATTACACTTCCATGACAGGGCCACCATAATATGAATGTGTGAACTGTTCAGCCATCAACAGATGATTTCGAAACTGCCATTCACAAACCCTTGCCATAGAGATCGTATCCCTGTGGAAGGCTGAAGTTCAAGATCTGCCCAATCCACCCACCCAGTCCTGTCAGAGACATATCAGAGGCCTGCTCACCTAAGCAGCCATGTCATACACCAGCTCTGCTGCAATCACTGCAAAGCTTTTTATGTCGCTATGGCTATCAGCCAGCTGTCCACAAGAATGAATGGCCAACAACGAACTGTGGCCAAAGTGAAGTGAACCACTTTGTGGCACAACACGTAGCTGAACATAATATGCTTTATGTTAATGGCTGCTTCGGAACCCAGGGGGCCATCTGGATCCTAAATCCACCAACAGCTTTGCTGAACTGCACAGATGGGTGTTGTCCTTACAAGATGTTCTCCACTCATGGCCTCAATGTACAGTAACTCACTGTCCCCTCACCATCCACCCAACAGTTTATCCATCTGATGTTATCTCACCTCCTCCAATTATGTCCCCACACCCTCATTGTGCACCACTCTCTGCCAATGCGCCCGTATGTCCTCTCTCTTTCATGTTCCTCTCGGGCGTGCCAGAAAAAAATTTTCCGGGTAGCATCTGGCTGCTTGTTGCTACTGCAGATCACAACTAAGGCTGCGGTCACAGAGGCACTGATCTCGGTGGCTTCCTCAAACTACCAACATGGGCCGAAGACCTCCCATATTTTCAAAGCAGTATGCCACTACATGTATGGTCATAATAGCTTATCTCTTCACCCAAACGTACAGATTTCTGACAATAACTGGTGAAATTCAAATCAGTTGCTTTCTTCAGTCATATTGGCCGACACAACAGAAAACATGGACTGCGAGAAACTGATAAGTTTCGTCAAAGGAGGAGTTTGTAGCATCCTGAAGATGAAAAATATAATTGGGATATACTTCGGAATCTATGGAATGAAACTGTAGATTTACTGCAGACTGCGAGTAAGCAAAATCTATATTGCAGATTTTAGGTGTAAATTGTAACCTCAAAGACTCTGTTCCAGTGAGAAATGCTTAAGGCTACTGTACTGGCTCTTTTTGGGTTGTGCTAGAAGGACATTAGTTGTCTACAAATTATTATTATTATTACCACTTAAAGGTGTTTTTATGCAAGCAGGGTGGTGATTCTGTTACATAAAGTGGTTTGCAAATGTAGTGTATGCTTTTAGTGCTTTACGTGTTTAGAGTATCTTACTCCAAACTATGTGTTTGTTTTCAGAAGTATGGTTAATGACAGTCGTCCAAGGTTAATTGACCTATGTCTGCACAACTTCAAATAAATGCAGCAGAACAGTGTTTGTACTCTCACTTTTCAAGGTCACCATGCACCACCTCGAGTATGTAACAGAACGTCTCTCCCTTTGTTTCATGTATTTGTAAAACTTGTCCAGCAATTCCAATAACTGAGAGAGTATACAGCACTCATCACGTTCTTTTCAAGACAGATGTACCTCATTCACGTGCATTTAGCATCATCTTAGAGCCAAAGCCAAACTGCAGTACTTGCTTCCAGGTACAGAGGCAATGGGACATGCATTCCACCCATGGGGATTAAAACCATATCTACTTCATACATAGAATAGGTTCTAACATAATATAACCTTCTTGACCCTGCCAAAAAATGACGAAGGCTCGATGTGCCATGACCAAGCTTATGGCTGATGTTATTGGGTAACCTTTGGCGATGGCGTGGGACGACTGTTGATAGTGCCACTGTGAATGCAGCCTATAATAGCGACACTTCAAGTAGATAGAAGTGTTACAAGATACTGCTCATAGAAGTCTCAACTTCACATGCACATGAGCCTGCTGGCAACTACTCAAACGAACCTAATCTACAAAGCCTGCTCAAAAGATTTCAGAACTTTGTACACAAAATTTTTCTATGCTTATCTTTTACTTACTGTGCATGGTCTGCTTCGAAATACTCTCCTCCACAATTAATACACCACTCCCAACACCGTTTCAACTTCCAAAAGCAGTCTTGGTACGAATGTTGCTGGACTGGTTGAAGAGCAGTCTGCAAATTTCCTTTTAGCTCATCTATCACTGCAAATCTTTGTCCTTTCAATAGGGTTTTCACCTTTGCAAATAATGAAAGTCTGCAAGGGTCAGATCTGGAGAGTAGAGAGACGGAGGTGGCACAGTGATTATGTTTTTGTACAATAGTGCAAGGATATATAGGTGGGTGCTTTATCGTTATGCAAGAGCCATGAATTGTCTCACCACACTTCAGACTGTTTCCTTCTCACATTTTCTTGCAGGTGTCTCAACACATCCCAATAGTACAATAGATTAACAGTTTGTCCTGTGGCACGAATTCATGACGACGTTAATGACATGAGTTGTCATCGGCAGAAATTTAAGGGCATCCCGAACAAGGGTCATCTTTAACTTCTGTCCTGCCATTGATAAACCATGTGAACCATTCGTAACACTGAGTACAGCTGAAGCACTTATCAACGTAGGCTTCCTGCATCATTTGGTCTGTCTCTGTAAAGGTTTTCTTGAGTTTCACGCAAAATTTAATACAGATGCTTTGCTCTTCTAACTCTGCCACCTCGAAATTCGCAAATTGTGCGACAATGTTCTATTCAATACAGCACTGAACAGTAACTAACAGACATACAACAATGAAACTTCCCGCAGTTACACAAACACAGGCATGTGCAGGAATGCCAACCAAACTTTACTCCAAGACACCATCAGCACAAAATTCGAATGTTTTGGAATTTTTTGAGCAGACCTTGTGAACAGTTGTTTTGTCACACACATCGTAAGTATGAAGTCTTGCAAAGCCTCTGACACATTTAGTTGTTGGCAGACGCTTGTGTGTATACTGTGTTTTTTTGTTGTAAATGGCACATTTCATTTGAAACCTAAGTTTTAATTCCCCACTCCCCTCTCGTTTATGTTTCATTGCTGCAGCATTATTCTGCAGTAGCGAGATACAGTAAAATTCTTTCAGTTCTTACCAGTCAAAATTTACTGAAAATTAAAACAATGAAAAATTCCTAAATTCTAAAAAATTACCTGGTTTTTCATCTTTTTCTCCCAGGTGAAAAAACTTTCCCAGGTTCTTCCCAGAGTTCCCAGTTGCCCGTGGCGTATACATACTGTTATGCGATGCTCACTGAGAAAGTTATTCTGATTTTTCATCCAGCGTAGCTGCTTTGATTGCTATGTATATCCTCTACTAACTTTGCTTTAGCACGTCAGACGCTCGTGGTGGAAAGTGGGACACTAGATGTTCACTTTACTGTGCTGACCTTCGTTGGGAACAGGTTTCTGCAGCATGTAAGCATAAGAAGTGGTGAAGACGGAAGGGGTGGGGGGTGTCATCGCTTTGGATTCCTTTTTGGCTTTTGCATACAGAATCTGCTTGGTCACTTATTTCGTAAATTTTCTGTCCTTCAGCACAAACAGGGCAGCCTGAGCTCCAGACTGTGGGACTCCTAGAGCAGTTAATGCAGACTGCTGGACATGGACATTTAGTTCCAGCCTCAGTGCTGCCTTTGTACACTTCCCACTTATTGTTTCTCCTCTGAAAATCAGTGTAGTGTGGTTGAAACACTGGCATTTGTAGCGCCCTTAGTCTGAGGAATGTTGCCATGGTCTGGTCACGCACACCATGGTAGGGGAGAGGGAGGTAGGGGTTTAGAGCAGAACACATAAGCATTAGCTGGCTGAAGTTCATATTGAATAGTGCCTAACGACTTGGTTAAGGTTAATTGATACCAATAATGTCAATTTCCGTGCAGATTTGAATGTGGTTTTCTTTATGTTTTTTTTTTTTTTTTTATTTGTGGTTTTAGGGCGCAAAACTTTTATGGTCATTAGCGCCCAGCCCGTGACGTAGGAAACAGGAAAAAAACGAAATTTAAAATCAGCAGCAAGGAGAACAAAGTCATAAAATTTGAGAAACTAAAGGCAGAAGGAATGCTTAAAAATCCACTATAGAAAGGGGTTGGTTGTCCCAAAAAAATCAAATGACTGACGTCATTTCACTGTCACTAATAAACTGTAGAACGCGGTCAGCTGAGCGCGTGTCATCTGCTAAAATCAACTATAGATCAGGTGATAGCTGTAGACGGGAGCGTAACGGATTAAAATAGGGGCATTCAATTAAAAGGTGTCTGACCGTCCACAGCTGAGAGCAGTGGGGACAGAGTGGGGGAGGATCACCGCTTAAAAGATGTCGATGGCTAAAAAGACAGTGCCCTATCCGGAGTCTAGCTAAAATTACCTCCTCCCGACGACGCGTTCGGGAGGAAGAGGTCCAAGCGCAAGGGAGGGCTTTCACTTCCCGCAATTTATTATGGGGAAGTGTTGACCAATGCGCATGCCATAAATGAGCAACTTGGCGACATAAACCGCTCCGTAGATCGGTAAACGGAAGAGATTGAATAGCTGGCCGAGGAAGAGAGACTGCAGCCTTGGCCGCTATATCGGCCGCCTCATTCCCACAGATACCAGCGTGTCCCGGGAGCCAGAGGAACGCCACTGAGACGCCCCCCAGGTGGAGCAAGCGCAGACAGTCCTGAATCCGGTGGACCAGAGGGTGCACAGGGTAAAGAGCTTGGAGACTTAGGAGAGAGCTGAGAGAATCTGAGCAGATTACGTACTGTATCCGCTGATGGCGGCGGATGTAGTGGAGAGCCTGGAGAACAGCGTAAAGCTCCGCAGTATAAACCGAACACTGGTCGGGAAGCCGAAAGTGATTTGGGGTGTCGCCAACAATATAGGCACTCCCTACACCTAACGATGTTTTCGAGCCGTCGGTGTAAATAAATGTGGCTTCCGTCATTTGTGCACATAGAGCAGCAAATGCCCGACGGCAGACAAATGTAGGGGTACCATCCTTGGGAAATTGACATAGGTCTCTGAGCAAGTCGATCCGGGGACGGAGCCAAGGCGGTGCTGTACCCCAAGTTGTCAAGAAGGTTTTAGGAAAGCGGAAGGAGAGAGAATGGAGCAGTTGACGGAAGCGGACTCCCGGGGGTAGTGGGGAGGAGGAGCGGCCTGCATACCCGACATCAAAGGAGGTGTCGAAAAAAAGGTCATGGGCTGGATTAGCAGGCATGGAAGACAGATGGCTAGCATAACGACTCAGAAGGACTGCCCGCCGATTGGACAGCGGAGGTTCAGCAGTCTCAGCATAAAGGCTTTCCACAGGGCTGGTGTAAAAAGCTCCAGACACTAAACGTAATCCACGGTGGTGGATAGAGTCGAGACGCCGAAGAATAGACGGCCGAGCAGAGGAGTAGACTATGCTTCCATAATCCAATTTCGAGCGCACTAAGGCGCAATAGAGGCGGAGAAGGACCACTCGGTCCGCTCCCCAGGAGGTACCATTCAGGACACGGAGGGTGTTAAGGGAACGCAGACAGCGAGCCGAAAGATAGGAAACGTGGGAGGACCAGCACAGTTTTCTGTCAAACATGTTGTTGTTGTTGTTGTGGTCTTCAGTCCTGAGACTGGTTTGATGCAGCTCTCCATGCTACTCTATCCTGTGCAAGCTTTTTCATCTCCCAGTACCTACTGCAACCTACATCCTTCTGAATCTGCTTAGTGTATTCATCTCTTGGTCTCCCTCTACGATTTTTACCCTCCACGCTGCCCTCCAATACCAAATTGGTGATCCCTTGATGCTGTCAAACATAAGACCCAAGAATTTAGCGACGTCGCAAAAGGGAAGGTTGACAGGACCTAGATGTAAGGAGGGCGGAAGAAACTCCTTACGTCGCCAAAAACTAACACAAACGGTCTTACTGGGTGAGAAACGGAAGCCGGTTTCGATGCTCCACGAGTGGAGGCGATCGCGACATCCTTGAAGACGTCTTTCAAGCAGGCTGGTCCGTTGAGAGCTGTAGTAGATCGCAAAATCGTCCACAAAGAGGGAGCCCGAGACATCAGGAAGGAGACAATCCATAATTGGATTAACGGCGATGGCAAACAGTACAACACTCAGCACGGAGCCCTGGGGTACCCCGTTTTCTTGGGAGAAAGTACGGGAGAGAGTAGTGTTCACCCGCACCCTAAATGTGCGCTCTGCCATAAATTCGCGAAGAAAAAGGAGCAGCCGGCCTCGAAAGCCCCAAGAGAAAAGTGTGCGGAGGATGCCTGTCCTCCAACAGGTATCGTATGCTCTCTCCAGATCAAAAAATATTGCTACCGTTTGGTGTTTCCGGAGAAAATTGTTCATGATATAAGTGGAGAGAGCAACAAGATGGTCAACGGCAGAACGATGCTTTCGGAACCCGCATTGGGCTGGTGTTAAAAGACTGCGGGATTCCAGCCACCAAGCTAAACGGTAATTCACCATACGCTCCAAAACCTTACAGACACTACTCGTGAGAGAAATGGGGCGATAGCTAAAGGGGAGATGTTTGTCCTTTCCAGGTTTCGGAATGGGAACGACAATAGCTTCCCGCCATCGCCTGGGAAAGGTACTGTCGGTCCAAATTCGATTGTAAAGGCGAAGGAGGTAACGCAGGCTATGGGTTGATAAATGCAGCAACATTTGGACATGGATACCATCCGGTCCTGGGGCGGAGGAGCGAGAAGAAGAGAGGGCATGTTGGAGTTCCCGCATGGAGAAAACAGTATTGTAGCTTTCGCGATTTTGAGAGGAGAAAGCAAGATGTCGCACTTCCGCTGCACTTTTCTTCGGGAGAAACGCTGGCGGGTAATTTGAAGAGCTCGAAATCTCAGCAAAGTGCTGACCCAATGAGTTAGAAATTGCGACGGAGTCCACTAAGGTATCATGCGCGACAGTGAGCCCAGAGACCGGGGAAAAACTAGGCGCGCGTGAGAACCGTCGAAGCCGACTCCAAACTTCCGAGGAGGGAGTGAAGGTGTTAAATGAGCTAATAAAGAATTTCCAGCTTGCCTTCTTGCTATCGCGGATGACGCGACAGCATCGCGCACGGAGCTGCTTATATCGGATACAGTTTGCCAAAGTTGGATGGTGACGGAAAATGCGAAGAGCACGTCGCCGCTCACGTATTGCGTCACGGCATGCCTCGTTCCACCAAGGAACTGGGGGGCGCCGGGGCAATTCGGAGGTGCGTGGTATTGAACGTTCCGCAGCTGTGAGAATAACGTCGGTAATATGTGTGACATCGTCAACGGAAGCGACGGTCATCGAATGTCCCTAGAGACGAAAAAAGTGTCCAATCGGCTTGGGCAAACTTCCAGCGTCGCGAGCGCATATATGGCAGTTGAGGCTGCAGTCTAAGAACACATGGAAAGTGGTCACTCGAGTGTGTATCATCAAGGGCGAACCATTCGAAGCGCCGAGCTAGCGGAACAGTACCGACCGCAAGGTCCAAATGAGATAAATTTGTCGTGGAGGCAGACAAAAATGTGGGGACCCCCAGTGTTGAGGCAGACTAGATCCGCTTGGTGGAAGACGTCTAGCAATAGTGAGCCACGTGGACAAGGATGTGGAGATCCCCAAAGCGGGTGGTGGGCATTGAAGTCCCCAACCAGCAAATAGGGGGGTGGAAGCTGACCAAGAAGATGAAGGAGATCAGCTCGTGCCATTGGTGTGGACGATGGAATGTATACCGTACAAAGAGAGAACGTGTATCCAGAAAGGGAAAGACGGACGGCGACAGCTTGGAAGGAACTGTTTAAGGGGATTTGGTGATAATGGAGAGTATCGTGGAGCAGAATCATGAGTCCTCCATGGGCTGGAGTGCCTTCAACAGAGGGGAGGTCATATCGGACGGACTGAAAATGAGGGAGAACAAAGCAGTCATGGGGACGCAGCTTTGTTTCCTGAAGACAGAAGATGACCGGCGAGTAGGATCGTAAGAGGATCGACAATTCATCCAGATTGGCTCGAATGCCGCGGATATTCCAGTGGATAATGGACATAGGGTGAACAGAAAATGGAGGAACGTGACCAAGGGTGCTGTCAACTCAACGACTGCTCAGAGCTTGCGACCGACAGCATGGAATGGCATTCAGTCGAAGGCAGAAGATCCTGATCCATAGGTTGGTCAGGAGCAGCGCCAGCCACCAACGATCGGCCAGTTGACCGGCCACTAGCTGTGCGCCTCGGCGACACAGAAGACGGCCGAGGGCGATTTCCGCCAGGTGGTGCTGTAGATGGGACACGCCTTGGCGGAGAAGGAGAGGAACTGTGTTTCTTCGTAGCCTTCTTGGAAGTATGATGTTTAGATGAAGGAGGAACCGATGGTTGTGAAGTTGCGGTACGTAAAAACTCTTCACGAGAATGCTCTTTTTTCGAAGACTTGGCGTCTGACTTTTGTGCTCGAGATTTAGCAGAACCCGACGAAGGGTGAGCCATTGAGTGGGCAGGCGAAAGTGGTGAGGTTGAACGGGCGATCTTTGCGCTGGCCGATCTGACGACCGTGGTACTAAAGGTGAGGTCGCAAGTCTGCGTGGCCGCCTCCTTTGTTGGCCGAGGAGAAGCAAGGACAGTGCTGTATTTTCCTTTCTGAGGCGCAGTGGGCTGTCGACTGGCGAATAATTTTCGAGCAGCAAAGGTCGACACCTTTTCCTTCACTCTTATTTCCTGGATGAGTTTTTCGTCCTTAAAAACGGGGCAATCTCGAGAGGAAGCAGCGTGGTCACCCATACAGCTGATGCAGCGAGGGGATGGAGGTGGACAAGCACCCTCATGGGCATCCTTGCCACACGTAACACATTTGGCCGGATTGGAACAGGACTGGCTGGTGTGATTGAACCGCTGACATCGATAGCAACGCATAGGGTTTGGGACATAAGGGCGAACGGAAATTATCTCATAGCCTGCTTTGATTTTTGATGGGAGTTAAACTTTGTCAAATGTCAAGAAGACAGTGCGGGTTGGAATGATGTTCGAGTCAACCCTTTTCATAACCCGATGAACAGCTGTGACGCCCTGGTCAGACAGGTAGTGCTGAATTTCTTCGTCAGACAATCCATCGAGGGAGCGTGTATAAACGACTCCACGCGAGGAATTTAAGGTACGGTGCGGTTCCACCCGGAAAGGGAAGGTGTGGAGCAGAGAAGTACGCAGCAATTTTTGAGCCTGGAGGGCACTGTGTGTTTCCAACAACAGGGTGCCATTCCGTAATCTGGAAAAAGACTTTACAGGACCCACAATTGCGTCGACACCTTTCTGAATAATGAAAGGGTTGACGTGGAAAAGTCGTGACCTTCGTCAGACCGAGAAACAACAAGGAACTGTGGCAACGATGGAAGAACCGTCTGTGGCTGAGACTCAGTGAACTTACGTTTGTGAGGAGACATAGTGGAAGGTGAGGAAACCACCGCGGAAGAATCCCCCATGATTACCGGCGTCTCCGATGGCGCGCTCCTTCCTTGTGGGGGACCTCACCGAGGGCACACCCGCCTTAGGTGATTGTTCACACCTCAGGTCACACCTCCCGACAAACGGACGGAGGGACCAATCGGCACTTTCGGAAGGTATCAGCTCGAGTAATCACCCCTCCCTGGGCCTGGCCGTTACCAGGGGGTACGTACGTGTCCTACCTGTCTACCCGGGGCGGGGAATTACGCGTTGCCCCGTCACCGGCTACGCATGGAAGTGCGTGGGTCGGCCTTCAGACACGCACAGGGAGGAAGAAAGAGACAGGGAAAGGAAAGAAGAGAGGTCTCAAACGCCGCAGCGGAGAAAAGGGTAAAGAGAAGAGGTAAGGAAAAGAGAAGGACGAAGAAAGATGAAGACATACAAGCAAGGAAGGCGAGGAGTGCGGTACATTTACAAGCGTCCGTCTCCGGACGTAGGCACAAACCATACTCCCAGAGGGGGAGAAAGGGAAGGAAAAAGCCAGTGGGGGTGGGGGGGGGGCGAAGATGGGGGATGGGGAAGGATACGGAAAGGGGGGGTATGCAGCCCGGAAAAGAAGGAAGGCCACATTAGCTTGGGGTCCCGTGCTCGCTACACACGTATCCACAAAAGAGTTGTGGATCCCCTGGGGGGGGGGGGGGGGGGGGGTTCTTTATGTGACTATCCCTGTGGCTTGAAACTGTATTCCTCTATTATTGTTGTTATTGCTGCTGCTGGCAGGAGTTGCTACCAACCAGTTGAGAAGGGTGTATTAACTGTTAGCGGTGTACATGTTCCAGTCAAGTGGTCAGATCTCTGAATGGTTTTTGTAGTGTAGGTTGCTACAGGGAATTGTTGACAGTGCAATAGTGGGAAGTTTAACCATCTCATTTATCAAAGCAAGGCTGGCAAACCTAATTAATACTGACTTGCAAGAAAATAATTTGGGATTTTCCCCAGATTTCATGGTTAAAAACACACTTTTCCCAGATGAAAATACACTTTTTTCGTGTTAAGTGACAGTACACTGTCCCTTGTAGCTGTAAAGCTTATGAACAGTGAATGGTAAAGGTTTTATCCACCAGCTTATAACTTCTTGACACTTTTGGAAACTCAACACAGCAAAAAGTAACGCGATTTGGAAAGACCTTCGACACGCAGCAACATGTACACTATGTATTTTCTTATTACGAAAAGTAAAAATACGAATTTCACCAGATAGAGCAGATTAGTTTCAGAAACACTGAAATCGTGACTTCAATGCGCTTTTGTCAGCCAATAATAGCATGTCACATGATTTCTCCAACCAATGATAGTGGATATCAGTTAACCCTTAACTCACGAGGTGTGGTCTCTCAGAGCGCGTGAAAATTTTTGAACTTGCTCTCCAAGGCCAGAGTTGGTGGAACGCTTCTGTACTCCCCCTACCCTCCTCAAATTGCCAAGCCTATGACGATTTGTTGTCTGTTGCGGTATCGCCTTCTGTGTTTATTGTTGACAAGTGTTACTGAAAGGTGTTGGAGTCTCTTAGACCGCAACTCATGAACGCTGCCCGTTTTCTTCAGCACGGTACTGTATAGCTCAATGTGTGTTGGCACAAGTGTGTGACTTTTAATTTTCTCGAGTTCAAGGATATAGATCAAGAAATAAATGAAAAAGATGACAACTTTGCATTAGCCAGTGATCACATATCTGCCATTGAACAGGAGTATCACTGAGGGGAAGAACTTCAGGAAAGTTGTTATGGGGATCTGTCTATTCTTTAATCAAATATTTAAAGTGTCCGTTAAAATTGAGTGTGTTCAGAGTGAATTTAGTTTTATTTGGAAATTTATTTGCTATTGAGATTGTATAATTTTTCAAGATGTTAAATTCAACACCCTAACAGTATATTTATGTCTACTATTTAAGAGAACCATACAAAATTATGTGCTTTTGTGTGATAAACATTAAATTGCTGCAGGCTTTGTTTAGTGCAATAAAATAAACTGGAAGCATTTAAACACCACTTAAATAATTGTAAAAATAAATTTTATATAGCATAAACTAAAAATTTCAAATTATTTCTGCCTCAAATCTTTGTTTAAATATAGCGGTCCCAGAAACCCCACCTCGGGGTATATGTTATAGAAATGTCACCTCGCGAGTTGGGGGCGAAGTACAGCGAACACAGAAACAGGTAAAGTTAATGCTTTAAATTAATATACATACAGTATAGCTACAAGCAAAGCTACATCTAATATTGGTCCTTTGTGTGTTTTCCTTCAAGCCATATCAAATAAATATTTGTTGTAGAATTTTAAATAGTGACAAATGGCTGGTTTTCTGGGCCCGAAATTTTTCGAAGTGGCTAGTTATCAAAGCATTAAGTTTTGAATGAGAGTCAAACAATCTGTGAGTTAAGAAAGTTATCACAGTCTCACACGTAACAGAACTCATCTTGTGTGAAAAGAAATTCACTTTGCAATATTTTCCCACAACCCGTTAGAAATAGGTTAATCTGAACAGTTGCCAGACAGCACCAGAAAACAGGTGTTAAGGTATGCCCACACGATGCACACACTCTGTGCACAATCATAGATGCACGGAAATGAAAGTGCAAAAAAAAAAAAAAAAAAAAAAAAAAAAAAAAAAAAAAAAAAAAAAATATTGTGGAAAAAATGCACATACAGAGGGGCATTCTTGTGTCGACACATTGCCTCACTGTGCAACCAGTCTGCTATGTATCCCCTGCTTTGTGAGCCCATGCTGCATTTATTGCGATCAAAAGTGACAGTAGACAAAGGAGAATCTAAACAACAGAGGTATGAGTAACGTGAAGACAGAATATTGTGTTGAAAATTTCAGAGGGTCACAGCAAGATTTTAGATTTTCTGCTTGGGAAACTGCAGCGATAAGGCAGCAACTTATGTATCAGTTTGAAGTACTTTTTTCGTATTCCGAAACAAAGCACTTCAGTGATTACTCCTGAAAGTCAGAAATAATTATAGAGGTTCTTTGTTGTTATTTATGTGAAGGTTAATAAACTTTCATGGCTCATTTGTACTTTATTTTATACAAAAAAAGTTGTTTACACAACTTCAATCGTGAAAGATTAAATGCAAGTTAACATCCTCGTACTTGATTAATATTAATTTAATAGTTGCCAAAATACATTAGGATTGAGGTTGTTTTTCCAATTTCGTATTTTTGCATCATCAATATTCTTCATTTCTACTTCCAGTAGTTTTTTGAGAAGCTACACCTACCCTCCATCATTTCTCTTGTTCATATTTCAGGCTTCCCAGTTGTTGCACTATAACTCACCATAGCCTGAACATTTGTCCACACTTCTCACACTCAGTTTCATTGAATCTGAGGCTTATATTCCCAATTTTCCCCACTTAGAAGGTTACGGTATGTTATTCTTTACCATAGTATGATCAGAGACTTGTTACCTAATAGCACTTAATGTTCAGGGCATCACATCTCAAGTTTTTATTCAAATCATCTTTGGAAGCAGCAGCATTCCAGACGACTTTTCTTTATAATCATCTATAAATTTACGCGTGCTTCCTCTGGGGTCAACAGACACTACTACATGTTAATTGGTTCACAGCTTAGCCTCGACACACTACGCTCTGTCACACACAGTCTCCAGCTGCCTTTTGTCTGCTAAAAAGCACAGAAACTCCCACCACAGTCGAGAAGTTGTGTGCTAAGCGGACAGCCTCCATTTCTAGGAAATTTTGCCCACACAAATGTGCATTCTTAGCTGTGCTGTTGGAAACTTATTCACATGGCAAAAGTTGAACAGAAAATAGACATAGCGTGGACGCACCTTTACTGCGCATGTGCAACTACAAACGTGTGGGAATCCCACGCTTGGTGTTGCCTGTGCTCATGTGCCTTACATCACATTTCTGTTTAGAATTTCATGCTTAGTGGGCATAAAATGACCATGTGCAACATGTTGTTAGGAGGGCATTTACGGAATTGTTGTACTTAGGGCAGTATTGTTTCATTATGTCCTATCCACGTAAGGAATGCAAAATAAGAAAGCATTTCTTGGCGTAATATTCATTTCAAAACAGGACCCCACGGCTCAAAGTATCCTAATATTTTGGAATGCGGCAACTTAAACACAGATTTTCTTAAAATTATTATCAGTACTCTGCAACACTTATCTAGCATTTCCAATCAGGTTTCATGACCTTTTCAAACAGTATAAAAATTAACAAGGTTATCCGTAAAATGAAGGTTATCCGTAAAGCAAAGAAACTGTAAGATTGGCAGTTTGTATTCTACTCCAGGAGTAAATGTAAAGTCTTGTGGGTAGGTACAATGATGAAACACAGTGTGCTGCCAGTCTATAACTTAACAAAGGATGGTGTTCTATAAACTTAAGACTTAAACAACACATATTAACAAATAACGTCATGTCCAGAGAAGGTAGGAAACGTGATCAAACATGTCTTGTGATCGAAACAAGCTGTGTTTCACAGAAAGCAGATTTGTAAAATTCTGCTAAAGCTGTCAATATATTTGAAACAAAACATTTTATTCAATACCACTGACCAAATTTGCCTGTTTAGCCAGCTTCAATTGAATGTTTGCGTAACTTCACACACATGTTGCATTAACAGATTTCACGTTATGTCATAAAAGAAACAGGGCATCAGAATACCCCATGAGCAACGGAATTTTGTACAACATACTAAAATGCATTAATTCAGCTTGAAGTGCACACTCCTATGTCCAGATTCACACTGAAGTATGCCCCTACAGGAATTAAGCTTATCAGTGTGGCTTTCAGGATGCCAATTTTCTTGGCGGTACCAGTGCGTATTATCTCACGATTCATTTGCTACTATGGCATTACACCAAATGTGCACTTTAAACTTGGTGAACAGTTGAAACAAGCCAACAGTGTTGAATGAAAAACTCCATTTTGAATAAACTGACCGCCTCTGTGGGAAAGATTAAGGAAAGCCAAATTTCTTTAGCAAGTGAACAAAAATAACTGATGTTCTGCAAGAAGATTATTGCTCAATTGCGAACACTGCGGAAATAAAATAAAATCAGAAATCTAGACCTCTTAACATATTTCAGTCTTTCACCCCAGCCAAAGAAATCCGTTTTGTTTTCATTTGACGTGAGGGCTGTAAATGAAGAGAAAACAGCAAAATCATGAAATGTTTACACAAGTCACATTGAGACTACATGCCCCCACCCCTTTCCACTACAACTCAGACTGCTCTGCGCATGCGCCAATGTTGCAGTTTGGTGTGCTCAAAAAAATTCCCTGGGTAGTGTCTGGCTTACACAGCTAAAAGCCACACTTCATGTAGCCAGAAAAGGGAGAAGTTGCTGCTCAAAAGCAACTTCAGCTCTGCACATGCGCATAAAGCCTGCTGGCAACTAATCAAATGAACCTAACGTAAACTGTTATGACGCCACACTTATCAAAAGCAGTGTACTGTTACATAGTTTTCATCCTAAAGCCTTTGACACATTCTTCTGCCATCAAACACTTTTGTATGCACTGTGTTTTGTTGTTTTAAATTACGCATTTTCTTTGCCACTTACATTTTATTTTGATGTTTTTCTCTGATTTATGTTTTATTACTAAAGTATTATTTTGCGGTAGTAGGCTAAAGCAATATTCTCTGTTAGAGTATCTGGAAACTAAAACAATGAGAGATTCCTGGGTTTGTCCCAGATGAAAAACTTCCTGGGTTTATCTCAGGATTTCTCGGTTGTCCCGGGGTGTATAAACCCTGATTTGATAGAGTAGTAGTGTAGAGAATTAATGACACATACAACAACAGAAGTTTCCAATTAAATATGCAGAGCAGTATACCAAGTAATTTGATTCATTTGCTGCTTTTCACCAAGGTCAAAAGTATTCACCCACAGATGCAGGTGTGATTTTGCTTTAATGCCACTGAAGCTCCGAGGCACGGATGAAAAGAAGAGCTTCAAACCCTACTGCCACTAAATCTTGGAGGATAAGCAGTAAATACAGAATCACTATCATCAGCTTGTAATGCTGCACTTTGCTCAGTTATTTTTCCTCTAACTTATAAACTTTCCGCAACAGCTACAGACCACACACAGCAAGAAAATAGTGACAGTATATAGAGGTATTAAGATGTTGGTACATATTAAGATGTTGATAGACAACTTTTTACAAACCTTGGAATACATTATATGGTTCATTCTCATGAACATCAAGTGCTGCAGCACGTATGCGACCTTGCTTTAGTGCTGTAGCCAAGGCATCATCATCCACGAGGCCACCACGTGCAGTATTCACCAGGAAAGCCCCTTAAAGTAACAAAAAAGGAACTGTAATTGGACTAGCAACTATACTGCAATATAAGCTAAGAAATGCATTACTGAAGTATGAAGCAATACTGTATTAGCATTTTTCTGCTTAACAAATCCACTGCTAATTAAGAAAGTTTCTTGTTTTAAATGACTCAACATACGGAATACTTAACAGTGCCTTTCTACAAAAATTGTGTGTGTTGAGTGAAAATCCAATACAAACCTGGCCTCATCTGTTTGATGGTGAACTCATTTATTAAATGATGGTTATGCTCATTTAGAGTGCAATGCAGCGACACACAGTCTGACTGGAATAGTAAATCCTGAAACAGACCATATTGCAAATCATATGACTAAACCTAAAAAACACCATTTAATGTGTACAAAATCTTAACATTAAAATGTTCGAGGATGCTTCTAGTGTCAGTGGACCACAGAGCGAACACTGAGAACCACAATGGACCAAGAACTGAACACCAGCGCACACTAAACTAATGGGGTAACGCCTAAGGATGTTGCTAGCAGAAGCAGAGTACAAAGGGAACACCTGGAGCCAAAGCAGACCAAAAGCAGAACGCCACTACGCGGACAGGTGCACTGGACTGAAGGGTGAATGTCTAAGGACACTGCTAACAGGAGCGGAAGATAGACGGAATGCTTGGAGCAGGGCATAGAGGGGAGACTGTAAGTATAAATACTGGATCTGTTCTTCTCAATAAACAGTGTCCAGTAGCACCTGGTGAAACCAGTCTAAGGATCGTACATAAATGACAACAGTATCTGGCAGAATACCAAACACCTCAAAATATAAAAGAGCGTATCGTTTGTTAGCAATGGAACATCGAATAATTCATCAAGATGTAGAAAAAATGTTGGACGACAGGGGTAGTTCTCGTCAGACAGAAGGATGGCAGTTGGTGGTTCTGTGTGAATTACAGGGAAGTTAATAAAGTAACTAAAAAGATGTTTGCTCTCTTACATGAAGCAACGATGCACTGGATTGTTGGAAGAGAGCCAAGTTTTTCTCAACTCTGGACTTGTACTCTGTACTGGAAAATAGAATTAGGTGAGACTGATTGCAAGGAAACTGCATTTAAAACTCCAGAAGGCCTGTACAAATTGAAAGTAGTAACATTCAGTCTGTGGAAATGACATTTTAATATCTTTGAAACTATTGATTAACACACAAAAAGCCAAAGCTGTTTGTAATTGTCTCAGACAAGGTGGCCTAAAACTTAATCCAATAAAGTGTCCCTTTGAAGTTTAAGAAGCCTAAATACTGGGACCTCATGTATGAAACAAAGGTGTGCAGTCAGACCCAGAGAAGGTTACAGCTACAGCTGAATTTACTATTCCTAGAAACACTTTTCATTTGAGAAGCTTCCTTGGATTGTGCTGACATTATTGGCATTTTGAAGTCTTTCATATCTGATGCTAAATTTATAGAGGCTCAATCACAACAAGATTCTTTCTATATCCTACGAAAAGCTCTAAAAAGTGACCCTTTGCTTGATCTGTGTGAAGAGATAGCTACAGAGATGCTACTGGGCATGAATTTGGTGCAGTTCTGGTAAAAATTTCATACAAAAAAAAGAGATGGTAATAGCGTTTGCTTCCAGGACAGTTAAAAAAGTTGAGAGAAACTACTGGATAATGAACCAAGAGTGTTTTGCTGTTATTTGTGTCATATGAAAATTTTGACAGTATCTCAAAGGAAGGCCACATTCAGTTATTACAGGTCCATCATTCACTTTGTTGACTGATTAGGCCCTAAGGACCCATCAGAACTTGGGGGATGGGCACTACATCTTCAAGAATATGGCATTACAATAGTGCAAAGAAGTGGGTTCATTGCAAGAAAAATTTTGACCCCTCTGGAATGTGCTACCTACCACTGGTACCTGAACACATGCACTTATGTTGCACAGAAATACCCCAACATCCCTGAAGCCAGTCTTTTAGGATTATTAAAACATATGACAGAATCTGAAAGAGCTTTTCCTGGAGAGAGTTATTTAGAATTGTTCATCACAAAGTGTTGCACTGTCAAGAATGCCAGAGGAGGAATCTGGTTCCCCAGAAAACAAGTTGACATCTCATACCTATTCTAGCAGCAGAAACACCTTTCCACTGAACTGGAATTGACCTAATTTGGACTTCCACTAATGGTAAAACATGGATTATTGTTTGTACATCTTACCTAAACCTGCATTTCCCAAACTGTGCACTGCAGAACACTGGTGTTCCGTAGGAAGTGATTAAGTGCCCTGTGTGAAACTATTAATAATGATCTTTTTTTGTGACACTACTGGTGATATTAACTAACCTTCAAAGTGAACAATGTTTTCCCATACGTATAATGTTTCTGAAAGTGTTCCATAAGCTTGCGATTCCCAAGTTCTTCATTTGAACCTGTGGCTGAGAAACAAGAAAGAAACCATACTATCTATGTAACTCAACATGTACCAGAGGAACTGGGATGAGGTGTTATCTTTTGTGACATTCGTCTACAACACCATCAAATAAGGAGTAACTGGATCTACAACTTGGCAGTAACAATGGACACTGTGTTCCCATTTCATCATGATGTCAACAGCAATAACTTGAGACAGTTGTCAACCAAGGCTGAGAAATTTTTGTCAGTTAGCTTTACTCCGCATGATGCCGACTCAAGAAAAGGTCTACGAAAAGCCTGACGTGAGCATATCACCCTATTTTGTTGTAGCCTGGCAATCTTATCTGTATCTTTACTCCTGTTCAGCAGTTTGGTATGCCTGAAAAGCTTCAGACCATATAGCATTGTAAGACAGTTATTTGCTGTTACTTATGAAGCCAGAGATTTTGATCACTGTACTAGATGATGAAAGATTAGAGACATCGTCCATGTCCTTCAAAAGAAGTATTATATGGCTCCCACCAAATCAGAATAAATTCAAGGCTTCAGCACACCTCAAGAAGGTGGAAAGTGATGAAAAGTGTGACATCGACAAGTTCAAGCAAGTCCCCCGCCAAAGGAGGCACCAGCCCTTGGTAGCTAGGGGATGCAGGACTGATGAATTGTTCCCTAACTAGGACTACTTGACATCAAGATGCTGCTCTTTTAAGGAGGGAGCAATGTCACAAATGAAAAGAAGTAAATATTGGTATGGTGCAATGAATAAAGTGTTGGACTCTCGCGTGAAGGGTCGTGAGTTTGAACCCCACCCTCACTGTCTGTCAACATTCATTTCTAGTACCTCCTAGATATTCTGAGATACAGTTCTCTGGAAAAATCTCTCCCCCCCCCCCCCCCCCCCCCGTGTGTGTGTGTGTGTGTGTGTGTGTGTGTGTGTGTGTGGGGGGGGGGGGGGGGGGGGGGGGGGGGCACCGAGTAATCTTCTGACTGGAATTAGTTCGCTCCATGCTCTGGCATGTGTGAGGTGAGCATTCAATTCATCTTTCTAAGTTTAAACCAGTGTTCGTTAATCTTCTAGCTATGAGGGTGGTTTGAAAAGTTCTCTGAACGGAATAGAAAGAAAGTACTTACATCACTGAAACTTTTATATTTTACAATATAATCTCCTTGTAGATTAATGTACTTGGTCAAACAGTGTTCCAGTGCCTTGATACCATCTCGAAAATGAGTTTCCTTCAGGCCTGCAAAATAGTTGTCAACTCTGGCTATCAATTCTTTTTGAAGTGAATCTTCGTCCACCAAGAAAATTTTCAGTTTTGGGAAGAGATGGAAATCTGACAGAGCCACATCAGGTGAATAAGGGGGGCGTGGCAACAATTCATACCTTACTTCATGCAATTTTGCCATGGCGATGGAACATGTGCGGGCGTGCATTGCCTTGATGAAAGATGACTTTGTTCCTTGCTAAACCTGGTCTTTTTTTCATGTATCTTTGTTGCAATTTGTCCAGGAGTTTAGCACAGTATTCTCCAGTAATTGTTTGCCCAAACAGAATCCCCTTCGCATCCCAGAACCCTGATGATATGACCTTTCCTGCCTAAGGAATTGTCTTTGCTTTCTTTGGTGGCAGAGAATCTGCATGTTTCCACTGCTTTGACTGTTGTTTTGTCTCTGGAGTATAGTAGTGCACCCACATTTCATCTGTGGTCACAAACCGGCGCAAAAACTCTAGTTCGTTTCTCCTAAAACAGGCCAAACATTCTTCCGATATGCCCTTTCTCATGCATTTTTGATCCAACATCAAGAGTCGTGGCACCCAGGTTGCAGATAATTTTTTCATACCTAATTCTTCAGTTAAAATGTGATATACCCTTTCCGATGACATCTGGCAAGCTTGAGCAATTTCACGCACTTTCAATCGGCGATCCTCCATGGCCATTTTGTACATTTTTGCAATGATTTCTGGAATAGTGACACATCTTGGCCGACCACTGCACAGATGATCATCTAAACTCTCCCAAACAAATTTAAATTAATTTGTTCACTTGGCAACAGTTGAATATGAAGGAGCAGAGTCCCACAGTAAATTCTGGAAATCAGCATGAATGTCCTTTGCATTTATACCTTTCTTTACTAGTACTTAATCACTGCTCAAATCTCTATTTTTTTTCCATCTTTGCAAATCACTATGCGGGAACAACAACAGAGCCATGTGTCTGCCACAGATCTCTTCCAAGAGCACTGATGTTGCATGTCTTTACAGGTAACAGTCCAACAAATATCATGTGAACAACTGGTCGCACTAGCACTGACCTCTCGTGGCGATTCCGAGACCTTTGTAAACCACCCTCGTATGTCTAAGGATGCCCAATTCATGTCACAATAAGATACAGACATAGTTTTAACAACTGGGGTTTTGCTGACACCAGATTATAAGCGAATAAAGCTTATTTATTTCAAAGAAAATGAGTGGTGGTGGGTGGGGGAAGATTGCCGATCACTTAAGGGAAAGTTTGAGTGGAAGGGGGGGGGGTTATAAATTACGATGATGATGATGATAAGGAATAGGAAAACATGAACATAGAAAATGGTGGGAAAGGAAAGGAAAGGAGGAAGGAAAGGAAAGAAAATGAAAATGTGGACAAGCATGAAAATGGGGAGAAGCATGGAGGATAAAATGGGAAACCACAACCGTAGATTAATAATCAGGTTATGGTTCAAATGGCTCTGAGCACTATGGGACTTTACTTCTGAGGTCATCAGCCCCCTAGAACTTAGAACTACTTAAAGCTAGCTAACCTAAGGACATCACACACATCCACCCCCGAGCCAGGATTCAAACCTGCGACCGTAGCAGTCGCGCGGTTCCAGACTGTGGCGGCTAGAACCACTTGCCACTCTGGCCGGCTAATCAGGTTATGAACTAATTAGTGCCATGTTAGTGAAGTTTGTATAGGCTACCAACAACTGTTTTACTAGCCGTATCAAAGGCAGCTTGAAGAATAATTTACACTGCAGCAGGTACCAAGAAGAAGAAGAAGAAGAAGAAGAAGAAGAAGAAGAAGTGGTGGTGGTGGTAAGCACATTTACTCCTCAGTAGTAGTAGTAGTAGTAGTAGTAGTAGTAAGCACATGTACTCCTCAGTGGTTCGTATATATCCACCGTGTTACACACTGTTTCGAAGGACCTATTTTGCGAACTACTTTTTTGTTACAATAACCTACAAAATAATGAAATCAGTA
Source organism: Schistocerca piceifrons (assembly GCF_021461385.2). Classification (NCBI taxonomy): domain Eukaryota; kingdom Metazoa; phylum Arthropoda; class Insecta; order Orthoptera; family Acrididae; genus Schistocerca; species Schistocerca piceifrons. Next base: position 322,316,137 of record NC_060140.1, read on the forward strand.
CATACCTGCAGGGTATAAACACGAGTAAGTCCAAGGGACTTTTCGATACCATCCGGCAAGTAAGGATCATAGAAAATCACGTTGAAGCCAAAAGCTTTTGCACGTAAAGCAACAGCTGAACCAATTCTACCTGAAATTAAAAATGAAAAAAGGTCAGCAGTGTTGTATCATTACATACAGTTACATTTATTGTCAAAAAGTTTTCACATCCCAATAACATGAAGACAAATCCACCTAAACAAGGATCAGCAAATCAATCAACCAGGTTCACATAAAACACATTGCTATCATCTGCATGTTACACACAAAGGCATCTATACTCAGAATCTATAGTTGAATTCTTTTATCTTGGTGGCTCGCGCATGCCCGCCCAGACGCGGGAGAGTGCTGCGTTGCCAGTTGCACACGACGCACGCGCCAATAGAAGCAGCGCCATAGTATAGCTAGTTTGCAAGCTTACGTTTAGGGGGGAGAGCGCAGTTCATGAAGTAAAGCCACCACGGCCGCATTAACCCTTTCGCTGTTACAAAGACGTGCTCCCTGCATTCCGCGCTGTGCGCGATTTTGTCACTGCACTGCTCGCCTGTGCAGACACATGGTGTTCCCACTGCTTTGACACACTTATCATTCGATTCCACAAAAACTATTTGGCCCAAAAATTAGATTTTTACCTGTCTTCTTGACTGATACCTTCCCCCATAAATGACTTAATTTTGTTTCGATGTTCAACGCAGTTATTATGCAGCATTAACTGTAGTAAACCATTGCACGAAGTTTTGAAGAGTTTGCAGAGGTAGAAGTCCATAGCGTATACTTTCCGTATGGTCAATTTTAGTTGCCACAATGTTGAGAATGAAATGTGGACAAGATACCTAAATTTCATATAAAATTTACTGTGTAACAATATCTCATTTAAGTACCACATAGGTGTCGTACGTAATATTGAGAAATGTTCCGTCTTTCCCGACTGTAACAAAAGTTTTATTTACACTGAGCACGTTTGGCTTTATTTTAAAGCACTTCAATGAATCAAAAGGAAGTAGACAAAATACACTCCTGGAAATTGAAATAAGAACACCGTGAATTCATTGTCCCAGGAAGGGGAAACTTTATTGACACATTCCTGGGGTCAGATACATCACATGACCACACTGACAGAACCACAGGCACATAGACACAGGCAACAGAGCATGCACAATGTCAGCACTAGTACAGTGTATATCCACCTTTCGCAGCAATGCAGGCTGCTATTCTCCCATGGAGACGATCGTAGAGATGCTGGATGTAGTCCTGTGGAACGGCTTGCCATGCCATTTCCACCTGGCGCCTCAGTTGGACCAGCGTTCGTGCTGGACGTGCAGAGCGCGTGAGACGACGCTTCATCCAGTCCCAAACATGCTCAATGGGGGACAGATCCGGAGATCTTGCTGGCCAGGGTAGTTGACTTACACCTTCTAGAGCACGTTGGGTGGCACGGGATACATGCGGACGTGCATTGTCCTGTTGGAACAGCAAGTTCCCTTGCCGGTCTAGGAATGGTAGAACGATGGGTTCGATGACGGTTTGGATGTACCGTGCACTATTCAGTGTCCCCTCGACGATCACCAGTGGTGTACGGCCAGTGTAGGAGATCGCTCCCCACACCATGATGCCGGGTGTTGGCCCTGTGTGCCTCGGTCGTATGCAGTCCTGATTGTGGCACTCACCTGCACGGCGCCAAACACGCATACGACCATCATTGGCACCAAGGCAGAAGCGACTCTCATCGCTGAAGACGACACGTCTCCATTCGTCCCTCCATTCACGCTTGTCGCGACACCACTGGAGGTGGGCTGCACGATGTTGGGGCGTGAGCGGAAGACGGCCTAACGGTGTGCGGGACCGTAGCCCAGCTTCATGGAGACGATTGCGAATGGTCCTCGCCGATACCCCAGGAGCAACAGTGTCCCTAATTTGCTGGGAAGTGGCGGTGCGGTCCCCTACGGCACTGCGTAGGATCCTACGGTCTTGGCGTGCATCCGTGCGTCGCTGCGGTCCGGTCCCAGGTCGACGGGCACGTGCACCTTCCGCCGACCACTGGCGACAACATCGATGTACTGTGGAGACCTCACGCCCCACGTGTTGAGCAATTCGGCGGTACGTTCACCCGGCCTCCCGCATGCCCACTATACGCCCTCGCTCAAAGTCCGTCAACTGCACATACGGTTCACGTCCACGCTGTCGCAGCATGCTACCAGTGTTAAAGACTGCGATGGAGCTCCGTATGCCACGGCAAACTGGCTGACACTGACGGCGGCGGTGCACAAATGCTGCGCAGCTAGCGCCATTCGACGGCCAACACCGCGGTTCCTGGTGTGTCCGCTGTGCCGTGCGTGTGATCATTGCTTGTACAGCCCTCTCGCAGTGTCCGGAACAAGTATGGTGGGTCTGACACACCGGTGTCAATGTGTTCTTTTTTCCATTTCCAGGAGTGTACATTAAATAAAACTGTGGACTTACAAAAACATTAGGACTTGAATATACCGTCTATCAGTGAAGTGCTCTGAGCTATGTCAAATATAATTTTTGTGTGTGGCACACACAAACATCATTTATTTGCTAAAACACTGATCAGCCAACACAATCGTTGAATATTGTGTTACTGCGGCACAAAACTACGAAAGGTGACTTGACAATGGAGGAGACAAAATACTGTCCACTGAAGATGCTTCAAAAGAGAGAAACGCGTCTGGTCTAAATAAGTCGCTTATTACAGTTGCAGAAGAGGAATATATTTCAGTACCATAGGTGAAACTGCGACTGTGGAACAAAAACAAGAAAGAGAACATGAGTACCATTGTGTATGTGCCATACCTTTCATTGATTGAAGTGCTTTAAAATAAAGCCAAACGCGTTCGGTGTAAATAAAACTTTTATTACAGTCGCGAAAGATGGAATATTTCTCAATATTACATACGACACTTATGTGGTACTTAAATTAAATGAGATATTGTTATACAGTAAATTTTATATGAAATTTAGGTATCTTGTCCACATTTCATTCTCAACATTGTGGCAACTAAAATCGACCATTCGGAAAGTATACGCTATGGACTTCTACCTCTGCAAACTCTTCAAAATTTCGTGCAATGGTTTACTACAGTTAATGCTGCATAATAACTGCGTTGAACATCGAAACAAAATTAAGTCATTTATAGGGGGAAGGTATCAGTCAAGAAGACGTGTAAAAAATTGAATTTTTGGGCCAAATAGTTTTTGTGAAATCGAATGATAAGTGTGTCAAAGCAGTGGGAACACCATGTGTCTGCACAGGCGAGCAGTGCAGTGATGACAAAATTGCGCACAGCGCGGAATGCGGGGAGCACGTGTCTGCAGCAGCGAAAGGTTTAATGAAGAAACAAAGCACTAGAAATTTTAAAAAAAATTGCATTCAAACGAATATAATTCATGAAGTAAGGCACTTCGATATTGTTTTTAAATGATTAAAATAATAAATTCCACACAAGGTTTGAACTCATAGCCTTTCACGTAGAAGTCCAACACCTTAACCATTACGCTAACGTAGATCGTCTGCCTACAGAACACAGTGAGGAGTCTAACACGTTACTCAAAATACTGACAAACACTTTTGGTATAACTACGAATTACTCACGCTTCGTCGAAGTACAATAGGAAATAAACAATTACCGCTCTTCTTTAGTGCGAAAAAGCGGTTCGTGAGATTTATACAAACACCTTTCCTTCCTATCGCCTGAATTAGGAGTCTTATTGCTTGTTTGGTTTAATTAATTAATAGAATATGAAGCAATTGGTATAAAGAACGCTTTTTCCAAACTTTCTGTAAAATAAGGTCTGCTATCAAGACATTGCTTTTGTTCTATTACTTTATTTATGACTGAACGTTTCTAATAATGAAGACACTCGTCCATGCTATGCACTGCAGTCGAGATCTGGCAACGTCGTTCTCTGTTCATTGGCTGACTGTGTTTTGTGACGTCAGATGCGCAGAACGAACCTAAACTCGGCCGCCAACATAAATGACACGCACTTTAGTTATCATGGTTACCTACTATATTTCATTCAATGTAATATATAAGCACAAAACTTTGTCCTAAAGAATTTGTTTCATTGCAAGCTATTAGTGCAACATGGAGCTGACCTGGAGTATAACAGCTTCTTTTGGAGACAGGACAATACCAATGTTAGTTCTGCAAGCAATAATAGGGAGAAACTAAGCTGAAAATAAAGTGCAAGTTTATGCATTGTTTCTGTACACCTTTGTTACCTTTTCCCATTCCTGCAAAGTAAAAAATGTACATAGAGGCTTACTTGCCATAAAACATCTCTTATGGGAGTTAACAGATATTGGGGAATACTACTAGTATACAAGATGTACACCTCGCCATGCAAACCTCAGAAATGTAAACTTTTAGATTTACAGTTTTAAGTAATTTCTTTCAAGAGAAAAAGAAGAAATGTAGTTAAACAATTTGAACAGATCTTTCAATCTGACAAGATAAAAATACCATCTTCAAAGCTTTTCTGAGGAGTGTTAAATATCAAGCATTTAATTTGCTTCAATGAAACGGCTGGTATGTGAGTTGGCGGCATATTAGTCTAGTAACAGTGAAGTAACTGGTTCTATTCTTGCACGTTTTTATCTTTATTTAAACTCTATACTGAAGTAGGAAGTTAGTTAAAAAATCGTATTGTCTTTCTACATTTAAGCCAATATTTTATTTTTAATTGCTAATAGCACGAAAATAAATAAAAAGCTTGGCCAGGCATACGAAATGTTGTATAGCTAAATGAAAAATTGTATACAACAACAACACTGTCCCATCCCCAGAAATACAAAATTTTCTATTTGATGTTTCAATAGTTTATAGAAAATTTTAATTTACTGTGAATACCCTATTTTTTGCCATTAGTAATTTAAAATAAAACAATATTTTTTTAAAAGAGATATTACTGTATTTACCTGGTAAGATTAGGTATTCTCCCATATTCATCATTCGAAAAATACAGGGACATCTCACATTTGCTGTTTGAACTATTGCTGCTGAGGTTAACTATTGCTGCTGAGGTTAACACATTTACGTTGTTTAGTAAAGGACATAATGGTCACTTTATGTTTACAGATGACGCTTTACCAGTCGAGATCATATGCAGATTTAGTCTGAAGAATATGGAATGACAGGGCTGGTGCTGGGCCAATGATATGTATGTTCGAACAGGCTCAAGATTTCCCAATTCGCCAAAGTTCTCTATATAGTATCAACAAATCTTGAGCAATCAAGTGACATCGGACTGCTAGTGCAAGAGATTTGCGTGAAATTACGAACTAGCCACTACAACAATCTATTGCTCTGCTTAAAATATGACAATTTTGTGAAACACAGGAGGAAATGGCACTAACTTCTATCATATTACGAACTCTTGTTGTATTTGAAAGATTTGCAAAGAAAATTCTCATACATGTATGAATACTGTGTTAATGTTGCATTTTAAGTAAAGGCAGGTAATGTTCAAGAGAGGAAATATCATACAATGAAAGCTTTCACGACCGGATGTTTCAGCTGCCGAGAATTCTTCTGGGTTGTATGGCCGTGGTCCAATCGGCTTCTATCCCTGACGTTTCGTCCAAAGCTACGTTGGACATCTTCAAAGGTGCTCCCGGTTGTGCTGAGCCTTGCCAGCAAGACTCAGCACAACCGGGAGCACCTTTGAAGATGTCCAACGTAGCTTTGGATGAAACGTCAGGGATAGAGGAAGAGTTCCATGGACCAAAGCCATACAACCCGGAAGAATTCTCGGCACGAAATGTCCTTTGGAGGGAGAAAAAAAAAACGATTGCTAGCTTTTGAACCAAAATTAATATTTTATTTCATCGTTACAGACTGTAGTGATTTCATAAAAGGGTTGAAAATGAGAAATTTTGTCACTGTTCACGTATTAGAATAAGGGCTAAAAACTTTACCAGCTTTCCATCAGCTTTAGAACATGATGGTACATTCAGATGAAGAAGAAGGAGGAGGAAAATTAATCCTGAATGAAATGTCTAACACACAAAATAAATCATATTAAACTGATTATAACTGTTGTCACCAGAATAAAGGGACCGATGACTAAGCAGTTTGGTCCCCCCACCCCTTTTAAACCAACCATCCAGAATAAATTATAGCAGCAAGATCAGTAGAATGATGGAGAAGCAAAAGTTTAAGTTTATTTATGTATTAGTCATCTTAGTTACATACTGCTTGTGCCCTAGAAGATATTGCAGTCAGTGTTTCACAGTTGCTCAAGCACAGCACTGTGGAAGGGTTGGAGGGGGAACAGTGACACCACCTTGGCTGAGAATTAGATAAATGCGGGGAAGGGAGTAGCAAGCGGGCAGCAAATTACGTGCACATGATTTTGCCAACCATAGGAATCCACACCACATACTTTGGCTGCAGTTTGCCTGAATCCATTTGTAACTGGGACTGAACTTTTAAGCTGGACAAATACTCAACAATAGTATTCATTTCTGCAAAAGACAGTAAAAGCCTAGCTAGGAACCAGTGGGGTACTCAAGTGTGTTGTGCAACAATGTTGTCAATCGTCTCCATGGTGTGAGACTGATATGGAAGGCGTGAGTCAGGTCCTGGATCTACACAACCAACGAAAGGCAGGCAATGTGTTTGGAAGTACGAGACATCAAATCATTCTCAATTCAGTATATAAGCAAAATATGATACGTATTTGGATATGAACAGCTGTGTTCTCAGGTCTCACTAACCAGAACCTCCGAAATCACAACATATTTCAAAGAAACAGCCCAATATTTGTGACAAAAAAGATAAAATTTTCACAGCTGTACTATTAGGAGGAGGAGGAGGACAAGGTAGAAAAGAAAACAATCCGAAAATTAATGTAAACCATTTCTTTTTCTCGTTTTATTTCTTCTTGTAATATCGACATGTTGACAATCAATGAATGGCATAAATTTAAAGTAGGTATAACATCAACCTTTTAGGCAGATACTTCATGTCCATAAGACAGTTTGTATTTTTAATTACTCAATGATATGTTAAAAGCAAATATTTCTCCAGAAGCAACTTGAAAGAAAGGGGGTCATCTTATGATCAGGGTTGTCTCACACTCTGGTAAATATAGTATACAATGTATGTTAACTAACATCTCTTTAGACAATAAATAGAGAACTTACAAGAAGGTTAAAAAGTGGCTTCTAATGATGATCTAGCCAGGAACTTCACATTATTAGACTAATACACCACTAACTCCAACTCCAGTTGAACCGAACTATATCAAATGCTTTGCACTTCTAGTTATGTGTATTTCATCAACGTAAGTATCATAACAAAAATTTGTCCAGCACACTGATATTTTATTACTGTTAAAATAAAACTTCATTTAATTTAGTTACTCTGCACACCAAGTTAAGATGGCGCGTGCACGCACGCACGCATACTCTGAATGTTATGACACCATTTTTTATGAATGACTGGTACAGCCATGTGAATTAGAACTCAATCTCTCTAGTATAAATTCAGCTACCTATCAGAAATGATACCAACTGCCAGGAACACTCCATGAAGGAAACATTTTATCAGCTGCTATTTTCTGACGACATCAGCATGTCAACACGAATAAGGGAGAGGACAACAAACACAACATATGATGCAGCAAAGCAGCACCTCTCTGAATGCTTTGCAGCAGTTGTTCAAGGTTTATTTATAGGTGATGGAAGAACAGCTCCAGATTTATAAAGTGATAGTGAGTTTTTGGAATGAAAGAACATAACATACTAAACAACCTGTAGTGTATGGTGTCTGTAGCTACATTTTTTTTTAGCACTATAGTACCTGCAACCTAAGTTTACACGTCTTCTCTGAAATGGCTTCCAAGCATACGGCTACAGAAAGTTAGATGTGATACTACAGCATTTTTATTTTATTTTATTTTTTATCTGGTTACTTGCTTTCAAAGAAGAGAGTTGGGAGGGGGAGTGAAGAGTTGGTGGGAAGGAGGGGAAAAAAAAAAAGAGGGCAAATAGAGGGGGGTCGGGGTTCTGTCTACATTATGCAACAGTTTGTAGAAAATGATTCAAGTGTGTGTGTGTGTGTGTGTGTGTGTGTGTGTGTGTGTGTGTGTGTGTGTGTGTGTGTGTGTTCAAATAACACTAGTGTGTAACTCACACATATCTGCAGGTTGTAGTTCTTTATACTCTGTATACAATTTTTGTGTTGCACACTGTACCAGGTGTGAAGCATTTGAACCATAAACAATAGTTCTATGTTGACAGCAACTGCTAATCAATACAAAATCCTTGATGCGAATCTAACAATCTCAAATACAGTACTCTGTCCATAGTTAAAAATCTGTATCTGCTGTGATGAAAATGTATGGAAACAGTGTAAATATGAAACTGTGTGGATCAAATTACTGACGGTGAAGAAAAATAATCACTTGTGACCATTCAGAAACATTTCTGTCTCTGGAATTTACAAGGAATTTTTTTGTGAATTGTGGTGCCTGAAGTGAATTAAATGTGAACTACTTACAGCTCTCAACAGCTTTTTGTCTGTCACCCACTGTTATCTCCCACAGTTTTTCCATACCAGTTTGTGCATACCGTCACTGTAGGATGTTTAACTTTGTCAATAGAGCCACAACCTCACCTCTGCTTGCACTGCTTCAACACGAAGTGAAGCCTCGAGAATGTTCTTTAAGTTTTGGAAACACATGGAAATCAGTTGGGGCCAAGTTGGGAATATTGGAGCATGATCAACGATACTGAACCCAAGGCGTCTGATTGTTGTAGAAGTGGCAGCACTCATGTGGTCTATCCATTGTCATGCTGAATGAGAAGGTACTCAATGTGCAGATGAACTCTTTGAATTCCTAACTCTATTTCAGTACACTTCCTATAATGTACACATTGCTACATTACACAATACAATTCAGAGCCCTGTAGCGACAGAGGGTTGCAACTTGGATAAGCGAAGAAGGAAGTTTACAAAGTAATAAACATGGCAATTAATATCTTAATCAATAAAGTACTGAAAACAGAATAAAAAATTCAGAGGCTTTACTTTTCAGCGTGTCCATTTCTTTTGCAGTGGTGAGGCCAGCAGCCTAATTCAGTGGTACCAGAATACCTTCACAGTGGTTTTTTTTTTTTTCCTTTTCTTTTGACAAATTTAAAATTTGGCACTCAGAACATCTATCAGTTCCATTCTACATTTCTCCTCTATGGATGGATACTGAACAGTTAATGAATGCATGTGCTGTTTTAGAAGACAAATTCATTTTCGAAATTCATATTCACATGTACATAAAAATCAAGCCAGGTAAGTATGATAAAGCTGTTTGTAGTTTTTTGTGATGATTGAAGTGAATATGTACGTAGGAAGGAAGTGTACACAATAAAAGGGGGCAGAAAATCTTTGTGAACAGACTATAGGAAACCTTTTTCAATACAGGTTACACAACACCTCAATTGCTGCCTGTCACATGTTGTACGTTAATTGTGAGAGTACAAAACAACGGCAGTATTCTCTTGCATGACTAACAGCAATGATCTTCCAGAACATAAGGTTGTCAAGCTAGTAATTAAAAATTAAAAATTTAAACCTACTTAGGTCTTTTGAGAAGGGAACATAAGCTACACATGAAATGGAGGGGCACAGATAATTTTTTCAGAGGTAATGACAAAATGCAAGTTATTTTAGCTGAAGTGAAAGGATATGTTGCGCAGGAACATACAAAGTTTCATGAAGTTTAGAAACTAACTATTGAAAGCTTGGAAAATGTCATTGAAATGGATTGGAGGTCTGTGTGATGCATACGAAATGAGTAATTGACTAAGCATGGAATAATGAATATCTTCTCAATAGCGTTATGGAACTGCTTATTACTTACCCACTTTGGGGAAGTTCCAGTGCCTCTGAAATGACTAGTATTTACCCTGTTTTGGACAATGCAGCTGCCTGCAGCTAGCAATCACCGTAGGTATGTTAAAAAAAAAAAAAAAAGTTTCCTTACTTTTAAACATTATGCTTTATCTCTACACTTCATGCCTTTGTTGCCTATAGATTCATAGCCAAAGGCAAACCCGGACTGCTCATCGGTTGGTAACACATCAGCTTGTGTAGCCAGTGTGAGGACAGTTCCACAAACCAACGAGAATGCGGATCAGTGCTTATAGCACAGAAACTGAAATTTTTGTGTCTTGTGTTTGCTCCAACAGGGTAGCTTTAAACACTGTTAAAGTGAGTACGATTAATAATTCTGCCACAGGTGGTTGTTGTATGTTTTCTGTGGTAGATGAATGTTTTCTATGACATTACTTATCACATCGAGGTTGTGACTAAGTTAAGACAGGAGTTTGAATTTAGGGCTATGCTGTTCAGTCACAGCCGCATTCCTGTCATACCTCATGGTGGCTGCTGCCAACACTGCTCCACGTTAAACATAACAGCACTTGTGAAGTGACCTGATGTGTTTGTGTATCATCTCACTGAATAGCAACCACAGGTCGATGTGGCAACTCTGGAGCAGCGAATAACAGACGTCAACTGAAAAGTAATTTTACATGGACTATAATCCAGTTGTGCTTTATAAGACGACGACAAAACATTCTTGTAGACAGATTATTTTGCAGCACAAGGCAACCAACATAAAGAAATTGGCGTGAGCATAATGAGTAGCGTACTTTTTTGCCAAAATGGGATCACCTATTGAGATCTGAAATGTTTCTATAATTTAGACCTGCGAAGAGAGCTGATGTAACGAAGACACAAAATGGAGAAGTGCATTGAAAGGAAATGCCTTGCTGGTGTCCGAGTTGTGATGTTGCTCTTCGTATACTAGAATGTTTTGAAACATACCACAGGGAGGCATATTATATATAAACAACAAGTTTACTTTCTTAATGAAAGTATTACTCAGCCACAACATAGTGTACTGTTTTAATACATAATACTAATATTCTCATTTTTACGTAGGTGACCAATGAATCTTTAACAGTGTGTCATACAATGATATAATTTTGCAGGTACATTCAGTGGTGTACGTGGATAGCACCTGCAAAACATGTTGAGAGCAGAGTTAGTAGTGAAGACATAATAAATTAATATGTCATGACTGAAGCAGCAGTTCCACTACATGAACAGCGAAAATGTATTTAGTGATAAACTTTTTTTTCACCTTTTTGTGGGGGTATAGGGGAGAAGACTTTTACGAATGTTTGAAATTGTGTGTAATGTTTGTTGAAGTCACTTAACGCTCTCCTTTTCAAATACTGTACGAACCATAGACTAGGTAATTGTTGCACTGGGAGTTACACTGCCTGAACACACACCACACACATTTCTAACTGTAATACTTCTCTTACAATGTTAAACCTTTAACATACACTTATAGCCCTTAATGAATAGATTTTGCCCTCGGGAGCCTTTAGACAGGCAACCCTCGACTAGGAATGATGTAGACTAGCCATTTAGAACACACAGGTAAACAAGTAAATTTGCCACTATCACTGTCCTAACCAATTGTGTTTTAGTATGCCTTCCTTGTACATATAGACGAGTGTTCTCTCTCATGTGCCATGAGACAATGTTCAAGTTTTTAACTGCCCAGCTCATTATGATAGATCTGCTATGAGATAATGATGAACAGTCTGTCAGATAAAACTTCAGAAGATGGAGAAAGTAACACTGGCGCAAGTGCAAGAGATACCAATTCCAATGTAACTGCCTGTAAGTGACAAATCTTGGAGTATATATATTACCGATGATGGTAGTCCAATTAAGGAGCAGATGAAACTGAAGAGAAAAACTAAGAGGTTATTTGCAGATAGCAGAAGTAGTGGAAACTCCAACAGAACCATTCTTTCTTTACTTTGATGATGATGAATTAGTGATTGTTATTGTTACATATACTAATACACATACTGTGAAATCTTGTGGGCTGTTTAATAGACCTTTTGCCACACAAGAGACAAACCATGTCAAGAAGAATGTTTTGCCAGATCTTTTGTTATAAGAAGAAACTTTCAGAACTTTCGATCTTTATTTCAGAGAAATATGGGATATATATGAACAATTAAAGGTCCAGGATGGAATAAAAATATGTGAGCTTTATTTTGCCATTTGTTGATAATTAATCATTCTGCTACTGGGAAGTGTAACATTCAGTTACTGAGCACTTTGGTCTTTAATGTAACTGTTGTTATCTATTTTTGTTGGATTGCCCTCCCCCTTTCTTCTTATTCTTCACACAATGATAAATCCACTCCTGTACTGCATGTTGAATGAAAATCTGTGACTGGATTTTGTACTGAATTGCACACCTGTTGCTGACACAGCCATATTGTGCATGCGGGTAGTGCATAGCTGAGAAAAGTGCCCCTTCCATATTTAACTGTCACTCTCTTTGTTATTTGGATCCTGATATGGGTGAGACATATGAAATAACATACCACACTGCTCAATATTTTTGTCCAATGACAGAGCACTGTAGCTTCATGCCTCTTAGGTCCTACTAAAGATGTAACAATGGTGTCATAACATTCCAGCAAAATAGCTATTTGCTGTTTTCACCTCCATTATCCATAATGAAGCAATGATCAAAGATGACACATGTGCCTGGTAAATGCCAGAAGATACGCCTTACAACACACAAAAATTAACAGCCATTCACGACTGGTCATGTAACTACTCTCCAATAGAACCATTCCTAATAAAGCGCTTTGGTGTTCAAATCAACCTTTGGTTTGAAGACTGCAGTACCTTTTCCATGTACCATATTGACCAGAGTATAGAAGACAACCCTGAATATAAGACAACCCTGAATATAAGACAACCCTGAATATAAGACAACCCTGAATATAAGACAACCCTGAATATAAGACAACCCTGAATATAAGACAACCCTGAATATAAGACAACCCTGAATATAAGACAACCCTGAATATAAGACAACCCTGAATATAAGACAACCCTGAATATAAGACAACCCTGAATATAAGACAACCCTGAATATAAGACAACCCTGAATATAAGACAACCCTGAATATAAGACAACCCTGAATATAAGACAACGACCTTTTTCTAAGGGGTTCCTAGAGAAAACTTATTTATAACTTATTCTGACTAATCAAAATTTCACTCTGTTTTACTGACAAAGTAGCTGCCAAAAAGTTAGCAATATATTTACTCTGAACTATGGCATTTATTGACTTTCTACATTTTGACAATACTATGAGAAATAAAATAAACAAGAACAAAAAGTTTTTGGACTGACCTCTTTTCTACCTTTTTGCTTACCGTATTTACTCGAATCAAAGCCACACCTGAAAAATGAGACTCGAAATGAAGCGAAAAAAAATTTTCCTGAGTCTAAGCCGCACCTGAAATTTGAGACTCAAAATTCAATGTGAGAGAAAAGGTTTAGACTGCACCTCCAAATCGAAACAAAGTTGGCCCGTTGTAACATGAGACACAATTGAGGTCGAATTGATGAAGATACAGCTACAGTAGTTTGGTGCGAGTCTTAAGCTTAACAGTTAAGCTTTACGAAGTAGCCATTGCTGTGTGTCAGGCGCTCCGTACGTATTTATACGGGTACCCTTCCTTTTTCACGTGCTTCGTCTGGTTTGAATCTATTGCTTATTTTGCTTTGATGCCATAAGTGCCGTTATCTTTGTTATAGGTCTTTACATCGCTCTAAGATGAAAATTCATTACTGTACTGTGTCATCCATTGTTTGTCGCATTCTGATAATGAGTGTTTAGTCGCCGCTCGCAGCATGGCTTGGTTTTGGGCGCGCAAATGCGGCTTACAATAAAAAAAGAGAGAGGAATTGTCTCATAAGTGAAACAATGGCATGAGACTGCTATTTGTTGTTACTTACACTGCAGCTTTCTTTGATAATGATCAACAAGAACCAAATAATAGACTGCATACGATAGAAGATGTTCTGAACGAGAGTTTAGCGAAAATTTTTCTCCGTTTGAAAATCTTTGCAAATGCCTCTTTAGTACATTACATTTTGCACAGAAATTAGATTAATCTAAGATTTAAAAATCCAGTCAGTTGCTGTGCTTCATTTCTGACTGTATCACCATTCAGCATAAGAATAATACCAATATAAACATGCCATGGTATGTGTATTCTTCCGCGTTTGCTGTCGTCTCACTCTAGTTTCATAGTTTATTAGGCAGACAGGATTTAAACGAGATACCAGCAGACACAAAAGAATACATGGCATAATGTTTAGTCTTCTACCTTTTCTTTTAATTTATTTACTGACGCAGAGATTTTGGTGCCAGTGGCTGTGTAGCGCTACATATATTCGATGACAGAAGTTAGTTGTAGCGGCACCTACCAACATTTTTCAGAACTTCCGCTTACTTTGCATTCAATTCTAAGCCACAGGTGGTTTTTTGGATTACAAAAATAGGAAAAAAGTGCCACTTAGATTTGAGTAAATACGGTACTATTTGTAATATTATCATCATCATCATCATCATCATCATCATCATCATCGCACAGCTGTGAACTTTATATTCTCATTGAACAAATATTTGGCTGTTCCTTTCGAGTACGTTGCCATTTCTAGGGTGGTCAAGGTCGGAACTGAACGTAGCAAACGAACAGTCAGTTGACTGGGGGCCTCTGGGAATAATCGTCCTACTGATTAACGAATAAGGTATTATTTCGAGACTTAGTCTTCACTTTTTTGGCCTTGTATCTGAGAGCTGGATACTTTATCATGATGACACTCATGGACTTGCACTCACAGTAACTCGTGCACAGATTTCAAAGTTCACATGCGGGAAATTAACCCACTGAACTGTACTTACTGACAGCATGTGCACAAACTACAGTATTTACCCGCTTATAAGATTAGGTTTTTTCCCAAATTCGTCATTTAAAAAATACAGGATCATCTTACATTCGCAGATTGAACTATTACTGCTGAGATCCAATATTTTGATGATGTGCAATAGATTAATATAGGTGTCACCTTACAAATATAAATTCAGGTAATACGAAGATTAATTTTGAAGGATTTGTAAAGGTTGTGCATTGTCACAAAATCCTGACACTGGTGTTTGTACTCCTGCCATTGGTGCAATCGCAGGCAATGTCTAACATCACTATGATTTGTTTTAATGGGCTGTTATTTAATTCTTCGTTTCACAAGGACATTTATTTTAATTTAACATTGTGTGAGACTGGTGAGTGCCACAGCTGACTATTGTTTGTCCACCACACAAGGCGACTGGCCACTGTTGCACCAGCTGGGTAGGCGAAAGGTGTTGAGAGGGAAAGCTCCACGACACGCAATGAAGGAGGTTAGAAAATACTCTAATCTCTTCGCACTGCATAGAAGTCTCTCCTCCCCCCCCCCCCCACCCCCCCCGACCATTAGTCATCCTTTATTGTTTCCCCGTATTTATCAGAGAAAACTGCCATAAAAATGGTAACCCTTGTTAATTATTTCCGTTGAGTAACATCAATTTTATGAATGGTCCATCTGAAGTTTCGGATGAGATTTTCTCGAAAACTATACATCAGGTAAAAACAGTGGGTAAGCCAAGTTAGTGAGCTCAAAGGGGGGACATCAAATGATACTACACGTGACCACCAGCCCCTACCCCCTTGTGTGGGGCGGGGAGGGGGGGGGGGGGCAACTTTTAAATCTTAAATGGAAGTCCCCATTTTTACTGGGGATTCGGATTCTCCATAGAAAAGTAATCAAGTTTTGTCTGAAACATTTTTTTTAAACCACTGACAGATGGGGGCTGGAATCAATAAAAATTAAAATTGGGGAAGAACTCAGATTTATTTAAAATGATAAGAGAAGGACGCATCAAATCGATGCAAAATGTGCACCAATTCTTTCATTACGTCAAATTAAGCTTTTTTTTTTACAAAATGCATCCTACCCGGCATAGTTTTTGATGTAGGGAGGTGGAATGGTATTAAAATCTCGTTAGGGAACTCTTCACAATTGGATCACTCACCCAACTGTGGCGCTACCATGGCCAAACTGCGAACTATGGCTCAGTATGAAGGTCAGTGCAGTGCAATCAGACCTCACTTCACTTTCAGATTGTGAACCATAAATGTCAACTGATGAAAGTAAATTATTCTTTAGCAAAACAGGGCTCACTATCCACCTACTGAGATTGTTGATATCATGTTAATTTTAGGTTAATGCCACGACAATTACGCTGCAGCTGCGCAATTTTATGTGGATTGTTTCCCAAATAGACGACATCCAAGCGAAAACATTATTCAAAATTGCACTCAGCGAATTCAAAATGGATACATGTACCTCTTCATTGTGAACACAATGAAAATGACGCTCGTACCCTTACCATTCTCGCCTGTTTTCAACTGGATTAAGAAATTAGTAGTTGTGCGATTCAGAGACAAACTGGAATACTGAATTCAACTGTTTCGAGGATTTTGAAGGCAAATAAATTTCAAGCATATCATATCACACTGGCACAGGCATTCATAGTGAAAGATACGCAAATACGCGTGTATTGCTGCCAATGGGCCTTGGAAATGATAAGAGGTGACAATGACTTGTTTAGATATGTTATGTTTACCAATGAAGCCACATTCAAAAACAATGGAGAGTTAAATCGTCACGATTGTCATTATTGGTCCTCTGTCAATCCACACTGGCACAGACCTGTTGACAACACGAATGGTCGTTAATGGTCTGGTGTGGAATTTTAAACGGTTACTTGATAGGACCATATTTTTTTGACCAAAATGTTACTGGGGAATCTTATTTACAACTTCTCTGTGATGATTTGTTGGAGCTAATGGAAGACGTCAATTCAGAAACTAGGCAACGAACGTGGTTCCAACAGGACGGAGCAGGTCCCCATTACGCTAAAAATGTGTGGAACCTTTTAAATTTAAGGTACCCTGGTTGGTGGATAGGACATGGCAGACCAATTCAGTGGTCTTCACGTTCACCAGACCTAACACCTCGATTTTTTTCTTGTGTTTTTTTAAGTATTGTCTGTGAAAGGCAGCCCACAACCCAAAACGATATGGAGCGACGTATTCGAGGAGCGTGTGCAGCCACGGGATGTGCTGCTCAAAACTGTGGACAACTTTCACAGACGATTGACTTTATGCATTGAAGCAAATAGGCATAATTTGTTGATGGCTAATTTGATTGATTAAGCACCCCAAATTTCGAGAGGCAAAGGGGTTCACACTACGGAAGCACCCCACGGGAACATCATTCTACTACGTCCATGTCGTCTTTTCTCGGTAACTCTGAAAGTACGATACAGTACATTTTATACAAAAGAATTGGTGCACATCTTTTATCGATTTGATGCGTCTGTCTCGGATAGTTCTAAATAAATCAAAGTTCTTCCCCAATTTTACTTTTTTTCTCGATTTCAGTGCCATCTGTCAATAGTTTAAAAAAATGTTTCAGACAAAACTTGATTATTTTTTTAATGGAGAATCCGAATCTGCAATAAAAAATGGGTGTTTCCATTTAAGATTTGAAAGATTAATGAAAGCCAAATTCCTTTAGCAAACAGACAAAAATAGCTTCATTTTTCTGCAAGGCTATTTATTAATGCTTGACCGCTAAAAAGTGGAAATAAAAATTAGAAAACAAACTAGTATATATTTTTGCCTTCCTTAATTATGAGAACATATTTTAATTCACTTGATAGCTCTTGGCCACAGATATCCGTTTTGTTTTTATTTGCATGATAGCTGTAAACGAAGAGGAAACAGCAAAATCACTAAAAATAAACAGATCAGTGGGGACTACCCCTCTCCCTGCTACAACTGTGCGCATGTGTGAATCTGGCAGCTAGGGCGTGCCAGAAGAAGAATTTTTCTTGCTAGCATCTGGCTGCTTGCTGCTACTGCCTATACAGCTAACAGTTACACTTCAAGTAGCCAGAAGCGGGAGAAGATACTGTTCACACACGACTCAACTGCACACGCACACAATACCGGTTGGCAACTGACGTCACTCGTAGAAAGCAGTTTATTGTTATGCAGCATTGGACAGCATTCGTCCTAATGCCTTAGACATATTTTGTTGTTTGATGATATGTGTGTGTGCACAGTGTTTTGTAATTGTAAATGGCGCACTTCTTTTGCCACTACAGTTTTATTTTCTTCCTCTCTCTTGTTTATGTTTTACTGCTGCCGTATTATTCTGCAGTAGCGGGATACAGTAATACTCTTTGTTAGAGTATCTGTTCTTACCAGTCAAAATTACAAAAATTTAACTGAAAACTAAAACAATGAAAAATTTCTGGAATTCTGAAAAATTCCCAGGTTTTTCCCAGATGAAAAATTTCCCGGGTTTTTCCTGGGGTGTATACACCCACTGTAATCACAATCCCTGACATCACAACATTTTCGAAAGAAACAATGAAACATTTTGACAACTGAGGTAGTAATTTTCATTGCTGCATATTTCATTCAGAGCAATTTCAGTAGTAGTTCTAAAAGGTGTGACCCTCCTACCAACCATCACCCTGTAAATCGTGATGTGCTCTGAAGTAAGAGCCTAATACTTGTGACTAGCAAGACTATAAATATCACTGCTTCTCATATAAAGGAACACACGCCTCTTTTCTTGCCTTTCACTTATCAGGTGAAACTATCATCCCAAATAATGATTTCAGATGTGATGATGCCTGAAAACAGTAATACTACAGACCAGCATATGCAATACGCAAAGGAGGAACTTAAACTAAAAATTAGCACCAACCTTTCTTTTCGGTTATTTTATGTATCTTTGTATTGTCAAAATGTAGACAATAAATGGTGTTAAGTTCATAACATGTCTAATGTTAATTTTTTGAGGATATACTTTATATAAATGGAAAAGTTTGTAATTTTAATTTGCCAGAACATATTAAAAATAAAGTTTTCTAAAAGCGCCTCTTTTATTGGGGGGGAGGGGGGGGGATAGTCTTATTTACAGGATTGTCTTATACTTGGTAAAAACTGTGTGCACTGCTCCAAGCAAATGAGCCACACAAATAAAGTACTTATTAATGGTATTTGCATGCATATTTTTTAGTTACCTTTGTAGCAAAAAATAGTGACAAATGGTCATTGATACGTACCGAGACCAACAATGCCAAGCGTGTCCCCTCGTATTCTTGCACATCCTTGGGCTGCTTCCCTAACTTGTTCTGGACCAGTGAATTTTTTTCCTTCACGCACCATATTGGCAAGCCAATACGTACGTCTATATAGGTTCAGGATGAGGCAAAGTGTGGTATCTGCCACTTCTTCTACACCATATCCCGGGACATTGCACACAGCTATACCTAGCTCCCCAGCTGCCTGTGAGGTGATAAATTTTCAAATTACAATTAGCAGTTTTCATTTTATGAGAAATTGGCCATATTAGTTAGAAATAGTTTTCAATGTGTGTGAAAGACTGAACAGTTTAAAAGTAACTACTAATTGTTTACACCTGCTGATGAGCTACAAATGTTTTAGACCAACAACAGAATTTAAAACATCAAACAATGGGCCAATTCTAGATGGCGCATGAACCTTGTTGTTCTGGTATGGAAACATTGAAACCATCACCATAAGAGCCCATCACGAAGAAAATAATAAATGTAAGTATGTCTGTTTACCTTGACATCAATGTTGTCAACTCCACTTCCAATTCGCACAATGATTCTTAGTGTTTTAAATTTTTCCAGGTCTTCTTTTGTTAATATTATTGTGTGCCACATTAGGGCACCAACTGCCTCATTTAGGACCTGTAAAATATTGTTTTATTAGAAAAATTTTTGTTCAAAAGAAACTTTTGATGTAGTAAAAAAAGGTCATTCAGCACACAAAAACTATTGACATAAGCAGTGAGGACAGAGCACTGATAACAGTTTCAACATGTTTGGAATATTCAGTTTTTTCCACTGAAGGGGCACTTAGCTGGATGTATTAGTGCCAACATCTAGATAGAAGTATTTTCCCAATGCAATTTCAATCCTAAGCTGTATTCTGACTATATTTCAATTATTGCACACTGCCACAAATAGTAACATTTTTTTATCAGTTCAATTTCACCCACCCACCTCTATCCTCAAAAAACAGTAGCAAGAAAAAACAAATGAGGAGCAAGAGACAGAAGCTACCACATATGCTAGTGAGGAGAAAAATGTCAATTGGTTCCTTAAAACCATAACAAACACAGTAGTAGATAAGAAAAATATGGAAACCACACTAGGATCATCATAGATAAATCAAATCCATCACACAGGATCCAATACCAGACAAGGAAAAACAACCAATTTATCATGAAAAGCAGTCACATCTTTGTTCCCTGTCTTGATATACTATCAGGTTAACCACCATAGACTGTATTGGACAATTCCCATGTAAGCTACTATAGTGGTGTGCATGTAAGAACAAGGTGGTAGAATGATGCGTAGTACACCAAGGGAAAATGGGCTACATGATGCAACAGCCAAGAGTATCACTGAGCCGGATCAGTCTGCAGCATGCACTTCACAGAGCACACAGGACTTTCAGTGATGATTCTGAAGTTATTTTAGCTGTGGCAAAGAAACTTAATCAACACAGAACAATAAAGGAAATTTCAGGATGGAGCAATATGCAAAATACAGGAAATGCAACCTTTCGCCTACAGCTGATCGATGTGTGGAGCACAGGAAACAGCATTCACACTAGCTTTTGAGCAGTAGCTCTTTCTCTAGCAGCAGCAGCAAGTGACTCTGTGGCCACACAGCAAGACAAAAGGAGTACAGAGGGTACTGCAAAAAGAGATGTAGGAAAAGGGGGAGAGGGGTAAATTAAACAAGAAAAAAGTTGGGGGGGGGAGGTCAAATATGAAGAGGGAGAAAGGGAGGGGGGTTGAAAATGAAGGGGGGGGGGGGATATCCACATGGGACGGAGGGGAGTGAGTTAATTGTGATGGGAGACGATAGTGCATGATGTGGGTGGCCAAGGACTGGTGTTGACTGAAGACAGAAGGGGAAAGACACGGTGTGGCAGTGAGAATAGGTTTGCAGAGATTTCAGCCACGGGGACTGTGAGAGCACAGGATGTGTTAAGTGACATTCCCTTCTGTGTGGTTCAGAAAAACTTTGCTTGAATGGAGTATACGAACGGCCCACATTGTGAAACGGCTGTTGAAGTCATTTTCGCTGTGGTGGGCAGCATGTTCAAATACTACAAGGTCAAATTTGTGGTTTGCCACAGTAAGAGAATGGCCATTCATGCAAGTCAATGGTTGGTTAATTGTCACATCCACGTACAATACTGTACAGTAATAGCAGCTTATCAACCCCCCTCCCCGCCCTCTTCCTACACCTGTATTTGCTCTTAACCTCTGTACTCCTTTTGTCTTGTTGTGCAGCCGCAGAGTATTCTGTCCAAAGACCTGCCTCTTTCCTGCTACCCCTCGTGTCCTTTCCTGCTCTATCCCCATATCAATCAGCTCATGTAATTGCTTTTAATAATCAAGCATCAGTAAGTGGCCTTGTCATGGCCATGAGAGTTTGCATTTGGGTGCCTATATGGTTTTTGTGCGTATGAGAGAGAGAGAGTTCCTTGCTATTGGTGTACTCTATTGTAATTATTATCCTGATGTAAACAAATAAATGTGTGGTGAATGGTAAGGATTCATAACACTCATTTATGGGTGGTGGTGTGCTATTGGAAATAGACCCTAATTATGTATTAGATATTGTGTGTTATACTACCGCTATTGAAACTTTCAGGCAATCTAATGCATTAACAGACAACAGTAGGCTTATGCCATGTATTTCTTATTTCAAATCACAGTGTACGGTCACTTTCACTGAACAATTCTGTGCACAACATTATGACTAGTTCTGATTGGTACATGTCGGCATGTTGTTTTGTACATATTCTCTCAATTTCTTCTTCAAATATGAAACACCAAAACATGTAAGATTTCGCTTTCTTCTCAATTTGAGGAACATGGTATTGTACCACTATAAAAATATCACCAAATCTACAACGTCGTTGCTGCTGTTCTTGTGTAGTGGATATAGCAACTGACTTGTATATGCAAGATGATGGATTCAATTCCACTGTAAGTTAATTTCCTTCTTTTTATGTCTACGATAACGACGTAAAGTGTTGCACATTTGACAATAAATCGAGTGTGCGGAGGAAAATCAACCTTTGTACGTGACAACACACTGCTCACCATTCCTCAGTTTCTAAGTGGTGGTGATCTTGTACTGGAGCATTGAGTTATACCAATCATTCTGAAGAATGATCTGGAAGGTAGGAGGGTCGGAAGAACCTCTCCCCCTCCCAAACCATTTTTCAAGAATCATGCGGACAGTCATTGTGGTGTTTCTCGCTTGTTCATGCTTCCCAAGCGTACGGTGAAAAATGGCTGAAACTGTGTAGTGTTCCTTTGTGAAACATAGAAGAGGTACACTGTTAAAAGTGGTGAAAAACTGATAGTTCTCAGTGGTTTTGAGATGTTTTCAGGAAAACATCCATCATTACTGATAAAGAAACTTGCAGCACTGACATCAGAGTTTACCAGTGTTTATGTGACAAGTGTAGAGTGAGTATGTAAAGAAAGACGCAATGTGTGTAAGCTGTCAACTACAGGAAAGACAGGAAAATGCCGGTTATGTGTTTTAGGAAATTGTGATGCTTTCATTAAAAATGCTACGTGGTCAGAGGTTCACACATTTTTCTTCAGGAACGAAGTGTCTATAGTAAACAAGGCATTTCAAGTGATAAATAATGACTACAACTTGCCTACTTTTAAAATAATGATGTTTTATAAAGTGATAAAAGATATTTCTTTACATTCTGAAAGCAGGAAATGAAATGGCATGATTACAGATTGAGAATATTGCTTTGTGGAGAACGTAGTATCTCCAGCAGATTCAACAGTTCGAATGCGAGAACAAAACATGAGATAATGCAGGACATCTTACACAGAAAGTGTGAACTTATAAAACAGTGACTGATAGAAGACAACCTTTTGTTGCAGGTGGTTTTGTGGAAGGTGGATAATTGATTTTTGAACGAACAAAGACGAGAGATTATCATGGAAATATTAATGGTGAACTGTTCCTAAAATAGTTTAAATATATTCTACCAAATTAGAGCCCAACAGTGTTACAGGATGTACACGCGGACAAGGAAAAAAAGTTCCCAGATTTCCCCGTTAAAAATACGCTTTCTCCCAGGTAAAAAAACACTTTTCCCGTGTTAAGTGACAGCATATTTTCTCTCTGAACTGCAAAACTTATCAGTCCTTTGAATGGTTATGGTTTTATACACGGGCGTAGAATTTCCCGGCACTTTAGAATACGAAACTCGGGCGGGAGGGGAAGGGGGGGGGGGGGGGGGGGGGGAGTGTTTTGTAAATATCTTTGATGTGCAGCAACATGTACATTGCGTATTTTCGTATTATGAAAGTATACACTGGAATTTCACTAAACACCGCGTGTTACTTTCTGAATCATTGAAATGGAGAATGCAATGTGCTTTTGTAAGCCAGTCATGGCTCATATCATGTGATCTCGCAAGCCGATGACAGCAGATATTCAGAGCATATGACACGTGATGTAGTCAGCCAACAGAAACATCACTGTTAAGTAACACAAACACACAAACAGGGAAAGTTAATACTTTAAATTAATATACATAGCGTAGCTACAAGAAAAGCAAAGCTTTCGCATATAATATTGGCCTCTAAGGTGAAGAAGTGCCAAAAGAAGCTAAGCTTTCGCATATAATATTGATCTTCTCTGCTTGTGTTACACTTGAAGATATCTCACACAAATGTGCCAGTAAAATTTTTAATAATGACATAAATGTCTGATCTTCAGGGTCCGAAATTCTTCTAAATGGCTCATCATCAAAGAGTTGATTTTTAAATGAGAGTCAAACCCTCTGTGATTTATGAAATGCATGGTACATTCTCGCACATAGTTGAACTTACGAAAAAGGATATTTACTTTGAACGTAACATTTACTTTGAAAGTATCGCTTTTCAAACTACCATTCGCAATATTTTCCCACGAAATACGTTTGTTTCAGCAGTTGCCAGAGAGCACAGATAACAGGCCACACCACACTTGCGCAGCTACCATATAGTAGGAACCCCATATGTATGTAGTGTAAAACACTGAAATATCATACATTGTGTAATAAAAGAAACAAGACATCAGAGGATAGTCCAAGAGCATAGGCATTTTGTGAACCATACTAAAATGTGCACATTTAAAGTACATACTTAAAATGCACATTTGTATGTCCAGATTCCTAATGAAGTAGCCCTCGACCTGATATTAAGCTTTTCAAAATTCACTTGATAGCTCCCGGACACAGATACCTGTTTTGTTTTCATTTGACATGAGAGTAAACGAAGGGGAAACAGCAAAACCACTAACATGGTGACTACCCACTGTAACTCAGACTGCTCTGCGCATCTGCCCCCGATCTACGATATTTGCTAACTGGGTCAATACTAAAAAAATTAATTTTCAAAAATATTTTCATCATGTAGCGCATATCTTTCTGAGAAGTCTGAAACATAAAACATATGTGTTCGAGGAAATGTAAGACATGTTATTTGTTCTCAAGTGTGCCAAAGTGCAGTGCCACGCCTCCTCATACAGCATTCCTATATCGCACGTCATTGTTTTTCGCTCTGTGGAACTGAAACATGTAATTTTGTAATGGATGCCATCAAACTATATTCAGGACAATGGAAATTGAGATGTCCAGTGGTGCCTCTCCTGCTCCAAGCCGGCCAGTTTGAAACCAATAAAGACAAGAGACAAGCAAGGAAGTACACATTTCTTCAATCCTTAGCTCCTAGAAATTTTTCTCTCTAATCTTGCAACAGCTTTACATGGTGTGCTTTCCTTTCTGGGAAAGGATCTATTATCTCATCAAAGTTCGTCAAACATTTTGCTACATGAAAAATCGTAATGTTGCTATCTAATACCGAAAAAGCTGTTAATACAAATAATACCAAAGACTGGTGTTGTTTCTCGATCTGATTACGTCTATTTTGTCACTGTCTGCTAGATAAAACAAAATAGGCCTTTCTAATATTGCAGCAATTTTGTAACACACACCAAATAAACAAGACCGTTTCGGCACAAATGGTCATTGTTATAACACGACAGAATATTATTCATGAAAAGCTTTATGTTAGGAAATACTCTTAGTTTCACATTTCATTCATATGCACCAGATTCTCAAGCACGAGATAGAAAAGTAGTATTACGAAATTTTGATATAAATTTGGAATCGTCTTATTCTTCCATAATTTGTGGGATGTCCCCATTTCTTCTCCTTCATCTTTCTAAAAAATCTTGTCATCACCAATTCTGTAGCTATTCCTGCCATTGTCAAAATTTGTTCGCCGATTAACTTCACTAACCCTGCCAGAATCACAGGTTTAGTTATCCCGCGATTATTCTCCGGTCATGCGTTGTTACATGTCCGTACAACACTTTTCCGCGTTACTTCCAGAATAGAACTTAAGCGGCTGCTAGCCAGGGACTGTACAACTGGTACTTACTAGTGTAGCGATCTTGCTTAAAATTTTCTGTCAAATTTTCATTTTCTTGGATACATCGAGAAGATAATATGTAATCTTTCTCACCTTTATTCCTGTTAGTCGTTTATTTCCATTCTGGTAGTCTGAATCTATGGATTTCGCTAGTAATCATAACAACGCTGATCATTCGCAAGCCCAATCAACCACATAATAAGACAGCGATTCGCATTCATCCGTTCGGCTTTACTCCGCTCAGCTCGTATAGCCCCGTCCCCTTTTTTTCTGCGGAAAGTTTATTTCTAGATGCGACAAGGATTCACCTGACAGAGGCATCACGTACATTATGCACACATCCAAAAATCAACTTATGATTCATTCAGGAATCAACTTAAAATGTGTTCAAAAAACGACAGGGATGCGTTTCAAAATCATATGAATAATCGATAGACCAATGTGCGCTGATTGCTAGGCGCTTTGTGAAACAAGTTTCTCCCCCACTCAAGAATATGAATTTGGCGCCCCATTTTCCCGGTAGCATCTAGCTGTGACTGCTTGTGCAACCAACAGCCACATTCCTGTAGCCAGAAGCGGGCGAATCTACTACTAATACGCGATTCAACTGCGCATGCGCCCGCTCTTAACTGCTAAAACGAATCTAATGTAAACAGCTGTGACTTCACACTCATTGGAGGCCATTTTTTTTTAATGAAGCATTGCGTAGTCTTCCTAAAGCCTTCGACACATTTTGCTCTTGGCAAGTGCTTGCATGAGCACTGTGTGTCATTGCTGTATAAGGCCCATTTCCTTTGCAATTTAAGTTATTTTCGTTTTTGTCTCTTATGTTTTATCGTTGAATTATTATTCTGCAGTAGCAGGATACAGTAATATCCTTTGTTAGAGTATCGGTTCTTACCATTCAAAATTACAAAAAATTAACAGAAAACTAATACAATGAAAAATTCCCGGGTTTTTCCCGGATCACCCGGTTGTCCCGGGTCATATACACCCTCTGTTATAATTATCAACAATGCTTCATAACATAACGTTAAGGTTGAGAGTAGGTCTCAAAAATCTTGAGAGGAGGTAAGATATTGTAAATTGGCCGATGGGGAAAGGAGTACATGTAGATTGTATTGCGATTAAGTTTGAATTACTGAAACAGGTTGAAGCTTACATTGTAGATCAGTATATTATTGACAAAATGGCGCAGTCTGCAGGTCACATTGTCGTTAGGTTACTGCTGTACCACTGTAATTTTGAAGCTCCTAGAACTTAATTGGAGCCAAGTTAAACGATA
This sequence comes from Schistocerca piceifrons, assembly GCF_021461385.2. Taxonomy (NCBI): domain Eukaryota; kingdom Metazoa; phylum Arthropoda; class Insecta; order Orthoptera; family Acrididae; genus Schistocerca; species Schistocerca piceifrons. The sequence continues at coordinate 322,343,018 of NC_060140.1, forward strand.
TGTCAGAAGTAATAATATGACATTTAAGTTACCAGACACGATTAAATTAATGCACAAAGCTGTCACACATCACTTCCGAACACTATTGGGAAGCAGAACAACATGTAATAAAAGGAGACTAAAATATGGCAACTGAATGGTTTCAAAGATTTTGTTATTGATTGGCTATTCATCAATTATGAAGATGGCAGTTCCACTGACGAAACATCATCTTCAAACTCAGATGTGTAAGTTCAGAGGTTACCACACTGCTGAGGTGAATAGCTGAAGTGGCTTCAGTATTTCATTATACGGCAAAATCTCTGCAATAAGCTCTTAAAATCACAAACTGCTCTCACATATAAATTACACTAAGTTTACCGAAGTATTTTCTTTTATGCTCTTTGTAAGCTAAAATAAGGTTTCCACCTTGTCCCCTACGAAGCATAGTGCTGTAGTATTACTGTATACTAATTTATTCCTTTTAAAATTGAAGTGCCATTTCTAGTTTTATTATTTGCCTGCTGTTTTGCTGATTTTATTAATTATCTGCAGGTGTAACGTTTCCATCTAATCTGCTTCTAAATGTTTTATTTTAACACTTTTGACATGCATGCTTTCAGTGTTCCAATGTTTTCCAATACCTATCAGTGAGAAGCGTTAAATAAACCAACTAGAAACAAACTAAATGAAACATTAAAATACAGCTGAGTAGTGTCCAACACAAACAAATAAGTTTCCACATGATTCCACATGATTATCCGTAGTTGTTCATTTGACATCACTATATGTGGGCTTGATGGACCAGCTTTCCTGTTTAAATGTGTCGGTCAAGCATTGTGTGGTGTTATCCACTCTGAGTAGTGCAGGCGAGCTACGCTGCCACGTAAAACCTAACGTTATTACTTTACCCAACTAAACATAGCTGAAGTTCTGCGGGAAATAAAATTCAATAATGTAACAACAAATGTAAAGAATATGCAGTGTAGTGTACATATCAGGATTGTTGTTACAATGAATAGACTGTAGAGAAAGAGCTAATGCTTGAAAGCTAGTGCGAATGCAGTTTTCTCGTAGTGTTTCTGTGCTCCAAGTATTGATCAGCTGCAGATGAGTGGTTGCCTTTCCCTTTGTTTAGCCAATATAGAGTGTGTTATGGATTGGTGTGAGGCACACACACCAAATAGTACATTAATAATAAATAGCAATAGGTGTATGAGCATGAGATGTTTTCTAAGAAAGTCAGAAGCAGAAACAGTAGCACTATGTGGCACTTACAACAGCAATGCCAGTTGCCAGGTTAGGCATGAAAGTTGTGGCTTGAAACAGACACAGCACACCAGTTCTGCAGCAAAGTATTCTCTGTCTCTAACTATACGCACCACCACGTGACCACCACCTTACTTGGCTGTCACTAACACTTCCATTTGTACACATCAAATGTTCATTACAAATTGCACGAGTAACAAAACAAATGCACAGGTTTCTTGGCACAGAAGAACAAATGTAATATCAGCTATGTGAAAAAAAATCACAAGGAGACTCCTCCAACTTTATCTAATTACGTTTTCCTAACATTAATGGACAGATAGATTAACTTCAGATTTTTCACAAACATGGGGAGAGGAAGTGGGATAGTTCATAACTTACTGATGTTGGTTAGGATCTCAAAAATCAACATTCCGGATAAGACAATAATCCCTGAAAAATGACCACCTATCTGATAGTAATACCACAGTAGTACTGGACAGAATGGAAAACTGCCAGAAATGGAGAACTATGTTCTCGGGGATCATATGAAATTAAATACGCATCCAAGAACACAGAACTTTCATAATAACAATTATCTTGCTTCCTTGATAAGCAATATCTCTCGTGCACCATACATCACTCAGCCAACATTCAGTTTCTAGTAAGCTGCATCCTTTTTAGAGAAATTTTGTAAGATGCTGCAAAATCCAATTTACGTGTTTGTCAATAAGTTAGTCCTCCTTCCCAAGAGTATCAACAAATTCCTTACCATCATGAATTTGTACAAAGAAAAAAGTAAGAGAAGGAGATCCTGTACGTTTTGCTATGAACTTACCTCTTAATGACACTTCTACATGGGTCGGAACTTTAATAGTGGCAACAATTTATTTGCAGCTCGTACAAAATAGATACGTGTCTCAAAGTTTTACTGACCTTCAAAGTAGTCACCAGTATTAAGCATAACCCGCTACCAGGGATGTGGAAGTTGTAGGATACTCTTAGCAGTGCTAGCTGTGTTGATAGTTCAAGCGGCACGGTCTATTGCACGACGAATTTTTAGCAGTTCTGAAGTGAATGCCATGAAGTATTTCCTTCAGTTTAGAAATCGAGGTGAACTCACGAGGGCTTAAGTCAGGGGAATGCAGTAGGTGGCATAGCACCAGTCTCAACATCATGGTCATCAGCGCCCTTACGAAAAGTCAACATTGAAATCTCATGGGTGGGGGCAAAGTCTGTCCCCACATGTGGAGCGGTTTATAACGGACCGAAGTCTGCCGCCCTTCCCTACCAGTTTAGGGAGGAGGCCCGACAGTTCACAAAATTTCACCACTCTATTAACACTGGTATCGGTATCTGCAAGGGTGGTCGGCCGATCTCCAGTGAGACCGAGGACTACCCATTATCAGTATACAGGAGACAGAAAGCCACAATATACTGAACTGAACCGGCACGTCACAAACTTAACAGAATGGTGGGTCCTCCTGCTGGAGGAGGAAGCCTTGTGTGAAAGGGCTACGCCTGATGCGCAGTCTGGTAAGCAAAACCCCCTTCCAGCGGCAAGGCTGACATGAAGTCCGCCAAGCCTTAGTGGTTGATTTGAGCGACCGCTGCTTGTGGTCTGACACCTGCAACCATTCAGTCTCCCACTGAAGCATGATTCATCTGTCAGAAAATGAGATTATGGCGTGCAATGGGATGGGGCATTGATGGACAGCACCATCCCAAAATGCTTCCGTGGCAGCTTTGCCAGCCATGCAGTTACCCTGTATCCCAACGTACCCAGCAAAAGATCACCTCCTTGCCACAGCATTGGAGCCGCTGTAAGGAGTCACGGATGAGCTGAATCAGCAGGTCTACCGGATACATTTGGTGAAGTGCTTGCAGTGCACTAAGAGAGTCAGAACAGACAAGAAAACTCATACGGTGATGTCTGTGATCCCTCTCCAGCGCCATCAGAATGCCATATAACTCCGCATCATAATTTGTAAATTGTTCTGGGAGATGCACTTTAAAAACCCCACCAGAGAAAACCACAGAACAACCGAGATCATTCTCCTGCTGGGATCCATCTGTGTAAGTAATGATAAAACTATGGTAATACTTAAAACAGATGAAAAAGTTATAAAAACCACATCTGCAGTACAACTTTTCGTATACTGGGTCAAACTTAGAATCACTTTGGGCCTCAGAAGACTCCAAGGCGGCAGTGCATTCCATCCCTGGGTATTTTCATGCCCGAGAGATCCAACTCCTTGAGACAGTCCATAGCACATATACCAAATAGCTCGGTCACACTTGGGGCCAATTCCTGAACAGTTGTTCGAAGGTGGGTTGTATCACTGAACTAAATGCCAATGACTGAGGTGACGCTGAGATTTTCAGCACCTGTCGAGCCAAAAAGGATGCACCACCGAATCCTGAGGTGTGGTTCACCAGCCCCTGCACACAGACTCAGAACTGGGCTGGTCCAAAATGTTCCAGTTGGTATCCGAATGCCCTCATGGCGGACAGTATGTAACATCCGGAGGTAGGAAGGACGGGCCGATCTGTAGACCACGCTGCCATAGTCTAGGTGTAATCGAACAAATGCCATATAAAACTGCAGGAGCTGGGACCTGTCAGCTCCCCATGTTTTTCCAGTAATCGAACAAATGCCATATATAACTGCAGGAGCTGGGACCTGTCAGCTCCCCATGTTTTTCCAGTAATCGAACAAATGCCATATAAAACTGCAGGAGCTGGGACCTGTCAGCTCCCCATGTTTTTCCACCAAGGCACTTCAAAATGTTTAACAACCGGAAGCCCTCTGCACGTAGGTCTTTCAGGTGTGGCAGCCATGTTAATTTTGAGTCAAATAATAAACTCAAAAAGTGCAGTGTCTTGAAAACTGTAAAATGTGGTTCCCCATTGTAAGCTCTAGTTGGTTAATACTCCAATGAGCACGATTAAAATTAACACACACAGTCTTCTCAGGTGAGAACCGAAAACCAGTTGCCTGGGCCCAGGTTTCCAGCCTCCTAATGGTCAGCTGTAGCTGCCTTGTCGTCGTCGCAGGATCATAGGAAGAATAGAAGATTGCAAAGTCATCAACAAACTAAGAGCATTTGACAGGACTCCTGATTGCAGAGGAAATGCCATTGACAGTGATGGCAAACAATTTGACACTGAGGACACTGCCCTGGGGGGGGGGGGGGGGGGGGGGTTCACCCCGAGACGCCTGGACACTTCCCTTGTTGAAGGCCCTTCCTCGCTCAAAGTAATAATGTGGACGCGATCAAACCGCGTTATGTACTGTCTTGGAATGGTTTAACCACAGACATCACGAGCCGTGTACCTCCTTCCTGGTGGAATGAATGGTACTGATCGGCTGTCTAACCCCCTCCATCTAATAGGCACTGTTCATGCATGGTTGTTTACATCTTTGGGCGCATTTAGTGACCTCTCTCAACAATCAAAGGGACAGTGTCTGTGATACAATATCCACAGTCAATGTCTATCCTCAGGAGTTCTGGGAACCAGGGTGATGCAAAACTTTTTTGATGTGTGTATTAAGCAATAAAGATGGGCCATTTTCTTCACAACACTCCATATTAGATATTGTTTACAATCAACGTTGAAGAACCACATAATACCTTGCATCCCGAAACAAGCAAAGCAGAGGCAATGCTGTGCATGCCATTTTGTACATCGCAATATTACAGATGTCCACATGTTTTTTATTATCTTCTATATTGCATCCAGATTTTCAGACAAGCTCCAGAATTACACTGAAATCAGACACCTTTTACATTTTCATACTAATTTGTACTAAATTTTTGTGGAGTTGGGTTGATGCAAATATGAAGTGTATTTGACTGAATATTTTTTTAAATACAACTTCCAAAGCAACATGTTATTTTATATATAAAGTGGAAGACATGGCCTAAATTCTTTCCAATAGGATTGGCAGAAGCAAACAGTTCTGAGAACCAGACATGTACAGCTGACAACATTTCTTTGTCATAACTGTGGTAGCCACAACACACACACACACACACACACACACACACACACACACACACACTTTTGTTATAATTAAAATTTAAAGAAAGAAACAACAACAAACTAACATTTGAATAGATAAAGCTTATTTATTATACTCTCAATTACATTTTAACATATTAAAGACAAAAACGAAAAATTTTATGTGGCAGCACTGCAGTATTCAAAGTTAATCTCAAGTGGAAATTATTTCTGCTCCTCAAACCGATTGCAATTAATATGTTAAGAGAATAAAAGGTTTTGCAATGTTGTGTTACATATGAATGCTCGAGATTAGGGAAGTACACTGAGTGAATAAGGAGAAGGTATGGAACACAATTGGGGTCTAAGGAATTTAATGGTAAAATATAGTTAAAATAAGCTTGTCACTTCCTTTCACAATGTGTTTTCAGACCACATCTTAAGCTTCTCAGTGTTCTCTTTCCTTGCTTTCTTTCTCTCTTCATTCGAAATGCGCTAGGCAAACAATATTTTCATATGAATTTACATAAACACTCTTCTACAGTACTATGGTAATGCTTGCCTAAAAAATGATTAGCATCTCGGAGGTACTCCCATACGAACTTAGGATACAGAATCCCCAACAATAGTGTGCAATACAGAATTTATCGCACTTTATGTTCCCTGTCAGAAACATTAGTTGCTTTCCACGTAGGTATGCAAGATGATTTAGGGAAATATAGGCATACATAAGTAATTTGAGAGAAGAAACATATATATGTTCAGTGAACTAGACAAAAATCGGTAGCATCAAATCTCAATGGCGAAGTTGCAACTTTCAGAACAGGCCAGGAGCATGTAAAGGAACTGTGGCTGAAGCTTAAAATAATAATTGACCATGCACTGGATAGATATGTTTGTATATCCAGTAAAACAGTTCGTACTGGGAGGACACCCCGCTCTCCCCCATGACATACAGTACTGGTAAAGAAACTTCTAAAGGAACAGTGATTCCTGCATAATAGGTGAAAAACAACACCGAGTGCTACAGATAGACACTGAAGGAAACATGTTTGGCTGTCAATAGAGCAATGTGTGATGCTTTCAGTGACTACCATAGCAGAATACTGTCAAATGATATTTCACAAAACCCAAAGAAATTCTGAATGTATGTGAAGGCTGTTGGTGACACCGAAGTTAGTGCCCAGTACCAAGTGAATGAGACACGAATTGAAATGAGAATAGCAAAGCAAAAGTTGAAATGATTAACTCAGTTTTCAAATGTTCCTTTACAAAGGAAAACAAAGGAGAATTGCCCCTATTTAATCCCTATACCACTGAAATCATTAAAAACTGAACAAAGTTCCAGGGCCCAATGGAATGCCTGAATTTGAGGCTGAGATAACCTCTTCAAACATAATCTGACATCCTTCTAACAAAAAACTATGCCCAGTTCTCGGAGAAAAGCACAGGTCAACCTCATCCACACGAAGGGTAGTAGAAGTGATCCACAGAACTACCTTCCATTATCCTGGACATCAATTTGTTATAAAATCTCAGAGTATGTTCACAGCTGAAACGTAATGGGTTATATTTAACAGAAAGACCTCCATAGTACCAATGAGCATTTATTCTGAAAACATCAATCATGTGAAACCCGATTCTCCCTTTCTTGATTTCCGAAAAAGCATTTGACTCAGTACCACACCTATGCTTATTCTCAATAGTACTTTCATGTGGGGTACCAAGTAAAATTTGTGGCTGGACTGAGGACTTTTTGGTAGGGAGGACATTGTATACTGATGACCTTGCAGACAATATTAACAGTAACCTCTGACTTTTTTCAAGTGACACAGCTATCTATGACTGTCTGAAAAAAGCTGCATAAATATTCTAGGAACATCTTGATAAGATTTCGAAGCAGTCAGAGACTGGCAACTTGCTTTAAAAGTACAGAAATGTAGAACTGTGCACTTCTCAAAATGAAAAATGTAGTATCCTATGACTACAATATCAATGAGTACTGTTGGAATCGGCAAACTCTCACAAATAATTGGGTGTCCTCCTTTGTTGGGGTATGAAATTGAATTATCACACAGGCTCGGTCATGGGTAAAGCAGCTGGTAGACTTTGGTTTATTGGTTAGAATATAGGGGAAATGAAATCAGTCTACAAAGGAGACTGCTTACAAATCATTCATGCAACCAGTTCCAGAATATTGCTCAAGTGAGTGGGACTCTTACCAAATAGAACTAACAGGGGAGACTGAACATATACAGAGAAGAGCAGCACAAATGATCACAGGTTTGTTTAATCTGTGCTGGAATGTCACAGAGATACTGAAGGAACTGAACTGGGAGACTAAGACGGATGTAAACTATTCTGCGAAACTCTATTAACAAAGTTTCAAGAACTGGCTTTAAAATGATGACTCTAGGAATGCACTACAAACTCCAATGTATCGCTCACACGAGGCTCATACAGAGGCATTCAAAACAATCATTCTTCCTGTGCTCCACACGCAAATGTAAGGGGAAGAAACCAATGTAACTAGTAAAATGGGGCATATCCTCTGCCATGCACTTCGCAGTGGTTTGCAGAGTACAGATGTAGTGGCTACGCATATATTCAAATCTCGCATTAAATTATAGCCTCCACATTTATTTATGGTATTTAACACTCCAGAAACATGTGGATACTTGATTCGAGATGTAAGGCAAGTGCACAGTGTTCGATGTTATGAAGCACTTCCTGGAGATATATCAAGTTTGTATCCCAGCAACGAATGATTAATCCCCCTCTGCCCAAGGGTAAAATGCCACTAAACTATGCCTTCCAAATTCTGCAAAGGCCAAAAACAACACTTTCCTATTTTTGTTTCTAATGTTTTGCACCCAAGTAACTTGCATTCAACTGATTTACATTCTGTCTGGTCACTATTTGCAATTTTCATTAAGTTGTCCGCCACACGTACTTGTGATTGCACTAAGCTCACCTTCCACTAACATGGGTACTTCTTAATGCTACTGAGACAGAATTTGAAACCCTGCACAAAATAAAATGCTGTATATTTGCAACGCGCAAAATACTCTGAACATGCCAGATGATAAAACAACTTGAGGTGCAATGTTGCCTGATGTAAATGCACTCAATACTAATAAACAAGAATGGGCAGCAGCATGGCTGGTCTCTCATGAATATGGGATCTGCATTAAATTAATTTTACCGATTATATTAAAATAATTTCATAGTCCCATTGTATCAAGTTTTCATTAACACCCGCACAATTTCAAATGGCAATTGCCACAGCAACATTCCATATATGGTGTTTGCCATACCGTCGAACCGATGGAATCTAATAATGGACCAAAATTGTACCTGGTAAGATGCCAGTTCCCCAATAGTAGCCGTCAGGCTCTATTTCGCTGCCTCCTGTACACCTACGGTAGTGCTGACACATACAAAATCTCTATTCACACACACACACACACACACACACACACACACACACACACTCTCTCTCTCTCTCTCTCTCTCTCTCTCTCTCTCTCTCTCTCTCTCTCTCTCTCTCTCCCCCCCCTCCAGCTACAACCACAACGATTCTCACACCTTGCAAGTAACAAAAATTCTCTCTCCAATTAGCAAAGATGTATATATGGTACTATCTACATTACATATTTAGATACAATAACTGTAATAAAAAGTTTGTTTTATATGGTTTGAGGACAAGAGAATTGTTTCAATACAGCCATGGTTATAATTCTGAAAATTACTTCCCAGGTGCCCCAAAAGGTTTTTGTCATTAACAATTATTGAGAGCTCGCACAATGTAACATTCATTTAAATGAATGTGAACGCTGACTACTAACTGTAACTAACATTTTTTAAAGAAACAAGTTTCTCTGTGATCTGCAAGCACCATATACACTGAAGAGCCACAGGAACTGGTACACACGCCTAATATCGTGTAGGGCCCCCGTGAGCATGACGAAGTGCCACAATACGCAGCATGGACTCTACTAATGCCTCGAGTAGTGCTGGAGGGAATTGACCCAATGAATCCTGCAGGGCTGTCCATAAATCGGTCAGAGTATGAAGGGGTGGGGTTCTCTTCTGAACAGCACGTTACAGGTCTTCCCAGATATGCTCAAAGATGTTCATGTCTGGGGGGGTCTGGTGGCCAGCAGAAGTGTTTAAAACTCAGGAGAGGTTCCTGGAGCCACTCTGTAGCAATTATGGATGTGTGGCATGTTGCATTGTCCTGCTAGAATTGTCAAAGTCCATCGGAATCCACAATGGACACAAATGCAGGTGATCAGACAGGATGCTTATATATGTGTCACCTGTCACAGATGTATCACAGACACTTGTTAGGGGTCCCGTATCACTTTAACTAAACACGCACCACACCATCACAGAGCCTCCATCAGCTTCAGCAGTCCCCTGCTGACCTGCAGGGTCCATGGATTCATGAGGTTGTCTCCATACCTGTACATGCCCATCCACTCGATACAATTTGAAACGAGACTCGTCCAACCAGACATGTTTCCAGTCGCCGACAGTCATATGTCAGTGTTGATGGGCCCAGGCGAGGCGTAAAGCTTTGTGTCGTGCAGTCATTAAGGGTACATGAGTGGGGTTTTTTCGCTCCGACAGCCTATTTCAATGTTTTGTCGAATGCTTCACACGCTGACACGTGCTGATGGCCCAGCATTGAAATCTGCAGCCACCTGCAGATGAGGTGCACATTGAACGATTCTCTTCAGTCATTGTTGGTGGTGTTCTAGGATTTTTTTTCTGGCCGCAGTGGTTTCTAAGTTTTATGTTTTACCAGATTCATGATATTCACTGTACACTCATGAAATGGTCGCATGGGAAAATCCCCACGTCCATTGCTACCCCAGAGATGCTGTGCCCCGTGACGCGTGCATTGACTGTAACACCACGCTCAAACTCACTTGTATCTTGATAACCTGCTATTGTAGCAGCAGTAAGTGATCTAAAAACTGAACCAGAGACTACTACTCTTATATAGGCATTGTCAACCTCAGCGCTGTATTCTGCCTGTTAACATATCTCTATATTAGAGTACACATGCCTATACCAGTTTCTTTGGCAATTCAGTGTAAAATGCATTCTCATATTTTGAGAATTACTTGTTCTGCTGAAAAATTCTGAGCAAAGTAATCATCACTCAGCTGGAATAAAGATTTGTAACTATCCGTAATGTCACTTTGTTTTAGTTCACGCTATAGAATACTGGTAGTTTGATCTACGAACGATGTATGTGTCAATTTAACACTATCTTAGGTGTACAGGAGGCAGCGAAATACAGCCTGATGGCTACTAGTGGAAGAACTGGATCTTACCAGGTACAATTATGGTCCATTATTAGTTTCCATCGGTCAGACAGTATGGCAAACACCATATTTGGTAGATTGTTGTGGCAATTGCCGTTTGAGTCCAAACCATTAAATGGCAAGCGTTCAGGTTCAAGTCTCGCAGTAGTGTTAATCGTCCATGCTGTTTTATGTACTTCGTATGCTACAAAGCATACAAGTAACTATGAAATATCACCAACAAGTGAAGATACAGACCACTGTCTGAAAATTTTATTGCAACTGTGATCAGTATATAAGCTATCAATGCAGAAGTAGCCAGCTTTCAGTAACAACATCCTATCATCAAGAGGATATTAACAAAATAAGGAAAAGATGGACTACTATTTATCATACAGATGATACGTTGCAGACAGGCACAACGAAAAGACACTTACACATTAGCTTTTGTCTAGAGCCTTTGTCAGAAGAGGAAGCTGCATATTGTGGTGCACACACACACGAACACAAACACTACTTCTTGCAGCCTGGAGGAGCATGCAGGAAGTAGACTGTCAACATGTGCAGGGTCAGGAGGCTGTGGGGCAGGGAGGTGGGGGACGGTAACCCACATTTGTACAGTTGAGAAAAGCTGTTGGTGGATGGAGGATTCAGATGGATTGGGTAGAGAAGCAGCCAATGAAATCAGGTATGTTATGTTCAGTTGCGTATTGTGGCACAGGGTGGTCTACTTAGCTCTTTGCCACAGTTTGGCTGTGGCCATTCATCCTGGTGGACAGCTGGTTGATAGTCATACCAATATAAGAAAACTGCGTAACGATTGCAGTAGAGCTAGTGCATGACATGGCTTCTTTCACAAGTGGCCCAGCCTCTGATGGGATAGGAGAAGCCTGTGACAGGGCTGGATTATGAAGTGCTTGGTAGGTGGACTGGGCACGTCTTGCATCTAGGTCTTCCACAGGGGTTGGGATTGGGAGTACCACAGCGATGGACTACGACATTGCGGAGGATGCATGAGTGATGGAAGGTTCTTGGGTAGGATTCCCTTATTTCAGGGAACATGATAGGTAGTGAAAAGACCAGGTGCACAATGTGGGTCAGTTGTTCCAGTCTGAGATGATATTGGGTGATAAAGGGGGCAATCCTTTGTAGCTGGTTCTTGAGGGTGGTTGGAGGATTAAAGGTGTGAGCGGAAACAGCACAGGAGATCTATTGGTGGAGCTACACAGAGGTGTGGATGGAGTCATCAGAGAGGTCAAGGGAATGTGGTACACTTGAGTTGAGGAGGACCATGTGAAGTGGATGGGAGAGAAGGTGTTGAGGTTGTGAAAGAATGAAAATACACATTCTTGGCCAGAAGTCCAGATCTTAAGGATATCATCAATGAATCTGAACCAGGCTACAGGTTTGGTGTTTTGGGAGGCTAGGATGGTGTCCTCTGGATGTTCCATGCACAGACTGGCATAGGAGGCTGCCAAGCCGATGCCCATGGTTGTGCCACTCTTTCGAAGGAGAAGTAGTCGTGATTAAGGATAAAATGAGGTGTGTGAGGAGTGACGTAGTGGGTTGAGTGAAGGATGTTGGGAAAGGTACCGTTCAATAGTGGTAAGACCTTTGTCACTCCCTGTTCCTGCCTCCTCCTTGCCCCACAGCCTTCCAACATTGCGCCTATTGGCAGTAGTCCCTGCTGGCTTTGCCAGACAGCTATCTTCTCTCCCCCCTCATGTACACTGCTGTTCCTTCTCCTTCCTCACCCCCTCCAGACTACTGCTTCCATTCTATATGACAGCTGAATTCCTGACCAAGCTGCTGGAGATGGCCATCCTGTGAGCGTGAGGTGTGTGTGTGTGTGTGTGTGTGTGGGGGGGGGGGGGGGGGATGAAGGCTGTGGCTGAAAGCTAATGTGCAAGTGTATTTGTTGTGCCTGTCTGCAACTTAGTATGTTATTTTTATGGTAAGCAGCCATCTGTCTTATCCTTATATTGTTGATGTTCCAATCTTGAGTTTGCATTGCCAGATTTTGTTTAAAGTCGATTTCAATCTTATAAAAACTGATTTCACAGTTGCATTTTGATGAATTTTTCCATTGACGCTAGAGGAAAGGAAAATACTGCAACAACTTTCCTAATAATATTTGTGAAGACTGTACATACCATAACAAACTACTAACTTATTTGTATGTTACATTAATCCAGATTAGTATTGTAAATGAGTGCCATCTCACATTGGCTTCAAAACTAAGAAAAAGTCTGTTCATTTTTTACCAACAAGGACACACTAGGTTCCTCATAGAAGATAAGGAAGCAATCTAAGAGTTCACTATAATACTCAAGAGTCAAGACGACAGTAATGGCACTGATCCACGATCAGGATCCCCCCCCCCCCCCCCCTCCCACACTGTTATATAGTGTGTTCCCAGCCCTTACTGAGAGAAGCATTGTTCCTCTTGTCTACCTCGAATCTTCATAAAAATTTATGCCAAAACACCACCAGAAGTCAATCACGGAAATTTCACTGTGAGCCAAACACTTTTATTGGCTCTAATTTCGAAATATTGGCATAAAAAAAAACCACCATCTGCTGAGTACTGAGATTGTGAGAGTGTGCAAAACATATTGACTTGACTCAGCAAAGCTAGCAGGATTCTGTAGTTACGGAACAGCTAAGCATGATGTATTACCAAATTCCAGACCCACAAGGTGATCTATATTACACACATGCCTGCAGGAGAAATGTATGTCACCAAGACTGACGTAGAACAGGTTCTTTAAAAAATTAAATCATAATAATAATATGGAAGACTAGCTTTTTTCTCCGCCTCAAGTTTCGACCACTGCATTTTCATACATTATCCAACGAAGTAAATACAAATTCTGTATTGTTCATCTTCGAATGTAACAGCATTTCAATTTACTACGAAAATCCGACTGGCAAGAATATTCCTGCGAGAAGAGATGGTTGCTAATAGGAACTTTTATGAATTGTCAATCACATGCAGTATTCTCTTCACCATAAGAATAATACGAATATAAACATTTTGTCATGTATTGTTTCATGTTTGCTGCTATCTCATTTAAATCCCGTCTGCCTAATAAATTACGAAGCTAGAGTGAGACAACCGCAAACATGGAAGAATATGCATATAATGTCATGTTTATATTCGTATTATTCTTATGCCTAATAGTGATACAGTCAGAAAAGAAGCACGGCAATTGACTAGATTTTTAAACCTAAGATGACTAATTTCGGTGCAGAATGTAATGTACTGAAGAGGCGTCTGCAAATATTTTCAAACAGAGAAAAATTTTCCCTAAACTCCCGTTCAGACCATCTTCTATCATACACAGTCTATTACTGGGTTCTTGTTGATCATTATCAAAGAAAGCAGCAGTGTGAGTAACAACAAATAGCAGTCTCTTGCCATTGTTTCGCTAATGAGAATACTACTACTACTAAAACTACTACTACCACCACCTCTCTCTCTCTCTCTCTCTCTCTCTCTCTCTCTCTCTCTCTCTCTCTCTCTCTCTCTCTCTCTCTCCCCCCCCCCCTTTTTTTAATTTAATTGTAAGCGGCGGTAGCGCACACAAAAGCAAGCCATGCCGCGAGCAGAGACAGGCCATAAACACTCATTATCAGAATGCGACAAACAATGCATGAGACAGTACAGTAAAGCATTTTCAGCCTAGAGTGACGTAAACGCCTATAACAAAGAGAACGGCACTTATCAGATCAAAGAAAAATAAGCAATTGAATCAAACCAGACGAAGCACGTGAAAAATGAAGGGCATCCATATAAATACGGACGGAGCACCTGACGCATAGCAATGGCTACCCGGTAAAGCTTAACTGCTAAGCTTACGACTTGAACCAAACTACTGCAGCTGTGTCGTCATTCATTCGACCTAAATTGTGTCTCATATTACAATGGACCAACTCTGTTTCAATCTGGAGGTGCGGCCTAAAACTTCTCTCCCCCCTTGAATTTCGAGTCTCAAATTTCAGGTGCGGCTTAAGATTCGAGTGCGGCTTAGATTCAAGTAAATACAGTACTTCTGTACATTTACGAACATTAGATGACCAAAGAAACGACTTACTCAAAAATATAGAACGTAACACCGACAATGACACTTTTGAAGGCAAGACTGATACTTGCAAGTATGCTATTTGCAGGGCTGTTAGCCTCTTAGATGGAGCAGGTCCAGCAGAGAAAGCTGCCAACCATCAAGTTCCAGCACTTTTCTGGCAAAATTGCAGCATTGTCTCAGTTCTCTATCATTCTTACAACTGCATTATTTAGGAATCATTAAAATTCCTTAAAACATACAGCAAACAGTCTCATTCTGGTTGGATCAGCCAGAGATAACGGTTATAAGTGTGTAAGGTACACTTGCTCATGTGAATGAGTGCACTTTTTCTTTTCTGTAGCAGGCTTTGGTCTAAAGCTTATATGCAGCAGACTTTCCATCTTGTCTGCCTGCAATTCAACATGTCATCTTTTCGGTGAGTACCAATCCATCATTTTCATAATATTGTTCACTTTCCAACCTGGACTTTCCATTGCTTAACCAAAAACTTTACCACATGGAAGTCCACAAATGTACACTGTTACAAGCAAAAATCAATGAAATAAGGCATACGCTTTTACTTGATAGTTATTTCTTAAAACCTGTTTTAATGAAGCTTTTTAAAAATACTATGTGGCTATAATTAAAGTACAGCTACTCACAGAGGTCCAAGGTGGGCTGTAATTATCTCATGGCAGCAAACTTGGTGGACATTCTAGTATATTGATGATGAACCGATTTATGCCTGAAGAAATGAGTTCCAACTTTGGCTGCCAGGGGAAAATCTGGCGCTGTGAATGAAAGATATATAGAAATGTTTCCATATGTAAGGGACTGGGAACGGGATGTGAGCAGGAAAGACTAAACAAATAATAAAGACGTAATGTAAATTTTATTATTAACTGATGCTTACACAATTTGTTCAATATGAGCAGTAGAGATGTCGACTAGACACTGTACAATGTGCGACTCGCACCTCCTGGCCAAAACTGGAACTAATTTTTTCCAGTGTAAATCTGTTCTGTATTAACAAATTATCATGTCTACAAAGTTTTGTTACCGTTTGATAATTACAGCCCACACTTTACCTCCACGAGCAGCTGCAGTTTAATTGGAGGCTCTGCTAACGGTATAGTACGCCTTCCACACCGCTGGCAACAGTTTCTACACAATGCTGGCGACTACTCTGAAGGACAGTAACAGGTGCAAACATGTAACTCTTTTCTATTGGTTGTGAATAAATAGTTGTCACTGTTTAAGTTCCAACCCTCGTATTTGCAGCGGTTGATTTGCTTTGAATTAAGAGGTGCACACGGGAGGTGCACACCTGGGTACAATCACAGTTCTGTATGCAATCCCAAACATTATTCCATGAAGGCACTGACCGTCTTGTCTCACAGTGAAAAAATGTACAAACATTTACAGCAAATAAATTTGAAATTATAAGCAACGAATTTTCTTTTTTCCGTGTGTCTATAGTTTTCGTCTGACTGTCCCTTATATTAAGATCTTTTGAGTTCCTGGTTGCAAGGCATACTCCACTACGTTGATTTCTCCATTTTCCAATATGGTAGTTGCCTCTACTTTCCTCTATTTATTTCTCCCTCATCTTGTTTTGATCCCATCCACAATTACTTGTAACTGCAACATATAAAATGTTTCAAGAAGATTCACCAGATTTCGTAAGACTTAACATGAATGAAGACAGAAACTGGGTAAATTCTGAATTACACATTTAAACCAAGTTTTTTCCCTGCACCAGTTGTAAGTTCATGTGGTTGCCAGTAAAAGTCTGCCCTTCACATTCATTCATTATCCAATTGTACTGAATATGCTCTCTGATGCAGAATGAAAACATGGGGGTGATCTGTTAATTCCCCTTACATAAACAACTAGCACCTTTAAATTGCTGGTGCTACTGATGACTGGTCCGAGCTATAGCAGGTGCAATGCTGTACTCTTTAATGTCATCCTGTCTAGTTTCAGCTGAATTGTGCCAACTGAAACAGACTGCAAAATGCCTTTTGTTGCTGCATCAATATCAGCTTCACTCACCATACTTGCAAGGGGGGCAATTAATGGAGGAGCTAATTTAACCAGGGACACCCACTACTGACCATGTGGGTTCAAGTTTCTATGAGTGTCCAAGCAGAATGTAAAGCCTTGTGAAAATGGGTAATTCTTTTTAAAATACTCTACACTATACACTGTTAAGCTGAAGACCAAATCAAAGTATAGCTCGGACTACAGCACTGCTTACAAAAAACCAGGCAGCAGTGTAGCTATGGCCACAGAGTTGTGGTTCGGTACCCAGTTATCTACAGCAAATTAGACAGATTTCATATGAAAACAATGTACAGACATCTGGCTAACTGCTGCTTGCCAGACACTGCCTTCTTGTTTAGTCTCGAGAATTTCTTTGAAAGAAAGAGTAGCATACTTAGCAGCTTCTGCACCACATTACACTTTTGAGATTCACTTATGTACTTCCTATTTTTTCACAATATTTTTGTCATCGTTCTTATTAATGTCAAATTTGTTGAATGAAAAGGGTATTGTGCATGGTTTACAGGAAGAATGATACGAGTGTGGATCAGAGTGAGAAGTATCGAAGTGTGACAGGTATTTAGAAGATCAACATTCTACCAAGCCAATGTACGGCCACTTCTCATCACTATTACTACTCTTACCGACACTGTTGTCACTGGTATAATTTTATTCCACTTCAGTTGCATGTGTGTCATCTTTTTCACACAGGAATCTGATGAGAAGCCTGCAGCAGTTCATACAGTCTCCACTCTGAATATGGCTACTCCAACAAAATCATGTGGAACTAACAAAGAGGCAGTGAACATCTCAAAAGTAATTTGTTGATGCAGAGTTACGCTGGACTTTCTCTAACAGCCTGCTGGGGCCACAGATTTATGAAACTAGTGCAATAAGAGCAGCAATTGTTTGGAATTCTATTCCTTTGTATGTGTGAATTGCCCAGCTGTGTCTTAGAAAAATCAACTTTGACACATCATAGTCTAACAACAATTTTATTTGGACACTTCTCCATACCTAATGTTCTTTGACTGGAGGGAAAAATAAAAACAATCAGGTTTCCCTGTAAAATCTTAATTCTGGCAGACAGGGCAAACTATATGGAAAATCAGCTGAATAGAATGGATGGGTGTTATATACAAAATAGTTTATAAAATGAAGATCAATATAAGTAAAACAAGAGTAATGCAGTGTACGCGCATTACATCAAAGTGACATTAGTCGTGGGATAGCAATATGCACATAACCAGATGATGATAGTATCGCATACACAAGGTATAAAGGAGCAGTGCATTGGTGGAGTTGTCATTTGTACCCAAGTGATTCATATGAAAAAGTTTCCAGCGAGATTATAGCTGGAAGATGGGAATTTACAAGGCTTTGAACACGGAATGTTAGTCAGTAATCGTTAGGGAATTCAGTATTCTGAGATTCACCGTATCAAGAGTGTGTCAAGAATACCAAATTTCAGTCATTACTTCTCATGACTGACAACGAAGTGGCTGACTGCCTTCACTGAATGACCGAGGGCAGTGGTGTTTGCGATGCTTGTGAAATAACCACAAGAATCAATACGAGACAGTGTGGCAAAATTTGGCGTTAATGAGATATGGCAACAGACGACCTATGCGAGTACCTTTGCTAACAGCAAGGCATCACCTGCAGCACCTCTCCTGGGCTCCTGACCTTATCGTGTGGACCCTAGAAGAGTGGAAAACTGGCCAGCGAACTGAAATGCTTAGAACCGCTCGGTCAGAGTGGCCGGCTATTAATAGTGGTGGTGCAGCTAAGCTATATACCAGCCACAAGCAGTGGTTTTTACCACAGTTTGTATCATCAATAATTTACATGGATTATTATCATTCATACACTGAAATTTTAAGCATTTTAAAATGTGTAATTTATAAAACTCTATAAAATTAAATTTCAATCCCAGGTTAAAAATGTGCAATTCCCTGACATTCTACGAAATTCCTGAAATTCCCTAAGATTTTCCCGATTTTTTCTGGTAAAATGTTATTCCCTGAGAATTCCAGGTTCTTCAGAAGAATTGCCATCTTGGGAAAAAAGTGTTTCAGGTATAACAAAACTAAAAAAATTGAATGGTTGAGAGGACACAATTAGAGGCATCAGATTAGAGAGAAACCAGGGCTTGAAGAAAGTAAGCAGATTCAAATGGATGTATGTTGCAGTAGTTACATAGTGACTGAGAAACTTGCAAGAACAGCTTCATGAAACTAGCCTTTGAACTGAAGGCCAAGGCCACAATTACGCCACTAAGGCTGCCACTGCTGCCATGCAAAATAAAAAATCTTTTCTCAAAGAAATTGAGATTACACGAGTATGTCCATAAGGGAAATCACTGTTTCTTTAATAGGAAGACAACACGTGTTACACCATCTTCTGTTCAGAAAATGATATTTAGGTTCGTACAAAGGATGGTGTCTAAATAGAATCAAACACAGATGTTATTCTAGACTATAAAATGCATTTAAATAGTGGTCAACAGGAGTAATCATATCACTCCTTATTATTGACTGAAGAGGAGACAGAATAAGCACTGAAAGAGGCTTTTCTTCTGTATGTTCCTAATGGTAGAAACTAATTTTTTTTCTGCATCATGAGGCTACAAATTTTATCAAAGGAAGAGCTGTCATTTTTGCACCTTTCAACAAATTGGTGTAGGCTCTTGTCAGAAAGCAACAGTACTGGCTCAAATTATCTCTAATAAAACTAATAGTAACAGACTCCTGAGAAGGCATTATGAAAAAAAGGTAATGAGTGTATAATTAGAACTTTTAAAACTTATTCATGAAAGTTAAATCAATCTACTAGCAAAACAGGTAGGAAGGAAACAAACTGGTGGTCTCCTGAAACACACACATCACTGTGCGCCACAATACTTTATAAAATATTTCACATCAAATCCAATTTCCTGTTTAATTTGAACAACAGAAAATGTTTATTACTGTGTGGGAAGTATATCTTTGACATTATTATGAAATGTGTTATCAGATAGTGATAATGTACTTCTAAGCTCTATCAAATGTGCTCAGTAACATAATTAAGAGTAACAACTTCCAATTTCAATGGAACTGTGGCTTCTGCAAGCATCTATGAATCCTTTTTTAAGCCATTTATGGACTTTTACAAGCACAACAATGAAATATTCCATTTATTGTTCAAACTGGTTATTCTGCTTCTTTAGTGGTAATTGTCAGTGCCTGATAAAACTTTTTCCATGAGACTCACACCACTGACCATGGTAGCAAGTGGTTGATCATCTTTACCCAACTCTGTAGGTAACATCCTCACGTCATTTGAAATTTTGGTTACGAGATAGTACTTCCCTAAGTAGGTACTTCAGCCTACACGAAAGAATGTACATGTTCCGGCAGATTATTTAAGTGGCTGAACAAATGAAACTTTCTATAGGTCTTAATGAAACAGTTTCTTTGTGTACTTTTGTAAGCCCATGTATTGGTAGCGAAATTGGACTTTTGCAACTCTTTTGGGGTACTAAGTGTGGTCTTTGTTACTAATATCACATTCTGCATTCCTTATCAGTGGATGTCTTATCTGGCTTCCTACACAGTTTGAGATTCAATTGGTCAGCATTCTTGCTAGAATAATGGCAATGTCTGAACTAATACTCTTCCTGCCTTCCCACTTCTATACCAACAGAAATGATCTTGACTCACAGAACTCTTGATGTTTCCAAAATTTCCAATTTTTAGCAAAAAGTCATGTCTAACCGTGTTTGGATAAATTGGTAGCAGTACAATAATTATCAAAACCTCAAGACATCTGATTAAATTTTAACTGTCAGACAACAAATTTCCCATTAAGATGGCTAAACTGACAGAAAAGTTGTTTGAATGCAGTGCAATAATGTAACAATTTCATTCTACTCACTAGTATAAACTTTCTTTCCTTCATATGTAAGACAGGTGGCGGAATGGCATTGGTAGCATACTAGGAAAATGTAGTCGGCTCTACAGACAACACTGCTTATGAAACGCTTGTGCATATCACCTTATACCATTGCTGAAATGTGTGGGACTTGTGCCAAATGTGACTAAGCATTTCTTAATTCTTTTTTACATTTACCATCTGGAATCAAGCCATTTTTATTCTCCAGTTTGTTTTAATTTTTTTATCATTTTCTTCGATTTGCCCACTTACACAAAATTTTGAACTTGTTCAATAATATTACTGCCAATACACACAGTTACTTCAAGCATACTGATTAACTAGGATTAGGCCACAGGTTTGTAATTTTCTATGCCATTTTCTGTTTCTCTATAGAGATCTGTCCCATTGATTGTGAAACTTATTTTTTAGTAGCCAAAATCTGCCAACTAAAGATGGTAAATAAGATGAATGATCTGTTTCTACCTTTTATAAATTCAGTTAAAAATTTTTTCCAAGACTGCAAGAAACGTAGTGAACTTTAGTCCACTCCTACAGCTATTTAAAATGTGAGTTTTACAATTTGCCATTATCTCATTTGATATCCATCTTTACTGTAGATGTCCTATTACGAATTCACACACGGAAGTTAAATTCCTTTTCTTTTAAATGCTGTCCGATTTTATGCCAGCCGACGTGCTTATTATGTAGAAGTATTAACATCCATCCATTGGGTTGAATTCAGCTAGTGTTTTTCCACTTGCATTCCCTTGCAGTACCCCTTTTTATGTCACTGATGATTGTAAAGGTTTTGCGTGAACGTGGAAACAGACTGACATTTGAGTTGGGCCAAGTGGTGTGCTTCGACAGTCCAATGAAAAAAAGACTGCAATCAAACAACAGGGGATATAGGTTACAATCCTGGTAGTTTGATAAGTTTTCCAAGTGTCACTTTGAATATAGAGCAAAAAACCATTCCAAATCTAAATATATTGGAATGACAACTTACATTGGTGGCAGTAATTATCCACGTAATGAAAATAAAATTTATTTATAATTTATGGTCACTGGAGAGACAGACAATCATATCTGTCACCTAACTTGACACTTATGCTTTTTTTTCTACCATATAATTAGCCATGTGGTCAATCTCCCAAGAATGCATTACATTTTAACTGATTTACAATGAATCATTACAACAGTGAATTAGAAAGATTTTTCCCAGTGCAGACAAGAATTTTCTGAAACATTCTCAGTATTTTATTCAACTCTCTACCAAATCTACACTGATTCTGGTTATGCTGGTTAGCCAATGCTGGAACATTAAGACAACTACTCTCAAATACATGACGCCACAAATTCCCACACCCTGTACCAACCACACCCACCCCATTTTATCTTCCTTTGGAAGTTTGAACAGCTTGAAACAAAAAAATTAACAAATTGACAAACTATCCAAATTATTTCTAGTCTGAAAAGTAAAGATGAAGAATATGTTACTACAATAGCCAAAACAAAAGCTATTGTAAAGCAACAATGTTTCATGTCTTTCCACGAGGAAGTGCAGGAAGACCTACGACATCATCTGGCGCGTTACAAATGTAACATCTACAAAAACTAATTTCACAATGGTGTGAAAGAACACCCACAAGTGAAAAAAAACTGCACAAATTAAGTAGGAGAGTGAAAGTAAAGGGCATTAAATTTTGTAACTAATCCAGCAGTTGCTAGTATAAATTGAATATAATTAACAGAACTCAAGCTTAAATGCATATATGGCAACAACTTTGAATCGCAACTCTATTTTGTAGCTTCTGGACAAATAGATTTACAAAGCAGGGATGAGAAAAAACTGCCAGTTAAAACTATACCAGTATTTAAATTCTGAATAACTTATATTTTTCCAGTATGTGTTTGCTCTTGGCTTCATACATTTTTACTACGAAGCAGTTACGAATCAACAAATCTATTTGCCGTAGGACCATTTTGGTTTCTAAACAAAACTGATTTTAAAAATGTGTGATGTTTATTCATAACATTTCCACTGATTTGAAACATTAGTTTGTTATATAAAATGGTAAAAGAAATCAGGCTATTTTAACAGTAACACCCTAGTTTGACATGAATGACAAACCCATGACATACAAATCTCTATAGCACTGCTCAGACAGTAATGCACCCATTGCTGTGTGTCATGGCCTATTTGATGGTACACATGTACATGCTTTGTCCACCCGCACCTGATCTATGAGGTATTTCTCACTCTCTTCCCCTGACGTCAGTCGTGTTGTAGAACGGAATCACCCACAGTCCGGAAGTATTTTATGGAGTGTGGTACCAATTTAGTAGAATACCCTGCTTGCTTTAAAAGATTAAAACGAGGAGAGGCAC
This sequence comes from Schistocerca piceifrons, assembly GCF_021461385.2. NCBI lineage: Eukaryota > Metazoa > Arthropoda > Insecta > Orthoptera > Acrididae > Schistocerca > Schistocerca piceifrons. Next base: position 322,365,984 of record NC_060140.1, read on the forward strand.
AACAAACTTGTGATATCATGTAAGGAGGAAACTTACACAATGTTTTTTTAAGAGGTGGTCTATTTGAGTGATATACCTATAATTTTACTCATGTGCTATAAACTGGGGATAACAACCAAACTCTTAATATTACGGTTGCTTCAGGGTGAAAAATTGAAACCATCCGAAAGTGACAATGCAGGAAAGTCATCAACTTGTCACCTTTTGCTCTCACCATCATCGCACCCATCTCTTTCTCCTTTGACATCTTTTCTAGAAATACAGATCAATTTCTGCCACAGTCTCAGCCTCATATCTAATGATATCTACTGCTCCTTCACTTTCATTATACTACTTCAATCTTTGTTTGAAATCTACATTTATTGCTGGAAAGAACAGCAACAAGTGATTGAAAACAACATTACTTCAGAAGACGGGAAGAATAAGTATAACCCAAAACCTGTTGTTTCAGTGATAACCACCTATTAAAGTGCCTGGAAAGATATGTTTTTACAACTTCCTTTATCACGGACAGTTAAAACTTGTTTGTCAGTTACAAAAAAGATTTTGTTATAGTAATATAATTACACACACAAAATGACAATGGTCTGATATACGTTGTTTCATGGGAAATGAGACAGCAGAGGACACTTTTTACCTGGCAGCCACTCGTCCCCGAGGTCAGTGGCTGTAAAACACTCACAGAAAAAAGAAAAAAAATACGAGGAGCACTGGGAACCACCACTAAAGGAAGCATAGAGACTGGTCTGGTTACACATGAAAGGAACTAGGCCTTACCTAGTCCGAGTTTTAATCGGGATGCCGTTATGAATGTTGTGAACTCCATAAGTGCCGACCATCACTTGGATATAATTTCAAATCACTGTGTGCAGCATAAAAATAAGTCTGAAACATTTGGCTGACAGAGAGAAACAGCTGTGAACAACAGCGGCTTGCAGATATTGAGTCAGTATCCTCCCTTCATGATATCACTGCTGATGTATCTGTTACTTTTGTTGTAGTCTTCTTCAATTCAACACACACACACACACACACACACACACACACACACACACACACACACACACACACACACACACACCATTAGTTTCATATATGCAACTGACTTTTAGCATTCCTTGGAAGCACCAAATTTCATTTCGTATGCTTCTGTTCTCAACTATTCGTCATTCACATTTCACTTCAGTTCAAGCTTACACACCAGACAAACACCTTCAGAAAAGACTTCCCAAAACTTATAAACAAATTCAATGTTAACAGATTTCTCTTTCTTGTAAACATTGATCTTGCTATTACACATCCTCCCTACTTTGTTCATCAGTTACATTGCTAAGCAAATGGCAGAACTCTTACATCATTTTCAGTGTCTTATTTGATAATTTAACACACTCAGCATAATCTGACTAACCTGACTCCATTACCTTCATTTTCCTTTTAGTGATTTTTATCTTACAAACTTGAATAACATCGCGGACAAGCTGCAGCCCAATCTCATTTCTATCTCCACCATGTCTCAACAAATTGAACTGCTGTCCGGTTTCTATAAAAATAATATATAATATTTTGCCCTGCCTATTTTATTCCTTTTAACTTCAGAATTCCATAGTTTCTTCTGGTCAGCAATGTCCTAAGATACACTGCCACTGTCCTGTATGTAAATTCATCATACAGTCTTATTGCAACCATTTTACCGACACAAATTTATTCAGCAACCAGATTTAGGTGAGAACTTAAAACAACGTAACCTATATGGAATCTCAATATATATAATTTTTCATGGTGCCGAAATTTTCCCAAGAATTATTTAAAAATTTTAATTGTTCTAACATGCAAACACCTAGCACATGTCACCGTTTCACTGCCCTAGTTCTATAGGCTTTTGTTGACATTTGTTTTGACTCCAATTGAAATTTCTATAGTAACACAAATACCGATCCCTGCAAGCTGAGGGATGACATTTCACACTATAATACCCACAGTGTCAAGCCATTAAATACTCTGCTGGAGAGAGCTGTGCAGTATTACCACCATACTGTGCACCTTTTCCACTAGCAATACTTAGGAAACACACTATTATGGTTGGAGTGTTTTGTGCCCTGATCTCCGTCCTGTTTCTGTGAACTTCAGAACTCTCATATTAGCATGTGTACGACATTGCGGAACACTGGTGTAATCGTTTAACTACAGAGACTTCATTTTGAATGTGTGACACTTTCTATTTTCTCATGATTCACACAGCTGCAGTTTTTGAATCTAGCACTAGGATCTAAGCAGTAAAGACAAATATCCATACTCAATGCTACCTATGAGGCAAGCAAACAAAAATCTTTTGTTTCTGTAACACCTGTTGCTTCTGCAACAGTACATTTCATTTCAGAGATTTATCTAAATTCACTGTATTTTATGCACAGTTAACTTCATTACCATAATCAATAACAATGAACTCTCGAGAAAACACTTGCTGTTAAAATCTTTGTATGAATGAACAAGTAAAATATTTTAAACAGATGATGTTTCCTGTACAATTCGGTACAAACTTAGTGAAAAATCCTATACAAAAACATTGGAAACAGTTTGGTCAGGAGACTCGTCAAAATCTCTCTTCTTCCCCACACACAAGCATGGGTCAACGCCTAACTGCTCCAACCCCAACACTGTTTCTCTCATATCCGACACATGCGAACTTTTGCCCTACATCTTTAACTGGCACCTGAAGCTGTGTGTTCAGCCTCATATATCCACACAACAAGCATGTTTTGTTGAAGGAAAACAAACTTGTAAACAGATTCTCGACATATGACTAATAATCAAGAAATCAAAAGTGTTCCGTGTTCCCATTTTCATCTGCTTCCTTCACTATAGGGAACCCTTTGGTTGTGCTGCCTAGGGAAAGTTGTGACATGTGCTTGTGGTGTTTGGTGTCCCACTGCACTTGACAGCATCAATTTGAAGTCTACACAATGATCACCTTGCAGCTATGAAGACAAGTCCTGGTACATTTGGTATCTTCAGTGTATTAGACAAGAAAGGGTTGTGTTTAATCTCTGACTGTACAACATTTATGCATATCATGTCATGTCATTAGGAATATTCTCAATGGCTGGACTGAAGCCATCTCAACTGGTGGTAGAACTATCAACAATCTCCGAGTTGCTGATGACACCGTGCTTTTAGCCAGCAGCTAAGATGAATTTGCTGAGCCCCTAACGGAATAAAAGAAAATCAGTCTCTCGTATGGCTTACACCTCAATCTCAGGAAGCCCAAACTCACAATATATGATCTAGCAGGACATGTTCAATTCACAAGTCGATTGAAGGAACTGGAAGTTTTACATTCTTTCATCCATCTTGGGTCAGACGCTTGGTTTATGGGGTCCCGACATTTGGCAATAAGCATGACAACTTGCAATGATAATGACAAGTATATCCATTTCATGTATCAACCAGATCTGGAATTTACACAGAATGGAAAGCAAAGCACCTTCTTACATAACAATAATAATAATAATAATAATAATAATAATATACCAAGGAGACTCATTAAGTCCTTTCTGGTTCTGCCTTGCTCTGAACCCACTATCCAACATGCTAAATAATACAAATTATGGATATAATATTACTGAAACATACCCACACAAAATAACACATGGATGATCTGAAATTACTGGCAGCAACAAATCAATAACTCAACCAATTACTAAAGATAACAGAAGTATTCAGCAATGATATAAATATGACTCTTGGAACAGACAAATGTAAGAAAAATAGCATAGTCAAGGGAAAACACACTAAACAAGACGATTACATATTGGATAACCACAGCGACTGCATAGGAGCGATGAAAAAAACAAATGCATATAAATATCTAGGATACAGACAAAAAATAGGAATAGATAATACAAATATTAAAGAACAACGAAAAGAAGAATATAGACAAAGACTAACAAATATAGTGAAAACAGAATTGACAGCAAGAAACAAGACAAAAACTATAAATACTTATGCTATACCAATACTGACCTACTCATTTGGAGTAGTGAAATGGAGTAACACAGGCCTAGAAGCACTCAATACACTTACACAATCACAATGCCACAAATATAGAATACATGACATACATTCAGCAACAGAAAGATTCACATTAAGCAGAAAGGAAGGAGGAAGGGGATTTATCGACATAAAAAAACCTGCATTATGGACAGGTAGACAATTTAAGAAAAATCTTTATAGAACAAGCAGAAACTAGCAAAACACACAAAGCAATCACTCATATAAATACATCGGCTACACCATTGCAATTTCATAACCACTTCTACAACCCTTTAGATCACATAACATCAACAGATACGAAGAAAGTAAATTGGAAAAAGAAAACACTACACGGCAAGCACCCGTATCATCTAACACAGCCACACATTGAGCAAGACGCATCCAACACACTGCTAAGAAAAGGCATACAGTGAGATGGAAGGATTCATGATTGCAATACAGGATCAAACAATGAACACCAGATATTACAGCAAGCATATTATTAAGGATCCCAATACCACAACAGATAAATGCAGACTTTGCAAACAACAAATAGAAACAGTAGATCACATCACAAGCGGATGTACAATACCAGCAAATACAGAATACACCAGAAGACATGACAATGTAGCAAAAATAATACATCAACAACTTGCCATACAACATAAACTAATAAAACAACACATTCCCACATACAAGTATGCACCACAAAATGTACTGGAGAATGATGACTACAAATTATACTGGAACAGAACCATTATAACAGATAAAACACCACCACATTACAAACCTGACATCATACTCACCAATAAAAAGAAGAAATTAACACAACTAATCGAAATATGCATACCCAATACAACAAATATACTGAAGAAAATAGGAGAAAAAAATTGAAAAATACATCCAAGTGGCTGAGGAAGTCAAGGACATGTGGCATCAGGATGAAGTTGACATTATACCAATTATACTATCAACTACAGGAGTCATACCACACAATATCCATCAGTACATCAACGCAATACAGCTACATCCAAATATATATAAATAAACAAAGATGAGGTGACTTACCGAACGAAAGCGCTGGCAGGTCGATAGACACACAAACAAACACAAACATACACACAAATGTCTGCTTGTGTCTGTATGTGTGGATGGATATGTGCGTGTGTGCGAGTGTATACCTGTCCTTTTTCCCCCTAAGGTAAGTCTTTCCGCTCCCGGGATTGGAATGACTCCTTACCCTCTCCCTTAAAACCCACTTCCTTTCATCTTTCCCTCTCCTTCCCTCTTTCCTGATGAGCCAACAGTTTGTTGCGAAAGCTTGAATTTTGTGTGTATGTATGTGTCTGTTTGTGTTTCTATCGACCTGCCAGCACTTTCGTATCCACACACACAACTACAGAAATCTGTAATTATTGATACATGTTCAATTACCCGAAAGTTCCTAAATGCAATGTAACATATACCCTACAGTTAAAAGGAAGTCACGCTTGATCAAGGACCGCGTCACTTTCCATTTTTAACCAGACGTAACGTCTGAGAACGGAAAGAAATAATAATAATAACAGAAAGAAATAATAATGACAATAATAATAATAATCTGAATACAAACTGTTCATGGCATACCACTTTTCAGAAAATATACTAATAGACTTGTGAGAACACAAATCTCAGCAGCATTTAAAAATAAGCAATGGTTTTTTACTTCCTCTGATAATTATCTTCTGTGTGTACTACCATGTCAATACTATTTCCTTGTAAATGTTTCAACTGTCTTTATCCACCACAAAGCTGGGTTTCCAGTAGGTCATTCACGTAAGATATTTAATTTTCCTTTTAGGCTAATGGTCAATGCTCTTCATTACAGCTTTTTGAACAGAATATTGTTCTCTACAACTGAAAACAATTACTTAACTTCTGTACAGCCCGAATACTTTGAATGCCAAGAAGACCTAATTAAAACTGTTCCACGATATTAACCGAAATGGGAGAAAAAGGAACTTTAACAATCTGAGGCCTACAGAACTGCTCGAAACATGACAACTGATTAGTATTCTAACAAAATCACTGAAGAAGTTTTGAATAATATTACGAAGTCATTCAGACTGTATCATAAATTGATCTCTATCTACATAGCTAACTGTGAGTAACTACCTAATACAAATATCTCTAATCACCAAGTGAAAGAAGCCACAACATCACCAATGAACTGAATGGGGTAACAAGACGAAGCAACAACATAAACAAAATTTTGAAGTTGCAATAGCTTCTTCCTTCTCACTTTTCATTGCCGTAAATCTCTTACAATTACCTACAGTGTTCAACACAGCTGCTTAAAGGGGATATTGCACAATCATCCTACATGAATGATACAGGTCTAGCGCAAGAGTCATCTGGCGGTAAAATGGTGGGTGGAACTAGGAGGATTGGGGTTTTTGTGTGTTCTCCAGTGAGTAAATTTTCATAAATGCAGTAAATAAACAAAAGCAAATTTTTTTTGGTAGTAGACTTCCTTTTATACAAGACGCTTGCAAAAACATTCTTTGTACCGATTGCTTCGTATTCTAGAACTGTAATGCATCCAATAAACATTAAGCACCCTGACCGAAGCGTATAGTGAGATATAGTACCTGTAGATCCTCAGCTCGTATCATAATAATGTAGGTCAGCACTTCTGAAAAAATTTACATATAGCTTTATACATGTGAGTTCTGATTTGTATACTTAGCACATTCATTCACTGACTGAAGTTCACGTTTGATTTGATTGGACCTTTTGCTCTATTTCAGCATGCTTGGAAAGAGAAGCTTGAAACAACTGTTAAGAGTCCAATCAAAAACTGAATAAATAAATAGTTCAATTCTTACTTCCAACCACGTGATGTTGCTGCCTACGCTGCTTGTGTCACCTGAGTGACTGCCTTTCTTTATCATCGACAGTAGCTTGTCACAAAAAGACACATTCAATGTCATGAAAATTCCTGCTAATCTCAGTTCAATTATTAACACTGCTTATGTCCCTCCCGTCGTCCCTTCTTCCCAGCCATGGTCGAAGCCAACCATGTTTGGCTTTTCTTCGTCATCCATTCTGCCGCGATCCCTAGAGTTATGAACACTGACAGAGCAACAGCTCAGAAAACAACTGTGTCCTTAAACTACAAAATGCTGTATAAATGTACTTTTAGATAAACATGTTATTGTGCAATCATGTGTCAGAACATAAAATGAACAATTCAGTTGAGCCCATAATTCAGAACAACAACGTAGTTCCACAATAGTTAAATAAGGGAACGGTTACTTAAAAAATAGGCACATTTAGTTTTTCAGAAATGTTTAATTTTAATGAATGACTCGTCAAGAAATAAGACATACTCATTTGAGTTTTTTCCATTACCGGTGTCTACATCTAGAGCAGATGGATGGATTCACACCTTTAATATCCCTGCTGAATAGCATAGGTGTACTATCCAACTGGATGACATAAACCAGTCTGTAATTCAGAACATGTATGCTTGGGGCACTGCTGCACAGATGTATGACTTAGGTGTAATGTGTAATATGGACTTCATACTTTCTCAAGATATATTTTAGTTCCAATTTGAATAAGACCTTTATCTTCCACATGTGTGCCATATTAACCTGAAATTTAATGCACAACACCACCATTTACTTTCTGAGAAACAAGTGCGTTCAAAACCACTTATATGCATAATTCTGGTACTCTCAAAGCAGCATTGAGAAAACCTGGAAGTATGCATACAGAAGATGAGCTTAAAATTCAATACAGGGAGCGCTTGGCTGTAAATGTTGGGAGACCACTCCAAATTACACACAAAAAAAATTCAGTGGGCATGGTGATAAAGAAAGAGAAAAAACAGAGTGGTCAGCAAAGATTCTAACACGGTGACTTCAGTGCTATAGTGATACTTGTATTGTTCAACCTGTAGTTAAATTTTAATGAAAAAATACACTAGCAATTGATGCACTCAATCAGAGCCATTTTCAGAAAAAAAATTTAGAAAACTGTGTTACATTTGTGAAGTAAGACTCTAAAGCAGATCACTCCTTCCCAAATGTTCATACTTTTGAGTATAAATTCAAGCAAAAACTCAATTTGTAAATACAAGAAACAATCTGTTTGTCTTGTGAGTATTTTGAGCTACTGTACTCTCCTTGCCCTCATTCAACTCCAGCAGCAGCAGCAGCAGCAGCAGCAGCAGCGCAAATAATTTATTTGATTCAGGTAAATGTTTTAGAACTATTAACACTACAACACTATTTACCCGTAAGATGTGAGGATTAAAATGTTTAGATCTATAAAATTCAACAACTAGTGACATATGTCAAATTTGTTGACACATTAAGCAACGGTAGGTGTTGCAGTACAGAATCATTTCCCAAATTTATGACATGTATACATTTCAATTAAACAATGGTTTAAACTCCCTAATAAAATACACTTTTTACCGCATTACGTCCAACTGTTCTTGCACCCAGTCTTTCGAAAATTCGGTATAGTCACGTTACCTTTTCGTGTATTTCTGACGTTGACTGTGCATCACAGAATGCTACAGTAGCAACATCTTTCAGAATCGGCATCTCAATTGAACAGTCACGACCATCCAGGAGGGCCACGAGAGGACGAGTCTGCATAGGGCCATTAGCAATCGGGCCACGCAAATTATCCATGCGAGGACGTTTCGGCAACATCTTGCGCTTGTCCATGAGTGTCGAAACAACAGTTCAGTCACAGAAATGAGTTACTTGTCCTGGTGCACTAGAGGGCTGCCACTGTCATCACACACTTCTGTAGCACACCCTATGCTTCATCATGCTCCACACCTGAAAATGAAAACAAATTTATCAATCTAATTTTATTTTTTGTGTGAGAGTAAAATACTTTTAAGTAAAAATTAGTTACTTCTGGGCACCTGCAAGTATAGACTGTTTTGCTGTTACAGTAAGTAACTGTCAATACTCAAGCTGTACATATAGTTTACATTATAGCTGCTTCACTGAAGCTGTGTAGCTTATGGCAATAACCTTTGTTGTTTTACCTGAAAACTTTCTGTTTCTTGAGGGGGGGGGGAGGTAAATATCTCATGAACATAACAAATCAACGAGGTGGTTACAAGGAAACTGATTAATATCCATTAGCTACCTCAATGCATAGGAGCAAACAAAGTAAAAGTAAGTGTACAGGCCAATCAAATTCAACAACGAGCTACAAATAGCGGATGATGGAGAATTAACTGATTTTATTAGAATGAAAGAGAGAGAATTCTTTATGTTCTGCTTAATGCTTTGCATTCACTATGAATTAAAAAAATACCTTGAAACCATGTTGATAAATTCCTTCTTCAATTAACTTCAGTATGAGCTTTGTGACTACAATTTTTCCACCAATTACAAATTAATCTCTGCTACACACATTCGGGTATGACACACAATAAACACAACATTTCAATCACTACAGTGAGAGTTCCAGAGAAACCTGCTTGATTACAAGCACTTTTAACTGATAATGAAAAGGTCATTCCACACTGATTGAACCAATTTCAGGACTCACCATCTGATCACCTGAAATTTGAACATACCCTGCAGGGCACCAAAACTTTGATATACTGTGAATAACTTCGATGTACTACTAAATATTATCAACTATTCTGTTTCTTTACCAAGAGCAGTTGTTTCTGTGCTAGAAAGAGTTTTGTTTATTTAGGAGATCACCTGGCTGAAGTGAAAAAATTACCTCGAAAATATTACTGCCGAACACCCACACAATGTTGCTATATTTAATGTCTGGTAGATTTGTTATTTTAAATGCTGTCATCCTATATATTTGCAAGTAGTTTTACTTTGTATATAAATCTAATTATAGCCAAGAAATATTTATGAAAATGGAATACTGGTGACAACTCAAAAAGCAGCACAGCCTATTACACACATACAGATAACTGTGTGAATAAATGTAGTACTTAGAGAATTAGTACACTCATCTAAACAGTTGTTTGCTGATGCACGTGGGTAACACATGCTGTGTTTTAATTGTTGGTGGCAACTTGTTCAATAAGGGTGATAGTTATTGGTGGATGTCAACAAAAATGAAACATAGCACACAACCAGTGTGTTTGACTGGGAAAGACTACTGTGGATGACACTAGTACATTTGTACAAGTTCTCTAAAGGTGTGTTTTAATCAGTTCTCCAGTTTGCACTGTAACAAACTGGTACTTTGGACTCCAAGGATGCACTGAGATATTTGTTGCCAATTATCCTGCAGATTTCACATATTTGGCGCAGATGTGTCCTATTAGAATTATTTAGTGTGGTATGAATGGATCCAGATGTAGGCCCTGAGCCACCACCTTCTGCAATTATTCTCAAAAGTAGAGGACTTTTTGGTAGGGAGGACACAGCATATTATCTTGGATGGAGTCATTGTCAGATGTAGAAGTAATTCCAAGTGTGCCCCAGACAAATGTGTTGGGCCCCTTACTGTTCACGTTGTATATATGACTTTGCAGACAATATTAATAGTAACCTAACACCTTTTGTAGATGATGCAGTTATGCATAATGACATACTGACTGAGAGAAGCTGCACAGAAATTCAGTCAGATCTTGATAGGATTTCAAAGCGGTGCAAAGATGGGCAACTTGCTTTAAATGTTCAGAAATGTAAAATTGTGCACTTCACAAAACGAAATAAACTTAGTATCCCATGACTATATTATCAGTTGGTAATTGTTGGATCGGCCAACTCATACAAATACCTGGGTGCAACACTTTGTAGAGATGTGAAGAGAAGTGATTACATACACTCCGTTGTTGGTAAAGCAGGTGGTAGACTTCAGTTTAATGGTAGAATAATGGGGAAGTGTTATCAGTCTATAAAGGAGACTGCTTACAAATTACTCATGCGAGCAGTTCTAGAATATTGCTCAAGTGTGTGGGATGTGTATCAGACAGGACTGACAGGGGATATTGAACACACACAGAGAATAGCAGCACGAATCATCATAGGTTTGTTTAATTCATGGGAGAGAGTCAGAGAGATACTGAAGGAACTGAACTGGAAGACTCTTGGAGCTAAGATTTGAACTATGCCGAGAAAATCTATTAACGAAGTTTCAAGAACCAGCTTCAGACGATTACGATACAAATATACTACAACCCCCTATGTGTCACTCACATAGATATCGTGAACATAAGATTAGAATCATTACTGCATGCACACAGGCATTCAAACAATTTTTATATCCATAATCCATACACGAGTGGAACAGAAACCCTAATAAATGGTACAGTGCGACATACCCTCTGCCATGCACCTCACAGTGGTTTGCAGAGTATACATGAAGATTACTTGTCTTGACAACCGAATCTACAATTAACATTTTTTAGCAACTGTAAAAAAAATAATAAGACTCCAGTCAATTAACAAGTTTCAAGATAATCAGCACTGGCTGCTGAAACTCTAATTTGGTTATGGTCTTTAAACAGATTTAATCACCTTATTCTGTTGTGAAACCTTGCTTCTAAGTTAATTCTAAGTTTTAGCAAAAGCAATGTTATAATACGTTTCCAAAAACAAATGCTCTTAAAAAGGACTTGTGTGCTCTTAATAAATAAATAGCAGCTGAAGAACAATAGCTCACTAAAATTTTGCCGAACATGATAGAATAAGGTTCACAACAAACTGCTTCTTGTTATCCTCCTCTATGTTATCAGATGCTGATGGTTACAGTAAGGAACTGCAGAAAGGATCGACTCCTCAAGTTCGTTCATTCTCGCTGAAAGGACAAATGTTTTGAAGTAAGATTTAGAAGGCTACATGAAGATGATATTTGCAAAGTACAAGTAAATGTGTAAGCAGGTTGGTTGATACCACATATGAATTAAAAGTTTAAAATTGTATGATTGCAGAAACTGAAAAGTCTGGATACATTAACAATGCATGAGAAGAACAAGGAAAAACACCTTTCTTCGTATTAAGCAGGAGAAACGGTTTTCATTCCAGTTAGATTCAAAGTTTTGGTTATGTGTGAAACGAAGAAAATTTTAGAGAAAATGTATTTAGTAATTAATTACCAACACACCTACCAAACAAAACATTTTCATTTCTTAGACAAAATGCCCTTATTAAAATGATGGTATGCAGGTGTCTGATGATGGTCTCAACATTCTTGACCTTACCCAGAGCATCTCCAACCTTATGAAGTATAGAAAGAACTGCCCTTTTGCATGAAAGAAAAAACTGGCAATGGTAATATGTGGCAAAGGCACGGTGTGCACAGATTTGATGAAAAACTATTTTCATTGTGTATTCACTTACTTACAACTTCTAGAATTCTAACAAATAACGGAACTCAATATATTTTGTTTGTCTAAAAATATTCGCAGCCACAATTTTTTTAAAGAAACTGTCACGGTTGATTTTTCCTCAATTTTGACCTCACATAGCCTTGAAATTTGGACGGCATATTGAGTAAAACAGCTGTGCATCTGATGAAAGTATCTCCTTTGGAGTACTAACAGAGTCAATTGTAAGCCATTTTATATTTGGTCAAAACTATATTAGGCATTGCATGGCATTTTACACCCTCCATTGAAACCATTGCATAAAAGTTAGTTTTTATATTTTTTAGTTCAAATTTTGCACCACTTAGTATTATTGTTTGAGGAACATCTGTGAAAAATTTCAGTGAGATTGGAGATGATAACATGAGACTGGAATGATCCTAAAACTATCTGAAATCGTATAACAAGCCAGAGAAAGGTTTTAACTGTTTGTGGCCTGTTTTACAGGAAATTGTAAGGAGAGCCTTGGATTTCTGTCGTAATGTGAACCTTCCACACAAATAGGATAAGAATTGTATTAGCTGTCTTTGTCATGTTTTTAACTATTACAGAAGGTTTGGCCTCTCCACCGCTGTTAAATATTGTTTACAATGTTATAATTCTTTGACTATCACTCTGCAAAACATTCGTTTCTTCCCTAACTCGGAAATGCATGCCCCCATGTGTATGAAGTATTAGAAACCTCCCCAATTTTACGACCTATTGAAAATTTAAATAAAATTCTAATTCCAACAGAAATTATTTGCCTATGACTATTCCAAGCTTTCTGTATAGGTACACACGTGCGTCATTGCACTGTAAAGCCGCCTGCAAAACAGTGAGTTTAATTATCTCTGCAAGGTAAGTCAAGAAATTGGGTGGGCATCGGCAAGCACAGGAATCTGCTCGTCTTTTAAGTTAGGTATTCTGCCAGTTAACAATACCAAAGTAACGCAATTCTTTATAGAATTGCAACAGTGAACAGTTGATCCTGTGTGTGTGTGTGTGTGTGTGTGTGTGTGTGTGCGTGTGCGTGTGAAATTTCAACATCCAAATAGCGTCGAATTATCTATTTACGCTGGAATTGTTTTCCGTGAAAGTGACAAATTGCTACTAGCCAAAGATAAACCTCGTCAAATTTCTCGCTGTTAACTTCATTCGACGTTACGAACATATATTACTCTTACACAAACGGGTATTAAGTGGTTATGTTATTGTCATTAACAATAACGCAAAAACGGGAGGAAGAAACTGAAGCTGATCTTTCGAAAAGTAACTGTTTAACTGGCAAATCAAATAATAACGTCCATTCATTTCAGTTCGATATTTTCTTAACTAATTTATTTCTAATTAGTTATTTCCTTGTAACGTTTCAGCTCTGCAGAGAACCGTCAGCAGACGTTTTAGGAAAGTTACTATGTCCACTACCTTCCATAATATTAAGTAAATCAGCAAAAAATTAAATTATCTCTGGTATTACTGTATTTCAGTCTAACAATACACACTAACGTTTTCACATATTTGTAAACGTATAAGCAATGGGCCATGCGATGTTGCTTGATATTGTTGTTGTTATCATGAACAACAATTCTAAATTTTGCTCTTGTCTTTTTGTTTGACGAAAACCAGAAAATGGACCAGAACACAGTCAAAAGTATGACAAATAATTGTGCAAATGTTGCAATGTTATCAGTAAATACCGCCATCTTCAGCGAACATTCAGTAAATTCTCTCTCTTAACATTTCCATGTTTGCTAAATAAACCGTAACTGTCTAAGGACAGAACTAGGTTACACAGAAGCTATTAAATGGGGAAAGAGTAGTAACTAATTTTTTATGTTAGCTCCGATAAGCTCACATTGAATGTCACTAACATGTACTTAAAGCATATAGCACTCAATCGTTAAGTACTTTATCTGACGGATATCGGCAGCATCGGTCAACTTTTATATTCTGGCAGGTTGGTGAAGGAATAAGTAAAACTGCAAACTGAAGGTATTCTTCTGTTCAGTTTCCGTTAGACTGAGGAACATCATTAATAAAAACCTGTAAGGACCGGGCGAAAGGAAGTTCATTATCAGCAGGCATCAATGAGCCGAATTTGGAATGCATTGTGCACACCATGTGGAGCTACTGCTCGTCCTGGGAGTCGATCCGGGGCCCTCCCACGAACTACGGCCAGCATCGATCCGTCTCACGCAGACAGAGACGCGGAGACCAGAGAGAGAGAGAGAGAGAGAGAGAGAGAGAGAGAGAGAGACGCCGCAGACCTTGAGGTTCAGGTCAGGTTACATCCCTACATATTAAGGTTGCCATTTGATGACTCACTGCATCAAACAACACCGTAGAAAGAAAGAAAACACCTCGGAATTACGTATTTTCATATGGTAACACTCGTTTTCTAACAGAAACAAACCTTTACAGTAACGGCACAGTTAATGAGTAATTATGCACGTGGAAATTTAATTGGAATGGAAATAGGATATGGAATTTCCGAGAGACGGATAAATCTTATGCCGGAAGTTATAAAATAAATTTTATCTCTACAACAAAAGCTTTCAAGGAACTGCGCAGCAATGTGAATACCGTAATCACGTCAATTTCTATGATGGTAGTCCTGCGGTTCATGTACCTCCGTATATTTGACGCAACTTTCAGCGGAACCCGGGATATAAACGATCCGCAGTCTGATGTTTTCGGGATGGAGAGTAGGTCGTGATGAGCCCCACAACCATAAAGTTAAGCACGACAAAGTTTCGCTGCAAAGACTCGAGGAAGGGAGCACAGAGGGAAGTTGAAACTAAAAGTTTACGTCCACAAACTTTCTCGCGGAGGGGGAAAAACTGCTCTAAACTCTAAAACTCGCGAAATGAAATGTTGCTTACTGGTTGTGGAGGGAGGGAAGAGTTTGAACGTCAAACTCCTAATTCACCTAACTACAGATAAACCCCAACTTTTTGTACCCTTGGGAAACTCCTCAGAAACAACAGTATTCCTTCCTTTCCTCCGCCACATCGCAAAGCAAGAGCAAAATCGCAGTTTTTTTTTGTGGGTTCTTATTGCAGATGTCAATACTTCGGTAACAATAAAGTAAATACGTTACTACAATATGTCAAAATCACATAATACTCCCTAATTTACTTTTAAATGTCACTGTGTTTATGAGAGAAAGCGAAGATATCTATCATAACGTGTTCCCTATGTTCTCTAGAGACCTTTACGACAGCTTCACATCGTACTCACTTTCACATTGCACGTTGGCTATGCAATAAATTATAGCGTCAACAAGAGCACTTCCTTTTGACACCAAATAGCAACCGAGCTTTACTATAATTCCATAGCCCTTACTTCAATAACTTTTTAATGGCAACATATTCATGTTTCCTAGCAAACTACAGCTTACGCAATGTTTGTATTTCAGTCATTCTACGCCTGATATTTCCTTTTTACACCACATTTTTTTTCTGTAATGTTATTTCTTTTATATCGACCTTTACTTTCCGACCATTCGGTTCAGCTTTATTATGGTCCATCTACTAAGCAGAAAAGACCTAACATTGTTGCGAAATTTTTCGGCTGAGGTGTCATCCAACATTTGCCATTTTCATGCTAGCATGGTATGTTCTAATACATTCTTTGAACTGCTTATATCCACTGCCTTGTTCAGGTAAGGCGACGATATTTTTATTTGTGTCTGTGTACTTACAGCTTCATGATCAGCTGCACCATCCACACCGCTGATGCAAGCATCTAGAATCAGCTCTACTGCGCAGATTATAGCAGTTTTAAGCTCCATGTACATATCTAAGCATCTAATGCCAGCTAGTCCTTTTAAGGTATATACACCTAACCCACATTAACATTTGTACTGAACCCAAGAAATACAAATACTTGGCGCGTGAACTTCAACTTCAAGCAAAATAGTTTTGATCTCTACCAAAATGTAATTTTACGACGTCGTAGAGATCTGTGCAGTTTCTATTTCGAGGAATTACATTCCTCACAATTACCGTGGCTACCCCCCAAGGTAATTATCTACGTGGTGGTCAAAATAAAACTGCCCTAGAAAAATTTATAGCAATACAGACGGATGATTAAGCCTTTTACTGAACACAAATACTCTTATTCGGTGCAGGGCCGGTTTTGCGCCTCTTTGCCATGAAGTTTTACACTGCAGACTGCTGAGTTTTGTTAAGGGGATACGGAATCACCTATCCCCACAATGTTAATATATGCCTACTATAGGGAACATTTTCTCACAAACTACTGGAGACAGAGAGGTAAAAATTTTACTGTATGTGCATTCATATGTTACAACAATACTGAAACAACAGTTTATTGTCAAAGTATTTTCTTACAGAGATATTGTACATTTATTTTTAAGTAAATTTTTTCCATCGCTTTTTACTAGACTATCACCCCTAAGTCTTTTGTAAATCAAGTAATTAAAAAATCGTTGTTTCAGTATGTAATAGGGACCTATGTCACTACGTCATAAAAATTTCAGACTTCTAGGTTGACCAGTACCTGAGATAATGTTCCTAGATGAAGTAAAAAGTAAACTTACGGGAAACGGAGAAAGAAGATTAAAACATTCCTGATCCGTAGCTAATACCCCCTTCACAGTCCTCATAATCATCTTCAAGTCTTCTTTTGGCACCCCTCTGCACCTGTCTTGCTTTTTTCACTAATGTCTTGATTATATTATCAGCATGCCTTAGTCTGTGCTGATCTAAAAAGAACATAGCACGTACCATACGGGAACCAACACACATACCCAACTTTTGAAGGACCTGGCATTTAGTTATATTTCCAAGATTGAAGGTTGCCACAGCATCATACACACCAAAATGTAGTGTATTAATTCCGACAAACACTGTTTTTGGGAGACGATGCCATATCACACTATTCAAGCACTCGTTGGGGTTCTGCGTTTTTCCGTGAAGACATTTCATCAGAAGACTTCTGTCAGCCAGATCTCTGAAAATGGGCTTTATTTCTGCCATGATGGCTGATGGTAGACTGTGGTGGTGAATGTATTTCTCTCCTGTTGTTAGTCCCCTATTGTATTTACACCAGCTGTTTTCACCTTTGGGGCACAAACCATGTTGTGGATGCTCATCCGTGGATGCGGTGTGGAAATATAAAGCCCATATAGCTCTCCTCATTTCTTCAAGATTGCCTGTATTTTGCCTGATTGCAAGGCCATAGCAGTTCTGAATGTGGTCTATTATGGAATCAGTCAATCTTCCTCTGCCATCCAAGGTTTTCCCATCATCTAGTTTTTTCCCTTTCATAACTGATTTTAACCTTCTCAGCCTGGCACCCATTCTCTTCTGCACATGTCCTATACATTCAAGTTTGCTTATATTTACACTGTTCCCATATGGTTTGCTTTCCAAAACTTCTTTGAATGCTTTAGAGTCACCATCTCCCAGATATTTGACATAGCGAACATTATACCACTGTGAAGAGCGATGAAAAATTTTCTTCACCCCAGCAACCTCCATGCCACCACTACTACCATAATAATTAGCAATACAGTCATCACTGTGTTCATTTTTCAGCCTGCCTGTGCACCTACAGTATTTAGACATTATTGCAACATCAATAACCTTGCCAGTATCAACACTAGTTGCTGTTACAACACCATTGTTGGAGGTGTGGCCCCTTTTCTGCCACGTGCCATCAAAAGCCACTGTGAGGTCACGACTGCCGTCATTTTCTTCCACTGCTTCTTCCACAGCAACCTGCATTGACTTCTGTGCTACATCTTCAACTGCAGATCCTAGTACATAATTGTAAGCTTCAAACTTTGAAGGTGCACTTGGAAGATTTAGAACACCACATAGCATATCACCAGCTGCTTTGCCCTTACCAATTGCTCGCAATCCATAAACTAACCTAATATTTACACTATAAAGTTCAGTTTTCTTGTATCCATTATTTACAGTTACTGAAACCGAACTTGGAAACTTACAGCTGTATTTACAAACACTGCATATTAAATTAAACTGGGCAGCCAGGCCAACATGGGATTCTACTTTCAGAGAAACGTTTCCATGACATTTTTTGCAGCACAAACTGTTTTCAAGAGCTTCACACAATATATTCGTATCAATGAGTTCAAAAACTTCATTCCCTCTATCAAGTAAATTATATTTCTCTTCCAAATCTCTTAGTTTTTTATGAGAAGCACTGTTTTCATTTGGTGTAAGTTCGTTCGGCAAATCAGTAATAAGTGGATTCACATTTTCCAACAGTGATGATGATGAACTGCTTTGCTTTGCTAATGAATCATTATTTCTTTTCTTTTGCCAGTTCACACGCTTTTTAAATACTTTTGCTTTAGCTCCAGGCATTTTCACTGCGAAAAATGAAGCACTAAATACGAAATAACTCAACAACAACTACTTTCTTATATCACACTGTTTACAAAACAGTCCTGCCACAAAGTCAAAGAGTAACTTGAGGAAACCAGAGAGAAACATTTTCGGGCAACTAGTGTATAAATAGTCGCTGGAAACCGGGATATTTGAATTCATGTCACTTTAAAGGTACTGCCAAAAAGTTCATGGTCAGCCACGAGAGACGTGTATAACTAAAGCGCAATACCCGATGTCACAAATATATAAAAATAAAATAGTTATAATTGTAGTAGAGCTATGTATGATACGTCATTTTAAAGAGGAAACATGGCAGAATATAATACGCCAATAAAAAAAAATTCGATTTTTTAACCCAAAATCCGATTCCGTATCCCCTTAAGACGCTTCCAAGCTCTTGCACAAACAGTTCTGCACACACTGCATCAATTGTGTTCCACGTGAGAACTGTTACACGCTGTTTTATCGTGGGTACTATTTTTTTCATTCAGCTGGTCACTAAACACATCCACTCAAGCGTAGTGACATTTGTCACTGTTTCCAACGTTTTCCTTGACGTGTGTGTGTTCTATTCTATTCATTGACATAGACTAATTCCGCTGCAATCTTACAAATATTTTTCAGGGACAGTTATTTTGTCCCGTATATGAAAGGCTAAAATGGTCACACGATCCCGGCCGCATATCGCCTTTCTGGTGGTTTCCTTGAGTAACAAAATTTGATTTCTACTATGTTGAAATTATTGACCGATCTGCAAATTGACGTCTAGGTCTACTCATTAGGAGGTGCAATCTTGTGTGAAAGGTTTCACACAGTAAGACAACTATTTCAGTTAAAAACTGTCTAGAGGCAGCGTGTAACGGCGCGCAGATTACCCAGGCTATATTCATGAGAGTATTCCGCTACTTCCAACCAACTTTACACATAAATTCAAACCATTTCCAAACTTTTTCTCGTCGACGCCCCCCACAAAATAGTTTTTACTGTTCCTGCAGTCAAACTTCAGTATCAGGCAAGGCGTTTTAATTTAGTACTTCACTACTAAGTATAGTCACAAACTTTTAGCTACATTAATCTGTGTGTGAGTAACCTGACGCTAACAAAACGAACTTAATTTTTGGTTTAACGTCGTCGTCGTCGACCATTCCACATGCTTAACACCAAATATTTGACACATTAGCTTGTTTGTAAAGTTTGGATGTTTTATACGTGGGAGTTCGATTCATTAAAGAACCAGTATTGTATTTGGGGGGAGGGGGGGGGGCGGGGGTTCCGTTGTCAACTAGTGTATATATGTTTTATTAAAAATGGACTACAAGGCATTTCTCGGCAATGAAACGAGTGTCTACTTCAAAATACAGGGTGATTCAAAAAGAATACCACAACTTTAAAAATGTGTATTTAATGAAAGAAACATAATATAACCTTCTGTTATACATAATTACGCAGAGTATTTAAAAAGTTTTTTTTCACTCAAAAACAAGTTCAGAGATGTTCAATATGGCCCCCTCCAGACACACGAGCAATATCAACCCGATACTCCAACTCGTTCCACACTCTCTGTAGCATATCAGGCGTAACAGTTTGGATAGCTGCTGTTATTTCTCGTTTCAAATCATCAATGGTGGCTGGGAGAGGTGGCCGAAACACCATATCCTTAACATACCCCCATAAGAAAAGATCGCAGGGGGAAGATCAGGGCTTCTTGGAGGCCAGTGATGAAGTGCTCTGCCACGGGCCGATACATCGCCTCGGGTAGTTGACGTTCAGGTTTCATAACTAACCTTTTTCGTAGGACTCTCCATACAGTTGATTGTGGAATTTGCAGCTCTCTGCTAGCTCTGCGAGTCGATTTTCCTGGGCTGCGAACAAATGCTTGCTGGATGCGTGCTACATTTTCATCACACGTTCTCGGCCGTCCAGAACTTTTCTCTTTGCACAAACACCCATTCTCTGTAAACTGTTTATACCAACGTTTAATACACCACCCATCAGGAGATTTAACACCATACTTCGTTCGAAATGCACGCTGAACAACTGTCGTCGATTCACTTCTGCCGTACTCAATAACACAAAAAGCTTTCTGTTGAGCGGTCGCCATCGTAGCATCAACTGACGCTGACGCCTAGTCAAAAGCGCCTCAAGCGAACAAATGTACAACTAAATGAAACTTTATAGCTCCCTTAATTCGCCGACAGATAGTGCTTAGCTCCGCCTTTTGTCGTTGCAGAGTTTTAAATTCCTAAAGTTGTGGTATTCTTTTTGAATCACCCTGTATAATCAAGATCTAACTTTCTTTTCATCCATTCATAGCTCTTACAGTCAGATCAATTTCCAGCAATGACTGCAGAGTACGAAACAAGTCTCTGCTAATAAGAGTAACCTGCGAAACTTAGTCGGCTACTTACTGCACAGCTATTAGTCGCTTACCCTACAAAGGAAAAAAATTACGCTACCGGAAGTTGTTGCTACAGGAGCGGTAATTTTCTCAAGTTACAAATGGCAGTGCAATCACAATGAAGAAAAAGAGAAGTATAAATGACCGCGGCACAGCCATCAATAACCGCATTAGGTTTCGATACTGTTATCAGACTAATTCTAAGTTGAAAATATGACTGAACGCGAAAATCGGCAATAATCAATCTGCAGCATTCTTCGGTCCATCCATATCTGGTTTACAGGGACGTCATAGGCACGTGGGACATTTCCGTAACAAATATGATCAGCTGCGCCTTACAAATTTAAGTGCACCAAGTAATTATCACTCTTTTTTCCACAGCTGTATAATGAAATGGAAGCGTAAATCGGCACAAACTGTTCACTTTGTGGACGTAGTTCATTTTTAAATGACTTCTGCTGGTCCTACACAGGTTTCTGCAAACACTTTTTCCATTCGTTAAATATCTTCTAACGGAGCAGTAGTGAAAATATCTTTCTGATCGGCTCGTAACAGCAGCTCAGTATGATTTCCACAAATTTTTCTCTACAGAGAAGGCAATATATGACTTCACGACGTCAATTCTAGTACAACTAAGCAAAAATTTCTCTCTTGCCAATTTCCGTGATCTTGCAAGGCCTTTGTTTGCGCAGATCAGTAAACTTTTCTAGTGAACCTAAAATGGTAAGACAAATATCTTCTCCGTGCATGGTATCACATGTTACAGAAAAAAGTCCCGCAGTGGCAAATAATACGACAGGGTACGATTAAATGAAGAGTGGGGAAACAAATTTGATTTGCCACAAGGTTCACTGCTGTCCACTCCTGTTCTTGATGGAAACAATTTAGTCGAAACTCAGTAGAACTCCTGAGAAACTGTTTACTGATAAGTATACTGAGACACCCATACCAGACGCAGCCAGGAGAGTAATTGAATCTTACAGCTGGTTCCCCAAAAATCACAATGACTTACAGGTAGCAGAAGTAGAGAGGAAAATAAACTGGACTAGTCTCACGAGTCAAGTTCCTGTGCATTTAGATACATATTAAACTGAGGGGATACCATAATGTACAGAAGTTAACTAGAAATCTTACTTCTGACCGCTTTTCTCGTTCTGCAGTGAAAATTTATAGCATACATACATTCAATTCTGTCATATGGTATAATAATCTGGGGCAGTGCAGCTACAGTGAAAATATGTTTATTCTACAGAAACGTGTAAGAGGAACTACTTTCAACAACTAACGTTAATTGATGGTGCTAGGAATAGACTACACCCTATTTATAAATCAGTCACGTGGGGATCACGAGAACAAGATCAGCCTAATTACAGCACGCACAGAGCCATTTCAGGTATCTTTCTTCTCACACTTCATATGTGGAGTAACTCTCCTATATTGGAAGTAGGCTAGCTTCTGCCATGCACTTGTTTCGAAAGTACAGATGTTTTAGGAGAATATTGTGTGAAGTTGATAACTGAATCTCCTACAGGAACCTAGGGATTTCTACACGTGTAATTACATATACAAGGTAACAGTATTCGTAATTAACAACAAGAGCGAATTTTGGAAGAATTTTGCAGTTCAAAAGTGCAATACCAGAAACAAATTCCAAATAGGCTACGCATCCCCCTCTAAACAGCTAATAGTGGTCTATGTAAAGTTAAATGGGTTTGTTCGAGGTACTAGATAATTAATAGCTGAGTAGTACGAAAGTAGAATAGTTTTTTTTCCGGCAGTTGTTTGTTTCCTAACATATACATACCAAGTAACTGTAGTTTGAATAGATTCAAGCTAGACTTCGTGTATTGTTTGTCTACTTTAAAGAAGTAGCCAGCAGTGTGTTTCTGCCTCACTTCATGGTACAATTTATGGAACACGATATGTGAATGACGGAATGCATGAGTGAAAAAAAAAATGCTTTAGAAATAAGAATCCTAGAAATTTCTAAGAAGCAGAAGACTACCTACAATTTGTATCGAAACCAGAAAAGTTCTCAGAATCAACAGATACTGAAGAGAGATTACAAGAGGGCGGTTAAGGCAGGATTGTGGCTCGACAGTCACCTTACGCAAAATGTAATTCGACGATGTGGAAAGATTGCATTACATGTTCAGGAAGAAAAAAGGGCACTTCACAAAAGGCAGGATAGCAGTATCCCGTAACTGCAACAACAATGAGTCACAATCGAAATCAGAGTTAGTGGGGATATGGAACGGAATGGCTGTAGAATGTGGAATCGTGGGTAAAGCAGGTGGCAAACTTCCGTTCTCTAGTAAGATACCGGGGAAATGCTGTCGGTGTGACTATGAGACTGCTTGCTAAACTTTCGTGCATCCCACATTAGAAGACTGTGTGTGGAACTTATGGCAAATAGGACAAATAGGGGATCATGAATGCATTCAACAGAGGCAGCATATGTGATCTCAGGTTTGACTCTACAGAAAGTGCAACAGGAATGCTCCAACACCTGAATTGCTAGACGAAAATTATGCCACGAATGTCTACTTACAAAGTTTAAATAGCCAATAGTAAAGCAAGAGTCTGGTAACCTCTTACGTACGAGTCCACAGCAGCTGTTCATTTCTTGAGGGAAAATATTTCCCGGTGTGAACTATTTTATTTTGAAATAACCAGTTTTTTCATTATTCATCAACTAATTCGCGCCCTTGGGCACTACTGACCTGCTATCTCAGACGTGAAATCCTTACGCAAAAGGAATACATGCAACCCTTATGCGAACTGTCGTCAAAATGCGATCACACAACATATTAAAAGAAGTTATTTACAATGAAAACACAGCGTGATCGATGTTATGAAAATCAAATCGCTAAATAATAAAATGAAGTGGTTCTTCAAAATAAAACGGCCAACGCACGCATATGACTTCACTTAAGAAATTCAGGAATATACTTAAGTCCATTACGCAACGCAAATAGTGGACAAATATCAGTGCGCAAATACACATTTACGCACCATACACCCTGCACGCCCTAAGACTGAAACGAGAAAAAAACCGTAAAATGTGATACAACGCTACGTAACCTCTGCCACGAACTTCGCATTGGCTTGCAAAGTATGTTTGTAGATGTATAAAAAACTAATAAAGCGAACTAACAACGAATTTGGAATTTAAAGGGAGAAAAACAAAAACTTTGTGGTTTGGCAAAGACACCAATTCCACCAGAGACAAGCTACTCTTTTAATATAAGGGGATGGATACTGACTCGAAAATAGGTCATAGGAGTACAATGTAAACTTCAAAAATGTTAATTGTGCTTTAAGACAAGTGATGATGGGGAAATGACGATAAGGGAATGAACTGCCAAAAAGTAGACTAGTTTTGCTGTTTGGGCATCTAAACAACAATGGCAGAAGTAAAGAATATTTAAACTGTTGACGAGCAAAATCAAGTGCAGCTTTTCAGATGCGATATTTGTTAATATCGAGAGTAAATTTAAGTGTTTGGAGGTGCTTTCTGAAAGCATTAGTGGAGATTGCACCCTTATATGGAAGTAATGGGTTGGCGTTTAGTAGATTTGACAAGTATAGAAGCTTTTGGAGTGTGTGCTACAGAAAACTGCTGGGTATTAGAATGCAGATCGGATAATTAATGGAGTTTCACTTTATTGAATCAGAAGAAAAATTTGTGGCGTAACTTTAGTAAGAGAGAGGATTGGTTTATAGGACACATCCCGGAGCATGAAGGAATGGTTTTACGGCAATGAGAGAGAAGCGTGGACGGTAAATATAGGCTGAGACCAAGGTTTCAGTACAATACGCAGGTTCTAGTGGATGAAAGTTTTGCAGCGATGAAGGAACTTCTGCAGCATAGACTTGTGCGGAAAGTTGGATCGAACTAGTCTTCTGTCTGAAGACAAAAAAACGAACTCTAGAGGAATATCAAGGGATTTATTCACCCTTCGTTGTCTGAGTGTGACTTTACTCCAACTCCTACGTCTCGAAACCCCAGTGTAAGCTGCAAAACATTACTCTATTGCGATGAACGAGACAATGCCGAAGCAACAAATCTGGGGTATAACCTTCCGCTCGGACCGCTGCTGACAGGGATGAACAGTTTCGACAGAAATGCTGCGTCGCGAGGGAGTCCCGCCGCATGCGGACTGTGAAACATGGCTCTTCAGCTGTTTTCCACCTCCCCTGAAGAGCGAATGGGAAGGTAGGAGGTGGCTCGGCGGACGGAAGTGGGAGCGGGGCACGACAGCTACAGAGCGCAGTGGGAGGGGGAGACACGCAGGCAGGCAGGGAGGCGGAGGCAACGGCGGCGGCGGCAGCGGCAGCAGCAGCAGCAGCGGGCGAGGAGAGTGGGCGATAGGGAGGCAGACCGTCTGCCCGCCCGATCAATAGAGTGAGTGGACAACAGGGGGTCCCGGGCGACCTGCGAACTTACACCGTCAAACAAGTACATCTCCCGCTTTCTGTGCCTTGCTCTAGAAACTACACTGCGGCAGCGCTCGACTACTCCATGCAAAAGTTTCTCCGCACTGTGATCTAGAAGCTGTCACTCGCGGAAAGCAGTTTCATTTGGGCCAACAGCGTTTGCAGCACCACGACAGACGTGCGTACTTGTTAATCGCAGTTGCCGCAATACAGATTTGGCGACATTCCATCCGTCTTTACTTAACATGCTTTTTCTGCAATCTCGTCGTATCTTTCTGTGCGGCCAGTTCCTTGCAATGTCAACAGATCTCATTAACAAAGAGCTATGACAATGTATCTTACAGCGTTATTAGAGACGCAGCCGCAATTTACACAATACAGATACAGCTGATTTAACGGCGAAAGGAAAGTATCAATCTGCTTAATTTAGATTCGACAGCAACATAGCACTTTCCTACAATGACAAACCCAGTCTACTGCTACAAAACAGCGATCAATTACTTAGTTACGCAAATAACTAAACGATAGAAAGCGCCTTTAGTAAAATGTTCGCAACGCGGATGAGCATGCACTGTAATTCATAAGCTTCCCAATTTATCCTGATCACCTCTTTCGCTACTAAGAGCAATGCCACACCTTTGCTGAAAGTGATAGTCAACATATATAATAATAATAATAATAATAATAATAATAATAATATTCTGTTGACATTGCACTCAGGTATTCATAGGAAGCTACTTATTTCCTTGTAGTTGCTTCTCGTAAAAAAAGTGTTAAAGCTGAGCATTTAGGTATTGTTAATGGATCACGAGAACTATTTTAAGCAAAAATTAATAAAGAATACCAATCAAAGCACCCACAAGAATCAGATGGATTCTACTAAAAACATCTAATTTGATAGACGCGTGAACTGTAGGAACCAGCCAACGTTTCTATCTTTGGTGAGGAATTACAACTAAAGAAGAAAATAAGATACAGCTGCAGGATTAGACACTGCAAAAAAATTCACGAATAAATCGTTAAGCAGGTAGAAAAAAAAAATCAAGGCGAAAAATGTGTGCGCTTACAATGAACCTTCGTTTGATAAAACAAATCGATAATATAAAAAATTTCTAGATCTCACACGCAAGTCACATTTCTCTGTGTATAATTTGTCGCATCTCAGAACAGTTTGACATACCGATTAAAAAAATAAGTTTCTTGAGTAGAGCACCTCAGGCGTTCGTCTCATTTTACATCTCTCACTTTTAAACACTAAATTACTCCAAGGTTGTTTTTTGCGTAGGTCACATTCCAACAGCAGCCAAATTAGTCTAAGTGAACAGTGTATCAGATTTTCTGTTAGCGGCATTTTGCACTTGGCTCACTGTCTGGTATAAACCATTTTGACAGGGACGCCACATTACAGGGGATGTGTAACTGTGTCGTGTAGGCGGCGGATAAGCTCACGTAAAACTGGAGGGCCATGTTGTGTGGTTGAGCAACTCAAATACAACAATTAAGTTACACGGAAATCAGTAATGCTGTGCCTCACGAGGAACAGTCATAAAATGGGAAACTATTACACGAAAATTGGTTAAAAACTTAAATTATTGATTAAAGAACACGGCTTTATTAGTGCAGTGGAAGTAATATACTTCCAGTATGAGCACGTGACAATTTTTTTTTTTTTAAGTTGGCGTATTCTGATGGTATCCCCTCGCAAGAATGAAACTTTCTTTTGCGTAGAGTAACACGAATCGGGAGCAGGTACACTTAATACTGAAACCTGTTCGTTCCACTTCATTTGAAACTAAATTTTAACACTGACGTCTCTTACCCCGTAAAATTCTCTACGACTGCTCCATTATGTCCATGACTACATTCATCTGGTTAGTACTTGCAAGCAAATCAACATAAGGCTAAAAACATTTACTTAACTGACTGCAATTAATGCATACATCATCTGTTCTTTCTTATCATATGTGCATTTCTAAACAGCAGACTTTTTACTAACTACTTCAGCGAATCCGTTTCGCGACGCTTGCTACACCTTTTTTATGTTGCATTTCTCATATTAGTAGTCATATTCCAAAACTGCATTTCAACGAAGCTCTAGCGAACTGAGTCTAATAATCATGGCACACTTTCATCATGTCTGCGTCTAAAGAGCAGCTTCCTCTGATTGCATTTTTAACACGGGGAGTAGATAATGGCAACACGGAGAACTGATACTACCGGCAGTTTCGTGCCAGTTCACATTCTGAGCCGCCAAGTGCCAGCGCACCGGCCGTGGTGTTTTGCCGGTGGCGGTGACGGCAACGGCAGCAGCAGCGGCGGCGGCGGCGGCGGCGGCGGCTGGCGCGCGGACGGGGCTATTGATCGTCTTATCTAGCGGTCGCTTCCCAGTTGTAATCAGCAGCTATACCGGCTCGGCCCAGCTCCGTCGCACGTCCCCCCTCCTCCCCCCCCCCCCCCCCCGCCCACCCTCCCTGTTCCGCAACCGACAGGCAGCAACGGCTGCAACTGGCACCGCCGCGCTTTGGCGCGACATCCGGCGACCGCAACTCCTTGAAAACTTCAAACAGTAGTACGGGTGTACCAAGTGAAATCAGTCATTTCCTAAGCACAGGCCTACTTCCGTGACCGTGGGAAATGGCAGCGACTACACTACATTCGTTCTAGCGAAATAACTTCTCATGACGGGGGAGCCCAAGACTGCCGCTAAGGGCATGACACAGCAGACAAAGTCAGTTTTGATAATGAAATTGGTTGGCTCTGAGCACTATGGGACTTAATTTCTGAGGTCATCTGTCTCCTAGAACTTTGAACTACTTAAACCTAACCAGCCTAAGGACATCACACACACACACACACACACACACACACACACACACACACACACACACACACACACACAACCATGCCCGAGGCAGGATTCGAACCTGCGACCGTAGCGTCGCGCGGTTCCAGACTGTAGCACCTAGAACCGCTCGGCCACCCCTGCCGGCGACAATGAAATTAATGATTGGCTTGAACTACTGTAGGTACATTGGAAATGAGTATGTAGACGCTCAAATAGTAATAATAATTTTAAAACAAATCTCTGCGATTTACATCATCACATATGTAACTTCTGATGTGTCGTTTATTACGGTGCCGACAGGAAGGCAATCGTCTTCCTGAAGTTTCCGAAACAGTGGAGCAAAAACTTGAAGTAAAAGACTGGAATCACAACAGATAATGACTCCAGAATATGGATTGAGAGTAAATCGAAGGAAGCCGAAAGTAATGAGAAGTAGCAAAAAATGAGAACAGTGAGAAACTTAACATCAGGATTGGTGATGAAGGAATTCTGCGAAGGATGACATTAAAAGCAGACTAGCAGCAGGAAAAAAAAAAAAAAAAAAAAAAAAAGCATTCCTTGCCAAGAGAAATCTGCTAGTGTCAAACGTTGGTCTTAATTTGAGGAAGAAATTTGGAAGACTGTACGTTTGGGGCACGGCATCATATTACAGTGAGACATGGACTGTGGGAAAACCGAAACAGAAGAGAATAGAAGCATTTGATGCGTGATGCTACACAAGAATGTTGGAAATTAGGTGGACTGATACGGTATGGAATGAGGAGATTCTGCACAGAATTGGAGTGAATTGGAATATGTGAAAAACACTGAAAAGAAGGTAAAGGAAGACAGGACATCATTTAAGGCGTACTTCCATGTTATTAGGAGCAGCTGTGGAGGGTAAAAACTGTAGAGGAAGAAGATTGGGATACATCCAGCAAATAATTGAATAATTGAGAGCATGGGTTGAAAGTGCTACTCTGAGATGAGAAGGTTGGTACGGGAATGGAATTCGTGGCGGGCCGCATCAAACCAGTCAGAAGAGAAAAGACGAAGAACTCTAGCAGTTATTTATGAATTATGCTTTCAGTTTGTGTAACTACTTCAAAGCCAGAGAAAAGCGCTCCTTATGGGAAATTTCTGAGAAGCAGCAATAATGCTAGCGAATTAAACATGGTCCTGCATTAGGTCAAATTCTTGCAGCAAGAGAAGGACTTCTGTAAGTATTCTGCCCTGTTTCCACTTGCAAAGCGTCCTCTTTTGTGTTAGTAATGAACCCAATTATTTTCCCCGTAGAAAAGAACTTTAATTTACGGCGCATGTTCCACAATTTGGCGCAAATCAACGGCGACAGCTCTAACCAGAGAACCTGCACTTGCTGCCTCGATGAAGTCGTAAAGGGGAGCTAACAGTGTCTGCCGTGATCCTTTGTTCTCCCCCATACAAGGACTTTAAGCACCGCCTATAAACTCCAGGCGTTTAAAAAGAATTCGTCCAATTTCACAAGTCTTCTCAATGCACAAATACGGAAACTCGGGGTAGTTTTTAACTTACGCATTGAAACGAAGTTAGCTTGACACCAGTCTTTAAGGCAACGATTCATGCCGTTACCTATAGGGAGTATCTCTGGTGCAGCCTGCTCGCTCGTTCATTACCTATTGGGAGTGGAGTCGAGGTAACAAAGAGAGAGCAAGACTAGTCGCTTTGCGTTCATTATTTCGTCACGGGCATTCAGTTACAACTGTTAAGTACGATTTTAGTCAGGCGGAAAGCACTGTAATTCTCACTGGATATGATTTTTTTTTTCCTATAGCGGTTATGTGACAGCCGTGCTTACCCTTACAATAACTTTGGGTGAACTGGGACGAGGCAGAGTTAGTGCAGATAACTCTAGGCGTATTCGCGAAAATACATGACTTCGGCTGGATGTTTGCCGTGCGTCTGGTGCTCATACTGAACATTTGTGAAAGTCAAGGTTGTAGATGCACTCACGTAGAAGATACACACTTCTAAAATAGGATGGTTCTTTTGAAATTAAGAAGTTAGTAGTCTGCTAAATTTGCCCCAAGTTTCTGTCTTGATTCATGGAAAAGGTTACCAAAATCATAAGATTCTTCTTTAAACACCTTGCAGTAGGGACTCCACGTTCATTCGTCGTGAGGCCTGACGAATCATTTAACTACTACAGCCTCACTGGCATTTCGACTGAACATTTTATGCCCCCTACCACAGTCAGAGACATCTGAATACGAAATTTTCTAGAAACCACCATCGACGTATAAACTTAATCGCAACTGAACTACTTTATTTCCCATTACCGCCTCAATGTGCAAAATGAGTCTTAGAGAACTAAATGAATTTAGCTCTTATCGGTATATTTTTTCCTTACTCTCTTCCCCTATAGCCACACTGATTTACGTTTTCCGTGGTCTGTGTCATCGAGTGAATGCCAACGTGTTTCCTCCAGCACGACCACAGGGAAAGGAGCCCGTAGTATACGTCACACTACAACCTAACTGACTGAGTCTTGGTTCAATTGGGTCTGAGCAGTATGGGACTTAACATCTGCGGTCATCGGTCCCCTAGAACTTAGAACTACTTAAACCCAACTAACCTAAGAACATCACACACATCCATGCCCGAGGCAGGATTCGAACCTGCGACCGTAGCGGCAGCGCCGTTCTGGACTGAAGCGCCTAGAACCGCTAGGCCATAACGGCCGGCTCTGCGCCTTGTACTTCAAGCTACGGTATGTTGACTTGGACATGGAAAAATGGTTCAAATGGCTCTGAGCACTACGGGACTTAACTTCTAAGGCCATCAGTCCCCTAGAACTTAGAACTACTTAAACCTAACTAACCTAAGGACACCACACACATCCATGCCCGAGGCAGGATTCGAACCTGCGACCGCAGCGGTCTCGCGGTTCCAGACTGTAGCGCCTAGAACCGCACCGCCACTCGGGCCGGCGGACATGGAAAACAAATATTATAGCTATACACTGCTTTCTCTGGGCACCAACACTGTTCATCGCGATTATCAGACTAATAGACAAAAATCCAGGCAATTGTAACCGCTAAGTGTTTCATATGCAATGTGATTTTCATTATGTGATGTCTGCCCTAACTGGTTTAGGAAATGCGATCAACAATCGACCTAAGGATCATCACTCTACATCGTACTACAGCTTAAGAACGTTTACACCGAAATGTCGACATGTGCGTAACACATGAATTATCTCATTAGATTCGGTATCAAAAAATCTCCCTCCTCAAACACACACACACACACACACACACACACACACACACACACACACACAAGCTGATATTACAACATAGGTGTTATTACGTCTGTATACTGTTAGGAAACATCCCTTAGTGAGTTAACTGACAGCGAGGACAGGTTACCACCGCTCGCTTTGTCTGGCTTCGCCGTGGGTCCGTCGCAACGGTTTCACAAATTTACGTAACCGACCCCGCTTGCCGATCGCGCAACCGCTGACGCGACGCCAGGCAAGGAAAGTGTCCGCGACGATCTACCGCTTGCTTACCAGAGTCCCTGTATTACTTGCTGGTGACAACGGCTTAATTTATGGCCCTCTAATGTTTATGCTCGGTCAGAAAGAAAAAATTGTCTTACTAAATGATTTTTCAACGGATTATATTCTATTTAACTACGAGTTAAATTCTTGGACGAACCACATCAGCTTTCACGTCAGATAATTCCGCTGAAACGCTTTCCGCTTCTACAACAAATATGAATGGAGTTCTTTTCACTGGTGTTCAGGTGACAGGTTTACACCAACATCCAAAGGCTATATCACAGAATTCAGAACTGGGGGAGAGAATACCAGAGTTACAACTGATTGTGAATGCTGTCGACATACCAGAGTATGTAGATTTCTATCACTCTGCTAGACAGCTAAAATAATAGTAAGCTCTTTCTGAGATGCCACCACAGAGAAAAATGATTGTCATAAAGAAATGCAAAACAGGCTATAGAATCTCGTATGCCACGGTATATGTGAACAGAAAATTGTTTCATCCTGTCACATGTAGTTTGCCCAAATATGCTGCGCGGTATCTAACTTTTCATAGGAACGCATTGCCGAAGTTGAACGGTGCTGTTGAGACACCTCAAAATCATTAAAATAGCAGGGATAACCCTAACTAATTGGGTTAGTGATTTACTGAATCTTTTGAGCCCCTACAAATAGAAGCACAACATTATCTTTTAGAACTGGAAATTGCGCATTTCGTAGGGTAGACAATTCAACAGGCTTTGAATGAGAGTAAGGGTACAGTCTATGTGGCATTATTAATTTCAACAGGCAATCGAGAAGGACAATCTGTGGTAGATTGCACACAAATGAAAGCACTGCTGTTTCCGTGGCGATGACTTATAAATTTCCTCACTAACGGAGAATTTAGGGATTAAGTGGTACTTCGAATGGCGGCATACATCGCTGATTAACTTTCACAGAATTAAGAGAGAAACACTAGAGGTTTGTTCAAATACGCTTAATACAATTCGCCTATTTGTCCTGCACAAAATCTCACCGGCACCATTGAAAAACCTAAAAGATAATGCTTTGATAGCCCGTTAGCTAAAAAGGAGGACGCACGGGAATAGGATTTTTGTAATTTTTTTATCCATGGGATGTAAAGTACAGAACTTTAATATCAAAATCCCAAAATCAGTTCAATGCAACTCTCAAAAAGTCTTTAGAAAGTACTTTTTTACATTTTCCGAGCATATTTAGGTCAGTAATGATTTTGTCGTCCTGTCTCAAGATTCTGTGGCAGAGTGCTCGCCTGCAATGTGGGCATCCCGGGTGATGAAATTTTTTTTTTTAAATACCTGGGCATTTTATGAGTTTCTGCGAAGCGTAAAATGTATAAAGGCGAAAAATAGTAAGAATTCACATTTTGTTTGCTATATACAATTACAAATAAGAAGACGTGCATTTTCATAAATATGACTGTTGGATTACTGAGCATAAATCTGATGAATTTTGTATTTATGTGATATAGGTATCAGACCTCAACGGAGGACATGAAAAATTACCGGAACAAGACGAACCAGCGATTACCGGTCTCAAACTCTACCAAATATTTTTATTTTAAAGTATTGTATAATCCACGGAAATATTTTTAGAACATGTAGCATTGTTAAAAGAAAT
Organism: Schistocerca piceifrons; assembly: GCF_021461385.2. Taxonomy (NCBI): domain Eukaryota; kingdom Metazoa; phylum Arthropoda; class Insecta; order Orthoptera; family Acrididae; genus Schistocerca; species Schistocerca piceifrons. Next base: position 322,399,587 of record NC_060140.1, read on the forward strand.
TGCATTGGTGGGGATTCATACCATGGCTGCCCATGTCGTACGCAGACATTCTACAACAGACCCAAGTACCAGGTCGACAAAATTCACCATAAATTACTGAAGAAGACTTTCGAATAATTTCAAAGTTGATTTTCTCGAGAACTGACAGTTACACTGAACTGCCTCATTGAGTGATGTCTGACTACTGAACTTCAAGTACTATAAACACAAAGACTTACACAAATCCAACTGCCATGTGGTATCCTTGTAAGTGGATGAGCTTCAGACGACAAAACAGCAGTCTGCGTCCTGTCCGAGGTCGTTTGTATGATTTGTCACAGCTTCATTCGCCTTTGGAAACGATTTACTTCGTGAAAAATGCCAAGCTGGAACAGGGTGCGGAGTTTATGTTAAACTCTACGTACCTCCGTTAACAGATTGGGCCAGTCAGTGGAAGGGCTGGAGAACGTCGAAAGACTAGGGCCCCAACTAGGACAAGGCCTAGTAGAGGCTACTGTGTTCAATCATCTTTAGGTTATAGACAGATTACGTGAGAAATTACCTGTCTCGCTGATAATCTTCTTGGGCATCATACTGGAAACTATCACGAGGAACATATAGATATACTGGCAAAACTGACTGGACGAGTCCCGGCTAGTGTAACAGTCTCATTCCAAATAATGTTACCGAATCTTCCGTTAAGTTAAAGATAACGGAATGGTTAATGTGGTAGAACGAATGTGAAGGCATAATGACTATATTTTCCTCGAGGCACAAGTAGGAATCTTGTCAGTGCACCCCCGAATCCATCGCCCACTGGCAGAGGCGACAAGCACAGAGCCGTGGCCTTGGGCGCGTGTCCGCCCGCGACTTCCGCCGCCTTCGGGACTGGGAAAGTGGGACAGCACAAGCGCGGCCCGTGCGTCGGGGGAACCCGTCTTGGCTACGCCGCCTGCCACGCTTTTCGCTCACGCACGGGGTAACACATACGCGGTTCAAGAGCCGTTTGATAGTCTCAACAACTTGCAGCACAAATAAATACATACATACTCTTTCAGCAAAATGGTTGCACCGTCGACTACGAAGTTACTCTTTGAACAGACATACTATGAAGTAAGCACCCCTAAGAAGATTTTTTTTGTCTAGTTGATCGGTATTTCCCCGGAAACACCCCTGACCTGTGATACGAGGGTGTGAAACTTTCACAAAATGAAGAATTAGAGAAATCACTGTTTTTTTTTCGTCGCATAGTAGTATCTGAACAAGGAAGCAGCGAGTACCCGATAAATTTTGCCGACAATACGTTTCGCTTCCATATTGTGTTGTGCTTCAGACATACACTGTTTTTCGAAACATCTTTCTCAATTTCTTATGATCCGACAACAGCCGTCTGTTGAAGAAATTTTTTTTTCTCGCGTGTTCAAATGTATTTTCTTTGTTTCGATTATCTTTCCTAATTTTGTTTCCCCGTATTTCTTTTTACCACCACTAACCGGATTCTATTTCTTCATTTTTTATATTGTCGTAGAAGAAGCTGAGTAGCACCGTGGTGTAGTGGTTATGATACTAAACTGTTGCATGGAGGATCGTGAGTTCAAAACTCACCTGGACTGTACAATTTTAATTACATATTCGTTTCGACTACATTCTACAAGTATCCACAAATGTAGCGAATCATGGCACTGGAATGTTCTGTAGCTGGTTCGCTACGCGCTCTTGTATGTGCAAGTGCTGAATAAACATTCGTTAAGTGAAGTCAGTGTTCGTCATTCATCTAATTACATCTTCTTCTACGAGACATTATTCTGCTGGAGTAGCTGGGTATTGGAACTTGTGATAGCGCACATTATCGACGACACAGTGGCTCCAATCAGGCCACGACAGAGCCGCCGTTTACGTGAAGAGAAACCTGAGTTCGAGCCATATTCAACAGATCGCAATCAAGAAGGGGACGTTACAATGACAGTAACTGTGTGCCACCACATGAGACATCCTTCCGGGTTCTCTGGTGACGATGGCCAAGATCCAAACAAGTGGCTGAAGGTATATGAGCGTACAGCCAAATGGGATGACACCGTGTGTTTGGCTAACGTATTTTTCTACTTCTAGGACATTGCCAAGCAATGGTACGAGAACAACGAGGAGAAGTTCACAAGCTGGGAACTATTCCAGACAGAACTGCGCAAGTACTTCGGCGACACACATTGACAGAAGTGTAAGGCTGAAGAAAAATTGAAGTGCAGGGCACAACGTCCTGGAGAAACGACAGCATCCTACTACATTCAAGACGTCTTGGAGCTGTGTAAAATAGTGTATCCTAGAAGGAAGGAGGAAGATAAGGTTGCACATCTCATGTAGGGTGTTGCTGAGGATACGTAGCCGGCCGCTGTGACAGCGGTTCTAGGCGCTTCAGTCTGGAGCCGCGCGACCGCTACGGTCGCAGGTTCGAATCCTGCCTCGGGCATGGATGTGTGTGATGTCGTTAGGTTACCAGATGTAAGTCCCATAGTGCTCAGAGCCATTTCAACCATTTTTGAGGACATGTATCAAACGCTACTGCTGAAGGAGTTTCGACAGCAGACGACTTCATAAAATGGTGCCAGTATATCGAGACAATGCATCAAAAACGAATTACACGTAAGAAGTTTGAACGGCTTCCAAATGTCGTATCGATGTCTCTGATGGAGGAAGCAACTTTTTCTTCGTCAGATAGTGAGACAGGTAGTTCGGAAGGCACTTGGATTGCACGGCGAGCAAAAAACCGAGACGCTTCAAGAGTTCATTAGGGAGAAAGTGGAACAGACATTCAACTCAATCTCTCGTCCTTTATTTCCCTTTTAAACGGTGAAAAAGTCGAGATCCAGGCGGAGTTACGTTCCTACAATGCCGCATGAGGAACCTGTTTGGGCATCAAGGTAGACTGACGTCTGGAGGGCCGAGGCAAACCAATCAGTATCTTTCCACAGCGGACGACCGGGACATGTGGTGCGCTATTGTCGAGAAAGGCGGCGGATATTTGATGACGCCCGCGCCAGAAGACAGCAGACCGATCTTAGCGGACGCCCACTCCGGGTCGACGAAGATGAACAAGAAGATGTGGGAGCAGGACGACGTAGGTCACCATCACCGCAAGCTAGCCGCCGGAGAGGACGCTCCCCAACACGCCGATCAAGGTCTCCAACGCCGTTTAGAAGCTCCAGCCCATCTCCTAGCCGCCGCAACCTGGAAAACTAAACGGTGCGACCTTCCTTGGAGGTGAGACCGCCGAAGAAAAAATCCTCCGCCGTTGATCACTACAAAAATGATAGGAAACCACGTCGATATCCTCATGGATGGCCGACCAGCCCAAGCTCTTGTGGACTCAGGAGCATCATATTCAGTCATTTCGGAGTACAGTCGCCAGTTGCAGAAAACCGTATTCGTCGACAACAAAACATCTCTGCTGAAGGTCGCTAATGGGAAATATGTAAAACCTACAGGAAGATGTACCATTCGTGTGGGTGTAAGTGGCCATACACAGCCCTTAGAATTCGGCGTCTTACAAGAGTGTAGTCATGACGTCATTCTCGGATGAGACTTTTTGAAAGCTTCTCAGGTAATTATAGATTGTGGTCGCTCGAAGATTATGCTAGACGAGATGCGATACTGTGGGCAAAAAGATGCGCATCCGAGTGTGTGGAGACTATCTGCGCTGGATGAAGTGATCATTCCCGCAGTCAGCGCTAGAAAGGTAACTGTCATATTTGAGCCATGCATCAACCCATGAATATTTTAGTGGAATGTAAGTGAAGCATACCACTGAAGAATAACTTGGTCATCCCAGCCTCTGGCGTCTCGTTTAACAACGGATTCTGTGAATTGTGGATAGTAAACTGTCGCCGAGAACCGCAGATCCTTCCATGACGCATGGGCGTAGCAAACACTGAGCCGTTAATTGAGTAACAGCTGAGCGTCATAGAAACCTGCCATGCCGAGTATGGCGAAGAAATTAGCGCTACCACTACGAGACAAAATCTTCTAGCTCCAATATCACCAGATCTCACTAAGGAATAACAGAAAGAGCTACCTGTCATTCTTCAAGAATTCTCTGAATGCTTAAATCCACAGGTGATGAGCAAATTAGAAAAATCGATGGTGAAGCACCGGATTGGCACTGAAGACCATCAACCAATAAGCCAGAGCGCATGCCATGTGTCAGCAACGGAACGTCGCCAGACGAGGTAGAGAAAATGATGAAGAATGACATCATTCAGCCTTCGCAGAGCCCATGGTCGTCACCAGTGGTCCTCGCCAGGAAGAAGCATGGCAATTGGCGCTTTCGTGTTGCTTACAAGAAGCTTAATAAGGTAACCAAAAACGACGTTTACCCTCTTCCACGAATTGGCGATAAACGAGATTGTCTGAAGGGGGCTAAGTTGGACACCTTGTGTCAAACGAAGGTGTGCGGCCAGACCCTGAAAACGTGAAATCTATAACGGAATTTCCTATTCCTAAAAGTATTAGGGATGTGAGAAGCTTCCTCGGATTATGTTCTTATTACCGTCGTTTTATTAAGGACTTTTGTATCGAAGCCAAGCCACTCCAAGAGTCGTTAAAAGCTGATGCTAAATTTATCTAGGGTGGTGCTCAGCAAGATTCTTTCGATGTGCTGCGAAAAGCTCTGACGACTGACCCTGTACTTGGTCTGTACGATGAGAGAGCACCTGCAGAACTACACACAGATGCCAGTAGGTATGGGATCGGTGCTGTTCTGGGGCAAATTTCGGACGGAAAAGAGAAGGCTATAGCCTATGCTTATAGGGCACTTGCAAAAGCCGAGAGAAAGTACTCAACTACAGAAAGAGAATGTCTTGCTGTGATCTGGGCCATGTGCAAATTTGGACATTATCTCTATGGAAGGCCATTCACAGTTGTTACAGATCATCATTCTTCGTAGACTGAAAAGACTATGACTTCTTTCGCACAACCGGAACACAACAGATCACAATGCGACAACTCACGACGTTCCTTCCCATTTTGCTGAAACGCTTCCCAATACTTCTCGATAACTTCGCACGCGACAATGACTAACCAAGAACGGGTCGGTATAATCGAATTTATTGGTACGTTTCGCCCACCTACTTAATCGAACATTAAAAGACATGACAGATTCATTACAATTAGTAAAAGGTTCAACATCATACTTTGTAATATGTATTAATGCTGGTCAGTGCGACGGGATGTCATGCCTAACGGCCCGGATTCGATTCCCGGCTGGGTCGGAGATTTTCTCCGCTCAGGGACTTGGTGTTGTGTTGTCCTTATCATCATCATCATCATCATCATCATCATCATTTCATCCGCATCGACACTCAAGTGGCCGAAGTGGCGTCAACTCGAAAGACATGCACCAGGCGAACGGTCTACCCGACGGGAGGCCCTAGCTACACGGCATTTCCGTTCACTTTGTTGTTTGACAGGTCTTAAGGATCAGACTGGACGACTCGCCAGATGGTCAGTACGTCTTCACGAGTATGACATTACTATAGTGTGCAAGAGTGGAAGAAAACACCAAGATGCCGACTGTTCTCAAGAAACCCTGTGCAAGACCATCCAGACTTTGATGAAGATAGTGACTATCTCGCTGCACTCCAGGATCTCTCTGCTGAGCAGAAGAAGGACGCCAAGGTATCTCAAATTATGCTTGCCTTAAATCGGTCAGAGGATGTGAAAGGACAATTTAAGGTAGTTAATGGATTACTTCGCAAGACAAACTTTGATCCGTTTGGAAAGAGGTGTCTACCAGTGATTCCTAAACACATGCGCTTCGATGTTCTACAGAAATTCCATGACACACCTGAGGCCGGACATTTAGGATTTACTAAGACATACGATAGAATCCGCAAGAGATTTTTCTGGCCAGGTTTATTTAGGAGTGTTCTTCACTATGTGTCGCACTGTAGATAGTGCCAGAGGAGAAAGATAGTTCCTCAGAAACCACCTGGCCGACTCATACCAATTCCACCCGCCGAAACGCCTTTCCAGCGTGTTGGAATTGACCTCCTCGGAATATTTCCAACGTCTGCTAGTGGCAATAGATGGATTATTGTTTGCACTCATTATCTGACACGCTATGCCATTACAAACGCCGTGGAAACAGCCGAAGCATTCGAGGTAGCCAAGTTTATCGTGGAAGACATTGTATTAAAACACGGCGCCCCAAGGTCGTTAATTACGGGTCGAGGGAAAGTTTTTCAATCGAATCTTGTGACAGAGATAAACCGTCGGTGCAACATTACTTATCACATGACGACTGCCTACCAACCGCAAACTAACGGGCTTACTGAACGCCTTAATAAGACCTTGACTGACATGCTATCAATGTTCGTCAATGTTGAGCAGAGCAACTGGGATGAGCTGTCACCTTTCGTGACGTTTGCCTACAACACCACCAAACAAGGCACTACAGGATTTACGCCATTTTTCTGGTGCATGGGCGTGAAGCGACTACGACGATGGACACTGTTTGCGTTACATCCTGATGACGTAGACGAAAACCACATAGGCCAGGTGTTAGCCAGAGCTGAGGAAGCTCGGCAGTTAGCTCGACTCCGCACGCTGCAGGCTCACGCAAACTATCGCCGAAGGTATAACGCGAGCCACCGCCCTGTTGTCTACCTGCCTGGTGATCTCGTCTGGATCTTTACTCCTGTTCAGAAGGTTGGACTCTCTGAAAAGCTCCCCAGGCGCTACTTTGGACTTCTTAAGGTTGCAAAGCAGTTGTCTCATGTTACTTATGAAGTTGAAGATTTCGAACCCAACGCAAGACGAGGAGATATCAGAGATACGGTCCACGTCCTTCGAATGAAGCCCTATAGGGATCCTGCAACTCAGGGTAAATTCGAAGCTCCAGCGACAGGCAATAAGCGGAAAGGTGACGACGAGCGCAGCGGCAAAGGAAGTTCTAAGATCACCGCCAGGGCGAGAATCAATCATCGGGAGCCGGAGTATGCAGGACCGATGACTCGTTCCCGGACTAGGAGGAAGTAACGCAGAGACGCTGTTCTCTTAAAGAAGGAGCAATGTCGCAGAAGAAGCTGAGTAGCACCGTGGTATAGTGGATATGATACTGAACTGTTGCATGGAGGGTCGTGAGTTCAAAACTGACCTGGACTGTACAATTTTAATTTCTACATTCAGTTCGAATACATTCTAGAAATATCCACATTTGGCAAGAATCATTGTACTCGAATGTTCTATAGCTGTATATGTACTGTATATGTTCTGGCCAGAGGCAGTTAACTTTTTTCTACAACCAGAATTTCACCACGAATTTTGAGTAAATACAGTAATTGCAAATTTTATCTTTCAGATTCAAAATATGTAAACAGTTACTTAATAAGCTATCATATGTTTACTGAAATTTATTCAACATTATTTGGGTCACAGGGTCACATGTTACATTTTCAGTATTACATGAAAGTACGGCTAAGCGCTGAAATTTATTCAACATTATTTGGGTCACAGGGTCACATGTTACATTTTCAGTATTACATGAAAGTACGGCTAAGCGCTAATGAGTGCATTTTAATAATTTTTGCTTCGATTTTTATAACTTGTGGACAAGTTCAAATCGTAATTCTTCTTCGAAAAGGTTTTTGGGGGCACTGGACAGCATTCCCCAACCCCCAAAACCGCCTCATTCCAAAGAAGAAGGAAACAAAAAAAGGGGAAGGTGGTATTTATTCATTCTGCTACAGAAAGAAGTTGTTTCTTTGCAAATGGCATGAAAACGGGCGTTAACCCAATAACTGATGTCAAATGATATTGTCATCTGGTAAGGAAACACATGGAGGTTCGTCGACCCTCCATCCTGACAGGATGCAACAAGAAGTGGAACAGATCGAATGAATCAAAATGTAAACCAACACGTGAGAAGTATCTGTAACAGAAAATATTACTGGGCTCTTTTCAGATGGTTATTGGGCGTCACTGGTACTATGCCTTGGTACTATACAGCAAAAATGGAAATACAATTTCTCAAGTAAATTTTCAAATATAAATTGTGCAGCTGTACTTCAAGTATGTGACGCCACCAAAAGCGACTGAACGAACCCTGCGCTCCAGACAGCCGCAAATGAGTTCCAGTTTGACAGAATGTATTGTACTGTATTGTATGGAACTGGGGACCTAGAAACGATGGAGATGCTTCGTCCCCGCCGTAGCCCTCAGTGGTTCACAACCACACAACAGGCTACAGCAGTCCACTCACCCCACCGCCGCCCCACACCGAAACCAGGGTTATTGTGCGGTTCGGGCCCCAGTGCACCCCCGGGAACGTATCACATCGGAGGAGTGTAACCCCAATGTTTGCGTGGTAGAGTAATTATGGTGCACGCGTACGTGGAGAAAGTGTGTGCGCAGCAATCACCGACAGTGTAACTGAGGCGGAGTAAGGGGAACCAGCTCGCAATCGCAGAGGCAGATTGAAAACCGCGTAAAAAACCACCCACAGACTGGCCGGCACACCGGACCTCGACGCTAATCCTCCAGGGGGATTCGTGCCGGGGACCGGCACGCCTTCCCGCCCGGAAAGCAGTGCGTTAGACCGCACGGCTAACCGGGCGCGCTTTTGCCAGAATGTACTCACGTTTAATGTATTTCATGCATTACAATAATCTGTAACCTATTCACATATAAGTACATTCTGCTCTCAATAGTGTTTAGCATTATATACATTTTTGAAACCAGATGGCAAAAATTGCTTATTCACTTCAAATGCTTTCTTTTAATGTAACGAAAAATTTAAGAGTAACAATGGTAAAAATTAACGAGAAGTCGATTCAGGCATTAAGGGTTTGAGCAGCTATTCTAAATTTTACTTAACACTCGCCGCTTTTTATTTTGAACTATTTCTTGCTAAAACATGTTGAATGGAATAAAACGTATTAACATTTTTACTTTCAAGATGGCACAGCAGACAAGATAATGATTCTAGTGATATACACGTTTCTCATTGAACTTTTTGAACGACAGCTGCGCTCACTGATGGATGATCATTGTGTTGGTAACAGCAAATGGAGATGATTCCATAAGCAACCTGTATCATACCTTATTATCTGTTTTTCGACTCAATTTAGGCCTATGCAAAACAAAAAACAATTTCAAGACTTTATAAATCTATATGAATGAACTCCACTTCTCCATGTGACACATCTTTAACAAAACTTTACATGGTGGGGATTCATTTTCACAATTGCAATTTTGGCCTTCGCTGCCTACGACTGCTCTGCTAATTTGTTTTCATCAGCTGATAGACAACTTGTGTTTCCAAGATCAATGGATATATTTCGGTTTCTGTGACGCTATGCTGCTGCTCTCACTACTTACTACGCTTGAGAGGACTTTCGCTTAGCTTCCCTTCCAATGACTTTCACGAAATGCATCACCCTTCCTGGGAACTGAACTAAACATTTTTGTAATTGCCTGGATGACATACGAGATCCTGGTTATGCAACTGAACTGAATATGAAGGGTAAAAATACTTCATAGTCAATAAGCGAAATGAAAATTAACGAAATTAACCGAACCGCTGATGCAATAAAACTACTCTTTCGAAGGTCTACGGCTCACTCAAACTAGTAAACTCTCATCACTGATTCTCTGAAGAATCCAGTTCCCATGTATGAAAGCTTCAAATGTCCGATTTCATCACGAAGGAGCTAATTTGTCACATATGCGACTCTGAGCACGTAAAATCTTTTTTGACAAGCAAAACCGTAATTATGTTCGTTTTATTAGTTTCTCGAATTATTCACCAACAGACTAACGACATCAAAATCAAATTTGCGAATAGAATTGGCAGCAAAGAAGTAATAAAATGTCAGGCCTTATGCATGAGCTTTACATGTACCGGGTGATCAAAAAGTCAGTATAAATTTGAAAACTGAATAAATCACGGAATAATGTAAATAGAGATGTACAAATTGACACACATGCTTGGAATGACATGGGGTTTTATTAGAACCAAAAAAATACAAACGTTCAAAAAATGGCCGACATACGGCGCTTCATCCGATCAGAATAGCAATAATTAGCATAACACAGTAAGACAAAGCACAGATGATTTCTTTACAGGAAATGCTCAATATGTCCACCATCATTCCTCAACAACAGCTGTAGTCGAGGAATAATGTTGTGAACAGCACTGTAACGCGTGTCCGGAGTTATGGTGAGGCATTGGCGTCGGATGTTGTCTTTCAGCATCCCTAGAGATGTCGGTCGATCACGATACACTTGTGACTTCAGTTAACCCCAAAGTCAACAATCGCACGGACTGAGGTCTGGGGACCTGGGAGGCCAAGCATTATGAAAGTGGCGGCTGAGCACACGATCATCACCGATCTTTCACGCGTCTAGCAATATGGGGTGGTTCTAATAAAACCCCATGTCATTCCAAGCATGTGTATAAATTTTTACCGATCTACATTATTCGGTGGTTTATTAAGTTTTCAGACTTATACTGACTTTTTGATCACCCGGTAGTAAGCGATAATTTTTTCCTTTCATTGTTTCGTGAAGGTGCTGACGAGATAGTGTGTGGAAATAGTTTGAAATCGTGTGTAAAGTTTGTTGGAAGTCGCAAAGTGCTCTCATTCTCAGATACTAGGTGAATATAGTCTGGGTAATTATTACACCTGAGTTACACTGCCTTAAGCTATTCACAGTTTACAACTGTAATATCTGTCTTAAAACTTTACCCCAAGATCATACCTCTTAGCGAATGGATGACAAATTTAAATTTATTAATTCGAGCACTAATTATATGATTTACTGGAAAACTGTTATTGCCCCTGGAATGTGTTAGGACAACCTGCAGGAACAGTGAACCAAATTTGACGTTTAGTAGCAGAGATTAGGTATCCAGAGCGTTCTTTAAACACTGGAGAAGATACAGTAAAAGCCCAATATACATAAGGATACACTGTGGTGTAAAAATCTTATAACGGTTTGCATGCAGCTTTTCAATATTGTCTTACTTCTGCAATCCTGAACCCCTGTTATGCATTAGTAAGCCTGTCTTAGCGAATCATCGTGACCACTATTAAGAATTCTTGGACGTAGTGTCCCCACTTTATTAAGAATTCCTGGAACTAGTGCCCCCACTTAAGAAAATTCAACAGATGATGAATGTAGTTACACAGGTTTCCATAGCAATGACATTCAGTCTACACATGATATGCTGTGAAAGTCTTGTACTCATCTCTGGGCACTTGTAGACAGAAAGGTACCGATTTCAAGGTTCATAGGTGACATGAGGAATAAGAATATACGTTCTCAGTAGGTGTGAAATATTGGAAAGTATAAACAACGTGATTACGTGCATGCATAAACAAAGTAAACCAAATCTTAGTTGCACTGATGAACATAAAACACGCAAAAATGCGTGAAATGACTTGTCAAAAAAGCAACTGACTTCTTTAAAGCAATGGAAAAGTGAATCTAGAGCAGCTTGCAGACATCAGACACTGTTGTAAATAGGTATCTTTGTAATTCGTCTTACACACCGAAGTGCAGTACAGTGTTTTACTTGAAACTACTGGAATGTTATTGTTGGATCGCTTTTTGAATGAAGTTGACCTCATTGCTGCATTTGGTAAAGTTTTTTTTAATTTTCTTACTACTAATGTTCTTTAAATTTAAACACTGTACAAGATACATATAGTGTAACAGTGCGTTAGTGCTCTTTACAGGCTCGCCAGGCATAGTTTGCCATTCCTAGCTCATTCTCCATATACCGTCAAATACGGGCAGAAGACTTAGCCCTTACATAAGTCTGAAACTTTTCGGAGCATTGGTATTGAGCTGTAGTAATAGCATTTTCAGTTTTTATTATCTTTTGCTCTAACAAATCGTAAAAAGTGCGTTTGTCAACTTCAATCAGGAGGTGAAGTTGACCGATTATCCGTTATGTGATAATTGTGCGTTGTTTAGGACTCAAACTTTATCAATGATTGAAAAATAAATCTGGCATAACAACTGAATTTTAATACTAATTTCAGGTTAACATACACAGAGAAAATTTAAGGGGTTAAAAAAATGTTATCATAAATTTGCTTTACGAAATTCCGAGCGAACACTGTCCTTCAGCACTAAAAACCGACCATCTTTTGTTTTACCAGACGAGCATGAATCTGGTTCATCAGGATCACTTAGGTAGCCTAACCACTGATTTTGCCGTTTAAGTTTTCTGTGAGGCAGATGTAAAACATGAAGGCTATATTTCTCCAAGTAACCCGATTGACTATTGTACACACTCACCATTTTCACATGGAAGTCTTACGCTCCCAACTGTATGGAGCAACAAACACAACTGCGGCCTACATCACTATTGAGACACTTGCAACAATGACTTCCACTTTCAACCAAGACCCTTACTAACAACTGTTACTTTGTTAATTAGGTCACATTCTTGCCAGCCCCGAACGTTTGTTCATGGAAAAACCTTTCTAGGAAAGACGGTCAACATCTCTACCAAGATTTGTTAAGGTTTATTTTTTGTCTATAAACAACAGATTAACCGTTGTTATTGCTCTAGTTGTCGCGAAGGTCAATGCACGACATATCTAAGACGTGAACAATGAGTTGCTTTATACGTCACAAAAATATAAGTTTTAGCTCAATAATAATGGATGTACGCAATACTGTAGATTTAGCCACTGTCACAATGAATTTCTGAACAACAAACATAACTAAAATAAAAGAATTTTCGTCACTAATGTGTTTTTTTTTTTACTTGGCGTTCAACTTCACCCCCATTTGACGGTCCCGTGGTTAAGCTAACACGAAGGGTTAAAAACATGTCCCCAACAACAGCGTTATATCGGGCTCTACGGTACTTTAAGAAAAGTGTCAGCATTAGGAAAAATTTATTTTAATTCAGTTCAGCAGGAGGTTATTATATGTGACTACACGCAGTGTATGCTGATACTCGTCGCAAGACCACAGAGACAAATTGACAAACCTTGGGTCGTGCCTTTGCGAGTGGTGTACGCTTTTCTAACCATACGCCATGGACTGATGCCAGAGGCTCCGCCATACCTTTATTCCGAGAAGTGCTCCTGTAAGCCATCTTAGGCATGTTAAATACGCCGTGTTTTACGAAATTTTACTCCTGTTGCATCCTGAGGTCGAGGTACCGTCAATAGCATATTGCAACAAAAGCAAGACCTCAATGGCTGGTAGGAGAACCTCCGGAGACAGGATTTTAAGTGATAGTACACAGTAAATCGGTATTTAAGGCGTAACTAGATCGATCTACAAGAAGACGGAGTCCAAGTACAGCAAACAGAATGAGCAATCACTAGAGGCTATGTCCTTCACTTTCCTAAATCCTTGCCCACCTACGTTCACATTTTTGCGGGATGGTGTATTTATTTACTCTTATTCACTGTTCCACATGGATGAAAAATATTGTAGCAACGAAAGAAAGATGCAAATATCGAATGTTAGACGCAGAAGATGCACTGGTAACCCCCAGTGTAGTACATATTTGCACGAACAGACTTTGTATCTCTTGAAAAACCGTTAGATGACTCTACGGAACGCTTTGAAAGTGTCAGCCTACGACTGTTCTACAGTTTACAATCATTTGACAGTTTAAACAACAAAGCACAAGTACTCTTCTGCAACGAAGGTCACTGTAAACTTGCCAACGTTTGGGAATACTTAAACTGGCCGCGAAGGCCAAGTAGCCGCGACGTGACGGGATGGGAACGCACAGCACGTGCCAGTCGCAGGTGGGGGCGACACCGCAAGGCCGCTCCCAGCAGCTTGTGCAACTACCTGACCCCCCCCCCCCCCTCTCTCTCTCTCTCTCTCTCTCTCTCTCTCTCTCTCTCTCTCTCTCTCTCTCTCTGTGTGTGTGTGTGTGTGTGTGTGTGTGTGTGTGTGTGTGTGTGTGTGTGTGTGTGTGTGTACAAGCACAAACGCACTAAATTATCACCTATAAACAAATAATCAGTTTTCCAAGACCGCCCCATACGTATGCGAGGCGTGAGAGGTTATTGTCTACTTGGTATAATTGTAGATGCCTTTTAATTATTCCTTTATTATACTAAGGTATACTGGTAAAGGATGACGTCACCTTTCAGCCACATGCCCATAGCGTACGTATGACTAGAAATTCTGCCAAGATAAAACCTTCTAATACCTCCCTTTTCCTCTAAGTAAAACAATGATAATATTTCTTAATTCCAAGTCAAAGTAATCAAGAATTGTTCGATTTCACAATATATGCATTGTAACACTGAACAACAATGTAATAGTACAATTATTTTGAAGAATCAACTTTGAAATTGACGCCGGTATTTGATTGCTACTTATGGGAACAACTCTATGCAGTTATTATTCGAAAAGGTGGTAGATTCGCTGATTGGTAGTACCTACTGTTTGTTTAAATAACAACAAAAAGGTTGTCAGTTCGAATGGTATTTAAGACGGCAACAACGTTGTGCTGTTCGATCTTATACTGGACGTGTCAGTCATCTAGAAAAAGGATGCACTGGGAGAATACTTAATACAATCACAGTAGTCCAAGTGGAGAAATTTTTTACAACCGAAGGAAATCGCAGTGAGTTACACAGTGATGAAGTTTGCGGAAGCTGTTGGGGTAAATCCTGTAGGAACTGTAACTCGTGTAACAACAATAACTGCCCGTCAAGAGGTTAGCATTATGCGATACTTTTTTATGGCCGTTATGTAACGAGATGAGAACTCGCCGCCATTGTTGGCGATGAAGATACATTTCTATAATTTGTAAATACTGAATGAAATTAGGTTGGACGGGCGAAAATAACTCGTTTTGCGGAGGTGTTAACGAAGTTTAAAGAGTCCAGTGAATGGATGACAGCAATACTTCAAAACGGTCTCTCAGACTTCCACCGCCTCTCCCGTGGCACCTACTCTTGTTCTTCATTCTGTACAATACACACATCAAAAAAATGCTTGCATCACCTCGGTTTCGTTATCCTGAAGGAAGTCATTCACAAGATGTGCACGATGGGGGCGCGAACTGTCGTCCATGAAGACGTATGCCTCGCTAATATATGCTGCCGATGTGGTTGCGCCATCGGTCGGAGGATGGCATTCACGTATCGTACAGCCGTTACGGCGCCTTCCATGACTACCAGCAGCGTACGTCGGCCCAACATAATGCCACCCCAAAACAGCAGGGAACCTTGACCTTGCTGCACTCGCTGGCGAGTGTGTCTAAGGCGGCGTTCGGCCTGGTCGGGTTGCCTCCAACCATGTTTCCGAAGATTGTCTGGTTGAAGACAAATGCGACACTCATCGGTGAAGAGAACGTGATGCCAACCCTGGGCCGCGGCATGTTGTTGGGCCCATCTGTACCGCGCTGCATGGTGTCGTGGTTACAAAGATGGACCTCGGCTTGGGCTCGGGAGTGAAGTTGCGCATCATGCAGCTTATTGTGCACAGTTTGAGTCGTACCAAGTCATCCTGTGGCAGCACGAAAAGCATTACTCAACATGGTGGCGCTGCTGTCAGGGTTCTTCGCGCCATAATCCGTAGGTAGCGGTCATTCACTGCAGTAGTAGCCCTTAGGCGGCCTGGGCGAGGCACGTCATCGACAGTTGCTGTCTCTCTGTATCTCCATGTCCGAACAACATCGCTTTGGTTCACTCCGAGACGCCTGGACACTTCCTTTGTTGAGAGCCCTTCGGCACAAAGTAACAATGCGGACGCGATCGAACCGCGGTATTGACCGTCTAGGCATGGTGAACTACGGACAACACGAGCCGTGCACCTCCTTCCTGGTGGAATGACTGGAACTGATCGGCTGTCGGACCCCTTCGTCTAATAGGCGCTGCTCATGCATGGTTGCTTACATTTTTGGGCGGGTTTAGTGACATCTCTGAACAGTCGGAGGGACTGTGTATGTGATACAATATCCACAGTCAACGTTTATCTTCACGAGTTCTGGGAACCGGGGTGATGCAAAACTTTCTTTGATGTGTATGTTTGGATTTGGTCAAAATAATAAAATCACGTTGTCTGCATAAAGCTGATGTACTGCTTCTGGAGCCCTAGTTGCAAAAACTACTCGAGGATGGCCTACAGTTTTCAGTTAGTTGACAAGTTCCTCTATGCTCTTCCGCTTCAGTCACGTTGACTTTTTTTCCACACACTTAGGGCGCATAGAGCGTTGGTGATCCAAAATATGTATGGAGGCGATCATTAACTTTTTTTCTGCATCTGTAAGAATATATATCTCTCTCTCTCTCTCTCTCTCTCTCTCTCTCTCTCTCTCTCTCTCTCTCTCTGTGTGTGTGTGTGTGTGTGTGTGTGTGTGTGTGTGTGTGTGTGTGTGTGTGTTTTCAATTTGTTGTCTCCCAAAATTTCTACCAGACTACGTCTTCCGACATTCACAGAAGATCGATGTCAGACTAGTTTACAAAATAAATGAAAATTAATGCACAGCGCGACCTGCCAGTACATACTGCAAATGCAATATAGCTTCATTTTAGTTCGGCCATTTGATCACGGAGCTAGTCTTACCTTACACTTAGCTTGAAAGAGCTTGGCTAAAGCGCGCACAGAAACTGTGCCGTGGCTGCGCTCGCATTTCCTAACAAGAGTGCAGCAACGGCAGCGAACACCCACCTGTAACGAGCAGAGAGGTCCATTAAAACATTTACGACAGCGCGATAACGTGTAACGGGCGCGAGCGGATGCTGGTCAGTCTATAGTACTTTACAACAGATCTTTATGCCGGCTATCGCCCTAAGGTCGACTGCCTAGGGTCTAGATGTGTCAATGAGATGCGCACCTACGTCAACACAACTGCGAAGAACTCGTGCACAAGCTGTCGTGCCTTGAAGACGTCTTAAGAAATTGAACACAGCATATATACACAAGTTATATACCGGACAGGGTGGACAGCAATTAGCAATTGTTTGCTGATGGTGTGGTATACAGGAAGGTGTCATTGGATGACTAGGAAGATACAAAATGACTGACAAAATTTCCTGTTGGCGTGATGACTGACAGCTGTCTGTAAATGTTAAAAAAAATTGAGTTACGCATTTGAGTAGGAAATACGAGCTCGTAATATTTGAATACAGCGTTAGTAGCGTACGGCTTGACACAGTGACATGGTTGAAATATCTGAGCGTAAAGCGATATGAAATGGAACCAGCCGTGTGAACATTGTGGTATTGCTGGCGAATGGTCGATTTCCATTAACACTGCTGAGAAAATGTAGAGGATCAGCATTGGAAGCTGACTACAGAACGACGCTACTGCGCCCAATATACATTTCGCATAAGGACCATGAAGATAAGATACGAGAAGTTAGCTCTCATACGCTGAGTCCTTTTTTCGTCGCTCTACTTGCGAATGGAATAGGAAAGGAAATGACTAGTAGTGGTACACGGAACCCTCCGCCATGTATCGAGTATAGGTGTAGATGAAAGCTTTCTCTGCTCTAAGGAAATTGAAGGAATTAACTATATCGTTCACTATCAAACTTCATCACAGTGGACAGAAAAAAACAGCAGCAGAAAAAAAAATATTGCTCAATATTGTCAGAATCTCAACAGCTTGCAAGCCTCGCTTACACCGAGCGATATTTATCGCGCTTTGGCCAATGGTATAAATTTTCCTCCTCACTTCCATTACCCGAATGAAAAACATGTTTTCAGACAATAATTACTACTTTACAGTGTTTCAAATGTACAGCTGTTGGCAGTCTTTTTATTTTTAACAATAGTCTGTTCCGTTTGCGCAGGTAGATGGAATCCATAAACAAAGTAACGGTCAGCCAAACTCTAAACGAGGTGATGAGCCACGGCCATCGTTTCCTACCAGCGATAAATACCATGCCTGTCGTTTTCCTGCTGAATTCTTCCGACTGCTTGCCAGTTATTTTCCACTGTCTACAACAAACACACTGGACTGGAACCATTTCCCAGAATGCAATGGTACAAAACTATCTACGCTGGCCTTTTGCACTAATAACTGAAATAGGCCTAGCCCAGAAAATCTGCAGCCAAGAGATGCCTGACACCGTGGCACTGTCATCTCACATTTTATTAAACAACCACTAAATGGGACGACAAGTTAGTCTTCGCAATTACACTCAGTAATCGTCTGGAAAACACTTTGCGTAGTACAAAAATCCTCATACTATATAATTCTACAGCCTCTCGTGGTCGTTATCACTCAAAATGTTCCGGCTTTTAGGCCACATCACGTTTCTTCAAACGATCGAATTTACGACCCCCCTGCTGCGATCTTCTACACGATCTTGTTATGTCCATTGTAGACTGAGCGCCTAGAGTGCTTATCGGCAACGGAACCACAAGATCCTGAAGATCCCAGCTGAGGGGTGTCAACGTCGATCATTTGAAGAAACCCGATGCGGCCTAACAACCTAGAAGATTTTAACGTTAATTCTCATCTTATACCGAAGTCCTTTGCTTCAGAAGGTCCTTATCCTTGCTTATTTTTAATTATTTTAATAATTTCCTGTTTTCTGTAAGTCTAGAAGAGACAGTCTTTCAATTGTCTCTATACTTAATCACAATGGCCAACATTAAAGAGATGCGTACCATTTTAGCTTAACATTGTTACGTTCCGGAAGCGTTGTTTGACTATTTCACAATTCTAGATGCTCGAAAGAGCCATCAAAAATGAAACATTCATGCGAATTCTGTTTTGAGATTGCCTCACGACCGCACAAAACTACTTTTGAATAAATTTTCTGGAAAAACCGTTAGTGCACTCTGATACTGATGTATGCTAATAGACTGTAAAGACAGGATGAGTATCAGTAAAAACGGACCGGAGTAGAACCTGCATAATTATGTACACACACGGTGAACAGGTAGTTTGCAAGCTAACCTTAATATGATTACTGACGCCAATGATCAGTGCTGCAACACAAGCTAACAATGTCACACACGTGCAACTATAGTCCGTCATAGAGCTTTCGGCTGTCACGAGCCTATACAAAGCTTAACAATTTTACTGCATACGTTTCTGTATCTGCCGAGTTTCTGCAAGGTTGTTTCCATGCACTCCAGTTGCGTCGCTTCATCGGAAAGACGACAATAAACGCATTAGGGCGGCAGTGCTGCGCCAGCAGCGACTCAGCTGTTTGCGCCGGCTGACTCTGCGACCCTGTAAACAGTTTTAGCAGTCACGCAACGCTGCACTTGTTTCCTAACGCAGGCCGCCTCGCACGCCGCCTTGGGCACAGCACGGCGGCTGCCGCGTTATCGACGTCTCGGCAGCGGCGGCAGAGTCCGAATACGAGGGCGCGCTCACGCCCTTCCCTGCACTGTCAGCACGTTCCTCCCCGCCTGCTGACACTTCACGAGCTACGGCACTGACTACCGTCACCAACATAAGGGCCGGTTACACATTACATTCACTGCAATCTAACGTAGCGAAAATGGAAACCAGTATAATTGCATATAATACTCTTAATTACTCAATATCCAACACTTCGTTATCAAAAAATGTTACTCACAGGTAATTTATGTTTCTTTGTTCAGTAACTTTCGTATAAACCATTACTCTACCCAACGACACGAATCTAAGCCATGAGCGCCTAAAGTAAGTATGCGTAACCTTACTCGGGTACACAATTCATACATACCAAATAGCTGTCTAATATCAGCCCAATTATAGAACCCGGTAGTAGAAAGGTACAACAATCTACTGGAACAAACGAATAGGTTGCAATGAAAACTTGGCTACCTGCTCGTAACTTACGGAGGGTGTCAAAAGGGCGTTATCTTTCTACAATTTTTATCCACAATCTCACACATAGTTCAAAATCATTAATTACGCTTATTCGCCAGTCAGCGTATCACCAATCTTTCTTAGTTTTCTGAATAGGAAGTAAGTTACTCGAACTACGTTTTCAGCATACCGCAAGTGTTTTAGCACCCCCCGTTACACGCTGGGCTGACTAAATATTCCGTAACAAAATAAGTGGAAATCGTGCGGTATTACCTGATCGGCTTTCTTTCAACGCATCGCTAACATACTACTGATTTTGGGAACGCTCACAAATTAACGGCAAGTCAACTCCCTCAAGCTGTACTTTTATGCTGAACTTGACTCCCACTCCCATGCCAACGAACTTTCAGACTTAAATATATACGAAATGAAGCTTTTTGCCATCTTTTTTACCTAACTTATAAGCAGGGCAAGGGTGGGAGTGCAGCACAACCCAAGTGCTGGAAACTACCGAGCGGAAAATACTCCCGTTTTCATGGTCAATACTACAACCAATTCAACTCCCACCATACACCCACAAACCAGAACCTTTACACTTAAGATTAGTCTTGATAAACTTCTCGCCCTTTTTAGCAAATCTGGCAATCAGTCACAAACCTGTAAAAGGATAGAAACGTAAATTGCTTAGCAAGGTTAGAAGAAGGGCAGGTACCTGCATTATCACGAATGATACACAACTCTCAAATATTTAAGCATGACGATGACCATGTAAACACTGATTAAAGTACAAACGTAGTATTTGACCATGCTTACAGAAACTTTGCATAACAATGTTAATGATGGCAAACGTATTATCAACCAATACAAACAGTTGCGGCGATGTTCACCCAGTCCTTCAAAGACAAAATTCGTGGAACCTTGCTGACGTTTAAACAGTGTAATCTCCGTAGAAATGAATAGCATGGCGCTGATAAAGTGGAATGGGAAATGAACACGGTCAGGAGGCAATTAATGTCCACCTAACTGTGTAATTTGAAATACGACACCATTAAATGTGCTTTTTTTTCAAGTCAGAGGAACTGCAAATATTTAGAAGAAACCAAAAGTATTTAGAAACTATATGTTTACTTGTGGGAAACAGTCGTAAAAATTGATTACCATATCACTTAAATTCAGTAAAAAATTAGAAATTTTAAGTGTCAATACAATTATCTCCGGCAAGCATAAAAGTGTTTTGGCGAGTAAACAATATATAGTTTCAAAGCAAGGGTTACTGAAAATACTTAGTAAATATTTCACTGGATGTCAGTTCTACTTCCTAGGAACATTTGAATCATTTATTGATTCAAGCCATGGGTGCCCGGCCCACGGATGATCGAGGAGAGGGAGGAGGAGGAGGGGGGGGAGAAAGATAGTGATGCTCGCGTTGTATTTATTTAGTGTTACAGAAATAACCCATGCCTAAGTGGTCATTGTAAGTATTTTTGGACAAATTAAACACTTGGTAATAGTGTATGCAGATTTTAACACAGTAAATACCAAAAACTCGAATGAGTCGCCTTCCACCAACAATCGCAGTTACGCTTAATTGCTTGTGGACTGCAACTGCCACTCTCACCATCTTAGTTTGTTTTTCTATACTTTCTAGTGTTGACAATAATAAATAATTCTTTACCATCGTGGACGTATTAGGACAATGTAAATGTTTAACCGATAGCGAATTTATAATGAATTAGCTGCAACCAGCTTTTTTAGGCGTTTATTTTTCCACGCTGATACCTGAAAGTGCCTGGCACGCCATATACAGATGTTTTTAGGGCAGTTGTAAAACGTCACTGAGTAAGGGAACGATGTTCACGACGCACATATAAATGTAAATATCGGAAGGCGGGGTCAACATATATTTAATGTAATCTTAGAGAAGCATTTTAGAGGCATAATTCGTTGGCCCTACAAACAGTTTCAGGGACGCTACAGCTTTGATTTTATGCGTAGAGGCGCTTCCTTGCGTCATATCGTGAGGCGGTCCACGAACTTTACAAGAATGACTCAGACTGCGGGTAGCCAAAGATGCTCATGCCCGACGTAAGTCATAGATGTTTGGTTGGTTTGAGGGAGGGCACCAAACAGTGACGCACATGATCTAGGATGGCAAAAAGGAAGGGGGGGGGACTACATAGACAGCACAGTCCACATAGATGTTGGGGGTCTACTTATTCCTTTTTTTGTTACGCCTTAATGACATATTAAAATAGAGTGCAGTCAGACTGAATAAATCTTACATTATCGTATTTACGTAATTACCTGACAGTCGACTGCTGAAACATAAAATAATTCTTTCCCGGAGGCTGGTACACAGTGCTAACTATGGGTTTTGCATGAAAAGGGATATTATTTCCCTGAGTACTGAAAGCAAACTTCAACTGTAACACAAACAGGGGCACACTTTCCTAGTAAGGCACCATCTTCATCAATGACTGAAAGATTTTATGAACTATGTCAACGTATCAGAAAAAAAGATTGAAGGCAACAGTGATCGTGTACCAGTGGATCTAACTCCTGCGGTAACCGCCCAACGCCATTAAAGCTAATCTTATGAGCAATTGTTGCAAACCTTTACCAATAAATTCAAGGTACAATTCCGCAGCTGTTCACCGTAGAGCGAACCAATGCTGCATTATATCACATTTTAAGTAAACAGCAAACTATCTTTTTTAGCTTTTCCTTAAGAAATTACTATCGTAAAAACGCATTAGTTCGTTGTGTGTTGTCTTACACATTCTGTTTCGTGTTCGTTTGTCGACGTTTACGGATCCAAACAAGCAAATTGTGCGCAAGACGATTGGAAGGCACGTTGTAGATGTCAACAGCACAGTCCCGCCAGATAAATTTTCCACTACACGAAAGTAGGGAGCGTATGCTATGAATCACCAGCCAGATATGGCGCTTTCGCCGCAGATTCCAAAACGTTCATTTCTGGAAGTGATAAGGCGACCCCATCCGCGCAGTGTCTCCGTAAGCCATCATTTACATAATTTAAAGTTACAACTGGCAATTGCCAGTTAATTACATATAGTCTGCTTAAATGGACCCATATGTCAACAAAACATGCAGAATAAAATGACTACAAGACAACGTTTAAGGAGATCGAGAGAGAGAGAGAGAGAGAGAGAGAGAGAGAGAGAGAGAGAGAGAGAGAGATGATGGTATCTTAAAGAATCTCATCAGATCAGTCGGGTTTCACTAGTGGATACCTTAAATTTAAATGGGGATCATTTCTACAACGAGAATGGTTACATAGAGCGAAAGGAGGCAACTAACTGAAAGTGATTTGTCATTCCTCATAAAAAAGGAAAAACCATCATCGTCCCAAAGGTTTGTTTCACCATCACGGTGCTGGAGTCCATATGGCCCTCTTTGAGGTGGGCTGTCGTTGAGTTTCTCCAACATTGAACTGACTAACACAGATAATTATGGGGAGGTGAATAATGAAATACGATCCCAATGGAGCTGATCTGAAACTTACCGTCAGATTAAAACTGTGTGCTAGACCGAGAGTCGACTCTTTGCCTTTCTGTAGGGCACTTGGCCGCGAGGGGCAACAGTCCCACATTCTAGTCTAAGTACCGCACACTATTTTTATTTACCAGTAGGTTTCAAATGAAAATAATCTTACCGTCTATAGTTTTCCGTTACTTCGGTCCAATCTCGCATTTTGCATTCAGATTTTTGGAACTTGGGCCTACTTCTCATACAGGAGACTAACTTTGTAGCGCGATGCAGTTTCAGTTACACAGGCTTGCACTGTGCATCCAAATACACTCGACACTACACAGTTTCGCATTATCCGCTGATGTTCACGTAAACATCTCTACGTGCTCCAAAATCACGCCAACTGACGTAACAATGTCCCGAATCATATTTTGCAATGAATAAAATTACTGTTTCAAGATATTTGAAAAGATGTTAGACTTTCGTACATACCTTGTATAAAACCCCATTTGTAAAATCAAAACAAGAGAATGGGCATCACAACGCCTCGTAACGGTTTGTCAGTTTAACTAAGTATTACAAATCGTTGTGCTCAACATTTGCTGTTTTCGTTTCCCGGTTCTGGTGAAGGCTAATGTAGGCCTATCCCGTTTAATTTTCCTTAATTGTGTCAAATGGAAATGAAATGAAAATTAACTTTCTGAAAGCGTCGCCGAGGTCAAACAATACATAAGCGTTGAGGCATTTCATAGGTCAGTCGAAGAAGGAATATTGGTTTCCTAACGGCAAATCGACGAAAATGCTATAACTGAGCAAAAGCTCTGATTAATCAAGTATGGTGGACATCCACCCTGCCCTTTTCGAAGTAACGTCTTGCACCTCAAGCCATTTAGACCATGGAAAACTTAACATGTAATTACTGGGGTTCTTACTGGTTTCGAAACTAATTTGAATTCAGTCCATTGCTTGACGTACATGTGATTATAAAGGCAACTTATCAAAAGCATTTTCTAGTTATTGCCAAATAATATCCGAGTACATAAATGTAGCACAGTATGATAACACGAATTTTGTCTACTTACCAAAGTGACATACAATAGGAAAGAAAAACTGGAAAGTACTAGATGATTACTTGTCCAAGATGTAAATGTTGCGAAGAAATTTTCAACATTAATAACTGAAAGAAACGTTAAGCAAGTACGGTAACCCTTCTGGTGTCTGAAACTAAAAAAACTCCAGAGAGTAAATTGAAAGCTGTTGGAAAAAAACGGATATTTAGAATTTGTTGTCCCCAAAGGTTGAAAACGTCACGTATTAACCACCTCCACTGTTTATGTCCAAGAAGCGGAGAAGGAAACTAAGGAAAATTACAGCACTACTGATTTGAATAAAGTTGCCAATCTTTGCACCATTCAAATATTATCTAGAGGCATAGAAAATTCATGCACTCTTTCTCATATATATATATATCTGCAAAAAAAGTGTTAATATTGTTTTCAATGCGATTAACACAAAAGGAGAACGGCAACGGTCCGAACTCACTTTAATACTGCCCGCCTGACGATATCTCTATGTATGTCGACTCTACACCCAAGATAGCATGACGCATTCTTCCTACGGAAAAACACTATTTTTATAAATTTTGTTTGATACCCCAAATCATCGTACTTGTGGTGAAACTTTCAACGAGATCTTTCCTCTGACTTGCTTCTCTAATTCCGGTAATATTTACGAGCCACATGAGAGACCTTTCATTATACTGTCATTTGCAGTTTAATACAGATTTTCACATATATTCCAGCGAATATTTTAATTGTCTCACTTTGCATCCTCGAAGCGCTTCGTATATTTTTCACAAAGACAGCCGACTCAATCTCCTAGCTAAATGCGTTACCATGCTACACCAATTATAATTTTATACAAAGCTAGTTCGTAAAAATTACGCGGGCGCACTTGCACTGGTACGACCACGTCGTAGACAAAAATAACGGGCAACAAACAAGTACAAACACGGTGATCAGCTGTTGAATCCACCACTAATTACAGTTATTAGCGAACCAAATCTGTCAGTATTTTGTCGCACGAGAAAGTTCGACCGACTGCGACTAACTAGTCTTTACGTTGTTCCGAGTAAAATGCTTTTTATAAGTTGATACCGTATCTGCATAATTGCCTTTCTCCATGAGTTTCACTATAAGTGAGAAGACGGAATTCATACCAGTTGTCACACAGATGGTCACTATTCGATGTATGTCATTACGTTTAAGCCAAGAACATTATCTGAAATTCTACAGTCGACGGCAGTTAAAATTTTGGGCAGCAGTATTGTGAATCACTTCTGCTACCTTTACTGTAGACGTCTGCGACTGCCTCGAAGCTGTGTTTAATACTAATTTCAGCTTTTTAACAACTCAACGACATTGAGAGCTGTATCGTTTGTATGTGTACTTGTGCGAAAAGGAAACTAGGACAATATCTGTTTCTCCCTCAGTATAAAAAAACTGAAAACTGAGTTTACTATTATCTGCTTTTGATTTTCTACCCTTAATTTTATAGTTCCTATACCATCCGTTGGTGTCGCTAACAGCCTAAGACTTTTTTTTTATACGGGGGCGATGGAGGGACGGGAATTTGAGGTATATTTCGATACGATTCTGCTATGGAAGGCACTATTATTTTGAGGGCTGAACTCTTTTTTTAGCATCTTCTCTCTGCAGTAGTCACTTTTTTTACCACCGGATTTTTCAAACCACCTACAACTGGCGACGGGACAAAGATGTCCCATCTCTAGATGATGCGCCTACATCTTGTTCTTAGGTTTTTATTTAAGAGGGAAAAGTTTTTTCGTAACAGCCACACTAATGGTCGCTTTGTTTTAATTCTGAACATCAAGCACAGTAATGCTAGATACTTACAATTTATTTTAAAATATTTTCATTTAAAACAAAAATTGAATTTCATTTGCGTACAATTCAGTTTGAATATATGAATTCTTAATAACTGTTCACATTACGACTAAGAAATCATCATATGGTAGAAACACAGACAAGTCAAGTTTACAGTGCAAAATGATTGTTTTCTGCAAGTAACGAAGAACGCAATGTACAATCAGTTTATTACCATACTTTAATAATGTAGGTTCAACTCTGAAATATCAAAAGGTAAACACGAATGTGTGTGAGTAAATACATTCCTTCTTATATACCTACAGATAATCGTTATCTTTAGACAGTTTTGCACTCTGTACGGATATAGGTAAGTGTAGCAACAGTTCCTGCAAGCAGGTTCGTCACAAGATGCGCATTTTTATGAACTTCTCCCTTATTTGTAGAAGTTTCACACCTGGCAGGAGCTACAGCATCCACCTACCTCTGATGATTTTAATAGCTAGAGCTCTGGCTTTGGTCTCTGCATCACCTTTGGTAAGTTTCTCCGAGACCTTGAGAAGCAAATCTTACATTTTTATTTTAATATTTGTTGGTTCTCTGTAGATTACCTGAGTACTGACTGGCAGCATTTATTTTTATTTCAAAATGAACTATGTTGAGAAATACCACAAGCCAAGAACTCTCCTCCCTCTCCTAAAATAATTACAATAGGGAGAGGTGCTTCTGATGTGAACGGTTTGAAGTGTTAGAGAAAGATAAGGAAGTAGTTAGAGAATATGTGAAAATGAGTAAACATTTGGTGGTCCACGTAATATGCGTAAGAGAAGAAATCTGGCAATAGATGGAGCAACTAAGCAAAAACGTGGTTCTCGACACTGGTGATGGGTACGTGGCACTCAATTATCGCGGGCACTGACACCAAACAAAAGATAAAAATACACCGACAACGAAATGGAGGACACCATACGCATTTTAAGACTAGTAACCATAATAAAAGCTGGCCGCGTGACACTTTTTCATGACTAATTCAGGAAAAGTTTGCAATAACCCACTTTACATCTTTAATATGCCAACGGCTCTCTTGTTCTACTTTAAACCAGTACAGGCGCTAGCTAATATGACCCTGCCAGACTAGCTTCTCCGCATGAATGAATATACTGAACGGTTTACGCAGAGATCGATACGCGGCCAAATAAGAAAAAAAATCTGTAGCAAACAATTCACACGGAATGTAATTCTGCACCATGATTGCTTTTGCTTCCATAGTTTCAATGAAACTTATTACGACTGTTTTGCAGCAGTTTCTCTCTCTGAAGATCCCTTAACTTCGTACTACCGGCGGCATGGAGGGCCGTGTCATCATTCACAAGGAGAAAAATTACTATGTTCTTAAACAGAGCCCGCGTTAAAACTTGCTACACAGTGTCAACTCTTGTCACATTCGTCTGGAGATAGCCATAACGTGTAACTGATACTGACTCGTAGCAATACCTGTCATTTTCTCTCGATATGTCTCAAATGCTTCGGCGTTCGCCGCCATTCCGCTTGAACTGAAAGACCAACTCCGCTGGATCTAAAATTATAGATGTTTCTTCGCGTGCTACCCGTCAATGGGATGGAGGAATGTTTTCTCATTTACCTAAACGTTACCTTCATGTGGGATATGTATATGAGCGAAAGTCTTACAAAATACACTCTCAGTGAGGTAATGTAGCGTTAGTTTACTTGCTGTCTAATATTTTTACAATAATTTTTTTAAGAAACCGCGTTTAATTTTCTCAAGTCTGCCACGTGAAACTAATACAAGTTGTCCTCCCTCTCTGCCCCCTTCCTTACTCGTCTCTTGGATATGTTCCTGCCTTAAACTCTCATCTTACTGACTGCAAAACGATTTCATACTTTTAGATACTTCTTTTTATTTAACTTCAGTGTGATATGTTGTGGAAATAATCTGGAAACATGCCGTTCCATGTTTTAACTGTGTCAATTTAAGTAAAGCAGATTTTATGGCTTGATTAATGTGAACTGAAGAATGTGAAACATTGTAAAAAGTGGCACATTATTTCGTCGTCTTTCATACTACTTTTAATGTATTACCCATTGCTCCACACAACTCTATCTTCCATCAGTACAGATATATCCTTCACAGAAAAGTATATATGAGCAGTGTTTTGCAATTGGTTTGCGGAAGACAAGGATACGTTTTTAGCACTCTAATCTTACTGCCTTACAGCTTTCTTCACATCTTTCTTCGATCTAACATAAAAATTACATTATTTCCCCTACGATTTCCGAAAAATGTATTTCGTCACGATTTTACAAAGATAATGGCGTGTGCACCAGGTGAACATGCACGATGACCAAATGTTGAACTGACTAAAGGTACTTTGAGGGAAAGGCGAATTTTGCTCTCTCTTTCGTACAATACACACAGAATGAAATTGCAAGAAAGAGGGTTGGTTTTTTTTGGGGGGGGGGGGGGAGGGATGAGGAGGAGGAGACCAAACAGCGATACAGCGATGTCATCGGCCTCATCGGATTAGGGAAGGATGGGGGAAGGATGTCGGCCGTACCCTTTCAAAGGAACCACCCGGGCATATGACTGGAGCGAGTTAGGGAAATCAAGGAAAACCCAAATCAGGACAGCCGGACGCGGGATTGAACCGTCGTCCCTCCAAATGCGAGTCCAGCGCGCTAACCACTGTGCCACCTCGCTTGGTGCAAGAAAAACTGTGACAAGGATTGTATAATCTAAACAGTACACTGAGAAGAGAAACAGCAACTACTATCAAAAACAAACCTTTGAGACAAGAAAGGTTTGGAACAGATCTTTGTGTGGATGTACAACACGGAAGAAGGAAATTAAACGAGCAGAAGACTTCGAAAGGCGGTGTTACAGAAGACTGCTGAAAAAATAGATTGACCCAGTGCCGCGTAGGAATGGAAAACTGCTTTAAGTCAACCTTTGGGTTGGAAACAAAGTGGCAAATGAGCTGACAGAAGACATCGAGCGTATACGACGGCGCGTTCAAATGGCTTAATACCTTCTTTGACTAACTGGAATAATAAAGAAATACTGAATACCACCACCTCAGGAAAGATACCTTGTTCAAAAATCCAAAGAATTCATTTCCTGCACGGAATATAAGAACATTCATCACCACGCGACATACTTCCGTAGATAAAGATTGAAGCGTAATTTGCAGAAGCGTACTAGCCATCATAATCGGAACGACAAGCATCAATGTGTTTGCATGAAACTGGCATTTCCTCACAGTTTCGCGAAACAGACGAACTCCGTATGAGTGTCCACCCCATTGCCGACAGCAAACCACACCGGCTGCAGCACCTAACTGCAATTCGATAGCCGTGTGTGTTCAGACCCTTGCAACAATATAGAAGTTTGTAAAACCGGTCTGCACACTCAAAAGCCCAAGATGTTTCGTATGGTTATTGTGTAGGATTTCCAAAGCTCCTGCTATGGTTAAAAAGCAATACACAGTCTGATTCGAAAAATCAGTATATTATTTTTGCACATATTGTGATGTACAAACAACAGCAACTTTTAGTTCCTAGACGGTACCCCACAAAAGGCTGTACCAGCACATAAGCCACTACATGTTCTTCCCAGTTCTCACACGCGATGTTTCACGATTCACGGTATACTCGTCTCTCAGTGAATTTGGTTGGTTGGTCGGTCGGTCTCAGATTTTTTGGAGTTTGTCTATGTAAAAAATCACAAATTTTCTACTTTTGTGATGAAATGTAGAAATCTAAGTCGTACTTCAGTCAGTGATCAAGATATTACGATGAAGCATTATACCCAAGTGGATAAACGTTACATTTAAGGAAGCATCACAATTTCCAATTTCTTGTGCCCTTGCATTTAAGGCTTGTTACATGAACTTTTAAAGAGTTTCTTTTACTTCTTTAGCGAAGATGACCGTTTTATAACTTAAAACTCCATTATCAGTGTAAGTGGTAAGGTATTCACTGAGTTGCCGTATGTCCAAAAAGCAGAATGCTTGAATGGTAATTTATCAATTGCCACGGAATGCGATAGACTTTTTGTCTATAAGTAACAATTATTTGCAGATATACCAGTTACACTTCTCATAATTAAATTTTATAGAAAGGCAGGAAAGTGGGTGAATGTCCGATTAATGTGGTAACTGAAATCTTTCATATGAACGCTGCTGTTTGTGACACTATGGTAGCTGATTTACTACTTCGAAATCTGTCGGAAGTTTACTATAATCTATTACGACCACAAGAAAATATAATACATCAAATATATTACCGATTGCAAACTACTGAACTGCTGTTCCGAACTCAGATGGCGTTACAGTTTTTTTCCCCACTTTCCTGATACCTTTGAAGACGACTTATTACGAAGATCGTTAATATAAAGGTAGAGAAACTTACAGCACGAACGGTGAGGCAAAATCTGTCCACACAGTAATCGTAATGGATAACTGTCTCGCTATTGGGGAGACAAAAAAGTATTACATGACGGTCGTTACGGTGCATTAATATTTTGCTTCTTAAAACCAATACAGACATGTGAACTACAATGTTTTCAAATTAAACTTGCCTACCACAAGCTAACAATTCTCGGTTTCGTTTCGTGGTTGGTACAAACTTCCACGGCATAAGCACGCAGGGAATAATGATGTCCATTACTGTTTCCACCAATATTTTTTCGTCACTTCGTAAATAAGACAAGTATGCCTTCCGTGATGAAACTGCACAAAGGAGCACAGGTAGTGGGTGTGAAGAGTGTTCTATTTCTGATTCCAGATACAGTTACAACGACGCTACTCGCGTTACCTGCGTGACACATGTGGGAATGCCAGATGCCCCAAAATTCTGGACTAGTTGGTCGCTAATACAAAACGAATGCGACAATCCCGATGGAACGGAGTGCTTGATTACTTACTTTTAGCGTTCTAACAAGGCGGGGAGATTAAAGGAATAGTATTGATAGGAAATACTATAATCTAAACGAAATACGAGTTACGGGAATATACTTACGCAAAGATCTGCCAACGATACTACTGTTCATGTTCGAAGTACGGAACGATTGGAAATTTTTTTATGAGTGAACAACCATTTTTGCGTTGAATATTGGTAAGGTCAAATGAAGCTAAGACGAAAATTACGCAGGGTTGTTAAAGATTAATTTTAGCATGAATACGACGAACAGGAGGTATCCTACGAAACACCACTGCACAATGTGACTGAAGGGAATCAGATTTGTATGGATGTGTTATTTTAACACGAACTATGGTTTCGGGTAACTGATGAAAATTTCTTTGAAGTATACGACCTGAGAACAGTACTGATTTCCAACAGAAACAGTGGAATACATTTAAAAAATTAGGAGCATTAGATAGCTGGGGGCGTAAGGAAGTGTTAAACGCAAGTGGCTGGGAAAATGTGATTTATGAGATACTAGAAAGAACGGGAGGAGGTACTTACACGCTAAGAACTAGCTCGGATTTTTGAGGAAAGATATCGTCTGTTTCCTTTCGACAGCAGCCAACCTGTCATTCGCTTTAATACATTTGGGAAATCCACGGAAAACCTAAATTCCGATGGTTTTACTGGGATTTGGACGGTCGTCCTCACGAACTCGAGTCCACTACTCTAACTACTGAGCCACCTCAATAGATGAGACAATCGGCTTACAACTCTTAACCAAAGCAAGGGACAAATTGATGTAATGAACTTTCGGCAGTGAAAGGAACAAAACAGGGCGTAAATTGAAAGAAATATATTTGAATCTCTAAAACAGGTTATCCTTTGGTGTGGTAGGTAATGGGAGATTATTAGCAGAAGACAGGCACAGACGGTGTGAAAACACAACCGAGAGAAGGTGTAACAATACAGGGCACGAGTGATACTACGAACCTGATGGCGTTGTAACTTTGGACAAAAAGGCCTCTAAGGAGATCAGAGACTATACTGGGACTAAATGGTAATACACTTCTCTTGATCCCAAAAATTATTTTATGTATCATTTCCTGATGCGTCACGAGATGAAAAAATTGTTCTGGTGACATTTATCACTGGAGTACGCAGAAAAAAATGATCGTCTAAAAATTCTTACAGAGAGCTGGCGATAATAAAAACGTTGTCCCGAAATCAGCAATGATAGTTCACCCAGTGCCACTATACAATGGTGTAATGATTTGCACTTTTGAGTGCGGACAACGTTATAGTTCGAAGAACTTTTCTTCTGGAGCTAGTATTGTCACTAGCGTCTTCAAACAAGGCCAACTATGCAAAACGTGTCGTTGTCGGCGCTGACAACAAGGGCACTTAGTCTGCTACTTGTTTAATGTATCTTCGGACATTTATCCTTCTACGGAATGTAGGTTTACCTTTCTTCCTTGCGGAAATAGCAGCTAAACGGGCTTTAGCATTTGATAATGAAAAAGCAGGAAGTAGAGAACATTTCTGTAGGTCAGCGAAAATTTTGGATGACATTTGAAATATCAAACGAGACTGGTAACAGCAGTCTCGTGTCAGGTGGTAAGACGTTTGGCGAAAGAACAATATGGACGAGTCGAGCGGCGCGGCGACGAGCGATAGGTTGGCAGAGCAGCATGGCGTGGCAACGCCGCGCCGTGCGCTGGCCACAGCCGCTTGCGGATGGCGTCCCGTCCCGTCCCGTCCCTTCGCTTCGCTTCCCACTGCTCCTGCAGAGCAGGCCGGCCAGCCGGACACGGCGTGCCCTGCCGCTGGGAGGGAAGGAAGGCTGGTGTGGGGAAGAGGTGGGTGGAGAGCGGAGCGCTAGCGGGGCGCAGGGAGGGGAGGGAGGGAACCGGGCGCCAGTGCGGCCGCGTCGACCTCTGCGCCCAACGGCTACCAGCCACCCACCCACCCAGCCACTAGCTGCAGCAGCACTTCCCTCCATCTTGTCCTACAGGGTTGAGGGTGCACAGCTCTTCGCTATCTCCGCCGGCTACTTTCGACAGCTGGGATTCTGTACACACGTTTCTTTCGGTACCCCGGCGATCACCGTCTACGAGTCAACACCATGAGCTGTTACACGAACAGATAGTAGCACGTCTTCGTTGCCGTAAACACCTGTTTCTCTGTGCCATCATGACAATCAACTGCCTAATATCTATACTTAACCTATGTAGGTAATTTTTGTTTCCATTTCACACAATATGCCCATCATACGCCAGAATGATGGTGACAATTCTTCGAAACCCCGGTTTCCTGCCAATGTAAACAGATACCCTCAAAAACCAAATTAATACGATATAGCGAGGCAATGGTGAGGGCAGACTACATAACCTACAAAAGAAGGAAGTAAATAAAACCAATTTTAATCCGTGTGTGTGTGTGTGTGTGTGTGTGTGTGTGAACCGGTCCCCCATTTGGTTACATATCGCCGGATATCACACAACCCGAATATGGGGCGTCACGGAGGTACTTTCAACGGAGCACCATCAGCGCAACCGTTGTTCGCAGATTATGCGGCGTCCACAAAGCGAACGAAATGTGACATCGACATACATGACGGTTATGGAAGTAATAGAATTATCGCGTGAAGTGAGAACATTAACTGGACTGAAAATTCGAAAATCTGGAGACAATCCATTTGGATAAATCACCTGAAATGTCATTCGCTGCCTTGTTCAGGAAACTCATTTGATACTGTGGGCATACTGTAACTTCCCATTATTAACGCATAATTTAGTAGTGTCAGGCAGTTGACACTGATTTCATTTCCTGAGTTGAGCTATGTAGTTATTCACGTTGCGGTCTCTATTTAACCACATATATGTAATAAACTTCGCTTCCCTCTTCGGTATTTTTTTTTCCACTGTAATCTGTTGCCTTGAAAACATTCTTCCTGCTCACCGCGGGAAGCAATGAGATAGATTACATTTTTTTTATCTGTGACTGCATCACTTTTAATGACATTACCAACGTCTTTTTCACACCTTCGACATGAACAGCGGATAAAAGTTTTCGTAGTTAAGTCTTCAAAATTTGGGCCAAGGCATCTCGACTGAAGGTTTCTCGTTCCATCGACGGCTGCGAGCTAATGGCAGGCGGACGGGTATGCGCCAAGTACAAAGTCCGCGGAAGGGGGTAAACTAACTTCGGTGCGCCTAGTTTCGCCTCAAGTCGGCTCACACGAAGTTCAAACTTCCGAACATCCGCCGGGAGAAATTCCAGGTCTCGGCGTCATATGCCTAAAAGTTGGGTGCTCCGGAAGGTATTTAACGAAGTCTTCCAGGCAGGATGCAACTACCGTGAATTAACTTCCTTTAACAAAAGTAACAATCATTCTATATGAAGTTAGTCTCCTAAAGCTATGCGAGTTGGTGCGAAATAATGCGCCGAAAAATTACTTTATTAGGTTTGCGAAATAAATCCAACCGAGATTGCACTTCTTGCGGACGCCCCGACCGAAAACTGCCTAGAGGTATTGCGGTTGGCAAAACTTTTTTCCGCCCCCCCCCCCCCCCTCTCTCTCTCTCTCTCTCAAGTTGAACGGGCTCCGTTTTAATTGGACTGCAACAGTAGGAATAATGAAATTTTGCGAAGTTACAAATTCAGGCGCTCCTTTCCACTTCAGATGGGGAGAAACTTCGTGTTGTTGCGGCAGATTTATCGCTCGGTCTCTCCCTCGCCTCGCTTTACTTTGCTTCAGCCAAACTCCCGGGAGCAACTTCGGATAGCGCAGTTACGAATGAAACACGACAAAATGTTCCGTTCGCCAGCAGGGGCGTATGCCCTCGTCCATCGTCAATGAAACTGCAGAAACCGCAATCATGGACGTGGTAGGAGCGAAAAGCAATGCACCTAATCTCACCTATAGGTGATTAATGACGCGACACCTGAGGCCAGAGAATAAAGACAGGTCCACTTACCCCAATTAACAGTAGTAATGAACTGAAATCTGAATGGTTATCGGTGGCAATTTCTGACTGATCAAGCATTCAGTCTTATCGTGAACTTTGTGCCATGGTTGTGCCACACAGTAAGTTTCGCTTACACGGTAAATTGGCACTGAATAAAGAAAATACATCCCGCATGCTCAAAATACACCGTATTGGTGATACTAGCTTTCATTTCTAGTGTAGTTACAATTTGCATTAATTAATCACAGTCGGAATCTGCTAACTCATACCAATACCTTGATGTAATTTGTACAGACACGCAACTGAGTGATGCACAGGCTTAGCCGTAGGTGAAGCATGAGGCAAACAGTTTTCTTTGCTACACTACGACATTGCAGTCAGTCTATGAGGATTGTTCAAGGAACACTTCTGAATTGCTGAAGTATATGGGACTCGTACCAAAGATGACTAATAGGGAAATTTAAACAAAAAGGGGCAGCTTATGAATCATCACGGGCTTCACTCAGGGCGCCAAGCAAACGCTGAAAAACCTGAATTCACACATACTAGAAGATATGTTAGCAATTATCCCACGAAAGCTTGCTTACAAGATTTCTGGAACCAGTACCAACTGAAGATGCTAGAGATATTCTTCAGTCTTTACGTATCACCCGCTAGCGATCGCCAAGACTAGACAAATTATAGCATGCACTGTGTCATTTAGAACCCAAACAATACAGAACACTTAACCTCTACTATACACTTCACAGTAGTTTTCAGAGTACACAGAAATTTATCTAAAACGGCGAAGTGTTCACCCACAATCGACGGATGCTACAAGAAACATTCGATGTATATTCGTGTTGCTCACTGACAGATCTGTGTTCCACACGCAACTTTCCGGGAACACTTTTTTGGTCCCACACTTTGTATTCCTCGCTATGTCTTCCATTACATTGTAGTTCTGAATAACAAAATTATCCAGTCTTCAACCGTCTATCGTCTGAGTTCGACATTTAACCATTCAGAATATCCACCTGGTGCAAATGCAGCTTATAGCATACGCCTACATGAAATATGAATGCCGAAAAGTCCATCGCTTATTTTTCTACATCTATTCTGTGTCGTGTTACAGCCGTCCATTACAATTTTCATGCTCTTTATGTGCTTTTTTTATATGAATGTAATATGGTTTCGTTTTGCCATCTAGCTGTGGGTAAGTGTAGTTTACTTCATTAGTATTCGGAAATTTGTTTGCACTCTTTCCATAAAGGATATTTCATTTCACAACCTGCTAACTACAAGTAACCCCACTTCTTGCCACTTAATTTTGTAAGTCTAGTAATGCCTCGATTCGTTAATTAATCGAACTCACGTGTATAACAGCTTTAAACTTCAGATTACTTTACAAATGAGATAAAGTGTGAAATATTTGACGTTAAGAACGTAGGCAAGCAACAGTATAAATTATGTTTGAGATCTGTTGTCGATAAATATTATTAAACAGTGCATAACAATCGTGTGGGTAATTTGCGCTCCATTTTACGCAAGGGCTAGTTTACCATGCCCTTCAATGTTTACGGCGACGTGTTTCCTGGCTGGTGCCTGCAAGAAAAAGTTTTGTGAACGTTTGAAATTCTGTGTGATCTTTGCTAAAGTCTAAGTGCTCTCATTCTCAAATACTGGATTAATGATGTTCCCGTATTTGCGCGCCCTCAGTTATGCTGCCGGAAGACAGTTTCTTACTCTACTATTTGTCTTACTGTGTTAAAACTAATAAAATACCCCTACCGCGTATTAGCACAGCATTTTTAAATATGTAAATTTGATCAATAATTACATGAAATATTGAAAATCAAAGTTTTGTTGCCGCTAAAACTTTTAGATGTGCAACCTGAAACTGAGGCCAAGCTACTGTGCCCCAGGTTAGTCGTTTACTACCACAGATGCATGGATCGATGCGGTCTCTACAAATCATATGCGTTTCCATTTATACCAGCAGCACTTTGTTGCTCATTTCCGTTTAACTATAAAGGAAGTTTTCGGCATGAAAATAGTGAAACTAGAAAAACATGTAATACGTTTAGTGTACTCAATACTGACATTATCATTTACCCATCTACAATTTCGCCTATATCAATGACAGTTCATATCTATTTAACTGCTGTAAGAAGTTGGCGGGAAGATATTGCGATGGTGACGTTCTTGACGTAACACCGACGTCCTGCAGAAGACAGAACGCACTCGCCAACTCGACTCAGTACATGTCCATGCATACGCAAATCAAACACTCTGCAAAATTTGACTTCTAAAATTAGGAAAATTTTATGTTTTCTGTGTTAGCGTGTGTGAAAAATTTTCACCAAATCATTCACGAACAAAATTTATCCCGCTCACACTCCACCGCTCAAGTCCTCATCAAAACTTCCTCCACTGAACAGCCTATAGATCTCCTTCAAGAATCTACGCTTCACGCAATTTAAGATCTACACATTCTAAAACATAAAGTCCTAACTTGCATTATCAGATGGCGTTGGTAATCATCAACCTGCTGCATAAATGCTCTGTCTTGAACCAAACCGTACAAAAATAGTTTCTTTCAATTTCGGTATTGTTTTCGGGGAAATTCGTTCTAACTCAGCTGTCCTAAATATGTATCAAACTCTTAACAAATCAGAAAAACACAGTACATTACAATTAATACTTAAGCATGCCACGTCCAACTGCGAAATTTTTCTTTAGCTCGAAACAGAAATTTCAATTACTCTTACAAGTACTTCAAAAGGGATATCTGCACCTGTCATTTCACTCGACAATTTTCTATTAAATGTGTCTAGTCAGTTGACAAAATCTAGAAAGGATTGTTCCAGGGTTTACAGTCCCTTAAGTAAGTGTGCCACTTGACAAGAAGAAGGGACCGGTTGGTAGGACATGTTGTGAGGCATCAAGGGATCACAAATTTAGCACTGGAGGGCAGCGTGGAGGGTAAAAATCGTTGAGGGAGACTAAGAGATGAATACACTAAGCAGATTCAGAAGGATGTAGGTTGCAGTAAGTACTGGGAGATGAAGAAGCTTGCACAGGATAGAGTAGCATGGAGAGCTGCATCAAACAAGTCTCAGGACTGAAGACGACAACACCAACAACAATAAGTAGGTGTGACAACAGACTCAGACTACTACGATCGCATAATGTTGGTATAGCATGTACGAAAGTTGAGAGAACCTCTACTCTAAGAAGACTGCTACCATTTTGCTGTCCAGAGATTGGGGCAGATATAGCGGCAATTAGTCACTTTCCCATCGATCAACATGCGAATGAAAAGGGTAAAAAAGTGTAGTATTGTGTGATGTACATGCACTATACAGAGGCTTGCAGAGAAGATGAAGATGCAAATGGTCGCGCCTCCTTCATTTTACACTCATTTCTGGAGCCTAAGAGAATTTGGACTGATGGTGAACATTTGGTAGAAGATGCTCGTATATATCCACAAAAGTTCGCAAATCAGTGAAGAGATCTTGGATCGAGGTCTAGTATAGTTCTGTGGAGACACACACTCAGTATTACTACCGGACAGGACGTTCTGCTCACGCACATCAAATCAGATATAAATGGGGCCAAAGCTCGAGCACTTCAGTACAGGTCGATGGTGTTAGCGCTATGGATCACTTCGCTACCAATGAAAATGATTCGATGTGTTTACTAGTACTTCTCTGAAAGTTATATACTGATGGGTCATCGGTATGCCGCTGGGGCAACTCAGTGACATTTTCTATCGTCTACTCATTCTCAAATAACTGGAGATATTCGGGGACGGTAAGGATAAAGTTGTTAACAGGGTGCAGGAACATCTAATGACGCAGTATTGTTCACTGTCGACAGCGGCTTGGTGTCCAACTGTTCAACTGAAATCTTACTTTTGCAACACGTGTAACGTGAAAACCATCGCAGATCTCAATACTGTAGTGCCGGACTGACGGTATGAACATTAATCAGCACTTGATATGTACGTGCATTCGTCTCCGACATGCTAAAGCAATTGCTACACCGAGAAGTGGTTATCACGAATTCCACCATTAACGTGCACTGTTGACTTCAATCCCGTTAAACGTTTTGTGTAGCAGACACGCCAGCACTTCCTGAAGACGGTTATTGCTCTTCTATGTGAGTACAAAACGTCTGTAGGTCATTCAACAACATTGCAAACATGCCTCAACAACTGTTGACAGCACGTAACGATCTAATTGTTCATGTTCTGGCTGCTTTTGCATTATGGCACTGAAAGACGTAATGTCCTCTGGCAGTGGCGTATCTGGATGCTAATGCTACGTGGACGCCAAGTGAACACTACACACCGCTCTCCTAGCCATTGTCATCTTTATGAACGGTGAAGCCACGACTTCCATTCAAGTAGCTCCTCGACTGGCCTCACAAGACTGACTGGACCAAGTTACAATCCTGCCAACAAAAAATGGTAGCCCGCAGTGGCAAAAATCTAAACGCACACCTTCGGGGCTGTCAGATACAATGATCGCCCAGTATATATATATAACCGTAACTGTTTCTGAGCTCATGCGTTGAGTATTTACTGTGTGTAAATTTCGCGGGTAGCCTGTCTGACCTGTTACTTATTTTAAGAAGTGGACATAAAAAAGCAGCGTTCCGCTTGGCTTAAGATAGAGGTGATACTGTTAGGGAGACATTTTGGCTCGTCATGCAATAATAGTAACTGCGAAAATTAGTACCACAGCGTGTAACTGCAAATTTTGTGGCAACTTAAGGATCTAATAACTACAGGTCACTAGCTCACGGTAAAGCGTTTCTTCGAGATTGCGACATCGAAATCAAAAACGCTCTAAGACACTCATTAGCCGTTAACTATCAGGCGCTGGCAATGTCACTGTCATACAATGTTATTTTATTCCTCGATTTACATACAGATGAAGCTTTGTCAAAGTGATAAAGGCTATTATGTGCTCCTCAACACGATTATGAGGCTGAAGATATGTGCAAGACAAATGCTATAACTGGTCTTAGGGAATTCACTTCCAGGTCCCAGCAAATTAACGCATTAGTATCGTCCGACACAAAGTGTCTACTATACTTTCGTACAGTAGATGAGCTACGAACATGCTTCATGAAAAATTATGAAACGAAGCGAATACTTTCTGGTAGTATTTTATATTGGTTTCAATAAACAGTGGCAATGTTTCCTATATAAAAGTAATGTATCGTCTTGACAATTAACGCATCATTTAGCTGTATGTAACGCCGGAATATATTTCCAGTTTTCATTTCTAAGTAACAGTTTTACCCAGCATAGTATAGTAAAGGTCTCATACAGCTGTTCTTTCACATGGATAGTTTATAAATCTTTACCTCTAACGTATCACAGATTTTCAGCGCAGATTGTCTGCTTTCTTTAAATTAAGCAGCTGGAACCTGGGCCTTTGAAACGATCTCCACAGTCAGTTTAGCAGTAGAAAAGGTAATATTGAGACTGGAATTTCGAAATACGATGTGGGGCCTCGTAACATTAGGTGTGACGAGACGTCTTTTTCAGTCAACCGTTATCCATCTAATAAAGTTGATTAAGCAGTGGCACTTCGTAGCCACTGTCTTGCTGAAGGCTTTCGTACCTCGCACACTGGTGTGCGTTACGCTCAACTATGAAGACGCTTCCTAACGAGGACAACGTTCGGTAAAATAAGGCGGCGAAAGCAAACGCTGAAGGCATGTCAAGGTCGCAGTTGGTACAGGCCACAGCCGCCAGGATCGCTTCTACCCAAGAATTACATTGCACTTTCTGATAAAATTAGTTTTGCGAACAGTCCAGCGCAA
The DNA here is from genome assembly GCF_021461385.2 of Schistocerca piceifrons. Classification (NCBI taxonomy): domain Eukaryota; kingdom Metazoa; phylum Arthropoda; class Insecta; order Orthoptera; family Acrididae; genus Schistocerca; species Schistocerca piceifrons. The sequence continues at coordinate 322,440,406 of NC_060140.1, forward strand.
CACTCTGCTTAGGTAGATGTTAACCCTTGCAATACCAACGGAAAGGCTTGGGGAAGGGGTGGGGGGGAAAGGGGGGTACGCTCATGCCCATCTTTTGTGAATACTGTATTTTAGCAATGCACTTTAAAATATTGAAGAAAATGTTTTGTTTCCAATGGAATATACCAGATTCTTTGTTTCTATTTTTTTCAGTTAATCCAAAAACTTTGTAATTATGTGTGGTAGCAGATGAGACTTTTCACCACGAATGTCATACTCAATATTTTCAGGTTCTGGGCGCTACTTAAGACATCAGTCTTTAAGAAGTATTTTATTAATGAAAGTCAACAAAAATTAACGAAATTAGCATTTCTTTATTTTTATCGTGGTCATAAAGGATTGCTTCTCCCCTGTTTGTAGTGTATATTGCTGAAAACGTATTTCTTTACATTTCTTGTGGGCGTGTAGTACCCCCTGTCCCCTGTAGGTGCTTCAAGTCATGGAAACGGCGTTGGTTTTTATACGTTTAATTAGTATTTAACGGCGGACTATCGGTGGGATATATTTCGCGCTGGACTGTCACAATGGTAGTTTGTGAAATGCTGCTTTAGGGTGGTGAGGTTAGTTCAGACTATTTTAAGATTTAAATATTTTATAGCAGCAATCCTGGTATAATGATTACAATCATTAACTTTTGCCTATGGGAATAAGACGAACATAAAAACTTTATCAGTAACGGGAGGGTATGAATTGAAGTATTCATGACAGTATTCCTTCCCAACACTACGTTTACAGTAAATGTATTATTTGTGATAAGCTGACACCCTTCCTCGCATATCACAACAGGAACCTCTAGCATTAGGTACACGCTACTTTGCAAAATACAAGCCACTGTTTTTGAAATCTTATCTAACGCTATGTTATATTTACTTCGGTCACCTGGTTTCTTGCGCCAACAGAAGGTTTATGATTTTCGGCAGCATTTAAACCAACTTTGTCCCAAGTCTCGTTAAGTTTCTTACTAGATTTTATTAGTACCGAAACAGATCCAATCACACGCACAGCAACACTTTCCACACGGTGATTACTCTGGTACGAAAAGACGGGGACGCGGGCGAATGGACGAGTAAACAAAGGAAACGACGCACGTCAAGCTCCCCCGACCGTACTTTCCGGGTCACGTATACGTCACATCGGTAAATCGGCGGAATCGCCGAGTCGCGGTTTCACAAGTCACCGGCCATTACGGCACAGCATCCGCGTCAAATCTTCCACTCACAAATAGCGGGCCGAGCACTGCACGACGCGCGGGTGGCTCGTCTCGCAGTAACACATGGCCTCGCAAGGCCAGACCGACGACATGGCGGACGGTCCTCCCAGCACTGCTGCCAACTGTGACGAACCATATAAAACCGTCGCGGCGCGAAGCTTGTGCGCTGTGGTTAGCCGCGCGAAATAGCATAGCGTCAAGCCTTGATTATAGTCTGTGACGGGGGAAAACTGATGCTTCACTGTACTTCTACATGACTTAACACGCCGGCTAATGCCTTTCCCGCTACCACTGATCATTAGTGAGCATGTTCTACCTCCGAGCAGCTTAGTAAGGACAAAGTTAATTTTATACTTGAGTATAGAACCCCCCCCTCACGTTGTCTGCATGAGGGAGGGAGGCGGATAATGTCAATTTGAAAAAAGTCTCTAGGAGAAATTCTTCGTTACCAAAGTCCTTTGAGATGATATACCGGCTCGGTTTCTTAATCGTAGAAAATAGGAGTACATAGCGATAACTTCCTGAAGCAGCGTGCAGAGGGGTAGGAAAATTAAAATTTGTGTAGCGCGTCACAGTTGAAACTACACACTGTGGAAACATGAAAAGTGTTTTACCGTTCGATAGATTTTCTCTCTTCGTTCCTAGGTATCACATAATTATGTAACACTTCACTTTCAACAACTCAAGAGTGCATATTTGTCTCGGGATCAAACTAAGTCACGAGCAGCAATTCATGTAGAACGCGAATGGTAATTGTTGCAAACGTTACCACTTTTTCAGTAGCCGTCAGGTCAGTGCAAAGTGGAGTGTGCAAACTGCTCCACGTTGCCGGTAAAAACAGAAATTTCATTTATTTAGTTTTGAAAGTGGTTGCCATTTATGAAGTTTGACTCATGTACGCTGGACGCCAGTTGTGTTGAAAGATTTAAATACGTCGAATTCATAGATGAAAACTACGTTTTAACATTCCAGCATAAACAATATTCGCTAAAGAGACTGGTGTTTTGTTCACTTGTAGGACACAAAGACAATCAAATTTCGACTCTTAATAGAAGCAGAACTGTCTTATTTTAAGTTCGAGGATAGAAACAGCGAATTTGAAATAAATTCTTGAATGGTTCAGGAAATTAGTAACTGTTCTAGGGAAACTTCAGTCATTTGTAGTGAGATTTTTAACCAGTGGGGAGAAGAAATGAGCAGGAGCCTTACAGGCACATGGATGCGTAAGTTGGAACTCTTCTCACAAAATTTATGTAATAATGAGGAACTACACTGTTGAGATAAAGGTCTGTAGATACTGGTCTTTTCTAACACTGTAACCAACACAAATTGTTGCACCACATCCGATAGTGTCGAACTACGATATTCATGAGCAATATGAATACTTTCCTGATCATGTAAATCACAATGTTTTTGTAAAAATGTTAGAGTTTACTAATTTAGAATGTCTAGAAAAAAAAACAGATACCGATTTGGGGGAAGCGAAAACATTACTTTGTATGTTGCAATTTACACAACATGTGTTATCCTAGTTTGAAAATGTTTAAGGCTGCAGGAACCAGAATTGTCAATGTAGCCGGCATTATCAGAAAGAGGTTCTTCCTTCTTCAGATCAATCTGAAGGTGGTTATTAATACTGTGTCCCCACTGGATAGACAATCTGATTGCTTCTGGAAGTGGAGCCTATGCTAAATACCATTTGAAACAAATGTTGAAGACCCCACACTCCAAACATTTGTACTGACAAACAAATGATTCCCTTTCATGAGCCTATTGCTATGAGACAGTACATCAAAGTGGAATCAAATCATTTTGAATAAAGATTTTTGTAATAGCATCTCAGAATGGTGTCTCTTGGATTTAACTATGTGAGGAAAGAAACATCTTTTGCTGTTACAAATAAGTCTGTTCCCCAAAACATGGACACTGTTGAAGCAATGCGACAGTTCCTGCAGTGTCATTTGTTTTTATTAACAGATATCTTGCCTTGATCCAATTACTTGATGAATTACTGGAGGGAAAAATTAAAGCAACAGGTACTATTACATACAATCAAATACCAAAACTGATATTGTTTTCAACATATTTTGCTACAAAGTGTGCTGGAAGGGGCAACCAAGGTCAGGTGGTTTGGCACAATGACAAAATGCTATAATTCAGCGGTTTGATAATAGAGTGATATATCTTGCTTTAACTTAATTTGCTTTCGAGCCTAAAGATAAATTTATGTGACTGTGTATAAAGGAGAAGAAATATGTGGAAAGACCATCCACCCAGCGTATCTGAATACTACACTAACATGGGAGGCACTAATATGTTACAATAAGTAATTAATAAATACACCATTAAAACCAAAACGAAGAAATCGACAAGAAGAACAATTTTTCATTTCTTTGATTTTCGCCTGACTGCTTCCTGGCTGTAATACAGGACAGATGCATCTCATGTCAGTAGTGGTCTGTGGAAGAAAGATGTTCTTGGCTACCGCTACTACTTCAGAATGGATGTGGCAGATTGTTGTCTAATCAGAAAAGCTGTTCCTCCAGTTGAGAGAAATTCTGATGAAGAGACTTTAAACTGAAGCCGCTGAAAAACCAAAATGGAAAAGTAGCACCAACACCACATATGGCTGCAAGAAAATGTTAAAGAATTTGCCTGAAAATATGTAAAAGAAAAAGAAAAAAAAAAAGCAGATCAAAAGTGCTGACTCTCAGGCTACAACTCATTGACAGTTGTGAGATTTCATGTAAAATGTTCCTTTCTTTTAACAGTGATAGAAATTGCTTCTGTAAATTTCATGCAACAGTAGTAACTGAAGTGCATGGCATAAGACACACTGGACATTTTGGTTGAACAGCCATCTTATTTTCTATATCTCTAAGGCAATAAAAAACCAGTTTCTTTTCATGTCATTGTGTGTGCTACTATGGGTCTGAAGAGGATAATGACACTTGTTTTAAGAATCAAAGGCATAGGAACTACTTTGCTTGGTATTAATTTGAAGGCATATTTAGACAACTTTAACACTGCTCCTTTAATTTAAAATATCAATATACTGCACCATCTTTTGCAAAAATCAATAAAGCCATCAGCTGGTTCAAATGCCAGCAGGTAATAAAATCTAAGTATACTGTCCTACAGAAGTGGCATGACAGCTCACCATTCAAGCTCATGCTCCAGTTACCGATTCATCTGATGCCAGATTACAAGAGGATCGAGTACCTCATTTGACCATCATTTTGGGGAGACAGTTAAGATATACCAGATGAAAATAGGAATTACAGATCTCATTTCGTATCTGCAATACTAAAAATGTTGAACTGAATTAAACTAGTTAAAACAAGAGTAAAATAGTGTTGATCAATTACAAAGTCGAGCATTCATCCCGAGGTATTTGAGAGAGTGGGGAACTAGATCCTTTTTCACTCAAAAATGTGGTGGCCATCACATTTCATCTGTTCCAAAGGTGGTTTTATAGAATTCAGTAATGTAAATCATCAAAGTTGAAACTTGACATGAAAATTTGGATATTTCGTGCAGTCTGTTTCTGAAAATGAATGCTGTTCCTTTCCGAACGTGCCGAACAGTTTAAGATGCGTAATACTCCCTAGGATGGACCACGTTATAAGAAGAAGATGGGGACAGTGCTCTTAGTAAATGGTAGACCAAGTGCTTCCTTTTCCAGTTTGAGGAATCTAATTCAGGCAACAATATGGTATGCTGTAACCACGAAGAGAGACAGTAATAACGAACCAGTATTTTTCCTTAGAATAAAGTCCTTCCACAAATCACTAATGCATATACACCTGTTATTCACATAGTGCTAACGCAAGTCAAGTACACTAGTATAAAATGTACAGCACCAAGTCCAAGCTCTATCTGGGGCATATTCTGACTCGTCTACATATGTACTATAACTAATAATCTGACATGTGTTTTCCACAGCTGTTTTTCAGCATCAAGAAATTTCACAGCAGAATGACGAGAGACATCAACATTTTTGTCATACAAATTTCTTTTATAGGTGACAATAAATCATTTAAAACAATGGCGTCCATAACAGAGAATCTCAACTGGTTCTTATTTATCTCGGCAGTCCAGCATGTCGACCTAAACTTTGATTGGCGTATTTGCAACCGTCTACGAAGACAATTACTTTCATTTAAGCTCATTGACTTTCCACATGCAGATATCACTGAAAGAACTGATTTTCTGCTGTTATGTGTTCAAAGAAAACTTTAAAAGTTTGCTCCCATTCTTCTCCAGTATTCACAATAACGATTTACCCTTAACTACTAATGCTCATAAGGTAATACTCTTGTGGGGTCTCCGAATACCCCAATTAGTTAAATTGTAATTTAAAGAAATTTTATTTTGAATTGCACTTTCATTACTGAATATTATAAACATTTTTCGCATTTTAGATAAGATTACGAACTATTTTGGCACACTGAAAATCTATGCTTAGGACAAACACGTTTTGAGCATTTTTCACACACTATTTTGGTTTTCGTGCCCGCATTCCCTGCACACATGTAGCATCTTGCTTTCCTTGTGTGTTCTGGCTCTGAATATGTTGAGACAAGATAAGTACCATCAAGTTTAACAACAACGTCTCTCAGTTCATGAGAAAGGGGCAGGAAATCTCAGCATTATGTATGGAGTTTTTACTAAATCCATTGCAAGCCTCTGTAGCAATACTCGTCTTTTTAAATGAACAGTTTTGATCAAGTCGTTTGGTGCATTGAAGTACAACAGCAGCATTGACTCCCACTGTGTTTAAAATGGCATAAAATGCAGACATTGGCCATCTGCGTATTTGCCATGGTACCGAATAGTTGGTGCACATTTGGTCCACTGCGTCCAGTCCTGCTCTTGTAGCATTGTAATCAATTATCATTTCAGGTTCTCTCTTTTGAGTACTAATTTTATGATTGTGGTGCATAGATGAAAGCAACACAACAGCTCAACCTTTCCGAGGAACATACGAACAAATTGATTTTCCTTTGTTATGCCCAAATAATGCAGATTCTACTGGGCACTTTCTGTTTGGTTTGAATTCTTCTGGGATATGTGGTTTATTTAGCTTTAGAGTGCCTCAGACAGTCAACTTTTTGGCTTCCAGTAGATCACAAGAGTTCAAGTGACTTGAACAATTATCTACTGTCTTATTTCTGTTGCTTCCCTCAATTAGTGTTATTAATTTCAAAACATCCTGTGTTGGAATTGATAATAGACTTCTATTTGTCCCTTTTCCTGTGTAGACAAATGCAGTGCATAAATAGAATGTTCGTGAAATGAAACACAAAGGCACATAACTTTGAGGCTGTATTTGGCTGCCTTCTTAGGCATATTCATGCGAAATTTGCACCTACCAGAAACGGGTACTAACATTTCATCGATTGTTATGTTCACTCCTGGAGTATAATACTTTTGACATTAGTCTATAAAGAGTTTCCTGACATCTCTAATAGCTGCAAGTCTGTCATCAGCCTTCTTAGCATCTCCTGTAGTAACACAATTGAAATGCACACACGACAAAATAAATAAAAATCTGAACACTCATAGTGACTCAAAACACATCACAACCAGTTCCATCATTAATAAAAAAATCCAACAGCATTTTCATGTTTAGATTTCACTACTCCAGATAAATAAAGCAGACCTAGAAATGCTCTCAGTTCTAGTATATTTAGCGGCTTTATGAATGGTCGTTGAGGAGCTCTGTATTTGTATTGGCGAGTATTAGTTTTAACAAATCCTTGGTAATGAACAATTTCCAAGCAGGTAATATGTCAGTTGAAACAAGTGTTTTTGCTTCATGTCTAGCACCTGGAAGGCAACTAACTATATTTTGAGCACGGGTATATGAGTTGTAGGAGCGCTTCGTTTAACCACTTTTAACACTGTCAGCAGAAGGCCTCTTACACGCCTCTTCACCTGATTCTTCACAACTACTTTCTGACATAACCTCAGAGGTGGAATCATGATCACTTAGCATAAATTCATCCTCATCTGCTGTGCTCTTGTCATCAGATTGCAAAAATGCAGGATCATGCACTATTCTTTCGAACTCCTCATCTGTTAATGACTTTGACGATGTCATTCTGAAAAATAATGCATACATACTCACATAACCTTAAAAATTAAAGTTATCATTGAAATTTTGCTCTTTTCAAAGTACTGTAAGACTTCAGTCATGTAAAACTAATTGAGATAACGCATGTAACACTCCGCGTTAAACGGCATCGCTTTGTTGAGGACTACCAAGAACACAGGCGCACGCCATCTGTTGTTCCGTTCACATACTATGTATCTTATTCATATCGAGTCCACATCCAATCTCAAGTTCTAATCCTGGGGCAATCTTTGCCATTTGACCACCTTTCCTTGGTTACTGAGAGTAACTACTTATCCAACCTTATAAAGTAGTCAGATCCTTCTGTCTAGGATAGTACTACAATTATTAATCATATTTTGTAGCACTAACTTCAAGCCATATAAAGGACACTGAATAGACCGGGCGTTTGTCAGTTCTTCTGCCCCAACAAATAGGCGGGCATGCAACTCCATTTTTGACAATATAGGGCGCACTGCAGGATTCTTGATAATACATACAGTACCTAACTGAAGTAAACACATCTGAAGTCACCGAAGTTCAACAACTTAGAATTGCTAGTTACATGCCTGAAAAAGCCAAACCCCAAAGATTCATCAAGTAAAGCGGCACGTAAAGCTAGCAAACAATTTCTGCGTTAATGACTATTTTTTTATGAAAATCTAGGGCGCACACTACATTACTTGGATACTGCACATAGAACAGACACTTTGTTAGCGATCTCCAAATTCGCAGACATGGTAAGAATAATCAATAAAGGTGACGTGCAGTGCTGTCCATCCTTCTGTCAATGACAATCCAATTCAACATCTGGACTAACTATTCAAAGACGTTTTCGAGAAATATTTTTTGCAAACTTTCTCTCTATCAAATAGCCATTCACTGACAGTGAATTTAGAAGAACGTTATGATTGTTTATTTTTTGGTAGTTCGCGGTAGTCAAACTTAAATTCTGAAAACCAGTTTTTCTTTAAAATATTGCACAACCCAAAGAACGCTGAAGGCCTCCAAACATTTTTAACCCATTTTGCACTCGCTGGGAATTCGCGAAAGAATGTAGCCTACACTAAATGTCGCAGCTACGTCCGAAATTTGATTATCAAGATCTTTTAGCACCAACCACTTTCCTTTTACACTGCGGCATCGGGAAACGCTCAAACGCGATATCTGAAATTACATACCTCAATTCTCGCGTCTTCACTACTTTTCATTTCCCAAGTAAATAAATATCTAAACAGGGATAGGGAACACTGAAACCTGAATTACCTATTCTAACGTTCGTGTTGGTTCTTCATCTCTAAAGTTGTGTACGGAAACGAAATGTGTGAAAGTACTACTTCGATACTACATCCACGAAATGGTAAGGGGAATTGTTAGATGAAGTTAGCGCACAGAAACCGTACTGTGACACCATACAATTTAGTGCCGAGTTTCAGGTCTTGGAAAGGTAACTAGCAGTGGCAACACAACTGTTTCAGGGGCATTATCAGCATAAATCGCGGTCGCAGTTCCTACAACAGTGAGCTGCAAAACAAAGTAAACAGTATTCTGCAGTAGATAAGCCCCTTCAGAGAAGTCGAAGGCAGACAGGTTTGATTGGTGTTATTTGCCTCTTCCACTTGTTATTAGCGTCTTTCCATTCAGGCACAATTATTTATGGCAACATAATTAGCGTGGTACTTCCGAATTATCGGATTATCCTTGTCGAAGTGTCGTCGGGACAAGTTATGGGAAGCAAATCTGAAGAGAATAATGAATAGTATAAACTGTGGTAGTTACATTCAATTACACACATAACAAAGGAAATGGAAAAATACTGTAACCAAATCACTTCACTTAAAACGTACTCCCAAGAAACGACTTGCACATTTCACGGCCCTTTTATAACACAATCATGTGTCTAGGCAAAGAGCTTAAGCATGTCGTAATCACAACACTACAGATGAACATGCAAGTGAGCAGCCACAGCTTGAGGTGCGCTGACTCTTGCAACCGTTTGGCGCGTTTTCGCACGGAAAAGATCGTGCTGACTCGCAGACCCGAATGGCAGCTGGGTGGGGGACCTACTCACCCGTCTGTGCGGCCTCCTCCGCCGTGCTTTGTCTTCCGTGTGGCACGCAGCGCTGCCTCGTCACTGGCAATACAGCACGTGCTCCGCGGTGCAGCTAGAGTGCACGCCCCACGGCAGCTTGACTCGATAGCTTTGATCATTCGTAAGAGACTGACTCGACAAGGTTAAGCGGACAAAAATTCAGAATTAAAAGGCTGCATAAGGCACAGATTAATATTTTACCGTAAATTACGGTGAGTCTGGCTGTAACGTTTATATTTGCGGAAAGACGATAATAGAAAGTCTTAAAGGGGCAAAAACACTAGTCAATGCGGTTTTGATTACGGAAGGGGCTGCTGCCAAAGACATGTTCAAATGTGGTTTAAAAATGTTCTTTAGTTAAGTATGAAAATACTGGCTTGTCCAACTTTTACACATTAGTGAGGATGTCAAAAGTTACAAGAAGTGGTAAATTCAAGTTTCTAAGCAACTCGAATATTCCAAGAACCGCTATAAATGTTCGAGCTTTCAATACGTGTACATGGCCCAATGCACATAACGTAACTCAATTGCCGCTGTGACGATATCTTAGACATCGTTTTAGTTAGTGCTACCTACTACCACTTGCTAGTGACGTGTACTCGTATGTAACCGCCGATCCCTCCGGAAGGGGACATGCGATCCTGACAAAGTTTCCAATACGATTGGATAAATATTGACACGTCGAAGCGGTTGATGGAAAAACTAAGATGCAACGTTACATGCATTCCACTTTGCCTAGACCAAAAAAGTCTGAAATACATCAACTGCTTTTCAAAATTATGCAGCCCAAAAGGATAATTACACCTACAGCAAATCTGCATGGGCCACAGTGCTTCCTACCATAACTCATCCCACTGATTTCAGCAACATAATCTAAGTTAATATTTGTGATATTTCCCAGTACTGAAACGTTTACAAAACGATTCTATCCATCAGAATAGTTAATAGTGCATATCGTGTCTTACACGCCTCTCTTGCAGTGCTTCCGTCACTGTTTGTTTACTAAACAAAAATGCTTCGTTCTGTGGCAGCGACAGGGAATACCTGTCAAAGTCCCAATTGTATGCTTATCAGGACTCAATGAAGTCAAAGATTATAATCAGGTAACTAGCACACACAACTCAAGCATTAAATAAACCACAGGGGAATCACATACATAAAGACGAAAAACAGAGTACATGTCACTTTTGTGATGCTTACTTTGGGTGAAAATGAAAGCAATAAATTTCGGAGTACATAAAATGAAACTAATCGTCTGTAACAAAATCGAAACACCACCACAGGATTGCAATTTACAAAACTTATGGTTAAGACAACAGTACAACAAAAGTTTATCAGAAAATATAGGATTAATGGCACATTAGTGAGGGTTACTACACTACACAACTCACTTATTCAACGCTCTCATCTGGATCAAAGAAAATTGTGAAACTAAATTTATAATTGGACGTAATCTATTTGTAATAATTAAAACTTCATTTCATCCTTAAATGGAAACTAGCGTAGACCATTCATAGGTGGAGTTTTCAGCTCGCTATTCCTTGGCAATGAGACCGCTGTTTTAATTTGCGTATCACTATGCCACATTTCCCAATCTTATCTGAAAAACGATATGCTGTTTTCAGTTTATTATGGAAACACCACCCAGCAAAACGTGCCTGTTTATAGAATCTAACATTGCAATCGTTCAATCATGAGTGAAACACTATGTCGCTAATGACCCAAACACAGGGTACAGCGACTGCAATAAACACGTCTCAAATGCATAGCATCCATGAATCGTAGCCTCCACCCTTGTTTAAAAGGTAAACAAAAAAATTTAAACAAATCAGCTGAAATAGTTCTACACTTCGTGTCAGCTGTTCAATTTGATTCAGAACTGGTCGTTATAGCATGCGTTCCATAAGCTTTTTCGAAAACGTGACTTCCAAAAAAAACCTGAAAACCTAACGCATTAAGTGAACGGTCTCTTGCACCATACTTATCGTTGCTTCACTCACAGGACGAATTTTATGCATACATGACTTTTACTACAATATGTATATCTGCTATTACTATTTGCGGTTTTAACCTATTTACCATACAAATACTAATTTGTACAACACGCACTTCACTTTAAAATCACAAAATTCTCGTATTTTGCTTTTCTTCCAAATACACCAGAAATCCAAAACTTATGTAGGCCTATACTACAGGCACACAAAAAGGAGCGTAAGGGCTTGAAATTTATGAAAGCACAATTATGAAAACACGTAACTGACATCTGTCTACATTATGGCTAAAGAACCAGAACACAGCAATAAATCAGGACGGCGCTACGTGTAAAACAAAGAAACCAGACTTCATTCGATAATGGAATGAGTAGCAAATACAATTTTCTTCATAAGTTGCAGCAAAAGTAAACCGTTTACTTGCATTTGTTGCCGTAGGCATAGTATTTCAGTCCACTGTTAACTTTTATCACCAGCAGGCAACTGCGAATATGGCTAAGCGTTTAGATGTTGCTGGTTCCTTTACTCTAGCCATACTGTTCCAGTTTGGAACCAATTCGCTTTGTGACCGACAAGTGAGAAAGTAAAAAACTAAACTGCTGTGTTACCAATATTTATTACACCTTAAGTTGCCAAACTTACCTTACAGCTTGACAGAAACAAAGACTGACCACGCTGCTTTGTATCTTCAACGTATAAAATTCGTCACCTAAATTACTCACTGATAACTAACACTATTCTTGCACAAGAGTCCACTTCTACACAAATATTTCGTTGAAACTGTTATATTCGCACCAGAAGCAACTCACGAGTCTTAACGTACAACATAAATAAGAATATACACAAAACGCGAGGGAAGTATTGCCTCCCCACTTTACTAAAATGGTGTCCAATCTCGCGAAGTCTCGTACAAGGACCAGCCAAACGAGATTTCACCGAGAACTGAGATCCTTGCTCGTGTTGTTTTGTTATAAACAGTAACGATTCATTATGCGCTACACGTACAACATAAAGAGCGGCAATGCTTTCAAAATTAATGATTATCACCTAGAGACGATAAAAACACTCTAAAGAGAAAATATCAAGACAGATGTGTACGTAAATAAATGTTGCCCTTACGGCACAGAGACCTCTATGGAAGCACTCGAGAAACTAAGATGGTACGCATGTCAAAACTATGGGATGTGTACAATCTTTGTTAAAGAATCAGCTGAAAGATGGAAAACTTTTGACATTATACTTACACCTTGCGGATTCGAGTTTTATTAACGTTTCTGTACCCATTTGAACTCCCTTTTCAGAGATGGCAGATGTAAAGTCATTAGAACATCCTACACTGAAGGTAAAAGATTATCATCATATTGGATTGTAGCAAGTATTGAATACCTATGTCGGAACCTTCCAATATATTCTGCTTTGCATCATGTGACAGGTTCCGTATGAATTACTGAACAAGAAGTTCAGAGCGGCTCAAAAACAGTTGGATCGTGAGGTCTCCCATGTGCAGGCAGCAGCGTCAGAGTTAGAAAAAGGTCTACAGGAGGAGGTTGTTGGTGCAAACGATATCAGCAGACTTCTGGGAGGAATGGTTGAAAGACTTCAAGTGCTGAAACGGAAAGTAAATACTAATGAGTTACTCTATTTGTAATGTCCCCCATTCTGGCGTGTCGCATTTGAGAGCGAGCCTGATATCTGAAGTTAAAATATGTATAAGCATTTTAAGTTATTGATAATCAATAAGATTTACCCGGCATTTTAAATAAAAGCATAAGTTATGGCTTTTTGGATATTTGCCAGAAATTCTCGTAACTGACAAATAATTTCATAACATCATAGGTAAAGTGTCACAACTGTTGCCACTGTCTGCCCATATCTTCCTATCTATACGTTCATTTACTCTTGTTTGCGTCGAATTCGTACACGTTAAAAAAATCATAATACCACCTTGCTTATAAGTTATTCCTTATTAGTGGTTATCAGTTAAAGATTTACGTAGCAGTGTAGTACTAGAGAGAAAATAGTTGTGCATGGTCCTCTGGAAAACTATCAATTTTTACGTATGCCTTCAACCACTTTAAAACAGAAATAATGAACAGTATATCAATATGTTATTTTGTCTCATCCATGTAATATAGGGCCCACTGCACATCATATTTATCATACATTTTACATTATAGGTGCTTCATCTTCTCTGAAACATATTATGCAGGGGTTATATATAAATTTTGTTGAATTGGTTAGTCCAAGGGCGATTTTATAGTGTAGCAGTATTTTTCAGCTTAACACAAAGAAAACCATAAGTCATATACACAGACATATGAATATACACACATGCTTAATGAGGACAGTTTTGGACATGTTTGGCTGTAGTGCTATTGAATGACCCACTCAAGCATTTGCGTGATGTGATTCAGGAAAACTCAAATCAGGATGGCTAGACAGAGCATGAGCTTCCATCCTTCCAACTCTGAAGTTCACTACCCCAGAAGGTTACACCTAACATACAATTATCTTCTGTTTTTACATAGTAGGAACAACTTTAAATAATAACATAAATAATAATTATACACTGTCCGCTTATTTCCATAATGCTTCTTACTGACCACAACTATGCACACTAGTACATGAGTTCAGAATGGCAACCATATTTGCCACACCTGTGTTAAGCCTCCATGTTTACCCTCTGCCTGTCTGAAAAACGAATTCCGCATCATCTCATGATTAGTAAGGTGTTGAACTCGGGAAAAATGGCGAGACATTAGTATTATGCACTAGTGTTAATCTTTTTTTCATTTGTTGATTCCTACTACAAGTTCTCAAAGTAATTTTGAATTGTGTTGTATGCAGTTTTTAAGAGGAGCATTTCGACTGCCTTTTAAAATCCACAGTTCTGTGAACGAAATACTTATCTTAAGTCTTAACTAAGTGAAAGTTAAAAGCAGTAGGTGCTGTATTTGATTTAACAAAACCATCAAGGTTTTCTTCCCCCCCCCCCCTCCCCCGGCACCATACTGTTCTAGATCTAAAGATGTGACTTGGATTAGTGCATGCTCTTGCATTCCCTTTGCATTTTCTTCATATGTAGTCGGTGATGTGTCGCGAAACATGAGGATCCAAAAGTATCTTCAAATGAATCAAAAATGTCTTTGAAGAGGATATGCAACTTGAAAGGTAAAACAAATTATATTGAATTGGATAGTGAGTAACAATAGTTACCTGTTGTAGTAAAACATCTTGTTGATTAAGTGTAACAAAAGACAATGCATCTTGTCACTGTCTCCAAATTGTTGTAATAAAGAAATTAATTCACCCAATAATTTCCATCAAATAATCAGCGAAGTCAAACATTGAAATTTCCAATTGAGAAGCCTCTTCATTGCCCATTCTTACTTGTTCCATACAGGAGTTTGTTGTAGCAAGTTAGATCCATTTGTAGTAATTTAGTATTCATATTACAGTATCTACCACAGTCAGTCTATTATTTATTTAATTCCTGCATCACCACTTTATATTTAGATCACTAACTTTCTCAGATGCTCACACAGTACTGTACACACGTATGATATTATTTTTGCAGATTGTTTGTTATTAAGGATTTTCCTGCTGGTAAATCAGGAAATTAGTCTGAGCATATGATTCCACAGAGGATAATGTTGGACTATGTATCTCTCCAAGTTTCTATTTGCATTATACTGTACTCCACCATGAATGCTAAATTTTACTTGATTTTTGTATGTTGTGTGTTTCTGTTAGGAACTACATATTTGTACACACGAGTTCTAACTCCCAAAAAACCATACAGTATTTTAGCCAGCCCACATGTAATGGCAGCTACGTATAAGACCAGCACTTTAAGTGTTAAAACAGTATATGTTTTTTTGCCTTTGATTCCCAGTAAAGTGCTGAAAATCAATGTTCATCCTTAAAAACTTTGTGTCTTGTACACAATGTTATCATCAATGCTTAAAGTGGCAGAGTTGCTTCCTCTGTATGCTGAAGTCCATGCTATTAGTTTCTTTGAGTTCAGTGTTATTTCCCAATTGTTAACATCCTTGAGGGTTCATTTGCTTTCCCTAAAAGGAATTTGGATGTCGTATCAGTCACTGTGATGTAGATGTCATCGACAAATAGAACATTTTTCTCCAGGTCTTACAGTGTGTGGAAAGTATATATTAAGAACAGAATTGTACCCAGTACAGTACCCTGATAGAAATCTATGTCTATATATATTTCTTGTCAGACAATTATTTTAATAGCAATTTATCATCAGCAGATATGTGAACAATCTGCACTGTGTGCACTTTGTTTTCCAAGTAATACTGTTCGTCCTATAGCTAATGTTTCAAGATTGCTCAATAGTCTTTTATGGTCAACACTGTCAAAAGCCCTGGACAAACCAAAGAAAATGGCTGTAACACAATCATCTCTATCAGGAGCTTCAAGTACCACTTTTGTGAACTCTGAAATGACTGATATTGTATTTCTTTCACTTCTGAAACCAAACTGTGCTTCTTTAAAGAGGCTGTATTTCTTCGCGTAACTTATCAGTCTCTCTCTTTCATGATTGCTTCCATTATTTTTGAGAATGGTCTGTAGTTTTGAGTGCTCTCTGCATTAGCTTTCTTTAGTAAGAGCACTAGTTGTGCATGCTTTAGGTACTCCGGGAAAACACCTCAACTAAAGGATTCATTTATTATGTTTGTTTATGAGGCTCTATGCTTTCTATACATTTCTTCAGAACAGACAGGAACCTCATGTATGCCTGCTGAGTTGTTACTTTTTAATTGTTCTACTGTATTCCTAACTTCAAGCTCTGTTGAGGGAAATATCATCATTTTGCTTGCTATGTAAGTCATTGTGAGCACTACATGTGTTTTATGAAGGTTTTGCTGCAGCTTCTCTGCAATACCAGAGAAATAATCATTTACAAAATTTGCCAATTCCTGAGTACTTCCTATTATCCTATCCCATCTTTGATTTGTATGTTGTTGTACTTGTTTCTTGTTTTACAACAACACACACCATTGTGCTTTTATTGTTTGCATTATATGATAATCCATTATTGAATGCCTTTTTTTTCCACAAACATACCTTCCCATGCATGTTTTTTTATACCTGTGATAGTACTCAAGGAACTGTGGATTAGTGCCGCAATTTTTCAAAGAACTGAAAAATTTGAGAGTCTGGGAGGACTTTCTAATGCCTGCAGTTATCCATCTATTATCCTTAGCTGCGGCAGTGTCCGCCCCCGGTAGCTGAGTGGTCAGCGCAACAGACTGTCAATCCAAAGGGCCCGGGTTCGATTCCCGGCTGGGTCGGAGATTTTCTCCGCTCAGGGACTGGGTGTTGTGTTGTCCTAATCATCATCATTTCATCCCCATCGACGCGCAAGTCGCCGAAGTGGCGTCAAATCGAAAGACTTGCACCAGGCGAACGGTCTACCCGACGGGAGGCCCTCGTCACACGACATTTCATTTCAGCTGCGGCAGTAGAAATGCCTACCTTCAAAAATGTCACCTCAAAAATTAAACAATGCACAAAATTTAGAGAACTTAGCTGCATTGCTTTCCATATATATTTTATCCTAGGTTTGTGCCAATGCCCTAAAAAAAAAAAGTATGTATCTTGTGATCTGATAAAATCCTTTGTAGGCCTGCAGTTTTGCAGGTTTCACTGATCCCAGCTTTACCTTTATTCTATGACATTAATGATCTGAAATGCCAAGCTCTCTTACAAGTACTTTACAATTTTCCCTGTCAGTAACTGTAAGTAAAGGTCTAAAGTTGAGGCTGATCTTTTTGAAACCATTGTAGCAGTGTTTACAATTTGTGCCATGTCAAAAGTACTCAGAATGTGTAGGAAGTTATTACTAATTTCACACTCAACACCTGTGTTAATATTCATGTCTTCACATACTATAATGCTAGTTCAGTACTGTAGTGACTTCAGTTAAATTGTTGAAAGAATGATTAGCTTTATATGAGCAACTAGCTTTCTTATGTCAGTGGCTAACAATTCAAAATATTTATCTACACTAATTGATGTCATATCTTCTCCCAGCTTTAAACTGAGTGCCAATACTGATATGGTTACATGATCGCCATCCTGAAGGTAGACCTACAGTAGCAACTTGCACATTCACACGATGATAACGCTATATGTTGCAGTTCATCTTTACACCAGTGCTTTGTAATGCACACTAGTGTACTGATCAAAGGTTGTATTTCAGCTTCAAGCTGATGTACATTATTGATAATGGACTGTGTATTTTGATGACTAGTTGATAATTCCGAGAATTCTGTTTCCAGTGTATGCGATGCTGAAGTCGCTAAGCTAGTTGAGATACTTTCAATAGAGGGGAGCCTGTTGTCATGCTTTATCCTGAAAAAAGGCCTAGTTCTTGTACCTGTGACATCAGGTATTTGATCACGTGTTGCCCCACACCGGCCCACCATACTCTCAGTAATGAGCTCCACCAGACTCCCTTTCCCAAACCTGTTGCAGTGCAGACATGCCTTATGCCTTAGTGTATCCCTATCTCTCAATAATACCCACATGCACCACCCTAAAGTGCAGCCAGCCACCACTCATCAGCACCATCTCCAGCTCTGCATCGACACGCCTTACAGCGCTGCCAAGACGAGGCCGATCATGCTGCTGGAACAACTCCATCATGCTCACGTTGGTATTATTCAGGTCACCACCTATGTTGTATGGTCTATCCCTGTCCAGGTTGTTACCTGTTCCACCCATTACCACTACCTGATATATTCAGTGAAATTTCTATAAATTACAGGCTGGATATCATTGTGAGTTTATCACGCTCCTCAAACCACTGTAACACAATTCTGCCCTTGTGATATAGACAATTGTTAAGCATGAAGGGATAATAATGTTCACATAGTCGACAACTACAGTTACTAGCCAAGGTTCCATGGAAGTCGAGGTGAGTCTCCCAGAGAATAATACTGCCTTACAGGCCTATCAGTGGTGCAGTGCGTATTTTGAGCAGCTGTTCCCTGATTGAAAGTGTATCCAGACACTGCCATAGACCCAGTGTAACAAGAACATGATTAATCTTACAAAGTTATACATTTCCATTGATGCATGGGCCAATCTCAATGGTCTCATACCTGTTATAATCATAATTAACATTGTCATTGTGCCAATGTGGGAACATGCAGGAGTCATCTGCTGTGACACTCTGCACTCAACAGTGCACCTTCAGCAGTGCACTCTAAAACCAGAATTGTATGCTATCATAAGATCTGTCACAGATTGCTGCCTGCTCTACATAGCGGACAAGCCCCTGACCGCATCAACCTGCAATGAGGCAGTGGACACCAAACACCTTATTGCTGTTTCACTGTTCTTCTGCCACTTCCCATAGATGCTGAAGACAGTAGCACACACATATCTAACAAGCTTCTCCCTTTCTAAGATGCTCTTTCTCAGAAATCAGACGACAAATATCTGCCCTTTGTCAAAGTTGCTTATGTTAGTGGATCTCCCCACTTCCAATCTGTATTGTCACTAGAATGATTCCCCATTCATCTCTGCGCCACTTACATACTTCCGTTACTGAATCATGTGTAAGCAACATCACCAGGCAGCATTCAATTTCACAATTAGCTGGGGTCATAATGTTTTGGTTCATCAGTGTATTGTGAAAAAGAGATGTTCAATGTACGTTAACTTTGCTTCTAGTAATGCCTCCCCTTTAAGAAAGACATACTGTGCTGATGACTAACTGACAACCTCAGCTGCCGACAGGTGTTGTTGATATACCTCGATGTGAACAGCTGAAAATGTGTGCCCCGACCGGGACTCGAACCCGGGATCTCCTGCTTACATGGCAGACACACTATCCATCTGAGCCACCGAGGACACAGATGAATAGTGCGACTGCAGGGACTTATCCCTTGCACGCTTCCCGTGAGACTCACATTCCCAACTGTCCACAATTCTACATATGTATTGTACTGCTGTACATTTGCCCATCCACAATGTGTATAAGGTACAATACATATGTAAAATTGTGTACAGTTGGGAATGTGAGTCTCACGAGAAGCGTGCAAGGGATAAGTCCCTGCAGTTGCGCTATTCATCTGTGTCCTCGGTGGCTCAGATGGATAGAGTATCTGCCATGTAAGCAGGAGATCCCGGGTTCGAGTCCCGGTCGGGGCACACATTTTCAGCTGTCCACATCGAGGTATATCAACAACACCTGTCGGCAGCTGAGGTTGTCAGTTAGTCATCATTTATTCCAGGGGAAAGCTGCACGGTCATCAACAGTAACTGTTCTTTCGAGAACAAGTTACTGTATTCGTATACATACTGTCCTGATTCATAAAACATTTTTCCTCTTGTGGAAACAGCAAAAAGAGATAACATTCTGGTTGGTGACATGATACATGAGGGAATTATGAGCTAGCTAATAGGACAGCTGAACAACCTTCGAAGATGACGATGTAGGTTATCATAGATTACTCCATCAAACAGATAGTACATTATTGAGAGACAAGTTATAAGTCAGTGGCACAATGATTGTAAGAGATTGAAAACAAAATGGTGATGTCAGTGGTTTGTATATGTAGTGTGCCAGTTTTTAACATGTTTTATTTTATATGTAGGCAAGTGACCTTATCTTTTAAGGCACCCTACCATCAATTGTAAGCAGTGACTATAGACCCTAAACCTGTTCGTAAATTTTATGTTTTCAGAATTCCAGCCCAATTTGAATGAGTGCAGTATTTATTGTTACACTGAGTGGCCAGTTACTCAAATATTTTTAATAACAAGCCCTAAACATGTAATTAGAATTTATTTGGCTGCCGTAGTTTACAGGAAACAAAGTTGGCTGCCTAATGTTGATAGTATCATGAAGTATCATCATTTAAAATGTATCATATGGCAATGAACGAATTATGTGAATAAATTTCTGTATCTCCACTCCCCCATCTCCCACCCTCCCTCCCTAAACAAATACCACCTCCACTGTAATAGTGGAGACATTTTCAATTCTTTTATGTATCGTATTTTTTCCTCACAATAGGCTGAAGAGAGCATATCAGAGGAATTGGAAGCTGCATGTGTGTGTAAACGGCGGTTGGAGCATTTGCGAGAGCATGCTGGATCCAACAATCCAAGTGCTGTTAATCTGTGGCGCAGGCGTCGTTTGGACAGAATGCTTGTAGAATATTTCTTGCGCAAAGGATACTATGGTGCTGCAACACGTCTTGCTCACAGATCAGATTTGAGAGATCTTACAAACATTGGTAACTATTAAATATGTAATCGGACTATTTGTCTAATTTTGTAGATGTTATGTTAATTTGCTGGAAACAAAATTCATATGGTTTGAAGATTTGCTGTGTTTGCCAAATAAATGGATCATGTGATATTTCCTGATCAATGAAACAGTTTGACAAAGTATGAAATGCACAAGGCTTCTCTTTTTTTTTTTTAGTCAGTACTGCATTACTAGTTTCTTTTTTAACAATATGATTGTGTGTTCAAAGAATTGCCCAATACAGTGTTCTAAAGCAGCACCTATTCTTGTGGGGATTTGTTAACATAAGTTTACGTAAATTCATTAAGAGAAATGTGTGTAATGTTACTGGAGTCAAGTCATATTCTTCCCATTGTCCGTATTCATTTTGTGATTATCTAGGTATGACCTTGGAGCACAGACGACACACATTGTTTATCCCAACATGTGCAGTTGGTTACACTGTGTTCTCTCAGTGGCTGCCGGAATACCCTCTTCAACATGTTGAGTGAGGCTCCTAGGCATACACTGATCAGCCAGAACGTTACAACCACCTACTTAATAGCCGGTATGTCCACCTTTGGCACGGTTAACAGTAATGACGCGTAGTGGCGTGGAAGCAATGAGGCCGTGGTAGGTCGCTGGAGGGAGTTGGCACTGCATCTACACATACAAGTCACTTAATTTACATATATTCTTGAGAGGGGGCCGATGAGCTCTGATGCCACATTGTCACATTCCAGATGTGTTTAATCGAGTTCAGATCTGGTGAATTGAGGGGCCAGCAAATCAATTGGAACTTGCCAATGTGTTCCTCAGACCACTCCGTCACACTCCTGACCTTGTGACATGATGCATTATCTTGTTCAAAAATGATCATCATGAAGGGGAGTATGTGGTCTGCAACCAGTGCACGATACTCCTTGGCTCTCATAGTACCCCACTGGATGCATGGATGCTTATAGGAATGTCTCCCAAAGCAAAATGGAACTGCCTCCACCTTGTATCCGTCGCGCAATAAAAGTGTCAAGGAGCAATTCCTGTGGACGACTACTCATTTGCGCTCTCCTATTGGCTTGATGGAGGAGGATCCAAGTTCTCATCAGACCATGCAACACTCTGCAGTGTATCAACGCAATGTCCAGTGCTGATGGTCACCTGCCCATTTCAGTCATAATTGATAATGTCATGGTGCTAACGTTGGCATATGTGTGGGTCGTCGGCAGCAGAGCCCATCGTCAGGAGTGTTCAGTGCACTGTTTTCTCAGATACACTTATACTTTGCCCAGCATTAAAGTCTGATGTTAGTTCCACAGCAGTTTTCCGCATGTCCTGTTTTACCAGTCTGCCCAGCCTAAAATGTCCACCATCTGTAATGAGGGCTGCCCACTCAACCCCATGATATCTGGATGTGGTTTCACCTTGGTTTTGCCACACTCATCACAGCATTCATACAATATCTGACAAGTTGTGTAGTTTCCAAAATTCTTGTGCCAGCCTCTGGACCATCATAATCTGGCCTCAGTCAAACTCGTATAGATCACACGCCTTCCCCATTCGTCACACTGACAGTAAGCTCACTGATACTACGTGCACGGTGTGTATGCCGATTAGCAGTCATTCCTCATTAGGTAATGCTGCTATCACCTGGACAGCTTTATATCATTAGTATGATTGTTGGTCATAATTTTCTAGCTGAGCAGTGTACACACTGAGTGCACAAGGTGTCCCTCTGATCCCTTACTGCCATTTTGCTATGGGGCAGCATTATTCGCTGGATGTTTGAACTACCAAGGATTAACAGACCCGTTATCCTTTTGTGTTTGCCTCCCCTTGCATGGTACTCAGCACAGTTGCCACCAGGTGAAGTGAGTCTCACTGGCTTAGCTTCAGTTTCAGTGGAAGACAGCACCTTGGGCCTGTTGGATGGGGTGATGGGAGTAACATCCTGAGTTCTACCTGATTTGGGTCTCTGCTGTAAAAGGACACCTAGGCCTGCCATTGACACGCCACTCACAGTCAAGTTGACGAGTAGTGATAGATCTTGTATTTCTTGCAGAAGAGACAGTGTCCAAAGGAGAGAATAGTCCTGAATGAGATATTTCAAGAATGAGATTTTCACTCTGCAGCGGAGTGTGCGCTGATATGAAACTTCCTGGCAGATTAAAACTGTGTGCTGGACCAAGACTCAAACTCGGGAACTTTGCCTTTCGTGGGCAAATGTTCTACCATCTGAGCTACCTAAGCAGTACTTCAGGTAACTTTGGTGTCTCTGGTACTTGCCCTTCCAGTGCCCTCCCAACACACCCATTTGCAGCAGCTTCCAATTGCCTGACAGTAGTAGGGATGGTTTCGAGCTGCTTATGAACAGCAACTAAATCATCCCATGCCAGAGAACAGCATACACAGCGGGGCTGCTTTGACCTGGTGCAATATTTTACAGAACAGTAAACTTTAAACTAAGTTTGTGTGATTATTTTTTAATTAATTGGTTTGATCTACTTAAAAGTATTGACAGGAACCTTTTAGAACTGAAATGATTAACAGCCAAACAGAGGTATCTACTACAACAGAAAAACTGAGCACACAGTTTACTGTTTCTCTAAAATGTTTTTCATATTGTGGTCACTAACAAATACAACAGTAGTGATAATTTACAATAAATGCAGAAAATATAAACTCATGTTAAAAGAGGAAAACAAATGTAACATGATGTGTTATTTACAGTAACTTTAAATCAAACACACTAATTTACTACAAAATAGGTTTTACAAAACACTTATAACTTAAAACAGTTCTTGAAAATGTACTTCTGCAAATGTATGCAAATTCACAAAAGTATACCATTTTTCACATAAATGTACAAAGAAATTAGCGAGGGATTGGTTTTGAACAAGAATACTGTCATCAAAAGTTTGTGCTTTTTATAAAGTTTACAATTGACAATACTGTTTGATGTTCATGGCACTTGCAAATGTTTGAAAAGCCACAATACATCTTGATGCACAAGAGTATTGACAAAGTCAATGAAACATTTTGTAAAAATGACACAAACATTAGAAAGTTAGAATCTAGAATTTCAAAGCTGACCTGTGTTATGGGTGAGATAGATATTTTATGAAAATGAGTAACGTGTTTATACCTGGACTAATAAAGCCTTCGTGGAAAAGTGACCTAGTGTTCCCTGCTGATAGAACCAGCTATTTGAATGAATTGAACATTTCACTTCAGGATAACAATCAGCCGACAAAAACGTTTCATCGATCATATACGGCTTTCGAAATGGAACTGTCACTTTGGGAGAATCAGTTAGACAATGGAAATGCAGTTAATTTACTAAAATTACCTTCATTGAAAGATTGTGGTATTAACACAGACTTTGAACACTATCCACATGCTCTATGTATTTTTGAGGAAAAATTGAAGATGTGCAGAAAAATGGTCCAACCCACAGTATTTAGAAATGGAGAAAGAGGGTTTTGTAAATGAGGCTGGAAAAAATGTATCAAATTATTTTATTCTTATTTTTTAACTGAAATACATACCGAATGGACCAGTTAATGTTTCATATGTGCCATATCCTTTATATTGCAACATAACAAGAAAAATAACAATTGACAAAGAACAACAGTATTGTGTGAGGATTTGTTCTGTGCATTATCAAACAATCACAGATCACTATTAACCATAGTCAAAAGTGTTTTTTTAGTCTTAATGTTACATTCCTGGCTTAATGTATTTTAAATGAATTTATTCTGAAAACACACACACACACACACACACACACACACACACACACAACATTGCTAACAATAATCAGTGTCATCGAACAATGCATAGTCATTAATATTCTCAGAGAATGCGTCAGGTTTTAGGTTCCTATAATACTCATGGTGTACTGGTGGGGGGGTTATTTAGTAAGCGCTGTAAATCCTTTAGCTTGGCAGGTTTTATAAGTCATGAGCCGACATATTTGAGAGGAGATGTCACCTGGTATTTGCATTTTTCCAGCATCCGCAGCATCAAAATTCTCAATTATACCATAAGTATATTTAAAGAAAAACTTAAAAGGGTGATCTTTTATAATTTTCAAGCATGTAATCTTATTTTAAAAAAATATTCTGCTCAGATTCACATAATGTTCGTCTTTGTATCTTATCAAGAAGAGGTTTTACAATAATAATGTGTCACATGTCATTTTTACAGCATTGAAATTTATTCTTTTTAAATGAATTCCATTGATTGGTTGGAACATAAATGAAAGATACCTGTCTTTTCTTTTTCTCAATTAACCCCTAAATCAAGGTCACAGGGCAAATACGTATGACCAGATACTAGATACTTACGTTCCACAACATCGAATCTTCCCGACTGTGTTAAGTACATCCAAAAGCTAACCAAAGAGAAGGAAAAAGGAGGAATTTGAATACACAATAAGGTGACATCAGGAACCAAGGCTGTAATATACTGCCTAAGACATTAAATACTGTCATCTGAATCCCCCCGCCCACCCCACCCTTTCCATCTACTTTCCCTGAACAGCATAAACATTGTTGCATCATTATCAGATACATTATGTACACAGAAGTTAAATGTCCACAGCTGTCATGTGTAGAATGAGATATGCGATTCATACAGACAAGTGGGATGTAGGCAGACATTGTTGCATTTGGAAATCAATTGCCTTAACAGAGTAACTAGTTTTTGAATATTATGAATCAGTTTTCAGATTTTCTTTGGCAGTACTAGCATGTTTAACATGAAAGTTCAGTTTTGCTTCATAAGTTATCATTCAATCTTAAATCTTGTAGTCCTAAGATTCATCTGTTGTTCGGTATCACTGACCCTGTGTACTGAACAAATGAGCAGTTCTTTCTGCAACTACAGTAGCTCTTGGCTCAAGGATGTCATTGTCCGGTGAGATACTTTCTTTTGTCTTCAGGCCTACTCATTTAATAACATTACATTGTCCAAAATGCTATTGTATTTTCTTCTTCAGATGATACATTTTTAGCCTCTAACAGATTGTACCAATTCACAGTAATGGGCATTTGTTCCAAATTAAAATGCGTGCCAGGTGGGGAGTGAGGCCTGCCTATCTGCCTTTCCTCAACTGTGGGCTACCAATTTTGTTATCAAAGTGCACCACATAGAGCAGCACAAAACTTTTAAGTTGCCCTTTGTTTCTTTCCATTGGTGCATGCCTCTTGTTTAAATTTAGTTCAAAGACTTTTAGTACAACTGCTAAAATTGATTTGACTAAAGTTTTAATTTAGTTAAGTTTGTTCATCAGAGTAAAATGTATTTAATAGGACAAGTGGTTACTACTATGCACGATTGACAAATAAGAATGATAAGCTATTGAAGATGGGCTTTTAGGGCTCAAAATTCATCACACTTTAATGAAAAACACATTTGTGGGTGAAATCTGATGGTGTTTCCTTTATGAGAATATTCATCTAGTACATTTGCTCTTTGTCGTCAGACTGTAGATATCTGTAAATATTCTTTACATTTATCAGTCTTTGTTGATTTCTATAATTTGATCTTTTTTCCCCCTTGTGTATCTGTTGGAAACTGACATGCATCATTATCTAAATTAATTAGTTGATCTGTAACTTTTCATAACAGTGCCTTGTTCAAAGTCTTACAGTATAATGGTCTTTTCCAGATGTGTTTTTGGTATCCCGTGAAGTTGAAAGATCACTTGCGCGCCGTGAAACTGGAAAATGTCTTGCTTGGTGCCATGACAATCGTTCCAAACTCCGTAAATTGAAATCTACAATGGAGTTTAATTTACGTATTCAAGAATTTGTGGAGCTCGTTCGGAATGATAGACGTATGGATGCTGTTAAGTATGTCTGCAAATCTTGGAACACAGTATATACATAAGGCTAGAAGATTCTAATGTCCCACTTGGAGCCTGTAATATTCTTCCCCAAACTCTGTTCAGTACCTGTTACTAAGTGCTCAGTACTGTAATTTTTGAAAATATAATATGATTGGGTAGATAAAAAATCTACTTACAAGCAGCGCAGAAGGTCACACATACAAAAGGTAATAGAGTTTGCAAGCTTTCAGAGCCCTTTGTTCATTCTTGTGGCAGTGTGGCAGAAGGGGAAGGAAGAGGGGGGAAGGAAAAGCAGCTTTAGAAAAAGGAGTAGAGTTTGGAAAATCGCCTTAGACCCTGGGCCAAGGGAGACTTATTAGACGGGACGAACCTTCTCATCCCATCCAATAAGTCTCGCCTGACTGTGTTTTTGGGTGACTTTTCCTAAACCTCGCCAGTCCTTTTCTTTCGCCCCGTCTTTGTTCCCCTTGAACCCTTCTACCAGGAGGAGGAGACAAGGGCTCTGAAAGCTTGCAAACTGTAATACTTTTTATGTGTCTCTCCTGCTGCCACCCCTTGCTGAGTAGATTTTTTAGTTATCCAGTTGCATTATATTTTCAAGAACTGATTTTTTGTTGATTGGTTATTGTAATTTGTTAGTAGTATATGAATATTTCACTGTTGTTAAGGAAGAGGGAGGGGACACTTGTACTACAAGAACTAAATGATTCTCATATGCATCACGAATAATATCTGACTCAGAGATTTAAAAACTTCTCGTAAGTTTAAAAAAATTAAACCGCACAAGTTGGGATACAAACTTGGTTAAATTTGTTTTATCTTTGATTTTTAAAGCAAACTCCATTAGCCCACCTGAATATGACTCGAGTTCCGTCTTTGTCCTCATCCTTCTCTTCCTTCTCCTGCATTCGCACCTGATCCTCTTACACATCTGCTCGTTATATAAGTTTATTTACATGTATACCAGGTGTGTCTGGAAAAGCTGAAATTACGAAAGATAAGACGAACTTTCCATTCCAGACTGCTTTCAAACTTCAGAGCCTCAGACACAGGAACCACAGACACAGCCAAACCCTGAGCTGATGTTGAGGATAATTGGTCACATTTTTAGATACACATCATGTGTCTCTTGCAGTTGCCTGCCAATACAA
The DNA here is from genome assembly GCF_021461385.2 of Schistocerca piceifrons. Classification (NCBI taxonomy): domain Eukaryota; kingdom Metazoa; phylum Arthropoda; class Insecta; order Orthoptera; family Acrididae; genus Schistocerca; species Schistocerca piceifrons. Next base: position 322,468,129 of record NC_060140.1, read on the forward strand.
GGTTGCTCCTAAACATAACTGAGGACAATTTAAGGCTTAAAATCCTGAAACAGTCCTGCATTTCATGCAGTGGTGGGTAAAAATGTATTGAATAGGTCATTTGATCATTTTACCCATACACAATAGGTTGACAGACCAGCAGTGACAGAAAACTGCAGCCCACAAATAAAATATTGTACAGCATTTTCAATTCCAGTGAAATACAGCTAAATGTGAATTGTGATGCCAGCTGCTTCTTTCTATAGCAGTAAGGTGAGAAGCTGTAAAAACTCAACTACCTAATAATCTCACTAATGAGATCAGTGGGTACATCAGTAGATTTGGGGGCCACTCCTAAAATTATTGAAACATAGTGCCACTGAACACAAATCTAGTAAAATATTTACAACTATGAAATTTCCTCTGGTGATTGCTCATACCTCTCCTGAACTGCCAGCCCAGAATCAAATAAATACCACCCATTTGTGTCAGGTTTATGGAAAGGAGGCATATCAGGATCAGACAGCACCACAGTGCATCAGAATATTTAATAATATTTCAGTCTGATATAAAACTATTGACCTGCACACACACTTGTATTCAGTGAGGGACCCAGGTGTTCTTTCTTCAGAATCTCCACTGGGAAAGCTGATAGTCTTACTGTGCAAGTAGAAATATAAAAGTTTGTTCAACTAGACAGAAAAAAAGGAGCAATGATGTAATAGTTGGGCGTGCTGTAAGAATCAACAATTATTGGAGAATGTAAGTAAGAGAAATACTTAAAATATAATATTAGTTGTCAAAGTGAAGTCTCAAGCAGGAAAGGTGAATGACAGGAAACAGAGAAGGTATTTTATTTACTTCTTTCAACTGCTAGAACTGAAATGATGATGGAGGTGAACTTAGTGGTGATTATGATATTTGTGGATGCATTATCATTACAAGCTTCATAGTTTAAATGGAAGTGGTTACTAACAGTAAAATGTGAAATTGTTTACATTTCTTTGAAAATTTTCAGTTATTGCATGCTCTGCCAGTGGAAATAATCCTATAGAAAAGCCTATCTGTCAATGTTGCTCAGTTACAGTTTAAATGGCAAGTGCGAACCATTTTCGCTTCAAATTTTGTTTTCACTCAAAATGTCTTAAGTGTAAAGGTACATGTAAAAGATGTCTCCCCCTCCATCCCCACACTCCCTTTGTGGGTCCAAGCACTGCCCCACTTTTTGTGCAGCTCACATCAAACTTCGTAGTAACTTTATGGAAAACTGGTAATGCACATATCTAGGTAAGATACAGTTCTGTATAATAGAATGTCCACAGAGATATAGGCAGGCAGTAATGATTCATAGCTTACAAGAAGAATGGTAATTTCTTGAAACTGCATAATTTACAAGGAAGATTCTTACAAGGAGAGGTCTCTAGGGGTGTAATCAACTTGCTGAAATCATTTATATGGCAATATAGGTCAAGATCTCAAGTATGACACCCTGCAGCCATGCATCTTGATGTGTCCTCGTTTGTGAGTAAGCAGTTTTTAAAAAAATGGAGTTTTAGGTGATGCTCTACAGCTGGAAAAAAGGGTATGTTTTACAGACTGTTTGTGTCATGTAATGGTTAAAATACAGTCTTCACAAGTGAAAAGTTGTGGGTTCAAATCTTGTCAGTTGCTTTGATTTTTTTAATTTTAAATCTTTATTGAAATGACTTTGATCATTATTTTTGTTCAATTGATTGGTTTCATTGTAATTTTTTATTTATATTTCTTTGTCACATCATTTTAATCACTGTATTAACTTTTTCATGTACTCTCATTTTTCTTCCATCATTCTTTTTCCCCGTTCATGCAATTTTAATTATTTTTGCATGTTATCTTCAATTTAATTTCTTCAGTTTTCTTATCCTATATTTTCGTTATTGCATTCAATTTATCCTCTCTGTCATTTTGCTTGAATTTAATTTTACTTATATCTTCTTTTGTTTAAACCTTCAACTGCGTTAATTTGTCCAGAGTGCAATAAGAATTTAGGCCTATGCTTTAAATGTTTGTTTGACAATTACCATCCAAAGAAATGTACATCTTTTAACAAAAAAAGACTTTTTTGACACCATTGCACAGACAGTATAAATATACTTATTTTACCTTTTGTTTTAACTAATAGACTGGCATTTTCAGATATTTAAATATAAATAATTAAATTCGCATGCACGAAGATCACAATTGGAAAAAGACAGGAAGAAAAAATGATAGCAAATGAAAAAGTTAATACAGTGATTGAGATGATGTGACAGAGGAATAGAAATAAAAAATACATTTAAATGATTTAATCTAATGAAATAATGATCAAAGACATTTCAATAACGATTTTTAAAAAAATTTCAAAGCAGCCAATAAGATTTAAACACACAACATTTCGCCATATGCTATACGGCCAGTCTGTATAACATTCCTCTTCTAAAGCTGTAGAGCATCATGTGAAATCTCAATTTCTTTTGTTGTTGTTTTTTCACAAACGAGGGCCCACCAGAGTGAATGACTGCAGGATGTGATAGCTGGGATGTTAACCTGCATCACCATATAGATCAGGGTGTATACGACCCGGGAAATCCGGGAAAAATCCAGAAATTTTTTTCACCCAGGAGAAAACCGGGAAAAACCTGGGAATTTTTCGGAATTCCGGGAATTTTTCATTGTTTTATAATTTTGACTGCAGAATTGATTCTCTAGCAAAGAATGTTATTGTATCCCGCTACTGGAGAATGATACTGCAGCAATAAAATATAAACGAGGGGGGGAAAAATAAAACTTTAGTGGCAAAGGAAATGTACAATTTACAACAACAAAAAACCGTGCACGCACAAGCGCCTGCAAAAGGCCGTAGGGCGCAGACTGTAATTCTTCGTAACAATAAACTGCTTAGTAAACTTGCTGCTTGCTATGAGCATGACGTCACAACTGTTCACATTAGGTTCGTTTGACCAATTGCCAGCTGTCTGTTGCGCATGCGTATTTGACTCGCGTATAAGCAGTACCTTCGCCCGCTACTTGAAGTTTGGCTGTTAGCTGTATCGGTAGTAGCAGCAAGCAGCCAGGTGCAAACGAGAAAAATTTTTCTCACGCGTCCTGGCTGCCAGATTCACGTTTGCACAGAGTTGTCCGAGTTGTAGTGGGAAGGGGATTAACCTCTACATGACCCATGTTTACGTAAAGAGATTTCGCTGCTTCTCTTCGTGTACAGCTCCCACGTCTAATGAAAACAAAACGGATTTCTGTGGCCGGGAGCTATCAAGTGAACTAAAATATTCACATAATTACGGAGGGCAAAAGTATATTATTAATTTCAATTTTCTGATTTTATTTCATTTCCAAGTTAGTTACAGTCAAGCATGAATCGCCTTGCAAAACAGCGAAGTTACTTTTGCAAGTTTGATAAGGAATTTGGCTTTATTAATCTTTCCACCGGGGCAATCCTTTATTTGAAACAGAGTGTTTCATTCCACAGTATTGGCTAGTTCCAATTGTTCACTGAATTTCAAGTGCAATTTCAAGTGCACGTCATCATCTTCTGCCATATATGGCATTATGTCATAATAAAGAACCAAAAATGAGATCGTAGAGTACTGGTACTCCAAGAAAATTTACATCCCAAAAACCACACTGAAAAGCTTAATATTAGATGGGACCTACTTCATAGTGAATCTGGAAAAAGCCAATTTGCACTTCAAGCCGATTTATGCATTTTAGTATGGTTTACGAAATTTCGATGCTCTTTGGAGTATCCTCTGATGCCCTGTTTCTTTTATGGTGCAATGTAAGCTCTCTTAGTGCTTTACACACACAAACATATGGGCTGCCTACACCACTGCAGTTGCACACACAAAATAATGCCTGTTTTCTAGCACTCTGTGGCAATTGGTAAATCGAACCTATTTCTAACAGTCTCCGGATAGTATTGCGAACGGTGGTTAGAAAAGCGTTACTTTCAAAGTAAATTTCTTTTTATGCAAGATGAATTGTTTTATGTGTGAGAAAGTGGGATGGATATCTAAATCACAGAGCGTTTGAAACTGAACAGCTTGAGGCCCAGCCACTTACAAGAACTTCGAGCTGCGAGACATTTATGTCATAATTTTAAATTTACTGGCACATTTGTGTGAGGTGTCTTAAAGTATAACACACCCAAAATAAGATCAATATTACATGTGAAAGCTTAGCTTCTATTGTAGCGTGTTAGTCCGGCCCCGGTAGCTGATCCCCATCGACTCGCAGGTCGCCGAAGTGGCGTCAACTTGAAAGACCTGCACCAGGCGAACGGTCTACCCGCCGGGAGGCCCTAGCCACATGACATTTCATTTCATTATCTTAGAGACCAATATTTTATGTGAAAGCTTAGCTTTTCTTGTAGATATAGGGTACTGTGTACATTAATGTAAACCGTTAACTTTTCCTCTTGTGTGTTCGCACTATGTAACCAGTGATCTTGCTATTGGCTGACTATAACACGTGTCTTATGCTCTGAATAGCTGCTGTCATCGGCTGGCGAGATCTCGTGGCTTGAGATATGACTCGCTTACAAAAGGACATCTCAACCTTGGTTTCAACTCTCCGAAAACTAACGCACTGTGTTTGGTGCAATTCGAATTTATACTTTCGTAATGTGAAAATATGCAGCGTATACGTTGCTGCAAATCAAAGGTCTTTCCAAAACTTCTCTCCTTTTTTTAAATTAAAAATCACTCCAAAACTTCTTTGCCCCGTCTTTCTTTCTTTTTTTTTTTTTCCCGGGAATTTTTACGCGATTGTATAAAACGTTAACCATTCAAAGGATTGATAAGTTCTACAGTTCCGATGGAAAATCTACAAAAAACCTGCTGTCACTTAGCACAGAAAAAGTGTATTTTCGCCCGGGAAGAAGCATATTTTTTAAGCGGGATATCCAGGAGAAATCCGGGAATTTTTTTCCTTGTCCCCGTATACACCCTGCAGATGATTTCAAAAAGTCATTCCCACCACAAGGACCCTTCCTTGTCTGTGATTACCTGCATTTATTAAACTTCTTTTGTATAAAAATGTTTCATAGCCATATTTTTATGTTTATTGGAATAATACAAATTGATTCAGTTAAAAGTAGCCTGCCTCTGCTTTGAGTGCGAATGCAGTATTTTGACTTCTGTGGTAGAGTAAACAACTACAATAGTGGACAATTTTATGCAGTTATTGATTTTTAGCATTGTTCTGTTAGCATTTCAGTTCATTTCATCAGTGTACTTAGATGTTTCTCTTAGCAGTCTGCAAAATGACTTTCTCGATAGAAGAAAGAATTTAAATTGTGGAAGCATATGTAAAAACAGGTTGAATTAAGCAAACTCGCAAAATTCTTGGGTTCAAGTATCTGGATAGAGGACTCTCAGCAAAGAGAGCAATACAGAGTCTGTATAAAAATTGGTGCACCTACAGATCTGTGCAAAATGTAAAATGACAAAGAATTCTTTCAATTTGCACACCAAAAGTTATTGCAGCAGACATTCACTGAAGAACTATTCAGAGCCCAAAGAAGTCTACATGTAAATTGACCCAACAGGCACATGTAAGCAGGAGGAATTGCCACGGGATATTGAAAAGTCTTGATTTGAAGGCATATTGTGTGTTGGTTGTGCAACAATTGTGAGAGGTTGATGGTCAGAAATGTTGATTACTGCAGATGGCTTTTGAATAACATCAGTGATAGTTTGTTAAACCCTTTCCATTACATCATGAGTGATGAAGTATTGTTTCATCTTTCTGGTCATGTGAGTTCACAGAACATGAGATACTGGGCAATGAAGAACCCTAACATTGTGTGTCAGCAACCTCTCCATGATATATATATGCATTTGGTGTGGTTTAACAGGCGCACACATCATTGGACCAATATTTTTTTGATTTTACCCTCAACATGCTTGCATATGTGGAAATTTTTGATACATTTTGTGCTAAGCACACTGAATATGAAAGCTAGTACTGTTTTGTCCAGTAAGGTTTCCCTGGAACAAGTCCATGATGTCGTCACTGAGGAATGAACTGTCAGAAACCAATTATGGCTATCGTGTTTGCCGGATCTAACATGCGATTTTTTTCCTGTGGGGGTTGCTTGAAGAGCAAGGCCTATGAAATAAATCCACACACAATACAAAAACTGAAAGACATCATCAGTTGTGAAGTTGCTGCCCATGATATCTGAACTTTATGCTAGGTGTTTCTGAATATGCTTAGACATGCACAGCTGCGTATTGATGTTGCAGGGACTCGCCGTTGAGTCCTGCCCACTCGTCTCTTATAGGATGCCTAAAGGATGCTTCTTTCTCGGATAGAGATACAACAATTCAAGCAAATCACATTAACGGTTTTTATTACAATAAAGTAGATTGACAAAACATAACTTCGGTTTAGAGTGGTGTTGCAAGCGATGGGCAACATGCAAACAGTCAGTGTCCTTCTCTATATAGAATGTCCATGCAAGCAATTGATTTAAGGCACATTCTCAGTATAAAAGTTAGGATGACGGCTTTTCTTGTCTGGGTCTGCTCTGCTAGCACCGGTCTACTACTGTCCAGCCGAGGCTGGCAGGAACAGCGCTTATATTCTCTTCAGCTAGAGGCCGCTCATGTCATGGTGCGGTCCTAGTCGGTGAACTATTGGCTTACAGCCTTCTCTGCTCTTGCATTCTTCATCTTTGTGCCGGCTCTTATCGTTATGTCGGAACACTCAGTTTCAATGTCTTCTATAGATGCATTTTTCATTGTAAATAAATGGAAGTCCATTTCAGATCTTCATTCCTGTAATTTCACTGCATTTTGTTTATACATATGTGGTCTACTTTTATCTGTGCCACTGTGTAGATGAGTATTACTTTTTAATTTATGTGCTGTTGGTTTTGAAACTGTGAACTTTTTGTGGATACACCATTTTTAATTTGACTTTATTAAGCTTTCTCTACGTATTACACACTTCTGACCAGTAAAATTGCAGCACCATGAAGACTGCATGCAACAAATGTCAATTTGTGAGCAAGTGTAGTATGTACATGCTTGGATACCTAAATTTGCAGCTCTTCGGCTCTTGGACTATCGGCACGGGAACCATTGTTGCAGTTTCCGTAGGTATGGCAACAGAGGAGGTACATAGAGCATACGAAACAGAGTGATTCAGATACTGTCCTGGCCAGCACTTTTTATAGATGTCTCACCCATTGAAAACATCTAATCATGAGGTGCAACTAGGCAGGCATGCCACCACTCACCAGCCACTACAATTAATGAACTGTGGCATAGTGTTCAAATGCCATGCAATCATGTGCCAGTATGTGTCATCCCATCTCAGTTCGATTTGGTGCCCAGGTGGGTTAGAACCATTTTTACTCTCAGAGGTGGCAACACTGCATACTGAATTTTGCATGCTGTACCTTCCCAAGTTATCTACAAATTTAATTATGTATTCTGCTGACTATACAGTACATGCATAATAATTGAAATTTCATTATTTGCTATTCTTTGTGGTGTTGGGATTTCAATTAATGGCTTGCAATGTATTTTAAAATTCTTAATTGTGAAGTATTAAATTATGTATCTTTTTATTAAGCTAATCTGAACTGGACTCCCAGATTAAGATTCTAGTTGTTTATGAAATCTGTTGAGCGTAATATGATGGTTTTTGAGTCAAGTAGCACTGAAGATTCCCTCCAAGAATGGGAAGTTTTCATTTTCTGTACATCTTTTAATTGTGACATAACATCAAAAAAAAAAAAAAAAAACAGATCATTTCCTTAATGTTGCTGAAAGTTTAATTGTAAAGAAACAGACTGCAGTGTAATAGGTGCAAACCAAAGCAAAACATAGGGCTGTTTGACACAGTGCTCCACTACAGACTGTTAACAAAGGTCCAAGCAAGGAATATGTTCCCAGTTATGTGAGTAGTTTGAAGACCTTTTAATCACAGAACCTAGGGTGTTGTCCTCAGTGGTGATTGTTCACCAGAGACAAGGATATGGTCAGGAGTGCTCCAAGGAAGTGTGGTAAGAGTGCTCTTGTTCCTTACATACATAAACCATATGACGGACAGGGTGAGCAGAAATCTCTCTCTGTTCACTGATCGTACTGTATTATATGGGCAAGTACTTTTATTGAGTGACTGTAGAAGCTTACAGGATGCCTTAGACAGAATTTCAATTTGGTATTATGAATGCCATTATGTTAATGCAGATGAGTATGAAAAACAATCTTGTAATGTTTGAATACAGTATTAGAGGTGCGCTGCTTGACAGTCACATTGGTTAAGTATCTGGACATAATTTTGCAAAGTGATGTGAAGTGGAACGAGCGTATAAGGATGGTACTAGCAGATGTGAATGGTCAGCTTCAGTTCATTGGGAGAGTTTCAGAAAAGTGGATCTTATCTATACAGGAGACCACCTCAGAGAACAGTAGAACGACCCATTCTTGAATACTCTTAAAGTATTTGGGATCCCAGTCAGGTCTGATTAAAGAAAGACATCAAAGCAATTCAGAGGCATGTTACTGGGTTTGTATCCAATATGTTTGATCAACACACAGTTATTGCAGAGATGGTACCTGAACTTTTGGGAATCTGTGAAGGGAGGATTGTTCTTTTTGGGAAATGCTATTGAGAAAATTTAGAGAACAGGCACAATACTACTGCCACCAACATATATTTCACATGAGGACAACAGAGAAATTAGGGCTCATATGGCAACCATTTTTCACTCATTCCATTTGCAGCTGAAATAGCAAAGGAAAGGACTCACAGTGGCTTTTGGTGTATATATATGTAGATGTAGCTGCAGATAAATCAAGGGATGTTGAATGAAATGTGTTTCGCTTCCAAAAGGGCAATGCATGAAACACTGCTGTATCAAAATGTTATTGAAAGATCCCTCACAGAGCCCAAAGTAATTTTGCTCAAATGTAAAGGCTGTTGGTGACACCAAAGTTAGTGTCCCGTGGATGAGATGGGTATGGGAATTGAGAGTAGCGCAGCAAAAGCAGAAATGATGACTTTTGTTTTCAAATGTCCATTTACAAAGAAAGCCCAGGATTATTGCATCATTTAATTATTGCAGCAGTACAGAGATTAGTGATATAGATATTATTGTCAGTAGTGTTGAGAAACAGCTGAAATAGCTAAAACTGAAGAAAGCTTCCAGGCCCAACAGAATCCGTATCAGATTGTACACCAGATTTGCACTTGATAGCTCTTCTTTTAACCATAATATACTGTATAGTAGAGCCTTTTAGCAAAGAACTGTGCCCAGTGTTTGGAAGAAAGCATAGGTCACACCACTCCACAACGATAGTAACAGAAGTGATCCACCAAACTACTGTTGAATACCCTTGAAATCCATTTGTTGTAGAATCTTGGTACATGTTCTGAACTAAAATGTAATTAGGTATTTAGAAAAAAAATGATCCCCGCTGCGCCATCCAGCACGAATCCTGGGAACATCGATCATGTGAAACCGAACTTGTGCTTTCCTTGCATGACATGAAAGCATGGATCAAGCCCATCTGGTAGATGCAGTATTTCCTGACTTTGGAAAAGCGTTTGACTGGTATCAAAAGTAGGATTGTGTGGCATATTAAGCATTGTATTGTATTGTATGTGAACCGGGAGCCTGGAAATGACAGAGGGGCTCCGCCCCGCCGCAGCTGCAGTGGGCCACAACCCCACAACTACCGCAGTCCACTTCACTTTTCCGCAGCACCAAACTGAACCACTCTTTCAGGGTTATTGTGCGGTTCGGCCCCTGATGCACACCCCCCACCCCCCCCACCCCCCCAAGGGAATGTCTCGCAGCAGACGAGTATAACCCCTGTGTTCACGTGGTAGAATAATGGTTGTGTACGTGTACGTGGAGAACTTGTTTGCACAGCAGTCGTCGACATAGTGTAGCTGAGGCAGAATAAGGAGAACCAACTCGCATTCACTGAAGCAGATGGAAAACCGCCAAAAACCATCCACAGACTGACCGGCTCACTGGACCTCAACACAAGTCCACCGGGCGGGTTCGTGCCGGGGACCAGGTACGCTTTCCCAGTCCGGAAAGCCGTGCGTTAGATTGCACGGCTAACTGGGCGGGCCCATATGAAGCATAATTTGTGACTGTATTGAGGATTTCGCATTAGGGAGAACATAGCATGTTTTCTTGGATGTGTAGTTGTCGACAGATGTAGAAGTAACTTCAGTGTGCCCAAAGTAAGTGTGTTGGGTCCCCTGCTGTCAAATTATATATTAATGACTTGCAGACAATATCGTCATGTCAGAACCACAAGAGAGTTCAAATCTGAAGGCGGGGTTGTCAGTGAAGCATCACACTTAGAACTGAAAGAACATTTTCAGTGACACCAACATACAGCCAGAAAAGAACTTAAATGCTGGACAGAGGGTCAGTTTATTTATACAGTCATTGGATGTTCCATAGTGCTGGTACTTAAACATACATCAAATATTCTGTAATATACAAACATAAGATATTCAGTAATATTCTAGAAATGCTAAATACAGAATAACATGTCACTGATGGGGATCGGGTTCAAACTGGTGATCCGCACCTTGCCAACCAGCGATGCTAACCAATATGTCATACTAAATGTGCCATAGCTTGCAGCATTGGAGCTAACTGCAGCACCCTGGATCTAGATCTTGTCAATGGTCCTCAGTATGATGGCATTGGATCCTTGCATTCTGGTCGTGTTTTTACATCCTCTTCACTATGATGTTCATTGAAAGTAACCCCTCCCATCGACCCTCGTAGATTGTCAAGTGGTTCTTCAGTTGCCTTGGACCTCCCATCAACAATCTGTGCCCCCAGACTGTAGTAGGCGTTCATATGGTGGACATGGACAGTGTCTCTGCAATGTTTCTCTCTTGAGGAAGGGTTATAATTCTCAACTTCATATGTGGCATTTGACAAGTGACAGAGGATATGATACAGCCAAAAGTAGTGCTGTAGTAACTTTTTTGATTGTCCTGTTTTTTGCAGAGTCGTAAGCATTCAAACGAAGACTTGTAGGCCGTATCTTGTTACTTCATGTTTGATGTTGTAGTGCTCTTGTTCCTTCTCCTGGGCATCCAGTACCGATATGCAAGCCAGCTCTATTGCTTCTTCAATCATGGTAATGGGGTGTTTATGTAGTCATGCAGAGTATCATCCAGTTGGAACGGGAACAGTGTTTCTATTGCTGCTTTGGCTTCAGAACCATGGAACCAAAAGGAAAGGGTGAAGCTTGTATAGTTTTGTCAGGCTGTGTTGCATGTAAATGTCATGACAGTTAGTATTATATCCCAATCATTCTGTTTGATATCAACACATATTAAAACCATACATGCCAATGTCTTATTGAAGAGTACTGTGAGGTTGGTACGCAGTTGTCACCCTGTGCACTATTTAACATGAAATCAGCTCTGATACTAGTCTCAAGTACAAAATTTTTCCTTGATTAGAGATCACACAGGGTGTTCCATGCTTGAAAATGATTTGTCTATGAGGAACTTTGTAATTTCAGAAGTTTCAGCAGTAGGCACAGCTTTGGTGGCAGCAAAGCTGGTTAATTAGTCAGTGCAGACTCTTCCATCGATTCCCATTGGTGAACTTCAGGAACCTCCCCAAGAAGTCAATTCCAGTTTAGTGGAATGACGCTTCTTCAGATGGGACTAATACCAGATAACCCGGAGGTAAACGTGGCACATGCGTTTGTCAGTCGCATTCCCTACAGTGGCTCACATGGTGTCTAACGGATCAGTACAGATCTGGCCAGTGATATCTCCCTCTGATTTGGTCTAGACTCTCCACAGATCCAAGGTGATCAAATGTTGGACTAATTAATTGGAATTCTTCTGTGAAGGTTTCCTTCTTCTTTAGCCTTCTATAGTTTTCAGCAGTGCTGGGTCTTCCCTCTGTATAGCGGCAATGTCATTTAATGCAGCAATGACTGAAACTTTGTCTATATTTTGTTTTCCACTGAAGGGTCCCTTAAAAGAAGGTAAGGTCTTTCGTGCTTCTGTTGTCTTCTGTATACCATTGTGACATACTCCTGAAGCCTCAGTGCCCATCTTGTCATTTGACCCAGTGGATTCTTCAGGCTAGTCAGCCAGCAGAGAGAAAAATGGTCCATTGTGACAGTGAAGTGTTTACCAGAACAGCTTGGTGTATGTCTTCTGCAACTCCTGAGATAAAATGTGAGCTTTCGTCAGTTTTTGTCATGTTGCAAATGGCCAAAACATTCTGTATCATTTTGCTGTGACATTGGGCCAAGTTCTTCAGTTGCTATTGTTGTTACCAGATGTTTTCTGCAGTTTGGTCCGGACTTTGTCCCAGCTATTGAGCTTCTCTTTGCTGTTTTTAACCACCTCTGGGTTGTGCTATGTAAATAACAAAAACAGAAGTTTGCCACACATAAAGTCATCTCACTTACTGTATTTGATGGCTTGGTCAAATTCTTTCAGCCATTTCATCAGTCTACTGTCGTCGTAACTGCCATCTGCTTCACATCTCCTGTGCAGCAAGCTATGTAAATTTAAGTATTAACTGTGTTTTTCTTATTTGTCACTTCTTTTTCCATATGTTTTTGCTTTTAGGAAGCTTTAATTTTCGAGTAATAGTAATAGTGTTCCATAGATTTCGTGTTTGTTTCAAATACAGTCCAGAGACAGTTAGTGCTTATTTTCATTGTTTCCAACTAGAAGTGTCTAATAACGACATTTAGTCAGCCAGTTACCTTTAGTGAATTAGCAGTCTAGTTAAGAGTTGATAACTTAACTTTCTACAGTAAATTGCTGATTTCTGAGGATGGATAGGATACGCGACTTCTGTGTACGGACGCAGGAGGAGCTGGCCGCTGTTCATGAACAGCTGAACGTGCTGACAGCCACGGTCAGGCGTCTTCAGGCTGCTGCCTCAGAGTGTAGCGGCAGTGGAGAGTCCGGTGTGTCACGTGTTACATGCTTCACTCACAGTCCCTGCTGTAGAGACATCTTCGCGGGTACCGGTTGCAGTCGGGCCACCCTCTCCCCTAGGGGAGTGGCGGCTTCAACGGCGTTTGTGTCGCATGAGGCAGAGGGTCAATGTGGAGGCTGGCCGTGTGGCATCGCCCGCTCTGCCTGTGAATGGACATGTGGCCGCTCCTTCAGCAAGGTCCAAGCAGGCACACGGGGGGAGGGGTTTATTAGTGATTGGGAGCTCCAATGTTAGGCAGGTGATGGAGCCCCTTAGGGAAATAGCAGAAAAGTCGGGGAAGAAGGCCAATGTTCACTCTTTCTGCTTGCCAGGGGAGTCTCATCTGAGATGTGGAGGAGGCCCTGCCGGTGGCACTAGATTCAGAGGTCATCCTCAGTTCATACAGGTGGTTGGTGGGGTTGGTGAAGGTGGAAAGCCTCGCTTGTGAGGTGGAATCTGAGCTAACTATTTGTGGTATCATTCCCAGAACCGATCGTGGTCCTCTGGTTTGGAGCCAAGTGGAAGGCTTAAACAAGAGGCTCAGACAATTCTGTGGAGATATGGGGTGCAAATTTCTCGACCTCCACTATCGGGTGGAGAAATGTAGGGTCCCCTGAATAGGGCAGGCCATCGGCACATTTGCTGTTCGTGAACAGCGGCCAGCTCCTCCTGCATCCGTACACAGCAGTCACACATCCTATCCATCTTAAGAAATCAACAATTTACTGTAGAGAGTTAAGTAATCAACTTTTAACTAGACTGCTAATTCACTAAAGGCGACTGGCTGACTAAACTGTGGTTACTAGACACTTCTTGTTGGAAACAATGAAAATAAGCACTAATTGTCCCTGGACTGTATTCAAAACAAACACGAAATCTATGGAAGCGGGAAGCGGCTACAAGGGTAGCGGAGTACGTGTGGATTGCACATATGGGTTTTTTAGGTTAAAGAATTCCCTCCCTAGGTCCGACAAGACGCCTCCTGAGACGCGTCAAGGTAGCAGTAGGCAAAATGCAATAGGGGATGACAATATTAATGTGGTAATAGTAAACTGCAGGAGTGTCTATAGAAAGGTCCCAGAATTGCTCTCATTAATGGATGGTCACAATACCCACATAGTACTAGGGACGGAAAGTTGGCTGAAACCAGATGTAAACAGTAATGAAATACCACAGACAGGCTGGACAGTGAAGGGGGAGGCGTTAAAAAGTGCAATAGTATCGAAGGAAATTGACAGAGATCCGAAATGTGAAATAATTTGGGTGAAGGTCAGGTTAAGGCAGGCTCAAACATAGTAATTGGATGTCTCTATAGGCCCCCTGGCTCAGCAGCTGTTGTGGCAGGACATCTGAAGGAAATTTTGGAAAATATTTTGAGTAGATTTCCCAATCATGTTATAGTTCTGGGTGGAGATTTTAGTTTACCAGATATAGACTGGGAGACTCAACGTTTATAACGGGTGGCAGGGCCAAAGAAACCAGTTAAATTTTTTTAAGTGCTTTATCTGAAAACTAACTTGAGCAGTTAAACAGAGAACCGACTCGTGGCGATAACATATTAGACCTTCTGGTGACAAACAGACCCGAAGTATTTGAAACAGTCAACGCAGAACAGGAAATCAGCGATCATAAAGCGGGTACAGCATCGAGATTTCAGCCGAAAATCAAAATATTAAAATAGTTAGGAAGATTTTTCTTTTTAACAAAAGTGACAAAAAGCAGATTTCAGAGTACTTGGCAGCCCAACACCAAAGTTTTATCTCAAGTACAGGTTAGTGTTGAGGATCAGTGGACAAAGTTCAAAACCATTGTACAATATGCATTAGATGAGTATGTGCCAAGAAAGATCATAAGAGATGGAAAAGAGCCACCGTGGTACAACAACAGAGTTAGAAAACTGCTATGGAAGCAAAGGGAACTTCACAGCAAACATAAACATAGCCAAAGCCTTGCAGACAAACAAAAGTTACACAAAGAGAAATGTAGTGTGAGGGCGAGGGGCTATGCGAGAGACGTTCAATGAATTCGAAAGTAAAGTTCTATGTACTGACTTGGCAGAAAATCCTAAGAAATTTTGGTCTTATGTCAAAGCAGTAGGTGGATCAAAAAAATTGTCCAGACACTCTGTGACCAAAATGGTACTGAAAGAGAGGATGACAGACTAAAGGCCAAAATACTAAATGTCTTTTCCCAAAGCTGTTTCACAGAGGAAGACTGCACTGTAGTTCCTTCTCTAGATTGTCACAGAGATGACAAAATGGTAGATATCAAAATAGATTACAGAGGGATAGAAAAACAATTAAAATCGCTCAAAAGAGGAAAGGCCGCTTGACCTGATTGGATACCAGTTCGATTTCACACAGAGTACGTGAAGGAACTTGCCCCCTTCTTGCAGCGGTGTACCATAGGTATCTAGAAGAGCGTAGCCTTCCAAAGGATTGGAAAAGGGCACAGGTCATCCCCGTTTTCAAGAAGGGACGTCGAACAGATGTCTCTAACGTCGATCAGTTGTAGAATTTTGGAACACATATTATGAGGGAGTAAAATGACTTTTCTGGAGACTAGAAATCTACTCTGTAGGAATCCGCATGGGTTTCGAAAAAGACGATCGTGTGAAACCCGGCTCACGCTATTCGTCCACAAGACTCAAAGGGCCATAGACACGGGTTCCCAGGTAGATGCCGTGTTTCTTGACTTCCGCAAGGCGTTTGATACAGTTCCCCACAGTCGTTTGATGAGCAAAGTAAGAGCATATGGACTATCAGACCAGTTGTGTGATTGGAGTGAAGAGTTCCTAGATAACAGAATGCGGCATGTCATTCTCAATGGAGAGAAGTCTTCCGAAGAAGGGGTGATTTCAGGTGTGGTGCAGGGCAGTGTCTTAGGACCGTTGCTGTTCACAATATATATAAATGACCTTGTGGATAACATCGAAAGTTCACTGAGGCTTTTTGCGGATGATGCTGTAGTATATCGAGAGGTTGTAAAAATGGAAAATTGCACTGCAATGCAGGAGGATCTGCAACGAATTGACACATGGTGCAGGGAATGGCAATTGAATCTCAATGTTGACAAGTGTAATGTGCTGCAAATACATAGAAAGGAAGATCCTTTATCATTTAGCTACAATATAGCAGGTCAACAACTGGAAGAAGTTAATTCCATAGGCATTAGGAGTGATTTAAATTAGAATGACCATATAAAATTAATCTTCAGTAAAGCAGATGCCAGACTGAGATTCATTGGAAGAATCCTAAGGAAATGCAGTCTGAAAACAAAGGAAGTGGGTTACAGTACATTTGTTTGCCCACTGCTTGAGTACTGCTCACCGGTGTCTGATCTGTACCGGATAGGGTTGATAGAAGAGATAGAGAAGATCCAATGGAGAGCAGCGCGCTTCGTTACAGGATCATTTAGTAATCGCGAAGTGTTACGGAGATGATAAATAAATTCCAGTGGAAGACTCTGCAAGAGAGACACTCAGTAGCTCGGTACAGGCTTTTGTTAAAGTTTCGATAACATAACTTCACCAAGGAGTCGAGCAGAATATTGCTCCCTCCTACATATATCTTGAGAAGAGACCATGAGGATAAAATCGGAGAGATTAGAGCCCACACAGAGGCATACCGAGAATCTTTCTTTCCTCGAACAATACAAGACTGGAATAGGGAGAACTGATGGAGCTACTCAAGGTACCCTCTGCCACACACCGTCAGGTGGCTTGCCGAGTATGGATGTATATGTAGATGTAGATACTGACCAGCATCTCTGGAAAACACTGATGGATGCCTGATGTGCAGATGCCTTACTACCAGCTTGAAATGCATTGGGCTCGTGAATACATGGACCTGATGTGCTGCTTGTATTCTGATTCCTCTTTATGCAGGCAACAGCTTTTACAATGCCTAATTGGAGCCACAGTGATGTAGATGTCGTGAAGTACCTGGCATCTACGCCAAACAATGCCACATCAAAACCACAGTCAAGTTAAAATCAGAAGGGAGGCTCATCATTGGAACACAACACTAGGAACTGAAAGCACATTCATTCATTTCAGAGATGAAGAGGTTAGCCGTAACTCACAGCAGTATTAATAGTAACCTTGAACTTCATGCATATGATGCATTTATCTATAGTGAAGTAGGCGTATGGTCTGAAAAAAAAAACTGCACAAATAGTCAGATCTTGATAAGATTCCAGTGTGGTACAAAGATAAACAAAGGGCTTGAAATTTTCAGAAATGTAAAACTGTGCATTTTACAAAATGAAAAAATGTATTTCCTGTGACTACGATATCAGTGATGCCTGAATCAGTCAAGTTGAACAAATTCCTGGGTTTAACCAGTTGTACAGACATAAAATGAAATAATCACATAGGCTCTGTTGCGGATAAAGCAGGTGGCAGACTTCGTTTCATTGGTAGAATATTAGGAAATACAATCAGTCTACAAAGGAGATTGCATGTAAAAGTTGTTAGGGACCCATCTTAGAATACTGCCCAAGTATGTGGGACTTGTACCAGTTATCAAATTTGTCGACAAATGGGAGAGTGCCACACAGATACTGAAAAACCTGCTCAGGGAAACATTTGAAGGTAGACACAAACTGTCCCTTGAAATCTTACTTATAAAATTTTAAGAACCTCTGTAAACTGATGAATCTAGGAATATGCTACAGCCCCATACTTACAGCTTCCACAGGAATCATGATGACAAGATTGTACTAATCACAGCACTCATAGAAGCATTTAAGCAATCATTCCTCCCGCGCTCCGTAGATGAACGGAACGTGGAAAAAGTCCTAGTTGGTACAACAGAAAGTACTCTCTGCCAGGCACTTCACAGTGGTTTGTTGATGTGGGTTTGGATCTACATGTAAACTGTATGGTTTGGATCGGGCTGTTCCAGCACAAGAGCTCAGCTGTGATCAGCCAGTTGCCCATGGGCACTGGTGGGCAGGAGTGAGTTAACAGCTTGCACCCGTGTGCTCAATCTCAGGTGGACAGTGCTGGGCAAGCAGCTTACATGGAGCACTGTGCACAAAACATTGCCTAGGTAGGAGACCATGTACAAGGCAGTGCAGGGTGACTGGTTATAATTAACAAAAACTTTAATATAAGTCAAACATATGAATATTTTATTTAGTTTGAGAAATACATTTCCGTTTATTCACAGTTAATGAAATATTGGGTGTTAATCCTCAAGCTGGCACAAGATGCAGAATACTCGTAAGTTTTGAGTTGTGCAGCTGGGACCTTTCTGCAGCTTATACTCTCTTCAGAAAATCATCAAAACTTCTCTCTTCAGGCAATTGAAGGGATGAAAAACACTTGAAAAAGTTAAGATTCCACTATCAAATTGGCTTTCAAATAGATGAAGTTTGCTCATGAATGCGTTAATTTTATCACACATATCAATAATTAATAGATCCTTTCCTTGAAGTGAAGTGACTTATTTAAGCTGTTTAGATGTAATGTCAGTTAGGAAGGCCAAGCCTGCCTCCCATGTCTTGTCATAGACTGACGGCTGCCCCTCTCCTTTCATTTCCATGAACAATGCAATTCCTTCCTGAATTGTGAAAAATGCATTGATAACACTGCATCTGCTAAGCCACCGCGCTGTGCAGTGATAAGGAATATCGCCTTAGGCTGCTGCCAGGTCATGCAAAAAGCCTTTGATTGACACTGTGGTGCCCTCCAAAATTTGTGCACTTCACCACAACCTTAATGACATTGGCACATTTCACACTTTCGGGACAAATAGCTTCCTGGTGGATGAAACAGTGTATACTTGATATTTCTTTTCAAATTTCTGTCTTGATATTTTCCTTTAGACAAGTCACAAAACATTGCTGGCTCTCAACCATTTGTGGTGCACTGTCTATTGCCTCAGAAGAGAGCCTGTCCCATGGCAAGCATGTTTCCTACAAACTCAAAGACAACATCAAATATGCTGTGACCTGTGGTCGTGTACTCCATCAGTATCACATCTAGCAGCTCCTCAGAATCCTGTAGTTCCAGATATTGTGAGCTGAGCAACATCTGTGACATCTGTGGTTTTTTTCAAGGGCTAGCAAAAAAGCTATTAAAGTCTGGCACTTTTGCTTCAGTTGATTTTCCAAATCCATGCCCAATCATGGATCTGATGAGATACCGTTTGCTTGGAGATGCAAACTCCTTCAAATTTTATAAGCTTTGCTGCCACTAAGCACTCGATGATGCCAAGCAGACATGATCTCACCAAAGACCTATTTAGAATGGTCTTCCATTTCAGTTGCTGCAAGGGTGTGTGCAACTTAGTAGTTTACTCGAAGTGCCGCACCAGTTGAAACTTCGTCATCGTCAGAAACCTACAATAGCTGTATAACACATTTGTAAAAAAATGAAATCAATATGTATACAGAGCTCGTAGAAGTATGTATTCATTTGTTATATTTATTTATTTTGCATCATATTGACCTATTCTGAACTACTTCCTTCAGTGTAACAAAGCATTTTCCTGCATTACTATCCAGCTCATTGTACTGCTTCACGTGAAGAGACATGTAGTGATGCTGTATATTATACTCCTTCATCGTATTCAGAATTTCAGGACACAGATGATACTGAGGCAACCCATATTTCTCAACAAACAAAAACCTCTCTTCCCAACTTTGTGAAAATGGCAACAGGCTCCTTCTAGAACTCATTGTGATCACTATGTCCACTACAGAGCACAAGGTGTAACTAAGCAACAGGCATATGTGGTGAAATGGACCTTTGCGGGTGGCCTAACCTCTAATGCCTGGTCGCTGGGCAAGCCCATCTAAGCCCATGGGTGCCCATGTCCCATGAGGCTGACTTGGAACAGCCTGGTTTAGATCTACATGTCAAATGTATGACCAGGTTTTAACAGTTTGTCACCTTGTGATTAACTTTCAGTGTGGACTGCATCCATATTAATGTGGTATTGCAGTACTACAAGACGTATGAAAACATGCAGACTGTAGCTGTAGCAATGGAAGTTAGGATTTAGGGTTTCCTAAATTACTTCAAGCAAATACGGGAGTGATTCCTTTGAAAAGTTTGTCAGTTTTCCTCCTCCTCCTCCTCCTCCTCCTCCTCCGCCTCCCCCCCCCCCCTCCTCCACCCTCCTTCCCAATAGTGAACTCGTTCCCCAAGGGGAAATAACTCTTTAATCTCCATTCATGTGCTACCTATGCGCCTTACTGAGTTTGTATGGGATGTAGCCAGATAACAGCAGTGTTGTGAGGATGGAAAATGAAGTCACCTTGCATACACCATCTTTGAAATAATTCCCATACCTTTGTTTTTGGGGTGGACACATTACAGCATATTGCATCACATTATTCCATTTGTACTTTGTCATTGTGTTCTGTTTTATATTTGTACCATTAGTTTTCATATTATTAGTCATTTGCTGTGTATTAAGTACTTTGCTGTGATTTTCTTAACTGTTAAATTTTCAAAAAACACTTGTATTATTACAAGATAATGCCACAACATGACACCTTCAGATATTGTATGTAATAATTGTTGTTCCTCAACTTACCAATTGCTTATCCAATATTTCTTCAACATGTGTGCACATTATAGATTTTGGAAGTAAGTGTGAAAGTAATTTTGAATAGATTCCATGTCTTAAGCAAAACATCATCTTATATGTCTTTGCAAAGTAGCAAATATGCATCAGTTCAGTTGTTAAGAAAAATTCATCAATTTCTTAGGCATGCCCGTAAGCATTTCTCGAGTTTTGAAGAGGAGCAACTCCAAGATGTGCAGCATTGTATGGCCCTTTTGGCATTTCCAACAAATACAAGTAAGTTATCTCAAATTTTAACGCCTTTTGCTATTCATTATTATATGATACTTTTTATGATTATTCCATCTAAAAGAGCATTTGAATTTAAATTTCATTATCTTTTCATGTTCCAGAGTCTCCTCATGTGTGTACTTTGTTGTTTCTTTGTTATTCTGCCCACTTTTGCTTTTGTCTTGTGGTTTCTATTGATGTTTTTTGATGGTATTTGTGAAATTTTCTCAGTCTTCCATTTCGTGTAATGTCGTGTGTCCTTTATCCACTTCATTTTTCCCATCTGAATAGCTTACTTCAAGAACTTTTCTTGTTCTTTACCTGAACATATCTGTGAATCTGTATGTATATGTATAAATTTCAGATGTTGCTCTCTTCATACAAATTCCTTCTTTTTATTGGTGTAAAATTATTTAGATATTTTTGCATCACCATTTTTCCATTATTTATAATTTTATTCCACCAATTTGTGTTGTTTCTACTGCTGTTATTTCTACTGCATATACTGTTTCCAGAAGTACACTGTCTGATCAAAAGTATTCAAACAACTCTATGTAATGCGGTATTGACCACTAGATGTCCTGAGAGGTGGACCTGCCAGTATAAAAGGAGGAAGAGAGTACTGTGTTCTCAGTAGAGAAGCAGTAAGAGCAGAAATGGGCTGTCAGGAGAGCTGTGACTTTGAATGCAGGAGGTTGAAATTAGCTGTACAGATAATCTGCAACAATCAGCAGAGTCCTCTAACTGGGGAGGTATCAAGAATGGTGTCCATCAGGGTTTAGTCTTGGGTCCTACATTGTTCTTAATATATATTAATGACTTGCCACTCTATATTCATGAAGATGCAAAGCTAGTTATTTTTGCTAATGATACAAGTATAGTAATCACACCCAACAAGCAAGAATCAGCTGAGGAAATTGTAAATGATGTCTTTCAGAAAACTATTAAGTGGTTCTCTGTAAATGGACTCTCACTAAATTTTGAGAAAACACAGTTTATACAATTCTGTACAGTAAATGGCATATCACCATTGATAAATATAGACTATGAACAGAAGTCTGTTGCTCAGGCAGAATACCCAAAATTTCTGGGTGTGTGCATTGATGAGAAATTGAACTGGAAGAAAGACATCGATGATCTGCTGAAACGGTTAGGTTCAGCTACTTTTGCTATTAGGGTTATTGCAAATTTTGGTGATAAACATATAAGTAACTTAGCCTACTATGCCTGTTTTCATTCTCTGCTTTCATATGGCATCATATTTTGGGGCAATTTGTCATCGAGAGAGAGAGAGAGAGAGAGAGAGAGAGAGAGAGAGAGAGAGAGAGAGTATTCATTGCACAAAACATGTAATCAGAATAATAACTGGAGCCCTCCCAAGATCACCTTGCAGACATTTGTTTAAGGAACTCGGGATATTCACAGTACCTTCACAATACATATATTCACTTATGAAATTCATCATTAGTAACCTGTTCCAGTTCAAAAATAACAGTGAAGTGCATAGCTACAACTCTAGAAGAAAGGATGGTCTTCACTATTCTGGATTAAATCTCACTTTGGCATAGAAAGTGGTGAATTATGCTGCCCCAAAAGTCTTTGGTCATTTGCCAAATAGTATTAAAAGTATGACAGATAGCCAACCAACATTTAAAAGCAAGTTAAAAGAATTTCTGAATGACAACTTCTTCTACTCAATAGATGAATTCTTAGATATGAATTAGTAACTGTAAAAAAAAATTAATTATTTTGTACAAAGAAAACGTATGTTAAAGTGACATGTTACACATCATTACGAAATGCCATTTCCATGATCTGTGGAACAAGGATTAATGTAATGTAATGTAATGTGGACTTGTCACTGGATGTCACCTAAGTAACAAATCCATCAGAACATTGCAACCAATCCAAAGCTGCCCAAGTTGACTCTCAGTGATGGGATTAAGTGGAACAGCAAAGGAACAACCACAGCTAAACTAAGACCAGGTACACTTATACTCATGGAAAGGGACAGATGAGAATTGCGGAGGGTGGTTGTAAAAAATTGCATGAAATCAGCAGAAGGAATCGCTCATGAGTTCAGTAGTGCTACCAGCTGTCCTACTAGCACAATGACTGTGTATAGGGAGTTTAAAAGGAATTGAGATAGAGTGGTTGAGCAGCTCCTTACAAGTCACACTTTTCTGTTTTCGAAGCTAACCATTTCTTGAGCTGGTTAAAAGGGAACACTGCTGGACAGTGAAAGACTGAAGATTGGTGTTCTGTAGTGGTGAACAACTACTGTACCCTTGGAAATCTGAGGGGTGGGTTAGGGTTTGGAAAATGCTCAAAGAACGTTACCTGCCATAATTTGTAGTGCCAACAGTAAAGTACAGAAGAGGTGGTGTGCGGTATGAGGGTGTTTATTTGGTTAAGGTGTGGTCCCCTTATTGTGCTTAAGAAAACACTAAATGAGGAAGGATTTGAACACATTTTACAGCATTGTACAGTAGAGGAACAGTTCAGAGACTATACTCATTAACAAGACGGTGCACCTTATTACAAAGCAGCATCTGTGAGGCAATGGTTTTTGGATAGTAATATTGGCTACTAATAGGTGTCCAGATACTTCTGATCTGATAATATATGGTTATGTTGTATTGTCTTATATTTTATGCTGATGAATTTTGTTGTAAATTCCATGTGAGCATCTATGCTTTCTGAGTTCCAGATTCTTTCGTGATTAGCCCCTTGAGTTAATTCCTGATGGTTGAGTTATTTGAAATAAGGGCCTTATGCAAATTTCTAATTGGTTATTGCTGTGAACAGATTGTCCTGTAGCAACTTGCAATTTACTGTATTTTTCACATGAAATTTGTAAATTCGTTTTTTATGTAGCTTTTTCTCTATTGTCCTAAACATATTCTCAGTAGATCATGAGGATTGTGACATCATTTTCAAATCCCAGGCTCCTCACGTTGCTTTCTCGTGTGTCCTGATAATTTTCTCAAGAACAATGATAAAGATCAGGAATAAGAACCTGTCATGCTGCTGCACTTCAGTTTTGATCTCAGATGACACGGAAATTTCTCTCTTGATCCAAAATTTTTCAAGTTTGTTGAAGAAAACCTGTCAGTCTGTGGAGTCATACCCCTTCTTGAAATTCATAAAGAGGACCACTGTATTTCTGCTATTTCCCACCTGAAGAATTGTCTTAAGATTCCAGAACTGTTCTATGCAGGAGCATCTGTTGTAAAAATGTACCTGGTACTCTACCTGGAGATCTCCCTTATCTTTTGAGTTTGTTTGGGGGCTTTGATCTTTGAATAACTTTGTAGTTGACTAGCAAGAGATATAGACCTAAAGAATTACATAAGAATGTTGCGCCTTCTCCCCCACCACCTTTCTTGTGAAGTGTAGAAGTGCACATCCCCAGTCAAGAGATTTGTTTGATTTTCCATAATTCTGCTATTTTCTTTTCATTCTTTGCATAAAAATTTTCATCATTCAGCTCCAGAATTCTGCAATAATTCTGTCTTCATATGTGAATATTTTATTAAATAATATATGCTATTTTCATGATGGTTGGTAGTTTAGTTTTCTTATTGAAATAGTTCTACAGCTTAATAGTGTAAACAGTCAGCAGTGAGTCTTAATTCTGCTTGATAATACACACAGTCAGCAGTCAATCGAAATTCTGAAATTCTAGAAAGACTGTATATGTAAACTGAAATCTGATTACAGTTGAGTATATCATATATGTACACTGTTAAATTAAGAATTAAAATGTGTGGACAGTTTGTGTGTATTTAAGAGAAGAGATGTTTGATGCCACATAGAGTAAACACGCTAATAACAGACTGAAAATGTAGCAAGAAATTAAACATAAGAAAGTCAAACAATGGAAACTCCAAGTTGGAAAATGAACAATATAAGGAAAAGGTAGATTGCTGCTCACTGTAAAGATGACACACAGAGTTGCAGACTGACATCTCCTTGCCACACAGCCTCCCTGCCAGAGATGCTGGACGTGTGTGTGCAGTGTGCTTGCTTCTATGAACGAATGTGTCTTTTTGTTGTGCCTGTATGCAACTCAGCATGTCACATTTATGGGTTAGTTGCAATCTGTCTTTTCCTTCTACTGTTTAGCACAAGAGAGCACTTTTAATACATATGACCATAACTTTTTTCCCCAGTTATTTTTACTTCATAAAGAAATGTAGCCAGTATTTGTCTTTATTGTTGACTGCAACATTTATGTGTACACTTGTGATTGTATCCATGTTGCTCTGGTTAGAAATCACTTCTGTTGTTTTAGGGGCTAAGATAATAGTATTATTACAGTTGATTATCATGAGGAAAGTAGAAATGTAAAGTGCCAGTTTTACAGCTCTATCTAGACCATTTTTACTAATAATACTAACATTTTGTTGTATCTCCTAAATTTGGTACACCTTACAGCAAGATGTAACTGTAGGTGTAAGTAGATGGAAATTAATTCTGTGTAACTAATATAAATATTCTGATTTCTTTCTCTTGCAGCTCTTTCACCATATAAGGAACTGCTGGATGAAAGCCGATGGGAACGGTTGGTGGAACAGTTCCGGCAAGAAAATTATAGGCTGTTCCAGTTAGCTTCCCAGTCTGTTTTCACAGTTGCCTTGCAAGCTGGACTGTCAGCCCTAAAGACACCATATCCTTTTTTCATTGCAGTAGTTTGTAGTAGTAGGTAGTTTGTGACTTGATCCTTATTGTGTGTACATCTGGGTTCCATGGCTGTTTTTACATTCAGTAAAACTTTTGTAGCCATGTGACCAGATAATCATGTTTTTCTGACCAGTATTTCAGCCACTGTTGCAAGGTGACTTCATCAGGATGGTTTATTTAGTGCTGGGCCAGTGCCTTATTGAAATCTCATACAGAGTAAGCACACCCTGTTCAGTCAGT
Source organism: Schistocerca piceifrons (assembly GCF_021461385.2). NCBI lineage: Eukaryota > Metazoa > Arthropoda > Insecta > Orthoptera > Acrididae > Schistocerca > Schistocerca piceifrons. Next base: position 322,493,833 of record NC_060140.1, read on the forward strand.
TTGTCAAGAAGTCACTGAACACTACCCCTGCATTTGCGGATAAAAGCCAATAGGAAATAAAACAAAACTACTATCAGTAAAGGATTTCAGTTCTATCTGACCATTCAATGAAAAACAGAGTTCAATGATGATGTTGACAGACAGCCACAAGGAGCAGGATGAAATTGCTCTACACAAGATGTGAATGTGGAACTTTCCACTTGATGGAGGTCACTTAACAACACTGGTTAAAACATTGGTCTGCAAAAATGATGATGCATTCAAACTTTAACCTGGTGCTTATTAAGACTTTTGTGTGTATGTTGTTCTGACTACTTATAAATATTGAAAAAAAGAAAGAAAGTAGCTGTATGAGCCTTAACGGACTATCACTCAGTGTTACAGTCAGAATCGAGAAAGTCGGAACCCAAGTTGCCCTGTGTGCCAAGAGTCACTGAATGAGCTAGCTATGCCATTACCTTTTGCACACTGCTCTCAGTCTCGCTTAGTTTGTGCTATTTCGGGCCTTCCATTGAATGAGCACAATCAGCCAATGATGTTGCCAAATGGCTATGTTTATGGTGAACAGGTGAGTTGTCCAAAAATTCTCAGTTTATAACTAATTATTATTATTATTATTATTATTATTATTATTATTATTATTACCATTATTACTACTACAATTATTAAGGTTGTTATTATTTCACTGTTGATATCTGAGATTTGTTGCAGGCTTTGGAACAGATGGCAATGGAGAACAATGGTCAGATAGTGTGTCCTAAGACAAAAGAGGTCTTCCCCTATATAAAGCTGGAAAAAGTATTTGTAATGTAAAATATTTTGTACACCTTCAGGTGCTGCGTTGTTACTACTCCCAAATTAAAATGTTAATATTTGATCTGTTCACTCTTTTATGTTTGTTTTACTTTTTTACATTGGTATGTATTGTATGAGACTTGCACATCATGGTTGAAATCTACAACAAAATCTGTATAAATGTTATAACATGATTTAATTTGTATCAATGTTCACATTACTTAACTATTTGCATGATGGTTCCTGCAATATTTCTGGGTTCTTGCAATTTGATTATAATGTTTGAGAATGAAGTATTTAATATTCCTCTGATGTGTATCACTGTCAATATTTGTAAATTCAGGGAGGAATGCTGTGTATGTGTCATAAAAAGTGTAATGTTTTGTATATGTGTATATACATATCTGAGAAGTAATAAAGAAATTGCATAGGAAAGAATAAGCCACTGTGTACAGAAATTGTTTTGTTGTACTGATGACTCGTTTATCTAGATCAGACCCCAGTGGTAGGCATATCTGTTGGTAAAATTATTCTTATACCACTAGTTTTTACATTAGATACACTGGCAGTTCATCACTCCATTATTGCTGGATCCAATTTGTATTTCTGAGAACTTCATCAATTATGACATAATGGGACATAATTAAAAGTAATTTTCTTACAAACTTTATAGCAAGGTTTTAAATTTTTGAAAGAACTGCTCATTTTTGGCTGTTGATTTCAATTTACTATGTAAAATCTATCTTCTAACATCAAAACCACCTATATTTTTACTTGATTTTGTTCTAGCTTTTCCCAGCTGTGAATTTTCAACCTTTCCCCTCAGAACTCTCTCCTTCTCATAGACTTGTCACTGAACATTTATTTTTTTTCTGACAATTAGTATAACTCATCATTTTTGTTGTGGACTCAATGTTTATTGAAAGCAACCTAACAACACATTCACAGTATGGTTGTAATCAAACACCAGTCACTTTATGAGTAATTTAGAGACATCATTTTATCCATTACCTCAAACCCTCTTTATCTAACTACGTTAAATGTTAAAATTTTTGTGATGTGATGGCTGCAATTAGGTGCTCACACTCCATTTTGTGACGGTATTCCTAAGTACTTCCTATTCAATTTCACTTCATTCTTCATATGTTATGGTAATTCTCGCTGTCAGTGTCCAAATATTTCAAACTTTTAATAAATATTTATACAGCAGCAGACTAAAGTATAATGTTTACTGCATTCTGATATCAGCTTGATGACTTAGGATGGGAATCTCTCTCTCTCTCTCTCTCTCTCTCTCTCTCTCTCTCTCCCTCCCTCCCCCTCTCCCTCTCTAGCAAAACTCTAAAAAAGACCTAATTAATGTTTTCCATTGCTTTCCTTAATACGTTAAGGCAACTACTAGGAAATTACAAAAGTAATTTCTCACCTATTCTTTCCCCATCCCAAGCTTGTGTTCAGCCTCTGATGAAATCACTGACAGTGGAAAATCACTCTCTCCTCCTCCTCCTCCTCCTCATCATCATCGTCATCGTCGTTGTCACTATCATCATTCACTGATGCAAGGTACTGACTGTCATTGCACAACAGTTCAATGTGGGGTCAGAATGTACAGAAGGAATCTTGTTATTTGTTCTTAAAAAATATTAAAGAAAAAGAAAGGATTGTGGGAGCATCTAATATTAGCCAACCAGCTTCTCTGAGGTAATTAAACCACGATATTAAAGAGCTGAAGAAAAAAACTAACAAACTTTTTAATTACTTCCTTATCACCATCTAATTATTTAATTAGCTGATTAATGACACAATCAAGAGAAAGCACCATGACGCAATTAGCTATTAGTTCAAAACATTAGCCGTTACTATGATTTGTGATAAGTAATTCAACAAGTATTTATTAGAAAGTTCTCTATTCTTTGATTACTGTACCAAGTCATTTTGTTTGGGAGTGCAGAGTTAACTTCAGTGACTTCTCCCTCTTAAATCATTACCAATGTATTGTAAGAAAAGATGAAAGCAGTTAATTCATAACAACAGTCAGAAACATAGAAAACAACTTACCAAATAATAAAAACGGAGTTGTCTACATTTACATAAACAAGACTGCTGCTACAGTTGTGTGGAACTCTTAAGAGGGCATTGAAAATCGTTTTTTCACACACTGGTGGGTGGCATATAAAATGTGTAAGCTTGATAATGCCCAAGAGGATAAAATTAGCTTGCAGCAAGTGACCAAAGTGACATCCAATTCAAAGGTTGCACCTGGACATTGAGCCGCATGAACTTATTACCAGAACCTACACATATACAGGATTTTTAAAAAAAGTTTAGTATTTTGAGAGATTGTAGCACCCACCAAAACAAGGAAAAAAGCCAAGTAAACATGGGACCCAAAACAACTATCTTAAGACTTCATTTTATGATACTGTGACAGATGTCTTCTGCTGAAAATTCTTTGCTTTATATGTTTTGGGAGGAGTCAGTATTGGACCAAAACAAGAAAAAAAGTCCTGTAAACATGGACTCCAAAATGCGTACCTTATGAGCCACAAGCACTTATTCAATACAAGAGACGTGTTTCACAGCAGCAAAAATCAACAAGTGCTCACAGCTCTGAAGGTATGCATTTTAGAGCCCATGTTTGCTGGACTTTTTTTTCTTGTTTAACACGATGTACACACATTCTCTTTCTACATGTCTTATAAATTGAATCCCCAGCTGCCTTTTTCTGCCTATATAAGGGGTATCCAAAAAAAGACAGAATTATTTTTTAAAAGCTATATGTTTTTGACAAACACTATTGCACAATCTCTGATGGTGTCGATCATCTACATATATTGTCTGCTAGCCACCAAGCTCTTAAATTTTTTTCAATATTTTCATCAGTTTGGGCAGTTGATGGGCATCCAGAAGGAGGTTAGTCATCAATCGACATGTTGCCATTTTTAAGTCGAGCAAACCACTCACACACTTTGAGTTTTTCCCATAGCATCTCCTTGGTAAGCTGTTATCAAAATTAAAGCAGTTTCAGCAGCATTTTTACCGAGTAGAATACAAAATTTCAGTTAAACTTGCCACCATAAAAACAAAACAAGGACAAAATAATGCTACCAAAATAATCACTGCAGATGACAGAACAAGCCAGGTCAACAACACAGGTGGCACACCCCCTCATATATGAAGACTGATCTTGGGAACAGTTGCAGGAATTTTGATAACAGTTTCAGTAATGGATATGTAGATTCATGAGGAAAGTTTGTGTATATAATTTCTAAATTTTTGGTGCAAACAGGCAGAACTAGGATGAAGTTCCCCAGCCATGTCTTTTTCTGTTCTTCATGACAAAGATTTGTGGGCACACGAGACGGGCAAAAAGCAGCCCGCTTGCATTGCCAGGCCAACATGAATTGCTGTTACAGGGATTCAAACTCGAGCTGCTACTGAATTACCAAACAATCTGAGATGCAAGGTACATCGGGTTTTATACTGATAAGAACAGATTTTCTGGTCCAAAGTTAATGTTTAAGGGGTGTGAAGCTTGTATTGGACAGATGCTGGAGTTGGGCTGTCAGCAAGTGGCCATGACTCACGCCAAACTGGCCCTGTAATTTCACAGGCCAGGCTTCCAGTAGCTCACAGCTCTCATCATTGCTCCAAGATGTCACTCCAAATGGCAATTAAATATGGAACAGATAACATTCGTGCCTTTTGACAGCTTGCTCGGCATGCGCTGCTTAAATCTTGTAAGTTATATGAAAGTGATAATACTCCATCACATGGCATTATTCTAAATTTCAATCATAGCTCTATGTAGTGGCCCATAAACAAATGTACCGCTGTGCCATACTAGTTGTGTAGCTTTATGTACTTAGTGCTACACCTGCTGGGGCAGGCTAAAAAATGAATTCTTTTAAAATATTTCTTGTGAGGCATCATTTGTAAGAAACTGTGAATTTCTCGAGACTTGTGCTTTCATTTTACTTCCATAGTTTTAGCCCCTCTCCGTGTATTACATTTGTTTCCATGAACTACAGATACAGTGCAGAAACTATTTGCCCCCTCTCCCCCAGTGATTTCCCCCTGCACATATATTACAATGGAGAACCTCGTTACATAGACTATAGTTCTTAATGCTAATACAATGTTAACACATTAAGTGATTAATTTGTCTGCTGAGTTTGTATTTTTTGGCCCTCTGACACATGGTGGATTTCCAAATGCTCTGTCAATAAGCATTTTCAGAAAGAGTTTTTTTGCAGTACTGACACTTCTCATCTCACATCCTTAGCAAATCTGATTATACTAATAAATAAGTGGAAGATTTGTATATGTTTTAACACATCACTACAGACGAGAAAATTTGATTTATCATATGGGCCTGTTTTCAAAATATTAGCAAGACTGTAAAGTGTCCTAGGCATAAGTCAATTGAACAAATAAAAAGAATCACTTTTAAAGTTAAACTCACACATTCATGAAGAGGACAGCAACTCACTGTCTCTGGTTGGTACACAAACAAAGCCATGTGGTGTATTTGTATAAGGGGAATGCATCTAGTCCTGGGGTAATCAATCTGGTCCCTAATGCCCACTAGTGGGCGCTCCAGCTTTTGCGGTGGGCGGCAGGCAGTATGGATTTTAAAAATACTTTCATTAGGTTTTCATAAAATTTTGACAAAGTATTTGCTAAGTAATTGTAATTATATACTTTAACTTGTTTGCAACTCTGCTCTGGAAATTTTATGAAGTGAAGTTACTTCCCTACTTTATAAATCACTCTTACTGTAGAGCTGTTAGAAAATTTTACTACTAACAAAGGCACAAAAGTGGGTAGTAGGTAAAAAAGGTTGACTACCCCTGATCTACTCAGACACTGAACATACAGAACAACCTCTAATAGCAAACAATATCCAGTTTGATGCAAGATCTCTCAACCCTAGGCTACCATGAGTTCTCTAACCAAGGTGGTTGCCAGATGCCTTCAGGCACTGAAGACAAGACATCATTCCTGGTGCTAGATTGTAGCACATATTAAACCTTGATCATACTGTTATAGATTGTTTCCTGTCACCTGAAATACTCCATACAGCCATGAAATGTCATTACATATAACATTCAAGTCTGTCCCACCTCACATTCAGTGGGGTCAGCCTCTAATCTGTCAAAATCATTGTGAGCCATATTCACAAAACATGCAGTCAGAAACAAATAGACTATTACAATGACCTCAAAAATTCTTTTGCTGTCATGCTATATGTTTCTGTGTTGTGTTGTCACAGACTGGTTTGCACAATGTTGCCATGATGCAATATTTATTTGTGGTTCTCAGAGACAAATTTACGGATGTCAATACAGAAGCAAAGAAACTAATCTGCGATATGGATCCCTTAATAAAAGCTGACATGCAAAGGTTCAGTACAAATACTTGTGCATGTAAATAAAAACATTTCATCAAAATAAAATACAATTTCCCCAATAATCGCAGTCCCTCTGCAAGGAGAGATGTTCAACAGTGATTGTTTCCATACAATAACATTATCTGCAGAAAAAAGACTAAGGAAGACACTGTAAATAAAGAGATATAAGAACACTGGTTTAGTAAATGACAGTTTCATTCTCAAGGATGAATTACGGTGTCCTGGAGTTAAACAGAAAAAAATCTCAGAACTCCACTAACCATTACATGCATCTTACTTGACAGAAACCAGACATTTGTCACTATGAAGAGAGTTCCCATTTTGCAGTTGGCCTTAAATGGATTCAGGACACGTGTGTAAGATCACTAAGATTGGATGAAGTTGCACGAGAATAAGAAACTATACTCATATTCAAAAGTAGCTGTCAAACCCAGTGTTCCAATTTTTTAAGTCACTCAGAGTAACTGCTGGGATGTTAGGTCAACTAAGGACATTGCTGATTTTGTTACATGTTCCTTACACCCAGTGCTACTCTTCCATTTCAAATGGACAAATGGACTCAGTGTTGACCACACATTAAATTATACATTTCTCTCTTCTTGCATGCAATATCTCTCTACCATATATATGGATCCAACCTGTACTGATAGCATGACCAAATTGTATAATTAAGGAATGCCTTTTATGCTCATGTATTGTGATGTTTTGGAGAATAGAAATCCCCTCTACTGGAATCAAGACGGATCCCATGAATGAATATCTTGTAAATCAGCAGTCTGTCCATGAGATTGAGAGAGCCACTTATAACAGTGCCATGGTTGATTTTGAGTTTCCTGACTTCCAGAAACCCATTGATTCATTTACCCACTTTTAACTTAATGAATAAAATATGAGCTCATGCGGTATTAAATCAATTATGTGAGTCCATCTAAAATTTCTTAGAAGATACAACTCAGCACATTACTCTTAACAGGATGAATAATCTACATCTACCTTTATACTCTGCAAACCACTGTGAGGTGCCTGGCAGAGGATACATGTCACTATACTTCTATTAGGGTTTCTTCCTGTTCCAATCACGTATGGAGTATGGGAAAAATGATTGTTTGAATGCCTCTGTGCATGCACTAATTATTCTAATTATATCCTCACAATACTTACGTGAGCGATATGTAGGGGATTGCAGTATATTGCTAGAGCCATCATTTAAAGCCGGTTCTTGAAAGTCTGTTATTAGGCTTTCTTGGGGTGGTTTATGCCTATCTACAAGAGTTTTCCAGTTCAGTTTCTTCAGTATCTATGTGACTGCATCTACCTGATTCTCTTGATACAATGCCTTCAGTATGTCATGTGAGAAAAGAATGAGCTGAGTTTCATATGATCAGTGTTTTTGGAATCCACACTGGCTGGCACTGATGAGGTCATTCTGTTCAAGATACCTCATTATGTTTGAGCTCAGAATATGTTCTAAGATTCTGCAACAAATCAGTCAGGGATACTGGACAGTAGTTTTGTGACTCACTTCCACTATCTCCTTGTAAATGGGTGTGCCCTGTGCTTTTTACGTGAACTGGGCATGGAATTTTGTTCAAGGAATCTATGATTGATTATAGTGAGAAGAGGGACTAACTCAGCCGCAAACTCAGTGTAGAATCGACAGGGATTCCATTGAGCCCTGGAGCTTTGTTCAAATTTAATGATTTCAGATTTTTCTCAACACCACTGACACTAATACTTATCTCATTCACTTTTCAGTGGTATGGGGACTAAACTGGGGCACTTCTCCTGGGTTTTCTTTTGTAAAGGAACATTTGAGAATGGATTTAAGCATTTCACCTTTTGCTTCACTACCCTCAATTTCAGTTCCTGTCTTGTTCACTAGGGATTTGGACACTAATTTTGGTGCCACTAACAGCCTTTACATACGACCAGAATTTCTTTGGGTTCTGAGAAAGATCACTTGACAATATTTTGCTATGGTAGTCATTGAAGGCATCAAGCATTGCTCTCTTGACAGCCAAATGTGTTTCATTCAGCATCTCTCTATCTATAGCCTTACGTTTTGTTTTACATGTATTATGCAGTAATCTCTGTTTCTTTAGAAGTTTATTTACAGGGACTGTATACCATGTAGATCCCCCCTCCCCTCTCCATTATGAACTGTTCTAGTGGCTATATATCTATCTAGTGCATGGTCAACTATTCTTTTCAACCTAAGCCATAGTTCTTCTACATGCTCCTGCCATGTGCTGAAAGTTGCAGGTTCCCCATTGAGATATAACACTACTTATTTTTTATCTAGTTTACTACCTTTCTTCTTGTTCTAGTTGTCCTTTGTACTTTGGTAACCACAACCACATTATGGTGTCTGATACCAGTTTTGATGTGGACAGCCTCAAAGAGGTCAGGCCTATTTATTGACATTAGATCCAATATATTTCCATGAAGAGTGGGATTTCTAACTACCTGTTCTAGGTAGTTTTCAGAGAACGCATTTAGTGAAGTTTCACAGGATGTCTTATCATGCCCACCACTAACAAAACTGTAATTTTCCCGATTAATATTTGGATGATTAAAGTCTCCACTGATGGTTACAGTATGATTGGGGAAGTTATGTACAAGTGAACTGAGGTTGTCTCTAAAGTTTTTGGTTCCATCAGGAGATGAGTCTGGTGGGCGAAAGAAGGATCAAATTATCATTTTCTGCCCACCCCTGATGCTGAGTCTTGCTCAAACAGTCTCACATGAAGCTTTAATTTCTATCTCAGTGGATTTGTGTGTCTTTTCTACTATGATGAATATACCATCTCCATTTCCAATTTACCTATCCTTTCAATATACCCTTAACTTCTCCCCAAAAATCTCACTGCTATAAATTTCTTGTTTCTACCAGCTTTCTGTACCCAGTATTATGTGAGCTTTACTGCTTTTCATGAGTGCTCCAAACTCTGGAACTTTGTTGTGAAGGCTTTGGCAGTTTACTGTTAGGATTTTAATATTCTCATCTGTGGGAGGCATTTCTTTTGATTTTACACTGATGCTTCTGGGTTTCCTACTGCTATTGTTATCTGGACTGAACAGAGAGTCACCTAATCTAAAAAACCCTTGTGTGCACTCCACACACAGTCACCTACCTGAATAGCAGCCTGTGATGTGTAGTGTACACCTGACCCATTTAGGGGGACCCTACATTTCTCAACCCTCTGGGGCATGTCCAGAAAGTATCAGCCCAGCTGGTCACAGAATCTTGAAGTCTCTGATTCAGTCCTTCCACTCAAGTCAGAACCAAAGGGCCACAATCAGTTCTGGGGACAATGATGCAAATTGTGAGTTTTGTTGAAATCCATGTGCAAGGCTGGTCTTCTTAACCTCCTCTGCCAATCGCTAAAATGACCTCGGAGCCCATCATTAGATGTATAAGTAACTTTGGGTGTCCCCCAGGAATTTATAGAGCTGTTACCATGCAAAACATATATAAATTATCTGGTGGATAACAGGAAAAACTGCGAGGCTGTATGCAGATGGTACTCTCACACACAGCAAAATTTTAAAGCCACAAAACTGTCACAAAATGCAAGGAGACTTGAAGAGGATCAATGCTTGGTGCAGGGACTGGCTGTCAACTCCCAAAATAAACAAGTGCATTGTATAGTGTATAAAGAGGCAGAAAGAACAACAAATTTTCAATTACGCTATTCATGATTGATTACTGGAAACATTAAAACTTTGAAATATCTTGGAGCATCCATCCAGAGTGACCTAAACTGGAATGACTACACTGCACTGACTGGAGGGGGAGGGGGGGGGCAGGGGAGGAAGTAGAAGTCAGACTGGTAGCTATCAAGCCGGCACAAGATTATAGTTCTTAATTGAAATACCACTACGTCCAAAGAGCTACTGCTTTTCAGTGGTGTAATAAAATTTGAAATCTCTGTAACATTTGTGTTGCCAAAGACATCTGTTGGTGGGGTATAAAATGCTCATCTAAGTAAATCTAATGAATCTGCTTCATTTTTTTTGTCCTTCTATTTTCTTTTATTTCTGGAAACTATTCACTGAATTTAGTTGCAAATTATTTAAATCTGTCATTCTTATCACACCTACTATTGTCAAGAAGTTGAATACCATTTGTGGAAAGACAGAAAATATTGTATAACGGAGTTATAAGGGGCTACGAAAATGTTTCCATTCAAAGGTCATATGGGCCAGAACTGGTGCACTAATCAGACATAACTGCCATGAGCACTGAGGCAATCATCCTACTGAGACACCAGGTTGGCAATACCCATTTGGTAAAACACCATTTCTTGCTGTGTTAGGAAGTCCATAACTGCCTGCTTTACATCCTTGACCAACAAGAATTGTTGACTTTTCTAGGCATATTTGAAGGGACAATAAGAATGATAATATTGTGGGGATAGATCAGGACTATAGGGCAGGTGCTTGAGTGTCACTTGAGTTGACATAACTTCTGTACTATGACATCTGATATATGGGGACATGCGACTGGTGTCTTGTGTAAAATCACGACCAGCACACAACTTGGCGCACTATTCCACAAGGTAACTTTCGACAGATGTGCTGCTCCACACACATTCTTCATATGCACAGGTACTGTTTCTACAGCAGCCAAGAAAAAATAACAGTATATTGGACCTGTTTGGATTCATTAGGTAATAATGTCATCATAGCTAACATTTCCACATTTATTACATGCATATCAAAAAGACACATATGTCACATGAATCCCTTGCCTGCATATTAATGCTTATATACCATCATTGGAAGTGTACCACATTGTGTACATGCTGCAGCACTGCCCTCAAATGGAAACTCTTTGATTGCACTTTATATAACTAATGTCTTGATCAATGTGTTAGAGTGTATGTGCTATCGCATCAGCAGTTTAGATATCAGACAGTGTAATTGAATACATTTACTTTTTATTAATATGAGATGTGTAAACCAATAATGTACAGAAGACTTTGTTGGTTGGCGATGATCTGATGGGGAAAATTCATGTGCAGTTGTGGATTTTTTCTCACCAACAGAAACCATCAGTTGGTGGCAGTCAGCCTATGATTGAGGATGTTTAGTGAGTACTCATTGAACTCCAGTAAATTGTAAAATGACAGAACAAACTGAACAGTGATCTTCTGTCAAATTTGGCCAAAAGCTTGATGATACCCAAGTGGAACCCATTCATAAGATTCCACGGGCTTCTGGGGACACTACCATGAGAAACTCACAGATAAAGAAGTGGTACAGACACTTCGAAGTTGACAAGATATTAGTCGACAGTGAACCAGTTTCAGGCAGACCCTCAACAAGTCTGAATGACAATGTCATTGAGCAAGTGAGGAAACAGATCATTGAAGACCGTTGCATCACAGTAAAAGAACTTGTGAATGTGACAGGAGAAAGCACTGTGTCATACATTCAATTTTGACCAATGATTTGTGCACAAGGAGAGTGTTCAACAAATTTGTACATAAGCAGAACTGCATGGAAATCACACAGGACATCCTGGATGATGCAAACAGTACCACAAAGTTCTAAACAATGCGACCTCAGGTGGTGTGATGTGGGTTTGAGATATGACCCGAAAACCAGTATGCAGTCATCATAGTGAAAATATCTAACATCCCCTGAGTCCAAAAAATGCATGGCAGATCTACAGCAATTTCAAGGTCTTGTTGACTTTTTCATTTGACTCTCATGGGGTGCTGGATCAGGAGTACGGATCCCAAGACCAACCGCTATAGATGAATACTATCAGGAGGTTCACTGTCAGCTGTGTGGAGCTGTGCATAGAAATGATGGGAACTGAGAGCAGAGAAAACTCAGCAGCTTCCTCATCCTAATGTAACCACCCATTCAGGCTTTCCTCACCAGAAACAATATTTCTGTGGCTAACCAGACTCTTTATTTTCTAACATCGCCTCATGTGACTTTTGGCTATTCCCCAAGCAGGAAATGCCCCTGGAAGAAACATGATTTGAGTCAAGAGAAGATATCACATGGAATGTGATGGCCTGACTTATCACCATTCCAAAAGACACATTCCAGAAATTATTCCAGCAATGGTTGAATGCTGGGAGAAGTGTACACATTGCAAAGGAGAGTACTTTGAAGGAAACAAGAGTTAATATCCCCAAATCAATGAATGTATTTCTGCCAGCCAAAGAATTGATATGTCTTGAATGCGCGTTGCATAATTTGACTGCACATTGCATCCTGATTCCCCCAAAATATCAAAGAGCGACCTCAAGCAGAAAGTTAGTCAGTTACCAGATAAGACTTTTGTATGGGAAATGACAGACTGCATTTATGGGTTGAGAATGCATTTCCATAAGAATTTTAAGTTCTTCTAGTATTAAAAAAGATAGCTGCCTTTGACTAGAAACAGATGGCATGACAAAGAGTTACATCCTGGGGGTGCAACTACCAAGAAGCACATATAAGAATAAAGAATGACAGTAACTGTGGTTTCCAAACCAATGTTTCATGTATATAAAGGGTGGGAAAAATGAAACTGATCCCAAAAATATTTACAATAATACCAAAACAGGATTCATTCTTGATATGGTTTTTATTCACTACAGAGTCTGTTTACTGACATTTTGCCATGAAGTCTTGCACTTCAAATATTGATTGAGGGTTTGTCAAAAAACTTCCAGTCATAAACTCTTGCGCAAACAGTTCTGCACACATTTTTCACACTTGTGCCTTGCATAGCACTTCTGTTACATGTTGTTTTAACATGATAAGTGTTTTGTGTTACATTCAACTGGTCACTAAACACACTAACTCTTCCAAATGTAATGATGCAGTTAAGCACTTGGGACAGAGCATGCAAAAGATTTGTATGCACAGACATGTGACAGCAGCCACTGCGTGAATTGAAATTACAATTTACTGCATTTTTTGTGACCAGCATTCTTCTGTTCATTAACAAGGATCTATTCTGTTTTGCTCTTATAAGTATTTTTCAGGTCAACTTTATTTAGTGTGCTCATTAAGAAGTGCCATCCAACATTTCATGCATTTGAAGTTATTTTTATTGTGCTGACTCGAAGGTGAGAATGTTACTCTATCCTGCATATTTTCACTCTGTGTCATCCTATAAAAATATCTTGTGACATAATGCTGCTAAATTAAATATGGTATTTCATTAGCAAGTGAGCAATAAGAATTTGTATACTTTACACAGCATGGAGATAAACAACCAGCTAATAAGGTCAGAGATTAGTAGGGGATGTCAAATTGAGCAAAATTTTCCAAATAATCATAGATTGTAAATGTGTAGTTATGGAGTTAGGGCAATAAAATGGCAGCCAATCAGCAGCAAATATGAAGAAGTGTGTGCATTTCATCTAACCTTTGGCTAATACCTGTCAAACTTAAAAGTGCAATTGCTAACTAAATTAGCTGAAGGAAATGGTTTCAGTTGAACAGTCAAAGCTACAAAAACTTTGAATTCCTATCCATGGATAGTTACAGTATGCATGAATTTCTACAGCTTGATTCTTAAATCAACTACATTAAAAGAACTGTATTGCCGTTAATCTGTTAAGGCGATGAGCTGCACTGCAGTATCATATTCGACGTTTGGAACTGTTGGAGCAATGTTAATAACCTTTTCGCTACGGTGAACTTCCGTAGAAGTCAAACGTGCCGCTCAGCCGGTGGATTGCTGCAGCAGTCGAGTGCGGCCCGCGCCGCCCAGCCCAAGACCACCTACAGGGTGTCCAGAAAAGGACTCCTTGATTTCAAAATTAAATATCTCGAAAACATAGATCGATAGAGGAATGCAGTAAACGGTATGTTTATTGTGAAAGCTGTAAGAAGTTTATACAGCAGTTTGAAATAATAGTTACAAAAGCTGCTAACAGATGGCGCTGTAATCGCCATACGTAATGCCTAGTATAAATAGTGATCCGAAGCCCAGAGCGATCAGTTCCACTATTGAAATGTGGAAGGAGGTTAGCGTACCGAAGGAAGAGATTAAAACCATGTACTCCATTGAACAACGCGTTTTTCTGGTGCTAGAGTACCACAGGTTAGAAGAGAGTCCTACGGCAACAAGGCGAAGTTTTCAAGCACGATTTAATGTACCAAAAGGACCCGATGTGAAAACCATTCGTACGCTCTTCGCAAAATTTCAACGAACAGGCAGCGTAACTAATGATCTAGTGGGGCATGTTGGCCGCAAGCAAACCGCAGTTACGCCTGAAAATATCGCCACAGTTTCTGGAATTATTCAGCGAAATCCAATGTCTTCCGTAGAATTGCATCTGAGACTGGTTTGAAGCGTTCCAGCACGCAGAAAATACTGAGAAAGAGCCTACACATGTTTCCATTCAAAATTCAAACGCACCAGGCCATACCCGTACGAGCTGTGCAACAAAGGGTTGCCTTTGCTAATCAGATGCTCACAATGATTGATAGTGAAAGATTTGATGTTGGCTGCATCTGGTTTACAGATGAAGCACACTTCCACCTGAATGGATACGTGAATAAGCAGAACTGGCGATTTTGCGGTTCCGAAAAGCCATATTAGTGTGAAGCGAAACCCCTGTATTCTCCTAAAGTTACGGTGTGGGCTGCAGTATGCAGCAGAGGCATTATTGGCCCTTTTTTCATTCGAGAAACGGTCACTGGTGCACGTTACGTTGCAATTTTGGAACAATTTGTCGCCACACAGCAAGCGTTAGAGGATCGACCAGGCACTGAATGGTTTATGCAAGGTGGAGCCCGACCACATCGGACCGAACAAGTGTTTCGCTTTCTTGAGGAATACTTTGGGAATCGAGTCATTGCTTTGGAATATCCCAAATTTACTGGTGCAGGCATGGATTGGCCTCCATATTCGCCGGAATTGACTCCCTGTGACTTTTTTTGTGGGGCACAGTGAAAGACATGGTCTACCCGAAGCATCCCGCCACGCTGGACGAACTTGAATCGGCGATCTCTGTGGCATGTGAATCCATTTCGGTTGAGACACTACGAAATGTGATGCCGAATGTCATTCTTCGTTTGCACCACCTCTGTAGTGCCAATGGTTAACATTTTGAAAACATTGTGATGTGATTGTTTGCAAAGATTGTTTTCATACGATTATTTCACTTATGTATGATGATGTGAGCTGTACAGCGTACAGCGCCATCTGTTAGCAGCTTTTGTAACTATTATTTCAAACTGCTGTATAAACTTCTTACAGCTTTCATAATAAACATACCGTTTACTGCATTCCTCTATCGATCTTTGCTTTCGAGATATTTAATTTTGAAATCAGGGAGCCCTTTTCTGGACACCCTGTACAATAAAATTATTGTAGGTGGTCTTGCCCAGCCGGTGGACTGCTGTACCAGTTCCGCCTCGCATCGTATTTCTCAGTTTCAATACAATGCAACATGGAAGGGCTTTTTTCAAAGTTTGTAGTTAACAATGGAGTCACTAGATGGCAGTTCCATTCAGTTTCAAAGCGTTGGTTCCGCTTGAGTTGCACTGCTCATTTCCCGCCTTGTTTGTAATCTGAAGTGACCTGTTGTTAAGCTCAGTTAGTTTCTGTTAGAAGTGATAAGACAGATAAGCGAGATAATCTAGAGGCAGCTCTTCTACATATATTGGGTTAGCTGAAGAGGCATCACAATCGCCGAACAAGAAAAAATAACGTGGAAAAATGAAAATTTGGATCCTGGAGAAATATAAAGTAAAAAAAAGAAGATCCAGCGGAGGAAAGAGATCAGAACGAACCTCGAGACTGACAGCAGTGTCTCGCCTACCTGACGAGTAGAGCAGCTACAGAAGTTGCATTCTGTAGAGCACAGAAGAAGCGGAAGCAGATTAAAACGTGTTGTCAGGAATGCAGTATGACACTTTGCGCCCTTCCTTGCTTCATGATTTACCATACACAAAAGACTTTTTGAAATGTAATGTAATTCTACTCAAATGTAAAGTAAACCAATTGTACAGAAAAATATTACTGAACAAGTGAAAACAAAAATAGTATCCAATATACGTTTTAAATAACAAAGCACCCACCCCACCAGAGCTGAATCCGAAACACGATCTAATAGAATGCACGAAAAAATTACGTGAATTATCTGAAAGATTCAAGAGAACTGTTTTTATTCAAAATGAACATAAAAAACGTGTGATTTGTATAAATATTTTCCCAAATAAATATGCAGTATAAAGTCCAATAACTGTGATAACACTAGGAGCGTGAAAGCAGGACAGAGTAGCGCCGCGTGGAGCTCGAAAAATGCACCCTACGGAGGGCACAGCCAGGGGGGACTGGCGCTCGTTCACAGCGCACGACGCAACAATCACGGCGCCGGCGTGAAAGGATTAATACACTACTGGCCATTAAAATTGCTACACCACGAAGATGTGCTACAGACGCGAAATTTAACCGACAGGAAGAAGATGCTGTGATATGCAAATCATTAGATTTTCAGAGCATTCACACAAGGTTGGCACCGGTCGCGACACCTACAACGTGCTGACATGAGGAAAGTTTCCAACCGATTTCTCATACACAAACAGCAGTTGACTGGAGTTACCTGGTGAAACGTTGTTGTGATGCCTCGTGTTAAGGAGGCGAAATGTGTACCATCATGTTTCTGGCTTTGATAAAGGTCGGATTGTAGCCTATCGTGATTGCGGTTTATCGTATCGCGACATTGCTGCTCGCGTTGGTCGAGATCCAATGACTGTTAGCAGAATATGGAACAGGTGGGTTCAGGAGGGTAATACGGAACACCGTGCTGGATCCCAATGGCTTCGTATCACTAGCAGTCGAGATGACAGGCACCTTATCAGCATGGCTGTAATGGATCGTGCAGCCACGTCTCAATCCCTGAGTCAACAGATGGGGACGTTTGCAAGACAACAACCATCTGCACGAACAGTTCGACAACGTTTGCAGCAGCATGGACTATCAGCTCGGAGACCATGGCTGCGGTTACCCTTGGCGTTGCATCACAGACAGGAGTGCCTCCAATGGTGTACTCAACGACGAACCTGGGTGCACAAATGCAAAATGTCATTTTTTTGGATGAATCCAGGTTCTGTTTATAGCATCATGATGGTCGCATCCGTGTTTGCAGACATCGTGGTGAACGCACATTGGAAGTGTGTATTCGTAATCACCATACTGGCGTATCACCCAGCGTGATGGTATGGGGTGCCATTGGTGACACGTCTCGTCACCTCTTGTTCGCATTGACGGCGCTTTGAACAGTGGACGTTACATTTCAGATGTGTTATGATCCGTGGCTCTACCATTCATTCGATCCCTGCAAAACCCTACATTTCAGCAGGATAATGTACGACTGCATGTTGCAGGTCCTGTACGGGCCTTTCTGGATACAGAAAATGTTTGACTGCTGCCCTGGCCAGCACATTCTCCAGATCTCTCACCAACTGAAAACATCTGGTCAATGGTGGCCGAGCAACTGGCTCATCACAATACGCCAGTCACTACTTTTGATGAACTGTGATATCGTGTTAAAGCTGCATGGGCAGCTGTACCTGCACATGCCATCCAAGCTCTGTTTGACTCAATGCCCAGGCATATCTAGGCCGTTATTACGGCCAGAGGTGGCTGTTCTGGGTACTGATTTCTCAGGATCTATGCACCCAAATTGCGTGAAACTGTAATCACATATCAGTTATAGTATAATATATTTGTCCAATGAATACCCGTTTATCATCTGCATTTCTTCTTGGTGTAGCAGTTTTAATAGCCAGTAGTGTAATTAGCTAGCTACCCAGCATTGCCCAACAACATATTTATTCCAATCCTATTAGTCCATCCCCTCCTTCCCCCTCTCTCTGTCCACCTGCTCCTCCCCCTCTCTCTGTCCACATGTTACTTCCTCCTTTCTTTGTCCATCTGCTCCTCCCCCCTCCGTCTATCTCCTCCTACCCCTCCAAGTCCCTCCCCCACCCACTATTTCCCCCTCGTTCCCTATATGTCCATCTCCTCCGCCGCCTCTTTCTGCCCCTTTTGCCCCTCCCATCTCTCTGACCATCTCCTCCTGCCACCTATCTGTGTCCATTTCCTGCTTCCCCCACTCTGTCTGCAGGGGCGTCGACTTATAAAAAATATTGAGGGGGGCATACAGAGGGTCTTGCCCCAGGTAATTTTCTAAATTTTAGATTAAAAATAGTGAGTTTTTAAGTTTTTTAAAGCATTTTAGAGTCGTATGATCAACATTAGAGCTCCGAAAACTGGACTGTCGATAACTCGACACTCCGAGAAACTCGATAAGCTTGGCACATTTTTGGCTTTGAAAAAAGGAACAAACCATAAACACGCACAGTATTTTCGTAAAAAGCTAATTTACAAAATGGTTCAAATGGCTCTGAGCACTATGGGACTTAACATCTGAGGTCGTCAGTCCCCTGGAACTTAGAACTACTTAAACCTAACTAACCTAAGGACACCACACACATCCATGCCCGAGGCAGGATTCGAACCTGCGACCGTAGCGGTCGCGCGGTTCCAGACTGAAGCGCCTAGAACCGTTCGGCCACACTGGCAGGCCAAAAAGCTAATTTAATTTACAGTAATAATCATGCTTATAGACTATTATAGAGCGGTGAATATGTAGCTCTGAAAAGACTGAAATTATATTTAAGTAAATCCTAAACTATCATTAAAAGAATAAAACACAAAATATTGCTGTCGCACAGTAATAGCACTTCTATTAATAAGTGAAATAGCTAATTCAAGCTTACTTTGAATAAGGCTCAGGGTTCATTAAATAAAAGCAATATCTCAAAGTTAATGCTTTAACACAGTATGCCTAATACTTTCAGTCAAGAAGTATGTAAACAGCGGGTTTTGATTGGGTCTTACACCCTAAATATATTTAACTATTTGAAAATAACTAATACAGTACTATATTAATACAGTAATACAGTACTAAAATAGTACTAATATTTTGAAACTGAAAATTTAACATTATGTATGTATTTAATTCTCTATTTTATAAAGAATTTTAATATTGCTCTAAATGCCAATATTAGAGCTAGAGTAGGGTGTCCATTTCATTTTCATTGAAAAAGGGGACATTTAAAATAAGTTAGAGAAAAACATGGGACAATGAAGAAAAAAAACGGGACATAAATGTTGTATTGACTAAATTTAATACACATACAAGTTTACGTTTACAACGTGCACTCACATGATCCTAAATCACTTTTTACAATTATTCTGCAACACTATCACCGTACTTTTCACTTTTATGTACTTTATCAAGAAATGCATTTTCGTTTGAAATTGTATCATAAAAGTCAGTACACGATATACCATTAAAGTGTTTTTTGATAATGAGCAAGGCCCTCACTGTTTCAACTTTCATTCTGTTTTTTTCATCTGACCACAAAGAGTTCACTAACAGAAACACACGTTCCACAGCAGCATTTGCCAGACAAAACTCCACCAAATGAATCATGTTTTTCATGTTAATTTTTTACTTTTGAAATAAGCAAATATTTTACGCCACGTTGCACTAACACTTTCTTTGTGTCATTCTTCACTTTTTATGAAGTTCTGTGCCCATGAAAATTCATGAAACAGTTAGTCTTCATCAGCAGGAAAATTTGGTACAATACTTTTAACAAAAACACAACAGTCCTGAATATCCTTCCACTGTAGCTGCTCCTTTTCAGTATTAACTCAGTCAAATGCTTTAAAAGGTGTGAGGAATGGTAAACACCATTCTTTAATATACTCAATGCAAGAGTCATAGCAGATGTTAGCATAAATATGAAATTGTTCTACAGTAATTTCACCCTCTCCTTCCAGCTTTCTTAGAGTCGCATGTATAAAGGATATGAGAAATCTTTCAGATTTTATACATTGTAATTTGACCAATAATTTGTTTATTTCTTGATAAACTTCTACTATTGTGATATCTTTTTTCTCAATACATTTAATTGTTGTGGAGAAAGGCTTTAGCTGAGTAACAAGAAAATGTAGAAGAACTATAGACACAGGGTTATCAAAGAACTGTTTAAGGATAAAAGGACACTTATCAAAGGAAATGAAATATGATTTCAAAGCAGGAAATATCTGTACAATTCCTTCCAATGCTGGTAACAGAGATAGCCACCTTGTCTTGCTGTGCCCAAGTACAGTTTTGTATTCAGTTTCGGTAAACTTACAGAATGACTTCAGAGATTCAACCCTTACTTTATATATGTGGAAATGCTGGTAGATTTTGTTTGCAATTAATTGGCGGTCGATGGGGAGGCAATCTGAGCCAGTTTGTAAGGAATTGTGCACCACATATGCTGGACAGCCAACACCTACAACATTATTCACTGTGATCTGTTGCAATTTATAGAACAAATTATTTTTTCTTTTCCTCTGCTTACCACCAAAATTGGTGTTAGTGTTGTCTGCAGAAGCTGCAATCAACTTTCCCTCAAGATCATATTTCTTTAAAACCTCCAGCACATAATTCTGAAGTTTCTCCAGCTAATTCGAGCACTTTCACTGTGATGCCATTTTTAGGGTGAAAATACCTGATAAGGAGAGGAACCAACTTCAAATCCAGATGATTCCATGGAACAATCATTGCAGAAATGAATCGAGCACTTTTCAGTTCATTTAAAACTTGCTGAGCTGCGTACGGTGCAATAACATTTGAAATGATTACATTACATTTTGTGTGTCCACATGTGAATTTAGGATTGAAAAGTTTTTAACAACTGCTGTAGTACACTCCATTGACTTAAAGCTATGGTTATGCACTGCACTATGGTATGCAAACTTAGCTTCTTGTGCTGCCAACTGCCTATCCATTTCTATTACTGCTTTTAAGTTTACATAGTAGTCACTCAGGCATTTATTTGCTCTTTTCGTTTGGTCACTCATGCGATGTTTCCTCGTCTTAATGTGATTCACAATGTCAGACCTTCCACCATGAGCAATAGCAAAAAAAAAAAAAAAGTGTGTGAAATCTTATGGGACTTAACTGCTAAGGTCATCAGTCGCTAAGCTTACACACTACTTAACCTAAATTATCCTATGGACTAGTGGTGGGCAGGAAATCGCGTATCTGTTAGAAATCACAGTGACTGAGAAGTCGCAGATATCACAATAACAACTTTACAGAATATAACTGCGATTTCAGTCACAGTTAGCAGTCGCAAGTAGTATTTCACATTCAAAGACGTGAGCCATCTATTGGTCGAATTTAGCACTGCTTTCTGCGATTTCAGTGACAAGTCGCAACTAAGAGTCGCAAGTAGCAACTAAAAAGCGCGGTTAACAGTGGCATCTGTTGGCCAAAGTTTGTACTACGCTCGTCTCTGCGATTCGCAGTCGAGTCCAACTGCGATTTCCGTGACAAGTTGCGACTCAGAGTCGCAAGTAGCAACTAAAAAGCGCAGTTAACATTCTTTTCCTAGTGCCATCTGTTGACCGACGTACGTACTTCGTTATGAGAGCCTTGTGCCTCACGAGATCGGTGTGCTGTGTGTGCATATGAAGGACTTATTTCATTAGTGGTACAAG
This sequence comes from Schistocerca piceifrons, assembly GCF_021461385.2. Lineage (NCBI taxonomy): Eukaryota > Metazoa > Arthropoda > Insecta > Orthoptera > Acrididae > Schistocerca > Schistocerca piceifrons. The sequence goes on from NC_060140.1 coordinate 322,515,582, forward strand.
CCCATTTTTGTTCATTTTGAGATACAGAGTCGTAAAGTTAAATGAGCGCTGAAAAATCTGCAGTTGAGATACCAGAAATATTCAAGCATATGGCTTCTTGCTAGAGATGAACCTTTATTTATGTTTGTTTGGATCATTAATTTCAGAAGCATTATAGACAGAAAAGTGGAGGTAATGGACTAGTACCACTATTGAAATAATCCCTTCACATTATATGACGACATGCACATTCAGCATCAGTTATGGTTGGTCAAACACAACTGTGACTCTGGAAGTATTGTTTTAATAAGAAGCAACATTGCCTTTTCCTCCTGAAAATATCAAGCAACGTAACAAATGTGTTTGATTCTGCTTCCAATATGACAATTTTGCTTAATACTCCACATGCCTACAGGACTTTGCAATGTTAACACAGAGGAACTCAGACATCTGTATAAGTGTAGTGAAATGAAAACAGTATTATTGGGTCATATGAATGCCTCACTTTTGTTCCGACACAGTTCAAGACTCGGGATAAAAGTTTTACACCTGGTGTTCTACATGGCAACTTCACACACAAGAACTTTTTGCCGACACTACTACCACCTACATAAGTAAGCTTTTCCTGTGTTACTTTCAAGTAATGCACTTAAGCTATTCCTGATTTAAATGGAAGATCTTTACTTCCCACTTTCATATCAACAGCCTCAAAATGCACATTGTAGACTTTGAGATATGTTACAGGTCAGTGTCACACCAAGATAGTGGAGAAAGGGAGGGGGGGGGGGGCATGTCGCTCTCCAACTAGTGTTTACCAGTAAACAGTAAATAAGTGGCGGAAAATTACAGGTATAGGACGGCTTAAACATGTGGAAAACGAGATTTTCATTATTCACTCACTGTATTTAACATTTATTAATCCTTTAAAATTGCACAACAACTTCAATAAAACACAATTTAATCACTCATCTGCACACTTATTTCACAATTATGTCACTTTTAAACTGCAAAATCTTTTAAGAGCTGTCTTGAATCTTCATGAGTCTCTCTCAACAGCCTTGATGTGGATAGATACGTACAGCAACCAGTAATCAGAGTCAGAACTGTGTCTGCAAAATCACAAGGATTATTAAACAATTTTTGCTGTCACTAATTACAAGCAATATAATTGACAGAGTAGATTGCTAAAATATACTCTAACGAAAGCCACTCAAAGGGGTATATTTCACATTTACAAGAACGATCTCACTGAAGTAATTAAGTCCATCGAAACACTTAGAAACTAACCTCTCGTCTGACGAAAACGGTCTAAAGACGCAGTGGCAATTTCTCCAGCTCTGTTGACAATGATATTTTGAGTTATCACTTTACTGAGTGACTGAAATGTAGTTCGCGTACCTGTGAACATAACAATATGTTAGAATTCATTTTATAAACACGAACTATTACGCTACTGTATGACTACTTACATATTAATTACACTATTAATATTTTCACAGTTGTTTCTTTAATACAAAATTAAAGCCAAGGGAAGAACAAACGTAAAACATACTTACCAATGACAGGTTTGTTGAGATGCAATTTTCAATGTGTTGACAGATGTAACTTTTTCATACGGTGGTAAGTCGCAGAAATCGCAAGAGTCACAGATATCGCAGAAGTTGCAGAAATCGCAGAAATTGCACTGGCGGAGGGATACACGACCTAGGTTCCTTAACTGCGACTCTTAACTGCGACAAATCACAGTTAAGAATAACATATACTGAAAAGTAGCATTCACAGAAATCACTGATATCGGAAAATCACAGTTTAGCCCATCACTACTGTATGGACAAACACACGCACCCATGCCCGAGGGAGGACTCAAACCTCCGCCGGGACCAGCCCAGCGGAATCATAGAAAAACGGGACATTTAAGCGTCCCCAAAAAAACTCTCGGGGCAGTGGGACATTTTGGTAAAAAACGGGACTGTCCTGGGAAAAACGGGACGAATGGACACCCTAGGCTAGAGTGTCTTTAGAAAGGTGGAAATGTCGACCGCCTGACTGGATTACTGAATATTAAGACGTTGATGACAGGTCGGATATCCAATTCATCAAAAACATCTCAGTGGGCATGAAGAACAGACTAGTCGTTCAATCGCTTCTGTCCCATTGTTGATTGGAGATATGACTTCAGGCGTCTAAGGGCAGCGCTAAATGACCATTGTGCTGTTGCTGTCGTGATTGGAACTACTTGGAGAAGCTTAATGCACTTCTCTACCACACATAACATTTCTCCAACTGCAGGCTCTTGTGTAATTAACTTCCTTACATCACACATGTTTTTTAAGACCAGTTGTTTTTTATCAGCCATATCGGCTAACATATTCAAGTGTAAGCGCAGTCTCTCAATGTCTAGGTCATTTTTGAAAAACTCAGTTGATTTTTCCAAATTTGTTTCACCTCTGTTTACTAAAAGCAAGCACTCTTGTTCAACTGCAATGGCCTGTGTGAACACAGTTGAAGCAAACCGCTCAGTAATGCAAGTTTGCACCGTTTCACAAACTTCAAAGTAAATAGCTTTGTAGTATTCCTTTGGGGTTTTGAAAGTGTGTGGTTAGCTTCGCTGTTTACATACTTCTTCTGTACACTTCGATTCCGAGGAAGTGAAGGATCATCAACTTGTGAAGGTTTTACTTTGAAACACAATTCCCAAAAGTGTTCAAAACTATCACGCCTTCCATTCAATACACAAATCAAGCCCACATATTTTTTTTTTTTTCCAGACCAGCAACACTTAGATGAGGGCATTGCATGGCAATAAAGACGTAAAAAGTAACAACTCTTGAATTGTAACATTGACTCAAGGTAGCCTGCACATTTGTAATCTGCTTCTGTTTTGTCCTCTGCAGAAAATGTTTCAAAAAAACTCTAGAAGTTCTTCAAAATTTTTCAATATTCTCAAGATACTAAAAACTCACATAGTCTATCGAGTTGGGCAAAGGGGTCGTAGACCAGCTTGGTCGTTGGCGCTCTCACAGAGTATGCTTCTGAAAAGTCCCATCCTTTTGTTGGATTCCCTTACGGTGTTTATTATGTCCTTGGCTAAATCCATAATATCCCTCATAGACTTAAGACGACAGAGACTGTCTACAACTGCCAAGTCTAAACAGTGAGCAGTGCACTGCACCTAACGTGCTTTTGGTTGTTTATCCAAAACTAACTTTATTAGTCCTTCGAACTTACCTCTCATATTCGAGGCACCACCATAGCACTGTCCTCTTAAGTTATCCATTGACAAATCAAGACGAGCAAAAAGTCTTTTAAAATACTAAACAGAGTTTGTGATTCAGTGTTGGGGGGTCTCGTATAAGCCAATAAAGTCTTTGTTGATGATTAAGGAATCATCGACAGTACGAATACGAAATGACACTTGTTTGTGAATCAAAGAATCACTTGTTTCGTCAACCATAATAGAAAAATGTTCAGTCTTCTTGATTGAAGCCAAAACCTTTCTCAACACAGACTTTCCTAGTAGATCAATGGTCTCGTTTTGAATGTCGTGGGACGTCCACTTATACTCCCAACACCCTAACTAATCTTTAAACCAGATTACGTCTGTCATTCTTTCGGAGTTCCAACAGTTGAAAAAAAATTGAGTTTGCATCTTTGTGCCCTCTAATTGCTAGTCCTTGTCGCCATAGGAATTGCACAGTAGTAAAATTTGTCTCAAGAGGTGAATGGCCTTTCTTCATATCACTATCTAACTGTTCATTCAGTTGGGAGGCCACACTTCGGTTAGTGATAGAATTTAGTTTCAGAACACCTTCTTCATGCGTAAACGTATTTTCACGGAGACGAAATTTTTCCAAAGCCTTTTTCCAATTAGAAATCCGTACAGAAGTAAATGCATCTTTTTCCGTGAAGAAAATTGTAATGGATTTTTGGCCTCTACCTCTTTTCAGGTTTTGCAAAAAACTTTTTCCGTGGATGCTTCATATTCAAGCCATGTACATTTGATTAACCACGACTTCTGAAATGATCTTCCCTTACCAGATTGTCCAGGTTTTGGCTGTGAACGGTTCTTGCCTGAAGACGACGAAGCAATTGATGACAAAATAATCGTTCGAGGTTGACTTGCAGTATCATCAACTTCCAAGCCCGCCTTTTTGGTTACAAATTTATCCATTGCAAACTTAATTCACAATACACTAAGAGATTAAAGTAAATGAATAAAATATAGTCATATAAAATAGTCCACTAGACACTAAAGTCGGAACACTAGACATGTCTGCAGCATACACTGAACGAAACTGTACACACTGAATGACTGCAACAGCAGGGTGGGCTTTATGTAGCCGTGGTGCCGTAATGTCTCAAAGCGTCAAGGCAACGCCAGGCAGAGGAAGAACAGACACCATATCCATATAAGTATATGGTTCTGGCAATACAAGCCATGACCTTCTTCTTCTGTGCGGATGCACACATATTCCCCGAACTCTTACGGGACTTGGTAAGAATGTGTTCCACGACTAAAGAGTGTGTTGTGGTGGGACACTACCAATGTAGTGTGTCGACATACAAGGTAAAAATGAGGGTCTCGCGGGAAGCGTGCGCGAGATAGTCCCTGCAGTCGCAATATCCTCTGTGCCCTCGGTGGCTCAGACGTATAGAGTGTCTGCCCTGTACGCAGGTGATTCCGGGTTCGAGTCTTGGTTGGGGCACACATTTTCACCTTCCTCCGTTGTCCTGTCAGCAGCTGAAGATATTAATATAATTCTAATTGTCAAACAAGGAAAATAAAAAAAATCCAACATAATTTTGTGATTTCACAAAGCATAATATAACGAGTAATTTCCTTAAATTTTTGAGAGGGCTCAGGCCCCCTCTGGCCCCATGGAGTTAGCGCCTGTGTCTGTCTGTACATCTCTTTTGCTTTCCTGTTTATCACCCCCACCCCAGTTGGATCTTACCCTCACAATATTTGTACTAAGTTCGATTGGTATTGATCCAGGAGTTTCAGAGGAGCTTTTCAGTTACAGCTTTGTGCATGTATGCACATATCACAAGTATTTCGTATATATTTAACACGTTTCTCACGTAGTTGTACACATGTTCACCCGTACCTTCAGCGAATTTCACCCTGCAGTTTCGTTTTCAGGCAGCTCATTGTTTGTCAAGTCATATCTTCTGAACAATGTGTTGGACAACGATATAATTTTGAAGATACATCCAGTAGTCTACGTGGATACTGTCTGCGAAATGCGTTGCTAATAGAGTTAGTAACAAACAAGTAATAAATGAAAAGAGCCTAATTGCCGAAGCTGTTTCATTGCAAGGACAGTGAAAATGTAGTCAGTGATAAACTTTTTTCCTTTCATCATTTTGTGGAGGGTGTCAATGAGATAAAGCCTCATGAAGTTTTGAAATTATGTGTTTATTGCAAGTCGCTATGTGCCCCCATTCTCAAATACTAGATGAATGTGAGTGGCCTATTTGTGCATCATAAACGATGCTTCTTTTTCAAGTCCCGCCCCCCCCCCCCCCCCTCACCTCCTTCCGCCTTTCAAGAGGTAGGTGGTTCTTACCCTCACAATGCTTTTTACAGATAGTAAATAATCTGTGTACTAAGTCTGGTTGAAATGGATCCAGTGGTTTAGGAGCAGATGTGGTATGTACATACATACATAACTTTTAAATATGTATGAATTTAATTGACGAGCCATTTGTTGTAATGTTTGCTAAGGTACATGTAGCATGAAATAAACGTTCCTGACTCTGACATTGCTAAAAATTTAACCTCATTGATGAAATGAATAACACACCCTTTTGAAAGTTCATGATATGTTGGCAATGATCCTTGTGACCAACTTTTCAAGGGTGTTCACTGCTGCCTGGAAGTGTGGTGTTTCACCCCACAAAAAAGGTCCAGTTGTATTAAATGAGGCAATCTTGACAGTCAATCATGGGTACCATTGTGTCCAACTTACCTGTGCCCAAGCACTTTACTGAAACGTTGTCTGACTGCCAGAATGGAATGCAGCTGACCACCATCTTGTTGTAATATCCTTCTGCATATATGGAGAAGAAAATCTTCCAAAAATATGGGGAATCCACTTGAAAAAAAAACTGTAAATAATTCTGTCCATTTAAATGAGGAGTAGAATAAAAGATCCAGTCAAGATGTCATTTACAATTCCTTCCCAGACGTATATCGGAAAACTTTCTTGGTAGCCATGTTCTTGAATGTAATAGGGATTTTCACACAGCTGAGACTTTAGACATTAGAACTGTTTCACGATCAGAAATAGCTTCATTTATAAACAGGGTGAAGAAGGCAAAATTCATCCTGTTTGGAGTGTTTGCACTGCCTTAACACCTTGGAAAATCTTCTGCTTTAATATTTTGCATCTTTTGTGAATGGTAAGAATGTAAACAATTTTCCTTTTTGGCGTTCCAAACAAGCCAATGAGTGGCAATGAACTCATGAAATGTTGTTATGCTGGGTGAACAGAGTCATCACTGTTCTTCATCATTCTGTATCAGCCTTTTTGGGAGCAAACATGCCTGTTCTCCTCAAGTGATGGACCACAGTCCAACTGCCATTGACTGCTGATAATTCTGTGTCTGGGAAATGTTCAGTGTATCATCATCTTACACTCGAAGCACTGCATTCTGGTGCTCCATAACCAATATCAATGTAGGCTAGCTTGTTGTATTCATACCTGATCATGGTGACATGTGGTTCAGCTCACAGCATTAAATGGAGAGTAGCACAACAGTCAAACAATATTAAACAACAGACAAAACACTCTGCAGTGGCTCAGGTCTTATCTGACAAACAGGAAGCAAAGGATAACCACAACAAATGGTTCAAATGGCTCTGAGCACTATTGGACTTCACTTCTAAGGTCATCAGTCCCCTAGAACTTAGAACTACTTAAACCTAACTAACCTAAGGACATTACACACATCCATGCCCGAGGCAGGATTCGAACCTGCGACCGTAGCGGTCGCGCGGTTCCAGACTGTAGTGCCTAGAATCGCACGACCATCCTGGCCGGCTAATCATAACATCTAACACCATAAATTATGAATCTCAGTGAGATAAAATATCACAAGGAGTCCCTCAAGGCTCAATCTTAGGGCCAATATTGTTTCTCTTTTTCATAAATCATTTACCTCTTAATATCAATGCTCAGCCAGTCATGTTTGCTGCTGGTACTTCAGTACTCCTTGTAAAACAAAATGTGGGAGAAATGCTGGACGATGTTGTAAACTCACTAAACAACCTAGATACATGGTTTCAACAAAATGGCCTTCAACTTAACTTTTCAATGGCCTTGTTTACGCAATTTAGAACCAAACAAGGAAAAATCAGTGACATTAGTATTGTACATAAAAATTGAGTTATGGATGAAGCTCAGTCCATTAAATTCTTGGGACTAAACTTGGACAAAACTTTAAGCTGGCAAGCACATATAGATTATTTAACTACAAAATTAAACAGCCTTGCCTTTACAGTGGGTATACTATCTGGTATATCAGACATAAGCTGCAGAAAAGTGGTGTTCCATAGTAACTTTGAATTCATAATTAGATATGATTTAATTTTTTGTGGAAATCCAAGCTACATATTATGAATCCTGCTACTTCAAAAAAGAATCGTTAGAAAAATGTGCGCTGCCTCTCCAAGAACATCCTGCCACACATTATTCAAGAACCTAAAAATATTACCTATACCTGCATTTTTACATATTAACACTGAGGTAAGAGAAGAAAACCATATGTACAACACTAGACGCAAGGAAAATTTCAAACTTCTACATCACTTAAAACTCTACCAACAGACACCCCAGTACATGGGAATGAAAATTTACAATAAACTCAAGGCTAGAGATGTACTGAGCATGGAGACAGGTTCACTGAAGATTGAGAAATTTATGAACAATGAAATAATCTTTTGAATAGTGTGGCTGTTTAATATTATAGCATGGAATATAATACTGTATACATATACAGGGTGGTCCATTGATCGTGACTGGGTCAAATATCTCACGAAATAAGCGTCAAACGAAAAAACTACAAAGAACGAAACTTGTCTAGCTTGAAGGGGGAAACCAGACGGCGTTATGGTTGGCCCTCTAGATGGCGCTGCCATAGGTCAAACGGATATCAACTGCGTTTTTTTTAAAATAGGAACCCTCATTTTTTATTACATATTCGTGTAGTACGTCAAGAAATATGAATGTTTTAGTTGGACGACTTTTCTCACTTCCTGATAGATGGCGCTGTAATAGTCACAAACATATGGCTCACAATTTTAAACGAACAGTTGGTAACAGGTAGGTTTTTTAAATTAAAATACAGAACGTAGGTACGTTTGAACATTTTATTTCGTTTGTTCCAGTGTGATGATACATGTACCTTTGTGAACTTATAATACCTGAAACGCATGCTGTTATAGCGTGATTACCTGTAAATACCACATTATTGCAATAAATGCTCAAAACGATATCCGTCAACCTCAATGCATTTGGCAATACGTGTAACGACATTCCTCTCAACAGCGAGTAGTTCGCCTTCCGTAATGTTTGCACATGCATAAACAAAGCGCTGACGCATGTTGTCAGGTGTTGTCGGTGGATCACGATAGCAAATATCCTTCAACTTTCTCCACAGAAAGAAATCCGGAGACGTCAGATCCGGTGAACGTGCGAGCCATGGTATGATGCTTCGACGATCAATCCACCTGTCATGAAATATGCTTTTCAATACCGCTTCAACCGCACGCGAGCTATGTGTCGGACATCCATCATGTTTGAAGTACATCGCCATTCTGTCATGCAGTGAAACATCTTGTAGTAACATCAGTAGAATATTGCGTAGGAAATCAGCATACATTGCCCCATTTAGATTGCCATCGATAAAAATGGGGGCCAAATATCCTTCCTCCAATAATGCCGCACCATACATTAACCCGCCAAGGTCGGTGATGTTCCACTTGTCGCAGCCATCGTGGATTTTCCGTTGTCCAATAGTGAATATCATGCCGGTTTACGTTACCGCTGCTGGTGAATAACGCTTCGTCGCTAAATAGAACGCGTGCAAAAAATCTGTCATCGTCCCGTAATTTCTCTTGTGCCCAGTGGTAGAACTGTACAGGACGTTCAAAGTCGTCGCCATGTAATTCCTGGTGCATAGAAATATGGTGCGGGTGCAATCAATGTTGATGTAGCATTCTCAACACCGAAGTTTTTGAGATTCCCGATTCCCGCGCAATTTGTTTGCTACTGATGTGCGAATTAGCCGCGACAGCAGCTAAAACACCTACTTGGGCATCATCATTTGTTGCAGGTCGTGGTTGACGTTCCACATGTGGCTGAACACTTCCTGTTTCCTTAAATAACGTAACTATCCGGCGAACGGTCCGGACACTTTGATGATGTCGTCCAGGATACCGAGCAGCATACATGGCACACGCCCGTTGGGTATTTTAATCACAATAGCCATACATCAAAGTGGTATCGACCTTTTCCGCAATTAGTAAACGGTCCATTTTAACACGGGTAATGTATCACGAAGAAAATACCGTCCGCACTGGCAGAATGTTACGTGATACCACGTACTTATACGTTTGTGACTATTACAGCCCCATCTATCACAAAGCGAAAAAAGTGATCCAACTTAAAGATTCATATTTCTTTACGTACTAAACGAATATGTAATAAAAATGGGGGTTCCTATTTAAAAAACGCAGCTGATATCCGTTTGACCTATGGCAGCACCATCTAGCGGGCCAACCATAGCGCCATCTGGTTTCCCCCTTCAAGCTAGACAAGTTTCGTTCTTTGCAGTTTTTTCATTTGACGTGAGATATTTGGCCCAGTCACAATCAATAGACCATCCTGTATAAAGATAATGTACTGTTGCATCATAAGAACAACAATTTAATGATGTCATCCAGGATATATATACACTCCTGGAAATGGAAAAAAGAACACATTGACACCGGTGTGTCAGACCCACCATACTTGCTCCGGACACTGCGAGAGGGCTGTACAAGCAATGATCACACGCACGGCACAGCGGACACACCAGGAACCGCGGTGTTGGCCGTCGAATGGCGCTAGCTGCGCAGCATTTGTGCACCGCCGCCGTCAGTGTCAGCCAGTTTGCCGTGGCATACGGAGCTCCATCGCAGTCTTTAACACTGGTAGCATGCCGCGACAGCGTGGACGTGAACCGTATGTGCAGTTGACGGACTTTGAGCGAGGGCGTATAGTGGGCATGCGGGAGGCCGGGTGGACGTACCGCCGAATTGCTCAACACGTGGGGCGTGAGGTCTCCACAGTACATCGATGTTGTCGCCAGTGGTCGGCGGAAGGTGCACGTGCCCGTCGACCTGGGACCGGACCGCAGCGACGCACGGATGCACGCCAAGACCGTAGGATCCTACGCAGTGCCGTAGGGGACCGCACCGCCACTTCCCAGCAAATTAGGGACACTGTTGCTCCTGGGGTATCGGCGAGGACCATTCGCAACCGTCTCCATGAAGCTGGGCTACGGTCCCGCACACCATTAGGCCGTCTTCCGCTCACGCTCCAACATCGTGCAGCCCGCCTCCAGTGGTGTCGCGATAGGCGTGAATGGAGGGACGAATGGAGACGTGTCGTCTTCAGCGACGAGAGTCGCTTCTGCCTTGGTGCCAATGATGGTCGTATGCGCGTTTGGCGCCGTGCAGGTGAGCGCCACAATCAGGACTGCATACGACCGAGGCACACAGGGCCAACACCCGGCATCATGGTGTGGGGAGCGATCTCCTACACTGGCCGTACACCACTGGTGATCGTCGAGGGGACACTGAATAGTGCACGGTACATCCAAACCGTCATCGAACCCATCGTTCTACCATTCCTAGACCGGCAAGGGAACTTGCTGTTCCAACAGGACAATGCACGTCCGCATGTATCCCGTGCCACCCAACGTGCTCTAGAAGGTGTAAGTCAACTACCCTGGCCAGCAAGATCTCCGTATCTGTCCCCCATTGAGGATGTTTGGGACTAGATGAAGCGTCGTCTCACGCGGTCTGCACGTCCAGCACGAACGCTGGTCCAACTGAGGCGCCAGGTGGAAATGGCATGGCAAGCCGTTCCACAGGACTGCATCCAGCATCTCTACGATCGTCTCCATGGGAGAATAGCAGCCTGCATTGCTGCGAAAGGTGGATATACACTGTACTAGTGCCGACATTGTGCATGCTCTGTTGCCTGTGTCTATGTGCCTGTGGTTCTGTCAGTGTGATCATGTGATGTATCTGACCCCAGGAATGTGTCAATAAAGTTTCCCCTTCCTGGGACAATGAATTCACGGTGTTCTTATTTCAATTTCCAGGAGTGTATATATATATACTGCCCTGTAATTCATCGCACCCGCTAAAAAACTGTTCCCGGACATGGAATGAGCTAGTTGACATTTGTAAGCAGCTGGAAATCGCACAGGCTGCTGTCAAATGAATGGCAGCTGTTGCGAGTTGTGCTGAAAGAGCTCCTGAGAGTCATGTATCTGTGGTACTGGTATCAAAGATACCTAAAGTACTATCTGCTTCTTTGGATCCTGTCCCATCTGCAGAGAGTGCAGGATATGTCATTACTCATCCATTTGATTGCGAGTAGCGTTTCAATGGTAGAGCTAGGCATCCTGTACACGGTGGATGGGGACCAGGAAGGACTAACGGTGTTGTAACGATCCTCCTAACCAGCAAGTTTGAGGTACTACCTTTCACTGAAACTGAAACTGAGCCAGCCACATGGAGTGAACTCGCAGTTAGAGGCGCTATGTCACGGATTGCGCGGCCCCTCCCGGCAGAGGTTTCAGTCCTCCCTCGGGCATGGGTGTGTGCGTTGTTCGTAGCATAAGTTAATTTAAGTTAGTTTAAGTAGTGTGTAAATCTAGAGACCGACGACCTCAGCAGTTTGGTCCCTTAGGAATTCACACACATTTGAACATTTGAAACTGAGCCAGTGGGACTCCCTTCACTTGTTCTGGGGAAACCTGTTTTTCCTGGTGTCAAGAGGAGGCAAACACAATAGGGGCCTATTAATTGTCGAGAGTTCAAACGTATGGCGAATAATGGTACTCCTTAGTGAAATGGCAGTAAGGGAGAGGAAAGGACGCCAGGTACAAGTAGTGTGTACGCCTGGGTCCTGATTTAACATGTTGAAGAGGCTATTCCGGTAGTCACTGAGGGAACAGAGTGCAACCAACTATAGGTGCACTTTGGAAAAAAATGCTGTTTGTTGTCTGGGCTCCGAGGTCATACTTGGGTCATTCCAGCGACTAACAGAGAGGCTTGAGGAGGCCAGCCTTGCACGTGAAATTTCAGTGACGCTCAGAATTTACAGCGTTGTCCCTAAATTGATCGTGGACCTTTTGTTCTGAATCGACAGGGAGAACTAAACCAGAGACTTCGAAGATTCTGTGACAAGCTGGTCTGCGACTTTTCGCACTTACGTCATAGGGTCGAGAATTGCAGGGTCCCCCTAAATGGGTCAAGTGTGCGCTACACATCAGAGGCTGCTACGCAGGTAGGTGACGGTGTGTCGAGTGTACACAAGGGTTTTTTTACATTAGAATCTCCATCCAACCCAGATAACAATAGCAGTAGGAAACCTAGAAGTATCGGTGTAAGATCGAAAGAAATGCCTCCTACAAGTGAGAGTATTGAAATCGTAATGGTTAATTGATGAAGCGTTTGCAACAAGGTGCCAGAATTTGAAGCACTTATGAAAAGTAGTAAAGCTCACATAATACTAGATACAGAAAGCTGGTTGAAACCTGAAATTTATAGCAGTGAGACTTTTGGGGTAAATTTAAGTGTTTATCAAAATGATAGGCAAATGGGAAATGGAGGTAGTGAATTTGTCAAAGTAGACAAAAAAACTCAAATTCACCGAGATATAGATTAAAGCTACATGTGAGACTGGGCAAGATTCGGTATCAGGAATGGGCATTACGGAGTCATCATAAGACACCACTCATGTGCTGGCAGACATAAACCCACCAGCACGGAAGTCCGTATGTGCAAAACCTGAGGGATGGTGCCAGTGTGGCAGTGTTAGCAAATCAGGCGCCGTACCTCCCGGCAAGAATTGCAAGACAGCAGCGCCCTCTTCGATGCTAGCATAAAGAATGCCGACGACAGCACTCTGTGGCCAGTTCGTAAGCATAGATAGTCTCCTCAGTTTGACAGCTCAGCTCCACGGGAGAGCGGCTGCCAAAATCACAGTTAGTTAGATCCGCGGGAAGCAGCGCAGCTAGAAAGATAGTTTGCTGTTGAGCTGAAAAAAGACTTTATTCAGAGACTGGAAATGCCTGTTATGTCCCACATGACTGCTTCTAAAAAGAAATGTAAATGTGTTTGGTTATTCAATTATAGCACTGTCTACTGATATTCTGTGGTGTGCCCAGCTATCCTGGTCTGTCTCCTGCTCTCTAGTCTACAAATTAGTGTTATGGCCACCGAGACAAACAGTAAGTTGGCGACGAGATCTATTGCTGCAGTTTCCACGAAATCATCGAAAAATTTATGCGTTGTTTTTACATCGTAGTACTGACACCTGGGCTTGTTTGTGGACATTTTTGTTGCAGATCAAGCAGCCAGTATTCATTTGCATTTGTAGTTCTCTTGATTTGTTGGTATTACTATTGCTTGCTTAATATGGCAGTGCCAAATTTGTTGGACGCTGCCTCCTTTGTCAGATTTAACACAGCTTCAACAGTTTCAGGTGCAGCAAATGTTTTCATTCTTGGACACAATGAATCGACTGCAACTGCTATAGTTCCTACTCAACAACATCACCCCTCCTCTTCAGCAGCAGCCCACGCCACCAACACAGTACTCAGCACCACCATCCCATAAATTCGATTAAGCTAAAAAAGACTGAAAAGGACCTATTTAACTGCTCATCACATCGCAGGTGACGCTAGATTTCCATTTTTTTCTGGCGACTGCAGGTGTTTTTGTGTATACAGGGTGAAAAGTATTTAAACCGACACACTCTGGGAGGTTGTAGGTGACATCAAAACAAATATTTTTCCATAATGTCATTTTTCCCTATGAGGAGTTTTTAAACCGGTAGAGGAAGATTTCTCTGGCGCCAAATTAATTAAAACAACAAACACTTTTCCATTTTTTTATGACCAAGAGACAACACATTAACACAACTCAATTTCAATTACAGTAGATTTTCAAAAATGCCTCAATTGACACGTAAACAAAGGTTACACCGTCGGATCATGTTCTGTCTGACACGGGCAAAAACCCCAGGGGTATCCTGAATTGTTCCTGCTGCTGGTACTATCCGAGCAACGAGATCCTCTTCTGATGTAACAGGAGTTGCGTAAACAAGGTTGTGCATCTCTCCCCACACAAAAAATTCCAGAGGGGACGTATCTGGGGATCGAGCAGGCCATGGTACAGGACCACCTCAGCCAATCCACGTTTCTGGGAACCGTCGGTCCAAGAATCGACGCATACGACGACTGAAATCTGCCGGCGCCCCGTCATGTTGGAACCACATGCGTTCTCTTGTAGGGAGCGGGACGTCTTCCAGCAATTCTGACAATGCTCTGGCGATAAAATTGTAATAGCGCTTGCCATTTAATGGCCTAGGTAGCAGATACGGCCCAATTAAACAGTCCTCAACAGCACCGACCCACACATGAACGAAGAACCGCATTTGATGAGCGTTATTAACTGTGGCATGTGGGTTATCCTCACTCCAAACATGCGAATTGTGCATGTTAAAGACTCCATTATGCTCGATCGTTGCTTCATCGGTAAACAACAAAGAGGATGGAAATGTAGGACGCATTTCACACTGTTCCAGGTACCACGGCGAAATCTGTGCTCTGGGTGGATAATCAACTGGTTCCAGGTTGTGGGCACGCTATAAGTGAAATGGACGTAACAATTGCTCGAAGGACTGTTCTTACATTCGTCTGATTAGTCCCCATGTTACGTGCGATTGCACGAGTGCTGATTGAAGGATCCCGCTCCACATGCTGCATGACAGCTCCCTCAAACTGCAGCGTTCTTACTGTGCGACGGTGTCCCTGTCCAGGTAATCTGCTAAATGACCCGGTCTCACGCAGACGATGGTACACAGTAGCAAAGGTCGTATGATGCGGGATCCGGCGATGAGGATATTGTTGATAAACCGGCTGTGCAGTTGTCCGTTGTGGCGCGCTACGTAGTACGCACCAACCATACCAGTGTACTCACTGCAGGTGTATCGTTCCGTTAGTAAACAAAGACAATGCACTACTACACTGGTGGACAGCAGTTGCCTGCAACTGAAGAGCGTTATACGGCCTCTAACAATGGAAGAGCGTAATACGGCCTCCACCGGTTTAAATAATCCTCATAGGAAAAAATGACATTAGGAAAAATATTTGTTTTTATGTCCCCTACAACATCCCAGAGTTTGTCGGTTTAAATACTTTTCACCCTACAGACTTGCAAAGAAGTTGTTTCGTATATCCCAATCGGGATATTTATCTTTCGATGACTTAGTTGTGGCCTTTAACAAATACTTTTAAGCAAAATGGACGTGCCTGCAGCACATTACAATTTTTTCAGTTAAAGAAACGGGATGAACAAACATATCGTCAGTGGTATATTAACTTGCAAGGCCTTACTAGCAATGTCGGTTCAAGCGTGAGTGCAGGAGAAACAGTGTGTTTGAAAAAGAACTCCCTAGTTTTAATGTGTCTCAGAATCTGTACAAAGTGGCATACGCTATCTACTGTGTATGGTGTTGTGCGTAAAAGACTTAAGTTGGCAACCAACAAACTGCAACTGTGACATTAAATAAAACCTACTGATGGAATCGAAAGGCATGCGTTTGCTGTTGACTTTCTTCACAGAATTGATGTCAATTTTTTAAAAAAGATTCTCTTTTCTGATGAGGCTGCTTTAGATGTCAGTGGAACAGTTAATCGTCGTAGATGCAGAATTTGGGGGGGCAGAGCATCCACATGAGGCTGTTCACCATCAACGTGACTCCCCCAAAGTCTGTTGCGGTTTGATGGAAGATCGTGTGACTGGTCCTTTCATTTTTGTAGAAAAAACAATAAATGGGGACGTTTACTGTGACATGTTGACAGAGTACGTCTTTCCGCAAATGGACAATATTGAGACGGAAAAGAGGCTTGTGTTTTTCCAACAAGATGGCGCCCCACCTCATTACAGTAACCATGTGCGTGCGACTCTTGACACTCGCTTTCCAGGCAGGTGGATAGGCAGGGCAGGCCCAATACCTTGGCCACCATGAAGCTCAGACTTAACCACACTCTCGAACAGTGCGCGGAAAAAACGAACACTTATATCTTTCTGATTTCCCCTATTATATTCCGATAATCGTTTCTCCCTCTGTAGGCCGACGTCAACAAAATATTTTCGCATACTGAGGATAAAATTAGTGATTGAAATTTCACGAGAAGATTCCGCCGCAATGAAAAACGCCCTTGTTTTAATGGTGTTCATCCCAAATCCTGTATCATGTCCGTCACACTCTCTCCGCTATTTCGCTATAATATTAGATTGAAGTGAGCTGATAGGTATACCTGCTTAAAGGAAGTCCCTCTAACTAAGAGCTCACCTACAGATGTCGTCATGTTTCCAAGTAGAGAAGGAATTAGCATATTTCATCAAAATATAAGAGGTACTAGAGATAAAGTCAGTGAACTGCTTAGAGATGTTGGCTCTGAAATTACTGGTATATCGGAGCACCACTTAACTAATTTGACAATTCAGAGGCTTCCTTCACCAGGATACAGATTAACTGGCTGTTTTTCGAGTTCATTGCAGGGTGGGGGAGTGGCTATGTACGTAAAAAGCAGTATTCCATTTGAGTCCATAGATGTATCACGGCACAGCACTGAACAGATAATTGAATGCTGTGGAGGGGCAGTTGAATTTAATGAAACTAAACTTCCAATTGTTGTTGTTTGTAGGTCCTCTAACGCTGACTTCAGAGCATTTCTGCTCAAGCTAGAAAGGGTTCTTGATTCACTTTGTAGGAAGTACCAGAAGTTAGTTACATGTAGTGACTTCAATATAAATTTTGTATACGATGGTGCTAGAAAATGGATGTTAGTAGATCTCTTAAATTCATATGATCTGATGCATGCTGTGTTTTTCCCAACTAGGGTACAGACGAACAGTAGCACAGCCATAGACAATATTTTTATTCATTGTTTATTACTAGGTGGGCATTCTGTCAGTAAAAAGGTGAATGGCCTTTAAGACTATGACGCACAAATTTTAACGTTAAAAGGCTTTTGTACTCAAACAAATGCCATATATTATTACAAACTAAGTAGGAAAGTTAATCCAGCCGCAATAGAGAGTTTTCTAAACCATGTCAAGGAACAAGAGTGACAGGACGTTTATAGTGCCGATTACATAGATGATAAATATAATGCTTTCCTTAGCACATTTCTCATGCTCTTTTAGAGTTGCTTTCCATTAGAACGCTCTAAATGGGGTACTAACAGTAATAGGCAGCCCAGGTGGCTGACTAGTGGGATAAGCATATATTGTAAAACGAAGTGGGAATTATATCAAAATGTTAGAAGTAGTCACAATCAAGCTATAGTAGCCCATTACAAACAGTTTTGTAAGGTGCTTAAGAATGTTATTAGGAAGGCAAAGAGTATGTGGTATGCAAATAGGATAGTTAATTCTCAGGATAAAGTTAAATTCATATGGTCAGTTGTGAAGGAAGTGTCTGATCAGCAGCCCAAGGTCGACAATATAAAGTCAGTTAGTAGTAAAAATATTTCTGTTCTGATAAATCACATATATATACAGTATTTAAACAATTATTTTGTGATCACTGCTGGTGAATTAAATAAAAATTTAGTTTCTGCAGGGAATCATATAAATTTCTTTGCAAATGCCTTTCCGAGATTGATGTCAGAAATACTCCTTTGTGATACAGGCAAGGGGGAGATTGAGTCACTAACTAAATCACTGAAGACTAAGGACTCTCATGGTTATGATGGAGTGCCTAGCAGAATATTGAAGTACTGTGCTGCACATGTTAGCCCAGTATTTAGCCATATTTATAATTTTTCCTGAACGATTAAAGTACTCAGTGGTAAAGCCGCTTTATAGAAAGAGAGAAAGGGATAATGTAGATGATTTTAGACCTATTTCTATGCTATCAGTATTTGCTAAAGTTACTGAAAAGGCTGTGTATGTAAGGTTGGGTTGGGTTGGGTTGTTTGGGGGAAGAGACCAGACAGCAAGGTCATCGGTCTCATCGGATTAGGGAAGGATGGGGAAGGAAGTCGGCGGTGCCCTTTCAAAGGAACCATCCCGCCATTTGCCTGGAGCGTTTTAGGAAAATCACGGAAAACCTAAATCAAGATGGCCGGACGCGGAATTGAACCGTCGTTCTACCGAATGCGAGTCCAGTGTGCTGGCCACTGCGCCACCTCGGTGTGTAAGGATAATTGTTCATTTTATATCACACTATTTGTTATCAAATGTACAGTTCGGCTTTAGAAGTCGTTTAACAACTGAAAATGCTATATTCTCTTTTCTCTGTTAAGTACTGTAAGGGTTAAACAAAAGGTTTCGAGTGTTAGGCATATTTTTTGATTTAACTAAGGCATTTGATTGTGTTGATCACAAAATATTGCTCCAGAAGCTGGACCATTAGGGAATATGGGGAGTAGCTCACAATTGGTTCACCTCTTACTTTAGCAACAGACAGCAAAAGATTCACAATGCTGAGAATGACTGTGATTTGGGGTCTGCGTGGGGTACGGTCAAGTGGGGGAGGGGGGGCGGGGGTGCCCTAGGGATCTCTGTTGGGACCACTTCTGTGCCTTATTTATATAAATGATATGCCCTCTAGTATTACGAGTAACTCTAAAATATTTCTGTTTGCTGATGACACTAGCTCGGTGGTATAGGATGTTGCGTGCAACATTGGCCCAGTTTCAAATAGTGTAGTGGATGACCTACGTTCATGGCTTGTAGAAAATAAACTAACGCTAAATCACAGTAAGACTCAGTTTTTACGGCTTCTAACACAATTGAACAAAACCTGACGTTTTAATTTCACAGAATGGGCATATGATCAGTGAAATTGAACAGTTCAAATTTCTAGGTGTTCAGACAGATAGTAAACTGTCATGGGAAGCCCACGTTCAGGATCCTGTTCGAAGATTTATTGCTGCCATTTTTACTATTCGAACGATATCTGAAGTGAGTGATCGTTCGACGCGAAAATTAGTCTACTTTGCTTATTTTCATTCACTTATGTCGTATGGTATTACATTTTAGGGTAACTCTTCCAATTCTAAAAGGATATTTTTGGCTCAGAAACGGGTGGTTCGAGCAATAAGTGGTGTAAATTCACCATCCTCTTGTCGACGCCTGTTCACGAGTCTGGGTATTTTGACATTGGCCTCTAATATATGTATTCCTTACTGTCATTTTTTTTTTTGTTAACAATATTACCTTATTCCCAAGAATAAGCAGCTTTCATTCAGTTAAAGCTCGGCAGAAATCAAACCTGCTTTTGGATTTGACTCCCTTAACTCTTATGCAGAAAGGTGTGCAGTATACTGCTGCATCCATTGTTAATAAGCTACTGCTCGAATTCAAAATTCTTACCAGTAATCCACGCGCTTTCAAATCGAAACGGAAGAGTTTCCTCATGGGTCACTCCTTCTATTCTGTCGAGGAATTCCTTGAAGCTGATTCTTACTGTATTGTTGATTGCGTTTACTTAAACTTACGGATTTTTTTTTCGGGTTCATAAATATTTTATTTTTATCTGTGATTACTTTTATGTTGTAATTTCATGTACTGACACGTTCCATGAACTTGGAGATGTTTACATTTTCTAAGTGTTCTGCCAATACAACGCAGTCTTTGGTTTGCCTTTCCCACAACATTTGCTATATCTTCTTCCCAATTTAAATTGTTTGTAATTGTGATTCCTAGCTACTTAGTTGAATTTACAGACTTAAGATTAGACTGCTTAATCGTGTATCCGAAGTTTAACGGATTCCTATTAGCACTAGAGTGGATGACCTCACACCTTTCATAATTTACTGTCATTTTGCCGTCCGCCCCGGTAGCTGAGTGAAGCTGGCACGGTAGCTCAGCGTGTTCGGTCAGAGGCATAGCTGCCCTCTGTAATAAAAAAAAACTGAGTTAATGGATCAACAACGAACTGAAACGGCTGTCTTTCGACGTCTGCACAGAGCAGATACAACGAACGAAAACGAACAAAATGAGATTTAAAAAAAAAAGTGGTCAGCGCGGCAGAATGTCAATCCTAAGGGCCCGAGTTCGATTCCCGGCTAGG
Source organism: Schistocerca piceifrons (assembly GCF_021461385.2). Lineage (NCBI taxonomy): Eukaryota > Metazoa > Arthropoda > Insecta > Orthoptera > Acrididae > Schistocerca > Schistocerca piceifrons. The sequence goes on from NC_060140.1 coordinate 322,535,939, forward strand.
TCGGAGATTTTCTCCGCTCAGAGACTGGGTACTGTGTTGTCCTAATAATCATCATTTCATCCCAACCGACGCGCAAGTCGCCGAAGTGGCGTCAAATCGAAAAACTTGCATCCGGCGAACGCTCTATCCGACGGGACACGACAACGACTGTCAGTTGCCAGTTTACATATCTTTCCTAAATCGGTTTTCAATTTGTTTTCATCTTCTGATGAGTTTACTAGACGATAAGTTACAGCATCATCTGCAAACAACGTAAGACAACTGCTCAGATTGTCTACCAAATCATGTATATAAGTAAGGAACAGCGGAGAACATATGACAATACGCTGGGGAACACCAGAAATCACTTCAGTTTTACTCGATGACTTTCCATCAGTTACTACGACTGTGACCTCTCTCACAGGAAATCATGACGATATTCCACAAGCTCGCAATATCACAACAAGCTGCCTTGTGTGGTACAGCGTCAAAAGCCCTTTGGAAATCTAGAAATACGGAATCAATTTCACATCCCTTTTCGATAGACCTCAACACTTTCTGTATGTAAAGAGCTAGTTGTGTTTCACAAGAACGATGTTTTCTAAAACCGTGTTGACTGTGTGTCCATAGACCATTCTCTCTTAAGTAATTCATCATGTTCGAAAATGATATATGTTCCAAAATCCTGCTACATATCGACGTTAATGATATGGGCCTGTAATTTAGCGGTTGCTCCTACTACATTTCTTGAATATTATTGTGAACTGCGCAATTTTCCAGTCTTTGGATACGGATCTTTTGTCTAGCGAGTGGTTGTATGTGATTGCTAAGTATGGAGCTATTGCATCAGAATACTCTGAAAGGAACCTAACTGGTATCCAGTTTGAAACTGAAAACTTGCTTTTATTAAATGATTTAAGATACTTCACTACTCTGAGGTGTAATACCGCAGCCACTTTCGGCTAGTCGCTGCGAGCGGCCATGTAGGAGGGAGGCCCGGGACTCCCTGGGGCGAGCCCCCGGGTGCAGTCATTCTGCAAGCACACAGTGGGAAGCCGGGCCGACGTGTTCACCTCGCTCAAGAAGGGACGTGATGCGAAAGGCCTATCTGACAATGAGAAGTGTGCCGAAAGCTGATGGACACCTGCAGCCATTAGGACGGAATGCCAAGAATATACGCGCGAAAGCACCTTGTAAGTAGGCTGTTTAGGTTTTTATATTGGTAATGCCACGTAGCGCTCTGTATGAAAATCACTGGCTGTGCAGTGTGCAGTCTGTGGCTGGTTTGCATTGTTGGAATTTGCTATTGTAGTGTTGGGCAGTTGGATGTGAACAGCGCGTAGCGTTGCGCAGTTGGAGGTGAGCCGCCAGCAGTGGTGGATGTGGGGGGGGGGGGGGGGGGGAGAGTTTTGAGAGCGGATGATCTGGACGTGTGTCCATCAGAGACAGTAAATTTGTAAGACTGGCTGTCATGAATTGATATATATATATATATATAATGACTTTTGAACACTATTAAGGTAAATACATTGTTTGTTTCTATCGAAATCTTTCATTTGCTAACTATGGCTATCAGTAGTTAGTGCCTGCAGTGGTTAGAATCTTTTATTTAGCTGGCAGTAGTGGCGCTCGCTGTATTGCAGTAGTTCGAGTAACGAAGATTTTTATGAGGTAAGTGATTCATGAAAGTTTAGGTTATTGTTAGTCAGGACCATTTTTTTGTAGAGATTATTGAAAGCGAGATTGCGTTGCGCTAAAAATATTGTGTGTCAGTTTAGTGTTGATCAGAATAAGTAAAGAGAGAAATGTCTGAGTACGTTCAGTTCCGCTCAGCTGTTTGAAGATCAAGTAATTTAAGAGGTTTATCAGCACAGTAATTCAAAAATTTTTGTAAGGGGACGTTTCATATGTCGACCCTTAGCCGAGGATACCTCACTGGAATCTTCTGATGTTTTCTTGCAGTTTGTGTAATTAGTGTAGCTATTGTTTATTGCTACCGCGTAATTATAGAGAGAATTTCCTTTGTAGTTGTAGTTTTTCATTGTTGTACAGTAAAACAGTTGTGGCATGCATGTAGATTTGCACCAAGTATTTCGCAGCTGCGCTTGCAATTAACTAGATATTATTTTCAGTGCTATGCTAATGCGTTTTCTTGTTTTTGCTCTTCAAATTTTGCTTTTCTTGTTATCGTGTGAAATACGTGAAATTATGGCGTGTGAAATACGTAACACTAGGCTCCAAAGTAAACTGAGCAATGATAGTGACGACGATTGTAGCTTATCAGCACCACCGTGTAATGAATTAACAGACATTCAACGTAGTAATCTGGTAATTGTGCATAGGGAAATGGAGCGGGAGGCAAATAATGGTGTAGACAGTGAAACAATTAGTGAACAGGGAAGCATTATCGATCGATCGGTCGGCAACAGCTCGCCTCAGGAATCCGAAATGACAGGACACGATCTTGCAAATACTGTAGATTCAGGTTTTGGGTCCTCATCGTTTTCTCAAATAAGTCAACACACATTTTATGTTTGTCAAAATGTGAATGTTGCCGCCGCAAATGCACTGCCCAAAAGCATAGAGTAACAGATTCCAGACACTAATACATTATTATTGCAATTAATGCAACAAATGAAACAAAATCAGGGACAAACACAGCAACAGTTAGACACAATGGAACAAAATCTTCAAAAACAGTCACAGCAACAAATGGAACAAAAACAGAAACAAATTAAAGAAACACTTCAACAAACACGTGAAGATTTAACTACTGAGTTACATAACATCGAATCGAAATGTCAAAAAGTCTGTAATGACGTAAAAACACAAATTTATGAGCATGTTCAACCTATTTTTTCGCGCCATGAAAATGCGTTGCAGAATCACGTAGCAGCCATAAAAGAACTGCAAACTATTGTTCATGAAATTCACGAGACCTTGCGGGCTAAAATTGACTCAGTTGCATCTACCGATTCGGTTACACAACTTGCAAAAAGTCAGGAAAACTTAAAGGACACAGTAGATACTCTGAAAATTGGTTCAGAAAGACACATGGAGGAAATTAGTACATTATCAGAGAAAGTAGTCAAACTTCCAGATCAGCTAAATAATTTATCAACGAAGATAGATGATACTCTGAATGACACAAGACCAGTAGTTTTTAATGACACAGAAGAGTATGAACAAATTAGAAAATTCAAACAAAATCAGAATCAAATCAATACGCAGTACAAAAGAGAAATCCGGGAAGTACAAGATCAGTTGACACAGGTAATACAATGGCGCTGCCCGCCATCCGTTGCTCACTCTTCTCGGGCAGGAAGTCCTCCATGTTCATAATAACGTTATCATCTTCATCCGACTCGAAGTCCACGGTCGACGGCCGAGTCGTTGTAGGCGGCGGGTCAGACGTGACCGTCGGGGGAGCAGGCTCCTCCGGACGGCGGTCTGCCACGCCAACATCCCCATTCGTCGTAGTTGGGGGGTCGGATGGGGCCGACAACCGAGCAGGCTCGGCCGAACGGCGATACGCCACACCTATTGCTCTGCTGAGGCCGGTATTACACTATCAAATTTCTTTGTCAAAGATTTGATCAAAGATGTGATCAAATATTACGTCAAATATATTTGACAAAGATCTTTGATGTAGCGCTAGAAGGGGCATTACACTGTCATCAAATTTTTCGTCAAAGTTCAAGATGGCTGACAACAACTTGTTATTAACCGCAGGAGTTGTATGTACCCCAATTGCATTGTGTGCACACGCGGAAAAGAAGTGGGGGAAAAAATGGAACCATACATACGAGGTTGACAGTCTTAAAAGTCCTGGGATTACAACTTGATAATAAATTCAGTTGGGAGGAGCACATCCCAGAACTGCAGAAACGCCTTAACAAATCTGTTTGCAATTCGAGTATTAGCAGACATAGGCAACATAAAAATGAAAAAGCTTGCATACTTTCATTCCATAATGTCATATGGTATAATATTTTGGGGTAAATCTTCAAGTCAAACAAAAGTTTTCAGAGTCCAAAAGCGTGTAATACGTATTATTTGTGGAGTAAATTCACGGACGTCCTGTAGAAACCTCTTCAAAGAACTGGGTGTACTAACTACTGCCTCTCAGTATATTTACTCCTTAATGAAATTTGTCGTAAATAATATATTTCTTTTTCCAACAAACAACTCAGTTCATACATACAATACCAGGAACAAAAATGATCTACGCAAGGACATAAAAGCACTTACTTTAGTTCAAAAAGAGGTCCACTACTCAGGAACACTCATCTTCAATAATTTGCCAGCAAACATAAAAAATTTAGTTATAAATAAAGATCAGTTTAAAAGGAGCCTGAAAGACTTACTAGTGGCCAACTCCTACTCCACTGACGAAATTTTTAATATAAACAAATGATGTATTGTATTTATTCATACTTTTAGTATTGTTATTTCAGCTTAAAAAAATTGACATGTTCCACATCCACGAGGATCTCCTCAGCATGGATCTATGGAACCAAAAACTAATTTAATCTGGGTGAAGCCGTGGGTTTTACGACGACTTGATAAAAGCATTTAACAAAACTTCTTACGTGAGCTTACAGTGGAAGACGTCAAGTGGTACATCAGTTACTTAAGAATGGATGAGCATACGTTCCTGTATGTGCTCAATGAAGTGTATCCTCATATCACAAAGCACAATATTCACTTAAGAACAGCTACATCTTCAGAAGACAGGCTCACTGTAACACTCGAATTCCTTGCTACAGGAGAGGGTTATGTTATGTAAGGTTAGGTTAGGTTAGGTTAGGTCAGGTCAGGTCTCGTCTCCAATCTTCTTATTTTATTTTTGTATTCAGGGTGCCTCACGTTGTAAAGCGCCTCATCAGCATCATACATCTCTATTAATTTTGTAGTTGTCGGCACACACCAATTGTATTTACCGGCAATGTTTATAAAAACACTACAAAGGACAGAACGCTGCAGCGATGCTAGCGCTCCATGTGGTAACATGTCACATTGCAGTGAACAGAAGACAAGCGATTTCTTTGATCAAATCGACAGCGCGGCCCTAGATTTGATCAAATATTGGACGACATTTGACAAAGTTCCTATTACACCATCAAATATCTTTGACAAAGATTTTGGACAAAGATATTTGACAAAGAAATTTGATAGTGTAATACCGGCCTCGAGCGAACCTCGAAACTCTGGGCATGCCCACGACATCACTGCTCACTGCCGGAGCGACGACTGAGCCGCGCGAGCCTGGAGGAGGAGCGAGAAAGAGGGAATCGTGGAGAGTTCGTCGAAGCGAGAGGTCATGGGCGCTCTTTCACCCATCGTCAACATGCGCCTTCCGACGACGTGATACGACAGCTTTGGCCACGCAAACGACAACGGGCAGTCAACGCGGAGATCGTACCTGGGCCCTGAAGCAAACCCGCGATTGCTGATGAGGGCAGGCGACCCGTGCAGCACAGCTCCGACGCAGCGCCTGCCACTGACAGCAGTATACGGCGAACGATAAAGATTAATAGTGAGACAATTTGTCCCCTCCCCCTTAATAACTGAGTCGTGTCTACGCCCAGTCAAATCGACCCTGAGATTTATAATTTTGTTTTGGTTTGTCTAAACAGCACAAAAAATAAATACATTTCTTTCATGTTTTGATCATATATACACTCTTTTACATTCATAAATGAAGCTCTTAGTTACGAACCATTTGCGTTTTATTCCATTTAATTTCTCTAGTTCACTACAATTTTGGCGCCCAACGTGGGGCCACCTGATTGGTAATTTTCATGTTATGTGATGCCACAAAATAATTTCTCGAGTTCACTACACTTTTGGCGCCCAACGTGGGACTACCTCATTTGGAATTTTCATGATATCTGATGTTACAGAGGATATCTACTTCTAACAAGGGAACCTCCCCATCGCACCCCCCCCCCCCCCCTCAGATTTAGTTATAAGTTGGCACAGTGGATAGGCCTTGAAAAACTGAACACAGATCAATCGAGAAAACAGGAAGAAGTTGTGTGGAACTATGAAAAAATAAACAAAATATGCAAACTGAGTAGTCCATGGGCAGGATAGGCAACAAAAGGATATAGCAAGATCAGGAGTGCCGTGGTCCCGCGGTTAGCGTGAACAGCTCATGAACAAGAGGTTCTTGGATCAAGCCTTCCCTTGGATGAAAATTTTAACTTTTTATTTTCAGTTTATGTGACAAACACTTATGTTTTCATCACTTTTTTGGGAGTGATTATTACATCCACAAGAAAACCTAAACCGGGCAAGGTAGAAGAATCTTTTTACCCATTCGCCAAGTGTACAAGTTAGGTGGGTGGACAACATATTCCTGTCATGTGACGCACATGCCGTCACCAGTGTTGTATGTATATATCAGACGTGTTTTCCTGTGGAGGAAACGGTTGACCTATGACCTTGCGATCAAATGTTTTCGGTTCCCATTGGAGAGGCACGTGCTTTCGTCGACTAATCGCACGGTTTTGCGGTGCGATCGCAAAACACAAGACACTAAACTTATTACAGTGAACAGAGACGTCAATGAAACAAACGGACAGATCGTAACTTTGCGAAAATAAAGACAATAAACTTTTCACCCGTGGGAAGACTTGAACCAAGGACCTCTTACTCCACAGCTGCTCACGCTAAGCACGGGACCACAGTGCTGCTTTTTTTTCGCCTAGAACCGCTTTTTTTTGTTTGTTTTTTTTTTTTACTTTTTTTCCTCTCTTGCCCAAATGCTAGCCATGTTGTTCTGGCTACGGTATACATAAATAAAAACATCAGTCTCCATGAACTCGCAATAACACGAAAAGAAAGATAAATGTCCAGGCAGTAAGCATACCAGGAAATAAAAGTTCATCAAATCGAACAAATCCACTACTGACAGAAAATGCACTAACATTTACAAAACATCAAAATACAGAAATTATTTCTGTTAAATTCGTAAGAAAGTCCCACAACCTTTTAGTAAACGTAAAAGTGAGAAAAAAAAAATTGGTGCAACAGGATTCGAACCCCTGCCGACCTAATCTCTGGTCCATATTTTTTTTATTTTTCTATTTTTTTGCTTTATTTTTTTATTTTTTCTCCTTTTTTTAAAATGGAACTAAAAAAAACAAGTGCCACCGCCACTTTTCATCCTATAACAAAAAATCTGGGCCACTTCAGGCGTTGGCTCCTGACGAAACCTACCCCAGAGAGCTGCCTATATACCAGGGGAAATACGGGAAATCAAGGTTAGGGCTATCCTTACAAACCAAACAAAATCTTCCTTTTTCTGAACTTTTTTTTTTTTTTTTTGTAAGTTATCAGAGGCCTTCTGCGCCCCGCTGGTAATATGTTGAGTCATGTCTTCTCGAAATTGATGTGTTCCGTTCAATTGTTCAGAAATGTTCATTGGTTCAAACAGGAGACCTTCTTCTCTCTTGGCTTAACACATTCCAGCTGTGAGGTGGTTCGCGGAAAGCACTCCCAAGGAAGTTCGAGAAAAATTGCCTGTATTTTGGGTGACGGACAACGACATAATGACGGTCATTGAGGTATGTCCAAAAATCGAGTACAGAGTCTACAGTTTGTCCAAATAAGTAGTGAATGGCATGTCAGCGAATCCAGTTCACAGCATTGGTCTTTGTCCGAGGAAAATAGTCACATTCCGGAAATAATAATGAAAGGGGAGTAATCCGATCTGGAATGTCCCGCGTTAGAAAAGCCACAATACGTCGAATCGAGTGCCAACCTCCGCCGCCGCTCCGCAAACAAACCAATGTTCATCATTGTCTGGCACTCCACACGTGGAGCATAGAGGTGATTGGGCGAGGTGGATACGATGAAGGCGAAATTGATTGATTTGCTTACCATTGACAGTTAGGTACCAGACAGATTGAACATTCGTGTCAAGGTAACAGGCGAACACCGCGCGCCATACATGACACCAGTCAATCTGGGGGAACCTTTGTTCAATTGGGTTAGGTGGACGACCTAATTGGAGGACATTGTATACTACCTTTGTCTTGAGTAAAAGCTGTCTTGGTAAGGTGAGACGGAGATAACTGAGTTCCAGAAAGAAGTACCGTATATAATGGAACTGGGCCGGAACATCCGAGATCATCACTGGGGCTGACAGTGAGACCGGAGAGTATGCCAGTGAGGCTCGTTGGGCAACGTGTCCATACCGTCATCTGGGAGCTGATAAATAGGGCGCGAGCTCTATCCGGCACGTGAAACAGACCTATCCCTCCTCGTTCACGGGGAAGTGTAAGGGTTGCATAGTTAACTTTGAACAACAGCCCAGAGCTGATGAAAGATGCCATCGCTGCCAACATGCGACATGCCACAGTAAGTGGGAAAGGTAGAACTTGTGCTACATGGGGAACTCGGGATGCGATATATGTATTGACATATCGAGCTCGTTGGAGAATATCTAGGGATCGAAGGCGATGGTCCATAAGACCTGCTCTGATCATTAAAAGGAGGCGTCAGCAGTTGATGGTGGCTGAACGCCGGAGATCAGATGAAAAATCGATTCCCAAACAACGAATGGTATCAACGGTGGTGAGAGGTGTAACGCACTACACGGGAAGTCCTGTGCCAATGAACATAACTTGTGACTTACGTACGTTTAAAGAGCTACCCGACGCCTCACCATAAGTCGCTACCCACGCCAAAACAGCTCGAACCTCGTCGGCATTATGTAAACAGATGACTACATCGTCAGCATAGGCCGTGCAACAGAACTGGTAGCGATCTATGGACAACCCTACCAAATGTTGTCTTAGTCCACTTAGCAAGGATTCCTAGGAAAAGGCGTACAAAATTGCTGATAGAGGGCAACCTTGATGTACGGATCGACCTATTATTATCGGTGGAGTGAGTCTGCCATTGTAAATAATCCTGGATGAGGCACCCCGCAGAAGGCGCATCACTACCGTGATAACGCGACTGGGAAACCCATATGGTGGAGAACGGCCGTAAGGAACGAATGGTCAACCCTATCAAAAGCTTGACTAAAGTCTAAAGACGCAAATGCCCCAGAGAGGCGTTGTGCCTGGGTAACGGCGATCATATCCCTGTAGCGGCATAAAGCCGTGCGAATATTATTATCTCCTCCCAAAGATGCTTGATCTGGCGACACAACATATCGGGCAACGTTTTTAAGTCGTGCTGCCAAAAGGTGAGTGAAGATTTTCATATCACCGTTAAGGAGGGTGAGGGGCCGATAATCACTGATATTGTTGCCACCGTGCGGTTTATGTACAGGAATAATAATTCCTTCCGTGAAAGCGTCCAGCACAGGTACTTCCAGAGACATCAGTTCCCGACAGATGGAGGTGAAGGTGGACTCTAACAAATCACGGAAGGTGCGATAAAATTCGAGGGGAAGACCGTCGGGTCCTGGGGAGCGATTGATGGTTCCTGCCCGGATCGCATCGCGGACTTCCTCATCAGTCACCTCTGACATCAAGTCAATCGCCGCATCTCCTGGGATACCACCGAAGTTGAGCTGTGAGACTTCCTCGATCAACTCTGGGGAATGTGGAATTGCGGCGTAGAGCTGCCGGTAGTGGGCGTGAAGCACATTCCCTATTGCTGATTGGGTTACGTAGCGACGCCCTTCTTGATCCGTTAGGACGTGAATCAATTTTCGGCGTCGATTTTGTCGTTCTTGGATGATATGGTACATCGACGGATGTTCATGAGGCATGCGATCAGCAGTACGAGATCGTACTATCGCTACATCTACATCTACATCTACATTTATACTCCGCAAGCCACCCAACGGTGTGTGGCGGAGGGCACTTTACGTGACACTGTCATTACCTCCCTTTCCTGTTCCAGTCGCGTATGGTTCGCGGGAAGAACGACTGTCTGAAAGCCTCCGTGCGCGCTCTAATCTCTCTAATTTTACATTCTTGATCTCCTCGGGAGGTATAAGTAGGGGGAAGCAATATATTCGATACCTCATCCAGAAACGCACCCTCTCGAAACCTGGCGAGCAAGCTACACCGCGATGCAGAGCGCATCTCTTGCAGAGTCTGCCACTTGAGTTTATTAAACATCTCCGTAACGCTATCACGGTTACCAAATAACCCTGTGACGAAACGCGCCGCTCTTCTTTGGATCTTCTCTATCTCCTCCGTCAGACCGATCTGGTACGGATCCCACACTGATGAGCAATACTCAAGTATAGGTCGAACGAGTGTTTTGTAAGCCACCTCCTTTGTTGATGGACTACATTTTCTAAGCACTCTCCCAATGAATCTCAACCTGGTACCCGCCTTACCAACAATTAATTTTATATGATCATTCCACTTCAAATCGTTCCGCACGCATACTCCCAGATATTTTACAGAAGTAACTGCTGCCAGTGTTTGTTCCGCTATCATATAATCATACAATAAAGGATCTTTCTTTCTATGTATTCGCAATACATTACATTTGTCTATGTTAAGGGTCAGTTGCCACTCCCTGCACCAAGTGCCTATCCGCTGCATATCTTCCTGCATTTCACTACAATTTTCTAATGCTGCAACTTCTCTGTATACTACAGCATCATCCGCGAAAAGCCGCATGGAACTTCCGACACTATCTACTAGGCCTCCAAATGCCGTCGCATGAGATTGGAGATTTGGGCCTTAGCTTGGTTCATCCGTGTATGGCGCTCAGGGGAGGCTGGCATCGTGGAGCATTCTCGTAGGATCCTGTAGTAAAAGTCCATAGTGCTCTTCCTCCAGGCGACAACACCTTTGCCATACCGGATTAAAGTTTTTCGAAGAGCAGGTTTTGCACACTGGATCCACCAGGATATGGTAGACGGATACGTGGGTCGGCGTCTATTACATGTGATCCAAGTGTCTTCTATTAGAAGTCAACAGTCAGGTGAATTAAGAAGTGCCGTGTTCAGTTTCCATAAACCACGTCCGTGCCATACTGCCTGTCTTGTGAGAACAACATCACAGAAGTAAGCCTCATGGTCTGAGAAAGCAACAGGCCAGATTTCAGCCTGTCGAGTGTGTTGAATTAGGGATCGCGAGATGTAGATGCGATCCAGTCGGCTAGAGGAGTGCGCAGTGTAGTACGTAAAGCCCAAAAGATCACCATGACCATGTCTCCACGTGTCGACAAATTGTAGCCGCGTGACGACTGTTTCCAGAGCTGCGCATGGTGAGTGACGCGGCAATTGATCCTGAGGTCGCTGGGTGCAGTTGAAGTCTCCACCCATGACCCAGTCATCGTGTGGTCCCATAAAAAGGGGTGTAACTTCATTCGCGAAGAAGGCATTGCGTTCACGACGGTAGCTGGAGCCCGACGGTGCATAAATGTTGACGATGCGTACACCAAAGAAAGTGAGGGCCATACCTCTGCCGCTGGGGAGGTATAGGACATCTTCGGCTGGAAGACCTTCGCGTAAGATGATGGCAACACCACTACCGGTGTCCGAAGCGGGAGAAAGATGCACCGTGAAGCCATGTGGTGGTGAAAAATCGGCGACATGCACTTCCTGAAAAAGCGCAATATCTATGTCCGCATCATAAATCATATCGCGGAGCAGCGCCAGTTTGTGGGGCGCACGAATGGTCGCGAGGTTAATCGTTGCGACACGATAATGCTGGTGTTGGAGTCCCACAGGCACAGGTGGGGCTTCTTCTTCAGGAGCGAGAGGTCGTCGATCTTGCCGGTCCGCTGAAGAGGCTGCTATTGTGGAGAGTTTGCGGGCGCGGGCGCAACCGATGGGGGTGCCCCATCATCAGCAGCGTCCACCTCAGTCCCTTCGATCTCCACGTCGTCTGCCCAGGAGACTGATACTGCGGTAGGGCATCGGCTGTGCACATCATCCACGTGGAGAGGAGACGTAGTTTTCGTCTCATCGGATAGGCTCTCTTCAACGTCGACCTGCGGGGACGACGGCGCCAGTAAGGAGGGGTGTTCGTTGCCAGTGGTCGCCTGTGGCGGGTCTTTCGCATCAGACTTTTGGTCATCAAAGAGCGGTTTGTCGTCCATCTTCGGGTCTGCATCCCTGGTATCCATCCGTAGAATGGATTCATCAGGGGGTGTACGGCTACGTTTCTTTCTCTTTCGTGTCGACCCTTGTTTTCGAACAGGTCGTTCAGAGTCCGATTGCGGGTGGTTTTCGTCTGACTCCGGACAAGTCTGAAGGAAAGCAGAAGCAGGTACCACTGCCGGATCAACGTCCATCTGAGTAGCATTTTCAGTCACAGTGCTGCGATGATTCGGCAGGTCAGGATCTGGCGTCTGGGGCACCTCAGAAGGAAACGCAGGAGCGGTTGCATCTACCTGATCAGACGACGTCAACGGAGCAGGAAGACTCTGTGTATACGTGCTACCTTCCTGGGCAACCTTGGCGTATGTGACAGGGATCTGAGTCATCACCGCTGGGGACGCTTCCTCGCCGACCGGCGTCTGGATCAGGCGGCGTCGCATGCAGGCGGATCTGACGTGGCCTTCTTGTCCACAACCCACACGTTCGGGGTTGGCCGTCGTACATGACAATGGCTCGCACCCCGCCAATGGTCAGGTATGATGGTATATGTTTTTTTCATTTCAATTTTGACCTGACGCACACCATTAAGGACGTGGTAGGTCGTGAAGGTTTGCCATTTTTCCTCTACGTAACCGATGACGTTACCGTATGGTTGTAACGCAGAGACAACTTCGTCCTTCGGCACTTTAAAAGGTAGTTCAAACACCCTAATCGTGCGTTGGCCGTACTCTGCGAGTTCAAGTGTTACAGCTCCGACGTGACCATCAGAGTATTTGAACTTAAGTCCATTGGCATGGCGGCGAATAACATCTTCACACACCTCGGTGTTTGTCATTTTAATATGAACGACACTACTCGTGATCGAAAAATGGATTCCGATAACGTGGTTAGGATCTAAACGAACTTCTTCACGTATGAACGTTTCAACTTCATGTGCACGAGGTCGCGCATGTTCAGCTGGGAAGGAAACTTTAAGGGTCGCACGGCAGTAAGCGCTCGACATGTTGTTCACGGTGGACGGACACAAGCCTTAAAGCTACGACGCGGAAGTAAACAACGCCTGCAGCGGAGCACTGGCCGGCGCGCGGGGCCGTCCGCACGCTGCCACGGCTGAGAGCCGACTGATGCTGCTGAGCTCACATTATTCTTGATGTTGCATATCTTGGACATGGACTACTCAGTTTGTATATTTTGCTTATTTTTTCATAGTTCCACACAACTTCTTCCTGTTTTCTCGATTGATCTGTGCTTAGTTTTTTAAAGGCCTATCCACTGTGCCAACTTATAACGAAATCTGAGGGGGGTGCGACGGGGAGGTTCCCTTGTAAGTTACTCATGGTGGCGGCAGTGCTTGATTCCGTTCTGGAATATTTACTTCGCCGTCTTTGATGAAGGAATTTCAGAAGGCTGTGTTTAGTAACTCAGCTACAGCAGCACTGTCTTCGATAGTATTTCCATTGCTATCGAGCAGAGAAGGCATCGATCGTATCTTGCCGCTAGCATACTTTACATATGACCAGAATCTCTTTGGATTTTCTGTCATGTTTCGAGATAAAGTTTCGTTGTGGAAACTATTGTAAGCATTTCGCATTAATGTCCGCGCTTAATTATGAGCTTCTGTAAAATATCGCCAATCTTGGAGGTTTTGCGTTCATTTAAATTTGGGATGCTTTTCTTTCGTTGTCTCTGCAGCATTGTTGTGGCTCGTTTTGTGTACCAAGCGGGATCAGCACCATCGTTTGTTAATTTATTTGGTATAAATCTCTCAATTGCTGTATATACTACTTCTTTGAATTCAAGCCACATCTGGTCTACACTTACATTGTTAGTTAGTAAGGAGTCGAGATTGTCTCTCAGGAAGCCGTTAAGTGAATTTTTATCTGCTTTTTTGAATAGGTATATTTTTGTTTATTGTTGGAGAATTTGGGGTTACAATATTCATTCTCGCTACGACAACCCTGTGTTCACTGATCCCTGTATACGTTTCGATGCTCGTTATTAGCTCGTGATTATTTGTTGCTACGTCAAGTTTGTTTTCACAATCATTTACTATTCGCGTGGGCTCATGAACTAACTCCTGGAAGTAATTTTCAGAGAGTGTGTTTAGCACAATTTCGGATGATGATTTAATTGCACCTCCCAATTTAAACTTATATTTTCACCGACATATCGAGGGTAAATTAAAATCACCGCCAACTATAATTGTATGAGTTGGGTACGTTTTCGGAATTAAACCCAAATTTTCTTAGGACCTGTCAGCAATTGTATCATCTGAATTGAATGTTCGGTAAAAGGATCAAATTATTATTTCATTCCGGTTGCCAAGAATGACCTTTGCTCTTACTAACTCACAGGAACAATCTGCTTCAATTTCGCTACAAGATAAAGTAATTCTAAATGCAACAAACACCGTTAGGGTCTTCAGAAAAAATTCGGATGAACTTATCTCCGGCTTCAGCCAGCTTTCAGTGCCTATAGCGATTTGAAAATCTGTGCTTTCTATTAGCGTTTGGAGCTCTGTTACTGTCCCAGAACGGCTGTGACAATTTATAACTGTTATACTGGTGGTTTCTGTATCTCCTTTCTTCCTATGTTCGACCTGTACCCTTTGAGACTGGAGCCCTTTAACCCAAAAAACCGCCCAGTCCACTCCACACAGGCCCTGCTACCCATGTAGTTGCCGCCAGCATCTAGTCGACTCCTGACCTATTCAGCGGAACCCGAAATCCCATGACTCTATGGCGCAAGTCGAGGAATCTGCAGCCTACACGGATGCAGAACCGTCTTAGCCTCTGAGTCAGACACTCCACTCGGCTCTGTATTGGAGGTTTGCAACCGGTCCATTTGACTATACTGCAAATAGTGAGCTCTACTTTCATCTCACAAGCAAGACTGGCAGCCTTTACCACTTCTGTTAGCCACGTGAAATCAGAGAGAATTTCTTCAGATCCAAAGCGGCACACATCATTGGTTCTGACATGAGCCACCACCTGCAGTTGGCTGGACCTGTGTTCTTCATAGCATCCGGAAGGACCCTTTCCATGCCTTGAATGACTCCACCTGATACGCACACGGAGTGCACATTGGTTTTCTTCTCCTCCCTGGCAGCCACATCCCTAAGGGGCACTATAACGCCCATAACATTGGAGCTCCCAACTACCAATAATTTCACCCCCTGTGACTGTCCAGATCTTGCAGGCTGAGAGGTTCCCTCTGAAACAGAACAGGCAACTGCATCTGCCTGAGGGACAGTGTCAGGCATAGGCAGCACCTGGAACCTGTTTGTCAGACTAATCAGGGAGGCCTTACATGCGGCTCTCTGGGAAGCCTTCGCTGCCTCCCACACCACTAAGCGACCTCGCACTCGACCATGGTTGAGTGGTCAACCTCAGTGTGTGTAGTTACTGGGCTGGTCACCGGTGTGGGCCAATTGTCGGACTCAGACAAGCTGGATGTCCGTTGGATCTGCATGGCTGGCCCACAACAGCAATGCCCATCTACTGCAGCCTCAAGCTGTGTAACAGAAGCCATTGCAGCCTGGAGCTGACAGCAAAGTGTCACCAACTCGGCTTGCATCTGCATATGACAATCGCAGTCCATATCCATACTAAAGATAATGGAAAACTACACTACACAGCAAACAAGGACTATTGATACTTGCTGCAGAACACTGCTGTATTTTGCTCTCCTTTGTTATTGCTCATGTAACAACTAATATATTGATAAATGGATGAGATAAAATATGTTGCTACGAAAACAGCCCTGAAATACTTTTTAGGGATGCTGTGCAGTGACTTTCTTTGGATCATTAATTTTCAACAAAACAAAATATATTATGTTCTTATTATTCTGGATCTGGCTTTCTATAAAAGGAACACTGTTTCATTACTGTAACTGGCTATAAAGTTCAACATATCTTTCTTACTTTACGCTTATTGAAAAGGTTACTGACAATTATTTCGTTATCAATACTGATGTTACAGTACACAATGTTTGTTCAACATCAAAATTTTGCAGTTGATTTTTGTTAACATTAAAACTCCAGTAAGGCCGACAACTAACACGAGAACATGAGACTATTATTAGAAAAAATTTTTTTTACTTTAAAGTTTGCCAGACCAGAACTACGCACAGCAAGATTTCTTTTATGTCATGGAGGTAAATTATCCTTTTGCACTGTTAATAATATAACATCATCCGCAGCCCACGTCCACCTGTAAAACATATAATAAAATCTGCTACTCTGCTCTGCAATGCCGAAAGCTGAAAGAAATAATTTTAGTTCACTGTTACCTGTCCGCATCTTTGCGATGTGATTGGTTTCATTTAATGCAGTTTGAATGCGCCGCGGCAGCGGCTCGTTCGTTCGTAGCGCAGCTCTGCAGAACGGATAATATTTAAATAGCTGAGCATGTCTTAAAAGGATGGAATAAAATACCAGGCAAGCTTATTACAAATCATAATGCAAGTTTTCACTAAGTAACTCTATTGAAAACATTTAGACAGATTAAATTCTTACACACCTTTACAAATCAGTGTGTAATGGGGTCCTTCTCTCAATGCTACACAAGCATACAATATAGTCACAGGCTCTTCCTACTCACGTACCTCCAAAAAGACGACAGAGAAATTAATTCTCGGTCACTACTATTTATACTCGGGTTGATACAATTACAATCTTTGTTTGATATTTAATAAGTATCGTCTGTGGCGGTTCCAGTACTCGCCGACCCAGGTGTTATCTTAAAAAATCGATACATAATTCTATACAAGTGTAAAACATTACACATAATGGTTTCTCTTTATTACATAAGGTTCACATAATCATTGTCCACGCAGAAATAAAATTGTAATCATCCAGTTCAATTATTTGTTTCTCTTTTTTTTTTACCACATATAATATGTGTTTTGCTAGGAGACGTTACATGTAGAAGCAGACGAAAAACGCAAGAACTGTGTTTAATAAATTTGATTAATATGCAGAGATTCTAAAACTGAACTACCAAAGCATACAAGTGAGACTAAATAACTCGCTGCTGATTAGGAAGTTGTAATATATCACGGCTTCACCCAGGTATGTTTCCATTTTTTCCCCTGCTTCTCTTCTGCATGTGTGCACAGTGCAATTGTGGTACATGCAACTGCTGCGGTTAATAGCAAAGTCGTTGTTGTCAGCCATCTTGAACTTTGACGAAAAATATTATGACAGTGTAATACCCCTTCTAGCGCTATGTCAGAGATCTTTGTCAAATATATTTGACGGAATATTTGATCACATGTTTAATCAAAATCTTTGACAAAGAAATTTGATAGTGTAATACCGGCCTTACCCCATTTAACTCCCTACTTTTGACGCCTCCAGAATGGAGTCAGAATTGCGACATCCAGCGTTGAAATCACGGGTTTTTCTTATGGGTCGCCGATGAAAACATTTCAGACACACTGCTGCTCGAAATGGACAAGAAAAGGTGTCAGGACCGTCAATGAAACCACCTCGTCATTTGGGACCTTGATTCCCGAACATTTTGCGGTCGTAAACGACGGTTCGCAGTGTAGTGAGCGAGAGGACGACGTTCTTGACAACCTTTGACACTGATGACACTTCCCAGGTGCTCCAATCGTTCTCTAAGGACATCGTGGGACAGCAACCTCACCGAATGTGATCGCACCCATTTGGAATGCAGTGCAACTGCAATTTTAACTTTGGTGTGAACCATTCGACGAAGCTTGGACGTAATCCGAAGCAACAAAGAGTGCTTATGCTTTTTAGCCTTCCTATTTCGCACAGTCCTGTGACGTGACCACGAATGGGTGCGGCGTTGAGACATGCGTGAATAAAGCAGCAAACAGTCCCTCTAAAACCCTCAGTTCAGCAACACACTCGTTGCCAACCGCCACCCATTGCTGAGCACTTTAAAAATATATTTGTACAGAGACAACCTGTAATGGAGTCCTAAGTATTTGTAGACACACAGCCTCTTGACGCCCCTCAGATTCAGCATGCCTACTAGCAGGTGCTAGAGCAGTGGCGTAGCCTGCCTCCAGACACCTAGATCTCCATCACAGATTGTCTCTATACAGATACACTTTTGGAGTGCTCAACAAAGGTGGGCAAGGGGCATCATGGATGTTGCCAACTTGGTGGTCTTAGAGGGTCCATTTGCCACTTTATTCGTGTATTTGTCAGTGCCGTACGCGCCCCTCCACCCTACTCCCTTCCATGATCGCCTCACAGAAGTGCACAAAACAGGAGGATTGAAAAAATATAAGCACCCTCTGCTGCTTTTGATGACATTCAAATCTCCTTGAATGCTTTTGAATAGTCCCTAGGGGTTCCACGCTGAACACCACAGCCAAAATTACGGTCGCACTGCGCTCCAAAAGGCCTGTGATTACATTCAGTGGAGTTACTGGCCCAAAGGGTTGAAGCGTCTAGGTGGTGTCACCAATGTCAGAAGTTTCAAGAATTTCACACAGTGAACAATCATTTACGAGCGCGAAATGTGTTGGAATCAACACCCCGGGGGAAGGAGTGGTTTCATTATGCCCTTTATGCCACTCCCTGAGGACTTTTTGTGTCTATTCCGAACGGCGTTGTCTCTGAAATGTTTTCCTTGGCAGCCTGTGTTATTTCAGCGCTGGGCGCCAAGGTTCTAGCCTCCATTACAGAGGCGTCAAAAGGAGGGGTGAAATGTGGGTAAAGAGGGGCTGCGACGACCTTCCCATCGAATGTCACATCCACGGTTGTGTTGGCCAGAATTCTAGTGAAATTGCCCTTGTGACATCGTTAACACACCATACACGTCACATGAACTTCTGAGCTCTGGCCGTTTTTCGCATGCATCTTGCTGTTTGATGCATTGCCGAGCCCGCGGGTGATGTCGTAGGGCTTCACGGTTTTACACCTTTACAAAGGACAGTTTTAGGCCATTTGATCCAAATTTAAAACTTCTGCGTCGCAACGAGGAACAGTTACGGTATTTCGAAAAAGTGATCCTTTAATTGATTTGAATCGTGTAGATTACAATGGGTGAGAAGAATCTTTACAGTCATGTGATCGAACTTGAATTGTTTTCGGTATTGGCTCTTTAGGTAGTTTTCATTGGGACGCTAGGGCCTTAATTTCGACGTCATATCCGTATACCCTTGTTACGTCAAGGCTACGTATGGCATTGGTGGCCGGGAGACCCGTCGCGTAGCGGTTCGGCCGCCGCTCCACAAGTTCTTTAACGCCACTACAGCGATTTGGATGATGAAATGATTATGAAAGGCGCACAACACCCAGTCATCTCGGGGCAGAGAAATCCCTGATCCCCCCGGGAATCGAACCCGGGACCCCGTGCGCGGGAAGCGAGAACGCTACCGCAAGACCACGAGCCGCGGACTGTTGCAAGCATTTTTACAAGTCCTGGATCGTTGTCGACTTCATTCAGCAGTTCTACGCGACGTCGTAGACAGCATGACGTATAACAATGTTTATTCTAAACTGGCTACTTTTTGACATGTCCATAACGAGGTACCTAAGAAAGTCACTCACACATCCGCATAAAGTTAACACATTAATAAGTTTAGTTACATTATTTACAGTTAATAACTGAGATATACATAACTTCGAGTTGCTGTTGATTCGTCTGCAGTGCTGAGTTATATAAGAGGTGTGATGAAAAAGTGATCAGAATTCTTGTTTTTCTATGGTTTTCAGCTCTCACCGCGATTCTGTTCTTATCTCGTAATGGTGGCAAAACGACGGTCCTCTTCTGCCACGGGAATAGAACTAAGTCGAAGGGGGGATAGTCTGGCGTTACGATGGCCAAGGTAACATAAAGTTTTTGTTTTTTACCGAAAAAATCAGGAACAAGCATTGATATGTGAACGAGCGTTATCGTGATGCTGTTTCCACGAGTCATTTTGCACAGTTCTGGTCGTTTCCTTCGGGTTGCTTCACTGAAAAGGCGCGTAACTTCCGGTAATATTCCTCGTTGACCGAACGACCACAATGCAAGAATACACGATGATCTATACCATTGTAATCGAAGAAAACGGTGAAAACAATCTTCATAATCATGTGATCGAACTTGTCTAATTGTTTCCGGTATTGGATCTTTAGGCAGTTTCCACTGGGGTGATAGAACCTAAATTTCGACGTCATACGCGTATACGCTTATTTCGTCATCCGTTGTAACCTTCTTTACAAGTTCTGGATCGTTGTCGACTTCATTCAGCAATTCCTGAGTGCGACTGCTTAAGGAGGGGGGCCGGGGGAATATAATGAAAAATGTAAACATTTATTTAAAAAATAATTAGAGCCATATTTATTATTGAATAAATCTAAAATTTTGTATGTGTGGAGCAAAAGAGCTGCGTTTTGACGGAAAAATATAATAAAATATGCAGAATTAATATTTTGCCAGAAATTTGAATTTGTAATTTTTTAATTGTCTTTTATAAGGGAGTTGTTTGTGTTGTTGCCCCAGATGACAATTAGACGAAATATTTGTCAGCATTTGTAAGCAGTGGGTCCTTGAGGTACGGCTATATGCGAACACCGAGAATTAAGTTTAAAAAGATTTATTAACAAAGGCTGTTTATAAAACATGCATGCTGCCCACACCCATCATCACTGTGTCTGACATCCTAATTATGGTCGTATCGAAAGGCACCATGGTGAGCTAAGAAAAGAGACATATTTGCGGCAAAGGCCACGCTAGTTAATACGGCATGCTGCGGACGACGGCCAGTGGCTTACTCCCTGCATCGCAATAAGGCCGGTCGTATGTGTACTGACAAAGCAAATTGTCAGCATTCCAGACAGGTCGACTGGCGAGCGCGTGTTGCGTACCGTACGGCGCCGTGCAACCCGTAGACCCTCACACAGATTAGATTAGATCAGATTAGATTAATACTTGTTCCATAGATCATGAATACGACACCTCGTAATGATGTGGAACGTGTCAGGTTAATAAAAGATGTCTGTACAAGATATTACATTACACAAAATATTGCATGACACTAATGTTTAAGTTTTTTTCCCCTTAATTTATATCTAAAAATTCAGCCAATGAGTAGAAGGAGTTGTCATCTAGAAATTCTTTTAATTTATTTTTAAATGTTAGTTGGCTATCTGTCAGGCTTTTGATGCTGTTTAGTAGGTGACCAAAGACTTTTGTGGTAGCATAATTTACCCCGCTCTGTGCCAAAGTCAGATTTAACCCTGCATAGTGAAGATCATCCTTTCTCCTGGTGTTATAGCCATGCACACTGCTATTACTTTTGAACTGGGTTGGATTATTAACAACAAATTTCATGAGTGAATATACATACTGTGAGATTACTGCGAGGATACCTAGATCCTTAAATAGATGTCTGCAGGATGACCATGGGCGGGATCCAGCAATTATTCTGATTACACGTTTTTGAGCAATGAATACTTTTCTACTCAACAGTGAATTACCCCGGAATATGATGCCATACGAAAGCAGTGAATGAAAGTAGGCATAGTAAGCTAATTTACTGAGATTCTTATCACCTAAATTTGCAATAACCCTAATAGCATACGTAGCTGAACTCAGACGTTTCAGCAGACCATCAATGTGTTGCTTCCAGTTTAACCTCTCATCAATGGACACACCAAAAATTTTGAAAATTCTACCTTAGCTACAGACTTGTGTTCAAAGTCTACATTTATTACTGGAGTTGTGCCATTTACTGTATGGAACTGTATATACTGTGTTTTATCAAAATTTAAAGAGAGTCCGTTTGCTGAGAACCACTTAATAATTTTGTGAAAAACATCATTACAATTACATCACTTAGTTCTTGGATTTTGGATGTTATTACTATACTTGTATCGTCAGCAAAAAGAGCTAACTTTGCATCTTCATCAATGTGGAATGGTAAGTCATTAATGTATATCAAGAACAGTAAAGGACCTAAGACCGAACCCTGTGGGACCCTGTACTTGATAGCCCCCCAGTTTAAGGAATCAGTTGTTGTTTTAATATTACATGAACCACTTATTTCAACTTTCTGCATTCTTCCAGTTAAGTATGAATTAAACCATTTGTGCACTGCCCCCTTCAAACCATAATGATTTAGCTTATCTAAAAGAATTCCGTGATTTACACAATCAAAGGCCTTTGAGAGATCACAAAAAATACCAATGGGTGATGTCCAGTTATTCAGAGCATTTAACATGTGATCAGTGAAAGCGTATACAGCATTTTCTGTTGAAAAGCCTTTCCGAAAACCAAACTGACATTTTGTTAGTACTTTATTTTTACAAATATGGGAGGCTACTCTTGAATACATTACTTTCTCAAAAATTTTTGATAGAGCTGTCAGAAGAGAGATTGGGCAGTAGGTGTTGTCATCCGACGTATCCCCCTTTTTATGCAATGGTTTTACAATGGCATATTTCAGTCTATCGGGGAAAACACCCTGCTCCAAAGAGCTATTACATATGTGGCTGAGAATCCTACTTATCTGTGGGGAACAAGCTTTAAGTACCTTGCTGGAAATGCCATCAATTCCGTAAGAGCTTTTACTTTTCAGTCAGTTTATTATTTTACTGATTTCAAAGGGAGAGGTTGGTGGAATTACAGTATGGCCTCTTCTACTAGTAGCCTTGCCTCTTCTAGTGAAGATCTAGATCCTATTTTCTCCACAACATTTAAAAAATGATTATTGAAAATATTTTCAATTTCTGATTGTTTGTTAGTACACTTGTCATTCAGTTTTATGGCACTAAAGTCTTCATGTGCTCTTGGTTGCCCTGTTTCCCTTTTAATAATATTCCAAATTGCTTTAATTTTATTATCAGAGTTACTTATCTCATGCTTCTGAAGTTTTTAATAACATTTCTTAGTACCGCACAATAGCTTTATAATATTGAACAATTTCGGGGTCAGTGCTCCCTCTTGCTGTTAGATACAGTTTGCTTTGACAGTTGCAAGATATTCTTATTTCTTTAGTTATACGAGGTTTTTGTATGTTTTCTTGGAATTATGTTTAACTACTTTCTTGGGAAAACAATTTTCAAATACCCTTAAAAATGTATCGTGAAATAAGTTATATTTCAAGTTTGCATTGGGTTCCTAATACACTTCATCCCAGTCTAACTGCTGCAGGCTTTCCCTAAAGTTTGCAATATTTATATTGTTAATTGAACGCACTGCTTTGAAAGTCTGATTTGATATACTGCATGGAGCTATGCCATGTACAGAAACTAGCTGTGCACCATGATCTGAAAGACCATTCTCAACAAGATAAGCATTTATGTCCTTAAACTTATCTTGGTCTATAAAAAAGTTATCTATCAAATAAAAAAGTTATCTATCACATTTTTATAAAAAGCTATAACTAAAATTCTAATCATGCAATTAATCTGAAAATTTGATTGTAGTGTCCTGAGAAAGTTACAAGACCACTGAACTACAGTTATTAATTTATGGTGAAAATTGTATCATTAACAGTGTTTTTAATTTTGCACATCCAATATTAACTTTCTTTTCTATGTACAATCATCTAAAAATCAGAATGTAATTGCAGGAACTCGTATTTTTTAGTTCCAGGGAGACAGCAATACGTTGTGAACAGTTCCTGAAAATTTCATAGCATTAGCGCATATACTTTTTGAGAAGTCTTCTAATAATGTAAAAAATGTATAACAGAGAAAATGAGGTTCAAAGATTTTCTTCTCATACATCTATATGTAATAAGCTTATCTCAATTTTAAAATCCTACAGACTGATACTCCTCATCCTCCAGGTTCCTTTTCTCTTCTCTTCAAATCTTCCTGGCCTGTATTTGCAGGTAAGATAGTCATCTGTTAGCTTTCTTGACCCTACTCTCGTCGATGGTGTAAAACGCTTTTGTTGTAACACACCAGGATCTATACTAGCTCTCTTCAGCACTTCACTTCTGTTATTATTTCAGTTATTGTAAAATCAAACTGCATCTTAGATTCCTATTTTGAGTACTTCAAGTCCACAGAATGTCCTTTTCGAGTATGTAATCCAAATTAAATTATTGTGGGTTTTATTTGCATTTTGTGTCTATCCGTGAAGACACTTCCTCAGTAAATCAGAGTTCAAAAGAAACCTGAATGTGGGCTTCATTGCATTCATAACAGGTTTTGGTAATGAGTTTTTGTATCAATATGTCTAATTTCTGTTGCTGAACTTAGCATCAATCGTCTTTCGGACACAGATTGTGCATTGGTGTTTGGTCAGTGGATAGTTTATAGAAAAAAAATGCCCACACAGCACTCCTCATTGTATCTAAATTATATGTGTTTTTTCTGACAGCTCTCCCACAAGACAACTGGAGATGATAAATTTCTTTGAGAGTAAGCCTGCTTTTTCCTCCTAGTGGTTTTCCATCCTCAAGAACTTTACCTTTCTTCTCTTTCAGCAAGCTACAAAGCATACCACTAAGACTCTTTTGGATGTGATCAACACATTCCAACTTTTCTATTGTTGTATTCTACGGATTTTTATGTGTTACACCTTTGAAAGAAGAGTAGTCCCTGTCACCAAGGTATTTAGTATATCTAACACTATACTAGTCCTCAGATCTGGAAAACATTCTCACAACTGCAGCAGCCTCCATGCCCCCACTTGAGCCACTATAATTATTCGAACATGCAATTGTATGCTTTCCTTGCCATAATTTCTCACTGTCTTCATTGTTGGACATTTTCCTTATTGCACACTGGTTGCATAAATCTTGACTTTCACATAAAGGTTTGCGAAGTCTACCTCCCTCCTACTAATAAGTGTTAGTATTGTCAAAACGTAAATAAACCATATGCAAGAAAGTTTTCAGACAAAGACATAATTGTCTGCCAGAGATATAGATGTCAGCCAAAGATATCGGAGAAAGATAGCCTTCACATTGAAAAGATTCCGCTGAAGCAAGCAGTTTTCCAAATGTCGGAAAAGGTGGGAGTAGCGGCCAGTGCAGAGTTACTCAGTTTAACAATTAAAAGGCATTTCTAAACGTGCTACCACGATGAAATTCACACACAACATAGATTAAACTACGTGGATCAAGAAGATAATATTTTTGAAAAATCAAGAGTTTCTACATCTACATCTACATCTTTATGACTACTCTGCAATTCACATTTAAGTGCTTGGCAGAGGGTTCATCGAACCACAATCATACTATCTCTCTACCATTCCACTCCCGAACAGCGCGCGAGAAAAACGAACACCTAAACCTTTCTGTTCGAGCTCTGATTTCTCTTATTTTATTTTGATGATCATTCCTACCTATGTAGGTTGGGCTCAACAAAATACTTTCGCATTCGGAAGAGAAAGTTGGTGACTGAAATTTCGTAAATAGATCTCGCCGCGACGAAAAACGTCTTTGCTTTAATGACTTCCATCCCAATTCGCATATCATATCTGCCACACTCTCTCTCCTATTACGTGATAATACAAAACGTTCTGCCCTTTTTTGCACCCTTTTGATGTCCTCCGTCAATCCAACCTAGTAAGGATCCCACACCGCGCAGCAATATTCTAACAGAGGACGAACGAGTGTAGTGTAAGCTGTCTCTTTAGTGGACTTGTTGCATCTTCTAAGTGTCCTGCCAATGAAAGGCAACCTTTGGCTCGCCTTCCCCACAATATTATCTATGTGGTCTTTCCAACTGAAGTTGTTCGTAATTTTAACACCCAGGTACTTAGTTGAATTGACAGCCTTGAGAATTGTACTTTTTATCGAGTAATCTAATTCCAACGGATTTCTTTTGGTACTCATGTGGATCACCTCACACTTTTCGTTATTTAGCGTCAACTACCACCTGCCACACCATACAGCAATCTTTTCTAAATCGCTTTACAACTGATACTGGTCTTCGGATAACCTTACTAGACGGTAAATTACAGCATCATCTGCGAACAACCTAAGAGAACTGCTCAGATTGTCACCCAGGTCATTTATATAGACCAGGAACAGCAGAGGTCCCAGGACGCTTCCCTGGGGAACACCTGATATCACTACAGTTTTATTTGATGATTTGCCGTCTATTACTACGAACTGCGACCTTCCTGACAGGAAATCACGAATCCAGTCGCACAACGGAGACGATACCCCATAGGCCCGCAGCTTGATTAGAAGTCGCTTGTGAGGAACGGTGTCAAAAGCTTTCCGGAAATATAGAAATACGGAATCAACTTGAGATCCCCTGTCGATAGCGGCCATTACTTCGTGCGAATAAAGAGCTAGCTGCGTTGCACAAGAACGAAATTTTCTGAAACCATGCTGATTACGTATCAATAGATCGTTCCCTTCGAGGTGATTCATAATGTTTGAATACAGTATATGCTCCAAAACTCTACTGCAAACCGACGACAATGATATAGGTCTGTAGTTCGATGGATTACTCCTACTACCCTTCTTAAACACTGGTGTGGCCTGTGCAATTTTCCAATCTGTTAGGTACAGATTTGTCGGTGAGTGAGCGGTTGTATATGATTGCTAAGTAGGGAGCTATTGTATCAGCGTAATCTGAAAGGAACCTAATCGGTATACAATTTGGACCTGAAGACTTGCCTGTATCAAGCGATTTGAGTTGCTTCGCAACCCCTAAGGTATCTACTTCTAAGAAACTCATGCTAGCAGCTGTTCGTGTTTCAAATTCTTGAATATTCCATTCGTCTTCCCTGGTGAACGAATTTCGGAAAACTGCGTTCAATAACTCCGCTTTAGCGGCACAGTCGTCGGTAATAGTACCATCGGCACTGCGCAGTGAAGGTATTGACTGCGTCTTGCCGCTTGTGTACTTTACATACGACCAGAATTTCTTCGGATTTTCTACCAAATTTCGAGACAATATTTCGTTGTGGAACCTATTAAAGGCATCTCGCAGTGAAGTCCGTGCCAAATTTCGCGCGTCTGTAAATTTTAGCCAATCTTCGGGATTTCGCGTTCTTCTGAACTTCGCATGCTTTTTCCGTTGCCTCTGCAACAGCGTTCGGACCTGTTTTGTGTACCATGGGGGATCAGTTCCATCTCTTACCAATTTATGAGGTATGAATCTCTCAATTGTTGTTGCTACTATATCTTTGAATTTGAGCCACATCTCGTCTACATTCGCATAGTCAGTTCAGAAGGAATGGAGATTGTCTCTTAGGAAGGCTTCTAGTGACACTTTATCCGCTTTTTTAAATAAAATTATTTTGCGTTTGTTTCTGGTGGATTTGGAAGAAACGGTATTGAGCCTAACTACAACGACCTTGTGATCACTAATCCCTGTATCAGTCATGATGCTTTCTATCAGCTCCGGATTGTTTGTGGCTAAGAGGTCAAGTGTGTTTTCGCAACCATTTGCAATTTGCGTGGGTTCGTGGACTAACTGCTCGAAATAATTTTCGGAGAAAGCATTTAGGACAATCTCGGAAGATGTTTTCTGCCTACTACCGGTTTTGAACAAGTATTTTTGCCAACATATCGAGGGAAGGTTGAAGTCCCCACTAACTATAACCGTATGAGTGGGGTATTTATTTGTTACGAGACTCAAATTTTCTCTGAACTGTTCAGTAACTATATCATCGGAGTCTGGGGGTCGCTAGAAGGGGCGAATTATTAACTTAGTTTGGCTGTTAAGTATAACCTCCACCCATACCAATTCGCATGGAGTATCTACTTCGACTTCACTACAAGATAAACCACTACTGACAGACAGAAACACTCCACCACCAAATCTCCCTAATCTATCTTTCCTGAAGACCGTCTGAGACTTCGTAAAAATTTCTGCAGAACTTATTTCAGGCTTTAGCCAGCTTTCTGTACCTATAACGATTTCAGCTGCTGTGCTTTCTATTAGCGCTTGAAGCTCAGGGACTTTCCCAGCACAACTACAACAATTTACAACTACAATTCTGACTGTTCCTTGATCCATACTTTCCTGAGGCCTTGTAACCTAAAAAACCACCCAGTCCACGCCACACAGCCTCCGCTACCCGTGTAGCCGCCAGCTGAGTGTAGTGAAGTCCTGACCTATTCAGCGGAACCCGAAACCCCACCACCCTATGGCGCAAGTCAAGGAATCTGCAGCCAACACGGTCGCAAAACCGTCTGAGCCTCTGATTCAGACCCTCCACCCGGCTCTGCACCAAAGGTCCGCAGTCGGTTCTGTCAACGATGCTGCAGATGGTGAGCTCTGCCTTCATCTCGTAAGCAAGACCGGCAGCCTTCACCAAATCAGATAGCCGCTGTAATCCAGAGAGAATTTCCTCAGATCCAAAGCGACACACGTCATTAGTACCGACATGTGCCACCACCTGCAGCTGGCTGCACCCTGTGCTCTTCATGGCATCCGGAAGGACCCTTTCCACATCAGGAATGACTCCACCCAGAATGCACATGGAGATTACACTGGATTTCTTCCCCTCCTTAGCCGCCATATCCCTAAGGGGCGCCATTACGCGCCTAACATTGGAGCTCCCAACTACCAATAAGCCCACCCTCTGTGATTGCCCAGACCTTGAAGGCTGAGAATAATCCTCTGAAACAGGGCAGGAAGCTACATCTGGCTCAGCCAGAGACAGTGCCTGAAACCTGTTTGTCAGACGCACCAGGGCGGCTTTCTGATCAGCCTCCGGGGACGTCTTTCGCTGCCTGCCACGCCTTGGAACAACCTCCCAATCAACTACAGGCGAGGGCTCAGCCCCACTGCGGGCAGCAACTGGGGCAACTACAGCGGCAGACCGATCTGGGGACAGACGGGACGAGGTTGACATCCCCGTGATACTCAAGTCTGGCTCCCCACGGTGGTGCCCATTGGCAACAACCTCAAGCTGTGCGACCAAAGTCAGTGCTGCTTGCAGCTGTGAGCGAAGCAATGCCAACTCAGCCCTCATCCGAACACAGCAATCACAGTCCCTGTCCATTCTAATCGATGTTGAACAACAGTTACTGAAACACGAGTCCGTGCCTAGATAACCTGTATAAATGCCTAACGACTGCGCTACAATCTGCCTGAATTTACGATTACAGTAACTAAAACTCGAAATTACACCACCTATACGAAACTCACACGCAATTTAAGTCAGAATCTACGAAGTAAACACTAAATCGCGATGCTGCAACTCTCAAATACTATAATACGCCCGAAATTTATGAATTAAACAATGCAAGTACCCAAAAACACGCAAAGAAATTAAGAATTAAACTATGTAACAAATAAGTAAGCTAGGGGCTATAGAACTTGCTGCTGCAGCTGCTTATCCAACGGTGGCAGGGAGCAGGGAGTTTGGAACAAAATCCGTTATATCCCCCCATAAAAAGATTTGTTGGCCAATCAGAGTCGCAGGCAGTGGTGTCATGTGAATTTGGGGTGCTCTGGTGGTGTGTATGTGTGGCGCCATCCATTGGAGATAGTGAGTGATGAAAGAGTGAGATCGCTGGCAGCGTGCTAAAGGGACTTTTAAATGTGCCATCTCCCTCGTAGCTGTGTGCGGCACATGACACACAGGGTGCAGTTGATAAAGATGCTGTCAATACCGTCCTCCCTCCAAAAACTGTGTGCCGTGCTTGCATGTGTGAGCAGGCAATAACGAGAGGAAGATATGCACCATGGTGGTGCTGCTTTTGAGGTGCCGACCATGGTGGCCGAGCAGTTCCAGGCACTTCAGCCCGGAACCGAGCGACTGCTGCCATTGCAGGTTCGAATCCTGCCTCGGGCATGGATGTGTGTTATGTCCTTAGGTTAATTAGGTTTAAGTAGTTCTAAGTTCTAGGGGACTGATGACCTCAGATGTTAAGTCCCATAGTGCTCAGAGCTATTTGAACCATTTGCTGTTGAGGTTGGCTATGGCACGATGGCAGATGGCACCAGCCAACCCACTCTGTTTGTACATAGATTGAACAGATACTGTAAAGGACTTTGTGGACAGAACAGAGAAGGAAGCGAAAAGATTTGAGGATAATCTCCCTGATCGAGGTTTCATGAAATCATTTATGAGGTAACATAAAGATCAACTGGCCAATGTGCCAAAACATGAAGCACTCCAGAGCCAATGTAACAGCAAAGACCACCACCTCCCCCACTTATGTTGTGATTAAGGCTTTACATTTATATCAAAGCTGGACCAAAGGTGGGCCAAAATATGCAAGATACAATCGGATTAAATCTGGCTAAGTTTGATTTGTTCTGCTTCGATGATTGGGTCCTTACAGTTGCTGTCCCATACCTCAATAAGCTACAAGGGAAAGAATTTCTCTTTGGAGACAATTTACCTTTGCACCCATCTATAGATAACCAGTTAAGCTGTTTTAAGACAACGTCAAGATTTATGTTCCTACCAGCAAATTCAACACACGTGGCACAACCACTGGACATGACATTTTTTCAGCCTCGTAAGAGTACTTGGCTTCAAAAATTAGTGGAACATAAGTAAGGATCAGGAAGAAATTAGGCAAAGCTCCGTCCAAAAGATAATTTCTTCTGCTTTTGAAAAAGTTGTGTTACTCCTTGAAGGAAGAAAATTTTATTGCAGGTTCTAGGAAATACAGTATTGCACCTCTAGACCACAATAACATTAATTCACTGCTCCCAGGTACTGGTACACAAGCAGACAAAAACGAGGGTATGAACAACCTTGAAGAGTTAACTACTACTGTTGACAATAGCTTTAAAGAACTCCTTCGAAATCTTAGGAAAGACTAGACCCCAAAACCAAGGAAAAAGGACAAAAGTAAATGTCCAACGTGGCACAAGTGTTAGTGTTGACTAATTTGAGGATGTGGATAGGGAGGAAGTAACCCCCACCCCCTCATACTTCAGTTTACAGTGTGCCAAGCCTTTGTACATCTAATCAGGCAGGCCGAAGTAACGAAAAAAATGCCAAGAAAAACAAAAATTTCTTTATGCATCATCAGAGGACGGCGGTGCCTACTCAGTGCGGTACGGCAATGTACACCTGATTTTGTCAACTTTGGATTCCTCTGATCAAAATGAAAATCCGGGGATCTCCATAAGCTGAGGTGACAATATGGTGGTCAAAGTATATGGAAAAATAATATCTTTTAGATATTTTGTTTGCAATTTTAGTTACCTTATTGGTGATTTCGTTGGAACATGTGTAAAAAGAGTTCCTCAAATCAAAAAGACCACAATAACCAAAGAAGAATTATTTGCCTTGAGGAATGATGTCCTAAAACTGTCATCTCCAGTTCTCAGTTGAAGTGCTCATTTCAAAGGTTTGCAATGTTTTGAAGACAATTTAACAGTGTATTAATGATACAGTATCAGGGTCATGGTAATGAGTTGGGTTTTATTTGCTCACCTTCAGCTTGAATACGTTGTGACATAAATTTTTTTTCTAAATTTTACTTATTTCTTACATTAATAAACCATTATCTTGTAAATGTTTATCCATTTATTTCCTAATATAAAAATATTTCATAGTTTCTGTCTACCTCCCTTTGATTTTAAAAGAAACATCCATGGTTTTATAACAATCTTTCACCTCAGTCTGCAGGCTGATGAGAAACACCATGTTTGTATTTTTTTAAATTTTATTGAAATAAAATAATGTAATAATAGTGTCATAAGCTGATAGGGGCAAAAAAAGATCTGTGTTTCTGGTAGTACTTTTTTGTTTTAACTTAGCAAATAATATTTAAATTTTTAATTGGAAGTCCAAATTTGTTTCTGTTTGTCTCATTTTGGGCTAAAAGATCGTTTTTGCATACTCCAACGCAAACACATGACATCATATGTTTTCTAGAGTCAATGACAGTCGCTGTGGAAGACAACAGCTTTATCCAAAATTTTTGAGAAAGCAATGTATTCAAGAGTAGCTTCACATATCTGTAAAAATGAAGTACTAACAAAATGTCAGTTTCGTTTACAGAAAGGTTTTTGAACAGAAAATGCCATATATGCTTTCACCAATCAAATTTTGAATGATCTGAATAACCGATCACCACCCATTGGGATTTTTTGTGATCTCTCAAAGGCTTTTCATTGTGTAAATCATGAAATTCTGCTAGGTTGGTTGGTTGGTTGTTTTGGGGAAGGAGACCAGACAGCGAGGTCATCGGTCTCATCGGATTAGGGAAGGATGGGGAAGGAAGTCGGCTGTGCCCTTTGAAAGGAACCATCCCGGCATTTGCCTGGAGCGATTTAGGGAAATCATGGAAAAACTAAATCAGGATGGCCAGACGCCGGATTGAACCGTCGTCCTCCCAAATGCGAGTCCAGTGTCTAACCACTGCGCCACCTTGCTCGGTCTGCTAGACAAGCTCAAGTATTGTGGCACGAGTGGGACAGTGCACAAATGGTTTCATTCATACCTAACTGGAGAAGTGCAGAAAGTTGAAATAAGCAGTTCTCATAATATGCAAAGATCAGCACATTCCTCAAACTGGGGAACTATCAAGAATGGGGTTCCACAAGAGTCGGTCTTGGGTCCTTTGTTGTTCTTAATATATATTAATGACTTGCCATTCTATATTCATGAAGAGGCAAAATTAGTTCTCTTTGCTGATGATACAAGTATAGTAATCACACCTGGCAAGCAAGAATTAACTGATGAAATTGTCAATAATGTCTTTCAGAAAATTACTAAGTGGTTCCTTGTAAATGGACTCTCACTGACTTTTGATAAGACACAGTACATACAATTCCATACATTAAATGGTATGACGCCATTAATAAATATAGTCCTTAATCAGAAGCATATAGCTAAGGCAGAATATTCAAAATTTTTAGGTGTGTCCATTGATGGGGGATTAAATTGGAAGAAACACATTGATGATTTGCTGAAACGTTTGAGTTCAGCTACTAATGCCATAAGGGTCATTGCAAATTTAGGTGATACACATCTTACTAAATTAGCTTACTACGCCTTTTTTTACTCATTGCTTGCATATGGCATCATATTTTGGGGGAATTCATCACTGAGGAATAAAGTATTTATTGCACAAAAGTGTGTAATCAGAATAATAGCTGGAGTCCACCCAAGATCATCCTGCAGACATTTATTTAAGGATCTAGGGATATTCACAGTAGCTTCTCAGTATAAATACTCTCTTATGAAATTTGTTATTAACAGCCAAACCCAATTCAAAAGTAATAGCAGTGTGCATAACTACAATACTAGGAGAAAAGATGATCTTCACTATTCAAGATTAAATCTAACTTTGGCACAGAAAGGGGTGAACTATATTGTCACTAAAGTCTTTGGTCACGTACCAAATAGTATCAAAAGTCTGACAGATAACCAACAAGTATTTCAGAAGAAATCAAAAGAATTTCTGAATGACAACTCCTTCTACTCCATAGATGAATTTTTAGATATAAATTAAGAAAAAAAGAAAAAACAAACAAAAAAATTATAAAAAAATTAAAAAAATAAAAATAAAAAAGTTGTTATATTAACTTAATTATGTTGTTAAATTAACTTAATTACGTCATGTATTGGAAAATTTGACTTGTTCCACATCATCACGAAACATCGTATTCATGATCCATGGAACTAGTATTAATCTAATCTACACTAATCAAGTACATACCTTCTTCAGCACATGAAACCAGATGCTATTCAGTTTCACACAGTCATTCTTCGCATTAAAATGATTTGCATGCTTAATAGTCTCTATAGTCTCTCTCTCTCTACACACTTCGTAATACCTGCTCATGGCAGATGTGACCTCAAGCTGGGTTCACACACGCATCTAATGTGGCGCCATAGCTGGTGGCTTGTTGTAGTGACATCGTGAGCTACCATTCACACAGGACACCACAAATTATACGTGGTTGCACAACTTTCAATATGATGTCAGTCGAATTATATGGGTGAGTATGAATGTTATAGTGCAAGTTATGGTCTTAAAGCTGTGACAAGAGTCCAATCCAAGAAAGAGGAAATCCTGATATTGGATCCAAAAATAGATTTCACACAGGTATAAATCAAGAGAAACAAACTAATTTACAAGAGAAAAAATGGTAAATTAACCAAGAGCTGGCATGTAAATATCATCTGCAGACACAACGGTCTTCCAAGATTTTAGAATCTTATTGTACCGCTATTTGTTGATACAGACAATTTGAATAACTAATTTTTAGTTTAACAGCTGCCACTCTGGAGCTGTTTCCTGCTTATAATCCACAGTTTATACGATGTTTGGTCTCACAAATTACAAAGTTTATATGACACACTTTTTTGGTTATATATATCAAGTTTATTTATTTATTCCTTCATAGAATATGTCATTGGTTTGCAAATATTGCACATACACACACACACACACACACACACACACACACACACACACACACACACACACAGCTGCAGACATAGGTTGCTGTTCTTTTAGTTCTAGAAGTGAATGTGTACCTGCCAATCATTGTTTTCATTTTTTTTCAGAAATAAAACAGAAACGCACTGAAGTCGAATATAATCCAATAGCAATTACTGCACAAAAACAGCGACAGAAAGCTAGTGTTTCGCAATACAGCCGCCAGATGGCAGTGGCAATAGGAAAATGTGCAGCAGATTAC
Organism: Schistocerca piceifrons; assembly: GCF_021461385.2. Classification (NCBI taxonomy): domain Eukaryota; kingdom Metazoa; phylum Arthropoda; class Insecta; order Orthoptera; family Acrididae; genus Schistocerca; species Schistocerca piceifrons. The sequence continues at coordinate 322,570,471 of NC_060140.1, forward strand.
AACCAAGCTGAACTTATTGTGGCCTGACAAAAGTTGCATCCTTTAAGCTACACCACTAAAATCTGGGAGTTCACATAAGCAACTGCAATGCAACTGTAGTGTGCCACTATCTGTGACGACACATTTGTTGTGGGTGTGGTCCCTGCTTCAGTTTCATTAACTCGCTTCTAGTGGTCTCTTGGTTGCAAAGTGTGTTGTGCAATAGCCGATCTATGTATTCTTCCCCTTCTACAGTTGCCACCACGTTCTTCAAGTCGTTTTTTCCGCTGTTCTATTTTGTAGTACACGTGTACATGTCTCCGCAACTACACCGCATTATATAAATTCTTACTTTTTCCAGTGATTGGAGATCATCTTTTGCTGACTTACGATACTTCTGAATTTTTCAGGTGGGTTTGTAGTAGAGACATTTGTAACGACTTGTTGGCCCGAGGTTGACACACGCAACAAGAGTCTCACAACAGATAATGGCATACTGCAATTGCATGTGTGAACTCCAATTTTTAGTGCGCAACTTAAGAGACGCAACTTTTATGACGCCACAAAAAGTTCAACTTTGTTGCACCTCTTTCCTTCCACCACTGGGGGCATTATTACGAAACACGAGCATTCTGCCACAGTTATCGTGAAATAATTGCAACTGTACTTCATTCGATTTCAGCGAGCTTTTACTTTATTTCTGAAAAAAGTGAAAACCGTTGTTGGCATGTAGAGTTTCGCAGCATCTGGAACTAGAAGAATAGCAACCTGTGTTTGATTTTCTACAGCAGCAATGTGTGTGTGTGGGGGGGGGGGGGGGGGAGCAGTATTTCCAAACCAATGATGAATCTCACAATCTTAAAAGATTTTTAGATAAGTAAATAAATGAACTTAATATATGTAACCAAAAAAGCGAGTCGCATAAACTTAGTGATTTGTGATGCCAAACATTCTATAAATTGTGGATTATACGCAGGAAATATCTCCAGAACGTAATTTGGCAGCTGTTAAGCTAAAAAATAGTTATTTTAAATGCCTACATCAGCGAATACAACGAGATTCTAAAACTTTGGAAGAATGGCGTGTCTGTAGATGATATTTACAATTGTTGGTTAGTTTGCTACTGCAAACTCTGAGTGTTATTTCTTTTATAAATGTGTTTTTTCCCTTAATTTATCCCTGTGCAAAATCTATTTTCGGATCCAGCATTTGGATTTCGTCTTCCTTGTATTTAACTCTTCTCACAGCTCTAATGCCATAACTTGCACTATAACATTCATACCCGCCCATATGATTTTAATTTAGCCCATATTGAAAGCTGTGTAACTACGTAGAATTAGTGGCGTCCTGTGTAAACGGTAGCTCACGGTGCCACCACAGGAAGCCACAAGCTGTGGCGCCAGATTAGATGCGTGTGTGAATCCGGCTTAAAAGATAAGTTGCACGAGTGCCTGCATTGACGTCTCGAACTTTAACTAATAAGCAAACCCAATGCCTATCTGCACCGAAGTGCAACTTCTTGTGTGTCCACATGATGGTTTTTTTCTGTTCATCTTTGCACATGAGCTTACGTTATAACAATGCATCTAATCAATCGCATTTATGCACGCGTAATTGCGCGTTGCTTCCTGCGTTAGGTGACAATCTCCTGCGCTGTTTACTAGACGACGGGCATCTGGGGCCCATGTGTATTTTGTTCTGTACCTTGTAGTGTGTTGAGGTTTTTTTAAGGTGATATGTTTGCAATAATGTCTAGTGGTTCCAAAGAAAGCTCGCTGAAATTTATATGTGACTACAAAGAGAACGCGTATGGAACACGACTCCTGAAGATCATTTCAATAAAATTTTGAGATATGGAAGATGGGGGACATTGATGATACAAAAAAATACGTAACTGGAAAATGCAACATCCATCCTAGTGGATTCTGAGGTCTGTGACATCCCGGAATTCGTCCAGTCCAAGGATGTTAATCTGCACAGGATCTTTTATGATAAGTTCTGTAAACATTAAAAAAATACAAATGACGTATTGAAAGCCAATTAACCTTCACATAAGGACTAAGAACCTCCATTTAAGTATTTCTCTGTTTCTGGAATGGCCACTGCAATGCTTTGTTTTGAAATGCTCAAACTGACAAAGTTTCTGTATGTCCATCTTTCGTAGAATGGTTGCGGGTCTCGACTGTTCGGTACAGGATGCCAAAATAAACAGCTTTCAGCGGTCCAGTTTCCAAACTTATTTTGCTTGGCTACCAGTTTTGGTGATTTACTAGACCATCTTCAGGCCCATGTACGACATAGGAAGATTCCACCTCTATTGTGATAGAAACATGGACCTTGATGGTTAGAGGTATCGCTTTAGCAAGCAGAAATCTGCTGATACCAGTATTGCTGGTCCACGTTTTTATCACATCCCGAGGTGGAATCTTCCTACACGTCGGTCAGAGAACTGAAGATGGTGTAATAAATCACCGAAATTGGCAGCCAAGTAAAATAAGATTGGAAACTGGACGGCTGAAAGGTGTTTAATTTCACATCCTGATATATCGTCGGTTATCACTTATGAAATGTTATTGCCAGGTGCCATCCTTATCGCCGCAGTTTCCCAAGCAGAAAATCTAAAATCTCGCAAACAAAACGTTGTCGTCACGTTGTATTTCTTGTGTCTTTGTTATTAGATACTTTTTTATCCAAGGTCGTCTTTGAGTTTTCTGTCTTTGTGGCCTTTTCATCACAATAAACGAAGCACCAACCCTTCTAACAAAGAAGGGGATGCGTTGCATATCTGCGTTCTTTCCACTAATTTTTGTGGATATCCTTTCATTCCTACGCCTCTGCGATTGCGCACGAGGAGATATGCATCGTGTGGACATATTTTTCAGAAGCGTCTCGCGGGCCCCGAGGAATCATGACGTCATATCATGGCATGACGTCGTCTCTCATGCAAGCCAATATCGCTGGTAGTTTTCGAAACGCGGACGTTCTTTGAACATGGCATGCTGATGCCTTGTGGATTTGTGTATGATGGCGTGATTTGTGTGCGTTAAAGCTTTTCAATCACGGAAAAAAATTGATAATACTTGCTGCAAAAGCACATGTTTGCAGAGGAGAAAGGATAGTTTAAATTCCAGACAATGGACGGTAAGTAACTTTCGTTAGTAACCTTATCATGCGCAAGAAAAGTAAAATGTATGGTAAATCTACAGAAATTTCATTCTTTGTGCCTATAGTATTCTGATGCATTATGTTACTCAGTAAAGTTTCTTTCAATGCATCTATGTGGATTACTTGTGGTAACGGCGTATTCTCATAACAAATGGCTTCGGTATTTAAGTTGCAATCATCGTAACTTTTTCCTGATCAAAAATTGTGTAGTAACAGTATTCTAACAGTAACCTGCACATTTGAAAACTTTAGAATGTTTACAATTAATCATTGATCATAGTCAGTATTTTTGACAGTAAAATAGATATGAATTGCAGTGACTGAATCCAGATTTGTGAGTGGTGTAATGTGTTTTTGTAATGGATGTTTCAGAGTTTCTGAAGTGAAAGTCCAAGGAAGAGAAGACAAGGAGAAGTAGCTTTTTTGCCTGCTTCATGGTTTATAGGCCTACTGGGGAAACTCGCCATGTAAAAAAAACGAGTAACGCATCCAGCTTGGTACCTCTGTGGTGATGTGGAAATCCGAGCATTGTTAATAAAGAAATTAATTCTGTGTGTGTCTTTCTTTTGATTCCTTTATCATGTTGCTTATAGTAGACCAAATTTAATTAAAATACCCAGGTGATAATTTCAACATAAATTGGACTATGTGCATAGCTGCTTCTCACAGGCAAAGTATAAATATTCACCATACTCTGGCATGTGTGTTCACTAGTCAGTTATGGCAAAAGAAATCACTGACTCAAAGCATAATTTGCTTGGTAGACATAATTGGAAATGGCCTTTTTAGTTATAAGTTTACATTATTAGATTATAGTACTCCCTGAGAGATTATCTTCTGCATTTCTTGGCCCTGACATGATTAGGTCTGGAATACAGCATTAAGTGTGCTGCTCTGCTGTCAGCAGCATGGTAGTCAATGTGTTAAGCAGTCACTTAGGAACTAGTGTGAAGTATATGCATCTGTACAGCCTTGGCTAAAAAGATACAGCTAGAATGCTAATTACTGTTTCAGGAATTATCCTTTACACAGTTAAATATGTATCTAAAACTGAATTCATGAATAACTTTGTGGTCATTTAAATAAAAATACTGCAAACCGAAAAATCGTCTTGAAATGGTAAGGGATGTCAAATATAAGTAAATATTTTTCCTCGGTAAGATTAAAGTGTAAAATTGCTGATACCTGGTTGTTACCATGAGATCAGTGCTGGCCCCAGCAGAGCAATCTGCTGTGACCACCGGCACCTTCATGCCAGCCAACGGGTTAATACACAAAACAGGGCAGTGCAAGACTTGGTCCGTAATTGTCATTGATTGAAGCAACTAAAATTAAATTTCTGAGGTATGCTGGAACTGTGTTATTGGTATACTCCCCAGCATGATTTAAAATCTTTGCATTGAAATGGCACTGACAGTGTGTAATATATTTTGCAACCGAGAATAGATACTTAAAAATTTATGTGGGAATATATTTCAAGAAACCCTTTCAAACCAAACCTGACAATTATATTTACACACCAGTAAACCCACCTGAATGGCACACTGGGTTACACAAGCATTAGCTGTAGGTGTAGAATAGGTAATTTACACAGAAAACTTTTCATACAAATTTTATTGTAAAGCGCACTGAAGTTAGGGGAAAGATGCAATGCCTAGATGAGATAAACATGGACACACAATAACTCGTTTTGCTCAGATATATGGAAAATTAACTGTAGTATTATATGATGTATAACATATATATGACATATAACACATCTGAGGTGCAAATTTGTGGAGAGGAGAGATTGCATTGAACTTGTTGTGTATGGTGCATATTTTGTTGCAGTGCTGGGATGATGTCATCCAGATTTCAAAATTAGGGGTCTTGTAACGAAACTCATCAGTTTTAATATTTAAAAATAAACACGCCTGAAAAAGGAAGCTGAATAGGACTTTAAATTAAATTGCAAAAATTTTCTTGTTTTGCACATTCACTGCAGCTGACACTTAAAAGCTCGTGGCTAGTAGCTCTTATTGACCTTTGTGTCAGCCACAGTGAACATGTTGAAGATTTTAAAGTAACAAAGTAGTTGTTGACATTCTGGTATTAATGGATGGCAGCAGGAAACACAGCAATGAAATAATGTGAATGACTTAAACCAGGAATTAAACAAATCTACATAGCTTTGAACACAGTCATTTCACACTTCTTAGTCACTGCATATTTGTGTGCTATAACTAATACAGCAACCTTTCATTTTCTCATCTTTCATCTGGGACACATGTCGCATCTTACTTATTTTCCTAGAGCAACTCTAGGTTTACTAGATCCACATTCCAGAATTCTGGTAATTGTAGTCCTACTTCATGCTGAAAGTGTGGGTTGATAGCTGTCTCTTCAGATATGATCTCATCAACTGCCATTTCAGAAACTTGAAGCAAAAATGTGATTATTAAATTTTCTGTCAGTGATGAATATATCACTAATGTATATACCACACAAGTATTCATGATGCTATAGAGTAGTGCAGGGTCATCTTCTGGAACACCTGCTGGGTAGACTAAACAGTGCACTTCACATCCAGTGCATCAATTTCTTCATAGGTAGTATCATAGTACACTACTATCTCAGTCTCGATTGTTGCGATGCTCAATGAAACAGCATTATGCCTTGAAGACACTAAACTAACAGCCTTCTTAAGTTTTTGGATGAAGGATGTAAGTAAGTAATATGTCCAAAACCAATTAAGTTTTACATTTTGCTGTAAGAAACTCGTTTGGAATCTTTCCTTTTATTATTATTTTGTACATGTGTGACCTTTTTGTGTCCTCTTCCCAGTTTGACAAGTACATCTGATTTACTTAATGAGGATATTTATGGTTACAAAAAAAAAAGAAAAAAGAGAAAACATGTGGTGACAATGCAACCTGCGAACAAAGATCATCCTCCAAAACTTTACGAGCCTAGGAAGTAAGCACAATGATTTGGACATAATAGCGTTTTAATAAACCAGATGTTTCAGTTATTACTGAGCACTGGTATACCAAAAAAAGAACCTTATTATGCACCAATTAACAAAGAATTTCTGCTCGTCTTTCAGTAGGGATATCAAACCTTATGGTGATGTTGCAAAAAGTGCCAATAGTTGGTGCTCAATTTCTTACGTGTTGAAGGTGTTACTGAACTTTCTGCAATAAGCTATAGATGGGAAAGCTAATCTCTATCAATTGCTTGTAGAGAGAGATAGTAAATACTCTGGGAGGGTCGACAGAAGCGTCCGATCCCACGCGTCGGCTTTGACCCGTGACGTAAGGGTGTTGTGTGTGACGTCACGACGGCGGGGAGTTTGGTTTGAGTGTGGCTGTCTCCAGTTCTGTTTTATCTTATTTTATTTACTTTTCTGATCTGTTCGTTCTATCTTGTGAGATTTTTTTTTTTAATTTAAAAACACTTATTAGTTATTTTAATTATCTGTTTCCTCAAATTTCTGTTTTAGTTTATTATATTTATCTTTCTGATCTGTTCGTTCTATCCCGTGAGATTTTTTTTTAAAAAAGACAAAAAACACTAATCAGCTACTGAAGCATCTTTATCTTCTATGGGTTGCAGGGGTTACGACCCCTGGGGAGGTGGGTGGGTATTCATGCATGGCTGTCTTCACTTACACGTTGTAGCTACGCAAGGCGTCTAAATTTGTTTATATTTAGTTTGCCCCCCACCCAAAACACATTTCCCGCGCTTGTCCCGTTACTGTCATTAGGCTTCTTGCGGAAAGTGTGTGTGTTAGTTTTTGTTTCCGCCATATTTGTGACGTCATGGGTCAAAGCAGACGGGTGGGATCGGACGCTTCCGTATTTTCCTCTGGGAAAATGGCCGGGTAATAATGCCGATAATTGTTCACAGTTCAATAAAACCTTATCTCACACAAATCAGTTTTCACTCTTAAGAATGGCGAGTGGCACACACTGATCTAACATTACTGATATGTAATACAGGGTACCCTGGACTTTGTGCTGGGATACTTTCTTTTGTTGATTTATGTAAATGACAAAATACTGCTCCCCAAATTCAAGGATAGTTCTGTATGCTGATGCTACATCCATTGCATGCAAGTGTAAAGGTCATGAGCAACTACAAAAACTATGAAACTGTATTACAAATGAAATAATTCAGTATTTCTAAGAAAGTCATCTCATTGTCAGCACAAGATAGCAGCAGTAATGGATTTTCACCCCACAAGACAGATTTCGAAATTCAGTTGTGCACTGGAACTGATATTGTCATCAAAGAAAACTACTGCTTGGTTACAGTTAAACTTTCTATATTTAACATGTTATAACATGGAAACTAATTACTGTACAAGAACACAACTTGGTAGCATTAATGCCAAGGACATGAGGAAGAGAAATAATGCAGAATCAATTCAATTGAAAGACTTTTAATGTTTCCAGAATGAGAAACACCCCCTAGCCTGTGGCTAAGCCATGTCTCCGCTATATCCTTTCTTTCAGGAGTGCTAGTTCTGCAAGGTTCGCAGGAGAGCTTCTGTAAAGTTTGGAAGGTAGGAGACGAGATACTGGCAGAAGTAAAGCTGTGAGTACCGAGCGTGAGTCATGCTTCGGTAGCTCAGATGGTAGAGCACTTGCTCGCGAAAGGCAGAGGTCCCGAGTTCGAGTCTCGGTCGGGCACACAGTTTTAATCTGCCAGGAAGTTTCACTTTTAATGTGCTGCTACAGTACACCACACCAGTACCATTACTGGTGACGGTGATGGAGGCTGCTATGAAAAGCTTGCGATTTTATTCAAATCTGATGTGGCAAGTTAACAAAACTTTTTATCCATGTGAGTAAAATTATTGTGTAAAATTGATAGCGCAGCGAGTCTTTTCAGGGCCCTTCGGAGTCTTTCACTTACATGTCAACATAGTATTTGTTGTTCATAATAGGGGTAATTTTACTCTGTTCAGTGAAATGAACTTGCAAAATACTGGAAGTAAAAACAATGTCCATGTAGACTATACATCCCTGCCTACGATTCAGAATGGAATATCACATTCTGGTCGAAAGTCTTTAACAGGTTGCTGCTAGACATCAGGCAGAAAACTGAAAATCCTAAGGTAATAAAAAAAAATACAAAGTAAAAAAAAATATTTTATTAGCTTCTCCTTCTATAATTATAATTAAACATAATGTTTCGACTCACGAATGCAATTGCTAGTTAATGTTAACACTAAGGTTCAAATTAACAGGATTTTAATGTTACCATTATATGTACAGCTGACAATACTCATTGTAAAATTATGAAATGACTTGTACAAAGTATGAGAGAAAAACAGCACTTGAATAAAAAAAAAAAAAACACAACCTTTCTAGCTTTCAGGGTTGTTACTTCCTTCCTCTGGGAAGATGAATATAGTTTGTGACTGGAAATGAGGGGAAGATCACTTACACCACCCATATAGAACAAATATGTGACACGTTCATGAGTACTGCTCCAGTGTTTGAGATCCAGGTCGGATTTAAGCAACACATTGAAGCAACTCAGAGTGTGGATGCTATATAGGTTACCAGTAGTTTCAAAATATGTGTGAGTATAATGAAGATGCTTGGCAAACACATGTGAGAATCCCTGGAGGGAAAATAATGTTCTTTTTGTACAACGCTATTGAGAAAATTTAGAAGTCATGAGAAATCTGGGCTCGGATAGTAGACAGCCTTTCTTCCCTCTCTCTGTTTGCGAGTGGAACAGGAAAGAAAATGATTTGTAGTGGTACAAGGTACCCCTCCACCAGGTACCATTTGGTTGCTTGTGTAGTATGTATTTACATCAAAATACGGAAGAAAATTGTGACTGCCTACTACATTATGAAGTAATAGTTGAACTAACCTAAGCTTTGTGATTTACTTCAAATGTTTTCTCCCACTGATACACTCTGACAATTAGTGATTTGCATCTATAGCAGTCTTACAATTTGGAGATGTCAGTAGGCTTACTGCTTAGATCTATTAATATTCCCTCATTGAGCTCTTTTTATCTTAAGATCACATAAACTGGATTTTTGAGAAACTACATACAGGGAGATGTGATTGGCATATACCTGTTTGTTTACAATAAAACAGCGATCAAAATTTAAGCATATCGGTAACGCACACTGGACAAGAGCACATATCTGGGCTAGAGCACTATACTGGATTTCGCACCCTTCCCCCCCCTTTCCCTAGAAACCTTGGCTGGAGTAATAACTATTTGTAGCATAGTCTGAGGTCTACATTAGGTTGAAAAGCGATAATTTCGTCGACAGTTGTGGAACACAGCGAATGAGAAATAACGGTTGTGATAACAGACAGACGTGTGGCTTTGCCTAATATTCGTTTGCGGCGTATTTAAATGCACTTTCCCACATTTAATGCATTTCTCATAATAAAAAAATAAAACTACTGGGTCATCCCCAAAAAACATATATTAGAAAATGAACAATCATCCGACGTGTTTTGATGCATATTACTTACAGATATCGTACACAAACTGGAAAAATGCAATGGGCGTTCCACTACGTATCCTTTACCATATTGGATTTGTTTTTCCGCATTTGCTACTGCTGGTATGGGTTCAAAGACAAATTCGTGCTGCAAACGTCTCAGTGGTAGTTAGCCTACATTGGTAAGCTGCAGTTAATGCGTTAAAAACATTTATACACATTGTCCTCAATGCGTAATATGTGTTATGCTATAAATCACTCTGCCTTTCGACCAATAATTTGTTATCAGTTGGCTTCAATCAATCACGTAAGACTCTAATGTGTGACTTTGACTAGGCTGCGGATTATGATGTCACCATAATCCAGATTATTCGCATTCAAACCTTCTTTCTACATTTAATTCTGTTAATGGAAGCTTCATTCAAAAAATCTGGATTGATTTGACGTTCCAAAACAATAGCTGATGGCAAGTCTGGGGTCTAGTGCAGCAGGGGATACAACCCGTCGGCTTTGAACAATGACGTCATTCCTTAGTCATAGATCGTAATGTCTTCACTTCGAGGCATAGATAATAAAGCAGTTCGGTGTTCTAATAAGCACTATCATTAAAATAATTCAATAAAATAATTGAATGTAAATCTAAAAGCGATCGCTTGATATTGGGTGCATCATTAAACGTGTGACTTAATTAACCTAATTATTTGTTTCAAGATATTGCTTAATAAAGTAGGATCAGTTTATTCTATCTCGTGAGATTTTTTTTTTTTAAAACAGCCAAAAAACATTTATTAGGTACTGAAGGGAGCTGCTCAATAAAGTAGGATCAGTTTATTCTACCTCGTGAGATTTTTTTTTAAAAAGCCAAAAAACTCTTATTACGCACTGAAGGGAGCTAGAACACTAAGAAGAATCGCTTCTCGGCTTTTGACAAGCTATTGCTTAATAAAGTAGGATCAGTTTATTCTATCTCGTGAGATTTTTTTTTTTAAAAGTCAAAAAAATACTATTGCTTAATAAAGTAGGATCAGTTTATTCTATCTCGTGAGATTTTTTTTTTAAAAAAGCCAAAAAACACTTATTAGGTACTGAAGGGAGCTGCTTAATAAAGTAGGATCAGTTTATTCTACCTCGTGAAATTTTTTTTTAAAAAGCCAAAAAACTCGTATTACGTACTGAAGGGAGCTAGAACATAAAGAACAATCGCTTCTCGGCTTTTGACAAGATATTGATTAATAAAGTAGGATCAGTTTATTCTATCTCGTGAGATTTTTTTTTAAAAAAAGTCAAAAAACACTTATGCTTTTGACAAAACCAATGTTTATCTCTCTCGCATTCCTTTGTTTCTCAACATTCTCCTCAGCTCTTTCATCTCTGTAATACATGCTCTCTGGCGACTTGTGACGTCATTGTTCAAAGCCGACGGGTTGTATCCCCTGCTGCACTAGTCCCCGATTTGCGTAGTTTTGTGTGCTATGCTGTTCGTAAATAGACGGAATGTAAAAGATATTATGTGTAACTATCAAAATTCCGGGTCTAGTGCAGCAGGGGATACAACCCGTCGGCTTTGAACAATGACGTCATTCCTTAGTCATAGATCGTAATGTCTTCACTTCGAGGCATAGATAAGAAAGCAGTTCTGTGTTCTAATAAGCTTTTGCTGTTATGTTTCAATTTCGTTTTTTTACTGATTGCTTAATAAAGTAGGATCAGTTTATTCTATCTCGTGAGATTTTTTTTTAAAGCCAAAAAAAACACTATTGCTTAATAAAGTAGGATCAGTTTATTCTATCTCGTGAAATTTTTTTTTTAAAAGCCAAAAAACACGTATCAGCTACTGAAGGCAGCTACAACACTACGAAGAAGTCAAAAAACACTTATTACGTACTGAAGGGAGCTAGAACATTAAGAACAATCGCTTCTCGGCTTTTGACAAGATATTGCTTAATAAAGTAGGATCAGTTTATTCTATCTCGTGAGATTTTTTTTTTAAAAAAAGCCAAAAAAAACACTTATTAGGTACTGAAGGGAGCTGCTTAATAAAGTAGGATCAGTTTATTCTATCTCGTGAGATTTTTTTTTTAAAGTCAAAAAACACTTATTACGTACTGAAGGGAGCTAGAATGTTAAGAACAATCGCTTCTCGGCTTTTGACAAGATATTGCTTAATAAAGTAGGATCAGTTTATTCTATCTCGTGAGATTTTTTTTTTTAAAAAGCCAAAAAACACTTATTAGGTACTGAAGGGAGCTGCTTAATAAAGTAGGATCAGTTTATTCTATCTCGTGAGATTTTTTTTTTAAAGTCAAAAAACACTTATTACGTACTGAAGGGAGCTAGAACGTTAAGAACAATCGCTTCTCGGCTTTTGACAAGATATTGCTTAATAAAGTAGGATCAGTTTATTCTATCTCGTGAGATTTTTTTTTTTAAAAAGCCAAAAAACACTTATTAGGTACTGAAGGGAGCTGCTTAATAAAGTAGGATCAGTTTATTCTATCTCGTGAGATTTTTTTTTTAAGTCAAAAAACACTTATGCTTTTGACAATATGAATGTTTATCTCTCTCGCATTCCTTTGTTTCTCAACATTATCCTCAGCTCTTTCATCTCTGTAATACATGCTCTCTGGCGACTTGTGACGTCATTGTTCAAAGCCGACGGGTTGTATCCCCTGCTGCACTAGTCCCCAAGTCTGTATAAACGCTGTGGCCAACGTGTGACGTCACTTACGTCAACAGAGTTGTTTACAGGTCTAGTCACCAGGCAGCGCTGTCACGCTTTCAGCCTTACTGATGACGTCATGAAGCGATTGCTCGGGGCCCGCGAGACGCACGTATATTTTTCTTTTCTACGAAGCCGCTTTGACTCCGCAAGTTGTTATGGGCGCTGCGCATGCGCAAACGGCTATCAGCTGTTGTGAAGAGGTGTAACCAAAGTATGTTTATTTTTGTCTTCAGTGCTACGGACACAGATATCAACAGTACGCTTAAAAAGTGACATGTTACTTTTTTTTATGGAGAGTTGGCTATTAAATGACGAACCATCTTTTGATAGGAATATTGCTTGAAATATTAGTACATGAAACTTGAAGTGCTTACCGATTTCCTACTGCCATCGCGTAATGGTGCACGTTTTTACTTTTGTTATTTCTTTAACATGATAGATTGAGTGAAATGCCGATTTATATTTGTGACTGGTAGCTGTTGTTGATCTTTTACTAATATGAGTTGTAATCCTGAAGAACTCATTGAGGATGCCTTGACATCCTCCACAAGAGCTGTGCAGTTTGACAGGTCAGGTCAGCATGAAATTGCAGCTTATTATTATCGTGAAGCAGCAAGGTTCTTAAATGTAGCAGCTGGTAGCTCAGCGGATGCAGAACAACAGGAAACTTGGAGGACAAAAGCACGTGAATACGTTTGCAGAGCGATTCAATTAGATAACCTCGGTAAGTCATTCAGAACGACACGTTACATTTTTTCCTCCATTACCAAAAATGCAAAGATTAGCGAAACTATTTAGGGGACAAGTGCTAGGTTGTAGGACAAACAACAAATTTGTAAAAATACAGCATGATAAAGGAACATTTGAATCCTTGATTTACTTTCAGTGATGTCTCTCTGACACTCCAACTAAATTTTTCCCCCTCTCGTGCACTGTGCAGGCTTGCTTAGTATATGTGTAGATGCCTTTCTTGAAGTAGACATGAGTCTTACAGTAAATGGTGTATCAGAACATGGTAGTTAAATCACAGCACTAAAGCATCTCCAACAATCATGTTCAACTAAGGAGGGAAATATATAATTTTGCAGAATCGTGAATGCTGTCACAGTTACACTATGCAGAAAATTTACGGGTTAAACAATGGTAAGATGTTTACCAAGAACACAAAGTATATGAAAACATACTGACTGTTAGCTTTTCTCTGGGGACACAAGATCCCTAGACGAAAGCTAACAGGTAGTATGTGAACAAGTGCCCATAAAAGCTTGAACAGTTTTGTAGTAGATAAGAAGTGTAATTCATTCCTAAAATATTACTGTAACACTATGGAACCAGAATGAGATTTTCACTCTGCAGCGGAGTGTGCACTGATATGAAACTTCCTGGCAGATTAAAACTGTGTGCCGGACCGAGACTCGAACTCTGGATCTTCAGCTTTCGCGGGCAAGTGCTCTACCAACTGAGCTACCCAAGCACAACTCACGCCCCGTCCTCACAGCTTTACTTCCACCAGTACCTCGTCTCTTACCTTCCAAACTTTACAGAAGCTTTCCTGCGAACCTATAGCACTTGCCCGCGAAAGGCAAAGGTCCAAGTTCAAGTCTCGGTCCGGCACACAGTTTTTTCTGCGAGGAAGTTTCACTATGAAATCAGATTCTCTTCACAATTTGGTAAAAATTGCAGTGAAACCAGAGAATGGATGGCCAACATTTGAGAGTAAGTAGGCTGTATTGTGCCAGGAAGAGAGGGACAGAGCTTTTGTAATTTGTTGGGCTAGCTCTAGTCAAGACTACTAGAAGGATTGCAAAATTTTTAGTTATGGTGTCAAAAAGCCAAGAACCATACTTTAAGCAGAACAAATTCAACATTCCAAGAACATTAGTGGACATGAAATGGATAAACTTAAAAAGAGAACTAAAGATAGTTGTTTATCAAGCACCTGATGACAGTAGCGATGAGGTAGATGGTATTACATTCAAATAATTTACCAGTAAATTCAATGAATTCTGCATAACATGAGCAGAAAAACAAAGGGACAAAAATGGGCCATCAAAAGCAGATGCATCAGACATACTTAGAATGATGTAGCCTTCTGTTCCATTTTTGCCCAACCATTTACTAGAGAGATCTTAAAACAATCTTTCTGCCATTGGAAAACAATAATAATGATAGTATTTCAATTGGTGTACTAAAATCTTATTGATGTAGCAGCATATTCTCCCACCCCCCACCCCTTCTTTGAACCTCAATTACAAACCCATTTCCCTCCTTCAGGTATACTAAGGAGTCTTTTTAGGAAGTACCTTACTACAGAATACTGAAATAATCTTATCAGCAGCTCATTGTATCATCAGTAAAGACTTCTCTACAGAGAAAGCAATGTATGATTGCACAAATTTAGTTCTAATATAATTAAACAAGAAGTATTTTGCTGTGGCCATTTTCTGTGATCTTGCCAAGTTATTTGGTTGTGTTAATTGAAAAATTCTGCTTGAGAAACTAAAATCGTATGACAATAAAGCTTGCGTGCAGGGAGACATTTCTTAACAGCAATAAACATGGGGGTCACAGCCTAAAAAATTATACAACAGGAATAATATTAAAATTCAGGGTGGAGAAACATTAAATAAGGGGTACTACAAGGTCAAGTGCTTGACCCACTGATGTTCTTGGTCTACATAAATGATTTTTGCAGGACATTGGTGGACTCTCCAAAAATTGGGATGTTTGCTGTTGCCACATATAAATTGGTAAAGGACCCACACACATCCATACCAGAGACAGGCAGCAAAATATTGGAACAGGCTTACATCTGATTCAAAGCAAGTTTAGCACAACTACATTTTTTGGCAAGCTAAATGCACAATAATATAAAACAGTGCACCATCCAAAAACAAATATTATTAAAAAAGAGAGAGAGAGAGAATATCAATTTCCAACATAACGCTACAGCCACAAAACCAACAGGAATCATACACTTCACTCGACCTATATAGCTCAAATGAAGCCCACAATACCAAAAAACCTACATCTGCAACTCGATAAAGCAGAATTGGGCGTTTCCTTTGACTAATATGCCTCAAACAAAGACGACGGTACCAAAAAGCAACATCCCCAACTACGAAAAGCGGAATCGGACATTTCCATAAACCTGTACAGCTCAAATGTGTCCCTTGATGTCAAAAAACCAACACCAAAAACTCTGAAAAGCAGAATTGGACACTTCCCTTGACCTATATAGCTCAAATGCAACTCTTGATACCTACTGGCAAACCACAAATAAAAAAAACTGCCGCCACAAACTTCACTCACCTACATAACTCACAAAACACTGCCAAAACGAAAACCCCAACAACTCGAAAACCCAAAAATTTGGATATTCACTTCATCAATTAAAATACAACTAAAATGCCGTAAATATAACACAGTCAAAACTTTACAGTTACTGTAGAATAAAACCAAAACAAAAGCCTCCAACAAAATTACCTAGTTCCCCCCCCCCCATTCAAACCAACCCAAAAACTGCCCCTTCCTGCCTCTCACTGAACAGCAACTTATCAATTTCAACAACGATCCCTGACACAACCAACATCCCCATATACTTCATATACTCTGAACACACCTCATGACAAAAAGAAAACCAATCTAAAACATTTCTATCACTCAGAACAGTCTCATGCACAAAGAAACTTAAAGAGGACCTATAACAAAAGTAATATGTATGCAAAAGTCTCCCGTTCGGTCAACCTAGATTTCTCAAACCAGGTTCCATGCCATATCAAACACCAGATGTTGTCGCGCCGACAGTGCCACATGTATAGATCCCTGGTTTGAGATGCTGGGACTCTCGTCAACTTAATGCTTTGCCTGCAGGCATGGCACCTAACATATTCTGTTATTAATACAAAAAGCTGCAGGAAGTTTATTACTGACAACATACCGTCACCCGTAGCAGCATGTAACAAAAAGCTGGCAAGCTTATCAGTTAATATTCATCCCTAGCAAAAAACAATAAAAAAAATATTAAATTTCATTCCACACGGCAAACACACATCAAAGTAGAGGCCCACTGCACTCTGAATTCCTTCTGTGAGATCATATGCACTTGGCTGCTTGATGGCCTTACTGAGGCTGAAATAACAGCCTATCTCACTAACCAGGGAGTGATTGCAGTTCACCGCATCATGAAAACGGTTGATAAAGAACGATGCTAACTCACACTCTATTCCTTACATTTAACTATGTGGTACTTTCATCAAAAATTAAGGCTGGCTATGAAGCTATTACTTCAGATGATATATCTTGAATCCCATGTGTTGCTATAACTGTCAGCGCTACAGCCACACCTGTGAATCTTGTGAAAATGCTGCCAAATGAGTAACCTGCGCCAGAGTCACTAATGAGGATGAGTGTCCAACTCCTTCCCCTGACTGCATCAACTGCAATGGTGATCATGCTGCTTCCTTCTGCGCTGTCCAATCTACCTCAATGAAAGAGCTGTTCAGGAGATCCAGGCGAAGGAAAGAGCTCTTACTCACATTTTTCAGAATATGTTGGCTAGCTGCAAACCTTATACACCACCCTCTGGCTACTATACTACAGTTCTTGCTCTACCCCGACCTATGAAGGACAAGGCTGTGCAGACTTGTGATTTCCAGTTTAGCACCACGTTTGTGAAATTTTCCAATTCCGAAGTCACACACTCATCTTCATGTACTACAGGTGCACGCCATACCAACAAACCTTCACCTGTGCCAGCAAAATTGCGTGCCTCTCAAACAAAAGTACAGAAATCCAAAAAGGAGTACTCTTGCGATGACTTTCTGTGCACATATAGCCAGCCACTGTCTGGGTCAACATCTAACAAATGCCAAGTTTCTAAGCAGTCGAACAAAGGCAAATGATCTTCCCCTTCTCCACCTTGGCACTGTTCTTCAATGATGTCACCAGACCATACCCTTACTCGGCTGACATCTGATTCACCAGGACATACCACCAACAAACAGTGTGCTGGCCAACCGAAGGCGAATGCCGGCACTTCTGTCAGACTAATGGATCAGGATCCTCCAGTTTCTGTACCTGGTCGTTGTGCACATTCAAATTCTGGCACTCTGTAGTCACTGCGGTGACTGGCCCTTATTTGACCCATCTCCTGTCTATCATTCAACATGGTTATTCTCTGATGGAACTTCACAGCATCAGATCCAACAGGGTTGAATTACAGCTCCTCTTGTGATCACATGTGCAGTTGTTTTCTGCCTCCAGGAAGCAAGATTATGCCCTCACATTCTCTTTCACCTCTCACACTTCATTTCAGTCCATTTTGACCTCCCCCTGTGGTGGGGACAGCGGCTCATGGGGGGGAGTTGTGTCGCTCCTTTGAGATGATGTCAATAGTCACACCATTTCCTTGCACACCTAGTTTCAAGCAGTTGCCATATGTCTTTCCCTTCCCAGTTTCATGTTCTCTCTTTGCAACATCTACTCACTTTCATCTTCTGCTGTCACCAGGACAGATATTTTGCAACTTATTGCTCAACTTCCTCCTCCCTTTTTGCTGTTTGATGACTTCAATGACCACATCCCCTTTCGGGCTCTCCGTGCCCCAGTCTGAGAGGCTCTTTCCTAGTAGATAATTTCAACAAGCTCAGTTTAATTTGTTTGAACAGGAGTACATCCACATCTCTTTCCAATTCCATGCACTGCTTTTACCACTTGGACCTTTTGATCTGTACTGCTCAGCTTGGTCATTGCCTCGAGTGGTTCGTTCTCTCCACACACACTCAAATGACCATGTCCTGTGTGTCATTTGTTTGCTACTGCCTATCCTCTCTGTGCATCCAATGAAATGGCAGCTTTCCAAAGCTGTTGGGCTGCTCTACTCCTGACTGGCTACTTTTGATGAACACCTTTTTCCTACATTGATGACCAGGTAGAATATCTTACAAATGCTATTTTTACCTCTGCAGAATGTCCCATACTTTGCACCTCTTCCTCATCATGACATGTCCCTGTCTGCTGGTGGACTTAGCATGCTGCAATATGATCCGCATGCGAAGATGAGTTCTGTGTTTTTTAATGCCATCCAACGATGGCAAACTATATCTGTTATAAACAGCTTTGTGCGCAATGTCGCCGCATTTTCAGGGATAGAAAAAAAAAAGAAACAACTTGTTGGCTTTCTTTTCAAAGCTCTTTTTACAGTTTTACTCCCTCTTCTGTTGTTGGGGGTAATCTCCATCGGCTTTCAGGGACCATGGTTCATTCCACAGTTCCTGGTCTGACCATAGTGAACAATGTCATTGTAGACCCTCTTGATAACTCCAACACCTTGGGCCAATATTTTGCAGACATTTTGAGTTCCACCCACTACCATACTGCCTTCTTCTCTCTCTGAAATGGATGGCGGATGCAAGGACAATATCTTTCTCCTCCCAGAATCCTGATTGTTACAATACTGCTTTTATTATAAGGTAGCTTGAATGTACGCTCTCTTCATCCCTGTCATCTGCTCCAGGACCAACTGGCATCACATTCTGATGTGCTCTCCTATGAACATATAACTGCATTTGGACAGATGGCACATTTTCCAGTCACTGACATGGTGCCATTGTCATTCCCATTCCTATGCATGGTAAGGACGAACACCTTCCTTCCAGCTGCCACCTAATTTCCCTCACCAGTAGTGTCTGCAAGGTGATGGAATATATGATTAATGGTCAGCTGGTGTGATGGCTTGAGTCTTTGAATCTCCTCTGACGTCCATTGTGGGTTTCCTAGGCAGCGCTCTGCATATGACATCTGCTGGAGGACGGGCACCATTTGTATTACGTATGAGTGGGGCTTCTGGGGCTCCTGTCCCTTTTTACCCAGGAATTTTTAAAAGGCCAAGTTTTTGAGGTAAGTGTGGGTTCAGCTCTGTTGGACACTTTTATTCCAGAGAATGGCGTGTCTCAGTATTCTGTGCTCAGCACCATCTTATTTGCCATAGTCATTAACCCTATTATGGATTGTCTTCTGCCAGGTATCTCTGGCTGTCATTTTGATGATGACTGTGCAATGTATTGCAGCTCTCAGTGAACCTGTCTACTTGAGTGGCATCTTCAGAAATGTCTTGATTATCTTTACTCATGAGCATCAACAATGGCTTCCTCTTTTCTGTTGGCAAGACTGTCTGTGTGAACTTCTGGAAGTGCTAGGAGTTTCCTCTCCTATCGCTATGTCTCAGCACATTCATCCTTCCGTTCACTGACACAGTGAAATTCTTGGGGCTCATGTCTGATAGGAATCTCTGTTGGTCTTCCCATGCCTCTTACTGGCAGCTCGTTGTATTCACTTCTCAGTGTTGTATGTGTTTAATGTGGTACCTTGTGAGGAGCAGATCGGACCATCCTCCTACATTTAAACCAGTCCCTTTTCCATTTGAAAGTGGATTATGGCTGTATCATATATTCATTTGCATGTCCATCTGTCTTACTGTGTCTTAACACAATCCACCACTGTGGGACACGTTTAGCCACTGGTACTTCTATACTAGTCTCGTTAAGAGTCTTTATGCTGAGGCTGCTAACTTACTGCTATCTTAATGGCGGGAAGTTCTCCTCCATCATTACATGAGCCACCTGCCTTCTATGCCTGATCAGCCATCCTGTGCTCCCTTTTCTGACAATTCCCTTGACCACCAGTATGGGCTGCACCCATCTTCTCTTTTGCCTCCCAGAGTTCTTTTGTTTGCTGCTTTGACAGCTTTGCTTTATTCTCCCTGCCACGTTCACCATGGGTGTGAGCTCTTCATCGCCCTGGCTTCATGCTGATGTACCTGTTTATTACAGACTCCATTTGCTCCCTAAGGTCACTACTACTAGTCTGGTGTATCACAACAAGTTTCTCGCACTTCGTCTGTGGATTGGGTACAGTGGCATCATCTACACTGAAGGTTCCAGGGCTGACCGTGGTGTTGCATTTGCCATTGTACTTGTCTATGATTCACTGTCGGCTTCTTGACCAACGCTCAATTTTTACCACGGACCTTTACGCCCTTTATCGGGCCACCCACCAGTACCCCGGTGATACGGGCTTCCAAATTATGCTATCTGCTCAGATTCTCTCGGTGCTCTTCAAAGCTTCCGCATGCTGTACTGAGTCCATTCTTTAGTACAATGGAACAAAGACTGGCTCCACTCACTCACTGGGTGGTGATTGGGGGGGGGGGGGGGGGGGGTGGGAAGCCGACACGGTGTTCCTGTGGGTCCCTGGTCACATCAGCATGCTAGTGAATGAGGTTGCTGGTACTTCTGCAAAGGCTGTAGCTTTTCTCCCTGTCTGATAGTCATTCTGTTCCTTCAGATGATCTTCGTTTTGCTGTCTGTTATCGTGTAGTATCACTTTGGAGTTCACAATGGTCTTTCTGGTCCAGTGTCCATTTTTTAACTATTTACGTTTACGTCTATGTTTGCCGTCTACTCAGTCGGATGGTTTAATAGATGACATGCATTCTATTGATCGCGTCTTATTTTTTATTCACTGCAGCAGCATGGCAAAGCAAATTTGATCCCTTGTGTGGGGACCTACGCCATCTCAATGATGTTTTGAGAAATTTTCCCAAGGAACATCCTTGTCCTTACTGCTCCTCATTTGAAGTTGCTTGATTGGGTGTTTGCCTTTTTGCCTGATGTTTTTATTTAGTACTTGTTGTTTCATATGTTACGATCCTGCTGCTTATGACCATAGCAGCAGTTGTGCACCCCAAAGCACCAACACCGCCCCCCCCCCCCCCCCAAAAAAAAAACACACACACAACACCATTATTCACGGATCAGAGCAGACTGGTGGAATTGGATGCTTCCAATGACATGTTCACATTAACTAACATATTTCTACATTTAGAGCCAGCTGCCATTCACCACATCGACTAGAAATTTTGTCTAGGTCATCTGGTATCCTCCTACAGTCAATCGATTATATCTTCTCAAACACCACAGTGTCATCAGCAGACTGCTGCTCGCGCTGTCCATGTGTATAGAGAATAAGAGCAGTCACATCACACGTCCCTAGAGGCACTCCTCATTATACCTTTTTCTTCAGTGAATACTTATCATCGAGAACAACTTACAGGGTCTATTTCTGGAGAAATCTTTGAACCACTCACATGTCTAGGGACCTAATGATCTGTGTGCTTAATAGTCTGCAGTGGGGCACCCTATTTTAAGCTTATACGACATGGTGACCAGGACGTAACTCATTACACATGTGAATAGACATAAATAATAAAAAATATTTAATTTCAGAAGTAATGTGAAAGTAACCGGGCAATCCGGGAATTTAAGTGCTTTTGGATGGGGAAAAACTAAGTATATGACAAAACTAATAATGAAGATGTGCCAAAACAAACACTAAAACAAAAATTCAGCAAACAATATCTTCAGCAGTTGACAAAAACACTGAGGATAAAAAAATCCTGCATAAAAACTGGTATCAGAAATTTCACCTGACTTTGTAGCTGAAACGAAATCCACAGTACCACAAAACCACACACAACTCAACAAATCTGGTTAAATAATAGTACACTTGACCTGTAGGCCTATAGATGAAATGGTACCACAAAATAAAAAATTGCCCATATAACTAACAACGAAAACCTAATCCCATAAATGTAGGTAAAACAAGATCTGTGATACACAGCAGTCACAATCCAGCATAATTACCAACAACAAACAACACAACCCAAAGTGCATTAACACCAATTTTCATACACAAGAAACCCACAATTATTCAGATAAACACACAGACCCACATACTGCAATAAAAAGAATAAAACCATAAAAATATACTTACCAACCAAAGTCAGCATACACATAAATCTAGTGATAGCAAAAATATGTCGTCAAGACAATCCCTTGAATAGTTGGGAATCTCTGTGGATTTTGTTCAACTGATAATTCCATGTATACTGGTCCCTGGTCTGAAAGGCAACAACTTTTGTCAATCTCCTACTTCTCCACAAATGTAACACTTCACACACTGGGGAATTAAACCAAATAACTGTAGGAATTTATTCGTGGTCAACATGTAATCCCCAATTGTGGCATGCAGGGACCTACTTGTGAGCTACATATCCATAACTACAAAAAATGAAACATAAAATTAAATCTGCAACCATAAACAACACACCACACTAATAACTACACACTTAAGAGCAAATCTATTGCCCATAACTACCATCATCAAAATAACTTGGTGACTAAACCGCCACAGACTCTTCCGATATTATTCTCACAAACAACACTCAAGAAACTTCCTGGCAGATTAAAACTGTGTGCCCAACCGAGACTCGAACTCGGGACCTTTACCTTTCACGGGCCAGTGCTCTACCATCTGCGCTACCGAACCACGATGGTAGAGCACTTGCCCGCGAAAGGCAAAGGTCCCGAGTTCGAGTCTCGGTCGGGCACACAGTTTTAATCTGCCAGGAAGTTTCATATCAGCGCACCCTCTGCTGCAGAGTGAAAATTTCAATCTGAACACTCAAGAAGTCGAGTGAATCACCTTTAGCACCCACAAGCAATTTAGAAACAAGCATCCCACACTAGAGTGCACCACCTCATAATCCAACATGCACTCTGCAAACAGGACCAATTTCAACCAAGCTACAGCACCATAACATCACACAACACAGTTATGTCACAAGTCAAAGAATATAGATGATACCATAAACTTCGAGTGACGCTGTAATTGTTTTAATATTGTAAGCTGTACTGTTTCATATTAAGGAAAGTCTTTAAAAAATTCAAAAAGATGCTCACTTCTTCAAAAAATAACTTACACAAGTGAAATGAAATTAGTGTGAAATACTGCAAAAACATAAAATGAAGGAGGAAGCCATGTGTGACACAACCAGCCTAATTAGGTTCATTGAATCACTAACAGCACTCACAAACATTGTAGAAACAAACATCCCACACTAGAGAATATCGCTCATACTCCAACACACCCTCTGCAAATGTGATCAATTTCAAATATGCCACAACACCATGATGTCACACCCAAGATTGCCGTACTGGCAACTATTAATCACACACTTCAAGGTGGCCCCTTACTGATTGGCGAAATTTGCTTTACTTGAGGCTGCTACAGAATGTTAATGCTTGTTGCATCTAAGCTTGTAAGAATATTGTGCACCTTAACAATGAAGTAGCCATTGTGAAAATGATTTTGATTCATGCTTGGCATTGTCCATAGTGATTGTTCTTATTATTTTTGAGGAAAAAGAATGAAGAGGCTTTATCTGGTCTTTCTGGTGGCTCACCAATGACTTTTGCGTGATTATGTGGTGTGTGTGTTTATATATATATGGCTGCCATGAGAAAGGGAGGCTGGGCTCATCCAAGCAGCCAGTATTAATACTGGTAGCAAGCACTGCTAGTCCTCATGTACAGTAAGTTCTGGGCATACTTCAGTGACAAATGTGAGATATGCTAACATTGGAAAGTGTGGCTCATGGAAAGTTGTATCAGAGAGCAGAAATATTGGCTTAATTACATGATTTGCAAAGATAAAACAAACTAAGACTCTTGAGACTTGTATTAGTCTTCCCATTTTAACCCCAAAAATTCACAACCGTTAGGTTAGGCTGATTGCCATATTAACACCCAAGCCAACAAGAAAGACTATTAATTCACATGAGTGCTCACAAGCTGAAATCAGGCCAGAAAATTGGAACAGAATATGCACCAATAAGTGTAGGCTGCAGTAGTTATTTAAAGGTAAAGAGGTTTGCACAGGGTAGCTTTACTCGAAGAGCTGTGTCAAATCAGTCTTCTGACTGAATATGCCAACAGTAAACAACAACAGCAACAGCCAAAACGTAGTTTAACATCTGAAGAGAAAAGAACAAAGCTTTAAAAACTTATACTGGTGCTCTGCAAAGATTTAATGATTATAGAAACTAGTGTTCATGTGGAAGTGTTCCCACTCAGGCATCCCAGATGTTGAATATATTATACAAGGGGATTAACAGTAAGCTAGCTTTCGGTGCCTTTCACACTAGTCCCATCGACAGTCTCCTCGCAAAAGCGGGGATTCTCCCTGTAAAAATGTGACGGAGCCAACTCCTGGTTTCTTGTCACTGATGGTTCTAAATCGATAGACAAGACATGATACATTTTTACGCCTACTGCTGGAATGGAACACCATTTATTGCTGGGATCATGTAGTGTGTTCACAGCAGAGCTCCTAGTCAATAACAGGATACTCCATTTTGTTACTCGGGCCTCCCTCCACAGTGTTTGTAATATGTACCAACTTGATGAGCAGCTTGCAGGCTATAGACCAATGCTACTCTCATAACCATTTGATCTCTGCATGACCTCTCTGCCCTTGTCTGTGTCACCTGCTCAGTTGTCTTTCTCTGAGTACCAAGTTATGTGGGAATCCCAGGGAACTAATTGGCTGACAGTTTGGCTAGAGAGGCAGATACTTATCCCCCCCCCCCACCTTTTCCCTGTCATGATTCCAGGAGCAGATATGTAGATACCTATCAAATCACTCTTTGCCCCAAAGTGGTATGACATCTGGTGCACTACTGCTCTCTGTAATAAACTCCGCACACTCAAGGAGCCTATTGTAGTTCGGCACTCTTCATTCCACTCGTCTCGGAAGGAGTCCACTGTCTTACTCTGTCTATGCACCGGTCATACTAGGCACACCCATTGTTTCCTCTTGCATATCGAGCCAGCCCCACAGTGGCACAGTGGGGCTGTGTAGCCAGACTGACAGTATCCCATATATTGTTGGAATGTCCCCTTCTTTTGGCCCTTCGTACTAAGTATGGCCTGACAGATTCCTTGTATTTAATATTAGCAAACAATTCATGGGTGGTTGAACTGGTCCTCAGTTTACTATGTGAAAGTGGTTTTTATTTTCAGTTGTAAGGTTTTTCTTTACTTCAGGAGCAGGGGCAGGGTGGTTGTGGTTAGGATGACCCTTTGTTTTTTCTGGATCTGGGACCCATGACCACTCCCCTTGCAAAGACTGCTCTTTTATCTCTCTGTTTTTCCACTTCTTAGATTTGGCCTACCCTTTTATGCCTTCTACTGTGCATATTTTTAGCTTCCTTGCTTTATTATTCGACCCCATTGTCTGGATCTGCCCACTTTTAGCGGATGCCTCTATCTTAAGCAAGTAAGTTTTGAATTGACCTCACCGTTCAGCCCCATAACCTCCGCCCTCTCCCCCCTCCTCAATCAGTCAATAATCAACACTTTTGGTACTTTGTTAATTGCAAAGCGACCAGTATATTACTATGAACATGAAAAGAAAGCAAGCTCCAAAACCCTCTGACTATCCAAAACTACTTTTTCCAGTAAGTCTGGTGTCACCTTACGTGAAGTTTTGGAGTATGAAGTCTGCCTGCAGGATCCTGAAAGTCTCCACTTACTATAATGAAGTCCAGAACTTGGTGTTGAGAAAAGGAGAAAGTAGTAGGAAAAACCCTTTCCATGAAAATGGAGCTTGATACTCTTGTGTAATATTAATGGATCAAGGACTTATCTAGAAGAGCTGCCACTCATGGCACAGGCAAACTGTATGTTTTTATATCTTCAGGAAATATGGATGCCTTTGTGTTAAGGGGGCTATAGTCTCCTTGAAAAGATGGCCTCAGCAGGTTAAGAATTAAAGCTGAAGTGGCAATATTTGCCAATTATGAATACCACTACTTGCCTCTTCTCTTTGATGTGAACTTGCATCCAGCTGCTGCAGTAGCAAACATGCTACAGGGGGTGAATATTTGTTCCCAATACCTGTCACTAGCAGAGGTTGCTACTAGAAGGCTACCGAGCGGGGTGGCGCAGTGGTTAGACACTGGACTCGCATTCGGGAGGACGACGGTTCAATCCCGCGTCCGGCCATCCTGATTTAGGTTTTCCGTGATTTCCCTAAATCGCTCCAGGCAAATGCCGGGATGGTTCCTCTGAAAGGGCACGGCCGACATCCTTCCCTAATCCGATGAGACCGATGACCACGCTGTCTGGTCTCCTTCCCCAAAACCAACCAACCAACCATACTAGAAGGCTCTCACCAACATCGTTACATCGTACCCCCCTGTCTCCTCCTCTGTTGGGACACACAACCTGGTAACATGCTGTGGGGCTCCATACCATCAGTCTCAGGAGTCAAGCCATTGGGAATATCTTCACAACATAAGTTTCTAAACATTGAGCAGAACAAACTGTGGGGCAGTCTCTGCTGTCTTGATGTGTACTGCTGACCTCTCAGATGCCGTTCTTTGGGAAATGATTAAAGGCAGATACTCTAGTGATTACTTCATGATTTGTGTCACCTAGAAGACAGAGCAGTGGCCTAACCAGAGCAGCTAAAACGGATGCACATAATGCCTAACTGGACAAAGTACAGGCAGCTAGCTCTATCTGAACATTGTGACAGTGTCTAGAAATGGATGAATTATATTATGTCCATGTTGTTGTTGTGGTATTCAGTCCTGAGACTGGTTTGATGCAGCTCTCCATGCTACTCTATCCTGTGCAAGCTTCTTCATCTCCCAGTACTTACTGCAACCTACATCTTTCTGAATCTGCTTAGTGTATTCATCTCTTGGTCTCCCTCTACGATTTTTACCCTCCATGGTGCCCTCCAATACTAAATTGGTGATTCCTTGATGCCTCAAAACATGTCCTACCAACCGATCCCTTCTTCTAGTCAAGTTGTGCCACAAACTTCTCTTCTCCCCAATCCTATTCAATAACTCCTCATTAGTTACGTGATCTACCCACCTTATCTTCAGCATTCTTCTGTAGCACCACATTTCGAAAGCTTCTATTCTCTTCTTGTCCAAACTAGTTATCGTCCATGTTTCACTTCCATACATGGCTACGCTCCATACAAATACTTTCAGAAACGACTTCCTGACACTTAAATCTATACTCGATGTTAACAAATTTCTCTTCTTCAGAAACGATTTCCTTGCCATTGCCAGTCTACATTTCATATCCTCTCTACTTCGACCATCATTGGTTATTTTACTCCCTAAATAGCAAAACTCCTTTACTACTTTAAGTGTCTCATTTCCTAATCTAATTCCCTCAGCATCACCCGATTTAATTTGACTACATTCCATAGTCCTTGTTTTGCTTTTGTTGATGTTCATCTTATATCCTCCTTTCAAGACACTGTCCATTCCGTTCAACTGCTCTTCCAAGTCCTTTGCTGTCTCTGACAGAATTACAATGTCATCGGCGAACCTCAAAGTTTTTATTTCTTCTCCATGAATTTTAATACCTACTCCGAATTTTTCTTTTGTTTCCTTTACTGCTTGCTCAATATACAGATTGAATAACATCGGGGAGAGGCTACAACCCTGTCTCACTCCCTTCCCAACCACTGCTTCTCTTTCATGTCCCTCGACTCTTATAACTGCCATCTGGTTTCTGTACAAATTGTAAATAGCCTTTTGCTCCCTGTATTTGACCCCTGCCACCTTCAGAATTTGAAAGAGAGTAGTCCAGTTAACATTGTCAAAAGCTTTCTCTAAGTCTACAAATGCTAGAAATGTAGGTTTGCCTTTTCTTAATCTTTCTTCTAAGATAAGTCGTAAGGTTAGTATTGCCTCACGTGTTCCAACATTTCTACGGAATCCAAACTGATCTTCCCCGAGGTCCGCTTCTACCAGTTTTTCCATTTGTCTGTAAAGAATTCGCATTAGTATTTTGCAGCTGTGACTTATTAAACTGATAGTTTGGTAATTTTCACATCTGTCAACACCTGCTTTCTTTGGGATTGGAATTACTATATTCTTCTTGAAGTCTGAGGGTATTTCGCCTGTCTCATACATCTTGCTCACCAGATGGTAGAGTTTTGTCATGACTGGCTCTTCCAAGGCCAGCAGCAGTTCTAATGGAACGTTGTCTACTCCCGGGGCCTTGTTTCGACTCAGGTCTTTCAGTGCTCTGTCAAACTCTTCACGCAGTATCTTATATCCCATTTCGTCTTCATCTACATCCTCTTCCATTTCCATAATATTGTCCTCAAGTACATTGCCCTTGTATAAACCCTCTATATACTCCTTCCACCTTTCTGCCTTCCCTTCTTTGCTTAGAACTGGGTTGCCATCTGAGCTCTTGATATTCATACAAGTGGTTCTCTTCTCTCCAAAGGTCTCTTTAATTTCCTGTAGGCAGTATCTATCTTACCCCTAGTGAGACAAGCCTCTACATCCTTACATTTGTCCTTAGCCATCCCTGCTTAGCCATTTTGCACTTCCTGTCGCTCTCATTTTTGAGACGTTTGTATTCCTTTTTGCCTGCTTCATTCACTGCATTTTTATATTTTCTCCTTTCGTCAATTAAATTCAATATTTCTTCTGTTACCCAAGGATTTCTATTAGCCCTCGTCTTTTTACCTACTTGATCGTCTGCTGCCTTCACTACTTCATCCCTCAGAGCTACCCATTCTTCTTCTACTGTATTTCTTTCCCCCCATTCCTGTCAATTGTTCCCTTGCGCTCTCCCTGAAACTCTCTTACAACCTCTGGTTCTTTCAGTTTATCCAGGTCCCATCTCCATAATACATCTATTCCAAAATATTCGTCCCATCTCAAGACTGGCTGTCCCTCAGTACTATGAGGAATGTAGCTCCGCAATCAAAAACAGACATCAGATTTTGTGAAGTTTCTAATACAGACCAGCTATAGAGAGCTTTACAGGTAGCCTGGGCAAAGTGTGGTTGAATTATTAAGAAGAGCAAAAAGAATTTGTAATGGGAATTTCTGGAATTCCTCAATTATTCCATTAAATCCACATTAACATAGAAGACTATCAGGGCAGTTTATGGGTCATGCATGGGTAATGTTGTAATGCACGCTGGAAGTCCAGATCACGCCATGAGGCATAAAGGCAATGACTGAATGCTTTGCAGAAGTGACTGTACCACCTGCCAGGATCCAACCTTCTGGCCGCATTGAAGTGCATGACTGAGAATGTCCCATCTCGAAGGGGATGCTGGATTCTACATTGTCTATTGCTCATGACATAGCACTTAATCATGATGAAACGTGTAATAACATGAAATGGAAGGATATCCCAATTCATGGAGATACGTCATACAATTGCCATCATGGTGTGCATACGCAACACCTTGCTGCAAATAGTGAACTGGTATCTCTATGGGGTCTCAACTCCAGACAGCTACCTAGTTACTTCCAATGTGTGTTCAGGAAATACAGTTCTGCAATTGATAACATTATATTGCTGGAGCTGTAAATAAAACAGGCTTTTGTATACCATCAGTACCATGGTTTGGCGGCTGTCAGGAACTGCTTTGCTGGCCTGCCGATGGGGATGAACAGTGAGGGGAGGGCAGTATTGTTCGTTTGCAGCACTTTGTACTTAACACGAAATTGGAGGCGACACTGGAAATATTGCCCACGTAAGTGACACTTCTGTCGGATTGGAAATCATCTAATTTGTTACACATTCATGCTAAAGAGTTTTATCTACAATTTATGTATTATTTATTTATCAAAAACAATGAAAAATGAAAGTAGATGAATGTTCAACTTAAGACACTATGAATCACAATTCAAAAATTGATTTTTGTAATCTGTCTGCATATTGCATTTATTAAACACAGCACAGCAGCAGTGTGTACAAAGTGTAATTAACTGTGCCTGAAGAAAATGTCAAAATGATGTTCACTAAAGATCTCTGTCAATTGCTTGATTCAAGATCACCACTACCACCACTTGTGGGCATGGTATCGATGATTACTTCGTCAATGGCCATTTCCGTGATTCTGTCTCATCTCCAACACTGCTGCAGCTGCTGAACTTTCCTGCTGTAGCCTTGCCAAACCTGTGCAGTAACTGAAAGGAAAGCTGCAGTAACAACGCTGAAATTGTCCCCCCCAGGGGGCTTGCCACTCTTTGGCGGGTTCGTGCTTGGCTACCACGGGCCCCATCCTTTGCAGCACTTTTTCTCTTCCGTGCTGTATGTCTATCCTCTTGCCATTCTTTCCCTCTCCCTTGGGGAACATGTTTGGGGTATTATTGGGAATGTTCTGCGTTCTGTCATTGATCCGCGAACAGTCTCAACTTTCTTTTTGGCTCCCTTTTTCTTTCTTTGTTTCCCTTCTCTCGTTCCTCCACTTCGGTGTTAGAGGATCCTCTTTTTCCTTCTTTCTCCCTGTGCGCTCCTGAAGGCCAGTCCATGTGTCTAACGCATAAAAGGTGACTGGATAACACGTAATTCCCAGCCCCAGGTTGACAGGTAGGATTTGCTCATACCCCCTGGCACAGATCAGGCCCAGGAGGGGTGATTTACTGAGCTGTAACCTTCCCAAATTGCCATTTGGTCCCTCCATCAGGTGTTCAGGGGGTGTGACCTGAGGTGTGAACGATCACCTAAGGCAGTGCGCCTCCTTGTGAAGGGAGCCCCCAGTTGGAAGGAGCATGCCATCAGTGATGCTGGCAATCATGGGGGTTTTACTCGTGATGAGTCAATCATCCTCTTCATTGATGTTGATGAAACGTAAACGTAATGAGGCTACTGATTCGAAGACCCTTCCTGCTGCACTGCAGTTTCTTGTGGTATCATGTACTGAAGATGGTCAGTCCTTTGCCACAGTCAATCCGTTTATTATTCAGAAAGTCGTTGATGCTATTGCTGGCCCTGTGAAATCCTGCTCTCGTTTATGGAATGGCACTTTGCTTTTGGAGATGGCTTCTGATTCTCAAGCACAAAAACTGCTTGCTGCCTCGCTTCTCCATGGCTACCCTGTTAGTGTTGAGGCACATAGGACTCTGAATTCTTCCTGTGGTGTAATTTACACCAGGCTGCTTGATGGTCTAACTGAGGCTGAAATACAATCTTACCTCTCTGATCAGGGTGTCATTGCCGTCCATCGTGTAATGAAAAAAGGTCGATTCCTCCTTGGTGCCCACCCGAACTCTTTTCGTCACCTTTGATAGGGTGGTGCTGCCGTCAAAGATTAAAGTGGCTATGAAATCATCACAGTCCAGCCATACATTTCAAATCCGATGAGCTGCTACCTGTGTCATCATTTTAACCACACTCGAACATCTTGTCGACATCCAGCCAAATGCGTAACCTGTGGCAGGGATGCACATGAGGGCGAATGTCCACTTCCTTCTCCCTGCTGTATCAACTGCAATGGTGGCCATGCTGCCTCCTCCTGGGATTGTCCTGTGTATCTAGATGAGCGGGCTGTTCAAGAGATTCAGGTAAAGGAAAAAAGTGCCTTACCCAGTAGCTCACAAGTTACTGGCTAGTCGCAAACCCTGTGTTCTCCTGTCTGGCACCCATACTTCTGTTCTTGTTACCCCCTCGCTCCATGAAGGACATGACCACACAGATGTGCAACCTCAGATTTGGCTCTGAGGTTGTGAAGTCACCCAAAGTCAAGGTCGCATCACCTTCCCCCCATCCCACTGTGCAACTAGCCATTGAACTCTCGCCTAAAAGCTACCCAGGAAAGGACAGAAGGAGTACTCCCGAGAAGACTTCCTCCGTTCCTCCAGCCAAATAATGCCCAAGTCTTCCTCTAACCAGAAGGGTTCAAAGAAGTCCACTAAAGACAAATGGTCTTCTCCTTCCCCAACTCGAAGATCCTGCTCGACGGTGTTGCTACGTGGTCACTTAACCCGGCCGGCCTCTGTCTCGCCAGTGTACACCACCAACTGTTTTTCAGCATTTGACTCCACAGACCAACCACCCAAGCATGCCGATACTTCTGTGGACCCCATGGAGCAGGATCCCCCTGCTTCTGTGTCCTGTAGTAGCGTCTCTACACCGGCTGTCCATCGGCGGCCACCAAATTGACACCCCTACATCTCTTCCTCCTCATGACTGTTCTCCAATGGAACGTTCGTGGCCTTTAGTCCTACGTAGAGGATTTACGGCTGCTTCTGGCATCACAGCATCCCCTTGTACTCTGCCTTCAGGAAATGAAATTGCACCCTCAAGACCGCTTTGAGCTTCCACATTATTTACTAATTCGTTTTGACCTTCCTCCTGAGGTCGGCATCCCATCTCATGGGGGCGTCATGCTGCTCATACGGGATGACCTTCATAGTCAACCCATCTCCCTGACTACCTGTCTTCAAGCTGTTGCCATTCACCTTTTCCTTCCCCATCTGACTTTCTCCCTCTGTATCATTTATGTAACTCTGTCCTTCAGTGTCACCAGGGCAGACTTCCTTCAGCTTTTTGGGCAGCTACCTCCCCCGTTCCCCCCTGCAGGTCCGGGGTAAGAATAGGCCCGAGGTATTCCTGCCTGTCGTAAGAGTCGACTAAAAGGAGTTTCAACCGTTTCGGTCTTCCATGTGATGGTCCCCCTTGGGGTTCGACCTCCATTTTTCAAAATTCAACAGAAGTACGAGCCTTTTGGGGAAGGACGCCTTACATGGTGTACCACTGGTCCTCAGTGCACTAAGACCTTGGCACTCAGCATTGTAACGGCGTTGTCACCATACCCACTATTCCTCAAATTGGGCCTAAACGCCTGATGGGTTGTACAAGTTACGCCCATAGTGCGTCCCCATCTGCACCTACGATCATGATGGACTTTCCATGGCACCCGAAATCCAGCACAGTAGCCAGCCCGTTGTGGTGGGGTTGTCATGTACTCTCTAGGTTGTAGCCCCCTGACAACACAGGGATCGTACTGCCGATACCTGAGCTGCACCTTCCCCACGTCGGCCAAGGAGTAGATGCCCGTCTCCTTGGGGCATCAGGACTCCCGACAACGGTCATCCTGCCAGGTGGCCCTTGCTGAGGCTGTGTGGCGCCCGTGGGGAGAGCCCCTGGTCGGAGTGGGTGGTATCGGGGCGGACGTTTCGCAGATGAAACGTCAACGTGTATCAGGTCGCTCTGCGGCCGAGTCTTTTAAAAAGAAAGGTACTGTCTCTGGTTCTGGTTCTGGTTCTCCTGCCCTTTCCCCCTTGGCCACTTCCTGGGAGGAAGGACAGGCCCGCCGGCTTGGGGCGAAGTACTTAGCCCCGCTATTTGGTCTGTTCTCGGACCGATGGGGGGACGTTCGCCACCTCCAAGCCCATGTTCTTTGTTCAGCATATCGAGGACATCTTCGGGGAAATCGAGGCTCTCAGTAAAATGCGTTCCGGGTCCGTTCTTATAAAGACCACCTCCGCCACACAGTCGGCGGCGCTCCAGGTGTGCGACCGACTAGGGGACATCTCAGTGTCCATTGTCCCGCATCTGGCACTGAATAGGACGCAGGGGCTTATTTTTCATCGGGACCTCCTGCTGCGATCTGATGAGGAGCTCAGGGCCAACCTGGAGCGCCGAGGCGTGCATTTCGTCCGGCGAGTCCAGTGCGGCCCCAAAGACCGTCGCATCGACACCGGGGCCTTTATCCTCGCCTTCGAGGGGGACGTTCTCCCGGAGAAGGTAAAGGTGATGTGCTACCGGTGCGACGTGCGACCTTACGTCCCACCTCCTATGCGCTGCTTTCGGTGTTTGCGCTTTGGGCACATGTCGTCATGGTGTGAGGCTGAGCCCCTTTGTGGTGATTGTGGACGTCCTCTTTGTGAGGAACATATATGCACCCCACCACCTCGGTGCGTTAATTGTCCTGGCATCCACTCGCCTAGATCTTTCGACTGCCCCGCGTATCAGAAGGAGAAGAAGATTCAAGAACTCAAAACTTTGGATCGTCTCTCTTATTCTGAGGCCAGGAAGAAGTATGACCGCCTCCATCCTGTGACGTTGACAACTTTGTTTGCCTCAGTCGTGTCCACTCCTTTTACAGTATCCTCACCCCCATCCTGTCCCCCCACCACCTCCTCCCCCCATCCCAGGTCTACGCCTCCGCCTCCCAAATCCCTCCCTTCCAAATCCTCCTCCCCCACGGCCCCCGCCCCCTCTGCCCCAGGGGCCACCCTTCCTCCCCCCCCCCCCCCCCCCCCCCCCCCCCCCCCGCCACCTGAGATGCCATCCTCTTCTCAGGCGTCCATCGGGGAAACGTTCCGGACCCCGGCTTCAGAGGTCCGGCGTTCCAAAACGGACCCCACGCGTGAGGACCTTCTTCGGGTCCCGCCCACCATCCCTGTGCCTTCTCGGACTTCCAAGAAGGCCTCCAAGAAGAAGTCTCTATCCCCCTCTCCACCCCGGCGCATTTCGTCTGACGCTCCATCCGTGCATCGCTGCTCCCGGCCGTCCTCAGTTTTGCCGGGACGCTCTGTTGCCAGGCGCTCAGCTGGCCTCTCGTCGGCAAATGATGCTGCCCCTCCTACACAACCCGGGACAGTGGCTGCAGCTGGCGATGACTCGATGGAACAGGATCCGCCTCCCGCCGGTTGTAGCGTTGTTCCCTCGAAACCTGCCCCTCCACGGCTGTTGAGGTGACCAGCTCTTCCCCCGTCTCGTTCCCCCCTTTTTTCTGACTAGCGATGGCCTTGTTACATTGGAACATAAGAGGTATTCGATCTAATCGGGAGGAATTACAACTGCTCCTCCGCCTGCACTGTCCACTCGTCCTTGGTCTCCAGGAAACCAAGTTGCACCCAACTGACCGTATTGCCTTTACCCACTATACCTCGGAGCGGTATGACCTCACCCTTGTGGATGGTATTCCAGCTCATGGTGGGGTCATGTTGCTCGTTCGGGACGATGTCTATTACCATCCCATCCCATTGACCACCCCACCCCACTCCAAGCAATAGCTGTCCATATTACTCTTCCTGCCTTTACTTTTTCAGTTTGTACCATCTACACTCCATCGTCATCCGCAGTTAGTCGGGCTGACATGATGCACCTGATTGTTCAGCTTCCTCCGCCGTTTTTATTGTTTGGCGACTTCAATGCCCATCATCCCCTTTGGGGCTCTCCTGCATCCTGTCAAAGAGGCTCCCTCTTGGCAGATGTCTTCAACCATCTCAATCTTGTCTGCCTCAATACTGGCGCCCCGACTTTCCTCTCGGACTCTACTCATACCTACTCCCACTTGGACCTTTCGATCTGTTCTACCACTCTTGCCCGTCGGTTCGAGTGATATGTCCTTTCTGACACCTATTCGAGCGATCACTTCCCCTGTGTCGTTCGTCTCCTGCATCACACCCCATCCCCACGTCCTTCGAGCTGGAACATACCGAAAGCTGACTGGGGACTTTACTCCTCCCTGGCGACCTTTCTGGACCACGATTTTCTCAGTTGTGACAGTCAGGTCGAATACCTCAAGGCTGTTATCGTCAATGCTGCCGAACGTTCCATTCCTCATACTACTTCTTCTTCACGTCGCGTTTCCGTCCCCTGGTGGAATGAGGCTTGTAGAGATGCTATCCGTGCTCGACGACGTGCTTTACGCACCTTTCGCCACCATCCTACGTTGGCGAATTGTATTGGATACAAAAGACTCCGAGCGCAATGCCGTAGAGTCATCAAAGACAGCAAAAAAGCTTGTTGGGCCTCTTTCACCAGCTCCTTTAATAGTTTTACTCCCTCTTCTGTCGTCTGGGGTGGCCTGCGCCGGCTGTTGGGCATTAAGGCCCACTCCTCGGTACCTGGCCTGACTTCAGGTAATGAGGTCCTTGTTGATCCTGTGGCTGTCTCCAACGCCTTCGGCCGCTTTTTCGCGGAGGTTTCAAGCTCTGCCCATTACCACCCTGCCTTCCTTCCCAGGAAAGAGGCAGAAGAGGCTCAGCGACCTTCCTTCCACTTGCTGAATCTGGAAACTTATAATGCCCCCTTTACTATGCAGGAACTCGAACGTGCGCTTGCACTGTCCCGGTCCTCTGCTCTGGGGCCAGATGCCATTCACGTTCAGATGCTGGCACACCTTTCTCCGGTGGGCAAAAGCTTCCTTCTTCGTACCTACAATCGCATCTGGACCGAAGGTCAAGTCCCCATGCGTTGGCGTGACGCTGTCGTTGTTCCTATACCCAAACCCGGGAAGGATAGACACCTTCCTTCTAGATACCGCCCCATTTCTCTTACGGGCTGTGTCTGTAAGGTGATGGAGTGCATGGTTAATGCTCGGTTAGTCTGGATTCTTGAATCTCAACGGCTACTTACCAATGTCCAATGCGGCTTTCGTCGCCGCCGCTCTGCTGTTGACCACCTTGTGACCTTGTCGACATTCATCATGAACAACTTTTTGCAAAGGCGCCAAACGGTAGCCGTGTTCTTCGATTGGAGAAGGCTTATGATACCTGTTGGAGAGGAGGTATCCTCCGCACTATGCACAGGTGGGGCCTACGCGGTCGCCTGCCCCTTTTTATTGATTCCTTTTTAACAGATCGAAAGTTTAGGGTACGTGTGGGTTCCGTATTGTCCGACGTCTTCCTCCAGGAGAACGGAGTGCCTCCGGGCTCCGTCTTGAGTGTAGCCCTTTTTGCCATCGCGATCAATCCAATTATGGATTGCATTCCACCTAATGTGTCAGGCTCTCTCTTTGTCGATGACTTCGCGATCTACTGCAGTGCCCAGAGAACATGCCTCCTGGAGCGCTGCCTTCAGCGTTGTCTAGACAGCCTATACTCATGGAGCGTGGCAAATGGCTTCTGGTTCTCTGAAGAGAAGACGGTTTGTATCAACTTTTGGCGATATAAAGCGTTCCTTCCGCCATCCTTACATCTCGGTCCCATTGTTCTCCCATTCGTGGAAACAACTAAGTTTCTAGGGCTCACATTGGACAGGAAACTTTGTTGGTCTCCGCACGTCTCTTATTTGGCGGCCCGTTGTACACGTTCCCTTAATGTCCTCAGAGTTCTTAGTGATTCATCTTGGGGAGCAGATCACACTGTCCTGCTTCGCTTGTATCGGTCCATAGTCCGATCGAAGCTGGATTATGGGAGCTTCGTCTGCTCGGCCATCCCTCTTACGCCATCTCAACTCCATCCACCATCGGGGGTTACGTCTTGCGACCAGAGCCTTCTACACTAGTCCCGTAGAGAGTCTTTATGCTGAAGCTGCCGAATTACCATTGACCTACCGGCGCGACGTACTGCTGTGTCGGTATGCGTGCCGGCTGTTGTCAATGCCCGACCACCCCTCTTATCAGTCCTTCTTCGCCGATTCTCTCGACCGTCAGTACGGGTTGTATGTGTCTGCCCTGCTGCCCCCTGGAGTCCGCTTCAATCGCCTGCTTCGACAATTGGATTGTGCCCTCCCTACCACCTTCAGAGAGGGTGAGAGCCCGACACCACCTTGGCTCCAGGCTCTGGTTCACATTTATCTCGACCTCAGCTCACTCCCGAAGGAGGGTACTCCGGCTGCAGTGTATTGCTCACGGTTTGTCGAACTTCGTGCTCGACTTGCCGGTCACACTTTTATTTACACCGATGGCTCCAAAACTGACGATGGTGTCGGCTGTGCCTTTGTCGTCGGGGACGTCACCTTTGAATACCGGCTCCTCGACCAATTTTCCAGCTTTACGGCCGAGCTCTTTGCTCTCCATCAGGCCGTTCAGTATGCCCGCCGCCACCGCCATTCATCGTATGTACTCTGCTCTGACTCACTCAGTGCTCTTCAGAGCCTTGGAGCTCCCTATCCGGTCCATCCCTTGGTGCAACGGATCCGGCAGTCCCTCCATTCTTTCGCTGATAACGGTTCTCCTGTCAGCTTTCTGTGGGTTCCCGGACATGTAGGAGTGCCTGGGAATGAGGCTGCTGATGCTGCAGCCAAGGCTGCAGTCCTCCTGCCTCGGTCAGCCTCTCATTGTGTCCCGTCATCTGACGTTCGTGGGGTTGTTTGTAAGAGGCTAGTGTTGTTGTGGTGGGATGCTTGGTCATTCCTTCAAGGAAACAAGCTCTGGGCAGTCAAACCGCTCCCAACTGCTTGGACAACCTCCTCCCGACCATCTTGGCGAGAAGAGGTCCTTCTGACCAGGTTGTGGATTGGGCATTGCCGGTTTAGCCACCGTTACCTGCTCTCCGGTGACCCAGCCCCGCAGTGCCCTTGTGGTCAAGCATTAACAGTGCGCCATGTTTTATTGTCGTGTCCTCGCTTTAGTCAATCTCGTGTTGTCCTGTCCCTGCCATCTACTTTACCGGATATTTTAGCTGATGACGCTCGAGCAGCTGCTCGTGTTCTGCGTTTTATAACTTTGACTGGCTTGTCCAAAGACATCTAACTCTTTTACTTATTTTATCTGCATCTTTGTAAGGACTTTCTGGTGTCCCCCCCCTCCCCTTGAGTTTTACTAGATTCTATGTGCTCTAACGATTGTGACTAGGCGCTAATGACCTCAGTAGTTGAACGCCCTTAAACCCCCCCCCCCCCCCCAAAAAAAAAAAAAAAAAAAAAAAAAAAAAAAAAAAAAAAAAAACCATCTTAACCTCTTCTGCCTTAACATAGGAGCACTTTCCAGTCCGACTCCTCACACACCTGTTCCCATTTGGACCTATCCTTTTGTACTGCCCAGCTTGCCCATTGTCTTGAGTGGTTCGTTCTTTGTTACGCTCACTTGAGTGACCATTTCTTGTCTGCTCTCTGTCTGCTGACTCCTACCCCATCCACATGCATGCCTCAATGGCAGCTTACCAAGGCTGACTGGCAGCATTACTCCTTCCTGGCGACCTTCGCAGAACAAGATTTCCCTAGCTGTGATGACCAGGTGGACTATCTTACCAACGTTATCCTTACTGCTGCAGAACATTCCGTTCCTCGCACTTCCTCTTTACTACATCGTGTCCCAGTCCCTTGGTAGACTGAGGCATGCCATGACACAATTCGCGGACAGAGATGTGCTCTCTGCATTTTTAACAGCCACCCTACATTGGAAAACTGCATTCATTATTAACAGATGCATGCAAAGTGTTGTCGAGTTCTTTGGGATAGCAAATGAGCTAGTTGGATTTCATTCACTAGTTCTTTTAACAATTCCACACCTTCCTCTGTTGTGTGGGCCAACCTCCGACAGCTCTCTGGAACCAAGATCCATTCCCCCATTTTCAGCCTGACAGTAGGTGCCGATGTTGTCATGGATCTTATTGCTTTCTCCAACATCTTGGGCCGCCATTTTGCGGAAGTTTTGAGCTCTTCCCACTATCAATCTGCCTTCATCCATCAGTAACAAATGGAGGAGGCTCAGGTGATACCCTTCTCGTCTCCGAATCGTGAGTGCTACAGTGCCGCCTTTACTATGAGGGAGCTAGATCATGCTATCAGTTCATCCCAGTCCTCCGTCCCAGGGCCAGACACTGTCCACATTCAGATGTTGCAGCGCCTCTCTCTTGCGGGCAAGCACTTTCTGCTTAACACATACAACTGCATCTGGGCTGAGGGTGCATTTCCTGGATGCTGGCGTGAAGCCACTGTCATACCAATATCTAGGCCCGATAAGGACAGAAACCTTCCTTCTAGCTACTGCCCCCATCTCTGTTACCAGATTTCGAACATGGCATTCTGCAGTTGACCATCTTGTTACTTTGCCCACCCATGTCATGAATGGTTTTCTGCGGAAATCCCAGACTGTGGCCATGTTGTTTGATTTGGAGAAGGCTTACGACACCTGCTAGAGAACTGGTGTCCTCTGTACTCGTTACACGTGAGGCTTCCATGGGCACCTGCCCTGTTTTCTTCGGGCATTTTTACAAGACTGAGTTTTCAAGGTGCGTGTGGGTTCTACCTTGTCATACACCTTTATTCAGGAAAATGGTGTGTCTCAGGTTCTATCCTGAGCTTCATCCTCTTTGCCATCACCACTAACCCTATAATGGCCTGCCTCCCACCAGGTGTCTCCGACTCCCTTTTTGTCGATGATTTTGCTATCTATTGCAGTTCTCCATGGACCTGTCTCACTGAGTGGCGTCTCCAGCACTGTCTTGATTGTCTTCACTCCTGGAGCATTGCTAGTGGCTTTCGCTTTTCCACTGACAAAACCGTCTGTGAATTTTTGGCAGCACAAATGGTTTCTCCCACCATCTCTACATCTTGGGCCTGTTGCCCCTCCGTTCGTTGACACTACAAAATTCCTGAGGCACATGCTCGATAGGAAACTCTCTTGTTCCTCCCATGTCTCTTACCTGGCAGCCTGCTGTATGCAGTCCCTCAGTCTCCTACGTGTCCTCGATGGTACTTCTTGGGGTGCCAATCGAAGCACCCTCCTCCGTTTGTACCAGTCTCTTGTCTGTTCGAAACTCAACTATGGGTACTTTGTTTATGCA
Organism: Schistocerca piceifrons; assembly: GCF_021461385.2. Taxonomy (NCBI): domain Eukaryota; kingdom Metazoa; phylum Arthropoda; class Insecta; order Orthoptera; family Acrididae; genus Schistocerca; species Schistocerca piceifrons. Next base: position 322,610,953 of record NC_060140.1, read on the forward strand.
TCTGGACACCCATCCCTTTTACGCAGTCTCTGTGTTGCCGTCTGTCAGGAGGTGGCGTCCCTGTGGCATCGCCAATGGTCCTCCCATCATGGGAATAAGCTTTGGCTTATTAAGCCTCCTCCGGTGCCTTGGCTGACCTCTCGGCCCACCCGTCGGTAGGAGATTATTTTAACTTGGCTGCATATTGGGCACTGCCTTTTTAGCCATCGTCATTTGCTAAGTGATGCTACTCCACCACTTTGTACGCATTGTGCTCAAATTTTAGTTGTCTACCTCTTCCTGCTGGAATGCCGTTTTTTTTTACCAATTTACGTTCCAGCTTGGGTTTGCCATCTGATTTATCAGCTGTTTTAGCGAATCATGCACGGACAGTTGACTGCGTTTTACTTTTTATCCACTGAAGCAATATGGCGAAGGCCACTTAATTTTTCATTTTGGACCTCTATTTTTGTATGGTGTTTGTTTAGCCCTACTTCCATGTACCTTTTCTAGCTGTCTCCTATTGTCCATTGGGACTGACACATAGTTGTTTCCCTCATCTCTGTGTTTGTGTTCTATAGTTTTGACTTGGGTGCGTATGACCCCAGTTGTTTTTCGTGCTCCCCCCCCCTCCCCCCCCCCCAAAAAAAAAACAAAAAAAAAAAAAAAAACACTGATACTGTGTTTTATTTTGGCGCATAACAGTTCTATCAGAATTAGATTTCAGTATTTGGTCGGTCAACAGACTACTTTGTAGCTTCTGCTTTCAGCGATTTTATCCATGACGTACGCTTACACAGCTGGTAAGTTTTCCTTAATTTTAGATAGCAGTTCAGCCTTCCTCATTAACCTGTTGCATTTTATTTACCTGTCTCGCAACCACATTAAGATTGTAAGCCAGAAATCATATTTAGTAGATACTCTGTTCTGTCGACGTCCGCTAATTTCAGCAACTTCCAGAACTTTGCAAGTTAGTGTGAACATTTTTGTACTTGAAACTTCCTGACAAATTAAAACTGTGTTCCAGACCAAGTTCCCAGGTTCGAGTCCTAGTCTGGCACACAGTTTTAATTTGTTAGGAAGTTTCAAATAAGCTTTTTGCATCTGGATACAAGTACTTGCTGAATTTGTCATTGCTGGATGTTGTGTGTGTACAGTACTGGTTCGAAAATATCATTGTCAAAAAGGAGAATGGCACAAAGACGGATAGATGGAAACAAATGTACCATTGGAACCCCTTAAAACACATAATTGGCACCACCAGAAAAAGAAATGCAAATTGAGTTTACAAATCAATTTGTTTTGCCAGGGAAAGTAGAATGATAGAACATGGGTATTTAAATTTAACTGATTTTTTGATGTTGCTGCAAACATAAATGCATTTCATTTGTGGTAAAAGTAGCAAATACTACTTGCAACAATCGAAGAGTAATTAAGAGATAGTCTCTTGGTGAGACACTGCATCACTGTTTCATTTCCTGTTATTGAATATTTTATACGATAGGCAAGAGATATTTGAAGTTTGCATATGACATCCTCAAAGTTTTTAATCTTAAGTGGAATCCTCTGATTTAGTTAATTGAATAGAGTTTCTTCAGAATGGCAATATGTACCCCTCTAACTTTTTCTCTATCTTTTTATCACAATTTGTATTCATTAATAATAACACAACAACAGTGGCAACCACTCTGGTTTTTAAGAATAACTGCTCTTCTGTAACAAGTACTTGCAGGAAGTTCATTAAACAAACTTGCCACAGTGACTTGAAGACACAAGCTTGAGGAAGTTTTTGTTCTAATATAAACAACTCAGCAAGTGCTTACAGAAGTTACTTGCTAGTGTACACAAGCCTTTTGTAATATTTTGTACCTAGGGGCAGTTTGACATTGGCAGCACTCAAAGACAAATGAAAAACTGTCAAGCAGTGCTGATTTTCTCCACTTCTGGCAGCACTAGTGAAATCACCAGGTTATCATGGCCAAACAATAGGTGACTTTTTTCCCACTTTAAGATCGCGTATACTACTTCTACTTCTGCTGTTATTCTTACACTGCTCTGCCAGTGCGGATGTCTACCTGTCATACAATGAAGGTTCTTGGGACTGGTTGTCTTAGTTATTGGTGAATCTTGCAAGTTGGATGTTAAAGATCCATGGAACTTTTTCATTCCTGATGTTTCATCCAGAGCTGCATTGCACATCTTCAGAGCTGCTGGTTCTTCATAGTCTTGCTGACTGATGGGTCAAACATAGGAGAGCATTATAAATACCATGAAAAAGTATATAGATAAACCATCAAAATTTATAAACATGGGGATGAATATAACAGAAAAGAAGCAGCTATGAAACTTAGTGATAAATTGTAGCTCTACAGAATTGAGAGAAAAATTTTATCTTTAACAATGATTGTCACTACCAATCACATCTAAACTTCTACCATGTCCCTTTTTCACAATACAAACTGTCAGTCACCAAGAATCTGCGGAACCAGGTGCAAGTCTGTAGATGTCCAATGCAATTCTGAATGAAATGTCAGTAACGAAAATGTCTTATTGGCCATGACCATACAACCTGGAAGCCAATTTACAATATGTTCTTAATTTACGTTAATTTCTTCCATTATCAGCATTTCTTCACAGTAACTACTCTTTGCTTCGCTCTGTTGTCGTTTTCTACATCTTTCACTGTGTTACCAGCCTGCTTTTCGCCACCCCCCTCCCGCCTCTGTTAAGTGCAATGCACTTAGCTTTTCATTCTTATTAACTTTTGCATGATGTTTAAGCAGTAATCTCTGTCTGCATATTACCCTGTCTTCCAACTTTAAGCTCTTAAGTTTTCATATCTTGCCCGATGCAGTCCCCAACAATCAGTCTTTCCTTTTCAGCCCATGTGGTAAGTCTTCCCTGACCCGCGGTTCTGGGTGACTTTCCCAAAATCTACCCCTTTTTCCTAGACTTCTCCAGTCCTTTTCCTATACCCCTCTTTCCTTCCCCTTCAACCCTTCTGTCTGAAGGGGCTGCTAACTCTGGCAGCTTGCCAATTTACAACAGCCTTCTATGCCTGTGTTCTGCCACTGGTTGGTGAACAGATTTTTGGTCTATCCAATTTAATTATTTTGTGAATATTTATGCAGCTTCTTTCAGATAGTACTTATAGATAACTGCATCTCTATGAAAAGCCTGATTTTACTATTAATATTGTCTGCGAGATCATTAATCTACAACATGAACAAGGATAATAGCACACTTCCCTGGGCACACCTGAAGTTACTTCTACATCTGATGATGACCCTCCTTCGAAGATAACATGCTGCATCCTCCCAAACATAAAGTCCTCAGTTTAGTCACAAATTTCACTTGATACCTTATATGATCGTACTTTTGACAGTAAGGGTAGGTGTGATCGTGACTCAAATGTATTTTGGAAATCAAGAAATACTGCATCTATCTGACTCCCTTGATCCCAATCTTTCAGTACATCATATGAGAAAAGTGCGATTTGGGTTTCATGTGATCGACATTTTTGGAATCCATGCTGATTGGCATAGAGAAGGTCATTCTTTTTAAGATACCTCTTTATTGTTTGAGCTCAGAATATGTTAGAAGATTCTACAACAGATCGATGTCAGGGATATTGGATGGTAGTTTTCTGGATCACTTCTACTACCTGGCTTGTAGATGGGTGTGATCTGTGCTTTTTCCCTGATGAGAGAACACTTTTTTGCATGCCATTGTTTGACTTTCTTCAGCCAGCACAAATTTCAAACGATCCAACAATGAAGTATAGTAGGGTCCAGATAGGGTTCTCTTCCAAATAATCTACGAGGATTATACTTTGGGAATGCCCCCGAGCCCCCAAAAAAGAAAGAAAAGTTGCCATCACTGTACCAGCTGACAAAATGGCCTTTGCATTCTTTGGTGCACTTTCACCAGCCTTTGTCCATTGTTTTGATTCTGGTTTGTAATCACCGATCTATGTTTTATTAACATCAGTAATTGGTTCAAATGGTCTTGTGGATTTGCGATTAAACATCGACAGACATTGTGTTAAGATGCGCTGGATGCTCTTTTGGTCGACTGTGAGCAATTGTGGCACCCACTTCGCACACAGCTTCTCTATGGCCATTTTGCGATGCAGGATATTATGTGCTCACTCAGTTGAGTTGCCTACAGTCTCAACAGTTTCATTAATTTTTATTCGTCATCTTGCATTACCATATCATGGATTTTGTCATTGGTTTCCTTTGTGGTGACCTTAGTTACCTGGCCACAGCGCGCTTTGTGTTCGGTGCTTGTCCGACCACATTTGAATTCATCAATACAAAAGTAAATGGTCTTTAGTGATGGAGTAGAGTCCGTGTGGACTTCATCCAATTCTGTTTTAATTTGTGCAGCAATCCAACCCTTGAAATGAAAATGTTTAATAACAGTATGAAACTCAGTTTTCTCCATTTTCAGTTACAGTTGACACATGAAACAATTCAGAAGGCTGTCAACAGTGAACTGTTCACGGTAAATTGTTGAAATTCTGTATATGATCCTTGCAGTAATGAAGCTTATTGACCATGGAGGTGCAACAAAAATGTTCCAACCTTTCATGGAAATTCACCAGACGTATCAAATCAGCCTTGTATTTGTTAGGGGATGGAAGTTTCTATCGAAATGTCACCACAAGACCTCCAAGGCACGATTGACAAAAACATCTGACTCTCACTACCAGAATTGCTTTGTTGAAAATATTGTGAAAAGGATAGTTGCTAACCATATAGCAGAGATGCTGAGGCACAACAAAAAGACTATCATACAAAGCTTTTGGCCAAATGGCCCTTCATGAGACACACACACCCACCCACCCACAGTCTCAGGCTGCCTTGGCCTTGACAGCCAGAGACTGTGGTCATATGTGTCTCAGTTGTGTGTGTGTGTGTGTGTGTGTGTGTGTGTTGTTTGTTTGTTTGTTCTGAGGGAGGACCATTTGACCGAATGCTTTGTCTGACAGTTTTTTTTGTGCCTCTCTGTGACCCAGGGTCTCCTCTGTATGGCGAGTAGGAACTATCCTTTGAATAATATTGTCATTATTTCATTCTGGATTTTCCATTGTTAGAATTGGTTTTTGGTGAGAAGTACATTCAGAAATGACCATGCCTTTATTTGCCTTTATTTGCCTTTATTTGCATGAAAAGTTTAGAATGTGTTGCAATTTGTGAACCAAATCAAGTAAAGCTCTTTAAAAGTCACCACAACAAATTGGCTTTTCAGAATTGCGTGGAAAAAGAAGAAATTTCTGATAGGCCTAAAATATATTTATAAAATTGTTTTTGTTGTAATTACTATGCAAACTAATCATTACTGAAGACACATTGGATACTACGTTTAAATGCAGTTCTGTGTACAGGAATATCTGTTTGAGATGACCTTGGATACTGTTTCTATAGCGTTAATCTGTACATAAACAATGTACTTAAGAATACATAAATTCTATTAATTTTTTTTAATGTGCAAATCTTTTAGGAAAAATTGCTGTATTAAATTTTAATACTCTGTCTGCAACTTAGTTAGCATAGACTAGATACACTCTTTGCGCAATGCAAAGATTTACATGCCTGTATAACAACAAACAAATTCAATTAAAAAAACACAAAAACAAAAAAAAATTCTGTGCAGATTATACAGTATATGTGAGTGAAGCAGTAGGTGCAAACCTAGTATCACAGTATATATATTTTAATTTTTCAAAGGTTTTATTGTATTTTTCAGTATGTGCCCAACGCAATGAAAATACTGGCAGTTCTGAAGTGAAGCAGCAGCTTCTGAAGTGCAAGTTTTTATTTCATCAAGCATTAAATGCTGATGAAGCAGGCCACAAAGAAGAAGCCATTGAACTTTATTTAAATGCTGCAGATCTTGGTTTGAAAGCAGTAGGTATAAAAATTTCTTGTTTGCTGTACGTTCAGTGTATACAAATCACTGACAGAACATTCATTACATTTGAGTTACAATGTGTGATCATGTGTTTTTCAAAAATGGAAGATTGTACAGGATCAGAAAATATTTTCTGCCCTTTCCTTCTTGTCCCTAGTAGTACATAAAACTTGCTATTTTATGAAAGAACTCTTTTTAAATGTGATAACTCTACTTTTATAATAATTGAAACTACGGGTTGGAAGTCAGCAATATTAGGAAAAGTATAGATTGCTAGTTACCATAAAGATGGCATTCTAAGTTGCAGAGAGGCACAATGAAAAGACTGTTACACATGTAGCTTTTAACCAAAGCCTTCTTCAGAAAAAAATACACACACACACACACACACACACACACACACACACACACACACACACACACACACACCCCTCAAGCACACATGACCAACATCTGTCAGTTTGGACTGGAATTCTAGTATTTTATTTTCTGAAGAATGCTTTGGCTGAAAGCTAAAAGTGTAACAGTCTTTTCATCATTCCAGTCTGCAACTCAGCATGTCATCTGTACAGTGAATAGCAATCTATGCTTTTCATAATACTATTACTACTTTTATAATAATTTGATGGATAAAAAATGTACTCACCAAGCAGCGGCAGCACGTTAAAGAAGATTATAATTACGAGTATATAAGCTATTTTAGCCATTGGCTCCTTCTCCCTGCAGATGGGTTGAAGGGGAAGGAAGAAGGGTGAAGGAAAAGGACTGGAGAGGTGTAGAGAAAGGAGTAGATTTCGGAAAAGTCACCAGGAACCGCAAGTCAGAGGAGACTTACCGGACGGTATGGAAAGGAAAGACTGATTGCTGGGGACTGTACCGGATGATATTTGAAAATGTGAGAGCTTAAAGGTGGAAGACAGGGTAATATGCAAGACAGAGATATTTGCTGAAACATCGTGTACGAGTTAATGAGAGTGGAAAGCTGCGAAAAATAGACAGGTCTATTCTGCTACTGCTTGATGAATAGATTTTTTATTGTCACTCATCAGTGGCATCTTTTCAGCATAATACTGTATTAACACAAGTTACTAAATGTAATGGAACTGTTGACATGAAAAATAATGCTGACAGTTGTCATTTTTGCCGTGATTCAACAACAGTCATTTGCTGTTAGAATTCATGTATAACTTAAAATAATAAAAAGCTCAGTATACTGATCACATCGTGGAACCTAAATCATGCAATCATCACAATATTAACTGACAGTTACACAATCATTTCTTCAGCATTCACAATGTTTTTAAGGCTATTTTTCCATCTGTGCCAACCACTACGGTACTGACAGGGTTTTTCTAAGCACATGAGCTATCATAATATGGCCCTTTAGGTCAGCACTGTGTCTGTCCTTTGTGGCTAAAGTCTAGATCAGGGACAGTGGTAGTCATGACAGTGTTTCTCTATTGCTTATAGGTCAGCAACACATCAGTTTCATGTAATCAGTGAGATGATACTTTCATGTAACCATATAGATGTGAGAAAAGAGATAATTAGTTTATAACACTGAATTTGCAACCATTCTCTTGTCCACTGTTAACACAAATATTTGACATTTTTCTAAGTATGTCACGATTTGCAAGGTTGTGGCTAGGTTGGGACCTTATAGCTCAGATTAAATTTATAATCTTGGCTTTTTTTTTCTTTTTTTTTTTTTCTTAGTGTGTCACGAATTATGAGGTGGTTTGCTGGAATGTGAGTTGGGTTTTGAGTTGACAAAGCCATCAAATATGAAAGATAAAAACCTGGTTGTGCTGACAAATATGCAGCATAGCCTGAGGTCTATGTTAGGTCAGAAAGTGACAGTTTTCCATGCAAAAAATTAAATTAATAAGCTCAGGTGTCACATGTATTTATGGAATAGGAGAACCACATCATCAGTGAGATGGTCACACTGACAGTATCAGTACCATGTACTCTTATGGTCTTATAAAGTTGTGCGTCTCCCATCCTGATGCAAGACTTTATATTTGGCACTGCTTCAGGAGTTTGTGTGCCAATTCCAGTGCCTATTTATTCAAAACCTCCTCATTTGAGCATAAGTTGTTTTTAAAATCTGTTATTGTACTGTATAACATGAATTGAACCTATGGTAATGTCATCTCTCTTCTGCAGATTAAGAATGGGGTTGATATGGTGTCATGATTTCTCAAGCATGATAGAATTAAGCAAGCAGTACAGAACCAGAATTCAGCTAGAAACTGTGTGTTTGCCTTGAGGCAGTATAGCTGACAGTGCACTAATACGTGGACTTCATTCATCCTGTGTTTTAGAATGAGAGCACTTAGTGACTTCCAACAAACTGTGCATATAAAATCGGATGTTTATGAAACATTTTCTTGTTGACATTCCCACAGAATGATAAAAGGAAGAAAAGTTCATGATTTCACTACATTTTCGCTGTTCATGCTGTAAAACTTCAGCACCAGACATAACATTTTAATTTATTACTTCTTTATTACTGACTCTAGCTGAAAAACTGGTTGGAAACAGTATCCACACATCTTCAGTATCAGGCATGACATCTGTATTTATTACTTCTGTATACTACTAACTCTCTTCACAACACACTTGTCAGACAATATCTGCATATATCACTGAATGTACGTGCAAAAATTATATCATTGTATAACACATAGTTCAGGACGTGATGATGTCATAAACATTAAGAAGCATGAAAAACTTGATTTTACTTTGAGTGAAGTGCAAATTGCCTACATGATGTTCATCCAGTGTTTCATAATGAGAGCACTTAGTGACTTCAAACAAATTTTAAGAATAATTTCAAACCTTTTCTCACTTCAGGCTTAATTTCAGATATTTGACACTTAATTCGTTTGTAAAGTATTCACAGGGGGTTTGATTCTTTAAAGAATAATGGACTGACAGATACCTACTAATGTGTAGTGTTTTAATGGCATACAAAGTTTTATGACAACACTAGATTTTTACTTAAGATTTGTTTTGAAGTATGTTATCCATCACACTTATTGATCATTCTTTTTAGGTTTTCTTTATTATTTGTAACTGTGTTTTGTAGAGAGCAGCAGCTGTCAATGATCCTGTGCTCCATGCTAAACTTACGAAGGTTACTTGCAATGCTGTGGAACGGGCTGAGGAACTGAAAGGGATTTCTCACAAACCAAAGGAAACTTCAGTCTCTGTCCAACCATCTGTCCCTACAATCCCAGAAGCAAAGAGCCCTAGTATATCAGTGAGAGCTTCATCTCAAAGAGGTAATGTGTGTTTGTATTTATGTAACATACATCAAAGACTGTCTTCCATGCTAAATAATGTCAGCAGACTGTTTTTTTTTTTTTTTTGGTCTTCCCCTAATAAAGACAGACTGCATGATAAGGTCAGTGAACATACACATAGCATGTCTTATCAAATCAAATAGTGGAAACTCCAGGTTGGTATATCAACAATATTAGGAAAAGGATCGATTGCTACTCACAAATTGCAGACACACACTAAGAAAGACTGTTATATGTTTACGGTTTAGCTTTAGCCTTCTTCAGAAAAGAGAAAACACACTCACACACCACACAAAAACAAGCAAGCACACCTCACACAAACATGACCACCATCACCGGCAGCTTGTACTGGTACCAAGATATTCAAGAAATTGTAACATTTAAGTATGAACATGAGTAATCAGCATTTGTTTTTTTCACATTTTGCTGGCTACTTTCATTTTAGGGACACCATTACCCTTTACACAGATCTCAACTGATGGACCAGGTGTATCTATATGAATGTGTTACAAAGATGCACTTGTCAGTGTGTACCTTTGACAGGTAAAATGTGTCTGATTTTCTTGTGGATGATGTATTGCAACTAGACTAGCACTTCACATGAAGTTTCAGAGATTGTCATTACTCTTCTTGAGGAAAAGTAAAATGATCTTTTAGAATTGATATGTACATTCTTTGTATTCCCGTTCAGTGGTGTGAAGCAGTATTTGCCATTGCCTTTGATCACAGACTGCATGAGAGAGAATAATTATGGTTGCTTCACCTATTTGTAACTTGTCTGTTGAAAACACAATAGCCTTTAAAGGATCTGAATTAGGAAAACAGCCACAGAACACATGCATCACTCTATTCAAATGTAATACATTTAATCTGAAAATATTTGCTCCTGTATACGACATAAAACTGAATTTAAAGCTTTTCTTATAATGTCTGCAGTATTCTCTATTTTTGGAATGTTTTAACATCATGTGCAGTATACGTAATTATGTTTCTTTATTATTAGTGGGCCTTAATTTCACCCTCCTCCTCCATCCGTCTTCCTCCTCCCCTTATCCTCCTCCTCCTCCTCCCCCCACCCCTGCCTCCTCCTTATTCTTTATGATTTACTCCTTTATCTTTCTGTAGTTTTCTAACTGTTCAGTTGGTTTTTATTTTTTCAAAATATTTAGTTTCCCTATTGCAAAGAATGAAAAATAATGGGAGATGGTAAGGGAGACTGGCAAAATTTTGGAGAATACAGACAATACAGAAGTGTCATAATCATAGTGTGGTAAATGAAGATGAAACAGTTTATTTATTTAATTTATTTATTCATCCTTAGACCATTTTTACAACAGTGCTGGACATGCAGATTGATATATTACAAAAATAATGTATATATATATATAAAACATACACCAGCGTTGAGAAGGAAGCAATGGATTGCATGTAATAGAGATGGAAAGGACCTGCTGATGTAGCAGAAAACATGATGATGATGATGGTGATGATGATATGAAAGGCATGCAGATTAGGATAGGATTAGGTAAGGATAGTGCAAGAAATTGGCCATGGCCTTATCGTTGGAACCAACTCAGCATTCACATGAACAGTTTGGGAAAAGCACGGAAAAGCCAAGTCCAGATGTGTCCTCCTGAATGCGAGTCCAGTATATTAGTACTGGCTTAACTACTTTGCTTGGTACATGATTTGGAAAGAAAACTGCACATAACTAGTCTATAAGGCGATTAAAACATGCATGCCCAAGAAGTTTAATCAGTGATATAACTAGAACATGAAATTTTGTTATATTACACTCCTGAAAAAATGTGACCACATGAACACATTATATAACACTGCTGAAAAGTATAAAGGCATGAACACCCAAACACCTGGCAACACTATATTCACCACAACTAATCTTGAAATACATTACTGGCCATTAAAATTGCTACACCACAAAGATGACGTGCTACAGACACAAAATTTAACCGACAGGAAGAAGATGCTGTGATATGCAAATGATTAGCTTTTCAGAGCATTCACACAAGGTTGGCGCCAGTGGCGACACCTACAACGTGCTGACATGAGGAAAGTTTCCAACCGATTTCTCATACACAAACAGCAGTTGACCGGCGTTGCCTGGTGAAACGTTGTTGTGATGCCTCATGTTACGGAGGCGAAATGTGTATCATCATGTTTCTGGCTTTGATAAAGGTCGGATTGTAGCCTATCGCGATTGCGGTTTATCGTATCGCGACATTGCTGCTCGCGTTGGTCGAGATCCAATGACTGTTAGCAGAATATGGAACAGGTGGGTTCAGGAGGGTAATACGGAACACCGTGCTGGATCCCAATGGCTTCGTGTCACTAGCAGTCGAGATGACAGGCACCGTATCAGCATGGCTGTAATGGATCATGCAGCCACGTCTCGATCCCTGAGTCAACAGATGGGGACGTTTGCAAGACAACAACCATCTGCACGAACAGTTCGACAACGTTTGTAACAGCATGGACTATCAGCTCGGAGACCATGGCTGCGTTTACCCTTGATGCTGCATCACGGACAGGAGCGCTTGCGATGGTGTACTCAGTGACGAACCTGGGTGCACGAATGGCAAAATATCATTTTTTCAGATGAATCCGGGTTCTGTTTACAACATCATGATGGTCACATCCGTTGTTTGGCGACATTGCGGTGGACGCACATTGGAAGCGTGTATTCGTCATTGCCATACTGGCATATCACCCAGCGTGATGGTATGGGGTGCCATTGGTTACGCATCTCAGTCACCTCTTGTTCGCATTGACGGCACTTTGAACAGTAGACGTTACATTTCAGATGTGTTACGACCCGTGGCTCTATCCTTCATTCGATCCCTGCAAAACCCTACATTTCAGCAGGATAATGCACGACCGCATATTGCAGGTCCTGTACGGGCCTTTCTGGACATAGAAATGTTCGACTGCTGCCCTGGCCAGCACATTCTCCAGATCTCTCACCAATTGAAAACATCTGGTCAATGGTGGCCGAGCAACTGGTTCATCACAATACGCCAGTCACTACTCTTGATGAACTGTGGTATTGTGTTAAAGCTGCATGGGCAGCTGTACCTGTATACGCCATCCAAGCTCTGTTTGATTCAAGACCCAGGCGTATCAAGGCCATTATTACAGCCAGAGGTGGTTGTTCTGGGTACTGATTTCTCAGGATCTATGCACCCAAATTGCGTGAAAATGTAATCACATGTCAGTTCTAGTATAATATATTTGTACAATAAATACCTGTTCATCATCTGCATTTCTTCTTGGTATAGCAATTTTAATGGCCAGTGTAGCAATTTTAATGGCCAGTCATGTAGATCTCCTCTCTTAGGAGGTGCATATGAAACTGAGAAAACAGGAGCCAGCAATAGAAACATTCTTATGTAAAGACAAACACAGGATGTTTGGTACATTTTTTAACAGAGTAAAAAGAACTCCACAATAAATGAGGCTGTACTGTTTATGTAATCCAACATATTCATTTACACTGCAGAAACACTTTTCGACAAGAAATGAGTTTAATGCTGCTCTAAAAGCCATTCCCTCTCCAACTTCTTTATGTATGCTGGCAGTTCATTGTAAAGAATGACACCAAAGTGCCTCAGAGGTCTTTGAGTGTGAGTTTTCTTTTCTCTCTCTACATGGAGTAACCCACAGTTGCAAGTGTTACAACTACAATAATCACTATTAGTTCGCAGGTTTCCAAGATTAGCTCTTGCCATCGATACACATTTATATGTGTGTAGGGAGGCTATTGTAAACACACACAACTTGCAGGACTAAGAACTTGCAGTGAGTTCTTGTAGAGCTGTGTAACAAGATTCAAATAGACCCTTCCTGTAACGCAAAAAATGTCATTTAAGATATTATTTCATTAGTTACAAGGGACTGGAAGTAACCAAAGTAAGCCATTCTGTTACCTTTGAGGAACATACTTTAGAAATGATTTTCAGAGAAAGCAATGCAGAACTGAGTCTCTGGGAATTTACTTACATGGTCTTCCCAGTTTGTCCTGATCAACATATAATCCTGAAAGCTTTGCACATCATACCATTTGTGTCTCATTTCCACCCAGTACCAGCTGGAGATACTGGTCATGATTCATTTTTCCAAAATGAATGTACTTTTTCTTTACATAGTCTGTTGGCATTGAACCATGAGTGCAGATACTTTCAATGACTTGATTAGTTGTTGTAGACAGAGATCCTTAACATCACTCACTATTACACTAGTGTCATCTGCAAACAACATGATCTTAGCTGCAATTTCTGAGGTCTTTGTATCATTTATATAATTATGGCACAGAAGGGGGTCTAAAAGACTACCATATGGTGCACCTATTTTGACTTTCTTTCCATCAGATACTTATCTGATGTCATGATTGGAATGAGTTGATGCAAATTCCACAACCTGTGATCTATTTTGCAAATAAGATTGAAACCACTTATTTTCTATCCCAATTGCTCCCATCTTATCTAAAAGATTTCATAACTGACATTGAAGAAAGTTTTCAAATGATCTACATTAACTTCTACAATATTATAGTTATTATCTAGATTGATAATTATTTCATTTGTGTTATGCATTATTGCAGTTTCTGGTCTTTTACATGTTTGAAAGTCATGTTGATTAATGTTCAACAGCTTGTGGGTATTTAAGTACTTACGAGTTTGTTGTTTCATCAGTATCTCAAATACTTTAGAGAATGATGAGAGGAGTGATATGGGCCGATAATTTTCAAATATATCTATTATCACTTTTGAAAAAAAGGTTTCATTTCTGAAGTTTTTAATCTGTGGGGGAATACTACCTCAGTGAATGATAAATTGGCAACATGAGCAAGCAGCTTTGCAGTTTGTGAAGTCGTACAGATTGTAAGTGACACTGGTAGCTCATATATACCTGCTGACATTTTGCATTTGAGGCTTTTAATCGCCTTTACTGCTTTTCCAATTTGCAACGAAGGCATTCTCCAGGAGGTGTTTGAAAACTGACTAAAGGTTTCATAGATGCTCCTGAGTAGGGCCCACCCAGATGTCATGCAGGTAATTGACACAATAAGGAATGTCCTGAATCAACTGATCCAAAAACCATAGATAAATTCAAGGCACAAACAAGGTTCCACAAGGCAAGCAAGTAAACTGGTAAAGTCCAAATGGGTTCTTAAGGACCAAGACAGTCTGAAGAACTGTGTCCAGTGGCAGCTGCAAGTAAGCATGGAACAAGTTGATGCAGTATGCTCCTAACAACTTTGCCAACAATTCCACCTGCCCTGGGATGGAATACTTATCCATGACAAATTGCACATTGATTGTCAGATTAAAATTGCCAGATTAGATTAGATTTGATTTACTTTCATTCCAACTGATCTTCAATGAGGAGGTCCTCCAGGATGTAGAACATATCAGAAAAACAATAATACATCACAAATATTTACAACTAAAACAAATAAGCTAATGTACCTTCCACAGGTCCCAAGCCGGAAAGGTGCACAGCGCCATCGGGCTTCCGAATCATCATCCACCGACCTGGGAAAACAGAAGAAATGATGCCCTGACCCTCCCAATGCTGCAACTCAACCTTTACCATGTCTGCACATGGCAAGCAGAATGGAGCGGGGGCAACAGAGTTAAGGTTTCGCTGATGGCTTAAGAGAAATATATGCCTTGAAATTTTCTGCCTGCCCCAAAATATTCTCAAACAGCAGGCTGTATGACTGCAACGAGGTGTGCAAATCATGAAAAGGAATAGATTGAGACACTAAATGCTCTTCATCAATGATCTGGAAGCTAAAAACAGAAAAATTGGCTTGCTCAAAGATATTTTGCAGCAGTGGTGAATTGACCACAAACAATGAAACAACGTTAATAGATATTTCACAGTTTTGTAAGGTGCTGAGATGGAGTATTTCACCCTTAAAGGAATGCTCTGTTAATTATAAGACACAACCTGAAGAAGCAGCCACTGAAACTTCAGGCACCACAACAGCTCGTACGTATATTAATGAAACTGATGTTGCTCCCATGTCTGCTTAAAATTCGACCAGTTGCCCATTCACTAACAGCGTAAGCAAATTACTCTTGAGCAATACATGCAAGGTATCGCTTGGAGCGTCACAGGCCAGTGAATACACCAGGGCATCCAATGCCGGAGTCATAGCCCAGTGAGTGTCACAACAGTTGCCAAATGGCCTATCTGATGGCATACTCGACACATATCCTTCACATCGATCTTGGGAAACATACAACAAATGACAATTGGGGCAGCACTACTGGTTTGCACAATGAGCAGGACACCTGTGTTGCAAGAGTGAAAGTGAAGAAGAATTGCATGATCTGTAGAATGGAATGAACACTCTAATGAGTGCAGAATATGGATCGAGAGTAAATTTAAGAAAAATGAAAGTAATGAGAAGTAGCAGAAATGAGAACAGCAAGAAACTTAACATCAGGTTGACAGTCACAAAGTTGATGAAGTTAAGGAATTCTACTATGCAGACAGCAAAATAACCAATGACAGATGGAGCAAAGAGGACATCAAAAGCAGACTAGCACTGACAGAAAGAGCGTTCCTCACCAAGAGAAGTCTGTTAGTATCAAACATAGGCCTTAATTTGAGGAAGACATTTCTGGGAATGTACGTTTGGAGCACAGCATTTTATGGCAGTGAAACATGGACTGTGGGAAAACTGGAACAAAAGAGAATCGAAACATTTGAGGTGTAGTGCTACAGACAAATGTTGAAAATTAGGTGGACTGATAAGGTAAGGAATGAGGAGGTTCTGCTCAGATACCTAGAGGAAAGGAATATGTGGAAACACTGCCAAGGAGAAGGGACAGGATGACAGGACATCTGTTAAGACATCAGGGAATGACTTCCACTGTACTAGAGGGAGCGGCAGAGGGCAAAAACTGTAGAGGAAGACAGAGATTGGAATACATCCAGCAAATAAATGAGGACGTCGGTTGCAAGTGCTGCTCTGAGATGAAGGGCTGGCACAGGAGGGGAGTTCTTGGTAGGCTGTATGAAATCAGTCAGAAGACTGATGACTCAAAGAAAAAAAAAAAAGAAAGAAAAAAAGAGTGTTACTCTTCATCTAATGGTGATTCATATTATGAGATGAATAGTGTAAAAACAAGATCTGTTGTTGCCTTCCAAAGACATTATGTTTCTATGCATATAAATCTACATAAAGTGCTAATAACACATCTTTATTTTGACTGTTTTTGCATTTCTAAGCACCATGTGCTATGATGCCAGACTTCTGAACAGTTTCCACTTCATTGTTCATTGTTGCAGTGTTTGCATTGCACCTTTCTGTCAGATAGAAAACAATTGTGCTCCGACTTGCTGTTGTGTATTAATGTGAGAGTGTGCTCGTAACATAATTAGTTGTGTTGTACTTGTGTGAAACCATGCATCAATTACTCATTTACGGAGTTGCGAAAAGTCTATGGTGATCAGCGGGTGTGCTTACTTTAACACCAAAAAAGAACAGGGTACGGGCAGTTCCATATCACAGCCAGTAAAGAGAACTTCTGAATGTGTTGGTATTAATGAAAGTACAGAGCAGCAAATTTGAAGATAATATGAGAAACTTCATGTCTTGTATCACCAAAAAACAGTTCTGGCAGGTGACAGAATTTTGTTTTGGACAAGTTTACACATAGAGTCATAAAAAGAAAAATCCATGACTTCTATGAGGAAAACTAGTTTCTAACAGTGGCAGCCATGTTGGAAAAGTTGAAGAATGAAATGAAAGATTTTCCTGATATTAGTGAAACAACCCTTCGGCGTGCTATTCGAAAATTGGGCTTTAGAGACAAAAATTTCAGCAAAAAACCTGTGCTGATGGAAAATAACCAAGTACCAGGAAAAAGAGTCAAGTTCTTGTGGGATTTAAGACACTTATGCAACACTGGATGGACTGTTTATTACACTGAAGAGAGTTGGTGTAGTGCAAATCATCCCAGAAAGTTTGTTTTGCAGGAACAAAAAAAGCCTTATACCGAAGAAAATGTATACAATTATCACAGAGGAAGAGGAATGGCTGGAGAACAGAAATTCAAACACCATCTGGTTCTGGAAGAAGGATTATAATATGCTTTATTAGGAACAAAGATGGGTTCATGCAGAATGCTAACTTATGTTTAGTTGGGCAAAAAGGAAGTACAGATTATCATTCTAAAATGAATGCCAGACACTGTGAAGAGTGGCTTAGCAGCGTTCTTGAAAAATTGCCAAACAGATCTGCAATTGTTTTATATCAGACTCCATATTACAATAATAAATCCCAAAATCCATCTACAGAATGAAGAAAGGATTCTATTATTGAAAGAATGGAAAGCAATAATGTAGAGCTTCCATCCAATGTCATATCATGTGAGCAATTTAATACATCTGGCCTATTGGAACATGTGCAACTGCACTTCAGGGCACAGGAAAAGCCTTTTGGAAAGCACATTGCAATCAGTGTTCGAGGAAATTAAACTCCTTTGGTTGCCTGTAGTGTACTGCAAGTTGAATACCATTGAACTTATTTGTGCATTTTTCAAATACAAGTTAGCAAAGGAGGACAAGAATTTCAAAATAAATGGTACTTTACAGTTGTGTCACTAAGCTCTGCTAGTCTTGTACACAACCTTGAAAACAGTTATGCACAAAGAGTCGACTGTCTTGACATAGCAACAGAACCATTGCTGATCCATGTAGACGACTGCAATAGCAGCAACGAGACTACAGCCAGCAGTGAAAGTGATTGAAGTAGGTTTTATTAGATTTATCATTCTGTACTGCGAGGTTTATTTGAGCTAATCGACTTTTCCATTTACTGTTGAACTGTGCCATACAAATGTTCATTTATTGTGAGCTGCTTGCATATTGAGAATTTATTTGTGATTTTGCATATTATTTCCCTTTACTTCCAATAAAAACTGAATGCGGCAATGCTTTACTGGAATTCGACTATGAAATTGCCGTTCTTCGCTGAAGAACACATGCTTGTGGCGCATTAGAACAATGGCAGCACACTGGTGTAAACAACTAAGCTTCACCACAGCCTCGCTTGTATTGCAGCTACTAACACAATTGCTTTACAAACTCTTAAATAACAAACACAAGGAGAACCTTCAACATCGCAGCGCGTCAGCAATCGTTGGTTAATATATTAAAAAACTAGAAACCCACCTCGATTGCGAAAAAAGCACCTAGTGTTAACTACGCTGAAACCTAGGTTAACACTAGGTGCTTTTTTTGCAATCGAGGCGGGTTTTTAGTTTTTTAATAAAACACAAGGAGTACTCAGTAGTAAAGACATATGATGTAACCAACAAAAGTTAAAGCTCAACACTGGTGCCTTTTCTGTCACAGTAGCTAGGACAGTAAGCTCAATCGCAGCATCTTGCATTTGATGTTGTTGTGATGAAACGAGTAATCAGAAAATAATGAAAATCTGCCTGTAAATAGAACAAGGTTGTATCTTTAAACTATGCAAAGGAAATTTTTCTCCTATTTACAGTCTGGTTTTTATGCATATTTAAAGTTGACACTCACCGAAAAAGCTAAAAAAAGCACAGTTTCTCTTAAATGTTATTGTGTATGTCGGCCCCCTCTGCCCTCCCCCCTTCCCCCTCCCCCATTCGAACTAAGATGTAATATTCATACACATTTAAGTAGACATTTCCACAATTATGACAGGGTACAACACACTGATGTTTGTAATGCAATGTGACCAGGATATAAGCTCAAAGTCAGGGGTCAATCATTATCAAATGGGTAATAGTCTGAACCTCAGGATCTGGAGCAAACTAGACAATCACATCATGAAATTGTGAGTCTGCATAAAAGGTAGCACATTTGGAATATTAAAAATGACACTTGCACAAGAGGCCCTGTAAATTGGTGATCCAGGCTGCATACGACTGCCCAGAGTGGTTGTGGTGCTAGTGAAACTGCAACTGTGCCACCATCGCATGGGTTTTATGTCTGAAATACTGCATAAGCAACCTAAAAAGCTCTTCAAAAGGGAGTTTCTCGGGATTGGTGAAGGGTCTCAAATTTTGGTCAGCTTCATATAAACTCTCACTGCAGGATGACAACAAGTTAGCCTTAACAGCTGGATAGAAGATACGCCTTACCTGGCAGTGGATTAAGAACTGGCTCAGATAATTCTCCCACCATTCCACTGACTCATCAAAACCAGCAAACGGGGCTGGGGTGGTGGGGGCTGCGAAGAAGACTCCACAGCTGACACCTGATCCCCCACTGGTGAGGCAAGGGTGCAAAGGAAGTCCACATTCTGGTTTATCTGTGCCTGCATCTAATCCTGTTGCTGCTGCTGCAGATTTTGCTGCACCTTCTAGAGATACAATTGTTCCTGTCAGCAGTGCAGAAATGCCAGGTCCATGGTGGCCCAAGTTGAACACCAGGAAAAGTGGAAAAGAAAGAAAGATATGGGCATCACATGCATAAGAACAACCTTCATCACCAGTTGAATATCTGCACCAGTGTGACAATGCCACTACACTAGACAGTTGGCACGGATACTTCGCAGGGTGATGGTGACTAAATAATTTCTGGCAAAGATAACCCCATGAGAGGAAAACAATCCTGCCATGTGAGTCAATCTATGGGAATCAAAGTGTCTGAACTGACATATGAAGTGGCTAGGTACTCTCGTAGCTAAAAGTATTCATGTCCCATCAGGATGGTGCGTGGATTCTTAGGCAGAATAAGAGGAATGAGAGAACAGAACCTCTTAGAAACTGTTATGTTATACTTTAGTGGAATGACTCCTTGATAAATTCCAGATACAAGTTCTAACCAATTCTGGAGCAAGTCAAACACTTCAACTGTTCACAATGAAGACATAAACAAAAATCTTGAGGCCAGTTCTGAGGTATTACTTTCAAAAGTTCAATTACGCTATGTTGGTAGTAGATGGATGTAGACTGGAGCTACACAACATCTCAGCAAAAACTTGTCTACCACTCTGTAAGAACTGGGTACAACAGCAGTCAGGGGTCACTTTATCCTCTTGATTAATGGTGTCAGTGGTGCCTCACCTCAGGGGGTGTGGCACTTGCACAGCTAGTGGTTGGGCGGCACCAGTTGCTGTCTTACATCCCTGGAACTTCCTGTGCTAACTTCTGCACCTGAACAATTACCCACTGCTGCGATACCACAACATAGAAATGGGCACGGGAATAACTCAGCACATGGCTGGTGTGGAAGGCTAATGACTAAGCACTCTGCAACAACACGTGGCACGAAGTGGAAGCTGAAGTCCATGGTGATTGAACTCCACATAAGCATTGGCCCACCTGACCTACTGCCACCAGCAGGTAAACGCTTCGGCCAGCAGGTCTACTCGTACTACGTTGTATACACCCTCCATGGCAGACTTCAGCACTCTGCTGCTGCACTACACATACCAGCTCATCTGCCTCCATCACAGTGTTCATTGGCGAGGATACTGAAACAATTATTTGAAGACAGTTTGAATTGACTGCAGTCATGACCCTTGTATGTGGTGATCCCCAAATGTGACACAGTACCTGAATTTGGCAAAGTTTTCCAGAATTTACCTTTCAGCACCTTGCTGCAATGTATATAGCAAAAGACTTTTATCTGAAGCTGAACTTATTTCTGAGGACAAACAGAACTGCCTGTTATCCATTAATGCAGAGAAATTGGTATTCATTCACCAGAACTTGCCTCTAATTCAGTACATGTGCTGATTTATTTTTGTGTTAAAATGAATAATAAACTGTGTTTTGATTTGAAAACTTTGTCATTTTATTTGTGTTTAGAGTATCTTACATGTGAACTAACTAAAGTCAGTTTTGTGAAATTTTCATAATTTATTGAAAATCTGCTATCTAGTGTCAGGCCAGATGGTAAATTTAGGCTCGATACTGGATAGTTGCCTAATGTCATTTTACCTCTGATCTAAGTCCTTATACTGAGTAGTTCATAGAGTTTTGTGTAGGAAATCTGATGAGCACTATGGCTTAAATGGTAAAATAGGGATGTGGCTGAAGTCATTTCTAGATGACAGAAAGTGAAAGGTAGTGTTGAAATAATTCTGTTTTGTCACTCTCACAGTGAAAGGTTGAGTATCGCAGGGCTCAGTGCTTGCTCCTTTACTATTCTTAATTTTTGTAAGTGATGTGCTGTGCTGTATGAGCCACCCTGTTTGCAGATGACACAATCATTACAATTGTCAAAGGACCCAGCTGCAGCAAAGAAAAAACTGTTGCCACTATATTCAAATCATCTGTCCCTCAATGTGAACAATGTTCAGTTCATTCAGTTTCAGACAGCACACAAAAAAAGAAAATGCTGAGATAAAATGTTGTAACAAAGAAATATTGAGAGTGAGTCTTCCAAACTCTGGGAATACCTATACTAATATCAACCTGAACTGGTCAGTTGACTTCATCGACGTATATAAGAGACTGAATTTGGCAGCCTTTGCCATTTTCTCAATTGCATCTGTTTGTGACCAGGAAACAATCAAGGATACACAATTTGGATATTGCCATTCATTTATGACTTATGGAATTATAGTCTGAGGAAACCAGTCACAACCAAATAAAGTCTTAATGACACAGAAGAGAGTCATCAGAATTATGAGTAGAGTCCATCCTAGATGCTCTTGCAGAAAAAGCTGGGTTTCCTCACCATGTCATATCAATACATTTGTGTGTGTTGGTGTCTTGTCAACAAGAATTGTATAATTTACAAAATTAACAGTGCATATCCTGATCATTATACAGGAAATAAGCTTAATCTTCATGAAGATTAAAAAAAAAAATGGGATGGTGCAGAAGAGAATAAGTTATTCAAGCATAGAGGAATACAATAAACTTCCAGTTCGTGTCAAGTAAGTTATTGGGGATATGTATTTTTTGGATAATTCTTTCTCGTCTTTACAGGAAATTTTTGACAGTGTGTAATAATACTTTGTGCATTGTTAGTAATTTTAAGCATTGCTGTGTGAACTTACTGTATATCACTGGTATCTCACTTTTTAACAAAACATTTTTTTAAAGAATTAGTGTGTTAAAGTTGTTGTTTGTATGTGTAACTATTATCACTACAATTATCCAAACACTTGGACCTCCCTTTTCTTGTATCTGTTCAATATGATTTAGATTGTAAGCCTTATGACCTTTTACATATGTTTATTATTGTAATAATCTAACACAATCTACACCCTAGTGACACATACACATTAAGAGTCTGTGGAACTTAAAACTAAAATAAATAAATAAAACTAAATAAAAATCAAATACTTTTAGGGCTTTAATTTCTAAACATAATCTATTCTAATCTTATTTAGTGTTGTTTTATTTCTGGTTTCTACATACTGGAGTTTTAAATATTGGAAACATGATTATTTTTCCCTCTGTGCTTTATTATTTGAGAATCCCATAATCTTGACATTTCCTCTGTGGAAAGTGCATGGAATTCTTTCTCCGTTTGACATGTCTGTAAAAATATAGAACACACATTAAACACACACAACAAAACAATATTCTTAAAATGAAAACTGTTATGTAACTGCATGACTACAACAAGAAAGTTAAATTTCGGTGTTTACATCATTATTTCACTAGCTCTATAATGTATATGATGTATGGAACAGTTGAAAATAAACATCCTCTCATGAAACTGCTTGTACACAATAGCACAGCCGTATATTATTTGAATGGGTTACAACATCTGACGACACTTGAAAAATGACAACATTTCAAAATTGCAGTCACAGTTAATAATGTTTTAACAGCCAAAACCAGAAATGATTTCATTTTTAAAAAATCTTTTTTTTCTTTTATATCTTAGGAACTGGACCACAGCTTCATCGTGGCAGCAGTGCACATTTGAAAATTACTGGACAAGATACTTATACAGAAGAAGAGAAACGAGTTTTATTACAGACTTCAAATATAAATGGAAAAGAATATGTACCGTTTATGAGTGTTGATTTATCAGAACGATTCCAATATTCGTTACCATACACAGACCGTGATGGTCCACTGCCATTGTCACCAAAACAGCGGAAGGATTTTGCACGATGGGCTCGGCCAGAGGAATTCTGCTCAGAACCAAAGATGGTTGTTGGGTCACATGTTGATTGCTTCAGTATCAAACAGACAGTGAGTTCAAAAACATTCTTCTTTTGTATATTTTCTACAGCTAGAAAATGTAGATATAATGTATTCAGGTTTACTTTACATTTCCTTTACTATTAGTCTCAGGTAAGATATTTAGTTAGTTTTCAGAAAATAAGCTGAATGCCATGCATTTCTATTGGTATTTTTTTTTTTTTTTTTTTTTTTTTTTTTTTTTTTTTTTTGTACCATAATAAACTGTGTCAATCAATCAGGCACATGCTGTTTTAGAGGGAAATATATAAGTATTTACATCTGCTGTGAAAGGAGGTGTCTTTCGTTCAAAAGATTGGTACTTAAAATTTATCTTGGTGGGCATGAGATTTTACCTGAGGCAGTTAAGACTAGCATATTGTGTCCTTCATTTTAGTCATTATAGTGACTGTTTTAAATATGAGTATAAGAAATACCATAATCACTTTTAATAATGGTGAGTACTGCTCTGAGTTTTCCTTTTACAGTGAGTATGTTTGAGTGTTTTCCCATTGTTTTTTTTTACAAATTTCTTTTCTCATCAAGGAAGGTATCAGTCTCTAATCTAAGACACTACAGTTTTTTTGTGAAGAACCCAGCACATTCACAAGAAACTTATGAGATGTTTCTATTTTCAGGTCATATCTGACTGTTCTTTTGTTGCATCATTAGCTGTCAGTGCATTGTATGAAAAGAGATTTGGCAGAAGCCTTATAACATCTATTATTTATCCCCGTAATAAGAAAAAGCAACCAGCATACAATCCTTTTGGTGAGTACTGCATATTGTAAATGGCCATTACCAGTTTGTGCTTGCAGTATTGTGATTGTAGGTAATATTGTGACTGTTGGGTTGGTGACTAAGAGGACAGAAGTCTGACTGCAAATTCAAAGGTTCAGTGTTTGATTCCCAGTTGTGAATAGTCCACCTTTCTATAGATGCCAAAAATAGTGTTGTTGTATTATGCTGAAAAATATTGCGTCCATACTACATTTGCTCATGTCTCCAAGGATCAAGTTCAAGCTGTAAAACATGGTGTAAACATTGCCCACTTGTTGATCTGCAAAACTCGAGCCTGTATTCTTGTGGACTTTACTTTCATATTAGCTCCTTTATCATATCCTTGGACTGTACAATCCATGATGTTTAAATTGTTTTCTTCAAGCGCTTTTATTATAACCTTCAACAGCCCTTCTCCAGTTGTATTTCTCGCTACTAAAAACTGAATGAATTTTTTTACTATGGTTGGAACTGGAACAGTCGACACCTTGCTGTAACAGATACACAAACTCATTTGTTCTTGATGACTGATGTCTGGGATGCAATTGTGGATGACAGCATAATATTTTGCTGCTCGAATATCACCTAGCATCTTTCCCTTAGCTGAGGGAAAAATTCCATGTGGGGGAAAAATATATATAAAAAAACAAAGATGCTGTGACTTACCAAATGGGAAAGCACTGGTAGATAGACACAATAAAACACACAGACGCACGCGCACACACACACACAAATTTCAAGCTTTCGCAACCCAAGGTTGCTTCATCAGTAAAGAGGGAAGGAGAGGGAAAAACGAAAGGATGTGGGTTTTAAGGGAGAGGGTAAGGAGTCATTCCAATTCCAGGAGCGGAAAGACTTACCTTAGGGGGGAAAAAGGACAGGTATACACTCCAGCGCACACACACACATATCCATCCGCACACATACCCATGAATACAAATATAGTTACAACTTATCTAACATTTCAGTCACTTCATTTTGAATTTGCAGTCCAAGGTAGTGATGATGAGCCTCCTTGTCATGAATACAATGTAGTGTTCCTTCATCGGTGCATCGAAAGATACAATTATTTCTGTCAGTTTCAGGATGTTTCCATTGTCAGGTTGGTAAATTGTTGACAAAGAACCCCGAAATGCTGAATTCATTTGTGCTAAACAGTCTGTCACTGCAATTATTCTTGCTGAAACATCTTGCCATTGTTTCTTTTCTTGACTTATTCATGCTTTGTCCATGTTGTCAATGGCGCGGCTCTTTCTTAGCCTTAGTCGTAATGGAGTAGCTCTTTTTTAGCCTTTGTTTCAATTCCAACCATTCCGTTTGGTGAAGGATAAAATATGATCCTCCAAGCATTCATGTTTTTGAAGGGCATCACTACGATGAATCCATGAGTTAAATAGTTCAGGTTTGCAGAGTTTACTTGCTACATGTGGTTTTTATTTAATTTTGAAGATTTGGTAACAGAAGCAGTAGGTGACATCTTAAGATTTAGAGTAAATGAACCAAGTTCTTGAATTAATTTCACTGATAGCAAAAATCTTTGGAAAAGTGCTGACCATCTTCATTTCTTGGCAATGTGAGTGATGAAGGAATTTCTGGAGGACCGTTTTGTACCAGAATTTCCATCACTGAAGCATTAGTAATATCTGGCCAATTTTTCTGCGTAATTCAAATCAATTGCCAGTCCCAAAGATCCGGCTAGATTTGACTGTGAGGGAGCTACTGAATTTCTTTTCGAATCTAACCTTTCGATGTCAGTTGATAAAAACATCACCACTGGCTCAGATTTAGCAGTAGAATAAGTAGACTGATTGTCGTCCTTACTCAAAGTACTTCAGTAGTTTCTTCCTCTTTGCTTTCATCTGTCATTCACTGATTGACTCTGCTTTTGACGTCTGGTCAAACAACTGCATTGAGCGACTGCACAATAATTTTTGTAGGGCACTTTTTTGTGGTAATTGCAATTTCTCCAGTAATTTTCTTTTATGTTTTTTTTTCAGCTCCACCTCTGAATCTTGCCCTCTGCCTCTATCAGGGCTTGCTGTGAAGCATAATTGATTACCTTAGTCTAAAAGAAAAAAATGATATTAAAACTTGTAGACTGACTCTCTGGACATATCACTGTTATCAGTTTGCATATCAGCAAACAATAAACAAAGAAAAACTGACCTCTTTGATGTTAATGTTCACAAAATAAAAAACTCTGTGCACCCTCAACTTACACACAATGAGGCGTACAAATGTTTCATGTATAACTGCTATCCCTTCACCTTTGCCAGCTATCAGTTTGGGCTGGATGAGGGACAGAGCCAAAGATAGCAGCATTCCTACAGAAACACCTGTGCTTCTAACTTTTAGCTTCTCACTTTAGCACCAACATTGCCAGATTTCGTCCAATATGAGGCTGGTGTACTACGTAAGCACTGGTCCCTCTGTCCACCCATATATGTAGTATTACATCCATAATTAGACCAGAGACAAACTTGCTTAGCACCACAGAGCAAATAAAATTTCATTAGCACAATTTCTTGCATTCATGAAGTTGTACTTCCTGTGTCTAGCACCACTCTCCACAACTTTAGCGTGAGACCGCTTCAACAGAGCTGGAGTAAGGATGGATGAGGATATTGCGTAGCTTGGGTGGGTGGTGGAAAACCACTGTGGGAGGAGTGGGAAGGATATTTTAAATTCAGTGCATGATGAGAGGTAGTCGACACCCTGGTATAGAATGTGATTCATTTGCTCCAATTCAGGGTGGTGCTGAGTCATGAGAGAAGTGCTCCTTTGTGGGGGATAGTGGATATGTGGGGAGTGGTAGGTGAATGGAGAGACATGGCACAGGAGATCTGTTCCTGAATGAGGTTGGGAGGGTAATTGGGTCTGTGGTGACCTCAGTGAGACACTTGACGTATTTGGAGACTGGCTGCTCATCACTGCAGATGGGACAACCACAGGTGGCTAGACAGCGTGGAATAAACTTCATGGTGTGGAGTGGGTGACAGCTGTCAAAGAAAAATCACAGAAAGGATGAAATAGAAAAAGATGAAACACAAGTGAGTAGGGCCCTTAATGATAGATGAAAATGAGCTAAATTAATGTGAAAACACAGTGAGATCAAAGACAGACAGACAGATAAACAGATGATAATAGTAGGATGCAGGTTGGTGGGTGGAGTTGTGTGAAGAGATGGCAGAAAGTGTAATTGCAGTAAATTGGATTAGTATGTGCATGCTTGAACAAGGAGATTAAAGGGGAAAGGGTTATATAGAGGGTGCAATGAAGTGTGTATGGTACAGGAAGGTAACAGAAAAGCATGCGAAGATATGCAATGCTGAAGGTAGGTAATGACATAAATTCGAGAGTCCGGGAATAATTCGATCAGTGAGAAGAATGTGGGGCATGAGACACTGCACCTACAATCCACATGGGCATGTAGTCATGTTTCGTGTGTGGATGAGATCATTCATAGAGGGTGGCTAGAAAATCAGAGCCTGTGTGGTTCTGAAGGTGACAAGAAAAACATAGGAAAGAAGAGTAGGATCTCCAGTCCTTCCTCCATCCTAGAACAGTTGCCCTGAGTCTACATCTCTCCTTATCCCCACCACTCCCCACACTCCTACCTTCAAGATGATTCCTAAAGCTCATATAACAAACCACCCAGGACACACCATTCTGGATGCTTGCTGCGTCCTTACAGATAGAATATCTGCTCTCGTGGACAGTACCTTCAGCCTATTATGCTGAATGTGGCCTCCTATATAAAAGACACCAATCATTTTCTCCACTGACTCTCCACACTTCCTGCTCCTTTACCATCTGGTGAACTGCTTATCACCGTGCATGTCACCTGTCTCTACATTAACATCTCCAATTCCCATGGCCTCGCAGCTATTGAACACTACTTTTTCCAATGCCTGACTGACTCCAAACCTACAACCCTTTTCCTGCTCACCATGGCCAACTATGTGTTCACTCATAATTACTTCTTCTTTGAAGGCATCACCTACGAATAAACTTATGGTACAGCAGTGGGCATCTTAGGAACTCTATCCACATCCCTCCAGAACCTCAACACGTTCTCCTTGTTCACTTCATTTGGTCCTCCTAACCCCAACAAACTTCCCTCCTCGATGTTGACATCCACTTCAAGGATTGCTACATCCATATCTCCGTCCACATCAGACCTACCAACCACCTACAATACCTGCAGTTGTACAACTGTTGACAATTCCACACCAAGAAGTATCTTCCTTCAGTCTAGGCACCACTGAAGCCTTCACAGACCAAAATTACCCTCCCAAACCTGTCCACAAACAGGTCTGCTGTGTGCCTCGTCTCTCTTCCAGTCACTTACCCCACCCACCCGCCACATACCCACCATATGTCTCAAAATGGTTCATATGGCTCTGAGCACTATGGGACTTAGCATCTAAGGTAATCAGTCCCTTAGAACTTAGAACTAGTTAAACCTAATTAACCTAAGGACATCACACACATCCATGTCTCCATGTCTGAGGCAGAATTCGAACCTGCGACCGTAGCGGTTGCGTGGTTCCAGACTGAAGTGGTTAGAACCGCTCGGCCACAACGGCCAGCCCATCTGTCTCCACCAGGATTTCGGGTACCCCTTGTTGTTTCTTAAAATGAGAAACTTCCTCCCCACTGTCCTCCCACCTGTCCCACAGTGGCATTCTGGTGATCTCCCAAATTACAAAATATTCTTGTGTGTCCCTACTCCACCCCTGTTCCCAACCCTTGAATCATGGCTCATATCTCTGCAGTAGACCTAGATGTAACACCTGTCCCATACATTTTCCCGCTACAACCTATTCCAGTGCTGTCACAGGGCCGGCCGCTGTGGCCGAGCGGTTCTAGGTGCTTCAGTTTGGAACCGCGCTGCTGCTGTGGTCGCAGGTTTGAATCGTGCTCAGGCATGGATGTGTGTGATGTCATTAGGTTTAAGTACATCTATGTCTAGGGGACTTATGACTTCAGATGTTAAGTCCCATAGTGCTCAGAGCCATTTGAACCATATGCTGTCATAGGCATCTCCCACTCATTGGAAGGTAGGGCTACCTAGGAAAGCTGGCATGTGATCTACAAACTAATTTGCAACCACTGTGCTGCTTTATACCTGGACACGAAAACTAACAAGCTGTCCGTATGTGTGAATGGCCACTACCAAAATATGGCCAAGAGACAGCTGAACCGCAAGCAGCTGTATCCTGTCTTCACCATGTCCCTGCATGCACAAACAGATGGTCAGATGTGTCCCCCCCCCCCCCCCACCCACCCCCGTGCTATCCTTCCCCTACCCTGCCTCTCACCTCTCACTTCCCTCTACTATCCATGCCAGGTAGATTGTTCTCATGTCAGATGCGTGAGTGCGCACGCACGTGTGTGTGTGTGTGTGTGTGTGTGTGTGTGTGTGTGTATGTGTTACTACTACGGGAGGGAAACCTCTCCTGAAACTCTAAATATTTTAGCATTCTTTTTTATTGTGCTGTTGGCAACTCAACACCACCTTTATGTGGTGAGTAGCAATCTCTCTTCTCTGTTATTCCATCCTGGGCTGAAGAAATTTTAAGAAATCGTTGTGTGTGTTAGTTAATAAGGCGGGGAAAAAATTCTTCTTCATCATAATGGTTGTGGTCCACAGTGCCATGTGCTTTGTGAGGTTTTTGGTGGAGAAGACATACAACCTTTTTCAACACAATAACTCGTACAAGTCAGCCTGACTCCTTGCACACCATTGTGGGTTTTTGGCTCGTTGTTCCAGATTGTTCTGGTGAGTTTCAATGAAACTGAAAACTGGGTCCTGCACAGACTTTTTCAGATATGGTAACAATCCTAAATTCTCCTCATATGAATGAGTCCTGTTCTGACACAATGATTGTGAGAATTGCTGTTTTGTGTGATGAGACTAGTGATTTACAGTCATTAAAGTGGCTGTCACCAAGCAGAGTCTTGGATGGGGAAAAAGCCATTGTGCAGCTCTGCTCTGAATGTTCATCCAGTGCAATTTCCTCTGAAGTGAGAAGAAGAAGCTTTGACATCCTGTCACAATTTCTGCTTTATGTTCCAGATTCTTGGCAGTGAGCTGGGTGAACACAAGCTCATTATCTTGAAACAATATTATTTTCTTTTGTGTACATGTATGATGGGACAGTCTTATTGAGGATATCAGCCACTGACATAAAACTGTGATGGTGCACTTACCGAATCCAGTAATTCCTTATTGGGAAGACCTTTCCATTTCCAAAGACAGTCAACACCTTTCCCTGCTGACACATTGACACCCTATGAATGAGATGGTCTCTATGTTGTACCAACAGCTCTGAGGATACTATGAACACTAGTCTACACTCCCAGTCAGTTGCTTCACCTCTCTGTTCCATGTCCTCCCATGATCTGTACAACGCACAGAAGTTTTAAAAAAAGTTATGTGTTCAAGTTTTTATCAGAAGTGTAGCACTAGATTGTAATTAGGGACATCTATACTCAAACAATGACCTCTTTTTTTTGCTTAAAAATTCCATTATTTTTCTGTGGTGCAATACGGAGATACATAAGGATTGCACCAGTGAAATTATAGACTCAGGGATGCATACTGAAGTGTACAGTCACTCCCTTCTTATCAGAGCAGTCAGAATGGATTGGGAAACACTCCCCCCATCCCTCCCCTCCCCCCACACTCTCTCTCTCTCTCTCTCTCTCTCCTCCTCCTCCTCCTCCTCCTCCTCCTCCTCCTCCTCCTCTCCCTCTCACCCATTGTTTGTGTGTATCTCTAAATCTAAGCCTCTTGCTATCTTATATTTAAAAATGTTTTAATTTTTTTTAAATTGTCCATAGGTAAATACATGATCAAGCTACATATCAATGGAGTCCCTCGTAAAATCATTATTGATGATAACCTTCCACTGGGAAGAAGAGGAGAACTGCTGTGCTCATATTCAACAAACAAAAATGAGTTATGGATTTCATTGCTGGAAAAAGCCTACATGAAAGTTATGGGTGGATATGACTTCCCAGGATCAAACAGTGTGAGTAACAGTGTATTTGAATTTATAATTGTTGTAGTAATAAATGACAGATACTATAAAGCCTGAAAACAATAGATATAAATTGAGTTTAAACATGTTAACATAGACAAAATGGGTGTAAGTGCCAAAATAACGTATAGAATCGATGCAAATGGAATTTGAGACAGTTGATTACATATATTCTGAGCTGTCAGTGCCAACATTACATAATGTATTAGAGAAAAAATTAATTAATAGAAAGTAAAAAAATATGATGTCCATTTACAGTGTTTTATAATTCAACTTAGAGTATTTGTAGTGAATCCTGCACGCTTGGTAGAACTCCGAAAGTTGCACCCTCCCCCTCACCCCTTTCATCTTTCTGCATTTTTTTATGCACATCTGGCAGGTTTTATGATTTTGTGAGAAGGTTTAATAAAACTGAAGCACAGTGAAACCGATACAAGAAGTTCACAGATTGAACTTTTAGCCCAGTGACCAGCAAAGAAATCTAACCATTTTAGAGTTTCACTGAGCGAGGTGCCACAGTGGTTAGCACATTGGCCTCACATTCGGGAGGATCACTGTTCAAGCCCACTTCTGGCCATCCAGATTTAGGATTTTTGTGATTTCTGTAAATCATTTCAGGGAAATGCCGAGATGGTTCTTTTGAAAGAGCATGGCTGACTTCCTTCCCCATCCTTACCTAATCTGACAGGTCTGCTGACCTTGCTGTTTGGTCCCCTCCCTCAAATCAATCAATCAATCAACCAACCTTTCATAGTTTCTTTCACCCTAGACTAACAATAAAATACCTAATACATAAGTAAGGCCTACTCCCAGTGCCACTGAGACTTGCTGCGACCACAGGAATGTGTATTTGGGTGTCTTGTGTGGTTACATTATGAATATATCTACTGTTGCTAGAGTATGAGCAAGAGGCTGAAAACTAGTGTGAGTACTATATTTCTTATGTGTTTCTATGCACCATGAATTGGAATGCAGGAGGTGAGTGTTTTCCCTTCCCTTATTCCACATATTTTTCCAGCCATGGATTTCTATTGTTGTTAATCATTTAACAAAGATATTTAAGCAAAGAAAATCTCAAACAGAGCAATGCAACTCTTAAAGAGAATGTGAAAGTTTCAAGCAAATGGTAATATGAAAGTTATGCAATAATCATGCTGAATCAAGAGGAAATGATTAGCTAATGCCAAACACACAAAACAAGTGATTTCCTCTGTTTGAGTCTCCAAACACTGCTCTGCAAAACTCAGAAATGAAGTAGATAAAGTAACGTAAGATATTGACTACTGGTCGATATGACTGAAAGTGCAAGAGCATGTTGCCAGAGGTGTCCCTTCATGCACAGAAAGTTGGATGTCACATGGCCTAAGGCCAGTATGACTATAGCCCCAAATGGACCTGTCCCTACAACACAAGGCCGTTTAAGGAATGGAAAAGACAGTCTGTTTCAACCAGTGAGCAATGTAGTGCACTGTAGTGGTATCCTCCATTACAACATGACCAGGAGACAACATTCAGATGACTTCACATGGGAAACAATCATTGGTAAACTGGAAGGAGAACAAAGTCTGATGAGTGTAACCCAAGAGTTTGATATGGTTCACAGCATAGTTTCATATGGATAGGGAACATTCCAAACCACAGACACTGCTGTCCACAGGAGAGGATGTAGTCATACACAGTTAACTACAGCAGTAGACGACCACTACTTTGCGAAGCAGGCAAGAAAAGGCCCACTTCCAACAGCGGGTGCAGCTGCAACCACGATTAACAGGACTGCAAAGTGTACAATCTCATGCTCCACAGTGGCATGGCGACTGCTGGAGATGGTCTCTTTGCTGAATAACAAGTATGTTATGTTCTGTTGATACCAGCACATCAGCAACATTATTAGCTATGGTGCCAAGAGCATAGCAGCTGGAACAAGGAGGAATCTATTCGCTTGCTGTTTTTGGACGGGAGCAGATCCAGTCTGAATAGTAATTCTGGATGTACCCTCATATGGAAAGATGTGGGAACATGTAATCACACAGGAGCATTGTCGAACATAATCGTTTTGGTAGTTCAGGCATCATGGTGTGGGGAGGCATAATGTTGCATGGCATACTGATCTTCAAATGTTTGGACACTTAATACTCATTGGTCAACTAGTCACTCTGCTCCTTCCCCATGTGCATCTTTTCAGTGGTGCATTTTCCCTTGACTTCATTTTTGTGGATGAAAATGTAAAACTGTATTGAACAGCACAGATGGAGGAGCTCTTGGAATGAAAGTATATTCAGCGAATGGACTTAAATTCTGTTTAGCACATGTGGGATGTGTTGGGGAGACTTATTGCAGTCAGCATGTTCACATACACCAATGACCATCCAGCAGTTGTCTGCCATGCTGGTGGAGGAATGGAATGCTCTATCACAATAACTCCTTACCAATTTTGCGTCCAGAATGCAAGCTTGTTGCAGAGCATACATTACTGTCTGTGGTGGTAACACACCCTATTGAGAACCTTGTCCCACTGTTTGTAATGTCTATGGGACCATCATAAATCATGGTGACGTCAGTGTAATTGTTTTCCTTGAATAAATGTGTCAATTCTGTTTATCTCAATATGTATTTATTTCATTTACCTTCTGAGCTATACTGTAGCAGTTCTTCCCATGTATGGTCCAAGTTTCATTGAGCTATGTTACTTGGCAGTGAAACATCATGCGTAAGTTGCCTTCGTCCTTAAGTTTTGCACATCGATGTATCATTGAAAGCAAAGTTCAGAATCAAGATTAAACTATAGTACCCACCTTCCCTCTGCCCCATCCTTTACAGGTGTGTACATGTCCACGCGCGCGCGCACACACACACACACACACACACACACACACACACACACACACACACACACAAACTGATTGGATAAGTCACTCAATATTTATGGGAAGGCAGAGTCATACATATTGGACCATGCCTAGTAAAGCATTGCTGCGTTCAAATTAGCCTTCAGGGAGAAAACAATGATACCTTTTTGACACGCCGTTGTTGTGGCCTCTGTCATTGAGCATTAGACTGGACATAGGAACATACAGTACTGAGTATACTTCCAGCCTCTGTGCCAGGGTCAGTCTTGGCACTCAAGTGAGTGCATCTCTTCAAAAACAACTTTCTGTCACCATTGAACTGTAGAATAGTAGCACCACAATTTACCTGAAGCTATAAATTCATATGAATTTTGTAGAGGAAGCAAATATGACTAGTCCCAAAAGAGTGAAACAGGGCTTCAACGAGAACCCTTCATGGGCTGCCATGAAGCCTTGGCTTATTTTGTGATAGTTATATATGTCTAAAAATTAAGTTTATCAGCAATGTTTCCATTGTTTAAAAATTAAGTTTGTATAAGTATTGTAGGTTCAAAATTACTTTAAACAATTGCATCCAAGCAGAAAGATCTTGTAAACTCTGCTGTTGTTTTCCCTCTCTGTTTTTTCAACACGGACTCACCCAAGTGTTTTCTCAGTGTGTTTTGCAGAACTGTAGGTGTCCTCGAAGTTCTCAAAGAATGATTTTTATTTAGCTCTTATTTTCCCTCAGTGCATACAAGCAGTTCACCAAACGTACCCACAAATAATAGGGTTGTCTGTAAAATAAGGTTCCCAAGCTCAGCCTTGGCTTGGCAGGGGTATGTGATGGATCTCCCCCTTGCTTCGCCCGCCAGGTGTGAGCTGCGCTCGGTAGGGTTGTCTGTAAAATAAGGTTCCCAAGCTCAGCCTTGGCTTGGCAGCGGTATGTGATGGATCTCCCCCTTGCTTCGCCCGCCAGGTGTGAGCTGCGCTCGGTGATCCATTTCCTGTCTGAAAAAAACATTGCGCCGGCAGAAATCCATTCCCAGCTGTGCGAAATCTGTGGAGACAAGTGTATGAGCATACAGCATGTGCACAAGTGGCGCAGAGTGCTCAAGAACAGACATACTGACATCCATGATGAGGAGCGTTCCAGACGGCCATATGTTTCTGATGAAACAATTGCAAAAGTGGGGCAGTGGTGCTCTCAGATTGAAGAGTGACGGTTTGTGAGCTCTCCGAAATGATCCCTGATGTCAGAAAAACCTCTGTTGACAAGATTTTGATGAAGCATATAGGGTATGCTAAAGTTTGCGCAAGGTGGGTGCCAAGAATGTTGACTTAAGACCACAAACATTAATGCATTGAAGCGGCCCAAGAACTTCTTCAAGATCACGTAACTATGACGAGGAATACCTCGACTCCATCATCACTGGAGAGGAGACGTGGGTGCACTACTGCACACCCAAAACCAAAGAACAGTCCAAACAATGGAAGCACCTAGAGTCGCCGAGTGAAAATTCAAACAAATGCAAAGTGTCGGCAAAGTGATGGCAACAGTGTTTTGGACCAGGAAGGGGGTATTGTTGTGTGAGTTCTTGCCCGCTGGTACAACAATCAATGCTGCCGGGTACTGCGAGACACTACAAAAATTGCGCTGTGCAATTCAAAACAAGAGGAGGGGTATGCTGCCCAAGGGGGGTGCATTTGCATCAGGATAACGCTCAACCACACACTGCTAAAGCCACCAATGAGCTCATTGCAAAATTTGAATGGGGTATTTTCAAACACCCACCCTACAGCCTGGACTTAGCCCCAAGTGACTACCATCTCTTCTCTGACATGAAGAAACACCTGGGTGGAACACATTTCGGTGACAGAGAAGAGCTGGAAGAAGCAGTTCTCAGGTACCTGCGCGGCTTGGCGGCAGATTTTTTGACTCTGGCTTTCAAAAGCTCATACACTGCATGCAAAAATGTATTGACTTCAGTGGCAACTATGTAGAAAAATAGGTTAAAGTCTGAACTTTCCAAAAATGTATGCATTCGTGGAGTAAACATGTTTTACACTGTGAAAAAAAAGGGAACCTTATTTTATGGACACCTGTCGTAAACTGATGCAAATAATTTAAGACATAAATTCCAACCTATGTAAGCAGTAGAGGGAAGAGCTAATGTGCTTGGTGCCAGGATATCTGAAGACAGTGCGAACTGAGTTATACGACAGAATATCTTGTGTAATAGTATTATGGAAAGGATGGTTGATACTCACCATATAATGGAGATGCCAAGTTGTAGATAGGTGCAACAAAAAGACTGTTGTTGTGCCTATCTGTGACTAAGCATCTCCACTATATAGTGAGTAGCAACTATCCTTTTCATAATATTGTTACGTTCCATCCTGGAGTTTCCATTGTTAGAATATGTAATGTAGTTCACAAAAAGATCTCACAGCATGTTGTAGAAGGGAAACATAACTCTTTATCCATTTCCATGTTCTCTGTTGCCTTTGAAGAGAACTTCTCTTGCAAAGACGAAATACTGGTAGAATCAGCAGTGTCCTACTCACATTGTACTGTTTTGTAGCTTCCTTTGTTTTATCTGTAGAAATAGGAGAAAATTGAGCTTATTAGGCACCTTATGCTTTATTTCAAGTGAAAATGTGGTAAGTGTGGCACAAATTTAGAATTTTGTTCTAGCACCAGAGATATTCTGTAATTTAACATTTAATTTTTTAAACTAATGTGATGGCTGGCAGGATCAACCAGCCACATATACCGGCATTGTTATTTTAAATGTGAGTTTCAGTTCCTCTTTTAAATAAACATTTAATAGTAAGAGTTTTGAGAGTCAGTGGGGATTTGTGTTTTGCTATTAATATAAAAGTGCAAATGAAATGCTTTACTGATTGAAACTAGCTGACAGATTAAAACTGTTTGCTCGACTGAGACTCCCACCCACTGACATGTCTTTCATGAGCATGCTGTATTGACTGAGCTGCCCAAGCATGACTGATAACCCACTCCACAGCTTCAGTTCTGCCAGTACCTCTGCTCATTTTTAGAGTTTTGGATAATAGTTTTTGGTGGTACATTTAGCATATCTTAGGTACATTAACGATACTCATTTCATTTTGTATGTCATTAGGCAATGATGACTGGGCTTTTAGCATCTGATCCAAAATCACCAACAAAATCTTTTAAAAAGTTTCATTTGCATATTACATTTGTAAAAATGAGAGAATTTCTTGCAACCACATTGTGATATTGTGTTTCAGAATATAGATTTACATGCACTGACTGGCTGGATACCTGAACGTGTGGCTATCAGGCCCGGTGAACCTGATTTCAACAGTGATGCTCTGTTTGATAAATTGTTAACTCGCATGTCAAAGGGTGATGTACTTGTTACTGTGGCAACTGGAGAGTTGTCAGATGCAGATGCAGATCGCACTGGACTCGTTCCCACTCACGCTTATGCGGTACTTGACACCAAGAAAGTGAAGGTAACTTAAAGAAGAAGCAAAGAAAATTTAATAGGTTATAAAATGGAGGATATTGCACAGTACTCTTTAGAGGGATGGATGTATAATACTCACCTGCAAATAAAAAATAGAAAATTGGAGTTTCCATTGTTAGAAAATTGGAAGAATATTTATAGGATACAATAATTATAAAAATTCATCTGTTTTCTTTCTTGCCATGGACAGTGATGCCTACTCTCCAAAGCTACAAATGCAAAGTGAATTTCATTTGTATATGATGTTACAGTACTTCTATGCTGTTTTCTTACTTTACTTTAGATCTGTTGTGTGTTTTGTTTAGTGGAAATGTAGAGTAACAGATGCACCAGAATTCAGTATTGCTGACAAAAACAGATGTGCCCAACTTAAATAAGATATCAGTAAAACTAACTTTTATTTGTATTTAAGTGACGTTCAAATGCTGTAGCATTTTGTACTTCCATATTAGTACCTGCTCTGCGTTCTTTATTCAAGTTGTGTTTTGCTTAGCCAGGCTTTTGAGCTGCTTTCAAAGTTATGATAAAAAAGAATCTCCTCAGGGGACACTGCCTTAACCTGGCACTGTTTGTGCAATTGAGGTGGTCTACAAGCTCTGTATTTGAAGGACTCTGCTGATGGTAGCTTAGATACCAGAAGGGTCATCCAAGCCAGATAGGCCAAAGGTGAAGAGCCAGACAAAGTGTGCCCCACAATGACCTGTTGGTCCCTTTCTTCCATCTTAAGCCTGTCCTTACTATGTCATTTTCCTGTCATCTCCAGTTATAAGCCAGTGTACCCGAGTGAATAAACTCTTAAAAGAAATCAAGCAGGTTGGAAGGCTGCAAAGTGGCAACTCCATATCCAACTATACTTGCATAACTTTGTAAGGTGACCAGGTGAATTTTCCTAATTACTACTAGTACTCGAAACAACCTCAATCTAGGTCAGACTTGCTGATGATGACCCGGTGATGAGAAAGGTTAAGAATAAAAGGATTGCTAATACAGTTAAGGTAGCAGCATGGAATGGCAGAGGATTAGTAAACAAAGAAGAGTTGGCAGTAATTATAAATAAAACCAAGCCAGATATGACTTCCATAACAGAAGAAAAGTAGAAGCTATGAGGTGGTAAGTATGTAGGAGAATATTTGATGTTCTGTAGGGAACAGGAAAACAGGAAAGAGAGCAAGCAAAATAATTGTCATTTACATACATAAGAGATGGTAAAAGAGAATTATGGGGTATAGTTATATCAGTGAAAGATTTATAGTTTTAACTGTCAAAGAAGAGACACACAACTTGACTTTCATTGTAATTCATACGTCTGAGGAGGGCATACATCTGAGGAGGGAGGAAAATGAGTTTAGATTTCTGTGACCAACTGCGATCAGTTTTGGACTGTTATAATTACAAACATCAAATAGTATTGATGAGGGATTTAAATGCAAGGATAGGAATAAACCTATCTCAAAACTGTAGGAATGATGGGAGAAAATATCATAAATAACAATAGAATAGTGCTTAGACTAATCATGTTAACAAACTAAAAATAGCCAATACTTTTGCATGCAGAAAAGATATCTATGTGGTACACTTTCAGCTCAAACATTTAAGTCTCTTATTGACTACATTATTATAAACAAAAAACTGGAAGGCAAAATAGGGGACGTAAGAATGTTCAGCGGATATGATACAGGTTCTGGCCCCTCTTTGGTGATATCTGAAATAGAACTACAGTTAAGAAAGCAACTGGAGAACCCTTGTGAAACAAGAAAAATATGAGAAGGAAGAAAGGGTTAAAATTTTTGACACCAGAATTAAAGTTACAAGAAAAAAAACAAGATGCATATCGTAAGCATCTCAAACGGCCAACAGAGGAAAATCGTTAAATTTACAAACAAGAGAGAAATGCAACAAATCATGCAGTGGAATGAGCTCTTCAAGAACCTTGGGATAGGATTGCAAGCCTAATAGAAGACAGTATTCTCAGAAGGCAAATGATAACTTATAAAACAACAAAACAGAAAAAGAAGTTGCTTGTAAAATAACATTTAACAACCAAAATGGATACCACATCCCAAGATCTTGGGGTATGAATCAACATGCTCCACAGAGAATAAAGAGGATGAAATTAAAATACAGTGAGTAGATGGTATGGGTGAACTAAGAGAAGCCCTCAGTTCCACGCTGAATAGAAAAGCTACTGGTTTGGATAGTGTAAACACTGACCTGCTGAAATACAGAGACATTCTACTACACAAGGGACTACTACATTAATTTAATATGTACTGGCAGAATAGAGATTTTCCAGAAGCATGGTCACAAGCAAAGATGATACCATTGTTTAAAAAGGAGACCACAATGATTGCAAGAACAGTCAGCTTGGGGGCGGGGATTGGGGGGGGGGGGGGGGGGGACCACATATAAAGTATGTGCAGGAATAGTAAACAAGATGTTAAAGTTTCTGGTTGAGATTTAAAAACAAATAGGATTTTATATGGGTGGGTCTACAACAGATGCACTATTTATAATTAAGCAAATAATAAAAAAAGAGATTATAAGTAGGTAAACCATTAGCATTTACTGATTTTATAAAGGCATTTGATAATGTTTACAGAGGGAAACTCTAGAGCTTTATGAGGAAAAGAGGATATCCACAACACCTAATAAACGTTTTAAAGAGTTCATTCAAACACACAACCGTAATTTTAGACATAAATGGTACTCTAACACAGCCTTAATTACAAACAAGGGAATTAGATAGTGTGCAGCATTGCATCCTCATTTTTAACAGTTATTTATATGATGCAATCTGGAAATGAAAGGACATTTTAAATGGGAGAATAGATTAACAAAAATTCCTGCTTGAATTGCATTTTATATGCAGGTGACACCACATTGCTGGCAGAGAATGAAGATGACCTACAAAGGGAAATACAGCTACCAGGTAATATATATGAAGAGTATAATTTGACAATTTCAGAAAAGAAGACAAAATTAATGGCTTTTAAAGGAAAACACAAAAATTTTGTAAGACAATGGCATTTCCAGTGCTTGTTTATGGAATTGAGTTGTGAATTATAAATAAATGCCAAGGAAGTTGCATACAAGCAACAGAGGTGAGATTTCTGAGAGTAGAAAAATGTGTACAAGAGCTGACAGATTTTGAAATTCACAAGTTAGGGAAGAACTAAATATATTTAATATCCTTAGTAATATACAAGGAAATAAGATAGCCTAGAATGAACATATGAAAAGAATGAGTGGAGAAAGGTTACCTCTCCACATAAGACCCAATATTTTTAGACCTTGTTTTGCACAGTAAACACTTTATCTCATTTAGTTGCATTAACCCAGAAACAAATGCTTAGAGTAACAGCAAACTAAAGTATGCAGATGAAGATAGAAGTTTTTTCTGCAAGTCGACTCATTGAGATATGTTTCTGAATACAAATCAACTGAACAGACATTTATAAGTGGTTTACAAATGTTCTTGTAGCTGAATACAATGAATTTAGGCCAAAGTCTTTTGTTTGCTGTTTGACCACGACTATTTCTGGTACAAGCATGTCATTTTTATTTGTTTGAAATTTGTGATGTGGAATGAATGTAACAATATACCAAAGTAAGTCGATAATGTGTTGTATTATGTAACAGGGTGTTCGTCTCCTACAACTGAAAAATCCATGGTCACATCTAAGGTGGCGTGGCAACTATTCAGAACTGGATACAAGACACTGGACACCAGACCTTAAAGAAATCCTAAACTTTGACCCAAACAGTGCAGCAATGTTTGACAATGGTGTTTTTTGGATTGACTATGAAAGTATTCTTCGTTTCTATGATGTCTTCTACTTGAACTGGAATCCTGGACTTTTCAGTTACACATACTGCATCCACCAGTGAGTAGTCTTAGTGAGGTCAGATATTCTGCTGTACTATTTTTTCAATGCATATTACTTCTAAAAAGTTCCATTTTCTTTGGCATGTTTATAGGAAGTGTTGTGACAAAAATGTATGCGCCTATTTTGCAAGTAAACAACTGGTATGATATGTCTCACAAATCCCCTTATAGGTGTGTGTGTGTGTGTGTGTGTGTGTGTGTGTGTGTGTGTGTGTGTGTGTGTGTGTGTACACAAAGGACCATATGAGAACTTGCCAATAACAACAGAGACAGACTTTAGATGTATGTAGTGATTGTTCACCTCAACTGTAGATGCAGAATGATGATTTATTTTTTAACATTTGTTTTATTTCCATATAAATTTTATTAAATATTGAAAGAAATATGTGTTAATGGTACATTACAGGTCATGGAAAGCTGGTGCGGGCCCTGTGAAGGATGCATATAATGTTGGGGACAATCCACAGTTTTCTCTTGAAGTAGAGGGTAACACTGGAGCTGTGTGGATCTTACTTACTAGACATATTACAGAGATAGAAGATTTTAAAGAAAACAGGGAGTACATTACAGTCCTCGTGTATAAAAATGATGGAAGGCGTGTGTACTATCCTCGTAAGTTTTCTCTTCAATCACCCGTGTGTGTGTGTGTGTTAGTTGCGAACCCTTTTTTTTTCCCCAGGTGTGATTTTTAAGTATAATTGCATTTGAGTATTGTATTGAAAAGGAAATTTTTTAAATTTTTGTTTCACAAAATCTTCTGTAATGTATAGAAGACACATGAGCATATTTCCCCATTTTTATTGTTAACTTGTTTTCCTGTGCCTGTTATTGTGTGTGTATGTACAAGAAAGTGTATGAATTGTGCCTTCAAAAGCTGAAACAGGTATTACGCAGGCAATACTAAAAGTAGCAACAAGTACAAGCTGCCAAGCACTATTTTTGTCATCCATGGTAATTATGCCTTTTTCTTCAGTACTGAACAAGTGTCTGCATGCTGTTAAAAAAAAATTGTTGACTCCAGCATGTATATTGGTAGTACTTCTATCAGTAATGTAATTATGGTTCTCTCTCTCTCTCTCTCTCTCTCTCTCTCTCTCTCTCTCTCTCTCTCTCTCACCCTCTTTTTTTAACTAACCTATTGAAATATTATGTTGTAACCCTGAACCTAATTCTGACTATTTAAGTTATATCACTCCATGTCTTCCACCTGCATTCTGTAGCTTCACTTTCTCCCTCCCCCCTTTCTGTTCATCGTCTCCTCCTCCTCTCTCTGCCCATCACCTCCTCCCTCCTCTCTCTGTACTTCAGCAAAGTACTGTACCCAACCTTGCTCAGTGAGCTAAAAACACGATAAGAAATTGTAAGAATTAAGTACTAAAGATTAGAAACTGTATGGAGATGGCTGTATAGGTAGAGACATAAGTGCCAACAAATGAAAAAGCTATTAAGTTGGGCAATGAACACTCTAGGATGACAAACATTTAATCATTGCTTTGACGGAGATTACCAGTATGCAATATCTGACTATGATTTAGCCACAATAAATTTCAACTTTACAAATCCATCACATTTTCTTGGAATGGGTGACAGTCCATACTAATATTATAAATGTGAAAGTAATTCTGTCTGTTACACTTCCATAACTAAACCGCTGAACCAATTGTGATTAAATTTGGTATGGAGATAGATTGAACACTGTAGAACAACATGGGCTACTTTATAAAGTGTGTAGTTCAACATGTTTATTAATTTGAAGAATATATCGTGAAATATGAGACAATAATTACTCTTTGAAAAGCTGTTTACTCTTCGATTTTTGAACTTTATCATAGTTTTGAAAAAGGTTTTTTGTCTTATAAGGTC
Source organism: Schistocerca piceifrons (assembly GCF_021461385.2). NCBI lineage: Eukaryota > Metazoa > Arthropoda > Insecta > Orthoptera > Acrididae > Schistocerca > Schistocerca piceifrons. The sequence continues at coordinate 322,654,257 of NC_060140.1, forward strand.
TACATAATATGATTCAACATAACGAATACAATGTTTATACAGTCCTCTACATATTTAATCCGTACTTCCATTCTAATACCAGTTACAAACCCGTCACATTTTAGTCACTAAACATCAAGCTTCTCCTATAACTCCTTTGTTGCCTTCAAGATTGTATTGAACAGCTCGTGGTAATATGGTTAGCATCCTGTTTCAGTACTATTAGTTCCTGGGTTCAATTCCTGGCCCCTTTTTTTTTCCTCTGCTCGCGTCTTGATGTGTGCGTTATCCTCATCATCATTTTATCTTTGTCGATGTGCAAGTTACAGAAATGGCTTCAAATAAAATGACTTGCATCAAGCTCCTGAACATCCCAACTGGGGTCTCCCAACCAGTAAAGCTATACAAACATTTCATTTCATTTCATTTTACTGCTACGCAAGTGCAGCTGTGGGTAAAAGCTGGAATACAGTGCTTATGCAGTCCTCAATGAGTTTAATTCATGCCAATCCATACTTCTATACTGATGTTATAAATGCAAAAGTAACTCTGTTACATTTTCGTGACTAAACTGTTGAACTGATATCCGTGAAATTGGATGTGAGATAGCTTGAACTCTGATGAAGAAGATAAGGCTACTGTAGAAAGTTACTAGATTTTTATTGATTTGAAGAATATTAAGCAAATTGAGGAAAAATATTTGCTATTTGAAAAAGCTATGTACTCTTTCACTTTTGGACTTTTATCATAATTGTGAAAATGCTTTTATTGGTTGATATGTCCCGCCTCCCTCTGCCCTCCTCCTTCTGACTGTCTCCTCTGCGCTCCAACTCTCTTTCTCCATCTCCTCCACCCCTCCCCTCCCTCTCGCTGACCATCTCCTCTGCCCCCTCTTGCCAACCATCTCCTCTGCCCCCTCTCGCAGGCCATCTCCTCTCTGTACGTATCTTGTCTCTCCTCTCTCTCTTTGTACATCTCTCCTCCCACCTCTGTCTGTATGTCTCTTTCTCTCATCTATCTCTGTATATCTCCCCCTCTCACCTCTGTCTGTAGAACTCTTCCTCCTGCATCTGTCTGTACATCTCCTCCTCCCCCATCTATCTGCTCATTACCTTCTGCCCCCCCCCCCCCTCTCGGTCCATCACCTCCTCCTCTTTCTTTTTGTCTATCTCCTCCTTGCCCTTCTGCCTGTTCATCTCTTCAACCCCCCCTCCCCCCCTCCCCCCCTCCCCCCCTCATTTTTAGCCGCTCCCCACAGGTTTTAACGTCATTATTTCTTACAATTGTTAGCCCCATTTTCGTAATCTTTCACCAGAACACCACTCCTTTTAATACATTTACACGTTTTTTCGAAATTTTCCCGAATTTCTCCGTCCTTTAACGTGTTTTAGCGGCAACACAACCACCTAACCTTCGTGCACATCGCTGTCTACCAACCCAAGTTCACCACAGGATCAACTTAACCAACACTTTTTCGCCTTATTTCATACCAGATCTCCAGTTACTTTCTAGTTCACCCTTATCTATCCCCATATATACAGTGTGATTCAAAAAGAATACCACAACTTCAGGAATTTAAAACTCTGCAACGACAAAAGGCAGAGCTAAGCACTATCTGTCGGCGAATTAAGGGAGCTATAAAGTTTCATTTAGTTGTACATTTGTTCGCTTGAGGCGCTGTTGACTAGGCGTCAGTGTCAGTTGATGCTAAGATGGCGACCGCTCAACACAAAGCTTTTTATGTTATTGAGTACGGCAGAAGTGAATCGACGACAGTTGTTCAGCGTGCATTTCGAACGAAGTATGGTGTTAAACCTCCTGATAGGTGGTGTATTAAACGTTGATATAAACAGTTTACAGAGAATGGGTGTTTGTGCAAAGGGAAAAGTTCTGGACGGCCGAGAACGAGTGATGAAAATGTAGCACGCATCCAGCAAGCATTTGTTCGCAGCCCAGGAAAATCGACTCGCAGAGCTAGCAGAGAGCTGCAAATTCCACAATCAACTGTATGGAGAGTCTTACGAAAAAGGTTAGTTATGAAACCTTATCGTCTGAAATTGGTTCAAGCACTGTCTGCAGCTGATAAGATTAAAAGAATCGATTTCTGTGATTTTATCCTTGCTCAAATGGAAACAGATGAGTCTTTCGTTTCAAAGATTGTGTTTAGTGATGAAGCAACTTTCCACACTAACGGGAAAGTCAACCGTCACAATGTCTGTATATGGGGCACTGAGAATCCGCGGGAAACAACTCAGTATGAACGTGACTCGCCTAAGGTGAACGTTTTCTGTGCCATTTCAGCCAACAAAGATTTTGGTCCCTTTTTCTTCGAAGGTGCTACTGTAACTGGACTATAGTATCTGGAGATGTTAGAGAATTGGCTGTTCCCTCAGCTCAAACAAGAAGCACAACAATTCATATTTCAGCAGGATGGGGCGCCACCACATTGGCACTTATCTGTCCGTAACTACCTGAACGTCAACTACCCGAGGCGATGGATCGGCCCGTGACAGAGCCCTTCATCTCTGGCCTCCAAGAAGCCCTGATCTTACCCCCAGCGATTTTTTCTTATGGGGGTATGTTAAGGATATGGTGTTTCGGCCACCTCTCCCAGCCACCATTGATGGTTTAAAACGAGAAATAACAGCAGCTATCCAAACTGTTACGCCTGATATGCTACAGAGAGTGTGGAACGAGTTGGAGTATCGGGTTGATATTGCTCGAGTGTCTGGAGGGGCCCATATTGAACATCTCTGAACTTGTTTTTGAGTGAAAAAAAACCTTTTTAAATACTCTTTGTAATGATGTATAACAGAAGGTTATATTATGTTTCTTTCATTAAATACACATTTTTAAAGTTGTGGTATTCTTTTTGAATCACCCTGTATTTTTATCTTTCATTTTCATTTCAATCTCTTTGTCTTAAATATGTCTGCTTGTGTCTGTATATGTGTGGATGGATATGTGTGTGTGTGCGCGAGTGTATACCCGTCCTTTTTTCCCCCTAAGGTAAGTCTTTCCGCTCCCGGGATTGGAATGACTCCTTACCCTCTCCCTTATAACCCACTTCCTTTCGTCTTCCCCTCTCCTTCCCTCTTTCCTGATGAGGCAACAGTTTGTTGCGAAAGCTTGAATTTTGTGTGTATGTTTGTGTGTCTATCGACCTTCCAGCGCTTTTGTTCGGTAAGTCACCTCATCTTTGTTGTTTTTATATATATATATACGAACAATGTAATAAAGTGAACTTTCTTTTTTTTTTCCTTTTAGATGATCCACCTCCATTTATTGATGGTGTCCGTATAAACAGTCCTCATTATCTCTGCAAATTGGTCTTGACTGAAACCAGTGCTAAAAGATATACTTTAGTTATTTCACAATATGAGAAAATGAACACCATCTATTATACTCTGAGAGCATATGGCACTTGCCCATTTTCATTGAGGAAGATTGGTGATCCATATGAGTACACCAAACAGGTAAGTTTAAGTTACTTTCACAACCAATTGTAAAGTTGCAGAGTCAATTTGAGAACATTTTTCCACACAAGCAATATATCAGTTTGTCCCTCCCCCGCCCCCCCCGCCGCCACCCCCCGCCAACCCCCCCCCCCTCTCCCCCCCCCCCCTCCGCCCTCCAATCCCCTTTTTCTTAGACATTACCATTACTTAGCCTTCCTTGGGCTCTTGATAAGACCCACGAAGCTTGGAGACTCAGTTAGCCACTTGTATGGCTTGGGCCTCAAACCAGCCCTGCCTATACCACACTTTGATAGTGACCCTTTTGAGAAATAAGAACAGTAATAAACCCTTCTTGACCTTGCAGTTGGCCTTCATGGTGTATGGGATTTGATTTAATTTAATTCAATAAAACAGATAAAATATGAATATCCGTATGTTTACAGGCATATTATTTATTGTGTGTGTTACAAGTACAACTTTTTGTATATAAGTAATAACCAAATAGTTTTGAAAAACAGTTGAAGAAACACTTCCATAATTTTGCTAGTCTGAGTTGTACATGAAACAGTTCTCATATTTTGGCAATCTGTAAAAGCAAGGTGAAACAAAGCATAAGGCAAACTAAAAAGAAAAAAAAAAGAAAAGAAAAAAAAAGAAAAAAAACTAAAACAAACAAACAAACAAAAACTAGGCTTGCTGCCGTAAGGGGAGACTTTGACCATCTTGGAAACATTGTATTTTTTCGCCTCGAATCACTCAAATGGTATTGTAACTGGTCTCAACTTCTTAGAAAATCATCATTGGATGTTTTGGATATGTGACATAACAAGTAATCAAAGTACAACTGAGATGTGTTCTCTCACATTAAATATATTTGCTCTCTGACTACTGCCATGACACACATGAAAACATGCCTTACCACTGAACAACTAATGAGTACTCAGTGGATCTGTTGTGTATTTCCTGACAAATGGCTCACTGTATCTCTCAAACTCTCTCTGTTAGTTCTTGGGCTAAATTGATTTTGTAGGGATATACTGAAAGTCTTGATGCAGGATTTTAGGAGATTTCCAGGAGAAAGCAAGGGTCAAATATCCATCAGATCATGCAGATTTTGTTTTCCATGTTTTCCTAAATTTTTTAATACAAATGGCGTCGTGCCAAAAGAATGAACACATCTGCCTTTCTTTCCCATCTTTGCCCAATTTGAGCTTGTGCACCCATCTCTGATGACCTAGAAATTGATGAGATTTAAATATTCCTTCCTTACTTCAGGAATAGGAGGGGTGCCCATCCAGTTTGTGGAATATGCATAAGGCTACATCACATTAACAAGGTTGTACTTGAATAACCTTTTGTCAACAAAATCATGACAGTTAAATGTTAATGAATAATCTTTTGTCAGTTAATTCATAGCTGAATCATTTGTTTCTGGAAAATGGCAGTGTCATACATAATCACGAAGCAATACCCACCCATTTCTGGAATGATGATCCATCCAGATGTTAAAGTTATGTTAGTCCTATACTGTATTTGTTTGAGACAGCTGAAGTCTGTTAATTAACTAAAATCCTCCTCTGTTTCAGGTTACTGGCAAATGGGAAGGACTGACAGCTGGTGGTTGTGCTAATAATCGTGATACATACAATAACAATCCAATATACCAAGTAATCATTCAGGCTGCTCATAATAATACACAAATGTTGCTTGATCTCAAAGGGCCAAAACAGTATCAGATTGGTATGGATGTCATAAGTGTTGTTGTAAATGATCCAAATGCACCAACAGCTTTTAAACGAAAAGATTCGGGACCGTTCAGGTACAGTTAATCATAGTTTTAAGAACTCAAGAAACTAAAACACACATTTAATTTAATGTTAAGAAAATTTGATAATCACACTAATCATCTTTTATTTATGAAATCAGTTCTGTTGTGGTGTACATAAGGCTGTGTGGGGCTGAGGGGCAACTTTCCTGGTAGCAGTGACAGATTGTTTTTTGATGTTGAAAATAGCATAGTCCCCAATTACAAAAATGCACTTTGTTCAACATTTTTCCAGATTACGTCTCTGAAATGGAATTTGGGGAAGTCTTCAAATTATTGGATGTACATTTGCATTGTCTTCAAAATATATTGCAGCCACAAATTGCTTTATGTTTGGGAAAGGTGGAAGACAAAATCTATCAAATCTCAGGGTGGGGAGGGTATTTCAACAATTTGTATTTTGGATACCCTAACATTCCTATTGCTGAAAACTTGTGTTCAGGTTCATTGTTGTAAGTAAAGGCAGTTATTCGCAATCCCTGGCGAATGAGACAGGAACTGAAATTGAAAGTACCAAAGCAAAAGTTGAAATGCTGAACTCCGTTTTCATATGTTCCTTTACAAAGGAAACCCAGGAGAGCTGCCCCAACTTGATCCTCATACCACTGAAAAGATGAATGAAATAAGTATTATTGTCAGTGGCATTGAGTGACTGAAATCGTTAAAATCGATGTGGCATTCACTGTGTTATTCAGTGGTTTGGTATTTAACTAATTTGTAAATGAAAATGATAATGTTATTTCATTACAGTGAGTAATTACAAAATAATTTTGTCTCCCTGCTAAAGATTTGGTCAAGTTGCTAAATAAATCCAAGTTAACATTGTGTTAAAGTGTTGTCTGTAAGTTGTGTAAGTGTCACTAAATCACAGTTCATACAAAAGATTCTATACAGCTATTGGTTATGATTTAAACAGTTATCTTCAGGAAAATGATCATTAAAACAACCGAATATCAGATGCACACAAGACTGACGTATGTTACCTGAAACAATATTCTTCGCAACTCGTGCGTAATTAATTTCGGCTCCATACATCAGCAATAAAAGTTTGTTATATTGATCAGGCTATGAGCACTATCTTTAAAGAACCAATCTGATTTGAATTACTTTCATTAAAATGAGTTTGGGACCACTGGTGCATATTTATTTTTACACATTTTTATTACCTTCCGCATTTATGGCTGCAGAGTTGCGTAATTTGAATTTGCCGCTGAGATAATTGTTAAGATGGCGGCAGACAGTTGACGGAGACTTTCTATTGTTAGAGCAAATTTCCTTTCCTTTGATACTTTCATAAGAAACACAGATAAAAATTGCTATCATCAATGGCTGCGCTCCTTGCAGCGGAAAGAAATAATTAACACAGATAATGCTTATTGAGAGAGGAATTAAAGTTATAAATAATTATTCATTCATATTTATAATAATAATGAACTCTATTCTCAAGTAATAATTAACAAATAATTACAATTTCTTAACAGACCTCAGTTTGATATGTGTCTTGCGGCCGCAACCTACAAAAGCCAACCAAAAAAAGGTAAAAACAAAGGAAGACGAACGCAGATCATAAAATGAATTTACAATTATCATTGTCTTTGTAGGATACACATCGATATGTCCAATTACATCATAAAATATCACATAAATAATTAATATTTATCATCCTTTTGTTTTATTTCACTGTTTTTCTATATGTCGGATAGATAATGTTTATAACTGTTAGAGGCATAATATCCTCTTGTTGCACTGTAGCTAAAATTTATCTCGTGGATGTTACATCGAACTAAGCTCCAGGGCCCAATAAAATCCCTGTCAGGTTCTATACTGAATTTGCAGTTGAGTTAGCCCCTATTTTAACTATAATCTGTCATACATCTCTTGAAAAAAAAGCTGTTGCCCGTTTATCGGAAAAAGGCACAGGTCACACCCATCTACAAGAAGGGTAGCAGAGCAGTGATCCACAAAACTACCATCCTATATCCTCGACATCGATTTGTTGTAGAATCTTAGAACATATTATGAGCCGAAACATAATGAGGTGTCTTGAACAGAGTGACCTCAATGCCAACCAGCAAGGAATTTGGAAGCCATGATCACGTGAAACCCATCTTGACCTTATCTCAAATGACATACTGAAAGCTTTGGGTCAAGACAACCGAGTAGATGAAATGTTCGTTGATTTCTGAAAAGCAGTTCACTCAGGACTACACCTACACTTACTGCTGAAAGTATGATCACATGCTTATTGTTGAAATTATGATCATATGGGGTATCAAGTGATATTTGTGACTGGATTGAGGACTTTTTGGTAGGGAGGGCACTACGTGTTATCTGGGATGGAGAGCCATTGTCAGATTTAGAAGTAACTTTGGGTGTGCCCCAGAGAGGTGTGTTCGGACCCTTGCTATTCATGTTGTGTATTACTGACCTTATAGACAATGTTAATTGTAGCTTCAGACTTTTTGCAGATGACACAGTTATCCATAACGAAGTACCGTCTGAAAGTAGCTGCATAAATATTCAGTCAGATCTGAATAAGATTTCAAAGTGGTGCAAAGATCGGCAACTTGCTCTAAATGTTCATAAATGTAAAATTTTGCACTTCATAAAATGAAAAAATGTAGTATTGTATAACTACAATATCAGTGAGTCACTGTTGGAATTGGCCAACTCATACAAATACGTGGGTGTAACACTTTGTAGGATATATGAAATGGAATGATCACATAGGTTCAGCCGTGGGTAAAGCAGGTGGTAGACTACCCTTTATGGTAGAATACTGGGGAGAGAATCAGTGTACAAAAGAGATTGCTTACAGATCACTCATGCAACTCATCCGAGAATATTGCTTAAGTGTGTTGCACCTATACCAGATAGGACTAAAAGGGGATATTGAACATATACACATAAGGTCAGCATGAATGGTGACAGGTTTGTGTAATCCGTGGGAGAGTGTCACAGAGATACTGAAGAAACTAAACTGGAAGACTCGTAAAGGCAGACGTAAACTATCCCGGGAAAGTCTATTTACCAAAGTTTCAAGAACCAGCTTTATATGATTAGTCTGGGCATATACTGCATCCCCCTATGTATCGTTCACATAGGGATCATGAGGAAAAGATTAGAATAATTACTGCATCTACAGAGGTGTTCAAACAATCATTCTTCCTGTGCTCCACATGTGAATGGATCAAGAAGAAACACTAATAACTGGTACAATGCATCTCATAGTGGTTTGCAGAGTGTAGATGTAGATGTAGATATAGATTGATCTGAAAAAGGTTTTTCCAGAAGACATTGTCTGAATCTGGTTTGTACGTCGCTGCCTATTGCTCTTTAGTTCCAATGTGAAACAGAGGATCCACATATTATTGACAATAAAAATATTGGTGCAAAATGTAGTTTGGATTCTTTTTAAAATGTTCTAAACATTGCAGAGAACTTTATTTTTGCATTTGCTGTTGGCCAACGCACAACAGATGCAGTACCCTCTTTCTCAGGTTTATCATAGATAATTCCTCATATAAAAGTTACTATGCTCTTCCTTGCAGGATGCTTGTGGAGTCAGCTATTTTGTACATATTCAACTGCTTGTCTTGCAGTACCACATGGTACACTTTTCTCGATACTTTTTTCTGTGATTTATGTTTTGATGTTCTTTTCTATTAAAGAGAAAAAGGGACATATTGAATTCAACAGCCCATTTCTTAACTGTAAAAATGAAGATGTGACATTTCTTGTAAATGATTATCAATTTTTGCAAATTTATATTGACAATAAAATGGCTGAAAGAAAGAATGTTTTGGTGTCTTGGTATTAAATTTTATCAATTTAAACAAAAAAGTCATATTAAGATTTTTTTTTTTTTTTTCCAAGATTAAGTCAGTACTTTTTATTATAATGCAACATGTAGTGACATAACAAAATTTCATTACTTTACAATGCCATCTCCCTGCCAGACTAATACTTATTCAAATTGCCCTTGTATTTTTGTAATTATGTATTTATTACTTACTTTATGCTGTGGGTATTACTTAATTCAGTGAGCCATAATCCTTGTTACTGTGCTTATGAAGGCTGTTGAAAAAGTAAGGTGACTTTTCAAATAGTGCGGGCAACGTACATTTGATTATTGATCTTTTTTTATGTCGGTATGCCTGTCCCAAACATATTTTCACTGTTTCAAGTGTACAGCTTACTTTGTTTGTTTTTAACAGGTAGAAACGTTAGACTTATTTTAGTGTGCTTGGAGATTTTTGATTATTATAAAAAAATGGAGCAAAGAATTTGCAACAAATTTTGTGTGAAAAATGGAAATAAATGCTCTAAAACACTTGAAATGTTGACAGCATATGGTGAGTCTGATGTAAGTAAAAAAAAAAAAAAAAAAAAAAAAAAAAAAAAAAAAAAAAAAAAAAAAAAAAAAAGTTTGCAAGTGGTACAAGCTTTTTCCAAGATGGCCGAGAAGATGCCAATGATGAACTTCGGTCTGGACACCGTAGCACATCAACAACAGATGATAAGGTCGAAGCTGTGAAGAAAATTGTTTTGGAAAATCATCAAATTACCATAAGAGAAGTTGCTGAGGGTGGTGGCATATCGGTCGGCTCATGTCATGCAATTTTTTCGGATGTTTTGGGCATGAGATGTGTGTCTGCCAAGTTCATTCCCAAAGGTCTCAGATTTGATCACAAGAACCGTTGCATGAGCATCGCATGACTCAGTGATGATCCTGATTTGCTCAAAAGGGTTATAACTGGTGAGGAAACATTGGTTCACTATTATGGTGTCGAAATAAAAGCCCAATCATCCCAATGGAAACATCACGAAGAACCAAGACCGGAGAAAGCATGCCATGTTCGATCAAATGTCAAAGCTTTGCTCACTGATTGTTTTTTTTCTTTCTTTCTTTTTTTTTTTTTTTCTTGTTTCTTCTTCCCCAATTACTGTGGCGTAGTGCATCATGAATTTTTGCCTCAAGGTTGTACGATCAATATTACCTTGACGTTATTCACCGCTTGCAAGAACTAATATGCAAAAAAAGTGTGGAATTGTGGAAAACCAAGTCATGGCTTTTGCATCACGACAGTGCACATGCTCATTCATTGTTGCCTGTGAGAGATTTTTTGGCAAAAACCAACATGACAATCATGCCTCAGCCACCAAATTCACCAGATTGGGCCCCCTGCAACTTTCTCCTGTTCCCAGAACGGAAGAGACCTATGAAAGGATGAAGATTTTCAATGACTGGGGAAATAAAAACTGCATCGCTGGAAGTTCTCAACGCTCTACTGAAAACTGCTTATAAGAAGTGTTTCGAAGATTGGAAGAAGCATTGGCACAAGTGTTAAATAAATAAATAAATATTTTTCATATAAATATAGTCACCCTACTTTTTGAACACACTTCGTACATTAAGTCTTCAAGGAATGTAGGCCAACATTTACAAGATATGGGCAGTGGTTGGCAAATATGTGCAGCTGTCACCAATTTTTTTGTATGGCTTTGTCATTATAGTACAGTGTTTATTTGAGTACTATATTTAGATCAGTGAAGCTTTGTATAGTAACAGTACAAAGAAACTTGAACCATCCAGGCTCACATCTAAGACTGGCTCTCAGCTACAGGAAGCCACTAGTCATGCATTGTTAAGAGGAGAATCTTTCCAAAGTTTGGAATGAAAAGGAGGGATATAATAGTAAGGTAAAACACATTGTCAGTATGAGAATTGTATATATGACACAACTGGAAGTGGACCACCGGCAAAATGCAGTTATCTGCGATCAAGTCATGGAGTGATACTCAAGTTTTACCTATCATTATGTCAATACATTTCCAGTTACAAGACTTCAGCCCATTGCTAACCTTATCTTATAATTATTTTCCTTATGTTCATTGTACCCCACATAATTCAAAGTATTCACAGTTATGTGTGTGATGGTCCATAATTCCTTTTATATAGATGTTATTCATTCATAGTATGCCATTTCATTAATGTGTCACACAGGCCTATTATTGTGTGCATTTATGCAAGTTAACTATGCAGATTGATGGTGCTGCAAAAACAAGTGCAATAGGTAAATGTTCTCCAGTCTTATTATAGTATAGATTGTGCTCCAATCATAAGAACTAAAAGTGCAGCAAACAATGTTGTTTAGTTCACAATTTTTGTCTCTGTGGGAAATCTTGCCTTCCACATTTCTCCTCCATTCCTGACACTGCTGCACTTTAATAATAGATCTGGGAAAAATCTTTAGTGGTCAAGAAAACTGCCATAAGGAGTAGATGCATCTCCATGAATAATTTTCGTAAACCTAAGGATGTAAGAGGTTTCTCCATAACATTCTCCTTGCATTATTCCATACATGAAGGATGCAGCAAGTGGGATTATCCAGTAATTATAAATGCTGGGCTTACATTCTGAAGTACTGATGTTAAAAGTTTCACCTGTTCGTAAGGATTTAGGTTTTCTGTTACCTCTTCAGGTCAACTTTGGAATGGTTCCTTTGCTAAAACTGTGGCTGATTCTTTTCTCCCTATTCCTCCCAATGAGCTAATTCTCCATGTTAAATGACTTAAAAATCAATCATACACTAAGCTGTAATATTCTTCCCTCCCAAAATATGATCTACAGCCTTGATCATAGTAGTGGCTTTTTTTCATGGTTGTGGATATTATTTTAACAGAGTGATAAATGATATAAGGAGAGATTTATCTGAGGTTTATTGAAAATCGGGAGTTGGCTAACACACGGAATTGAAGCAGATAAGATGTGTACCCAGGTGCTTGAGCACAAAACTTCCAGTTCTCAAAACCTTCAAGCTATTAAATTTTTGCTATGTAAGCCTCAGTAGTTTTCTTGAGTGATATTTGCAGAGTGAAAAAGAAGAAAACATTTCGGGGGCTCATCTGTAAATTTATTGATATTCTGAGTTTTTTTAGATTCATTTAACACTGTTTGTCAGTCCCTTTAAAATAAATATAAATACAAAAATTTCAGCAGCATGTTAAAACAAATTTTACTGTCCTTGCCAATGATGTGCATACTACAGTAAATCATCTAAGTGATGGTATCGTTCACTAAACCTGTTTAGTGATTTTCTGTATTGTTTGAGTTTGCTTTCAGATGGTGCACTGCCCCATCACTCTTCTTCAATTATGATATACTAGTACATGATGTAATTGCAAAATCATGTTGTAAATCAATGATGATAATATCATCTTTAAGTGTAGTGGGGAAGTTCTGCTAGAAAGTAAATACTTTAGAAGTAAAGGTGAGAGACACACACAAAAAAGAAAGAAAACTTGCTAGCTTTTGGAGTAAATCTTTTCTCAAGCTAGAGCCCGCACGCAGGGTGTGCTTACACACAAACATGCACATGCACACACACACGCGTGTGGCCCCCCCCCCCCCCCCCCCACACACACACACACACACACACACACACACACACACGCACACGCACACGCACACGCACACGCACACGCACACACACACGCACACACACACACAATACCAGCTGGACGCAGTTGTGCTGTGTTGATTGCTGTCATGTTGATTTTGTAGTCGATAGTGCATTGCAGTAGAAAGCTGTCTGAAGCATACCCAACTGTGAGAACTTTCCTTATACTGTAACGACTATTGGGGAGCCTTTCACCATGGTATGTGTCCAGGGTCCATTTAATTTGTGTACTGTGTGCCCGTACGTCTCCTTCACATCAATCTTCCTGGCCATCTATTCTCTGTCTCCTCCTCCTCCCCCCCCCCCCCCTGCCCTCTATGCAACAATTTTTCCCTCCCCCCCTCTGTCCATCCCCTCTTCCCCCTCTCTCTGACCAACTCCTCCTCCTCCTCCTCCTCCTCCTCCTCCTCCACCTCTCTCTGTCCATCTCCTCCTGCCTCTTTTAACAGATAATCTCCTTCTCCCCACACTCTCCATGTCCATATCCTACTCCCTCCTCTATGTGTGTCCATTTCTTCCTCCCCATTTCTGTGCCATCTCCTCCCCCACCTTTCTCTGTCCATCTTGTCCCTCTTGTCCCTCTGCCTTACACAAACCATCTCCTCCTGCCCCCTCTCTCTGTTCAGCCATGCTCATATGCACATATAACCCCTGCAACACATGACAATACTAGTGGCAAAACTTGCCTGTCATGCAGGGCAGCCTACACGTCAGGAGCTGAAAAACCTTTTCATCCTTATGTCTTCTCCTATAGGAGCTAGGAGGTTCTAACCCTCGTAATGCTGATTCTTATGTAGCAAGCAGATGTGTACGAAATGCGGTTGAAGTCGACGCAGTGATTTAGTAGATACTGGTCTCACACACACACACACACACCCTATTTTATATATAGGAGGGTGGTTTGATAAGTCTGGTAAATTTCCATTAAACAATGGAAATTTTTGTTGTGCTTTCTGGTTGGTAAGCTTGTGATTATTCCAAGAATCATATAAAGAATTTCAATAACGTACAGCATACATTTCATTCTCAGTGGCCATCTGAATTGTTCCATGTGTCTCCTGCGATTGAAAACGGAGAAAACTGAGTTTCATTTTGTTATTAAACATTTTCATTTGAAGGGTTGGACTGCTGCACAAATCAAAAGAGATATGGATAAAGTTCATGTGGACTATGTAGCATCCCTGAGACCATTTACTTTTGGATTAATGAATTTAAATGGGGCCCAGCTGTCCAATTGATACCACCACAAAGGAAACCATTGCATAACCCATGATACAGTAATGCGAGATTGCTGAATGAAAATTGGTGAGATTGTTGACACTGTAGGCAACCTAACTGAGTGAGGGCATAATATCCTGCACGGAGAACTACCCGTGAAGAAGCTGTGTGTGAGGTGGGTGCCACAATTTCACAGTCAATCAAAAGCGCTTCTGTTACAACATTTCAACAATATGCCTGGTGATGTTTAATCACAATCTCCAAGACTTTTTGTGCTGATTTGTGGCTGTTGATGAAATCTGGACTCATCATTACACACCAGAGCCAAGACAGCAGTCAAATCAATCTACAAAGGCTAGTGAAAGTGCTCAGAAGAAAGTAAAGGCCATTTTGTCAGCTGTTAAGGTGAGGGCCAATGCTATTTTTAGGTTTCCCAAGAAATAACCATCATAGATAGCTAAGTTTGCATCATGTAGGAAGGCAGCCCAATTTTCAGCTTTTCTGTGCGTCCCCCTCCTCTAGCCACTGGCAGCCAATAATATTCATTCTCTTTCCGAACAGCTAGCAGCGATTTATTGCTAGAGAGTGAGAATCTCTCACCTGCGTGCTGCACTGTTGCCGTACCTCACGACAACCAAGTTATTCGTTCAACTGTCAGTTTTGTTTTTTCTTTTTTTTTTCTTGCAGCAGTATAGTTGTGAATGTGTGTCTGTAAATGTTTAAGGACAATTAAAAAAAGGTCAGGTGATGGCAATAAACTGAAGTGCTTAACAAGCAGGCGAGGGGTATTATTTACTGAGTTTATAACTTTTTCAAATGTGAATTTGAAAGCAGGTCTCCTGCTGTTGACATTTGAAGACATAAGAGTGGACTCTGGAACCGTGTAGTGTCAGCAAGAGAACTGTGAAGAGAATCATAAACAAAAGTGTCATAGCTTTAGGAACTATAGAAAAATTTGGTTTCATATCGCCTGGAAAGCACCAAAATCGCAAGCAACCTGTTACACAAATGGATGTTTTAACAATGATGTTTTAAAGTGCTCCATGTGAATGATGAATGCCCAATATCACAAAAACGTGTTACCGCTATACAGGAGAAAATTGGCTGTAGCGGTAAGCTCTTCATCAATGTAATGAATTTTAAAAGACATTGGTTCCAGATACAAGAGAGTTTTTAGTTCAAAGAAGTGACATAGGTGCAGCACGAACTACATGCCATATAAAGATTCACGATACAAGAGAACGAGGTAGCTCAACAGTGTATTACCTTGATGAAACTTGGGTCAATTGGAATCATTCCAGGAAGATCTGCTGGAAAATGAGTGATGGTACTGGCGGTTTTAAAGTTCTCATAGAAATAGGTTCTTGGATAATAATTCTGCTTGCTGACTTTTTCTGGTTTTGTTTCTGAAAATAAACTTGTACTTATGTGTAAGAAAAACAGCAGTGACTACTATTCGGATATGAACACTGTCAGTTTTGTGACATGATTCACAATTCTTGTCATACCCTGCTTCGAAGTTGGTCAATGACAGTTATAATTCAGCTATTGATGACAAAACAGCAGGTACAAACACCAGAAAAACACATATTTTTCCCTGGCTCAGAAATAAAAATATTAAGTATAGTATGAACCAGACTCGTGCCGTTCTCATTCAGCTCTTTAATTTATACAAGTCAACAGAACGTACAAACTTGACTTCCTCGCACGTAAATGGGGTCACACAGTTTTGCGGTTTCCCATGTGTCACTGTCAGTTTAGCCCCATGGAATTAATTTGGGCAAAGGGTTAAGGCTATGTTGGAGAAAAAACAAAACATTCAAGATAAAACCTACTGAATCGCTTGTGCACGGACACAGTCTGTGCGGCATGCTGAAAAGCTTCAGAAAAAGAATTTGACAGGGAAATGATGATAGATGTAAGCCTTGATCCTATCATCATAAATTTACAATCAGATTGTTTGGAAACAAACTCAGATAGAAGTGATGATGGTAATTATGATGCAGACTTTGGAACAAAGTAATAATATATCTTAGTTTTAAAGACTCATGACTTGCCAAAGGTGTTTGTCAACATATCAGTTGCATACATAATAATGAGAACTTCGTAGCCTTTTTGATTAAGACTTTGTATTCTTTTAATTATTTATAATGCTCATTGTATCACCCAAGTTAAGCTTCTCTTACCATGCTGTACACTCAACATGTGAGAATGCAACTGGATAAATTCGTCAGAAGCCTCATATTTCCATCTGTAAACCCCTATCATTTTCAAGGCATGAACTGGATAAGGCCTTGAAATGACAGTAACTGTTACTTGTCAAGATATCGGTGATTTTTGATGTTATGGGTCAACATTCCCTAGAGTTATTCACAGACGATGGTTAATTTTTTCACACACACACGCACACACATATACATAAACCTTACACATTTTAAAAAATTCTATTGAGTAGAAGCAGTTGTCAAGCAAATATAATGATTTTGATTTCTGCTTGAAGTTAATTTTGTTGTTTATTAAATTTTTACTTATAACACAGGTCAAATCACAATAAATAATAATTACTGCAAGCAGTTTCAATGATCATGTCATTGGACAATCGTCATTTTGAAAAAAATGTTCTTCACATATTCACTAAGCTGTGTCAGCTGTTCTCGCCTTCCAGTGTCACACAGAGTAAATCCGTGTAGCAATGGATGCAACACCGTCAAGACGTGAATTAATATTTCTCTCATGATGATTGATCGAAATTGGTTTTAATATTTCCTATTCCCCTCATAGATTTGAATGTATAATACGATGGATAGTAGACAAATGAGCCTGACTGTTGTCCGCAGCAGCTCAGTTTGGCAGTGTGGACTTTGTTTGCCCACTCTCTGCTGCCTTGCATGCACCATTCTCATCCCCACATGCTCTCTTTCTGCTCTGCCTCCATGCGCAGAATTACCGTCTTACGGAACACGGACCATAGTGTGGTTGGACCATGTTATGCTTTGTTGTTGGATTGTTTGAAACTTGTGTTAGCTGGAAAAAGATCAAGGTTGACATACAAAAAGTGCTCTTTTACCAGGATAATGCACCATCCCAGATATCATAGGTAACAATGATGAAAGCACATGAGTAGGGCATTGAATTGGTTCCTCACCCACGTATTCATGAGGCTCAGCCCCAAGTGAACTCTTCCTGTTTCCTAAATTGATACTTTATCTTTCTGGGCAGAAATTTTATCAAATGAGGAAGTGATAGTGGCTATCAATGAGTATTTTGCAATGTTTGACAGAAACTATTTTTATGGTGGGATGAAAAAGCTGGAGGATCATTAGGCTATTACCATACTTAGCAAACTACTCTTGTATACTAGCCTTTCCCCTGTATCTTGGCCTGCGTACGTGTTCAACACATATATTGCACATATCTCCTCCTCCACTCACCCTCTGTTTATCTCATCCTCACTCTGTCTCTCTGTGCAGGAGATGGGGAGTTTTATTCATTCCAATCTCTCCATCTCACTCTTCCCTCTCTATGATTGTCTTATCTTCATTCTGTCTGTCCATGTCCTCCTCCCCATCTCTCCGTCCATCTCTTCCACCCTCTTCTCTCTCTGTTTGACTCTTTTCCCTCTCTGTGTCCATACCCTGCTCCTCCCCTCCTTTTCTGCCAGTCTCCTCCTCCCCAGCCTCTGTCGATCTCCTCCTCCCTCTCTCCATGACATCTCATCCTCCCCGTGTTTAATTATCCATCTCCTCCTGCCCTTCTGTCTGCTCTGCCTGTGTAGCCCCTGCAAAGCATATCAGTACTAGCCACACAACATGCCTGTTTTGCACAGCAACATACGAGTCAAAGGTTGAGAACACTTTTGTACCCTTGTCTTCTCCCCTATGGGAGCTAGGAGGTTCTACCCCCACAGTGCTGATTCTCATTTATGATTCTGTGTAACATATTATTTTATGAGTAGATTGATAATATCAAATAATATGTTGCACAGACTCTGACTTATTCACATTTTCTACACAGTAATGGAATCTATGTAAATAAGTGTTGTAAATTGCTTGTTGTCTAGTGATGCTTTGCTACATTTACATGTTTGTGACAAGTATGGTATTGTTTCATAAATGAAAACATGTTTAATATTTTTAACTTATTCCCTAATCACGAGGACCATTTCACTTAAAGTCTGTGGAAGTAATAATTTCATCTCTTTCTTTGTTTAACATTTTTATTTCTTTGTTATGTTTTACATTACTGAGGCTCTCCTTAGTATGAATCTATGGAATAAAAGTATATCCAATCTAATCTAAAATTAAATTAAATTAAATTTAAGAAGTAGGTATAAAATATACGATAAATGTGGCTTCTTTTACTGAAGAGAGAAGATAAGTTGTTAATAAACTCAAAGACAATCAAGTAATATTAATTTTGAATGTATTATAACATTTATTTCATGTTCCATTCGGATATTGTTACACAATTTGTTGACTGATCATAATAAAGTCATAAACATATAGCAAAAATTGGGTTGAAATGTAAGAATGTATATACCTAGCCATCGTTTTCAAAAGCCAATGTGTATAATTAATTATTATATGTCGTTTATGAGTTGTTTTCAAGGTAGATAGTAATCATCTTGTGTAGAATTCTGTATTAGAGTGCTGACAATGTTTTTTTTTTCCCCCTCCAGATCGGGATTTGTGGTGCTTGACTTACAAGATGTTCCTGCTGGCACATACAATATTATTCCAGCCACCTTCTTGTCTAGGCAGGAAGGACCATTCTTTCTCACTGTGAAATCTTCTTCACCTTTTAAACTGTCACACTTACAGTGAAAAAGAAACATTTGCTGTCCCTTCTGATACTATGCACAAATCCAGTTTGCATTTAAATTTTTAATGCACATTAGTGCAGCAGATATTATTTTTAACAGATGATTTATACTCTGGCGGCTTAACATAAAAATAACCTTTTACGACTGCTTAGTAATTCTATATTTTCATGATCATTAACAACAATTAAAAGAAAAGAAGACACACAGTCTCTCATGTGTGAATTTGATAATAGTATAAACTGTTGTGTGTATCTGTTTGTTTTGGAGTGACATCTAGAAACATTTTCATATTTGGAAGTAATAAGCCTATATGTAACTCTGTTGCATACTTCATTTTGGATAACATGAATTTCCTTTACGTTTTGTGATTTCAGAATGTTGATTCATATCTGTAAGTATCTGCTACATGTTTTAATTTTATCTTAGTTTTGATGTTTCTTTCTTGGAACAGATTCACAGGTATTTTCAAGTGCAAAAAAGTGCCAATATTCTTGCCTGTCATTTGGTTGATACAAAAAGCATAATTATTTTAACTGATTCTGATAACTAAAAGCAATTTCTTAAGGTGTTTGTTGTACTTATTTTTAATGCACGCTGTACAACTCCATAGTGAGTTTTGTAGGGAGGGTGGCATCCACCAGAAAAGCCAACTGTTGTCTGGATTAAGCTGGTATGCTACAACAAACCAAAGTGGCAAGCATTTTTTATCCTTATTATGAGATGTTACAAACAGTTGATTGTTTTCGTTTATGTACTAGCATCAAGAATGTATACAAACTTATTTTTCATTCTGAGGTTTCTCTGCGCCCCTTGAATGTTATCTGTTCCCCCTTCGAGAACATTTTAATATGTGCACAAACAATATCCACTGTTACTTTACAGTATTACTCATTGTAACTTCTGTATTTTGCTGTACAATGTGTAATCACATTATGGTCATGAATATACATGGACAATCCTTGGATTTCTTTTCTGTACACACTTTAAAATTGTTTTCAGAGCATTTGTATATTATGGTGACACTGATTCCCCCAAAGTTATAAGTAATGCTCAGAGTAATTTAGTTTACTTGATGTACATTATTTGTAATCTCAAATGCACTGTGGAATTTTCCTTCAGAATTTAAAAAAATATCATTGTCATTTAGTTGCCAGTGCTGATGATTTGAGTGAATGGATCAATTATGTGTAAAATGTGAAATGCTGCAAATGTCTACAGCTTATGAGTCATCATTTCATTTGCCATAATATAGGGATTTTGTTGCACTTTCTTTCCTCACCAAATGTTTTTAGTGGGGCTTGTCTGTATTAGTGTACTACCTTATGTGTTCTTACATAAAAATTCCTAATTATTGTTTCATTTTTTGTTTAAATGATTGAAACTAAAAAAAACTTAAAAACAACTATGCAGCATTTGTAGATGTTCAGTGTACAGGCTGCTTATGAATGAATTACTTTTATGATTGCATTTCACAAGAAGTCAACTGTGTACTGTAAAGTCAGCATCAAACACTTAACTTAAGAAGAGAAAGTGTGGTACTGTTGACAGGAAAAAGGAAACCAGAAAGAGAGAGAGAGAATTCCCTTTGTGTGCATTGCATTTTTGTTTCTATTATCAAAAGATTCTTACATAATACGTGTTGTGTTGTGTTGTGTGTGTGTTGTGTTGTGTTGTGTGTGTGTGTGTGTGTGTGTGTGTGTGTGTGTGTGTGTGTGTGTGTGTGTTTTGGTGGAATAACCATCGAATATTTTAGTGTCCTTGGTCAGGAGATAAAAGGCAATATTTCGAAGAAAGATAGAGGAGTATAGTTCTATTAAGGGTTACCATCTATTTTTATTTCTATACTTATTTGACTTTCGTTTCAGCTTTTATTACCCTTGTTCATCCACATTGTTTAACACAGTATTGTTAGGAATTGTGTTTTGGGGATAAAATAAGAGTATAAGAAAACAATGGGAGGTACTTTCTCTGTGTTGTCAGTCCTTCTCACAGTGTTGTATTTTTCTCATTTGTCAGATATTGTAAGCTCATATAAGCAAGAAATTTCAGTAACTTTATTACATTTCACTAATTCATAAAATTAGTGAGATTTAAAAAATCAATTTTGTCTCAGCGTAACTGAAAAAGTAATGTTGGAACCACATGAGGTAGAAGAGAAGACTGAATTTCAAGCTTGAAAATTTAAATGAGGAAGGATATCTTCAGTACTTGTCTGTCTTCTGGCCTTACTTTCTAAGTGACTTGTTCAGTATTAACTTTTTATTCCATCATGTCAACTATGTCACTTCTGTCTGTCTCTTCACACACAGTGTGAGATGTATTCGTGTTTCAATGAAAAAGAAACCCCCTAATGTAAAAGGCTGCTAAGTAACTTGTTGTGGCATTTCACAAGTGTTACAAAATGTGATAGGTGTGATCATTTTAATGAAAACTAAGTAATACTCCCTGAATAGGTGACAGACCAGATGGCAATACCACATTCAGTGATATAGAAAACAGTGTATTAAAATTCACCAATTCTTTTCGGACTCAGAAACAGAAATATTTCTACTTGTTATATAACTTGGAATGTAATACGTTACAAAACTTAAAAAGTGAAATTGTGCTCATTGAAGACTTAAGACAGGAGGCAGAGGAGATATTTACACAGTAAAATTGCAGAACTTTGAGTTAGGGAAAATCACATTCTCTGAATGCACATTTGGTTACATTTCATTGTTCTTCCTCACTTGAGGCAGAGTGATGTTATGCAGTGGTAAGATACTAGAGCCTCAACTGAAGGATGGCAGTTCAAATCCCTATCCGGCCTGCTAGCTGTACATTTTCTATGCTTTTCATAAATTGCTTAATCCAATGCTAAGGTGGTTCCTTAGAAAAGGATGCGCTCCATTTTCCACCTTATCCTTCCCTAACCTCAATTAGAGCTCAGTCTCTGATGACCTTATTGTCACAGGGGTGTTAAACAATAATTATTCTTCCTTACTCATATTACTTCAGAATACTCCTGACATCGTGACACTGAATCGTGAACGTCCATTTCTTCAAAAATATAACGTGACTGTAATCTCCGCAACAGGTGTAGTCTAGTGCAGCTGTGCAACAATGTAAATAGTACAGTCTGTGATAGGTCCCTTACAATTAAAATCTGCAGATTATTCTGAAAACATGTTCCAAAATTTCACATTTGAATCCAAAGATTCTTAACAAATTGTTTTTCCTCAGCTATTCCTTTTGTTGCAAGTATTAAATTCCCTATCAAATACATGACAAGGCTGGCTGATTGACACATCAGTTTGTTGCCCACAAAATTCTATTGCACGTTAAAGACATCAGCTGTTTCCTGAGGTTATCCATTACTGATCTTGTCTCCTTCCCAAAAAATACATAAATTGTGTGTCTACTGATAGGACTCTACCTCCTGTGACCACATTCGTAATCACTCCTGTAAATTAATTCCCTCTGAAATATCCTGTAACGGGAACCCATACAAATTGTCAGAGGAAATGATAGTGTTAAGAGTAGCATGGCATC
This sequence comes from Schistocerca piceifrons, assembly GCF_021461385.2. Classification (NCBI taxonomy): domain Eukaryota; kingdom Metazoa; phylum Arthropoda; class Insecta; order Orthoptera; family Acrididae; genus Schistocerca; species Schistocerca piceifrons. The sequence goes on from NC_060140.1 coordinate 322,676,553, forward strand.
CTCTTATGCTAAAATTTTGTTGATTTGTTCTAGGCAATTTTTGTGAAGTATTGAGACAGCCATTTGTCAGTTCTCTGTCTCCACTATGTGGATTCATAATCAGTCAGGACTTAAACTACCTGCAGTCGTTTAAGTTGTGTAAAGATAAGTTACCCATTCTAGTCTCCATTCACCTCTAAGAGCAATTAAACTAACCAGGAAACAGCAACATATGTAACTTTTACATATTGCCAGTGACTTATATTTTAAAAATTATTTTAATGGATTGGATATGTGATTGGAGATGTGTCTGGTAAGTAATAATTTATAATTGCCTCACATCCCACAGTGAACAATTACACCCTCAAGGAGATTTTTTTTTCCTCTTAACTGGTTTAAAAAAATGGTTAGTTAACAGTACATTTATTTCTACCAGTATATCTTTTTATGGTTTGGATTTTTTTATGGTTGATGTTTTTGAGACTGATTAATAGAAAATAAATTTCTGTTTGTACAGGCAAGATGGCAATTTCAGTTTCATGTTGAATAAATCAATGTGTGATCTTGTCATCCATGCCTGGTTCAGTGACCTGTAGTCTTACTAGCAGTGCTTGCTGCCTAGACACTAGTCCTATTGCTGTTGGAGTAAGTGTTTTTCATTTTTGCAAGATTGTTGCAGCTCTGACTACTACTAGGTTTGATGTTGGCACATTATGCACGCCTGGGCACTTGGAGAAGTATCTTACATATTTTTATTGTGAAATTGCAGTCAATCTGTAGCAGGAGAATAAACATGTTTGTTTGAATTATGTGTATAATAGCTTTGAACAAAATTTTAACTTTTTATGTTTGCCTTTACCTACCATTTTAATCATTTGGAATAATATCTAATCTGTAGTAATTTATAATATAACATTGTTACTGCTCATACAGAAAAATATAAATGTATGATGGCTGTGAACACAGTAGTTTGTAATTCTTGTAATGTAATAAAAACATTTAAACTATTACATTATTGTTACAATATGTTGCTCAGCAGACTGTTTGTTAGTATTTATGTTATGGAATTAACTTTAAATATTTGTTAAAGCAGAGAAATGTCTCTATGATTCAAATCTAAACTATTTTTTTACATTCATGCAGAATATTGATTGAAAATGAAATACAAACCTTTTAAGTTTACTTGAAATTTGTTTATTTATTGCATGTTCCTTTCCCTACAAATTGTTAAGTATCTGGACATTTCTTCTGATAGAAGAAATTGGAAAACACCTACACTTTACATAACACACTCAAAAGCCACTTCACAGTCCATATCTGAGGCTATAATAAATAATTCAGATGTCCTCATATTCTGTTCTAATTTCATCATAGTTCATTTTCACACATTTTTTTTACTTGAAATTATTTTGCTTATGGAATCTTTTAATATCTAGTAATATTTAACTTTGCATAGATTTGACATCAACACATTTTCATGATGTCCATCATATATGCCACTCACCCAGCTCACAAAATGGGGAGAACTAAATGAGAGCACCATATTAGGAGATACCCTGATAATGAAGTTCCCAAGTTGCAGGGAAATTGCACTAGTGTCATGACTTATAACTAATCAGTCAGCCACTTATCTTGGGCACTTCTTTTTTTATGTTACTAAATGCTTATCACTTCCAGCTGGAAACTGTGTTTAAGATTGAGAATGGAAAATATGTACAGATAATTAAAAATAGTATTGTGAGAATATTAAAAATCAAACGCAATCACTCAAATTTACCATTTTTCCAGAATGCACGTGTTATGTTATTCTTTTTTGGGAGTTGTGTAGCTATCATAGATTGTGGGAAAATTTTTGAATCTGTTTGATTAAGTTTCAGCATTCAGGTATGATGGTTCCACAGGATGAAGTGTAAAAGATTTTGCAGGATGATATTATTCAATGAGTGAGTTATTCTCCATTAGGTATGAAGCACACCTCCGTAAAGTAAGTTTCCCACTCCCACAGCTAGCATATTATATGTTGTGCAAAGAGACTGCATGTGTATGATAGTGTATGCACCATGCCACATCATTACTCTAGCAGAACTTCCCGAGGTCTCTTAGTAGCTTCATAGCATTGGTTGAAAATGGAGGCTTGCATTCTGGCTCCCAGTTTGTGTGAATGCAGTCAGTGATAAAGTTTTTGAATGCCCAGAACAACTGAAAATTGTCACCAGCTGTGCCAGGCCTATAGGCCTAACATCATGTGTAAACAGATGGTGTATTGCTGGCGCAGAGACTTTGCAGCATTTTGCCAAAATGTTCATAATGAAGTAAGTGACAGGCCAGCAACCATTACAGATGACCTTGTGGAGATTGTGCAGGAACGCTTTATGGAGAATCATCACTTTGAAACCTTGGTACACTGCAGTCAGTTCCCACAGATGCCTCCCTTCTTGTAGCATGAAATTGTCACGGAACCCATGTCCTGGAAATTGTGCACCAGGTGTCTGCTGGATCGGTTGGCTCCAGAACACAAAGCAAAGTGCATGGGGGGCACCATTGACTTTTCTGCAGCTACACCATGACAACAGCAATTAATTACTGCACTGGATCTTCACAGGTAATGAGACGTGTGCAGAACGCAATACCCCAGAAACCAAGCAGTACTTATTGTGTTGGTGTCACAGTATCTCTGCCTACAAAACTAAATTCAAGCAGACTGTGTCAGCACAAAAAGTGTTGTGCTCAGTATACTGCTACAGATAGAGTTCTCCTCCTCAAATTCCTGACCAAAGGTGAGACAGTAAATGCAGAGTGTTACTATGAAAAAATGTGGAAGTTGCAACACGCAATTCAAAACGAGCCATGTAGGATCCATAGGCCTGCCATACACTGCACGCAGCAGAGGCCTGGTAGAGCAACAGAGTCTCTCTAGATCAGCACACACTGCCAGCAGGAGAGACATGTTAAAGGCAATAGTGGCTCAGGACTTGGAAGCACAGAGAATCCTGCAGTGTCAACTGCAAATTTTGTCTATGCAGATAGATTGAATTCCGACTGATTCATGACTTGGGAGCCTTTTGCATTTTCATAGGTGATGAGGCATTTCTGTTCTTAAAAAAACTTAATGTATCCTTACCCTAAATGCAGAGTAACTACTAACGACAAAAATAAAGTTTTTAGCTACCAACTTTCTCATGCTCATCAAACTGTGGAGTGTGCATTTGGCATATTGAGCATTTAAACAGCCTGAGTACTAACCAGCTTCTGTCGCCAGCTCCAAATAGGTGTAGAAACACGAGTGAAGCTTTTCTTACAAGAGAAAGATATAATAAGTGTTTTAGTTCACAAGAAGGTTGCATTCAGTGGCAGTATGCAAACTTAAGTGAAAACTTAATATCATAACTATTAATGTTTATTGTGAAGATGCTTATAAAGTAAATAAATAAATCAAATAATAAGTAAAACTCACAGTAGTTGTAATGTAATTCCTCTGCCACCTCCTTCCAGTTTCTTGTTTATTATTTCATTGAAAAATCTGTACTTGCTTGAGTATTGCCACAGGTATCAAAGTTTCACATATTAATTATATGTCAAAACATGCATCGCTTTGTGTTCTATCATTTGCCAAAATCTTGTTTCAGTATCTGAAACCTTTTGAGATATGATTGATTTATGAATATTTCATTCTGGCTTTTTCACTGGTATGGCCTTTCAGGACAGAGCACTTTACATACAATCAATGTTCTCGAGACTGGAGACAGATAGTGGTATCCTTCTAAGTTTAAACAATATTTCAATATTTTTAGCTACATATCACCTAACATGCAACAAACACAAATTCATAGGGACGCCTATTTTTCAATGCAAACTTTGAGAATTTCTTCTAGTAATTTATATGATCTTGAAATATCACAATTACTATGACCATTAATGAAATGAAACACAGTTTGTCACGAAGCCAACAAACTAAGCTATGAGATGTGTGACAATCAAATTTTTTAAAATGAATAGTTTCTTTTCAGTCATTTGAGAGTGATTGCAAATCAGCTTGTGTGCCTTGGGTTCACACAGAGAAGTCAGCCTGTTAGCTACTGTGGTGAATCAATGGCTACCAAGAGGATGCGTAGGCACTGGCAGATAGAGGAAAGACTGTGCAACTTGGACAAGGGGACTGAGGGCTGCCCAGCTATTGTCCTGCCCTGCTCCTTGGCTGTGTGCTGTGTGTGGTTCCTGATTGGAAAGCATGCTTTACTAAAGCCTCTACTACATGCAGTGTGTGACAGGCATTAGTGCTGGTGTTGTCTTACTGTACGATAACGCTCAGCGCCATGCAGCTTGATGGACAACAGAGCTACTGCATTCATCCTGCAACCTGGACTTTGCTTCCAGTGATTTCAGTCTGTTACAGAATGCCAGAGTCAGCATTTTTAGAGAGGCAGCGATAATTGTCACACAGTGGTTCCAACCCCAGGCAGCAGAGTTCTAAGACATAGCGATACAGAAGTTGATCCCGCTGTACCACAGATGCCTGAATTCTGATGTGAATATGTTGAAAACTAGCTCAACACTTCCTGTATGTGTTCCAATAAATCTTCCAATTAAATTGTGTCTTGTTTCTGTTCACGATCTGAGGGAAACTTAGTTTCTGGATGTGCCTCGTATATGTAGACTGGCTACAGACAACTCAAGATTGATCAGGCTGACCAGTAAACAGAACCGTGCCCACTGCATGTGGTGGCATCAATGAATTCACAGTTATGCTGCTTAGTTAAAGGAAACAAGATTGTTTCAACATCTCAGAGAGGAGAAGAACTGGGCGGGAAATCTGCTTTGAGGACCATCGCGTCAGGTCAATTGCCTTGATCACTTCTGGGAAACCATAGAGAACTTGAAGGTAGGCATCACTCTCCCAGTGAGCCCCATGCCTTTAATCACTGCCTTCTCACTTGACTCTTTTTACTCATACCAACTCTGTGGCCACTTCAGTACACTCGTTGAGGAATCTGCTTTTCCAACCAAAGCCATGTCTCTTATTGTATAGAGTTGATTACCAAACATCTTACAGACACATCTTCAGTGACCTAGATAGTCTTACACTTATCTGCCAGTACATAAACTTCCCAGTGGTATTTGTGATTAACAACAAAAATGCATTTAGGATTAACACTGCAATTCACAGTCACAATACTGGAAGTAGTACTAATTTCCATATGCACAAAGCTTTGCTGTCTGGTGTTTAGAAATGAGTTTTACATTATGGGGAACAAGTCTATTACTGGTTGTGGACAGACATTGGGCAGGAAATTGAAAATCACTGGATATTCAAAAGCAAAGTAGAAGAAGAGCTCATTAGCCGCATCTACAGATTTTCAGAATATTTCACCTCTAGTATGTAAATTCTGTTCATCTCCAATGTTCACAATTAAAAGATCTGTACTTTTCCACATTATAGACAGCTTATCATAATCTGTTAAGTTACATAAATGCTATATTTCAAATATTTGATAAAACCAGCAGCTAAACATTATGAGAGAAGTATCAATGTCAATTTTTTTCCAAAGTAACTGTTTACTCCTAAAATATATATAAAGTAATCTAGAAATAATTTGCATAATTACCAGTGACAGCAGACTAGCACTGGTAATAATTTTTCATTAGTATACTTTAAGGAAGTAGCCTACAATGGCTGCATCTGCCTGTTAATGCATAACTTAACTTGTTCATCATCCCAGAATGCTCACCACAATAATGGTGTTTATGGAACATGATGTGTTACTGAATGAATGGTTAGACACTGGACTCGCATTCGGGAGGACGACGGTTCAGTCCCACGTCCGGTCATCCTGATTTAGGTTTTCCATGATTTCCCTAAATCGCTCCAGGCAAGTGCCGGGATGGTTCCTTTGAAAGGGCATGGCCGACTTCCTTCCCCATCCTTCCCTAATCCGATGAGACCGATGACCTCGCTGTCTGGTCTCCTTCCCCAAAACAGCCCAATCCAATTTAATTTCAATAACAAAAGCTTTACACATGTTGAAAAACTGTAAAGTCATCAGTAAATGCACTTTAGTACACTGTCCATCTACAATTTCAATAATCTGTTACCATAACTGAAACTAAAATGGGAAGATAGTGGAGCTCTGTTGGAACACACTGATGCCAATTCCATCTATGTACATCGAACAGTTGTGAGTTTGAGTGATTTAAATGAAATGTAAGATTATGTGTATTTGAAGTGGGATGTGGCAACTCTGTTCTGCACCTCCATGTGCTCCTGCTGAAATGCCAATCCTTAAGAAATTTTTAGCAGGGTACAGTGAGCATTCTTACCATCGAGAACTGACTCCCTGTTATGGGGTGCAGAAGCCAGCACACCCCTTGTTTGCCTCTGCTTACTAAACATAACAGAGTACACAGATAAGTACATGCAGAGGAAGGTCAGGTCAATTAGTAAGAGCAGCAGCGTACTTGCTTGCTATCTGTAATGGATCGTGCAAGTGTAGATAGGTTAGTAGTGGGTAACATGCTGTTTCATGTCATTATGATAGCCATCTGTTAGCCATAAAGAGGTCATTTCCAATTGAGCGGCAGTGCCATGTGCTGTTGCACAGCCCCCTCTGCTGCACTCTGTCAATGCTGACTGGGCACAGCAGCAGTCCCAGGTTGGCTGCAGCTGTAGCTTCTTCCCCGGCATCATCCCTATTACCCATGTCAAGGGCTGCAGCCACCTCTTTATCATCCAGTGCTTTGCTGATGGGGAAGCTCTGCTTGTGAAGCTTCACTGTCAGCTGTGCCATCCAGCTCTTTGGGCACTACTTCTGCTTCTGCTCTATCTTCTCCAAGGTGAGCTCAGGTGCCAAGGGCAACTGTGCAGTGTTTTAGAAGATTTCCTCACAGATACCTTCTATCTTGCCGTGCTGCTTCCACTGGATATTGGCCACAGTGTCAGCCACCCATCTTGCGGCATCTGTGGTGGTCAATGTTGTCTTCTCCATCAGTCTGAGTGGCCGGCCAATGAAGACAAAGATAGGTGTCTGCTGCCTGGTGGTGTGTTTCCTTTCCTTCTGCTCTGGGAAAGTGACAGAGGGAGGCTCCTCTCCTTTTGTTGCAGCTCAGAAGTCATGCGAAGGAGTAGCACATTGTTACCGCAGCTGGTGGGATGCTACCTCCATCTCAGCAGCTGAGGTGGCTCAGAATGCTGTGATCTCTGCTACCACGCCAGCTTTGAAGTCCACAGTTGCCCACCCATGATATGGTGCAGCATGGTGTGCATGTCATCATCCCACTAGTGCCTCTTCTCAGTCACAGGCAGTGTCTCCCACCCTCACACTTTTCTTCCTGTTGCACTAGCTTCAAGTTTTACTGAGATGGTTGCAGTCCCTGAAACCTGGACAGCCTCACCAGTTGGCAACATGGGGATCACCACAGCAGGTACACATTAGTGTCTCTCCTTTGTCATGGCTGCAGGCACTGCAGTTGTGCTCGCCTGAGCACTTGACCCATTTGTGACATTGTGCCAGTGCTTGGTAATGTGTCCTTGTTGGCACCTTAAATACTGGGGCTTATGGTCAAGACCTGGTAGGAGAGCTTCCATCTTCACAGGAAAGCCAGAAGCTTCATGATTTGAAGATGTCACTGCTGTTGGACGCATTGATGACAAACAATGGCGGCCTCTTCTTGTTTGTTCGATTATGCAACTTGATTGCTTCATCCTGGAAGCCAGCACTAATGACCTTTACTGGACTGCCCATATCGTCATAAATCCAAGGCAGCCCCATGAGGAGTGCTGTGGTTGCCTTCTCTTCCTGCTTTAATGTTGTCATCTTCTTCATGGGCACCTCTACGATGTGGGTGACCACAGCACTCTTGAGTGCCCAGTAGTCAGCCAAACTCACTGCCTGTTGTTCAGTCCTAGCATCAAGCATTGGAGTCAACAGACTAGATGCCAACTTTTGTGCTTGCTGCAACTGGCTATCTTGTCATATGATCTGTCCATCCTGTACCTCTGCATTGAATATATGGATGAGGGAAATGTGTGTGGCTATCTTCTGTCGTCTGCTGAACAACAAACTCACTGAGTTGCATGATGGAAGGCACTTCCACTCTGTCAGTTTTCTCCCATCTGCCTCATCTGCCCATGATGTGGTGCAAACATCCGACATACACTAGTGTTGTAAGAATGACATGACAATTTGCTTTGCACCAATGCCACAGCGCGAGCATGCCTTTTCAGCTCTCTGTCAATCCAAGCTCAAGAGTGTGCAATGGCAGTGATTGCTCACCTTTACTGCTCAGGCTGAACTATTGATCAGTTAGCCCATCAGTTGTAGGTTTAATAGGAAGATTAGCAAATGTTGCAAGTTTAGCAGCTAACAGTAGTTTTGATCCCCCGGGGTATCATGCGACATGGAGAATGAGAAGTTGCCACCACCTCCAAAACTTACACCACCGTGAATGTCAAGTATTTTTCTTTGCTTTTGATTGGTGCCCAAAACCTGCCTTGTTGTTGTTGTTGTTGTTGTTGTTGTGGTCTTCAGTTTGAGGACTGGTTTAATACAGCTCTCTATGCTATTCTGTCCAGTGCTCTTTGTCTCCCAATAACTGCTGCAAACTACATCCATTTGAACCTGCTTCCCTCCACAATTATTAGTCCTCCACCCTTCCCTCCAATAGTAAACTGATGAGTCCTTGTTGTCTCAGAATGTGTCCTATCAACTGATCCCTTTTTTTAGTTAAGTTACACCACAAATTTCTTTTCTCCCCAGTTCTGTTTTGTACTTCCTCATCAGTCCTGTGATTTCCTCATCTAATACTCGGCATTCTTCTACAGCATCACATTTCAAAAGATTCTATTCTCTTCTGATCTGAACTCTAAATTTATCTGGGAAGGTTGACCATTTCTTTAATCACATTATCAATATGAACCAGATCTGGTGCTGATTCATCTTGGTTTTCAGTTGTGAAAAAAATGGACACAGTTTTTCAAGACGCCACTTAAAATTTTTGTGAAATTTCATTCTAAGATGGTCGAATAATTCTCACAGCATCCAAAACATTGAATTTCTTCCAAATGTCTTTAACAGAGAGCTCGTTGTTTTGCCACAAAGCTTCATGTAGATGCACAAACAATCATTTTGTGTAGTAAGCTTTAGATACGTTAAGGACTCCCTGGTCAGTCTGTTGAAGTGAGCCTGGCTATATTCAATGGCAAAAATATAACTTTCATATGTCAGTTGAAATTAGAGTAACAGGAGGATGACCTAGTGTGTTGTTGATTAATAGCATCATTTTAAATTTGATTTGTTTTAATTGGAAATAACATGCGACTTCAGATATGAAGTGATGACCAAACACATCCTCAAAAAGGAAAGCTGCCACCCAAGCTTTAGCATTCAACTTCCAAGTCATGGGCAACCCAGTTTTAGATGTATTTTTTAAAGCTCTTGAATTTTCTGAGCAATAAACTAAGAGAAGTTTTAGTTTACAATCACCAGCTTCATTCATGCCAAGTATCACTCTCAATCAATCTTTGGCAGCTTTAAAATCTGGAAAGGTTTTCTCTTCATTTGCAATAAGATTTCTTTCAGACATCTTCTTCAAGAACAGACCACGTTCTTGTATTTCTGGTATAGCCTCCTTATTCTATCAATGCTTTGAGTTTCTTTGGTTAGAGTGACACATCTCTTTATAAGCACTTGTTGCCTCTCCACTTTCTGCAATGCTGTGTCAATTAAGTTGACTTTTGAATTGGCTAAATCAACCATTACTAGCTTTAAACATTTTATCTTTGCCCACCTTCCCAGCTGCTTCTCTCAGTCTCTTTAAAATCAGCTTACATTGAGAGCACACCATGTTCTGCTCAACAGTTTAATTTTTCACTCTCATGTGATTATCACACCATAGTTTGAACATTATTTCCATATGGGCAATAATCCCATGACATTTACGAATGATACTTGAATTCAAAAACTGAGCATTTTTCACAGCTTCAAAAATTTTTCCTTTACTTTTCGTAATTGTTCTGACTGTTGATTCCGGTAGATCAAACTTCTTCGCCAATTCATAAATTTTAATTTTTGAATCAAAATCTTTGATAATATTAAATTTGAAATCCAAAGATAACGATTTTATTTTCTTGCTTGATGCAAATGAGTCAGTACTGCTTCGTTTGGATGATGTAGTTAGAATCTATCAATCAAGCAAGCTCTGTAGATAAAATTATTCCACACAAAACCTGTCTGATCCTGATATACGCTTAACACTGTGTGGGCGGAGTGATGGAATAGAACTGTATGGTGCTAAGGCAGATAAATTACATAGCTCTGTATTTGCTTAATGTGGGGTAGTGTTAAATCAGGGTATTACTGTATATTCTGTTACCCTTGTTTGGGTTGTGTTATTCATCTTATATCCTGTTCAGTTGCTCTTCCAAGTCCTTTGCTGTCTCTGACAGAACTATAATGTGATCAGTGAACCTCAAAGTTTTTATCTGTGCTCCCTGAACCTCAAAACTGCCTCCTCATTTTTCTTTGGTTTCCTTTACTGCTTGGTCAATGTACAGATGGAATAACATCAGGGATAGGCTACAACTCATCTCATTCGCTTTTCAGCCACTGCTTCCCTTTCATGCCCCTTGACTGTTAGGACTGCCATCTGTTTCTGTAGAAGTTGTGTGTACTCTTTCAATTGACGTTCATAACCTACTAAAGGTCTACCATTGATCTCCATCTGTAAGAAAGGCAATGTGTGAAGCCCCCAATGATTCCCTCAGGTAGATTCTGTGCCTTCTGTAGAGCCAATGAACGGATCCAAGTTTCCATTCAGTCTAATAGCTCAGTGTGGTGATGAAACTGAAGACAGTAGATTAGATTCCATATTATTAATGCATTAACATCTGAGGGTATTATTCCACAAATATTTTACTGCCGCCTACCCAGAAATGTGTGATATTCATATAAGCACTCTTCAGTATGAAAAGAAAAATTAAGACTAATAAAAGGAAACAAGGCATTAGGCCACAACAGCATCCAGTTAGATTTTACATTAACTACACTGTGGAATTAGCCTGATTTGCAGCTCAGTTTGCAAAAATGAGCACAGGTCTCTCCCGTTTAAAAAATGGTAAAACAACAGATTCACAAAACCACAGATCGATATTGCTGACATCCATCTATTTCAGGATCCTAGAGTATGTTCTGAGCTATAACACAGTCAAAGAATTAGCGCAGATTCAGGAAGAAAAAAAACCACTCGTATGAAGTACTACTTGCTTTATTCATACACAGTAACTCGCAAAAATAAAATGCATGTGAACAGGTAGATTCCGTCTTCCTTGGTTTATGAATGACATTTGACACTGTACTTTTCATGTGCAATTAATCAAGATACACTCATATGATATATCTTCATAAATATATAGTTGTTTGACTAATAGTGTGCAGTACATAATACAGAATGTTCTACATGAACTTAAGTAATACCTGGTGTGACCCATGGAAGAGTAATAGGATGTTGTTGTAACTCACAATATAAAAAAGAAATGAGATGGTACTGCCAGAAAAAGTATATTTAAGACCTCACAGGATAAGAGTTCACAAGGGATACAATGTATGGTGTAGCCACATGTCAAGATAGATACAGTATAGTTCTGTCTAACAAAGTGAATAGCATGATGAGCAGTCAGAGCCTTGGCGATTATGACACTTGTAGTGGTGGTTCCTCCGTGTCCATGTCAGGTTCTGACATAAAAGGGAGCTTCTGTGGTGGGGTTGTCACCAGTGGGGACAGTAGCACAGCCTGATTTTCCAACATCTGAACCATACTGGGCAGCCTATAAACAGAGGTAGCTGAGGGCATGGCCAGGATTGGAAAACACAGCTGAGAAAGAGAGGGCAGAAACAGCTCAGGACAAGGAGGGGAGATAGCAGAGAGTCCAGCAGAAGAGAAATGAAATGTGATGACACTGCAATGTGTCCGATGGGGGGGGGGGGGGGGCAGAGGCAGCAGCAGCTGGGTCTCCCACTGCAGGCAGAGCTTATTTTGTATGCATTTCGCCATATGGTCCCCTGTGGCTAGGATGAACATACATTGTCCCCGGCGCTGCTGGCTGATCGCCTGAACCCACTTGTCCTGGCATCCAAAGCCCCACATCCACAGGTGGATGCCTGGCTAGAAGCATGGAGACAGCACCATGGACAGCCCCACAGGCATTGGCAGCATGAGATGGAGCAGTGTGCGGGGCTGATGGCCACGTAGAAATTCCAATGGAATTCTCCCCTATCAGTGTTAACCTGTAAGAACTCAGAAAAAGCATTAATGTCTCATCTGTACAAGCATTGGCCACATATTTATTCATCTGTGTTTTACAAGTTCCCATGAGTCTTTTGGACTCACCATTTGATTGGAGATAGAAGGCAGAGACAGACAGTGTTGAATTCCATGTTTGTGGCAAAACTTGCTGAAAACCTGGGAGCGAAATTTTGATCCATTGTCCAACGCCACCATGAGAAGAAGTCCTTCAATAGCGAAAATTCTGCTAAGTGCTGTGATCGTAGCTACTCAACTTGTGGACTGACTGTTGACCATGTACAGAGACTTGGAGGAGACTTGAGGACCATCAGCTGGGCAGTATCCAGGAAGGGGTCCATGAAGTCGATATGAACCCAGTCCTACAGGCACGAGGGCATCAGCCCAGGGAAAATATGCGCTGAAGGGCCACTTCCTGTTGTTACAGTAATGACAGTTGTGGACAAGATGGTCGACCTGTCGGAACACATGGCGCTAAGTGAACTGTTCATTTCGCAGGACGCCCCTGTGACCTTGATGCAAGATCCGCAAAGTTGTGGGGATTGTCGGGAGCAGAGGTTCCAGCATGACTACCCAAGGAGACCATTGATCCATGGTTGCTAGGGTAACTCCATCCACCAGGATTAGTTGGTTGCAGAGGTGGAAGTAATGCCCCAGTGGATTCGAACCGTGACCAGGAATGTGGTCCAGCCAGCCCTGTTTATGTACTTTCTTACTTGTTGTAAGAGGGTGGCCTTGGGCATGGCTGCAGCCACACAGGCCCCCATGATGAGAAAAGCATCCACCACCTGTTCAGGCTCTTCATCCAACTGAAAGCACAAGATCTTGTCTTGCTCAGACTCCAGGTCGAAGCCCATCAGGAGATGGTACAGGGCATTTGTGCTGTCATGTTGAGTGGAATTATGGAAACGAATTTCGTAATTGTACCTGCTGAGAAAGAGTGCTCAACACTGGAGTCAGTGGGCAGTCCTCTCAGGTAGCTTTGCTGAAGGACCGAAGAGAGAGATCAATGGCTTATGATCCATAATGAGTAAAACTTTATTCTGCTTAGGAATACAAAGAATTTCTTCAGTGCAAAGAATATCACAAGGGCCTCTTTTTCTATTTGTGAGTGTCTCTTCTGTGTAACTTTGAGCATACTCGGTGCAAATGTGATCGGATCTCCGTATCTTTGTGTGGGAATGGCCCCCAGACCCCATTCAGAGGCATCCACCACCACCGCTAGCTGTTTGCCCCGTTGAAATATGGCGAGACATGATGCCAGGAGGAGAGCCTGTTTCAGGATCTTGAATACCTGTTCACATGCCTACAACCATAAAAAGGCATGCCCTTCTTCCACAGGTAGTTGAGTGGGTGTGCAATTGATGCTACGCCAGGGATAAATTTTCCTTAAAACGTTATTTTTTCCCAAGAAGGACCAAAGCTCTTTTCTTCTTTGGGGGCCAGGATGCATGATGACAGCTTTGACCAGCTGCTGTATGGACTTAATACCTTCACGAGAGATGATGTGTCCTAGATTTTCGTCTGACGATTCACAGAAGATAGATTTTTCCAGATTGCTTTCGAGGCCTGTGGACTGGAAGGTGTGGAATAGTCGCCACAAGTTTCCTAAGTGTTCTTCCACTGTGACCCCTCTCAGCACAATGCTGTCTAGATAATTTATGCAGCCTGGAATAGCCTGCAGCAGTTGCTTGAGGAACCTTTGAAATATCGCTGGGACAATGGTTACCCAAAAAACTAAATATTTGAAACAATATAATCTAAGTGGCGTGTTTACTACCAGGATTTCCCGCGATTGCACAACCAGGGTAATTGTAAATAAGCTTCCGAGAGATCACTGGCCTCTCTAAGAGCAGAGGAAAGGTAGCCTGGTTTTGGAGTGCAATAAACATCAATCTCTGACTAGGAACTGACTCTAACCTTAAAGTCTCCACACAGGTGGAGTTTCCCCATGGTTTTTTCACAATAACTCACTTGCACACGCAGGTTCAATGACGTCCAATGGCGTCAATCTATTTAGCTCATACTTGATGGCATTCTGCACTGTGAGGGGCAGGGGTTGTGCACAGAAGAACAGAGGATGCGCTGATTTTATTCATGTAATGTGCTCCATAAAGTTCTTCGCTTTCCCATGACCCACAGAGGAAGTCGGGGTACTCCTTACTGAGGGTTTCCCATCCTCGAAATGGTTCTTGCTCCAAGACCAGGAGGACTAAGTCATGGATGACAAAACTGAAAGCAGAAAAAGCAACAAGGCTGAATAGATTGTCAGTATCCATGTTGTTAACCGCAAGGAAGATGAGGTGTCTTACAACGTTTTTATATGTCACTGTGATTGTGACCTGTTCTTTGGGAGGAATGTGTTGGTTGCTATATACCACCAAGTGATGAGCTGTGGATTGAAGGGGCGGCATTCCCAGCTGGAGATTAACATGGATGCAGAGGGAACATTGTCAACCTGTAGCTGAACTTTTTTATTGTGCAAAGTGAGTGTGATGAACAGTTTCTTAGGTGATACCACAGTGATATGAAACTCTGATGAAATCACGTTAATGTTCATTATATCGTATCGAGGTGAGTGTTTTTTGTCCAAAGTGTGGCAGACAGACGCAGGATGTCCTTCTATCCGGCATACCACGCACTGTGCCCACCCGTCAGGACAGTCCTCTCTGGCGTGTTAGAAAGCAGTCTGGGCACACTGGAAAAGAGTGCTGGTTGGGGGGGGGGGGGTCAGGGGGGTCAGGCGACGGTCAAGACTTCTTTTCTTGTTTATGAGATGGCGCCAGAGAGAAGCAGAGTTTGTGCTCTACTGTTCCACATTTGTTGTGTCGGCAAAGTCAGACATCTCTCCCACATGGCCTAGGAAACTTGAAGGATTGAGTTCATTTTACAATGTCCTCCAATGTACGGTCCTCAAATGGTAGAGTTTTCTGATGCACATTCTTATCCAGAGCCATTCCAATGACTGCGTCCCTAATCATCACCTCTGCCTGTGATTCCTTATTTACCAAAGTGACAGAACGGCATTTCTTACAGACTCCCATGTGCGGTATGACTGATATGACTGTTTACGACACTGATAAAATTCCACACAGAGTGCAGTGACGTGGCAGTGTTGGTGAAAGTAAGTAGTTCATAGAGCACACATTTCACGAAAGGTTAGTTGTGCTGGTACTGTGAGAGGGGCTAATTTGCACAAAAACTGGTATGTACTGGAGGAACTCAAGGACAAGAAAGTGATTTTACCAGATCTGGATCCGCTACCTGGAACGTAGTAAAATGCTGCCAGAGGCACTTCTCGTACTTTAAATATTCTTCCGCCATCTCGTCATAAGGTGAAACGGTGGTGGGTTTGGAGCCAATGGCCAAGAGAGTAACATGGACAACAAGGTTGCCTGACGTTTCTGTCCCTCTCACTGCTTTCTTTTATATTAGAATATAATGAATATTCGAATCGAATCAGAGTTCCCATATGCAATTTTCATTACTTTTTACAATCGTGGATATTGATTTGCTACAATATATTACTTTTACAAAAACATGTGTTTCATTACAGTAGGTCTCATAAAAGGGTGGAAATTGAGAAAAAGAAGATATTTGACAGGTATCGTCTAATTGTAAGTCCTGAAGACATGAGAAAGTATAGCGAGAATTGTCAGAGGAAGAATTACAAGAATTATCAGATTCATGTGAATCTGACTCGGAAGAGACATCAAGAGTTTGTCACAAACTGTCTTGCTCACTATGTCAGCAAGTTTGTCGCTATTGATGAGATAGTACATCCTTTCAGAGGACGCTACAGTATATCCCTAATAAGCGTGCAAAATATGGGATCAAGATTTATGCATCATGTGATACCAAAACATTTTACACCCTGAACAGTGAAATTTACTGTGGCAAGCAGATGCCAGGACCCTACCTGAAGTCTGACATTGTGCAACGATTAGTGACACCGATTGAGAAAAGAAACAGAAATCTTATGACTGACAGTTACTACAGAAGCTGCCCTCTGGCTGAAAATTTCCTCGGCAAAGGTTTGACTTTCTTGGGAACCATGAAAAAAAAAGAAAGAAAGAAATACCTCAAGAATTCCAAGCAAATAAAACCCGAGAAGTTCAGTCATGTCTCTTCGGTTTTCAAGACGATTTTTGTATGGTCTCGACTGTTCCTAAAAAGAACTAAGCTGTGATTTTTTAATCGACAATGCATAACACAAATGAAATATATCAATAGACTAAGAAATCGAGAGTAAATCTGGACTACGATGCCACCAAAGGAGGAGTAGATACTGTAGATAAGATGGGCTCATCCTACAGTACTTCCAGAATAACGCGACAATGGCCACTTGCACTTTTCTACAGATATCTAGATTTGCTGGGATAAATGCAAACATTATTTTCAAATTGAACAATCATGATAATAAAGAAGGAAGACGAATTTTTTTTGAAACATCTTGCTCTGGACCTATGGAAGAACATTTGAATCAATGAGCGTTACTTGAGACACTTGCCAAGAATATTCACCCCTTCATGACCAAGTATAGGCACGAAGAAGAGAAGACCAAGGCGCCAACAGAACATGAAATTTGCTACATATGTGGCAGGCATAAAAACAACAGAACCAGAACAGTATGTATGAAATGCAAGAAAAATGTATGCAAGAAACATAGTGTCATAGGTACAAAATCCATGCCACGTGAAAGTGAGCTGCAGATGGAAGTTGACTAATTTATTCACAATCATAAACAGGAGTGAGAGTTTATCAATTCTCCATCCCACAATGTGTTCCGTTGATACTTTCTTTTCACGTGAATCATTGCAAAGTGATGTAATTAAAAGAACCATGAAGGCAATAAAGAATATCGGCTTGTTATAAATTAGAGTGACAATAATAGACAATTGTGAAGGCAAAAAATAAATAAAAGATTATTTTTATAGAGCCATGTAATGTTATGTTATGTTTTATCAAATAAAATGTAACTGGCGATTATATAAAGATTATTTTTCGTTAGGTTAAAAATGTAATACTAATTGTGGTGAAAAAGCCACAACGCGCCCACTCATGGAAGTATGAAAGGCGCGCCCACCGAAGGGTTATAAAACAAATTTGATTTTTCCACACTAGTTTATAAAATTATGTAATAGCAAATCCAGTTCTGTGTTTGATCGTCTGTATTTAGTTATCAGTTCGTGCACCGAAATCTCTATTTCATTTTCATTTCTTACGCTTTCTTATAGATTCACGTTTAATACCGAACGTGTTTTTTTGTCTGCTACACATTCAGGTTATTAGATCATAAAGCGACAGTTTAATTTTAATTTTGAAGGAATCTCTGTAAAAGTACATATTAATTTCTAATGTACGACTCGTTCGCTTCAATTTTTAGATCATAACACATCTTTTTTATTTTCATTTTCAACGGTTCGTGTAAAAGAACATATTAAAAGCGACTGTATAATAAAAATCCGTTATCTCTTACACGCTCTTCTGAATTTTTAGCCCATAAAAGAAAAGTTATGTTCCTTGTGTTCGTTTCTGTTGTCTTTCGACAAACGAATGTGTTAACACGATGCTTTTTTTTTTTTTTTTTTTTTTTTTTTTTTTTTTTTTTTTTTTTTTTTTTTTTAAAAAATCCGCTGCCATACACTAAGTACAGTTGAGGAAGCATATTACATTTTGATTGAGCACGACTAGACTGCTGAGGTGTCCTTCAGAACAAAGAATAGCAGTGTACGGAAACAGCTCATAGCGCTCCCATCCAAAACGGCAATTGTGAAGTGATCGGGTAATAGTTATTATTTAAAACATGTTTTTGGGGGGGATGCATATAACATGGTTTGCACCGACGCAGTCATTGGAATGGCTCTGTATAAGAATGTGCATCATAAAACTCTACCATTTGAGGACCCTACGTTGGATGACATTTTAAAATGAACCCAATCCTTCAAAGTTTCCCAGGCCACAGGCAATCAGCTATATTCTGGGGCGAGGTGGCAGCTGTCGTGTCATACTTGGGAGAGAGGTCCGACTGCCAACACAACAAATGTGCTACTTCTAATGTTGAACATATTGCCCAAGGAGAAGTTAGGCCTCTCTCACCATGTTGTATGCTCTAATAACACGTGAGAATGCAGCTGGTAAAATTAGTCAGAAGTTCGATATTTCCATATTTAAACCCCTGCCACTTTCAAGGCACGAACTGGATAAGGCCCTAAAATGACAGTAACTGTTACTTGTCGAGATGTCGGTGGTTTTCGATGTTATCGGTCAGCACTCCCTGGAGTGGTGGCTGTTTGCTTGTTCAATGGATTATAAATGTTGTCTCTCGCTGTAATATCGAAAGAGTTAGTTTACACCCATAACGCCCATTATCAAGGAAAAAATGACAACTTACTGACCATTTTTACGATAATCTTTTACAGTAGTCTTTTCTATCACTAATTCTTTTTTATGCGCAGTGATTACACTTGACTATAGTCAAACACATCCACACAAGCACGTTACACATTTTTAAAAATTCTATTGATTAGAACCAGTTTCCAAGCAAATATAATAATTTCAGTTTGTGCTTGAGGTTAATATTGTTGTGCATTAAATTTTTACTTATAATACAGTTCAAATTTCAATGAATGATAATTATTACAAGTAGTTTCCATGATCTTGTCGTTAGGCAGTTGTAATTTTGAGGAAAATTGTGCTTCACGTTTTCACAAAGCTGTGTCAGCTGTTCTCGCGTCCCGACGTCACGCAGAGTAAATCTGTGGAGCATTGGATGCAACGTCGTCCAGACGTGAATTAATATTTCTCTCATTACGATTGATCGAAATTGGGTTTAATATTTACTATTCTCCTCGTAATTTTGAACGTATAATACGATGTACCGTAGGCAAATGAGCCCGACTGTTGTCCGCAGCAACGCAGTTCGGCAACGTGGACTTTGTTTGCCCGCTCTCTGCTGCCGTGCATGCGCAGTTCGTATCCCTCCACGCCTCTATGGGCGGAAGCGCCTTCCTACGCGAGGCGGGCTATAGTAAAAGAGAATTTGGTAGTTGACAGTGTTTGTGTTGGGTCAACAACGACATTGTGCGCGGGGTTGGAGTCCCAGGCAGCACAGAACTGTGCCAAACGTGTGCACATCTCGCTACTGGTGAAGAAACTATAAATATTTCATGTCTATTCATAGCTATAAGACAATAGCGAAAGGTACAGGGTTCGAATCCCTGTCAGGCAAAAATCATTTGTATCGTCATTTCAGGTTCCAATATCACGCTATTGATGAACATAAATATCTGACATCTGATAGTGCTTAGTTAACAATTCGTATAGATATCAGGCTCTACTCCGTGTCTATCACCCCAACTTTACTTCATGGCGTTTTACGCTTGTGGACGATCCTTAATTACATACCTTTTGTGGATACTTCTCAGGGGCAATATAAGCTTCATGTGGTTCCAGTGCAGTGCTAAACTTATAATCTTTTAGTTCCAGCTTCGGACATTTGGCCTTTATGCCCAGTCGAGATTCGATCAGACATGCAAGCTTTGTTTGGTTAACAGAGGGTTCAGTTTCGGAGCACGACAGTAACTCGTCATGTCATTTAATGAGTGTGATAAGACTTCTGAACTGCCACTTACTGTAATGAAGTTTAATTTACAAGTGTCAAGGACTGACTCATCACTAATAACGTGTTTTCTAACATTTGTTGTATGACGATATTGGTCTACACCTTGCCTGACTGCCATAAGGAGCAGTGTTCTCTAGTAGTCTCTTGTGGTACCCATTGTGTATAGTCAAATGACTGTGACGGGGAGCGTTATAGGAGCTGCGACACAGCTATGCTATGTTGCTTGCATACAGTCAGGTGGTGCGGACACATTGAAATTCAGGGGTAGCCCGCTTTTTGTGCTGTTAAGTATACTTCCCTGTACTTCTGGTCCAGGCTCTATGGCCTCACAACAAAGCCCAGTGTCACCCAGCAGGGCAGATACTACTGCACCTGAATCAATATCAAACATGGCAATAGCGAAGGGTGCAAGGTTCGAATCCCTGCCAGGCAAAAATCATTTGAACTGTCGTTTCAGGTTCCAATATCACGCTGCTGCTGAACACATTTAATATCTGACTCTGCTTAGTTAACAATTTGTATAGGTATTGGGTCCCACACTCCGTCCATCACTATAACTTTGCTTCATGGCGTCCACGCTTGTGCATTGTACTTTATTACATTCTGTTTGTGGCTGCTTCACAGGGGTAATATAAGCTTCATGGGGTTTCCGGTGCAGTGCTAAACGTATCCTCATTTAGTCCAGGTTCAGACATTCAGCCTTGTAACCAGATACTTCCATATTTTACGTCTCTTTATGCCTAGTTGAGCCTCAATCCGACACGCAAGCTTTGTTTGCTTGACAGTCGGTTCAGATTCGGATCACGGACAAGAACTCGTCATGTCATTTAATGATTGTGATAAGACTTCTGAAGTGTCACTTATTACCGCGCGACCGCTACGGTCGCAGGTTCGAATCCTGCCTCGGGCATGGATGTGTGTGATGTCCTTAGGTTAGTTAGGTTTAAGTAGTTCTAAGTTCTACGAGACTGATGACCTCAGAAGTTAAGTCCCATAGTGCTCAGAGCCATTTGAACCATTTTTTGTCACTTATTGTAATGAAGTTTGATTTACAAGCGTTAGGGACTGCCTCATTCCTAATAACGTGTTATCTAATATTTGTTGTATGTTGGTACTGGTTTACATCTGTACTTATTGCCACAATGAGCAGTGTTCCCTAGTGGTGTCAAAATGGTTCAAATGGCTTTGAGCACTATGCGACTTAACTTCTGAGGTCATCAGTCAACTAGAACTTAGAACTAATTAAACCTAACTAACCTAAAGACATCACACACATCCATGCCCGAGGCAGGATTCGAACCTGCGACCGTAGCGGTCGCTAGGCTCCAGACTGCAGCGCCTAGAACCGCACGGCCACTCCGGTCGGCCCCTAGTGGTGTCATGTGGTAACCATTGTGTATAGTAAAACGACTGTACCCTACAGGGTTTCGGCATTTAGATGACCTGTGACACAACTGCATTACGTTGATTGCATTTAGCAGTGGCTCACTTTTTTTGCTGTCATGTGTACATGTGCCAATGATTTTTGTGTCATGGAGAGAGGAACTGCAGACAATAATTTTTTGTAGATGCTGCAAAGGGTGCACGGGAAGCTATTGATAAAGTTAACTATGTTGCAGACACTGTGGGTAATGAAGTAACATAGACGCGGATTCCTTGCCAACTATGGTTGTGCTGCCTCCTCACAAGGAAACCTCCCCATCGAACCCCCCTCAGATTTAGTTATAAGTTGGCACAGTGGATAGGCCTTGAAAAACTGAACACAGATCAATCGAGAAAACAGGAAGAAGCTGTGTGGAGCTATGAAAAAAAGAAGCAAAATATACAAACTGAGTAGTCCATGTACAACATAGGCAACATCACGGAGAGTGTGAGTTTAGGAGTGCCATGGTCCCGTGGTTAGCGTGAGCAGCAGTGGAACGAGAGGTCCTGGGTTCAAATCTTCCCTCGAGTGCAAGGTTAATTTTTTTTTATTTTCGCAAAGTTATGATCTGTCCGTTCGTTCATTGACGTCTCTGTTTACTGTAATAAGTTTAGTGTCTGTGTTTTGTGACCGCACCGCAAAACCGTGCGATTAGTAGACGAAAGGACGTGCCTCTCCAATGGGAACCGAAAACATTTGATCGCAAGGTCATAGGTCAACCGATTCCTCCACAGGAAAACATGTTTGATGTATTCTATACGACACAGGCGACGGCATGTGCGTCACATGACAGGAACATGTTGTCGACCCACCTAACTTGTACACTTGACGAATAGGTAAAAAGATTCTTCTCCCTTGCCCGATTTGGGTTTTCTTGTGGATGTGATGATCACTCCCAAAAAAGTGATGAAAACATAAGAGTATGTCACATAAACTGCAACAAATGAATGCAACAGTTTCACAGTCGCAGTTTTCCCTGTGCTCTGTGAAAACATATGTTTTTAACGTTTCAATTTTTCCGTGTGAGACCGTCGAATCCTGCGTATGTCCAAGCAAATCTGAACATGTCCTGGAATTTTGGAGAGCGAAGTTGATTATGTGTGAGTGCCTGAACTTTGATAATTGTCTGAAAATAAAAGATTAAACTTCTCACTCGAGGGAATACTTGAACCAAGGACCGTTCGTTCCGTAACTGCTCACGCTAACCACGGGACCAGGGCGCTCCTGTTCTCACACTGACCTTGATGTTACTTTTCTTACGCATGGACTACTCAGTTTATATATTTTGCTTATTTTTTTCATAGTTCCACACAACTTCCTCCTGTTTTCTCGATTGATCTGTGTTCAGTTTTTCAAGGCCTATCCACTGTGCCAACTTATAACTAAATGGTTCAAATGGTTCTGAGCACTATGCGACTTAACTTCCGAGGTCATCAGTCGCCTAGAACTTAGAACTAATTAAACCTAACTAACCTAAGGACATCACACACATCCATGCCCGAGGCAGGATTCGAACCTGCGACCGTAGCGGTCGCGCGGCTCCAGACTGAAGCGCTTAGAACCGCTCGGCCACCCCGGCCGGCTATAACTAAATCTGAGGGGGGTGCGATGGGGAGGTTCCCTTGTCAGAAGCAGGGAGAGGGTAGGAAAAGGTACTTGTAAGACTACTGTTCAGGTCAATAAGGCCAAATCCTTGATACTATTCTTCTCGGGTGTGCAGCCCGATCATAACGCCATCTTGACACTATATTTCAGCGGTCCATTTGCCGCCATCTTCAGGTGAGAGTGCTGGTACCAGCAGGCCTCAAGGAAATGTAATATTACAAGAGTAATTCAGTCTGTGGCTTGCATTACTGTGAGGAAAATTAAATAGAACTACCTGTAAATATATTGTTTGTGGTAATACTGTATGTGGTTTATATGTGATCATCGTTTTAGAACTGGGGGAACGTAAGGGTAACTTTTGCCTCACAGACAGAGTTCCGAGAGGTGTACCAAACTAGCGAATCAAGAAGCCGGCGGACAGACTGGAAGAAATGTCGAACATAAGAGATCAATTGAATAGGATCAACTGCTGTGAAAAGTCGATTTTTAAGAAAATTCGTTAAGAGAGAAAGAGTTTTACAATTTTATTTCTCATTTGTTGGGTGATGGGTCAGTTGAGTCTTGTTTATGGATGAGAAACGAAGGAAGTTCGACAAACATATAACTACATGAGACAGTCGCATTTTTGCAGAGCATTTACTTCAACACGAGCAACAGTACAAAGATAACCAGCATAGTACAGTCATAACAATTAGTGTCACAATATTTGGCACCTCTATGGCTCTGACTCTGCTTTGTGCAGCATTCATCGATGTTAAGTCTAGAACCGCCAACCCACCTGAACCCCCAGTATGTCTATTACTGATGGACTGGATTACCCATAGCCAATAAGGAATAGATAAGTGAAGGTTTAATACAGATGCTGTTTGATAAGCTTAAGAAGTTTCGCCGGCCGCTGTGGCCGAGCGGTTCTAGGCGATTCAGTTCGGAACCGCGCTGCTGCTACGGTTGCAGGTTCGAATCCTGCCTCGGGCATTGATTTGTGTGACGTTCTTAGGTTAGTTAGGTTTAAGTAGTTCTAAGTCTAGGGGACTGATGACCTCAAGATGTTAAGTCCCATAGTGCTTAGAGCCATCTGAACCAATCTAAGAAGTTTCTTGAGTAAATATATTTATTATAAGTAGTCATTTGGAGATGATTCGAGCCTAAGGAGTCTTGTGACATTTGTTTGCTACTTTGCAAGCACTCATATGATGGAGTAATGGTCATGTATAAAAACAAGACAGTCCAATGGGATAACCATGGAATAATGCCATTTACGTTAGGTATGCAGCCAACGAAGCTACTTATTTAAAGTGACTTTTGATCAGTAGGAAAAAATGGTCTAGGCTGCAAAAACAGCATAAGTTTTATCGATACACTTCGCCTTTTTGAGGCATCTTCAGAAACGATAGGATCTATGGGTAACACATTAGTCATAAGTAATCGAAGTTTTTGTGTACCTTTGGCGAAGACATGCCGCTATGCATTCTGTTTCTACAACAAAGAATGATTTCGTACTGAAAATATATCATGGTTGGTGCGCCATGGCATAGAGAGGGAGGATTTATATGATTGTTATAAGGAAAAAGCTAAATGTATAGTACATAACTGTCAGTTTGCTGGGTGTTATTTGAACCTTTGCTTAATTACCACAAGCTGAGATCCACAGGCTCGCTCTACTGAGGAGAGGATATGTGTAGCATCACCGCTATTTTATGGCATGACTGAATAAAATGAGGATGCTACCACAGCTAATGCAAGAGGCTGTGGAAGGGAGTCAGACTGGAGCTACCCAGACACACTTGCATCAGCGGCTACCTGTTGATTTGGCAAGCACTGTCGAGACAGTTACCACATGATACAGACAAGAGGACACACTAAGGCATCATAGCAATGACGCAGCAGAAAGGCAGAGGCCATGTGGCATGGGTGACCTAATTTCTTGAAGTCCAAGCCACTGTTCTGATGTGGTTTATGTGATGAAAACAGATTCTTTAGCGAAACAAGGCCGGGTCAAGTCTATATAAATCCTCATTAAAGTCAAGAGTATCGCAGTCTGCCAGCCACCTGTCCTGCAGGGGAACCTACAACAGTTTACTAGTCTACTGAGATCAACAAATCACCACCCCTGGACTCTGCCACTGCTAGATGCGGCCCTGATTTTTGCGCTGAGACCAGTGCTGTGGATTTACTGCTATCCTACTATTAGGTCACCTGCAGACTTACCTCAGGTGTTGCCGTCCTCCTACCATGGAGGCCGACAGTTCGAGCCTGGGGCCATGGAGCCACTCCACTGCCATCGCTTGTGTGAGCAAACTCTTTGCTGCCTACATATGTTCATGTGGACAAACACTGCTGTTGCTATGAGTCATCTCATCCATGCTGGGTCCTCGACATGATATTATGCAACTCAGGGTATCCCTTCCAATCGGGGCGCCTTTAGTCAGCATTGTCAACTGTCGCCGTCCGATGTGATCAGTATCCTTGCAAAGTTGCTGCTATCATCACTTCCTCATTCATACAATGGTGCATGCCACCAGGCCACCTGCTGACAGCCATACAACTTCACAGGCCGTCCACCACTTTTGTCCAACATATGTTGGCTCCTCAGTGTATTGTTGCAGTTTATTGAGTAATAAATGAACGTGCTAACACTGATATTGATACATCAGACGACTACCAGGCTTTCTCTCACCGCTTCACTGCTAACCTGCCCAGGTTGGTGAACTACTGGCTTCCTGACGCCAACAACTCAGCTGCACCGTCCATCATAGCGGCCATCCACTATTAAAACTGAACTGGTCATTTCGGAATGGGGACAAGTTAATGAATGCGACTTTTGAGGTAATGAAAGAAAATATGTTTCCTCTTCGAATAATTAAGTATATCTATAGTCTTTCTCCCACACTTAGTCTTCAAGAAGCTTAACTGTGCATGTTTGAAACCTGATGTATCAAATACGTATCCAAAATGTTCTTCAACTGAATCTTGACTTCTCTCCATTCTGCAATGAAGTGTCAGATATGTAATAAGAATGAGCCATAACAAATCTGTTTCCTAGCAAGTATGATTGAAAAAACCTAAATTAAAACAGTAGAAAGTTGTGCGGTTTCTAAATTTTAATTCCCCAGTAAAAAGAATATGTGAGGCACTTTATATGAGGTAGGAGCTACGTTTCTGTTTTCCAGTAAAATAAGAAAACTTTGCACTACAATAAGGTGGAACAAACAAACAGTTCAAATGGATCTGAGCACTATGGGACCTAACATCCGAGGTCATCAGTCCTCTAGAACTTAGAACTACTTAAACATGACTAACCTAAGGAAATCACACACATCCATACCCGAGGCAGGATTCGAACCTGCGACCGTAGCAGTCGCGCGGTTCCGGACTGAAGCGCCTAGAACCGCTAGGCCACCGCGGCCGGCAACAAACAGTCAAATCCAGTTTAGCCAAAAGTACTTTAAGATAAGAAACAAGACTTGTATAGTAATTAATACAGCTTAATAAAGAGTTTTTCTGTCTTACAGTAAATATTTCAAACCGAACGTCCGTCCACAGTTAGAGGTATAACACTGGATACATCTTGTCAGACCTAGTCCTCAGCATATTCCTCCTCACAAGACAGCGAAATCGGTATGTGTTCATAGAAGGAACCGTATTATGTGGGAATGTGCTACTTCATTTATTTAATTCTCTGGAGTTTTTTTCCTATCAGTGAGAATTTTCCCATTGTATGTCTTTTGTGTGGGCTATGTTATACATCCAGCGCCAGATTTTCACAGACAAAATACGTTCTGAGTAACATCATCGCCAATGTAAGCACTAGCACTTTCTAATCCAGATTCAGTGTTCGAGTAAAAAAATTCACTAAATTGTGCTGGAGAAAACGTTCTTTACTTTTTATCACAAGTGCGACTTCTGAGCAAGAGGTCAGCTAGTAAAATTCTGGC
This sequence comes from Schistocerca piceifrons, assembly GCF_021461385.2. Taxonomy (NCBI): domain Eukaryota; kingdom Metazoa; phylum Arthropoda; class Insecta; order Orthoptera; family Acrididae; genus Schistocerca; species Schistocerca piceifrons. The sequence continues at coordinate 322,703,410 of NC_060140.1, forward strand.
CACCAGTCTTTAAAGTTCAGAACATCTTTAAAATGACTGTATTTACACGAATTTATTGTTTATGCTGCATGGTTGATTAAAGCAGTGTGCTGTTCTGGCACAGTATCTTCTGATCTCTCATTTCACCACATTAAAACCACGGTCAGATAGAAGAAATGAATTACCTCGTTGTGAAAAATAGTGAACAACAATACGAAAAATTCCCAAGGGAGTCAATGGGAACAAAGATTGTGTGACAGTACGATTTTTATTTTTCCTCCAAAGTTGTCTGAAAAAATATACATTTCTCTTACTGATGAGAGGGTATTATTCTGAATGTAATAAGGCAGAAATGAACGAACCTCAGTTGGAGATTTATGGCCAGCGCCATCATGATAAGCATATAAGTGTACCTTATTCTCTTTAAGTTATTAATATTAATTACCTTCATCCACTGTTGCTTATAATAAAAATGTATTCATCAAAGGAAAGTTCTGAATAAAATTGAAAAATATTCCTTGTGCATCATCTCATTCTTTACACTTTTTTTTTGCACTTCTTGCATTTTAGAATAAAATTTCTTACTGTGACGTTTAAGAACCAAAGTGCTCTAACAGCATCTCCATGGGTAGATTCTCACAAATTTTAAATTTTTATATTACCTTTAGCTTCTCACACTTGCTGTACATATTCATTTGTTGTCAGCCAAAGTGCAGTGAAAAATTTTCTGAAAGAAGTTTAGACAAAATTTTATATTTTACACCACATTTAGCAATAAAGAGGTCACCCACTAGTTACAGATTGATATGAACATCCACAGTAGTGTATATCTAAAGTTAGGAAAAACTGAATACGGTACTACATCAGATACAATTTTTCTCCTAGTATGGTGAGTAATGGAGCTCAGCAGTTAATTGAGCCAGCATGAATTTTTGCGAGATCTCCCGCGAGATCAAAGTCAAGGTCACCCCCTACCTGCTGTCTTCTTCCACCCTCCCCTTCCTCTTCCCCCACTCCTCTAGGTCAACTGCGATGTGTATAAATGTCTGGGAGTTCAAATTCGGATATGGGATGTTGTCATATTGGCTGAGGGTGTTGGGCCAGCCTTCATGGCTGCCATATTTCCTGTGTTTATTTAGGACCCTTATCACTCTGATTTGTGATCCAATATGGCTGCCAGATCTTTTCTGTTAATTAATATAATTTACGACTCAATAAGAGCATAATGTGTCTGCCCAAGACATTAAAAAGATACTTCAGATGTCACCAGCACTGTGCTACATAGAAAGTGGCATGGAATGATGTATGTTAGTACTGTATTTAAACAAGTGCACCATTACCACATAGCATTTACACTGTGGACACGTTGGGATTCATTTTAGTACACTCTTCCTGGGTAACATTAATTCTGTATATGCAGACTTCACCAAAGGTCTTACTGTGGTGGTAACACTGATTCCCGTCAGATCACTGAAGTTAAGCACTGTTGGGCTTGGGAGCACTTGGATGGGTCACCTTCTGGGTCTTGTCAGTGCTGTCGGCAACTGGGGTGGATTCAGCCCTTTTGAGGCCAACTGAGGAGCTTCTTGACTGAGGAGTAGTGGAACCTGTCACTCCTGTATCCACATCCAGCGATGGCTAAATCTGCGGATGAGACAGTGGCCAGTCGGAACTGTTAGGCCTTCAAGTCCTGTTCGGACGATGTTTTTTTTATTTACAGACTTCATATTTTTAAGCGAATTATGCTGATATCCCATGGTTTCATATTTAATAATTACTGCAGGTATTTATTTATGTGATCCCACTGCACTGTCAGGTTTAGTAGAAACGAATGGGACTACTAAATCTTTAACATAAACATCCACAGTGACCTCCAAGCACTGTCTGCCAGTGGCGCAATCATCGTGTCGCGTGGCACGAGATGTCTACGGGGTAGGAAACACTAGGCGCCATAGTGCTTGCTACTACTCCAAAGTCTCCAGCCATCTTGCCCTTGCCTTGCCTTTCTGCGTCTATCTGGCTCTGAGCACCACTATGGATTGGCTTTAATAGTGTGGCCAATTGCACTGCAGGAGGATTCAGGGGGTGGCCGGCATTGCTCGTGCATAACCATATTAATCTCCCCACCTCACCAAGGACTCACACCAGGAGCAGGTAAGATACACTACTGGCCATTAAAATTGCTACACCACGAAGATGACGTGCTACAGACGCGAAATTTAACCGACAGCAAGAAGATGCTGTGATATGCAAATTATTAGCTTTTCAGAGCAGTCACACAAGGTTGGCGCCGGTGGCGACACCTACAACGTGCTGACATGAGGAAAGTTTCCAACCGATTTCTCATACACAAACAGCAGTTGACCGGCGTTGCCTAGTGAAACGTTGTTGTGATGCCTCGTGTAAGGAGGAGACATGCATACCATCACGTTTCCGACTTTGATAAAGGTCAGATTGTAGCCTATCGCGATTGTGGTTTATCGTATCGCGACATTGCTGCTCGCGTTGGTCGAGATCCAATGGCTGTTAGCAGAATATGGAATCGGTGGGTTCAGGAGGGTAATACGGAACGCTGTGCTGGACCCCAACGGCCTCGTATCACTAGCAGTCGAGATGACAGGCATCTTATCCGCATGGCTGTAACGGATCGTGCAGCCACGTCTCAATCCGTGAGTCAACAGATAGGGACGTTTGCAAGACAACAACCATCTGCACGAACAATTCGACGACGTTTGCAGCAGCATGGACTATCAGCTAGGAGACCGTGGCTGCGGTTACCCTTGACGATGCATCACAGACAGGAGCACCTGCGATGGTGTACTCAACGACGGACCTGGATGCAAAATGTCATTTTTTCAGATGAATCCAGGTTCTGTTTACAGCATCATGATGGTCGCATCCGTGTTTGGCGACATCGCGGTGAACGCACATTGGAAGCGTGTATTCGTCATCGCCATACTGGCGTATCACCCGGCGTGGTGGTATGGGGCGCCATTGGTTACACGTCTCGGTCACCTCTTGTTCGCATTGACGGCACTTTGAACAGTGGAAGTTACATTTCAGATGTGTTACGACCCGTGCCTCTACCCTTCATTCGATCCCTGCGAAACCCTACATTTCAGCAGGATAATGCACGACCGCATGTTGCAGGTCCTGTACTGGCCTTTTTGGATACAGAAAATGTTCGACTGCTGCCCTGGCCAGCACATTCTCCAGATCTCTCACCAATTGAAAACGTCTGGTCAACGGTGGCCGAGCATCTGGCTCGTCACAATACGCCAGTCACTACTCTTGATGAACTGTGGTATCGTGTTGAAGCTGCATGGGGAGCTGTACCTGTACACGCCATCCACGCTCTGTTTGACTCAATGCCCAGGCGTATCAAGGCCGTTATTACGACCAGAGGTGGTTGTTTTGGGTACTGATTTCTCAGGATCTATGCACAAAATTGCGTGAAAATGTAATCACATGTCAGTTCTAGTATAATATATTTATCCAATGAATACCCGTTTATCATCTGCATTTCTTCTTGGTGTAGCAATTTTAATGGCCAGTAGTGTATGTCTTTGCGCTGCCAGCTTAAGGCAGTGTATAAACCAACGCTAATATCATAAGAACGTTCTATGATACTTAAGAAAATCATCGATAATCATAAAATTTTTTGGGCAGTGCACATGCAAGTTTGTAGTGTGCTTTGCAATCTATATTGTGCATACATTATCTGACCAAAAGTATCTGGACGGCTGCTAATGGGCGGTAATATGCGACGCTGTAAACACAAACTGTTTTTAAAATGAAAATCATGACTGGTGTTAGAAAAATGTTACTTTACCACTCTCCCTGGTATTTCCTTGCAAACAAAAGGGGGTAACGCTAATGATTTTTTTTTTTAAAAGTCACACATTTGCCATTGCTATGTAGATCATATTTAAAAAATAAAATCCTGACTGGTGTAACCCCCATCTCCATTCCAATCGTGAATGGCACTTGCATGATTCTTGACAAAACGGTGTAGAAATTGCCCTTGTTTAAGTTAGTAATAATTATGCATTGCTTAGTGTGTTTTTAGTTCTAAATAACATCTGTACATAGACATAAGGGGAACGAAATAACGTGTTTTCTCTCTACATCTGTGGATGTGTCATATGGAAGTGGGAGCCAAAGACGGCGTTTCATTGCCAGAACATTTTGAAGAAGCAGCAAGTCTAATAAACAGGCTGCCTACACTACGCCTGTCGCTCTTGTACACCGTACAAGGTGGTACAGCGGTTAGCACACAGAACATGCATTTGGGAGGACGACAGTTCGAACACGCGTCCCGCCATCTAGATTTAGGTTTTCCGTGATTTCCCTAAAACGCTCCAGGCCTTTGAAAAGGGAACGGCCGATTTTCCTCCCTATCCTTGACACAATCGGAGCCTATGCTCCGTCTCTAACGATCTCGATTTCGACGGGCGTTACACCCAGTCTTCTTTCCTTTACTCCTCTTGTATAACAGTACAGAATAGTATGGAAACCGTACAAGTTAATATCGATGGTTTCGTAGAAGGAATGACGCCACTGATTTATTTTTCCATCTGTAATTAATCCGCTCTTGTTTAACCCTCTCTACTGATTGAAACAGACAATGAAAACTCCATGTACGGTATGATTGTATGATCCCATATTGTTATAGTAAAGGTGACATCCATCACCTTTAAAACATCACATATAAGTGGAATAATACACAAAAAACGCACTTGAAAATCGGAATCATTTCCCGAAACATATCATGCAAGGGATAAATAAAAATAAGATTGAGACTGGCAGTGAAAAAAGGTACTTTACCAACAAGTCCATTACTTAGATCTTACTCATGTTAGAGATTTATAGTCATTAAAAATGGTTGACCTGAGATCCTGCTGCCTGCACATTAAGTACGTAGCAGATTTTATGAAGTAACCTATACGTCAGGTCTACATCGGCATCTACATTTATACTATGTGAACCACTGTGAAGTGCATGGCAGAGAATATGTCCCATTGTATCAGTTATAAGGGCTTTCTCCCGTTCCATCCACGTAAGAAGCACGAGATGAATTATTGGCTAAATGCCTCTGTACATGATTAATTACTCTAATCTGGCCCTCACGGGGGCGATACGTAGGGGATATTCGTATATTCCTAGAGTCATAATTTAAAGCTGGTTCTTTAAAACTTTTTAGTAGAATTACTCTGGATAGTTTCCGTCTGTCTTCAAGAGTCTGCCAGTTCCGTTCTTTCAACATCCATGTACCAGGCTCCTGCAGGTCAAATAAACCTGTGACCATTGGTGCAGTCTTTCTCGGAATACGTCCAGTAGGCGTATGCTACTTGCTACCTGCTTCACACACGACTAAGCCAATGTGATCGTTCCATTTCATGTCCCTACTATATGTTACGCCCAGACATTTGTGTGAGTTTACCGAATCCAACTGTGACTCGCTGATGTGATATAACATATCAGCTTCTGTCGGAGCACGACAAAGGAGACGATGTTCATCTTTGAAACACTGACAGAGAAGTGGGAAACCATTTGCTTTCCCCAACAAAAATATTGCCATGTGAAGATAATCGCTCTATTTTAACTCAGAACATTCTACATCTTTTTACATATGTTCTCTTTGTAGTGAAGCGTTCATACTCATCATCTACTTCTCACTGCCATTGTGTATATATGTCCCCTCCCACTGTCTCCTTTTTTCCATTCTTTACTGTATATTCCACTGACACTGTCTCCCCACATACTTACACTGCCTCCTTTGGTCTTTCTTCCCCGCTGGAGCTATCTCCACCATATCTCGGCAGCTCAAAAATTCTGGTGGATCTAACTTATTTTTTCCCTGTACTAAAGTGTTTCAAATTTCAACCCAAAATGCGCCCTCCCCTATACCTACGTGTTGAAGTAGGCCGGTCTGGAGGTGTGCAGATCCTCGTAACCTACGCATAATCTCCACTGATTTGTATTTTTCATTTCCACTTCCGCTCCCACTTCTGTCTCAGTCCATCTCTCTTTCTGTTTTACTGCCGCTGTCTCCCACTGACCGTCAATATCTTGTCTCTCTTTGGCTCATTGTCTTCATCCATCTCTCTTTCTCTTTCTAAGCCACTTTCTCTCTCCCAACATTACTGTCCCCCACTCTCTTTCTCCTGTACCAGAAGTATCTCCTCTCTGTTCCATCGTCACTGCCTCTCTGGTACGCTCTTTCAGCATAAAAAAGCGCGAATATGTTCGCACGCCAAAATTTTTGGAGAGAAAGAAGGAATGATGATTGAGGCAGCTGGTTCCCTACTTGTCTGTCAGAATCTTTTCCCCTCCTTTTCCCGCTACAGCAGGGTTTGCTGTTTATACAAAACGATTTCTTTAGGTCAATAAAGTTTCGAAAGGTTATTTCCATATTTAGTCATACTTATATACTTTGATACACATAAACAACAATTCAGTATGCATAATATGAGATTAAAACATTTTTTCTGGAAGCTTTGCTCATCGATCACAGTTCACCGAAAACACCCGAGTTATGATTTGTATCTTAAAAGAGTAAAAATGTTATAGAAATGTGAGACGCCCTGCTAAACCCGCAAGACAGGACAGGTAGTTTAAATAGTGGAAAGGGGCCAAAATAAGGGGCTGTCAGTTACACTCGAACATACAACTTTATTTATTTGACCAAACATTACAAGAGCCAAGAAAATTAAAAAAAGAAAACACAGCATTAATTTTTGGAACTTAATAACCGGCTGAATACACCATACAATTTCATGCCTTAAGGGCAAGACCACTTTAATTTAAAATCGACTGAAAGCCAATAACTTAAGATTCAAACCAAAATCAGAATTTTTAAAAGTCAAAAGGCCTAATCTTAAAACAGTTCTTTAATTAGGCTGTAGGCCCAAACAATCTGACACCTTAAGAGCAAAACAACTTTAATTTAAAAATCGGCTGAATGCCCATCACTCAAACCAAAATAAATTTTTAATTGGCCAAAGGCCTTACCTTAAAGCAGTTCTTTAATTAGGCTGAAGGCCCAAACAATCTGACATCTTAAGACCAAAACAACTTTCATTCGAAATCGGCTGAAGGCCCATCACTTAAGACTCAACAAAATTAAATTTTTAAAAAGGCCAAAGGCCTTACTTAAAACAGTTCTTTAAATTAGGCTGAAGGCCCAAACAATCTTATTCCTTAAGGGCAAAACAACCTTAATTTAAAAATCGGCTAGAAGCCATACAAATACAAACAACAAGAACAAATAAGAAAAGGCAGTACACCCAACAGCGCTCAGAAGTTTCCAAGGGTCGGCCTGGAATTCAAACACTAACGCTCCCTTAGGTGAGACAGGCAGTCGGCCCAACCATTCTCCATCTGACGACAGCCCAACCGACAGACAGTCAGTGGACCGACGGATAAGATAACTTCCGCTCCACCCGACCAGCACACAACAGGGAGTTCAATGGAACAACGTAGAAAGTATTGGCGCCCACAACCAATTATACATTGAGCTGTCAAACTACACGCCGTGCTGGACAGCAACAACATGATAAGGAAAATACACTGCCTGAATTTACGTCAAAGGCCAGGGCAGGTAACCGGAACGTTAACGGCCACAAGGCGGAAGATTCCGCTGGTGCACTTCAATTCAAAATAACCAGTTAAACTCCACTGGAGGGTGACTAAAATTTGCAAACTTGAAAATGCACGTTGTTGCTTTCGGGAATGTCCCAACAGCTGACAACGAAATCCAAACGACACAATGAGAACAGTCGTGATTTGCTGGTAGATTAAGTCAAAACTCAACTTTCGTGTCCAGGATCGTTGAGCCACGGACCTCATAGCAATGGGAACAGCAGCACACACTCTGACAGTGCGTGGACGCCGCCAGCGGCCCCGTCCAAGCTACGCGCTGCGGAGATTTCCTCGCTGCTCCACGCCAACCGACCAACTGGTCGCACACAGCACAGCTAGAAACTATAAGCGCCAGGCCAAAGAGAGTACAAGGTGCGAATATCGATACACACCGCTGTTGCGACTCACAGAGAGAGAGGATAACAGCATAATCGCGATAACTGTGGGAGACTAAACGCAGAATAGCAACTAAAGTTTAATTCAACGCATAACATGAGCCAGCCATGGCTCAAAATGTTTTCCTGAATTTGCTGTCTTTCCAGTTTTACAAAATTTTTGACTCATTTTATGCTGTATTCAGACATGTTAAAACCCTTTTTAACCCGTTTTTTGTCACTGGGTATATTTGTACAAGCGTGAAGTGCCCGTTACAGGGATACAAGGCGTCATAAAGTTTTGTTCGCGATGGAATGCTAACTAAAAACATATTTTAGTGACCTCAGAAACCTTGCAATGACCCCAGAACCCTTGCAATGACCCCAGAAACCTTGCCCTGTGTTCGCTGCGTCAGTGAAAATTACATTCACGCCTCATAAGGGATGTTACGAGCGTATTTTATGTGCGTTGTGCGGTAACTTTGAACCTCTGGATCTCGATAACAGATAATGATGCTGACAAAAGTTTGAAGGTTTCCACGAACAACGCCTTAAGAACATATAGCCAAAATTTCGACGATTTTTCATGAATAGAAATTACCGATGTGGCCATCGCCACAATTGGTACTTTTCGTACCCAAAAATCATGGTTTTTCGGGGATGAACAAATGGTGCTTTTATAAGCTGCCTAAGGTCCATCCTAGATCACACCTACTGCAAAAGAACGAAGCGATTTTCTCAATTTGCATGGGCTGGAGGAAGTGTGTAATGTTAAAATTTTGACCCTGTCTGTAGGATAGCTACGGTGTACCCGCTCTTCCGATAGGTATACAAATGGTTTCCAGGCCAAGGGCCATCCAAAACACTTGACGCCTTATCTCTGTGATCAATAGAACCCAAGATATGAACCCCTGAAAAATCACATTTTCACGCGCGGCTTTTTGGTATATTCTGGTACCTTCCACTGTCTTGCACGAGCTGATTATATTCTATCGTTTTGTGAAATGCTTAGTTTCCTTGTATACTTCACTGTACACAACTGCATCACCTACAAAAGTCCGAGATTAGTATTAATTTCGTCAGCAAGATCATTAATATAGAATATGAACAGCAAGTGACCCAATAGACTTCCCTGAGGTAAAGCCAAAGTTACTTTTACGTCTGTTGATGACTCTCCATCCGTGATGACATGCTGTGTCCTCCCTATCAAGACATCCTAATAACTCAAACGATCGTATTTTTGATAATAAAGTAGATATGCTACTGGGTCAAATGATTTTCGGAAATCGAGAAATACTGCGTCTACCTGACTGTCTTGATCCATGGGTTCCAGGGTGTCAACATTGAGAAAAGTTCGAGTTGGGTTTGCACATGATCTATGTTTTCGAAATACATGCTTGTTGGCATGCAGGAGGTCGTTTTGTTCGAGATACCCCAATATATCTTTGAGCTCAGAATATGTTCTAAGAGCCGGCCGCGGTGGTCTAGCGGTTCTAGGCGCGCAGTCCGGAACCGCGCGACTGCTACGGTCGCAGGTTCGAATCCTGCCTCGGGCATGGATGTGTGTGATGTCATTAGGTTAGTTAGGTTTAAGTAGTTCTAAGTTCTAGGGGACTGATGACCACAGATGTTAAGTCCCATAGTGCTCAGAGCCATTTTGTTCTAAGATTCTACAACAAAAGGATATCAAGAATATTTGGTGATCGTTCCGTGGATCATTTCTGCTACCCTTCTTGTAGACAGGTGTGACTTGTGCTTTCTTCTAATTAATGGACACAGTTTTTTGTTCGAGTAATCTATGATTGATTATAGTTAACACAGGGGCTAACCCAGCTGCAAATTGAGTATAGATTCTATCGGGCCCTGGGACTTTGTTCTGTTTTAACGATTTCAGCTATTTCTCAAAGCTACTGACACCAACGTCTATTTCACTCATCTTCTCAGCAGTACGAGAATTAAACTGGGGAAGTACTCCTGAGTTTTCCTTTAATGAAATATCTTTCGACAATATCCTGTTATGGTAGTCATTGAGGGCTTCACGCATTGCTCTCCTGATCGTCAGTCCAGTTTCATTCAGCATTTGTCCATCTATAGCCCTACGCTTTTTTTATAGTTATTATGCAGTAGTCTCTGTCGCTTTAGAAGTTTGTTTACAGTGTCTGTATGCCAGGGGTTCCCAACAAAATTTTCTCGAGGACCCCTACATCGAGCATGATTGGTACCTTGTCATATCACAGTATCAAGTACCTAAAACAGCCAAATTAAGAGTGTTTTTATGCGTTTTCTATTTTTGGTACTTAGAAAAAACATTGACATTTTCATTATTGAAAAAATATTGAGCTTAAAACTCTTTCAATTCAGCCATCATTGTTATTAACTATCTGCCTCTATCTAATTCTAGTTTTGCGCTAGAGTGTGCTAGTGTCAGTTGGCTCTAGGAAGACGCTATACGCAGAAGTTAGCGTTCGCTTAAGCTCTGCTCATGCAGGAAGCGGCCAAAACAAAAAATCTGTTATCATACGAAATATATTTAATATATTTTTTATTCTAATAGCATCTTGCGGACCCCTCTGGCATAGCTCGCGGACCCCTGAGGTGGGGTGGGGGGGGGGGGGGCCGCGGACCACTTTTTGGGAACCACTGCTGAATGCCATGGATGATCTCTCCCATCACGAACTGTTCTACTCAGTACATATCTGTGCAGTGCATGGTCAACTATTCGTTTAAAGTTGAGCCATAATTCCTCTATATGCTCCTGTCCTAACACTACTACCTCTTTGTGTTGTTTGCTGAACATATAATGCTTTCTACTTGTCTTAGCTGCCCATTGTGGCTTGATATATGTATTTCGTTTGTTTTGGTACAGTTCGTACGTATACTTCGAATTTAATCAATCATATTTTATTGATATTAACTTCCTTACACGTACTTTAATCAAGTCCTTGAAGTGCTGCAGACATCACACACATTCTGAGATATAGCAGCTATTGACATGTGAAGCAATCACTAGCTAAATGTCTGCAGTTGTTAATAACTGCCAGCCGCCGTGGCCGAGCGTTTCTAGGTGCTTCAGTCCGGAACCGCGCTGCTGCTACGGTCACAGGTTCGGATCCTGCCTCGGGCATGGATGTGTGTGATGTCCTTAGGTTAGTTAGGTTTAAGTAATTCTAAGTCTAGGGGACTGATGACATCAGATGTTAAGTCCCATAGTGCTCAGAGTCATTTGAACCATTTTTGCTAATAACTAGCGTGTAAATGCCACCCTTTCTCCCGCTTATGTTGGTCGTCGGGAATTAGTGTCATGCATTTAAATTTCCTGCTCAGTTCTGCTGAGAACCATCACTTGCGTGTAGGCAGAATTTGCTCTCATTATTGAAGACCTCGGCGCGCCATTCCAGCTTCGAAGAGTGACCCTCCGATGGCACCAATCCAGCCGTGCACGTCGATGCTGTGGCATGAATGGAAGACGGGCTAGAGGCGTGTGCGCCCGTTGTCCCACTGCTAATTACCGGTTCGAACAGTTCGTGTTGTCACGACTGGATTCACAAGCCCTCTTATCTGTGCTGTGATAGCTGTACGATCTGCCACTGCTGTCCTTACAATATGGCGATCCTGACGGGCGTCTGTGCTGTGTGGACGTCCAGAACCTCGTCTACGGGTATGGGAACGTTCACATCACGACTGGTGCCAGCATCGTTGCACAAGTGACGCAGCACGTCCAACTTGTGTGGCATTTCCACGTCCAGAACCTCGTCTACGGGTATGGGAACGTTCACATCACGACTGGTGCCAGCATCATTGCACAAGTGACGCAGCATGTCCAACTTGTGTGGCATTTCCACGTCCAGAACCTCGTCTACGGGTATGGGAACGTTCACATCACGACTGGTACCAGCATCGTTGCACAAGTGACGCAGCACGTCCAACTTGTGTGGCATTTCCACGTCCAGAACCTCGTCTACGGGTATGGGAACGTTCACATCACGACTGGTGCCAGCATCGTTGCACAAGTGACGCAGCACGTCCAACTTGTGTGGCATTTCCACGTCCAGAACCTCGTCTACGGGTATGGGAACGTTCACATCACGACTGGTGCCAGCATCGTTGCACAAGTGACGCAGCACGTCCAGCTTGTGTGGCATTACTCCGAAAGGACTATTCCGCCACTCGGAAGGCCACAATTTGACCCCTTTCAAACGCGCTCATTTGGCTGTAGTAAGCACAAGTGCGTTTCTGTGGCACAGTTGTCTGCTTGCCTCACACGTTTGCACCACAGTGAGACTTTTGGTTGTGAGCGTTCCCTATTAAAGGGTAGACACAGACGGCGCTCTGGTAGCTATGCCGCTACATCTGTTGGCGGACAAGCCGGCCGTTGTGAGCGAGCGGTCCTAGGCGCTTCAGTTCGGAACCGCGCTGCTGCTACGGTGGCAGGTTCGAATCCTGCCTCGGGCACGTATGTGTGTGATGTCCTTAGGTTTAGGTTTAAGTAGTTCTAAGTCTAGGGGACTGATGACCTCAGATGTTAAGTTCCATAGTGCTTAGAGCCATTTGTTGCGGACGACGCTGAAACCATTAACAGTACCTGTACTATCCCGCAGGCGGCATATGCCGTCATCGGATCAAAATCGACGTCCTCTTTCCAATAGTGCTAATTTTCATTCCGGCAGCGTAACTTCGTTATCTCATGTTGTCTCCCGTTCCCTCTAGTGTGAATGCTTGTCCACAGATACAGGTGAACTGTAATGATATTATATTAGGAAGAACTCCACTTACAGCTGGCAAAATTGTTGTTTTTTAAATCAGACCGGTAACGCGGCTTAAAAACGCATCATCAGATGAACCTACACCGTAAAAAGCAATGTAGAGTGTCACAACATTTCGTTGATATTAAAATTAATAAAGGAATATCTAAACTATACTTACAGCGTTAAAAAATTATAGGCATACCCATCGTTCCTAGTCAGAAATTACTATTCAGAGAATATTTTTAAAAAACTTTAGCGTCCGCTCAGTATAATTCTTTTTTCTTTTATCAAATTTTAAAGAATGGAGCACGTCTTTTTACCTTTCGCTCACCATAGTATTGACGATATTCTCTGAATAGTAAATTTTGACTGGGAGCTATGGATATGCCTATGATCTTTCAACGTTGTGAGCATAGTTTAGATGTTCCATTATTAATTGTAATATGCACAAAATCCGGTCACACTGTACTTTTGTTTTTACCGCGTAGATTCACCTGAGGATGAAGCTGCGAAACCGGACGTGTTTTAATAAACAACGATTTTAGCAACTGTAAGCGGAGTTCTTCCTGACGTCATGCCTTTCAACAGCTGCGGTTGCCCGCAATATAAAATACTTTGTGAACTGTAATGAACACTGGCGAATTATCTCCGAATTTTGGTTCAGTGTTCTTATTTCTATTCGTTCCAGTGTACACCAGGTTTTAGGAACAGCTTACAGCACCAGTAACTCATATCTCTGTAGTAAGCACCTGATCATCGCTTACAATATGAAAAGTATACCATCGCCTTGGCCTCTTCTACGGAATCGTGGAACTTCCTTCGTCAACTGCTCCTCGATTTGACTGCAGTAGCTTTTGGGTTAAATGTTTTACTCCAGCCTGGAGTTAGTCGTCATCGGAAATCATCGAAGCCCTATGTATTGACGTATTCGAGACAGCTTACTTGCGGACGTGGGTAGGCCAACAATGCTAACGTACGAAACATGTCGTTGCCCAGCAATTACACATCTGGAGCTGGGCTGGACAGTGTGATATCACCATTCACGCACGTTTCGCTTTATCGTCCGTGAGTATACTTTGCCTTATCACGCAACTGTCACAGTATTATACATGTGCTATGTTAAATGCGCTGCAGATTAGGTTAAGAGTACTGTTTCAGTATTTTTGCTAGTCAGCGTAAGATATGCAGTTTGGGGACGATAGTCACTATGCATGGACGTTTCGCTTTATCAGAGCACAGTTAACAGCAGTTATAAAAATAATTGTTATGTGGCACAATTTAATTACAGAATTTGGACAAATGTATAAACACCGGAGATGCTACCCAAGCCTCAAGGTTGTGCTTGTTGCATTTGACCACGAACGGCACCTGTTCAGTTCCTCAATACATCGGAAGTGTCAGTCGTGGTTCTCTGTAGTTGTGAGTGAATTATGTCGGAGCTAAGTGAATTTGAACGTGGGCGAATTGTTGGTGCTCGTAAGGTGCGTGCTTCCGTAGCGAAGGTAGCTGAAGTGTTGGTTTTTCAAGAAGCACCGAATCGAAGATTTATACCGGATACAGGGAAAGCGGAGAAACATCATCCACTTAGTCACAACGCGGACGAAATTTTGTGTTGAGTCGTTGTGACGGACGGTCGATGAAGAGGACTGAGACGAAAATTAAGAGGACAACAGCTGCAAAAGTCATTGCAGATGTCGCACTCCCGGGTCCTGTCAGCCCAGAAACAACACGAGGGGAACTCCTAAGCTGCGAATCGCAGGGCGAGCTGGAACTTCAAAACAACTCATCAGTGACGTAAATGCCGGTAATTTCCAAGAATGATTGCCTATCGAAGCCGCGGGGTACAAACGATACATATCGAACGAGCGATCGTATATCGATCTTGTGTCTCTGGTGGCGGGCATTATGAGTATGTTTACAGTGGTCACTACAGCAACGACAAAGTAAGAGCGTAACAAAAATACTTGTAATTACAAAGGCGACGACTTACCTTACTCGTCGTCGATTTTGTCGTCACGTGAACGTCCATTACGCTGGTCTGGATGGATAATTTGGAAGAGTCGAACCATGTATTCTTCCTTACACTCGTTCGTTTTCCGCACTGCCGCAATGAAATTTAACGGTATTTCAGCATCGAAACTGTTCTTAGGAAGTTTTACACACCTCGCACCATCACAGTCTACACAGTCCCTCCTTTCGTCGTCCGGTAGTACTTCAAATGTGCGACAAAGAGTTGAACAATTTTCTATGGGGGATAAACATACAGTTAGTTGATTTTTCCATGCGAGAGAATCCGCCGCAGAAACGTCAAGAACACCAGATATCCCACTCATTACCGACATGTCTAGGTTTCACGAGCAACTCAAAATAATTCACAGAGGTATTTAATTTAGAGCAACTAAGGGAACGACGGAAAACAGATAAAAATGACGATCACAAATAATTGATCATAACGCCTGCCACCAGAGTCGCATGATCGATTTACGATCGCACGTTCGATATGTATAGTTTGTACCCCGCGGCTTCGGTAGGCAATCATTCTTGGAAATTACCCAAATGCCCAGAACGGAAATGTCGTGCCGAAGCCACAAAATCTGGTCTATGGAGCAATGGAAGAATGTCACTTAGTCAGATGAGTCTTGTTTCAAACTGTTCCCAGTTTGTGGCGGAGTTTACGTCCGAAGAGGAAAAAGAAACACGGCGGCAGCTTCGTGATGATTTGGATAGCCATATGGTGCTATTCCATGGGCGCCATGGTTTCTTTGCAAGTTCGCATTACTGCTAAGGGCTATAGGAGCATTTTGGCTGACAAGGCCCATCACACGGCACAATGTTTGCTCGCCAATGGCCAATGGTGATGCTGTGTTCCAAGAAGACAGGACTCCTGTGCACACACTCGCATCATCCAGGACTGGGTAATTTCCAAGAATGGTTGCCTATCGAAGTCGCGGGGTCCAAACGGTACATATCGAACGCGCAATTGTAAATCGATTATGCAACTCTCGTTGCGAGCGTTATGAGTATGTTTACGGTGGTCACTATAGCAACGACAAAAAAGGAGCTTAAAAAAAACTTGTAATGAAAAAGGAGGCGACTTACCTTACTCGTCGTCGGTGTTGTCGTCGTGTGAAAGTCCATGTGATGTGTACGCTACAGGGACAATTCTCATTTTGCCATAGCCTGGGTAAACTCTGCCAATATCACGCAAGAATTTCGGCAGAGTGTCACATGCGTTAACTTTTCCCTGCAAACGCAAGTTGTGGAAATAGAGATACTGAAACAAGTCCAGTTCGTCTCTTTGTCCTGGACGCCCTTCTCTTTTAATGGAAGACTTCACAAATTTCCATAGCCGCTCGATATTCTGCGTGTTCACGCTAGCGTCATCCAAAGACACCATCTCTATAAGGTGGTTCACGAGCTCGTGTTCAAATCCTTCAGCTTTCAGAGTCTTGTAGGACTGAAACCCGTCTTTAATGGCTGTAGAACCAGGCAGCATGAAGTGCTTTATAAGACCCACTAACGTTGCCTTGTCTCGGGACAATGCTCTCACAATGAAACACGTCTGGGACTCTCGTTCTATTCCACCAAAGACCCAAATGTGATCGATTTTACTCTTTGAAGATCGTCCTCCCTGGTTCTTCCTCCTAGCTATACGAGATTCGCCCACTTCCACAACTTTACTCGCTCCACCAATTGGTACACTGTCGTTTGTCACTACCACGTAACAGACTTCTCTGCAAAAGCTGAAATAGTCACACAGGGTATTAGCAAATAACTCAGTTTCCGATGCTGTTGCTTGCAATGTTCAAATGGTTCTGAGCACTATGGGACTTAACAGCTATGGTCATCAGTCCCCTAGAACTTAGAACTACCTAAACCTAACTAACCTAAGGACATCACACAGCACCCAGTCATCACGAGGCAGAGAAAATCCCTGACCCCGCCGGGAATCGAACCCGGGAACCCGGGCGCGGGAAGCGAGAACGCTACCGCGCGACCACGAGCTGCTGACTGTTTGCAATGTGTAGTGTCGAATCCAGCAAGATAGAAGAATTACGCTGGTCTGGTTGGATAATTTAGAAGAGGCGAACCACGTATTCTTCCTGAAGCTCATTCGTTTTCCGCACTGTCCTCAGTGAAATTGAAACGGCCTTTCAGCATCGAAACTCCTCTTACGAAGCTTTACACACTTCGCACCACCACAGTCGATACAGTCCTCCTTTTGTCGTCCGGCAGTACTCCATATTTGCGACAAAATGTTAATCAATTTTCTACGATGGATAAGCATGGAATTAGATTTTTCCATGTCAGAGAACCCACCGAAGAAACGTCAGGAACACCAGACATCAAACTCACTATCGACAGAAATTGTCTGGGTTTCCCAAGCAACTCACAAATAATTCGCGGAGCAACTAAAGGAACGACGGAAAACAGATAAAAATGACGATCACAAATAATTGATCATAACGCCTGCCACCAGAGTCGCATGATCGATTTACGATCGCACGTTCGATATGTATAGTTTGTACCCCGCGGCTTCGGTAGGCAATCATTCTTGGAAATTACCCAAGACTGGTTTTGTCAGCACTAGTACGAAGTGCCATATCTCCTCTTGCCATCATAGTCACCAGATGTTAACATTATGCAGACTTTGGAGAGAATGGTGCGTGATCACTATACATCACAATCATTGTTACCACTATTCGTCAGGACGAATATTATTAGATTCCCTTGAAAAAGGTACAGGATCTGTGTTTATCCATTCGGGGACTACTGGAAGCTGTTGCGAATGCCAACCGTTTTTCTACACAATATTAGCCACGGCGATGTGTTGCGTTTATTTATTTTCGTCCACATCTGTATATCGTAAATGCAATTACTTTTGATTCTTGTTGTCACGTACATCTCAGTTCTCACACCACACTCTCATTCACCTGTACAATAACCGCTATTCCCTTTTGTTATAAGGCTTTACTGCCGGTACTAAAAATGTCAACGTTAAGGTAAAGATTGCCATACTATGTGTTTTGATTGAGCGATGACGTAATGAACAAGACGTTTGACTATTTAGCATGATAACAAAATGTCACATCTCTGGGCATGTTCTGAATAATATGGAGATGACGTTGTGTTGAAAGCAGCCATCTGCTAAAGTCACATGGCTCTGAGCGCTATGGGACTTAACTTCTGAGGTCATCAGTCCCCTAGAACTTAGAACTACTTAAACCTAACTAACCTAAGGATATCACACACATCCATGCCCGAAGCAGGATTCGAACCTGCGACCGTAGCGGTGGCGCGGTTCCAGACTGAAGCGCCTAGAACCCGGCCACTCCGGCCGACTGCTTAAGTCACAAGACGTGGCAGTATGCCGTCTTAGTGCGTTTGAATCTTTCTTTGTTCACTGTGAAACCTATTATCTTATCCAGAATTCATATAATTGACAGTTATCTCTTTGTATGTACACTGCTCAAAAGAATTGACTTTGGACATCTGCCATATTCCACTGAGCAATAATTGAGAACTCGGTACGTTACCAAATTTATACTCACCACTGTACGCAACAGAATCTGTTCGATGTACTGCCTGGCAGTAAGGCGACCATAGTCAACACAAGATTCGTATAGCTGTCAACACTGACGTCTCCCCACAACATCAAAGAGCTTGGAAATCTGTCTGTTTCCTGGACAACATTTGGCAGGTACCACTCACCACGGGTCTCCGCACACGAGCAAGGCCACCACCTTGCGTCAGAGGATATCTGGACTCGTCTGCGACTAACACGTTTCGCCAGTGACGAAGTTGCCAGTTGACATGTGACTTGCAGAACTGAAGGCGAGCTGTAACATTATGTAGCGTCAAGCGGGGTAATCGAACTGGACGTCTGGGTCGTCATATCCTTTACCGTCACCTCTTCATTACAGTCTGATCGGACACAGCGGTTCCAGTGGCCTTTCTCAGATCGTCTTGCAGTGCTCTGATGGTATCAGTACTGCGCCACAACAGAGAGATGGCCAGATATCGGTCTTCAGGTGGTGTTGTAATGCGTCCGCGACCTTGTCCAACTCGCCTTGTATAGTGACCTGTCTCCTTGTAGGGTTTTCACAATCTATAGATGACACATGGAGAGACATTGGCATCTGCAGCAACACGACCATCTATTCTGCATCAAACAGATCGCCCTTGCAACTATCATTACATTGAGATGTCACATTACGTGTGCTCTGTTGAACACAGCGCCCACAAACTCGCCCACAAGTGACAACTGCCCAACTGCCATCTGTGCACCTCATTAGAAAACACCGGGAACACTGGTACTCTCTTCCTTCTGAGGGCAACCTGACAGTTTAATACATAACACAGCCAATAGACAGCAAATTATTTTCATTGTTACCTATGAGGGTAATCCCAACAGTAAGGTCTCCTATTTTTTTATAAGTACACAGACCTGTTTATTTCTACAATGGTTTACATCAGTTTACAGCTTGAACATTTAGCTATTTTTCGACATAATCATAATTTCTGTCGATGCATTTTTGTAGACGCTGTAGCAGTTTCTGTATGCCCATGTCATACCAGCTCACCGCCATGCTGTACAGAAAGTATGAACCTCTTCTTTCAACTCGTCGTCGGAGCTGAATCGCTTTCCGGCCAAATGTTCTTTTAACTTAGGTAACAGGTGATAGTCACTGGGCGCCAAGTCAGGACTATAGGGTTGGTGG
The DNA here is from genome assembly GCF_021461385.2 of Schistocerca piceifrons. Taxonomy (NCBI): domain Eukaryota; kingdom Metazoa; phylum Arthropoda; class Insecta; order Orthoptera; family Acrididae; genus Schistocerca; species Schistocerca piceifrons. The sequence continues at coordinate 322,722,874 of NC_060140.1, forward strand.
GTGATTATGTTCCACTGAAACTGTTGCAGGAGAGCAACGGTTTGCCGAGCGATATGTGGGCGAGCGTTGCCGTGGAGAATGTGTACCCCCTTGCTCAACATTCCTCTTCTCCGGTTCTGAGTTGCCCGTTTGAGTTTTTTGAGTTTCACAGTACCTGTCAGCGTTAATTGTGTTCCCAGTGGGCATAAAGTCGGCCAACAATGCCCCTTTCCGATCCCAAAAAACGGTTGTCATGACTTTACCAGCAGACTGTGTTTGTTTGAATTTTCGCGGCTTTGGCGAAGAATACAATATTTAAGAAGTTCCATGGTTGTAAAGAGATATTTTATACATAACTATTTTTATGTTATTATAATACTTTGTTTTCTTTTTACGTTTCACGATTATGTGAACCCGTTTTTCACTGATTGGTTGATGTGAAGTAGAGGGAGAAGAGGTAGGCGGAGCATCTTCGTATTTAAGCGTATGCCCGTCACTTGCTGACACTAGTTGACATCACAGCAGCTGGCGTGATTGTTGCTTGGTCTCAGGTGTAAAGTGGTATGCCCAGGTTTCGTCACCCGTGACAATTGAGTCCAGAAAGTTGTCCTGTTCGGCTGCAAGGCGGTGAAGAAATGCGCGGGAAGCATCATCTCGTTGCCGCATGTGGTCCTCAGTCAGCATGCGTGGCACTCACCTTACGCACACCTTTCGGTAGTTCAATGTTTCCTTTAAAATTCTGTGAGCGGTACTTCGGGAAACCTCAGGAACCAACGTGCAGAGATCATTCATGGTGATCCGTCGATCTTCACGCTTGCTTTGCTCAACCTTCAACACTGTCTCCACAGAAATTGACGGTCTCCTGCTCCTTTGTTCGTCGTGAATTTCGGTCCGACCAGCTGCAAACTCTCTACACCACTTACGAACATTTTTGACATCCATGCACGACTCACCACACACTTCCGTCAATTGGCGATGGATTTCAATCGGCGCAGTGCCCCTTGCCTTCAAAAACCGAATAACTGCGCGCAACTCGCACTTGGCGATAACATGCAACGGGAGGTCTGTTCTCAACGGCTGCCAAGCCAAGACTGAGCGCCTCAGTGCGGCATGCGCATGTTTACACACAGTGCGTGAAGCACTCTTCATAACAGTGTGACCAACTGCCATACAAACAGACTTCTGAACTTATAAAAAAATAGCAGACCTTACTTTTGGGATTACCCTCGTAAAATGACAGCGATGATCTGGAGCCATGCAATAAGACCACAGGTAGCGCCTGTATCAAAATAGATTTAAAACACCGGACGTTGAAACGCATGTTTCACTAATTCTTTTAAACAGCGTATTTTCGTATGACGTACGTTTTTGGAGGAATGTTTTAAGTGAACTCGAACTATCAGCTGTATTAGTACGCAGGACAAACAGGACAGGACCTTTCAGATGAAATCACGAACGACGTACGATTTGCTGAATGCTAGCTCAGAAATGGGGGAATTCACGGCAGTGTTGTATGAAACTCATTAGTTCTGTTTTCATGCCATTGAGCATTCCTACTAAAATTAATTTTACGATTGACTTTAATATCACGTGAAACTTTCCATTTCTCTTCTTTTTTTCCCCATTATTTTTTCGAAGGACGTTTAGGCCTCTGTGTACGCTATCGAACAATGTACTCGAAAATCATCTGAAAACATCTTACATTGCTGTGTCATTGGTTTCTAATCTTTTTGTTGTAATACCTTGACCTATTGCGCTTTCTATCGGGTATCTATATACTGAAAACATAAAAATTTTATTGAGTGGGAACATCAATAGAAACAGATGTCTCAGTTAAAGCATTTACGTGCACAAAATAGCACTTGATTTTCCAGTTCTCTTCGTGCGCCGGCAGGAAACGCAAGTAACCATCCCTGCCAAAATTTACGGTGTTATTGCGATGAGTAACACTGCAACATGTATACACCAGCTCTAATATTTTAGGCTCACCAACATGGCAGGCTGCAAACGACGCCGGCTTCACGGCTTCTATGAGTACTAGGATCTTAACCCTTTTGTTTTGCACCATAAACGAAACAGACAGTTCTGCTTACTGGAATGTTATGCTTATAGGAAATACTCGAGTTAAAACTGTAGCAGATTGTAACAGCTAGCAGTCTAGTGGTTAGAACAGCTGTCTCTTGATCGTGGTGTCCTTGGTTCGATTCCCGGTTGGGTCGGACATTTCCTTCGCTCGGAAACTGGATGTTTGTGTTGTCATAATCATTTCTTTTCGTCTTCTTCACAAAGACGCGCAAGCCGCCGAAGTGGCGGCAACTAGAAAGACTTGCACTAGACGGCTGAAAAACACCATCCAATAGTGTCATACGATCGTTACGTTTCATGGAAATATTTATAGGAAAGAAAACTAAGCGAGTATCGTAAAAAATCTCTGCACCTGGAGTGGAGTCAATGATACACAGTACCAGCCAACAAAAAAATTGTCGTAATAAAATCGAATCTAGGCTGTACGCTCAGGTGTAGTCTGCGGTACATAGTTAAGAATATAGCTACAAATCATGAGGAAGTAATAGAAATCGCTTTAACCATTTATCGGAAAGATAAGGAATTGAGTACCGTAAAAAGCTCTACAAGTGAAGTGGAGACAACGATACAACAAGATATATCACGTAAGAACTTTCTATTTTGAGTCATGTCTTCTGACTGGTTCTATGCCACCTGCCACCAGTTCCCCTCCCGCGCCAATATTTTCATCTCAGAACAGCACTTGAAATCTATTGCTGGATGCGTTCCAATTTATGTCTTCCTCTACAATTTTTATCCTCTACAACTCCCTCTTGTATCATGCAAGTCATCCTCTGATGATTTAACAGATGTCCTACCTTCATGTCCCTTCTTCTTTACAATGTTTTCCACATATTCCTTTCCTCGAAGATTCTCCGAAGAAACTCCTCATTCTTTACCGTATCATTTCACCTATTTTTCAACATTCTTCTGTAACATTGCATCTCAGATGCTTCGATTCTCTTCTGCTCTGGTTTATCACAGTCCATATTCCATTACCATACAATGCTGTGCTGTGTTCTGTTTATTATTCTTGCCAGCAACTTTGATGGTGTTAAGCTAATTGTCGGATAATTCTCGCACTTGTCAGCTCTTGCAGTCCTCGGAATTTTGTGGACGATATTTTTACAAAATTCACCTGGCATATCGCCAGACTCATACATTCTACACACCAACGTGAACAGTCCTTATGTTACCACTTCCCTCAATAATTTTAGAAATTCTGATGAAATGTTATCTATCCTTTCTGCCTATTCGATCTTAAGTCTTCCAAAGCTATTTTAAATTCTGATTCTAATATTGGATCTCCTCTGTATTTAACAGTGGAATTTCCATTCCACTCTTAATGTTACCACTCATGCTTTTAATTTCACCGAAGGCTAGTTTGACTTTTTTATATATTGAGTCACTCCTTCCTACAATCATTCCTTTTTCAATTTCTTCACATTTTTGATGCAGCCATTTCGTCTTAGTTTCCCTGCACTTCATATTTATTTCATTCCTCAGTGACTCTTATTTCTGTAGTCTTGAATTTCCTTGAACATTTTTATACTTCCTTCTTTCATCGATCAACTGCATTTCTTCTTCTGTTATGCATTGTTTCCCCGTGGTTACCTTCTTTGTAACTACGTTTTTCTTTACAACTTCTGTGACTGCTCTTTTCAGAGACGTAAGAAATTATAACGCTCTAGAAATTCAAATCCAAATGTAGCAAACATTACCATTACGTCACTGACCAAAGCGGACAGCCAATATAGCAGTCACCCCTGAACCTATCAGGAGTATATTACTGTAAGCGCATGAAATCGAATCGAGGACACTTATGCTATCTACTTTGTTTACTGTATTACCTGTACATGTCCTAAGGAAATGGTTATCTTTAAACTGCTATTATTCGAGTTGTGCAAACTACATTGAACAGCCAAAGAAACTGGTACACCTGTCTAATATCGTGTAGGACTCCGCGAGTACGCAGGCGTGCCGCCACACGACGTGGCATGGACTCGACTAATGTCTGAAGTAGTACTGGAGGGAACTGACACCAGGAATCCTGCAGGGCTGTCCATAAATCCGTAAGAGTACGAGTGCTGGAGATCTCTTCTGAACAGGACGTTGCAAAGGCATCACAGGTATGCTCAATAATGTTCATGTCTGGGGAATTTTGGTGGCCAGCGGGAGTGTTTAAACTTAGAAGAGTGTTCCTTGAGCCACGCTGTACCAATTCCGGACGTGTGGGGTGTCGCATTGTCGTGCTGGAACTGGCCAAGTCCGTCGGAATGCAAAATGGACATGAATGGATGCAGGTGATCAGACGGGATGTTTATGTACGTGTCAGCTTTCAGAGTCGTTTCTAAAAGTATCAGGGGTCCCATATCACTCCAACTGCACACGTCCCACACCATTAGAGAGCCTCCACCAGCTTGAACAGTCCCATGCTGACATGCAGGGTCCATGGATTCATGAGGTTGACTCCATACCCGCACACGTCCATCCGCTCGACACAATTTGAAACGAGACTCGTCAGACCAGGCAACATGTTTCCAGTCATCAACAGACCAATGTCGGTGCTGACGGGCCCAGGCGAGGCGTAAAGCTTTGTGTCGTGCAGTCATAAAGGGTACAGTGGTGGGCTTTCGGCTCCGAAAGCCCATATCGATGATGTTTCGTTGAACGATTCGCACGCTGACACTTGTTGATGGCTCAGCATTGAAATCTGCAGCAGAATCTGGGATGCCTTGCAACGTGCTGTTCAGAAGAGATCTCCACCCCCTTGTACTCTTACCGATTTATGGACTGCCCTGCGGGATTCGTGGTGTCAATTCCCCCCCCCCCCCCCCCCCCAACACGACTTCAGACATTAGTCGAGTCCATGACGCGTCATGTTACGGCATTTCTGCTCCCCTACACTTCATTGGGCATGTGTACCAGTTTCTTTGGCTCTTCACTGTGTAATGAAGTGGAGACAGGCGCGAGCCATCTTCCCTATGCCGGCAATGCAAATTTCCAAGGTATTTAGGGACCGTTTCTGAACAAACTATTAAACATAGAACTTTGAAACTTGGTATGCATATTTTCAGTAATAATTAATTTAATCTAATGCAAATTCAGGCACATCGAATTTTTAGAGACGGTTTGACATTTTTTCAAACATTTGGTTTCGTTTTTTTTTTAATTTATAATTGTTTTTGGCCTACCTCAAAAGAAATACAAGCACAATGCCAAATGTGTATGTGATTGTTCATTTGTTGTCTTGGAACAACTGCACAGAATTTCAACGTTCCGTGACAAACCATTCAGGAAATAATGGTACCTACAGAATAAAAAATGTAGTTTTGACAAAACTTGGTTTAAAGTTTTATTTTAATATTATTTACAAATTTTTGTTACAGTGCATTCAATTAATATTTTCCTGCACCATATTCAGCTTCACCTGAATTGTAGGCATCCTCCCTTCTTTTACTTTGGCTCTTCTTCTTAACAGCGTCTAATACCCCAAATTGTAAAGTTTCATAGTGTACAAAAACCGTTTTCGGTAGGCGATTCCAAATTACAGAGTTCAAACTTTCATTCAAATTTAGAGTTTTTCCATATAAGCACTTCTTGAGTAGATCAGTACTAGCCAAGTCCCTAAATATAGGTTTTATTGCACTCATGGCTGCTAGAGGGAAAGAGTTTTGGTGTTTACAATTTTCAAAAAAATGGTTCACGTGGCTCTGAGAACTATGGGACTTAACATCTGTGGTCATCAGTCCCCTAGAACTTAGAACTACTTAAACCTAACTAACCTAAGGACATCACATACATCCATGCCCGAGGCAGGATTCGAACCTGCGACCGTAGCGGTCACGCGGTTCCAGACTGAAGCGCCTAGAACCGCACGGCCACAGCGGCCGGCTACAATTTTCACCAGAACATAATTCCCGATTATATTTGCACTAAGTTTCAGGGCCGTTTGGGCAAAGGCTGTATTGTGGGTCTTCACCACTTGATACTTTATGGAAAAATATTGCCCACACAGCTCTTCTCATATTTTCCAAATTATTACAGTTCCTTCTTATGGCTAACTGATAGTAAACTTGCAGCTTGTCTATTTCACAGTTTGTAAGGCGTCCTTTCCCTCCAAGATTTTTTTACCATCTTCTAATTTATTTCCTGCCTTTTCCTTTTGAAGCTTTCTCAGCCTTGAGCTAAGTCTTTTCTGAACATGTCCTATGCATTCTAGTTTTGTAATCTGAATGTCAGGGCAATATGGCTTCTCTTCACAGATTTTTGAGAGGGCTTTACTGTCGCCATCACCAGATATTTCGTGTACATGACACCTCTTGCACTGACAGAGCGCTGAAATATTTTTCGTACTTCAGCCACCTTCATACCCCCCACTTGGTCCACTATAATTTTTTTTCACAGATGTATTTTGATCCTTTGTCATTTTGACAAACAAAGCACAATTTACTCATCACTTCTACATCTAAAATTTTTCCAGCGTCGAAAGATGTGACAGAAACGATGCCATTGAGAGACGTGTGCCCTTGTTTCTGCCATGAACCATCAAAACAAGCTCCGATGTGTGTGGAATGGTTGGTTCAAATGGCTCTGAGCACTATGGGACTCAACTGCTGTGGTCATCAGTCCCCTAGAACGTAGAACTACTTAAACCTAACTAACCTAAGGACATCACACACACCCACGCCCGAGGCAGGATTCGAACCTGCGACCGTAGCAGCAGCGCGGCTCCGGACTGGAGTGCCTAGAACCGCACGGCCACCGCGGCCGGCTTGTGTGTGGAATGATCTTCGGTGTTTTCGTTTATCGCTTGCTTAGATGCTTCTTTCATTGACAAGTTACACACCTCACTGACAGCTGAACCAATGACTTTATTATAAACTGAAAATCTTGCGTGGGAGGCTGAGGAACATCTAAAAGTGCAGAGAAAATCTTTCGTGCCTGCATACCTTTACCTATTGATCTGAGTCCATGAACAAGGCGTATATTATTGTCATATAACTTCGTTGGACCTAAGCTAGACGTCATTGTAGCCGTAGTTCAAAATGGTTCAAAAGGCTCTGATCACTATGGGACTTAACATCTGTGGTCATTAGTCCCCTAGAACTTAGAACTACTTAAACCTAACTAACCTAAGGACATCACACACATCCACGCCCGAGACAGGATTCGAACCTGCGCCGTAGCGGTCTTGCGGTTCCAGGCTGCAGCGCCTTTAAGCGCACGGCCACTTCGGCCGACCATAGCCGTAGTATATTTGCACTTAGCACATTCTAAAACTAGCTGACTCACAATACCCTTACGAATATTTCTGTTCTCACCCAAAGATATGCCACCACACTCCTTACATCGTGTATGTGAACTGATAAATTCACTCAGTATCTTCAAGTCAGTTATGGTATTTCCTCAGTTTTCTCTGTTTGAAGGTGTATCTGTTAGTCAAACACAGAATCAAGTTTTACTTTCAACTCATTCTTGATGCACTTGCGGGTTGCTTGACTGAAGTACGTGAAGGCAGACATTCTCCTTGTTTGCTGCTTTTATTACTTGTGTATTGATTTCCTCTGAATCTTGTCTTTGGTGAAAACTTCTTTATTCTCGGCATTTCCTTCGCAGAAATGAATCACAACAGCAATTCACGTGTGTAAATAAACAAAACAAAGTGATCACCGTCTGTTGTCAAATGACGTTCAGTTGTCACCCTGATTACAGTCTTGAAAACCATTGAAATGTAAATCAAAGATACCAACATCACAAGGACATACCACGAGGTCACATGCACGAAATATTACAGTAACACGAAAATGGGTGTGGCACTTGACGGACAACGTATTGTAAAATTGACGGTACCTCGGAAAATTATCGTCAGATTTGCATGAAACAAAGCTCATTTTACAAAGAAAACTACAAAGCAATTGAAATGACCATAAAAGAAATTTCGATTTTTTGAGCCGATTTCGCGCAAGTCTCCCCTTACTAATTTACAGGGCCAATAAAATAAATTTTCATAGGCACTTTGCATGATATTTCACACAGCGGAAATGCTATTTCTCACATTGACAAGAGTTACGAAGCTCTTCAAGAGTTCATGATATATGGCGAGAATGGTGTCCCAGTCACTTTTAATGGGAATTCGATTCTTTGAAGAACTGCGCATGGGTGGTTTACTGGTGCGTTTCTGAACTGCCTGAAGCACAGACAATGGTGGCGCTACCTTAAAAGGAAATACAGTAACTATTCACGATGGAGTTTACGATCCATACTTGATTGATAAAGATGAAGCATTACTCATTACAGGCGCTTGCAGATATCCATTTATGTATGTTTTTCAGAAGTACGTAGTGCCGGAAATGCGAGCTAAGATACAGTGTACAGAATGTTTCGCAACAGGCATCACTGGAAACAATTTAATGTCGAGTACAGAAAGTTACAAGTTGTTAGGCAACAGGGAGCCGGTCATGGTTCTCGATAGAGAACTATAGGAACTAGTGGTGGATGATATGGGAGATGATAAATAACAATCTGTGAAGTTGTTCGCGAAATGTACACTTGAACGAATACAGCTTGGACAATACTGATGGAGCACCATTTCCACAACTGTGGTAAACAACAGGTGCAAGAAATTGGGCCAAACGGTTTTGATTCCAGAGCTCAGTTCTGTCAACGGATTAAGTCGTAATGGGTGCATTAAATCTGTCTGTCACTTTAGACAGCTGCTGAGAGCTTAAGTTATTGCAGTAAGGTGTATGTTGGTTATGTCAAAAATAACTAAATACACATTTCCATCTATTAGCTCCTCGACTCGAAGTATCACTTTAGTATTCCCTGGCAAATCTATACACACTCTAAGACAAACAATGACACACCAAGAAGGAATAATCCGAATGGGACGGAAACGGGTCGATGCGATCTACGTGTATAGACAAGCAAATGATCGCAATTTCAGAAAAACTGGATGATTTATTCAAGAGAAAGGGCTTCACAAATCGAGCAAGTCAATAATGCGTTGGTCCACCTCTGGCTCTTATGTAAGCAGTCACTCGACTTGACACTGATTGCTAGAGTTGTTGGATGTCGTCCTGGGGGATAAGGTGCTAAATTCTGTCAAAATGAAGACAAGCAATGGAGACTCTCGTCACGCGCGGACGGGCATTAATTTGCTGAAATGTAAGCCCAAGATGTCTTGCAACAAGTGATAGGCAACAAAACGGTGCGTAGAATGTCGTCAACGTACCGCTGTGTTGAAAAAATGCTGCTGATGACAACCAAAGGCATCATGCTATAAAATGTAATGGCACCCTAGACAACATTCCCGGTTGTTGGGTGGTATGACGAGCAACAGTGAAGGTGATATCCAATAGCTGACTGAGGCGTGTCCAGACACATCTGTGGCCTGGAATCTCATTGACTGGAGTAGAATTGCTTTCAGTTATGAGTTACGCTTCGAATTAAGCTCCGACGGCCAGCGGAGACATTTCTGGAGACGCCTTGGACACCGATGGGACACCAACCTCGCCATAGGGCCTGACAACCAGGAGTGATGCTTGTCTCTGTGCCTGCCAAATCCTACCTTGGCCCACAAGGTCGCTGGATCCATCCCTAACTGAGAACGTTTGGTGCATTATGGGAAGGCCCTCCAACCAGCTCGAGATTTTGACGATCTTAACTCTCCAAACGGACAGAATTTGGCACGATGTCCCTCAGGAGAACATCTAACAACCCTGTCGATCAGCATCAATTCGAGTAACTGCTTGCGTAAGAGACAGAGGTGCACCATCGCGTCACTGACTTGCTCAATTTCTGAAGCTCTTTCTCTTGAATGAATCATCAAATTTTTCTGAAATTGTAATCGTTTGTTTGTCTGTACATTTACATCACATATACCGAGTTCCGTCCCTTTGGGATAATTCCTTCGTGGTCCGTCGTAAGAGTCTATTTCGCTCTACAGTTATGCACACAGGACAGAGTCCCTTCAGAGGAGCCCGTGGTCGCTTTGGAGCGCTGCAGATGGCGCATAACAAGAACAAGTTTGTCATATGACCCTCCACCACTGACGTAATTCGAGGCTGTGTCACGCCTTGTCAGTAATACCCAACAGGTGCTGTCAGGTGCTGTCAGCGGAAATCCATCTGAACCAGATTCTGGACAAACACTCCAAAGCAAACTGCAAAAAGTGGGCATTTGGTGTCGGGTAACTCGCATAAGGCCGTTGGCCATAGTGCCACGTAAAGCTGGACCTCTTCAAAGGGCCAAGCAGCACAAAAACTGAAAGCGGCTGACTTGAGGCTTGTAGTATGGTGGTGGTGGTAAGTTCCGACGAGACCAAACTATGAGGTCATCGGTCCATAAGCTTACACACTACTTAATCTAACTTAAACTAACTTACGTGTTGTCCACACGCACACCCATTCCCGAGGGGGACTCGAACCCCCGACAGGAGGTCCTGCCCGAACCCTGGCAAGGCGCATAGACCTCACGGCTACCCTGCACAACTTGTAGTATGGTCCGAACAGCCGCGATTTTGCCTCTTTTCATATGACGCAAGTCGTCAAGGTCACTGATATCGCTATGAGAGTTGTAACATGCAGTGTGTGGAGGGTGCAGTTCGGATCAGAGGTTGTTTTGTGATGATTTGGATGTGGATGTGTTTTTCATGGCACGACTTGGGTCCACTCATTCAGGTTACTGTGAACATGAACCAGGATGTTTATTTCAGTATTTATGCTGGTCTAGTGGCTAGCGTTGCTATCTCTGGATCACGGGGACCTGGGTTCGACTCCCGACCGTGTTGGGTATTTTCTCTGCCCGGGGATTGGGTGTTTGTGTTGTCGTCATCATTCCATCATCATTCGTGATAGTGGCTAGACTGGACTGTGTACAGATTGGGAATTTGTACGGGCCCTGATGACCACGCAGTTGAGCGCCCCACAGACCAAACATTATAACTTCGGCAAAGAAGAAATATAAATTTCATCAAATATATTCTAATTAATACATATCTGTAATTTTCAAGAAAGATTCTTATTTCTGATTACTTATTGCCAACAAAATCTATGTAAGTTAGTAATTACTGATATTTTATGAAGGTTTGTTAATAAAGATTGTTTGGATTTTAAAAACTACAAACTATTCTTTTCTATTTAGTGTATTCGCAGTTGCGAATATGGATAACCATCAACTGTATAATGGAATGACAACCTTGAGTTTCTGTGCCAGACCGGGACTCGAACCCGGATTTCGGACTTATCGCGAGCGGTCGCCTTACCATTACGTTATTTGAACACGCATTATGGCCAGATCCAAATTTCCATACGCGCCAACCATGTGTCTACATTCTTATTATAAATCCATCCTGGATTTTCCATGTTTGATGTGTCTACATCCATTACGTATATTCCTGTAGAGGGGAAACATTTTAACTGAAAGTCGCTTGTGTCGGCGGATAAACACGATACTGCAGTGCCTGGGTTGTTGAGGAGTGTGATACAATGTTGGAACAGGTTCAAATGGCTCTAAGCACTATGGGACTTAACATCTGAGGTTATCAGTACCCTAGACTTAGCACTACTTAAACCTACCTAACCTAAGGACATCACACACATCCATGCCCGAGGCAGGATTCGAACCTGTGACTGTAGCAGCAGCGCGGTTCCAGACTGAAGCGCCTAGAACCGCTCTGCCACAGTGGCCGGCGTACTAGGTATGGTGTGGATCCTCTTATAGCACAGATCGCTAGACGATGGCATGAACAATTCCAAGAAACAGACTGATTGCATGAAGACAAATCTCCAGGCCACTCCCAACTGTATGAGACAGGCGTTGAACACTGCTACAGACAGCACAAATCTCGATATGCTCGAGAACTTTCTTTTCCCACAGTTGGAAACTGATCCGAAAGACTTCATTTACCAACATGATGGGACACAGCCAAACTGGCATCTGGAAGTGAGGGTATTTTTGAATCAAAGGATTGCTGAACGATGGATCAGTCGCACTGGAGCAAATGATTCAGTCTTACATTGCTGGCCTCCAAAGTCACCAGACCTCATTGTATGTGATTATTTCAAGTGGGGGATTATAAAAGACGCTGTTTATGTGCCTCCATTACCAGCAACAATGAATGAACTGAGGCATCACATAACAGCAGCAGTAAGTCAAGACATGCTCGCTGCAGTGTGGGAACAATTTGAATACTGCACTGACATATGCCGTGCATCTCAAGGAGGGCTTATTGAACACCTATGAAAAGGCGTGGAAAAATCTATTTGGGTTTCTCATTCATCAAAAACCAAAATTCATTGGATATGTTTATTAGCTTCAGAAATGTAGACGTGCCACGTTGGATGATTGTTTTTGATACACCCTGAATATGGAAAGATTGTATATATTTCCAGAATGAGATTTTCACTCTGCAGCGGAGTGTGCACTGATATGAAACTTCCTGGCAGATTAAAACTGTGAGCCGGACCGAGACTCGAACTCGGGACCTTTGCCTTTTGTGGGCAAGTGCTCTACCAGCTCAGCTACCCAAGCACAACTCACACCCCCTCCTCTAGTTCTGCAAGTTTCGCAGGAGAGCTTCTGTAAAGTTTGGAAGGTAGGAGATGAGGTACTGGCAGAAGTACAGCTGTGAGGACGGGGCGTGAGTCGTGCTTGGGTAGCTCAGTTGGTAGAGCACTTGCCTGTGAAAGGCAAAGGTCCCGAGTTCGAGTCTCGGTCCAGCACACAGTTTTAACCTGCCACGAAGTTTCATTGTACTGAGTGATCAAAAAGTCAATATAAATTTGAAAACTGAATAAATCACAGAATAATGTAGATAGAGAGGTACAAATTGACACACATGCTTGGAATGACATGGGGTTTTATTAGAACAAAAAAAAAAAAAAAAAAAATACAAAAGTTCAAAAACTGTCCGACAGATGGCGCTTCATCTGATCAGAATAGCAATAATTAGCATAACAAAGTAAGACAAAGAAAAGATGATGTTCTTTGCAGGAAATGCTCAATATGTCCACCATCATTCCTCAACAATAGCTGTAGTCGAGGAATAATGTTGTGAACAGCACTGTAAAGCATGTCCGGAGTTATGGTGAGGCACTGGCGTCAGATGTTGTCTTTCACCATCCTTAGATATGTCGGCCGATCACGATACACTTGCGACTTCAGGTAACCCCAAACCCAATAATCGCACGGACTGAGGTCTGGGGACCCGGGAGGCGAAGCATGATGAAAGTGGCGGCTGAGCACACGATCATCACCAAACGACGCGCGCAAGAGATCTTTCACGCACCTAGCAATACCTCGGTTTTTTTTTTTTTTTTGTTCTAATAATCCCCATGTCATTCCAAGCGTGTGTGTCAATTTTTACCTCTCTAGCTACATTATTCCGTGGTTTATTAAGTTTTGAAATTTATACTGATTTTTTGATCACCTGGTATATATTTTTTTTGTATTCATTGCGCCAGATTTGCACCTGGTGGCCAAAATTGGAACTAATTTTTTTTCAGTGTAGATCGATTCCACATTAACGCTGTAGCTTATCTTCCAAATGTCGCTGCCATAAGATAATTGCAGCCCACCCTGGACATATGAGAGTAGCTGCACTTTAATTGTAACCACCTGTTATAAGAAATTACAGATATACGACTGGCGTGTGGTCCTCTTGTCGATTGCTGTGACGTTGTCGCTGACGCCTGTGCCGCTCTCTCACAGGCAGGATGGCCAGCAGCAGTAGCAGCAGCAACAGAGCGGCGCCGAAGCTGCGCCGGCGCAGCGCCAGCCAGTGCGCCTCCCTGCGCGCAGCCAGCTCCCGGGGCCCCGCTATCAGCTGCAGCCTCACCAGCCTGCAGCCCGCCCTGGTGCGAGCCGTCCCCGATCCCACGGGCAAAATTAGGACGTACGAAGAGCCGGCGGACACGAGGCAGTTGAGTTCCTGGCTGGAACGCAAACACCTCGACGAGCTCAAGAAGAAGCAAGAAGAGCTCGCCAAGAAACGTGCGGAACAGGTGAAGCGCGAGCGCGAAGAGGCGGAGCGCCAGCACCGCCTGCAAGAGGCGCAGCAGCGCAGGAAGGCGCAGGAGGCGCGGCAGCAGCTGCAGCAGGCGGCGGCCAGGCGGCGCGCCGAGCTGGAAGAGCGGGCGCAGCGCGAGCTGCAGGCGGCGGAGCGCCAGCGGCACCTGCAGGAACTGCAGCGGCGCAGGGAGGCGCAGGCGGCGCGCGCGCGCCGGGAGGAGGCCGCCAGGGCCAGCGCGCAGCGCGACGCGCAGGCCGAGCGCGACCGGCAGGCGGCGCAGCGGCGCGCGCGCCACGAGCAGTACCTGCGGCGCAAGGCCGAGCAGGAGGCGCGCGCCCGCGAGCAGGACAGGCTGCGCGCGCAGAAGGTTTGCCCTCCGCGCAGAACACCAAAATATCAGTGGTGCGAGGCCTGTATCGAGGCCCCTGTAAACGATCAAACATTTTGTCAAACTTAACTACGCTTTGAGACCTGAGTTTCTCCTGGCTTATACAACTTTCAAATAACTTCCGGGAATTCAGCCAGGTAACACTTTCACCCTGATGAATATACCATTTTCGCAGTGGAGCTCCACGCGATCCTGAAGGCACTGGAGTGGATGAATCGTGTTCGGAGCAATCGATTTCTCCTCTGCTCCGATTCTCTTAGTGCCTTACAATCATTGCAGAACCAGTACCCTACTGAGGAGATGGTCCAGCTGATATATGACCAACTGTACTGGCTCCAACAGCGGGGTAAGGAGGTGTCCTTCTGCTTCGTGCCTGGTCATGTAGAAATATGAACAGGCCGATCGGGCTGCCAAGGAGGCGTGCAGAGAGCAGGATGTGATCCAGTGTCCTATTCCCTTGCAGTCTGTCATTTATGCACTCCACAAGAAGTGCACGGAGTTGCCGGCCGGTGTGGCCGAGCAGTTCTAGGTGCTTCAGTCTGGAACCGTGTGACCGTTACAGTCGCAGGTTCGAATCCTGCATCGGGCAAGGGTGTGTGTGATGTCCTTAGGTTAGTTAGGTTAAAGTAGTTCTAAGTTCTGGGGGACTGATGACCACAGATGTTAAGTCCCATAGTGCTCAGAGCCATTTGAACCATTTTTTTGCACGGAGTTGTGGGAGGAAGAATGGCTGGCGGTGACGGCCAATAAACTGCGGTCGGTGAAGTCAACAACTCGGCTATGGTGTACCTCCTGCCGGGTGCTTGGACGGGAATAAGTGACCTTCCCGCGCCTTCGGATTGGGCACTGTCCTCTCACACACAGCTTTCTATTACGGCGGGAGGATCCCCCGATTTGTTATGCTTGTGGTGTGCACATCTCTGTCCGGCACATTTTAACAGAGTGCATTTTATACCATGATGCAAGGGCAGAAGCACAAGTTGATGGGAATCTGCCGTGTGTTTTAGCTAATTATGGGACGTGTATGTCTAGGGTTTTAAAGTTTTGTGATGTGTCTGGACTCTGGCCTAAACTTTTAGGCTGGAGATTTTAGTGTATTGCACAGTGGCTGGCTCCTCCCCTTCTCCTTGCGGTCAGCCAGCCACTACCATCTGCTACATTGCTTTAGCTCCCTCTACCACTTTCTTCCTGAGTTGCCCATGTTTTACCACTGGCGGCATGCTTCGTCCCACGCTTCAGTGTGGGTAGGCATATAGTTTCCCAAGCTTGTTTCCTGTGTCTTACGTTCTGTTTAATCTTATTGTTCTGAGTCGTTTCTTGACACCCGTCTCAATCTGTTACTGAGCGGGCGCTGAAGACCTTGCCGTCACGCGGCCTTAAAACCCTCTCCATCCATCCATCCTGATATTTCGGAGGGAGAACGCTCCGCCATTTTCAAGGCAAACTGCAACGGACAGGCGACGTACATGCAAATTTAAAACCTCGGTTCTCTGACTGAAGCAGGCAAGATAACATACACTGAACACTAGTGCCACCAAAGATGACTAAAGTCAGAGCTATCGATAGTGAGACTACGAATTCGCAGGTGGGGTAGCATTGATTCTGTCCCTTGTTTTTTGACAAGGGAGAGAGCTGGATTCCAAACAGAGTTTAAACAAAAACCTCCATCCCTGTTAACGAGGTTGCTCGCTAATTTAATCTCAACTGCCTCCTTAATAACACTGTCTCAATAGCTGGTCGTGCATGCCGATATCTCGGTGTTATTATACTGTATAACATGAGTTACCAGTATCCAAGCAATGTTCGGCAATAGCAGATCTACTTAGCTGCTGTAATCGTGTGTGCTGTTTATGCTCAGTACATCAGTCCTCCACGGTCTTGATAGTTTGACCAATATATGACATGCCGCAGCTAAGAGGAATACGATATACACCCGCCCTACGCAGACCAAGATCATCCTCAACGGAACTCAAAAGCGCTCTAATTTTAGATGGTGGTCGGAAAACACATTTCACATCGTATTCCGTAAAATACAAACGATCTTTTGGAAGTGTTTCCTACGTAAGGCAAGAAGGCAGTAGACTTAGGTGTCGACTCAGAATTATCATCCATCACCCGATGTACAGTTGGTCGATAGCGCAACGCGCGTTCAATCTGTCTATCACCATAACCATTTTGACGAAATGTAACTTCAAGATGGGACAGCTCAGCTGGTGAAGTCTCAGCGTAAGAAACGACATGTGCCCCGTGTGCCAAGGTACTTCACGCTGAGCCGGATGGTGACAACTATTAGCCTGTAAGTACAAGTCAGTGTGAGTACATTTCCTGTAGACTGCATATCCCAAAGATCCATCATCCTTCCTCCTAACCAACACGTCAAGAATGGGAAGGCAACCATCCTCTTCCACCTCCATCGTAAAACGAACGTTCGGATGGATCGAGTTCAAATGTTCTAGAAAGGCATTCAAATTCTCCCTACCATGAGGCCAAACAACAAAGGTATCGTCAACATATCTAAAGAAACAGGCGGGTTTCAAAGGTGCCGACTCCAATGCTCGTTCCTCGAAGTTTTCCATACACAAATTTGCGACCACAGGACACAACGGACTACCCATCGCAACTCCATCTGTCTGCTCGTTAACACTGGTCATTGAATAAAAAGTAAGAGAATGTCAACACATGCCGAAAGAGATTAGTTAATTCAGCACCAAACCTAGCCTCAATTAACAGCAACGAATCTGACAGAGGAACACGAGTGAAGAGAGAGACCAAGATTTCTCTGTGAGATTTATCACAGAACGTCGAGATATAACTTCAGACTCCGCGCGATGAAAACGTTCAAACTACGCTTGCCAAATATTTGACTTCGGTGCTGTTTGCGGCGTTTGCCAAACATAGATCGTGTTTCCGAGATATTATGATTGACCGAAAGTTTGACAAGATGGCGGACGTTGTTTGTGTCGGTGTTCCGCCCCATATGTTTAGTGAAAAATTATATTATTACAGTTTATCTCACAGTACGGTGAGTTTCTGCAATTACGGAAACTACGATCCAGAATAAAAACAAAATAGCGATGACAATTACTAGAATGGTAGAGATAGTACATCTTTCCCAGCCGTATATTACGCAGGAAGGGGTTACGCACAAAATCTATGACATACAAGCGGGAGTGCAATGAAATAAAAGAAATTGAAGTTCTCCGGTTGTTCTATGGACGATGTGGGCTATATGTTGCCACGTTGTGGTATTTTAATGAATTGTCATTAGAGGACCTAAAAGAAGAAAATAAACTTTCGTATAAATGCGTCTTCTTTTTCAATGTGAGGGCGAAGTAACTCTAAACAAGTTATTAAACGGTCTATTGACACATAGTCAACATGGGTTTAGAAAACATCGTTCCTGTGAAACACAAGTAGCTCTTTATTCTCGTGAAGTGCTGAGTGCTAATGACAAGGGGTTTCAGATCGATTCCGTACTCCTGGATTTCCGGAAGGCTTTTGACACTACCACACAAGCGGCTCGTAGTAAAATTGCTTGCTTATGGAATATCGTCTCAGCTATGTGACTGGATTTGCGATTTCCTGTCAGAGAGGTCACAGGTCGTAGTAACTGACGGGAAGTCATAGAGTAAAACAGAAGTGATTTCAGGCGTTCCCCAAGGTAGTGTTATAGGCCCTTCGCTGTTCCTTATCTATATAAACGATTTGGGAGACAATCTGAGCAGCCGTATTCGGTTGTTTGCAGATGACGCTGTCGTTTATCGACTAATAAAGTCATCAGAAGATCAAAACAAACTGCCAAACGATTTAGAAAGAATATCTGAATGGTGCGAAAAGTGGCAGTTGACCCTAAATAACGAAAAGTGTGAGATCATCCACATGAGTAAACTTCGGTTGCACGATAAATCAGTGTAATCTAAAAGCCGTAAATTGAACTAAATAGCTAGGTATTACAATTACGAACAACTTAAATTGGAAAGGACACATAGAAAATGTTGTGGGGAAGGCGAACCAAAGGCTGCGTTTTATTCGCAGGACACTTAGAAAATGTAACAGACCTACTAAGGAGACTGCCTACACTACGCTTGTCCGTCCTGTTTTAGAATACTGCTGTGCGGTGTGAGATCCTTACCAGGTACGACTGACGGAGCTCATCGAAAAAGTTCAAAGAAAGGCAGCACGTTTTGTATTATCGCGAAATATGGGAGAGAGTGTCACAGAAACGATACAGGATTTGGGCTGGAAATCATTAAAATCATCAAAATCATTAAAAGAAAGGCGTTTTTCGTTGCGACGGAATCTTCTCACGAGATTCCAATCACCAACTTTCTCCTCCGAACGCGAAAATATTTTGTGGACACCGACCTACATAGGGCGGAACGATCAAGACGATAAAATAAGGGAAATCAGAGCTCGTACAGAAAGATATAGGTGTTCATTCTTTCCGCGCGCTATATGAGATTGGAATAATAGAGAATTGTGAAGGTGGTTCGATGAACCCTCTGCCAGGCATTTAAATTTGATTTGCAGAGTATCCATGTAGATGTAGATGTAAATATTTCATTTGATGCTGTTAACAGGTTTTCATGTATATTTCTCTCTCATTTTAAACAATTTCCTGGCCAAGCATCTTGTTTTCTTCGTATTGTTCTTCTTTAAAAACAGTGCCACAGTCAATGTTAGAAATACTTTATCTGCATTTATAGCTATGACCACTGATGCCAAAATACATCATACACGAAATGCGCTTGTATCGAAAAATAAGGTTGACAATCTTTCTTGGTACGTGTACGGCTTGTTTGATCCAACCGCAGCAAATCCGACACACAAGTTTGTTCTTTTACGAGAGAGTTAACGAGTTTTTGTAATTTCATTGCCCACTTGAAGAACGTTGATGTAATCATCGGGTTCTGAGAGTAACATTTCCTTTAGCAGATTTGCGTCGGTAAACCCCTCATTTTAGTCTGTTCCCTGTACCAGCCTCTTGTTTCCTTCTTCCGTAAAGACAATGCCAGAGTTAATGCCAGGACTGCTTGTCTGGGTTCGTAGCCATTCACTACTATCAAAATACTCATGTAGACGAACAGCGTCTGCTTCAAAGTTAGGTTAAACTGACAAACTTTGTATGTGTTCCGGCTTGTTTAACAAATCCGCTGATAGATGAGGGCACGTTTTCACATAGACTCGAACTCGGGACCTTTGCCTCTCGCGGGCAAGTGCTCTACCATCTGAGCTACCGAAGCACGACTCACCCCCGGTCCTCACAGCTCCACTTCTGCCACCGGGGGCTGAGTCGTGCTTCGGTAGCTCAGGTGGTAGAGCACTTGCCCGCGAAAGGCAAAGGTCCCGAGTTCGAGTCTCGGTCGGGCACACAGTTTTAATCTGCCAGGAAGTTTCATATCAGCGCACACTCCGCTGCAGAGTGAAAATCTCATTCTGGATATATCTCTCGTACTCTACGCTATTTTTGTTACCATCCGTTTTTCGTACTCTTGCAGTTAATGGATACCACCGAAATTTTCATTGATTTCCGCTAAAACGTACTGCTTGTTGTACCCGTTAACGTGTAAGAAATTCACGCCTGTGGAAACCCTGCTTACAGCCCCTTTTTACACGATCGACTGTCTTGTTTCAGTTGACTGCTCGAGACAAGGGTGTCTAAGGGTGTCTACCCCAGCGCCGCTGGCGTTTTATTCCTGCGATAAGTCCCCGCTGTCTCGAGTATTCATTTTCGTGTAAACGTTATAGCCAAAATCGCGTGTGTCGCGAGAGCTGTCTGATGAACAATTTGCACCTGGACGGCGAAATTGAGGGAAACATTTACAAAACGTTGGGAAAAGCAATGATAGCAGTGTTTATTGATGACCAAACAAAATTCATTTTGAGCGTTCTCATCAAAGTAGTGTCCTAAATTACATTCCTAATAACTGAGAGAATAGGAAAAGTGTCGTCCAAACATTCCAAAACATATACACTTATTTGCTCGAGAAAATATATGTTTGCAAACACATAAAACAATATCTAGAACGTAATAAATAGCGCTTTATTATTTTGTCTTTCGTCTCCATTTTCTTGCTAAGTGCTAAATAACATCGAAAATTACTTTCCTCGTCAAAGAATTCTGAATTTTCATTGTTAAAGTAATTTTAATGAAAAATGTTTGTCTATTTACTTTCTTATTTATGTGTGGCGTAGGCTTTTTCTCTGTAAAATAGCTTTTCTCTCGCAGATACTTCGCCTTTACTGTAGGAGAACAGAAGGAAAAATACCAGGACCTCGTGAAACCTTTTCAGTATGTCACGAAAACAAAGAAAACAACACATAAAGGTCAACAAGACAGGAAATCACAAAATGGCTAAAGCTCTCCCTCCATGCCTCCAAACCAACGTGCACTCACAAACATATCGCAACACATACCAAATACTGGATTTACATTTAAATAACTTGAAATTAAATAAATATTCCTATGGATGGACCATAAATACACTCTAACACATACATTAACAAATTAAATAAACATATATCAAAGGAATAGAACAAAAGGTAGGCCAGTAGCCTAATGTCTCTGTGCTTTCTAAAATACAGTAAATATTTAACTAATTTCTTCATGAATAGTATATATCGGATATAAATAAAGACATAGATGAATAAATATATTTATAAGCATGCTGGTACCGTTTTTTCGTGTTACTATGGAGTACTTATGGCCTGACGCGATCGATAGTCATCAGCCACTTTGACCTCCAATAACTCATGTACCATTCAAGTTACATGCTTGTAATTTATACAAATTTAAGTTTACACAAATAGCTTTCTAAAGATATGTCTATCGACGAAATCGGATGACGCGTTTAGATTTTGGGAATTTGTTGCTGGGTGTTACTTGTATAATTCTACCATCAGATACTAAACTTTAAACTAATAAAGATATTGAAAATCTGATTACACCATCAGAATCGTCGTGCAAATAACAGTAAGGTACATGTTTCTTTTTGAGGTATCATGATTCATCTGGCTACTATTAATTTCTATACGGACTGTGAAATGTCTGCCATTAAGGTTTCACAAAGTCCGCCATCTTTGGCCCTCCCAGCGCACAGCATCACCAAGGAATTCCCAGCCATGTGCTCAATGGACCACGTGCTCCGGCTTTTGTGAGGCACCACGCAGATGCTAACGAGCTCGGCCCTGCACACGGCCCGAGTGGCGGCCGCCAACTTATTGAATTGATAGATGTGAATACATTTTCTCGAGCAAATAAAGTCTACGTATTTTGAGGTGTTTGGACGATGTTTTCCTACTCTTTCAGTTCAAATGAGTATGGGGAATTTGCACGTTCTTTGCCAGGAACATCTACCATGACCTCTGTTTTTTTTATTACTAAACTCTAGCCGGCCGAAGTGGCCGTGCGGTTCTGGCGCTGCAGTCTGGAACCGCGAGACCGCTACGGTCGCAGGTTCGAATCCTGCCTCAGGCATGGATGTGTGTGATGTCCTTAGGTTAGTTAGGTTTAACTAGTTCTAAGTTCTAGGGGACTAATGACCTCAGCAGTTGAGTCCCATAGTGCTCAGAGCCATTTGAACCATTGAACTAAACTCTATTATCATTGCTTGTTTCTACATTCCGTTACTAATGTTTTTTAGGTTTTACTAAAGCGATCACTCGTAACAGATGAGACTCATTGTAAGTACAGAAAGGAAACGACAGGTGCGCTGTCGTAGACGTACTTCTCCCGAGTAGTCGACTGAGAGAAGAAAGTCGCTGGTGTAAAAGGGGGATAACTTGGTTCAAATGTCATCCACGGCCTACCTTGCCCTGCGAAACGATGGTGAATGTGGTACATGCGTGATGTGCCACAGGCACATTTTGTTGGCGATGTAAGGCGACATTTAAAGCGCCAATATAATCCAAAATGGATAGTTGGAGCACAACATGCACCTCGGCCTCAGGACCGGTTCGAGAACATTTTTCCTCACGAGCGACATATAGAATCTCTCAGAAGGGTAAATGACTCTGCCTTGCTGCAGACTGTGCATGCACAGAAACGGTCACTGGGGTTTCCTCTGGTAATACGTAAAGTTAACTTATTCCCAGCGAACTCACATTTAACATAGTAATCGATTTTGTCTCTCCTCAGTCTTGCAAAAAGATATTTACATTTACTCTTCACAATACCTGGACAAAGGAAAAGCATAAATAAGATCTTTCGAATTAGAGAAGTCTAGTAAACATAGGCTTTAAAATGCATACCCTAAGAGCTATGAGCATTTGGTCAGCAGAAGAGATGTTTTTCACAGCATCGAAGACGAAGAAACGCTCATAGTTCTTATGAGAAGCATGCTCATGTTAACTAGGCCTTTTTGCTGTGAGTGATTGTTTCTATCAGATCCACGGATATTGACAATTCCTCCTGGTACACCCTGTATAATTTGGTGCTCCCCTTTCTATTCTTCCACATAAGCAGCTTTCTATTCTTCCATGTAAGCTTCCTCCCTAATACATTAGTTGCCATTCCTTGAGCTCTCGTTGCTAGCTTTAAAAATAAATGTAAATATATGGATATGCTTGTTCTCGCTGTTAGTAATGATACACCTTCCATACAAATTTTGCACTTGGGGTGTCCCAACTGACCCCTTGTCTCACATAGACCTTAAACAAGCCGTGCTTGGCCACCAAGGTAAGTTGACCTCAATCTTCTACCTTTTAATGTCTGAGCTCACCTCAGAAGTGAAGCATACACAACAGCTCTTGATGTAGGGTAGCTGTAGAATTGGAGGAGCAAATTGCACAGTCTTGTCATGACTCACGAGTTGATTCAGGGTTGTTTGAAACAATTCTGCCTCACCTCAGTATTGCCTCCAAATGTGAGAGTGACACATGGAACACCTCCTTTAATAGCTACGTGTATACAGTAAACTGTAACATAATGCAATACTGAAACAGTATTGCATTTCTTGTTAAGTTAGGCCTTGGATGAAATTTGAGCCCAATTAGATTGGCAATTAATCGAATACTTCATATACACTTATACTAACTAGGAGAATATTATAAACTGATGTTAGGGGTGGTGTGTGACCACAATTTTGCAGTAAACTCACAAATGGATCATTCCCAGGACCCTGTTTTCTGAATCTTTTTATGCTTCAATTACCTTATATTTTCACCTACGTTAGTTTTCGTTACTGTGATACATCCTGTATACAATTTTGTACTTGAGCACCTATGGCATCCCTCTCGTCTTGGCACCCCAAACATTTGCATGTGATGTTTGGGCCTTAAAACAGCACTGGTGGTGGCCGATAAACAGCTGTTAACTCTTCGTGGTGCTCTAACATATAAATTAATTGCAGCCTTTCCTTCACATTCTGCTTTTGTCGTTTATTAAGATTTCTACTACATCCTTATGTTGAAATGTTATTAATGAAGGCAAGAGACAAAGTACTTGCAGAATTGGAGCTGTGAGGACAGGTCGTGTGTCATGCTTGGGTAGCTCAGTTGGTAGAGAACTTGCCTACGCAAGGCAAAGGTACCGAGTTTGAGTCTCAGTCTGGCACACAATCTTAATCTGCCAGGAAGTTTCTTATTAATAATTTTGTCTGTAACACAAATCTTGGTTGTGATGATAGATTGACGTGAGTTACATGTGTTATGTGGACAGTACATTCTTCAATTTCAGCGTCTGACAATTGTGGGCGTTTCCTTTATTGGTGTACACATTTCTTTTGCATTGTCTGTGCTGACAAATTATTAATTATTTTGCATCAAATGTTGAATTTAGATTATTGTGACAGATTGGTCTGTAGCTGAGCCTGAAATCTAGGTTAGGAAGGAAGGTGACAATCTGGTTTTGAGTTGGTGGAGCCAACAAATGTGAATAGTAAATTTGGGTTATGGCGATAGACTTATATGTAGTGTAGTCTGATGTATGGGCTAGGTTGGAATGTCAAAGTTTCATTGTGAGTTCGTGAAGGCAATGAATTTAGACATTAAATGTAGGTTGTAATAACAGACTGATCTGTAACACAGGCCAACATCTGATTAAGTTGATATGTAACACTTTGTTTGTGAGTTGAAAAATCCAATGAATGTGAATAGTAAATGTAGGTTGTGGTGCCTGTCTGTACAGTGCAGCTCAAGGTCTAGATTAGGTTGGAAGGTGACAATTTGCTTACAAGTTGGTGAAGTGAACAACTGTGAATATTGAATCAAGGTTGTGGTGATGATGATTGGCTGATCAGTGCAGCCTGATGTCTAGACTATGCTGGAAGGTGAGAATCTGGTTGGGAGCATGTAAAACCAATGGATATGAATGAAGGTGAATTGTATATTTAGTGGTGTGGTTGGAGGTCTTTGGTAGTGTGGAAGCCCATAGTTTCAGTTTTCATTGTTTTCTCTTTACTTTCATCCAGAATCCTGCAGTGTATACATGGATTGCAGAAATGCCAAGATGCATCAAAAGCAGAAAATGAAAACTCAGAGTTAAATTATTTATTAGGTGTTTTTGTGTATTTACCTCTACACACAAAGTGTTTCTGTCCATAAATTCAGTTTTATTTCACTCTAGCATCTTTTATGTTAAGGAAACTATTATTTCAAACACGTAATATTTCTCCTGTGATGTCAATGGAAACATTGTTACATCAGTGACCATACAAATCGGTTGTTCTGTCATCATTAACTTCCTAAGACATCTCCCAACAGTCGTTACCACCATAAACTTCAGTGTCAGAGTGTGGATGATCGCACCTAATGTTTTACCTTGCTCTCATGTTGAGGAACCTCCTCCTGACTATTTGTATGATCTACCCACTATCAGAGGCCAAATAGAAGTATATTTTCAGAAAGTGGTGCCAGATGGCTGGTGAATATTTTAAGAACATTATATTACCCCACAAGAGCTACTGATAAAATTTCGTTAGTCAACAACCAGCGTTGGTCCAGGGCCCATCTTCAGATTCATAAAAACATTTACAGCAATGTACTAGGTGATACAGATTCAATGGCATCAGATAATAAAATCCATGAATTTGTAGCTCTATAAATTACACCATCCATCATAAAATGTGCCAAATGGTGCACTTACTCAGGCTATATCAACAGCCAGCACTAATGCTATTAATGGAGGCATTCACTGTAGAATGCCTCCAATCATAGTGTCAGTGCTGATTGTTGATATAGAATGAATGAGTGCACTGTTTAGCACATTTTATAATTGACAATGTAATTTATATTACTACATGAGAACAGTGATGAATTCATAGAGTTTATAATCTGATGCATTTGATTTTATATCACCGAGTATGATGTTGTAAATGTTTTTATGACCTGAAGATAGTCCATGGACCAAAACTGATTGTTCAACAAAGAAATTTTGTTAACAGTTCCTGCTGGTAATCATGACATTCACCAAATAGGTGCTACAAATTGACGGTTCACAATTTATTAATTTCATCTGCTTACTTGTGCAAGTTGTAAACACAAAATTACAACATTAAAAAGAAGTACAATAACTTCAGTCTGTAACATGTTTTTATTGCCTAAGTCATTATTAGAAATACTTATTGGTTTTACAGGCCAAATATTATTCCCTCTCAACATGAATATACAGGCAGGCTCACAAGCTAGACACAAAAATATCCACTACATGAGGAAATATTATTAATTAATTTCAGACCTTACATCAGATGCATAATTATGAGTAGAATTTACTTAGTCACACAATACCAATGAAATATAATTTTACCAAGTAAATACAACACCCACATAAAGTGGATTCCATTTTCATTTAATTATGCTAATAGTTCTTACATAATCACCTACTGTCACAATCATGCAGACATATACTCCTCCAATGAATAAAAACAGTGGCCAATTAAGTTGCTTAAGAGCTATTCCAGACCATGCTTATTTTTTATTTCTCATAAGAATAATACTCCATTTTTTGTGAAAGTTTCCCTAATTTACTATAAGAGTACAAAAAATTTGCCTAAATTCAAAGTAATGTAATTTGGTCTGCAGGAAGCAGAGGAGAAACAGGAGCAGGAGAAGCTTCGTAATATGCTGCTGCAGGAATATAAGAAGAAGCAAGCAGAACGTCTTGAGCAACAGAAACAAGAACAACAGTTAAAGCAAAAACTGGAAGCTGCCCGTTTGAAAATGGAGGAGGACAACCGGAAGAAACTGCAGTCAGAGCGTGAAGCCCGATACAAAGGTGAGTGGTACCTGCATGTCATTTATGTTGCACTGACATCTGAAGAGGAAGGTCATTATTTATTTGTGATTGATGACACTAGGATGAATGACATTGTACAAATACAAATGCTGATAGTGTATCTGGAGAAGTGTTAGCTTTTTTTCATTAGTCAACTGTTCAAAAAATGTAACTGGTCAGCAACACAAAGTTAATAGAAGATGTTTTTTCTTTTAAAACTCTGTGGAACAGGAAGGCCATCACATTGAATTTGTAAATAGGTAGGAATGAAGTAGGTAATAAAGGACATAAATAACTGCAAATTGAAGATCTTACTTTGTTGCTATCTGTGAATACAGTAGATATAATTTACAGGTATCTTCATTTAATGTTTTCAATACAGTTACGTTTTTCTACAGATCTGGAACATGTAGCTGAAGGCATCATGGAAAATGATTTACCTGTGTTCTGGCTCACATACAACAATCCATATCTTTCTTTTAGAAACTACATATTATCTCTTAGCTTATCAGATTCTGATGCCAACTTTTTACTCTTAATTTTCCTTTCTTGTTGTTGGTCTGATTTAAATATTGCCCTCATCTTCTTAATTTGTTGCACTAAATCAAAATTCCTGGATTATTTGTGTGTTATCTCATTTCTTTCCTCTAAATTTTCATA
Organism: Schistocerca piceifrons; assembly: GCF_021461385.2. Taxonomy (NCBI): domain Eukaryota; kingdom Metazoa; phylum Arthropoda; class Insecta; order Orthoptera; family Acrididae; genus Schistocerca; species Schistocerca piceifrons. The sequence continues at coordinate 322,750,192 of NC_060140.1, forward strand.
CTTATGTAATCCACACTTTCTTCACCATTACAACCTCCCTGTTAACATTTCTTTCCATTTACTTAAGTTTCTTCATTTTTAACCAGTTTTCTTCAATTGTTCAATGCCATCTATTGTATGTGTCAGTTCCCATTGAACACAGAGCTCATACAGTTTCTTCACAATACATTTTCTCTTTAATAATATATGTTGCTAATGACAAAAATCAGTTTCAGTTTCGTTAGGTTTACACAACTACAACAGATATTATGAAGATGGTATCTGTTCCCAAAAGAACAGATACCATTGATGACCATGCAGCTTCTCTTACGGGACTCATCAGCTTAGTCTGGTGCAAGTAATGAGTGAATGGGCAAATATCTATTAGGAACACTATGAATATTGGTTGTGGACAGTTGGGAATGTGGGTCTCACGGGAAACGTGCAGTCACACTATCCTCTGTCCTCTCGGTGGCTCAGATAGATAAAGTGTCTGCCATGTAAGCAGGAGATCCCGGGTTTGAGTCCCAGTCGAGGTGCAAATTTTCAATTCTCCCCATTGATGTATATCAACAACACCTGTCGGCAGCTAAGGGTTTTGATTTAATTATCATTTCACAACAGATGTTGATGTACATGTAGAAGCAGACACACACATCAATTATACAATTGCTGAGATGGTTACTTTCCATGGGCATGCTTGAGGATGACATCAGGCACATTGCTGAGAATGCTCATCACATTAATCTTCATAAGATTGTGTCATTCTTTGACCAATGTGATAAGCTCTTATTGAAGCATTGAGATCCACATATACTTCACTGTTTCCCATAGATAAACTTACCTTGTGTTCGTTGGTTTTGTAAGTTTACAGTCCTGAGTAGTAGTAGTGATGCTTCTCTTCAGTGTTTGTCTTCTGCTATAATTTGATTTAGTGACAAGTTTTAATGAACACAATACTAGAATTTAAGTTTGCAATCTTTTCACATTTATTGACTCGAGTAATATATCAGTGATCAGTTTGGGTTGAAGAATTTAGACAGTTCATATATTACAAGTCAGCACCTACACTGTGATTGTTTTGTTAGAGTGGCAACATTTTTACATTATGCTTTCACTGTCGAGTTTCAACTGACAAACAGCATGAAGTTGGTTTTAGTTACTTTGTCACTGTACATGGTGGTTGTTCGCTTTGTACATCTCAGCAGGAAACAACTTACTGAATGATGTTTACAATTTTATGTAAGGTAGCTCCTGATTTTAATACCAATTAATTATTCAGGTGAATTGGCACCTGACTCGCAAGGAAGTCTACATTTCAGGAAGCAACCATCCACTGACTGCAAATATACCCTGTAACTGCAGACCTACTACAGAATATTAACATAATGAATGTTATTCTCCAGTCAACTGAATCATTGTCCTGTCCTGTTTCTTCTAGATCCATGTAAGAATAAAAATCAAAATTGGTTAATATATTTTAATTGTTAACATAAAAGAGAGCAAAATCAGAGGACAAAAAATTATTATAAACAAAAGAGTTAAGCCTGTGTAACTATGGAGTGCATTACGAGAAACAGGCAAAATTATATGTACTATTTTATGGACAATATTTCTTCTTCTGTGGGGATTCATAGAGCCTGTCAAGATGTGCTAAAAGTGAAATTTTGCAGACTGATTAATTAGCAAACTAACAAGTTCTTATGGTGGAAATAGGTGTTTTGGGAATCATCAAAATCAGAGCTACAAAATTGTTATACTGACTTTTGTTAATGACTATTATTTAAGGTTTGAATATTCTGGAATGTGAGCTACTTGAATATAAACAACTTTTTAAATAAGAAGTTTTTGTAAAAAATAAAATAAAAATGTTGTTGAAAAGAGTAGAATAAGTACTTTCAACTGAGCTTGCCAACTTCAGAAACCAACAGGTACAGGGGTGGACAATAATGTGGAAACACAAAAAACACAACACATTACCATGACTAACGTGATTCAAGAGAAAATTATATAATTCTTCCAACAAAATAGTAGCAAGTTCAGATAACGATGATAGTGATGGATGTCAATCATGTACACTTCTCTCCAAAGTAGATCGCAAAGTCTCAATAATGTAGAGATCTGTAGATGTGAAAATTCAGCATTGCACTCACAAAACCAGTGCTGGGCAATGTGAGCTGTGAATAGGGGTCCTGTCATCTTGGAACACAGCATCACCACTGGGGAACAAACAATGTGCTATGGAATGGACTTGGTCAGACAAAATTGTCATATAACCTTTTACAGCAATGCCACCTTGCACAGTAACTAGGAGGCCCATGGAAGACCATGATATGGTTGACAGATCATCACTGAACCTCTGCCATGTTTCATTCTTGGAATGTAAACTCAGCCAGAAGTTGGAAAAACTGTGAAACAACATGCATCCGAACCACTGACTGTCTTCCATTGCACTATATTCCAGGCTTAGCATGTTTTTTTTTTCTATTATGGGCATTTGCATCACTGATGAATGGTCATCTTGGAATTCCAGCTCAGCCTGAAATTGTGTGGTTGGTTGATTTGGGAGAGGGGACCACACGGTGATGTCATTAGCCCCATCAGTTTAGGGAAGGATGGGGAAGGAAGTCGAGCATGCCCATGGAAAGTAACTATCTCAGCATTTGTATGAAGTAATTTAGGGAAATCATGGAAAAACAAAATCAGGATGGCTGGATGTCAGTTTGAACCATCATGCGAGTTCATTGTGCTAACCACTGTGTTATTTTAGTGTTGATGGGATTTATGAGTGTGACATTCAATTTTACAGTGCCTTTTGCAGCTGTTGTCCTCTTATTTTTCTCCACAATACTCTTCACTCACTGTCTGTCACGATAATTCAAAACACATTTTAATCTGAACTGTGATTAACTGGATGACGCTTTTCCAATTTTTCTGTATGTGGTATAAATCCTGCAATATGGTGCCACTTGAATCACGAAACACATTTGCTACGTTGGTTATGGTAGCACCATACAAATACCAACAATTATCCAATATCTGATTTCAGTTAGCTCCAATATAATGCTCTCACAACTACACAGAACACTGTTCTGACCATGACTGACACTTTCATCATGTTGAGGACATTACAGATGTGCCACTCTTGGTCAAAAACAACTCTACAACCTACAGGCTTGGCTAGCGCCTGCATTTATGTTCAAGTGTTCATTTCACATGGTGTTTCCAAATTTCTGTCCAATCCCTGCATTTGATCACTGAAAAGTCCGTGATGTGTTTTCTATTATTTTTCAATTATGGATATTTATTCATAAAAATATTTTCAGGTGCACTATAATATTGTTGTTAGTGTTTGAAAAACTATAAGTTAATAATCCAGTCTGATAAAACAAGGCACAGAAAACAAATTAGGTATTTTATATAGTTATTTTATATATATGTGCTCTTCACAAAATGAGATCAGATAAAGGGAGGAAAAAGAAAAAAGAACTGATATAAAAATGGTATAAGGGGAGGTAGGATGGTTCCCCATGGATCTGATACAGTTTATCAAAGGTTTCAAGCCCATGACTTTATTTTATGTTTGAGTTGATTTTATAGTTGAGTAAGAAATGAAGACATCATGCCCCAATTAAATCTGACATACTCAGTATTGCCATACTATTTAATAAAATGAAATTATCAGAAACACTTGCGCTACAAACTGAACACTCTCCAGAATTGTCCACATCTGATCACCTCCAGCTGGGGTGACTTCTTTTGCTGTAGTGGTCTGTGAAATCATTGCAGTAGCATGAGACAAGCCCAACATCATGATTATTAAGCATCTGATGAATCTAATCAATATTTCTACAATTTACAGTGACACTAAAGGCCAATTTTCCATGTGATTTAGTGGATAAAAGTAGTATTTCAGGACCCCCACAGATTGCCACTTTGATTTGCAGAGAAACTGCATGTAATATATTGACTGACCTAGGTTGACCAGGGATAGATGTGTTTCTGACTTCCAGTACATCCTAGTAATGCTGGGGATAATTTCTAAAGAGGAATTAAGTACAAAAATGCGAATCACAGAAAGAGAGAGATCATCAAGTAAATATAAGTAATACTAGCAAAATGGAAAGAGAGAAAGAGAGGGTGAGAGATAGAGATAGATAGAGAGAGAGAGAGAGAGAGAGAGGTAATTTCAAGCAATTTTATGTAGTAGTCAGAAGAGTCAGTTATGTTACATCAGAACTGACTTTTATTATGTGCGAATTTCAATTATGACATTCAAAGAGCCTTCCTTCTTGAGAAATCTTTTCAGTGTATATTGAGCAGTCATTCTTGATGTCTAATTTGTAAAGAGAATATAGAAATCAACAGACTACTTGTTTCTGTCTCGTGTTCTTCGGCCCACATTTGTTTAATGATTTTTCTCATGTTTTGCCAGCTTGAGTGGCTGGTATTGTCAAAGCTTCATCCTCCATTGCTGGAGGTGTTCTGGAGTTGAGCTCATCTTCAGAAAATACAGAACACCTTTAATGATTAGAGATAGGACATTCATATACGCAGGACTTGTACATTAGTATCTTCTGCAGAAATGATTAACATTTGAACCATGGCAGCCCATGGGTTCAAGTTCGGCACTGATATCATGATGCAACATCACCTACCAGTAAAATGAGCCTGCACCTGTCATTGTTGCTATAAACTGAAGGCAATGGATCAGTGTGATTTGAGTAAATGCACAGGATGCCTCACAGATGTATGCGCGACTTGTGCTGTCAAATCAGTGAGTTTGAAAGAGAGCAAATTATTGGCATGAGAGAATGTGATGCTTCCCTCTGGGCAACTACTGCTCATGTGGGACAAAGAGTTTCTGCAATGCAACAAGTGTGTGCACAATGGTTCATGGAAGGCTGTATAACATGACAAAATGGGTCAGATTGCACCACTTAGACCACACCCTGAGAAGATCAACATCTCCTCTGAATGGCATTGCAGGACAGGTCTGCATCCTCCTCAGCTCTGGCGCAACACTGGAACAATGTAACACATCATACAATATCGGGGGTGAAAGTCCGTTGCTGCCTGTTATGGCACGGGTTACATTCACACCATCCACTTCTCTCTCTACCTTTGATGAATGTGCAAAAATATGCTAGATGGCACTGGTATATGGAACTACATGACTGGGGACAGGAATCTCATCAGACGGTATTTTCAGATGAACACAGGTTCTGTTTGTTTGATGATGATGATCACATTCTGGTCCGCTGCAGACAGGGGGAGCATCGTCATAGTGACTGCATTCACACAAGGTATAAAGTATGGACTCAAGGCCTTTTGGTGTGGGTGCTACTGGATACAAACACAAGTCACAGGTGGTACATGTCCAGGGCACTGTGACCAGTGTAACCTATATGATTGATATCCTGTGACCTGTAGCCATACTATTTTTGCACAACACTCTAGATGCAATTTTTCGGAAAGATAATGCAGGACCACATGTTTCTGCACTAACATGTGCCTTCTTTGTTTCACCAGACTTGTTGCCAGTTGAAAATGTGTGGGATATGATGAAATAATGGGTGACCCAGTGCCAACCACCACAGATGAACTTTGAAACCAGATGAATGCAGCATGGATGGCTATACCACAGGACACCATTCATACCTTAGACATGTCAATGGCGTTATGCATGGGGCAAGTGATCAAGGTCCATGGTGGACCCTGTGCCTTAGGCAACAGGACACATGCTGAAGTGAGGTGACTGAAATGCTAATCATTTCTGCAGAACATACTAATGTACATATGTGAATATGAACGTCCTACCTCTAGTTGTTCAAGTTGCTCTGTTTTCTCTGAGTATGAGTGTATGTATGTACCTGGCACATCAATGTACAAGGGCTTTTCTGTGATCGTATCTAGTGCGGTTCTCCCCTTGCAACCTGCAACATTTGTTTGCTGCAGCACAGGAGTACAGGATCTATTCACCTTGAGACTTTCTTTTTTCTTGCTGAAGCTATTGGCATGTTTGTGCATTTCTATAGCTTCTCTGAATGAGCTAGTGTGATAGCTCTTCTCTACAGCAAGAACTTCTGTGTCAGCAAATTTTACTATGTAGTTGTTCTCACACTGTGTGTGCTCTGCCATGGCCGATTTCTCCACCTGCCCTAACTTGCAGTGCTTCTTACATCCAGTGATCCTTGTGTTGATGAATCATTTAGTCATTCCACATGTACACATCATGCTATGTATTCCTGACATTGCAAATGGAGCCCCTTTTTTCCTTTGGCAGTCTTAGACACTCTTTGATCTTCTTTGATGGTTTACAAATAGTCATTATGCTGATTCTGTCTGTCACTCTGGGAATGTACAGCAAGAGTGTGATACCCAAAATTTCTTTTTTCTGATTTGTCACTTCACTGAGTGTTTGATTCTGTGAAACTTATTGTGTAACGGGGAGTACCCATTGTTCCTCAGAATGCTTTCCAGGAGTTGCATCTTGCATCTAAGGTGCTGTGGCTCACATATTCATCTTGCTTGTTTTATAGAGCATATTAATCATAACCCTTTTCTGGGTTGGGTAGTGATTTGACAGTTTGTGCAGGTATTGATCTGGGTGATTTGGTTTTTAATATATGCTGTGTCCCACGTTTTCATGATTCCTCATGGTCAGCACATCTAGGAAGGGTAGCTGTTGGCCCTTTTCTACCTTCATGGTAAATTTTATTTTGGCATGAAGACAGAAACCAACACAATTATATCACAGCATTATGTGGAATACGTTATTGCATGGCTCAGAGAATTGCTTGGGAGAGAGGATCATTCATACATGAATGTGATTGAGGTGTTCCCCTCATTCACTTCCAGCATATATAAAATGGGATGAATCTGAAGGTTCTGGTAGAGGATTCTTCCATGAATAATTGCAAGAACCATTCACTCTGATCAAAGCAGTATCTTCCAGGCTCAGTAATTTTCAACATGTTCTCTATCACACTTCTGTAGAATGAGTAAGAATTTCCCAGATATGTTGAAGGACATAGTGCAATAATCACAATAATATTTTTTACTTCCAACTACTATGTATATGTGATTTAGAGTAATACTAAATGGTTTATCTGTCTGTGATGATCAAATGTCAATAAGATATATTCATACAGGTTATGTTCAAATAATAGAAGAATAGTAATGTATCACAAAATTATAAATGACAACTCAGTCAAAATAGTATTTATCCAATCATGAGAAGAAAGCTAGCAAAAGATTTATGAAACCCAACAGTGTAGACAGAAAATTTAAATCTTTCTTAAACATATTCCTAATCAGTTTGAATCTTATTTATATCTAAAAAGACATGGATAAAGTTGAGTAAAATTCTGTATCTGGGAGAAATAATGTATGGGATCTTCTCATGGTCCTGGTAGTGAATCTTGCTAATGATCACTGGTGTGATCCTTCAAAACGTAAATGGGGGTCTTCCAGCAAACCAAATCAAATGTTGAGTGGTAGTTGAACTTATATTTAGAACATTGTGTTACTTTTGGTTTTTGAAAGTTGAAACATAATTATTACCAATATTCCAGATTCTGTAATTGATCATTATGCTTCATAGTTGAAAAATATCACTTTAACTTCTTGAAATTAATAGTGAACTGTTCAGCACTAGTCTCTATTTCGAACCTGCAGAGTTTATTTTTCGACATAAATGAAATGGATTCACGTTTTCACCACAGAATGATTGCCATGCATATGTTAATGCAATGCTGAAGACTGCAGCAGTAAATCACTTCCAGATAGTTATGCTGCAATATACCATGTGTAAACAAAATAAATAACAGTGATCTGTGAAGAACAATAAGAATGTAGTTTGCCAGCTATACAATAGCGACATTACAAAGTGTGGACATGAGACATTGTTAGTTTTAACTCAGGATGGACAATTGCTCTCTCTGAAACATGAATAAATACTAGATTGTGGTTTGATGGCTAAGTTTAAAAATGACCATTCTTAATAACAATGCAGAGCAGTCTGCACATTGATACTGACTTTTTTTCTCAATGGCATGAAGTGTGTCCTTTCAAAATATGTTCATCACACACCATATAGTAAATTCCTGTTGGTCATAAAAGTAGTTGACTAATGTTACTCCATCATTAGGTGCAAATGAATTGATAATAAATTCTAATATGTATAATCTGATGTGGATAGTTGAATGTATAGTCACAGAAAAGTTATCTCTATTCTGTGAAAGAGTTACCTTAAATTACAAGTATCATAAATTATAAATAATATAATTATCTTCGTTTCTCATTGCAGAGTTGAAAAGCAGAAATCAGAGAAAGACTGGAAAACCATTTCCTGCTATAAATCTTGCAGGTAAATAGCAATAGAGAAATGATTTTTAGGATATGACAGATGCCTATCTACTGTTATAATTGAATCAATAACTGCTAACTCATTTCTGTTTCATAATCTTATCACTTTGATGGCTACATGAATCCCAACTGTTATAATTGAATCAATAACTGCTAACTCATTTCTGTTCCAGAATCTTATCACTTTGATGGCTACATAAATCCCAACCCATGGCAAACATAATTAACTCAACAAAGAGTGAATGATGGAAACCTGGATTGAAGCAGTGCAATCCAAAATTATGTGTATTGATTTGATCAATAACATATAGTTAAATGCCAAATTAACTGTGTGTTGTTGTAAAATCTGTGACAAATAAAATTTTCTTGTGTCACTAAACCATGTTTTGGTATAGCTACAAAAGAAAAGTTTAGCATCACCTGCATATCTGCAAACAAGTCTGGGTTCACGTTCTCTTTTGCAAACTTGAGATACAGTTGTGAACATCCATAATGTATCTTTCATGCTGCAGCAGTGTGTGCAGTTTTTTGAAACTTTTTGACAGATAAAACTAAGTGCTAGACCAACACCCAAACCCAGCAAGCTTGACTTTTGTGGGCAGTGTTTTTACTGAGATATCCAGACACAGCTCAGACTTGCATTCACTGCTTCACTTTTCCAATACCTCTTTTCTATTTCCCAAACTTCACAGAAGTTCTCCTCACCTTAGTGTTCTAGCTCTCCTGAAAAAAATGCTATTACAGAAAAATGGCTTGGGTACAGCATAGGGGATTGTTTTCCAGAATATATCTTCACTGTTCAGTGGAGTGTGGAGTGTTTTGAAACATCTTGGAAGATTAAAACTACAGACTGCAAGCCATGGAGAACCCAAGAATATTATACAGTACGCAAGGCAGAGCAGCATGGTATCAATGAATCATACCCACCAACAAAATTTCATCTCACAATGTGCACTTTGATAACTTGATTTTGATTATTGTTTTGTTTTTATCTCACAGTGAGGTAATAGTTTTAGTTTCCTGATGCTTATTGTTTAATTTCACTGCTTGCCTTTAATTCAATTCAGAACCTGTAAGAGGTTTCCACCCAGCATATGCATGAAGTGTGAAGAAGAGCAGATAGAAGAGGTTGACAGTCTTAAATTCCTGGGATTACAACTTGATAAATTCAGTTGGGAGGAGCACCACAGAACTGCAGAAACGCCTTAACAAATCTGTATTTGCAATTCGAGTGTTAGCTGACATAAAAATGAAAAACCTTGCATACTTTGCCTACTTTCATTCCATAAAGTCATATGGTATAATATTTTGGGGTAACTCTTCAAGTCAAACAAAAGTTTTCAGAGTCCAAAAGCGTGTAATACGTATTATTTGTGGAGTAAATTCACGGACGTCATGTAACCTCCTCAAAGAACTGAGTATACTAACTACTGCCTCTCAGTATATTTATTCCTTAATGAAATTTGTCCTAAATAATATATCCATTTTTCCAACAAACAGCTCAGTTCATACATACAATACCAGGAACAAAAATGACCTGCACAAGGACTTAAAAGCACTTATTTTAGTTCAAAAACGGGTCCACTACTCAGGAACACTCATCTTCAATAATTTGCCAGCAAACATAAAAAAATTAGTTACAAATAAAGATCAGTTTAAAAGAAGCCTGGAAGACTTACTAGTGGCCAACTCCTTCTACTCCATTGACGAATTTTTTAATAGAAACAAATGATGTATTGTATATATTCATACTATTAGTATTGTTATTTGAGCTTTAAAAAAGATTGACATGTTCCACATCCATGAGGATCTCCTCAGCACGGATCTATGGAACGAAAAACTAATCTAATCTAATCTAACCCATGGCCACACATAACTACAAAACTTTTTTGAGCAATAAGAGTGCTTGACTTTTTTGTGACCTTGGCATATGTAAAAATTGAAAATAAATGAAATAATCAGCATAGCAGGATGAAATTTATGCTGCAATTAACTGATGTTCTCATTTAGAAAATAGAGGGCAGGAGGACATTAAAAGACATGACTGTAGGTCTTTTAAGTGTGCTGTTGATGTAAGTCCTGTCGGTATGAAAAGGCATTATGAGAGGAAGTGGCAGTTGGTGCCTTGTCTTTGGTACATCAGATGTGTAACACAAAACTAAAATGAAGAACACAATCTGAATTGACAAGAGTTGCTGATGGCAGGGCTGACTGGAGGATGGAAATTGCTGGTGAAGAAAATATGGCTTGTGAATTTAATCTTCATCGGTATACTACTGATGATATGGCACCTGATGATATGGTATTTCTGTTACCAATATCTAATCCCCCTTTGCCTTTTCTATTCACGAATAGCACGTGGGAAGAATGGTTGCTGGTAAGCCTTTGTATTACTTCTAATTTATAGAAAAATCTCATTCTGGTCGTTTTGCGAGATGATGTTGGGAGGAAGTAATACACTGAGGTGATAAAAGTCATGAGATAGTGATACACACATATGCAGATAATGACAGTGTCGCATACATAGGGAATAAAAGGGGAGTGCACTGGTGGAGCTTGTGATGTTACAAAATAAAAGTGATGTTGCTATTCAATGGAAAGTTGGAAATTGAGATTTAACTAACTGTTTTATCAATCACAATTGGCGTAAGAATCATGGATTGACCATTGTCATAAAATATTGCATTATGAGATGTGAATAGTTTTTACTTGCGGTTTCGCGTGGCTTGAGGCAGTCACAACTAGCGTGCTATTGATTAAGAAGTTGCGTTATCGTCTTTCTAATTACTTCATGATCGTAGATACGATCATACCCGGTTGTGAAGTTATTGTTATGACAAAACAATTTCCTAAGGGACCAGAAAGTTCTTAAGGGCACCAAAACAACTGTAACATCACACAAAAGAGAAATTCAATATTAAAGCTGATGCAAGAAGACGATAAAACAGTTTTCTTTTTATCAATGTAACACGCACATTGGACTGCTGATCTTGGAGTCTGTAATATTAGCAAAATGCATAATTAAAATGAAAATAATACTGAGGAGATAATCGAAATGAGCACTGCTAAATGATTCAGTATTCCCAGAACAAATATTTATTATAACTAAAACATATATCGTACCTTAAGCTTAATACTACAATGACGGTAGATTTTTTATGTCCGTATCATGTCCATTGAGCGCTCTTTTATATAGCCATTGTCCTCTTGAGTCGCTCGTGCTTCGTCACGGTAAGTTATAACAGTTCTTTACACTTCACTCAACTCAGACATACACGTTTTTATACATTTAGTAAAAATTAGATCAGACTGCCACAAATCTGCGTCCGTCTTACTCGAGAAAAACAGTACAAGTCTTCTTAGCGCTCAAGGCTTCATTTGTTCTCCCTCGAACAAAATAGTGAAGGATCGTATATCTATCCGTATTTTTCTGTTTTTATTGCCGCCCAAAGACGACGAATTACATTATCTAGAAAATCCACCGTCGCCATGCGACGCCTTATTATACATTAATCATTATTTACAAACAAGTATTTGCCTTCTGGCTGAAAGTATTAACTACTCGTATTTGTTGTTTTAATGAAGTCAAAAATAGCGAATATCTCATTGCCTCCCATGAGGAGAGAGGGAATGCCGAAGGATTACCTCGATCCTCATGTCCTCATGAGATATTCGTGATTTTTTTGTGTGACATTTACATAATGTTACTGGCGTACTATGTACTTAAATTGAAATTACATTTATAAACATATATCAGATATTTATCATTTTTCAAAATAAAGTTTTTCATTCTTTGTTCATCAGTCACTTCATTCCATAATACCAAGACTAACATTTATGTGCATTTTTAAGTTTGGTCCATATTTGCTTATAACAATAAGTGAACGTTCATTTCGCTCTTCAGGGGATAGAATTCAGAAATTACTTTCTCTTGAGCTTAACAACTAATACATGAGTACAGTGAGTGCTTATTTTCACTAAACTAGAGTGGACAATGTTCGAGCATCTGTTGACTCATTGTGGTTCAATTACAGTTTAATAACGTAGCACTACACTTCGTGATGCTTTCACTTTCTGTGTTAGCTGTCTACGGCGTTCATCATGCAGTACATCTGTCCTTTCCACTGTGGTGCCAGGAATTCAAGTGGTTTCCCGGGTTTTTATTTACAATATGAAACAAGAAGTGGAAAATTATTAGTATAACTTATAACCTATTGGATACATTTGTTAAGGATCGGGACTGGTCTGGAGTTTAGGGTCTTCCTATAGTGCACATTCATTTTCTTTGTCCATCAAGAGACAGGATTATAATTCATTTTAGCAGTGTTCAGGAGTGCCGGTATTAATGGCTTTAAGGCCTGAGTAATCTAACAATCTACTTCTCACTCATCTTAACTTCAACTCAAGAAAATCGCTTAATTTACATATGAAAATGTAGTCACACAAGTGTACAAATGTCTTTCCTCCAGTATGTACGATTGAAGTCATGGCGGTTAGCAGTTTAAAGTTTGGATTGTTTCGTCACCCACACGTCAGCCACTCACAGCGGCTGCACAGTGTTGCGTGAGCTCCAACACTCAGTATCCGTTCGCGCTCAGGCTGTATCAGAGCTGCTGGTCGTCGAGTGCTCCCTTTTTTTTTTTGTGAACTTCGTATCACACGAGTGCATCGATACAAACACCTCGCGCGCGTTTTCCATCGGAGGAGCTGGACACTGACGCTGCCTCCATACTTCTCTGTCAACTGCCTCCCATGAGGCTCACAGGTAAGTGACGACGAATGTTTTAGCTGTCGCTGCACTTAGAACAACACTGAACTTCGCGTTGCACCTGTTGTCGTAGCCTTGACTTCTTTTTACACTTGCAGTACAACACTACCACTAATATACAGTGAACAGTTACTTTTATTATGCACGTCGCACTTTAGTGTGCATCTTCACACAGCATTCGTGCTTAGTTCCTTCGCCGATGGAGTTCATTTACAAAACAATCAATTTTGCAGGTTTCCTCCATTGGTACAGAAAGACTTATATTCTACTATTTACAAAAGATCACTTACGAGCTAATATTTACAATTAATGGTCACTCCTTTTGTTAAGTCCAGTGAACAACTGCTTTATGAATGGACTCTTTATATCTCAAGATTTGCTTCCACTAGTGAACCTAAAAATATTCTTTCAAACTTTCTTTTAAGTGCTCATCTCCTCATTATGAAAACTACAGGTTTCGCAACACTCGTTGCATTTATTCTTTAGTGCACCCAAGATCATTTTCTACTGCCACGCAGCATATCTACTACTTAACGAGTATGCATTTAACGCTGAATCTTTTTTTTTTTTTTTTTTTTGCCAAATTTGTTTTTATATTTGAGGGCAGACTGGATAACAATAGGTCTCCCTCTTCGCTTCATGTACTCAGCAATCGTTCTCTGTTAAAAAAAATAGGGTAACGCGTGTCTACTATTTTTTTTTTTTTTTTGCATGAATGGAATTACCGACAGTTCACTGGGTTTACGCAACCGGTCCATAACAAACATTACCAAAGCTAGCGAAGTTCATCACGCTACGTGTCTCATTTCTCATAAGCACTGCTTTGCTTCGAAGCACACGTGCCTTTTACAAGTCGACCCTTGGTCTGGGTTAATGAACCAGGATCAAAAGGAACGGGCAGAAGGAAAATGGATTTCATAAGAGGAGTGTCTTAGGAGACATTTTTGCAATAAAATCTGCATGTAAATAAAATTATCTTAATAAACATAGGCACATATATAAACTTCAACCTCCTTCCTTACAGCATGCTTTGCTACTTCTACGTCTTACTCAGGTTATAGTCAATATTAAGTTTAAATATCACTGCATTGCTTGTTCTTTAGATTAGCCTTCAATTAGGGTATTGAATGGTCGCTAGATTACACTACAAATCTTCTGAAGATCTTTACTTGGACTTATTTATGATACAGGGGGCTTGCTGTGTGGTTATTTAGTAACTTGATTCTACTGAAATCAATTCGTCAGCTAACATTCCTCATATACTCTTTACATTGGGCTCAGATCACAGGGAAATAGTTTACTTTCATAGCAATTAATGGCCTCGTGGAGTACTTACGCTACATTATTGATGCTTCATGGTTTGCCTCCATTTGTACTGTATTTCACCTTACTTAGTTTACTACAGCTTTTTGTCTCCTTGCGTGAACACATGCGGGTTACCACTTGTTTTTTCCATTTAACAGCACGCTTTAACTGAACTTTAAGCTATTTCTTCTACTCCTGTCCACTGTCTGGACTGTTTGACCATGTACCTTTTTTTTTTAAGCAGGTAATTTGGGCTTTTACTACAGAACTTCAAGTACTTACATTACTAAAAATAAATCTATAAATATTCTTGTACCTTGAGAGAAGTGCTTATTTACGCATCCTTCTCCATTTCTCACCTTTACATATTTATATAGCTCCGGGCAATCGCCTCGCAAGCACTTTTTTTTTTCTTAATACTAACTTAAAATTAAATTGAAATTCTTGGTGCAACCCCAGTTTCCTGCTTCAGCTTGTTGAAGAAATATCGGTTCATGTCCATCACTATAAACAATTTTTTCATACATAGCATTTAATACTTAAAGTTTACATGTAATAGCCGTTACCATGTAGTCAGTGCGCTGTTCAACACAATACTTATCATTAACAGTTCACACAAGGAAATTTCCAGTAAGCAAGAATTCATTTCCACGACAGTATTTAACCACTACCATTATAAAATTTCTTTAAGTCTTGATGGTGAAATAAGCCTTTTACTCTCCCCGTAGCCGGGTCAGTTAACAAATAACTCCCTATGTGCGGTTTCCTTAAAATAAGGTAAGGACCTTGGTACATATGTTGCCACTTGCGATTTTTCTTACATATTAATGATGGCTTGAAATGAGTCTTAAGTAATACCTTTTCACCTACATGGTAATTTACAACTTTGTTTACTTTTTTATCATAGCCTTTCTTCCTTAATTGAGCATTGGTGGTAATGGAACTTAAAGCTTCTCGAATTTTGACATCTAGATCTACCTCAGGGCTAGGTATCTTGGGAAGAGGATCAACCCACTCATTCTGTTCCTTCTTTCGAGATATCAACTCGTGTGGAGTAAAACCTGTGGAAGTGTGTGGCAAATTATTAACTATCTCCTCAAAAGGTGTCACAAAATCAACCCAACGAGTTTGCTTGTCTGGAATGTACGTCCGAACAAATCTGTTAAACTCCTTGAAGATCCGCTCAGTCAAATTCGACTGAGGCCTAAAACGTGATATTAAGATCTGCTTGACATTGTGATGGGCCAAAAACTCACGCCATTTGCGGCAAGTAAAGTTGGATGCATTATCTGAAAGTATAGATTCGGGGACTCCGAATCGAGGGAAATAGTCATTTTCAAGACAGCGTATAATAGGCGGAGCACAAGATGTCTTCATAACATACATTCGAACGTATTTAGTGAAGTTGTCGAGAACAGCAACGAGGTATTTGACACCTCCCCTACCCATCGGTAGAGGGCCAGCCAGGTCAATGCTAATGAGCTGATTAGGTCTTTCTGCGATGATCGGATTCAATGGAATTAAAGTAGGAATATTCAGAGCTTTCGCCTTTTGGCAGATGACACAGAATTTTAGCAACTTGTGTATCCGACGATGTAGGTTGGGCACATAACAGTAAGTAGCAATCTTCTTTTTACACTTCTCTGGACCATAGTGGCCCCAAGAAATGTGGGTATACCACAAAAGATGTTCGACAAAACTGCTAGGTATACAAACAAGCCAGTTGTCTGATGACACAGAGGTACGATGAAATAATACCTGATTATGAATCTTGAAGAATTTGGACAACTTATGGTTTGGATTTTCTTGAAGAAGTCTGATTACTTTTCCCCACTTAGGATCTGTGGTCTGTAGTGTCTGGATTTGCTTGCACAGTTCCAAGAAATATTTTCTATGAATAGGATCCTGCATAAGAAGAACTTTGTAATTCGACATCTGTTCTACCAACTCACTTGTCTCAGGCAGACCTTCTGGTGAACGAGAAAGTGCGTCTGCAATAATGTTATCCTTGCCCTTTATATACACAATATCAAAATCGTATTCTTGCAGAAATAAACACCACCTGGTCAGACGCGGATGTTGTAATTTACAGGTCAAAAGATACGAAAGTGCTTGATGGTCCGTAAACACTTTTATCTTTCTGCCAAAAATGTAATAATTAAACCTCTTGAAGGACCAAATAACTGCAAGTGCCTCCAGCTCAGTAACTGAATAGGACTTTTCACATTCTGTTAAGACCCTACTCGCAAAACTAATCACTCTGATCTGCTCTGTTTCGTCTACTAATTCAATCTGAAACAAACAAGATCCAATTCCAACAAACGAAGCGTCTGAGGTGATACAAAATTCTTTGTCCATTTGTGGATGACAGAGAATGTTATTGTTTACAAGACCATCTTTAATTGCCTGAAAAGCTTTCTGACACTCTGGTGTCCAAATCCAATGCGTACTTTTCTTCAGAAGATTGTGCAAAGCGGGATTGTTCATTACTTGACCAGACAGAAATCGTCGAAAGAAAGACGAAAGACCGAGAAATCCTCTTAGTTGCCTCTTAGTTACCGGTGTAGGGAAATTCTTAATCGCAGACAACTTTTCCGGGTCGGGTTTAATCCCTTCAGGTGTAATCACATGACCTAAAAACTTTACCTCACGTTTTCCAAATTTTGACTTTTTCAGATTCGCTGTAACACCATGTTCTTGAAATCTCTGAAACACCTTTCGTAGAATAGCTAAATGATCTTCCCAGTTCTTAGTGGCTATCAACACGTCATCTACATAAACAGTTACCTCATCCAGAAGTTCAGGTCCTAACACAAAATCGAGAGCAGAAATAAATAATCCCGAGCTTACATTTAAACCAAAAGGCATGACCTTAAACTGATATGAGCGGCCGGCAAATATAAAAGCAGTATATTTTCTGGATTCCTTGGCCAATTTCACCTGCCAATAGCTACTTCTTAAATCGAGTGTACTCAAAAATCTAATGCCATGAAATTTTTGTAAGTGCTCCTCAAGTGCTTCAGGCCGAGTCCTTATCGGTACAATTATTTTGTTTATTGATCTGGCGTCCAGTACTAGTCTGACACTACCGTCCTGTTTAAGTACGGACAAAAAGGGACTTGAGTACGGCGAATTCGATAACTCGATAACATCCCAACACAGCATTTTCCTAATCTCATGCTTTACAGCTTCTCGTCGGGCGTAGGGTACTGAATAGCTTGCTTTGCAGAACGTTGAGTGGGGAAGCCCTTCCATTTTATTCTCGAACCCTTTTATTACTCCTGGTTTCTTTGAAAAGATTTTCTTGTAACTTACTAATAAATGGAACAACTCATATTTCTGCTCCCCCCTGAGTTCAGTCGATTCCTTGGCTTTAGCATCGATCTCGTCTGTGTCAGGAAGTAAGTCTTCATACTCATTGTCATTTATGTCATCCCATTTACTCAGGTCATTTGTCTGATCAAAGCACGGTTTGGCGGTCCTCTGTCGTCTCCAAACCTGATGCAATGTCAACACTGCCTTCACTTTACTCCTTAACAAGTTAACAACAACTTCTTGTTGATTTACGATAAAGGTACACATTCCAGATTCAATATCTATCACTGCTTTTGTTTGTCGAAGAAACTCCACCCCCAAGAGACATGGAACTGACAAGTTCTTTACTATTAGAAAGTGGCAAAAAACCAAAACAGATTCTATCTGCAGTTGAAGCTGCGTCTGTAAACTAACTCTCTGTTTCAATGGACCAATCGCTCCCGATATGGAGCAGCCCTGAATCGGCAATGATAAAACTTTTGAAACAGAAGACACCTGTCTGAAGAGACATGGTGACATGACATTGATGTTTGCTCCTGTATCAACAACGGCTGTGAAAGGAATGTTGGCAATAGAAATCTTAATCGCAGCCTGGACCTGTTCATCATAAATGTTGTTAATGTCTTGAGCTTCTTTGTTACGTGCAAGGTCATCTCGTAAGTCGGTCTCATGGTCGTACCGTATCGCATTAGCATACTCAGAAGCAGAGTATTCATTAGTGCCCCCACTCAAAATCCGCAGCGACCTCTTGGAGGCTGAAAGGCGCTGCCTCTAATTTTCCGCAGGATGTTTAACCTGTTTGTCATTCATGGCCTTAAGTGTTTGTTCCGTTTCATATTGGTGCTGGTTATGTGGTACAAATGCCGGTGTAGAGGGGTAAAATCCACTGGGTGCATTCACTTGTGAATAGAATACTTGAGAAGGCTGATGTCGCCCGATCTTTTGGTTGCCGGCAAAACCATTTCCTTGTGAAGGAAAGTTCGCATTTGGTGCCATTTGAAAATTGTTCCGCGGTCCTCTATCCTGTGAATAGTTGTTCTTATGTTGTGCTGGGTGGCCTCCGCCTTGCCCATGCCACTTGCTATATTTCGACCTATAACTTTGATTGTACACTGGTCCATTTGAAAAATTACCACTAGTTTGTGGAGAATTTCCATGCTGCTCAGGCGCAGAATTAAAGGGTGGGTTTCCGTACTGATGTTGTACCTGGTGGTTGTAAATTGGGTGGTATCTCTGCTGATTACTGTAATTGGTTTTCTGCTTCCGTTTAAAGTTATTGCCGTTTGCGTTTTGATAACCGCTGGCAGGTTGGTAACAGCGGTCGCAGTAGCTCGCTCTCTCCTTGGGCGCATTGTTGTCCGCGTGCGATGCATTCTGCTGGCTGCCAGGGAAGAATTTGCCGCTGCCAACCTTGGAGCGCACATCCTCGCTAATTAAATCTAAGGAATCCAGCACAGAAAGGAATACATCCGTGTCTTCTTCGGACACATTTACTAATTTCTCTCTAATAGACACAGGGAGTTTGCTTTTGAGAATCATAATTACGTCCTTGGAAGAAATCGGAGAATCCCAGAATTTAATTTTTGCTAGATACTTCTCAAAGTATCGCCGGAGACTTCCATGCTTCTCATTGAAAATTTCCGCACCATACACCTCCTTCCTTAATCTTTGCTGTACCCCATTACTCCAAAATTTTGCCAAGAACATTTTCTCAAACTCTTCATAATTCCTACACGTGTCTACCATTTCCGTTCCCCATAATGCTGCATCACCAGAAATAAAGCCAGTGACGAACTGAATACGCTGTCTGTCTGTCCAGCTCCTGGGAAATATGCCGGAAAAATTCTTTAGGAACACGATGGGGTGTATTTCTCGCTTCTGCGGATGAAAAACAGGAAAAGTGCGATGCTTAATCACACTTTCCTCTTGCATTAAACTCACGATTGTGGGCGGATCATTTATTTTCCCTACTCGGGACTCAACAGGACTGTTGTTTTGCATGTAATCAGGCGGTGAACAATAAGGAGTTGACTGACATTCGTCACCGTCTAAAGAGTTGTTCCCTATAGTTTGCGTATGTGTATGCGGATTTTCTACCCAGTTTCTCAGCATTCTGACTTCGTCCACTACTTGCTGCTTCCACTCGGGAAGATCCCGTGTGAGTGTCCTCCGAATCTGTCCCAATTCAGAAACCACTGTGTCTCCAGACTTACCAGGAGCAGCTAAGATTTCGTAAGTTACATCCTTGACAGTCTCCCTAAGCTCCTCCCTGACCTTCTTTTCGATAAAAATATCTTTACCCTTTATCCATTCACTGTAGTGTTCCGACAATGCCTCCGCGTGTGCTTTCACGGTGCTCTTAACCTGTTCTTCAATATTGATTGAGTCTATCTGCCTCGACAGATCCTCCACTACACCTTCAATGTCAGATACTGCATTTCTAACTGAGTTTATTTCTTTGGTAGCTGCCTGAATTTTTGTGTTTAATGTTCCAGATACTTCAGCTATTTCACTTTTCACCTGTTTCTGCATTTTCTGAATTTGATCACTGATCTTAGTTTGCACCTCACCCAAATGGGTATTTAATTCAGCCGTAATTTCTTTATGCAGATCTGTTTTGATTGTGCCTAGCTGTGTTTTTAATGATTCGCTTACAGCATCTAGTCGGGCGTTAACAGTCTCATTTTGTGTTTTTATAGTCTCATTTTGTGTTTTTACTGATTCGCTTACAGCATCTAATCGGGCGTTAACAGTCTCATTTTGTGTTTTTACTGATTCGCTTACAGCATCTAATCGGGCGTTAACAGTCTCATTTTGTGTTTTTATAGTCTCATTTACTGCGTCAAACTGTTGTTTCAGCATTTCCATTAACGCACCGAGGTCATTTGTAGCTGCAGCGGGAAGAATTTGGACTTTAGGGTCACTTTCCCCTGTTACAGACATGGTTAGTTCAGTTTCCACACGGGAACCTACCGTTCGCGATCGTAAAGGGTATGGAATACTATTAACGTCTTCACTCCCGTCTCCTGTTGTCACCTGTCTCTGTTTACTATCTGCCATTTTCGTTAGTAAATCACGTGCTACGCAAGGCTTTCGTCGTTTGTCAGTGACGTGGTGAGTCCGCTAAGAGCACCACTCTCGCGTGAGCAACAAATGAAATTCTATCTGGCAAGAAGACAAGATGGAACCTAACCGTTTCAGACAAATGAATGAAGATGCTCTTCACTGCAAATTGCGCACACTATCCACCATGTTGAAAATGCAGTACAGGTATACTAACAATGGGGAGAAATAATTTCTATTATCAGACTACGAAGAATTTTACTTTGAAAGATAAAATAAAGCAGATTTTCTATAGCGGGAAGGAGATAGAAAGGATGTGGATCGACTTGGAAAAGCAACGTTGCTACTGAAGCACTACACTGCGTATGCAAAATTCTGACTTACTTTTTGATGGCTTGAATACCGCTATGTTGTCTCAGCAAATTCACGTCTCTTTTCTTTTCTTTTCTCTCGGTAATTAAACTGCATTATTGACCGTTATTCTCACAGAGATACGATGTGTACATGAAACGACAGAACATTTATTAACACAAGCACATAGAAAATTTTCCAAGAATTTGAACTAATTTTTGGTCAAGTCCCTGTTCGGGCGCCAAGTGTGATGTTACAAAATAAAAGTGATGTTGCTATTCAATGGAAAGTTGGAAATTGAGATTTAACTAACTGTTTTATCAATCACAATTGGCGTAAGAATCATGGATTGACCATTGTCATAAAATATTGCATTATGAGATGTGAATAGTTTTTACTTGCGGTTTCGCGTGGCTTGAGGCAGTCACAACTAGCGTGCTATTGATTAAGAAGTTGCGTTATCGTCTTTCTAATTACTTCATGATCGTAGATACGATCATACCCGGTTGTGAAGTTATTGTTATGACAAAACAATTTCCTAAGGGACCAGAAAGTTCTTAAGGGCACAAAAACAACTGTAACATCACACAAAAGAGAAATTCAATATTAAAGCTGATGCAAGAAGACGATAAAACAGTTTTCTTTTTATCAATGTAACACGCACATTGGACTGCTGATCTTGGAGTCTGTAATATTAGCAAAATGCATAATTAAAATGAAAATAATACTGAGGAGATAATCGAAATGAGCACTGCTAAATGATTCAGTATTCCCAGAACAAATATTTATTATAACTAAAACATATATCGTACCTTAAGCTTAATACTACAACGACGGTAGATTTTTTATGTCCGTATCATGTCCATTGAGCGCTCTTTTATATAGCCATTGTCCTCTTGAGTCGCTCGTGCTTCGTCACGGTAAGTTATAACAGTTCTTTACACTTCACTCAACTCAGACATACACGTTTTTATACATTTAGTAAAAATTAGATCAGACTGCCACAAATCTGCGTCCGTCTTACTCGAGAAAAACAGTACAAGTCTTCTTAGCGCTCAAGGCTTCATTTGTTCTCCCTCGAACAAAATAGTGAAGGATCGTATATCTATCCGTATTTTTCTGTTTTTATTGCCGCCCAAAGACGACGAATTACATTATCTAGAAAATCCACCGTCGCCATGCGACGCCTTATTATACATTAATCATTATTTACAAACAAGTATTTGCCTTCTGGCTGAAAGTATTAACTACTCGTATTTGTTGTTTTAATGAAGTCAAAAATAGCGAATATCTCAAGCTATCATTTGTATTCAGGTGGCTCACGTGAAAAGGTTTCCAACGTGATTACGGCCACTCATCAGGAATTAACAGACTTTGAATATGGAATGGTAGTTATAGCTAGATGCATGGAACATTCAGTTTCGGAAATCATTAGGGAATTCAATATTCTGAGATCCACAGCATCAAGGATATGACGAGAATACCAAATTTCAGACATTAGAATGGGTAGCTCTGAGTGATGAAGTAGTGAAGGCAGCAGAGGATCAAGTAGGTAAAAAGACGAGGGCTAGTAGAAATCCTTGGGTAACAGAAGAAATATTGAATTTAATTGATGAAAGGAGAAAATATAAAAATGCAGTAAATGAAGCAGGCAAAAAGGAATACAAACGTCTCAAAAATGAGATCGACAGGAAGTGCAAAATGGGTAAGCAGGGATGGCTAGAGGACAAATGTAAGGATGTAGAGGCTTATCTCACTAGGGGTAAGATAGATACTGCCTACAGGAAAATTAAAGAGACCTTTGGAGATAAGAGAACCATTTGTATGAACATCAAGAGCTCAGATGCAAACCTGGTTCTAAGCAAAGAAGGGAAAGCAGAAAGGTGGAAGGAGTATGTAGAGGGTCTGTACAAGGGCAATTTACTTGAGGACAATATTATGGAAATGGAAGGTGACGTAGATGAAGATGAAATGGGAGATATGATACTGCATGAAGAGTTTGACAGAGCACTGAAAGACCTGAGTCGAAACAAGGCACCCGGAGTAGACAACATTCCATTGGAACTACTGACGGCCTTGGGAGAGCCAGCCCTGACAGAACTCTACCATCTGGCGAGCAAGATGTATGAAACAGGCGAAATACCCTCAGACCTCAAGAAGAATATAATAATTCCAATCCCAAAGAAAGTAGGTGTTGTCAGATGTGAAAATTACCGAACTATCATTTTAATAAGTCACAGCTGCAAAATACTAGCGCGAATTCTTTACAGACGAATGTAAAAACTGGTAGAAGCCGACCTCGGGGAAGATCAGTTTGGATTCCATAGAAATACTGGAACACGTGAGGCAATACTGACCCTACGACTTATCTTAGAAGCTAGATTAATGAAGGGCAAATCTACGTTTCTAGCATTTGCAGACTTAGAGAAAGCTTTTGACAATGTTGACTGGAATACTCTCTTTCAAATTCTGAAGGTGGCAGGGGTAAAATACAGGGAGCGAAAGGCTATTTACAAGGGAAGCAATGGTTGGGAAGGGAGTGAGACAGGGTTGTGGTCTCTCCCCGATGTTATGCAATCTGTATAATGAGCAAGCAGTGAAGGAAACAAAAGAAAAATTCGGAGTAGGTATTAAAATCCATGGAGAAGAAATAAAAACATTGAGGTTCGCCGATGACATTGTAATTCTGTCAGAGACAGCAAAGGACTTGGAAGAGCAGTTGAAAGGAAGATATAAGATGAACATCAACAAAAGCAAAACGAGGACAATGGAATGTAGTCGAATTAAGTCGAGTGATGCTGAGGGAATTAGATTAGGAAATGAGACACTTAAAGTAGTAAACGAGTTTTGCTATTTGGGGAGCAAAATAACTGATGATGGTCGAAGTAGAGCGGATATATAACGTAGACTGGCAATGGCAAGGAAAGCGTTTCTGAAGAAGAGAAATTTGTTAACATCGAGTATAGATTTAAGTGTCAGGAAGTCATTTCTGAAAGTATTAGTATGGAGTGTAGCCATGTACAGAAGTGAAACATGGACGGTAAATAGATTGGACAAGAAGAGAATAGAAGCTTTCGAAATGTGGTGCTACAGAAGAATGCTGAAGATTAGATGGGTAGATCACATAACTAATGAGGAAGTATTGAATAGGATTGGGGAGAAGAGAAGTTTGTGGCACAACTTGACCAGAAGAAGGGATCGGTTGGTAGGACATGTTCTGAGGCATCAAGGGATCACCAATTTAGTATTGGAGGGCAGCGTGGAGGGTAAAAATCGTAGAGGGAGACCAAGAGATGAATACACTAAGCAGATTCAGAAGGATGTAGGTTGCAGTAGGTACTGGGAGATGAAGAAGCTTGCACAGGATAGAGTAGCATGGAGAGCTGATCAAACCAGTCTCAGGACTGAAGACCACACACACACACACACACACACACACACACACACACACACACACACACACCTCACCATGGACAACCCAGTGTTCTACGGTGTTCACTTAATAACTATGAGCAGTGGCGTTTGCATAAGGTTGTCAGCGCTAACAGGCAAGCAACACTGCATGAAATAACCACAGAAATCGATTTGGGATGTACGACAAACATATCCGTTAGTATAGTGTGGCGAAATTTGGCGTTAATGGGCTGTGGCAGCACACAACCAACGTGAGTGCCTTTGCTAACAGCACAACATCGCCCGCAACACTTCTTGTAGGCTCGTGACCATATTGATTGGGTCATAAACTACTGGAAAACCGTGGCCAGAGCTGTCCCATTAGCTCAGTGAGACGAGCTATTGTCGTGGGGACTGACATGAGACTCAACGATTTTGAGTCAAGTGCATGCCGTTTTTTTTCGATTAACGCATGAAGCTATACACTGTGGTATCTTGCGTATTTCTTTCTGTTGCTATTACCTTTATTTAAACATTATGACGTAACATGAACTTCTTACAGATATAAACGCCCACTTTGATCACTCATGGCTCAAATAAAGCCGACAGTTGGTAAGAGCTGATGGTAAGGTTCGAGTGTGGAACAGACACTTCGAAGCCATGGACCCAAGTTATCAACAGGGCACTATGCAAGCTCGTGGTGGCTCCATAATAGTGTGGGCTATGTTTACATGGACTGAATGAGGACGAGGTCCAGCTGAACCGATCACTGACTGGAATGGTTATGTTCGACTACTTGGAGACCAGTTACAGTCATTCATGGACTTCATGTTCCCAAACAAAGACGCACGACCTCGCCTGGCCACAGCTGTTCGAGATTAGTTTGAAGAATACTCTCGACAATTCGATAGAATGATTTGGTCGCCCAACTGCCCCAACACGAATCCCATTGAACATTTATGGGACATAATCGAGACGCCTATACAAGGGCAATGTACTTGAGGACAATATAATGGAAATGGAAGAGGATGTAGATGAAGATGAAATGGGAGATACGATACTGCACCAAGAGTCTGACAGAACACTGAAAAACCTAAGCCGAAACAAGGCCCCGGGAGTAGACAACATTCCATTAGAACTACTGACAGACTTGGGAGAGCCAGCCCTGTCAAAACTCTACCATCTGGTGAGCAAGATGTATGAGACAGGCAAAATACCCTCAGACTTCAAGAAGAACATAATAATTCCTATCCCAAAGAAAGCAGGCGTTGACAGATGTAAAAATTACCGAACTATCAGTTTAATAAGTCACGGCTGCAGAATACTAACGCGAATTCTTTATTGGGGAAGATCAGTTTGGATTCCGCAGAAATACTGGAACACGTGAGACAATACTGACCCTACGACTTATCTTAGAAGAAAGATTAAGGAAAGGCAAACCTACGTTTCTAGCATTTGTAGACTTAGAGAAAGCTTTTGACAATGTTGACTGGAATACTCTCTTTCAAATTCTGAAGATGGCAAGGGTAAAATACAGAGAGCGAAAGGCTATTTACAATTTGTGCAGAAACCAGATGGCAGTTATAAGAGTCGAGGGGCATGAAAGGGAAGAAGTGGTTGGGAAGAGAGTGAGACAGGGTTGTAGCCTCTCCCCGATTTTATTCAATCTATATACTGAGCGAGCAATAAACGAAACAAAAGAAAAATTCGGAGTAGGTAGTAAAATCCATGGAGAACAAATAAAAACTTTGAGGTTCGCCGATGACATTGTAATTCTGTCAGAGACAGCAAAGGACCTGCAAGAACAGTTGAACGGAATGGACAGTGTCTTGAAAGGAAGATATAATATGAACGTCAACAAAAGCAAAACGAGGATAATGGAATGTAGTCGAGTTAACTCGGATGATGCTAGGGGAATTAGATTAGGGAATGAAACAAAGTAGTAAATGAGTTTTGCTATTTGTGGAGCAAAATAACTGATGATGGTCGAAGTAGAGAGGATATAAAATGTAGACTGGCAATGGCAAGGAAAGCGTTTCGGAAGAAGATAAAGTTGTTAACATCGAGTATAGATTTAAGTGTGAGGAAGACTTTTCTCAAAGTATTTGTATGGAGTGTAGCCATGTGTGGAAGTGAAAAATAGTTTGGACGGGAAGAGAATAGAAGTTTTTCAAATGTGGTGCTACAGATGAATGCTGAAGATTAGGAGGTATTGAATTGAATTGGGGAGAAGAGAAATTTGTGGCACAACTTGACTAGAAGAAGAGACTGGTTGGTAGGACATGTTCTGAGGCATCAAGGGATCACCAATTTAGTACTGGAGGGCAGTGTGGAGGGTAAAAGTCGTAGAGGAGGACCAAGAGATGAATACACTAAGCAGATTCAGAAGGATGTAGTTTGCAGTAGGTATTTGGAGATGAAGAAGCTTGCACAGGATAGAGTAGCATGGAGAACTGCATCAAACTAGTCACTGGACTGAAGACCACAACAACAACAATCGAGAGACAACACTTTTGTAATTATGGACGACTATGAAGGTAGCACGGTCCATTACTTCTGCAGAGAACTTCCAAAGACTTGTTGAGTGCATATCACGTCCGGCTGCTGTATTACGCTGGGCAAAAGTAGATCCGATACGATATTGGGAGGTATCCCATGACTTTTGTCACCTCAGTGTATGTTGTCTGACTTTTCCGAGAATGTACTCTCTTGGAATTTCAATAATAAATCACTCCATGAAGCACAACACTTCTCATGTAGCATCTGCCACTGGAGTTGTTTGAGTAGCTCTGTATCGTTCTCATGCTGACTAAAAGAATCTGTGACGAAACACAGCGCTCTTCATCGGATCTTCTCTATCTCTTCTATTAGTCGTACCCGATAAGGATCCCAGAGTGATTATCAATACTCAAGAATCTCTCGAACAAGTGTTTTGTAAGATACTTCTTTTGTGGGTGAGTTATATTTCCTTAATGTTCTTGAAATCAGTTTCAGTCCAGCATCAACTTTTTCTTTTATGTAGTCGTTCCATGTAAGGTCGCTCTGGATGGTTACTTCCAAATATTTTACGGCTGATACTGTTTCCGGCAGTTTGTCATCAATGGTGTACTTGTACAGTAATGAACCTCTTCTCCTATGTATGCGAAATATGCAACATTTATGTACGTTCAGGGTCAACTACCAGTTTCTGCACCAATCCTCTACAGGTCTTCCTGCAAATCACTAGTATTCTACGTTGGGGTTGGGTTGTTTGGGGAAGGAGACCAGACAGCGTGGTCATCGGTCTCATCGAATTAGGGAAGGACGGGGAAGGAAGTCGGCCGTGCCCTTTGAAAGTAACCATCCCGGCATTTGCCTGGAGTGATTTAGGGAAATCACGGAAAACCTAAATCAGGATGGCTGGACGCGGGATTGAACCGTTGTCCTCCCGAATGCGAGTCCAGTGTAGTATTCTACATTGTCCCTTTCTTATAGACATCCGCATCACCCGCCGACAGCCTTATGGAGCGTTCGACGTTATCTACTCGATCATTTACAGTACAGACGGTAAATCACCTACCACTTGTACCCCAAATATTTCGGACGTGTAAGGCAGTATCGACATGTAGTTTTCACACAAATGAATTCTAGGCAAGGGCGCGTATTAGCAGCCAGTACACAAATTTTGGGACGTTGCTGAAAGTGCAGATTTTTACAACATTTAGAAATTTTTAAATGAGACAATGCCTATTGACAGTAAAATCCTAAAAAAATTGCGTAAATGAGACTGTCGTTGGTACTTGTTGCAGGAAGCTAGAGCAAGTACACTGATGTTCATACCACACAACGTGGCACTACACAAAACTGGCGCTAGTAGAATAGGCACATAGGGAACACACACGACACAGATCTGTAAGTCCCCGGTATTGGTGATAAGTTGAGAAAACCGTCCTGAAACACATGTGCTACAAAACTCCACTGTTTCCGGTGCATGTACTCCGACATCAGTATGGGATATGATCACCATGCACACGTACACAGGCCGCACAACGGGTTGACATACTCTGGATCAGGTGGTCGAGCAGCTGCTGGGGTATAGCTTCCCATTCTTGCACCAGTGCCTGTCGGAGCTCCTGAAGTGTCCTAGGCGTGTGAAGACGTGCAGCGATACGTCGACCAAAAGCATCCTAGACGTGCTCGATGGGGTTTAGGTCTGGAGAACAGGCAGGCCACTCCATTCGCCTGATATCTTCTGTTTCAAGGTACTCCTCCACGATGGCAGCTCGATGGGGCCGTGCGTTATCATCCATTAGGAGGAAGGTGGGACCCACTGCACCCCTGTTACAGTTTCTCTGTCAAAGACATGCAGGGGTGTACGTGCGCCAGTCATAATCCCATCCCACACCATCAAACCACGACCTCCATACAGGTAGCTTTCAAGGACATTAAGGGGTTGGCATCTGTTTCCTGGTTCACGCCAGATGAAAACACGGCGAGAATCACTGTTCAGACTATACTTATACTCGTCCGTGCACATAACCTGGGATCACTGCTTCAATGACCATGTACTCTGCGCGAACAAACCATGTCTGTTCAGTCGTCTGTAGACTGTGTGTCTGGAGACAACTGTTCCAGTGGCTGCGGTAAGGTCCCGAGCAAGGCTATCTGCAGTACTCCGTGGGCGTCTGCGGGCACTAATGGTGAGATATCGGTCTTATTGTGGTGTTGTACACTGTGGACGTCCCGTACTGTAGCGCCTGGACACGCTTCCTGTCTGCTGGAATCGTTGCCATAATCTTGAGGTCACACTTTGTGACACACGGAGGGCCTGTGCCACGACCTGCTGTGTTTGACCAGCCTCCAGTCGCCCTAGTATTCTACCCCTAATAACGTCATCAATATGTGTTCTTTGAGCAATTTTCAACACACAGTCACCATTAGCACGTCTGAAAATGTCTGCACACTTTCTCGCTGCACCGTACTCTGACATGCACCAACACACCTCAGAGTATGTGGACTGCTGCCAGCGCCACCGTGCGACGACCACAGGTCAAAAGCACCGCATGTTCATACCCCGAGGTGATTTAAACCCGCAAATCGCCCACCAGAACGTTGTTTCACCATGTATCAGCATTATGCTTAATTTATGAGCATGAGTGTAGTTTACGAGTTACCGTACTGTGAACATTGTAAACACCGATAGCCATCGGTTCCATCGCACTGCTTAGATGCTAGACGACGATTTTACGTTTGTTTACATTGAGTTGTGTGTACACCGCGACTGTATTGCGACGGATCTTTCACTTATTGGGTGGTAGTGGACGTAGTAAGACGTGCGTGGAAGATAGTATTTCCCAATGCGAAAAATGCGGGCATACTCATGGTTTATGGTGGATGTAGAAGTATGCCGTTCGTTCGTGCACTGCGTAAACAGAAAGATATCCCAATAGACGTCAACCTCTTCAAACACTTCAAACAACTACAGGTGATATGAAATGACGTATTACTGCTGGCTGCGCTGCAGTTTCCACTTAAATGTTAGAATGTGTGCAGCAATCGTTGCATGGTTAGTGTGGATGAGTAGGATAAACAAACCCTAACGTTCGGGTACAGCATTATCAGTGTCCTACTTCACACAGCCACATCGTTTAAATATCTGGACGTAACGTTGCAAAGCGACATGAAACGGAACGAGCGTGCGACTATTGTGATAGGAAAGGAGAATAGTCGACTTCTGCGAGTGGGGGGAATTCTAGGAAAGTGTACTGCATCTGTGAAGGAGGCCGCACGTAGAATGCTGCTGTGACCTATTCTTGAGTACTAATCGAGTATTTGGAGTCTGTACCAGGTCGTACTAAAGGAAGACATGCAGTTTAAAAAACGAGGCTCTGACAACGCTGTAACCGTGTGCAGCGTGGCCAAGGGCAGGTGGCATCGACTCTGCACTGTGCCGGAGCTGCCCCATTAGCAACGATCAGAGCAGGTCTTATGGCCCATCGCCTTCGATCCCTAGATATTCTCCAACGAGCTCGATATGTCAATATATCTATCGCATCCCGAGTTCCCCATGTAGCACAAGTTCTACCTTTCCCGCTTACTGTGGCATGTCGCATGTTGGCAGCGACGGCATCTTTCGTCAACTCTGGGCTGTTGTTCAAAGTTAACTATGCAACCCTTACTCTTCCCCGTGAACAAGGTGGGATAGGTCTTTTTTCACGTGCCCGATAGACCTCGCGCCCTATTTGTCAGCTCCCAGATGACGGTATGGACACGTTGCCAAACGAGCCTCACTGGTCCCCTCCTGTCGGCATATACGCCGGTCTTACTGTCAGCCTGAGTGATGATCTCGGATGTTCCGGCCCAGTTCCATTATATACGATACTTCTTTCTTGAACTCAGTTATCTACGCCTCACCTTACCAAGACAGCTTTTACTCAAGACAAAGGCAGTATACAATGTCCTCCAATTAGGTCGTCCACCTAACCCGATTGAACAAAAGTTCCCCCAGGTTGACTGGCGTCATGTATGGCGCGCGGTGCTCGCCTGTTACCTTGACACGAATGTTCAATCTGTCTGGTACCTAACTGTCAATGGTAAGCAAATCAACCAATATCACCTTTATCATATCCACCTCGCCCAATCACCTCTATGTTCCACGTGTGGAGTGCCAGACAATGACGAACATCGGTTTGTTTGCGGACCGGCGGCGGAGGTTTGGCACTCGATTCGTCGTTTTGTGGCTTTTCTAACGCGGGACATTCCGGATCGGATTACTCCCCTTTCATTATTATCTCCGGAACGTGACTATTTTCCTCGGACAAAGACCACTGCTGTGAATTTGACTCGCGGACATGCCATTCACTACCTATTTGGACAAACTATAGACTCTGTACTCGATTTTTGGACATATCTCAATGACCGTCATTATGTCGTTGTCCGTCACCCAAAATACAGACAATTTTTCTCGAACTTCCTTGGGAGTGCTTCGCACGACCCGCCTCGCAGCTGGAATGTGTTAAGCCAAGAGAGAAGAAGGTTTTCTGTTTGTACCAATGACCATTTCTGAACAACTGAACGGAACACATCAGTTTCGAGAAGACGTGACTCAACATACTACCGGCGGGGCGCAGAAGGCCTCTGATCAATTACACAACAAAACTAAACAAAAAATAAAAATAAAAATAAAATCCAGAAAAAGGAAGATTTTATTTTGTTTGTAAGGATAGCCCTAACCTTGATTTCTCATATTTCCCCTGGTATATAGGCATCTTTCTGGGGAAGGTTTAGTCAGGAGCCAGCGCCTGAAGTGGACCAGATTTTTTTGTTATAGGATGAAAAGTGGCGATGGCACTTAGGTTTTTTTTTGTTCCATTTTCCTAGGGGGCTTCCTAAAAACAAATGTGGTAATCGTCGCGAAAAAAAAAATAGCTCAATGAGAGCAGGCATTGCGGTGGTGGATGATATGCAGACTCGCCGATGTTTGAGTCACGTTCATTACAAGCTTTTTTTCGGTTAAACCATCATACTGTAAGCTGTTTGCACCTTCTTTCTGTTGCTGTTACCTTTATTTAAACATTAAGACTTCTTACAGATGCAAACGACCACTTTGTTCCATATACGACACAAATAATGCCAATAGAAAATAATAGTGGAAACAGTAACATCGTGTACCGTCCCCAGTAGAAATATTACAAAAACTTGAAAGTGGTATTTGAAAAAAAACATTTAATATTGGATTATAGGTGAACATAAACCGCTCAGGCTATATATAATTTTCTCTCATGTGTATTGTTATTATTATCATATAAAATTCTGTGCGTTCTTTTCGAGAGCAAAGAATTAAAAGGATGCACTCTGACAACAATGGACCACATAGATGGTGAAGGAACAATTTTTTGTCGTCTTTTATCCGTTATCACTCTTTGTCTCTCTTGTCTTAGATGCAAATAGTCGGACATCTTGACGGGTGCTGTTGAATGTAAGCATTATTGTACTTGTAATCAGATAATGAATTAGTTTCATGCTATTATTCACTTCTAATTGTAAGAGGTGAGCCCTATCTCATGTCCGCTTCCTTTGAATATCAGTAATTCAAGTTATTTTCAGCGCAACAAATGCAGCTGTCGTTGCAGCCACAGCCGTCACGACGTGGCAATTTTAATTTATGAAATTAGTGGAAGCGAATTATTCTCCCGCTTCAATTATAATAAGACATTTTTTCCACAGCCGACAGCCGATGCAACGGAAGACAAAGCCTTAAGATTTTTATTTTCAGTTTAACAGGCGAGATCCACAGCTGCGAGTCAGACTACAATGCATTACGAAAGAAAATGGTAAGAAATTATTCTCTAGCGTGGGTAAATGCAAATAATAATCAGAGATCTCATGTTTGAGCAGAAACGTTTAGCCGAGGCAAGAACCTAAAAAGAAGTTTATTTCATTTTTCAACTTATATGTAACGTGTTACAAGGTCAGTGTGTCTTACTATCATTAACGTGATTAATGATTTTGCTAAGGATTAACTTTCATTGAACAAACCGTCTTACAAAAAGCAATTTTATTCAAATCAAAATTAATCTAATAACCAAATTAGCAATTATTTTGAGAAAAGCCCACCACGTAATAACGACATTCATATAAAAAGAAAGAGAAAAATATTTTATATTGTCATAAATCACGCGAGAATCGTCTCTGTCCAATGAGATACAAAAAACACATTGAGTAAGCTACACTAGATTGCACATTATGCTAAGTGCAGTAATTCCATTCTGTACGTTTGACATCAAGACTTTACCTCGCAGAGCTGGTACTTACATGTATGAGCAACGTTCACTTTAGAGATGTTCAGATCAGCCACTTTGCATTTGCAATCACCACTCGTTGAATCACGCTTTGCTGGGCCTTACGCATCACATCTGCATCCACCACTGCTGAAGCGGTATGCACGCGAGCTATTAGGTTACGTACATCCATGGGGCGGACTACCATAAACTGATTGCTTTAAGTGTCCCCATAAATAAAAAATCTAGTTGATTAATGTCTGGGGAACGTTGGGGTCAGAACATTGCACCTCCGTGACCAGTCCATTTCCCAGTTAAATAATTATCCACATTCATTCCAAAGTGTGGTGGTGCACTATCATGCTGAAACCGAAGCTGTCTCTGAACACTAAGTGGAAAATTTTCTGATCTGTCAGGCAAAGTACTGCAATGCAACGAACGACAGAGGGGCGCATTCGACCTGTCCGGCCATAGGGTAAGGACTCAAAAGCACTCCTTCCACGATTCCAGCCCTCAGGTTTATGCCAAAGCATGTTTGAAAGCCACGTTCATGTCTGACATGTTGATTGTGTTACGACCAGTAATAGCTGCTGTGGAGGTTGAAAATACCTTCACGAGTAAAGCTAGATACGTCTGCCCATATTTATAAAACGTTCGTTATCTTCCATTTGGTGCAAAAGCCATTCACAAAACTATACTCGTCGAAAGCGAACTTCTCGCCGCTGGTGTTGAATTAACGTGTAATGACACGGATGTAGCTCCTCATCGAGAAACACCTCGACAACCAGTCTGTAAGGTATCTGGAACTGCCATTCAATATGACGGGTACTTAACCGAAGTGATTGGCAAATGGTTTCAAGAATCGCTTCCTCTGTTTGTGGAGTATGTCTAGTGCTTGGACGACCTCTGTCCATTACTTGTGGACGAAGATTACCGGTTTTCCGAAGGCGTTGCTTCAGGCGATGAAAAACATTCTTATCGGGTTGTGCCTTTGAGGACACTGTGCAGCATATTCGCGAGCTGTAGCATGTAATGTCTCTTAGCAAAAGACATATTATATGTGGTAAAAAAGAAAAGGAGAACAGAATAATTGAACTGGATGATTGTAATTGCGTGGACAACGATTGTGTGAGCTTTATGTAATAAAGAGAAAGCATTATGTGTCATGTTTTGTTCTTGTAAAGAATTATGTACTGATTTTTTTCTTAATAATATCTGTGTCGGCGAGTACTGAAACCACCACAGACGTTACTTATTAAATATCAAACAAAGATGAGAATATGTGACTAGTATAAATAGTAATAACCGAACATTAATTTCTCTGTCGTCTTCTTGGAGTTACGTGAGTAGGAAGAGCCTGTGACGTTATATTATACGCTTGCGTAGCATTCTTTTGTCAAGATTGAGAGAGGGACGCCATTAGACATTGATTTGTAAAGGCGTGTAATAACTTAATCTGTTTAAATGTTTGAATACAGTTACTTAGTGAAAACTCGCATTATGATTTGTAATAAGCTTGCCTGTCATTTTATCCCACCCCTTTAAGACATTTTCAGTTATTTAAATATCATTCGTGGTGCAGAGCTGCGCTACGAACGAACGAGCCGCTGCCACGGCGCATTCAAACTGCATAAAATGAAACCAATCATACCGTAAAGAAGCGGACAGGTAATAGTGAACTAAAATTATTTCTTTCAGCTTCCGGAATTGCAGAGCAGAGCAGCAGATTTTATGATGTGTTTTACAGGTTGACGCGGGCTGCTGATAATATATTATTAACAGTGCACCCTTCATAACATAAAAGAAATCTTGCTGTTCGTAGTTCTGGTCTGGCAAACCTTATAGTAAAAACATCTTTTTCTATGATAATAGTCTCATGTTCTCGTGTTAGTCGTGGTACTTATTGGTGTTTTACTGTTAACAAAAATCCACTACAAAATTTTGATGTTGAACAATCATTGCGTACTGTAACATCAGCATTGATAACGAAGTAATTTTCATTAACCTTTTCAATAACTATAAAGTAAGGAAGATATGTTGAACTTTATGGCGAGTTACAGTAACGAAAAAATATTCCTTTAATAGTAAGCCAGATCCAGAATAATAAGAACATAATATATTTTGTTTTGTTGAAAATTAATGATCCAAAGAAAGTCATAGCACAGCATCACTAAAAGGTATTTCGTGGCTCTTTTCGTAGCAACATATTTTATCTCATATATTAGTTGTTACGCGAATAATAGTAAAACAAAGCAAATAGATAGAAAAATGGTTCAAATGGCTCTGAGCACTATGGGACTTAACATCTGTGGTCATCAGTCCCCTAGAACCTAGAACTACTTAAACCTAACTAACCAAAGGACATCACACACATCCATGCCCGAGGCAGGATTCGAACCTGCGACCGTAGCAGTCCAAATAGATAGAGCCAACGAAAACAGCAGC
Source organism: Schistocerca piceifrons (assembly GCF_021461385.2). Classification (NCBI taxonomy): domain Eukaryota; kingdom Metazoa; phylum Arthropoda; class Insecta; order Orthoptera; family Acrididae; genus Schistocerca; species Schistocerca piceifrons. Next base: position 322,785,940 of record NC_060140.1, read on the forward strand.
CTGGTTATCGGATGCACCCAGTACCAAAAGCATATCGACGTATTCATCGTTTGTGTACTCCAACGGCAACGGGAAACTGCCCCTCATGAACTTGACTGGACGAGTTATACACTCCTGGAAATTGAAATAAGAACACCGTGAATTCATTGTCCCAGGAAGGGGAAACTTTATTGACACATTCCTGGGGTCAGATACATCACATGATCACACTGACAGAACCACAGGCACATAGACACAGGCAACAGAGCATGCACAATGTCGGCACTAGTACAGTGTATATCCACCTTTCGCAGCAATGCAGGCTGCTATTCTCCCATGGAGACGATCGTAGAGATGCTGGATGTAGTCCTGTGGAACGGCTTGCCATGCCATTTCCACCTGGCGCCTCAGTTGGACCAGCGTTCGTGCTGGACGTGCAGACCGCGTGAGACGACGCTTCATCCAGTCCCAAACATGCTCAATGGGGGACAGATCCGGAGATCTTGCTGGCCAGGGTAGTTGACTTACACCTTCTAGAGCACGTTGGGTGGCACGGGATACATGCGGACGTGCGTTGTCCTGTTGGAACAGCAAGTTCCCTTGCCGGTCTAGGAATGGTAGAACGATGGGTTCAATGACGGTTTGGATGTACCATGAACTATTCAGTGTCCCCTCGACGATCACCAGTGGTGTACGGCCAGTGTAGGAGATCGCTCCCCACACCATGATGCCGGGTGTTGGCCCTGTGTGCCTCGGTCGTATGCAGTCCTGATTGTGGCGCTCACCTGCACGGCGCCAAACACGCATACGACCATCATTGGCACCAAGGCAGAAGCGACTCTCATCGCTGAAGACGACACGTCTCCATTCGTCGCTCCATTCACGCCTGTCGCGACACCACTTGAGGCGGGCTGCACGATGTTGGGGCGTGAGCGGAAGACGGCCTAACGGTGTGCGGGACCGTAGCCCAGCTTCATGGAGACGGTTGCGAATGGTCCTCGCCGATACCCCAGGAGCAACAGTGTCCCTAATTTGCTGGGAAGTGGCGGTGCGGTCCCCTACGGCACTGCGTAGGATCCTACGGTCTTGGCGTGCATCCGTGCGTCGCTGCGGTCCGGTCCCAGGTCGACGGGCACGTACACCTTCCGCCGACCACTGGCGACAACATCGATGTACTGTGGAGACCTCACGCCCCACGTGTTGAGCAATTCGGCGGTACGTCCACCCGGCCTCCCGCATGCCCACTATACGCCCTCGCTCAAAGTCCGTCAACTGCACATACGGTTCACGTCCACGCTGTCGCGGCATGCTACCAGTGTTAAAGACTGCGATGGAGCTCCGTATGCCACGGCAAACTGGCTGACACTGACGGCGGCGGTGCACAAATGCTGCGCAGCTAGCGCCATTCGACGGCCAACACCGCGGTTCCTGGTGTGTCCGCTGTGCCGTGCGTGTGATCATTGCTTGTACAGCCCTCTCGCAGTGTCCGGAGCAGGTATGGTGGGTCTGACACACCGGTGTCAATGTGTTCTTTTTTCCATTTCCAGGAGTGTAGTTGTGCACTGCGCTGTTAGCAGACACATGTACCCAGTTTAATGGATTCCACTGTCATGAGGTAGGTTATTGTCGTGTGGCAAAATGATGTCCTGTTTATTTCGGGCACCAAGCTGAGAGGAGCGTCAGAGGCACACAAGTGGAAGATTTTTATGCAGTGCAGATTACAGTTGCGAAAACTGACGCAGGTGAAAAATGTACGAGGGTAATACCAAAAGTAAGGTCTCCTATTTTTGTTATAAGTACATACCCCTGTTTATTTTTACAATGGTTTACATCAATTTACAGCTTGAACATTTAGCTATTTTTCGACATAATCACCAAATGGTGATTATGCAGTTTGGTAGATGCTGTGGCAGTTTTTGTGTGGCCATGTCATACCAGTTCGCCGCCATCCTGTTCAGAAAGTTATGAACTGGCGTGATTGTTGCTTGGTCTCAGGTGTAAAGTGGTATGCCCAGGTTTCGTCGCCCGTGGCGATTGCGTCCAGAAAGTTGTCCTGTTCGGCTGCAACGTGGTGAAGAAATGCGCGGGAAGCATCAACTCGTTGCCGCATGTGGTCCTCAACAAGCATGCGTGGCACCCATCTTGCGCACACCTTCCGGTAGTTCAATGTTTCCGTTAAAATTCTGTGAGCGGTGCTTCGGGAAACCTCAGGAACCAACTTGTAGAGATCATCCACGGTGATCCGCCGATCTTCACGCATGCTTTGCTCAACATTCAACACTGTCTCCTCAGAAATTGACGGTCTCCTGCTCCTTTGTTCGTCGTGAATTTCGGTCCGACCAGCTGCAAACTCTCTACACCACTTACGAACATTTTTGACATCCATGCACGACTCACCATACACTTCCGTCAATTGGCGATGGATTTCAATCGGCGCAGTGCCCTTTGCGTTCAAAAACCGAATAACTGCGCGCAATTCGCACTTGGCGGCAGTAACATCCAACGGGAGCTCCATTCTCAACGGCTGCCAAGCCAAGACTGAGCGCCTCAGTGCGGCGTGCGCATGTTTACAAACAAATGTTCAAATGTGTGTGAAATCTTATGGGACTTAACTGCTAAGGTCATCAGTCCCTAAACTTACACACTACTTACCCTAAATTATCCTAAGGACAAACACACACACCCATGCCCGAGGGAGGACTCGAACCTCCGCCGGGACCAGCCGCACAGTCCATGACTGCAGCGACTTAGACCGCTCGGGCATGTTTACACACAGCGCTTGAAGCACTCTTCATAACAGTGTGACCAACTGCCATACAAACAGAGTTCTGTACTTATAAAAAAATAGGAGACCTTACTTTTGGGATTACCCTCGTACGAAGGAAAACGCGGGAGTGGGACGTCAAATAATAAGTCGCTTGTGCGGAAAAATGTTCTCGAACCAGCCCTGCCTACGACCCTTATGTAAAATGGAAATGGCCTGCGATTTTTTCCAGTCAGTAGGTACCCTTCGTTGTCCCGATGACCGACGATAAACTGGCACTAGAAGGACGGTGAGTTCTTTCGCATGAATTCTGTAGAATAATACAGGTCTCTCATCTGGTCCTGATGCCTTTCCACTACTAAGTGCTATTCCGCGACACTCATCTCAATATTTGCCATTTCGGTGTCCGTGAGGTAGTGGAAGGGAGGGACCGAATTCAGTATTTCGACCTTCTCTCGTCTGAGTGACTGAATAAGATGCTTTGTGATTTTACTTATGACCAAATCTTCTTAGTGTTTTTAGTCAGACCGTTTGGCAAAATTTTCCTTTAGCGAGACTGAACGCTTCTCTCATTGCTCTCCTTACGTTTATTATAACTTTGTTCAGCTCTTGTTCGTCAGTTGGGTTTTGATTCTCGTGAACATCTGATGAAGCTCTTTTCGTTTGTGTAGGAGTCTTCCAACGCGGTTATTAAACCAGGATGAGCCTTTCTCGTCCCTTAACGCCTTGCTCGGAACGTATATTTGTCTAAGATGTATTGAACGTTGGTTTAGAATTTAATGGTAACGATGGATAATAACGAGTAATGGTAACAGAAATAGAAAAATTAAGTTTATAATCACTTTAACCACGACACTGAGGTAATGGGTCACTGACAAAGGGCGCCCCCACCCCCATAGCTATCGACGAGTGAAAAAATTATAGTGTAGTCAGGTATTTTACTTTCAAGAAAATGATTTAAAAGTCGGTGTTGCGCAAGTTTTTAACAGGATCGGAGCTGTAACTTTTATATGGCTACTTGCAAGTCGCCCCACCTCCCCCTTCCCCAACTGGATATCCCTGTCACTGACATGCCCACAGACTGCACAAAGAGCCTTCGTACATCATGACAGTAAATGAAGGAAATGTTTTATGTTAGACTGTCTTTCTCGAGATGGCAGTGTGGCTCTGGCATTCGACAGCGAATTTAAGCTTCTGCATAACATGTACACATCAAAGAAATGACGACAGTAGACGGACCTATAGAGGCAGAGGAAACAGTAATGAGTATGATTAGTAGCCACTCATCCATTCACAGAAGGGGCTTGTCTTCAAAGAAAATCCTGTACTACCATGCCAGTCTGATGGTGGCAACAGTGGCTAACGCGGTGCATGGCGCCCAACAGTAGGTTGCCTATCTAATAGCTTCCAGGAGAAACAAACATTTGATTATCAGTTTTTATATAATAAAAATTTTTAAAATGATATCTTAACCTCCTCATTAATATGTACACTACTGGCCATTAAAATTGCTACACCAAGGAGATATGCAGATGAGAAACGGGTATTCATTGGACAAATATATTACACTAGAACTGACATGTGATTACATTTTCACGCAGTTAGGGTGCATATATCCTGAGAAATCAGTAGCCAGAACAACCACCTCTGGGTATAATAACGGCATTGATACGCCTGGGCATTGAGTCAAACAGAGCTTGGATGCCGTGTACAGGTACAGCTGCCCATGCAGCTTCAACACGATACCACAGATCATCCAGAGTAATGACTGGCGTATTATGACGAGCCAGTTGCTCGGCAGCCGGCCGGTGTGGCCGTGTGGTTCTAGGCGTTTCAGTCTGGAACCGCGTGACCGCTACGGTTGCAGGTTCGAATCCTGCCTCGGGCATGGATATGTGTGATGTCCTTAGGTTAGTTAGGTTTAAGTAGTTCTATGTTCTAGGGGACTGATAACCACAGATGTTAATTCCCATAGTGCTCAGAGCCATTTGAACCATTTTTGAAGTTGCTCGGCCACCATTGACCAGACGTTTTCAATTGGTGAGAGATCTGGAGAATGTGCTGGGCAGGGCTGCAGTCGAACATTTTCTGTATCCAGAAAGGCCCATACAGGATCTGCAACATGCGGTCGTGCATTATCCTGCTGAAATGTAGGGTTTCGAAGGGATCGAATGAAGGGTAGAGCCACAGGTCGTAATACATCTGAAATGTAACGACCACTGTTCAAAGCGCCGTCAATGCGAACAAGAGGTGACCGAGACGTGTAACCAATGGCACCCCATACCATCACGCCGGGTGATACGCCAGTATGGCGATGACGAATACACGCTTCCAATGTGCGTTCACCGCGATGTCGCCAAACACGGATGCGACCATCATGAAGCTGTAAACAGAACCTGGATTCATCCAAAAAAATGACGTTTTGCCATTCGTGCACCCAGGTTCGTCGTTGAATACACCATCGCAGGCGCTCCTGTCTGTGATGCTGCGTCAAGGGTAACCGCAGCCATGGTCTCCGAGCTGAGAGTCCATGCTGCTGCAAACGTCGTCGAACTGTTCGTGCAGATGCGTTGACTCAGGGACCGGGACGTGGCTGCACGATCCGTTACAGCCATGCGGGTAAGATGCCTGTCATCTCGACAGCCGTTGGATCGAGCACGGCGTTCCCTATTACCCTCCTGAACCCACCGATTCCATATTCTGCTAACAGTCATTGGATCTCGACCAACGCGAGCAGCAATGTCGCGATACGATAAACCGCAATCGCGATAGGCTACAATCCGACCTTTATCAAAGTCGGAAACGTGATGGTACGCGTTTCTCCTCCTTACACGAGGCATCACAACAACGTTTCACCATGCAACGCCGGTCAACTGCTGTTTGTGTATGAGAAATCGGTTTGAAACGTTCCTACTTCGTGGTGTAGCAATTTTTACTGGCCAGTAGTGTATAATCTTATGTTAAAGGTTTAACACGGTATGACAAGTACGAGGGTGGTTTGAAAAGCTCTCGGAATCACCACAAGAGGTCAGCGCTAGCACAACGAACTGTTCACGTGGTATTCATTGGACAGTTTTCTGTAAACACGTGCCATGTCAATGCTCTTGGAACAGAACTGTGGCAGTGACGTGGCGCTGTTGTTGTTCCCGTGTAGTGGTTTGCGAAGATGGAAAAAATCGAGATACGAGGAGTGATTAAATACTTCGTAAAGAAAGGTATGAAAGCAAAGGACATTGATGCCGATTTCCAGAATACACTGGGGGACTTTGCTCCTTCATATTCCACTGTTGCCAAGTGGACAAATGAATTTAAATTTGGTCGGGAAAGTTGATCCGCACAGTGGTCGGTCAAGATGTGTTACTACCCCAGAAATCATTGCAAAAGTGCACAAAGTGGTCATGGAGGCTCGCCGACTGAAAGTGCATGAAATTGCTCATTTCTGCCAGATGTCATCTAAAAGGGTATATCACATTTTAACTGAAGAATTAGAAATCAAAAAATTATGCGCAAGATGGGTGCTGCGACTCTTGACGCTGGATCAAAAACGCATGAGAATGGACATATCGGAACAATGTTTGCCCCATTTCAGGAGAAACGAACAAAATTTTTTGCGCCAGTTTGTGACAACAGATGAAACTTTGGTGCACTGCTATACCCCAGAGACAAAACAACAATCAAAGCAATGGAAACATGCTGATTCCCCACCACCAAAGAAAGCAAAGACAATTCCTTCGGTGTGGAATGTCATGGCATCAGTGTTCTGGAATACGAAGGGAATCTATTTGTAGATTATCTCCCCACCGGGAAAACAATTACTATGCTAACCTCCTGGACAAACTGCAACAAACGATACGCTAAAAAAGGCCAGGTTTAGCAAGGAAGGAAGTCATCTTCAATCAAGACAATGCACGCCCGCACACATGTGCCATCGCCACGGCAAAATTACACGAAGTAAGATATAAATTGTTGCCACACCGCCTTATTCAACTGATTTGGCCCCATCAGACTTCCATCTCGCCCCAAAACTGAAAATTTTTCTTGGTGGACGAAGATTCACTTCAAACGAAGAATTAATAGCTAGAGTTGACAACTATTTTGCAGACCTGGAGGAAACTCATTTTCGTGAAAGGATCAAGGGACTGGAACATCGTTGGACCAAGTGCATTAATCTACAAGGAGACTACATTGAAAAATAAAAAAAAAGTTTCAGTGATGTAAGTACTTTTTTTCTATTCCGTCCCAAGAACTTTTCAAACCTCTCTCATATTACAGTTAGAAACTAAGTATCTGTCTCGAGGCAGCGTAACTCGTGGCACGCAAATTACGTTAATTATATTCATCCATTATTTCAGAAAGAGAGCACATAGCAACTTCCAACAACCTTCACAAATAATTTCCAACCTTTACAAAATGTTTTGACCCAAACACCCCCCACAATATGATAAACGGAGAAAAAAAAAGATTTCACTCGCTATATTTTCGCTGTTCATGCAGTAGAACTTCAGCATCATGCATGATAATTTAATTTATTACTTCTACACTGCTAACTCTATTGGCAACACATTTTGCACACAGTATCCACTTAACTGATCAGCCAGATCATTATATCCACCTACCTAGTAGCCGGTGTGTCCACCTTTGGCACAGATAACAGCGGAGACGCGTCGTGGCGTGGAAGCAATGATGAGGTCTTGGTAGGTCGCTGGAGGGAGTTAGTACCACATCTGCACAAACAAGTCACTAATTCGTGTAAATTCCAGGGAGGTTGGTGATGGGGTCTGATGCCACATTCAATCACATCCCAGGTGTTTTCAATCGGGCTCATATCTAGCTAGTTGGGGGGGGGGGGGAGGGGGGGCAGCACATCAATTGAAACTCGCCACTGTATTCCTCGAAATATTCCAGCACATTCCTGGCCTTGTGACACGGAGCATTATCTTATTGAAAAATGTCTCTGCCATCAGGAAACGTGATCATCGTGAGGAGTATACGTGTTCTGCAACCAGCGTACGACATGTAAGTGCTTTGCACGAGCTCCACTGGACCCTTGCTTGCCAAGATCAGTGTTTCCCAGAGTGTAATGGAGCCGCCGCCAGGCTGTCTCCCTCTCGCACTATAGGTATCAAGGAGCTGTTCCCCTGAGGGACAGATTCGTGCCCTCCCATCGACACGATGAAGAAGGTATCAGGATTATCAGACCATGCAACGCTTTTCCACTGTGCCAACGTCCAGTGCCGATGGTGACGTGCCCATTTCACTTGTAGTTGCCGATGTTATGGTGTTATCATTGGCACATGCACAGGTCGTCGGCTGCAGAGGCCCATCATTAGGAGTCTTCAGTACATAGTGTGTTCAGATGAACTTTTACTCTGCCCAAAATTAAAGTCTGATGTTAGTTCCGCCACAGTTCGCAGCCTGTCCTGTTTTAATAGTCCGCCCAGCCTACGACGTCCGACATCTGTAATGGACGTTGTAAGTAGGCCGTTTAGGTTTTCTTATTGGTAACGCCACGTAGCGCTCTGTATGAAAATCACTGGCTGTGCTGTGTGCAGTCTGTGGCTAGTTTGCATTGTTGTCTGCCATTGTAGTGTTGGGCAGCTGGATGTGAACAGCGCGTAGCGTTGCGCAGTTGGAGGTGAGTCACCAGCAGTGGTGGATGTGGGGAGAGAGATGACAGTGTTTTGAGTGCGGATGATCTGGACGTGTGTCCGTCAGAGACAGTAAATTTGTAAGACTTGGTGTCATGAACACTATTAAGGTCAATACATTGTTTGTCCTCTATCAAAATCTTTCATTTCCTAACTATGTCTATCAGTAGTTAGTGCCTTCAGTAGTTTGAATCTTTTATTTAGCTGGCAGTAGTGGCGCTCGCTTTATTGCAGTGGCTTGAGTAACGAAGATTTTTGTGAGTTAAGTGATTTGTGAAACGTATAGGTTAATTTAGTCAGGGCCATTCTCTTGTAGGGATTATTGATAGTCAGATTGCGTTGCGCTAAAAATATTGTGTGTCAGGTTAGTGTTGATCAGAATAGGTAAAGAGCGAAATGTCTGAGTACGTTCAGTTTTGCTCAGCTGTTTGAAAATCAAATAATGTAAGAGGTCTTTCAGCACAGTAATTCATAAATTTTTCTAAGGGGACGTTTCAACATGATTTCACCTCGGTTTCGCCATATGTTGAAGACACTCACCACAGCACTCCTCGAACACCTGACAAGTTGTGCAGTTTCCAAAATGCTCGTGCTGAACCTCCGAGCTATCACAATCGGCCCTCAGTCAAACTCAGATCGCGCGCCTTGCCCATTCTACACGCGGATAGCACATTCACTGATACTACATGCATCGTGTGTGTGTCTGATTAGCAGTCATTTCTCGCCAGGTGACGCTGTTAACCCCTCGACTGGTTAATATCGATAGCAGGTTGATGGTCATAATCTCTGGCTGATCAGTGTATACCAGTAAACGCACCTGCAATGTTATGTCACTGTACGACACATAGTTCAGCAGATATGATCTCATAAATATTTACATACGTCAGAAATTAGCTTTTCTTGAAAAGAACTGCACATTACCCAGACTATACGCATCCTGTGTTGCTTAATGAGATTGCTTAGCGACCTACAATATACTTAAGCATAATTTCAAACCATCTCCAAACTTTTTCTCATTTACATGCTTAACGTTAAGTAACACACTAAGTCATTTGCAAAGTAATCAGACGTTTAGAGCTGTTTTTTGCACAGGAGTTTGATTCTTTAAAGAGGTGGGGGTTTGGGTTAACTGGTCTCCCAGGCAGTAAGCTTTATCATGTGCTGCTTGACTCAAGAGACAGTTCTGTCGCACTGAACGTAACTACCCAGAGAGGTTATAAGATATGCATGCAAATGGATAAAACACCTGATCTGTCTTCTCTAGCCCAGGGTGTTAAACAGACATTCTATAGAAATATGAATCTGGCCCTGTAAGGCAGCTAATATTAGGTGCAGATCGTAACAAATGAATTAGAAATGCTGCTGTCCCATAACTAGAATGCATGAATTAATAAAAGTGAAAGTTTGGGATCCATTCTAGAAGGATAAAACAGCTGTTCCCTTTTTCATTCTACCTATAATTTATCAACTGTGCTTTCAGGGATCAAGTGATGCACAACAATAATGTTCAATAACTTTCAACACTCAATAACAAAATATTTAACTCATGGACATATTGAATTGGCAATTATTAAATCGTTATCTCTACAAATGAAAATGTCATCACAGGCAAAAATGATCAAAAATCTTCATCTATTAAATTTACTCCTACGATATCGTATCTAGCCAATGCACTAAGTTGGTGGAGAATAAATTTACATTTTAAACCAATGAAAACACTCTCATGTACTCAATGTGGGGGTAGCTTAGTATCCTAGCTTTTGATATTCAATGGTCAAAGCGTACGCAGGCTGGAATAAGCAAAATCTCGACTCAACATTTACTGTGTCCTAATGCATGATGGTACTTTACCAATCGGGATCTGCAACGCTTTACCAATCTGGATCTGAAACGCTAATTCCCTACTCTGGCTTTGATTGAATTCACTCAGTCTCAACTTTCCTGCATTCCGTAGAACGTTAATGTTTCCCAAGTCGAAATAATGGCTATTGGACTCTCGCTAAGTTTTGGAGTGACATGCACAATTTCATTTCCCGCAAAAATTCCCGCAGGAATAATTAACTGCCTCTTTGTTATCTGTCGCCACGATACGTGAAGCATATCGTCCACTTGCTCTCAATGCCCTCGCTATTTACCACACACTTGTGTGGTCTGCCGTGAAACGAGAGAGATCTGGAAATTGCTAGTTCTCAAAATGGTTTTATATAATGGAAATCTCTCCACCATGTCGTGTTTGCGTCGCCCAGTATGGTTTCAGCCGACCACTGTCTCGTTAAAGGTGAATTTTTATTTTTCTTGAGGGGTCGCCGCTAGCTCTGTCAAAGCCGTTCAGCCACTTACCCTCAGTCCCAGCCATATTTACATCAAAAGGAAGAATGTGTTGTTCTGGCCTTATCCCTTTCTGCGCTGAAACTTGGCGTTCTCTTGTTAAGTGGCGTTTTCCAATGCCATTAACCACCTGCTCGGTTCGTCTCCAAAATGCGTTACACTTTAAACTTATTTATGCATGCCCATGTCCTTATATTGGTAGATATTCTTTTGTTAGTTTTCGGGACATGAGATTACTGCAATTGCTTTTTGTTGACGATATAGTTTCTTGAGGATCTCGTATTGTATCGTACTGTCATTATGGACTGAGCTCAGTAAGGTCCGTAAAATCCGGATGCTTTACAAGGTAAGCACTCAGACTGCGAACAGCCACTACTAGAATTAGCAGAGAGGATGATAGAATGTTGAAATCACCAGGAAACTTGATAAACAACACCTTCTGCTGCTGGTGGAAATACAGAATATTCATAGTCAATAAGAACATGAACTGAGAACGCTATACCTTGGAAAGATGAGGAAGATGTGAAACTGAAGAAGTAAAAAAAGCTGTCAATGAAGAGAAGGATCTCATTTCGTTTCAGTTGATGTACAGGGGAAAGGTCTACCGGTAACATGAAACTGTGGGGCCAAAAAAGTTTTTCGTGTTAAACAATGCATTTGGAAAGAAGCTAAATTATATTTTTGATCTCGCCAAATTCTGTTGCAGTACTGAAATTTGATACAATTTTCTCTTCAAGTCTATAGACAGTACATTATTGTGTTTTGGGAAAAAAATCTTTTATTCGTTAGCCATATAGAAAATCCAATCGGTGAGCATTGTGGACACCATTTACACTTTTCTGTTCGCCGTGTATTCGACTTGTAATGTTGCTATAATTTCTAAAACATCGATTATTTAAACTTTTCTCATCGGTAAAAAGGGTACATAGCATTTCAGATATATGTGAATTGCCTGTTGCCAACACTGTAATTTTTTTCTGTTAAGGTTTTTCTCTGGAACACTATTCTTCCTTAAAAGAAATATAGTTTTTTTACAGGCTGCGATAAAGTATATAAGTTTTATGGGGCTTGAAGAGGCCTTTCTCAAGTGCTGAAGCATAATAGACTACAACCAATCTGTCATTCTAAATTCGTAGTCGGTAAAACATGGATAGCTTCACCGCAAACATTTATCAAAGGGGAGCTGAACATACCAGCTGATGCGCTGTCGCACACAGAAACTATTTCCGGAGTAATTGATTTAGAAGCTCTAATGGCAGCGCAACAATCGGACGATAAATTGCATGATTTATAAGGCGTACAACACCGTCACATCACGCAACACCGCCAGCTGTCCAGTTACATTGTGACATTACCAGTAACAGGCCACAACCGCTCGTGACTGCTAAATTCCGTCAACAGGCAATCGCTTCGCTGAACAACATGTTGCACCCAGTGTTTAGGACCAAAACAAACATGGTGAAGCGAGCGTCCATCTGGCGGCAAATGGACAGGGTTTGTGAGCAATTTGTACAGTGTGTGACCTGTGAACGCAATAAAATTAGCAAACATGTAAAGATGTCGAAGCTGTCATGGTGAAGCTTTTTCCGGACACTGTCGGAAAACGTATTTTAATGGCTTGTGACTCGTTGCCAAAACAAACTGCTGGCTCTCCAACATGTGTCGGGACATTCTTATGGATGCATAGGCAGCATACAGGTCATGGTCATATGTTGACCAATTTTGCAGCGAAGGTGATAACTTTTTGCTGAAGAAAGGTAGTGGTTGCTAGTTTCCATCCACGTGTTGTCGGAGTGCAGCACCGATTGCAGAGGCAGACGCATCAACCAGCAGTGCAAGTTGCGCCTTTGGTACTGGCTGCGCCGAGAGTGCTGCTTCAGCGATGGCAGTCTTTAAATCAGAAAATGCCGTTTCAGCTTCTGGATTCCACGGAAGTTTATCCTTTGGTCTTGGTTTGTCTTTTAAAAATTTGTTCAGTGGTGCAGCTAGGAGGGCGTAGGTGCGGACTAAACGACGATAAAGCATCGTAGTTGCTTCATTGTTTAGGTCGTGGAAAATCGAGTACTACATCTCCCTTTCCTTTTGATGGCCCCAAAGAGCACTTGGACGGATTAATAATGAGGCCATACGTAGACTGGCGAGGAGTTTTCGTAGGTGTGAGAGATGCTCAGTTTCTGAGCGCGACATGACCAAAACATCGTCTATATAAACTAAACTCCGTCTATACAAGCCTTGATGGCCCAACGGTAGTGACCGACCGCCGTGTCATCCTCAGCCAGAGGCCTCACTGGATGAGGGTATGAGGGGGGGGGGGATGTAGTCAGTGTACTGCTCCCCCGGCCGTTGCCAGGTTTCGTGACCAGAGCCACTACTTCCTCATGAAGTAGCTCCTCAATTGGCCTCACAAGGGCTGAGTGCACCCCACTTGCCAACAGCGCTCGGCAGACCAGACGCTCACCCCATCCAAGTACTAGCCAAGCCTGGCAGTTCTTAGCTTCGGTGATCTGATGGAAACCAGTGTTACCACTGTAGCAAGGCCGTTGGCATCATCTATATATACATAGAATAACCCAAGTCGGGTATAGTCTCGTCCATAAGTCTTTGGAACGTCTGAGCAGCGTCACATAGCCCGCAAGCCCTGCGGGTGAACTTGAACAACCTGAAAGCCATGCATACAGCTGCCTTGGGAACGTCATCTGGTGCTACGTGTATCTGGTAAAAGATTCTTCTGAAGTCCAACATAGAAAATATGCTTTTAACGTAGACACTGGACGTGAAATCTGCAATGTGTGGTATAGAATACCGGTCTGGAACAGTTCTTGCGTTTAGCCGTCGATAGTCTCCACAAAATGTAGTGCACTGTGGAGTGCTGCACGGTTATGACGTGGCGGTTTGACACGAGATCTCGGGACACTGTTTCAAAAGTTCGATTAACGGAGAATCTCCAGTTATCACCCGGACGCCAGCACGCTCCGCGTGACGTACAAGTGCTCTGCTAGCTAAGTTAGTGCTAGTTTCCAGCAGGCGTCGATGCCGTGGGTCGGATGCAAGTCCATAAAATGATAGAAAATCTGCTCCCGGTGTAGGATGTGTGATGTTTGCCACTCAAGCCTGCGTCTTAGGCCTGGGTTTAACACTAACTTGGTACGACCGTATAGAGCCATTGGCTGCAAAGAGGTGGTAACTAACCGCTTACGAGGTGGCAGATGGGTGGACGGGTAGACTGATGTATCTGCATCCGTCTCTACGATGAACTAAATTCGGTATCTTGGTCTGTGATAAACAATCAACGGTTGCCGTTCTAAGCGTCAGTGGCCGTTACCACTGAGCTCCTATTGTGTTCCCCTGCTCACAAAGTGGGCTAAACTTCCGTGTCTCGGACCCAAGACGACGGTGGTACCAACATATTAGGTTCATAGCGTTTTTGTTTTACGTGTTGGTATTCCCGTTGCTACGTGTTTATTTATCGATTGTCGTTTTTTATTTGAGTTCACTGCAGCTATTTGAGTTTAAATATAGTCATTTTTTCATCTGGAGACAATGAGTAGAGTTGTGGGCGCTGGAAAATGGAGCGCCAAATAGAGAAATCGGAACTTTCCCTACACATTCTTCTGTTTGAGCTAAAACAGAGGGATGACAGTACCGGAGGCAGCCAGAAACATTCGCGCCGTGTATGGGGATAATACCATTGGACAGAACAAGGCAAGAAAATGTTTTTTTTTTTTTCGTTTTAAGGAAAATCGTTTTGCTATTGATGACTTCAGGTTTAGGAAGACCTCCGTAATTTAACGAAGACCGTTTAATCGCATTAATCCACAATGACTCACGTCAGTCTACTAGAGAACTGGCAGATGTGATGAACTGTACACCCTTCCACCATCGTACGACCTTTCCATGCAATGGGAAGGGTTAAAAAATCGGGTGTTTGGGTACCACATGCTCTAGGCCAAAATCACAAAAATCAGCGGGGATATGTGTGCGTTTCTGCTTGCTCGTCATCAATTGGCTCGTGAGCAATACTCGACCATTCCTATCCTGTATCGTCACCGGTGACGAGCAATACTGTCTTGATGCTAACATACGGAAAAAAGGGAACGATTGAGGCCAAATAAAGCAGCTACTCCCCTTACAGAGACCTGCGCGCATCCGCAAAACGTAATGTTATGCATCTGATGGAACATCGTCGGTGTGGTGTATTACGAATTGCTTCCACGAGGTGTAACCACCACTGCTGACATACACGCCTGGAAATTGAAATAAGAACACCGTGAATTCATTGTCCCAGGAAGGGGAAACTTTATTGACACATTCCTGGGGTCAGATACATCACATGATCACACTGACAGAACCACAGGCACATAGACACAGGCAACAGAGCATGCACAATGTCGGCACTAGTACAGTGTATATCCACCTTTCGCAGCAATGCTGGCTGCTATTCTCCCATGGAGACGATCGTAGAGATGCTGGATGTAGTCCTGTGGAACGGCTTGCCATGCCATTTCCACCTGGCGCCTCAGTTGGACCAGCGTTCGTGCTGGACGTGCAGACCGCGTGAGACGACGCTTCATCCAGTCCCAAACATGCTCAATGGGGGACAGATCCGGAGATCTTGCTGGCCAGGGTAGTTGACTTACACCTTCTAGAGCACGTTGGGTGGCACGGGATACATGCGGACGTGCATTGTCCTGTTGGAACAGCAAGTTCCCTTGCCGGTCTAGGAATGGTAGAACGATGGGTTCGATGACGGTTTGGATGTACCGTGCACTATTCAGTGTCCCCTCGACGATCACCAGTGGTGTACGGCCAGTGTAGGAGATCGCTCCCCACACCATGATGCCGGGTGTTGGCCCTGTGTGCCTCAGTCGTATGCAGTCCTGATTGTGGCGCTCACCTGCACGGCGCCAAACACGCATACGACCATCATTGGCACCAAGGCAGAAGCGACTCTCATCGCTGAAGACGACACGTCTCCATTCGTCCCTCCATTCACGCCTGTCGCGACACCACTGGAGGCGGGCTGCACGATGTTGGGGCGTGAGCGGAAGACGACCTAACGGTGTGCGGGATCGTAGCCCAGCTTCATGGAGACGGTTGCGATTGGTCCTCGCTATACCCCAGGAGCAACAGTGTCCCTAATTTGCTGGGAAGTGGCGGTGCGGTCCCCTACGGCACTGCGTAGGATCCTACGGTCTTGGCGTGCATCCGTGCGTCGCTGCGGTCCGGTCCCAGGTCGACGAGCACGTGCACCTTCCGCCGACCACTGGCGACAACATCGATGTACTGTGGAGACCTCACGCCCCACGTGTTGAGCAATTCGGCGGTACGTCCACCCGGCCTCCCGCATGCCCACTATACGCCCTCGCTCAAAGTCCGTCAACTGCACATACGGTTCACGTCCACGCTGTCGCGGCAGGCTACCAGTGTTAAAGATTGCGATGGAGCTCCGTATGCCACGGCAAACTGGCTGACACTGACGGCGGCGGTGCACAAATGCTGCGCAGCTAGCGCCATTCGACGGCCAACACCGCGGTTCCTGGTGTGTCCGCTGTGCCGTGCGTGTGATCATTGCTTGTACAGCCCTCTCGCAGTGTCCGGAGCAAGTATGGTGGGTCTGACACACCGGTGTCAATGTGTTCTTTTTTCCATTTCCAGGAGTGTATATAGCCAATATAGATGTAGGCCGAGAATAACGGCCAGGAAGACTGCGTGAATTGGTACTACTGCATAATAAAGCCCAACCCCATTCTGTTACACTAATAAAAAAAAGATATACAGGAGTTTGGTTGGGAAGTCATTCCGCACCCACCTTATTCACCTGATCTTGCGCCCTCAGATTTTCACCTTTCCCGCTCTCTGTCAAACAACATTCAGGGAACTGCCTTTGCAAATGACAATGCACTCTGAACATGGCTACACGAGTTCCTCGCCTCAAAACCATGTGATTTCTACAGTCGCGGAATCGAGAAGTTGCCCCAGCGTTGGAGGACTGCTGCAAATAGTGAAGAAGGATACATTATTGATGACTAAAGTCTCTGTTACGTGTATATGTTGTGTTTATTAAACTTATGGAGAAACACTACGAACTTAAGCACCAATTAATACTTTCTTAGCCGAACGCGAGCAGCCGTGTTTTCCAGGGGAGCGATAGCGACGAGATCTGCGACTGCTGTTCTGAGTTCGCAGTGCAGCTACTTGTGTGGTAATTTGTGTGATCTGAGCTTGTAGAGCAGCGAAGTTGCTGTCTCTCTGAGGTTGTGGGCTAACTGCTGCAACACACATAGAGGGATAGATTCCAAATGTTCTATCGGCAGTTTGCGCTACTGCATGCGGTAGGCATGATAACCAAATCCTTCGTACATTGGTCGTCGCTTACTGCGCTGCTTGCCAACGTACGTAATCGGCGCAGCAGCTGCGATGGCGTGCAGTCGCTCAACTCTTCGGTACGAAGTAGCTTTCCCAATTCCTTCGCCTCAGACTGCGACAGTCGCGTGATTAGTGCATTCTTAATCACCGGATAGTGGTCCATGTTCAGCGGTGACGATAGGATATCATGCACTTCCAGTGCCATTCCTTCGCTGAATGCTGTCACAACATAAATGTATTTTGTATGGTCCGCGGCGACTTGCGCTAGGACGAACCGGCTTGCCAACTACGCAAATCATAGAATGGAATATTGCTGCCAGAAATGTGTGGTTTTACTGCTACGTCGTTTGTTATCGCACCAGCATATATGTCCACACCTGACACAAAAACGTGATCTACCATTGCAGTAATACTGCAGAATACTTTTGAGCCACGCGGCACGGCACGGAGTGCAAACATGCGTCGAATGTAACGTCAGTGACCGTCGTGTATTACGTCGGGGTTACCAACTGTGCGCGGTAGCAAAACTGCATTAATAGCTTTAAAATAACTCGTAACATAAAATGACATTCAAGTAACAGAGCGAGCAAAACAACACAACAATATATCAGGAAAAACAAAGAGTAAACATACACTGATCAGCCAGAACATGACCATGTATGTAACAGCCGGTATGTCCACCTTTGGCATGGATAACAACGGCCACGCGTCGTGGCTTGGAAGCAATGAGGCCTGGTGGGTCGCTGGAGGAGTTGGCACCACATCTGCACACACAAGCCACCGTAAATTCCGCGAGGCGACGCGATGAGCCCTGACACCACGTCCAACCACATCGCAGGTGTGTTCTATCAGGTTCAGAACTGGCGAGTTGGGGGAGGGGGGCGGGGCAGCTCATCAATTGGAACTCGCCACTGTGTTCCTCATACTACCCATTACACTCCTGGCCTTGTGACTTGGCGCATTATCTTGTTGAAAAATACCACTACTGTCAGAAAACATGAGCACCATGAAGGGGTGTGCGTGGTTTGCAACGAGTGTACGATACTCCGTGGCCGTCGTAGTACCTTGCACGAGCTCCACTGGATCCATGGAGGCTAATGTGAATGTTCCGCAGAATATAATGGAGCCGCCGCCAGCTTGCCTCCGTCCCGTAATACAAGTATCAAGGAGCTGTACCCTGGAAGACGACTGACTCGCGCCCTCCCATCGGCATGATGAAGAAGGGATCGGGATTCATCAGACCATGCAACGTTCTGCCACTTGTGATATTCGCTATTTTTGGCTTCATTAAAACAGCAAATAGTTAATACTTTCAGCCAGAAGGCAAATACTTGTTTATAAAGATTGATTAATGTATAATAAGGCGTCGCATAGCGACGATGGAATTTCCTAAATAATGTAATTCGTTGTCTTTGGGCGGCAATATAAACAGAAAAATACGGATGGATATGCGATTCTTCACTATTTTGTTCGCTGGAGTACAAATGAAGCCTTGAGCGCAAAAACACTTGTACTGTTTTTCTTAAGTAAGACGGACGCAGATTTGTGGCGGTCTGATCTGATTTCTTTACTAAATGTATACAAACGTGTTCCGTCTAAGTTTTAATGATGTGTAAAAAGAAGAAATGTTATAACTTAACGTGACGACGCACGAGCGACTCAAGAGGACAATGGCTATATAAAAGAGCGCTCAATGGACATGAAACGGACATAAAAATCTACCGTCATTGTAGTACTAAGCTTAAGGTACGATATACGTTTTAGTTATAATAAATATTTGTTCTGGGAATATTGAATCATTTAGCAGTGCTCATTCCTATCACCTTCTCAGTATTATTTTTATTTTAATTATGCATTTTGCTAAGATTACAGACACCAAGATCAGCAGTCCAATGTGCGTGTTACATTGACAGAAAGAAAACTGTTTTATCGTCTTCTTGCATCAGCTTTAATATTGAATTTCCCTTTTGTGTGATGTTACAGTTGTTTTTGCGCCCTTAAGAACTTTCTGGTCCCTTAGGAAATTGTTTTGTCATAACAATAACTTCACGACCGAGTATGATCGTATCTACGATCATGAAGTAATTAGAAAGACGATAATGCAACTTCTTAGTCAATATCACGCTAGCTGTGACTGCTTCAAGCCACGCGAAACTACAAGTAAAGACTATTCACATTTCATAATGCAATATTTTATGACAATAGTCAATCCATGATTCTTACGCCAATTGTGATTGATAAAACAGTAAGCGAAATCTCAGATTCCAACTTTTCCATTGAATAACAACATCACTTTCATTTTGTTACATCACACACTGCGCCAACGTCCAGTGCCGATGGTCACGTGCTCATTTCAGTCGTAGTTGCCGATAGTGTGGTATTTACACTGGCATGTCAGCTGTGGAGGCCCATCGTTAGGAGTGTTCAGACACGCTCGTACTCTGCCCAGCCTTAAAGCCTGCAGTTCACCGCCTGTCCTGTTTGACCAATCTGCCCAGCCTACGACGTCCGACATTTATAATGAGAGGTGGCCGCTCAAACTCACGACATCTGGACGTGGTTTCAGCTTGTCTTGAAGACAATCTGCCCTCGGTCAAACTCAGATGGATTGCGTGCCTTGCCCACTCTACATACGGACAGAACGCTCACTGGAATTACGTGCACCGAGCATGTGTCTGACTAGCAGTTATTCCTCGCCAGGTGATGCTGCCATCGCCTGGATATGTTTATATCGGTAATAGGTCGGCGTTTATAATATTCTGGCTCATCAGAGTAGATAATAGGCTGAGCCAAAGATTATCTTGCACTACACCACACACACACACACACACACACACACACACACACACACACACACACACACACACACATTGCATGCTAGTTCAATAACTTGCAACCAACCTTAGTTTTGCAAGTTTAGCTCTTTCCTGCAATAAAGGTCATTTGATATGTCAGCATTCTGAGACCTGTCTTGTTTGATCCAAAAGCAGTCGCCACATCTTCGTATTTACACGTTAACACATGTTTCCTCTCTGTTCCCGTAAACACTGCTCAAATACTGGCGCCGGCCGAAGTGGCCGAGCGGTTCTAGGCGCTACAGTGTGGAACCGCGCGACCGCTACGGTCGCAGGTTCGAATCCTGCCTCGGGCATGGATGTGTGTGATGTCCTTAGATTAGTTAGGTTTAAGTAGCTCTAAATTCTAGGGGACTGATGACCTCAGAAGTTAAGTCCCATAGTGCTCAAAGCCATTTGAACCATTTTTTGAAATACTGGCGTACTTTGATTCTTCTTTTCAATTATTGTCGGCAGTGTAAAGTTAAGCCATGAATTATGAATTGACGGAAATTTCATGATTGCCTGTAAGTTCCTTAATGATGCAATTATTTTGTTCATCTTGGCATGACTTAGTGATACACTTGTGCGACCCATTAAAGATGAACTGGGAACAGACTTTTCCCATGATTCTTAAAGTTTTTTTTCCTATCATTCTCTTTAATAATATGACACTGTAAGGTGTAAAGCAAAAAATCAAACACACCGTTTGTTTTCAAAAATTTATGTCTGTGAAACAACCACAGCAGAAGTATCCTGACAGTTACTTCAAAGCCTGTTATGCTGAGAACAGTATAAATAGATCACTTTTCGTCGTCGACTTAAAACTGATGAACTGTGTACGAAACAGTACACTTACTATCCTAAAAGGTTCAACAGTATTACGAAACAAAAATAACTGAAACAGCTTATTGAAAAATTTGATAAAAATTATCGTCGGCTGTAAAGAAACGATAACAATGGGGGCTGTAATGATTGTCTGAGGCAAACTAATTTTTGTTTTATTTGGCGTTCAGAAGGAAAATTTTAAATGGCATTAGCTGACATGACATACGTCGGTGTAGTCATATGGATTATCTGTCTCTGTACTTATAGCCGGGTATTCCAGACTTAAGCAGCTAAATAAAAAAACAGGTTGCTTGTTATTAAATTTATAGCCGTACCTAAACTTCCAGGACTGTAAAAGAGAATATTAATTTAATATGGGATGTCCTTGGGAACAGTTTTACTGTTCACGAACTTCCAACTTTTCAGAAGTTGACGCAGCCATAAACAGTTAATTGCGTGTTCTAGAGTCAGGACGGCCGCAATAAAAAAGTAAACTGTGTTGCACGTAATAGTCAGGCTGTGAGCACGTCTGACTTAGAAGGAAGCGAGTGGGTGGTTCTCATTGGAGGGAAAAAAATCTTGCGATAAAGTACTTGATTCCTGGCGGATTTCTATAACTTGTATTCTGTAGTTTCATCTGTCCATTTACTTCGCGGTTGACACTGATTTCTTTATTAAGAATAGACGTAGAAAATACATTTACGCTACAACATTTGTTAGAAAGATAAAACTCATTCTATGATAAGATCTCTGACGCAGCAGAGCTCCTGTCGTCACTTACGGTATTTTATGTGTTGTGAAATTAATGACGATACAAAAAGATCTCTACCGCCATCTTCTCAGAAACAGAGCACACATATTTACTTTTTTAACTATCTATATTCTATGGTGTCCGAGAACGCTTGTGTAATAGAAACGAAGCAGGTTTAGAACTTAAAATCCCGTCGAAGTCTAGATCATTAGTGACGGCGCACCTTCGTGTGTGAGACCACTCTGCCAGAAGCTATTTCATTTATTGAAATGTATTAGTGTGACAACCGATTTCTAACTTATTCTCTATGATCATAAGTGTGACTAGAAGGGGAATAATTGAGTACCTGAAACACAGAAAAATCCTTACGTCTTCTTTAATTATAGTTCTTAACGCAGGCGGTGGACAACTAAATACATTTTTCCCAAACACTGGATTACTCTTAGCTGTTCTGTGAAGCCGTCGCGGCAGAGCTCTCTCTAACTTCCGTTCACCACATTATGATATTTTCATTTGATCTTTCGTGACAAAAGCATAATGATCAAATAGAACAGAAGGCCATGCTTCAGATTAAGAAGAAGATAAAGAACATGAGAGGGTCGTCTTGTAAGTTTATACAAACGCCATTGAGACGTGACATAACCGTTGTTTTAAAATTTTATCGTTGTTAGAACAGTGCCAACTGAGCATTCCGGAGGACGTCGGTTCAAATTGGCGTGCGGGCATCCTGATTTAGATTTTCCGTGATTTCCCTAAATCACTTCAGGAAAATGCCAGGATGATTCCTCTGAAAGGGCACGGCAGACTGCTTTCCCGTCTTTCCCTAATCCGATGGGACCGATGACCTCCGAAACTTAAGGGGTAGCTTATTCAGAGTGAGTGTTTAAGGGAGCCAGGAAGTGAAAAATCTGTAGTAATAACGAATTTGTTCCTATTGTTCTGAGTTATACCTCTGTCCTTCCCGAATAAGACCATGTAAGGTTTTTGTATATTTGGTATGTACTGACAGGAAAGCGAGAGAATATCCTAAACAATGACACGTCCCATTTTTTCAATTCACCTGTGTTCCTCGCAGCTGCAGCAGATTGCCTCTGCCTTTGTTTATTCTTTCACCACTGCTTTTCAAGTTGGTCACACCTGTGGTAACGAATGTAAGTAACAGCTGAGTATCAATTCAGCATTCTGTTTATGTTTTATTCTTCGTAGTGATTTGAAGGACATGTTTGATTTCAAGAAGTAATCTTATTGTTTGGATACTTATCTTCCGTATGTATGTATGGACAGAAAAATATCGAGAAATACTAATAATTTAGAAGAAATCAGAAAATCTGCGTGGGCCATCCTCTTTGAGAGGATTACTAAAGACGAGGACCCATATCATTATCTCTGTCCAAAGCTGCCCGAGTCATGGCATAAATATCAGAGAGCTGTTGTAACTGGTGACGTGTATATACACAACCACCCCCACCCCCCTCCCCTATCGATGTCAACAGCAGACGTGTTATAAAACCCATTTATAGAGACTTAGCTAGAAAAATTTGCTTGCTAAATGTATCCATGCGAGTTTCAATAACCGTGTGTCTGTGAATACTTGCCTAAAGTAGTGTATGTGGGTCTCAAAAACCTAAAAACCGGTGTGGTGGAGGCAGTATTGTGTCTCAGTGATGGGTCAGCCAGTATGCTGAAAGGTTTCAGTGGAAGGGAATAAAACCTGCGGTGAGTATGAAGACTGCTCTTCTGTCCGTTGACCAGCTGAGGGTGCGGGTAGCTGAGAAAAGGAATCTGCAAATGAGAAAGAGGCTAGAATTCAAAAGAAGACCTACAAACGTAAGATTTAAGATACAGAAAACAGCTACTATGACAGCTATAGACCCGTCGAGTTTTAAATCTGAGTGTAGGTTGAACAGATCATACCAAAAACTTCTAGTGCATTTTCCCGACAGTATGGAATTTTTAGGTTTAGGTACAATTTTCTATGAAACTAATACACCTGTTGCAATGAAACTTGGTACCGAAATTTATTACATCACTTTCATTAAAATTTTCTAAACTTCTAGGAGTCAAATAAATGGTGTGACAAATATTCAGATATTAATTTTTTTAAATGCTATTTCTTTAGGTCACTTACTTTTCTCTGAATTTCTACTGTGTTACCAATGTTACTGTCATGTAAGTAATACACTCTGAAGAAGATATGACAACTTATGCACGTTTCAAATTTGGTTTAATTTCAACAAATAAGTTTTAAGAAGTGAGTACAAACATTAGTAGAGTCAACCATATGAAACTTACTCACGGCCGGGTCCCCTCAAAAAAACAGTGTCGTAAAAAATGGAAATTTCACCTAAACATGATCACTCGTATACCCTTTATGACTGCATGACACAAAGCTTTACGCCTACCTTGGGCCTGTCAACACCGACATTGGACTGTTGATGACTGGAATCATATTATCTAGTCGGAGGAGTCTCGTTTCAAATTGTATCAAGTGGATGGGCGTGTACCTATATGGAGACAACCTCATGAATCCATGGACCCTGCATGTCAGCAGGGGACTGTTCAACCTTGTGGAGGCTCTGTAAAGGTGTAGGGCGCTTGCAGCTGGAGTGATACAGGTGATACGTACGTAAGCATCGTGTTTGATCACCTACATCCATTCATGTCCATTGTGCTTTCCGGCGGATTTGGGCAATTCCAGCAGGACTATGCGACCCCCACACGTCCAGAATTGCTTCAGACTGGCTCCAGGAACGCTCTTGCCACTTTAAACACTTCCGCTGTCCACCAAATTCCCCAGAAATTTTTGGAAATTTGTGGTAAGCTTCTATGGGACCAAATTGCTGAGGTCATCGGTCCCTAGACTTACACACTACTTAATGTAACTTAAACTAACTTACGCTAAAAACGACACACACACCCATGCCTGAGGGAAGACTCCAACCTCCGATGGGGGGAACCGCGCGGACGGTGACAAGACGCCTAAGACCGCGCGGCTACCCCGGGCGGCTCAAACTCCCCACACATGAACATTATTGAGCATACCTGGAATGCCTTGCAACGTGCTTTTGAGAAGAGATCTCCACCCCTTCGTACTTTTACGGATTTATGGGCAGCCCTGCGCCGCGCGGGATTAGCCGAGCGGTCTAAGGCGCTGCAGTCATGGACTGTGCAGCTGGTCCCGGCGGAGGTTCGAGTCCTCCCTCGAGCATGGGTGTGTGTGTTTGGCCTTAGGATTATTTAGGTTAAGTAGTGTGTAAGCTTAGGGACTGATGACCTTAGCAGTTGAGTCTCACAAGATGTCACACGCATTTTTTTGACAACTCTGCAGGATTCGTGGTGTCAGATCCCTCCAGCACTACTTCAGACATTAGTCGAGTCGATGCCACGTCGTCTTGCGGCACTTCTGCGTGCTGTGGGGTCTCTACACGATATCAGGCAGGTGTACCAGTTTCTTTGGCTCTTCAGGGTATATCTTAAGGAGTAACAGAATTTGGTTGTCAGGAGTAGAGACCCACAGCTGCGCAGTCGTCTGAGGAGGGGAGGGGACAATGGGTAGTAGTCAAGCGATGGCCTATGTGACCGTCGCGCAGTAGGCAAGTTGCAATTCGATAGCTGCATTCTCGCGTAACTTGTAAACTCCAGCTAGGTCGTATTAGTCAACAGTTTCTCACAAGGTTAGTGCAAAGGGACTAGCCGCATAAACAGGGGACTGACGAAAGCAAACGATGTCCAACTTTGTGCTACCAGAAGGAAATCTCATAAAAAAGGGGCAGGCAACGTCACTTCTCCTCCAGTCAGAGCACTCAACGTAAAGAGGCCGGTCGTCGTTGTCAAACTGCCACAACGGTTTATCAGTTCACTTACAGTTCCTTGTCCGACATTCTTTCTTGATGTGTTTGGATACCGAATCATGGGTCTGGCACTTTTATTTCGTGTTTCATCACGTATGATAACTATACCAAAAGCAACACACGCACACGCACTCACAATGATGCTAATGAATTACACGCGTTTCATACCCAACACTGACCAAATCACTACTGGATACTTCCGCACAACAACCGATTCAATGTCACATATACAGCTATCATAATCACAGAAATCGGCTTACATTAAATAAGCTTTGCATGACACTGTGTGAAGCCGAATTTTTGAAGGGTGCAATTCGTCTTTGCGACTGTGCAACCTTAGTCACAAATATCACCACTTATCCTAATGTTTTCGCATAGCTCAGTGGGTAGTATATAAAGATGACACGTCGGACGTTGCAGATTCGAACCTCCTCAATTGCATCGAATTTTTTCTTTTATTTCGAAAACCAACCAAAAGATTCTGATTACTATTTTTACTCAGTTAATGGGTTTAAATTTATTCTTTTATTTCTAATTCTTTGGCATGTCATTTACGTCATAGTTTTAACTTTTTCGTTCTCACTTATTTTTCATCTTGTCATTGTTTTTTGGTTTGGAATCTACCAAACGAGGTGGTGCAGTTGTTAGCACAGTGGATTCATATTCGAGAGAACGATGGTTCAAACCCGCGTCCTGCCATCCAGATTTAGTTATTCCGGGATTTCCCTAAATCGCTCCAGGGAAATGCTTGGATAGTTCCTCTGAGAGGGCATGGCCGATTTCCTTCCCCATCTGAGGCACAGTCCGAGCTTGTGCTCCGTCTCTAACGACCTCGACGTCCATGGGACGTTAAACCCAGTCTTCCTACCTTCCCTCATTTGGAATCTGCCTGTGTCATCTACAATCTGCAACCAAGAGCCAACGAGGACAGCTCATCGGTTGCTAACATGGCAGCTCGGGTTGACAGTGTGAGTATACTTTCAGGTAAACAATGATAGCAGGAATTTGCAGTTCGCTTTTAGCGATGAAACTGAATTTTTTTCTGTCGAGTTTGCTCGCAGAGGTAAGCTTTAATCGCCATGAACAAAGCGATCATGATTTTACTTCTGCCGCAGATTTTAGACTGCCATTTTCTCGGATACGCTGCACATTACGAGGTTGTGGTTAGCTTACGACGTAAGTTTAAATTCAGGGCTAGAAAACGCGTTGTCTACCACAGTTCATTCATTGGTACTTAAATTCAGCTATTGACAGAGCATCTCCCATTTTCGACATACCTTGCGGCGGCCAGTTCCTACATTGCTCCGCGTTACACATTAGCAGCATTTGTACACTGATAACCCAAAACATATGACCACTGCCCACCGCGACGTTGGATGCCTCATGGTGGCGCTGCGGGCACATGACGCCGTAACAGAAGTATGTAAGCGGAACAGAAACTGCCTATTGAAGATACGAGCTGAAAATGGAGAAATCCATTGAGATAAGCGACTTTGACAAAGGGCAGATTATTATTACGCAGAGTCTGTGAATGAGTATCTCGAAAACGACGAAGCTGGTCGAATGTTCACGTGCTACTGTCGTGAGCATAGACGGAAAATGGTAGAAGGACAGTGAAACTACCACCAGGCGCTAAATGACTGGACGAACAATACTCTTCACGGAACGTGGGGTTCGGAGGCTTGCCTGCTCTGTAAAGTAGGGTGGATGGTGATCTGTGGCATCTCTGCAACGCTGGTGCACTCACAAGTGTTTCGGAGCACACATTCATCGGACACTGTTGAACATGTAGCTCCGCAGTAGACCACACCTACGTGTTCAAATGTTGTCCCAGTGTCATCATCAATCACGATCGCACTGGGCACGGGACCATAGGGATTCGAGCGTCGATTAATCTAAAACGTGTGGGCTCTTCGTGTCAGGATTTTCACCTGCCTCGACATGACTGGGTGTTTGTGTTGTCCTCATCATTTCATCTTCATTGGTGAAAGTGGCGAGATTAGACTGAGCAAAGGTTGGGAATTTGTATGGGTGCTGATAACCACGCAGTTGAGCGCCCCACAAACCAAACATCATCATCATCATCTTCGTGTCGGTCACAGTTTTTCTTCACTAAGTCGATGGTCGTCTCCTCAACTCTGTCATCGAGGTGAACGGCAGCTTGAAACGTGCAGTCCGCCTTGGACGGAGGCTGGTGGGAGCAGTATTATGCTATGAGAGACATTCTTCTGGGCTTGTGTGGGACCTGTGGTAGTAATCGAAGACATGCTGTCAGCTGCGAACCACCTTCATGATTGATGTCTTCCCCGACGACGATGTCATCTTTCAGCAGTATAATTGTCCATGTCTCGGAGCCAGAACTGTGGTACAGTTGTTTGCAGAGCATTATAATGAACTCACTTTGATGCATTGGCGAATATATATATATATGAACCTTCGGCTTCTTATCATATACTTTGCTCATGATAAAGTAATAGTAAACTATTTCTAGCACAAACTCCCACGGTTCACACATAGTTCTCATATAGTTCTAGCACGGTTCAATCACAGTTCAAACACAATTTTAGCATATTCGTAATGCTAGCACAGTTCAATCACAGTTTAAGTACCGTATAACCACAGTTCACTATTGTCCTCACTAATAATTTTAAGCGTAACATACTCAAAAAATTTCTCTTCTTAAAAGATTTATCCCTCCTTAAGGGACGCCATGTATGGTGATGAAATGAAATATACATGACAGAATAAATGCTTGTAGGAACCGAATGTGACAACAGTCAGTGTCTAGTGCAAGATATGCTCTGTATATTCATTCACTCCTCTGTGTTGCCACAGATTGCGCATCTGGTGTTCTTGATGTGAGGCAGTGAAATATACTAGTAAGTCGGTTAAGGCTCACTATGCTGCTAAATGAGTATCCAAAGTTAACTAGGAAGCCAACGGATTTTTGTCGGCCGGTGTGGCCGTGCGGTTCCAGGCGCTTCAGTCTGGAACCGCGTGACCGCTGTGGTCGCAGGTTCGAATCCTGCCTCGGGCATGGATGTGTGTGATGTCCTTAGGTTAGTTAGGTTTAAGTAGTTCTAAGTTCTAGGGGACTGATGACCACAGATGTTAAGTCCCATAGTGCTCAGAGCCATTTGAACCATTTTCATAAACTGGTGATTACTTAAGACAATTTCATACAGTACACAAGTCACAAGTCTTAATCACGGAGCCCCTAAACCGAACTGTGCCACACAGCTCCTTTCCGAATGGACTGGTCAACGTGATTCACTTAGCTCACTTTGCATTTTTTGACAGGAACCGGTGATACAGGAAGCGCTCCACCATCATATAATTTTTCTAAAGCTATTAAAAGTGGTTATTAAAAGGTAATATGAAGTGAGTGGATGGTAGCTCACTAACGAAATGATAGCTATTATGACTGCCAATTAAGTTTCACTTGCATTTAAAAAAAATTAATAAATGAAAATTAGAGATTTGGTGTGCTGGCCCAACGGTAATTCCTACAGCTGTTCTTGCTGCAGCCATCGAGACTACCTGACTACTAAATTGTCGTAATTTCTCATGGAAGCAGTATCCACTTCACCATCTTACTCCACTTCTTTCGTCACACATCAGCCAATGTAGTCTCAACTGAACTACGAATTGAAGTTTGGTATTGAATACTATGACTCTTAAAGCTACATATATCACTCTATGCAGTGAAGGTCAGCAGGCAACAGGCAACGGAAGTGGCCGCCCACTTGGAACAGCGCGTTGGACTCGTCCGGCAATCGAGACGAGAACGTCCAAACCAGCTGAATACAGGCTATGAGACCGTGATTCGATGTTTTCCTCCACCACGTAATATATTGTCTGATGTGTTGCACGGCAGCTTGTGATGACTCAGAATTTTTGGTTGTTTTTCCTGACTGCACTGATGACTGATGCCGAACTAAATTCCACTCAGCATTAACTTTTCTTCAGCATTTATCCTCTGTTACCGTGGTGGGAT
Organism: Schistocerca piceifrons; assembly: GCF_021461385.2. Classification (NCBI taxonomy): domain Eukaryota; kingdom Metazoa; phylum Arthropoda; class Insecta; order Orthoptera; family Acrididae; genus Schistocerca; species Schistocerca piceifrons. The sequence goes on from NC_060140.1 coordinate 322,815,286, forward strand.
TTCATATACTCCAGGCGAAGCATTTCTCAATATTGACATGAGATGCATAACTTATACTTGAACACTTCGGTGGCTTACTTTTGCAGTCTGTAGATGGCGTATTTGTAGTTAACGTCAATTTAGCTTCGTTTGTGAAGGAAGAGAGATGCGATTTTCGTTGCCTGTGTTTATCAGATCCCACCACTGTAGTGGAGTGTGTCTGTTCTCACGAATATGGTAAATTGAAATTGTAATATAAGTTGTATTATATGTATATTATGAGTTGACCTTTTTTTTGGTACGTTTTCCATAGATCATTTGAACGATTTCTTTACATGACTAGTATTAACATTAATGAACACAGCATTTTTTAGTCCTACTCATCCAATTTAACTTAAAACCTTGTTTTTTATTTTGTATAGGCTACCAGTTTTTCAATAGAAATTCATACACCGAATAGTAGGAGTTGATTTACTCGTATTTTTAACTCAGTTTCCCAGTAACAAGTTTTCAACAGTTAAATCTCAGAAATTTGTGATATAGGAAACTTGCCTGGTGCAAGGACTTGTCATCTAAATTTTTCCCCTAACTTTTCAATTCTATATTTTAATTTTTAAGGTTGTCTTCTTATCGTCAACAATGCATCACGGTAAACAGACAGGCGAAGGCTCAGGAAACGAAGAAAAATTGGAAATGATATCCTTCAACAATTGGACTACGGAACGTAGTTGACTAAACATGCTCAAACTACGATGTTTCAAGAAATTCAAGACTCTGGCAATTAACTCCGTAGTTTTCAACAATGAATATTGCTGCAATCAGTGCATGTGTTGTACTGTTTACCAATAATGTTTATAATAAGAAGAAAAGAGAATTTCTAAAGAGCCTTGGACGTCAGACGGTAGAAAGTTGCATCCAAGGCAAAGCAGAGTCATCAAGTAGATTGCCAAGACATCTTCAGCTGAAGCCGGAAAGGGGAATGTAACATAAATTTGAACTGAACTGCCTCTAAGAAACAAAATTAAAAGCAGATGCATGATATGTCATAGATTCAAAGATAGCAAAATTAACGCCGATGCCATAAATGCAGCAAATTTTTGTGCTTAGAATACATTGTTACAATGTGTAAAGGTGATTCAGAAATGAAAGAGACATTGAATGAACATTGTTTCATCGAAACGTTACATGTGAGCATGCTGTACATGACAATTAAAACTAGGACTACATAGGTGTACTTATTATTTTTCTCATTTTTGAAAATGTGAGCACTACGAGTGAAAATTACAAAAGTTCTCAGAACTTTAAGAAAATGGTACTATTACTGGAAAAATGAAAAGTTTTGTAGCTGATGTACGTTATCGAGGTGTATTAATAATGTTTTAATTAATATTTGGAAGAAAACGTGTTGCTTTTAATTTTCTAATAATAAATTAATTTGGGGTTACTCAAACCCCATCACATTAATAATGTTAAATTAGTTGGCCATATCCCGAGCGAGGTGGCGCAGTGGTTAGCACACTGGACTCGCATTCGGGAGGACGACGGTTCAATCCCGTCTCCGGCCATCCTGATTTAGGTTTTCCGTGATTTCCCTAAATCGTTTCAGGCAAATGCCGGGATGGTTCCTTTGAAAGGGCACGGCCGATTTCCTTCCCAATCCTTCCCTAACCGGAGCTTGCGCTCCGTCTCTAATGACCTCGTTGTCGACGGGACGCTAAACACTAACCACCACCACCACCACCACCACCACCACCACCACCACCACTTAATTGGCCATAGTGAGGAAGAGTTAAAATCAATGGTCGCGACATGTCAAGTGTTGCCAAAGAAAGGGATGGTCTTTCCTTGGAAGCGCCTAGCGAACAAACGACGTTTGTCTCTTTTGGTTCGTCCTGGCACAATCAGACAGTTGACTGCTGCTCAGTTTCCAGTTTGTACCAGCATATTCAAGATTCTTCTTCTGTTGATTTGTTGTATACGGATTTCTACAGTCCATTGGTCGATTTTTTTTTATCGTTTCCTTACGTCTGACCTTATTAGACCGTTTTAAGGTTTGATCAGATTCTGCGGAATCCGTCGGGAACAGATGTTTTACGTAGTTGAATGCTCATACAAACTCGAATGAACTGCGTAAGATCAGTTACATGCCGCTTGTCTTCAATCATGGTCTGCAGAAAATCATTGTTTTTTGGAGTGGCAATCGATTTTGATCGACCATCACGAAATTCATCCTTGACGGAACGGAGAAGCATTAGCGTGACAAAAATCATCAGCAAACCAGTTTGTAATCGATTTTTTCTAAATGTGATCAGATGAGATTTCATTTGGAGTCAGAGCTTTACGAAAATCGTAAGAAAATATGACAAATTTTCATTGTTTCAAAACCCTGTTTCGTTGAACATTCACTTGGCCAGTTTGTGAGCTATTGTTTCTACAATTGCAAATGATAAATTTTAAAACATTGTTAATCTTACTGCTCAATAGCGTCATGTTCTGGTCGACCTTAAGAAGTGAAACAGTGGATATTTTTCTGCCCTTTAGCAGAAGGAGGCGAAGTTGCACAATGGTTACGGGCAGGACTCGTATTTTGTATGAGCGGAATTTAGACCTCTGTCCTAGCACTTTGATTTAGGTTCACCGTGGTTTCCGTAAACCAATTAAGGAACATGCCGGATGGTCGTTTTGAATAGGAAGCGGCCAGTTTCCTTCTCCAGGCCCGTCCAATTCTAGGTTGTACCCATCTGTAAAGGGCTCCTCGTCCCTGGACGCGATGAGCAACTTGGACGTCATACAAGAAACGTTGAAACTTAGTGAGTCGGTCGATGAGAAGTGCAGGGAGAGCACAATACGTACCACTTGTAGGTTTGCGTCGAGGCCCACAGCACAATTTCAACTTATCGCAAATGTTCGTAGTTTTTATGCCACAGACGCCCACACTAAAATTACCATGCGGTGCTCAGTCAGGCACACCTTGTAGACAGCTTTTTAAGAAATTAGGTATTCTAGATACAGCATCACAGTATAAGTAGTATTTCACGAAATTTGCAGCAACTACTCCATTACAGTTCTTAAGGAATAGTTGCGTCCATAATCATAATACAATGATAGACGAAAAGGTTAAAGCACCCACAGCCGGAAGAGGAAACTAAATAAGGTTTCACGGGTTGAAAGGGTACGTGATGTTATTTCAGCGATTACGGAATCGAGACAAAATTACTATATACGGGGGCATTTCATAAATAATGCACAGATTGGTGTTACTGTGGATTGTCTGGTGCAAAAACAATGAAAATTACGTCAGATGTTGTTGGGAGGTTGAGGAAGAAGCAAGCGTTTCTATTTTTTTCGCTGTGTACCAGCTTGAACTGCTCCTTGCTGACATGCACGGTCCATGGATTCATGAGGTTGTCTCCATACACGTACACGTCCATCTGCTCGATACAATTTGAAAAGAGACTCGTCCGACCAGGTAACGTGTTTCCAGTCATCAATAGTCCAATGTCGGTTTTGACGAACCCAGGCGAGGCGTAAAGCTTTGTGTCGTGAAGTCATCAAGGGTAAAGGAGTGGGCCTCCGGCTCCGTAAGCCCATATCGATGATGTTTCGTTGAATGGTACGCACTCTGACACTTGATGATGGCCCAGCATTGAAATCTGCAGGAATTTGCGGAAGGGTTGCACTTCCGTCACGCTGAACGAATCTCTTCAGTCATCCTTGGTTCTGTTCTTGCAGGGTCTCTTTCCGGCCTCAGCGATGTCGGAGATTTAATGTTTTACCGCATTCCTGATACTCACGGTACCCTCATTGAATGGTCGTACAGTGCGTCTCTAGTTCCTCGCTGCCTCGGAGATGCTGTGTCCCATCGCTCGTGCGCCGACTGTAACACTACGTTCAAACTCACTTAAATCTTGATAACCTGCTATTGTAGCAGCAGTAATCGATCTAACAATTGTGCCAGACACTTGTTGTGTTATATAGGCGTTACCGACTGCAGCGCCGTATTCTGCCTGTTTACATACCTCTGTATTTGAATATGCATGCCTATACCAGCTCCTCTGTCGCTTCAGTGTGGATAAGTTATAATAATTAGCCTATAACTTGACTTCTTCCATGACATCACGACGCAACGTGTCAATGGACCATAGAACACGTACTGGTTCAAATGGTTCAAATGGCTCTGAGCACTATGGGACTTAACATCTATGGTCATCAGTCCCCTAGAACTTAGAACTACTTAAACCTAACTAACCTAAGGACATCACACAACACCCAGTCATCACGAGGCAGAGAAAATCCCTGACCCCGCCGGGAATCGAACCCGGGAACCCGGGCGTGGGAAGCGACAACGCTACCGCACGAGCACGAGCTGCGGACGAACACGTACTAATCTAACTATCGAACAATGCACGTAAAGCTGAACGTAGGTATATAATGTAATTACGTAAATAAGTACTTCTTTCTTTGACTGAAAACGCCCTAAACGAGAAATTTAGCGAAGCAGGTCAGACGTCCATTGCATATGGCAGCTGGAGTTTTCAAGACTGCCTACTACGGATCTGGCAGTGTTCCCTTGTGTTCTGTAGCAGCAACACCCGGCCGTGATAAAGCGACAGGCGGAAGCGGGGCGGGTGATAACTGCCTGGCACCGCCGGCAGCTCCACGCTGGCACCACGTCGCTATTTGTGCGTCAGCAGTGTGGCCCGTTAGCTGGTACTCAAGTTTACAATTTGCGAAATCTTATCGAAACACTAACCCTTTTCATCGGGAGCGATTAACGACTGTCCACCATGAATGATTGCGTCGCTCCGTGTTTTTATGTGAGAGGCTGAACTGGTACTGCGCTGCAGTCAGATTGAAATGCGCTACGGACTTTAATGTATATTACGAGTAGGTAGACTGTTGTAGGCTACCTGATGGATAATGTACCTAGGAAACCATGACACTTTTTGGCTACTATTTCAATCTAGTGGCTGATTTTAAATCCACAAAAAGGATTGCACACTAGAGACAGCCTTAAACAGTTTCCGCCATTTTCTAAAAATTCTGTTCTTGCTAGTCATGATGTTGTGCTTCGTGCAGAAGATGTAAATATTTCGAGCTCTAGACATTTAGGTGCTATCCAATATATTGAAGCTATTTGGAACATATTGTTAATTCTTCAGTGGCAAGTAAAATTCTACACATTTTTAAAACAGGTTACATAGCATGAGGACGGTAAAACCATACCTCGTCTGTCGTGCACGGTCTTGTACCATGTACCGTCTTGTACCATGAAACAGAATACAGTATTTCACCATCGAACTTGGGATATCTGCAAATCAACTGAGTTCCGTTGATGTCTTAAGAAGTTTACCTGTCTTGAAAATGGAAATTCGTGTTATTTTCTGATAGCAAAAAAATGTTCAAATGTGTATGAAATCTTATGGGACTTAACCGCTAAGGTCATCAGTCCCTAACCTTACACACTACTTAACCTAAATTATCGTAAGGACAAACACACACACTCATGACCGAGGGAGGACTCGAACCTCCGCCGGGACCAGCTGCACAGTCCATGACTGCAGCGCCTTAGACCGCTTTTTTTTTTTTTTTTTTTTTTTGTTAAATCTCATTTGGTTCGCTTTTGTTCGTCGCATCTGCTCGGGGCGGACGTCGTAAGACACCCGTTTCTAGTTCGTCGTTGATCGGTGAACTCAGTTTTTTATTACAGAGGGCAGCAAACCCTCTGACCGAACACGCTGAGCTACCGTGCCGGCGTCGCTCGGCTAATCCCGCGCGGCTTTCTGATAGCTTCAGTTTCAAAATATATTTTAACTTGTAACTGATTTTCGGTAATACTTTCGCTTAGTTTGATTTTACTTACTGATTATTTGTAATAATGTTAGAGATAGCTGACTAAATACAATATCGGCAAGATTTTTCTCGATTGCCAGGCTTTTAAATTTCAGTACAATATTTTTCCTATGTACGTAACCTTGATGTGCCTTGGAACACGTTTGTACACTTGGAAAAATCTTAATTTTCCAAAGTAATTTTTGTAATTTCAGAAAAAGACTATATCGCTTAAATAGTGAATGGCAGTACTTAAAAACAGAATGAGGAAATATATTACATTTCCATTACAGGGCTAATTAGAAGCGAAATCTGAGAAGTGTACCAACGCACTACACTGTTCCCTAAGATTTGTGTGCTTTCCTGAGCGACTTCTCGGCAAAGCCGGTGAGCTTTTGTGAATAAAGAAGAACGCCCTCTATCTCTGAACGTTCTCCTTCGCGAAAAGCCTGGGAAATTAATATCTTATGACTATAGTATTAATGATTCACAGCTAGAGTCAGTCAACGCATGCAAATACCAGGGAGCAACTCTTTCGCTCCACAAATACAATAATCTAAAAAAATGGTTCAAATGGATCTGAGCACTACGGGACTTAACATCTGAGGTCATCAGTACCCTAGACTTAGAACTACTTAAATTTAACTAACCTAAGGACAGCACACACAACCATGCCAGAGGCAGGTTCGAACCTGAGACCGTTGCAGCAGCGCGGTTCCGGACTTTAGCGCCTAGAACCGCTTGGTCAAAGAGGCCGGCCACGACAATCTCCAAAATCGTATATTACTGTAGATGTGCTGATGTTAATAGATAGAATAATGAAGACGTCCAGCTAATACATTATGCTGTCAACAACCTGCACTTGAAAACAAAATTAACAATAGACTTAGAAAGTAACAAACAATAAATTATCGCGATTTGAACATAAAGACATCAGTTATGCACACAAAATCGAGATTTGTCGGAGACCGGCCACAAGAGACAACATTATTAATCCACATTCCTGTCATGCAAAGTCGCAAAAATACGCTAATTTTCGGGCTATGATTAATCGATTAACAAACATGTCTTTGGAACAAGACACGATACCAAAAGAGACATAAGTCTTGAACTACGTTGCAGAACGAAATGATTTTGACCCTAAAATTGCCACATTACTATACGATAAGTGTACTAAGTTTGTAGGGGTATGAAATGGAATGATCACATGCGATCAGCCAGCGGGCAGATTTAGTTTCATCTGCAGATTATTGGGAAAATGCTGTCGGTCCATAAAGGAGCTTGCGTACGAATCACCTGTGCGTCCCACACTTAAATATTGCTCAAGTGTGTGGGACCCATTTCAGATGCAAATATCGAACGTGTAGAGTGCAGGGCGGCACGAAGTGTCACAAGTTTTTTAGATTCACGTGAGAGCGTCACGGAAGTTTTGAGGAATGTGAATTGACTTACTTACGAAGTTCGAAGAACCGGTATTAAATGAGGAATCTAGAGATATTCTTCAGCCCCCTACGTATGACTCTCGTAGAGACCGCAAACACAGATTAGACTCATTATAGCATGCAAAGGGGCATTTAAGCAGTTATTCTTCCCCTCTTCCATACGCTACTGGATCAGGAAGAAACAGGACATGCTGAGTTGTGTACCCCCTGCCACACACTTCACAGTGGTTTGCAGAGTATGTACACTGACAGGAAAAAATAAACCCCAACATCAAGAAGGATTGTGCGAGATAAACGATCCTGGTAGGCTTGTTTCTATATAAGAAAGTAGCATCAATTCTGATTTGGCGCCAGTCGCATAAGAGTGGCGCCGCCATGAGGAAACAAATGAGGTTTGCTTTAAATATGCTCTGTTACGGTCGTGAGTGTTAGTTATCTTTGAAACTGGACGTAGAAAGTTGATGTTAATCAAGAGTTCCTTTAAGACAGCGAAGATAACGTTGTCGACGGCTCACTGGCGTTGAAAGGGGTCGTGTAATACTGCTATGAGAAGCTGAATGTCCTTTCCGCGATACTACAGAAAGACTTGATAGGAATATAGCCACTGTGCATGACTGATAGCAGCGGTGATAACGAGAGTACACGGTCGCACGAATACCGGGCTCCGGACGCCAAGTGGCCTACCGAGAGGGGAGACTGTGTTCGGCGTATTGCTGCGACGTATCATACTGCGTCTGCAGTAGCAATTCGAGCAGTAATTGGCACCACAGTAACACAACGAACTGTTACAAGTCTGTTACTTCAATTACGGCTCCGTGGCAGATGCGCTGTAGCGCGCGTTCCACTAACTGCAGACCACCACCGTTTGCGACTTCAGTGGTGTCAAGTAAGCTCATTGGAGGACGGAGTGGAGGTTTTCTGATGAAACCTGGTTCTGCGTCTATGCCAGTGAGGGCCGTGTGTTGATTCGAAGGAGGCCAGTTGAGGGTCTGCAACCAACCTGTTTGTGTGCTAGACAAACTGAACCTATTCCTGGAGCTACGGTCAGGGGTGCGATTTCGTACGACATCAGGAGCACTCTCATGGTTATCCCACGCACCCTAATTGCAAATTTGTACGTTAGTCTGGTAATTCGATCTGTCGTGGTGCCATCTATAGACAGTATTTCAGCAAGTGTTTTCCAACAGGATAACGCTCGCCCATACACCGCTATTGAAACCAAACATGCTGTACAGGGAGTCGAGATGGTGCCTTGGCCTGCTCGATCACCAGATCTGTCTCCAGTCGAGGACATAGGGGCATCATCGGACGACAACACCAGTGCCATCCACAACCAGCGTTAACCGTCCCTGTATTGAATGACCAAGTACAACAGGCATGGAATTCTGTCCCACAGTCTGACATCCGGAACCTGTATGACAAAAAGCACTATCGTTTGCAGGCTTGCATGCGACATTCTGTCGGCTATACCGGTTATTAATGTATCAGTATTTCACATTTGCAATGTCTTATCTCGCGCTTACATTAACCTGTGGACTTACAAGCTTAATCCGTTGAATACATTACCCAGATAAAAATATTTCAAAAATTACATTACTCTGCGTTAATTATTTTTTATATTTAGATTTTTTCCGTGAGTGTAGAACTGAAACAAAAGAAATGAATTTAACCAAGAAATGAATTTCTCTTTCTCACAATACATTAAGAAATTGGCCAAGTACGAGTAGGACTCATGCGCTGAGGGTTTCGTACAAACTTAGTTACGTATATATAAAGTTTTCTCATCCTGGGATTTGAGAATCTCAAAGGTTTTTTTTCTATTATTGATATCGACACTGACAATATATTGGTCTCTGGAATTCCAAGACCGTATCAAAATCTCTACAACAGTTCCTCAGACTAGCCCGTAAATAAAAAAAATAAACGAGCAGGGGACTTCAATTTATGTTTGCAGAGAGAAAAGATTTAACAATACATTTTTATTTACTTATTAAAACATGACTCAAACCGAGATTTTACGTTTGCATTCAGTAGTGCTCGTCTTAAAAGCTTTTCACATATGATGAAACCAATGTACGTTAAAATGTCAAAACATATGATTTTGTGATATAATTACAGTTTAGCATGTTTCAGATTTTTTTACTTTACTTTTACTGTGAAACCTTGCTTCTTGCCAAATTTGGCGGTTCTAGGTTAACGGGAAGCACCCTATAGATACTGATGAGTGAGTTTTCGAGTAACAAAATATGTGACATAAATGACCGTATCATTTGCTTGCATTGACTTGGAACCTTACAATTTTTACGCCGCCTAGGGATCATGCACCTTAATATGTGGCATAAATTTGAACTTGATACGCCAAATGGTTCCAGCGGCATAGGCTCTTAACAAATACATGAATCAAAAAATGACAAACCTAACTATTTTACGTGTAATATAGTTACAAATAACAAATTTTCACATTTTTGTCTTTACTTGTAATGTGAAACCCAGCTTCCTCCCAGATTAAATTTCATGATTCTATATCAACGGGAAGCACTCTATAGGTTTTGACGAGTGAGTTTTTTGTATCAAAATATGTGACTCTAGCTTAGCATCCGCTGCTTCACTCGCACAGTCTGTATGGTCTGCACAACTTTTTTGGTGTTGTTCTTTAATCAAATTTTTATGTTGTTCGCAAATTGCAACGCCTTCTAAACTTTATAAACTAATTAAGGCCATAAAAAGTGATTTTTCCGAAAGTACTTCTGGCCAAAAAGCGAGTCTGTGAGTTGGGGTCCGTTGTGGCCGTGCGGTTCTAGGCGCTTCAGTCTGGAACCGCTTGACCGCTACGATCGCAGGTTCGAATCCTGCCTCGGGCATGGATTTATGTGATGTCCTTAGGTTAGTTAGGTTTAAGTAGTTCTAAAATGGTTCAAATGGCTCTGAGCACTATGGGACTTAACTTCTGAGGTCATGAGTCCCCTAGAACTTAGAACTACTTAAACCTAACTAACCTAAGGACATCACTCACACCCATGCCCGAGGCAGGATTCGAAGCTGCGACCGTAGCGGTAGCGCGGTTCCAGACTGTAGCGCCTAGAAGTAGTTCTAAGTTCTAGGGGACTGATGACCACAGATGTTGAGTCCCATAGTGCTCAGAGCCATTTGAACCATTTGAGTTGGGGTCCAAGGTTTCTGTTAGTCATGTCTTTGCGTTCTTATGGTGACATTTCCATAGGAACTTTCATCCCCTAAAACATCTCCTTATACCTAACCGAGGAGTGAAATAACAGTTTTTATAGGTTTAGCTTTAAATATTCTTTTAACACAATGAAATATTTCTTTAAAAAAATTCACTTCCTGTTTTAATCCCTAAGGGGTTGAATCTCCAAAAACAGATAGACAAGAAATTTATTAAAATTCATAACAGAGAAGCCAAATACAAATTTTCGAAGATTTAGCTTTGAAAATGTTTTCGTAATGAAATACTACAATAGAACTTTTCATACCCTACTTCACTCCTTTAGTGCGCTGAATTACCAAAAACACTGATAAAAATATTAACTTTCATAGATATAGCTTTAAAGCATTAAGAACGCTTTAGCAGGTTTTTAATAATGATTTATCTAAAATAAAACTCCCACCCACTATTTTACCGTCGGCCACTGTGGCCGAACGGTTCTAGACGCTTCAGTCCGGAACTGCGCTGCCGCTACGGTCGCAGGTTCGAATCCTGCCTCGGGCATGGATGTGTGTGATGTCCTTAGGTTAGTTAGGTTTAAGTTGTTCTGTCTAGGAGACTGATGACCTCAGATGTTAAGTCCCATAATGTTTAGAGCCATTTGAACCATTTTTTGAACTATTTTATCCCCTTAATGATTGAACTTCCAAAATACTGAAGCGCGTATTTTCTATTTCTGACTAGAAACCAAATACCAATTTTCGTAGGTTTGGCTTCAAAACTGCCTTATTAGCGACATTAAAAAAATTCATCCCCTATTTCACCCCCTCATTGGTGCAAATTGCAAATTTCTGTCCTTAATTGTTTGAGCTGATCAATGATGAGTCAGTGAGTGACTCAGTCAATTAGGACATTGCCTTTCAACATAATATTAATACATGAACAAGGAAAATTGATGTACCGATTTTTAATATTAACCATACGAGGAGGCAATGAAACTTGTAAAACATGGAAGTGAGACAGGGTTGGCGCTTATCCCCGATGTTATTCAATCTGTATATCGCGCAAGCAGTAAAGAAAACGAAAGAACTTCGAGGTTTGCCGATAACACTGTAACTCTGTCAGAGACAGCAAAGGCCTTGGGAGAGCAGTTGGAGATGAACATCAACAAAAGCAAAATGAGGATAATGGAATGTAGTCGAATTAAATCAGGGGATGCTGAGGGAATTAGCTTAGGGAATGAGACACTTGAAGTAGTATATGAGTTTTACTATTTGGGCAGCAAAGTATCTGATGATGGTCGAAGTACGGATGATGTAAAATGTAGACTGGCGATGGCAAGAAAAGCGTTTATGAAGAAGAGAAATTTGTTAACATCGAGTATAGATTTAAATGTCAGGAAGTCGTTTATGAAAGTATTTGTATGGAGAGTAGCCATGTATGGAAGTGAAACATGGACGATAAACAGTTTAGACAAGAAGAGAATAAAAGGTTTTGAAATTAGGTGCTATAGAAAAATGGGAAGATCACGTAACTAATGAGGAGGTACTGAATAGAATTGGGGAGAAGAGAAATTCGTGGAACAACCTGACTAAAAGAAGGGACTGGTTCGTTTGATACATTCTGAGGCATCAAGGGATCACCAGTATAGTACTGTAGAGAAAATCGTGGCGGGGGGGGGGGGGGGGGGGGTCGGTAGAGGGAAACCAAGAGAGGAATACAGCAAGCAGATTCAGAGGGCTGTACAGGGGATAGGCAAAATAATGTGAACACCTATACTTGGGATTGGTTTATTAGTAGGGCTTGGACCCCAATTTCCCTGTAATACAGCTGCGATTCTTCTTGGAATACTGGCATATAATGCTTGTATAGTGTCCAGTGGGATGTTATGCCGCTCTTCGATCAGAACCTCTTCTAACTGCTGTAGTGATGACGGAGGCGGAAATCTGCTCCAGAGTCTGCAATCCAATACCACCCACAAGGGTTCCATAATGTTCATGTCCGGGGTCCGGGGACTGTGCTGGCCAGGGAAGACGCTGCAGTTCAGTTGCATGCTCCTCATACCACGATTGTACTGTCCTGGATATGTGAATGTGTGCCTTATCGTCCTGAAATATCGTATAATTGTTGGAGAACAACATTTGAATCATGGAGTGCACCTGATCACCGAATGATGAGACCAACAGTATGTCATGATGTGGCTACCCGCACCATCACAATTCCACCTCCACGCTTAATCTTTGGAAATAAGCCATCGGGATTGTAAGCTTCTTTTGGCGTTCTCCAGACGTAAAAAAATTCAAATAGCTCTGAGCACTATGGGACTTAACATCTGAGGTCATCAGTCGCCTAGAACTTAGAACTACTTAAACCTAACTAACCGAAGTATATCACACACATCCATGCCCGGGGCAGGATTCGAACCTGCGACCGTAGCAGTCGTGCGGTTCCGGACTGAAGTGTCTAGAACCGCTCGGCCACAACGTCCAGACGTAAGCCTAGCCCGTTGTTGGAAATAACGAAAACGTTGACTCGGACCATGTAACGTGTTTCCACTGATCAACGATCCAAGATGTATGCTCGCGACACCATGTTTTGCGCTTCTTTGCTTTAGTTGTTGTCGCTAAAGGTTTCGGTATAGCAACTCGTCCATGAATATTCGCTTTATGGAATTCTCGGCGGACAGGGTCGATGGATACGGGGTCTCAAATATGGCTATTGAACTCTGCAGTCACTTTAGCCCCCGTAGTTTTGTATTGCCTTGACACAAATCGTGTTAGCATCCGACGATCTCTGTCATTTAGTTTTGATTTGTGCCCACTATTACATTTACACAATGATGTCTTTCCAATTTTGTGTCATGGCTGTTGAAACAGTTCCTCTTGAAACATTCAGTGAGTCGACTGTCTTGGTTACTGAAGATTCAGCTAATCTGGCCCCCGCAATATGCCCTCTTTGGAACTCTGTTAGGTATTTCATTGCATGTCGACTCGGCCTCTAAATGCAAATACGAAGTATGCACTACTCGTAAACAACCTGCACTAATGCCTGGTCCGTATTGAACACGCAGAGTCCAGCGCGACATGTGCCATACTTGCATTGTTGACTGCCAAACACAACCATCCCATTCCTACCACTATTCACGTTATTTTGCCTATTCCCTGTATGTTGCAGTAGTTACTCGGAGATGAAGATGCTTGCACAGGTTCGAGTAGCATGGAGAGCGGCATCAAACCAGTCTTTGAACGGAAGACCACAACAACATCAACAACACTTGAAATCTAAACAAACCTATAGAGACGAGAAAGATTAGACTTGTTAGTCAGTGTCCATTTCCATTCGATCCATGTCAAATTTAAAAGTTGGTGTAGTATATGTAAGAGTGTGACAGAATAGCATCAGTTTATACGAGATGTAGTCGTAAATTCTTAATTTCACAGTAAGGTAAGGCAATTAATTCTTTTTGTTTCTTTGGAAGTATGTATCTGCAGTCCTGGTATAAACTGAAATGCCTATCTCAAAGTACCGTAGCATGGCACGCCACAAGGGGAACCAAAACAGTATGGCGCGGCCCATCTCGACTTCATCAGCGTCAGGCAAGAGGATTGTACATCGCCAGAACTATTTCCATATAAATATGAAATCGTGGTATGGTTCACCTGACCCTTTACAAAACGCCATTAGAAGAAGTCCAGCGGTGTGATGTCACGTAATCGTAGTAGCCACCATATCGGACCATTTCGTCCAATCCGCCACACAGAAACCCAAACCTTTAGGTACCAGTGAGGTGGCGACGCATCCTGCTCGAGTATGGTGTTGGGTTGCAGGTTTTCCAGTTGTGGCACAGCAAACTTGTAATATGGCCATGTAAACGTCAATTTTGACTGTCGACTCGCTGAAAAAGACCGGACCAATGATGGAATTGTGCATACCTCTGTATCACACACTGATCTTAGAACTGTCTCTTCCCATTTCACGTGTTAGATTAGAACGCTCTGTTCCTCATATGCGAACGTTATGACTGCTCAGTTTGGCAGATAAGTGAAAAGCTGACTCACAGACAAACAGATCTTTTCCACAAAAATGGTTCAAATGGCTCTAAGCACTATGGGACTTAACATCTGAGGTTATCAGTCCCCTAGACTCAGAAATACTTAAACCTAACTGACCTAAGGACATCACACATCCATGCCCGAAGCAGGATTGGAACCTGCGACCGAAGCAGCAGCGCGACTCCGGACTCAAGCGCCTAGAACCGCTCGGCCACAGCGGCCGGCTCTTTTCCACAGAGCCACTGTTCACTTCAAGCTTAACTAGCATATCTACTGCAAACTGCTCGCGCTATTGTTCGCCAGTCTTGTTTAGACCCAGAAGCAGCTGCATCTTGTAGGTCTGAGTGGCATGTTTTGATAATGTGCCAAATTTCATTACAATTGATTAATATTAACTCATGTGGCGACGGACTGAAGTATCTAAATAAGACTTAAATAGCTAAAAAAGTGGGTGTATCTTTTTGCTGGAATAAACAATTGAAATCAAACTATATACGGTATGCAAATATTCTTAAATATATTGAAATGGGAGAAATTTCAATATTACTCTATAACAGAAAGTACAAAATATGTGGATGCAGTATTAATCAATACTAGTTATACCACAATTTTCTTTCCATTGTCTTTTTTTTCACAGTCAGAGAGTATTGTCTCCGGTGACCTTGTACACATCGCAAAATGGAATCTTCTTGTTCTTCGGCCGTTAGTAGCCAATTGAAATCCTGAATTACCTTCACTCCACTCATCGCCGTATCATTTGTAGCTTTAAGATTCATCATAGTCTCTTGCGCACTAAACCTTATTTAAGATATCTATATCTATGCTTAACGTGTTCAACACGTCTGAACATTTGACTGAAATGAACTAGTCAATTACGTCATCTGAAAAAATAGAGAGATACAAAGCAGAATAAGTTATAAATATTTTGATACATTCTGAATAGCCTATGCAAAAGTGCTAAGTACAAAAACATAAAATTGTATTAGTCCAGAAAGCTTTGTAACTGCAACAGATAGAACAGTGTACCTCCTTTGGGTCCCCAAAATTTCTCGCTGCCGATTTCTAGCCATACGAGTTTTAGTGTCGTGATTAATGTTGTTGCCAAAGAGTGATAACACACAAATCTCTGCATTTAAATAAATTAAATGCAGACAAAGTTTCTTTTGAGCACTTGAAGACGCACTTGAATTTACTTTTTTGTACAGCTTTGGTTCAAATGGCTCTGAGCACTATGGGACTTAACATCTGAGGTCATCAGTCCCCTAGAACTTAGAACTACTTAAACCTAACTAACCTAAGGACATCACACACATCCATGCCCGAGGCAGGATTCGAACTTGCGACCGTATCAAGTCACGCGGTTCCAGACTGAAGCGCGTGGAACCGCACGGCCACACCGGCCGGCCGTACAGTTTTAATTGTATTAAACAGCACATGTGATTGTAAGGTGTACTGATTGCTGTCGAACTCAGAAACCGTCATTTTGCATACACTTTTACCACAAGCAAAGAAGTGTTTTTAAAGACATCCAATTCACTAACACTGAGGGATAACTGAGAACTACTGAGGAACGTCTTCAATGAAAAAATTTCCTTAGCCGTTCACTCCAGGCCGTCTTACTCGTAGATTCAAGTTCACAGTTGTCCTCCAGCAATATGTGCACAATTAAGTAAGTTAACAGTAGTGTTTTTCAGAAGTTCCTTTTTTAGTTTTCGGAAGAAGTTAAGTACTTCGTCAGTTTCGACACCGCTGAAAGCCACTTGCAAATATTCATGTCCATCTTCAAAATTTGCTTTGTCCGTTCCATTCCAATTTTCTCTGACTTTCTTGAAAAATCGTACATCGGTTCTAACTGACGCTTGGGGAAACTCATTTTTGAACACACTCCGCTACACCGACTCTTGCTTGTCCTGACGGCAAGAGAAAAATAGCAGCTCTGTTCCTGCTAAATTTTCCAGCAAAGTAGCAACTCCACTGAAACGACCTTTGTTGGATGCGGAGGTGTCAGAACAGAGAATTCTGACTCTCTCTTCCAGTTCCCAAGCCTTTGTGCGATTCCAGTCGCCCGTAATTGCCCTTTCCCACCAGAATTCGGTAATGCACACACACCAATTAACTGTTCTTGATTTCAATAAGTTATAATGACTGGTAGCCTTTTTTTGCGGAAAGCTTAACCTCTCGTGGTACCAGCTTATCGTCCCAATGAACGGTCACAAAAGTCATATTCGTTTCTTTAAACGAATATTTAATGTTTCATTTCTGAAACGCTCTCGATATCTTTGAATCGAACTGCGATTAAGTGGTGTTTCACCAACATTCTGTCCGAAGGCCTTAGCTGTAGCCTCGAGGACGAACACAGCATCACTCTGACCTAACTGGCACCTGTCTAAAACGACGACTAGTTTTAATGTCATAAAACAACTACTTCCGCATTTGGTTTGCTTTTTTTCAATTTACAATATTTTTGTCTATGGTTGCATCACTACGAGAAATTTAAGTTGAACTCGTGGAGGGTTCTAGAAAAATGGTACCACCATCAGAATCATTCACTTCAAGACTTTCTTCAGATGAATCAGTGGTAGTTCCTAAAAGCTATGATCTGTTATAACCTTTCATCTTCCTTGATTGCTCTTTCCTAACTGTAATCCTCGGCCTTTCCTCTTTTGCCGCCAACTTCCAATCAACACCTCCACGGTAATCTCTTTGATGTAATAAACAGAGTTTACCCTCTCCTATTTTTATCATGTTGAAAGCGTTAGCATGGACAACGTCGAACAAATTACTTAGACTTGCGGAAAGCTTAAGCTGTCGTTCTTTGCGATTATTTTTATTGCTTTGTGTGCTTTTTTTTATTACACCACTCTGAATGTAGGTCTATACGTTTCTTTGTACAAAGAGAAAGAGCTGTTTTTGGAATCCCAGCCTTCTCCAAAAATTTAGACATTCACGCACAAATAAGTTAGCATTTACACTGATAGTTAATTTCACTTCACATACGTTAGAAGATAGGACCACCAAACATGTAAAATATATGGTAATTTACATCCACTGATTTGGTGCTTAACTTCACCGACTAAAAAAATAAGTGTTATTTTTAAACTACTCTTCATGATGTGAATAAACATTTACAACGTCATCCAATGGAAACCTACGCTCAACTGAAGCTAGTCAGTATGACTAGTCAGTGGAACATACGCATAAGCAGTAATAAACTAACACGTAGCAACATGACACAAAATGACGCAACTTGTCGACCACTGTGGTATGGGTTCCTCGTCTTAAATTTCAGTACGTCTTCAGATTCTTCTTAAAACAAAAGGAAAAGAACTGTGAAGTATAAGCGTTGAAATACGAGGTTTGAAAAATAAGGACTACCCTGTACCACTTATGTAAAAACATCGCAACAGCAAAAAAGAATTAATATATAGTAATGAAATTTCGGGACTACATTTGTGTAGGTAACACATTTAAGTGAATAACAGGTTTATGGAAGTGCGAGATAAGCTGTTGCAGATGTGAAATGCTGGTACATTGATAGCCGATGTAACCGCCAAAATGTTGAATGGTAGCATGCAAACGTGCATGAATTGCGGTGCACAGGTGCCGGATGTCACTTTGTGGGATGAAGTTTCATGCCTGTTGCACTTGGTCGGTCAGTACAGGGACGGTTAAAGCTGTTTGTAGATGATGCTGGAGTGGTCATCCGATAATGTCCCATATTTACTCTATTGGAGACAGATCTGATGATCGAGCAGGCCGAGGCAACATGTCGACACTTTGCAGAGCATTTTGGGCTGCAGCAGCGGTATGTAGGCGAACGTTATCATGTTGGAAAACAGCCCATGTAATGCTGTTCGTGAATGCCAGCACAATAGGTCGACTTACCAGAGTGACGTACATGTTTGCAGTCAGGGTGCGTGGGATAACCACACGTTCCCGACTCATACGATAATAGTTGGTGGTGACTTTAATTTACCCTCGATATGTTGGCGAAAATACCTGACATCAAAATAAACTGCAAAACGATTAAGAAGAAATATCGGAATGGTGCGAAAAGTGGCAGTTGACCCTAAATAATGAAAAGTGTAGGGTCATCCACATGAGTGCTAAAAGGAACTCGTTAAACTTCGGTTACACGATAAATCAGTGTAATCTAAAAGCGGTAAATTCAACTAAATACCTAGGTGTTACACTTACGAACAACTTAAATTGGAAGGAACACATAGGAAATGTTGTGGGGAAGGCTAACCAAAGACTGCGTTTTATTGGCAGGACACTTAGAAAATGTAACAGACCTACTAAGGAGACTGCCTACGCTACGCTTGTCCGTCCTCTTTTAGAATACTGTTGCGCGGTGTGTGATCCTCACCAGAGAGGACTGACGGAGTACATCGAAAAAGTTCAAAGAAAGGCAGCACGTTTTGTATTATTTCGCGAAATTTGGGAGAGTGTGTCACAGAAATGATACAGGATTTGGGATGGACATCATTAAATGAAAGGCGTTTTTCGTTGCGACGGAATCTTCTCACGAAATTCCAATCACCAACTTTCTCCTCCGAATGCGAAAATATTTTGATGACACAGACTTACATAGGGAGGAACGATCACCAAAATAAAATAAGGGAAATCTGAGCTAGTACGGAAAGATATAGGTGTTCATTCTTTCCGCGCGCTATACGAGATTGAAATAATAGAGAATTGTGAAGGTGGTTCGACGAACCCTCTGCCAGGCATTCAAATGTGATTTGCAGAGCATCCATGTAGATGTAGAGTACTCCTGGTGTCATACTAAATCGTACTCACGGCCACAACTCCAAGTGTAAGTGCAGTGTGTCTAGCACGCAGACAGCTTGGTTCCAGGCCCTCAACTGTCCTTCTTCTAACCAAAACACAATCACTGACACTGAAGCAGAGCTAGTTTTCATCAGAAAACACCACAAACATCCACCCTATCCTGCAATGAGCTGTCGCTTAACACCGCTGCGCATTGCAAATGGTGATGGTTTAGGGTCAGTGGAATGCACGCTACAGGGCTCGGAGCTGTCTTTGAAGTTACCAGTTTGCAACCGTTGTGTCACTGTGGTACCAAGTGCTGCTCAGATTGCTGCTGCAGATGCCGAACATGAGGGTCTTCTCTCTCGATAGTGCCACGTGGCCGTCCGGAGTTCGATCTTCTTGCGACTGTGCATTCTCGTGACCATCGTTGTGTAATTTTTCCTCCTATCTACGTAATTCTGTAGCTCTCAAGTCGTTCGAGCAATCAATCATTCATGATAGGAAACACAGTCATAGCTCAGTTACTCAAAATGACTCTGAAATTTTACTTGTTAGAATGAAATCAGACGATGATTCTTCTTCTCTGCAGGCTCGTGCTTTGCGGCAGTCTGCTAATCTGTACAAATAAAATGCCTCGTAATTTTGGGAGCGTTGTATAATCAGTCGGGAAACCTCAAATCAAGCGGATATTTGGCTTTGATGAAGTTTAACCTTCCGAAGAAGTAATGGAGCTCTTGGATTATTAAATGCAGGTTCGTATCCAGTCTTTCGGAAGTTCCCTTCTGATTAACAACTACGCAATATATCGATAAATATCATTAATTCTCATATTTCCAATACACACCTTTTATTTGAAGGAGCAATCTATAAATATTTCCTCTTAATCGTACAGTTCGTATCAGATATCTTCTGTGATAAATCTCAATAATCAGATTACAGTTCTTCCAAACCAAGCTCAGGCTAATCGGCACGAAGACAATCCCGGAAGCTCCCTTTCTTTTTTTTTTTTAACAACCACCAGAGAGAGTACTACAAAGAATACTTACGCGCTCATGGCATAGCTATTGTATGAGCTACTTTTCGCATGGATTCTGCGAGTATGAAGATAGAAAATTAGTAAACGTCATTCAAGGGTAGAATTGTATCTGAATAATTCATCGAATATAAAGAGATATTACAATTGCCCCTCGCAGCGAGCAAAGTTAATGACAATACACTTTGCGAGCTAACAGAAAAAATTTGTTAGGTTGTTTATTCAAAAGAGGATTATTTTTGAATTAGTAGAATTTTACTTTAGAGAGTATGGGTAACATGTTAAGACAATAAGTTACGAGAATACCTAAGCTGTAGCTTTTACATGTACCGGGGTATACCCGCATCCCGAGTACATAACCAGGGAAGATGTAGATTGGTGTAATTACGAAAAAGGTCTACCCATTTGGGAACTGGCCTTCACAGGGAAACCCTGGAAAACCCGGAAGAATAGACCCCAGCTCAGGTATTAAAGAAGATAGGAAAGCCTAAATCCAGTAATTTTGAAATATATAGAAGCTCTATAGATTAGATCGAAGGAAAAGTGCCTCATAGCCCAAAAAAATTTTACAATATTGCTCAAAAAAAAAATTTTCAAAATTCTTCTTTCGACGATGTAGCCGGCGATCTCGTTGTGAAGTCGATGGAACAGGAACACTGGATACGGACACCGGGTAGGCGACGTATAGCGTTTGGTGGAGGCGGCACGGAGGACAGGCGATGGCTTATGGTACAGGATAGAAGCTGGTAACGTGCCGTAGAAACAGGAAGATGATCTCAGGAACAGATGATCCGGGACGTGAACATGAAACAGATTTAAAATGGGATAAGAAAAGGTTCTGACTGAATAAATCCCTGGAAGAGAGTGGATTAAGGCAACGAAGTCCATATTTCATCGTTGAACTCAAAATCGGAGTGGATTCTTATATTCTTCCATCTGTACTAGACTGGAACATCCATCAGTCCTGACAATCGCGAATTTTTTTTGTAGTTCTCAATACCAATTACAACTGCTGATTGTCCAAAATATTGCCAAATAGACTGTGGGCATTTAAATTTTGTTGTAGCTCATATCGAATGTATTCCTCTCAAAAAAATTTTTAATCTAATCTTCGTTTTGTTATAGTGCAGGTGGAAGTAGAACATTGAATCTGTCCGAGGTTTGCTTTCAATTACGAAGTTATGAATAAAATTTAAGTTTACACCTGATGAAAAATTTTAAACATAGGCATATGACACTGACTCCACAAAAGGAATAATTTGAAAAATTTTCATTATTCTTATAATTAATTGATTTATAGATCCTCTTACAAATAAATATCATTAATGATGATGTATGTTCATTTAACAAATCATCCAATCGCAGAATCTTCTTCATCCTCTCATGAACATTTATGGAAATATATTTCAACAATTATGTCCATAATATGAAACACACAAACCGCTATTCTTAAAATGTTAGTTAAAATTCTTAAATTAAGTCTCCTGGTAAAGAAGGCATAATGAAAAAAATCTAAAAATTATAAAATTTTCTCTCGCGCAACCAGAGAGTTTCTTCAATTGTTTGCAACAGTGACATTATCGACTGTTGCTTCATTTCACAGTTCATTCGTTTTCTTGCGCGAACAGCGCACATCATACACACAGCGTATTTACCTACATATCCCACACTGTTCAAGTTTCACACGCAATTCTCACATAAGTGCCGTGTCTTGATGAAATGTAGATGCACTTTCATTGTATATCACTGTGGCTTCTGCTCGTAGTCCACACTTACAAACACTAGTAATTAACAAATTCTTCTACCTATCTTAAAATTTTTGTGCTAAACTATCACAGGAGTAATCTCACTGTCTCTTAACCTATCACAGGAGTAATCTCACTGTCTCTTAACCTATCACAGGAGTAATCTCACTGTCTCTTAACCTCTAGACAACATAAACTTCTTGATATTTATATACACATTCGACTCAGTCAAATTCCACTCTAAATTCTTCTCCATATTTGGTATCACAGATCTACGATCCTTCAAAAAATTTCTTAGTATCATTATGCGGGAATAATCCCTTTATTCTTTTCGATTCGGGATATGCCAACAAGTATGATCCAGGATTTGGTATATTTACAATAACATATGGTCCGGTATAAATAAGATTCCATTTCTTTATGTTCTTCATCAGTTTCGAGGAATGGATGTGTCGCCTCAATAAAACCTTTTCTCCAAGATGAAACGTCTGAATCCGGTGAATCCGTTTATCATATGTCAATTTCCGTTGTATTGCCTTTTTAGTTAAATTGACAAGTGAGAGTCGAATCTTTTCCTCCCATTTTAAATTCTGGTCTTCATAGTTTGGCAGATGGTTTATCCAGAAGTTCTTTTCAATCTGACTAAACATAAGCTCTGTTGGAGTAAAGTTAGTTGAGGTATGTGTCAGATTATTAAATATTTGTTCAAATTCTGACAAATAATCAGCCCATGATGTTTGTTTACTGTGACAGTATGTACGCATAAATCGGTTTAATTCTCGGAAAACTCGTTCTATTGGACTACCTTGTGTATGGTAACATGATGTCAAAATTTGTCGAATACCAAGTTGTGTTAGTGTTTGCTTCCATTTAAATCCAGTAAAAATTCTGGCATTATCTGTAATTATGGATTTCGGTAAACCTACATGCGGAAGATAGTCACGCACCAATCTCACTACAACAGCTCTGGCAGTAGCACACTTTAATGGATATAGTTTTACATATTTTGTAAACACGTCAAAGAATCCAACAATGAATTTGACTCCTCCTCTTGATCGTGGGAGAGGGCCGCAGATATCACACGAAATTAACGCCCTTGGCTCTCGTGGAATAATTGAATGCAGAACATGCTTACTACCTCTATTATCCGGTTTTGCCTTTTGACAGAGTAAACAGTTTTGTATTGTTTGGTGCACTTTTCTCCGAATATTCGGAAAATAACAGTATGCTTCTATTTTATTGGCACATTTAATTACACCAAAATGTCCCAATGATAAGTGGGTAAATCAAATTAATTTTTCCTCATATTCCTTCGGGATACATACACACCACCGTGGATTGTTGTCCTTCCCACGCCTGAAGAATAATACTCCATTTACTAATTTATAATGATCTAAACTAGCCCTTGAATTTTGTTGTTCCTTTAGCTGAATTATCTTCTTCCATCGAGGGTCTTTTCGTTGTAAATTTCCCATACCTCTACAAAGATGTACATAATAAGTCTTGTAGATATTGTCCTGCAACAGTAATACTGGAAAATCCGAAGTATTTACTGATTCTATTTCCGGTGTTAAACCTTCTGGGGATCTTTACAGTGCATCCGCAATCATATTTTCTTTGCCAGACACATGAATAATTTTAAATTGGTACTGTTGTAGTATCATTGTCCAACGTGACAGTCTAGGCTGTAATAATTTACATGTTTGCAAAAAGGTTAGTGATTGATGGTCACAATACACAATCGTTTTCGAACCATATAAATAATAGTTAAACTTCTTGAATGCCCAGATAACCGCAAGTGCTTAAAGTTCTGTGGTCGTATAGGCTCTTTCACAGGGCGATAACAATCGACTAGCAAATGCTATCGGACAGAATGTTGGTACCCCTTTTATTTTCCTTATTTGGAAGAGACAAGCACCTAATCCAACATCCGATGAATCCGTGGACAGACAGGACTCACAATTCATATCAGGGTGATATAATAAGGATGCGTTAACGAGTTGGTCTTTAATGTCTCGAAAAGCTAGTTCACATTCTTCAGTCCATTGCCATGGCACATCCTTCCGTAGAAGCCGGTTTAATGCCTCAGAATTCATGGCTTGAGTCTTTATGAAACGATGGAAGAACGATGCCATACCTATAAATCCCTTCAGCTGTCTTTTATTCCGTGGTGATGGAAAATTGCGAATTGCACTTATCTTCTTCTCGGTAGGCAGGATACCTTTCGCATCTATCATATGTCCTAAGAACTTGATTTGTGGTAAAGCAAAATGAGACTTTTGTAAGTTTACTGTAATTCCGGTTTTCTTGAAAACAGCAAAAATCCTTTCCAAAATATGCAAATGCTCTTCCCATGTTTTTGTGGCTATTAATAAGTCGTCAACAAACACGGTTATACGACTACGCAATTCTGGTCCAAGAACATAATCCAACGCTGAAATACATATTCCGGCACTAATATTAAGTCCGAACGGGACAACTCTAAATTGGTAACTTCTCCCAGCATAGATAAATGCGGTATATTTCCTAGATTCTTCATCCATTTGGACCTGCCAGTACGAACTTCTCAAATCAACACTAGTTAAGTACGAAACATCGTGGAAATTTTGAATTAATTCATCTATATTTTCCGGATGAGTTCTTACAGGTACTATTATTTTATTAATCTCTCTCGCATCCAGAACTAATCTAACGTTACCTCCAGGTTTTGGGACGACTAAGAGCGGAGAACAATATGGACTAGTTGATGGCTCAATCAAGTTCCATTCTAACATTCTATTTATCTCCCTTTGAACAGATTGTTTTAAACGCCAGGGGATCGGATAGAGCGTGTAACAGTAAGTCTGATGTGGCTTCACTTGTAGGTGACAAATATACCCTTTAATAATTCCTGGTTTCTCATCAAAAATCTCTTCATATGCCTCTAACAAATAATGAAGCTGCTGCCTTTGTTCTCCGGTAAGTTGATTTGATTCACTAGCTTTTATCATTGTTGTTTGGTTAAAGTCCTCCTGTTGTATCAAATCCTTTGAAAGCTCCTTCCAACGACCGTTTGTAGTGTCAATTAATTGAATTATGGCACCGCGACAATACTTCTCATGCACCGTTTCTTTCTATTTAAATCCAGTGCTATCTCTTCTCCATTTAATCTAAATTTAACTATTCCTTCCAAAAAATCAATCTGACACTCGTACTCCTGCATACTCCCAATACCAAGAATACAGTCCACTAATAACTTCTCCACTACAAGGAACGTGCATTTTATTGCTACATTTCCCATTTTCATCCCTAATTGTGTTTGTATTTTGACATTGGGAGAGCGTACTCCAACAGCTCCGATGATTTTGCAGTTCTGTACTGGCAAAATTGGTACCTTCTTCTTCCTAATAATTATCCGAAAAAGAGCGCCTGAGATGACATTGGCGGAAGCGGCGGTGTCCAATATCACATTCGTTGGAACTTCCTCTATTTCAACACATACTTCCGATACCGGAACACTCGATCTGTCATTATGACACGTTATTAAATCCTTTGTTAACTCTTCAGTCAACAGCTCACCATCATTATATCTTAACAATTGTAATTTTAATGTTTCGCCCCTAACAGATCCCCTGACCGCTCCTCTGGGGCACGATGCGGTCATGTTTAGTTTGACTGATTATTGGTCCGATTGGTATTTATCTCTTCAGCTACTTCAGTGATTATCGGTTGTTGTGGTGAATTCGGTCTATATTGTCTTGCTTGATTTGTGTAATTATTGTTGTTGTTCTGCTGGTGTTGGTAGAACTGTCCTGTGTTGCCATACATTGGATCATATCGATTAAAATTCCTACTGTTCCTAAAATAGCGCCTCGCTGCACCATTACTAAAGTTTCCATTATGGTAATAATTATTGTTTGCACTTTGTCCATTGCTAAGTCTCCTCGGAGAGTGTAGTTGGTTATGATTAGTGTACTGCTACCATTACTACCATTCCCACTCGAGTTGCAGCTCGGATTCGCTTCTATTACTCTTCTTTGATACGACATTTCTCTTGCCCTTTTATTGTCCTCCTCAATTATATCAATATGATCAAGCGTAGTCATAAATGAGTCTATATCCTTATCATTTATATATAACAGCTGATTCCTTATACTGGTGGGTAGTCTGGACTTGAGTATTCTAAGTATATCCGGCAAAGGAATCGGTACATCCCAATACAAAGATTTATTAATGTATTTCTCAAAATATCTCTTTAGAGATCCTCTAGAAAACGAGAAAGGCTCAGGATATAATACTTCCTGCCTAAGTCTTTCTTGTACTCCAGCAGATCAATATTTTGCTAGAAAAGCCGGCTCAAATTCTTTGTAACATTTACAAGAAGATGTTTGTTCGGATGCCCACAATGCTCCTGTTCCTTGTATATATCCAGATACAAAACTAATCTTTTGCCATTCTGTCCAAGATCGTGGAAATAGACCACTGAAACTTCGAATAAAGACTACAGGATGAACATTCTTTTTGTCAGGGTTAAAGATTTGAAATTGTCTCTGTTTAATCATCTTCTCCTCAACGGTACTACGATTCCAAAAATCATCCTGTTCGTACTTTTCCCTGTGGCTCTCCGTTATATCGAATCTAACTTGTGACGTTCCAGTTCTATCTACATCGGATCTTGACGTGGACTGAATGTCACGCGCAGATTGAGAGTTTTGTTTCCTACTTCTCGCTGTTTCTAAATCCTGCTGCGAGAGATTTAGTGATCTTTCGATATTTTCTTTCCAACGCGAGAATTCTTCGCCAAGTTGTTCTCGAACTTCCTTTAACCCTTTGTTAAAAAAATTATCCTCGGAACTCTCTGAAATTGACTGTAAAGCTACTTTCACAGTTTCTTCTATCGTTTCCGAAGGAGAATTTTGCCGCTCTAATGTCATTTCTGAAAACTTTCCCGCAAGTACATTCATTCTATGTTCCACTGTCTCCTGTTTTTCCTTCACTTCGTCAAATTGCTTCTTTAGATTATCTAGGGATTCTGTTATTTCTGGTATCATAGCTACGGAACACTGTATGTCCTTTTGAGCTTGTATTACTTGAGGAAACAGTTCTACTTGTTTTTGTATCGTGTCAATTTTGACGGATACATATTCGGTTAGTTCCGCTTTTAATTTACTATTGTTTTCTTGGCATTGTTGGCGGACCTGCTCAATTTTAGCAATAAGATTCTGTTCGGTCCTTTCTGCCTGTTCTTTTATTTCCTGTGTCTGGGTATTTAATCTCTGATCTAATTCGGTAAAGGTTGCTCTTAATTGATTTTGCAATTCTGTTTGATTTTCGGCTAATTGATTTTGGAGTTCATTTTGTATAACGGATAAGTCTCGTTTTACCTCCGCTTGGCCTTCGGCTAATAGAGACAACTGTTGCATAATAACAACTAATGTGTCAACAACCCTCTGATCAGCTGTTGTATGAATGTTTTCTGGACCAGCGGGATTATTTATATTGCTACCGCTAGCTACAACAGTCTCAGAATTGCTATCCGTGGCCTCTGCTTCTATGCAAACAGCTGAAGGCTGTTGCCCGTCTCGTTGCTGATTCAATGACATTTTAAATGCCGCTCTAGTCAATACCATTAAATAACTGTCAATATCAGGTTCCAGTCACTAAATACAGTTTCAAATTTACTGTCGTAGACACACTTAACTTTCAAATTACTTCACAGATGGTATAAAGTTCAATGTTCAGATACGAAAACCACACAATATACAGTTCTACAATCTAACTACTATCTGGAAAAAAGTTCTTTCTAAATTGATTTCAAACTATTTTAACTACAGGATAAAAAAGTTAGATTTCTCTGGCCTTGTTCTGTAGTCTCGGTGTTGTCCAATAGTTGAAATCGTTTCTTGGTATCAGCAATCTTTTACTATGGGCACCGAATCTCTCTTCAGATTAGTTACCTCTCGTTCTCGTGGGTTTTCATGAAAGAAAAAATACATATATTATATAACAATCCAAGAGAGTCCTGTCACACTGGCGCCACTGTAATTTTTCCTCCTTTCTATATAATTATGTAGCTCTCAAGTCGTTCGAGCAATCAATCATTCATGATAGGAAACACAATCATAGCTCAGTCACTCAAAATGACTCTGAAATTTTACTTGTTAGAATGAAATCAGGCGATGATTCTTCTTCTCTGCAGGCTCGTGCTTTGCGGCAGTCTGCTAATCTGTACAAATAAAATGCCTCGTAATTTTGGGAGCGTTGTATAATCAGTCGGGAAACCTCAAATCAAGCGGATATTTGGCTTTGATGAAGTTTAACCTTCCGAAGAAGTAATGGAGCTCTTGGATTATTAAATGCAGGTTCGTATCCAGTCTTTCGGAAGTTCCCTTCTGATTAACAACTACGCAATATATCGATAAATATCATTAATTCTCATATTTCCAATACACTCCTTTTATTTGAAGGAGCAATCTATATATATTTCCTCTTAATCGTACAGTTCGTATCAGATATCTTCTGTGATAAATCTCAATAATCAGATTACAGTTCTTCCAAACCAAGCTCAGGCTAATCGGCACGAAGACAATCCCGGAAGCTCCCTTTCTTTTTTTTTTTTAACAACCACCAGAGAGAGTACTACAAAGAATACTTATGCGCTCATGGCATAGCTATTGTATGAGCTACTTTTCGCATGGATTCTGCGAGTATGAAGATAGAAAATTAGTAAACGTCATTCAAGGGTAGAATTGTATCTGAATAATTCATCGAATATAAAGAGATATTACAGTTGCCAGCAGTTATGTACAGTGGTGACAGTCCCATCAAGTCTTTCTGCAGTATCTCGGAAGGCACATACAGCCTCTCTATTACACGGCCTCGTTCAAACTCAGTGAGATGTTGATAACGGCGTCTATGTAGACTTAAAAGTATTCGTGACTAAAGTCAACTCACCACGTCAGATCGGAAAGTAACTACCGCTGGTGACCTTTACAGCGTATATTTAGAGTAAATCCGATCTGCATCCCCACAGTGGCGCCACTAGCGCCTCTCTTATGCAGTTGGTGCGAAATTTGACTAGACATCATCTTTTAGATGTAGAAACACCCCTACCAACTTTCGTTTATAGCGCACAACTTCTTGGTGTTGCGATTCTTTTTCATCAATGTATATACCGAGCGTCTCTCCTAATAGTTGTCGGGTGTATACTCTCTGGTGTTTCTGCAGATATTCGCAATCAGTGTGTAGCTGGAGTCGACCCAAACAATTCCTTCTCATAACGTCTTCCATACGACGTCCAGTGTTGACGGAAAACGTCTGTTTGTTTCCCTTTAAAACAAATTGATTTTTAAAGCGGATTTTACATGCGGGTTCAATAGAGCTGTTCCGAATTAGTCTAGTACTAAATTTGTTTTATCGATATGTACTAAGAGGGACATTGAAAAGCGAGGAATGAAACGACTCAAGCAGCGAGAGCACCGTTCCTGCTCTGCACTGATTGCTAGCGTCGTACAGTAGAATTACTCACCATCAATCTCTGCTGGAGTACTGGTTATTGTACATGTCTTACTGTCCCTCTTAATATATGTCCATAAAAAGAAGTATAACATTAGACTACTTTGGGGCCGCTCTATCATGTAGGACCGAGCGTGGTGTCACAGAGGTTAGCACGATGGACTCGCATTTGGAAAGGTGACGGTTCAACCCAGCGTCTAGCCATTCTGATTTAGGTTTTCCGTGATTTCCTTAAATAGATTCAGGCAAATGCCAGTAGGGTTTCCTTGAACAGGCGCGAGTGGTAGGGAGACGGCGGTATCAGTGCAGTATTGATGTCAAATTGATACCAAATTGGTATGCAAATTAATTAAATTGATCAATTAATTACACTCACTCCCCCAGTCTCCGCCCCCATGACGTCATGTGTTTTCTTCAGGTGGCACGTGGGTCCCCGCACCAACCCCCCTACCCACTACTCTCCCTCCCTCACCCTGCACCTACCCCATTGGCGGGAATTTCCAATTTTGGCAGGAATTTCGAATTTGGTTGGAATTTCTTTGTCCCTCGGCTTTGCTTATAACTCACCCCATTCCCACCTGGGAATTGGCGGGCAATTAAAAAATGGTGGTGCCCTTTCCAGGACTCAAACCCTGGTACCTCTGGCCAGAGAACAGAACTGCACTCCTAAACACATGGCAACTGTGCAGATGCAGAAAAGGAAGGTTATGTTAGTGTGCTTTATTTATTTTTGTTGGGAAACTGATCTCAAGATCCGCCCTAATTCCGTAATTAATCATTAAGATTTTATAAAACCCCGATCAGTTGGTGAAGAGACTCTATTACATCCGAAATACAGAGTATTACAGAGAGGAGGACATTGCTGCTGTCATGGCAAGTAGGCAGTAGACGTATGGAGTAGCGATCTTGTTTGCCTGTCTTTGTTAGTCACCAGCACAGATGGTCGCTTCACACCCTCCACAAGGCTCTGTGGGTGAACGGCAACTGGTTGCAGACCATTCTTATGGGTGCCCACAGAAATATGTCCACAGGATCCAGCGAAATGTAGACCAGAGGAGAAGCTTCGCTTCTACATGTGGGGCCACCAGATAAGAAACAAAGAGCTCTCACAGCTGCTCTAGCCACCTCTCCACAAGATGCATATGTGGTCTGTAAGCGACTCAAACTCTCCACATAAATGTATATTTTGGTAAGCGACTCAAACATCTCGACTTACATACCTACTTTTGTAAGCGACTCAAACGCCTCTGCTTATGTATGTGTTTTCAGCACTAAAGGAAATTAAACACAGAGACAGTGCATTGAGATTCCCATGCAGAAGTATACGAGTACAAGCAAGTAGACTACATCGCTGGTGAACTACCATTTCCAATGTTGATCAACACTATTCTAAATGCTTCTGTAAATTACAGACATTCCGATTGAACGAATTAATTGGTTATGGGGCACACATCAAGTACAAGTAACTATAACGCTGAGTTAAGTAGGAGGGTTGCAGATTCTTGTTCAACATTTATGCATCCCAATCGTACACTTTTCATTTCGTCAAATTCAATGTGTATGTTGTCTATTAGTATTATCACTTCAGGATTGGTGAATAAGGTCTATTGTACTGCTACATAACATACGTTAATCATTCAGACGTATTCAGCCAGACCATACATCCCCACCCACAGCTAGTAAGGTAATTATAGGGCAGCTTGTCCAATATGGATATATTCGACCTACCCTCCCCCCCACCCCCTCCCTCTCTCCTGGCCTCCATGGCTCTGTCTCTCATCAACAGTCACCACAGCTCATTTTGTGATCTGCAGCATCACTGAAGCTAATGTAAGGCCTAGGTTTTGCTGCAAGTACCTCTTTCCCCTTAATTAGTATCAGTTCCATGCGTTTATTCGTCCACATACATATGTAGTCCGAAAGACCGTGATTGTGATTCTTTCATCTTGTTCCAGCCCAGTTTTGTGAAACCGTGATGCCTATCCACACGTTTGTGTGGGTGAGTATAGGCAAAGAAGACACAATTTCCACAGTTGGCACTGTAGATTTTTAATGGAGGTAAGTAACCTAGTTGCAGCATCTTCAGTCAGCTGATATATAATTACAAATAAATAAAGTGCAGTGGTGTTACTTTTGTTGAAATCCACAGGGGAGCTTCTCCAACGGTCGGAGGATGAAGAAATGGAGGGAAAGGTACTTCATGGTGAGCGCAATTTTTTTTCTTATTGAAACCAATGTCCTCAACTATTTGCAGCACGAATTCCATTCTCCGTCTTCTTCTATGGTTTTCGTCCTCTGCAGCTCCATCTAATACCATGGAGGTCATTCACTGATGGCTTAGCAGATGTCCTATCATCCTGTCCCTTCTCATTGTCAGCGTTTTCCACATATTCCTTTCCTCTCCGATTCTGCTCAGAACCTCGTCTTTCCCTACATTATCACTCTATCTAATTTCAACAATTATCTATAGCACCTCATATCAAATTCTTCGATTCTAGTCTGCTTCTGATGACCTCCTTGCTCCGCCCATTATTGCTTCTTTTAGCGTCTAGGTAGTAGAATTCTTTAATTTCACCTACTTCATTGGCCACTGATCCTGATTTTAAGCTTGTCGCTCTTGTCGTTTCTTCTACTTCTCATCTTATACTTTCGTCTTTCTTCGAGTTACTCTCAATCCATATTCTGCACTCACTAGACTGCTCATTCCATTCAGCGGATCGTGTAATTCTTCTTCACTTTCACTCAGGATAGCATTGTAGACAGCGAATCGTATCATTGATATCCTTTCACTTTGAATTTTAATTCCACTCCTGAACCTTCCTTTTACTACCGTCATTGCTTCTTTCCTGTACCGATTGAACAGCAGGGGCAAAAGACTACATTCCTGTCTTACACCGTTTTTAATCCGAGCACTCCCTTCTTGGTCGTCCACTCTTTTTATTCCTTGTTGGCTCTTGTACATATTGTACACTCCTGGAAACTGAAATAAGAACACCGTGAATTCATTGTCCCAGGAAGGGGAAACTTTATTGACACATTCCTGGGGTCAGATACATCACATGATCACACTGACAGAACGACAAGCACATAGACACAGGCAACAGAGCATGCACAATGTCGGCACTAGTACAGTGTATATCCACCTTTCGCAGCAATGCAGGCTGCTATTCTCCCATGGAGACGATCGTAGAGATGCTGGATGTAGTCCTGTGGAACGGCTTGCCATGCCATTTCCACCTGGCGCCTCAGTTGGACTAGCGTTCGTGCTGGACGTGCAGACCGCGTGAGACGACGCTTCATCCAGTCCCAAACATGCTCAATGGGGGACAGATCCGGAGATCTTGCTGGCCAGGGTAGTTGACTTACACCTTCTAGAGCACGTTGGGTGGCACGGGATACATGCGGACGTGCATTGTCCTGTTGGAACAGCAAGTTCCCTTGCCGGTCTAGGAATGGTAGAACGATGGGTTCGATGACGGTTTGGATGTACCGTGCACTATTCAGTGTCCCCTCGACGATCACCAGTGGTGTACGGCCAGTGTAGGAGACCGCTCCCCACACCATGATGCCGGGTGTTGGCCCTGTGTGCCTCGGTCGTATGCAGTCCTGATTGTGGCGCTCACCTGCACGGCGCCAAACACGCATACGACCATCATTGGCACCAAGGCAGAAGCGACTCTCATCGCTGAAGACGACACGTCTCCATTCGTCCCTCCATTCACGCCTGTCGCGACACCACTGGAGGCGGGCTGCACGATGTTGGGGCGTGAGCGGAAGACGGCCTAACGGTGTGCGGGACCGTAGCCCAGCTTCATGGAGACAGTTGCGAATGGTCCTCGCCGATACCCCAGGAGCAACAGTGTCCCTAATTTGCTGGGAAGTGGCGGTGCGGTCCCCTACGGCACTGCGTAGGATCCTACGGTCTTGGCGTGCATCCGTGCGTCGCTGCGGTCCGGTCCCAGGTCGACGGGCACGTGCACCTTCCGCCGACCACTGGCGACAACATCGACGTACTGTGGAGACCTCACGCCCCACGTGTTGAGCAATTCGGCGGTACGTCCACCCGGCCTCCCGCATGCCCACTATACGCCCTCGCTCAAAGTCCGTCAACTGCACATACGGTTCACGTCCACGCTGTCGCGGCATGCTACCAGTGTTAAAGACTGCGATGGAGCTCCGTATGCCACGGCAAACTGGCTGACACTGACGGCGGCGGTGCACAAATGCTGCGCAGCTAGCGCCATTCGACGGCCAACACCGCGGTTCCTGGTGTGTCCGCTGTGCCGTGTGTGTGATCATTGCTTGTACAGCCCTCTCGCAGTGTCCGGAGCAAGTATGGTGGGTCTGACACACCGGTGTCAATGTGTTCTTTTTTTCCATTTCCAGGAGTGTATATTACTGTCTCTCCCTATAGCTTACCCAAATTTTTCTCAGAATTTCGAACAACTTGCACCATTTTACATTTTCAAACGCTTTTTCCATGTCGACTAATCCTATGAACGTCTGTTGATTTTCCTTAGTCTTGCTTGTATTATCAACAGCAACGTAAGAATTGCCTCCCTGGTGCCCCTAACTTTTCTGAAGCTAAACTGACACACGACTAACACATTCTCAATTTTTTTCCATTCTTCTTTACATTATTCTTCCCAGCAGCTTGGATGCATGAGCTGTTCTCGCACTTGGCGGCTCCTGCTGCCTTCGGTATTGTTTGGACGATTTTTTTCGAAACTCGAATGGTGTGTCGTGAGACCCATACATTCCACACACCAACGTGAATAGTCGATTTGTGGTCACTTCCGCCAATGATTTTAGAAATTCTGATGGTCTGTTATCTATCCCTTCTACCTCATTTAATCTTAAGGCCTCCAAAGCTCTTTTAAATTCCGATTCTAATATGGAACCCCTGTCTCTTCTATATCGACTCCTGTTTTTCTGTCATGACATCAGACAAGTCATCCCTCTCATAGAGACCTTCGATGTACTCTTTCCACATATACACTCTCTCCACTGCATTTAACAGAGAAATCCCCATTGCACTCTTAATGTTACCAATACAGTGTTTAATACTAAAGAATCTGATCTCGCATCCTTTCCATGTAGCTGAAAATACTTCTAGGTACTTAGAACCATGCAAGTTTTTCAATAAAGGTAACAATGTATACATCGTTTCCGATTTTATCTACAGATGATTTTATCTACAGATGAAATAACAGAAGAGTTCGAAGTGGAAGAGAACGAGGACAGGGTGGCGGAGACGGCCGATGGTAAGTGCGTTTCAGTATTTATAAGTGGTAGGTTTTTAGTCGCAGACGGAACTTGAATGAGTAGCCAGATCGATACAGTAAGTGAGTGCGTGATCGTTCCACTCGAAGTTAGTAAAAAGCACTTTAGCACTTATCAGTGCGTTTTAGTTCCCTATGAAAGCACACACACACACACACACACACACACACACACACACACACTGATCATCACCCATGTTAATTGACTGCTCGCAGAGTAAAATCTTCTCTTTCCTCCACCAGTGCGATTGACAACTGATAATACACTGCACACTTTCAACTATCGCAATCAGCACTCTGCTCTGATGTGATCCCAGTCCCTATGCTCTTGACCACTTAGCAACCAGCTCGTTGAATGCAGCCCTGTGTCATGGAGCCTTCTGATAACCGTATCTCTGGAGATTGATGTTCCTTTGACAGCAGTGAGGTCACGAGAGAGTTGTGTGGCTGTAGATGTCACGTGTCACTTGGCTTAAAGCACCAAATACAAGTTGTCATTGGCCGTTGTGGCTCCCAGGCGACATTTTCCTGGTCTTCTGATCACTGTCCCACTGCTTTTAAACTGCTTCCACAAATTCTAGACAGCACTTGGTGCTCCAATTCTCTTGCACCCTGACCGACGATTCTCCATCTCATACCGTCTTTTAAGCGATGATGTGTACTCATTTTACCTAAACAAACAAAAAGAAAAGAACGTTATTCGCAAAAGGCAACAACAACGGCAGTCTTCGAGTCACATGATGTGAGCCTTTTGCGCTGGCTCACCAGATCACCAGACTTGTCGACAATAGAAAATGTGTGGGATATGGTGAAACGACGGGTGCAACACTATGACAGAATGCCAACCACCACAGATGAACTTTGGAACCATGTGAATACAGGATGGACAGCTATACCACAGGACGCCATTCGCGCATTATACGCGTCGATGTCACTACACCAGGGCTCATGGCGGACCGTGTGCCTATTAGGCAACAGGACACATGCTGAACCGAAGCGATTGAAATGCTATTCATTTCTACAGAACGTATTAATGTATATTTCCTGTGAATATGAACGACCTATCTCTAGTCGATCAAGATGTTGTGTTTTTTCTGAACATGGCTGTATTTTTCTTTTGTGCCGTTTTCTGCTATTGAATTTCAGTTTCTCATCACACCCGCTCGGATAGTCGTGCGTTTTAAAGCACCGCTTTCGGGTGAAAGTTTTCTAAATGTTTGCGAATCATGTTACCGAAGGAGGGCTTGGGTACTAGCCTGGTATTCACATAGTCGAATGTGGAAAACCGTCGAAAACCCACATCCTGCTTGGCCCGCACATCGACCCTCGTCGTTAATCCGCCTCGTGGATTCGATGCGGTGCCGGCGCACTTCCCACCCGAAAGCGGTGCTTTAAAACGCACATTGTAGACTTAGAACTACTTATGCCTAACTAACCTAAGGACATCACACACATCTATGCCCGAGGCGGGATTCGAACCTGCGACCGTAGCGGTCTCGCGGTTCCAGACTGCAGCGCCTAGAATCGCACGGCCACTTCGGCCGGCCATTGTCGGTTGGAATAGTTGCGCACAGTGTAGATGCAGTAGTATGAAGTCGAGTACATCGAAAAATGCAGTCAGATGGTATCTCATGCGATGTAAGTAATACAGTACATAACAAGAGACATCTGCGACTCAGTTGGTAGAGGGTGGAACTCAATATAAAGGCAGCCGGCACTGTGCAGTGTCAGTGCGAGCGTAGGTACGTGCCTTTACTGCAAACAGGGAACAAACAGTGAGTATTGTATACATGAAGCACGAAAGTGACACTGCGACCCGGAAAATAGATATCATGTGATGAAACAGCGGAAATCGGCACGTGTAAGGAAATGGGACTCTCTACTCGTCAAATTTCCATGAAGTTGAACTGTTCAAGTACACCGATTGATGATTCCGTTGGATTAGGCACATTATATGGACACAACGGAAAAATATGTGAAAAATAGTAAATTATCTGAGGCATCGAAACGGTTACTTTTGCGCATAGCAAGGGCTAAAAAACGTCACTGTTCTCAACGTTTCGCTGATTTACAGTTTCCAGTAACTGACGGATTCGAACGACAAATTTTGTCACATGAGTGTGTCTTGCATTCAAGAAACGACACCAAACATAAACAGACTAGATTGGAGTTTGCTGCACGGCATATGTCACGTACTTGAGAGTGGGATAATGGGATCCTCATAGATGAGAAGATTAATTTAGATGGGCAGACTAGATTTCA
This sequence comes from Schistocerca piceifrons, assembly GCF_021461385.2. Classification (NCBI taxonomy): domain Eukaryota; kingdom Metazoa; phylum Arthropoda; class Insecta; order Orthoptera; family Acrididae; genus Schistocerca; species Schistocerca piceifrons. The sequence goes on from NC_060140.1 coordinate 322,852,346, forward strand.
GTATTATTGGGATGATCTGAGAACAGAGCACCAGATAAAAATGAACAGAAATTTTGGGGATGAAAGTGTTATGATTTGAAAAGCCTTCTGCGCTAAAGCGAGTAAGTCATGCATTGGTTGACTGAATACCAGAATGGTACATTGAGATACTAGAGACAGAACTGATTAGAATGTGTGAGGACACAGGGGACGAAATTCTAATATTGCAATAAGATAATGCATCTGCATATGTTTCTGTTACATCCAAAAAGTGGTTTGAAGATAAAAGGTATGGATGTCTTGCCCTGGCCTACACTTAGCCCACATTTGAACCCTGTGGAAAATTCTCTGGAAATACTTGCAAGGCGTGTTTATCACAATGGAAGGCAATTGGAGGACGTGTGCGAACTGAAAAGAGCGACACAAGAAGAATGAGCGACAGTTTCACTGCAAGAACTACTAAGGCTAACAAAATCAATTAACAAGAGAATTTTTGAGGTAATTAGGGAGAACGGAGGTTGGAAAAAGTGCTGACAGTGCAATAACACAATATTACAGTGAGTGCCTTTGTATCAATTTACATCCGTGGAATGTAAACGCCTTATTTTGTTACTCGTGTTACGAAAAAAATTAAATAATTCCGGGATGATTGTTTATTTCTTATATGGATCTACTTGTAATGTTATGTGATCCTCGCTCCCCTTTTTGTTAACTAATTTGCGCCTGATTTTATTCTGAGAAGCTCAGTAATGTATGTAAGTACCATAAATGTAAATTTGATTCAAAAAGTACTTGAAGTGAAGAAACTCTTTAGCGCGCAATCCCCGCAACGATAGTAGTTGTGAATCTTTGAGTATGGACTCTAAAAAAATACAATTGATTTATTAAAAAAAGGGGGGACTGTTAATCCGTATCTTGTGGAAAGAGGAGTGTTGCTAGACCGTCGTTACATTTAATAAAAATTCCTATTTCAGTGATAAAACAAGGTAAAGTATGTGTAATAGTTGCCAAACATTTATATATACAAAGTTTCTGGAAGTGAAGAACAGAAATATCTTGTTTTTTTGGGAAAAGGCGGTGAACTTCATTGTTGTTGCCGGCTATCCGTACTGTAGGTGTACAAAGGTCACTAAAATACAGGAAAGGAAATGCGTTCTCTGTAGTTTTCATTCAGTACGTAACAACCTCTCATAATTTCTTAGTTGCAGTAATTGGTTTATGTTCTCATATAATAATATGGTGCTGAACTCCACTGACCAATTTTGATGCAGCAGGACGTGTAGTTTGGAGGAAGTTTGTGTGCTAAGCAATCTCCTATTCTCACGAAAAGAAGATTGCTGTTTGATCTTATTTACTTGCGACAGTGGCCCCTTAGGTATGAAAAGCTACGAAAACTTGGGCTCAAGGGTATCCGCAACACGGCCAAGTAACTAACAGAGTCGTATTTTAAACCTTAAAGAACAATAACTTCCTCTAAATTATAAAACGTCACCAACTGGTGCAGAAGCTGATCCTTCAAGGAGGCAGCAACCAGAATTCAGGTACCAGTTACGACTTAAAGTAAAAATCTCAATCAAAAATCAATATCTCTCTCTCCAAACATATGCATAAATATTCATATTATTAAGATAAAAGTCATTTTATATACCACATTCATAGTAAATTCGATACATGTATGCTTCAGACATTGTACAGGGCGATTCAAAAAGAATACCACAACTTTAGGAATTTAAAACTCTGCAACGACAAAAGGCAGAGCTAAGCACTATCTGTCGGCGAATGAAGGGAGCTATAAAGTTTCATTTAGTTGTACATTTGTTCGCCATTTCAGCCAATAAAGTTTTTGGTCCCTTTTTCTTCGAAGGAGCTACTATAACTGGACTACAGTATCTGGAGATGTTAGAGAATTGGCTGTTCCCTCAGCTCGAACAAGAAGCACAACAATTCATATTTCAGCAGGATGGAGCGCCACCACATTGGCACTTATCTGTCCGTAACTACCTGAACGTCAACTACCCGAGGCGATGGATCGGCCGCCAGGCACCCCCTGACAGAGCACTTCATCACTGGCCACCAAGAAGCCCTGATCTTACCCCCTGCGATTTTTTCTTATGGGGGTATGTTAAGGATATGGTGTTTCGGCCACCTCTACCAGGCACCATTGATGATTTGAAACGAGAAATAACAGCAGCTATCCAAACTGTTACGCCTGATATGCTACAGAGAGTGTGGAACGAGTTGGAGTATCGGGTTGATATTGCTCCCCCCATGAACCATGGACCTTGCCGTTGGTGGGGAGGCTTGCGTGCCTCAGCGATACAGATAGCCGTACCGTAGGTACAACCATAACGGAGGGGTATCTGTTGAGAGGCCAGACAAACGTGTGGTTCCTGAAGTTGCAAGGGCAACAGTCTGGATGATTGACTGATCTGGCCTTGTAACAATAACCAAAACGGCCTTGCTGTGCTGGTACTGCGATCGGCTGAAAGCAAGGGGAAACTACGGCCGTAATTTTTCCCGAGGGCATGCAGCTTTACTGTATGATTGAATGATGATGGCGTCCTCTTGGGTAAAATATTCCGGAGGTAAAATAGTCCCCCATTCGGATCTCCGGGCGGGGACTACTCAAGAGGATGTCGTTATCAGGAGAAAGAAAACTGGCGTTCTAAGGATCGGAGCGTGGAATGTCAGGTCCCTTAATCGGGCAGGTAGGTTAGAAAATTTGAAAAGGGAAATGGATAGGTTAAAGTTAGATATAGTGGGAATTAGTGAAGTTCGGTGGCAGGAGGAACAAGACTTCTGGTCAGGTGACTACAGGGTTATAAACACAAAGTCAAATAGGGGTAATGCAGGAGTAGGTTTAATAATGAATAGGAAAATAGGTACGCGGGTAAGCTACTACAAACAGCTTAGTGAACGCATTATTGTGACCAAGATAAACACGAAGCCCACACCTACTACAGCAGTACAAGTTTATATGCCAACTAGCTCTGCAGATGACCAAGAAATTGAAGAAATGTATGATGAAATAAAAGAAATTATTCAGATAGTGAAGGGAGACGAAAATTTAATAGTCATGGGTGACTGGAATTCGAGTGTAGGAAAAGGGAAGGAAGGAAACGTAGTAGGTGAATATGGATTGGGGCTAAGAAATGAAAGAGGAAGCCGCCTGGTAGAATTCTGCACAGAGCATAACTTAATCATAGCTAACACTTGGTTTAAGAATCATGATAGAAGGTTGTATACATGGAAGAACCCTGGAGATACTAAAAGGTATCAGATAGATTATATAATGGTAAGACAGAGATTTTAAATTGTAAGACATTTCCAGGGGCAGATGTGGACTCTGACCACAATCTATTGGTTATGACCTGTAGATTAAAACTGAAGAAACTGCAAAAAGGTGGGAATTTAAGGAGATGGGACCTGGATAAACTGAAAGAACCGGAGGTTGTACAGAGTTTCAGGGAGAGCATAAGGGAACAATTGACAGGAATGGGGGAAAGAAATACAGTAGAAGAAGAATGGGTAGCTTGGAGGAATGAAGTAGTGAAGGCAGCAGAGGATCAAGTAGGTAAAAAGACGAGGGCTAGTAGAAATCCTTGGGTAACAGAAGAAATATTGAATTTAATTGATGAAAGGAGAAAATATAAAAACGCAGTAATTGAAGCAGGCAAAAAGGAATACAAACGTCTCAAAAATGAGATCGACAGGAAGTGCAAAATGGGTAAGCAGGGATGGCTAGAGGACAAATGTAAGGATGTAGAGGCTTATCTCACTAGGGGTAAGATAGATACTGCCTACAGGAAAATTAAAGAGACCTTTGGAGATAAGAGAACCACTTGTATGAACATAAAGAGCTCAGATGGAAACCCAGTTCTAAGCAAAGAAGGGAAAGCAGAAAGGTGGAAGGAGTATATAGAGGGTCTATACAAGGGCGATGTACTTGAGGACAATATTATGGAAATGGAAGAGGATGTAGATGAAGATGAAATGGGAGATATGATACTGCGTGAAGAGTTTGACAGAGCACTGAAAGACCTGAGTCGAAACAAGGCCCCGGGAGTAGACAACATTCCATTGGAACTACTGACGGCCTTGGGAGAGCCAGTCCTGACAAAACTCTACCATCTGGTGAGCAAGATGTATGAAACAGGCGAAATACCCTCAGACTTCAAGAAGAATACAATAATTCCAATCCCAAAGAAAGCAGGTGTTGACAGATGTGAGAATTACCGAACAATCAGTTTAATAAGCCAGAGCTGCAAAATACTAACACGAATTCTTTACAGACGAATGGAAAAACTAGTAGAAGCCGACCTCGGGGAAGTTCAGTTTGGATTCCGTAGAAATACTGGAACACGTGAGGCAATACTGACCTTACGACTTATCTTAGAAGAAAGACTAAGGAAAGGGAAACCTACGTTTCTAGCATTTGTTGACTTAGAGAAAGCTTTCGACAATGTTGACTGGAATACTCTCTTTCAAATTCTAAAGGTGGCTGGGGTAAAATACAGGGAGCGAAAGGCTATTTACAATTTGTACAGAAACCAGATGGCAGTTATAAGAGTCGAGGGACATGAAAGGGAAGCAGTGGTTGGGAAGGGAGTAAGACAGGGTTGTAGCCTCTCCCCGATGTTATTCAATCTGTATATTGAGCAAGCAGTAAAGGAAACAAAAGAAAAATTTGGAGTAGGTATTAAAATCCATGGAGAAGAAATAAAAACTTTGAGGTTCGCCGATGACATTGTAATTCTGTCAGAGACAGCAAAGGACTTGGAAGAGCAGTTGAACGGAATGGATGGTGTCTTGAAGGAAGGATATAAGATGAACATCAACAAAAGCAAAACAAGGATAATGGAATGTAGTCGAATTAAGTCGGGTGATGTTGAGGGTATTAGATTAGGAAATGAGACACTTAAAGTAGAAAAGGAGTTTTGCTATTTGGGGAGCAAAATAACTGATGATGGTCGAAGTAGAGAGGGTATAAAATGTAGACTGGCAATGGCAAGGAAAGCGTTTCTGAAGAAGAGAAATTTGTTAACATCGAGTATAGATTTAAGTGTCAGGAAGTCATTTCTGAAAGTATTTGTATGGAGTGTAGCCATGTATGGAAGTGAAACATGGACGGTAAATAGTTTGGACAAGAAGAGAATAGAAGCTTTCGAAATGTGGTGCTACAGAAGAATGCTGAAGATTAGATGGGTAGATCACATAACTAATGAGGAGGTACTGAATAGGATTGGGGAGAAGAGGAGTTTGTGGCACAACTTGACCAGAAGAAGGGATCGGTTGGTAGGACATGTTCTGAGGCATCAAGGGATCACCAATTTAGTATTGGAGGGCAGCGTGGAGGGTAAAAATCGTAGGGGGAGACCAAGAGATGAATACACTAAGCAGATTCAGAAGGATGTAGGTTGCAGTAGGTACTGGGAGATGAAGAAGCTTGCACAGGATAGAGTAGCATGGAGAGCTGCATCAAACCAGTCTCAGGACTGAAGACCACAACAACAACAACATTGCTCATGTGTCTGGAGGGGGCCATATTGAACATCTCTGAACTTGTTTTTGAGTGAAAAAAAACCTTTTTAAATACTCTTTGTAATGATGTATAACAGAAGGTTATATTTTGTTTCTTTCATTAAATACACATTTTTAAAGTTGTGGTATTCTTTTTGAATCACCCTGTACTATTACTTTCGAGGAACCCTACCTTAATACGGATTTCCACCATTGTAGATGAACTGAGTGTGACTGCTTAAAAAGATGCGTCGATCAATCAGAGTCGCACGCAGTGAGGTCACGTGATTTTAGCGTTTTCTGATAGCATGTATGTGTGAATCAAGAGCAAACAGCAGGTGAAGGAAGGGCGGTCTCACCCTCGACGCGCTGTCAGGATGTTCAAAGGTTCTGGCTCCCGTGTAGCTGCGAGCGGTGGCCCGTGGGCGGTCGATGAAGATGCCGTCGATACCGCATTCCTCCTGCCTCCTCACCCCCACCCCAAAAAATGCGCAACGTCGTCGCGTACTGAGGGAGCGGATGACAACGCCGTGGTCGCCTGTGCCTTGGTGCTGCTGAAGGTGTTGGCAGATGGCACCAACAAGCTCGTGTCCTTACATTCGTCTTGGGAACCAACAGGAATATCGGCCGAGAAAGCGGATGTAGGAGTCCGTCCAAATGATTGGGAAAGAGCACAGGTAGTCCCAGTCTTCAAGAAGGGTCGTCGAGCAGATGCTCAAAACTATAGGCCTATACATCTGACATCGATCTGTTGTAGAATTTTAGAACATGTTTTTTGCTCGCGTATCACGTCATTTCTGGAAACCCAGAATCTACTCTGTAGGAATCAACATGGATTCCGGAAACAGCCATCGTGTGAGACCAACTCGTTTTATTTGTTCATGAGAACCAGAAAATATTAAATACAGGCTCCCAGCTAGATGCCATTTCCTTGACTTCCGGAAGGCGTTCGATACAGTTCCGCGCTGTCGCCTGGTAAACAAGTAAGAGCCTACGGAATATCGGACCAGCTGTGTGGCTGGATTGAAGAGTTTTTAGAAAACAGAACACAGCATGTTATTCTCAATGGAGAGACGTCAACAGACGTTAAAGTAACCTCTGGCGTGCCACAGGGGACTGTTATGGGACCTTTGCTTTTCACTATATATATAATTGAACTAGTAAATAGTGTCGGAAGTTCCATGCGGCTTTTCGCGGATGATGCTGTAGTATACAGAGAAGTTGCAGCATTAGAAAATTGCAGCGAAATGCAGGAAGATCTGCAGCGGATAGGCACTTGGTGCCGGGAGTGGCAACTGACCCTTAACATAGTCAAATGTAATGTATTGCGAATACATAGAAAGAAGGATCCTTTGTTGTATGATTATATTATAGCGGAACAAACACTGGTAGCAGTTACTTCTGTAAAATATCTGGGAGTATGAGTACGGAACGATTTGAAGTGGAATGATCATACAAAATTATCTGTTGGTAAGGCGGGTACCAGGCTGAGATTCATTGGGAGAGTCCTTAGAAAATGCAGTGCGTCAACAAAGGAGGCGGCTTACAAACACTCGTTCGACCTATACTTGAGTATTGCTCATCAGTGTGGGATCCGTACCAGGTCGGGTTGACAGAGGAGATAGAGAAGATCCAAAGAAGAGCGGCGCGTTTCTTCTCAGAGTTATCTGGTAAGCGTGATAGCGTTACGATGATGTTTAGCAAATTCAAGTGGCAGACTCTGCAAGAGAGGCGGTGTAGTTTGCTGTCCAGGTGCGTTTCTGGATGAGGTATCGAAGATATTGCTTCCCCCTACTTATACCTCCTGAGGAGATCACGAATGTAAAATTAGAGAGATTCGAGCACGCACGGAGGCTTTCTGGCAGTCGTTCTTCCCGCGAACCGTACGCGAGTGGAACAGGAAAGGGAGGTAATGACAGTGGCACGTAAAGTGCCGTCCCCCACGCACCGTTGCGTGGCTTGCGAAGTATAAATGTAGATGTAGATGTAGACGGGAGGATGCACATTGGCGCTGGTGCGGATGCAAAAGTCTGTGCTGGTGGTGCAGGCGATCGACGCGGAGCGGCAGCTGCAGCAGCAGGTGCGAAGGTGGCAGCGGCGGCGGAGGAATGTAGACGTCAACCTCCATGGCAGTGTCATTCGAAGACCCATGCGCCCGAACGTCAGAAACCTGCAAGGGGTGGTCGGAGCCAGCAGGCTGGGTTGTAGGCAGTGTATCTGAAGAAACGAAAATCAATGGTAGGATCACTATTTAATTAGGGAAACGAAGTTGATTTTGGAGCCGCCGACGTGTGCCGGATGAATCGTGATTGGTCACCTGAGCACGGCCAGATGTCTGAGTGACAACGCTGTATTGCCAGTTGTGAGGCTTGTTACTGAAACGATAGAACACTTTTCCCTTTGTGCGGAACTTCTTTGCCAATTTGTTGTTGTTGTTGTCTTCAGTCCTGAGACTGGTTTGATGCAGCTCTCCATGCTACTCTATCCTGTGCAAGCTTCTTCATCTTCCAGTACCTACTGCAACCTACAGCTTTTTGAATCTGTTTAGTGTATTCATCTCTTGGTCGCCCTCTACGATTTTTACCCTCCACGCTGCCTTCCTATACTAAATTGGTGATCCCTTGATACCTCACATGTCCTACAAACCGATCCGTTCTTCTAGTCAAGTTGTGCCACACATTTCTCTTCTCTCCAATTCTATTTAATACCTCCTCATTAGTTATGTGATCTACCCATCTAATGTTCAGCGTTCTTCTGTAGCACCACATTTCGAAAGCATCTATTCTCTTCTTGTCTAAACTATTTATCGTCCATGTTTCACTTCCATACACAGTTACACTCCATACAAATACTTTCAGAAACGACTTTCTGACACTTAAATCTATACTCGATGTTAACAAATTTCTCTTCTTCAGAAACGCTTTCCTTGCCATTGCCAGTCTACATTTTATATCCTTTCTACTTCGACCATCATCAGTTACTTTGCTCCGCAAATAGCAAAACTCATTTACTACTTTAAGCGTCTCATTTCCTAATCTAATTCCCTCAGCACCACCCGATTTAATTCGACTACATTCCATTATCCTCGTTTTGCTTTTGTTGATGTTCATCCTATATCCTCCTTTCAAGACACTGTCCATTCCGTTCAACTGCCCTCCCAAGTCCTTTGCTGTCTCTGACAGAATTACAATGTCATCGGCGAACCTCAACGTTTTTATTTCTTCTCCATGGACTTTAATACCTACTCCAAATTTTTCTTTTGTTTCCTTTACTGCTTGCTCAATATACAGATTGAATAACATTGGGGACAGGCTACAACCCTGTCTCACTCCCTTCCCAACCACTGCTTCCCTTTCATTCCCCTCGACTCTTATAACTGCCATCTGGTTTCTGTACAAATTGTAAATAGCCTTTCGCTCCCTGTATTTTACCCCAGCCACCTTTAGAATTTGAAAGAGAGTACTCCAGTCAACATTGTTAAAAGCTTTCTCTAAGTCTACAAATGCTATAAACCTAGGTTTCCCATTACTCAATCTATTTTCTAAGATAAGTCGTAGGGTCAGTATTGCCTCACGTGTTCCAACATTTCTGCGGAATCCAAAACTGATCTTCACCGAGGTCGGCTTCTACCAGTTTTTCCATTCGTCTGTAAAGAATTCGCGTTAGTATTTTGCAGCTGTGACTTATTAAACTGATAGTTCGGTAATTTTCACATCTGTCAACACCTGCTTTCTTTGGGATTGGAATTATTGTATTATTCTTGACGTCTGAGGGTATTTCGCCTGTCTCATACATCTTGCTCACCAGATGGTAGAGTTTTGTCAGGACTGTCTCTCCCAAGGCCGTCAGTAGTTCTAATGCAATGTTGTCTACTCCCGGGGCCTTGTTTCGACTCAGGTCTTTCAGTGCTCTGTCAATCTCTTCACGCAGTATCGTATCTCCCATTTCATCTTCATCTACATCCTCTTCCATTTCCATAATATTGTCCTCAAGTACATCGCCCTTGTATAGACCCTCTATATACTCCCACCACCTTTCTGCTTTCCCTTCTTTGCTTAGAACTGGGTTTCCATCTGAGCTCTTGATATTCATACAAGTGGCTCTCTTTTCTCCAAAGGTCTCTTTAATTTTCTTATAGGCAGTATCTATCTTACCCCTAGTGAGATAAGCCTCTACATCCTTACATTTGTCCTCTAGCCATCCCTGCTTAGCCATTTTGCACTTCCTGTCGATCTCATTTTTGAGACGTTTGTATTCCTTTTTGCCTGCTTCGTTTACTGCGTTTTTATATTTTCTCCTTGTATCAATTAAATTCAATATTTCTTCTGTTACCCAAGGATTTCTACTAGCCCTCGTCTTTTTACCTACTTGATCCTCTGCTGCCTTCACTACTTCATCCCTCAGAGCTACCCATTCTTCTTCTACTGTATTTCTTTCCCCCATTCCTGTCAAATGATCTCTTATACTCTCTCTGAAACTCTGTACAACCTCTGGTTTAGTCGGTTTATCCAGGTTCCATCTCCTTAAATTCCCACCTTTTTGCAGTTTCTTCAGTTTTAATCTACAGTTCATAACCAATAGATTGTGGTCAGAGTCCACATCTGTCCCTGGAAATGTCTTACAATTTAAAACCTGGTTCCTAAATCTCTGTCTTACCATCATATAATCTATCTGATACCTTCTAGTATCTCCAGGATTCTTCCATGTATACAACCTTCTTTTATGATTCTTGAGCCAAGTGTTAGCTATGATTAAGTTATGCTCTGTGCAAAATTCTACCAGGCGGCTTCCTCTTTGATTTCTCTCCCCCTATCCATATTCACCCACTATGTTTCCTTCTCTCCCTTTTCCTACTCTCGAATCCCAGTCACCCATGACTATTAAATTTTCGTCTCCCTTCACTTCCTGAATAATTTCTTTTATTTCATCATACATTTCATCAATTTCTTCATCATCTGCAGAGCTAGTTGGCATATAAACTTGTACTACTGTAGCAGGTGTGGGCTTCGTGTTTATCTTGGTCACAATAATGCATTCACCATGCTGTTTGTAGTAGCTTACCCGTACTCCTATTTTTTTTATTCATTATTAAACCTACTCCTGCATTACTCCTATTATTTTGTATTTATAACCCTGTATTCACCTGACCAAAAGTCGTGTTCTTCCTGCCACCGAACTTCACTAATTCCCACTATATCTAACTTCAACCTATCCATTTCCCTTTTTAGATTTTCTAACCTACCTGCCTGATTAAGGGATCTGACATTCCACGCTCCGATCGGTAGAACGCCAGTTTTCTTTCTCCTGATAACGACGTCCTCTTCAGTAGTCCCCGCCAGGAGATCCGAATGGGGGACTATTTTACCTATGGAATATTTTACCCAAGAGGACGCCATCATCATCTAACCATACAGTAATGCTGCACGCCCTCGGGAAAAATTACGACTGTAGTTTGCCCTTGCTTTCAGCGTTGCCAAATTAGGCTTTGAAAAAGATTGGCGAGGGTGAAAGGGATGCACCAAAGTGCGGTGACAACGACCATGTAAGGATTCTGCTGGCTAAGTGTCAGGATCAGGCGTAGTGCCATAGTTGTTCAGCAGCAAAAATAAAGTATTTTTCGTCGAACGCAAAGCATGAAGTTTTCAAGCATGAGACTTGTAACTACGAAAGAAATGTTCGGCTTCGCCCTTCGTTTGAGGCACCTGCTCGTGAAAACTGACCAAAACCTATTAAAAAAATTTATTTCTTGTGTGTAGGAAAGGGCATTTCATGCCGATTACAAAAATGTATGTTTTACGTACATTTTCATTTTCCTTTTGTTCATAAATTTAGTTGGGACGTTTTTTGCACAGATGCTTCGCCCCTTTGTTATTTTAAAGGGCATCAAATACGTGTTGTATTCTTTTTTACATAGTTTTTTTCAGCTTTTCAGTTTATTTATTTAATCGTATGGTGATTTTATACAATACACAGTTGATATAAGGCAAATGATTTTATACAATATACATATGATATAATACAAGATCAAACCTTTAAGTCCGTGTTTTTCAACCAGTTAATTAAGCTGGGCGTGAGAGTGAACAAGTCATCAGGAATTCCAGTGTATGAATGAAGTGGACAGCATTGGACTAAATGTTCAATTGTCTGCTCTTCTTGATGACATTCACACATTCGTGAACTGATACAGCCCCATTTGTACCTGAAGTAGCTACAACAACCATATCCAGTCCTTAACCTGTTGAGGCGGCACCAAAGTTTCCTCGGTAGGTCAAAACCTTTTGGCTTCTTTGTGGGATCGAGGTGATGGGCTCCTGTACCCAATGTTTTTGTCGACCATTCATGCTTCCACCTTTCATTTAGATCAAAACCATCCGCGATGACTTGTCCTGCAGTAACACTTGCTGGTCTTCTTGATCGCAATCGTTACTGTGGCGGATGACAGAATTCCTGGTACAATGGTAGAGAAGGTGATGCACAGATTTTCTTGGCCTCCCTCAGTAGAGCTTGTTTCCGCCTTAAGTGAGGTGGAGGGATCTGACTCAGTACAGGTAACCAGTGGCATGGGGTTGATTTGATGGAACCAGTAATGCAGGGCATTGTGTCGTTAAGTTTTGTGTCTACCTTCTTCACATGTACACTTTTCAACCAGACATGTGCACAGTACTCGGCAGCAGAGTACAAAAGACTGATGCCAGTTAACGATATGATTTTCGATATGGGTTGTAAACACAAATTGTATTTTAGAAGGCTCTGACTACCGGAACCCAAGTGCAGGCTATCTAGAAGACAGTGGCTTAGTTGCAGCTAAAAATCTGTTATCTGTTTGTTCTCGCTTTCGGGATTTGAAACTCGTGTGCTTCGTACTTACTGCTGTCTTATTCTATTTCATTGTATACGTTCCATGTGTTATAAACGCCGAGAAAAAAGCAGTTAAACACCAAACGGAGGTTTCAAGGCAACCAGTTCAAAGCGACACTGAATAGCACACATAATTTAGTTCAGCCGTCACTACAGAAATTGACCGGCCGCTGTCGCCAAGGGGTTCTAGGCGCTTGTCTGGAACCGCGCGACCGCTACGGTCGCAGGTTCGAATACTGCTTCGGGCATAGATGTGTGTGATGTCCTTAGGTTAGTTAGGTTTCAGTAGTTCTAAGTTCTAGGGGTCTGATAACCTCAAATGTTAAGTCACATAGCCGGCCGGGGTGGCCGTTCTAGGCGCTACAGTCTGGAACCGCGCGACCGCTACGGTCGCAGGTTCGATTCCTACCTCAGGCATGGATGTGTGTGATGTCTTTAGGTTAGTTAGGTTTAAGTAGTTCTAAGATTTAGGGGACTGATGACCTGAGAAGTTAAGTCCCATAGTGCTCAGAGCCATTTGAACCATTTTTTAAGTCACATAGTGCTCAGAGCCATTTGAACCAACCACTACAGAAATTGGGTGCATTGGCATAATTACACTAACACGCATTCTTTGCTGCTGAGGAGGCAATTATGCCTAAATAAAGGGATATGGTAGATACAAATCTTCTTAAGAGATATCTCCATAGACTCTCACAGAATTACAACGAAAGCTTCAAGAGCTGCATACAGGAGTGAGTACTGTAAACTGTATTTGTCGATCAGGCAATGTTGAAGATAGTGTAATGGAGGGAGTAATAACTTTCAGTGAGAGTGCAATTTCTGGGATCAGATATCCAGACCAGAAGGAATATAGTTTCAGCACTGTTATTGATAGGCTATGAGTAACCGAAGCGGAGAGAGCTTTAGAGGCTGCTACCAATTAGGCTAGGACAAGTAAAAAAAGTATGCAGGATAACGAAAAGGTGACAATAGGAATATGCAGCTTGAATGTTCTAAAATTACACATTTGTAAACTAATAGGATGGTACATCGTCTTTTATGATTTACCAGACCATGCAATTTTTATCAGTCAGGTACATTTTTCTCCTAAATGGCAGAAGCTAACTCTTTCAGACCATCTTGCTACAATTGTGTACATTAACTTTTACTGTGTCTTACCTTCAACAGAAGTATTTCTTCCCAAATGAAAACCGGAGCTACACATTTGTGAATGTTCAATCCTTTCATCGTGCGTGTGCTGCCATCTGTTGGGCATCACTATGAAATTATCAGCAAGTCAATCAGCTGTGCGCAGGAGCTCATGACCACCAGAATACACGGTTTTGGCCGACTCGCTATATTCCACTGTATAGCTGTATATTGTTATTGTTATCTTGCGTGATAATATTGAATGATCATTTTATTGATTACAATAGTGATTGTTTCATTATCAGTTATTTTTGTCCATAAAATGGAGCCAAGTGTACAAAGTACATTTTGAAAATGGGTACACATTTCTATATAAATCATGCATCTAAAATCATTAAAAAATCGCCTAAGGGCATTACTACATAAAGAAAACTTTTCGTTCCTCTAGGAAGGAAATAATGTCTGAAAGGGTTAAATTCACCAAAATTGGCACTTATACACTCCTGGAAATTGAAATAAGAACACCGTGAATTCATTGTCCCAGGAAGGGGAAACTTTATTGACACATTCCTGGGGTCAGATACATCACATGATCACACTGACAGAACCACAGGCACATAGACACAGGCAACAGAGCATGCACAATGTCGGCACTAGTACAGTGTATATCCACCTTTCGCAGCAATGCAGGCTGCTATTCTCCCATGGAGACGATCGTAGAGATGCTGGATGTAGTCCTGTGGAACGGCTTGCCATGCCATCTCCACCTGGCGCCTCAGTTGGACCAGCGTTCGTGCTGGACGTGCAGACCGCGTGAGACGACGCTTCATCCAGTCCCAAACATGCTCAATGGGGGACAGATCCGGAGATCTTGCTGGCCAGGGTAGTTGACTTACACCTTCTAGAGCACGTTGGGTGGCACGGGATACATGCGGACGTGCATTGTCCTGTTGGAACAGCAAGTTCCCTTGCCGGTCTAGGAATGGTAGAACGATGGGTTCGATGACGGTTTGGATGTACCGTGCACTATTCAGTGTCCCCTCGACGATCACCAGTGGTGTACGGCCAGTGTAGGAGATCGCTCCCCACACCATGATGCCGGGTGTTGGCCCTGTGTGCCTCGGTCGTATGCAGTCCTGATTGTGGCGCTCACCTGCACGGCGCCAAACACGCATACGACCATCATTGGCACCAAGGCAGAAGCGACTCTCATCGCTGAAGACGACACGTCTCCATTCGTCCCTCCATTCACGCCTGTCGCGACACCACTGGAGGCGGGCTGCACGATGTTGGGGCGTGAGCGGAAGACGGCCTAACGGTGTGCGGGACCGTAGCCCAGCTTCATGGAGACGGTTGCGAATGGTCCTCGCCGATACCCCAGGAGCAACAGTGTCCCTAATTTGCTGGGAAGTGGCGGTGCGGTCCCCTACGGCACTGCGTAGGATCCTACGGTCTTGGCGTGCATCCGTGCGTCGCTGCGGTCCGGTCCCAGGTCGACGGGCACGTGCACCTTCCGCCGACCACTGGCGACAACATCGATGTACTGTGGAGACCTCACGCCCCACGTGTTGAGCAATTCGGCGGTACGTCCACCCGGCCTCCCGCATGCCCACTATACGCGCTCGCTCAAAGTCCGTCAACTGCACATACGGTTCACGTCCACGCTGTCGCGGCATGCTACCAGTGTTAAAGACTGCGATGGAGCTCCGTATGCCACGGCAAACTGGCTGACACTGACGGCGGCGGTGCACAAATGCTGCGCAGCTAGCGCCATTCGACGGCCAACACCGCGGTTCCTGGTGTGTCCGCTGTGCCGTGCGTGTGATCATTGCTTGTACAGCCCTCTCGCAGTGTCCGGAGCAAGTATGGTGGGTCTGACACACCGGTGTCAATGTGTTCTTTTTTCCATTTCCAGGAGTGTAATTAGAATGACCACTACCTCCCTTTCCTAAAATTTTTATAAAATTCTAAAATATTATTTATATAAGAATATACAGCCTACAGTTGAAACGTTGAAACCTAGGTAAACGATAAAGTTAACCTGCAACTGTAGGCTGTATATTCTCAACGTTGGTAATAACTAACGTTGAAACCTAGGTTAACGATAAAGTTAACCTGCAACTGTAGGCTGTATATTCTTATATAAACAATGTCAGTTGCTGTCGCTGCATAAAAATGTTAAAAATTACTAAAATATTATGATGTCTGTGATTATTGATCTAAATTTTTAAATATATTTTTCACAGATCTGTATCAGAAGAGGAAATTGGAGGCGTAACATACTTCCCTCAATCTTTTCCGTAGCTTGACTGTATTTTTGATCAGTGCAGTCAGCGGTACGATAGAAAATGGTACTTCAGTTAAACAGGATTGTGTTTTTAGCTTTTTATAAATATTGTTTCCAACATCAAAATATAATAAATATCTAACTGATTTTCTCAGAAATGCTTTGACCAATAACCCTAACGTAATGTACAAATTTCGAGCTACCTCTGCTTTATAGATCAGTAATACTGTGAGCGGGCTGGGAATGCCAAAAACACATCCCGTTCAGGGACACTTGCCTTTGAGGAGAGAACGGTGCCGCTCGGATATTTTGAATTCCATTCGCAAAAAATTCTGACGTAGAAAATTGCCAACCATTGCCTGAAACAATTCTTTGTGGCCATCCTTCTAAACAAAACACAAAACGCGTGGTTGGGTGGCTTTAGTGCTAGTAGTCAAATGCTGTGGAGTGACAAAAGAATGTTTGCCATCTGCATCGATAATAATCAGCCATGTTGTGTTCCATAAAGGACCAGTAAAATCAATATGGCTGCGGCGCCAAGGACCGTCAAGTCGAGGCCAGTTGAAAAATCTTCGTGGAGTGCCGTCTGATGGTGCACGGATACCTGCAATGGGCGATCTTCAGTCTGTTTATCCAAGTTGTGATTAATTCTAGTGATTCCGCCGATGTCCTCTGTGTAATAGTTGCAAAACGTTTTGTTGCAATGATTTGGGACTCAGCACTCGTGTTTGTTTATTAGAAAAATGCTGTAAGATTACACCATGCTGAAAGGAGAGGCTGTCACGTTGTATGTGGTATTTGCGAACTGCTGCCTCTTGAGGTCGATTTCGGATTATGAGGCCAACCCATCCGAATTTAGTTCTTGAGCAATCATAGTGACTGATCTCGTTCAGCAGCCTAAGCGGTACGAAGAAAATCACTGGGATAATCTGATGAATGAAATTCCACATCACTTCCCATAGGTAAGAGACGCAGACTGTCGGCGTTTGCATGCTGTGCCTTAGGGCGATAAAGAATATCGTATTGATAATTGGAAAGAAGTAGTAACCAGTGTTGCCGATTGTCTGCTGCACGACCAATTGCTTTCGCTGGATGAAAAAGAGCAATCACAAGGAAAAATTTTCTAGTTGACTGTAGTTGACTTGGGCCTTGTGCAACCTCTTAGACACTAATGCTATGGAGCATTCCCTGTTGTGAGATAAAACTGCCCCTATTGCATGTAATGATGTGTCAGCTGCAAACGCCACTGGTTTTTGGCGAATCGAAATGCGTAAGACATGGACGACTAAGTAATGCATGTTCCGATTTCAGAAAAGATTGTTCACATTCTCCAGTCCCTGTAAAAGTAACATTTTTACGCTGGAGGCGATGTACTGGATCGGCTACTTGTGGTGCGTTTGGAATGAAATTTATGTAGTACATTAGTTTTCCAAGGACAGCTTGGAGTTCTCGTGTAGGAGAAGGTACTCTCGGCATGGCCTCCAAATGCTTAGTTGAGCGACGAGTGCCGTGGGCGTCAATAACATGTCTCATATATTTGATTTCAGTTTGGAAAATGAACATATCTGTAAATTACACTTGAGTCCTGCATCTGTTAAAACT
Organism: Schistocerca piceifrons; assembly: GCF_021461385.2. NCBI lineage: Eukaryota > Metazoa > Arthropoda > Insecta > Orthoptera > Acrididae > Schistocerca > Schistocerca piceifrons. The sequence continues at coordinate 322,869,723 of NC_060140.1, forward strand.
TGAGAAAGAGACTCCAAATTTTTGAGATGCCGTTCTGGTGTTTGTTCGGAGACAATGATGTCATCTAGATTATTTGAATAGGACGGAACTTTTCACATAACTTGTTCAAGAAAGCAATAAAAGCATCCAGGAGAAGAAGTGCTTCCGTTACAGGATGACGTGCGTGTTAACCGCCACAAAGTTTTCTATTTCCTCTTTCTGGGGAAGCTGATGATAAACATCGGCTAAATCAAGTGTTGAAAAGAATCATCGACCTGCAGGACCTAGGTCCATGAACTCTTAAATACGTGGAAGCCGGAGGGAATCAGTCCACGTTTAAGCGTTAAATGTAGCTTTTATAATCTGCACAAAGTCTGATATTCACAAGGAGAGATGCCCATTGACTTACAGAAGCACGTTTCAAAGCTCCGATTTGTTCTAATCTGTTGAGTTAAGGAGCAAATTCATCGTGATTGGTGTCGAACGAGCATGGTAAAAGAGCGTGCTAGAAGAAAGTACAGCTTAGGTTTTGCATTGTCCCTGAGCGTAATTCTTTGCATATCCGTGTGCTGTCGAACAAATGGACATATTTTTCACACAGCTGATGAATTCTGGCATGGGGCAGCTGCGTTTCAGTATCGCGCACATTGTCCTGAATATCTAAGCCAAATAAATGAAAAGCATCCACGGCAGAAATTTTGGGACTAGAACGTGACTGAACGACTCTGAAAGGCACTGATGTATCCGTATTTTTACATTTTGCTTGCAACTACACATTCCAACAACAGAGATACTTTCGCTGTTATAGGTCGTGAGGAGCAGGCGTCATATTTACAGCTGAGGGCGCACGAGTTGTTCATAAATATTAAAATAATAATGAACGAAGTACCAATATCTACATCTACGTCTACATTTATACTCCGCAAGTCACCCAACGGTGTGTGGCGGAGGGCACTTTACGTGCCACTGTCATTACCTCCCTTTCCTGTTCCACTCGCGTATGGTTCGCGGGAAGAACGACTGCCGGAAAGCCTCCGTGCGCGCTCGAATCTCTCTAATTTGACATTCGTGATCTCCTCGGGAGGTATAAGTAGGGGGAAGCAATATAGTCGATACCTCATCCAGAAACGCACCCTCTCGAAACCTGGACAGCAAGCTACACCGCGATGCACAGCGCCTCTCTTGCAGAGTCTGCCACTTGAGTTTGCTAAACATCTCCGTAACGCTATCACGCTTACCAAATAACCCTGTGACGAAACACGTCGCTCTTCTTTGGATCTTCTCTATCTCCTCTGTCAACCCGACCTGGTACGGATCCCACACTGATGAGCAATACTCAAGTATAGGTCGAACGAGTGTTTTGTAAGCCAACTCCCTTGTCGATGGACTACATTTTCTAAGGACTCTCCCAGTGAATCTCAACCTGGGGCCCGCCTTACCAACAATTAATTTTATATGATCATTCCACTTCAAATCGTTCCGTACTCATACTCCCAGATATTTTACAGGAGTAACTGCTACCAGTGTTTGTTCCGCTATCATATAATCATACAATAAAGGATCCTTCTTTCTATGTATTCGCAATACATTACATTTGTCTATGTTAAGGGTCAGTTGCCACTCCCTGCACCTAGTGCCTATCCGCTCCAGATCTTCCTGCATTTCGCTGTAATTTTCTAATGCTGCAACTTCTCTGTATACTACAGCATCATCCGCGAAAAGCCGCATGGAACTTCCGACACTTCTAACTGAAGTGGTACAGATTAGTTGCAAATTAGCAGTCAGATGAACAGTCTGCGGTTTGTCCTACGAATGTGATCATCCATGGTGACTTTCGGAAGACTGTCTTTGCCTAAACTATTACTGACAAAGCGTTCAGCTTTACGTCTGTTAGAGAAGAATTGGTTAGAATGAGGCAAGACTTGCACTATGTATTTCACTGTGCGATTACATTGCTTTCGCCCACGGTTTGCCAGGAGGAGTGGGTACGTGTTCAGATTGACAGATCGTATTTATTTCCATTTTCTCGACTGTTGCCTGGAACAGAATCTACTTTCCGTTGCTTTTCCATGCACACTTGCTGTGTGTTTCCCGATAGATGGCAGTGCCGGCATTCCGCGTGGTGGGGAAAGCACTTTTTGTTTTCACGCAATATTTCACACAAGACTTCAGCGGCTTGTAAAGAGCCGAGGAAGCAGCTGTGCATCCCGCTCTGTTTTTACGTTATTGCTTATAGCGGCGGTTGTCGCTCGCCATGCGAAACTGGGGCCGCTGCGAGTTATCCGCAGTCAGCGTTGCAACAGGCACATTAAAGTCAAGTGCTGCGACGTCTTGAACCTCTTGAGCTTCGATAACTTTAAGCACGCCACTGAGACTGGGCCTGCGATGCTTCAAAATCTCAGCCCGCACTTCGTTATCAGCAAGGTTCTGAATAATGGCATCGCGAAGCACTTCATCTTGAAATGAGGCTCTACAAGTTAAATTTACCGTTCCTAATCATGCCCCTGAGTTCAACGATCAGTTCCTTCTAATATTGATTATTCTGATGACGTGTACGAAAAAATTTGAAATGAGCAGGAGCTACATGAAACTGTGCTTCGAAGAAACCATCTAATGCTAGAGTAATGTCTTCATGGGGTAGCTTTGGGCTCTAACTGAGGGAACACTTGATACACAGTCGAAAAATATACACAGCTACCTACAAAAAAAGAGCTTCGTGAATCACTTGATATATCGTAAGCAGCGAATTGTCGCTCTGGCTGCAGGCGGTACTCTGTCCAGTCCTCTTGTGCGTCAAAAGAGAGGAAGGGTGCAGAAGGCGGCACGCGGCCATTGACGTTCTGTGCTTCAGCCGTTGGTGCTTTCTGAGGTTGTTCTGCTTCCACCAGTCTGCCAACAGCTGTTAGTAATGTTCCAGTTTGTTGACTCTGATACAAAATGGTTCAAATGGCTCTAAGCACTATGGGGCTTAACATCTGAGGTCATGAGTCCCCTAGACTTAGAACTACTCAAACCTAACTGATCTAAGGACATCACACACATCCATGCCCGAGGCAGGATTCGAACCTGCGACCGAAGCAGCAGCACCGTTCCGGACTGAAGAGCCTAGGACCGCTCGGCCACAGCGGCCGGCTGTTGACTCTAAAACCGATTAAGTGCAGTGAGGGATTGCTCCCCAGAGGTTGCCGCTGCATACAGAAATTAAAGACAATTCAAATAGATATGAGTTCCATACACAAAGATTTATTAAATATTTAACAATATGCGGAACACTGCCAACCTGAGTAACAGACACATCGCCAATAGGCGAAAAAATCATACTCGTCGCTAGTTCATGCCTGTTGTTTCGGTAGTGGAGATGGCCAATAAACTTAGTCAGACAGCTGGAAGAAGATAACACATTAATAGCTTTATTTCCACTATGTACACTTAATAATTGAGTTATACATAACTTTCAATGTGTTTATGTTCTTCTGTGGCGCTGAGTTATAACAAATAGTCTTGAAAGCTGATAGAATTGTATAAGCCACTGAATACTAGTAATATTTAGTAGCATCATGCTCTGTTTACGGAATGTCCTCACTGCCGTTTTCTGTTCTAATAGTGGTAAGTATATGCATGGTGAGTCAGGAGAAAAGGTACATGCTTTGAGAGGTGATAGCATCAGTGATTCTGAAAAAAACTTCATATGGACTTAGGGTAAACCTACCTAACTTAGTGACATTAAGGATTGTAAACGAAAATTAAAAACAAATATTCAATATAGAAATTGTATTTTACATGTAACACACATTGTTCTACTAACCTATGATAAACAACATTTAAGAAATGAAAAACTGTTGAAGTTATAAGATTTAGTAAGCAAAGTGGGTATGGTATCCAGATTAGGTACAGCATATCTAATTCTGTGACACTATGTGCTTAACTTCGTGATAATGTGCTTAATTCCGTGATAATTTTCTATTGGATTTTTAAAGCTTACTTCAAGCACTATTCATTCATTTTCAGCATCGCTGTCACTGTCACTGACATTTGCACAAATATTACATGTAAATACGTAGTATGAGGTGAATCGATGGACTGACAACTTCCCTGGAACTGTTGCAGAAGAAAACAACACTGAATTCTAGAACTTTTATTCTTCCTACAGCTGTAACTCTCTTTACAACTGGCGCACATATCATTTCTTTTGTTGTTTGACTTATGTTAGACACTGATTTCACTGTGCTACAATGGTTAGTGGATTATTGGGTTAACATTCAGACCAAACCCTTTTTCCTGAATTTGTGTTATGAAATTAACTAACTTAACTTCCAGTTCACTCGTAAGGGTTAACGGTCTATCCATTTTGACAATGATTACACTGTGTTCATCACCATCACTGCCGTTTCCACAGTCTTTTAGAATACTCCATGGAATGGAGATATACTTATCAGCTTTGTGTATCGACCACTTTTCTCCCGAAACCTTCTGAAGCGCTCCACGAAGACCATAAGTTGAATAGAATTGAGATGGAGCCATTGTTTCTGAAATGGACACAAACTGAAGAGTTGTTGCCGTTTTCCTAAGCGAATTACTCAGTAATAAGGCATTTAAATCCAACTATGATGAATAAGATTGTAAGTACGTTCCATTGGTAACGCAACTGCATATACACTGATGAGTCGCAACATTATGACCACCTATTTAATAACTTGTTTGTCCGTCTTTGGAAAGAAAAACATTACTGATTCCGCCTATCAGTGGTCCGACTGTTTGTTGATAGGGTTGTGGCAGTACATAGTATTAGATGGCTAAGCACAGGTCTACATCTACATCTACATCTACACCTACATTTATACTCCGCAAGCCACCAAACGGTGTGTGGCGGAGGGCACATTGCGTGGCACTGTCATTACCTCCCTTTCCTGTTCCACTCGCGTATGGTTCGCGGGAAGAACGACTGCCAGAAAGACTCCGTGCGCGCTCGAATCTCTCTAATTTTACATTCGTGATCTCCTCAGGAGGTATAAGTAGGGGGAAGCAATATATTCGATACCTCATCCAGAAACGCACCCTCTCGAAACCTGGACAGCAAGCTACACCGCGATGCAGAGAGCCTCTCTTGCAGAGTCTGCCACTTGAGTTTGCTAAACATCTCCGTAACGCTATCACGCTAACCAAATAACGCTGTGACGAAACGCGCCGCTCTTCTTTGGATCTTCTCTATCTCCTCCGTAAACCCGACCTGCTACGGATCCCACACTGATGAGCAATACTCAAGTATAGGTCGAACGAGTGTTTTGTAAGCCACCTCCTTTGTTGATGGACTACATTTTCTAAGAACTCTCACAATGAATCTCAACCTGGCACCCGCCTTGCCAACAATTAATTTTATATTATCATTCCGCATACTCCCAGATATTTTACGGAAGTAACTGCTACCAGTGTTTGTGGAGTTTAATTGTACTTGGTTATCTGAATTGAAGTGCACGACCGGAATCTTCTGCCTTGTGGCCGTTAACGTTCCGGTTACCTGCCCTGGCCATTGACGTAAATTCAGGCAGTGTATTTTCCTTATCGTGTTGTCGCTGTCCAGCACGGTGTGTAGTTTGACAGCTCAATGCTAATTGGTTGTGAGCGCCAATACCTTCTACGTTGTTCCATTGAACTCCCTGTTGTGTGTTGGTCGGGTGAAGCGGAGGTTTTCTTGTCGGTGGCTCCTTTGACTATCTGCCAGTTGGGTTGTCGTCGGATCGACAATGGTTGGGCCGACTGCCTGTTTCACCTAAGCGAGCGTTAGTGTTTGAATTCCAGGCCTACCCTCGGAACTTCTGACAAGGGAACCTCCCCATCGCACCCCCCTCAGATTTAGTTATAAGTTGGCACAGTGGATAGGCCTTGAAAAACTGAACACAGATCGATCGAGAAAACAGGAAGAAGTTGTGTGGAACTATGAAAAAATGAACAAAATATACAAACTGAGTAGTCGATGTGCAAGATAGGCAACGTCACGGAGAACGTGAGCTCAGGAGCTCCGTGGTCCTGTGGGTAGCGTGAGCAGCTACGGATCGAAAGGTCATTGGTTCAAGTCTTCCCTCGAGTGAAAATTTTAGTTTCTTTATTTTCGCAAAGTTATGATCTGTCCGTTCGTTCACTGACGTCTCTGTTCACTGTAATAAGTTTAGTGTCTGTGTTTTGCGACCGCACCGCAAAACCGTGCGATTAGTAGACTAAAGGACCTAAAACATTTGATCGCAACAGATTCCTCCACAGAAAAACATGTCTGATATATTCTACACGACACTGGTGACGGCATGTGCGTCACATGACAGGAATATGTTGTCGACCCACCTAACTAGTACACTTGGCGAATGGGTAAAAAGATTCTTCTACCTTCTCCGATTTAGGTTTTCTTGTGGATGTGATAATCGCTCCCAAAAAAGTGATGAAAACGTAAGAGTTTGTCACATAAACTGAAAATAAAGAATTAAACTTTTCCACTCGCAGGAAGACTTGAACCAAGGATCTCTCGTTTCGCAGCTGCTCACGCTAACCACGGTACCACGGCGCTCCTGAGCTGATACTAACCTGGATGTTGCTTATGTTGCGTATGGACTACTCAATTTGTATATTTTGCTTATTTTTTCGTAGTTCCACACATCGTCTTCCTGTTTTCTCGATTGATCTGTGTTCAGTTTTTCAAGGCCTATCTACTGTGCCAACTTATAACTAAATCTGAGGGGGGTGCGATGGGGAGGTTCCCTTGTGAGAGCCCTTGGGTGTACTGCCTTTTCTTGTTTCTTCATGTTTTTTTTTTGTACTTGTATGGCTGCTACCCGATTTTTAAATTAAGGTTGTTTTGCCCTTAAAGCGTCAGATGGTTTGGGCCTTCAGCCTAATTTTAAGAACTGTTTTACGTAAAGCCTTTGGCATTTTTAAATTTAATGTTATTGAGTCTTAAGTGTTGGGCCTTCAGCCGATTTTGAATTTAAGTTGTTTGCTCTTAAAGTGTTAGAATCTTTAGGCCTTCAACCTAATTAAGGAACTGTTTTAAGATAAGGCTTTGCCTTTTAAATTTCTGATTTTGGTTGACCTTTAAGTTATTCGTTTTCAGCCGTTTCTAAATAAAATTGTTCTTGCGCTTAAGGCATGAGATTTTACGGCGGATTCAGCCGCTAGTTAAGTTCCAAAACTAAAGCTGTGTTTTTTTTTTAATTTTCTTGTTCTCTTGTAATGTTTGATCAAATAAAAGGTTGTATGTTCGAGTGTAACTGACAGCCGCTTATTTTGGCTCTTTCCACAACTAAAAGTACCTGTCCTGTCCTGCAGGCTTAGCAGGGAGTCTCAAATACATTTAATGCCACTTTCAGTTTTCTTGAATCAATCCAAAACCGCACCCTCCAGCGAAAACGTGTGGCAGAAAAAAATTGATACATTAAATTCCCTCCAAAAATGTCCTATTCATTTTTTCTCTGGGACAAACAGAATGCGGAAAGAGAGAGTGAGACTATTGAAAATCTCGCGCGACGTGCACGCGCTGTAGCTTAGGTAGTTTTTGTAGGCCAGTGTGAGGTAGTTCCACGACTTGACAGACCTCAGTGTCTTCTATCAAACTGTTCCTCTCAGCTTTCTCTGCCCTACTGTGGTACGTTGTAAACAATAATAATGTTGGGATAATACAGAAAATAAATAATAATGTACATTAAATGTTTTCTGCATCGGAAACCATTCCGAATGGGGCATATATCCATATGAGGAGTTTTGTTCAGTATCAGTAATACTATCATACCTAAAAACACGTACATTTCCTCCTGACTCGCGCTGTAGAAGCACTGGATCTATGCGAAGCTTTCTTCTTTTTTTGTTATTTGATTCCCCCGTGCCCCATATGGGAGGGAAGGGTGGGCTGTCAGCGGTACAGTCAACCCGCTCCTCAGCCAGTTGACAATAAAAATTAAATGCAACGATAAAACAAGAAACAGAAAGGTGAGATATTGCAATGAATTAAATACTTTTTAAAGGTGAAAATCAAATGGAAGTTTGTAAACGTACGAGAGATGGGACTTCTTACATTTGTAGTTAAAAACGGTAATACCAGAAGATGAATCGAAACTCAAGAACAGCACATTTAAAACATGATGCCGAAACAGTTATACTTAAGAGAAGTGCTTTCCTGGCATTAAAGCTGGAAGGACCCGCTCGGGAACAGAGGGTCTGCTGTTGAAGGTGAAGAAGTTGGCCAGTTAGGAGGATAGGAATGTAGTGGCATAAGGGTGGAGGACTGGTACATAGTATCGAAGGGCTGAGAGTGGCTGTTGGGACAGAGGGGCGGCCGGCCGCTGTGACCGAGCGGTTCGAGGCGCTTCAGTCCGGAACCGCGCTGCTGCTACGGTCACAGTTTCGAGTCCTGCCTCGGGCATCGATGTGTGTGATGTCCTTAGGTTATTTAGGTTTAAGTAGTTCTAAGTCTATGGGACTGATGACCTCAGATGTAAAGTCCCATAGTGCTTAGAGCCATTTGAACCATTTGAACAGAAGGGTGGATGGAGTAGAGGGGGGTACTGGTGAGGGTAATAGTTGTTGCGAAGAGGGGTGGGGGGGTGGGGGGGGGGGCGGAGAAAGAGAACAGACGAGGAAAAGAGGGGGCTAAGAAAATGTGGGGAGGGAACGGAGATGTAGCCCTGAGGAAAGTGGACTTATAGCTGGTAGGACGGATAAATGTCAGCGCAAAGTTCATAATCTGAAAGGGAGAGATAGCTGAAGTTTCTTTGGGCGAGTAGGTGGAAGGTATGTAGGTGTGAGGCCGTTGCAGTGTGTTGGTGAAGGCGCGGCAGCATACGAGGATTGGAAAGTAGAGGGTAACTGGTTCAAATGGCTCTAAGCACTATGGGACTTAACATCTGAGGTCATCAGTCCTCTAGACTTAGAACTACTTAAACCTAACTAACCTAAGGACATCACACACAGCCATGCCCGAGGCAGGATTCGAACCTGCGAGCGTAGCAGCAGCGTGGTTCGACTGAAGCGCCTAGAGCCCCTCGGCCACAGAGGCCGGCAGAGGGCAACTATAGGATTATTCGAGACGAGTTTGCAGATGGTGTAGATTGTTCAGAGCTGTTCATTGTGAATGATGAATTGGTAAGGGGTCCTTGCGGGGAAAAGTAAACGGTTGCAGAAAGCGAAGTGGAGTGCATGGCGTTCCCGGATCTGATGGGACGTGTAGAACTTGGTTGGGGTGACAATGTTTTGAGTACTGCTGCTTGAGAAAACACGCTGGCCATTCGGAGTCACACGCAACGCGGTCACGTGATTTTAGCGCTCTCTGATGGTGTATTTGAGTGGCGTCACCCCTCGGACAACGGCGAGCGAAGTTAGAGCAAGCTCATGCTCGGCGCGTTTTCGGGAGGTTCCAAAGTGCCGTCTCCCCTCTAGCTGGGAGCGGCAGGCAGCGCACAATGTGCGGTCGACAAAGATGCCGTCGATACTGCAGTCGTAATCCTGACTTATCATCCCTGAAGTCGATTATGAATGCGACTACAGGTAAGGAACTGAGCGAGCACAGGATTAATGTTGCGGGCTGCATACTTAGCAAGTCAAGGCGCCGCTGTTAGTTCTTAGAGGCTTCCTTCGTTCTCACTGCAGTTCCACAAGAACGGCGAGTCTGGGAACAATGGCACTGCGGTCACTTCATACTCGTCGAACTGTTCTCTCTTGCTGAAGCGTGCGGGAGTGTAAGGATAGTCGTGACTTGTCAGTACCTTAGATGAGTACACGGTCTTGCTGCTGCAAAGTAAGGCGAAATGACCGATCGTCGGGATCACATGGCCATGAACAAAGCTGTGTTTTGTGACACTGTGGAGAGTGTAAGACGAAAATTAATTGAAAATACTCAATTGTAGATGTGTTCCATTAGATTAAAAGTGATATTTGGAATAATTTTCATGTTGTAGTTCATGCTTCAACGAAAAACACACAAATTTCGTCCAGTGTAAACAAAATGGTTGTATTATTGTTTATTCCACCTCACTATGAGGAAATATGCAGTGTCCAACGAAGAATGAACACGGAGAAACGTCACCGTTGTATTCCCGCGACGTAAAGCTCTCTACATCTGTATTGTCTGGTGATGACAACTTGCGTTGATAGACTAACAATGAGTTGTGTAGCTTATCACTCATTTCTGTAATTTATTTTGAATATTAATCACCGTTTACAGACGGCAGCTCTTCCTCATGCCATGTTTTCTGGTACTGTTGTTACAGGCTCGGTAAATCCTCCAAAGTGTGTATATGTCAACGTAATTGTTAGACATTCTCTGAATACATATTTTACACATATTGTTGGGGCGACCTATCGTTGTATTATAAAAGAAGTGAAGACCGCTTGCTGTGAAACAGTTTATTTAATGACCATTTGCGACAGTAACTAGATGTCATCCTCAGAGTCTCACATCCCGCAAGAATATAAATACACGTCAGTCTCGTCGACACAGTGAGAATGTCATCCAATTATAATAATACAGCCCCATAATTGTTTGTCAAATATGTAAAACATGTTCAATATGGATATTTTATTTAACATGTTTTATATGGTTGATAAATCAGCGTGCAGCAGTATTATTATAACTGGAGTATATTCTCAGTCTGCCTATGAGACAGATGTGTATTTACACTTCTGGGAGATCTGAGGATCTGCTCTACGCCCACAAGCTCCAAGTAGTGCAACAATATCCAAAGCTCAGCGTGCTCGACACAAATTCTAAACACAGTTCCTGAAGATGATCAAAACTCGACCCTACTTTCTCAAGAAATTCATGTCAGACGAGACCCACTTTCATTGATCGGTCTATGTAAAAAACCAAAACTTTAGGCACTAGACACCGAACAATCCTCGTCAAATGCATGAAAGCCACTCCATAGCGCATAAGTTATTGTTTTGTGTGTCATGTCTGTGCAGGATGTTACTGGTCCGTACTTTTGAGAATTATGCAGGTGGCACTGTTACAGAAACATCACATCGATATGATCTTAAGTTGCAACAGTTCGAATGCAAAAACTTCATCATCAGAACATCCATATGCAGTCATTCTTGTTCAAGTAGGACGGTACAGCCGCTCACAGAACGCCCCTGACAACCTTACGCAGAACATATCCGGAGTGTCTCGTATTCCGCTTCGATGATGTCAACTGGCCAAATTTATCGGCTTTTTTTTCTGTGATGATTTCTGAAATCCAGAGTGCATGCTAACGGGCTAATACTTACTGAGGACTTGAAAAATCATCCACGCCGAAATTAGAGCCGTAGTAAGCTATACTCTTCGCAAGGTTATGGCGACTGTGAGTGTTCGTGCCGAAAATTGCATCGCCAACAGTGGTGGAGACATAAATAACATAATTTATAAGAAGTGACGTGACTGCTACGAAAGGGAATAACGCAGTATCAAGTCTTGTTCTTTCGGATGTAATGTACATAGATAGCTGTACATCTTCATGGTTAAATAAGACGTTTAAAATAAGTCATTTTTTCTGCCACACTCAAGTTGTATTCTCTTATGCTGAATTCTAATACCGCTACCGTTGTTGATGTAACACACAAAGGTAAGCTTTGCTTGCAAGGTGCGACACCTAGCAGCTAAACCTCTTCATTTGCTTACGTTGCACCTGCAAGCACAGTATACTGACGATGAGCCTGCTACGCATCGTTCGAATTTGTCATCGTTTTGTTATGTTCTTACACACATACACCAATAAAAGTTTTATATCACCCCTTTATCTAAAAATTAATAGAAGAGGACACAAAAATTGGTTCTGAGGCATGCGTAGTTTATTTGCAATGTGTCCAGATCACCAAATCAAAAGAACAAATAGATCCGTAACAATAAAATCGTCTATTTCCCGTGGGAGGTTTTTCACATCTTAGCAACGCCAGTACGTAGAGGAGCGTTCACTTGCTCGTAAGCAGGCTTGAATCCTTCGTGGCATACTACAGACGAAATCATCAATCCAGCCCTGGTCCAAAGTGTCCCAATCTAGGATGGTGATTCCGCGTAAGTCGCGAAAAATACGGGGGCGTTGTGGACGTGCAAAAACATTTCTTTTCAATCGGTCTCACACCTGTTCGATTGAGTTCATGTGTAAGGAACAGGCAAACCAATCCACTCTTGTGATCCTAGCATGCTGAAGGGATGTGTTCACAAGAACACCACGATGAGTACCCAAGTTATCATCCATCTAGCTGAAATTGTCACCAAAATGTTGACGATAAGACACCATTACTGATTGCAGAATCTCATGCCTGTACCGTAGAACAATGAGATTACCGTCAGCAACCACGGAAGGTGAACTGTGGCGCCATGCAATGCCACCTCAGAATATCACTCCACTACCAGGTTGTTACACATGTGGGACACAGCGTTGTAAGCGTTCGGAACTACCGGATTGCCTCCAAACAAGTTGTATGCTATTATCAAGGTACAAACAGATCGGAATCCGTCCGTAAACAAAACCAAAGGGCAATCCTGGCTCGTCCATTTTGCATGATTCCTTGCACATCTGTAACGGAGTCCGTAGTGTTACGGTGTGAGCAGTGTGTCAGAACTCCCCATTACATTGATTAAATATTACATTGAGTATCGAAAACAATGTAACCAACTTAAGGCTATTCTTTGCATTATGTAAGATATGCCTTCGGTGATGGCAGGTCTTACCACACGCAAGACCTGATTTCATTTAAAGATTTAGATGGCTTAACTACACTTGAAGATGGAATTCAAGACAAAATTCGCAAGCATAGCGTGAAGCGCAATTGCTGGGTTAGACCGCGCGGCCTAGGGCGCCTTCCGTCTCCCCCCGTCGGAGGTTCGAGTCCTCCCTCTGGCATAAGTTAGTTTAAGTTAGATTAAGTAGTGCGTAAGCTTAGGGACCTCCGCAGTTTGGTCCCATAAGACCTTACCACAAATTACAAAAAAATAAAAATAAAAAAATGCAAGGTTAGGGTTGAGATTGTTAGTCACAGTTTGCAATAATCCCATGTTTTGCTTGTCAGTTAAAGTAGTCACCAGCATTTTGTACAACCCTTTGCCAGCGATGTGGAAGTCGTAGGATACTCTTAGCAGTGCCAGTCGTGTTGAGAGTTCGAGCGGCGTGGTCTATTGCCCGATGAATTTGTAACAGTTCTGAAGCGAATGCCGTGAAGTGTTTCCTTCAGTTTAGAAATCGAGTTGAACTCACGAGGGCGTAAGTCAGGGGAGTGCAGTAGGTGGTATAGCACTTAGAGCCTCGTTAGTCAAACAAATCAGTAACAGCTTGTACTGTACGTGCTTGAGCATTGTACTGCAAAATGATGATCAGGTCCTACGGAAAGTGTCATCACTTCTGTCTCTGTGCTGTTCAGTTTTGGAACACAACTTACGACCAACTTAGAGAGAGAAGTGATGACACTTTCTGCAGGCCCTGACCATCATTTTGAAAGACAATAAGACAATGCTTAAGCACGTACAGTGCAAGCTGTTACTGATTTGTTTGACTGGTGGGGCTGCTAAGTGCTATACCACGTACTGCACTCCACTGACTTAAGTCCTCGTGAGTTCCACTCGATTTATAAACTAAAGGAAACACTTCACGGCATTCGCCTCAGAACTGCTACAGATTCGTCGGGCAATAGACCGCGCCGCTCGAACTGCCATCACAACTGGCACTGCTAAGAGTATCCTGCGACTTGCACATCGCTGGCAACGGGTTATACACAACGCTGGTGACTACTTTGAAGGTCAGTAAAACTTTGAACCACGTATCTATTTTGTACGAGCTGTAAATAAATAGTTGCCACTATTAAAGTTCCAAACCTCGTATGCAGTCAGATACCTTAGGTATTCATTGTTACAGGTTCATTTGTTCCTGTAGTTTTTCATATTCAAATACGCAGTCAGATAGCTGATCCAAACGCCAGTTTTAAATTTTTCATGTAACGGTCTGTTGCGTGCTTAAATGACAGTGAAACTGACACTCATACAACACACACACACACACACAGTGTTATGCAGGTTAAATTCCGATTATTGATAGCTTAAGTTGCTTATCGAGTCCATTTTCACAGACGAACTTATTTGTTGTAGGTAAGTTACAACGATATACGACGTAAAGCTCGCCATGGTCGTCGTGAATGGCGATACGCATCTGCTAACAGTTTGATGCGATAGGCGCTTCGAAAGCCGAATTGATTTCTGGAGAACTCAGCCCAAGCTTCTGTTCAATAAAAAGTCGCAGATATCGATCATCCTGTGCACCTGTCGAACGTGAACGGCCTATGCGGAGTAAATCCTCTACACTAACCATCAACTGGAACCAATTCCATCGCCGCACCACATCACTGTGACTCCGGTGTACACGTCGAGAAGCTTCTCAGATTGACAATCCTTCTGCGCGTATGTAATGATGCGGGCACTGTCATTAGTCAAAACTGCCCTTCGTGGCATGATGAATATTCACTCTAAGGTTCCATAGACGTCTCTCGCTCGTTCGTACCTGCGTTTTTTCTTTCAGCTGAAATGCCGCGGTCCATTTGTATGTTGCGTTCTACCCGCAAGTAGCGCTCATAGTAATTACGTTTATGTTTACAGACAACATCAGGGATATTCCACAACATTTCTGGATTGCAGCCGGATCTCATCGATTTCTTTCCACGATATTTCGGCTGACAACCTTACAGCCATCTTCAGGCGAGTGTTTGACACTAGAGATTGCTAGTGCAAGTCGCTCTATTTATAAGTAAAAGTGCCGCAAGACGCACATGCGCAAGTTACCGTAGCATGCGCGCCACCTGTCGATTCCAAGGCCCTCTACAATATTACTGTATCTATGGAGCGCAAACGTATGCGTGAAACAAGTAAAACATGCACGCAGACGTGTCCAAAACAATAAAATGCAAAATTTCAATATTAAAATTAAAATTACTTGTCGCTTGACATGTCAGAAGCCATAAAAAGTTTTCTTTTGGTTGATATTAAAGAAATCAACTGGTCCCAGGCCTTATTCAATAGAAAGCTGCCATCACGATTAATGAGATTTTCCGCCAAACGTATTTCCACGGATTCCTTAACAACTGAATCCCAGAAGGATCCCGATGGGGCCAAGATTTTCGTGGCCGAATAATCCTGTGGAAATATAATGTTCGGCTATTTCGATGAAATGCTCTGGACTTAAACACCTCCTTATCCTCCACCCACAAGATCAAGAGGATAAGGAGGTGTTTAAGTCTACATCTACATCTACATTTATACTCCGCAAGCCACCCAACGGTGTGTGGCGGAGGGCACTTTACGTGCCACTGTCATTACCTCCCTTTCCTGTTCCAGTCGCGTATGGTTCGCGGGAAGAACGACTGCCGGAAAGCCTTCGTGCGCGCTCTAATCTCTCTAATTTTACATTCGTGATCTCCTCGGGAGGTATAAGTAGGGGGAAGCAATATATTCGATACCTCATCCAGAAACGCACCCTCTCGAAACCTGGCGAGCAAGCTACACCGCGATGCAGAGCGCCTCTCTTGCAGAGTCTGCCACTTGAGTTTATTAAACATCTCCGTAACGCTATCACGGTACCAAAATAACCCTGTGACGAAACGCGCCGCTCTTCTTTGGATCTTCTCTATCTCCTCCGTCAGACCGATCTGGTACGGATCCCACACTGATGAGCAATACTCAAGTATAGGTCGAACGAGTGTTTTGTAAGCCACCTCCTTTGTTGATGGACTACATTTTCTAAGCACTCTCCCAATGAATCTCAACCTGGTACCCGCCTTACCAACAATTAATTTTATATGATCATTCCACATCAAATCGTTCCGCACGCATACTCCCAGATATTTTACAGAAGTAACTGCTACCAGTGTTTGTTCCGCTATCATATAATCATACAATAAAGGATCCTTCTTTCTATGTGTTCGCAATACATTACATTTGTCTATGTTAAGGGTCAGTTGCCACTCCCTGCACCAAGTGCCTATCCGCAGCAGATCTTCCTGCATTTCGCTACAATTTTCTAATGCTGCAACTTCTCTGTATACTACAGCATCATCCGCGAAAAGCCGCATGGAACTTCCGACACTATCTACTAGGTCATTTATATATATATTGTGAAAAGCAATGGTCCCATAACACTCCCCTGTGGCACGCCAGAGGTTACTTTAACGTCTGTAGACGTCTCTCCATTGATAACAACATGCTGTGTTCTGTTTGCTAAAAACTCTTCAATCCAGCCACACAGCTGGTCTGATATTCCGTAGGCTCTTACTTTGTTTATCAGGCGACAGTGCGGAACTGTATCGAACGCCTTCCGGAAGTCAAGAAAAATAGCATCTACCTGGGAGCCTGTATCTAATATTTTCTGGGTCTCATGAACAAATAACGCGAGTCCAGAGCAATTCTCCCATATGTCGGGAACATTTCATCGAAAGTAGGCAGAATTTTAAAGAAACATCGTGTGAAAGCAATCTTCCGGCCACCTACAAAGACTCGTGCTCTTCTGGGCTCAGCCAAGGATGATCTGGGATTACGGAAGGCTGAAATTTATAAAATACCTTGCGAGTGTGAGAAAGCCTACATTGGTCAGACCACACGCACAGTACACGACCGCTGCGTTGAACATGAGCGCCACACTTGCCTTTTACAGCCCAGTAAGTCGGTCATAGCTGAACATTGTATTTCCACAGGACACACTATGGATTATTCGGCCACGAAAATCTTGGCCCCATCGAGATCCTTCTGGAATTCAGTTGTTAAGGAATCCGTGGAAATACGTTTGGCGGAAAATCTCATTAATCGTGATGGCGGCTTTCTATTGAATAAGGCCTGGGACCCGTTGATTTCTTTAATATCAACCAAAAGAAAACTTTTTATGGCTTCTGATGTCGAGCGACAAGTAATTTTAATTTTAATATTGAAATTTTGCATTTTATTGTTTTGGACACGTCTGCGTGCATGTTTTACTTGTTTCACGCATACGTTTGCGCTCCATAGATACAGTAATATTGTAGAGGGCCTTGGAATCGACCGGTGGCGCGCATGCTACGGTAACTTGCACATGAGCGTCTTGCGGCACTTTTACTTATAAATAGAGCGACTTGCACTAGCAATCTCCAGTGTCAAACACTCGCCTGAAGATGGCTGTAAGGTTGTCAGCCGAAATATCGTGGAAAGAAGTCGATGAGATCCGGCTGCAATCCCGAAATCTTTTGGAATATTCGATACGCCGGGAAAACTTCAAGAGTCACAATATCAGGGATTACGTTCTGCATCGTACAGTAACAATCACTATAGCAACACGCTTGCACGACGTACGGGGTTGGTGAAAACTTGTGTTGATGTGTATTTCGACGGTGCCTACCGTGGCTACAAGTTTTTTACGTTTTGTTTACTACTTTAGGAAGACAAGTGTGTTGCCCTTTAGCTGCTTCTCAGTTTATGTACGTAAATGCTACTACCAATACTGCTATATACTATCGCGAAACTCTCATGTTAAGTTTGCACATACCTTTTATCTTTTCTAGATGCTTTAAAGATCACATAGAACGAAACAGGTCGTAAAAGGAAGAAAAAAATTCAAGCTAAGACTGCTTTAAATTCTACAAATTCTGCTATCAGCAGCTGTATTTTAGGCAGTAGTATCGAAAGAATCCCAGCGTGTACGATCTGGCTTGTAAAATAGCTGACTACTGCCCAAGCGGTGCAGGTCGGCAGCTCGGCGGACCTTGTACTCGTCGAAAACTGATATCTCCGTCTTACACAGCAAAAGCTTGGCAGAAGCCGCGGCGGAGCGGCTTTCGCGATATGACAGTGCTTAACGGCCAGCGGCATAAAGACCGCCTTTCAGTATTCGCAAAGTTACATCGGGTTGTGATAGTTTTTGTGTGCTCCCGCTCTCTTTTGCTCAGAGTAGCTTACAGTTTCTGAAATTCTCATAAAGCCCGCGGGATGCTTCCAGCAGCGCAGACGTCAATGTAGTAGATGTGACGACTGGAGATACCTGAGCCGGCACATGAAGAGATTGATACTATTTCGAAGCTGACAGGTAGGCTTAGCAAGCGCCGCTTTTGCCGAGAGTTGCACTTGCCGATCTAGTTAGCTACATGTTGGACACAGAATCTGTTGCTGATTTACGTTTATGTTCGCGGTTGATGATTGGTTCCCTTTGAAATGAAGGAAAGAGAAAAATTATATGTAATTGTTGGCTGGGAGACCGGAGAGGTAGGTTCAGTCGCCTAATCGAGAGGGTTATCTTCCTCTACCAATAATGCTGTCTTAAACGTTTGTCAACATGGAGATTATTACCCACCAGTTGTCGAATATGTGTGATTTAGTCTACACGTTTCGATACTACGTTATCCCATTTTCAGGGTTCTGTAAGACAAGGAAACATAACTGATTGCTTCTCACTACTGCGGATGGTAACATACATGTAATGGAAATCTCTAAATTACCGAGTACGAGGGGCGTTCACTAAATAATACAATACAATTTTTCTGAAAGCAGGTTGGTTTCGTTCGTGATTCCAGTTCACCATATTTTTCCGCACTGTTTTGACTACAAAACTCTGTTTTTCGACATAATCTCCGTTCAATGCGACGGCTTTACGCCACCTTACTGGGAAGGCCTGTAAGCCCGCATGGTACCACACCACAGCTCGCTGTCGGAGCCAACGGCTTGCTACAACAATAGCATCCCCAGTATCCACGTTCTGCTTCCCGCGGAGTTGGTCGATCACCTGGAATGAGAGTGCCCGTACGTTTCGACAATGAAAAAGTCACATACGGTGACCGGTCGGCACACTGGAGATCGTAAGGGTTAGCGCGACCTTGTTGCGATCATGACAGACGCCTCGACCAACGACTCGCTGTGCTTTTGTTATTTCCAGGGCTCCTTAGATATTCTGTAGGTGACTAAGAATATCTGTGGTGCTCTCGTTTTCCATCAAAATAAACTCAATGAGAGATCTCTGTTTAGAGCGCACCTCCGTTTCAGACGCCATTTTGGAGGCTTCATACAACGCCGTCACTTATTGGTACTTCATGAAACAGTATGGGCTGAAGCGGGAATATTCCACGGGAAAATTCCACAGTGTCAACCGAAACTAACCAAGAAAAAACTTACGTTCCGTTACTTATTAAACGCCCTTTGTAGATCTATGTACCTTACAATTAATGTATCATTACGTACAGTCAAAAATAACAAGGAAGCAGCAAACATGCATTGTCAGACACAGAAGATAGGTATGGTGTCTGTTCTGTCGGACATGCATGTTCGAAAGAACAGACACCGTACCTCTATAATATACGCGCTGACGGATAATGATTTTTCAGTACAAATACACAGTAAGACTGTGAGCGAAGGGGAATAATGGACAGAGGATACTCCTCTGTAGTATGCGGCGTGTGGAGATTTGGGTCGGACGAGAGAGATGCTTGGACAGACGAAGCGGTTAAAGGCAAACGCTCGCGTGAAGCGAGAAATCCGGGTTCGAATCACAGTCCACCACAAATTTTGCGTTCATCGCTACTGAGTTGTATCAATGCCTCAATGCAGCAGAAGTTGGAAATTTCTTTCGTAAGATATAAATGACTCTTTCTTACACTTCTTGAGGTGACGCATAGCGCTCACTTACGGCTACGTTTACTAAACAATAGTCCACTATCAGTCAGCTATCAAAGACTGTACTGTAAGTGTAGTAAACAGAGCTATGTGTGTATGCTACGCGCTACGGTGAGCTGAAGGAACTATGTTTATATGTCTGACGACACATGTTGCAACTTGGTCGGCAAACAGTAGCTCGCGAATCACATGTGGCTCTTCGGCACCTTGTTTGTGGCTCTTCTACAACATACCACGCTCGGACGAGCACGTACAGCGCGAGTGAAACTTCGTGGCCCATGTGCAGGTTCCCGGCCTGGCGAGTCTATTTCGATGTGGCGTTAGACGGGGGTGTAAGTGAAATTACCATTCTCTCTCGGGACTCAGGCTGCTTTTACTACTTGTGGCGACGTCTTCGGAAGTGGGGGTGAGTAATGCTTCGAAGTCAGGCCTGTGAGATTAACGCGCTGAATTAATGCAAAATGGAGAAGCGTAAGGATCAGTTCTATTGGAGAGTGTGGAACTGTTTCCCGTGAAGTCTGAAAAAAATGCGTGCGATTGGGCGAAAGGAGAAGATAATTATGTTGAGAATGCACTAACAAAGGATCATTTGGAAAGCGATTTTATAAGAACTCTGAGTTCTGAGTCGGAAATGAGTGAAACAGATGATGATAATAACGTTTGTTATTTCAAAACGATAATTTTGATGTGTGGAAAGCTTTTCGCAACAGGTTTCAGAAATTTAGAAATAGTCAAACGACGTTAGCTTTTGTTACAAAAAAGGTTTGTAATGTTTCTGTAACAAAATTACATTTTTCTGCCTTCAGTATAGACACTGGAAGCTTTGAAATGCAATTGTTGACTTTAAAACACAAAGAACTTTGAAGCTCTAAATTTGAACATCTTTGTGCTGAGATAAAAATATCGCGGAAAAACAAATGTGAACTTAGTTCATAGCACAAGTATTGTGCTTTGAAGAACCTAGAGAAGGAAGATATGTTGATTTGGAATACCTGGAATAGCATTCCTCACTCATTTAATCAGCTGAAAAAACTAGCATTTGCTGTGCTTTCATTATTCGTGGTCAACATATTCATGAGAAAAATCATTTTGTAGCGTCAAATTTATCAAAATAAAATAGAGAAGTCGTCTCATTGATGAGAGCCTGGTATCGTGCCTAAAACTGAAAACAATAACATACAAACCTGACTTACCAAAACACAAGGCCAAAGTTCACATTGGTGTTTGTCAGTCATTGTCATGAATTAATTTTTTGGATACCTTACGATTTAACTTTATCAATATATAATATTGTTGTAATTTAACTAAGGCTTAAAACTTTAAGCAAAATTTATTAAGTTAATTTTAGCGAGTGTTGCGGAATGAAAGAAGATATAGTGTCGAATACTTCGAAAGGTGTGTTAAGGAGGAGGAGGAGATTACTGTTTAACGTCCCGTCGACAACGAGGTCATTAGAGACGGAGCACAAGCTCGATTAGGGAAGGATGGGGAAGGAAATCGGCCGTGCGCTTTCTAAGGAAACATCCCGTCATTTGCCTGAAGCTATTTTGGGAAATCACGGAAAACCTAAATCAGGATGGCCGGACGCGGGATTGAACCGTCGTCCTCCCGAATGCGAGTCCAGTGTGCTAACCACTGCGCCACCTCGCTCGGTGAAAGGTGTGTTAAGATGGTTACTAAATACATACAGGGTGAAAGAAAAGAGATAGTCGAAACAAGTGCACAAGGCGACTATGGATGGGAGAGTTAAAAGGGATCGATCTCAGAAAATGTATCTCACGACCTCAGCGAATGTACCTCATTCGGATTCAGGACCTTTCCAGCAAAGTCAAATTTAGGAGTATCATAATTAAGTTAATAACAATGTACCTACCATATACACTCTTGGAAATGGAAAAAAGAACACATTGACACCGGTGTGTCAGACCCACCATACTTGCTCCGGACACTGCGAGAGGGCTGTACAAGCAATGATCACACGCACGGCACAGCGGACACACCAGGAACCGCGGTGTTGGCCGTCGAATGGCGCTAGCTGCGCAGCATTTGTGCACCGCCGCCGTCAGTGTCAGCCAGTTTACCGTGGCATACGGAGCTCCATCGCAGTCTTTAACACTGGTAGCCTGCCGCGACAGCGTGGACGTGAACCGTATGTGCAGTTGACGGACTTTGAGCGAGCGCGTATAGTGGGCATGCGGGAGGCCGGGTGGACGTACCGCCGAATTGCTCAACACGTGGGGCGTGAGGTCTCCACAGTACATCGATGTTGTCGCCAGTGGTCGGCGGAAGGTGCACGTGCCCGTCGACCTGGGACCGGACCGCAGCGACGCACGGGTGCACGCCAAGACCGTAGGATCCTACGCAGTGCCGTAGGGGACCGCACCGCCACTTCCCAGCAAATTAGGGACACTGTTGCTCCTGGGGTATCGGCGAGGACCATTCGCAACCGTCTCCATGAAGCTGGGCTACGGTCCCGCACACCGTTAAGCCGTCTTCCGCTCACGCCCCAACATCGTGCAGCCCGCCTCCAGTGGTGTCGCGACAAGCGTGAATGGAGGGACGAATGGAGACGTATCGTCTTCAGCGATGAGAGTCGCTTCTGCCTTGGTGCCAATGATGGTCGTATGCGTGTTTGGCGCCGTGCAGGTGAGCGCCACAATCAGGACTGCATACGACCGAGGCACACAGGGCCAACACCCGGCATCATGGTGTGGGGAGCGATCTCCTACACTGGCCGTACACCACTGGTGATCGTCGAGGGGACACTGAATAGTGCACGGTACATCCAAATCGTCATCGAACCCATCGTTCTACCATTCCTAGACCGGCAAGGGAACTTGCTGTTCCAACAGGACAATGCACGTCCGCATGTATCCCGTGCCACCCAACGTGCTCTAGAAGGTGTAAGTCAACTACCCTGGCCAGCAAGATCTCCGGATCTGTCCCCCATTGAGCATGTTTGGGACTGGATGAAGCGTCGTCTCACGCGGTCTGCACGTCCAGCACGAACGCTGGTCCAACTGAGGCGCCAGGTGGAAATGGCATGGCAAGCCGTTCCACAGGACTTCATCCAGCATCTCTACGATCGTCTCCATGGGAGAATAGCAGCCTGCATTGCTGCGAAAGGTGGATATACACTGTACTAGTGCCGACATTGTGCATGCTCTGTTGCCTGTGTCTATGTGCCTGTGGTTCTGTCAGTGTGATCATGTGATGTATCTGACCCCAGGAATGTGTCAATAAAGTTTCCCCTTCCTGGGACAATGAATTCACGGTGTTCTTATTTCAATTTCCAGGAGTGTAGTTCAAACAATTTGACTTTCAAAAGAAATCTCAATAGTTGTACTCTTGGTACTTGGCTCTATTGATTGATGAGGATGCCTACCATTGTTCTCAGAGCATATTAATTGTAAGATACGTAATACTACATGACAATGTAGACAGATTTTCATTTCGTATGTGCTGGTATGCATAGCAATTAGAAGTAATGATTTGAATTTTCTTGTTTTATAGAACATAATAATGGGATAATGTAGCCCCCAAAGCGTGTTGTGTCAAATAAATTGCACATTTTCAACAAGTAGCGCGTAATAATCTCTGAGCTGATATCGTGATGTAGTTGCACGACGGCATCGCACCAGATTAGATGAATCTGTTGAAGAGCACGTGACTAATGGACGTGTGTGTAGTGTGGCGTCATGTTTGTGTTGCATGATGATGAGAGAACGGGGGACCTTTATGCCATCAGCTCTTCTCCTCTTCCTTCACAAACTATGGTGATGAAAATCAGGATCTGACCCGGTTATTCATTGGCCAAACGCAGCTCAAAGACGTTCATTGGCTGCCACGGATACTGAGGCTGGTTGCCACTAAAATGACTAGAGTTAACTCAACTGTAAATTACTGCCACTGTAGGTGGCGAATTTGTTAAACTACAGTATCATATTGGGAGAGAAAAAGAGTTCAAGTTTGCAGCTATCTATCTGAGTTACTTTAATCCGTGATTTCAGAAATCATCACATACACGCATTTTGGAGTGCGTATTTGGAATGCACTACGAGCACTTTCTTTCATCATTCTGATACAATTCGTGTTAGTATTCCATCTTTCATGAAAATGACTTCGACAGGACGTCAAAACTTAATCTTTCCAAATTTTGGGCTAGGGGCATATTTATTAATACTGCTTTGTCTTCAGTCATAAAATTTCAATTTTTTGATTACTGTACAACGCGTTTCTGAGCTACAACTCCACTTTCAAGGACTATATAGACACAATGGGCGTTACATCTACTTCAGATTTTTATTTAACAGTAACAGAACGACACAGCTGTTAGATTTAACCAGAAAACTTTCCCAAGAGGAGTTATTAACAGAAATGTTAGAAAAAGAGAGAAATGAAGTACTGTAGCGTATTACCTGCATTTCACCACACAACATTCATCTCCTGTATTTGTGAAAAACTTTACTTTTGCACTTATATTTTGAACGACTTAAAATGTTTCTGACGGTACTACATGATTCAAATGACGCATGCTTAATCTATATTACACCGATGTGATGGATTATTTAATTATGTATTATTTCCATATACATCATCGAGTGACAGTTAAGAATTTTATTTTTACATTCCTACATCTTCAACAAGAGAGTTGTCATCCTTATTGAAGTTTATAGTAACTCAAAACCTCATTACAATTTAGTGATTCTGTTAATTGTGTAATTTATACTTGTTCAGGTTGTAACTTAGTAATAACTTCACGAGGAAGACACAGAGAGAGAGAGAGGGAGAGAGAGAGAGAGAGAGAGAAAGAGAGAGAGAGAGAGAGAGCAGGGTGGGTGGAATGAGATAGACGTAAGAGGGTATGTTTATGTTTGAGAGAGGTTCAAAATGGTTCAAATGGCTCTGAGCACTATGGGACTTAACTTCTGAGGTCATCAGTCCCTTAGAACTTAGAACTACTTACACCTAACTAACCTAAGGACAGTACACACATCCATGTCCGAGGCAGGATTCGAACCTGCGACCGTAGCGGTCGCAAGGTTCCGGACTGTGGCGCCTAGAACCGCTCGGCCACCCCGGCCGGTTTGAGAGAGGGTTAAGGAAATTGTTCATTGCTTCTTGTGAGGGTGTTGTTTTATCAAACAGTCATTACTATCTACAGAAAATAATTTGCTGTATTCACTACCTGTCCATTCAGCACATCAGTTGGTCGAAAAATCTTTTGTCTGTTTATTAATAGTGTATCTTGTAATTGAGTCTTGTGTCTGAGCTTTGTCTATGGCAGATGGTGACATCTTTATAGATGTCTGGAAGGCTGTGTTTACTATCATAAAGGTGAGTTGGCATTGCAGATTTATGAAGTACATTTACACGTAGAGCTGACATGTGTTCGTTATATCGCGCGGCAAATGAGTACTTCTCAGGGTGTGCATTGTGATATTGTTAATACCTGGTTGCTTATGTTTATCAGTTTTATTGCAAATGTGAGGAAGGACACGCTTTATTTTATTACCTGTGTACCGGCTCATTTTAATACCATAATTTTTGAACTGATCGACTACTCTATAATAAGCTCTGCCAGTGAATGAAGTGAATGCCTTATTTAACAAAGATTTAACGAAGCAATTCGCCAAATAGCGGTACAATTGAGAAGTTATTTTATTTTCACTACCAGTATCGGCAGTTCATTATGCCGTCTTCAGGCACCATATGCACCTCTCAAAGATAATCGATATTAGTATACTGGGGCCCTATGTCTCTGGACGTCGTGAATTCGTACCTCAGTTGCTGCCTTCGAAGGCTTGACTGCAGTGCTTTATGGTTTTAGTGTCTGTTGGTAACAAGCCTGTTGGTTCATCTCTATTTTGTTCCTTTTTCATATTATTATTTCCTTTTTTATTTTTCCATTCTTCCTAGCGTGCCTGAAAGAGGTGAAGTCTTTGTGGCGGCACTTGTACCTCTGCTAAATAGCTGCTCGATGTACAGAAAGTGCACGTCTCAGGGTGTGCATTATCCTCGCATATTATCCGTGCATAGCTCGGTAAGTTTTGAAAAAATAAAAAACAAAATCTGAAACCTCCTGGTAGAACGAATGTTCTCGTTTAGAATACGAATTTCCGGTTGTGAAGATGTAGATGACGAAACCGTCCACGAGTAGTAGTGATGGCTACTGAACGGGTAAACCGTGGCACAACCGTAGTTGCAGGCTGCCTAGACTAACTGCCGCCAGAAATATTTGTCAGATACAAAAATGTTTTCAATCTTTCATGCTGTTGTTGATCGAATATAAAAATTTAAAATGTTCTCATAATCTACTCATTAGGCGTTATAATTTTATGTTAAAATTTCAACACAGTAAGACAAGCATTACAGTTAGAAACAGTGTATATGTCTTGACAGAGTGTAACTCACGGCACGCGAATTACCCAGACTTCATTCGTCCTGCATTTGAGAACAGAGAACTTAACTACACATGTAATTTCAACCCTTTTCGAAACTTTTTCTCTCTGATACTCCTCACTAAATAACGAAAGGAAAAAAGTTTATCTCTCACTATATATTCGCTGTTCGTGACGTAAAACTTTAGCTCAAATGGCTCTGAGCACTATGGGACTTAACATCTGAGGTCATCAGTCCCCTAGAACTTAGAACTACTTAAACCTAACTAACCTAAGGAAATCACACACATCCATGCCCGACGCAGGATTCGAACCTGCGACCGTAGCAGCCGCCTAGAACCACTCGGCCACCGCGGCTGGCTAAGACTTTAGCATAAAGAATGAAGTTCTAATTAATTCTTTATTAGTAACTCTATTCGCAGTACAATTCGTAGACACTGTCCCCATCTATCACTGAAGGCGCCTGCAAACTTATATCATTGCACAACACACAAACCAGGAGATATGACGTCATAAAAGTTGAGCTGTGTAAGAAACTAGCCTCCCTTACAATAGAACTAAAATCACCTGGAGTGATGGTCAGGTGTACCATTTCATTTCATAGCAGGACCCCTCTGCTTGTCATCCGCGGCACCGTTACATCACATTAATGCGGTATTATGCGCCCCTCTTTGTCGCCCTTCATGCCAAGCATTCTTGGGCTTACATTTCAGCCAGATAATGCCCGCCTGCACATGGCGAGGGTTTCTACGACTTGTCTTCGTGCTTGCCCAACCCTAACTTCACCAGCAAGGAAGCCGGATCTCTCCCAAGCTGAGAACGTCTGAAGCAGAGCCCTCCAACCAGCTCTGGACTGTACAGATTTAACGCGCCAGTTAGACAGAATTTGGCACTTTATTCCTCAGGAGGATATCCAACAACTTTGTTAATCAATACTAATCCCAATAACTGCTTGCCACGAGCCGTAGGTGGACCAACGCGTTATCCACTCGCTCAATTTATGAAGCTTTTTCTTTTAAATAAGCAATTCTGAAGTTGTAATCATTTGTTTGTTTGTACATCACAACACTTTTACCGATTTTCGTCCCATTCGGCTAATTAGCTCGTGGTACTTCGTTTTCTTATTTTTGTCTTAAAGTGTATTTTCGATTGTAGGAGTCTTTGTGTTATCCGAGCAATTTCCAATCTGCGTAAACCCGAATAACCGGGAGCTAACAGTGTTAGGTATTTGACTGAAAAGCGACAAAGTTACGTATACAGGGTGGTCTATTGATCGTGACCGGGCCAAATATCTCACGAAATAAATGTCAAACGAAAAAACTACAAAGAACGAAACTTGTCTAGCTTAAAGGGGGAAACCAGATGGCGCTACGGTTAGCCCACTAGATGGCGCTGCCATAGGTCAAACGGATATCAACTGCGTTTTTTAAAATAAGAAACCCCATTTTTTATTATATATTCGTGTAGTACGTAAAGAAATATGAGCGTTTTAGTTGGACTACTTTTTTCGCTTTGTGATAGAGGACGCTGTAATAGTCACAAACATATGGCTCACAATTTTAGACGAACAGTTGGTAACAGGTAGGTTTTTTAAATTGAAATACAGAACTTAGGTACGTTTGAACATTTTATTTCGGTTGTTCCAATGTGACACATGTACCTTTGTGAACTTATCATTTCTGAGAACGCATGCTGTTACAGCGTGATTACTTGTAAATACCACAGTAATGCAATAAATGCTCAAACTGATGTCCTTCAACCTCAATGCAAATGAGTGTAACGACATTCCTCTCAACAGCGAGTAGTTCGCCTTCCGTAATGTTCGCACATGTATTGACAATGCGCTGACGCATGTTGTCAGGCGTTGTAGGTGGATCACGATAGCAAGTATCGTTAAACTTTCCACACAGAAAGAAATCCGGGGACGTCAGATCCGATGAACGTAAAGGCCATGCTTCGACGACCAATCCACCTGCCGAAATTTGCTGTTCAGTACCGCTTTAACCGAACGAGAGCTATGTGCCGGACATCCATCATGTTGGAAGTACATCACCATTCTGTCATGCAGTGAAACATCTTGTAGTAACATCGGTAGAACATTACGTAGTAAATCAGCATACATTGCACCATTTAGATTGCCATCGATTAAATGGGGGCCAATTATCCTTCCCCCCACAATGCTGCACCATACTTTAACTCGCCAAGGTCGCTGATGTTCCACTTGTCGCAGCCATCGTGGATTTTTCGTTGCTCAATAGTGCATATTATGCCGGTTTACGTTCCCGCTGTTGGTGAATGACGCTTCGTCGCTAAATAGAACGCGTGCAAAAAACTGTCATCGTCCCGTAATTTCTCTTGTGCCCAGTGGCAAAACTGTACACGACGTTCAAAGTCGTCGCTATGCAATTCCTGGTGAATAGAAATATGGTACGGGTGCAATCGATGTTGATGTAGCATTCTCAACACCCAAGTTTTTGAGCTTCCTGATTCTCGCGAAATTTGTCTGCTACTGATGTGCGGATTAGCCACGACAGCATCTAAAAACCTACTTGGGCATCGTCATTTGTTGCAGGTCTTGGTTGACGTTTCACATGTGGCTGAACACTTCCTGTTTCCTTAAATAATGTAACTATCCGGCGAACGGTCCGGACACTTGGATGATGTCTTCTAGGATACCGAACAGCATACATAGCACACGCCCGTTGGGCATTTTGATCACAACAGCCATACATCAACACGATATCGACCTTTTCCGCAATTGGTAAACGGTCCATTTTAACACGGGTAATGTATCACTAAGCAAATACCTCCCGCACTGGGAGAATGTTACGTGATACCACGTACTTACCCGTTTGAGACTGTTACAGCGCCATCTATCACAAAGCGGAAAAAGTGGTCCAACTAAAACATTCATATATATTTACGTACTACACGAATATGTAATAAAAAATGGGTGTTCCTATTTAAAAAAAAAACGCAGTTGATATCCGTTTGACCTAAGGCAGCGCCATCTAGCGGGCCAACCATAGCGCCATCTAGTTTCCCCCTTCAAGCTAGACGAGTTTCGTTCTTTGTAGTTTTTTCGTTTGATGCTTATATCGTGAGATATTTAACCCGATCACTATCAATGGACGACCCTGTATGTGTAAGTTATTTGTAATTACCGTACGACAATGCACTTTTCGTCTTTTCTGGCACTAATGGTACATATATATTTTTAACAGCCCGTCTTTTCGATTTATCGGTAAGTTTTATTTCATGATCAGAATCAGCAGCCTTGGACGTGATCTGTTCAGTCGCTATGAAGGCTATCTCACTGAGATAACTACTAACCGTGATATTTATACAGGCCTGATTGCTACCTTATGTACAAAGTCTGATTCGTCAGTGTAAACCAAATTGGTGCACTTGAGATAATTAAAACTCACGACCGCAGAATAATTAATCGCCCAGCTACTTCTCTATCGTAATATTTTGTGTTCCCAGTACTTGATTTGTGTGCGTGTCATAAAAATTGAGTTACATATGTTCTATAAAATACGAGAAAAATGCTATTAAAATATGCACTTTACTAGTACAAACGATTTACAGATTACTGCAGCAAACTTACTCCGAAATTCTCTTTTAGTAAAGAAATTAGTACATGTAACACGTGCATGGCTAAACACCACAAATTATTCTGAATTGATTCCTCAAAATATCGTGTCGGTTCTCCTTTTACCGGCGCAGTGCATCATCTGGACATGGCCTGGACTGAACAAGTCGTTGGAAGGCCCCTGCAGAAATACTGAGACATTCTGCCTCAACAGCCGTCCATAATTGCGGAAATGTTGCAGGTTCAGGATTTTGTACACGAAGTGGTTTTTGGATTAAGTCCCATAAATGTTAGACGGCGTTCACGTCGGGCGATCTGGATTGGCAAATCATTCGCCCGAATTGTCCAGAATATTCTTCAAATCAGTCGTGAACAACTGTTGGCATATAGTCATCCTTAAAATTCCAACGTTGTTTGGGAACATGATGTCCACGGATGGCTGCAAGTGATCTCAAAATAGTCGAGGATATCCATTTCCTGTCAATGATCGGTGCGGTTGGACCAGAGGATCCAGACCATTCCATATAAACACAGCTAGCAACAGCCTGTACCACTGCCTTATTGGCAGCTTGGGACCATGGCTTCTTGGGACCTGCGCCACGTTCAACCCTACCGTCAGCTCTTACCAATTGAAAGCGGGACTTATTTTGACTAGGTCACGGATTTCCAGTCATCTAGACTTCAACCGTTATGTCCACGATCCCAGGAGCACGCTGCAGGCGATATCGTGCCGTTAGCAAAGACACTTGCGTCAGTCGTCTCCTTCCATTGTTTATTGACGCCAAATTTCACCGCACTGTTCTAACGGATACGTTCGTCGTACTTTTCACATTCATTTCTGCGGTTATATCAGTGTTGCTTGTCTGCTAGCACTGACAACTCTAAGCAATCGCCGCTGCTCTCGGTCGTTAAGTGAAGGCCGTCAACCGTTGCGTTGTCCATGGTGAGAGGAAATGGTTGAAATTTTGGTATTCTCGGCACAGTCTTGAGACTGCTGATCTCAGAATATTGAATTCCATAACAATTTCCCAAATAGAACGTCCCATGCGTGTAGCTCCAACTACCATTCCACGTTCAAAGTCTTTTAATTCCCGTCGTGCTGCCTTAATCACATTGGAAACCTTTTCACATGAATCTCCTCAGTACAAATGACAGATCCGCCAATGCTCCGCTCATTTATACACTCCTGGAAATTGAAATAAGAACACCGTGAATTCATTGTCCCAGGAAGGGGAAACTTTATTGACACATTCCTGGGGTCAGATACATCACATGATCACACTGACAGAACCGCAGGCACATAGACACAGGCAACAGAGCATGCACAATGTCGGCACTAGTACAGTGTATATCCACCTTTCGCAGCAATGCAGGCTGCTATTCTCCCATGGAGACGATCGTAGAGATGCTGGATGTAGTCCTGTGGAACGGCTTGCCATGCCATTTCCACCTGGCGCCTCAGTTGGACCAGCGTTCGTGCTGGACGTGCAGACCGCGTGAGACGACGCTTCATCCAGTCCCAAACATGCTCAATGGGGGACAGATCCGGAGATCTTGCTGGCCAGGGTAGTTGACTTACACCTTCTAGAGCACGTTGGGTGGCACGGGATACATGCGGACGTGCATTGTCCTGTTGGAACAGCAAGTTCCCTTGCCGGTCTAGGAATGGTAGAACGATGGGTTCGATGACGGTTTGGATGTACCGTGCACTATTCAGTGTCCCCTCGACGATCACCAGTGGTGTACGGCCAGTGTAGGAGATCGCTCCCCACACCATGATGCCGGGTGTTGGCCCTGTGTGCCTCGGTCGTATGCAGTCCTGATTGTGGCGCTCACCTGCACGGCGCCAAACACGCATACGACCATCTTTGGCACCAAGGCAGAAGCGACTCTCATCGCTGAAGACGACACGTCTCCATTCGTCCCTCCATTCACGCCTGTCGCGACACCACTGGAGGTGGGCTGCACGATGATGGGGCGTGAGCGGAAGACGGCCTAACGGTGTGCGGGACCGTAGCCCAGCTTCATGGAGACGGTTGCGAATGGTCCTCGCCGATACCCCAGGAGCAACAGTGTCCCTAATTTGTTGGGAAGTGGCGGTGCGGTCCCCTACGGCACTACGTAGGATCCTACGGTCTTGGCGTGCATCCGTGCGTCGCTGCGGTCCGGTCCCAGGTCGACGGGCACGTGCACCTTCCGCCGACCACTGGCGACAACATCGATGTACTGTGGAGACCTCACGCCCCACGTGTTGAGCAATTCGGCGGTACGTCCACCCGGCCTCCCGCATGCCCACTATACGCCCTCGCTCAAAGTCCGTCAACTGCACATACGGTTCACGTCCACGCTGTCGCGGCATGCTACCAGTGTTAAAGACTGCGATGGAGCTCCGTATGCCAC
The DNA here is from genome assembly GCF_021461385.2 of Schistocerca piceifrons. Lineage (NCBI taxonomy): Eukaryota > Metazoa > Arthropoda > Insecta > Orthoptera > Acrididae > Schistocerca > Schistocerca piceifrons. Next base: position 322,901,719 of record NC_060140.1, read on the forward strand.
GGCAAACTGGCTGACACTGACGGCGGCGGTGCACAAATGCTGCGCAGCTAGCGCCATTCGACGGCCAACACCGCGGTTCCTGGTGTGTCCGCTGTGCCGTGCGTGTGATCATTGCTTGTACAGCCCTCTCGCAGTGTCCGGAGCAAGTATGGTGGGTCTGACACACCGGTGTCAATGTGTTCTTTTTTCCATTTCCAGGAGTGTATCTTGTGTAAGCGATACCACCGCCATTTGTATATGTGCATATCGCTATTCCATGACTTCGTCACCTCCGTGTGTAGTAGCATAGCTTGGAAAGAGAGGAGACTGTCTGCTACTAAGGCGTCAGTCTCCTTTTTTAAACATTGATTATTTACGATTACTTTGGATGGATTTAGATGTTGCGATGATCAGTCTTGCTATAACGACCTTGTGATGCCTACCCCATGCATCTGACATGATGCTCTCTATTTGCTCATGAGTACTTGTTGCTAAGAGATCAAGTATGTTTTCGTAACCAACCCACTTCGAGTGCGCTTCTGAATTAATTGCTGAAGTTAATACTCGGAGAAAGTATTTAGTCAATTTCTGATGGTGTTTTACACCTACAATTCATTTTGAGCATGTATTTTCGCCAACATATCGAAGGTAGATTGAAGTCACCTCCAATTATAATGGTATGAATGGGATGCCTATATTTGGTGAGACTCAAGTTTTCTTTGAACTGTTAACAACTATATCATCATTGTTGGGGAATCGGTAATAGGAACCAATTATTAATTTATTCTGGTTGTCAAGTATAACCTCTACCCATAATAACACACTTGAATCGTCTGCTTCAATGTCACTGAAAGATAAACTGTTAACAGTAACAAACATGTCTTCACCAACTGCATCTAATCTATCCTTTCGGATCACAATTTGGTCCTGTGGGAAATTTTCGGCTGATCTTTTCATTCGCTTTAGCCATTATTCGGTACCTGTAACTATTTGAACTGCAGTACCTTCTACTGGCGCTTTGAGCTCTACTTCTTTCCCAATACATCTATGAGAATTTATAACTATAATACTGATTGTTGCTATGTCTACCGTCTTCCCGTGTTTATCCGAAACCGTTGGGACTGAAGCCCGTTCTGGACTTTCTCGAGATCCTGTAACCTAAAAAACCGTCATGTCCGTACCACACAGCCCCTACTATCTGTGGCCGCCTCCTGCCTGTGGTGGATACCTCACCTATAAAGTTGAACCCAAAGCCTCACCACTCTATGCCGCAAGTCGAGAAATGTGCCATCTTCACAACCGCAGAACCGTCTGAGCCTCTGATTCAGACGCTCCATTCGTCTCTGTCATCGATTCTACAGACGGTGACCTCTGCCTTCATCTTTCAACTGCCAAACATGTTCAGCATTGTTGCCAAATTTCAGTTATAGTAGAAGCAGGAAACATGTTTCCTAGCCGATGTAATCCTTGAGAGAGTTCATAAGTGAGCACAGCTTGCGTCTTAAAAAAGTGGGCGCCGAGGGCCCGAATGCCCAAAGTATATTAGCTTTAGAGATCAGAGTGTAGTTAATAACAGTACTCAGATGCAGTGATTGCAAACTCAGCCTGTAAATCAAAAACAGTCAATATTATTTTTGATTTTCTGAAAACTGAAAAGCTCATTTACCAGAAGCGATTCAAGTTTTTGGGGCTGTTCTAGTGGTTATACTTTAAAGATTATGAGTAGACAACAGATTTTTTGATCATTACGGACGTAGAAAATGTTATTTTTAAGAACGATGTCATTGGCAGTGCATGGTTAACTGGAAAGTGAGCAAAGTTTAAGATGTCATACGATACGTAAAAATATAATTTACGAAACGAGGCGCACAAAGAATCATAACACGTGCAGAAATAGTACTAAAACAGGCGATATAAAGCGTGAAGTTGTGTTGAGTAGTATTATTCACAGTAGTTCCTTATTTCATGAAAAACTGCATCTGCGATCTGTAACCACGCGTTTCACTAATCTGCAGTATATACAGGGTGTCCACAATTAGTGTTTCAGCCTCAAAACGCAAACCACAGCTCAGAATGATGTGAAATTTGAGCAGCATATAATTGGCGCAGGGGGCAAAGTCAAGGGGAAAAAAGAAAAAGAGAGAGTCTTTTGCGCACCACCGTCATTCCAACTCTCCAGCGTGGATCATTTTTATGCAAGATGGGGTCCTCCGCACTTTGCACAGCCAGTGAAGTGGCTGCTGCAGAGGCGTTGCTGAAATGCTAGAATTATCAGTCGTCAGATCGCTACAGCCTGGCTGTCCGTAGGGCTTCTGGCTGGAGGGTTATCTGAAGCAAGTTGTATTCACTGTACTGATTACGAACGTAGCTGAATTGAAGGCAAGCATTACGCAACGCGCAAGCGACCCCAGAGACACATTCCAATCTGCTGTGGAACATGCTGTTTCTCGATTTCAAGTTGTGGCGGAAAACGGTAGACAGCATATTGGACATGTCTTGCGCCAGTCTCAAGATGTCATTTTGAATTTTATGCAGCTTTTGGCCCCAGGGCAATTAAAAACCGATGTATTCTGCTTTTCATGCGGTTTTTGGCCTCAGGATAATTGAAAGCCCATTTTTTCCATCCCATGTGGTGCCACCTCGTCGTGGTGGTTGGCCTTACCTAACTAACAGTACTACAACTGTTGACTGCCGAACTTGTGCGCTCATGCAAACTTAACAGTGCGTATGGCGTAATGTGCAACTCAAACCATAGCCGTTTGTTGAGGATCCCACTTGCATTAAGGCTCTTACAGCGCCATCTGTTGGTAAAATTTTCGTTAATTTTATTTTATTTCATCATATTTCCCATTGCGCCATGCTATGCTGTTCAAATTTGACTCCGTTCTGAGCACTGGTTCTCTTTCTACAGCGTTTTGAAACTCGAGCTTTAATTATGGACACCTTGCAATTATTGCAGGTTCACAAGACAAATTTTATCTTTGACAGGTGTTGGCTGAACGTATAATCCGCCATGTACTGTATGGTAGCCTTTGTAATATGTATGTAGATGTACAATGATTAGCCAGAACATTGTGACCTCCAACCTATTATCGACATAAACCCGTACGGGCGATAGAATAGCAGTGTCAACTAGTGAGGAATGACTGCTGGTCAGACACACGCACGGTGTGTGTAGTATCAGCGAGCGTGCTGTCCGTGTGTAGAATCTATCTGAGTTTGCCTGTGGGCAGATTGTGATAGCCCAAAGAAGTGCTGTGGTGTATGTCTTCATCATGTGGCGAAACAAAGGTGAAACAACATTTGGTTGGGAGGCCACCCCTCATCACAGATGTTGGATGTTGTTGGCTGTGCAGACTGTTAAAACAGGATACACGGCGAACCGTGGCCGAACAACATCAGACTTTAATGCTGGGCAGAGTACAAGTGTGTCTGAACACACTGTGCACCAAACACTCCTAATGATGGGCGTCTGCAGCCGATGACCCGCGCAAGTGCCAACGTTAACACCAAGACATCGGCAACTACGAGTGAAATGGGCACGTGACCGTCGGCACTGGACATTGACGCAGTGGCAGAGCGTTGCATAGTCTGATGAATTCCGATACATTCCAGACCATGCCGATGGAAGGGCACGAATCCGCCGTCTTCCAGGGGAACAGGTCCTTGACTTTTGTACTGCAGGACGGAAACAAACTGGCAGCAGTTCCATTTTGCTCTGGAGAACATTCACGTGGGGACCCACGGGTCCAGTGGAGCTCGTGCAACGCAGCATGACGGCCAAGGGGTATCCTACATTGGTGCAGACCACGTACACCACTTCAAGACAATCATGTTTCCTGAGGGCAGTGGTAGCGCGCCATGTCGCAAGGTCGAGAGTGTGATGGAGTGGTTCGAAGAACAGAGTGGCGAGTTCCACTTGATGTTCTGGTCCCCAACTCGCCAAATCTGGTCCCGATCGTACACATCTTGGATGTGAATGAACGTGGTATCAGAGCCCATCGCCTCTCTCCCTGCAATTTACAGTAATTAGGTCACTTGTGCGTGCAGGTGCGGTGACAACTCCCTCGGGCGACATACCAAGACCTTATTGCTTCCATGCCACGACGCGTCGTCCCGTGCCAAATGTGGCCATACCCGCTATTAGGTAGGTGATCATAATGTTCTGACTGATCAGTGCATACTAGGCATCATGAACTTTAGGCGTGCTTTTTTCAAAAATGTGGGGATAGTTGGCCAAACTATCTTAGAGTTATTCATTTTAGCAACCTGACAGATATGAGCCGAATCGGTTGGCCTTTTTCGAGGTCTTACCCCTGCCAGGGTAGCGGCGATACCCTCAACAAGCTACACGATGCTTACAATGAGCAGAAGATGAAGCTCAGCCCCGTCGTGTGGAAGTGGCGTTTAGTCCCCTGGACGCCTTACCGTGCTTACATTAAGTACTGCTCTCCTCCTTGCTGCACCACGTCCACGGTTCAGTGACGATGCAGTTTTGTTAATTGTCATCTGCATTTAACACTTCATTAACGGATCTACATACCTTCGGTTTAACAGAGTGGTTATCCATTCCAATCAAAATCCGCACTGTTATAAGAACTTAGGCTGTGCTGGCTACATTCAGCTATCCCTTCAGTGCCGTTCTCACTTTTTCTCGGTACTCTCAGCTCTGACGGTCCGCACTGTGTTCACTACGATGAAGTGACTACAGGTGACAGAAATAGAAAAGCCTCAATTTGTTGTATGGTCGCCGCTACGTTGCTTATTTAATTTTTTTCGAAAAGCGAATCAAAAGTTGATTACTTTATTCAATATAACTTCACCTCACCCAGAGGTTTCATTTGTTCTACTAATACACCGAAAGCGACCGCTTTTTCAACACACAATAACAACTATGTTTTCAAATGTTACTTTACCAAGGAAGAAACAAATATACTGCCGCAATTTACTTCTCGGTCCTCTGCAGAGATACGTGATAGATACTGTCACGTAAACACACTCAAGTCCAAATCCAAAACGAGTATCATCAACAAAGCACTGTGCTATACAGCGTCTCGTCGACGTCTCTGAGCCGTGTCAGCTCGTACCGATTTCTCTTCCGGGCGTACTGTTGTGCTTATTTCTCCTCCAGTCGTCCAGTGACGCTGCAGCAGGACCGTGGCCTGTGGGCCGAATTTTGCTGTGTGCGAGTCTCGTTTGGTCAACGCTGGGAGAAAGTTCGGGCTCCGAGTTGAAGCGGCCGGGACGACGGTTTGTCAATTCTGAGAAAAGTGAGCAAAGGCTCCATTCAAAAAAATGGTTGAGATGGCTCTATGGGACTTAACTTCTGAGGTCACCAGTACCCTAGAACTTAGAACGACTTAAACCTAACTAAACTAAGGACAGCACAGACATCCATGCCCGAGGCAGGATTCGAACCTGCGACCGTAGCGGTCGCGCGGTTACCGACTGTAGCGCCTAGAACGCCGGCACGGTAGCTCAGCGTGTTCGGTCAGAGAGCTGATTGGTTTCTGTAACAAAAAAACTGAGTGAAAGGATCAACAACGAACTTGAACGGATGTCATGTGACGTCCGCAACGACCAAACACAATGATCAACAACACAAATTGCAAAAAAAAAAAAAAAAAAAAAAAAAAAAAAAAAAAAAAAAAAAAAAAAAAAAAAAAACCGCTCGGCCACCCATTCCATTCCTCGAGAGGCTGATGGCTATTGGTTTTCCATCGAAAGTGTGTTGCCGCCGCGGTCCATTTTGTTGCTGTCCGTCGTAGTGATCTCTTGGTAACAAGCTGTCATTTGGCGATTCACCTGTAACCTTTTCCCTTGCTTGTGATCTTATCAGGAACGACCGTCGGTTGGTCGGTCGGCCGTCTCAGCAGACGTCGTGTAATGGGTGTTCTGGCCGCTTCAGGGTTTCGTGTGCCCTGCTTATTTGCATTTCGTCCCCGCTGCTGCATAGTGACTAGTTTTACAATTGTTGGAGTTGCTTGTGTTACTTTTTCTGTGCATCTGTCTAGCGGTCCAGCTAATAGTAGTCCTACTGGAACAAACAGGTCAATTATTGTGCCGAGTTTTTACACTCTTTTTTTAGTTGTGCTTTACAATTATATTGGCCAAGACATGGGGTGTCCGTTAGGCCAAGCCGCCAGGGCGACGGCTGTCATGTAGCTGGCACTGTGCACTGTTGATGAATGCCCTGCAGTATTTCTATCTAATGAAATTTTTGAATGAACAATCAATCTTAATGGTGTCCGAATGCTGGATTTGTGGTGGCAAGTTGTTGTAATTACCTTGGACTAGTCTTGTGTTTAAGGGGGGTAGGACGTCAGACGGACCAACTTGGAGCAGGAGAGGCACCAGAAGACATTTTAATTCCCACTGTCTATACTTTTACTAATAAATTCATAAAATTTTGTCAGCATGACCAGTAAGGATTCAGAATTCATACTCATAGCAGTGGAAACACAAAAACATAACAAATTTTTTTACATGTGAAATTTCGTCATTTTTCACTTACTATTGGCTGCATTTGTTGTTATAGGTAAACTTTTCTTCATAAGTAAAAGAGACTCTTCGATGAATTTTGTACAGCAAACAAACCATACTTACAGTTGCATGAAAGTCTAGAATTTTCCAAATCTATAAAAACTGTCGTAAAAATTGAGATAATTAACTTTAAATTTGACTTTTTTCTGAAGATGATGTTTAAAATGTAACAGCTCGTTCGTTTTTTCATAAACTAAATAAATTCTAGAGTGTCATACACCTGTAAGTATGGTTTGTATGCTGTGCAGAATTCATCGAAGAATCTCTCTTACGTATGAAGAAAAGTGTACCTGTAGCAACAAATGCAGCCAATAGTAAGTTAAAAATGATGAAATTTCACATTTAAAAACAAATTATTTTGTTATGTTTCCGAACTTCCACTGCTATGAATGCGAATCATGAATCCTTCCTGGTTATGCTGACAAAGTTTTATGAATTTATTTGTAAAAGTATAGACAGTGGAAACCTGCTCCAACTCGGTCCTTTTGACGCCCTACTCCCCTTAAATATTACCCTCTTATTCTCCTGTTTAAATATTTGTCAGTACATATATAATTTTCAGAGGTCTGGGAACAAATAATAGTATTGTTGCCATTATCTTTGATTAAGTGCTATAATATGACTTAAGTGTTAATCATTTTTTTAATAAAAAAGGAGGGGGAACAAATCTGTGGAGTGTTCAAGTGGTGAATTACTGATGAGTTTGGCGTGGTTACTGTCTAAGTTGATCTGATACTAATAACAGGGTGTCAGTTTTGTAGGCAGCATATTGAATGCTGTCACAGCTGCTGCTTGTCCAACCGGCCAGCAAACTGATGCGGTGTGTCTCATCAGCCGACCAATTTGACGACGGGAGAGGGAGAGGGCGTGGTTCTGGGCGAAGGCTGGTGGTAACGCCTCATTGGGACCGGTATTCCGTGCCCGGTTGCGGGTCATCGGTCGCTAAAGTTAAGTTCTTATGCTTATTGCGACGCTCTGCCCAGGCATTTTCTTAGTTTCCCTTTCCTCTTTAAATTTGCCTTTGCATGTCTTCCCCTCCCGGAATCAAACCTAAAAATTGTGCGAATAGGAAAGTTTCAAGACATCAGACAGTTACTAAACTTCGCCAAGCTAAACTCTATTGCAAGTTTAGTTCACCACACACACACACACACACACACACACACACACACGCACACGCACACGCACACACACACACACACACACACACACACACATACACATGTATATCCACCTTTCGCAGCAATGCAGGCTGCTATTCTCCCATGGAGACGATCGAAGAGATGCTGGATGTAGTCCTGTGGAACGGCTTGCCATGCCATTTCCACCTGGCGCCTCAGTTGGACCAGCGTTCGTGCTGGACGTGCAGACCGCGTGAGACGACGCTTCATCCAGTCCCAAACATGCTCAATGGGGGACAGATCCGGAGATCTTGCTGGCCAGGGTAGTTGACTTACACCTTCTAGAGCACGTTGGGTGGCACGGGATACATGCGGACGTGCATTGTCCTGTTGGAACAGCAAGTTCCCTTGCCGGTCTAGGAATGGTAGAACGATGGGTTCGATGACGGTTTGGATGTACCGTGCACTATTCAGTGTCCCCTCGACGATCACCAGTGGTGTACGGCCAGTGTAGGAGATCGCTCCCCACACCATGATGCCGGGTGTTGGCCCTGTGTGCCTCGGTCGTATGCAGTCCCGATTGTGGCGCTCACCTGCACGGCGCCAAACACGTATACGACCATCATTGGCACCAAGGCAGAAGCGACTCTCATCGCTGAAGACGACACGTCTCCATTCGTCCCTCCATTCACGCCTGTCGCGACACCACTGGAGGCGGGCTGCACGATGTTGGGGCGTGAGCGGAAGACGGCCTAACGGTGTGCGGGACCGTAGCCCAGCTTCATGGAGACGGTTGCGAATGGTCCTCGCCGATACCCCAGGAGCAACAGTGTCCCTAATTTGCTGGGAAGTGGCGGTGCGGTCCCCTACGGCACTGCGTAGGATCCTACGGTCTTGGCGTGCATCCGTGCGTCGCTGCGGTCCGGTCCGGTCCCAGGTCGACGGGCACGTGCACCTTCCGCCGACCACTGGCGACAACATCGATGTACTGTGGAGACCTCACGCCCCACGTGTTGAGCAATTCGGCGGTACGTCCACCCGGCCTCCCGCATGCCCACTATACGCCCTCGCTCAAAGTCCGTCAACTGCACATACGGTTCACGTCCACGCTGTCGCGGCATGCTACCAGTGTTAAAGACTGCGATGGAGCTCCGTATGCCACGGCAAACTGGCTGACACTGACGGCGGCGGTGCACAAATGCTGCGCAGCTAGCGCCATTCGACGGCCAATACCGCGGTTCCTGGTGTGTCCGCTGTGCCGTGCGTGTGATCATTGCTTGTACAGCCCTCTCGCAGTGTCCGGAGCAAGTATGGTGGGTCTGACACACCGGTGTCAATGTGTTCTTTTTTCCATTTCCAGGAGTGTATTTGGAATTGGTGCCAATTTACCAAACGTTTAAGCCCTTTGGGAAATGTGTAAAATATTTTGATCTATTTCTGTTAAAGTGTTCTTTTATTTTTTAATTTTTTTAAAAGGAATATCTCTACGCCTTCTGCCGCTCTGTACTGATCTCGATCTTGTTGTAATACTTAAAAATTTCAAAGCAATTTTTAAGCCTTCTTGATTATTGATTTTGATCTTGCTGTAAAGTGTTTTTCAAGAGAGAATATTAAAGTAAATTCTAAGCCTCCTGGCGCTCTGAGGTATTGTTGTTGATCTTGTTGTAATTAAATTAAGAGAAAAATAGGGGAAAATTACAAATCAAACTTTTAAGCCCCTCTGCTGCACTGAGGTTATTGGTTGTTGGGAACTGGCTTTTCGCTTCGTTCCGTTGTGAAAGAAAATTTTATATGTTTTCACGAAATAAATTTAGGTGTTATCAACCAGAAGGGATGTTGAACTTAGTGCTTGGCCCTTCCATGATTTCCTGCCGCCATTGCTGAAAGTACATTTCAGTCCTGGAGCTCATATTGAACAAATTGTGTAAGTGGTGGTTAACAATAAAAGCAATAAAAGCAAAAGTATGCTTTTCTCATTTGTGTGACTTTTTCTTCCCACATCCAGTTTCCAATCCATTACATTTATGTTTTTCTGTCTTGCATTCACTTCGCCAGATTTGCACCTGGTGGCCAAAATTGGAACTAAGTTTTTCCAATGTGAACTGGTTCCGCATTAACGCATTAGAATATCTACCAAGTTTCACTGTCACATGATAATTAAAGCCCACACTGGATCTCTGTGAGTTGCTGCACTTTAATTGTAACCATCCGGTACCAATGAGTTCACATGATCGTGCCATTTCATATAATTTCATTGAAAGAGATGATCGTATGTCATTATTAATCGGGAGACCCCTTGTTGGGTATGTCATCCGCATGGTTATTTGACGCCACTTCGACGGCCTGCACATCGATGAAAATGAGATGAAATGGTAGAAGAATAAAAACACTCAATCCCCGCAGGAAGAAAATCTCCGACCCAGTAGGAAATCAAACCCGGGACGCCGTATCCCAGATGCAGCGGAGGAACCACTACACCACGAGCTGTAGTCTCCTAGGTATTTGAGGTAAAAGGATCCTGAAGTTTATAACATCAGTTTTGTAAAGCACAGTGTGTTTATAAAAGATGCTCCCCGTTTCATTCCAGATTTTATCTTCTAGCTCAATGAACATACATTGACAGTAAAAAGGTACAGCACCACAAAATAATTAACGTACAGTAATGAAATTTCGTGAATACATTTATCTAAGTAAAATGCAAGATCACAGGTTAATGAAAGTGCAAGATAAGTAATTGTAAACGTGAAATGATGGTACATTAATAACCTGTGTGACCGCTAGAATGTTGAATGCAACCATTCAAAGGTGATGTTATAAATGTGCTTGATGAGAGTGAAATCAGATGATCAAGAGAGCGAAGGCATGTCGACACTCTGTAGGGCATGTTGGGTTACAACAGCAGTGAATGGACGAGCATTATCCTGTTGGAAATCACCCCCTGGTATACTGTTCAGGAATGGCGGCACAAAAGATCGAAACACCAGATTGACGGACAAATTTGCAGTTATAGTGTGTGGGATTACCACGAGTGTGCTCCTTCTGTCATGCAAAATCGTACCCAGACCATAACTCCATATGTAAGTCCAGTGTGTCTAGCACGCAGACGTGTTGGTTGCAGGCCATCAATTGGCCTCCTCCTAACCAAAACAGGGCCCTCACTGGTCCCTAGACGGAACCAGATCTAGGCGCTTCAGTCTGGTACTGCGCGACCGCTACGGTCGTAGGTTCGAATCCTAGCTCGGGCATGGATGTATGATCATCTGGATGTTTTTCATGCGTTCAGTAAGATATACGATGGACATATGTGAAAAGCAGTTCAAGATCCTAAACGTGATTGTAAAAAGTACCTTAAAGTTGTTTGTGCCTTAGGCTGGCTCTTATTTATCAGGTTTCATTTTTTATTTGTGCTATCTCCTAATTAGAGTCTATTTGCGAAAAACTGAGGTTGTGCAGTTTGAGCTGTACGGTAAAGGAAAGATGTGTACCCTTAGGAACCTAAATTTGGGAAAAAACGCATGATCACATAAAAATATCGTTTACTTTTTATCTGAAAAATTTTACACTGAAGTAGCTGATTACTCGATTAGTCGCAACTGAAGTATTAAATTTGGGTTTATGTGTATACACTGAAGCTGCTACCGAAAATTTGTACCCCCCCCCCCCCCCCCTCCCCCGTCTCCTGCTTACTAGGCAGGTGCATTAGCCACTAAGCCACCTTGGCACAGCAGCTCCTACAACTTCACAGATTAGCCTGGTGCGCCTCTCTCCTCGATCCAAATTCTCACTGCCGCTCCAGTTTACTTAAATTGTGTTGAATGGCTCTGAGCACTATGGGACTCAACTGCTGAGGTCATTAGTCCCCTAGAACTTAGAACTAGTTAAACCTAACTAACCTAAGGACATCACAAACATCCATGCCCGAGGCAGGATTCGAACCTGCGACCGTAGCGGTCTTGCGGTTCCAGACTGCAGCGCCTTTAACCGCACGGCCACTTCGGCCGGCGCTTAAATTGTGTTATTTCATTTGTGTAAGTACCTGCTCATTGGTTTCAGGCTGGATCACCCATTTACACCCGATGTTGAGGTGCTATTCCAGAACATAGAGAGCCTCAGTAATCCTGGACGTGCTTAAGGGGGAATTGGATCAGGGAGGGAGAACTGACAGGGTGATCCGTGCAGTTCCGTCAACCGCTGCACGAATGTGATCTAGTAGCTAATGCGCCTGCATAGTAAGCAAGAGAGCGTTTCAATTCCCAGCCTTGGTACAAATATTTACGCGCCGCTTCAGTCTGTGTACATAAAGTCATATCTGTAAGAGACCAGTTAATTCACTCAAACTGTGTTATTTCATTTATTAAATTTGATGTATTAGCTTTAAGAATTCAATTTGTGACAGTATTGTGTACAATATTTCTGAGGTGACTATGGTGAGAAAATGAATTTTTATTTTTTGAGTCCTTACTCTTTGATAAATTCACTTTTTTATGTCTTGGAAACTTAAGCCGATATCCGATACAACCTGAACCAGATATTGTTTCCGTTTCTCTCTTTTTGTAAATAATTTATTGCATGTAGTTCACAATGAGACTGATGCTTCTTTCTGCCGGATCGTTTTCAATTTTTAGGTTATTCACTAATTCTAGTGCGATGATGGAATCTTCGTTTTATTAAATTGCCATGGATCTGGATTACGACACTTGTCACTCAAATCAGGTAAAAAAATTATTTTGTTCGAAAGATACTGTTCGACCCGTTTTTGGGCTTTAGTCGATTCCTGCTTGAACCCTTCTAATATTTTTGTGTGATGGTACCGACTCATATCCCGACTCACTGGCCACTTTCATTTTTAAATCAGAAGGTGGTTTGGCATAAAAGTGTGAAAAGGCGAAAGGATCAGGGGACACATGCCATAAATGATTTTTCATTTTGTGAAAAGCCATACGAGAGATATGACAATCGACAAACGGATTTTTGCAAAGCCGTGAAAGAATTATGAAATCTATCTACGGTGCTTTGGCTGCAGAAGAGGCAGAGAACCACGATTCCACACACACAATGACAAGGAAAATACGAATATCACAAATTGCATTCTCTTGTTGTGGTGATATATAATTCATCAAGGAACAGAAACATTTTCAAGTAATAAATTGCTTTCGCTATCGGCCTTACCTCGCAGATAACTGATGGAACACGGAAAGATACTTCACGAGATGAAGTTTCCCCAAGGAAGATCGCAATTAACTCTAAAAATTTCCTATTAGCCTCACTAGGTTGATATTCTCTTTGAAGAATCTCGAGCACAGTAGAGAACTCGCAACACATCGACGTGATCCAAGTGCTCCTTGAATTTTCCGTACTGGATTCCAGATCAAGCGTTTTGAAATGTTTTTAAGATTCTTACAAAAATGGTTCAAATGGCTCTGAGCACTATGGGAGTTAACATCTGAGGTCATCAGTTCCCTAGAACTTAGAACTACTTAAACCTAACTAACCTAAGGACGACACACACATCCATGCCCGAGGCAGGTTCGAAAAACTATCAGCACTGAATGAATATTGGAAGTTTCCTTTTCTTTTATTTTAAAATGCATTTCTGTATAACACTTATGTTAAAAATTCGTAAGGAAATCACTTACGGAATTGTTGAACTTCATATTCGCTTCGCTTCGCTCTCGCCTCTTCCTAGCTGTCTCTACACACTCAAATGCTCTTCTTCCCTCCCCAGACAGCTGCTAATCAATTCCAGGTATGAACCCTTATCCTCCTTTCAGCCGGTGGTTCTTAGAAAACTGTTATCTTCTTCAACAGTAATTATGTTTAATGCTGTGGCAAAAAATCATCAAATTATTTTAACACGGTTTGCTTCCGTTTATCACCATCGGATGACCTTCCACCATGCTTGTGTATTTCCCTCCATTTTTGATACAAAGGTTGAGATTTTGGTAGGTAGTTTGTGAAGTGCTGTGTCGAAATTCGTGCCTTTTTCAATAAATCACAACTTGTGTGGCATTTTGACGCACAGTTAATTTACACATCCGCAAATTGTAAAACAAAACCTGTAACTACTTACGAATGAAACACACACAATGTTGGTGTAAATACTACGATATTTATTATTTGTTACACGAACCGGTTTTCAGCTATTACATCATCAGGTACAAGGATAAATATGCGGTGCAGGAAATGTTGTTGCATCAAAGATTTTAAACTAGTGGATCTACGAAGTATCTCCACTTCCAGAGATGAAAAATGTTAAAGTTAGAATTAGGAATAAAACAAGACAGATTATTTCAGTGTAAATGCGATGTAAGGTTATTTTTAACTAAGATAAAATATGTGACAAATTAACTAATGAACTCTAAACAAATTACAACAGTTGTACATACAAGAAAAGATTGTACAATAAACTTTGGTGACATATTCCAATGATGGGACTGAACAAGATAATTTTATTTTTAATAGGTCCTAAATTGCATACAAATAAGATATAATAGTGACAGCACGTGAGTGAAGCAGCTGTGATAATACAAAGTAACTTTTTTTAACACAATGAGAGAAATTATAGTAACTGAAATAATGGAAAATGGGGCGTGTGAGTAAGAGGGTTAATTTACAACATAGCCTGGATGGGACTATGAGTAGTACCTGAAGTTAGAAATGGCGAGTAAGGGAAATGTGTCCGGTCATTCAGTGCTGAGCTTGGGTTGGTGAACATATGTTTATTAACTCCCATTATTTCAAGATAGTTCAACTTCTTTCCTTTATGGATGTGTTGTAATACTTCATATTTCACCTTGTAACTAAGTCCTTCTTTCAGTAGGTGGTATGCGGAAGCAGAGTCTCCTTTTCTAAGTTTCCAACTTCTGTGGTGTTCCTTCAAGCGGGTGTATATTGTCCTGCTAGACTGACCTGTATAGAATTTATCATTATTACTAGTAATTTTATATATTCCATTCTCTTTTAAAGCTCTCTTTACCATTGGGAAAAAAGTGTCCAATAGTATTGCGCACATAAAATGATGTTTTATGTTCCTAGAGCTAATCTTTCTGGTTACATCCACTAAGTATGGAATTGTGCACCATTTATTTTGTTTCTTGAGGTGGTAGGTCAAAGACAGGGTAAAGAATAGAGAGCACTTGTTTTTTCTGCTGTTTGTGCATTATGGAGTCCAAATTCTTATTTATTGTTCTGTCTCATGTTTCGATCACTCGGGATCACCGTCAGCCGCAAGTAATAGCGTCAGCAACCCGTCTTGTCTAAGAACTACATATCAGAATTCTCTGATATGTGGTTCCCGGCGCAGCTACACTCATGTTTAGAAAAAAAGAACACCTTGAACGCGTAGAAATAGGACGTTAATATTCACAGGACATATACTTCAGTATCTTCTGCAGAAATGATTAGGTTTTGAAGTGTATGTCGGCCAGCGGGTTCAAGATCAACATCGATATCGCTGCGCAACACCACCTACTGGTAAAATACGTCTGCGGCTCTCGTTATCGCTACCAATCGGAAGTAATGGATCAGTGTGACTTGAGCAGACGCGCAAGATGCCTCGCAGACGTATACACGAACTGTACCGTCAAATCAGTGAGTTGGAAGAGGGCAAATTGTTGGTATGAGAGAATGTGATGCATCTATCCACGAAACTGCTGCTCGTGTTTCAGCAGTACAATGGGTGTGTGCAGAATGGTTCACTGAAGGCCGTAGAGCACGAAGAGATGGTTCAGGTCGCACCACCCAGACACCCCCTCCCCCCCCCCCCCCCCCTCCCGAGAAGAACGATATCTCATTTGAATTGCATTGCAAGAAAGATTTGCGTTCTCCTCGCCTCTAGTGCAATAGTGAAACAGTGTAATACATCGTACACTATCAGGGGCGACAATCCATCGCCATTTAATAAATAAAGTAAACTGAAATTTGAATGCAGTGTCGTCCACACTAGTGCCACCTGTCAGCTAGAACTTGCATCTTTGTATAATTCTCATAGCGAAACTATTAGCTGGCGTTCCCACTAGCCATAAGATTTTATACTGACACTGAATCTTGTTTAGGATGTTGTAAGCTCTTTAGTGGGTGAATTTTTAAAAATATTTTTAACTTTTCAGTCTATCATCTTTTGTATCTTCATGTTATATAATAAACGTCGTCGCTGTTTATGTTCCTATAATCTTAATTTCAGGTGTCTGATGACGGCAGCAGCCGAAACGACCGATCTAGACGATTTTATTCACAAATATCGAAACAGAAAATTTTTATACGAAATGGAACCAGACTATAGGGCAGATAAAGAAATATTATAAAAATGCCAAATAAAAGCACCCTAATGTGCACATGTGTAAAAGATGTGCCCTCGTAAAATTATATGGTGCCTTTGAAAATAAAAACTTCGTAGCCCTATGCGTAAGTTAAAACTCAACCCACGAGTTTCCGTCTTCATTCATGTAGATGGTACCTACGTGTACATTAACAACGTAACACGTGTCCGGGCATATTAATTTAGGTTCTCTGTGGTTTCCCTATATCGCATCAGACAAATGACGGGTTGGTTCTACATCTACATCTACATCTACATGATTACTCTGCAATTCACATTTAAGTGCTTGGCAGAGGGTTCATCGAACCACAATCATACTGTCTCTCTACCATTCCACTCCCGAACAGCGCGCGGGAAAAACGAACACCTAAACCTTTCTGTTCGAGCCCTGATTTCTCTTATTTTATTTTGATGATAGTTCCTACCTATGTAGGTTGGGCTCAACAATATATTTTCGCATTCGGAAGAGAAAGTTGATGACTGAAATTTCGTAAATAGATCTCGCCGCGACGAAAAACGTCTTTGCTTTAATGACTTCCATCCCAACTCGCTTATCATATCTGCCACACTCTCTCCCCTATTACGTGATAATACAAAACGAGCTGCCCTTTTTTGCACCCTTTCGATGTCCTCCATCAATCCCACCTGGTAAGGATCCCACAACGCGCAGCAATATTCTAACAGAGGACGAACGAGTGTAGTGTAAGCTGTCTCTTTAGTGGACTTGTTGCATCTTCTAAGTGTCCTGCCAATGAAACGCAACCTTTGACTCGCCTTCCTCACGATATTATCTATGTGGTCTTTCCAACTGAAGTTGTTCGTAATTTTAACACGCAGGTACTTAGTTGAATTGACAGCCTTGAGAATTGTACTATTTATCGAGTACCAGAATTCCAACGGATTTCTTTTGGAACTCATGTGGATCACCTCACACTTTTCGTTATTTAGTGACAACTGCCACCTGCCACACCATACAGCAATCTTTTCTAAATCGCTTTGTAACTGATACTGGTCTTCAGATGACCTTACTAGACAGTAAATTACAGCATCATCTGCGAACAACCTAAGAGAACTGCTCAGATTGTCACCCAGGTCATTTATATAGATCAGGAACAGCAGAGGTCCCAGGACGCTTCCCTGGGGAACACCTGATATCACTTCAGTTTTACTCGATGATTTGCCGTCTATTACTACGAACTGCGACCTTCCTGATAGGAAATTGCGAATCCAGTAGCACAACTGAGACGATACCCCATAGGCCCGCAGCTTGATTAGAAGTCGCTTGTGAGGAACGGTGTCAAAAACTTTCCGGAAATCTAGAAATACGGAATCAACTTGAGATCCCCTGTCGATAGCGACCATTACTTCGTGCGAATGAAGAGCTAGCTGCGTTGCACAAGAACGATATTTTCTGAAACCATGCTGATTACGTATCAATAGATCGTTCCCTTCGAGGTGATTCATAATGTTTGAATACAGTATATGCTCCAAAACCCTACTGCAAACCGACGTCAATGATATAAGTCTGTAGTTCGGTGGATTACCCCTACTACCCTTCTTAAACAATGGTGCGACCTGCGCAATTTTCCAATCTGTAGGTACAGATCTATCGATGAGCGAGCGGTTGTATATGATTGCTAAGTAGGGAGCTATTGTATCAGCGTAATTTGAAAGGAACCTAATCGGTATACAATCTGGACATGAAGACTTGCCCGTATCAAGCGATTTGAGTTGCTTCGCAACCCCTAAGGTATCTACTTATAAGAAACTCATGCTAGCCGCTGTTCGTGTTTCAAATTCTGGAATATTCCATTCGTCTTCCCTGGTGAAGGAATTTCGGAAAACCGCGTTCAATAACTCCGCTTTAGCGGCACAGTCGTCGGTAACAGTACCATCGGCACTGCGCAGCGAAGGTATTGACTGCGTCTTGCCGCTTGTGTACTTTACATACGACCAGAATTTCTTTGCATTTTCTACCAAATTTCGAGACAATGTTTCGTTGTGGAACCTATTAAAGGTATCTCGCATTGAAGTCCGTGCCAAATTTCGAGCGTCTGTAAATTTTAGCCAATCTTCGGGATTTCGCGTTCTTCTGATCTTCGCATGCTTTTTCCGTTGCCTCTGCAACAGCGTTCGGACCTTCGAAAGAGCACGGCCGACTTCCTTCCGTAATCCGATGGGAGCGATGACCTCGTTCTTTGATGCCTGCTCCAACTCAACCAACCAACCAATCAACATCATACCCAGCACGTCACCTAATTGTGTGCGGCAGAACATATTTCTGGTACCACTAACTGATCGCCCCATCCCTGTTCCGGTAACGAATTTTCTCTTCGTGGTCATTACTCGAGATGTACGTAATATATCGTCCGACTGTTACCAGAAAGTGCTCTCTCGAAATTTCAACAGCAAACCTCTCCGTGATACGCAACGCCTCTCTTTGTAACGCCTGCCAATGGAGTTTGTTGAGCATCTCTGTTGTAATGCTCTCGTGCAGGCTAAAGGGCGTCGTGACGTAATGCGCCGCATTCGTTGGATCTTCTCTAGTTCTTCTATCAGTCCATCTGGTAAGAATCCATATAATGAACAATACTCAAGAACTGGTCGAATAAGCACGTTATAAGCCACTTCTTTCGTGGATGAATAACACTTCCTTAAGATTCTTCCTACGAATCTCGGTCTGGCATCTGCTTTCCCTACTGTTTGTTTCATGTGGTCGTTCCACTTAATGCCGCTCTGGATAGTTACTCCTACTACTACTACTACTACTACTACTACTACATGATCAGGCCCAGTGGACCGCACGCATCTACAAGTTTCCTCCTCCACTGTATTCTGTCCATTGCTGCTATCCGCCATCCGTTCACATCTATTGACACTTGGTTTAAATCTTCATGGAATCCATCCCTCCAACGTTTCTTGGGTCTCCCTGGCGGTCTCTTTCCTGTAGGTGTGAAGTCCAGGAGCTTCCGAGGCCATCTGTGATTCTCCGCGCCACCGCTACGGTCGCAGGTTCGAATCCTGCGCGGGGCATGGGTGTGTGTGATGTCCTTAGGTTAGTTAGGTTTAAGTAGTTCTAATTTCTAGGGGACTGATGACCACAGCAGTTGAGTCCCATAGTGCTCAGAGCCATTTGAACCATTTTTTTTTATCCTCCATCCGGGCCACATGGCCGGCCCACTACATTCGTTTGGCTTTGACAGTTCCAGCTATGTTGGGCTGCTGGTATAGTTCCTCAAGCTCTTGGTTGTATCTGATCCTCCATTCCCCTGTATCTGCATCCATAACCAGAACGAAGATCTTCCGAAGCACTTTTCTCTCAAAAACAAGGAGCTTATGGAAGTCCTGTTTCTGGATACTCCATGTCTCACAGCCATATAGAACAACAGGCTGGATCAGGGTTTTGTACAGTCGAATCTTGAACTGTCTGGAGAGATATCTGGACCGAAGCAGTTGTGCTAGGCTGTGGTAAGATCGGTTTCCTGCTTGTATTCTGGCATTGATCTCTGCTTCACATGACGAGTACTCAGTGAAAAGTGCCCCTAGGTATTTGAATTCTTGCACTCTCTTGTAGGACTGGTCCCCAACCTGCAGTGATTGTAGATGACCAGCAGTCTGACAATGACCACACGTCACAACAAGGTATTCCTAGTCTTGTAAAATCTCTACGAAACACCCCGTACATTTGGCCTGTCCAGCAAAAACCTCACGACGTTCCACTTGAGCACTGCGAACGTTCTGCAGACAGAAGTCTGCAGGAATGCTGTACGCGATGTTTGAGGTAACAAGTGTATGTGTGTGTGTGTGTGCGTGCGCGTATGGTTGCTTCCAGTGCGTAGCACAGGCGCGCGTTCATGCGGGTTACGCAGCCGCATCAGCAGCTGATAACGCCCTCGCGCAGCGTGCGTAGGAAGATTCCCGGCGAGCAGCTAGGCAGCCGGCCTGCTGAGATCAGCTGCCACAGGGACACGTCTGCTGGCGCAGGAGCAGCAACCGCCGCGCCGCTTCGCCACTCACGTTGGCCGCTTCTGTGAGGGCATGCGGGCTCCAAAGAGCTTCTTCATCTACGTTTTTAGCCATGCTGTGCAAATCACAGTGAAGTGCACGGCGAAGTGCGCTATCCATTGTACCAAGTACAAGTTTAAGATTATACAAGCTGCTGTGTTTTGCTACAATACTGATTGTAGAACCAATGAAAACTGTATGACCTCTGATTCCCAATTAACAGGTATATTTAGCTTTAACTGCCAATTTACCGCGGCCACCAAAGAACCCCATGTCGTTGGGGTTTCTAATTGCTTAAGGCGGCAACAGTGGAATTCTGAAGTCCGACAAATAAAAAATGCACTCGTTTTCCTTTTTTTTTTTTTTTTTTTGAGTCATCAGTTCTTCTTGCTGGTTTCAAGTAGCCCACCACGAAATCCTCTCCTGTGCCAACCTCTTCATCTCAGAATTGCTCTTGCAACCTAGGTCCTCAATTATTTGCTGGAGGTATTCCAGTCTCTGTCTTCCTCTGCAGTTTTTACCCTCTGCAGATCCCTCTAGCACTATGGAAGTTATTGCCTAATGCCTTAACAGATGTCCCATCATGCTGTTACTTCTCCTTATCAATGTTTTCTATAGACTACTTTCCTCGCCGATTCTCCGAAGAACCTCCTCATTCAAAAAAATGGTTCAAATGGCTCTGAGCACTATGGGACTTAACATCTGAGGTCATCAGTCCCCTAGAACTTAGAACTACTTAAACCTAACTACCCTAAGAACATCACACACATCCATGCCCGAGGCAGGATTCGAACCTGCGACCGTAGCGGTCGCGCGGTTCCAGACTGAAGCGCCTAGAACCGCTCGGCCACACTGGCCGGCGAACCTCCTCATTCCTTACGTATCAGTCACCTAGTTTTCAACATTCTTCTGTAACACCATATCTCAAATTCTTCTCCTCACTTCTGTTCCGATTTTCCCTCACTCATATTTCACTGCCATACAGTGCTGTGCTCCAAAAGTACATTCTCAGAAATTTCTTCCTCAAATTAAGGCCAATATTTGATACTACTATACTCATCTTGGCCAGGAATTTCCTTTTTGTCAGTACTAGTCTGTTTTTTATGTCCTCCGCGCTCCGTGCGCCATGGGTTATTTTGCTGCCTAGGTAGCAGATTTCCTTCATCCACATCGTGATCACCAATTACGATGTTAACTTTTTCACTATTCTCATTTCTTCTACTTCGCATCACTTTTCTCTTTCTTCGATTTATCTCAATCCATATTCTGCATTCATTACACTGTTCATTCCATTCATCAAGTCCTGTAATTCTTCTTCATTTTCACTGAGGATAGCATGGTCATCAGCAAATCTTGACATATCCTTTCATATTCAATTTTAATCCCACTCTTGAACCTTTCTTTTATTTCCTTCATTCCTTCTTCGACGTACAAATCGAACAGCAGGGGCGAACGACTACATCTCTGTCTTATGCCCTTTTCAATCCGTACACTTCGTTCTTGGTGTTCCACTCTTACTGTTCCTTCTTTGTTTTTCAACGGGTTGTATATTACCCGTCTTTGCATATAGTTTATCCCTATTTTCTCAGAATTTCGAACATCTTGAAGCATTTTACATTGTCTAACGCTTTTCCAGGTCAATAAATGCCATGAACGTGTCTTAATGTTTCTTCAGTCTTGCTTCCATTATCAACCACAATATTAGAACTCCCTCTCTGGTCACTTTACCTTTCCTAAACCCAAACTGATCGTCATCTAACAGAGCCTCAATTTTCTTTTGCATTCTTCCGTATGTTATTCTTGTCAGCAACTTGAATTCATGAGCTATTAGGCTGATATTGCAAATAACTCTTGCACTTGCCGGCTTTTGCAATGTTGGTAATTGGGCGGATGATGCTTTTGCGAAAGTTTGATGGTATATCGCCAGTCTCACACATTCTACACCAACGTGAATAATCGTTTTATTGCCACTTCAACCAACGGTTTTATAAATATCGATGGAATGTTATCTGTCCTTTCCGCCTTATATGATTTCATGTCTTCCCAAGCTCTTCTGTTTCTAATACCGGTTGCCCTACCTCCTCCCAGTCACTTCTGACCCTTCTTCTGTCCCCCTCCTAGAGGCTTTCAATATGCTCCCTCCACCTATCTGCTCTCTCCTCTGCAATTAACAGTGGAATTCCCACTGCTCTTTTAAGGTTACCGTCCTTGCTTTTAATTCCATCAATTGTTGTTTTGACTTTCCTGTATGCTGAGTTAGTTCTTCCGACAATAATTTCTTTTTGGGATTTATTCACATTTTTCATACAGCCATTTCGCCTTAGCTTCCCTGTGCTTCCTATTTATTTATTTCCTAAGTGACATGTATCTCTGTTTTCTCGAATTTGCCAGAAGATTCTTGCAAGCGTAAAACATTAGTTAGCCGTGACTGTACTGCCTACCGCTACGGTCGCAGGTTCGAATCCTGCCTCGGGCATGGATGTGTGTGATGTCCTTAGGTTAGTTAGGTTTAAGTAGTTCTAAGTTCTAGGGGACTGATGACCTCAGAAGTTAAGTCCCATAGTGCTCAGAGCCATTTTTTTTTTTTTTTTGTACTGCCTACACATTTCGGTGGACGGGTAGAAAAATGGTGAAGAATTGTGCAGATCTCAACAGCTCAGATGTTGGTTAGAACAACACAAGTCAGGTATCGGGATTGAGATGCATACTGCATATGGCACGAAACGGTAGTAATGCAGGGTACCAGATACCAGAAAAATCATGTGATGCTAAATTATTACACTTCAAAAATTTGGAGCACTAAACAACGAAATGCTACAATTAGCACCCTTACTAACATAATAAGTTACATTTACTTATGAATAAACAATAATGACAAATTCCTTGCAGTAAGTAAAAAAAATTTGATAAACAGTGACTGGTTACCGTAGTTACATAGCCCGCGTTAAAAACAAGTTGGCCACCGCAGTGGCCGCCGTGGCTCTTTTCATATTGCCCGCTGTTCACAGAAGACCATCTACGGGACTGTGGAACCTTGTAAATTATACACTGTGAACCAAAATCCGCGCATTCAAGAAGCCACAACGCGATTCCTAACAGTACAATCATGTCTCTAACAAAATTTCGATTCGTGCGTAGTTTAGGCAGGTAAAGGAACATCAATGAAAGGCAATTTGGCAACATTGTAATCACATGTGTGAGAAGTATACTGACGGAAAAAAGCGCAACACCAAGAAGGAGGTATGCGGCATAAAGCAAAGTTGGTAGGCGTGTTTCTACATCTGAAAGACGATGTCTGTTCAAATTTCGTGCCAGTTGCATAGGAGTGTCACTGGTAGCACCTCTATGATGATGAAAACCGGGTTTGCTTTAAACACGAGTGCACGCCATAATGTTACCTTTAGTTGCCTCTGAGATCGGGCGTGGTTAGCTGATGTTAGTCAAGAATGCCTGTAAGGCGACAAAGAAGCCATTGTAAACTCCTCATTGAGTTTGTACGAGGTCGTGTAATAGGGGCTACGAGAAGCTGGATGATCCTTCTGCGATACTGCAGAAAGACTTGCAGAAATGTAGCCACTATACTTGATTACTGGCAGCGGTGGTCACGAGAATGTACGGTAGCAAGAAGACCGGGCTCTGGACGGTCATGTGGCACTACAGAGAGGGAAGACTATCGTCTTCGCCTTATGGTTCTGGTTCGTCGTACTGCATCTACGGCAGTCATTTGGGCTGCAGTTGGTACCACTGTGACACAACGAACTGTTACAAATCGGTTACTTCAAGGACAGCTACTAGCAAAACGCCCTGAAGTGTGCACTCTACTGAACCCAAACCATCGCCATTGGCGACTTGATTGGTGTCAGACGAGAGCTCATTGGTGGGCAAGGTGGAGGTCTATTTTGTTTTCTGATGAAACCTGGCTCTGCCTCGGTGCCAGTGATGAGCGTGTGTTGGTTAGAAGGAAGCCAGTTGAGGGTCTGCAACTAACCTGTCTGCGTTCTAGACACACTGGACCTACATCTGCAGTTATCGTTTGAGACGCGATTTCGTATGCCATCAGGAGAACTATCGTAGTTATACCATACATCCTAATTGCAAGTTTGTGTTGGCCGCTGTGGCCGAGCGGTTCTAGGGGCCCCAGTCCGGACTGCTACGGTCGCAGGTTCGAATCCTGCCTCGGGCATGGATGTGTGTGATGTCCTTAGGTTAGTTAGGTTTAAGTAGTTCTAAGTTCTACGAGACTGATGACCTCATATGGTGAGTCCCATAGTGGTTCAATGGATCAAATGGCTCTGAGCACTAAGGGACTTAACTTCTGAGGTCATTAGTCCCCTAGAACTTAGAACTACTTAAACCTAACTAACCTAAGGACATCACACACATCCATGCTCGAGGCAGGATTCGAACCTGCGACCGTAGCGGTCACGCGGTTCCAGACTGTAGCGCCTAGAATCGCTCGGCCACTCTGGCCGGCTTAAGTCCCATAGTGTTTGGAGCCATTTGAACCGTTTGCAAATTTGTACGTCAGTTCAGTGATTAGAACTGTTGTGCTGCCATTCTTGAACAGCACTCCGTGGGGGGTGTTTTCGAACAGTATAACGCCCGGCCACATGTCGCTGTTGTCATCCAACATGCTTCGCCAACTATCGACATGTTGTCTTGGCCTGCTCGATCCCCAGATCTTTCTCCAATCAAGCACGTACGGGACATCATTGGGTGACAACTCCAGCGTCATCCATAAACAGCATTAACGGTCGCTGTATTGATCGACCGAATACAACAGGCATGGAACGCCACCCAACAGACTGACATCCGGCACCTGTAAAACAGAATGCATGCACGTTTACATGCGTGCATTCAGCATTCTGGCAGTTGCACCAGTTACTGATGTACACATTCGCAAAGACTTATCTCGCGCTTACATTAACCTGTGATCTTGCAAAGTTAATCACTTAAATATGTTACCTAGACAAAAGTGCTCCCGAAATTTCATTACTCTACATTAATTACTTTTTGATGTTATGATTCTTTTGTCAGCGTTTATACACTTAATATTGTGTGGTTTTGTTGTCCAGTTAGTGTAGAGTTATATATATTCGAATGCGCGGGTTAATTCGATTCCGGGTCTAGGTGTATTTTTCTTAATTTTCTAATTTTACACTATGTGGTTTAGTGACTGGCTCCTTTATTGTTACACAACAATCACAGCAGGTCTTACACAACACATCTGCAGTTATTTAATGGAAGTAGTAAGCATTATAGTTGGTGTTAATCGATAGGACCAATGGCAGGAGCGTAAACAGAAAACTGGTTTCGAATTTAATTAATGTAGTCAGAAATTACACTTGCACGGTTTGGCAGTGTGATATGCATGATTGCAGGAAAGCTATACGGGATTAAAGGATCAGGGATAGACAAAGAAGGTAGGTGTCGGATCTGAGTCCCTTTTCCTTTTGCAAAAAGGACATAAATGGAGAAAAGGAAACCAATGTTGACATTGAACCGGGATGCATGGTGAGGTGTATTATGTGGAAGAGAATAGAATAAACTTTTAAAGGCAAGACACATTTTTCAAAGTGCAATGATAAAAATAATTGTTCTCTCGTTTCTGCGTTAGTATTAAATAATTTCATTTGTTTACTGTAAAACTTGTTGCAATTCCCGTATAACAATTAAGAAGACAGATAGCATATCAAGTAGTCTACAATTAGAAAACCAATTGCGTCTGTCGTCAGTATTCAACTCTTGAACTTGAACATTCTAACGCAAAGCATTATCCACTGCACTAACTGTGCAGCACATCTACGTAGTATTGAATGGAGATGTTATTACAGAGTTGCCAAACTGCCTTTGAAGTCCATTTTCTACCAAAAGCATACACGTAATAAAATTTTTTGAGACATTTTTGTACTGTCAGTATGCAAGAGACTACATTATGGCGTCAGAGTGCGTAC
The DNA here is from genome assembly GCF_021461385.2 of Schistocerca piceifrons. Classification (NCBI taxonomy): domain Eukaryota; kingdom Metazoa; phylum Arthropoda; class Insecta; order Orthoptera; family Acrididae; genus Schistocerca; species Schistocerca piceifrons. Next base: position 322,927,638 of record NC_060140.1, read on the forward strand.
ATTTTGTCCAGCCTGCGTACATAAACCATCCTCGTGAATAGATGCCTGCCACTCTTTCCGCGTACTGCTCAAATCTGCGACCCTGTCAACAAGGTGTCGTTTATAAATTCCTAAGCGATTGCCTGTATCCTAGGATTAGCGTTGGCTGATACAAACGAGATCTTTGATATATCAAGTAATGCCTCTGAGAGATAATAACATGTACACAATGTGAGGTTGGTCAATGCTTTTTTCTTTCAGGAGGGAAAAATTTCCTTTTGTTGACCTATTGTGCATTGCAGTATGCACTCATCTGAGTTTTTTCCTCATTTGTGACTCACTCTGCGAATCTAGGAAATTGTGTGTTGTACGAAGGAAAGGCTTAAATTACTTGGCGTGGCACTGAGACGATATCGACATCATTGCAGTTTCACATTTAGTGAGGGTTTAAAGAGTCTCCTCCTTTATTTTCAACAGTTAAGAAATATGGAACTGAATTCAAAAGTGTCCTTGCTTGTAGATATTTCACGTATAGGGCGTTGTAAAACTATCACAGATGTGTGGATATCGCACAATGAGTACACCGCCTGATCAAAAAAAGTGAAACATCAGCGTGACGTTTTCACAGTGACTATAAAAAACTTAGCAGTATGAGCCCACTTATTATGATCTTGCACCCCCTGTGATGTGGATGCGTGCACTGACTCGGTTGGGAAGGGTGTCATGTTGTTGTTGTTGGTAGCCTTCATCCGAAGACTGGTTTGATGTAGCTCTCGATGATACTCTATACTGTACCAGCCTCTGCATTCATCTCTTGGTCTCTCTCTACGATTTTTACCACCCAACTTCCCTCCAATACTGAATTGGTGATCCCTTGATGTCTCAGAATGTGTCCTATAAATCTATCCCTTCTTTTGGTCAAGTTGTGCCACAAATTCCTCGTCTCCCCAATTCTTTTCAGTACCTCCTCATTAGTTACATCATAGACCCATGTAAACTTCAGCATTCTTCTGTAGCACCACATTTCGAAAGCTTCTATCCTCTTTTTATCTAAAATGTTTGTTGTCCATCTTTCCCATGTTTCACTTCCTTATATGGCTATACTCGAGACAAATACCTCCAGAAAAGACATCGTAAGACTTAATGTATATTCTTTGTTAACTAATTTTTCTACTTCATAAACGCTTTTCCCGCCATTGCCAGTCCAAATTTTATATCCTCTCGATTTCTGCTATCATCAGTTATTTTGCTGCCCAAATAGCAAAACTCATCTGCTACTTTAAGTGTCTAGTTTCCTAATCTAATTCCCTCAGCATCACCTGATTTAATTCGCCTACGTTTCATTATCATTGTCTTGCTTTTGTTGATGTTCATCTTATATCCTCCTTTCAAGACTCTGTCCATTCCGTTCACTTGTTCTACCAAGTCGTTTGCTGTCTCTGACAGAATTACATGGTCACTGACAAACCTAAAAGTTTTTATTTCTTCTCCCTGAACTTTAACTCCCATTCCAAATTTTTCTTTGGTTTCCTTTACTGCTTGTTCAATGTGCATATTGAATAAGATCGGGAATACACCCCAACCCTGTCTCACTCCCTTCTCAGCCACTGGTTTCCTTTCGTGCTCCTCGACAATTATAACTGCCGCCTGGTTTATGTACAAGTTTTAAATAGCGTTTCACTTCCTGTATTCTACCCTGCTACTTTCAGAATTTCAAAGAGAGTATTCCAGTCAACACTGTCAAAGGGTCTCTCTAAGTCTACAAATGCTATTAATGTAGGTTTGCCTCAGTCCTGGATCTACGATATTTGAACCGGGGCAAAAAGTTGATAGTGCCGCCGCCTCCCCTCCGCAGCCACCCTCCACCCACCTTCCACTCAAGCGTTTGATACACGACGTAAAAAAGTCGTTTTTCCAAAAATATGTTCATTTTGAAACGCACATGTTTCTGATGAGTTTGATACACAGGGTGAGTCACTAACTAATGCCACCAAGAATAACTCCGGAAGTAAGATAGGAGCTCAAAAGTTTGTGGGACAAAAGTTGCGTGGAACAACGGGGGGACATAATATCACGTTGATGTTTTCTTTCTAGGTGGGGTCGCTTCAGAGATAAGACGGTCAACTTTGTTTTTTAAATGGGATGCTATAGCTTGGTACTTATTTTCTGATAGCGGCTCTCGGGACAAATCTAATGATGAGTAACAGTAAGGTCTTTGAAGGTCGACAAAGGTCACAAAGGTGGCATGAGCGTCCATTTACAGAAGGTGTTCGAAGTGATGACAGTTGGTATCAATGCAGTGCTGCACTCTTATTATCATGGATTGAGTGGTATTTCTTATCACATCGGCACTTATCGAAGCACATGCTCTGGCAATTCTCTCTCGCATATCTTCAGGTGTACTTGGAAAGTCTTTATAGACAACGTCTTTTCCGAATCCCCAAAATGAAAAAATCCAGAGGCGTCAAGTCTTGCGGACGAACCGGCCACGACACATCTCCTCCGCGTCCAATCCAACTATGTGGGTATTGTCTCTGCAACTCATTTCTAGCCATCAGTGAAAAATGTGCCAGACACCCATCGTGTTGCTACATTATGTTCCTTGTTCCTAAAAGTATTTCTTCCAATAACAGACCTAATGTTTCTTGCAGGACTGTGGTGTACTTCCTACCATTAAGATTTCCTTCGATGAAATTGGGGCTTACAATTCTGTCCTCCAGAATCCCACACCATACATTCACCGAACACGGTTTTCGGTGAGCAGCTTGCCGCAGCGAGCATGGATTTTCAGTTGCCCAATAATGCATGTTATGCAAATTAACATTTCCATGGTTCGTGAAGATGCCTCGTCAGTAAATAAAATCAAATTAATAAATGTGTCATCCCCCTGAATCTGTAGTTGAGCTCATCGGCACAATTCAGTGCGACGCATACAATCCGTACCAGTTAATTCTTTGGTGGAGACTGATATGGTAAGGATGATATTTTTGGGGATGCAGAACACGAACAACACTACTCTGGCTCATCCCAGATTCCCTTGCGATCTGACGCGAACTAACACAAGGACCTCGAACCACAGTGGCAACAGTACCAATTCCCGTTTCCTCGTTAGTAACTTTCCTTTGCCGGATATGTCTGCCATGCGTTAAAGATCCAGTTGTTCTCAATTTATTATACACTTATTTAAATGAGCGACATTGAGCCGTGGTAAAAATTGCTGTTTTGAAGAGGCCGCCGCAGCGCGTTGTGTGAAGCAGTAGCCCTCCATTTCTGGCGGTGGCGCCGCAGTGGCAATCGCAGCAATGGTGTCTCCCCCTGATGGGAAAGGGGAAAGGTTGCCTATTCACGTGCATTTAAGGGACGCTATGAGCTCGCCAGGTGGGTCTTCAGCAAATTCCTGGAATCTATCCTCACCCGACGCATCCACCAGCATCCCCGCCAGCATCGCCTCCTTCCCATTACCCAGTGTGGCTTTCGACCGTCCTTCTCTTCCGACGACCTTCTCCTTCACCTCACTCATCTCCTTTCCGAACAGCTTAATTCCCGTCGCTCCGCAATCTTCCTCTCCCTGGACCTCGAACGTGCTTATGACCACGTATGGCATTCCGGTCTCCTCTTCAAGCTCCAAACCTTCGCCCTTCCCATTAACTACGTCTGTCTGATCGGCTCCTTTCTCTCCCGCCGTCCTTCCTATGTCACCATCCAAAACAGATTCCTACACCTTTTTCCCCTCCACCGGTGTGCCCCAAGGCTCCGTCCTCTCCCCCCTTCTGTACCTTTTGTACACGGCGGGCATGCCGCCGCCGTCAGCCCCCGTCCACCTTCTCCAGTTTGCCAATGACACCGCCTTCCTTGCCCTTGCCCCCACCCTACAGCGCTCCCAACAACTTCTCCAATCCCATCTTGACCGGTTCACCGCTTGGTGCAACCAATGGTTGCTCAAGGTCAATCCCTCCAAAACCCAGGCGATCATTGTAGACAAAACTACCCCTTCCTTCCGCCTCCTTGATTTCTATATCACCATCTATGGCCGTCCTATCGCCTCACCCCCACCTTTAAGTACCTTGGCGTCACCGTCGACTGTCGCCTCTCCTGGACTCCCCACCTCCGGACAATCCAAGCCAAGGCACGCTCCCGACTCAGTCTCCTCAAGCTCCTCTCCGGCTGTACGTGAGGTCTGGACCCCTCCACCATCCTCCACACCTATAAATCCCTCATCCGCCCTATCCTTTATTATGCCCATCCGGCTTGGATCTCCGCCCCCCCTACCTTTTATAAATCCCTCCAAATCCTTGAACGTCATGCTCTCTGCCTCGCCTATCGCATCCGTCTCCCCTCCCCCACGCGGATCCTGTACAATCTCATCCCCTTCCCCCACCTCCTCCTTTTCCTCGAAAGGATACGGATCCTGTACACCTCCTGTAAACTCGATCCTCCTCACCCGCTCGTCTCCCCAATCCTCTCCCACCCCCGCCCGCTGCCGCGCCTGTATTCGCACGTCCCACCCGGTCTCCATCTCTCCACCCTCCCTACCCTCTCCCAGGGTGGCTTCCGCCAGCTCCCCCTCCCTGATGATGCCCTCCTCCCCTCCATCTACCCCTCCTGCCAACTTTGATCCTCCCGCCCTCCTCCTGTGCTTGCTCCTCTGGGCACCCTCCCTCCCTTCTCTCCCTTTTTCCTCCCTCCTCCGTTTCTCCCCCCTCCTCCCCCGGGCTTCCCCTCCCCTGTCCCTCTCCTCCTGCCCCCATCTCCTCAGCCATTGGCATCCTTTTTCTCCCCTCTCCCCCACCTCACCCCTGTTCCCTCTTGGCAGGTCCCCGGACTCGCACACGCTAAGTGGACATTCGCGCGCCGGAGATCACCGCCATCAGTGTTTCGTGTGTGCCGTCATGTTTAGTGCTCAGTGTTCACCGTCACACTCCATCGTTCACCAGTGCCGTCGTCTTCTTCAGTGTTTGTGCGTCGTGTCAACAGTTCGTAGTGTGGATTGTCATCGAGTGTGAACGGCTTCATTTTTTTTTTTCTGTTCATGTGTCTACTGTCTTTTCCCGCCGTTTTTCCAAGTGATGTATCTTCTCTGTTTATATCATTGTACTCTCTTCGGCTGAAGAGCGGCGTATTGTGCTGCTGCCAGCCTACCTGTTCCACAGGTTTTAAAATCACAATAAAGAAAAAAAAAACTCGCCAGTTGGTGAGTCTGGGGTCAGTCTGGGCCAGTCTCTCGTCCCCAGCTTGCTAGTCTGTCTCTCGTTCGAATTTGTGAGGCAGTTAGTGTCTGTCTGTCGTCCGGAGTGCTAATATGTTTTTCGTTCTGATCAATCTTTAAAGCCGGATATATGAGAGTCTTTCCACTTCGGCAGTAAGAGAACTCGGCGGGGGGTCGCCCGGTCGGGGCTTAGTTCCTGCATCTGAGTCTGCGCGTTAGGCCGCCAGTCTGCTCGAGTTGCTCAGGCAATGGTCATTGGCGGTTGGATCGATCGGTTGGTCAGTCGCGCACTGAGATACAAGATGAATTGTCCGTCTTGAGCGTCGGCGCATGTGAGGTCGCCACGTGAGTCCAGTGCGCCGCGCCGTATAGCGAGGAGGAGTGGCTTCGCGGTCAACATGAGAGCAACAGGAGTCAACCCACGACATCGGTCTGGCCGGTGCAAGCTGCGACGCCGTGAGACAGAAGATCGGCGCGCCTTCCTGCGTCCGTTGAAGCGGCTGGAAGCGGACGGTTCGGGAAAGCGATTTGGGGGTGCTGCGCCAGGTCTTCTCCAGAAATCGCAGTTTATTAGAAGTTAAGTGATTGGTGATACATTGTTTCATTTACTTGTTAAATTCTACTTGTTTTCTTGGTGAGGTCACCGGCCTCTTTGTTTTGGGGTTGTCCCACCATTCTTCTCCGTTTGCCCACCCGCGGGAAAGTGGTTATTTATGAATTGAGTGGTCCGTTTTTTCCCTTGTGGAGTAGGGGTGGGTTAGAGTAACCTGCGGTTCGGGTTGTTCGGTAATCTCCCTATCAATCTGCTGTACGTTAGTAGCTGTCTCTGTCATGTTTGTCGGATTCGGTGTGTTACCGAATTTATTGCTTGGAGTGTATCAGCCTAATTCCTGAAATATGTTTTGATCTTGCCTTTCATCTTGAGAGGCGATATATGTGTACTGTAGATCATGTTAACTCGTTTGGCCAACCTTATATAATTTTATATAAGATTGCATTTCATGGGCTTTTATTTAAATGGTCATTTTAGTATATAACGTTGCCACCCTACCACCGTAAGACTTTCCTTAGAAGTTAAAATCAAGTTGCATCTTCGGTGGCAAGTTAATATTTTAATTTTAGTGTTTTGTACCATTTCCGTCCCTCGTACGAGGTGCATAGTTTATGTGCTTGTGTGAATTGTTAAAACTTTTAGTTTAAAGGAATCTGGTGTGTTGCAGATTTGCATCTGTGTAGTCTTTCAGAGGTTGTTGTGAGCAGTCGTGACTACGGCCGTGTCAAAAGGGAGCGGCAAGGTTCTCAGCCCGAAAGCTGATACAGTAAAAAAAAAAAAAATTGTTTCTTCCTGCCTCTGAATAAATTGTAACTTGATATTTAGAGTGTGCTTTCTGATTATAATTTTAAATCTGTTTCTTTAAAAAAAAAAACGCTTTTAGGAATAAAATTCCCATTTGTTAAAAGCAATTTGAGTATCCCTGGCAACTACTTCCACGCTCACATAGTGTGATTAAATGTGTTAATGTTCTTGATGAATCGCTAGTAAATAAACTAAATTTTTAAGAAATTTCTTTGATAAGAAATCCACGGTTCAGACGTGAAGGGTAAGTACGTTGAGGAAGCGTTTCAGTGTATAAATCTCTTGCTTTCACTGAATTTGTTGCGTTCTCCGTAAATGACAAGCATATCGACTTGTTCTTCGAAGGAATACACCGTTGACATTCGCTTGATTCGACGATACTAGTCTTACCCTTCCTATTAGTGCTGTATTGCGAAACCGTCGAATGGTGTTTACATGTCAACGGCACGTTGGATGGATACGCCATATTCGGAGAATATTTACTATTTGCACGTTATACGAGAGAGAATTGTCAGCGCATGTGCTTCGATAATTGCCGAAGTGATAAGGAATAGCACTCAATCCCTGATAAGAAGTTTGCAGCACTGCAATGGTACCAGTGGTTATCACTTCGAACACCTTCGGTAAATGGACGTTCATGCCACCTTTGTGACCATCGTGGACCCTCAAAGACCTTACTGTGCTATCAGAAAATAAGTATCAAACTGTAGTATCCCATTTGAAAAAAACAAAGTCGACCTTCATATCTCTGGTGCGACCCCACCTAACAACAAAAAACCAATGTGATATTATGGCCCCCGTTGTCCCAGGTAACTTTTCCCCCTCAAACGTTTCAGCTAGTATCATACTTTCGGTGTTGTTCTAGGTGGCAATAGTTAGTGACTCACCCTGTATAAAATATATATGTTCGAGGAAATGTAAGACACGTTATTGGTCTTAAGTGTGCCAAAGTGCTGTGCTACGCTCCATCACACAGGATTCTTCTATCGTACGTCACTGTATTTCTCTCTATGGAATTCAAACGTGTATATTTTGTAATGGAAACCATCAAATTTATATTGAGGACAGTGGAAACTGATATTTCTCTCTATGGAATTCAAACGTGTATATTTTGTAATGGAAACCATCAAATTTATATTGAGGACAGTGGAAACTGAAATGTCCTGTGGTGATCTCCTGCTCCCAGTCGGGCTGGTTAACATCCTACCCCCTTTAAAAAAACTGGTATTTAATACTGGGTGCCATTTTTTGTGACCGGGAGAAAAATAACTCTTCAGAAAATCTGAACTCTTTATTGCTTGTTAGCTAATAACTTTCCCTTTTGTGTGACATAAAATTAAATATAGGAAACACAAAACCACAAAAATAAGAGACAAGCAAGACAGTACACATCTCTTCAATTTATAGGTCACGCATTTTTTTCTATCTTGCTATGGCTACACACGGCGTGCTTTGCTTTCTGCGAAGGAGACTATTACCTCATCAAAGTTCTTCAGACGTTGTCCTACATGAAGAATCGAAAGGTGGTTGTGTAACACTGATAAAGCTATTAATACTTTTAGTACCCAAGACTAATATGGTTTCTCGATTTGATTACGTCTATTTTGTCACTGTATGTTACATAAAACGAAATAGGCCTGTCTATTATTGCAGCAATTGTAGCACACGCCAAATAAGTGAGACTGTTTTGACATAAATGGCTATTTTTATGTACAACATTTACATAAATAACATGACAGAACATAATTCACGAGGCAGCATATCAAATGTCTATTAGACCTACTACAAGCAAAAAGTTTTATGTTTGGAAATAGTTTCACATTTCATTCATATGCTCCAGCTTCTCAAGAATGAGCTCGAAAAGTAGTAGTACGAAATTTTTATATACATTTGGAATCATCATATTATTCCACATAGTTTGTGAAATGTCCCCGTTTCTCCTCCTTCCTTGTACTAACAAATTACCTTGTCATCACTAATTCTGTAACTATTCCTGCCATTGTCAAAACTTATTCTCCGGTTAACTTCACCAATCCTGCCATAAGCACCGATTCAGTTATCCCGCATTTATTCTCCGGTCACGTGTTATTACGTGTTCGTACAACGCGTTTTCCGCGCTATTCCTAGAATAGAACTTACGCGGCTGCTAATCTGGGACTCTACAACTGGCACTTTGTAATATGGCGATCTGTAAAACATTTTCTGTCAGAATTTCATTTTCTTGGATACACCGAAAAGATAATATGCAATATTTCTTACCTTCTATTCCTGTTAGATATTTATTTTTACTCTGGGAGTCTGAATATGTGGATCCGCTAATAAATATATAACAACGCTTATCATTCGCACACCCAATCAATCACGTAAAGAAACAGCGATTTGCATTCAGCCGTTCGGGTTTATTCGGCTTAGCGCGTTTAGCCCCGTCCCCTCTTATCTGCGGGAAAGCTCTTTTTATTTCTAGACGCGACCGGGATTACCCTAGCAGAGGCATCACGTATACTAAGCACGCATTCAAAAATCAACTTAAGATTCGTTCAGAAACCAACTTAGAATGTGTTCCATAATGTTCGGAAACCATCAGGGATGCGTTTCAAAATCATATGAATAATCGATAGACCAACGTGCGTTGGACGCTAGGCAATTTGTGAAAAAAGGTTTTTTCCTTTAAGAATATTAATTTGGCCCCTCCAGAAATAGCCGCCCGGGGCAGGTAAACCCGGTTTGTCCCCCATCCCTCCAGATCCGGACCTGGTTTGCCTTTCCCTAACCTGTCCGCAGCTCGTGGTCTAATGGCTAGCGTTGCTGCTCCTGGAACACGGGGTCCTGGGTTCGATTCCCGGCCGATTTGGGGATTTTCTCTGCCTGAGGACTGGGTGTTTGTGTTGTCCTCATCATTTCATCATCATTCTTGAAAGTGGCGAGATTGGACTGTGTACAGATTGGGAATTTGTACGGGCGCTAATAACCGCGCAGTTGAGCACCCCACAAACCAAACATCATCGTCATCTTTCCCTGACCTATCTTCTAAGTTGAGTCATAGGGTCAGTATTGCCTCATGTCGTAAGGACTTCATATCCTCTCCTGAGGCAAGCCAGCCCATGACTGTTGTAACTGATGCTTGGGTTGGGTTCTTTGTGGAAGGAGACCAGACAGCGAGGTCATCGGTCTCACCGGATTAGGGAAGGACGGGGAAGGAAGTCGGACGTGCGCTTTCAAAGGAACCATCCCGGCATTTGCCTGGAGCGATTTAGGGAAATCACGAAAAACCTAAATCAGGATGGCCGGACACGGGATTGAACCGTCGTCCTCCCGAATGCGAGTCTAGTGTCTAACTTATGCTTCATATCCAGGATACTGGCCCTGGGACGGAGTTCAACCCCCGAGCTGATTCCACACGTGTTCCGTCTGGGACATATCTGGGGCTCTTTCTGGCCACAGGACTACCTCAGAATCAAGCTAACAAAACCTAGAGACACGTTACACCTGTGGACGAGTTCTGTCTGGGACATATCTGGGGATCTTTCTGGCCACAGGACTACCTCAGAATCAAGCTAACAAACCCTAGAGACACATGTGGACGAGTACTGTCTGCTAAAATACGGCATCACTAGACTGTCGCATGCGAGGTAACACATGAGGGCACAGGATGTCCACGACATACTGTTGTCCTCTCTGAGTTCCCTCAGTGACTGTTCCATACATCATGACGCCAGGAGTAACATCACTGCGCCTCTCCAAAACAATTGAAGAATGGGCCCTATCAATGTGGTTCAAATGGCTCTCAGCACTGTGGGACTTATCATCTGAGGTCATAAAAAAAAAGGTTCAAATGGCTCTGAGCACTATGGGACTTAACATCTGAGGTCATCAGTCCCCTAGAACTTAGAACTACTTAAACCTAACTAACCTAAGGACATCACACACATCCATGGCCGAGGCAGGATTCGAACCTGCGACTGTAGCGGTCTCGCGGTTCCAGACTGAAGAGCCTAGAACCGCCCTGTCACAGCGGTCGACAATGGACCCTCTCCCCAGGTTCCCGCCATACGATGGTCATCTACAGTAGCGCAGAACCGCTATTCATTACTGTGCATAATGTGACGCCTTTCATCAGTAGTCCATGTTTCCCGATCACGACACCAATGAGAACGCATCCATTTGTGTTGTAGGTTAACTTCAGCCTCCGCATGGAACGGTAATTTCCTAGTCCCCCTGCTTGTAGCCTTCGACCAGTGGTACGGTATGATACAGAATGTTACAGGGATTTCATTACTTGCTCTGGGATCGCTAGCACAGATGTGATGGAGTTACTGTGTGCTTAGTGCCCAATATGATGGTTCTCCATTGTGGTGGTCAGACGTAGTCGACCAGAAGCTTGACGACGAGTATGCCTGCCCTCACGTTCCCATGCAGTCCATCCAACACAGGAGCACTGTTACATCCGAATATCACCCAAACTTGGGTACTGGATGATTCGGCCAGCCGGCCAAATGGAGACCCATGATGAGACCCCTTTCAAACTCTATCAGATGCAGATAACTCTGTCTCACACCAGTACGCGCTATCTCCGTGTGCTTCACAGTGATCGCTCAACATCTGACGCTGTTCACGCCCCTTATGTACCGTAAAAGGTCTGGTAATAACACTAAACACAAACAACACTATCGCACCATGGTGGCCGTTCTACCTGTCACAGAGAATTATAACTCTAGAATGAGATTTTCACTCTGCAGCGGAATGTGCGCTGATATGAAACTTCCTGTCAGATTAAAACTGTGTGCCGGACCGAGACTCGAACTCGGGACCTTTGCCTTTCGCGGACAAGTGCTCTACCATCTGAGCTACCCAAGCACAAATCACGACCTGTCCTCAGAGCTTTACTTCCTCCAGTACCTCGTCTCCTACTTTCCTACAGTGTGAAGTTTGGAAAGTAGGAGACGAGGTACTGGCGGAAGTCAAGCTGTGAGGACGGGTCGTGAGTCGTGCTTGGGTAGCTCAGCTGGTAGAGCTCTTGCCCGCGAAAGGCAAAGGTCCCGAGTTCGAGTCTCGGTCCGGCACACAGTTTTAATCTGCCAGGAAGTTTCATATCAGCGCACACTCCGCTGCAGAGTGAAATTGTGCGTTAGTTTCCGATCCTCCCTTGTATAAAGTTTTACACATCGCAAGCTCGTCCCTCTTGTGCAAGTCAGAACCTAATAAAAATAAAAGAAAAATGTATATTTATTATCATTATTTATTATCAAATACTAATCCATCTAAAGTTGTGTTCCCTGACACAGCATACCGTCTCAGCCCCTGCAGGCAACTCATTGTTTTAATGAGATCTCTACGTTTATCTGCCTTTTCCAGAGATGTCCAGGTCATAGCTTATGAAAGCAACATTTCTTTCACACTTGAACTAACAACTGTAAACAACAAATGAGCATTCTATCAGTCAGCTATAAGCAGGCAGTGTTCACTAGTGTACATGCGGCCGTAGTATGTCAGTGTTGTTAGGTCACAAATCACAATGCAGCAACGTCTCTAAATCAGTTGTTCAACAGATTCTCCAGAATGTTTTGAAATGAGTGCAAATTTCGTCCCGCACACCTTGACTCACGAACAAACACGATGGTGCATGGGTGCCTGCCGCGACTTGATTTAAGTGCAAAACACTGAAAATTCTTTTTCCCGAAAAAATCATCACGGGTGATGCGACTTGGTGTTATCAACAGCAACCAACCACCAAGTGACAAAGTCCAGAAATTCACATGAAAGTTTAACGCATTGACGACATAACCGACACTCAAGCTAATGTGGCGCGCGAGTCGAACATCACGAACAACTATTCTGACAGTTTCACTCGGTTGTATGAACGTTCTGTGCGTCGTACTCAAGTGAGGCCATCTGGAACGCCTGAAGCGTTACAACTAGCGTCTTAACGCTTATCTATTTGTTGTTAATTCAGACTCAAAAGGTTTTGGACTGTCGCATGATATGTGCGTCAGAGCTGAAGCTTTCAGTAGACTTCATAGTATAGCGAGAAAGCAAGATTCAATGGTAAACCTGCCAGAGATAATCTACACTCCTGGAAATTGAAATAAGAACACCATGAATTCATTGTTCCAGGAAGGGGAAACTTTATTGACACATTCCTGGGGTCAGATACATCACATGATCACACTGACAGAACTACAGGCACATAGACACAGGCAACAGAGCATGCACAATGTCGGCACTAGTACAGTGTATATCCACCTTTCGCAGCAATGCAGGCTGCTATTCTCCCATGGAGACGATCGTAGAGATGCTGGATGTAGTCCTGTGGAACGGCTTGCCATGCCATTTCCACCTGGCGCCTCAGTTGGACCAGCGTTCGTGCTGGACGTGCAGACCGCGTGAGACGACGCTTCATCCAGTCCCAAACATGCTCAATGGGGGACAGATCCGGAGATCTTGCTGGCCAGGGTAGTTGACTTACACCTTCTAGAGCACGTTGGGTGACACGGGATACATGCGGACGTGCATTGTCCTGTTGGAACAGCAAGTTCCCTTGTCGGTCTAGGAATGGTAGAACAATGGGTTCGATGACGGTTTGGATGTACCGTGCACTATTCAGAGTCCCCTCGACGATCACCAGTGGTGTACGGCCAGTGTAGGAGATCGCTCCCCACACCATGATGCCGGGTGTTGGCCCTGTGTGCCTCGGTCGTATGCAGTCCTGATTGTGGCGCTCACCTGCACGGTGCCAAACACGCATACGACCATCATTGGCACCAAGGCAGAAGCGACTCTCATCGCTGAAGACGACACGTCTCCAATCGTCCCTCCATTCACGCCTGTCGCGACACCACTGGAGGCGGTCTGCACGATGTTGGGGCGTGAGCGGAAGACGACCTAACGGTGTGCGGGACCGTAGCCCAGCTTCATGGAGATGGTTGCGAATGGTCCTCGCCGATACCCCAGGAGCAACAGTGTCCCTAATTTGCTGGGAAGTGGCGGTGCAGTCCCCTACGGCACTGTGTAGGATCTTACGGTCTTGGCGTGCATCCGTGCGTCGCTGCGGTCCGGTCCCAGGTCGACGGGCACGTGCACCTTCCGCCGACCACTGGCGACAACATCGATGTACTGTGGAGACCTCATGCCCCACGTGTTGAGCAATTCGGCGGTACGTCCACCCGGCCTCCCGCATGCCTACTATACGCCCTCGCTCAAAGTCCGTCAACTGCACATACGGTTCACGTCCACGTTGTCGCGGCATGCTACCAGTGTTAAAGACTGCGATGGAGCTCCGTATGCCACGGCAAACTGGCTGACACTGACGGCGGCGGTGCACAAATGCTGCGCAGCTAGCGCCATTCGACGGCCAACACCGCGGTTCCTGGTGTGTCCGCTGTGCCGTGCGTGTGATCATTGCTTGTACAGCCCTCTCGCAGTGTCCGGAGCAAGTATGGTGGGTCTGACACACCGGTGTCAATGTGTTCTTTTTTCCATTTCCAGGAGTGTATATCACTAATACTATCAGCAGAAGTCCCAGAGGAAAAATCGTTGTGAGAGCATACCACGACCACATTACTCCATCTGGTATGCAAAGCACGCTCAGATTTCAATAAGAATACAGTAATTCCAGTTCCAAATAAGGAAGGTGCTGACTGGTGCGAATACTATTCAATTATCAATATATTAAGCAATGGTAGCAAAAACCTGATATGAATTACTTCCATAAGAATGAAAAGACTAGTAGAAGTCGACAATGGTGATGATCAATTTGGATTCCGTAGAAATGTAGGAGCACGCGAGGTAATACTGTACACCGACGGGAACCCACTGACTTCAGGTACAGCTTTCAGTCGTCTCGTAACGGATAAATACGGATCCAGTATGGTTTTCAATGGAAATTTTTTTTTGGGAGGGGAGGGGGGGAGGAGTTCATCAGTCTTCTGACTGGTTTGAATCGGACCGCCACGAATCTCTTCATCTCAGAGTAGCACTTGCAACCTAGGACCTCAATTATTTGTTGATGTATTCCAATCTCTGTCTCCCTCTACTGTTTTTGCCATTTACAGCCCCCTCTAGTACCATGGAAGTCATTCCCTGACGTCTTAACAGATGTCTTATCATCCTGTCCCGTCTTCTTGTCAGTGTTTTCCATATATCCCTTTCCTCTCCGATTCTGCGCAGAACCTTCTCATTCCTCACCTTATCAGTCCATCTAATTTTCAACATTCGTCTGTAGCACCACATCTCAAATGCTTCGATGCTTTTCTGTTCCGGTTTTCCTACAGTCCAAATTTCAGTACCATGCAATGCTGTGCTCTAAACATAGATTCTCAGAAATTTCTTCCTCAAACGAAGGTCTATGTTTGATACTAGTAGACTTCTCTTGGCCAGGACTGCTCTTTTTATCATTTCTAATCTGCTTTTGATGTCCTCCTTGTTCCGTCCTTCCCTGGTTATTTTACTGTTTGGGTGGTGGGGGTGGGGTTCATCAGTCTTCTGACTGGTAGCAGAGTTCCTTCCTTAACCTCATCTACTTCGTGACCATCAATCCTGCTGTTAAGTTTCTCACGGTTCTCATTTCTGCTACTTCTCATTAGTTTCGTCTTTCTTCGATTTACTCTCAATCTGTATTCTGTACTCATTAGATTGTTCATTCCATTCAGGAGATCATGTAATTCTTCTTCGCTTTCACCCAGGATAGCAACGTCATCAGCGAATCGTATCATTGATATTCTTTCACCACGAATTTTAATTCCACTCCTGAACCTTTCTTTCATTTCCATCATTGCTTCTTCGATGTTCAGATTGAACAGTAGGGATGAAAGGCTGCATCCCTGTCTTACACCCTCTTTAATCCGAGTACTTCGTTCTTGGTCGTCCACTCTTATTATTCCCTCTTGACTCTTGTATATATTGTACATTACCCGTCTCTCCCTACAGCTTTCTCCTATTTTTTTTCGGAATTTCGAACATCTTGCACCATTTTACATTGTCGAACTTTTTTCCAAGTCGACAAATCCTATGAACCTATCTTGACTTTTCTTTGTCTTGTTTCCGTTATCAGCCGCTACGTCAGAATTGCCTCTTTCGTACCTTTTCTAGAGCCAAACTAATCGTCGTCTATCGCATCCTCAGTTTTCTTTTCCATTCTTCTGTATATTATTCTTGTAAGCAGCTTCGATGCATGAGCTGTTAAGCTGATTGTGCGATAATTCTCGCACTTGTCAGCTCTTGCCGTCTTCGGAATTGTATGGATGATGCTTTTCCGAAAGTCAGATGGTATATCGCCAGACTCATATATTCTACACACCAACGTGAATAGTCTTTTTGTTACCACTCCCCCTAATGACTTTAGAAATTCTGATGCAATGCTATCGATCCCTTCCTGCCTTATTTGATCTTGAGTCATCCAAACCTCTTTTAAATTCTGATTCCAATACTGGATCCCTACCTCTTCTAAATCTACTCCTGTTTCTTCTTCTATTACATTAGGAAAACCTTCTCCCTCGTGAGTTATTCTTTCCACCTATCCGCTCTCTGCATTTAACAGTATAATTCCCGTTGCACTCTTACCCCCCCCCCCCCCCTTGCTTTTATTTTCACCGATGGTTATTTTGACTTTCCTATATCCTGAGTCAGTCCTTCCGACAATGATTTCTTTATCGATTTCTTCACATTTTTCATGCAGCCACTTCGTCTTAGCTTCCCTGAGCTTCCTATTTATTTCATTCCTCAGCGACTTGTATTTCTGTATTCCTGATTTTCCCGGAACATGTTTGTACTTCCTCCTTTCATCACTCAACTGAAGTATTTCTTCTGTTACCCATGGTATCTTCGCAGCTACCTTCTTTGTACCTATGTTTTCCTTCCCAACTTCTGTGGTGGCCCTTTTTAGAGATGTCCATTCCTCTTCAACTGTACTGCCTACTGCGCTATTCCTTATTGCTGTATCTATAGCGTTAGAGAACTTCAAGCGTATCTCGTCATTCCTTAGTACTTCCGTATCCCACATTTTTGCGTATTGATTCTTCCTGACTAATGTCTTAAACTTTGGCTACTCTTCATCACTACTACACAATTCTTATTGCAAAATAGTGCCAATTTCAGGTAACAATGATGGAGGTGGATAGCGATCACCCTCTCTCCAACGTAGAACACACAGGCTCAACAATATTGAGATCTGGTGAAAGTAGCGGGCAGGAGAGATGCCACAATTCATTCTTGCGATCAAAAAATCAATCACGGACATGAACAGGGGGCCTGTCTCCTTGAAACACAGCTTCATATTGGGGGACAAACATGGGATCGACCACATCGGCTGAAATGGACACATAATCCTTGACAGTCATGCGACCATGCAGAATAACCACGGGACCCATGGAATACCACAATATGGCTGCCGAAATAGTCACTAAACATCGTCATGTTTCACACTTAGGCTTGCCAGAAGTTGGAAACAATGTGAAAAAAGTCTCATCCAACCAAATGACATACTTCCACTGCTCAATAGTCCAGGTTTATGGCTTCGACACCGCACTTTCCTATTATGGGTATTTGCACCACTGACGACTGGTTTTGGTATTCCAGCTTGCTCTGCAATTCCCAGATTAAGGGTGGAGGCTTTTTGACACTTTTTTGGGGATTTTTTTTTGGGTGGGAAGAATTAATTAGAATTCAATCAAATTTTTACATCATTTCATTCATATTTCGGACAGTTTTTAAAATATTTTTGAATAATTTCAGCCAAATATAACAAAATTACGCTGTGATGGCCGCTGAAGGTTGTGAGTATAGTTCTCCAGTTGCGTGCAGTGTAGCCATTCCGAATTTCATCTGAAATCAAAAAGGTTTTGATTTTACAAAAAGGACATCACACACATCCAAGCCCGAGGCAGGATTCGAACCTGCGACCGTAGCAGCAGCGAGGTTCCGGACTGAAGCGCCTACAACCGCTCGGCCACAACGGCCGGCTTTATTTTACATTAATAACTAATTTTCCAAGAATATGAACCTCAGTGCAGGTGAAAATAATGAAAATTAAAAATTTTGCAGGCGTTGGAACAATTTACTTCGATTTTCACGATTTTTTCTCTAATTATGCAAAGAAAAATACACTTAAAATCATTATATCATCTCACAAATCGGTTCATATAATTCGTAATTTTATAAAGAATCATACTATCAATTTTCATAACGATCGGTTCTATACTTTTTGAGTTAGAGTGCACGTAAATGCGAAAAAAGTCATTTCGAGATAAATGCGTTTGAAAAACAAATTCTCGGAAACTATAAATGCAAGGAAGTTGACAATAATGTAACCGATTAATCTGCGTTTCCAGCACCATATAGTGATCCTTTTTCTTAATCATAGGCTTCGTTTTGCGCTTGCAGCAGTGCTTTCCGGGCTTTCCGACCTTCCTTCGATTCCAATGGACTACGTCGATTCCGCCGGCTCACGCGCTGGTTATCCATTTGTTCGGCATAATTAAAGCTTTGCGTACCTACTACAATTCCTGCCTCGTTCATGACCATCAGAAGGGATGAATTTCGTTCACTGAATAAGCCCGCTGCTAAATACAATGCCAATTCAGCGACTTTTAGTCCGGAGTGCTAGTTTTTACGAGCTAATCGCCGAATAGTGGAATTAAAACTTTCATTCCCATTTTGTTTGTGGCCACCTACACATCTCTCCAGTAATTCATCCCTTGATAAATCTTCACATATTGGAAGAATTTCCTTCTGTACATCCGGGTGCAATGGAGTAGGGTGCCGCTCATGTTCCATTCCAAGGGCTGTTCGTTTTTGTCACTCGCACCAGTTGCCTTCCCCCTCTGGGCAGTAGTCGTGTCGAGGATTTTCATCCGTGGAAATGATATGATTTTATTTAATCGTATGGCTAGGGCCCCCCGTCGGGCAGGTCGTTCGCCGGGTGCCGGTCGTTCAATTTGACGCCACTTCTGCGACCTGCAGTCGATGAGGATGATAGGATGATGATGAGGACAGCACAACACCCAGTCCCCGGGCGGAGAAAATTCCACGACCCAGCCGGGAATCGAACCCGGGCCCAGAGGATTGACAATCCGTCACGCTGAGCATTCAGCTACTGGGGGCGGACGTCATATGATAGTACATCGCCATAATTGCTTTTTTCATGTCTTTCACACTATATATATATTCGAATCGCTAGTCCATAATAAGTGCTGAGTTTTTTCACTAATGAATCTAAGAGTTTGCCTTTTCCACCACGTATACAAAGCGACTGTGAGATTGAACCGTTCAATCCTACCTGAGGTAGTGCTCCGCCCTATCTGCGCTCGAGCCTGTACCCGATGTGCACTCAGTTCTATGCTCACAAAATCTAAAAGAATGCGGATTTCGCTTTGAAATTTTGACAGCGTATTCTTCGATAGTTAAACTAACTATTTATGCAATTAAAAAATCAGATTTTTTTTGAACCTCCTTATGTGGTTTCCCCCTTCAGGAGCTCTCTTCGTGTTGTTTTAATGCTGACAGGGGTCGCGAGTGCCACATTCATTTCTGTACTGATTTTTGTAGCTGTTGTTATCTTGTTTTTCGTCACAATCCTCTTCAATGACCGTACATCACGATGACTCGACATACACCTTCGTCCGCATTGAGACTCAGCGGATGATGTTTCTCCGCTTTCCCTTCATGCTGTATGAATTTCGATTCGGTGCCTCTTGAAACACCAAACACTTTGGCTACCTTCGTTTCGGAAGCACTCACCGTACGAGCACCACGTTCGAGTTCACTTAGCTCCGACATGATGCACTCACAACTACACAGAGCACTGTTCTCACCACGGCTGACACTTGCAACTGAATGTGGAAATTGCACGGGTGCCGTTCATGGTGTAACAGAAACAGTGCAACTTCCTGGCTTCGCTAGCGTCTGTGTGTATGTTCAAGCATGCATTTATCGCTGTGTTTCCGTATTTTTGTCCAGCCTCCGTATGTTGGAAGATGGACTGAAGAAAATCAAACCCACGTCTATAACTTTTGTAGATTTAGACAAAGCTTTTGACAGTATAAAATGGTTCAAATGGCTCTGAGCACTATGGGACTTAACATCTGAGGTCATCAGTCCCCTAGAACTTAGAACTACTTAAACCTAACTAACCTAAGGACATCACATACATCCATGCCCAAGGCAGGATTAGAACCTGCAACCGTAGCGCTCACGCGGTTCCAGACTGAAGCGCCTAGAACCGCACGGCCACACCGGCCGGCTTTGACAGTATAGGGATAAAGTAGAGGGATGATGAGGTCACTTTTGTATTCCGCCTGGAAGGCGGCGCGTGGGTAGGAGCAGGAAAAGGTAATACACGTCGGTATTGCAGTGTGAATTAAAATCACCTTTACGCTAGCAAGAATACATAACTTTGCAATGAGGTGCGAGATGTCCCGGTCGTCTGCTCTGGATCAAAATGGGCAGAATCTGGAGCGGAGCTCGTGGAGCTCTCCGACTCCAGCTAGAGTGCGCTGTCGTCGGTGTCTCATAGTGCCGTGGCATCGTTGCTATCGATACCACAGTCCCATACTCCGAGGAGCGTAGCGGACGATGCGCGGGACTCGCACCGCCGTACTAGGCAAGATCTTAGTGGAGGTGCCTTGCCGTTGCCTTCCTCCGACCGTAATGGGAATGAATGATAATGATGACGACACACCAACACCCAGTCATCTCGAGGCAGGAAAAATCCCCGACCACGCCGGGAATCGAACGCGGGACCCCGTGTGCCGGAAGCGAGAACGCTACCGCAACACCACGAGCTGCGGTCAAAGTACATGGAGCGAATGGTTATTCACAACTTCCACACAAACTAGATTGAAGTTACTAGGCCAAGGACATGAAAGGCAAAGGAGTGAGATAGGACTTTGGCCTAGCCTCCCCCCACTCTCCACCCCCGTCCGACCGTTATTCACTTTGTACATTGAGCAAGCCGTAGAGGAAACAAAGGAGAAATTTGTTAGAGGAAAATTCAAGTACAGGAAGAAGAAATAAAAATTCAAGAGGTTTACCGATGACACTGTAATTCCATCAGAAACAGTAAAGCATTTGGAAGATCAACTGAACAGACTGATTAGTGTTTTGAACATAGGTTAAAGACTGTAGTAAAACATGAGTAATTGTATGTGTTGTATCAAATCAGGTGATGTTGAGATATTTAGATTAACAAATGAGACATTAAAAGCAGTAGATGAGTTTTGCCATTTAGGCAGCAAAACGATTTACGAAGGCCGAAATAGAAGGGACTTAAAGGCAGGCTGGCAACAGCAAGAAAAGTTTTTGCGAAAAAAGAATTAGTTAAAAACGAATATAAATTTAAGATTTAGGAATTCTTTTCTGGAACGTAGCCATGTATGGATCTGAGACGTAGGCGATAAAAAGTTCAGACAAGAAGGTTCAAATGGTTCAAATGGCTCTGAGCACTTTGGGACTTAACATCTGAGGTCATCAGTCCCCTAGAACTTAGAACTACTTAAACCTAACTAACCTAAGGACATCACACACATCCATGCCTTGGGCAGGATTCGAATCTGCGACCGTAACGGTCGCGCGGTTCCAGATTGAAGTGCCTAGAACCGCTCGGCCACAGCGCCCGCCAGACAAGAAGGGTTTAGAGGCTTTTGAAATGTGGTGTTGCAGAAGAATGCTGAATGGTAGGTATCTAATGAAGAGGTATTGAATCGGATTAGGGAGGAACGAAATCTACGCCACAATTTGACTAAAGGAAGGATCGGTTGTTAGGACACATACTGAGACATCAAGGAAGTATCAGTTTTGTAGTGGAAGGAAGAGTGTGGGGGCGGGGCGATGTGGGGTTCAAATGGTTCAAATGGCTCTGAGCACTATGGGACTTAACTTCTAAGGTCATCAGTCCCCTAGAACTTAGAACTACTTAAACCTAACTAACCTAAGGACATCACACACATCCATGCCCGAGGCAGGATTTGAACCTGCGACCGTAGCGGTCGCGTGGTTCCAGACTGTAGCGCCTTTAACCGCTTGGCCACCACGGCTGGCTGCGATGTGGGGGTGGGAGGCTGGAGGGAGGAGGGGGGGGGAAAGCTGTAGAGGGAATTGAAGTCTTGACTTCGACTACCGTAAGCGGGTTCAAATGGATGCTGGTTGCAGTAGCTGTACAGAGATGAAGAGGCTTACACAGGATAGACCCCTGCGGAGAGTTTCATCAGAAGCAACAAACTGGGGAAACCAATAAAAAACATGTGTTCATGGAACATATCTCAACCACTTTCATTTTTCAAATCCGTGCCTACCATCTTTAGTCTATGTTCGAGTAATCTTCGTTTTCCGAGGCGCTAAATTTCATGCTTAATTTAATCTGGTATATTTCTCTACTTTTAAATGAATTCTAGTAATCTTCATGTTCGATTTCCTGCCTGATAAACGTTTTTCTCGGTTATATCTCTTTTAACTCTGTGTGGTATTTATTCAGTTTAAAAACACTCGACAAAGAGGATGGAACTAGAAGAAATTCATTTTTGACCGAAGTTCACAGCCCTGAATTTTCCACTCTCTTCCGGTGGAAGATCACCTGCTTTATTCAAATGTCTCCCTTTCCATGAAAACAAATCTGTCCGCCATCTTTTGTGTGGTGCCATCGGAACTATACTTGGCACGCAACACACTCTCGGTGTACTGAGTTTGTCTCGTGATTCCTGTGAGTTAGGGAGACGACGACCGTAGTCATGGGGTAGTACTGTAAGCTTACTAGGTATACAACGTTACAACACAACCCACTGTGCGTGACACAAGAGTACACCGTGTTCCAGTATGGTTTTCTGTCATGCTACATAATTAGCGAATGACACACACAGTTTACGAGTGTCGGTACGTACCCGCCCATGCCTGCGAATTTTTACTGTCGTAATCGTTATGCAAATGAAGTGTGAGCAAATTCTATGTTTCTTGTCATGGCCTGTGCGGCTGATCCCGGCGGAGGTTCGAGTCCTCCCTCGGACATGGGTGTGAGTGTGTTTATCCTTAGGATAATTTAGGTTAAGTAGTGTGTAAGCTTAGGGACTGATGACCTTTAAGCAGTTAAGTCCCATAAGATTTCACACACATTTGAACATTTTTGAACATGTTTCTTGACTTGCTTTGCAACGTTCACTCTCGGAATTTTAAGATGAATATTTACCTTCGGACATAACACCTTCCTTGCACCATTCCCATTGTAGTATGTTGTGTATGTCGTAGGTTGCTGCTCAAGTTGAAATCACAAACTTGTATTTTTTCCGTGTGCTGCTTTAACTGATTATTAGTGTAACAGACAGCTAAGTTCTGAGGGCTGCTGTTACTTTCTTTTCTATCCCCTCGAATGTTTGCCTTGAATGTTGCTGGTTGTATCATCTGCATAGATAAAGAAAAGGGTGTCTGGCTTGATCGACTGGTCATTGGTACACAAGTTATGTTGCTGGCAAACAGTGAAACCCAGCATTTAATGGACTGTCTATGCAATATACAGAATACCAAAACGTATTAAGTAGGGTATGAAATGCGTCTTATTTAAGCTGCACTTGAGGTTTGATGGAAATGCTATGGTTGATAATCGGGCAAATTCAGTGAAACAAAATTTTTATAGAGAATTAAATGAGGATTAATTCTTCAAAAACACTGCTTTTCTTACAGTCTATCGCTATACGGAAACAACAAGAATTATTTATTGCATATCAGTAATTGTTAAAAAGTGTTAAAACACGTCTTCTTCATAACATGGCTATTTTCAGACACAAACAATTGTGGTAATTTTGATGTTTTAATTTGACTTTGAAGAAACATATAAATTTCGAATTTGAACACGTTGTGTCATCGTATTTTTTTATTTCGCCTGTGTCCATTTCGCATTTTATAAAAGTAATATCTAGACTTTTTTATATTTCGTATGAAAAGAATCAAATTAAAATTCAATTAAACGTCTTAGCAAAAGATTTAGGTATTCTGTATATTTGCCATGAATTTATATAATAAACAGCTGTGGAGCGAGACTACTTCTTTGTGGAAATCTCCTTAAGATTCGTAAATTTAATTTCAATTTAGCATCTATCTAGCCCACAACCACTTTCAGGCGGTTACTCCACATTACGTCGTTTTAGATCAATAACTATAAATATCTGGGGTCTGCAGATGTGTCCGGTGGTCGATAGCCGAAGGTTTAGTTTGGTATATTTTTATCATTGTCTTCTTAGTTACTGTCGAGCCTGTTCTAATTCACTTACGACAGTCTTTTTCTTTTACCGTCAACTTTTGTCTGGTTTGACCCCTTCCTCAATTTCCTTACATCCATTGCTACTGCCGTCATGTCTGATTACCTCAACAATGTATGACATACATCCGATCTTCGTCGTTCTGTGCAGCTGATGTTCTATATTGTTCCACCAGTGATTGCATGTAATAGACCTATATGTCCTAGCAACATGTCTCTCCTCTTTGAAACCTCCTTCTTAGCCAGTTCTGTGTATCATTTATTACTTCATGATCTATGTAGCTCTTAAAATCTTTCTGCAGTATCACATTTCGGAAGTGGTTGGAAACTAACCATCTGTTTTTTTCCTCACGTCTTGAGTTACAAGAAAGAGGGAAGTTAAAAAATTGCACCTTTTTTATCGTCTACTCATTTCCTCTCAACATTGGCACGTGCATGGCTGTGTCATTGGTATGAAGGTAGTTTGTAAAAGAACCATAATTTTAAATTACTAAACGTAAAAGTGTCGGAAATATCTAAAACGACGCCCTTGTTGGCCGTCTGTTCTTTTTGGAGTCTTGTTAGACTTGAAAAAGGTTGTACTAGGCCGACCTAGCATTGTAACTTGAAACCTCTGTGAATACCTTTGAGCTGTCAACAAAACTAAAATTAGAAACTGTGATATATTTATGAGTCCACCAGATTTTACATTTTCACTATTTCAGGTAGAGTGCGTATTCGAAATCTATAGCCTGTGAAGGGTTATAAAATAACCATAAAATGTCACCAGTTCGACTCTCAATCACGGTTTAATATTTTTTTACTGTTGAATCCTGTTACATTTATTTATTTTTTGCTCTTTTAAAATTCAAACTAACTAGTCAGCACTCTTACTTCACTATAATATTTAGCGAACTAAACAAAACAACCATCGCAAATAAAGCAACCCATGGTGTTTCTCATTAGCATTGTGGGTTGGTTAAAAGATCTGAGAAGTAATTGTTATATTATTTAATGAGGGTATTACAATAAATACACATTTAATATGAGAAACAATGGCTTGCAAAATATGAGCTCTGCAAATGTAGAGCTACATCTTTTAAGTTAGATACAGTTTCGTTCAATACAATGTAGTTTTGAATCATTCTACGAAAACAATGAAGTGACATTGAATGAAGAAAGGATCTTTGGTCAGATAAATCAACAGCAGCAGACAACGGTTGAGGATTCGTTATAACGGAAGGGAGGGCCAAGAGTTAGTTGAGTGACACAATTATTCTCATCAGACTCAACAGCAAATATGCTAACAACAACAGTTCAAGTATATACGCCGATGTAGCATGCAGAAGATGAAAAAGTGGAGAGGGTACGAGAATATTAAAGGGAAGTTCAGTATGTAAAGGGAGATGAAAATCCAATAATCATGGGGGACCGGAACGCTATAATAGAGGAAGGAACAGAAGATGGAATTATGAGAGAACACGGCTTCGGTAGTAGGAATGAGAAAGGAGAAGTATTCCTTGTGTTCTGCAATAAATTTCAGGTAATCACAGAAAGACACTGTTCAAGACCCGCAAGACAACGAAGTATACTCGTACTTGGAAAAGGCCTCGAGCTGCGAGAAGAACGTAAGGTAGGGATGCAGTCTTTATCCCCCACTTTTCATCCTGTACTTTAAAGAAGCAATGACAAAAAGGAAGGTTCAAAAATGGGATTAAAATTCAGTCTGGGCGGATTTACTTCTTATATTGCCATCCTCTGTGAAGGCGAGGAAGAATTCTAGACCTGTTGAATGGAATGAACAGTCTAATGAGCACTAATCAAAAGAAAGCCTTTATTAATATTACTGGAAATGAGCTTAGTAATAAACCTAACATCAAAACTGTAGCCCATTTCGTTGAGGAAATAAACGAATTCTGATACCTTGGAAGCAAAATGATGCGTGACATGCGAAGCAAGGAGGATGTAAGAAGCAGACTAGTCCAGTCAGAGAGAGCATTTATCGCTAAAAGAAGTCAGTATCAAACACAAGCCTTAAAGTGAGAAAGAAATTTCTGAGAATGTATGTCTGAAGCACACCATTACATGAAACTGAATAATTGCGTGTGGAAAAACTGGGAAAGCTGCTCGTGGAACTATTTGAGATGTGGTGTTCCGGCAGCGAGCAGAAAATTAAGTGGAGTGTAGGACAAGAAATGAGACTCTGCAGAACCATCGAAGAAAGGATTTGAGGAAAATCCTGAATAGAAGGAGGGTAGTATAGTAGAAGTGTTACGTCATAAGGGAAAGATTTCTGTGGTATTATAAAAGAGAGCAAAAACTGTAGGGGAAGGCACTAAAGGCAGAGACCGGAATATATTAAAAAATAGTAACTGAGTTCGTGGTGCACAAGTGCTACTCTGAGATGAAGAGGTTGGCACAGGATTGTTGGCCTGCATCAAACCGGTCAGAAGACGGATGTCCTCCCCCTTTCCAAACCCTTCCCTCCAAAAAATTACTAATAGCATCTCTAACGTTACAGGATGAAAGGAAGGGAGTAGGATGCAGTGTAATTTACCGTCGACAGTGAACTCATTAGAGACGGAGCACGAGCTCGGGTTGGGAAAAGATGAAGAAGAAAATCGGGCGAGCCCTTTCAGACAACCCATCCCGTCATCCTCCTTAAGCGGTTCACGAAAACCAGGGAAAACCGAAATCTGGACTGCCCGACAGGGATCTGAATCGGCGTTTTCTAGAGTAATGCGCACCCTCGCTTGGTGGAACCGATGCAGGTCTCCGGCAGAGCGAACGCCGTCCCTCTTTTTAAAATTCAGAGTCCTGGTGGGTTCATTCTACAGAGGCGGACAGAACGTTGCGTAATGGGGGGGATCGTGCACAAACACCTGCTATGAAATGTACACGGTTGCTGCAATGTAAATCATGTCACGTGTATACACCTGCTTATTTACATATTCATTCGCAACGTCGTCACGCCTGCAGTTGCTGCATGAATTACTGCCCGTTCCGCTACCACATGCTTAGACGAAAACATATGATGTTTGTCGTCTTCTACACTGTTCCCATGAAACACTATACGAGGGCGCTCATTAAATAATGCAATACATTTTTTTCTGGGCGCATGTTGGTTTTTCTCAGAATTCCAATACATCATATTATTCCGACTCTTTTGGCTACAAAACTCTATTTTGCAACACAATCTCCGTTCATTGCAACGACCTTAAGCCCACTTTACTGGGAGGGTCTGTATGCCCACATGGTACCACTCTGCTACACTCATGCTCATAAATTAAGGATAATTGCAGAATGTGGAGCCACACAACGTGGCACTATACAAAAACTGGCGCTAATAGCATAGGCACATAGGGAACACACACGACACGGATCTGTAAGTCCACGGTATTGGTGATAAGTTGAGAAAACCGTCCCGAAACACACGTGCTACAAAACGCCACTGTTTCCTGTGCATGTACCCCGACATCAATATGGGATATGATTACCATGCACACGTACATAGGCCGCACAACGGGTTGGCGTACTCTGGATCAGGTGGTCGAGTGGCTGCTGGGGTATAGTCTCCCATTCTCGAACCAGTGCCTGTCGGAGCTCCTGAAGTGTCGTAGGGGTGTGAAGAAGTGCAGCGATACGTCGACCGAGAGCATCCCAGACGTGCTCGGTGGGGCTTAGGTCTGGACAACAGGCAGGCCACTCCATTCGCCTGATCTGTTTCAAGGTACTCCTCCACGATGGCAGCTCTGTGGTTCCGTGCGTTATCATCCACCAGGAGGAAGGATGCACCCCTGAAAAGGCGGACATAATGGTGCAAAATGACGTCTCGATACACCTGACCTGTTACAGTTCCTCTGTCAAAGACATGCAGGGGTGTACGTGCACCATAAAACGACGACCTCCACACAGGTCCCATTCAAGGACACTAAGGGATTGGTATCTGGTTCCTGGTTCACGCCAGATGAAAACCCGGCGAGAATCATTGTTCAGACTATACCTGGACTCGTCTGTGAACATAACCTGGGACCACAGCTCCAATGACAATGTATTGTGTTCTCGACACCAGGCTTTACGGGCTCTCCTGTAACCATGGGTCAGTGGAATGCACCTTGCAAGTCTCCGGGCGAATAAACCATGTCTGTTCAGTCGTCTGTAGAGTGTGTGTCTGGAGACACCTGTTCCAGTGGCTGTGGTAAGGTCCCGAGCAAGGCTACCGGCAGTACTCCGTGGCTGTCTGCGGGCACTGATGGTCAGATATCGGTCTTCTTGTGGTGTTGTACACTGTGGACGTCCCGTTACGTAGCGCCCGGACACGTTTCGTGTCTGCTGGAATCGTTGCCATAATCTTGAGATCCCACTTTGTGGCACATGGAGGGCCCTTGCTACGACCTGCTGTGTTTGACAGCCTCCAGTCGCCCTAGTATTCTACCCCTTATAACGTCATCAATATGTGTTCTTTGAGCCAGTTTCAACACACAGTCACCATTAGCACGTCTGAAAACGTCTGCACACTTACGCGCTGCCCCGTACTCTGACATGCACCAACACACCTCTACGTATGTGGACTGCTGCTAGCGCCACCATGTGACGACCGCAGGTCTGATGCACCGCATGGTCATACCCCGAGGTGATTTAAACCCGCAAACTGCCCACCAGAGCGTTGTTTCACCATATATCAGCATTTTCCTTAATTTATGAGCATGAGTGTAGTCAACGCCGGAGCCAACCTCTTGTTGCGTCATAACCTCCCCATCCTCCACGTACTGCTTCCTGCAATTAATCCCTCATTCGGCCAAACTGATGGAAGTCGGGAGCTGCGAGATCTGGGCTGTAGGAAAGGTAAGGAAGAACAGTCCATTGAAACTTTGTAAGCGCCTCACAGGTGCGTAGCCTTGTGTGAGACTTTGTCATGGAGAAGGAGACGTTCGTTTGCATCTTTGTGGCGACGGTAGCACAATACACCAGAGTTGATCGTCGCACCATGAGGGAGGACATGAAGTAGAATGACCCCTTCAGAGGCCCAGAAGACTGTCGCCATGACTTTACCGGCTGAGGGCACGGCTTTGAACTTTTTCTTCGAAGGAGAATTTGTGTGGCGCCACTCCACTCATTTCCGCTTTGTTTACGGTCCGCAGTGGTAAAACCATAGTTCATTACTTGTGACAATGTTCGACAGCAAAACCTGTCAAGATCAGCCTCGTAACTCCCAAGCATTTGCTCATAGATGGTCCTTCGTTCCTCTTTAAGTTCTTCTGTTAGGCGGCGAGGAACCCAGAGAGCACACCTTTGGGTACCCGAACGGGCGGACGAGTGTGTCAGCACTGCGAACGGAGACGTCTAGTTAGCACCGAGGTGTTTAATTGCGATTCGTCGATCACCTTGAATGAGAATGTCCGCACGTTCCAAATTGCAGGAGTCAGAACTGTGAGCTGCCAGCAGGGACGCGGAGGATCGGATAGGTTTGCGCGACCTTGTTGCGATGATGACAGACGCCTCGCCCAACAACTCACAGCATTTTGTTCACTGCCGGGTCTCTATAGACATTCTGCAAGCGCATATGAATATCTGCGGTGCTCTGGTTTTCCGCCAAAAGAAACTCAGCGCAGCTGTCTGCTTGGGAAGGACCTCCATTGTGAAGGCTACATACAGCGGTGCTAGCGATCGGATCTTTCATGGAAGCACAGGGGCTGGAACGGGAATATTCCACTATGTACCGCAACAAACTCCGCATTTGTGCAATCGAGATTGGCGTATAAAAAATGTCTTGCGTTACTTGTCGAACGTCCCTTGTTATTTGTAAGTCCTCCGCTTTTCACATCAGTGCTGTAAGGCGCTGACAAAAAATTGAGGCTGACAAAATAGACTTACCTGGGGACCATCAAACGTGTTATTCACGGATTTTGATGAGTCTCAGGTACGTTCTACGCGGATCTGTCCCGAGTACCTGGCTTGCGGCTTTTCGTGCGGTGGTCCCTATTTTCTGAGAAAATAGATGTTGAAATTTTATGCGCATCTGCTATACCCGCAACGGTAATCATCTTCTAACAACGTGAGTATACTGCAGCAACTAAGGTTCATGGCTACCATGGTCGAGGTGCAAGTTGAAATCATGTTCAAATACTTAATTTCAGCGTCATCGTAAAAAATATGATTAAATAATAAATGTTCAAATGTGTGTGAAACGTTATGAGACTTAACTGCTAAGGTCATCAGTCCCTAAGCTTATACACTAGTTAACCTAAATTATCCTAAGGACAAACACACACAACCATGCCCGAGGGAGGACTCGAACCTCCGCCGGCACCAGCCGCACAGTCCATGACTGCAGCGCGGCTAAATAATAAATGCCATACAAATCGCGTAGCAGTCTTTTCGCGTGTTCATGGTATTAGTGAGTTCGCCCTACGATTGGTCATCACATTCCTCTACATCTAAGTACTTATCTGCAAGCCGCCGTACGGTGCGTGTTGTTTTCTTTATTGCTCCACTCGCAGAGAGAGCGAGGAAAAAACGACTGCTATATGCCTGCGTATGAGCCCTAATTTCTCGTTTCTTATCTTCGTGGTCTTTACACGAAATATGTGTTGGCGGCAGTAGGATCATTCAGCAGTCAGCTTCAAATGCCAGTTTTCTAAATTTTCTCAATAGTTCTGTTTGAAAACAACGTAGCGTACCCTCCAGGGATTTCCTTTTGAGTTCTAGAACTATCTATATGTTGATCAAACCTACCGGTAACAAATCTAGCAGCCCGCCTTTAAATTACTTCGATGTCTTCCTTTAATCCGACCTGCTGACAATCCCAAACATCCGAGCAGTACTCAAGAATAGGTCGCACTAGCGTCCTACATGCGGTCTCCTTTACAGATGAACCACACTTTTCTACAACTCTCCCAATAAACGGTAGTCTGCCATTCGCCTTCCCTACCACAATCTTCAAATACTGGTTACATTTCATTTCTGTTTGCAACGAGACGACAAGATATTTAATAGTCGTGACTGTGTCAAGCAGCACACTACTAATGCTGCAGCCGAACACTATTGGTTTGTTTTTTCTATTCATCTGCACTACCTTTTATTTTTCTACATTTAGAGATAGCTGCCATTCATCACACCATCTAGATATTTTGTCTAAGTCATCTTCTTTCATGCTGCAGTCACTGATCTTGAGCACCTTCCCGTACACCACTCCGTCATTAGCAAACAACCGCAGGTTGCTGCCCACTCTACCCCTCGAATCTTCTTTTGCTATCCTCCTGCAGAAACGTCTGGAGCTTCCATTTCACTCCACTGTTTTGACACACGCAGCACTGACGATGCGTTGCGAACAACTGATGCTGGAGACAAATGCGAGCTGTCGCTTTACAAGTCCTGGGAATTTCGTAACGGTCCATGAGGGGAAGAGGACAACAAAAGACGAGTTCACGTCTAGGAAACTAAGGAAGCGAATGTTGTCCCAACATTTGGAATTCTTACTATGATTCACAAAAGGAATACTCATTGAAGACAGTGTGCTGTAATGATTGATTTATTAATGAAACTACACTACTGGCAATTAAAGTTGCTACACCACGTAGATGACGTGCTACGGCAGCGAAATTTAACCGACAGGAAGAAGATGCTGTGATATGCAAATGATTAGCTTTTCACAGCATTCACACAAGGTTGGCGCCGGTGGCGACACCCACAACGTGCTTCCAAGCAATTTCTGATACACGAACTTCAGTTGACAGGCGTTGCCTGGTGAAACGTTGTTGTGATGCCTCGTGTAAGGAGGAGAAATGCGTACCATCACGTTTCCGACTTTGATAAAGGTCGGATTGTAGCCTATCGCGATTGCGGTTTATAATATCACGACATTGCTGCTCGCGTTGGTCGGAATCCAATGACTGTTAACAGAATATGGAATCGGTGGGTTCAGGAGGGTAATACCGAACGCCGTGCTGGATCCCAACGGCCTCTTATCACTAGCAGTCGAGATGACAGGCATCTTATCCGCATGGCTGTAACGGATCGTGCAGCCACGTCCCGATCCCTGAATCAGCAGATGGGGACGTTTGCAAGAGAACAACCATCTGCACGAACAGTTCGACGACGTTTGCAGCAGCATGGACTATCAGCTCGGAGACCATGGCTGCGGTTACTCTTGGCGCTGCATCACAGACAGGAGCGCCTGCGATGGTGTACTCAACGACGAACCTGGGTGCACGAATGGCAAAACGTCATTTTTTCGGATGAATCCAGGTTCTGTTTACAGCATCATGATGGTCGCATCCGTGTTTGG
Organism: Schistocerca piceifrons; assembly: GCF_021461385.2. Classification (NCBI taxonomy): domain Eukaryota; kingdom Metazoa; phylum Arthropoda; class Insecta; order Orthoptera; family Acrididae; genus Schistocerca; species Schistocerca piceifrons. Next base: position 322,959,676 of record NC_060140.1, read on the forward strand.
CGACATCGCGGTGAACGCACATTGGAAGCGTGTATTCGTCATCGCCATACTGGCGTATCACCCGGCGTGATGGTATGGAGTGCCATTGGTTACACGTCTCGGTCACCTCTTGTTCGCATTGATGGCGCTTTGAAAAGTGGACGTTACATTTCAGATGTGTTACGACCCGTGGCTCTACCCTTCATTCGATCCCTGCGAAACCCTACATTTCAGCAGGACAATGCACGACCGCATGTTGCAGGTCCTGTACGGGCCTTTCTGGAAACAGAAAATGTTCGACTGCTGCCCTGGCCAGCACATTCTCCAGATCTCTCACCAATTGAAAACGTCTGGTCAATGGTGGCCGAGCAGCTGGCTCGTCACAATACGCCAGTCACTACTCTTGATGAACTCTGGTATCATGTTGAAGCTGCATGGGCAGGTGTACCTGTACACGCCATCCAAGCTCTGTTTGACTCAATGCCCAGGCGTATATTGCCGTTATTACGGCCAGAGGTGGTTGTTCTGGGTACAGATTTCTCAGGATCTATACTCCCAAACTGGGTGAAAATATAATCACATGTCAGTTCTAGTATAATATATTTGTTCTATGAATACCCGTTTATCATCTGCATTTCTTCTTGGTGTAGCAGTTTTAATGGCCAGTAGTGTACATCTGCAAAAATGAATATGTTGAATAATTTTGTATGACCATACTATTTCCATCTGAATCTATATCATACTCCACCAGTCACTAACAGTGTATGGCGGAGGGTACTTCTGGTTACCCCCCCCCCCCCTTCCGCCCCCTCCTCCACTTTTCTTGTTCCAGTCGCGAATGGCGCTGTAAGATTGATTGTCGGTAAGCCGCTGTATTACCTTTAATTTCTCGACGTGATCATTTCATGAGACGTATGGGATGGGAATTATAATGTTGTCCGACTCTTCCCGGAAAGTGCTCACTCGAAATTTCAATAATAAATGTCTCCTCCGTGATGCAGAATGCCTCTCTTGTAACGTGACGCTGTAGTTTGTTGAGAATTTCTGTAAGGCTCTCGCACCGACTAAACGAATCCGTTAAGAAACACACCGCTGTTCGTTGGATCTTCTCTATCCGTTCTATCAGTCCTACCTAGTAAGGATCCAAGATTGATGAACAACACTCACTAATCGGTCGAACGAGCGCCCTGTATGCCACTTCTTTAGTGGATGAGTTATTTCCCTAAGATTCTTTCTGTGAATATCAATAAGGCATCTATTTTTCCTACAGTTTGGTTTATGAGGTCATTCCGCTTAAGGTCGCTCTAGATGATATTCAACACCATGAAACTGAAAAAAAAGAAAGAAAAAAAAATTGTGCGGGATTTGAATCTCTACCGCCAGCGTGGTAGCAATGCGTGGAAATCATGAACCTTAGCCGCAGCGCTACGATCTCTTTATTGAATCGAGATTAACGTTACGCTCCCTTGATTCAATCGAGATAACGTTGCTGACAAAGAAGATAAGCATAAAATTTCAACATCGATTTTCTCGCAAACTAGGGACCGTAGTATGAAAAGCCGATAGCCAGGTACTCAGAACAAGCCCCTTTACAGCACACCTAAGACTGATCAAAATCCAGGATTAACAGATCTGATGGGCCGTTGTTAGTGTTACACCATTCTTACATCAATGTGACTCTAAATTTGGCTGAAAGATAGCTCGCATGAACCTCGTGCTAAAACAATGTAACGTGATTTATCATGAGACTTCCACTTCGTTGTAGTGCACGTTGTAGCCAGTTCATTACTTGTGAAACTGGAAATCTAAGCAATGATGAGAGATAATGGAAGGAGGATCACAGGTTCAGAAAGCAAATCAGAGCTGATGTGATAGAAGGCTACTTTCACAAACAATATATGCAAAAGAAAGTTTCCGTTCTTCAACTTAGAAAGCCCACTCTGACAGATTATGAGGAGCAAGCTTCCTCTCTTACATCAGAGGACATCAAAACGATTATCATTGCGCCTTCGGAGTATTTTTTCCATTATTTCATCAGATCTTTAACGTCGTCTGTCGATGTACGATGAGTGCTACATCACGACACGGATAGGTTTTTTTATCCTAGTAATGATAGTAATAAACCTAATGACATGTTTTCAGGGATTATTTTGATGGATTTTTTTTTATAAACTGACAACTAAAAAAAAATGTATGTAGAAGTTGACAACTATTGAACTACATGAAAAGAAACGTAAATTTGTTACAAACTACTGCGTGCACGGACTTTATTCGACATGTAAACGTCACTCCAGATATTCAGATTTATGTTATGACACGTTCGATATGCTGCCTTCATTGGTGAAGATGTGGCGCAGACGAATAGCGAAATTCTGTACGACCCGCTGAGGTGTCGGAATCAGATAGATAGAGCGCCTGCCATGTAAGCAGGAGACCCCGGGTTCGAGTCCCGGTCGGGACACACATTTTCAGCTGTCCCCATCGAGGTATATCAACAACACCTGTCGGTAGCTGAGGGTTTCAATTAATTGTCATTTATTCTAGAGAAGCTGCACGGTCATCAGTAGTATCTGTTGTTTAGAGAACAGTTACTATCATCATATACTCAAAAAGGAGACGCACGTGTTCAGATCCGGAGAATATGGCGGCCAATAGAGGCTCATGCCAGTGGGCTACCCCAGAGCCAGAATGTTGTCCCCAAAGGACTCCTCCAGGACATCAAACACTCTCCTGCTTTGGAGTCGAGCTCTGTCTTGCATGAACCACATCTTATCGAAATCAGTGTCACTTTGGACAATGACGTGAAATCATCTTCCAAAACCTTCACGTATCGGTCGATAGTCACGTGCCTTCAAGGCATACGGCACCGATTGTTCCGTGACTGGACGTTGCACACCACACAGTTACCCATTGAGGATGAAGAGACTTCTCGATCGCGAAATGCGGATTCTCAGTCCCCCAGATCCGCCAGTTTTGCTTATTGACTAACCCATCCAAATGAAGATGGGCTTCATCGCTAAACCAAACCATACATGCGCACACTAATTACCATCACTTCCTGCGGCCAACCGTGCAGTTTGGACGTCCTAACGCAAACTGTTCACAAGTTATGACGATTTTATTTCATATAGTCAATAGCTGTCTCCCGCTAAATAAGTACCACAAAATGTTATTTTATTATTGTATCTGATAATATGGTTCAGATGGCTCTGAGAACTATGGGACTCAACTTCTGAGGTCGTCAGTCCCCTACAACTTAGAACGACTTAAACCTAGCTAACCTAAAGACATAACACACACCCATGCCCGAGGCAGGATTCGAACCTGCGAACGCAGCGGTCGCGCGGTTCCAGACTGTAGTGCCTAGAACCGCTCGGCCACACCAGCCGGCTGTATCTGATAATACAATCAGAAAATTTTTCAGACGAGAGGATTTTAAAATGTAGGTAACACATTACTATGGCAGACCAACTAACTTTTATTGAATGCTGCACTACATTTCAAAGTGACACAGAAACGAGAAACTATTTTTTAACATTGTAACCAAGTCTATGTAAACAGCGCTAGGAACTTTCTACCAATCGTTCGATTCCTCGACGACAGAAATCCGCTGGTATGACACGGAGCCATTCGAGAACTTCTGTGTGAATGTCCTCATCTTTGGAAAATCTGCGATTGCTGTGAATCAATTCCTCGATTGTTTCGACAGTAACATCTATGGTCCATGTAGCAGTCGCCCTCGATGGCCTTTTTTACCGATAAGCGTCACAAACGTCAGTGCGGCCTTGACGAAATTCTATTTTTTCGGAAACTGACATTCTGAGCCCGTGGCTGTGTACAAAAGCATAGGTTGACTCTTACAGAGAAGATAACGCAACCAGTCACTTTTTATGATGCTATTTATTTATTTAAATAGCGTCGTTACCTGTTTCGAACCGACAGGTTCATACTGCGTCAGGTATGTTGACTTCAGTCAGCAATGGAACGTAATGGCGCGGTTTTTTCAACGTAAATAACCAGAACATTTTCACTTTAATAATTTGTTTACGTCGTTTAAAATCATTGTGAGGGACATTTATAGTTACATAGACTGTGTCTCACATCTCGTTTTGGTTGTAGGGCACCACCATCCCAAGAAAATGTCATCATTTGGGAAAACAAAAAATCTAAATCGTAGCTTGACGTGAGTGAGCCTTCTGAAGATGAACCTGTCGGTTCGAAACCGGTAACGGTGCTATTTAAGTAAACAGCAGTACGAAAAGTGTCTGGTTGCTATTATCTTCTTAGTAAGTGTCAACCTGATTAAACTGTTGGCACTATTTCACTACGGCTGGACGTGACGTGCATATGGTCCATATACCGCCAGAATTTCATGGTGAATCTGCGTGCAATTTAGACGTTTTGCCCACAAGGATCGTAATGTCACGCGTACCTCAGCTTTGGAGTAGGTTTCTAGCTGCCAGGCCATTTCACTGTTACCCGTTATCGCAGCAGAAGTATGTCTGCAGGAAACTCGGGTCAACGCGCCACTCTTTTTGCACAATTGTCTTAGCGCAGAACGACATGGTAACATACTTTTTGAAGTCCCTACATATATGGTCAATTCTGCTATTTTCTAATGGAACTGCAAAATATAGCTTGTTTCTTCCTGTGAAACAACGATATATTACGTATTTAGTGCACCGCCCAAATGTGAAAACCTTACATCTAGGCAAGCAACATCTGAAACTACTTTTCTGGATTTTATTCATCATGACAGATAGATTCATGGCATGGAACATCCTTGCGGTTGATGACGACAAAGATTTTAGTGTTCTGAGGCGTTTCCTCTTTGGAAATGCATCTTTGTCATCACACTCCTCTTTTTCTTCACGCTCTTTTACGTCTTGTGTATTCTCTCTTGTGAAAGTATAGGTCATTGCCGAATGTTGACCCCGTGCTACAACGGAAAAAAATATATCGCCGCATTGTTGTGAGGAAATAATTTATTCGAGTGCGTAGGCTTTAGTCGTTCAAATTTCAGTTTTCGTAGCAAATGAAACTATCTGCCTTATGTAAAAGTGCACTACAATGAAATGAAACTCGCATGTAAAGTAACATTGTCTTGTCTGTACTACTGTTAACCACGTTACATACTGTTGCATTTCTATCCTTCCACGTTTGCCAGTCAACCATCATGTTAACATCTGCAAGTTACGAGAACTCGAAATGAGGAGCCAGCAGAAAGTAAAGCAATAGATTGCTGTGAATGGTATCTGACGCTTCTTGTTTGGAATGATCAGAGTATTGAAAATAAGTTATGTAGTAAACATCACTAAGAGCAAAACAAGGCAATGGAGTGTAATACAGTTACGTAAGATAATATTTTTTTGACACAATCTCATGAGCATTACATCTTGCCGTTACTAGTTTCCACCGGCTCGACTATCGTCTTATCAAATAACTTCTATTCGTTCTCGGTACTGCTTTACTGATCTCTTCTGTCAACTGAACTGGGCTGTTATCCCTGGGTTAGGACGGTGTTTCACTAATGTGAGGATAAGTTGGTAATTTGCGTCTGTAAGGGGCCTTGTCCGGATGGCTGAAGCAGTTAAGGCTCTTAAAACAGGGCTCGTGTCCCGGTATGGTTCAACTTTTCAATTTTCCTTATTAATTTACTTCAAGGCCAACTAGCAATAGTTGTCTGTCTTTCCTTCGATCCATATTCCCATAAGGCTGCAAGAATAAACAAACCTGTCTGTTATATGTAGTGAAGAAGAAATTACATACATAGAGATTGGCCTGCGAGTCCTCATCCAGATTCGAAACGAAAGTTTGTCTAGCAGAATTACACTCCTGGCCATTAAAATTGCTACACCACGAAGATGACGTGCTACAGACGCGAAATTTACCAGACAGGAAGAAGATGCTGTGATATGCAAATGATTAGCTTTTCAGAGCATTCACACAAGGTTGGCGCCGGTGGCGACACCTACAACGTGCTGACGTGAGGAAAGTTTCCAACCGATTTCTCATACACAAGCAGCAGTTGTCCGGCATTGCCTGGTGAAACGTTGTTGTGATGCCTCATCCAGATTCGAAACAAAAGTTTGTCTAGCAGAATTACACTCCTGGCCATTAAAATTGCTACACCACGAAGATGACGTGCTACAGACGCGAAATTTACCAGACAGGAAGAAGATGCTGTGATATGTAAATGATTAGCTTTTCAGAGCATTCACACAAGGTTGGCGCCGGTGGCGACACCTACAACGTGCTGACATGAGGAAAGTTTACAACCGATTTCTCATACACAAACAGCAGTTGTCCGGCGTTGCCTGGTGAAACGTTGTTGTGATGCCTCGTGTAAGGGGAAAAAATGCGTACCATCACGTTTCCGACTTTGATAAAGGTCGGATTGAAGCCTATCGCAGTTGTGGTTTATCGTATCACGACATTGCTGCTCGCGTTGGTCGAGATCCAATGAATGTTAGCAGAATATGGAATTGGTGGGTTCAGGAGGGTAATACGGAACGCCGTGCTGGATCCAAATGGCCTCGTATCACTAGCATGGCTCGTATCCGCATGGCTGTAACGGATCGTACAGCCACGTCTCGATCCCTGAGTCAACAGATGGGGACGTTTGCAAGAGAACAACCATCTGCACGAGCAGTTCGACGACGTTTGCAGCAGCATGGACTATCAGCTCGGAGACCATGACTGCGGTTACCCTTGACGCTGCATTACAGACAGGAGCGCCTGCGATGGTGTACTCAACGACGAACGTGAGTGCACGAATGGCAAAACGTCATTTTTTCGGATGAATCCAGGTTCTGTTTACAGCATCATGATGGTCGCATCCGTGTTTGGCGACATCGCGGTGAACGCACATTGGAAGCGTGTATTCGTCATCGCCACACTGGCGTATCACCCGGCGTGATGGTATGGAGTGCCATTGGTTACACGTCTCGGTCACCACTTGTTCGCATAGTCGGCACTTTGAACAGTGGACGTTACATTTCAGATGTGTTACAACCTGTGGCTCTACCCTTCATTCGATCCCTGCGAAACCCTACATTTCAGCAGGATAATGCACGACCCCATGTTGCAGATCCTGTACGGGCCTTTCTGGATACAGAAAATGTTGGACTGCTGCCCTGGCCAGCACATTCTCCATATCTGTCACCAATTGAAAACGTCTGGTCAATGGTGGCCAAGAAACTGGCTCGTCACTATACGCCAGTCACTATTCTTGATGAACTGTGGTATCGTGTTGAAGCTGAATGGGCAGCTGTACCTGTACACGCTATCCAAGCTCTGTTTGATCAAGGCCCAGGCGTATATTGCCGTTATTACGACCTGAGGTGGTTGTTCTGGGTACTGATTTCTCAGGATCTAAGCATCCATACTGCGTGAAAATGTAATCACATGTCAGTTCTAGTATAATATATTTGTCCTATGAATACCCGTTTATCATCTGCATTTCTTCTTGGTATAGCAATTTTAATGGCCAGTAGTGTATATCGGATGCGTTTTATAAACACATGTCTGAAAACGAGGAGCTGGCAACACAGTCGCGTCGTATAGCGCATCGGAATTTACAGAGGAAAGTGTATCACACTACACTACCGCACCAGCCATCGTAGTTCACTAAGTAGACTGCTGGGCCATCAAACACACATCTACCATGGAATCTTTGTAATGTGACTTTTCTTTAGGTTTTAGAAGTCCGTCCTCTGGTTCTCGTCGTTTATAGGCAGGATATCATTTTGTCACATGACAACAGCATGCATGTGACTGCTAAACGCACACTGCACAACTGGTCGTGTCTAGTTCATGTAGTGTGGCTTCCCAATGGAGTGCACAGACGATGAATGCGTCAATATTCTTTTGGTGCGGCGTGTTTCCGATAACCAAGCTACTACTGCTGCTGCTCGTGCGTAGGTGCACGGACCCTCAAAGGCGCCATCCCGATGAGAATGTTTTTTCGTCGCCTGGAGCAATGCCTTCGCAATATCGGTAATCTTCGTCCGCAAGTAACGGACAGAGGTCTTCCAAGGATTAGACGTACTCCGCAAACAGAGGACGGGATTGATTCAAATGGTTCAAATGGCTCTAAGCACCATGGGACTTAACATCTGAGGTCATCAGCCCCGTAGACTTAGAACTATTGAAACCTATCTAACCTAAGGACATCACACACATCCATGCTCGAGGCAGGATTCGAACCTGCGACCGTAGCAGTAGCGAGGAGGACGCGATTCTTGACACCGTTCACCAACGATCTTGGCGAAGTACCCGTGATGTTACAAGACAGTTCGAGATATCTCAAAGCACGGTTGTTAAAGTGTTGCACGACAAAGAACTGCATCCATATCATTACATGTTAACGCCAGCGGCCAGAAGACCGCACTCGACGAGTACAGTTTTGTGAATGGCTTTTGCAGCAGGTAGAATATAACGAACATTTTCTAAATGAAGTGATAAGCACTGACGAATCTAGCTTCACTTCTGAAGGTATTTCCAACCTCTACAAGATCCGTTATTGGTCGGAACACAACCTACATGTCATCCACGAACGTGGCTTTCAGTCGTGCTTTGACATAAATCTGTGGGCTGGGGTCTTGGGAGGAGTGCTTTTGGGTCCTTACTTATTGCCGGACAAGTTGAATGCGCCCCTGTATAGCACCTTTCTTTGCAGAAACTTGCTTGACGCATTAGAAAACGTTCCAATTGGTGTTCGGCGACAGCTATGGCTTCAGAATGATGGTGCACCGCCGCACTTTTTAAATAAAGCCATTCCAGGGAAATGGATCGCTCTTGGAAGCCTAATATTCAGACCTCCACGTTTCGCGGAACTCAATCCACTATGTTTTTAACTTTGGGGACACTAAAGGAACAAGTTTACAGAATTCCACCCTTGGATTCACACTAGCTGATAGCTCACTCGCATGCCGCTTCGGCAATGAGGGATGCAGGTGTGCTGCGTAGGGTGCTGCAAAGCAAGATCCACTGAGTAGCGAAATGTTTGCAAATGCAAGGTGGCCGCTCTGAATTTCTTTTCTAAAGTGGACGTTGCTTCTACGTTTATGTATTCGCTCCTTGAGGATAAACCTGACCGTTAAACGTACAAACTGGAGTTATTGTGCGTGGCATAATGTGCAATCTACAGGGTGCGTCACTAACTATTGCCACCAAGAATAACTTCGAAAGTATGATAGAAGCTGAAAAGTTTTTGGGACGAAAGTTGCATGGGACAACGGGAGTCATAATATGACGTTGATTTTTTGTTGCTAAGTGGGGTCGCTTCAGCGATATGAAGGTCAACTTTGTTTTTTTAAATAGGATTCTATAGTTTGGTACTTATTTTCTGATAGCGACTATCGATACGGAACCAATGATGTGTAACGGTAAGGTCTTTGAAGGTCAACGAAGGTCACAAGGGTGACATGAACGTCCATTTACAGAAGGTGTTCGAAGGATGACAGTTGGTATCAATGCAGTGTTGCAATCTTCTTATCATGGATTGAATGGTATTCCTTATCACATCGGCACTTATCGAAGCACATGGCCTGACAAATCTCTCTCGCATATCTTCATGTGTAGTTGGAACCTCTTTATAAACAGAGGTGTCAAGTCTGGCGAACTAGCCGGCCACGATACATCTCACCCGCGTCCAATACAAACATCTGGGAATTGTCTCTGCAACTCATTTCTAGCCATCAGCGAAAAATGTGCCGGACATCCATCCTGCTGATACCACATTCTGTTCCTTGTTCCTAAAGGTATTTTTTCCAGTAACAGACGTAATGTTTCTTGCAGGAATGTGGTGTACTTACTACCACTAAGATTTCCTTCCACTAATAGGGGCCTATAATTCTATCCTCTAGAATCCCACTCCATACATTCACCGACCACTGTTTTTGGTGTGCAACTTGCCGCAGCCAGCATGGATTTTCAGTTGCCCAATAATGCATGTTATGCAAATTAACATTTCCATGGTTCGTGAATGAAGCCTCGTCAGTAAATAAAATCAAATTAGTAAACGTGTCATCCCTCTGAATCTGAAGTTGAGCCCGTCGGCAGAATTCAGTGCGACGCATACAATCCGTACCAGTTCATTCTTGGTGGAGACTGATATGGTAAGGACGATATTTATGGCGATTCAGAACACGAACAACACTACTCTGGCTCATGCGAGATTCTCTTGAGATTTTACGCGAACTAACACAAGGATCTCGAGCCACAGTGGCAACAGTACCAATTTCCGTTTCCTCGTTAGTAACTTTCCTTTGCCGGATATGTTTCCGATGCGTTAAAGATCCAGTTGTTCTCAATTTATCATACACATATTTAAATGTGCGGCGTATAGGGTGAGAACTTTGAGGCTATCTTTCAGCGTATAGGTCTCTAGCTCTCACTGAATTTCGTTGGCATTCTCCGTAAGTGACAAGCATATCGACTTGGTTTTCGAAGGCATACACCATTCACATTCGCTTGATTCGATGATACTAGTCTTACCGTTCCTATTAGTGTTGTATTGCGAAACCGTCGAATGGTGTTTACATGTCAGTGGCACGTTAGATGGATACGCCATATTCGGCGAGTATTTACTATTTGCACGATATACGAGACAGAATTATCAGAGCAAGTGCTTCGATAAGTGCCGAAGAGATGAGGAATACCACTTAATCCCTGATAAGAAGATTGCAGCACTGCAGTGATACCAGTGGTTATCACTTCGAACACCTTCTGTAAATGGACGTTCCTTTTTGACCTTCGTTGACCTTCAAAGACCTTACTGTTACACAACATTTTTTTTCGTCTCGATAGCTGCTATCAGAAAATAAGTACCAGTCCATTAAATTTCTGGCATGCAACGGCGCAAATAAAATTTACCCCACTGATATTTCGACCGCGAAAATGTGGCCATCCTCAAAGTGAGTCACAAGACTGACGACAAGATTTTCTTTCTTTATTATTATTTTAATACCCTTACAATAAATGTTGGCCAGCAGCGGCCTATGTATGCCGCTCTTCGGCCACAGTGAACACATACAGGAAACAGAAAGACAGAAAAACAAACAAACATAGTCGACAAAAACGGGAGACAGACATAGTAAAATAAATGAAGCCATTCACGGGCGCACTGTTTAAATAAAAAAACGTTCATCACTAAACACAACTGGAAGAATGAGCTTACACACGTGGACGGAAGAGCACAAACGGAGAGAGACACTGGAGCACTGACACAAAGACGCACATAAGCACTGGCTACGATCTCTGGCGCACAAAGATGTACTGTTCACGCACAAAGCCAGGGACCTGCCAAAGGGAAGAGGTGAGGGTAGGAGGGAGAAGGGGGGGTATTGATTGATGCCAGTGGGAGAGGAAAAGGGAGGGGGAGGGGAATGGGTAGGGGTTTTGTGGAAGCCTGGGGGCAGGGGAGGGAGGGAGGAAGAGAGGAGGGAGAGAAGGGAGAGAGTGTGCCCTGGAGGAAAAGCAGAAAGGGAGGAAGGGGAGGATCAAAGTTGTTAAGAGGGGTAGATGGAGGGGAGGAGGGCATCATCAGGGAGGGGGAGTCAGCGGAAGCCACCTTGGGCAAGGGTATGGAGTGTGGAGAGACGGAGAACAGATGGGATGTGGGAGTACAGACGCGACAACGGACGGGGGTGGGAAAGGATGGGAGAGACAAGCGGGTGACGGGGATCAAGTTTGTGGGAGGTGTAAAGGACCCACATCTGTTCAAGGAAAAGGAGGAGGCGTGGGAACAGAATTAAGTCACACAGGATCCACATGGGGGAGGGGAGGCAGATGCGATAGGAGAGGTGGAACACATGGTGTTGCAGGATTTGAAGGGATTTGTAGATGGTAGGAGGGGCAGCAATCCAGGCGGTATGGGCATAGCAAAGTATAGGGCAGATGAGGGATTTATAGGTGTGGAGGACAGTGGAGCGGTCCAGACCCCATGTGTGACCAGAAAGGAGCTTGAGGAGGTGGAGTCAGGAGCGTCCCTTGGCTTGGATTGCCTGGCGACGGGGGTCCAGGAGAGGCGGCAGTCAAGGGTGATGCCAAGGTACATGAGGGTGGGGGTGAGGTTGATAGGACGGCCGTAGATACTAAGATAGAAATCGAGGAGATGGGAGGAAGCGGTGGTTTTGCCTACAATTATCGCCTGTGTCTGGGAAGGATTGACCTTGAGCAGCCGCTGGTTACACCAAGTGGTGAACTGGTCAAGGTGGGATTGCAGAAGGTGCTGGGAGCGTTGCAGGGTGGGGGCAAGGGCAAGGAAGGTGGTGTCATCGGCGTACTGGAGAAGGTGTAAGGGAGGTGAAGGTGCGGCATGTGTAAAGAAGGTAGAGAAGGGGGGAGAGGAGAGAACGTTGGGGCACACTAACCGAGGGCTAGAAGGTGTAGGAATCTGTGTTATGGATGGTGCCATAGGAAGGACGGTGGGAAAGAAAGGAGGCGATCAGATGGACGTAGTTAATAGGAAGGGCGAGGGTTTGGAGCTTGAAGAGGAGACTGGAATGCCATACACGGCACATTCAAGGTCGAGGGAGAGGGCGGAGCGACGGGAGTTGAGTTGTTCAGAGAGGAGGCGAGTGAGGTGAAGGAGATCATCGACAGAGAAGGAAGGTCGAAATCCACACTGGGTAGCGGGAAGGAGGCGGTGCTGGTTGAGATGCTGGTGGATGCATTGGGTGAGGCTGGAGCCCAGAACATCGCTGAAGACTGAGGTAAGGCTGATGGGACGGTAGGAGGAGACAGCGGATGGTGGTTTGTCGGGTTTAAGGAACATCAGGATGTGGGAGGTTTTCCATAGGTTGCGGTAGAAGCCGGTGGACAAGACCACATTATATAGTCAGGCCAGTGTGGATAGGAAGGAGGCAGGAGCTTCACAGAGGTGACGATAGGTAACACGGTCGTGACCAGGAGAGGTGTTGCGTTTCGTGCAGAGTGTAGATATGATATTTTGAGTAGTGATCGGGGCATTGAATTCGGTGTGTGTAATGTTGTCCAAGTACTGGGCCAAGTACTGGAAGCCAGGAGCGAGTGGAGGGGCAGAGGTGTCAGTTCGATAGCGGACATCAGGGAAGAGGGAGTAATCGAACTGGGGATCGTCAGGGAGGGTAAAGATATTGGAGAGGTAAGAAGCAAAATGGTTGGCCTTACTGAGGTTAGGCATAGTTAGCAAATGAAAGATCTTGATAGAGAACAATGTATTTATCTTAATAATGTTCAAAAGTCATCATATATATATATATATATATATATATATATATATATATATATATATATATATATATATATATATCAACTCATGACATCCATTTTTAAAAATTTCCTTTTTCTGGCGGACACACATCCAGATCGTCCGCTTATAATAACCTCTCAAAACCCTGGCATCTCTCTCCCCACATCCACCACTGCTGGCGGCTCACATCCAACTGCCCAACACTACAATAGCGAATATTCCAACAATGCCAACCAGCCACAGACTGCACACAGAACAGTCAGTGATTTTCATACAGATCGCTACGTGGCGTTACCAACATAAAAACCTAAGCAGCCTACTTACATCTTGCGAAAGTCTTTGAATTACATCATAGGGTTTGTTTGATATATCCCTAGGACCTGGCCTCTACTTTCCACTGTACACCTCGAAATTTGATGTATAACATGTTTTACTGTCACATATGGCATAATATTTCAGTCCATATTTCGCCGGTTTGCTAGGCATATATTGGACAAAACCACATCTACCTCTAAATGCGAACAGCATCTCGTCAATTGTTGTGAATTCAACATGACAGTAATTATTCCTACAGTTGGCCAAAAACCTGTAATAAATATTGCGGACAGCTGCGAGCCTGTCAGTCTTTTCTCTCTCCACTCTTGTACACAGATAATCAAACCTCACTGATCGAAGCATGAACAGGAAGCGCTTGTAACTGCATGCCACCCTTGTGATCATCATACCTGTTCCATCATCTTTCCATTGCTCTCTACAGTTCGCAAGATTCCCATGCTTCATTCCAACTAGGAATAACAGAACCAAAATACACATAATCTCATCCCGTGTAGTGTCCTTAGAATACCGATCTCTGGATTATTTTTACTTCGTCTCTTTTGTGCAATTGTATCAGTAAGGTCAAGGCCTATAAATTTGAGAAATGCATCAATGGGTTTCGGAGTATCCTTGCAAATCCCCTTTGGGCTAGGAAAAATTTTGATGATATTCTTCGCTGGTACTCTTGAAGCAGCTTTCACTGGGGGTTTGCTGCACCAAATAGTTTCCTTGTCTTTTTCGATGTAGAAAAAGAAATCCACACCAGTTTCATCAATTTCCATTTCACCTGTTTCGTCTTCACTGAACCGCTGCCATGCTCATGTTCTTCTACGACCTCTTCATCCTCAACATCTGAGCCGTCTATGTCTTCTTCACTATTCTATGTCCTTTCTTGAACCCCCCTCTTCTCGTCAGCGTCCAAATGCTCAATAAGTCGCCTGATCTCCTCATCGCAAGTGTCACGTTTCACCCTAGATACAAAACACAACGTTGAAGACTAATAGACATAGATAGGTAAATATAAATAGTAGGTTCAATTATCATAAGATAGGTAGTTAGTAGGTATACGTATTTGCATAACACTGCTGATATGAACGTAACAGTATATGGATAGATGAAATAGCTAACCCATCATATTGTATGTTGATTTCATGAAAAACGTTTATCTACGTACATACTTCTATTAAATAATTCATGGTAAAAGTGTTGTACCACAATAAAAACAATGAGAGCCAAAGCCTCTCACAAAACAATAACCCCTCACCAATATTCTAAAAGCAGATTTACGTAGATGAGCAGGTGCATGCAGCACGGAGTGCTACCAAAGTGGAGTACTCGCGTTCGACCTTGGCTGGTGACTGCTACAAGGAAGGAAAACGATATCTGGCGCATGGATTGTGTTGACAGTATAGCCGACTGCAGTTACAGTATGTCCCTAGATGATTCAGACACCTTCACTATGTAACGATTCATGTTGAATGTTACTTAAGTTTCTTCTGCCTGGTCCATTGATGAATGAATGTGAAATTTTCATGCTTCACAAAATGTATTCACATTAATTGTCATCCGAACTGCACACTCCTCATGTAAACAAGAATCGGACAGACTTCACTGATCTCTTTGCCTTCCTAAAGTAACTTCAAAACAGACTCCTTGCAGCATCGCTGCAGCGCTTCATATAGAATTTTAACAATAACTTCCAAAATAAAGCATTATTAATTTTGTACAATTTTGATGTTACAATTAAAATTTACAAAACGTAAAGAAACTGATGTTACAGCCGAATAAGGTATAAAATACAATATTCACTGACAATCTTTTATAGTAATATCTTTAGTTTTCCATAAGAAAATCATTCTGAACTTTAATTACAATAATGTCTGTAATTAATTACAGTTTGGATTTGGTTACTAGTATTCAGTGGTAGTACAGAGCTCGTTCTTTATCCGATTACATACATAAAATGCACAAATAAGACCTCAAATTCTGGAAATTGGAAAACTGTGAGATGTAAACAGTTGGAGAGTTAATTAGAAATGTAATTACAAAGAATATGAATTACAGAGGAAGACATAAAAATAAATAACAAATGAAAATATATCGCTTGGTAATAACTTTTAAGCTGTTTCTCAAGATAGTGACGTCTTCTGTTACTGGATTTTTAGATTACCATTTTGTTAATTAGAAGCATTGATTTTACATGCTAACATCTTTGCAGTCTCTAGTTATTTCTTGCTAAGGATTTCTTACTTCAATTTTTTGATTAGTTACTTAATTTAGTATGTGTACACAATTTAATCAGCCGGCCGTTGTGGCGTGCGGTTCTAGGCGCTTCAGTCTGGAACCACGTGACCGATACGGTCGCAGGTTCGAATCCTGTCTCGGGCATGGATGTGTGTGATGTCCTTAGGTTAGTTAGGTTTAATTAGTTCTAAGTTCTAGGGGACTGATGACCATAGATGTTAAGTCCCATAGTGCTCAGAGCCATTTGAACCATAATTTAATCAACGACAACAATCCACCAATAATTATGACACCGCACGTCGTTCCAGAACATCCCACACGCCTTCGCAATGAATATCAAGTTAAAACTGTGTGCCCGACCGAGACTCGAACTCGGGACCTTTGTCTTTCGCAGGCAAGTGCTCTACCAACTGAGCTACCGAAGCACGACTCACCCCCGGTCCTCACAGCTCCACTTCTGCCACCGGGCGTGAGTCGTGCTTCGGTACCTCAGATGGTAGAGCACTTGCCCGCGAAAGACAAAGGTCCCGAGTTCGAGTCTCGGTCGGGCACACAGTTTTAATCTGCCAGGAAGTTTCATATCAGCGCACACTCCGCTGCAGAGTGAAAATCTCATTCTGGAAATATCAAGTTGTTTATCAAATAGGACAGAGTGATATATATATATATAAGGCGTTAGGAAGCACTGAATTGTCCGATAACTATCCGGATGAGTATAAAAAGGCAGTATCAGATATTTCATTAGAATTTTGGGGAAGGCTGTATCTTTATAACTACCACTTATCACATGCGCATCAACGTGACAATACGGAGTGCTGCCATGAGCCCACCGGAGGGTTAAGCAAAGTGCTTATGTACTGTACAGTATCGATGGCTCGCATGAAAGAAAAGGAAAGTAAACATTTGTGTTTGCTGGTAGCTAAACATCATCATGGACTGTGAAGAAGAGATTTATTTGCTCCAGACTTAACAGGTAGCGCAGAGAAATAGTCAGTAATATGTTTTGACACTACATCAGTTGATAGTTTATCTTCCTTGGCACTGAAACACGACTGTAGTTCTTTTAGCCCACCTTCTACAGTTTTATACACTAACGCTGCCTGAATTTCAGCGATTGTTTCAAACAGCGTAAAACCCATTACACTCGTCCAAAACCAACTATCGTGTCACCCCTGACGTACAGCGCTAGGGCTCTGCCGGAAAACACATCCATGATCACAGTCGAAGGGACGATCCACAACGCCGGGCGAGTAAGTACCTTTGTTTTTTTTTCTTGTTGATCATCAGTCTTCTGACTGGTTTTATGCGACCCGACACGAATTCCTCTTCTGTGCTAACCTCTTCATCTCAGAGTAAGACTTGCAACCTACGTCCTCAATTATTTGCTGGATGTATTCATATCTCTGTCTTCCTCTACAGGTTTTGCTCTCTTCAGCTCTCTTAAGTACCATGGAAGTCATTCCCTCATGTCTTAACAGATTACTTATCATTCTGTCCCGTCTCCTTATCAGTGTTTTCCTTATATTCCTCTCCTCTCCGTTTCTGCGCAGAACCTCCTCATCATATCAGTCCAATTAACTTTCATCATTCGTCTGTAGCACCACATCTTAAATGCTTCGATTCTCTTCTGTTTCGGTTTTCCCATAGTCCATGTTTCAATACCATACAATGCTGTACTCCAGACATTCTCAGAAATTTCTTCCTCAAATTAAGGCTGATATTTTATATTAATAGAATTCCCCTGGTCAGGAATGCCCTTTTTGCCATTGCTAGTCTGCTTCTGATGTTCTCCTTGCTCCGTCCGTCAATGGTTATTTTACTGGTTAGGTTGCAGAATTCCTTAACTTCATTGACTTCGTGACCATCAATCCTGATGTTAAGTTTCTCGCTCTACTCATTTCTACTACTTCTCGTTACCTTCGTCTTTCTTCCATTTACTCTCAGTCCACACTCTGTACTCATTAGACTGTTCATTCCGTTCAGTAGATCATGTAATACATCTTCACTTTCACTCAGGATAGCAATGTCATCAGCGAATCGAATCATTCATACCCTTTCACCTTGAATTTTAATTCCATTCCTGAACCTTTCTTTTATTTCGATCATTGCTTCCTCGATGTACAGATTGAACATCAGGGGCGAAAGGCTACATTCTTGTCTTACACCATTTTTAATACGAACGCTTCGTTCTTGGTCGTCCACTCTTATTATTCCCTCTTAGCTGTTGTAATAATGTATATGACACGTCTATCCCTATAGCTCAACCTTACTTTCTTCAGACTCTCGAACATCTTGCACCATTTTACACTGTCGAACGCTTTTTCCAGGTCGACAAATCCTATGAACGTGTCTTGATTTTTCTGACATTTAGCGCATACTCAATTTTCTTTTCCATTCTTCTATATATTATTCTTGTAAGCCACTTGGATGCATGAGCTGTTAAGCTGATTGTGCGGTAATTCTCGCACTTGTCAGCTCTTGCCGTCTTCGGAATTGTGTGAATGATGCTTTTCCGAAAGTCATATGGTATGTCGCCAGACACATACAGTCTATACAGCAATGTGAGTACCCATTTTGTTGCCACTTCCCCCAATGATTTAAGAAATTCTGATGGAATGTTATCTATCCCTTCTGCTTGTTTGATCTTCAAAGATCTTTTAATCAGAAAAATCTTCCCCCTCATAGAGGCTTTCAATGTATTCTTTCCATCTATCCGCTCTCTCCTCTGCATTTAACAGTGGAATTCCCGTTGCACTCTTAATGTTATCAACCTTGCTTTTAATGTCACCGAAGGTTGTTTTGGCTTTCCTTTATGCCGAGTCTGTCCTTCCAACAACCATTTCGTTTTCGATCTCTTCACATTTTTCCTGCAGCCATTTTGTCTTATCTTCCCTGGACTGGCTATTTATTTCATTCCTCAGCGATTTTTATTTCCCTATTCCTGAGTTTCCCGGAACAGTTTTGTACTTCCTCCTTTCATCGATCAATTGAAGTATTCCTTCTGTTACCTATGGTTTCTTCACAGTTACCTTCTTTGTACCTATGTTCTCATACCCTACTTCTGTGATGGCCCTTTTTAGAGATGTCCATTCCTCTTCAACCGTACTGCCTATTGAGCTATTCCTTATTACTGTATCTATAGCCTTAGAGAACGTCAACCGTATCTCGTCATTCCTTAGTACTTACGTACCCCACTTCTCTGCGTTTGGATTCTTCCTGACTAATGTCTTAAACTTCAGCCTACTCTTCATCACTAATAGATTATAATCTGAGTCTATATCTGCTCCTTGGTACCTCTTACAGTCCAGTATGTGATTTCGGAATCTCTGTCTGACCATGATGTAAACTAATTGAAATCTCCCCGTTTCATCCAGCCTTTTCCAAATATACCCCCTTCTCTTGTGATTCTTGAACATCGTATTCGCTATCACTAACTGCAACTTGTTACAGAACTCATTTAGTCTTTCTCCGCTCTCATTCCTTGTCCCAAGCCCATATTCTCCCGTAATTTTCTTCTGCTTCTTCCCCTACAACTGCATTCCAGTCTCCCATGACTGTTATATTTTCATATCCCTTTACATACTGTATTACTCTTTCAACATCCTCATACACTTTCTCCGTCTCTTCATCTTCAGCTTGCGACGTCGGCATGTACACCTGAACTATCGTTGTCGGTGTTGGTTTGCTGTCGATTCTGATAAGAACAATCCTATCATTGAACTGTTCACAGTAACCCACTCTCCGCAGTACCTTCCTATTCATAACGAATCCTACTTCAGTTATACTATTTTCTGCTGCTGTTGATATTACCCTGTACTCATCTGACAATAAATATTTGTCTTCTTTCCACTTCACTTCACTGACCCCTACCATATCTAGATTGAGCCTTGTATTTCCCTTTCCAGGTTTTCTAGTTTCCCTACCACGTTCAAGCTTCTGACATTCCATGCCCTGACTCGCTAGAACGTTATCCTTCCGTTGATTATTCAGTATTTTTCTTATGGTAACCTACCCCTTGGCAGACCACTCCCGGAGTTACGAATGGGCGACTATTCAGGAATCTTTTACCAATGGAGAGATCATCATGACACTACTTCAGTTGCCGGCCGCTGTGGTCGAGCGGTTCTAGGTACTTCAGTCCGGAATCGCGCTGCTGCTACGGTCGCAGGTTCGAATCCTGCCTCGGGCATAGATGTGTGTAATGTCCTTAGGTTTAAGCAGTTCTAAGTCTAGGGGATTGATGGCCTCAGATGTTAAGCCCCATAGAGCCATTTGAACCATTTTTGAACTTATTCAATTAGAGGCCACATTTCCTGTGGATACACGTTACGTGTCATTAATGTAGTGGTTTCCATTGCCTTCTGCATCCTCAAGCCGTTGATCATTGCTGATTCTTCCGCGTTTAAGGGCAGTTTCTCATCCCTAGGACCAGAGAGTGCCCTGAACCTCTGTCCGCTCCTCCGCCCTCTTTGACAGGGCCGTTGGCAGACTGATGGGTGACTTCTTATGCCGGAAGTCTTCGGCCGTCAATGCCGATTATTAATCAAAATTTAAGCAGTGGCGGTATTCGAACCCGAACACGTTTTGATTATGAATGAAAGACGCTCCCTAAACCACCGAGTGTCTACGTACTGTGAGGCGCAAAATTTCTGCTCCTAGGAACACCCGACTTTAACAATCGGTACCAAGGCGACAGACGTACTTCTACGCTGCTATTTCTTCGACAGGAAGGTGATTTGCCTTTTCAAGAGGACGTTGCAGGTACACGTATGGCTGTTGCAAATCATTGTGTTCTTCGTGGTGTACTGCCCTGCTGAAGAAGATCACCAACTGAACACGTGTGGTACGTAGTTTAAATGGCTCTGAGCATTATTGGACTTAACTTCTAAGGTCATCAGTCCCCTAGAACTTAGAACTACTTAAACCTAACTAACCTAAAGACATCACACACATCCATGCCCGAGGCAGGATTCGAACCTGCGACCGTAGCGGTCGTGCGGTTCCAGACTGTAGCGCCTAGAACCGCTCGGCCACTCCGGCAGGCTGAGGTACATGATGAAGTGGGAACTCACACTTTCTCCAGAGCCTACAAGACTCGTTGCCGAATTGAACGAAAGCTGCAAAATCCTCGGGAAAATTTATCACTGGGTGCTATTCGGCACTTTATGATCATTTGCATTTGACAATAAAAGCCCGCCTTGCCACCAGAGGGTGCGGGAGGGGGGGAGGGGGGAGTACTCTGTGTATTTGGACACTCTTTACTGTAACATGTGTGTTACATTTCGTCTGAATTTGCTGTCATATACTCCTACAACTATGAACTATGTGACACATCAGTTGTCAAAAAAATAACCTTGTCCTTGAAGGTGCTGAATTTTTTCAGCAGTGTATTTGCACGCTAATGCTACTAACTTTTTTCCCTGAGATCATTGGGATTAGCGACGCCAACTCTTTCCATAAACGCATCACACACTAAGAAGCGAATCTCACACATCCTAATAATATAATTCAGACAGGCCAGTACTGCGAAACAACACGGCAGTGCATGGACAATTCAGTTTGCGTAGGTCAGTTTTATTCCCCATAGGTTAACGAAGGGACTAGCCCACAGTACATAGATTCTACTTGATATTTGTTAAAGACAGGTAGCAAGTTGTTAAAGTAAGCTTGTAGAGTGTGATACTGGAAGGAGTAGATAAACGCAAATGAGTTCATACATATCAAAAAATGGTTGGTTTTGGATTTGAGCGCAGGAGAGCATGCAATGTTTGTTTAGGAAAATGCACGCTGCCTCCCACTGAGAAACATGAGAATTTTTATCTAGGTTCTTCTTGTTAGTCATTTAAGGTATATATATATATATATATATATATATATATATATATATATATATATATATATATATAATTTGCAGTGAATTAAGAGTGCGAATTGAGATTGTTAATGTGAGGGAAGCAATTCCTAAATTGTTTTCATACTTCAAAATGCGTTACTCAACCATCTGTAGAAGTATATCGAAATCTTGTGTATTAATCCGCAAGAAATTTCTGACTCCCATCCAAGAAAATAGTGCCCATGTCTTTACGATATTTCAAAGGCCTAAATCTCAGTAAAGATATGTTAACAGTCTTCTGCACTGTTTGAAAAGCGTCCAGACAAATAATATCTTTCGCCCCATCACGGAGAGTATCATGTTCGCATCTATGTTTGACTCCAGGAAAGCAGAAAGCTGGAAGTTGAATGACAGGCCACGCTGGTGTAAAACTTTCTTTCTGTGAAAGAATCAAAGCTGCATGCCATGCAAGAACTAGGAACTACTTTTTTTTTCACACACACTTGTTCTCAAAACGATTGCAATCAACTGGGTATCACTTAGGCGACTTCCATTGCAATGTTCGTACTCTGCTACAGTAACCAGCCCGCGGAAGAGCTACAGTGTAAACGTGAAATCCGACCAATGTTTCGTTTCTGGCCAATCTCCACATCATTAGGTGAATGTTAGGTTGAAATAACAGAGTGAAAAAAAAATTACCCAGCCAGTGCTCGATGCTACAACCTTTCGTTTTTTTTAGCTAGGCGCTTTACCGCTTTTTTCCTTCAATTTGTTCGACAGTGTTCTCATCAGTTACTATGGGTGGACGTCACATGACACCCCTTCGAATCCATCACTCTTTTTTCAGGTTTCTGACCGAATACGCTGAGCTACCGTGCCGACACCGCTAGACCGCCAGACCAGATTCACTAGACCGCCAGACCAGATTCAAATTTTGTCTTGGCCCATGTACTCTCACAACACTGCAGCTCTCTCGAGTCATGGCGCCTGTCCGCTAGGTGTCGATGGCGTCATTTTCACAACTTGACTTTAATCCAGTATAACTGAGACAATTTGTACGAAATATTTATAAATTGTATACTGAAACCTACCTGGCGAATCAGTGTTTCTGTTTGTCAAAACCGTATCAAAGTTCCTGCAGCAAATTTCTGAGACTAGTATGCACATAAGGAAGGAGGCAAGGAAGCGACTTCAGTTGATATATTTAAGTTGTATTGAGCTGTAATAAAATTCATTAATACAGCTCTAATACAGAGCAGTAGTTCCTGAACAGAGCTATTGACCACCAAGATACTACGAACTTACATGCATGCTGTACGGTATTTTCCGTTTTTCCAGTTTCCTCTCCATTTAATATTTCCTAACTTTTCCTTTCTCTCTTTTGAGCGCCAAGGAGTCACTTGTCCTCTGGGGCATTGCACCAGTGGCTCATCCTTCTTACGTCCCTGCTTCGTGTACTTGTGACTGCGTCACATGCCATAATGCTGCAAGGGCATCTTTTAGTGCACACGTTGTCGTATATCACAGTTTCACTTTCTCCTGTTACGCTTTTTTGTGGGTGTTAACTACAGTGTACATGACTTTTATGTCTGTTATCTTTGGCGACAGACCACAAGGAGGTACCGTGGCGTAGTTGTATCTCGGGGTCAAGAAGGAAAGAGAAGTGCTTCCTTCACAGATAACGGACGAGTATTTACTTTGTTTTCTGTTTCTATAAGACTCGTTCGTTTTTCGCGGAGAAATTTTCTGAGAATACTTCACCGCATTGCGAAGTGTTTACTCTGCCACAGTTAATCAGCGCGCAGCGTTGTTTCTCCAACTCATCAGCGCAAGTAAGATTTATGCGATTATTTCGGTAGTGATTAGCGTAATGAGCCAAGGGGTCCCTCTAAATAATTTGACACTATTATAGTATGGCAATGAGCCATCATTTTGGCTAAGATAGATTACTAGCACTTAATGTCACAAGAATATCTTTCGTGGTCCATATAATTTTTACTGTCTAGCGAAGTACCAGCTCTATTACGCTCAGGCCCGGAAACTATGATGGTGTTTCGCACCGTTCAGACTGCGATAAAAAAAAAAGACGTTTGACAGCTGTCTGTTTCACCGTTCAAAGACTGCGATAAAAAAAGACATTTGACAGCTGTCTGTTTCACCGTTCAAAGACTGCGATAAAAAAAGACATTTGACAGCTGTCTGTTTGCTACCTAGATGCTTTAGCTTTAGCTGCCGAAACATTCTGTATAAATTCTTAAGAACTTAATAGATTAGCAACAAAGCTTGCATGAACTAACAATTCTTTGAAGAACATTTATAGCTTTTCCTGTTGCTGCCTCTGTAGTAATGGTAATTACAAGTCCTGTGTTACCTGAAATATTAACAATTAAGTTGATGAATGACATTTTAGGAGGGTGCGAAAAGCAATGCTGTCTAACTACAATTCTCATGTTCGGGCGTGTCTTCATAATGGAACAAAGGAGTGGACGTGTGACGCTGTGGTCTTCGTGCATCACTAGATGAACAACAGAGGCAAAACATAAGGCCCTTGTTAGGCGACGGTTTGTGCTGCGAGATCAACCAGCGTTTCACTTACTGTGAGCTGATGCAACACCGAACAAACTTGCGAGAGGATCTTTTAAAACTACAGCGCGAGACTACAACATCATTTGTTCCACCGGGCAGTTATGAAGTGAAGGATTTGAAATAAAGCCTCATCGTGAGCATATAGCTGTGAATCTCAAAATGCATCGTATTGTTTAACAACAGAATCTGCAGTGTTTCGAAAGAGCATTATTACTCTAACCTGTTGTTAATTTTTTTTCATTTTTGCTGTTGTAACTGACTCTCAGCGTCAAGGATTGCCGAACAACGAACTCTGTTCTCCAAGCGCCGTTAAGTCTCGAAAAACAGTCTAAAATCAAATTCAAAGCCAGATTTTCACTATATCGTTATTTCAAGAACTGAAAATAGACGTGTTGTACACTCGCGTCCAAGGCCTCTTTGATATCCATGAGCCTATATGGTAGTACATCTACACCTGCATCTACATCAATACTCTGCAGATCACGATGAACTCCCTGACGAGTGTAGAGGAAGTGGTCAAAATTTCGGCTATAGTCTAAATTTGAGTTAGCCAGATATTTGGTACTGAGAGGTGTGGCAAACTAAGAGAAACAATGTAAAACAGCGCTTCAGACCATGCCATTGTTCTGTAAAACGGCCATGACAGTTCATTTTCCCATGCGACTGTGGCCAGTGGCTGATACAGAAAAACCTCAAGGACGGGGCGTTCAAGATATTTTGCGCTACCTTTACTTTTACCATAGCAAAAAATAATAAGTCACAAGCAAAATTTAAGAAAGTTTTATTTAAACTGATTATACACATCTACGGCACCGGCCTTGCCGCAGTGGATATACTGGTTCCCGTGAGATCACCGAAGTTAAGAGCTGTCGGGCGTGACCGGCCCTTGGATGGGTGATCATCGGGGCCGCCGTGCGCTGTTGCCACTTTTCGGGGTGCACTCAGCCTCGTGATGCCAATTGAGGAGCTACTCAACGGAATAGTAGCGGCTCCGGTCAAAGAAAACAATCATAACGACCGGGAGACCGGTGCGCTGACCCCACGCCCCTCCTATCCGCATCCTCAGCTGAGGATGACACGGCGGTCGGATGGTCCCGAAGAGGAAGAGGATACACAATTACAAGACAATGCCATCTTATAAAAAAGTTACAGTTGTGGTTTTATTTCATAAATGATGAATTCTATGCGCTTATTCTTCATGGCAAATTGGTTAATTACATCATCAATAGGACAATCAATGTCAGGGTGAGTGTTCAACAGAACTAAGCCATTAAGTCGATCCTCCTTCATTGTCGACCTCAGTCATGTCTTTGTACACCGCAATCTTGAAAAACTTCTTTCTGATGTGGCAATAGATGCAGGTAGACAAGCAATTATTTTGCACAGCGTAGTCAAATCTAGGACAAAGAGACAACGCTTGCATAACAGAGTCTGGAGCCGAGCGACCGCTACGGTCGCAGGTTCGAATCCTGCCTCGGGCATGGATGTGTGTGATAGAACTTATTAAACCTAACTAACCTAAGGACACCACACACATCCATGCCCGAGGCAGGATTCGAACCTTTTTTCTGAGAATTTCGAACATCTTGCTCCATTTTACACTGTAGAATGCGAGTTGTAAGCTATAGGGAGAGACGGGTCATGTACAATGTGTACAAGAGACAACTGGGAACAATAAGAGTGGACGAACAAGAACGAAGTGCTCGGATTAAATAGGGTGTGGGACAGGGATGTAGTCTTTCACCCCTACTGTTCAATCTATACATCGAAGAAGCAGTGATGGAAATAAAAGACAGATTCAGGAGTGGGATTAAAATTCAAGGTGAAAGGATATTGATTCGCTGATGACATTGCTATCCTTAGTGAAAGTGAAGAAGAATTACATGACCTGCTGAATGGAATGGATAGTCTAGTGAGTGCAGAATATGACTGAGCGTAAATCGAAGAAAGACGAAACTAATGAGAAACATCAGGATTGATGGTCACGAAGTACATGGAGTTAAGGAATTCTGCTACCTAGACAGCAAAATAACCAATGACGGACGGAGCGTGGAGGACATAAAAAGCAAACTAGCACTAGCAAAAAGGGCATTCTTGGCCAAGAGAAGTCTACTAATATCAAACATAGCCTTAATTGGAGAAAGAACAGCATTGTATGATAGTGAAACCTGGACTGTAAGAAAACCGGGACAGAAGAGAATCGAAGCATTTGCGATGTGGTGCTACAGACGAATGTTGAAAATTATGTGGACTGATAAGGTGAGGAACGAGCAGGTTCTTCGCAGAATCGGTGAGGAAAGGAATATGTGGAAAACACTGACAAGAAGACGGGACAGGATTATAGGACATCTGTTAAGACGTCAGGATATGACTTCCACGCTACTAGAGGGAGCTGCAGAGGGCAAAAAGAGGAAGACAGAGACTAGAATACATCCAGCAGATAACTGAGGACGTAGGCTGCAAGTGCAACTCTGAGATGAAGAGGGTGGCACGGGAGAGTTATTCGTGGCGGGCCGCATCAAACCAGTCAGAAGGCTGATGACTCAAAAAAAAACTGGAAGGCAGTACTTAGTACTCTCAGTTCCTTGAACAGGTCTTTGAACTCACATCAGAAATATTCCTATTATATACTTTTGGACTATGAAAACATTTGCCTGGAACAGTGACTTACCCCAGAATTTGTTCCCATGAGACATTGTCGAACGAAATTAAGCAAGTGTACCAGCTTTTACTGTTATGTCATCTATGTCAGGCAACATCCGATTTACAAATAATGACCTGTTCAGGTATTTCCGATGTTATACAGTACTCTCATCTTCCATCCTGTTCTCATCGTATATACTAAGTCCTGTGTGTGTGTGTGTGTGTGTGTGTGTGTGTGTGTGTGTGTGTGTGTGTGGAACGAATGTGGTTAAAATGTCTAAATTGTCTCAAAACGAGTAGCACTCACTCACTTCCATCCTCACTCACTTTGACACGCAAAATCACACTATTTCAGATACTTAAAATTGGACAATGTTCTTAAATTTGCAATTAGAACACATGTAACGCAAGAGGAAAAATGAAATAATCACACAGAGAATTGTGACTGACTGATCACCTACAAAAAACATGGATGAGCCAGCCATCCTGATAATATATTAAAAACTTCTGCCTAAAATTTTAGGAAACAGGTTGGACATTTCACGAATCTTTCAAAGTCGTAGCACATTAATTTGATTTGAGTTAAATTAGAGGACAAATTTGTGGTAAAATAACTGCTGCCTCTTGGTAGACTATAAGACACATTTCACTAAATCCTTAGTGTGATCCATACACCACAAACGTCACAGGGGGGGTCCTCTCAACGGACCAAGAAGCTACGTGTCATAGGGCTGTGTCCTATGCTATGACGAGTGAGGACCTCATCCCCTCTGCGTGGGGGAAGGAAATACACCAAGATGCGGTTTCAGTCGTCACTGAACGCAGCTTATTGTCTGTCACTTCCAGCCACTCTTCGTTCCATTTAATTATCATTCTACGTCTCAAGAGTGACGTGATGTAGTGGGATGGCACACTGAACTGTCTGATCATCGCGACACCGATTCCTTGGTTGCTACACGCGTCATTTCGTTTACCTTAATACCCATGTGCCCTGGCACCCAGGTAGAGGACACCTCCCTGCCCAGATACTGTGTGTGGAGGAGGTCGTCCTGGGTATCTTGAATTACTTTTATCTGCTAAGCATGTGTGTTGAAGAGAGTAGTGGGCACTCAGGGAACCGGAACAGACGAGGAATTTAACAGTCGCAACACACCTCCAGTGTCCCCGAGATTTCATGTAATTCTGCAACGGAGGCAATCGGCTTTTGAGAACACGAGTAGGGAAAACTACAATCAACGGTCTCCTTGTTCACATCCATCCGTGAATATAGCTAGGAGGGTGCAAAAAAAAAAAAAAAGGAATTATTTTTTTATTTTTTAAAAGCCATATATTTTCAAATTGTTTACAAAGCAACCTTATGTCCATTACAACTAACATTTGTCCCGCCGGTACTTCCACTGTTCGAAATATTGCTTGTAGTCATTTTTAGAAACGGCAGACAGCTCCTCCCTCGGTTTTTTCCTGACTTCTTCAGAGTTGTCAAATCGCTGACCTTTCATTCCCCTCTAAAACTAAAACTTAACTCCTTCAGAACAGGCCATGAAGGGCCAACGGTACCGACCGGCGGCAGTGTCATCCTCAGCTCATAGGTGTCACTGGATGCGGATATGGAGGGGCATGTGGTCAGCACACCGCTCTCCCGGCCGTATGTCAGTTTCCGAGACCGGAGTCGCTACTTCTCAATCAAGTAGCTCCTCAGTTTGCCTCACAAGGGCTGAGTGCACCCCGCTTGCCAACAGCGCTCGGCAGACAGGATGGTCACCCATCCAAGCGCTAGCCTAGCCCAACAGCGCTTAACTTCGGTGATCTGGCGGGAACCGTTGTTATCACTGCAGCAAGGCCGTTGACTTCATTTCCCTCTGCATGCGTGAAAATAAGAAAATGTCGCAAGGAGCTAGGTCAGGCTAGTAAGGTGCGTGGACCATCGGAACCATGGCATTTGTAGCCAAAAACTGTCTAACAGAGATGGCTGCGTGTGCAGGTACATTGTCGTGGTGGAAGAACCAGTCTCCTGTCTGCCACAAATCGGGTATTTTTTGACCAACACTATTGCGTATTCTTCTTAAACCTTCGAAATAAAAGGTCTGATTGATGGTCTGATCTGCGGGGAACGAACTCTGAATGAATACGCCCTTGGCATCAAAAAGTCAACATTGTTTCGATGTTTGATTTGGCATGACATTTTTTTGGACAGGCAGACGATGACGTCTCCCATTGGCTTGACTGTTGCTTTGTTCCTGGGTCGTAACCATAGCACCATGATTCGTCACCAGTAATTAAGTTTGACAGAAAATCTGGATGTTTCAAGCTGTTGTTGCAGAGCACGACATGTTTCAACCCGACGTTCCTTTTGATTGTCAATCAGTACCCGAAGAACAACTTAGCAACAACCCTTTTCGATCCTAAATCTTCTACATCTACATCATACCGCGCAAGCCTTATGGTATGTGGCGGAGGGTACTTTCTGTACCACTATCTGATCGTTCCAACCCTGTGTTACTCGCGAATAGTGCGTGGTAAGAATGATTGTGGGTAGACTCTGTATTGGCTCTAATTTCTCGAATTTTCTAGTCATGGTCAATATGCGAGATGTATATGGTGGGAAGTAATATATTGTCCGAATCCTCCTGAAAAGTGCTGTCCCGAAATTTCAATAGTAAATCTCTCCGTGATGCACAACGCCTCTTTTGTAACGTCTGCCAGTGGAAGTTGTTTAGCATCCGCTAACGCTCTCTCTCCAGCTAAACGATCCCGTGACGAAACGCGCCGCCCATGGTACACAAAACAGGTCCGAACGCTGTTGCAGAGGCAACGGAAAAAGCATGCAAAGTTCAGAAGAACGCGAAATCCCGAAGATTGGCTAAAATTTACAGACGCACGAAATTTGGCACGGACTTCAATGCGAGATCCGAAGAAATTCTGGTCGTATGTAAAGTACACAAGCGGCAAGACGCAGTCAATACCTTCGCTGCGCAGTGCCGATGGTACTGTTGCCTAAAAGCGGAGTTATTGAACGCAGTTTTCCGAAATTCCTTCACCAGGGAAGACGAATGGAAATGGAATATTCCAGAATTTGAAACACGAACAGCCGCTAGCATGAGTTTCCTAGAAGTAGGTACCTTAGGGATTGCGAAGCAACTCAAATCTCTTGATACGGGCAAGTCTTCAGGTCCAGATTGTATACCGATTAGGTTCCTTTCAGATTACGCTGATACAATAGCTCCCTACTTAGCAATCATATACAACCGCTCGCTCACCGATAGATCTGTACCTACAGATTCGAAAATTGCGCAGGTTACACCAGTGTTTAAGAAGGGTAGTAGGAGTAATCCAACGAACTACAGACCTATATCATTGACGTCGGTTTGCAGTAGGGTTTTGGAGCATATACTGTATTCAAACATTATGAATCACCTCGAAGGCAACGATTTATTGATACGTAATCAGCATGGTTTCAGAAAACATCGTTCTAGTGCAACGCAGCTAGCTCTTTATTCGCACGAAGTAATGGCCGCTATCGACAGGGGATCTCAGGTTGATTCCGTATTTCTGGATTTCCGGAAAGATATTGACACCGTTCCTCACAAGCGACTTCTAATCAAGCTGTGGGCCTATGGGGTATCATCTCAGTTGTACGACTGGATTCGTGATTTCCTGTCAGGAAGGTCGCAGTTCGTAGTAATAGACGGCAAATCATCGAGAAAAACTGAAGTGACATCAGGTGTTCCCCAGGGAAGCGTCCTGGGACCTCTGCTGTTCCTGATCTATATAAATGACCTGGGTGACAATCTGAGCAGTTCTCTTAGGTTGTTCGCAGATGATGCTGTAATTTACCGTCTAGTAAGGTCATCCGAAGACCAGTATCAGTTGCAAAGCGATTTAGAAAAGATTGCTGTATGGTGGGGCAGGTGGCAGTTGACGCTAAATAACAAAAAGTGTGAGGTGATCCACATGAGTTCCAAAAGAAATCCATTGGAATTCGATTACTCGATAAATAGTACAATTTTCAAGGCTGTAAATTCAACTAAGTACCTGGCTGTTAAAATTAAGAACAACTTCAGTTGGAAAGACCACATAGATAATATTGTGGGGAAGACGAGCCAAAGGTTGCGTTTCATTGGCAGGACACTTAGAAGATGCAACAAGTCCACTAAAGAGACAACTTACACTACACTCGTTCGTCCTCTGTTAGAATATTGCTGCGCGGTGTGGGATCTTTACCAGGTGGGATTGACGGAGGACATCGAAAGGGTGCAAAAAAGGGCAGCTCGTTTTGTATTATCACGTAATAGGGGAGAGAGTGCGGCAGATATGATACGCGAGTTGGGATGGAAGTCATTAAAGCAAAGACGTTTTTCGTCGCGGCGAGATCTATTTACGAAATTTCAGTCACCAACTTTCTCTTCCGAATGCGAAAATATTTTGTTGAGGCCAACCTACATAGGTAGGAATGATCATCAAAATAAAATGAGAGAAATCAGAGCTTGAACAGAAAGGTTTAGGTGTTCGTTTTTCCCGCGCGCTGTTCGGGAGTGGAATGGTAGAGAGATAGTATGATTGTGGTTCGATGAACCCTCTGCCAAGCACTTAAATGTGAATTGCAGAGTAATCATGTAGATGTAGATGTAGTTGGATCTTCTCTATCTCCTCTATCAGTCCTACCTGATAGGGATCCCAGACAGATGAACAATACTCAAGAATCGGGCTAACGAGCCCCTTATAAGCCACTTCTTTCGTGGATGAATTACATTTCCTTAAGATTCTTCCGATGGATCTGAGTCTGGTGTCTGCTTTTCCCATTATCTGTTTTATATGGTCATTCTACTTAAAGATCGTTCTGTATAATTACGCCTGGACATTTTACGGCGGACGCTGTCTCCAGCTGTTTGTCATCAATAGTGCAACTGTGCAGTAGTGAATTTCTTTTCCTAAGTATGCGCAATATGTTACATTTATTTACGTTCAGGGTCAATTGCCAGAGCCTGCACCATTCATCAATTCTCTGCAGGTCGTTCTGCAAATTTTTAGTATCTTCTGGCGTTGCTACTTTGGTATAGACACCTTCCTCATCTGCGAATAGCATTAAAGAGCATCCGGCGCTTTCTACTAGATCATTTATATATGTTACAGTCAAAACCCGCTTTTAGTTAGAACGCGTTCTTACTAGTTAAAACTAGTTTTTCCTGAGCCACGTCGTTGAAACTAGTTTTAACTGACTTTCGCTTTAGACCAGCAGTAAATTCTAGTTGTACCTAAGGCTATCAGTACAACTAGTTTCAACTAGTAAGAACGTGTTCTAACTAAACTAGACAGAACTAGTTTTCACCAAATTTATTTAGGGGCAAATATTAAAATTAAGAGCAACTACGTGTTGATTGAAATAAAAAACAGCATTTTTGTATTGTGCAATGCTATATTTATTGGAATATTGATCGTACAAATGATTCTGGTATCAAGCAAACGCCTTACAAAGCTATGTTTGGCACAGAACCACGAGTAGGGCTTATGACTTCGAGTTTGCCTCTAGATGTTATCAAGGAGATACAAGATGAAGATGATTTTAAAGAGGCTTTAAATAAAATTAATGTGGTAGACGCAGTAAATGATACACCTGATGAACTGGAGCTATCACACGACTCAGAGGAGATAGCGGTTATGGCTAGTAGCAATGGACGGATTACAGCAGCAGCCAATCAAGACGATCCAGAAGCCGCAGCTAGTACGAGTGCAGAGCCTCGAATCACTCCAGCTTCTCACGAGGATCCAGAAGCTGAAGCTATTATGAAACGACAGTCTCAAATACGATCAGCTAGAGAAAACGCTCATGAAAACCTGACGAAACAGGCCAAAAGAATGAAGATAGCTTCAGATTCAATACTCGCCACTGTAGAAATCAGTGACAATATAATTGTACCGATTCCTGTTATCGACAGAGCAAAAGCAGATCTCCCAAATATTATTGGGGTTGTTCATCAGAAAGATGAACAGGGCTTGCACAAGACTGGAACGAATTATGGGATACTTGACAAATTGTATTTTCAGGTATGTATTTCTGAATTGATTTCAATAATTAAAGACAAATGTCAGACATATTCATTACTTCATTGATTCAATTCTCTGAAATTGTTGCTAACTATTCATGTACTTAATGAATATTTTAAGTTTTAATACTTACTTTGTAATATATTTAATAATATGTATTAAGTACCTAATGGCCTTTCAAACAAGCTAATTAAAAGTTCTCTTCCAGAGCCGAATTCGTCGTGTCCAAAGAGAAATTCTTGCTGCTTGAAGACGTGCCAGAGACAAAGATATCATTAAGGACTCTTGCCAAGATGACAGCCTCAGGATCAGGACAAGGATTTGTTCGCTGTGTGTGTAAGAAGGCATGTATTTCAAAAAGGTGCTTTTGTAGGAAAAAAGGAAACCTTTGTAAGCCAAAATGTCACAACAGTTTGCCTTGCAATAACAAATAATCAAAATTTAATTGTTACATTTTTTGGTACGTTTCTCTTTTATTAAGACTGTAGCAAGTTTAGTCAAATTTGTGAGTAATTAATATAATTTTACTGTATGATTATTTTGTTTCCACTTTCGTAACTACTACTGTTAATATGGCACTGTAATGTTCCTTAAAATGTTTCTTTAGTGTATGGTTATTTTTGTATTGCTGTAGTTAATATTAATGATTAAGATGTGTGATCGATATTCTCAATAAATAATGCATTGCACAATACAAAAATGCTGTTTTTTTTATTTCAATCAACACGTAGTTGCCCTTAATTTTAATATTTGCCCCTAAATAAATTTAGTGAAAACTAGTTCTGTCTAGTTTAGTTAGAACGCGTTCTTACTAGTTGAAACTAGTTGATACTGATAGCCTTAGTTACAACTAGAATTTACTGCTGGTCAAAAGCGATAGTCAGTTAAAACTAGTTTCAACTAGGCAAAACGCGTTTTGACGAAGTGGTTTAGTATAAACTAGTTTTAACTAGTAAGAACGCATTCTAACTAAAAACGGGTTTTGAATGTGACACATTATTACCTTTACATCTGTCGATTTAGTTCTGTTAAGAGTGATGTGTTGAGTTCTGTAAGAAAGTCTTGAATCCAGTCGCAGGTCTGCTCCGATACTCCATAAGCTGGTATTTTTTTCATTAAACGGCAATGCGTGGCGGTGTCAAATGCCTTACTGAAATCAAGGAACACGGCATCAACCCGAGCGCCGTTGTCCACTGCGCTGTGGATCTCATGGAGGAACAGAGCGAGCTGAGTTTCGCAAGATCTCTGTTTGCGGAATCCATGTTCATTTTTATAGAGGAGATGTTCATTTTCAAAAACGTCATAATTCTTGAACATAAAACATGTTCCATAGTTCTACAACAGGTTGACGTCAAGAACATAGGTCTATAATTGTGTGCATCTGTCTTACGGCCTTTCTTAAAAACGGGAATGACCTGCGCTTTTTTCCAATCGTTAGGTACCTTCCTTTGCTCAAGCGACCTACGATAAATTACTGCTAGAAGGGGAGCAAATTCTTTCGCATAATTTTTATAGAATCTTATAGGTATCTCATTTGGTCCTGACGCCTTACCTCTACTAAGCGACTGTAGCTGCTTTTCAATTCCGCGATCGGTTATCTCAATATCTGCCATTTCGATGTTTGTACGACGATTGAAGAGAGGGACAGTGTTGCGATCTTCCGCGATAAAAAAACTTCGGAAGACCGAATTCAGTATTTCCGTTGAAATTCGCTGAACCGAGCTCCAAGATAACCCACCAATTTCTGACAGTTGATCAATTGTCTGTCGAAGGGCTGTGAGCACGAGCTCTGTAACCTTTTTCAATATTTGTGTCGATTTGGGCAGCTGATGGACGTTCAGAACGAGGTTTGTCGCCAATCGACGTGTCGCCATTTTTAAATCGAGCAAACCATTCGTCCACTTGAGTTTTCCCCGTAGCATCATCTTGGTAAGCTGTTTTCAACATTAAAACAGTTTCAGCAGCAGTTTGACCGAGCAGAAAACAATATTTCACAGCTGCACGTTGTTCTCTTAAACTTGGCATATGAACGTGTCTTGATTTATCAACCACATCGTCAGAATTGCCTCTCTGGGGCCTTTACCTTTCCTAAAGCCAAACTGATCCTCATCTAGCGCATCCTCAATTTTCTTTTCCATTCTTCTGTATAATATTCTTGTAAGCAACTTAGATGCATGAGGTGTTAAGCTGATTGTTTGGTTATTCTTGCACTTGTCAACTCTTTCCGAATTCGTAATTGTGTGGATGATGCTTTTTCAGAAAGTTAGATGGTATGTCGCCAGACTCATACAGTCTATACAGCAATGTGAATACCCGTTTTGTTGCCACTTCCCCTAGTGATTTTAAAAATTCTGATGGAATGTTATCTATCCCTTTGCCTTATTTGATATTAAGTCCTCCAAAGATCTTTTAAATTCTGATTCTAATACTGGTTACCCCATATCTTCTAAATATACTCCTGTTTCTTCTTGTATCAGATCAGAGAAAGCTACCCACTCAGAGGAGTTCAATATACTCTTTCTACGTATCCGCTCTCTCAGTGGAATTCCCGTTGCATTTTAATGTTACCAATCTTACTTTTAATTTCACCGAAGGTTGTTTTGACTTTCCTATATGCTGAGTCAGCCCTTCCGACAAACATTTCTTTTTAGATTTCTTCACATTTTTCATGCAGCCATTTCGTCTTAGCTTCTCTGCACTTCCGGTTTATTTCATTCCTCTGTGACTTGTATTTTTGTATATCTGAATTTCCCTGAACATTTTTAGACTTCCTTTTTTCATCGATTAATTGAAGTTTTATTCTGTTACCCGTGGTTTCTTCGCAGTGACCTTCTTTGTACCTATGTTTTTCTTTCCAACTTCAGTGATTGCCTTTTTTAGAAATGTCCATTCCTCGTCAACCGTACTGCCTACTGAGCTATTCTTATCTATAGCCTTAGAGAACTTCAAGCGTATCTTGTCAACCTTTAGTGTTTCTGCATCCCATTTCTTTGCGTATTGATTCTTCTTAACTAATCTCTTACACTTCAGCCTACTCTTCATCACTACTACATTATAATCTATATCTGGTCCTGGGTACCTCTTACACTCCAGTATCTGA
Source organism: Schistocerca piceifrons (assembly GCF_021461385.2). Taxonomy (NCBI): domain Eukaryota; kingdom Metazoa; phylum Arthropoda; class Insecta; order Orthoptera; family Acrididae; genus Schistocerca; species Schistocerca piceifrons. The sequence continues at coordinate 322,995,655 of NC_060140.1, forward strand.
TTTCGGAATCCCTGTCTGACCTTGATGTAATCTAACTGATATCTTCTCGTATCGCCCGGCCTTTCCCAAGTATACTTCCTCCTCTTGTAGTTCTTGAACAGATTTTTCGCTATTACTAGCTGAAATTTAGAACAGAACTCAGTCTTTCTCTCATTTCTTGACCCAAGCCTATGTTCCCCATTTCTTCTGCACCTTCCCTTACAACCGCATTCTAGTCCCCCGTGACTATTAGATTTTCACCTTCCTTTACGTACTGCATTACCCTTTCAATATCTTCATATGCTTTCTCTATCTCTTCATCTTCAGCTTGCGACGTCGACATGTACACCTGAACTGTCGTTGTCAGTGTTGGTTTTCTGTCGATTCCGATAAGAACAGCTCTATCACTGAACTGTTCATATACTCTCTGCGGTACCTTCCTATTCATAACGAATCCTCATCCAGTTTACCATTTTCCGCTGCTGTTGATATTACCCTATATTCATCGGATCAAAAATCGTTGTCTTCTTTCCATTTCACTTCATTGACCCCTACTACATGTAGAATGAGCCTTTGCATTTCTCTTTTCAGATTTTCTAGCTTCCCACCATATTCAAGCTCCTGCCATTCCACGCCCCGACTCGTTGAACGTTATCCTTACGTTGGTTATTCAATCTTTTTTTCATGGGCGCGTCGCCCTTGGCAGCCTCTCTCGGAGATCCGAATGGGTGACTATTCCAGAATCTTTCACCAATGGAGAGATCATCATGACACTTTTTAATTATAGGCCACATGTCCTGTGGATAGACGTTATGTGTCTAATGCAGTGGTGTCCATTGCCTTCTGCATCCTCATGCCGTTGATCATTGCTGATTCTTCCGCCTTTAGGGGCAATTTCCGATCCCAAGTACAAGTGATTGCTCTGAACCTTTGTCCGCTTCTCCGCCCACTTTAACAAGGCTGTTGGTAGAATGAGGATAATTTCTTACGACTTCCAGTGTTCTTACGTTAATGAAATACGTCGGATGTAATGTACAGTCGTGCTCAAAAGTATCCGAACGACCTGAATTGAATTTCACCTGATTCGAATACAACCCGCATAACGCATCTGTCCTCTAATCGCTCCTATAGAAAATGGTTCCAACAAGTCACCACTACAAAACTCAGCTCTGTATCGCAATAACTCAAGATGTAAAGTAATACCACGATACTACAAGTATCAGGGAACACCTTATCACAGATAAGACTGTCCTTAAGGCTTGTAAGCTCACATTTATTGCAATAAATGACATACCTGAAATGTTACCACTCTCATTATTACGTCAGATAGGTAATGCACGTAGTAAGTTCGTCGTATTCATGGTTTCCTCTTCAAAGTAACATAACATACCTGTTTTTTAACACAAAATGACATTAAAAATTTACGTTACTCACTAGCAGCTAGTTGAGAATATGCATGAACTTCAAATGACCCAACGAACCGTCTCGTTCTACATATGGATTCAAACCCAGGTCATGCAGACTAAGATTCCGTGACTGACGGAAACTAACAGTCACTCCTGACTAGGCATACAGTTAAAACGTCTAGCTACTGCCGAGAAAATCCGATATGTCACAGTTGATTGTGCTTCGATAACAATCCGATTAGATTCTGGGCTCGAATCCCTGTCCAACACAAAGCTTCACCTCACGACATTTCAAGTAAGTTACTTGTGAAGAAGCAATATTTAACATCTCTCGTAGATCGTTAACAGGGACAATAGATGCTGGGTAGGAATTCGCGTCCGTTAAAAATGTTTACGTTATATAATTTAAAGTTGTTATTTGCTAACTGACATTGTCTAAAATCGAGGTATGTGATATACAAAGACCAACCAGCTCTCTGATCGAACACGCTGAGCTACCGTGCCAGCGATCCAACAGACTACCAAATCCTCTTCTGTGAGACACATTTTTTTATCATCACACTGTTGCGGCACAGTCTATGAGAATTCTGACACACAGGCTCCCTGTAGTGGTTTGCAGCATGTTCAGTACATTCATTTACTTGGTTGACCGAATCGCCATGAACTAGCTGCCTCGGCTACCCAGTGCATACATTCGACTCTATTTTGTAATCACCGAAAAAAAATCACGTAACTGCCACCTACACAGAACTGCCAACAGTGTAGGATGCCGAAATTTAAATAGGAAGTGTTCCTTTCCATTTGATCTACTCTATTGCTCTATCTGTTTGTTGAAAACGTTGTGCAGTGCAAAAGAAAAGCTGCAACTGTCTGTCTCTCAGAAGTCTAGATCCGGCCATATGCATTATGTCATGGCACTGTGGAATGCGGAATTTCTGGAGCAACTGTTGTTGACTTCTGGAGCTGCTGTAGCTACATAACAGCTAATAGCGCAACGGTAAGCGTCGCGCTCCGTAAATAAGACGTCCCGAGTTCTACTACATACGCTGCTACATTTTTTAAAACGCAATTCTCTTGTCTGCTGAAGTTATCAATTTAATGGAACATTGAACATAATTCCCTTCACTTCTCAACCCAAAATAGCTGCATATGGAAAAGGGCTCACTGCTGCGACATTTTGTTTTTTGCAGGTTTAATAGACTGCCAGGCAGCAGATGCATCTCAGAAGTTTTGTATTATGTATTTCTCTCTCGCTCTCTCTCTCTCTCTCTCTCTCTCTCTCTCTCTCTCTCTCTCTCTCACACACACACACACACACACACACACACACACAAACGCACATTCTTTTTTATTTTTATTTGTTTGATGTGCTCGAGTATCGGCGAGGCACATAAACGTCCGTGAATGAGTTTCTATAGTTTTGAGAAAGAACTATAAATATAAAGAAATATAGAAACAGCTATGAGAGTTACTGATTTATGATTCTTAGTTTGCAGTCAGTTCTGAGTATTATTAGTAACTACGCTCCAGTCCCTAAACCTAGTTACAGAAATGCGAATCAGACGCATTACGTATTCCAGACCGTAGCAGCCACGTCTTTGAGATGCCAGCTATGGTCACTTCCCAACCCACTGTAGGATCACATCAGTTCATCTTCTTCCTGCTGGTAATGTAACTGAGATTTGGCAACAAGGCAAGGTATGTTTGGCAACTCTGTGATCGACAAGTTTCTTCCTGGTGTGCACGACATTAAGCCTCAAAGTTCACTTGATTTTTCCTGTAATTTCCATTGAATAACCTAAGTTATTATCGCTTGAGGTGTAACAAAAGAATGTAAATTTACGGTTTTCAACCCAGGAAAGTTGTTGCACGTGGAAATCGCAACTAATCTCGTCCTTGTAAATAGCAGTTTACGAGTTCTAGCCAGTATTGGCCTTGTAAGAGAAAAGCACAACACATACCTCTTCGCTAGCTCTGTGGTGACGTGCTGACCAGCGAAAAAGCATATGTTATGGTTCGCCGTTCCAGTCTCGCAAACTCAAACGTTTTTGTCCCTGCTGTGAAAGAGCTATAAGCAGTCAGATCAAACATCGATAAGGAAATGCCAAGAAAATACTTTCAGCTCATAGTGCGGTGGTGAAAAACTTATAATGCTGCGCAACAGGTAACGCCTCTTTCCGCTGCTGACAAGCAAATTTTGGGTTTCTAGGAATACATAACTTTATTTATGAAATACCACATTTGCATACCTGTTGAGTATGACACAGCATACCATTTAAACACAGACTCAATCGAAATCTAAGTGAGTAGTATTTTACTAACTTGTGCCGATAGAGGCACGCTTGTGTACAGTTACTCAGTGTTATTAAAACAGACTTTTGTCGTAAGGTTATCGTGGGTAATTTTATTTCATTTCTTATAATACAGTGCACAATTATCGGAAGGGTTCTTTTTGTGTTGGTAAAACAATACTAAACATGAGAGAGAAATTAATCATCAACGATATATGCGAATTCTTTAATGTTATCTATAACAGTCTGACAATGCACATGCAGTTTATTGATTACACGCATGTAGAAAACTTGTTCTGAGTTAAAGCTGTAAAACAAGGTTTTAAGAAGAATAAAATGCCACTGCCAGACGACAGCTAATGTAGAAAATACGTTTCTGACTATTTTGGCACGATGTGCTCTCCCCATACATAATACAAAAGCTTGGAGATGCATCTGCTGCCTGGCCGTCTATTAAGCCTGAAAAGAACAAAATACCACAGAAGTTAGCCCTTTTTCAACATTCGGCTATTTTGGGTTGAGAAGTGAAGGGAATTATGTTCAAAGTTCCATTAAATTGATAACTTCAGCAGACAAGAGAATTGCGTTTTAAAAAATGTAGCAGCGAATGTGATAGAACTCAGGACGTCTTATTTATGGAGTGTGACGCTCACCGTTGCGCTATTAGCTGTTATGTAGCTACAGCAGCTCCAGAAGTCAACAACAGTTGCTCCAGAACTTCCGCATTCCACTGTGCCGTGAGATAATGCATATGGCCGGATCTAGACTTCTGAGAGACAGACAGTTACAGCTTTTCTTTTGCACTGCACAACGTTTTCAACAAACAGATAGAGCAATAGAGTAGCTCAAATGAAAAGGAACACTTCCTATTTAAATTTCGGCATCCTACACTATTGGCAGTTCTGTGTAGGTGGCAGTTACGTGATTTTTTTTCGGTGATTACAAAATAGAGTCGAATGTATGCACTGGGTAGCCGAGGCAGCTAGTTCATGGCGATTCGGTCAACCAAGTAAATGAATGTACTGAACATGCTGCAAACCACTACAGGGAGCCTGTGTGTCTGAATTCTCATAGAGTGTGCCACAACAGTGTTATGACAGAAAAATTGGTCACAGAGAAGAGGATTTTGTGGTCGGTTGGATAGTTGTTGGGTTCCTATGATGATGGTCTGGGTTCGATTCCAACTTCTTCCGATGATTTTTAATAGGGAGAGACAGAGTCTATTCTTTTCTGGCTACGCCAAGTGAAGAAGGTACACTACTGGCCATTAAAATTGCTACACCAAGAAGAAATGCAGATGAAAAACGGGTATTCATTGGACAAATATATTGTACTAGAACTGACGTGTGATAACATTTTCACGCAATTTGGGTGCATAGATCCTGAGAAATCAGTACCCAGAACAACCACCTCTGGCCGTAATAATGGCCTTGATACGCCTGGGCATTGAGTCAAACACAGCTTGGATGGCGTGTACAGATACAGCTGCCCATGCAGCTTCAACACGGTACCACAGTTCATCAAGAGTAGTGACTGGCGTATTGTCACGAGCCAGTTGCTTGGCCACCATTGACCAGACGTTTTCAATTGGTGAGAGATCTGGAGAATGTGCTGGCCAGGGCAGCAGTTGAACATTTTTCTGTATCCAAATAGGCCCGTACAGGACTACATTCGGTCGTGCATTGTCCTGCTGAAATGTAGGGTTTCGCAGGGATCGAATTAAGAGTAGAGCCACGGGTCGTAGCACATCTGAAAAGTAACGTCCACTTTTCAAAGTGCCGTCAATGCGAACAAGTGGTGACCGAGACGTGTAACCAATGGCACACCAACCATCATGCCTGGTGATATGCTAGTATGGCGATGACGAATACACGCTTCCAGTGTGCGTTCACGACTATGTCGCCAATCACGGGTGCGACCATCATGATGCTGTAAACAGAACCTGGATTCACCCGAAAAAAAGACGTTTTGCCATTCGTGCACCCAGGTTCGTCGTTGAGTACACCATCGCAGGCGCTCCTGTTTGTGATGCAGCGTCAGGGATAACCGCAGCCATGGTTTCGGAGCTGATAGTCCATGCTGCTGCAAACGTCGTCGAACTGTTCGTGTAGATGGTTGTTGTCTTGCAAACGTCCCCATCTGTTGACTGAGGGATCGAGACGTGGCTGCACGATCCGTTACAGCCATGCGGATAAGATCGACTGCTAGTGACACGAGGCCGTTGGAATCCAGCACGGCGTTCCGTATTACCCTCCCGAACCCACCGATTCCATATTCTGCTAACAGTCACTGGATCTCGACCAACGCGAGCAGCAATGTCGCTATACGATAAACCGCAATCGCGACAGGCTACAATCCGACCTTTGTCAAAGTCGGATAAGTGATGGTATGCATTTCTCCTCCGTACAAGAGGCATCGCAACAACGTTTCACCAGGCAACGCCCGTCAAGTGCTGTTTGAGTATGAGAAATCGGTTGGAAACTTTCCTCATGTCAGCACGTTGTAGGTGTCACCACCGGCGCCAACCTTGTGTGAATGCTCTGAAAAGATGCTTGTGAAGAAGCAATATTTAACGTCTCTCGTAGTTCGTTAACAGGGACAATAGATGCTGGGTAGGAATTCACGTCCGTTAAAAATATTGACGTTATGCATTTTAAAGTTGATATTTGCTAACTGATACTGTCCAAAATCGAGGTATATCACTCTCTGTATGCCTAGTTAGGAATGACTGTCAGTTTCCGTCAGTCACGGAATCTTAGTCTGCATGACCTGAGTTTGAATCCATATGCAGAACAAGACGGTTCGTCGGGTCATTTGAAGTTCATGCATATTCTCAACTAGCTGCTAGTGAACAACGTAAATTTTTAATGTCATTTTGTGTTAAAAAAACAGGTATGTTATGTCACTTTGAAGAGGAAATCATGAATACGACGAACTTACTACGTACATTACCTATCTGACGTAATAATGAGAGTGGTAACATTTCAGGTATGTCATTTATTGCAATAAATGTGAGCTTACAAGCCTTAAGGACAGTCTTATCTGTGATAAGGTGTTCCCTGATACTTGTAGTATCGTGGTATTACTTTACATCTTGAGTTATTGCGATACAGAGCAGAGTTTTGTAGTGGTGACTTGGAACCATTTTCAATAGTCAAACGACTGTACCAAGTAGTGATTAGAGGACCTGCTAGACAGCTGCGTTATGTGGGTTGCATGCGAATCAGGCGAAATTCAATTCAGGTCGTTCGGATACTTTTGAGCATGACTGTACATGCTTTTTCAAGTTAACAGCTCAGTTTACGTAATCAGTTCTAGAATTATGGCGAATCTACCACAACTCATTTCATGGAATCAGTTCTAGAATTATGGCAGATCTACATAAGGATTTGAAGTGACTTTTGTCCTGAAAGGGGTACAGGATTACGTATTTTGAATAACTTGTCAGCAAGCATAAACAGTTCAGATACTAATAAAGTATAAGAGGAGCTAAAAGGCTCTATCGGGCACGAACTCCTTCTACTCCACTGACCTATTTCTTAGTAGGAGCAATTACAGTGCCCGCTATTAATAACACTAAATAATGCGAGTCTTGCATAAAATCTGACGTCTGTGAATACTCAGTGCAGTAAAGCGGTCAATGCAAGTAAGTGTTATAAAATTATTTATGCACTTTACTGTGCAAACACATGTTTGTGACAAGGTTGATACTAAGTCCTAAATGAAAATATGTCTCAAACTCTTTACTTATTCCGCTTCCTGAGCGGTCATTTCTAACTTACACACATACTCCGCAAGATGTACAGGATATGGCGGATTGTACTTCGTACCAACACTGCCTCTTTTCTATCCTATCCCATATGCGTATAGATCGAGGAAAAAATTGACTGTCTATATGTTTCTGTACACGCAACAAACTCTTCATGGTGTTCTCACGCTTAATATGTGAGATATGCAGGGTGGTTGTAGTTATATGTTCGCTACTTGAGAGGACTTCCATGAGAAACAAGTGATCGTAGGACAATGAAAACTTCATGGAAATATTTGTGAGGATATGCGGAAGAGAAATAACGAATAAACAGTTGAAAGAAATGCATTTTAATTTTCACACGAGACGGTAATATTTGTTAGTTGCGCACCATGATTATGTTCCATTTGCAGCCACGACAGGCTGGAGCCGCGCTAGAGATACCATTTCACAATTGTTTGCACGACATTTTCAACGGTGAACCGTTAAGCTGTTGTGAGACAGCTCCTGCAATGCTTGAAGATCGCCAATGCGTCCAGCATTCTCAGCCATGGCGACGCATAGGCTAAGAGCAGAAGCATATAGCGCGTGTGAGGTGACATGACACTACAGCGCGACGCGCACGTTCCTCACATGGCGCGATGGCCCTGTGCATATTGCGATGCGTACACCCCACAGCGGGGTGACACACGGGAGACGGACGGTTTTGAACTGCGTAGTACCGAGGGCGCGGTGGTGGGAGGTGGCCGTGGTGGGGATAGTTCTGATCCACATAAGACGCCATTTTATTTACTCAGTCACTATGGAGCAGTGGGGCTTGGAACGTTGAGTGTTTACCTGTGACAGTTTCGTGAAAAGTGGTGAGTCTATTATCGCTACGCGGCGATTGTTTCGTGCGCGGTTTAATGTCGGTCGACATGGAGCTGTTCTGAGCCGTAACACAATCCTCAGATGGGTGGAAAACTTCAGATCAACTGGAAACATACTGGATAAGAAGCATCCTGGCCCGAGATGCAGAGTAACGAGACCAGAAAATGTTGAATGTGTAAGGCAAGTGGCAGTCAGAAGCCCAGGACGGTCAGCTAGAGGTCATGCTAGTGAGTTACGAATCAATCCTGAATCGGTTAGAAGAATTTTGCATAAAGAATTAAAATTCCATCCCTACAAAATGCTCATTGTCCAACAACATAAGGAAACTGAGTTTGCTGTACGAGAAGACTTCGCTTACAGAATGCAAGTGATTTTGGTATCGAATGAAAATGAAATTTTATTGATGAGCGATGAAGCTCATTTTCATTTAAACGGGACGTGAATAGGCAAAACCTACGTTACTGGGTTCCAGCACATCCACACCTTATCCACCGGGGTCCTCTACACTCAGCAAAAGTAACAGTCTGGTGTGATCTTGGCTCTTTTGGCATTGTGGGACCTTATTTTTTTGAAGAGAACAGGGCCACAGTTACTGTTAATTCGATTCGTTACATTCATATGCTTGAAACATTATTGAAACCAGAACTAAGAAGACGACGAATCCCTTTAAAACGCATTTGGTTCCAGCAGGATGGGACAACATCGCACACCACAAACACTTCAGTGACAGTTCTTAGACGCATGTTTCCTGACCGGATTATCTCACGTTTTGGCAATGTTCCTTGGCCTCCGATGTCTCCCGACTTGTCAGTATGTGACTTTTTTCTGTGGGGATTCCTAAGAACTGTGCCTATAACCACAAACCACGAAATGGTTCAAATGGCTCTGAGCACTATGGGACCCAACTGCTGAGGTCATTAGTCCCCGAGAACTTAGAACTAGTTAAACCTAACTAACCTAAGGACATCACAAACATCCAAGCCCGAGGCAGGATTCGAACCTGCGACCGTAGCGGTCTTGCGGTTCCAGACTGCAGTGCCTTTAACCGCACGGCCACTTCGGCCGGCTCAAACCACGAAATTTGGACGAGTTGAAGAATGCAATCATTCAAGAAATTGCTGCCATCCCTGAAGAGATTTTAGTCCGTGTGATGGAGGATTTTGAGAAGAGACTTGAGTCCTGCATTCAAAATGATGGACATCACCATGATGACATAATTTTCCACAAATAACTTTGTTAACTAAAATGGCAAATAATGAACTTTGATTTTGTGTAAATAAATATGCATTAATTTTAAAGTTGGCTGAGTATTATTTCATTAAAAACCGTCCGTCTCCCGTGTGTCACCTTGTAGCCGGCCGCGGTGGTCTAGCGGTTCTAGGCGCGCAGTCCGGAACCGCGCGGCTGCTACGGTCGCAGGTTCGAATCCTGCCTCTGGCATGGATGTGTGTGATGTCCTTAGGTTAGTTAGGTTTAAGTAGTTCTAAGTTCTAGGGGACTGATGACCACAGATGTTAAGTCCCATAGTGCTCAGAGCCATTTTGTCACCTTGTACTTCGCACGTGCCGATTGGCGACGCTCTGCGCTGATAGAACCGAAGCGGGCTCGCTATAATCTTTCTCAAACGATTATACAGACACAATTCTGTGAAAATATTTGATTTTTGCCTTACTTGTAGCCTTATATGTCAGTTTCGTGTGGAAGTGTCCATCATCTCGCTGAAGGTCATATTTATTGTGATATACACATTTTAGTAAGACACTACGCAGAATTCAAAAAGTTTGCAATGAAAAATGGGGGTCGCTATGACTTTGCTTTGGGGCGCAATACACAATATGTTACTGCACATGAAATTTAGGTAACATATTGAATTTTTCTTTAGACTTGGGAGGAGGTCTCTATGTGTATCCGATCTCGAGAAAATGAATCGTATGTAGCGCATTCACTCCCGATCTCAAGATCGCGATAAGGAAATATTTACGTCATCTCTCATATCCCCTAAACCTCTCGAGACATCGAAACGAGATTTCGGCGAATGGTGGCACACAAGGTTAAAAATGGTTTAAATGGCTCTGAGCACTATGGAACTCAACATCCGAGGTCATCAGTCCCCTAGAACTTAGAACTACTTAAACCTACCTAACCTAAGGACATCACATACATCCATGCCTGAGGCAGGATTCGAACCTGCGACCGTAGCAGTTACGCGGTTCCGGACTGAAGTGCCTAGAACAGCACTGCCACCGCGGCCGGCGCACACAAGGAAGAGAGTACTTTAGACAGTTCGTAAACGCACTGAACTTCTTTATCTATAACGGTACTTTCTATTTAGTTTTTTCATGCCAGTGACTGTAATTCTTTAAGAGTTGTCCACAGCTAGTGAAACAAGAGTTTCCTGGTATGAAAATAAACATGAAATTTCTTCTCTTATGTTACCACAAACCGACATAACGAGGTTTTTCGTAAGCTATTGAGCTCTCTGGTCGCCAATTACTTATTATTGAGATACTTGTGACGATACTAACCCCCGTTACTAGATGAATAGGTCTAGTATGCAAGGCTTGCTTTGTGGATAGTGAGTGCGCGACATGGTGCGCCATTCACGGAAGTTCTTGGCGCGCCCGCGCGAGATTTGCATCGTGTCGGTGGGATGCATCCGCCGCCGGGCGGCCACGTGGCCGTCAGCTTGAGGCATTGTTTGGATTTTCGCGCATTACGCGAAAACTGTAACTGTGCTTCACCAAGAGCGATGCGGCAGTGGATTGTGGTCAGCAATATGCACGTTCTGAAAGATCGCTCTTTATTTCAAGTCACGAGACGAAAAAGTTACAGTAACTTGAAAATTGTTTAATATCACGAATACTGAAAAATTAATAAAAATAGTAAATAACAACTTACAGAGATGAGCGAGCGCTCATAAAAACGTTTCGTCATAGCGGATCGAGTGCCGTAGTCATATGTTAAGATTCATAAATAATGAAGCTCGTAAAGAGCAATAAACAAAGTTTGATGGGAAATTGTTTATAGAATTCCATAGAAAATTCATGACGTAAAGAACGGCACTATATAATATGTTTGGTGGCATCACACGTATTTTGAACTAGTTAAATTATACTATACAATTAACTTGCAATAGTTTCCATTGTTTGCAAATGATTACTAACATTTATCGCCTAGAATGAATTAATTATTATAGACATGAAGTTTTTGAGAAGCGCAATGTATAGATCGGTATATATTACGTCTATAAACAGTGCTATATGCAGTTCTATGTTAAAACTTTGCAGCACAGATGTAAACAAACAAATAAATTTGGGCTAAGTGGCGAAATTTTGCAAAAAAACTAAAAGTTGATTTACGTGCGATAGAATAATCCTAGAAATTAATGTAACACAGCAAATAAGATGTCGTTTTTAGCACGGTTCTATGGTGTACTTATATCTGTTGAGGGATGTATGTGTCAAAATTTGTAACCTTAACTGGTGAGACATGGTACTTGCATAGCGGGGGGGGGGGGGGGGGGTTACACATCCGAGCCTACATAAGCGAGTAGCCATCTTGGCCGTGGGGCAGTCGTTCGGGAGTTGGTGAGCGTGTGGGTGGCGGAGTTGGCCGGTGGGTGGCGAGCAAGCCCCACTTGTGGGTGGCTCATGTGGTCGTTTGAGTAAGAATTTTTCGCGCCGATTTATTTCGACAAAGAGTATTGTTTAATAGTGCACGTGTGCAAGCATATATTTGGTGAACTGGAAGTGCTACGATTATTTTTGTGAGTAGGAATTAGGAGGTATATATTGGCGTAGGTGAACATGTGGTTCCGCGCGGGATTAGCCGAGCGGTCTAAGGCGCTGCAGTCATGAACTGTGCGGCTGGTCCCAGCGGAGGTTCGAGACCTCCTTCGGGCATGGGTATGTGTGTGTTTGTCCTTAGGATAATTTAGGTTAAGTAGTGTGTAGCTTAGGGACTGATGACCTTAGCAGTTAAGTCCCATAAGATTTCACACACATTTGAACATGTGGCAATCTGTGATTTCGCGCCAAAACTGCTAGAACAAAGAGGACAGTGGGACTTGTGGTTCTGTTCGATTTGATTGAGTAACTTTCGATTATAGCAGCCTACATTACTGCTGTGGGGGGCTCAGACTCAAATTATTATTAAAGAAAATTGTAAACCGTCTCACCAGTGCTAATTTCATTGTGTGAAAGAAAAGGACGACGCCAATAAATAGTGATGATAAAAACTTAATTGAACTGTGTCGTGAAAAATGATTTTGCTATAATAATTGCCTTATTTTTGTTCCCTAGCATAAACTGTACTCATGTCTGAGTGAATATTACGAGGGTCACTCCAAAAGAAATGCACTCTATTTTTTTTTTAAATCCATCTTTTATTCTAGATGTTTGAAAGTTTTACAGTGCGTAGATGCATCCTTTAGGAACAATGTTTTCATTTCTCCACATAATTTCCATCCTTCTCAATTGCCATGCGCCATCTTGGAGCCAGCGCCTGTATTCCTGCACGGTAAAATTCTGGACCAACCTGTTGGAGCCACTGTTTGGCAGCGTGCACAAGGGAGTCATCATCTTCAAACCTTGTTCCTCGAAGAGAGTCTTTCAGTTTCCCAAAGAGATGATAGTCACATCGAGCCATGTCAGGACTGTAAGGTGGGTGTTTCAGTGTTGTCCATCCGAGTTTTGTGATCGCTTCCATGGTTTTTTGACTGACATGTGGCCGTGCATTGTCGTATAACAGAAAAACATCCTGGTTTTGCGGATGTGGTCGAACACGACTCAGTCGAGCTTGAAGTTTCTTCAGTGTCGTCACATATGCATCAGAATTTATGGAGGTTCCACTTGGCATGATGTCCACAAGCAAGAGTCCTTCGGAATCGAAAAACACTGTAGCCATAACTTTTCCAGCAGAAGGTGTGGTTTTGAATTTTTTTTTCTTGGGCGAATTTGCATGATGCCACTCCATTGATGCCTCTTCGTCTCTGGTGAAAAATGATGGAGCCATGTTTCATCATCTGTCACAATTCTTCCAAGAAATTCATCTCCACCATTCTCGTACTGTTCCAAAAGTTCGCTGCATACCGTTTTTCTTGTTTCTTTGTGAGCCACCGTCAACATCCTGGGAACCCACCTGGCACAAACCTTTTTTAACGCCAACACTTTCAGTATTCTGCAAACACTTCCTTCCCCTATTCCAACGTAGCGTGACAATTCGTTCACTGTGATGCGTCTGTCAGCAGTCACCAGTTCGTTAACTCTCTGCACATTGTCTGGAGTGTGCGCAGTACGAGGCCTGCTGCTATGAGGACAATCCTCAATATTGCCGTGCCCGCTTTCATCACGTAACCTGCTTGCCCACCGACTAACTGTACTGCGATCGACAGCAGCAGCTCCATATACGTTTTTCAACCTCTTGTGGATGTTTCCCACTATCTCGTTTTCACAGCACAGGAATTGTATGACAGGACGTTGCTTCTGACGAACGTCAAGTGTAGCAGCCATCTTGAAGACATGCTGTGACGGCGCCACTCACGGGAACAGGATAAACTAAGTTTTAAAAACAAGTGGAAATTATGTATCTAAGCACTGTATAACTTTCACACATGCAGAATGAAAACTGTATTTTTTTTTAAAATAGTGTGCATTTCTTATGGAGTAACCCTCATAATTCAAAAACTATAACTAATGCGTGGGTGTGAAACAGTGTACTAATGCACCAAGTGTGGAAATCATCCCCTGACACTTACGTGAGTGCCAAAATTTGCACTAACATTTTTTAATGAACATTTGTATGTGCACATTTGTGTGAACTCTTCAACCGCACTTATTTTCCGCCCCGTCGCATACTGTTTCAGAATTCTCTCACAATAGCTGCTGCAAAAATGAGTTTGTGCAAATTATGCTGTGTTTTGGCAAAAGAACCACAATTACACCTGTCAACAGGAGAAATGTGTCCATTATTCATAAATGGTAACGCTTTTTCGAATGAGAAAAGGTTGACAATTCACACAAAAATAAATCGCCAATTCTGTTGGAATTTTCATTTAATCCCATAAACCATCGTATTTTTGACACAGGGCAAGTGGAATGAAAGCTTCCCAAAGGATTTTATTCCTTTTCTTCATCTGAGCAGTATTAAAATAATGACGAGCGTACCTTTCAGTTGGAATGACACGCACATGCCAGATGCTGGTTATTCACGTACTCCTTGCCAAACTGACAACGTGTGATTGGCGAATAAAATCGTTGTTATTGAGAAAAGTAAACAATTGATACGTGGCACAACACAATGGTCAGTGTATTGTCAGCAGCTGTGAACACGCGCACGACCGGAATGAAGAGGCTAGCCAAGTGTGTTTTGCGGGAGGAAGAGTTCACGCCGTTCGAAACACATTGTCATGAAAGTAGATCTGCCTCTATCAGCAATACATTTCAACATATTAAATGTATCAGATCAGCACACTTTTTCAGGATACTCTTACTTTCGGAATAATACCGAAGACTACTTGATTTGTGTAGTCTGTTTTATTAATGCTGATAGTGCGTATGCAACCACTGAAATGTTTTTTCTCGGCACGACGAGCAGATTAAAAAAACATCGTTACTCGAGAGGGCTTCTCGACTGTTTCTAGCTTACAGTGGAAATGTGATGTCCACATGTACGTAGCATTATGTCTCTTATTCTATCCACATCCAAATAATGATAGTGATACTTTTGTACTGCATATCTCAGACGCTATTTACTAGGAGCACAAATGGGCCATACCTGTGGAAATTACGCCTTTTCGTAGAGATACGTCAGCATAACAGGCAGCAAGTACATAACCTTGTTACAATTTCATGCCTTGCTTCTAGATCACATGATTTTATAATATTCCTTACTTCCTTATTCACTATTCTCACAATGAATCGTCTGTCCCTTCTTACGATCTGGGAACATTGTGGAGGTAGAAGATATAATTCCAGTGGCCAATGGCTCACCAGTAATTGAACTGTGCATTGTTCTTGGCAAAAGAACAAACAAAACAAAGAAGTATACAGATATATGTAGCCGAAAACTACACTGCTGGCCATTAAAATTGCTACACCAAGAAGAAATGCAGAAGATAAACGGGTATTCATTGGACAAATACATTATACTAGAACTGAAAAGTGATTACATTTTCACGCAATTTGGGTGCACAGATCCTGAGAAATCAGTACCCAGAACAACCAACTCTGGCCGTAATAAAGGCCTTTATACGCCTGGGCATTGAGTCAAACACAGCTTGGATGGCGTGTACAGGTACAGCTGCCCATGCAGCTTCAATACGATACCACAGTTCATCAAGAGTAGTGACTGGCGTATTGTGACGAGCCAGTTGCTCGGCCACCATTGACCAGACGTTTTCAATTGGTGAGAGATCTAGAGAATATGCTGGCCAGGGCAGCAGTCTAACATTTTCTGTATCCAGAAAGGCCCGTACAGGACCTGGAACATTCGGTCGTGCATTATCCTGCTGAAATGTAGGGTTCCGCAGGGATCGAATTAAGAGTAGAGCCACGGGTCGTAACACATCTAAAATGTAACGTCCACTTTTCAAAGTGCCGTCAATGCGAACAAGAGGTGACCGAGACGTGTAACCAATGGCACTCCATACCATCACGCTAGGTGATACGCCAGTATGGCGATGACGAGTACACGCTTCCAATGTGCGTTCACTGCGATGTCGCCAAACACGGATGCGACCATCATGATGCTGTAAACAGAACCTGGATTCATCCGAAAAAATGACGTTTTTCCATTCGTGCACCCAGGTTCGTCGTTGAGTACACCATCGCAGTCGTTCCTGTCTGTGATGCAGCGTCAAGGGTAACCGCAGCCATGGTCCCCGAGCTGATAGTCCATGCTGCTGCAAATGTCGTCGAACTGTTGGTGCAGATGGTTGTTGTCTTGCAAACGTCCCAATTTGTTGACTCAGGGATCGAGACGTGGCTGCACGATCCGCTACAGCCACGCGGATAAGATGCCTGTCATCTCGACTGCTAGTGATACGAGGCCGTTGAGATCCAGCACGGCTTTCCGTATTACCCTCCTGAACCCACGAATTCCATACTCTGCTAACAGTCATTGGATATCGACCAACGCGAGCAGCAATGTCGCAATATGATAAACTGCAATCGTTATAGGCTACATTCCGACCTTTATCAAAGTCGGAAACGTAATGGTACGCATTTCTCCTCCTTACACATGGCATCACAACAACGTTTACCAGGCAACGCCGGTCAACTGCTGTTCGTGTATGAGAAATCGGTTGTAAACTTTCCTCATGTCAGCACGTTGTAGGTGTCGCCATCGGTGCCAACCTTGTGTGAATGCTCTGAAAGGCTAATCATATGCACATCACAGCATCTTCTTCCTGTCTGTTACATTTCGCGTCTGTAGCACGTCATCTTCGTGGTGTAGCAATTTTAAAGGCCAGTAGTGTATTAAGTACTAACGGATAGAGATGGAGCGATTAAACGGCGAAAAACGAAACACCACTCATCGTCAATGATAATAAATTTCAGTATACCGTAAGGCTGAATTTTCGGATGGGCAATACTTCCACTGTCCATATGCGTCATGCCGAAGTGAGCATATGGCAGGACTGCCTTCCCGCTCCCCGCTTCACCCCTCCCGCAGTGTTCGCGTGACGCGCAGCGCGAGAAACTGTGCCACAACCACAACGGCACGCGACTTGGCGCAGGCGCGTGTCGCGTCCCAGTCGCGTCACCTCGCAACTTGCGCTACCCTATTTAAACCCGTGAAGTTACAAAAACGCGCGCTGTGCTGCGCCGCGCCACACACGCTATACGCGTCTCAGTTTGCGCATAGTCTCATGTGATATACATATTTTAGTAAGACACAATGAAAAATTTGAAAAGTTAGCAATGAAAGACAGGGGCCGCTATGATTTTGCGTTTGTTGCGAATTACACCATATGCTGCTGCGTATGAAATATAGCTAACATATTGAATTTTTCTTTAGACGTGTGGAAGAGGCCTCTATCTGCCTCCGATCTCGAGAAAATGGATACTATGTGCCGCCTTCAATCCCGATCTCACGCCCGCGAGAATGAAATACAATATCCCTCGTACCTCCTAAACCGCTCGAGACATGGAAACGAGATTTTGGGGAATGATAGCACAGAAGGAGGAGAATATTTTGCCAATTCTTAAACGAACGGAACTTTCTTTTCTATGGTGATACTTCCTATTTTATTTTTTTCACTCCAGTAACTAATTTTTTTAAGAGTTAACGACAGCCAGTGAAACGAGACTTTCCTAGTATGAAAATAAGCATGAAATTTCTTCTCTTGTTACTGAAAACCGTCACAATGTTGTTTTTCGTAAGCTATTGAGCTCTCTGGTCGCCAATTACTTGTTTAATGAGACACTTGTTACAGAATTCTGTCGCAACAGCTTCTGCAAGATGCGTTTGTGCAAATTATAATGTATTTTGACAAACTAAGTACAATTAAGCCTGTCAACAAGAGAAAATGCTTGTTCGAATGAAAAAAGGTTAAAAATTCACGCAAAAATAAATTCTGTTGCAATTTTGTTTGAGTCCCCGTAACCGGCTATATTTTTAACATTGAACGAGTAGAATGGAAACTTAACAAAGGATTTTATTCCTTCTCTTCATCTGAGCAGTATTAAAATAATGACGAGCGTTTCCTTGAGGCAGAATGACAGGCACATCTCAGATACTGCTTACTCACCTACGGCTTGCCAAACTGACAACGTGTGATTCGCATATAAATAGTTGTTATTGGAAAAAGTAAACAATTGATCCGTTGCACTACACAGTGGTCAGTGTGTTATCAGCAGCTGAGAATAATGCTTGGGACAGGAATGCGAAAGCTAGCCAGGTGTCAGGTGTGCCTTGTGAGTGGAAGAGTTTATGTCGTTCGAAAAACATTGTCATTAAAGTAGATCTGCCTTTGTCAGCAATACATTTCAACAAATTAAGTATATCAAATCACCACATTCTTTCAGGATACCCTTACTTTCGGAATAATGCCAACCATTTCTTCATTTGTGTAGCCTGTTGTACAGTTAGTTTATTAATGCTGATAGTGTGTATGCAACCACTGAAATGCTTTTTGTCGTCACGACGAGCCAGTTAATACGTCGTTATTCGTGAGGGCTTCTCGACTGTTTCTAGCTTGCAGTGGAAATGTGATGTCCACATGTAAGTAGTATAATGTCTCTTGTTACATTATACAAGTAATGATAGTGAAATTTATGTACTTCACATCTTGAACGCTTTTTACCAGGAGCAAAAAGGTGTCATACCTGCGGAAATTATGCCTTTTCGACTTTTTGCAGCATAACAGGCAGCAAGTAGATAACCTTGTTTTACTTTCTCTCTTGCTTCTAGTTCACATGAAAAAAATGAGATGAAATGTCGTGTGGCTAGGGCCTCTCGTCAGGTAGACCGGTCGCCTGGTGCAAGTCTTTTGAGTTGTCGCCACTTTGGCGACTTGTGCGTCGATGACATGAGATGATAATGATGAAGACAACACAACACCCAGTCCCTGAGCGGAGAAAATCTCCGACCCAGCCAGGAAACGAACCCGAGCCCCTCAGACATAGCATACCGGCGCGCTGACCACTCAGCTACCGAGGCGGACTCTAGACTACATGATTTTATAATATTACTTACTTCCTTATTCACTGCCCTGGCGATGAATCGTCTATCCTTCTTACGACCTGAAAACATTGTGGAGGTAGAAAATATGGTTGAAATGGCTCTGAGCATTATGGGACTTAACATCTATGGTCATCAGTCCCCTAGATCTTAGAACTACTTAAACCTAACTAACCTAAGGACAGCACACAACACCCAGCCATCACGAGGCAGAGAAAATCCCTGACCCCGCCGAGAATCGAACCCGGGAACCCGGGCGTGGGAAACGAGAACGCTACCGCACGACCACGAGATGCGGGCATGTGGAGGTAGAAGATGTAATCCCAGTGGCTAATGGCTCACCAGTTATTGAACTGTGCTTTGTTCTTGATAGAAGAATAAACAAAACAAAAAACTATACAGATGTACGTAACTGAAAACTGTTATATACTAACGATGAGAGACGGGGCCTTAACGGCGAAAAACGAAACGCTACTCACAAGGGAACCTCCCCATCGCACCCCCCTCAGATTTAGTTACAACTTGGCACAGTGGATAGGCCTTGATAAACCGAACACAGATCAATTGAGAAAACAGGAAGAAGTTGTGTGGAACTGTGAAAAAATAAGCAAAATATACAAACTGAGTAGTCCATGGGCTACATATGCAACATCAAGGACAACGTGATCTCAGGAGTGGCGTGGTCCCGTGGTAGCGTGAGCAGCTGCAGAAGGAGAGGTCCTTGGTTCAAGTCTTCCCACGACTGAAAATTTTACTTTCTTTATTTTTGCATAGTTATTATCTGTCTATTCGTTCATTGACGTCTCTGTTCATTGTAATAAGTTTAGTGTCTGTGTTTTGCGACCGCATCGCAAAACCGTGCGATTAGTAGACGTGCCTCTCCAATCGGAACCGAAAACATTTGATTGCAAGGTCAGAGGTCAACCGATTCCTCCACAGGAAAACACATCTGATATATTCTATACGACACTGGTGACGGTATGTGCGTCACATGACAGGAATATGTTGTCGACCCACCTAACTTGTACACTTGGCGAATGGGTAAAAAGATTCTTCTACCTTGCCCGATTTAGGTTTTCTTGTGGATGTGATAATGACTCCCAAAAAAGTGATGAAAACATAAGAGTTTTGTCACATAAACTGAAAATGAAAAAATTAATGTTTTCACTCAATGGAAGATTTGAATTAAGGACCTTTCGTTCCGCAGCTGCTCACGTTACCACAAGACCACGGCTCTCCTGCGGTCCCAGTGTCCTTGATGTTGCCTATCTTGCCATGAACTACTCAGTTTGTATATTTTGCTTATTTTTTTCACAGTTCCACATAACTTCTTCCTGTTTTCTCAATTGATCTGTGTTCAGTTTTTCAAGGCCTATGCACTGTGCCAACTTATAACTAAATCTGAGGGGGGTGCGATGGGGAGGTTCCCTTGTCAGTGACAGTAAAATTCAGTATACTGTAATATTGTATTTTTCGGATGGGCAATACTTCCACCGCCCATATGCTCCACGTCGAAGTGAACATACGGCAGGACCGCTTTCCCGCTCCCCGCCTCATACCTCCCGCAGAGCTCGCCTGGCGCGCGGCGCGACTAACTGTGCCACAACCACAACGCCGCGCGACCTGACACACGCTCGCGTCGCGTCCCAATTTTCGCGCTCCCATTTGAATCTGCGAAGTTAGAAAAATGCGCGCTGCGCTGTGCCGCGCCTAGCGCGCTATACGCGTCTCAATTGGCGCCTAGCGTAACTTCTTCAATAATTTTTGGCTCAACGGCCGTCGACCTCCCCCAGGTGCAATTTCCAAATCTCATTTACTCAAACTTCCGAATCATGTTCTTTGATCCCGGTGAGGAAAGAGAATATCTGCATAATCGTTAAATGCGTTGATACTTGCGAAAAAGCAGCAGCACTATTGCTGTTGTTTTGAAAAAGAAAAAAAAAGCAAACAGCTTTAAGGGTTGTTCGGGGGAAGAGACCAAACAGCGTGGTCATCGGTCTCATCGGATTAGGAAAGGACGGGGAAGAAAGTCGGCCGTGCCCGTTCAAAGGAACCATCCCGGCATTTGCCTGGAGCGATTAAAGGAAATCACGGAAAACCTAAATAAGGATGGCCGGACGCGGGATTGAACCGTCGTCCTCCCGAATGCGAGTCCAGTGTGCTAATCACTGCGCCACCTCGCTCGGTAAACAGCTTTAAGAGTAAAGCCCTGCTCAGCTTGTTCAGATCCGTGTCAACTTTCTGCAACTGTAATACACACTGATGCTTGTATATGAACCCTACACCGCCGTACCAGTAGCGGCGCCTAACAACAACTCATGTCATTAACACTACTAACAAACCAAATCCTGCAGCACACAGTTCGTGTCTATGAAGCTGAGTACCCAAACGACAAATAGTTTTCCGTCTGCACTGGCTGAAGTAGCGAAAGTTTAATTATAGCCACTCTGTACAACAGTGGCAGCATAATTGTCACTCTATCTTCACCAAGTACTGTTTTCTCGATTTATCCAACAGGATTTTACGAGAACTATATCGTCTTTATTCCAACAATTCCAATTAAGTTCCCCGAGCACTTCTGCTACAATTTCATATCGGTTATATTGACCTTTGACGATCTTAGCAGCGCATCTTCGAATTCTTTAGATGTCTTTCGTCACGCCTGTATAACAAGGATTACAATACCTGAGCAGAACGGTACGCCTACTCTAAAACTGGTCACACTAGTATGCTGTATACGATTTTGTTTACAGATGCGTTGCATTTTGGTGCAACTCTTTTACCAAATCGTAAGTCTTCCATTCTCCTTCCCTGCTACTGATTTTTCGCGATCGTCCCATTTCGTATCGCTTCGTAATATTATCCCTAAATACACTGGCGTGCGATACTTAAGAACTGCTTAGTAATATAGACCAACGAAACTTGGACGATACATGCAAAGAACTACCACAGTGTGGTACGGAAGATAACTCAAAATACCCAGTGAGATGAACAGGAAAGACACTTTTATTCAAAAATAATGATTACACTGAAGTCACCGCGATTTATGATGTTCACTGGACATTAAAAAAGGCGGTACAGGCTTCTTTATAGGGCGTATGATCACCGCGGACGACAATGGAAGTTCTGATATGTGTTGCCATGTTGGCCGCAAGGTTGCTAACGAGTTCTTGTGGTAGGGCGTTCCATTCCTCTGCCAGCCCGCATGGCAACTGTTGGATGGTCTTTCGTGGATGTGGACGTGCTACAGTACTTCTCCCCACCATCGTACACGTGGTTGATGGGATTTAAGTAGGGGAAACGGGCAGGCTAGTCCATTTGCGGAATATCCTCTTGTTCCAAGAGGTTCTCCACCTGCGCCGTTCCACGCGGTTGCGCATTGTCACCCTTTAAAATGATGCAAGGGCTGAATACATCCCTGAAAAGAAGCAGTACAGGAAGGAGAATAATCTCACAATAGCGTTGAGCGGTGAGTATCGCGTGTTCCAAGACTTGGTCCCCATACCATAAAACCTAGACCACCAAAACGGTCACGTTCGACAACGTTCCTTAGTGCATTGCTGTGGTATACACCACTTCTAACAAACACCGAACAACGCGCGCCGGCCGATGTGGCCGCGCGGTTCTGGCGCTGCAGTCTGGAACCGCGAGACCGCTACGGTCGCAGGTTCGAATCCTGCCTCGGGCATGGATGTGTGTGATGTCCTTAGGTTAGTTAGGTTTAACTAGTTCTAAGTTCTAGGGGACTAATGACCTCAGCAGTTGAGTCCCATAGTGCTCAGAGCCATTGTTTTAATCCACAATTTGGCATGTATGGCATGAAGATGTTTTGCACCCCAGAGGGTTCACGCCCTTAACGCAGACGATTTTCCATGTCGAATAGAAATTCTACCAGTGGTTTTTGCAAAGATGTGCCATTCTACCGGACTTTCCGAACCGTGTACTTTTTACGGGTGAGGTATCATTTACATTAGAGGGTATGTTCAACAGCGACAATCAACGCTTGTGGGCACGTGAAAATCTGCACGTCGCCTTTGGTCGTGGTCTCCAAGATCGCTTCCTGTCAACATTTGGGCTGACTTGGTAGGCCACAATCTGCTAGGTCCATACATGTTCTCCCGGCGATTGAACGCAAACAGAAACTTAATCTTTCTACGAGAAACTCTGCCAGAGTTGTTGGAACATGCTCCACTCAACTTTCGACAGCGAATGTGGTACCAACACGATAGTGCACCTGCGCACTTCACACATGCCCATAGTGCTTAGAGCCATTTGAACCATTCTGAACAACCAGTGCAAAATTTTAGCTCAGTCAAACAACTCGGTGCTAGACCCAATCGCCGTGACGTTCTGAAATTTTCACCCGCACGGTAGTTTATTTAGACAATTTTTTTATTTAATTTTTACTTACTTGTAGAAATTAGTAATCTAAACCAATGCGAATTTTCATTAATTACGTGAGTCGTGCTTGGACGCTGCCACGGTAACTCAGCGTATTCGGTCAGAGGGTTTAGCTACCCTCTGTAATAAAAAAAAAAAAACTGAGCAAACGGATCAACGAACAACCCGAACGAGCGTCATCGGACGTCCGCCACGAACAAATTCAACGAAGAATATAGAACAAAATGAGATAAAAAAAAGGTCCCGAGTTCGAGTCTTGGTCTGGCACACAGTTTTAATCTGCCAGGAAAGTTTCAAAACACCGGATGTTTGCTATGGAAATTATGTTTTGCAATTTTCCATTTTTTCAATATTACACGAATTTATAATATTCTTAGGATTGGTGAATCAAGAAGATGCTATTTCTTCCTCTTTTCATGCAAGAAGTACGAATTCCTACTAGAAGAACTGAGCAGAACATTGATGAGTGTGTCAAACCTTATGTGGAAGAGAGTGATTTACAGAGACGTTTGACTAGAGTTACAGACACGAAACGCGGCAAAATTTTGGTACATTGCTACGATATGACAGCAAGAAACACACGTTGACTAAATGGTGCTTTTACAGATCTGGGAAAATCGTCCAAAAACGACACTTCAGAATATTTAGAGAAAAGTGGACGAAACATGACAGGTAACTTGCAGCACTGACAAGTCAGGTGCCTTATGATGTTCACTCTACCATTCTTCGATTTCTTGAACACCACCTTTAGATGCAGGAAAAAAGAACAGCGATATAGGTACTGAAAATTCTAGGAAGTAAGCTGTATATCATCACATGTGGGTGATAAAGAGCAATTTATGCATTCAAGCCAAACCTCTTTTAAGACCATTTTTTCTTATCTGGTGAGGAGAGGAACTCTTTAAGAACAAGTATTTTTCTCGCTCTAATGTACATTTTAAGTGCCCGCTTTCTGTCGTGAGCATCTTATCGGTATTTTCCCTGTTTATGCGCCTATTGAGAAATAACCACAATATTGATCCGGAAAGTAGTAGGGCTGCAGTCATAGCCTTCCAAAATATGTTAAGCACGACAACACGCAAGTAATTCTGCAAGAAGACGAGGGTGAAGTAGAGGCAGAGTAAAATAATCAACCGAAGCTTCATTTTCAGCATCAAAGTAGTATTTCTCCGTTTATAAAATATAATTCCCACCTTTTGTAACACCTGGTACAAAAACTTTCCTCAGGACATTTTCTGTCAGCAAAGAATTCGAAAATAGTACTTCTTCACTTTTGCAGAATCATGAAAGATTACAACATTTTAACACAAGATGGAAGTAAGAAACAATTTGTTTTGCAGATTATTGCTGAACAGCGTGAAAAATACCTAACTACTACCAAAACCTCCTTCAGCAGAAAATAATGGTTAATAACCATTTGTTCGCATTAGGTTCCAACGGAAGTTATAAATAAACACATGTTTCTGTAATAGCAGTTGTGTGCATTATTAACAAATACTTAAATTTTGTTATTTTTCACGTCTTTAGTCACTATTGGTTGTCAATGTTTTACCCTTCCGTTGCCAAGTTTTATTTTACCAAGTGAGATATTCCGACTACCACAATGCAGTTTTGTAATTATCTGTAAAATTTCTTTTTGATTCTGTTCATTTCAGTGTATAGCCTTACTTAGTATTGAAATACAATTTTACAAATTGTTCTTAGTCTTTAAACTGAACGTAGATGAAGTTTTGTAACTATCTGTAACATTTATTTTTGATTCTGTTTATTTCAGTGAATAGCTTTATTTAGTATTGAAATACAATTTTTCAAATTATTCTTAGTCTTTAAATTGAACGCAGATGCAAAGTACAATAAATTTTATGTCATTCACAAGTGAAATTAAATATTCGACACCTGTAAAATATGGCTGTCACTGTAGTAAACTAGTAACTGGAAACAAAATTACAAATAATATTTTTCAACTGCTCATTCAGTAAAATTTTTGTACAACATGCATTTCACAATAACAGTCTCTCTTCTGAGTATGGCACAAATAGATTTCTTGCATATTATACAACAGATTCTTGTTTTGTGATCTTTATTCTTCTTGCAATCTTGACATCGAAATGGTGTTGGTAACTTGGAACGCTGAGGTTATTTCAATACCACATGGTTTCGGTGCACCTTTTACAACCTTAAGAAGACCGCTGATATTTCTAGCTCTTTCCTGCATGTTATCTTTGCTGAGCCTAAATATTAGTTCAGTCATAAAGAGCTTCCATCAGTTCCAATTATTCTGTCACTCAAAGTCTTTGCGTGTATGGAATATATGAATTACCTGTTGCAGTATCTACCATTTCCATGAAGATTCTTAGCGGCCGTAGCCTGGTACCTCTAACACAGCTATAATCTGGTCATTTTTCTCTATTATCTACAGCACCTCAGGTTTTGTTGCAGTGAAGTGTGATTTCAGATATGTACTTTTTTCTTCACCACTCACTTGCCTCTCATGATGCTGAGTAGGAGTGAGATTACCGACTTGCCCCTTTTTGGAGCACAGGAAATCACAATAAAGTTATTTGTGAAACCAAACATTGAAGAATGGACTTTTTTCACTGGGTAAAACATCCCTCGTAGCTTCTTTCTTACTGGAACTCGACAACGGAAAATTTAATACTGAAGGTGAATGAGACTGCCTCTGTTTTGTACAAACAGCCACTGGACTTCTGAACATCCTTCATACCACGAATAACAGGGAAAAAGCGCTGACACTACAATTCTGCCGAACTCAGAGAGTTGTGCTGACAGAAAACGTCGCACCGCAATGCTAAATGAAATGCCGCGTTGCTCCGAATACTTCCGAGAAGTACCGAGCAAAGCCGAGTGACAGGTAGGCCTTGGCCCGCCCGCGAACCACACATGGTGCGCGCGTGAAGTTTGGCACGCCGTGGCCGGCCCTCGCCCAGAGCATCCCGTGAATGGGATTCAGGTCAGGGATTCGAGTTGACCACTCTACAAGCGTGATGTCCTCATGCTGCAGGCGTCACTGTGCTACTTAGACAAGCTTTATGAGGCATGATCATAAAGTTTCAATTATCATCATGAAAAACAAAGTCGTAATTTTTTTTGTTTGTTTGCAAGTATGTGCTTTCAGTCCACGTACACACTGAAATCCTTATCCAATGGTACCGCATCATACTGTTAAACAAACTGAGCCATACTGCAGCTCACGTTGGTGCCATTTGTAGTTTTCCGCCCTCTGTTGGAGGCCAGTCGGTATCGTTTAGTTGGCATGGTTGCGGTTGTTTGTCTTCTCGTGTTTACTGGCGCGACTCGGTTTCGCCTGTCCGCTAGTGGCGGCAGCGACGGTTATCGATATGTAGTGGCTGTTGCCCTATCTTTGGGGCGACGTCGTTGTTTTTCAGGGTCGTGTGAGTGGGTGAGTTCGGTTGGGGACTCAGGAGCAGCGAGGTCCGCGCAGTGCCAGAACACGCCGGGACTGCTGGTGGCACGGATGGACTGCCGGATGGAAGGGCTGTGGTCACGAGGGTGCACGACCTCGTCGTAAACCGGATCCAGCAAGCTTTAAGATGAGTGCATTTCGATCCAAGTAGAGAAACCTCCACCATTGTGGTATCTCGCGATTCTCCGGTGACTTGGGTTCGTGCTGCTGCTCGTAGTGTCGCTGAGGCGAAGAGCAGCGAGTGGAATGCTTTCTACTCTGCTGGTAGTGGTTCCTTTCTCGTTCCGGGCGCTATAAACACCGTTCTCTGGGGACGTAGTGCAGACCGCCGGTTCCGGCTTTGCCGTATTGTTCCATTGTTGCATTTGGTTTATCGGACGTCAGGTAGCTTCAGCAAGATTATCATTAGTCAGTCGTTAGACTGCCACTAGTCTGAGTTACCATCTCGTGAAGTGAATGCAACTCTTGGCTGCCTGTATCATCGCCCGCGAAAGTGTTCGTTGCCGGACCTTCTCAGAGGTCGATTCCTGGAGCACCGTCTGTGGCCCCTTGTGTTACAAAGTTTACCATCATCTTACTTCGCACGTTTGGTTATCAGTTGCTTGTTTTCTTAATTAACCTTTGCTATTGTATTTGCTGTTTTACAGCAGGTTTCTAAATTTTTTATATTATTGCACTTCCTGGTGAGTAAGGCCTTCAGCCGTGATTGTGTTCATTTGCCTTAAAATTCTAATTTAGTATTTGTATTTTAACAGTAAGCCTTAAAACCTTATTTACTGCCATTCCTGGCGTCTGATGCCTTCTGCTGTGTTTGTAGCGACTTGCCTATAATATTCCAATACCTGTAATTTGTAAGTTCCAACGAGTTTTAAACAATTCTTAATTTATTGCCATTCCTGGCGTGTAAGGCCTTCTGACCAGATCACAGTGGCTTGTTTTTAAAACATTATCTGTTGTATCTGTAGTTAATGGTGATTTGCTGTATTGTATCTCACTGAAAACACTATTATTTACACAGTTGTTTACTCCTTCATAGAAGCGTGTGGTATTTTAATTATTGTTGAGTGTGGAACTACTAGTTTAAAATAAATTGTGTGTAACTAAAAGGCAACCAATAGTAACTTATTAAGGCCCCGTCCACAATCCGTAACCGAACGCTGCCTTCCCTTGACTATCAGGGCTCACAAACCACTACAGCCGACTGCTAAAGTGGAGTACTGTAAGGTAATCAGTTTTCTGCATTTGAAGGGGAAAGACGCAACAATGACACATACTGCATTGGTGGAAATGCACGACAACGATGCATCATCATATGACACAACAACTAAGTGCTGCTAATGCTACTCTGTGAATAACCGGGAATCGCAAGAGAAGTGAAGGCTCTGGGGCTCAAAGACCGGTGTTTCAGAGTAAGGAGATAGTGAGAAAAGCGAAGATTTGTCGTTGACCAGTTTTCACCGTCTTGAACGACGTTTTGAAAATGACAAAAGGTCGCTACTCTGTAGTTTTAATGACTGCTGACACCCATTCATAACGCCCGCCGAGCCGAGGCAGCAGTGGAAATGTTGCAGCCGCTCCGGTCCAGTCGAGATGTCTTCAGTAGCTGCCTGATAGCTATGGACAAGCGGTGGGTGTTTCACTGCGACCTCGAGACAGAAGTGCAAAGCAAGCAGTGGGAACGTGTAGATTCACTGATATTGATAAACGCCATCATTGCTGTGTGTTTTTTGGAACTGCCATGGTGTGGTGCTAACAGATTATACTCGCAAATACGCCATCAGTCAAATGAGCATACTACTGAAATCTGCTGATGAGGTTATGAGAGGCTATGAAGACGAAGCGTCGTAAGAAGCTGTCCAAGAGCGTAATTTTTCATCATGCACAAAACGCAGTCCCACATGCTGCTTCTTTGGACTATCAAATTTTGCCTCGCCTCTCCTCCCCTCCTCCATGTGCTCCTGACATAGCAACGCGACGTCTTCCTTTTTGCTGAGATGAAGAAAACATTGATTGACATGCATTTCCAGAACGACGACGAGTTTGAGGTGGAACGTTTCTTGAACAGCCAAATCGAAGACTTACATAGCTAAATTGAAGATTGACACCACTACGGTCCGTGCCAGATTATTCGTCGCTTGGGAAAATGTGTTGCATTGAAGGTGAATATGTAGAGGAGGATTAACACCATCTAAAAGTTTCGTGATCCAACTTGATTTTTTTAAAGTGATGATTACATACACTCTAAGATAAAAAAAAGAAAAGAGACGACACACCACCAAGGAATTATCCGAATTGGACCGAAATCGGTAGGTGTGATGACATGTACAGGCAAACAGATGACTAAAATTCAAAAAAATTAGATGATTTATTCAAGAGGAAAAGCTTCACAAATTGAGCAAGTCAATAATGCACTGGTCAATCTATAGCCCTTATGCAAGAATTTTTCGGCTTGGCACTGAATGATAGAGATGATATCCTCCTGATGGATATCGTACCAAATTCTGTCCAAATGGAGCCTTAGATCGTTGAAATATCGAGCTGGTTGGAGAGCCCTCCCCATAATGCTGCAAATGTTCTCAAGTATGACTTGTCAGGCATGAAGACAAGTGGTAGAAACTCTCGACTTCTGCGGAAGGGCAGTGTCTTGCTGAAATG
This sequence comes from Schistocerca piceifrons, assembly GCF_021461385.2. Classification (NCBI taxonomy): domain Eukaryota; kingdom Metazoa; phylum Arthropoda; class Insecta; order Orthoptera; family Acrididae; genus Schistocerca; species Schistocerca piceifrons. Next base: position 323,025,133 of record NC_060140.1, read on the forward strand.
TAGCCCAAAATTACTTGCCATGAAAGAACAAAACGGGGCGTAGAACATCGTCGACGTATCGCTGTGCTCAACACCATTGCAAATGGGCTGTTTGCTGTACAAAGATGAGCTCAGATCCTTTCTGTGAGCCGCTTATTAATAGTCGTTGTGGTCAATGAAACACCGGTTGCACGTCGGATGTATGGTAATTATGAATCCGGGGCTCTGAGTGCCCCTCTGACTGTTGCTCTGTCCTCACGTTCTGTCGTCTTTCTAGGTCGAAAGCTTCCTTCTTGACACTGTTCTCGGCCATGATTCACCCTTTCCTGCCAACATCGACGAATAGTGGCATCGCTCTTATTCAGATATTGAGCGATTAGCCCATCAGTCCAACCGGTTTCTTTGTACCCAACTACATATCCTTTCTTAAATGCTGACATTTGTGTATATTGTTCACGCTCCTGTATGCGAAGCATAGTTACTATCCAACTGAGTACATGGAATGAAATTCGCAAAGACTTTATGCCCTGGTACTGACATGTTGTCTGTTTACTATCACTGCAAGCTGCGCGGTGAAAATGCGTTGCAGCGTCAAACATTCATCCAACGGCCGCCAAAATTTACAATTTTGCATTTTCCATCGATATCTGTATGAATATCAATTTGTGATCAGTTTGCACAACTCCTACGTGGTGCGTCTTCCTTTTGTTTGTTTTCTGTTCTTTTTTTAAAATTACCTCTCGTATGTACCCCTAACATTAAGGCGAGGATACTGACGCTGCCACACCAGGGTATTTCCATAAATCGTCAGAATTATAAGTTTTTCCAGGGACGCACCATGTGGAAATGTAAACAGTACTGTCATGAAACCCTCATTGTTATTTTCCTTCAGATCGATCACATACAGGACATCACGACAGAAATTTTCAGCGAATTACGTGATACAGCGCATTTTCAGAATATTGTCAGCAGTCCATTATTTGAATAACTACACGGAAGAAGCGATCAAAAATGGTTCAAGTGGCTCTGAGCACCATTGGACTTAACGTCTGAGGTCATCAGTCCTCTAGAACTTAGAACTAATTAAACCTAACTAACATAAGGTCATCACACACATCCATGCCCGAGGCAGTATTCGAACTTGCGACCGTAGCGGTCGCGCAGTTCCAGACTGAAGCGCCTAGAACCGCTCGGCAAGTAACGATCACATTGAAGAGTTGCGTTAGCAAGCACTTGTTAAAATATAGTCATTCATTAACTCACTTACACTCACAACTTGTATAACATAGTTCTACAATTGCTAATATTAACACAGGGTCTTCATACACTGAAGAGCCAAAGTAACTTGTACACCTGTCCAATATCGTGTAGGGCCCCCACGACCACCCCGATGTGCTGCAACACGACGTGGCATGGACACGACTAATGCCTGAAGTAGTGGTGGAGGGCACTGACGCCATGTATCCTGCAGGGCTGTCCAAAGATCCGGAAGAGTACGAGGGGGTGGAGATCTTTTCTGAACAGCACGTTGCAAGGCATCCAAAATATCCTCAATAATGCTCATGTCTGGGAAGTTTGGTGGCCTGCGAAAGTGTTTAACATCAGAAGAGTGTTCCTGGAGCCACTCTGTAGCAATTGTGGGGTGTCGCATTGTCCTGTTGGAATTACCCAAGTCAGTCGGAATTTACAAAGGACATGAATGGATGCAGGTGATCAGACAGGATGCTTACGAAGAAGGAGGAGATTAGTGTCCCGTCGACAACGAGATCATTAGAGGCGAAGCACAAGCTCGGATAAGGGAAGGATTGGGATGGAAATCGGCCGTGCCCTTTCAAAGGAACCATCCAGACATTTGCCTGAAACGATTTAGGGAAATCACGGGAAACATAAATCAGGATGGTCGGAGACGGGTTTGAACCGTCATCCTCCCGAATGCGAGTCCAGTGTGCTAACCACTGCGGCACCTCGCTCGGTGGGATGAACGTGTCACCTATCACAGTCGTATCTAGACATATCAGGGCACCCATAACACTCGAACTGCACACGCACCGCACCAACGCAGAGCCTCCACCAGCTTGAACAGACCCCTCTGCTGACATGCAGGGTCCATGTCTGTAGTTCTTAGTCTAATGGCTAGTGTTGCTGCCTCTTGATCACAGGGTCCCAGGTTCGATTCCCAGCAGGTTTGCGGATTTTCTATGCCTGGGAACTGGGTGTTTGTGTTGCCCTCATCATTTCATCATCATCATCATCATCATTTGTGACAGTGGCTCGATTGGACTGCGTGAGAAATTGGACTGGTTAAAAATTGAGACTTTGTACAGGCGCTGATGACCGCACAATTCAGCGCCCCACGAACTAAGCAGCATCATCATCATCATACAGGGTCCATGGATTCATGAGGTTGTGTCCATACCCGTACACGTCCATCTGCTCGGTACAATTTGAAATGAGACTCGTCCAAACAGGCAACAGGTTTCCAGTCATCAACAGTTCAATGTCGGTGTAAAGCTATGTGTCGTGCAGTCATCAAAGGTACATTAGAGAGCCTTCGGCACCGAAAGCCCATATCGATGATGTTTTGTTGAATGGTTCGCACGCTGACACTTGTTGTTGACCCAGCATTGAAATTTGCAGCAATTTGCGGAAGGGTTGCACTTCTCGTCACGTTGAACGATTCTCTTTAGTCGTCGTTGGTCCCGTTCTTGCAGGATCTTTTTCCGGTCGCAGCGATGTCGGAAATATGATTCTTACCCGATTCCTGTTGTTCACGGTACACTCGTGAAATGGTCGTACGGGAAAACCTCCCTCTTTGTCGCTACCTCGGAGATGCTGTGTCCCATCGCTCGTGCGCCGACTATAAAACCACGTCCAAACTCACTTAAATCTTGTTAACCTGCCATTGTAGCAGTAAACGATCTAGCAACTGAGCCAGATACTTGTCTTATATAGACGTTGCCGACCGCAGTGCCGTAGTCTGCCTGTTTACATATGTCTGTATTTGGATACGCTTGCCCATACCAGTTTCTTTGGCGCATGAGTGTATTTGCACTGCATGGCTGTCACATTGGCGACTGAATGATCAACAATGCTGTGACTAATGTGACTTATTAACTGTGATATAGATGATGACAGTGCGGGGTTTCCCCTATATCTATCTATAGGTTTGCGACGAAAATTGTCAACAAACCGATTACAAAATGATAAAACCAGCTTATTCAGATTTTCAATAATAAGATAAAAATACAATTATAATGTTTATACACATTCAGAAATTAAGGTTTTACGTTTTCACTATTTTCCAAATAGTCATTAACGAGATATTAATAGACGTAAGAATTTTTTGCACGTTTTTGTTTCAAAACTACCAAGGTTATTCCACGACGACAGTTTCACACTTCAGATGTTTAATTAAGAAACCCATTTTCCGATTAATACATTTTTACTAAAAGAAAAAACCGTATACTTACACACTCTAAGAGAAAAAAAAAACGATACACAACGAAAAAGTTTTCAAATAAGTCACAGACTGATATTCATACAGATATCGACAGAAGATACAAAACTGTAAACTTTGGCGGCCGATGGACGAATGTGTGAAACTGCTGTCCTGTTTCACCACACAAGTAACTAAGTTCGTAAACAGGAGACATGTCGATACCACGGCATAAAGTCTTTGTGAATTTCGTTCCGTGTACTCAGGTGGACAGTAACAATGTCTCTTACACAGGCGCGTGAAAAATATATGCAGGTCGGTATTTGAGAGAGGACATGTATTTGGGCTCAAAGATGCCACATGGAGTTATCAGCAAATAGCTTTATATTTCAACAGGAGCGATGCCACTATCCGTCAGTGTTCACAGGAATGAGTGAACCATGGCCAAACACAGCGTCAAGAAGAAAGCAGTTGATCTAGAGAGACGACAGAACGAGTGGAATGAGCAATCGTCAGAGATGCACTAAGAGCCCCAATTCATCATTGCATCGGTCCAGCGTGCAACCATTAATAGGCGGCTCTTAGCAAGGGGTGAGCTCACAGCACTGCTTGCTGGCTGACCTCTGTACGCCAACAAGCCTGGTTGCAGAGGTGTCGGGCACATTCGGCTTGGAATCTCATTGACTGGAGTACCTCTTCGAACGGAGTCCCGATGACCAGGGAAGAAGTGTCTGGAGAAATCCCGGGCGGTGTCGGGATACCAACGTGACTGTCGACGGCCATATTGCCCGACAACCTGGAGTATGGTCTGGGTTTCATTTCATAGAAGTATCCCTTTGTTGACATCCGTGGCAGCTTTACAGCACAGTGGTCCATCGAGGATAGCTTACGTTCCGTTTTGTTGCCCATCATGGCAAGCCATCCTGGGCATACATCTGAGCAAGGTAATGCCCACCCACAACCGACGAGAATTTCTACTGATTGTCTTCGTGCTTTTCAAGCCCTGCCTTGGCCAGCAAGGTCACCAGATCAGTCCCCAGTTGAGAACGCTTGGAGCATTATGGGTAGGGTCCTCCAACCAGCTAAGGGTTCTGATGATCTAACGCTCCAATTGGACGGAGTCTGGGATGATATCCCTCAGGAGGACATCCAACAACTCTATCACCCACAACCGACGAGAATTTCTACTGCTTGTCTTCGTGCTTTTCAAGCCCTGCCTTGGCCAGCAAGGTCACCAGATCAGTCCCCAGTTGAGAACGCTTGGAGCATTATGGGTAGGGTCCTCCAACCAGCTGAGGGTTCTGATGATCTAACGCTCCAATTGGACGGAGTCTGGGATGATATCCCTCAGGAGGACATCCAACAACTCTATCAATCAATGCAAAGCCAAATAACTGCCTGCTTAAGGGGCAGAGGTGGACCAACACCTTATTTTGCTCGATTTATGATGCACTTTCTCTTAAATGAATCGTCCAAGTTTTCTGAGATTGTTACTCCATATATTTCTGTACATGCACATCATGTTTACCAAGTTCCATCCCATTTGGATAATTTCTTCGCAGCAAATAGCTTTTTCAGTTTTACAATGATTTTTAGAAGTTGTGTAATCTTATGTTTTTTACAAAAACCGTGCTTTAACAAAGGTTTATTGAGGAAAAGTAGCCTTTAAAACAATGTCTCTAAATCTTGCAACATGTACATATTGGTCGGATCTAAATTTTGTGTGCTCTAGGTTTTGCTCAATCTTAACTTTTTGCATATTCCCTTAGATAAAATATTCCTATGAAGGTTAACTTTAAACAACGAAAATAAGAAAAATTCAGCTAGCAAAAGAATATTACCTTTACAAGTCACTATAGTACATGGTAATTATGATCAAGGGAATTCAGGTCAAGTGACCTCACAGGCCATGAAATGGGACTTTCCCCTCCAATCCGGCGGCCAGGAAATACAGCACTGAGATGGTTGCGGTCATCTACACGGAAATGAGGCGGTGCACCGTCATGTTGTATCCACATCCTCTCACGAACAGCAAGGGGATGTTCTCCAACAACTCAGGTAGAACTCTTTGCACGAACCTCGTGTACAGGTGGCCGTTCAGAAGGCCAAGTAGAAGACATGGCTCAGTGAGGTTGTCGCCTACAATTCCGGCCCAGGTATTTACAGCAAAACGTACTTCATGGTGTGACTCTACTACAGCCTGAGGTTTTTCCTCGTCCTACAAAAGGCTGTTCCTGCTGTTCGAAATACCTCGTCAGTAAACAACACGATTTGGAGGAAACCTGGTCTATCAATCCATTGTTGGAGCAACCACTGACACGATGCGACCCTTGGTGCAAAGTCAGCCTGCATTACGTGGATTCGTTGTGGGTGACATGGGTGTAATTGTTGTTATTGGAGTATTCGCAACTCGCTAGTATTTGCAGCGGCCAATTCACATGTAATACGACGAGTACTTGTGGTGTGGTCCGCTGGCTGCAACACGTTCCATACCTCCTCTTCAAAATCGGGTGCGCTAGTGGTCCTCATGTTGCCAGGTCCCTCATTTCTTCTTTCCAATGAACCAGTCTCACGCATTCGTCGATCGAGAGAAATAAACACTTGTCGTGACAGATGACGCCTGTCAGGAAATCGTTCCCTCTACAGCTTTTCTGCAGCGAGATCATTGCAATGGACTTTCCCATGCACAAGGTGCATGTCAGTGAGTTCTGCAAAACTGTACCGGTACTCCTCCATCGTATTGTACCGTACGGCTTGAATAACACTGAGTAAGGACTGGGCCTGTCGTTGATTCATAGCACATTCTGTATTAAGACAATGTAAATGCGATACAACAGAACCACCTTATGGACAAGTAAAGTAATCGAAACCTACATCAGGACTTTCTAGTAATCAGGCTCGTCCTCCTTGTTTGTATTGTATTGTATTGTTTGTTAAGTGGGGACCTAGAAACGACGGAGTGTCTCCGTCCCCGCCGCAGCCGCAGTGGTCCACAACCCCACGACGACTACCGCAGTCTACTTCACCCCTCCGCCGCCCCACACCGAACCACTCTTTCAGGGTTGTTGTGCGTTTCGCCCCCCCCCCCCCACACCCCGCCGTCCCCCCAGGGAACGTCTCACACCAGACGAGTGTAGCCCCTATGTTTGCGTGGTAGAGTGATGGTGGAGTACGCGTACGCGGAGAACTTGTTTGCGCAGCAATCGCCGACATAGTGTAGCTGAGGCGGAATAAGGGGAACCAGCCCGCATTCCCCGAGGCAGATGGAAAACTGCCTAAAAACCATCCACACACTGGCCGGCTTACCGGGCCTCGACCCAAGTCCGCCGGGCGGATTCGTGCCGGGGACCAGGCGCTCCTTCCCAATCCGGAAAGCCGTGCGTTAGAGCGCACGGCTAACCACGCGAGCCTCCTCCTTGTTTACTTGCAGGAAATTAACGGCACAATGAGCGTAAACTTGTGCGTATGTTAGCTGTAAATAAGGTGGGAAACAGTAATGATAGACAATGCAGTAGACAGGTTTACTTCCATATCTCCTTAAGCTGTCTTCTCCGACCCCTCGTTCCGTACCCCAAATTGTTCAGAGGATTTTCTATATCATATTACGTTTTTGCACGCTCTTAAGGAAACACCTTCATGATGTTACAAAATTTCAAGCATGATGGAGACAGATAAATGTATAATTTTGAGGTAAGAGTTCCTGGGTCGGAAATGAATAAGTCAAAAGTTACAAGTGAAAATCGTTTTGTACCTCTGACAGTGGAATACATACATCGGTACTGTTGTTGCTAAGACTGTAGAATAGGCAACTTTCAGAGGTGGAAGTATGGGCCACTTGTAACTTTCTACTCATTCGTTCCCGAACAAGGAACTCTTTACCTCAAATCGATACGTTTGCCCGTCTCCATCATTCTAAGTTTGTAACATCATCACGGAATGTCCGCCCCAGTAGCTGAGTGGTCAGCGTGACGGATTGCCGTCCTCTGGGCCCGGGTTCGATTCCCGGCTGGGTCGGAGATTTTCTCCGCTCAGGGACTGGGTGTTGTGTTGTGTTCATCATCATTTCATCCCTATCCGGCGTGCGGGTCGCCCAATGTGGCGCCGAATGTAATAAGACCTGCGATATGGCGGCCGGACCTGCCCCGCGAGGGGCCTCCCGGCCAATGACGCCAAACGCTCATCATCATCATCATCATCACGGAATCACACTGTATATACATACATTTACATCCGATGGTGCCTATTACTTTGACACTCCGTAGCGTCGTCCGCCTGCTTAGTTGGGTGGTAACGTTCTCGCCTCCCATACAAGCGGGCCCGGGTTCGATTCCCGGCCGGGTTGGAGATTTTCTGCGCTCGGGGACTGGGTGTTGCGTTGTCCTCATAATTTCATCCTCATCACGGCGTGCAAGTGGCCCAATGTGGCGTCGAATGAAATAAGACTTGCACTTGGCGGCCGAACTTCCCCGAATATGGGCCTCCCGGCCAACAATGCAATACGCTCATTTCATTTCATTGCCGTAGCGTCGTTGGATAGCGTCTCCGGACGTCAGTTCCAATGTAAAACTTGATCTATTTAGTCCCCTCTACATCTAGGAGTGTGTAACATGAATTGTGATACACCCTGTACATCTCAGCGATTTCTTTAAGCTCCCCAGAACAGAGGATGCTTCAGCAGAGACGGGTCGTAGACGTGGAAATCCACATAGATAAGCGACTTAGACAAAGGAGAGATTAATATGGCCTGACGTCTGGGAAAGAGCATCTCTCAAGCAAACGGACCACCTCGTCGGCAGTTCTTGTGCTGCTGTCGTGAGCATCTGTGTGAAGTCGGAGAAACTACTACACAAAATAGACAGTATACAGAAAGGAGAGGGCGGCTTCTTTGATTTGTATGAAGTCAAGCGTTGAGCTCGACGTCATAATGAAACCGAGTAAACATGAAATGATAACTGCTTACTGCTACAGCTGGAAGTGGACGTTCTTACGAAACTGGAGTGATGAAACAGACTGAATGAAAACTTTTACAAAAGTAAATGCCGATGAAACGAGTTGTGATAAATCTTTAGTTAAATCAGCTTCAAATGACAACTGATCTACAGTAAACTCTCGATTATCCGTGAGCGGATTACCCGCTTTTCTTCTACCCGGGAGTGCTCGTCGGTGTTTTCCACATCCCGCTAGGTGAATACCGGGATGGTCTCCACGTTCCGCCTCAGTTACACGACTCGCAGACATCTGAACACGTTCGCCCTATTCCATGAATTACACTAGACGCAGACAGCAGGAGTTCACTAATTCCGTCGCGGGGGTACGGGGTGGCGGCAGGAAAGGCATCCGGCCACCCCTTTCCACTAACCTCGCCAAATCCGTTCCTAACAATGTCGACCCTGCGTCAGCGCGGGACATGGCGCCAGTGAAAGAAAGAAAGAAAGAAGTGCTCGCCGGTGAACGAAAATGTCACAGTACGACCCGAGTGTAGCAAACAGTGTGCTGGTTATCACTGTTAGTATTCAACCGCGATTCTTATACATATATTTTAACAACGCGTTTCAAGAGACAATGCTCTCATCATCAGGTTGTAAAGTCTATGTCATGAAATTAAACGGACTAAAAAGACAAAATACCATCACAAATAGTTGGGAAGTCCATAGAGTAAAACAGAATTAAAAGTATATTGGACTGTGGGTCCTCGTCTCACATTAAAGTTGTTGACACAAGTCGATGGCCGTCCCATAGCTACCAAGTATGCTGTCGCACTGTGCCGGCTCGGGAGCTGTTGTGGACTGACGTGCCTAGGTGTGGCGTGGTTACAGCCGTGTGCTTGACAGTAACGCTATGCTATTGGGCGCCTTATTTCCTTATTGCATTGGTCTGCCATCATTAGCCTCTCGCAACTCCGTCAGTGACAAGCTATAAGTTTAAGTCGCATACCTACCCTAAAATAATTCTAAAAACCCGCTAAAAAATCTCATTTCTTTAAAATTATCTTGTGCATTTAGAATATTGCTTTGTTTCTTTTTCATGGATAGCTATCTCGAATTCCTCTAGTAAATCAAGTTTCCTCCCTTTCTTTTCTACATGCAATATTTCTACGTTATCTTCTATGCTATTAAGGGGATGGCCTGTTTCATATATATGGTTCGCAACAGCTGATTTGTCATAATTTCCTAACCTGAACGCATCTTTATGTTCTTTATACCGGATCGCGAATGATCTTCCTGTCTGCCCTATATATTTTGCATCACAAGTTCTGCACTGAGTCTTATAAACTCCCGAGCTTTCAAACTTATTTCTCTTTTCGCCAATATCGTGCTTAAGGCTATACCTCACTAGGTTATTAGTCTGAAAAGCTATTTTAACATCGTATGGCTTAAAAATATTTGCTATCTTTTGTGAGACTGTTCCGTAGTATGGCATCGTGATAATTTTCACTTTCTCTCCGTCAGGTTTTTTTCTTTTTGCGCTTATTACTCTTCCGTAACAGTTTTTTAACCATATCTATTCTGTAACCGTTATTCATCGCTATTCTCTTAACGGTATTAATTTCAGTCTCCCTATCTTTTTCGCTCATAGGTATATTGACTGCCCTATGCGCGAATCCACAACAGCTCCCGAGCCGACACAGTGCGACAGCATACTTGGTAGCTTTGGGACGGCCATCGACTTGTGTCAACAACTTTAATGTAAGACGAGGACCCAAAGTCCAATATACTTTTAATTCTGCTTTACTCTATGGACTTCCCAACTATTTGTGATGGTATTTTGTCTTTTTAGTCCGTTTAATTTCATGACATAGACTTTACAACCTGATGATGAGAGCATTGTCTCTTGAAACGCGTTGTTAAAATATATGTATAAGAATCGCGGTTGAATGCTAACAGTGATAACCAGTATAACGACAACTGCTACCTCGACTCCATAATGGATTATATTAAAACAGTGTGCTAATCGAACACCTCAAGCGCTGGACTGTATTGTTGCGGTGGATACTGTAGTCATTTGGTTTCTGTCAACAATGTCTGAAAAGTGAAAATATGTTGTGCTGACGATACAGTAGAAACTGGAAATAATTAACAGACTCGAAGAAGGCAGTATTGATGCGCAGAATTTGGTACTGATTTACAATGTGGGGGAAACTACGATTCGCGGTATTCGGAAAAACGAAGACAAAATACAAAATTGTTAAGGCTTTTCGTGGTCACTTGTTGAGGAACTGCCTGTTGGCTTCTGTCTCAGTTTCTTCGGGCGATGTTTGTTTGGTACTTTCTCTGACGTTTCGCCAGCGCGAGTGGCTGGCATTGTCAAAGCTTCACCCTCCACTGCTGGTGGCAGACTGGAGTCGATCTAGCGGCAGCAGGTTACATGTACCTGGCGCTCACCGGAAATGACCACGGAAAAACCCTTGGACGTTGGCGCGCCAGGAAAATATTATCTGCGGTTGCGACTTCGACTCCAGTCCACCACCGGCAATGGAGGGCGAATCTTCAAGTCTGGCGAAGAACCCGAAACAGAAGCCAACAGGCAGTTTATCAAAGACAAAATAATTCAATTTGCTAGCAGTTCTGACTCATCTAAAAGTTTGTCAAAGCGTATGGCTAAGAAAATATCTACATGTGCACAACTGGATAAAGCCGTGTTGGAATGGTTTAAGCAGAAAAAATCAGAGGGCACTCAAGTATCTAGCCCAATGTGTGCCAAACAGGCGGAGTTTTTCTCCAAAACGTTGGATATTGAAGGAGATTTTAGATTTTAGTGCGTCTTCCGAATGGCTATCAAGATTTAAACAGTGTAATGGTATCCGGGAGACTGCCAGATAATAAGGCCATTTCTAAATTTTGTATACAACGCGAACGAAACCGGTTTTTTTTTTTTTTTTGACGTGTCCGCCAACAAAGACTTTAGTTCTCGAGACAAAGCGTAGTGAGACTGGTTATAAATCAAGTATGGAAAGGAAAACTGTGTTGTTTTATGTTAATAGAACGAGATCACATGAAGCTAAGCTTGGTCTAAGAAGTAAATAAATAAAACGCGCTGTTTCAGAGGAAACGAAATACGCAATTGACCTGCAATTGACCTGTCTATTATTTTTAAAAGAAAGCGGCCTGGATGGACTACACAATATTTCAAAGATGGTTCCATAACAGGCTATGTTCCTATGTTAGAAATATGGTTCGAATTGTTGTTGCCGCGCGGGATTAGCCGAGCGGTCTTAGGCGCTGCAGTCATGGACTGTACGGCTGGTCCCGGCGAAGGTGTGTGTGTTTGTCCTTAGGACAATTTAGGTTAAGTAGTGTGTAAGCTTAGGGACTGATGACCTTAGCAGTTAAATCCCATAAGATTTCACACACATTTGAACATTTTTTTTGAGAGCCTTAATTTACCCAATGGATCAGGGATTTACAGAGGAAATCTGCTACAAAAATTTCCTAATGAGGAGAGCAGTCTTCAATAATTTTGGAAACTATTGACTGTGCTAGAGGCAATTAATGAAGTGTCGAAGACTGGATTAAGGTAAACAATCAACCATAGCCAAGTCATGGAAAACCATTAATCCTAAAACTGATGAAATCAGCGATTCCGATGACGAAGAAGACTGCTCGTTAGCAACGTTAGCTGCTGTTTTAGGTACTCTACGGTGTGAAACTGTTCACAAGGAAAATATTTCTGAATGTTTTGACATGAACCGCATTGAGCTAGATCACGAGATGTTCAATGACAGTGCTGTTGGTCAGCGATGACAATGACAGCGACAAAGATGACAACATTCCTCTAATTCCAGGAACAGTAATAAGTCATGAACCAGCACTTCAATGGTACGAAAGTTTACCGGACTGCCCGGAATAGCAAGGAGATGCTCCCCATTCCGACAAGTTGGTGTTGCTTAAAATTCTTAGTGCGATATGTAAAAGACAAGCTACCTCACTGTGATAGGAATCAATTCAAGACTATTTTGTTTCAAAGTAGTGTAGGCTAATGTGAAATTAGCTTGCACTCTATTCTTTGTAAATACTGTATTCTCACACATAATACGATGAATACAGTATAATTTATTACAAACGTTAGTTAAGTGATTTTAATCGTGACGTTGTAATTAATTTTTGTATTTGAACAAATCTAATACATTACCGTGTACTTTAACTGCGGGTTATCCGGGAATTCGATTGTCCGCGATGTTCAAGTCTCCAATTACCGCAGATAATCGATAGTAAACTGTACTTTGTTTTGCAAGTATTCCTTTTTTTTCGTTGCAGCAATTATATTTTACTTCTTGATTTTTCTTTTCTGGGACTGTGAGCTGATAAACCAAATTCATTTTCAGCAGAAACAGATGTTACAGGACTCTCTGCAGGAGCGCCAGTGTTTGCATCAGTGCCAGAATTTTCACTCATGTTTCTAGCACTAAAGTAACACATTTACTTGCGTATCTGGATGAACAACTATTAATGGCGATTGAAAGGCGTCCAAAATTAATTCAAAATAAATTAGCGTGCACGGATAGCCGAAGCGGTTAAGGTTACCGCTCGCGATAAGCAGGAATCTGGGCTCAATTCCAAGTCCGGCACAAATTTTCATATTTCGCCAACAGGTAGCATATCTGTACCTAACGCAGCTGATTCCAAGTATTCGCAGTTAGCGAAATTATTTCTAATTAACTTTAGGTGAAGACAGAAGACGGCATTAAAAGTTAATTTATCCACATGTTTTAAATTAGGCCCGGACCTATAAATTCAGTCTAACATATTATGTAATAAGAATCATATTCTTTCTACAAATAATTACTGATAAGAGCCGCAAAAAACCTTTTGCCAAGTTTTGTCCTAAATATGATATGTGTTTCAGCTTTTCCATTTGTAACTGTTGTTGCGGAATGTCTCGTTACCATTTTCTTCCAGCAGTAAGTAGGGCCTACAACAATAAATCGCAATCACTAATTTGAGAAACCTGAATCTGCCTGTGCGAACTGTTCGTGGCTGAACTTCCGGTTCCTTGCACGTGACACCATCAGGCAGCACGCTCAAAAAATACTTTAACTTCCTATCTTTCCATGCAACAGTGAGATGTGGCTTTCCTTACAGCTTTAAAAACAATTTCGCATTGTTAGCTATATTTAGTACACAGCAGTTTATCACCCAAAATGAACCGAACGTGAAGTAGCCGGAGACCAGATTTTTCACTGCAAACCATTCAAATTTTTTGCCGCAGATTACTAGGAAATCACAGTGACTATGACCAGTATCGAACCCGCCCGGTTGGCCGAACCGCACAGTAACCCTGGGATCGGTGTGGGGCGGCGGAGGGGTGAAGTGGACTCCGGTAGTCGTCTTGGGGTTGTGGACCACTGCGGCTTCGGCGGGGACGGAGCCTCTCCGTCGTTTCTAGGTCCCCGGTTAACATACATACATACACACATGCCATACATACATGACCAGTATCGAAGAAATTGGTACTTCACGATCGAACTGTGATGTAAAACTATAATATACGAAAGAAATCGATTTCGTGCGCCAGTTAGTTTCCTCAGAATCGAAAGAGAGGTATCACAAACAGGAAGAGAAAGCGCAAGTACGACGAAAAATTCGTTTCTAATTTTTTAAAGGAAAAGCAGAACCTCTACCGTAAAACGAACTGCAGGAGTTGCTGTAAGTTTGATTTATTTATATGCAGTACTTTTTAAAGTTTAATTAGCCTTTATTGTTTACAGCAAGAAATTCTGAAAATTCCTTCTTCTAGTGTACTGCTATCAGCCACTTTGTGGGAACCGCTCTTTACTTTCCTGAGTGGTCTTCCTCTTACATCCGCTCATTACATATTTCTAACTTTAACGGTACACCATACAACTGTTAACTTGTACGTGAGCCCAGCAGCTAAAATGCTTAATTAATAAACAAAACGCATCCGATCACCTTTGGCTTCAAATGAATTTAAATGATCGTACGGCACTGTTGGCCGGGAGACCCCCCCATGCGGGGTGTTCGATGATGATGAAAGACACACAGCCCCAGTCATCTCGAGGCAGAGAAAATCCCTGACCCCGCCTGGAATGGAACCTGGGACCCCGTGCGCAGGTAGCGAGAACGCTACCGCAAGACCACGAACTGCGGATGGCTTCAAACAAAGTTGTTAGTTGCTATATGGCAGGCTTCGTGCATGGGCACTAAATTTTGCACATGGATTGTAGCAGAGCTTCCATTCTGTGTACTCTAATTCTGTGACCACGAGTAGAAGACAAGGTGTGGTCGAGCTGACCATTTAGCGCACACTCTTAACACGGAGCTCTGCAGTTGATGTCCATTACGTGTTCCGATGTTCACCCAAAGGAACCGTCATTTACTACTGTAGTGGGCACAGAATCACGTAGACTGGACCGTGGATCAATGGACACTTGTCGCCTGGTCGGGTGAATTACATTTCATGTTAATCGACTGATGTTCGTGGACATGGACCACACCACCAACGCAGGACAAGTGGGTGCATTATTATGCTGTGGGAAACATTCATTTGGGCTTCCACGAGGCCTGTGGCAGTAATCGAAAGCACTATGACAGCTGTGGGCTAATGTTCACATAGCCCACAGCTGTCATAGTGTTTTCGATTACTACCACAGGTGTCGTGGAAGCCCAAGTGAGAGCATTATCCTGGTCCACTTCCATCTCTTCATGCTCTTCCCTGACAGCGTTGGCATTTTCCAGCAAGATAACCGTGTCACAAGGCCAGAATAGTTCTGCAGTGATTTGAGGAGCATGGTAGTGAACTCACGATCTCGGCCACCAAATTCGCCCGATCTGAATCCAATGTAAACGTAAGGGACTCTTATCGGGCGACATTTCCACTCTTACAAAAGGAAATTTGTGGGTGAAAAATTGCCCCTAAATATTTAGGATAAAGAAAACAGTTCTCCACTTAATTAGCATGCGTAGATAGGTAATACAAAGCCAGAACGTTTTAATATTTCGCCCAGCACTGGACTGAACACGCTTACGTGACAGTACAGTACATGAAGCATTTAACTGACAACGAAATATACAGAAATAATTTTGTCGAAGGAAGGATAGTTAGGCTTTAACGTCCTGCCGACGGCATCATTAAAGATGAAGCCACAAGTTCGGGATAGAGAAAAAAAACTAAGCCTGAAAGACCAGACGAGGATTTGAACTGCCATCGTCCCCCATAGTGTCATTCTTACCACTGCGCCATCCTACTTGGTCATCCGGCCTGAAAATGGGAAAGCTTCTGATTTAAGCACATTTAACAAAAAAGTGCCTCACGGTTGGGCAAGAAACGATGCATCCTGCCATACATACAAAGTGTTGCTGTCATTGGTAACTACCGGAAGCAGACGAGTCACGACAAAACCACTAGTTTACAATAACACGGTTGACGACACTTCTTCACCGAAGAATGCGGGAAGTCTGCCCCTCCACGACAGCAGGTTAAGCACCGCAGATAACAGTAGGTAAAATAAGGGAGAAAGAAAACCCTTTCGAAAGTAGCTGTTTTGAAAGACAAGTTGTTGCAAATGGGGTTCCGCAGGCGACAAACTGCATGTCCACCTTTTAGTTTTCCGTTACAATCGCCGTGGACTCTGGAATACCTTTACTGCATGACATAACAGCAAGTGACAAACTGCATGATCTCCTTAATACTTTACTACGGACGAGAAACTGCATTTCCAACTTAGTTAGCAGTCAATTACAATCGCCATGGACGCTGGAACATTAGTACTGTATGATATACCGCTGGAAATGAATTACTTTTTCAGGTGATTTAAGCTTCCTGATGCATCACGCTTCGTCTCAACCACTGAATCACACACACGCTGTAGGCAGTAGACAACTTGGCAGTGGCGCTAGAGGAATTGTATTAGGCCTTCCTGGGCTCTTTTGTTGTTACAAAATAAACCACGAAATTATTTGGAAATTCCCATCTATTTGGACAGGTTTCTCTTATGCATGCCACTCACTCACTGTTCATAATTTTCGAGCTGTATGGAAGACCGGTATTTTTCTCTTGCCTGCTTTTTACGAAAAAAGAGTAGTTTCTAAAAGGAGACAAATGAATTCATTTTAATTACTGAATCATGAAACAATTAACATAAAGAGGTTCGGTCTATTGACCACTACATCGTTCGGCAAGTGCGGAGAATCGGCAACCAAAATAACTCGGTATATCTTTGTAGATGACGTGGACAAGCAGCGAGATTGGAATCTTGAGGTTCATTGATTGATAATGTGTGTCACTGTATGTACATTCAAACTTAGATCCACCACTGTAAAGATATTAACGTTCTTAGAAACGACATACGGCACAAACTAAAACTAACAACACACAGTGGCTGCATTGCGTCACGACAAACCAGACGCAACATTACTGTATCTTTGCGTATGAATATCTTTGACTACAGCACGCACCGGCAGAAAATTGATAGGATGCAATGGGAGCGGAGTGCTGTGCGCGAGTGAAGATTGTTGACAGTAGTAATGAAAAAAGTGATCCTATTTATTATTCTCACTCAACAGTTAGCTGTGAACCAGTGAAACAAGTCCATCGTTTTTATCGTCAGTTTTAGTATTTTCATGTGATGACTACCGATTTTTTTTCATAACACTAAGCGGTAAACAGTAGCGGATGCAGCAAAACGCAGCAACATGTGTGAGAATGAACACAACGCGGCTCCACTGTTGTTTGGTAAGTAAACATTAGTTGTTTAACCGACGATAAAAGTGTCACAAGTCAAGATATGAATGTGCAGAATTTCACTACAGAAATCAGGGAATACTACTGTCAAAGCGGCGAGGAAACTGCCTAAATTGTAGGATATTCAGTGTAACAAAATTAACGAGAAAGCGGGAATCTACTCTGCAGCTTTTCCTTTAACAATAGTACTACAGAAAGTCTTTCTTTTGTTGACATTTTATGAGACTGAAATCCAACAGCAGCCGTCAACTGCAAGTTGTAATGTTATGATTTGAAATTTAGCGAAAAATTGTTATTTGAGAGTTTCTATTCTTTTGAGAATGAAAATTAACGTGAATGGTTAATATTGTGCGCCGTGTAGTTTAGCTGCAGTTGGTAGGGCAGTGTAAGGTGAGATGTTTGCTTTTTGGTTTACATTTTTTTAAAATAAGCAACGAAATGCTGATTCCTGCTACCGTAGGCTATTTGCTGTGGTTTGTTCATTCATTAGTCCATACTATTCAGCATAACAGTATCGGACATACCGGATACATTACAGAAAAAGTATGTATATGTATGAAACGTATACAAAGTAGGACAGAATTATGCAAGGTTAGGGCAGGAAGTCGCCCATGGCCTTATCAATGATACCGTAGATGTGTTCATTAATCTGATACGAGCTAACAGTTCGTGCGGAGAACTGACCATCAACACAGACACTCACTCGGCTATTTTGACCCACCAAAAACTTGCAAACGTGCGTACAAAATGACAGATTTTTTTTACTCCAAATTGGAACGACTTATCAGTTGTCAATCGCAAAACCAAAGGAACAATGCTATAATTACAAATCTTGATGGCAAAATCTGAAGCTTCATACTACAGATGTGTTACTTACTTTTCAATGTATCTCATAACAAAGATTGACAGACAACTGATTGTGGGCTATACATATTTAGTTACAGTCTGTCTATAATTTTGGTTTTCTGGTGTAAGGAATATTAGCATTATCAACTTTATATTTTTAGGTATGTGCTGTTTTTCTGTTTAATTAAGAAATCTCTGCAGAATGACAGCAGGAGCTTCAGCTGCAAGTCTTCAACCATACTACTATTTTGATTGGAACGTTTATTTTTCTTTTTATCTGCAGATTTCGAGTTGCATGCTGATTACTGCATATCCAGTCTAGCACCCATCGCCTTCTAAACATGGGACATCAAGATGCAGGTTTGTCGGTGTGATTAGTGGCTGCTTAAAAATTTCTTCTTATAATTAGTGTTCATTGTGTAAAATTATGGTCATAGAGTGAACATTATTTACGTTGGTTTTAGCAGTAGTAATTAATATTTGTGAATTTTGGCATTGTTGTGTTCTCTGGGTGATACTGTCTGCATGAGAGATGCTTTCAATAAAAAAGATTACAGTAACAAAAACTACAAACGAAAAATGAGGAAAGGCAACCACTCACCTGCATGTGAATGATGATGGTACATACCTACACTTTAAAGCTTTCATTCTGTTTTTTTGTAGTAGAGCGAAATGTGCAAACAAGTCCCCCCCCCCCCCCCCCCCCCATGCACACACTCACACAAACATAAACAGTTTTCCAAAATATATAGCACAAAACTAAGTTAATTTGATTGCTTTCAAATTATTTAGGTGGATTACACAGTAAACAAAAAAGTCTCTATATCATATTGACATAAAATTTCAAACTTCTAATTTTAACTTCTTGCACCTGCAGAGACACAAGGAAGAGAGCAAGAGTCATCTTGAAAATCATTGTTGTTTGTTTTAATCGTCATGCATATGACACTGTTTTATTTTTTTCTTCTTTTGATCAGTACAGTATGTTTGTAAAAGTTCCAATAAACAGGAATTTCTGAAAAGTTTGTAGATACTACACACAATGAGAGTGTGATCATGTATGAGAAAGATATTTTCCTTCATAAAACTTCATTGTTTCACAGAGAACAACATGTCTGCATTTTTGTAGCCTGTGTTCCATCATCATATTCAAGAACATTATGGATCATTTGCTGCTAATTAGGGAATAAATGTGTAAAGGCTTAAAGATAGTTGTCTATTAAACTATTCAGAACCCATTTGGAATTAAAATTAACAGGTATCTATTCTGAAATTGTGCTGTACACTTGTTTTGGGATTTCAATCAAATTTCTGTTATAAAAACTACGGCACTAGGTGTGGGTGAAACTTCTTTTTTTACCTTACTGTGTTGTTTATCCCAAGTAAAGTTTCATATTATCACCAATATAGTGGATTAACAAAATGATTATGGAATTGCAGTGAAATAATAATCTGATCTCTTATGTCTCAAAGCCATTTTCCTGTGGTGTAGTCATTTAAATGCTGTCTTGAAGAAATTGACAGGGGAGGTCATTCATCAGATCTGAAAAGTAATATTATTACATTTGTGTTTAGTCAGTAATATTGCTTGGTCATTGGCTGCTTTTGTATTTTACAGTACTGGGTGCCCTTAGTTAAGGAAAGGAAGTAAAGGGCCTCCCTCTCCCCACAATTTTGTGTGCCAGTATAACTGCAGGGGCTTCCCAAGGTACACAGGGAAGCCATTCCTCTAAGATACATAGTTAGTAATAGTGACACATCCATCTACCAATTATTAAAATACCAGAAGTAGATTCTTGACCAATATACAGGAACAACCCATTCAAAACTGTTGAATTTGTGCATCATCCTGATCATTTGTGGCACTGGGATATGGATATTATGTTCAGTATTGTCTCACTCGTCAAGAGACATTGATTTTTGAAATCCTTTGATATAATTGGTGAAAAGTGAAGTCCTTGTGCATTTTCTCACATCGAGCTATTTCCATTTTGATACAAAATATTTTGAACAAATTGTTGTGGTAGTACATTGTCACTTGTTATAGTGAAGCTATAAGCAGAACAAGAAATTGAGCTATGGACCACTTTAACCAGGATATTGGGCATGTCATGACATTAAAATTTAAGAATAACAAAAATTATACTTCATATATACAGCCATTTAATACTTTCAGGTCCAGTCTGACAAGTAAGGGGTCTGTAGTCAGTCTTAGCTTTACAGTAAGTGTCATCACAATGTGTTTTCCTGAAGTAATTTAGGGAAGCCACAGAACTACCAGTACCAACAGTCCAAAAAATAATTTACAATCAATATCTTCAGTCATGTGGGATATTTATTTTTATTGTTTGCAAACTTCAGTTAGTGGTCAATGTATTTGCAGTGGTGGCCGGACGAATGTTGGAGCCTCTGTCATGTATACAAGACCAGTCTGTTAAAAAAAAAAAAAAACAAAAAAAAAAAACAATCTCATTTATGTAATTCCATTGTGTAGAAAACAATAAAATTATATAAAAAAGTGTTCCATAAAAATTATTCCAAGAAAAAAATATTTTATAAAATACAGCTGTTTATATCTGTTTATCCTAAACGTACAATACTGTTTTCTAATATATTCCTTCAAAGAAGTTATTTAATAATGTAAAAAGCTAGTGCGACATAGAATTCTCAGTACTGATAATCACGGACAATGTATATACATATTTCATAAGGTAACAAACATTACACATCCTACTAGCAGACTTCACGATCATTACGACAATTTTCAGTTTGCATTTTTTATTCCACAACTTCCCATTTGTTTTCCTGAGAAATTGAATCAACATTCCTCTATAATGAGTGAGATGTTGAGTTCACAAACAGGTTAAGATGTTAATATTATCCATTACAGATCTTCGGTATAAAGTTTTCCAGAAAAAAATGGAAAAAGTATGCATTATAGTGCAAAAATGTCTTATGAAATGATATTTTTTTAATACCAAACACATACTGTGGTATTTAAGTAATCCTTCACTGTATGGAAATGATTAATTACCAGGTACCTTTTGAGGATTCTTTTCAGAGTCATCCTTGCTCTCTGCCTCATATCGGTACCTACATTCCAAAATATAATATAGAATCAAAAATTTTTATGCATATATTGTTTGTTCCCATTGTTTTCTAACTTTAGTTTGTTGGTGATATATTTGCAATGAAATCGAAGCAGCTTGGGGAAATTCACCATGGACTACCAGTGAAAACCTCTCTGCCAATATGAAAGCATGCTAGCTTCACCAGATCATATGAGAGTATGTTGAAGATTGAAGGATGGAGCTTTTGCTTCAAAATTTGTAAAAGAAATAAAAACCAAAATACAGTCAGTCAATAGATTTGGATTTATAAAATATATATTTTTTGCTATTTTAGTTTGCAACATGAAACCATTATGGTTTCATTAAAACATACCTATCATGACTCTCTTTAATCTGTTCTTATAAGACATCACATGTCACGTCATCATATGTCATGAATACAAGCTGATGTCCAGTATGATAGGTTCGGTTGACATGTACAGAGTCCAAACCAACATTTTTCTGTAGATGAGTGGGTGACAAATTTGTGGCATTGCATCAGGGAGTGGGCAAATTTCATGGTTTCTTCAAACACTCAAACACTGTCCATACAAACATACAACTCCCAATTTTATTGGAGAAAAGGTTAGCTTTCCCTGATATATTAATTAAAAGAAGAGAGGGCAGAAGGGTTTGTCACAAATTGCATAGAAAATCTGTGCACACTCACTTCTGATTGGAGTAATTGAGGATACCTTCATTCATCCGGAAGAGAAGCTACTAAAACATTGCTCAATATAAGATGCACAGTATCAGACAAGGAGAGCTTTGATGGAGAACTAAGACTGGTATGAGTGATGTTCCATGGGAATGGGTATTTTCATCAAGAAATTGAGTAGATGTATCGGGTGAAATTATCAAAGCCATAAAACAGGAAGAACTTGTCTGTACTGTTTTCCACCTATCTCCAGAAAAATTGGTTCCCTATAGAAAAACAGCATCCTGTCATTTTCACTCCTACCAACAAAGATATAAGGTCTGCTTTGTAATCTTAAAAATTACCTTGACTTTTGTAAACTGAATCAGAAATGATATCCTTCATCAAATTTTGCCAAATCTATGAGGCAATTTACCCTCAGTAGGTGTCATAATGGAGAAAGAAGACTGCAAAAATTGGTAAGATTTCAACATGGTGCAGATATTGGCAACTTGCACTAAATGTTCAGAAATGTAAAATTTTGCACTTCACAAAAAGAAAAGAAAAAAAAAACTATCCTATGACTATAATATCAGTGAACCACTGTTGAAAACAGCCAGCTCACACAAATACCTGAGTTTAACACTGTGTACGTATATGAAATGGAATGATGACATAGGTTCAGTTGTGGGTAAAGCAGGTGGTAGACTTCAGTTTATTGGCACAATATTGGGCAAATGCAATAAGTCTACAAAGGAGATAGCTTACAGATAACCTGTGTGGCCAGTTCTAGAATATTGCTCAAGGATATCAGATAGGACCATCTGGGGATATTGAACATACACAAGAAGGGCAGCATGATGGGTCACAAGTTTGTTTAGTATGTGGGAGAGTATCACAGGTATACTGAAGGAGCTGAACTGCATGACTCTTGAAGATAGATGAAAACTATTCTGATAAAGTCTGTTAACAAAGTTTCAAGAACAGTCTTTTAATGATGACTCTAGAAATGTACTACAACCCCTTACACATCTCTCTCGTAGGAATTGTGAGGATAAGATTGGAATAATTACTACACGAATAACGGCAGTTGAGAAATCTTTCTTCCTGTGTGCTCCGTAAGTGAATGGAACAGGAAGAAAACCTCTTAACTCACACAACGAGATGTACCCTCTGCCATGTACCTCACAATGGTTTGCAGAGTATAGATGTAAATGTGAGCACTATGCCAGTTCAGTTTTTTTTCTCGAAGACTGGCATATTTGTACTTGAAGGAAATAGAAAAGTTCTTGGAGAATACTGTCTCACAGCTCTCATTTATTCAGTGCAGATGTTTCAGACAGTCACCCTCAATGGAAATTTATCATGTACATGTATTGTTTTCTATGTATACTGAGATGACACAAGTCATAGCGATGTGCACATACACAAATGGCATTAGTGTCACATACACTAGGTATAAAAGAGCAGTGCATTGGCAGAGCTGTCATTTGTACTCAGGTGAGTCATGCGAAAAGGTTTCTGAAGTGAAGTGACTATCTCCACACGACAGGAATTAACAGACTTTGAACAAGGGATGGTGGTTGGAGTCAGATGAATGGGACATTCCATTTTGGAAATTGTTAGAGAATTTCAATATTCTGAGACCCAGAGTGTCAAGAGTGTGCCAATAAACCAAATTTCAGACATTACCTCACACCATGGACAGTGCAGTGTCAACAGCCCTCACTTAATGACCAAGATAAATGGTGTTTGTGTGAAATAACCACAGAAATCAATGTCGGAAATGTGATGAACATATCCCTTAGAACAGTTCAGCAGAATTTGCCATTAATGGGGCATGGCAGAGGATGACTGAGGTGAGTGTCTTCGCTAACAGCATGAGATCACCTGCAGTGCCTCTCCTGGGGTCGTGTCCATATTGGTTTGACGCTAGACGACTGGAAAATAATGGTCTGGTCGGATGAGTCACAATTTTAGTTCATAAGAACTGATGGTAGGTTTCGAGTGTGACGTAGACGCAGACTCCCATAAAGCCATTTACCCAAGTTGTCTACAAGGCACTGTGCAAGCTGGTGGTGGCTTCATAATGGTGTGGGCTGTTTTTACGTAGAATGGACTGGGTTCTCTGCCCAACTGGACCAGTCATTGACTGCAGTTAGTCATTTTCAGCCATTCATGGATTTCATGTTCCCAAACTGTGATGGAATTTTTATGGATGAACCGCAGTATTTCACCAGGCCATGTTTGTTCATGATTGGTTTGAAAAACATACTGGACAACTTGAGTGACTGATTTAGCCACCGAGATCGCTCAACATGAATCCCATCAAACATTTATGGGACATAATCGAGAGGCTAGTTCGTGCGCAATATCTTGCACTGGCAACACTTTTGCAATTATGGATGGCTATAGAGGGCATGGCTCAATATTTATGAAAGGGCCTTGTATCGACTTGTTGAGTCCACATTGAGTCGCTGCAGTACTCCAGGCAGGAGGAGGTCCGACATGATGTTAGGAGGTATCCCATGACTTTTTCTCACCTCAGTGCGTTTGTCTACTGTAACAACTGATGGAAATGGATTAAAACAAGTATTTACTGATTACTGATTGATGGCTTATATGATCTTACATCTGTTCTGTGAGAAGTATTGCAAGAAAAATAAATATATATGCTCTTTGTACAGATGATCTGATCTTATTTGCCATTTCTGAGAACTGCTGCAAGTAAAATAAATATTCCTGTTTACTGCCACTAGTACAGGCTCTTGTTTTGCTTGGTATTGTGGATGATGAGGTATCGGGCATTTTCCTGATCAGTCAGAAATTAAATTTCTCAAAGCACCACATGGTGATTTCATGTACATTTTCCAACCCAGTTTCTGATCTCCCATTATTTACTTTTTTCAGTTATTTACAGAAATTCATTCAGAGCAAACTGAATTTCTCTTAGGCTCAGCAAGAACTGCCGAATATTGTGCAATATTGCCCTTACATGGTGCAGTACATTGAGGGAACATCAATATTTTTAAACCTCTGCATTCTTCTTCTATATACAGGTTGTATCCAAAAGAATCATCTGATTTGACACATCTATATTTCTGAAACTAGTAAACATATACAATAAACTATTTTTTTATGAATAGGAAACTAAAAAAGTTTTTTTTTCCTCATGCTTTTTCATGGGAGTCCAGTATGGCCACCCTTGAGATGCACTGCATATCTCAGTGTAGTATTCAAATTGTTCCCACACTGCAGCAGGCATATCTTGAGTTGCAGCTTCCACAGCTGCTGTCATGCGATGTCTCAATTCATTCTTTGTTGTCGGTAACGGAGGCACATAAACAGAGTCTTTTATAACCAACACAAGAAATAACCACATACAGTCACGTCCGATGACTTTGGAGGCCAGTAATGTAAGGCGACTCATTTGCTCCAGTGTGAGTGCTCCATCGTTCAGTAATCCTTTGACTTAAAAATTCTCGCACTTCCAGATGCCAGTGCCCCAGCCTGTTGTTATATGAAGTTGTTAGAATCAGTCTCCAACTGTGGAAAAAGAACGTTCTCAAGCATCTCGAGATATGTGCTTCCTACAGTGTTCTTGGCAAAGAAAAATGGACCATACACCTTTTACTGTAAAACTGCACAGAACACATTAAATTTTGGAGAGTCCCTCTCACATTGTACAACTTAATGTGATTTTTATACCCCATCGTCTCCCATTGTGATGGTTCACCTTTTTGTTTAAATGGAATATTACCTTGTCACTAAACACTAAGTATGGAAGAAAACTGTCACCCTCCACCTTGCCAATTACAAAACTCCACACATTGTTGTTTGTCACCTTCACAAAGAGCTTGCAGTGGCTGAATTTTGTATGATTTCATGTGTAACTGTTGACGGAACACACACCAGATGGATGTCGAGGGTATGTTGAGCTGTGGAACTGCACGCCGAATGGATTTCTGTGGACTCCTGGTGAAACTAGGCAGGTGCATTCGATGTCTGTGTCAGACAGTCAGGGATGGCCTGGTGATTTGCCTTTACACAAATAACCTGTTTCTCAGAATTGTTCATGCCAACATCTAATGCTCTGTGCTGTAGGAGGATCCACACCGTACCTAGTATGAAAGTCACACTGAACAGTTATTACTGACTTGCACTGCGCCAAATGAAGAGCACAGAACGCTTTCTGTTGTCCTGACACTATTTTTACTAGAACTGAAGTAGGCTCGCACTGCTGCTACCTAGTGGGAATCCTGTAAAACTTGAGAGTTTGCTCATTCCAACAGTATGTTTTTTTTTAAATTGGATGATTCTTTTTGATACACCCTGTATTTTGCACATTGTCAGTACTAATCCTAAATGATCAATGTTATTGCACAGTTCTCAGTGTTGTGCAATAAATATTGAGGTGTCAGAGCACTGCAGTTTGCACAGGTCTGCAAGACAACATAAAATTCAGAATGGCTTGTTATTTGCAGGTATTAAACACATTGTCGGAAGGACGTAAGGCAATTTGTATCTGATAAGGCTAATAAATGCACATTAATTACAGTGTGTGTTGTAGTACATGTCAGGAACATCATATTCATAATTTGAATGTACAGGGGCCATGATGATAGTACCACTTACATGGTACGTCAAAGTACAGTAAAGTTCATACACACCATATCCTGTTACTTATAATGTAATAGAAATCCTAATTGCAAAAGATGTACCACACTTATGATGTCATTGTAGGATTATATTTGGTACTTGTATAAAATTATTTGCAACGCGCATGGTACTCAAACATTCTGCTTTCATACACCACTTAAGTGGCATTAATAAGACAATTACTGTGGATCAAATAATGAATATGATGTTCTTGGTGTGTATTATGACATACACTCAACAAATTTTGAAAGTAACATTTCAGTAGCAATATGTCACCTGTAAATAGTATTAACAGGAAAAGCAAATGAAGAAACTTTTCTAAAGCTCGAAAACAAACTGAAAAAAGATTGCCATAAATAACTCTCATCTGCTGCACGAGATAATTTAGGTTCTAACACTTTTTCAGCAGATAGCTTACATTTTCTTAGAGAAATTTTCTGAAATAAGTTTGACAAAATTAAACTTCATCCAACGTCACCAACTTTTTTTTGGTCATGAAGTCCCTAAATATAAATGTTCAATAATAAAATTTTGTTGAACATAACATAATATGCTGAGTTACTAGTGTGTTGAATCTATTCACAGTGATATTCTCCCAGAGATACCTAAATGTGCTGTTATCAAGCAACTTAAGGGAAAGGAAAACTAAATGGTAGTACAGAATTACTGGCCCATCTCATTCCTGCCAGTATTTTCAAAAATTGCTGAGATGATGTTGTATACACACTTAGTACAGGAAAACATATTTAGTAGCAGTTTGGACCTCAAAAAGGATTATCAACTGAACAGGCTATGTTTATCTTGATGTGTGATATTACAGAACTAGTAAAGTGGAAATTACTACCATTACAAATATTTTTCAACTGGGTTAAGGTTTTTGACTGTGTAAAATATGATGCTCTAATCCAAAAGTTAAAATATTACAGAGTTCTAGGCACAGAAGGTTCATCATTTTAATCTTATCTCAACGACAGAAATCTATATGTCACTTCCATGGAAATCCTTTAATGATAGGCACTCAGAATTAGAAGCTGTCAGGCATTGTGTATCACAATTTTCAATTTTGGGTCCTCTGTTGTTTCTGATATATGTAAATGATCTTCCACTCACTGTTTCAGACAGTGAAAATTGTGTACTTTTTGCAGGTGATGAAAGTATAGGAAAAAAAGTAGTACAAGCCCCTTACTGTAAAAACAACTAATGAAATATTTGGAAACATCAACAGATGGTTGAAAGCAAATGGATCACAATCAGATTTGGACAACACTTGGCACATAACAATTCAGTACTTCTCACAGAGCTCTACAAGCTATAAAAATAAGTTTTCCACACAATGAAATACAAGAAGTAGAAACTGTCAAGTTTTGGAAACTACAAATAGACCACAACCTCAATTGGAAAACCCTCTGCATAGAATTAATGAAGTGTCTTGGTTCAGCTATGTACATAGTATGCATGTTTAGAAATGAAGAAACCAGTTTATTCTGTACATTTCCAATCATTAATGAGTTATGGAATCATTTCCTGGAGAAATTCAAGTTACAAGAATAGTATTTTCAGAATGCAGGAGGGTGTTATAAGCATTTTATTTGGTGCTAATGCAAGAACATCATCCAGAAATCTCTTCAAAAAACAGTATACCTATTGTGAAATTGTCAAAAAACAGTATTTTTGACAACTTTTTCACAGTAGGTATATTCATTAATGTCACTCATCATAACTAATATTTCTCGTTTCGCAGAAGATAGCGAAAAGCATGAACGTAACTCATGGACCAAAACCAACCTCTACAAAGATCACAATGGGTTAACATTAGTACAGAAAAGAAGCAGATAAATAGGTACACACATATTCAACTACCTGTCAGAATACCTTAAATTCCATGCAGATAATGTAGTGGAGTTTGAGACTGGATATAAGAACTTTCTCGTGGACACCTCCGTCTACTCCATAGAAGAGTATCTTCACAGAAACTCAAGAATTTTGTCTTTCAAGTTTACATACAATAGGTATTAGCATTGTAATGTCATTGCACTGTTTTGTACTTTGACTTCTCCCCACACCCCAGAGACCACTCTCTGTGAATCCATAGAATATGACTAATGTAATGTCAAAAAATAAAATTATACATGGTGCATCTTTTTGTGGTGTAAATTGTAATTTTGTGCTAATCTGTATACTAATTGTAGAATCACTCCATAAGGAAATAAAGTAAAAAAAAAATGACAAAGTTATTACTGTTCAGAAAAACCTTCATGTCTCACCAACAATTCATTCAGAATAGTTTCTCCCGCTCCCTAGCCAAACAGAGCTCCTGCACGGTCTATCCTGATTGTGGTAATAATGCAAAACCAGGATTCAAATTCCCTGATTAGTAACTGACATTTTGGTTTTTTGTGATTTCACTTAGCCTACTTACATCAGGTAGTTGCCATAATAATTCATCCAGGAAAGCAATCACAAACTTCCTCCCTCCATCTCCCCCCCCCCCCCCCCTCCCCAAGCATCCTTCTAAGAGTGATCTAGTGTAGTGCTCCTCAGTGATCAAAACGTACCCATTTGCTCCCAAAAATCAATGGTTCAGTTGTGATTCTACTTAGATTTTGGTGGGCCAGAAATGTTCAATGCAGAAAATGCTTTTGCAGAGAGAGAGAGAGGGGTATTAAAATTTGCCTAGATACAGGTACTTCTATAAGAGAATCTTCTATTCAGATGTGTATGTATTGGGTAACAATAAGCCAACCTCCATTTTGTGTACTAAGGTTTTCTGAAATTTTGTGTGAGTCTATCTGGATGTACAGAAATACTGCATCAATGTGACTGAACATCAAGATGACATGGATGTATGTGAGTCTTCAGATTGATTTGCCCTGGAATCTAACATGATACTCACTGAAGGTGTTTAGTCTGCATTGTAATTACTCATAGGCCCAGTTGAAAACTGTACAGATTGAATATATTTATTCAGATTTGTAGTTCTGAGTCTGTACTGTAACAATAAGCGTTTCCCAAGAGTTCAACAACTGTAAGATATGTTCAAGATTGTATCCACTTCCAGTTTCCTTCAGTAGCTCTTTAATATTAACAATTCCAGCTCGAGAGCAGTATTACATCAATGTGTTAAAACTACTCAACTTCACATCCTAAGTATTCACCACCATTGTTTTGCTAGAATGAGGAAAAAAATATCAAATCCACTGAGTTTCTCGGAATCTGTCTGTCAGAGTTGCGTTTTAGATTGTTGGTTGACGGTACCATGTTGACAGAAATGAGCCTATGGTTTATGCAGCTGTAGCTTCGATTCATCATATGCCATGATACTATCAGTGGTTGCTGTACTTAGTAAGTTAGTGGTACTATTGCCAACAGCCCAGTTCCCTTGTTATTTTGCGATTGGTTAGACTCAGTATTATGTGCTGTTTACTTACAAAGTATTCGAGTCTATTTTTTTTTACGCCATTGACATCATTCTTTGAAGCAATTGAAGGTGTGTAGACTGCAAAATGATATGAACTACTCCAGAGACTTCATCAGGAATCTGTTTACCATATGCCCTGCTGGTTTACTTGAAAGCCCTTAAGACTATTAAAGTGTGGAGACAAAACTATGAAGTGAAATGAAAGGAAAGCATAGAGCCTTAAATAAATTTTATTTGTTGCTCATTTTAATTTGATGTCTGAAACGTATTAATTACTTGTGTTGGTTGACGGTATGCTTAATCGTATGTAAATTAATCTGTTCTAAAATAAATAAGTATATAAAAATCAAAAACAGGGAACAAATTGACATAAAAGGTTTTCCGAGTATCGTACCGCGTCATAATGTAATAACCTATACTGGAGAAACCAACGCTTCGGCTATTGTTGTAGTGGACTTCTGATTCTGTTGATGTAACCGTGGCCGAAACGTTGGTTCCTCCAGTATAGTTTTCTTACATTATGGCGCGGTACAGTACTCAGAAAGCTTTTATGTCTACAGACCTGGGGCGAGAAAGCTCACATTAGAATAAAAACTGATTCTTGCAAAGAGGTAAACACACAACCAGCCACTGTCACAAATAGCGCCGTTACTGGTCTCGAACCGACATGTTCATTTTCAGACAGCTGTTCACGTTTAGATAACATTTATTTTTGTTTACATTAATTGTCGTTTTTTTCGGTTTGTGGCGAAAGTTCTTTGGCGGGCTGTTACCGTACAGCAGAAAGCGACGTGAAAAACATCCGTTTCAATGTAACTGTATCTAATAATGAATGGAAACAGTGTAAACAGATCCTGTCACATTTAGTTAAATAGGCGGTATCACATCTTTTATTCAGTAGCTCACCAACACTCCAATGAATTTGCGCTACTGGCAAGAAAAACAATGGATAAATAGGGTAGAAAACAGCAAATGTTATCTAAATAAGGACAGGCGTCTGAAGGTGAACACCTTGGTTCGAAGCCGATAACAGCGCTATCTTTGTAAGTAGTCGTTGGTTGCTGTTTTCTTCTTTGCCAGAATCAGCTTGTATTTTATACACAGCTATGGTCTCAAAATGCCATTTTTCTAGAAAATAGCATTTATAACATAATCTGGGGGAAGAAGGAACGGGCAGAAAAATTTCACTTCCGATAGATACATTAATATTTGCAAGTGGGAAAGAATGCTGGAGGTCGAAAAGAAAGAAAAGAGCGAATGAAAAGTAATGAAGAATTCTCAGTTAAGCTACGAACAAACACAGTGTAAGGTAGAAATCTGCCAGGGTAAGGATGCGTTCAGTTGTTTGGACAGACTCCTCCCGCCGGAGGTTCGAGTCCTCCCTCGGGCGCGCGCGCGCCTGTGTGTGTGTGTGTGTGTGTGTGTGTGTGTGTGTGTGTGTGTTTTCTTAGCATAAGTTAGTTTAAGTAGTGTGTAAGTCTAGGGACCGATGACCTCAGCAGTTTGGTCCCTCAGGAATTCACACACATTTGTTTGGACAGAGAAAAATATTTGATACGTAGGGAAAGTCATGGCCAGAGCACAAGTGTGTTGTCTAACAGCTCAGTATGACCTTTCAGAAATAGCACTAATTGAATTCGTCGTGGTTGCGCAGTTCTATGGTTATAATTGCAAAAGGGAAGGAACAAAAATGTTTCAGTCGGTGGTCTGCAACAATTATTCATTTATGGATCTTGTTTCTGCTTCTTCTTTATGCTATCTTCAGGCGACAGCTGACTATCGCCATCACATATAAAATAACAATGGGATAACCGAAGACATTAGGTGATACTGGCTACCTGTAAATACGTGCAGATGTGTAGAGAAAAAGGGATTTTTACTTTATTATTTTGAAGTTAACATTACTGCCGTACCGAGCGAGGTGGCGCAGTGGTTAGCACACTGGACTCGCATTCGGAAGGACGACGGTTCAATCCCGCGTCCGGCCACTCTGATTTAGGTTCTCGCGTGATATCCCTAAATCGCTCCAGGCAAATGCCGGGATGGTTCTTTTCAAAGGGCACGGCCGACTTCCTTCCCCATCCTTCCCTAATCCTATGAGACCGACATCCTCGCTGTTTGGTCTCTTCCCCCAAACAACCAACCAACCAACCATTACTGCCGTAATTGCTTAGTTTTCTCAAACATGCTTAAACAAAGTTACTCGTACTAATGAAAACGGACGACGTGAAAGTTGAAAATTAATAGGGAGCAGTCGATTAAATTAATTATGTGTTCAAAGCGCAGTGGACCAAGCTGGATTCAAAGCTCTTTTCAGAATGAGCTAAGTTAAACATTCTTTTGCAGGAGATAATGCACTTACGATCTCGACGGATTTTGCGTTTCGTGCTGCTGTTGCTATTGGTCCGCACGAAGATTGATGTGAAGTGAACGCGACGAGTCGTGTGTCAGAAGCAGATATCCAATGAGATTATCGTTCGTAATATCCTTTGCTTCGTAAATGAAGTCAGCTGGTATTCTGTTGCACACTCAGAAATTTATGCTATGCTCTTAGGTTCTTCTGCCTAACCACAACTTCAGAATTCGTGACATGTCGGAAAAAATAGCGATGTATTTGTGACAGCTAAGACTATAAATATGATTGTTGATCGTTTCACTTGCAGCAATTTAACCTGTGCTATTAGGTCCAAACCTAAAAGCAACCTCTGAAATCGTGATAGAAAAAAGCCAAATATTTGTGATAAATTAGAAGATTTAACGATTTTCATTGGCTACCATATAGTATCACCTGATTGACAGCGACCAGTGATATCGAATTTCCACGCAAGAAAAATCCGCTTACACCGTAAGTGCACTTCATCTCAGAATGCAGCAGTGAGCGAGTTGAAAGCAAAAAGCTCGTCGGCTGTAAATGACAATGAGATACTGTTTAAAAATGGGAGCGGAATCCTGAGGTCGGGCTTCGTCTGAAAGCACACTTCTCGTGATATGCTTTTTGCAGAATAAGCTAGAGATTTTAATGAAATGCAACCAGCATGAAAACAGGGAAGATCGCATCATCATTAACCACATTTACAGCCGATTGATATTTGTCTTGTTTGTGCAACGTCGATGAAATTTCGTCAGCCTGGTGTGTTGAACCTTCACTGTTGTTTCCCATCACCTTTCCTTGTCGTTTTCTCAATTCGTTCCTAAAGCCTTGCACGTGGTATCTTTTGATCTGTAGCTAAGGAAAAAAGTTTGTTTTTCTGTCTCATACGACTCGAAAGATGTATCTGATAGCGCATATAGGAAGAACATCATTTCTATGGTACACTCGCCCAAGGATAATGTGCGATATTTGAAATGACGTACTCGTGTCCTCGAAGTGAATTTTCTGTGCGGAAGCGCCAATCGCCAGCGACCGTGCTGTAGTTAAGTATAATGAAGAGTAATATAAACGGGCAAGGGATCAGCGAATACACCGTCCTTGAATGTCAGGGTTCTGCAGTCACAGCAGCGTCGCTTCTTTTGCTTTCGTTCCGTAACAGCACGTTGGCTGTTTGAAAACATGGCCAAGCAACGTTGTGAGTCAAGACACGACAGCAGAATCGTAGCTTCCTTGTAGTGTCGTTTGACACTTTAGTATCCCCTGCGATTCTTTAAGAATACTGAACATCGCTACGAGCGACTTTCCCAATACACCGTATTAATATACTGAATCTTCATGTGAAATCGTGTGTACTCGCCGTCGCCGCCGCCGCCGCCGTCGCCGTCACCACCACCACCACCACCACCACCATAATCATCATCATCATCATCCAGTTCGAGCACTTGGTGATGTGGCCTCTTTGAGTCGGCGTGCCACGTAGTATACCTGCAGGTTCTTCTAGTTCTGCCTATCTTGAGCTTCTTGTTGTCAGTTCAGTCCTGCTTTCTTTCTTAAGCTTCTGTCTCATCTGTTCGGTGGTCTTCCCCATAGTCTTCTTTGGTAAACTGGTCTCCATTCTAGTACTTATTTTAACCATATGCTATCTTTTCTTCGAGTGACATGACTAGTCCACAGCCATTTCTAGGTATTCATTCTTTCCACTAAGTATCTTTGTTGTTCATGTGATATCAACTACTTTATTTCTGTTTTTCTTTGTACAGTGTAGTATTGATATTTCCAATTCTCCTTGGGTAACGATTAATTTCCTAACAAATTCGTTTAATAGCTATGTCTCACAGCCACATGTTATTAATGGCAGTATACTTGGTCAGAAACTGTCAGTCGTCATCTTAGACATCGAAACTGAAGATTATCTTTCGCAATCTTGTCAGTCTAATTAAATACGCCGAAATACTTGTGGTTTTACGTATTCTTTCATATTTAGAAGTTGACCCAGATAGACTTTCTGTGACCCTTTGCAGCTGCGTACTTCCAACAGATACATTTCCTTCCATTATTCATTCATTTATCGTAATCTTGTTTCATCATAAGTCACTTTTTGACCAACTTCACAGGGGACTGAAACAAGTTCGCTATCCAATATTTGAAGTTCTTCTATTCTATGCATGTAGAACAATATGATCAGCAAACCTCAGATTATTTAATCTGTTTCCCAGAATTTTGATTTCATTCGCCTTCCAATCCAGTTTAGACATTGATTTTTCCAGAACTGCTGAAAATAGTTTCGGAGATGTAGAGTCACCTTGTTTTATACCGTTTTCAATGGGAAATTCGTTGGTTTCTTCAACAACGCTCACAAGTAATGTGGAGGTTTGGTATATGCTACATAAGACTTTAACATTGGCCCGTTCTATCCTTGTTCTGTTAGAGCCTCAAACACAGCTAGGTGACTGATCGAATCGAATGCCTGTTCAATATCTATAAAGGCAAGGCAAAGAGGTAGGTAGTAGTCATTTTTCTACTAATTGTATCGCGTAGAGTGAGGATATGATCAGTCTCACTAAATCCTGCACGGGACTCATCTTGCTACATGCATCCGTGGTCGAAGTCGCTAACGCACACTTGTGCGGTGCCGCTCGACCTGGGGATGAACCGGTTCGAATCCTGGCGATAATCGTCGTCGTCGTCGTCGTCATTGTCATTATCATCGTCGTCATCATCCAACATAGACGTACATCACACTACACTACATTCAGCACACACACGCACACGCACACACACACACACGCACACACACACACACACACACACACACACACACACACACACACAGTACATACGTGTAGTATTATAAATATTGTAATGGAGGCTGTTGTAAACATAAGAAAAAAGAAGCCAGGATGCTCAGTGGGCCGGGACAGGTCAAGCATAGTGCTAAATCTGGTAATCAGAGACCTACTAAAAACTTCGTACGGTATTGGCAGGAGGCTGATAGGGGGACAGTTCTTTATATCTTCAATACCACTCGTGATGACTGGGTGTTGTGTGATGTCCTTAGGTTAGTTAGGTTTAAGTAGTTCTAAGTTCTAGGGGACTGATGACCATAGATGTTAAGTCCCATAGTGCTCAGAGCCATTTTTTTTTCAATACCACTTTTCTTAAGTATTGTATTATTTTGGCCATATCCCAATACCTTTGTAATTTCATACAGTGCAAAAAAACTTTAAAATATTGTAACTAAATGCTTTGTAGATTCCTCATCCATCAGCTTTGAAATGCAGGCTGAGAGGTCATCCGTACCTGGAGCAGTACCTATTTTCGTCTTGTCTGTAGCTTGACTTCTGCGAGGAGTATTTTCGCATTTGGGAAACAGAAGCACCCAGTTCGTCTCGTATTTAGTAATAATTGCGAAGAAATGTGCCGGGTGAGGTGTCTGATTTTTCGACTTCGGATGCCCATCTATGTCAACATGTACGTGGATACCCTGCAAATCACACATAACTGGTAGAGGGTTCTTCGATTCATCTTCTCAATAATTGTCTATTATTCCAATCTCGAACAGCGCGCGAAATAAACGAACACCTATATATCTTTCCGTACTAGCTCTGATTTCCCTTATTTTACTATGATTGTCGTTTTTCCCTTTGTAGGTCGGCGTCAATAAAATATTTTCGCATTCGGAGGAGAAAGTTGGTGATTGAAATATCGTGAGAAGATTCCGCCGCAACGAAAAAATGCCGTTGTTTTAATTATGTGCACCCCAAATCCTCCCCTCAGGGGGTCCACAACTCTTTTGTAGATACGTGCGTAGCGAGCACGGGGCCCCGAGCTAATGTAGCCTTCCTTCCTTTCCGGGCTGCATACCTTCCCTTTCCGCATCCTTCCCCATCCCCCATCTTGCCCCCCTCACCTCTGGCTCTTTCCTTCCCTTTCTCCCCCTCTGGGAGTATGGTTTGTGCCTACGTCCAGAGACGGACGCTCGAAACTGTAACAAATTCTTTGCTTTCTCCGCTTGCAAGTCTTAGTCCTTCCTCTGTCCTTCTCTTTTCCTTACCTCTTCTCCTTGCCCCTTTCTCCGCTGCGGCGTTTGAGACCCCTCTTCTTTCCTTTCCCTTTCTCTTTTTTCCTCCCTATGCGTGTTTGAAGGCCGACCCACGCATTTCCATGCGTAGCCGGTGACGGGGTAAGCGCGTAATTCCCCGCTCCGGGGAGACAGGTAGGACACGTACGTACCCCCTGGTAACGGCCAGGCCCGGGGAGGGGTGATTACCCCAGCTGATAGCTTCCGAAAGTGCCGATTGGTCCCTCCGTCCGTTTGTCGGGAGGTGTGACCTGAGATGTGAACAATCACCTAAGGCGGGAGTGCCCTCAGAGAGGGCCCCCACGAGGGGGGAGCGCGCCATCGGAGACGCCTGTAATCATGGGGGATTCTTCCACAATGGTTTCCTCACCTTCCACTATGTCTGCTCACAAGCGTAAGTTCACTGAGTCTCAGCCACAGATAGTTCTTCCATCGTTGCCACAGTTCCTTGTTGTTTCTCG
This sequence comes from Schistocerca piceifrons, assembly GCF_021461385.2. NCBI lineage: Eukaryota > Metazoa > Arthropoda > Insecta > Orthoptera > Acrididae > Schistocerca > Schistocerca piceifrons. Next base: position 323,061,829 of record NC_060140.1, read on the forward strand.
GTCTGACAAAGGTCACGACTTCTCCACAGTCAACCCTTTCATTATTCAGAAAGGTGTCGACACAATTGCAGATCCTGTAAAGTCTTGTCCCAGATTACGGAATGGCACCTTGTTGTTAGAAACAGTCAGTGCCCTCCAAGCACAAAAATTGCTGCGTACTTCACTGCTCCACACCTTTCCTGTCCGGGTTGAAGCGCACCGCACTTTAAATTCCTCGCGTGGAGTCGTTTATACACGCTCCCTCGATGGATTGTCTGACAAAGAAATTCAGCACTACCTGCCTGACCAGGGCGTAACGCCTGTTCACAGAGTTATGAAAAGGGTTGACATGAACATCATTCCAACCTGCACTGTCTTCTTGACATTTGACAAAGTTCAACTCCCATCGAAAATCAAAGCAGGCTATGAGATAATTTCCGTTCGCCCTTACGTCCCAAACCCTACGCCTTGCTATCGGTGTCAATGGTTCAATCACACCAGCCAGTACTGTTCCAATCCGGCCAAATGTGTTACGTGTGGCAAGGATGCCCATGAGGGTGCTTGTCCACCTCCATCCCCTCGCTGCATCAACTGTATGGGTGACCACGCTGCCTCCTCTCGAGATTGCCCCATTTTTAAAGACGAGAAGCTCATCCAGGAAATCAGAGTGAAAGAAAAGGTGTCGACCTTTGCTGCTCGAAAATTATTCGCCAGTCGACAGCCCACCGTGCCTCAGACAGGAAAATACAGCACTGTTCTTGCTTCTCCTCGGCCAACAAAGGAGGCGGCCACGCAGACTTGTGACCTCACCTTTAGTACCTGCCCACTCTATGGCTCACCCTTCATCGGATTCTGCTAAATCTCGAGCCCAAAAGTCAGACACGAAGACTTCGAAAAAGGAGCATACTCGTGAAGATTTTTTACGTACCCCAACTTCACAACCATCGGTTCCTCCTTCATCTAAACATCATATTTCCAAGAAGGCTAATAAGAAACCCAGTTCATCTCCTTCTCCGCCAAGGCGTGTCCCATCTACAGCACCACCTGGCGGAAATCGCCCTCGGCCGTCTTCTGTGTCGCCGAGGCGCACTGCTGGCGGCCGATCAACCGGCCGATCGCTGGTGGCAGGAGCTGCTCCTGAACAACCTATGGATCAGGATCTTCTGCCTTTGGCTGAATGCCATTCCATGTTGTCGGTCGCAAGCTCTGAGCAGTCGTTGAGTTGACGGCAACCTTGGTCACATTCCTCCATTTTCTGTTCACCCTATGTCCATTATCCACTGTTCACCCTATGTCCATTATCCACTCGAATATCCGCGGCATTCGAGCCAATCGGGATGAATTGTCGATCCTCTTAAGATCCTACTCGCCGGTCATCTTCTGTCTTCAGGAAACAAAGCTGCGTCCCCATGACCGCTTTGTTCTCCCCCATTTTCAGTCTGTCTGATTTGATCTCCCCTCTGTTGAAGGCACTCCAGCCCATGGAGGACTCATGATTCTTCTCCATGATACTCTCCATTATCACCTAATCCACTTAAACACGTCCTTCCAAGCTGTCGCTGTCCGTCTTTCCCTTTCTGGATATACCTTTTCTCTTTGTACTGTATACATTCCATCGTCCACACCAATGTCACGAGCTGATCTCCTTCATCTTCTTGGTCAGCTTCCACCCCCCTATTTGCTGGTTGGGGACTTCAATGCCCACCACCCGCTTTGGGGATCTCCACATCCTTGTCCACGTGGTTGACTATTGCTAGACGTCTTCCACCTAGCGGATCTAGTTTGCCTCAACACTGGGGTCCCTACATTTTTGTCTGCCTCCACGACAAATTTCTCTCATTTGGAACTTTCGGTCGGTACTGTTCCGCTAGCTCGGCGCTTCGAATGGTTCGCCCTTGATGATACACACCGAGTGAAAGCTTTCCATGTGTCCTTAGATTACAGCCTCAACTGCCATATATGCGCCCGCGACGCCGGAAATTTGCCCAAGACGATTGGACACTTTTTTCGTCTCTAGCGACATTCGATGACCGTCACTTTCCTAGCGTCGACGATGAGGTCACACTTCTTACCGACGTTATTCTTACAGCTGCGGAACGTTCAATACCACGCACCTCCGAATTGCCCCGGCGCCCCCCAGTTCCTTGGTGGAACGAGGCATGCCGTGACGCAATACGTGAGCGGCGACGTGCTCTTCGCGTTTTCCGCCACCATCCTACTTTGGCCAACTGTATACGCTCTAAGCAGTTCCGTGCGCGATGCCGTCGCGTCATCCGCGATAGCAAGAAAGCAAGCTGGAAATTCTTTACTAGCTCATTTAACAACTTCACTCCCTCCTCGGAAGTTTGGAGTCGAATTCGACGGTTATCTGGCGCGCCTAGTTTCTCCCCGGTCTCTGGGCTCACTGTCGCGCGTGATACGTTAGTGGACCCCGTCGCAATTTCTAACTCCTTGGGTAAACACTTTGCTGAAATTTCGAGCTCTTCAAATTACCCGCCAGTCTTTCTCCCGAAGAAACGTGCAGCGGAAGTGCAACCTCTTGCTTTCTTCTCTCAAAATCGCGAAAGCTATAATACTGTTTTCTCCATGCGGGAACTCCAACATGCACTCTATTCTTCTCGCTCCTCCACCCCAGGACCTGATGGTATCCATATCCAAATGTTGCTGCATTTATCAACTCATAGTCTGTGTTACCTCCTTCGCATTTATAATCGAATTTGGACCGACAGTACTTTTCCCAGACGATGGCGGGAAGCTATCGTCGTTCCTGTTCCGAAACCTGGAAAGGACAAACATCTCCCCTCTATCGCCCCATTTCTCTCACGAGTAGTGTATGTAAGGTTTTGGAGCGTATAGTGAATTGCCGTTCAGCTTGGTGGCTGGAGTCCCGCAGTCTTTTAACACCTGCCCAATGCGGTTTCCGAAAGCATCGTTCTGCAGTTGATCATCTTGTTGCTCTCTCCACTTATATCATGAACAATTTTCTCCGGAAACGCCAAACAGTAGCAATATTTTTTGATCTGGAGAGAGCATACGATACCTGTTGGAGGACAGGCATCCTCCGCACACTGTTCTCTTGGGGCTTTCGAGGTCGGCTGCCCCTTTTTCTTCGCGAATTTATGGCAGAGCGCACATTTGGGGTGCGGGTGAACACTACTCTCTCCCGTACTTTCTCCCAAGAAAACGGGGTACCCCAGGGCTCCGTGCTGAGTGTTGTACTGTTTGCCATCGCCATTAATCCAATTATGGATTGTCTCCTTCCTGATGTCTCGGGCTCCCTCTTTGTGGACGATTTTGCGATCTACTACAGCTCTCAACGGACCAGCCTTCTTGAACGACGTCTTCAAGGATGTCTCGATCGCCTCTACTCTTGGAGCATCGAAACCGGCTTCCGTTTTTCTCCCAGTAAGACCGTTTGTGTTAATTTTTGGCGACGTAAGGAGTTTCTTCCACCCTCCTTACATCTAGGACCTGTCAACCTTCCGTTTTCGGACGTCGCTAAATTCTTGGGTCTTATGTTTGACAGAAAACTGTGCTGGTCCTCCCACGTTTCCTATCTTTCGGCTCGCTGTCTGCGATCCCTCAACACCCTCCGTGTCCTGAATGGTACCTCCTGGTGAGCGGTCCGAGTGGTCCTTCTCCGCCTCTATCGCGCCTTAGTGCGCTCGAAATTGGACTATGGAAGCGTAGTTTACTCCTCTGCTCGGCCGTCTATTCTTCGTCGTCTCGACTCTATCCACCACCGTGGATTACGTTTAGCGTCTGGAGCTTTTTACACCAGCCCTGTGGAAAGCCTTTATGCTGAGACTGCTGAACCTCCGCTGTCCAATTGGCGAGCAGTCCTTCTGAGTCGTTATGCTAGCCATCTGTCTTCCATGCCTGCTAATCCAGCCCATGACATTTTTTTCGACGCCTCCTTTGATGTAGGGTATGCAGGCCGCCCCTCCTCCCTACTACCACCGGGAGTCCGCTTCCGCCAACTGCTCCATTCTCTTTCCTTTCGCTTTCCTAAAACCTTCTTGACAACTTGGGGCACAGCACCGCCTTGGCTCCGTCCCCGGATCTGCCTGCTCCGTGACCTTTGTCAATTTCCCAAGTTCACTTGTCCCAGTTTCACTTGTTTATCGTCGGGCATTTGCTGCTCTATGTGCACAAATGAAGGAAGCCACATTTATTTACACTGATGGCTCGAAAACATCGTTAGGTATAGGGAGTGCCTATATTGTTGGCGACACCCCAAATCAATTTCGGCTTCCCGACCAGTGTTCGGTTTATACAGCGGAGCTTTACGCTGTTCTCCAGGCTGTCCACTACATCCGCCGCCATCAGGGGATACAGTATGTTATCTGCTCAGATTCTCTCAGCTCTCTCCTCAGTCTCCAAGCTCTTTACCCTGTCCACCCTCTGGTCCACGGGATTCAGGGCTGTCTGCGCTTGCTCCACCTGGGGGGCGTCTCGGTGGCGTTCCTCTGGCTCCCGGGACACGTTGGTATCTGTGGAAATGAGGCGCCCGATATAGCGGCCAAGGCTGCAGTCTCTCTTCTTCGGCCAGCAATTCAATCGATTCCCTTTAACCGATCTACGGAGCATTTTATGTCGTCGAGTTGTTCTTTTATGGCACGCACATTGGTCGACACTTCCCCATAATAAATTGCGGGACGTGAAAGCTCTTCCTTCTGCTTGGACCTCTTCCTCCCGAACGCGTCGTCGGGAGGAGGTAATTTTAACTAGGCTTCGGATAGGGCACTGTCTTTTTAGCCATCGACATCTTTAAAGCGGCGATCCTCCCCCACTCTGTCCCCACTGCTCTCAGCTGTGGACGGTAAGACACCTTTTAATTGAGTGCCCCTATTTTACTCCGTTACGCGCCCGTCTACAGCTGTCGCCTGATATATCGTCCATTTTAGCAGATGACACGCGCTCGGCCGATCGCGTTCTTGCATTTATTAGTGCCGCTGAAATGACGTCAGTCATTTGAAACTTTTTTTGGGGACAACCAACCCCTTTCTGTAGTGGATTTTTAAGCCTTCCTTCTGCTTTTAGTTTCTCCAATTTTTTGAGTTTCGTTCCCATTTCTGCTGGTTTCCATTTTCGGTTTTTACTGTTTCCTAAGTCACGGACTGGGCGCTAATGACCATAGCAGTTTTGCGCCCTAAAACCAAAACAAAAAAAAAAACCCAAATCCTGTATCATGCCAGTGACACACACTCCCTACTTAAGAAAATACAAAACGTGCAGCTCTTCTTTGAACTTTTTCGAAGTACTCCATTAATCCTATCTGGTAAGGATCCCAAACCGCTCTGCAATGCTCGAAAAGAGATCGGACAAGCCTCTTGGGGCGGGTGATTTGAGGAGAGGGGATCAGACAACGATATCATCGGTCTCATCCGATAAGGGAAGGATGGGGAAGGAAGTTGGCCGTGCCTTTTCAAAGGAACCATCCCGGATTTCGCCTGAATCGTTTTAGGGAAATCACGAAAAACCTATATCAGGACGGCCGGACGCGGGTTTGAACCATCGTCTTATCGAATACGAGTCCAGAGTACTAACCACTGCGCGACCTCGCTCGGTGCAGGCGTAGTGTAAGCAGTCTCTTTAGTAGATCTGATACATTTTCAAAGTGTCCTGCCAATAAAACGCTGTCTTTGGTTTGCGTTTACAACATTTTCTGTGTGTTCTTTCCAATTTAAGTTGTTCTTAATTGTGATTCCTAGGTATTTAACTGAATTTACGACCTTTAGATTTGACTGATTTATCATATGACTGAAGTTTAACGGAATCGTTTACGCACTCATGTGGATGACATCACACTTTTCATTATTTAGGGCCAGTTGCCAATTTTGGCACCACATTTTGCAATTTGTATTGATCTTCTGATGATTTTACTAGACGCTAAATGTCTGCATCATCTGCAAACAACCTAAGACGGCTGCTCAGATTGTCTCCTAAATCGTTCATATACTCACACCAAAAAAAGTTCTGCATCACCTCGGTTCCGAGGCTTCCGGAACCTGTACAGAAAATTGAAAGAGAGGTCAGCATAAATATTTACGCCCTTTTTATTGCTCATGAAAACCACACATTGCATGTTGTACCACCATAAGCGAGACCTTCAGAGGTGGTGGTCTAGATTGCTGTACACAGTGGTGCCTCTGATACCCATTAGAACGTCCTCCTGTACAGAAAATTGAAAGAGAGGTCAACATAAATATTTCCGCCCTTTTTATTGCTCATGAAAACCACACATTGCATGTTGTACCACCATACAGCGAGACCTTCAGAGGTGGTGGTCTAGATTGCTGTACACAGTGGTGCCTCTGATACCAATTAGAACGTCCTCTTTCATTGACGCATGCCTGTATTCGTCCTCGCATACTATCCACAAGTTCATCTAGGCACTGTTGGTCCAGATTGTCCCACTCCTCAACGGTGATTCGGCGTGGATCCCTCAAAGTGTTTGGTGGGTCACGTCGACCATAAACAACCCTCTTCAATCTGTCCCAGGCATGTTCAGTAGGGTCCATGTCTGGAGAACATGCTGGCCACTCTAGTCGAGCGATGTCATTATCCTGAAGGAAGTCATTCACAAGATGTGCACGGTCGGGGCGCGAATTGTCGTCCATGAAGACGAATGCCTCGCCAATATACTGCCGATATGGTTGCACTATCGGTCGGAGGATGGCATTCACGTATCGTACAGCCGTTACAGCGCCTTTCATGACCACCGGCGTACGTCGGTCCCACATACTGCTACCCCAAAACAACGGGAATCTCCACCTTGTTGAACTCGCTAGACAGTGAGTCTTAAGGTGTTCAGCCTGACCAGGCTGTCTCCAAGGATTGTCTGGTTGGAGGCATATGCGTCACTCATCGGTGAAGAGAACGTGGTGCCAATCCTGAGGTGGTCCATTCGGCATGTTGTTGGGCTCATCTGTACCGCGCTGCTTGGTGTCGTGGTAGTAAAGATGGACCTTGCCATGAACATCGGGAGTGAAGTTGTGCATCATGCAGCTTATTGCACACGGTTTGAGTCGTAACACAACGTCCCGTGGCTGCACGAAAAGCATTATTCAATATGGTGTTGTTGTCAGGGTTCCTCCGAGCTAGAATCCGTAGGTAGCAGTCATCCACTGCAGTAGTAGACCTGCGCGGCCTGAGCGAGGCATGTCATCGACTGTTCTCCTGTCTCTCTGTATCTCCTCCATGTCCGAACGATATTGATTTGGTTCACTCCCAGACGCCTCGACACTTTCCGTGTTGAGAGCCCTTCCGGACAGAAAGTAACAATGCTGACGCTATCGAACCGCGGTATTGACCGTCTAGGCATGGTTAGACTGCAGACACCACGAGCCGTATACCTCCTTCCTGGTGGAATGACTGGAACTGATCGGCTGTCGGAACCCCTCATACATGATTGTTGATATCTTTCGGGGGGGGGGGGGGGAGTTCAGTGACATCTTGGAACAGTCAAAGGGACTGTGTCTCTGAATATCCACAGTCAGCGTCTATCTTCAGGAGTTCTGGGAACTGGGGTGATGCAAAACTTTTTTTGACGTGTGTAGATAAGGAACAGCAGAGGGCCTATAACACTACCTTGGGGAACGCCAGAAATCACTTCTGTTTTAATCGATGATTTTCCTTCAGTGACTACGAACTGTGAGTTCTCTGAGAGGAAATCACGAATCCGGTCTCGCAACTGATAACGATATTCCATAAGCACGCAATAAGTCGCTCGTGACGTATAGTGTCAAAAGCCTTCTAGAAATCTAGAAAAACGAAATCAATTTGAAATCTCTTGTCAGTAGCATTGAACACTGTGTGTGTAGAGCTAGTTGTGTTTCACAAGAACGATGTTTTCTAAAGCCGTGTTGACTGCGTCAATAGACCGTTCTCTTAGAGATATTTCATAATGTTTGAACACAATATATGTTTCAAAATCCTGCTGCATATCGACGTAAATGATATCGACCAGTAATTTGGTGGATTACGCTTACTGCCATTCTTTATTATTGGTGTGACTTTCGGTATGTTAAAGATTTGACACTGTAATAGGTTCCTCATAGAACAATAGTATTTTTGTAACCTTGTTTAACTGTGGAGGCAAAGACATCAACATTGTTTGTTTGAAATGGAACTGTGCTCTTTCGCTGCTGCATAATATTAACTATCGGAGTACTGAATGTTTATAATTAAAATGCAGCTAGTCAACAAGGCCCAGTGTGGGCTGTAGTTATCGTAAGGCAACGAAAGTGGTAGATAATCTAATTTGTTAATGCGCGGCCGATTTACGCGGGAAAAAAAATTAGTTCAAATTATGCTCATCAAGTGCAAATCTAGCGCTGTGAATGGAACAAAGACGCGTAGAAATGTTTCCATATGTAATGGATTGGGAACTGGACGTGTGCAGAACAAGTCAAACAAGTGAGAAAGGCATGAGCACTGGAGACATCAACGAAATGCTGCATGGCGCCAGTTTTGAACCTGGTGGCCAAAATCGGGACAATTTTTTTTTTTTTTTTCAGCGGAAACTGGCTCCGCATTAAAGCAATAGTGTATCTGCTAAGTTTCGCTGCTATACACTGATTGCAGCCCACACTGGACCTCTGTGGGTAGCTGCACTTCAATTACAACCATCCGGTACATGGAGAGATCGTGATATCTGGTTTTTGTGGGACTGTGGCATCCTTTGTATCATTGCTAAAATTTGGTGTCTTTCGCTTTATTGATTACGTCATCATTGGATTTAAAGCTGTCATCGAGCAAGAGGTTGGTTTGAACATATAATGTTTTACTAGACATGTTGCTATTAGAGGTGGTGCGCCATTGCCTTCCTCCGACCTTTGAACTGACTTATCCAGTCAGTTGACTGTATTTGAATTTGGATTTCAAATCAATATACTTCTTGGCATTTTCCGTGTTAATGAATATGTCAGAAGTGAAAGCATTGACTCAGGACTGACCAGAGATCGAATCTGAGACCTCTGGATGGGTAGTCTGGCACTGAACCTTCGAGCCACGACATCACTGTATGGAAGATTTGTCAGTGTGAACAGAAATGTGGGTCAAAAGCTGAACTTACTGTGTTTTATTGCAGTGTAAGATTAGCTTCTACCCAGAACATTTTATACTTTATTATTCACTTCCTGTCTCGAATCTGTAGCAGCTTGTGTCGCCAAACAAATCGGCTTTAGAATTATATACCACATCTGATGGTAAGTCGTTAATGTATTGGGTTGGTGCATAAGTTTCTAGCGTTTTTCCATAACTTTAGCAGACACGACAGATATACATAACAGAAACTTTAGTCGTCAATAATATATTCTTCTTGACTATTTACAACAGTCTTAAAACGCTGGATAATTTTTCGATTCTGCAACTGTACAAATCATGTAATTTTCAAACGAAGAACTTCTCGAGCCATGTTCGGAGCGCATTTTCATCCGGGAAGGAAGTTCCTTGTTCGATAGTGTGGAAAATGTGAAAATCTAAGGCGCAAGATCAGATGAAGGAGTTGGGTGCGGAATGACTTCCGAACTCCGCTCCTGTCAGTATTATTAATATTAAACAATGGGAAAGCCTGGATGAAATGTAACAATATTATGAGAAGGAAAGTTGCTACCCCACCATTTAGCAGAGATGCTGTGTCGCAGATAGGCACAACGAAAAGTCTCGCACAGTTGCAGCTTTTGGCCATTAAGACCTTCGTCAGAAATACACACACACACACACACACACACACACAAACACAAACACACACACACTCGCAGCTGCAACTCTCACACACGACAGTCTCCGGCAACTGAAACCACACTGCGAGCAGCAGCACCAAGTGCATGATGGGAATGGCGACTGGGTGGCGGTAAGGAGGAGGCTGGGGCGGGGAGAGGGAGGGATAGTATGGTGGTGGGGCGGTGGACCCATCCAGCCCCTTCCCTGTGCCATTCCGGCACACGATCTTCCTGAACGTGAACAATCACTAATATCAAAACGATCCTCTTTAATACTAGAAAACCACTTTCTTGCCGTGCTCAGTCCACTTTCTACCGTCCACAGTTCCACTCATTATCTCCAAATGACAAAACGACAATAGCTGTGAACTACAAATAAACACACAGCAACCTGAATAACAAAGTGCAAAACAAAAACTGTAGTTACTTACGCACCTTCTAATACGCCCAGAGAGGAAACGGCTCTAGCATAGAACCGTACTAATCGAATTTGATAGCATTGTTAATCCAGTCTTCAAAATTTCTGTGTAGTTACTTTTCACACGGTTAAAAACTTTGCATTTTTTATATAAAACCAAATCAATGTACTCGTTCTTCGGAACGATCCCCTTTTTTGACCTGGCAAACATCATAACCATTACTTACATTATGTCCATAGCCGGGCGGTTTCATTGCCGAAGTCAAGAGTGTGCTTCTACCGTAATGCGCAGTGTGACTTGGGGAATTTAGGTCGAGGTGTCACTGGAGCTGATTTAATGTCGTGTTTAAGTGTTTTATTGTCATTTAGAAACTTTTTTCCCTTCAAAGCAACTCATTACTTAAACTTTTAACGTTCCCTTTAAAAACAGATCCGAAAAACTTTAACTGCTATCTCTACAAACTGACTTTACAGCTTTACCGACATTATTTACATCACCCTTACGATCGCCCTGTAGCATTAATACAGTAGAAATAGTAAATGGAACCTGTTCGTATAGCCTACAGTGCGACAGCGTAACGACCGTTGTCGTATACCAGCAAGGCTAATTGCAATTTTAGGCGGTTTTTCACGCTAGTTTAGGCAAATTCTAGGTGCGTTCCCAAATCCCGCTTCAGAAAATATGATACACGAAGAGTTAAAGTACCATAACACAGAGAACAAAGTTTATGCGTATCACAGACAGATAGCGCGCACTACTTCCCTGACGACTATGGCGTCAGGCGGGGCATCCGGATAAAAAGTTAAAAGATGTGAACTTGCCAAAGGAATCGCTTATTTATAAAAGTGAACAGCTCCCGATTGATAGATTATTCAGAAGACAGAAAAAACATTCCGAACCAATTATTTAATAATTTAGTGGCCAATTTATTTCTGCCGTGTGAAACAGTTCATTTTCTGCTCTGTATAAGCTTAATATTGCATTGTTTTTTTTTTTTTTTTTAAATAGTATTTTCGACGGTGATTTTTGTCACTTGGAGTTCTCCCCTTACCGCAGTACATGAGAAAGCAAGTATATTCTAAGGAAAATTAAAGAGACCTTTGGAGAGAAGAGAACCACTTGTATGAATATCAAGAGCTCAGATGGAAACCCAGTTCTAAGCGAAGAAGGGAAGGCAGAAAGGTGGAAGGAGTATATAGAGGGTTTATACAAGGGCGATGTACTTGAGGACAATATTATGGGAATGGAAGAGGTTGTAGATGAAGACGAAATAGGAGATAAGATACTGCGTGAAGAGTTTGACAGAGCACTGAAAGACCTGAGTCGAAACAAGGCCCCGGGAGTAGACAACATTCCATTAGAACTACTGACAGCCTTGGGAGAGCCAGTCCTGACAAAACTCTACCATTTGGTGAGCAAGATATATGAGACAGGCGAAATACCCTCAGACTTCAAGAAGAATATAATAATTCCAATCCCAAAGAAAGCAGGTGTTGACAGATGAGAAAATTACCGAATTATCGGTTTAATCAGTCAGCTGCAAAATACTAACGCGAATTCTTTACAGACGAATGGAAAAACTAGTAGAAGCCGACCTCGGGGAAGATCAGTTTGGATTCCGTAGAAATGTTGGAACACGTGAGGCAATACTAACCTTACGGCTTATCTTAGAAGAAGAAAGATTAAGGAAAGGCAAACCTACGTTTCTAGCGTTTGTAGACTTAGAGAAAGCTTTTGACAATGTTAACTGGAATAGTCTCTTCCAAATTCTGAAGGTGACAGGGGTAAAATACAGGGAGCGAAAGGCTATTTACAATTTGTACAGAAACCAGATGGCAGTTATAAGAGTCGAGGGACATGAAAGGGAAGCAGTGGTTGGGAAGGGAGTAAGACAGGGTTTGTAGCCTCTCCCCAATGTTATTCAATCTGTATATTGAGCAAACAGTCAAGGAAACAAAAGAAAAATTTGGAGAAGAAATTAAAACTATGAGGTTCGCCGATGACATTGTAATTCTGTCAGAGACAGCAAAGGACTTGGAAGAACAGTTGAACGGAATGGACAGTGTCTTGAAAGGAGGATATAAGATGAACATCAACAAAAGCAAAACGAGGATAATGGAATGTAGTCAAATTTAGTCGGGTGATGCTGAGGGAATTAGATTAGGAAATGAGACACTTAAAGTAGTAAAGGAGTTTTGCTATTTAGGGAGTAAAATAACTGATGATGGTCGAAGTACAGAGGATATAAAATGTAGACTGGTAATGGCAAGGAAAGCGTTTCTGAAGAAGAGAAATTTGTTAACATCGAGTATAAATTTAAGTGTCAGGAAGTCGTTTCTGAAAGTATTTGTATGGAGTGTAGCCATGTATGGGAGTGAAACATGGACGATAACTAGTTTGGACAAGAAGAGAATAGAAGCTTTCGAAATGTGGTGCTACAGAAGAATGCTGGAGATTAGATGGGTAGATCACATAACTAATGAGGAGGTATTGAATAGAATTGGGGAGAAGAGGAGTTTGTGGCACAACTTGACAAAAAGAAGGGACCGGTTGGTAGGACATGTTTTGAGGCATCAAGGGATCACAAATTTAGCATTGGAGGGCAGCATGGACGGTAAAAATCGTAGAGGGAGACCAAGAGATGAATACACTAAGCAGATTCAGAAGGATGTAGGTTGCAGTAAGTACTGGGAGATGAAGAAGCTTGCACAGGATAGAGTAGCATGGAGAGCTGCATCAAACCAGTCTCAGGACTGAAGACCACGACAACAACAACATGTCTTGGACATACTACAACACAGAAAAATGCGCCACTACCGTGTATAATCATGTTGTGAAATACATTTAAATGATAACCAAATAACTTACTGTTTTTCAGTGCTTTTGCCCCGAAATTGGTGGGCATGTTTAATATTAACTTTATGTTAAGTGTTCCGAAAACTGCCCGAGATTCATACAGAAATGAAATACAATACCTGTAACAAAAGATGATCGGCCACTTGCTCACTAAACCGTCTCCAGTTCATACAAAATTATGCTCTGTTTGTCGGCTATGCTGTGATTTTTATCACGTAGAGTATGCCTTTAAAGTAACAAATGGATTAAGGTTAGGTTGGGCCACATTAACTTTCCTTATTACAGCTCAATGAAAACTTCTGTGGTACACAAAATATAGGAAAATACAACAGTATAGCGTACGTAAAAGTAATCACCTTTGTCTTTCTTTAGTTTTGTGTTTTTTCATCATTATTTGAAACTTCAAACTCCAAGCTGCTCATCTTAATGTTATCTAGTTTATAGATAAAGTTTACAACAAAAATACCAATTGGTTCAGCATGATTACAGACCTGCCACACGTTTATTTGTCAAGTATGTCAACTCCAGTTGTGTCGTATTAGAAACAATTGTCAGTTCTTCAGTTCATTCAGTTTATATAACATCCTTGTATATAACGACATACAACGATGCAGGGGCCGGCCGGAGTGACCGTGCGGTTCTGGGCGCTACAGTCTGGAACCGAGCGCCCGCTACGGTCATAGGTTCGAATCCTGCCTCGGGCATGGATGTGTGTGATGTCCATAGGTTAGTTAGGTTTAATTAGTTCTAGGCGACTGATGACCTCAGAAGTTAAGTGGCATATTGCTCAGAGCCATTTGAACCAGTTACCCTATACTTTCCAATCCTCGTATGCTGCAGGATATGGCATACACGATATTATGTAGATAACAATACATGAAAAAAATTTACTACTTTATGTTGGCTAATAAAATGTTGTGTACCAGTGGAAACCACACACGTAATATATCAGAATATGCTAAATTATAATAATAAAAGGATTTTTATAGCATCTGTTCAAATACATTTTTTCAGTTCACTACAATGAAGAAAGTAAGCTGCTCTACTCTGTATATTGATAATACAAGCATTCTCTGATGCGTGTTTGTTTTGCATGTTGGTATTCCGGTTGGTATGGGTTAATTTACAGATTGTATTGTCATTTATAGTTCGAAATTTTGGAAATTTGTGGTATGTTCCTATGGGACCAAACTGCTGAGGTCATCGGTTCCTAGGCTTATACACTATTTAAGCTAACTTAAACTGACTTATGCTAAGGACAACACACACACACACACACACACACACACACACACACACACACACACACACACACACACACATTCCCGAGGGAGGACTAGAACCTCCGACGGGGGGAACCACGCGAACTGTGGCATGGCGACTCAGACGGCAACGCGATTTCCGGCATATTCTTCTGTTTGAGTTCAATAGAGGGTTGGCGGCAGCGGATGCTGCCAGAAACATTAGTGCCTTGTATGAGGGTAATGCCATTGGACAGAGCACAGCATGAAGAGTGGTTTTCTCATTTTAAGGAGGATCGTTTTGACATTAGTGACTCTCCACGTTCAGGAAGACCTTCAGGGTTTGATGAAGATCGTTTAAACGCATTATTCCACAATGATACACGTCACTGTATTCGAGAACTGGCAAATGTGATGAACTATCATCGTTTCACCATCGTGCGACATTTGCATACAAAGGGAAGGTTCAAAAATCGAATGTATGGGTACCGCATGCTCTAAGCCAAAATCTCAAAAATCAGTTGGTGGCCATATGAGCATCTCCGCTTGCTAGTCGTCAATTGGCTCGTGAACAACACCGACCGTTCGTATCCTGTATCGTTATTGGTGACGAGAAATGGTGTGTTTATGCAACCGTAAGGAAAATAAAGGAATGGCTGAGCACAAACAAATCAGCAGCTTCTCGTACAAAGACCTGCAGGCATCCTCAAAAGATAAATGTTATGCATCTGGTGGAACAGTGACGATGTGGTGTGTTATGAATTGCGTCTCCGAGGTGTAACCACCACTGCTGACATTTATCAACAACTGAGACGTCTTCCAGGTGCAATCCAAGAACAACGACCAGGAAGACTGCGCGCATTCTGCCAGATTGAAAAAACACAGGAGTTGGGTTGGCAGGTCATTCCGCACGTATGTCATTCATCTGATCTTGCGCCTCAGATTTTCAACTTTTCAACTCTCAATCGAACAACCTTCAAGGAAATTCCGTTCCAGATGAAAATAAGCTCCGAACACGGTCCACAAGTTCCTCGCTTCATAACCCCGTGATTTCTACAGTCGCTGAGTCGGAAAATTACATCAGCGTTGAAAGACTATTGTTTTAAATAGCGAGGTGGTTCAAAAAATGGTTCAAATGGCTCTGAGCACTATGGGACTTAACATCTGAGGTCATCAGTCCCCTAGAACGTAGAACTACTTTAACCTAACTAACCTAAGAACATCACACACATCCATGCCCGAGGCAGGATTCGAACCTGCGACCGTAGCGGTCGCGCGGTTCCGGACTGGTGCGCCTAGAACCGCTTGGCCACACCTGCCGGCCTAGCGAGGTGGAATGTATTATTGATGACTAAACTCCGTTAGTGTATCTTGTGTTTTTTAAACTTACGGTAAAACTCTACGAACTTGTGCACTAAGGCAATAGTAATAAGTCAGTAGACTAGACTGTATGTATGAATATGGGGCTGACCTTGCATTATTGGACCGGACGGAAGGAGAGTTCGCAACGAGAAACACGGGCAGCGGCAGCATCTTTTCCAGATAATCCACGAACTAGTTTCAAGTCATAAGTACCTTTTGCGGAAAACATATGAACTAAAGGGGACTCAGTTGACTGTAGGTTGCACTAGACTGCTTTGCGTCGAGGGGTGCATCAAACCAGACTGAAGATCACATCACTTACTTAGATACAAATAGGAGGCATATCATGATCGCCATCTGTGGTTGTGAGCGGTGGTTGAGCAGTCATGAATCAGAATTAGTGTACAGAACACAGTCGTAGGTCGCAAGTTGATTAGTTTATTTTGATCAGTTTCGCTCGTCACACGCGAGTATCCTCAGATGTTCATTGCCCTGGCGGCAACTGGTTACAAGTTAAAAGCAGCTCTCGGCACCATCGTCAGCATAAAACCATGAGTCGGCTCTTGTGCTTCGATTAACTTGAGATGATATGAATTTCATATATGAGCGGAGTATTAGGAAGATTGCAGGCTAAGAAGTCTTGCAGGTGTACTAGTCACGCTTTTTGTCCGGTCGCATCCATTCTTGAAGTTGTGACACGGTGATGCGGCAGCCATGTCCCAAGCAAGCGTAATTGGTTCGAGTCGTCGCTGCTCTTAACCACTCTGAGCTACGTCAGAGTAGCTTATTTTCGTTAGGCAAGTTACAGCACAATGCAGTTATTGTTTTGTTGTAGTCCTCAGTCAAAAGACTGGCTTGATGCAGCTCTCCATGCTACTATATCCTGTGCAAGCCACTTCATTTCCGAATAACTGCTGCAACCTACATCGTTCCGAATTTGCTTACTATATCCGTCTCTTGGTCTTCCTCTACAGTTTTAACAACCACATTTTTCCCTCCAGTACTAAATTGGTAATCCCTTGATGTCTCAGAATGTGTCTTATCAACCTATCCCTTCTTTTAGTCAAGTTGTGCCACAAATGGCTTTTCTCCCCAGTTCGGTTTAGTACCTCCTGATTAGTCACATGTTATACCTACCTGATCTTCAGCATTCTTCTGTAATACCACGTGTCAAAAACTTCTGTTCCCTTCCTGTCTAATTTGTTTATCGTCCACGTTTCACTTTCATACATGTGTTAACACCAGGCAAATAACTTCAGGAAAGACTTCCTAACACACAAATCTGTATTCTAATTTAACAGCTTTGTCTTTTTCAGAAACGCTCTTCTTGCCATTGCCAGTCTACATTTTATATCCTCTCTACTTCGTCGATCATCTGTTATTTTGCCGCTCAAATAGCAAATTTTAGCGCCGAGTCTAGAAAGAACTCTGCACCAGTGATGTAACTAGCTCTGAATTACGCAGTAGCATGTTTACTACTCCGAGATTTATCTATGTTGATTCTAGATGAAGATTTCTACATTCGACTGTTCTCCTCTCCCTTTAGAGAAAAAGAAAAGTCAAATCGTGAAAAGGCCGTAGACCTTGTATCATCGCCTTCATTCGTTGCGAGGAAACTAAAGCCGTCCTCGCACGAGACGAGGCAGTTAACGTTAAAGTGAACAGGGACGGGAAAGCCGACCTCACGAGGCACAGCGACTGTGTCTCAGAGGCGTGCTAGTTAACGTGAACTGCTAATGTAGCGCTCTCCAGCGGCTTCTAAACCACACAGCTTGTTTACGAAAATGGGTATACGTAAAATTCCTACGTTAGCTCTATAAAACCGCACAATTCCTCACATGTCCATATCGCAGTCGTGTTGCTCTGTCTGTATTATACATAAATAAAAACTTCAATATCCATGAATATTGCATAAGACAGGAAAAAAAGGTTTCAAATCCTGTCAGCTTATAAAACTTCGTAAAATTCCACAAATTCACGCCTGAGAGAGAGCGCATTTCTATATACATAACGTCGATAATTCAAAAATTATATCTATTAACCTATTAACTTAACAAGAAAATCCCACAACCTTTTACAAAACGCTAGCAGAAAAAAAGCGGCTCTGTTTGCAGCAAAATGCGAACCCTCTACACATTATTTCGCCCCCTATATCGACTACGTATGCAATGTTACTATCTTCTGAAGACTTCAGTCGCTGATATGTGGCTCCGTGCACTATGGGACTCAATATCTGGGGTCATTAGTCCCCTAGACTTAAAACTACTTAAACGTAACTAACCTGAGGATATCATACACATCCATTCCCGAGGCAGGGTTCGAACCTGCGACCGAAGCAGCAGCTCGACCCCGGACTGAAGCGCCTAGAACCGCTCGGTTACAGCGGCCGGCCTCGCCGATATGTGATTAGGACGGAGGAGCGGACAGAGGTTCAGAGCACTCTCTTGCCCTTGCGTTGGGAAACTGCCCCTAAAGTGCAGAACATTCAGCAACGTCCAACGGCATGAGGATGAGGATGCAGAAGGCAATGGAAACCACTGCATTAAAGGCACACAATGTGTCTCCAGACGACTTGTAGCCTGTAATTGAGAAAATGTCATTACAGTTCATTGGCAAAAGATTCCGGACTAGTCCACCAATCGTATCTCCAGGAAGGAACTGCCAAGGGGGAGATAATCATGACAAAAAGATTGAATAATCAACGAGTGGATAATGTTCTCCGAGCAGGGGCATAGAATGTCAGAAGTTTGATCGTGGTAGGGAAGCTAGAAAGTCTGAAAAGGGAAATGCTAATGCTCAATCTAGATATAGTGGGGTGAAATGGAAAGAAGACAAGGATTCATGGCCAGATGAGTATAGCGTAATATCAACAGCAGCAGAAAATGGTATAACCGGAGTAGGATTCTGTTATGTATAGGAAGGTTGGGCTGAGGATGTGATAGGGTTGTTCTCATCAAAATTGACAGCGAACCAACACCGACAACAAGATTAGGATACGTGCCGTCACCAACTGAAGATGAAGTGAGAGAGAAAGTGTATGAAGATATTGAAAGGCTAATGCAGTACGTAAATAGAGATGAAAATCTAAGTCATGGCGACTATAATGTGGTTGTAGGAGAAGTAGTAGAAGAAAGCGTTATGGGAGAACATGGGCTTGATAGTAGATATGAGAGAGGAGAAAGACTAGTTCAGTTCTGCAGTAAATATCGGTTTGTAACAGTGAATGCCCTTTTCAAGAATCACAAGAGACAAGGGAATATTTGGAAAAGGCCTGGAGATACGGGAAGATTATCATGGTCAGGCAGAGATTCCGAAATTAGATACTGGATTGTAAGGCGTAACCAGGAGCAGATATACATTCAGGTCACAATTTAATAGTGATAAAAGAGTACGCTGAAGTTTAAGAGACTAGTCAGGACGAAACATTGCAAAAAAAAAAAAAAAAGTGATCGGAGCACTAAGGAAAGAAAAGATACGCTTAAAGTTCTCTGAGGCTGAAGATACTACGATAATGAGTAGCTCATTAGGCAGTTCAGTTAAATAGGAATGGACATCTCTAAAAAGAACAGTCACAGAAGTTGGAGAGAAAAGCGTAGGTACAAGAAAGGTAACTGCGACGAAACTGTGGGTAACAGAAGAAACACGTAAGTTGATAGATAAAAGAAGGAAGTACAAAAATGTTCAGAGACAGTCGGGAATACAGAAATACAAGTCACTTAGGAATGAAATAAATACGAAGTGTAGGGAAACTAAGGCGAAATGGCTACATGAAAAATGTGAACAAAACGAAAAAGAAATGATTGTCGGAAGGACTGACTCCGCGTATAGAAAAGTCAAAACGATCTTCGGAGAAATTAAAAGCAAGCGCGGTAACATTAAAAGTACAACGAGAATTCCATTGTTGAATGCAGAGGACAGATCAGATAGGGCGAAAAGAGTACATTGAGCGCCTCTGTCAGGACAGAACGTGTCTGATGAACTTATCTGATGACGTATGGGAAAAGAAACAAGAGTCGACAGGGAAGAAATGGGGATTTAGCCTTAGAAACAGAATTTTAAAAAGTTTTGGGAGACTTAAGATCGCGTAAGGCACAAGATCGAACATCGGAATTTCTAAATCATTGGGGAAATAACAACAAAACGATTATTCACGATGGTATGCAGAATATATGAGACTGGCGTTTTACCGTCAGAATTTCGGGAAAATATCATCCACACAATTCCGTAGATAGCAAGAGCCGACATGTGTGAGAATTGTGGCACGATCAGCTTAACAGCTCATTCATCGAATGAGCTGTTATGCTGATAAAAGAAAGATTCAAGCGTGGAATTAAAATTCAAGGTGAAAGGATATCAGTGTTAAGATTAGCTGATGACATTGGTACCCTCAGTGAAAGCGATGATGAATTAGAGGACTTGTCGCATGGAATGAACAGTTAGATGAGTGAAGAATAAGGATTGAGAGTAAATCGAAGAAAGGCGAAAGTAATGAGAAGTAGCAGCAATGAGAACAGCGACAAACTTAACATCGTAATTGGTGATCTTGAAATAGATGAAGGTAAAGGAATTCTGCTGCCTAAGCAGCAAAATACCTCATGTCGGACAGATCAAGGGCAACATTAATAGTAACTAGCATTGGCAATAAGCGCAGTCCTGGCCAAAAGATGTATACTGGTATCAAACATAGGCATTAATTTGAGGAAAAAATTTCGAACAGAAGCAATTGAGATGTGGTGCTGTGGAAGAATGCTGAAAATTAGGTGGAATGGTAAGGTAATGAACGAGGAGGTTCTCCGCAGAATCTGCGAGGAAATGAATGTGTGGAAAACACTGACAAGAAGAAAGAACAGGATCTCTTAAGACATCAGGGAATAACTTTGATGGGATTAGAGGGAGATGTAGAGGGTAAAAACTGTAGAGGAAGATAGAGATTTTGATGCATCCAGTAACTAATTGAGGCCATAGGTTGCAAGTGCTACTCGGAGATGAAAAGATTGGTCCAAGAGAGGAATTCGCGGCGGCCCGCATCAAAGCAGTCAGAAGACTGATGAATCAGAAAAAAGATTATTCGTTGATATTTAACTAGAACAAATCTTACCAAGAGCGTTGCGGTTTTGATTAATCTTCAGTGGACCGTTGCCTTAGAACGAAGCTAATTTCATAACACGCGAGTTATGACACGAAAATAACTAAATATGACAATTCCTTTTAACCACCAGTAGGACGTTTCACGTCATTTCAGTACACCAAATTGTACCAACAACAACGCGTTTCGAGACGTGCTCAACGTGCAGGTGATAAGAAACGTCATTTGTATCCACAGGGTGTAAATTTTATTATGAAACCTGCCAAAGATGGACTTCAGTTGAAAACGAGAAATACCGTGTGGGCGTCTCGCAAGTTCTGCTTCTGAAGTTGTTGCATCTTGGTGGTTCTGCATTACGTGGCACATTGCCGAAATATCGCAGAACTTATTTTGTGTTTCACGCGACGAAATCACTGAGCTCACGGGACAAAATGGCTTTCAATGAGAAATAGCAGAAAGTGACGTCACAGAACTCGTACAGCTCCACTCCAAGCGACAGCTAGCTTGTCCCGTGTAAGCACGGCTTAAGAGTAAACTCAACGTGTTATTGTCTGCTACAGTGCAACGTGAATCTTATAGTGATGTGATGTAAGAGGGTTTCGACGCGCGTCCAAGCATTTGAGCGCGGGATCCTTAGCTGGCTGGCATGACACAGTTCTCGCACTGCTTGACATTTGGTGGTTGCGCGCAGCGTTGTCTGGCGCAGTTATGCTTTCGTCAGCCACCTTCGACGTAGAGTGTCTTCGGTCTCTTTTCAGAATGACACCCAGCCTTATGCGTGTAGTTTCACCGTAATTTTGTTTCTCATGTTAGCGAGAAAAGTCCCCTACAGCAGTGGATTCGACCGGAGATACTCTCGATGAGGAACTGCAACACTGCTGTTACTTTGTCAAGTGAGTCACTAGTAATACCCTTCTCTTCTCGTCTGTGTCTCTCTTAACTCCTTCATCGCTTATACATTTATCAGTATGTGACCCGAGCTATGCACGGAACTTAGTTATCTACTATTGTACTAATATAAACCGTGACACCGCGCAAATTTTGCTCTCAGTGATACAATATTAATTTAACTGAGTTTGATATCTGTAACAAATTCCCTGTCTATCGTTGCTTAAATGTAGCAGTTATAATTATAAGCACATATTTATTGCATCACGCAGTACTTTCAAGGGCCACAGTGTGTACGTACCTGGTGGTTATAATTAAAGTGCAGTACAGAGATCTAGTGTGGGCTGTAATTATCGTATGGCAGCGAAGCTTGGTAGATATTCTAATGCATAAAAAAGGTTCCAATTCGGGCCACCAGGTTCAAAGCTGGCGCTGTGAATGCAAGAAAGACGTATAGAAATGTTTCCATATTTTGTGGGCAGAAAAGGTCAAACAATTGAGAAAGGCATAATATTGATTTTATTATTAAACGCCGCTTACGCAATTTGTTCAATATCAGCACCGGAGACGTCTAGGAGACGTTGCATCTGTAAAACGACATGCAACAGTTGTTCACTGCAGTTCTGGTGGAATCTGAGCAGCGTGTTCCTTTGTACTGGTCTTCAGATCAGGTAGAGACCGAGCATGTCCGTGGTAAAGGCGTTGTTTCAGATATTTACAGAGCCAAACGTCGCATGGATTCAGATCAGGTGATCTTGCAGGCTATGCATCTGGAAACCTCCGGAGATTACACGTTCGTAGACGGTTGCCTTAGGCAGGTCTTCCATTGAGCGAGCGAAACGAGTTGTAGTCCCATCTTGCATAGTGGTTTCCACACAGTTGCGCACTTCCAAAGCAAGATTTACATATCGTACAAAAGTCTCGATGACGTGCAAACGTCACAGTACACCTGATAGGCCCTCTGAGTGTATTCTCTTCAAAGGAGGAGGACTGGCCGAGAACAAAGGTGCTTGTGAACCCACATTACACAGTCACACATGACGAGTCCAGAGGCTCTTCGTTCACAACATGCGGTTTAACTTACACTAAATTCGGCAGTTCTGTGTATTCAGTGTGTTCTATAGTGTAAAATGTGCCTCGTCACTCTACAGAAGTTTGTCCGGCCCCATGTCATCAACTTCGGTCCATGCCAAAAACCAAAAGCAAATACAGAATGTTGCTTCGGACCATAAGCTTACAGTTACTGCACTGTCTGGATCTTGTACGAGTACCATTGTAAAATAGACGGCAAAACTTTCCATACAGTTGACCGTAGGATTGACAGTTCTCGTGAAACTGCACGAGAGCTATCACTACCGGGGCACGTGCTGCATGGTCAGTTACAGCAACGGAACCTCGTCAGTAACTTCCACCGGGATACTGTAGTGGAAATCAGCATAAAGGCATGGATATTTGTAGGAGGAGGAAATTAGTGCTTTACGTCCCGTCGACAACGGGTCATAATGGACGTAGCACAAGCTCGGATAAGGGAACAATGGAGAAGGAAAGCCACAGTGCCCTTTCGAAGGAACTAGTCCGGCATTTGCCTTAAGATATTTAGGAAAATCACGGAAAACCTAAATCAGGATGGCCGGACGCGGGTTTGAACCGTCACCCTCCCGAATTAAAGAGTCCAGTGTGCTAATAACCACTGCGCTACCCCGCTCGGTGGTATTTGTAGGAATATTAACATTGTCGGCTAGAATAGTTGTGCACACATGCAATAGTATGAGATCCAGTATAACGACAAATGCAGTCAAATGGTATCGCATTTGATGTCAGTATTACAGCATATACACTCCTGGAAATGGAAAAAAAAACACATTGACACCGGTGTGTCAGACCCACCATACTTGCTCCGGACACTGCGAGAGGGCCGTACAAGCAATGATCACACGCACGGCACAGCGGACACACCAGGAACCGCGGTGTTGGCCGTCGAATGGCGCTAGCTGCGCAGCATTTGTGCACCGCCACCGTCAGTGTCAGCCAATTTGCCGTGGCATACGGAGCTCCATCGCAGTCTTTAACACTGGTAGCATGCCGCGACAGCGTGGACGTGAACCGTATGTGCAGTTGACGGACTTTGAGCGAGGGCGTATAGTGGGCATGCGGGAGGCCGGGTGGACGTACCGCCGAATTGCTCAACACGTGGGGCTTAGGTCTCCACAGTACATCGATGTTGTCGCCAGTGGTCGGCGGAAGGTGCACGTGCCCGTCGACCTGGGACCGGACCGCAGCGACGCACGGATGCACGCCAAGACCGTAGGATCCTACGCAGTGCCGTAGGGGACCGCACCGCCACTTCCCAGCAAATTAGGGACACTGTTGCTCCTGGGGTATCGGCGAGGACCATTCGCAACCGTCTCCATGAAGCTGGGCGACGGTCCCGCACACCGTTAGGCCGTCTTCCGCTCACGCCCCAACATCGTGCAGCCCGCCTCCAGTGGTGTCGCGACAGGCGTGAATGGAGGGACGAATGGAGACGTGTCGTCTTCAGCGATGAGAGTCGCTTCTGCCTTGGTGCCAATGATGGTCGTATGCGTGTTTGGCGCCGTGCAGGTGAGCGCCACAATCAGGACTGCATACGACCGAGGCACACAGGGCCAACACCCGGCATCATGGTGTGGGGAGCGATCTCCTACACTGGCCGTACACCACTGGTGATCGTCGAGGGGACACTGAATAGTGCACGGTACATCCAAACCGTCATCGAACCCATCGTTCTACCATTCCTAGACCGGCAAGGAAACTTGCTGTTCCAACAGGACAATGCACGTCCGCATGTATCCCGTGCCACCCAACGTGCTCTAGAAGGTGTAAGTCAACTACCCTGGCCAGCAAGATCTCCGGATCTGTCCCCCATTGAGCATGTTTGGGACTGGATGAAGCGTCGTCTCACGCGCTCTGCACGTCCAGCACGAACGCTGGTCCAACTGAGGCGCCAGGTGGAAATGGCATGGCAAGCCGTTCCACAGGACTACATCCAGCATCTCTACGATCGTCTCCATGGGAGAATAGCAGCCTGCATTGCTGCGAAAGGTGGATATACACTGTACTAGTGCCGACATTGTGCATGCTCTGTTGCCTGTGTCTATGTGTCTGTGGTTCTGTCAGTGTGATCATGTGATGTATCTGACCCCAGGAATGTGTCAATAAAGTTTCCCCTTCCTGGGACAATGAATTCACGGTGTTCTTATTTCAATTTCCAGGAGTGTATGTCAGGACATCAACGATTCAGGTGGTAGTGTGTGGAACTTGGTCCAACAACAGGCGGTTCTGTGCCGTGTGAGTTTGCGCGTACGTGCCTTTACTGTAAATGAGAAACAAGCACCATTGTGACAGTGCGTGTTGTGTACAAAAACTATGGTTTTGACAATTGCATTCATAAAACAGTTATCACATAAAAAATCCAAAATCGGTGCACAGAAGGAAATGAGACACTCTGATAGTCAAATCGCCAAGAAGTTTAACCGTTCAAGTAAAGTGATTGGTAATTTCGTTAGACTGGGCACACGATATGGACAGAACGGAAAATACGGGGAAAGTAGAAAATTATCTGAGGCATCGAAACGGTTACTTTACTTTTGAGCAAAGCAAGGGCCACAAACCGTTATTGTTCTCAAGTTGTTGCTGATTTACAGTTGCCGGTAACTGACAGACGTGTACGACAAACTTTATCAACTGACAGATATCCTTCATGCAAGAAATGGCTGTAGAAACCTGCTCTCACACCCAAATAGGCAAAATTGGCATAAAGTGATGAGAAGTGGTTTAATTTAGAGGGAACGGATGGGTTTCAATATTATTTGCATGATGGGCAGCCTTCTGCGATAAAGGTAAATCACACATTACTCGACTGAACCCGAGAACGAACTGTAACATGTACATTGAGATGCTAGAGATAGAATTTATTACAATTATGATGATCTAGGGGACGAAAGTCTAATGTTTGAACAAGATAATGCATTTTTGCATGTTTTTGCTGCAACTAAAAAGTTGTTTGAGGATAAAGATACCGATGTCTTGCCCTGGGGTGCAACACGTAGCCCGTATTTAAACCCCGTGGAAAACCTCTGGGGAATACTTGCAAGTATGAAGGCTTTCACGACCGGAAGGTTTACCAAAATACTTGCAAGGCTTGCTTATCGCAATGGAATGCAATTTGAGGCCGCATGTGGGCTGAAAAGAGTGATAGGAGACTTGGAGACAATTTAACTGCAAGAACTATAAACGCTTAAAAAAAAGCAATGCCGAACACAATTTTTGAGGTAATTAGGAAGAACTGAGGTTGGACATTGTATTAACAATGCAATAACACGGCACGTCAATGAATGTCTTTATACCTGTTTCCATCGAGGACATGCAAACGCCTTATTTTGTCACTCCACCACGATTTTTTATGTCGTATATGTGTCGACTACTTGCATAATAAATTTGATACGTGTATGCTTGAGACATTGTACTATTCCTTTCGGAGGAACCCCGCCTTTGTACTGATATCCACTATTGTAGGACGCATTCTTCCTCCAGGTGCGACACCAAGCTGACTCGAATTTTCGAATTTCATCATCATTTCTTCTTCAAGCCATATAATGACATCGGGTCAGTCGTCAGACTTTCAGTCGGTGATAATCTGTCAATGCAGAATTGTAATTGCTGCCGTTCAGGTAAAACACTTTCACTACAGTGCACAGTCTTTCTTCTTGGTTGCCATACTGTTGACTCACGTTACGGCTTGTCAACGGACATCGTGGATGTTATACCGTCAGAATTGCACCCGATGGCCAAAATTGGAATAATTTTTTTTTCGGCGTAAATCGGTTCCGCATCAACGCATTAGCATATCTACGAAGTTTTGTTGTCATACTGTAATTACAGCCCACACTAGACCTCTGTGGGTAGCTGCATTTGAATTATAACCACCAGGTATACCGAGTGTCTAAATTCGTATCATTTCATTTAGAAAGGAGAATTACGCTCTGTTCTATTGTAACGTCGTTTTGTAGTTCGTAGTTACACAGTGTCATCTGTGTGATGCATTTTGACAGCACACGACAAACGCAACACGCTTCGCGCGATTTCAGAATGGTGCAAATATTCTCAACTTGCTGAAAATGTACAAGAAATGTAAAGTTGGGCACATCACAAAACGCAAAAAAATCTTATCCTGTGGCCATAATATCAGACACACGGTAGCAAGCAGTGCACTCGTACAAATCACAGGGTGCAACAGTTCGTGGGGATATGAAATAGAATGACCTCACAGGCTCAGTCGACGGTGACGCATGTGACAGATTTCGGTTCTTGGCAGGATATTAGGGAAATTACGGTAGTCTACGAAGATGACTGCTTACAAATTAAAAAAAAGAAAAAACATGTGATGGATGTCGGCTACCTGACCGGTCAAGAAAGAGCCGTTTAACAAAAACTACTCAACGAACGGGAGGTATTCCAATATACGGAGTCTGCCTCCCAGTAACATGTAGTTACAACGAATTATATCAAGCGTCAATTTATATCCAGTTTGCGGTGTTGAATTGACGATCTAAGTACATAAATAATACAAGTTCATTAAAAAAATCCGTAATGGGAGTAACAGGGTATATGAATGCAGTCGAAGAGAAGTATCACAGTCAAAAAAATCTTTCACTCAAAGGAGACCAGCATTTAAATGGGGAAAATCTTGAATTGCCAGACGCTTGAAGATAGATCCACATTATCCCGGAAATACATACTACTAAATGGCAAGAATCAGTATTTAACTCTTGAACACTAAAGGGGGGAGATGTGAAATTGTTACTAACCCACCATAAATTTTACTTTTCCATATTGTATTCAAAGAGTCATGTGTGTAGTTTATACACTACTTAGTTACAATTATAAAGTTCCAATGGTATGTCACTTACAAAATAAGTGCAATATGCCCTGTTTCACACCATATACTGGCAATACCGGATTGGTGGGAACCGCAAATTGAAACCATTTGCAATCGTAAATTTTATTAGACTTTAATAATCTATGCTTAAGTAAAAGATCTAGAAATAAAATTCAGCTCCCCTTCATGCCGCTCACGTAGAGAAGTTTCCGGAGTATTAGGTAAAGGTAGGTTTACTTCTGGTACATTTGAATGTTTATTGCTGCTTCGTTGGAACCGAGAGTGATTGTATGACGTCATAAATGAAGGCGAGGTGTAGTATTCTCAAGAAAATTACAAACTATTCAACACATATTACCTCTAAAATTATGTCAGTTTTGGTTTGTTCTTTCGCATGCCTAGTGCGTGAAACCAGTTTTTTTTTTTTTTTTTTTTTTTTTTTTTTTTTTTTTTTTTAAAGTTGAACGATAATTTTGTATTAACTTGCCGCTGTTAACCACATTTAATGAGCAGTATTTCGCAGCACCTCTGATGAACATTTGGGGGAATGCTATGGATTTTGTCGTGTGCTGTGACTCTCAATGTATTTGAGAAATTTCCGATATAGTGCAACTTACTTACGCATGAACATTATACAGAAATCACTCTCGTAAAGGCTATCTCGTATTACCTCATGCACTGACTGTAGAGAGATGTCGTACGTGTGACCGCAAAGATCAGTGTTACACGAAATTCAGTCGGCAGTGAGCCATTGAACGAAAAACAGTTACTATTATGCGCCGTATGAACTTCAGAGTGAGTTTGAACCAAGTAGAGTGATCGGGCTTCAAGGTGATGGTTTTATCACAAAGCGACATTGCGCTTCAAGGTAATGGTTTTATCACAAAGCGACATTGCGGCTACAGCGACAGTGATATGTTTGTAGCGCCAGTCGGTAGAACATTGTGTGCAGCGAAGAGCGGGTACTGGAAAATCCAGTGTGGCCGCTGCACCGGACGACTGCTATCTAGTCCGCGTGGGCACAAAGGACCGTGTAACTCCGTTCACACAGTCGGTATTCGCTAGAACATCGCAGCGATTGTAATGCCCGACGTCTGCTGTGGGCTAGAGTGATGGCACGCCTGCTATTGATCAGGCGTCCGTCGTCCAGTAGCAGACATGCCGCACATTATGGTGGGCACATGAACACAGCTTTCATCAATCCCAAATTACGTACTTGAATTTCAGACGAGCCCACTGCAAAATCTGCCCAACAATAACACACAAATTCGTGTTGAAAATCCTGATGTTATCGTGGGATAAAAGACGATGTTGTCCATAACTTGTGCAGAACTCAGACTGCTGTTACAAGAGCCTACGGACGCGAAAGGAAAGCAGAAGGTAAGGAGGGAGTGAGGGTTGTAGCTTATACCCGACGTTATTCAATGTGTAGCCACATTAAGCAAGCTGTGAAGGATACCAAAGAGAAATTTGGAAAGGGAATTAAAGTTCAGAGGAAAGAAATAAAAAGCTTCGAGGAATGCTGGTGATACTGTAATTATGTCAGTGAAAACAAAAGACTTGGAAGAAGAGCTGAATCTAGTGAGTAGCGAGTTTGTTTCCGTGGCCGTCCTCCGCAGCAAGTACAGAAATAGGGGTTGGTTTGTAGATAAAATAATTTCTGTTGCTGCGCTATATTTTATTCTCCCAAGCGCGTTTCGCCTTTTTTCATTTTAAGGCATCATCAGTGGGATCTATAATGATACACCTTTGTTTTCATGTGTTATTCGTAGATTATAAAACAGTTGACTTCTTGCTTTTTATATAAATAAGTGATTACTTACAGTTCTTCGCGCCTTTAGTTGAAATCTGCGTTTCCTCTCATCTGGTCACATGCTGGAGGTCGCACTACTGTTCTATTTACGAAATATAGCATGTTTTTATGTTTCGAACATTTTTCTTCCTATTTTTACCGTTTTCTTCGCCCTTGTTGTTGTGATGCACTATCAGTCTTCTGTCACTAACATAGACATCTGATCGAAAACTGTGATTTCAAGTCGTAACTACTTTGAGTTTACTGTGTATCTCATCCAGTTTGGTCTGTTTATGTACATGTTGCCAATCTACGTGTCTGTGTGTGTGTTTGTTTTTTACTAATCGATAGTATGTTGAAAAGAGGTTACAGCATGAAAATCAATAAAATATGAATAATAAAATCTAACTGAAATTAAAGCAGGTGTTGCTGACGGTGTTAGATTTGGAAACCAGGCACTAAAAGTAGTGTATGAGCTTTGCTGTTTAGGCAGCAAAATAACTGAGTATGGCAGAAGTAAAAAGTATATAAAACACAGACTAACAATAGAAAGGTAAAGCTTTTCTGAAAGAGAAATGTGTTAGCATCTCACAAAAAATTAAGTGTTCGCAAGTTTTTTCTGAAAGTATTTTCCTTATATAGAAATGAAACACTACAGACAAGAAGAGAAAAGAAGCTTTTGAAATATGATGCTATAGAGCAGTGTTCTTCACCTGCGGCCCGAAAGGATTCGTGCGTCGCGCGGTTTCAGCCGTCAACTGACGTTAAGAGCTTCTTAAGAGTGTAGTTTTCCTTCTCAGTAACAAACAAAAATACTTACAGAAACTTATATTTTTAAGATGTGCTTAATTTAAACAGACGTTGCCGAACTCTGCGTAGAGACAGGCGGGTAAGTAGCATGGTCACTGTGGGGTTCAGGGTGTGAGAGGCGCAATGTTTTTTGGTTATCTTCCACTGATGTCTACTCATGGGCGTGTGTGCCTCATACCAGTCACCTGCTATGGGATAAGTTTGATAAATAAATAACAGTGATTTGCGAATTCGCATTATAGAGCTTGCCACCTTCAAGTGTGGTACATGTTTGTAGCGAGGAACATGGAGTTAAATTAAGACGGTTGTAATGAAAGGCAATGAGTAGAATTCAAAACATATAAACAGGGTGACTGAATCAAACGCAAATATCACTGGTGAGGTCTCTACCAATCCAGTAGCTATGTGCTGCAGTTACCTTCAGGGAATCTGGTACCAATCCAGCCTG
Source organism: Schistocerca piceifrons (assembly GCF_021461385.2). Lineage (NCBI taxonomy): Eukaryota > Metazoa > Arthropoda > Insecta > Orthoptera > Acrididae > Schistocerca > Schistocerca piceifrons. The sequence goes on from NC_060140.1 coordinate 323,092,355, forward strand.
CAACAGTAACATTCCACAAAAGTGGATCTGAATTCTTGGGAAGTAGGAAATATTATTGATTGTGCCTCATTATGCATTCAAATATAAGTACAATAAGTGTTATTAATCGATTAATCATCCACTCGCACAGACAACACAACCCTTCGCCCAAGCAGTTACAGTGTCACAGCTGTGGCGTCGATGAGGGAGGCAGCAATCTGAAACAGAGAACAGTTCACAAAGTATTCGTAATAATGCCGCCTTTTAACGATTAAAACAGGGGGGGGGGGAGGGGGGGGTTGGATGATGAGGACGACGGTCAACTTATCGCGTGTTTAATATAGCTTGTGTAACGGGAGCTCATAACATACTAAATTACAAATTAATAGTAAGGTCGATGCATATGCAGCCCGAAGTGTCGCCCCATAATATCAGCATTTGTTCATGACCAAATAAGTTTGACGACCACTGCTATAGAAGAATGCTGACGGTTGGATGGGTAGACCGAGTAACTAATGGGTTGGGGAGAAACTAATTTTATGGCAAAGTCGACTAAAATAAGGAATAGATTGATGGGATGCATGCTAAGGCATCAGATAATAGTTAATTTCGTAATGGAGAAAAGCGCGGAGAGAAAAGGTTGTAGATGAAGATCATTATTGGACTAATCATTATTGGACTACTGTAAGCATATTCAAATGAGTGTAGATCGCAGTAGTTATGCATAAATGAGGAGACATAATCAGGACTGACTTGCGCTGAGACCTGCCTCAAGATAGTTTTCAACTTAAGATCACAGCAACATTTATCCGAGGCTTGAACGCAACGGAAAATTCGGCAGATGTCGTGTATGGCGGTCGGCTCTCCGTCGAATACAACTTACTGTGTGTTAAGGACAATACGAGCAGCAACCGATCACCAGGGAGATTTTGGAACTTAAATTATTGTCCTTACATAATCCATCACTACAGCGCGACAACTGTTGGTCACATACGGTGAGGAGTGTGCTACCATTGTTCAAAGCACGACGGCACATTCTTGGTCAAAGTTCTGCAGCAAGGACTGTTGATGATACGTGGATGTGCATACTACCCCATTGTAGTAAAAGCATGCCCAGGATTTGTTTTATTCCGTACCATATTGAGTCGTACTGTCAGAAAATGTGCACAGATCTCTAAAACCAACTGCGTAATTTCAGTTAGTATGTAATCATCTATTGTACAATGCTCACTGCAGTCACATGTAACCGCTAGGTGTCACAATTGTTCCGGTATATATCGATTTTATTTTAGCTTAATTTTGCATAAATTAAAGGAACTATCTAGAATTTGTTTTTATGTATGCCATGTAGTTCTTTCGATCTGTTGTAGCCAAAGGGGGAGAGAATTCTCAGAGAGGGTGACCCACATTATTCAGCGTTCTCTTCTGTGCCATTCCAAACATTTAGTCGCCATATTGTACATCGTCATTCTGGAACTTTTTTTAAAGCGAGAGAATTTGTGTACTGTTTTGTAGGTTGGTGACTGCTATAATCAGAGAATTTGTTTTTGTAATAATGTCCGCCGTGTTTCAGCGTATAACTGCATACATATAAGCAATAAAACTATGAATATTTCTTATTTTTTCGATTTCGGATTTGACCCATGTAACACACAAACATTTTCTTTTTCAAATTCGAATCAGCTTTGACCTCAAACTTTTTCTATAATGTTTCCGTCTCATCTCTGTGTCCTTTGGTGAAAGTTGTGGTGTACACATTATCTTCTATGCATTTCGGTATTCTTCCGTACTGAACACATCTTTTGTGCAGAATAGAATGTACTAAAACACGCAAAGCATTTTTCGGACCTTTTATTTTCCTTTTGACAGTTAAGCAATTGAGTGTTTGGGATTCCTGTATTCATAGTGCTGGCATTGCCGAGAGATGATGTATATCAAGAATCCATTAGCTAGAATCACATGTAATTTCGTAACTGGCTATAACGGCCAAACATTAAATTGGGATATTACTTAGTCGTTACTTTACGCCATTGTCTTTTACTATCCTGCACGACGTAAAATGCGGCGGAGCTTTATTCAGTTGACTTCACTATCGGTTTGGTGTTTCCTCTCTAGTTACTCTATCTCTTTTAGTACAGCCAATCATGTATCGTTGTATGTACCAGACGCTGTTGATGCTACTGCTCATAAAATGCAGGCGGTACTGTTGCGCCTGCTGCTACGTTGTTAGGACAGCAGCTCGTGGATGTTGACAACTGGCCAAGGTCGGGAGGTTTTTTGAGGGCGTAAAAACTTCACGTCTTGCCCATCGCATGAACACGCTGCCCGAGGAATGTCTCCTGACACGTAGCCTCGTAGAATTCGCAATTCTGTCTGTCGAGGCAGCAGGGCGAAGTGATGTGCTTGCTTTTAATATTTAAGTTATGATAGCAAACGGTATTCACTGCATAATCGAGTTGTTAATTAATAGTGGTGTGGCAGCGTAGGCCCAGCTGAGCGTTAGCGATTTAACAGGTGCTTAAGAACAAGAACGGCAAAAACGGGATGATATTGTGCGTAACAGGTAAAATGCAACTTCTTACAATAATTACTATATTTTAAGGCGACAAAAAATAAACGGAAAGAAATTTTGAAAAAAAAGTCGAACGTTTTGTAAAATGATTTGGCTAAATGTAAAAAATAGAATATATTAGAGAAGCGTTTGATGCTCATGGTGAATATGCTGTGAATCATGCACAGTAGCTGATGAGACGCTCATACGTTAAGTGGCGTAGGAAACTAGTGTGTGAAATTCCACCGGACAAATACTATCTAGAAGTCTTTAAAATTCTAAGCTTCTAAGTTAAACATGGACCCTATTATTCTCAGTCAGCACCTTATTTGCTGTACACGATTTAGAGTATCGTTCAAAAGTGCGTCAATTGTTTCTCTAATATATTTTATTTCTTACATTTTGTCAAATCCTTTCACAAAACATTTGACGTTCTTTTCAATTTTTTATTCTCAAGTTTCGTTCAGAAAACGTGAAATACAATGTATTCGGATATTGATAAATATTTATTATTATTATTATTATTATTATTATTATTTACTGTGGATAGATTGCGAAAATTTTGCCCTGTGATTTGATATTCTTTGAGGCGTAATTGTAACAATTAATAGCAGCTGTTCATGAAATATTTCAATTTTCCTTGATTATCGTGATTAATTTGAAGCAACTAAATCTTTCTTTGCAAAACTAGGCGCCATGTTGGTCAGTTTGATACCCCAGTTGACAATTTCGCACTCTTAGTCTCACTACGAAAATTCCAGCAAAATCCATTGTGTAGTTCTCTCTCAAATATTAAGTACTTCTTAATCACCCAAAATTAGACCTAGTGCTAGTCAATTTGATACCCCATTTCCCAGGCTTTGTCTGGCCATGAAAATCCGGACAAAAATCCTTTGTGTAATTTCCAGGGAGTTTTGTTTTCGCTCTGCTCAAACGTTCGACTAAAAACATTTTTACTCGTCATCTTTAAAGGTGACAAAAAATAAAGTCAGGGTCAGATCTCTGTTTTTTCGTGTTCACTCCTTTGAAACATCACTTCAAGTATTCTCGTAGACCCTCACATTTGTTCCTCGACAGCGGCTGCTGTTATACGAATATAGTCCTTGCGATTCTGTATCTAGCACATTTTGATGAGTCCGTTCTACAGAAAATAGCTAGATGACAGTTTGGGAGAGCAAGATGTTCCATGCTTGTCCAGTGACAGAAGATTACGTCTTTTTAAGACGAGCTACATACCATTTGCCGAGATTTCTCAGCTGTGTCCTATTGGAACTCTGTTTTCTTCAGGTTATAGAAAGTGAATGTGATGTAAATGCGACAGGAAAAGCAGCTTCTCAGCACCGAAGCAGTACCAGATTGTCGAAGATAATCGTACATTATACGGCTTATTGAAATAAATCTTCCTGGTGATGGAGGAACTGTGTAATTCTCCGACTCGCGTTGTCAGAATAGTAATATATGTTACCCGTTACAGTAATTCGTATTTTTAATTGACTTCAAACGTAGTTTAGCTAGGGGTGGTAACTGCACACCACTTCTTGCCTTGGAAATAGGTTTCATTGAATATGTTATTGGACGGAAAAGTCTGATGAGCAAGTGAGGAAATGGACAATGATGCTGGAAAATAACGGGCGACATTCGAGTACAGATGTGCTCTGACTTTATTAAACTTAAAAAACGTGGCACTTATTTCGAAGTGTAAGCTGTACTATCAGTGGCAGCTAAAGGAAAAAAGAAACAAGCTGTTCAGTCTCAGTAAAAACAGCATATATAATGGGCAAAAAAAGGGAAACCCCTCGATCAGGTCCTGAAGACCACGCGATAGGTGACGAACCGCTGTGTCATCCTCACTGACTCATCATCAGATGTGGTATGGAGGGGCATGGAGCCAACACCCGGCATTCCGTCAATTGTCGACGTTCCGGCCTCTCCATCAGGTAGCTCCCCAACTGGCATCACGAGGCTGAGTGCACCCTATCCAGCCCTCTCACCAAGGAAAGATACCTGGCAGTACCGGGAATCGGACGCGGGTCCCCACTTAAGGGTATGTCGCACTGACACCACTCGCGAAGGCTGACATAAGCTACTTTGCAGTTATGCCACAATGCGAATGATTTTTGTTCAGGGTAATCAAAATAAAACTGGCCCGGTTAATACTTACAAGAAGACTGGTGGAGGATTGGCCTTAGTTAATGAGCATCACAGATGATGTTGGAAGTGGCCACCGTTGATGTCCATGCAGCGGTGGCCTCGATTTATAAACTATGAGACACGCGTAGCAGCTGTACACACAAGACGGCAACAATAGCGTTCTCCGTGTTCTGCTGTATCTCTTGCAGTATGAGAAGATTATTCGTGCACAATTGATGCTTCACTTTGCCCCACAGGTAAAAATCATAGGCGGAGAGAGATCAGGCGATCGAGGTGACCAGGAGGTTGCACTGCCTCTGCTGATCTCCTCGCGCACTGGAGCAAGGTTGTCAAGGCGATGTGTGCTATTCAGTCTTGCTGAAAATATCCAGACATTCGTTCATTTTTTCTGAGTTGATCCACACATGGATTAAACAGTTTCTGGACACACAGGTTAGCATTAACAGTTCGGTGAAAGAATCATGTTACGATACGGACACGAGACATTGTGCACCAAACACCAATTCTGAGATTGAGCAATGGCTGTTCGAAGTATTGGTGGGCATTATCAGATGCATAATGACACATGTTCTGTGAGTTAGCATACCCTGATAGGCTGAACAACGCCTCGTCTGAAGAAGTGAGAAACAGAGGATCCAAAAATCCCAATTCCATTGCATTTAGAAATAAACGGCAGAACTCAACACATGAAAGTTGCTCTGGACGCTTTAACTCATGTACAGCAGTAAATCTTTAAGGATACACACACAGGTCCTTTTTTTTGTAATGTTTCGACACGTCGATCTCTTAGTTCTCTCTTCCACAGATAATAGGTTTTCAGAATTCATCGTACATTGTTCTGGGCTTTTCTTCGCTGGAGAAATGTTCTCTGATATTCGAACTCCTTCCAGATTCCCCCTGCAGGCCCAGGGGCTAGAATAGGCCCGAGTTATTCCTGCCTGTCGTAAGAGGCGACTAAAAGGAGTCTTACGTGTTTTGGCCTTTATGTGATGGTCCCCTGTAGGGTTTGATTCCTATTTTTCAAAATTTTCCCGAAGAGCGAGCCAATTGGGGAAGGGCGCCCTACATGGTGCATCGTGTCCATCATTTATTGAGATCTTTAGCCCACTTTCTTGTCGTTGCATTGCAGTCCCGCCCATTCTCCATCTCTTGGGCGAGGACACCTTCCTGAGTGCGTTTTCCACCATGCACTATGCAGTGCCGCTTTCTGCGTCAACGATGACCATGGACTTCTTTGCACCTGATATCCAGCACAGTAACCAGTCCGTTGTGGAGGGGGCCGCCATGTACCCTGTTGGTGTAGCCTCTTGACAACACAGGGATCGCTCTGCTGATGCCTGCGCCATTAATTCCCCACATATGCCAAGTAGTAGGTGCTTATCTCCCTGGGGCATCAGTACTCCCGGCAATGGCCATCCTGCCAGGTTGCTCTTGCTGCGGCTGGATGGCGCCTGTGGGGAGGGCCCTTGGTCGGAGTGGGTGGCATCAGGGCAGATGACACGCAATGAAGTGTGGTAAATAATCTCTTTGCTGGTGGCAACCCACCAGCATTCTCTAAGCGTTCCAGGGCTCAACTCAGTGCATAGAAGTATGACCTCATATAGTTTCCCTCCTTGGCTACACCATGGGAGGAATGCATGGCTAAGGGTTGCAGTTAAGCTTATTCACCCCAGTACCTTGTCTGTACGAGAGTTGATGTGGAATCTTTCATGTCCATGAAGCCTCAGTTTTTTGTGAAGCATTTGGAGGACAAGTTTGGGGAGGTGGAGGGCTTGTCCAAAAAGCACTCTGGGTCAGTTTTGATAAAAACAGCATCCTCTGCCCAGTCACAGGCATTACTTGCTTGTGGCAAGTTGGGGGATGTTTCTGTTACCATCACATCTCATAAGGATTAAATATGGTCCAGGGTATTACATTCCACAGGGACCTTCTTTTGCAGTCTGAACACGAGCTGCGCGCCAATTTAGAGCGGCGAGGTGTTCATTTCGTCCAGCGCGTCCATCGGGGTCCGAGGGATAACCAAGTTGCCACCGGTGCCTTCATCTTGGCCTTCGAGGGTAACACATTGCCCGAGAAGGTCAAGGTGATTGTCTATCGCTGTGACTTCCAGCCCTACCTGTCGAGATTATGGACGTCCGTCACATCCCAATACTCCATGTGCCCCGCCTCCCATATGTGTCAACTGTGGAGAGCATCATTCACCTTGCTCGCCAGACTGCAGGATTTTACAGGAAGAGAGGAAAATCATGGAATATAAGACCCTGGACCGGCTGACCTACACCGAGGCTAACAGGAAATTTGAGCGCCTACATCCTGTGGCTATAACGACCTCATATGCAGCTGTTACGAGTTGTCGCCCCATCAGTTCCTCGAATTCCTGTTGCCTCACAGAACTGGGAGACTACACCTGCCCCCTTGATTGGGGGGGGGGGGGGGCGGGCCACTTTCCTCCCTGTTACACCCGCCCCCCCTCTCCCAACCATCAGGGATTTCAGTCCCCACTTCTGAGCCAGAGAAGCTTAATGCTTCTTCAGCTCCTCTTGCTAGGAAGGGGTACCTTGGGTCACTCCCTTCCCAGGTGTCTGCCAGTGGCTGAAGAGCCCAAAAGCAGCTGGTCGTAAGGCTTCACGCTCAGCCTCAGTGCCGGAGACTGGTTCAGTGAAGTCCTCCCAGTCAGATTACCCAAGGAACAGCGCGAGAAATCGAAAAAGAAGACCCCAAGAACAAGGAACTTGCTTTGGCACCCACACCACCGCTACCTACAAGCTCTGCGTCTGAGGATGGGGCGGAGATTCTGGCGTCCACTGAGGACCTGGATCTTGCCGTACCCTCAGACACAATGGATGTAGACTGCTCGGGCAAAAAATTGGTACAGCAGGTGACCCTGAGGCGTAAACTGCCTCATTGAATGATCCATGCCTTCCCAGTCTCACGATCATGTCATCCTCCAGTGGAATTGTGCCGGTTTTTTTCTACCGCCTGGCTAAGCCATGGTAACAGTTAGGCTTTACACCTGCTTTCTGCATTGCACTCCAGGAAACCTGGTTCCCGGCAATGTGGACCGCTGCCCTTCGTGGCTATAAGGGATGTTACACGAACCGTAATGACTATAATCGGGGGTTAGGTGGAGTTTGTGTTTATGTCCTAAACACAATCTCTAGTGAAACTGTGCCGCTTCAAACCCCTCGTGAAGCTGTGGCTGTCAGAATACAGACGACACAGGAAATAACACACTGCAATGAAAATCTTCCTCCATATGGTGCAGTACCCCTGAATGTATTAGCTGCGCTGATTGATTAACTCCCTAAACCTTTCCTACTTTTGGGAGATTTTAACGCACATAACGCCTTGCGGGGTGACACCATGCTTACTGGCCGAGCAGAGATGTCGAAACTTTACTGTCTCAGTTCGAAGTCTTCCTCTTAAATACTGGGGCCACCACACATTTCCGTGTGGCTCGAGGTAGATACTCGGCCATTGATTTATCAATTTGCAGCCCAGGACTTCTCCCATCTATTTACTGGAGAGCACATGGCGACCTGTGTGATAGTGACCACTTCCCCATCTTCCTGTCACTGCCCCGTCAGCTTCTTCGTCAGCTTAAGCGGAAGTGCTGGCAGCACCTCGATGCCTTCTGCTGCCCGAGCAACACCACAACTGGGGTGTAGATCACTCTACGCTGCTGCAGCTCTACAGAACCCTTGTTCAGTCCCACCTTGACTGTGGGAGTGTGGTTCATGGTGCGGCGGCGCCCTCAGCGCTGCTTGTACTCGACCCAGTGCACCACTGTGGCGTTCACCTAGTGACGGGAGCATTTAGAACGAGTCCAGTGGCCATTGTTCTGGTGGAGGCCGAAGTCCCTCCATTGCAGATCCGACGTGCACAACTGCTCGCCAGTTACGTTGCACACATTCGTAGTTCTCCTGAGCATCCGAATTACCGTCTCCTTTTTCCACCCGCGGCTGTTCATATCCCGCATCGGCGGCCCAGGTCGGGGCTAACGATTGCGGTTCGTGTGCGATTCCTTCTGTCTGAAGTGGAGTCCTTACTTTTACCACCTCCCATCCAGGTCCGCATACACCTCCATGGTGTACGCCTAGGCCGCAGATTCGTCTGGACCTTTCTTGACCCTAAGGACCCAATTACTCCAGCTGCTCTCTGCTGTCGCTTCCTCTCGATTCTTGAGGTGTTCCGGGGCTCTGAAGTGGTTTACACCGACGGCTCGATGGCTGATAGTCACGTTGGCTTCGCCTACGTCCACAGAGGCCATTTTGAAGCCGGCCGCAGTGGACGAGCGATTCTAGGCGCTTCAGTCTGGAACCGCGCGACCGCTACGGTCGCAGATTCTTATCCTGCTTCGGCTATGGATGTGTGTGATGTCCTTAGGTTAGTTAGGTTTAAGCAGTTATAAGTTCTAGGGGACTGATGACCTGAGATGTTAAGTCCCATCGTGCTCAGAGCTATTTGAACCATTTTGAGCCATTTTGAATAGCATTCCTTGCCCGATGGCTGCAGTGTATTCACTGCAGAGCTGGTGACCATTTCTCGTGCACTTAGGTATATCCATTCATGTCCCGGGGAATCGTTTCACCTGTGTACTGACTCCTTGAACAGCCTACAAGCTATCGACCAGTGCTACCCTCGCCATACTTTGGTAGCGTCGATCCAGGAGTCCATCTATGCCCTGGACCGGTCTCGTCGTTCAGTGTTGTTTGTGTGGACGTCAGGACACGTCGGCATCCCAGGCAACGAATGGGTTACCGGACTCGTTGCCGCTAATTTTCTCTGACAACGCCTCATCGGCTGATTTAGTTTTACATTTTATTCGTGAGGGTGAGTTTTATCATTTGATCTAAGTTTTAGCGCATGCCCTTTGTCCTTCTGTGTCATCCACCCTAGTGATTCTAGGGTGGAGGTTTTAATGTGTTGCAGAGTGGCTGGCCTCTCCTTTTTTATTCTTATTGCCAGCCAGCCATGGTAATCTGCTTTGTTGTTTTAATCTCTTCATCCCGTTTCTTGCGTTTCTGTGGTTTTCTTGTCCCCTTTTGTCCATTTACGTGTTCGTTGCCCCTCATCGTTCTTGTGATTTTTCCTTTCATTCCGTTTTGAATTGTCAGTCTCGTTTGTTTTATTCTCACACTTGGGGTATTGTTTTATTCGGAACAAGGGACTGATGACCTCGTAGTTTGGTCCCTTCCCTCTCTTTTAAACCAACCTTCCGGATAGTTACGGAATTTATTCGCTACAGAGCCCGTTCCGCGGTATTTCTCCATTAAGTTTTGTAATGTAGACTTTGCTCGAGGTTTTGCCAAAACATTTCGAGTCTCAAACTCTTGTGCAAGCAGTTCCGCCCACATTTTCCACGAATAACACTCGACAGTTAGCAGGCGCTGTTTTATTGCGAGCGCCACTTTGTGTTGCAGTCAACTGGTGTCATTATACAAGCTTGCGCCTCTCACCCACTCAAACGTAAAGACGCAGGTAAGCACTCGCGTGGGACGCGTATGTGCGAGATGTGACCGCAAGCGATTGGTGCATTGAAATCCCGGCTGCAGCATTTTCTGTGACGGTCAGTTCTCCTGGTCATTAACATGCGATAATTCCGCGTCAGTCTCACAAATATTTTCTGGATGTTTTATTTTGCTCGCAGTGAAAATATATGTAGCTGGAGTAATGATATGTGTAGGCGAAGAAGTGACAATTTTGTAAAAGTTTTTCAGTTAGAGTGACAACATATTTGCCTGCCTTGAATAAATATTGTCATCCTATTTTGTTAAGATTGCGCTACAATCAATGAGTCACGTAGTCAACGACATCTACAACAGTCAAGGATGTCGAAGAGAGTAGTACGTGCGTCGGCGATACCAGACGGGCACCAGCTCAGGGTTTAGTTCAAGTAAGGACGTAACGGCAAACAGCAGCTCCCTGTGTGAGACACACTGACGTGTCGAAAAGTCGTGGGATAGCGATATGCCCATATACAGGTGACCGTAGTATCGCTTGCGCTAGATAAAAAAAGGCAGTACACTCGCACAGCTGTCATTTATGCTCAGGCGATACATGTGGAAAGGTTTCCGACGTGATTATGGCCATAGACCGTGAACGCGGAATGGTAGTTGGAGCTAAAAGCATGGGACATTCCGTTTCGGAAGTTGTTAGGGAATTCAGTAATCCGAGATCCACGGTGTCAAGAGTGTGACGAGAATACCACATTTCAAACATTACCTGTCACCACGGACAACGCAGTGGCCCACGGCCTTCACGTAAGACTGAGAGCGTAGAGTTGTCAATTTTAACAGACAGCCGGCAGGTTCGAATCCTGCCTCGGGCATGGATGTGTGTGATGTTAGTTAGGTTTAAGTAGTTCTAAGTTCTAGGAGACTGATGACCTCAGATGTTAAGTCCCATAGTACTCAGAGCCATTTGAACCATTTTTAACAGACAAGCAACATTGGGTGAAACAACGGCAGATATCTGAGTGGAACGTACCCCACGAAGCAATGGACTCATGTCATCAAGGCACTGTGCAAGCTGGTGGTGGCTCCATAATGATGTGGGCTGTGTTTACGTGGAATGTATTGGGTCCTGCTTATGTTCGGCTACTTCAAGAGCATTTGCAGCCATTTATGGATGTCATGTTCCCTAATAACGGGAATTTTTATGGATGACAGTGCGCCAGGTCACACTGTTCGCGATTGAGTTGAAGAACACTCTGGCCAAATCGAGCGAATGGTTTGACCTCCCAGACCGCGCTACACGAATCCCATCGGCAACACTTCTGCGGTTATGAACGGCTCTAGAGGCAGCATGGCTAAATATTTCTGCAGGTGACTTCCAACGACTTGTTGAGTCCACGCCGCGTAAGTTTCTGCACTAGGCCGAGCAAACTGAGGTTCGATGCGATATTAGGGGGTATCCCATGACTATTGTCACCTCAGTGTATTCGCCACAACAGTTATATGGTAGTGTCTGTACATCCTGTGGGTAAAGTGGTAGGACAGATTTATGACCGACGACGGAGGTAGCTTGCAAAGCCACAACCTTACGACTCACTAGCCTATGTTAGTAAAGTTACAGCCTGCACCGAGCAGAATGCTTCAGATTTTTGGTAACCGCTTTCCTCTGCTAATCATTACTGCTAGTATGCAGCGAATATCCTAATTTTCTTTTGCTGAATGTTATTAATTCCAGGAAATTAGCTCTCTTCTACTGCCCTCTGTAGATAACATTTGATCTATGCGGCCTTGCTGGCCATTTATCTGAGTTTTGCAATACATCGTTCCATTATAGTAGAAAAGCGAAGCATTTAATAGAGAAGACGTCCATGAACGAACTGTGTCATTTAATAATACATCGAAGTTTGTCCACATCCAAATTCTTAAGGGGTGCTAGAGCTCTCTCTCCTGTGTACCTGGGAAGATTAGTGTTAGGCAAACGAAATGGAGAAAGTGCCAATATATCACTTTGTCGTCATCGAGTCCTGAACGATCGTTTTCAGAGAAATCAGTTTGTTCATACTGTTTCATTTCGCCTCGTACAGCATCGCTGCTATGTCTGTAGCATCGCTGGTATGCCAGTGACGGGGATAAGGCAATAACAGTGTGGAATATGGTCAGCCACCCAAATTCTCTAGCATAACGGGTGCAGTTTCTTTTCTGGGAATAGCGTCAAGTTCCATTTCTCACTGTTGAGGGTTTGTGTACATCAGTCTTCAAGAATATTCTGGTTGTTCTGGATGCTCAAGGTCGCTTTTCATCTTTCAGAGGAATGTTTATACTAAGAAATACAAATACTATACAGCTTGCTATGGACTGAGGATTCCGCGATTATTGATGGGTTTTCTGTGTGACATTCGTTCTCGAAATATTTTATTAGCCTGTAGTGTCATTACTTTATTCATTTATTTTTGTTCGCCATCTTTAATGCCGTACAAATGGATGATACATTGCTAGTAAAATGTGTAAGTTTCAGCTAAAAACTGTCCATTTGTGCATTACTGTTTGCTTTTTGCACGGAACACATGCTTATGCTGCACCATACATTCAACGATTTTTGACACAACTCACAAATTTCTCCTTTTGTGTGTCAGTGAACAGTAATTTTATTGATTGTTGCCGGCCGCAGTGGCTATGCTGTTCTGGGTGCTTCAGTCTGGAACCGCGCGACCGCTACGGTCGCAGGTTCGAGTCCCGCCTCGGGCATGGATGTGTGTGATGTCCTTAGGTTAGTTAGGTTTAATTAGTTCTAAGTTCTACGGGACTGATGACCTCAGATGTTAAGTCCCATAGTGCTCAGAGCCATTTGATCCATTTTTTAATTGATTGTTGCCGAAGAATGGACGCCAGCAAAGCTACTCGTAAGTCCACGGCCACATGTCCGTACGCTTTGTGTGTGTCAGTTGCGAACCAATACCTCTGGTAAGGAACAATTATTGTAAAATTTCCTTATGACATCCTAAACAGACGAACTTGAGTCACTCTCTTTGTTAACACAACCATCCTTAGCACTAAGGTATGGCATGTTATTTACTCTCAGATGGGCGATAGAATCCGATTCACTGCTTCCGCTAGGACTCGTGTACTCCGTTGGTTATCATCCAAGTGTTCTCCCCGTCTGGTCTATGTACAATCTGTCACAGCCGTCGCACATAACTTTGTAAGTAAATAATTTCGTTGTGACGCAGACAGAGAGAGAGGCTCCTTGTGCTGTTTTTGCCTAAACTGATAGTTCGTCGTGCGAAAGTTTACCTGAATGCTGGTTGGTTGTTTATGTTTTTTGTTGTTGTTGTTGAAAAAAAGCATTGCACCTCTTTCGTTCATCCCAGAAAAGACAAACTAATGAACTCTGTCTTCCTCACCCCTTTTCCTATGTCAGCATGATATCCTTGGGCATTTCGTGCCTTTTATTTGCGAACGTTCCTATATTTCGTTCCTTTTGTTTGTGGGCATTCCTGTGTACGTGTGATTAGTTAAGCACTACTAAATTTAATGTTTCGTTTGGACAACGTTTCTGGCGGACATTATTTTACCTTATTTCGTGTATGTATATTGTACCATTGTGTGTTGAACCGGGGACCTAGAAACGACGGAGAGGCTTCGTCCCGCCATAGCCCTCAGTGGTTCACAACCCCACAACAGGCCACAGCAGTCCGCCCACCCCACCGCCGCCCCACACCGAACACAGGCATATTGTGCGGTTCAGCCCTCGGTGGACCCCCTCCCGGGAATGTCTCATACCAGACGAGTGTAACACCAAATTTTTGCGTGGTAGAGTAATTATGGAGTACGCGTACGTGGAGACAGTGTTTGCGCAGCAGTATCCGATACAGTGTAACTTAGGCGGAATAAGGGGAACCAGCCCGCATTCGCCGAAGCAGATGGAAAACTGCCTTAAAAACCATCCACAGGCTGGCCGGCACACCGGACTTCGACACTAATCCGCCGGGCGGTTTCTTGCCAGGGACCGGCACGCCTTCCCGCTCGGGAAACAGCGCGTTAGAGCACGCGGCTAGCCGGGCGGGCTATATTGTACCATGTAGGTTCCTGTTAGAAATTTAATGAAGCGTGTATACTTTACACTCTCGTTCTGGTATGTACGTGATAGAAGCTGTTCATTCTTGAGAAATTTTCGGACGCGAACAGCCTACTGCTCAAACTGAAATGAGACAATCTCTATAGCCATTTATTTAGACAATAAGCTTAAATAGTTACTCATATAATATTGAAATTTTGTGATGCAGATTTCAGTTATCTTTTATGGACGTGGGCACTAGGGAATACCCAGAATGCTGAAACTGGATGGTTTTAATTGTAAAGAGTATCGAAGAAGTATTTTTGTAGACACGCGTGCTGTGAACAGTTTATAGATTGCATGAACCGTTAACAGCTGTAGAGGTGGACGCCTAGCAAGCACAACTGCGCGTGAACTTGAGATTTTATAGACACAAAAGGCAGTTTAGTTGTCATGCATAAAATAGCCACAATAAATAATGAAATACCATATACAGGTATTCAAAACACAATGCGGATTCGTGGTTGAAAACAACCATTTTGCACGGGCTGAAATTATGTTAGGTTGTTGAAGAGAATATGGAACATGATTTGATATGGATACCATATATATTATGGTAGGACGAAATTTTTTGGCTAGGCTTTCACTGTCACTCATGAGTATTAGTTGGAATACATAATAAAATTTTCACTTTGCAGCGGAGTGTGTGCTGATATGAAACTTCCTGGCAGATTAAAACTGTACGCCGGCCCGGTACTCGAACTCCGGACCTTCGCCATTCGCGGGCAAGTGCTCTACTGTCTGAGCTACCCAATCACGACCCGTCGAGTGTTGCAATGTTCGGAGGAGAGCTTGTGTGCAGTTTGGAAGGTAGGAGAAGGGTACTGACGGAAGTAAAGCTGTGAGGTCGGGTCGTGAGTGGTGCTTGGGTAGCTCAGTTGGGTAGCTCGGTCGGTAGAGCACTTGCCCGCCAAAGGCAAATGTCCCGAGTTCGAGTCGCGGGCCGGCATACAGTTTTAAGCTTCCAGAAAGTTTCAGTTGGGATACATAACTGCACCAAAGTGCAACAAATTGCAGTTAATAAAAGAAAGAGAAAGCCCCTTTTTAGGAGAAACAGAAGTGTCACATTGGACAGTGAAATGTGTTCCACAGATGCAAAGCACATTCAAAGGTATGAGTGGAAAAGAAAGTTGCTTTGCTTACATGTATAGTTTAATTGAACATGATGTAACATTTAACTAAATTTTGGTGTAGTCTGAATAAAAATTCCCTAGAAACACCGTGACTAGCGCTTGTTGAAAAAAGAGCTATTGTTGTCAGAGCCATTAGTGACGAAACTTCAGCAGCAGAATGTGGCGTACCTCCTTGTGTATTGAGATTAATGCAGAATTCTCGAATTTATTTACATACGCAGAATAAATCTTCGTTCAATACCGAAGATGCATAGGCAACTAAATTATCTGTTTCACTATAAGAGTTCCCTAAACGATCAACGTTTTTTTTACATATTCTGCTTCGTTTCTTAATATTGATTCAGTATCTGTACTTGACTTACAAGGGGAGGCCGCCAATTGTGAAATTCAGATTCGATTCATACTGCGCATAATAAAAGCTCATGGCCAGAGGTGTAATGTGGCAAAGCACCAAGATGCACTTCTCAGCCGTTGTCGAGAAAATCGACAGTTAAAAGAAACCGTTGCGGTGAAATACTCTCTACGATTAATGATTTTCTACAGCGTCGTGGCGCAGCGGTAAGCGCTCGGGTTCGTAATCCAAAGGTCGCCGGATCGAATCTCGCGCCATGCAATTTTTTTAATATATATATATATATATATATTAATGAATTGCTTATGCATGTTGGTGAAGGCGGATCGCTCTCCAATTGTTCCGCCTCCATTTTTCCTTTTTTTTTTTTTTTTTTTAACAGGGTGTACCAAACCTCTCCCGTCCGCACTGACTTTCGACGATGTTATAAGTTGCGCTAGGGACCGCATCTACCTTCTTTCGAAGTTAGCAGGCAACTACGCTGTTATGCGGCGGCTCGTTTCGGCCCATTCAACATCTGTCCTCCAAGTGTAACGAGCGAGTAACGGAGTTTATATTTCATACCTGCCACAGCAAATTTGTGCTCGTGGGGTCTCTATTCTAATTCGACTTACGCTATACGTATTCGTTTCGGAATATCGTTTCTACGTCTTCCGTTAACTATACGTGGTTAACATTATGAAGACAATTAATAACATTTGTGAATATATATATATATATATATATATATATATATATATATATATATATACATTTGAATTACAAAAAACAAATACAAAAAAAAGAAGGTTGCATGGCGCGAGATTCGATCCGGCGACCTTCGGATTACGAACGCGAGCGCTTACCGCTGCGCCACGACGCTGTAGAAAAATGTTAATCGTAGAGAGTATTTCACTGCAACGGTTTCTTTTAACTCGATTTTCTCGACAACGGCTGAGAAGTGCATCTTGGTGCTTTGCCACATTACACCTCTGGCCATGGGCTTTTATTCATCTACATCTACATTTATACTCCGCAAGCCACCCAACGGTGTGTGGCGGAAGGCACTTCACGTGCCACTGTCATTACCTCCCTTTCCTGTTCCAGTCGCGTATGGTTCGCGGGAAGAACGACTGTCTGAAAGCCTCCGTGCGCGCTCTAATCTCTCTAATTTTACATTCGTGATCTCCTCGGGAGGTATAAGTAGGGGGAAGCAATATATTCGGTACCTCATCCAGAAACGCACCCTCTCGAAACCTGGCGAGCAAGCTACACCGCGATGCAGAGCGCCTCTCTTGCAGAGTCTGCCACTTGAGTTTATTAAACATCTCCGTAACACTATCACGGTTACCAAATAACCCTGTGACGAAACGCGCCGCTCTTCTTTGGATCTTCTCTATCTCCTCCGTCAGACCGATCTGGTTCGGATCCCACACTGATGAGCAATACTCAAGTATAGGTCGAACGAGTGTTTTGTAAGCCACCTCCTTTGTTGATGGACTACATGCGCAGTATGAATCGAATCTGAGTTTCACAATTGGCGGCCTCCCCTTGTTAGTAACATTCCTCACATATAAACACCTATGTTGTGTGAAATAAGGACGTAACAGATAAAATCACATTCCATTTCTGATATAACAGCATAACAAACGTTTTACAAGCATATTTGAAGAATCGTCTGACGGAGAACTGCTCCTTTTTGGTAGGTCCCACTCACGTTATCGGAACTTCGTTACCGTCATGAACTGCGCAGCTTAAAAGCAGCAGCTCACCTTGGCATTGCATTGCATTTCATAGCGCATTGTAAATCTAACATAAAAAACATATAATGCCAGAAGTTGTAACTTTTTGGTATTATGTCAAGCGCGTTATGAAAGCGCGTAGTATCAGTTGCGGTAATTCTTGCTGCCGAGTTTTTTTGGCAAATGACTTTTCTATGGCTGATAGAAAATACTGAATTTTGTCTCAGTTGTTATCCTGTGTGTCATTCCACTCCGAAACAATAGTAAACAAAATACGTCATTCAGTGATATTAGAAAAGCATTTTTGCGCACTGCAAACTTCCGCCCGCGTCCAAACAGTCCGCGCTTTTCAATATTACATGCTCAGTGTTACCACTTTGCCTCATAACTCCCTGAAAGTAACCACAGTACTCTGAAATAATGTGAATAAAACTACCGTAATCAGGCTTATGCAGTGTAATTAAGAAGAGCGTAATACAGCTCAGAATTGAGTCTTCTCTACCAATTAATTCAACTCTCCTTGTGAATACATTAACCAAAAAAAAATCCTAATTAGGCCATTCGGTCTTAAGATTAAATTAAGGCACAGCTCAAGTCAATCTGCAGTTTGCAATTTTGGCCTACAGTATGTAACTTATGTCAATATTACTTAATTTGAAAAGAAAGAGAAAAAAACATTAAAAATGGCAGGTTAGATATATTTTTCACCTATAACTACAAGTGCCCTAAGTTACATAAAATTCTTGCTATTCTTCAAAACAGCATGTCATTAAAGTCACAAAATAATTAATTTTAGAGAAAAACTCAATGTCTTTTATAGTACATATTTAAAATGTAATTCATTCTGAAATATTATAAATGCAGATACATATATGATTAAATTAACAGTAAAATTAATCCATCGTGCTTGCGCGTTTATAGGCGTGCCTTTTCCGTCCAAGCACTACAAACATATCACCACTGGATTGAGTTCAACAGCGGACGTAAGGCGAAGGTGCTGCGTCCCGCGTATTGATGAAATGCAAAAACGAAAGCGGGCTTAGTACCGCGCATCATCTTTCAAATGAAATTGAAGGCATATCCCAAAAAGGTGTAATATTCGTTATTAATCTTCGTGCGTGAGGAAAATATACGCAGGAAAAATTGCAAAAACAAAACAAAAAACTGTTTGAGGACAGTCTCAAAATTCTCGCCCTGGACACAAAAGAAAGAAAAAAAAAGGATAATTACACGATGAAACCGATATTCTGTTGCCTTCTGCAGTCTTTCATGATTGATGAACCACATGCACATTGTAGCACAGAAGGGGAAATTCCCCCGAAGAAAAAATAATTCTAATGTTTACAAAAATGATATACTTAAAACAATGTAAATACACTGTTTCAAACTTAGTTTGTTAACCGTTTGCCTGGGTCATTGTTGAAACAACTATCCATTAATCTTCAGAATTGCGTTAACTGTAGTGCTTCATATCTAAGCAGTGTGTTAGGCTGCTCAGTTGTTAGTGCTCCATTCACAATAAATGAGGAAAACGTTGACTGTCAATTCCACTTAACAAAGCACGTAATATTAGAGAAAAGCAGGCTCTGCGTTAATTCCACTGGTCACGTGACGTAGGCGTTGGTTTCAAAGCAGACCACGAAAGAGGGAGACGCGTGCGCAGTCTGTATACGTGTGTGTGTGTGTGTATGTATGTATGTATGGTGTAAACATTCCATCGACATCTTCCTCTTAGCGTGACATTTGCAAAAGGAGATTACGAGTCAAATAAATTTCCTAATCGATTGGAGAATACGAAAAAAATAAACCAACAGAAATAAATATCACGTCACAAGACGGAATTTTGCATTCGACGCCAGGCAAGGTGCGTTGTTACGCTATTCATAAGAAACCTCCACAGCTGTATTGACAGGCATTTATGATGTCACTACCGATTTCGTTCGAAAGAACTTTAACAGGTTTTACTGCAAATAGTCTTCGTAACAAAAGTCCCCGCAGAGTTGTGCCAATATCTTGACTTAAGAACTCCACTTATCGAACTTAACTTTAAAGGCAGATTATGGAGAATGACGGTAATATAAACACTCCGTCGACCTCCTACCGAAGTACGGCGAGCGGCATTTGGCATACTGTGTACACTAGTATTCTGTACGAAGTGTGTCACTGGAGACCCCACCGTCTTCCGGCGGTAAAGCATGAGTGAGGTGTATAATGGTGTATTCGAAACGAAAATATTCGTCGTAATTGTAACAGTAGTTACGGTAATTTTTTCCAAAAATCGCCGAACGGTGCACGGAGAACTGCAAACTGGATAATCAGGAGTTTGCTGTGCTTTAATTAAAGCTAGCGCGACAAATTCTGAAGTACTGCCTGAGAACTAGAGACCCTAATCAAGTACGTCTGACAGCAGACGTCGAAGGAATCCAGAAGCGCGCTGGATGGATCGTAACACGACAGTGTAACTGTCCGAAAGCAGAAAAACTATCCCCAGGCACCTAAAAATTGCAGTCGTTACAGGAAAGGCTACATTATTCTTGCAAAACCCTGTTGGCTGAATATAGAAATAGATTGTCTCCATCGTAGAGAGAGAGAGAGAGAGAGAGAGAAAGAGAGAGAGTGTGAGTGAGTGAGTATTTGTAGTTGTAGCTGCGATAACGTGGCGTCTTTTTTCAGAACGACTGCCGTAGCAGAAATATTAAGTGAGAAGTCTTTTTAAGCTTTAAATTGTTACCCCTGCAAACTTTCATAAATGTATTGAAATGTGGCTGTGTCGCGGAAAATGGGTGGGTAATTTTGTCTTAAACTCTGGCCCAGTAGAAGCGCTAGGATGGTTTTAAGGTACGCACTGTGTCTCAGCGTTATCTGTGGGTAAACTCCTCCAGTAGCAAACTTTACACATAGCAGTGAACAACCGCTGCTTGCGTAGGAAAACACAGCCAGCATAGTAGCATTCGCGCACTACATACTGATCGCTATATTCCCGAAATGCATTGACGCCTGCAAGTGACAACACCTATCCTGATGATACTACCTGCGCCAGTGTGACACCTCTTGTTACGCCCAAGTGAAGTCACATTATTTTCCAAACGACGTATGCAAAAATAAGTTCTTATTTACTATCGTTCCAACAAATCGGTTCTTGTTTGCGCTGCCAGATGGGAAACTTCATTGCCATAATTAATTAATCGTTCATAATGGTTGATGGCATATTAATGGGAAGTGAACGTAAAAGTAGCAACTGGAGGACATGGATGTGTGTGATATCCTTATGTTAGTTAGGTTTAAGTAGTTCTAAGTTCTAGGGGACTGATGACCTCAGATGTTAAGTCCCATAGTGCTCAGAACCATTTGAATATACAGAAGACAAACACCTTCTTTGATCAAATCTAAGGCGAGGCGCAAGCAAAGAATACTTGACAAGGGAACTTTTTCAAAGAAAAGTTAACGGTGAAATACTGGCCTTATCCAAGTGCGTCTTTTTTCAGCACGAAAAGATGTTTTGCGCGCTCCATTTCAACACATGCAATTCGGTTACAATTGTGCTACCTGATTTTCGAGAGTACAGCTTCAACAATGCATCGGGCGTAAAGGGCGTACGTATCTCACGTTGCCCCATTGGCTTCCAAGGTCGCTTGATCATCGCGGGTGTTTGAGACTCCGTCTATTTGCCTCCCCTTCCAACAACTTTAGGTGAACCGCACATCGTATAGCAACAGTGGTGCTTGCAGTGCCTCCAGACATGCTCGCAAAAGAATGGGACCAATTTAATTATCGTCTGGCAAACATTAACGTGCGTCCGGTGGTGGACACATTGAACATTTGTGATAGGTAGCTGAAAACTTAGATCCGAGACATATTTGTAAAAAGTATCCCCGTGAATGTACGCGGTGTAAAAGACATGCTCTTGTAAAAATCAGCCGGCCGGAGTGGCCGAGCAGTTCTAGGCGCTAGAATCTGGAACCGCGCAACCGCTACGGTCGCAGGTTCGAATCCTGCCTCGGGCATGGATGTGTGTGATGTCCTTAGGTTAGTTAGGTTTAAGTAGTTCTAAGTTCTAGGGGACTGATGACCTCAGAAGTTAAGTCCCATAGTGCTCAGAGTCATTTGAACCATTTTTTCAGTGCTGGCCCATCAACAAGTGCCAACGTGTGAAACATTCAACGAAACATCATCGATATGGGCTTTCGGGACAGAAGGCCCACTCCTGTACCCTTGATGACCGCGCGACACAAATCTTAAAGGTTTACGCCTCGCCAGGGCCCGTCAACACCGACGTTGGACTGTTGATGACTGGAAACATGTTGCCTGGTCTGACGAGTCTCGTTTCAAATTGTATCGAGGGGATGGACGTGTACGGATATGGAGACAACCTGATGAATCTATGGATCCTTCATGTCGGCAGGGGACTGTTTAAGCTGCTAGAGGCTCTATAATGGTGTAGGGTGTGTGCAGTATGAGTGATACGGGACCCCTGATACGTCTAGATACGACTGACAGGTGACACGCACGTAAGTATCCTGATTGATCACCTGCATCCATTCATGCACATTGAGCATTCCGACGGACTTGGGCAATTCCAGCAGTACAATGCGACACCCCACACATCCAGAATTGTTACGCAGTGGCTCCAGGAACACTCTTCTGAGTTTAAACACTTCCGCTGGCCACCAAACTCCACAGACATGAACATTATTGAGCATATCTGCGACGTCTTGCGACGTGCTGTTCAGAAGAGATCTCCACCCCCTAGTACTATTACGTCCATACCATGTCGTGTTGCGGCACTTATGCGTGTTCGCGGTGACGCTGGTGCTCGTTTAGCGATGTTGTGATCGGTCGCTCCATCTGTCTGATAGAAACTAATCCGCACTCGCAGCTGACCTAAACACCCACGTCGTGCAGCGTATCGAGGGCAATTTTGATTGGCCCCAGCATGTATATGACTTCGTTGGTGCTACTATACGTATGAAACCGAGCTCCAGCGACAAAAAATCGGACGTTGTTCAGGAATATTTTCTGAATGGACAAGGCACAAGTGATCGTCAGTGGCACATTACAGAGTAACCTCATTTCGTCTGATATCCAAGCAGCATTTATCTTCGTATCTGTATTGCACTAAAAATATCCACACTGCGGCGCAAATGTCGTCGGTATACGCTGTGTGTCTTGCCCCCGTTTAGTTACGGAAACTGCCGTTGATGTCAGTAATCCCACCCAGCCTTCGCTCACACTGCTGACCCTCGACGCTCAAAGAATATTCATTTCCGGTCCAGTTGAGATCACCCGCACTAAGGGCCTAATATTAAACCCCAGTACACTCGCAACGGTTTATTATATTGAAATATTTATACTTGTCCCTATATTTCGATCTGACAATGTTGTTATTAGCGTTCTTCTCTACGCGAAATTCTCTCATAATATTTAAAAATTGCAAGGTGTAGATAAACTTCAGTATTTTACGTGATTATTTTTTAAAATGAAATTAAGAGCTTTATTGATTCTTTTTACATCTATACTCTGCAAACCACCATGAGATGCATGGCAGAGGGACCGTCACGTTGTACTAGTTGTTAGGATTTCTTCCCGTTCCATTCACGTATGGAGCGCGGGAAGAATGATTGATTGAATCCTTCTGTGCGAGCAAGCAGTAATTTTTTTAATCTTATCCTTACGACTCCTATGTGAGGGATACGGAGGGGGTTGTTGTATACTACTATAGTAATCATTTAAAACCGGTTCTTGAAACTTCGTTAATATACTTTCTCGGGATAGTTTACGTCTATCTTCAAGAGTTTTCCAGTTCAGTTCCTTCAGTATCTCCGTGATACTATCCCACGTATTAAATAAACCCGTGACCATTCGTAGTGCCCTTCTCCGTATATGTTCAATAACGCCTGTTAAGTCCTATTTGGTACGGGTCCCACACACCTGAGCAATATTCTAGAACCGATCGCACGTGTGATTTGTAGGTAATCTCATTTGTAGGCTGATTGAAATTCCCCAGTATCCTATCAATAAACCTAAATCTACCACATGCCTTACCCACGACTGAGCCTTTTTGATCTTTCCATTTCATATCCCTACAAAGTATACCCAGGTATTTGCACGAGTTGGCTGATTCTAACAACGACTCATTGATATTATAGTCATAGGATACTATGTTCTTTTCTTCATTTTGTGAAGTGCGCAGTTTTACACTTCTGAACATTTAAAGCAAGTTGCGTATCTTTGCATCACTTCGAAATCTTCAGATCTTACTGAGTTGGATTTCACTTGATCGATGTTTTGGAAATCCATGCTGGTTGGCAGTGAGGTGGTCATTCTGGTCAAGATATCTAATTGTGTTTGAGCTCAGAGTATGTTCTAGGACTCTACAATAAATCGATGTCGGGGATAGTGGAAGGTAGGTTTGTGGATCGCTTGTACTACCCTTCTTGTAGGCTGGTGTAGTCTGAGCTTTTTTTCCAAGAACTGAGTACAATTTCTTGTTCGAGGGATCTACGACAGATTAAAGTCAGATGAGGGGCCGACTCACCCCCAAAATTCAGCATACAATCCGACAGGGATTCAATCGGGCCCTGGAGTTTTGTTCCATTTTAACGATTCCAGCCGTTTCTCAACACCATTGACACTAATAGTTATTTCATTCACCTTTTCAGTGGGACGAGGGTTAAATTGGGACAGTTGTCGTGGGTTTTTCTTTGTAAAGGAACATTTAAAAACCGAGTTAAGCCTTTCAGCTTTTGCTTTGCTACCCTCAATTTGGTACGGGTCCCACATACCTGTGCAATATTCTAGAACCGATCGCACGTGTGATTTGTAGGTAATCTCATTTGTAGGCTGATTGAACTTCCCCAGTATTCGATCAATAAACCTCAATCTACGGGACACTAAATTTGTTGCCACGAAAAGTCTTTACATTTGACCAGAATTTCTTAGGTTCTGTAAAAGATCATTAGCAATATTCTGCAACGATAACCACTGAAGTCATGAAGCATTTCTCTCTTGATATTATTAAGCATAGGTCAAATATCACAGTCTTTCTTTCACACAACCAACTTAGAACTAGAAATCAGAAAAGATAAATGCTGTAACGCACTATATTCTTCAAGAATATGTTACAGGCGATGCTTATCGTATTTCCCTATCTATTTTTGAAATGTTCCACTTCAGTTGAAATCCAACATTAATGTGGTAAAGCTTGGACTAGCGGAACATAAAGTATTACGTCAGTCATTCGAGCATACATAGGCAAGACGGGCGTTTTGTAGTATTCATTTTAAATCATACGGAGCAGCACAGGCGTCCCAGGTCTCCGTGGTGGCCGGTGCGTTGTCGCCCTGCTGTTGCCACACACACACACACACACACACACACACACACACACGCACGCACTCCAGACCGGGTACTTTATCTCCCCCAGCACTTCCGGATACTGCGTAGCGTCGCAAATATTGTTTCTGCAACAGTTGTGTAACATTACGAATATTGAAAGAAACAAACAAATTGGAATATAATGTGTTGAAATATGGTAAAACTGATTGAGGGTCCAGTTTGCCTCGTCAGCTGTTTTATTGTAACCTCTGAGACTGGTACAACCGGTTTCGTACCATTCACGTACATCCTCAGGTATATCTCTGTGTAAAAATGTTATACAAAACTTTACAAGAACACGTACTACTGACTTCATCTGTTCAGGATTCTAGCACCCGAGGTAAAAGAAAAACGCATGAGCCGCTATCATAAAATTTCTTAAAAGTTCTAATCTCCCATATTGTTTAAATGGCGTAATGGGTTTCCCATTGTGCAGTGTGGAGCACTGAGGTTACCACTAAGGGAAGTCAAACTTAATAAATTCAGCTATAATTGATAATTTACGTTCTCTCAGCGCTAGACGTCACTAAAATAAAAGTGCTATAACAGTAATGGTGAGCAAGCTCCAAGAGCGGCTAGAAATAAACCCAAACGAAAGAATAATTAAAACAGTAATGTCGAACTCTCACTGTCATAACACTTTTATTTTAGGGACGTCTGGCGCTCTCCGAACGTAAATTATCAGTAACTGGCTTTATTAAGTTTGACTAACGTTGGTGATTGCGTCAGTTTATGCTCTCATTACACCTTGGAACACGCATTAAGCCAATTAGATAGTATGGGACATTAGACCCCGTACCTAATTTTATGATAGCGGCTCATGTCTTTTTCTTAATAACTCGCGTGGCATGATTTTAACTTTTTAGTATTAAGAACTCTGAACGTAGTGAGTCAATAGTACGTGCTCTTGTGAAATTTTTATATATAGTTTTTAATCAGAAATACACCTGAGGATGTGCCAGCGTGGCACGAAACCGGTTGTACCAGTTTCTGTGCGACACAGTAAAACAGCTAACGAGGCAAACTGGAGTCTTAATTTTACTTGCATTTCAACACCTCAATATATTTCAATTTGTTTGAGTGCTGCATTCAATATGTATAATTATTTTAGCTGTGGATGCCTTGCTTATAGGACTGTAGTTTCGTAACATTTCAGCAGAAGATAAATCCACATATATGTTGCTCAGCAATATATTTTCTAGATTTTACTATCTTTTTATAAGGAGAATAAAACTAACGTACTACCGATTGTCTTTGGTTCAAATGCCTCTGAGCACTGTGGGACTCAACTGTTGTGGTCATACGTCCCCTAGAGCTTAGAACTACTTAAACCTAACTAACCTAAGGACATCACACACATCCATGCCCGAGGCAGGACTCGAACCTGCGACCGTAGCGGTCTCGCGGCTCCAGACTGCAGCGCCTAGAACCGCACGGCCACTTCGGTCGGCGATCGTCTTTGGTGAACTGTTACAAACTTCGCAGCGAAACTATGCTGTGCTAATTCGGCAGCGGTGCATTTGTACATAGCGTCTACTAAAAACCGAATCCTTCCTTAAGTGAATACTACACTTGTTTGAAGGTCTTTGTCCAGAAAGGAAGATAATTTTTAGTGTGTATGTGTGTGTGTGTGTGTGTGTGTGTGTGTGTGTGTGTGGGGGGGGGGGGGGGGTGTATCATGAACCGAAAAATACCGGCTGATTCAAAAACAAGAAACAGATTTCAGTTCAGTAGAAATATAAAAGGTAGAAACACCTTGCCCGTGTCACTGCAAAGAGGAATGTTCAAAGTTTTGACACAGAGGCGCTGTTGTATGTTTGTAGGAACATGCCGACCACACCACAAGAGAAATCCTATTGTGTATTGGAATCTGCGCGAAATCAATCCGTTGTTCCAGTGCATCGATTCAGCAAGAAGCCGCCTCTGCACAAACAGATTTATGACAGGCATACAAAAGCCTTGGAAGCTGGTTGCTTATGTAAAGAGGGAAGCACTGGTCGGCTACGCACGTCTGAAGAAAATGTCGAGAGTATTAGAGAGGAGTTCACACGGAGTCCACAAGACGGGCAGGCCACGAACTTCAGCTTCCTCAAACAACGGTATGGCGTGTTCTGAAACGACGCTTGCATATGAACGCTTAAAAGTTGCAGTTACTGCAGCAATTGCGATCCGGCGACCATAACAAAATGTACGAATTAGCGATTCATTTCTCCAGAGTATGGCAGAAGACACTTACTTATGAATGACTCCTCTTTTCGGACGAACCGACATATCATCTATCAGTTAATGTAAATCTCCAAAATGTAAAAATTTGGGCCTCACAAAATATTGCCATCGATCATGAAAGAGACTCACTAAAGTGAACGTCTTTTTCAGCGTTTCCGTTCTCCAAGTTTATGGACTTTTATTGCGAAGGAAAATGTGACAGGAATGTCATACCTTACTGCAAAATTGGTTGTTTCGTCAACTTCATGATGATTCCAGTGATTTCATTTTTATACACGACGATGCCCCGCCTCACTTTGAGATGCAGTGTTATCTTAATACCACCGTTCCATAGCAGTTGATTGGAAGAGGTGGGCAACAACATCTTGTTCCCTTATTATGGGCTTCCAGGTCACCAGACCTCACACTTCGCGATTTTTTTGTTCTATGGGGGTACATAAAAGACACAGTCTTTGTCCCACTTATGGCAGTTACTCTTCAAGAGCTGGAAAATCGAATTGGTGAAGCAGTCGATTCAGTAAATAGGGACCTATCAATTCGTATGTGGAATGAAATGGACTACCGTTTCAGTGTTTCGAGCAATGCATAGTGCCCAGATTGAGTGTATTGTCTGTGCGAACATAAAACTTTTGAACTGCCCTCTATTCAGTCGCATGCTCAGTGTTGTTCTACCTTTCTTAGTTTGCCTGTAATAAACAATTGAAGTCTGTTCTTTCTTTTTGAATCGCCCCATATTGTCACTCCGTAATGAGCCACTGTATGGAACGGGTCCGTTATATCAAAGTAACGAGGAAATCTCCCTGAATTACCTCCGAAATTTTGTTGGGGTTTCAGGTTCACCCTATCGATTAGTTTAATAGCAACTGATGGAACAATTTTTCCCTCGCGATCAGTGATTCTATGCGCATAAGGAACAAGAGCGGTGCGAGGTCATCCTACCACCTCGTATTTTTTGTACGCGTTCGTTGTGGATTCGATTTTGTTGATGGATTGTGTAGGCGCCGTTATTCAACGAGTTTAGCTGTGAGTGCGCTTTAGTTTCGATCGGGGAAAAGACGAGGTAAGTTATACCACAGGGTTTATTGAGCAGGAGCTTCACATACAGCTCACAAAGTATGATACATCTGTGAACACTAAAATGAATTTTGTGAACTGGAAGGGACACGCGTGCTAGCTAGGCAACCACTTACCTTCAAAAGGAAGATAGGGGAGGCAATCGAGGCGCGATTATGGTTACATGTTTTCATAGTGTTGGCTGTTAGCAATAGTTCATCGAAAATAAGAGTAGCAGAAGAGAGCTAGAGTACTTTCAAGTTTTTGATATTGCTGTATTTGGGTCGAAAGTACGAAATATAGTTATAAGCTTAGAAAGGAGCTAAGCTGAATCTTCTGAGAACAGAAAGATCGTTTTGTTTCAGTGTTCAATAAAGGGTTTATATATAGACATTAAATTGTATAATGAAAACTACCTTGTGAACTAAATGAAATGTCTTATGTTTGTTTTTGTGTGTGTGTGTGTGTGTGTGTGTGTGTGTGTGTGTGTGTGTGCGCGCGCGCGCGTGCGAGAGAGAGAGAGAGAGAGAGAGACAGAGAGAGAGAGAGATGTTAAGATAACTTTTTTTAAAGCTGGAATTTGGCAGCAAACAGACACAGTCTGATAATTAGTTGTTCTTCACGATGCATCAGCCGAATTTTGTAGCTATACAATTTATCTTTATGCTTGATGAGGGAATCGAACTCAACATCATCTTTTTTTAGACTGACACTATTCCTGCCAGCCATCAAGCTTTCTATGAATTGGGGTTGGGTAGCAGAGGTTCCTCGACTCTGCGAAAATACGCCTGCTGGAACTGAATAGCCACAATTTCCCGCATTGTCGTGTGACTCTTCGGAAACTGATGATGTCACTTTCGTGATGTTGCAAAAGTGCTCGCAAATCATTTCCGTATTGCTCATTTTGTTTTCGACGCGTGGCACCTTCACTGACTGGAAATGAGACCCTTATGTTGTTGCAAAGTGCAAAAAATGTAACTCTTATCAGGCTCTAGCCTTAGGAATTAGATTTACGATGCTGTTCCTGTCACATTGTGCACTTAACACATCCCTCACTTCGCCGTATGTGCTCATGCACTGGATACCGTCGACAGTGTAAGACCCGTCTAACGTGATCAAGTGCAACGGTGCGACATCCGCTAAGAGCAGCATGGCGATCGATTCTGTTGGAGTGTTTTTTTCATGGCGGGGAGCGATGGGTGTGGTGTTTAAAGCAGACACTGCATCTTATCAAGTTTATACGAGAGGGAACTAATGACGAGGTTGTATGTTACATAAATGTTGAAATACTAGAACATGAGCAAAGCATTAAAAACCTCGCAAACACGGTAGAAAGCGAATGGAGGTGCGGCACATGAATTAAAACCTGGATAGCAATGGCGAAATAGAGATTTTCTAAGGAAATGAGAGTTTTGTACAGCAATGTGTACTAAGATTCGACGAAATGACTGATTAAGTGTTTTGTATGGAACGTCCTCCAGCATGGTGCCGCGACCTGGAAAACAGAGACGAAACATAGAGGCTGGAGGCTTCTGAGATGTGGACACGGTGAAGGATGGTCACAAGAAGTTGGATGGATAGTGTGAAAACTGGGGTAAGTCGGAGAGAAGAGACAATTACTGAATGTAATAAAAAGAAGAAAAAAAACTGGGTGGGGCACACATGAAGAAATAAAATCAGTCTTACAAGGGGCTCCATGGAAAGGCCCTCTTCGATTTTCTTCATACTTGCAGGAGCTGAAAGTGGGTGCGCGGACATGTTTCGTGAAGCATCGCTACACTTCTGAAAAACACTCCAGAAGATCGGCTTTGAAGATTTACAAGCAAAAACAGTTGTGATTATTGTAACAGAGACGTCTGTACTTGTGTGGAAAGCGTTCTAGTCTTATAATTGAGAGGTCAGCTTAATTTGTTATGAATACTTGCATTCTTATGCAGTTAGTGATTAAATAGAAAAATGTTACTTTTTACTTAAAAAATTATGATCAAAATTTGATAATTACTTCAGTTTTATTATAAACATACGTTAGAAATAAAGTAAAAGTAAAAAAAAAAGAAAAATTGCGTCGAACGAGAATCGAACAGCCAACCTCGCGATCAAAATAACTAGAATGCTACACACGCAGCTACGTATTGTTGATTTCAGGTACATGTTCTACCCAAACAGCTGCAGGAATATAAAATAGTATTAAAGTCCTCTTTCTCATCGTAATGGACAAATATTTCGCAATTTCCGCACGAAAGCTTTAAAGCCGTTTTACTTAGGAACAAAACACATTACATTACCCATATCTGACTGTAGAATATCCGAGTGGATAAAATTCACCTCCCATTACTTCCACATTCATGCCAGCATATTGAGGATGTACAGAAAACATGTCGGTTTTGGTACGATTTACTATAGCAAACGATGGGAAACTACGTACCAGTAGTTAAAAGCATCTTGTATATCGACACCATCATATGTCCTTGTCAGATAAAGGACCATTTGCTTTCTTCTCAACAGGTTGCGTTGCATACAATGATGGTCTACCAGCCTTTCTTTTCGACTCTGCTATCAAACCCTCTGTCTCCCTCAGTATTGTCTTCATTGCAGAGTCAAAGCACTGCTTGAAGCACTACAGTGCTGGATTGCTAATACAGTCTGATGTAACCAAAAAATCTGTTAAGAAATGTATTTTGATATCCGCTTGTGTGGACGACTTTTTCGTACCCTGTTTCTTAGTTTCGTCATCCATCACTAAACGATCGGCTTCAGAATCAAATCAATTTCGGATTCTGTATCTGGCCTGGCCTCGGCATTGTATCAGGTAGTTGCCACCTCCAGGCGCTTCTGGGTACTTTACAAGTTTTCTCTGTAAAATTACGCTTTTAAAATTCTCAATAAATATGGGCGGATACCACCGAGGGTTTTGCTGAACTAAGGTGTCTTAGAGGGACTGTTTTTTTTTCTTGCATCTGTCAGTGTCACATCCCTCTGTGATGACACCAGAGGAGGGCATGAAATAGCACTCGAAAAGCATAAGTAGTGCCCTTTGCTGCTTCGGATCACGTTCAGATGTCGTCGAGTGGTTTTGAACAGTCTCCAGTGGTTCCACCCTGTACACCAGAGCAAAAATTGTGGTCTCTGTACTCAAAGTGGGTGAGATCATGTTCAATAAGGCTGCAGTCCAGTGATGTACTTCGAGAAGGGGTGAATTGCCTAGAAAGCGTCAACAATGCCAAAGGTTCTCAAGAACGTCGTTCTTTTGGTCATCGTACTCTGAAATGCCGTTTTCAGATCTTGAAATGTGTGGGAATTAACCTTTCAGAGAAACGGGCAGCCTGATTGACGCCCCATATTGCATCCTCTGAAGCCTTTTTGTTTAGATTCCGAGCGGCGGCGTTTCTGAAATGTTTTCTTCCGCCATCCATGAAAAAACCTATTTCAATTCTGGGTGTTGTGGTTGTGGCCTCCATCGCAGAGGCGTCAAAAGACGGGATAACATGTGGGTAGGAGGCTCTGTGTCGGCCCTCCCATCGTATGACACGTCCACGATGGCGTTGGGCAGAATTATGGTGAAATTTGGTGCCAATGTGACATCATACCACTACAGAGGAAAGCATAAGCACCTTTGAGCCTAATTTCAAACTTATGCGTTGGAATGGGAGACAATTAAGAGGTTTCGAAAAATTACTCTTTTAATTTGTTGCGCAGAGTACTTCACGCGCGTCCATTGTCGTGAACAAACTGTGCGACTTGTGCGCCAGTTGCAGCAGACAACTGCCGCTAGCGAGCACTGCCTGACAAAGGCCGATTAGGAGCACCTTTCGTGAGACGTAGCACGTCATTCCAGAGCGTGCAGTAACCGATGGATACCAGGTCTGGCGTGCTTCGCGTTGAGAAACACGTTCCGTGGGAGAATGGCTGTCTCTTGTTAGAAGTGTGTGTGGAAGTGAAGAGGAGGAAAGGGAGGAAAAGATTTTTGGTCCTGGATGACGTGTTGGACGATGGCAGCCCACACAACAGCCTTCTTTCGAACCAAGTACTAAGTTTAAGACATTTTGAGAACAGAAGACCCTAGGACCTTATTTAAGATCAAGTGTTCTCAACAAAATTTGTAAGTAAAATAAATTAAAAAATGTCTGTCACTTGTTTCGTGAAACGACTTGGCCACGAGTAAGAAATAAAACAAATTAGGGAAACATTTGACATCTTTTCAATGATGTCCGAAATCATGTACAGCAAGAGAGATGCATCAAATGATTCTCTAATCGCTTTTATTTCTTACTTTTACACAAATCGTTTCGCAAAACATTTGACGTTTTTTTTAATATTTTATAAATTATTTATGCAAACTATTTAGATAGGTGGAAAAACTTTTTCTTGGCACTTAACTGATTGCTGATGAGTTATGTTCTCGACAATCAACACTCACCAAAATTTCTTGGTTGTTCAGTGGGTTTTATTAGAAATGTAATGTCTCTGATAAAACCTTTGTAGAGGTAGTAGTTTTATATTTCTCGCTACCCCAAAGAGCCTAGACCAGTGGTTCCCAAGTGGAAAATGAAATTTTCTGAGGGGTAAAAATTAAACGATTCGATTCTGTTTCAGTCACAAGACTAAATTATTTTCAGAAGATCAGTACTATTATCACAATTTTGTAAGACTCTAATAGTGATTATATAAGTTATCGATAATTTTTTTTTCTGAATATATAGCATTAATTTGGTGGAGGTTATAGGTTCCTCACATAGTCCACCCACTGTAAACATATGTTGTGCTTTGTCCCGTGCATCGCTGATGATAAAAGTGAGACACAAACCAGGGTGTATACGGCCCGGGAGATCCGGGAAAATCTGGGAATTTTTTCATCCGGGAGAAAACCGGGAAAAACTCGGGAGTTTTTTAGAATTCCGGGAATTTTTCATTGTTTTAGTTTTCTGTTAAATGTTAGTAATTTTGACTGGTAAGAACCGATACTCTAACAAAGGATATTACTGTATCCCGCTATTGCAGAATAACACTTCAACAATAAAACATAAATGAGAGAAAAACAAAAATAACATAAATTTCAAAGGAAATGTGCCGTATACAGCAACGACACACAGTGCTCATGCAAGCGTGTGCCAACAGCAAAACGTGTCAAAGGCTTTAGGAAGACTATGCAATGCTTCATAACAACAAATTGCCTCCGATGAGCGTGAAGTCACAACTGTTCGCATTAGATTCGTTTTAGCAGTTACGAGCTGGCTCATGCGCATGCGCAGTTGAGCCGCGTTTGAGTAGTAGATTCTCCCGCTTCTGGCTACAGGAATGTGGCTGTTGGCTGTCCAAGCAGTTGCAGCAAGCAGCTAGATGCTACCGGTAGAAGGGGGCGCCAAATTCATATTCTTGAGGGGGGGAAAAAAAACCTTGTTTCACAAAGCACTTAGCATCCAGCGCACGCTGGTCTATCGATTATTCATGATTTTGAAACCCATCCTTGTTCGTTTTTGAACATTTTTGAACACATTTCAAGTTGATTTCTGAATGAATCATAAGTTGATTTTTGAATTCGTGCATAGTGTACGTGATGTCTCTGTCAAGAGAATCCTCGTCGCATCTAGAAATAAACTTTCTGCAGACAAAAGGGGACGGGGCTATATGAGCTGAGCGGAGTAAATCCGAACGGATGAATGCCAATCGCTGCCTGATTACCTGGTTGATTGGGTTTGCGAATGATAAGCGTTGTTATAATTACTACCGAAATCCATAGATTCAGACTACCATAATGGAAATAAACGACTAACAGGAATAACAGGTGAGAAAGATTAGTATTATCTTCTCGATGTATCCAAGAAAATGAAATTTTGACAGAAAATTTTTGGCCAGATCGCTACACTAGTAAGGACCAGTTGTACAGTCCCCGGCTAGCAGCCGTTTAAGTTCTATTCTGGAAGTAATGCGGAAAACGTGTCTTACGAACATGCAACAACGCCTAACCGGAGAATAATCGCGGAATATCTAAACCCCTGATTCTGGTAGGGTTAGTGAAGTTAATCGGCGAACAAATTTTGACAATGGCAAGAATAGCTACAGAACTGGTGATGGCAAGATTGTTCGTTAGAACAAAGAAGGAGAAGAAATGGGGACATCACACAAATTATGGAAGAATAAAACTATTCCAAATTTATATAAAAATTTCGTAATACTACTTTTTGATCTCATGCTTGAGAAACTGGTGCGCATGAATGAAATGTGAAAATATTTCCTAACATAAAGCTTTTTGCTTGTAGTAGGCCTAATAGGCATTTGATATTGGTACTTCGTGAATTATATTCTGTCGTGTTATAAAATTGACCATTTGTGCCAAAACAGTCTCGTTTATTTGGTGTGTGTTACAAAACTGCTGCAATATTAGAAAGACCTATTTTGTTTTATCTAGCAGGCAGTGACAAACGTAATCAGATCGAGAAACCACACCAGTCTTGGGTATTTTTGTATTAACGGCTTTTTCAGTGTTAGATAACGACATTTCGATTTTTCATGTAGCAAAACGTTTGACGAACTTTGATGAGGTAATAGATTCTCTCGCAGAAAGGAAAGCACGCCATGTAAAGCTGTAGCAAGATTAGAGAGAAAAAAATGCTAGGAGCTAAGGATTGAAGAAATGTATACTTCCGTGCTTGTCTCTTCTCTTTATTGGTTTTATGTATCCTATATTTAATTTTATGTCACACAAAACAACAAGTTATTAGCTAGTAGGCAATAAAGAGTGCAAATTTTCTGAAGAGTTCTTGTTCTCCAGATTTCAAATAATCCCATTCGCTATTAATTGCGAGGTTTTTTTTTTTGTAGAAAAAGAGGGGCAGGCTGTCAAATCGGCTGACTGGGAGCAGGAGAGGCACTACAGGACATTTCGGTTTCCACTGTCCTGAATATAGCTTGATGGCATCCATTACAAGATATAAAAGTTCCAATACCACAGGGTCCGGCATAAAAAACTCCCTGATTACAAAGTAACGTGCAGCGGACAGTAGAAGGAGCAGAGTGGTGGGGGGCGCGTCGTTAAGTAGCTGCCTACGTGCCGTTTTCAGTGTACGCCATGGCGTGGTCTGGTGAACATGTGCCTTCGTAGTGGAAGATTTTATTCAAAATGGCGAATCGCCTATTAATACTCAACGTGCTTTTCGCGTTCGCTTTGCGCTCGGACGACGGGACCCTGTTCCCGATAAGAAAACAATTTATTCTTGGGTTGCTAACTTTCGTGAGACAGGTTCCGCATTAAAAAGGAAACCACCTGGACGACCACGGACTGCAACAGGCCCCGGAAATGTTGATGCAGTTAGAGCTTCAGTTCAACAATCTCCTCGACGATCCGCTAAAAAGCATGCGGCAGCATTACGGATATCTGATCGAAGTGTGAGAAGAATCTTGCATCGAGATCTTAAAATGCATCCTTACAAACTTGTAACTACGCAGGAACTGAGTGAACGAGACTGTGGTGTCCGTGTAAGTTTGTGCCAAGACCTTCTTCGGAACATTCCTCCCAACGATATTGTGATTTTTTCTGATGAAGCACACTTTCACCTTGCCGGAACAGTGAACAGCCAAAATTGCAGGTACTGGTGTGAACACAATCCCCAAGAACTTCATCAACGACCACTTCATAGCCCTAAAGTAACAGTATGGTGTGCTGTTTACAATTCCGGAGTGATCGGTCCTTACTTTTTCGAAGAAAATGACAGGAATTTAACTGTCAACAGTGAACGCTATTGTGCCATGCTCCGCGACTTTCTCCAACCGCAACTAAGGGAGCTTTTTGGTGAAATAGAGAACGTGTGGTTCCAGCAAGATGGTGCTACAGCCCACACAGTGCGGCAGTCACTGGCATTGGTGAAGGAAATGTTTCCTGGACATGTGATCTCGTTGCGTGGAGACATTGGCTGGCCCCCACGATCGCCGGACTTAACGCCCTGTGATTTCTTTCTTTGGGGCTATTTAAAAGCAAAAGTTTATGAACAACGTCCACAATCTTTACGAGCCCTGAAAGAAGCAATTACACAAGAGGTTGAAGCTATTCCACCTGAAATGACTCAAAGAATAATGAATAACTTCAGGGAAAGACTCAATCAGTGTGTCGACAGTGCAGGAAGCCATTTAAGGGATGTTTTATTTAAAAAGTAAGACCATAAGAGTATTTTCTAAAATGGCATAATATGTACTTTTATTTAGTATAAATAAAATTGTTCTACCTTATTTGTTTTTGTTTTTATTAGCTTTCCTTAAAGGGGAGGTTTTTCTGCCGGACCTTGTACAAAGCGAAATACAGTGGCGCGCGGTATAAGAACGCTGTCTGAAGGGGCGCGGCACAGCACTTTGGCACACTTAAGACCAAACAACATGTCTTACATTTCCTCGAACACACGTGTTTTATGTTTCAGACTTTTCAGAAAGATGTGCGCTACAAGATGAACATATTTCTGAAAATTCGATTTTTTTAGTATTGACTCGGTTAGCAAATATCGTAGATAGTGGGTAGTCTCCACGTGACCCGTGTTTCCATTTAGTGATTTTGCTGTTTCTTCTTCATTTACTCTCACGTCAAATGAAAACAGAACGGATATATGTGTCCGGGAGCTATCATGCGAATTAAAATACATTCACATAATTACGGAAGGCTAAAATATGTTATTAGTTTCAGATTTTATTTTATTTCCGCCTTTCTGACAGTCAGGCATTAATCGCCTTGCAGAACAATGAAGTTATTTTTGTCTGTTTGCTAAAGAAATTTGACTTATATTAACCTTTTCCGCAGAGGCAGTCAATGTATTTGAAACGAAACGTTTAATTCCACTGTACTGGCTAGTTTCAACTATTTGCTGCATTTCAAGTGCACGTTTTCGTCTTCTAGCACGTATGGCATTATGCCATAATAAAGAACCAAACTTGATATGATACAGTACTGGTGCTCCACGAAAGTTTACATCCCGTAAACCACACTGAAAAGCTTAATATCAGATTGAAGTCTACTTCATTGGGAATCTGGACATACGAATGTGCACTTTAAGTATGCATTTTAACTGTGCACATTTTAGGATGGTTCACGAAATTCCGATGCTCTTGGAGTATCCTCTGATGTCTTGTCTCTTTTATGATACAATATATGATCTTTTAATGTTTTACACGTACAAACATACGGGCTTCTTACGGCATGGTAGCTGCGCAAGCGCAGTGTCCCTCTTACCTTCGCTCTCTGGCAACTGCTGAAACGAACCTATTTCTAACAGGTCGCGGGAAAATATTGCGAATGATGGTTTGAAAAGCGATACTTTCAAAGTAAATATCCTTTTACGTAAGTTGAACTATGTGCAAGAACGTACCATGAATTTCTTAAATCACAGAGCGTTTGACTCTCATTTAAAAATCAACTGTCTGATGACGAGCCATTTAGAATAATTTCGAAACCTGAAGATCAGACATTTACGTCATTATTAAAAATGATTTGTATGATATATCTTAAAGTGTAACACGCGCAAAAAAGATCAACATTATATGCGAAAGCTCTTGCAGCTTATTAACTTCAGATCAATATTATATGTGAACGCTTTTCTTTTCTTGTAGCAACACTATGTTTATTAATTTAAACTATTAACTTTCCATGTTTGTGTGTTCGTGCTACTTAACAGTGATGTTGCTGTTGGCTAACTACATCACGTGTCCTATGCTCTGATTATCCGCTGTCATCGGCTGGCGAGATCACGTGACATGACCTATGACTGGATTACAAAAGCGCATCACAATCTCGATTTCAATGATTCAGATAGTAACATGCGGTGTTTGGTGGAATTCCAGTGTACACTTTCGGTAATACGAAAATACGTAGAGTACATGTTACTGCACATCAAAGATATTTCGAAAACGTGTCTTTTTCCCTAAGTTTCGTTTTCTAAAGTGCCAGGAAATTCAACGCCCGTGTATAAAACCATAACCATTCAAATGACTGATATGTTTTGCTGGGAAAATATACTGTCACTTAACACGGAAAAAGTGTGTTTTCACCCGGGAGAAAGTGTATTTTTAACCGGGTAATCCGGGAATTTTTTTCCTTGTCCGCGTATACACCCTGCATACACAACAAAAGCTAAATACTGAATAAAATGTCTTTTCCAAGTTGTAGATATACCTGCACAAATCCAGAAATTACTTCGTTACTCTGTTCAAAACAGATAAATAAATTAATTGACTGGACGACACAACAGAAATTACATAAGGGTTACTATAGTGCTGTACAGTTTATTATTATTCTTTCTTTTCTCAGACGTTATGTCTGGTCAAAAATGGACAGTGGCGCGGACCTTGATCAAGCGTGACTTCCTTTTAACTGTATGGTATATGTTGTTGTTGTTGTGGTCTTCAGTCCTGAGACTGGTTTGATGCAGCTCTCCATGCTACTCTATCCTGTGCAAGCTTTTTCATCTCCCAGTACCTACTGCAACCTACATCCTTCTGAATCTGCTTAGTGTATTCATCTCTTGGTCTCCCTCTACGATTTTTACCCTCCACGCTGCCCTCCAATACTAAATTGGTGATCCCTTGATGCCTCAGAACATGTCCTACCAACCGATCCCTTCTTCTGGTCAAGTTGTGCCACAAACTTCTCTTCTCCCCAATCCTATTCAATACTTCCTCATTAGTTATGTGATCTACCCATCTAATCTTCAGCATTCTTCTGTAGCACCACATTTCAAAAGCTTCTATTCTCTTCTTGTCCAAACTATTTACCGTCCATGTTTCACTTCTGTACATGGATACACACCATACAAATCCTTCAGAAATGACTTCCTGACACTTAAATCAATACTGGATGTTAACAAATTTCTCTTCTTCAGAAATGCTTTCCTTGCCATTGCCAGCCTACATTTTCTATCCTCTCTACTTCGACCATCATCAGTTATTTTGCTCCCCAAATAGCAAAACTCCTTTACTACTTTAAGTGCCTCATTTCCTAATCTAATTCCCTCAGCATCACCCGACTTAATTAGACTACATTCCATTATCCTTGTTTTGCTTTTGTTGATGTTCATCTTATATCCTCCTTTCAAGACACTGTCCATTCCATTCAACTGCTCTTCCAAGTCCTTTGCTGTCTCTGACTTAATTACAATGTCATCGGCGAACCTCAAAGTTTTTATTTCTTCTCCATGAATTTTAATACCTACTCCGAATTTTTCTTTTGTTTCCTTTACTGCTTGCTCAATATACAGATTGAACAACATCGGGGAGAGGGTACAACCCTGTCTTACTCCATTCCCAACCACTGCTTCCCTTTCATGTCCCTCGACTCTTATAACTGCCATCTGGTTTCTGTACAAATTGTAAATAGCCTTTCGCTCCCTGTATTTTACCCCTGCCACCTTTAGAATTTGAAAGAGAGTATTCCAGTCAACATTGTCAAAAGCTTTCTCTAAGTCTACAAATGCTAGAAACATAGGTTTGCCTTTCCTTAATCTTTCTTCTAACATAAGTCGTAAGGTCAGTATTGCCTCACGTGTTCCAGTGTTTCTACGGAATCCAAACTGATCTTCCCCGAG
This sequence comes from Schistocerca piceifrons, assembly GCF_021461385.2. Taxonomy (NCBI): domain Eukaryota; kingdom Metazoa; phylum Arthropoda; class Insecta; order Orthoptera; family Acrididae; genus Schistocerca; species Schistocerca piceifrons. The sequence continues at coordinate 323,132,020 of NC_060140.1, forward strand.
GTTGGCTTCTACTAGTTTTTCCATTCGTCTGTAAAGAATTCGTGTTAGTATTTTGCAGCTGTGACTTATTAAGCTGATAGTTCGGTAATTTTCACATCTGTCAACACCTGCTTTCTTTGGGATTGGAATTATTATATTCTTCTTGAAGTCTGAGGGTATTTCGCCTGTTTCATACATCTTGCTCACCAGATGGTAGAGTTTTGTCAGGACTGGCTCTCCCACGGCCGTCAGTAGTTCCAATGGAATATTGTCTACTCCGGGGGCCTTGTTTCGACTCAGGTCTTTCAGTGCTCTGTCAAACTCTTCACGCAGTATCGTATCTCCCATTTCATCTTCATCTACATCCTCTTCCATTTCCATAATATTGTCCTCAAGTATATCGCCCTTGTATAGACCCTCTATATACTCCTTCCACCTTTCTGCTTTCCCTTCTTTGCTTAGAACTGGGTTTCCATCTGAGCTCTTGATATTCATACAAGTGTTTCTCCTTTCTCCAAAGGTCTCTTTAATTTTCCTGTAGGCGGTATCTATCTTACCCCTAGTGAGATAGGCCTCTACATCCTTACATTTGTCCTCTAGCCATCCCTGCTTAGCCATTTTGCACTTCCTATCGATCTCATTTTTGAGACGTTTGTATTCCTTTTTGCCTGTTTCACTTACTGCATTTTTATATTTTCTCCTTGCATCAATTAAATTCAATATTTCTTCTGTTACCCAAGGATTTCTACTAGCCCTCGTCTTTTTACCTACTTGATCCTCTGCTGCCTTCACTACTTCATCCCTCAAAGCTACCCATTCTTCTTCTACTGTATTTATTTCCCCCATTCCTGTCAATTGCTCCCTTATGCTCTCCCTGAATCTCTGTACAACCTCTGGTTCTTTTAGTTTATCCAGGTCCCATCTCCTTAAATTCCCACCTTTTTGCAGTTTCTTCAGTTTTAATCTACAGGTCATAACCAATAGATTGTGGTCAGAGTCCACATCTGCCCCTGGAAATGTCTTACAATTTAAAACCTGGTTCCTAAATGTCTGTCTTACCATTATATAATCTATCTGATACCTTTTAGTATCTCCCGGGTTCTTCCATGTATACAACCTTCTTTCATGATTCTTAAACCAAGTGTTAGCTATGATTATGTTGTACTCTGTGCAAAATTCTACCAGGTGGCTTCCTCTTTCATTTCTGTCCCCCAATCCATATTCACCTACTATGTTTCCTTCTCTCCCTTTTCCTACACTCGAATTCCAGTCACCCATGACTATTAAATTTTCGTCTCCCTTCACAATCTGAATAATTTCTTTTATTTCATCATACATTTCTTCAATTTCTTCATCATCTGCAGAGCTAGTTGGCATATAAACTTGTACTACTGTAGTAGGTGTGGGCTTCGTATCTATCTTGGCCACAATAATGCGTTCACTATGCTGTTTGTAGTAGCTTACCCGCATTCCTATTTTCCTATTCATTATTAAACCTACTCCTGCATTACCCCTATTTGATTTTGTGTTTATAACCCTGTAGTCACCTGACCAGAAGTCTTGTTCCTCCTGCCACCGAACTTCACTAATTCCCACTATATCTAACTTCAACCTATCCATTTCCCTTTTTAAATTTTCTAACCTACCTGCCCGATTAAGGGATCTGACATTCCACGCTCCGATCCGTAGAACGCCAGTTTTCTTTCTCCTGATAACGACATCCTCTTGAGTAGTCCCCGCACGGAGATCCGAATGGGGGACTATTTTACCTCCGGAATATTTTACCCAAGAGGACGCCATCATCATGTAATCATACAGTAAAGCTGCATGCCCTCGGGAAAAATTACGGCTGTAGTTTCCCCTTGCTTTCAGCCGTTCTCAGTACCAGCACAGCAAGGCCGTTTTGGTTATTGTTACAAGGCCAGATCAGTCAATCATCCACACTGTTGCCCTTGCAACTACTGAAAAGGCTGCTGCCCCTCTTCAGGAACCACACGTTTGTCTGGCCTCTCAACAGATACCCCTCCGTTGTGGTTGCACCTACGGTACGGCAATCTGTATCGCTGAGGCACGCAAGCCTCCCCACCAACGGCAAGGTCCATGGTTCATGGGGGGGATGGTATATGTTACATTGCATTTAGGAACTTTCGTCTAATTGAACACGTATCAATAATTACAGATTTCTGTAGTTGTATATATAAGTTTGGATGTAGCTGTATTGCGTTAATGTACTGGTGGATATTGTGTGGTATGACTCCTGTAGTTGATAGTATAATTGGTATAATGTCAACTTTATCCTGATGCCAGATGTCCTTTACTTTACTTCCTCAGCCAGTTGGATGTATTTTTCAATTTTTCTTCTGGGGTATTCTGTATTTGCTAGTAGTGTACATCCGCTTGTGATGTGATCTACTGTTTCTATTTGTTGTTTGCAAAGTCTGCATTTATCTGTTGTGGTATTGAGATCTTTAATAATATGCTTGCTGTAATATCTGGTTTTTATTGTTTGATCCTGTATTGCAATCATGAATCCTTCCGTCCCACTGTATATATTGCCTTTTAGCCATGTGTTGGATGCGTCTTGATCGATGTGTGGCTGTGTTAGATGATATGGGTGCTTGCCATGTAGTGTTTTCTTTTTCTAATTTACTTTCTTCGTATCTGTTGATGTTATGTGATCTAAAGTGTTGTAGAAGTGGTTATGAAATTGCAATGGTGTAGCCGATGTATTTATATGAGTGATTGCTTTGTGTATTTTGCTAGTTTCTGCTCGTTCTAGAAAGAATTTTCTTAAATTGTCTACCTGTCCATAATGTAGATTTTTTATATCAATAAATCCCCCTCCTCCTTCCTTTCTGCTTAATGTGAATCTTTCTGTTGCTGAATGTATGTGATGTATTCTATATTTGTGGCATTGTGATCGTGTAAGTGTATTGAGTGCTTCTAGGTCTGTGTTACTCCATTTCACTACTCCAAATGAGTAGGTCAATACTGGTATAGCATAAGTATTTATAGCTTTTGTCTTGTTTCTTGCTGTCAATTCTGTTTTCTGTATTTTTGTTATTCTTTGTCTATATTTTTCTTTTAGTTCTTCTTTAATATTTGTATTATCTATTCCTATTTTTTGTCTGTATCCTAGATATTTATAGGCATCTGTTTTTTCCATCGCTTCTATGCAGTTGCTGTGGTTATCTAATGTGTAATCTACTTGTTTAGTGTGTTTTCCCTTGACTATGCTATTTTTCTTACATTTGTCTGTTCCAAAAGCCATATTTATATCATTGCTGAATACTTCTGTTATCTTTAGTAATTGATTAAGTTGTTGATTTGTTGCTGCCAGTAGTTTTAGATCATCCATGTATAGCAAATGTGTTATTTTGTGTGGGTATGTTCCAGTAATATTATATCCATAATTTGTATTATTTAGCATGTTGGATAGTGGGTTCAGAGCAAGGCAGAACCAGAATGGACTTAATGAGTCTCCTTGGCATATTCCACGCTTAATCTGTATTGGCTGTGATGTGATATTATTTGAATTTGTTTGGATATTAAGTGTGGTTTTCCAATTTTTCATTACTATGTTTAGGAACTGTATTAATTTAGGATCTACTTTGTATATTTCCAATATCTGTAGTAACCATGAGTGGGGTACACTATCAAAAGCTTTTTGGTAATCAATGTATGCGTAGTGCAGCGACCTTTGTTTAGTTTTAGCTTGATATGTCACCTCTGCATCTATTATCAGTTGCTCCTTTGCAGCAGCGTTTTTGTTCTTCATTTATAATTTTTTTCTGTGTTGTATGTGTCATTAATTTCTGTGTAATGACTGAAGTTAATATTTTGTATATTGTTGGCAGGCATGTTATGGGGCGATATTTTGCTGGGTTTGCTGTGTCTGCTTGATCTTTAGGTTTCAGATAAGGTATTCCTTGTGTAAGTGTATCAGGGAATGTGTATGGGTCTGCAATGTAATTGTTAAATAATTTAGTTATGTGTGAATGTGTTGAGGTGAACTTCTTTAGCCAGAAATTTGCCATTTTATCATTTCCAGGGGCTTTCCAATTGTGCGTAGAATTAATTGCTCGGGTGACTTCATGTTGCAAAATTATCACTTCAGGCATTTGTGGCGTCATCTTGTATGAGTCTGTTTCTGCTTGTATCCACCGTGCGTGTCTGTTATGTTGTACCGGGTTTGACCATATGTTGCTCCAAAAGTGTTCCATGTCTGTTATGTTTGGTGGATTGTCTATTTTAATGTGTGTATTATCTATTGTCTGGTAAAATTTCTTTTGGTTTGTGTTGCATGTTTGGTTTTGTTTCCTTCTATTTTCACTTTTTTTGTATCTTCTAAGTCGTTTGGCCAATGCTTGTAATTTCTGCTTCCTTTTCATCTAATTGCTCTATCGCTTCTTGTTGTGAGATTTTACCTAACCTTTTTCGGTTTTTGTCTGATATTTCATTTCTTATAAATTGTGTTAGCTGTCCAATGTCTTTTCTCAGTTTTTCTATTCTGATCCGTAGCCTGTGTTGCCATGCTGGTTTTGTGGGTTTCTTCTGTGTGTTGGTTGGTTCTGATCTCTGCCTAGTGTGTATATTTAGTGTAGTGAGTGCTCCTATATAAATCAGTAGTTGTAACTCTTCCATAGTTGTACAGGGCCATAGTTGTACAGGGCTATTACAAATGATTGAAGCGATTTCATAAATTCACTGTAGCTCCATTCATTGACATATGGGCACGACACACTACAGATACGTAGAAAAACTCATAAAGTTTTGTTCGGCTGAAGCCGCACTTCAGGTTTCTGCCGCCAGAGCGCTCGAGAGTGCAGTGAGACAAAATGGCGACAGAAACCGAGAAAGCGTATGTCGTGCTTGAAATGCACTCACATCAGTCAGTCATAACAGTGCAACGACACTTCAGGACGAAGTTCAAAAAGATCCACCAACTGCTAACTCCATTCGGCGATGGTATGCGCAGTTTAAAGCTTCTGGATGCCTCTGTAAGGGGAAATCAACGGGTCGGCCTGCAGTGAGCGAAGAAACGGTTGAACGCGTGCGGGCAAGTTTCACGCGTAGCCCGCGGAAGTCGACGAATAAAGCAAGCAGCGAGCTAAACGTACCACAGCCGACGGTTTGGAAAATCTTACGGAAAAGGCTAAAGCAGAAGCCTTACCGTTTACAATTGCTACAAGCCCTGACACCCGATGACAAAGCCAAACGCTTTGAATTTTCGGCGCGGTTGCAACAGCTCATGGAAGAGGATGCGTTCAGTGCGAAACTTGTTTTCAGTGATGAAGCAACATTTTTTCTTAATGGTGAAGTGTTTAAACCTCCTCTAGCAAGAAACGTGCCAGAACTGCGAGCTCGCATCAACGATGCTTTCGAACTCATTGATGGGGACATGCTGCGCAGAGTGAGGGGAGGAACTTGATTATCGGCTTGATGTCTGCCGAATCACTAAAGGGGCACATATCGAACATTTGTGAATGCCTAAAAAAACTTTTTGAGTTTTTGTATGTGTGTGCAAAGCATTGCGAAAATATCTCAAATAGTAAAGTTATTGTAGAGCTGTGAAATCGCTTCAATCATTTGTAATAACCCTGTATTTTCGTTTATTTTGCTGTGTATGATTGTGTTGATAGTTTTTATTGTTGTTTCGACTTGTGGGTTACTTGGTGGTCTATGTAAGATTGGTCTTACGTCTGTATTTGTGTCTTTGTATTCTGTATATGTCAGTTGAAATTTTTCTTCTATATCTAACATGTGTGTCACTTCGTGTTCTATTTGTGCTTGTTCTGGTGGTTGTCTTAAGATTTCGTTTTCCTCTCATTGTTTAGTTATTATTATTATTATTATTATTATTATTATTATTAGAGTGGTTAGACACAAAGCATTAACATTCTAAATCGTTCAATTTCTGCCAGTACATTAAGTATAGTGCACAATCTGAACTTGTTTGATTTTACTCGTAAATGGGGTTGCAGGATGCAGGTCAAGCAAGTGCCGCAGTGGAGATGAGTTATGCAGGGGAAGCGTGTTTGTAACAAGTGTGTACTCTCACTGCGGATAGTTAGCTTTTTTTGAGAAACAGATGTGTTAGTACTTGCGATACACCACAAATTCCTTCATCATTCATTCTAAAACACACACACACACACACACACACACCATTCATCTTTCCTGATTCTAAAAATAAAATTATTCCAAGAAAAGTCTTTCAGTCTACAGTTTAGTTAGGTGCTGAAGTTGGTGATAATGTGGGGGAGGTAGGCAACGGATAGCAGGGGAGGGAGTGAGGAGGGACGGCGGGGGTACTAGATGATGTTTGATTGCACTCGGGCGTAATGGTCTAGAAAGGTTGGGAAACACTGGCCTAAACCAAGAGCATCTTAATGCAATGTGCAGTCATTCATCCATATTATGAGCTGCCGAAAGTTCGTGGTCACATAAGAAGTACTCGTCTTTAATCCAATGATGAGATAGTCAAACATATCTGTGATCATTCTCGTGTATTCGAAGAATTTGGCTGGTGATCTTCGTAATTGGTATAACTGATAATATTCTCCATGAAGATTAATACACAGCGCTTCTTTTTGTTGCCTTATTTATCTAAGTAAAGCTAATTCTGCATCCGTACCCTCGAGCAGCAAAAGAGCAAAAACTTTTTGCGGTTTATGGCTTTTTTTTTAGTTGGAACGTCGCGTGCCCAGACGTCGCGCTCTGTCGGCCGCTACTGTCGCTCATGTAGACGCGGCCTAGGTAACAGTGTGCTGCAGTTGTGTACTGTACCACAGGGCTTAGAAGGGCAGCGACGGACCGTCAGAAATGAAACGCAAAGAGGATGTAACGTAGCAGAAAACTGATTATAATTAGACAGCCTTGGTAGCATTTATGCTGAACTCGAGTGAAATGAAAAAAATTGAAGCGATAACGAGAGTTGCATTTCGCAGTATGTTCTTTGTATCATATTACTTCCGCTGTGTGGGCCATCGAGTGTCGTGTAACACACAGTTCACAAAACTTCGTGTACATCTGACTTTCATCGTTCGTAACAGTTCGGTTCACAACACGTGAAGCGAACGTGTTCACAACCAAAAAATCCAGCTGAAGTAGAGAGAACTGGAGATTACGATTTTTCTTTACTGCAGGGTACATTAACCTCAAAGTACGTTGTTTATAAATGTGTACAGTTCTGCGCTCATTTGTACTGGGAATGAATGAGGGAGAGATTAAAGTGTTTACAGTAAATAATTCCAAAACCCACTGAAAAAGTTGTATTAACTATTTTTCCTAATACACTTCCATCAACCCCGAAAGTCAGAGGACTTGGTGATTTACAAGCAAAAAACACGCTGAAATCAGCCAGCATTAAATCTGATAATGTGTGTATTCAGCAGTGTTCATTAAGGTGTCTCGACAACATAAGTTTATTTTAAGAAACTCTGAAAACTAGTTTCAGGAGACGGTAGGTAGTTAGAAAGGGCGAGTTGCCATTCTAACAGATGAATTAAAGCAGTAGCTGATTTATCTTATGTCCTATGAATAAATGCTGTTACAAAACACCAATACATCGAGGATATCCCGAAAACGCGTCGCTATTGGTAAAAATGTTATAGTAAAATGACGAAAAACGTCATATTGGCGGTTAAAGAGATACTTTGATTGAAGACGCTCTTGTCTGGGAAAGAAGGGTCCTAATAGAGCTAGCTCGCAAATTTTGATTTAAATAGTATAGAATAAGTTTCCTCTAATTTACGTCTATGGTCACAAACGTTTTGTTAACAGATTACCGGTTTCGGTCTATAATCACCATCATCAGATCTGCAGCAACAGAGCTTTCTTCACTTCCATGGTTCACCGGCTCCTTCGTCTACCTTTGGACGAAAACGAAATACGTAAAGAACTCAGCATTTTAAAGCAGATTGCGGTAACTAACGGCTTCTCTGTAAATGACGTCACGCGCACCTACAGTAGGCTAATGAAACGTATAACAAACAGCAGGCACACCCGCATCCACACACAAAATAGAACCGGTAAAGATAGAATGAAAACCATTCCTATGAAATTTAACGGCAAAATGCCCCTGCAAATAGAAAAATGTTTTAAAAAGTCTGGTGTGGCTTTCAGGTTAACAACACCCTAAAACTGCAAATAAAACATAAACTGAAAGGGAAGTATGACAAATTTGATGGCTCTGGAGTATACAGGATTGACTGCAGTAACTGTGACAAATATTATATCGGCCAAACAGGCCGCTCTTCTAAATTAAGGTTTAAAGAATACTCACAGCCGCGGAACAAAACTGCTGTGGGACAGCATTTATCCATAGTTAGCATTGAGAATTGTATGCGTATTCTTCACAGAGTGGAAAAAGGCTGTGCTCTTAATTTGTTAGAGGAGCTTGAAATTTATAAAGTAAACAAGAAAGAACCAACAATACTGCTTAACTGGCAGAGCGACTTGTAGTTTCACCTAGTATTGAATGCGTCACGTATTTACTTCGTTTTCGTACGTTTTACGCATGACTCTAGTATTTTCTTGTTCCTTCTCTGTTCATTTCATAGACTGCATTAACCAGATAATGTGGGTCATGCACTGCTACGGAATTTTATCATTCTTTTCTTGCAACGGAGTGCCTGCAGGGTACGAGGGGCCCTACGCCGGTCACGTTCCTCCAACCACTTCCCGCCTGTGCGGAATTCTGGCGTTAGCGCTAAACAGAGGGCGCTGATTATGTGCAGCACTATGTTTCCTTTCATTATGAATTCTTTAGCGATTTGTTTTATGGTTTTTATGTTATCCTGTGCACTATCAAAGGTATTTATTCATCATCATCATTTAAGACTGATTATGCCTTTCAACGTTCTGTCTGGAGCATAGCCCCCTTATAAAATTCCTCCATGATCCCCTATTCAGTGCTAACATTGGTGCCTCTTCTGATGTTAAACCTATTACTTCAAAATCATTCTTAACCGAATCCAGGTACCTTCTCCTTGGTCTGCCCCGACTCCTCCTACCCTCTACTGCTGAACCCATGAGTCTCTTGGGTAACCTTGCTTCTCCCATGCGTGTAACATGACCCCACCATCTAAGCCTGTTCATCCTGACTGCTATATCTATACAGTTCATTCCCAGTTTTTCTTTGACTTCCTCATTGTGGATACCGTCCTGCCATTGTTCCCATCTACTAGTACCTGCAATCATCCTAGCTACTTTCATATCCGTAACTTCAACCTTGTTGATAAGGTAACCTGAATCCACCCAGCTTTCGCTCCCATACAACAAAGTTGGTCGAAAGATTGAACGGTGCACAGATAACTTAGTCTTGGTACTGACTTCCTTCTTGCAGAAGAGAGTAGATCGTAGCTGAGCGCTCACTGCATTAGCTTTGCTACACCTCGCTTCCAGTTCTTTCACTATGTTGCCATCCTGTGAGAATATGCATCCTAAGTACTTGAAACCGTCCACCAGTTCTAACTTTGTTCCTCCTATTTGGCACTCAATCCGTTTATATTTCTTTCCCACTGACATTACTTTCGTTTTGGAGATGCTAATCTTCATACCATAGTCCTTACATTTCTGATGTAGCTCTGAAATATTACTTTGCAAACTATCAATCGAATCTGCCATCACAACTAAGTCATCTGCATATGCAAGACTGCTTATTTTGCGTTCACATATCTTGATCCCACCCAGCCAGTCTATTGTTCTCAACATATGATCCATAAATAATATGAACAACAGTGGAGACAGGTTGCAGCCTTGTCTTACCCCTGAAACTACTCTGAACCATGAACTCAATTTACCGTCAACTCTAACTGCTGCCTGACTATCCATGTAAAGACCTTTAATTGCTTGCAAAAGTTTGCCTCCCATTCCATAATCTCGTAGAACAGGCAATAACTTCCTCCTAGGAACCCGGTCATATGCCTTTTCTAGATCTATAAAGCATAGATACAATTCCCTGTTCCACTCATAACACTTCTCCATTATTTGCCGTAAGCTAAAGATCTGGTCCTGACAACCTCTAAGAGGCCTAAACCCACACTGATTTTCATCCAGTTGGTCCTCAACTAATACTCGCACTTTCCTTTCAACAATACCTGAGAAGATTTTACCTACAACGCTGATTAAAGAGATACCTCTGTAGTAGTTGTTGCAATCTTTTCTGTTTCCATGTTTAAAGATTGGTGTGATTACTGCTTTTGTCCAGTCTGATGGAACCTGTCCCGACTCCCAGGCCATTTCAATTATCCTGTGTAGCCATTTAAGACCGGACATTCCACTGTATTTGATGAGTTCCGACTTAATTTCATCCACCCCAGCTGCTTTATTGCACTGCAATCTATTGCCCATTTTCTCCACTTCCTCAAATGTGATCCTATTTCCATCATCATTCCTATCCCATTCTACCTCGAAATCTGAAACATTGCTGATCGTATTTTCACCTACATTGAGCAACTCTTCAAAATATTCCCTCCATCTGCCCAAGGCATCCACAGGATTCACCAGCAGTTTTCCTGATCTGTCCAAAATACTTGTCATTTCCTTCTTACCTCCCTTTCGAAGACTGCTAATTACACTCCAGAATGGTTTTCCAGCAGCTTGACCCATAGTCTCCAACCTGATTCCAAAGTCTTCCCTAGATTTCTTCTTGGATGCTGCAATTACCTGTTTGGCTTCGTTTCTTTCTTCAACATAACTTTCTCTGTCTACCTAAGTTCTAGTATGTGGCCATTTTTGATACGCCTTCTTTTTCCTTTTACAGGCTGCCTTGACTGTATCATTCCACCAAGTTGTTTGCTTCATCCTACTTTTACACACTACTGTTACGAGGCATTCTTTAGCCACTTCTAGTACTGTGTCCCTGTACCTTGTCCATTCCTTTTCCAATGACTGTAATTGACTACATTCAACTAACTGGTACCTTTCTGAGATAGCTGTTATGTACTTGTGCCTGATTTCCTTATCCTGAAGTTTCTCCATTCTTATCCTCCTACATATGGACCTGACCTCCTGCACTTTCGGCCTATTACTTATGTCATTATCTAGAATACTGTTACTAGAGCATATGTCAACTACTGTCTCTTAGCTCTTCCTCTTTTTAACAATCTTACTTTGTCGTGTTCTATTTCATTGCTTTTTATTACTATAATGCCTTTTATACGTTATTAGCTCATTACAAACTTATTTTCGCTGTTCAATTAATTATTCAAAACTGGTGTATGCCGACATTAGCGACATCTGGTGAACTTGCAACACAAACATCTTGTGGGTACTATACGGCAGCTTGTTTTGAACAGTAGTGCTACTGAGAACACGACTCGTGCATATGATATATTTGACGAAGCTGGTGCTGATTCTGCATTTAACATTTGACGATGCCACTATGGCTGCAGTATATTAGAACTTTGTTTTTATAAAGCAGGTATGCCTCTTCACACTTAAGGCGCGCAAATGCATATATTTGTCAGTAGTACTTTTCATTATGGTCTATTTATTGCTTTTAAGCTGTAGACAATCTGCGAGTGTGTTTATGTTTTTCCCATTTTTTGCTGCAGACGTGAAACTTATTGTATATACGAGTCACTGTTTTATTCGCGACAGTGTCGCAGCTTGTCAAATAGTGTAGATGGCTGAGACTAAGTCCCTCATAATTCTTTTGCAAATACATTGAAATGGCAAAGAAACTGTTAATAGGCATGCATATTCTAATACAAAGATAAGTAAACAGGCAGAATACGGCGTTGCGGTCCACATCGCTTATAAAAGACAAGTGTCTGTGCGCAGTTGTTACATCGGTTACAGCTGATACAATAGCAGGTTATCAAGATTTAAGTGAGTTTAAACGTTATATTGTAGTCGACGCATGAGCGAAGGGGCACAGCATCTCCGAGGTAGCGATGAAGTGGGGATTTTAAAGTACGACCATTTCACGAGTGTACCGTGAGTATCAGGAATCTGTTAAAACATCAAATCTCCGTCATCGCTGCGGCCGAAAAAAGATCTTGTAGGAACGGCACCGACGACGACTGAACAGAATCAATCATCGTGACTGAAGTGCAACCCTTCCGCAAATTGCTGCAGATTTCAGTGCTGAGCCATCAACAAGTTTCAGCGTGCGAACCATTCAACGGAAAATCATCGATATGGGCTTTTGGAGCCGAAGGCCTATTCGTGTATCCTTGATTACTGCACGACACAAAGATTTACGTCTCGCCTGGGCCCATTAACACCGGCATTGAACCGTTGATGACTGGAAACATGTTGTCTGGTCGGACGAGTCTCATTTCAAATTGTATCGAGCGGATGGACGTGTATGGGTATGGAGACAACCTCATGAATATATGGACCATGCATGTCAGCAGGGGACTGTTCAAGCTGGTGGAGGCTCTGTAATGGTATGGGGCATGTGCAGTTGGAGTGATATGGGACCACTAATACGTCTAGATACGACTCTGACAGATGACACTTACGTAAGCATCCTGTCTGATCACCTGCATCCATTCATGTCCATTGTGCATCCCGACGGACTTGGGCAGTTCCAGCAGGACAACGCGAGACACCACACGTCCAGGATTGCTACAGAATGGTTCCAGCATCACTCTTATGAGTTTAAACACTTCCGCTGGTCACCAAACTCCCCAGACATGAACATTACTGAGCATATCTGGGATGCCTTGCAGCGTGCTGTTCAGAAGAGATCTCCACCCCTTCGTACTCTTACGGATTTGTGGACAGCTCTGCAGGATTCATGACGGCAGTTCTCTCCAGCACTACTTTAGACATTAGTCGAGTCCATGCCACGTCGTGTTGCGGCACTTTTGCGTGCTCACGGGGACCCTACACGATATTAGGCAGGTGTGCAGGATTCTTAGGCTCTTTTTTGTATAAACAAAGGCACGTTGCTTCGAACGGTACCAAAAGTCGAAAGCAGTTCCCGCGGTCTTCGGTAGAACGTGTGTGTGACGTCAAAATAAATTCACGTGTGTACAAAGTCTTGTGAACCGTGTGTTAGCCTCGAGTGTGAGTTCCGCTGGCGCCGGCCGCTGGCTGGGGCGACACCTGCAGACGCCGCACGCGGCGGCATTTGGCTGGCTCAGCGGCGCGCGCCGCCGCCCACCTCAGCAACCGTGGCGACCCCAGCGAGGCGTCGCCCGCGACCGCCAGCTCAGCACGGCGCCCACCCTCCCCACTCCACCTCTCCCCCCTGCGTCGTGCCTTTACTGATGGCCGCTACTTCCCCATTCCAGGCGCTCCTTCCTCCGGCGTGGGCGACACTGCCAGTGCTGAGTAGCCAACCGCACACGATGGAAGGCGGACAAGTAGCGGAGCATGAGCATCTAGGATTTTTCCTGCGTAGTCTACAGTCCGATTTAAACTAATTGACATTTTACCGGCCAAGGACACAGGCACATAGAGGGCACAAAAACAGACCCACTGGAAAGGAAGACAGTTTAAGAATTAACCGGAAAAAATGCGCGAGTTTTCTCACCCTCGTTTATCTATTTCTTGCCTGCAAAAAAGAAGCGTTTTCCTCGGCCCGCAGTTTAAACGTATACTTTCGTCACAGTTCCGTTTCGTCCAAGTAGCATTGCAAGGAAACGACTACTACCGATGTGGTAACAGTTATCGCGTACATAGCTCGCACGTGTTCGACATTGCGGTTCTTGCTGCTACCTCGCTGTGGTGCTGTAGGATGTTAAATAGTGATGGACAAAGTAGTTCTTTTTATGGAACCGTTGCTTTTGAGATAGTTTTTCTCATTCAACTGCTGCAATTCGACGGAGTAATAGTTAAACCCCGGCTAACCGAACTCGAGTTATCCGAAACGCCCACGAAAAAAAAAGAAAAAAACTGTTCAGCACGAAAATAATTCGAGGCGAGAAAGTGCTAGGGCTGCGGTTAGATGGGTGATATGAATGCCTGACAATGAGTTGCTTCCCGACCCGACGACTCAGCAGTCTAAATAAAGCTGCACTGCTGACAATAGTGCATTCGAGTTGTTTCTTTCTGTTGTGTGGATGTGTATCTGTGGTATGGTGTGTTGTGGTTACTTTCGTTGATACTTCAGTTACTGTCAGTTAAGTTGAGAAAGAAACTTAAGTTAATACTGTTGCGGCTAATTGCAGAGTTGGTATTTGTACCGTTTCAGAATGGATGAAGTCGAAATGAAAGGTTCTAGAGCAAGCTCTGGAAAAACATAAAAAACCACAGAAAATATCTGACTTGCTGACGAACCTCATATCATTGGTGCACCCAACAACGAGGAAAAGGTATACCTTAACTGGCACGACATTGCAAGGAAAAGTTAGCTGAGGTGTTAGTCAGGAAATAAAAGATTTCTCTTCAAGCTCTGGGTAGTTAAACAGGTTTAAAAACAAATACGATATTTGGCAATTGAAAGTATATGGAGAATAATTATATGCTGACCCAGGTGCAACTGAAGTTTTTAAAACAGAGTTTGAAGATTATACCCAAGGGTATACTAAGAGCTAAACTTAACAATGCTGATGAAACAGGAGTTAATTTAAAGTTGTTACATACAAAATCCTTAGCTTCCTAAAAGAAATGTAATTTTAACTTAACAAAGAACATAATCGTAGCTTTCAAGGAGATTTTTGATTTCGTGTGACCCATATTTTAAACAATACTTACTGTGTTACAATACAACACTGTAGTACGTACTAGATGTTCATGGCTTAACAGAAAAAGTGTTATCCGAAACGGCTTCCCCCCCCCCCCCCCCCTTTCGTTCCATTAACCGCAGTTGTACTGCGGTTCAAATTCCTTTTTAATGTTAAAGTACAATAAATAAGGGCACTTAAAAAAACACTTGAACTAATAACTCGGAAAGCAAAATTTTATTGCCTGGAAAGATTGAATGAGCTTTAGGAACAAACCCAGTCTGCATATTTCTAAAAATATTTTTTATGCAATCATTTCGTTGGTGTGGGCTGAGTGCTTTTAATTTTAACCCAATCCAGATTTGGGAGCCTGGGAAGTGCGAACCACTACTGGAATGATTAAATTATTCCCATTGTTACAAAGCGTATTTATTTGCTTCCTAGTTCTTTTTCTTATCTGACAGGGTCTTCAAATAGGAGAAACTGATGGTTATTTAATAGATCACAAAAATTAATTCTTAACCCTTAAATGCATGATGTTTTATTTCAAGCTGTAAAAATTACCACGTTTAGTTTATAGTGCCTACATTACGAAAAAATATTCAAAAAAATTTTAATTAAATTAACAAAGCATTATTGTTGATAATCGCTACAAACACAAAACCTAATTTCAAATCTATGGTAAAGACACTCGAATTAACTGTCTACACCATATTTGCATACGTTTTCAAAATAAAAAATAATAATTATCAAACCCACAAATCAGTGCACAAACACCAAAAAAGGTCTCTACTTTCCGCCAAAACGCACGCGCGGCAGTACATCCACACAGCTGATTGTCGAACTGGTTCAGTTCATCCTGCCATTTACGATCGCTATGAAAAACTACTAGCAGCGTAGCTGCTACAGTAGAATGTATACACTTAACTATAGAACGAATTTGTTACAAAATGTTGCTTTGTATAGGATACACCAAAGAAATGAAGTCTGTAGCTGATCGGCTACACTATGCATTAAAGGGTTAAGATGGGAAAGAAATCAGAAGACTTCGTGCTGCATACAGTTACCGCCAACCGGTGCGACCTAGTAGCAGTTACCGTTTTACAAACCCGCGTCCGACCAACCAAGTACAAGGGTGAGCCGTGGTGCACCTTTTCTGTCACACCAGCTCTTTGGCACGTGACTATCGATTACCCGTGTACTCAAGGTCGAGCTAAGTGAACAAACGATAAGCCTGCCCGGTTAGCCGAGCGGTCTAACGCACGGCTTTCCGGAGTGGGAAGGAGAGCCTGGTTCCTGGCACGAATCCGCCGGTGGATGGTTTTTAGGCAGTTTTCCATCTGCCTCGGCGAATACGGACTGGTTCCCCTTATTCCGCCTCAGCTATACTATGTTGGCGATTGCTGCGCAAACAAGTTCTCCCCGTACGCGTACACCACCATTACTCTACCACGCAAAGATAAAGGTTACACTCGTCTGGTGTGAGACGTTCCCTGGGAAGGGGGGGGGGGGGGGTCATTGGGGGGGCCGAACCGCTCAGTAACCCTGGGTTCGGTGTGGGGCGGCATCGTGGGGTTGTGGACCACTGCGGGTTAACATACAATTCAATAGAAGTGAACTAACTAAACGGTTTCGGTCTTCCTATCAGACGCAGTTCGCACAGTTCAGAACTTCAGACGCTTGGGTCCTGGGAATGGCGTGTACTAAGTATCAAGTTCGGAGAGATCCTTGCCTGGACATTTTGGCTACCAGTAGGCAGAGGAAGCTTAGCGTGAGAGGACGGTAGTTCACAAAAAGAAATACCGCTCTGAACAATTCCTTTCCCGAAAGAGTTCATAGGAATTAGTTCGTTCGCGAACTATACACAGTCCTAATGTGAAAGGTCGGCGAGCGGGTGCTGAAGCTCATCGTTATATTGTTTGAACAAAGGTTCCGAAGCTGGCCGATTTTTGCCGACTGAGGGCGTGGGTGAGACGCGACGGTCGAGGAGGCAAGCAGAAAAGCTGCAGGGATCTGTAATTTACTTGATCCTCCAACCAGTAGTTTTGCTGCTCCCAAGTTTCGGTTGGTGTAGTTTACTGCGTAAATAAAAAATAAAAAAGAATAAATAATGAGCCTCTTGTAACTGGTAGATAATATTCCCTGAGTTCTTAGTCTTGGTGGTTATAGGCCACTGACCGAGCGGGGTGGGACAGTAGTTAGCACACCGGACTCGCGTGCGGGAGGACGACGGTTCAAACCCGCGTCCGGCCATCCTGATTTAGGTATTCCGTGGTTTCCCACAAAATGGCTTACGACAAATGCCGGGAAGCTTCCTTCAAAAGGGCACGGCCACTTTCCTTCCCTAATCCGAGCTTGTGCTCCGTCCCTAATGACCACGTTGTCGACGGGATGTTAAACACTAATCTCCTCCTCCTCCTCTGGACAACGTAGTCAACCTGGTCCCCCAAAAGTGTGCATCCCAGCTTTCGTGGTGGACGGCAGACGGTAGGGATTTTCATTAGGTTTTCATAAAATTTCGGCATGAAGTGTTTGGCAAGGGATTATTTTCTATATCTACATCTACATGGGTACTCTGCAAATCACATTTAAGTGCCTGGCAGAGGGTTTATCGAACCATCTTTACAATTCTCCATTATTCCAATCTCGTATAGCGCGCGCAAATAATGAACACCTATATCTTTCTGTACGAGCTCTGATTTCCCTTATTTTATCTTGGTGATCGTTCCTCCCTATATAGGTCGGTGTCAACAAAATATTTTCGCATTCGGAGGAGAAAGTTGGTGATTGGAATTTCGTGAGAAGATTCCATCGCAACGAAAAACGCCTTTCTTTTAATGATGTCCAGCCCAACTCCTGTATCATTTCTGTGACACTCTCTCCCATATATTATTTTATTATTGTTATTATAATATTCTTTAACTTACTGTAACTCTGCTTTATAAATTTTACTTCCCTACTTTATAAATCACCACTACTGTCGAACAGATGGGCGATTATGAAATTTTGCTTGTAACGAAGATGGAGAAGGGGACGGTGGGTAAAAAAGGTTGACTACTCGTGTTATTGACAGTTATGCTGTGTTCGTCATGATTATAGATGTGAAAGCAGACTGTTGAATGTAGCTGTCTTAACAACAGAGTAAAACACAGCAGTTAAAACCTGATTTCAGTGACAAACATTGAGTGCACTTCTCTCAATGCAAGAAAATGCAAAGTACAATTATAATAGAAACACAGTTTGTTGAACGGGGTATTTTGTTAACTCTTAATTAAATCCATTTTCTTTTATTTCAAATTAATAGTTCGTGCATCATAATTTATGGAGAGCAATTAAAATCTGTTCTTCATTATCCATGACTTTATTATGCAAACACCAAAACCATTTTACAGTAGCAGCCACAAATCATAAAATACGGATTTCCATTTTACTGTCAGTTTCGTTAAAAAGTTTATGAAATTTGTATGTTATGTGCTACAATGATTCATTTAAGTTGTTGTGTGCAGTACTTTTTGTCAATATATTCAATATTGCTTCATTTGTGTGAGACCTGCTTGCGAAATCATAAAATTCGGGGGTTGTGCCATTGGCGCAGGGTCATCCCGTTACGGGCCTGCACTTCACAGCAAGCGGGCCTGCTGCATCTGTCCGTTCTGAACTAGGACACTTTTCCTGATGCGAAAATTTCGCCTATTTCAAGACAGAAACAAAACTCCGGCCCTAGTTAAAATTGCGGACAGATTTTTGACGCTCTTAGAGACTATAGTAAATTCCAGAATTTTTGTGCCAAATAGAAACTTGTGCTTGTTTTGAGTTAAGTGTTAACAAAAATAGTCATTTTTCGAAGCTTATTCACAACAAATGTTGTGATATGCGAAACTTGGGAAAGCTCTGTTGCAGAGCGACGTATTATAGTAATCTGCGAAAAATCCGTTGTTCAGTAACTCCAATAGTTTTCGACATATGTGATAAGTTTGAAATTATACCCTAAATAGCGAAATTTCGTATCTTTCACTAACGAAAAGGAAAAAATGTCCGGCCCTATTAAAATTAACAACACATTTTTGACTTGCTATGAGCCTCTAATAGACATCTAACAGAATTTTTATGTTATTTTAGGCGGATATAAAGACTAAAGCAGAGCAGAGCTCTCTGGCGGCTGCCTGCAGACAGCACTTCAGACGATGTCCCAGTTTCAGAGTCATTTAACATTTTAGTGATTTGCTGAAGTGTGACAGTCAAAATGAAGGTCAATCGATCATAAGGCTTGAAATTTTTGTGCTAATATCACTCTTCAAACACGAGAGATAATTTGTATTTTCTCTCGTAATTAGCCTCCATCATCTTCATGTCAATTTGTCTTAACAGAATGGCATAAAAATATTAAATTTGAGCCAAGAATGGCAGTGTTCATGTCCGTCCGCAGAAATTTGTGCAAAAGGGAGCAAGTTTCTCAAATTTCCGTTTTTTGATAACAGAAAACATGAGCAGTTATTATTATTATTATTATTAACAAAACAGAAAATATCACTGATTAATGCTCCTCAGAGTGAAAAAAGTGAAATTAACTTAAAATACTTATTGAACTTAAGCTGCTTACAACACTGTCGCTTACAAAACTTCACATCTGATCATGTTGGTGCATTTAGTGCATTACTTTCATGCCTTCAATTTTTTTTTAAGTTATCTGGCACAACTAAACATGTCCTTTCAAAGCTACATTGTGTGGATTATGTGTAACCCAGGCCAGCATTCGATGAGTTGTGTGGGAAACCTACCACAATAATCACAGACTGCCCGATATAACCGGCTATTAACAGCCAGGGACTGAAATGAGATGACAGCATGTTGTGTTATGTAGGACCTCATAGAGTCTGGGAACACACAATTTCTTAAATTGGAGCTCTGCACCGAGATTTTTCATACAATTTTCCTCTCTTATGGCGCGGAAATGCTGTTTTCTTGTTTCAGTTGAAGCGTTTGTGTCCATGGATGAAATACAGATGAACACACCAAGTGTACAATAGCAAGGTCGTATTCTTTAGAGTCTACTACTATCACTCTGCGGCTGATAAAACTAAAATGTGTGTCAGCAAAGCCGTGATGGCTCTTCCTTAACAACAGGTAAATGTCAAACTAGCTGCTGGCCTTGCCGCAGTGGTAACACCGGTTACAATCAGATCGAAGTTAAGCGCTGAAGGCTAGGCTAGCACTGGGATGGGAGTGTCGAATGCTGGTGGCAAGTGGGGTGCCCTCAGCCCTTTTGAGGCCAGTTGTGGAGGTACTTGATTGAGTAGTGGCCCCGGTCAGATACTGGTCGGAAGAGCGGTGTTCTGACCACATGCGCTTCCATACCCGCACCCGGTGACTCCTATGGGCTGAGAATGACACGGCGATCGGTCGGTTTTGGTGCGACAATTGTTCAGCAGTAGGTGGAGGGGGTACTCTTGTAGGAACTGCAGACGGATGATGGGCAAGTATACTACACCCATGTTAAAATAACTGAGAACAGGCACAGGATTTCGTGCGCCAGCGTGTTGGAATGGTCCCTTTCTTGAGCCCGATAATGGATTTATGAGGAAGGGACAGTGAATGATTTGGGGACTTGTTTTGGCAATGTTCTATGTACCCTCACAACGGCCTTGAATGCAGGAAAATGTCGAAATAACCGCCGTGGCAAAGAAAATGTTAAATTTTTCTTGAGCATTCTGTGTGAAAAGTCTGTAGCTCAGATTATAGAAGGGGGCAAATGCCGTCACTTGCTCTCTACCCTTGCGAACGACTAAGACAGTGTCAGAAAATAAACGAATAATCCATGATAAAACTTGAAGAGGACAAATATTGTACTTGACCTGTATGGTGGGATGAATCTCGGCTTAATTTTTTGGGATTCCACTCCAAAATTGGCAGGCTATGCAGATGATTTGAGAAAATGTTCTCCGGAGGAGACAAAGTTTTTACTTAACGGAGTTTCATCCAAATATTCAGAAGATAGCTACCTGAAAGTTTAATAGGTCTTAATATATAAAACCCAAGAATTTGGATTTCTGCTCAAAAATTCACAATATTGCAAACCAAATACACTGCACAACAAAATTAAATGATAACTTTTTCGATGCCCCATAATTGCCTCCCATACCGAAGCATAAGTTTGAAATTTGGCCCAAAGGTGCCTACAATCTTCCCATGTGATGGTGCAGAAGCGTGGCGCCTTGCAACGTTACCCTCGGGCTCAGCGACGCTTCAAACAGCAAGAGTTCCGACACATGCGAAAACTCGGGCTCAGTAGTTCATGTAAGCTTTAAGGTGATTAATGATGTTACATTGGCGCCAAATTTCACCCCAATTCTGCCCAAAGCCATCGTGGACGTGTTGGAAGATGAGAAGATCGTCACATCCCCTCTCACCCAAATTTCACCCCTTCTTTTGCCGCGTCTGGGGGTAGGGGCCACAACTGCGACATCCAGTGCTGAAATCACTCGATTTTCTGATGGGTGGCGGAGGGAAACATTTCAGACACCCAGAATCAGGGGGTAGGAACATAAAGGGCGTCAGTGAAACCACCCCTTCCTTCGGGGCGTTTATTCCCACACATTTCGCCGTCGGGAACGATAGTTTTGTTGTGCGATGAGCAACAGGGCTTAGTTCTTGACAACGTTCGACACTGTTGCCAGCACCCTGGGCATTTCGATGTACTCTAAGGGCACACCGTGGGACTGCAACCCCATTGAAGGTGCTCTGACACCCTTGGAATGTAGTGCTCTGGCATACAGGGTGGAAACACAATAGACCGTTCAGAACCATTAGATGAAATTTTTACGTGATCTGAGCAGCAAAGGGGTGTTACGCTTTTTCATTAGCTTTTCTGATTCGTGCTCACCGGTGGCTTGATCACGGTTGGGGTTGGGGGAGGGGTGGGGGTGCTACATTATCATGTGCGTGAATAAGCCGGCGAAAGGTCCCTCTGAGAAACTCTCACGCCTCCGCCCCCCCCCCCCCCCTTTCCCAGTTCTGCAACACGCTTGGTAGCACCTTTGTTGAGCTCTATAAGATGCACTTGTCGGAAGCTTCGACAACAATTTCGTCTCGCGCCTGAATGTAGGTGAAACGTCACCTCAGACGTGTTGAAGGGGTTGCCTAACCGTCAGGCATTAGAACAGCCGCGAGACCAAGTCCGCGTCGAAGTTTCCGAAATATACATGTTGAAAATGCGCAACAAAGGTGCGTGGGTGCCACCGAGGGTTTGCTTCCTGGGGGATCTTAGAGGGACCCTTTGCCGTTTTATTCACGCACATGATAATGTAGCAACCTCCCCCTCCCCCGCCACAAGAGAGCGCACGACAGAAGCGCTGGAAAAGCATAAAGTCCCTTTGCAGCTTCGAGTCACATTCAAATTCCGTGGATGACATCGTTTACCCACCTTAAACCTCACATGAACTTCTGGGTTGTGGCCTTGTTATTCGCACGTCGACACCTTATTATTTGAAGCGTCGATGAGGCCCAGGGCGACGTTGTAGATCACCACGCTTTTGCAGGGAATGGTTGTAGGCATCTCTGAGTCTAATTTCAAACTAGTGCGTCGGAATGGGAGACAGTTACAGGGTTTCGAAAAAATGATCCTTTAATTTTGTTGTGCAGTGTATTTGGAAAAATGTTCCTGGAGATTTATGGGCAGCTCATGCCAAGACCTTAGAAAAATAGTTTAGACAAATTAAATTCTGAAACGATGCTTGGTAAAATACTATTAATTAGTTTAAAAATAAATTGTTAAGAGCTTACAAAAATGTTATTCATAGTTTCTTAAAAAAGGGACCTCAAGAGTGTACTCAAAACTTTCAAGAAATGGTTCTTTGACAGTTCAGAAAATTAGTTACAATGAGGCGGGGAATTCGGGACTTAGTCAGTGGAGCAAATGTTGTGGTTGTCTAAAAGAGGAAAAAATGTACACCCATGATTAGAAAATTAATGTGTTTCAAAAACAAAAACAAAATGTTGTTGGCTGGGAGGCCCCATCCGGAGAAGTTCGGCCGCCGGGTTGAAAGTCTTATTTCTGGCGACGCCACGCGGGGCAACATGTGTGTGTGTTATAATTTGCTAGACATGACAGGAATGGTGGTTTAATGAGATGTTCACTTTAGCAAAGAAGTGTCCTTGCCTCATCTCCTACAACAATACTGGAGTACAAGAATCAGTATGTTTGTAGCAGATTGAGGTAATAAGCTTGTATAAAACTAAATATCACTCATTTATTTTAGTTTAAATGATACAGTTTAATTTTAAATTATCCATATATTGTAATACAAAATGCCTGATGTTCTTTTTCATGTTTATTTCTGCCATAACATAATTTGTAATGTTGTACATGATTCTCTCTGAAGTAAAGCTTTAATTGAAGCCAAATACAGAACCAGTCAACCAGTTTTTCTCAGAAAAATCGGTCAGTTTCATCAAGGCATAATTTCTCATATTTGTTTGAAAAGTGAAAGGAATGAGATGGATTTGCAATGAGGAACAACTGGTAGAGATGAATTGCATTAATGCCCAAGTCATTCTTTCAGGACCTCCACGGTTAGTCATTGACTGATTACACACTTCAGTGAGTGTTCTATCCCGTCAGTACAAAACAGTTAAACTACGCTGCAGTCTTTGTAGGTAAAACCTTCATGGCCTTTCAGTAATCTAATGATAATGTAATCTCTATACTACTTACATATTTTCGTGCACCTCCAGTAAAAACTTATTTCCCATAGAACCTATACCAGAAGTGACATTACTGAACCTTGCACTTCACGTGTTTACGTATTGTTTACTACAATAAAGTACTGTATCATTTCTGTCACTCTCCTAATACACTTCTCAGTCACATTAATGCGACCACCTGTGAAAAATCTGAATAACCATCTTTCGCTGTGCGGTCCGCAGCGAGACGTGCAGGAAGAGTCAGTGAGGTTCTGAAAGGAGCCATGGCGACTCAACTGCCGTGGCCAGTTGCGATAGGTTTCTCCGTTGAGGGTCCATGTTGTTTACAGTGTGATGGAATTGGTCCCACGAATTCCCGAGTGGGTTTTAATCCTGGGAGTTTGGTGCCAAAGTGAGTACGCTAAACTCATTCTGGTGTTTGAGCCACGTATGTACACTGTGAGCTGTGCGACACGATGCATTGCCCTGTCGGTAGGTGCCGACCTGCCGAGGAAAAACAAAACGCGCGTAGGGGCGGACTTGGTCCCCAAGGTTACACGATTACTTGTGTTCATCCGTTGTGCCTTCCAGAATGACGAGATCACCTAGGGCGGTGATGGGCAAACTCATTAATCCAAAGAACCAAAAATATCAATCGTACAATTACTCAAATTTCTTTTGAGAGCCAAATTTTTTCACTTAAACTATATATGTAGATACACTGTTAGTCAGGGTACTCCTAAGTTAACCTGTGCTAAAAACATCCTCATTCTTCTTGTGGTGCGTTCGCTCAGATCGACCTCTTCCAACTCTCCAGTCCGCACTCATATACTAGTTCTTTCCGTAGTAGTAATAGGTAACAGGAATAAGTAATCCACTAATGGGTGTAATCGTGAAGAATAAATAAATAAATATACTTGATTTGCGTATCTCGTTTCGTTCGTCCTCTCTGTATGACCAAACGAATTCAACATACTTTTCTAAATACTCGA
Organism: Schistocerca piceifrons; assembly: GCF_021461385.2. Taxonomy (NCBI): domain Eukaryota; kingdom Metazoa; phylum Arthropoda; class Insecta; order Orthoptera; family Acrididae; genus Schistocerca; species Schistocerca piceifrons. Next base: position 323,156,297 of record NC_060140.1, read on the forward strand.
CAGTACATCTTCACCCCTCCTCAATGCTGTCTGAAGTTAACTAAATAAACGTTAAGTATTAAGTTTTAAATAAACGATAGGTACGTTGAATAAAACTTCATATCATACTTAACTACTATGTTCTTTACAGATAAAATTAAATTGTAAGGTATCCATAAAATTAAATAATGACATACTGACAAACACTAATGTGAACAGTAGTCTTTCATCACCTTGGAAAGTTTCGGTAAGTCAAATTTCTATGTAGTTTCTTAATTCACCTTTGACAAGTTTCATGCTTCATGATTGTTCACATGAATATGTAGACACGAATAAGGAAAACCAGTAAACTCTACTTTTTTGTGAGCTGATTATATGTATCAGGAGTACTATTCCAGGCAAGGCCGCCGACATTTAAAAGTTTCTGTGGGTGTCTATCAATGGTGGAATGTAGTATATTGTTTTCTAGGGAGTCTCGATCTTTTTTAAAAATGATCACCTTTCGTTTATAATTTTTTATTAGCACTGCCTGTGTCATAAATATGTGTGCTGTGATAAAGCAAAATATACTGCTACTGTAAGCATACATTGAGACTATCCAAGCTCAGTCGGAAACACAGCTGACGTAAAAGCAACAGAAATGATACCAAACTCGGATTAAAATGTATTTGGACGAACGCAATAATAATTCTGACCCCCTAACATAAAATGCATAACCTATTATTAACTAACGTAATTTTCTTTACAGCAGGTAGAATCAGTAAATTCATGGAGTGTGTTGTAAAACTCCATATAATATAAACAGAGAGATCATTCGTTTACTGTATTCACAGTATTAAACAAAAATTATTAATACCTGTAAATGTTATTAAAAATTAACGCATTATAGTGATTGGCAGTCAGTATCAATAAGCGGAGGACTGCAGTTCTGTTATTTGATTGGTTCGTATTTATTAAACCTCACTGTACTCAACTTGACCTGTAGTGAAACTTGACCATGTGATGGACTTTCTTTGCTAGACGGTACTGATTATTTCACTGGCATCAATAGATCACTTTGGATACTGTGTAGGCTGAGTTCACTAACTCTGCCTTGGGCCATAGAATTCACAGATAGTGCGTTATAAGTATGAGCTTCAAAACCAAAAGTTCAGCAAAAGAAACAGGAACAGAAATAGTTGAAATTAGATAAAATTTTGTGCATTAATTTGGAACGCTACAGCTATGATTGAATTCTCTGTTACTGATAGTTTTGTTAATCAAGTGTCGTGGTTAATGAGGATGTTTCTTTTTTGCAGAGCTTTTTTGGTCCGAAAATTTACTGGGTAAATCCTCCTGGCATTCATTCTGAAGAGTGACTACTGGATTGTGAATCTTTTTATCGGAAGCAGAATTTATAAATTTTGGGAAAATAATTTTGAAGAAATGGTTAACATTATGCATACCCTCATTTTTGCTATTTTACTTGGCTACAATGATGTCCAAACAGCCATTAAAATGTCCCGTTTCTTTGCCAAAGATGTAGCTGATGACATTGCTTCCTCAATATTGTGTCGATAGCAAGAAAAATTGTCAGCTGCATCTGAACAAGAGAATACGCTTTATCAAGCTCTATATTTTCCGATTGCATAATTTCAGATGCTAAATTGCCAAGCTTTGACTGCAGTGATATCTGAAAAATAAATTCTCGTTTCTGTAATTGTTTTTTCAAAACAACAGTCTGTTCCTATTTCCTTGTACTTAGATGTCAATATTACTTCTTACGGAGCCTTAAGTAGCCTAATAGACATAAGCATAACGGAGGGCTTTTACAGACTGGTATCTCGAAGACATCGTCGTTGGTGTTTTCTTGTAGCGACTGATACACCTCTAACCTCTTTGGTGAATGTCTTCCAAATGATACCAATTCACGAAGAAAGTCTCGCACACAACTAAGACCTTGCATCGCATCTTGTACTACCACATTCAGGTTATGCACCGAACAATGAGCAAATATAGCTCTCGGCTCCAACTGAGTAATCCTACTTTGTAATCCGACCACGTCAGTATTTCATGTCGAAGGACAAACGTCTTGTGACTTCCTGACGACTTCAGACAATGTCCTAGAACTCGTTGAAGCTACTTTATGGTTGTTTGTTATTGTGCTCTTCAGTACAGGGACTGGTTTGCTGCAGCTCACCATGCTACTCTATCCTGTGCAAGCTTCTTCATCTCCCACTACCCACTGCAGCCTACATCCTTCTGAATCTGCTTAATGTATTCATCTCTTGGTCTCCCTCTACGATTTTTGCCCTCGACGCTGCCCTCCAATACTAAATTGGACATCCCTTGACGCCTCAGAACATGCCCTACCAACCGATCCCTTCTTCTAGTCAAGTTGTGCCACAAACTCCTCTTCACTCCAATTCTATTCAATACCTCCTCATTAGTTATGCGATCTACCCATCTAATCTTCAGCATTCTTCTGTAGCACCACATTTCAAAAGCCTCTATTCTCTTCTTGTCCAAACTAGTTATCGTCCACGTTTCACTTCCATACATGGCTACACTCCATACAAATACTTTCAGAAACGACTTCCTGACACTTAAATCTATACTCGATGTTAACAAATTTTTCTTCTTTAGAAACGCTTTCCTTGCCATTGCCAGTACACATTTTCTATCCTCTCTACTTCGACCATCATCAGTTATTTTGCTCCCCAAATACCAAAGCTCCTTTACTACTTTAAGTGTCTCATTTCCTAATCTAATTCCCGCAGCATAACCCGATTTAATTCGACTACATTCCATTATCATCGTTTTGCTTTTGTTGATGTTCATCTTATACCTTCCTTTCAAGTCACTGTCCATTACGTTCAACTGCTCTTCCAAGTTCTTTGCTGTCTCTGACAGAATTACAATGTCATCGGCGAATGTCATCGGCGAACCTCAAAGTTTTTATTTCTTCTCCATGGATTTTAATACGTACTCCGAATTTTTCTTTTGTTTCCTTTACTGCTTGCTCAGCATACAGATTGAAACACATCGGGGAGAGGCTACAATCCTGTCTCACTCCCTTCCCAACCACTGCTTCCCTTTCATGCCCCTCGACTCTTATAACTGCCATCTGGTTTCTGTACAAATTGTAAATAGCCCCTGTATTTTACCCCTGCCACCTTCAGAATTTGAAAGAGAGTATTCCAGTCAACATTCTCAAAAGCTTCCTCTTAGTCTAAAAATGCGAGAAACGTAGGTTTGCCTTAATCTATTTTCTAAGATAAGTCGTAGGGTCAGTATTGCCTCACGTGTTCCAATATTTCTACGGAATCGAAACTGATCTTCCCGAGGTCGGCTTCTACCAGTTTTTCCATTCGTCTGTAAAGAATTCGCGTTAGTATTTTGCAGCCGTGGGTTATTAAACTGATAGTTCGGTAATTTTCACATCTGTCAACACTTGCTTTCTTCGGGATTGGAATTATTGTATTCTTCTTGAAGTCTGAGGGTATTTGGCATCTCTCATACTTCTTGCTCACAAGATGGCAAAGTTTTGTTAGGTCTGGCTCTCCCAAGGCTGTCAGTAGTTCTAATAGAATCTTGTCTACTCCCGGGGCCTTGTTTCGACTTAGGTCCCATTTCATCCTCATCTACATGCTCTTCCATTTCCATAATATTGTCCTCAAGTACATCGCCCTTGTATAGACTCTCTATATTTTTGAGACGTTTGTATTCGGTTTTGCCTGCTTCATTTACTGCATTTTTATATTTTTGAGACGTTTGTATTTGTTTTTGCCTGCTTCATTTACTGCATTTTTATATTTTCTCCTTTCATCAATTAAATTCAATATTTCTTCTGTTACCCAAGGATTTCTACTAGCCCTCGTCTTTTTACCTACTTGATCCTCTGCTGCCTTCACTACTTCATCCCTCAAAGCTACCCACTCTTCTTCTACTGTATTTCTTTCCCCCATTCCTGTCAATTGTTCCCTTATGCTCTACCTGAAACTCTGACAACCTCTGGTTTAATGTTTGTCCAGGTCCCATCTCCTAAAATTCCCACCTTTTTGCAGTTTCTTCAGTTTTAATCTACAGGTCATAACCAATAGATTGTGGTCAGAGTCCACATCTGCCCCTGGAAATGTCTTACAATTTAAAACCTGGTTCCTAAATCTCTATCTTACCATTCTGTAATCTATCTGATACCTTCTAGTATCTCCGGGCTTCTTCCATGTATACAACACGACGAATTTATCCGTAGCGAATATGAAACTGTTAGAATTTGAAACTGTGTATAGAAACAATACTCAGTATTGTGTTTCAGCATTCCCCACTCGTCGAGCAATCGCGCAGCGTTAGAAAAGTGCGAAAATTTTTGCCTGGCGAAGAGTTTTTGTTCCACGCATTCTGTCAGCAGTCCCTCTTCTTTGTACTAGCTACTAATACGGTAACACCCCTTGTATACAATATCAGCTCAATGCCATTGCCTCAACAAACAAAACGATAACAATCCACATTACGTGAAAACAGTTCCACTGAAATATTAACCACAGCGCTGTTACTTGCGAATGCTATTGAGGTAGTCTCCAACATTCGAATTCCTTGTATCTTGGATTATCCATTTAGTTATAATGGAGTTTATATTTTACTAATCGCGAATTCCATAACTTTCCAAATTTCTTCTGCTAATGTCGGCCCACAAAGCGCTTCTTGATAAGTGAGGCAATGGTATGTATCTCGTGCTTAATTTTTTTATTTCAAAATAGCAACACAACTGTTTCTTATGCCGGTAATGCCTTCCGCCCAGTCTGTTGAAATAAATACAGTTTTATCGAATGGGCTGTGATATTTTTTCAGTGCACTCAGTTACATTGTACAAGAAGCGAAACTTCCTCTGTATCACTTGTGCCACAAGACTCACGAACTAGTATTGATAGAGCTGAAAGTTATTTAAGATCTTCGACTTGTTGGTTGGTTACATTTGAAGACATTTTGGCTCCTCCATCTTTCATAGTTTTAGCAGGCAGTGCTAACTCTAATAATTTTAGAATATCTGCGTTGTTCTTAAAACCGCAGAATTGCTTATACGAAGGGACTTAGAAAAGTAACTGGCACATTATTAATGGAGGCCAAATAACATTTATTTAATGTTGCACTACGCTTCAGAGTGGTACAGGTTCCTGACACTATTTTTGGACATAGTCACCAAGTCTCGGAAAAAAAACCGGCCGTAACGTTTTACCAATCGTTCAGTTTCTCGACGGTAGAAATTCGTCCCGTGGTCACAGAGCCATTCGAGAAATGCTGTTTGATCCCGGAACGTCGGAAAATCTGCAGTTACCACGAATCACTTCCTCGATTGCTTGGACGTTGTCGTCTGTGGTCGATATCGTTTACCTTCCTTCCCCATCAGCATCGTCCACATATGTGCGGCCTTGGTGAAATCGTTGGCACCATTTCACTGGACGCGACACTGCATTTAGTTGATATAGTGCCAGAATTTCACGGTGATCGGTGTGCAAATTAGACGTTTCGCCCACAGGAATCGTATTGTCACTTTGTCACTATAGCACACTGACGCATGTGATACCCGTAACGCAGCAGTACTGTGGGAAAAAAGAAGTGCGACCATTTGTGTAACTTACTTTTCGAACTGCTCTCTTATATTTTTGCCATCTGTGTATAGTTTTCCTCTCTTACCAGTATCTTGACAAAACTTGGAATAATACTATCGTTGTAAGATAGTATTCAGTAACTGAACATAGAACTTGATTTTTCTTGACTGTCCTGAAGTTTCTTCACTGCATTATTCCTAGCATCACCAACGTGATACTGAATAATAAATGAAATGTGATTATTTGTAAACTCTCTCTCCAAACTTGATTTCTTGTTGTGTGCAAATTTTTCCTGACAAGTGAGATAGGTTGGAAAAACATTAAATTTTGAGTAAACGCGAAATTTTCTGTCCATTCAATTTCAAATTCACGGTTTTCGTCCATTTCCCTGTTATTTATAGCCCCATCAGATAGGGCACCAAAAAATGCATCATTTTTTTTTATAATAAAGCAGAATTGACAAAATCATATAAGTAGAGAGAAGACTAACTAGAATATGCATAAATAAGAAACATCGAAAAGATGGACAGTGGGGATAGTGCCAAATGAAGTGATATACAGTGAACTGGCCCTATTACAGGTACTATATGGAAAAATAAGATCTCTCTTGTTTTTTGGGTCACACTACGAGGACACTGGAAACCAGATTACAAAGAAAAATTATAGAGAAGGTTTAGAACATGAAGCAACAAGTAAGCTGGATTAAGGAAATCGGGAGTGCGGATAAGAAAGAACTAAAATTAACCATGGACGATTTGCAAAACAAAACAGAAAATTTAAAGGAACTCAAAAACATAGAAGTAAGATTTAAACCAAAAATAGACCAAGAACGAACAGTAAAAAGGGCATTTGCAGATGAGGAACGATGAAAAAGATCAGAACTAATGAAAAGATGCTGGGCAATTCTGAAAGAAAACCTATTGATGAAGATATACAGAAAATCATTGACAGAAGTGGTCCAATGAGGATGTAAAAGGAGCAGCAGAAGGAGAAGGAGAAGAAGACTGATGACACTAACAGATAACAATGCTAATTCTTACAGTGATGACAAAAATACCTATAGTGTTTGCAGCTAATGGAAAATATTTAGGTAACCTTATGCATCGAGTAGGTACTTTTGTCATTCACATGGGATTTGCAGATTCAACCAGCAATAACCACTGCACAATGAAACTGCTGTTGCCTGGCTCACTCAATTCGTGGATGAATCATGTACCTGCCCCCCCCCCCCTCCCCCCCGAAGTGTGGAGACTGACTGAAACTTGCTGGTCGCTAAATTTGCAGAATGACAGTGAAAGAAGAGAAAAGTGCCACTGGTGGAGGAACCTTCCAGAGGCGGCAAAGCGTTTTGGACAGAAGCAGGTGGAATTGCCAGCAGCAGGGGTGCAGATTTTGGCTATAATTGTAATATCTTCTGCAGGGACATGTGATCAGAAGCAAAACATTGTAGAATATGACACAAAGATAAGACTCGATAATGTGTGTAGATGTGTTATCTTTCTGGAAATGTAAGTGATCAAGCGCACTTGAGAAGAGCCACACTCTAGACTCGCATATGGCTTGCGAGCTCCAGTTTGCCAACTGCTGACCCAGGGAATATCACAAAAACATTCCACAGAGCATAATGTTTCCTCCTCCAGCCAGGACCCTTCCAACGAGTGTTCCAAGGTGTTTGCTTTCGAATCTTCATGCTGTACATGCCAAAGGCCATCTGTCCAATGGAGCGTATAACATGATTCATCTGAAAAGGCCACCTGTTGCTACTCCGATGAAAAGCAGTCAGCATGGATACATGAACCAGGCATCTGCTGTGGAGGCCTATATGCAGGAACGTTTGCTGTTGGTAGTTGCTTCATTCATCTGGGTGGTCAGTTGCCCAACAGTTGCATGCTGTTCACCCGTACACATCTCCACAGCAGTCGTTCACCCCTGTCATCTAGATCAGTGGTGTACCACAGTTGCCTCAGTGCCAGTTTTGGATAGCGCCTTTTTCCATGCACCATGTACTTTAACCACAGCACATACAAACAGTTTACAAACCTAACCAGTTTGGGAATGCTTCCACCCTTGGCCTGACAGCCAATGATACGAGGTGCATTCAAGTTCTAAGGCCTCCGATTTTTTCTCTCCGGACTGGAAAGAGATAGAAACATGCGCATTGTTTTAAAATGAGGCTGCGTTCATTGTCAATACGTCCCAGAGATGGCAGCGCCATATGGCAGATGGAATTTTACCGCCAGCGGCGAGAACGAGAACTGTTTTAAATACTTAAAATGGCGACGTTTTCCTTACGTGAACAGCGTGCAATCATTCGTTTTCTGAATTTGCGTGGTGTGAAACCAATTGAAATTCATTGACAGTTGAAGGAGACATGTGGTGATGGAGTTATGGATGTGTCGAAAGTGCGTTCGTGGGTGCGACAGTTTAATGAAGGCAGAACATCATGTGACAACAAACCGAAACAACCTCGGGCTCGCACAAGCCGGTCTGACGACATGATCGAGAAAGTGGAGAGAATAGTTTTTGGGGATCGCCGAATGACTGTTGAACGGATCGCCTCCAGAGTTGGCATTTCTGTGGGTTCTGTGCACACAATCCTGCATGACAACCTGAAAATGCGAAAAGTGTCATCCAGGTGGGTGCCACGAATGCTGACAGACGACCACATGGCTGCCCGTGTGGCATGTTGCCAAGCAATGTTGACGCGCAACGACAGCATAAATGGGACTTTCTTTTCGTCGGTTGTGACAATGGATGAGACGTGGATGCCATTTTTCAATACAGAAACAAAGCGCCAGTCAGCTCAGTGGAAGCACACAAATTCACCGCCACCAAAAAAATTTCGGGTAACCGCCAGTGCTGAAAAAATGATGGTGTCCATGTTCTGGGACAGTGAGGGCGTAATCCTTACCCATTGCGTTCCAAAGGGCACTACGGTAACAGATGCATCCTACGAAAATGTTTTGAAGAACAAACTCCTTCCTGCACTGCAACAATAACGTCCGGGAAGAGCTGCGCGTGTGCTGTTTCACCAAGACAACGCACCCGCACATCGATCTAATGTTACGCAACAGTTTGTTCGTGATAACAACTTTGAAGTGATTCCTCATGCTCCCTACTCACCTGACCTGGCTCCTAGTGACTTTTGGCTTTTTCCAACAATGAAAGACACTCTCCGTGGCCGCACATTCACCAGCCGTGCTGCTATTGCGTCAGCGATTTTCCAGTACCCAAAACAGACTCCTAAAGAAGCCTTCGCCGCTGCCGTGGAATCATGGTGTAAGCGTTGTGAAAAATGTGTACATCTGCAGGGCGATTACGTCGAGAAGTAACGCCAGTTTCATCGATTTCGGGTGAGTAGTTAATTAGAAAAAAAATCGGAGGCCTTAGAACTTGAATGCACCTCGTAATGCCGACATCAGATAAATCGCTCCATATCTGCATTAGGACGATGACTGCACTGTTCTCTGCATTCCCCCCTGCATACTATATATCCCCTGTCCTGCTAGTACTGCCACCCACATCTGTGAGTGGTTGTTGCACGCTGATGTTGATTATAGGTGGTGGCCACATTAATGTGACTGGACCCTGTACTAGTATATGGCATATGACTTTTTTTCTTAATGCTTTCCTTTCCAGTCTAATAGGCATTTTTTGACCTTTATGGAAGTGAAACCTGGGCGATAAATAGTTAAGACAATAGAATAGAAGCTTTCGAATTGTGGTGCTACAGAAGAATGCTGAAGATTGGATGGGTAGGTCACATAACTAATGAGGAGGTATTGAATAGAATTGGGGAGAAGAGGAATTCGTGGCACAACTTGACTGGAAGAAGGGATCGGTTGGTAGGATATGTTCTGAGGTATCTCGAAGGATCACAAATTTAGTATTGGAGAACAGTGTGGAGGGTAAAAATCGTAGAGGGAGACTAAGAGATGAATACACTAAGCAGATTCTGAAGGATGTAGGTTGCAACAGGTACTGGGAGATGAAGAAGCTTGCACATGATAGAGTAGCATGGAGAGCTGCATCAAACCAGTCTCTGGGCTGAAGACGACAACAACAATAACATTTTCAGGATGCTCTGGCTTTGTTTGTCTGTGTGTCTTTGTTCACTATATAGTAATAGACATCCCTGGTGTAGAGAAGAAACTGAAGGAGTTGAAAACAAATAAGTATCCAGGTCTGGATGGCATCCCAGTTGGGTTTTACAAAGACTGCTCTACAGCATTAACCCTGTACATAGCTTCCATTTATTGCGTATCTCTCACACATCACAAAGTTCCCAAGTGACTAGAAAAAAGCCATGTGACTCCTGTTATAAGAAGGGTAAAAGAAAGATCCACAAAATTATAGACCAATATCTTTAACATCACACAGTCATATTGATTAAAAGTGTAGGTGTAATGTTTGAAAAGCGATATGAAATGGAACGGCATGTAAGGATTGTAGTAGGGAAGGTGAATGGTGGTCAGCTTCACTTTATTGGGATAATGTTAGGAAAGTGTGGTTCATCTGTGAAGGAGACAACATATAGAACATTTGTATGACCTATTCTTGAGTGCTGATCAATTGTGTGGTATCCGTACCAGACCGGATAAAAGAAGATATTGGAGCAATTCAGAGGTGGGCTGCTAGATTTGTTACCAGCATGTTCGAGCAACATGCAAGTATTACAGAAATGCTTCATGAACTCAAATGGGAATCTGTGGAGGGAAAATCTTTCCTTCTCATCCAGTCTGATAAGTCTCCCATGACCCGGGGTTCTGGGTGACTTTCCTGAATTCTACCCTTTTCATTCTCACGTCTTCTGCCAGGAGGAGGAGTCACTGGCTCTGAAAGGTTTCGTATGCAAAACATTTTTTTATATGTGCGTTCTCCTACTGCCACTTCATGAGTGTATTTTTTTTGTCTATCCAATTGCATTTTATTGTCAAAAATTGATTATTTTCATAGTTATGGATGCTTAGTAATTTAACCTTTACCCCAGATACCCCAGAAAACTTTTTTAATGGCACAGGAAAGCATTTAGTATTACTGTACCTTTATTGTCCCATTTGTTGGTGTAGAGAAAAATGTGCCTTTTTAATTCGTTTTCTGTGAGTTCTGCTGAGTCCACATTTTGTACCAGCATCTCACATTTTGTACACCCACAATGAAGTTTTGGACTTAACATCAAGACTTTGAAAAATGTACTTCCTATGGAAATACCACAATCAGTGGAAAGCAATGAGCTAGAACAAATATGATTATGGTTACACGTAACTTCACGAGATAAAAGTGACAGTTCCGCTGCTGAAACATCATTTTCTGTAGAAGAATATTTTACACTAAAAAAATTTGTAATCCATTTACTTTTGGAACTTGATGCAAAAGAAAGTTTATCTTACTCTCTTGGTAAATGCTTTTTACTGAAAAAGGGGGGGGGGGGGGGGGGGGCAGGAAACACTATATACAGTTTATCATCACTTTGTCATTACATTTAGCTAACCATGTCTTGAACTGTTTATGCTCTGACCATTCATTAAGGCCTCTGCACATTCTTTTCAGTTTTTTGTTTTTGTTTTTGTTTTGTTTTGTTTTGTTTTGTTTCATTCTAACTGTCGTCACTACATTCATGGCAACTGCTATTTGTGTTTTCACTTAATCTTCTGAGCATTGTAAATATAAACTGGACTCCAGAAAACAACAAACTCACCATACTATTAACAACATTTTGCTTTTAAGAAACAGTGAAGGAATGAAAGATTTCAATACTTCTTTTAATTGACCACTCCATAAATACCACTGCCTACTCGACACTGTTATGAAAACAAAGCAGTGAAACAGTTGATTTTCAAACCCATTCGCCTGTTGCTGATGTGTATTTTACACATATTGACCTTTGCTAACAAAAATAAGATGTTAAACAAAAGACTATGAAATTAAAAAATTATGCATTATGATGTAAAAAAAGTAAAACTGTAAAAATAAACCACAAAAAGTAGGGACTTGAGAGTCTTCCATCATACTCCTGTACAGTTATAGAAAACTAGGGACAATCATCACAAAACTGGGACCAGTGGCAACCCTAACTTGTGTGCAACCATTGCATATGGAAATATTTTTAGGTTCTGCATGATATATTTCATTTTATGTGTATAAGTGTTTATAGTGTGTTGATAATAACAAAGAAGTGATTCACTTGATAAATGTATCTTTGTATTGGATTTACAGCTCAGAAACATAATAAGTTGTCTTCGTTAGAAAAAACCCTAACAGAGATGTCGCTACCTGCACAGGAGTTATCACATGATGACAATAGACGTTTGAGAATTGCACCTGTAGGTTGAACTAATTTTCAGCTAGGCTGTGGCACGAGTTGTCGAAGTTAAATTTTTAGTGAAAGACAATATTGAGTGATTTCTGATGCTACGTATTTGCCAAAATAGTTTGTCATATTAAACATCTTCGATAAATGTTTGATATTTTAAGTGTTGAGTATTAAGTCTAAGTAATTCGATGTAATGAATATTTATACATGAAAGATACCATTTATTATTTGTTAACGTATGATATGTGACCAAAATTGTTTCATTAATGAAAAATAGACTGTAAAAGATGATGAAATTACAATGAAATCCAGACCTTTAGCTGATTACAGGCGAAAATATCAATGGGGACAGTTGAAGATGTGTGCCCCGACCGGACTTGAACCCGGGATCTGCTGCTTACATGGCAGGCGCTCTATCCGTCTGAGCCACCAAGGACACAGAGGATAATGCGACTGCAGGGATTTCTCTCTGGCACACTCCCCGTGAGGTCTGGATTTCATTGTAATTTTATTCTTCGAGAGCTGCAAGATCACCAATGGTATCTGTTCTTTCGGACATGTCTGAAAGAACAGATACCATATTCATATAGAGAATGCTTACCGGCCAATGATCTTCTTCAGTGCAGATGCACTCACATTGCCTGAACTCTTACGGAAATCAGTAGATTGACTGCCGCGAGTAATGAGTATAGTGGGCAGGGGCACTACAAATGCAGTATGTGGACAGTAAGCTGAAAATGTGGGTCTCATGGGGAGCGTGCCAGAGTTAAGTCGCTGCAGCCACACTATTCTCTGTGTTGTTGGCGGCTCAGACGGATAGAGTGCCTGCCATGTAAGCAGGAGATCTCGGGTTCAAGTCCCGTTTGGGACGCACATTTTCAACTGTCCCCATCAATATTTATCAATGCATGTAAGCAGCTAAAGGTCTGGATTTCATTGTAATTTCATTCTTCGAGAACCGCAAGATCACCAGTGGTATCTGTTCTTTCGGACATGTCCTAAAGAACAGATACCATCTTCATATATGTAAAAGATGATGGTTGTGACCTGTTTACCACTGGAGAAATCAGTGTACGTTCATTTTTGATAGTACATCTAAAAATTTCCTGTGAACTTAGATTCAAAGTAGTCAAATGTAGCTTCAGGATGTTTAGTTGCTGATGCAGAACAATGTAGGAAATAACCAAGTTAAATTGAAACATTCATCTTAGAGTGATATATTTTTTAGTAAAGGTTGCTGTAGTGACTAATATATTATGCAGTGATTGCTTGAGATTACAAAGTTGCTTGTTAACATTATTTGCTTTCCGTATTTGCACTAAGAGTTCTCCATTCATTTCAGGTGTTTTCCGACCGAAGGTTGGTCGCACCTTTGTCTTGACATTGGCAATGGGTATACTGTTTGGATTCAGCTTTGCATATATATTACTTGCCACAAGCCGTGTGGCAGTGGGTGAATTGAGCCTTTATCCAGTTAGGTGAGTATGAGAAAACATTATTTTTGAAGTGTATTGTGTGTTCATTTTCATTAACTTCTGGCTTGATGATGAAGAGACCTGTTACACATAATTTTAAGCATCATTAGAGTCATGTATCACATTCCTGATGTCCTTCCGTATTGAGTTGGAAGACATGTGTTATGTTTGCAATTTTTTTGAGGGTTGTTACTTCCTATGCATAATAAACATTTTGCTTGTGTCTCTGGCTAAATGTTGTTCCCCAAAATCATAGTGGTTGTGGATATTTCAATATTTTCTGTCATGATTAGATTATGAGGCGGACTGCCCACCAATATTTTTATCTTCAGATACCATGAATTAGGTTACACTTTTGCAGTTAGGTTACCTTATAGAAGCATTTTTGTTGTGTGTAAGAACTCAAATATAATATTCAGTTAAACACCTGCATGATGTATCAAGAAACTACAGTCAAAGAGGGGAAGTGAAGGAATTATTGTAGCATAAATTACTTACTATGAATAGATGTCTATGCCTTTGATCAAAAGAGAAGCAGCTCTATAAATATCAGAAGCTCAGATGGAAAACCAATACTAGGCACAGAAGGGAAGGAAAGTGTAGGGGTCTATTCAAGGAATTGAACTTGAAGGCAGTATTGTAGAAAGGGAAGAGAACACATGAAGATGTGAAAGGAGAGAAGAATTTGACAGAACAGTGAAAGACCTACGTAGAAACAAAGCCCCTAGAGTAGATGACAGTTCCACAGAAATACTGATACCCTTGGGAGGGCCACCCATGACAAAGCCATTCCATCTGGTGGGCAAGATGTATGAGACATGGGGATATATCCTCAGACTTCAATAAAAATGTTATAATTACAGTTCCAAAGAAGTCAAGTGCTGACAAACATGAATATTACTGAAGTGTCAGTTTAATAAATTATGGTTGCTTACAGAAGAATGGAAAATCTGGCAGAAGCTAGCCTTGGAGAAGATCAGTTTGGGTTCCAGAGAAATGTAGGAACACACAAGGCAATACTGACTCTATGACATATCTTGGAAGATAGGTCAAAGAAAAGAAAACCGTGTTTATAACATTTGTAGACTTAGCAAAAGCTTTTGATGATTTTGACTGGACTTTGAAATTTTGGAAGTAGCAGGGAGGAAAAGGTTATTTGCAACAATGGTTGAGAAGGGATTGAGATAGGTTGTTAGACTATCCCTGAAGTTATTCAATCTGTATGTGGATCATGCCATGAAGGAAACTAAAGAAAAATTTGGAGAAGGAATTAAAGTTCAGAGAGAAGAAATAAAAACCTCATGGGTTGCCAGTGCCATCGTAATAATGTCAGATACAGCAAAGGACTTGGAAGAGCATTTGAGTAGAATGGACAGTGTCTTGAAAGGACATAAGATGAACAACGCAGCAAAATTTGAGTAATGGCATATAGTTGAATTAAATTAGGCAATAAAGAAGGAGTTATATTAGGATATGAGACACTAAAAGTAATAGTTGAGTTTTGCTATTTGGGCAGTAAAATAACTGATGTTACAAAACAGAAAAGATGTAAAATGGAGACTGGCAGTGAGAAGAAAAGTGGTTCTGACAAAGATAAAGTTGCTAACGTTTGAATGTAAATTTAAGTGTTAGGAAGCAGCTCCAGGTTAAGAAAGATGACAACAGCTGGGAAAGCAGTGTACTGACCCCCCATGCTCGTCTTTACTGAATCCAATGACGGCCTTTCTGGGGGATAAAATGGCAGTCGGTCAATGCTGATGGGCCCACTAGGACCTGCGGATGGAATTTATGTTTTTCTTAGGAAGTCTTTTCTGAAGATATTTGTCTGGAGTGTAGCCTTGTCTGGGACTGAGAAGTGTGCGATAAGCGGTTCAGACAAAAAGAAAATAAAAGATTTTCTTATGTGGCAGTAGAGAAGAACGTTGAAGATAATGGTTAGATTAAATAACTATATGAGGATGTACAAATTCAAATTGGGGAAGAAAAGAAATTTATGGCACAATGTGACTAAAAGAAGGGACCAGTTGATAGAACACAACTAATGAGGAAATACTCAGTGGAACTAGGGAGAAGAGAAATTTGTCGAACAACAACAACAACAAAAAATCTGAGTAAAACTAACAGTATGGAGTGTGTTTGGAACAATTTACCCATGGTGTTAGATTATACAGTCAATGTATTGATCTATATGTGTCTGTTGTTGTTGTGTCTTCAGTCCTGAGATTGGTTTGATGCAGCTCTCCATGCTACTCTATCCTGTGCAAGCTCCTTCATCTCCCAGTACCTACTGCAACCTACATCCTTCTGAATCTGTTTAGTGTAGTCATCTCTTGGTCTCCCTCTACGATTTTTACCCTCCACGCTGCCCTCCAGTAACAAATTGGTGATCCCTTGATGCCTCAGAATATGTCCTACCAACCGATCCCTTCTTCTAGTCAAATTGTGCCACAAACTTCTCTTCTCCCCAATCCTATTCAATACTTCCTCATTAGTTATGTGATCTACGCATCTAATCTTCAGCATTCTTCTGTAGCACCACATTTCAAAAGCTTCTATTCTCTTCTTGTCCAAACTATTTGTCGTCCATGTTTCACTTCCAAACATGGCTACACTCCATACAAATACTTTCAGAGACGACTTCCTGACACTTAAATCTATACTCGATGTTAACAAATTTCTCTTCCTCAGAAATGCTTTCCTTGCCATTGCCAGTCTACATTTTATATCCTTTCTACTTCGACCATCATCAGTTATTTTGCTCCCCAAATAGCAAAACTCATTTACTACTTTAAGTGTCTCATTTTCTAATCTAATTCCCTCAGCATCACCCGACTTAATTTGACTACATTCCATTATCCTCGTTTTGCTTTTGTTGATGTTCATCTTATATCCTTCTTTCAAGACACTGTCCATTCCGTTCAACTGCTCTTCCAAGTCCTTTGCTGTCTCTGACAGAATTACAATGTCATTGGCAAACCTCAAAGATTTTATTTCTTCTCCATGGATTTTAATACCTAATCTGAATTTTTCTTTTGTTTCCTTCACTGCTTGCTCAATATACAGATTGAATAACATCGGGGAGAGGCTACAACCCTGTCTCACTCCCTTCCCAACCACTGCTTCCCTTTGATGTCCCTTGACTCTTATAACTGCCAACTGGTTTCTGTACAGATTGTAAATAGCTTTTCACTCCTTGTATTTTACACCTGCCACCTTCAGAATTTGAAAGAGAGTATTCCAGACAACATTGTCAAAAGCTTTCTCTAAGTCTACAAATGCTAGAAACGTAGGTTTGCCTTTCCTTAATCTTTCTTCTAAGATAAGTCGTAAGGTCAGGATTGCCTCACGTGTTCCAGTGTTTCTACGGAATCCAAACTGATCTTCCCCGAGGTTGGCTTCTACTAGTTTTTCCATTCGTCTGTAAAGAATTCGTGTTAGTATTTTGCAGCTGTGACTTATTAAGCTGATAGTTCGGTAATTTTCACATCTGTCAACACCTGCTTTCTTTGGAATTGGAATTATTATATTCTTCTTAAAGTCTGAGCGTATTTCGCCTGTCTCATACATCTTGCTCACCAGATGGTAAACTTTTGTCAGGACTGGCTCTCCCAAGGCTGTCAGTAGTTCTAATGGAATGTTGTCTCCCCCCAGGGCTTTGTTTCAACTCAGGTCTTTCAGTGCTCTGTCAAACTCTTCACGCAGTAGCATATCTCCCATTTCATCCTCATCTACATCCTCTTCCATTTCCAAAATATTGTCCTCAAGTACATCACCCTTGTATAGACCCTCTATATACTCCTTCCACCTTTCTGCTTTCCCTTCTTTGCTTAGAACTGGGTTTCCATCTGAGCTCTTGATATTCATACAAGTGATTCTCTTTTCTCCAAAGGTCTCTTTAATTATCCTGTAGACAGTATCTATCTTATCAATAGTGAGATAAGCCTCTACATCCTTACATTTGTCCTCTAGCCATCCCTGCTTAGCCATTTTGCACTTCCTGTCGATCTCATTTTTGAGACGTTTGTATTCCTTTTTGCCTGCCTCGTTTACTGCATTTTTATATTTTCTCCTGTCATAAATTAAATTCAATGTTTCTTCTGTTACCCAAGGATTTCTACTAGCCCTCATCTTTTTACCTACTTGATCCTCTTCTGCCTTCACTACTTCATCCCTCAAAGCTACCCATTCTTCTTCTACTGTATTTCTTTCTCCCATTCTTGTCAATTGTTCCCTTATGCTGTCCCTGAAACTCTGTACAACCTCTGGTTTAGTCAGTTTATCCAGGTCCCATCTCCTTAAATTGTATAGGTTAATTGTATAGGTTAATGATAGAATTTAAGAAAACTGTAAGTGTGTAAATGTAATTCCCACATGAATGCAGATGAAAGTCCTTGGCTCAGCTGTGTTTTCCTCGGGTTAAAAATCAACTGTTTCACTGCTTCATTTCCAGAATAGTGTTGAACAGGCAGTTGTGTTTATGGGGTGACCGAGTAAAAGGAGTACTGAAATGTTTTATTCCATCACTGTCCTTTAAGAGCAAAATGTTGTTAATAATATAGTTATTTCATGGTTTTCTGGAGTCCAGTTCATATTTAAAATGCTCAGTATATGAAGTAAGATACAAATAGCAGTCACCATGAATGAAGTGATGACAGTTGTGACAGCTAGAATGTAATGCAAAAGACAAAACTGAAAAGAATGTGCACATTCCTTACTGAATGGTCAGAGCATAAACAGTTCAAGCGGAGGTTAACTGAATGTAATCACAAAGGGATGGTAAACTGTATACTGTGCCCTTCTTTTCCTTTCCCCCAATAAAAAAGTGAGGGTATTGGGGCCATTGTAAAATATTCTTCTACAGACAATGAAGTTTCAGCAATAGAACTGTCACTTTTATCTCATGAAGTTATGTGTAACCATAACAATGTGTGTTCTAGCTCATTGCTTTCCATTGATTGCGGTATTTCGATAGGAAGTACAATTTTCAAAGCCTCAAAGTAAAATCCAGAACTTACTATGGGTGTACAAAATGTGAGGTGCTGGTACAAAATATGCTGGCTCCGCATTCGGTAGAACTCGTAGAAAATGAATTAAAAAGTCACATTTTTCTCTATATCAACAGATGATACAAAGAAAGGTACAGTACAATTAAACACTTTCCTTGTTTTTCACTTAGTTACATTTTAGAGCAGAAGACTCTCTCCAACATTTATCTCATCATTGGGCCATAGTTGTTTTGTAGCTACAAATTTCATTAGAAGTGGAAGTAAGTGGGTGGTTAATATTATCAAATCTGATGGATATGGTAGATGCTTCAGTGGTGAATAATTCCTCCCAATGTTTTTCCCCTTTTTTTCTCAGTCCAGGACCCTTTCCATGTATTTCTTCATCCAGTTGACTTAGATGACTTGTGTAGTCTTTGTCACTTATGTTACATTTTGCAAGATAACCAATAATCCATTTTGCATCTTGTAAACTGCCATACAACTGGTCATATGCTGGCCACTTCTGCTTCAGACATAACATCCATAAGTAACAGGTTGTCTGCTCCACTATCGCAAGCTCTCCACCACCGGAGACAGTCACATGCTGAGCACTGCCGACAAACCGTAACATGCCTGTTGACCCACTGTCCTCTAGCTGGCACCTCTAGAGGTCCAACCTCACTCATACAGAGCGTGCATCAATGAAAGTGGCACTGCCATCACAGGGATTACAACATATCCAATCTCACATACTCGCCTGCCGCCTGCTGCGTATATAGAGGAACTGATCAACAGGAAGCAATTGGCAGTACACTATCTCATTCTTCTGGTCATGTTCCAGGCTTGATGTTGACCTCAAGGCCCATGATTCAGAGCTCACACCAACCGCACCAAGCTGATTCGCCAGTAGTTGCTTTCAGAGCTTTTGCCTTTCCAACACCGGCCTTCCCCTGAGCTAGTACCCTCAGCGGCCTCCACAGTTACCATCATGATCTACATCACTATGGACTAGTGCCTTGACCTAGGTCATGACATCATTGGGACCCGGACAACAGCAGACTCATCGCTACACCACATTACTAGATCAGGAGAATCCCTTTCAGTTGTATCATTCATCAGAAGCTGCATTGTGTTAAACCTCCTCCTTTCTGTGATATGTTAGTTACATGTCTCCCATTTATTGCATACAGCCTGACACTCAGGATGTGCAACGAGGATTAAGTTATATCATTACACCATCCAGTCTCTTCCACAATTGAGGGTTGCTTAGCATTTTGTGCCCTTAACAGCTCTGGGTTCCATATGACAGCACACTGGACCCATCACTCCCTCTCGTCTTTTGACAACTCTTCTACTGATCCTCTGGTGGAATTAGCACACAACAGGTGGCTCCTATACCACTGTAGCCCCGCCCAATTGTGGCCTTCCTTGACCAAGTCTGATGCTGCCCCTGTGCTTCATGCCTTAGAGATGCAGCCATCACAGAAGTGCCACAAAACTTACCTTCCCATAGCATTGGGCCTCCCTACCAGCCCTCCTTTGTCTGTGCTCCTGCACACATTACTTCCATTGGCAAAATTCTGGGCTTTGCTACCAGCACTCCTCCTCCTGCGTTCTTACGCACACTGTGGGGACAACCTTCTCACCACTCCAGGGCTCTCTACCAGATCCTTCCTCATCTGTGCTCTTGTGGGTACCACAAACAACGACGATCCTCCTACCACTCTGGGACTCCCTATGGCCCCCTCCTTCTGTGCTCTTGCACACATCATATATGCCAATGATCTTCCAACCACTCTGGACCTCCATCTTTGCCCTACTTCTTCTGTGCTCATGCGCACATGCCACCAGCGACGACATTCCCCCTCCACATGACGTTGATGCCTCACAATGCATCTGCGACCTCAGGCCCATTTTCCTGTTCTGTACACATGACCTTGATGCCTCACAGCACATCTGCCACAACAGACCAAAAACTTCTGCACTTCTGTATGACCTTGGCTCCAGCTGTAGCCCTCACTGCCCATGCTTCACATCTCCATCCTCTGGGTTCAGTTCCCTTTCCTTGCTGGAACCATCATCTCACCTACCACCCTCCACCTGTACCTGTCATTGCTCCCAAACATCGTGCCTTTCCCAAGCCATGGCCGACAGTGACATTGCATTTCGTGGTATTACAGCATCCACAAACCTGCAGTTTTTGCTCTTGTTTCAACCAGTGTCCTTGACAGCGAAACCTAGATCATCCACACCGCCTGCAGCAACTGCTTCACTACCTCAGATCTCATATTCCGGGACAGGGTCACAGCCGCGACGTGCTCTTCACACCCTTAAGGTTCCCATGTCACCTTGGGGAGCCACCACTCCCTGTGGGCACCCATTGGCTCCGCTCTTCCTCATTCACTCTGCCACCTCCCACACTGGCTCTGTGGCGAGCATCAAATGGCTTCACCATCTTTCTCCTTAAGGGGAAAGGAATGTCATATACTAACCACTTCTGCTTCTAATGCAGTGCCCAAAACCAGCAGCTCGTCTGCTCCAGTACTGCAGGTTCTCCTCCACTGGAGACAGTCATGTGCTGAGCTTCACTAGTACACTGCATGTCAAGGAAGCATTATTGCAGACAAAACATAACACACTTGTGGACACACTGACTTGTAGCAAGTGCCCACCAGGCGGACCAGCCTTGCTTTCAAGCAGCATGCTCATTGGCAAGAGTGTTGCTGCCATTTCAGGAATTATGTTGCATCAGCATCATGTGCGCATCGAGTGCCAAGCGATGTTCTTCTGCCTGCTGCCTGCAAATATGTTGCTCGACCACAAGTGGACTGCAGCATACCTTCTAATGCTCTGGGCTCAATGCCCATCACTTGGAGCTCACACCAGCTGCATCATGCCAATCAGCCAGTTTTCATTTTTGGAGTCCTCGCCTGTCTGATACTGGCTTCTCCTGAACTTGGCACCTCAGCAGCCATCGCAGTTACCATCACGAACAACATCACGATGGACTAGCTTCATGGCTTCTGTCACGACTTCATCATGACCCAGGTCACGATAGTCTCTCAGCTATGCCACATTACAAGATCAGGAAGATCTCTTCCAGTTGTGTCATTCAGAAGCTACATTATGTTAAACCTTACTCTTCCTGTGCTGTGTTAATAAAGTTTGTCTTTTGTGCTACTTGGGTCTTATAATTTATTGTGTGCAGTTTACCTCTCAGGACATTAAATAAACCCCTACACTTTTTGTCAGGCTCATGGAATACGATTAGTACTTTGTTCTGGGTGACTCACACTCAGTAAGAAATTGGGAAGAAAAATAAAATGTAGCTTTTTAATGACACAACTGTAGCTAGGCTTTTGCTCTTGGCCAGCATTCAATACATGTGGCACTCTTCTCACGCGAAAGTTTCTTACAGTTATTGCGTGATGTAAAATGTGTTATACTCTTTTTTTTTTTGAACAGCTATCTCAAACACATTTACTCTCAGGCCAAGCAGTATCATTTCTTGCCCTTTCTTCGTGGATTCAGCTTGGTTATAGTTTTTGACCATATTTCACCTAGCTAATAATGAGGTCATGTTTGAATTCAATTGCCCATTTCTTGATGTTTGAAAATGAAGGCGCCAACTACCTAGAAGCATCCAGTAGCGCTGGATGAGTTTGTGTGGATGATAAATTGTTCAAAATAAAGAATTTCATTACGGTACAGTATTCTATTGCCCACCTCTGCAGCTGTGTGGTCATTGTGACTGACTGCCATTAGGGATTTTTCCCTTGGTGGGAGTATTGGAACAGAGTGCACAAAACCTTGTGATGCCAGTTGAGGAGCTACTTGATGAGTGGTAGTGGAACCAGGTCTGCAAAATTTACAACAGCTAGGACAGGGGTGTACTGGCCTCCACCCCTCCATATCACATCAAAATGATGCCAATAGCAGAGGAGGACAGGGCAGTTGGTCAATCCCAGCGGATCCATCTGTGGACAGAATTTCAGCGGTTATTTGAATGAAACACACATGAGATGAAAGCTTCTAAGAACTGTAGGAACAGAAATAATTTACAGATGCACATTACTCTGCAAATGAACCAGACTTAAATAATCTCACTCGGATACCAGTGCTAAATTTGTCATACCAAGACTCATCAGTAAGTATGTGAATGTACCAGAATGTAAGAGGAAATGACATACATTTTGCAGTTCATTATTGAGTGGTCAAAACAGGTGTGGTTGATTTGGAACAGTACATTTCTCTGTGTGCAATGCAATAAAATTATATTTTGCTAAAGCCGTTAGAGACAACATGATGCAAGGGCAAGTTTGTTTAATGGAAGTAACAATCGGTCCCCCCAGGGGGCTCAGCATTTAGTTGCTGGGTACAGCCTTGGCAACCCCAGGGTCTCTGAGCTGGGGACAGGGAAGCGCCACCAGTCCTCAATACCGTAAGCTCTGAGCGTGCTTCAACGACTACCGCAAGGCACGACGGTGGAACATTGTATGGTTCAGAGCCCGGGGATCTTGGCTTAACTGCCTGGGTCACGAGGATGGTATAAACCTCTATAAAAAAAACCTAAATCTCAAGGTGTGCTGCGTGCCAAGGAGATGAATGGCTGTTGAGGTAGAACAGTTGCTAGTGGGCGACCTCTGGGGAACCTGCCGCCCTCAGTTGTATTAGGCTTACCCAGGCAAGCAGGGCTCTGTCTGGGTGGACATGCCTTTCCCTAGCTGCTCGTGGGACCACCATGAAAAGAAATATGAATAGTGTGCAAGCACGAGTCTCTAAGAAAGGAAAGTTCAATCTGGTTTGCAGCCGAACAGATGGGGTCTCATTTGTGACCACAAAGCCTCAGTTTTTTGGGAAAATTTAGAGGACAAGTTTGGAGAATTTGAGGGCATGTCTAAAATGAGGTCTGGAGCAGTCCTCGTACAGACAGCATCCCCAGCACAGTCATGGGCATTGCTTGCTTGTGACAAGTTCGGTGATGTTTAAGTCTCCATTATGCCTCATAAGAGCCTCACTATGGTTCAGGGACTTATTTTTCATCCTTACCTGTTGTTGCAGTCTGACGACGAGCTCCATGCAAATCTGGAATGCCGTAGCGTCCACTTTGTACGATGTGTCTTCAAGGGACCTAAAGATAGTAGGGTCACCACCGGCGCCTTCATCTTGGCTTTTGAGAGTGACACCCTGCCCGAGAAGGTCAAGATGATGATATATTGATGTGATGTTAAGCCTTACATCCCTCCTCCCATGCGCTGTTTTAAGTGCTGGAGGTTTGGGCATATGTTATCGAGATGTGACGCCAATCCTACCTGTCGGGATTTGGACGTGCCTCCCACCCCAACGTCCCATGTTTGCCGCCCCAAGTTTGTGTCAACTGTGGACAGAAACATTCACCTTGCTTATCAGACTGTGCGGTTTATCAAAAAGAACGGAAGGTTATGGAGTATAAGACCTTGGACAGGCTCACTTACACAGAGGCTAAACACAAGTACGATCGACTTCACCTTGTGTGCATTTCATCGATGTATGCTGCAGCAGCTTCAATATCCCCCAAGCTCAGCGGCTTTTTGTGGGCCCTCCAGCCCGGCCGTCTATTTCTGCCCCCCTGCCCCCCCTGGTAGTTGGGGGAACACTCTTTTCCATTACTCCCCTGTTTTCATCGGGAGTAACAACCCCCTCCTTCTTTAGGGACTTCAGTCCCCACCTCTGCGCCAGAGAAGTGCACGCCTCCTCCGGCTCCCCTCGTGCAGAAGGGATCACTTGGTGCCCTCCCTTCCATGGTTACTGCCCCTCCAGATGTCAGCCAGTGGCTGAAAAAGCCACCACCTGAGGGCCGTAGGGCTTCAGGCCCTCCTCGGCCCATGAGACTGGGTCAGAAAAGCCCACCCAGCCTGATAAACCGAAGGACAAATGGGACCCTACCAAAAAGAAGAAAAAGCAAAAGGAGAAGGACATAGAGACAGAAAAGGAGTTCACCACTGCATCCGAAGATGATGTGGAGCATGTAGCGTCCACTCAGGAGCTAGATGTTGCTCGACCCACAGCTCCTATGGAAGTTGATCAGGCTACTTCGCAATTGGTGGCGGTGAGCGCTTCTAAGGCGTGACCATCCCTCCCCGCCTCCTCCTCGCCCCCCCCCCCCTCCCCCCCCCCCCCCCCAGGTTCTTTCATGTCTTCACAGTCGGATACCATTATCCTTCAATGGAATTGCCATGGTTTTTTCCACCACCTTGCTGAGTTGAAACAGCTTATGTGTCGCTTCCCTGCCACTTGTCTGGCCCTACAGGAAACCTGGTTTCCTGTTTGGTGGACCCCCTCCCTCTGTGGCTACTGGGGTTATTATAAGAACCACGTAGAATATGACAGGGTGTCTGGCGGTGTCTGTGTTTATGTTCTTGCCACTGTTCCTAATGCCCCAGTGCCACTTCACACGGCTCTCGAGGCTGTGGCTGTTAGAATCCGGGCAGGAATGGAGCTTACCATATGTTCCCTCTATCTTCCCCCAGATGAGGTTGTCCCTCTCGCCCAGCTCCCCCCGCCATTCCTCCTTTTGGGGAACTTAAATGCCCACCACCCTTATTTGGCAGGCTGTTCCAACCGAGCTCCAGGGAGCCGGAGCGCTCCGGAGCACTCACTGCGGCAGCTCGGAGCCTGCGTGGAGGGGGAAAGCAAACGCACTGCCCCCTGGCCGCATGCAGCCGCAACTGACGCAATAATCCGTGTTCAATGACAGCTATGACTAGCCGCGGGAGCCCTGTACCTCTAATGGAGGATACCTTTCTATTCATTGAGCGGGATGGTTGTCCGCAGTGTCTTGTATGTAATAAAGTGTTTAATTGTGGGAAGAGGTACAATATACGACGACATTATACATGTCTTCACACAGTGCACTACGATCTGGTAGAAGGCGTTGCACGCAGAGAACTGGTAGCCAGGCTTAAGAACGACATACCAGGAGACATAAGTTTAAAAACGGTTTCGTAATACGGAGCGTATCAAAACATGCAACATAGTTCGTGTTCTGTAATGCGTTTATAATTTTCAATTGAATGAGAGCGGAGAAAACACTACTGAATCTGCAATTCGATCAAGCTACAGGGTCGCTCACATCATTGCGACGAGTGACAAGCCGTTTTCAGTGGGACCACTTGTAAAATCATGCATGGTAGCAGTGGCAGAATGTTTGTTTCCAAGGGAGGTGCAGGCTATTGAAGGGGTTTGCCTGTCGAAGCAAAAATGTCTCGGCGATTCCTGGACCTGGCAGCGGATTTAGAGACACAGCTCAGGAAAAAGGCGGAGAGATTTGTTGCACTTTCGCTAGCACTTGACGAAAGCACCGACATATCGGACTGTGCTCAACTTGCAGTCTTTGTGTGTGGTGTCGACCTGGAGCTGCAAGTAACTGAAGAGCTCTTGGATGTGGTACTACTCGATTACACCGCAACAGGACATGACATTTTTGAAGCTGTTTGTGGATCAGTGGACAATATGAATTTGCCGTGGGATAAGTTCCATTCTGTAGCGCCAGACGGTGCACCACAAATGATCGGGTGTCACCAAGGTTTTGCTTCTCGTTTGAAAAATAAACTCAGGGACGAATTCGGGAAAGACATTTTGACTCTTCATTGTTTTATTCTCCAAGAGGCATTGTGTGCTGAAACAGTAGAGCTAGGTGGTGTAATGAAAGATGTCGTGAAGTGTATGAATTTTGTGCAGTGTCATGGTATGAGTCATCGCCAATTCAAAGGATTCCTGAAAGATATAGAAGATAGAGAATCTGGTTGCCTTACCACAGTACAGTTCGTTGGCTGAGTCGGGGAAAAGTTCTTGATGTTTTCTTTGCCATTCGTGAGGAAATATCCCTTTTCCTCGAAATGAAAGGGAAAAAATGTGTTGTCTGAAAGATATAATATGGATATCAGAACTGGCGTTCCTAGCTGACATAGCTATGCATCTGAATAATTTAAATCTGTCATTGCAGGGCAAAGGGCAGCTAATCGTTGACATGCACGACTAGATCAAAGCGTTCATGGAAAAGTTACGTTTATTTGAGAGGCAGATGAGTAATGGACTTTTAACGTTCTTCAATCGTCTTGCTTCTTTAAAACTACCTGAAGGTACTACTTTCGGCCATTACCAAGTGAAGTTAAAGCAGCTCATCACGTCGTTTGAAACACGATTCTGGGACCTCACTAGTTTGGAAATGGAACTTAAGGTGTTCAGCACTCCTTTTGCAGTTTCCCCTGATTACTTGTCATCGTCACTTCAATTGGAGATTATTGACTTGCAAAATTCAACTTTGTTGAAAGAGAGGTACTACAACACGTTGGATTTGTCACAATGGTATTGTTCATTGCAGCAAAAAAAACATTTCCCAAGCTTCACAACAATGCCGCTCAGATCATGTGCATGTTTGGATCTATGTATTGTTGTGAGCAGCTTTTCTCAGCAATGAAAAGAGTAAAAAGTAAGTAACGATCATTTCCTCAGAATGCAACAATGAAGGCCATCCTCCACATTAACGCTGCGAACACTTTGACGGCTGATATTTCCGATCTTATAATGAAAAGAAAATGTCAAACTACAGAGGCCCAATAAATTTAGTATGCAATTTCTTGTAAAACAGTTGTTTCTTATTTATTTCCTGAACATTGTATTTCCTGGTGTAGCATGTCACCATGTCTTAGCAGCTAAGAGTATGAGGTTGTCGATCTTGTAAGATGCAGCTGGCACATCAAAACGCTTGCCTTGCCGCCTGCCTCAGCCAGCCGTGCCACGTGCCGGCCCGCTTGAATGGAATGGTCACAGCGAGTGACATGGCTCCCTGGAGCAGGGAGCGCTCTGCGGCTCACAAGGGAGCCGACGAGCTGGAACAGCCTGCTTTATGGGGTGGGGCTCAGATCTCGGGCCAGGGTAGGAACATTGAGGCTCTCTTGGCACAGCAGGACATTTGCCTCCTTAACACTGGTGCTCCCACATATTTTAGCTTGACTCATGGCTCATACTCGGCCATTGACCTATCTCTTAGTAGCTCAGGTCTTCTTCCATACCTCAGTTGGAGGGTCCACGACGACCTCTGTGGTAGCAACCACTTTCCTATCCGGGTTTTTTTTCTTCTTCAGTCCCAATCCCCTGACCAGCTGCCACGATGGTCTCTTCGTGGACCTGATTGGGCAGCCTACACCTCAGCTATTATGGCCATGGCTCCACTTTCTGGTACCGAGCGAGGTGGCGCAGTGGTTAGCACACTGGACTCGCATTTGGGAGGACGACGGTTCAATCCTGTCTCGAGCCATCCTGATTTAGGTTTTCCGTGATTTCCCTAAATCGTTTCAGGCAAATGCCGGGATGGTTCCTTTGAAAGGGCACGGCCGATTTCCTTCCCCGTCCTTCCCTAACCCGAGCTTGCGCTCCGTCTCTAATGACTTCGTTGTCGACGGGATGTTAAACAACATTAACCTAACCTCCACTTTCTGGTGACATTGATTTGGCAGTGGACGAGGTCACTATGGCCATTGTTTCTGCTGCCCCCTGTTCTTCATGTACCCTAAGGTGTAAGTCAATCCCTTGGTGGACACCAGAGTTTGCAGAAGCTATCCGGGACCGCCGGCAAGCCCTGCAGTGACACTGGCATCATCCTTCCCTAGAGAATCTGATTGCCTTTAAATGGCTGTGGGCCCGGGCTCGGCAGTTAATCTGGCAGAGCAAACAGGACTGCTGGGAATGATATGTTGCCACCATAGGTTCACGCACCTCCCCATCTCAGGTGTGGTCGCGGGTTCGGCGCTTTTTGGCTTTTGCCCTCATGCGTCTGTCCCTCGCTAGAGTCGGCTATTTGTACAGCTTTTACTCGGCGAGAACATCTAGTTGCTGTTTTCTTTGATCTTTGGAAGGTGTACGATACCACCTGGCGCCATCATATCCTTGCTACGCTGCATGAATGGGGCTTATGGGTTCCACTTCAGATTTTTCTATGGAATTTTCTCTCCAATTGCTCCTTTCGGGTTAGAGTTGGCACTTACTTTAGCTCGGCTCACATTCAGGAGAACGGTGTCCCACAGGGCTCGGTTCTCAGTGTTCCCCTCTTTTTGGTGTGGATTAATGGTCTTGCGGCTGCGGTGGGCTCATCGGTCTGTTCCCCTCTGTATGCCGATGACTTTTGTCTTTATTACAATTCCCCAAGCATCAGTGTTGCTGAACGGCAGTTGCAGGGAGCTATCCGTAAGGCACATTTTTGGGCATCCAACCATGGTTTTCAGTTCTCAGCCTCTAAGCCTCGAGTGATGCATTTCTGTCGTTGTTGAACGGTCCACCTCCATCCAGAGCTCTACCTTGCCAATGAACTCCTTCGAGATGAGGAGACACATCGCTTTCTTGTCATGCTGTTTGATGCTCAGCTCACTTGGACACCTCATCTTCGTGAGCTTAAACAATGGTGCTGATGGTACCTCAACATCCTTTGCTGCCTCAGCCACACCATTTGGGGGGCTGCACGAACAACCCTCCTACAGCTCTATAAGGCCTTAGTTCAGTCCCATCTCGACTACAGGAGCGTGGTGTACGACTCAGCAGCACCTTCAACATTGCAGATCCTTGACCTGATTCTCCATTGTGATGTCAGACTGGCGACAGGTGCCTTCTGCACTAGTCCGGTGACTAGCCTTCTTGTAGAAGCTGGAATCCCTCCCCTACAATTCCGCTGACAACAGTTGCTTGCTTCATACATCGCCCGCGTCCATGCCTCGTCCGACCACCCAAACTGCAGGCTTCTTTTTCCATCTTCTGCACTCCCCTCCTCACGACGGCGGCCTAGGACGGGTCTCTTAATCACGGTCCGCATTCATTCCCTTCTCTTGTCACTTGAGTCCTTTCCCCTTCGTCCACCCTTCCAGCCCTCTCCTTCTACCCCTCCTTGGTCCCTCCCTTGTTTGCGGCTTTGCTTGGATTTGTCCTGCGAGTCCAAGTCCTCCGTTCCACCTGCCAGTCTTCGTCGACAATTCATGGCTCTTCTTGCCTCGTTTCATGATGTAGATGTTGTCTACACCGATGGTTCTGTGGTCGATGGACGCACTGGGTTTGCTTTAATCCAAGGCGACTACGTTGAGGAGCATTCCCTGCCTTGTGGGAGCAGTGTTTTCACTGCGGAGCTGTTTGCTCTTTATTGTGCACTCGCTCACCTTTCCTCCTGCCCTGGGGAGTCATTTGTCATATGCTGTGACTCCCTGAGTGGATTGCAAGCATTCGACCAGTGTTTTCCTTGGGACCCTCTGGTGCACGGTACTCAAGATGCTGTTTTTGCTCTCATGGAGTGTGGTCGTTCAGCGACGTTTGTGTGGACCCCAGGCCACATCGGCATTCCAGGAAACGAACATGCCATTGGTTGGCCAAGCAGGCCACCACTTCGCCACACCTGGAGCTTGGTCTCGTGGAAAGAGACCTCCGGTCAGCCCTACACCGCAAGGTCCGCGATGTCTGGAGCTCTGAATGGTCTGTCTTGAGCATGCCAAATAAGCTCCGCGTGGTAAAGTCATTCGTGGCTGTATGGAACTCATCCTTGAGGAGCATGTGTAGGGACTCAGTTGTTCTCTGCCGTCTCCGAATTGGACATACGCGGTTGACCCACAGCTATCTCCTTCGCCGTGAGAACCCGCCCAAGTGTCGCTGTGATGCAGGGCTCACAGTGGTCCATCTTCTGATGGACTGCCCCCTTTAAGCCCCCTTGGGGTAGTCCTTTAATTTACCAGCTCCACTTCCTTTAATTCTAGGTGACGATTCCTCTATAGCTGACTCAGTTTTACGTTTTATCCGAGCAGCTGTGTTTTATCACTCACTCTAGTGTGGGTGCTCTCACATGATTTCTCAGGCTACACCCACTCCAGCGACTTTTGATTGTGACGTGGATACCGAAATAGTGTCTTTTCTGGTAACAAGTTGTGTTGGTACCTCTATCAATGCTTTCCAGCTGAGGGTTCTTCATTTGTAGTTCAGTGGTTGACCTTTTACGTGATGCATCAACCACTGTAGTCTGTTTTACTCTAGTCAACTATTTGCTCTGCTCCTTTTAAGTGTCCTCTATTTTGTGTTATTGCAGTGTTCATTTTAGCTCTGTACCCCTTGGTGTTCCCTCCCTCTGGGTGCAGAGGTTACACTTTTACTGTATAGGCCTTTTACAAGTATGTCTGTCGGGAACAGGGGACTGATGATCTTGATGTTTAGCCCCTATCAACCCCAAAACAAACCAACCAACCAACCAACAAACAATCGGTCAATGATAATTTCAATGGAAGTTACGTGTTTTGGGTGAACAAGGCTTGTGGTTTACATATGCATTGTTGGTTTATATGTGGTCTGTATAATCACTTTTGAGACAGTGCTATTGCACTGAATTATGTTGTTGTTTTTGTTGTGATCTTCAGTCTGAAGACTGGTTTTGTGTAGCTCTCCAGTTTGTCTGTCCCATGCAAACCTCTTCATTGCAGCATAATTACTGCAATGTGCATCCATTTGCCATGGGGTGTACTGTATTCATACATGTGTCTCTCTCTATAATTTTTACACTCTACCCTTCCCTCTATTACAAAATTGCATATTCCTTGAAGCCTCAGGGTGTATCCTATTAACTAATCCATCCTTTTAGTCAAGTTGTGCCATAAATTTATTTCCCTTACAATTCAGTTCAGTACCGCTTCACAGCTTATCTGACCTGCCCACATAAAATTCAGCATTTCACCACATTTCAGAAGCATCTATTCTTTTCTTGTCTGAAACGTTTGTCATCCTTGTTTCACTTCTGTACTAGACTACAGTCCACACAAGTATCTTCAGACAAGACTTCCTAACACTTAAATTTATATTTGATGTTAACAAATTCATCTTCCTCAGAAATATTATTCTTTTTATTGCTGGTCTTATATATCCTACTTCAGCCATCATCACTTCTTATGCTGCCCAAATAACAAAACGCATCTACTACTTTAGTCTCCCTAATTATTTCCCTCAGAATTTTATGATTTAATTTCACTACATTGCGTTTCCTTGTTTTACCTTTCATTGATCATTATCTTGTATCCTCCTTTAAAGACACAGTCCATTCTGTTCAGCTGCCCTTACAAGTCCTTTGCTGCCTCTAACAGAAATTCAATGTCATC
Organism: Schistocerca piceifrons; assembly: GCF_021461385.2. NCBI lineage: Eukaryota > Metazoa > Arthropoda > Insecta > Orthoptera > Acrididae > Schistocerca > Schistocerca piceifrons. The sequence continues at coordinate 323,187,788 of NC_060140.1, forward strand.
AGCAAACCTTAAAGTTATTTCTTCTCCATGAACTTCAATTTCATCTCCAAATTTCACCATGCTTTACTCTAAAGCTTTCTTAGTGTACAGATGGAATGACATCAGGAATAGATTGGGATAACTACAACCCTATCTCACTCTCTTCTCAACTACAGCTTCCCCTCCGTGAACTTCAGCTCTTATAACCGTAGTGTAATTTCTGTGAAAGTTATATGTAATCTTTCACTCCCTGTATTTTATCCTTGCTACTTTTAAAATTTTGAAGAATGTAGTATAGTCAGCATTGTCGAAAGGTTTCTCTAAATCCCCAAATGTTACAAATGTTAGTGCCAACGGCCTTGCTGCAGTGGTAACGCCAGTTTCTGTCAGATCACCGAAGTTATGTGCTTCCAGGCTGGGCTAGCAATTGGATGAGTGACCATTCAGTATGCCAAGCGTTGTTGGCAAGTGGGGTGTACTCAGCCCTTGTGAGACAAACTGAGGAGTTACTTGGTAGAGAAGTAGCTGCTCTGGTCTGGTAAACTGACATACGGCTGGGAGAGCAGTGTGTGGGCTGAGGATGACACAGTGGATGGTCGCTACCATTGGGCCTTCATGGCCTGTTTGGGCAGAGTTAGGTTAAGTTAAGTTATAAATGTTAGTTTGCCTCTCTTCAACCTATCTTCTAAGACACAGTGTGGAAGTGAGAACCAGTTCTGGCATTTTATTCGCCTTTAATCATAATAAATTTGTTATCTTCTGCTATTATTTGAGTTCACTAAATTCCACCTCCTTCAGGTAATAAGAAATTTTTATTGTATATGAGATTATGAATGTCCAACTTGAGCATTGAGTAAGCTCACACTGAAATTAGAGGTTTTATGTGAATTCACATTTTACATGTGCACAGTCCAGTCACATTAATGTGACTGTCACCTATCAACGTGCAACACCACTCACAGATGGCGGGTGGTGACACTAGCAATGGGGGGAATATAAAGCATGTCCGAGGGGGTGGGGAGCACACAGAAAACAGTGCTGTCACTGCTGTAATGCAGAAACAGAGCAACTTATTTGATGTCCTAAAGGTCATGATCATTGGCTATCGGGCTAAGGGTGCAAGCATTTCCGAAATGCCCAAGTCTGTAAACTGTTTGTATGTCACTGTTGTTTAAGCGTACCATGCATTGCAATATGACGCTATCTAAATCCACTGCTGAGGCACTTGTGATGCACCACAGACCATAGGTGATAGGGGTGAATGGCAACTGCCAAGATGTGTACTGGTGAGTAGATGTGCACCTGTTGAGCAACTGACTGGAAATGAATCAAGGGGCTACCAACATTGTTTTCTCAATAACCATTCAATAAACATTACTGCATATGGGTCTCCATAGCAGGTGCCTGATTCATGCTCCCATGATGACTGCTGGTCATTGGGGATGAAGGCTGGAATTTGTGCACTTATACCACAACTGGATGTCCACTGAGTGCTGACAGATGGCCTTTTCAGATGAGTCATGTTTTATGATCCATCGGATAAATGGCCCGGCAGTAATCATAATAAAAGTCCAGGCCAAATGAGGGAGCATTATGGCCTCGGGAGTGTTTTTGTGGCATTCCATCGGTTACCTCGTCATCCTGAAAGGCACAATGGATCAACACAAGTATGTTTTTATCCTTGGATACCATGTCCACTCTATAAGCAGTTGTTTTTCCTCAGCACGAAGACATCTATCAGCAGGAGAACACAATGTGTCACGCAGCTCACAGAGTACATGCGGGATTCAAAGAGCACCAGGACGAGTTAGCCACATTCCCGATTTAAGCCCAATCAAGAATCTGTGGGACCACCTTGTTCAGGCTGTTTCTGCCATGGATCCTCAGTCGAAAACTGTAGTGCAACTGCCCGTGGCACTGGAGTCGGCTTGGCTCCATAACTCTGTCGGTACCCTCCAGAACCTCATTGACTGTCTTCCTGTCCAACTGCGTAAGGTGTTATTCAGACTGGGCCATTTATATTATCATTTTTGTTAACTAGCTGCTCCGTGGTTAAGCATAGAATATAGTATTCTGACATCCTCCTTGGCACTCCATAACGTATTACTAGTCACATACAGCACATGCTGTGACGGAGGGATATCTGCTGACAAACTCTATCCACTGCTCACTGCCCAAGGAGTACCTAAAACAAACAATAATATATAAAACAATTATTTGAAATTACACAGTCTTATTATCTACATAAAAATAACTTTTAATTTTGGAACTATAACAAAATTGCTTGTGTACATGCTTCCTCATTTATAGAAGACAAGGGTACAGAAAATTTTGTGACTCTAACCTTTGTGATCAAATTTTGGAATTTAATTCACCAAGTTCCACTCCTTCACAGATGCACGATCAGTATTACTTCACATGCTCTTACATTTTTCTGTAATCCATACAGATCTTCCTCAAGGTCAGCTTCTACCAGTTTTTCTATTCTTTTGCAAATAATTTGCGTCAGTATTTTGCAACCAGGGCTTATTCAAGTGATTGATTGGTAGTATTTACACCTGTCAACAATTGTCTTCTTTGGAATTAGAATAAATTTTTCTTGAAGTCTGAAGGTATTTACCGGTACCCTGTCTCCTATATCTTGCACACTAAGTGGAATAGTTTTGTCACGGCTAGCTCTCCCAAATACCTGAATAATTCTAAGGAAAAGTCATCCAATTGAGGGACCCGGCTTCCACTTAGATTTTTCAGGACTCTGTCAAATTTTCATTGCAGTATTGTATCTCCCCCATCTCATCTTCACTTACTTCCTCTTCACTTTTTATAATATTGTTCTCAAGGTTGTTTTCCTTGTATTGATGCTCTACATTCTCCCTCAGTCTTTTAGTTATCCTTTCTTTACTTAGTACTGGCTTACCATCTGAGCGGTTGATATTTGTACAGCTGACTCTCTTTTCTTCAAAGATCTCTCTTAATTTTCCTGTAGGTGGCAGCTATCTTTGCGCTAGTCATGCATGCAACAGCCTTGCATTTGTCCTCTAGCCAGTTGTGCTTAGCCATTTTGCACTTTCTGTCAATTTCGCTTTTGAAAAGTGTGTATTTCCCTTTCCCTGATTCATTTGCTGCATGTTATATATTCTTATTTTGTCACTTAAATTCAGCAATCTCCTGTGTTATCTGAGGATTTCTACTAGGCCTTGTCTTTTTTTGCCTATGTGATCCTCTGCTGCATTCACTATTTCATCTCCCACCACTTCACCTTCTATTGTATTGCTTTCCCCAGTTCCAGTCAGTCACTCCTAATACTGCTCTGGAATTCTCAGCATCTGCTGGTTTCTTAATTTCTCCAGGTCTCATCTCCTTAAATTTCTACATTTCTGTAATTTCTTCAGTTTCAATCTGCAGTTCATTACCAATAAATTAAGGTCACAGTACTTATTTGCCCCTCAAGGTACATAACAGTTTCAATTGAGGTTTTGAAGTCTTTATTCTACTTCTATAAAATCAATATAAAACCTTCCGCTATATCCAGGCCTTTGCCATGTATACAGCTTTCTGTCATGATTCTGAAACCACGTGTTAGCAGTGATTAAACTATGCTCTGCAGAAAATTCTACCTTGCGGTTTCCTGTTTTAGCCCCTTTCCCCATATAATTTTCTCCTGATATTTTTCCTTGTCTTCAATTTTACAATCTTGAGTTCCAGTCCCTTATTACAATTAAGTTTTCCTCTCCTTTAACTGCCTTAATAATTGCTTTCATCCCTCCATGCAGTCTTTAAGTCTCTTCTTCAGCTGCAGAGCTAGTAGGCATATTAACTTGTGTTACCATGGTGGATGTTGGCTTCATGTCTGTCTAGACCACAATAATGTTTTCACTATACTGTTCATAGTAACTTACCTGCATTCCTATTGTCTTATTCAATATTAATACCACTCTTGCCCCCCCCATGAACCATGGACCTTGCCGTTGGTGGGGAGGCTTGCGTGCCTCAGCGATACAGATAGCCGTACCGTAGGTGCAACCACAACGGAGGGCTATCTGTTGAGAGGCCAGACAAACGTGTGGTTCCTGAAGAGGGGCAGCAGCCTTTTCAGTAGTTGCAAGGGCAACAGTCTGGATGATTGACTGATCTGGCCTTGTAACAATAACCAAAACGGCCTTGCTGTGCTGGTACTGCGAACGGCTGAAAGCAAGGGGAATCTACAGCCGTAATTTCTCCCGAGGGCATGCAGCTTTACTGTATGATTACATGATGATGGCGTCCTCTTGGGTAAAATATTCCGGAGGTAAAATAGTCCCCCATTCGGATCTCCGGGCGGGGACTACTCAAGAGGATGTCGTTATCAGGAGAAAGAAAACTGGCGTTCTATGGATCGGAGCGTGGAATGTCAGATCCCTTAATCGGGCAGGTAGGTTAGAAAATTTAAAAAGAGAAATGGATAGGTTGAAGTTAGATATAGTGGGAATTAGTGAAGTTCGGTGGCAGGAGGAACAAGGCTTCTGGTCAGGTGACTACAGGGTTATAAACACAAAATCAAATAGGGGTAATGCAGGAGTAGGTTTAATAATGAATAGGAAAATAGGAATGCGGGTAAGCTACTACAAACAGCATAGTGAACGCATTATTGTGGCCAAGATAGATACGAAGCCCACGCCTACTACAGTAGTACAAGTTTATATGCCAACTAGCTCTGCAGATGACGAAGAAATTGAAGAAATGTATGATGAAATAAAAGAAATTATTCAGATTGTGAAGGGAGACGAAAATTTAATAGTCATGGGTGACTGGAATTCGAGTGTAGGAAAAGGAAGAGAAGGAAACATAGTAGGTGAATATGGATTGGGGGACAGAAATGAAAGAGGAAGCCGCCTGGTCGAGTTTTGCACAGAGCACAACATAATCATAACTAACACTTGGTTTAAGAATCATGAAAGAAGGTTGTATACATGGAAGAACCCTGGAGATACTAAAAGGTATCAGATAGATTATATAATGGTAAGACAGAGATTTGGGAACCAGGTTTTAAATTGTAAGACATTTCCAGGGGCAGATGTGGACTCTGACCACAATCTATTGGTTATGACCTGTAGATTAAAACTGAAGAAACTGCAAAAAGGTGGGAATTTAAGGAGATGGGACCTGGATAAACTAAAAGAACCAGAGGTTGTACAGAGATTCAGGGAGAGCATAAGGGAGCAATTGACAGGAATGGGGGAAATAAATACAGTAGAAGAAGAATGGGTAGCTTTGAGGGATGAAGTAGTGAAGGCAGCAGAGGATCAAGTAGGTAAAAAGACGAGGACTAGTAGAAATCCTTGGGTAACAGAAGAAATATTGAATTTAATTGATGAAAGGAGAAAATATAAAAATGCAGTAAGTGAAACAGGCAAAAAGGAATACAAACGTCTCAAAAATGAGATTGACAGGAAGTGCAAAATGGCTAAGCAGGGATGGCTAGAGGACAAATGTAAGGATGTAGAGGCCTATCTCACTAGGGGTAAGATAGATACCGCCTACAGGAAAATTAAAGAGACCTTTGGAGATAAGAGAACGACTTGTATGAATATCAAGAGCTCTGATGGAAACCCAGTTCTAAGCAAAGAAGGGAAAGCAGAAAGGTGGAAGGAGTATATAGAGGGTCTATACAAGGGCGATGTACTTGAGGACAATATTATGGAAATGGAAGAGGATGTAGAAGAAGATGAAGTGGGAGATATGATACTGCGTGAAGAGTTTGACAGAGCACTGAAAGACCTGAGTCGAAACAAGGCCCCCGGAGTAGACAATATTCCATTGGAACTACTGACGGCCGTGGGAGAGCCAGTCCTGACAAAACTCTACCATCTGGTGAGCAAGATGTATGAAACAGGCGAAATACCCTCAGACTTCAAGAAGAATATAATAATTCCAATCCCAAAGAAAGCAGGTGTTGACAGATGTGAAAATTACCGAACTATCAGCTTAATAAGTCACAGCTGCAAAATACTAACACGAATTCTTTACAGACGAATGGAAAAACTAGTAGAAGCCAACCTCGGGGAAGATCAGTTTGGATTCCGTAGAAACACTGGAACACGTGAGGCAATACTGACCTTACGACTTATCTTAGTAGAAAGATTAAGGAAAGGCAAACCTACATTTCTAGCATTTGTAGACTTAGAGAAAGCTTTTGACAATGTTGACTGGAATACTCTCTTTCAAATTCTAAAGGTGGCAGGGGTAAAATACAGGGAGCGAAAGGCTATTTACAATTTGTACAGAAACCAGATGGCAGTTATAAGAGTCGAGGGACATGAAAGGGAAGCAGTGGTTGGGAAGGGAGTAAGACAGGGTTGTAGCCTCTCCCCGATGTTGTTCAATCTGTATATTGAGCAAGCAGTAAAGGAAACAAAAGAAAAATTCGGAGTAGGTATTAAAATTCATGGAGAAGAAATAAAAACTTTGAGGTTCGCCGATGACATTGTAATTTTGTCAGAGACAGCAAAGGACTTGGAAGAGCAGTTGAATGGAATGGACAGTGTCTTGAAAGGAGGATATAAGATGAACATCAACAAAAGCAAAACAAGGATAATGGAATGTAGTCTAATTAAGTCGGGTGATGCTGAGGGAATTAGATTAGGAAATGAGGCACTTAAAGTAGTAAATGAGTTTTGCTATTTGGGGAGCAAAATAACTGATGATGGTCGAAGTAGAGAGGATATAAAATGTAGGCTGGCAATGGCAAGGAAAGCGTTTCTGAAGAAGAGAAATTTGTTAACATCCAGTATTGATTTAAGTGTCAGGAAGTCATTTCTGAAAGTATTCGTATGGAGTGTAGCAATGTATGGAAGTGAAACATGGACGATAAATAGTTTGGACAAGAAGAGAATAGAAGCTTTTGAAATGTGGTGCTACAGAAGAATGCTGAAGATTAGATGCGTAGATCACATAACTAATGAGGAAGTATTGAATAGGATTGGGGAGAAGAGAAGTTTGTGGCACAACTTGACCAGAAGAAGGGATCGGTTGCTAGGACATGTTCTGAGGCATCAAGGGATCACAAATTTAGTATTGGAGGGCAGCGTGGAGGGTAAAAATCGTAGAGGGAGACCAAGAGATGAATACACTAAGCAGATTCAGAAGGATGTAGGTTGCAGTAGGTACTGGGAGATGAAAAAGCTTGCACAGGATAGAGTAGCATGGAGAGCTGCATCAAGCCAGTCTCAGGACTGAAGACCACAACAACAACAACAACCACTCTTGCATTTTGTATTGATAACCCTGTACTGACCTGACCGGAAGATTTGTTCTTCCTGAAACTAAACTTCACTAATTCTTTGTATCTATCTTCAGTTTACCCATTTCTCTTTTTAATTTCTGTGACTTACCTACCCGATTAAGGGATCTAGGTTATCATGCTTTGACTTGTATATTGTCATCAGTCTTTCTTTCGTCAGTTGAAGATATTCTTCTGAGTGGTCCACACCTGGAGGTACAAATAGAGGACTAGTTTAACTCTGTAATATTTTATTCAGGAGGATATTGTTATCATTAAGCTGTACAGAGAGCTACATGCCAATGGGAAAAAGAAAATAACGGCTGTGGTTCCAACTTGCTTTCAGCTGTTCACAGTACCAGCACAGCATACCATGTTGGCTAATTTTACAAGGACATCATCCAGACTGTTGCCCCTGCAACTGCTTGAAAGACTACTGCCCCTCTTAAGAAACCATGGGTTAGTCTGGCCTCTCCACAGACACCCCTCTGTTGTGATTGCACCTATGGCACATATAGTTGTATTTTTCAAACACAAAAGCCACCCCACCTCAGCAAAGTCCATGGTTCATGGGGAAATTTTCCTGAATTTGTGAAATATCATGTTATCTATTATGCAATGAAAATGAATCAGTTGCACAAATGCTGCCTGGGTGAAGGCTTGGGTTACTGGCATATCCTGGTGGTAAGAAGCTGCAGTGGGTGGTGGTTCTAGGTCAGGACAATGCCAGTGGTTGACCACTGAAGAGACATTGTTGTGACAACTTGGGGGTAGATGTATGTCTGATGCCCAAAGGTATCTGTAGAACAATATGACAATATTTAAAATTTATTGTCCACAGAGTACAACAGTTGGTATATTGATAGCACAAGTGGGAGAGGTTGCAACGTTCCACTGTGAAATGTGTGGGTCAGCACTTGGTGCACAGTTGGGCAGCATGCTGACTCAGTTACATGAGGCTGGTGACATTATATGTGTTGGTGGGCAGACATGTCCACACCAAGCAAGGCTGTTCTAGCTTCCCAGAGAAGCCAGGGTTCCCATGACCCTGTCATAGATGTCTGTTGGCTCTGCTAGTAGCATGTGGAGCTGTGCAGAGAAGTTCCATGGCCACTAATCAGGAGAGAGAGACTGGTACTATCAGAATATGCCACAGGAATGGTGGTGGGTGGCAGCAATTGCACACCCCCATGACGACGGATGACAATCTACTACCAGATCCTGCTAGTTAGACCTTCAGAAGGTCTGCGGGTGGTGATGGCCACAGCTTCCATGAGTCTTGACTTGGTAGATGGCAGTACAGCTCACAGTGACCAAGTTCCTCCAGACAGGACTTCCTGCTCCATGGAAGGCTGGAGGCAACTAGCAGAAGATCAATTGACTTGGGCCTCCTCCATTGACAGGGTAGCTGCAGACTGAATGAACAGTGCTCCTTCAAAACAGAAGTAGTATTTATGCAGGGTTGGCTTGTGTGCTCTGGCATGATGACGTGTCAGTGAGACATCCTTCATCCTAGTTTTTGTGTTTGGTCAGTTCTCTTGGTCACTTTAAGATTTCAATTGGGCAGCATGCTCTTTCTGCCATATCAATAAACTGAATAGTTACTCTTGCATCTGACTTGAGCTATGTTGTGGCACTTTGCACATGCACCATTATATTGATGTTCTTCTGCTGCCATGATGTCATTTTGCTACATTGCTGGACCTGGAGCTCAGCTTGTTCAGGATGATGCAATAGCTACGATGTTCACTGCTTCTCCGTCAGCAGTCCTTTCTCATTGGTATTTGAACTGGCTGTTGACTCATTCTGCTTTGCCTCTGGCATTGTCAGGGACGAATTTTGAATTTTTCTGGCTGCACCATACTACTCTGCTGTGTGACATGCTGTTTTTTTGTGTGGTTTTTTCTGCTTGTGCAGAAGAAACATCTTACAGCTAGCCAGATTAATAGAATTCCAAATCAGAATGTTTTTACAAAAAATGAAAAATATTATATCAGGGTAATAATAGATGTTATTTTTTTAGCAGGCCAATGTACTCTCATGACCCACATCATCACAGTGATTTGGACAATATCCAAGGACCAGACATTGGCTCATTTGGTGTCCACAGCCACGAAGAAGAGTTTCACAAAGGTCAGTCTATCAATTGACAGCGTGTCTGCACACAGTTTTGGCTCTTGAAATATGTCAAAAGTTTTGATTGTGTATTTGAATCGTAACTGCCTTTAGAGAAAGTATATAATTTTATGAGTTTTGAGTGGAAGTTCACCTGACAAAGCAGTTACAGTTTTTCTTCTCTGTAGACTAGAGACTCAATGTAACAGTGTCTCTAACAACTGTGGGATTTTTCTGTGGGTTGAATTCAAACTATTGTAGACTTATTTTTAATTTGCTTTTTGCAGTTTGTAGTGCAGATGAAACTGTGTTTTGTTTTTGAAAAAAATTAATGTATCTTGCACAGCACGTCTTCTGAGTTTTCTAGAACATTGTCTTTAGTTGGAGAGTACAATACCAAAATGGGTTTCAGTGATGACATTATAAAAGTCCTATACATGGATCACATTAGAATAAAACAGAGCTTTTTGTAAAACATCATCCATATATTGAAGTGACTTGTTTTACGTTGACCAGCCTATTGCGCTACCATTTCTAAGCTGTTATGTGTCAAAATTGTGTCTTTCATTTACTGATCTTTTACAGCATTTTAATAGTGATTTATGTTTATGGAATCTTATTGCATAGTTACAACTGTGAAAATCTTAAAAGAGTCTATAAATTAGCAAGTGTGTAAATCTGAAGAGGTTGGGAAAAAATCAGCCAACCAGTTACAAAAACAAAGGTTTATTAGTCCTCGGCATAGGTTTTGATACTTCTAACAATATCTTCTTCAGGAGCAGTGGGCTCTAAAAATGTATATAAACAGTTACAAAAATTATTTTTATGAACATAAGTAAAATATTTTTAAGCTACGGGTACTCACTTGTTACAACACATGATAGTACATTAGATTAGCTGAAGACGAGCAGCTCTTGTCATACATAACACTGATGAAAACAAGAATTATCCTGAGCCATGGTTTTAGATAGCAGCCAGATTACATTAAGCATACTTCAGAATGAAAGCTCACTGGTAAATGACCACAGGTAGAGGCTCTTGTCAACATAAAATTACAACAGGAGTCACAGGATAAAATATCTGCACAAGTTAAGTTTGCTTCATGCCAGAAACAGAGGCCAACTGCTACAGATATACAGGCTCAAGTGGCCAGGAAAAATTGGGCTGCAGAGAGCGCTAAATACATGCATGTAAGAACTGATCCCTGGTTTTGTTAAATAACAGCGTTTTACATTAAAGTAAGCATGAAGTTTCCTCCACAAGGCTACTAAAAATGGAATAGATTTACTGGTATACTTTACGTATAAAATTACTAATACATTTGCTGACAGAGTAATAAATTCAGCATGCAGAAGATAGAGTTCTATTTACAACAAATCAGTGTTACAAATGTATGGAGAAAGCAGAGCAAATATAAGGTAAAACAGTCTCACTAAAAAAAAAAAAAAAAAAGGAAAAAAAAAAGAAGAAAAGAAAAAGAGGGGGGGGGGGGGGGGGGCGTTCACTTGTCACTATGGAAGCTTAAGCAATAAGGAAAATAGAAAAGCAGCGGGTGCTATATACGAGGGTTGAATGAAAAGTAATGCCTCCACCTTCATTAATTGACGTTGGATGGGAATATTACAATGAATCAAATGCAGAAATAATCCTTAGAATGTGGTCTTTAATTACCAATATTCACTTTTCCACGTAACCACCAGCCAGTTGGATATGTTTCTGCCAATGATGAACAAGTTTTCTGAAGCCATCACGGAAGAAGTCAACACACTGTTTCTGCAACCACAGTCTCCCAGTTCTCTCAGAGTCTTAATCAGAAGCATAATGATGTCCCCGCGGATTGTCTTTCATTATTGGGAACACATGGAAGACAGACGGTGCTAAATCTGAACTGTATGGAGGATGCTGTATGGTGATGAGATTCAGTCTCTGAAGTTCTGCTGTGGTGGCATGTGAAGTGTGTGGTTTGGCATTGTCATGCTGCAGGAAAGAATTTCCCTTTTCCTTTCGGGCCCTTGTTAGCCATCTTTTCAGTGTTTGCAGCATTGTGATGTAATGCTCTGAATTTATAGTTGTTCCACAATCAAGGAAATCAGTATGGATAACACCATCTGCATCCCAGAACACTGCCCATGATTTTTCCAGCTGAGGGCTGCATCTTGAATTTTTTTTTTCTGGGACGAGTCTTTGTGTCGATATTCCGTAAACTGACGTTTCGTCTCTGTGTCATAATGGTGTACCAACATTTCGTCTCCTGCCACAATTGAATGGAGAAAGGCATCACCTTCATTCTTGTAATGTGAGAGGAGTTCCTGGCAAATTGCAAGTCTGTGCGCTTTCATTTCGGGAGTCAGCATCCGGGGTACCCAATGTGCACAGATCTTCCGATAGCCAAGCAAAGCAATAATGTGACACACACATTTTTGTGAAATGCCAATTGTGCTTGCAATTTCTCTCTGAGTGATACGATGATCATCCTGAATCAATCTGTCAACATTTTGCTTGTGAAACTTTGTGGTTGCTGTCACAGGACATCCAACTCTCTGTTTGTCACACAAGTCAGATGTGCCCACCTCAACATTTTTAAACTTACTCACTCAACAACGCACCGTACTTACATCAACACAATCAACATAAACTGCTTTCATTCTCTGATGAATCTCCTATGTGGTGACACCTTCTGCTGTCAAGAAATCAATGACTGCACGTTGCTTAAATTGCATTGACCGACTGTCTGCACGTGGTTCCATACTTTATACTGTAACAACACAACCGGTCAATACTAAGGCTTCCCTGCAACTGGAGCTGTAGAGAAGAGGCTACGGAACAATCCAGTACCTGCCACATACCAATGCTGCCAACTGAGTCATGGAAGTGGAGGCATTACTTTTCAGTCAACCCTGATACATGCGCGTAAGCGCTGCATCTTCCAGGTGTTAAGTAGCATAATTTTACATTGAATCAATGTGAAAATCTCTTATAGAAGCCCAGTAATAAATGCAATAATTTTAGAGGTATACATTAAATATAAAATTATCTGTAAAACATTTATGTAGTAAATTAAAGTTATACTGCACATAGTGTGCAAAGATAACTGTTGTAACCATGACTGGAACGGTCGCGGGGTTGCTGAGAATAAATGCGTGGTGGGACCAAATGGGAGCAGCATGCGAACAAACAGAATGAACAGGGAAAGACGGACACGAGCAGCAATGGACGACTGAGCAAGACCTAACAAACGACAACACGCAAATAGTAATGGGGTCACAAGCGAAGCCTCACGAATCCACAATGTTCACTTGTACAGGGAAACCAAGTAAACACGCTGTCTGTAGGCGAGATGCCGATAGACTAACGCGAATATCAGACTGCCTGCTGAGTTTTTTAATAGAGGTGGAGCCCCTCCATGCCCACACTGGCATGAATGCCAACTCAAAAGGTCTACTGCCGTCTCTGCTTAAGGGTTAGTTTTCACTAGAGTGAGGTGTCGCAAGATGTGGGTACTGCGATGTTTGCGTGCATCTGGTTAAGGTTAACCATTAATACGGGCTCACCTGGAGATAGATTGGGTCAAAGTCGAATGAAGGGTACCAGTGTGAAGGGCAAAGGAAACCAAATACCAAGGCAGGAGCCAAGGGAAAAGAACCTCTGCGATAGTTAGGTCGGGTGGTAAGAGCAGTAGTGGGTGTCTTGCTGCCTGTAACAGGTCATGCAAGGGTAGGCTTTGTTAGTAGTGGGTATCATGCATGTTGATACCTTTGACGTTGTGTGGTGGTGTTGCTCAGCGGCTGCTGCTGGGTACCGGTGTTGAACTCTCGATCAGTGTCAGCAATCTGCAACAGTTAGATTTATCATTGTTTTTGTGTCTGATAGGTCATATATCGGATGCACAGTGTAGGGTGATGTTGACAATTAGTTTGTGCGCCAGTGGACGAGCTTGTTGGTTTCCCTGCTGTGGTCTGTTGGTCGTCTCTAATAGCAGCTGGTAATTTCCAGTCAATGTTGCTGATATGCAGGTGCTTGCCGACTTTTGTCGCTTGTTGGTGTATGTTAGCATGCCGTAGGTGGTTAGGCCCTAGCTAGTAGTGTTTTTGTCGCTTATGCTTCCACCTATGGTTGTGCCTGCTGAGTGAGAGGCAGTCGCTTAAATACCTGATAGAGTACGTTGTTATTGGCTGCTGGGACCACATACTCCACCGTAGCGCCCTCACATTACATGTGGGCCAGGGGCACGCGTGCAGTCACAGCTTATGGCATAACGGCTGGAGAGACCTCTAGTGGTAATTGAGGTCCATGCCATCTGGCGCAGATTCGAAACCCGTGGCACTCAGTACAAGAATAACCATTACAAAAAATTACTTCTATTACCAGAAAGAATGGGGGACAGAATACAATGGATAAAGTTACATCACAACAACAAAAATGAGAACCTTCTGCTTAACTGTACCAATGCCATTTTTGGAATAACAACTGTAGAAACGTGTTGATAAGGCCTCGAAAAATGAAACCTAGTGATATGAAATGTCAGTAGCTTAACAGTAGGGAAAAATATTTTGCAGAAAATGGCACATTCACCGATATTAGTGGTCATTGGTAAACACACATTATGTGATTGTGAGCAGTGGTTTAAATCCATCAAGGAAGTGCTAGCTCATGAGTTGCAACTGAGCGTTCAAGTATTTCCAGTTCCTTTAGCAAGAGACAGGAAAATACAGAGCTTGCTGTTACTCTGGGAGGACTTACTTCACAATTGCAACCTCTTGATGCCTCAGTAAATAAACCATTTAGACTGTACATGACAGAGGAAAGGAACCAATGGTTGATGGATGCAACCCAACATGAATTCATGCTGAGGGAAGTCTTAAAGCGGCCTACAATCAAGCGTGTCCATGGATAAAAGAGTCATGGGTTAGAGTGAGAGAAGACATTATTGTGAAATCCTTCAAAAAGTGCAGGATAAGTAATGCTCTCAATGGCAGTGAGGACCATCTTATATACGAAGAGGATAATGATGATGATGATGAGGATGAAGAAGAAGAGGGGATTTTAAAGGTCAGTTTGGTTTTTATAAACTAAGAATTTTTTTCTGGCTTTGCAGTTTAATAATAAAAATGCTAAAAATGTTATTGTTCTTTTTAAAAAAAAAGGTTAAAAATCAAGGTGTATCTTATAGTTCAATACGTCTTATAGTCCATAAAATTTGGCAATACTAGTGCAAGCAGAGTGTAAGTAAAAAGTCTTTACTATTATTTTACAAACAGTGTAATCTACAACACAGGTTCAGAACTCCATGCCTCAGAACATTTCAGTTGGGATCTCAACAGACAGTTCATATGGATAGAATCACCATTTTCTAATGTATACTTACACTCCTGGAAATTGAAATAAGAACACCGTGAAATCATTGTCCCAGGAAGGGGAAACTTTATTGACACATTCCTGGGGTCAGATACATCACATGATCACACTGACAGAACCACAGGCACATAGACACAGGCAACAGAGCATGCACAATGTGGGCACTAGTACAGTGTATATCCACCTTTCGCAGCAATGCAGGCTGCTATTCTCCCATGGAGACAATCGTAGAGATGCTGGATGTAGTCCTGTGGAACGGCTTGCCATGCCATTTCCACCTGGCGCCTCAGTTGGACCAACGTTCGTGCTGGACGTGCAGACCGCGTGAGACGACACTTCATCCAGTCCCAAACATGCTCAATTGGGGACAGATCCGGAGATCTTGCTGGCCAGGGTAGTTGACTTACACCTTCTAGAGCACATTGAGTGGCACGGGATACATGCGGACGTGCATTGTCCTGTTGGAACAGCAAGTTCCCTTGCCTGTCTAGGAATGGTAGAACGATGGGTTCGATGACGGTTTGGATGTACCGTGCACTATTCAGTGTCCCCTCGACGATCACCAGTGGTGTATGGCCAGTGTAGGAGATCGCTCCCCACACCATGATGCCGGGTGTTGGCCCTGTGTGCCTCGGTCGTATGCAGTCCTGATTGTGGCGCTCACCTGCACGGCGCCAAATACGCATACGACCATCATTGGCACCAAGGCAGAAGCGACTCTCATCGCTGAAGACGACACGTCTCCATTCGTCCCTCCATTCACGCCTGTCGCGACACCACTGGAGGCGGGCTGCACGATGTTGGGGCGTGAGCGGAAGACGGCCTAACGGTGTGCGGGACCGTAGCCCAGCTTCATGGAGACGGTTGCGAATGGTCCTCGCCGATACCCCAGGAGCAACAGTGTCCCTAATTTGCTGGGAAGTGGCGGTGCGGTCCCCTACGGTACTGCGTAGGATCCTACGGTCTTGGCATGCATCCGTGCGCCGCTGCGGTCCGGTCCCAGGTCGACGGGCACGTGCACCTTCCGCCGACCACTGGCGACAACATCGATGTACTGTGGAGACCTAAGCCCCACGTGTTGAGAAATTCGGCGGTACGTCCACCTGGCCTCCAGCATGCCCACTATATGCCCTCGCTCAAAGTCCGTCAACTGCACTTACGGTTCACGTCCACGCTGTCGCGGCATGCTACCAGTGTTAAAGACTGCGATGGAGCTCCATATGCCAAGGCAAACTGGCTGACACTGACGGCGGCGGTGCACAAATGCTGCGCAGCTAGCGCCATTCGACGGCCAACACCGCGGTTCCTGGTGTGTCCGCTGTGCCGTGCGTGTGATCATTGCTTGTACAGCCCTCTCGCAGTGTGCGGAGCAAGTATGGTGGGTCTGACACACCGGTGTCAATGTGTTCTTTTTTCCATTTCCAGGGGTGTATAATTGATTATAATCTCTTATGTAACTCACTCTCTTGACATGTGCATTTCTGTCACTATCATAAGACAACACTATAAGAATCAGTTGTTATGAAATGGTCGTAAGTCCATAAAACTAGAGTATAAGAAATTCAGAGAAAGATGTTTTATACTTAAATTACAAAATATGTGAAGTAACAATACCAGAGAAGGAAATTTGCTACTCACCATATAGCGGAGATGCTGAGTCGCAATAGGCACAACAAAAAGATTCACACACTTAAACCTTTCGGCCATTAAGGCCTTTGTCAGCAGTACACACACACACACACACACACACACACACACACACACACACACAAAGTGCAACTTGCACACACGTCTGCAGTCTCAGAGAGCTGAGACCACATGTGAAGTCCTAGAATATTATGCCACTAGTGTGGACATTAAATGTACACCCTTAAATCTTCAGTATTTATTTTCATATCCTTACAGTCTGTTTTATATTATCTTGAACCCGTGACAATTTTGAACCAAATTAAAATAAATAATAGGACAGTGACAACATATTGAGATAATGTATTAAGAAACAGAAATTACAAATTATATTACAGCACAAATATTGCTATATCTGCAAGCTTCATATATTTTCATCATCTTCAACTGTTGTAGGCCGGATGAATAAATCAACATGGAAAATTTTTGTGCTCCTTGGGGATGTACTATTCAATTTCTTTTACATTGTATAACTTAAGCTCATTTATAGGACATTTCTCAACATGTGCTGAAGTTGTCGGAGGCTGAGGTTTCGTGAGGGATTTTAAAAATGTGAACAAGTTTCAAGTCAATCAATCAGTGAATGGTCTGGTTACTATTACCCCTGGGTTGTGACTGCCATACTCAAACATACTGTAATGGTATGCATTGAAGTTGACTTTCTGTGACCTATATTTTCCCATTGTTTCTATAGTCTGGTTATAGCGTTTAAAAAGGATGTGGTCACCAGTCGTTAAAATTTTTAATAATTTTTAATAACATTATGATCCTCAAATTATCTAACAATGAATGTGTGCTTTTTATTGGACGAGTCAGAAATAAGTTCACTATATTCTTTGACCATGTAAACTCTGCCAGTTTGTCATAACTTTCTTTTTATTCCTCCAAACATCCTATCACATGACAGGAAAGAATGCCCCTTGATAGGAAGGTATTGAAATATTTTTTCAAAGATCCCAAGTCCTTCTAAAGCTGTTACGAATTGGTCCACTTTATTGGTATGGTGCCAATGTTAAAGTCGTAAATACAGAAAATAAAGAACAAGAGTTGCTGCAGGTAAAGTGCTTTGTGAACTGGAATGCAGGTAAGTGGTACAGTCTACATAAAATCCTTGCATATGCCTGTCAAATCAACATTTTGGATGCTCTTTGCCTGTACAGCCTCTATCTTTGTAGAGAACTTTTTGGTACTGTGAATATAAACCTTTCACTCAGCAACGATCGTTCTTTTAGCTGAATCACAAACAGAACTGGTTTTCAGTTTTGTTTTGAGTTCCTTACAGTAACCACAAACATCTTTTTGAGGTGAACCGAAACTGTAGTTAGAATTCTCAAGGAAATTTTTTCAATACAACCCATAATTTACATATACATCTGGGTACTTCTCTGAACATTGAGAATGCATGATCTTTACATTCCAACCTGCCTTCAAATATGTAATGTCTCTATTTGCATAGTGAGTAACTTTTACTTCAAACGATTCAGTTGTTCTTTTATTTTATCAATCATATTTCCTTTTATCGTTCCGATTCTGCTTCCCATGCTCTTACATGTTTTTTCTATTGGAGTATTTCATAAACCAACATGTCTCCTAATCTTCAAATCTTTCTGCCACTCCTCAGCCCAAGAATACTAATAAATACTTTTTACATAACAAAATTGTCTTTCCCTGAAACTGAGCATGATATTTGAAATCCTTCTTGCTGCTTCTCAGAAATATCTTCCCATGGACTTCTGCGAGTAATTGCCATAACTTCCAAAATCCCTGTGGATATTCGTCTTTGATCCCAAATTCCTTAGATATTACCAGGACCTGGACTCTGTCAATCTCATCAATGGCATCAAAACAGCAATGTTTACAGCTACAATAAAAGAAATTGGCATTTAGAACAAACAGAGGAAACATCTACATCTACTTCTACATCTAAATCCATACTCTGCAAACCACTGTGAGGTGCATGGCAGAGGGTACACCCCATTGTACCACTTATTAGAGTTTCTTCCCATTCCAGTCACATATGGAACATGGAAAGGAGGATTGTTTGGATGCCTCTGTGCATGCAGTAATTATTCTAATCTTATCCTCATGATCCGTATGCGTGCAATACGTAGGGGTTGTTGTATATTCCTAGAGTCATAATTTAAAGCCGGTTCTTGAAACTTGGTTAATAGTCTTTCTCAGGATAGTTTACGTCTATCTTCAAGAGTCTTCCAATTAAATTCCTTCAGTATCTCTGTGACACTGTCCCACAGATCAAACAAACCTGTGACCATTCATTCTGCCCTTCTCTGTATATGTTCAGTGTCCCCTGTCTTATTTGGCTTGGGTCTCACACACTTGAGCAATATTCTAGAATTGGTCGCATGAGTGATTTGTGAACAACCTCCTTTGTAGATTAATTGCACTTCCCCAGTATTCTACCAATAAACCGAAGTCTGCCACTTGCTTTACCCACAACTGTGTTACGTGATCATTCCATTTCCTATCTCTACAAAGTGTTACACCCAGGTATTTGTATGAGTTGACTGGTTCCAACAGTGACTTGTTGATATTATAGTTGTAGGGCACTACATTCTTTCAGTTTTTGAAGTACACAATTTTATGTTTCTGAACATTTAAAGCAAGTTGCCAATCTTTGCACTAATCTGAAATCTTACCAAGATATGACTGAATATTTATGCAACTTTTTTTAGGCAGTACTTCATCATAGATAACTGCGTCATCTGCAAAAAAAGTCTGAGGTTACTATCAGTATTGTCTGCAAGGTTGTCGATATACAACATGAGCACCAAGGGTCCCAACATACTTCCATGGGGCACACAAGAAGTTATTTGTACATCTGATGATGACTCTGCAGCCAAGATAATATGCTGCGTCCTCTCTACCCAAAAGTCGTCACTCCAGCCTTAAATCTCACTTGATACCCCATACGTCCGTCTTGACAATAATCCTAGGTGTGGTACTTAGTTAAGTGTTTTTCAGAAATCAAGAAATGCTGCATCTACCTGACTGCTTTGATCCAAAGCTTTCAGTACATCAAGTGAGAAAGTGCTATTTGAGTTTTACCTGATAACTGTTTTTGGAATTCATGCTGGTTAACATTGAGTAGGTAATTCTGTTCAACATACCTCATTATGTTTGAGCTCAGAATATAAGATTCTACAACAAATCGATGTCAAGAATATGGGACAGTAGTTTTGTGAATCACTTCAACTACCCTCTTTGTAGATGGGTCAGACTTGTGGTTATCTTTTCCTCAAGAACTGGGCACTGTGTTTTGTTCATAAGCTTAATGTATTATTATACAGGGTCAGGGTGAGTCAAAAAGGACTTCACAGCTTTGGAATGATATACAAATTTGATATAGCTTACAGAATTGGTAGATGTGTAATTTTGTAGCAAACAAGTGCCAGTGTAGTGCACAGTTGAAATGGCTAATTTCACTGGTGTGGAGTGTACTTGCTGTGTGTTTTAGTTTCATGAAATGAACTCTGCAACAGTTGTTCAGTGTAAATTTCCCACTGAGTGTGCTGGAGAATCTTCTAGCAGACTTACCATCTACTCTTGGCAGAAGAACTTTATTGAGATGGGCTGTTCACTGTGACACTGTAAATAACCATTTCACCCACGTGTTGTTGATTATGTTCGACAGGACAGGGAGAACTTTGCCCACAGTCCACAAAAATCAACACAACATGCATCTTACTAGACTGGCCTTCCACAAAAAACTGTTTGACGAGAAACGTGGAGACATTCACACTTGAAACCATACAGATTAACAATGGCATGTCGCGTTAGTGATGCAGATAAGGTTGCTTCTGGGGAGTTCTGTGCGGAAATGTTGCATCAGATACAGAATGACGAGGAGCAGAAAAGAAGAGGAGCAGAGAAAGTGAAAAGACTGGTGGATGTGCTGGTAGAGAGTGATGAACAATGAGGATGAGGGGACGTGAATTGGGAAGAGGTTGTAGGAAAGGGATTCAGAAACTGTTGGGTGGAGCAGAGCATATGCGGGCAATAGGTTACCGTAGGTTGAGGCTGGGATGATTTTGGAAGAGGAGAATGTTTGGTAACACCCATATGTGCACTTCAGGAAAGCTGGTGGTGGAGGGGAGGATCCATATGGTCTAGGTTGTGAAGCAGCCATTGGAATCAAGCATGTTATGTTAAGCTGAATGTTGAGTCACAGAGTGGTCCATTTTGAGCCTGGCTACAGTTTGGCAGTGGCCATTCATTTTGGTGGACAGCTTGTTGGTAGCCATACCAATATGAAATGCTGAGCAGTGATTGCAGCAGATCTATTATATGACAGGGGTGCTTTCACTGATGGCCCAACCTCTTCAGGAGTAGTACAAACATAAAAAAAGTTTTGCATCACCTCGGTTGTGAGAGTTTCGGAACCGGTACAGAAAATTGGAATAGAGATCATCGTAAACATCATTTGTGCTCTGTTTATTGTTCATGAAAACCACACATTGCATGTTGTATCACCATACAGCGAGACCTTCAGAGGTGGTGGTCCAGAGTGCTGTACACACCGGTAACTCTAATACCCAGTAGCACGCCCTCTTGCATTGATGCATGCCTGTATTCGTCGTGGCATAGTATCCACAAGTTCGTCAAGGCACTGTTGGTCCAGATTGTCCCACTCCTCAACACCGATTCGGCATAGATCCCTCAGAGTGGTTGGTGGGTCACATCGTCCATAAACAGCCCTTTTCAATCTATCCCAGGCATGTTCGATAGGGTTCATGTCTGGGGAACATGCTGGTCACTCTAGTCAAGCAATGTCATTATCCTGAAAGAAGTTATTCACAAAATGTGCACAGTGGGGATGCGAATTATTGTCCATGAAGACAAATACCTCGTCAATATGCTGCCAGTATGGTTGCGCTATCGGTCGGAGGATGGCATTCACGTATCGTACAGCCGTTATGGCCCCTTCCATGACCACCAGGGCAGACGTCGGCCCTACATAATGCCACCCCAAAACAGCAGGGAACTTCCACCTTGCTGCAAACACTAGACAGTGTGTCTGACGCATTCAGCCTGACTGGGCTGCCTCCAAACATGTCTCTGACAATTGTCTGGTTGAAGGCATATGTGACACTCATCGGAGAAGAGAATTTGATGCCAATCCTGAGCAATCCATTTGGCATGTTGTTGGGCCCATCTGTACTACTCTACATGGTGTCATGGCTGCAAAGATTGACCTCGACGTGAACGTCAGGAGTGAAGTTGCACATCATACAGCCTGTTGCAAACAGTTTGTGTCATAACATGATGTACTGTGGCTGCATGAAATGCATTATTCAACATGGTGGTGTTGCTGTCAGGGTTCCTCCAAGCCATAATCCATAGGTTGCGATCATCCACTGCAGTAGTAGCCCTTGGGTGGCCTGAGCGAGGCATGTCATCAACAATTCCTGTCTCTCTCTATCTCCTCCATGTCTGAACAACATTGCTTTCATTCACTCCGAGGTGCCTGGACACTTCCCTTGTTGAGAGCCCTTCCTGACACAAAGTAACAATGCGGTGGTGATCAAACCTTGGTATTGACTGTCTGGGCATGTTGAACTACAGACAACACGAGCCGTGTACCTCCTTCCTGGTGGAACTGATCGGCTGTCGGACCCCCGCCGTCTAATAGGCACTGTTCAAGCATGGTTTTTTTTACATATTTGGATGGGTTTAGTGACATCTCTGAACAGTCAAAGGGATTGTGCCTGTGATACAATATCCACAGTCAATGTTTATTTTCACTAGTTTTGGGAACCAGGGTGATGCAAAACTTTTTTTGGTGTGTGTGTGTATGTGTGTGTGTTGTATTTCTGAAGAAGGCTTTGGCCAAACGCTCAATGTGTAAGACTCATTTTGTTGTGCCTGTCTGCAACTCAATGTGCCACCTTTATGGGCAGTAGCAGTCTTTCCTTTCCATTAAATTGTTGATATTACAACTAGACTTCCCATTGTTTGATTTGGACTCATAACATTGCCATATCAACCAAATATTTTGACAATGAGTTTCTTGGCTTTAAAAATAAAAACTCTAGATGTTTCATCACAGATACATGTGGCTACAGATGGAAAATGCAAAAGTATTGAAACCTCAATTAGTGTAAAATTGGACTGGTGAGTCTTTCACAATAACTGTTTCAAATTTATATACACAACGTTCATTCCATGGTTCACAAAGAGAAATCATCATTTTCACTGTGAAAATGTCTAATAAGCCATTTATACCTTCTGTTGTTGTACATAGTAAAATCCATTTTTTGAATGTTGGCTCCTGAAAATTACTATGAATATTGTTTTATTGCTTACCGGCTCTCTTTCATATACGTACTAATTAAGCAATTCATTCTTCCCTTTTAACAGATGAGGACAAAGTAGCCCGTAAATTGGCGCAGAAAGTCAGAGTGCTCTGCTGGGTGATGACTTCACCAAAGAATCATAATCTGAAGGCACGTCATGTCAAAGCAACTTGGGGACATCGGTGTAATAAACTCCTTTTCATGAGCAGCACCAATGGTAAGTGTTGGCTATCTGAAATACTAGTGCTGGGACTTAGAGGGCTAAGAGCATTCCCCCCCACCCCCACCCCACCCCCCTCCCACACACAACTTGCATATAAATGTTCCTCCTTCATTATATGTTTCTGTAACAAAACTTGTACACACATACAGCATCAAATGAATGCACACAGCCGAGAATTGAGTGGGAGATCGTCTTTCCAAATTGAGGGACAATCCATTGAGCAAAATACTGAAGAGATTGTAGATATAACACTGTTAAAAAAATTATCTATGTCCTATCATCCATGTCCTTGTGCGAAGAAATAAACTGCAGAGAAAAAGAGGAAAAAAAAAGACAAATTTCCAGCAACAGGATTGATTACAAAATTTGGCCACATTATCTGTTTTCAGTTGTCAGTCCACAACATATCTTGTTCTCTGAGGTTCATTACACATCCAATAGACATCTCTCCCTTCTGCAGTGTTCCATTTCTGCAGATTGTCCTTGGATCTCTTGAGTCCCATTCCCAGTTATTTATCTGTGATTATATAACATTGACTCATTCAGAATATAAATCTTATATAGGTGTGTGTGTGTGTGTGTGTGTGTGTGTGTGTGTGTGTGTGTGTGTGTGTGTGTGTGTGTGTGTGTGTGGAGGGGGAGTGGGAGTTACTTGTGCAAATGATTCCTGATTGTTTGACTAACCATCCCTCCCTTTATATAATTACCTCCATCTCTTTCTTTATCAGTTTAAAAAGTAAAATTCGTAGCTTTTTACATTAAGTATATCAGCCACAGCATCAGTTCTCTCATTGTGTCAAAGATTCAATTTCAGTAGTGTTTGCTGTTCTTCTAGATACCCTTTGTAAAGCAGTTCAGTCTAAATATATCAATGTATTCTGTTCAGTTTAAATTACTGTTTGTCCATTATATTTTCTTCACCCATCAATTCCTTTGTCATGTACTAGGTACTATGCAAATGAAGAAAATAATATAACATGAGTGGCATGCTTAAATACCAGTAATGCCATTATGTATGTGTGTATTTCTGTCTAAGTGTTGTTAACTTAATTTTTTTTTAACAGATACATCATTACCAACTGTTAAGCTCCCAGTGAAAGAGGGTAGAGATCATTTATGGGCCAAAACAAAAGAAGCATTTCGTTATGTGTATAATCATCATCTAAATGATGCTGACTGGTTTATGAAAGCTGATGATGACACGTAAGTTTGAATTCCTTGCTGTTTGACTATGAAAATATTATGGAAGCTGATACTGACAAAATACTCAACTTGAGAGAGAGAGAGAGAGAGAGAGAGAGAGAGAGAGAGAGAGAGAGAGAGAGAGAGAGAGAGAACACTATTTACATGAAATTACAATGAAATGAACACCCTTAGCTGCTTACAGGTGTTGATATACGTCAACGGGGACAGATGAAAATGTGTGCCCCGACCGGGACTCGAACCCGGGATCTCCTGCTTGCATGGCAGACGCTCTATCCATCTGAGCCACCGAGGACACAGAGGATAGCGTGACTGCAGGGATTTATCTCTGGCATGCCTCCTGCGAAACCCACATTCTCAACGTATTGTCCTGCACTACATTCGTAGTGCCCCCGCCCATTATACTCATTACTCACGGCGCGCTGCCGATTTCCGTAAGAGTTCGGGCTCTGTTTGTGCATTTTCACAGAAGAAGAAGATGGTCAAGTGGCTGGTGAGCCTTAACTATATATATATTTACTAAGATGGTATCTGTTCTTTCGGACATGTCCGAAAGAACTGATACCATGTTAGTAAATATATACAGTATTTACATTTCTGAAGGCAAAAGTCAGTAGCAAAACAGCAGTGTTCTGAAACTGTAACGTCATTCTCTAATATGTGTGGAAGAATTTTAACATAGCCTCTTACATAATTTTATTGCAGTAACTGTAACTTTCAGCCTTGAGAGTCACTACTGAGAAAAATGTTACTGATTCATCAAACCCTAATGAAGCTTTTCTATTCCAATGAAATTCTTCTGGAGTTGAGACACTGTCATGATGTAATGAAAATTACTGACATTTTAACTGCTATTGCATGCAGCCTTCCTCCAGATGAAAATCAAACAATGGAAAATCCAGGATGGAATGTAACAATACGAGAGAAGGAAAGTTGCTACTCATCATATAGCAGAGATGCTGAGTCGCGATAGGCACAATAAAAAGATTCACACAATCATAGCTTTCGGCCATTAAGGCCTTTGTCAGCAGTAGATACACATTACTTGACAAATGTGGGACAGTGTTGCATTTTCTAGCTTGATACTTTTTTGACACATCTACTTTGCAATTCAGATTCCCAGTTTTCATTTCAATATGTCTGCTAAAGTTATAAGAAAACAGTTAAATTTAGCGTTTGTATTGGAAATACCAAATTCTTATTTACAAACAAAAGTTTATATATAAGCTTCAAAATATTGTCATTTATCCATTAACTGTTTAAGGGCTCATTTGAAGAAATTTCAAAATTTAAAAAAAATATCCATAACTGTACTGATCTTATTTTGTGATTAAGTAACATTCAGTAATACTAATGTTGTTTTTGTTTCAGGTATGTGATAGTAGAAAACTTGCGCTACATGCTGTCTGCTCATAAACCTACTGACCCATTGTACTTTGGTTGCCGATTCAAACCATATGTAAAACAGGGTTACATGAGTGGTGGTGCAGGTTATGTTCTGAGTCGAGAGGCAGTGAGATTATTTGTGGAGGACGGACTTCCAGACAAGAAAAAATGCCGTCAAGATCATGGTGGAGCTGAGGATGTTGAGATGGGTATGTAGTAGTACATTTTATACATTTGACCCTGAAGTGCACCGCACATGAGCAATGTCTGGCAGTGATTCAAGGCATGGACATGCAATCACTTCATAGATTTCACATTTGTGGCAAACTGCAGAAATCAGCCGCTTACTACTTGGCAATCTCAGGCAATCTGAAGGATCGCATGTGATTTGTGCATGCAATATGGCTACCTGGCTGTTTAGCAGCAATATATGGCAATATGGATGCCTGGCTGCATGTAGTTTCTCTACTAATTAAGTTTGGTTGATTAGTTTTGTTTCATTTTGCTTTGCCCATGTTGAGAAAGAACTTTACAGTTGAATTTATAGTTGTTCAGTAACTACAAAACACTCTTGAGAAGTGAAGAAATAATACAAAATATACCCTTTATTTTCAATTTGAAGCATGTGCTGTTGAAGTAGAAATAGTGAGAAGTTCATAGTTTAAATATTCAGGTAAATCTATTATACAGCTATACTCCAGTCCCTTTTCATTTCATATAATTTGACTCTTCCTCGTACAGTTGAGTTGAGGTATTTTCTAAAGTAACTTATAGTTCCCAAGAAAAGCATTTCAAAATAATTTCAATAAACTAAAATTCCTGTTTTATTTATTTATTTTTGTAAGTGTTCTTGGGGATAAGGAGATCAACTACAATTGCTATTAAACATAGGCGTTCATTTTCCACACCAGAACTTCTCGACACAGCAGAATCCATAATACAGATTGAAATTGCTGCGAAAACTGCTTGTGTGTGGTGGGGTCAAAGCAACCAACAGATTGCAACAAAATCGTGTGATATGGATTGTTGCAGTCCATCACTTGGGTGGGGGACCTTAAGTATTTACACAATATTTGAACATATTACAACTAAAACAACAGTACAGTAATGGAAATTCCAGTATGAAAAAAAATACATCATCATTAAAATAATAGTAAACTGCTTCGAATCACAGAAATTTGAGTCAGATATTACAAGACTGAGGAGGAAAATGAGAATAAAAGTTGCTATGAAAATGTAAAAAGTTAGTACCGTAGACATTTTATTTAGTGCCAGCCTAATGTAGGTAACATGGAATTACCGACAACAGCTGGCAGAGAAGTCCCTAAATGTTGGGTTTTGAAATCAAGTTTCCTTTATTTTTCCTAGGTAACAAGGTAAGCTGATTCCATTTCTAGTCCAACTTCAGTATCAGTAACAAGGTGCGGAGGTGAATGTTTGTCAAGGTTAAGAATTAATTATTGTGAAGTATGTGGGACACCTGTGGGGAGGGATATACAGCTACTGAATATGATCACTGAATTGTTCGTTCATTCACATTTGGTATTCCATAAATCTCACCATAAAGATATGTTTTCAGGGACATGAAATTAGTCATCTTTTACATCAACATCCAAAGGAAGCCACTGTAGGCTGCTTCTGTAAAGTGTACTAACAACTAATGATGATGATGATGACTGTTAATCTGCTCATGCTGATAATTATGAAAATTACATCTAGATATCAGGAGAAAAAAGCCAATTTGAAAAGGGCTTATATCCATGACATGTGCATCAGATGCTGGACAATGGTATTTGACCAAAACCATTTGGACAGTAAAGACTAAACTGAACAGCAGCACTGCTCAAATGCTGTTTTGGATAAAAAGAGTTAATGTGACCTTACTCATGACACATGCCATCTATCTTGGCAAATCCATTACCTGTTTAATACAAACATTAGTGTTTATTTATGTCAATTAACGTCTCAGAGTCCAAGTTGAGTTAATAGAAGATATACAAAAGATTGTAGCTACACAATCCAGCACATGTTTGATCAGTGTGAGAGCATCATAGAAATGCCCAAAATACTCCAGCTGAGCGAATCACAGCATCTAAAATTCCTTGTGCACTCCAGGGTAACAAGTTAAAAGAGAATCGACACATGGTTAAACTAATAAACAAACTCAGTTCAGTGTGTTATCTCCTTAGAGGCATCTGTCATCATGTTGACCTAAAGATAAATGTGTTGGCTCATTTTGCATACTGTATATATGCAAATCTAATGCACCATTGAATGTAAAGTGCTCTCCAATTTTGGAATTTAAAATCACAAAAAAAAAAGAGTTTGTTGGCACATCAGTAGTAGGCAAAATTTATTTTACACAACAATGAATGGATACAGGAACTATCAAAACAACAATAATTTTTAAATGACCCATAGTTAAGTGATACAGGCATTATTAAAAAACAGAACCTAACTTGACTATCTACATGAAATGCAAACAAACATTCAATAAATTACAAGCATTACTCATTGTTATTCACTAATGTTATCATTGCTGGTATCCTCAGAGGAGTCTGCATAAAAAAAAGATTCTTTTCCTGATTCCCAATCATCCATGGTGTCATTCCAGAGCACATAATCTTTAGCTGCCATCCAGAGTACTTAGAACATACCAGTCCTTGTATGATTTTACGATCATTAATGCTTTGATATTTTTCAAGGCAGCCAATATCCAGTGGACAATAATGTAGAGTGAAGAAACTTAATTTTCCCTTTCAGAGCCAGTTCGCAGTTTGGCTTTCATACTGTTCCTGAATGTAACCTTTGAAATGTTTATGTTTTTATACTAGCATCCAGCGGGTTGTGCACAGAATTCATTCCTCCAGGAATAATAACAGGGTTACTGGCAAAGCTGTGGGTCTTTTTTATATTGTCAGTGAGATGACTGTGAAATGCATGAAGACAAAGCATTGGTGGTAGTGTGGAAAGCCCACCAGATAGGAATTCCCATACGTCGAGCCAGTCAAGCATTAAAGCTTCAGTCATCTATCCCTTCTCTAGTTTTCAAACAATGACATCATCAGGGAAGAACTTTTCATTTTTATGAGTCTTGGGTCTTGTTTTCTGCTTGAATATTGAAAAAGGGCAAGTTTGCACCCATCTGCTGTGATTGCTAGCATTACAGTTATACGCTGTTGTTCATACCCTGTTTTGATGGTACCATGTTCTGATGGTAACTTCCTTTGTCCTCTCCTCATCAACTGTGTAATTACATGGCATATCAAAGCAATTTTGCATCTCATCAGCATTGCCTATTTGGCCCATCGAAAAATTCTTCTCTTTCCAAAGTGTGATGACACACCACTGAAATTCTGGGAGTTTTTTCTCAAAATCTTGTGAAAGCTTTTGTATACTATTGTAAAGCATTTTAGTGACAAGCCAGCCTATTTCATAAAGTGATCAAACCATCCACAGCTAACCTTAGTATAGCAAAAACTGCAGCTGCCTCTTTTGCTTTGTATCTTGTAGTATCACTAGTCACAGGTTGCCCATTATTCCTACTTTCACGGACGAATTTGAGAACTTTTAATTCAATGTCAGGGTATCTTCCTTTGTGAGGGCCTGTGAATTTATTTCTGGTACTGGTAGTTGCAAATAGCACCAATTTCTGTTTCTTTCATAAGTGACCGTTACTCTCAGCTACACTGAAATCATGTCCTGCCCCTCCTGTTACCATATTTTCCCACATTCAGAATTACTTTATGCTTGCCTTTCATTTCCTGACTGCCTAATGCAAACACACTATGTAGTAGTTGGCCAACAATGATGTAACAAAGTTGAGAATTACAACAACTTAATGTGAGTTAAGGAACAAAACCTAAATTTCAATGACGTTGCCAGTGAATGATGGATTCAAATTTGTACTCAAATGTAGTGCGCCATCGAATCTTAAGCATACCCCAATTTTGAATACTGTTGTTGTTGTGGTCTTCAGTCCTGAGACTGGTTTTATGCAGCTCTCCATGCTACTCTATCCTGTGCAAGCTTCTTCATCTCCCAGTACCTACTGCAACCAACATCCTTCTGAATCTGTTTAGTGTATTCATCTCTTGGTCTCCCTCTACGATTTTTACCCTCCATGCTGCCCTACAATACTAAATTGGTGATCCCTTGATGCCTCAGAATATGCCCTACCAACTGATCCCTTCTTCTAGTCAAGTTGTGCCACAAATTTTTCTTCTCTCTGATTCTATTCAATACCTCCTCATTAGTTATGTGTTCTACCCCTCTAATCTTCAGCATTCTTCTGTAGCACCACATTTCAAAAGCTTCTATTCTCATCTTGTCTAAACTATTTATCGTCCACATTTCACTTCCATACATGGCAACACTCCATACAAATACTTTCAGAAACAACTTCCTGACACTTAAATATATGCTCGATGTTAACAAATTTCTCTTCTTCAGAAACGCTTTCCTTGCCATTGCCAGTACACATTTTATATCCTCTCTACTTCGACCATCATCAGTTATTTTGCTCCCCAAATAGCAAAACTCCTTTACTACTTTAAGTGTCTCATTCCTAATCTAATTCCCGCAGCATCACTCTATTTAATTTGACTACATTCCATTATCCTCATTTTGCTTTTGTTGATGTTCATCTTATATCCTCGTTTCAAGACACTGTCCATTCCATTCAGCTGCTCTTCCAGGTCCTTTGCTGTCTCTGACAGAATTACAATGTCATCAGTGAACCTCAAAGTTTTTATTTCTTCTCCATGGATTTTAATTCCTACTCCAAATTTTTCATTTGTTTCCTTTACTGCTTGCTCAATATACAGATTGAATAACATCGGGGAGAGGCTACAACCCTGTCTCACTCCCTTCCCAATGACTGCTTCCCTTTCATGTCCCTCGACTCTTAATTGAATGCTAATTATGGTAAAAAAGAAGTGCACATATTAGATTTATGTAAATATGATGTTTTCACTCCTTGTTGTCATACAGAATGATCTTCTGGGATAGTGCACCTAAATTAAATAAAGGGCTTTAAAAAAAAATCACACAAGTTTGCAGTAAGGGTAGTGTGTGAAGTACGCAACTGTACATCTTGCAGAAGCTTTTTAAGAATCTTGGACTTCTTACTTCACTTCCTAATACATTTAATCCTTAATATTTATTGTTGCTGGCAGTAAAAATTAGTTTCAACTGAACAGTATTCCAAGGTCGCAATGAACAGACACAACAACATTTTCATATACACTTCACCTCATTGTCCAGGGTTCAGAATGAAGCTGCAATAGATCCCCTTTTTAATGAATATCTGGAGACTGAAATATTTTTTCCTTAAACAGAGGTTTTCCTTAAACATAGGGTTTGCCCAAGTACATGGAACGAATGACCTAGAACCATAATCCATATATGTTTAGGCAACATAAGTGCTATTTAGTTACAGAATTTCAATATCCCATGCTACAAATTTAACTACAGTGCATATATAACACACAAAACACATCCGCTATCTTTTTTAATCTAGAATAGGTTTTTGTTTTATCCTTTCAGCATATTGTAGCGTAAGAAGTTGTTGCTCCACTTGACATATATTATAAGAAGTGTTAAAAACTTTCTGTTTGAAGACCGAACAGTTCAGAATTGGGTCCCAATTTGGCAAAACTGCCATGAGCATTGAGGCAATCATCCCACCAACAGACGAGGTTGAAGATATCTGTTTTGCTGCATGGAGAAGTCAATAACTTCCTGCTGCAAATGCTCGTCTGACAGGTATCATCAACCCTCCAAGGTCTTCTTCATAGGACCGAAGGCATGATAATTGCTTGAGGAGAGTTCTTGACTATAGGGCCAGTACTCAAGTGTCTTCCAATTGTCCATAATCAATGAAATTGGCCTCTCAGATCAACCGGTGTCTTGTGCTGAATCATGACCAGCACGGAACTTAGCACATCATTCCACAGTGGTGTTTTTTGACAGACATGTGGGCCCATACACATTCTTCACTTTCCAGTGGATGTCTACTGCTGTTTGCCCTTCAGCAGCCAAGAAAAAAATAACAGCATGTTGATCCTGTTTGGACGCCTTTGGTAATAATGTTGCTATGATTCATATTTCTGCATTTGCTGCATGCAAGTCGGAAGGACATGGATGTCACACTAATCCCTCACCTACATGTCTCTGCCTATATACTCAAATCATAGTTGCACTGTGTTGCATATAACTGCAGCAATATCCCCAAACAGAAACTTTTTGATTACGTGTTACAGGTAGAATTGATTAATCTGCTTCAAATGAAGAAAAGAAATTCCTTACAGATTCAGTTCCTTGCACAGCAGCAGTGAAACAAGGGGCAATACACCCCCCCTTCCCCCATCCCCCCTCCCCCCTCCTCCCTCCTCCTCCTGCTCCTCCTCCTCCTGCTCCTCCTCCTGCTCCTCCTCCTCCTCCTCCTCCTCCAGCAGCCGATGTACCACAGACAACCTTTGTGAAACTATTTAACACAGTTTGTTGTGTTATAGAATTACTGGTAGTATAGTAATAGCCTATAGATTGCTGAACATTGTTGCTTACTTTCTCTAAAGGAATGAAATTGATTTCTGCACAACCAACACTCTGTGGCCTTAACAGAGTGCATTATGCTCAAGTCCAAAGTCTTCAGATGGCTCGTGCAGTTCAGGGGAAGGAACCCAACATTTACATTCCTCAGAAACGATGTTTTCTTGTGATTTATGGGGCATTAGTCAATAATATGTACAACTTTCTTCCCCACTGCACTCATCTTGGCATCTAAGCTCCTGGTAGATCTCTTAGATTAGATTATATTTACTTTCATTTCAATTGATCCATAGTGAGGAGGCCCTCCAGGATGTAGAACATCTCAGAAAAAACAATAATACATGACAAACATTTACAACTAAAACAAATAAGCTAATGTACCTTCCGCAGGTCTCAAGTGGAATGATTGTCCTTTTTTTTATTTCAAATGATCACTACATGAAAGGCTCATTTTACAACACCCATTTACTAAGATCGCATTGATGAACTGAATTTAAAATATAAAAAAATGCTTTTTTATTTATAAGGTAATAAACATATAATAGAACTACATTACTGCACTGAAATGGTGCAGAAGTTAGATTGTACTTCTCTCTCTCTCTCTCTCTCTCTCTCTCTCTCTCTCTCTCTCTCTCTCTCTCTCTCTCACACACACACACACACACACACACACACACACACACACAAATAAAAAGTTGGTTCTACTGAGATATTCATCAGTGGGGTGGAAGGTGTTGGCCATAAACTGAATTTCATTGGTTGTTAAGCTTTTTATGGCTGCTGGCAAGTGATTGGAAATATGTGTTCTTGAATAATGCACACCTTTTTGTACAAGAGTAAGTGACTTTAAATCCTTGTGAAGATTATTCTTATTTCTAGTATTGATTCATGAACTGAGCTGTTGGTTTGAAAAAGTGATATATTTTTTATGACAAATTTCATTAAGGAATAAATACATTGGAAAGCAATAGTTAATATCCCTAGTTTCCTAAATGGTTGTTCTTGAGATCACACTGCATATAGCTCTTTAGCTTGGCTTGATGATTTACCCCAAAACCCATATGACATTATAGAGTGAAATTAAGTGTACTATGTCATTGTTCTCATTTTTATATTCCCTATGTCTGACAGAATTCGCATTGCAAGTAGAGATTTGTTTAGAATCTTCAGCAGTTCTGTGGTGTGCTCCTCCCAGTTGAATTTATTATCAAGCTGTAATCCCAAGAATTTAACAGTGTCGATTTCTTCTATCTGCTTGTCACCATATGTTAGACGTATATTCGTGGGGCACCCCTTACAAGTTCTGAACTGCATTTAATGTGTTTCTTCAAAGTCTAGCGACAAAGAATTGGCTAGAAACCAGTGATTAATGTCTACAAATATTTTATGAGCCAATCTTTCTAAAACTACACTTGCCTGCCCGGTTAGCCGTGGGGTCTAACGCACTGCTTCCCGAATGGGAAGGTGTGCTGGTCCCCGCCACGAATCTGCCTAGCGAATTAGAGTTGAGGTTCAGTGTGCCGGCCAGCCTGTGGATGTTTTTTAAGATGGTTTTTCATCTGCCTCAGTTAATGCAGGCTGGTTCCCCTTATTGTGCCTCAGTTACACTATGTCGATGATTGCTGCACAATCAGTCTCCACATATGCATACACCATAATTACTCTACCATGCAAACATTTGGGGTTACACTCGTCTGGTATGAGACATTCCTGGGGGGGAGGGGGGGGGGGGGGGAGGGTCCACTGGGTGCCGAACTGCACAGTAACCTGGGTTCAGTGTGGGGCGGTGGTGGGGTGAGTGGACTGCTGTAGCCTGTTGTGGGGTTGTGAACCACTAAGGGTTATGGTGGGGACAAAACCTCTCTGTCGTTTCTAGGTCCCTGGTTCCATACACAGTACGCAAGACTACACTTCATTTGCTATTGATTGCAATGTTTGTATCATTGGCAAACATAAAAATTTGACACCTGGTAACGTTACTGATATAAGGTCATTGATATAAACAATAAAAAGTAAGGGCCTTAAGATGGAACCTTGTGGGACCCCACATGGAATTAGTACTCAGTTGGATGATGTCTGATAGCTTAATACATGTCTCTTTCCTGATAACACCCTTTGTTTCCTGCCAGAGATATCAGATTAGAGCCATTTTGCAGCATTTCCTGTTACACCATAATATTCTAATTTTCTTAAAAGGATATTGTGATTTACAGTCAAATGCCTTTGACAGATCACAGAGTATGCCTGTTGCCTGCAATTTTTTGTCTAATGAATTAAGTACATTTTCACTGTAAGTGTAGATAGCCTTCTCAATATCGGAACCCTTTAGAAAACCAAACTGCAACTTTGACAGTATGTTGTTTGTGATAAGATGGTTATAAAGCCGAGTGTACATTACCTTTTCTAAAATTTTTGAGAATGCTGGAAAAAGTGAAATTGGATGGAAATTTGACACTACTTTTTCATCTGCCTTCTTAAGTAGTGGCTTAACTTCAGAATATTTCGACCATTCAGGAAATATTCCAGTGATAAATGACTGGTCCACATCAGGACTGTTATGGACTGACAGATACAGTTTTCTTTTTGTTTTACAAGATATATCTATTCCTTGGGTAATCCATGGCTTCTTTGTAGACTTTGGTCTAACCTCGGTTAGTTTTGGGGGAAGATTTCTGACATCATACAGGCACTGCTCTTGTAGTCATTAGTATAAGGTAGTGTTCCTATCTTTTGAAACATGTGGGAGTTTTAAATTTTCTAGTGTTAATTGATGCAACTTGTCACATCCGTTGCTGTACACACAAAATAAATCATCATCATTTCTTTACTTTTTTCTTCCTCCATGCCATTTTCCTTCCTTAACAAATTATGTCTGTGCAAGAAGTAAATTATGAAGGATGCCAGTTTCATCAACGATGGAAATTTCTCAGGGCTCATAACCCTGTATCAGTTGTGGCAATGTAATGTTCTTCCAATACTTCACTTTCAACATCCTCAACCTCATTTTCTCCACATACATTTTTAAATGACAGATTACGACATTTTAAAAAATTGATCCAACCAGCCTTTCAGTGTACTGAAATTGTTTTTGCTGAATTATAATCTTTCTGTGTGTGCAGGCCACAAAGATTAGTTTGATACATCATTGAACAAATACACTTTCTGCACTGTGTAGATCGTAGGGCTGTGCAAGATATCATGTACCGTTGCAAATCTCAGTCACTGAGAAGTTTTCACCATAACAGCTTTACTGTATCTGGCTGTGATTTTAGTCACAACTAGAAGTCGCAAATAGGAACAGAAAACAGCATTTAACACTCAATGCAGTGTGCCAATTGTTGGCCAACATACATATTTCATACCTCATGTCTCACGCAGTAGATGTACTGGGTGTTTAACATATTATAACACAGAACTAATTACTGTATGAGTACCAAACTTGATAGCATTAATGTCCAGAGTATGGGGTGCATGATTTCTGTGCATCACAGCACCACCACAGTTCCAACTATGGCCACCAGGTGCTGTGATCAGTCATCGTGATTCATAGTCTCGCACACCTGACCAGTTGCAGTGCATTTGTTGACATGTCAACAGGGGCTTGGACAAAAGGAGCAGGGCATTATTGGTAAAGCTCTATTATCAAAACAATATTAATCCTGCAGCTGTATTTCGAGAATATCGCCATCTGAATGGATATGGAAGAGTCCTCTTCGTCCACCTTTTGTGCCGAGTGTGCTGAAGAAGTTTTGAGTTAACTGGAGAACTGGGTGTCGCTCTGGGAAGAGGCCGATAACCAGTTGCACCACAGGTAATTGATGAAATCACTGTTGCTATGGCAGACAAAGCTGTGTGCAATTCCTGATCGTCAGGCAGTACGTGTGCTGTGTTACGACAGTTGAACATCCTGTGGTCCACTGTACAGAAGGTGTTTCAAACCATTCTCAAATGGCATCCGTACAAGATCCATATCGTACAGCAACGTGCACCACAGGACATACAGCAACATGCGGATTTTGCTCTCCAGTTTCTCGCAAGGATTGAAGCTGGCATGGGCTGACCCTGGACCATCCTAAGGACAGATGAAGCTCATTTTCCTCTGACAGGTGAAGTGAACCCACAGAATTGCCAAGTGTGGGGGTCTTCACCTCCAGTCAGTGTGCATGAAGTTCCTCTGTATGGTGAATGCATCACCATATGGTGTGGTTTCACGGCTACGTTCATCATTGGTCCATACTTTTTTGAACAGGTTGGCACTCAAGGAACAAAGATGAGCCATGTGACTGGCCACTGTTACTGTGTTATACTTTGCTAGCATGTCGTACCCTCCCTACAGAAGAGAGACACATTGAGCTCAACAGCTTTCATGGAAGATGGGGCCCCACCGCACATTGCTCGTGGAGTTTACCTGCTTCTCCGAAACACATTTGGATATGATTGAATTATCAGCCGATTGTTTCTAAATGCTGGCCAGCATGATCACCTGATTTCACTTCCTGTGATTTCTGGTTGTGGGGCCACCCGAAGGACAAGGTTTACAAGCGGAACGTTCATCCATGTGTTGATATAAAGCACAGCATATCAATAGAGAAAGCCAGCATACCTACGGGCATGTTTCATTCTGCTGTGCAGAATGCAATCCTACACTTTCAGACTCTTCTGGGCACTGATGGGTGCCACATTGAACCCCTTTTCAGTGTTAGATAACGACATTTTAATTTTTCATGTAGCAACGCGTTTGACGAACTTTGATTAGGAATAGATTCTTTCACAGAAAGGAAAGAATGCCATGTAAAGCTGTAGCAGGATTAGAGAGAAATTTCAATTTCCACTGTCCTGAATATAGTTTGATGGCTTCTATTACAAAATATACATTTTTCGATTCCACAAGCGAAATACAGTGACGTGCGGTAGAAGAATGCTTTATGAAGAGGCGTGGCACTGAACTTTGGCATACTTAAGACCAAATAATATGTCTTACATTTCCTCGAACAAATATGTTTCAGACTTTTCAGAAAGATGTGCGCTAAAAGGTGAACATATTTTTGAAAATTCGAATTTTTTTTAAGTATTGACCCAGTTTGCAAATATCGTAGATCCGGGGGCTGATCCGCAGAGCAGTTATAGTGGGTAGTCTCCACGTGACCTGTGTTTACATTTAGTGATTTTGGTTTCCCCTTGTTTACTCTTACGTCAAATGAAACAAAACGGAAATCTGTGGCCAGGAGCTGTCAAGTGAATTAAAATACATTCACATAATTATGGAAGGCTAAAATATGTCATCAGTTTCAGATTTTATTTTATTTCTACCTTTCTGACAGTCAAGCATTAATGGCCTTCAGAACAATGAAGTTATTTTTGTTTGTTTGCTAAAGAAATTTGACTTTTATTAACCTTTTTCGCAGAGGCGGTGAATGTATTTAAAACAATATGTTTAATTCCACAGTACTGGCTAGTTTCAACTGTTCACTGCATTTCAAGTGCACGTTTTCATTTTCTGGCACGTGTGGCATTATATCATAATAAAGAACCAAACATATTATAATACAGTACTGGTGCTCCAAGAAAATTTGCATCCCGAAAACCACACTGAAAAGCTTAATATCAGGTCAAGGTCTACTTCATTGGGAATCTGGACATACGAATATGCAGTATGCACTTTAAATGTGCACGTTTTAATATGGTTCACGAAATTCCAAAGCTTTTGGAGTATCGTCTGATATCTTGTATCTTTTATGACATAATGTTTTACACGTACGTACATACCGTCTTCCTTCGTCATGAAAACTGCACGTCGCCTGTTATCTGTGCTCTCTGGCAACTACTGAAACGAACCTATTTCTAACAGGTTGCAGGAAAATATTGCGAATAGTGATCTGAAAAGCGTTACTATCTAAGTAAATATCCTTTTACATAAGTTGAACTATGTGCAAGAATGTACCATGTATCTCAGAGCATTTGACTCTCATTTAAAAATCAACTCTTTGATGACGAGCCATTTAGGAGAATTTCGAGCCCTGAAGGTCAGACATTTATGTCATCACTAAAAATTTTACTGGCACATTTGTGTGATATATCTTGAAGTGTAACATGCACAAAAAAGATCAAAATTATATGTGAAACCTTAGCGTCTCTTGCAGCTTGAGACCAATATCATGTGTGGAAGCTTTGCTTTTCTCGTAGCAACACTATGTATATTAATTTAAACTATTAACTTTCCCTGTTTGTGTGTTCGTGCTACTTCACATTGACGGTGCTGTTGGCTGACTGCATCACGTGTTGTATGCTCTGAATATCCGCTGTCATCAGCTGGCGAGATCTCGTGTAATGAGCTATGACTGACTAACAAAAGCACATCACAAACGCGATTTCAATGATTCATAAAGTAACATGTGGTGTTTGGTGGAATTCCAATATATATTTTTGTAATACGAAAATACACAGCGTGCAGGTTGCTGCACATCAAAGATATTTCCAAGATGTGTCTTTTTCTCTGAGTTTCGTTTTCTAAAGTGCCGGGAAATTCTTCGCCCATGTATAAAACCATAACCATTCAATGGATTGATAAGGGAAAATATACTGTCACTTAACACGGAAAAAGTGTTTTTTCACCCAGGAGAAAGTGCATTTTTAACCGGGAATTCTGGGAAAAATCCAGGATATTTTTTCCTTGTCCACGTATGCACCCTTTAAAATCAAAAATAAAAATATCAATCAAAAATACCCAGTAGTTTCTGTAAAATTATTTGAGAAAGATGGCAAGATGTGCACCTGTCAGTGTTGGAAGCGGGAAAACAATGTCTCGTAGCACTCAGCATTACCCCCCACCCCCCTTGCAGCTCTCACCACTACCACTCTCCTCACACTTGCACAGCCAATACCGCATCTACTGGCCATATTATTCTGCATGCGCTTAATCACAGTTGAAACACTAGTTCTACATCTGTATTAGAAACTTTTCCACCCATTCCTATCCCAGTTGTGGGCGACACATCAGTAAGCTAAGTATTTGGTGAATCTCATTATAGGCCCTATTTACTGTGCAACTAATATACGTTTCCAGTGACTAGTTGTTTGATTCTTGTTGAGATTGGGAATGTCACTCCTTAGCTTGTTCAGACCAATATCAAAAAACACTTTTTGTATTTGGTGCATAGATGCAAAGGCATGTGCTGTACAATATCTTGTAGAGTATTCATGTAGATATAGATACAGAATGATATGGGAAGAAACTGCGATCAGAAGTCTTGGAACTCCATATACAGTTCCACTGAATCCGCTATAGGTTAGGAGCCAGCCAAAAGGATTTAAGGAGCAGTAGAAGTGCTCTATCTGTAACTAAAGTGCATGTAAGCAGATGTCACCATACTATGGTGCAAAAAATTAACCAGACAGTGCGTGGAATATTTTCTGGTAACATCACCTCTTAACTTCTACTCATTTGATTTGCTTGTCCATACAGGGATGTCCTGAAAATTTACTAGCTCACATGCAGTCAGTTTTGGAATTTTTAAGTCCATCCTTAGGCACCTAGTGGCTGTCAAT
Source organism: Schistocerca piceifrons (assembly GCF_021461385.2). Classification (NCBI taxonomy): domain Eukaryota; kingdom Metazoa; phylum Arthropoda; class Insecta; order Orthoptera; family Acrididae; genus Schistocerca; species Schistocerca piceifrons. The sequence continues at coordinate 323,227,404 of NC_060140.1, forward strand.
AACTGAACTCAGAATCTCAGTGCTAATAAAGACTCCCAAGTCTGCATGAAACACGGGACCATAACAAACCTATCTGACAAAGTGACGAACATATGAATTCAAGAGTGCCTAATAAGATCAAACATAGCACACTGAAGTACGTCACTCTAAAGATCGAGCTTATGCATCTACCATCAACCATTAGTCTTGTATAGGCTAATCTTTATTGGGCCTTTGCTAGTAAGTTAAAAAAAATTGAATGGTTGTGGGGAAGGCCATTTACCACTTAAACCCACAGCAGTCAGGTTAGCAACATCTTCTATTTATGTGGGAGGTGAGTTTTGCAATATCTTTAATTTGGTTGATTTGTGGCACTGCATCTAGTATTATAGTGATTCATTAAGACAGTGTAATATCTCACAAGGCCGGGTGCTGATGACCGCTGAGTTGAGCACCCCACAAACCAAACATCATCATCATCATCTCACAAGGCATGTAAAAATGTTTCTCACAATGAAGAAAAATTCTGTTGAAAAATTTCAATTCTGTGTCATTTACATGTAATTTACTGTATTTTCTATTTAAGTTTTGATAGTAGGTACATGCTTTTCATTAATGTACAGTACATTTAATTTTGTAAGGTAAGGTTCTATACAATGCTCATTGTCAAAATGAGGCAAGAATCTTTTAAACAGGGTGACAGTGAAGAGAAAAAGAGGGATCAAATTGTCAGTGGTTAGGAAAAATAGTATATTCAAAAGTGACATGCCCTGGCTTTGCACAGTAACACTATCTACAGCTGGATGACTTGTCAGTCAAACTGTCTATTAATGAAAGCTATATAAAAATCCCTACAGTAGTTCTCGAGACTGGCCTTTATTTACTGAGAGAAAAACGGAAAGGGGCACTTCAGTTTAGTCATATGTATAGATACACAGTAGTTAATGTTGGCTTTGAAGTGGTCATTGTTTAACACAGATAGCAGCCAGAGTAATTGGTTTGACTATGCATTATGCTGACTTTCTTTTCTGTTGTTACTGTGTCATGTTTAATGTGTGTGAGGATTGAGAGTTATTTAATTTACAGGTAAATGTCTAGAAGCTGTGGGGGTTAAGGCTGCTGATTCACGAGATTCTCTTGGTCGAGGCAGGTTCTTTCCATTTGTTCCAGAACATCATCTTATTCCTGGACACACTGACAAGAACTTCTGGTACTGGAACTATATTTATTATGAATCAAAAGAGGTAAATTTCAATGATATTATTTCATTTCTTTAAGATTCGAAACACATTATATGTATATAATTACTCAAACTATTGATGTTTAAAATTCGCAAAAAAAAAAAAAAAAAGGCAGAGGATGTGTTGAGAGATTGGTAGACACATAAGCTAGATCTCTGAACAATGTAATTCAGCTTTCAAACTTGAATTCCTTATCATAGAGCACACTGTGGCTAGTATGGCTACTATCCTCCTCTTCCTCCTCACTCCCCTCTTTTGTTTGTGTGTGTGTGTGTGTGTGTGTGTGTGTGTGTGTGTTCCCACATGCACAGCTCATCTGGAAATCCTGTTTTTATATTAATATTTAGTAAAATGCTAAGAACAATGAGAAAATTGCTTATGTGCAGTGTTTTACAAAAATTTGATAAAAGGAGTACATTGAATGTTCATAAATAAAGTACATTGTCACCATGACAGTAATACACTTTACATATGCATTACATTGTTATTTTAATTTTTGCTGGTGCTTTCATGTCTTGTTTTACAGGGCCTGGAGTGCTGTTCTGACAGTGCAGTCTCCTTTCACTACGTTTCACCTAATCACATGTATGTGCTTGAATACCTTATTTATCATCTACGCCCATATGGAATTACTCATTATGTGGAAGAGCAGGTTTCTTCAGATGAGCCCATAACAGAAAAAGCATCTGACAGTGAAACATTAAAACCTACAAAACGTGAAATCAAAAATACTCATTGAGGAAGTGGAGATTCATCAAAGGTGATACAAGATGTCAGTTTGGAGTTCAAAACATATACTTACAGTTACCTGTAAATGGTTGAAAAGCATATGTGGAAGGCCTTGTGAAACCAAGGTTCTTTTATTTCCTATGAATACCTCTGATACCTGTTAAAGTGATTTCTTAAGAGTAAGAAATAACAGAACTTTTTTTACTGTGTTTTCAATTTTAAGCAAAAAGAAAAATTTCAGATGTGACTGAAATGAATCACGTTTTAGTGTTCTGAGATTTTGTATGTTCCAGGGTTCAGTATTCTTAAGCCATAGATCTGCCATTAATATGAATGTGTTTAGGTGGTAATTCAGGAACTGATTGTAGTTCAGTGTCATGTTTCAATTTTTAATTTTAGCTGTCTTAATCAGCTTTTGAAGTCTGACTATGATACTGAGTTTTTTGCCAGTAAAGAAACTATTGTGAAAATTTTGAGTAGTTAAAAAGAGACAGTGTTGACTCCTTGAGAGCTAATGACTAGTCATGTTAGATTTTTGCCATGGGTGAATTCATGCACTCTTCTGTCTGTGATAATAAGAAAACGATTCATAACACAGTATTGTTGTGACAATTTTGTACAAACTAGGTTGCTCATTAATGATTATTCCTGGGATGAAAGACTCCAGTCGCTCTGGTGTTTGAGGAGCAACAGTAAAGTATACTGGTGAAATTCTTGTGATCAATAGATTTTTGATTTTGTGGAGAAAGATTTGTACATGTATGTGAGTTTAATTTGTTTGGTAATTGATGTATGTCCTCTTAGCAGAAATTGAAGAATGAGGAAAATTTGTGGATTATTACAGATGTCTGTGATTGTGCCATATCAGGACTTCTGTATAGGTTTAATAGCTTACATATCTTAAATACAACTTTGAAGTTTGTAGTTTCTTTGATCCTGTGTGCATTTACTTGTCCTTGAAACAAGCTGAATTAAAAAACAACTAAATAAATAAAAGCAGGGCCCTTGGCCAGCTGTTCTCATTGTGTACGTTGTTTAATGGCCACCATTGTCTAATTTAATGCTGGCTAATGCATAACTTAATGTATACTATAAAGAGAGTGCACAGTAGTGTAGTGGCTGTATTTTCAACAAAAACATTTAGTCTTGTGATTAAATTTATATACTTTTCCAATTCTTTTGATACCACTCAGCACCTAGTAACAATATAAGCATCTTAGGTCAGTTTGCATATAATTTTTTTGGATATAAAGCAACTGTGGAAGAAAAGACTGATATATGATATTAATGAGTGAAATCACACTGTATTTCTTGTATTTTTTACAGAATATCTCTCTCTCTCTCTCTCTCTCTCTCTCTCTCTCTCTCTCTCTCTCTCTCTCTCTCTCTCTCTGTTTAAAATTCTGTTTTGCTCTGCTTTGCTGTGTGTGAGCTTATCTACTGTAAATCATCTCATATGCTTTTCTTGTGAATTTCTTTTGTTATAACTAGAGAGTTTATAAGATAAGAGTCTGCAGCAGCATTTAATTTCTGTGTATTGTGCAGTGGTCCTACGGCAATTGTTCTTTTTTGTGCTGCTTACAGTGTTACTCTTCCTTTTATATATTTGTAGTATAAAAGACTAGGAGGGAAACTAAACCAATTTTTCATTCTGTGTGTTATGTGATGTATTAGTTGCAAAGTTGACACCTTCTTGGAGTCATCTTACCACATTGTACTGACCTCCAGCCTACAATGAATTTAATTAAAACTATTGAGCACAAATGTGATAATCATAATACACCTACAAACATATTGATATTCGTTACATTGAATTAAAAAAATGATGTCTAGTATATTTTTCAGCTGATACACATCAACAATATTCTGCACGTGTAGATATGGAACTTTGCTCTATTTTTGCTCTGTTCTTTAGTTTTTATGTCCTGTCTTTTGTGTTAGTCACAAGTAAGGATAATAATTTGATATTTCAATGTGTTTCATATGAATTGCTCTTTGATGTTTGACAATCAACCAATACAGTAAAAAAGTTGAAGGTTACATTATTTTCTTCCATTGCTCAGTAAAGTATGCACTCACTGAAAATTATATAACAGAACATTGAAATTGTAAATATCTGAATGTTACATTTAATAACTACTCATGTCATTAAATACAAGACACATCAGTTCCACAGTCACCTAGTGGATTTTTTGTATGAATTTTTCAACTAATATTTTATTTCATGACTTGTTAGCCCCTCTTTCTTCAGTCACATGTCTCCTATTTTTCACAAATTTTAGAATGTTAATATCAGGAATTTTTGTCCTTAGAAGTTTGTTTTTTAAATAATACATTCTTCAGTATAAACTTGGCAATAGTGGTCTAGTGGAAAAATAAACAGTTATACCGTTGTGTAGAATTATAAAAAGATGGTATATTGAGCATTGGCTATGAAGAGTGCAAGAAGTATCGACCATCACATCACCATGTATGCAGTTCCAATTTTTCAGTGATGTATTTGTAGAAATATACATTTTTATGAAGTGATTGTCTTCTTTGATTAATTTAGATACACCCAAATGAAAATTTACCCAAAGTGGCAAGAGTTTTTTGATTGTATTGGGAAACAGCACACTGGTGGCAGTAGGCTGTTCATCGCTTGAGATTCACCATTTATTTGATTCATCACTAGGTTCTTTAAGGCTTTCCAAGATTCATATATGTTTGACATTGTGTCAACTGTTGGGAACTATCTGAATTGTTATATTATTCTTAAAAATCAGGTTTGCTTGGATCATTTGTAAATCTTTTTATTTTTACAAGAAATCTTGGTGAACCTGTTTTTTAAGAATAATATTTTGAGGTTTATTATGTTATAGATTTCTCTGGAATTTGTTCAAAACAAATGATCTCTCTGTGCAGATTTCATTGTAGTTCATGTACAGGCATACTTAAATTACTATAGATTGTATTATTAGTGTTTTGAAGAAGAAGCAAATTAGTTTCTGAACCAGAAAAGACATTTTTATCTTATGTTGGACATTTCATCATCTTCATACTTTTGGCCTTTAATTATTGAGAGACATTCTAACTAGTATGAGAAGCTATTTTCCTGCATCCACTTGTCTTAATTTTCAGCTGTGTATGACTGACTGTGAAATCTGAAGTAACTAGTGAAACTTTCTTGTGACAGATATATGTGCCACAGTGTACTACTTGACATGTAGATAGTATAATAGTTTTCTTGAGACCTGAATGTTGGTGAATGTAAATATATTATGAAGTGTAAGTGCTATCAACTCACAGACTACATGCATATCATGTGCACGGTGTCGGAGAAAATGCTGACCAAGATTATAAGATGACAAAAAGCCCAAGAATGATAGACAAATCTGGGAGATTTAAGAAAAAAAATGCTGCAATCCTAGTGACTTCATGGGGTACATTCCACAGTGATTTTGCTTTCTGTGATCTTGCTTAAGCTATCTATTCCAGCAAATGTATTTGTTTTCCTGTATGTTGTTCTATCATTTGTATTAATTGGTTTCTAGAAAAAAGTCAGTGCACTCTACTTTATTATCCCACATTTCCTTTGCAAACTAAAACACTGTGTTAACTGCTTGTCTTGATAGACCATTGTAAGATGATGATTTTTTTTAAACTATGGATATCTGAAGATATACTGTTATTTGTCTTTCTACTATTGGTCGTCAAATTTCCTGTAGATGTTTTAAAAGAAATTGTGATTTTAGTTTAAGAAATCTGAATTCATAAAGGGCTTTGTAAGGAGGATGCTTTTACAACAAACTGAGCAAAATGAACAGAATGATATGTTTTTTCCAATTTGATATACCAAGACATTTTTGTTCTTACTGTCAAGGGCACCCATACCGAGGGGGTTAGAATCCTCCCCTCTCCCATTCCCCCCCTCCCCCCTCCCTCCCCAGCTTTCAAGGAAAATAAAAAATTATTTAAAAGTCAGTATTATGCAGGTTTTTAACAAGGCTAGAATTGGAACTTTATAATAGCTACTTATAAGTCACCTTTCATCTTCCAAAATATTAAAAATATTTCTTGAACTATCATATGGGCACTCTTGCTCCCTATTTCATTCCTTATGCTGTCATCTTTACTTGAGTTATTCAGGTAATTATATCAGTGTTTTAACTATTTTTCTACCCATGAGTAAACCTAATTGGTGTTAAATGTAACTTTATTCCTTACATGTAGAACAGTTTATATGATTTTGGGGCAGACTACTAGTTTGTGTGGGGTCTTGCCCACTCGTCTCGTATAGGGTGCCTAAAGGATGCTGCATTCTCGGAATGCTGTACAACAGTTCAATCAAATGACATTAGTAGTTTTATTTCAATAAAGCAGATTGACAGTACTCAACTTGTATTTACAATAGTGTCGCAAGCGATGGGCGACATGCAACATAAATCAGTGTCCTTGGCTGTATACAGAGTTCATGCAAGTTTGACACACAGTTTGTGGATCACTAATAACTGCTATCGTAGCACTCTCAGCTATGCCATGCTAATACTCTGTGAATACTGTCCTCTAATTTCCAGCCGAGGCTGGCAGAAGCGATGCTTATATTCACTTCGGCTAGATGCCACTCTTAACATGGCGATGTTGTCTCACTGCCTTCTCTGGTCTTGCATTCTTCTTCTTCTTCGTTCTGGCACTTTTGTTTATACCAGTGAAGTTTGCATTTGTCATGCCACGGCAGAAATTTTCTATATCATACAACTTGTATTTACTTTCAAGCCTACTCTTGCTTTTATTGTGCAATAGTCATCATGTTAGCAATTTATTGGAAAATGTCCACAATAAGAAACTGATGTATTTGTTATACTGGTCGTTCCATTCCTGTTTACCGAACAGTATGCTCAGGACTATAAAGTTTAAAGTTATTTTAATTTCCAAAATGGATCTTTCCATTTTTCAGTTTAATTCTAATCTTGATTTATTTATTTTTCCCCATTTATTCAGAACTGTATTTAGTTAACTCTTTCATTTTACAACAGAGAATTCAGATAAGAATAAATTACTTAGACAAGTAGATGCACACATGACTCTACTGATTACAAATGGTATTTTATAGAAGATAGTGTAAAGTTAACCTGCCGCCTGGGAAACTGTTGAGGTGCAGATTGTGTGTAGATAAGTTTGTAAAATAGATCACAAGATGAATGTTTTCTGTGAATGAATTTCAGTTTGATCAGGAATTTTGTACAGTTAATTAATGGAAGACATTGAAAGTGTCACATTATGTTATTGTTATTACTATGTAAATTGACCAAACATGGCATTAGATGAGAATCTGCAGAGTTGATTTTTCACCTTTATGTACAGAAATTTTGATACAATCCAGTTATAAGTTTATCATTGAATGTTTTTGAAAAAATCAGATACTTCCATTATCTTCATCATCATTGTAGTGCTCTGCAATATTTAATCATAGTTTCATCTAGGTGCTATACCCAACTTTTATACTTTAGTCTTGTTGTTATCCAAAGACTCCTGATGTGCCAATAGCTTTCTGTGGTTATTTTGTAAATATCACTGTTATTGTAACACTAATTTGCATGCTGCATTTTAAAATAGGCTGTATGAAATTATTTTATTGTTGTGAATGTTGAGATTTTTATCAGTTTTTATTGTTTCTATTGAAATGTTGTTAAAGTGGATGAAATCTAGGCAGTTGGGAGATTACGTTCATACTTTCAGCTTCCTTTTTTGTTTTATAATTCTTTTCGGTTAAATACAAGTGGTAACCAGTTTGCATTCCAAAGTATTTAATGATACATATTTCTATTATACCTTTTGGTTGTTGAATCCTACAACTCAGTTGTTTATTGATGTTCACTTTGAGAAACACTCATTTCATTTTGGATGGAACAATGAGAGAAAAGATGGACAAGTGGGTAGTTTGTAATGAGTATGTCAAATTTGTATCAACTGTTACCAAAGACCATGAGAGCAAAATGAATAAAACAGAATGCAATGATATTGATGATCTGTTTGGCCAAAGAAAGTGTCACTGAGATGTATAAATGTAAAGTATTTTTTAATGAACAGTGGAAAGTCCAGATTGGAATAACAGCAACATGGAAGGATAGATTGCTATTCACTGTAGAGAGGAGATTTTGAGTTGCGGGCGGGCACGATGAAAAAGACTGCTAATATTTAAATCTTTTGGACAGAATTGTTCTGCTGCAGTAGAAAACACACACAAACACACAGATAGTCAGGCTTTAGCACCTTGAGACAGTGGCCATGCATATGTAAGTTGAGATTGTGTGAATGTATGTGTGTTTTTCACTGTAGAAGAAAGTCTTTGTCTGAGAGCTTTAATATTTTAGCAGTCTTTTTACTGTGTCTGTCTGCAACTCAATGCCTCCTCTATATGGTGAGACTCAACGCCACCTCTATAAGATGAGTAGCAATCTATCCTTTCTGCATTGTCATTGTATTTTTTAATTATAAAGAGAAATGATGTGTACATAAAAATCAGATGCTGGCATTTGAGATGGAAGTGTAACTTGTCTCTGGATAGACGTTCATAGCTTCTTAGTATATACATACAATTTCCATGTACTGAGATTATAGCAGTGTTTTTAATGTTCATTTGTAAAAGAATTCCTAATTTCTTGTTGTTGTACATACTATTCAAATTTGTACAATTAGCAAAATGTCGATAAAAATGCAAGCAACAAACACAACAACACATCTATGTATTTAACAAAACACAAATAACTTTACTTTATAAATAGTAATTTTCAGAGCTTAAGAATAACATTATCATTATTTCTTGTTAGGGAAACAGATTTCCTTCTGATGCCACTTGTATTATGGTTTAATCCACACATGGTGTGCGTCAAATAAAAAAATTGACATTTTCAAACAATGTTATTGTCTTTATAAAATTTAAAAGTACGCATCAATAATGTGCTGTTTTTTGCTTATTTGTATTTTGTTTCTATCTTCAGAATCTCACTATTTCACAGAGCGCAAAATTTAATTTGTCTGGAAATGAAGCGAGGAAAAAATGAAATAAATAAATTTCAAAAAAGAAAAATAGCTAATAGTATGAAAATAGTTACGGAAAGTCCTTGGTGAAACATTAACAGTGGAAGCAGTAAACTGAACAGTTCACTGTACAGTTAAAGGGTTAAGTAGTCAGTAGCCACATAAAGAAGAATGAAAGTATTCCTAAGCTTTTGACAATTTCCTCCTTCTAACCAAACTAAAAGAAAAAAGAAATATACACTCCTGGAAATTGAAATAAGAACACCGTGAATTCATTGTCCCAGGAAGGGGAAACTTTATTGACACATTCCTGGGGTCAGATACATCACATGATCACACTGACAGAACCACAGGCACATAGACACAGGCAACAGAGCATGCACAATGTCGGCACTAGTACAGTGTATATCCACCTTTCGCAGCAATGCAGGCTGCTATTCTCCCATGGAGATGATCGTAGAGATGCTGGATGTAGTCCTGTGGAACGGCTTGCCATGCCATTTCCACCTGGCGCCTCAGTTGGACCAGCGTTCGTGCTGGACGTGCAGACCGCGTGAGACGACGCTTCATCCAGTCCCAAACATGCTCAATGGGGGACAGATCCGGAGATCTTGCTGGCCAGGGTAGTTGACTTACACCTTCTAGAGCACGTTGGGTGGCACGGGATACATGCGGACGTGCATTGTCCTGTTGGAACAGCAAGTTCCCTTGCCGGTCTAGGAATGGTAGAACGATGGGTTCGATGACGGTTTGATGTACCGTGCACTATTCAGTGTCCCCTCGACGATCACCAGTGGTGTACGGCCAGTGTAGGAGATCGCTCCCCACACCATGATACCGGGTGTTGGCCCTGTGTGCCTCGGTCGTATGCAGTCCTGATTGTGGCGCTCACCTGCACGGCGCCAAACACGCATACGACCATCATTGGCACCAAGGCAGAAGCGACTCTCATCGCTGAAGACGACACGTCTCCATTCGTCCCTCCATTCACGCCTGTCGCGACACCACTGAAGGCGGGCTGCACGATGTTGGGGCGTGAGCGGAAGACGGCCTAACGGTGTGCGGGACCGTAGCCCAGCTTCATGGAGACGGTTGAGAATGGTCCTCGCCGATACCCCAGGAGCAACAGTGTCCCTAATTTGCTGGGAAGTGGCGGTGCGGTCCCCTACGGCACTGCGTAGGATCCTACGGTCTTGGCGTGCATCCGTGCGTCGCTGCGGTCCGGTCCCAGGTCGACGGGCACGTGCACCTTCCGCCGACCACTGGCGACAACATCGATGTACTGTGGAGACCTCACGCCCCACGTGTTGAGCAATTCGGCGGTACGTCCACCCGGCCTCCCGCATGCCCACTATACGCCCTCGCTCAAAGTCCGTCAACTGCACATACGGTTCACGTCCACGCTGTCGCGGCGTGCTACCAGTGTTAAAGACTGCGATGGAGCTCCGTATGCCATGGCAAACTGGCTGACACTGACGGCGGCGGTGCACAAATGCTGCGCAGCTAGCGCCATTCGACGGCCAACACCGCGGTTCCTGGTGTGTCCGCTGTGCCGTGCGTGTGATCATTGCTTGTACAGCCCTCTCGCAGTGTCCGGAGCAAGTATGGTGGGTCTGACACACCGGTGTCAATGTGTTCTTTTTTCCATTTCCAGGAGTGTAGTTATAATAATATAAAAATGAATCCACAGCTATAAATTTTTAGTGGAGACCATCTCAGTGGCAGTTCCACCATATGACATGAGTGCCTAGCTTCTTTCTGTATCACAGTTCTTGTCACTTAGATACTCTAGTACTTTTACTCATATTGAAGTTCTAATGGTGTGTTGGCAACTATCCATTATTGTTAGTTGCAGGAGCAATCTTAGGTTGGTCAGGATGGCATAGCCACTCTCCCATTCTCCCATCCAGGCACTGTGGGTTAGACGGCCTGCTTAGGGGGACAGGTGTGTGTCGGATGTGAGGGTGGCCGCAGTAAGGTAGTTGGAGTTCAGGAAGACACTTTATTACCCACCAAGCTAGAACAAATACAGGTGCTTGCCCTTGTCTAGTATGTGCAGCCTGTTGTCGATCCCCAGTGTGTTCGTACCAGTGCAGAAGAGGGTATTATCCCCGAAGGTCTTATATACTGCTGACAAGGTACTGAATGGCTCAGCAGTTGTATTGCCCACAGCAGCCAGCTTAAGCTAGTGTAGCATTCTGACAGGCTAGAGCAACTGCACTTATCACAGCTGGTGATGGCTTGGCGAAGGCTTCCCTGAAATCTCTACGCTGTCCATTGGTATCAAACCTTGGTGGGTGGCTGGCTGACTCGACACATGGGACTGCTGCAAACTGTTACCGAGGTCCTGTCTACCCCTTCGTACAAGATGGGTTGATGATGACAACTATCTGGTAAATGCTGGGTCATCCAGCAGCATGATGGCTCTCTAGTTACAGCCATTGGCTCATACAATGCTCCATTATAGAGTTGTTACCAGAGTCTCGCTATATGTCAATGTAACATTTGGGGCAACTTGCAGGTCATTGTGTCATGAGCCGTATGTCTTCGGCACACTGAGTGGATCTGAATATCTTTGGGGTTGCAGCATTTCATCCATACGGCGACATACCGTCCCTCTTCAGAGAAGTTCAGTCCCCACATTTAGGGTGCTCCCTCTCTGACAAAAGCTAGCTAGAACACACATATGGACACATTTAGGAACAAGTCTGTCCATAGTTTTTATAGTTCTAGTCACTGGCTGGTTCTGAAAAGCTATGCACATGTGCTGTGAACAGACACTAGGGTTGCTGATAAAATTATGCACTTTGACTTCAGTGGTTACTTTTGGCCACCTATTCATGCTCAGGTCCACTTCTCTTACAGCCCACTTACTTTCTACACTGTTCCACAAAGCCTCTAGGCAAAGCTAGTTCATAACACATTGAAAGTCCACAAAATTCCCTCATCCACTCTGCAACCATGCTGACCAGCTCTTAGGGATAGGATTCTGTGTAAATATGTAATTTGTACACCATACCCATTTGACCCAACTAAAAGTACAGAATTATATACTCACTCATATCTTCTAAATATTCTCTTTAAATACATACCCATTTTCATCACTGTATCTCTCAATATCAATATGTTCATCATCTTCCCCACAGTGTACATCATCCTACTAACCAATTACATCTCATTATTGTCTTAAAATCTGCTTCTTAAAGTAAAAGGACAAGAATTTGGCCAAGATGACCCAAAATATAAAGTATTTACAAGAAAAATCCATGATAGTCACTAATGTCACATCACTGACCATAACAGTAGTAGAACTATTGCCCAATTCTTACATCTTCATCTCTCATTGCAGAGAGAACCATTCATTGTATCGTGCTCCACAAGCTCTATGATATCACTGACATACTTGCTTAGCAACAGGTGTCTATCAGCTTCAACCTGTGCTACTTTATTTTGACTCCTGTTTCATAACTAGTACTTTTCATCAACACACTTTTCCCCTAGTATCTCACTGGGTTCTACCATATGACATCTTTTACCTTTCGGCCATAACTCTCTGCACTGGTTTCAGGTACATTCTTTGCTATGAGTTGTGAGGGGTCGGGAGTGGGGAGTGATGTAGTGATGATGATGTGGTAATGACACATCTTGAATCTGTGTGGTATCTCAGAATTAACTATGCTGTTCTGAGACAGGTGAAGCATGATGCAAAGACAAAAATTATACCACAAAACACTGTTGCAACTGTGCTGTATTTGTTGAGACTCTGGTCTATGGAGTACAGTGGCTTTTGCCTACCTAATTATAGAAAAGGATCACAGATAGAAGCAGGAGTGCAGTGCTGAAATGGAAAGGAAGTGAAAAATCTCTGCACGAGTCAGGCATTCAGTGGATGTCAAACTATAAATCTGCTATGATGGATCCCTCGAGGACTCTTAAATATGTGACATACATAACAACACTACTTTCAATAAATTACACCTGTACTTTATTATTTACACTCACCTACATCCATCTTCATACTGAACACATTGCCTATGGTATATTAATACAAAGGAAGAGGACATACGCAAAGCCAGGAACAACAGAAATAAGAAACCCATGAGTGTTTACAGAACACACATGCCACTACTTACTCGTAACAGTGTTGCTGAAGGTGCTGCATCCAGCTCTGTAATCACATAATCGCAACACTTGTCAATGCGTCAACACTCCAATCCCAGATGAAAGGGTGACTGGGACATCTGACTCATGGGAAACCAGCAGTGGTACTGTCAGAAATTAATGACAAACTATTTCTACACCTGTGCCTTTCCACTTCTGTCACCAGTTGTAATGGTGCAGTGACAACTGTCTGTTACTGTAAAGTGGGGGAGCATTTCTTTGATTGGTCAGAATGATGTAACTGCTCTGCCATTGGGCTTTGTGCATTTGATGGGCTCGTGAGAGAGACAGATGAACATCTGAGGTGAGGATGACCACGGCAAGGTAGTCTGGAGTCAGAAAAACTATTATTCCCCAGCTAGAGCAATTACAGTTACACGGGTCTGGTGGGCGCAGCATGGTTTTGATCCAAGGCATCTTCATACCGGGACAGTAGAGGTGGTTGTCTCACAGCGTCCTTGCATGCTGCAGTGACTGTGCTTAGCTTACTGGGTGATGATTAGGCAAAGCTGTCACTGGATTCCATGGGCAGACTGCCGGTGTCGAACTCCAGACCCTGATGTGTGTGGCTGGTGGCTGGCTGCGGAACCCTTCTGATCTGACATATGGATCTGCTGTACCCTTATGGCCAAGCTCTTCCCTGACCCCTTCATACGGTTGGTGGCCCGATGACAAAGGTGACTGCTCAGCAGATGGTGGAGTGTCCAGCGTAACAGTGGCCATCTGACTACGGCTATTGGCTCAAATATGCCTGCTGGCTTGACTGCCTCATGTAAATGATGCTGCAGTGAGTGTTTGTGTGGCTGCTGCAGGTGGCAATTTCATGCACAGGTGACTGACACAATGCTGCACTGATGTTTGTTAGCGGAATCCTACCACACATCGTTGTAACATGAGGGGGGGGGGGGGGGGGGGGGGGGGGTGTTCAGGATGCTGTGCAGTCAGCCACATGCCCTCCAGAACAGTAACTTGATCACTATGTCCCAAAATTCCTTTGCATCATGGTATTCCATCCATATGGCACGAAATGAATTTCGGCACACAATAATGATAACTCTCTTGGAACTTGAGATTTTTTAACAAAGTTCCATTTATCACTTACAAGTGTTAGTTAACATGTCCCGCTTCAAGAATTGCTATTTTCTTTTTCCATACTGCTACTGACTTCGAGTTCTCCAAATTGTCGCAAACATGATATTTTTTCTAGATTGTATGGGGAATCTTGACTAATCTAACCAATTGTTTTATCCATCATAACATTGCACAATTCAGACTAATTTAAAATTGTGATCATGTAGTTGCCTTTTTTGAGCATAATGTAGTTATGTTTCTTGTGTGGGTCAGCACAAATAATGAGATACTGGCAACCTATGGCTGGGAATTGGGTGGGTACTCTGAAAACTGCTTTGACAAGTGCATGAACTGTTGCATATCAATCATTTTAAACTGTTGTAAGACTTAGTTCAGAAGTGATTATCTTGAACAGTGACAGAATTATTTGTAGACGTCATGTTGAATACTTTTGTTAACTTACTACAGTCTTATTTCTGCATTCTGTGGAGGGTAGGAAGTGGGTTCTGTGAAATTTCCTGTAAGATAGAAATCCTCAGATAACCCATGAAAATATTGAATTTATTTGATGAAAGAGGAAATTTTTAAAAATACAAGAAATGAATAGGGTGAAAGCGAATAATATGCCTAAAAAATGAGAATGACAGAAAGTGCAAAATGGCTAAGCAGGAGTGGCTAGAAAACAAATGCAAGACTGTAGAAGCATGTAGTACTTGGGATAAAATAGATGCTGAATATAGAAAAATTAGACATTTTGAGGAAAGCAACACAGCTATATCATAAGCTCTGATGGCAAGCCAATACGAAGCAAAGAAGTGAAAGCAGGAAGGTGGAAGGAATACTTGTTATAGGTTGACTCTTACATAGAAGATAACAGCAACCAGCCACTTTTTACAATGCTTTTTATTTGTTTAAATAGTGGCACCATTTTGTACACAGCCATGGGCTCAGAATGTTAGTTTTCAACAAAAGAGCAGGAATACATAGATATGATACTGCAGAAAGAATTTGACGCAGACCTAAGTGGTAACTAGACTTCTGGAGCAGATGACATTTCCTCAGGATTATTGAGAACACTGGGAGAGCCAGTCTTGACAAAACTATTGCATGTGGCATGCAAGATATACCAGTTTAACAAAATACTGCCAGATTTCAAGATCAATGTAGTAATTTCAATTCTGAAGAAGATAGGTGCTGACAGTAGTATTACTGAAAACGTGGCACCAAGTATAGGTAGTGACAAAGACAGTCCCTCAGTTTCATTATTATGTGATCATTCCATATGTAATATTTGCTCCCAAAGGTAGTAAAAGTTATTTTATGCACAGAAAGTGTTGGTATCATGATAAGTGCATGAAAATAAATCTCAAATTCATAAAGGTTGAAGATCAGTGGTAGTGCTGTAAATGTGTGGAATATTTAGTAGAAATCAATTTAAAGGAATTCCTAACACTGTAAGAAAAGGAAATAAATACTGTAAAAGATCATATTGTGGTGATACGCTCTGAACATGAAGAACTCATAAAGAAACACAAAACAGTAACAAAAAAACTACCTACTGAGAGCTTAGTTGTAAGTAATCTCAAAGTTCTTTTGAAATCACAGGAAGAAGAAATTAATGCATAGTTGGCTACAACACATTCTGAATATGAAGACCACATGAAGAAGTTCGAAGAAGTAAAGATAATATTAACAACGGAAAGTGATCAACACAACCCATGTACTGTGTGCGAGTGACTCCTGTGACTAAAAGCCAAGAATAAGATGCTTGTTATTCTAAACAAGGAACCTAGTGCTTCAGATAAGACCTCCTACAGGAATATATATGTACCCAGTAGAACAGGTCTAAATGGGGGGAACATCCATGGTATAAAGTCACTGTAAAGAAACAGAGATTACTGCATAATAGGTGTAAAACTAAGTGTAGGGCTGTACGTGGAGAGATGCTGAATTACATGTGTTTGACTGTCAAGAGAGCAATGTGTGATGCCTCCAATGACTACTGTACCAGAATATTGTCAAGTGGTCTTTCACAGAACCCAAAGAAATCCTGGTTCTGTGTAAAGGCTGTTAGTGTTATAAAAGTCAGTGTCCAGTCCCTAGTGAATGAAACAGGAACTGAAATTGAGGGCAGCAAAGCAAAAGCTGAAATGCTTAACTCCATTTACAAGTCTTCCTTACAAAGAAAAACCTAGGAGAATTGCCCCAATTGAATCCTTGTACCAGTGAAGACATAAAGGAAATAAGTATTAGTGTCACTGGTGTAGAGAAACAGCTGAAATCATTAAAATTGAACGAAGCTACAGGGCCCTATGGAATCTGTCAGATTCTATACTAAATTTGTGGCTGAGTTAGCCCCTCTTCTCACTGTACTCTATCATAGATCCCTCAAACAAGAAACAGTGTCCAGGTCTTGGAATAAGGCACTGGTCACACCTGTCTGCAAGAAGGGTAGTAGAAGTGATCTGCAAAACTACCATCAAGTATCTGTGAAACGATTTGTTGTACAATCTTAGAACATATTCTGAGCTCAAACATAGTGAGGTATCCTGAACAGAACGATGTTCTCAATGCCAATGAGCATGGATTCCGGAAACATCGATCATGTGAAACCTGACTTGCAGTTTTTTCACGTGGCATACTGAAAGCTTTGGTGGATCAAGGCAGATGCTGTATCTCTTGATTTCTGAGAAGCATTTGACTCAGTATCACACCTACACTTACTCTCAAAAGTACAATCATATGGGGTATCAAGTGAAATTTGTGACTGTGTTGAGGACTTTTTGGTAAGGACAATGCAGAGTCATTGTCAGGTGTAGAATCAACTTTGGTTGTGCCCTAGGGAAGTGTGTTGGGACCCTTGCTGTGCATGTTGTATATTAATGACCTTGCAGATAATATTAATCATAAAATCGGGCTTTTTTTCCAGATGATGTATTTATCTATAATGAAGTACTATCTGAAAGAAGCCGCATAAATGTTCAGTCAGATCTTGATAAGATTTCAAAGTATTGCAGAGCTTGGCAGCTTGACTTAAATTCAGAAATGTAAAATTTTTCAATTCACAAAATGGAGGGAAAAAAAGACGTAGAATGCTATGACTGTAATATTAATGAGTCATTGTGGAATTGGCCAACTCATACAAATTCCTGGGTGTAACACTTTGTAGGGATACAAAATGGAATTATCACATAGCTCGGTTGTGGGTAAAGCAGGTGGTAGACTTCGGTTTATTGGTAGAATACTGGGAAGTGCAAGCAATCTACAAAGGAGATTGCTTACAAATCACTCATGCAACCCGTTCTAGAATATTGATCAAGTGTGTGGGACTTGTACTAGATAGAACTAACAGGGGATATTGAATGTATACAGAGGAGGGTAGCATGAATAGTCAAAGGTTTGCTTAATCCATGGGAGTGTGTCACAGAGATACTGAGGGAACTGAACTGGAAGACTTTTGAAGATATGTAGTCTATTAACAAAGTTTCAAGAACTGCTTTAAATTATTACTCTAGGAATATACAACCACCTCCTACATATTTCTCACATTGGTATCGTGAAGATAAGATAATAATTAGAATAATTACTGCATACACAGAGACATTCAATCAATCATTCTTCCCACACTCCATAGTGAATGGAACAGGAAGAAACCCTAATAACTGGTACAATGGTACATACCCTCTGCCATGCACCTCACAATGGTTTGCAGAATACAGATGTAGAAGTATATGTAGATGTTTCCTCTGTTTATTCTAAATGCTGATTCCTTTTATTATGGCTGTAAACATTGCTGTTTTGATGCCACTGATGAGATAAATAGAGTCCACATCCTGGTAATATTTGAGGAATTTGGGACCAAATATGTAGATAATGTGCATATCACCAGTGACAAAAAGCCAAGGCAAACATATTGGCTGGCATCTTTTGGGCAGCACTTATTCTTGCTCCCTGTTTCACAGTTCCAGGTTTACAACCTTTTATACATTAGTTAATTTCCTGCTGCGACTGTCAGCCAAAATCATCACATTGCCTATTTATTACTTCATGGATTTTTGTTTGAACTGACATTGTCTTTAGCCAGCAGTTAAGCTTTCCGTTGTTCAGAAAATAGTTCATTGCCATAGCTATCAACACTGCAGTCAGTATCTGTGCTGCACAGATAGAGCAGATGCCTGTATTACAGGTAGAAAGAAGTTTTTAGGACTTAACCAATCAAAAAATTCAATTGTTGTTACAGTATCCCATAGACACGATTTAACTGCAAGTTCATGTGTCAACAGAGAAGTAAACAAGACAAACACCTAGACCATACAGCCTTGTTCACAGTACGATTACTGTGACATTATATGAGGGGCGTTTGAAAGGTCCATGCAAAGTCCGAAAGATGGAACCACCGGCACGTGTCGAGGTCATGTTTAGTTAGTAGCATCTTTGGAAAGAATGCACACCAAGTTTCAGCCATATTGGTCTATTTCTTTGTGTTTGGCATTTGTGTGAATTAAGGAAGTCGAGTGATTGTCAAAAAATGGATGAAGAAGAATTTTGTATGGTGATTAAACATTACTTTGTGAAAGGCAAAATGCCTCAGGAGACTAAAGAGAAGCTTGATAAACATTATGGTCACTCTTCGATTAGAACAGTTTATAAGTGGTTTCAAAATTTTCAGAGTGGCCATATGGCCACAAGCGATGCTGAACATTCTGGACGCCCTGTGGAGGTTACGACTCCAAAAATCATTTATAAAATCCTAGATATGGTGATGGATGATGGAAGAGTTAAGGTGCATGAGATTGCTAGTACTGTGGGCATCTCGAATGAATGGGTACATAATATTTTGCATAAACATTTGGACATGAGAAAGCTATCTGCAAGATGGGTTCTGCGATTGCTCACACTTGACCAAAAATGGAATCCTGTGATGTGTCCCAATGATAGTTTGAAGCTGTTCAGGTAGAATCCGCAGGACTTTAAGTGTTGTTTCGTCACTGAGGATGCAACATGGATACATTACTATACCCCTGAGACTAAAGAACAATCTAAACAATGGGTTACCAAGGGAGAATCTGCATCAAAAAAGGCGAAGACCATTCCTTCAGCCGGAAAGGTTATGGTGACTGTCTTTTGTGATTCGCAAGGGATAATCCTCATCAACTATCTGGAAAAGCGTAAAACTATTATGGGTGCTTATTATTCATTGTTATTGGACTGTTTAAAAACCAAGCTTCAAGAAAAATGCCAGCGATTGTACTGGAAAAAGTCCTTTTCCGTCACGACAATGCACCAGCACACACCTCAGCAGTTGTGGTCGCAAAATTAATGGAAATAGCATTCTAGCTTGTTTCACATCCTCCCTATTCTCGGGCTTGGCTGGCTCGGATTACTATTTGTTCCCAAATTGAAGAAATGGCTGGTGGGACGAAGATTTTATTCAAACAAGGAGGTGATTGCAGCAACTAATAGCTATTTTGCAGACTTGGACAATTCCTATTCCTGTGTGGAGTTGCTAGTCTCCCATCGGGCGCCTCCCCAGGTGGCGGATTGGGGAATGTGCACCAGATATGGTGGACACTGGGGAAATAAAATATCCGGGGTGGACCAATACTAGCAAAACAATAACTGCTGCCATGCAGTTGGGAGTTGGGTCTCCAAAGGTTAAGGGAAGAAAACCCTGATTAAAACTCACCCGTCCCCTGGTAGGGGTTGGACGCAGGGTTGACATCCCCCTCTGTAAAAAACAACTGTTGCTAAACTTCTACAAAGTAAAGTCGGACAGATGAAGGAAGACGGACCTGGCATGGAAATGGACAAAGAGAATGGAATACAAGTAAATGAAGGAGGGAAAATTAGGAAGAAGAGAAATATTAGGTGTAGATCAGATCTATATTGGTACTTGGAATGTGAGATCCCTATATCGACCAGGAGCACTGAAAGTAATGCTGGATCTAATAATGAGTCTGAAGCAAAGTGTAATAGCACTACAAGAAATTAGATGGACAGGGAGCGGAGTTTTAGAAAAGAAAGAGGCAAATATATTCTATAGCTGCAGTGAAAGAAATCACTAGCTGGGGACAGGATTTGTTATACATCATCAATTGAAGCATTTGGTGATAGGGTTCACACCCATTAGTCCAAGATTATCAACACTCAGGATAAAGGGGAAATTCTTTACGTACTCCATAATTAATGCCCATGCACCAACAGAAGAATCCGAAGAAGAAGAGAAAGAAGTATTCTATGAATCTTTGGAAAGAGTATATGATGAGTGCCCAGGGCATGATATTAAAATAATAGCTGGAGACCTAAATGCTCAGGTGGGCAAAGAACAGATTTATAGACTGATAATTGGCCCCACAGCAAACACACAACAAGTAATGATAACGGAGCAAGGCTTATACTGTTCGCAGTGTCTAGAAATATGGTAATAGGATCAACACTGTTCCCACATAAAGAAATTCATAAGGGAACATGGAACTCACAGGATGGAAACACAGTAAACCAGATTGACCATGTGTTGATAAATGTGACACACAAATTGGACCTATTCGACATGAGGAGTCTCAGAGGCCCAAACATTGATACAGATCATTTTCTGGTATGGGCACGGGTGAGGGCAAAGATATCTAACACAGTGAAAGGAGACTGGCCCAGGGCACAGAAATATAATATAACAACTTTAGAATCAATGGAAGTAAGAGAACAGTATCAGGAGAAGATAACTCTGATTCTGGAAAACGCTGGAGAATATAACAATATTGATGATCAGTGGGAAGCGATAAAAACGACGGTGGAGACATTGGCAAGAGAGATACTTGGAATTGGGGCAAGACAAGTAAGACCATCACAGTTTGATACCGAATGCAAAATAGTAACTGAAGAAAAGAACATATAGAAGGACACAGCGATCACACTGTACGAGGAGGATAGTAAAAGAATACAAAGAAAAACGGAGGATTGAAAAGAGGACTCACCAAAGAAAAAAATAGAGAATGGATGAAAGCAAGTTTCAAAGAAATGGAGCTCATGAAAAGCAAAAATGAAATAAGAAAATTCTATAGAGAGGTGAATGCGGCACAGAAGCCTTTTGGTAGCGAAACAAGCTTAATAAAAGGTGAGACAGGGAATATAATAAGTGAAGGGAAGGGAATATGCGAAAGATGGTGCAGGTATTTTGATAGTCTCCTCAACCCTACAATAACTATACCAGAGAACCCAACAGACACAAATAGGGAAGAGGACCCAGACAACAACACTGCCCCACCAAATATAGAAGAAATGAAAACTGCCATGAAGAAACTGAAAAACAACAAGGTGGCAGGGACAGATGGTATTCCAGCAGAACTGTTTAAGCAAGGAGGCAGAGAGCTGGAACGAAGCCTTCTGAAAATGGTCACCAGAATATGGGAAGAGGAGAAAATGCCCCAACAATGGAAAGAGGGTATCGTACGCCCCATATGTAAGAAAGGAGATAAGATGGAGTGTGGCAATTACAGAGGGATCACACTACTTAATTTGGGATATAAAATACTCTCTAATATACTATTCGACAGAATACTCCCAATCATACAGAGGGAGACGGGGCCGTACCAATGCGGATTCCTTCCTGGGAAGTCAACCACAGATCAAATATTCACCTTAAGACAAATCCTGGAAAAAACAAACGAATATGGAGTTGGCACGCATCACCTCTTTATAGATTTCAAAGCAGCTTATGATAGCATAAATAGAGAGCAGTTATATCAAGCTCTAGATGAACTGGGAATCTCTAAAAAGTTGGTAAGGCTGGTGAGAATGACAATGAGCGAAACACAAGGTAGTGTAAGAATAGGAGGAATGATGTCCAGCACAGTGAGTATTAAAAATGAAGTGTGACAAGGGGATGCCTTCTCTTTAATGCCACCCTGGAGAAGGTGATGAGAAACGAAAAACCTTCTGAACAGAGGAACGATCTTCTATAAATTGGTGCAGGTACTGGCCTATGCAGATAACATAGATATAATGGCAAAAAAAAAAAAAAAAAAAAAAAAATTTTCAGCTATTGAACAGGCCCGTAGGAACATGGGGTTAATTATTAATGAACAAAAAAACAAAATATATGGCAGCTGGAAAAGCACATAGAGAAAATATGCCAAATGTAATAACAATGGGCAATCATACATTTGAAAGAGTTAAATATTTCAAGTATCTGGGCTAGACAGTTACACATCTAAATGATACCTCCTTTGAAATTAAGCAGAGATTAATACTGGCCAACAGAGCCTATTTTGCCCTAACAAGACTTCTATCCTCAAGGCTCCTGACTTGTACCACGAACTATGTATGAATCACTTATACGACCAGTGCTTACATATGCCTCTGAAGCCTGGACATTAACAGCTAAAGATATTGAAACACTGGATGCATTTGAAAGAAAGGTACTTAGATGAATTATCAGCCCAATCTGTGAAAGAGGAAGATGGAGTAGGGATACAACCATGAGTTGTACACCATATACAAAGACCAGCCCATCAGAAGGATAGTGAAATCATCCAGACTGAGGTGGACGGGACATGTGGCTCACATGAATGATACACAAGTACTAGAAAGAATATTACAAGGAAAGCCAGGAGGGCAGAGAGGACGTGGTCGACCAAAAGCCAGATGGAAAGATGGAGTAATCGAAGATCTTAGGAAGATGGGCTATCAAAACTGGAGAGTATTGGCAAAGGACTGAGAGAGATGGAAGGAAATTGTAGAAGAGGCCAAGGCTCATCATGAGCTGTAGAGCCAAGAAAGAAGAAGAAGGACAATTCCTATTATTCACAAGGGATCAACAAATTAGAACAGCATTGGACAAAGTGTGTAAGTCTAAAAAGAGACTATTCCTATTATTCAGAAGGGATCAACAAATTAGAACAGCATTGGACAAAGGGTGTAAGTCTAAAAGGAGACTATGTCGAAAAATAAAAAGGTTTACCCCAAACACATAAGTAGTTTTTATTTTTGCATTGACTTTTCAAATGCCCCTCTTAGATACAGGCAATATTGATTGATCTATGCAAACCAAACTTGGGTTGCATTTAAATCACAAAGGGAAACTTTTTTGTGTGAACAAGTTAACAGATTAGTTGAGAAAACAAATAAAGCGCTGAGTTCAACAAACTGTACAGTCAAGGAAGACCCAGTTTCTTTTTTAGAGAAAATTGTGAAAGTTTAGTTCCAGAGTCATCACAAAGTACAAATACTTCACGTAAAACACAGGTTCCTAATCGCTTAGAGAGAAAGAAATGCAAATGACTTACTCTCATGCAAGTCAACATTTGCTGTATTAGGAATAAATTATTACAATTGGAACATTTTTGTAAGATAAAAAAAATGATGTATTGTGTATCTCAGAACATTGGATTACAGGAAATCAAGTAGCACTATTATGAAAAGGAAAGTTGCGACTCACCGTATAGTGGAGGTGCTGAGTCACAGGTAGGAACAACAAAACGACTGTGTGTGTGTGTGTGTGTGTGTGTGTGTGTGTGTGTGTGTGTGTGTGTGTCATCTGTTTTTGATGAAGGTCTTATTGGCCGAAAGCTTTATTTGTGACAGTCATTTTGTTGCACCTACTTGTGACTCAGCATCTCCGCTATATGGTGAATAACAACTTTCCTTTTCATAATCTTGTTACATTCCGCCCTGGATTTTCCATTATTTGAGGAAATCAAGTAAATTTTTTCATATCTAATGAGTAGATTCTGGCAGGTATAATGTGCAGAAATGGGAGAAAAAACAGGGGGCTGCAATATTTGTCAGACAATATGTAACATTTTCTAAAATATAGGCAAGCTTGTACTACTCTGAACTACATGGAGAATTTAGTTGTATAAGACTGATCGAACACAATATCATAACTGTCAGTTTGTTTGGATCTGCAAATGGTGATGTTAATTTATTTTTTGGGAAATGTGAACAAATGATGAGAAAAATTTTAAGACTCAAAACAAATGTCACCGAGTTGTCCAGCTCTAATGAGTCCAATTCAAAAACATTTTTAAACTTATTCAGATCATTAAATTTATATTATGCTAACAATAGTCCAATATGTGGGAATGCCTGTTTGGAAAATATTATAGTTAATTTCTCAAGAGACCTACATGCTGTTAAAATAGCAGATGAATGTTTTGCAGATCATGATCAACTACTCCCCACATACCACTATACACAGCCAGATAATGATTATGTGACTACAAATAAGAAGGCACGCACTTTGTGAGTTAGAAGTCAGGAACAGAAATATATTAAGTTATTCACAGACTGCGTTAGAAACACAAATTGGGTCTTTGTTTATGAATATGATGCAGATAAATCAACAATAGTTGATTAATAATTTCTTGAAGACACATATTGACTTGTGGTACTCTTGCACACCACTGAAAAGAAACAGTTCTAAACCAAACAAAAAAGAAAAAAAAGCTTGAATGGTACACTGATGATGTTGCTAGCTTCAGGAAAAGAATGCTTCTATGAAAATTACATACAAACAACTCTGAATGGATGCAAGGTTGCCTCACATATCATAACACAAGAATCCACTTCTATCAAGACTAAAGATGTTCTGTGTGAGCCAGAAGAGCTCAATAAATACTTTACTAGTACAGTAAATGAATTAAGGTCTTAAATTAACCAGTTGAACACATCAGAAACTGATATCCTTGCTGATCAGTTTCCTAGAGCACATGAATTCCCTTTGGATCTTGTCATGCTGTTTCAAAATTTTGTAACTCAAAAAGTATGGACTCCTGCTGGCTAACTAACTGTTTTGTCTAGGGATTCTGCATACTCAGTTCGCTAGATAAACTAACAACTCGTAGTGATGAGTTTTATTATAACAATACAAATACTTAACTTTGACATGAGAATTCTTGTAGTCCTTTATACATGATCATCCACAAGTGCAATGGCAGTTGTGTCACAAGCAATGGGTAACATACAAAATATCAGTCTTCTTCAGAATAGACAAACACAAATAACACATGTGGTCCTAGTGACCACTTCTAATGAAAGTCTGTCAACTGAACTGCAGTGACGTGATCTCTAACTGTGCTGCTATGTAGAGACTGCTAATGAAGAGGCTACGATGCATCAGCTAACGAAATGGATAACGTTGAGACTGCTATCGAAGTGGGCTGCCACCAGTCATATGTGGCACTTACATCGTCTTCACCTAGGAGCCCCTGCTGCTGTTGCGTTGTCGTCCTGGAGGGAGGTTGGTCAGCGTGCGATTGGGTGACCTCATCTCACAGCCTTCTCTTCTCTGTTATTCCTAACTGGCATGCTGATGCTGACTTTACGCCATAACATTCCTTTCCCCAAAAGCGATGGACCATCATTGTATATGAAACATGGGGGGCAGGAGGGGGAGGCAGGAACGTGGACACTGTGATGGACCAGAAGCTGTGGCTGCAGGTGATGTCAAACTTCTGGTCATACTCCACCATCCGGCCTTCGCTCTAGTTGAAATGTTCCCTGGAAAACGCCCAGAAGCGTGCATGTCCATCTCCTGGACCCATGCCAAGATGTAGAAGGCGTTGACTACTGCAGCGTGAGCAGGGCCAGCTCCATCGGTAGGATGAGAGGAGGCGAAGGAGGCAAAGGCTCCGTCTCCAAAGGGTTGTCCTACAGTGTTGTGATGACACCCTCAGTGGCTGCTGTGGCTATGCTGTCCTTGGGATCCATGAATCTGGGGGAAGATACCAAAGGATCTCCATGCCCATGACAGTGGTGCTGTAATCCATCTGGGCCTGAAATGAGATACATGCATGCACCAAATGGACGAAGGACCTCACCTTGCGCCCACTATCTGCTGCCACTAAAAACCCTGAAAACACAATATCATTCACACTGGACTTGCATTCGGGAGGACGATGGTTCAGTCCTGCGTCCGGCCATCCTGATTTAGGTTTTCCATGATTTCCCTAAATCTCCCCAGGCAAATGCTGGGATGATTCATTTCAAAGGGCACAGCCGACTTCCTTCCCCGTCCTTCCCTATTCCGATGAGACTGATCACCTCGCTGTCTGGTCTCCTTCCCCAAACAACCCAACCCCACAATATCATTCAGCGTGAAGCGATACTTGCGGCCTTCCATTGGCGCCGAATGTTGAGGAAGGTGGAGCAGATGGAGCGGTGTCCAATGGCAGAGACCATGAAACATTTCCGTTGGCAATGGTCCATCTCCTGGATATGACCAATAGGAGGCAAGAAACAGTTGCAGTGCTTAATCTGTGGTGTGCGTAGTGCGAAGTATGGGTATCTGCTGCTTGAAGGTTCTGACAAAACATTCCGCTTCTCCATTGGACTGTGGATGGAATGGTGCACTAGTTGGATGCCGTATGCCATTGTGTTCACAGAATGTTTCAAATTCATTTGACATGAACAGAGGGCCATTGTACAACACTATGACTTTAGGCAAATCTTCGAGGCAAAAAATAGAGGACAATGCCTGAACTGTGCTATGTGACATTGTTTAGTTAATTGTCACAGCAAAAGGATACTTGCTGTAAGAGTCTACCACAATCAGTAAATGCATGTTCCAAAAAGGTCCCGCAAAGTCTGTGTGCACTCATTGCCATGGTGATTGCAACTTACGCCAAGTAGAGAATTTTTGTGGCGGAGCAGCCAGATTTTCCACACATGCCTGATACTGTGACATCATTTGTTCTATGTGGGCATCCATACCCTGCCAAGTACAGTGTCAACATGCTAACTGTTTTGGATGAACAATCCCCCAGTATCCTTTGTGAAGTAACTGCAACACTTCGTTTTGCAAAGCTTTGGGGCTCAACACACATGACTGTCCACTGTCATTTTGAACAAGAATCACACCTTGCTGTATAGTGAGGCTATGCCAACGTGCAAAGTATCAGTGCATTACAGAGTTCCTTATGCTATGCAATGAGCAAGGCAAAGTGGTGCAAATGTATTTTAGCAAAATGTTCAAATCAGAATCAACTTTCGTGGCCTGTGCAATTTTCCGATAGTTCAGAGGAAAGGATTGAAGTAATTCAGAATCTTGAGCATTGATGTGACAATAAGGTGCAGCAGAAGCATCAAAGTCTGCATCAGGGCTAATGGGAGGACGTGAAAGTGTGTCTGCATTACCATGGTGAGCCGTTGGACGATATACAATATCGCACTGGTACTGAGACAACAACAAAGCCCATCTTTGCAATTTTTGTGCAGTTCATACAGGAACCGGCTTCATCAGATGAAAC
The DNA here is from genome assembly GCF_021461385.2 of Schistocerca piceifrons. Classification (NCBI taxonomy): domain Eukaryota; kingdom Metazoa; phylum Arthropoda; class Insecta; order Orthoptera; family Acrididae; genus Schistocerca; species Schistocerca piceifrons. The sequence goes on from NC_060140.1 coordinate 323,254,849, forward strand.
AAGGACTGCAATGGCTTGCGATCCATTACTGAGTAGAATTTTCTGCCATACAGATAGTGGTGGAATTTGGTGACACCATACACAATAGCCAGTGCCTCTTTCTCTGTTTGTGAGTAGTTACCCTGAGCTTTGGACAACGCTTTTGATTCGAAAGCAGTAGGCCTGTGTTTATCACCAAATCTGTGTGAAAGCACTGCACCGATTCTGTAAGAGGAAGCATCAACTTGCAACACAACCGATTTGCCAGGATCAAAGTGAACCAAGCATCACTGAGTAATGCATCTTTAAGATTTTGAAAAGCTTCTTGGCACTCATCTGTCCAAACAAAGGCGACATTCTTGCAGTGCAAGTAATGCAATGGAGCTGTGACTTCAATAGAGCTGCAATTTGGGCAGCATTCATTATGAACCGAATATAATAGTTCATTTTCCCTATGACTTACTGCAATTATGTGACACTGCGAGGAACTGGCAGGTCACATATGGCTAACGCATGTGATTGAAGAGGATGTACACCTTCACTGTTTATGACATGGCCAAGATACTGCAACTCAGGTTTAAAAAAAAAATCACACTTGTCAGTGTACACTTTAGTCCTGTATCAGATAACACACCAAACAAAGCACATAAATTTGTAATGTGCTCTTCAGATGTATGGCCTGCTGTGACAGTTTGATACTTGAGCAGCCAGCTGTTTCAAACACCACTGGAAAATCACTGATGCAGAAGCACTGCCAAAAGGCAAATGCAAATATTCAGACAATCCGAAATGAGTGTTCACAACACACATGGTTTGAGATTCTTCATCTTGTGGGATTTGAAGATATGCATCACGTAAATCAATTCTGGGAAAGTAGCGACCAGTGGCTAATCTGTCTTTGAGATCCTCTGAGCATGGCAATGGATAAGTATCAGTCACAGTTTGTGGGTTGACTGTACACTTAAAGTCAACACAGAGCCGAATGCGACCTGAAGGTTTGGGGAGCAAACCCAGTGGATTTGTGAACTGACTAGCTTGTATGGGTGCAACAGCTCCGCAATCCTGCAATTCTTTAAGTTCAGCAGTGACTTTGTCCCGTAATGCAATGGGAACAGATCTGGCCTGGCAAAATTTCGGCTGAGCATTGTCTTTCATGGTAATATATGCAACAAAATTATTAGCCTTGCCTAAACCTCCAGGGAATTTTTTTCAGCAAGCTAGCTACACTGTCTTTTGCATGGAGTGCAGACACTGACAATACATTGTCCAGAATGTTAAAGCCAAACAAATCAAATGAATCAAGACCAAATATGTTCTCACAGTCGTGTGATTGTAGTGCCGTAAAAGTCACTGTTCACATATGTGAGTGATATATGGCAGGCAAAGTACATTATCCGAGAATGGGAATGTCTTGTCCATTACAAGTCATCAGGTGCGTGCTAGGTTTAGACAGGCATGGAGAGCCTAAGACTTCATATGTGTTACGATTTAGCAATGTAACAGAGGCACCCATGTCCAACTGAAATTTCACATTTTCCACTGATAAACAGATGAACAAAAAGTTTGTTAGACTGGTGTAGTACTGAAGAAACTGTTTTCTTTCTAGTTCCCCAAATTCCTGTGGTGGGGCTTGAATACACTGCATTGATTGCGTGGGCCTTGTGACTAGATTTTTGAGAGTGGGAGGAATTCTTATGTTTGTTCCATTGCAAATATACAGATTGTATATGACCTTTCTTGCCACAAGCATAACACTGCACTTGTGTGGACAGGCAATCTTGGTGTGTGTGCCATGAATAGCACCGAGGGCATGACTTAATTCTATTCACTGATGTAGCTGCCTATTTAAAGAATTGTTTACACAGCTTGGTGCATGCATGCTGTTGATACCTACTGGCCCAGTCGTGAGCAAGGGACAACTCATCCTGACAAATTGGTGGCTGCTCAAACTTATTGGCAGCCATAGTACCTGAATCATACTGATCTAGAATTTGCACTTTGTGATGAAATGATGGGTCTGTTCCAAAATCTGTTCTCCATGTGTGATACTAGTTATGTTGCACACAATTGCATCACACTACATGACATCTGAATATAAAGCATCACAAGCACATCTGAATTTGCATTTCCTTGTTATACCCTGAAAATCTATTACCCTCAGTTATAGTTAGAGAACCTACAACCTGATCATAGGAAAGTCCACTTGGAGTGGTGTTAGGGAACAATTTCTGAATGAAGCAAAAGACTGCATTTCCCACCACTGACAAAAAGTAATGGGAGTGGTGTTAGGGAACTATTTCTGAATGGGGCGAAAGACTGTACTTCCTACTGCTGACAAAAAATGTAATTTCATAGTACCTGATAATTTGTGAGCAAGGATGTGGGCATGATACTGTTGCAACCACTCGAGCCATTCCTCTTCTTTTTCATTAAACTGGCAAAAAGGCAGTATGGCACTTGGAGCCACAGTTGTTGCATGTTGGTTGGGTGGTCACACTGCATTTGTTGCTTGGTTGGCCAGTAACTGCTGTACCATGTTTAGAAGGGTTACAGTCTGCTGTGTCTGAAACTGAAACATCTGTGTCAGATGCATTGCTATCTGAGGTGCCTGAGCAGGGGGTGGGAGAAGTGGGTTGCTCATTTTGGAATAGGCAAATGCAATAAACAGACAATGCAAGCAAGGGAAATAAGCACATAAGCAAAGAAAATTTTTGCAACGACCACCTGAAAACACTGAATAGAAAAAACACTATCAGAGACACTGTTAAAACATGTAAACATGCACCTGCAAAGAAAAGACAAGGTAGAAATAAGGCACCAGCAAAACACAAAAGCCCACGACAGAACAAAACAGAGACAATCTGTGGAAGTTGGTGGTTCTGGGTTTGGCATGTTAATAGGTTGTCACTATGTTATTGCTCCTATATTGTCGACACCATGTTATTTGAACATCTCATTGTCACGTTGTTTTATCTAGGACTCCTGCATACTCAGTTCGCTAGACAAACAAACAACTCATATTAATGAGTATTATTACAACAAAACAAATTCAAATACTTAACTTTGACATGAGAATTCTTGTTGTCCTTTATAAGAGGGTCACTCAAAAAAAAAAAAAAATGCACATTTTTTTTTAAATCCATCTTTCATTTTACATGTTTGAAAGTTTTACATTGTGTAGATACATCCTTTAGGAACATTATTTTCATTTCTTCACATAATTTCCATCCCTCTCAACTGCCTTATGCCATCTTGGAACCAGCACATGTATACCCGCACAGTAAAATTCTGGACCAACCTGTTGGAGCCACTGTTTGGCAGTTTGCACAAGGGAGTCATCATCTTCAAACCTTGTTCCATGAAGAGAGTCTTTCAGCTTCCCAAAGAGATGATAGTCACATGGAGCCAGGTCAGGACTGTAAGGCGGGTGTTTCAGTGTTGTCCATCCGAGTTTTGTGATCGCTTCCATGGTTTTTTGACTGACATGTGGCCGTGCATTATCGTGCAAGAGCAAAACATCCTGCTCTTGCTGATGTGGTCTAACATGACTCAGTCAAGCTTGAAGTTTCTTCAGTGTTGTCACATATGCATCAGAATTTATGGTGGTTCCACTTGGCATGATGTCCACAAGCAAGAGTCCTTTGGAATCGAAAAACACTGTAGCCATAACTTTTCCAGCAGAAGGTGTGGTTTTGAATTTTTTTTTCTTGGGTGAATTTGCATGATGCCACTCCACTGGTTGCCTCTTCATCTCTGGTGAAAAATGATGGAGCCATGTTTCATCACCTGTCAGAATTCTTCCAAGAAATTCATCTCCACCATTCTCGTACTGTTCCAAAAGTTCGCTGCATACCATTTTTTTGTTTCTTTGCGAGCCACTGTCGACATACTGGGAACTCACCTGGCACAAACCTTTTTTAACGCCAACACTTTCAGTATTCTGCAAACACTTCCTTCTCCTATCCCAACGTAGCGTGACAATTCGTTCACTGTGATGTGTCTGTCAGCAGTCACCAATTCGTTAACTCTCTGGAGTGTGTGCAGTATGAGACCTGCTGCTGTGAGGACAATCCTCAATATTGTCGTGCCCGCTTTCATCATGTAACCTGCTTGCCCACTGACTAACTGCACTGCGATCGACAGCAGCATCTCCATACACCTTTTTCAACCTCTTGAGGATGTTTCCCTCTGTCTCGTTTTAACAGCACAGGAATTCTATGACAGTTCGTTGCTTCTGACGAACGTCAAGTGTAGCAGTCATCATGAAGACATGCTGTGATGGTGCCAATCACGGGAACAGGTTGAACTAAGTTTGAAAACAAGTGGGAAGGGTGTATCTACACACTGCAAAACTTACACACATGCAGAATGAAAACTGTATTTTTACAAAAATAATGTGCATTTCTTTTGGAGTGACTCTCGTACATGATCACCCACAAGTGCAATGACACAGGTGTGTCACAAGCAATGGGTGACATATAAAATAATCAGTCTCCTTCAGAATAGACAAACACAAGTAACACTTCTGGTCCTAGCGACCACTTCTAACAAAAGTCTGTCAACTGAACTGCAGTGCCTGCTGATCTCTAACTCTGCTACATAGAGATTGTTAATGAAGAAGCTACGATGTGTCGGCTAAGGAAGTGGCTGATTTTAGGCTGCTATCGAAATGGGCTGCCACCAGTTGGGTGCAGCGTTTATGTCGTCTTCACCTAGGAGCCACTTATGTCATGTTGTCGTCCTGGAGGGAAGTCAGTCAGCATGTGGTTGATTGATCTCTTCTCACAGTCTTCTCTTCTCTGTCATTCCTGACTGGCAGACTGGCACTGACTTTATGGTGTAATACTAAATACACAATGAAAAAACAAAAAGACAATACACCTTATATTCAAACCACTTGCTTTTATTGTGAATAAATACCTTGAATTTGGAGTTTTCCCTTACCAGCTAAAAATTTCAAAAGTCATACCTATATACAAAAATGGGGGAGAAGCATCTCCCCGAGGACTAAAGGCCAGTGTCTATTGTTACTATCTTTTCCAAAATATTTGAAGCAATTTTTCGTATACAGCTAAGTAACTACTATGGGGAACATAACTTTCTTTGTACAGGGTGCCCCACAAACATACAGTGGCTTAAATTACACTTAAAAGGTTTTGCAAAAAAAATCAGGCAATGAACATGTCATACCTTGTAAAAAATAATGAATAAATGTGAATCACAAAAGGTAGTGGAAGTGACCATCCATGTCTTGTAAATGCAGTTGAACACAACACTGCAGATTCTCGAATGTTGTAGCCAGAACCTCTAGTGTCGCTCTGTGGATTTCATAGATGATGTTCTCTCATAAATCTTACAAGTTGTGTGGTTTGTTCCTGTAGGCCTTGCCTTTTAGACCACCCCAGAGGAAAAAGTCGGGTGTTGTCAAATCAGGTGACCTTAGGGATCACTCTGATGGGGAAAAATGATTCACCCTCAGCCATAGTCACTTGAGAGATGTTGCATGTGACACCATCCTGTTGGTATGAGCTGAGGGTACGTTCTTCTTTGTCCAAATGGTTCACAAATTCCTGAAACATTCTGATGTAAACTGCACTTGTCATAGCAGACTCAAAAAAAAATTGGTCCAATGGTGTGACACTTGCTATTGCACAGAACACGCCAATCTTTTTTGACTGCAGGGGTTGCTCGACCAGTGCATGTGGATTTTCATTATGCCACAAACGTGTCTTCTGAGAGTTTACATAGCCAGAGAGATGGAACTACACTTCATCACTGAACCTGTATTCCTGGCCTTTGAGCAATAAATTGCTGAAACCAATGGCAAAATGATTGCAATTGTCTTTGTCATTGCCATTCAGTTCGTGAACAACTGTAAACCTGTATGGATAAGAGGTGGTTTTCTTCACCCCTCTGTGACATGTGCTCTGTGACATTCCACATTCCTGAGATAAATGTCGAACAGACTTTGCAGGAGTGGCCAACAATCGTCATTTCACATGAGTCACCTTTTCTTCCAGTAATGGCAGCTGTCCTGCATCGTGAAGGTCCAACACTGTTCCACTCCTCTTCATCTTGTTCACAAAATTTTTATGCAGCATTTAGACAGTGTATGTTGGTCACTAAACAGTTCAACAAACATTTGCTGACAGGTTTTAATGGAACCAGTAATCCAATATTGTTTCACAAGAAACACATGCTCTTTGACAGAATAGTGATACATTGTCACTAAACACTGAACATTATGCTCCATCCACAGCGATGTGTGAAAACACAGTGTTGCATCAAACAATTTTGCAGAGTGTAGTGTTGTCATATCAAATGTTAGAAGTTACATGGTGCAATTTCAGTGGAATTGCTACACAAGTTTGTGCGGCCTCTTTTGAGTGGGACACCCTGTAGTAGACAGCATGGTTTCTGACAAGGAAAAAATACCAGTACTGCTGTCCTTTAAACATGTTAATCAGATGTTAACTGCATTTGAAAATAAGATTACTGTCTCTCTTGATCTATGTTATTTGAGTAAGACCTTTAACTGTATTCCGTACGACAGCTTGCTAACCAAACTACAGTACAGTGGAATAAATAATAAGGCATTAGAAATAATTCAACCTTATCTAAATAACAGGAGGCAACTTGTGTCAGTATTCTTCCCTGAAGAAAATCTGGAGTGCCCCAAGGCTGTGTCCTCGAACTGTTCCTCTTCATTAGATTAGATTAGATTAGATTAATACTAGTTCCATGGATCATGAATACGATATTTCGTAATGATGTGGAACGAGTCGAATTTTCTAATACATGACATAATTAGGTTAATTTAACAACATACTTAAGTTAATATAACAACTTTAGTTTTTTGTGTTTTTTGTTTTTATTTATTTATTTTTTTATTTTTTAAATATTTTTTTTCTTTTTTTTTCTTAATTTATATCTAAAAATTCCTCTATGGAGTAGAAGGAGTTGTCATTCAGAAATTCTTTTAATTTCTTCTTAAATACTTGTTGGTTATCTGTCAGACTTTTGATACTATTTGGTAAGTGACCAAAGACTTTAGTGCCAGTATAATTCACCCCTTTCTGTGCCAAAGTTAGATTTAATCTTGAATAGTGAAGATCATCCTTTCTCCTAGTATTGTAGTTATGCACACTGGTATTACTTTTGAATTGGGTTTGGTTGTTAATAACAAATTTCATAAGAGAGTATATATACTGAGAAGCTACTGTGAATATCCCTAGATCCTTAAATAAATGTCTGCAGGATGATCTTGGGTGGACTCCAGCTATTATTCTGATTACATGCTTTTGTGCAATAAATACTTTATTCCTCAGTGATGAATTCCCCCAAAATATGATGCCATATGAAAGCAATGAGTGAAAATAGGCGTAGTAAGCTAATTTACTAAAATGTTTATCACCAAAATTTGCAATGACCCTTATTGCATAAGTAGCTGAACTCAAATGTTTCAGCAGATCATCAATGTGTTTCTTCCAATTTAATCTCTCATCAATGGACACACCTAAAAATTTGGAATATTCTACCTTAGCTATATGCTTCTGATTAAGGTCTATATTTATTAATGGTGTCATACCATTCCCTGTACGGAACTGTATGTACTGTGTCTTATCAAAATTCAGTGAGAGTCCGTTTACAAGGAACCACTTAGTAATTTTCTGAAAGACAGTATTGACAATTTCATCAGTTAATTCTTGTTTGTCAGGTGTGATTACTATACTTGTATCATCAGCAAAGAGAACTAACTTTGCCTCTTCATAAATATAGAATGGCAAGTCATTAATATATAATAAGAACAACAAAGGACCCAAGACTGACCCTTGTGGAACCCCATTCTTGATAGTTCCCCAGTTTGAAGAATGTGCTGATCTTTGCATGTTACGAGAACTACTTATTTCAACTTTCTGCACTCTTCCAGTTAGGTACGAATTAAACCATTTGTGCACTGTCCCACTCATGCCACAATACTTGAGCTTGTCTAGCAGAATTTCATGATTTACACAATCAAAAGCCTTTGAGAGATCACAAAAAATCCCAATGGGTGGTGTTCGGTTATTCAGATCATTCAAAATTTGACTGGTGAAAGCATATATGGCATTTTCTGTTGAAAACCCTTTCTGGAAACCAACCTGACATTTTGTTAGTACTTCATTTTTACAGATATGTGAAGCTACTCTTGAATACATTACTTTCTCAAAAATTTTGGATAAAGCTGTTAGAAGGGAGATTGGACGGTAATTGTTGACATCAGATCTATCCCCCTTTTTATGCAAAGGTATAACAATAGCATATTTCAGTCTATCAGGGAAAATGCCCTGTTCCAGAGAGCTATTACACAGGTGGCTGAGAATCTTACTTATCTGTTGAGAACAAGCTTTTAGAATTTTGCTGGAAATGCCATCAATTTCATGTGAGTTTTTGCTTTTAAGCAAGTTTATTATTTTCCTAATTTCAGAGGGAGAAGTGGGTGAGATTTCAATTGTATCAAATTGCATACGTATGGCCTCTTCCATTAACAGCCTAGCATCTTCTAATGAACACCTGGATCCTACTATATCCACAACATTTAGAAAATGATTATTAAAAATATTTTCAACTTCTGACTTTTTGTTCGTAAAGTTTTCATTCAATTTGATGGTAATACTGTCTTCCTCTGCTCTTGGTTGACCTGTTTCTCTTTTAATAATATTCCAAATTGTTTTAATTTTATTATCAGAGTTGCTGATTTCAGACATGATACACATACTCCTGGATTTTTTAATAACTTTTCTTAATATAACACAGTAGTTTTTATAATTTTTGATAGTTTCTGGGTCTCTACTCTTTCTTGCTGTCAGATACATTTCCCTTTTCCGGTTACAAGATATTTTTATACCCTTAGTAAGCCATGGTTTGTTACAAGGTTTCTTACGAGTATATTTAACTATTTTCTTGGGGAAGCAATTTTCAAACGCATTTACAAAAATGTCATGAAATAAATTATATTTTAAATTGGCATCAGGTTCACGGTACACCTCATCCCAGTCTAACTGCTGTAGGCTTTCCCTGAAATTTGCAATTGTTAAATCGTTGACTGAACATACTACTTTGGAGGACTGTTTAGTATTGCTGAATGGAGCTATGTCATATATTGTAACTAGCTGTGCACCACGATCAGAAAGACCATTCTCAACAGGCTGAGCATTTATCTGGTTAAACTTATCTTGGTCTATAAAGAAGTTATCTATCAGTGAGCTGCTATCCTTTACCACCCGAGTAGGAAAATCAATAACTGGTGTCAAATTGAAAGAACCGAGTAATACTTCAAGGTCATTTTTCCTATTACCCTCTTTCAGAGAATCTACATTGAAGTCCCCACAAATAATAATTTGCTTCCCCCTGTCTGACAGATAGCACAACAAGGAGTCCAAATTTTTCAGAAATAGATGAAAATTTCCTGATGGGGACCTATATACAGTTACAATTATAAATGTGCCTTTATTTAATTTAAGCTCACAGGCACATGCTTCTATATGTTTCTCTACACAGAACTTTTTTGTTTCTATACTTTTTGCACAATGATAACTTTTGACCTATATGGCAACTCCTCCTTTCTCCATATTTTCTCTCATTTCATGTGCAGAGAGCTTATATCCACTTACATTTACCTTATCCATATCAGTAACAATGTGATGCTCAGACAGGCATAGTATATCTATTTCATTCTCAGCTTCTAAACCTTCTAAACAAACCAGAAGCTCATCTACTTTATTCTTTAAACTCCCAATATTTTGATGAAATATACTTACATTATTTTTAATTATACTTTTATGAGAACCTTTCCTTATTCTAACATTTGCAGTACTCTCCTGTCTGAGTTTCTCATTGTGCTTAGGCCTAGTTCCTATACCAGTGGTCACATGGTGTTCAGAGAGGCAGATTATGTCAACTGGGTTGGGTGACTTTAATTCATCAATGCAATTACCTAGGACTGAGATACAACTTGGTGGAGATAAAATTTCTGGTGATTGGTGAAAATTTATAATTGATAGCTGTGATTTGTGATCAAATGTGCTAGAATTGTGCTGTTAATGATCTGCCACATTATATTGGGCTTCAGTCGGTTATTTGCTATGCTGCTGACACAGCTTCAATCACCACAGATCAAGATAGGTTAAGTTTATGGCAGAAATCACAGGATACACTCTCCTTAACACTAAAGAGTTTGACAGAGCACTGAAAGACCTGAGTCGAAACAAGGCCCCGGGAGTAGACAACATTCCATTAGAACTACTGATGGCCTTGGGAGAGCCAGTCATGACAAAACTCTACCATCTGGTGAGCAAGATGCATGAGACAGGCGAAATACCCACAGACTTCAAGAAGAATATAATAATTCCAATCCCAAAGAAAGCAGGTGTTGACAGATGTGAAAATTACCGAACTATCAGTTTAATAAGTCACAGCTGCAAAATACTAACGCGAATTCTTTACAGATGAATGGAAAAACTGGTAGAAGCGGACCTCGGGGAAGATCAGTTTGGATTCCGTAGAAATGTTGGAACACATGAGGCAATACTAACCTTACGACTTATCTTAGAAGAAAGATTAAGAAAAGGCAAACCTACGTTTCTAGCATTTGTAGACTTAGAGAAAGCTTTTGACAACGTTAACTGGAATACTCTCTTTCAAATTCTGAAGGTGGCAGGGGTAAAATACAGGGAGCGAAAGGCTATTTACAATTTGTACAGAAACCAGATGGCAGTTATAAGAGTCGAGGGACATGAAAGGGAAGCAGTGGTTGGGAAGGGAGTAAGACAGGGTTTGTAGCCTCTCCCCAATGTTATTCAATCTGTATATTGAGCAAACAGTCAAGGAAACAAAAGAAAAATTTGGAGAAGAAATTAAAACTATGAGGTTCGCCGATGACATTGTAATTCTGTCAGAGACAGCAAAGGACTTGGAAGAGCAGTTGAACGGAATGGACAGTGTCTTGAAAGGAGGATATAAGATGAACATCAACAAAAGCAAAATGAGGATAATGGAATGTAGTCAAATAAAATTGGGTGATGCTGAGGGGATTAGATTAGGAAATGAGACACTTAAAGTAGTAAAGGAGTTTTGCTATTTAGGGAGTAAAATAACTTATGATGGTCGAGGTAGAGAGGATATAAAATGTAGACTGGCAATGGCAAGGAAATTGTTTCTGAAGAAGAGAAATTTGTTAACATCGAGTATAGATTTAAGTGTCAGGAAGTCGTTTCTGAAAGTATTTGTATGGAGTGTAGCCATGTATGGAAGTGAAACATGGACGATAACCAGTTTGGACAAGAAGAGAATAGAAGCTTTCGAAATGTGGTGCTACACAAGAATGCTGAAGATAAGGTGGGTAGATCACGTAACTAATGAGGAGGTATTGAATGGGATTGGGGAGAAGAGAAGTTTGTGGCACAACTTGACTAGAAGAAGGGATCGGTTGGTAGGACATGTTTTGAGGCATCAAGGGATCACAAATTTAGCATTGGAGGGCAGCGTGGAGGGTAAATATCGTAGAGGGAGACCAAGAGATCAATACACTAAGCAGATTCAGAAGGATGTAGGTTGTAGTAGGTACTGGGAGATGAAGAAGCTTGCACAGGATAGAGTAGCATGGAGAGCTGCATCATCAAACCAGTCTCAGGACTGAAGACCACAACAACAACAACAACACTAAACTGGTTCACATCTAATAAAATACTGTGCAATCCAGAGAAAACTCAACACTTGCTGCTGGGACTATCTAAAGACATAGAAGCAGAATCTGTAAAACTGTTTGGAATATGTATTGATTCCAAGCTAAACTGGCAACTCTATATTAATCATATCGCAGAAAGGCATCAAGGATGTCCTATCTCATATGGGAGTTACCTGAGATAGTGTGAAATGAGTATTTAGGATAGCTTACTTTGGACTTTTTCAGTCACTCATATCTTATGGGCTGTTGTAATGGGGTCACTCATATCATGATGGTGATTATTACTGGTACAAAGAAAAGGTGCCAAGAGTAAAGTGTAAGGTTGGTCCAAGGGAACCCTGCTGCCCTTTATTTCCTAGGACCAAAATAATGACAATGATAAATCTTTATATCTATGCATCATTGATACATGCAGAAAACAAAATATCAGATTTTGGCACCAGAGAGAACATACATTGCCATGACACCAGAAGTAAGACAAGAATTGACAATTCTAGACATAAGCCAACAAAAACAGACAACTCTCACAAAGTGATCTGCTTGAAATTTTTTAATGAATTTCCACATTCTGTAGTAAATACACCTTTCAATAATTTTAAAAGTAAGTTGTATAAATAGTTAATAAACAATCCATTCTACAGTTTATGAAAATTCTTGGATATTAGTAGTGTAGAAATTGAGTTTTAGGATTAGCATTACAATTCTGTACAACGGGTTAATGTAGGATAAATTATTTGTACATGCAATATGAATAGTAAATAATATTGTGCTTACTATTGTATATCAATGTATAGCCCATTCTGCTACATGTAGTCAACAGCCAATAACAAATCTGATTCAGTTTAATAATTCATGGTTGCAAAACATTGACACAAATTATTTGGAGAAATATGGAAAAGCTGGTATAATCCAACCCCAAGGAAGATTAATTTGTATTTAGGAGGAGCAGAGCAACATGAGGTGATACTGACCCTATGAATTATCGTAGAAAATATGCTAAAAAAAGGCAAACTTATGTTTATAGAATTTGTAGATTTAGGGAAAGCTTTTGACAGTTTTGACTGGACCACACTCATTGAAATTTTGAAGATAGCAAGGACACAGTATAGAGAGTGAAAGGTTGTTTGCAACTTGTACAGAAAACAGACTAAAGTTATAAGAGTTGAAGGACATGAAAGCGGGTGGCAGCGACTGGGAACCCTCACACATGACTTGGAAGAGCAGTTAAATGGAATGGTCAATATCTTGAAAAGAGATTATAACAGGAGTATCAACAAAAGAAAACAAAGGTAATGGAATGTAGTTGGATTATATCAGGTGATCCTGGGGAATTAGATTAAGAAAAAAAGACAGTAACAGCAAGTGACAAGTTTTGCAATTTGGCAGCAAAATAACCAACGTGAGGTTGAAACAGAGAGGAAGTAAAATGCAGACTGACAGTAACAGGAAAAGTGTTTCTGAAAAAGAGACATTTGTCTACAGCTAATATAAATTTAAGTGTTAGGAAGTTTTTTCTGAATGTATTTGTATGGAGTGTAGCCTTGGACAGAAGTGGAACCCAAGCAACAAACATTTCAGACAAGAGGAGACTATATGTTTCTAACACGTTCTGGCGCAGAAGAATGTTAAAGATTAGATGGGTACGTTGAATAACTACCATGTTTACCCGATCATAAGACAAAGTTTTACCCCAAATAAATAATTCAATAAATACAGTCATCTTATATTGCAGATTAAGCTATTGCTGCTGAGGTCAACATTTTCCATTGTTTCAGTATTATGAGAAGGAAAGTTACTACTAACCATATAGCGGAGATGTATACCATCAAATTACCAATCTCTGGGTGCCACGCCTTCTTCCACAATGACCTCTGCCTATTCAGATTCTGTCAATCCTTAGTGCTCACCAATATAGTCCTGCAAAACCATATCAACCAAGCCCAAACCTCCTTGCAGTACCCTCTCTCCATTCGCAAAATTCTCCTGCTATGCAATCCCAAATTCCTGGAACCCAGAATACACTTTGAAACTCTTGCCCTGCAGGGACTTGAGCAACATGCACAATGCCACCTCAAAAAGCTCTCCATCCTGCTCACTCCCTACTCCCACCTCGGAGAACCACTGTCCACCACCTCTACAATGATCTCCAACCCCCACATCCCCTCATAGCTGACAAACCCTGTCTGGTAGACCAATTACACTTACTCCACCCTCCAAAACTCCCTCCCATCACCACACAGAATACAGAACCTAAACAGACCCACAACACAGTCATGAACCTTTCCTCCAGAAGCCCTAGCACCATAGACACATCAGTCCTTTCCAGAGGCCTCACCTTTTGCCCCACTCCCAAATTCAATCATGCAGGACTTGTTAAAAACGTTCTCTCCTTCTCCTGGTCCCTACAGTGGAAACACTTTTTCACCACCATCCCTACCAATCAGACTCAACCAAAGACCAATGTTGAACCCCGCCTAACTCGGTTCACTCCTCCATCCAACTGTCATCCATCTCTCCTGCCCCCAAACCACACCCGTTAACTTTCAAGAATTTCTTAACCTCGAACCTTGCCTCGCCATCATTCCCCAAATTCCTCAACATGCAAACTAACCTTACATACACAGAAAGAACTGCAGTCCACCATCTAAAAACTGATCTTGACCTTATAATCCTACCTGTGGACAAAGACTCCACAACTGTTGTTTTGAACTGCAAGGATTACCTGGTGGAAGGACTCTGCCAGCCGTCAGATACTTTCACCTACAAACCTTGCCACAGTGACCCCATTCCAGTAATCCAGTAGGATCTCCAGTCACTACTCAAATCCTTAGACCCATCCCAGAAACTTTTCCCGGAGTCCATCTCTCTGCTCATCCCTACCACTCCCCGCACTCCTACCTTCTACATGCTTCCTAAAGTCCATAAACCTAATCACCCAGGACAACTCATAGTGGCTGGTTACTGTGCCCCCACTGAGATAATCTCTACTCTCATAGATCAGCACCTTCAGCCTATTACCTGGAACCTACCCTCCTTTATATGAGGTTTGTCCCTAAAATAAGGTTCCCGTGGCCCTACAGTCCTGAAAGCGCTGTTACAGCGGATCTCGTGATTCTGTAGTGTACCTTGATTCCCCCACTCCAAATCCCCTCCCTAGCAAGCTGCCTGCAGAGCTTGGCTTGGCAGCCGTACGTGATGGATCTCCCCCTCGCTTCGCCCACCAGGTGTGAGCTGCACTCGGTGATCCGTTTCCTATCTGCAAAAAATATTGCGCCAGCAGAAATCCATTCCCAGCTATGCAAAGTCTATGGAGACAAGTTTACAAGCATAAAATACATGCACAAATGGTGCAGAGAGTTCAAGAATGGGCGTACTGATGTCCATGATGAGGAACATTTCGGACGGCCATCAGTTTCTGACGAAACAATCACAGAAGTGGAGGCAGCGGTGCACTCAGATCGAAGAGTGATGGTTCATGAGCTCTCCAAAATGATCCCTGATGTCAGCAAAACCTCTATTGACAAGATTGTGACAGAGCATCTAGGGTATGCTGAGGTTTGTGCAAGATGGGTGTCAAGAATATTGACCGAAGGCCACAAACATCAACGCGTAGAAGCGGCCCAAGAACTTCTTCAAGATCATGGAACTCATGGCAAGGAATACCTCGACTCCATCATCATTGGAGATGAGACTTGGGTGCACTACTGCACACTCAAAATCAAAGAACAGTCCAAAAAATGGAAGCACCCAGAGTCGCCGAGATCATGAAAATTCAAACAAACATAAAATGTCGGCAAAGTGATGGCAACAGTGTTTTGGGACAGGAAGGGGGTACTGTAGTGTGAGTTCTTGCCCACCGGCACAACTCTCAAGTCTTCTGGGTACTGCACAACACTGCAACAATTGTGCCATGTAATTCAAAACAGGAGGAGGGGTATGCTGTCCAAAGGGGTTCATTTGCATCAGGATAACGCTTGACTGCACACCGCTAAAGCCACCAATGAGCTCATTGCAAAACTTGGACGGGGTATTGTCAAACACCCACCCTCCAGCCTGGACTTAGCCCCAAGTGATTACCATCTCTTCCCTGACATGAAGAAACACCTGGGTGGAATGCATTTCGGCTACAGAGAAGAGCTGGAAGAAGCGGTTCTCAGGTATCTGTGTGGCTTGGCGGCAGATTTTTTTGACTGTGGCTTTCAAAAGCTCATACGCCAAATGGAAAAATGTATTGACCTCAGTGACGACTATGTAGAAAAATAGGTTAAAGTCTGCACTTTCCAAAAATGTATGCATTCATGAAATAAACATGTTTTACACTGTGAAAAAAAGTTGGGAACCTTATTTTATGGACACCCTTTGTAAAACATACCAACCATTTCCTCCGCCAGTTCTCCACAGTTCCTGTCCCTTTACCACTTCCCTGCATACTAACATCCCTAATGCCCATGGCCTTCTGCTATTGAACACTACCTTCCCCAACACCCAGCAGATTCCAAACTGACAACTATGATGTATCATGCAGCGTAACTTGCTGTGACAGTGCGAGAGAGAGACAAAGATATTGTTTATTACTCTGTGGCGGTCATCGCTCACATAATTATTCTTAGGATATAGAGTTCTTGTGTTCTGGTTAAGAGTAATTTTTTAGGGGAGGAGAGCCATTCTTGTGATGTAAAAAATCGACGCCATTGCGAGTTTTTGATTCACATTGTAAAATATAAGTGCATATGGAAGGAAATCAGTTAATAGAACAATAAAATATTGTTCATTTCAAGAAGGTACGTCTTATTATACACCCAGCGATGTACTGCTATTGTGATTTACTAATAAACACCAGTTGAGAACAGTTCCGACGGGAGCGTTCAGTTCTAGTGAAATAGTTCGATGTTTTCTTCGGAAAAGAAGTCACTTCATGGATCATTCAAATCCACAATAGTAACTGGACATTTCTCAGAACTGAAAGCAATCTGATTGCTATGCAACAGAGCCCCGAAGAATATTTCTCCGTATTTTGGTTACCACTTTCAGCTCAACACGGTATCTGCAGCATCTGGAGCAGATTTCTACAACAGTGGAAGCGTGTAATCGCCATCAGTTTCACACACCGCCCTGTGTACGCTGTATGTATTTACCCACAACAGTGAACATACAGTTACTCACACAAATAGACAATACTAGGTGGTGTGGGGAAACATTTCAGTATAATGGCCCTGTAGAGCTAAACAGTAATTAAGCTAGTAAGAAAAGGAGTCATTATAAATGTCTACCGTTAGACAGGACACGATTCTGATACAACACTCATAGTGAACCTGCAATATAAATATGTTAGTAATTTAGTAATTAATGTTTCATTGTGTGTATATATGTCTAGTCTTATAGAGTAACTACATTATGGTCCTTTGTTTCATGCTAACGCTAACGTGCAGGAGTATCTTGTGAAGAGAACGAGTGCGCCGTCCCAGCAGCCGAGCAGAAACTTCAAAAAGGCCAGAACATTTGAATTACTAGCTTTCTTGAGCATTTATGCATTGTAGTGACCCTTCATGTAGAAATTTTCTAAGTATAAATAAGTTGCTATATTACTTTTACTAGAATTCCAGTATTTCAGTAGATATAGTAAGACAACATTTTATGTGTTATCTGTGCACTGTTTTTGTGTCACATTGTAAAGTGTACATTAACAGCATTAGGACATTAACGTTTTTGCGTGTGTAAAAGTTTAATAGTCACTTTTGTAGGACTTATTTAGAGGAGAAACTGTCAATTGCTCATTTACATGGTGATAACGAGATCTATGTTCAAAGCCAATAAGCAAGCACGCATCACAATGCCACAAAATGAATTAAATAGTGTGAATGCATCGTCAACTAGTGCCACAGAATTTAATACCGCCGTAGTTAGCGATATGTCGATTACGGCTGAGCAACCAGCAATAATTAATGCGCTCCTGCCGTCGACACAAACGGTTGCTAGTTCCGACATTCATATGTCGAAAGAAGTCCAGAGAAATATGCAGCAACCAACAAACAACATGAATTTCATCTCTGACACAGACGCGTGCGAAAACGAAATGACTGTACCGAAAATTGTGTCGGTACAATCCTCATTAAGCCCAATGCAATCGCCAATTGCTGAGAATACCGATTTGTTATCCCAGCTGATGTCAAGTTTGACTGTCATAACACAAGGGATTAAAGCATTGGAAACCACGCAATCCACGTTTGCAAATGACATGAATCGTAGATTCCAGGCATTGGAAACCACGCAATCTAATCTTGCAACGGCACAATCCACGTTTGCAAACGACATGAATCGTAGGTTCCAGGCATTGGAGAGTGCGCAATTTAATTTGGCTCAGGAGCAATCTAATAAACTAAAAGAAATAAATGATAAGATTACTGAAAAATTCCAGAGTTTGGAAACAAAGCAGAGTCACTTGATTACCAGTCAGGCACAACTCATAGTTACACAAGAACAACAGTATCAGGAATTAACAAACAAATACAAAGACATCTTATGTCGTCAAGATACACTAAATCATCAAGTGCAAGAAGTTATTCATGTACAGAACATTATTGCGCAAGACGTGAATACAATTAAGCACGATAACGAACAAGCTGTCATTGAGCTTACTCGGAGGATAGACACTCTCAGTCTCGAAGGCGAGAAACACATAGAGAAACTTTTCAATGAACATAAGATCGCATTTTCTAAGGACATTGAAGATTGGGCGAAAGAGCAAACCGAGACAGTGCGAAATTATGTTGACAAAACCTTGAAAGAAACAGTTTCTAACGTGCAAGTTAACAACGAAGCTGCACAAGAACAACTTAAAGCAGAAGTTAAAGAGATTAAGGAGAATATAGGAGATGAATTTCCTGCTTTGAAAGCAAAGATAGAAAATACATTAAAAGCATGCCAGCAGGGTCTAGTTAATACTAGAGGGGCACATACTACTTGCAGTTTATGAAAAGCAGACATTATTCCTGATGAAACCAGTGAAACCGAATCCATGCAACAATATCAATGTATTGGTGCATATTTACGTAATCAACCAGAAACAAATTATCGAGATTATCATTCACCGCGTAGTAGCCACCAGAATACACCTGTGACTATGAATGAAGAAAAAATGCTTAAATATCGTCAATTCCAGATATTTATTCCCGAAAGGAAGTCGATCAATCCCGTGGTATTTATCAAGCAATTTAAAGGGATATTGCCGCTAATGTGGACTGAGCAACAAAAAATTATGTACGTTGCAGGATTCATACATGGAGATGGATCGATGTGGGCGTCAGAAGCATCCGATTGGTATCAAGATTATGACCAATTTGAACGCGCTTTCTTGCACAAATACTGGAATAAAGGTGTACAAGAAAGACTACGTAAGGAAGTTTTTGACCCACAACCTTTTTCTTTCAAAAATGGATCTTTAAGAATTTCGAGAAGTATATAAATAAAAGTAAATACTGGAATGAACCAATCCCGACGCAGGATATCATTCGAATATTAAAGGGCAAACTTCCACTTGAAGTTAAGGAAAAACTTCTACCTGTGCCTGAACATGTGGAAGATTTTCTAGCCACATTGGATTCAATAGACATTCTGTTCGAAGAATCTCGTGTGCGCTATAACCAACCAAGTTACCAACCTAACAAATACAATAGTAACAACAAACAGTATGGAAACAAACCTTTTGCACACAATTCACCAAACCCACAGGTGAATTATTTCCAGAAAACGTGAAATTTGGTAACGAAAATCCCGACCAGTGTAATCATGATCAACAATGTGAACAAACATATAAACGGAAATGGAGGCAGAATAATAAGAAGAGGAAAGGATACTATCAAGAAGGCAATTATCAGCAAAAACGCCGATATCAGCAACCAACCCATGAATATCACAACCAACCACAAACTTCAGGTTGGGTACCAAATGATAATGCAAATGAATGGAGAAATCAACCACCAATAATAACCGACGTAACGGAGCAGACATCTACTAATAATGGACAATCGTCAAACTAAACTCGACTGTCAGAAGCCCCGACGGTGCAGTCGAGGAAGTTTTCAGGGGCGAAAATTCGAGCGTCAAATTTTTCCGGTACAATGAAGGCAGATTATTAATAGAAGAACTTCAGCAGGATATGATGCCTTGTCATGAGGAACATATCACTGTACCTGTTGCGAAAATTCAGGCGGCGATTGAAGGCATTACTGTGCAAGTTACTTTAGATACAGGAGCAGCAGTAAATGTCGTTTCTGAGAAGTTATTTCAAAGAATACTTCAGAAAGCAAATCCACCGATTTTTCCTGTTCAATGTTGTAGAATTGTAGGTCCTACTGGTCATAAGTCTTCTCAGGTTAAAGTGCAGACTCAACTCCAATTAGATATAGGAAATGTAGCTATAAATTGCACGTTCCTTGTAATAAAAAAATTGGTTGAGGACTGTATCCTGGGTATAGATGAATTTAGAGAGAGAAATTGGCATATCGATTTTTCTCTAGGCCGTGCCAGTTTTACAATAATGGATCAGAAACATCAACTGAATATTCTCAGGGAATATAGTACCCATGGAAAGTATTGTCAGGGACGAAAGCTGCAAATAAAGTGGATACATAGCAAACCTGTACGGTATTACCAAATTAATTACTTGCAACCAGTTTTAAACCCTGAAGTTATGGTATATGAAAAGGTGCAAGAACCTGAATATTTGCAACAACACCAAAGAAAGCAATTGTATGATCTTCTACAGGAATATCATGAAATCTTTCAAGAAAGACCTGGTGTAATCAAGGGATACACATGCCATTTAGATGTGATACCACACCAAGCTTTCTGCCGTATTTTTTATCCAGTACCGTGGCACCAACGAAAGGCAGTTGATGCGGAAATCCACCAGATGCTTGAATGGGATCTGATCGAACCTTCGACGAGTCCATACTGTAGTCCGCTTCATGTTGTCTCGAAAAAGGGAGGAAAAGTTCGTCTCGTGCTAGACGCACGGCAGATAAATAAGATTATCATGCCCGTGCGAACTCACCCGGAAAACATCGATGAGCTAATTCAAAAGTTCGAGGGGATGAAATACTTAACAAATATTGATTTGAGAAGTTCATTTTGGCAGGTGGCTCTAGACGAACCATCAAAAAAGTACACCGCATTTGTACATGCAGGTAGAAGCTATCAACTTAAGGTTTTACCTTTCGGGCTAAACGTGAGCTCAGGAGTTTTTATAAATGCTCTAGATCATGCATTGGGACCTGCACTTCGAAGCAATTTAACTTTATTTGTGGACGACATGCTCATAGCTACGAGCACATGGGAGGAGCACGTTGATTTATTGAGAAGAGTGTCAGAACGTTTCAAGGAAGCAGGCATAACCGCAAATCTGCAAAAGTCCCATTTTGCTCGAGATAAAATCAAATTTTTGGGTCATCTTATAAAGGGAAAAGGCATCTTACCGGACTCCGAGAAACTAAAGGCAATCAAAAACTTTGCAGTTCCAACAACAAAAAGACAGTTAAAGGGCTTCCTCGGAGTTGTCTCTTTTCAGGCGTTTCATTCACGACCACTCTATTAATGCAGAACCGTTGTACAGCTTGTTGCGCAAAAATACTCCGTGGGTGTGGACGCAACAATGTCAGAATGCATTTGAAGCAATAAAACATGCCTTAGTCAATTCACAAATATTATATCATCCAGATATGAGCCAAGAATTCGGTTTAATGGCAGATGCTTCGGAAATTGGAATAGGTTCATGCCACTTCCAAGTAAAGATGATAGATAGGAAATCAACTTTCTGTCCAATAGCTTTTGCTAGCCGACTCTTAACTGCTTGTGAAAGAACATATACGACTACCGAAAGGGAAGCATTGGCCGTAGTCTGGTCATTTAAGAAATTTTACTATTACTTATATGGAGCGAAGACAACAGTATACTGTGACCACAAAGCGTTAAGTTTTTTGCAAACATGTAAATAATTACATCCAAGATTAGCAAGATGGACGCTCTCACTCCAAGAGTTTCAATTTGAAATTAAATACCTAAGCGGACAGGATAATTTCATCACTGATGCACTGTCTAGAATGCCAGATGGAGATTTGTCAACTATCAACATCACCGGCAATCCGTCCGAATTTAATGTTCTTATAATGACTGATAGAATATATAGGAAACATTTTCTTGACATGTGTAAGAACATGGAAAAACTACAGAATGAAGATCCTCGTTGGCATTCAAAAAGGAAACTTTAGCAAAGCCTGGAAACGATGATCTGAAGAGACTGTACAAAGTTGAGGACGATGTCTTATTTTTCAAAGGGCATCTTGATTCAGATAATTGGAAGGTGTGTATTCCCGAGAAGAATGAGAATGACTTAATTTTGCACACACACATCACTTGGGGACATTTTGGAGTATTAAAGTGTGCTCGGAAGATTCAAGCATATTGCTACTTCCCAAACATTCGCAGGAAAGTGCACAGACAGTTAAGGAAATGTAAAATTTGTCAGCTAGCCAAACCAGGAAATTTTTGTGTGAAAGATTTCCTGCATCCTATTATACCCACTAAACCGCTGTCAATCATTTCGGTCGACGTCTGTGGTCCTCTACCATCATCAAGGGGAGGATGCAAATATATTGTAGCTTTTCTTGATATATTCACTAAGTATGTCAAACTTTATCCATTAAAATCAGCTACTGCTGCATCCATAGCCAAGAAGCTGGTCAAAGATTATATAGTCAAAGTAGGCAAACCAGAGGCTATTCTTTCTGACAATGGGTGAATGTTCACTGGATTTCGTTCGAGGCAAACATTAGCCAGTTGTGGTATAAAAAAAATTCTAACATCAGTGTACCACCCTTCGGCGAATCCCGTGGAACGAATTTTTCGTGAATTAAACCGGTTCATGAGAACATATTGCCACAACCAGCAACCCAAATGGATCGATTATCTTCACGATTTTCAGGAAATTGTAAACAATATGCCACATACTACAACAGAATACACCCCATACGAACTGATGTTTGGAAAACAGGAACAGAATGACTGGATTCGACCAATTCCTAAAGTAGCTATTAACAAAATAGACCTACAAAGTAAAGTACGACAATCCTTACTCAATATAATGGACAAGGCAAGAAAAAGGAAAATATACACTCCTGGAAATTGAAATAAGAACACCGTGAATTCATTGTCCCAGGAAGGGGAAACTTTATTGACACATTCCTGGGGTCAGATACATCACATGATCACACTGACAGAACCACAGGCACATAGACACAGGCAACAGAACATGCACAATGTCGGCACTAGTACAGTGTATATCCACCTTTCGCAGCAATGCAGGCTGCTATTCTCCCATGGAGACGATCGTAGAGATGCTGGATGTAGTCCTGTGGAACGGCTTGCCATGCAATTTCCACCTGGCGCCTCAGTTGGACCAGCGTTCGTGCTGGACGTGCAGACCGCGTGAGACGACGCTTCATCCAGTCCCAAACATGCTCATTGGGGGACAGATCTGGAGATTTTGCTGGCCAGGGTAGTTGACTTACACCTTCTAGAGCACGTTGGGTGGCACGGGATACATGCGGACGTGCATTGTCCTGTTGGATCAGCGAGTTCCCTTGCCGGTCTAGGAATGGTAGAACGATGGGTTCGATGACGGTTTGGATGTACCGTGCACTATTCAGTGTCCCCTCGACGATCACCAGTGGTGTACGGCCAGTGTAGGAGATCGCTCCCCACACCATGATGCCGGGTGTTGGCCCTGTGTGCCTCGGTCGCATGCAGTCCTGATTGTGGCGCTCACCTGTACGGCGCCAAACACGCATACGACCATCATTGGCACCAAGGCAGAAGCGACTCTCATCGCTGAAGACGACACGTCTCCATTCGTCCCTCCATTCACGCCTGTCGCGACACCACTGGAGGAGGGCTGCACGATGTTGGGGCGTGAGCGGAAGACGGCCTAACGGTGTGCGGGACCGTAGCCCAGCTTCATGGAGACGCTTGCGAATGGTCCTCGCCGATACCCCAGGAGCAACAGTGTCCCTAATTTGCTGGGAAGTGGCGGTGCGGTCCCCTACGGCACTGTGTAGGATCCTACGGTCTTGGCGTGCATCCGTGCGTCGCTGCGGTCCGGTGCCAGGTCGACGGGCACGTGCACCTTCCGCCGACCACTGGCGACAACATCGATGTACTGTGGAGACCTCACGCTCCACGTGTTGAGCAATTCGGCGGTACGTCCACCCGGCCTCCCGCATGCCCGCTATACGCCCTCGCTCAAAGTCCGTCAACTGCACATACGGTTCACGTCCACGCTGTCGCGGAATGCTACCAGTGTTAAAGACTGCGATGGAGCTCCGTATGCCACGGCAAACTGGCTGACACTGACGGCGGAGGTGCACAAATGCTGCGCAGCTAGCGCCATTCGACGGCCAACACCGCGGTTCCTGGTGTGTCCGCTGTCCCGTGCGTGTGATCATTGCTTGTACAGCCCTCTCGCAGTGTGCGGAGCAAGTATGGTGGGTCTGACACACCGGTGTCAATGTGTTCTTTTTTCCATTTCCAGGAGTGTATTTTGACAATCGACTTGGATAAATAAAAACATATAAAGTGAAAGACCAAGTTTTAGTAAAAACTCATCCTAAGGCTTCACTTATACAGAGGAAGAACACAAAATGGCAATTATTGTATCAAGGATCATTTGTGATTAGCAAAATACCCCATCCAGGAACTTATGTTTTGAAGGATGTGAAGAATGGAAAGGTGAAAGGAATGTATCCTCATCACTTGTTAAAGCAATTTCATGATGACTGAAGATTCTGCAGATTGAAAATACTATTCTTATCAAATAATATTGATCAGAGAATTTTCATTAAACCTATGAATCATACTTAGGATAGTTTCTTTTTTTTGCAATTTAGTAGTTTTTCTTTTCAGGCATACTGTACGAGAGATATGCAGACATTATGTATAGGTTTTCCACTGTAAGGATAAGTTTTCTTTTCAGTATGCAGAGAATTTAGCTATAGTATGAATGATTTCTTTTAAATTTTTTTTTATTTAGTAGATAGTAATTTCAATCAGGTTTCACAATGCGTAATGACCATGAGTTAGTGACTCAAATGAATCTGGTCTATGGCAAGATATTTTTCCTCATGTCAATTTAACAATGTCAGTGTATGTTTGTATTTGCTTTTTTTTACTTGCTGAGCTGAAGTCATGCTGTTCGGAAGGGGTAACCCGTTCTCAGTTTTAAAACGACGCCTATTACTTTGTTTCAATCTTTTGTGATGAACATTATCTTTATAATTGTACTATTGTTGTAACATACCTGTGTATGTAAATTATGTTATGTCAATTGTTACTCGCGAAGTTACCAACTGAGCAAATGCCTTTCAGTTATAAGCACATCAACAAGTGTAAAAGTCCATCTGAAAGATGACGTGCATAAGTTGACACGGCAGCACCAGTTGGATTCGTGTATAGTGCATTATAGGGTTGTTGATAGAAATGAAGAACACCTTACGACTTCCGAATATTTCGAATTCAGGACAGACAATTAGAACTTTAGATTAGATTCTATTTCAGCTCAGCATAGATCAAATACCTTTTCCACGGAACTTACACTGACTCTTATTTTCATGTTAACCATATGCGGAAAACCATAATACCCACGAGGAGACGGTGAAATGGGAATAGAATTCCATCAGTTACCAGGAGATGACAGATAGAAGGGAATCGTAGATGGACGTAAACCAACGCGTCGACGGTTCACCTCAAGACACAGAAGATTAACAGTGTTGTGTTTCTTTTGTGAACAGTGTTTAAATTCATTTAAAAAAATCCATATTGCAAATATTTTTTTTATTTTCCATTGTAATTCAATTAATTTTCTTTGCAAATGAGAAATACGAGGATGGTAAATCTACCCCGAGGTTTTCCTTGGTTTTCCTTTGTGGGGCTTGGCCGAATGGCTAGATTATCCGTTTGAGACATCCCAAGGCGAGTGACAGAAGCTTTGAGTGATGATGAAAAAGGTTTCTGATCACATCTCATGCCATCCTCGACAA
Organism: Schistocerca piceifrons; assembly: GCF_021461385.2. Lineage (NCBI taxonomy): Eukaryota > Metazoa > Arthropoda > Insecta > Orthoptera > Acrididae > Schistocerca > Schistocerca piceifrons. The sequence goes on from NC_060140.1 coordinate 323,280,640, forward strand.
ATGAATAAAAGCAAGCATGTACGCTATGCATATATGCTGCATCAGGAATTCAGCACAGTCTTTGTCAGCAGTATATGCACCCAAATCAATAATTTACATTTAGATAGTCATTCACTAATACCAAAATATCATAAGAAATACAGTGGACATGAATACTCTAGTGGACATTAATACAGCGTCATAAACAATCACCGATATAGTGTTGTGTGAACACTCGTGTTTGTTTTTGCCCAAAAACGTTCGTCGACAAGAGGGGCATATATGATGTATCATGCAGCGTAACTTGCTGTGAAAGTGCGAGAGAGAGACAAAGATATTGTTTATTACTCTGTAGCGGTCAGCGCTCACATAATTATTCTTAGGATATAGAGTTCTTTTGTTCTGGTTAAGAGCAATTTTTTAGGGGAGGAGAGCCATTCTTGTGATGTAAAAAATCGACGCCACTGCGAGTTTTTGATTCACATTGTAAAATGTAAGTGCATATGGAAGGAAATCAGTTAATAGAACAATAAAATATTGTTCATTTCAAGAAGGTACGTCTTATTACACACCCAGCGATGTACTGCTATTGTGATTTACTAATAAACACCAGTTGAGAACAGTTCCGACGGGAGCGTTCAGTTCTAGTGAAATAGTTCGATGTTTTCTTCGGAAAAGAAATCACTTCATGGATCATTCAAATCCACAATAGTAACTGGACATTTCTCAGAACTGAAAGCAATCTGATTGCTATGCAACAGAGCCCCGAAGAATATTTCTCCGTATTTTGGTTACCACTTTCAGCTCAACACGGTATCTGCAGCATCTGGAGCAGATTTCTACAACAGCGGAAGCGTGTAATCGCCATCAGTTTCACACACCGCCCTGTGTACGCTGTATGTATTTACCCACAACAGTGAACATACAGTTACTCACACAAATAGAAAGACAATACTAGGTGGTGTGGGGAAACATTTCAGTATAATGGCCCTGTAGAGCTAAACAGTAATTAAGCTAGTAAGAAAAGGAGTCATTATAATGTGGCAAAGTGATGGCAACAGTGTTTTGGGACAGGAAGGGGGTACGTGTAGTGTGAGTTCTTGCCCACTGGCACAACTCTCAAGTCTTCTGGGTACTGCACAACACTGCAACAATTGTGCCATGTAATTCAAAACGAGTGGAGGGGTATGCTGTCCAAAGGGGTTCATTTGCATCAGGATAACGCTTGACTGCACACCGCTAAAGCCACCAATGAGCTCATTGCAAAACTTGGACGGGGCATTGTCAAACACCCACCCTCCAGCCTGGACTTAGCCCCAAGTGATTACCATCTCTTCCCTGACATGAAGAAACACCTGGGTGGAATGCATTTCGGCTACAGAGAAGAGCTGGAAGAAGCGGTTCTCAGGTATCTGAGTGGCTTGGCGGCAGATTATTTTGACTGTGGCTTTCAAAAGCTCATACGCCAAATGGAAAAATGTATTGACCTCAGTGACGACTATGTAGAAAAATGTATGCATTCATGAAATAAACATGTTTTACACTGTGAAAAAAGTTGGGAACCTTATTTTATGGACACCCTTTGTAAAACGTACCAACCATTTCCTCCGCCAATTCTCCACAGTTCCTGTCCCTTTAACACATGGAGCTCTGCTTGTCACTATTAATGCCACTTCCCTGCATACTAACATCCCTAATGCCCATGGCCTTCTGCTATTGAACACTACCTTCCCCAACACCCAGCAGATTCCAAACTGACAACCTCCTTCCTAGTCATCATGGGCAACTATATCCTCACCCACAATTGCATCTCCTTTGCAGGCATTACCTAAAAACATATCTGGTGTACGACTATGGAAACCTGTATGGCACCATCCTATGCCAACCTATTCATGTGCCATCTAGAGGAATCCTTCCTAAAAACCCAGAATCCTAAAACCCTCACCTGGTTCAAGCAAGAAGTCCCTTCCATATAGTCTAGCCACCTGTGGTCATTGCATCTGCAGTGATGAGCAGTCCCTCTCGAAATATACCAAGAGTCTCACTGAAACCTTCACTGACCATAATTATACTCCCAACTTTGTAAAAAAACAAATCTCACGTGCCTTATCTTTCCAGTCACCCACCGCCTCCCAAAGTCTCATCGTCTGGCCACAGAGGAGCATTCCCCTCATAACTCAGTACCACCCAGGACTAGAGCAACTGAATTACATCCCCTGCCAGTGTTTCCATTACCTCTCATCATGCCCTTCAAATGAGAAACATCGTGCCCACTATCCTTCCCACCCCTCCCACAGAGGTATTCTGCTGTCCACCGAACCTACACAATATACTCGTCCATCCTTACACAACTGCTGTTCCCAATCCATTATCTCATGACTCACACCCTTGTAATAGCCCTAGATGCAAGGCCTGTCCCATACATCCTCCCATCACCACCTACTCCAGTCCGGTCACTAACATCACCTATCCCATCAAAGGCAGGGCTACTGGTGAAACCATTCATGTAGTCTACAAGCTAAGCTGCAACAGTGCTGCATTCTATGTAGGCATGACAACCAACAAGCTGTCTGTCTGCTTGAATGGCCACCGACAAACTGTGGCTGAGAAACGAGTGGACCACCCTGTTGCTGAACACACTGCCAAACAGATATCCTTCATATAAATGACTGCTTCACAGCCTGTGCCATATGGATCCTTCTCACCAACACCAGCTTTTCTGAATTGCACAGATGGGAACTTTCTCTGGAATACATCCTATGTTCTCATAATCCTCCTGGGCTCAACCTTTGTTAGTCACTGTCCTCACACATCCAGCCCCTTCCCTGTTTGCATTCCAGCACTATGCAGCCAACATTCCACGACCACACCCAGTCTTTTTATTTCTCTTCTTTTCCATTACTCTCCCCCCCCCCCCAAACACCCCTCCCCTGGCCTCAGTCTAACCTGCAGCACTTTGCTGTCCATCAGCCCCATCACTATCCCTCCCCCTCCCCACTCCAGCCTCCTCCTTACCCCCATCCAGTCGCCACTCCCATCATGCACTGGTGCTGCTGCTGGCAGTGTTGTTTCAGTTGCCTGAGATGCAGTTGTGTGTGTGTGTGTGTGTGTGTGTGTGTGTGTGTGGGTGGGTGGGTTGGGGGGTCGGTGTGCACATGTATGCGCTTATGTCTGTCTATTGTTGATGACGACCTTAACAGCTGAAAGCTATAATTGTGATAGTCTTTTTGTCGTGCCTATCGTGACTCAGCATCTCTGCTATATGGTGAGTAGCAACTTTCCTTCTCGTAATATTGTTACATTCCATCCCGGACTTTCCATTGTTTGATTTTTACATTGTTTAATAGATTCACATAAGGGTTGCATTGCATTTACATTACGTTGCATTAATACTTGTTCCATTGATCATGAATATGAAATTTTGTAATGGTGTGGAACACATCAATTTAACATAAGGTTTAAAAATTACTACTTCATTCCTAAGAATTCATCTACTGCATAGAAGGAGTTGTCAAATTTTTAATGCTGTGAGGTAAATGACTAAAGACTTTTTTTTCAGCATAATTCACCCTTTTGTGTTCCAAACTTTGATTTAACCCAGAATAGTGAAGATCATCCTTTCCTCTAGTGTTGTAGCTAAGCAGTTTGTTATTATTTTTAAAGTAGGATGTATTATTAATAACAAATTTCGTAAGTGAATATATGTATTGTGAAGGTACTGTGAATAACACTGGTTCCTTAAATAAATCTCTACAAGGTGATCTTACGTGGGCTCCAACTATTATTCTGACTACAAGCTTTTGTGCCGTGAATACTTTATCTCTTGATGATGAATTACCCCAGAATATGAAAGCAGTGAATGGAAATAGGCCTAGAAGGCTAATTTACTGATATGTTTATCTTCAAAATTTCCAACAATCTTTTGGAATAGATAGGTGAACTCAAATGTTGACTTCAACCTTCTAGATTCTTCCTGTTAAATGCGAAATAAACCATTTGTGCACTGTCCCACTCATACTACAATACTTAAGCTTATCTAGAAGAATTTCGTGATTCACATAGTCAAAAGCCTTTGAGAGATCACAAAAAATCTCAGTCAGTGATGTTTCGTTATTCAGACTATTTAATATTTGATCAGCGAAAGCATATGCAGTATTTTCTGTTGAAAAGCCTTTCCGAAAACCAAACTGCCATTTGTTAGCACTTCAGCTTTGCAAATATATGAAGTTACTCTTGAATACATTACTTTTACAAGATGAAGCTTTGGCTGCTGAGGTTCCGTACAAATTTATTTTGAACCATCCCAAAGGGAGGGGCTTAGCAAACAGCACTCGCATTTGAGTGCACTTGAGATTTCCTGATATGCCGAAGTGTTCGGTACAGTATTGATCGTTGCTCGAACAATCATGTGACATTTGAATTATGGCACTAGTGCAAGGAATAAACTAGAAACTATGAACTAGCCACTACAAAAGCGTAAGGCTGTGCTTAAAAATAGACAAGTCTATCAACTGTTGTATTTGAACTGGTTTGTAATGGAAGTTCTCATAACTGTACGTGTATGGATATCATACGGATATGCAACTTTCTAGGGTAATATTCAAAGGCGAAAATCTTGTCCATCAGAAACCATTACTTAATTCTGAACCCAAGTCAATAATTTATTTGGTTATGTGAAACAGTAATGATTAACCAAGTGGGTTGCAAATGAGAAATTCATTCGTTGTTCACATATCAGAATGCCGGAGGAAAATGTTACCAACTTGTAATCAACTTTAGAACAAGATGGTGACACTTAGCTGAAATGAGAAAGAAAATTAATGAATAATTAAATACCGAACAAACGAAATAAATCACATTAAACTGACTGCAATTGTAATCACAAAAATAAATTACAGCGTAACGTGTTGTGGAGATACCACCAACAGATGTCACTAGATCACGGGATGAGGAAATACCAAATCAGAATTTTAAGGCAAATGACCACAATCATGGCTGAAGGCCTCACACGCCAAGAATGGCAATAAACTTAAAAAATCGAAACGTGCTGTAAAACCGCAAGTACAATAGCAAAAGTTAATTAAAAAAGCAAGCAACTGATCCAGATGGTGCTCCAAGAATCGACCTCTGAGAAGGTCTGGCAACAAACACTTTCACGAGTGATGAGATAGGCAGCCAAGAGTTGTATTCACTTCACAAGATGGTAACTCGGACTAGTGGCAGACTAACGAATGACTAATGATAATCTTGCTGAAGCTACCTGACTTCCGATAAACCAAACGCAATGATGGAACAATACGCCAAAACCAGAATTGGTGGTCTGCACTACGTCCAGAATACTGTGTTTAGAGAGCCCGGAACGAGAAAGGAATGACTATCACCAGAGTAGAAGAATCACCAACCGGCACTAACCCCCAGGGCACGTAACTGTGGCGTTAGAGGCCACCAGGCAAGAAAAATTACCGCTGGTTGAAGTTAACAAACAGTAACAAGTTGAACGCAGTAAATAGTAGGCCTAATAAGAAGTCGAGGAAAGCTAATCAGATCCGCCTTCCCCAAGCACTCCACTCGCTGCCCTTCACCTTGGCGACACTACGAACAGCAACACGAACCCAGGTCACTGGAGAATCGTGAGATATCACAATGGCGGAAGTTTCTCTAGTTGGATTGAAATACACTCATCATAAAGCTTGTTGGATCCGGTTTATTTTTTCGACGAGGTCGTGCACCCTCGTGACCACAGCCCTTCCATTCGGCAGTCCAGACATGCCGCCAGCGGTCCCAGCGTGTTCTCGCACTGTGCGGACCTGGCTCCTCCTGAGTCCCCAACCGAACTCGCCCACTCACACGACCCGGAAAAACAACGACGTCGCCCCAATGATAGGGCAACAGTTACTATAACCACCGCTGCTGCCACTAGCGGACTGGCAATGCTTGCGAAACCGAGTGGCACCAGTCAACACGAGAAGAAGACAATCAACCGCAACCATGCCAACTAAACGATACCGTCTGATCTCCAAGAGAGGGCGGAAACCTACAAACAGCACCGACGCGAGCCGCAACATGCCTCAACCTCCCCCTCTCAAGAACAAACCAGGGGACAAACCCAACTAGCGGCCCAACCAAACTTAATTTGATTAAGGTGGACCAGATACTGCTTACTGGTACGGTTGTCCTTAAACAGAAGCTTAACTGGGCCTAAAATCCGCATAATCGTACATGGATCCAGTAAACGGGGAGTAAACTTACCAAGATTGCCAATACGCACCTCACTTCCCGGAAAATTACGGACATACACCTGATCCCCCGGCTTATCCCTGAAGGCTCGTCGATTACGGTTATAACGACCAGCTTGTCTGTTGTGGGCCCTGAGAATATTGCACCTCGCACGATTCCAGTTTTCTTTGATGATCTGAAGGGTGATCTCCGCAGGAATTATATCTTGAATTCCCAGTAAGTTCGAAAGGGGGGATTAAGAGGATAAGCAAACATCAAGGAAACGAGTAGCCTTCAGAGCCTCATGGCTGGCGGTATTGAAGGCAAAGCTAAGCCAAAGCAGACTGGAATCCCACTTACTGGAAGACTTCTGATGAAAGATAATCAGTGCAGATTTAAGGTTACGATTGACCCTTTCCACAAAGGACCCCTGCGGATAATACGGAGTGGTAGTTACACGCTTAACACCGCTTTGAAAACAGAAGGCCTTCAAGGGAGCCGAAAGAAAGGCCAGTGCATTATCACTAACGATTTGCTTAGGAGGTCCAAAAACACTAAATACGTTAGTTAAATGCGCAATGGTGGTGGCAGCAGTTACATTACCACTCGAAGAAGCCAGGTAAACCTCGAAAACTCGTCAATAATAATTAATAAATACCGATGGCCCCTTTTGATGCGAGGTAAGGGCCCCACATATTCGATATAGAGTTTGTCCATGGGGCAAGATTCACGTTCAGAACTAAGAAACCCCTGTTGAAGAGCGTTATTCGGTTTGGCCACACGACACAACTGACACCGAGAAACCATTTCTCTAACGTCTCGGTCAATAGACGGCCAAGTCAGATGCTCCTTAATCTTCTGCAAGGTCTTATAGGTTCCTAGATGGCCGCCAATCAACGAGTTGTGAAAATAATGGAAAACCAGGCATACTAGGGTGCCTGGTAGACAGATCTTAATTTCCTTGGTGCGTCCCACCCTTTTACACCAAGGGCCTTTCCTGATAATGTATTCATCTAAACGATCCTCCGACGAAAGCAGTTTCTTAATGGGTCCCCAGGTGGGGTCCTAATCCTGATGGTCGGCAATGGGGCAATGTCACTAAACACATGAGGAATACCGCCTAACATGACACAACTAAAATTGCCTTCCGAAGCTTCTTGGGCGCCTTCACTGGATGGTCCGCGATCTTATTCTCAGTGCCTCTAATGTGCTTAGTCTCGAACTGAAACGCCAAAATGCGTACCACCCACCACGCGATACGGCCAGTTTTACGCTGCTTGGCTAGCACCCAGCTTAAGACTTGATTGTCAGTCTCTAGCTGAAATACTCTATGTTCGAGATAAAACCGGTACTTATCCAGCGTCAACAAGACGGCCAATGCCTCACATTCGTAAATAGAATATTTAAGCTCGGTGCTGCTTAACCAACGAGACGCTTATGCTAATGGTTGCCTTTTGACCCTCGAATTCCTGGAGGAGGACTGCCGAAATTCCCGCATTAGATGCGTCAGTTTGGACAGTAAATTTCTTATTAAAATCAGGCACTCCGAGAACCGGAGGATCGACTATAGCCGCCTTAATGTGCTCAAACGCGGCCTCTTGAAAAAGTCCCCACTCAAAACGCACCACTTTTCGGCGCAGTTCATTTAAAGGAGCCGCTGACTGAGCAAAATTAGGGACAAAACGCCTAACATAATTCGCCATCCATATGAACCTGGCAATCCCTCGCTTATCACTGGGCGGCGGAAGGGCTCTCAAGGCCTTAGTCCACTCCTGATCAATGCGAATACTCTCGCCTGATACTAGGTGACCTAAGGAGGACACCTGCTGCCTGTCTGGGTTTAACAGTCAAACCGGCCCCCTGCAACCTAGCAGAAACTTGCTGGATATGTTCCAAATGCTCTTGAAACGAACAACTATAAATTACCAAATAGTCCAGGTAATTGTAAACACAGACCAATTTAAAGTCTCCAAGAATATTATCCAACAAACGAATAAGGACGGCTGCGCCAGTAGCCAAACCAAAGGAGACCCTATTAAACTCAAACAGATTCCAATCAGTACAAAATGCTGTAACGTGTTTACATTCTTCGGCTAAGGGAATCTGATTATAGGCTTGATTCAGGACGAGCACAGTTGAGCCGTGGCTGGATGTTACGCGTTGAATTAAACATTGGTTGCTATTCTGTGTTTAGTCCAACGCGGTTATCGCGATCATGCTGTTATCCTCTCTCTCCGCGAGTGGCAGCAGCGGTGTGTATCGATATTCGCACCTTGTACTATCTTTGACCTGGCGTTTATAGTTTCGGCTGTGCATGTGCGATGGGCAGTTGGTCGGTTGGCGTAGAGCAGCGAGGAAATCTCCGCGGCGCGTCGTTTGGCCGAGGCCGCTGGCGGCGTCCACGCGCGGTCCGAGTGTGTGGTGCTGTTCCCGTTGCTACGAGGTCCGTGGCTCACTGATCCTGGACCGAAAGTTGAGTTTTGGCTTAATCTACCAGCAAGTCACTACAGTTCACTTTGTGTCGTTTGGATTTCGTTGTCGGCTGTTGGGACATTCTCGCGAGCAACAACGTGTGTTTTCAAGTTGGCAAATGTTAGTCACCCTCCGGTGGAGTTTAACTGTACTTGGTTATTTCGAATTGAAGCGTACCAGCGGAATCTTCTGCCTTGTGGCCATTAACGTTTTGGTTACCTGCTCTGGCCGTTGACGTAGTTTCAGGCAGTGTATTTTCCTCATCGTGTTGTCGCTGCCCGGCACGGTGTGTAGTTTGTATAATTGGTTGTGGGCGCCAATACCTTCTACGTTCTTCCATTGAACTCCCTGTTGTGTGCTGGTCGGGTGGAGCGGAAGTTATCTGGTCGGTGGGTCCGTGGCCTGTCTGTCGGTTGGGTCGACTGCCTGTCTCACATAAGCGAACGTTAGTGTTTGAATTCCAGGCCGACCCTTGGGTGTACTGCCTTTTCTTATTATAGAAAACGAGCGCATAAGACCCAAATAGAAGATCAAGGGCGCTAACTGTGAAGAACTAAAAAGAGTGTTTCAGTGGCAAGGAAGTCCATCGCTGGGTCATAATGTAGACGTTAAATCGGAAGAACTGGGAGTGGCTATACACAGAGCAGATACCTGTCAGCAGACGTCATGCTAAAGGAGTGCCTTGTATTTGGACCGAGACGCTGAAGAAATTAAGATGAGAAACAAGAAGAGTCAGGAAGCTACATCAGAGCACCATGACCCAAAAGCAATTCGTGGAGACTAACTTAGAAACCTATCCCTGGGATGTACCATATAAAATAGTCTACGAGAAAATACGATCACCAACAGTCTTATCCACGCTCAGAAGGAATGATGGGACGCTAACAGAAAGTTGGGAACAGTCAGCTGCCACGCTAATGGAAGCACTACTTTGTGACAATGGAGAAGAAAGCGCGAAGGATGATAGGCGTAGGTTACGGGAAATGTTATGGGAAGAATACAGAGACAATAAACTTGTTTATCCCTTCGCACAAGAAGAAGTTAGGTAAATAATTTAAAGAAAATGGTTCAAATGGCTCTGAGCACTATGGGACTTAACATCTATGGTCATCAGTCCCCTAGAACTTAGAACTACTTAAATCTAACTAACCTAAGGACATCACACAACACCCAGCCATCACGAGGCAGAGAAAATCCCCGACCCCGCCGGGAATCGAACCCGGGAACCCTAATTTAAAGACTGAAAAAGAAAAAAGTCTCCAGCACCGGACAGGATCCCCACCGAAGTAATAGAAATCTTATGTGACCAATTAGATAGCTACTTGTGTGATCTGTGCAAATAGTATCTCCTCCAAGGAAGAGTCCCTGCGCCGTGAAAGAACGCTGAGATGGTAATAATTAGTAAAGGGCAAGATAAGGGTCCAATAATACACACTAATTTGTCTTTTAAACATTCTCAACAAGATATTTGAAAAACTATTATGCAAAGGGTTACAAGGTCACAGACTGCTACACGGGATGAGTCCTCAGCAGTACGTGTGTAGGAGACGCAAATCGACTGAAGACGCAATTAATAAGGCGATTTCGCTAGCCATAGATACTCATTCTAAGTACACTTTAGTAATGATGACTGACATTGCTGGCGCTTTCAATAACATATGCTGGCCGACTATCTTTGGTTGTCTTAGAATTTTGGAGTGCACAGAAGCTCTGTATAATTGCCTGAGAGATTATTCCCACAGGCGACATGCTTCTTTAACATGCCCAGGAAGAAAATAACGAAGACAATAACAAAAGGCTATCCGTAGAGGTCAATGCGTGGTCTAGAGTTTTGGGATGTAGCACCAGAGCTGGTACTGCGGAAATTACATGACAGCTGTAACATAAACTGACTGGTCGCGTTTGCAGGTGACGTGCTGTTCGTTGTAAGTGGTGACCTCAGAAGAATTATAGAAGACAAATGTAATGCGGCCTTCCAAGAACTTGAGGGCTAGTATCGAAGTGTTAAATTGTCACTAGCACCTCACAAAACAACGTCCCCCCTGCTTAACGGAACCTAATAAGAAACTCTGAAATAAAATTAAATGATTTAGCTATTAGGAGAAGTGCAGTAACGAGAGAGCAAGGGGTACTTCTGGACAAACATCGTAACTTTGCCCATCATGTGGAGGAAGCAGGCAAAAGAGATACAAACGTGGTGAATAAAATTCCAACCATTGAAATAGGCAATTTCGGCTTCCCTTGAAGACGACCAGAGATTACCACCAATCTATATTAGTATCAGTCGTAGGGCATGGTGCGAGCTTTTGGGTTCATAGATTGCAGCTAGTGAAGCCAGCCTCAGTAGTGAGAACAGATCAACGAGGAATGCTATTCCAGTTGCCTTAATTTACAAACATTCCAAAACTAGTGCAATATTAATTCACAAGCAGAAATGTTTTTAAAATCATATTTAAAGTTGTAATCATAAGACCTGTTTACATACAGGATAATCAGTCATCTTGTTTTATATTATTTTCTAGAGAATCCAAAATGTGAATTTTAGACAATGAATTGTATTAAAGAATAGGATTGACACTGAAATTAATAAATACACATAACTGAAACATGTTTTCTCGAAGTTCTGACTCCTAAATTTTTGTAATTTAGTGTGTGAAATGAGATGATGAGCTGTGCCATCATTTAATGATCTTAAACAATGATTAATATGTGTGACAGTAAGAAAATAAAAGTACAATTTATGTAGACCTAATATTCAAGTAATCTCATGTATTGCATAATTCACTTGAGAAGTTTGTCACCTACTCCTATACGAATCTGTTATTGGGTATTTCATTATGTAGCTCTTCTAATTTAGTAATTACACCTCAACCAGGAGTATCTCTAGTTGAGGGCATGAGGTGGCATCAGATTCAACCTCCACATTGATGACGGGAGTCGCCATTGACTGTTAAAGATCGTGGTATGGGACACATGGAGCACTGTGCAGCATGAAACACGCCAATTTGATGTAGAACAACAACAAGTGAGCATTTGTGGTGTACAGATTATCCACCTCACACATGTACCTCTGTTCACTGCATATTATAGGGAACAGAGATTAAAATGGCCGGGACCATCACCATTTGATGCTTGAGATGAAAAGAATTACCCAGGCCGATGTGTTACTATGCAAATTGGTACACATCAGTTGCAGGGTAGGAGTAAATTGGCAGCTGAGTGAAGACAGACATCTTGCTTACCAACAGGGTAGTGCTCGATTCTGTCTTGGGTTTGTTCTTCCAGCAGTCTTCGTTGTATGTTAATAGTGATACACAGCTGTATGTATAAGTTTACTGATGAAGAGTTGGCGGTTATGTGTCTATTATATGGGTTTACTCGGCTTTGCCGCAGTGGTAACACCGGTTCCCGTCAGATCACTGAAGTTAAGCGCTGTTGGGCTGGGCTAGCACTTGGTTGGGATAGCGGTGCGCTGACCACATGCCCCTCCATATCCGCATCCAGTGACACCTGTGATCTGAAGATGGCACGGCGGCCGGTCGGTACCGTTCGCCCTTCATGGCCTGTTCGGACGGAGCATATGGGTTTACTGAATACGTCGGAAAAGTGGCACAACAACACTATGCCGAGCTTTTCCTGCAGCAATGGCAACCACTTCATATTAGAACGTTTCTTCTGTGGGTTGTCGCATTACTCTGTTTTACGTGGTGTACATTTTGATTATTGTATATTATAGGCTTCTTCACTGTTGTGAAGGCATTTTCGCAAAAATGTTGCACAGGAAAATAGTTTTAGAGTGGAGAATAAAATATTTGTACCGCTTGGGATGATGTCCTGCCGTAACGAGCCTGGCCAGTATGCATTGGTTGTGCAAAGAGGTAAACGTTCAGGGGTGCCAGAACAGAAACAATCAAGGAGCACATTGCCACAGACTGTGGGAGAGAAAGCATCAGGAACACCTGATTCTGCACAATGACATCACTGCAAAGGAGGCATAACAATATTCTGTTAGTGGATTGCCTTCAACTCAACACTTTGCAAGAACCTATTTCCAGGCTGCAAACCTTGCATAAAAGAATGCTCTGAAGCGAAACATTAGTCCGGCAGAGGATGCTGACTGGCTAGAGAAACTGGGTATGTTTTACCACCCATATGTGAGAATCACATCATCAACCAATATATAACACTCCCCTCCCTTTCACTCAGGCTCAGAGTCTAGTTATTCTGTTTGCATCACTGATATCAGATCCGTTTCTTGCAGGATGACCTGTTGACATACTAAAAAGAGTTGTCTGCCGCTGGAATCTACTTTTGCGTGTCTGCAGCCTTCAGCTTTGAGGGGGAGGAGATTTTAACTCTGTGAGCTGCCATTGCCGCCAGTCCTACTGCAAGCTGTTCAACTTGGCAGCAGGTCCCAGGTGCCGCCATTCCTTAGTAGTGCATGTACCGCATTACTGGCTGTCTGCTGGGACTGCGCTTCAGTCTGGAACCGCGTGACCGCTACGGTCGCAGGTTCGGATCCTGCCTCGGGCATGGATGTGTGTGATGTCCTTAGGTTAGTTAGGTTTAAGTAGTTCTAAGTTCTAGGGGACTGATGACCGCAGATGTTAAGTCCCATAGTGCTCAGAGCCATTTGAACCATCTGCTGGGACTGCCCATCAGGCTGTCCTCCATGTCAGTGCTGGGATTTCCACCTACTCACCATCATGTCAACCATCATCAGGGGTTTGCAGATTTATGGGGCAAGCCTAAGCGCAACTATGCTCAACAAGAGTGCTGAAGCTTTTCCACAGGTGTGCTAGGCTGTAGGCATATGCCGACTGATTCACTGCCATGCACAGACCCACGAAACTGGCTCCAGGCAACCACAGGCAAGTACTGACGTGCCACTCAGCATATTCCTGTGACATGGACTCAGCTGAGCTGTTTCCAGGCTGTGCCAAGGAGGAGATTGAATCACTGTAAAACTCTCAGCAATAAATGGATGTTAATTTAATGTTGCCTCTCTTAGGGGGTCACATCCGATGAACCCCTACAGAAACAAGGGTGACTGCAGTAAAAAACTGAATAAATCATAACTCCATTATTATTCTGTAATGAGCTGTCAGAGATCGTCAGTCCCTTATACAGAACTACTCAGAAGTTATGGCTGAACAACCTTTGAAAGTTTGTTGGTGGAGTTCTGGTCCACCCTTAACAGATATGATAAATTTGATTATGACATTGCTTACTGGTGTGATAGTATCTTAAAACTATTGTAACAATGAAGCACCAATTGAATATAAGGCACTAGTGGACAGCAAACACTGTGAATGTAGACAGCCCTCAGCCCCTATTGTCTCTTTAAGGTTAACGAATGTGTCAGCTACTGTGGGAGTCAACACTGACAAAAACAAGGAAGGGGAGGGCCATGCGGGGTAGCCATGCGGTCTGAGGCGCCTTGCCACAGTTCGCGCGCTCCCCCCGTCGGAGGTTCGAGTCCTCCTTCGGGTATGGGTGTGTGTGTTGTCCTTAGCGTAAGTTAGTTTAATTTAGATTAAGTAGTGTGTAAGTCTAGGGACCGATGACGTCAGTAGTTCGGACCCACAGAAGCTTACCACAAATTTCCAAATTTCCAAGGAAGGAGAGAAGTCGCGATGGCCGGTGGCAGGAATCCAAAATCATCTGTACAAAACACTTTCTAATTAACAGAAAACTTTATTTCTAAAAAGAAGAGGGATATAAGTTAATTTGATTCCTGTGCTTCTTGTACCTGCTGTGCCTTCACATGCAATTGCATTATTCGCTATTACTACTCACAGAACGCAGGCTAACTAACATTTTCCTATGACTCAGTACTGATGCTCTGTAAGTCAGTGACTGAACTGCACCGACCAGCGATGGCCGGCTGGTTAAATCAGCATAGGTTGGGGACGCTGAAATCGTGTCTCCCTGGAGGTGTGTCGCTGCCCCCTCTTTCCATTGGCGCACAGATCAGCGCCTTGATACCGTTTCGCGGCGCTGCGCTGGTCGGTGTGTAGTCGATGATTTAGGTTCAAAAATGGTTCAAATGGCTCTGAGTACTATTGGACTTAACTTCTGAGGTCATCAGCCCCCAAGAACATAGAACTACTGAAACCTAAGGACATCAGACACATCCATTCCCGAGGCAGGATTCGAACCTGTGACCGTAGCGGTCGCGCGGTTCCAGACTGTTGCGCCTAGAGCCGCTCGGCCACCCTAGCCGGCGATGCTTTAGGACTGCACACTGAATACATATGCAGCAGTGTGTATGTGATAGTTATTTTTCATTATTTTTTTGCATGATGCATTCGACTTGCGATATTTATGGCAATATTTCTTGCTGAAACAAATCTGCTGCAATATTTTTGCTGATATATTGTTGGCTTCATGAGAAATAGTTGTGTACATCAAGGCCATTTTTACTAAAGACAGTATGTTTAACTAGGAAATGAGCTGTTGTTCTGAACCTGTTTGAAACAACCGAAGTTATGTTAAGATTTATTTTATTATGTATCTGTCACGCAAGCTAAGGACATTATAACCAGTGAACAGAGTGCTTCTCTGATTTAAGGTCTAGTGCGTATGGGTCATTTTTGTCATCGTGACAAAAACTTTTCGTCACTGTCACGTCACATCATCAAAGTGGCGTGAGCTCATGATGGATGCCGGTCATTAAACTGGCCGGCCATTGTGACCGAGCGGTTCTAGGCGTTACAGTCTGGAACCGCGCGACAGCTACAGTCGCAGGTTCGAATCCTGCCTCGGGCATGGATGTGTGTGATGTCCTGAGGTTAGTAAAGTTTAAGCAGTTCTGAGTTCTAGGGGACTAATGACTTCAGAAGTTAAGTCCTATAGTGCTCAGAGCCATTTGGTCATTAAACATAGTTTTTAAATCTAAGCGTCATTTGTCAATAGCCTACGGATTTAGATGAGTCAGCCATTCTGTGCAAGCTCATGAGACCTAAAATAAAAAAATCATAAAAGTGAATATTGGGAACACATCATTTGGAGTGGTAGCCTAATAAGTCGATAATTTTACACATTGATTCATAAACTCCGACATCATCCAAAGAACTTTTTTCAATATTTTTGAATGGGTGTTGAAAGTTTTGTTAATTACTTCATATTTTACCTGCATTAACATAAAAAATACGAATATGAGAATGTCTGTTCGAGCTGAACACAAGTTGTCCCAAGAGCTTGAAAATATTCAGCTGATTTCTTCCCAGCCATTAATTTTAATATTTATGCCCGAATAATCCTTCAGATTTTTGCCGAAAAGTGTTGGTCTTTTTTCCAGTTCTTCTACACTGAACAACCTAAGAAACTGGTACACCTGCCTAATATCGTGTAGGGCCCCCGTGAGAACGCAGAAATGCCTCTGAATGACGGGGCATGGACTCGACTAATGTCTGAAGTAGTGCTGGAAGGATTTGACACCATGAATCCTTCGGGGCTGTCCATAAATCCTAAAGCGTACGAGGGGGTGGAGATTTCTTCTGAACAGCACGTTGCAAGGCATCCCAGATATGTTCAATTATGAACATGTCTGAGGAGTCTGATGGAAAGTGGAAGAGTTTAACCTTTGAAGAGTGTTCCTGGAGCCACTCTGTAGCAATTCTGGACGTGTGGCTTGTCGCATTGTCCTGTCCGAAGTGCCCAAGCCCGTTGAAATGCACAATGGACGTGAATGAATGCAGGTGATCAGACAGGATGATTACATGCGTGTCACCTGTCAGAGTTGTATCTAGACGTACCAGAGGTTCCATATCACTCGAACTACACACGCCCCACACCATTACAGAGACTCCACCAGTTTGAAGAGTCACCTACTGACGAGCAGGGTCCATGCTCCATGGATTCATGAGGTTGTCTCCATACCCGTACACGTCCATCCGCTCGATACAATTTGAAGCGAGACTCCTCCGACCAGGCAACATGTTTCCAAATATCAACAGCTCAATGTCGGTGTTGACATGCCCAGGCGAGGCGTAAAGCTTTGTGTCGTGCAGTCATCAAGGGTACACGAGTGGGCCTTCGGCTCCAAAAGCCCATATCGATGATATTTCGTTGAATGGTTCGCACGCTGGCACTTGTTGATGGCCCAGCATTAAATCTGCAGGAATTTGTGGAAGGGTTGCGCTTTTGTCACGTTGAACGTTTCTCTTCAGTCATCGTTGGTCCCGTTCTTACTGGATCTTTTTCCGACCGCAGCGATGTCGGAGATTTGATGCTTTACCGGATTCTTGATATTCACAGTACATTCATGAAATTCCCACTTCATCGCTAACTCGGAGATGCTGTGTCTCATTGTTCGTGCGTCGTCTATAGCATCGCGTTCAGACTCACTTAAATGTGGCTAACCTACCATTGTAGCAGCAGTAACCGATCTAACAACTGTGCCAGACACTTGTCTTAGATATGCGTTGCCGATCGCAGCGCTGTGTTCTGCCTGTTTATGTATCTCTGTAATCTAAATCGCACGCCTGCATCAGTTCCTTTGGTGCTTCCGTGTATAAGGATATCATTATCGATATAGTCTTCACGCACAGTCGTATTGTGTGAAGACGTAGATGCAACGCTTGCATGTCACAGGGTCGATGGTCGGAGAACAAATGCGGAGCGGAGAATGCACGGAGAGTGACAATTTTGTCACCCGTGGCTGTCAAAACCTATTGCCGCAATGGCAGTTTTGTCACAAGCATATTACAGGTTGCCAGACAAAAGTGTCAACCGGTTGTCGCGTCGTAACATGCGCTCATATATTCACAGACGGGACAAGAGTGACGAAACAGTCACGGTGACAAAAACCACCCGTGCACTAGCCAGAAGGTATTTCTCGACATTATTTTCCTTTTATCACACAATTTGATAATCACAAAATCTGCGTTGATTTCGATCTTTCGTGAGCATGCTACCCATACTTGACAATGCTACGGATTGAACCGAAAACATACTTCGCTGTAAAAACAGAATCGAAAATAACTATACGCGAGCTAGTGGAAGAAATTCGGTGTGGTCGAAATATTTTGACCGGTTTTATTGTTCGGTCGCTCTAGTTGGCGAAACAAACTAGAATTAATATGGGCAGGAGGGATAGGAGAAACAAACCCCGCCTCACTCACTCAGGGTAGCCAATCTACACCCGTGTTCTGTGTTTCTGCGAAAGCAGAACTGACACATGGTAATAGGAACCGCCGAACACTTCTGGTGTTGTGAGGGCGTAATTGAACTCTGTGATGCACACTTATTTCAAATAAGAAACCATCGGTTAACGCATAACACAAAGCAGTGGGTAATGAATATGGCGCAATTGCTTGTTGACGTGAACGACCTCTACCAGTATTAGAAACAACCAAACCACCTAAAACTGCAGCGTTAAATTATCTCACTTTTCAACTTTAGCTACAAGACAAACGTACTCGTTTCTTTGGTCTAAGATGCTAGGCTCCATGGCTGAGTGCTACGTTGCACTATGGGGCGAGTATTTTATACACACCACTCAACTACTCATAGTTGGAGTGGAACCAGAGCATCGATCGCAGTGATACTTTGTTATAACTTTTAATGTTTAATATGATATCGATTAATCTCACTTTCCTCTGGTGGTGTCACTGGTGAATGCTGTGAAAATGTGGTCTCTGGTTTGGCGAGACTTGTTGGTTAGTTTTCCTTGAATCCTTTCTTGAACTTACAACATAATACATTGGAACTTGTTGCTGTCCTATTGCATATATAGTTTTTTAGTATTACCTCTAAATACTTATACGTTGTGATGTGTTTAAGATGTTCACCACTAAGCTTGTAATCGGTTTATGTAGGATTGTTGATCTCTGTTACAGGCATTATACTGCATTGAGTCACTTTTAAATGTACCATTTATTACACCAAGTGGAAATTTTCTCCAATTCTTTTTTATTTTCACTTACTATATTTTCCCGTAAACGACAATATCGTTAGCGAACAGAACTATAGCATATGCATCGTATCTCATAAAACGTTTACCGTATATTTATTGACAACTCTTGTCTTAATCAGGAGAGGAATATGTTGTAGCGACCTTAATCCACGGCCGCGCGGGGTAGCTACGCTGTCTCGGGCGCCTTGTCACGGTTCGCGCGGCTTCCCCCGTCGGAGGTTAGAGTCCTCCCTCGGGCATGGGTGTGTGTGTGTGTGTGTGTGTGTGTGTGTGTGTGTGTGTGTGTGTGTTGTCTTTAGCGTAAGTTAGTTTAAATTAGATTAAGTAGTGTGTAAGCTTAGTTTGGTCCTATAGAACTTACCACCACCCCTACCTTAATCCATGTAAAACCATTCTCTGACTGAAATATGGATTGAAAGCTTACACCTATGACTAACTATCCCTTCCAGATTGGACCATACACAATATTTGTTGATGGCCATTCACAACTTCAATAAAACGTTTCCGGGTATGTGACCACGTCGTCATGTTTATAAAACGAATATATAAAGCCATTGGTGCCATTTTGCCTTGGTTACATACACTATCTGAGCAGAAGTATGGGGACATCTACTAGTGGACATTAATATGGGTTGTGTCCGACCTTGTGACGGCTTGAAATCTGCTGGGGACTCTTTTCATGGTATCTGAATGTCTGTGGAGGAATCGCAGCCCATTCTTTCTCAAGAGCCAAAACCAGAGAAGGTAGTGATGTTGGATGCTAGAGTTTGGAGCGAAGTCGACGCTCTAACTCATCCCACAGGTGTTCCATTGGGTTCACGCTGGGACTCTGGGCTGGTCAGCCCATTTCCGGAATGTTAATGTTCACAAACCATTACCTCACCTATCTTCCTTTCTGATAGGGTGCATTGTCATGCTGATACAATGAGCGTGTCCGAAAGTTTCCTATACTGTGTCCACGGAGTCTTTCACGGCGGCATGTCTGAATAAAATCGTCTCGATGTTCAAGCCGCGTCAGTTCGAATTCTCGAGTTTTCGATGGCTATCTCTGCCATCGTTGTCAGGAGAAAAGACACTGATTGTCAGGGTTGGTACGGTTTCCTCTTATACAGGGTGAACATCAATAAAACCGACAAACTGCAGGGACGGATTCCTAAATGGAATTGGAAAAAGGTCCTATGAACATGTGCCCGGAAATGGACAGTGTGTATAAAACGGCAACAAATCGTCCTGGGACACTACGGAACTGCATCGCGTCCACCTCATAATAGAAGTTCAAAGTGGCCACCACGGGAATGCAAGTGATTGAGATGGTAGCGGTTGTCATGCAGGATACACATAATCGTACTTTGGCGTACACCATTTTGGCGGGTCACTTACCTGAAGCTTGTACTAGGGTTCGTCTTAACGTCCTGTAGACCCGGTCCTCCAAATCTGGTGTACGCACAGTCTACCACCTCCCGCTATTTTCGTCTGTCTGAAAGGACGTATGATCACACAAGCGCCTAAAAAAGCTTCAAATGTTGTGTGATGTGGTTGGTGTCTGCGAGGGTACTTGTTTTGGTATAGCCGTGCTGCCTGTCGACCGTTTCCACTTCCTTGGCCGTACACGAACACCATCTCAATTTGCTCCCGACTTGGATACGGAACATTCTGCTGCTTAAAGTACGCTGCGTCAGTCACACAACCTGCAACACACAACTAACACACGACACGTTGTCAGAGGAACTTTCATTCGTCAATATCGATGCATTTCCGAACACACATTTCTGAACACATGTTCATAGGACCTCTTTTCCTCTATTTCCAATTTGAGAGGGCCCAAACAAAGGGTGCGCGGCAGTTGAGTTGGGCAGTTCGTAGCAGGTCTGGCCCGCCGCAAGACCAAGTGACGTCATGTGGCGCAGGGGCCGGAGCAACGTTTGAAAGTGCCGCTCCCGCCTTCCTACAAATATGAAGCATCCATCGTTGCTTCCTTTCGACTCCCAAAGCTCGCCCCCACGCCCTACTAAGTATGTACCCTTGCTCTCTGTTAAAATAGTTGCTGTTCATTCTATTTTCAGCCGCCTCTTTTATAATGAAATCCCACCATGTTGACGCATGAGCCAAGACTCATGTTTTCAAAATTTTGTGTCGGTTTTCCGGGCAATGGTCAGCTACGACCGAGTTGTCAAGCTCCCTTTGTTGAATATGTCGCTTGTGCTCACTACAGCGCTCTGCAACTGTGCGAATTGTCTGACCTATATAGATGCTGCTGCATTCGCAAGGGACATCGTACACACCGGGCACACGAAGGTCTATACTCTATGTCATCTTTAACAGGGGGCAGGATATCTCGTATCCTGGGAGCGGGCCCGGAACGCTGGTCTCCGTACATTGTAGCACACGAGCTAACTTGCTGCTCGTTGCCCCACAGTATGGCAGGAAAGCAGCCGGCTTGGCCTCTTCTGTCGACTCACAAGTCGTCCTTCTTCGGTGGCACCCGAAAGTGTATCCAATATCTCTCTTGCTATAACCATTCTCTGTGAACATGTGTCTCAAATGCTGCAATTGAGACTGTGCATGCTCGTCGTCAGTAATAACTTCTGCTTTGTGTACTAACGTGTTCAGGACCGCTCTTTTGTGTACAGGGTGGTGAAAATCGGTGTTCAAGAATTGATCTGTGTGCGCCGGTTTCCGATACACTGAATGACGAAGCCGGCCTCCTGCCTTCTGTGCAACTAAAACATCCATTAATGGTAGCTTCCCATCCTTCTCAATCTCAATGGTAAATTTAATGTTGGATGGACACCGTTCATGAGATCGACGAAATGTTGTAGTGCATTTTCACTGTGAGGCCATATTAGGAAGGTGTCATCGACGGAACTCGGGAAGCAAGACGGAAATGCGTGGGATATGCTGAAACGATGGGTGCAGTGCTGTGTCCCAACGCCAACCACCACAGATGAACTCTGCAACCAGGTGAATGCAGCTCGGATGGCTATACCACTGCACGCCATTCGCACCTTATAACGTCAATGCCATCACACATGGAACAAGCTATCAGGGTCCTTGGCGGACCCTGCTACTAGACAACAGGAAACTTGCTGAAGCAAGGTGGCTGAAATGCTAATCATTTCTGCAGAACATCCTAATGTACATGTCCTGTGAATATGAACATAATATCTCTAGTCGCTCAAGGCGTTCTTTTTTTAACGTGAATGTACTTATGCACTTCATTACTTTCGTGAAACTGAAGGATATTTTGATAAAAGGATATTTCAAGAATATATATGCGTAGTAGAAAAACATTTTAACCAATAATAACCTATGTGGCACAGAAGTTTAGACAAATTGAGCAATGCGAACACTTAGGTGACATATGCGGTTATGTGGACGATTATTGTCATGTAAATGTGCGCGTTTCTCCAAAGCATCCATTTTCTTTAGTTTCACTTCAGCATTTATATTTTACAAATTATTTACAGTGATCACAATTAAATTGCCTGTGTTCTTCGTATGGTGTGCATAAATCATGCCATCACTCGTAACACTCACCACATTTTATTCAACTCTCATCACATCCTGGAGAGACATAAACATTATTCTTTTAGGTTCCGTTCCCCCCCCCCCCCCCCCATCACATTAAATAAACAGCGCTGTTAACAGGCGGAATGTCCAATATGGACATTCTATGACTTCTCATGCAACAAAGATTAAAAAAGTAGCAAATGAAGGGTGGAAACAGAAGTTCTAAGTGCCATTTTTTTTTTTACAAAAAAGGCATTTTCATTGCTATTATATTCTCGTTATTTTGCTGGATGTCTCTAGACTTGATCCGGCCGTTAATATTGAGGCACTTGTAATCATACAAGTACAGAAATAGAGCATTAGGTTTTTAACTTGTAGAACTGTAGACACCAAAAACCAGTTTTCATGTCTTTTAAATGTTGGAACTCTGGAGGCAAGCACAACTTGGCACCAGTACCATGTTTCATCTACTAATGATGTCTGAAAGGTTTGGTTTGGCAGCTGGATCAATCTAGAGACATCCAGCAGAATAACGAGAATATCACAGTAATGAAAATGTTTTTTTTTTTTGTAAAAAAAATGGCACTTAGAACTTCTGTTTCCACTCTTCATTTGCTGCTTTCATAATCTTTGTTGCACGAGAAGTAATAAAATGTCCACGTTGGAATATTGTGCTCTGTGAAACTCGAGGACGATATAGCTAAAGTAACATAACAAACCAACAACTTGGTGGAAATGAGTGAAAGTGCAGGAGCATGTTGCCAATAGTCTCCCTGTCGCGCACAGGAAGCTGCACATCACCTGGCGTGAGTTCAGCGTGACTATACCTCTAAATGAGGCTGGCCCCGCAACACGAGGCAGTTGAAGGAACGGGAAAGACAGTCTGTGTTAATCAGAGAGCAAGTACAGTCCAATGTGATGGTGTTCTTAATTACAACATGATCTGGAGACAACAGTTGGACGATTTAACACGAAACGGAATCATTGAGGACGAAGTGTGACGAGTGTAGTCCATGAGTTTGCTATTGCTCGCAGCATTGTTTCACGTGCTTGGGGAGCGTTCCGAACACAGCCTTGCTGTCCGAACCAAAGGGGTTGGTCGACCACGGTCATCTACAGCAACAGATGACCGCTACATTGCGCAACAGACAAGGAGGGACCCATGTCAAACAGTGCGTGAAATTGCACCCACATTTAATAGCACTGCAAGGCACACAATCTCACGCTCCACAGTGGCATGGTGACTGCATGAGGGTGGGCTCTTCACCTGACGACCAGTATCTTATGTTCCGTTGACAGCCGCACATCGACAGCGCCGTTTGCGATGGTGCCAGGAACATAGGGACTGGACCAACGGGGAGTAGGGTGGTGTGGTCTTCTCGGACTAGAACATAGTCTGAGTAGTGGTTTTGGGCATACCTCATATGGCGACAGGTGGGAACACGTAATGCACCCGAGTCAATCGTGTTCTTCTTTGTATTATATTGTGGGGGAGATGTACTACTGTAGTGTCCTGCGATCGGCAGCAATGAACTAACAATCAAATTTGAACATACTTTATTAACTAAAACGCCTTCTTGGCGTGCACTAATTTTCAAACGCAAGGACAGCAAGAAACACAACAATTCTTGTGGTGACAAAAGCCAGAGAAGAGTACAGGACAATGAAAAGAAATAATAACCAAAATACTATGCTACAAAATTACAAGTGGCGTTACGCCCAGCAAGATACAACTTTCTACTGAAGGCTACGGCGAGTGTTTACTAGGCTAGAGTCGGTGTAGGTATTGGCCAGAGCTGTCCTAGCTGCAGATACACACTGCCTGTCTGAGTCTGCTGGCGTGCTTATAACACCGATTCGGCAGAGTGCTACACGTAGTCACATTAGTTCCAATTGGGTGATCTCCGTCACGTGGCTTTTCACGAAGTAGTGTCGTGTTTATGCGGGAAGTCTGTTAACGTTTACATCCACTGGCGATGTTTTGATCTGAGCTCTTGAAGGGAGGTCGGCAGTCCACCTTGCTTGTCTGTTGTGCGGGCCCTCCGAGAAGGGGCGGCTACGACACT
This sequence comes from Schistocerca piceifrons, assembly GCF_021461385.2. Classification (NCBI taxonomy): domain Eukaryota; kingdom Metazoa; phylum Arthropoda; class Insecta; order Orthoptera; family Acrididae; genus Schistocerca; species Schistocerca piceifrons. The sequence goes on from NC_060140.1 coordinate 323,304,805, forward strand.
TATATGGACATACCGATCTCCAAATGTTCGGACACGATACACACTCTGATCAACTGTGAAACTGTACTCCTTTCCCGTATGTTTCTTTTCAGGGGTGCAGTCGCTCCTGGCTTCGCTATTATACGTGACAATACGCGACTGTATCTAAAAGCGCAGGTGGGGCAGCTCTTGAAACGAGATGGTGCTAGGCGAATGGAATGCTGTGCCTGGTCTCCCGACTTAAAAGTCTACTGAGCACGCGTGGGATGCGTTGGGATGACGAATTGCAGGACGTCTTGCATCAACAACCATCCAACAGATGTCAACCACACTGGTGGAGGAACAAAACGTCCTATCACAAGAACTCCTTGTGGCCAGCGGGGGAGCACGTTGCAGAGCGCGTACTGCCGTTCGTTGTAAGCACACACCCTACTAAGAACAATGACCCGCCTTTTTTAATGCCCAGGGGACCGTCATATGTTGTGATGAATTCAGTGTAATTATTGTCTTTGATTAAGAGTGTCATTTTTGTTTGTCTCGCTGTGTATTTCGTTCAGTTACCTTCTGTACTATACTGTGCCAGTTCGTTCTATGTGTGTTCAAAGTTTCATCTAGCCATGTTCTTGACGATGACACATTGTGCGACGGTTGCTTTCGTCGTTAAGTTTTGCACACCATTGTAGTTATACCAGCATTAAACTCTGGAGCAAGCCTTTCGTTCTGCAGCGGAGTGAGCGCTGACAGAAACTGTGTTCCAGGCCGCGATTCTGAGCTTTGTTCTTCGCGGGCAGCACTCATACTGACAAATCTATCCATGCACGATCCACAACCCTCCCTCAAATTAAAAAAAAAAAAAGGTTCAAATAGCTCTGAGCACTATGGGACTTAACTGCTGTGGGCATGAGTCCCCTAGAACTTAGAACTACTTAAACCTAGCTAACCTAAGGACATCACACACATCCATGCCCGAGGCAGGATTCGAATCTGCGACCGTAGCGGCCCATCGAATTTCAGTCTCGACAGCAACTCCCCCCTGCTTTCCAGACTTCACAGATCTCTCACCACACATTGCTGGAGTAGCACTAGTGGAAGAAAAGATATCGCTTTGGTGCAGGCTAGAAGTTTCTTTCCAGTGGGAGTACTTCAGTCTTTAGCGGAATGTGTCCTTTTTCGGAACTTCCTGACAGACTAAACCTGTATCCTGGACAAGAAACAGATATCGGAAGCACGCCTTTGGCAGGTAATGATCTTTATCCACTGAGCTACGCAGGCACGACTCACGACCCGCCGTTACGGGTTCAGTTCTGCCACTTCCCCGTCTTTCCAAACTCACCCTGTAGAAATCAATTTCTGTGTCCGGCTCTAGTAACGGGTAACAATAACGACACTGTTTGAGGGAATATGCGCAGTGACAGTCGCCTTCACTTACGCAACCGCTGCAGACAGGCCTCATTTCAGAAGGTGTTGACAGTTTGTAGCGTGCTGATTTCTGCTGTAAACACCGCCCATTAAATGTCTAACGCAACAATAAAAGTTCTAAGGTAGGGGAACCTAATTCCGTCTCTACTCCTAATTTCGTCCCCACAGATAATTCCGGTTGCCACAGTCGATAACTAATATTTAGCTGCGAGCGAAGCCATCGTCTTGTTGAGGGAGTCTGTTCTGTGCAGCACGTTTAGCTTCCATGTACGAAGGAACTGACTTTTTACGCTGAACTGAATGAGTGCAGCAGTCAGGTTAACAACCTGCTATTCATAATGTGAGCACATATTTGTGTACAAATATTGGGCTGTATGTTTAATAAGTTGCTTATAGTTTCTGGCGTGTAAACGCTGTAGTCAACAGCTTGAGGTGTGTTAGTGTAGCGGCCATTTTAATAAGCTTGGAGAGGTTCGTAATTCGTTTACCTTGCAGTTGGTATTTTCGTCCCGGGAAATAAATTTAGAACTGCTACAAAAATCTTATTTTATTTGCTATTTATAAACTTTTTTTTAAATTTTTCAGATGAGGGAACGTAAGCAGTGGGATAAAGAGGCCATGAAACCGGCTACTAAGGCAGTAAGAAAGAGGGACTGGGTTACAAGCCCTCAAGTAAGTTTTAGAATCCCTCGAGCAATATTGAAAGACTGTGTAAAAAGATCTGTGTATAAAGATATCTGTCTCGTAAGAAAAGGAAGGTACGATGCTCCCGTTAGAAAACCTAAGGAAACAAACACAGTCAGGAGAAAATCCTCTGGTTAGAGTGAAAGTGAGTGTTGTGGTAACACGTTTGTATGTCAACTGATAACGAAGGTAGTGATGAAAGTGAAGCTGAATGCCCTGCCTTGGTAAGCTGCATTCATCTGATAATTACGGGGAAAATGGATTCGTTGCACGAAATGTTTAATTTGGTATCATGGACGATGCTGTTCGTCTACACAGATAAAAATTCACACGTGAATCATGTTTAGAAGGCTGAAAATAACAATATTGTCCCTTCATGGTATTTGTGGTTCACAATAGTGCAAATGTTTGATACTATTAGACTGGAAAGATACACATAAATTAAATATGTTTTTCAGAATTTTTATGGGAGACGAAATTGTGAACACTTTTTTTGTATTTATGTTTCTGCAGTGTTGAAGTATATGTCAAGTACTGGCTGTAGTATAACAGTGTGGGTGTAAACTGCCAACAAATAGAGAATAAAGTCACGAACATATATAACAATTTTTAGCTTTGTCCATAACGTCTGGGTGCTTATACAGGCCCTAAGCTACTAAGGAGACGAAATTTGGGCTACGTACCTTAATAAATTAATCTAATAAATGTGAGCTTAGGTCCCGTTTCTATGAGTGTCATTACAGTAATGCCAACGTCAGCATATGGTAAATAATCTACTATCGTTGTTTTTTACGATTTTGACAGCCGTTACACGGTGAGCACCTCAAGGAAGTAATTATAGAGAGTAGAAGCTTGGTTTCTTGTATGAAACCGGCCGTACCCTTCTAAAACGAACCGTGCCGTTATGTTTCTTAAGCGACTTAGGAAATAATAGCAGACGTAAATCTGGATGACGGCACGGGGAAATGAACCAGCGCCATCCAGAAAGCGAGTCCAGTAGCTAACCCCAGTGCGCCAGCACTCTCAGTCTTGAGCAGCTGAATGGCAGCTCTTAAAGGCTGTGACGTAGCAGACTTGCCACGTGGCGACAGCGGAGCTTCCGGCACTTGTAGTGTACGTGACCACTGCGCGTCCTATCGAGCGGCTGCCATGGTGACAGCACAACAAAACACGTGGACATCACGGCGGCGCTTCTCTCGACACGTTTCTGCTGGTGAAATCTGATTCCTGCCGCTGGTCTGCCCCCTCGTAAAATAACGACCTACTTCCAGGAGGCAACTGGACTCTGACCAAGAGCTTTAGCCGAATCACAGGCACGTGTGCTATCTGCGTCTACATTCAATACTACATGGCGGAGCGTACTTCGCATTGTATCAGTTATTAAGGTTTTTTCCAGTTCCATTTACGGAAATAAGTTCAAGAAGAATGCTTCCGTGCGCTTTGTAATTAGTCTAAACCTGTCGTCACGATAGTTACAGGAGCGAATCTTAAGGGGTTTCAGTGTATTCCTAGACTCATCATTTGAAGTTGGTTCCTGAAAGCCTGTAAACAGGCGTTTTCGAGATAGTTTGCGTCTGACTTGCAAGTATCTGCCAGTTCAGTTTCTTCGGTATCTCCGTCACACTGCCCTTCTCTGTACACGTTCAATATCCTCTGTTAGTCCTATTTGGTAAGGGGCTTCACACTTGAGAAATGTTGTAGACTGACTTGGTGTGCTTTGTAAGCCACCTCCTTTGTAGATACGAGGGCCGTATGAAAAGTCCGTGCAAAATTAAAAACTACTTGCGTGTTTGGAGGAAACCTTTTTTATTTTTCGATATAGTCTCTTTTTAAACTTTTACATTTCGTCGAACGCCGTTCTAATTTGTTGATCCCTTCTGAATAATAGGATCTGTCCAAGACTGCAAAATAGCTATTAGTTGCAGCAATCACCTTCTCGTTTGAGTAAAATCTTTGTCCCGCAAGCCGTTTCTTCAAATTGGGGAACTAATAGTAGTCCGAGGGAGCCAAGTCTGGAGAATAGGGGGGATGTGAAACGAGTTTTAATCCTGTTTCCACTAATTTTGCGACCACAACTACTGAGGTGTGTGCTGGTGCATTGTCGTGATGGAAAAGGACTTTCTGCGGCCCAAATGCCGCTATTTTTCTTGCAGCTCGGTTTTCAAACGGTCCAATAACGATGAATAATATGCACCTGTAATAGTTTTACCCTTGTGAATCCCAAAAGACGGTCGCCTTAACCTTTTCGGACGAAGGAATGGTCTTCGCCTTTTTTGGTGTAGATTCTCCCTTGGTAACACATTGTTTAGATTGTTTGGTCTCAGGAGTATAATAATGAAGCCATGTTTCATGCACAGTGACGAAACGACGCTTAAAGTCCTGCGGATTTTTCCCGAACAGCTGCAAACCATCCTTGCAACACTTCACACGGTTCCGTTTTTGGTCAAACGTGAGCAATCGTGGAACGCATCTTGCGGATAGTATTCTTATGCCCAAATGTTTATGCAAAATATTATGTAAACGTTCATTCGAGATACCCATAGCACTAGTAATATCACGCACCTTAACTCTTCTGTTATCCATCACCATATCATGGATTTCATCAATGATTTCTGGAGTCGTAAGCTCCACAGGACGTCCAAAACGTTGAGCATCACTTGTGCCCATATGGCCACTCAGAAAATTTTGAAACCACTTATAAACTGTTATAATCGAAGGTGCAGAGTCACCTTAATACTTCAAGCTTCTCTTTAGTCTCCTGGCGCGTTTTGCCTTTCATAACGTAATGTTTAATCACCACACGAAATTCTTTTTCGTCCATTTTTTGGCAATCACTCGACTTCCTTGATTCACACAATGCCAAATGCAAAAAAATAGACCAATATGGCTGAAACTTAGTGTGCGTTCTTTCCAAAGATGCTAATAACTAAACATGACCTCGATATGCGCCAGTGGTGCCATCTCTCGGACTTTGCACGGACATTTCAAACGCCCTACGTAGACTGCATTCCCCTAGTGTTCCACCAATGGAATACCTGATTTACGGTTATAGAAATCAGCATAAAGACATCGGTGTCTGCAGGAAAATTAAGAGTGTCTGTTGGAATAGTTGTGCACAATGAAATTCAGTATACTAACAAATTCAGTCAGTACGTGTCTTTACTTTATATGGGTAACAGACACCATCAGTGTGAGCGCGTTGTGTACATAAACCACGATTGTGGCAATGCCACGCGGAAAGCAATTATCACGTGATGAAAATGCAAAAATCGGTGCGTTCAAGGAACTGGGTCTCTAATCGTCAAACTGCCAAGAAATTGATTATTTCGTTAGGTTTCTTACCAAATTCAGTATTGTACCACGAGCAGAAACTGGATATCACTGCTGAATCACGAAATACTTACGAAAGGCATGTTGCACGCGCACGATAGATTCGCCGTAGCGAAAATAGCACTCCACCGCCAATGCACGATATTGCTTCGACCAGTGCGACACGATTACTGCCTGTTACCTATAGGATGAAGCATGACGCTCCGCACTAGTAACAGACGGTGACATCGTCGCTGTATCTTGTTTTTAGCGCGTATTACTCAAATCTGAAATCGTCAGAACGTTGTGAAGACCTTGTATCATAGGAAGAAGACAGCATATTCCCACACACGAACTTATCATTCTCACTCACACACTCTCTTTTCCTCCGACCAAACCAAGACAGACAAGACTCTATACTACGAAATGAATAGCCAGGAACACGATTACAATAGATGGCTGCCTACCTAACGGCTTCGAGTGGCATCAAAATTTTGATTTTCCATGTTATTGGTCAAAATTTAAAAAAAATAAAAATTCTGTCATAATCTAGTCTTTAAGAGGTATAATCTTAAGTTAAAGGTTTAATACAGTAATACACATACTACAGGTAGGAACCGTGTAGCCCTACATGTCTTGATGCGGCTATACTCACGGCGCGTAAATTATCCAGACAGCATTCATCCAGTATTTGAGAATGAGAGCAGTTAGCGACTTCCAACATACTATGCACATAATTTCAAATCTTTAAGATACTTTTTCTCCCTAGCGCCCTCCACTATATTTTCACTGTTCCCTCAGTAAGACTTCAGCATCAACCATGGCGTTTTAATTTATTACTTCGTTGCTACTAATTCTGTCCGCAACACATTTCGGAGACACTATGTTCATGTATCAGTAAATGTACTTCCAAAATTATATCATTTTACGACACATAGTTCAGTACATATGACGTCATAAACCTTGAGATGCGTGAAAAACGATCCTTTTTCTAAAACGGAAATTAGATTACCCAGACGACACTTATCCAGTGTTTGACTCCGAAACCACTTAGCGATTTCTAACAAACAAAAAGCATAATCTACAACTTCTCTAAACTTTTTTTACTTCTATACTTAACGTCAAATCTTAATGCGGGATAGCCGCTCGGTCTCGGGCGCCTTGCCACGGTTCGCGTGGCTCCCCCCGTCGGAGGTTCGAGTCCTCTCTCGGGCGTGGGTGTGTGTGTGTTGTCCTTAGCGTAAGTTAGTTTAAGTTAGATAAAGTAGTGTGTAAGCGTAGGGACCGATGACCTCAGCAGTTTGGTCAGATAGGAACCTACCAAAAACTTCCAAATTTAGCGTATAAACTCATTTGTAAAGTAATCAGACGTTTAAAGCTCGTTGCTGATAATAATATATCATAAAACAAAACATTAAGTCAACTGTCAACATGAGTCTGCTTTATTATCAAACAGAACACTTATCCAACCCGATATTGCAGTGCCTGTGTATTCTGATTAGGGTGCAAAGTTCCTTTGGACAGGCAAGCATATTCAAAGAAACAGACGCTGCGGTAACTACAGCCGTAATGAAAGACATTAGATGTATTCGCAATTGCGGATAATGACAACCATCGGCTGTACTTTGCATCGTAATCAGAATAACACAGTCACTGCAGTATCGTATTTCTCTGCCGATACCGGGCAAGCGACATCAAAGTACAGCGTCTGACATGTACAGGAATATACATAATGGATTTACGAATCCAGGTCGTAGACCCATGGTTGACGACATATGGAAGTTTGGTTCTGGCCGTGAGTCGTGCAGGAATAGCCAAATGATAAGGCGACCGCTCACGATAAGCGGGAAATCCGAGTTCGCGTCCCGGTCCGGCACAGATTTTCATTGTCGTCATTCCACTGTACAGCTGAGGGCGGTCATTATTTGCAATTTGCGAATACATTTAATGATTATCCAATCGGTTCTAAATGTAAGTAGAACTATGGTTGCAGACAGGACATCGCTGTTACGGTATTCTACGGTAACCAGTTCATACGTACTGTCCCCTGACGGGATCGTGTATGCAATGGGAGTTCACTCCCCCTCAGCGTCAGTTACGGCCTGAAGATCGATGTACTGAGTCATCGAAACTGGCTGCAATGTAATAAAATGACATCGAAACGACGGCTGCAGAAGTTTCATTTTATTACGTAACGTTGTGTTTCATTTTATTATGTAAAGTTCTGCTTGTTGATCTAACTGGACGAATGGAAATGGGCCTCGCCACTCATTCATAAATTGTTTACAATGACTTCTTCATTAATTAAATTCAACATTTCTTCACAAAAACGTTTTGGGTTCACGTAATCTCTTTAAGAGTTTGTACAGTTTGTACAGGATGATAGTGTCATTAGTTGTGTAAAATCCTTACAACCGTTTTGTTTGTATTTCAGCGTGTTGTGTCACACCAGTGGGATGAACGATACGGGCTTCTATCGATTGCAGCTCTCGCACTATCGATGTTTTCAGGAGTTCGCTCTGACGTTAGTTTCACAGTCTTCTTTATCGTCTTTATCGCACGTAACATTTACCGTTTCATTAATGAAACGCCGCTCCAGTTGCTTTTTTTTAGATCTTTATGAAGTTCACACGACCGGTTTCGGTCTTTATATTACGCCATTATCAAGTGTATGTGGAACTACTAATATCAATACATAATATGATCCATAATAAATCCATTTGACTTATACTGTTTTCATCACTTGACGGTGCTTCTCCACAGTGTAAGTTTATATTATTTCTGCACTTGTACCATATGTATGTAAGCATAGTGTCTCATCTCTTATTATAAAAAATAAAAAATGTAAGTATGCCCATATATTATGTATTAATATTTGGCACCCTCAGATACACTTAATAACGGCCTAGTACACTGAAGCGCCAAAGAAACTGGTATAGGCGTGCGTATTAAAATACAGAGATATGTAAACAGGCGAATACGGCGTTGCGGTCTGCAACGCCTTTACAAGACAACAAGTGTCTGGCGCAGTTGTAGAGCTTTGGAAATTAGAAATTTGTGGTAAGATCTTATGGGACCAAACTGCTGAGGTCATCGGTCCCTAGGATTACGCACTACTTAATCTAACTTAAACTCACTTACGCTAAGAATAACACACACCCATGCCCGGGGGAGGTCTCGAGCCTCCGACGGGGGGAACCACGCGGACCGTGACAAGGCACCCAAGACCGCGCGGCTACCCCGCGCGGCTGTTATGTCTTTGGTCGTAGGATTAGGTACTGGCCCCTCCGACCAGTTAGCCAGCTCATCGATATCTCCAATGCTGAGATGACAAGATCTTTATTCGTCCGCTCGGCAATTAATGCAAGTTGGGCCACCCTTCTCTGGTTCTCGTGCGTCATAAAAATAACTGTGATGCCTGAAGGAAATTCTGCGCTTCAACCATATAACATAGAAAGTTCCTGCGATGCAAAGAAAAAGGATCGACCGAGGTAACGCAGTTGTTAGCACACTGGACTTGTATTCGGGAGGAAGACGCTTCAGATTCGCGCCAGGCCCTTCAGATTTAGATTTGTTTTGATTTCTCTAAATCGCCCAAGGCAAATTTCAGGAGAGTTCCTTTGAAAGAGAACTGCCAATTTCCTACTTCATCCTTCAAACAATCCGGGCTGGTGCTCCGCCTGCAATGACCTAGATGTCGACGGGAAGTTAAACGAAATCTTCCTTTCCTGCTTGAAACAAATTGGTTGTGTTCTTGTTTATTCCATATCCATATTGAGAGAACATACGTATGTTCTCGGTAGAACGAAAAAAGGGCACAGGGCCACGTCACTAATGTAACTAGGAGCAAAAAACACACTATTTGAGTGAAACTTCCTGGAAGATTAAAACTGTGTGCTCGACCGATACTCGAACTCGGGACCTTTGCCTTTCGCGGGCAAGTGCTCTACCATCTGAGCTACCGAAGCACGACTCACGCCCGGTACTCACAGCTTTACTTCTGCCAGTATCTCGTCTCCTACCTTCCAAACTTTACAGAAGCTCTCCTGCGAACCTTGCTGAACTAGCACTCCTGAAAGAAAGGAAACATCCCCCAGGCTGTGGCTAAGCCATGTCTCCGCAATATCCTTTCTTTCAGGAGTGCTAGTTCTGCAAGGTTCGCAGGAGAGCTTCTTCAAAGTTTGGAAGGTAGGAGACGAGATACTGGCAGAAGTAAAGCTGTGAGTACCGGGCGTGAGTCGTGCTTCGGTAGCTCAGATGGTAGAGCACTTGCCCGCGTATTCGAGTCTCGGTCCGGCACGCAGTTTTAATCAGTCAGGATGTTTCATATCAGCGCACACTCCGCTGCAGATTGGAAATCTCATTCTGGAAACGTTCCACAAGCTATGGTTAAGCCATGTCTCCGCAATACTCTTTCTTCCAGGAGTGCTAGTTGTGAAAGTTTCGCAGAAGAGCTTCGGTCAAGTTTGGAAGGTAGGAGACGGGGTACTGGCAGAATTGAAGCTCTGAGGACGGGTCGTGAGTCGTGCTTGGGTAGCTCAGTTGGTAGAACACTTTCCCCCGAAAGGCAAAGGTATCGAGTTCGAGTCTCGGTCTGGCACTCAGTTTTAATCTGCCTGTATGTCGGAAGCCTACTGATAAGCACTCTTACAATTCTATTCTGTGTCTTTGTGTAATAATTACCGAATCGGTTTGCTTATGGATGCTGCTATTACTGGGCAGTTTCCTCCAAATTTGCTCTGGTGCCTAACGAATAAGCCATATCAATTCAAATTACTACAGACGTATGTAACTGAAAAGTGACATCTTGATCTCTCCATTAGCAAAATATTCCGGACTAGCTTCCGATTAGGATCTCCGGCGCGGGGACTGCCGTTGGGGAGATGGCGGTAATATAAAGGTTGAGTAACCAGCGAAAGGATAACGTTCTACGAATCTGGACGTGGAGTGGCAAAAGTTTGAACGTGTTGGGGAAGCTAGAAAATCTGAAAAGGAAAATACTAAGGCTCAATTTAGATATAGTGGGAGTCAGTGAAGTGAAATGGGAAAGCCCGCATCTCGTGGTTGTGCGGTAGCGTTCTCGCTTCCCACGCCCGGGTTCCCGGGTTCGATTCCCGGCGGGGTCAGGGATTTTCTCTGCCTCGTGATGGCTGGGTGTTGTGTGCTGTCCTTAGGTTAGTTAGGTTTAAGTAGTTCTAAGTTCTAGGGGACTGATGACCATAGATGTTAAGTCCCATAGTGCTTAGAGCCATTTGAACCATTTGAAATGGAAAGGAGACATGGATTTCTGTTCATATGAGCACAGGGTAATGTCAAAGCAGCAGAAAATGTTATAACGGGAGCAGGATTCGCTATGAATAGGAAGGTAGGGCAGAGAGTGAGTTACTGTGAACAGTTCACTGATAGGGTTGTCCTCATCAGAATCGACAGCGAATCATCATCGACAGGGTTCAGGTTACATACCGACATCGCAACCCGAAGCTGACGAGACAAAGTATATGAAGATATTGAACACGTAATTCAGTACGTCAAGGGAGATGAGAAACTAATACTTATGGGGGACTGGAATGCGGTTGTAGGGGAAAACTTAGACGAAAGTGTTATTGGAGAATATGGGCTTGGTACTAGGAATGAGAGAGGAGAAAGATTGAGTTCTTCAAAATATTTCACCTAGTAATGGCAAATAATCTGTTCAAGAATCACAAGAGGAGTAGGAGGTATTTGGCAAAGACTGTGACATACGGGAACATTTCAGTTAGATTGCATCATGGTCAGGCAGAGATTCCGAAATCAGATATTGGTTTGTGGGTCGTACCCAGGAGCAAATATAGACTCATATCATAATTTATTACTGATAAAGAGTAGCTGAAGTTTAAGAGATGAGTCAGGATGAATCAATGCGCAAAGAAATGGGATACTGAAGTATTAAGGAATAAAGAGGTACGCTTGAAGTTATCTGAGGCTATAGATAACGCGATAAAGAATAACTCACTACGCTGTTCAGCTGAAGAGGAATGGGCATCTCTAAAACATTTCCGCTACAACTTGCGCCCGCCGCGCAGACGTGGCATTCTTTCGTGTGATCTGTTAATGGAACTTACACTACACTGACCGCAATTTGTTGATGAGATTTGCTTTCGTACGTGACTGCGCGTGGACTTTAATACTGGGCGGGTACCTTCTGTTTATGTAGCACGAAACTTAGGGGGTAATTATATTATCTGTGTGCCTTCACTGTGTCAGTGTATTTCGCCCAATTAATTGTATTAGTAACAGAAGACTTCAACTGTAGGGACGAGTAATTCCGAACTCGTAGTGCACCGATATATTAGGCAAATTTTACCCGGATTTTATGAAACAGTTTCTTCTCCAGCTGCAGGAAAAAACGTCAGTTTGACAGGAACTACCGGAACAACAGCAACAGCAAGTGTCTTTACTACAGCATCAAATCACAGCGTTGTCCATCATGAACGAGGCGACTTCGGCAGTTCCACCAACCCTTCGTTTCTTGACGGCTTACAATCTATCCAATTCAGACCGGTAACAGCCATTTTTTCTTTCGTGGTCTTCACATAGTATGTTGGGTTTGCTCCTAAGTTGTCCCCACGAAAAGTCCTGATAGTTTGTTCTTTGATGACCTTTGTAAACTGTTGTTGGATTATTAAGAGTGACAAACCCGTGTGGCATCTACTAGATTGAAATTTTACTGGCGCTGTAAACGAACGTTGGAAACCTATAAAGACTGGGTCACTGACCTTCGAGGTCTTAGTCGCCGCTGCGACTGCATTTTCTGAAGAATGCCACTGGTTGTAAGCTGATTCTTTTATTCAGGGCTTGCTTCTCCAGAATTCGCCCGACGAGGAAGCACGCGCACAGGCTTTTCGGCATTCGGACCCTTACATAGACGAAGTCCTTAAAACTGCTCAGGCTTTCCGAGTCGCAGAGGAAACCGAAAGCCAATGGGAGGCTCAGCCCGCAGTGTCCGCCATCACCACTGGTTCGATTGCAAACACTTCCCGTAAGCACGATAGGAATTAAAACACTCATGTTTCCCACTCCGGTATGTATGTTACGCCGCTCCACCACATCGATCTGGAGACATGCGAACAGGGCAGCGACACTTCAAGTGTCTTCGAACGATCTCTCTCTCTCTCTCTCTCTCTCTCTCTCTCTCTCTCTCTCTCTCGTAGTTCACTTTCAGAATCTTTTCGGAGTTTACCGTCTCGACGGAACTCCAATCCACGCACTTTTCCCTTTTATCCTCAGTGTTCCCACCGACATCCACATCTGTTGGCCACTTGTTTTTCGTGCGGCATTTGGGGCCACATTAATGGTGTGTGTCCGTCGTCTGACACCTGCCAACTTAGGTACGATGCGGAGTCTGGTTCTGCCATTCCCTCCCTAGTTGGAACTCGTCAGTGCTTTCCTAATGAAGAAACACTGACTCATCCTGATAGTGGTAAACCTGTCAAATTATTAATGCTACAAGCGAATGGTTGGGGAGTTTCTTTTCAGGTGGATAGTAGCTCATCCTCTTGTATTAATATACGTTGCGTTAGATGCTCCTCCGCTACTATCCTTTGCGTAGGAAAGTAACGGCATATGGTGGCCATGATATACACGTAAAAGATGTTGTTGGTATTAAAGTCTCTTATAAAAATATTTCAAGGAATCTGTAATTTTTTGTTATTACATCTCGTATGGTTAGATGTTTCCAAACAGTATGGGTTTCGTCTTCCTAGTTCCCTCTTTCCAGTGAGCCTGTAATTCATTATCGTTTTTGGCAATCTGTTTTCTGTCATTCTATCATACCATTTCATTCTATTCTCAACTGCCTCATTTATTACAGCCTCTTACATATCTCATGAACTTCATCTCTGCTGCTTGTATACGTGATTTTTATTCCTTTGTTACTGTCCATGGTTTGGAACCATATTCAAAAGTACAGCAATAACTGTGTAGACTTTAACTTGTGTTTCTTTCCTTGTTTTTCTTGCTAAATTTCTTTCAGTTGTTCCGCAGATATCTTGATATTTATTAACCTTCTTCTCAATGTCTTTGTCCTAGGTAAAACTAATATGTCCTAGATAGCTGAAGTGGGATACTTGGTCCAAATTTTTTTCATTTGCTATTATTTTCGATCTGACTACAATCTTCCCTTTGAAAACCATTATTTTTGTGTTACTTGCAGATACAATTAAGTTGTAATATATTGCGTTTTGGCTCAGTCTTTACACTGCAGCAAAAATTCATTTAAAATCAGAGTAACTACCTCGCTTCTCGCGAGCGTACCCCATCCCGCACGTCCCGACGGACGATGTTACGACAAAATTACACTACTGGCCATTACACCAAGAAGAAATGCAGATGATAAACGTGAATTCATTGGAGAAATATACAGGGTGATTCAAAAAGAATACCACAACTTAAAAAAATGTGTATTTAATGAAAGAAACATAATATAACCTTCTGTTATACATCATTACAAGGAGTATTTAAAAAGGTTTTTTTTCACTCAAAAACAAGTTCAGAGATGTTCAATATGGCCCCCTCCAGACACACGAGCAATATCAACCCGATACTCCAACTCGTTCCACACTCTCTGTAGCGTATCAGGCGTAACAGTTTGGATAGCTGCTGTTGTTTCTCGTTTCAAATCATCAATGGTGGCTAGGAGAGGTGGCCGAAACACCATATCCTTAACATACCCCCATAAGAAAAAATCGCAGGGGGTAAGATCAGGGCTTCTTGGAGGCCAGTGATGAAGTGCTCTGTCACGGGCTGCCTGGCGGCCGATCAATCGCCTCGGGTAGTTTACGTTCAGGTAGTTACGGACAGATAAGTGCCAATGTGATGGCGCTCCATCCTGCTGAAATATGAATTGTTGTGCTTCTTGTTCGAGCTGAGGGAACAGCCAATTCTCTAACATCTCCAGATACTGTAGTCCAGTTACAGTAGCACCTTCGAAGAAAAAGGGACCAAAAACTTTATTAGCTGAAATGGCGAACAAATGTACAACTAAATGAAACTTTATAGCTCCCTTAATTCGCCGACAGATAGTGCTTAGCTCTGCCTTTTGTCGTTGCAGAGTTTTAAATTCCTAAAGTTGTGGTATTCTTTTTGAATCACCCTGTATTATACTAGAACTGACATGTGATTTCATTTTCACGCAATTTGGGATCCTGAGAAATCAGTATCCACAACAACCACCTCTGGCCGTAATAAAGGCCTTGATACGCCTGGGCATTGAGTCAAACAGAGCTTGGATGGCGTGTACAGGTACAGCTGCCCATGCAGCTTCAACACGATACCACAGTTCATCAAGAGTAGTGACTGGCGTATTGTGACGAGCCAGTTGCTCGGCCACCATTGACGAGACGTTTTCAATTGGTGAGAGATCTGAAGAATGTGCTGGCCAGGGCAGCAGTCGAACGTTTTCTATATCGAGAAAGGCCCGTACAGGACCTGCAACATGCGGTCGTGCATTATCCTGCTCAAATGTAGGTTTCGCATGGGTCGAATGAAGGGTGGAGCCAAGGATCGTAACACATCTGACATGTAACGTCCACTGTTCAAAGTGCCGTCAATGCGAACAAGAGGTGACCGAGACGTGTAACCAATGGCACCCCATACCATCACGCCGGGTGATACGCCAGTATGGCGATGACGAATACACGCTTCAAATATACGTTCACCGCGATGTCGCCAAACACGGATGCGAGCATCATAATGCTGTAAACAGAACCTGGGTTCATCCGAAAAAATGACGTTTTGTCATTCGTGCACCCAGGTTCGTCGTAGAGGACACCATCGCAGGCGCTCCTGTCTATGATGCAACGTCAAGGGTAACCGCAGCCACGGTCTCCCAACTGATAGTCCATACTGCTGCAAACGTCGTCGAACTGTTGGTGCAGATGGTTGTTGTCTTGCAAACGTCTTGCAAACGTTCCCTCGTCCAGGGATCGAGACGTAGCTGCACGATCCGTTACAGCCATGCGGATAAGATTCCTGTCATCTCGACTGCTAGTGATATGAGGCCGTTGGGATCCAGCACAGCGTTCCGTATTACCCTCTTGAACCCACCGAATCCATATTCTGCTAACAGTCATTGGATCTCAACCAACGCGAGCAGCAGTGTTGCGATACGATAAACCGCAATCGCGATAGGCTACAATCTGACCTTTATCAAAGTCGGAAACGTGATGGTACGCATTTCTCCTCCTTACACGAGGCATCACAACAACGTTTCACCAGGCAACGCCGGTCAACTGCTGTTTGTGTATGAGAAATCGGTTGGAAACTTTCCTCATGTCAGCAAGTTGTAGGTGTCGCCATAGGCGCCAACCTTGTGTGAATGCTCTGAAAAGCTAATCATTTGCATATCACAGCATCTTCTTCCTGTCGGTTAAATTTCGCGTCTGTAGCACGTCATCTTCGTGGTGTAGCAATTTTAATGGCCAGTAGTGCAGACAGACTGGAGGCCCTCGTGGTTATTATCCCTGTCTCATGGAGCCAGTGGGATTCACCCCTTGCGATTGAGAAAAGCTGGATGGTTCTTCCGATGACATGGCAATTTGAGACCGTTAGTGCCCCTAGTCATCGTCGATACTACACGCAAGCGTATAGGCATGCGTATTCAAATACAGAAATATGTAAACAGCGAGAATACGGCGCTGCGGTCGGAAACGCATATATAAGACAAAAAGTGTCTGAGGCAGTTGTTAAGTCGGTTACTGCTGCTACAATGGCAGATTATCAAGATTTAAGTGAGTTTCTACGTGGTGTTACAGTCGGCGGACGAACCATGGGACAGCATTTCCGAGGTAGTGATGAAGTGGGGATATTCCTGTGCGACTGTTTTACGAGTGTACCTTGAATATCAGGAATCCGGTAAAACATCAAATCTCCGACATGGCTGCGGCCGGAAAGAGATCCTGCAAGAACGGGACCAACGACGACTGAAGAGAATCGTTTAACGTGACAGAAGTGTGGCCCTTTCGCAGACTGCTGCAGATTTCAGTGCTGGGCCATCAGAAAGTGTCAGCGTGCGAACTATTCGATGGAAGATAATCGAAATGGGCTTTCGGAGACGAAGGCTCACTCGTGTACCCTTGATGACTGTACGACACAAAGCCTTACGCCTCGCCTGGGCTTGTCAACGCCGACAATGGTTGATAACTGGAAACATCTTGCCTGGTCAGACGAGTCTCATTTGAATTTGTATCGAACGGATGGACTTGTAATATGGAGACACAATTAATAAAATGTTCAGGGCGATTGTGTCGTGGTCTAAGGTCGTTTTTTCTTTTTTGGTCATCAGTCTACTGACTGGTTTGATGCGGCCCGCCACAAATTCCTTTCCTGTGCTAACCTCTTCATCTCAGAGTAGCACTTGCAACCTACGTCCTCAATTATTTGCTTGACGTATTCCAATCTCTCTTCCTCTACAGTTTTTGCCCTGTACAGCTCCCTCTAGTACCATGGAAGTCATTCCCTCATGTCTTAGCAGATGTCCTATCATCGTGTCCCTTCTACTTATCAGTGTTTTCCACATATTCCTTTCCTCTCCGATTCTGCGTAGAACCTCCTCATTCCTTACCTTATCAGTCCACCTAATTTTCAACATTCGTCTATAGCACCACATCTCAAATGCTTCGATTTTCTTCTCTTCCGGTTTTCCCACAGTCCATGTTTCACTACCATACAATGCTGTACTCCAGACGTACATCCTCAGAAATTTCTTCCTCAAATTAAGGCCGGTATTTGATATTAGTAGACTTCTCTTGGCCAGAAATGCCTTTTTTGCCATAGCGAGTCTGCTTTTGATGTCCTCCTTGCTCCGTCCGTCATTAGTTATTTTACTGCCTAGGTAGCAGAATTCCTTAACTTCATTGACTTCGTGACCATCAATCCTGATGTTAAGTTTCTCGCTGTTCTCATTTCTACTACTTCTCATTACCTTCGTCTTTCTCCGATTTACTCTCAAACCATACTGTGTACTCATTAGACTGTTCATTCCGTTCAGCAGATCATTTAATTCTTCTTCACTTTAACTAAGGATAGCAATGTCATCAGCGAATCGTATCATTGATATCCTTTCACCTTGTATTTTAATTCCACTCCTGAACCTTTCTTTTATTTCCATCATTGCTTCCTCGATGTACAGATTGAAGAGTAGGGGCGAAAGGCTACAGCCTTGTCTTACACCCTTCTTAATACGAGCACTTCGTTCTTGATCGTCCACTCTTATTATTCCCTCTTGTTTGTTGTACATATTGTATATGACCTGTCTCTCCCTATAGCTTACCGCTACTTTTTTCAGAATCTCGAACAGCTTGCACCATTTTATATTGTCGAACGCTTTATCCAGGTCAACAAATCCTATGAAAGTGTCTTGATTTTTCTTTAGCCTTGCTTCCATTATTAGCCGTAACGTCAGAATTCCCTCTCTCGTCCCCTTACTTTTCCTAAAGCCAAACTGATCGTCACCTAGTGCATTCTCAATTTTCTTTTCCATTCTTCTGTATATTATTCTTGTAAGCAGCTTCGATGCATGAGCTGTGAAGCTGATTGTGCGATAATTCTCGCACTTGTCAGCTCTTGCCGTCTTCGGAATTGTGTGGATGATACTTTTCCGAAAGTCAGATGGTATATCGCCAGACTGATATATTCTACACACCAACGTGTATAGTCGTTTTGTTGCCACTTCCCCCAATGATGTTAGAAATTATGATGGAATGTTATCTATCCCTTCTTCCTTATTTGACCGTAAGTCCTCCAAAGCTCTTTTAAATTCCGATTCTAATACTGGATCCCCTATCTCTTCTAAATCGACTCCTGTTTCTTCTTCTATCACATCAGACAAATCTTCACCCTCATAGAGGCTTTCAATGTATTCTTTCCACCTATCTGCTCTCTCCTCTGCGTTTAACAGTGGAATTCCCGTTGCACTATTAATGTTACCACCGTTGCTTTTAATGTCACCAAAGGTTGTTTTGACTTTCCTGTATGCTGAGTCTGTCCTTCCGACAATCATATCTTTTTCGATGTCTTCACATTTTCCCTGCAGCCATTTCGTATTAGCTTCCCTGCACTTCCTATTTACTTCATTCCTCAGCGACTTGTATTTCTGTATTCCTGATTTTCCCGGAACATGTTTGTACTTCCTCCTTTCATCAATCAACTGAAGTATTTCTTCTGTTATCCATGGTTTCTTCGCAGCTACCTTCTTTGTACCTATGTTTTCCTTCCCAACTTCTGTGATGGCCCTTTTTAGAGATGTCCATTCCTCTTCAACTGTACTGCCTACTGCGCTATTCCTTATTGCTGTATCTATACCGTTAGAGAACTTCAAACGTACCTCGTCATTCCTTAGTACTTCCGTATCCCACTTCTTTGTGTATTGATTCTTCCTGACTAATATCTTGAACTTGAGCCTACTCTTCATCACTACTATATTGTGATCTGAGTCTATATCTGCTCCTGGGTACGCCTTACAATCCGGTATCTGATTTCGGAATCTCTGTCTGACCGTGATGTAATCTAACTGAAATCTTCCCGTATCTCCCGGCCTTTTCCACGTATACCTCCTCCTCTTGTGATTCTTGAACAGGTTATTCGCTATTACTAGCTGAAACTTGTTACAGAACTCAATTAGTCTTTCTCCTCTTTCATTCCTTGTCCCAAGCCCATATTCTCCTGTAACCTTTTCTTCTACTCCTTCCCCTACAACTGCATTCCAGTCGCCCATGACTATTAGATTTTCGTCCCCCTTTACATACTGCATTACCCATTCAATATGCTCATACACTTTCTCTATCTGTTCATCTTCAGCTTGCGACGTCGGCATGTATACCTGAACTATCGTTGTCAGTGTTGGTCTGCTGTCGATTCTGATTAGAACAACCCGGTCACTGAACTGTTCACAGTAACACACCCTCTGCCCTACCTTCCTATTCATAATGAGTCCTACACCTGTTATACCATTTTCCGCTGCTGTTGATATTACCCGATACTCATCTGACCAGAAATCCTTGTCTTTCTTCCACTTCACTTCACTGACCCCTACTATATCTAGATTGAGCCTTTGCATTTCCCTTTTCAGATTTTCTAGTTTCCCTACCACGTTCAAGCTTCTGACATTCCACGCCCCGACTCTTAGAACGTTATCCTTTCGTTGATTATTCAATCTTTTTCTCATGGTAACCTCCCCCTTGGCAGTCCCCTCCCGGAGATCCAAATGGGGGACTATTCCGGAATCTTTTGCCAATAGAGAGATCATCATGACACTTCTTCAATTACAGGCCACATGTCCTGTGGATACACGTGTCTTTAATGCAGTGGTTTCCATTGCCTTCTGCATCCTCATGTCGTTGATCATTGCTGATTCTTCCGCCTTTAGGGGCAATTTCCCACCCCTAGGACAAGAGAGTGCCCTGAACCTCTATCCGCTCCTCCGCCCTCTTTGACAAGGCCGTTCGCAGAATGAGGCTGACTTCTTATGCCGGAAGTCTTCGGCCGCCAATGCTGATTATTTATCAAAATTTAGGCAGTGGTGGGGATCGAACCCGGGACCGAAGACGTTTTTGATTATGAATCAAAGACGCTACCCCTAGACCACGGGTACCCATCCTAAGTTATTTCACTTCAAAACCCGACGTTTCGTTCCCATCTGCGGAGGACATTTTCAAGGCGGATCGTAGCTTTGCCTAACGTCCGTTTCACACCATGGCTCGCTACTGACTACAGCAAAATTCCGCTTCCGCGAGCTTTCGTGCAGTGCCGTGACGTCACATGTTTTGAATACGCGAACGGAACTGGCCGGTGTCGACTGCCGTCGTCCACTGTTTCTATCATCCCATGTGGAAGACTGGTACACTTCAGCACCGCAATCCAAATTTCATCCAATTTCACGCCCTCCTCCTTCCTGTTATAATTCCTGGGGTATTTCACAATCTCTATGGCCTCTCTGTATAGGCTTTTGTGGTATCCGTTTGTGGCTGCCAGTGCATGTGTCCGGTCAAAATGAATTGATGGTCTCTTGGCTGTAAAGCATGTTCCAAAACAGCTGATGTGTCAATATCCCCTCTTCTGAAACTGCCCTTGTGCTCCTCGAGTCGTTTTTGACAGTTCTTTTTGTAGTACCCACGAACACCTCCCCACAACTACACGGAATCCTATCAATTCTATCTTTTTCCAGGGGTTATTTTACATGATCTTGTATCTTCCATTTGGATGTGTAAATTACCGCAATGTTCCGCTTTCTCAAGATTTTTACTATGCGGTCAATCACGTCCTTAATGGAGACAACCTCGTAAATTCATGGACCCTGCATGTCAGCAGGGTGGAGGCTCTGTAATGGTGTGGGGTGCAGGGGTGCATGCAGTTGGAGTGATATGGGACCTCGATATGTCTAGATACGTCTCTGATAGGTGGTACGTACGTAAGTATCCTGTCTGATGATCTGCATCCATTCATATCCTTTGGCTTTTCGACGGACTTGGGCATTTCCAGCAGGAGAATGCGACACCCCACACGTCCAGAACTGCTACGCAGTGGCCCCAAGAGCACTCTTCTGTGTTTCAACACTTCCTCCCCTGAACCAGGGCGGCCGAGCGGTTCTAGGTGCTTCAGTCTGGAACCGCGCGACCGCTACGGTCGCAGGTTCGAATCCTGTCTCGGGCACGGATGTATGTGATGTCCTTAGGTTAGTTAGGTTGAAGTAGTTCTAAATTCTAGGGGACTGATGACCTCAGAAGTTAAGTCCCATAGTGCTCAGAGCCATATGAACCATTTTGAACCGCCTAGAACCGCTTGTTCACAACGGCCGGCGAATGCTTGTCAGAGTATTGCATTCTCCGCATTTACACAGCAAATGAATGCAGCGTAAATACGTCATAGTTTTTTATACTTTTGTTTTTATTTTATGTCTAGTTTACTAGTTTGCCAGTAACTTTATTTAAATGTTGATTGAAAGTGCTGTTAAAAAACAGTGCTAATTTAAAAGTGGTCAGTCGCATGTGTTAGCGGAGAACCTTTTGTAAAAGAATGCCAAAAGACACTTCTGACCTAGCAGGTGTAAATAATTAAAGTTTTAAACATGGCTGCGTAGTCAGCGACAGTTCACAAATTAAAGTTAAAGCAATTACAGCCCTCGGTCGCAAAATTTAAGTCTTTTGACCTGGTTTTGACACTTCACTTGACCAAAGGCTTAAACTTTAAGGTGTAAATAATTGTTTAAACTATATTCAGCGACAATTCATGCTTATTTAACGTGAGCGCATTTGCGCACGAATGCTACCTTATTTATTTATGACCCAACTATTATGTATTATAAAACGTCTGACTGTAACCGAATGATTATAACATATCTTTTATTTAAATATTTTTGTAATATATTAGTTAAATCAAAGCATGTCCGTGGAGCTTGACAGCGACGTATTTTTGGTGGGGCCACAGCGGAGGCAAGTGGAGATGGGAACTTTTCGAGTGAAGAGCTCAAGGGAGCGATTCGGGGCACTTTGTCAAGTGTAGGAAGAAGACAGGCCTGCCTAGGGTATCGTACGTGATTCATTGATGGAGACGATTGATCCTGGGCGTTGAACGGCTTTTGAAGGGACTAACTCACGAGAGGTCTGAATCTGCTCCGCCTATGTTACGGAACTGAGGACAGACGGAGTATGGCTTACTATTCTTTGTATCGGTAATGTTAATTTATGAATCATCATGTTGAACTCTGAACTGTTTTGAGCTGATGAATATTTCGTATATTGTGATCACAATATGGACTTTGTTTTCGCTAGTTTTTGATAACTGTTTAGTTTGGGGATTTTGCTACCATTCTCGTAACGCTCTGCATGTAACTTTACTGCAGTTGATAAGGGTATTTTCTGCCTGTATTTTAACGGAATATCGTTGGACCACTTCCCGTTTATTTGAGATGTCTTTTTTGAATAAACATTATTCAACATAATTCTCTGTCGCCTACATCAATTACAGACGTTAGAACAGAACCCTTGTTATTAAATTAGTCGTTTAACTTTTACATTGTATTTTTGCGTATTTTAATAACTCAGTTCTATTCAGTGCCAAGACTGACTGCAGGATCACAGCCACAGGTTATTATTTGTAGCGAATGAGCTGCGGGGCACGAAAGCAGACGTGCGCGGCCCGACCTTATGAATACATCGAGCCATTATTCTTCTTAAACAGAACCGTGCGTAGCCCAAGTACCCAAAGTACGAGTAACTGAAGGTAAAAAAGCAACTGATTTACTGTTTAGGAAGAGCAAGTGCTGAGCAGTAGCCGTTAAGTAGTGTCGCATTTGGGGCCTCGTTCGGGATATGAGCCTAATCCCTTTAGAATTGCGATTATAATTCTAGCTCGTTACAATATTTTGAGATCTAGGCCCCAAACCTGCTACGTGATAGACAGGTTGTGTGGGGGTCAGAGCATGCGTGCTTGAGAATCGATAGCAAAAGTTATCTGTGGGGAAGTTAGCAGCTGACCTTCAAGAAAGAAGATGGAGTATACGCTTAGGAGTCCTGAGTTCGAGTCTGCAGCGGCCAGCAGCAGCGGAGACCTCGACGGCGGCTTAGCGGCAGTAGCGGTAATGGCAACGCGTGCTACCGGCGGCTACTTCGAGTTCATTGACAGCGTCTACATTTTCGTTAGCAGCAGTACCGTCGAAGCATCCTACTGTGTTGGCGTCCAAGACGCTCAATGCTGCCCAATGCAAGAAGCATTGACCATCGTTTACACAGGTAGGAAATTTCGCACCTATCTGCATGGCGTCAAATTGCACCTGCTGACTGACCACAAACCACTACTCACACAGTTTGGACCGCATTCTAGCCTCCTGGACAGGACGGCGCAAAGGCTGCAAAGATGGGCATTGTTCTTATCAGTCTATACCTATGACATCCTCTATAAGCCGCCCAGCCCCCACGCAAACGCCGATCCATTGTCCTGGCTTCCAGGGGGCCCAGATTCTGAATTTGATGTACAGGAAGTGGTTATATTTCAGGTGGACCCTGATTCTGCATCGACCGTGCACGATTTTCCCCTTGATGATACTTCGGCCGCAGCCCAGGCCAAAGAGCAGACCCTTCGTCCTGTTGAGTTACTTGTTGGTTTAAATACAGGTGGCCGCAGCGTATCTTGGCAAAGGACAACAGTGTCCTCAAAACTTTCTTTCCTTGTAAAAGAACAGCTTCTCCCTCCATGATGACGTTCTCCTGCTGCAAACAGAAGAAAAACTGCCTGGGGTCGTTGTTCCCCCAGCTCTGCGCCCCAGGGTTCTTGAACTCCTGCAGTTGGGTCACTGGGTGCACCCCATGTGAAACAACTGGCATACCACCACTGATACCGGTCGTCCGTCGACGAGAACATCAGAACAATGGTCTGGTCTTACACTGCATGTGCTCAGACACAATCTGCACCACCAAAGTGTTTTCGTCCTGGGGCCCTGTCAGGCCCTTGGAAGAGACTCCATAAAGACTTCATTGATCCTTTCTTGCATCAGGTGTGGTTAGTTGCGATAGACTCATACTCGAAATATTTGTATATAGGCTTGTGGTATCACATTTTGATACCATCTCACGAGCATTCTACAGTTGGTAAAAGAATTGCAAGTTTCCGTTTGAGCCAATAGTGGTCACGCGGGATCTGGTGGACCCATTTGTGTGTGCCCTCTGAGCCACGACTTCAGCGGCTCTGCACTACGAACGCCCTCTGCTTCTGCAATATAGGATGGCCAGTGGCAAACACGGAGTCTACTTGCACTTGGAGCCTCGGCGCTATGACACCATCGTTCATATTAACTGCAGCCAGCCTCATCGTAGTTGAAATTGTATGAGTTGGACTCAGATTCTTGCTGCATTATTTGTAACGAGTCTTAGTTTGCTTGGAGAAATGCGTGTCAAGTAAATCTTGTTTTTATTGTGATAACTTGTTCGCTAATCATTCTTGGTCCTGTCCAGCTTTCCTATGACGACAGTTTATGCACCACTGTGTAGTCTACCTTTCCTTACAATGGAGTATGTGGTCATACACGACACGACCTCATGGGCTTCAAGGCAATGACGAATGTGATCAAGGCCCTGTCGCAAATCTTTGCCATATTCAGGCCATCGTCTCTAACAATGGCCCCCAATTCACCTCCACCATTTTCCTGTTTCTGCGACGAGCACAGGATACAAGACCCTCGTATGGCTCCATTTCACCCTCAATCCAATGGGGAGGTGGAATGGATGCTGCTGACTTTCAAAAAGAAGATGGGGGTCGTGGCAAAATCTACCCTGAGAACGAAGTCTTTCGCGACAGCACTTACATGTGAAACATTCTCGGTTTTCTTGCCGCGTCAATTCGGGATACAACCTCAAGCTTTCGACGATAGCCTCCATCGTCAGTCAGTTGCTCCTGACGGTGACGATGGAGGCTACTGTCGAAAGCTTGAGATTTTATCCCGAATTGAGGCTGCAAGAAAACCGAGAATGTTTTACACATCAAATCTACCCTATCAGATGATGCCCTCACCTTTTTCTTGGCCACCACCTGACACCCCTCTCTTCCAGTACCAGCTGCAACAGGTCTGCCTTCCACAAGTGCCGTAGACTTGGCGGTACCTGCCTCCATGCAGCCTGAAGTCCTCGAGAGGGAGATCCAGGAGCGTCCGGATTCGGCTCCAGCGATGGCCCCCCAGATCCAGTTCCAGAGCCCCAGGTGAAGCTAGCACAAGCTGGGGAATGGGGTGGTACCACATCTATGTGCGAGGGAGGGAGCGATATGGAACCGTCACACTTGTTGGAGATCGATCCCTACCTGCAGCTCTCTGCACTGGTAGTGTTACGCTCTACTAGCTGTCTCCACAACCAGCGTTCTGGGTAGAGGCCACACCCTGCGCCACACCCTGCTGCAAAGGTCACTTCTCCTGGCAGGACCACGTGACCACCGACCGGCTATAACCATGAGCCCGCCGTTCAGAGATGGGTGGCATTGTCTCGTGTGTTCTCTTGAGGGAAATTTCACTTTACTGACCGCTATCTGTTGACGACATTTCCTTTGATTCAAGACTTCTGATGGACTTTAATATTGACTGGCTGTCTTATATTTGCGTAACACCCAACTTAAAAGATATTATATTAACTGTGTAGCTCTACTATGTCACTGTATTTCGCCCATTAAATTGTGCTCATAACTGCAAACATTGCACGCTGAGTGCATGAAAAATTTCATTTATATTTGTGGCAACACTGCGTGGCTTTATTCTAAGATAGTTCGATTCCAGAATTGCTAATCCATTTCCTTTCTAGGAACATTTTGCGTATACTGTAAATTGTTATGAGCATATATTTCAGACATGTCCCAAATGGATTTCGTCCTACAACCAGTTCTAAACATAGTGCAATAGCTGGCAGCAACACAGGAGTTCGTGGTGGCGTGCTAGGCCCGACTCGAAAAGCACAAGGAATACGATCGGTGATTGGAGTCCTGCAACAATTATATCCAGCGGCTAGAATAACAATAACCCTAGAATTATATATCAGGTGATGTGGTACGAAAATAATTTTTATTAATATATGGAGGATCCGCTGTTTTTCATCTTCTTCAGGTATTGTCAACGACTTGTGAACAAGCGACTGTCGTATTCTGACGTTAATGAATGGCTTGCAACATATTTCCACTCGAAAGTTCAAGTTGCTGCTCACATAGATTTCTTCACTGTTTCTAGAAGTCAAATCAAAGCTATAAAGACTGGATTATTCAATTACAGAGCAGGACACAGGAATGTAAATTTCATTGTCAAAATGATTAATGGAAGAAATCTTATGGCGACTGACTAATTCGCGGCTTGCGTATCATGAACGTCATTGACAATAAATTAAAGAAGGACCTGCTTAACCTAACAGACCCATCATTACAAGATTGTTTGCCATTGATCTGGGCATACGAACAAACGCATGTATCTGTGGAAGCGATAGAGTGCGACGATGCTGACGTATTCGTTACACTTCAACAGCCGGCATTGCCAAGCAAACAGAAGGCCAGTCCCGGAAATCACAGTGTGTGGATGCTACTCGAGGCAAACAGGTAGATGTGGCGTAAAAAGCAGAACAGACGATTGTTAGTGTCGCAACATGTGTTGTAATTGAGAATGAGATTTTCACTCTCCAGCGGAGTGTGCGCTGATATGAAACTTCCTGGCAGATTAAAACTGTGTGCCGGACCGAGACTCGAGTTCGAGTCTCGGTCCGGCACACAGTTTTAATCTGCCAGGAAGTTTCATATGTTGTAATTGCTGTAAAAAGACCCGACATAGAGATGAGATGTGCAAAATGAAGGAAACCGCCAGAAACAGTGGCACTCAAACATACATCATGTAAAAATTGAAAAACTTTCACAGAGGAAACGTCACTTGAACGCCACCTTTGCAGGCAATAACAAGTCAGAATCTGCAAATCATAGAGTTGACAAAGCATCGATCAATTTTCAAATTTCCACATGGTCGTCAATTTCAATCGTTAACTAGCACGCACATCGAAGGTTATGGATACCAAAGTTAGCAGACTTTCAAAGTTCGCTGTTTAGTTACTGTAGTCAGTAGATGCCGGTCAAACAACAATTTTCAACAGTTGTGTAAAAAATTCGTAGTTGTAAGTTCAAATGAATCGACGAATTTAGTAGGACTGAATCTCTCCAATGTTTTGGGCTTCACTATTCACGAGTGAGCGAATCAAATTCAAACTGACATCCCGAATACAAAGTTAGCTCTTGTAAAAATGTGACATTTTTCCGACGGGAAGAGTAGTGTCTAAGGTTGTTGTTGAGTTGTGGGAAGAGACCAAACTGCGAGGTCATCGGTCTCGTCGGATCAGGGAAGAACGCAGAAGGAAGTCGGCCGTGCCCTTTCAAGGCAACCATCGCGGCATTTGACTGGAGCGATTTAGGGAAATCACGAAAAACCTAAATCAGGACGCGGGATTGAACCGTCGTCCTCCCGAATGTGTCGAAGGAAGGGATATGTTATGCTGATGCCATTAATGCGGTTTCGAAATTCTGCGACGCACTCGGCATATCTTTTGTTAAAAAAATGAAGTGTAGCTGGAAATCAAAATAACTAGAATGAGTTTACCGAAGGCATAAGATCTACATCTACATCTATATCTACGTACATACTCGTCAAGCCATCGTACGGTGCGTGGCACAGGGTACCCTGCTGTTCCACTCTCAGACAGAATGAGGGAAAGAATACTGTATGTGTCTCCGAATGGGCCGGAATATCTCGTGTTTTATCTTCGTGATTCTGCAGTCAGCTTCAAAAGCCAGTTCTCTAAATTTTCCTTCCCTCCAGGGATTCCCATTTGAGTTCCAGGAGCATCTTCTTGTGTTATTCGAACCTACCGCTAACTAATTTAGCAGCCTGCGTTTGAATTGCATCGGTGCCTTCCTTTAATCCAACCTGGTGCGAATCACAAACAGTCCTGCAGTACTCAAGGACAGGTCGTACTGGCACCCTATATGCAGTTTCCTTTACAGATGAACCACACTTTCCCAAAAATTCTCCCAGTAAACCGAAGTCGATCATTCGCCTTCCCTACAACAATCCTCACATGGTCGTCCTCTTTCATATCATTCATAGTCCCGTGCCGTTTTACCTGCAGACATTTGAAGGACGTGACTGTGTCAAGTAGGACATTACTAGTGGTGTATCCGAACATTACGGGTTTGTTTTTCCACCTCAACCGCATTAAGTTAAATTTTTCAGCATTTAGAGCTAGGTGCCATTCAGTACACCAACTAGAAATTTTGTCTACGTCATCTTGTATCACTTTCGACACTTTCCCGTACGCCACAGCATCATCAGCAAACAACCACAGATTGCTGCCCCCGTTGTCCGCCAGATCATTTATCTCTATAGAAAATAATAGCGGCTCTGTCACACTTCCCTGGGACACGCTACCCTTGTCCCCGATGAACATCTCTGATGAACACTTGTCGTAGAGTACAACATACGGGGTTCTATAACTTAAGAAGTCTTTAAGCCACTCACATACCTGGGAAAGTATTCCGTGTGCTTGTACCTTTGTTAACAGCGTGCAATGAGGTACCGTGTCAAATGATTTTCTGAAATCTAGAAATATGTAATCTGCCTGTTGTTCTTGTAATCTTATTCTCCCGCACATTACCTGTTGATTATCACTCATTTCCTAGTTAATTTCTTTTAATAAACTCCGAGAGGAATAAGATTTACAAATAAACTTTTTTACTTATCTTCTTTTCTCGGGAGTAGCTCCAGTTAGTCATGTCTAGGGATTGATTCTTCGGGCTGAAATTTTGGACAATGTTGGTTTCAAATGACATGATAATGTTTAAGTAAACCCGCTCCGTAATTTCTTTTCTTGTAATGTTTGTTATGTCAAATTTTTCTATATCACACCGTCTTTTCAATTTCCACTTCATTTTCAAAAATTACATTTTTATTGCCAAGCATAAAAACACGTCCGATCACATCAGAGACATGCCCACTACTACTCATTCTACGGTACTAACAATATTCCAAAGAGCTCACAAACAAAAGGAGTTTACAAACTTTCTTGACAAAAGAAGATTCTTCACCAAGTTATATCATTATTTTGTAAATGAATGCAGAAATAAATTTAATAATTAGCGTCAGATAGCGTAATTAATAATAGGAATTTTAAGTATGACAGATATTTCGTAATTTCAAATTTTTCCAAAAGAAGAGCAATTTTAACTGTCCATTCAGAGTTAATACATATCAATTGTTATAAAGTAATAAAGTAATTTCTTTTTATACATTTTAGCCTGAAATGTAATACATCGTATACAAAATCATATGAAATTCTTTTAGGAAAACAGCTGAGATAATATTAATCTATACAAGATTCGAAAATATTTTTGGTATCAATTGATTCTGATGCATAAAGGTAATGTTAGAGGATGGTGTCCCTATACACCCTTCATCCATAGTTCGTAGTATATCATGCGATAAAAGGACGCGCTGAGTTTCACATGAGCGATGATGTCTAAAACGGTACTGATTCGTTGACCAGTAGTCAATGGCAGACGTCGATCGTAGTTGTACGGAAACCAAATGGCTCACTTCAATTCTGCGGATATTTCAAAGCGATCGTTAATTCTCGATGCATTACTGTTTCATATCCTATACCTCGCCAGAAGAAAAGATGTCAAAACAAGCTGATGGTGTGTACTTTGCCACGCTAGACTTAAATGAAGCATTTTTGGAAATTCTTTTGGACGAAGTCACTCAGATTTATGGCGACAGACACTTCATTTGGTTTCTACCGTTACAAACGGTTACCTTTCGTAATAGCCAGCGTACCGAGTTTGTTCCAGCTATATTTAGGTCAGTTGGTTTGGAAAGCTCTGAACACTGTGAACTATATTGATGCATTGTTGTTTCAAGTACAACTCCACAGGAACTCTTGTAGAATTTGGAATATGTTCTCAAAATACAGGGCGTTTCAAAAACAATGATCTGATTTTGGATGATAATAATTACGAAACATGAGACGAGATAGCAAGGAAATGTGTGTTGTTTGAAGGGACGTGGCCTGGAGTTTCAGAAAATCGCCGTTAGATGTCAATCTATGCGTCTTCTCAGGCATAAGTAAGATGGTGTCCGCTCAACAGAAGCCGTTTTGTGAGCTGTAGTTTGCAAAGAGTGAGTCAGTGATTTCGGTGTAACGTGCTTTTCATCGACGGTTTTGTATCGATCCGCCTGCACCCAAGAACGTTCGTTGTTGGTACCGCTAATTAGAAGAGACGAAGAGACAGGATGCTTGTGGAAAGGTAAGAGTCCATGTCGACCTTGCACTTCCGATGGCATGGTGGAAGGAATTCGGCAAACATTTCAGCAGAGTCCCTGATAGTCTATTCGCCTCGCAAACACAAAATTGGCAATGCGTCATACGACTGTCTGGGGATTGTTAAGGCGTTGTTTGGTCCATAAACCACACAGACTACAATTAGTGATAAAAGGAAACGGGATGACCTGAGTAATGCTCTATTAGAATACAACGAAGACGATATTGGTACCAAAGTTAATTTTCAGTGATGAAGCAACATTTCATATTAGTGGTAAAGTAAACTGACATAACGTGCGTGTATGGGGACTGCAGAATCCTCACGAAAGAGTCTCACGTAAAGAGAACTTTTCTTGTGAAAAAGTGTAGGGTTTCCTGTTTCTTAAGGAAATCACTGTGTCTCGAATGAGCTGCCTTCAAACACTGCGGAAATGACTTTTGCTACAACTTCAGAAGGACTCTGATGATTTCATTTTCAACAGGGTGGAGGGCCACCACAGTGGCACAACAACGTACATCAATTTCGCAATAACACTCTGCCTCTACGCTAGACAAGGCATACAGGACCCCGAGACACTGCCCTGCATTCTGGACTTCAAAGATCGCCAGACATGACCCTCCACGATTTTTCTTGTGGGGATATGTGAAAGAGCGTTCATTTCCCCTTTATCTGTGACATAGAAGAAGTGAAGAGCAGAGCAACAGCCGCCATAAATTCTGTAAAATCAGATACGTTATGTGACGTTTATCAGGAATTTAGCTATCCTCTACATATCGTTCGTACTGCTGCTGGTGGACGTATAGAGCATTTGTAATAGCACAGCTAAAACTTTAAGATTTTGTGACTATTTTGCAACGCATGCTATGTTGGTAATACGTATTTGTCAATAAATATGGAGTTTTGAAATCAGATCATTGTTTTTGAAACATCTTGTACTACAAGCGACACATTTGAAATACAACGAAGATAAGTGCATCTTTTTTCAACGGGAAGTGCAGTACTTTGGACACATACTGTGAGCATAAGGCATCAAGCCAATGACACAACATACTGACGCCATTAAAAACCTTCTGGCTCTCAAGAAAGTCGAGAAATTACGCTCGTATTGGGACAAATAAATTATCAGAAGTTACTGCCTCATACAGCTTCCATCAGGGAACCACTGCAGAAGTTGCCATATAAAGGCATCTTGTGGAACTGGAACAGTGAATGCCAACATGAGTTTACAAATTGAAACAATGTTTACTTGACGCCAAATGTCTTACAACATATGATCCGAGCAAAGTTACACAGCTTTAGTTTTGGGACTTAATTAGCAGCTGAATGAGCCGTACAATCTCATGCCTTAAGGGGAAGACCACTTTAATTTATAAACGGCTGAAAGCCAATAACTTAAAGCTCAACCAAAATCAAAAATTTAAAACGCAAAGCCTTATCTTACAACAGTTCCTTAATTAGGCCGAAGGCCCAAAGACCCAAAGAATCTGACACTTTAAGAGCAAAACAACTTAATTCAAAATCAGCTGAAGACCCAACACTTGAGACTCAATAACATTAATTTTAAAAATGCCAAAGGCTTTACGTAATACAGTTCTTAAATTAGGCTGGAGGCCCAAACCATCGGACGCCTTAAGGGCAAAACAACGGTAATCTAAAAACCGGCTAGAAGCCATACAAGTACAAACAACAAGAACAAACAAGAAAAGGCAGTACACCCAAAGGCGCTCAGAAGTTCTGAGGGTCGGCCTGGAATTCAAACACTAACGCTCGCTTAGGTGAGACAGACAGTCGGCCCAACCATTGTCGATCCGACGACAACTCAACTGACAGACAGTCAACGGACCCACCGAAAAGCTAACCTCCACTTCACCCGTCCAGGACACAACAAGGAGTCCAATGGAACAACGTAGAAGGTACTGGCGCCCACAACCAATTATACATTGAGCTGTCAAACTACACACCATTCTGGACAGCGACAACACGATGAGGAAAATACACTGTCTGAATTTATGTCAACAGCCAGGGCAGGTTACCGGAACGTTAACGGCCACAAGGCAGAAGATTCCGCTGATGCACTCCAATTCAAATAACGAAGTACAGTTAAACTCCACCGGAGGGTGGCTAAAAGTTGCCAACTTGAAAGTACACATTGTTGCTTGCGGGAATGTCCCAACAGCCGACAACAAACTCCAAACGACACAATGTGAACAGTCGTGACTTGCTGGTAGATTAAGTCACAACTCAACTTTCATGTCGAGGATCGGTGAGCCACGAGCCTCGTAGCAATGGGAACAGCACCACACACTCTGACACCACACAGAGGCCGTCAGCGGGCCCGGCCAAAGTACGCGCCGCGGAGATTTCCACGCTGCTCTACGCCAACCGACCAACTGCCCGCACACAGCCCAGCCGGAAACTATAAGCTCCAGGCCAAAGATAGTCGAAGGTGCAGATATCGATACACACTGCTGCTGCCACCCGTGGAAAGAGAAGATAACAGCATATTCGTGATAAGCGCGGGAAACTAAACACAGAATAATCCAACGCACTGCATGAGCGAGCCACGGCTCAAAAAGTTTCATGGTTGTATTGACGAACGTAAATTTATTATTCTCACAGATCATAAACCTTTAGTGGCTATGTCTGGACCGAACAACTACTCCTACACGGAGAGCTCGAAATTTGCCGCACTGGGCGTTATTTCTGTCGAATTACGACTACATACTCAGGTCCACAGCACAACATGCGAACGCAGGTCTGCTTTCGCGTCTGCCAGTAAGGTAAGGCAATATGTTTAACTCAAGATTGATGTTTGTTTTTCATCAGACATCAACGGTCAAGACACCCTGAAATATTTCCCAGTTTACTCAACTTTCATTGCGAAATTTGAGCCTAAATATCATGTTTGTTTAAGATCAGACAATATACTCAAACGGAGTGGTCTAATGATAAAAAGTTACTTAATAAAGAAGAGATTAAATCTTATTCGAATATGACGCATTCACTTACAATGTGTAAAGGTGTCATTTTGGAACGTTCAAAAACAGGCAAGGCACGAGCGGTTATTCCTGCGGTGCTTAAATCTAAGGTATTACAGATGCTACAGCGGTGTCTTTGGGGCATAGTTCGTACCAAACACAGAGCCTTGCTACTGGAAATATATTGACAAGAACATTGAAATTGTGTTGGCTAAATGCTGCCTACGCCAAAAATACTAGTCAGCTCCATCTTGACGATATAGTCTGAGGCTACAGGCGTCAGAACTCTGGTCGTGTCAGCATACTGATTTTCGCTTTGAAGCTACTGGTTCATCCTCATCTGTCTCCATACGTGTATTTGTGATACGGATGTCATCGGTATCTTCAGCCTTTGTCAAAGGTCTTCCTACCGGAGGACTGTCGCAGTATAATGTTTTTAAACTGAATGATTCGGTACTCATTTCAGTGTACAAGGATGAGAAAAAGACATCGATAATAGGCTTAGTCATAGAACTGCTCGGCAATGTTATGCATAAGATTAAATGTACGCATAGAATCGCAACGTGACATAAAAAGCAAAGCGGCCACGCTGCGCTCGCATGCATATAGGCATAACTCATAAGGGGACGTACATTAATTACATTAGTTCAAAATGAAGGGAATGGGTGTGGCAAAATCTCACCAAATCTCATTTAAATCTCGTGTTGGTTTTTTAATTCAGAGAATGTATATTATTATATGGACAATATTATTCCTTATGGGCTCACTGAACTGAATGCTGCACGTATGTGTATCCCCAAGGTTCCCCGATTTGAAACAAGTGCTGCACAAGTGTCGTATTCCATTCGACGAGTTCTCTGCTGCACCATTAGAAATAACTGCGTGTTAGTCAGTGAGTCAGTCGTGATATTCTTGAACGCAAATAAAGCCGATATTACTGTGTTCACGGTGAATGTGTATCAAAACGTTTACAACGATATGCGAAGCTGAATGCTGGCAAGTCGAAACACATATGGCAGCAAGAAGTTAATCGTTTGTGGAAGGAAGCTAAACTGAAGTTCACGGACAAGAATTGTCCTAGTGATCATATAAATCAAGAGACTGAAAAACTATGCCATCATACACTTCAAAGGGAGTTACAAACAATGTTGTCTTTCATCTGCAAAGTAAGTAAATGTTCAATGACGTACAATGTATATAATATTCCAATAGATATCAGTTTTTTCAGGTGTCTGTCAAAACGGGGCCTTTTTTTGTCTGCCTGCCTCTATCTATCCAAATACTACTTAGGGTTGGTATGTTTGAAATAATGCTTTCAATCATGCGCTAAAGACACTGTTCAAATCACTTTCTAAATAAAACATAGTTTTCTTGAAACAAAAATACCTTTTTTACGTATTTTTAGCCATTTATGGGGTAACTCTCACATGAGGGGGAGGAGTTCCCAGCACATATCACGGGGGAGAGGAGAGGGGTCCAATCACATCTCACCAAACGGGGGGGGGGGCACCTAATTAAAAAAATACTCCTCGTGTAATTAATGAACATCCCCTAAGGCTGTTTCCTTATAGAGAATCAGGAGAGCTGACTGAGGGATCTTCCAATGCAGCCGGCAGCCACCCTTACGAGGGCTTCCAGCAAAGGAACCCAGCTGCATCGAGCCTGCAAAGAACTGATGGAAGTGGATGTCACGCCTCCCATCTCAGATCAGCGTCCGGATGTCAATAAGGCGGAAATTTGACCGGCTGCCCCCTTACTATTTTTTTTTCTTTATTGAATTTCGATTCCCCCCTGAAGGGGGGGGGGTGGGAGGGCGGGCTGGCAGCAGCTTAGTATGCCGCTCTTCAGCCTACAGACTTTGTTTTAAAAAGGTGAAGATAATACATAATAAAAAAAGGCGATAAAATTGAAGACTTAAAGGGTAACATGGCGAAAAAAAAATCGTGGAACTTAAAACAGAACAAAGGGATGATGACATTAATAAAAATACATACGAAGCTGACAGGTAAAATAATAGACAATTAAAAAACACGGCGACGGTCTGGTTTCTGTTCGCAAAGGACATAAAATTCACACCCAGCAGCAGCATGGTTTCTGTTCGCTACACGGGAAAAGATGAAACAACACTGAATATGCACTGGAACACTGCACTAAAATATGACATACCACAGCCGAGAGCACGTGGGGGGAAACTAGACAGATGAGGGGAAGATAAAAAAGGGGGGAAGGAGAGGAAAAGCGAAGGGGCGGCAGGCGGGAAAGGAGCCGACGGAGGATGAGGACCCATAAGAGGAGTGGGGGGTGCTGGGTAGACGCGATAGGGAGTGGGGAAGACAGAGGAGGGGAATACAAAAGAACTCGGGGGGGGGGGGGGGGAGAAGGGAAATAGGGAGAGGTTTGGTGGGGAGAAAACAGGATGGAAGGGGGGGAAGAGGAAGCCCAGGGAAAGGATGGTGGAAAGGAGGGGGGTGGGGATCAGAGTTGATAAGAGGGATAGATGGAGGGCCCTGACTATGGTTTTCTGTGGTGCCACAGGCAATCGCCAAGGAGAACAATGTATGTTCACCAACCAACTACGCACACTGGCAAACAGGAAAGCAGGACGCTAATGACAACAGCTGGCTTCATCGGCTCCCCCTCCCCCGCCCCCTCCACGCCCGCCCCCACCCTCACACCCACAAGGGCGGGATGTTGTGTACCAGGCAGAAGGTACACTACAAATTCCGCGAGAGACCGCTACCACCTAGGCACAACTACGCATGGTGTCTCATTTATGTGTAGCAGCATCCAGATGGTGCTGACAAACCGGAATCTCTGCCTGCTTCCGCACCACTTCCTTCTGGGCATCGTGTACGCCCACCGACGGTGTGGACAGAGAATAGTGAATGCTGTTAACTACGAACTATTTCGCTTTCGCCTTGTGCTGGCGGACATGCATATTCTTCCGCCGACAGGCTGAGAGGTAGATTAGGGCTCTGACGCAACTACCGTTCGGTTGTTTTGGTGCAGTACATAAATGACGTAGTAAATGCTAGGATTACTGGTAGTATTGGTAGCACTGGTAGGAAGATAAACATAAATGAATGTCTGAGAGAAACAGAGTCGACGACGCCTAATTTTTTTGCTTTGCGCATAATTAGAACCGCACTTCATTCAGCGTTAGACTGTTGTGTCTTTTATATCTCTACAAAGTACGAAATTTGTTTATGAATTACTGAAACATGTGTTATAAAATCTCTACGAAGCATTCAAGCGGTGTTTGATTTGTTTTTGTTTTGCATTTTTTTTCTAAATTTTGCTTTTATTTGATGAATTTACATTTTATAGTGCGATATTATGAATCTGTATTGTTTTTCTTTATTTATACTACAACATCCCTTTGTTTCGAGTTATAAATCAACAATTTTCGAATAAATCTGAATTAAACATTGACAATTTCAATTTTGTTATGAAATTCTGTTTATTTTTAAGTAACATATAGGAGGATAACCATGTAACGAAAAAATATGCGCAGGTTATGCGGCTATTTATACATGCTCACTCGGTTTCTAAATGGTTCACCGTTTCCAGTTTCTAGGTGAATCTAGTAAGACACTGCATACACAAATAATGGGATCGAAGTGGAGTGACGGCCAATAGGTATGCAATACACGTAATGTAGAGGGAACGCGGTTACGATCTTAACTGACCAAAGGTACTACGGAAACTACAGTAGTATACGACTACTGGTGATAGTCTACGGTAGCCTATGGTAGACGAACAGGTCTAACCACAACACAATGTGGCGTGGACACTTGACAGTTCCACAACAGCAGTTAGGCAGTATTGTTCAGTGCATGCAGTTAACTCAATACAGTACTCTGAAGAGTACCTTCCGACTTAGTAGCCACTATTTACGAAGAACTACAATCGGTAACAGAGTGTCCTTAGACATTACATTCAGTGATAGTGACTTAGGTTTTGAACGTCTATTATTTTTTCTGCAAATTTAGATACTTGTTACCCGATTTTTTAAAACATGTGATAAATGTTACAGTTTTCGTTTGTCATCTTCATTGTAGTTTATTTATTTATTTTTTAACAGAAATACTTGACAGGAAATAAATACTTAAAAAAAGACAGATGAGGACATATTTGTTACTGCTATGTCCTCGGAATGGTTTTGTCGAGTTGTTGACTGCCAATTACGACAAAATAATTTAGAGTTAGTAGTATAGAAATGATATTTCTGACGCTATACATTAACATCAGGTATTCATCCAGGTACAACGCCGGTTACTTTCTTGGCTAGATTGTCAGCACCTTACACTACGTTTAGTATTCGTAATCCTTAATTATTATTTGACTGACATGTGCAATTTATCAGTGCATTTTGGCATGTTATGTCTGATTCTAATCGCAGGTATCTTATTTGCTGTTACATTTCATCTTCCTCCTCCCCAGCCACTTCAGTGCCACTGTTGTCGTTGCCACTGTGGGTGTCGCTGTCCACCCTCTGGAGATCGTTGTTACGTTGAATATAGGGGTGTCTGTTATGCCGTGTCAGCAGGTGGTCTTCATGTGTCATTTTTTGAAATACTGTCTGTTAATGCATTTAATTGTGCCCATTGATCTTGATCTCTTATTGCTGTGTATATATGCATTTCTATTTCTGTGCAGTCTAAGTGTAACGTATGTCTGCTGTTCGCGTATTGCCCGCAAAAGAACACAGTGTGTTTTGGGGAACCTTCCTTCCCATATGTGCATGTAAGTGTGTGTTTCAGAGTCACACGGTTGAAGTGCGTGGGATGAGGTCCGTGTCCACTTAAGAAATGTACTATACCGCGGCTGGGATCGATATGTTTCATTCTCACCGCCCCTTATATCAGGCAGAAAGTTGTGCAGTCTACATCCCCTATCACATACTTCGCACTCACTTGGCATGTATTCCAATGCCGACATTTAAGGTGACGTATCGTTTGTATCGGTACACTAGTCATTGTTTGTAACGTATCTAGCCTCCCCATCTTTAACTTCAGCATGGCGCACGAAATGTGTTTCCATATGTTTCTTTCACAAGTTATGACGCCTATTAGATATCCCGATGGGATGTCTACAGCAGTACCAGCAGAGCTTGGAAAAACAAATGAGTTGCGAAATGACGTGTAATTCATGATACTGCCGCTAGGAGACTAGTAAGCAGCAATGGCTGACAATGAAGACTGACGACACAGCAACGATCGGCAATTGTGTTACTTTTTCATGAAACGAAAAGCCTTGTTGTGACTCAGAGGCGTTTTCGACAACAGTTTAACACACGATGGGTCCCTTGCAAGAAGACCATCCACAAGTTGTACGATAAATTTGTACAGGAAGAGCATTGGAAGCGAAGCGACCTCGGCTTAAGCCTGTTTGTTCGCCGGAGAATATTGAAGCGGTACGAGTTGCTGTACAGAGAAGTCCCGGGAAATCGTGTAGAAAGGCAGCAGTGCAACTGGGAATATCCAGACGCTCCGTTCAACGCATTCTTAAAAGTGACCACCATATGTACCCATACAAGATGACCTGTGCACAGAAGGTCACTGAAGAATACAAGCAGCAGAGACCACTGTTTGCGGAAGGTAGGGAAGAAACTCTCAACAACGTTTGGTTTTCAGACGAGGCGCATTCTCATTTAGACGGTGTGATTAATAAACAGAATCTACGCTTTTGGGCCACTGAAAACCCACAAGTGCTTCATGAACGACAGCATTATGCTCTGAAGATTACAGCGTGGGCAGCAATTTCCAGTCACGGACTTATTGGACCCTTTTTCTTTGAAGAAACTGTGAACAGCGAGCGTTATTTGAGGATGCTTCGCAATAGCTTCATTCCACAGCTTCTTGCTACTGCCTTGCCCTTCAACACGCAGTGGTTCATGGAAGATGGAGCAAGGCCACATACTGCAAACACTGTGTTCGAGTTTTTACACGAGCATTCCGACATACGGATCATTTCACACAGGTTTCTAGGTCGCTTCAATGACGGACAAAATTGGCCCCCCAATAGTCCAGATCTCAATCCATGTGACTTTTTTCTTTGGGGGTACCAGAAACGTCCAAGTGATTTAATGGAGCTCAGAAGACTTCTTCTTCAAGCTTGCAGTGAAACTACAGAAGACATGTGCCATAGGGTAATCACTAACTTCAGTGTTCGTTTGAAGGAAGTTAGAAAACGAAATGGTGGACATATTGAGCATGTCCTGAGTTAGAACAAATCTCCATGGACGGCTCTTCATTGTAGTATATGTTCCTTTCAGATTGTATTCACAATAAAGTTTGTATTCAAAAACAAAATGGTAACACATTTCGTGGGCCACCCTGTAGTATCTATCGTGATATCTATCGGGCGTATTCCGAGCACTACACATTGTGCATCCACTGAAGTGGTACCGAAAGTTCCTGATAGTCTAAATAGGACACTTCCCTGCCCTTGTCTCAGTAATGCTTTGTTCGTGGTCAGGTTTAGTGTGTGCCTACGTGCTAGCTGCAAAGCTGAGTACTGATTCAAGGAGCGCACAGTGGTATGTCCGTATGGCTGGTGGAAGTAGTTCGTACAGTTTTGGATTTAACCTCACCAGTCTATGCAGCATTTTTCCTGCTTTGTCTTTTTAGCCTTATGTGTTCGTGGAAATTGAATTACTCATTTGTGTCCCAAGATAATGTGTTACATATGCTCATTTTATGTTCGTGTCCCCTATTTAAACTGGAGGATTGCTTTGGAGTGATCCTTTCAGTAACGTGTATGTTGTTTTGTTTTCGGCTATCCTGAATGTGTTGTTGTGACACCACTGTGTAATTGTTTGTAGTATTCCACCGGCTTTCTCTTCTAGCTGGGCCCTGTTGTTTGCAGTAAATACAAATAATAGGTCATCTGCGTAAGCGACAATTCCGTCTGACGTGTCAGACCCATCTAGAAGTTGCAGGTTTTGAATAGCATTACCCCACGCATGAAACTGTACCAGAGTACCATTTTGTGACATCCTCTCAATAAGTGTTTGTTATTTCTTATTGTGTTGCCGCATCATTGTAGTGTCGCCCAACGAAACAAGTTTTTATTAGCAAGTGTACAAATCAGCCACCATTAAAGAACCGTAGCAGGGAAATGGTTTTCTGCTACCGTGAACGTTTGGGCTGAATTAATAGTAGCATTCAGTTACTACATTTATAACGGAATGAAACCTCTGCCTTTAGGTTCCGAGAGGGGCAAGGTAGGGATAGGAAAAACCGACTGGTTGAAAACGATACCGATATTTTAGTTCTGAACACCGGTTTTTTCGGTATTTATTTATTTATTTATTTATTTATTTTACAGACAAGCAGTTAAAAAGTGATGTATCAATTTACCATGGCAGTGGTGCTACAATTTTTGATTTCTAAATAACACTTTTTTAAAAACGAGTTTGGTAGGAAGTGCTATGGATTCTCAAAGATTCGTATCATCTTTGAATAATGTTTTTTTTCCATTAAAGGAGTCAGTATACAGATCAATACATAAGAAAGCGAGTATTTATAAACCAACTGGAGAATAAATATTGGCCAATGCTTTAATTCATTATATACAGGGCTATTAAAAATGATTGAAGCGATTTCATAAATTCACTGTAGCTCCACTCATTGACATATGGTCACAACACACTACAGATACGTACAAAAACTCAAAGTTTTGTTCGGCTGAAGCCGCACTTCAGGTTTCTGCTGCCAGAGCGCTCGAGAGCGCAGTGAGACAAAATGGCGACAGGAGCCGAGAAAGCGTATGTCGTGCTTGAAATGCACTCACATCAGTCAGTCATAACAGTGCAACGACACTTCAGGACCAAGTTCAACAAAGATCCACCAACTGCTAACTCCATTCGGCGATGGTATGCGCAGTTTAAAGCTTCTGGATGCCTCTGTAAGGGGAAATCAACGGGTCGGCCTGCAGTGAGCGAAGAAACGGTTGAACGCGTGCGGGCAAGTTTCACGCGTAGCCGCGGAAGTCGACGAATAAAGCAAGCAGGGAGCTAAACGTACCACAGCCGACGGTTTGGAAAATATTACAGAAAAGGCTAAAGCAGAAGCATATCTTAAACAGGAGATTGGAAAACCGATGGGTCGGTCGTGGTGGAGATCATGATCAACAATTCATGTCATGGCCTCCACGCTCTCCCGACTTAAACCCATGCGATTTCTTTCTGTGGGGTTATGTGAAAGATTCAGTGTTTAAACCTCC
Organism: Schistocerca piceifrons; assembly: GCF_021461385.2. Taxonomy (NCBI): domain Eukaryota; kingdom Metazoa; phylum Arthropoda; class Insecta; order Orthoptera; family Acrididae; genus Schistocerca; species Schistocerca piceifrons. Next base: position 323,346,252 of record NC_060140.1, read on the forward strand.
TCTACCAAGAAACGTGCCAGAACTGCGAGCTCGCATCAACGATGCTTTCGAACTCATTGATGGGGACATGCTGCGCCGAGTGTGGGAGGAACTTGATCATCGGCTTGATGTCTGCCGAATCACTAAAGGGGCACATATCGAACATTTGTGAATGCCTGAAAAAACTTTTTGAGTTTTTGTATGTGTATGCAAAGCATTGTGAAAATATCTCAAATAATAAAGCTGTGAAATCGCTTCAATCATTTGTAATAACCCTGTATATTTGACTACAACACAGGTTTTTATTTCGAAATAATCAAGGAAAAAGAATGTTACAAATTTGAGACGGACGCCATTATTTGTCCGTCATTTCTATGAAATAATGAAAGAGCAATGTAGTTATGGGATCAGTAATAATTTAAGAACTTAGCAATTCCTTAATTTTTTGCAATAAAAATAGAAAGTAGCTGATCTGCTACGTACGTCTAAATACTGTGGCTTCATCTGCGTGTAGCCCTTGGAAAAACACAAAATTTAATACGGAAAATATTCTCTAAACACAATTTTCACTCTTGAGCACTAACCATTCGTATGATTTTTGAGACGAGATATAAAAAATTAGAATTAGTGGGAGAAAACTGGTGATTTCTTTTGTACCGTTCGACCCCTCATTACTTTACGAGAAAAGCAGTAAACGATGGATGGAATACTTTTTTTTTTTCTTCTTTTTCTGTATCGAGTTTCGATTCCCCCAGAAGCGGGCGGGCTGGTCTGGCAGCAGCTTAGCATGTCGCTCTTCAGCCTACAGAATTTGTGTTAAAAAGATGAAGATAATAAATAATAAAAACAGGCGATAAAATCGGAGATTTAAATGGTAACATGGCGGAAAATCGTGGAGCTTAAAACAGAACAAAGGGATGATGATGCTAATAAAATACATATGAGGCAGACAGGTAAAATAATAGACAGACAATTAAAAAACACGGCGACAGTCTGGTTTCTGTTCGCAAGAGACATAAAATTCACACCCATCGACAGCATGATTTCTATTCGCAACACATTGGAAAGACGAACAACACTGAACATTTACTTGAAAACTGACCTAAAAAGTTGGCAAATATACCACAGCCGAGGGCAGACGGGGGAAACTTGGACAGATGATGGGAAAGAAAAAAGGGGGAGGGGAAGGAGAGGAAAAACGAAGGGGGGGGGGGGAAAGGAGCCGATGGAGGACGAGGACCCATAAGGGGGGGGGGGGGTTGCTGGGCATATGCCACACGCGACAGGGGGTGGGGAAAGGCAGAGGAGGGGAATACAAAAGGACTCGGAGGGGGGGAGAGTTTTCTTTTATTTAGCTACTTTATTTGATGTTTTTTAGTACGCTTAGTTCGATGTCTACGTTTAACGCTGAAATAACAGCAACAAAAAATAAAAAAAATCGTTTATTTCAGCAACCGGTTGTTTCGTACGGTTTTTCCATTCACGTTAAACTGGACATGGAAAGGCTACAGCGATAACCGCCGTCCCTAGAGCAAGAGTGCCCTCTCGCCTCCACTGCTGACGCCTCTGCCTGTAGCTGATGGCTTGGACGCGCACTGTCGCGTGCGTGTTTAGGAACTTGGGTTGTGTGAGACGGCAGACGCGAACGGCACAAATAAGCAGGAATCAGGTCAGGTAGAAAGATATGTATAGTGCAGCACGGCCATTTCCAGCGGGGAGCGAGGCTGTCCGTCCGTTCGGGCCGCTGCGTGACTGATTCGGCGGCCGGGCCTGACAGCACGGGTGGGCTCGCTTAAGGCGCACGCCGAGCACCTTTCGGGGCCGACGGAATAGGGCCGTACACATCACGCCCGGCTGAATAATTGAGCGGCGCCATCGACCGGAAGCGGGAAGCGCCATCCAAGTGGCTGGCGGCCAGTGCGACGGCCGACAGCGCCGTGGGAACACCCTGCCTGCCTGCCTGCCTGCCTGTCTCGCTGCGTGCGCGCCGACCGCCGCGGCTCTTCACAGCGCCGCTAGGGGACAGCGGCACTGCCACCTAAGTCACCACGTAAGGCGCCGGGCTCCTCCGGAGGTTCCGAACCAAGTGAAACATCTTCTTAGAATTGATTAGCATTTTGACCTAATGCCAACATACCAATCATTTATAACCGATTATTTATTACGATCCAAGCTGCAGCATAATATACACTGAAGAGCCAAAGAAACTGGTACACGTGCCTAATACCGCGTAGGGCCCCTGTGAGCACTCAGAAGTGCCGCAACACGACGTGGCATGGACTCGACTAATGTCTGAAGTAATGCTGCGGGAATCGTCACCATACATCCTATGAGGCTGTCCATAAATCCGTAATAACTCAAGGGGGTGGTGATCTCTTCTGAACAGCACTTCCCAAATCATCCCAGATATGCTCAATAATGTTCACGTCTGGGGAGTTTGGTGGCCAGTGGAAGTGTTTGAACTCAGAAGACTGTTCCAGGAGCCACTCTATAGCAATTCTGGGCGTGTGGTGTCTCGCATTGTCCTGCTGGAATTGCCCAAGTCCGTCGGAATGCACAGTGCACAGCAATGGATGCAGTTTATCAGACAGGACGCTTATGTACGTGTCACCTTTCACAGTCATATCTAGACGTATCAGGGATCCATCACTCCAACCGTACACGCCCCAAACCATTACATAGCCTCCACCAGCTTGAACAGTCCCCTGCTGACATGCAGGGTCCATGGATTCAGGAGGTTGTCACCATATCCGTAGACGTCCATCCGCTCGATACAATTTGAATCGAGACTCGTCCAACCAAGTAACATGTTTTCAGTCATCATCGGTCCAAAGCAGGTGTTGACGGGCCCAGACGAGGCGTAAAGCTTTGAGTTGTGCTGTCATCAGAGGTACACGAGTGGGCCTTCGGCTCCGAAAGCCCATATCGATGACGTTTCGTTGAATGGTTCGCACGCTGACATTTGTTGATGGCCCAGCACTGAAATATGCACCTGTTTGCGGAAGGGTCGCACTTCTGTCACATTGAACGATTCTCTTCACTCGTCGTTGATCCCGTTCTTGCAGGCAGCAGCCGTGTCGGAGATTTCATGTTTTACCGGATTCCTGGTATTCACGGGACACACGTGAAATGATTGCACGGGAAAATCCCCACTTCATCGTTACATCGGAGATGCTGTTTCCCATCGCTCGTGTGCCGACTATAAAACCACGTTCAAACTCACTTAAATCTTGATAATCTGCCAATGTAGCAGCAGTAACCGATCTAACAACTGCACCAGGTACTTGTTAATTTATTTAGGGAACCGCGCGACTGCTACGGTCGCAGGTTCGAATCCTGCCTCGGGCATGGATGTGTGTGATGTCCTTAGGTTAGTTAGGTTTAATTAGTTCTAAGTTCTAGGGGACTGATGACCACAGATGTTAAGTCCCATCGTGCTCAGAGCCATTTGAACCATTTTTTAAGCGTTGCCGAACGCAGCGCGTATTCTGCCAGTTCACATGTCCCCGTATTTGAAAACACATGCGTATACCAGTTTCTTTGCCGCTTCAGTGTAGCCTCCTTACTAGTTTCTTCCATTAGTGCTCATCTTCAGATACCCTCACAGTAAAAAATCGCAACCCCAAACAATAAGTAACGTAGAGTAATGAAATTTTAGGAATATATTTGCCTTGGTAAACATTTTTAACTTATTGACATTGTAAGATCAAAGATTAATGTAAGCATGAAATAAGCCACTGAAAAAGTGAAATGATAGAACATTAATAACAGTTGTAACCGCCAGAATGTTGAATGCAAGACTGCAACATGCATGCGTTATGTTGTACAGGTGCCGCAAGTTAGTTTGTGGTATGCAGTTCCATGCCTGTTGTAGTTGATCGGTCAGTACAGGAATAGTTAATGCTGTTGTGGGTGACGCTGGAGTCGGGTGACATCCAATTTGTGGTCCATTGGAGACGGAACTGCTGATAGAGGCCGGCCGAAGTGGCAGAGCGGTTCTAGGCGCTACAGTCTGAAACCGCGCGACCACTACGGTCGCAGGTTCGAATCCTGCTTCGGGCATGGATGTGTGTGATGCCCCTAGGTTAGTTAGGTTTACGTAGTTCTAAGTTCTAGGGGACTGATGACCTCAGAAGTTAAGTCCCATAGTGCTCAGACCCGTTCGAACCATTTTTTGCTGATAGAGTGGACCAAGGCAACATGTCGACGCTCTCTACAGCACGTCGGAATACAATAGTGGTGTACGGTCGAGCGTTACCCTGTTGGAAAAAACACCCCTGAATGCTGTTCATAAATGGCAACACAACAAGTCGAATTACCAGATTCACGTACAGATCTGCAGTCAGCGTGCGTGGATAACCACGGTAGTGCTCATACTGTCATACGAAATCGCACCCCAGACCATAACTCCAGGAGTAAGTGCAGTGTGTCTAGCACGTAGACAGATTGTTTGCAGACCCTTAGCTGGCCTCCTAATAACCAGCAAACGGCCGTCACTAACACCGAGGCAGAATACACAACAGACCACCATCATTCCTTCCAATGTGTCCCCGCTTGACACCATTGAAGTCGCAAATGGATGTGGAATGCAGACAGGTCGTCTGTACCGGAGCTGTCTTTGATGTAGCCGATTTATAACAGTTTGTGTGCTCAAATTGCTGCTGCTGCAAATGCAGTACGATGCACCAGAGCCATACGCCGAACACGATGGTCTTCCCTCTCGGTAGTGTCACTTGGCCGTCTGGAACCCGGTCTCCTTGCGACCCTGTATTCTCGTGACCAACGCCGCCAGCAATCATGTACAGTGGTACATTCCTGCCTTTAAGTCTTTCTGCCGTACCGCAGAATGAACATTCAGTTTCTCGTGGTCCTATTGCGCGACCGTTTCCAAACTCAGTGAGGTGCTGATAATGACGTCTTTGTTGTCGTGAAGGCAACTCACCACGTCCAATCTCAAAGGTAGCTCACGCTCATCATCACCTTTACATGTTTATTTGCATCAGCATTACTAGCGCCACTCTTATGCAACTGGCGCGAAATATGAACAGGTATCATCTTTGCCGGCCGGCGTGACCGAACGGTTCTAGGCACTTCAGTCTGGAACCGCGCGACCGCTACGGTCGCAGGTTCGAATCCTGCCTCGGGCATGGATTTGTGTGATGTCCTTAGGTTAGTTAGGTTTAAGTAGTTCTAGGTGACTGATGACCACAGATGTTAAGTCCCATAGTGCTCAGACCCATTTGAACCATTTGAGCATCAACTTTCAGATGTAGAAACACGCCTACCAATTTTCGTTTATGTCGCACAACTCCTTCATGGTGTTGCAATGTCTTTTCCGTCAGAGTATACAAAATGGAAAGAAAAAATGGGAGACATACGGAAAGCGCCAAGGCACCCTCCTGCATTATTAAATATACGGAATCGTTTGAAGTAAAATATGCACGAGGGTCATTTTTTCCATATTCGATCGGTCGCAAAATAGAAATGGTGTAGCACTTAGCTGCACCTTCCAGTTACTTCCCTACATAGCCACCGCTCCCACTTAGACATTTGTATTATGGTTCAAATGGCTCTGAGCACTATGGGACTTAACATCTGAGGTCATCAGTCCCCTAGACTTAGAACTACTTAAACCTAACTAACCTAAGGACATCACACACATCCATGCCCCGAGGCAGGATTCGAACCTGCGACCGTAGCACATTTGTCTTAGCGTGATACGAACTTTCCAATATCCTTGCCATAGAAGGCAGCCGCCTGTGATTTCCGCCTATTCGCTATGCTAGCCTGCAGTTCTTCGTCTGTGCCAAAATGCTGCCCTTACAGTCAGCGGTTCATGTGAGCCACGAGACGAGAATCAGAGGGAGCCAAATTCGGGCCGTATGATGCGTTATCAAATACTTCCTATCGAAAGCGCCTCAGCAGTGTGTTCGTTGCACCTGAAATATGCTACTGACAAGGGAATCTCCCCATCGCACCCCTCTCAGATTTAGTTATAAGTTCGCGCAATGGATAGGCCTTGAAAAACTGAACACAGATCGATCGAGAAAACAGGAAGAAGTTGTGTGGAACTATGAAATAATAAGCAAAATATACAAACTGAGTAGTCCATGCGCAAGATATGCAACAACAAGGATAAAGTGAAGTCAAGAGCGCTGTGGTCTCGTGGTTAGCGTGAGCAGCTGCGGATCGAGAGGTCATTGGTTCAAGTCTTTCTTCGAGTGATAATTTTACTTTCTTTATTTTCGCAAAGTTATGATCTGTCCGTTCGTTCATTGACGTCTCTGTTCACTGTAATAAGTTTAGTGTCTGTGTTTTGCGACCGCACCGCAAAACCGTGCGATTAGTAGACGAAAGTACGTGCCTCTCCAATGGCAACCGAAAACATTTGATCGCAAGGTCACAGGTCAACCGATTCCTCCACAGGAAAACACGTCTGATATATTCTATACGACACTGGTGACGGCATACGCGTCGCATGACAGGAATATGTTGTCGACCCACCTAACTTGTACACTTGGCGAATGGGTAAAAAGATTCTTCTACCTTGCCCGAATTAGGTTTTCTTACGGATGTGATAATCACTTCCAAAAAAGAGATGAAAACATAACAGTTTGTCACATAAACTGAAAATAAAAAATTAAACTTTTCACTCGAGGGAAGATTTGGACCAGGAACCTCTCGTTCCGCAGCTGCTCACGCTAACCACGGGATCACGGCGCTCCTCAGCCCGGGCTATCCTTGATGTTGCCTATCTTGCACATCAACTACTCAGTTTGTATATTTTGCTTATTTTTTCATAGTTCCACACGACTTCTTCCTGTTTTCTCGATGGATCTGTGTTCAATTTTTCAAGGCCTATCCACTGTGCCAACTTATAACTAAATCTGAGGGGGGTGCGATGGGGAGGTTCCCTTGTGAGAATTGTCGTGAAGAGGGAAACGCATAGGCTGCATGAAATCAGCCGAAACCCCTCAGCAGCACTTCGCCTTGGCAGGAGACACCATTTTCTAGGCATCTTGACACGCTCACTGCGCGCTCAGAAATGAAAAGTGCTACTTGATGCAATAGACGGGCATACTGGAGACGTTGGGCAACACAATGCGCAAAACGTCGTCGTGATTTTAGTTTCGCGACCGTTCGCAGGTTAAAAAAAAAAATCGTATACTGGAAAACAAACCTGGCGCACAAATTGTAGGACTTGAAACAGTCGAAATACGAGAAGTTTTCAGTAGGAACTTATGGTCTTGGAAATAATCCGAAGCCAGATAAAGCTCTGGAATGTCGGGAACAACAAGCACAATCAGTTCATATACGCCATAAATTTAGTAACGACAATGTAATATTTTCGTGTACGTGAGGATGGGTGTAACTGGACTTAGCATCTGAACACTTTTCTTTGCATGTACGTGACGTACTATAGTATTATATATCCCAGGCGTTGGATCGGAAAGGGAGGTCCAATTGAATGACCAACTCGCTCCTCTGATCTGATGCCATTTGATTTTTGGAAGAAAACATTCCCTGTGCAGAGACTGTGATTGCCTTCTTGCAAGGTATTATTATTTTTATTTTTGACTCAGTCACTTTTTATGACACAATCATAACCGGTTTCGGCCTTCAAAACGCATGAACACTTGATCATCAAATGCTGCCCATAGCATTAGAAGATGGTGGTCTTTGATGGCCTAAAATGGTTAGCACGGTATCACAAAAAAGTGATTGAGTCAAAAGTAAGAAAGATTTTTATTTGTTATCAAAAACCCCGAGTACGTGACAAAAATTTTCGGCAAAGAAACACGTCTCACCAGGATACTTGTAGCATCTGATGGGGTTCGTAAATGAATGGTGTACTTAACAGAGGGCGCTAGAATTATCTGCGAGGGCGTTATGCCAGTATTGATGTGGCAGTTGCCATTCTGAACACCTTCGTACATTACCTTCGATGAACTTGTTTTTGACACTCCAAAATATGCAGGATGTTAAAAAGAAGTGTTCCATATTTTGAGACGTGGTGGTGCGTACCGCAAAAAAGACAAAAATGTCCAGTAGACGGTGTCTAAACTGCACACCTTAAGAACTATTAGCACTTCATCTTCATTATTGCGGATCAACTCTTATACTGGTCATAGCTCTTAAGGTATGAATTTTGCAGCCCATGTTTACTGGACATTTTGTCTTGTTTTAGTCCATACTACGCCTCTCGAAGTACGGAACACTTTTTAAAAAAACTTAATATTATACCATACATTTTGACCACCCCAAAAAACTTTTTGTCGAAAAGTAAAATAAAAAAAATGTATCAAGCAAATATTCTTTAGCTGGCAGGGGGACATTAACCAACATGGCTCTCTTTCTTGTACGTTTGTTTGTAAAGAAGAGGCGAACAGCGGTACGACGTGTTTTAGATAATATCCTGCGGTTTTTTTTATTCGGTAGCCCACTTAGCCTCCTCACATATTCACATAAACTAATATTAAAATTAATAGGAAATAGAAACCGGAATTTTTAATACCATTTTGTAGAGCTGCAATCCTCTATGGGTACAAAAGGGGGTAAAAATTCAAAGGCGCCCATACTGTTGACCATGGACTGTCACACACTGCCCCACACGTTGGATGAAAGAATTCATTGCTGTTTCCAACGTTGGTGCTGAGGTGAATTACAAACAAGGACAATAATTTCCTGTACGGAACTGTTGCAGTGTCGTGGAACACAGAGTCTTTTAAGAGTCCTCAAAGAAGGAATTCCACATGTCAGGGGGTCGAGCATGCCAATTCACTATTCCTGCACTCTCTATCAATCTGACAAGATATCTTCCATTCAGAGCACGATGTGCAAGCAAAGCATTTTTTTCTGGCCATCCATCGACTTGGTACCACATAATCATTCTGAATCTTAGTAGCACTTCACACAGAACACGAGTATGGATTTGTGTGTGAAAGATGCCATATGCCCTTCCATTTAGGTTCCAATTGATGAAATAAGGGCCAATAATTGTAGACCAAGCATACCACACCAGACATAAACTCTCCATTGCGGCTGATGTTCCAGCCGCAAGACATCATGGGTTTTCTCTGGAACCAATAATGCATGTTCTTTACTCGAGAAGGAACATTCGTCGGTAAAAATAACATCAGAGAAGTAGTTCTGGTTGGCGAGAACTTGCTGCTGTGCCCACGATTCTGGAAATTATTCTCATGAAATTCTTGATGTAAGTGTACGTGATAAGGACGGAAATCATGACGGGTTACAGTGCGATGTACACTGATTTTAGGAATGCGAATCGCCTGTTCAAGATTTCGTATGCTGACGTGTGCATTCACTCCAACAGAACCGAAGACAGTAATTTTGTCGGCTTCATCTGTGCGAGTTGTGCTATGATTATATTGTCTTGGGTTGAAACTACCCATTTTCTAAAATAACACAACAAGACAAGGAAACAACCGTCGAGAATATGGGTTCTTTTAGAGTTTCTCTGCCTCAGTAGCATTAGGTTTAAGTTCAGCCACAACAAAAGGAAAGTAACGATGAGGCAGATTTTAATCAGGGGTTGCCTTGACTGTAAATACTTGCAACATATTGTTCAAAAGTACCAGAGCACTGTACTACCTGTACCTGTAGCATAAATAAGAACACGATGGCAAATACTGTTTTGCTGTCTCACATTCATCGTGTTCAATGATTTTAGGAATACGAATCACCTGTTCAAGCTATCGTATGCTAAGCTGTGGATTCATTGCGACACGACTGATAACAGTAACTCTGGCAGCTTCGTGTTATGATTGTGCTGTCGGATTGAAACTGCCCGTTTCCTGGAGCATCACAACAAGACAGGGAGACAACCGCCGGAAATGTGGATTCTTGTAGAATTCCTCTGCCTCAGTAGCATCAGGCTTACATTCAACATTTATCTTATTTTCGCTGATGTACATTGTACTCAGGCAAATTTTCAACTTAAAACAGTTGACGGAATTACCAGTGAACGTTTTGCGTATGTTTTCATTTGTCTACTGTCAACCCCAGCCGGCCGCGGTGGCCGTGAGGTTCTATGCGCTCCAGTCCGGAGCCGCGCTGCTGCTGCCGTCGCAGGTTCGAATCCTGCCTCGGGAATGGGTGTGTGTGATGTCCTTAGGTTAGTCAGGTTTAAGTAGTTCTAAGTCTAGGGGACTGATTACCTCAGATGTTGAGTCCCATAGTGCTCAGAGCCATTTGAATCTTTTTTTTTTTCAACCCGAGCAAGTCGACGAGTGACATTACTCTGGACACCTGTAATGAATGATAGCGTAAGAGTCAGTAACGTGTCTGCTTTTTGGTAACGTCAAGTTTACGTGAGTGGTGCACTGTGATGAGTTTTTGAACATATTCGAGGAGAGGAGGTGGATTACCGGAAAAAATGTAGTGTTATACTTAAAAAAGACATGCTGCTGTTCATATCTTCTCAACGAACAAAAATACAACAAAGGCGGTCATGCCGGTTGAGGGGGAACGTTCATGAAAATTTTCACAAATACAAAATACACTGAAAACGTGAATTTTCAGTTTATTTTGTATTTTTGAAAATTCATGGTGAAACCTTTATTCCTAAAGTTTCAATGATGAAATCACTTGAAAAATAATTTAATATACGATGCGACCTTCCTGCCACACCCACTTCAATACTAGCTCTGTGAACAACGATTCCGGGATCCATCTAGAAGGCTGTGATATATATACTCTTTGGTGTTCTAGATCATCTGTGACTTGTCTGTGATAGAAGGGCAAGAAGTTGGAAGGAGAAAAGGGCATTGGTGGACACAACAGACTCTCAAAGAAGATGATATCGCTCTTCAATTGTACTATGGCAAGGCTATCAGACTGAACCTATCCAGTGTAAATGACATGGAAAGTGGGGTGTGGGCTATATATTTCCATATGATGTCACCAGATAAACATCCCGTTCATCATCTGTGCCACATTAGCTGGTGTAAATATCTGCAGGCTCAGAGCAATAACAGCCCCTTCATTCACAAGGAGATGCTTCCAAATTGTATCCTGGAGTTGTCAAGCCCACTTACAGGTTTCTGGCCTAGCCTGAACTTCTAAAAATGTGTGTTCATGCCAAAACCTAGAACCAAATGAGCTTCTAAATCCAGTGATATAGAAACGGTGCCTTAAAACAAATTTTCTGCTACAGTTATCAGAATTGCAACTTATGATGCAGTTCTTGTATTTAATGATGGAAAGGTAGGGAGGATGAAGATATTAGGAAGAATACCCTTTAAGATAGGAAATTTCACTCAAATCATCTTGAGAAAAATAGATTTACAGTGCTTCAATGTCAGTTGAGTATCTGGTAAGGGAAAGAAGGCAGAAAACAGGAAACCAGAAGAGAAGCCTTGAAAGAAATGAGGACCTGAGTACAAAGCTGGGGCCTCCTGAAGAGATCGCATTAAAAAAACGTTACGTTCAACTTTAAATTTCGCTTTCTGAATTTTTTTAAGTTTATGTACCTTTTTCTCAGAATCTATGAAGACTACAACTATGAATTTTGTACAGTTATTTCTGCAAACCCAATAAATGTTGTTTCAAGAGCAAATTTTGAAATCCTGAGTGTAAGCTGATATATAGGAGAAGAGTGCTTGGAATTTCGCATGAATTTTATGATATACTTACAGAATTATAATTAAAAATTATTAAAATTTTCCTGTTATATGTATTCACAAAAACCTCAAGAGAGAAGCTTACCCTTTGCAAAAAGATTGAACAGAGAAAATTTTGTAGCAATCTCTTGAATACATTATGAAAAAAGGTACATATATTATTTTTGGAAATAAAATTTTAATTCCATAAAAAAGTTAAATATGTATAATGCAAGGAACTTAAAAGCAAATATGTTAGTTTAATATAAGCATGGTACAAAATTCTTTGCTGTATCTTCAAACTTGTGGATTTGGTGCATCTTTTAAATAGTATGTGTTTTTCATGAACGTCCCTCTTTAATGGCGCATTGGTTGCTAAACATTTTTTGCCTGATACATTTTTTTAAAATTTTGTTTCTGGATTAATAGTTATTTGGGGAGGACAAGATAAATGGGACATACCATATATATTACATGCTTAATGTACTTAATCTTGTACAAACTCAGATATTGACGCAGGTATGGAGTTTTGAATGGATATGCTCCTTTTACCGGCATTTGGAAGCTCTTGCAAAGACGAGTATAGTGATACAATGGTCGCTATACACCGATGAGCCAAAACACTATGAGCAACTGATTAATAGCATGTTGGCCCACCTTTGAAATGCAGTTCGGCAGAGGTTGTGCGTGACGTGGATTTGACAAGTCACTAAGGTTTTCTGAGGTATGTGTCACCACATGTTTAGCATGGGTCACGCAGTTACCGTAAATCACGCGCCAGTGGTTTGTGCAAACGCAGCTGGCTAGCGTCCTACAGCGTCCCAATCACATCTGATCACGTGATCACGTCCAGATCACGTGAACTGAGTGGTCCTAAGACCACGTAGCACGATTCTGGCCTTGTGACATGGACAATTATCCAGCTGTAAGATGGTATCACCATCGGGGAAGATATAAAGCAGGAAGAGATGCATGTGGTGCACAATAATACAGGGTGTCCCAAAAAGAATGACCCGATTTTGACTTCTAATAATACTGACAAATGTCACTAGGTAACTGAAACAGCGCTAGATGTAAGCGGCATGGTCTAGAGTTTCAGAAAAAATCAGCTAGATGTCGCTACGAGCGCTGACCTGAAGCGTGCAGCCAGTCTCGCGCAATATGGCGTCCGCGCAACAGAAGGCGTATTGTGTTATTGAATTTAGTCGTACTCAATCAGTGATCGCAGTTCAGTGGGCGTTTCATATTCGATTTCGTGCTAAACCACCACCACCAAAGAACACTCGACGGTGGTATAAACAGTTTGAAGAAACAGGGTGCCACTGTTAAGGCAAAGGCAAAAGGCCTGGCCGCCCAAGCGTTCCTGAACAAACAGTGGAACAAATCCGCCGAGCATTTGAGCAGATCCCCTGCAAGTTTACGCGTAGTGCTAGCCGAGAACTCGCGTTACCGCACATAACAGTGTGGCGTGTGTTACTGCGTCGTTTAGCCATCAAACCATATCGATTACAATTGGTACAAACTCTTCGAGATACTGACAAAGTGATGCGAGTGGACTTTAGCAATGCTATTCTAGAGGACATGGAAGATGGCCCTTATGTCACGGTTGATATTCAGCGATGAGGCAACTTTCCATATTAGCGATAAGGTTCACCGTCATAATGTGCATATATGGGGGCTCGAAAATCCTTATGAAACAACTGAACACGAACGTGATTCACCAAAAATGAATGTTTTTTGTTCTGTTTCGCAAAGCAAGGTTTATGGACCCTACTTTTTTGAGGAAGAAACCGTAACAGGACAACCATATCTCGCAATGCTTCGGAGCTGGTTATTCCCACAACTTTAAACTGACAGTTTCATCTATCAGCAAGATCGACCAACTGGCACAACAACGTGTACAGTTTCCTCAATGCCAACGTGCCTCAACGTTGGATAGGGCGTACAGGACCGCGAGACCAGGCTTTACACTCTTGGCCTCCTGGGTTCCCTGACTTAACACCATGTAATTTCTTCCTTTGGGGATATGTTAAACAATGTGTTTACTTTCTTCCCTTACCTAGTGACATTGATGAACTAAAAACCAGAATATCAGCTGCTGTAGCTTCAGTGACAGAAGACACCTTACGCTCAGTTAGGCATGAATTCGGCTGTTGGCTAGATGTCGTCTGTGCAGCCAGTGGAGGATATATTGAACATTTATGATGGATTTTTATAAACTTCTGTCTTTTCTGAGTAATTTAGTATGCAATTTGATGGTGTTTAGCCCTTCTTCCGATTAATAATTCTATTTAAAATCAGGTCATTCTTTTTGGGACACCCTGTATCTATGTAATAGACAGCTGTCATGGCACCTTCGATTATTACCACATGTCCCATGAAAGACAAGGTTAATATCCCCAAAAGCACACTACTGCCCCAAAAGGCGTCCGTGGCGCAGTCCATGTTTCGAACAGTCCTTCGCTAGATGACGATGCATCCAGATGGGACCATAGAGTTGGTGTACTAAGAAACGCGATTCATCCGGCCAGCCGAAACGTTTCTATTGATTCACGGCCCTATCTTGATGGTGTCGTCGGACATACATGGGAAGGCGTAGGGGTTGTCTGCTACGAAGCTTTTTGTACTGCAGTGTGCGCTTCTACGGTCTGCTCCGAAACAGTTGTGCCTGCACCTGGAATGTACACTGTTGTCAATCAGCCACAGATCGCCGCCTATCCTCGTTTGCCTGCTCGACCAACACCTTATCACCAACTCGTGATTTTATCGTGCTTCAACCACTCTGCATAGATTCTCAAGATAGCGCACACGAGCAGCCGACTAGCTTCGCCATTTCAGAGATGTTCGTTCCCCGGCGCCGAACTATCTGTTCACCGTCGAAGTCTCTTCACGGATTTAGCCCATTTGCAGCTCATGTATCTTGTGAGGCGCCTAATTTTTGTACCCAAAATTATTTTTGTCCATTTAAATACCATTCTTTGCAGAACCAACAATTCATAAAACAGCATTGCGGTACATTAATAACCGAGGTACAGATATCTACTTCTTTAAACAGAACGGAGCTATTTTTTCCGCCAGAATACCAGACCTCCATGAGACAAATTCGGCGATCTGGCTGTTTCTGTGATCTGCAAAGACCTAACCGAGTAAAAACACATTGACCATTCTCATATAAATTTTGTACTGTTGCTGCGGTCGTTGAATGCTCTGCAATCCAAAAGTTTAACTACTCTCCAATGAATCTTGCTTAATGGGTAAATATGAACTGTTTATAGGTCTACGATAACACAAGTAAAAATATTCTGGCAAACATGGTTCCACAAACCAGCCGTTTCGAGGAAGATGCGAATGTGCGGTTACCAGCTTCACCTGACTTCAGTACCAAGTACACTGGCGGAAAAAAATCGCGACATCAAAAGATAACTAATGTAGACTAATGAAATTTCCGGAGTATACAGGGTGAGTCACCTAACATTACCGCTGGATATATTTCGTAAACCACATCAAATACTGACGAATCGATTCCACAGACCGAACGTGAGGAGAGGGGCTAGTGTAATTGGTTAATACAAACCATAAAAAATGCACGGAAGTATGTTTTTTAACACAAACCTACGTTTTTTAAATGGAACCCCGTTTGTTTTGTTAGCACATCTGAACATATAAACAAATACGTAATCAATGCCGTTTGTTGCATTGTAAAATGTTAATTACATCCGGAGATATTGTAACCTAAAGTTGACGCTTGAGTACCACTCCTCCGCTGTTCGATCGTGTGTATCGGAGAGCACCGAATTACGTAGGGATCCAAAGGGAACGGTGATGGACCTTAGGTACAGAAGAGACTGGAACAGTACATTAAGTCCACATGCTAACACCTTTTATTGGTCTTTTTCACTGACGCACATGTACATTATCATGTGGGGTGAAGTGCACGTACACACGTGGTTTCCGTTTTCAATTACGGAGTGGAATAGTGTGTGTCCCGACAGGTAGAACTACAACGCATTCTCTGTTAATGCCCATTGACAGAATTACACTCGATGATTAAAGTCATCACCAAGTAATTGCTGATGTAGCGACACATGAAACGGGTGAAAGCGGTGACGATGCAGTATGCGCATGACACTACTTTGACTCAGTCCACCGGCTCTCGCAATGTCCCGTGTACTCTTGTGTGGGGTCATGGCAACAGCAGCTAACACACCAACTGCACCCGCTTCTCCTGTGACGGGCCTATTACGGACCCGTTTGCGTGCTACGACCATACCTGTTGCATACAGTTGGCGGTAGATGTTTTTCAATGTGCGGCACGTTGGATGCTCTCTGTCCGGGTACCGTTCTGCATACACCCTGCAGGCTTCAGCTGCATTTCGTCGACACTCGCCATAGATGAGTATCATCTCCGCCTTTTCAGAGTTCGAATACACCATGGTCACAGTTCCTACAACACTACACTATCACAGACGTCTGGTAACACGGTGTGCTGCAGTTGGTCTGCGTGCGGAGACGAATGCAGAATAACAATAGCAGAAAGCGCTACATGCGGACACTGCGACAGCTAGACCAAACCACAACAGTGCACTACAGCCACACTCGTAAACACGGTCGTCATCTAAACATGTCCCTGCAGATGCTGCTCGCCGACCGTGGCCCGTGATTGTTACAACACGTAACTGAACGTCGGAGGTTTCAAGCGTCAACTTTAGGTTACAATATCTCCGGATGTAATTAACATTCTACAATGCAACAAACGGTACTGATTACGTATTTGTTTATATGTTCAGATGTACTAACAAAACTAACGTGGTTCCATTTAAAAAAAACGTAGGTTTGTGTTAAAAAACATACTTCCGTGCATTTTTGTATGGTTTGTAGTAAACAATTACACTAGCCCCTCTCCTCACGTTCGGTCTGTGGAATCGGTTCGTCAGTATTCGATGTGGTTTACGAAATATATCCAGCGGTAACGTTAGGTGACTCACCCTGTATTTGTATGGGTAACACATTCAAGTGATTAACATCGCAAATTGATGTAAGCGCGAGATAAGCCACTGCAAATGTGACATGCTGGTACATTAATAACAGCTGTAACCACTAGAATGTTGGATGCAAGCATGCAAACGTGCTCACATTGTGTTGTGCCAATGACGGATGTCAGTTTGTGGAATGGAGTTCCATGCCTCATGCACTTGCTCTGTCAATAGAGGGGCATTTAATTCTCCTTGTGGATGACACTGGAGTTGTCCGATTATATTCCATATGTGCTCGATTGGAGACAGTTCTAGTGATCAAGTAGGCCAAGGCAACATATCGACACTTTTGACCATGTTTGATCGCAACAGCGGTATGCCAAATACTGCTGAGTCTACAGTATACAATATGAAGAGACACATGAATCGAATGGTCGAAGGTTCGTATCACTCGGCAATTGCGAATGTAACGTCGAAATTCTGCAATTAAATAAAATCAGTGTGCACTATCTTAACGACTTTAAATAATCAGTATGATAGTAGAAGTATTTTTGAGAATGCGGTATATTTCTGCAAACACTTATGGGTATCGATGGTCCAGCAATTAAATAAAACATAAGTTGAATAACAGGGAAACAATCAATTCCTATTTCACGTAATCAGTTATGAGCAACAACATATCTCGCGAGATATTCAATTCTGATTGCATACTACGTCTCCACTGTAGAAACAACCAAAATCTCAAGTTCGCACGTCGGCACTCCGAAGTGTATCTATCATCCACGATCACACGCAAACCGGTCCACACTCCCCAAGTCTCTCTCGCGACTGTGCGTCCATCGCGCCGTACTGTCCCGCACTCTCCTGTGTCCTGTGCCGTACCGTCCAGAACTCTCCTGTCCTCTCTTGTACTGTTCTCCCCATTCACGAGCGCTGTGACTGGCTAGAGCACTCGCGCCCTGTTTCCAAGCCAACGCACATTCATCAACATATTGAAACACTTTCGAAATACTGGACTGAATTGAAATAACTTGAAATTAAATAAATTGGCTGGACCATAAACACGCTCTAACAAACATTATTAAATAGATAATCAAATCAAATAAACATATATCAAGGGAACAGAAACAAAAGGAGGCCAGTAGCCTAATGCCTCTGTGCTTTCTGAAACACAGTAAATATTTAACCAATTGCTTCATGAATAGTGTATATTGGATATAAACAAAGACATAGATGAATAAATATATTTATAAGTATGCTGCTACCGTTTTTTCGTGTAACTGTGGAGTACTTATGGCCTGACGAGATCGATAGTAATCGGCCACTTTGACCTCCAATAACTCATGTACTATTCAAGCCACATGCCTGTAATTTATACCAATTTAGGTTTACGCTAATAGCTTTCTAAAGACACGTTAATCGACAAAATTGGATGAACCGATTTGATTTTGGAAATTCGTTGCTGGATGTTACTTGTATAACTTATCATCAGATACTATATTTAAAACTAATAAAGATACTGAAAATCTGATTACATCATCAGAATCGTTGTGCAAATAATGGTAATGTTATGTACCTTTTTGAGGTATCATAATTCATCTGGCTACTATTAATTTCTATACGAACAGTGAAATGTCTGCCATGATGGTTTCACAAAGTCCTCCATCTTTGGCACTCTTGGCATACAAGTCTCTCATCGACACAGCGTCACCATGGAATTCCCAGGCACGCGATTCCTGGACCCCGGCTGACGTCGGCACCACGTGTTTGCTGTCAGTCCCCGGCTTGCCGAACGGCCCGTGCGGCCATGCCAACTCTGAACTTAGAATATTTCCAGCACGCTACGACTCGCCGTTACCTCACTAACGCAAGCTACAGGGTCTCTGACTCGAGGCTGTCCTTCATGTTAACGATTTATAACAGTTTGTTGTGTCCCTGAAGTGCGAAATACTTCTGAAACTGGTGCAGCAGTTGCAGTAAGATGCCCCAGAGCCAGATCACAAACACTATGGTCTTCCATCGCGGTAGCGCCACGTGACCGTCTGGAGCTCGGTCTTCTAGTGACCGTTGCCAGAAATCATGTATAGTGGCTACATTCCTGCCAAGTCTTTCTGCAGCGTCGCAGAAGGAATGTCTAGCTTCTCATTACCCTATTAGACCTCGTTCACACTCAGTGAGATATTGATAATGTCGCCTTAAAGATTTACCAGGGAAGACACCGTGGTTATTGTGGGAGGGCCAGGGAACAGCATCGACAGAGATCCTGGGTACAGTATAGAGTGTGACCTGGTAAAGATTGCGTCGGCATCGAGACACACCAATGTTGCATTTGTATCTGTCCTGAGACGCCATGACCGGCCTCATTTGAACTCTTCTGTTGGGAGAGTTAATTTGGAGTTGGAACGGCTGCTTGGGTCGGGTGCGGCTCATATTGGTGTGGTTCCTGTTGATTATCTCAGTAGGTGGGACTATACCAGGCACGGCCTACATCTCAACGGGAAAGGGAAGGGGAAATTGGCTGGGGTAATAGCAGGAAATTTAAGGGGGGGAGGCACTGCCATGAATGGTATAATACCAGTGGTTACAGGTGTTGGAGCAGCACCTTTTTTAGGATAGGTAAGACAGAAAGATGTCAAGTTCTACGAGAGGTCAGGATTGAAACAAATCTTCAGTTTAGGAAAGAAATTAAACAGCACAATTCTAGCACATTGGATCACCAATCACAGCTATCAATTATAAATTTTCACCAATCACCAGAAATTTTATCTCCACCAAGTTGTATCTCAGTCCTAGGTAATTGCATTGATGAACTAAAGTCACCCAACCCAATTGACATAATCTGCCTCTCTGAACACCATGTGACCACTGGTATAGGAACTAGGCCTAAGCACAATGAGAAACTCAGACAGGAGAGTGCTGCAAATGTTAGAATAAGGAAAGGTTCTCATAAAAGTATAATTAAAAATAATGTAAGTATATTTCATCAAAATATTGGGAGTTTAAAGAATAAAGTAGATGAGCTTCTGGTTTGTTTAGAAGATTTAGAAGCTGAGAATGAAATAGATATACTATGCCTGTCTGAGCATCACATTGTTACTGATATGGATAAGGTAAATTTAAGTGGTTATAAGCTCTCTGCACATGTAATGAAAGAAAATATGGAGAAAGGAGGAGTTGCCATATATGTCAAAAGTTATCATTGTGCAAAAAGTATAGAAACAAAAAAGTTTTGTGTAGAGAAACATATAGAAGTATGTGCCTGTGAGCTTAAATTAAATAAAGGCACATTTATCATTGTAACTGTATATAGGTCCCCATCAGGAAATTTTCATCTATTTCTGAAACATTTCGACTCCTTGTTGTGCTATCTGTCAGACAGGGGGAAGCAAATTATTATTTGTGGGGACTTCAATGTAGATTCTCTGAAAGAGGGTAATAGGAAAAATGACCTTGAAGTATTACTCGGTTCTTTCAATTTGACACCCGTTATTGATTTTCCTACTCGGGTGGTAAAGGATAGCAGCTCACTGATAGGTAACTTCTTAATAGACCAAGATAAGTTTAACCAGATAAATGCTCAGCCTGTTGAGAATGGTCTTTCTGATCATGGTGCACAGCTAGTTACAATATATGACATAGCTCCATTCAGCAATACTAAACAGTCCTCCAAAGTAGTACGTTCAGTCAACGATTTAACAATTGCAAATTTCAGGGAAAGCCTACAGCAGTTAGACTGGGATGAGGTGTACCATGAACCTGATGCCAATTTAAAATATAATTTATTTCATGACATTTTTGTAAATGCATTTGAAAACTGCTTCCCCAAGAAAATAGTTAAATATACTCGTAAGAAACCTTGTAACAAACCATGGTTTACTAAGGGTATAAAAATATCTTGTAACCGGAAAAGGGAAATGTATCTGACAGCAAGAAAGAGTAGAGACCCAGAAACTATCAAAAATTATAAAAACTACTGTGTTATATTAAGAAAAGTTATTAAAAATCCAGGAGTATGTGTATCATGTCTGAAATCAGCAACTCTGATAATAAAATTAAAACAATTTGGAATATTATTAAAAGAGAAACAGGTCAACCAAGAGCAGAGGAAGACAGTATTACCATCAAATTGAATGAAAACTTTACGAACAAAAAGTCAGAAGTTGAAAATATTTTTAATAATCATTTTCTAAATGTTGTGGATATAGTAGGATCCAGGTGTTCATTAGAAGATGCTAGGCTGTTAATGGAAGAGGCCATACCTATGCAATTTGATACAATTGAAATCTCACCCACTTCTCCCTCTGAAATTAGGAAAATAATAAACTTGCTTAAAAGCAAAAACTCACATGGAATTGATGGCATTTCCAGCAAAATACTAAAAGCTTGTTCTCAACAGATAAGTAAGATTCTCAGCCACCTGTGAAATAGCTCTCTGGAACAGGGCATTTTCCCTGATAGACTGAAATATGCTGTTGTTATACCTTTGCATAAAAAGGGGGATAGATCTGATGTCAACAATTACCGTCCAATCTCCCTTCTAACAGCTTTATCCAAAATTTTTGAGAAAGTAATGTATTCAAGAGTAGCTTCACATATCTGTAAAAATGAAGTACTAACAAAATGTCAGTTTGGTTTCCAGAAAGCTTCTTCAACAGAAAATGCCATATATGCTTTCACCAGTCAAATTTTGATTGATCTGAATAACTGAACACCACCCATTGGGATTTATTGTGATCTCTCAAAGGCTTTTGATTGTGTAAATCATGAAATTCTGCTAGACAAGCTCAAGTATTGTGGCATGAGTGGGACAGTGCACAAATGGTTTAATTCGTACCTAACTGGAAGAGTGCAGAAAGTTGAAATAAGTAGTTCTCGTAACATGCAAAGATCAGCACATTCCTCAAACTGGGGAACTATCAAGAATGGGGTTCCACAAGGGTCAGTCTTGGGTCCTTTGTTGTTCTTATTATATATTAATGACTTGCCATTCTATATTCATGAAGAGGCAAAGTTAGTTCTATTCGCTGATGATACAAGTATAGTAATCACATCTGAGAAACAAGAATTAACTGATGAAATTGTCAATACTGTCTTTCAGAAAATTACTAAGTGGTTCCTTGTAAACGGACTCTCACTGAATTTTGATAAGACACAGTACATACAGTTCCGTACAGTGAATGGTATTACGCCATTAATAAATATAGACCTTAATCAGAAGCATATAGCTAAGGTAGAATATTCCAAATTTTTAGGTAAGTCCGTTGATGAGAGATTAAATTGGAAGAAACACATTGATGATCTGCTGAAACGTTTGAGTTCAGCTACTTATGCAATAAGGGTCATTGCAAATTTTGGTGATAAACATTTTAGTAAATTAGCTTACTACGCCTATTTTCACTCATTGCTTTCATATGGCATCATATTTTGGGGTAATTCATCACTGAGGAATAAAGTATTTATTGCACAAAAGTGTGTAATCAGAATAATAGCTGGAGTCCACCCAAGATCATCCTGCAGACATTTATTTAAGGATCTAGGGATATTCACAGTAGCTTCTCAGTGTATATACTCTCTTATGAAATTTGTTATTAACAACCAAACCCAATTCAAAAGTAATAGCAGTGTGCATAACTACAATACTAGGAGAAAGGACGATCTTCACTATTCAAGATTAAATCTAACTTTGGCACAGAAAGGGGTGAATTATACTGGCACTAAAGTCTTTGGTCACTTACCAAATAGTATCAAAAGTCTGACAGATAACCAACAAGTATTTAAGAAGAAATTAAAAGAATTTCTGAATGACAACTCCTTCTACTCCATAGAGGAATTTTTAGATATAAATTAAGAAAAAAAACAAAAATATTTTAAAAAAGAAAAAAAAGAAAAAAAAGAAAAAAGAAAAACAAAAAAAACACAAAAAATAAAGTTGTTGTATTAACTTAAGTATGTTGTTAAATTAACCTAATTATGTCATGTATTGGAAAATTCGACTCGTTCCACATCACTACGAAATATCGTATTCATGATCCATGGAACTAGTATTAATCTAATCTAATCTAATTTAATCTAACATCAAGTCACTACATCTGGTCTCAAAGGTAACTAACGTTCGCATCTGTTACAGCGGGTATTTAAAGCAAACCTAATTTTTATCCTCATACTGGCGCTACTAGCGCCACTGTTATGCGACTGGCGCAATATGTGAATAGGTATCATCTTTCAGAAGTAGAAAAAGGCCCACCAACATTTGGTAATGTCACACAAGTCCTTCTTGGTGTTGTGATTTTTTTTTCCATCAATGTATTATCCTGGTTAGTACAAATTATTTGAAATGCAAACCTTTCGATTAAGCATTCCATTTATTTCAGATCAAACCAAACCAATGGCCTACGATTGGGGAATCTGGTGCATTTGTGACGTGGCACCATCACATTGTGCAGCTGATGTAAGACATCTAACGCGCCTAGATGGTCGTAAATGGACAGGTCAAGAAGGGCGTTTTCATCGGCCGCTACGATCACCTTACCTTCATCTTGTGCAATTTTCTGTCCGGGGTCATCTCGTTGATACTCTTGAAGAACTGGGAAAGTATTGCCACGATGCACGCGAAGATGTGTGTGCGTCTGAATGAATTCGTAACTCATTGCAGAGATGAGTGTAATATTGCTTCCAAACAGACAACATGTGGGACACTTTCATCTAGTACGAGTCTAATGTAAACTGTCAATGTGCGGTGCTGAAACAGTCTTGCATTTCTTCTTAAGGTAGGACGTATGTGAATCGTGAATCTCATTAGATGGGACTTTGAAAAGTTTACACTTCAAGTACATTTGTAGTAACGAGGACAATATTTCGTACTGAAGTCAGTGGCAGCTCATAACCACAGATCCACACTTATCTCTGAAGTGGCTTGGTTGCGGACCTTTTATGCTAATAATTATGATACACTCTTGTAACTCAACAGGGTATAATTGATAACAGTTTGCAAAGTACTGCAGTGGTACATGGGGAGTCGCGACGAAAAAATTGATACATGACACTTGTGGTGGTCTACAAATGTCCTCTCGCCCTCTTACGCCACCGACTTACTTGGTCGTAACCGTCTGAAGTTCATTCCCTTTTTTCGCTAAAATCTTCCGTGAAGATCAAACACACTTTGTTCTTGCAGTTACATGTCATACTGTTGGTGTCTGTGTAAATTTTACGTCATAAGTTTGTGAATTTAGCGTAAAAATTAACAATTAAATAGTATGTTTCTCTGCTCTTCTTACTACGAGACTATTGCCATTGTAAGGTGTAAATTTAGATCAAATTTACAAAACTTTTTTTTTCGCTACCAGTACGTTAAAGTTTAAATTACTGAAATTAACGAAATAAAATGTTGCAAAAATCTGACCGATTTAGGCCGGTAGCTTAAGATAGTGAGAGAGTATTGAAAATCTCGCGCATCTCTCATGTACTGTAGCGCATGTGGCTTCGGCAGACCAATTTCAGGTGGATTATCACCTTGATATATCACATTTATTCTCTATCAAATTGTCTCGACTTCTCCTCTACCACTGTGGTACGTTGTAAACAGTTACCGCATATACACATCTGATTTCACGACTAACTTCTACACCGCCTCCGTTGATGAGGGGCAGCGTAGAAGGCTCCCCTGCGGAGGACCCATGTTCAATTTACTATAGTGCTAAGGACTTTTTCTTGGATTTTTCCTTAGTGGAATGATTGGCATGCGATGTACTCAGCTCGTGATGCCAATTAAGGAGCTGCTTGAATGAAAGTAGCGGCTCCTAGATCTGGAAAGTTGGTAGAACGGGTGGGGGGTCAGAGTGCTGAGCACACCCTTCCGACGCCGCGTGGAAGCGTATGGCACGGCGGCCGGTCGACATCTCTCCAGCCTTCAGGACGTTGACGAGGAGCTCGTGTAATCACTTCAACGAGAATAGTACACTACTGGCCATTAAAATTGCTACACCAAGAAGAAATGCAGATGATAAACGGGTATTCATTGGACAAATATACACTCCTGGAAATTGAAATAAGAACACCGTGAATTCATTGTCCCAGGAAGGGGAAACTTTATTGACACATTCCTGGGGTCAGATACATCACATGATCACACTGACAGAACCACAGGCACATAGACACAGGCAACAGAGCATGCACAATGTCGGCACTAGTACAGTGTATATCCACCTTTCGCAGCAATGCAGGCTGCTATTCTCCCATGGAGACGATCGTAGAGATGCTGGATGTAGTCCTGTGGAACGGCTTGCCATGCCATTTCCACCTGGCGCCTCAGTTGGACCAGCGTTCGTGCTGGACGTGCAGACCGCGTGAGACGACGCTTCATCCAGTCCCAAACATGCTCAATGGGGGACAGATCCGGAGATCTTGCTGGCCAGGGTAGTTGACTTACACCTTCTAGAGCACGTTGGGTGGCACGGGATACATGCGGACGTGCATTGTCCTGTTGGAACAGCAAGTTCCCTTGCCGGTCTAGGAATGGTAGAACGATGGGTTCGATGACGGTTTGGATGTACCGTGCACTATTCAGTGTCCCCTCGACGATCACCAGTGGTATACGGCCAGTGTAGGAGATCGCTCCCCACACCATGATGCCGGGTGTTGGCCCTGTGTGCCTCGGTCGTATGCAGTCCTGATTGTGGCGCTCACCTGCACGGCGCCAAACACGCATACGACCATCATTGGCACCAAGGCAGAAGCGACTCTCATCGCTGAAGACGACACGTCTCCATTCGTCCCTCCATTCACGCCTGTCGCGACACCACTGGAGGCGGGCTGCACGATGTTGGGGCGTGAGCGGAAGACGGCCTAACGGTGTGTCGGACCGTAGCCCAGCTTCATGGAGACGGTTGCGAATGGTCCTCGCCGATACCCCAGGAGCAACAGTGTCCCTAATTTGCTGGGAAGTGGCGGTGCGGTCCCCTACGGCACTGCGTAGGATCCTACGGTCTTGGCGTGCATCCGTGCGTCGCTGCGGTCCGGTCCCAGGTCGACGGGCACGTGCACCTTCCGCCGACCACTGGCGACAACATCGATGTACTGTGGAGACCTCACGCCCCACGTGTTGAGCAATTCGGCGGTACGTCCACCCGGCCTCCCGCATGCCCACTATACGCGCTCGCTCAAAGTCCGTCAACTGCACATACGGTTCACGTCCACGCTGTCGCGGCATGCTACCAGTGTTAAAGACTGCGATGGAGCTCCGTATGCCACGGCAAACTGGCTGACACTGACGGCGGCGGTGCACAAATGCTGCGCAGCTAGCGCCATTCGACGGCCAACACCGCGGTTCCTGGTGTGTCCGCTGTGCCGTGCGTGTGATCATTGCTTGTACAGCCCTCTCGCAGTGTCCGGAGCAAGTATGGTGGGTCTGACACACCGGTGTCAATGTGTTCTTTTTTCCATTTCCAGGAGTGTATTATACTAGAACTGACATGTGATTACATTTTCACGCAAGTTGGGTGCATAGATCGTGAGAAATCAGTACCCAGAACAACTACCTCTGGCCGTAATAACGGCCTTGATATGCCTGGACATTGAGTCAAACAGAGCTTGAATGGCGTGTACAGATATAGCTGCCCATTCAGCTTCAACACGATACCACAGTTCATCAAGAGTAGTGACTGGCGTGTTGTGACGAGCCAGTTGCTCGGCCACCATTGACCAGACGTTTTCAGTTGGTGAGAGATCTGGAGAATGTACTGACCAGGGCAGCAGTCGAACATTTACTGTATCCAGAAAGGTCCGTACAGGACCTGCAACGTGCGGTCGTGCATTATCCTGCTGAAATGTAGGGTTTCGCAGGGATCGAATGAAGGGTAGACCACGAGTCGTAATACATCTGAAATGTAACGTCCACGCTTCAAAGTGCCGTCAATGCGAACAAGAGGTGATGGAGACGTGTAACCAATGGCACCCCATACCATCACGCTGGGTGATACGCCAGTACGGCTATATCACCAAACACGGATGCGACCATCATGATGCTGTAAACAGCACGGATTCATCCGAAAAAAATGACGTTTTGCCATTCGTGCACCCAGGTTCGTCGTTGAGTACACCATCACAGGCGCTCCTGTCTGTGATGCAGCGTCAAGGGTAACTGCAGCCATGGCCTCCGAGCTGATAGTCCATGCTGCTGCAAACGTCGTCGAACTGTTCGTGCAGATGGTTGTTGTCTTGCAAACGTCGCCATCTGTTGACTCAGGGATCGAGACGTGGCTGCACGATCCGTTACAGCCATGCGGATAAGATGCCTGTCATCTCGACTGCTAGTGATACGAGGCTGTTGGGATCCAGCACAGCGTTCCGTATTACCCTCTTGAACCCACCGAATCCATATTCTGCTAACAGTCATTGGATCTCAACCAACGCGAGCAGCAGTGTTGCGATACGATAAACCGCAATCGCGATAGGCTACAATCTGACCTTTATCAAAGTCGGAAACGTGATGGTACGCATTTCTCCTCCTTACACGAGGCATCACAACAACGTTTCACCAGGCAACGCCGATCAACTGCTGTTTGTGTATGGGAAATCGGTTGGAAACTTTCCTCATGTGAGCACGTTGTAGGTGTCGCCACGTGAATGCTCTGAAAAGCTAATCATTTGCATATCACAGCATATTCCTCCTGTCGGCTAAATTTCGCGTCTGTAGCACGTCATCTTCGTGGTGTAGCAGTTTTAATGGCCAGTAGTGTATATAAATTGAGGCCTTGTCGGAAGGCTGTAAAAGTCGACATGACAACACAACACTACGCTACAACAATCTCAGAAGTATAGATGGAACAAAATATTTGTAATTACGTTATAGTACATGGGGGTGTCACTAACTATTAATCAGTTGGGAAATAAGCACCAGGATCGATGTCTTAATTAGGGGAGCGTCATATTTGTCGAACGACATGATGTTTTATTCAAAAATCTTAGAAGTAAAACTTCCAGTATATCCAAACTCCACTCGTGGTTCACACGTAGAGGTTATAAATATCGGCAGTGCATAAAGTATTGATGACGACAAGAAGGGCATTCGGTCAACTCATAAATAACCATGCCTGATCCGTTAATGACCATGCGACCCTGGAACTATGCGGGACAAATGCCCAAGAACAAGGAGAAGTGCAGAATATATTGAGGTGGCTGAAGTCCCGTCGAAGCGACACACTTCATTTGCACGCGGATTACTGTAAAATGCTTCATATTTCCTTACATACAGAATTAAACAGTTGCACGGTGCACAGCAACACAATTACATAGCCTGATTTCAGTTTCATAAACTCATTTTTCTACATACACTGCGTTTCAAACGAAAACAGTTAAAATAACGTGATATTTTGTTACTGTTACATGTTTTAATCTTCCCGTCTTTTAATAATATAAGATACTCTGATGCTAGATGCTTTTCTATTAGTTCTGAAGCATGGTGAATAGCTGCGACTAAGTTTCTGGTGGCACTGCTCTGATACGTAAGCGATGTTGTAAAATTGTTTTTAGTGACTCAAGTTGTTCTTTGGGAAGGTCACTGTAACAAATCCAAATAATTTTCTTGGAATCAGGGTATCTTGGATCTTACTTCATGTACAAAAGTATTTTGGACTCACGTTTATCCAGAAAATGTTCGATGCTATACTTTTGTCACAGTAGGAGAGGTATTCTGTTGCTCAGAATCACCTTACTTGTGTTTTCCTACATACAAAAACTAAGGGCTTGATCCAAAATCAGGAGGAATAGTACTAAACCATCACAGAGCCTCCATCGCATCTAGCGATTGATTGTTATGGTACGCTTTACAAAGATCCAATCAGTTAATTGCTGGGATCTATCAGAGCGGAGATGAAATCTAATTCTAATAGAGAACTAGAAGTCAATAATAGGAAATGGAAGAGAAGGCGAAATTGTATGGGCACATGGAATGCGGAAAGAAATAAAATGGGAAGTCGTCTAATAGCATTCTGCTTTGACCATAAATGAATTATTGCTAACGGTTGCCGGCCACTGTGGCCGAGCCGTTCTAGGCGCTTCAGTCTGGAACCGCGCGACCGCTACGGTCGCAGGTTCGAATCCTGCCTCGGGCATAGATGTGTGTGATGTTCTTAGGTTGTTATTTTTAAGTAGTTCTAAGCTCTATGATGATGTCAGACGTTAAGGCCCATAGTGCTCAGAGCCATTTTTGAGCTAACGGTTTGTTTAAAAAGAATGAAAGTATGTTCTGCACTGGGAAATGTTCTGGGAAAATCGGAAGGTTTCAAATAGATAAGTTACGGTAAAACAGAATAGCGGACCAGATTAAAACTGCAAAAGATCTCTTGAACAGACGTGAACTGGCCGTAATTTGTTATGAAGTATAGATTCCAGCTGACGAAAGTGGAGAAACCTAGGAAATTAAAGAGATGAGAAGTGGATCAATTGAAACAAGAAGAGGTTGTTGAGAGTTTCGAAGCGATCATTGGGAAACGAGTGACAAATTCATATCAGTGCTGACTAACTACAGTTTGCAGCCCCGGATCTGAACATGAACTGCTGGGCATATCGAGATCAGTAATGATTAGTAACACGGATAATGATCGAGAGACTGTTCTTCATTCAAAAGAAAAATACAATAGAAGATTAATGAGTGGCTTTGAGAGACGGTATAGTGAAGGCAGCATAGGAACAATTAGGCGAAACAACTAGGGCTGGTCGAAATGCTTCAATAAAGCAAGAGATATTAAATTTAACTAACGAAAGAAGAAAATAGAAAAATGGTGTAAATGAAATAGATAACAGAATACAAATGTTTAAAACTGAGATAGAAAGTACGAAATGGGAAAATGATTGCTTAGAAGCGGAAGGCAAAGTTGCAGAAGCATTGCGTGACTATAAGAGAGATATATGCCACGTGTCAGACAATTAAATGAATTTTCAGTGAAAATAGAGAATTTTATGAACATCAAGAGTTACGATGATAAATTATTAGTAAGCAAAGAAGTGAAAACTGAAAAGTGGAGTAGACAACATTCGCTCATAACAATTACGTTTCTTGGGAGAACCTACCAGGACAAAACTATTCCGTCTGGTATGAGAGTTGTATGAGACAGTAGCAACACTTCAGATTTGAAAAATAATGTAATTATCTCAATACGACAGAAGGCAGATACTGATAAGTGTGATTATTACAGAACAATCAGTTCAGTAAGTCTTGGTTGCAAAATAACACTAATTATCTACAGTAGAATGGAAGGACGAGTAGAAACTGAAGTGGAGGAAGATTATTTTTAGTCTCTGAGAAGTGTAAGAATGCGTGAGTCACTACTGATGTAAAAGATAAATTTCAGAAGCACAAATCTGAGTTTATATTATTTGTGTGCGTAAAAACGCGTTTGACATCGTTGACTACAACGAAGTCTCTGAATTTCTGAAGATATCACGGATGAAATATAGAGGGCTAAAGCACATCAACAACTTGTAGAGAAACCACACAGCAGTTATGAGAGTCGAAGGACGTGACGGGGAAGAAGTAGCTGAGAAGGGAGTGAGACGCGGTTGTGGTCTTTACTGTATGTCACACAGTCTGTGCATAATGCAAACATTGAAAGAAACGAGTACAGCGGGAGGAAACAATTATTTGTAGGCTACCTGTGATACTGTAACACTGCAAAAGTCTTGGAAGATAAGACGAACAGAATGAAAGTGTCTTTAAAATAGGTTATAAGGCGGGCGTCAGTAGAGCAAGGGCACTGGAGTTACTCGAATTAAGTGAGGTGATGATAAGGGTAATTCATTTAGGAAATGAGACAATGAAAGCAGTAGACAAGCTCTGCTGTTTGGGTGGTAAGCTCCCTTTGACAGTAGTGGTAAAGAGGATATAAAACGAAGAGTGGCAATGGCAAGAAAAGTGATTTCAAAAACAGAAATTTGTTAAAATAGTATATAAATTTAAGAGTTTGGAAAGTGTTTGTGTGGAGTTTAGCCTTATACGAATCTGAAATGTAGACGTTAACTGGAACATTTGTTATGGCGTAAAGTCAACCGTCTGCACCCCTGTCGGGAACGAGAGAGAAGAGAAGGCGGTGATAGGAAGTCAGCCAATCGCACGCCGACCGACTCCTCTCCAGGACGACAACGCGACAGCAGCGGCCCCTATGTGAAGAGGACATAAACGCCGTGCCCGACTCGTCGCGGCCAGTTCTATAGCAGCTTCAAGACTAGAGACTTGGATAGAAGCGTCGACTCTAATCACTTGCTTGTACTGTATATGTAACACAGACTTGAGATTATCTATAGTGAAGAAACTTGATTATTCCGCATGTCGCCCTTTGCTTGAGACACATCCGTGTAATTGCGAAATATTGCCTCTATTTCATTTTGTGATAAAACTCATTAATACGATTTGTTTGAATTGTTTGTTTAGCGAACCGATATGGCAGGGTTCCTAGACCCCATATTTGACGACAAGGCTGGATTTAATAACATATAAGGACAGAGCGGAAATATTTGAAAGCTAATGTTGGAAAAGAGTGCTGATGATTAGAGCTAATGAAGAGGCATCGAATTGAGTCTGAGAAAAAAGATGACTAAAAGAAGGGACACAACGTGAAGCACCAAGAACTAGTCGTTTGGTAACTGAGTCGGTGGTAGCAGCTGTAACGGAAAACTAAATTTTATCTACAATAAGCAGGTTCAGATAGATGGTGATACTTGGAGGATGGACTAGCTCCATCAAACCAGTCTGCGGTCTAAAGACCACAATTACATCAGAACGGTCATCGGATTTAGTTCTTACCAATTTGATCACCATCTACATCTTATGGTGTGTGACGGAGGGTGCTTGTTATTTACTGTTCTATTCACGAGTGGAAAGAACGATTGTTGGAAAACCGCTGTATAAGGTCTAATTTCTGATTTTCACGTATTGGTCATTTCGTGAGACTGGAGGATTCCTCTCGGAACACAGACATTCGGAATTTTAAAAATACTCTTCTACGTGATGCACACATAGAGCGACATGATGAAGTGGTTAGCAAACTGGATTCACATTCTGGAGGACGACGGCTCAGATTCTCTTCCGGTCTTCCAGATTTAGATTTTCCATCATTTCCCTAAATCGTTTCAGGCAAATGCCGGGATGATTCCTTAGAAAGGGCACAGCCGATTTCCTTTCCCCTCTTTGAAACATTCCGAGCTTGTGCTCGGTCTCTCATCACCTAGATGTCAGCGGGACGTTAGATTCTAATCTTCTACTCTTCTTCCCTGACGCATGACCCTCTACTGCAACTTTTGTCATTGGAATCTGTTATCGCCGTAACGCTCTTGTGCTTACTGGACGAACCCATGATGAAACTCGCAGATTTTCTTCAGATTTTTTTCTTTCTCTTCTATTATTCCTGGACGGTAATGGTCTCGTACGAACGAGCAATTCTCAGGAATAGGTCGGTCTAGTCTTTTGTAAGCTGTTAAATCCTTCTTATGGCGGATATTCCCATCCCTAAGGGCAAAGGCTTTGTCACTTTACATCAAGCGTAACAGTCAACAGGTCAAATGGCCCGTCGAAGTGGCTTACAGCACAGCTACACATTGAAGATCGGACTCGTAGTAGTGGCTTACGGTGAAAGTTGCGATCTGTTGACTGCTACCTGCGATTGTTGTCTCTTGGCTGATGTGAAGCGACGAGAATCCAATACAACTGAACGGTACCAGTCTGGAGGGAACGGTGGAGGTTGTGAGGAACCGGGCTGTACTCAGTCTCCTGAACACGACCTGTTTTGCCCATTACAAGCAACAGTGTCGTGAGCACAGAGAGACACAAACAAGATGGGACAGATAACCTGTACCGACCTTACCGTCAATTTTAGTATTTCACTGACGACTGATGACTTTGGATATTACCACTCTCAGGTTTGATGTACGAACGCTACTCAGCAACAGATTTTGATTCACTGTTGTGCAAAGACGTGCACTTTCGACTATCGTGCACTTTACGTTGGAAAGAGTTTATGTGCAAAGGAAAACAGAGAGAGAGAGAGAGAGAGAGAGAGAGAGAGAGAGAGAGAGAGATGGGGATGGAGTTTGCTTTCGCTGGAGGAGATAATTAATTGCCTTTCGACTCAATTAACGGTGAGGTATAGAGAGGAGCACAGTCTCATTGACAGCCGTATATTTATGGAAACAGATGTACAGAACGATTAAAAACTGGGAGGGTCTTCGACGTGATGGCCACTTTACACTGCCTATTCATGTGGTTACTGTCTTGTTTCTGTGATCTAGGACGCTGGCACTGTAGCTCAGCGTGTTCGGTCAGAGGGCTGCTCGCCCTCTGTAATAAAAAACAGAGTAAAGGAATCAACGATCAACATGAACGGATGTCTTGTGACGTCCGCCCAGACCAAAACACAACGAACAATACGGAACAAAATGAAAAAAAGAAAAAATGGGTAGCGTCTTTGATTCATAATCAACGTCTTCGGTCTCGGATTCGAATACCGCCGCTACTTAAATATTGATCAATAATCAGCACGGACCGCCAAAGACTTCCGGCATAAGAAGTCAGTCTCATTCTGCCAACAGCCTTGTCAAAGAGGGCGGAGGAGCGTACGGAGGTTCAGGGCACTCTCTTCTCCTAGAGGTCGGAAACTGCCACTAAAGGCCGGAGAATCAGCAATAATCAACGGCATGAGGATGCAGAAGGCAATGGAAACCAATGCATTAAAGACACGTAACAGGACTTGTGGCTTATAATTGGAGAAGTGTCATAGTGATCTCTCCATTGGCAAACGACTCCGGAATAGTCCCGCATTCGGATTTCCAGGAGGGGGCTGCCAAGGCGGAGATTACCATGAGAAAAAGATTGAATAATCAACGCAAGTATAACGTTCTACGAGTCGGGGCGTGGAATGTCAGAAGCATGAACGTGGTAGGGAAGCTAGAAAATCTGAAAAGGGAAATGCAAACACTCAATCTAGAAATAGTAGGCGTCAGTGAAGTGAAGGGGAAAGAAGGCAAGGATTTCTGGTCAGATGAGTATAGGGTAATATCAACAGCAGCCGAAAATGGTATAACGGGAGTAGGATTCGTTATGAACAGGAACGTAGGGCAGAGAGTGTGTTACTGTGAACGACTCGGTGACAGGGTTGTTCTTATCAGAATCGACAGCAAATCAACACCGATAGTTCAGTTATACATGCCGAGGTCGCAAGCTGAAGATGAAGAGATAGAGAAAGTGTATGAAGATATTGAAAGGGTTATACAGTATGTAAAGGGAGATGAAAATCTAATAGTCATGGGCGACTGGAATGCAGTTGTAGGGGAAGGAGTAGAAGAAAAGGCTACAGGAGAATATGGGCTTGGGACGAGAAATGAGAGAGGAGAAAGACTAATTGAATTCTGCAACAAGTTTCAGCTAGTAATAGCGAATATTCTGTTCAAGAATCACAAGAGGAGGAGGTATACTTGGAAAAGGGCGAGTGATACGGGAAGATTTCAGTTAGATTACATCATGGTCAGGCAGAGATTCCAAAATCAGATACTGGACTGTAAGGCGCTCCCAGGAGCAGATACAGACTCAGATCACAATGTAGTAGTGATGAAGAGTAGGCTGAAGTTTAAGACCTTAATCAGGAAGAATCAATACGCGAACAAGTGGGATATGGAAATACTAAGGAATAACGAAATACGCTTAAAGGTAAGGAATGAGGAGGCTCTACGCAGAATTGGAGAGGAAAGGAATATGTGGAAAACTCTGATAAGGAGAAGGGACAGGATGATAGGACGTCTGTTAAGATATGAGGGAATGACTTGCATGGTACTAGAGGGATCTGTAGAGGGCAAAAACTGTGGAGGAAGACAGAGATTGGAATATATCCAGCTGATAATTGAGGAGGTAGGTTGTTAGTGCTACTCTGACATGAAGAGGTTACCGCAGGAGAGAAATTCGTGGCTGGCCGCATCAAACCAGTCAGACGACTGATGGAAAATAAAAATGAAAAACGGCATATTTTTTCTGCCAGATCTGATAATTCTTTATTCACAACAGATTAGGATCTTCATATGTTGTTTAGTTAACTTTAAGTTTAAATTCATCCTTTACTACACCGTTTTGGTTGCACGTATATATAATGATCACTAGTTTCTATCAATATTTGATTTTTAGATCTATGTATCCATACAGAACTACCTAATACAATGCGTTTGTGATCTTAAGAAGTTTGGTAGTCCAAATACAAGTAAAAAAGACAACATGGCTCGTTTTTATTCAATGTTGATTTCGAATTTAACACTGGGATGAGTAGGGAGTATGTTTGCTGCATGCGGACGCGGCAAGAGAAGGCGACGGGTCCGAACATCTGATGACGCTGTTGGCCATGGTCAGCCGTCTGCTGGCTGCTTCTTCAGGGTGTAGCGGCTGCGGGAAAACTGGCACCCCACATGAGACACCTCAGATGTCGCTTGATTTGCCCAGAGTCTGTGCTGCCGAGGCACCTTGATGCAGAGAGACCGTGCTGTCCTCTTGTAACACATCACTGGAGGAGAAGATGATCGTAGGGACTGTGTCTGACTTGGCGCACTCGCCCTACGAGCGGACACTTGGTTGCTCCTTCAGCAGCATACGAACAAGCTCAAGGCAGGAGGGTTTGCTAGCTTTCGGGATGTCCAATGTTAGGCACGTAACGGATCCTGTTGGGGAAATAGCGTCCAGGGCGGGAAAAAAGACAAAGGTGCTCTCGGTATTTCTGCTAGGGAGCCTCATCCGAGAGTTGGACGATGCGGCTGCAGCCATCTTCAAGTTGGCCCATGTCGACACTAGTGACTCCTGTTGCTTATGCCCTAAGGCCATTCTCTGTTCCTACAGGCAACTGGGGGAAGAGGTGAAGGGTGCTGGCGTGGCTCGCGGGATGTAAGCATAGTTCAAAATTTGCAGTGTCACACCCCTTGACGACAGGGGTCGTTTTGTTTGGAGAAGAATGCAAGGGCTCAACCAGAGGTTCTGTCTAGGTTTGAACAGTAAATTTCCTAAGCAATCGGGTAAATATGTTCCTGAATTTACCGCCCTCCAGGAAAGCTGTCATGCTCTGTGAGAGTTAGATGAAACCCGGTGCACATACTTAATGGGGCCTGGAACGTATATCGGAAAGACAGAAGGGAGGGGAGTTTATTGCAATCGACAATTGTGTTTATTCAGATCTAAATTGAGCCTACCTGCTAAGTTATGTGGACGCCAGTAACTGGCCTAGGTGGACTTAAACTAACCAACCGAAGATTTTACTGTCTGCCCTATTCTGCCGTAACAGTTGTAGTATCATTCAAAGAAAATATACGCAGGAGTATCCTGATCATGCAGTACCACTTCTTGGTACTTTTAACCTGCAGAGTAACTTGAGAACCGGCAGAAATTTATTCAGGAGGATTGAAGAATAGGACTGTCATTTTTGATATAAGTAAGTTGGTATGTTTAGAGACGTGTCATGCCGCAAGAACTAAATTTTATTGATGTCATAACAAAACTTACGCGTATATCTCGGAGAATTGATGGTTGGCACTCAATTCTAGAAGTGTGCGAGGCTTCTGTAATGAAGACCCCAGGGGGGATGGGGGGGGGGGCAAGTGGCCACTCTACTCTTGCCCGCCCCTCCCCCTTCGCCCATGCGGACGTCTGTGCCGAGTGTAGACTAGGACGCCTATGAATTCGTTGCAGGTGGTACGGATAGTCAGTCATGCGATGAAATTTTGAACGCTTTCTCCGTATAGTCTTGAACAACTAAAGCGACAACCATCACGCATTGGAAATATTTTAGACCTCATAGCAACAAACCAGTCCTGAGGTTATCGGCAGTGTCAGTATAGAGGCAAGGATTAGCCATTATATCTTCTGCATGAAGGTTATTAAATCCGTCAAGAAGCCAAGGAGAGATTCTTCTCTGGAAAGATGAGATAAGCAGTTGTTAGCGTCCTACTTGCGCAATAAATCGATGTTATTTATTTCCAATATGACAGATGAAGAAGTATGTGCCTAGTAAGCGGACTAATGACGGAAAAAGAAAGACTGTTTAATTCTCGGTTCAAAAAAAGATCATAGAAAAGTCGACAAGCAAGTCATAATACGCTTGTCCATAAAGAGATCGATGCGTGAAGCCACGCCGAGAATCCAAAAAAATTCTGACTACATAAAATCAATAGGCGGGCCGAAGGATTATATTCAATTACTCTTACAGTAGTACTGTGTGGCAATAGCAGAAATAAGAAAGAAGGCTGAAAGTTTAGAATTCATATTTATAAAAGCACTCACGCAGGAGTATCGTACAAATGCAATATCGTTTGACTGCCGCACAAACTCCTGTTTAGAGAACGTAGACATAGCCATCCGTGGCGCTTATAAGCGTTTAAAAGAATTGAAAATGAGTAAGTCATCAGGTGCAGATGGAATCATAATTCGGTTTTACAAAAAGTACTGTTCCACATCGGTCCCATACTTAACTAGGATTTATCGCCGATCTCTCGCTCAGAGGAAATGGAAAAAAGCACAGGTGACACGTGTGCATAAGAAGGGTAAAAGATTGGACATGCAAAATTATGCCATCGAAAACGCTGCAGTGGCGTCCTCATCGCCCCGTGCAATGTGTGGCTGAGAATTATCATGGAGAAGGAAACGCATGACAGATATGTTATTTGGGGTTGCATGAAATAAGGCGAAACTCGCAGTGTGGCTACTATTCTAGGCATCTTTACGTTCTCAATGTGTGCTCGGAACTGAAAAGAGCGGCATGACGCTATTATCTAAGGGTATAGTAGCGACACTGCCCAACACATCTGTGCAAAGCTTCATCGGGTTTTCACTGTCGTTTCCATGTTGCGACCTATCGGACCTTACTTTCCGAATATCCTTCTTAAGTTTGAGTATGATAAATTTCCGCGAGAACTCCTATTCACAGATAAACATGGATTAAGAAAGCACTGCTAGTGCGAAAATGACCTGACTGTTTTGCTGCACGATATCCTGCGAATCATGGATGTAGGGCAACCTTCCGACAGTTATGGAAGGTGATCGGTAGTTCCCTACTGCAGACTGTTAACGGAAGTCCGATCATACGGAACAGGTTCTGAGGTATGTGTTTGGTTCGAAGACATTTTAAGTAATAGAATCCAGTACGTTCTCTTGGAGAATAAGTTTCATCAGAGACTAAAGTATCATCAAAATTTGTCCAGTGGAAACTGACAGAATCGCTGTTGTTCTGCACTTTTTTTTTTGTGTCATCAGTCTTCTGACTGGTTTGATGCGGCCCACCACCAATTCCTCTGCTGTGCCAAGCTCTTCATCTCAGAGTAGCACTTGCAACTTATGTCCTCAATTATCTGCTGGATATATTCCTATCTCTGTGTTCCTTTACATTTTTTGCCCTCCACTGCTCCCTCTAGTACTATGGAAGTCATTTCCTCATGTCTCAACACATGTCCTATCACCCTGTCCCTTCTCCTTGTCAGTGTTTTCCACACACTCCTTTCCGCTCCGATTCTGTGCAGAACGTCTTCATTCCTTACATCATCAGTCTACCTAATTTTCAGCATTCGTCTGTAGCACCACATCTCAAATGCTTTGATTCTCTTCTGTTCCGATTATCCCACAGTCCATGTTTCACTACCATACAACGCTGTGCTTCAAACGTACATTCCCAGAAATTAAGGCCTGTCTTTGATGTAAACTTCTCTTAGCTGGGTAGGTCCATTTGGCCATTGCTAGTCTGCTTTTGATGTACTCCTTGCCCGGTCCGTCACTGGTTAGTTTACTGCCTAGATAGCAGGATTCCTTAACTTCGTTTACTTCGTGACCAACTTTGACGTTAAGTTTCTCGCTGTTTTCATTTCTGCTGCTTCTCATTACTTTCATCTTTCTTCTATTTACTCTCAGTCATTATTCTCCAATTATTACACTGTTCATTCCATTCAGCAGATCACGTAATTTTTCCTCATTTTCACTCAGGATGGGAATGTCATCAGCGAATCGCATCATTGATATCTTTTCACCTAGAATTTTAATTCCACTCCTGAACCTTTCTTTTATTTCCTTAATTGCTTCTTCGATGTACAGACTGAACAATAGGGGAGAAAAACTACAGTCCTATCTTACACGCTTTTTAATCCGTGCACTTCGTTCTTTGTCTTCAACTCTTATTATCCCCTCTCGGTTCTTGTACATATTGTATATTACCCTCCTTTCCCTATAGCTCCCGCTAGTTTTTTTTTTTTTAGAATTTCGAACATCTTGCTCCATTTTACAGTGTCTAATGCTTTTTCCAGGTCGACAAATCCTAGGAACGTGTCTTGATTTTTCTTTAGTCTTGCTTCCATTATCAACCGTAACGTCAGAATTGCCTCTCTAGTGCGTATAACTTTCCTAAAGCCAAAATGGGCGTCATCTAACACATCCTCAATTTTCTTTTCCACTCTTTTATATATTATTCTTGTCAGCAACTTGGATGCATGAGCATTCAAGCTGATTGTGCGATAATTTTCTCACCTGTCAGCCCTTGCAGTCGTCGGAACTGTGTAGATGTTTTTCCGAAAGTTCGAAGGTATGTCGACAGACTCAAACATTCTACTCACTAACATGAATAGTCATCTTGTTGCCACTTCCTCCAATGATTCTAAAAATTCAGATGGAGTGCTATCTATCCTTTCTTTTCCTCCAAAGCACTTTCAAATTCTGACTGGAATACTGCAACCCATATCTCTGCTAAATCAACTCCTGTTTCTTCTTCTATCACATAGGACAAATCTTCCCCCTCATAGAGGTCTTCAATCTATGCTTTCCTCCTATTCGCTCTCTCCTCAGCATTTAACAGTGGAATTCCCGTAGTACCCTTAATGTTACCACACTTGCTTTTAGTGCTACCGAAGGTTGTTTTGACTTTCCTATATGCTGAGTCTGTCCTTCCGACAATCATTTCTTTTTCCATTTCTTCACATTTTTCTTGCCGCCATTTCGTCTTAGCTTCCCTGTACTTCCTAATTATTTCATTCCTCAGTGACTTGTATTCCTGTATTCCTGAATTTCCTTGAACATTTTTGTACTTCCTGCTTTCATCGATCAGCTGAAGTATTTCTTCCGTTACCCATGGTTTATCTGCAGTTAGCTTCTTTGTATCCATGTTTTTCTTTCCAACTTCCGTGATGGCCCTTTTTAGAGATGTCCGCTGCTCTTCAACTGTACTGGCTACTGAGCTATTCCTTATTGCTGTATCTACATCCTTAGAGAACTTCAAGCGTATTTCGTCATCCCTTAGTATTTCCGTATCTGACTTCTTTCATATTGATCTCCCTTGCTAATCTCTCAAACTTCAGTCTGCTCTTCATCACTACTATATTACGATCTAAGTCTATATATACTCCTGGGTACGACTTACAATCTAGTATCCGATTTCGAAATCTCTGTCTGACCCTGAAGTAATGTAAAGGAAATCTTCCCATATCACTCGGCCTTTTCCAAGTATAGCTCCTCTTGTGATTCTTGAACAGAGCATTCGCTATTACTAGCTGAAATTTATTACAGAACTCAATTAGTCTTTCTTCTCTCTCATTCCTTGTCCGCAGTACATATTCCCCGGTAACCTCTTCTTCTACCACTTCCTCTACAACTGCATTCTAGTCCCCCATGACTATTAGATTTCCATCTTCCTTTATGTACTGTATTACCCTTTCAACAGCCTCATATACTTTCGTATATCATCATTTTCAGCTTGCGACGTCGGCATGTATACCTGAACTATCGTTGTCGTCTTTCGTTTGCTGTCGACTGTGATAAGAACAATCATTCACAGAACTGTTCCAGTAACACAATCTCTGCCCTACCTTCCTATTCATAACGAATCCTAATCCCGTTATATCTTTTCCTGCCCCTGTTGAAATTATCCTGTACTCATCGGACCATATATCCTTGTCTTCTTTACATTTCACTTCACTGACGCCTACTGTATCTAAATTGAGCCTTTGGATTTCCCTTTTCAGATTTTCTAGTTTCCCTACCACGTTTAAGCTTCTGACATTCCACGCCCCGACTCGTAGAACGCTATTCTTTCATTGGTTATTCAGTCGCAAGGCCACCTCCCCCTTGACAGTTCCCACCCGGATATCCGAATGGGGGACTATTCCGGAATCTTTTGCCAATGGAGAGATCATCATAACATTTTTTTCAATTACAGGCCAGATACAAAAACAATCTAATGGACAGAGTGAGTAACAGTCTACGACTGTTTGATAAAGAAGCTGTGGTGAATGGGGAAAGTGTCGGCCTTGAGTGATTCTCGGAGGGTACAGGATGACATGGAGAGAATTTCTATTTGGTGTGATGAATGACAGTTTCTTTTAAATGTGGAAAAATTTAGATTAATGTTGGAAAGTAGGAAAACTGTCCTGTATTGTCGGAGTACTGTAATGGTGATATGCTGTTTGATAATAAAGTCGATAAAATGTGTAAGCGTAGCGTTGCAGAGCGACGTGAAAAGGAAGAAGCGCACAATGGTCCAAGATAACTGGGTTTTTGCGTTGTCCTCCTCGTTTCATCATCATTCATGAAAGTGGCGAGATTGGACTGAGTAAAGGTTGGGAATTTGTAAGGGCGCTGATAACGGCGCAGTTGAGCGCCGCACAATCCGAAACATCATTAACATCATAATGGTCCACCCCCATTGGGAAATTTCTAGGAACGTCCAGCTCGTCTACAAAGAAGACTGTGTACTTGTGCGATCCTTTCTTGAGTATTATTCGAGTGTTTCGGATCAGTACCAGCTCGTATTAAAGAAGACTTGGAAGCATTTCGGTAGTGTCCTGCTGGATTTCTTACTGGTTGGTTCGATCAATATGAGAGAACTTAAATGGGTTTCACTGGAGGGAAGAAGACATTCCTTTCGACAATCACTATTGAGAAAATACAGAAAACCTGCATTTAAATCAGACTGTAGAACGATCGTACTACTGCCAACTTACTTCCGGTGTAGGGACCGCGAAGACAAGATAAGAAAAACCAAGGCTAATATGGAGACATACATAAAGTCATTTCCTCATGCCACATTTGCAGCTGAAAGAGGAAGGGGATGACTAGCAGTGTACCGTATGCAGTCTACAGATGGCGTAAGTAGATGTAGAATGTCGTAAGATTTCTCAACTTCGCTGCGCTCTTGGATCCAGAATATTCTGTCTGGATACGGCTGGTAGCTTGAACGTTGTTACAAGAATCTGACGATTATCAAGTATCGAGCGAAACCAACCGAGAAAGTAAATGTGTAACTGAGGAAATAAATTAAAATTCTGATAGAGTTAACTGGGGGAATTAGCACTAAAACGACTATTCACGTTGGTGTGTAGAATATATGAGACTGGCCACATACCATCGAACTTTCAGAAAAAATTCATCCACACAATTCTGAAGATTGCAAGAGATGATAGGTGTGAGAATTATAGCACAATCAGTTTAACAGCTCATGCAACCAAGTTGCTGACAAGAATAGTATATAGAAGAATGGAAACGAAAATTGAGGATGTGTTAGATGACGACCATTTTGGCTTTAGGAAAGCTAAACGCATCAGCGAGGCAATTCTGACGTTGCGGTTGATAATGCATAAAGAAAAATAGAGACACGCTCCCATGATTTGTCGACTTGGAAAAAGCATTCGACAATGTAAAATGGAGCAAGATGTTCGAAATTCTGAGAAAATAGGGGCAAGCCATAGAGAAAGACGGGTAATATGCAATATGTACAAGAAAAAAAGGGAATAATAAGAGTGGATGACCATGAACGAAGTGCTCGTATTAACAAGGGTGTAAGATAGAAATGTAGTCTTTCGCCCCTACTGTTCAGTCTGTATATCTAAGAAACAATTATGGAAATAAAAGAAAGGTTCAGGAGTGGAATTAAAATTCAAGGTGAAAGGATATCAACGATGCGATTCACTGATGAGATTGCTATCTCGAGTGAAAGTGGAGAAGAATTACATGATCTGGTGAATGGAATGAACAGTCTATTGAGTACAGAATATGGCTTGAGAGTAAATCGAAGAAAGACGAAAGTAATGAGAAGTAGCAGAAATGAGAACAGCGAGAAACTTAATGAGGATTGATGGTCACGAAGGAAATAGCGTACAGGGCTGGAAAGAAATCCAACGTGCACTCGGTTTGTCTGCCGGGGGGCCTCATCCAAGATGTGGAGGCGGCCTTGCCTGCGGCTATCGAGCGTACGGGATGCAGTCGTCTGCAAGTAGTTGCTCACGTCGGCACCAATGATGATCTTCGCTTGGGTTCTGAGGCGATCCTCAGTTCGTACAGGCGGCTGGTGGATTTGGTGAAGACCGCTGGCCTCGAACGTGGTGTGCAAGCAGAGCTCTCTATTTGCAGCATCGTTCCCAGAGTGGATCGGGGTCCTTTGGTTTGGAGCCGAGTGGAGGGTCTCAACCAGAGGCTTCGTCGACTCTGTGACGGTCTTGGCTGCAGATTTCTAGACTTGCGCTATTGGGTGGGGAATTGTAGGACGCCCCTAGATAGGTCAGGGGTGCACTACACATAGGAAGCGGCTACTCGGGTAGCAGAGTACTTGTGGCGTGCACAAGGGGCTTTTATAGGCTAGCAGTAGTGCGAGGTGTCCTGATGAACACTCACCAGTCGACGTGCAGGCAGGGAAATCAGTGTAAAGACACTTCAGCTATCAAGATATTAGCAGTAAGTTTTCAGAGTGTTCGGAATAAAGTTCCTGAATTTACTGCCCTCCAGGAAGCGTGTGGCGCGCAAATTATTCTCGGGACCGAGACCTGGCTGAACCCTGAG
Source organism: Schistocerca piceifrons (assembly GCF_021461385.2). Classification (NCBI taxonomy): domain Eukaryota; kingdom Metazoa; phylum Arthropoda; class Insecta; order Orthoptera; family Acrididae; genus Schistocerca; species Schistocerca piceifrons. The sequence continues at coordinate 323,389,637 of NC_060140.1, forward strand.
ATAGGAAGTTCTGAAATACTTAGTGGGGGTTGGAACATGTATCGGAAAGACAGATTATACACCGTAGGAGATGGTGTCTTCATTGCAGTTGACAAAAATATTCTGTCTACTGAGGTCGAAGTAGAGTGTGATTGTGAAGTTATCTGGACACGTTCAACAGGGCTAGGGGAAATAAAGTTTATTGTGGGGTGTTATTACCGGCCACCAGGTTCCGCCGTGACAGTTCTAGAATCATTCAAAGGGTGTCTACACTCTGTATCGCAGTCGGAGGCGACTTCAACCTACCCAGTATAGACTGGGATGTCTATGGATTCATTACAGGTGATACAGACAAGCCGTCGTGTGAATTACTTTTGAACACATTATCGGAAAACTGTCTTGAGCAGCTAAATCGACAGCCAACACACAATGGAAATATTTTGGATATGGTAGCCACGAACAGACCAGACCTCATCGACGGTGTCAGTGTCGAGACAGATTAGTGATCATGATGTTGTCATTACGACTATGGTTACGAAAGTTAAAAAGTCGGTCAAGAAGGCTAGGAGATTATTCTTACTAGAAAGAGCAGATAAGCAGTTGTTAGCATCCCACTTAGTAAATGAATCGACTTCATTTACTTCCGGTACGATGGACGTGGAAGAATTATGGGCAAATTTTAAACACATTGTAAATCACGTATTGGACAAGTATGTGCCGAAAAAATGGGTTACGGACGGAAAAGACCCACCGTGGTTTAACAGCGCAATTCAGAGAATGCTCAGGAAGCAAAGGCAGTTGCACTCGCGGTACAAGAAAGATCGGGAGAATGAGGACAGGCAAAAGTTAGTAGAGATTCGTGCTGCTGTAAAGAGAGCGATGCGCCAAGCATTCAACCGCTACCACCGTGATACCTTAGCAAAAGATCTTGCTGAAAATCCAAGGAAATTCTGGTCTTACGTAAAATCGCCAAGCGGGTCGAAGGCTTCCATCCAGTCATTCACTGATCAGTCTGGCCTGGCAACGGAAGACAGCAAAATGAAATCTGAAATTTTAAATTTAGCATTTGAGAAATCTTTCACGCAGGAGGATCGTACAAACATACCCCCGTTTGAGTCTCGTACAGATTCCCGTATGGAGGACATAGTGATAGACATCCCTGGGGTTGTGAAGCAGCTGAATGGGTTGAAAATAAATAAATCGCCAGGTCCTGATGGGATTCCAATTCGGTTTTACAGAGAGTACTCTACTGCATTGGCTCCTTACTTATCTAGCATTTATCGCGAATCTCTTGCCCAACGTAAAGTCTCTAGCGACTGGAAAAAGCGCAGGTGACGTCTGTATATAATAAGGGTAGACGGACGGATCCTCAAAATTACAGACCAATATCGTTAACATCGGTTTGTTGCAGGATTCTCGAACATATTCTCAGTTCGAATATAATGAATTTCCTTGAGACAGAGAAATTGCTGTCCATGCATCAGCACGACTTTAGAAAGCATCGCTCCTGCGAAACGCAATCACATGATATCTTGCGAACCATGGATGAAGGGTATCAGACGGATGACATATTCCTTGACTTTCGGAAAGCATTTGACTCGGTGCCCCACTGCAGACTCCTAACTAAGGTACGAGCATATGGGATTGGTTCCCAAGTATGTGGGTGGCTCGAAGACTTCGTAAGTAATAGAACCCAGTACGTTGTCCTCGATGGTGAGTGTTCATCGGAGGTGAGGGGTATCATCTGGAGTTCCCCAGGAAAGTGTGGTAGGTCTGCTGTTGTTTTCTATCTACATAAATGATCTTTTGGATAGGGTGGATAGCAATGTGCGGCTGTTTGCTGATGATGCTGTGGTGTACGGGAAGGTGTCGTCGTTGAGTGACTGTAGGAGGATACAAGATGACATGGACAGTATTTGTTATTGGTGTAAAGAATGGTAGCTAACTCAATGTAGATAAATGTAAATTAATGCAGATGAATAGGAAAAAGAATCCTGTAATGTTTGAATACTCCATTAGTAGTGTAGCGCTTGACACAGTCACGTCGATTAAATATTTGGGGGTAACATTGCAGAGCGATATGAAGTGGGAGAAGCATGTAATGGCAGTTGTGGGGAAGGCGGATAGTCGTCTTCGGTTCATTGGTAGAATTTTGGGAAGATTTGGTTCATCTGTAAAGGAGACCGCTTATAAAACACTAATACGACCTATTCTTGAGTACTGTTCGAGCGTTTGGGATCCCTATCAGGTCGGATTGAGGGAGGACATAGAAGCAATTCAGAGGCGGGCTGTTAGAGTTGTTACTGGTAGGTTTGATCATCACGCGAGTGTTACGGAAATGCTTCAGGAACGCGGGTGGGAGTCCCTAGAGGAAAGGAGGCGTTCATTTCGTGAATCGCTACTGAGGAAATTTAGAGAACCAGCATTTGAGGCTGACTGCAGTACAATTTTACTGCCGCCAACTTACATTTCGCGGAAAGACCACAAAGATAAGAGAGATTAGGGCTCGTACAGAGGCATATAGGCAGTCATTTTTCCCTCGTTCTGTTTGGGAGTGGAACAGGGAGAGAAGATGCTAGTTGTGGTACGAGGTACCCTCCGCCATGCACTGTATGGTGGATTGCGGAGTATGCATGTAGGTGTAGATGTACATTAAGTTAAGAAAGTCTACTAAATAGACGGCAAAATAACCGATGACGGTCGGAACAAGGAGGACATCAAAAGCAGATTAGGTCTGACGAAAAGGGGAATTCCTGATCAAGAAAAGTCTACTATCCTTAAACTGATGAAGAAATGTATGAAAATGTACGTTTGGTAGTGAAACATTGACTGTTGGAAAACCGGAACAGAAGAGAATCGAGGCACTGGGATGTGGTGCTACAGACAAATGTTGACAATTAGATGATCTGATGAGATAAGGAATGACGAGGTTCTGCGCAGAGAGAAGAAAGGAATATATGGGGAAGACTGACAGGAAGAAGGGACAGGATGGTAGGACATCTGTTAAGACACCAGGAAATGACTTCCGTGGTACTAGAGGGAGCTGTAGAGGGCAAAAACTGTAGAGGAAGACAGATTGGAATACATCCAGCAGATAATTAAGGACGTAGGTTGCAAGTGCTACTTTGAGATGAAGAGGTTGACACAGGAGAGGAAAAAAAAAGGTTGCACATACTCTTGTGACGAAGTCGGCAATACTAATTTAAAGGTGTTTGCAAGGCAATATTAAAGCTGTGGCATCATTTCCATGTAAGCTGTTGTAAACAACTAAGATATTTAAAAAACGTCATTGTATTCTGCGGAAAGCTACTGTATTGTCTCACTTGTCGAAACCAGTTTCAATCATCTAATCTTCTTCAGTCAGAAGCTTTTACCAAACGTGATGTATTATCATAAATACATAACTTCAATTTTGCGGCGAAGTTTACAAGGCAAAATCCTTACAGTAATAAATTAGAAAAGTCTCACTATTATACTTGTGAAAGTTGTCATGTCCCTTGCACAAACTGTTTAACGTAACACCGAGCTAGGTGGTGCTGTAGTTGACACCCTGGAGGCACACTCGGGAGTGGGCGGTTTAAAACTTAGTCTGGCCAATCCAGATTTAGGTTTGTCGCGATTTTCCTAAATCGATCCAGATAAATTTCGGGCCCTCCCCCCATGAACCATGGACCTTGCCGGTGGTGGGAGGCTTTCGTGCCTCAGCGATACAGATAGCCGTACCATACGTGCAACCACAATGGAGGGGTATCTATTGAGAGGCCAGACAAACGTGTGGTTCCTAAAGAGGGGCAGCAACCTTTTCAGGAGTTGCAGGGGCAACAGTCTGGATGACTGACTGATCTGGCCTTGTAACACTAACCAAACGGCCTTGCTGTTCAAATGGTTCAAATGGCTCTGAGCACTATGGGACTTAACTGCTGTGGTCATCAGTCCCCTAGAACTTAGAACTACTTAAACCTAACTAACCTAAGGACATCACAGACATCCATGCCCGTGGCAGGATTCGAACCTGCGACCGTAGCGGTCGCGCGGTTCCAGACTGTAGCGCCTAGAATCGCTCGGCCACTCAGGCCGGCGGCCTTGCTGTGCTGGTACTGCAAGTGGCTGAAAGCAAGGGGAAACAACAGCCATAATTTTTCCTGAGGGCATGCAGCTTTACTGTATGGTTAAATGATGATGGCGTCCACTTGGGTAAAATATTCTGGAGGTAAATTAGTCCCCCATTCGGATCTCCGGGCGGGGAATACTCAGGAGGACGTTGTTATCAGAAGAAAGAAAACTGGCATTCTATGGATCGGAGTGTGGAATGTCAGATCCCTTAATCGGGCAGGTAGGTTAGAAAATTTAAAAAGGGAAATGGATAGGTTAAAGTTAGATATAGTGGGAAATAGTGAAGTTCGGTGGCAGGAGGAACAAGACTTCTGGTCAGGTGAGTATAGGGTCATAAATACAAAATCAAATAGGGGTAATGCAGGAGTAGGTTTAATATTGAATAAAAAAAATAGGAGTGCTTGTAAGCAACTACAAAGAGCATCGTGAACACATTAAGGCCAAAGTAGACATGAAGTCCACACCCACCACTATAGTACAAGTGTTAGGATTGTCAGAGTTCTTGGTGCAAGTGTTTACGTGGAACTGTGTGTAACTTCTGTGATTTTCACTGAGGAGTTATGAATGCTGTCCGCGTACTGGAGTAGCAGTCGGTTGTGACAGAGCAGCGAGGAAGTCTCCACGGCGTGAGGTCAGGGTGGGGCTGCTGGCGGCGTGCAAGTGCGGTTCCAGTTGTGTGGCACTAGCTGCGAGAGCTGCAGAGTTCGTCGCCCACCGAACCTGCATAATGGAGTTGAGTAATCAGTGAACCCGTTATGAAATCTCAACTGCTGTGACGTCTCTTCGTTGATTACTGGTTGTTGCTTCCTGGGCTGTTCCCACAAGCAGCAATGTGATGATGTGCTGGAGTTGGAAAAATTTTGCAGCCGTCTTCCTGTATGGTGTTTAATTTTTGAAATGATTATAATTTATTAGTGAAGCGCACCAGCGGCATCTGCTGCCTTGTGGCAGTTAACGTTTTGTTTACCTAACATGGTCATTAGCGTAGTTTTCTGGCAGTGTATTTTCCTCGGCGTGTTGATGCTGTCTGGCATGTCGTGTAGTTCGACAACTTTGATGTTGTTCTCCCTTTTTCTTTGAGTGGTTATTGTGCCTTGACTGTGTTTAGATGCCAATTATTAAGACATAGTTCTGCTGCAATCCTCGTCCTCACTGATATTTTTGGTTGTTGTCCCATTGGTCGGGTGGAAGGGAATTGATTGGGTTGTTGGTTGGTTCTTCAGACGTCCCTAGGTCGTGCTACCACCCTATTATTTAGTGTTACGCTTGGCTGGTTGTCTCATCTAAACTGCTGTTAGAGTTTCCTCCCCAGGCCGACCCTTGGAACACTTCTGTGCACCACTGTTCTGTTGTTTGTGATTGTGATTGTGATTTTCTTTTGTCACAAGTACTGTGCTAGGCCTTCAGCCGTGTATTAATTTTGTCTGTTCTATGTTCAGTATATTGCCTTCAACTGAACCTTATGTGAAGTATTTTAAGATTAGGCCTTCAGCCGTGTTTTATTTAAAATTCTTGTTTGCTCTGTGTTTAGGCCATCAGCTGCATTTGTTTTAAAATTTGTGGCTTTCAGCTGTAATGTGTGTCTGTAAGGTTTCTCTTTAATTATCTTGAATTCTTAAAATGGCCTTTAGCAGTACTGTGTAAATGCTTATCTTAAGGTTTGTCTTTAATCATTTTGAATAATTGTTTGGGCCTTCTGCTTTCTAGATATTTCAAGTTTTCTTAAGATGGTTTCTGTTGTATTGTGTAAATGCTTGTCTTTAAACGTTGCTTTTTATGATGTTGGAATATTATTGGGCTTTCAGCTGAGGAATTAATTTAATTTTTCCGTAATATGTCTTTTAGCCGAAATTGGTAAATGCTTGCTTTTATAGAATTTCCTTTCTTGATCTGAAATATTAATCAGGCCTTTAGCCGAGAAGATATTTTAATTTTAACTTAAGTAAGACCTTCAGCCGTTTGTCTAAATTCTTGTGCCTTAAAACGAAATATTTAAGGATTTTTTAATTTTACTTAAGTAGGGCATTCAGCCGTTTCTTTAAATCCTTGTCTTTTAAAAGGAATTATTTAAACCTTATTACTGGGAAGTTATTTCGGCCCTCAGCTGTGAATTGATCCTTGTTTTAAAGAGAAAACTGTGCATAGCGTTTTCGAGGAATAAAGTTATGTGTTCTTGTGTAACTAACAGTAACTGATCTTGGCCCGTTTCCACAACCTGAATCACTCTGCCCTGCGACACCACACTGCAATATTGTTCTGTTTACACATTCGTACGTGTATGCGTATTTGTCTGTATGCGTGTATAGTATTTATACGTGTGTGCGTGTGCGTGTGTGTGTGTCTTACACTCTCCACAGTCTCACTAAACAAAGCTTCGTTAGACGCCATCCAATCCCGAGAGTGGCTCTTTTTTATCCGGTCAGTGGTACATTACAACAGAAAGATTGAAGATTGCACACTGTCTCCATGTTACATCACAGCTTTATACCGTAGCACACTTCAGTGAGAAGGAACGCGTTTACGAGTAAGATGCGACCGCAGTGCCCTCTTTCTTGGACTCGTCATCCCCGTAGACACAGTGGGAAGGAAGCCAGTATTATACTGGCATAAGAGCAGCTCCTTCATTTCTAATATTCGCAACAGTCAACACTCGACTCGTACTCACTCCGTTTCTGATCTCTGTGATTAGGTTATAATTTAATTTCATAAGGCTCAATCTTTTAGTCCCCACTCCACTTGACTCTAAGCCCTTTCACATTTGCAGATACACATGCGATGCAAAACCTTTCTTTTAACACAACTGTGTTTGTTGCGGGATCACATTCTCTTAGAGCTTCTTAAATGTAATCACAATATTCATCGACTGTTCTATTTATTACAAATTGGACTGCAATTCCTTCCCCAGGTCATTTTCGTGTTGTTACAGGTGTACAGGTGCTGACGACTGGTGACTACTTCTGTGTTATCAGCACCTGTAACCACTTGAAAATGACCTAAGGTCGGAATTGCAATTGTAGAAAGTGCAATAAATAGTACAGTCGACGGCGAGTATGACATCCTTCCCTTTCAGTAGTTGAAGAGCCTATTACTGCTTAGGTAGCAACTTATTAGCATTGTTAGGTAGTACACGTACATTGAGAGAGAGAAAAAGGAAACATAAAATTGAGAATGTTGGCGCGACTTAGACAAATGAAACATCATGCACCAAGAATACACAATAGAGCTGTGTTTACTGTTAAATTTATGCCAGTTACAGTGAACCAGTAGTGTCAACGGCAGTATATCCGAAGAATTCAGAATTCCCAATTGAACATATCAATAACATGCACTGTAAGCACTCTTGAATTTTACGTAAAATTTATATGTGAACTGTTTTAAATGGAAAATCAGTATCTGTTGTGAAATAGGACACCCCTCAAATATTAATTTAAGTAGAGATGACTTTCATCTAATAAAATGCGAGGAATCCTGATACGTGTTTCCTGAAAACTCATGCACGTAAATTGACCGTTAAGTGAAAACAGGAATGTTTACTTTTTACCAGGATCAACTGAATATTACACCCAAAAACGCAAGGAAGGCTCATAAAAATGTAACATGTAGAGTATTCACGCATCTGCCAAAAACAAAAGTTTCCCGGTACTCCGTTCTAACTTAATGCCGGACACCGCACAATGCACGAACTGCTTCAGCAAAAGCCGATAATCCACTTCGGCATTGGCACAAAAACAAATAGATATGCAAATGCGAAAGTAACACTAGAAGACGACATAAATATGCACAAGCGGTTAAAAACAGATAAAAAAGACTGACTTTAGTCTCACTGATAATAACAGCAGTTATTTACAACAATGTGAACTGTGTTTGAATTTAACAGGTTTGAAAATTTATGAAGTTCATGGCAAAAACTGGTTTAGTCAACGAAATAACTTATATTATTGTGAATGTTACTGAGAAAACTGGTTCAAAACTGCACGTCATTTACCTGAAACACAGTCACCAAAAATATAATAATTGGCATATAAAGTTCTTTTCGCGAGTGTTGAGCTTTTGCGTGATAAGTCAATCCTCACTTCGTGTTGTTGGTTGTCCGCAGCTCGTGGTCGTGCGGTAGCGTTCTCGCTTCCCGCGCCCGGGTTCCCGTGTTCGATTCCAGGCGGGGTCAGGGATTTTCTCTGCCTCGTGATGACTGGGTGTTGTGTGATGTCCTTGGATTAGTTAAGTTTAAGCAGTTCTAAGTTCTAGGGGACTAATGACCATAGATGTTAAGTCCCACAGTGCTCAGAGCCATTTTGTTGTTGGCGAGTTGTCAACGGCCATATTATTGGTCCATAATCCTTAAGCGTGTAGTCCAGTGGTTGGCTTGCTGAATATCTTGATCATAGCAACTCCTTTTGAACGCGGCAGGAACGCGGGGGATGACTGTAGAATCATCTCGCGCATCTACATGAAGCGGTGAAAGTACAACACACATCATTCAAATAACGCGTGACGTATCCCGACATCATAATGCTTGTTATCAGTTTCCAGTCACAGTTTTAGATATATAGTTTTCCGCTCGATCGGTGGTCGGCACAGTTCACGTTACCTGCCATCATACACTATGTGATCGAAGGTATCCGGACACCCCAAAAAACATACATTTTTCATATTCGGTGTATTGTGCTGCCAACTAGTGCCAGGTACTCTACATGAGTGACCTCAGTAGCCATTCGACATCATGAGGGAGCAGAATGGGACGCTCCGTGGAACTCACGGACTTCGAACGTGGTCAGGTGATTGGGTGTCACTTGTGTCACACGTCCGTACGCGAGATTTCCACACTCCTAAACATCCCTAGGTCCACTGTTTCTAATGTGATAGTGAAGTGGAAAAGTGACGGGACACGTACAACACGAAAGCGTACAGGCCGCACAGTTAAAGAGTCAGTCAGTCAGTCAGCCAGTCAATCAGGCAGCAGTAGCCGACCGAGACAGACGCAGCAACAGATAAGCAAACCGCTTTTGTGACATTTACGAGTTCCTAACCAGGAACGAATTTTATTGTATCATCTGTGTGCTTTAACAGTTTCGTTTCTTGAGTTTCTGCTTGTAAATTTGACATCTAATAGCCACAGTTATCGCGTTTCCGTTTGCATCAGAAAGTAAACCGATTTTGTGACATGTTAAAAGTTCCTAATCAGGGTCAAATTATTTAGTTTCACTTGAGTGCTTCGGTAGTTAGGTTTTTGAATATCGTCGTATTACTAGACAGTTCATGCGTTTTCGTAAGGGTCTACAGTAGAGTTGCGCAGCACGTACCGATAGTCCGTTTATCTGAATAGTTTAGTTTTCCACGGTCTTTATTACGGACAGAGACTGCGGATGCGAACCCAGTTGTAGACACTTCGCTCTCAGCTTCAGTCTGTGATGGTTTCGGTTGCATAGCTTGAGGCTGTAGTGGATGGGCACCACTGTTGTGGGCCGGCCGTGGGAATCCAACGGACGTCCAGCACGTCAGAGTCCTCCGTTGAGTCCTCATCGGTGGCAGACCCAGTTACTGCTCGCACTGAGGCCGACCCCTCACCTGTGGTCGAGTGGGAGGTTGCCCCGGGGCGAAAGACGTCCCAGGCGGCCGCAAGTAAGGCCTCCTCCCGCCGGTTTGTCTGACAAACAGGTTCCAGGTGCTGTCTGTGGCTGACACTGTCGCTGAGCCGCATGCTGTCACCTGTCCTGTTTCAGAGGAAACCACTCAGCCTGCAAGATCCGGGCAATCGCAGAGGGTGGGATTATTGTTAGTTGGGAGCTCCAACGTTAGGCGCGTCATGGGGCTCCTTAGGGACTTGGATGACAAGGAGGGTAAGAAAACCAATGTGCACGCCGTGTGCATACCGGGTGGAGTCATTCCAGATGTGGAAAAGGTCCTCCCGGATGCCATGAAGAGCACAGGGTGCAGCCAACTGCAGGTAGTTGCACAGGTCGGTACCAATGATGTGTGTCACTTTGGATCAGCAGAGATTCTCTCTGGTTTCGAGCGGCTAACAGAAGTGGTAAAGGCTGCCAGTCTTGCTTTCAAGATGAAAGCAGACCTGACGATTTGCAGCGTAGTCGACAGGATCGATTGCGGACCTCTGGTACAGAGGCGAGTGGAGGGTCTGAATCAGAGGCTCAGACGGTTCTGCGGCCGTGTAGGCTGCAGATTCCTCGACTTGCACCAAAGGGTGGTTGGGTTTCGGTATCCGCTGAATAGGTCAGGTGTCCACTACACGCAGGAGGCGGCTACACGGGTAGCAGGGACCGTGTGGCGTGGACTGGGCGGTTTTTTAGGTTAGAGGGTCTCGGGAAAACACAAGAAGAGCTTCAGTCACAAAGGGTGCAGGCCTAACACAGGAAGAACGTAGATATAGAACCATTGGTATAACAGTTGTAAATTGTCGCAGCTGTGTTGGGAAAGTACCAGAGCTCCTAACGCTAATAGAAAGCACTGATGCACAAACCGTTACAGGGACTGAAAGCTGGCTAACGCTGGATATAAGCCCAGCCGAAATTTTTGCGAAGAACCTAACGGTGTTCCGAAAAGATAGGCTAAACTCGGTTGGCGGAGGCGTGTTTGTTGCTGTCAGAAATAGTTTAACTTGTCGCGAAATTGAAGTAGATACTTCATGTGAGTTAGTGTGGGCAGAGGTCATTGTTGGCAATCGTAATAAAAGAATGGTTGGATCCTTTTACCGATCTCCCAGTTCAGGCGATACAGTTGCTGAAACGTTGAAAGAAACCTTGAGCTTGATTTCAAACACATACCCGACTCTTACGGTAATAGTTGGTGGTGACTTCAATTTACCCTCGATATATTGGCGAACATGTATGTTTAATTCCGAAGGTAAGCATAAAATATCATCCGAAATTGTGCTTAACGCATTCTCTGAAAATTATTTCGAGCAGTTAGTTGATGACCCACGCGAATAGTAGACGATTGTGAAAACACACTTGACCTCTTAGCAACAAATAATCCTGAGTTGATAACAAGCATCAAAACCGATGTAGGGATTAGTGAACACAGGGTTGTCGTAGCGAGACTGAATATTGTAATCCCCAAATTCTCGAAAAATAAGCGAAAAATATACCTATTCACAAAAGCAGATAAAAATTCACTTGCGCCTTCCTGAGAGAATCTCCACTCATTCCAAATTAATAATACGAATGTAGACCAGATGTGGCTTAAATTCGAAGAAATAGTATCGGCAGCAATAGAGATGGTTGGTTGGTTGGTTGGTTGTTTGAGGTTAAAGGGACCAAACAGCAAGGTCATCAGTCCCTTGTTTCAAATAGACTCCATTCTGCTAACGGGACATCTCAGTATAGTCAGAAAAATAAAACGGATAAAGGGGAAACGTAAAAGGGCAGTCACGTTGTCATTAGTAAAAACAAATGAGGGACGTTGGCAAGAGAACGAACCCAACACTATGCTGAAACAGCATAGGCAAGACCACCTGTGACTTAAAAGGTACAACTGCTATAATGCAGAAAGTACGTATGGGAATAGAAAAACTAACCAAGCCTTAAAAAGAAGGGGTAAAAACAGAGTAAAAGGGAAAGAAAAGAGGATTCCGATCAGGGAGGTGAATCGGGAATCTCTGAACACTGCCTACAGTGGGAGACACCCAAACACTCACCGCCCTGCCCCAACACCAGAGGGAGGTTAAAAACTTTAAAACTGAGAATAAAAACCACTCTCCCGGAGGAAACCTAGAACCAGAGAGACCATCCGGGAATCGTCAGCCAACATCAAAGGTAAAGTGTGGGGGAGTCTGTACTTAGCACGCAGAGCCAAAAGAAGGGGGCATTCAACCAAAATGTGGGCCACTGACTGGAAGGCTCCACAACCACATAGCGGGGGTGGCTCATCACGCAAAAGGAAACCATGGGTCAGCCTGGTATGGCCAATGCGGAGACGACACAGTGTGGTCGAGTCCTTGCGGGAGAGGCTAAAGGAAGAACGCCATGGGCCTGTATTCACCTTAATGGCACGAAGTTTATTAGACAGTGGAGTAGCCTCCCAAGAATTGGCCCATGACTGTGCAAAGTGGGATTTGATGTGAAGCCGTAAATCCGCTGCAGGAGGGGTTACAGAAAACGGGGGGTAAGTAACTGCTCCCCCAGCCAAACGATCAGCGAGCTCATTACCCGGGATACCCACATGGCCCGGGACCCATAGGAAGTCAATGGAACAAGCAGCACGGTGAAGATCCGCGAGATGGTCATGGATGGCAGAGACCAAGGGATGGCGCGAAAAACACTGGTCAATAGCAAGAAGGCCACTCATCGAGTCCGTACATAACAAAACGCGGTTGTGTTGGGATTGTTTAATAAAGGTAAGGGCCCGGGAAATTGCCATCAATTCCGCAGTAAACACCCCACATGAGGGTGGCAGTAGATGATTTTCCGTTCCAACAAAGGACGTGAAGGCATACCCAACATGATCAGCAGATTTAGAGCCATCAGTGTAAAAAACAACAGCATCCCGAAACTCCCATAAAATTTGGCGGAAAAAGGAACGGAACACCACCGGGGGGATGGAATCTTTCGGACCGCGGCGGAGATCCATCCGAATTCGAGGCCGAGGAACTAACCAAGGAGGGGTGGAGGGGAGGGAGCGAGGAAGACAGGACAAAGAAGGAAGCCGAAAATCACGGGTAAGAGACGCAAGGCGCAGCCCAACCGGTAAACCCGCCCGAGGGCGGGAGTCAGGCGGGCGACGTCCATGGTCTGGGAATAGGATAGAATAGGAAGGATGAGCGGGAGAAGAACGGATAGTAAGGGCATAAGACACCAGAAGCTGGGACCGCCGAACAGAAAGGGGGGGGATCCCAGCTTCAACCAGGAGACTATCAACAGGGCTAGTAGGGAAGGCACCGGTGGCCAAACGGATACCACGATGGTGGACTGGATCCAGCACGTGCAGCGTGGAAGGAGCAGCTGAACCATAAACTTGACAACCATAGTCCAAACGTGACAGAACTAGAGCACGATAAAGACGGAGGAGGAGGGAACGGTCCGCACCCCAAGAGGAGTGGGCAAGGAAGCGAAGGACATTGAGTTTACGGAAACATCCTACCTTCAGGAGTCTGATATGGGGCAGCCAAGTGAGCTTGTTGTCGAAAAGAAGACCTAGGAAACGAAACTGTGGAACCACAGGCAATCTTTGTGCAGCGAGATAGAGCTCTGGATCAGGGTGGACCGTAGTACGGCGACAGAAGTGGACCACCCGCGATTTTAAAGGAGAGAATTGAAACCCGTGGGAGAGGGTCCATGCAGAGGCACGCCGTATAGCCACCTGGAGCTGCCGTTCTGCAGATGGCATCGAGGAGGAACTAACCCAAATGCAGAAATCATCCACATACAGGGCAGGGGCGACCAAGGGACCGACAGAGGCCACAAGTCCATCGATAGCAATGAGGAAAAGAAGGACACTCAAGACAGAACCCTGTGGGATGCCCGTCTCCTGGGTCCGTGGAGAACTAAAAGCAGTACCAACTCGAACTCTGAATGACCGATGGATCAGGAACTGGCGGATAAAAATCGGGAGTGGGCCCCGAAGACCCCACTGATGAAGGGTTAGTAAGATGTGATGGCGCCAGGCCGTGTCATAGGCCTTGCGAAGGTCAAAAAACACTGCAACCAAATGGCGGCGCTGGGAAAAAGCCTGCCGAACTGCGGATTCCAAGCGAAGCAAATGATCGATTGGAGATCGTCCCTCTCGAAAGCCACACTGGTAAGGGGACAATAGATCCCGAGATTCGAGGACCCAAGTGAGCCGACGGGCTACCAGCCGTTCAAGTAACTTACAACCAACATTGGTCAAACTAATTGGCCGATAGCTGTCAACAGATAGGGGGTTCTGACCAGGCTTAAGGACAGGAACCACAATGCTATCCCTCCACTGAGAAGGGAAGTCACCATGGAGCCAGATACGGTTAAACACCTGAAGAAGATGGTGCCGTTGTGGAGCACTGAGATGTTGAAGCAGCTGGTTATGAATGGAATCTGGGCCAGGAGCCGTATCATGAGAAGCAGATAGAGCAGAAAGAAATTCCCATTCAGTGAAAGGTTCGTTGTAAGATTCTGACTCACAAGTGGTGAAACATAAGGTGACAGCTTCAGCCTGCTGTTTTTGATGAAGGAAAGCAGCTGGATAGGAGGCCGACGCTGATGCCACTGCAAAATGGGTCGCAAGATGTTCTGCGAGAACTAATGGGTCCGTACAAATGCCATCTGGGAGGTGAAGGCCTGGGAGGGTGGACTGCCGATGGCAACCTTGGAGAGAGCGAAGTGTAGCCCATACCCGTGACAGAGGGACAGTGGAACCAAGGGAAGAAACGAATCGTTCCCAACATATCCGCTTGCTCTGTTTGATTAAATAACGGGCTTTAGCGCGAAGGCGCTTAAAGGTAGAAAGGCTGGCTACAGATGGGTGCCTCTTAAACTGTTGCAAAGCTCGACGGCGATCACGGATGGCAATGGCAATGGCCGTACTCCACCACGGGACTTGCCGACGACGAAATGGTCCAGATGAGCGCGGGACAGCAAGGTTAGCAGCGCGAACAATCGCGTCAGACACGTCACGTAGGACGTCATCAATACAACCCGACAAAGAGGGAGAAAACTCGACCTGTGCAGTATATAGAGGCCAATCGGCGCGGTGGAAAGACCAACGAGGTAACCTCTCCATCGGGGAGCGGGAAGGGAGCGTGATAATCAACGGGAAATGGTCACTATCACAAAGGTCGTCGTGTGGCGACCAGTGTAATGAAGGGAGGAGAGAGGGAGAAGAAAGAGAAAGATCAATGGCAGAAAAGGTACCATGACCAGCACTGAAATGAGTAGGGGAGCCATCATTGAGAAGGCACAGGTCGTGGTCTGCAATAAATTGGTCGATAAGAAGACCTCGTCTAGATGGAAAGGCACTGCCCCACAAAGGATGATGAGCATTAAAATCCCCAAGGAGGAGGAAGGGAGGAGGAAGTTGCTGAAGAAGGGTGGTTAAGGCAGCAGGTGTAAGAGTCCTGTCAGGAGGGAGATAAAGATTGCATACTGTGACTGCAGAGTCTAAGTGGACCCTAACAGCAACTGCTTCCAATGTAGTTTGGAGAGGAATCCACGTGCTAGCAATGTCTGTACGGACCAACGTACAAACGCCACCAGAAGCCCGCAAGGGTCCGACCCGATTTCGACAGAAAACACGGAACCCACGGAGGGTCGGTGAGTGAGCATCAGTAAAATGAGATTCCTGGAGAACCACACAAGCTGCTGAGTAGGACGAAAGAAGGGATTTCAATTCCGGAAGGTGACGATAGTAGCCATTACAATTCCATTGGAGAACCACAGAA
This sequence comes from Schistocerca piceifrons, assembly GCF_021461385.2. Lineage (NCBI taxonomy): Eukaryota > Metazoa > Arthropoda > Insecta > Orthoptera > Acrididae > Schistocerca > Schistocerca piceifrons. The sequence continues at coordinate 323,405,094 of NC_060140.1, forward strand.
CGATGGTTTAAATGAGGGCTGAACACGCTAAATCCAGTCATACCGCCGGGTCCCCACCCGTCACCGACAAGGAGGGGGCGACATCCATAAACGACAGGTCAGAATCCGGTTGTGAAGCCGGGGAAGGGACCTCCGGTGACACCAGAGGCTCTTTGTCCCGGGACTTATGTTTCTTCTTCTTTTCAGGCTGAGATCGAGGAGGGCTGTGTGGCATAATGGAGCCAGCTGCAGCAAGATCAGGAACAGAAAGAGACCGGGCGACCTTGGGGCCGATAGACCGTGGCTCTCGCGGTCGCCGCGCTGCAGCAGACCTTTGACCTGGAAGGTGCCGGGAAGGGGCATCCCGGGAGAGGCGCCCTTGACCGGCAGACGCCGAAGGAGTGGGACACTTCTCCGGCTGGGGAGGGGGAGCGGCGCCCAGAGGAGAAGGTGTGGGAGCCGCAGGGGAGGGGGGAAGGAGAGGGGTCCGGGACGAGGGTAAGGAAGGGGGAGGAAGGGATGAAGATGTAACCAAGGCGTAACTAGATGTCATGGACACAGGGTGCAATCGTGCATATTTCTTACGGGCCTCTGTGTAGCTTAAACGATCAAGAGACTTATACTCCTGTATCTTTTTTTCTTTCTTATAGACTGGGCAATCTGCTGAACGTGGAGAATGACTACCATGACAATTTACACATACAGGAGGGGGAACACAGGGACTCCCCTCATGGAGTGGACGTCCACAGTCACCACAGAGAGGGTCCTGGGTACAGCGAGAAGACATGTGGCCAAAACGCAAGCACTTAAAACACCGCATAGGAGGTGGGATGTACGGCTTCACATCACAGCGATAGACCATAATCTTAACTTTCTCAGGAAGGGTATCCCCTTCAAAGGCCAGGATAAAGGCACCAGTATCAATACGATTATCTTTAGGACCCTTCTGAACACGTCGAACAAAGTGAACACCCCGCCGTCCGAGATTGTCCCGAAGTTCCTCATCAGTTTGAAGGATGAGGTCTCTGTGAAAAATCACACCTTGTACCATATTTAGAGACTGGTGAGGGGTAATGGACACGGGAATTGTGCCAAGATGGGTACAGGCACGAAGGGCCGCAGATTGGGCAGCCGAAGCAGTTTTTATCAGTAATGAGCCCGACCGCATCTTGCTCAGGGAGTCCACTTCGCCGAACTTGTCTTCAATGTGTTCCACAAAGAATAAAGGTTTGACACTGGTGAAAGTATCTCCATCAGTCCTGGTGCAAACTAGATAACGGGGGAAAGGTTTTGCCCCTAGACGACGGGCCTGACCCTCCTCCCAGGGGGTAGCCACGGAAGGGAAGGCCGAAGGGGCAAGAGAAGCAGCACTTGAGGAATCAGTACCACGCAGAGAGACGGCCGCAGAAGAGCGGCCAGAGGTTTGGACCCTTATGCGTTTCATCTGCATAGCGTCCGCCCTGATACCACCCACTCCGATCAGGGGCTCTCCTCACGGGCGCCACCCAGCCACAGCAAGGGCCGTCTGGCACGGCGGCCATTGCCGGGAGTTCCGATGCTCCAGGATGACGAGCAACCACTCCAAGGCATGCATGAGGAGGTCACAGCTCAGGTATCAGAAGTGTGATCCCTGTGTGTTCAGGGGGCTCAACCAAAAGGGTACATAGCGACCCCACCACACGGGCTGGCTACCGTGCTGGCTATGCACCCTAGCATCAGACAACGACGTAGAAGAAAAGGTGGAATATACTAGGAGGGCACACGTCGGAGACACTAGGTAAGGTGCTCTTCCCCAAATGGCTCACACTACGGAAGAGAAATTTTGGAATGGAGGTCAAACCCCAGAGGGGGACCAAGGAATGCCAAAAGGAGGAGATGATTACGCAACAAAGCCAGAGTGTAAAACCAACAGAACCAGGAGGATAGCGGGGGCCAACATAAGCAAGGACACCAATAGAGGGAGAGGAGAGGGCGAGGGGAAAGGGGTATGGAGGGGAAAGGAGGGGAAGGGAAAGGAAATGCAGCCCGGGAGAGAAAGAAGGCTGCAATGGCTCGGGGCCCCATGCTCGCCACGCACGTATCCACGAAAGAGTTGTGGACCCCCTGGGGGGAGCAATAGAGAGATTTATACCAAATAAACTAACAAACGACGGAGCTGATCCTCCTTGGTACACAAAACGGGTTAGAACACGGTTGCAGAAACAACGAAACAAACATGCCAAATTTAAACAGACGCAAAATCCCCAAGATAGGCGATCCTTTACAGAAGCTCAAAATTAAGCGCGGAGTTCAATGCGAGACGCCTATAACAGTTTCCACAACGAAACTGTCTCGAAACCAGGCAGAAAACTCAAATAGATTCTTGTCGTATGTGAAGTATGTTAGCGCCAAGAAACAGTCAATGCCTTCTCTGCGTGATAACAATGGAGGTACTGTCGAAGACAGTGCTGCCAAAGCAGAGTTACTAAACACAGCCTTCCGAAATGTCTTCACAAAAGAAGATGAAGTAAATATTCCAGAATTCGAATCGAGAACAGCTGCCAACATGAGTAACATAGAAGTAAATATCCTTGCAGTAGTGAAGCAACTCAAATCACTTAATAAAAACAAGTCTTCTGGTCCAGACTGTATACCAATTAGGTTCCTTTCCGAGTATGCTGATGCATTAGCTCCATACTTAATAATCATATACAACCGTTCGCTCGACGGAAGATCCGTACCTAAAAGTTGCACAGGTCACACCAATATTCAAGAAAGGTAGGAGTAATCTACTAAATTACAGGCCCATATCGTTAACGTCGATATGCAGAAGGATTTTAGAACATATATTGTGTTCGAACACTATGAATTACCTCGAAGGAAACGGTCTATTGACACACAGTCAACATGGGTTTAGAAAACATCGTTCCTTTGAATCACAACTCGCTCTTTATTCACATGAAGTGCTGAGTGATATTGACAAGGGATTTCAGATCGATTCCGTATTCCTGGATTTCCGGAAGGCTTTTGACACCGCATCACACAAGCGGCTCGTAGTGAAATTGCGTGCTTATGGAATATCGTCTCAGTTATGTGACTGCATTTGCGATTTCCTGTCAGAGGTCACAGTTCGTAGTAATTGACGGAAAGTCATCGAGTAAAACAGAAGTGATTTCAGGCGTTTCCCAAGGCTGTGTTATAGGCCCTTTGCTGTTCCTTATCTATATAAACGATTTTGGAGACACTGAGCAGCCGTCCTCGGTTGTTTGCAGATGACGCTGTCGTTTATCGACGAGTAAAGTCATCAGAAGATCAAAACAAACTGCAAAACGATTTAGAAAAAATATCTGAATGGTGTGAAAAGTGGCAGTTGACCCTAAATAACGAAAAGCGTGAGGTCATCCACATGAGTGCTAAAAGGAACTCGTTAAACTTCGATTACACTATAAATCAGTCTAATCTAAAAGCCGTATATCCAACTAAATATCTAGGTACTACAATTACGAACAACAAATTTGAAGGAACACATAGAAAATGTTGTGGGTAAGGCTAACCAAAGGCTGCGTATTATTGGCAGGACACTTAGAAAAAGTAACAGATCTACTAAGGAGACTGGCTACACTACGCTTGTCTGTCCTCTTTTAGACTACTACTGAGCGGTGTGCGATTATTACCTGGTAGGACTGACGGAGTACATCGAAAAAGTTGAAGGAAAGGCAGCACGTTTTGTATTATCGCGAAATATGGGAGAGAGTGTCACAGAAATGATACACGATTTGGGATGGAAATCATTAAAAGAAAGGCGTTTTTCGTTGCGACGGAATCTTCTCACGAAATTCCAATCACCAGCTTTCTCCTCCGAATCCGAAAATATTTTGTTGACACCGACCTACATAGGGAGGAACGATCACCACGATAAAATAAGGGAAATTAGAGCTCGTAAGGAAAGATATAGGTGTTCATTCTTTCCGCGCGCTATAGGACATTGGAATAATAGAGAATTGTGAAGGTGGTTCGATGAACCCTTTGCCAGGCTCTTAAATGTCATTTGCAGAGTATCCATGTAGATGTAGATGTAGGGTCGTAATGTGTAATGGGCAGACTTCTATCCAGACCATCACACAGGAATTCCAAACTGCATCAGGGTCCATTGAAAGTACGGTTAGGCGTGAGGTGAGAAAACTTGGATTTCATGATCAAGCGGCTGCTCATAAGTCACACAACACGCTGGTAAATGCTAAATGACCCCTCGCTTGGTGTAAGAAGCATAAAAATTGGACGACTGAACAATGGGATAACGTTGTGTGTAGTGTCAACGGTAAATTCGGAAGTGTTATGGTGTGGTCGTGTTTTTTATGGAGGGGGCTTGCGCCCCTTGTTTTGCGTGGCACTATTACAGCACAGGCCTACGTTGATGTTTTAAGCACCTTACTGCTTCCCACTGTTGAAGAGCAATTCGGGGATGGCGACTGCATCTTTCAACACGATCGAGCACCTGTTTGTAATGCACGGCCTGTGGCGGAGTGCTTTTGGAAAGCCGACTTCGTGCCATGCCTCACCGACCGACATCGATACCTCTCCTCAATACAGCACTTTGTGAAGAATGGGCTGCCATTTTCCAAGAAACCTTCCAACACCTGGTTGAAGTTATGCCTGCGAAAGTGGAAGATGTTATCGAGGCTAAGGGTGGGCCAACACCATATTGAATTCCAGCATTACCGATGGAGGGCGCCACGAACTTGTAAGTTATTTTCAGCCAGGTGTCCGAATACTTTTGATCACATAGTGTAGTTGTGCTATGATCCGCACACCGTGCATCCAAGATTAAAGCTGTTAACATCAGTTCACGACAAGGAAGTGCGTTACCATATTTCCGTTTAACTCTACGGTCCGCGGTATGTACTAAAGGATATGTGCTGTCTAGAAACAAAACCACGCAATTACAGCATTCACACAGCTTCGTCGTCTGAATATCATAGTTCTTAAGATTAACCTGTCGATCGGCAGGCCGGACAAATAAGCTACGCTATACGTATGGCTATTATTTCAATCTTTGAGGGACACATCTAAACCACAAAAACTTATCACTGATGAAACTTAATTGACCTCGGCTACGCCAGACGGTGCACTCGCACTCGTGTGACACGAGAATGAAATTCATACTATAGCTCCAGACTCTTTGTTAATCAAGAAAAGCATTTTCAGGCACCAGCTGTACATGTATATATACACCTGTATCCTCAACTGGCATCAGTTTAGCAAACAATCATGCAGAGAAAGCTGGCCTTAAATGAAATTCAAATAGGTTACTGCTGCATGTCCAGCACAAATTTGCTCCATAATAATAAGCGTACGCCCAATAACCCTCTAGACACCGTCAGGACATCTTTCTCGATACTTTTCTGTGTCGACCTATCGATATCTTTCTGCATCACTCGACACTTATTATTCAGCACTACACCGAGTATTACGATTTACAGTTTCATATAAAATTGCAACATATCATTATTCTGCCCATGGAAAATGAACTTGAACATCTTAATATACGCACGAACAAATAACATCAGGAAAAATGATAATAGCAGTTACATTCACGACAACTGTTTTGTATCCCGCGTGGATATGCGGCGCGTGGATCTGCTCCTGCAAACTGAAGGGTAGGCCGAATGTAGGAAGCGAGTAGGAGCAGGAAAAGGTGAAGTACTGCGGTACTACGTATAAGTTAAAATTGTTTTGCTGGTGTATGAACATGTACAAACTATAATATTACTTAACTTTGGCTGAGATGAGCACGTAGGTGCGAAGCCGTGCGGGTATCAACGCTAAGACCTGCTAGTAGTGAGACAAACTATCATTGAAGTAACTGAAGTAACGAAGTCTGTAATGACTAGCTCCCTATGAAGTTGCTTGGTCGTCGGCTCGGAATAAAATGGGCTGAATCTGGATCGGCGCTCGTAGAGCTGCGCAGCGTCGGCCAGAGGGCGCTGTCGTCGGTGTCTGTCGTAGTGCCAACCTAAGAACTTGCACCTAAGCTGTGGCATTGTAGCTATCGATACTAGAGTGCTGCAACGCCCAATGTTTGACCGGTCACGGCTCGCCTGCTGACGGGGGGAACCGAGCCGCTCGTGTCCGGCCCCACACGACTCGGCTCGGTCACGTACTCGCCGCATGTCTGTTGTCCGGATTCCGGACACTCGGATAACCGAGCACGACCGGTCACCGCTGACGTCTCACCTCGCCTCGCCCCGGCTCGCTGCACTGTACTGTACAAATCTAACGCCTCTCTCTCTCTCTCTCTCTCTCTCTCTCTCTCACACACACACACACACACACACACACACACACAAAATGTATTTATCTCTGTCTCTCTCTCTCTTATTACAAAAGTAACGTTTCCAAGAACGAGTACGTGACACAACTAAATTCATAAAGCATTTAGAAAGAAAAATGATATTTCAATACAATCGCGGATAGGAGACGTAGCAATTTTATGTCTGGAAGTGATCACAGTCTTCTCACAGACGAAAGTCAAGGCTCAATTTTTAATCCTTTGTGCCTCCTCTTAAAAAATACGTATCTGTTAGTACGCATCAGTTACGCTAGTTCATTATAAATCTATTGCGTATCGTAATGAAACAGTGATTTTAACTGCAGTAATTACTCACCCGAGCCGGCCGGTGTGGCCGTGCGGTTCTGGGCGCTCCAGTCTGGAACCGCGTGACCGCTACGGTCGCAGGTTCGAATCCTGCCTCGGGTATGTATGTGTGTGATGTCCTTAGTCTAGTTAGGTTTAAGTAGTTCTAAGCTCTAGGGGACTGATGACCACAGATGTTAAGTCCCATAGTGCTCAGAGCCATTTGAACCATTACTCGCCTGACAGTCAGTGTCATTGACACTGCAAATTTGTTGCAGTTTGTGAAACCAAAGAAGAACTAACTGGATTGTCGGTTCTTTTTCGCCTTCTAATTCATCTGTCGCCTCTTTAAATGGTCTCAGAAAATACGCAATTTTTCCTGCAAGCTCATTATCATATCCTTGCAATCTGTAAGCGGAGTCCTTTTCCGTCAGAAAAGCAGCAACTTCGTTGTACTGAGTGTGTAAGGATTCCAGCATAGCGTACAAGCTGTTCCAGCGTGTGCAGACCTCTTGTTTCAACGATGATTTCAAAGACGAGCAGAAGCCACTTTTCTTAATGTACCTTACAATGCATTTTGCAGTATTTATTGTTGTGCGATGTTCGGGGCATGATTTAACAATTAGTTATCTTCATCGAAAGTATGGCTAAGTGCTGTATTTATACAATGAGCAGCACAAGGAATCCTTTCGTGATTTTCCAAAGCCTTTATTACATTGGGAACCTGGTCGGAGACATAAACAAAACTGTGCAACATGTGCGGCGAAATGTCCCAATCAGCCATCCTCTCTTCAATTTCTTTCATAATATTTACTCCCGTCTTCTTAACGCCAGGGAATTTTGTTGTAAATAAAACATTGTTCACAAGAAACCGACCTGTGTTAATGTAATGTGGTGTATGCGTCAAATAGTGCACCTGATTATGCGAATCAGTCCACATATCAACTGTCGCAGCACTTGTTTTATTAATAACTTCCGCAGTAACAGAAGACATTATGCTGTTTCGCATTGCGTTAGCTTATTCTTTGACATGTCAGCTTATAGTAGAGGGATGTGACATGATATCTGCCACGTTAACTTCTCCATGATGCGCACCTAGATGTATTAATTCTTGACCTAGTTTTCTGAAACCTCTACCGGAAACAGCATTAAAAGGTCTCATACCTTTAGCACACATTGCAACACATTTTGCTGTAATACTATTTTTTATTACTGCCGATATCCCTGAAGGAGCTGTATCTTTGTGAGGTTTGCTGCAACTGTGTTTCTTTAAATGAGGGGTTCCCGACTGGAAACACAATAATGTGGAGCAGTTTATGTACGATACGTACCCAGTAGACGCACTGTTTTCGTCTACAACCAACAGATATGTACTCCATACTTGCCTTTTTAGACCTTCCCGTTCCTTAAAGATTGGTTTCAATCTTGGGTCTTACTGCACTGGCTTCCTCGCGCTGCATGATTACAGAGAGAGACACATCAAAATGAGAAGCCCGTACCGGCAGCAGTCTCACACAGATAATGACACGTGTAATGTGTTCAAAGTTACGTGCTCCGTATTCGGTCACGGCTTCTACGCTCGGTCACTAGAACTAGTGCGGGCAGCCTATCCAGTTAGGGTGTGCTCGCGCCATCTCGTATTTTGTGCTCGCGTACTCGGTCATGCAGGACTCTAATCGATACCACAAACTGCTTGATGCAAACGGAAAAAGAAGTTGTACAAAGAAATGAATTTACACAACTCACCGTAAAGAAATCTTTCGATCAATCACGAAGATAAAGCGGAAAAAAGGAAATACAGGAAAAAGGAAAAAATGTTATATAGTGTCGTAACGTTATCTTTACACTGTAATTCAACATAATGAAACATTCCAGGGAATCCCAACGCTGTGCAGGTGCGTGTCCCAGAGGCATGTAGATCGCTGAGCGGCAAACGGGCGAGATGGCAGCGACGGTGGCGGCACCGGCGGAGATGAAGCGCGAGGTGCGCCAGCAGCGGGCCAAGATGTCGCTGCGCCGCAAGAGGGCGCTGGCGCCGCTCCAGCAGCAGCAGGTCAACGGCCTCTACGTGCACTCCAGCCCGCCCAGAGGTACGCCAACGCACGCTCACCGCCACCACTACCCTGAGGCAATGCTGCTCAGCTACGGATACAAGATGGGGGCGTCACGAACTTTGCCAAAAAAGGGAATGTAGTGTACTAACCACTGATATAAACAAGTGTCCCATGATAAAAAAGAAGCACCTAGAAGACATGTTCAGATGTCAGCTTATCTTCGTACATGGTGGGTATGTAAATGATTGGAATTGCAGTTCTCTCTACAGGTAAAGTAGTCATCAGAGTGCATTACTGTTGTTCGTGTTGTTGTTACCAGGCCTAGTAGGTTATACAGGATAAATCACTTAAAACTTGCACCACAGATACTGCGGAAATGGAAAGTGCTATCGAAGTGCGGTTGGCACTAAGGATCTCGTATTGTCAGCCAATAAACATATTGCAATAATACTTGGATAGAATATCTTTTGTGTTATAATTTCTAAGACTTTCCCGGCGATTTGATGTCATCTCGTAGAATCGGGTGTACTGCCGGTGGTCCGCGTCTTCCCAACACGATATTTCGACGTCGTAACTGGGCATCACCATGCTACAGAAAAATGCTGAAGATTAGATGGGTAGATCACATAACTAATCAGGAGGTATTGAATAGAATTGGGGAGAAGAGGAGTTTGTGGCACAACTTGACTAGAAGAAGGGATCAGTTGGTAGGACATGTTCTGAGGCATCAAGGGATCACCAGTTTAGTACTGGAGGGCAGCATGGAGGATAAAAATCGTAGAGGGAGACCAAGAGATGAATACACTAAGCAGATTCAGAAGGATGTAGGCTGCGGTAGGTAATGGGAGATAAAGAGGCTTGCACAGGATAGAGCAGCGTGAAGAGCTGCATCAAACCAGTCTCAGGGCTGAAGACCACAACAACAACAACAACTGGGCATCTTCATCAGGTGTTCCCTGAGACTGGTTGACGAGCTGACCTTCTCCCATATTTATGCCTGGGCGGTGTGTGGCGCTCCCTATGCCTTCCGCGCCCGCTGTGGCCATTTCTGGTTGTGGTATCAGTTTCTACGCGCTCCATCTTCGGTCCGCGCCCGTTGCGGCTCTCTTATGAGGTATCGGACATCCCAAGGCGTTCCGTATTGGGTCCGCGCCAGATAGGAGCGATCCTAGCACTATCATGGCTTTGTTGAAGTTCCTTATGCTGTCCGCGACCGCGGCAAGTTTCTCTCATGGCCGAGCCATTCTCCTGGCCTTCTGAACCCGGTATGCGCCTGTGAGGTGCGCTTCCTGCATCATCCGACTGCTGTTGGAGCTGCATATTATGATGGCCATCCTCCAAGGAGCTTGCAGCCGCCTGGTATCGCGTATGCCGTTCTGTTCCGTTACTTACGCCCTTGGACTCTGTAGTTCATTACGGCAGGAGGGAACTTTCTTCTGTTGTTTCTGTAGTACTTCCAAAGCAGGATTCCACGCAGTACTAAGCTGATATCCTGCTTCCATTTGATCAAGTTGTCTGCCAACTTGATTTCAATCGATTCATTAATGACACTAGCCCAGAATAGGGGGGTCTGAGCCGGGATACTGGTTTTGTCATAATCCATGGTGTGCTCAAGTTCCCTCCTCCAGGAATGAACTACAGACGTCCAAGGGCGTCAGGTGAAACGTCAGCCTCCATGTGCAGTGTAAACGTGTGGTGTGAGATGGACACTGAACGCGCACAGGTATCGCAGCCAACTGACAGACCATCTAACACTGACCCTAGAAGACGTTCCTCTGCAGACTAGGAGGAACCCGAGATACTAACATGATGGCTGTCCAGCCTGTACTGCACGAAGTACCACAGTATCTTTTCACGAATTGTTTCCAAATCGTTGGACTGGGCGCAGAGAACCAGTACCTTAGCCGGCCTGGTTCCCCGGATTTGACACCTGTATACTTTGTTCTTTGGGGAAAGCTGAAAGACGCCGCCTACAAGGACATACAAACGACATCCGACGATACGCTGCAGACTGCTCGGCCATCTCCGCGGGAAAGCTAGCACGTGCGTGGCAGTCGTTCCATCGTTCCATACCAGACCGGAAGCGCATATTGCCGCTGCCGGTGGTCATTTTGAGCACAACCTGTGATGGTCCATTGTCTCGTTACTGATCAGAACCCAATAAGTAGTGTACGCACTTGTTTTGTTCTTAAGTGTGTGCTACCACAGGTATTGTACAAGCGTCCGTGAGAGAACTTTTCAAAATACGATATCTCGTAAACGACTCACACTTAGAATCCTGCGCAAACACCACTGACATATTTATTTACGCTACTTTTTGTTTGTTAATGTCCGTTGATATTGTACCATTTAAAAAGTGTACTTTTGCACAAAAAATACAGTTTACAATTACTATTACAATCCGTTGATTGGCTAACAATACAAGCCGCTGTTTGACGATCCATTCTGTGAAAACCGCACATAAACAGCACTTTCCATTTCCGGAATATTTGCGAGTTAGGTGATTCACGCTGCAGAAGTGGCAGACGTTGGCTGGTCACTGTGAAGGACAGGGAGATGCCTTATACTCGCACTCGCGTGAGACAACTTTTTCAGCACTTGACTTTCAGTAGTTTGAAACGAGCCTCAGTGTGGGCTTCCATTTGGCTGTGTGGTGGAAGCTTGCAATATCTAGATTTGTGGGGCATTCGGATGTTACAGTGGTCCGATTTTGGACAGCACTATAGCATGAGAATAGATATACTCGTCACCATGGTTCCAGTCGAGTATTTCTGACGATCACAAGGGAAGATCGCTGTATTGTGCATCAGGCACATCATAGCCTCTTTATACCTACGCCTTGGATCCGAGAACAAGTAACTGACTACCTTAGCATTCTGTGTAATCCAGTACCATCGGCTGGAGACTAACAGCAGCCAGACTATTACATTCCCATGTGTGGCCTGTCGTTAACACTACAGACAACTGTCCGCAGCTCGTGGTCGTGCGGTAGCGTTCTCGCTTCCCGCGCCCGGGTTCCCGGGTTCGATTCCCGGCGGGGTCAGGGATTTTCTCTGCCTCGTGATGACTGGGTGTTGTGTGATGTCCTTAGGTTAGTTAGGTTTAAGTAGTTCTAAGTTCCAGGGGACTGATGACCATAGATGTTAAGTCCCATAGTGCTCAGAGCCATTTGAACCATTTTGAACTACAGACAACTGTGTTTAGAGTGGTGCCGTGACGTGTGTGCATGGACGGCTAAATACATTGAGAAGAAGAAAGACATAGGATTGCTCTTAATATCGTGTCGGACGTGCAGCAGCTCGTCGTGCCAGGAACTGAAAAAGTCATTGGAAGTACTCTGCCGAAATACTGGCCATGCTGCCTCTATAGCGTCACATAACTGCGAAAGTGTTGTCGGTGCTGGATTTTGTGTACGAAATGATCTCTCGATTAAATCCCATAAATTTTCGAAGGGATTCACATCGGGCAATCTCGTTGACTAAATAATTGGCTCGAACTGTCTTCAACTGTTTCCCAGTGACATGGCACATTGTCATCTATAAAAATTCCATCATTGTTTGGGAGCATAAAGTCCATTAATGGCGGCATATGGTTTCCAAGTAGCCGGACATAACCATTTTCAGTCAATGGTCGCCTCAGTTGGACCATAGCATGCAGTCCATTCCATGTAAACACAGCCCATGCTATTATGCAGCCACCACTAGCTCGCACAGTGCTTCGTTAACGGCATGGCCCCATGGCTACTTGGAGTCTGGTCGACACACGATCCCTACTATTGGCATTTACCAACTCAAATCGGCACTCATCGGCACAGGCCACGGTTTTCCAGTCATCTAGGATCAACTTACACGGCCACGAGCCCAGGAGAGGCACTGCAGACGATGTCGTGCTGTTAGCAAACGCACTCTCGTCCGTAGTCTGCTGCCTTAGCCCACTAACGTCACACTTCGCAGCACTGTCCTAACGGATACATTCGTCGTAAATCCTACACGGACATCTGCGACTATTCGTGACACTGTGGATCCCAGAATATTGAATTCCCTAACGTTTTCCAAAATGGAATGTCCAACTACATTCCGCGCGGAAAGTCTGTTAATTCCTGTCTGACATCGTTTCAGATGAATGACATGACAACTGAGTGCTACGCAAATGCACTGCGCTTTCATACACCGTGTACGCGATACTTTTGTCACCTCAGTGTATGTGTTCATTGATAAATCAAGGTTCCGCACCAACCCGAATGACATCTTCGGCAACTATGGCGGCTACCTGGGAAGACGTTCCATTCCTCCAATGTTTTGGAGTGACAGAGCGGTGCTACTCATGGTGTCATGGTGCGAGGTGCCATCGGGTATGACTTCAAGTCACAATTGGTAATGACTGAGGGAACTCTGACGGTACAACAGTACGTGACAGGCATCTTGCACCTTCATGCGTTACGTCCCATGGCACAGTATCGCGATGCCATTTTTCAACAGGTCAACGCTTGTCCACGCTTCACGTGTCTCTATGAACTGTCTGAATGATGTTGAGGTACTCCTGTAGCCAGCAAGATCGCAGATCGGTCCCCAATAGAACATGTGTAGGACTAAGTCGGACGTCAATTCTGTCCCAGACCCAGTATACAGGATGTCGGGGACCTGTTACAACATTTGTGGGCTACTTTGCCTCAGGAGAAGATACAATGGCCTCATGATACTGTCAACTGCTTCCTAAATTTGACTCTGTTTTGTTATCACTGGAATAACATCACATACCCTCTCAATCACTGAAGTTTTATTTAGTTTGTACCTCTCCTTCTGGGTGATTCTCTTTTTTGTCGGAGCAGTGTATATTTACGAACCATAATAACTTTTTGTCCAGAAGCCCTGTAAAAACTATATCAGTAGAATATTTTTAGCTACCATTGGGAGATTAAGCAGCATAATTACCTTTCTTTTATATTTCTTCGTTACCACGATATGAAGAGCAGTGTAGTTTTTAAGTGGCACATACTTTTTATTCCGTTGTCCACTTCTTTTACTGAAGACTTGTTTCAAAGTGTATTACGGTGTGCCATTCATGTAAATATGGCGTTACTAAAAAAGTAACACAAAATTGGTGCTGTGTTATAGTAACTCGTCTATTTGCTGAAGATGACAGTAAAGTAATGGATACACAAGAAAAATGTGCACCGGTCATTCAGTCATCCATCTTCAGTTGAAGGTTTGTGTGAGTACTCGTATAAAGTACACTAGTGGAGAGAAAGTGAAATGCTATTCATCGATGGAGAATATTTTTTTGACTACACCATGTTATCAGTAGCAAATATAAAACATTTATTAAAAATATTTGTTTCGCCAAAGGCATCTGTTACCAACTTGCAGGGCACAGTAAAATTAGCTGATACATTTCGAGGCTAAATAACTTCCAAACAAAGTATATGACAATTTTTATTTCATTGTCATCTGAATGTACATTAAACCCCCTTTTGTTACAGTAACTACTTCTATTTAAAAAATAATGTCCGTTAACTGAGTGCTGTTGTTGCGTGCACACTGATGAAGGCTTCCATCACTTGGGTGATCATTTCCTGTGGACTAGTGGCCACTTCCTGACGAACTGTGTATTTTATTTGCGTAGAGCCGGACGAAAAATACACTTGAGACATTCGCTCCGGCACTGCAATGGGGTCTAGCAAGCCTAGATGTACTTCTGGAGAAGGCCTAGTGTATATTGCAGCACACACAATATAAAATATCACTTTATTTAGACGTGAACAAGATAAAATACTTAACTCGGAAGCAATCTCTCTCCAGAGGACTGTTCTGTATATTTGCTACTGTCGCTGAACACTATCACTTGATACAATACACAACGATAGTCTCATATCAATTTACAATTGGCTATAAACTTCGATACAGTTCGACTTCTAATACGAGGCGTACTCGGAATGTAAGGTCTCATTAGGCGCGAAATGGAAACCACAGTGAAAATACGATGGAACTTTGCACAGATGTGTTGGACAGTGTCTTTAGTGTGCCTATCGATCGCTTCACGTCGCTCTTTTCAGTTCAGAGCGCAAACTGATCACGTAAAATGCTAAAACAATGTCTCCCGCCAAGTATGTGGATCTGATGAGAGATTTCACCTGAGGCTATGCAGACCACATAACATAAATGTCATAAGTTTCTTTCTGCAAGACAACTAACAGCGGATTTCTGCAGGGGTAATGAAGACGTTCCTGCAGCGTTTTCAATCCGCCACAATACAGCCCTTAATTGGGTCCCTCCGTTGTTCATCTCACATGAACCGCTGGCTACGAAGACAACATTTTGGCACAAACAACGATGTTATACCGGGATCAAGGTAGCCTCTCAGGGCCGGCAACCCATATAACACCACAGAGGACGAGGTTGTCTATGCCCAAAGGCGTACCCAAAAGCACCATGATAAACACCGGCTATTTACACACAAGATAATGGAAACAGACATTCCGGGCACTACTTCCTGCAAACGAAAGGCAGACCAGCATAGAGAATAGGCGGAAAGCACAGTTGGCTGCTTTCTGTGACGAGTGTACTGGTAAGTTTGTACAACGCCACGACAAATGTCTAAATCGGAGCGGTGACTTTTTAGAGAGGTAGGTGGAAGGTGTGGCTAAATGTTGCGAATAATTTTTTTTTAATTTTCACTGTGGTTTTCATTTCACGACCGATCGGACCATACTTTCCGAGCAGCCCTCGAATAACTCGTGCTGCTAGAACTAACGAAAACGATGGTGGTGTCGTTAGCGATAGCTGCAGTGTGGTGGTGAGCGGCAAAGCGCTCTAACGTAAGTAATCTTCCAGCAGCAGCGGCGTACAGAACCTCTACAGTCCGTGTCTATCCCGACGACTGTATGCTGCTGCGAAAGGCAGCGACTATCCTTACTTGTGGGTCCGTCGTGAGGTAACAACTTTTTGCCATGGCACGTTGTTCTTCAGACGACACCACAAGCTGGTCAATAGTGCGACAGCGATGAGTGTAAAGCAGGGATGGCGAAAACCAAATAATTTGGGCACAGCATAAAATGAGGAATTTAGGTCGGCCTTCCCTACCTAATCAAAATAATTCATTTGTCCGTCTGCGCCTGAAGTCATTGTACCAAAGTCCATCGTGAACGGGCTGTCGGTGCCGACGCGACGTAGAAATTGGAGATGACGGATCTTCGCTCATGCTCTCTCACTGTGAGTCGCGGTGTACTCAGATACATCGGTAATAACACACTGTCATCCACTGTCAGATCGCATAGGTTGGCAGCTGTTTCGACAACGACGACTTGTGACCTCTACCAGCAGGTACCGTACTGCCGAATTATCGCGACGAAACAGTGTTACTATGCTTATTTTTCTTTGTTGAACGCTTACGTCGTGTGCTGCTATTACACGTAGTCAGGACCATTTTTAAACTTATGTTATTAAACAGGACTAGTTTGGCTTGGAAAAAATTGCAAGATAAGTGTAATAGAGAGTTTTAAACTTGGTAGACTGAGGAACATGGCATGATTAATATAGGCCATAAAGAGGTGTTTCTTTTATGTTAGAGGGCAGTAGCATGTCGAACATCGTCTGTAAAGCGGCACTATGAAGCAAATCACAAATATTTTTGTTAAAAGAGCGAACCAAAGCAAAAGCAAAGCACTGCATGTGCAATTAAAGACAGGAATAGACAGTCGGATTCTATGATTAATTATGTTAACGAAGATTTTCATACCAGGGCCGCAGGATCTGGGATGCAAGCGTCACTGCCCGGCGAAGTAAACCTTTTGGAGTCGGGGAATTTTTGAAGGAAGCTTGTTTAGCGTGTACCCCGTCACTTTCTGAAGATTTTGAAAATAAATATAACATAACGGAGCGCATCGAAGATGCTCCTTTATCTAGAAACACAGTAATCCTACAACTGGCGGGAAATGTAAAAGAAATCACACCAAGTCTTCTTACATTTCGCTGAGTCTTGACGAAACTACAGATGTAACTAAAGCTGCTAGATATTGTGTTGTAAATGACGTCAAAGAGGAATCAACTGCGATAATATCGTTGCCAGCAACTATAAAGGACACATATATTTGTAGGTCTGCTAAAAATGCGCTAAGCGAAAAAGAAATACATTAAAAAAATGTATCGATAATTACTGTTAGTGCTTCCAGTGTGGAGGTAAAACAATAGTTTTATTATTTTATTCCAAGCACACATTAGACATTCTATTCCTGAGTTCCAATGCTTCAAACATCAACAAGCCTTGCGTGAGAGGGGTGATTTCACTTCCCTTTGTAAGACAATGGTCGTAGTAACGAAAATAATAACCTCATATCGTCGCAAGCTTCTAATAAAAGAAACTTCGAAGCGTTGGCAGAAGCCAGCTCGGTGTACAATGACTTACTGACCTGTAACAATGTTCACTTGTTGAGTCGCGGCAAAACATTTTAAAGATTTGTGCATTGTTTGGAAGAAATGAGTGGAAAAGTGTGCAGTAATTTTTGAGTGCATGTCTCCTCGGAGTACAGCTGTATATTTATTACTTAAAAATGAATATGAATAGTCACAACAGCAATAAACTTTTTAAATATATATGAAGTTGCCGGTTTCGGTCTGTTTTAGATCATCTTCAGACCTTGCACTGAAATATGTACATACAATAGAATTAGA
Organism: Schistocerca piceifrons; assembly: GCF_021461385.2. NCBI lineage: Eukaryota > Metazoa > Arthropoda > Insecta > Orthoptera > Acrididae > Schistocerca > Schistocerca piceifrons. The sequence goes on from NC_060140.1 coordinate 323,422,406, forward strand.
GGGATGTAGTAATATACAAAATACATCTTACATAACAAATAGCAAAAGAAGGAACTATGCCCATGATGGTAGATGGTGGCTGTGAACGGAGCAGGCGCCACACCATCTCCACGAACGTTAACTGCTGATGAGTGTCGCAGCTCTTGCCTAAATGCGCGATGCTCCGCCCACTGCGCAGCAAACTATATCAGCGATAGCCAATCAGGCATACAGGACGTCAAACGGTTTTTACAATACAGTATGTATAAAATTATGTACAGTATTATACAATGTAACTGCTATAATCAACATTACGTCAGTCTCTGGTAAAAATGTATGTAAAAGAGATAACCAATCATAATCTATAGTGAGAACATCAATAGGCATGTGTGGGTATTTATGGTAAACTCGTAGACTGCATGGCAGCAAAGATGGCTTTTAGGCGACGCTAAAGGTTCCGGTTGAGACGGCGAGGTCATAAAGATGTCTGGCATCCAACAGGAGAGGACCTGAGAGCTGTAACTGTGGCAGGACAGGATCTCTATGAAAGTGCAGTAAAGTTTTTTAACATCTGCAAAAGTTACAAAGCACAAGTATTGTTTACAACTTATGGTATATGTATATGCTAGTCTTTTCCCCGTGGCTTACTGAGCGAGGTGCCGCAATGGTTAGTGCACTGCATTTGCATTCGGGAGGACGACGGTTTAAATCAGCGTCCGGCCATCCTGATTTAGGCTTTTCATGATTTCCCTAAACCGCTTCAGGCAAATGCCGGGATAGTTCCCTTGAAAGGGCACGGCCGACTTCCTACCCCATCCTTCTCTAACATGATAGGACCGATGACCTCGCTGTTTGATCGTCTCTCACAAATCCACCACCACCATCCAGTGGTTTTGCCCACATATATGTTCAACACATTTACTGAACACACCTCTTCCTCTTTTATCTGTGTCCCTCTCTTCCTCCTTCTGTTCACATTATCCTCCCACTTCTGTCTGTTGCCTCCTGCCCAATCTCTCCGCCCATTTCCTCCACCTTCTCTCCAACCATATCATTCTCCCCCCTCCCTCTGACCATACCCTCCCCCACTCTTTTTCCATTCCTGCCTCCCCCTCTTCTTTTCCACCTGTCCACTACCCCTCTACACCTTCCACCTGATTAATGCATCCCACCTCCTACACTCTCTCCATCCATTTCCTACTCCCCCCCTCCCCTCACTTGGTCCATCGGCCTCCTCTAACCATCTCAACCTGTCCCCTGCCACACACATCAGTATATGCAGCAATGCAGTAAGATGAAGCAGATTATTACTACTCTCAACAAGTCTCTCATTAAGGGTAGGTCTATAAGGCAGGCCAATACTACTCGTGGCACAATATGCTTGTCATGCAAGGCAGCATACAGGTCAGGGCCTGGAAAACCGTTTCTTGGCCCTGACATATAGGCTGCCCTGCAAACCAAGTTGATTTGACAGGCTGGTACTGTTCCCACACAACATGCCTGTGGTGCAGGGAAGCCTAAACACCACACGTTTCAGACAATACCTGCACTGCTATTGGAGCCAGGGGGATACAAGCCCCACAGTGCTAATACTTATGAGTTCTGCTGTTTCTGTGTCAAATTTGGTTGAAATCGAGCCGGGGTTGGGAGGATATCCCCAAATAAATAAAATAGAGTTGGAAATGCGTGGAGTAACTAATAATAAAGAGAAAATGCCGAAGGTATGTTGCAAATTTAGAGTGTACGAAGGGAAATGATCAATAATCATGGATATGACAGGAAAGATTATTTGAAGGAAAAACTTCTTATGAACATATGCCCTATTGCGAACTGTCGACGAGACAGAACACATTTAACGTACATTGTTACTGATTTTCTGTTTTATTGAAAAATCCGCAGGTTTACACACATATATCAGTTATTAAACGTTACAACTTGTGTTCTAAAATATATAAATTGAAAAATTCGTATTTTAAATACATTAAGCTCCAAGCATTAGCAAACATATCACATTATAGCTGTTGTGCAGTTCATGACAAATGTTAGAATATCCCACCGCAAGCTTCAGTGCGTTTGTTCACTCTGCGGAGAGCACATTGTGTTGCTTGTCTGACTGCCTATGGACGTTCCTTAATGACGCGACCAAGCAGTTCATCTCGCTTATTCACCTATCGTTTGTACACCTAGGCCTTCATCCAACCCCATGAACAAAAAGCTAATAGCGTAATGTCTGGTGATCTTACAGCCCAATTAACTGAACAACTACGGCCATTCCAGTGATTAGGGTAAGTACGAATGAGACGTTCCCTCACAGGTCTGGTAAGGCGTGGAAAAGCTCCATCACACTGGAAATACACGTTAATGGCCAAAGGAACTTATCAAGATATAAAACAATGGAACTTTCCAAAAAGTTCAAGTAATTCTGTCTCGTCATTCGCTCTTTTAAAATAACTGGACGTATCAACATGTTTCCGACCGTGCCACACCAGACATTGACCCACAAACGAACTTTGAATTCGGTTTCCTTCAACCATCGATGATTATTACGTGTTTTGTTGATTCCATTCCGTGTGAACGTGGTTTCATCAGTGAATAGTACTACTGTAAGCAAATGACTCTTGTCATCTAACCACTGCCAAAGATCAGGCAGTGTGTCATTTGAGTATTGTGGACACGCTGTATGTGAAATGGGTACAAGTTTTTGGGTGTAATGTTCGCCATACACGGTTCGTGGGGCATTGATACGTGCATAAAGTCGCCGCCTGCTGGTAGTAAGAGTACGCTGCACCGTTCCAACAGCTTGTCGCTGTCCCTCCTCACGTTATTGAACTACATGTTCACGAGAAAAATGAGAACTTGCAAGAATACCTGCTTGAGCATTTTGCTGAAAACTCTGGTAATCCCTCTGCGATCAGGAATTCGACGCATCTGAAGGTTCCGAGGGCATTCTTCGTTAGTAGCAGAATTACTGCCATCGCAGAAGCTGTAAACATAGATCAAGTCTGTGTGTTCTTCATTAGTGCAGATGTTTGGCACTTTAGCAAGCGCGTGTACAAACACAGTTAAGCGACACTTCTATTTTGAAGGTAGAATATTCAAAATTTCTAGGTGTATGCATTGATGAGGGGTTGAACTGGAAAAAACACACTGAAGACCTGCTGAAACGTTTGAGTTCATACTTACGCTATTAGGGTCATTACAAATTTTGGCGATATGGATCTCAGTAAATTAGTTTACCACGCCTATTTAAATTCTCTGCTTTCGTATGGCATCAATTTCTGGGGTAACTCATCATTGAGTAAAAGAGTGTTCATTGCACAGAAGCGTGTATCAGAATAATTGCTGGAGCTCATCCAAGATCATCCTGCAGACACTTATTTAAAGAGCTAGGGATCTTCACTGTAGCCTCACAAAATACATACATATATATATATATATATATATATATATATATATATATATATATATATATATATATTCACTTATTTGTTATTAACAATCCGAACTAATTCAAAAGTAATAGCAGTGTACATGGCTACAACACTAGAAGAAAGGATGATCTTCGCTACTCAAGGTTCAATCTAACTTTGGCTCAGAAGGGGGGTAAATTATGATGCCACAAAAGTCTTTGGTCACTTACCTAATAGCATCAAAAGTCTGACAGATAGCCAATAGCATTTAAAAGGAAATTAAAAGAATGTCTTAATGACAGCTCCTTCTACTCATTAGATGAATGTTTGGATATAGTAAGTCGGTAATTGCCCCCCCCCCCAAACACACACCAAAAAATATATATATATTAAGTGCTATGTATTATTTTGTGTAATGTTATATCTTGTATAGAAACCTTTTATTAACCTGACACGTTCCACATCATTACGAAGTGTCGTATTCATGAACTATAGAACAAGTTCTAATCTAATCTAATTTGGTCTAATTTAATCTCTGATATAGTCTCAATCCCTCGCACTACATCACTCACAACACACCATAAACAACTATGCTTTCAACGTGCTAATTTAATGGGGGAAAGACATTCTGAGTAAAAAGCTTGAAAACAACGGAGTAGGGTGGACATAATAAAACGTCAAAGAGGCTGGATAGATAAGATACATAGATGTGCTCCACAAGCCGAGAAGCAGACGTACATTAAATATGTTCTATATCGGATTAGCCATTCGGAATAGCGGATATGTCCATATGAACTTTTTTGCTTCAAATGACCATTTCTCCTGGGATAACCTGTATTTGCTACATACTTTCGGCACTTTCTCTTTATTATTCGCTATGTGGCTATTTCATACTCGTAAAGTTCCACTTCCCACGAGACTAGGAAGCACACAGAAAAGCACGTAAAGTTACTGACATCTCGTAGTCGGCTAGTCGAGATTACGTCATGGTTCCATAACGGTGTTAGACACAACATATCAGTCAACAAATTTTTCGTGGTGCGGTACAACAGATTTTCACGACCTGCTCAGTTATATATCCTTTCCAAGGATGTTATCTCGTTCGAAAAGTGGTTGAGATGAAACTGTACTCTTCGACGGCAGAGTTACTATCGGGTTTGAAACAGAATCCAATTAACAAGGTTTCATACTCGGCACTGTTGAAGTTCCGAGGAGAGTCACCCAATATATTGCTTCCTCCGACTTATACCTCGCGATTAAAACATGAAGATAAATTTTAGACAGTTTTGAGCTCCCACGGAGGGTTACCAACAATCTTTCTTCCCATGAACCATTTGCGAATGAAACAGTAAAGGCGGAAAATGACAATGGTACGGAAAGCGACATCCGCTACGTAAGGAGTTTTGCCGAATACAGATGTAGACGTAGGATATTTTTACCAACACTATTCTTAAGCTGTACTACGTGTCTGTAGGTGGCACACCACAGTCTCTGTTGGCATGTTGCAGAATCCGTGTTGATACGCCAATGAATCTGGCAGTTTCATTTTTGATGTGTCCATGGACAACCATAATAGATTGCTCATTTCTGCCAGGCTCTAAGGTCCTCATGTCGATCCACCTTTCTTCGCTGGTTCTCATAACCGAATGGCACAACGGAACTTCGTTGCCATAACTTACGTTAGCGGTGGAGTGTCACCTGACCGACTACTAGCATATCTTACACCATCTACGGCGATTCAAAGAGATCAGTGTACATTTGTAAGGGGTGACTACTAATTTATCCGACGAGCTTCAAATACTGTTTACACTTGTGAGTCCGGATGGACAAACTAATAACATGTATACGATCACAGGTAGAGGTAAAGGTGGATAAATGGGCCACCACTCTGTTTTTTTTCTATAACACCTTTTATTTTTAGTATAATCACCTGAAATTAACATAAAACATTTCTCTAGTATGTCCTGCAATAGTTACGACATGTTTTGGTCCAACTGTTTAATATTTAAAACAAAATTTTATTTTTTTCCTGATACTCTTCATTTTGTTACGTCAATAATTTGTGCTGGTAACATGGGCCCCAAGGTAGGTTGAAATAAAAAGAAACAAAAATTTGAAAAATATAATTTTATTTAATTTTCGTGTATAATGAAAGATTCACTCTGAACATTGTTAATTAGTCTACTGGTGGGATGATTTTCACAGCCTCCGCCTAGCCTATTTACAATAGTCACACACATAAGCATCTTTTTCGCATCCAGCACATTCGTTTTGAGCCCACATCTCACAGGCTATACACTGGACACAAAGTTCATCTTTTGTGTCCTTTGAAAAAATCCCTTCACAAAATAGACATACAGCGTCGTCAACATCAGGGACAGAAATACCAACTTTTTATTTCTTGTGCAAAGATGGTAGGCCATGCGCCTGACGTCATTTCTGGTAAGGCCGTAGAATTTGGATTCCATAATGAGAAGATATTTAACCAGTTCGTCCTCAAGTCCCTGTGGTAAAACCGGTGGAAAGCCTTTGGAGCGTAGAACGAGGGACAGAGTACACTTTAACCGCTTTTTTCAACCCCATTTTTTTCTCTTTAATAGCTACAATAGCATTTTCCATATTTTCTTTGTCCCATGATAGCCGTTTCGATTTTTTTGGGGGTACAAGTTGTGTTCGAGGCATCTGAAACATAAAGAGTAGCAATATATCATTGATTTTACGGGGCCCATAATACCAGCAGCTAAAGGGGCCCATATATCCACCCTCGCCATCTTGGGAAAAACGATCTTGCCTACGGTTAGTTTGGTTCGCAACCGACGTTAATTAACGTAAAACGGTATCCCAACAGCAAGCCAAATACGTTCCTTACCTTAGTTCTACTAATAACATGTTAGAAATTTGAGTTTTATTCCAGTAAACACTAACCTTTCAAACTTTTGATGACAGCGAAAAAATTCACAGCACAACTACTCACAAACCATGACAGCTACTACGTCTGCGCACTGTACAGTGAAGTTTGGCAACTAGTTTTAGTAGTTCATGTGCTCTCCGCTAGAATTCGTGGCCTGTACTTCCAAATATGTAGGGGGCCCATTTTTCCACCTTTTCCTCTACATGTACGCTTGAAAATTAACTTTTGAAATTGGCTATCAATGATAATTTAAGGGATATTATTCAAATATGCAGCCTCAGTTTAACACCGATTACTTCTCAATATTTTGGGGAAACTTTTTGGTAGAGGAGAGAAAATTTTATAATTTCTTGCATAGCTTCTAGTCATATTTCTCGTAAATGACATAAGTTCAGAATTACTAGCAATAATTGAGTTATTCAGTCTGCGCTGTACAGGGTTTCCCAAGAGTAACGATTCACTTTTATGAAAAAATTTGTTTAATATAGGAAAGATATATCTATACGACAAGGGCACATATAAGACAGCAGAAGTCATTAAAGTACAACGTGGGCAACCTGCATGTCGACACGAAGAGACACTTTTCCACCTCAGCTCTGAACACATTAAGTAATATATGATATGTGATGATGAAACTTCTTGGCAGATTACAACTGTTTGTCCCGGACCAAGACTCGAACTCGGGGCCTTTGCCTTTCGCGGGCGAGTGCTCTACCATCTGAGCTACCCAAGCTTATGTGAAGTTTGGAACGTAGGAGACGAGGTACTGGCAGAATTGAAGCTGTGATAACGGGTCATGAGTCGTGCTTGGGTAGCTCAGATGGTAGAGCTCTTGCCCGCGAAAGGCAAATGTCCCGAGCTCGAGTCTCGGTCCGACACACAGTTTTAATCTGCAAGGAAGTATCACATCAGCGCCCCACACTCCGCTTCAGAGTGAAAATCTCATTATGTGTGATGATGTTAGCCGCCTCCACAATCCGTTCACACTGTTGATACAAGGTGCTGATTTTAACCCTATGCACAAGGGACTTGATCAAATGCCAAGAGAACCTCTGTCGATCCGCCGTTCAGGAAACATACAACTGACGTAATACCGAACAATGAGATCAAAATTGGTAGGAGCCCCGCCCTGCTGGCACACAGCGGAATTCAGAATTCCATTAGACTCCAGCTGCGGTCCCAGGAAAAGCTCAGGCATATCACGGTAACTGATATTTGTTAAATTTAGTCTCCAAAAAAGAATGGTCCTTAATCCTTAGTCTTGGTCATCCTTAACCATACGTTTTTCTCCCATTCTTGTACCTTAAACGCCCACCGAAAGGTCAGTACACACTTCCATATGGGGGGCACGATCTTGCTCCACCAGGGGACTCGTTACCTGGATGCTATAGGTCGTCTTCTTCAGCGTAAAACGGAGAGAACGGCAGACAACGGATCATGGAATGTTCAACTCACGGCTCAGTTGATGACAGGGAGGTCGTGGGCTCCTGTCAGTGGTCTCGTCAATTGCCAGGGCTGTGTCGTCAGATGTTGATGGTGTCATGAAGTTCCTCATTAATTATTAATTGGTCAATAAATAATTAATATATTGTCAAAAAGTCAGATATTGGTACTTGTTGATAGCCCTTTTCTATACCATCGACGGTACAGCTCATGCACCTCCTAGAACTTTGTGGTAAATCACGAAGTTTCCAGGAAACAATGGCTTTTCAGTTTTTTTACAGAGAGTATCCGGAACACTCGTGAGAGGTGAATTGTTTACATTAATGTTGTCATGAAAATGAATCGTTGCTTTTGGACATCCTGTATTAAAAATACTGTCGAAAAACGGGGGTATACCTGGTCTTATCAAGCAATCCAAAAAGCCTAATGTGCAGAGGGATGACGAAGGGAAAGCAGGCAGTTTGGTGATTCGAAGTGGTGTGTTGCAGTGGTGCAGATGAACCCGAGCACGATCCGGCAGTGGCTGCGCGGTGGCGACCTGGAACGGCTGGAACAGGTGGTGCTGGAAGGCCACGGCCACCGTCTGGTGGGGGAGTACAGCCCGGAGCCCAGGGTGCGCGCCTTTCTCAAGACTGTGCCGGACTACATGGTGAGCCACACACGTACACACACACAAACAAGTTCGTTTTCTCTCAAGCGTATCGTCCTTTTAAGGTAGCACATGAAGAAAGTTGAACTGTGATTTTTAACAACAACTCAGTAATTCTGATTATACCATATTTCTAGATTTCCTGAACGTTTCGGACACTGCTCTTCAAAAGCGGCTTCTAAGCAAATCACGTGCCTATGGAGGATCGTTTCAGTAGTGTGACTGGTTCCTGTCCTGTGTACATAAAGGATTTAGAAGACAATCTGAGCAGCCTTCTTGTTTGTTAATGATGCTGACTTTTAACCTCTAATAAAGGCATCAGAAGATCGAAAAGAATTAGAAATGATTTAGACATCGGTTCAGTTCAGTCCACCTCCGTAGTTGCGAGGTTAGCGTACCTGAGTGCCATTCAGAGGTTCCGGGTTCGATTGTCAGTACTGCCATGGATTTTTCCTTGGTGGGACAGTAAGAGGTACACTCACCTCGTGAGGCCAATTGAGGATTTACTCCACCGATTAATAGATATCCCAAGGTTATGGAATCCGACAACGACGGGGAGAGTGATATGCTGAATACATTCTCCTCTATATTGCATCCGATGACGTCATTGGCAGAGTATGGCATAGCGGTTGGTCGCTCTCGATTGGCCGTCTGTGGCCAGAACGCGCAACTTACTTTGTCTGTATAGGGCAAAAAGTGTCAGTTGATCCTAAACAATAGAAAACGTGAGGTTTTCGACACGCATGCTAAAAAAATCTAGAGATTCGTCTGTTGCACCCAAGATTTCTGGCTCTGTGTGATGTATCCTCATACTGAGGAGTGACCGAAGACACTTTGAAAGGATAACGGCTTATTTACAAAACTCAATTATAATGTTCTCGGGTGAGCATCCGCACAACTACATACAACAGAAATGTCTCTCCTGTGACGTGATGTGGTTACACGACGAACCCCAGAATCGTAGCAGGCAGCGACTTGAAGACGTGGTATGTTACTTGAGCCGGTGCTGCCTGCGTATGACGGCTGACGAACCACTGGTGAAGACTAAGACGAACTGAGCCGTATCTGCCGGCGTGGAACGCTGAGACGAAACTGCTAGTACTGCCAACTTATACCGCTGAGACTGAGATGCTGGTACGGAGGGACGGAACAGCTGCTACTGGCGACTTGAGGCGTAGGGCGTAACTGACTTCGCACCGATGGCGTGAGTATTTGACTTAGACGGACGTCCGCGTGGCGCTGCGAGGGTACGTGACCTGGCGTAGCAAAGTCGTACCCTGCTGACAGCACTCTCTACTGCGAAAGCCACACCGTCTATCGTCGAGGTGGGCACCCCCAGACGCTGCGAAGGTGACGTGTAAGCAGGCGATATAAGGAAAATATCTCTGTATTACACTGAGGTGATAAAAGTCATGGGATACTTTCTCACATCGCTTCGGACCACATTGCCGTCCGTTGTGACCGAGCGGTTCTAGCCGCCTCAGTCCGGAACCGCACGGCTGCTGCGGTCGCAGGTTCGAATCCTGCCTCGGGCATGGATGTGTGTGATGTCCTTAGGTTAGTTAGCTTTAAGTATTCTAGGGGACTGATGACATCAGATGTTAAGTCCCATAGTGCTTCGAGCCATTTGAACCATTCGGACCACATTTTGCCCGCCATAGTGCAGAAAATCGACATGACATGGAAGCCCCCTGCAAAAATATTGAGCCATACTGTCTCGATAGCCGTCCATAATAGAGAGAGTATTGCCGGTGCAGGTTTATGTGCACGAAATATTATGTCCAATAAATTTGGGTGGCCAAGCGATTCGACTGAATTGTCCAGAATGTTCTTCAAACACATTGTGAACAACTGTCGCCTGGTGACATGGCACATTGTCATCCATAAAAATTTCAAAATAAAACACCTACAGCAGTTCTTTCGATTTTGTTTTATTTTTTTGCAACCAGTTTCAACTCTTCAATGTGTCATCTTCAGGCCTGTGTGCATAAAACAGTAACGATAGCATTATCAACTTATCAATCAAGTTACATAGAAACAGATTAAAACAGAATGAGAAACAATGGCAAGACTCTACAAGTGAATTTACACCGAACATTTTATAGAACGAACAGACACATCCATTGTCACATATCTAAAATATTCCATCACGAGGAACTAGATAGGTTGAGGAGGGTGAAGGGTGGTGAGGAATGGGAACTGGAAGTTGGCAAGAAGGCAGATAGGAAGAGGAGGTATTCAGACAGTTATACTTTGTGTGTATGCAATACATTTGATCAACTGTCAGAGTTGAGTGAAGAGGAGACTCGTGTAGCTGTAGATGTAGGGAACATATAGCAGTCCTCTGCAGTTAGGAGTTCTAGATCAGTTGTAGAGTCTAACAGAAAGAAGAAGGTTCTGCTGCTAGGTAGTTCGCATGGTAGAGGTGTGGGCCAGCAGTTGCAGGAAGTGTTGGGGAGTGAGTACCATGTCACCAGCATTGAGAAGCCTAGGGCAGGGTTGGCTCAAGTGACTGACAGCATAGTGGAGTTATGCAGGAATTTTACGATCAGGTAGTGATAGTGAGTGGAGCAGGGAACAGTCTTGATAGGGATGGGGAGTATGTTGTTGGTGGTGACCTGGTAAAGATAGAACTCAAACTGGTGTCGCTAATGTGCATGTCGTGCAACTGTTTCAGCGTCATGATCGGCCTCATCTTAATGCGGCTGTTAGGCTCGTTAACATGAGGCTGGGGAGGGCATTGATGGCTGAGCGCAGTGGTGCCAGTTTGGTCCATCAGTAGTCGGGATTCACTAGGTATGGCCTGCACCTCAGTAGGTATGGGAAGGGGAGGCTGACAAAGCTTATAGGTGACAGTATAGTGGGTGGTGGTGGGATCACTCATGGAAAAATTCTGTAGTAGTTGGTGTTAGAGCTGCATCTTTTTTAGACTGAAGTTAGCTGATAGATATACCTGCTTAAACGAAGTCCCTCTACCTAAGTGATCACCTGAGGATGTAATGTTTCGAAGTAGAGAAAGAATTAGCATATTTAATCGAAATATAAGAGGTATTAGGGATAAAGTTAGTGAACTGTTTATAGATGCTGACTGTGAAGTTTTTGGTATATCAGACCACCACATAAATAATTTGACAATTCAGAGGCATCCTTTACCAGGATACAGATTAACCGGCAGTTTTTCAAGGAGTTCCTTGCAGGGTGGGGGAGTGGCTATGTAAGCAAAAAACAGTATTCCATTTGAGTCCATAGACGTATCACGACATTGCACTGAACAGATATTTGAATGTTGTGCGAGGGCAGTTGAATTTAGTGAAACTAAACTTCTAATTGTTGTTGTTTATAGGTCCCCTAACTCTGACTTCAAAGCATTTCTGCTCAAGCTGGAAAGGGTTCTTGATTCACTTTGTAGGAAGTACCAGAAATTAGTTATAGGTGGTGACTTCAATATAAATTTTGTATATGATGGTGCAAGAAAAAGGAGGTTGGTAAATCTCATAAATTCAGATGATCTGATGCAGTCTGTGTTTTTTCCAACGAGGCTGCAGGGGAACAGTAGCACAGCCATAGACAATATTTTTATTCATTCTTCATTACTGGATGGGCATTCTGTTAGTAAAAGTGTGAATGGACTTTCAGACCATGATGCACAAATACTCAAACAAATGTCACATTTAATCACAAACTATATAGGAAAGTATCCAAAAGCAACAGAGAGTTTTCAAAACCTTGTCAAGGAACAAGAGTGGCAGGATGTTTATAGTGCTGATAACATGGGTGACAAATATAATGAACACATTTCTCATGCTCTTTGAGAGTTGCTTTCCATTAGAACGTTCTAAACTGGGTACTAGCAGTAATAGGCAGCCTGGGTGGCTGACTAGTGGGATAAGAATATCTTGTAGAACAGAGTGGGAATTATATCAAAATGTTAGAGGTAGTCACAAGCAAGCTACAGTAGCCCATTACAAACAGTATTGTAAGGTGCTTAAAACGTTATTAGGAAGACAGAGAGTATGTGGTATGCAAATAGAGTAGCTAATTCACGGGATGAAATTAAAACCATATGGTCAGTTGTGAAGGAAGTGTCTGGTCAACAGCACGGGATCGACAATATAAAGTCAGTTCGCAGTAAAAATATTTCTGTTACTGATAAATCAGACATGTGTACAGTATTTAACAATCATTTTCTGAGCAATGCTGGTAAAGTAAATAAAAATTTGGTTTCTACAGGGAATCATACTACTTTCTTGGCAAATGCCTTTCTGAGATTGATGTCTGAAATACTCCTCAGTGATAAAGATAAGAGGGAGATTGTGCCAATAATTAAATCACTGAAGACTAAGGACTATCATGGTATGAACGAGTGCCTAGCAGTATATTAAAGTACTGTGTTGCACATGTTAGCACTGTATTTAGCCTATTTCTAATTTTTCCTTTAGGAATGGTCAATTTCCTGAACAATTAAAGTACTCAGTGGCAAAGCCTGTCTATAAAATGGGGAAAGGGCTAATGTAAATAATTTTAGACCTATTTCTATGCCATCAGTGTTTGCTAAAGTTATTGTAAAGGCTGTGTATATAAGGATAATTGATCATTTTATATCTCACGATTTGCTATTAAATGTACAGTTCGGCTTTAGAAGTCGTTTAACAACTGAAAGTGCTACATTATCTTTTTTCTCTGTGAGGTATTGCATAGGTTAAACAAAAGGTTTCGAACGCTTGCCATATTTTTTTGATTTAGCTCAGGCGTTTGATTGTGCTGATCAGAAAATATTGCTCCAGAAGTTGGACCATTACGGAATACGGGAAGTAGCTCGCAACTGGTTCCCTCTTACTTTATCAACAGACAGCAAAAGGTCATTACTCACAGTTTTGAGAATGGCTGTAATGTGGGGTCTGAGTGGGGTGCAGTCAAGTGGAGTGTACCCCAGGGATCAGTGTTGTGGCCACTCATCTTCCTTTTTATATAAATGATATGCCCTCTAGTATTACAGGTGACTCTAAAATGTTTCTGTTTGTTGACGACACTAGCTTGGTAGTAAAGGATACTGTGTGAAACATTGCCTTGGTTTCAAATACTGCAGTTCATGACCTAAGTTCATGACTTCTAGAAAATAAACTAACGCTATATCATAGTAAGACTAAGTTTTTAGAGTTTCCAACACACAATTCAACAAAACCTGACGTTTTAATTTCACAGAATGGGCATATGATTAGTGAAACTGAGCAGCTCAAATTTCTAGGTGTTCAGATAGATAGTAAACTGTCGTGGAAAGCCGACGTTCAGGATCTTGTTCAAAGACTTAATATTGCCATTTTTACTATTCGAACGGTATTTGAGGTGAGTGATCGTTGGACACGAAAATTAATCTACTTTGCTTATTTTCATTCGCTTACATCGTATGCTATTATATTTTGGAGAAACTCTTCCCATTCTAAAACGATATTTTTAACTCAGAAACGGGCGGTTCGGGCAGTTGGTGTAGGTTCACGAACCTCTTGTCGACCCCTGTTCACGAGTCTGCGTATTTTGACATTGACCTCTCAATGTATATATATATTCCTTACTGTCATTTCTTGTTAACAATATTAGCGTATTCCCAAGAATAAGCAGCTTTCACTCAGTTAACACTCGGCAGAAATCAAACCTGCATTTGGATCGGACTTCCTTAACTGTTGTTCAGAAAGGTGTACAGTATAATGCTGCATCCATTCTTAATAAGCTACCATTCGAACTCAAAAGTCTTAGCAGTAATCCACGCGCTTTCAAATCTAAACTGAAGAGTTTCCGCATGGGTCACTCCTTCTATTCTGTCGATGAGCTCCTTGAAAAATGAAGCTGATTCTTGTTCCATTGTTGACTGCGTTTACTTAAACTTATGGACTGACTTTTTTCGGGTTCATAAACATTTTATTTTTATCTGTTATTACGTTTATGTTGTAATTTCATGTACTGACACGTTCCATGACCTTGGAGGTTTGCTCCTCAAGTTGGTCCTACGGAACTTGACGTGTAAATAAATAGATAAATAAACGAATTTCCACTCAGTACATTGTACAATTATACTATCTATTATATCTTCTTTAAACAACTATTCATGATTTTTATTGGACAGTCGGACGTACATTATCTGCACAACCGTGAAATAACCTAAGACAAAATAACTGTAGAAGGTGATAAATGGAAGGAAGAAATCCCTCACAAACAAGTAAAAAGGTGGAACGTGACCTATGTGTCGTGTCAAAGTATAAGATGCTTAGTTGTACACAGATGAGGGGCATACACTATGTCATATCTATAAAATGAACGTCCAAGGCGTTTTATTTTTATTGTTTTCATTTATCTGCCCATGTCTTTAGAAGGTTTCCTACACGAATGTTTCTTATCAATTTGAGAATACAAGGGCGTAATATTAAATGTAAAATTACAATTGGATTTTACTATGCGTGTCACACATTTATTATATTGTATATGTGTGTTTTATATATTGAGGGCTTACAATCTTTTTAAATTCTCATATTCTGATATTTCATTCTTATATCAATTATTATATTAATTCTTATATCTTATTCTTATGTTTATTATTCAGGAACATTTTGTGCACTTCCTTGGATGATACCGATCGTAGAAACTTTTGGAACGCAGACATTCCGAATACCACGAGCATCGCACGGAGACGCGTTTGTCACAGTGAGATTTCTTCGCCTGAATCTTACTCGAGAAAAAAAGAAAAAAAAAACGACACTGTCAACGATGGTGAAGACTTCGCGCGTTGGCAACAACTTCGCGGCAAACTATGCATAAGGGATCAGTTTTTCGAAAACTGGCACCTGCAGTTGATTATGAACCAAGATACACTACTGGAATTTAACCGAAATCAATTTCAAATAATTTTCTCATTTCTTAAAATTCATTCATCTGATATACAATTAGTACGCGAGTAAGGGCAACATTATATCACTATACACTGGAAATAATCGTGTAGTAATCTTCTACAGACATGCGTATATAAAGGAAAAAAAACCAGAAATAATCGGGTTTCGAACACGAGGCGCACAATTAATAAGCCGCGATGCTGACCATTGTGTCATCATTTCGTCTGACGGTGAAGCATGGTAAAAGACACATAAAGGACGTAGAATATATCTCGAAAACTTTGACTGTCGTTTTTTCAGAAACGGTCGATTATCTTTGGATAAGCCGAGTCACGTGTTCGCTTATTTTGACCACACTTCCACTGAGCGAGGTTTCTGGAAAACAGGGTGATGGCACTTGCCGTGTTCTCCTCGTTATTAATATTCCGCCATCCTCCACAAGAAACCACAGTCATTGCTTAACACATGGTCAAGAAATGAAAAAAAAAACGCATAAATACCACATACTTCAGAATTTCATTAATAGAACTCAGCGACTGAAGTCTAGAAAACCACTGTAGCCCACGACACTCAGTGTGCAGGACAGTCATTTCAACATGCAAGATACCTGGAACTATCAAAGGCGGGAGCAAACTTCCTTGATGCATCAACGTTGATTAAAACTCCCTGGTAGTGACCAGCAGGTTATCATCTACTCCGATGACCCTGGTGCATACTGCATCGGATCAGACCTGACAGGGCGACTGCTGCAGCCATGGTGATAAAAGCCTTCCCTCAATATTAACACTAAGCGAGGTGGTGCAGTGGTTAGCACCCTAGACTCGTATTCTGGAGGACGACGGTTCAAACCCGCGTCCTACCATTTTGATTTAGGTTTTCCGTGATTTGCCTAAATCGCTTCAGACAAATGTCGGGATGGTTCCTTTGAAAAGGCACGGCCGACTTCCTTTCCCATCCTTTCCTAATCCTATGGGACCGATGACATGGGTGTTTCGTCCCTTCCCCAAAATCAACCAACCAACTATCAATATTAATACGGCGAAGAACATTTGAATGTTCACTCAGAGCAACCGGAGGGACAAGGGAAGAGGAAAGGCCTTTACAATTTGTCTGCAGTAGCTTCTGGCAGGATTTCGAAAGTGGACTTAGGACACTGAATCCACTACGAACTTGTGGTTGCGTTTATGTGTCCAAATTTACATTTTTCTTGCAAGTAGTTGTCTAGTATTTTCTCCTGTCTTCACACGATAAATAAATAATTGAGAAATTTGGAGGTAGTAGGTCAGCTATACCGCTTCGTGTGTAACATAACAAGTAGTTCAGTTGTTAAAATGAATGCTCGATTTGGCGTGTAAATGAGAAAAACTGCTTCTAACGATTCCAATCCATCCAGCGCATAACGACTGAAACGCGGCATTTTGCCCTTCATCACTGGAGTCAGTTGTTGGATTTTAACATTAATACTGCAGAGATAGTGATGTAAATAGAATAGTGTGACAGCTCAATATATCTGGAAAATTGGTCGATGTACGCTCTTGGTTCGCTACCACGCCACCTGGAGCGCTTCAAGTTTATCGGTCCATCATCTACTTATTTTATTGGCTCATTTTTGGTCTTTCATGTGTTGTTTCGTTTCTTAATTCACACCCAGATTCGTAAGTAATAAGAGCTACACGTCAGTCAGCAGAACACCATGCAACGAAAACAGCCTCTGTTTTATATGCCACAAAAACAAATTTGGAATCTTTCACTCCTCCCAATACAGGGTATTTCAGAAGTGATAGTCAATATTCAGAGATGTAACAGTAATGTCCATTCAAAACAAATAAGTTAAGTAAACATGGGCTCTAAAGGGCATATCTTAAGAGCTATGAACAATTCTTGATCATCGATACCGTGAAACAAATCTCTTCTACCGCAAGCCGTTTGCTTTTTGTATTTTGGGAAGTGGTAGTGTGGACTAAAATTAGAAAAGAAATGTACAGTCAATATGTGCTCTAAAATGAATACCCTAAGAGCTATGAGCACTTGTTCATCTTTACTGCTTTGAAATACAACTCAAGGAAGATAAGGGAGCCCATGTTTACTTGACTTTTTCGTTTCGAATAATCGTACCTATCTTATCCCTGAATATTGACCATCACTTCTGAAACACCCTGTATAATTGATGCGAGAAGAACGCTATCAGAAATCGACTAACATATTTACAACGCAATTCGAAGAGCGCAATATGCACAAGATGGCTGCAATCAGGAACATACTTTTTTCTTGATAACAGCCACACGGTTTTACAAATAAATGCACTTTACAACCAGGCTACCAGACCCACCCATAAAGTATAAATGACAAATACAATCCTTTAGTTCTAGTATTTCCGCGCCACATTTCTCGTACTCAAAGTACGCTACCACGTCACTTGGAGCACTGCTTTCGTTCTCTGTTTCAATGTCGTAATGTGGGCATTGGACTTATATTTTGGCGTTCTGTGCTCAGTGGGTCTCGCGAAATGGCCTGTGAGACAAAGAGATGCATTGAAGAGCCAAAGAAACTGGTACACCTGCGTAATACTGTGCAGGGCCCCCGCGAACACGCAGAAATGCCGCAACACGACGTGGCATGAACTCGAATAATGTCTGAAGTAGTGCTGGAGAGAATTGACACCGTGAATCCTGCAGGGCTGTCTGTAAATCGATAAGAGTACGAAGGGGTTTGAGATCTCTCCCGAACAGCACTTTGCAACGCAGCCTAGCTAGATATGCTCAGTAATGTTCATGTCTGGGAAGTTTGATGGACAGCAGAAGTGTTTAAACCAAGAAGGGTCAGTCTGTAGCAATTCTGGATGTGTGGGGAGTCGTATTTTCCTGGTGGAATTGTACAAGTCCGTCGGAATGCACAATGGACATCAATGGATACAGGTGATCCGACAGGATGCTCACGTACGTGTCACCTGTCAGAACAGTATCTAGACGTATCAGCGGTCCCATATCATTCCAGCTGCACTCGCCCCACACCAGTACAGAGCCTCCACCAGCTTGCACAGTTCCCTGCTGACATGCAGGGTCCATGGGTTCATGAGGTTGTCTCCATACCCGTACACGTCCATCCGCTCGACACAGTAAGAAACGGGACTTGTTCGACCAGGCAACATGTTCCCAGTCATCAACAGTCCAACACAGGTGTTGACGGGCCCAGGCGACGCGTAAAGCTATGTGTCCGAAAGCCCATATCGATGATGTTCCGTTGAATGGTTTGCACACTGACGTTTTGCTGATGGCCCAGCATTGAAATCTGCAGCAATTTGCGGAATGGTTGCACTTCTGTCACGTTGGTCGATTCTCTTGAGTCGTAGTTGGTCACCGGTTTTGCAGGATCTTTTTCCGGCCGCAGTGATGTCGGAGATTTGGTGTTTTACGGGTTTCCTGATATTCGCGGTACGCTCGTGAAAAGGGTCGTACGGGTAAATCCCCACTTCATTGCTACCTCGGAGATGCTGTGTCCCATTACTAGTGCGCCGATTATAACACCACGTTCAAACTCACTTAAATCTTGATAACCTGCTATTGTAGGAGCGGTAAACGACCTAACAACCGCGCCAGACGCTTAAGTGTCTTACATTGGCGTTACCGACCGCAGTGCCGATCAGTCAAGCTTGCCAAGGACGCTCGCAAACCATTGGAAAGAGGTGGAGTGTGTAGAATCCCATGCAGCTGCGGAGATGTTTATGTGGGTTCCACTAAAAGAACTGTTTCAAAACGTTTGGAAAAGCACAAGGGCAATTGTAGAAGAGGAGAAACGGAACGATCAGCTGTTGCGGAGCATGATTTCCAGCCAGGTAACCACCATATTCGTTTCGAGGAGACGCAAGTACTAGCGGCCACAAGCGGATATTACGAAAGGCTCTACAGGGAGGCAATCGAAATCGCCAAACACCCTAATAATTTCAATCGAAAGGAGGAGGGCGTGAAATTAAACGGTTTCTGGATGCCGGTGTTGAAGAAGATGTGTACCACCCGTCCACTACTGGGTGATGGCAACGGCGATCGACGGCAGCGGACAGCGGCCAATTGCACTGACGTTTTCAAAACACGTGACGTCACGCCTCGGCGCGGAAGCGCGCGGACACGGAATTTAGCGGCACAGTAGCGAGCGAGTGGGTGTGTTGGACCTGCATCGAGCTACAGACCTCGTTGGAGATGTCCTCCGCAGACGGGGACGAAACGTTGGGAATTGACACAGAATTTGTCAACCGACCACGGCATAACAGCCCGGATAATTATAATGGACATGACATTTCCGGACATGAAAGTCTACATTTTAGTAGCCTACCTGTTTACATATCTCTGTATTCGAACACGCATGACTATACCAGTTTCTTTGGCACTTCAGTGTACGAGCTAGGTGAACTTGCAGGCCCGGATCGAGCTGGTGCACGACGCAGCGTCGCGCGGGGACCTGGAGGAGCTGCAGGCGCAGCTGCAGGAGGCGGGCGGCTTCCGGCGGCTGGCGCAGAGCAAGGACGCGGCGGGCCTGGGGCTGGCGCACAAGGCCGTGCTCGCCGACGACGAGCGCATGCTGCGATGGCTGCTCGACGCGCACCCCGCCGCCGCCGGCGTCAAGGACCGCGTGAGTACCCGCTCTGGCAGTTCTGAAGGGTTACTAGCAAGTACAGCAACCAAATTTTTGTTGCACAGAGGCCCGATATAAGGACTATACAGGGTGGTCCATTGATAGTGACTGGACCAAATACAGGGTGGTGCACGAAAATGTCTTACCATTTTGTTTTTGGATACAAACTTCATTTTCAATACAATCTGAAAGGAACATACACTACAATGAAGAGCCGTCCATGGAGATCTAACTCAGCACATGCTCAATATGTCCACCATTTCGTTTCCTAACTTCCTTCAAACGAACACTCAAGTTAATGATTACCCTACGCCACATGTCTTCCGTAATTGCACTGCAAGCTTGAAGAATAAGTCTTCAGAGCTCCATTAAATCACGTGGACGTTTCGGGAAAATTATTTTCCTTTAGGTACCCCCAAAGAAAAAAGTCACGTGGATTGAGGTCTGGGCTACTGAGGGGCCAATTTTGTCTCTCATTGAAGCGACCTGAAAACCTGAGTGAAATGATCCGTATGTCGAAATGCTCGTGTAAAAACTCCAACACAATGTTTGCAGTATGTGGCCTTGCTCCATGTTGCATGAACCACTGCGTGTTGAAGGGCAAGGGAGTAGCAAGAAGCTGTGGAATCAAGCTATTGCGAAGCATGCTCAAATAACGCTCGCTGTTCACAGTTTCTTCAAAGAAAAAGGGTCCAATAAGTCCGTGACTGGAAATTGCTGCCCACGCTGTAATCCTCAGAGCATAATGTTGTCATTCGTGAAGCACTTGTGGGTTTTCAGTGGCCCAAAAGCGTACATTTTGTTTGTTAACCACACCGTCTAAATGAAAATGCGCCTCGTCTGAAAACTACTGAGCAAACAGTAGTCCCTGCTGCTTGTGTTCTTCAGTGAGTTTCTGTGCTCAGGTCATCTTGTATGGGTACATATGGAGGTTACATTTAAGGATGTGTTGAACGGAGCGTCTGGGTATTCCCAGTTGCACTGCTGCCTTTCTACACGATTTCCCAAGACTTCTCTGTACAGCAACTCGTACCGCTTTAATATTCTCCGGCGAACAAACAGGCTTAGGCCGTTGTCGCTTCGCTTCCAATACTGTTCCTTCCTGTACAAATTTATCGTACAACCTATGGATGGTCTTCTTGCAAGGGACCCATTGTGTGTTAAACTGTTGTCGAAAACGCCTCTGAGTCACAACAAGGCTTTTCGTTTCATGAAAAAGTAACACAATTGCCGATCGTTGCTGTGTCATCAGTTCCATCATCAGTCATTGCTGCTTACTAGTCTCCTAGCGGCAGTATCGTGAATTACACGTTATCTCGTAACTCATTTGTTTTTCCAAGCACTGCTGGTACTGCTGTAGAGATCCCAGCGGGATATCTAACGTGCGTCGTAAATTGTCAAGAAACAATTGGTAACACATTTCGTGCGCCACCATGTATCTGACGACGTAAGCATCAAACGAAAAAACTACAAAGAACGAAACTCGTCTAGCTTGAAGGGGGAAACCAAATGGCGCTATGATTGGCCCGCTAGATGGCGCTGCCATAGGTCAAACGAATATCAACTGCGTTTTTTAAAAAATAGGAACCCTCTTTTTATATTACATATTCGTGCAGTACGTAAAGAAATATGAATGTTTTAGTTGGTCCACTTCTTTCGCTTTGTGATAGATGGCGCTGTAATAGTCACAAACGTATAAGTACGTGGTATCACGTAACATTCCGCCAGTGCGGACTGTATTTGCTTCGTGATACAACACCCGTGTTAAAACGGACCGTTTACCAATTGCGGAAAAGGTCGATATCGTGTTGATGTATAGCCAGTGTGATCAAAATGGCCAACGGGCGTGTGCTATGTATGCTGCTCGGTATCCTGGACGACATCATCCAAATGTCCGGACCGTTCGCCGGATAGTTACGTTATTTAAGGAAACAGGAAGGGTGCAGCCACATGTGAAACGTCAACCGCGACCTGCAACACATTATGATGCCCAAGTAGGTGTTTTAGCTGCTGTCGCGGCTCATCCGCACATCAGTAGCAGACAAATTGCGCGAGAATCGGGAATCTCAAAAAACGTCGGTGTTGAGAATGCTACATCAACATCGATTGCACCCGTACCATATTTCTATGCACCAGGAATTGCATGGCGACGACTTTGAATGTCGTGTACAGTTCTGCCACTGGGCACAAGAGAAATTACGGGACGATGACAGATTCTTTGTACGCGTTCTATTTAGCGACGAATCGTCATTCACCAACAGCGGTAACGTAAACCGGCATAATATGCACTACGGGGCAACAGAAAATCCACGATGGCTGCGACAAGTGGAAAATCAGCGATCTTGGCGGGTTAATGTATGGTGCGGCATTATGGGATGAAGGATAATTGGCCCTCATTTTATCGATGGCAATCTTAATTGTGCAATGTATGCTGATTTCCTACGTAATGTTCTACCGATGCTACTACAAGACGTTTCACTGCATCACAGAATGGAGAAGTACTTCCAACATGATGTATGACTGCCACATAGCTCGCTAGCGGTTGAAGCGGTATTGAATAGCATATTTCATGAGAGGTGGATTGGTCGTCTAAGCACCATACCATGGCCCGCACGTTCACCGGATCTGACGTCCCCGGATTTCTATCCGTGGGGAAAGTTGAAGGATATTTGCTATCGTGATCCACCGACAACGCCTGACAACATGCGTCAGCGCATTGTCAATGCATGTGCGAACGTTACGGAAGGCGAACTACTCGCTGTTGAGAGGAATGTCGTTACACGTATTGCCAAATGCATTGAGATTGACGGACATCATTTTGAGCATTTATTGCATTAGTGTGGTATTTACAGGTAATCCCGCTGTAGCAGCATGCGTTCTCATAAATGATAAGTTCACAAACGTACATGTATCACATTTGAACAACCGAAATAAAATGTTCAAACGTACCTGCGTTCTATATTTTAATGTAAAAAAACCCTACCTGTTACCAACAGTCGTCTAAAATTGTGAGCCATATGTTTGCGACTATTACTGCGCCATCTATCACAAAGCGAAAAAAGTGGTCCAACTAAAACATTCATATTTCTGTACGTACTACACGAACATGTAATAAAAGATGGGGGATCCTATTTTAGAAAACGCAGTTGATATCCGTTTGACCTAAGGCAGCGCCATCTAGCGGACCAACCATAGCGCCATCTGATTTCCCCCTTCAAGCTAGACAAGTTTCGCTCTTCTAGGTTTTTCGTTTGACGCTTATTTCATGAGATATTTGGCCCGGTCACCATCAATGGACCACCCTGTATGTGGTGTCTACTGTGATACATCTCCACCTCACATTATTTTTCGAAGGGTTAATTAGCGGTCGCAAATTTAATCGAGACCTTTGGAAATCATTTTAGTTGTCTGGCAAGAAGTTTCTTTAACCTGGAAATTCTTAGAAAGTATATGTTGATGCCAGAGTGATTCCGGCTGGTTTCTACCCTAAATTAATAACTATTCACATTAGTAGAATAGTGCTATGTCAAAAAATGTGTTGTTCTCCATTTATTAAAATTGATTTAATACTATTTTGAGAGATATATTTGTCTAATTTCGTCTTCATTTATACAGATTTATTTTCTGTAAATGCTGCTGATACACTATGATTTACTTTTGTCTGTTTGTAATTTTATTCCTTTAATTGTTTGTGTTTTAATAGTACTGGCGTTTGTGACATTATTAGAAGTTGAGATTTTTATGTTGCTTTCATATTTTTAAGGCTCCTAATAAAACGTGATCTTTTGATACGCCTCAATCTTTCAAAGGGCCGTTGATTTAAACTGTAAGGACTCAGCAATTCCTATTGTATCAAAGTATTTACCTTACTACTTTTCATCAGTTTATAAACCACAAATTTCTTAATTGTTTGATTATTTTTCTCTATTTTAATGATGTAAGTTCTTTTCCTTATTGAGTTTTCTGTGTCGTCTGAGTTGACCACCAATGTCAATTTGTTCTTTACTAGGTTCTTTACATTCGGTTGCTACAACTTACTTCATGAGAAGTCAGCTTAGCTTTATATTACTATTTTTAATTATTTTAATTGGTGAATTTAAAATTAATCTTATATACATTATCAATTTTATTATTGTTTATTTTCTATTTCTTTTCCTTTAGTTTTAGCTTGTTTGGCTTCCTTTTTAGTACAAAGATTCCATACTCCTCTTGATTTTGCTAAAGGATATCTTGGTAGGTAACAGGTTCTCATGTTGAGTGAATTGAAAGAGGTTTATTCTCAATTTTTTGCTGAATATTGTGAAATTTTTTCGTAAGTGTAGTTTGGCTTTTATTTTTTATGATGTGATTTTTCTAATTTAATATTTTTAAGTTTTCTGTTATCTTTTGGTTTTATTTGGTTGCATGGCTTTTTACCACTGTCCCATTCTTGCCTTTGTTGTTATCGTCGCCTTCTGTCCAAAGACTGGTTTGATGCAGTTCTCTACGCTAGTCTATCCTGTGCAAGTCTCCCATCATCTCCGAATAACTACTGCAACCTACATCCATTTGAACCTGCTTGCTATTCATCCCTTGGTCTCCATTTTCTGTTTTTGCCTCGGCACTTACCTCCAGTATCAAACAGACAATTCCTTGATGCAACGATCCTTTCTTTTAATCAAGCTGTGCAGTATATTTCTTTTCTCACCAATTCTATTCAATACTTCCTCATTAATTGCTGATCTACCCATCTAGTCTTCAGGTCTCTTCTATTGCACCGCATTTCAAAAGCTTCCATTCTCTTCTTCGTTGAACTAATTATTGTTTATGTTTTGCTACCGTACAAGACTACAACCACACAAATACATTCACAAAATACTTGCTAACACTTAAATCAACATGTTAAAAATTTCCTCTTTCACAGAAATTCTTTCGTACTATAGCCGATCTTCATTTTATATTCTGTCTACTTCGTATATCATCAGTTATTTTGCTGCCCAAATAACAGAGTTTATCTACTATTTTTAATATCTCATTTCTTAATCTAGCTACCTCTACATCGCTTGATTTAATTCGACTACATTCCATTACCCTTGTTTCACTTTTGTTGTTTTTCATCTTATATCCTTTATTCGAGGCAGTTGCCATTCTGTTCATCTGCTCTTTTAAGTGTTTTGCTGCCTGAAAAAACTATAATGTCATCGACAAACGCAAAGTTTTTTTCTTGTTCTTGAATCTTAATATCATCTCCTAATTTTTCTTTGCTTTCCGTAATTAATTGCTCAATGTATGTACAAAGTGATTAATGTTGGGGATAGGTTCACTTTCATATCAGCCTTTGCTTTCCTTTCATGCCCTTCGACCCTTATAACTGCAGCCCAGTTTCTGTACAAGCTCGCTGGCCGTTGTGGCCGAGCGGTTCTAGGCGCTTCAGTCCGGAACCGCGCTGCTGCGACGGTCGCAGGTTCGGATCCTGCCTTGGGCATGGATGTGTGTGATGCCCTTAAGTTTAAGTAGTTCTAAGTCTAGAGGACTGATGACCTCAGATGTTAAGTCCCATAGTGCTCAGAGCCATTTGATCCATTTTCTGCACAAGCTCATAACGTTTAGCTCCCTGTATTTTATCCTTCCTACCTTCAGAATTTCAAATAATGTATTCCAGTCAAAAGCTTTCTTTAAGTCTACAAATGCTGTAAATAGAGCACTAATATAGCATTCGAATTAGCTGTATTTGATGTGATGTTTTCTATTAGTTATTCTTTATGGATGCATACATTAAACATAGGAGTAATATTGGTTTTAAGAATTTGCTAGGGCCTGACATATAACATTCAAAGATATTACGATGTAAAGTAGCATCCCTATCACTAAACTGTTCACAATAACTCACTCTCTACCCTATCTTCCTATTCATAACGAATCCTTCTCCCGTTATAACGTTTTCTGGTTGCTGTTCATATGATTCTATACTCATATGACCAGAAATCCTTGTGTTCTTTCTGTTTTACATCACTGACCAGCATTATACCTAAGCTTAGGCTCAGCATTTCACTTTTCAGATATTGTGGCTTTCCTACCATGTTCAAACTTCAGACATTCCGTGCCTCGACTCGTAGAACGTTATCTTTTTGTTGGTTATTCCACATTTCTACCATTTTTACATCCCCTTTGCAGTTCCCTTCTGGGGATCCGAATGAAGGACTAATCCGGAATCTTTTGCCAATAGAGAGATCTTCATGACACTTTTTCAGTTACGTACCACATGTCCTGTGGATAACATTACGTGTCTTTAATGCAGTGGTTTCCATCGCCTTCTGCACCCTCATGCCGTTCTTCATTGCTTATTCCTCCTACTTCTAGAGGCAGTTTCCCATCCCAAGGCCAAGATAGTACGCTGAACCTATGTCCGCTCCACCGGCCTCTTTGACAAGGCTGTTAGCTGAAAGAGAGTAACTTCTTATTCCGGAAGTCTTTGGCCGCCATTGCTGATGATTTTTATTCAAAATTCAAGCAGGAGAGGGCTTGTTCGAACCCGGGACCGAGGTCGTTTTGATTAATAGTCAAAGACGCTAGCCCTAAACTATGGGTGCCACTCGCTGTTCAGTCACTCGTCAAAATATTCTTTCCAAGCCTGTAATATATCATCTAGCCGAGTGATAATGTTTCCGTCGATGCAGTGAAGAGGCGCTGTCCACGGTTTATATTCGGTCCTGATGTAATTTAGGCTCGATATACTTTGCGAATTGTTTTGTGCCGTGGGTACAGCCTTTTTTTTATCTTCGGTACGTCTTGCTAGTTTCCTTCTGTCTCTCCCTGTAGCGCAGTTCTTATTCTTCGTTTTTCCTGTGCCACCTGGTTGTGATGCTAGCTTCTGCTATCTTTTTTTGTGTATCGTTGAAGCGTTTCTTTTTCTTTCGTTCTGTTTTTGGCAATGTGTTTTCTGCTGACGTTTGAAATCCGCCAAATTCCATTTAGTACTTGTAATTTGTTGCTCACTTCCACTTGACACTTGTACGTTTCACGACTGTAACTCAATGGTTGAACTTCGTGCTGTACTGTCTGCCCTTGGTGTTTTCTGTAATTTGTTTTCAGCTTGTCTTCCACAGATGCAACAACCACATAATGGTCAGAGCCTATGTCGGCTCTCTGGTACATACGAGTATCGCTATATGCGCGTGAGATTAATATATGGCCGGTTTGGTTTGCTGTCTTCCCATCTGGCGAATATCAGGTCTCTCTGTATATATCTTTGTGTGGAAAGATGGTGCTTCTAACACTCACGCTTTTTGACTCAGCAAATGAGATCATTCGCAGTTCGTTTTTATAGGTTTTCTCATGGAAGCTTTCATTGCCTGTCGTCGATTGCAAATTTCCCTCTTTTCCTACCCTGGTATTAAAGTCTCCTATTCCGATTTTGATGTATTGCGGCAGGCAACCATACACGTTCTCCAGCAGTTTATAGACACTCTCTTTTACAGCATCTTCTTTTTGTAGGTGTATGAACACACAACAGATACATTGGACTATCGACCTTTCGCTCATACGTAGCACATTATTTCATTAATTGCCTCAAACTTGATGGCAGTTTCAACGAGCTGATTTGAAATGAGAAATGCTATTCCAAATTCGTGTCTTTCAGTTTGTATTCCGCCGTTAGATATAGTATGTTGTCCGAGGTTCCGTTGGCATTTCCAGGAAATCATCTTTCTTGTGCTGCAGAAATTGTTACACTGTGTTTATCAATTTCTTCTTGCAATCTTTGTATCTGCCCAGGTTTCCACAGACTCCTTGCATTTCATGCACCAATTCGGAAATCCCTTTTTCGTTCGCCATATCGTCATATAGGGTCGTTTCATAGAGGGTTGTTTCTTAAATTGTTGAGAGGCGTAAATGAGGTATTCGCAACAATTTGTTGTTGCGTGAGAGGGTTTTTATTCCTTAGCCAGCCCACAAACTGTGTGGGGGGGGGGGGGGGTAGGGGGGCAGGGGCTGTTCTGTCGGAGTTACTATAACTTAACCAGGAAAAGACGGTGAAGAAATAACTAAGGACAGCAGGAGATTCAGAGTTGCTTCGTTCACCAATCGGCTCCTGCGGATAAGGAAACGACAGGTAGTTGTGGGACACACTTCTTTTGGCTCTTCAGTTAGACAAAAACAGAAAAATATTGTTTGACATAAAATGCAAAACAACAACACAAAAAACAATTTACGTCACGAACATTGTTTGCCTTTGGGTAATGGTTATGATTTTGACAAAAAGTTTGGTACAAGAAAACGACGTGAAAGCGTTACATAAAAAAACAAAAAAAGTAAATGATGCTCGAAAGATGTGAGATTGGAGCAATAATGTTTGCTCAAATATGCATCATATGAAGAGCAACATTACGAACAATAGTTAAAACACTTAGTTAAACTTTCATCTCATTCAGTTGTTGAAGAAAGTACATGCATGTTAAGTGCCCTAGAGCGTCAGTGAAAGATTACGCCACCCAGTGCACACATCCGTATGGCTTCCTTATATTCCCATCTCAGACGCAGCTCAAACCACACACAAACTGGGTGTGTCCTTGAGGCCAGGAATGAGAACGTTCTTCTGAAGGCTACTTGGGGAACAACCTGAAAAGACCACCGCACTGGAAGGTCTCGATGACGGTACAGCATTCAACAGCGACCGCGCCAGTTGTCTCCAGTCTCGCTGCTGAAGGACTGTCGATGCGGCCTCTGTAGCATCCTCCACACCAATCTCGTGCAACGCAGTAAGTCACGCTCGTCTGCAGACATGGTCGCCACATATTGTCGCTGCTGACTGTCACGTTGATGGAACTTGACACACAGATTGGTGGTCGTGTCGCCACTCATGACGTTTTGGGTATGTCATTGGCATGGCAGCCAGTGTTAAAATTAAATTGTCCAGACTTCGCACTGACCAGAGTATCAGCACAGATCTGCCACGTTGAAGGGACCTGACATGCAGAGCGGTGGGCGTACGCCCTCTCATGATATCTTGGCTATGTGTCAGGCATGGCAGCTGGTGTTAAAATTAAATTGTCCAGACTCCTCACTCACCACAGCATTTGAAAATGTCTGCCACATTGATGGAACATGAACAGCTGGTGATAAAATTAAATTGTCCAGATACCGCACTGACCGTAGCATCGGAACAAATGTTCAGTATTGATTGGACATGAGACTCAGACTGGTGGACACGTTCCCTATCATGAAATCTTGGGTATGTGATACACATTACAGCTGATGTAAAAATCAAACTTTTCAGAAACCAGATCATATGGCCTACCATCAGGAGAATGACATATAAGCTCTTTATGTTCCTGATATTAGCTTGTAAGTAACCCAGTTGGAAACATTGTCCACTACGCTACATTTTCTACCCTTTTTTATTTTACGAGATTACATTCCTGGCTGCATGGGGTCGATCTTGTTTGATTCCTTTTTTACGTGACTGTACTCTCTTGTGAGGCGTTGTTGACTGAGGGTCCATATTTCTCAAATTATTGGTCGTAGTGACTTAACCTGTTAATACGATCGTTTGCAGACTCGCTAGCTGTAGCTTACAAGTTACGCGGGATAGACGTACGTACCTAGATTTCAGGTGATTATCTGTATCTCCCTGCCGTATGGTGCATAACGCAGCCGTCATCACTAACATTGTTCCTTCTCCTACTGCGCTGCCTACACAGCTATGGACAAACTTCTACAAAGTTGACATTGCCCGAGAAATGTTTGGCGTACTTCTAGAAAATAGTCATTGGCATTATAGCTCCACAACAGTGCATTTCCGGCATATGGTTAATTGGAAAATGGTGCTCGGTTCAATATTTCTATCCTGTTCTGATCTTATAATCAGGTTCTTTCTCTGTCCCCTTTATAAGTCTAGCAAACAACACAATCTAAGCCGCAAGCCATCACCCAGCATAACTGAACAACATAATACATTCAAAACACAAGACTTGGTGGTATTGCCCCCAGACGGGAAAGGAAGCACGACCCGAGATTTACAAATAAAAACATCCCAGACGCGATCTAGATGACGTCCGATGCCTGGCGTTTTCCACTTGACCCATTTTGTTTCGCAATGTGTGGGGTAGTCCCCTCTAGCGTCAGGCCTCGTCAAACAATGTAAAGAGTCGTACGGTGGATGACTTCACAGGAGGGCCGCACGGCGCTGCACTACTGCTCGGGCTGCGCGGACCCGCGCGGGATGTGGTCGCTGCTGGAGGCGGCGGGGGCGGACGTGGGCGCCGTCGACTCTGCGGGCCACACAGCCGCCTTCTACATGCAGCACCCCGAGCAGGCGCCCGCCAGGCCCAGCCACAGCGCCGCCAACGACGCCTCGCAGGCGCGCAAGCTCACCACCGGCAAGGAAGGTAGGGCCGTCTGCTGTACCCTCATAGAGATGGGTAGTTCGCGAACGAACGGGTGCAAAGGAACGGTTCACCACGATGAACGAAAGGACCGAGGAACGAATTCCAAGGAACGATCTGTTCATAGTTCACTTCGGTCGCGGCGGTCTACTTACAGTTCCCGGGAACGAGGAACGATCGGTTCATAGTTCACTAGTTCACTTCGGTCGCGGCGGTCACTTCGGCAGTTCTCGTTCCAGTCTCGGTCGCGTGCTCGTCTCAGTATCGGTCTCCCTCGGCAGCACTCGTCGTTCTTCGCATGGCCACCTGTCTCAGTTCCACTGCCGACTGCTCCTAGTTGTTCAGTATCCAGTTGTTCGTTTCGTTCACTGCGCTCGCCCATTTTACATGTGTTCCAAACTGTTCTTCCAGTTGGGTCTGGCTATTCAGCGTCCACGACCGGTAATTAAAAAGTATTTTATAGTTACGTAAATTACATAAAAATCACGTTGTATGTAGTACGTACGTCTTTTCAGGTAACAAAAGGGCATATCAGCTCTTCATTATATCGATGAACAGCAGAAGACATACTTACAAAAAGGCAAGTTTTTTTGTTATTCATATATTTTTTGGTTTCATCGACTTGATTTAGCAACTAACTTTCAATAATTTGCTTAATTTTTAGTGTAAGAAAATTCATATAAAACTATTTTCGTGTATCTTTCATACACAAAACATTACATTTAGGAAGGCTCTAATTATTTTTAAGTTTGATTGTTTCCAATTTGCATTACCTGCTAGTTTGGTTTCTTTGAAAAAAAAATTGGGTTGTAGGTTATTTTGGCTCAGTAGCAAAAGTGGTGCCTCTCCATTGGAAAAGACATAGATTGCCATAAAATCGTATTTACTTATTATCTCAAAAACATTTGTTCAGAAGGAGCTTTCAAGCCAAAAACTTTATTACTGCGAACTTAATTATTATTACTTTTGCTGCATTAACTTTAATAATGCAACATAAAAACCTAAATTTTACTAAGCGTGTGATGCAAGTATGATGAGAAAATCACATTTTATTTTATGCTTCCATGAAGTCTACTTCGCCTACGAACTCAGAGACAACGTGAAGTATATATAGGGTGTAAACGATTATTGTTTACAACGTACCATAGCTATGTTGTGGAAGTCGAAACGAAGAACTTTATACAAGATACTTGTGGTCTATTAAGTTGGGAAACAGCCACCAACAGGTTTACAAGACTACATGTGCTATAGCCCATCCGCGTCGCGTGAGATTTTCATGTTCTCTTCTCCAGCTCTCTACTCACCATCATCGATTGTTCCGCAATTGTTGCTTGCATTAGCTTATTTCTTCACTGCCTAATTGTTACATGTTTGTCTGTTTGTTGAATCTGCTCGTAACGGGCAACACATCGTCCCTAATTGGCGAGCAGTCTGTACTCGGGGCCGGTTTTCCGTGCGCCACCCTATATTATTTCCCTGCCATCAGCCACACAACGTTACAGTTGGCTAAACGAGAGGTTCTGCAGAATCACAGAAATTCTTACACACTTCTAAAAGTGTGTAAGAATTCTGTGATGAATAAAAACTCTATACTCCAGGGGGGAGGCAAGTGCCCTCTCTTAGTGCCCTCCATCCTTCAGTCATCTACATTACTAGATTTCAGTTTTTCATAAAAACCATATACCAAGCACAAATGAACGGTGAACGAGTAAAAATGAACGGTTCCCAAAAAAGAACGATCAGCAGTGAACTAGTTCCCAAGGATGAACGAGTTTTCCCATCTCTACTTATAGTCAGTTGCAGGAATAGCCAGTAAAATAAGTTGCACTTTCGGGCACAGGTTAGCGTACATCTTACTATTTAGTTTCTGGTCCAACACTTTATTTTACAGGCCCATCTTGATCACATAAAACTTTTATACTTCCTGTTACCGATTCCGGTTACTGCCATCTTCAGATTTTATCAAACAAAAACAGTTTGTAACCAACTAAGTTCAATTTGCTGACGCTAAATCTACAAAAAGCCTGGTGCTACATGATCAACAGCGATGCACACCAGCTGCACATACCATAAAATATTCTGATGTAGGTATCAACGTCAAATTATGCATGTAAGTACACAGTAAGCGCTGGTGACGATCGGGATGCGACTGGTATTTATACAAATAACTGAGGCCAGCAGAAAGCACTATAGCTAGAGTACATAATCAGTATCCAAAGTTAGTAGTTAAAATGCAGTGTGCGTAGCCATTAATTAAAATTACTTCACATGGCAAAATAAGCATCTGACAATAAAATATGTACTGAGATACAGGGTGTTTATAAATGAATATCGGGCCTTTAACGCTTTATAATATTTATTACATTAAACTCACAGTTATAAATGATGTATCAAATGAAAGAATAACTCAAACAGTTTTACTAAGAACCTTATAAATGTTCAATGTCAGCATAATTTGTCACAAGGCACACATCAAGTCTATAGCCGAGTTCTTCCCAAACGTTGATAAGTTTGTCTTCAGTGACTGTAGCAACAACTGCTTCAATCAGGTTTCTTAATTCAGGGAGGTCTGGTGGTATCAGAGGCACGTACACACAATCCTTGACGAAGCCCCAAAGGAAAAAATTGCATGGCGTTAGGTCAGGTGCACCTGGAGGCCATGCAAAGCACGCCCTGTCATTGGGCCCCTTGCGGCCTATCCAGCACTTGAATACAGTGAAGTTCAACCAATCACGTACTTCGCTATGCCAGTGAGGTGCTGGAAAATGAAGTTCTCTGGCTCATCTTCTTCCAGCTGAGGGAAGAGCCATTGCTCTAGTGTATCGAGGTAAGAAGTGCCAGTTACAGTAGGCTTACCAAAAAAGAAAGGCCCATAAACTTTCCGCCGGGATACGTCACAAAAAACAGTCACTTTAGGGGAATCTCGTTGGATTTGTACCACCGCGTGAGGATTTTCTGAGACCCAGATGCGCTCATTATGAGTGTTAACATGTCCACTAAGGTGAAAGGTCGATTCAGCACTGAAGACAACATGATCCAAAAAATCTTAATCGTCATGAAACAACATTTAGTTTTCGAAGTTCGCACATAATCCATCGTCTGTCGGCTTTAGAGCCTGTAATAAATATAAACGGTAAGGATGTAGTTGTATGTGTTTTCTTAAAACTTTCTAAACAGTCGACATGGGATCTTGTAATTCACGACTGGCCTTCCGGACAGATTTCTTTGGGCTACGAGTGAACGACTCTCTCACTCGGTCAACAGTCTCTTCACTAACTATTGGTGGTCCTGTGTTCTTCCATTTACAAAGACAGCCGGTATCTTCAAATTGATGATACCATCTACGAATGTTATTATCACTTGGAAGATCACAACCGAACTTCAGCCGGAATGCACGTTGCACGGTAACTACAGATTCGATCTTTGCAAAGTGCAAAACACAAAACGCTTTCTGTTCACTAGTCGCCATCTTCGCTACTACTGCTGTCTAGCGGATTGCACCGAGAAAACTGCGCGCTGCGCATGCGCACTGGTGCCAAACACAACTGTTTGAGTTGCTCTTTCATTTGGCATATCATTTACAACTGTAAGTTTAATCTAATAAATATTATAAAGCGTTAAAACCTCGATATTCATTTATAAACACCCTTTCCAAAAAAAAAAAAAAAAAAAAAATGGTTCAAATGGCTCTGAGCACTATGGGACTTAACTTCTGAGGTCATCAGCCCCCTGGAACTTAGAACTACTTAAACCTGACTAACTTAAGGACATCACACACATCCATGCCCGAGGCAGGATTCGAACGTGCGACCGTAGCGGTCGCCCTGTTCCAGACTGTAGTGCCTAGAACCGCTCGGCCACCCCAGCCGGCCACCCTTTCCAATACGTACAATTAGATCCATACTTAAAATCCACATAACAAGTGCAGATAGTAATAATGGGAAGCTCCTAGCCTGTCAAAGTGAGACACATAATTGTGTAAAAGCCAGTATAAAAAGTTTAAAAATAAAATCACGTCTATAAAACGAAGTCTCCCAGCTTGACAAAACAATTAAACCGTAACATAAGTGTAAGGTAATCAACAAAAGAGTGACTAGTATTTAAAAAGTCGTTAATACATTCGGAGTGGTATCTCAATGGCGCCGCCTCGTGACTTCTCTGTATGACGTTCCTGTTTTCTTGTGGCGGAACTTGCGGAGGCGGGGCCCAGTCTCCTCATCGCTGGCGGCCGACGCACACGACTGCACGCCAAGCAGTTGAGGCCCTCGATGTTGCTCAAACCAGATTGAACAGTAATTCCAGTTGCAGTTTTCTTTGTACATAAATCTCCATTTCCTCGAGTAGGTTCAGTAATTGCCCCTTTGGCGTCCTATGCAACACTTTTGTATTATTCTCTGTTTCCTGTCGAATGTTTCTCTCTGCCCAAACGTGTACCGAAAGCGCCCTGATTTTTGTAATACGTAT
This sequence comes from Schistocerca piceifrons, assembly GCF_021461385.2. Taxonomy (NCBI): domain Eukaryota; kingdom Metazoa; phylum Arthropoda; class Insecta; order Orthoptera; family Acrididae; genus Schistocerca; species Schistocerca piceifrons. The sequence goes on from NC_060140.1 coordinate 323,457,127, forward strand.
ACTCTCTAAAACGTGTCTTCAAATTCCTTCCCGTCTGACCGATGTAACAGATCTGAAGATTGCAGGATGTCGAAACCGGTAACAGTGAAGAGTAAACTATGATCACGGACTCATTTTCAGACTTTACGTCTTCGATTGATAAATCTTGTTCAGCGCTTGGAACATGATCGGGCAGGGACTGTATTAATTACTTGGAACAAATAACAGCACAAGCTACGCTTTTATGTTCGGTCATCATGAGCAGTTTGGTTCTCCAAGGCCGTTTTCAAGTGGTTGTAAGAATATGTCGTGGAAGTACACTTGCAGACTGTTTGTGAAGTGTTGGTCGTAACCTAGGTATAATCAAACGAAAAAAAAAACTTTAGTTGAATAGAGAGAAACACAATTCACGCTAATAATGACAAATCTTGGGAATCATGAAACAAATTAAGCTCGTTTCGTTAACCAGAAACAGTCTTTCAACACTTGGAACGACAAAACATAGTTTTACAGGTATGAACTGTGTTTTATCCTAGCAAGAGTTGAAACACTGTTCGTGCTAAACTAGCTCTGAACTGTCTTAGCAAAGGAAACAACCAGACGAAGTCTCCGAATCGAATATAAAAATTGTCCATCTTTCTGGCAATGACGAAAACAATGTGATACTGGGCCCTGGCTCTAAAAGATAGGAAACGACTCTCATCATTAACTTCACAACAACACATTTACGATAATGACAAAATCCGATATAAATTCTAAATCTGACAACACAGTACCGTAGGGAAAAGCTAGAGTGTAAGTTTCAAACAAGAATGTTCTATGTCCAGTGAGGCCAACAGTAGGCAGTCACAGAAATACTACGAAATCAAGAATCAGTCTTTCTGTCCGGGCCGCGTCTTCTGTAGAGTGGCCATGCTGCAGGATCCAGCGCCAGGAGGCTGGATCGGGCAGCGATTGCAGCGTAGCGATAACCACAAAGAGAGTTCCTGATTCTGGAAACGCGATAAGCATTCGGCGCCCTGCGATTTTTCCAAATGAATCTCCACTTCCTACACAGACAGTATAACCTTCGACGTGCAGTTAATTTAAATGAAAATGAGATTAATGTTGGTGTGACAGGCGGTAGTTTACTTCCAGTTATTTCATGCTATTGATATTATTTTACATCAACGAACTGAAAACGAAGACATTGTACGTACTATGATTACAAACTTCTCTTAAAAGTGAATGGTGACCGGGTGCTCCGTGCTGTGTTATGAACAGGTTTCATAATCTGTTCTTTTGTTCTGCCTGCTTTGGGTGGCTTGTGGTCACTGTCCCATCAAGTCAGCCGACTAATGTGATGCTTTCTTAGAAGGCATTTGGCTAAAGAAATCAAAGTAAACAAAGTGTGTACATAAAGCAATCAATGAATTTAACACACAGAGCAGTACTTGTGCATATTTTACATTTTATCTGGAAATTTATCTAAAATCCAAGTAGCATGCACAATTAGATAAAAAGGATCAGCGAATAAGTGAAAATGGAAGATTCCCCAAAAAGAACGATCATCAGAGAACTACTTCCCAAAGATGAACGAGTTTGCCTATATATACTAATGTTCATGATGTATTACGATTAATGATAATAGTTCACTTCACTTCGTATAGTTTCACTACTAATCACCATGTATACACATAAATATACCCATAAGCATACACATATATTCACAATTGCTCTCTCATTTTGGTAGTGACATTTTTTTAAGATCCTTATTGGGTTGCAACCCTCTTACCTTGCCTGTTCTAGAATAACTCAATAAATATGCCCCCCCATGGGGTATACTAGTTACTATGAAAGGACCATTGTATAACGGTTGAAATTTTGTATTTTTAGTATGTATAAGAGAGGAACTATGATGGTTCCTTAGTGATACCTTCTCTCCTAGCTCATAGCTTTGTAACTTTCCAAGCCTTTATCAAAGAGCTTCTTCCTCTGAGCAGTTGTTTCAGTTAATGTTACAATAGCTTTTCTCATTTTTCTCTTCCCAATCGATGTTATCTCTGGATTTACTTGGTAAAAGGACTTATCCGTCAGTCTCTTTCTACCTTTTGAAACACTAATTGACTAGGTGTGCATCCAGTAGACCTGTGAGGTAAATTATTAACAGTTTATTCAAACATATGTAAATAGATAATTTCCTGGACTGCTTAATTAATCAATATGTTCTAATGAATCTGTTTAGCTCTCTAATTGTTCTTGCAAATGGGTTTGCCTCTGGATGGAACCTGGAGATTAATATTGTATTTGATTTACCTCATTCACTCAAGAAACTTCTCCAGCTAACATTAGTGAAGTTCTGTGTGTAATCAGACAGTATTACTGTAGGCTTGTCAACCTTAAGGATGTAATCGTTTACCATTCTGCATGTTATGACAGTGCTTGTGGCAGTTCTCAGATTGTAAAGTTTGATATGCTTTGAAAAAAAGTCATTCACTGCTGGTATGTATTTTGCTCAAGATTAAGGATGAGGAAGAGTGCCACAAACATCTGTTGTAATGATTTGTAAGAGTTCAGTGATTAAAATACTCTTTAGCACTTCCTTGCTGCAAATATTAGGAGGTTTCGCCTTCTGGAATACTAAACATGTTCTGATAATTCTTAGCATTTTCCTCCACTTTTTGGGGAAGTAACAATAAGGACTTATCTCACTCAAATACTTAATAACATTGAAATGTCACCAAGCTTGATGTGTGTACAGTATTAATTTCTTCTCATACATGATGGGAATATACACACACCAGCTGATGGACACAGGGTCCTAGCGAGAAACAGTACTCCCTCACATAGTGATTCATAAGTTTTGTAGGAGGATTAGTGGCTAGCTGTTGTTTAACATTGCTCCAATGTAGATCTTTATCGTGTATGCTGATCATGTTTTTATACATATCAGGGTAGTATTTCCATTAATGCGTATCTTGCAGTAACAGGACCCCAAATTCAGATTATGTTTCTTCTTTCAGGTAAGTGGGATAATGCATTCATCACCAAATTATTGTATAATTTCGAAAATATATTCAAGTACTATGAAATATCACGTGACAGGTCACTCACGCAGTAACCTGCAACTCAATAAAATCCTTAGTTGCTGATGCTCGCAAAATAAGAATGAAATTTTTTGAATGCCCAAACAACTGCTAGGGCTTCTAGGTCTGCTGTCGAAAATGCTGTTTTGCACTTGGATAATAAGTGCCTGGCAAAGGCCGGCCGAAGTGGCCGTGCGGTTAAAGGCGCTGCAGTCTGGAACCGCAAGACCGCTACGGTCGCAGGTTCGAATCCTGCCTCGGGCATGGATGTTTTTGATGTCCTTAGGTTAGTTAGGTTTAACTAGTTCTAAGTTCTAGGGGCCTAATGACCTCAGCAGTTGAGTCCCATAGTGCTCAGAGCCATTTGAGCAAAGGCTTGGGTTGAACAGTTGGTGTTTTAGTATCATGTTGTATTTGAATAAGACATGCACCAAATCCACCCAACAGTGTGTGATAGGTAGATAAAATTCCTTTGACACATCCAGAGCTGACCAGAAGAAACGATCTAGGTCAGATTTAAAATTTGTCTTGCTGCCAGTAGACATTTTATGTTACCAGGATAATAATCAAAGATAGTTGTTGCTGCATATGGATTTGATACACTGACAGCTATAATAATGGGTAATAAAGATCATTTTCAATCTAGTGTTGTAGGCCCTTACTGTTCTTTGCGTATTGTGATGGGTTATTTATGACAAATTTCACTAGCGAATATATGTATATTGACAGTGCAGTTAAAATGCCTATCTCCTTCAAGAGGTACCTACATGACATCTTGGGTGCACACCCCAGATTCTTCTTATTACTCGCTTTTCTGCAACCTAAATTTTCTTCCTAAGTGGAGAGTTATTCAAAACATTTTCTATAAGACATTATTGAGTAGAAATATGGAAAATATGTCAGGAAGTTAATTCGTTGCTTCTGAGATTAGCAATTACACGAGGAGTAAAAATGGTGAACTTAATCGTTCGTAACACTCAGTAAGATTCTTCTTCCAATTCAAGTTTTTTCATGAATATGTTCACCCTAAAATTTGAACCATTCTAACCTATTTACTGACTTCTGCTCATGTAGTACAACAGTTGTTAGTATGACTCTATATGTTGTACAGAACTGAGTAAAATGTGTTTTTTTTTCAAAATTTAGATAGAATCCATTTTATGAGAAACACTTAATATTTTTCTTTGGAAAACTTAATTTGGAATCTCTTCTGTTGGTTTCTCTCTAATTAAGATTTACGGTAATACTAGTATGATCTACAAAAAGTACCAATTCTGTTTGTTGAATGTTAGTGGAAATTCATTTACAAATCTGAGGGATAAGATTGGACACAAAACTGAACTCTGTGGGACTACTCGCTTTGTGATTTCTCCCCAGCACAGACTGAATTATTCAGCACTACTTTTTACATTCTGTTTAGGTATTATTCAAACTAACTGGGGATAAAACTATCAGTTCCACAAAATATAGATTTTTATAAGAGAGTAACACGATCTACACGATCAAACACCTTGGAAAGATCACAAAAAATACCAACTGGTAACATTTTATTACTTAAGGCTTCCACTAATTATCGAGTGCATGTATAAATAGCATGCTCAAGGGAATCCAAACTTATATTTGCTAAGTAAATTGTTTATACTTGTCAGACTACTCTTGAGCACATTACTTTTTCGAATATTTTGGAAAAAGATGTCAATAAGGAAACTGGATGATAATTATTTAAGTCTTTCTTTTCGACTTTCTTATGGAGAAGATTAACAATTAATAATTTTGATCTGTCTGAAAAAAATCCCTGTGCCAATGATGCATTACCTATACCACTCAGGACACTGCTTATTAAGTTGGAACAACTTTTCAGAATTCTATTTGAAATTCCCTCAACACTACATGAGATTTATGATTCTGTTAATTTCAGTGAATGTAGATGCTACTTCTTGTTCCTTAAATTTTTATGGAGTGACATTTTAATATATTTTCTTGCTTCTTCAGTTGAACAGTTTAATCCTATTTTTGCTATCACATTCAGATTGTTAAAAGTACATGAAGCTTGTTAATTATCAGTCACATAATTGTCATTTAGTTTAATTGTTATGGTATCTTGTACACTGACTGGCTCTCCTGTCTCCCATTTGACAATATCCCGTACAGGTTTCTAACATGTATGAAACTGGTTCTGGTCTACCTTCCTACCATAGTTGCGCTAGGACGCTCTGTGAATGTTACAGGAATTTGTGTTGAACCTGTGACCTGCAAGGTAGGAAGATACCATCTCACACACAGAAGTATGCAACAGTGTGGACAGTAATGTAACCAGACAATGACCTCAATGTCAGTTCCACCACACTACCTGTAAAGGAAACGGTATCGCTAACAGAAATTAGTGTAAGGTTTCAGGCGTAACTATATGTTAGCAAAAAATGAAAATGTTAGACTTTCGTTATTAAGGTGTATTTTTACTCTAAGTATGACTTCATGACATATTATAATACGTACAGGATGGTAAAATATTGATATGGGGTGTTCACAACTGTGAAGCAAAGTTCCTAACTATTCTAAGGTTCTTTAATAGTAAGATGGTGGATGACCATGTTCGGGGGTCGATAACACACAAACAAATTAAATACAGTTGGGGCCAGAGATATCAATTACGTTAAAAAGCGTAATGAAAATACCCAAAATTGGATGGGGGTCGTTAAAGAGCAATCAAGAAGAAGTACACATTTAAAACAATTCAATAACGACAGGGTATAAAGCACTCTACAGTGGCTGATCAGTTCTTTTCGTTAAATCGGATATCGGATATCGTCAATTGACCCCGACAATCGTGAATATGTTTAACTGCAGGTCATGGCTGAACGTACAAAACAATAGGAGAGACGGAGACGACAGCAATTTTGAGTGTCAACTGAATATCACTTGCCGACGTAGCACGAGCGCTCCTGTTTACCTTTCGTCGGCGGCGGCAGTGGCGGCTGTCAGCGCGAGCTGTGAACTTGAGAATATGTTCTAAATCTCTCTCGACTGTTAAACCCCAGTCTGATACATTATCTACGTCTTCAGTGAAGCCGAGACTCCAGTTCTTCCATAGCTAATTTAATTGGCATTATACACGCCACTTGACTGGAATAGCGCGTACGTCGTTGCCCTCAAATCGCTCGCAAGTGTTAACCGTAAGTGCTCGGTGCGATTCTCCGTACTAAGAGACATTGCAATTTAACTCCTTACGAGTTAAGACGAGCCTATGGACAAGTGTTCACATAATGACACTCGCAATCGTCTCAGAATGGAGCGAGAGTCGCCTTGCTCGAACACTCGACGATTTGCTGCAAGAGAAGAGTGAATTTCTCTGTCTACATTTGCCTTTATCAAAGCTGGTGGCCACGCGTTTTCTTTCTGGCCAATCATAACGTTCATTCTTGTTATAACTCCACCCATAAGAGTTTTTGAAGCCTATCACAGGCGTTGTTCGTAGGGCAGAGTTTAACTTCTGCTATGTAATACTGAGATAAACGGCATTATCTTTCATGCGAGTTTAAAAACAGGTGGCTGCGGTGAGGCACCAGTGTTTTGAGTTGGGTTTCTCCGGACACTTATCTGCCCTCTCCAGCCATGTTCCTGCAGAAAGCTTTCCGAAGTGTCGTCTTTAAAAGCAGGGACAAGGGCGGCATTTGCCGACTACCTGCGCAATGGCTCCGGCGTCGCATTGTTCTGCTGTGTGGGTTTCAACCTAACTTTGGAATGGGCGTTGCTATCGTAAAATTCTCCTTCCCTCAGAACTGCCTCTCATAGATTGGCTCTGGACAAATTACTTGTGTACAATTACTGGTGTGAGTGTTAGTGATTTATATTCATGAAATGCTGGCTTGTTTATTCACATTGTCTATCAATGATTCGTACATTTTCATGTAACTACACTATGTGATCGAAAGTATACGGACACCTGGCTGAAAATGACTGACAAGTTCGTGGCGCCCTCCATCGGTAATGCTGGAATTCAATACGGTGTTGATCTACCCTTAGACTTGATGACAGCTTCTACTCTTGCAGGCATACGTTCAGTCAGGTGCTTCACGGAGTGCTCCACTCAGGAGAGGTATCGACGTCGGTCGGTGCGGCCTGGCAGGAAGTCGCCATCCAAAACAGCCCATGGTGTTCTATATGATTCAGGTCAGAACTCTGTGCAGCCCAGTCCATTACAGGGATGTTATTGTCGTGTAACCACTCCGACACAGGTCGTGCATTATGAACAGGTGCTCGATCGTGTTGAAAGAGGCCATCGCCATCCCCGAATTGCTCTTCAAAAGTGGGAAGCAAGAAGGTGCTTAAAACACCAATATAGGCCTATGCTGTGATAGTGCCACGCAAAACAACAAGATGTGCAAGCCCCTCCATGGAAAACACGACCACATTATAACAGCACCGCCTCCGAATTTTACTGTTGGCACTACACAAGCTGGCAGATGATGTTCACCGGGCATTCGTCATACCCATACCCTGCTATCGGATCGCCACATTGTGTACCGTGATTCGTCACTCCACACAACGTTTATCCACTGCTCCTTACACCAAGCGAAGTGTCGTTTGGCATCTACCGGCGTGATGTGTGGCTTATGAGCACCCGCTCGATCATGAAATGCAAGTTTTCTCACCTCCCGCCTAACTGACATAGTACTTGCAGTGGCTCCTGATGCAGTTTGGAATTCCTGTGTGATGGTCGGGACGGATGTCTGCCTGTTACACATTACGACCCTCTTCAACTGTCGGCGGTCTCTGTGAGTCAACATACGAGGTCGGCCTCTACGCTTTTGTGCTGTACATGTCCCTTCCCGTGTTCACTACCACATAGGAAACAGTGGACCTAGGGATGTTTAGGAGTATGGAAATCTCGCGTACCGACATATGACACAAGTGACACCCAATCACCTGACCACTTTCGATGTTCGTGATCTTCGAGGAGCGCCCCACGATGTATAATGACTACTGAGGTCGCTGATATGGAGTATCTGGCAATAGGTGGCAGCATAATGCACCTAATATGAAAAACATATGTTTTGTGGGTGGTCTGGACACTTTTGATTACATAGTGTATGTCGTATGACATATCGATTTTACCGAAATTGTTTCAGGAATTCAATGTAAGGTATGTTATTTGTTTGACACCTTACAGTTTTAATCTCATTATCCAAATCGTTAATTTCTGTCAGGGTATACATACATTTGAGATTTTTATCAATTTCCTTAAAATATTACAGTATTTTTCGAGTACTCAAATAATGTCGCATCTTGAATTGTTGTGGCCTTTAAATTTCCCTCTTGCTCTTACACGAGATTTTAATTCCGTTAGCTATCCACAACTTAATTTTTTAAATGGATTTTTTGGATAACTTTCAGGCAACCAATTTTCTAATGTTGACACAAATTTATTATAAAACAAATTGAATGTGACTTTTCATCTCGTCTGCAAATGCCTGAAGCCATACCACATCTGTTACCACGCTCTTAAAACGTTGTATCCTGGTCTCCCAATAAGCTTCATTGCTTTATATGAACCCCGCCCAGGGCTACATGGTGGTTTGTTGTTTGTTTACAGTGATTGTGCATTATGATCAGATAGTCCATTGACACTGTCCTGAACACCATCTATAAAAATGTTATTAATCTGTGTCCTATTATCTTGCTGCACGTGAGTTGGTAAATTGACTTCTGAAATTTGATTCAAACTCAAGAAAAATGGTTCTAGTTCATTTCTCCTGCCCGTATCTTATAAGAAATTTACACTGAAATCTCCAAAGAGTTCTAACTGTTTCTTCTCCTCTGAAGGTTACTCAATAATGCATCTAGATTTCTCGTGAGTAGCTGAATGTTTCCTAGAGAAGATCTGAGACTGTTGCTATTATCAGAGAAGAATTCTGCAATAAAAGCTCAAAAACACAAGCTGCTAGGTTCTTATCAACACAAAAACTATTCATTTCTGTAGTTTTGACTTTAAGTTCAACTTTTACTTATGTTGAAATTCCCCATTTTTGCATCGACTCGACACGAAAGTGATGCTTATCTGTAATCCCTGATATTTAACTTCTAGATCCATTGGTTACATGGTGTCCAGACAGACACAGAACATCTATCACTTCAGAATTTTTCACATACTCTAGAAGTAGCAGAAGCTCATCTAACTCGTTCTTCAACCTCCTCATTTAATTTTATTTTTCTGGGAACTATTACATATTTTACTGTCCTGTTCTGCTATGTTTAATTCAATACTGTCCGTCTGACATTTTAACCTAAACAATTGGCCCCTTTGGCTCCAGCAATCACAGGGATTTTGCGTTGTGTGGTTGTAGCCCTCCTTGCTCCATTATACTTTCTGCAAGATGCTCAGTTAATATTACCTTGCCCTTCCAGTCAGGTGCAGGCCATTATTTGTGTATCCCCATCTCCCAAATGCTGCAAAATTCAGTCTGAATTGTGAAACTCTGAACTGAGTACTACGGCAAGTGTAGAGAAATGCAGCATACTTGCGTGATTCCTCGTCCCTCACCTAAGGTGATTTGCCATTGTGAGGCACAAAATCCGTGTTAGTGAGGTATCTTACTCCATGAAACGTTTGAAGTTCATGATAATCCTATTAATGTCAATGATGTCAGCAACACGTCATACACTACCATCAGACTTATCCACAGCGACTAGCCGGTTACAATTGAGAATCATAGATGGTTCTATATTACCATTCCCGCATTTTCCGTATTTCCTAAGTGACAGCCAGTCGTTTCGCCAAATGGAAGGAATAGGAAGTATGGCATTATGTGTCATATGGTACACCATTGAGGTGGCATACATATTCTCTGATAGCCCGTGAACTCCCTTCAAACACTTTGGCATACTATAGAAAAATACTTCCTAAACTTGTGCTCTGCTCATGACTTAAGTATGTAGACTGCCCTACTCTTTATTCTGTTTTCCTGCATGTCGGCCACAGTAGTAAACGCCACTAAATAAGTGGACTTGTTGCTTACCATTTTAATTTGCAGGCTCTGATAATACGAGTATTTACCATGCCCTACTTCAGATTTTAACAAATCCACCTGTACCTTACCTTCTGTAATAATCATGTGGCATTGCCCTTTGAAAGTTCAATTGTTACGTCTCTTTCATGAAGAAATTCTATGCCTAGCCTATTTTTCTGTGCTTTCAAGAGATCGAATCCTTAAAACTTGTGTGGTATGGCTACATTTTTAGTGTCATTGGTATACAGATCTGCCATCTTACGTTATGTATCGCTCCAAGCATTTTGTGATTACTAACTGGCAAGGTATGTACACAGTTTTTTTGTAGCAGGCTAACTCAACACAGCCCCAGAATTACTGTAGTTAGGATATCGCCTACTTACACTTTGACTGCTGACTATGACTCTGTTACACACCAGTTATCGCAGTTCTCACCATCAGAATGCAATTTATTCTTAATATCATTACCATAATCGTATTTGATCAGTTGGATACATTGATCACTGCCCATGTTCTACTCCTCGACTGCCACATTGGGGCTTAATGTCTTTGGTCATTTTACAGCTTCAGTCTAGACAGATGGCTAGCAGTTCTGTCACATGACTAATCTGAACTGTACTATGCTGGTTCGGATGAACTGCAATATTTTGCTGTTTGGTTGCCACTGACAATCATTATTAACATTACCATATCCAAGATTAACCTGTCATTGTGGCGCCTTTGTTTGCACTTGTTCATGAGACTGCTGTAATTATTATAATTATTGCTGTCATTACCATTCTGTCGGCCTCGTAACCCATTCTCTGGCATGATATGACTTGTAAACTGGTTTTATTCTGAATTCTGGCTGTGACTATGTCTATTAAATTTGAGACGATGCCTTTGCATCCTGATGAATCAGGTCAATGGAATCTAATATAGAGAGGAATTCCTTCAGTTTAGGTTCTGACCAAGTAACGAGATTTGCTCTTATACACACAAGTAGTTTGGGCTTTAAAATCTGTGGCACATCACGGTGTGTCATTGGATTCCCCCAATATCTCATTTTGTTAATATACTTTTCAAATTATTACCTGAGACTTCCTTACCATGCATGGAAAGTTCTGCATTAAAACTTTTTTAGCGAAGTCGTTCCTGGACTCCAGCAGACCAGTACTTTGCGAGAAGTCTTCTCAAATTCTTGGTACGTTTCACGGGATTCTGCAGCTGTAGCTCATCACGCGGCATTGCGCTGGATGTAACCACTGACCAGCCTAAGTTTCTGTGCATCTGTCCACGATTTTGGCATTACTCCTTGAAAGGAATGGATGAAAACAACAGGGTGTGTTGTTCTTTCATCTGGTGCGAAAATTTCAAATTGCCTGTGGCATGTCGAATATCGTCTAACATTATTGCATTTAACAGTGTATCTGCTATGGCATTGGACTGTGATTCACGCAAGAATGCCACGGATAGTTCCTGTTGTCCGTGCTACGGCAGATTTAACACAGGCTCAGAAATGCGCCCATTCTCTGATCCTTGTCCTGTAGGGTTGATTATCTTGCACGATATCTCCCATTCTGGCCAGTTGTCTTTTCACATTATCTATTTGTTCATGGACAGCATCCTGCCACCATGAAGAGTTTTGGTCTAGTCTTTGCATAGTGTTACACAACTCAAACTCCGTTTGACTCTCCGCAAGCTCAAGTTCCACTATGGCGCCGTTCGCAATTTTAGTAACCACTGTTTGAACTTTCTTTTCTGTGGCTTGGTCTATTGTTGCATTCTTTGCGGTTATCCAAGCCTTATTGTTTCCCTTGTTGTTCAATTTTCTCCTGCAGTGGTGTTTATTCTTCTGTCGTCATATTATCCATCCTCGTGGATACTCTGCACAGCTGCGGTCAAATAAGACTGCATCAGCTGAATTCCGGTAATTTCGTTTGCTAGTTTCTCTACCACTTTCGATAAATCACGCGCTGAAGTGTCTTGGTTCCATGAGAGTTCTTAAATTTTGGATGCGATAGCATCCCTTTTATGTGCCATTTTCTCCCGATTTTGAGCTATTGTCTCCAGATTTTGCGACAATTTTGTCATCATTAATGACATAGCTTCCAACTTTTTACGAGTACCACGATCTAATAAGTCGCTGCCTTTCTTGTGACGTGGCTTCTTCCGCTCCAGATTCCAAAGCGACAATATTACATTCGTTCGTTTCCACAGCTAACTTTTGCTACCTGATTTTCACCATAGTCTAAAATTACCATAGATCTGGTAAATACAATGTCTATTTTGCAAATACACTGGTTATTAATGCTATCCCGCTGTCAAGTGGCAAAAGTGATTGCAACGTAAGACGCTTGGCAATGAAAAAATAATTACTTTCCGCGCAAACTAAATTAATACTCGGCGGCGTGCTGATGAGAGCGACCCTAAACGCATTTCCCATTTACGTTCGCACCCATCAGCCACAGCGCAAAGTGTCAAAAAATTTAGTCTGCGCGGTCAGTATCGATCCCTAGACTAATTATTGTCAGAGGGCGCAAATTTTCGACAAAAAATGACGGGAATTTCGGTACTGAGTGAAATTACACACTCTTCCTAGACAAATCTACAGATCTGACATTTGAGTTCTCCTAAGCGGTTACCTGGTTACAAGGTTGTCTGTATGAAAAACTGAAGTTTAAAATAACGGTTTTTCTGCTCCGCCTGCGAATTCCTTTATAACTTTTATTTATAACTACCGACAAGTAAAGGAAGAAACACAGAGTTTTTCTGAAAATATATGCCTGTAGTGATTTGCAAAATCCCTTTCACATGCAACCTGGTAAGGTACCCGGAACTACTTTGCATCTCAACGCTTCAAGCTGCAGACACAGAAGCAGGCCCCATTTGGCAGTTTACCTGCATGGAGGTGAGACGTAGCTTTGGACGAAAACTGGTCACTGCCCATCTACCACCGTATCCTGCAAAAGCTGTACCTACGATGTTTCAGCGTCTTACTGTGTACGCAGCCCGCACTGCAGCACTAAAACACCTTCAGTTTAATTATAACCACCCAGTACATTCTTTCATGATTAGAAATCGAAGTGTAAATATTGAGAGTCAATGAAACGATTAAAAAGTAGGAAAATGGAGCAGTTCGTGCAAAGATAGAGTTAATATGATTATTGTGGTTTTTAGTATTGGACTGCCACTACGCAGATGCGCGGAAAGTGATGAAGCAAGTACCATGCTATCCTCGTCAGGTGTGATTATTTTTTCATTCCCCTGGGATTTATCAATTCATTAAAATTCAAAAGTTAGCATATCAATGACGTATAGGAAAAGAGCAGTCGCAAACACAACCATCTCTATTTTGGAAAACTTCATACTGTAAGTGCAACATGTACAGTTTATTATACACATTCTCATCAAATTTATGTGGACGCCCCTACGTAATGTTGAATGAACCACTAGATGTCACCAGAGGCAGACTTACTAACAAGGAAACAGGGACTATTGTGTTGGCAGCAGAAAAGCAGTAACAGCGGAATAGATCTGTCGGCTCAGTGACTTCGTATGCCGGCCTGTGTGGCCGAGCGGTTCTAGGCGCTTCAGTCTGGAACCGCGCGACCGCTACGGTCGCAGGTTCGAATTCTGCCCCGGGCATGGATGTGTGTGACGTCCTTAGGTTAGTTAGCTTTAAGTAGTTCTAAGTTCAAGGTGACTGATGACCACAGATGTTAAGTCCCATAGTACTCAGAGCCATTTGAACCATTTGACTTCGTATGTTGACTAGTCATTGGATGTCACCTATTCTAAAGGTGCCCAAGTCGACTGTTGGTGCTGTAACTGTGAAGTAAAAATACAACGGAAAATCCACAGCTAAACCAAGAACAGGTGGATCTGATGTATTGATGGACAGCGACTGTCTAGCATTGCAGAGGGTGATTGAAAAGAAAACGTATCTAATCAGCGGAAGGAATCACTCGTGACTTCCAAAGTGCTATAAGCAGTCCAGCTAGCACACTGTGCTTTGGGAGTTACTAAGGGTACAATAGTCCATCTGCTCCTCATAAGCTACACATTGCCGTAGTCAGTGGTAAGCGTCGCTTGAGGCATTTAATGAGCGACGGCCATTGGAGAGTGCATCACTGGAAACGAATGATTTGCTGGTGATGAGTCATGCTGTACCCTTTGACAATCAAATGGATGATGGGTTTCGGTCTGGCGAATGCCTCGAGAACCTGCCATCATACACTATGTGATCAAAAGTATCCGGACACCCCAAAAAACATACGTTTTTCATATTAGGTGCATTGTGCTACCACCTACTGCCAGATACTTCATATCATAGACCTCAGTAATCATTAGACATCGTGAGAGAGCAGAATGGGGCGCTCCGTGGAACTCACGGACATTGAACGTGGTCAGGTGTTTGGGTGTCACTTGTGTCATACGCCTGTACGCGAGTTTTCTACACTTCTAAACGTTCCTAGGTACACTGTTTCCGATGTGACAGTGAAGTGGAAACGTGAAGGGAGACGTGCAGCCCAAAAGCGTACAGGCCGACCTCGTCTGTTGACTGACAGAAACCGCCGACATTTGAAGAGAGTCGTAATGTGTAATAGGCAAACATCTATCCACACCATCATTCAGGAATTCCAAACTGCATCAGGAGCCACTGCAAGTACTATGACAGTTAGGCAGGAGGTGAGAAAACTTGGATTTTATGGTCGAGCGGCTGCTAATAAGCCACACATCACGCCGGTAAATGCCAAAAGACGCCTCGCTTGGTGTAAGGAGCGTAAACGTTGGACGATTGAACAGTAGAAGAACGTTGTGTGGAATGACGAATCACGGTACACAATGTGGCGGTCCGATGGCAGGGAGTGGGTATGGCGTATGCCTGGTGAATGTCATCTGCCAGCGTGTTTAGTGCCAACAGTAAAATTCGGAGGCGGTGGCGTCATGGTGTGGTCGTGTGTTTCATGGAGCGGGCTTGCACCCCTTGTTGTTATACGTGGCACTATCACAGCACAGGGCTACACTGATGTTTTAAGCACCTTCTTGCTTCCCACTGTTGACGAGCAATTCGGGGATGGCGATTGTATCTTTCAACACGGTCGAGCACCTGTTCATGATGCACCACCTGTGGCTGAGTGGTTACACGATAATAACATCCCTGTAATGGACTGACCTGCACAGAGTCCTGACCTGAATCATAAAGAAAACCTTTGAGATGTTTTGAAATGCCGATTTCGTGCCGGGTTTCACCGACCGACATTTATACCTCTTCTCAGTGTAGCACTCCGTCAAGAATGGTCTGCCATTCCCCAAGAAACCTTCCAGCACCTGATTGAACGTATGCCTGCGAGAGTGGAAGCTGTTATCGAACCTAAGGGTGGGTCAACACCGTATTGAATTCCAGCATTACCGATGGAGGGCGCGACGAACTTGTAAGTCATTTTCAGCCACGTTTCCGGATACTTTTTCACATAGTATATATAATGTCAACTGTGAAGTATGAAGAAGCTGCTGTTACAATATGGGCGTGTGTGTCGCTGTTAGGGCGTGTTCGCCTTATTGCGCTTAAGAAAACATTAAAACGGTAAAGATATGGACACATTTACTGCATTGTGAACCGCTTACAGTAGAGGCACAGTTTGGAGACGGTGAATGTATTAGCATGACAACGTGCCGTGTCATAAATCAGCGTCTGTGAGGAGGCAGTGGTCTGTGAACAGTAATTTTCCTGAAATAGACTGGCCTGCGCAGAGACCCGACATGAGACGAATGGAACACATGTGAGATAACTTAGAACGTCGACTTCGCTCCAGACCACAGCGTCCATTATTGCTGACCTCTCCACAAACATTCAGACCTATCACCGAAATACATTGTTTTTTTTGTGACATACGTGTTTTTTAACAAACCTTTGAGGAATTTGCCTCACACTTTCACTACAAATTCAACATGGCATCTGTGATACAATCATAATGGAACAGAACATATTAAAATTTTCTTGGATCCAGATGATGACAGTCTCAACTGTTGAAACCTGCCATCAGGAATAAATAGCACTGAATACGATTTTGGCTGTTGAAGGTTTCTCCATCAGAGTTGAAGCCGTCATAAAGCCGAATGGTGGATACACCACATATTAATCCCAACTTCTAGGTGTGCCGATATTTTTCATCAGATAGTGCATATAGCTTCAATCAGTTTTTTATCCTTTCACCAAATAATACGTCGTGTGAATCTGCTGTCCATAATTGTCCGTTACACGTTATTGTTTCTTAAGTGACTTATTCGTCAGTTGCCTTTTAAATTCGTTAACATTCAAATAGACTTTTACCTCCATGAATGATAGAACAGAAACATATCGGTTTTTACCATAATTTTTATTCAGGTTCGGACGTTCGAAGTGGTATACTTCTTGTAAGGGTAATGTTTTCTGTGAAAACATCTCTTGAAGTCCATGAAAGTCTTTCTTGAAATTTCGGCAATATTTTCCATGTAACTAGATTACAAATTAAGATTGTTACTCAGTGTCAGCCCATTCAAATTCTGATACTGTAGTTTGCCAACGAATTACAACAGCTGTACTAGAAAGAGTTATACGGCAAAGTTTTAATTTGCCTTCTTCAGTTGAACCGCAGACCTATTCCGAGGAAAACAAACTGGAGCATTTGTCTTTCTCTCTTTCCTGCCAGCGTCGCTTACAACCGAGAAAATCAGTTTCTACTTCACAGACATCTTTACACAACTCTCAAGTTGCGAGAAAGCTCTGCCATTTTTATGTTCGAGCATGCAATTCGAAGAATCGCTCGTGTTCCGTGAAATGTCAGAACTCTGCTGGTCGATTGTTAAGTGAGCTGTTGCGTGTTGGGCCGTGAGTAGATCGATGTGCTGTCCATTATTCAGAGAGATCGACCAGCTGACGCATGTGAAATGTATGCACGCGTCTTTCGCTGACGCTATGTAGGCTGCTCTACTGGTTGCAAAGTGTGTGTTAGTAGATCAGGGCGTACGAGGAGTTTGCCAGCTGCGTGTAGCTGCTGAAGGACTATTCTGCACCGTACAATACTTTACTACCACAATTTATCCCGAAACTTTATGGACATATCGATTCGAATGCTAAATAAGCCTCAACAGGATATTTCTATATGAGTAACTAATGAATATTTAGTTTTTTGTTGACACAAACAGCCTACACACTGCAGGAACGACCAGCAGGGTAACTAAGGTGACTGGCGGCCATTGGGAACGCTAAGTATTCGTCCCCGCCACCCCCCCTCCCCCTCCCCTTGTTGACAATTATCTATTTTTAGTTTCATACTCATCACTGCTTAGCATGTATATTTCTTTATTGCCGTCAACACGAGTTAGGATGAAGTAAAAGATACACATTTCAATAACAACACCGTCAGTACAAAAAGTTTCGAGACTGGATTAATAAAAATATTGAAAAAATGTAATATGGTGGTTTTAATGCTCCAGATGTTCTACGTATTCTTCTCCCCACTTCATCACAACTCACGGAACGCTCATACAACCAAATGAAACTGTCAGAACACCCCTTTTTTGGGATGTTATTCAACTTGTGCTTCACCTTCGCTTGAATGTCGGTTATGTAGTCAAAGCGTTGAGGGTTCGTACTGATAATACAAGGTCTCGTTACCAGTAATGATTTTTTTCGCAGAAAAGAAATATACGTGATTTGCCTTTCAATGAAGTTGCGACAGGCGTCCAGTTGTTTCTTTTGTTCGGGACACAAGATGTGCGGGAAAAAAGTCTCTCCTTCGAATATAACATTCTGAGGAATGTCTTGAGGATTTAGGTATGGTGCAGCTTTGCGATTCCTGGCACAACAACGTCGACACTCTACAGCCGCATGTTCATTACTTAACACCGCCTTTTCACAACTGAGTGGTTGAACGCACATCTATTGTTCACAATTATTAGTTTAAGCTGACACCATAATTATAGCCCAGACATTTCAGAATTTTTTAGACGAACGTTGTATGTATAAATCTGTGTTTTTGACTAAGCCTATTTCTGTTCGAAGGAACAGTTTCAAAAATAATGTTGCAGATTCTCTTACCTCCAACACGAGGGAGAAAAAACGTTAGAAGAATAGCAGAGATGACAGTAATAAGTTGTTTTTACTGAAACAGCCGTCAGTTTATTCAATCATCCGCCGATGAGCGGCAAAGGGATTGCATATACAGGTCTAGAAAATAGTGAATAAAGTGCTTCACTGAGGTAAGATTATATTCAGACTCTTCAATAAAGCAGCACCCTCTGTTTAAAATATCTTGTATGTACTTCTTCTCACCTTTTCGCTTTGCAGATGTAAAATGTATCATTAGATGGAAAATACATTCATGCTCAGCTCTTAAATCAAGAATAATGCTGATACATGATGAAACGACGCTCTGGTTTGCAGTTTGCGGGTTTAAATCACCTCAGGTTATGACCATGAGATGCATTTGACCTGCGGTCGTCGCACGGTGGCGCTGGAAGCAGTCCACATACGCAGAGGTGTGATGGTGCACGTCAGAGTACGGTGCAGCGAGTAAGTGTGCAGACGTTTTTAGACGCGCTAATGGTGAATGTGTGTTGAAAATAGCTCAAAGAAAACATATTGATGAAGTTATGAGAGGTAGAATACTAGGGCGACTGGAGGCTGGTCAAATACAGCAGGTCATAGCAAGAGCCCTCCGTGTGCCACAAAGTGTGATCTCAAGATTATGGCAACGATTCCAGCAGACAGGAAACGTGTCCAGGCGCTACTGTACGGGACGTCCACAGTGTACAACACCACAAGAAGACCGATATATCACCATCAGCGCCCGCAGACGGCCACGGAGTACTGCAGGTAGCCTTACTCGAGACCTTACCGCAGCCACTGGAACAGTTGTCTCCAGACACACAGTCTACAGACGACTGAACAGACATGGTTTATTCGCCCGGAGACCTGCAAGGTGCATTCCACCGACCCTGGTTACAAGAGAGCCCGTAAAGCCTGGTGTCAAGAAGCCTGGTGTCCTTGAAAGGGACCTGCATAGAGGTCGTGGTTTGATGGTGTGGGGTGGGATTATGAATGATGCACGTACACCCCTGCATGTCCTTGACAGAGGAACTGTCAGGTGTATCGGGACGTCATTTTGCAATGCCTTTTCAGGGGTGCAGTGGGTCCCACCTTCCTCCTGATGGATGATAACGCACGGTCCCATCGAGCTGCCATCATGGAGGAGTACCCTGAAACAGAAGATATCAGGCGAATGGAGCGGCCTGCCTGTTCTCCAGACCTAAATCCGATCGAGCACGTCTGGAATGCTCTCGGTCGACGTATCGCTGCACTTGTTCAACCCCAGGAGCTCCGACAGGCACTGGTGCAAGAATGGGAGGCTATACCCCAGCAGCTACTCGACCACCTGATCCAGAGTATGCCAACCCGTTGTGCGGCCTGTGTACGTGTGCATGGTGATAATATGCCATATTGATGTCGGGGTACATGCGTCTTGTAGCACATGTGTTTCGGGACGATTTTCTTATCACCAGTACCGTGGACTTACAGATCCGTGTCGTGTGTGTTCTCTATGTGCCTTTGCTATTAGCGCCAGTTTTGTGTAGTGCCAAGCTGTGTGGCTACACATTCTGCAATTATCCTTGATTTGTGAGCATCAGTGTACTTACATTGAACACTAAACTGCTATTAATTTCATTTGTCGCGCACATACATGTTAAGAAGACTGACTCTCAACAGGAATAACTTCCGAATCCATTAAACAGACCCAGGAAATACATAGACTAATTATCTTAATTGTTACTCTGGTGCTGCAACACTGATCCGAAGTTACAGGGCGAAACTCGAACGGATCTCTGAGAAGCGATGAGCCTTAGATGCGTTGTAGGTGGTGACCAGACGCTCGGCAGCACTCTCCCATTGATAGCCATTACATGAAAATGAAATACATAATCTCTGCACATACGTAGCGAACACATATTTCAACACATTCTAAAACTTGCACAGTGCTGAGTATATACGAGCACATATGCTCGGCTGTTACAAGGATGAGTGTCACAAATACCTTTGTGACACCCTAAACTCCAGACTGTCCAGAGCCACATTGCCTGCAACAATAATGCGATTCCTTCTTCCTTGTTCTATTACCGATCAATGCAAAGCCCTTAAAAATGGTTCAAATGCCTCTGAGCACTATGGGACTTAATATCTGAGGTCATCAGTCCTCTAGAACTTAGAACTACTTAAACCTAACTAACCTAAGGACATCAGAAACATCCATGCCCGAGGCAGGATTCGAACCTGCGACCATAGAGGCCGCGCGGCTCCAGACTGTAGCGCCTAGAACCGCTCGGCCACCCCGGCCGGCAAAGCCCTTAAAAAGAAAACAAAAACTCAAAATACATTGTTTACACGTTCACTGCGTGGCGTGACTTCGCATATCGAGAGAGCCGTAAGTGGAGCACAAACGTCTTCAAACCAGGCACAGGCAGGTCTTACGGAAATGTTGCTCAGCACAACCCAATCCGAATTGCCTCATGAGTGCCTTTCATACACTGATCAAAAGTATCAGGACAACTGTTAATAGATATTACTGTAATATGGATTGCGTCACCTTTATCCTTTAGGACGGCCTGAGCTCTACTGGAGAGACTTTCAAAGAGGAGTCTGATTGTATGTGGAGGAATGGCAGCCCTTTCTTCCTTATGAGCCGAAAGCAGAGATGATAGTGATGTCGGACGCTAAGGTCTGGTGCGAAGTCGACTTACTAACTGATCCCAAAGGTGCTTCAATGGGTTCAAGTCGGTAAGCGGGGAAATGCAGTTCATTTCTGGAATGTTATTATCCACAAATCATTGCCTTATAGGCGCTGCTATTATGGCAAGTTGCACTGTCGTGTTGATACAAATTATCATCTCCGAACTGTACCTCTACTGTACGCAGCACACGATGTGAAAACTGTGTTCACATGTTTTCACATTTAGCGTTTTCTTGAGTGTTGCAAAGGGACCACGCCCTCACCACGAGAAACACCCCCATACCGTAGCACCACATCTTCCATACTTCACTGTTGTACTACACATGATGGCAGGTAAGGTTCTCCAAGCATTCGCGAAATCCAAACCATCCCGTCGAAATGGCAGCTGGTGTAGCGTGATTCACCACTCCAAAATCACTCGTTTCCAGTCATCCACTGTCCAGTTACGTCACTCTTTAAGCCACCTCCAGCAACGCTTAGTGCTGACAACGGAAATCTTTGGCTCATGGAGAAGCTGCTCGACTATAGTACACCGTTCTTCGTACAGTCATTGAGCTTGCTGGATTGCTAGTAGCCATCGCTACTGATCCCTTCACGTTGTTTCGTGCATTTTTTTTTTTTACAACCACCCTTCATAATGATCCATGGTGCCTGCCCGGCAGTACGTGAGGCATACCTGACCTTCGTTTGGCTGTTGTCATTGCTTCGTGTTTCCACTATATAATCACGTCACCACCAGTGGACTTCGACAGCTTTGGAAGAAGTGAGACATCTCTGATGGGTCTGTTACTCACGTGACATCCAATGACTAGTCTACGTCCAAAGTCAATGATCTCTCCTGACCGACGCATTCTACTGTCACTGCTTCTGTTCTGACAACATATAAGTAGCATTCTTCTTCTCCTTTTATACTGGCGGGTCCGCCTCGCATGACGTCTAGTGGACAATTCCGGATTACGCTGGTGTGTCCGGAATTTCTGATCTAATTATGTACATGTCCACCCCTTTCCTATTATAGTATGCTACAGTCCTACAATTTTCTTCTTCTTCCACCTCCTATTTCACCCTCCTTACACAAATTTTTTCGCGTGTCGCAGAATTGCGCTGCCACAGAAACGGTGTCCAAGGTACGCACTCAAGTTGCCGCACCGTAGTTACATCACTGGCGACAACCTACGGTGAATGCAGCTCTGGAAGGTGACAACTACCAGTCTTGATGTATGCCTTAACACGTAATGTACGCTCCAGCCATATTAATGTGCCCACTGTTCATGTTCAAAGCGCAATAACCACTCACAGACGGCAGTAGCGGAGGGTACACGAAGCGTGTCGGGGAAACGTGGAAAACAGTACAGTCGTTGTCGTAATGTGTAAACAGAGTGATTTTTCTAACGTTCAAAAGGGCAAATTAATAGTCTTTTCGGGCCAAGTGTGAAAGCATGTTCAAAACACCCAACAAGGAACGCCTTGAGTGCAAGGTCCCGGAAGGCCAATGATGTTTTCAGAATTTGACGTCCCACATATTGTCTACTATACATCCACAATATTGGCTGCTAATGGCAACAGGGAACGGGACTGGAGGTATCCAGTGGTGAGTACAGCATGAGGCTACAGAGCGTAGTTGAACTGCTTAGTCGACGAGTGACTCACAACAGTGCTACAGTGCTAGCGGTGTTGATAAAATGAAGAGCAATGGCAACGATAAGCAAAGCAAACATTGGATTACAGCTACATCAACAGTTGCTGAAGTTCACATTTCGTTATAAAGGAACACAAGGAATTGTGCATAGTGGGAAAGAAGTGGCAAATGAAATATTAGCGTTCCTGCAAGGAGAGTCAGTGGAATTTGTGGTGTCGTACACGTTCGGCTGTGCAGATAATGTACGTGAGGAGTACAATGATAACGATGAAAGTGGTACCGACATAGGTGTCGAGTAATGTAGCTGGTCATCCTTGTTGGACAGGGAGCTACAATTCTCATCCCCAATGAAACGTAGTAAAAGATAATCATTGTACAAGGAGCGGGTACTAAACATAATTTATACATAGATCATCTGCAGCATAGAAAAAAAAATTATGAACAGATTTCGAATAATTCCGCAGCAATACGACCGTGTAGTGCATAAGAAAAACTACGGAAATTCAAAGGAGAACCCTAGGCGCACTTGTTACAAAAACAGGTGTTTGTACATTTCAAGGATGCTTGATACAATTTACAGGGTGTGCGTGATATGATCTACTATGCTACGCAGCTATATGAATATATGCTGCTGTCTCAACAGTTTTCGACACACAAGTTTCCAGACGCATGCATCGAGGCTCTCATTGTTATTTTGCGTATACTCACCTGTAAATCTTTTAAACAATCATTGGACAAAAGTTTCTATACTGATTGAATCTTTTCTTAGACGAATTCATTGTGTTCTTACAGAGTGTTTCCGGAAAGTAAGTTAAATGATTTTGTCCTACCAGCCTGGAAGGTTGTAGTGTAAGAGCTGGTGGCGGAAAAATTAATGGAGGATCATTCCTCATTACTAGAAGGGCTTTCTGTTAGCAAAAAGGTGAATGGCCTTTCAGATCATGATGCACAAATTTTAACTCTAAAAGATTTTTGTGCTACAACGCGTGTTAAATATAGTCATCAGCTGTTTAGGAAAGCTGATCCAGTTGCTGTAGAGACCTTTGTAAACATTATCAAGGAACAAGAGTGGCAAGATGTTTATAGCGCTGATACAGTAGACGATAAATATAATGCTTTTCTCAAGGCTTTTCTCGTGCTCTTTGAAAGTTGCTTTCCGTTAGAACGTTCAAAACAGGGTACTAGCACAAACAGGCAGCCTGGGTGGCTGACTAGAGGGATAAGAATATCTTGTAGAACAAAGTGGCAGTTATATCAAAACGCTAGAAACAGTCAAAATCTAAATGCAGCAGCCCATTACAAACAGTATTGTAAGGTGCTAAAAAATGTTATTAGGAAGGCAAAAAGTATCTGGTATGCATGTAGGATAGCTAAGTCTCAGGATAAAATTAAAACCATATGGTCAGTCGTAAAGGAAGTGGCTGGAATGCAGAGACAGGTCGAGGATATAGAATCAGTGCGTAGTGGGAATGTCCGTGTTACTGAGAAGTCGCATATATGTACAGTATTTAATAATCACTTTCTGAATATAGCAGGTGAATAGAAACCTGGTCCCAACAGGGAATCATATATCGCTCTTAGAAAAAAGTGTTCCGAGACTGTTACCTGAAATGCTCCTCCATGATACTGACAAGAGGGAGATTGAGTTAATAATTAAATCACTAAAGACCAAGAACTCTCATGGATATGACGGGGTATCTAGCAGAATACTGAAGTATTGTTCTATGTATGTTAGCCCAGTACTTAGCCATATCCGTAACTTTTCGTTTAGCAGTGGTCGGTTTCCAGACCGATTAAAGTACTCGGTAGTGAAGCCACTTTATAAAAAGGGGGACATTGATAATGTTGACAATTTTAGACCTATTTCTATGCCATCGGTGTTTGCTAAAGTTATCGAGAAGGTTGTATATACAAGGTTACTGGAGCACTTAAATTCACATAATTTGCTGTCAAATGTTAAGTTTGGTTTTAGAAATGGTTTAACAACTGAAAATGCTATATTCTCCTTTCTCTGTGAGGTTTTGGATGGATTAAATAAAAGGTGTTTTCTTTGATTTAACGAAGGCTTTTGACTGTGTTGACCACAAAATATTACTGCAGAAGTTGGACCATTATGGAGTAAGGGGAGTAGCTTACAATTGGTTCGCCTCTTACTTTAAGAACAGAAAGCAGAAGGTAATTCTCCGCAATATTGAGAGTGGTAGTGATGTTCAGTCCCAATGGGGGCACTGTTAAGTGGGGCGTTCCCCAGGGGTCGGTGCTGCGGCCACTGCTGTTTCTTATTTATATAAATGATATGCCTTCTAGTATTACAGGTGATTCAAAAATATTTCTGTTTACTGATGACACCAGCTTGATAGCGAAGGATCTTGTGTGTAATATTGAAACAATATCAAATAATGTGGTTCGTGAAATAAGATCGTGGCTTGTGGAAAATAATTTGATGCTAAATCACAGTAAGACTCAGTTTTTACACTTTCTAACTCACAATTCAACAAGAACCGATATTTTGATCAGACCGAATGGGCATATTATAAGCGAGACGGAACAGTTCAAGTTCCTAGGCGTTCAGATAGATAGTAAGCTGTTGTGGAAAGCCCATGTCCAGGATCTTGTTCAGAAACTAAATGCTGCTTTATTTACCATTAGAACAGTATCTGAAATAAGTGACACTTCAACACGAAAAGTAGTCTACGTCGCATATTTTCATACGCTTATGTCGTATGGTATCATTTTTTGGGGTAATTCTTTTGATTCAAGAAGGGTATTTTTGGCTCAGAAATGGGCTGTTCGAGCTATATGTGGTGTGAGTTCGAGAACCTCTTGGCGACCCCTATTCAATAGTCTGGGAATTCTGACAATGCCCTCACAGTATGTATTTTCTTTAATGTCGTTTGTTGTTAGCAATATTAGCCTATTCCCAAGAGTTAGCAGCTTTCACTCAGTTTAGGCAGAAATCCAATCTGCATGTGGTATGCATTTCCTTGACTTTTGTGCAGAAAGGAGTGCAGTATTTTGCTGCATCCATTTTCAATAAGCTACCACAAGAACTCAAAAATCTTAGCAGTAGCCCAAACTCTTTTAAGTCTAAACTGAAGAGTTTCCTCATGGCTCACTCCTTCTATTCTATCGAGGAGCTCCTGGAAGAGCTAAAAAATTAAGCAAATTCCAGTGTTACATTGTTGATTTTCCTTATTTAAACTTACGACTTGTCACCTGAATATGTTTTTTTTATATTTCATTTTATCTGTTTCTAATATCGTGTTATAATTTCATGTATTGACTCGTTCCATGACCTTGGAGACTTCTCCTTAATTTGGTCCCACGGAACAATAAATAAATAAATAAATAAATAAATAAAATAAGGCAACATGTTCCTCACCAGTTGCCTCGAGGCCGCTGTCCAGGGCGAATTGCTCCTAGTGTTTACCTGTGTTCGAATGATGCCATGGGAGATCAGAATGCAGCATTTGCGTAAAAAATTGTGGGAAACTATTCAAAAATCACATTCCGGCTAGCTGGTGCACCAACCACGGTCATTAATATGTTATGCGTAATCGACCCTCGTCTGGGTCAATTTACTGTCTCGCAAGTTAGAGCGATGCGCGTTACGCTATGCGAACAGGTTAACCTTCCTATCCTGACAATTACAGTAATTACTTCTAGATTAATTTATATATGTGTATTAGCAAAGGAACGGTTACTTTGGGAAAAAAAGGAAAAGAAAACGCTCCTTCTCCTGTAGCAGTCAGTTGGTGATTTTATCCAATACTTCAAACGAAACACCAATGTACTCATAACTCCACAAAGACAACTATCAGCAGGCTATATAACGGCAGACTAACGTACGTTCTCTCTAATACAAAATTTATAGGTGTCATCAATGAATCCAGATATTCTGATAAGTTGTAGAAAGAATAGCTACTGAGTTATTATTTTACTTTGTTGTTAAATGTTTGTCTATTTTCAGTTTCCTGTTTGACGCCAACGGGCGTTATTGACATTTGCAGCAAAATATATTCAATTATGAACCATAGAGAGCAATTTATAGTCTTGAAATGTGTCTTATTTAGATCGCGATGGAATCTTGTGCAGATCATGTACTTTGCGATATCTTTCTCATCGTTCGCGTAAAGGGGGACGTTCCGCCACGAACGGTACATGTTTAGTGTGACAGCCTTTCGGCGGCAGAACGGGCGGAATTAAGAGAATTGGTAGACGTTATCTGCGCGCGAAAATAGACACCAGTTCTAAACTCCCGTGAATCCATGCCTGCTCACTGGGTTGCCCAAATGTCAGCATGAGCGGAAGGTGGTACTCGGAGTATGCTTTCTGCTTGATATCGTTTACGGTGTACTGTTACAATTGACATCTGTGGCAGGCAACTAACTTTAGGTTTTCGTAGTGAAGATTTCTGAGCATTTTATAGTGAGCACATTTTCATAAATGCAATAATTGAATAAAAGCAATAGTTTTTTTTTTTCTTTTACAGAAGCCGTTTGCGAAAAGCATTCTTTGTGCTGATTGCTTTATATTCTAGAAATGGAATGGATCAAACAAGCATTAAACGTCCTAATCCAAGTGTATAGTCAATAAAGGTTTGTGTATGATCCTCAGGACCCGCTGTATCATAATAAGGCGCGACAGCAACCGTTTATTTATGAGTAAATGTGCATAAAACTTTACATGTGTAATTTTCGATTTGTATTCGTAGCTCCTTAAAGGACAAAAGTTCACGTTTGATTTGATTACATCTTTAGCTTTATTTCAGCATGCTAGGAAGGAGAAACTGTCTATAGTCGGCGACAGAGTCCGCTCGCAGGCTGAATAAACAAACTGTTAAGTCTTATTTACGACTAAGTGGAACTGTCTCCTCATTACTGAGTCACTTTAGCGAATTGCTTCCTGAGACAACGACAGCAGCTTGTACAAAGAAGCCACGTCCTCTGACACGAAGTTCCGACGTTCCTTCGGATTTTCGGCCTTAGTTCGTTCATGTCATCTTTTTTTCTTCGTAGCCAGGGCCGGACCCATCAACGACTAATTTCTCGTCCTTCACAGTCTGCCCTAATCCTAAGGGTTATAGACACTGGCACTGGCTCCAAATACAAGTGCGTCCTCAAAGTACAAAATGGTGTATAAATCTAAATTTAGATAAAATATCGTTATGGAAGGAAGTGTCATCCCGGAAATTTTTAATTGGAATGAACGACTTTACATGGAATCAGACAGTCTCCTTCTAGTTTCTTAGCACACTGGACTCGCATTCGGCAGAACGGCGGTTCAAACCCGCGTCCGGACATACTGATTTAGGTTTTCGATGATTTGCTTAAATCGCTTAAAGAAAATGCCAGGACGGTTCCTTCGAAGAAGCACGGCCGCTTTACTCATCATTCCCTAATCAGAGCTTGCACTCTGTCTCTAATGACCTCGTTCCCGACGAATCATTATACACTAATCTCCCCCTCCTTCCAGTTTCGCGTGTTACTGCCGTCTAGGACGCCTACGCAGACTAGGTCCATGAATATCCAATGTGTATCGTGTAATCGGTCGATGCAGTTCTAAACATGTACGCTGCTCCACAGGGAGTCTTCACCTTAGCCTGCATCGTGTAATAGGGGCTGTGTGCAGATGCGCTGTATGCGCCGTCTTCTCGGAAGTCTCTCACGCTATTCTACATTCTGCTCACCGCAGTAAGAGATCATAAATGGTTCAAATGGCTCTAAGCAGTACGGGACTTAACATCTGAGGTCATCAGTCCCCTAGACTTAGAACTACTTAAACCTAACTAACCTGAGGACAACACACACATCCATGCCCGAGGCAGGTTTCGAACCTGCGACCGTAGCAGCCGCGCTCTGCCGCACTCAAGCGCCTAGAACCGCTCGGCTACAGCAGCCGGCCAGACAAAAAGTGTCCGGCGCAGTTGTTAATCGTTACTACTGCTACAATGGCATGTTATCAAGATTTAAGTGAGTTTGGACGTGGTGTTACAGTCAGCGGACTAGTGAAGGGCACAGCATCTCCGAGATTGCGGTGAAGTGGGGATTTTCCAGTACGACCATTCCACGAGTGTACCGTGAATATCATGAATTGCTGCGGCCGGAAAAAGATCCTGCAAGAACGGTACTAGTGATGACTGAAGAGAAACGTTGAACGCGACAGTAGCTCAAAGCATCCGCAAATTGCTGCAGATTTCAATGCTGGACAGTCAACAAATGTCAGCTTGCGAACCATTCAGCTAAACATCATCGATATGAGGTTTTGGAGCCGGAGGCCCAATCGTATGCACGGCACGAAGCTTTACGCCTCGCCTGGGTTCGTCAACACCGACATTGGACCGTTGATGACTGGAAACATGTTGCCTGATCGGACGAGTCTCGTTTCAAATTGTATCGAGCGTATGAACGTGTACGGGTGTGGAGACATCCTCATGAATCCATGGACCCTGCATGTCAGCAGGGGACTGTTCAAGCTGGCGGAGGCTCAGTAATGGTGTGGGACCCCTGATACTTGTAGATACGAGTCTGACAGGTGACACGAACGTAAGCATCCTGTATGATGACCTGCATCCATTCATGTCCATTATGCATTTCGACGGACTTGGGCAATTCCAGCAGAACAATGCGACACCCCAACATTGCTACAGAGTGGCTTCAGGAATACTAAGCTGAGTTTGAACACTTCCGCTAACCACCAGACTCCTCAGACATGAACATTATTGAACATATCTGGGATGCCTTTCAGTACGCTACTCAGAAGAGATCCACTCCCTCGTACTCTTTTGCATTTATGAAGAGTCCTTCAGGATTCATGGTGTCAGTTCCCTCCAGCACTACTTCAGACATTAGTCGAGTACATGCCACCTCGTGTTGCGAAACTTCTGCGTGCTCGCGGGGGCCCTACACGATATTAGGCAGGTCTAGCAGTTTCTTTGGCTCTTCAGTGTAGGTCACAGCATGAAAGAAGTGAGAGAAGCGTAAGATATATGATGTACTTCGGTTTCTGAGTGGTTGATCTAGTAGTAAAATTGGCGTAAGATATTTTTCCTCACGGCCAATTTAAGAACGTGGAACTTCGAGATAGTTTTCAAAGATTAAATGTATTCTTTTTCACGCCACAAAAGTCAGTTTGTTTTTGCCGCATACCATCAGACGGACGAGGAAAACACACTACCATATATTCAGCTTGGGGATGCGTAACATTTTATAGTCTATCTTGAAATTCTTCTTCTTCTTCTTCTTCACTTTATGTATTGGGCAAATTGCCTGTTACGATACCCATCTCTTGTATGGTCTTCCTACATTTATTCTTCTAGTGCATTTATAATTTCGATCCTTTACCAGGAATCTTTCTCCACCAATGTGGTCTACTTGTTCCTAGCATTTTCTCCCATTTTTTCGTTTGGATTATACACTCCTGGAAATTGAAATAAGAACACCGTGAATTCATTGTCCCAGGAAGGGAAACTTTATTGACAAATTCCTGGGGTCAGATACATCACATGATCACACTGACAGAACCACAGGCACATAGACACAGGCAACAGAGCATGCACAATGTCGGCACTAGTACAGTGTATATCCACCTTTCGCAGCAATGCAGGCTGCTATTCTCCCATGGAGACGATCGTAGAGATGCTGGATGTAGTCCTGTGGAACGGCTTGCCATGCCATTTCCACCTGGCGCCTCAGTTGGACCAGCGTTCGTGCTGGACGTGCAGACCGCGTGAGACGACGCTTCATCCAGTCCCAAACATGCTCAATGGGGGACAGATCCGGAGATCTTGCTGGCCAGGGTAGTTGACTTACACCTTCTAGAGCACGTTGGGTGGCACGGGATACATGCGGACGTGCATTGTCCTGTTGGAACAGCAAGTTCCCTTGCCGGTCTAGGAATGGTAGAACGATGGGTTCGATGACGGTTTGGATGTACCGTGCACTATTCAGTGTCCCCTCGACGATCACCAGTGGTGTACAGCCAGTGTAGGAGATCGCTCCCCACACCATGATGCCGGGTGTTGGCCCTGTGTGCCTCGGTCGTATGCAGTCCTGATTGTGGCGCTCACCTGCACGGCGCCAAACACGCATACGACCATCATTGGCACCAAGGCAGAAGCGACTCTCATCGCTGAAGACGACACGTCTCCATTCGTCCCTCCATTCACGCCTGTCGCGACACCACTGGAGGCGGGCTGCACGATGTTGGGGCGTGAGCGGAAGACGGCCTAACGGTGTGCGGGACCGTAGCCCAGCTTCATGGAGACGGTTGCGAATGGTCCTCGCCGATACCCCAGGAGCCACAGTGTCCCTAATTTGCTGGGAAGTGGCGGTGCGGTCCCCTACGGCACTGCGTAGGATCCTACGGTCTTGGCGTGCATCCGTGCGTCGCTGCGGTCCGGTCCCAGGTCGACGGGCACGTGCACCTCCCGCCGACCACTGGCGACAACATCGATGTACTGTGGAGACCTCACGCCCCACGTGTTGAGCAATTCGGCGGTACGTCCACCCGGCCTCCCGCATGCCCACTATACGCCCTCGCTCAAAGTCCGTCAACTGCACATACGGTTCACGTCCACGCTGTCGCGGCATGCTACCAGTGTTAAAGACTGCGATGGAGCTCCGTATGCCACGGCAAACTGGCTGACACTGACGGCGGCGGTGCACAAATGCTGCGCAGCTAGCGCCATTCGACGGCCAACACCGCGGTTCCTGGTGTGTCCGCTGTGCCGTGCGTGTGATCATTGCTTGTACAGCCCTCTCGCAGTGTCCGGACCAAGTATGGTGGGTCTGACACACCGGTGTCAATGTGTTCTTTTTTCCATTTCCAGGAGTGTATATTCCTCAATCTTTCCTAATATCTTCATTTCTTTTTCGATCATCCCTTTTACATCCTTCCCCTCTTCTTAGAATCCTCATTCGTCGAGCCTGTGTTCTTCTTCCTTGGTGTCTTGTTGTTGCCCATACTTCACTTCCATAAGTAAGAGTTTGTACTGCTATTGTTTTATAAAACTTCAGCTGGGCTTCTTTCCTAGCTTTATCCTGCAAACGTTTTACGATGGTTTCATTTGTGGAAGTAATTTTATTCAATTTTTGGTCCTCGTCGTGGTTGTATTCACAGGTAATGTCGCATACTAGAAATTTAAAGTGTTTCATATTCTCCAAGACTTTATTATTCAAGCCTATTTTAGATCTTACTGGTTGTCTGACCTGAAATGCCATTTCTTTCGTTTTATCTACTGGCAATGTTAGGTTGTAATCTGTGGCTATCTGCTGCAACTTATAGACTCCATCTGAAGATTATCGTCATTCCCTGCAGTCAGAGTTAGGTCATCTGCATATAAAATTGTATTTAATCTAGTGTCGCGTTATAAAGGTCTCTATGTTTAACATTTTCCATTTGCTGATAACTTCATCCGTATATATGTTGAAGAGTGATGAAGAAATTGAGCATCCTTGTCGTACCCTCTGTTAGCGTTGATTGGCTTTGTTATTATATTTCCTATATGTACAACAATGCCGGTTTTTGTGTGTAGAGTTTTACTAGGATTTATAAGGTGCGATGGAAACCGGGATCAGCCATGACATCCCATAGCATTTCTGTATTCACATTATCGAATTATTTCCCAGAATGCACAAAAGAAGATGGGTTTCCGAACTGAACTCTCGTCTCTTTGCTGTT
Source organism: Schistocerca piceifrons (assembly GCF_021461385.2). Classification (NCBI taxonomy): domain Eukaryota; kingdom Metazoa; phylum Arthropoda; class Insecta; order Orthoptera; family Acrididae; genus Schistocerca; species Schistocerca piceifrons. Next base: position 323,489,249 of record NC_060140.1, read on the forward strand.
ACTTGTAGCAGTGTACAAACATTGTCAATAGCTAATCGTCCTTTTCTGAAACCTGATTGAGCTCCAGATATTTTTTCCATTTAAGATTTTGGCATATAATTTATAGGGTAAATCCGGAGGGCTTATACCTTAATAGTTATTACATTTATTTTTATCGCCCATTTTAAAGATAGATATTACTTTGGTTCTCAGCTCGTCTTTTGAGACCTTCTTTTTTCGCCAACATTGATTAAATATGCGAAGAAGTCTTAGATGTAGGAATAACCCTCCATATTTCCACAGTTCCATGTTAAACCATCTACACCCGTGGATTTCCTATTTTTGTAGCTTTAAGAGCTTCCGTCAGTTGTCTCATGTCAATGTCGTCCAGGTAGAGCTATCCATTTATTGTCTCCTGCATTATTAATACTAATAACATCATTTTTTTATCTGTTGAGTGATTTTATCACTTCACAAGCGATAGTTTGTTTTTCACGTAAATCATATTCTATGTTGCTAGTAAAGCTTTCCCGTGATTCTGTGTGAGCTTTCAGAGTTACGCGTTTCGCGTTATTTTTTTTCCCTTTGTATTCATTATACTTTTCATCACTGGGCTTATCTATGTAGTTCTTGAGGGCTTCTTGTTTTTCTTTAATTGCTGTTTCCATCTCTGGCGTCTACATCCTTACACCTCTACGTTTTATGTGTTTTCATTTTTTTTCCAGAGTCTCATTAGCTGTGTTCGATAATGCTATTTTTATATTGTTCCAGTCTTCTTCCAAGTCTTCTACCATTTCTAAATTTGCTAATGTTTTTGTTGTACGGTTTGGTAGAGACCTCTTATGCTGCTATATTCTAAAAGGCAAACTTTAAGAAATTATTCTTCCATTTGATCCTGAATTGTTTTCTTCGGTTTTTTAAATTTTACATAGACGTCAATTATTGACATCAATAACAAGTGGCCTGATCCAGTATCCACACCTCGATAAACTATGGTATCTCTAACCAGTCCAGGAAATCCCTCATTTCTTATTACATAATCTACGAGTATAATAGACCTATACCCTTTGCTGACCAAATGAAATTGTGTATGTCTTTATTGCTAAAGAAGCTATTGGTAATTTTTAAATGATTAAAGGAATAAAAAAACCTCTGACTGTTTTTTCCGTTTCTTTACAAACGTGTTCTTCAAACGTGCCTACTGTTATTGGAATGTAGCATATATCCAGTTCTGGCACTGAGACCTCCTTTAAGAACAAACTGATTTTTATTGCAACTGTTTAAGATCACTTGTAATTGTAAAAGGCTTTGCGCTCGTCAATTTTTTTGCTCCTTCGGGTCATAAGTTGCTATTATTCTTAGGATTCCTCCTGGACCTTTACTTTCTACTAATACAATGCGCTCAGTTACATATTCATAGCCTAATATTTTATTTTCCCATGATCTGTAGGTGTAGGTGGCAACACTTTTACTTCCTCTTTGTACCTACTTTACACCGTTGTACGTCATATTATTGTTGTCTACATATTTAGTTCCAGACGTTTTCTTCTTTGTTTCCATAATTGCTGCAAAACCTATTTCCCTTTCTTTTTTTCCAATGTTTAGCTAATTCGACTTCGTTAAGAGCAGTTCCCTTAACGTTCTAGGCGGCGACTTTGCAAGCTCCATTTTTCATTTTCTGTTGGTCCTATTTCTTGCCCCTGTCATATCCCGGTAATCCGTCCTGTTTCCGAAGCTAGACTGACTACTGGAAGTGCTACTATTGAGTCCCTGGATGGGGTACTGGCTCCCTGCAGGTAAGACGTGATGGGACTGCCATCTCTGAGCTTTACCAGCTGCTGCTAGTAACTCACATAAGTGAGTGTGGAACACCATTTCCTTTGTACTCAATGTTATGGTTGTACTGCCAATACTCGGTTTGAAATTATTCTTACCTGTGGTATTTTGGTTGAGATTCATACTGTCCATTCTACATTCGCAGCTGTTCTTAGTCACACGTACCATCAGAGATTAAATATTTGTATGCGACTTCCTGTCCACCTTCGACAAACAGATTTGAACAGAAAAATCAAGTAAACTCTATTGTGGACACATATGGGCTATTCTATGAGGGCTGTCCAGAAAGTAGGTTCCGATCGGTCGCTAAATCGAAACAACAGTGAAAATCAGAAACATTTTATTTGCAAGAGCTAACTGCACTTTCCAGATACCTCTCTACATAGTCGCCGCTCCGACTTGGACATTGTCGGAGCGTTATACCAAATTTCCAACACCATCGTCATAGGAGTCAGCCGCCTGTGCTTTCCGGTAATTCTCTACGCTGGTCTATAGCGCGTAGCGTTTCATGTGAACAGAGATGGTACTCTGGACGAGCCAATTAGGGCTGTGTTGTGGGTGGTCGAACACTTCCCATCGAAAAGGCTGCAGGAGCGTCTTTACTGCACCTGCAGAGTGCGGCTGAGAATTGACATGAAAAAGGAAGTGCTTGGCAGTTGTGTTAGGTGGTCTGCATTCATTAAGGCGAAGCCTCTCAGTGGGCCATCCTTCTTGGCGGGAGACATCGTTGTTCTAGGCAGCTTTACTCGTTCGCAGTGCGCTCACAACTGAAAAGAGCGCCTTGATGCGATCGACTGTCATACTAGAGACACAACCCAACACATCTGTGCAAAGCTTCATAGGGTTTTCACTGTGGTGTCCATTTCGCGACCGATCGGAACTTACTTTCTGGACAACCCTCGTATATTGTTTTTCAAATCTCCGTCATCATCTACGTGAGAGACAGCCGTGCGTTACGAAACGTAAATGCCTTACCAGCACTTCTACGTGTTACTCAATCGAGGCGTCGGACCGCCCAACACTCGTTAGTGATTAATATTTCCTAATCTCTAAATACTCGGTTTGGGATTCTCTGCTGTCTATACGATTTTGACTCTAAAGGTTTTGGTCACTGGATCAAAATTTTTGGTTAAATTACTTCCTTTATACTCCTATTCGGTCCACTTCGCCTCTACTCCCTTAGCCAATGACGTGTAGAAATACAGTTTTGGTCTAAAATTTTTAAGCCTCTAACGCTCTGATGACATCACAGCCGAATTATGTTTGGCCTCGATAAATTCAAATCAGTCTGATGATATGATACTTACGTTATCACAGTACAGAGAACTTTCAAGTACGTAACATGTGAATATTAATTTTGTGTCCGGCAGAGTAGCGGTGACGATTCTTGAAACACGGGTGCCCTGTTCATGCTCGGGGCCTTTATTGTACATTTCCACTAGCTTACCGAGCGATGCGGCGCTGAGGTAAGATACTAGGCTCTGAGTCCGGAGGAATAGCATTCAAATCCATAGTGAACCGTCTATGTTCAAGTTTTCCTTGGTACCCCCAAACCACGTAATGCCATTGAGAAGCAATGTCCAATTTCCCTCCCGCCCGCACCCAGTGCGAGGTTGTGCACTGTCTCTCATGAACGGAAATGACCCATCATGGTTTAACAATGAAATGTGGAAAATTCTTATGTAGCAAAGGCTTTGGCACTCTCGGTTCACAAGAGAGCATCCAAATGACGACACGCAGAGGTTAGCAGAGATAAGTGCGTCTGTGGAAAGATGTACGCGCAAAGCATACGTTACCACCGCCATCCCTTAACAAAATATCTGGGCGAGAAGCCGAGAAACTTCTGGACCTATGCAAAATCGCTGAGCGCGCCTGAGGCTTCCATCCAATTACTCGTCGACCTGCCTGGTGTAGCAATTGAAAATAGTAAAATGAAAGTCGAAGTTTTAAATTTCGGCTTTAAGAACATGACAAACATATCGTCGTCTGTCTACTGCACGGCTACCGTACGGGAGACATAGTAATAAGCATCCCTGGTGCAGAGAAACAACTGAAAGACTGGAAAAGAAATGAACCATGTACCTTGCCAATGGTGGGGAGGCTTGCGTGACTCACCAATGCAGATAGCCCTACCATAGGTGCAACCACAACGGAGGGGTATCTGTTGAGAGGCCAGACAAACGTGTGGTTCCTGAAGAGGGGCAACAGCCTTTTCAGTTCCTGCAGGGACAACAGTCTGGATGATTGACTGATCTGGCCTTGTAACATTAACCAAAACGGCCTTCCTGTACTGGTAATGCGAACGGCGGAAAGCAAGGGGAAACTACAGCTGTAATTTTTCCCGAGGTATCCAGCTCTGCTGTATGGTTAAATGATGATACCATCCTCTTGGGTAAAATATTCTGGAGGTAAAATAGTCCCCCATTCGGATCTCTGGGCGGGGACTACTCAGGAGAACGTCGTTATCGGGAGAAACAAAACTGGTGTTCTTCAGATCATAGAATGGAATATCAGCTCGATTAATCGGGCAGGTAGGTCAGAAAATATAAAAACGGGAAATGGATAGGTCGAAGTTCGATGAAGTGGAAATTAGTGAAGTTCAGTGGCAGGAGGAACAGGACTCCTGGTCAGTTGAATACAGGGTTATAAATGCAAAATCAAATAGGAGTAATGCAGGAGTCGGTTTAATAATGAATTAAAAAATAGGAGCGCGGGCAAGCTACTACGAACAGCATACTGAACGCGTTATTGTAGCCAATATAGACACGAAGCCCACACCCACCACAGAAATACAGGTTTATATGCCAACCAGATCCGCAGATGATGAAGAGATTGAAGAAATGTATGATGGGATAAAAGATATTATTCAGATACTTACAGATATTTCATGGAGACGAAAATTTAATAGTGATGGGGACTGGAATTCGACAGTAGGGAAAGGAAGAGAAAGAAAAACAGTAGTTGAATATGGAATAGGGAAAGGTATGAAAGAGGAAGTCGCCTGGTAGAATTTTACACGGAATGTCATTTAATCATATAACACTTGATTTAAGAGTCATGAAAGAAGATTGTACGTGTAGAAGAGATCTGGAGGCATCGGAAGGTTTCACATATTATGCTGTACAGGGTAATTTTTCCACTGAGTACAAACTCTATGGATTGATCTATTAGCTGATACGGGACAGAAAAGGTCTAATGAACCTATGTTCGGAAATGCATGGTTCCCATGCTAGAGACTGCGGTCTAACACGCGCTGTACCATACAGCCACAGTTACAGTATGTGCTGAAAATGGCTTCCATGTGCCTCAACGCATGCGTGTTTGCGTCGCAGCATGTTTTGTCTCCCACGAGACATCGGCCAGGCTGTATCCGAACAGTGTCAAAGGCAACACGAATACGTTGCCCCAATGCCTCCACATCCGGAATTTTCTCTGTACATACGATACTTTCGAGATGGCACCATAACCAGATATACCAGATATCGCACAGGTTGAGATCCGGTGAAAGAGCAGGCCTTGCAACTGGACCCCTTCGTCCAATCTATCGACCAGGGATGACACTATCGCGATGTATCCGCACGTTAATGCAAAGTGGAATGAGGTACTATCACGTAGCAGCCAGATAACCCGTCGAACCGTCAATGGCACTTCTTACAGCAGGGAAGGCAAGCCACTCGCAAGAAACACCGATAGTTCCGGCCTGTTAGGCGATATGGAAGGAAGACTGGCCCCAAAATTGGTAGCCAACTAGCCCGGCACAAACATTTCGGCTGCACCGATGCTAATGATTCGCTGTCACCATACCATGAGTGTTCTGCATACTATCTCACAGATGACTGTTATGAAAAGTGAAATACCATTCCGCGTAAAGATGGCCTCATCTTTGAATAGGATGGATGAGACAAATCCCGGATTCGTGGTTGCCAGGTGAAGAGACCAGTGACAACACTGTTTCCGATGTGGAAAGTCCATCGCTAGTAAGCCCTGCACACGCTGTAAGGGGCTAGGGTGGTAATAACTGTCACGGAGAATGTTCCACACGGTCGTATGGCTTACCTGTACTGGCGGGACAACTGCTGCCTGGTACTGAAACGGCGGTCACCTTCCACAGTGTTAATCACATTTTCCTGCTGGTCTGTCGTCCGTACGTTTCTGGTACGTCCTTTATGACTTCCTTCTTCCTGAAACGACTCTGTCTCAGACAAACGGCGAAGTACTGTTGCAAACATTCAGTTCTGTGGTGGTTGTCGCAGGGGCTAAGTCTCCTGATACAACCTTGCTGCCCATCGCCCGTTGCGATTTGCCTTTCCGTAAGCATCCACCATGTTGGCAAGCTCCCGTTTCAAATACAGAACCATTGTGTACAACGCTGCATCACATCCACTACAAGGTGAGTCAGTAAGAGAAGTGAATCGGACACAACATTGCCAATTAGTATATTAGGAGAGGGCGCAAGGCCATGCCGTATGAGGAATAGTACCACCTTCTAAGAGGAAACCATGCATACTGTAATTGTTGCTGCAAGGCAAAGTGCATTACAGTCTCTGTAACAAAATATCGTTGAATAAATGGTCTCTTGTATGGAAACCATGTATTTCCAGACATAAGTTCATTACACCTTTTTTGTTCCGTATCCTCTCATCGATCAGTCTCTAGAGTTTGTACGCAGTGGAAAAAAATCACCCTGTATAATGGTAAGACAGAGGTTTCGAAATCAGGTTTTAAATTGTAAGACATTTCCAGTGGTAGATGTAGACTCTGACCACAGTTTATTGGTTATGAACTGTAGTTTGAAACTGAAGAAAATGCGAAAAGGTAGGAATTTAAAGAGATGGAACTGGATTAACTGAAAGGACCGGAGGTGTAGAGAGTTTCAGAGAGAGCATTAAGGAACGATTGACAAAAAAAGGAAAGGAATACAGTAGAAGGAGAATGGGTAGCACTGAGAGACGAAATAGTGAAGGCAGCAGAGGATCAAGTAGCTAAAAAGACGAGTCCTAGTACAAATACTGGGTAGCAGAAGAGATACTGAATTTAACTGATGAAAGGTGAAAGTGTAAAAATGCAGTAAATGAAGGAGGCGAAAGGGAATACAAACGTCTAAACAGTGAGATTGACTGGAAGTGCAAAATGGCTAAACAGGAATGGCTAGAGGGCAAATGTAATGATTTAGATGCATATATCACTAAAGAATGGTGCCGCCTACATGAAAATTAAATCGGCCTTTCCAAAAAGAGAACTACCTGTATGAATATCAAGAGCTCAGGTGAAAAACCAGTCCCAAGCAAAGAAGGAAAAACAGAAAGATTGACGGAGCATATAGTGCTTCTATACAAGGGAGAAGTACTTGAGGGCAAACTATGGAGATGGAAGAGGACGTAGATGAAGCTGAAAGGGGTGATATGATACAGCGTGAAGAATTTTATAGAGCACTGAAAGGCCTAAGCCGAAACAAGGCCCCGGGAGTAGACAACATTCCGTTAGAACTGCTGAGCCAGCCGGTGTGGCCGAGCGGTTCTAGGCGCTTCAATCTGGAACCGCGCGACTGCTACGGTCGCAGGTTCGAATCCTGCCTGGGGCATGGATGTGTCTGATGTCCTTAGGTTAGTTAGGTTTAAGTAGTTCTAAGCTCTAGGGGACTGATGACCTCCGATGTTAAGTCCCATAGTGCTCAGAGCCATTTGAACCATAGAACTGCTGATAGCCCTGGGAGAGCCAGCCATTAAATCTTCCGTCTGGTGAAAAAGAGGTATGAGAAAGGAGAAACACCCTCAGACTACAAGAAGAATATAATAATTCCAGTTCCAAAGAAAACAGGTGCTGACTGTGAAACGTCCCCTTAGAACTATTTATACTTGACTGTGCTTAACCTGACACACAATACTTTGTTAGCGCAACGCAATCTGACTTTCAAAATTCCCTACAAAAGAATGGCCCTGACTAACATTAAACTATACCTTTCACAAATCACTTACCTCACAAAAATCTTCGCTGCTCAAGCTACTGCAATACAGCGAGCGCCACTACTGCCAGCTAAATAAAAGATTCAAACTATGGAAGGCACTAACTACTGATAGGGATAGTTAGCAAATGAAAGATATTAATAGAGAACGAACAATGTATTTACCTTGATATCATCACAAGTCATAATATATATATCAGTTCATGACAAATTACAAATCTCCGCCATCTCTCTCCCCACATCCACCACTGCTGGCGGCTCACCTCCAACTGCGCAACGCTACGCGCTGTTCACAGCCAGCTGCCTAACACTACAATGGCGAGTATTACAACAATGCAAAGCAGCCACAGACTGCACACAGCACAGCCAGTGATTTTCATATTGAGCGCTACGTAACGTTGCCAATAAGAAAACATAAACAGCCTACTTACATAGAGAAAACATAAACAGCCTACTTACATAGCCCCCATGCTCCCCACAAAAATTTTTACAAATTGGATGGGGCAGTGGCCAATACAGATTTGAAAAAAATTTTTCATAATTACAATAACAAAGAAATCAAATGCACACACTTATTGATACAATGTTGGTCAAAAGCTAAAATTTTCTCACAGTCCATAAAGACAGGCCTGATCGTACATAACAGGAGAATAGCAGTGTTTTTCTCAAAGTCTGAGCAGTAAAAGAAAATGCACACAGAAGTAGTGGATTTCCATGCAGTCTTGAAGAAGTAGTGTTGTCCTTCCAACGGAAAGACAGTGCTGACTCTCGACATGCAGACAGGTAATGGGCCACAACAGAGCAAACCCACAGCAGAGTCATTCGACGTTTTGATGAATATTGGTAGGTAGGTCATCACAGAGCAGACCCACTGTAGTCCTGGTAGAGATTACGGTATTGGTGGGCCACCAGAGGTGCAGACCCACTGCATTCCTTGTAGAAATAATGGTATTGATGGATCATCAAAGATGTAGACCCACTGTAGTCCTTGAAGAGATGGCCAGCAGCCATCTGTTGTGACTGCGCAGGTGCACAATCACCATTGAAGAGTCTTGCGGATAATATAGCAAGTCCATAAACCACCACTTGTGCACTCACAAAGTTTTTGGAATTGTCCTTAGAACCAGCAATGCTGTTATCCAGTCCCTTGCAGAAATATTAACACACGTGCAAACACTAACAGTCCCTACTTCTCACATATTGTCCATATACGATGACCAACAGAACCGTGTGCAGTGAAATGTAACTAACAAGTTAATAATATCATGAACTGGTGACAATTACAATTTTATAACATAAGAATACAATAACAAAGATACAAAATACATCATTAAAACATAATAATACAGATAACATTTGTAGTAAAACAGGCTTTACAAAAGAATCGAAATAACGTATCCATCAGAGTTACAGGAATTATGACATAAGTAAATACATAAAATAATGAGAATAGTTTTCGAAACATTAATTTCACACATGAACATTGAAACAGAACAGAATTGTAAACAACTTTACAAAGAAAATAACATATTATTAATGCAACTTATATTTGAGGATAACAGTATTCCTCATCATAGTGAATGTAGCTTAATATTAAAAGAAGAAAAAATTCTATGAAACTACACCGAGACAGGAAGAAAACAAATACACAAGGGTACACACACACATAGTGGGATAACACCAATAGGAAAGGACAGGGTTCGTTTTCAGTGTAACATTTGGTACTGCAGTCCAACCCAAAACTTCATATATCTTTCCTCTTATTTCATCCTTTGTTTCCACAAAAAAAATTCTAACTAAGCATGCTTTCTGTGTTTATATGTTCACACATTTCGTACCTCATTTTTATTTTCCATTATCTTACCTCATCATTTATTTCCAAGAAAATCCTACCTAAACCTGTTTTCTCAATGCATTTCTTCCAATTCATCGCAACTCATTCTCTTAGAGGCTACCCCCTCTTAAGCTAACTTAAATCTACTGAGCTCAGATGCTAAACTAAGGAACGAGGCAATGCAGCAGCACAAAACAATTAACACAAGCAGCAATGCAAAAAATGCAAATTGGCAAAGCTAGCAGCATAAATTAGCAAAAGTCAAATTCAATAACACTATGCCTGGCAAACAGCAGCTTATATCTAAACATGACATAACTCAAGAAGAAAAAATATTACAGTAAAAACAACAATGCAGATAAGGGAAATGTATATTCACATCTTAATGTCTATGTAATTAAAGTGGTGCACCACAAGAAGTTATTCTACCAAAAAGTTACCAATTACTTGAAAAGAAAATTATGAATGCAGTTACTAGTTCCTTCTTATTGTTCTTTCCTTTCCAAGTGCTCCTTTTTTAAAGAATGTGGATCATAAAATAATTATTTAATAGATCTGTTGACAGAAAGTGTTCACATTAGCAAATGCATTTAATTTTATTTTATGAAACCAATGCTGCAACACAGCTGGAAAACAGATGTCAAATGAAATAAGCAATTACGCAAACCAAAGCATAAAAATATCATTCAATAGTCATGTGACATTTCATAAGTTAGTAGAAATTCTCTCAACTCTCGTAGAAAGACGCTTGTCGTAATCAGGTGTGCAGATGTACGAATATTTCCCATCAATTCATAAGCATTTCAGTAATTAGCACAAAGTGCGAGTAATCATATGTTTTCAAGTAACGAGGGTGTCGCATTAGCGATGAAAGGCACACCCTAATGGCTTGTGCTCCAGGTGTTTGACACGTCCCACGTCCCCTTTTTTTTCTACCTGTGCCGCTGAAAAGGGCTCGCAATAATGGCTTTTTCTCCAGGCGTCTGACACAGCTGGGTGCCCGCGACGCATTACGTGCAGGTGGACACTTAACTTTCTTACGGAAATATTTACCGCTACAGTGACAGCCTCACATAAAAATATTTCACAGGTCAAGAATTAGCGTTGCAAATCTGTAGAAACAAAATCCTATGAATATAAGTGTCCAAATAAAATATTCGTCAGCATTGTGATAAAGTCACGCATTTACCCGCACATTTCATAACTCTTGAAGTACGATTCTCGGTTTCCAACATCCTTTTTCACAAGTCAAGAGTCCCTACCCACTATTCATTACTCCTTACCTTATTACACATATACGTATCCATCGACACTCGTCAATATTTCGTCATTATAAATATGAAGCATAATCAAATAACTCATATAGCCTCAGCCTATTAATCGTAAACATACCTCAGCAGCATAATACACATCGTCGTCGTAAAAATAACATCATAACACCTCAGTCAAATCTCAAAATCGTCGTAACTTCCTCCAATAATTTCCAAGCCTAAAAAAATTCTCTGCTCATGTCAAAAGTGTCAGCTGCCTCAAACGTACTTTAAAAATCATGAATCCATACCAAATACATCATTCAAAGCTCTCATAGTATCACAATGGTTCCGAAAAAATATGAACATTTCACAAAGTACAGACAAAATACAGTTTCATAAGTGTGAAGTTATCCAACTGTAATTGCGTAAACATCTGTCACTGATATAGTAAAATAAATGTTTGTCTCTCTCAGTTAAATGATCAGATAGCTGTGTAATTTGTGTGTTAGAGAAATATGGTACCGATGTGTAAAGTTGTATAAGCAAATACCATATTAGCTAGGGTTCCTTGTGGTTGCCACACACATGGTACACAAAGTAGGCATGTACCCCCCTGAGGATAAATGTAATTATACCCTCAGGTGTTACAAATTACAGCAATGGAATGAAATGTATCACGGAAAACTTTCTTTGTAATTCAAAAATCTTTAAAAATAAATGTTTTAAGTATAAAATTGATCACTCAAATACGTGTCCTGTAGCGCTAAATATGCGTCTTGCTGTAAGATAATCTCTGTGGAAGTGTCGTAGTTATCGTCCTCCGTAAGCAAAGTTCTGCTAAAGTCAATGTACTTACCTCATGATACACAAAAGTGAAATGCTTTGCGTATAGATATCTTAGTTATTACGCTTATTGCCGTGATGAGGAAAGTACTGTACAGTAACGTATTGTTATGCCACGAAAAAGGCTGTCTCATTGTTGCTATACCACAAAAGTTACTACTAAAACATGTTTTTCTTCCTAGAAGAATTCAGAAAACTGTGCAGATATAAAACAGATACACTGCAAAAGCAACATTGTAAATTGTCACTCATTAGTAGCGTCGTGATAAAAATCGTGTAGCTGTCACATAAACTAAACTCTGTGTCATCTGGTATCTCTCAGAAAGTACTTTAAATCCGGAATGTATTTTCAAGTAAACCAAAATGTTGCATTAAAATCTCATTAGCAGTACTGGTAAATGTTCTAATCGTACAACTAACAAGCAAGAATGTACACACACAATTACACTGTGTCGTCTGTTCGCAATAACAATGCATTCGTAATTTCTGTTTAAATAATTTCTCTTGGTTCTTGGCTGGATATTGAACTTCAAACATTGTTGCATGGTAACAGTTTCTAAAGCATACTAGTAACGTGAAGTGAAACGTTTTATGGCAAAGACAAAGTTAAAAAGCAGATTATCTTTCAATAAACGGTTTTACATGTGAAATATGGTGTAAACCTTTACTCTTCCTAGTACGCAGAGTTTCAACTTTAACGCAATTATCATGTCGTATACGTCGGTAAAGAATACTGGAATTTTTCTCAAGGTTAGCGTCTATGTTATTTTTCTCTGAGCCAGCCGGCGCACGCGGCTGCCTGCGGTGCGAGTCATTGTCTGTCTCTTTGTTGGCGCGCGTTGTTATTGGGATTAGGAGACCTAACTTCTACAAATTCGCCTTGCCGAGAGGGCCCAGCCCTGTTTGAAGCTCGCCAGTTCTGATGGAATTCAGGTCTGTCGTTATGTCGGTAGTTTACATAGTTTCTTGTTTGTCGGTCATGTGGTGGAGAATTTCTCCCTGAATCGTAACTCTGCGCCGAACTGTTGCGTCTGAAGTTATTCTGCCTCCCTTGATAATAATTGTTTTGGTTACCATATTGTCTATTTCTATGGTTATCTCTGTCATATTCATTTCTACGGAAATGCGATCTTTCTCTGTAACTATTACTACCCTGCCAACGGTTGTCATACGGGTGGTGTCTATTTTGGTCACGATTTGTGTGGTGAGAATAGCCTTGTCGTGTCAAATTATTACTTCTTTCATCGAGGAATTGCGACGGATGTGACCTGTAATTGTTGTGTTCCTGGTTTCGCGTTCCGCGATTGTCAGTGTCAATTTCTAGTTCTTGTAACAGTCCCTGAAAAGCTTCAATGTCGTCTTTGCAACGTCCTGCCAAAATAATATGTCGTAAATGTTCAGGCAGTTTGATTAAGCAAATGCGGATGAGTTCTGAGGGGCTGTATGGGTTTGAAAGATACTGATTCTTATGCAACATGTCTTCAAAATATTTCACAAGACTGGAGAATTCAGATTGTTCGAAATGTTTCATCATTATGATACCATGTTTTACTCGATCTTGTGTGACTTGAGACCAATATGCTGAGAGGAAGGCATGGTAAAACTCTCCTTCACTGTGGCAATCATGAATTACCGATCGCATTCTTACAGCTGGTTCATTCTCTAAGTAGCCACACATAAATTCTAATCTGTGTTCCAACGACCAGTTGGGAGGAAAACAATGAGAGAATTGATGGAGCCATGCTTGTGGATGAATGTCGTTGGCAGAATTCTTAAACGTTTTGAATTTACGTGTAGTAATGAACAGCTTATAGTCAAAATCATCGTGTCGGCGAGTAGCATCTCGGTCATAGTTACGTCGTTTCGGCGGTTCCATCTCAAAATTCGGCGTACTTTGCCAACTTCTTTCACAATTTCCGAAGTGCCCTGTGTTGTTATTTTGTGTCTGTTCCGTATTTGTATGTCCCTCTTCCCGTATTGGGGCGCGAGTGTCCTCTGAAATACGTAATTCTTGTACTACTTGTGCCAACTGATCTTGCACTTCCCGGATTTCTCTTTTGTACTGTGTATTGATTTGATTTTGATTTTGTTTGAATTTTCTAATTTGTTCATACTCTTCTGTGTCAGTGAAGGCTACAGGTGTTGTGTCATTCAGATCATCATCTACCTTTGTAGATAAGTTAGTGAACTGATCTGAAAGTTCGGCTACTTTATCCGATAGTGAAATCATTTCCTCTGTATGTTTTTCTGAACCAAGTTTCAGAGTGTCCATTTGTGTTGCAATCGTGTCTACTGTGACCTTTAAGTTTTCCTGAGTTTTTGCAAGTTGCGTAACCGAATCGGTAGATGCAACTGAGTCAATTTTAGCTTGCAAGGTGTTGTGATTTTCATGAAAAATAGTTTGCAGTTCTTTTATGGCTGCTTCATGATTCTGTAATGCATTTTCATGCCGCGAAAAAATAGGTTGGAAATGCTCACAAATTTGTGATTTTACATCATTACAGACTTTTTGACATTTCGATTCAATGTTATGTAACTCACTAGTTAAATCTTCACGTGTTTGTTCAAGTGTGGTGTCTAACTTTTGAAGATTTTGTTCCATTGTGTCTAACTTTTTGAGATTTTGTTCCACTGTGTCTAACTGTTGCTGTGTTTGTCTCTGGTGTTGTTCCATTGTGTCTAACTTTTCAAGCTTTTGCTGTGTTTGTCTCTGATTTTGTTCCATTTGTTGCATTAATTGCAATAATAATGTATTAGTGTCTGGAATCTGTTTCTCTACGCTTTTCGGCAGTGCATTTGCACCGACAACATTCACATTTTGACAAGCAGAAAATGTGTCTTGACTTATTTGAGAAAACGGTGATGACCCAAAACCTGAATCTACAGTATTTGCGAAATTGTGTCCTGTCATTTCGGATTCCTGAGGCGAGCTGTTGCCGACCGATCGATCGATAATGCTTCCCTCTTCACTAATTGTTTCACTGTCCACGCCATTGTTTGCCGCCCGCTCCATTTCCCTATGCACAATTACCAAATTACTACTTTGAACATCAGTTAATTCATTACTCGGTGGCGCTAACACACTGCTCTCATTTTCACTGTCATTTCTCAGTTTACTTTGGAGCCTAGTATTACGTTTTTCACACGCCATTATTGTCACAGTATTTCACACGACAACACAGAAAAACACAATTTGAAGAGCAAAAATAAGAGAACACATTAACATAGCACTGAAAATAATATCTAGTTAATTACAGCTGCGAAATACTTGGTGCAAATCTATATACATGCCACAACTGTTTTACTGTACAACAATGAAAGGCTACAACTACAAAGGAGATTCTCTCTACAATTACGCGCTAGCAATAAACAAAAGCTACACTAAATACACAAACTACAAGAAAAATCAGAAGATTCCAGTGAGGTATCCTAGGCTAAGGGTCGACATATGAAACGTCCCCTTAGAACTATTTATACTTGACTGTGCTTAACCTGACACACAATACTTTGTTAGCGCAACGCAATCTGACTTTCAAAATTCCCTACAAAAGAATGGCCCTGACTAACATTAAACTATACCTTTCACAAATCACTTACCTCACAAAAATCTTCGCTGCTCAAGCTACTGCAATACAGCGAGCGCCACTACTGCCAGCTAAATAAAAGATTCAAACTATGGAAGGCACTAACTACTGATAGGGATAGTTAGCAAATGAAAGATATTAATAGAGAACGAACAATGTATTTACCTTGATATCATCACAAGTCATAATATATATATCAGTTCATGACAAATTACAAATCTCCGCCATCTCTCTCCCCACATCCACCACTGCTGGCGGCTCACCTCCAACTGCGCAACGCTACGCGCTGTTCACAGCCAGCTGCCTAACACTACAATGGCGAGTATTACAACAATGCAAAGCAGCCACAGACTGCACACAGCACAGCCAGTGATTTTCATATTGAGCGCTACGTAACGTTGCCAATAAGAAAACATAAACAGCCTACTTACATAGAGAAAACATAAACAGCCTACTTACAACTGGTGTAAAAACTACCGAATTATCAATTTCATATGTCACGGTTGCAAAATACTAACACGAATTCTTTAAAGAAGAACGGAAAAGCTGCTTGAAGCCGACCCCGGAGAAAATCAGTTTGGATTCGGGAAAAATGTTGGAACACGCAAGGCAACGTTGACCATACGACCTCTCACAGAAGGTACGTTAATGAAAGGCAAACATACGTTTATAGCATTTATAGACTTAGAGAAAGCTTTTGACAATGCTGACTGGAATAATCTCTTTCAAATTCTGATGGTACCAGAGGTAAAACACAGGGAGTGATAGGCTATGTAGAACTTGTACACGAACCAAACAGCAGTCATAGGAGTTGCATGGCATGAAAGGGGAGCAGTGGTTGAGAGGGGACTGAGACCAGTTTGTGGCCTATCCCCGATGTTATTCAATCTGTATATTGAGCAAGCAGTAAAGGAAGCAAAAGAAAAAATTGGAGTTGGAATTCAAGTCCAGGGAGAAGAAATAAAAACCTTAATGTTCGCCGATGACATGGTAATTCTGTCAGAGTGTGCAAAGGACTTGGAAGAACAGCTGAACGGAAAAGACAGTGTCTTAAAAGGAGGATATAAGATGAACGTTAATAAAAGCAAAACGAGGATAATGGAATGTGGTGGAATTAAATCTGGTGATGCTGAGGAACTTGATTAGGGAATGAGTTTTGCTATTTGGGAAGCAAAATAACTGATGATCGTCGAAGTAGGGAGGATATAAAATGCAGACTGGTAGTGGAAAGAAAAGCGTTTCTGAAGGAGAAATTTGTTAATGTCGAGTATAGTGCCAGGAAGTCCTTTCTGGAAGTATTTGTCTGGAGTGTAGTCATGTGTGGAAGTGAAACATGGACGATAAATAGTTTAGACAAGAAGAGAATAGAAGCTTTTGAAATGTGGTGCTACAAAAGAATGCTGAAGATTAGATGTAACAAATGAGGAGGTACTGATAGAACTGGGGAGAAAAGAAAGGAAGGGATCGGTTGGTAGGACACATTCTAGACATCAAGGGATCACCAATTTAGTGTTGAAGGGAAGCGTGTGTGATACAAATTGTAGAGGAAGACCAAGAGATGAATACAGTAAGCTTATTCAGGGGGATGTAGGTTGCAGTGGTTACTCGGATATGAAGAGGCTTGCACGGGATAAAGCCGCAGGGAGAGCTGCGTCAAACCAGGTTTCGGATTGAACAACAACAACAACAACTCTAAGTATTGACCCCACGCTTAGCTTACATTTATCGCGAGTCTCTCACCCTGTGAAAAGTCACAAGCGAACGGAGGAAACCGCAGGTGACTCCTGTACATAAATAGGGTAGAAGAGCGGACCCACTAAATTACAGACCAACATGATTAACATCAGTTTGCTGAAGAATCGTTGAACATATTCTCAGTTCGATTATAGTAAGTTTATCATCGGTCGAGGAGCTTATATCCGTGAATCAGAACGGTTCTAAAAACCATCGCTCGTGCGAAACTCAGCTTGCTCCTTTGTCACATGATATACTACGAACTACGGATGTAGGGCAACAGACATATTTCATATTTCTAGATTTCCGGAAAGCATTTTGGCTCGAAGTGTTCTTAAGTAAGAAAAATCATTATGTTGTCCTTGACGGCGAGTGTTCATCAGAGATAGGGGTATCATCAGGAGTTTGATAGGACCGCTATTATTTTCTGTGTACATAAATGGTCTGGCGGAAAGTGTGGCCAGCAATCTACGGTTGTTTGCAGATGACGCTGTCGTGTACGGTAAGGTGTCGAAGTTAAATGACTGTAGGAGGATGCGAGATGACTTATAAAAAATTTCTTGTTGGTGTGATGAATAGCAGCTAGAGCTAAATGCAGAAACATGAAGTTAATGCGGATGAGTAGTAAAAACAAATCCGTACTGTTCGGATGCTGCATTAGCAGTGTCCTCCTTGACACAGGCACGTTATTTAAAAATCTGAGCGAAAAGTTGCAAAACGATATGAAACGGAAGGAACATATGAGTATTGTGGCATGGAAGGCGAATGGTTGACTTCGGTTAAGTGGGAGAATTTTTAGAAAAGTGTGGTTCAAGTGCAAAGGACACTGCGTACAGGACGCTAGTGCTACCTATTCTTGAATACGGTTCGAGTGTTTGGGATCCGCACCAGGTCAGTTTAAGGTAAGACATCGATGCGTTTCAGAGGTGGGCTGCTAGATTTGTTACCGGTAGATTTGAACAACAAGCAAGTATCACTGTGATGCATCGAGAACTCAAACAGAAACCCCTGGAGGGAAGGTGACATTCTTCTCGAGAAAAAAATATTGAGAAAATTTATAGAACCGACATCTGAAATTGACTGCAGAACGATTCTGCTGCCACCCACATACATTTCGCCTAAGGGTCACGGAGATAAGATACGAGACATTTGGGCTCATACGGAGGCAAAAGATAATTGTTTTTCCCTCGCTCTATGCGCGATGTAACAGGAAAAGAAATGACTAGCAGTAGTAGAGGGTATCCTCCGGCATGCACCGTACGCTGACTTGCGCAGCGTGTCTGTAGATGTAGATGTCAAGAGAATATCGTGGATCAGTCTAGTGGGAAAAGTAAAGAGAATAGACCGAAAACCGAAATATTAAGCTCCTCGGCTAAAAAGGGTTTCAAACATGTGCTCATTAAAACTTTATTCTTTATTATTGATTGAGAGCGTCTCTCTCTCTCTCTCTCTCTCTCTCTCTCTCTCCTTACACACACACACACACACACACACAAACAAACACGCCCAAAATATTGAACTAAGAATTTCCAGTATCGAGAAACA
Organism: Schistocerca piceifrons; assembly: GCF_021461385.2. Taxonomy (NCBI): domain Eukaryota; kingdom Metazoa; phylum Arthropoda; class Insecta; order Orthoptera; family Acrididae; genus Schistocerca; species Schistocerca piceifrons. Next base: position 323,507,819 of record NC_060140.1, read on the forward strand.
GCTGAGATTGCAAACGGCCCAACAGGCCGTGACAGAGTGTCTATTACATTTTACGTTGAAAGCACTGCGTAAGTTGACCATTTCCTGTTTCATATGTGAATGCAGACTTCCTCCGCGTATAATACTGACGAGAAGCTCTCGGGATTTCAGTCGGGTCGCGGTGTTTTAGCATTGGCACCCGACCGGAAATTCGAGAGCTTGCATCAGTTTCTTATTTAACGTTTATCGAGCAATTATACAACAAGCGGTCTCACGTACCTGGGAAGGAAAGCAGGTCTCGCCTGTTTTGAAAGAAGTTAAAAGAATTAAACTAATATCCGTTACATGTGGCTGTTGAAGGGTATAACATACAGGGTAATTTTGCTGCCCTAATGGGTTTTAAGCAACCCGCAATGCTTTCAAATACTAAGCGTAAAATATTCATTTTCTCCCGCTCGCTATGAGCAAGCTATTAGTCCTACAGAAATCTAAATAGGAACTTTCTGTAGAAAATTTCATGTACTTAAATTTTGTATTGTGATACGTTTTCGCTAGACGCTATAGTTGTCGAATTGTACAAGAAAATCGTACAAAAGTAACCTTCAAACGCGTTTTTCTTGAATAACTCAGAAACCGTGACCTCTAGAGGAAATGTGTCTCAGTACAAGAGTTAACTAAATTAAATTTCCTACAGAAAAGTTGTAGTGTTGGCAGAAGCGCCAACACTGTGTTGCTAGAGGAGGCCGAAATGCAGGCGTTTAATTACACGCTGACTGGCGTGAGGTCTGGAACAGGACAATATCTTGAGAATTGCAAATAAAGTACGTAGATGATGTAATACTTAACTTTAATCCATAATTGTAGAACATCGCTCTTGATGATACATGTTTCACATAATAAATATCAATTGAATACGGCGCCTTGCTAGGTCGTAGCAAATGACGTAGCTGAAGGCTATGCTAACTATCGTCTCGGCAAATGAGAGCGTAATTTGTCAGTGAACCATCGCTAGCAAAGTCGGCTGTACAACTGGGGCGAGTGCTAGTACGTCTCTCTAGACCTGCCGTGTGGTGGCGCTCGGTCTGCGATCACTGACAGTGGCGACACGCGGGTCCGGCGTATACTAATGGACCGCGGCCGATTTAAAGGCTACCACCTAGCAAGTGTGGTGTCTGGCGGTGACACCACAAAAGTCCTGTTCAGTTTTTATGTAGAAGCAATAGTATGCGCATAGTGAGTGAGAATTTGAAAATCTCGCGCGTGGGTTTTGAAGGTGTTGCAGATTGCATTAAACTCTTAAAAAATGGTTCAAATGGCTCTGAGCACTATGGGACTTAACTTCTGAGGTCATCAGTTCCCTAGAACTTAGAACTACTTAAACCTAACTAACCTAAGGACATCACACACATCCATGCCCGAGGCAGGATTCGAACCTGCGACCGTAGCGGTCACGCGGTTCCAGACTGCAGCGCCTAGAACCACTTGGCCACCCTGGCCGGCATTTTAAACTCTTAGATAGGGGCAGTTGAATCACACAGTACATATCATGATATTCCTCAAGGAGAAGAGGAAAAAAATATCTCAGAGAATGAGAACATGTACAGGAGAAACTAGTTGTGGGAAACAGCTCAACTTTACCACACACGGTAGTACACACGGTAATGACTGTATACTGCTACATGTACACCCTCATTCCTCTAGATATTTAGCAGTTTATAGGTTCTCCTGTACTGAGATAGAATATGATGTAAAAAGGTTAATACTTATGATTAAAAAATTCGTATTTTGCAAGTTAATGAGCTTTATTTGTGTTATACGTTTAGAATGACCATGAAAATAAGACATGTGATGTTCAAAGGCTCTTTTAATAATCCACCATTTTACTTAAAACAGAACTACGAAACTGGTGTTCTGTCTAAGTCCTCTCCCTAGAAATGCTGAGAACATGTTTTGCTATGTTTGGTCGCTTTCAGATCTTTCCTTCTCACAAGTTTCATCTAGAGAGCTTTTCGAATTGGATTGTTAGAAAATCTTAAGTAAACTAACTAAAACCACTACATTAGAAGTAAACAGCGTAACCAAAATTAACATACACTCATGTTCATAAATTAAGGATAATGCCGATACATGATGAAACAACGCTCAGGTTGGCGGTTTGCGGGTTTAAATCACCTCGGGGTATGACCATGCGGTGCATTTGACCTGCGGTCGTCGCACGGTGGCGCTGGCAGCAGTTCACACACGCAGAGGTGTGTTGGTGCACGTCAGAGTATGGTGCAGCGAGTAAGTGCGAAGACGTTTTTTAGAGGCGCTGATAGTGAATGTGTATTGCAAATGGCTCAAAGAACACATATTGATGACTTTAGGAGGGATAGAATACTAGGGCGACTGGAGGCTGGTCAAACACAGCAGGTCGAAGCACCGGACTTCCGTGTGCCACAAAGTGTGATCTCAAGATTATCGAAATGATTCCAGCAGACAGGAAACGTGTCCAGGCGCTACAGTACGGGACGTTCACAGTGTACAACACCACAAGAAGACCGATATGTCACCATCAGTGCCCGCAGACGGTCACCGAGTACTGCAGGTAGCCTTGCTCTGGACATTACTGCATCCACTTCAACAGTTGTCTCCAGACACACAGTCTACAGATGACTGATCAGACATGGTTTTTTCGCCTAGAGACCTGCAAGGTGGATTCCACCGACCACTGGTCACAGGAGAGCTCGTAAAGCCTGCGGAGTGAAAATTTCATTTTGGATTTCTAACCTAGCTTTAATTGACTCCAAAACTGGTTTCAAAATACAGGGTTGGCATTTCAACTATTTTGTCCATTTCTAAAGTGTTGACCTACAGTTCTTCCTTCTCAGATACTTTTATGGGACAAAGCTCTCAAAGTAAGATCATTTGCAATGTCCTCTGAGCTCCACTTTACTTGCTTTCTCTTCTTTAACAAACAGCGAATTTGTCCTGGTGTGAATCACCGAGAAAGTGTAGTTCTTGCATCCGAACACACACATTTATGCTTCTTAATGTGAGACACATTACGTTTTATAGATGCAACCTGTTTAACTTTTTTCATGGACTTAATTTTTTTGTTCCGTAGAGCATTTTTAATCCTCAAACTTATCAATTCTTTCTTTACTTTTTGAATGTCTTGGTTCTTAAGTGAAATTACCGGATCAGTACAAAAGTCTGTGTTGTTAGATTGCTCCAGCTTACTTTTCTTCGGAGACAGAATTTTCAACGTTGAGAGAGCTCCTTTATTTTTTATTTATTTATTTGTTTTTACGTTCTAACATCATGACTCTCTCTCTCTCTCTCTCTCTCTCTCTTACAACGCTATCAGTAACATTTGAGGTGCTAGGACCTGCAGTTTAAAATTTATTTCCGTGCTAATTTGATATTTTTTGAGACGGAACAGTAATTTCCATGTAGGTAGATCCACCAATTCATTCTGCATGTCTAGTTTGTAATCACTTCCACAAAAAGTTCAGAACAAATTCTTGCACTATTAACATTAATTTTGTCCTCTCGCTTACAACGAACAATCCACTTACGCTATAGTTCAATATTTTTTTGGAAAACGATACTAAATTACGCCTTCAGCTTTACGGCCGCTATTGCTACATTCAGCAACTGCACAATACGACGTATTTCTTAACAACTGAACACTCGGCAGGCCAAGAAATACACATAAACGATCATGAACTCACGTTTACGCCACAGTAAAATGCTGAGTGACACTATTGTAACATAATCAGCGATAGTTGCAGTTCTGCACGGCAAGCAAAAATCCGGGACGTCGATTTTACAGCCCATGCACAGCGCGCGATTCTATACGGCGGGCACCGAACGAGGTGGCGCAGTGGTTAACACACTCGACTCGCATTCGGGAGGACGACAGTTCAAGCCCGCGTTCGGCTATCCTGATTCGGGCTTACCGTGATTTGCCTAAATCACTTCAGCTAATGCCGGGATGGCTCCCTTGAAAAAGAAAACGCCAGTTTCCTTCCCCATCCTTCCCGAGTCCAATGGGACCAAACAGTGAGGTCATCGGTCCCATCGGATTCGGGAAGGATGGGGAAGGAAACCGGCGGTGTCCTTTCAAGGGAGCCATCCCGATGGGACCAATGACCCCGCTGTTTGGTCCCCTCTTCCAAACCAACCGATCAGCGGCGGGCAAAGGCCCAAGATGTCGGTTTAAGACCATCCTGCGCCTTACAACCTACAGAAATTTTCCATTCTATTAGATTTTAAACTTTGCGATAAAGTGCTTGCCTGCGAGCATTGGTTAAGCTTTTCTAGGCAGGGCTGGTTTAAGGCCCAAGTCACATAAGCTGCCGCTTGGGACCAAAGCAACATGTAGACAGTCTATAGAGCGTGTTGTGTTAGAACAGCGCTATTTGGGCGAGCGCTGTCCAGTTGGAAAACACCCCCTGAAATGCTGTTCGAATCACCAGACGTACATATTTGCATTCTTAGTGCGTGGTATAACCACGAGAGCACTCCTGCTGTCATACGAAATCACATCCCAAAGCATAACTCCAGGTATGGGACCAGTGTGTGTAGCACGCTCTCAACCGGTGTCCTTATAACCAACACACAGGCCGCCACTGGCACCGAGACAACAACAGCTTACATCAGGAAACACAACAGACTCCCACACTGCCCTCTAATGAGCACTCGCTTGGCATCATTGAAATCGGCCGTGGTTTGGGGTCAAGGGAATACACGCTACAGGAGCTGATATCGAAGCAATCTATTTGTAACAGTTCGTTGTGTCACTATGGCGCCAACGGTAGCTCAGATTGCCACTGCAGAAGCAGTGTTTTGCGCCAGAGCCACACGCCGAACATGATGATCTTGCTTCTCGGTCTACCCGTGCTCACTTTAATGTGCAAAATTTATCGAGGAGCTCTGTCACCCGCCAGGGTAGCCGAGAGCGCTAACGCGCTGCTTCCTGGACTCGGGTAGACGCGCCGGTCGCGTATCGAATCCGCCCGGCGGATTAACGACGAGGGCTGATGTGCTGGCCAACCTGGATGTGGTTTTTAGGCGGTTTTCCACGTCCCGCCAGGTGAATACCGGGCTGGTCCCCATGTCCCGCCTCAGTTGCACGGCTCGCAGAACACATTCGCACTATTCCATGGATTACACTGGATGCAGACAGTTGGTGTACACTAATTCCGTCCCGGGGGGTACAGGGTGGTGGCAGGAAGGGCATCTGGCCACCCCTTAAACATTAACATGCCAAATCCGATTAAAGATGGCTGACCCTGCTTAACTGCGGGACAAGGCTCAAGCGATAGATAGATAAAAAGAATCGAGAAGCTCTGTCGTCTCACATCCGCTAGAGATGCCCATGTCTTTTCAAGAACTGTGTGTTTGGTATGAAGTCATCATACCTGGCGTTTGTAATGTGTCCAAGCTAATGCTCGGTACACAATCAATTTGGCGCATAGTGTCAGATCATTATTCATGAACACATTCAAAGACAAAATGGACAGCACATACTCTGTTCCCCATGTCCAATTCCGGTGAGCAGCTGATAATATACTTCCTAGACAGAGGAAGTGATCTATTTGTTCCAACGGTGGCTAGAAAGAGAGATACTGGAATCCAAAAAGGCAACTCCAGGAGCCGGTTGTGGGAGTGCCTTTGTTTTTATGATGTTGACATTCAGGCCAAGCCGTGGATATGCACTACTGCAACAAGTTACAGATATTTGCAGCTCTTCGGGTGTATGAACTGGAGATGCATGGTCTGCAGCATATTGCAGTTCAGTTACCTGGATGAGACCTGTGCACTGAATACTACGTTTAGTTCCCTTTTTCTGATGTCTCATATTTGCGCCCTAACACGATCCTACTGAAACGGCGAATTCATTGGTTATTTTCCAAAGAGGCTATGATTCCAGTGAAGATGTTAACAGTTGTATGTAACATTAAGTCTGTACCTTCAGGTCCTTCTGCCCTTTTTTGGATCAAATCGCCGACAAAATCCTGCTTCGACGATCTCAGATTTTTCAGGCAATGTACTTATTCATTTAGGAATATAGAGGACGAAATAGGATGATGCAACCAACTCCAGCACTCTTGAGCTAATGTCGTTGTCGAATGGAAGGAAAGGTCTGACTGTAGAAACATGTTTCTCCGTATCACGGTTCTGCAAGAGATTGGTTTCGAAAAAGAAATTGAGACACTGCGACAAGATATGGTAAATATCTTGCCCTATAGAATTCCAAACTGGTCTTTCTTGTAGTCTGGAGCCAAACAACCTACGTTTCCCCATTATGCACTACACTCACTCATTGATAAATCGAGTTGTAATCACACATCGGATCTCTGTTATCATTTGATTTGATATCTCCTCCCAAAGCACACACACGTGCCAGAACGGTTATGATGTGTGTTAGAAAAACTTTTCGACGAAGCTATCAGCTTTGCTCGTCTCCTGTAGTATACAGGGTGAGTCACGTTAGACATAACATCATTTACATCGTGAACGGTTACACATGTCGAAACGCGGATTTCGGCAAATGTTAGGGTGTCGAGCGGCACGCACTGTTTTGTTTGGTTAATGTTTCTAGCTCTGATTTTAACGGAGATATTGAAACAAGTACACTTTTTTAAGTGGAACAGTATAATTTTTATAACCGCATTCGATAGCTCTTGAGAAGACAGTTACATTGACATAGTACCTGTTAATTTTGCCGTCAAAACCTGTTTTAAAAAAATTCGAGAAATGTCCTAGAACCTGAGAGCACGATGGCCTGAATCGGGATTAGCGGGGCAAACACCTCCAACCAGAGCTCTCGCGCTACACTTGTCAAAATGTCAACACATTTATCTGTTTTCTTGTCTGCACTGCAGATCGCTCATTTCTGCTTCAACATTCGTTGCGTGTAGACGTGTACACCAATGAGTAGAATTTGGATATACTCCTTTTATTTGGTGAATGTAAAAGAAATGCCATAAAAACAGTACAGCGGTATGGGGCTACTATCCAGATCGCCAATATCTGATGTTTCAGGCAATTGCACAAATTATTCGAATTATTAAGACAGGTAACTTGAACGTCAAAAAGAGAACAAGAAAGAGAACACGAGTAAGCTGTTCTGACTACTACGCTAATGTTTCCGTACAGCGGTGCGGTACATATTGCCGAGAGTGTGGTATCAGCCAGACGAGTATCATTCGGATCCTGCATCGACAGAATTTCCATCCCTGTCATCTGTCTCTACATCAGGCACTCGACGACCGTTATTTCGAACGTCATACAGAATTTTGTCGGTTTGCGCTACAGCAAATGAGAGACGAACCTACGTTTCTCTAACGTGTGTTCTTTACCAGTGAAACAACGTTTACTAACTACGCTAATGTACATTTGCATAACACGCACTACCGGGCAGCCGGAAATCCACACTGGCTTCGTCAGGTGCGACATCAACGGGCATGGAGCGTAAACGTATGGAGCTGCATCATAGGAAGTACATGTGGAACCTTCCTTCATCTCGGACGTTCTAAATGGCCATTCGTACGCACACGTTCTGACGAACATTTCCGATTCTTCTCTAAGAGGTACCACGGGATATTCGACAGTATGTGTGGCTGCAACACGACGGTTGTCCAGCTAAATCGTCCCATGTTGCAACCCAAATACTGAGCGAGAGCTTTACTGAACGTCGGATAGAACGAAATTCTGTTGTCGAATGGCCTGTAAAATGTCCCGATTTGACTTCTCTGGATTTGTTTCTTTGGGGAGCACTCAAAGATGCAGTCTGTGACGAAGCCCCAACTACGCCAGACGGTATGTGTCGTCGAATAGCCAGTGCGTGCTCTGCTGCATCATCCAATGTAATCACATCTGTTCTCGTTCTTTCGGACGGCGATTGCAAATGTCCCTTTCAGTCCATAATCAGCAGTTTGAGCACTTGCTTAAGTAAAGGATAAAGGTATTTGTTTAGAAGACAGAATATATGTTACATGATTTGGGTGGTTGCCAAATCATTGTCAGTAAATTGTTCGTTTCTCTTATATATGTACCAAACTGCACTGCAATGTCAAGCAAGCCGACAGCACGTATTGCATTGTTATTACGCGCTTATGTTCAGCATGAAACGACGTTTCGTTAAGAAGAATATTTATTTCGGGTTGTACAGGTGGTCACCAAAGTATTTTTAATAAAATGTTTAGTTCAACGAATGTACCACATATGATATAATTTACAGCAGTGTTGCCCAACAGCATGTATTTTACCTCTATGAAGTGAACAGCCACGTACAGGAAAAGATAGATCAAATCTTCCTTCTAGGATTTAGATATGTACTACAATTGCTTTTTGCAGCGTATAATAACCCTTTATTTTTGAAGAATGAACAGTTGATTTCTTTGTTTCAGCTCACGTAAATCTGGAAGGATACACAAATGTGAAATAGTTTTGCTAGATCCTTTATGAGGTGCTAAATGCTAGCCTATGTCGTATTTCTATATACAACATTCGTAGGTGAAGCTAGATTTACGTCGTAGGTTTATTCAAGGGGAAATAAAGCTTTATTCTCGTAGCGCAGGCGTACCTTATGGTATACAACTATTCAGCCTGGTCCGAGACGCCTGCCTGACAGTATTTGCACCGCAGATGCCGTTTCCGGCCACCATGCTCTCAAATTCAAGGACATTTCTCGATTTTTTTTACAATAGGTTTCAACGTGTACATTAAAAAACGCTATATCACTGTAAATGTTTTTCAAAGAGCTATCGAATGTAAGTATAAAAAGCATACTGATCCATTTAAAAAACCTACTTATTTCAATTTGTTGATACCAGCGCTAAAAACATTAACAAAAAAAAACATACGTGCCCCTCGGCGCCCTAACATTTGACGAAAACCGCATTTTGATATCTGTAACCGTTCACGAAATAAAGGGTGTGTTACATCTTACGTGACTCACCCTGTATATTGGAAATCATTTCTGTGATTGCATGAGAGCACATAGCACTTTTACAAGGGCCTCACTGGTAGTATCCACGAAATAATTAAATTTCATAGCTCTTTATACTTCGTATTTTTAAATATTCAAGAGGTTTCTGACGCAAATCTTAACAAAATCTGCACTCACAGCCCCTAGCATTTATTCAGCCTCAGTTGGTGAAACGATAGAGAGTCTAGATGTGGGAGTGATAAGACTCTGAGCATAGAAGACTTGAAGATTCCGCACTTCTATTATTATTATTTCAAATTTTTACGTATGTGAATTCTCAGACATTTAAGAACTTAGCCCAGAGGCCCTCAGCACAACTATTTAAAAACTCCTTTGACAACGAAAGTTAAGGAATTCGGAAACATTTTACAAAATGCAAATTTAAAAGACAATAATCAAAACCAGAAAGAAGAAAAGGAGAGGGGAACCTGAAGGTATAGACCTAAAGCCACCTCGTACTTCTGTCGAATTATTTCTCTTCAGTGAAATCATGTCCTTGGAAAAGTAACCTAAAAGAACGCATTTTGAGTAAGACCATCTTAAACTACAAATGTTGTATATTTATGTGAAAAAGGTATATTTTTGAAAATTTCCCTTGACATACAATTTACGTGCTTTGTTCATAATTTATTCCTCACGAAGTAGTAGTCCTTCGTGATTTATAGTTACTGTCAATAATTAAAGTTCCGTTCCACATTAATTTTTTTTCTTCTTTTGACGGTAATATGTATTGCCTGCGTTTATCGTAAATTAACGCTATCGTCTAATTTATTGGCGTACTTAACCTTAAAAACGTTCAAGAGAAAAAGTAAATTTGATAATAAGTTTTTCTGTTATATTAACAAATATTTCGTTTTGGCTGTTCATCGCTTCAGTTCTTAAAGGAAACAGACAATACTTGTAGCACATCAGGCTCATAAATTATAACAGAGTCAGCACGCTTAGTTTAAAGTTATTTGTCTACTGTAAAACATTGCACCAGTCACAATGCAACCCCATTGCGTATGCTGTTTTCAGGCACAGGATGAGTTAGTTACTATTCGTAAGCAGCTGGAAATCGCCATGACTACTGTCAAGTTGCTCTGAATGGATGTGTTGGAAGGGCTACCCAGGGTCATTTAGCAGAGGTATCTCAAGTACTGTCTTCTCCTATGGCTACTGACTCCTCTGCAGGAAGTACAGGATATATCAATACTCGTCCACAGGACTTGTGAGTGGTGTATCAGCGTTTGGTGTATGCTCCATGTTCAGGGGTGACAGGGATCAGGCACAACTCACACTGTTACACCCAACACCCTAACCAACCAGTCTGAGGTCCTGCTCTACACTGAATCTGAAACTGAGCAAGTGAGAGCCACCTAGGTTTTTGGGGAACATGCTGTGTCTCGTGTAGTAGCGAGGAACGACGGTTCAGGTGTGCGACGAATAATGGTACCCCTTACGGAAATGGCACCATGGGATGAAAAGGAACATCAGGTGTACTCAGTGCGTATACCAGGGGCCTCATTCAGCATCTTGAGGAGGCTGTTCCGACGGCAACAGGGGAATGGGGTGCAATCAACTGCATATTGTGTAGCTTGTTTGGACAAACGATGTCTGTCGCCTGAGCACCGAGGTCATACTTGGATCATTCCATCGACCAGCAGAGGAAGTCGGGCATACTAGCCTCGTTGAAGGTGTTTCAACAAAGCTCACAATTTGCACCATTTTCCCACATCTGATTGATGTTCTTGTCATAGGTAAAGGCTGTTAGTGTGGAGCTAACGTTAGTGTCTGAAAGCTCAAGTACAAGGTAGAGACTGAAATTGAGAGTAGAAAAGCAAACGCTGAAATGCTTAACTCCTTATTCAAATGTCTCATTTAGAAAGAAATGCCCTGGAGTATTTCCCGAAATTACACTGGTGTACAAAACTTCAAGAAGAAGGTAAGTTTAGAATGATGTGTCAGTAACATAGCTCGATGAAGTTTTGACCAGACAAAGAAAGAACTATTAGTACAGGCGACTGAAAGAAATACGCAATTGCACGAACAGAAATGACACTTTGATTCAAAGACAATAATTATACTTAAGTCACTGCGATCCATAATGGTCCTCTGAATATTAAAAGAGCGGGAGATAGTTTTCACTAGGATGTGTGATCACAACGGACGGTAGTAAATCCTCTGGAACATGCTCGCAGACCTGCCACACCGTTAATAAGAAGTTCATTCGCCCACCAGCAAGGTTGACAACTTCTGGATGGACCTTGGTTTATGTGGACATGCTGGAATACGTCTCCCCAACGTATCCCACATGTGCGCGATGAGATTTAATTCGGGGGAACGGGCAGGACAGTCAGTTCCAAGAGCCCCTCTACCTGCGCTGTTCAATGGGATCGCGCATTGTCATCCACAAAAATGAAGTCAGCACCCAGTGCACCACTGAAAAGACGCACATGGAGGGGTGGGGGTGGGGAGAACAGTGCCACAGTAACGTTGACTGTGGTATCGTGTTAACAAAGATTTGGAGCGCTTCATGCTTCCTCTCATGCAACGGCCTTGCCGCAGTGGATGCACCGGTTTCCGTGAGATCACCGAAGTTAAGCGCTGTCGGGCGTGGCCGGCACTTGGATGGGTGACCATCCGGGCCGCCATGCGCTGTTGCCATTTTTCGGGGTGCACTCAGCATTGTGATGCCAACTGAGGAGCTACTCGACCTAATAGTAGCGGCTCCGGTCAAAGAAAACCATCAAAACGACTGGGAGAGCGGTGTGCTGACCACACGCCCCTCCTATCTGCATCCTCAACTGAGGATGACACGGTGGTCGGATGGTCCCGATGGGTCCACTTGTGGCCTAAAGACGGAGTGATGCTTCCTCGCACCACAACACGTGGACCACCAAAACGATCATGTTCGACAATGACCATGGTTGCATCAGTAGTTCCCCCAACTTAAATCCCACCGAGCACGTGTGGGATGCGTGGTGAGACGTATTGCAGCACGTACACATAAACGAGCAACCATCCAGTAGCTGTCAAACAACGCCCTACAGTAGGAACTCCTTATCAACCTTGTGACCAGCATGGGAGAACATCGCAGAGCATGCGCTGCCGTGCCTGGCGATCACAAACACTATTAAGAACCATGTCCAGGGGACCATCATGGAAGGTGGTGACTTCAGTGTAATTATTCTCTTTGAATAGAAAAGTCATTTCTGTTCGTCTCATTGTGTATTTCTTTCAGTTTCCTTCGTTCTCACTGCGTACTTCTTTCAGTTACTTCCTGTACTATGCTGTAGTAGTTATTTCCATGTAAAACACTGAAACGCTTAAAATACACACAGCAAAAAAAGTTTTGCATACCCCAGTTCCCAGAAATTCTGAAGACAGACATAGACTATGAATATTGCATCATACACATTTCCTTTGACTGTTCAAAGATGTCACTAAACCTGCCCAAAGATGTAAACAACCATGCATGAGCAGCGCCTATTAGACAGAGGTGGTCCGACAGGCGGTCAGTTCCAGTCATTCCACCACGGAGGAGGTACACGGCTCGTGTTGTCTGTAATTCAGCCGTGCCTAGACGGTCAATACCGCTGTTCGATCGCGACCGCATTGTCACTTTGTGCCAGGAAGGGCTGTCAACAAGGGAAGTGTCCAGGCGTCTCGGAATGAACCAAAGCAATGTTGTTCTGACATGGAAGAGATACAGAGAGACAGGAACGGTCGATGACATGCCTCGCGCAGGCCGCCCAAGGGCTACTACTGCAGTGGATGACCGCTACCTACGGATTATAACTCGGAGGAACCCTGACAGCAACGCCACCCGGTTGAATAATGCTTGTCGTGCAGCTACAGGACGTCGTGTTTCGACTCATACTGTGCGCAACAGGCTACATGATGCGCAACTTCACTCTCGACGTCCATGGCGAGGTCCATCTTTGCAACCACAGCACCATACAGCGCGGTACAGATAGCCTCAACAGCATGCCGAATGGACCGCTCAATATTGGCATCACGTTCTCTTCACCGATGAGTGTCGCATATGCCATCAACCAGACAATCGTCAGAGACGTGTTTGGAGGCAACCCGGTCAGGCTGAACATCTTAGACACACTGCCCAGTGAGTGCAGCAGGGTGAAGGTTCCCAGCTGTTATGGGTGGCATTATGTGGGGCCGACGTACGCCGCTGGTGGTCATGGAAGGCGCAGTAACGGCTGTACGATACGTGAATGCCATCCTCCAACCGATTGTGCAACCATATCGGCAGCATGTTGGCGAGGCATTGGTGTTCATAGACGACACTTCGCGCCCCCATTGTGCACGTCTTGTGAACCTTCAGGATAACGACATCGGTCTACTAGAGTGGCCAGCACGTTCTCCAGGCACGAACCCTATCGAATATGCCTGGGATAGACTGAAAAGGGCTGTTTATGGACGGCGTGGCCCAGCAACCACTCTAAGGGATTTACGCCGAATTGCCGTTGATGAGTAGGACAATCAGCACCAACAGTGCCTTGATGAACTTGTGGATAGTATTCCACGACAAATACAGGCATGCATCAATGCCTTGATGAACTTGTGGATAGTATTCCACGACAAATACAGGCATGCATCAATGCAAGAGGACGGGCTACTGGGTATTAGAGGTACCGGTGTACAGCAATTTGGACCACCACATCTGAAGGTCTCGCTGTATGGTGGTACAACATGCAATGTGTGGTTTTCATGAGCAATAAAAAGGGCGGAAATGATGTTTATGTTTTTCTCTATTCCAATACTCTGTACAGGTTCCAGAACGCTAGGAACCGAAGTGATGCAAAACTTTTTGATTTGTGTACGTAATATTATAAGTCACACTAATCATTTCCCTCTCTATCGTCGAGTAACTCCTTTCCACTGCATTCAATTGTCTTGACACATAGGCCACAGGATGGTCGTTTCCATCGATTTCTCGGCTAACAATACATTCCAGTGCCTGATTAGATGCATCGCATGCCAGAATAAATGTTGGAAAACTAGAAATGGATTCGATGTCAGCACTTCTTTTATTTGTCAAATGCTTTCTGGCACTCTCACGTACACTTAAAGTTGACACCTTTTCGTAACAACCGCATCAACGGCCGTGCTGCTTCGACAAATCCCTTGACAAATTTCTACAGGTATTCGAGATCTCGAGGAAAGAACCTCTTTGAATATTTTTGGTTCTGGAAAATCCCGCAATGCCTGTACCAACCTCGGATCCGCCCTTAGTCAGGATCTTTCTCCGGTCATAATTTTGACGCCGTGTTTCGTGGCCACACGTGCTACTCCACCGCTTGTAGACATGTTCAACTGTCTGCAGCGAAACACCCAAAACTAGAGCGTCGCGTAACACCAAAGCCGCCTAACACGCGCTTAGTACTCTAGCATATCGAAGATATGTATCATAGTAACTCGACCACCCCATTGGCATGGTTCCCCCCTCTGAGGTATCAGTGTCTGTTGGTTAATCAGTATCTTGATGACTTGAGATGGGCAGAACAAGATTGTCTCTTTTTGCTACTGTGTAACATTCTTACTGTGACGTGGGACACACGCTCAAGGATACTTCAACTCAGTTACCAATAATTACCACTCAAACACAAACTCTAGCTTGTAATTTCTAACAGATTTTATTTAACAACTGCATGACAACAGCAAACTGCGGTTACCCCTGAATAATATGCTCGTACATAATTTCCCTAGAGTTTGAAAAGTTACTAAACAGACAAAATGTCTACGGGCGTCAAAGCCCACCCCAAACAATTAATAATTTTAAAACTCTCTTTACATAAATATTAAGAACCATACTAACAATAAGTGGTTTACTGAGAAAACTCCCACAGAACCAGGACACCTTGTAATATACAACAGCAGAAACAACTCACAATTTCTCTTTCTGAATAACATCTTAAAAACCCGGTAAATAAAAAGCATCTTTCAGGTATTACAAAACTTCAGTGACAAGTTATGGCACATCAGAGGTGCGCAGAACTACAACTCAGATCGAGCCTGAATGAAAGCAACGGAGGAGAAGGAAAGACGGACGCCTCGGCGTAAGCACGAATAAATAATAAAATACTCACTTAAATTCGCCAAAGAACTGGAGTCTACTGATAAACACAGCGATTGCGCTATAGGGCTGCAATGGATGACGAGCACCGCTGATTATTACACTGAAACAACAACATAAAACTACACAGCAACTGGGCAGTATCCAGATAACACTATCCTCAAAACATTAGAAAAATTTCAATACAGGAATACGGCCACAAGGGACCCAGAAGCCATTCACATAGTTGCCGACAGGCTTATTACTGTCAGAGCAGGAAGTGATAAACACGCACTCAATAGTTACAATCGACCGGACTCTAGCACACAATAAATTTTTCATCATTAACCCCCTGCTTGTCTACCTCTGAACACATTACCTAAATACCAGCAGACAGCCAGAATATCGAACCTGTGGTTATTTCGAAGTGCACAGACACGCACTTAGATATACACTCGTGCCTGTATCTCAAGTGCATCCAAAACAGGCACACCTCATTCACACAGGTAACCACAGTTTAATAAGTTGTGCACCAGTGGTCAATACGAAACTGATAACATGGGCGTCCAAACACTGGGAGAGCCGTTAATTGCAGACAGCAGGGAATTCAATATACACTCCTGGAAATTGAAATAAGAACACCGTGAATTCATTGTCCCAGGAAGGGGAAACTTTATTGACACATTCCTGGGGTCAGATACATCACATGATCACACTGACAGAACCACAGGCACATAGACACAGGCAACAGAGCATGCACAATGTCGGCACTAGTACAGTGTATATCCACCTTTCGCAGCAATGCAGGCTGCTATTCTCCCATGGAGACGATCGTAGCTAGAGCACGTTGGGTGGCACGGGATACATCCGGACGTGCATTGTCCTGTTGGAACAGCAAGTTCCCTTGCCGGTCTAGGAATGATAGAACGATGGGTTCGATGACGGTTTGGATGTACCATGCACTATTCAGTGTCCCCTCGACGATCACCAGTGGTGTACGGCCAGTGTAGGAGATCGCTCCCCACACCATGATGCCGGGTGTTGGCCCTGTGTGTCTCGGTCGTATGCAGTCCTGATTGTGGCGCTCACCTGCACGGCGCCAAACACACATACGACCATCATTGGCACCAAGGCAGAAGCGACTCTCATCGCTGAAGACGACACGTCTCCATTCGTCCCTCCATTCACGCCTGTCGCGACACCACTGGAGGCGGGCTGCACGATGTCGGGGCGTGAGCGGAAGACGGCCTAACGGTGTGCGGGACCGTAGCCCAGCTTCATGGAGACGGTTGCGAATGGTCCTCACCGATACCCCAGGAGCAACAGTGTCCCCAATTTGCTGGGAAGTGGCGGTGCGGTCCCCTACGGCACTGCGTAGGATCCTACGGTCTTGGCGTGCATCCGTGCGTCGCTGCGGTCCGGTCCCATGTCGACGGGCACGTGCACCTTCCGCCGACCACTGGCGACAACATCGATGTACTGTGGAGACCTCACGCCCCACGTGTTGAGCAATTTGGCGGTACGTCCACCCGGCCTCCCGCATGCCCACTATACGCCCTCGCTCAAAGTCCGTCAACTGCACATACGGTTCACGTCCACGCTGTCGCGGCATGCTACCAGTGTTAAAGACTGCGATGGAGCTCCGTATGCCACGGCAAACTGGCTGACACTGACGGCGGCGGTGCACAAATGCTGCGCAGCTAGCGCCATTCGACGGCCAACACCGCGGTTCCTGGTGTGTCCGCTGTGCCGTGCGTGTGATCATTGCTTGTACAGCCCTCTCGCAGTGTCCGGAGCAAGTATGGTGGGTCTGACACACCGGTGTCAATGTGTTCTTTTTTCCATTTCCAGGAGTGTACATATATACAGAAGAACTTTAAGAACCTGAATAATTCACACCGTTTGATTCCGTAGCGTATCTGGTTGCCGGCAGGTACATTCCAAAGCCACTTACACATGTTCACATCGTTTAGCAGCAGAGACGAGACCATCGCGCTCTCGCTAGACGCAGTACACACTCGCCGACCGCACGCACGACTCCATATGTTTTCATTTTTCTCATTATGTTCCTGGAAAAGAATGTCACATTCTCTCCACGGGTTCTCATTTAAGTTCCTGAAGTATACTTGTGTGTTGCTCGAATCTGCTGCTAACAAATCTGGCAGCCCACCTCTGAATTGCTTCGACTTCTTTCTTTAAGCCGACCTGGTGCGGACTCCCCAACACTTCAACAGTACTCAAGAATAGGTAGCACTAGCATCCTATATGCTGTCTCCTTTACAAACGAAGCACACTTTTCCAAAATTCTTCCAATAAACCGAAGTCAACCATTCATCTTCCCTACCTCAGTCCTCACGTGCTCCTTCCATTTCACATCGCTTTGCAACATCACGTCCAGAATTTAAACGACGTGACTGTGTAGCAGGACACTACTATTGCTATATTCTAACATTACTGGTTTATTTTTCCTACTGATCTGCATTAACTTATATTTTTCTACATTTAGAGCGAACTGAAATTCATCACACCAACTAGATATTTCGTCTGACTCATCTTGCATCCTCCTACAGTTATGCGACGACGACACCTTTCCCTACACCACAACATCAACAACAAACAGCCGCAGATAGCTACTCAAGCCATCTGTCATATCCTTTATGTGTATAGAAAATAACATCTGTCCTATCACACTTCCATGGGACGTCCTTGACGATTCCTCTCTGACTAAGCAATACTAGCTGTCTAGAACAACGTACTGAGTTGAGGGCTTAAGAAGTCTTCGAAACACACACATATGTATCAGATAATATCAGATAATGTACAAAAGTGGCAAAAGAAATCAGGTGGCTCATGCCGCCTCAAGAGAGTGATATGAGGGCAGTTGGCATGTGCAAGCAAGCAGAAGGCATCGTGGGTCAAAACAGGAAGAGAAGGCACTGACTGTCGCAGCTAAGTGATCCTAAAAGACAGGAGCTAGAGATGACCTGCTTGGTCAATGACCCCATGTTACCTGACCAAATTGTTAGGGAAAAAACTGCTGTAAAATCTTCAATCTTAGGAGATACCAGGGCGATAAAGAGTGAGGGTAATAACTTTATTTCTGATGTAACTCTTCAGGCTTTCCCGGCGAGATCTTGACATGTGGAAAAATCGGGTCTACTGCCGGATGTTTGTGTCGCTCTGACACAATATTTCGGCCACGTAACTCGTCACCTTTTTCAGGTGCTAACTGAGACTTCCACATGTCAACTTCATTTCTGTTCCATTTTTGGGGAACGTATCATACAAGATAAGCACACTTCTACAGAAGTAATACGGTTACAGAGTTGCCTTTTCCGTAAAAAATAGCTTAAAACAAAGAGTGATTCATAGTATTGGGGTACGCGAAGAACATGTCACTAAACCCGGAGTTAACAAAATTACTTGTAACGACTGGCCCAACTATCACGTTGGACAGACAGGTAGACCCATTAAAGTAAGATATAAAGAACACATGCTAAGTAAAAATGGGGAAAACGAGTACAATTCCACGTTTACTGAACGTCTATTGCTCTTACAGCATACGCCGCGTGAACTGGATGACGTGGAATTGCTGCCCGAAGTGAGTAGGGATTACAGGCTGGACCTGTTCGAGGAGTTAGAAATCTATCTCAAAAAGATGGATTTATTCTTAACGAACAGGTGTACCTTAGAAACAAAAATTTTTTGGACAGTTTCAAACTCCTTCTTGCTCTAACGTAAAATAGTCTGGCTGACTAGAAGCTAGTTTTCTTGTCTGTTGATGATGGTGAGATGCTCCTTTCCTGTCTTGTCGGGATTTTACGTATTTTGATGATTGTTGTTCGCGGTTTTCGATGTGTATGTGTGGTTTATATGATTCTATTATGTTTTTTATTCATGACGGCAGATAGTTTCGATTTACTACAACATTTTCTTCGTTTTCGCTAGTATGTATCCTAGTCTTTAATTTGCGCGAGATTTTCGCGCATAACACTAGTGCCCTCTCTTGTTAGATGTGTTCCTTAGCGCAAGCTTCACCTGCTTGACACTAGGACACAGGCAAATTGGTGTTAATATTTTCTATTGTATGTAGGTGTTTTAAATGATTTTAATATGTTTTATTTATTAAGACATAGCGTTTGAACTAGCACAACCTTTAAAAATTTGATACGCATGAGTATGTATCCCTGGGTTTTAATGTGCGCGAGTGTCTCGCGCATACCATAAGTACCCTGTCTCGGTGAAACTGTCTGCGCCGGCCGGTGTGGCCGTACGGTTCTAGGCGCTTCAGTCTGGAACCGCGTGACCGCTACGGTCGCAGGTTCGAATCCTGCCTCGGGCATGGATGTGTGTGATGTCCTTAGGTTAGTTAGGTTTAAGTAGTTCTTAGTTCTAGGGGACTGATGACCGCAGATGTTAAGTCCCACAGTGCTCAGAGCCATTTGAACCATTTTTTTGAAATTGTCAGCCCTAGAGATTCCACACCCTCTTTACTCTAGTTAACAGGCTAAGTACTGATAATATGCCGTGTTCGCATCGATCATCTCTTCATAATTATGCTGTACAGATGTTGGTGATATTTTAACTACTGACGACGCCTTTGGCTCCACTGCAGGATGTGATTTTAGTAAGTGACCAAACGTTTTTGTGGTTGTAATACCTAGATAATTTTCATGGTTACCTAAAGCTGTAAGTGTTTTTTTTTCCTTCTATCTCAGTTATGGTGCTAAGTTTTTTGCTAACGAAGGTGTCTTCCGGTTCAGGTGTATTTTTGC
This sequence comes from Schistocerca piceifrons, assembly GCF_021461385.2. Classification (NCBI taxonomy): domain Eukaryota; kingdom Metazoa; phylum Arthropoda; class Insecta; order Orthoptera; family Acrididae; genus Schistocerca; species Schistocerca piceifrons. The sequence continues at coordinate 323,527,611 of NC_060140.1, forward strand.
TTCCGATGAAGGTGTATTTAGATATACCGAAACCGTGGTCAAGGATTTCAATAAATCTTTATCCTGCAACTGTTTGGCTGTTATCATTTACCGTGAACCTGAAAGGAATTGCTCGGGTCAATGGATGTAGGTCCATTTCAATCAGCTTCCGAGCGAACACTGCAAAGGGGACTACATACGGTACAAGTTTGGAATCGAGAACCTCTCGGCGACACATAAAGCTGCTCATTTTCGACGGGTCAAACAACACAGAAGCGGGACAGTAGTTAACAACTGGCATACACTGTAGCCTCCTCTCAAATTGTGCAAAATGTCGAGTGCGCCGACGTGCTGATGACGCGTTCAGCCCGCTCTGTGTGACGTGTGTACTCGTGCCGGAGGTGGTTGTACGGTGTTTAGATGGAGTCTTTCGTTAAGTGTCTTGAGCACAAAGTTACTGTGAACATGAACCAGAAGGCACAAAAAGTTCTCAGGTTTCCAGCCACATCAAGTGGTTAAAATTATACGAGCTTCTGGCCAAGCACTCCTTGCCAGTTGTCAAGTGGTATGACTGCTTGTGGGCTGCTGGAACGCCCTTTTATACACTAACTGTCGGCTGTGACGTCACAGGTGCTCGCGGCATCACCATACTTGGACATACGTTGTTTTCGGTGTGCCCAATTCAATCGCTGGATCCCACGCCGCGCTGAGCTGCTGGCCATCATCTCTGTTTCGGTTGTTATGGGTGATATTTATTTCAATGACTTACACAGTCCCGGAAACCGTTAGTGTGAGCTACGACAGACCGTTCATCAAATGTTATCCGACGACCATTTTCTAAAGCATGCTCAGCCAAAACGGATGTCTCGGGATAGCGTAGGCAACAAAACCTCTCATGCTCCTCCGTGCGGTTTTCTACAGTGCATGCTGTTTGTCCGACGTAAGAGAGGCAACACACGCAAGGTGTCTTGTGGACCTCAGGTGTTCTTTAACTGGCTTCAGCAGCTGACGGATTTTCGTCGGAGGCCTGATGATCGATTTGATCTTGTTCTTTTTTTTTCAGTAGGTGGTTAATCTTGCCCGACACAGTCACAGAACAGCGAGAAAGAAGGTTTCTTTTCATATTACTTGACGGTGGTCTTATTGTGATTCTTATTTGAAATCATTTATTTGATGAATATTACAGGTTGCGAGTGCAGCCAGTCTTACGTCGGACAAACAGTACACGTTGTGGAACAACTCAGAAAGAAACTTGAGAAGTTTTATCTCCTACGCTACCCCGAAAAAATCCGCTTTGGCTAAGCATGCTTTAGAGAACAGGCACCGGATAAAATCTGACGCACCATAGTGGTTCGCACAAACGGCTTCTGGGACTTCGTAATTAGAGAAGCCATTGAAATATTAGTAAAAATCTTCGATTACATCCTTAATGGAGACGACCGCCTGCGTCTCAACGCGGCGTGGGATCCAACGATCTCGAAGTTAACCCTTTCAGACCCTCTGGCTACAATTGTGTACATTAACTTTTACAGTCTGTTAGCTGCAACAGAAGTACTTGTTCCCTAAGCGAACCTGAGCCACACACTTGTAAATGTTCAACCTTTTCATCACGCGCAAACGCTGCCAACCGTTGGGCATCACTATAAAAATATCAGCAAGTCAATGTAGCAGTGCGCAGCAACTCGTGACTACCAGAATACATGGTTCGCAATATTCCAGTATATAATTTGAATATTGTTGTTATTTTACATGGAAATTATTGAATGATAATTTTACTAATTATTACAATAGACAATATTTAATAATTAGTTATTTTAGTCCTTAAAGTGAAGCCAAGTGAACAAAGTAAGTTTTGGAAACGGGTACATATTTTTCTATAAATCTTGCTCCTAAAATCATTAAAATATCAACTAAGACCAATACCACATAAGCAAAAATTTTTCTTCCTCCAGAAAAATTTCGGGTCTGAAAGGGTTAAAGCGGGCATGTAGAGCGCCGAGTCAATGTACGCCGATATACGGCATTGCTGCGAGCACCAGCGGCGTCAGGCCAGCATGTAGCATGTATAAGGGCGTGTGAGCAGCCCCGAGGCGGTTATGTCACTTGACAATGGCCAAGAAGTGCTTCGCCAAAAGCTTGTGTAATTTTAATGACTTGCCACGACTGGAAACCCGAGAACATTTAATGATACCGCTACGAGACTGTGTTCTTACACGAACCAGGCTGTTTATTTCAACATTTTCGGCGACCAAACCCCGAACTTTCCCTGCATTTCATGATGGGTACACGTGAATTATTTCTTCTTCTACTATGGCAATGGCTGTATTAATACGTTACTGCCGCGCGTGGTCTAGGGCCCCTTATCCCGGTTGGGGCGGCTTACCGCGTCAGAGGTTCGAGTCCTCCCTCGGACATGAGTGTGTGTGTTGTCCTTAGCCTAAGTTAGTGTACGATCGATTAAGTAATGTTTAAGCCTAGGGACCGTTGACCTCAGCAGTTTGGTCGCATAGGAACTTACCATAAATTTCCAATTTCCAATACGTTACTGGGTCGACGACCGCTCATTCTGTCACACCTCAACTTGCCTGCTAAATCACCCAGCCTTCCTTCCACAGCAAATGTCTGGGACTATTTGGAAATGTAGCAGTTAAGATCCCTGAAATTTTGTACGTGTAAGGTCTCGAATAATGCTATATGTGTCATACTTGAAGAAACTTATGGACGCTCTCTCTCGTCGAACTGAGGCGATTACAAAAATTAGAGTACGTAGTAAGTTACTTGGCCACTAGCTGCGCGGAGAACGCATTAGGGCCTCCGGTATAACCGCCAGGTTGTCGGATGGAAGCATGCAAACGTGCGTGCATTGTGTTGTACAGATGCCGGATATCAGTTTGTGGGATGGAGTTCCATGCCTGTTGCACTTGATCGGTCGGTTGATGCAGGCTGCGGAAGACGCCGCAATCATCGTCCAATGATGTCCCATATGTGCTCTATTGGAGACAGATCTGCTAATCGAGCGAGCCAAGGTAACATTTCAACACTCCGTAGAGCATATTGAGTTACAATAGCGGTATGTGGGCCAGCGTTATTCTGTTGGAAAACACTCCCTGGAATACTGTTTATGAATGGGAGCATAACAGGTCGGATCACCAGATTGACGTACAAATTAGCAGTCAGGGTGTGTGGGATAACCACGAGAGTGCTCCTACTGTCATACGAAATCGCACCCCAGACCGTAAGTCCAGTGTGTCTAGCACGCGCACAGGTTGGTTGCAGGCCCTCGACTGGCTTCCTTCTAACCAACACACGACCGTCACTGGACAAAGCCATCAGAAAACACAACAGAGCTCCACCCCGTCGCCCAACGAGCTGTCACTTGACATCACTGAAGTCGCTAATGGCAGTGGTTTGAGGCAGTGGCTTGAGCCTGTTCGGAGCTGTCCTTGAAGTAACTGGTTTGTAACAGTTCGTTGTGTCACTGTGGTGTCAACTGCAGCTCAGATTGCTATTGCAGACACAGTGCGATGCACCAGAGCCATAGGCCGAACATGCTGGTCTTCTTTCTCGTTAGTGCCACGTGGGTGTCGGGCGACTGGTCTCCTTGTGGCCGTACATTGTCGTGACCATCGCTGCCAGCAATCATCTACTGTGGCTATATTCATACCCAGTCTTTTTGCAGTACTGCAGAAGGAACAGCCAGCTTTTCATAGCCTTATTAAACGACCCCGTTCAAGCTCAGTGAAGTGTTGATAAAAGTTTTCTCGGCGTCTTACTGGCATTCTTGGTTAAATCGACTGAGTTCGTCCAGTCTCAAATGTAATTAACGCTCACGACCGTTATTACAGCGTGTATTTAAAGCAAACGTGCTTTGCATCCACATAGTGGAGCAACTAGCGCCACTCTTACGCAGTTAGTGCCAAATTTGAACAGACGTCATATTTCAGATGTAGAAACATGACTACCGATTTCCTTTCATGTCGCACAACTCTTTGGTGATGTTTGCAATTTTTTCATTTAGTATATTTGGCAAAGTATTCTTCGTTTTGCACGCTGTATTTTGCCAAAAGACCTTTCGGTATGTCAAACTGTTTATGAGGGATGTAACGAATATTTCTCTTTCACTCTATCGTTTGTGCATGTCTGGCAGCGAGTCCACTACGTCCATTCAATTTTCTCGAGATTGCAGATAGATAGAGCTCTCGTCTCAAGTTTAAAAGAGAAATTCAACATCTTAGCTACATTTTGTAATCAGCACTGTGTACTCTAACATTGAAGAAACGCAGACTCATAAGAAAATTGTCGAATTTCGCACAGTAGTTTATGTAGTGGTGAAATATCACAATAACTATGATCATTAACGAAGTAATCGGCAGGTCATCATGAAGATCGATTTCCCTGTACGCCGTTCGAGAACGTAACGATAGACAAATAACTCGGATTTTTGTATGTTCATCCTTGTGACTAGGGGACTATGGCCGTTCACTATTGTAAGAAAATGAAATTCGTAAAGCCGTCCTTATGATGTCATTTATTGTACAGCTACCAGTTTCGGTGCTTCGGTGTTTCAGTGTACCTTCTTCAGGATTTGGCTGATGCTGAAGGGATTAACACCATCGGTATACACGATCCATTGTGGCCAGTATAACTGGTTTATGCAGACTACCTGTAACTGTGATGTTGTCTCTCCAATCACCAACAGTTGACATTTGATGGTTGGTGAGACAACTTCATTGTTACAGGTAGTCTGCATAAACCAATTATACTGGCTACGATGCATCGTGCATATGGATGGTGTTAACCCCTTCAGCATCAGCTAAGAGCTGAAGATGGTGCACTGAAGCGCCAAAACTGGTAGCCGTACATTAAATGACATCAAAAGCACGGCTGTAGGTGTTTCATTTTCTTAAAATAGCTTGGATGTGGTTCGATGAAATATCTGCAAGGCGATTAATTGTGTGTAGCTGTACAAGGTCGATAACTTTGCTTCCGTCGTTTTTTCTCGAAGTTCGGAGCTCTATTGTGAAAAACTTACCAAAAAAATTATGAATGATGGTATTGCCCATCGCTGGCCACTACTGTCTTTCGGATAACGTACGAATCTCGTGGCGGAAGGACTGGGCGTCTTTTGTGGGGCTCCATGAATCGATTCAATTTTGCACTTGTTCATATGATCGGAAGTGCTGGTCAGCCAAACTGTACACCACTGATCGAAAAAGGTGGTAGTCAGAGAGAACAACGTATGGCAAATATGGCGGGAGGGACAGGACTTCTCATTTCAACGTTTCCATGTATATTTTGACGTCCGCTGGGCGGATTCGATACGCGACCGGCGCGCCTACCCGAGTCCAGGAAGCAGCGCGTTAGCGCTCTCGGCTACCCTGGCGGGTGACAGAGCTGACCTGCTGCAAAATTACCTTTACGTGTCTATCGCTGTATTGTGGCCGTTTGTGTTTCAGTGCTGGGCTCGAACGCATCAATTGCTTTCAATACTGATGTCCAGTGTCTTCGTCTGTTTCAGCAGCTAGGAAAACGTTCCGTCTTCCACTGCCACGTCGGTCTTCGACATCAAAATCACCGTTCTTAAGGCGTTGAATACATTCTCTGCACGTTCTTCCACTAATAGTTTCCTCACCACTGGTCTTACCCAGCATTCTAATAGCCACAGCCGTAGATTTCTTCATGTTAAAGCTGAAAATTAGAACTTCCCGCAAATGGCGAGAAATGGGTACGTAAGTTGACGTTGTTAATCGAGAATAATCTTATGAGGCGGCCATTGTGGCCGAGCGCTTCTAGGCGCTTCAGTGCGGAACCGCGCTGCTGCTACAGTCGGAGGTTCGAATCCTGCCTCGGGCATGGATGTGTGTGATGTCGTTAGGTTAGTTAGGTTTAAGTAGTTCTAAGTCTAGGGGACTGATGACCTCAGATGTTAAGTCCCATAGTGCTCAGAGCCATTTCAACCATTTTAACCTTGTGATGCAATCACAAATCGACTAATATTTATATGGCGTTATGTTTACAGAGGTTTAAGCTTATTAACCCCCCCCCCCCCCCCCCATGAACCATGGACCTTGCCGTTGGTGGGGAGGCTTGCGTGCCTCAGCGACACAGGTGGCCGTACCTTAGGTGCAGCCACAACGGATGGGTATGTGTTGAGAGGCCACACAAACGTGTGGTTCCTGAAGAGGGGCAGCTGCCTTTTCAGTAGTTGCAGGGGCAACAGTCTGGATGATTGACTGATCTGGCCTTGTAACACTAACCAAAACGGCCTTGCTGTGCTGGTACTGCGAACGGCTGAAAGGAGGAGGAGGAGATTAGTGTTTAACGTCCCGTCGACAACGAGGTCATTAGAGACGGAGCGCAAGCTCGGGTGAGGGAAGGATGGGGAAGGAAATCGGCCGTGCCCTTTCAAGGGAACCATCCCGGCATTTGCCCAAAGCGATTTAGGGAAATCGCGGAAAACCTAAATCAGGATGGCCGGAGACGGGATTGAACCGTCGTCCTCCCGAATGCGAGTCCAGTGTGCTAACCACTGCGCCACCTCGCTCGGTCGAACGGCTGAAAGCAAGGGGAAACTACAGCCCTAATTTTTTCCGATGGCATGCAGCTTTAGTGGTTAAATGATGATGGTGTCCTATTGGGTAAAATATTCCGGAGGTAAAATAGCCCCCCCCCCCCCCCCATTCGGATCACCGGGCGGGGACTACTCAGGAGGGCGTCGTTATGAGGAGAAATAAAACTGGCGTTCTACGGATCGGAGCGTGGAATGTCAGATCCTTTATAAGAGGTATTGAATAGAATAGGGGAGAAGAGGAGTTTGTGGCACAGCTTGACAAGAAGAAGGGACCGGTTGGTAGGGCATGTTCTGAGGCATCAAGGGATTACAAATTTAGCATTGGAGGGCAGCGTGGAGGGTAAAAATCGTGGAGGGAGACCAAGAGATGAATACACTAAGCAGATTCAGAAGGATGTAGGTTGCATTAAGTACTGGGAGGTGAAGAAGCTTGCACATGATAGAGTAGCATGGAGAGCTGCATCAAACCAGTCTCAGGACTGAAGACCACAACAACAACAAGCTTATTAAGCCTATGACCAACCACCTGAACCCCACTTGTCGCTACTGTCGTCTATTGCATAACAGCGGAAGCAAAGTTGTAGACCTAATAGATGTAAAGCTGATGAATTGGGCTACGAGATATGAATTATTTCTTTTACCGAATAGATTGCAGAGCAGCATGTGTGTGCACATTTCCGTTCCTACTGTGTAACTCTGTGTGCGGCTAGCGGACAAATAATGTTTCGTTCAAGGACAAAGGGTACAGCGACTCAAACCAAGACGGCCGCCCCTTCGGAACACAGCTGTGGACTCGCCCAGTGTTCAGAACGACAATACGTTTCTGCACAGGTGTCATGCTATCTCGAGAGAGTTGTACATATATTACTGCAAAGACGTCTTTCGGGGCGATTAATTTTGTCCGGTTTGCTTGTACACATCCTACGTGTGGTAAGTCCTCGGAACGAGGTCAGTGGGGAAGGAAGTGACTTACTGGCCGACGACAGTGTTGCCTGGTTTCGCTGCATTCCTGCCGGTACAATTAGGGGCGCCGTCGATAGCGTCCTTTTAATAAGTAAGAAGCGTTGCGCCAGCAATGAGGACGGAGCGGTGGGAACGGCAGGTGGCGGTCAGCCGAGTTCAATACGCGCGGCGCATCGCAGACCGACGGGCAGGTAGACAGCGGGAGTCGACTGTGGGCTGCCAGTCCGTCACCATGACAGGTAGGGAACGCCGACTGCGCTGCTCGCGTCCGCTGTACTGGCTGTCACACGCCGCGCGCACCTGTCGTCCGCGAATACTCCTGGAGAAGTTGATCTATCGAACTGGACCAGTCTATCGTGGTGTTAGGTCGTCTCTTTACTATATCATTTTTAGCACGCAACGTTAACCCAACACATCACGGGGCTTTGCGGATTTACTCGGCAAGTGAAAGACAAAAGCCACATGTCTACATCTACATCTACATGATTACTCTGCAATTCACATTTAAGTGCTTGGCAGAGGGTTCATCGAACCACAATCATACTATCTCTCTACCATTCCACTACCGAACAGCGAGCGGGAAAAACCAACACCTAAACCTTTCTGTTCGAGCTCTGATTTCTCTTATTTTATTTTGATGATCATTCCTACCTATGTAGGTTGGCCTCAACAAAATATTTTCTCATTCGGAAGAGAAAGTTGGTGACTGAAATTTCGTAAATAGATCTCGCCGCGACGAGAAACGTCTTTGCTTTAATGACTTCCATCCCAACCCGCGTATCATATCTGCCACACTCTCTCCCATATTACGTGATAATACAAAACGAGCTGTCCTTTTTTGCACCTTTTCGATGACCTCCGTCAATCCCACCTGGTAAGGATCCCACACCGTGCAGCAATATTCTAACAGAGGACGAACGAGTGTAGTGTAAGCTGTCTCTTTAGTGGACTTGTTGCATCTTTTAAGTGTCCTGCCAATGAAACGCAACCTTTGGCTCGCCTTCCCCACAATATTATCTATGTGGTCTTTCCAACTGAAGTTGTTCGTAATTTTAACACCCAGGTACTTAGTCGAATTGACAGCCTTGAGAATTGTACTATTTATAGAGTAATCGAATTCCAACGGATTTCTTTTGGAACTCATGTGGATCACCTCACACTTTTCGTTATTTAGCGTCAACTGCCACCTGCCACACCATACAGCAATCTTTTCTAAGTCCCTTTGCAACTGATACTGGTCTTCGGATGACCTTACTAGACGGTAAATTACAGCATCATCTGCGAACAACCTAAGAGAACTGCTCAGATTGTTACCCAGGTCATTTATATAGATCAGGGACAGCAGAGGTCCCAGGACGCTTCCCTGGGGAACACCTGATATCACTTCAGTTTTACTCGATGATTTGCCGTCTATTACTACGAACTGCGACCTTCCTGACGGGAAATCACGAAACCAGTCGCACAACTGAGACGATACCCCATAGGCCCGCAGCTTGATTAGAAGTCGCTTGTGAGGAACGGTGCCAAAAGCCTTCCGGAAATCTAGAAATACGGAATCAACTTGAGATACCCTGTCGATAGCGGCCATTACTTCGTGCAAATAAAGAGCTAGCTGTGTTGCACAAGAACGATGTTTTCTGAAACCATGCTGATTACGTATCAATAGATCGTTCCCTTCTAGGTGATTCATAATGTTTGAATACAGTATATGCTCCAAAACCCTACTGCAAGCCGACGTCAATGATATAGGTATGTAGTTCGATGGATTACTCCTACTACCCTTCTTAAACACTGGTGCGACCTGCGCAATTTTCCAATCTGTAGGTACAGATCTATCGCCGCCTACACTACAATTGTAAATGTTTCTTTAATACGTAACAGAAACAAGTCGACACAAATGGTGGTTATAATTAAGAATAGTTTGCTAGTTTTCTCCTTAATCGTCGATGTAGATGTGTTATCGATAGCTACGATGCCACGGCGTAGGTAAAAGTTCTTAGTTTGGTACTACGACACCGACACCGGCAGCGCCCTCTAGCCGGCGCTGTGCAGCTCTACGAGCGTCGCTCCAGGTTCTGCCCATTTGATCCCGAGGAGACGACCTAGCAACATTGTTTCATTTTCATGGTGGGCGAGCCACTACAGAAATTGCCTGTGTAACTTGTTAGCTTTTATACATTCGGCTTCGCACCTACGTGCATCTCAGCCAAAGTTAGGTAACAGTTTATGTATTCAAGTTAAAATTGTTGCGATATAGTAAAACCACTTTAATGTGTACGCAGTACTTAAAGTTGTACCTCACCTGCTCCTACTCGCTTCCCACGTTCGGTCTACGCTGCAGTTTACAGGAGCAGACCCACGCGCCGCTTTCCGGGCGTGATAGAAAAGTAGATGCATCACGTAATTTTACCCGTGCCACACACACCAGTCATACTTTTACGTCGATTAGCAACAATATTGTTGCTGCTCAACACTCTTGTGATTAAAATACTATACCATCGATCCTTTGGAGCTATAATAAGGAGAGTAATGACGTCACAAACTTCAAGGTGACGTTCAGCCTGTTAGTTGCCCCATACATTAGGTTCTGGTGGAAGTGTTTTCATCAAACGTGTCAGCCTGCTTCGTTTACGGGTGTACTAATCGTTCTGATTGTAGTGTAAAGAAATAACGTTTTAATCCACAGTGGACTCGTTTAAGCGATATGATCGGTGATGTCGTCAGTCATACGATCACACCGCCGCCTGACGGATCGATCTGCCGGATGCGATTCTCTCGATAAACGGAATATAAGAATGGCTGTGTTAGCTAAAGAGTACACAGCCAGTCGCAGTACTACTGCTCGCCGCGAGGCGCGCTACGCCACTTCATGTGCAGCAGGAGAGTGGTGCAGTTCTGCCAGTCTACAGTTCGTAGCCGCGCTCAGTGGTCAGCCAGCGCCAATGTTAGTCATCGTCTGCAGCTCAGTCATTGCTGCCATCAAGTCTTTGTAGCTCCGTTCCAAGCTAGTCTTCAAATTCACTCGATTCGACATTCAAGATTACGAGAGATTAATTCGTTACTGCAAGATTTGTGACTTGTAAATTCTGTCATTCTACAGACGCTTAGTCTAGTCGCGTCCTATAATTGTCAACCAACTGATCATGGACTACGGCAAAGTTAAGTAATAAATAATTTCTTATTTTGTACTCCTGCTAAGTAATTGTGGTTTCCTGTTGTAGCTACCAAGCAGTCTTGGCATAGTAGAACCCACGTTTCCACTTCCTTGGCTACCTCATATTTGCCACCTCCTGCTGATGGACTCGATTATGGTGGAAGATCGAGAGCCATCATGATCTTTTACATACATGAATTAGGGTTCCTCTGTTTACTTTTACCGTAGTGGTTTTATTTCTGTCAAATGGCTCTGAGCACTATGGGACTTAACATCTTAGGTCATCAGTCCCCTAGACCTTAGAACTACTTAAACCTAACTAACCTAAGGACATCACACACATCCTTGCCCCAGGCAGGATTCGAACCTGCGACCGTAGCAGTCCCGCGGTTCCGGACTGCAGCGCCTAGAACCGCAAGACCACCGCGGCCGGCCTTATTTCTCTCATTTGACTTTAGATTTCCTATCAGTCCAACTCTAAAAGCTCTCTGAATTAAGGGAAGACTGGAAACCGACCAAACATAGCAGAATACACTGAGGTGAGGAAAGTCATGGGATACTTCCTAATGTGGCATCGACTTAACAAGCCGGTGCAGGAATTTGTGCGCGATGTGACCTCTCGATTATGTCTCATTGTTCTATGGGATTCACGTCGAGCCATTGGTCGCCCAAATAATTCGCTCGAAATGTCCAGAATGTTCTTCACACCGATCGCGAACAATAGTGTCCCGGTGACATTCGATCGTTGTCTGGGACTATGAAGTCCATGAATGGCTGAAATGCCTTCCAAGTAGCAGAACACAACCATTCCTAGTCAGTGATCGGGTCAGTTGGACCAGAGTACCCAGGTCATTGCTTGTGAATGCAGCCACAACCTTTTGGAGCCACCACTAGTTACAGTGCTTTGTTGACAGTTTGGGTCCATTGGTTCGCGGGGTCTGCACCACACTTGACCCCTACCATTAGCTCATACCGACTGGGGTCTGCACCACACTTGACCCCTACCATTAGCTCATACCGACTGGGGTCTGCACCACACTTGACCCCTACCATTAGCTCATACCGACTGGGGTCTGCACCACACTTGACCCCTACCATTAGCTCATACCGACTGGGGTCTGCACCACACTTGACCCCTACCATTAGCTCATACCGACTGGGGTCTGCACCACACTTGACCCCTACCATTAGCTCATACCGACTGGGGTCTGCACCACACTTGACCCCTACCATTAGCTCATACCGACTGGGGTCTGCACCACACTTGACCCCTACCATTAGCTCATACCGACTGGGGTCTGCACCACACTTGACCCCTACCATTAGCTCATACCGACTGGGGTCTGCACCACACTTGACCCCTACCATTAGCTCATACCGACTGGGGTCTGCACCACACTTGACCCCTACCATTAGCTCATACCGACTGGGGTCTGCACCACACTTGACCCCTACCATTAGCTCATACCGACTGGGGTCTGCACCACACTTGACCCCTACCATTAGCTCATACCGACTGGGGTCTGCACCACACTTGACCCCTACCATTAGCTCATACCGACTGGGGTCTGCACCACACTTGACCCCTACCATTAGCTCATACCGACTGGGGTCTGCACCACACTTGACCCCTACCATTAGCTCATACCGACTGGGGTCTGCACCACACTTGACCCCTACCATTAGCTCATACCGACTGGGGTCTGCACCACACTTGACCCCTACCATTAGCTCATACCGACTGGGGTCTGCACCACACTTGACCCCTACCATTAGCTCATACCGACTGGGGTCTGCACCACACTTGACCCCTACCATTAGCTCATACCGACTGGGGTCTGCACCACACTTGACCCCTACCATTAGCTCATACCGACTGGGGTCTGCACCACACTTGACCCCTACCATTAGCTCATACCGACTGGGGTCTGCACCACACTTGACCCCTACCATTAGCTCATACCGACTGGGGTCTGCACCACACTTGACCCCTACCATTAGCTCATACCGACTGAAATCGGGGCTCATCAGACCAGGCCACGGCTTTTCGATAAGTGAAGGCCATTGCGTTATCCGTGGTGAGAGGTAATGCCTGAAATCTGGTATTCTCGGCAAACTTTTGACGCTGTACATCTTGCAGTATTGAATTCCCTAACGATTTCCCATGCGTCTTGCTCCAATTATCATTCCGCTTTCAAAATCTGTTAATTCCGGTGGCGCACCCATAATCGCGTCAAACATTTTCATATGAATCACCGGAGTACAAATGACAGCGCCACCAATGTGCTGTCCTTCTATACCTTGTGTATGCGATACTATCACCGTCTGTGTATATGCATGTCGCTATAACATCACTTTTGTTACATCAGTGCACGTTGTCGGGAAGAGGACATAGAACGAACATCAATTTCGTGAGTTCGTAGTAATGTAAATGCAGGATTACGAAGGCAACCTTCTCGTATCATATTCTTCTCTTCTTCGTTATTCGAAACATATAACAATAAGAAAGTTACATAAACGAGGATATATGCGTCGTGTTACTTCTGAAAATGCCTTCATGACGCTGTGTTATTCACAAAAGCATTGCAACATTTTCTCTTTAAATCAACTGTTGCTTGCACACAACATAAATTGAGAACAAGGAGCAATCGTAAATCTTAGTCTGCTAATGCTTTGGGGCATGTAACATGGCGGCGCCGACTTCAAAGCAACTTACAGGGCGAGTCTTTAGGGCCAGTTTCTCCCCGTATAACACCTCCCAAGCGATACTCAACTGACTTTGCTCTTTTTGTATGGAATTTTTTAAAACTAAACCCACGCAGCATCAAAAAGAACGCATTTGACCTCTCTCTCTCTCTCTCTCTCTCTCTCTCTCTCTCTCTCTCTCTCTCTCTCTCCCTCTCTCTCTTCTTCCTTCGTTTTTTTTTAAGGAGTCGTTACTGATACTTAAAAGAAAGTGATTGTGCTGTTACAATATTTTGAGAGGTTACTTTCTGGAGGATTAATTATTTTTGAATCAATATCCTGCATTTCATAACCACAGGATCAGGTTCTTCGATACTCGAGCGTTTCTTTTAAACATTTTTAATTGCTTTCAAATTAAACCAGTTTATAGTGGACAAATTTAATTCTGTTCTTTAATATATAATTCTTCTTAGGCAAGTAATAAAAATTTTATTTTCATATCATACTATCAGGCTGAGATAATAAGATAACTACCAGTCCACATTGCTTAAAATCAGGGATCGAAAGATCAGCTTGACTGCTTTAAATAAAAAACATCTGTTTCACCTACGGTTGTGTGTAGCACTCTGAGTGATACAATAATGATATCCACAGTCTTGCCTATTGCCTTTGCCTCGTAATTGGGCTAGCAAATAACATAACAAAAAATATTTCTACCCTCACGTACCACTTTTCCCTACCAAACAAAGTTCTTTTCCACTTTAGGTGTGATCCATTCTAATTTCATCCCAAAAATATACTATACAAATTAATCAGTCAGCTCAGATGTTACCCACTCAAATGTGAGGTGGGCGAAGCATTGTTGTTTGACATAATTTACCGCAAAATATTATCCATGTGCGACTATTCGCTGAACACATGTATTCTCTAGCCGTCAGACAATAGGCAACTCTTCTTTAATTAGACCAAAATTCACGAAACTTCGATCACCTTACAACAGTACATTTCATTTTCATGCCAAACGAATAATGCGTCAATTGTGCTCAAGTTAATTTTACAATTTATTTAATACTCTGGTCAAGCTTCGCTGCTCTCTGAAGTTGCTCAGTCCGTTTATTTTATAGCTTTTCCCGCCAGATACCGCCTCCTCTGTAGCTGACCACCTCGTGACTCCCACAATTGTCACTGCAACGCTAGTTAGCTGTGGAACGATTAGCAAGACATATATTACACAGTCATCGTTACTACAAACAGTGTTCACTATTTGTGAACATAACACTTCGATTTGTACTACTTCTGGCGCGACCTGATTACTGTAGAGGTTTTCCTCCAAAGAAACGTTAATTAGTGATCGATTGAATTCCTGACGCAGAGCGATCCGATGATAGCATTTCTGAATAAGCTAATCCCCTTCGAGGAGTCGTAATGACTACTGAAGTCTCTCACTCGCCTGAAATTATTTGCACATGTGTAATGATGTCCAAGAGTGACAGCTTTTCAGACATCTTGTTTTAGCCTTTGCAGTTGCGACTACACATCCTCTGTGCGCCAAGAAAAGGCCTTGGCCTTACAGGATGAAAGTCACGTGGACTGTCAGTAAACCGACACAATCACCATTACTTGATGAATTAATGCATTTACGCGTACCAAGGACTTGAGCTTGTGGGAAGGGAGGGCCAGGGGGGCAATCACGTTAATTTCGTGAAAGAGGAGTGGCGAAGGCAACTAAGCGCAACTTCTTAAAAAAAATTTTCATCTGCCTTCTAATTGTTAGGCCTCTTGATCTGTTCCGGTCTCTTCCAGAAGTTCCCATGCCATCTTCTCAATGTTAGACATAGACATCTTACACAGTTGCGGTGTCATTGTTGCATGGATTTTGAGATACTTTTTCAAGCCATTCTTTACAGACGTTATCTCCAGTTGTTTTTGTAGTGCTATAGATAATGTGTGATGGATTCAGTTTTAAGTTCGTTAAACACATCTCCATTCCTTTTGTGATCGCATTTGGTATAACCAGCTGTTCGTCTCAAGAATTTCATTCACAGGCTGTTGGTCTTTTCTCATCTTTTGCATCTAGGGCCTACTCTGGTGTGCTTCTAGGCTAGAGAAGGTCTCATTGCATTATTAATGCCCCCCCCCCCCCCCATTGTTTCGGTATACCTGCTGGATTTTTCAGTCAGGTGTGTTTTTTTCCAGAAAGGATAGTTTGCAGCCTAAGTATGTGAATGTGTTCACTCTATCAGAATTTTATTTTTCAAAGATATCTTACTTTGTACTGGGTAATTTCCTCATAAGGCCATAGGTTTTCATCACTTAACACTTCCCGGCTCACCTGACGTTTCGCCTTCGACTGCGGAAGGCATCCTCCAAGGACAATCGGAGGATGCCTTCCGCAGTCGAAGGAGAAACGTCAGGGGAGAGTCTTATGTATGGATCACGGCATCTCAGCCCGGAAGTGTTAATTGATGACAACACCCGCAGTGAAAGCCTTCATTCTATGGCCACAGGTTTTGTTTTTTTGTTGTTCAAATGTGTGTGAAATCTTATGGGACTCAACTGCTAAGGTCATCAGTCCCTAAGCTTACACACTACTTAACCTAAATTATCCTAAGGACAAACACACACACCCATGCCCGAGGGAGGACTCGAACCTCCGCCGGGACCAGCCGCACAGTTTTTTTTCCGGTGTCGATGTCCATTCTCTGTTACTCGAATACAATCTGTAAATTGTACACAGCACGTTTGAGGCCATCCTCTAAAAATAAAAATTAAAAATAAAACAAATGCTACAAGTTCTAAATCATCTGCAAACGAAAACAATTACTGTTGTGTTCCTTCTGATTTAATGAACACGTGTAGCATTTTTTTCTACTCTCAGCTGATTTTATTCAAAGAAATAATGAACAAGAGTGGTGAAAGGCCGCATCTCTGTTGTACTCTAGCATGGATTCCATTCCGATAATTTGTTCTCTTTGTTGACAGAGATTAAATCTGTTCTGTAAATTTTGTAGGTACAGTATTTTGACAAGTTGCTGGGGGATATGATCATCTGCCAGAACGTGTAATAATTCCGCTCTGTTGACCTCATCAAAAGCTTTTTTGAAGTCGACAAAGGCATACCAGTTTCTTGATTAAGTTCTATATTTTTTTCTATTAGAAATTTCAATGAAAATAGCCATCACAGCATTCTCTTCCATTTCGAAAGTCGTTTTGCTCTTCACTCATGATCGGTGGATAGCATCTGTAAAATTTAGTTTTGAAGATGGCAAAACTTGTATATTCCTAGTTCAATAACCTAATTCCTCGATAGTTACCACAATTTTTTACGTCTCCGTTTCTGAAGATAAGAATGACAATTGACTTATTCCAGATCTCAAGTGTATCATCTCCTGACCGGATCATATTTAAGAAGCTTAGGAATCTGTTTGTAAATGACTTGCATGCATATTTAAACGGCTCTACATTGACTGAATCTTCTTCTCACGCTTTATTACTTTTATTTTCTTTAATATTTCTTTAAATTCACTCTTGGAGATTGTTTCTATCGAATTATTCCCTAAAAGCTGGATTGTAACATGCTCTGATGTTTGAGGCTACAGATTCTGAAAGTGTATTGAAAAAATTGTGTTTACTGATCACAAAACATCATAATAGATACTTGCGAGGACAAGCTGAAAAGTAGTTTTGTATAGCAAAATTCTCAAAGCTTTTTAAATAAAACAACCGTTATTAATATTCTATATCTCTATTCTTCATGTCTACATATTTCTTTTTCAACATAGTCACCCTGGCAACAAACACATTTCTCCTAACGGGAGACCAGTTTGTTGATACCGTCACTATAGACTGTTTGGCTCTGTTGACGGAACTACAAACTCACCTGCATGCCCCGTTCAACACTATCAACGTGAAGCCCTCGAAAAACTGATAAAATTCGATGAGAGCAAGTCAGGACTGTGTGGAGGGTGATCGATGACAGTGAGCCCAGGTCGTTCGACTGTTGCAGATGACGCAGCTCTCGTATGTGGTCTGGCGTTGTCGTGCTGAAGGAGAGGGTGTTCCATATGTGGACGAATATTTCCTGTGGTTAGGAACTCCATAACAGTACGCTGCTTCTCACGCGCCGAATTGTTACGTTATAGCCGCCTTGTCTGGTGCTACAGTTCGGAGCCCTCTACATCTACATCTACATCTACATCTACATCCATACTCCGCAAGCCACCTGACGGTGTGTCGTGGAGGGTGCTTTGAGTACCTCTATCGGTTCTCCCTTCTATTCCAGTCTCGTATTGTTTGTGGAAGGAAAGATTGTCGGTATGTCTCTGTGTGGGCTCTAATCTCTCTGATTTTATCCTCATTGTCTCTTCGCGAGATATACGTAGGAGGGAGCAATATACTGCTTGACTCAACGGTAAAGGTATGTTCTCGAAACTTCAACAGAAGCACGTACCGAGCTACTGAGCGTCTCTCTTGCTGAGTCTTCAACTGGAGTTTATCTATCATCTCCGTAACGCTTTCGTGATTACTAAATGATCCTGTAACGAAGCACGCTGCTCTCCGTTGGATCTTCTCTATCTCTTCTATCAGCCCTATCTGGTACGGATCCCACACCGGTGAGCAGTATTCAAGCATTGGGCGAACAAGTGTACTGTAACCTACTTCCTTTGTTTTCGGATTGCATTTCCTTAGGATTCTTCCAATGAATCTCAATCTGGCATCTGCTTTACCGACGATTAATTTTATATGGTCATTCAATTTTAAATCACTCCTAATGCCTATTCCCAGGTAATTTATGGAATTAACTGCTTCCAGTTGCTGACATGATACATTGTAGCTAAATGATAAAGGATCTTTCTTTCTGTGTATTCACAGCACACTACACTTGTCTACATTGAGATTCATTTGCCATTCCCTGCACCATACGTCATTACGTTGCAGATCCTCCTGCATTTCGGTACAATTTTCCATTGTTACAACCTCTCAATATACTACGGCATCATCTGCAAAAAGCCTCAGTGAACCTCCGATGTTATCCACAAGGTCATTTATATATATTGTGAATAGCAACCGTCCTACGACACTCCCCTGCGGCACACCTGAAATCACTTTTACTTCGGAAGACTTCTCTCCATTGAGAATGACATGGCGTTCTGTTATCAAGGAACTCTTCAATCCAATCACACAATTGGTCTGATAGTCCATATGCTCTTACTTTGTTCATTAAACGACTGTGGGGAGCTATATCAAACGCCTTGCGTAAGTCAAGAAACACGGCATCTACCTGGGAACCCGTGTCTATGGCCCTCTGAGTCTCGTAGACCAATGTCGCGAGCTAGGTTTCAAACGATCGTCTTTTTCGAAACCCATGCTGATTCGTACAGAGTAGATTTCTAGTCTCCAGAAAAGTCATTATACTCGAACATAATACATGTTCCAAAATTCTACAACTGATCGACGTTAGAGGTATAGGTCTATAGTTCTGCACATCTGTTCGACGTCCCTTCTTTAAAACGTGGATGACGTGTGCCCTTTTCCAATCTCTTGGAACGCTTCGCTCCTCTAGAGGCCTACGGTACACCGCTGCAAGAAGGGGGGCAAGTTCCATCGCTTACTCTGTGTAAAACCGAACTGATATCCCATCAGGTCCAGCGGCCTTTCCTCTTTTGAGCGATTGTAATTGTTTTTTCTATCCCTCTGTCATCTATTTCGATATCTACCATTTTGTCATCTGTGCGACAATATAGGGAGAGAACTACAGTGCAAGCTTCTCTAACGATAGAGGGCTGCAACTGGTCTCACCGAAGCGCGAAAGCCGACCGAATAATATGCATGACATGTAATACCTCGACTGATATTAAGAACAGAATAAAAAGTACGGAGGCATTACTTTTCAACACGTCCTCGTGCTATGTACCCATTATTTAACTGACAGAAAATCAAGAAATTAGAATAAAAATCTACAAATATTACATCGCTTGCTGCACAGCGATACCTAGTTTCATGAAAGAGAGCAGTTTGTTGAGATCTGCACGTATTACACTGTTCTCATGTAGATGACTTTCGATTTACATGCGAATACTTTTAATATTCAGTTTCAGTAGATTTTGACACTGGGTGATAACAAGAGAAAAAACATCGGTAACTGAAAATACAACGCTACTGGAAATGTTTGGAATTCAGGGCCCTCTAACATTCTCACTTGCAGGGAGACCAGCAGCGGACAGCGAAAACACAGATTTTGATGGATACATTTGCTACTAGTCAGTTCAATATCCATAATTTGTATTTCTCATTACTGATGTTTCACTGATACGTCTACCTACATGGCGAGCCAGGATGTGAATTTGTTTGTGAAGATAGTTTTTGTTTTCTAGAGGCGAGGTACTTTCTAGCACCCACGTTTTATATACTGTACCAAGCTATACTATACCACTGACCTTATCAGGACAAATCAGCCTGTTTAAGACATTAAAAATCTCATAAACATTCTTGGTGGTACCAAGAATCGAATACGATTCCACCAGGTTATGCAGCCAAATGTAGAAAACTGTAGTGCTTCACTCTGAGATGGTAATTGACTAATCTTACTTTCTACAACGTATTTTTTGCCAGGTCGTATATCTTTCGATAAGATAAGTAAATAATTAATTATATCTCTGGAGAATTATATTTTAGTTTCGCTGAGCTCTTTGTGAGCATGTTAGATTTGTCTGGATGGATGTACAGTCGTTTCATAAACGCATCTCCGCGTCTGACTTCTGTCAAACAATACCAGTGTAACAACATTCTGTTTCAAGGATACGGTCGTCTTTTCTTTGGCTACAAGTGACACATGATCTCTTATGCTCCCCTCTTCATTTCCTTCCATATTTGTTTAGAAGAATGCGAGGTCCCCTACGCGATAAACGGTCGCCTGTTGTGGATTTAGTTTCTGTTACTGTACGTGGCTGTACGTACACCAAAGCGCCGAAGAAACTGCTATAGGCTTGCGTATTCAAATAGAGAGATATGTAAACAGGCAGAATATGGCGCTGCCGTCGGCAACGGTTATATAAGACAACAATTGACTGACGTAGTTGTTAGATTGGTTGGTTGGTTGGTTGGTTTGGGGAAGGAGACCAGACAGCGTGGTCATCGGTCTCATCAGATTAGGGAAGGATGGGGAAGGAAGTCGGCCGTGCCCTTTCAGAGGAACCATCCCGGCATTTGCCTGAAGTGATTTAGGGAAATCACGGAAAACCTAAATCAGGATGGCTGGAGTTGTTAGATTGGTTACTGTTGCTACAATTTCGCCACACTGTCCTAACGGATACATTCGTCGTACGCTCCACATTAATTTCTGCGGTTATTTCACGCAGCGTTACTTGTCTGCTAGAAATGGCAACTGTTCACAAACGCCGCTGCTCTCGGTCGTTAAGTGAAAGCCATCGGCCACTACGTTGTCCTTAGTGAGAGGTAATGCCTGAAATTTGGTATTCTCGGCACACTCTTGACACTGTGGATCTCGCAATATTGAATTGCCTTATGATTTCCAAAACAGAATCTCCCGTGCGTCTAGCTCCAACTACCATTCCGCATTCAAAGCTGTTAATTTCAGTCTTGCGACCATAATCACGTCGGAATCCTTTTTACATGAATTACATGAGTACAAATGATAGCTCCCCCAAATCACTGTCCTTTTACATCTTGTGTACGCTATACTACCATTATCTGCACTGAAGAACCAAAGGATCTGATACACATGCCTAATACCGGGTCGGGCCCCTGCGAGAATCCAGAAGTGCCGCAACACGACGTGGCGTGGACTTGACTAATGTCTGAAGTAGTGCTGGAGGGAACTGACACCATGATTACGCAGGGCTGTCGATAAATCCTTAAGAGAACGAGGGGTGGAGATCTCTTCTGAACAGCACGTTGCAAGGTATCCCAGACATCCTCAATAATTTTCATGTCTGAGGAGTTTGGTGGCCAGCCGAAGCGTTTAAAGTCAGAACAGTGCTCCTGGAGCCACTCTGTAGCAATTCTGAACGTGTGGGGTGTCGCATTGTCGTGCTGGAATCGCCCAAGTCCGTCGGAATGCACAATGGAATGGATGCAGGTGATCAGATAGGATGCTTACTTACTTTTCACCTGTCAGAGTCGTATCTAGATGTGTCAGGGGTCCCATATCAACCTAACTGCACACGCCCCACACCATTGCAGAGCCTCCACCAGCTTGAACAGCCCCCAGCTGACATGCAGGATCCAGGGATTCTTGAGGTTGTCTCCATACACGTGCACGTCCACCTGCTCGACAGAATTTGAAATGCCACTCATCCGACCAGACCACATGTTTCCATTCATCAACAGTCCAATGTCGCTGTTGGCGGGCCCAGGCGAGGCGTAAAGCTTTGTGTCGCATCATCATCAAGGGCACACGAGTGGGTCTTCGGCTCCGAAAGCTCATTTCGATGGTGTTTCGTTGAATGTTTCGCACACTGACACTTGTTGGTGGCCAGCATTGATATCTACTGCGATTTGCGGAAGGGTTGCAGTTCTGTCACGTCGAACGATTTTCTTCAGTCATCGTTGGTCCCGTTCTTGCAGGATTTTTTTCTGGCCGCAGCGATGTCGGAGATTTGATGCTTTACCGGATTCCAGATATTCAAGCTGTACCGGTGAAATGGTCGTACGGGAAAATCCCCACTTTATCACTACCTCGGAGATGCTGTGTCCCATCGCTCATGCACTGACTATAACACCAAGTTCAAATTCACTTAAATGTTGATAACCTGCCATTGTAGAAGCAGTAACCGATCTAGCAGCTGCGCCAGACACTTGTTGTCTTATACAGGCATTGCCGACCACAGCGCCGTCTTCTGC
This sequence comes from Schistocerca piceifrons, assembly GCF_021461385.2. Lineage (NCBI taxonomy): Eukaryota > Metazoa > Arthropoda > Insecta > Orthoptera > Acrididae > Schistocerca > Schistocerca piceifrons. The sequence continues at coordinate 323,549,825 of NC_060140.1, forward strand.
CTGTTCATGCACTGAGGAGCAAAAGAAACTGTTACACCTGCCAAATATCGTGTAAGGCCCTCGCGTGCACGCAGAAGTGCCGCAACACGACATGGCATGGACTCGACTAATGTCTGAAGTGGTGCTTAAGGTAATTGACACCATGATTCCTGCAGCGCTATCGATAAATCCGTAAGACTACGAGAGGGTGGAGATCTCTTCTGACCGGACGTTGCAAGGCATCCCAGATATGCTCATTAATACTCATGTCTGGGGAGTTTGGTGGCCAGCGGAAGTGTTTAAATTCAGAAGAGTTTTCCTGGAGCCACTCTGTAATACTTCATGAATTAAAATGTGAACTTGGTGATCGTAGTCAGCTTCCCTGAGTGTTAATAGCCGCGCGGGGTAGCCGCGAGGTCTCGAGCGCCTTGCCGCGGTTCGCGCGGGTCCCCCTCTCGGTGGTTCGAGTCCTCCCTTGGACATAGGTTTGTGTGTTGTCCTTGGCGTCAGTTAGTTTAACTTAATTGGTGTGTAAGCCTAGGAACCGATGACCTCAGCAGTTTGGTCCCATTTCCAAACTGAGTGATAATAAATACTAAATAAGTTTTGCTTGTACTTGCAGCTGAACATTAATGAGGCTTTCACTATGCTACAATATCAGTATTGAGTACCTTCAGTTACCTTGACTCTCGAAGTACATGATCAAAACAAAAATTTGTTTAGTACGTATTTATGTGTTAGACGGTGTCTTATATTTTTCTATATCATCAGCTGAGACAATTGACAGTCTTAGATCTCCTTTTTCTGATACATACAATTTCTCTAATAAGATAAAATAAGAAAAACATCTTACACTGTACGTATACAGGACATTTTTATGTTTAGACTGATAACTAACAGGAAATTTGCTTGACATTAAAGAGTGTATAGCAGCATTACGCGGATTGTCTTGCTGTTTTGTCACAATGACTCCGGATTTTAGACCCCCTAATGATGCACGGATGGAAGTCCCTACCCTCTAGAAACCGTTACAATGAAACTACAACATTCTGCTACTTATTTGCACCACCCATCATATTTACTTTGGATATAGAAAGAAAAATTTCATTACCTCATGACTAATTAGGTAGCCTAGTCAGCGCTAATGGATACAGTATTATCAACAGACATGACACAAAACACGGTTGAGACTTGCTGATAAGGTCATTCCGCGAGCAGCGTCTTCAGTCCGCCCGTCGTCTGCAGATGACTTCAGATTCTTTGTCACCGCGTACTAACATTCAAAGGTTTTGAAATGCCACCACATTAAGACACTACTCTTCTGTTTATACAACTTGCTCCCTTATTTCAGCTTAAGCAGAAAAGACTCCATCGTAAGGTCACAGTAGAATAAATTAGTCACTCTAGCGCACACGCACACATGAATAGTTTAGCCTTCATAGACGGCGCATCGTACGAGTCACGCGCTCAAACACGCGAGCACTGCCTTCATGTGGTCATAAGAAGTGGCGGTCAGTGAGACATCTATATTTCAAACTGACATCTTACGTAAACATGGGTTACTTTGAGAACGTTACAGGGTGGCTGAAAGTGGCAATTTTGCTTCGTCGTGCCCGTGGGCATATGGTGTGAAGTTGCTGGATTTGTTGGTCTTTCGCGGTAGACTGATCAACGCCTCTACAAACAGTGGTGCAACACACGTGGCCAAGAAACACGGCGTCAGAACAATGTTCGGAAAAATATCCTGCCTGAGAGGGAACAGAGACGCGTTTCGAGGCTTCCAAATCAAAATCGCTTCCAAACTCGACAGGAATTGCTGCAGCCTGCAGGCACTTGTTCGCGAGAGAACATTGCAACGGGAGCAGTACGCGATGAACATTTGGAGTCGGCCTCCGCGCAAGAGGCCATTCCTCACGCAAAGATACATAAAGCTGCGAGTCTTCCCTGTGCTAAGAAAACATTAAACGTGGACTGTAGGTGACTGGCGGAACGTGATGTGGTCAGACGAATCACGTTTTTGGCTATATTCAAACGACGCACGTCGTTGAGAGCACCGAAGGACAAATGAATGCCTGCAAGGTCAGGTACAAGCCGGAGGTGAGTCTCTGATATTCTGGGGGCCAGGGCACTGAGGTGTCTACTAACTTGAACCAGCGTGTTTATTAAAACACTATGAATGATTGGACTTCGTCTTTCAGTGAATATTTGCTTGACGGGTGTGCTACTGATACCACTGTTTTTCAAGACAACAATAGCAGACTTGACCGGGCTGAAAGAATATTTGACTCGTTTTCTGAACACTCCTCCACCTATTACATTTCGACTGGCCTGCAAAATCGCCTGATTTGAGCCTCATAGCAAATCTACATCTACATGGATACTCCGCAGTTCTCATTTAAGTGCCTGTTCATCGAACCACCTTTACAGTTCTCTATTATTCCAATCTCGTATAGTGCGCTTAAAGAACGAACGCCTATATCTTTCCGTACGAGCTCTGATTTCCCTTATTTTATCGTTGTGATCGTTTCTCCCTATGTAGGTCTGTGTCAACAAAAACTTCTCATTTGAGGGGGAAAGTTGGTGATTGGAATTTCGTGAGCAGATCCCGTCGCAACGAAAAATGCCTTTTTTTAAATGTTGTCCAGCCCAAATCCTGTATCATTTCAGTGACGCTCTCTACCACATTTCGCGATAATACAAAACGTGCTGCCCTTCTTTGAACTTTTTCGATGCACTGCGTCAGTCCTATCTGGTAAGGATCCCATACCGCGCAGCAGTATCCTAAAAGACGAAGGAGAAGCGTAGTGTAGGCAGTCTCCTTAGAAGATCTGTTACATTTTCTAAGTGTCCTACCAATAAAACGCAGTCTTTGGATAGCCTTCCCCACAACATTTTCTGTGTGTTCCTTCCAACTTAAGTTGTTCGTAATTGTAATTCCTAGGTATTTAGTTGAATTTACGGCCTTTAGATTTGACTGATTTATCGTGTAATCGAAGTTTAACGAATTACTTTTAGCACTCATATAGATGACCTCACACTTTTCGTTATTTAGGGTCAATTGCCAATTTTCGCACCTTTCAGATATCTTTTCTAAATCGTTTTGCAGTTTGTTTTGATCTTCTGATATCGTTATTAGTCGATAAACGACAGCGTCATCTGCAAACAACCTAACACAGCTGCTCAGATTGTCTCCCAAATCTTTATATACGAAGGCTGTTCGGACAGTAAGGAACGATAGGTTGCAGAATGGAAACCACAGTAAAAATCAAAACTGTTTTATTTGCGACAGTTAGCTACAACTTCCAGGTACTTATTTCCATAGTCGCCGATCCGACTTAGACGTTTGTCGTAGCGATGTACCAACTTTACAATACTCTCGTTATAGAAGGCAGCCACCAGTGCCTTCCGCCAATTCTCTATGCTGGCCTACAGCTCGTTGCGAAAATGATGTCTTCGTAGCCAGCGATTCTTGTGAGCAGAGATGAAACTCAGAGGGAGACAATTACAGGCTGTATTGTGGGTCCAGCTGGAGTGGCCGGGCGGTTCTAGGCGCTACAGTCTGGAACCGCGCGACCGCTACGGTCGCATGTTCGAATCATGCCTCGAGCATGGATGTGATGATGTCCTTAGGTTAGTTAGGTTTAAGTAGTTCTAAGTTCTAGGGGACTGATGACCACAGCAGTTTAGTCCCGTAGTGCTCAGATGCCTTTGAACCATTTGTATTGTGAGTAACTTTTGTATCCCGCCTGGAAGGCGGCGCGTAGGTTGAATCAGGAAAAGGTAAAACATGTCGGTATTGCGGAATGAATTTAAATCCCCTTTACTCAAGCAATAAGAGTACATAATTTGGAATGAGGTGCGAAGCTGAAGCGAAGTTTCCTGGCTGGCTGCACCTGATGAAATGGGCAGAATCTGTAGCGGAGCTCGTAGAGCTGCACAGCACCAAATAGAGGGCGCTGCCGTCGGTATCTCGTGGTAGTGCCAACCTTTGAAACTATATGGCGTGGTTACTATCGATACCACACAAACATTTCCCACTGAAAACGATGCAGGAGCATCTTCATTGCCCCTGCAGAATGCGGCTGAGGAGTGTCTTGAAGAAGAAAACGCACGAGAGTCATGTAATGTTGGCTGCATAGGTTCACGCAAAATTTCTCACCAGGCCCTCGTACTTGGCGGGAGTCACTATTGTTCTAGGTATCTTTATGTGCTCCCTGTGTGCTCAGAACTAAAAAGAACGACGTAACGCGATCGACTGGCATACTGGAGACACTGCCAAACACACCTATGCAAAAGTTCATCGGATTTTCACTGTGGTTTCCATTTCGCGACCGATGGTTCCTTACTTTCCGAATAACTCTCGTACATAATAAACAGCAAAGGGCCTATAACACTACCTTGGGGAGCACCAGAAATCACTTTTGTTTTACTCGATGACTTTGTCAGTTACTATGAACTGTGACCTCTCTGACAGGAAATCACAAATCCAGTCACAACTGAGACGATATTCCATAAGCACGCAGTTTCACTACAAGCCGCTTATGTGGTACAGTGTCAAAAGCCTTCCGGATATCCAGAAATACGGAATCGATCTGAAATCCCTTGTCAATAGCACTCAACACTTCATGTGAATAAAGGACTAGTTATGTTTCACAAGACCGATGTTTTCTAAACCCATATTGACTGTGTGTCAATAGAGCGTTTTTTCGATGTAATCATAATGTTGGAACACAATATATGTTCCAAAATCCTGCTCCATATCGACGTTAATGATATGGGCCTGTAAGTGAATTACTCCTACTGGCTCTAAGCATTATGAGACTTTATATCTAAGGTGATCAGTCCCCTAGACTTAGAATACGTAAACCTAACTAACCTAAGGACAACACACACATCCATGCCCGAGGCAGGATTCGAACCTGAGACCGTAGCAGCAGCGCGATTCCGGACTGAAGCGCCTAGAACCGCTCGCCCACAGCGGCCGGCGATTACTCCTACTGCATTTCTTGAATATTGGTGTGACCTGTGCAACTTTCCAGTCTTTGGGTATGGATCTTTCGTCGAACGAACGGTTGTATATGATTCTTAAGTATGGAGCTAATGCTTCAGCATACTCTGAAAGGAAGCTAACTGGTAGACTTGCTTTTATTAAGTGATTTAAGTTGCTTCACTACTGGTTGGTTGGTTTGTGGTATTAAAGGGACCAGACTGCGATGGTCATCGGTCCCTTTTTCCAAAAAATTAAAACCGCCCACAGAGAATAAAAAAACGAACAGCAGGAAAGACGTCAGACGACACAGGACGAGAAATACTCCGACAGAGATCAGACAAAACAAATTAAAACACACAGAGAGTGACGGTGGTTGGCCGACCATAGAGAAAAAAAGAGGAAAAGCCAACCACCAAGAACACATTAAAAACTCAGTTTAAAATCAGAGGCTAAAAGCCAGAATCAACACTAAAAACATAAAGACTCAGATTAAACTATAAAAACCCCCTGCCCGAATAAAACGCAAAACTAAGTCCACCATGGCAGAGTCATCTAGTAAAAGGGCAGGGAGCGTATCAGGCAGCGCAAATGTCTGCCTGAGGACAGTTAAAAGCCGTCAAAACCGCCCCACAGCGACAGAGAGGCGGGTCCTCACGACGCAATAAATAACTGTGAGACAGTCGGGTGTGGCCAATGCGGAGCCGACAAAGAACAACTGAATCTCTGCGAGTGGCTCGCATGGATGACTGCCACACACGCGTCGTCGCCTTGAGAGAACGGAGTTTGTTGGGCGTGGGCAGATTGCGCCATTCAGTGTCCCAAAGCGAGAGAACTTCGCGGCGGAAGACTGCCCGCAAATCAGTCTCCGGGAGGCCAATGTCCAGGGTGGGTTCACTGGTGGCCTGTTTGGCCAGGCGGTCAACACGTTCGTTGCCCGGGATACCGACGTGACCGGGGGTCCACACAAAGACCACAGAGCGGCCGCAACGCGCAAGAGTATGCAGGGACTCATGGATAGCCATCACCAGACGAAAACGAGGAAAACACTGGTTGAGAGCTCGTCAACCGCTCAGGGAATCGCTACAGATAACGAAGGATTCACCTGAGCAGGAGCGGATATACTCTAGGGCTCGAAAGATGGCGACCAGTTCAGCAGTGTAAACGCTGCAGCCAGCCGGCAAGGAACGTTGTTCGGTATGGTCCCCTAGAGTGAGCGCATAACCGACTCGACCAGCAACCATCGAGCCGTCAGTGTAAACAATGCCAGAGCCCTGATACGTGGGCAGGATGGAATAAAAGCGGCGGCGGAAGGCCTCTGGAGGGACTGAGTCCTTTGGGCCCTGTGCCAAGTCGAGCCAAAGGCAAGGGCGAGGCACACACCATGGGGGCGTGCGCAGAGGTGCCCGGAAAGGAGGTGGAACAGGGAAAAACCCAAGCCCAGAGAGGAGCTCTTTGACGCGTACGGCGATCGGACAACCCGACCGGGGCCGACGTTCTGGCAGATGGACGACTGACTGCCGGAACAGGACACGGTAATTTGGATGCCTGGGCAAGCTAAAAACATGGGCAGCATAAGCAGCCAGTAATTGTTGGCGTCGTAACCGCAGTGGAGGGACACCTGCCTCCACTAGTATGCTGTCCACAGGGCTGGTGTGGAAAGCACCAATTGGGTCCAGCACCCGCAACGCAGATGGGGATGCTGAGCCATAAGCCAGGCTCCCATAATCCAGATGGGACTGGATTAATGCCTGGTAGAGCCGCAACAGGGTAGATCGGTCGGCGCCCCAGCGGGTGTGGCTCAAGCATCTCAGAGCGTTTAGATGCCGCCAACACGCCTGTTTAAGCTGCCGGATATGAGGCAGCCAAGTCAACTGGGCATCGAAAACCACCCCCAAAAACCTGTGTGATTCCACCACTGAAAGAAGTTCGCCGGCAAGATAAAGCCGCGGCTCCGGGTGGACAGTACGTCGCCGGCAGAAATGCATAACGCAGGTCTTGGCTGCCGAAAACTGGAACCCATGAGCTACAGCCCAAGACTGCGCCTTGCGGATAGCGCCCTGTAACTGACGTTCAACAGCTGGAATGCCAGTAGAGCTGTAGTAAAGGCAGCAGTCGTCAGCATACAGAGAAGCGGAGACAGAATTTCCCACGGCCGCAGCGAGCCCGTTAATGGCTATTAAAAACAGGCAGACACTTAAAACAGAACCCTGTGGCACGCCGTTCTCCTGGACGTGGGACGAACTATATGAGGCTGCGACTTGCACGCGGAAGGTACGATACGACAGGAAATTGCGGATAAAGATCGACAGAAGGCCCCGAAGACCCCATCCATGAAGCGTAGAAAGGATGTGATGACGCCATGTCGTATCGTACGCCTTCCGCATGTCGAAAAAGACAGCGACCAGGTGCTGACGACTGGCAAAGGCAGTACGGATGGCCGACTCCAGGCTCACCAGATTGTCGGCGGCGGAGCGGCCTTTACGGAACCCACCCTGAGACGGAGCCAGAAGGCCCCGAGACTCAAGTACCCAATTCTAGCGCCGGCTCACCATCCATTCGAGAGGCTTGCAAAGAACGTTGGTGAGGCTAATGGGGCGGTATCTGTCCACCTCCAAAGGGCTCTTGCCCGGTTTCAAAACGGGGATGACAATGCTTTCCCGCCATTGCGACGGAAACTCACCCTCGACCCAGAGACGGTTGTAAAGGTCGAGGAGGCGTCGCTTGCAGTCCACTGAAAGGTGTTTCAGCATCTGACAGTGGATGCGATCTGGCCCGGGAGCGGTATCAGGGCAAGCGGCAAGGGCACTGTGAAATTCCCACTCACTGAATGGAGCATTGTGGGATTCAGAAGTGTGGGTGAGAAAAGAAAGGCTCCGACGTTCCATCCGCTCTTTATTGGAGCGGAAGGCCTGGGGGTAATTCGCAGAAGCGGAACTCATAGCGAAATGCCCTGCTAAGCGGTTTGCAATGACGTCGGAGTCAGTACAAACTGCTCCATTCAGGGAGAGCGCAGGGACGCTGGCAGGGGTCCGATAGCCGAAGACGCGTCGAATCTTCGCCCAGACCTGCGATGGAGTGACTTGGAGGCCAATGGTGGACACATACCGCTCCCAGCACTCCTTCTTGCCTTGGCGGATAAGGAGGCGGGCCCGCGCTCGCAGCCGTTTGAAGGCGATAAGGTGGTCTATGGAGGGATGTCGCTTGTGACGCCGGAGCACCCGCCGGCGATCTTTAACCGCTTCAGCGATCTCAGGCGACCACCAAGGCACAGCCCTCCGCCGAGGGGACCCAGAAGAACGGGGATTGGCAGATTCGGCGGCAGTAACGATGCCGGTGGTGACCGATTGAACCACCGCATCAATGGCATCACTAGAGAGAGGCGCGATAGCGGCAGTGGAGGACAAATCCCAGTCAGCCTTATTCATAGCCCATCTGCTGGGGCGCCCAGAAGAGTGACATGGTGGCAGTGACAGAAGGATCGGAAAGTGGTCACTGCCACACAAGTCGTCATGCACACTCCATTGGACAGACGGTAAGAGGCGAGGGCTACAGATCGAAAGGTCGATGGCGGAGTACGTGCCATGCGCCACGCTGAAGTGCGTGAAGGAACCATCATTTAGAAGTGAAAGATCGAGCTGTGCCAATAAATGCTCAATGGTGGCGCCTCGACCTGTTGCCACTGACCCACCCCACAGAGGGTTATGGGCGTTGAAGTCGACCAGTAACAAGAAAGGTGGCGGCAGTTGGGCTATCAGTGCAGCCAGGACATGCAGCGCGACATCACCATCCGGTGGAAGGTAAAGACTGCAGACGGTAATAGCCTGTGGTGTCCACACCCTAACAGCGACAGCCTCTAAAGCTGTTTGTAGAGGGACAGACTCGCTGAGAAGAGAGTTAAGGACATAGATGCAGACGCCACCAGACACCCTTTCATAAGCTGCTCGGTTCTTATAATAACCCCGATAGCCACAGAGGGCAGGGGTGCGCATTGCTGGAAACCAAGTTTCCTGCAGAGCAATGCAGAGGAAAGGAAGATGGCTGATAAGTTGGCTGAGCTCAGCTAGATGGTGGAAGAAACCGCTGCAGTTCCACTGGAGGATGGTGTTGTCCATGGCTGAGAAAGGCGTGACGGGACTGGGAAGGCAGATTACTCGGTTGAGTCACCTGCTGCCTCCGATTGAGCACCTGTGCTAGTGCTATCGATGGCGTCTGAGGGACCGGCGAGATCGATGTCCTCAGTGGACGCCAGAATCTCCACGTCGTCCTCAGACACAGAGCTTGTAGGAAGCGGCGGGACGGGTGCCACCGCAATGTCGGTATTCTTGGGGACGTTCTTCTGTTTCTGTTTCCCTCGTTGTGCCTTCGGTGGTTCAGGCTTGGAGGGCTTCACGGGGACAGCCTCAGGGACGGACGACGACCGTGAGGCCCTACGACCAGGGACTGGTGGTTCTTTGAGCCACTTGCGGGTGTCTGCTGTGCCGCTGGTCGGAACTTGCGAAGGGAGGTCCCCAAGGGACCCCTTCCTTGCGAGAGTAGCTGAAGAAGTCTTACGCTTCTCCAGCTGGGAAGGGGGAACTGATGTCCCCGATTGTTGGGGGGGGGGGGGGGTGTTGCTCCTGAAGTAGATGGAGCAGGAGCAACAGGTTGTGAAGTGCCCCCCACAAGCAAGAGGGCTGGTGGATGCTGACCGATCTTAGAGCCGATTCGTGATGATGGGAGAACCGTCGTTGCAGCAGTGGCGTAGGTTGACGTCATTGCCACAGGATGGATCCGCTCGTATTTTCGTCTAGCCTCGGGGTAGGTCAGGCAGTCCAGGGTCTTATATTCCATTATCTTCCTTTCTTTCTGGAATATCCTACAGTCCGGCAAGCAGGGGAAATGGTGTTCTCCACTGTTAACACAGATAGGAGGCGGGGCACATGGAGTATCAGGATGCGAAGGACGTCCACAATCCCGACACGTGATGCTGGAAGTACAGCGAGATGACATGTGCCCGAACTTCCAGCATTTAAAACACCGCATCGGAGGAGGGATATATGGCTTCACATCACAATGATAAACCATCACCTTAACCTTTTTGGGTAAGACATCACCCTCAAAGGCCAAGATGAAGGCACCGGTGGCTACCTGATTATCCCTCGGACCCCGATGGACGCACCGGACGAAGTGAACACCTCGTCGTTCTAGGTTGGCGCGTAGTTCATCGTCAGACTACAGAAGAAGATCCCTGTGGAAGATAATACCCTGGACCATGTTTAAACTTTTATGGGGAGTGATGGTGACGAAAACATCCCCCAACTTGTCACAAGGGAGCAACCTCCGTAACTGGGCAGAGGATGCTGTTTTGATGAGAACCGACCCAGAGCGCATTTTGGACAAGTCCTCCACCTCCCCGAACTTGTCCTCTAAATGCTCCACAAAAAACTGAGGCTTAGTTTGCATAAAAGATTCACCATCGACCCGCGTACAGACAAGGTACCGGGGTGAATAATCTCCACTGCTGTCTTTAGCCATGCGTTCCTCCCATGGAGTGGGCAGGGAGGGAAATGATATTGGATTGCATTGCTTGCCGTTGAGGTTAGACCTCGATCGCTTAGAGACTGCTGGTGGAGGCCCACCAGCGAGAGATGATGTACCACGCTTCATTGCGGGTCATCCGCCCTGATGCCACCCACTCCGACCAGGGGCTCTCCCCACGGGCGCCACCCAGCCACAGCAAAGACAACCTGGCAGAATGGCCTTTGCTGGGAGTCCCGACGCCCCAGAGGGATACGAATCTACTCCTCGGCATACGTGGGGAGGTAGCAGCTCAGGCATCAGCAGCGCGATCCATGTGTAGTTAGGGGGCTACCACCAAGAGGGTACATGACGAGCTCACCACAATGGACTGGCTATTGTGCTGGATGTCGGGTGTCGAATATCCATATGTGTCAGGAGGGCAAAGATGGAAGTTCATAATGGAGGGCATGTATGCTGCCCAGAACACACAGCAGCTGATGTGGCTGGAAGCACTGTGTAAGGCCAACTCCATGACAATATTGGGTGTGCCATACCTTAGGGCAAGATGGATATATAATACACCACGTAAGGCGTCCTTCCCCAAATGGTACGCACTAACAGAAAATTTTGAAAGGTAGTGGTCAAACCCCTTAGGGGACCATCACATTAAGGCCGAAATGTTTGAGACTCCTTTTAGTCGCCTCTTACGACAGGCAGGAATACCGCGGGCCTATTCTTACCCCCGAACCCGCAGGTGGGTGCTTCACTACTCCGAGGATATTTACTTCTACGTTACTCATCTTGGCAGCTGTTCTTGATTCGAATTCTGGAATATTTACTTCATCTTCTTTTGTGAAGGCTTTTCGGTAGGCTGTGTTTAGTAATTCTGCTTTGGCAGCACTGTCTTAGACAGTATCTCCATTGCTTTCGCGCAGAGAAGGCATTGATTGTTTCTTGCCGCTAACATACTTCACATACGACCAGAATCTGTTTTGGATTTTCTGCCAGGTTTCGAGACAAAGCATCTCGCACTGAAGTCCGCGCTAAATTTCGAACTTCTGGTAAAGATCGCTAATCTTGGGGGTTTTGCGTCTGTTTAAATTTGGAATGTTTGTCTCGTTGTTTTTGCAACAGTGTTCTGACCTGTTTTGTGTACCAAGAAGGATCGGCTCCTTATTTTATTAATTTATTTGGTATAAATCTCTCAATTGCTGCCGATACTATTTCTTTGAATTCAAGCCACATCTGGTCTACACTTATGTTATTAATTTGGAAGGAGTAGAGATTGACTCTCAGGAAGGAGTCAAGTGAATTTTTATCTGCTTTTTTGAATAGGTATATTTCTCGTTTATTCGTCCCACGCTTCGGTGTGTCTAGGCACATATTTTTCCAAACTTGTTACTTGTGTTTTACGTTCTGTTTTATCTTACTGTTCTGAGTATTTTCTTGACACCTGTCTCAATCTGTTACTGAGCGGGCGCTGAAGACCTTGCCGTCGTGCGCCCATACAACCCCTCTTCTTCTTCTTCATCATCATCATCATCATTTTCGTTTTATTTATTTATTTATTTTTTTAAGAGGATTTGGGGGTTACAATATTCAATCTCGCTACGACAACCCTGTGTTCACTAATCCCTGTATCCGTTTTGATGCACGTTATTCAATTGCTCTGTGCACTATGGGACTTAACATCTAAGGTCATCAGTCCCCTAGACTTATAACTACTTATACCTAACTAACTTAAGGACATCCATGCCCGAGGCAGGTTTCCAACCTGCGACCGTAGCGGTGGCGCGGTTCCAGACTGGAGCGCCCAGAACCGCTCGGCCACAACGGCCAGCGATGCACCTTATTAATCCATGATTTTTGGCACTTTTATTTTCACAAGTCCGTCTTGATCACATAGATTTCTCTACACTTTATTACCGGTTTCGGCTTATCGCCATCTTCAGATATGTTATAAATATAAAGATTGTGTAATCGACCAGGTTCAGTTAGTTAAGACTAAATCTGTACAGTATGAATGATGCATGAAATATAAAATATAAGATATTTATAGCCATGTATTGCAGCCATACATACCGCTAAAATATTCTGATAAAAAATGATCGTTAAGTTAAACATGTGAGTACATCGTACGTGCTGATAATACTCAGATTGCGTCAGGTATTTACACAAGAGCCTACTGCCAGCAGAGGGCACTTTAACTTGAGTACATAGTAAACCAGTGTCGCCAATACAAACATTACAATGTAGAATGCACGGTCTTTAGTTAAAATTTTTCTTTGGCTAAGTGAGCGTCTGGTATTAAGAACATATGCTGATATACTATATGTAAAATTGGACTCATACTTGAAATCCATAAAAAGCACAAATATTATACAATACAGCCCTTAGCTTGGTTAGTAACATAGAACCTTTTATGAATGCCAGTATAAAAAGTATAAAATAAAAAATCACAAAATCTTCTATCCTAAGAGATCAGTTAACAGTGAACGTAATCATAATACAACTAATAAAATAGTGCCCCTTAATTGAAAATAGAAAATCTATAATCGATATTATATTAGAGTGCGGTATCGATGGCGAATATGTCGTGACTTGTTTTCCTGTGGCTGAGCTGGCGGAGGATGGCCCAGTCTCCTCGTCGCCGGCGGCCGGCACACGCCAGTCCGCTGGGGTGCTCCACGCTATTCAAACTAGTAGGTCTCTGAGTATATCAAAGTAAGCACTCAGGTTAAACTCGTTCTGTTCATTCAGCAGTAATTCCGGTTGTTGTTTTCTGCGCACATAAACCTCAATTTCTTCGAGCAAGTTCATTAACTGTCCCTTTGACGCCCAATGAACTGCATTTTAATCTTTATATTGGCGACACTGGTTTACTATGTACTCTAGCTAAAGTGCCCTCTGCTGGCAGTAGGCTTTTGTGTAAATACCTGACGCAATCTGAGTATTTTCAGCAAGTGCCATGTACTCACATGTTTAACTTGACGATGATTTTTATCAGAATATTTTAACGATATGTATGGCTGCTGTACATGGCTATAAATATTTTATATTTTTATATTTCATGCATCATTCATACTGTATAGATTTAGTCTTAACTAACTGAACCTGGTCGATTACACAATTTTTATATTTATAACATATCTGAAGATGGCGGGAAAGCGGAACCGGTAATAAAGTATAAAGAAATCTGTGTGATTAAGATGGACTTGTGAAAATAAAAGTGCCAAATATAACATGATTGCGGTCTCATTTACAGACTTCATGTCCTCAATTGATAACTCAGGATTATTTGTTGTTAAAACGTCAAGCCCCCCCCCATGAACCATGGACCTTGCCGTTGGTGGGGAGGCTTGCGTGCCTCAGCGATACAGATAGCCGTACCGTAGGTGCAACCACAACGGAGGGGTATCTGTTGAGAGGCCAGACAAACGTGTGGTTCCTGAAGAGGGGCAGCAGCCTTTTCAGTAGTTGCAAGGGCAACAGTCTGGATGATTGACTGATCTGGCCTTGTAACAATAACCAAAACGGCCTTGCTGTGCTGGTACTGCGAACGGCTGAAAGCAAGGGGAAACTACAGCCGTAATTTTTCCCGAGGGCATGCAGCTTTACTGTATGATTACATGATGATGGCGTCCCCTTGGGTAAAATATTCCGGAGGTAAAATTGTCCCCCATTCGGATCTCCGGGCGGGGACTACTCAAGAGGATGTCGTTATCAGGAGAAAGAAAACTGGCGTTCTACAGATCGGAGCGTGGAATGTCAGGTCCCTTAATCGGGCAGGTAGGTTAGAAAATTTAAAAAGGGAAATGGATAGGTTGAAGTTAGATATAGTGGGAATTAGTGAAGTTCGGTGGCAGGAGGAACAAGACTTCTGGTCAGGTGACTACATGGTTATAAACACAAAATCAAATAGGGGTAATGCAGGAGTAGGTTTAATAATGAATAGGAAAATAGGAATGCGGGTAAGCTACTACAAACAGCATAGTGAACGCATTATTGTGGCCAAGATAGGTACGAAGCCCACACCTACTACAGTAGTACAAGTTTATATGCCAACTAGCTCTGCAGATGACGAAGAAATTGAAGAAATGTATGATGAAATAAAAGAAATTATTCAGATTGTGAAGGGAGACGAAAATTTAATAGTCATGGGTGACTGGAATTCGAGTGTAGGAAAAGGGAGAGAAGGAAACATAGTAGGTGAATATGGATTGGGGGACAGAAATGAAAGAGGAAGCCGTCTGGTAGAATTTTGCACAGAGCACAACATAATCATAACTAACACTTGGTTTAAGAATCATGAAAGAAGGCTGTATACATGGAAGAACCCTGGAGATACTAAAAGGTATCAGATAGATTATATAATGGTAAGACAGAGATTTAGGAACCAGGTTTCAAATTGTAAGACATTTCCAGGGGCAGATGTGGACTCTGACCACAATCTATTGGTTATGACCTGTAGATTAAAACTGAAGAAACTGCAAAAAGGTGGGAATTTAAGGAGATGGGACCTGGATAAACTAAAAGAACCAGAGGTTGTACAGAGATTCAGGGAGAGCATAAGGGAGCAATTGACAGGAATGGGGGAAATGAATACAGTAGAAGAAGAATGGGTAGCTATGAGGGATGAAGTAGTGAAGGCAGCAGAGGATCAAATAGGTAAAAAGACGAGGGCTAGTAGAAATCCTTGGGTAACAGAAGAAATATTGAATTTAATTGATGAAAGGAGAAAATATAAAAATGCAGTAAGTGAAACAGGCAAAAAGGAATACAAACGTCTCAAAAATGAGATCGACAGGAAGTGCAAAATGGCTAAGCAGGGATGGCTAGAGGACAAATGTAAGGATGTAGAGGCCTATCTCACTAGGGGTAAGATAGATACCGCCTACAGGAAAATTAAAGAGACCTTTGGAGATAAGAGAACGACTTGTATGAATATCAAGAGCTCAGATGGAAACCCAGTTCTAAGCAAAGAAGGGAAAGCAGAAAGGAGGAAGGAGTATATAGAGGGTCTATACAAGGGCGATGTACTTGAGGACAATATTATGGAAATGGAAGAGGATGTAGATGAAGATGAAATGGGAGATACGATACTGCGTGAAGAGTTTGACAGAGCACTGAAAGACCTGAGTCGAAACAAGGCCCCCGGAGTAGACAATATTCCATTGGAACTACTGACGGCCGTGGGAGAGCCAGTCCTGACAAAACTCTACCATCTGGTGAGCAAGATGTATGAAACAGGCGAAATACCCTCAGACTTCAAGAAGAATATAATAATTCCAATCCCAAAGAAAGCAGGTGTTGACAGATGTGAAAATTACCGAACTATCAGTTTAATAAGTCACAGCTGCAAAATACTAACACGAATTCTTTACAGACGAATGGAAAAACTAGTAGAAGCCAACCTCGGGGAAAATCAGTTTGGATTCCGTAGAAACACTGGAACACGTGAGGCAATACTGACCTTACGACTTATCTTAGAAGAAAGATTAAGGAAAGGCAAACCTACGTTTCTAGCATTTGTAGACTTAGAGAAAGCTTTTGACAATGTTGACTGGAATACTCTCTTTCAAATTCTAAAGGTGGCAGGGGTAAAATACAGGGAGCGAAAGGCTATTTACAATTTGTACAGAAACCAGATGGCAGTTATAAGAGTCGAGCGACATGAAAGGGAAGCAGTGGTTGGGAAGGGAGTAAGACAGGGTTGTAGCCTCTCCCCGATGTTGTTCAATCTGTATATTGAGCAAGCAGTGAAGGAAACAAAAGAAAAATTCGGAGTAGGTATTAAAATTCATGGAGAAGAAATAAAAACTTTGAGGTTCGCCGATGACATTGTAATTCTGTCAGAGACAGCAAAGGACTTGGAAGAGCAGTTGAATGGAATGGACAGTGTCTTGAAAGGAGGATATAAGATGAACATCAACAAAAGCAAAACAAGGATAATGGAATGTAGTCTAATTAAGTCGATTAGGAAACGAGGCACTTAAAGTAGTAAAGGAGTTTTGCTATTTGGGGAGCAAAATAACTGATGATGGTCGAAGTAGAGAGGATATAAAATGTAGGCTGGCAATGGCAAGGAAAGTGTTTCTGAAGAAGAGAAATTTGTTAACATCGAGTATAGATTTAAGTGTCAGGAAGTCATTTCTGAAAGTATTCGTATGGAGTGTAGCCATGTATGGAAGTGAAACATGGACGATAAATAGTTTGGACAAGAAGAGAATAGAAGCTTTCGAAATGTGGTGCTACAGAAGAATGCTGAAGATTAGATGGGTAGATCACATAACTAATGAGATAGTATTGAATAGGATTGGGGAGAAGAGAAGTTTGTGGCACAACTTGACCAGAAGAAGGGATCGGTTGGTAGGGCATGTTCTGAGGCATCAAGAGATCACCAATTTAGTATTGGAGGGCAGCGTGGAGGGTAAAAATCGTAGGGGGAGACCAAGATATGAATACACTAAGCAGATTCAGAAGGATGTAGGTTGCAGTAGGTACTGGGAGATGAAAAAACTTGCACAGGATAGAGTAGCATGGAGAGCTGCATCAAACCAGTCTCAGGACTGAAGACCACAACAACAACAACAAAACGTCAAGTGTGTTTTCACAACCGTTTACTATGCGCGTGGACTCATGAACTAACTGCACGAAATAATTTTCAAAGAATGCGTTTAGCACAATTTCGGATGATGTTTTATGCGTATTTCCGGAATTAAACATATATTTTCGCCAACATATCGAGGGTACATTGAAGTCGCCACCAACTATAATCGTATGAGTCGGGTACGTGTTTGAAATCAAACTCAAGTTTTCTTTGGACCTTTCAGCAACTGTATCATCTGAATTGGAAGGTCAGTAAAAGTATCCAATTGTTATTTTATTCCGGTTGCCAACAATGACCTCTGCCCATACTAACTCGCAGGAACCATATACTTCAATTTCGCGACAGGGTAAACTACTTCTGACAGAAACGAACACGCCACGGTAACCGTGTTTAGCCCATCCTTTCGGAACACCGTTATGTTCTTCTCAAAAATTTCGGCTGAGCTTATCTACGGCTTCAGCCAGCTTTCAGTGTCTATAACGATTTGAGCATCAGTGCTTTCTATTAGCGCTTGGAGCTTTGGTACTTTCCAAACACAGCTATGACAATTTGTAACTATTATACTGTTGGTTCCTGTATCTACGTTATTCCTGTGTTCGTCCTGCACCCTTTGTGACTGAAGCTCTTCATGTGTTTTCCCAAGACCTTCTAACCTAAAAAAACTGCCCAGTCCATGCCACACAGCCCCTGCTACCCGTGTAGCCGCCTCCTGCGTATAGTGAACACCTGACCTATCCAGCGGACATCTATGGAACATGTTGGAACAGCTGGTAAAATCGCTGAGATCAGTATCCTCGCAAATTGGTGTAATTGCGCCATCTGATCCTCATCGATTGGCTTAACCTAGATGCGACGTACCAGCACATCCTTGCGAACGCGGTTCCTAACCGAAACCACGAGGTTATCAAGTCCAGAGACGGAATTACACGGTATTAAATGATGATTGTCATGATTTCTCTAGGGAGACAAAGTTTTTTGTTCACTGAGCTTATCAAGTAACGTCTTTCCTTCGGTGTTTCATGATAAAGTGATTATGCCTGTGAAGCGTTTGGTAGTAACGTTATTTACACCATTCTTCATGTGTACGGTGGATTCAGTATAAATTAATTTTTCCAGTGAAACGTAGCTTGATGACTCAAAAAATGACGTGAGGATCTGCAGACAGGATCCTTTAGTATGTTGGTGCTGCTGACGGTGACTTTCTTTCAATGTATGGCAAGCCTCATCCCATCAGGGCTCAGGTGCTTGGCGAAGTGTTTCAGTGTGAGGTTACAATTCGAAACTTGCTGCCAGTGTTCTTTAAAGGCTTCAATCCTATTCAATACTTTTTTGTTTACTTAAAGTACAGTCTAGCCTTTGGGTACTACCTTCTACGACTTTTCCAGGGTGGGAGCATATCCTTCTTGTAGATGCGGAAAAATCTGTCATAAGCATGAATCCATATTATGCAGATGCCGAAACAGGTTCCTCCATTTCTGGAGGCTAAACAGCGGACCGATGGACAAAAGTTTCTTTTGTTCGTCTTCTTTCTGAGCTGTGGCGCTATTGCAGAAATGGTCTTTTCGTGTCATGAGGCACTTTGAGCATAATTACAGAGCACATAGAATAGGCCATTGTATTATACATCAGTTTAAAGTATTTCACAAGACAAAATTGTTAAGCCTTTCGTGGCCACTTGTTGACAAACTGCCTATTGCTTTCTGTCTCGGTTTCGTCGGCCGCCGGTCTGATGATTTTACTGATGTTTTGCCAGCACGAGTATCTGGCATTCTCAAAGCATCAGCCTCCATTGCTGGTGATGAACTGGAGCCGAGCTCTCGGCCCCAGACTATATGTACCTGGCGCGCCAGCTTCCGAGGGCTTCTCCGCGGTCATTTCTGGTGCGGTTCTCCTCTTGCTACCTGTGACGGTCGTTCGCTGCAGCACGGGAAACCACGATCCGTTTACCTTAAGGCTTTCTTGTTTCTTGTTGAAGTTATTCCCTTGTTTTTGTATTTCTATAGCTTCTCTGAACAATCTGGTGTGATATTGCTTCTCTACAGCCAGAACTTCCATGTCGACGAATTTTACTACGTGGTCGGTCTCACACAGTGCGTGCCCCGCCACGGCCGATTTCTCCATCTGCCCCAACCTGCAATGTCGCTTGTGTTCCAGTCGTTCCGTCATAAACTTTTCCGTATGTGCATAGTACGCGGTATATTCCCGACATTGCAAGTGGGTCCCTTTTCTCATTTGCCAATGTAAGACACTCTTTGATCTTCTTTGTCGGTTTGCAAATCGTCTTTACGCATCTTTGCGCAATATATGGCCGATTATGTCCATCCCTCTGAGAACGAATGGCAGAAAGGCCGTACACGACATTTCCTTTTCTGATTTGTCACTTCGCCGAGTATCTGGCTCTGTAACACTTCTAATATAACTTGTGGAGTACCCATTGCTCCTCAAAATACTTTCCAGGTGTGCCATTTCTTGTCTGAGATGCTGCGGCTCACATATTTGTCCTGCTCGCATAACGAGCGTATTAATAGTGCCTCTTTTGTGGCTCGGGTTTTGGTTTGATAGTTTGTGCAGGTATCAGTCCGTGTGTGTCGGTTTTCGATACTCGCTGTGTCCCAGGTTTTCGCCATCCCTTGTGACCAGCACATCTAGAAATGGTAGTTTTTTGTCCTTTTCTACTTCCGTAGTAAATTTTATGTTGGCATGGAGGCTATTAAAGTGTCTTAGGAAGTCACCGAACTGTTCTTCACCATAGCTCCACACAACGAAAGTATCATCGACGTATATGTACCACATCTTAGGTTTACGAGTCCAGTGCGTGTGCTTCGAAATGTTCCATGAAGAAGTTGGCCACCACTGGACTAAGGGGACTACGCATGGCGACGCCTTCCGTGCGTTCGTAGAAATTGCCATTCCACTTTAAGTAGCTCGTGATGAGACATGAATGAAAGAGCTCTATGATGTCTTGCGGGAAAATGGAACCGATACGCTCCATTGAGTCACTGAGTGGCACTTTCGTAAACTAAGAAACAATACCACAGCTGATCAGGATTTCGTTTGGTGCTACTTTTAGTTTCTTTAGCTTCTCCATGAAATGTTCTGGGTCCTTTATGTATATGTCAGTTTCCCCTCGTGCGGCTGGAGCAGAGAGGCCAAGTGTTCTGCCTGTTTATACGTCTGTGAGCCAGGAGCGCTAATAATCGGTCTTAGTGGAACGTTGTTCTTATGGGTCTTCGGTAATCTGGTGTCTGTCGGCGGAAATACAGAGGAACCTGCGCAACACAGAAGCCCTACCACCTTGGCTCGTAGGTAGCAAGAGGAGAACCGCACCGGAAATGACCGCATAGAAGCCCTCGGAAGTTGGCGCGCCAGGTACATACAGTCTGCCGCAGCTAGCTCGGCTCCACTTCATCACCAGCAGTGGAGGGTGAAGCTTTGACGATGCTGGCGAAACGTCAGTGAAATCGTCAGACGAACGTTGGCCGAAGAACCCGAGGCAGCGTGTCTATTTCACAAGACTATATATCTCCTTGGGGTAAATTTTTAACTTGCGCGTAGGATCTAAAAGTTCACATTGGCGTCAGTTATAAGTTCTCGTTTCATTTGGTTGCCGACAGGGGTCTCGTTGGTGCAACTGGCTCACTCGTTCGTTCACTATCCGGCGTGCGTTATAAAGTGTGTAAGAGTATTAGTCTGGCTCCAAAGGCAACCGATGAGGCTTCCATTTTCTCAGGTGCACACAGGTTGATGGGTTTCGTTGCAAGATTTAGTTTGGCAATGTCAGTTCAAGGAACTGGTAATGGTTGGATAACTATTGCCTTTGTTCGTACTAGTGATGCTAAGAAAAGTTCTTTGGATTCTTTTCCAACACGTGATGTGATTGCGTGGAAGACATTTAATATTATTCATCAGTCTAATAAGGCTTAGACAGGTGTATTACGTTTCCTCTTTGAAGAGGTGCAATTGAGTTCCAAGTGAGCACCATGGAGCTCGTCGAAAGTACAATACAGGGTGTTTGTAAAGTAGTTGCACAAAATTAACCTTTAATTGTGAAAAGGTTAATAACTTACAAAAATGTTTGATACAGTATTGAATGCATTATATCTTCCAGTTTTATTCCCACGTAACAGTCAGTTCCCGCTGTTCCCACTAGGTGGCATGCACGAGTGAGTTATTCCAACAGTCATCATGGAGTCGTGTAACGCTGCAGAGTGTGCGCAGTGTTGTTTACGGTTTCATGAATCCAAATCCTTAGTTCCGAGACAATCCAAGAGTAAATATCACACGCCACCATCTCAAAGACAAACTTCTGTTAATTGATATAATCGTTTCACCGAAACTGGGTGTGTATCACATAGGACGCTGGGTCAGGGTCGGCCAGCAATCTCTGACACAGCAGTTTAACGTGTGCTGACCAACAGGTCGACGAGCCGTAAC
This sequence comes from Schistocerca piceifrons, assembly GCF_021461385.2. Classification (NCBI taxonomy): domain Eukaryota; kingdom Metazoa; phylum Arthropoda; class Insecta; order Orthoptera; family Acrididae; genus Schistocerca; species Schistocerca piceifrons. The sequence goes on from NC_060140.1 coordinate 323,571,337, forward strand.
AACGGATAATATAAGCAGTTGCTACCATACATCAAGACTTACGTCATAAGATTTGGCAGGAAACTGATTACAAAGGGGACATGTGTTACGTTACAAAAGGTAGCCACATTGAGCATTTGTAAATTAAACTTCAAGATATACTGTATTCAATGCTGCATCAAACATTTCTGTACGTTATTTACCTTTTTCACAATTAAAGGTTAGTTTTGTATTACTAATTTATAAACACCCTCTATTGCATACCCTATATCATAAATGACGTACAAATCTCACATTACATAACTAGTCTCCAAGGTCGCCTTATCTTGCCTTGTGAGAGTTTTATTGGTTATTTTGAAAAACTTTATGTCCTTCCGCTTGCAAAAACTTTGGGGGACCTGTGACACCGTGTGGCGGCGAAGATATTAAGTCTGTGGCTTCTCTGACACGAAATGTCACTTCTTTGATTACTCTCTTTGGCTTTGCACGCTGTCTTTGTTCGCTCGAGCCATATTCGACATCCATTTCTGTATTCGCTCTGTTCAGTGCCGAAGTAAATCTTACTTATTACTCTAAAAGTGTGTTATTACGGTTGTACGCCATGTAATACCCACATGTTTGAAGGACTCCATATAATTTGTTATGTAAGGCCTGAGAGAATATTAAGAGGAAACTCTTATCTTCAGATGTGTGATATCTTGCCCAGTACAGTAGTTGGCAAGAGCAGTGTACACCTACTTACACATCACATAAAGAAATGAGACAATATTCATAAATACGACTTTCACCTAAGTTGATAACAATATCGCGACTGGCATGTCTGTCGAAAGATCTTTCTGTCACCCTGACCTCATAGAGTTCGTCTGTTGTGTTGGCAGAAGAGCCAACACCATGTTACTAGTAGAGGCCGAAATGCACGCGTTTTAGCTCACGCAGGCTGGCGTGAGGAGGGAAGAACTATGCTGACGTGAGGTCTGGAACATGACAAGGAATTAGAATTCAGAAAGCGGACGTAATTAGTTTGATACTTAACTTTAATCCATTAATGATGAACGTCGCTCTTGACGGTACATGATTCACAATATTGTCTGTTCAGAATTCATTCTAATTACTGAATATGGCGCCCTGCTAGGTCGTAGCAAATGACGTAGCTGAAGGCTATGCTAAACTGTCGTCTCGGCAAATGATAACGTATGTAGACAGTGAACCATCGCTAGCAAAGTCGGCTGTCCAACTGGGGCTAGTGCTAGGGAGTCCCTCTAGACCTGCCGTGTGGCGGCGCTCGGTCTGCAATCACTGATAGTGACGACACGCGGGTCTGACGTATACCAACGGACCGCGGCCGATTTAAAGGCTACCACCTAGCAAGTGTGGTGTTTGGCGGTGACACCATATCGTCAGTTCATTTATCGAATCGTACCAATAAATTTAACTGACTACTGCTTTCACTGCTTACCGTCAACTGAAGAGATGTCCAGCAAAATCTTCCCTCTCAGCAGCAGTGGATCTTGTGGTGAATTTACTATATCTGTTGCAAGTATCACAAATGCGTATACACGGCTGCCCATTACAACTGCAATACCATAAAGAATAGCAAATAAGTAAATTTCATTTATTGTGTCTGCACAGTATAGCTGGAGGAATAAACAATTTGGGGGTATACAGAGGGGCATTTAGAACGAAGAGAAGCCCCTCAGGCAACAACAATGGTCTTGACCCGACTTGGCATCGAGTGAAACTGAGCTCGGAGACAGATTTCACGTTGCTTCAGCTCTTTACCAGGGATCATTATTTATAGCTGGTGAATCGTGGCGTGCCGGCCGGTGTGTCCGAGAGGTTATAGGCTCTACAGTCAGGAACCGAGAGACCGCTACGGTCTCAGGTTCGAATCCTGCCTCGGGCATGGGTGTGCGGGGTGTCCTTAGGTTAGTTAGGTTTAAGTAGTCCTAAGTTCTAGGGGACTGATGACCTCAGATGTTAAGTCCCATAGTGCTCAGAGCCATTTGAACCTTTTTTCTTTTTTTTAATGGTGGCGTGCTACTGTGTCGGATAACCATGACCAGATGTTTACAACTAGTGAAATATTTGGAGAAAGTACTGGTAAAGGCAAAAGGGGAACTCACTCGCATCGAATAGGTCAGGACAGCACAGGCAACATGCAGACTTTTGTTATTTTCTTGAAAGGTAACGGCATGGAGACCTTCAAGACAGAACATACCCACCAACATGTCAGAAATTTAATGTCTGTTTTCAGATTTACCGACTTCAAGAACTTAAGGCAAGGAACTGCATACCATCAATCCATATTCTGGGTCCGTATGATGATAACGAATGCAGCCTGGCAACGTCCTTTCAGCTCGGTGACTCCACACACGGATACGTCCATTGTGATGCTGTACACGTAACCGGTGATGCAATTCCTGTGTTCAGTATTCAATGCAACGACTTTACCCCATCTTACTGGGAGGGCCAACATACCCACACGGTACCACTCTGGCTGCTCGGGTTGGAACCATCACCTTGCTGCTCCAGTAACCTCGCCACCATCCACGTACTGCCTTATGTGGAGTGCATTCTTCATTGGGCCGACAGATGCTCTATATGGTCATCTGTTAGGCAACGAGGTACGCAGGGGGCGCACACTTACGATTACCGCAATTTGTAGACGACTGGGTCAGCACTCGCAACAGACAGACCCATCTGATTGTGACCCGTCAATCACCTCGAATGAGTGTCCACACAATCCAACATTTCAACAGCCACAGCTGCGTGCTGCTGGCCGGCAAGCTTGAGATCGGACTGGTTTGTGCGACATTGTTGCGGTGATGATAGACTCCTTGACCAACTGCTCAATGTGCTTTATTCACTATCAGATCTCCGTAGACATTTTGCAAGCGCATATGAATATCTTCGATGCTCTGGTTTTTCGACAAAATAAATTAATGATAGTTCTGTGCTTGGAATGCACCTCCAGTACGGACGCCATCTTGAAATCGGCGTGTAGTACAGCCAACTATCAGAACTTCATGAAACTATAGGGGCTGAGATGGGAATATGTTCCACAGCAAGTTCCGTATTTTATCAACCGAAATTGGCCGAGAAAAAAATGTGTCGCTTCGCGTACTGAACACGCCTCGTAAATGATGTTACCCTCTACGCACTTGCTTCGGCTGCGCTGAAATGCTAGCAGCATATATTGTCCCTTTTTTTTTTTAGTCTTCAGTCATCTGACTGGTTTGATGCGGTCCACCAGAAATTCGTCTCCTGTGCCAACCTCTGCATCTCAAAGCAGCATTTGCAACTTACGTCCTCAGTTATTTGGTGGATGTATTCCTCTATATTTTTCATCCACCACAGTTCCTCTAGTACTATGGAAGTTATTCCCTGATACTTTATCAGAAAAAAATGGCTCTGAGCACTATGAGACTTAACATCTGAGGTCATCAGTCCCCTAGAACTTAGAACTACTTAAACCTAACTAACCTAAGGGCCTTTAACAGATGTCCTACCATTATATCCCCTAATTCTTTACAGTGTTTCCTACATATTCCTTTCCTTATCAGTCCACTTAATTTTCAACATTCTTCTGCAGCAACACATCTCAAACGCTTCGATTTTCTTCTGTTCCGGTTTTCGCACAGTCGATGTTTCACTATCATGCAGTGTCCTGCTCTAGAATTTTTTTCCTCAGATGAAGGCCTGTCTTTGAAGCTCGTAGACTTTCCTTGGCCATGAAAGCTCTTTTTGCCAGTGCTAGTCTACTTTTTATGTCCTCTTTGCTCCGTCCGTCAAGGATTATTTTGCTGCCTAGGTAGCAGAGTTCCATAACTTTATTTACTTAATGATAACCACTTCTGATGTTCAGTTTTTCGCTGTTCTCATTTCTGCTACCTCTCATTTACTTTCTTCTTTTTCGGATTTAGTCTCAATTCGTATTTTGTATTTATCAGACTTTGCACTCCATTCAGCAGATCCTGTAATTCTTCTTCGCTTTCACTGAGAATAGCAATGTCATCAGCGAATCTTATCCTATTACCTTGAATTTTAATTCGATTCTTGAACATATTTTTCTTTAATATTTGTCATTGCTTCATCGGGGAGAACAGTATAGTAAGACCAAAGAGCACTGTGTGCATGCGCAACACGAGTAGTGAAGTCATAGCGGCAAACACGAGTCCTTTCACTTTCAGTGTGGTAAGTGGACCAATATAAAGAGGGGTTCAGGAAAATGTAGACATTCCTTGATAGTAAATATTAACGGAACAAAATGACATACCATTAAAGTTATTGCACAGGGGTGGGGTGGGGGGGTGGGGGGGGAAGGTTATGTTATTTGTTGAAAGTGATCCCCAAACACCGTCGATGCCGATGAACTGTCGATCGGACAACGGCTGTCAGTGTTAGCGGGTGACAGACTCAAAGGTCGCCTCGATGGTTTCTCGAAGCTCGCTCATTGTAGATGGCTTCTGTTGTTAAACTTCATTTTCCAAGGTTCCACATAGGTAGAACAGGTGTAAAATCGGGAGACTGTGGTGGGTACTCAACAGCTCCTTTTCCGACCTATCCATCGTTCCGGTAGATGTTCATCCAAGTTAGCTCTGACAGCTCTGTGGCAGTGAGGCGGAACGCCATCTTGTTGTAGACGAAATCTGCCTTTTCCAAACACCTCTCGGATAACAGGTAAAATCGATGTTTGCAGCATACGAAGATACACCTGACCAGTTAGGGCCAATCAGACTGCGTGATGACACCACACCACACATTAACACCCGGTAGATTAATATGTTTGTCCAAGTGAACTTGTCAGGCCAGATAACCATCCCTACAAACCGTTCATTCTCCCGAAGCATTAGCAGTACATCCTTCGACCCTAGTGAAATAGTAATGAAATAAAGACCCTAAGCTGTCGACAGGCGTTGATATACATCAATGGGGACATTTGAAAACGTGTGCCCCTACCGGGACTCGAACCTGGGATCTCCCGCTTACATGGCAGACGCTCTATCCGAGCCACCGAGGGCTCAGAGGATAGTACGACTGCAGGGATTAATCCCTTGCACACCCCCCGTGAGACCCACACTCCCAACTTAATGTCCACACACTACATTCCTAGTGCCCCTGCCCATTACACTCATTACTCACGGCAGACAATCTGACCGAGTCCCGTAACAGTTCGGGCAATGCGTGTGCATCCAGCACTGAAGAAGGTCAATGGCCGGTTAGCCTTAAGTATATGAAGATAGCATCTGTTCTTTCGGACATGTCCAAAAGAACAGATACCATCTTCACATATTTCGATCCGGGTTCTCCTCGTTTATAGCGTGCAGCGATCTTGGAATGTACACTAACCACTTTGCAGCCTTCAGAATTCGTCGTATGCTTGATCGGCTTATCGCGCTTTCGCATGCACATTGCTTCACACATTTTTGAGGTGACCAAGTAAAATGTTGCAACACAGCAGCGCTGGAAGCTTCACTTGTTGATATTTTTGGTCGGCCAGACCTTTCCTTGGGCACATTCTGAACAATACCGTCGGCTTCAAATTTATCCAAAATACAATAAATTGTTGTACGCGTTGGTGGCTGAATTCTGTACACAATACTCCATTACCGTTGTACCTTCATGTTTTCCTACTTCCAGTACCATATTAATATGGCCTTGCGTGCTCAAACGACAATCTCACTCCCTCCATTGCTGCACTATCGTCTGCTGGAAGACGTGTTCCAAAATCTGTTGAGAAAACAATGGATTACGCTACCGCGCGATATTGCAGCGACATGTCATTTTGTTCCAATGATTTTAGCTATCAACGAATGTATGTCTTTCTGGAGCCGTCTGTTGTCCAAGCTGAAGCGTCGGGAGCAGTGGCATCCTAACAAGCTGTTGCGATTTCTCCTGACGCTGGTGGTAGCCAGATACCTATGCTGTAGGAAGTAACGGTGCGTTTTTATCTGTCATTAAGTTTCAGGCCGATCTCTTTTGTAAGATGTTTCCTAAATCTACATGACCCCAAGTGAATTTAGTGACAATGCTCCGTTTATTTGTACCTGTGTAAGACGATGGCAGCGACGCTAGATTACATGTACATTGTGAGACCTGAGTTTCTCCTGGCGTATACAACTTTCAAATAACTTCCGGGAATTCAGATAGGTAACACTTTCAGTGACCGTCGATATTTCGGCGGGAGAACACCCCGCCATTTCCAAAGCAAACTGCAACTGACAGGCGACGTACATGCAAATTTAAAACCTCGGTTCTCGGACTGATGCAGGAAAGATAACACACACACTGAACATTAGTGCCACCAAAGATGACGAAAGTCGGAGCTATCGATAGTGAGATACGAATTCGCAGGTGAGGTAGCATTGACTCTGCCCCTCTGGTTTTTTGACAAGGGAGAGAGCCGCATTCCAAACAGAATTTAAACATGTACCTTGGTACACAGGGCACATGTCGCTTCCGACACTGAGACTTTGCCAGCTGAGCTGTCCCATCTTGAAGTTAAGTGTCATCAAAATGGTTACATTCATAGGCAGATTGAATGTGCGTTGTGCTATCGACCAACTGTGCATCGGGTGATTGATGATAATTCCAAGTCGACACCTAAGTCTATTGCCTTTTTGCCTTACATAGGAAACACTTCCAACAAGATCGGTCGTATTTTATGGAACTACGATGTGAAATGTTTTCCGACCTCCACCTAAAATTAGTGCTTTTGAGTTCTATTAAGGATGATCTTGGTCTGCGTAAGGCGGGTGTATATCGCTTTACTTGTAGCTGCGGCATGGCATATAGTGGTCAAACTACCAGTACCGTGGAGGACTGATGTACTGACAAGGGAACCTCCCCATCCCACACCCCTCAGATTTAATTATAAGTTGGCACAGTGGGTAGGCCTTGAAAAACTGAACACAGACTAGTCGAGAAAACAGGAAGAAGTTGTGTGGAAGTATGAAAAAAATAAGCAAAATATACAAATTGAGTAGTCCATGCGAAAGATAGGCAACATCAAGGATAGTGTGAGCTCAGGAGCGCCGTGGTCCCGTGGTTAGCGTGAGCAGCTGCGGAACGAGAGGTCCTTGGGTCAAGTCTTCTCTCCAGTGAAAAGTTTACTTTCTTTATTTTCGCAGAGTTATGATCTGTCCGTTCGTTCATTGACGTCTCTGTTCACTGTAATAAGTTTAGCCCCCCCAGGGGGTCCACAACTCTTTTGTGGATACGTGCGTGGCGAGCACGGGGCCCCGAGCCATTGCAGCCTTCTTTCTCTCCCGGGCTGCATTTCCTTTCCCTTCCCCTCCTTTCCCCTCCATGCTCCTCTCCCCTCGCCCTCTCCTCTCCCTCTATTGGTGTCCTTGCTTATGTTGGCCCCCGCTGTCCTCCTGGTTCTGTTGGTTTTACACTCCGGCTTTGTTGCGTAATCATCTCCTCCTTTTGTCATTCCTTGGTCCCCCTCTGGGGTTTGACCTCTATTCCAAAATTTCTCCTCCGCAGTGCGAGCCATTTGGGGAAGAGCACCTTACCTAGTGTCTCCGATGTGTGCCCTCCTAGTACATTCCACCTTTTCTTTTACGTCGTTGTCTGATGCTAGGGTGCATAGCCAGCACGGTAGCCAGCCCATGTGGTGGGGTCGCTATGTACCCTTTTGGTTGAGCCCCCTGAACACACAGGGATCACACTTCTGATACCTGAGCTGTGACCTCCTCATGCATGCCCTGGAGTGGTTGCTCGTCATCCTGGAGCATCGGAACTCCCAGCAATGGCCGCCGTGCCAGACGGCCCTTGCTGTGGCTGAGTGGCGCCCATGAGGAGAGCCCCTGATAGGAGTGGGTGGTATCAGGGTGGACGCTATGCAGATGAAACGCATACGGGTCCAAAACTCTGGCCGTTCTTCTGCGGCCGTCTCTCTGCGTGGTACTGATTCCTCAAGTGCTGCTTCTCTTGCCCCTTCGGCCTTCCCTTCCATGGCTACCCCCTGGGAAGAGGGTCAGGCCCGTTGTCTAGGGGCAAAACCTTTACCCCGTTATCTAGTTTGCACCAGGACTGATGGAGATACTTTCACCAGTGTCAAACCTTTATTCTTTGTGGAACACATTGAAGACAAGTTCGGCGAAGTGGACTCCCTGAGCAAGATGCGGTCGGGTTCGTTGCTGATAAAAACTGCTTCGGCTGCCCAATCTGTGGCCCTTCGTGCCTGTACCCATCTTGGCACAATTCCTGTGTCCATTACCCCTCACCAGTCTCTAAATATGGTACAAGGTGCGATTTTTCACAGGGACCTCATCCTTCAAACTGATGAGGAACTTCGGGATAATCTCGGACGGCGGGGTGTTCACTCTGTTCGGCGTGTTCAGAAGGGTCCTAAAGATAATTGTATTGATACTGGTGCCTTTATCCTGGCCTTTGAAGGGGATATCCTTCCTGAGAAAGTTAAGATTATAGTCTATCGCTGTGATGTGAAGCCGTACATCCCACCTCCTATGCGGTGTTTTAAGTGCTTGCGTTTTGGCCACATGTCTTCTCGCTGTTCCCAGGACCCTCTCTGTGGTGACTGGACGTCCACTCCATGAGGGGAGTCCCTGTGTTCCCCCTCCTGTATGTGTAAATTGTCATGGTAGTCATTCTCCACGTTCACCAGATTGCCCAGTCTATAAGAAAGAAAAAAAGATACAGGAGTATAAGTCCCTTGATCGTTTAAGCTACACAGAGGCCCGTAAGAAATATGCACGATTGCACCCTGTGTCCATGACATCTAGTTACGCCTTGGTTACATCTTCATCCCTTCCTCCCCCTTCCTTACCCCCATCCCGGACCCCTCTCCTCCCCCCCACCCCTGCAGCTCCCACACCTTCTCCTCTGGGCGCTGCTCCCCCTCCCCAGCCGGAGAAGTGTCCCACTCCTTCGGCGTCTGCCGGTCAAGGACGCCTCTCCCGGGATGCCCCTTCCCGGCACCTTCCAGGTCAAAGGTCTGCTGCCTCGCGGCCACCGCGAGAGCCGCGGTCTATCGGCCCCCAGGTCGCCCGGTCTCTTTCTGTTCCTGATCTTGCTGCAGCTGGCTCCTTTATGCCACACAGCCCTCCTCGATCTCAGCCTGAAAAGAAGAAGAAACATAAGTCCCGGGACAAAGAGCCTCTGGTGTCACCGGAGGTCCCTTCCCCGACTTCACAACCGGATTCTGACCTGTCGTTCATGGATGTCGCCCCCTCCTTGTCGATGACGGGTGGGGACCCGGCGGTATGACTGAATTTAGCGTGTTCAGCCCTAATTTAAACCATCGTTCTGTGGTTCTCCAATGGAATTGTAATGGCTACTATCGTCACCTTCCGGAATTGAAATCCCTTCTTTCGTCCTACTCTGCAGCTTGTGTGGTTCTCCAGGAATCTCATTTTACTGATGCTCACTCACCGACCCTCCGTGGGTTCCGTATTTTCTGTCGAAATCGGGTCGGACCCTTGCGGGCTTCTGGTGGCGTTTGTACGTTGGTCCGTACAGACATTGCTAGCACGTGGATTCCTCTCCAAACTACATTGGAAGCGGTTGCTGTTAGGGTCCACTTAGACTCTGCAGTCACAGTTTGCAATCAGGACTCTTACACCTGCTGCCTTAACCACCCTTCTTCAGCAACTTCCTCCTCCCTTCCTCCTTCTTGGGGATTTTAATGCTCATCATCCTTTGTGGGGCAGTGCCTTTCCATCTAGACGAGGTCTTCTTATAGACCAATTTATTGCAGACCACGACCTGTGCCTTCTTAATGATGGCTCCCCTACTCATTTCAGTGCTGGTCATGGTACCTTTTCTGCCATTGATCTTTCTCTTTCTTCTCCCTCTCTCCTCCCTTCATTACACTGGTCGCCACACGACGACCTTTGTGATAGTGGCCATTTCCCGTTGATTATCACGCTCTCTTCCCGCTCCCCGATGGACAGGTTACCTCGTTGGTCTTTCCACCGCGCCGATTGGCCTCTATACACTGCACAGGTCGAGTTTTCTCCCTATTTGTCGGGTTGTATTGATGACGTCCTACGTGACGTGTCTGACGCGATTGTTCGCGCTGCTAACCTTGCTGTCCCGCGCTCATCTGGACCATTTCGTCGCCGACAAGTCCCGTGGTGGAGTACGGCCATTGCCATTGCCATCCGTGATCGCCGTCGAGCTTTGCAACACTTTAAGAGGCACCCATCCGTAGCCAGCCTTACTACCTTCAAGCGCCTTCTCGCTAAAGCCCGTTATTTAATCAAACAGAGCAAGCGGATATGTTGGGAACGATTCGTTTCTTCCCTTGGTTCCACTGTCCCTCTGTCACGGGTATGGGCTACACTTCGCTCTCTCCAGGGTTGCCATCGGCAGTCCACCCTCCCAGGCCTTCACCTCCCAGATAGCATTTGTACGGACCCATTAGTTCTCGCAGAACATCTTGCGACCCATTTTGCAGTGGCATCAGCGTCAGCCTCCTATCCAGCTGCTTTCCTTCATCAAAAACAGCAGGCTGAAGCTCTCACCTTATGCTTCACCACTTGTGAGTCAGAATCTTACAACGAACCTTTTACTGAATGGGAATTTCTTTCTGCTCTATCTTCTTCTCATGATACGGCCCCTGGCCCAGATTCCATTCATAACCAACTGCTTCAACATCTCAGTGCTCCACAACGGCAACATCTTCTTTGGGTGTTTAACCGTATCTGGCTCCAGGGTGACTTCCCTTCTCAGTGGAGGGATAGCATTGTGGTTCCTGTCCTTAAGCCTGGTAAGAACCCCCTATCTGTTGACAGCTATCGGCCAATTAGTTTGACCAATGTTGTTTGTAAGTTACTTGAATGGCTGGTAGCCCGTCGGCTCACTTGGGTCCTCGAATCTCGAGATCTATTGTCCCCTTACCAGTGTGGCTTTCGAGAGGGACGATCTCCAATCGATCATTTACTTCGCTTGGAATCCGCAGTTCGGCAGGCTTTTTCCCAGCGCCGCCATTTGGTTGCAGTGTTTTTTGATCTTCGCAAGGCCTATGACACGGCCTGGCGCCATCACATCTTACTAACCCTTCATCAGTGGGGTCTTCGGGGCCCACTCCCGATTTTTATCCGCCAGTTCCTGATCCATCGGTCATTCAGAGTTCGAGTTGGTACTGCTTTTAGTTCTCCACGGACCCAGGAGACGGGCATCCCACAGTGTTCTGTCTTGAGTGTCCTTCTTTTCCTCATTGCTATCGATGGACTTGTGGCCTCTGTCGGTCCCTTGGTCACCCCTGCCCTGTATGTGGATGATTTCTGCATTTGGGTTAGTTCCTCCTCGATGCCATCTGCAGAACGGCAGCTCCAGGTGACTATACAGCGTGCCTCTGCATGGACCCTCTCACACGGGTTTCAATTCTCTCCTTTAAAATCGCGGGTGGTCCACTTCTGTCGCCGTACTACGGTCCACCCTGATCCAGAGCTCTATCTCGCTGCACAATGATTGCCTGTGGTTCCACAGTTTCGTTTCCTGGGTCTTCTTTTCGACAACAAGCTCACTTGGCTGCCCCATATCAGACTCCTGAAGGTAGGATGTTTCCGTAAACTCAATGTCCTTCGCTTCCTTGCCCACTCCTCTTGGGATGCGGACCGTTCCCTCCTCCTCCGTCTTTATCGTGCTCTAGTTCTGTCACGTTTGGACTACGGTTGTCAAGTTTATGGTTCAGCTGCTCCTTCCACACTGCATGTGCTGGATCCAGTCCACCATCGTGGTATCCGTTTGGCCACCGGTGCCTTCCCTACTAGCCCTGTTGGTAGTCTCCTGGTTGAAGCTGCGATCCCCTCCCCCCCTTTCTGTTCCGCGGTCCCAGCTTCTGGTGTCTTATGCCCTCACTATCCGTTCTCCTCCCACTCATCCTTCCTATTCTATCCTGTTCCCAGACCATGGACGTCGCCCATCCGACTCCCGCCCTCGTGCAGGTTTACCGGTTGGGCTGCGCCTTGCGTCTCTTTACCGTGATTTTCAGCTTCCTCCTTTGTCCTGTCTTCCTCGCTCCCTCCCCTCCACCCCTCCTTGGTTAGTTCCTCGGCCTCGAATTCGGATGGATCTCCGCCGCGGTCCGAAAAATTCCATCCCCCCGGTGGTGTTCCGTTCCTTTTTCCGCCAAATTTTATGGGAGTTTCGGGATGCTGTTGTTTTTTACACTGATGGCTCTAAATCTGCTGATCATGTTGGGTATGCCTTCACGTCCTTTGTTGGAACGGAAAATCATCTGCTGCCACATACATGTGGGGTGTTTACTGCGGAATTGATGTCAATTTCCCGGGCCTTACCTTTATTAAACAATCCCAACACAACCGCGTTTTGTTATGTACGGACTCGATAAGTGGCCTTCTTGCTATTGACCGGTGTTTTTCGCGCCATCCCTTGGTCTCTGCCATCCATGACCATCTCGCTTATCTTCACCGTGCTGCTTGTTCTATTGACTTCCTATGGGTCCCGGGCCATGTGGGTATCCCGGGTAATGAGCTCGCTGATCGTTTGGCTGGGGGAGCAGTTACTTACCCCCCGTTTTCTGTAACCCCTCCTGCAGCGGATTTACGGCTTCACATCAAATCCCACTTTGCACAGTCATGGGCCAATTCTTGGGAGGCTACTCCACTGTTTAATAAACTTCGTGCAATTAAGGTGACACCAGGCCCATGGCGTTCTTCCTTTCGCCTCTCCCGCAAGGACTCGACCATACTGTGTCGTCTCTGCATTGGCCATACCAGGCTGACCCATGGTTTTCTTTTGCGTGATGAGCCACCCCCGCTATGTGGTTGTGGAGCCTTCCAGTCAGTGGCCCACATTTTGGTTGAATGCCCCCTTCTTTTGGCTCTGCGTGCTAAGTACAGACTCCCCCACACTTTACCTTTGATGTTGGCTGACGATTCCCGGATGGTCTCTCTGGTTCTCGGTTTCCTCAGTTTTAAAGTTTTTAATCTCTCTCTGGTGTTGGGGCAGGGCGGTGAGTGTTTGGGTGTCTCCCACTGTAGGCAGTGTTCAGAGATTCCCGATTCACCTCCCTGACCGGAATCCTCTTTTCTTCCCCTTTTACTCTGTTTTTACCCCTTCTTTTTAAGGCTTGGTTAGTCTTTCTATTCCCATACGTACTTTCTGCATTATAGCAGTTGTACCTTTTAAGTCACAGGTGGTCTTGCCTATGCTGCTTCAGCATAGTGTTGGGTTCGTTCTCTTGCCGACTTCCCTCATTTGTTTTTACAAATGACAACGTGCTGCCCTTTTACGTTTTTCCGTTTTATTGTTCTGACTTTTCTGAGATGTCCCGTTAGCAGAATGGAGTCTATTTGAAACAAGGGACTGATGACCTTGCTGTTTGGTCCCTTTAACCTCAAACAACCAACCAACCAACCAACCAATAAGTTTAGTTTACGCTATTTTCAGTACGATGTTACTGCCTGCCGTTATAAACGGGTGAAAATCAGGCGCTTGTGTTGACTATTCGGGAACTGGTGATGTAAAATTACATTTTTGTGACAGTCTCACTTGTACTGTGACAATTTAGAGGCGAAAACTGTGGTGGTTTCATTAGGTCTGGTACTTTGCTGTGCAACTAAGGGAATCAGTTATTTGGGGTAACTGAGGGAGCACCATTATGTTGGTCTAAGTGATACGTTCTCCACGGTTTGTCTATGGCTTTTCGAATCGATATCGTGGAGGAGTACACGTGTGAGTAATTTGCTATTGTATTGATGGTTATGTCGCAAAGACTGTTCGCTGTTAAATCACGCGCTGATTTGTAGCCAATCTAAGCAGAAATTACCATTGCTACTTGCTTATGTGCTACTGTCCTTATGATTGGCGTTGTTTGTCTTTTGATTGTGGGCGTGCTCACGTTTAAAAGAAAAAAAATTACGGCTACTATTCATAAGGGTTGTCTAGTATGAAATTGCTTAAGCTTTTATCATATGCTGGTGTGTTTGCCTATCACATTGGCTTTCTATGCAGTAACTGAATGAAGGTGTATGGTGGCTCAAGATTGTAGGCTGACTAGTATTTGAACTGGTGTTGAGGTTAAGGGCGAGATCAGCATCTCGCAAACCCGCACGCTGCGCGTGGTTAAATGTTCCGCTATTGGGGAGCTGGCTCTCTGTTCTTGGATTTTGTAAGGATACGTGATGAGTGCATCGCTGTAGTTTTTCGCGTGCTAAATTGCGGGGTGTCGGTGCCGTCCTAGGGCTAGACTTGTATGTTATGTTGAAAGGGAATTAACTGTACCAAACTTAAGAGAGCTTTACCTCTGAGGGACTTGTATTGTACTGTTGCAGTGCAGTCCATCTGAAACGTGCTGCTTAAAACTTGGGACTGCAGCTCTCTGATGTTATATATTACTGTTTAATCTTAAATGTCTTGGCTGTAATATGGTTGTTGAGGATTATGTAATTAATTTTGATCGCTGGTTCCTTAAAGGAAGTATTTTGTTTTAAAATATGTGCTCGGTCAGAGCCTATTAAAATATGATTTTAACCTATCATTTAAATTTTCTAGTCTTGCTTTCTTAAAAGGCTTTCAGTTAAATGATTGCTATTTGCCTGTTCAAATGTTTGAGTGACTTAAACGAAAAGAATATTATTTTGTAATTTGTACTGATTGTTCCTTTTGGGTAATAACTGACTTCTGTGTTCCATAAATGAGTGTCTAGTCAATGGTGATGCACTGTTCTATCACTAGCCTACCCCTTCCACTCCACAGCCTATTGAGGTGCTTTGTGTCAAAATTGTGTTCAGAACACGCCTCTGACCTGACACCCCACCGAGGTTTTAAATTTGCGTGTACGCCGCCTGTCCGTTGCAGTTTGTCTTGAAAATGGCGGGGTGTTCTCCCGCCGAAATATCGGCGGTCCCTGAAAGTGTTACCTGGCTGAATTCTCGGAAATTGTTTGAAAATACATGTACATTGCTATCTCACACGGCAGCTGAGCGTAATCAGAGGCTCGCGACGATTGATGCAGGCATTCGATGTACGACGCTACTATGTACTGGCGGTGCCGGCTGCGCAGGTTTCGTGGTGACGCGGGCCAATATCCGCATCTGGATCCACGACCGCGACATGGGCCGCCTGCAGCAGATGCTGTGGGAGGGCCACGGCGACAAGCTGCGGGTCGAGACCAGCAACAACCCGCGCGTGCGCCGGCTGCTCGTCGGCGTGCCCTACATCATGGTGAGTACCATCCCCGTTCATAAGCTGCCCGCGACAGTGGGCAACGGTGGGTGTTCAGTTAAGTAAAGAGCGCCGAGGCGGCCACGTGTGACGCACACTGCACAAAGAAAGTCTCGCACCGTCCTTATGAACTGCTTAGATTGTATCTTCCTTTGACCGGTAACACTCTTCTGACCAACATACAAAATGACCATTAAAATTGCTACACCAAAAAGAAATGCACATGACAAACGGGTATTCATTGGACAAATATATTATGCTAGAACAGACGTGTGATTACATTTTCACGCAATTTGGGTTCACAGATCCTGAGAAATCAGTACCTAGAACAACCACCTCTGGCCGTAATAATGGCCTTGATACGCCTGGGCTTTGAGTCAAACAGAGCTTGGATAGCGTGCACAGTTACAGCTGCCCATGCAGATTCAACACGATACCACAGTTCATCAAGATTAGTGACTGGCGTATTGTGACGAGCCAATTGCACGGCCACCATTGACCAGACGTTTTCAATTGGTGAGAGATCTGAAAATGTGCTGTCCAGGGCAGAAGTCGAACAATTTCTGTATCCAGAAAGGCCCGTACAGGACCTGCAACATGCGGTCGTGCATTATCCTGCTGAAATGTAAGGTTTCAAAGGGATCGAATGAAGGGTAGAGCCGGGGGTGGTAACACATTTGAAATGTAGCGTCCACTGTTCAAAGTGCCGTCAATGCGAACAAGAGGTGATCGAGACGTGTAACCAATGGCTCCCCATACCTTCACGCCGTGTGATACGTCAGTATGGCGATGACGAATACACGCTTCCAATGTGCGTTCACCGCGATGTCGCCAAACACGGATGCGACCATCATGATGCTGTAAACAGAACCCGGATTCATCCAAAAAATTACGTTTTGCCATTCGTGCACCCAGGTTCGTCGTCGAGTACACCATTGCAGGCGCTCCTGTCTGTGATCCAGCGTCAAGGGTAACCGCAGCGATGGTCTCCGAGCTGATAGTCCATGCTGCTGCAAACGTCGCCGAACTGTTCGTGCATATGGTTGTTGTCTTGCAAACGTCCCCATCTGTTGACTCAGGGATCTACACGTGGCTGCACGACCCGTTACAGCCATGCGGATAAGATGCCTGTCATCTCGACTGCTAATAATACGAGGCCGTTGGATCCAGCACGGCGTTCCGTAGTACCCTCCTGAACCCACCGATTCCATATTCTGCTAACAGTTATTGGATCTCGACCAACGCGAGCAGCAATGTCGCGATACGATAAACCGCAATCGCGATAGTCTACAATCCGACCTTTACCAAAGTCGGAAACGTCATGGTACGCATTTCTCCTCCTTACACGAGGCATCACAACAACGTTTCACCAGGCAACGCCGGTCAACTGCTGTTTGTGTATGAGAAATCGGTTGGAAACTTTCCTCATGTCAGCACGTTGTAGGTGTCGCCACCGGCGCCAACCTTGTGTGAATGCTCCGAAAAGCTAATCATTTGCACATGACAGCATCATCTTCCTGTCGGTTAAATTTCGCGTCTGTAGCACGTCATCTTCGTGGTGTATCAATTTTAATGGCCAGTAGTGTAAATGTAAAACTGTATTCTCACTACTTTTCAGTACAGTGTGACGTCTCTGCAATCATAAGCGCGACAATGCGGCTTGTGTACACTGTTCAGCCAAATTGTCTCGAAGGGTTATTTCATAGTAGTTCAAAAGAAGTCTCGTGTTCTACAGGTCAAAGCATCGGGCGTCAGATACCTTAAACGAGTAGGTAGCTTAGATGATTATAAGACACATAGACATGTTGAAGCTGCACTAATCACCGAGAACATTGTAACCACCTAGCTACTAACGATATAAACCTGTCCAGGAGATAGCAGCTCATCCAGTGCATGTAGTATCACTGAGAGTGCTGTCCGTGTGCAGAATGGGGAAGGCGTGCGATACAGGTATATCTGAGTTTCACAGAGGGTGAATTGTGATGGCCCGGAGGCTCGGCACGAGCATTTTGGAAACTGCAGGACTTTTCGGCATTCGAGGATTGCAGCAGTGAGTGTCTTCAACAACACGTCCAGATATCATGGGGTTGGGCGGCCACCCCTCATTATAGGTTAGACGTCGTAGGCTCGGCAGACTGGTAAAACAGGACAGTCGGCGAACTGTGGTGGAACTCACACCTGACTTTAATACTGGACGGAGTACAAGTGTGTCTGAAAACACAGTGCACGGAAAACTCCTAACGATTTGCCTCCGCAGACGACGATCACGCATGTGCCAATGTTAACACCACGACATCGGCAACTAAGACTGAAATGTGGACTTGACCATCAGCACTGGATGTTGGGACAGTGACAGAGCGTTGCATGGTCTGATGAATCCTGATACCTTCTTCATAATGCCGGTGGGACGGTGTGAATCAGTCGTTGTCCAGGGAACATGTCCTTGACACCTGGATTTCGGGATGGAGACAAGCCGGCGGCGGCTCCATTACGCTATGAGGAAAATTCACGTGGGCATCGGTGGGTCCAGTGGAGCTCATGCACCATGACGGCCAAGGAGTATCGTACACTCGTTACAGATCATGTACGTCCCTTCGTAAGGATCAACAAGAAAAGTGAGAAAGTTCTCTGCGAAATCGATGAGAAAAGAAAACATATGGAATATCGTACGAAGAAAGGGCAGGATGGTAGGATATGGGTCAAGACAACAGGAAATAATGTAGACGGTAAAAATTTTATGGTAAAATAGAGACTGGGATAGAGCAATGAAATAATTGACGACATTGGCGGGCTGCGTAAAAACAATTATACAATTGATGGCCAAGAAAGAAATGTACTAAAGCCAAGAGGTGAATAACTAGACAAAAAGACAAGGAAGAGAAGAAATCTTTGCATAACACAAGAGATACTGAATGTTGTTGACAAAAGATTACAATATATTAAAACATAACCAATGAAACAGGTAAAAGGAATACAGACGTCTAACAATAAGTGACTGCAAATGAAAAATAGCTAAGTGAGAAAGAAAAGTTAAAGATATCTTAGGAAAGAAGTAAGGCAACTTGTGAAAGTCAACGTCATGAATGGCAAGCTAGTACTGAGCCAAGAAGGAAAGGCTGAAAGGTAGGAAAAATACAGAATAAAGAAAAGTGCTGCACCTGCAGTTCGGCGTGCAACTCCTCCTCTAGATTCCAGAA
Organism: Schistocerca piceifrons; assembly: GCF_021461385.2. Lineage (NCBI taxonomy): Eukaryota > Metazoa > Arthropoda > Insecta > Orthoptera > Acrididae > Schistocerca > Schistocerca piceifrons. Next base: position 323,589,678 of record NC_060140.1, read on the forward strand.
AAGATTATCTAGAAAAATCAGATCGGGTGCATTTTGTGAACATAAGTATGAAAACAAGGAGATGGCAGCTCTCACACATCGTGCAGCACATCGGAATGTAGAGAGGAAAAACGTGCATCAGGGAACACACCCGTGCATGCCATCATAGATCACTGAGTAGATTAATGGGACATCAAACTCCCACACCGCATGGACTTAGGATTATAATAAGTCAAGTTTTCATTCTTTTAGATGTCCGTTCCCTAGTTCTTGTTGTTTATAAGCAGGACATCAATTTGTCAGATCACAATAGCCTATCACATGACAGCGGGATCCATTAAACTACATGTATGTGCCTACTAACAGTGCAGTGCACAACCATAACTGGGCCTGTCAGGTTCACATAGATCGGCTTCTCGGTGCAGTACATAAACGATGAATACGTCGATTAGCATTTGGCACTGGATGCATCCGATAAACATGCTGTTGCCATTGCTGCTCGTGCATATGCTGCACTATACCATCAAAGGCAACATCCCGATTAGAATGTTTTTAGGGAAACAGTAAACTTTGTCCACAACTAATGGACTAGACTAATTTCACAGACAGAGGACGCGATTCTTGAAACTGTTCACCAATCGCCACGGCGAAGTAACCGTGACGTTGCAAGGCAGATCCAGATGTATCAAAGACTGGTTGTTGAAGAGTTGCACGATGAAGAACATATCATTACACGTTAACTCAGCGCTAGCGGACAGAGGACCGCATTTTGTGAATGGCTTTTGGACTAAGAGGAAGATAGTGGACATTTTATAAATAACGTGAAATGGGCTGACGAATCTAGAGTCACACGTGAGAGTACTTTCAATCTCCACAACCCACAAGTTAACAATGAACGTGGCTTTCAGGTACGTTTTGGCATAAAACTGTGGGCTGGAATTGTGGGAGGAGTGCTTTTGGGCCCTCACTTATTTCCGGAAAAATTGAATGCGCGCCTGTATCGTTACTTTGCCTGACGTTAGAGAACGTTCCACTTGGTGTTCGGCAACAATTATGGTTTCAGTATGACTGTGCACTGCCACACGTTGGAATGAATATGCGTAACTATTTAAATGAATAGTTTCCAGGAAAATGGATTGGTCATGGAGGTCCATTGTTTGGCCTCCAAGTTCCCTGGACGTTAATCCATTAGATTTTCAGAATGAGGTTTTCACTGTGCAGTGGAGTGTGCGCTGATAAGAAACTTCCTGGCAGATTACAACTGTGTGCCGAACCGAGACTCCAACTCGGGACCTATGCCTTTCGCGGGCAAGGGCTCTACCAACTGAGCTACCCAAGCACGACTATCGACCCTTCTCCACAGCTTCAATTCTGTCAGTAAAAAATTTGCACACAGTTTTAATCTGCCAGAAAGTTTCATACCAGCGCACACTCCGCTGCAGAGTGAAAATCACTTCCTGGAAACATCCCCCAACCGTGGCTAAGTCATGTCTCCACAATAACCTTTCTTTCAGAAGTCTTAGTTCTGCAAGGTTCGCATAAGAACTTCTGTGAAGTTTGGAAGGTGGGAGACGAGGTAATGGCAGAATTAAAGCTGTGAGGAGAGGTCGTGAGTCGTGCTTGGGTAGCACAGTTGGTAGATTACTTGCCGGCAAAAGACAAAGGTCCCGAGTTCGAGTCTCGGCCCGGCACACAGTTTTAATCTGACATGAAATTTCACTAGATTTTTATTTGTGGGGATACTTAAAGGGCACCCATAGGTACACTACTGGGCATTAAAATTGTGACACCAAGAAGAAATGCAGATGATAAATGGGTATTCATTGGACAAATACATGATACTAGAACTGACATGTGATTACATTTTCACGCAATTTGGGTGCATAGATCCTGAAAATCAGTACGCAGAACAACCACATCTGGCCGTAATAATGGCCTTGATACGCCTGGGCATTGAGTCAAACAGAGCTTGGATGGCGCGTACCGATACAGCTGCCCATGCAGCTTCAACACGTTACCAGAGTTCATCAAGAGTAGTGACTGGCGTACTGTGACGAGCCAATTGCTCGGCCATCATTGACCAGACGTTTTCAGTTGGTGAGAGATCTGGAGAATGTGCTGGCCAGGGCAGCAGTCGAACATTTTCTGTATCCAGAAAGCCCCGTACAGGACCTGCAACATGCGGTCGTGTATTATCCTGCTGAAATGTATGTTTTCGCAGGGATCGAATGAAGGGTAGAGCCACGGGTCGTAACACATCTGAAACGTAACGTCCACTGTTCAAGGTACCGTCAATCTGAACAAGAGGTGACCGAGACGTGTAACCAATGACACCACACACCATCACGCCGGGTGATACGCCAGTATGGCGATGACGAATACACGCTTCCAATGTGCGTTCACCGCGATGTCGCCAAACACGGATGCGACCATCATGATGCTGTAAACAGAACCCGGATTCATCCAAAAAATTACGTTTTGCCATTTGTGCACCCAGGTTCGTCGTTGGGTACACCATCGCAGGTGCTCCTGTCTGTTATGCAGTGTCAAGGGTAACCGCAGCCGTGGTCTCCGAGCTGATAGTCCATGCTGCTGCAAACGTCGTCGATCTGCTCGTACAGATGGTTGTTGTCTTGCAAACGTCCCCATCTGTTGACTGAGGGATCGAGACGTGGCTGCACGATCCGTTACAGCCATGCGGATAAGATGTCTGTCATCTCGACTGCTAGTGATGCGAGGTCGTTGGGATCCAGCACGGTGTTCCGTATCACCCTCCTGAAGCCACCGATTCCGTGTTCTGCTAACAGTCATTCGATCTCGACCAACGCGAGCAGCAATGTCGCGATACGATAAACCGCAATCGCGATAGGCTACAATCCGACATTTATCAAAGTTGGAAACGTCATGGTACGCATTTCTCCTCCTTACACGAGGCATCACAACAACGTTTCACCAGGCAACGCCGGTCAACTACTGTTTGTGTATGAGAAATCGTTTGGAAGCTTTCCTCATGTCAGCACGTTGTAGGTGTCGCCACCGGCGCCAACCTTGTGTGAATGCTCTGAAAAGCTAATCATTTGCATATGACAGCATCTTCTTCCTGTCGGTTAAATTTCGCTTCTGTAGCATGTCATCTTCGTGGTGTATCAATTTTAATGGGCAGTAGTGTATAAAGGAACTAAAGCATGCCGCTTACATAATAGTAGATGCCGGTGTTCCTCACAGGGTCCAGCACAGTATGATGCAGCGAGCGGCGAAATGCTTGCAAAGGCAGGTCGGTCGCTTTGAACAGTTTCTCTAAAGTGAACATTGCTCGTACGTGTACGCACCGGCTCTGTGAATATAAGCCTTAATGTCAAATGCACAGAATGGAATTACTCTTAGCAGCATAATGTATGAGTCTAGTGCAGCCTTCCTGTTGTGCTTTGGTACCTCAATGAATACAGATGATATTACTGTAACCACTATTATTTTCTATTGGCTTTATTTGTGTCTTGGACGAAACAGAGCGGTTGTTTACATCTGTAAGGAATTAATGTTGTGCCTTAATATTTAAATAAAGGTAGCGGTAACAAAAAGGAATACACAAGATACCGCATTGTGAAGGTGTAAATCGGATACAATTTGATGTTTCAACTGAAAAGAAAATGATCGGCGTGAACGCGACTCGAACATTGGCGAGTCTGGCACAGCGCAGAGTTCATGCTATTTGTTCTAGGTCACGCTGGACGCAGTTACAGCGTTGCAGAGCCTCGTTTTTGAAATCGCATGTCTGTTAAACCTACTGGTGCGAATGGGTTTTGCAAGGTACACTTTTGTCTTGACTGGGATGAGTAATCACACGCTGACCGCCAAGTGAGGCAGTTTTTCCTCAGCATGTACATAGGAGAGCTATATAAGGGCACCGAACCCACTACAAAATGAATCATGCATCTGCGGACCCAGTCGAAAAGTCAAGATTTACACTGATGGGCCAAAATATTATCACCACAGCCCACCGCGAAGCTGAATGCCAGCTGGTGGGATGGTGGGCATACGACGGGGTAAGAAAACTGTATAAGCCTTATGGCTTATGAGTCCAACCTTATTTGACAAAGGGCCACAGATGGTACGTGGGCCAAGCAGTCGCTAAAAACCTTGTTCACATTCTGCCAGACTGGAAGGTATGCTGTTTGTTGTGCATCAGTTATTGACAGCACATACAGTGTTAGCCTAAATGATTCATCACAGTACATACAGTGTTAGCCTAAATGATTCATGAGGTTTCAATGAACTGTTTATTTACAAGTATGAGACATACAAAGATGGGTGACACCTGAAAATATAAATACACTCACAGCGTTTCTGGTACATTCTACAAATGTTCAATGTGTGTGCATTTGGCCACCCAGCACACATTCTGGCGGTAATGCAGTTCCGTCCATACATTCACTAGCATGTTCCATCAACGTCCGTCGGAGCAGCAGTGCTACTTTCCTGCTGTTCTTGCAGCGTTATTGAATTGGGGGTATATTAGCTTTCTCCGTAACATAGCCTCACACGATAAGATTTCATGGCGTGATATCTATCGACCTGGGAAGTCATGCAACAGTGGGATGTCACCCAGACCAGGGCGCCCTCTCCACTGATGTGGCAGTTGCCGGTTGAGAAATGGGCAAACAAGTGTTGTCTATTGTGAGGTGCACTGCTGCAATCTATCCAGGTAGACAGAAATTATCACCGTCTGATCGATGAAGAAAAAGAGACTATACACATTTGTCCTGGATATGGCGCAGTTCAGTACCACGCTCATTATGACGATTTGTATTTCCTGACAGGTGGAAAGTCGCCTCGTTGTTGAATATCGATCACCCTATAAAGTCATAATCTTCCATAGCTTGGTGCATTGAGGCACGAAACTCCAGTCGGCGTGGGTAATCATCTGGAGCTGAATTGTAACAGTTTCAAACAGTAGTGATTGAAATGCAAACGCTACCGCAGACCACTCCACACTATCTTCTGCAGAATGGCCAGTCCACGATGTACGAATGGTAGATTTTTGTGGGCTACGTACAAACCTCTCATTCTACCAGTGTAGTAATCGTAACTAAATCAAGTATATTAATTTTATCTGCGTAAATTGAACCGTTATTTTATAATTAGTAGTTTAATATTGTGAAGAACAAAATGAAATAAAAAAAGAAAATGTTGCTACCAGCCAGAATCTAACCTAGGTCCAGAAATTACCAGTCTCATCTTCACACCGCTCACCCACTGTGTCAGTGCAACAGCGATGCTCTAATAAAAGTTCTCATACTATATGGTTGCACAATAAACCGCACACAATTTCAAACAAAAATAATGACCTGGTGCTGTGAGCAACGTACACTATATGATCAAAAGTATCCAGACACCCCGAAAACATTTTCATATTAGGTGCATTGTACTGCCATCTGCTGCCAGGTACTCCATATCAGCGACCTCAGTAGTCATTAGACATTGTGAGAGAGCAGAATGGGATTATTGAAAGTCACATTGCGTTACGCTAAAAAAAAAAATTGTGTGTCAGCTTAGTGTTGATCAGAATAAGTAATGAGAGAAATGTCTGAGTATGTTCAGTGTTCCTCAGCTGGTTGAAAATCAAATAACGTAGTTTTCCAGCACCGTCATTTATAATTTTTTCTAAGGGGATGTTTCATAATCAGGTGACATCAATAATTAAGTGAAATGAAAAAGCAAAAGAGTGTGAGGTTATTGGACTGATAATCGAATGGAATTGCGTTTATTTCAGTACCTTTTACACACACAAAAAATCACAAATCTCAGGACCAGATTGACTGGGGGTGGACACGACTCAGTTCTTAAAGGGAATGAGGGGGGATTGAATCATCTCACCATTCTTCAGTCATTTGTCCTGTGGTGATGACGGTCGGGACAGCGCGTGTCCTCGGGGCCGTGCGGTGACGAGTCGGCTGCTCCCCTCTGTGGCCAGTGGCCGTATAGTTTGCGCCCGGAACCGTATGCGCTTTGACAGGCCGCCGTCTGTTGCCATAGTTGAGGCAGCTTTATAGCTGTGTCGGAAGGCGGGTGGTAGCGATGGATGAATGACCCCATGTCCTCTTGCTTCTGCGCTGTCCTACCAATCCTCTCTTCTCCTCACTCTCCTAAGCTCAATCGCCTGAATTTTCCCTTCTCTTGGTGTTGCCATTGGTGGACTAAATTTGCAATGCCACCTAATCACTGATCGTCGTTTCATACCATACCCAGTGCATGGTGGGATCTTTCTATATTGCGTGGGCTTGTGTGTGAGACTCGAGAATTTTCATCTTCCTCACGTTTTCATTGTCAAGGCTTTCCCAACGTCGGTGGCACATTGTTCTGATATTCTTATGCATTTATAAGTTGCTGTCGAAACAGCCACACAACACCTCCGTATAATGGCTGTCTCTGCTTGTGACCTGGACAATCTCATGTTTGTGCTTCTTCTAAGAATCTATGGGTGTTCGTGATTTATAAGTAACCTCCTTACCATCCAGCAAACATGTTTTTAAGCAGGCTGACTTCTACCGCAGTTCTCGTGTTTCACGAGTCCTTCCTATGCGAATTCTTGGCACTTTGCGCGTAGGCTCCATCCCAGTGTCTGCAGGTGGTCCCTCAGCTAGGTGCTCGTGCAGCATTGTCTGCCAGGCACTTCGTAAGTTGTCCATTCGTAAGCGAGGCGAGGGCATTCGCCAACCTACTCCTTGGGCATTTGCAAAATGCGTCTGTGGCACTCGCTCTATGACGTCTCATTTTCCCCTCGTCGTAGGCCGCTGGCGCTATGGGTTGACGAAAGTGGGTCCCGGCCGGGTCGGAGATTTTCTCCGCCCGGGGACTGGGTGTTGTGTTGTCCTCATCATCATTTCATCCTCATCATCGGCCGCAAGTCGCCCAATGTGGCGCCGACTGAAAGAAGACTTGTACTTGGCAGCCGAACCAGAGTGGGACATCCCGGCCAACAATGCCATACGATCATTTCATTTTTCATTTTAGTGGGTCCGAGTGGAGGTACCACGGTGTTGTGTGTTTGGTGACTCCATATTTTTGTCCAATCCCTGCATGAATCACAAGTATTTGATAACTCTTAATCGCTAATATAAAATTGGGAATATTCACTATACAAAGTTGACTTTCTTAAAGTGAGATGAGCCGGCCAGTGTGGCCGAGTGGTTCTAGGCGCTTCAGTCTGGAACCGCCCGACCGCTACGGTCGCAGGTTCGAATCCTGCCTCGGGCATGGATGTGTGTGATGTCCTTAGGTTAGTTAGGTTTAAGTAGTTCTAAGTTCTAGGGGACTGATGACCTCAGATGTTATGTCGCATTGTCCTCAGAGCCATTTGAACCATTTGAACCAAAGTGAGATGTGAAAAAATAACGTAACTACCAGTGCTATAGAAGCATGCTAGATATCAACTGCCTGCAGACACAGTCCTCAAGTGGGAAGATGGTTGCTTGACGATCACAAATTTACACTAAACAGCTAGAATAAAACATTTAGTGTATGTAACTTAGGTAGTCGGGTTGAGGGGAACACACAGCATGGAAGGTCAAGGCCTCTACTAAGTCACTCCTTAAGACAACAAGTAGTGCATGAATTAATAACAATTTATTCAAACAAGCTTTTGTAAAACAAATTAGACGCAAACAACACGTGGCCGTTCTTAAGACAATATGAAAACGTAGAATGACAACAACTTACTGGAGATTTCAATACTTAAAAAAACAAATTACATTTTGAAGGTGATTTTACAAGGTGGCACATATGTTCCCCCCCCCCTTTTTTTAAAGTCAATAATCAATAATATGAAAATGATTTACAAAGCACACCAATTCATTACGAACCCAAATAACACAAGGAGCATAACAAGTTAATTAATGCAATTGATTCCCAAGCAATTAGAAACCCCTTTTTTTACAGTAACTACCAAACTGGCAGTGACGCCAGGCTGCCCTGGGGAAAAGGTGACTTAACTTAAAAGGCCGGAAGCAGCAGACCAGCCGTCCAAAACAATGCCTAAACGCCGGGGCCCAACCAGGAGTCATTTCCCATTAGTCGACACGTCACAGCTTCTGTGCACCGAAGCAGAACGTGGCGCCGCTCCAACATACCCCAACTCCCAGAAAAACTGGAACATAAACAAACCGCAGAAAACACGGCAAACACCAAGCAAACGTCAATTAATATAAGTTAAGAACCAATAAATAATAACATAATTTTAAAAAAGCCAATAAGTGCATTCAATAAAACGACTAAACTTTGCAGCAATATCAATGATGTAAAATACTCAAACTAAGACTTGTACACAAATGCAATGTTAAAAAATAATATCAGACTTTTACACTCTCATAGTTAGGTAACGAATATTTGCACATATCATTAGGGCCGACAATGGGGACAAAGATGAAATGGAAATAATTTCTAGATAATATTATGTTATTCAAATGCACAACTTCAGCACAAACTAGGTTTTGTGCACTTTAATTTCCTTGCATAGGTCTGCAAGCTACGTATGCAGAAAATTACAACTGGACTATGGCCTTATATCTTCAATAGCTTACAATTACTACATCTTTTGAGGACGCTGATTTCTTTAAAGGGATGAGTGACTGCTGCTCTCCTTGCAATCGCCGGCCTTGTAACCGAGCGGTTCTAGGCGCTTCAGTCTGGAACCGCGCGTCCGCTACGGTCGCAGGTTTGAATCCTGCCTCGGGCATGGATGTGCGTGATGTCCTTAGATTAGTTAGGTTTAAGTAGTTCTAAGTTCTAGGGGACTGGTGACCTCAGATGATAAGTCCCATAGTACTCAGAGCCATTTAAACCATTTTTTCTCCTTGCGGTCACACACTTTGCCGGGTACTTTTACTTCAACAACACATAAATTAGGGCAACCAACCAACCAAGAAGTGACAGTCACTACAACGTAAATGGTTCCACGAAACGAACGCACCAAAACACACCTCCGATGGAGAGCGTTGTTCGAGATGGTCTCGAGGAAATGGTCTGTCCGAGAAAACAGGCACCAAAGCAATGCGACGAACAGCCCCTGGAGTTGACATCAGGTAGGTGCGCCACAAACATGCGACCGTCCTGCAAGGTAGACCGGCCGTGCCGCTGCTGGCCGAGCCCGCGTGTTTTGCTCCTTCGTCCCCTCAAGCACGTCCTAGCGCCTCGTAGCGAGCCTCACGACCAACTCCCCAACCGCAAATACCCGCCGCCAGATCACGACAGGGGCAAAGATCGTAGTACAGCCGGGCAATCGATAGTCGTGCCAAAGCGCTGGTGTGGCAGAAAAGGCGCAACACGACTCAGTGTACACTTGTAACAAGCTCCAAACAGTCTGGCACATGCTTCTAGTTTATCTGTACTAGCAGTTATGTATTGTATTACTAGTTACTAGCTTTCAGTTTGAGAAAGCTTCCTCGCAAAATCAATTTTATATCGTGAATGCGCTACACTCAATGACCTTTTAAGAGGTTATTACGTCGAGAAAATCTCACACAGCACAATATTTGCGATTTGGGAATTTCTTTTCTGTTAATGCCACAGTCTGCCTTTATCCAGTTGAAACTGACCTCGACCACAAGATAATTTCTTATCTGCTGTATCATTTATTTAGGAGAATAAGCGCTGACCTGGCATCTGATAGTATCATGATTGGGTCTTTGACTTGTTATGAATATATCGGGAACAGTGTAAGAATGCCGTCAATTCTGTTCTTAGTATAGCGACGTTTAGAAGCATAAATTTTCCACTATTTTAAAAGTAGTCTCCTGATAATTTTCTCCGCATCCTTCTTCACTTAGTGAGGTGTCGGTATGTTTGTAAAGATAGTTTGCTAGGATTCTACGTGTGTACAGCTGAGGTCATCAGTCCCCTAGAACTTAGAACTACTTAAACCTAACCAACCTAAGGACATCACACACATCCATACCCGAGGCAGGATTCGAACCTGCGACCGTAGCGGTCACGCGGTTCCAGACTGACGCGCCTAGAACCGCACGCCCACACCGGCCGGCCACTCGTAGATAGTCTCTGAGCAGATCTGCTACTTTTCATACATGGACTTGTAGTTGCAAACTTTCCCATCATTGCGGTAAGGCGGCCATTGAGCAAATATTTCCAGATCTACGCCGGTTGGTTGTCGAAGATACGCTGAGAGCTTATCTGCTGTAAAATGCGTTCGTTTCGGTAAGAATTTCGGTCTACAATAATGGCGTTGTATATGATCCAGGGTTTCTACGTATCCACAAGTATTGCTTTCGGTAGCGTGTATACTATGGCAGTGATAACTAACAGCATAAAATAATCGTCATGAATAAGATAATAAGGACCTATAGAAGTAAACACGGACCTATGTGGAACGTCTTCTCATGGACAGCGGCCAGCACCACTAGTACAGCATAGACTGAATAAGCAGGCCCAGGCCTAAGAAGGACGCACTGAGACCAAGCACAGAACCAAGAGAACAACATGGTAGGCCATGTCCGTTCCACTTGTTCTGCGCATACACTGCTGTGAGTTCTTCCTAGAACAGGGCCTGCTTGTTCTGTATATGCTGTAATAATGGTGCTGGCCGCTGTACGTGAAAGACGTTCCACATATGTACGTGTTAACTTCTCTAGGTCCACTCGCTGTTTTATTCATGACGGCTGCGTATTTTATGACGCCAGTTTTGTTCAGGAAGATAGGGGAATTCTACTATTTACCCTTACGGAGATGTTAAGTCATTATGTATTGAAAGGTCAACAGTTTGTTAACTGAAAATATGACTATAACGTCATGCAACTAGTTGTGATTAATAAATCATTTTGACCTAGCTGTTGTGGTTTTCATCATCTTAGTGTTCAAACAATTGTTGGAGTATTCTGCAAAGATAAAATTTACTTTGCCACAGCTACAAAGTGTGGAACAAGATATACCATCTCAGGACTTTACTAATCATTATCTGATGCCATTAAAATCTTACCATCTGATCTCGATAAGACGTTGGCCCCAACAATGCTCTAGCGCGGGGTTTTGTAAAATGGATGTATCGTCGTTTCTTCTACGCGAACGTTCCGTTTAATATCGGGTGCCTCACACAGGGCGCAAGTTCCATGTCCGGCGTTGCCAGGAGCCAGTATCCGACAACTAGGCTTCGATAGCTGCATACGAACCGGACAGCTCCTGGGACTTTTTGCAAGTGGCCTACCGTTTTTATCCGAAATCGACGAGTTACAAGCGACTCTGGAAAATAGTCCTAGAAAATCGTTACACCCTTTAGTACTTCATATCGGAGTGATGGATAGTTCCCATCATCAAAATTCTTCGTTTTGCTGTCGTACTGATCATGCATTGTATTGCATGAAATAACCTTAGTCTCTCCGTTATTATGGTTTGTTGGAAAATGATTGGTCCAATAAGTCTACAAATTCATACTTTCTTCCAGCTTAGCTTTCTGATAGCCTCGGAAACCTACTTGCCACATGCGTACTCGAAAGTGTTAATTTTGGTAGGACTCTAACGAATTGTTTCTTAATTCCCAAATCTACACTCCTGGAAATTGAAATAAGAACACCGTGAATTCATTGTCCCAGGAAGGGGAAACTTTATTGACACATTCCTGGGGTCAGATACATCACATGATCACACTGACAGAACCACAGGCACATAGACACAGGCAACAGAGCATGCACAATGTCGGCACTAGTACAGTGTATATCCACCTTTCGCAGCAATGCAGGCTGCTATTCTCCTATGGAGACGATCGTAGAGATGCTGGATGTAGTCCTGTGGAACGGCTTGCCATGCCATTTCCACCTGGCGCCTCAGTTGGACCAGCGTTCGTGCTGGACGTGCAGACCGCGTGAGACGACGCTTCATCCAGTCCCAAACATGCTCAATGGGAGAAAGATCCGGAGATCTTGCTGGCCAGGGTAGTTGACTTACACCTTCTAGAGCACGTTGGGTGGCACGGGATACATGCGGACGTGCATTGTCCTGTTGGAACAGCAAGTTCCCTTGCCGGTCTAGGAATGGTAGAACGATGGGTTCGATGACGGTTTGGATGTACCGTGCACTATTCAGTGTCCCCTCGACGATCACCAGTGGTGTACGGCCAGTGTAGGAGATCGCTCCCCACACCATGATGCCGGGTGTTGGCCCTGTGTGCCTCGGTCGTATGCAGTCCTGATTGTGGCGCTCACCTACACGGCGCCAAACACGCATACGACCATCATTGGCACCAAGGCAGAAGCGACTCTCATCGCTGAAGACGACACGTCTCCATTCGTCCCTCCATTCACGCCTGTCGCTACACCACTGGAGGCGGGCTGCACGATGTTGGGGCGTGAGCGGAAGACGGCCTAACGGTGTGCGGGACCGTAGCCCAGCTTCATGGAGACGGTTGCGAATGGTCCTCGCCGATACCCCAGGAGCAACAGTGTCCCTAATTTGCTGGGAAGTGGCGGTGCGGTCCCCTACGGCACTGCGTAGGATTCTACGGTCTTGGCGTGCATCCGTGCGTCGCTGCGGTCCGGTCCCAGGTCGACGGGCACGTGCACCTTCCGCCGACCACTGGCGACAACATCGATGTACTGTGGAGACCTCACGCCCCACGTGTTGAGCAATTCGGCGGTACGTCCACCCGGCCTCCCGCATGCCCACTATACGCCCTCGCTCAAAGTCCGTCAGCTGCACATACGGTTCACATCCACGCTGTCGCGGCATGCTACCAGTGTTGATGACTGCGATGGAGCTCCGTATGCCACGGCAAACTGGCTGACACTGACGGCGGCGGTGCACAAATGCTGCGCAGCTAGCGCCATTCGACGGCCAACACCGCGGTTCCTGGTGTGTCCGCTGTGCCGTGCGTGTGATCATTGCTTGTACAGCCCTCTCGCAGTGTCCGGAGCAAGTATGGTGGGTCTGACACACCGGTGTCAATGTGTTCTTTTTTCCATTTCCAGGAGTGTATATGAAATTGAGGCTAGAGTATGTTTTGGGTCCATCAAAGAATGAAATGGTTCGTTTTTTCCTCCAAAGTTTTTCTTTTTGCCAGGGGAGAGTTTCTGAGTCCAGTGCTCGTATTTAGCACGACTTTCGCATAGAGAGGTAGCTGTTTTATGGCCTATAAAATAAAACTACTTTCTGTAGGAGGTTACAGGTAAAACTTCACAAAACGACAGTGACGTCATGATAATGAATAAATAGCTACATATTGCGTACCACACAAAAATTCTGAATTTGTACCATAACTGCTTGTGATTCAGTATTGTAAATGTTTTATCTGAAATCGGTACCCAAAGATTGTGCAGAAAAAACGTTTTGCTTTAAGAAACAAATTTCAGGGTCCAGTGTAAATTGTGTTGTATCAGTTGCCCAAGACACTACTATTTCCAAATTATGGAAAGGATGTTGATGTAGCTAACGAGGAATTTCAGAAATCGAACGACGATTTCTTCGAGTTTACGTAGCACGAAACCACTTTGAAGTGCTATGTGACGCGAAGATTTTCTCAGGCTTCTTTCCAAGGTCGCTTTTGACTCGTTTAGTTCGACTACAATCGGTAAGCCACTTGTCAAAGTCCGAGCATCGGCCCGATGCGTATGCAGCGATCGAAGCCTAGCTTTCGGCTGTTGGCTCCTCGCAACGCCGTAGGGTGTAGATCGAGAACGCGGCGGCCAACTGTCCAATCCCTGCCCACCATGTTGGTAGGCAACCTGGTGATACATACCGTGCCTATGTAGATGGTCACGTGCCCATCCGACTCTGTGCAGCCTTATGCGATGGCTCATAGAGAAAAAAAAATGTTCAAATGTGTGTGAAATCTTATGGGACTTAACTGCTAAGGTCATCAGTCCCTAAGCTTACACACTACTTAACCTAAATTATCCTAGGGACAAACACACACACACCCATGCCCGAGGGAGGACTCGATCCTCCGCCGGGACCAGCCGCACAGTCCATGACTGCAGCGCCTGAGACCGCTCGGCTAACCCCGCGCGGCGCTCATAGTCCATCGCGTTTGTTTGGTCATAATAGATACGCAGAGGTACCAAATTCTTCAACCAAAACATTATATTATGTCATAGGAGAAATAAATACCTTGTGAATTGTTGAGTCGTTCCTGATGCCAGATACGAGACTGTTAAGAAATTGTGATCACAGAAGAAGATGCATTTTTCAGACGAGGTGATTAAGGATATACCAGCAAAACAATGAAATATAAGTATTCTGCATATTCTGGATTACCTTCCCTTTAGTCGTAGTCAGATTCTTTATGAGATCTGTGACGAACAGCTGCCTGATGTGCATGGAAGTTCACGGAAATCTATCGAAAGAGGGCAAAATTCTAAAATTGCTCTTATGATATAAAACTTCCTGGCAGATTAAAACTGTGTGCCCGACCGAGACTCGAACTCGGGACCTTTGCCTTTCGCGGGCAAGTGCTCTACCATCTGAGCTACCGAAGCACGACTCACGCCCGGTACTCACAGCTTTACTTCTGCCAGTATCTCGTCACCTACCTCCCAAACTTTATAGAAGCTCTTCTGCGAACCTTGCAGAACTAGCACTCCTGAAAGAAAGGATATAGCGGAGACATGGCTTAGCCACAGCCTCTTATGATATAACTGGTTCGGTGAGTTTGATCTCGTATCGTGCCCCAACAATTATTACAGCAGATAAACAAATCTTATTCTATCTCGAATGAGTGATTGGGGCCCACTAAATTTTTTTTAACGATAGATTTTTTTTAAATGCCACACAGGTAGCGGTGTTTTGTTAGGGTATGCAAAGTAACATATTTATATATAATTAGTATTACTATAAATGCCATCTGCGTCACAATAATGATCCTATACTACATGTGCCCTTGATTAAATCAAGTGAATTCATGGAGTTAGTAAATGAAACTAGAAAACATTTGCAGAACGTATCTTTATCATTACATCAATTATATCAGGTTTTCACTGAAAATTAAAATTCTGAATTTGGGAAAAAGCCGAAATGAAAAATTCCTGTTGGATATAAACAAATATAACCAACATAAAATACCACTGAACAATACTCCTCAAAATGATGATACAGGAAAAAAAGTTTTAAAAACCCTTGCAAACTTGCCATCTGGACATGTTAATGACTTTCTTGTATTATTTTCATGCTTTCTATTTCTTAATGTCTACTGACATTAATAAAGCTGTAGAAAAATGTGTTGTTCGTGTGAGGTACATTCCAGGCTCAATATCTGACTCCATGAACGTGACGGTATTCCCATAATTATCTTTAAATTGTCCTGCAGAGCCGACTCTTAAGAACCTAGAACTGAACCAAGACCGTCTTCGCCTTCCCTGCTTAAATGTGCAGCCATGCCATCTGTATCGTCGAAATTGAGAGTAAAGACAGTTAGACTGTAAAAATTTTATCAGTAAATTGTCGAAGTATTCTTAACGAAGTTCTTGAATTTACTACCCTCCAGCTAAGTTCTCAGGATTAAATTAGCCTTGGGAATTATTCTTGGGACTGATAGCTGGCTAAATCCCGAAGTAAGAAGCTCTGAGATATTTAGCGAGTCTTGGAATATTTATAGGGAAGACAGATTAGACGCATTAGGAGAGAGAGTGTTCATTGCAGTCGACAAACATATTGTCTCTACTGAGGCTGAAATTGAGTGTGATAGTGAAGTCATCTGGATGCGCATAACAGGTCTAGGTAAAACCAAATTAACTATTGGACCCGACTCCGCTGTGATAGTCTTATAGTCATTCAAGGAAAGTCTATGTTCAGTTGTGCATAGATAACCAGATCATGCAATATTAGTTGGTGGTGACTTTAAGCCACCGAATATAGATGGGGACGTACGTGGACTCACTGTAGGAGGTACAGACAGTCAGTCTTGCGAAGTATTTTTGCACACGTTTTCCGAAAACTGTCTTGAGCAGCTAGTTCGGCAGCCCACACGCAATGGAAGTATCTTTGACCTTTTAGCTACAAACAGACCCGATTTTATCGATAGCGCCAATATAGAGAGGGGGATTAGCGATCATAATATCATAGCGACGAAAGTTAATAAATCAGACAAGAGAGCTAGGAGAACTCTTGTGCTAGAAAGAGCATAGTAGTTTTTCGCATCTTGAACTGCAATCATTTAGTCCCAAAATGCCTTCCTTAGAGGAATTACGACCAAAGTTTTAACAGATTGTAAACCGTGCTCTGGACAAGTACGTGAGTAGTAAGTGGATTAAGAACGGAAAAGACCCGTCGTGGTTTAATTACGAAATTTGGAAAATGTTGAGATAGAAAAGGATGTTGCACTTTCGGTTCAAAATAAGACGGACAAAAGACTATAGGCAAAGATTGGTAGAGATTCGTGCCTCTGTGAGTAGATCTATGCGCGAAACGTACAACAGCTACCACCGTCATCTCTTGGGTAAAGATCTGTTGTAGAACTCAAAAAAATTCTGGTCCTATGCAAAATCTCTAAGCGAGTCTCAGGATTCCATACAGTCACTCGTAACCATTCTGGTTTGGCAGTAGAAGATAGCAAAAGGAAGACCGAAGTTTTAAATTCCACATTTAAGAAATCGTTCACGCAGGAGCATCGTACAAACGCACCGTCGTTTGACCATTTCGCAGAGTCCCGTGAGCGCGACATAGTAATAAGCATACCTGGCGCAGAGAAACAACTGACAGAATTGAAAACAAATAAATCGCCAGGTTCAGATGAAATTCCAATTCGGTTTTACAAAGAGTACTCTGCTTCATTGGTCCCTTACTTAGATGCGCTGGTCGAGAGATACGCGATAAATGTAAAGTGTCAAGCGTCTGCAAAAAAGCGCCGGTGACTCCTGTATATAAGGAAAGGTAAAAGAACGGACTCGCAAAATTACATACCAGTATTCTTATCGTCGGTTTGCTGCAGAATTCTAAAGCATATTCTGAGTTCGAATACAATAAATTTACTAGAGATCGAAAATATCATGTCCACGAATCACAACGGCTTTAGAAAGCATTGCTCGTGCTAAACCCAGCTTACTCTTTTCTCAGATGATATACTGCGAACTATGGCTGAAAGACAACAGGCAGATTCCATGTTTCCATATTTCCGAAAAGCATTCGACGCGGTACCCTACTGCAGACTATTAACTAAAGTATACGAAATAGACTCCCAGATATGTGACTGGCTCGAGACTTCTTGAGCAATAGAACTCAGTATGTTGCCCTCGACGGCAAGTGTTCTTTGCAGACAGGGGTAACATCAGGAATGCCCCAGGGAAGTGTGTTACGACCGTTGCTATTTCGTATTAACGTAAATGATCTAGCAGACAAAGTTGGCAGGAATCTGTGGCTATTCGCTGACGATGGTGTGGTGTACGGGAAAAGGTCGAAGATAAGTGACTGTAGGTTGAAACAAAATGACCTAGATAAATTTTCTAGTTCATGTAGAAAAATGTAGGTTAATACGGATGAGTAGGAAAAAAAACGCCTAATGTTCGATACGCCACTAGTAGATTCTGCTTGACACACTCACGTCATTCAAATATCTGGGCGTAACGTTGCGAAGCGATATGAAATGGAACGAGCGTGTGTGGATTGTGGCAACGAAGGCAAATTGTCGACTTCGGTTTATTGGGAGATTTTAGGAAAGTGTGGTTCATCTGAATACTACATGTAGGACGCTTGTGCGACCTATCCTTGAGTACTGCTCGAGTGTCTGGGATCCGCACCAGGTCGGATTGAAAGAAGACATCGAAGCAGTTCAGAAGAAAACTGCTAGATTTGTTACCGGTAGCTACGATCAGTATGCAAGTGTTACGGGTGTGATTCGGGAGCTCAAGTGGGATTCCCTGGGAGGAAGAAGCCTGTCATTGCGAAGGACACTACTGAGAAAGTTTAGAGAACCGGCTTTTGAAGCGTGTTGCAGAACGATCCTACTGCCGGCAACATGCATTTCGCTTAGAGACCACGAAGATAAGATACGAGAAACTCATTCGGAAGCTTATAGGTAGTCTTTTTTCCCTCTCTCTATCTGCAAGTACAACAGGCAAGGAAACTAGTTATGTTAAACAGTACCCTCCACCACTCACCGTACTGTGGGAGGGTTGGAACTTTAATAGTGGCAACTATTTATTTACAGCTTGTACAAAATAGATACGTGTTTCAAAGTTTTACTGACCTTCAAAGTAGTCACCAACATTGTGTATAACCCGTCGACAGCGATGTGGAAGTCGTAGGATACTGTTAGCAGTGCCAGTTGTGTTGACAGTTCGAGCGGCGCGGTCTGTTGCCCGACGAATTTGTTGCAGTTCTGAAGCGAATGCCGTGAAGTTTACAAATAGAGTTGACCTTACGAGGGCTTAAGTGAGGGCAGTGCAGTAGGTGGTATAGCACATAGGAGCCCCATCAGTGAAACAAATCAGTAACAGCTTGCGCTGTACGTGCTTGAGCCTTTTTCCTCAAAATGATTGTCAGATCCTGCAGGAATTGTGATCGCTCTGTCTCGAAGCTGGTCGTAGGTTTTGCTCCAAAAATGAACAGCATAGAGACAGAAATGATGACACTTTCTGCAGGACCTGACCATCATTTTGCAGGACAATGCTCAAGCACGTACAGTGCAAGCTTTTACTGATGGGGCTGATAAGTGCTATACCACCTATTGCACTCCCCTGACTTAAGCCCTCGAGAATTCAACTCGATTTCTAAACTGAAGGAAACACTTCACGGAATTCGCCTCAGAACTTCTACAAATTCGTCGGGCAATAGACCGCGCCACTCGATCTGTTAACACAACTGACACTGCTAAGAGTATCCTACGACTTGCACATCGCTGGCGACGGGTTATACACAATGGTGGTGACTACTCTGAAGGTCAGTAAAACTTTGAAACACGTATCTATTTTGTACGAGCTGTAAATAAATAGTTGTCACTATTAAAGTTCCAACACTCGTATGTAGATGTAGAAACTCTGCATGCTGCGATTTGCAGTATTCCGTAGAGATCGAGAAGGTGCCAGCTATTCAATAGGACAACTTCTCTAAGATGAAATTTCACACTTGTTTCTTTTTTATAATGCAGACAACGCGAGTTTTCGTTTGGGTCTACAGATGTAGTGTAGACGAGCAGACCTACGTGCCCTTCTCTTTCAGGCTTTACTACAATTTATGTGACTATAAAGTTGAAAGTAGTCTCAGAAAGCCTTCACAAGTGCCATTTGTCCACGGCAAAAAGCGAACTGCTATTGTGATCACGTTGAGCAATGATATTGTGGTATTGTTGTAGGATATGGGGGTGTGCCGAAGATGAAGGAAGAAAGGGACGTCATGGCGAAAGGCGCCGGAATCTGACCTGGGTGTCGCGCCAGTCCCTTTCTGCAGTTCGATAAATACTATATGAGCAAGCGACAGAGAAAAGTTTGGGGACTATTTCGACAGTGTTCTGCAAAGGTTTCTGTCCTTTCAGGCTGCAGGGCAACATTGAAACCGCCTCCGCGACAAGGAAACTCTGCAGCTTACTGTTACAATCAGATAACCTAGATTGCTAGATTCAGCTATTTTCGTTCACACTCGGCGATAATGAATCTGCGGCATCGTAGAATTATAGAGATTCGCCAGAAATGAATGAAACTCCGTATTCCAGATTCTAGGAGGGCACAATTGTCCCTCCTTGCAGGCACCTTTGCTGATATGACTCACAACTGAACGGGGAAATCTAGTTTATTCCATGTATTGATCGTAGAGGAAATTATCATTTGGTTGCAGATATTTAAATCAACTTCTTTCGCCACAAAATAAACTGCCCAAATAATGTTTCTACCAACTCCCTCACTCGTGATTTTTATTCTGTTGAATCTATCAATTTGCCTCGAAGGGTCATTTCAGACTTAGACACTGCGCGCTTTGTCAATTTACGGCAAGGAGGTGAGTCAGCACGAAATGTTGTCCCCTGAATTGGAGCATATCTACATCTACATCCGCATCTAGGTACTTACTCAACAAGCCACCGGACGGTGCATGGTAAAGGGTATCGCGTACTGCTACTAGTCATTTCCTTTCCTGTTCCACTCGCAAATAGTCCAAAGGAAAAATGACTATCTATAAACCTTCCTACGAGTCCTAATTTCTCTTATCTTCGTGGTCCTTATGCGAAATGTACTTTGGCGGCAGTAGAATGGTTTTGCAGTCGGCATCAAATTCCGCTTCTTTAAATTTTCTCAATAGTGCCTCACGAAAAGACCGTCGTTTTTCCTCCAAGAATTGCCATTTGAGTCTTGAAGTATCTCAGTAATACTAGCGTGCTGATCGAAACGATCGGAATCTAGCAGCACACTTCTGAACTGCATCGATGTCTTCCTGTAATCCAACTTGATGGGCATCCCAAACGCTCTTGCAGTACTCAAGAATGGGTCGCGCCAGTGTTCTATGCGCAGTCTTCTTTATAGAAGATGATATACAGGACATAAAAATGGTTCAAATGGCTCTGAGCACTATGGGACTTAACTTCGGAGGTCATCAGTCCTCTAGAACTTAGAACTACTTTAACCTAACTAACCTAAGGACATCACACACATCCATGCCCGAGGCAGGATTCGAACCTGCGACCGTAGCGGTCGCGCGGTTCCAGATTTTAGCGCCTAGTACCGCTCGGCCACTCCAGCCGGCCAGGACATAAAATCCCGTCTGAGGCCTGGGATGGCTCAAATGGCTCTGAGCACTATGGGACTTAACTGCTGTCGTCATCAGTCCCCTAGAACTTAGAACTACTTAAACCTAACTAACCTAAGGACATCACACACATCCATGCCCGAGGCTGGATTCGAACCTGCGACCGTAGCGGTTGCGCGGTTCCAGACTGTAGCGCCTAGAACCGCTTGGCCACTTCGGCCGGCCCGGCCTGCGATCATTTTTATGTTAATAATTAGCAACCAATGCTGTACAATCGCAATAAAGTCATGAGATGCTCAATTGACTCTTTTATTAGAATATGTTACGCGTATCGGGACTACACCCATCTTCAGACATCACAGACTTCAACTCATTCCTAACCAACCAGGAGTACACCCTTGACAACTCATTGAAAGTGTCCAATGACGTATGAGTATAATTGCGAGACAAGCGAGACTTCATGTGGCAGTTTTGACTAAAAACGGTCGCGTTACACGTACCACATCCACATCATGAACGCCTTACCCCAGGAGGCAGGATACAGCCAATTAGGATGGCCTGCAGTATCAGCAATATTTGCAGTATGTCATCGCAGGAACCCTTCTCACATGCCGGACGACCTGACAAGGGAATAGTCCAGCCCGACTCGTTGAAACTCAATTTGAAATTTTTCACATAGGAAGAATACACCGAAAAAATCTGTCAAAATTTTAACTGCTAAACAAACTGCAAGAATTAAAAAGAATGATAAAGTTACTTGTATTTGCCACAGAAAGAGTCGCTTATAACAGCGGTTTGTACAGTCCTTTCTGCCGAGCGCGCGAATCGACGAATAAGCAGACGAAGCCATGACAAGAAAATATAGCGCCACGTAGCACAAACCCAGAGTGGTCACAAGCGAATTTTAAGCACTTGAACCACATCAAATTGCTGTACATATCGATAGCTAAACTGTTGAAGATGTAATTGTTATACAAGTGACTAATCGAGGAAAGAAAATCAATGGAATGTACAATGTTACACTACAGACACTTCCATCAAGCAGGACTTTAGTTTGTAGACATGAAATAATTTATAGCAATATTCTTATGATAATTTTACTAACAATGACGCAGTTCACTTTAGTCGATACAAAAATGAGAAGCGTCTCTTGGATGACGAAAACAAACATTTTCCTTACATCAGGCACACCTATTAAAGGAAAAATCTAGTAATTCAGGCACTTAATAGTAATTACTACTTTTATTTAGACAAAATTGGGATGGAGGAAAGAATGGTCGCATGCCGTTGTTCTGCATTTTCTGCGGCGTACCAGGCATACTTGATCAAATTTGTATGGTGATGCAAAATGACAACGAGCAAATGTCTGAAGCTTACCAATACCGATCTGCTGATAAATCTGGAATGACAATAGTTATCGTAAATTATATTGTCCGATAATTTTCTGAAAAATGCTTCACACTGCACTAATATTTCTTTATCGAGAGGATGAATGAAATTATCAATTTTGGGTACAATCCAAATTATATTAAGAGTCTTTTCGTCGTCCTGTTACTGTTAAGTCCAGGCCAAGATTCCAGCAAAAGCAATGAATTATTTTCTGCAGTTGGGAAGAAGATGTAAAACATGTAACGTTCAAACTTATTTTGTTCTACTTTTCCAGATTTTTTACATATACTACAAGATTTTTGCAAGTAAACAGTTTATTTTAATTTTTTGTTGTAATTAGCCCTGAGGTTCTGAATAAAGATGTAAACCACCGGAAACAGTAATCCACAAATACTTATCACTTACACTATTGTATATAAATATGTCATAGCATTCATCGACTGCACAAGCGACTCTATCTTCTTTCACTCGAAATGATAAAGAGCGGTTTGTACACAGTTTTTGCAAGAGACATGAAAGATTGGCCATATACACTGTATTTTATGGAATAACAAGAAGCTTCGTCTTCACGTATACGAATTTCACGATGATATTACCTATTAATGACAGTTTCTCTACACGTTTATTTGAGGTAAACTTCGTAATTTTTCGAATCCCTTCCCACACAATTTCCTGTCTCTGTTTAACTGGATCGAAAAATCCTGGAAATCAGTAATGTTCATCTCGATTGCAGTTCACAGCACCGAGTCTCTTAGACGTCCCTCAGTAAAGGTGCAATGACTGTCACGAACAGCTATAAATCTTTTGGATAGTGTCACATTTTTGCGAGTTTCGTTTTGGCGCGTATTTCCTACTTCGAGTAAACATTTCTCCCATTTATACAATTCACGTTCAGATTTTACGAAACGAAACTGGTTTCGCACACTCTTGGAGTTTAGGCGTTCCCCCTCCGCCCCGCCCCATTTCGTTTAACCAAAATTCAGTCTTTCCTTTGTCAATGAAAGCTGTTACTCCCCATGTTTTCTTTGGGCTTGGAAGGTAGTCAGTTTTTTTACGAAATTTAATTAGCACATCAATCACCGTTCGAACTACAATTCACGGAATCGTCCAAGTTATTCCCTGCTTCTTCTAAGACTGGTACTTCCAAAATTTCTAACGAAATGTCGACATCGTTAAAATGAATGTCGAAGAAATTAATAAATATCACATATGTCGTTCTTCAGGAGACGTACGTGATTTTGATTGCATCCCACGTTCTTCGTATTTCATCTCAGCTAGTTTTAAAACTTTAATTAGGTTCCACATTACTACGAAACTCTGAACCTGCACGAAGTCATGGTATTAGCAAGCATACACGAGGAAATTAGAGCGAATAGTAACTGTGAATAACTGTGTCAAAAAACTGTCAATGGATACTGAAATTCGCTTTACAAATTACGATCGCGCTTTGCTGTGTTATTTGTTTACCGATGTACCGTCAACCAAGAACAGGTTCCTGCCGTGTTTCACATGCGCTGTCGGCTACAGCTACGGCAGGGGTATACATTTCTCCAGCCGTCTGGAGAATACGAACTCGGAAAATTTCAACATTTCTTTTTTGCAAAAAATACTTGCAGTGTGTCTTCGCATCTAAAAGTTTGACATAGTCTTTTTTCGGTGTATTCTCCCCATGTAAATTATGTGCAGCTTTCGACATGTCGGACTGGACAGTTCCCTTGTTGAGATTCTCCGTCGAACAGTGGGGGAGGCTTGAACAGTGTCTGGACTACCTTGTACACAGCGTGCCAGTGAGGTTATACTACAGTAAACAGCAGCATGTTTCAATTTTGTCATTTCTGGGAGATGTGCACTTTGGAAGTGAATGCATTGTTGTTGTTATTTTAACTTTATTTCACACTAATTTGTTAAATATCGTAATGCCTTATATTTAATTCCCTGCATCCTTGGAATAGAGGCTCATATTTGCAGAGTTGCTGGTGTTGCAAAACAATTTTTTAGTCTTTTACTCAGAACCACCGGCAGGTAAATCAATGTCCGTAGTGCATTTCCAAACGGTTTCGTTATTTATGGAAATAAAACCATAATTTGTGAACTTTTAACATTGCAGCGCGTCAGCAATCGTGAATAATTTAATGATTATAAAGAATCCGCGTCGATTGCAAATAGAAACCGGATGTTGAACTAGGTTTCGGCGCGGATAACCACGCCTTTTCGGAGCACACTGAAACTACAAACTGCCTAAAGAGGCATGGTCCAACATTAAAACAGAACGCCCAAAAGTACAGGTAGTTTACCTGTGACCCCGCGGCCAACCGAACGTTGGCTGGGGTGAGGAAGCACGCTTCTGACGTTTGAGCTAAGGACAACTATTGACATGTTACACACGTACCGTTTATTTTACATTTTATGCGAGTCTTTTGCACTTTTGAGCGTTCTGCATTAATGTTGGACCATGCCTTCTTAGGCAGTTTGTAGTTTTAGTGTGTTCCGAAGAAGGCGTGGTTATCCGCACCGAAACCTAGGTCAACATCCGATTTCTATTTGCAATCGAAGCTCGGCTAATCCCGCGCGGCTAGGTGTTGCTTTATGTGGCCGGAAATGCCGTCAACCGGATCGTGATGAGACGTACGCGATGTGGGGTAACCTCCAAGTTTTGCTCCGCACATTCATCGTAAATAATCAAATGGCTCTGAGCACTACGGGACTTAACATCTGAGGTCATCAGTCCCCCTAGACTTAGAACTACTTAAACCTAACTGACCTAAGGACATCACACACATCCATGCCCGAGGCAGGATTCGAACCTGCGACCGTAGCAGCAATGCGGTTCCGGACAGAAGCGCCTAGAACCGCTCGGTCACAGTGCCCGGCCGTAAATAATCGTATCGTCTCCCATGATGATCGTCTACCGTGATGAAAGGGCACAAGTACTTATAAAAACAAAAAAACTTGTTGACGTGTGTAACTTATTGTTACCTAAACAAAACACCAACAGAATGCAAAAGATACTAAAGTGCTGTTGCCGGCCACTGTGGTGTCGCCGGCTACTGAGCGATACTATGCACATGACACCACTTTGGTGTAGCCGGCCGTTGATCACTATTTCGCACACACCACCACCTTGGTCTCGCCGAACGACAAAGTGTTCATATCTTCCTTGTGGGAAGCGTAAATGCCAAATGACTGAATGGCTAGTTGGTCTGAGCAAGCGGCCAATCGAATGTAGATCTGTTCATCGTTGTACAGAAGTAAATCATGGACTGGGAGAAAAAAAAACAACAGGATTAGAAATGAAGCATTTTAGATAGAGTGCTGTAGAAAGATCTTGAAAATTAGGTGAACTTGTAAGAAACAGGGTTCTCCTCAAAATCAGCGGAGAGAGAAACATGTGGAAAACTTGACAAGAAGAAGAGATACGATGGTGGAACACGTGTTAAGACGCTTATGAATAATATCCATCGTACATAAGAGATCTGTACATGGTAAAAATTGAGCGTAGAATATATCCAACAAATAGTTCAAGAAGTTGAACGAAACTGATACTTTGACACATTTGTCACAAGAGAGAAATCCTTGGCGGGCTGCATAAAACCAGTAAGAAGACTAACGACAAAAAAGTACAGGCTTTTCACATAATCTATGGCTCATCGCAATAAAAAAAATGAAATCATCGTTTGGCATTGCTGACCGCGAGGCTCAATCCAGGTAAGTTCGGCCGCTGAATGCGAGTCTTATTTCAGCCGACGTCACATTGGGCGACTCGCGTGCCGGCGATTAGGATGAAATGATGATGACAACACAACACCCAGTCCACGAGCGGAGAATATCTCCAATACGGGAATCGAACCCGGGCCCGCTGCATGGAAGCCAAGCACGTTAACATTCAGCTAACCAGGCGGATACTCATCTTCATTATAATACCTCTATTGGCGAGGTCCTAGCGAATATGGGTCGCCATTGTGTTCTTTTAAGTTGTGAAGTATCCCCTAGAACTTAGAACTACTTAAACGTAACTAACCTAAGGACATCACACACACCCATGCCTGAGGCACGATTCGAACCTGCGACCGTAGCGGTGCGCTGTTCCAGACTGAAGCGCATAGATCCGCTCGGACACACGGGCGACCAAGGATGCAACAAGACTGTCATTCTATAATCAATGTTTGCTTGTTATAGACTATTACAGACATGAAACGTAGGTAGAGGGTGAAACTCTGTGTTGATACGTAGCGTACTCCTCAGCAGCAACAAAGCGACCGCCAAACCTAACGTCACACGTGCTCTCCTGGTCCACCTATTTGACACGCGATCAGACTCACGATTTCGGCTGAAAGTACAGAGAGGTTGATCAGTAAACCGCTACTCCCCTCACCAAACGTTTTCTGTTGTAAATTTCTGTCCACTTTCAGGGTTGCAATGGCCTACTTTCCTTTTTAATATCAATTCGCCTCCATGGTTACAACAGCAATCGCCTAATATATTTACATAAATAAACGCGGAATGAGAATGCTTTATCGGCGATGGGAACATGTTTGTGACTTGTTACTCACGAATCATAATGACCACAATCCAATGACACGCTAAGGCGGAAAGCCACCCGGGCAACAGTGGCGATTCGTTCTGTATCCTTTTAGGGGGAAGGACTTCCTAACGAACCGAAACTAATGGAACAGCCCTGTCAAGGGGGGTATTCATAAAGCACTGTGGAAGCCAGCAAAGGGCTTCCCGTATCGATCTGACACATTTTTTTCTTGGCAACGCCCGCCGTATTGACTGGCAATGTTTGTTGGGTTTATATAATCGATCACTCAATCGTGACGTGGCACAAAGTCTCAGCCGCCCAGGGGCCAGTTCGTAGGCACCGAACGATTTGAATGTTAACCCTTTCATGGTAAAAATTTATTTTGCATACATTTAAAAAATAAAAATCAAAAGCTGTCTTCCTTACACATAAATAATGCAATTTCATTACAAAACAATTTTAAGCTAAGCGGTTTTGAAAATCAGCGTAGTGGGAGCCCTCATTCCGCGTGAACCTAGGACTTTCAGAGTTAAATTTTTAATTTTACAACGATTCCATCATGGCAGCTAAGGAAGAAGTATAACGAATCAGAACCGAGACACATTTATTCTCCTGACAATGAAATGCAGGAAATATGGCACACAAGTTTTCAACATAATATTTGTAGATGGCATTGATGTACCACACACCAATGTTTTGTATATTCTATGAAGTTTTCTAGGGCGCATGTGTCCCACTATATACAAATCATGTACAAACGAGCAGACTTTCTGAGTTGTATAGTAATGTTTCAGAACAGTATCTATGATGTTGTCTTCTTTATTTTTTGGCCTCTTTTTTTCACAGTTGCGCATATGCAAACTGTATAGGTTGATTCCCATCTTTAGCAACTGTAATAAGACCAGAAGCGTTTCGCTTTGTTTTAAAGCATCTTCAGTGGTCACTGTAACAGTATGATTTCTCTCCTACAATTTTGTTTTGATCATTAACAGTTCGCATGCTTTACTTGTTACTGTAAACAGCTTTATTCTTTTCATGGACAAAAATTTACAGTAAAAAAACCCATTAGTAAAACGCCGCCCCATTTCATCACTCACAGCCTTCTACGTATCCACTCTATGGTCCAGAGTATTTTTCTCCAAGTTTCGAAAACCTCCCGCTACATGCTAGCGGTGGACAGATATGAGATACAGACGGCCCAAAGTTCAAAACAGCGTAATACTTTAGTGGGACACATTAATCACATCAACCACGAAAGTGTTACCCATCGCAAGCAATCTGCTGATAATACTTGGACGTAAATTCACATTACACTTCGTAATATTCGAAATATCCTTTTACGTTTAGTTCATCACTGTGTTTTGACTTATTATAATATAAATTAAATTATAAATAACAGTAAACTGAGTGCAATTTATTCTCCAGAAAAACATTTTTTGCCATCGTCGACGCCAGAAGATGGTTGTACAACTTGGAATAATGCAGTAGAATTATAACGAAGAGGAATATTGTAGTTCAACGTCCCGTCAACGATGATGTATTACAGCTGAAGATCGGAGGAAGGATGGGGAAAGAAACTGCGTCCGTGCCTTTTTCAAAGGAACCATCCTGGTATTTGCCTTATGCGATATAGAGAAATCAGGGAAGACCTGTGCCGGATCGCTAGACATCAGAATTAAAGGTTTTTTAATGTGAATCAAAGTCTTGAAAACAAACCTTTTATTGAAAAAATTGTAGAGCAATTATCATTTGAACGACCTGACTTGAGCAAAATTTTAGTGAGGCATACCCCTTTAGTCATTCGGTATCTGAGAAGAAATGAAGAGGAAAAGGTATCAGTCAGACTCTTGGGGGGTCCAAGCGAAAACTCCTCCCGAATAGGCCATGAAGGATCAACGGTACCGACCTGCCGCTGTAACATCCTCAGCCCACAGGTGTAACTGGATGCGGATATGGAGGGGCATGTGGTCAGCACACCGCTCTCCCGGCCGTGTGTTTACTAGATGGGAATCGCTAATTCTCAATCAAGTAGCTCCTCAGTTCGCCTCACAACGGTTGATTGAACCACGCTCGCCAACAGCGCTCGGCAGACCGGATGGTCACCCATCCAAGTGCTAGCCCAGCCGGACAACTCGTAACTTCGGTGATCTGACGGGAACCGGTGTTACCACTCCGGCAAGTCCGTTGACGGTCCAAGCGAAGTATTTACACGTGTGAGTAGGTAATCATGCCTATTGTTGCTTCAGATAGATTATCTAGAGTGCTGCTTGCTACACGGACGCAAAAAATTCACAACGGCAAGAAGGAGACGTGCGACATAACGCCAGTTGCATAACAGTGACGCTAGTAACACCACTATAAATGGACAAATAAAGTTTGCTTTAAATAGACGCTGTAACGGTCATGAGCGTGAGATGCCTTTGAGACTGGACGTGGTGAGATGATTTTAGTCAAGAGTGCCTTTAAGGCGACAAAGACGTCATTACTAACCAAAAAAAATGGTTCAAATGGCTCTGAGCACTATGGAACTTAACATCTGTGGTCATCAGTCCCCTAGAACTTAGAACTACTTAAACCTAACTAACCTAAGGTCATCACACACATCCATGCCCAAGGCAGGATTCGAACCTGCGACCGTAGCAGTCGCGCGGTTCCGGACTGAGTGCCTAGAACCGCTAGACCACCGCGGCCGGCTCATTACTAACACGCCACTGATTTTTAACGAGGTCGTATAATAGGGCTACGAAAACGTGGATGTTCCTTCTGCGATACTGCAGGAAGGCTAAGCAGGAATGTAGTCGCTGTACATGATTGCTGGCAGCGGTGATCACGAGAATGTACCGTCCAAGGAGACCAGGCTCCAGACGGCCACGTGGCACTACTGAGAGGGACGACGATCGTGTTTGGTGTATGGCTATGGCGCACCGTACTGCATCTGCAACAGCAGTTAGCGCCACAGTGAAACAACGGGCTGCGACAAATCGGTTACTTCGAGGATAGCTCCGAGCCAGATGCCCTCTAGCGTGCATTCCACTGGCTCCAAACTACTCATCTGCGAATTAGGATGCCAAGCGAGAGCTCACTGGAGGGCAGGATGGAGATAGGTTGTGTTTTCTGATGAAAGCTGTTCCCGCCTCGGTACAAGTGATGGTCGTGTCTTGGACAGATGGAGGCCAGTTGAGAGTCTGCAACCAGACTGTCTGTGTACAAGGCACGCTGGACATACACCTGACTTAAGGCCTAGTGTGCGATCTCATATGACAGCGGGTGCACTCGCGTGGTTATCCCACGCACCCCGACTGCAAAATATTACGTGAATCTACTGATTCAGTCTGTGCTGCCATTCATGAACAGCATTCCGAGGGATATTTTCCAACAGGATAATGCTCACCCACATATCACTGTTGTAACCCAACATACTCTACGCAACAGCATCAACTGCTCCCGTATTTACCACCGACCAAGTGCAAACAGACATGGAACTCCATCCCACAAACTGACATCCCGCACGTGTACAACGCAATGCAGCCACATTTGCGCTCTTGCATTCAACATTCGGGCGGTTATGCCGGTTGTTAATGTACCAGCATTTCACATTTGCAGTGCTTTATCTCGCGCTTACATTAATCTGTGTCCTTCCAATGTTAATCAAATATGTTACCTAGACAAATGTTACCTAGACAGGGAGCGAAAGGCTATTTACAATTTTTACAGAAACCAGATGGCAGTTATAAGAGTCGAGGGACATGAAAGGGAAGCAGTGGTTGGGAAGGGAGTAAGACAGGGTTGTAGCCTCTCCCCGATGTTGTTCAATCTGTATATTGAGCAAGCAGTAAAAAAAAACAAAAGAAAAATTCGGAGTAGGTATTAAAATTCATGGAGAAGAAATAAAAACTTTGAGGTTCGCCGATGACATTGTAATTCTGTCAGAGAGAGCAAAGGACTTGCAAGAGCAGTTGAATGGAATGGACAGTGTCTTGAAAGGAGGATATAAGATGAACATCAACAAAAGGGAAACAAGGATAATGGAATGTAGTCTAATTAAGTCGGGTGATGCTGAGGGAATTAGATTAGGAAATGAGGCACTTAAAGTAGTAAAGGAGTTTTGCTATTTGGGGAGCAAAATAACTGATGATGGTCGAAGTAGAGAGGATATAAAATGTAGGCTGGCAATGGCAAGGAAAGCGTTTCTGAAGAAGAAAAATTTGTTAACATCCAGTATTGATTTAAGTGTCAGGAAGTCATTTCTGAAAGTATTCGTATGGAGTGTAGCCATGTATGGAAGTGAAACATGGACGATAAATAGTTTGGACAAGAAGAGAATAGAAGCTTTCGAAATGTGGTGCTACAGAAGAATGCTGAAGATTAGATGGGTAGATCACATAACTAATGAGGAAGTATTGAATAGGATTGGGGAGAAGAGAAGTTTGTGGCACAACTTGACCAGAAGAAGGGATCGGTTGGTAGGACATGTTCTGAGGCATCAAGGGATCACCAATTTAGTATTGGAGGGCAGCGTGGAGGGTAAAAATCGTAGAGGGAGACCAAGAGATGAATACACTAAGCAGATTCAGAAGGATGTAGGTTGCAGTAGGTACTGGGAGATGAAAGAGCTTGCACAGGATAGAGTAGCGTGGAGAGCTGCGTCAGACCAGTCTCAGGACTGAAGACGACAACAACAACAACAACAGACAAATGTATTCCTGAAATTTTATTATTGTACATTAATTATTTTCTCGTGTTCGTTTGTTTTTGCTGTCAGGGTGTATACTGACTATTTAGAGATTGTATTCTCATATTCTGTGTCAGAGAAACGACCTGAATTAACATACATGTCACAGCAAGTGATGCTGCAAAAATGTCATCAGAAGTGCAACTGTAGTTCCAATACAGCTAATTATCGTTCACAGCTGGCCGCAATAAATTTCGTCAACTACAAGGACAACCATACGACGTACAAAAATTATTCCTCTTAAAGCGGGCTTTTAGTCCTTATGATGTGTGTGTGTGTGTGTGTGTGTGTGTGTGTGTGTGTGTGTTGGAAAACTGAACCACTCCCTTGAGTAGTGAAATTAAAGTACTGGAGTTTTAATATATGCAGTAAGTACGAATTTTTATGCCATAGAAAACAATTTCGAAACGCAATCCGATCTCGCACTTCTAACAGAATAAATATCGACACACACACACACACACACACACACACACACACACACACACACACAAGCGCGCGCGCGCCTGCATAATCCAAGCACAACAAAAACGGATATTACATAATTTCTGTTCAAACATCAAATGATAAATGATTCATCAAGAAATTGGTTTAAGAACTGAAAAAAGGGGTTTGATTTCAACTTGTTGTGCAGATGAGAGTGTCTCCTCAGGTATGTAATCATTAGTTCTAAGCACAAAAGAACAATTGAACAATTAAGATCAGCACACAAGTTATGACTACCATTTCCACATAATATCTCAGTAACGTGCCCGATCACTCCGTGGTATATTGAGAAAGTAGAGCCCGTCCGTAATAGCAGCTGTCGACTTACCTCACTGCACCTGGAACCTAATTTCATGCAAAGACAAAATAATTATTGCTAATGTTTTGCAATTGCAGACCTAACCTCCAGAGCCCCTAACGGGAAGCGTCCTTCAGAAACTAGGAGACCGTAAAACATCAGGGCCACGAGGAATCTAAAAAATGATTTTTAGACACATACGAATCTGCGGGGGTGAAAACAAATTCGACACTTCTGAAACCGAAAAACGACACCCTGGTGAGGAAGCAGGCAACCAGGTATTCTTCTCGTAAAATTGGTAGGTTCAAAAATGGCTCTAAGCAATGTGGGACTTAACATATGAGGACATCAGTCACCTAGACTTAGAACTACGCAAACCTAACTAACCTAAGGACATCACACACATTCATGCCCGGGGCAGGATTCGAACCTGCAACCGCAGCAGGGGCGCGTTCCGGACTGTAGCGTCTAGAACCGCTCGGCCACGACGGCCGGCAAATTGGTTGGGTCACGAATCTTATTTTAATAGCCGCAGTAAGGGTTCGCATGTGTGTGCCTTTCCTCTCATTGGCCAGGACGGAAAATCACACTCTTGGCAAGAGAACTATGAGTTTCTGCCCCTACTCTTAGTCAGCCAACATCATTGGTTAATCCAGTCAAAACTCGTATGCGAAGGGATTTTTGTAATATGTTTCTCAATTTTGCGTTGGGAGGAGCTCGCAATCTTTACTGTAATTGGTTAGAGACTTTCCGATGTGGGAGCCAGTACAATTTCTTTAATAGAGAGCTGAGAACACTTCATCTTAGGCAGACACCGAAGAACACTTCGACTTCGGGAGCCTATCATAACGCTCTTCTCCTGCTGAAACCTTGCAGCCATCTTCACCTCCGTCTTGTAGAATTCGTACTCTGTCGCAAAGTGGTCGCAATGTCGTGGTCAGACTCAGAGAGCAGTGCCACTGCTTCAGTCAAAATAGGTCCAAGCACTTTGGGACTGGCCGGCCGCGGTGGTCTCGCGGTTCTAGGCGCGCAGTCCGGAACCGCGCGACTGCTACGGTCGCAGGTTCGAATCCTGCCTCGGGCATGGATGTGTGTGATGTCCTTAGGTTAGTTAGGTTTAAGTAGTTCTAAGTTCTAGGGGACTGATGACCATAGCTGTTAAGTCTCATAGTGCTCAGAGCCATTTGAACCATTTTTTTTTAACTTTGGGACTTTACATCTGAGGTCATCAGTCCCCTGGAAATGTAACTACTTAAACCTAACTAACCTAAGGATATCACACACATCCAGGCCCGAGGCAGGGTTCGAACCTGCGACCGTAGCAGCAGCGCGGTTCCGGACTGAAGCGCCTAGAACCGCTCGGCCACAGCGGCCTGCCCGCTTCAGTCACCCGCCACGGCAGAACTGTAGAAGTGTAGTGAAAATGTGCAGCAACTGGACGCGTCGTGATAGGGCACCAGAACTTGTTTATTTCGAAGATTTTATTGCGAAGATTTGATTGGCTTAACTGAATTCACATTGGCAGCTCACGTGACCCACTATGCGCTTAGGTGAGGGAACTGTAGCCTTTATATAACTTCCTGGGACTGTTATTTCTGTCTGGTCTTCAATTCCATTGATTGGCTGAATTCTCAGTCATTGGCGTTTACGTGGATACTTTTAATCGCTTTATTCACAATTCGATTTCCACCCACTCATGCCATGATATTAATATGTCATTTTGTGAATCTCATTGAATCATTGTGCATTCTATGCTCTGACTGTAAATTCAGTCCGTGTTTATTGACGAAATTTTACATTTTTGTAATATATTTCACTTGAGTAGCCTATGCCCTCTAGTTTCATTCGGTAGTCAGATGAAACCCTTATTTAATGTGTCTGGTGAGTTTACGGCAAGTTGAAAAAGACAGAGAGAGAAGAGAGAGGTTGATATATACGTGTGCATAATAAATTCTTTCCCTAAAAACTATTTCTCTTTTTCATTCCTCCTCTGTGTTACCACAGATGACATGTCATTGATCTCATTTGTACTAAGAGTGCAGTATAGGCGAGCTGACTATTTGCTTCCACCGCCCTGAGTGGAATGCATAAGTTCTAACTATATTCACCAACCTGTAGTCTTCTATAGTTGTTGCCCCTGCGCAGAGAACATCATATAGGTCGTGAATCCGTAATCTTGAGGCTGTAAGAAACTCTTAGCCAGGGAGTGTCGTTTTAGAAATGATTAAATTTCCAATCAGTTTGTTTATACGGAATTTTACTCGCTTTTTATTAGCAGAATACGAGAAACTGCACAATTACATTCCTTTTTAGAGTCATAAATGATTTTTATTCTTCAGAAAATTAATGAACTGCATATTTCCGTATTCTGTATCACTCTGATCTCAACTACCTGTCTAAATAACCATACGTTACTTATAAAGTCTTAACTAACATTGACCGCGGCAGACTACATGTCTGTCTTCCGACGCTGCCGAACCAGCTCTGATTTCCACACTAGACATTACTAACTAAATCTTAACTGATACCGCGGCGAACAACATGTCCGTTCTCCGAGACTGCCGAACGAGCTCTGATTTTACAGCCGAACCGCTTCGCCCGCCATCCAAGTTTGGCGCGATCCGAAGGTCACCGAAGTGCTTCGTCTGCTTCATTTCGTAGTTGTTTATGAATCTAATGGTTATTAATACTTATGAAATAATGGAATGGTGGCATGCTATTGAGAGATGCTTTAAATATGACATGCAAGTAAAGACACTGTTTAGTTTGACTACTGTTAATAATAGAAGATTGTCACTTAGGCGCGCAAATTCCGAATGCAGCAGCCAATAGCGGAGAAGCACCACAAATAGGCGGTCTTTCTCACGATACCCCTACTGAACAAACCATTTGTCATCGGTGCCTCCCCCCACATTACATCATCTTGTCACAGCTGCCTTCACAACTGCTCTAAAAAGAGCTTGTTGTAGCCGAACATGATGGCTGCAAAGTCAGAAATATTACAAGCTACGGATCCATTTTATGTTTATTACGGCCACCCCCATTGCCACTCCAGATTGCAGTAGTTTCTGTTGTGTGATCTTTTCATTGATTAACTTCACATGATTTCATGTCAGCAGTTACAGGTCTTACTAGCACCGCAGGAGTATGCTGAGCACCCAACCATAGTCTCACAATTTCATACTCACAATAAATAAAATTGAATTATTTGCTATCTTCCCTATGTTTCTAATTTTGATGGCCTGCAGTACATAAATACTTTTTTCCCCATACAGTGCTATCAGTGATGTTATAATTAACTGAATTATTTTGCGTTCAAAGTAAAATTGGCAAAGGCCTTGCCGCAGTGGATACACCGGTTCCTGTCAGATCACCGAAGTTAAGCGCTGCTGGGCGTGACCGGCACTTGGATGGGTGGCCGTCCGGGCCGCCATGCACTGTTGCCATTTTTCGGGGTGCACTCAGCCTCGTGATGCCAACTGAGGAGCTACTCGACCGAATAGTAGCGGCTCCGGTCAAAGAAAATCATTATAACGCCCGGGAGAGCGGTGTGCTCACCTCACGCCCCTCCTATCCGCATCCTCAGCTGAGTATGACACGGAGGTCGGATGGTCCCGATGGGCCAATTGCAAAGTAAAATTCCTTCATTTTGTCTATTATATAGTCACCAAAATTGATAAGGTTGTCACCAGTGGTGTTTCTGCTGCTACTTGTTGTTTTCGTCTTTCTTTCATG
Organism: Schistocerca piceifrons; assembly: GCF_021461385.2. Classification (NCBI taxonomy): domain Eukaryota; kingdom Metazoa; phylum Arthropoda; class Insecta; order Orthoptera; family Acrididae; genus Schistocerca; species Schistocerca piceifrons. The sequence continues at coordinate 323,625,477 of NC_060140.1, forward strand.
TACTCTCATTCCATGTTGCTATCGCATTGCGAGCTTGGGCTTTAAACGATTGAGAGCCACGGATTCCTGCTACAGGGGATTCAGTGGTCAGACGCAGAGTGTGAGGGATTTTCGATTGTCTGACGTAAATTCTATAATTTGAATAGATATGCTCAGAGGATGATGAGGATAATAAGCTCTTGTTAACTGGTATTTTTGTTATGAATCTGAAGTTACAAAAAGACTTTTCTAGCGGAGGTGCCTCCACACTAAAGTGCTTACATAGATGCAGTGACTATTTATCACCGTTCTATCAGCTTACGGCAACCCTCGTATGAATTCCAAGACCAGCAGAGCGCTAGCAGTTATCTAACTTCCTCCCAGCGACTGCAACGTAACACTCTGGCCCCCGAGCCTGTAACTTCGTAACGTGTCTAACTCTGAAACAACTCCGGCCACATCTCCGTATAACTCATATCCAATTCCCCAACTTCGGCCACTGTCTTCATGTTTGTAGCTTTCTCTCTCCACTGCACCCTTCTCCGACGACTGACTCCTCCTGAACGCTCCAGCCTGGAGTTTTGTTTCGCTTTCTCCTTCGAACCTGCCTGTCCCTCACGTGACGTACTGTCTAGGGCTTTACTTTACCTTATTGGCTACCCTGGTGCTTTATTCTTCAGATATCTTTCAGAGGCTGAGTGGAGGGGATAAAATTCGTTCCCTGTGAGGTAAAGAACTGCTTTCTAAGCCTTTCGTTGCCTTCCTACGACATAGCGTGTTCCCCGCCATAGACTCGCTATCTCTTCCTTTCGCAGCTTCAGCTCTCTCTGTCTCTTTCAGTTCTTGCCCCCTGTTTCTAAAGTCGTGCCTTCTATTCCATTACTTTTTTTATCGAACAAGGGCTGCCTTCATTATCCTTATTTCCTTATTTACTCCATTATAAACATTCCCATAATTAATTCTGTTACTTCTTGCGTTATCGTCTAGCCCTTGCTCCATTAAGCGCCACTTAACTTATTTCACACGGCTTCTCCGGTCTGCGGCCTCTGATCTCGACCATTTGGTCCCTTGTCCTACCTGTGTTTGGTTCCTCTGCGCCCCAGCTCTTTAGCTTTGTCTTTACTCTCAATCAAAAACTGTTTTATATTCTGGGAATCCGCAGCTGCTGAAAGTTATGGTGCTAGGAAGAATTCCGTCAACAGCTGGTAAAATGGTTGTTTATTAAAACATAAATGCTTTCGCGGCCTAAAGCCGCAACATCAGGTGATACCTACATGGTGAAAAGCAAAATACAGTATCACTACAGTTTATGGATATTAAAATTAATAAATGAATGTCTAAAACATACTCACAACGTTGAAAGATCAAAGGCATACCTATTGCTCCCAGTCAGAATTTACTATTTAGTGAAAGGTAACGAAGATATGGCCATTCATTTAGGACAAATTGCTGATAGGTTTATCTTGCGGCTACAGACCTATGTTTTAAAATTTGCCTGCATCTAAAACCTGGCGATTCATCATCAGATGATACAATTTAGTTCGGAGTATTGTGGGGGTCATGCATCTGTGGCAAATATTTTTCGTCTCTATATTTGCGGATCGCCACAATACTCCGAACTAAATTTTACCATCTGATGACGAATCGCCAGGCGATTCGAATGGTTCAAATAGCTCTAAGCACTATGGGACTTAACTTCTGAGGTCATCAGTCCCCTAGAACTTAGAACTACTTAAACCTAACTAACCTAAGGACATCACACATATCCATGCCCAAGGCAGGATTCGAACCTGCGACCGTAGCTGTCGCGCGGTTCCAGACTGTAGCGCCTAGGCCGGCCGGAGTGGCTGTGCGGTTGTAGGTGTTACAGTCTGGAGTCGAGCGACCGCTACGGTCGCAGGTTCGAATCCTGCCTCGGGCATGGATGTGTGTGATGTCCTCAGGTCAGTTAGGTTTAATTAGTTCTAAGTTCTAGGCGAGTGATGACCTCGGAAGTTAAGTCGCATAGTGCTCAGAGCCATTTGAGCCATTTGTAGCGCCTAGAACTGCTCGGCCATCCCGGCCGGCAGGCGATTCGAAACCGGTCATGAATAAATAAAAATTACAGAAAAAACGGCGATTGGTTGCAGTAATTCCTGAAACCTTTCTTTTTTATATCTAAAAATTTCTACTTCCTCTAAAATATTCAGAATATGAATCTCTTCTTTTTTGTGAAGTATTTTTAAATTTTCTGAATGCTTTGCGATGCTACGCCCCTCTTCGTGTAATTGTGCTGTTAATGCAGATCCGGGATTTTTTAACACGATGTACCTGGTGATTTGTATAGTGCGCAAATAATGGAGTTAGCACTGACTACTTTTTATCGCCAATCCGACCCGTCCAAAAATTTTCAACGTCCTTTCACTGTAAACTTTTTTTAGGTGCAGGCAAATTTTAATATATGGCTCTGTAATCGCAAGTTTCACCTATCAGTAATTTGTTCGAAATAGTTTCACCTATCAGTAATTTGTTCGAAAAGAATGGAGCACGTCTTCGTTACATTTCGCTAGCCATAGTTTGACAGTATTCACTAAACAGCAAATTCTGAGTAGGAGCTATGGGTATGTCTATGGCGTTTCAACGTTTTGAGTGTTTTAGACATTCCTTTATTAATTTTAATATCCACAAAATGTGATGACACTGTACTTTGCTCTTTACCATGTAGGTAGCATCTGATGATGCGGGTTTAGAATGCGAAACCAGTTGTGTTTTAATGAACAACCATTTTACCCGCTGTTAGCGGAATTCTTCCTAACGTCATTCATTCTCAATATTATTTTTTAGTTAACTTTAGTATCGTTTACAGGACTTTTCTTTTAGCTATTACCACGATGCTGTGTGTTCAGTAGACTGTTCATCGTGTTTGTAACATTACGAGCAGCTGGTTCGCAAGACATAACGTAGCCCTGAGAATATTTGACGGGCCTGCGAGGACCATGATCAGGCCGAGCGCTGTGTGTATGTTGCAGTAGTTGACTAGGGGCAGACATCGAGTGAGCCGTCAGCCAGGGAAATTCCCATGTGCTAGGAGGAAGCGCGGGAACTGAGCAGCGTGCTTGCGAAGGACGCAGACAAGTGGAGGGTTCATCTGTCTGAAACATGGAGACAAATAGTGATACTCTACAAAAAATCCTTCAAGACATGCTATAAGACATCGAAATACAGCTTATGAACTGCAGTGGTGAGACTAGCTCGATGCAAATTGAATCTTGTTTGTAAACATAGTATTTCAGATATATATAACCAGCAATAATTAAACCAACAGCTGTATTTTCGTCTCTGATTTATTCCAGAGGTAACCGGTGTTGGCATTCCATTAAGCCATTATCACGCCCTACATGGTGACATAGTGGATGAGCTTATATTGCCAGACAAAATATCATGTAAGACCAAACCAGTGCCCGCATCAGCTTACATAACACGGCTATACACTTGTAAACAACCTGAGCGCAACTGCGAGGGTTGCCCAGAGTGTAATACACCGCATTTTTTTTTTCTAAGCCGAAAATAAAATATGTACGAGGGTTGGAACTTTAATAGTGGCAACTATTTATTTACAGTTCGTACAAAATACATACGTGTTTCAAAGTTTTACTGACTTTCAAAGTAGTCACCAGCATTGTGTATAACCCGTCGCCAGCGATGTGAAAGTCATAGGATATTCTTAGCAGTGTCAGTTGTGTTAACTGTTCGAGCGGCGCGGTCTATTTCCCGACGAATTTGTACCAGTTCTGAAGCGAATGCCGTGAGGTGTTCCCTTCAGTTTAGAAATCGAGTTGAACTCACGAGAGCTTAAGTCAGGGAAGTGCAGTAGGTGGTATGGTACTTAGCAGCCCCACCAGTCAAAGAAATCAGTAACAGCTTTCACTGTACGTGCTTGAGCATTGTCCTGCAAAATGATGGTCAGGTCCTGCAGAAAGTGTAAGACAGAATTGTTGACACTTTCTGCAGCCTTATCAGAACGGAACCAGCAGGTAAACGCACGCAGACGCCGGACAGCTTGGTGGAGGTTCACTTGTACGTGCACTTCCCCTTTGGACAGTAGTGACGAAAACTACTTACACTAACGTATGCGACAAACATAAAACTATAGAGAACAGCTTGCGTGGGCCACCTAGTATATGTGTATGTGAAATCAGTACTGATAAGCAAATAGTGCTCATTTTGTTTCATCTTGAGTTGAGCAGTGGTCATGCGACCGCGCCTTTAAAGCAGCTTGCACAGTGGAACACGTGGCCTTTTGGTTGGTGCGGTAAGATCGATGAGAATTGCATGATCAGAGCGCTGCAGGCTTTCAAAGTTGAAAGGACTAGATTATTTTGTGGTCGTGAGGTGAACGCTTGGAAATACTTCGGGACTTTGAATAATTTCGTGGAAGTGAGCTGTGGACTTTGAAATCAGCCAGGGCTTAGAATTTTCAAATCCCTTTCAGTGATAGATTCTGCTGTGTCTACACAAACTTTATAGTTATTTAACTGTTGGTAAGCGTATGTGAATTTTAATTTTGCTGTCTTTCATGATTTTAAATTATATGACGAACATGTTCTTTATCATAATCCGAGACTGCATTTATGGCCTCTGGACCAGGGATGTGTAGTCGACTGTTTTGCACGCGGCCAATCAGCGCTCAGTCGGTTTCCGTGTTCTGTACTGTGTAAACTTCCGTCACATTTGAGCTTGCTATGGTGTTTTAGGTATGGGAAACTACTATTGACTTATTTCTATGTGTCCTGTGAGTCTTTTCGTAATTGCTCAAGCACTTAGAAAGTGCCAAGTGTTTCACAAACAGGGCAAGGGGCCTTATTTTTAAAGTGTAGTCGTTCAGACGAGCCGGTCTGCGAGATTGCCAAAGTACAGGGACGCGCTGCAGCGGCCTTTGGCGATACTGGTACACTTTCCGCCGAGCTGACAACGCAGCATCCCTTGTGAACTGCGCAGCCACAGGCCATTGAAGCTGTCACCGAGTATAGTCACAGTAGCCTTGATGATTACCAATTTTGCATTATGCTGCGTATGTCAGCGAGATTCTGTGCCAACAGACATTGAGATTTTACTACTGGTCCTTCGTGAATTAATGCACAGCTTTATGCACTTATCCCACACATGCGTGTAAATGCACTGCCTGCACTCGTAACAACATGTGCGCTATTGATTTAAATATCATTCAACTGATTTATAGATTTTGTCATTTTAAGGCCACCGTTGCCATAATTGCATGCAGGCATTTGGGTCAAACTTTAAATCATCTGGTTACTGTCCTACATGATTTTATTTAGTAGTTCGCACTATTCGTTTATTGTTTCATAATTTAATTCGGTAAACTGATGTTCTACTACTAATCAGTTTGATGCATACTTCTCTTAAAATTCATTACAGCAATGACGTTATCATCCTTTCAGCTTGAATTTCAATTAGACTTATGATTCTGTCTTTTACTTCATTCATTTGTCGTTATGTATGAAGGTTGAACAGGTGGGGAGAAAGGCTGTATCCCTGCCTTGAGCTCCTTTTAATCCAGCCAGTTGCCTCTTGTCCTTCCATTCTTATTATTCACTCTTGGTTGTCGTACATACCGTATATTACCCGCATTTCCCTAAAATGCACACCTACTTTTCCAAGATTTTCAAACGTCTTGCCTTTGAGTTTACGTTGTCGAACGTTTTCCTAGCAAAAAAATTCTACGAGACAGCTTTAATTAGTCTGCAGCTCGTGGTCGTGCGGTAGCGTTCTCCCTTCCCTCGCCCGTGTTCCCGGGTTCGATTCCCGGCGGGGTCAGGGATTTTCTCTGCCTCGTGATGACTGGGTGTTGTGTGCTGTCCTTAGGTCAGTTAGGTTTAAGTAGTTCTAAGTTCTAGGGGACTGATGACCATAGATGTTAAGTCCCATAGTGCTCAGAGTTATTTGAACCATTTTTGAACAGCTTTAATTTTCCTTGCCTTATATCCGCTATCAAGCTAACGTCAGAACTACCTCCCTGGTGCATTGCCGGTTTTATCTTTTATGAAGCCAAACTGGTCATCACCTACCAGATTCATAATTTTCCATTAAATTTTTCTGTATATCATTCATTGAGTGGGTGAGCTATCACGATAATAGTGTGTTCTCGCATTTTTCTGCCATTGCAAACTTGGGGACTGTGCGGGTGCTATTTATCCGAGGTTCAGTCGTATGTCACCAGTCTCATACATTCGACACACTAACTAAAATAATCATTTCCTGCAGTGATTTAACAACCCTCCCCTTGATATGTTATTCATGGCTTCTACCATGGTTGATTACAAATCTTCCCAATTTCTATCTAATTCTGATTCTAATACTAAATTTAACATATTGTTCAAATCGACAGTTATTTATTCTTCAATGGTGTTATCAGACACTTCCTTCACTCCGAACAGACCTTGAATGTAGACTTCCCATCTATCCATTGCCTCCTCTGTATTTAATATTGGGGTTGCTTTTGTACAATTGTCGTTGACATCTTAGCAACTAAATTCTTTGTAAGTTCTTTTAAATTTTCTGTATGTTACAACTGGTTTTCCGACGACGATTTCTATTCCGATTTATTCACTTTTTCCGCAGCCGTTTCTCTTTTATTTATTTCCACTTCTTGTTGATTTCGTTCCTAAGTGATTTATATATCTATATTTATTACTTTTCCCGAACATTTATGTATTACATTCACGGATCAACTGAAGTGTTTCTTCTGTTGCCTTCGTATTTTCGCTTTTACCGTACTTATATCTATATTTGACTGTTCAGGTTGCGTTTGGTATAGTTTATGGGGCGCTCAACTGCGCGGTCATCAGCGTTCAGGTAGTGTGATGACTCTTTTAAAAATTTCGTCCTCCTCAGCTGTATTCCCTACTGTGATATACAGTACTGTAACCACTACAGCCTCAGAGAACTACGAACGCACATCTTCATTCCTGAGTACTTCAGTATCTCATTTGCACTTATGTTGATTCTTTCCGACGTTTCTCTTAAAACTCCAGCCTACTCTTCATCATTATTAATTTCTGATTTGAGTTTACATCTGCTTCTTGGGACCCCTTACAATCCAATATCTGATTTCACAATCTCTTTCTTACCATCTACATCAACATGACTAGTCTACAATTCACACTTAAGTGCCTGGAAGTTAGTCGATCGAACCACCATTCCACAATAGAACAGCATGCAGGAATGAGGTACACTTAAATCTTTCCGTGGGGCTCTGATTTCTCTTATTTTTTTGCCTATGATAAAATTCCTCTGTGGATGGGTTTGAGCAAAATATTTTCGCATTCATAGCAGAAAGGTGGTGACTGTAAATTTTGTGAAAAGACCTCGCCGCAACGAAAAAAGCCTTTGTTTTAATGACTGCCATCACAATTTGCGTATCACATCCATGACACTTCGTCTCCTATTTTGGGATAACTCAGAACGAGGTGATCTTCTTTGATTTTTTTTTTTATGTCCTCCGTCAATCAAGAATCTCATACTGCACAGCAAGACAAGAAGAGGACGTAAAAGCGTAGTGTGTGCAGTCTGTTTATTAGACCTGTTGCATCTTCTAAATGATCTGCCAATAAAATACAGTCTGTGGTTGGCCTTCCCCACAACATTATCTAACTAATCGTAACAATTTTAAGTTTTTCTTAATTGTAATCCTTAGATGTTTAGTTACATTTACAGCATTTAGATTTGCATGATTCATGGTGTAACTGAACTAACAACGGGTTCCGTTTAGCATTCATGTGGAAGACCACAAAGTTTTCATTATTTAAAGTCGATTGCCACTTTTCGCGCTATAATGTATCTTTGCTACATCATTTTGCAATTGCTCTTGATTTTATGATGACTTTACTAGACGGGAAATGACACCATCACCTGCCACCAATATAAGAGGACTTCTCATATTGTCACCAAAATCGTTCATGTAGATTAGGGACAGCACTGCCTTGGAAACTGCAGATACCACTTTTGTTTTACACGATGACTTGCCGTCTGTTACTACGGACTGTGACCTTTTCGTCAGGAATTCACAAATCCAGTCGCACAACTGAGACGATACTCCACAGGCAAGCAATTTGATTAGAAGTCGCTTGTGAGAAACCTCGATGTAATCAAGCTGGTATCTTCACGTGTCGTTTGGGCCTTTCCAGTTTCACCTTTTTTGTGATTTTCTGACAGTGTAACTGATATTGTAAGCGGAGTCGTCTCTCTCTCTCTCTCTCTCTCTCTCTCTCTCTCTCTCTCTCTCTCTCTCTCTCTTTTCCCCTTCTGCCGATCCCATATTCTCTTGTAATGCTGTCTTCTAATCTTTCGGCTACTATAACATTTAGATCTAAATCACACTCAATAATTCTACTATTACAGCCTTCTATGTACGGTACTGAATTATCCGTTCGTTTCCCACATATACTTTCTCGATCTCTTCATCCTCCGTTTGTGACTTCGGCATGTCTATAAGAACTACAGTTGGCGTTGTTTTGGTTCAGCTCAATTTTCATATCTTATCTCTAGTCTCGTTGCGCTTTGTTTTGTTGTTGCCGTATTGTATATCACGTTGTATTACGACTTTTCTGTCGTTGTCTGCGATTTAGTGGTCTATTGCCCTCGAGGCGTATTGTTCTCTCCTCTGCCCGTTATTTCTTCGGAATCCATTATCTGTTTTAATGCTTGAATTACGATGGACTCTCTCTGCTATAGTTGATACTTGTACGGAATTCCGAAACTGAGATCGCTATTATATCTGTTCAGAATATTGTAGCGATATTCGTGCTTTGAGAATGGTACCGATACTAATAAAAGTCTAAATCGTTAAAGAGTGGAGATTTAAACCGATACTTACGGATTCGAACAATTATGCTCTTATTAAATGGTTACCTGTTATTTTTTCTTCTTGTAGCATTAAATTTTGAGGCATGGTTTATATTGGCAGTTAATGATGCGGCTATACAGAGTCAATCACTTAAAACTTGCACCGCAAATATTGCGGAAATCGAAAGTGCTATTGATGTGCGGTTTTCACAGAATGAATCGGTAGTCGATGCTCGTATTGTTAGCCAATCAAAAGATTTTAATAATACTTAGAAATCGTATCTGATGTGCAAACATACACTTTTTTAAATGGAGCAGTGCCTATCGACATTAACAAACTAAAAGCAGGGTAAATCATTGTGCCAATGGTGTTTGTTGCAGGATTCTAGTGCGAGTTATTTACGAGATATCGTATTTTGGAAAGATCCCACACCGTCACTTGTACTATACCTGTGGTAGCACACACTAAAGAACAACACAGGAGCATACATAGTTACGTCGCCATAACAGATCAGTAACGGGCAATTGACCATCACATGTTGTGTTCAAAATGACCACCGGCAGCGGCAATACACACTTCCAACCTGGTATGGAACGATTGCTGCACACGTGCTAGTATTTCAGCAGAGATGTCCTAGCAGGTTACAGCAGCACCTGTCCTTGTGAACAGCGTCTTTCAGCTATCCCAACAGAAAAAAAATGTACAGACGTCAAACCTGGGGAACGGGCGGCCAAAGTACGGGTCCTCTGCGTCCAGCCCAACGATTTGGAAACAATTCGTGAAGACGTGCTTTAGTACTTCGTGCATTATGAGATGGACACCCATCATGTTGGTGTCACAGGTTTCTCCTTGTGTGCAGAATAACGTCTACTAGCATCTGTGTAAGATGGCCTTTTAGGAGGCTGCGGCACTCGTGCGTGTTGAGTGTCCCGTCTATGAAAAACGGGCTATGAGGTGATGGTTCACTATCCCACACCACACGTTTACACGCTGATGTTTCACCTGACGAAGCCAACGGGGATAGGCCAATAGTGCATGTTTCGGTGGTTTACCTGGCCATGATTAGTAAACGTCGCTTCATCACTAAACAAGATACATGATATATCTGCGGTATCATGTCTTAATGCCCATGTACAGAAGTTAACACGATTCACATAATCGTTTCCATGCACTTCATGATGGAGAGAGATGTGATATGGATGGAACCTATGCCGATGGAGATTGTGTAGGACAGTTGCCTGACTCACGCCACTTCCTCGTGTGATTGCGCGGGAGCTAACGTGCGGATCAACTGCAGCAGCAGCAAGAACATTAATTTTCCCCTCTTCTGTTGTCACTTGTTTCCTTCTGTTACGTTGTCCAGACATTACACTACCACTACTACACTACCACTTTACGTAAATGCTTGAAGAGTCTGATAAATAATCGCCGAGATGGTTGACGTCTATTGGGATACACTGCCGCATACACCGTACAAGAACGAACTGCATTCTTCCTATACTCTCCAGACACCATGACCATGTCGGGTTTTTCTAGATTGGTAAATCCCATCGTTCACCCGAGATCTAATGCTTAGACCGTCGCAACCTAGCTAGCAAGTCGCAACGTACTCAAGGAAGACAGAAGCGCACTGTAAGCAAACATAGCGACATTTTACCTACCACTACACAGGTCGAATGGCACAGAGAAGTGTCGGTCTGCAAATTTTTCCAAAAATTTTACCTCGTAAACAACTCGCACTAGAATCTTCCAACAAACATCATTTACTTTTTAATTTACCCTGATTTTAGTTTATTCTTGTCAATGGGCATTGTTCCATTTAAAAAAACGTACGTCTACACGAAAAATACATTTGCGAAATATTATTTTGCTACCAATACGAGCATCTGACTGCCAATCCATTCTGTTAAAACCGCGCATATAGCACTTCCCATTTCGGAAATATTCGCGGTGCAAGTTTTAGGTGATTCACCCTAGAGAGCCCGCAGTCGGTGACGAGTTTAATCGTACTATTCCTACTAATTATTTCGAAATTTTTATCCACGCCAACCACTACCTGCTCAATCGAAAGAGAATTACACTACGCTCCACTATGTACCAACCATTAAAAGGAGAGCTCATTTAAATTAATAAAAAATGGCTCTGAGCACTGTGAGACTTAACATCTTAGGTCATCAGTCCCCTAGAACTTAGAACTACTTAAACCTAACTAACCTAAGGACATCACACACATCCATGCCCCCGGCAGGATTCGAACCTGCGACCGTAGCAGTCCGGCGTTAAATTAATAAAATAATATTCTACACGGTCGTCAACTGCCGTAACTCATTACTGGAACTACACTCGCTTGAGGCAACTTCTTTTCTTACGGTGGCTTCTGATGTAATTATTAAGCCATCAACCAAACTTAACGTCAGAATTTCGAACTGTCTTTTGGATCAAATATTATTATGTAAGTATCATTTATACAGTTGGAAATGACACTTCGAAACAATTTTAAGGACGATTCAATAGTTCAAAATAATTTTTGAGGCACTCTAAGATTGCCTGTTCTTTTCAAGTGAAAATCATGTTTGTATTATATTCATCCAACTAAGATGACAAGGTGATGGAAGGGCTAAAAACTTACAAAAATCACGAAAAAAAACTATCAGAACGAAAAATAAACATTACATAAATATATAAATGTTGCATTTGATTCATAAATTACAAATCTGGACTCGCATTTTGCCAAATCAAAGTATTCCAAAAGTGACTAACGCATTTGCATCGATGTTTTAATGAATTAATGTAACTAGTAATAGCATACCAAAACAAATATAATAAACATTATCATCAAAGCAACCTTTAAACTGTCGCCTTTAGCTTGGAACAGGTTACTTGTATCGAGATATACTATCTGATCGGGAATATTCGGACACCTATTATTGGACATTAATATGGGAAGCATCCATCCTTCGCCTTTATTACGGCTTGGACTCTCCTGGGGTATGTCCGTGGAAGAATGGCAGCCCATTTTTCCTCAAAAGCCCAAACCAGATAAGATCGCCGGCGTTTAGAGCGAAGTTGATGAACTAACTCATCGTAAGTGTGTTCCATTGGGTTCAGGTTGGGATTCTAGGAAGGCCAATCTATTTTAGGACTGTTATTCGCCACAGACCGTTGCCTCAAAGATGCTACTTTACGAGAGCGTACATTGTCTTACTCATGTGATCATCGTCTCCGAAATCTTCCTTATTGTGTGCAATATACAATGCTGTAAAGTGCGTTCACACCCTTCTTAAGTGCAACATGGCGAACACGTTGTAAACATGAAATACACCCCCATACCGATATATCACCTCCTCTATAGTGTTGGAACGTGCTCCAGGCTTTTCCCTAACCAAAACCCTTCCATCGGATTGCCAGAGAGTATAGCATCATTCATCACTCCAGATCACTCGTTTCCAGCTGTCCACCGTCCAGTTACGTCGCTCGTAAGCCTTGCCTTGCTTAGCATGGACTACAGAAATATGTGGCTTACGAGAGGCTGCTCGACAGTCGTACCCCATTGTGCTTAACTCACTATGCACAGTGATTGTGCTAGCTGATGACTTCATGCAATTTTTTCTACCACTCGTCGGCCGGTGTGGCCGAGCGGTCCTAGGCGCTTCAGTCCGGATCCGCGCGTCTGCTACGGTTGCAGGTTCGAATCCTGCCTCGGGCAAGGATGTGTGTGATGTTCTTAGGTTAGTTAGGTTTAAGTAGTTCTACGTTCTACGGGACTGACGACCTCATGTGTTAAGTCCCATAATGCTGAGAGCCATTTGAACCATTTTTACAACAATTCTCTGCAATGTTCGACTGTCCCTGTTGGCCAGGCATGAGGTCAGCCTGGTCTTTCTGTAACTGTGGTTGTTCCATTTGACTATCACCAACAGTCGAATTTGGCAGCTTTAGAAGCGTTGAAATCCCTGTAATAGGTTTGTTGGGTGACATTAGTCTACTTTCGAAGTCATGGAGCTCTCCTACCAGTTCCGCTGTTAACCACTTCTCTGCTGACAACACTATAGTCTCCGTCTCCATTTATATTGGTAGATCCGCCTCTGGTGACAGCTAGTGATTAATTCCGCATTTCATGTGACTGTCTGTATACCTTTGGTCAGATGGTATATTGTTTGCAACATATCGTATATGAATAAAGCAAGTTATGGCTCACAAGAGCTTTTTTCTCTCTTCTGAAAGATCGAGTCGCAGCGTCGAAATGATGGAGTCTTTCTTTACGTATGTTGCAGGGTACCATCCGGGACGTGCACATGGGCGCCGTCACAAACGACCTGGCCCTCTTCCAGATGCGCAGCGCCGACCCGGTGCCCGTGCAAATCCTCGCCAGCAAGGACCAGAACGGCCTCACGCCGCTGCACAAGGTAACTTCTCGTTCATCTAGTCAGTAGGTGACTCCTCACACACGACACTGATGTGTCAATAACCTTGTGTAACAACCAGGTCGCGAATAGGGCGCATATGTTCTCTTCGCGTAGCTCCGTATCACGATGGGCACGAAACCTGCTTATTAAACTAAACTCTAAGAAGTCACAGGTCGTGCTCATGTTACAACGACTGTCGATCAGTAGAGATATTCCTGCAACACTTCTACCAGTACCCCTTGATTCTGCCCAATAAGCATGTCAAAAACAGGGAAAGATTTCCCCGTAAGTTGCACGAGCTTGTAAATTAGGACAAACAAATTGTTTCAGAGTACAGGAAATATATTCTTCTTGTACACAAACTTAGAAAAGTATTTGCACCTAAAATAAAACTAATGTTTGGTTCCACCAAATCTTCAGTGCTATGATATTCCAACTTGACTCAAACAGTGAAACCTCAAGACGACACAAGTTACCCAAGTGTGCTTGCGTAAAAATGGTTGTTTGATCACAATTCTTCCTATACACAGTTAGGGTTGATGTGACCCGAAAGGTGGCGCTATTTTCTCACACTCTATTTTCTTCATCGGTTTCTTAGTCATTGGTATTCCCAACATGTCTCCTCAGATGTCAAATCCCATATTCATTTCTCAGTGGTAATACAACATCGCTTACTTCAAACACCTTGGCTGTACCTTTGCGTAACACTAAATGTTTACCATTTCAGTTATACGACTCTAAAAAATAATAGCCTACCACCCTATTTCTTTGGTGTGCTGACCACATGCCCCTCGTAATCTATTTCCCACCTGAGGATGACACGGCGGTCGGATGGTCCCGATGGGCCACTTGTGCCCTGAAGACGGAGTGAGTGCTGTTTCTTACGCAAAACAACTCTAGATTGAAGAGAAGACTAAAGCGTTCTCTTTTATTATCAGGGAAGCTTAGCTGTTTTCCTTTTGTCGAACATTGCACCAGTGTTTGAGTCATATCTTTTATCCCTGCTTAGCTTGTCCCTATTTTTTGTCAGATGACGTGACAATATTAGAGTGAGAATTTAAAAAGGGCTTTGGAAGACTTAAGATCTCATAAAGCAGGAGGGATAGATGACATTCCTTCCGAATTTCTAAAATCAGTAACGGAAGTGACAACAAAATGGCCCTTCACGTTGGTGTACAGGATGTATCAGACTGGCGATATAGCATCAGACTTTCGGAAAAACATTGTCCGCACAATTTCGACGATAGTAAGGCCGACAAGTGCGAGAACTGTCGCACGCTAAGCTTAACAGTTCACGCATCCGAGTTGCTAACAAGAATAATATACAGAAGAAAAGGAAACTGAGGATCCTTGGACGGCGATCAGTTTGCTTTTAGGCGAGAGGCAGTTCTGACGTCGCGGTTGATAGTGGAAGCAGGACTCAAGAAAAATTCACAGGATTTATCGACCTGGAAAAAGTGTTCCACAATGTAAAATGGTGCAAGATGATTGAAATTCTGAAAAAATAGGAGTATGGTACAGGAAAAGACGGGTAATATACAATATGCCTTCATTCTGTGATCATTCTATGAATATGTACAAGGAGCAAGACGGAACAATAAGACTGGTAGACCAAGAACAAAGTGATCGGCTTGAAAAGAGTATAAGACAGGGACATAGTCTTTCGCTCCTTCTGTTCAATCTATACACCGAAGAAGAGATGACGGAATAAAGAAAGGTTCAGGAGTGGGATTATAATTCAAGGAGAAATGATGCCAATGATAAAATGCGCTGATGACATTGCTATCGTCACTGAAAGTGAAGAAGAATTACAGGATCTGTTGAATGGAATGAACAGTCTAATGAGCACAGAATATGAACTGAACTGCAAGTAAGTCAAGGAAATACGAAAGTAATGAAAAATAGAAGAACTGAGAACAGCGAAAAAATTAACATCAGAATCATGGAAGAGACGAAGATAAGGTATTCTGCTACCTAGGTAGCAATAGAATACAGAGAAAACATTATAAATTCCAATCTCTGTCTTCCTACACAATTGTATATTCTAATGCTCCATCTACCACCTTGGAAGTTATTCACTGATGTCTTCATGGATGTCCTAAGGTCCTGTCCCATCTTCTTCTCAGTGTTTTGCACATATTCCTTTCTCGCTGATTCTGTGGAGAACCTTATCACTCCTTACCTTATCAATTCACCTAATATTCATAGATATTCTGCAGCATCCCATCTCAAATACTTCGATTGTCTTATGTTTCGGCTTTCCCGCAGTCCAAGTTTTACTAGCATACTACGCCGTGCTCCAGACGTACATTCTCAGAAATTTCTTCCTCAAATTAAGCCTGCGTTTGATACTAGTAGACTTCTCTTGGCTAACTACTAGTATCAAATGCAGGCCTTAATCTGAGGAAGAAATTTCTGAGTATATACATTTGGAGCACAGCATTGTGTGGTAGCGAAACATGAACTGTGGGAAAAGAGAAACAGAAGAGAATAGAAGCGTTTTAGATGTGATGCTACGTAAGAACGTTGAAAATTACGTGGACTGATAAGATATTGACTGAGGAGGTTCTCCACAGATTTGACGAGGTCAGTAATACATGAAAAACAGTGACACGAAGAAGAGACAGGATGACTTGACATATGTTAATTAAGACATCAGGGATTAGCTTCCATGGTACTAGAGGAAGCTGTAGAGGGTGAAAACTGTAGAAGAAGTCAGATATTTGAATAAATCCGGCAAACAATTGAGGACGTATGCTGCAAGTGCTTCTCTGAGATGAAAAGCATGGCACAGGAGAAGAAATTTTGGCGGGCTTTGTCAAACCAGTATTCTGCATTGTTCCTCTGACCAGTCAACTTCAGCTCCAAATTTTATTCCTTGTGTACTGTTGTTACATTTCTGTTCGATGCCACTAATCTCAGTCGCCAAAAACTTGCTGCAGAAATTGATTACCTCAGCGTTAATTAGACGGACATCTCTTAAATGTCTTTCACTATTTCTGTATCTGTTATCATTATTATCATTATTATTATCATCATCATTATTATTATTAACGTTATGAAGTTTGCATATTGTAGTGTTGACTCATTAAGGATGTCTCTTTAGATGTAAGAGATGGACTTAATAATCTTGCTAGTTGAAATAAATGGACAAAAACAAATAAATAAATGACCCATAAGGACGCACATGCTACTGTCTGAAACTAAATTTTGATGGTCTAGCATATATTGTGCATCATTTCTGTAGCACTCATTGGCACCCTCAGTTCTGGTGGTTGTATGTCCCAATACTGGTTATATCAACTTATCAAGCCCTCCAAGGCTGCGTATCCAGTGTATGTGTAGCTCTGTATAATTACTACAACCTACATCGATTGAATCCGTTTACTATAATCAAGCCTTCATCTCCGTCAACATATTTTACCTGTCTTCCTTTGCCAGTTACCAAATTAACTGTTATCAAGGAAGATGTATCCTGTCGATCTATCTCTTCTTTTGCATAAGTTGTACCATAGATCTCTTTTCGCTTCAATTCGATTCAGTAGCTCTGCATCAGTTATTCGATCTACGAATATAGTTATTAATCTGTTGCACCACGTATCAAAAGTTTCTATTCCCTTCTCGTGTACCGTTTACCGTCAACCTATAACTTTCATATGAGACCACACACCAGGCAAATATTTCCAACAAAGACTACATAACACTTACACATTGTGTTTTCAAGAAGCTGCCACGTAGCCGTAGCCGCGGTCGTTAACGCACGTCTGCTCTGTAGTGTTCGACTAACGGATAGCCCATTCGAATACTGGTGTTGGAAGCAATTTTCACTGCCAGTATATGGCCGGCAAGTGAGGGAGAGTTTGTGGCGTAGATAGAGTTGCGTTCGCTAGTTTTGGTGCAATATACAAATGACGTAGTAATGGTAGGATTACCGGTGGTATTGGTAGCACTGGTAGCGAAAGGAACATAAATGAATGTGTGACAGACCAACCTGGAGCCGACCGACGACTTATGTTTGTTTGTTTCGCACATAATTAGAATTGCACATTGTTCAGTGTTAATCCTTCGTTTATTGTATATCCCTATAAAATATAAAATTTATTTTATAAGTATATAAAGTAAGTGCGAAAGTTGTTTACGAGTAACTTAAACATGTTGAAGCACTTGTCAGACCTTTTTTTGTAAATATCATCTTTCTTGTGCAAACTGGGTTTTCTAGTGCTATTTAATAAATATGTATTTTTTATTTTTTTTTTTGTTTTTACTGTTACATCCCTCTGTTTCAGGTTAAAAATCAACAATTTGCAAAAAAAAATTGTATTTATTTTTAAGTAACAGACGGGAGGATAACTATGTAGAACAAAAATCGTAGGTTATGCGGCCCATTATATATCGTCAGTCAGTTTCTAGACAGTTCACCGCTTCCGTAAGAGACTGATCGCATGCACAGACATACAGATCGAAATGATGTAACGCTCGATACGTATGAATTATACCTAACGTTCAGGTAGCTGACCAAGGCTACTAGGAAAATTACTGTAGTCTACGCTTACTTATGATAGTGTACGGTACGCTACGGTAGTTCTCTAGGCGTGAAGATCCTGATCATCAGACTTCATGCCAAAGTTGTAGATAAAATTCCATTCCTCTGCACGGTGTCTCATGAAGTGAGAGCATTGTGCCAACGCTGACGGTGATCTGTCCATCGGATTGGGACATTAATACCAGCGGACACCTTCATGCTATTTGAAGGCATTAAGCTATGCGCCACCACAATGTTTCACCAACTTCCTTCTCTCAGGTCTATCATGCAACACAAACAGTACATCACGATACAAATACACACATCTATTACACTCATCTACACTCAACAAACATTTATTTATTTAAGTCGTCAGTCTTCCGACTGATTCGATGCAGCCCGCCACGAATTCATCTCCTGTTCCAATCTCTTCATTTCACAGTAGTACTCGATACCTACGTCCTCAATTATTTGCTGGATGTATTCCACAATTTTTAGATCCAAATGTCTTTACAAATGTCCTATCATTCTGTACCCTATTCTTCTCAGAATTTACATATCTTCCTTTCCTCACCCATTCTACGGAGATCTTCTCATTTATTACTTATCAGTAAACCTAATTTTCAACAATCATCTGTAGCACCACATCTCAAATGCTTCGATTCTCTTGTGTTACGGTTTTCCCATAGTTCATGATTCATTGTCATACAAATCTGTGCTCCCAACGTACATTCTTAAACCTTTCTTCCTCAAATTAAGTCCTATGTTTGTTGCTATTAGATTTCTCTTGGCCACGAATGCCCTTTTCGCCAGTGCTTTTTATGACCTCCTTGGTCCATCCATCATGGGTTATTATGCTGGCTAGGCAGCAGAATTCATTTTAATCAACTACGGTACCTCCGCCTCTGATATTAAGTTTCACGCTGTTCTCTTTTCGATTGTCTTTCTTCGATTTATTCTGAACCGATATTCTGTACTAATTAGACTATTCATTTGATTCATCAGATGCTGTAATTCTCCTTCACTTCCACTGAAGATAAAAATTTGATCAGCGAATCTTATCATTAATAACCTTTCACTCTGAATTTTAATCCCGCTCTTGAACATTTGTTTTATCTCCATCATTGCTTCTTCGATGTATAGATGAACAGTATGGTCGGAAGGCTATATTTCTGTCTTACACATTTTTAATCCGAACACTTCGTTCATGGTGTTCCACTCTTATTATTCCCTGTTGGCTCTTGTACTTATTGCATATTACCCGTCTCTCCCCATAGCTTACCCATATTTTTCTCAGAATTTCGAACGTCTAACACCATTTGACTTTGACGAACGTTTTTTCCAGGTCTACAAATCCTATGAACGTCTCTTGATTTTTCTTTAGGCTTGTATCCGTTATAAACTGCAACGTCAGAAATGCCCCTCTGGTGCCTTTATCTTCCCTAAAACCTACTGATCGTCATATAACACATCCTCTATTTTCTTTTCCATTCTTCTGTATATTATCCTTGTCAGCAACTTGGATGCTGATTGTGCGATAATTCGTGCACTTGTCGGCTATTGTAAAATTCAGAATTGTGTGGACGATGTTTTTCCGAAAGTCAGATGGTACACTGCCAAACCGATATATTCGACGCCCCAACGTAAACAGTCGTTTCGTTGCCACTCCCCCCAGCGATTTTAGAAATTCTGTTGGAATGTTATCTATCCCTTCTACCTTATTCGATGTTAAGTCTTCCAAAGCTCTTTTAAATTCTCATTCTCATAATGGGTCCTCTATCTCTGCTGTAGCAACTGCTGCTTTTTCTCCTATCACATCATCAGGCAAGTCTTCCACCTCATAAAAGCCTTCAATTTACTTTCCATCTGCCGGCCGCGGTGGTCTAGCGGTTCTAGGCGCTCAGTCCGGAACCGCGCGACTGCTACGGTCGCAAGTTCGAATCCTGCCTCGGGCATGGATATGTGTGATGTCCTTAGGTTGGTTAGGTTTAAGTAGTTCTAAGTTCTAGGGGACTGATGACCACAGATGTTAAGTCCCATAGTGCTCAGAGCCATTTGAACCATTTACTTTCCATCTATCACCTTTCTCCTCTGCATTTAACAGTGGAATTCCCATTGCACTCTTAATGTTATCATCATTGCCGTTAATTTCACCAAAAGTTGTTTTGACTTTTTCATATGCCTTGTCCGTTCTTCCGACAATAATTTATTTTTCGATTTCTTCACATTTTTCATGCAGCCAGTTCGCCTTAGCTTCCCTGCACTTCCTATTTACTTCATTTCTAAGTGACTTGTATTTCTATATTCCTGAAATACCTTGAACATTTTTGTACTTCCTTCTTTCATCGATCACCTAACTATCTCTTTTGTCACTCACAGTTTCTTTGCAGTTACCTTCTTTGTATCTATGTTTTTGTTTGTGATTGCCCTTTTTAGAGGTGTCCATTCCTCTTCAACTGACTACCTACCGAGCTATTCCTTGTCGCATTACCTATAGCCTGAGAGAACTTCAAGAGTATTTCTTCATTCCTTAGTACTTCCATATCCCACTTCTTTGCGCATTTTTTCTATCTTAATATTCTCTTGAACTTCAGCCTACTCTTCATTACTACTAAATTGTGATCTGAGCCTACATCTGCTCCTGGGTGCGCCTCACAGTCCAATATCCGATATCGGAATCTCTGTCTGACTATGATAAAATCTAACTTAAATCTTCCCGTATCACCCGGCCTTTTCCAAGGATACCTCTCGCTCTTGTGACTCTTGAACAGAGTATTTGCTACTACTAGCTGAAATTTATTGCAGAACTCAATTAATCTTTCTCCGTCTCATTCCTGAAACCGTAAACCTTTCTTCCTCCGTAAACGTTTCTTCTATTCCTTCCCCTACAACCGCATTGGAGGCGCCCATGGGTCTTAGATTCTCATCTCCCTTTACGTACTGACGTACTGAATTATCCTTTCAATATCCTCATATACTTTCTCTATCGTTTACTCTTCGGCTTGCGACGTCGGCATGTGTACCTGAACTGTCGTTGTCAGTGTTGGTTTGCTGTCGATTCTGATGGGAACCACCCTATCACTGAACTGATCACAGTAGCACACTCTCCGTCCAACTTTCCTGTCCAGAAAGAATCCTATTCCCAGCATACCATTTTCTGTTACTCTTCCCCAGAAATCGCAGAAATCCTTGTTTTCTTTCCATTTCACTTCACTGACCCCCACTATATCTAGATTGAGTCTTAGCGTTTCCTTTTCAGATTTTCTATCTTCCCTACCACGTTCGAACTTCTAACATTCCACACTCCGAATCGTAGACCTTTATCTTTTCGTTGCTTATTCAATGTTTTTGTCATGATCACTTCCCTCTAGGCAGTCTCCTCCCGGAGATCCGAATGTGCCAATGGAGAGGTCATCATGACATTTTTTTCAGTTACGGACCACATCACCCGTGGACACACATTGTGTGTCTTTAATGCAGTGGTTTCCATTGCCTTCTGCATCCTCATGCCGTTGATCATAATTTACGTATTTGCTATCGCTTACAATCTCGACACCGACCACCTAGACTCCAAGTCTGATGGTATTACCACATAGCTACAGGATCTTGTGTGCAACCGTGATTAAACATTCGCTTCCTGATCTATAATGTAGTTTAAACACTTATACTGCTAGGTTAATCTAAGTTGTGCACATCGGATATTTGCTGAACAGTTTAAGACATTATAATTCACTTTCCACACACATTAATTGTGAGAATTCCTAGTTAAATGACACATTGTCTCTGTCCGTAGCAATATTTCTCTCTCCATTCGAAAAGGCCTCGGAAGACCTCACGGTACGACCGACAACCATGTCATTCTAAGCTGATAGGCGTCACTGGATGCGGATATAGAGGGGTATAGCCGCGCTGAGTGACCGCGCGGTTTGAGGCGTCATGTCATGGACTGCGCGGCCCCTCCCGCCGAAGGTACGAGTCCTTCCTCGGGCATGGGTATGTGTGTTGTTCTTAGCATAGGTTAGTTTAAGTAATGTGTAAGTCTAGGGACCGATGAGCTAAGCAGTTCGGTCCCTTAGGAATTCACACACATTTGAACATTTGGAGGGGTATATCGTCAGAACACCGCTCTCCCAGCCGTTGTAAGCTTTCGCGACAGGGGACGCAACTTCTGCATCAAATAGTTCCTCAACTGCCCTCAGAAGCGTTAGTAGTAGTAGTAGTAGTAGTAGTAGTGGTAGTTAAGTTGACATCCCGCATACCAACAGCGCTAGACAGACCCGAATGGCCAACCAAACAAGTACTAGCCCAGCCCGACAGCGCTTAACTTCAGTGATCTGACAGGAACCGGAGTTACCACTGCGACGATACCGTTGGCCATAGCTGTATTAAGTATAGATATATGGATATCAACTTTGCTTTTCCAAATGTAACTATAGTAATTTAGGCTTCCAGCGGCATAGTTCCAAAGGAGGCGATTTCAGCGGCGAACACTCGTCAAAATCCGATTAGTAGTTTCGGAGAAATTATGATATTTAAAACATGCTTCATTTGCTTAGAACATAAACCATCTGCTGTCTTTTGTGGAAGTTTGTAATGTTATACGGAACTGGTGCATCATGCTAATTAGCACTCCAGCTCGATGCACTTAACAGAGACTACTTACAAAAATGAAATATCGAAGAAAAATTTCGTTTAAAACTGATACTAATCACACTTGGCAACATGAAGGTCGACTGACACACCAGCTGGATGGCAAAGTACGTGCCATCTAGGGATGAATCGCTAGGTAATTACGGTAACAGTTCTGCTCTTCAACCCTGAAACTGAATGTGTTTGTAAAACGGAACTGAAGTACAAACAATGTTAGATACTAACTCCATTTCGTGAGCCTAATTGAAAAATTACTTCAGCAGCAATAACAGATAGAAAATAGGAAAGAATGTGGTCATAAACGCTCCCTTAAAATTTCAACGGTTCGAAATGACCACTATATAATGCAAAACACGTTTACAATCGCTGGTGAAAGAACATCGGGAGAGCTTAAAGAGATCCCTTGGATGTTGTTTCACATGGTGCAAAAGTGCTATGTTTTAATTGCTCTTAAGTCGTTGGAAACTGTGCATAGACTTCCTCTTTCTACTTATCCCACAGAAGAATGTAGTGTGGTGTCAAACCAGGTGAATGTGGAGACCAACTGCTAACACCTTGACATTCTACACAGCGTCCTAGAAAGAGCTGGGCGAGCGCTTTTCTAGTCACAAGTGAGTAGTAAGTGATCCGTTCCCCATCGGGCTGACACCACATACATCAACGTATTTCAAATGGTACTCCCTCCTGGAGGGCCGGTGGAACGCTAGTATGAAATTATGAGTATCTTTTAACAAGATTTTTTACCATGAAGTAAGGACCAATCACGTACACACATCCAATAATCCACCACCAAGCAGTCACGATCCAATGGCTCTGATGTGCAGCCTGCATCAGTCAGTACAGATTTTTCAGCTCACCAATAAGGCATATTTCTTACATTCAGCTCTCCATGATCTGAAAATATCTGCTGGTAAAGTGACATGTGATACAGACTGAAGATGCAAATAAAATGCGAAGAACGGTGGACTAACTTTTTTTAGAGGCACTCGCAATTTCTCTGGAGCTAACTTGTGGAGTATGAGCAACATCTATTTCGTTCGCTTCGATCGATGGACGTTTTCCTTACCCTCTCCATAGTATTCCACTGCTCTTCCAATTATAATTTGTTGCACATGCTATCACTCTTGTTGGACAACATCTGTCAGAATACCGTTGTACAGTTCAGCTTTACTGTTCGCGTTGCTTCTGCATTTTCCGTCAAGAAGTAGCATATCTAGTTTCTCCTGGTTTGTGAAACTCATTTATGTCTTTCAAACTAACCAGCACTAGACACACGTGAACCACAGACTAAGAGCTCTTTTACGCGTATACCGTTTTCGCGGCGGTGAAACTCTGTTTCCTCCATGTCAGACATGACGTATTTCCATATTTGGGTATGAAATGACGACCTTCTGCGTCAAACAGCAATCAGTTGCTTGTTAAAAAAAAAAAAAAAATATCCTAAGTCCCAAGTATTGTATTCACTCCGAAATTACGTATCGGATTTTGAAACGTAAAATGGTACTGAAACCTTTTATGTTAGAACGACGATACTAGAAACAGAAATTACTATAGTTCCATTTTAAAAAGCGAATTTGATACCGCTATTTTATATATATATATATATATATATATATATATATATATATATATATATATATATATATACACTCCTGGAAATTGAAATAAGAACACCGTGAATTCATTGTCCCAGGAAGGGGAAACTTTATTGACACATTCCTGGGGTCAGATACATCACATGATCACACTGACAGAACCACAGGCACATAGACACAGGCAACAGAGCATGCACAATGTCGGCACTAGTACAGTGTATATCCACCTTTCGCAGCAATGCAGGCTGCTATTCTCCCATGGAGACGATCGTAGAGATGCTGGATGTAGTCCTGTGGAACGGCTTGCCATGCCATTTCCACCTGGCGCCTCAGTTGGACCAGCGTTCGTGCTGGACGTGCAGACCGCGTGAGACGACGCTTCATCCAGTCCCAAACATGCTCAATGGGGGACAGATCCGGAGATCTTGCTGGCCTGGGTAATTGACTTACACCTTCTAGAGCACGTTGGGTGGCACGGGAGACATGCGGAAGTGCATTGTCCTGTTGGAACAGCAAGTTCCCTTGCCGGTCTAGGAATGGTAGAACGATGGGTTCGATGACGGTTTGGATGTACCGTGCACTATTCAGTGTCCCCTCGACGATCACCAGTGGTGTACGGCCAGTGTAGGAGATCGCTCCCCACACCATGATGCCGGGTGTTGGCCCTGTGTGCCTCGGTCGTATGCAGTCCTGATTGTGGCGCTCACTTGCACGGCGCCAAACACGCATACGACCATCATTGGCACCAAGGCAGAAGCGACTCTCATCGCTGAAGACGACACGTCTCCATTCGTCCCTCCATTCACGCCTGTCGCGACACCACTGGAGGCGGGCTGCACGATGTTGGGGCGTGAGCGGAAGACGGCCTAACGGTGTGCGGGACCGTAGCCCAGCTTCATGGAGACGGTTGCGAATGGTCCTCGCCGATACCCCAGGAGCAACAGTGTCCCTAATTTGCTGGGAAGTGGCGGTGCGGTCCCCTACGGCACTGCGTAGGATCCTACGGTCTTGGCGTGCATCCGTGCGTCACTGCGGTCCGGTCCCAGGTCGACGGGCACGTGCACCTTCCGCCGACCACTGGCGACAACATCGATGTACTGTGGAGACCTCACGCCCCACGTGTTGAGCAATGCGGCGGTACGTCCACCCGGCCTCCCGCATGCCCACTATATGCCCTCGCTCAAAGTCCGTCAACTGCACATACGGTTCACGTCCACGCTGTCGCGGCATGCTACCAGTGTTAAAGACTGCGATGGAGCTCCGGATGCCACGGCAAACTGGCTGACACTGACGGCGGCGGTGCACAAATGCTGCGCAGCTAGCGCCATTCGACGGCCAACACCGCGGTTCCTGGTGTGTCCGCTGTGCCGTGCGTGTGATCATTGCTTGTACAGCCCTCTCGCAGTGTCCGGAGCAAGTATGGTGGGTCTGACACACCGGTGTCAATGTGTTCTTTTTTCCATTTCCAGGAGTGTATATATATATAGGGTGAGTCACCTAACATTACCGCTGGATATATTTCGTAAACCACATCAAATACTGACGAATCGATTCCACAGACCGAACGTGAAGAGAGGGGCTAGTGTAATTGGTTAATACAAACCATAAAAAAATGCACGGAAGTATGTTTTTTAACACAAACTTACGTTTTTTAAAAAGGAACCACGTTAGTTTTGTTAGCACATCTGAACATATAAACAAATACGTAATCAGTGCCGTTTATTGCATTGTAAAATGTTAATTACATCCGGAGATATTGTAACCTAAATTTGACGCTTGAGTACCACTCCTCCGCTGTTCGATCGTGTGTATCGGAGAGCACTGAATTACGTAGGGAACCAAAGGGAACGGTGATGGACCTTAGGTACAGAAGAGACTGGAACAGCACATTACGTCCACGCCTTTTTATTGGTCTTTTACACTGACGCACATGTACATTACCATGACGGGTGAGGTAAACGTACACACGTGGTTTCCGTTTTCAATTGCGGAGTGGAATAGAATGTGTCCAGACATTTCAGGCCAATAGATGTTCAATGTGGTGGCCATCATTTGCTGCACACAATTGCAATCTCTGGCGTAATGAATGTCGTACACGCCGCAGTACATCTGGTGTAATGTCGCCGCAGGCTGCCACAATACGTTGTTTCATATCCTCTAGGGTTGTAGGCTCATCATGGTATACATTCTCCTTTAACGTACCCCACAGAAAGAAGTACAGAGGTGTAAGATCAGGAGAACGGGCAGGCCAATTTATGTGTCCTCCACGTCCTATGAAACGCCCGTCGGAGGTTTCAAGCGTCAACTTTAGGTTACAATACCTCCGGATGTAATTAACATTTTACAATGCAACAAACTGCACTGATTACATATTTGTTTATATGTTCAGATGTGCTAACAAAACTAACGTGGTTCCATTTAAAAAACATAGGTTTGTGTTAAAAAACATACTTCCGTGCATTTTAGTATGGTTTGTATTAAACAATTACACTAGCCCCTCTCCTCACGTTCGGTCTGTGGAATCGGTTCGTCAGTATTTGATGTGGTTTACGAAATATATCCAGCGGTAACGTTAGGTGACTCACCCTGTATCCGTTGAGCTGAGTTACCCTGTGTAGTTTCTAAAGGTAAACATAAAGGAACAAAGGGAAAAACACCCAAAACCCTTAAACAATTGTATTAGATCTGTTGATCATCTGCTCTACTGTTGTGTTGGTTCTGCCATAACTCCATGTTGCTGACCATATATCTATTGCTTCTGGTCGTCTCTGTCGGGGTTCATTCTGGCGTCGATGAATCATCGGTGGTATTCACTACACTCACAGTGCTGACTTCAATACTATCGAGTTTTCTCTTACAGAGCCTTTATTAACTATGACATATATTGAATGTCCTTCCACCCCCCACCCCACCCCCCTCCCCACCCCCGGTTACTTTACTTGCTACTTCGTTCACTAGTTGTCTTTGTCTCTAGCAATGTCACTTAAGGCATCAATGCCTTTTATTTGACTCTGCAGATTTTCATAAACAGTTTATATCTACTAAATGGTCTGGTACCCCATAGCGCCACCTGCACACGTATTTGTTGGGCATTTCTTTACTTTACATAAATATTCATAGTATGGTCCATGGACCGCCAAGCAATGGATCATGACTATATCCGGCTTTACGTGCAAGTATCCTGACCATGATGTTTGGAAATATACCATACACTCTGCGAGCTGTTGTGATACTGTCTCAATCTCTTTGCCACTCGCTGCGCTTTCCATATATTCGTCTCTAGTTCTGTTACTATTTCCTAACCCGTAATTTCTCTCACTCTGGGAAGATGCCCTTCGCGAAGTCAGTAAAAGAACATCTACATCTGGCAACAATATCTATTGGGTACAGACGTAAAAATGCTTCCACCGGTGTTGTCCCAAAGGCTCCTGCGAGCATCAGCAGCATGCATGTTTAGTGAAGACTTCCTCGCAATTAATCTGGGCGAAAACATAAGTAAGCTATCTTAAACGGTTCTGGGAATATTTTAGCTGAGCCGTTGAGCTGAGTTACCCTGACTCTATCGATTGTACCGCAATTTAATGCCCAAATGCTGGCTGCAAACCCTATGATTTCTGTTAGGGTTCCATCATGATAGGCTCTAAGCAATTACAGTGGGATTTTGAGCCAGTGGTGCTCAGTCGTGCCAATTTGTGCGTAACTTTGGCTGCTTTCTGGTGTATAAGAGAGACGTGCGTGTGATAGTAAAACTTATCGTCCAAGTGGATTCCCAAATACTTGCTTCGCTTTATATCCTTTCTAGTTCAGCCATCGTTACTTATAATTCTGCCCAAGTGGCAAAATTCGTACGTTACTTTTAGTGTCTTTGTACGTTATGTAATGTCCTCAACCTCATCTATTCCATTACCACTGTTTTGCTTTTGGCGATGTTCACCTCTTTCAAGACTCCGTTCACTCAACTTCCAAGTCCTTTGCCATTTCCAAAGAATTACAGTGTGATCGGCTATGTTACTATTGTTCTTTCTTTGTATTACAGTTCTCTTTCAAAATTGCTTGTTAGTTTCCTTTCCTGTTTGTTCAGTGTAGTGACTGAATAACGTGGGGGATATCCTACAACCCTGCCCAACTTCTTTCTGAATTACTGCCTCTCTTTATTGCCCTTCGACTTTTATAACTGGAGTTTTGTTTCTCTAAAACTACTGGATTTAATATATTATCTAAGAGGGTTTTATTTTTTGTGATAAAAGAACAGATGAATAAAATATCTGTCCTTAAGACTTCTACCCCATAGTATTCAAGTGGCATCTGGCAACCATGACAAACTTATCACCAAGTTTTAGAAGCACTGATTCGTATTTTATGTTGTAGCTGCATTTCTTTGGAAATCTGTAGGATCCGCGCGGCTCCCCACGTCGGAGGTTCGTGTCCTCCCTCTGGCATGTGTGTGTGTGTGTGTCGTCCTTAGCGTAAGTTAGTTTAAGTTGGATTAAACAGTGTGTAAGCTTAGGGATCGATGACCTCAGCAATTTGGTCCCATAACACCTTACCACAAATTTCCAAATTTCCAAATCAGCAGGAAACCGTATATCACAAATAATGTATATCACATTAACGCACTGTTCATACAGTGCCTTTCGATAAGAAGTAAAAGGAATTGAAATTTATATTACGAAAAGGAACCGTGACTAACTAAATATAAATAAAAATTCTAATCCTTCTTTTCTTTCTTTGGTACTTTCTCATTCTCTATTCCAAGGATTAGGGGGCGTTGTTTGCGATCCAGAACATTACGTACAGTGTCATGTTATTTTCAGTTAATTACCAGGTGGCCTAATATTGGGACATAGGGAGTTCCAATTGTAGTCCATGTATAGAAAAAGAAAGTTATCCGTTCTTATCTGGACGCAGGTGTACTTGCGAAACCGAAAAGTAACAGCTATCGCAGTGCAATAGCTCTCTTTCCACGTAGTGATGCACTGACGAAAAAAATCCCAACACCGAGAAATAATTAACGTACAGTCATCCACAAACAGCATTAACCGACACTATATTGACCGACCAAGTGCAACAAGCATGGAACTCCATTCCACAAAGTGATATCCGCCACCTGTACAACACAATGCATGTACGTTTGCTTGCTTGCATTCAACATTTTGGACGTTACACAGGTTACTTATTTACGAGTATTTAACATTTGCAATGGCTTTATAGGTCCTTTGCTGTTCCTTATCTATACAAACGATTTGGTAGACAATCTGAGCACCCGTCCTAGGTTGTTTGCAGATGATATTGTCATTTACCGACTAGTAAAGTCATCAGAAAATCAAAACATATTGTAAAACGATTTAGAAAAGGTATCTGTGTGGTGAGAAAATTGGCAATTGACTCTAAATAATAAAAAGTCTCAGGTCATCCACAGAAGTGCTAAAAGCGATCCATTAAACTTAAGTTACGCGATAAATCAGTCAAATCTAAAGGCCGTAAATTCAACTAAATACTTGTTGTTGTTGTTGTGGTCTTCAGTCCTGAGACTGGTTTGATGCAGCTCTTCATGCTACTCTATCCTGTGCAAGCTGCTTCATCTCCCAGTACTTACTGCAGCCTACATCCTTCTGAACCTGCTTAGTGTATTCATCTCTTCGTCTCCCTCTACGATTTTTACCCTCCACGCTGCCCTCCAATTCTAAATTGGTGATCCCTCGATGTCACAGAACATGTCCTACCAACCGATCCCTTCTTCTAGTCAAGTTGTGCCACAAGCTCCTCTTCTCCCCAATTCTATTCAATACCTCCTCATTAGTTATGTGATCTACTCATCTAATCTTCAGCATTCTTCTGTAGCACCACATTTAGAAAGCTTCTATTCTCTTCTTGTCTAAACTATTTATCGTCCACGTTTCACTTTCATACATGGCTACACTCCATACAAATACTTTCAGAAACGACTTGCTGACATTTAAATCTATACTCGAAGTTAACAAATTTTTCTTCTTCAGAAACGCTTTCCTTGCCATTGCCTGTCTACATTTTATATCCTCTCTACTTCGACCATCATCAGTTATTTTGCTCCCCAAATAGCAAAACTCCTTTACTACTTTAAGTGTCTCATTTCCTAATCTAATTCCCTCAGCATCACCCGACTTAATTCGACTACATTCCATTATCCTCGTTTTGCTTTTGTTGATGTTCATCTTATACCCTACTTTCAAGACACTGTCGATTCCGTTCAACTGCTCTTCCAAGTCCTTTGCTGTCTCTGACAGAATTACAATGTCATCGGCGAACCTCAAAGTTTTTGTTTCTTCTCCATGTATTTTAATACCTACTCCGAACTTTTCTTTTGTTTCCTTTATTGCTTGCTCAATATACAGGTTGAATAACATCGGGGATAGGCTACAACCCTGTCTCACTCCTTTCCCAACCACTGCTTCCCTTTCATGCCCCTCAACTCTTATAACTGCCATCTGGTTTCTGTACAAATTGTAAATAGCCTTTCGCTCCCTGTATTTTACCCCTGCCACCTTCAGAATTTGAAAGAGAGTATTCCAGTCAACATTGTCAAAAGCTTTCTCCAAGTCTACATAAGCTAGAAACGTAGGTTTGCCTTTCCTTAATCTTTCTTCTAAGATAAGTCGTAGGGTCAGTATTGCCTCACGTGTTCCAACATTGCTGCGGAATCCAAACTGATCTTCCCCGAGGTCGGTCTGCTTCTACCAGTTTTTCCATTCGTCTGTAAAGAATTCTCGTTAGTATTTTGCAGCTGTGACTTATTAAGCTGATAGTTCGGTAATTTTCACATCTGTCAACACCTGCTTTCTTTGGAATTGGAATTATTGTATTCTTCTTGAAGTCTGAAGGTATTTCGCCTGTCTCATACATTTTGCTCACCAGATGGTAGAGTTTTGTCAGGACTGGCTCTCCCAAGGCTGTCAGTAGTTCTAATGGAATGTTGTCTACTCCAGGGGCCTTGTTTCGACTCAGGCCTATCAGTGCTCTGTCAAACTCTTTACGCAGTATCTTATCTCCCATTTCATCTTCATCTACATCCTCTTCCATTTCCATAATATTGTCTTCAAGTACGTCGCCCTTGTATAGACCCTCTTTATACTCCTTCCACCTTTTTCCCTTCTTTGGTTAGAACTAAATTTCCATCTGAGCTCTTGATATTCATGCAACTGGTTCTCTTTTCTCCAAAGGTCTCTTTAATTTTCCTGTAAGCAGTATCTGTCTTACCCCTAGTGAGATAAGCCTATACATCCCTACATTTGTTCTCGAGCCATCCCTGCTTAGCCATTTTGTACTTCTTGTCGAGCTCATTTTTGAGACGTTTGTATTCCTTTTTACCTGCTTCATTTACTGGATTTTTATATTTTCTCCTTTCATCAATTAAATTCAATATTTCTTCTGTTACCCAAGGGTTTCTACTAGTCCTCGTCTTCTTACCTATTTGATCCTCTGCTGCCTTCACTACTTCATCCCTCAAAGCTACCCATTCTTCTTCTACTGTATTTCTTTCCCCCATTCCTGTCAATTGTTCCCTTATGCTGTCCCTGAAACTCTCTAAAACCTCTGGTTCTTTCAGTTTATCCAGGTCCCATCTCCTTAAATTCCCACCTTTTTGCAGTTTCTTCAGTTTTAATCTACAGTTCATAACCAATAGGTTGTGGTCAGAGTCCACATCTGCCCCTGGAAATGTCTTACAATTTAAAACCTGGTTCCTAAATCTCTGTCTTACCATTATATAATCTATCTGATACCTTCTAGTATCTCCAGGGTTCTTCCATGTATACAACCTTCTTTCATGATTCTTGAACATAGTGTTACCTATGATTAAGTTATGCTCTGCGCAAAATTCTACCAGACGGCTTCCTCTTTTATTTCTTAGCCCCAATCCATATTCACCTACTATGTTTCCTTCTCTCCCTTTTCCTACTGACGAATTCCAGTCACCCATGACTATTAAATTTTCGTCTCCCTTCACTACCTGAATAATTTCTTTTATCTCATCATACATTTCATCAATTTCTTCGTCATCTGCAGAGCTAGTTGGCATATAAACTTGTACTACTGTAGTAGGCGTGGGCTTTGTGTCTATCTTGACCACAATAATGCGTTCACTATGCTGTTTGTAGTAGCTCACCCGCACTCCTATTTTTTTTATTCATTATTAAACCTACACCTGCATTACCCCTATTTGCTTTTGTATTTATAACCCTGTATTCACCTGACTAAAAGTCTTGTTGCTCCTGCCACCGAACTTCACTAATTCCCACTATATCTAACTTTAACCTATCCATTTCCCTTTTTAAATTTTCTAACCTACCTGCCCGATTAAGGAATTACAATTAAGAACAACTTAAATTAGAAAGAACACATAGAAAATGTTTTGGGGAAGGCGAACCAAAGACTGCGTTTTGCCCAGTATGGGATCCTTACCAAATAGCATTAACGAATCACACCAAGAAAGTTCAGAGAAGAACAGCACGTTTTGTATTATCGAGAAATAGGGGATACAGCGTCACTGACATGATACAGGACTTGAAGTGGACATCATTAAGACAGGGGCGTCTTTTGTTGCGGCGGAGACTTATCACGAATTTCCAGTCACCAACTTTCTCTTCAGAATGCGTCAATATTTTGTTGGCACCGACCTACATAGGGAGAAACGATCATCAAAATAAAATAAGAAAAATCAGAGCTCCAACGGAATGATATAGGTGTTCGTTTTTTCCGCGCGCTTTTCGATGTTGGAATAATAGAGAATTATTGTGAAGGTGGTTCCACGACCCTTCTGCCAGGCACTTAAATATGATTTGCACAGTATCCATGTAAATGTAGATGAAACTACACACATACGTTACATAGCCTATCCACATAGGCACAGAATTCGTAGGAAATGTATCAATTACTCGAAAACACATTTACTGGTTGCTTGATTGCTACAGCAGTTCAAAGCAAAGAACTCAAAATACAGGTGCTGAGTCTGGAGTGCGCTTTAATCTAAAAGCGGTGGAACCAAAGGAAATTAGCATCTGCAATTCATAGGTTATGTCTTCATAACGTCACCAGTACTGCTGTTCATAGCAAAACAGAATGTTTAAAATTAGGCAACATATTTTTTAAAGGACGAATGTAACACGTTGTGCATAATATACTCGCGTAAAGTAGCCATTTCAGCTACACTGACATTTGTCAACATAAAAAAGGTTTCCCGAAAATGTCCGTATTCTACGAGTAACAAATGCGATTATAAAAAGACCAGCGGAAAAATGCTCCTATCGGAGCACCAAAAAATGCGAATTTGCTCCTGTTTATTTAAAAAAACTCTGACTGGAAAGTGGGTACCAACTACGTCATTCCACGTTTCTCAGCACCTTTAAACGTTCCCAAAAATTTTGCCATGTGAACAGATTCGCGTTTTTATTATTATTTTTTTTAACATGCAACTCGACTAAACTCCCACTAGCTTCCTAACTGCAACTCATTCACACCCGCTTGTCCATCGCTGTTAAGTTGTACATACCTTCACTCTGCACAGACCTTCACTCTGTCACTGTCTCCCTCTAACTCTCTCATTCTGCTAATATCTCATTCCTTCCTTCCCACAGATCTATTTCTTCTCACTGTCACTATCTCTCTCTTCCTGGTTGTTATTGTCATACACTTTGTCTCTCATTGTAACTGGCTCTCACATATTTCCACTTTCTATTTCTCTTTATTCCTCCTCTCTCCCCGCCCCCTCCCCCCCCCCCCCCCCCCCAACCGCATAGCACTGTCTTCTTCACTCCTTTCTTGGCACTTTTGTGTCACCGTCGGTTATGTCCCACTGCCACTGTGTCTCTCTCTTTCTCTCATACTCCTATTGTCCCCTTCACTCTTTCTCTAACACGATCTTCCAGTATTTATTATTTTTCCGTCTCTTTCCCACTGTCTTCTTCTCTCTCAGCATAAAAAAGCGCGAATATTTTCACATGCCAAAATTTGGCGAAAATTTTTAAAGGTGCTGAAGAAAGTAGAATGAGGCATCTGGTACCCCACGTTTCAGTCAGAGTCTTTTAAATAAACAGGAACGTATCCGCATTTTTTGCGCTCCGATAGGAGTATTTTCCCACTGGTTCGCTTCTTCTCCCTGCTGCCTTGGGGAACGTAACTCCTATGGAAAAAAATATATTGGTCAGAAAAATTTAGAAAATTTCTTTATATGTAATTGAAATAACACAAAACTAATTTTAGTGCTCAGATTGGATATTCAGTGCAAAAAAAATTGCACGTGCTTCAGAACTACAACATGGAGTGCCAACATGATAATGGAGACACTATTCGGCATATTTCCCCGTGCTACGTAACCTTATAAAGTACGTTTTCGCGTCACACCGGATTTTACGTGCGTATTTTACGTATACAAGTATGTTATCTTTGAACCTCTGTATCTCAGAGACGGATAAAAACTAACTCTGTCCGAACAGGCCTCGGAAGCCCCTACAGTACCGCCTGGCCACCGTGTCATCTTCAGCCGATGGATGTCACTGGATGCGGATATGGAAGCGCATGATGGCAGCACACTGCTCTCCCGGCCGTTGTCAGCTTTCGTGACTGAAGCCCCTACTCCTCAAGTCAAGCAGCTCCTCTGTTGGCCTCACAAGGGCTGAGTGCACCTCGCTTGGCAACGGCGCTCGGTAGACTCGGAGCGGAATACATCCAAGTGCCAGCCAAGTCCGACAGCGCTTAACTTCGGTAGTCTTACGAGAATCGGTGATACAACTGCGGCAAGGCTGTTGGTTGATATGAAGAAAATTTTCAGTGTCGTTCGAGAACGAGATCTTTCTAACACATCGTAAAAATTTCAGCCATTTGCTGTGTGTAGCCGTCTTGGAACCCTCGGCTGCGTTTTGGTCCGCTGGTGACGTCGGAAAACCTTTTTTGCGCCTTTCCGAGGAACCACCCATGAAATAATGGTGACTCCGTAAGTCCAATCAAGCCTACCGTAGACCACATCAAATGTAAAAAGAACCAACCGATTTGCTTCTTTTTCCTGAGCAGTAGGAAGCGCGTAATATTGATACCTTAACCCGGTACTGTATGTTAGTGATACTAAGATCCTTCTGTTGGGTATAAAAATGGTCCCTAGCTCAAGGTCTATCCAAAACAGTTGGCCCTTCCTTTCTATAATCAATAGCATCCAAGGTACGAGCACCGGAAAATCGCGCTTTTATACCCGTCGTTTTGGAACATATTAGGTACGCATGCTGTCGCATGCATAGCGATTGCAGCTTCCGTACGGAATGTCAGTCTTGTCTTACAAATTTTCAATTATTTTTGATAAAATACGTGATATAACCGACGGCGAGCGTTAAAAGTTAAAGTAATTTCCTTTAGAGTACGACTATAAAACCAGCGTCATAGTACAGAAGTCTTACGGAAGAGATGGCGATGAGCGCATTTATTAATCTCAAATTAGTAACGCAAAGCTTGTCGGTGCTTTCTGCAACTGTTCTCAGAACGTGTTGGGCAAATATTAATGTCGTAATCATAATTCTATTACAAAGTCTAGGCAGCATTCGGTTTTCACAAACGGCTCTCTGTAGAACCTTTCTCTATCCGTCTCGGAAATACGGACTCTGCCGTCTCCACTCTAAACTCTATACGAAGCGAGTTCAGCTACTTTTCTTAAACGGCGCTGTGGACAAGCTACACACCGGGCTGAATTTGTCATGACTCGTCGCAACGTCGTTCAGGTCACCTCGCTTCCCCAAATGTTTCCCTTTATTGATTTGTAAGTGCCGAAACAAAGGGACGTCTTAAGTGCTTTAGTCATTACCGCAACTCCATCAATGCCTAGCGACTCGACCCTCACCTTCCGGGTAGTTACTTTGCTCATTTCAAAACAAACATTTATTTATTTGACTGCTCTCATAACGTTTCTACGGTACTGCGGCGCGGAGGTTTCGGTGTGTACCACGACTGTACAATATACATCTGCGAACAAACAAATAATAATAATAACAATAATAATAATAATAACCACATAA
Source organism: Schistocerca piceifrons (assembly GCF_021461385.2). Lineage (NCBI taxonomy): Eukaryota > Metazoa > Arthropoda > Insecta > Orthoptera > Acrididae > Schistocerca > Schistocerca piceifrons. The sequence continues at coordinate 323,661,500 of NC_060140.1, forward strand.
CTTTTTTAAAACTTCACGAAACAAAGGAACCTGCCGATATTCATCATCAAATTTGTGCGATTTAGGCTGAGAATGATAGTAGTGACAGTGTTGTGATGCAATCAAACTGCACGTTCCAGAAAAACCGTATCTTGTGCTCGATTGGAAAAGCAGACCACGGCGGCCTACAGCCACTGATGAACCTGTGCAAAACGTGCGCGAGACGCCTAGAGACACTCAGTGAATCATAATTACGTAAATATCGGATCGGTTATCTCAATTCTCACAAAGACGTTTGTGCGACGTCATGGTAACTGAGAGATTAGAATATCGCAGTTTGTGTCCTCGATGGGTGCCGAAATTTTTGCCTAACGACCGTAAGACCAACAGAACAGAATCGATCCATGTGTTTTGGATTGACCATGGGCTAGGGACCAATTGTATACCCAACCCAGTACCACTAACATACAGTATCGGATAAAAAAGTATGAATTTTACACGCTTAGGCAAAAGAAGCAAATCATTTGGTTATTTTTACATTTTATGTGGTCTAGGGTAGGCTTGATGGAACTTATGGAGTCACCATTATTTCATGGCCGGTTCCTCAGAAAACCGCAAGGAATGTTTTCCGCCGTAGTCAGCGGAGCAAAACGCAGACGAGGATTCCAAGATGCAGATGAAACTAATTGTTTTCTTGATTCCATTGTTTTGTAACATGGTTTACTTCAAAGCGATCGACATGCCGTATAGAGTTATGGGGTAGTTTTGTTTGGCCATTCTCTGGATTTCTTTTTGTCACCAGTCTTTCGAGTAGTGTCTGGTTTCCTTCCACCCAACAACCTGTACAGTATGTTTCACATATTCCAGTGTGTGTCTGCCCTTACTATTTTTTCCCTCTTCTACTCCTCCCAGCGGTAAGCCAACTATTTCTGGATGCCGTAGCAGATATCCAAGTAACCTGTGCTGTCTTCACAGACTTCTCACCTCAACTATTATTTTTTCCATGTCTTTATTTCATGCTTTACCTGTCCACTTAATTGTTATCATTGTTCGAAAGCATCACTTTTCAGGTACTTCCAGTTTTCTCCTCTCGTCGTTTATAAGGGTTCATGTCTTGCTTTCCCTCTCCATAAAGCCCTGATTTGGTTCCAAGCATTACGATCTTGTAAAGTTTCTACGCGTCTTTGCTATAGAATGGCCTGTTTTCAATTATCTAAACCGAGGAACCGGTTAGCAGGGCGGTGACGCATCTGCTATTTTTAGTGTCTCATTTTCAAATTTAATTCCCTGAGCATTCATTATTGTCGACGCTAATTGTTCTGCCAGCTTTTTTACCCTCTCTGACAGAATTACAATGTCATCGGCAAACTTTCAGTTTTTGTTTCTTGTTTTTTTTAAATTTCTTCTCACTGAGCGTTAATTCCAATTCCATATTTCTCCTTGGTTTCCTTTACTGCTTGTTTATCGTGCAAACTATAGCTTCTCAACTACTGCTTCTTTTCATGCTCTTGGACTCTTATAACTGTTGTCTGGTGTCTCTACAAGTTGTAGATACCCTTTTCTCACCGTATTTGATTTGTGTTACCTTCAAAATTTCAAAGAGTGTAGTCGATCAGCATTGTGAAAAGCCTTATCTAAATCTGGAGATGCTTTACTAAATCTATTTTCTACAACGGGGTCGGCCAAGGCGTGGCAGACTCCACATCTGCGGGGTGTGTGGGTTGGGTGGGGGGCCAAGACCGTAGTCGGAAAATCGCGACATTTCATTTAGTATAGCAGTGCTGTATTTTTCTGTCAACACATCTTTCTTCATTTCGGCAAAATCGTGGTGTTCGCTATTTTTACGTGGTATGAAGGACGTTCATATGTCCAGTGCATCGTTGCACAAAAAGAGGCAGCCTAGCGGTTTATCGTCACAAGCCTTTAAAAATGAATGATAATGACAAAATAGATATGAGAAGTCACAATATATATTATTCACTCGCACTCCGTGGTGCATCAGAATCTGATAATGGTCTCCCAGGAAAGTTTCAAACTCAGACTGTATGAAGCGTTACTCCCCTGGACAGAAGTCGGCATAGTGCTTTTTATATTCAATCCCGATGCAATTTCTGTGTTTCACCGTCAATGTAAAGGTCCAAGTGTTACAGTAAACCTTCAATGGTGTATCGGAATCTAATACTGGTCTCCCAGGAACGTTTCAAACACCGACTGTTTGAGTCGGTACTCTCCTGGACATAAGTCGTCATTGTGCCTTTTGTATTCAACCCCGATGCAATTTCTGTGTTTCATTGTCAATGTGAAGGTCCATTGATTACAGTAAACCTCCCGAGCTGCATCGGAATCTAATACTGGTCTCGCAAGATGGGTTCCAACACAGACAGTTTAAAGCGTTACTCCCCATGGATATAAGTCGGCATTGTGACTTTTATATTCAATACCGATGCAATGTCTGTGTTTCATCGTGAATGTTAAGGTCCACATCGTATCGTCACATGCCTTTAAAAATGAATGGTAATGACAAAATAGATACGAGAAGTCTCAATATATATTATTCACTCGCCTAAGCGACGGGTAGTGCAAATGAGCTGTGAAACGACGTTAGCATACCTTGCAGAAAGAATTTAAAGATTTAGTTGAGAATGAAACAGCAAAAATTTAAAACGATCCACAGACTGGATTCATTGCTCTGTACATTAACAATGTGCGCTAAATTTGCAGGCATGGGGCAAGTGAAGAAATTGGTAGTACGAATAGTAAAATTTACGAAGTTCCGCGCATTATTCCACTGTCAATTGCAACAGTTTTCGATGCAACTGAACGAAGGGTATGGAGACTTTATATATACGGAGAAGTACGTCGGTTAAGTCAAGGTGCTTATGTGGAACGATTTTCGATTTAAAATTTGCCATTGTTGAATTTCTGAAGGAAAAAGAGGTGCAGGAACGAAAATTAGAACACCCGCAATGGACTGCAGACCTCGCATTTTAAGCGAACTTGACTACATACTGCCCACAATAATACATTACAAGACGACAAACAACTTCTTTATCCCGGCGGAGGTTCGAGTCCTCCCTCGGGTATGGGTGTGTGTGTTTGTCCTTAGGATAATTTAGGTTAAGTAGTGTGTAAGCTTAGGGACTGATGACCTTAGCAGTTAAGTCCCATAAGATTTCACACACATTTGAACATTTTTTTGAAACAACTTCTTTCTGATTTCATGGGGATGTACGTTAAAAAGAAACTCGCGTTGTAGAAGGGGCACATTCTGACAGACACAACCCAGTTCCCTAACTCACTGGCGTAAAAGAAAACGTGAGGTTTGAAGAATTCATTCTGGCCTTGAAAGACTTACAAGGATAATTTCCTAAATTTTTTGAGAACAGTGCCAATCTTACATCTGTTTTTTAGCTTTTACCGAGACCGTTTGCCGTTTCAGCTGAAAGCGCCGCTATGAAACTGTAACTGATTGGTCTGCAAGGTCCTGTTTTGAAGAAAAATCCTTTTAAGGTTAAAACTTACCAGGACGTCTACATTGCTTTCATCAGGTATAAGTTACAAGAGAGCTACAATATTTTTAGCAACATATGCTTGTGTAGGAGATTTTTTCGATTATGAAACTGAACGGTTACGAAGCAACCTGGGTGCTACAATCTATGAAACTGTCTGCATATGTCCATATGCCAGCAAAGGTATTATTTAAAAATTATATTGCATCTTCAGAGCATCAAAAATAATTAAATAATAATGAACATCTCTTTTAATTTTGATATTTTTTGTTGAGAAATGTGGAATACAAAGCCAAGTCACATGTAGTGCGACTGCACTGCGATTTAAATGCGAAGCGTTCTTCCCCCAAATCGCCTTTTACCAGTCGCCCCATCCTTCTATAACGAATTTCCTCTTAATGTATGTAAGCATGAAAGTGATATTTCGGTAACATGCACCTCTGTGAGTGCTTGCACTCTACAGTTTTGGCTCTCACAGGGAATATTGCTTATCGTAGACACCTTGAAAGCCGGGAGGGAGGTTTTGTGCACCTCAGTGAAGCTGATGGCTTGACCTCCCAGGGTAGCCAAGAGCGCTAACACGCTGCTTCCTGTACTCGGGTAGGCGCTCCGGCACCGGATGGAATCCGCCCAGAGGATTAATGCCGAGGGCCGGTGTGCCAACCATCCTAGATGTGGTTTTTAGGCGGTTTTCCACTTCCCACTAGGTGAATACCAGACTGGTCTCCACGTTCCACCTCAGTTACACGACTCGCAGACATCTGAAGACATTTGCACTATTCTATGGATTACACAGGGCGCAGACAGTTGGGGTACACCAATTCCTTCCCGGGGGGTATGGGGTGGCGACAGGAAGGGCATCTGGCCACCCCAAAAATTAACGTGCCGCATCCAATTAACCATCAGATCCCACAAGTCGGGATAAATGCTTGGAAAGAGAGAAACTGAAGCTGATGGCTGTGCTGGCTTTAGTATAGCTGCTGGTAGGGCTACCCAAGCTTGATGGGCCTCAACAGAGGGGCCTGATGAAGTGCCTTCCTCACTTTTCTCTCCAGGGCGCTCCAGCGGCAATGGATCTTGTAGAGTCCTCGTCGCCACTGCAGAAACCTCGTTGGCACTGTAGAATCCTCGTAGCCACTGTAGTACCCTTGTACCATAAGGAAGCAGGGGTGAGGATGTTGTTACGGGTGGCCTGCATCCTCTTTCTACAACATGAATGCATACATGAATTAATACCATTCTTTACTTAGATGAAGCTGCTACTTAACTTGAATAGAGTCCATGTTTGTGGTTCAAGCTCATCAGTAGTACTCCTCTTGCAGAGAATATCGGTAAACTTGCTGTAACCAGTAATCTGGACGCTATGTACCGTTGTAGCCTGTGACACGCTCTGCGATAGTATTGACAGACGCCAAACTGAAGTGTGAGTTAGTGAGATCTTCCGCGTTGGCGGCAGGTTGCTTGTCAGTGTGTCTCTGGCCTCAGCGTGATAGGCACACTTGATCCAGCACCTACTTATCGATCTTCGCGCTTCATCTTTGCCGATCGGTGGGCTGGCGACAGCTTACGCCAGCACATTTATCATAACCTGCAATGAACTACAAAAAAAATGGCTCTGAGCACTATGGGACTCAACTGCTGTGGTCATAAGTCCCCTAGAACTTAGAACTAATTAAACCTAACTAACCTAAGGACATCACACACATCCATGCCCGAGGCAGGATTCGAACCTGCGACCGTAGCAGCCCCGCGGTTCCGGACTGCGCGCCTAGAACCACTAGACCACCGCGGCCGGCCAATGAACTACACCCACTCCGCGAGTGGACTGACAAAAGCAAGGTTAAGGTTGTCCTTAACTCTCGCCCTAGTGCTGTGCAAGGGAATTCTAACAAACTATTTGTTTCATTACGAATTGTTGGCCGTCGTGTGAATTTTCAGTTACACAGAGGTGACTCAGTAACTTTGCTTAATCGTACCATGTACGAACAGTTAGGCTCACCACGCCTTTCTAATCTAGCAAGCATCTCACTGGTCACAACTGACAGGAAATTCGAATGCATGGACAATGTAGTTTGTCTGCCACTTACAAATATCACACTAGAACAGTGAATTTTACTGTGTTGAAATCAAGAGACAGTGAGTTCCTTCGGTCAGCAGCGGCTGTCTAAATACACTACTGGCCATTAAAATTGCTGCACCAAAAAGAAATGCAGATAGTAAACAAGTTTCATTGGACAAATATATTATAATAGAACTGACATGTGATTACATTTTCACGCAATTTGGGTGCATAGATCCTGAGAAATCAGTACCCAGAACAACCACCTCTGGCCGTAATAACGGTCATACGCCTGGGCATTGAGTCAAACAGAGCTTGGACGGCGTGTACAGGTACAGCTGCCCATGCAGCTTCAACACGATACCACAGTTCATCAAGAGTAGTGACTGGCGTATTGTGACAAGCCAGTTGCTCGGCCACCATTGACCAGACGTTTTCAATTGGTGAGAGATCTGGAGAATGTGCTGCCCAATGCAGAAGTCGAACATTTTCTGTATCCAGAAAGGCCCGTACAGGACCTGCAACATGTGGTCGTGCATTATCCTGCTGAAATGTAGGGTTTCGCAGGGATCGAATGAAGGGTAGAGTCACGGGTCGTAACACATCTTAAATGTAACGCCCACTGTTCAAAGTGCCGTCGATGCGAACAAGAGGTAGCCGAGACGTGTAACCAATGGCACCCCATACCATCACGCCGGGTGATTCGCCAGTATGGCGATGACGATTACATGCTTCCAATGTGCGTTCACCGCGATGTCGCCAAACACGGATGCGACCATCATGGTGCTGTAAACAGAACCTGGATTCATCCGAAAAAATGTCGTTTTGTCATTCGTGCACCCAGGTTCGTCGTCGAGTACACCATCGCAGGCGCTCCTGTATGTGATGCCGCATCAAGGGTAACTGCAGCCATGGTCTCCGAGCTGATAGTAAAGGCTGCTACAAACGTCGTCGAACTGTTCGTGCAGATGGTTGTTGTCTTGCAAACGTCCCCATCTGTTGACTCAGGGATCGAGACGTGGCTGCACGATCCGTTACAGCCATGCGGATAAGACGCCTGTCATCTTGACTGCTAGTGATGCGAGGTCGTTGGGATCCAGCACGACGTTCCGTATTACCCTCCTGAACCCACCACTGGACTCGCATTCGGAAGGACGATGGTTCAATCCCGTCTCCGGCCATCCTGATTTAGGTTTTCCGTGATTTCCCTAAATCGTTTCAGGCAAATGCCGGGATGGTTCCTTTGAAAGGGCACGGCCGATTTCCTTCCCAATCCTTCCCTAACCCGAGCTTGCGCTCCGTCTCTAATGACCTCGTTGTCGACGGGACGTTAAACACTAACCACCACCACCACCACCACCTGAACCCACCGATTCCATATTCTGCTAACAGTCGCTGAATCTCGACCAACGCGAGCAGCAATGTCGCGATACGATAAACCGCAATCGCGATAGGCTACAATCCGACCTTTATCAAAGTAGGAAACGTGATGGTACGCATTTCTCCTCCTTACACGAGGCATCACGACAACGTTTCACCAGGCAACTCCGGTCAACTGCTGTTTGTGTATGAGAAATCGGTTGGAAACTTTCCTCATGTCAGCACGTTGTAGGTGAATGCTCTGAAAAGCTAATCATTTGCATATCACAGCATTTTCTCCCTGTCGGTTAAATTTCGCTTCTGTATCACGTCATCTTCGTGGTGTAGCAATTTTAATGGCCAGTAGTGTACATGCAGTTAAGAGGGCGTTGGTGGTGTGTTGTTTGTCGGTGTGTCTCTGGCTTCTCTCGTGATAGGCTCGCTTGATCGAGCGCCTGCTTATCGATCTTCACGCATCATCTTTGCCGACCGGTGTGCTGGCGACAGCTTACTCCAGCACAGACCTATGCAACCCGTAGTGCGCAGCTGGGGACTGGTCAGCGCCACTCGGCTTCTTTTGTCATATGCTCAAACTAAAAACATCTCTCTTTCTGGGAAGGTTCACGTCCCAAATTGCTCATTACGTTGCTCGAACGGAGCTGTTGTGCGCTTTGCAGGCGGCGGGCCTAGGCCACGAGCGCATCGTGGACGACGTGCTGGAGCGGCTGCCCACGGCGGTCAGCAGCGCCGACCACGAGGGCCGGCAGCCGCTGCATTACGCGGCCGCGCTGCGCGACGGCGGCGCCATGTACGGTAGACTCGTAGCTGCCGGCGCCGACGAGCAGGCGCTCGACAACGTGAGTACCAGCAGCGGGAGGAGTGCGGCAGCAAGCGGGGTGTGCGCAGTCACGAGTTCGTAGAATTTTTGTTTTGTGTGTTGGTATTCCGATTGCTATCAGTCTCATCTTCAACTTTTGTAGTCCTGTCTTCCTCAGTTGCGTGTAATATTACGGTATATTGATAAAAAAAGAATTACATATATACAACACCAAAACAAACAAACACACACACACACACACACACACACACACACGCACACAAACACAAACGCACACACAAATGCATACACGAACAGATCACAGATATTTCAATGATTACACTTGAAAGTTTGGCAGTTAACATTCGATCTTTGGGAAAAACATTTGACAGTCGGCAACAGAAACCAAAACATCGTATTGAAACAAGCGTTCAGTTCGTAGTGCTGTGGAATGGGGGGAAAAAACTCAAATTGGGATTCATAAGAAGAAGGACACCAAAAATGCAACAGGAGCGTAATATGTAAGAAATTGTCGACGCAGCCTGTAAGTACAGTTCAAAACTGTGGTGTCACCGCCAGACACCACACTTGCTAGGTGGTAGCCTTTAGATCGGCCGCGGTCCGTTAGTATACGTCGGACCCGCGTGTCGCCACTCTCAGTGATTGCAGACCGAGCGCCGCCACACGGCAGGTCTAGAGAGACTTTCTAGCACTTGCCCCAGTTGTACAGCCGACTTTGCTAGCGATGGTTCACTGACAAATTACGCTCTCATTTTCCGAGACGATAGTTAGCATAGCCTTCAGCTACATCATTTGCTACGACCTAGCAAGGTGCCTTTATCAACTGCTATTTATCTTGTGATGCATGTACCGTCAGACCGATGTTCACCAATTATGGATTAAAGTTAAGTATTCCCGCAGCTACGTACGTTCTTTGCTACTATAATTTCCTTTACCTGTTCCAGACCTCACGCCAGCATGCGTGAGCTTAAACGCGTGCCTTTCGGCTACCCGTCACTGTGGATTATTCCAGGCCACTGATGATGCCTTGCAGAAAATAAAGCCGAAACGCGTATGGCAATAAAATTGTTTTATTCAGTTGCTGTCAGACGGTCCATAAGTAAAAATTATCAATATACCGTGCTATCAGTGTATTTATCGATCGTCATTTTTTATTAATAGTTCACCGCTGCTGTTTAGACATGGTCATTTTGTCATCTGGAGACAGCGAGTGGAGCTGTGGACGCCAGAAAATGGAGTACCAAGTAGAGAAATTGGCACATCTCCGTCATGTTCTTCTGTTTGAGTTCAATAATGGGGTAACAGCAGCGGAGGCAGCCAGGAATATTTGCGCCGCGTATGGGGACAGAGCATAGCAAGAAAATTGTTTCCTCGTTTTAAGGAGGATAGTTTTGACATTAGAGACTCTCTACATTCAGGAAGACCTTCAGGGTTTAAAGAAGATAGTTTAAACACATTAATTCACAATGATCCACGTCAGTGTACTCGAGAACTGTCAAATGTGATGAACTGTGATTATTTCACCATCTTGCGAAATTTGCATGCAACTGGGAAAGTTCAAATATTGCGTGTATGGGTACCGCATGTTCTAAGCCAAAATCACAAAAATCAGCTGGTGGGCATATGTGCATCTATGCTTGCCCATCATCAATTGGCTCGTGAACAACACTGACCATTCCTATCATCTATCGTTCCTGGCGATGAGAAATGTTGCCCTTATGCTAACATACGGAAAAGAACGGAAAGGCTGAGCCCAAACAAAGCATCAACTTCCCGTACAAATACCTGCACGCATCCACAAAGATAACGTTGTGCTTCTGTCGGAAGAGGGGTAACCATCATTGCTGACATGTATTGTCAACTACTGAGACGCAGTCCAAGACCAACAACCAGAAAGACTCCGTGAAGTGATGCTACTCTACTATAACGTCCGCCCGCTACACTGACAAAAGACGCTCTACAGGAGTTGGCTTGGGAAATCATTCCACACCCTCCTATTCTACTGATCTTGCGCACTCAGATTTTCACCGTTCCCGCTCTCTTGCGAACATCCTTCAAGGAACTTCCTTTCCGGATGAAAATTCTCTCCGAACATGGCTCAATGGGTTCTTCGCCTCAAAACCACGTGATTTCTGTAGTCGCGGAATCGAAAACTTACTCCAGCGTTGGTGGACTGATGTAAATAGTGCACGAGAGTATACTGTTAATGACTAAAGTCTCTGTTATGTGTATCTGTTGTGTTTATTAAACTTACGGGAAAACGCTGCAAACTAATGCAGCAATCTAATAGTAAGCGTCGTGCTATCAACATTTTCCTGCGTGCAGATAGCCTGCTAGTTGCCAACTGTTCATGAACTAGGCAATTGTTGGCACAACTTTTAATCAACTGCCTACTTATCATCGTGGAATATTTGAGAGGGTGGCATCCTATAAGTAACTTTTTCTGGACGCACGCCTACTAAAAGTGAAATGTGAAAAATTAGGAAAATTCGAAAACACATAATTGTATATGCCACTACAGGTTGATATTACACGTGTTTTACTTGAATTTCTTAAGTAAAACAGCACCCAGTCACTTTTCGTATACTTTTATTTATGCCAAAATACGTTCCATGCTTTCATCCGTCTTCTATAGGCATAACACACCGTCCAGTCACATTAATGTGACCATCTGTCCCAAAGCCTGAACAGCCACCTTTTGCGGCGCGAGACGTGCGGGAAGATATTCTCTGAGGTTCTGGAAGGTACCGACAGGGATCTGGAACGATGCCGACTTAAGTGCCGCGGTCAGTTGCTATAGATTTCCCGACTGAGGATCCGTGGAGCGAACAGCCCTATAGGGATGGCCCCACAGATTCTCAATTGGGTTTAAATCTGTGGCGTTTGGTGGCCACGGGGGGTATGACAATCTCTTTCTGGAGCTCTTCGAACCACACACATACACTGCGAGCTGTATGACGTGTTGCATTGTCCTGTGGGTAGAGGCCATCGTGCCAAGGAAAAACAACTTGCATGTAAAGATGGACATTGTTCCCAAGTATAGATGCATAATTGTGTTGATCCATTGTCCTTCCAGAATTACAAGATCATGCAGGGAATGCCACAAAAAAATTCTCCCGAACATAACGCCGCTCCCTCCCCCCCCCCCCCCCCCCCCCCCGCGTTGCAGTGTGTTTGCTTTCAGACGTTTCACGCCGTACACACCAACAGCGATCTGTCCGATGCAGCATAAAACGTGATTCATGTGAAAAGGCCACCTGTCACCACTCAGCGCACGTATAGTGCGGTATTGGCGTATAAATTCCAGCCTTCATCGCCGATGAACAGCAGTCAGCGTGTGTGCATGAAGCAGGCGCCTGCTGCGGAGGCCCATACACAGCAATGATCGCTGCATGGTCGTCCAGGAGACACTTCTGGTAGCCCCTTGGTTCATCTGGGTCACTTGCTCAACAGTCGTCTGTACACATCTCCGCCGCCGTCCTTCACCCCTGTCATCTATGGCCCATGGCGCACCAGGGTTGCCCCTCGGCTCCGATTTTGGATAGCGTCAATTTGCCATGTATCGTGTACTTAAACTACTATGGTACACGAACAGTTTATAAATTCAGCATTTTCGGAAATGCTTCCACCTTTAGCAGAATGCCAATGCTGATCATGCGATTCAGGTCATTTTGTGCGTCAGGTAATTCACCCTGTTTCAGCGTTGTTACAACAACTGCGTTATTTTCAGCGTCCCCTCGACACGCTTTATTTACATTCTACTGTTAGTCCTGCTAAGCTGTCGTCTATGAGTGTGTACTGCATCTTGACGCCGAACATAGGCGGTGGTCACATTAATGTGACTGGACTGTGTACAAATATATTTTGTCAGTAAAATTTTTATCCAATCCATTTTGAACGATGCAGTCTCCATGTATTCTGTAACTCGTAGTACCTTTTTCCTCCAGTATAGTCTAAAACACAAACACTTTTAGGCTCGAAAACGATTAAAAATTTTTATAAAATCTTTCATATATCTTGATCGCAAAAAATACATTTATTTACAGTTAATTACTAGATTTGGTTGCTAAACATCCATCTTCAGGTCTCTTATGGTAAAGACTCTGTTTACGAACGTTCTTGGTTAGAATGCCTTCGTCAGTATATCTTGGCACATGGTCAATAATGGGACAGATTTCTATACGCTATTGTTTATACCAACGAAGTTACGAAGTGCAGTTCTGGAATACGGTTATTAAGAAGTGTACAAAGTACACTTAACCTCACTACGAATGGTACTTACTTTACTTTAGCACAGGCTTCCACTTATCAGCAGTTGTCTGCTCTTAGATGTCACAACTTTTATCCTACCAGCCTTCTCAGTCATTTCGAAAGCCTCAGGTTTCCCTCTTTGTCGCTCGTTCAATGTCCAACACTGTGAACCAAATGTCAGAATGCTTTCAACCACACCACACAAGCACTACTTTCTTTGTTCGTTTGGCTATGTGCCGAACCCAAAAGGTACCATTTAATGGCCTAATAGCTACCCTTGCTTGTCTTACTTTGTGGGATATCTACATTTCACACTGGCCACTCTTTTATCAGACACGCACATACGTTAGCACTTCCACATTTCCTATTCAGCCAAACTCAAAACCCAAACCCCGACATCGCCCACTTCAAAAAACGAGATAGTCTTCGTCAGTTAAAACTTACGGGCTAATAAGCCGTGATCGATGTATAAAAATTTCTCTTAATGCTTTCTCTCCGGCTGCGTAAGACATCTTCAGAGGTATAGTAGGAAACTTTCAACAAGAACTCGAGGGAGCACCGAAAATAGAGCAGTGTAGAGAGCACCACAGTCCATCACATAACGTCATTCTTACGGTGCAGCGTTTACAGCCAAATTTTATCTATTTTAACACATTCCTCTTTTCTGTTAAAATTGTTACGGTGCTTACCCACGAAAGGCAAAAGTCCCAAGTTTGAGTATCGGTCCGGCATACAGTTTTACTCTGCCAGGAATTTTCATCCATTAACTTTCTCATTTGATATATGGCATCAACCTTGTACAGAATAATAAGTATTTCATTGTCGGCAAACACTAATAAATGTAAACATTGACGTAGTGTTGCCACACCCAAACTTCTGCACTGTCTGTTCCAGTAACCAAATACAACTTAAATAGGGGTGGTAATACAGAACATCCTTGTCTTAGCCCTTTAATTGTTTTAAAACTTTCCAGTAGCTTACCAGCAACCTTTGGAACTGCACCGCTTTAGTGGTACATCCTTTTCACGTACTCTAGTAATGTACCACCCACTCCAGTAATTCCCAACGCTGTCTATAGCATCATCCTTCGCACAGAGTCAAAGGCCTTTTCTAGATCAATAAACACCAAACGGAGATCTCGATTTTTTGCATTCCTTTTCTGACAGATCTGGCGTACACAAAAGAGCTTATCCCAGCAGTAAAACCCGACTGTTCCTAAGATACAACGACATGCACATACTATTCCAATCCGTTCCTTACACAACCTACACATAGAAGCCATTACTCTTGTTCCCCTTAATTAGTCAGATCTCTCTTGCTCTCTTTCTTATATATGGGGATAATATATGATATCTTCCATTCTTGGGGTACTTCATCTCCTTGAATCACTTCATTAAAAATAGTTAATAGTGCTGCTTCTACTTCAGGTCGTTTGTACTTCAATAATTCCGTTACTATGCCTCCAAAACAGACTGCCTTTCCATATTTTTTATTATTTTTTTTTTTTTTGAGGCACTGATAAACTTTATTGTGAACCCTCTCTTCCACAGCTGCTCTTCTCAATACTCCTCCGTATCTCCTGTAATACGACGTTTGAATTGTGCATTTCGTTCAGAAATGACAATCATTCTAGCCCCTCTTCTAATTTTAGCAGGGGCTCTCACTTAACATATAAATCACCAGGCTTGTGTTGCCCTTTTGTATTCAACTAAATGTTCTACGTCAACACATTCCGTCTCCCACGACTCCTGTTTAGCTCCCATAACCATCCCTTTTACGTCACTCTTAATTGCGTTTCAGTGATCCCAATCTTCCTGCCTTTTAGAGCTTAACTATTTCCCGTAAACGGTCTTCTTTTCTTTAGTCATTTCTTTTAAGGCCTGAGTCATCCACGCACCACCCATCCCTCCTCCTCGTTCTCTTCCAAAAGCCTACTCAGTAGCTCGTAGTAAACATGGTTTTAAATCATTGTATAGTGATGTTGCAACTACGAATTGTAACTCGTCCATATATTTTACATATTATATTTATATATCACTCTGTTTATTATATTTTACTTTTCGAATATTGACGAGTTACACTTCGTAGCAGCGATGTGTATGCTTTGTAATCAAGTACACACTTCAACAAGCACGGTTCACAATTGCACTCTGTAACTTCGTTGGTATGTTGGTCCCGGCACACGTTCCCTACCCCTGCGTGGTGCAGTCGAGTTTTTCTTTGTTATTAACCTTTGTAGCGGAGATGAGAGGGAGAAAATCTTTGTTGGAGGGGGTTACGTTACGGAACATTGGTAACTCTTGTGGAGTTAGGAGGAATGGTTTGCTGAAGTAGCAAGTTATTAATCTTTCTTTAATCAATTCTTCTAACAAAAACATTTACTTAGTGAAGTATCGGACCAAAACCTCTTAATAGAATGTCAGATGGCTTCAATAATAACTAGAAAGGATGTCTATCAGAGACGAATGCTTGAGTGTTATTCAGTCTGTTAACTACGGGTCACTTGGCCTAAATAATCAGCCATCAGCACTGTGAACTACGGGGTGTTTAAAAACTCTCTCCGCAGTGCCGTATGATTGTTAGCCCCACGTGCTGTATGATTGTTCGCCCGTCTGGGTTTCTTCCCTTCAAGTGGACTCTCCCCACATTCTACTGTTTCGTTTATCTCAGCCAGCGTCAGTAGTATCGTTGGCGTGCGTCGTCACGTGTTGACGTGAACGTTTGAGTTTAGTTCGTCTGTTTCGTTCTTGTCAGTGTTAAAATGCTAAGCATTGAAGAACGTGTGTTTTTAGTCGAACAAGTGTTCAAAGCTGTCGCTAAATACACAGTTTCAGTTCGTCAAACATTTAATTCAGTTTTCCCGGAGACAACACTCCAACACTCTACACATCACGATACTGTTAACAAATTTCGAAGTACGGGTTCGGTGACAGATGCACCGAGAAGTGGGTCGTCCTAGCGTTTTGTCTGAGGATAAACTACTCGATATTTCCGATAAAATGTCCATGAGTCCGAACAAGTCAATAAGAAAACTCGCCCGGGAAATCGATGTTAGTGTCGGAACGGCCCACACAGCTGTAAGGAAAAAATTAGAAATTTTCCCATACAAAGTGACAGTCGTGCAAGAAGTGAAAAATACTGATCATGGCAAGAAACTGCATTATCATCAATGGTTCAAAAATTTCATTCAACAAAATGGAAGGGATAATCTTAATGAAAGGTTTTTCACTGATGAGGCATGGTTTTATGTATCCGGGTACACGAACTCGCAAAATTCTCGTATGTGGAATCCTGCAAATCCATCTTGTATTCATGAGGAACCACTTCATCCTGTGAAAATAGGAGTTTGGATTGCAATTTCTAGACGTCGGATTGTGGGTCCCATATTTTTCAACGAAACAATAAACTCACAACAATACTGCAGTGAGTTTCATTTCGGTATATTCACTTCGGCAAACGGCAAACGCGGCTAACAATCATACGGCACTGCGGAGAGACTTTATGAACACCCCGTATTTCACGAGCACTCACAGGCCACTTTACCCACTGTACAAGAGACAAGTACTAAGCAGTAATTTGTTCCTCTTATTCACTGAAACTCCGATATTCTAACTCCTCGAGACACACAGTCTCTGTTCAGCACCATTCTAATGGATGTTGTAAAACACTATTTAGTACCCATGTATTGTGTGTCCACCAGAGTCTCACCGTCTTCTCATAGTGTTGAAGTGTTAGTGATCCATCAGGTGCTGCTGCGGAGCATCTCTGCCCTCTGGAAGCTCGATAGTAGAATTGAGTACTGCCCCTGCTCACTGCTACATTACTCTTTTGTACCATTCTTAATGGACTCTGGTTGCACAGGTGCCTCTTCAGTCTCTTTCTGGAACATTCCCTTCGACCCTTCCCTGGACCGACATCGCCTTAGTGTTTGATTGTCTCTATAAATCGTAATCGGGATTCTTCCATTACACACGTTGGAAAGTTTCCTATGATTCCGTTGACCTCGACCCCCGGCGCCTTTGGCGGGTTGTCAAGTGTAGCCTACTACTTGCTGGCGCGTTTGGCCAACCTCGAAGAAGCAAATAGCGTCCATCTGCTTTGGGAAGCGTTATCTACCCCAGTATCCTGTTTGACTTCCTTCTTTCATGCACACAGGCCGTCTTGCTTATGAAGCTCGGCTACCTCTCTCGTTATGATCTGGCATGTAATAAGGTTTATTAAACTTTTCTAAGGTCATGACAGGTATAACCAACAGTGTATTGAAACCTTTCCCATTAGTGATCATGTGCCGAGATATACTGACAATGGTGTACTAATCTGCAGTGTACACAGAGAAAATCTTTACCATTACTGGGCTGAAAATGGTTGTTTGGCAGCCTAAACTAATAATCAGTAGTAAAGTAATGTTTTTCTGCTATCAAATCAGTTGAAATTTGATAAAATTCCTTAAAAGTTTTGGAAACACATAAGATCGCTTAATCTCGGGTCTTACTAACTACTAGGTCCACTTATGCACTAATGCAGCTCTGCATTCCTAGTACTTGGTATAAAGCACCTGCTATCTTTATCCATTTATACAAAGTCGCTCTCTGTGAGTTAGTTCATCTCTCACTACAGTGTGCATAACGTAACGTGGGACATACTTGGCTCTGACAGCCTGACAGGGGAGGGGGAACAGCGGCAGTGGTGGGGGATCCATTGCGTGTGGCGCCCATGAAGCTGTGGGGGAAGTGCATTTCAACTACTAAAGACTACTAACAAGCAGAATTTTAAATCTGCAGCTAGTGGCTCTGCCAACATTACATTACATTAATATTTGTTCATAGATCATGAATACGACATTTGGTAGTGATGTGGAACATGTCAGTTTAATCTAAGTTTTCACTACACATTTTTTAACGTTACTACGTCATATCTAGAAATTCATCTATCGAGTAGAAGGAGCTGTCATTCAGAAATTCTTTTAATTTGTTTTTCATTGCTGGTTCACTTTCTGTCAGACTTTTAATGCTATTTGGCAAATCACAAAAGATTTTTGTGGCAGCATAATTCACCGCTTTGTGTGCCAAAGTCAGATTTAATCCACAATAGTGAAGAACATCCTTCTTCTAGGGTTGTAGCTATGCTCTTCGCCATTATTTTTGAATTGGGATGAGTTATTAATAACAAATTTCATAAGTGAATGTATATTTTGAAGGTACTGTGAATATCCTCAGTTCCTTAAATAAATGTCTGCAAGGTGATCTGATTACACGCTTTTGCGCAATGGATACTTTTTCTCTTAATGATGATTTACCCCAAAATATGAACCATATGGAAGCATTGAATGAAAACAGGCATAGCAGGCTAATTTACTGATATGGTTATCACCAAAATTTGCAGTTCCCTTAACAGCATAAGTAGCTGAACCTAATGGTTTCAGCAGATCATCAATGTGTTTCCTCCAATCCAATTTCTCATCAGTGCACACAGCCAGAAATTTTGAATTTTCTGCCTTAGCTACAGACTTCTGTTCAATGTCATCAATGGCGTTATGCCATTTACTGTGCACAATTCTATACACTGTGATTTCTCAAAATTTAGTGAGAGTCTATTTCCAGAAAATCAATTAATAATTTTCTGAAAGACATTATTTACCATTTTCTCAGCTAATTCTTGTTTTTTGTGTGTGAGTACTATACTTGTATCATCAGCAAAAAGAACTAGCTTTGCATCTTCATGAACATAGAATGGGAACTCATTAATATACAGTGTGGTCAGAAAATGTCTGAAACGCTTGTAGGGATGTTGCAGGGCGGGTTGTACTGAGATATGAATGTTACGAAAAAAATTCGATACGTTGCGCCGCTTCCGAGTTATTTTGCATTGAAGTTAGCCAATCAGATCGTTGCGCGCGTAAATTCAAGTTTCAGCTAACGAGACAAAGCACTCATTGGGGAACACCGCCCCCGGCAGGCCGC
Organism: Schistocerca piceifrons; assembly: GCF_021461385.2. Lineage (NCBI taxonomy): Eukaryota > Metazoa > Arthropoda > Insecta > Orthoptera > Acrididae > Schistocerca > Schistocerca piceifrons. The sequence continues at coordinate 323,679,455 of NC_060140.1, forward strand.
TTGAGTGTGAGCGCGCTACGCCCCGATTGGCTAAATTCTATGCTAAATAACTCGGAAACGGAGCAACGTATCGAATTTTTTCTTAACATTTATGCCTCAGTACAACCTGCCCAGTAACCTCCCTACAAGCATTTCACACATTTTCTGACCACCCTGTATATTAAGAACAAGACTGAACCCTGTGGGACACCATTCTTGGTCTCTCCCTAGTTAGAGGACCCTGCTGATTTTTGCAGACTATCTACACTGTCAATTTCAAACTCCTGCTTTCTTCCAGTTGAATATGAATTAAGCCACTTCTGCACTGTCCCACTCATACCACGATACTTAAGGTTATCTGGAAGAATTTCATGATTCACACAGTCAGAAGCCTTTGAGAGATCACAGAATATCCCAATGGGTGATGATCGGTGCTGCTACATATGTGGCTGAGATTCCTACTCATCTGTTGGGAACAAGCTTTTAGTTCTCTGATGAAAATGCCATCAGTTCCATGTGAACATTTACTTTTGACTGAATTTATTATTTTCCTAATTTCAGTAAGAGAGGTGGGTTGAATTGCAGTTTTATCAAATTGCATTGGTATTGTCTCTTACTTATACAGCTTTGCACTATCTAATGAACAGCTGGATCCTATTTTCTCTACAACACTCAAAAAATGATTATTAAAATATTTTTTACTTCTGTCTTTTTGTTAACTAACTTTTCATCGAGTTTGATAGAAATACAGTCTTCCCTCTCGGTTTCCCTGTTTCCCTTTTAACAATATTCCAAATGGTTTTGATTTTGTTATGAGAGGTTCTAATCTTAGACATAATGCACATACTTCTGAACTTTTTAATAGCTTTTCTTAATACAGTGCAGTAGTTTTTCTAATGTTTGACAGTTTATGTATCACTACTCCTTCTAGGTATAAGATACATTTCCCTTTTCTCTTTACAAGATATTTTCATCCCTTTAGTAAGCCATGGTTTTTTGGATGGTTTCTTACAATTATCTTTCACTATTTTCTTAGGGAAACTGTTTTCAAATATACTCACTTATTAACAGGTTATGCCAGACGATCAACAATTCGACAATTCGGTAGTCTCTGACTAGAGCTCCACATAAGAAAATCTCTGCATAAACAGTTGAAATGTACACTTCAAACGAACACATCGCACAGCTCTGCAGCCGACAGTAAACTAGGGCAGTCGCCCACTTCGGAATAAAGGTGTGAACGCGCCCAGCGCTGACAGTGAGAATGCGTTCCTCCGCATTTGCTACTTTTTTTGCACGATATTTATTTCTGCTACGAGGTATATCACATGCTAAGAAGGCTGGCTTCTAAACTGCTAAAAGTACCAGGTTTTTAACTACCTGTTTTCAGTTCCCTGGTATACTATATGCTACCTCACTTTAGAGCCTTATAATACGAAAATAATGTAGACCTAATCTGGTCACGTATCATATGAACGTTGTTGTTGTGGTCTTCAGTCCTGAGACTGGTTTGATGCAGCTCTCCATGCTACTCTATCCTGTGCAAGCTTTTTCATCTCCCAGTACCTACTGCAACCTATATCCTTCTGAATCTGCTTAGTGTATTCATCTCTTGGTCTCCCTCTACGATTTTTACCCTCCACTCTGCCCTCCAATACTAAATTGGTGATCCCTTGATGCCTCAGAACATGTCCTACCAACCGATCCCTTCTTCTGGTCAAGTTGTGCCACAAACTTCTCTTCTCCCCAATCCTATTCAATACTTCCTCATTAGTTATGTGATCTACCCATCTAATCTTCAGCATTCTTCTATAGCACCACATTTCGAAAGCTTCTATTCTCTTCTTGTCCAAACTATTTATCGTCCATGTTTCACTTCCATACATGGCTACACTCCATACGAATACTTTCAGAAATGACTTCCTGACACTTAAATCAATACTGGATGTTAACAAATTTCTCTTCTTCAGGAATGCTTTCCTTGCCATTGCCAGCCTACATTTTATATCCTCTCTACTTCGACCATCATCAGTTATTTTGCTCCCCAAATAGCAAAACTCCTTAACTACTTTATGTGCCTCATTTCCTAATCTAATTCCCTCAGCATCACCCGACTTAATTAGACTACATTCCATTATCCTTGTTTTGCTTTTGTTGACGTTCATCTTATATCCTCCTTTCAAGACACTGTCCATTCCATTCAACTGCTCTTCCAAGTCCTTTGCTGTCTCTGACAGAATTACAATGTCATCGGCGAACCTCAAAGTTTTTATTTCTTCTCCATGAATTTTAATACCTACTCCGAATTTTTCTTTTGTTTCCTTTACTGCTTGCTCAATATACAGATTGAACAACATCGGGGAGAGGCTACAACCCTGTCTTACTCCCTTCCCAACCACTGCTTCCCTTTCATGTCCCTCGACTCTTATAACTGCCATCTGGTTTCTGTACAAATTGTAAATAGCCTTTCGCTCCCTGTATTTTACCCCTGCCACCTTTAGAATTTGAAAGAGACTATTCCAGTCAACATTGTCAAAAGCTTTCTCTAAGTCTACAAATGCTAGAAACGTAGGTTTGCCTTTCCTTAATCTTTCTTCTAAGATAAGTCGTAAGGTCAGTATTGCCTCACGTGTTGCAGTGTTTCTACGGAATCCAAACTGATCTTCCCCGAGGTTGGCTTCTACTAGTTTTTCCATTCGTCTGTAAAGAATTCGTGTTAGTATTTTGCAGCAACGATCATTCGAATAGGAAACGGAGATACCTCATACTGCAAATATGGGCAGAATCGGAAACGCAAATGAAAAAAAAATGTATTTATTAAAAATTTCAGTAAAACTTGACCATTCCCAACATTATTTCTTGAGAGAAGAGACGTTACTACATTGAACAGAGAAGATCTCTAGTGCATTTTATAATGGTTAACACCGTCTAAAAACTGTAGGTTCCAAATAATATGCTATACAAAGTATAATGCTAGACATGTTTATAGTAATTCACGACCTTTCAAATGCTTCGATGATTATGCTTTGAAACACTCCCATTCTTATACTCGTTTACTCTCTTGAAAATAAACATTGTTCTGAAAAAAAGTAGAAAACATTATAATGATATTTTAGTTTTTTGTATTTTTTAGATATCTCTAATATGTGAAGGACATAATGAAATCAGAAATTGGATAACAATTCAACATTTTTGGACATAAACAATAAGTTTATCTAAAATTTTGTGTGCGATTAGACATCACAATTGCTACGGAACAATGAGACTTGCACGTTGTAATACATTATTCCATAGACGATAGGGAATTGCTTCTATAGCGTCAACCTACCCGATGAAAGCTTTCAAGGCCATTGTCTACTTCTGTTATTACTTCTGGGCTGAGAGGCAGTGGGTCATGCTATGGCCAAGAAGAAAGTTTTCTAGGAATAATGAAAAACGACAGGCGCCCATAGAAAAAGTGTTTCTCCCATTTTAAAATGAGTTACTGATCACACTGGAAAAGTTTTGATAAAGGATTGAACTGAAAACAATTTTTAAGCCCACCAGTAAAATAAATGAAATCCTTAGATTTGTAACAGATGTACAATCTTAGACATAAAAACTGACCGCCGGCGGCCGCCACAGAGACAAAATCCGAGTCGTTCACTTAAGGTAGCCAATAAAACTGACCGCCCCTGAAGCTCTAAGTCCGGCCATCTGCACAATCTGGCAACACTGTAAGATGCGGAAGTGTTAGGAGGAAGTGTTGTCTACTTACGAGATGTTCTCGGGTTGTGTGAGCCCGTGGTCTAGTGGTAATCGTCGTGCGTTCTAAACTTATATCCGCGTGTTCGCGTCCAACTGTATTTATTTTTTTTTTTTTTTTTGCCACATTTCGGTCCAAAATTATGAGTCTGATTGAACATCGAAGATAATTCGCTTAACATTCTACCCACCAGCAATAACAAGTATTCCAAAAACAATTCCGCAGGACAGCTCGTGGCTGCGTCGCGATCATAACAGCTTACGCTCGAGCGTTTCCTCGCGCTGCAGCGGCTACGGGCTACCGGCCAGACGCCACCCGCCGCCTGTAATCCGGCGCCGCCCATGTGAACGCGCGCCACGCTGTCAGTGTATGAATCAACTGTCATTTTAGAATTTGAAATTCTAGTTATCATCTTGCAGTTAAGCATTGGATTTTGCATACTTGAAAATCATGAACTGCAGTTAAGCATTGTAAAATTGAGTCGCAAGTGGAAAAAGGTGTAACATCTGCAACACAACGTTTACTTTTGGTGTAACAGAGGGGTGAATGCAGAGGAGGCAGCTAGAAAGATTTGAACTGTGTGTGGAGCGAGTGCTTTTGGGAAAAATACGCCAGAAAAAGATATTCTTGTTTCAACAAAGATCGTTCTGGCATGAATGATTTTCCACGTTAATGAAGTCTCGACTACTGATACATGTGATAGATTACCATTTTACCATCATGCGACATTTGCATTCAACAGGCAAAGTTCAGAAGTCTGGTGTAGGAGTACTGCTTGCTCTAATTCGAAACAACAAAAATCAACGGAGTGACTATTATTGAACGTCATCAGTTCGCTCATTGAGCATTCCTATGCAGTACTGTTACTGGTGACGTGTTATGATGCCTTTATCGTTAACTTCCTAGGAAGAAATGAAAGGCTGAGCCCCACCAAAAGACGTAAACTCGAGTAAAGAGTAGTGTGAACATAATATTTTACATCTGATAGCTCCAAAAGTGTGTTTTGGGCTACGAATTCTACCCCAAGGGGTGTGTGCAACACAGCTGGAGTTTGTTGCCAACAACTGAGACACCTTTCGGTCGCAGTGTAAGAAAATCGAGCAACAAAACTACATCACCTGTGCTACTGCATGATAACGCACTCTGTTGATTTGAGAAACAAAACTATCCAGGAGATTGATAGGAAAGTCGTCGTCTCAGGCGATTGTATTGATAGGGAAGTCCTCTCTCAAGCACTTGTCCCTCTCGTCATATATTCGTAATATTTTACCTTTCCCGCTCTTGATCGATCAACCGTCAAGGCAATTCATTTCTAGACGAAAATACACTTAAAACTACTCTGGTTTAATGACATCGCTAGAACCAGTAGGTTTCTACTGGCGTAGAATTTGTAAACAACTTTAGCATTGTCAGATCGCTTTAGATATCATGAAATAAAATTCTGCTGCTGATTAATTTCTCTTTGATGATTACTGTTGCTTTTGGTAAACTAATGGAAAATGCAATTAAAATATTCACTGTACTAATACAAATTAAATTCAGCCTACTACAGAAACATCACGACGGCAGTCTATCTTAATGAAGCATTAAGTGTCTGTAAGACGATTGAGCCTATTTTAACACGAATTAGTAGGATATTAACGACTTATGAGTTCGAAAAGATCTGTTTTTACTTCATTTCCTGTATCATTCGCAAGTATTATGAAAATGTGGCATTTCATGGATAAAATTATGTATTCACAACAACAACAAATATTTCGGCAGAAAACAAAAGTGGCATTATGAATTTGGCAGTACCGTAAGGTTTTCACTCTGACACTAAGGGTTACTGAAAGTAGCAAGACGAATTTTGCTCGAGCGTTGTCTTGCGATTCCCTTATTGAATTTGTGTCAGCCTTCTTGTAGCTCTGCTACAAAAGAATTAAAAACCTGGCTTTCAGCGAGTCTCGAAAGGTGAACGAAAGCAGCTTGCACCTGGTAGCCAAGCTTATTTGTTACCTGGGAACTGGTTTTTCCTAAAGTGGGAAGACATCCTTTGTGGTTGAATTGTTGGAAAATGTCAGTCAGACGTATGTCGTTGGTCTAAGCGTTCCGGTGTGTTGAATTTGTACCAATGATTTTTCTACAGGTTTTTTCTGTCCCAAATAGAGAGCTGAAATCTCCCATTACTATTTTCACGTCATCTTGGATAATTTTGATCATAGTATTTTCGAGTGTGTTCCAGAATGTTTGGACATTTTCGGTGTTTTTCTTATTTTCGATGTTGGTGGGGGCATGTGCATTGATGAGTGTATATTTTTTACTGGGGCTCTGGATGAGCATATTCATAAGTCGATTGTTGATGGGCGTGATTTCTTTGACAGAGTTGATGATAGATCTGTGTTCGAGAAATGCAATGCCGAAGATTGGTACGCCTTTCGCTACCTTTTGTGGTATTTTGCTCTTGAAGATGCAATGGTTTCCGTAATTCAAGGTTTCATTGCCATTGGTCATGGTTCTTGAAGAGCAAGGATGAGAAATTTTTGTAGGTCGATATCTTTTGTGAGATTATTTAGTTTTCGTGTTTGGATCAATGTATCGATGTTTAGTTTTCAAATGCATGTTTTCTGCTTGTAGGGAAATTTACCAGAGATCTTCGATATTCTCTGCCGTGCTAACGTGGACTCCCCAGAATACGAAAATCCAACTGCCGCCGTTCGACAGGCGGGTTGTATACCACCCTGGGTAAAGTTGACTTTGCTTGCACAGTTCCTTGGTTTGGCCAGGGTGATTCCAGGACCGGACAAGACCAGAGGGTTTTGAAGCCTTTGGAAGCAAATATTTTCAGCCGAGCTCATTGAGCTAACAGACGGTGACCAGAGTAGCGGTGATTTTCATTCAGACGTGTCTGGATTTTGGGTTCAGCGGATTGAGTAGCCGTTCAGGATTGTGTTAGTATTTAGTTCACCCCAAGTGTATGATTTCCTCGGTACCACCCATATGGGGGAGGGTTTCCCCTATCGGCCACACGGAATTATTATTATTATTATTATTATTATTATTGTAATTATGTCAGCACCAAATCCGATATGGTGTATCTTCCCACCACTGAAATAGATGTGTATTGTTCGATTCAGCATTTCCATCACATAAATATGGGTTATAATTACGTTACACTGCTGCTAGTAGATATATTTTTCACTTTTTCTTAAACAGTTGCTACCCGTTACTCCATCATAGGAATTTATGTGCGCAGCGTTGTTGCAATACAGACGTTCAAATTATCCGATTTCTGTAATTTCATTTCGATACCAGATTGTTACAATTGGATTCAGCCAGTTAGTCTTAATGTGGATATCCGACTACGACTCTCATCATATGACAGACTGGGTAAACTACATTCTTAATCGGACTGTTGAATCTAGGTCAATTATCTATGACACGGCCTGAATTCTTAAACACTGTGGAAAATAATAATCCAATGTGCTTATTACAAATACGTTATTTAAATATAAATATATGAACTAACGATATAATAGTTAATTTACAAGAGCAGAGCCCCATCCATCATAGCACAGCAGTGCGAGATTGGTTTCAGGGCCAAGAGAGGATAAAGCTGTTGCCGTTTGTTCCACGATCACCGAACATCAACCAGATAGAGAACATGTGGGCAGAGGTAACAAGGTCATTGCCATGTCGACCTACAAATGCAAGCGACCTTTGGACGAATATAGAAAACGTACGGTGGGAAGTAAACCATCACGCTACACTGTCGACGACTTAATGAAATCAATGCCCCTACGCCTTCGAGAAATCTTACGTAATGATCGTGGGTGGGTTGGTTACTAGAAGTATACTCGTCCACAAAACCCATGTGGACAATTATGTGATATCGGTCAAACTTTGCTTTGTCGCAGCTCTTACGCATACAAGTCCATTTACTTTCAGTCTCCTCCTTACAATTCTTGCAATGCAAGGTAATTGAAAAATCTCATCCACTCGACGCCAACAGAGGAACTGACTGGTGCATGTGTCGTTCAACACACAGTACTTGTCACCCTCACTGGAATCAATGACTGTGTGTGGGTGTGTGTTTTCGTGTTCACGCACAATCTGAATCAATACTATTAACATTAGTGAGACAACCAACAATAAATATTGTATCAAATATGACTGTAAAGTATTTTAATGCAATGGGAAGTTACAAACTGAATTTTTACCCAACCCACGTCCTGCATATTACGTGAAGTAAGATGTATTAACTCCACAGTATCGTTAGCAGAGACAGTGCGCTCTTGTTGTCGAGGCTCGCGACAAGTGCAGCGATTAGCAGTGCAAAATGCCGCCGCGATTTGTTTATGTTGGCTGAGCGTGGACACTGCAGCAGACGCTTCGCCATAAACAGAAGGAAATCACCTTGGCTCTGACTGCAGTGAGCGGATATCACAGCCTGCGTGTTCTTATAGTAACCAACGTGAGACTCTACTCACAGGTGCCATGGAGCCACAGCGGAACGATTATGGAAAATCAAATTGAGACTATCTCCATACTGCGACAAATGTCTAATTGTAGAAACTGTAGCGCACATCTTCTTATGTGAAAATAAATCAGAATTTGGAACTGGACTAGGAAGAAATTAGCACTATCAACAGAACCGCGGAAAGTCATATACTGATAACTGAAGCTTTACAACCCCACTGGAAATGTTACCCATCCGCAAAGAATAACAGTTGTTCATGGCTTCTGGGACAGTTTGTGTTTTACGTCGTAACAAACAAAACCTAGAACTTAGAAGAGTACATGTTCTATATTGCAGAAGCACATTTTAAGCCGAAGAAGAATAACAAATATAAGGAATGGTTTAAAAATGTTTATCTGTTGCTTTATGTGGGCTACAAAGAGGTGGACAGTTTTATTGATTAGAAGCAGAATACTATTCTTTCACTGTTGTTTTATTCCTGGAATATTCTTTTACGTTGGTTCTAAAATCAGAACTGTTATAATTTGACAAAACCCCTCCGGCTAAGAAATTTCTTTCATTTGTTGAAAAATACATGGCTTCCTTACAGACCTCATATGCATCCAGTGCATAATAACTTAAATTGTGAATATATTTCTGAATGAATGTTTGTAATGTATCTTCCGTCACCCTTTTCACTGTTATAAGTTATGTTCTACAAGGAACGCACGCCATTGGAGGCGGCAATCTGTAATTTATTTTACCTTAATTACTACTTCAATTTTGTTCTCACGGTATCTAAAGCGATCTCACAATGCTAAAGTTGTTTACAAATTCTACGCCAGTAGAAACCTACTGCTTCTAACGATGTCATTAAACCAGAGTAGTTTTAAGTGTATTTTCGTCTAGAAATGAATTGCCTTGACGGTTGATCGATCAAGAGCGGGAAAGGTAAAATATTACGAATATATGACGAGAGGACAAGTGCTTGAGACAGGACTTCCCTATCAATACAATCGCCTGAGACGACGACTTTCCTATCAATCTCCTGGATAGTTTTGTTTCTCAAATCAACAGAGTGCGTTATCATGCAGTAGCACAGGTGATGTAGTTTTGTTGCTCGATTTTCTTACACTGCGACCGAAAGATGTCTCAGTTGTTGGCAACAAACTCCAGCTGTGTTGCACACACCCCTTGGGGTAGAATTCGTAGCCCAAAACACACTTTTGGAGCTATCAGATGTAAAATATTATGTTCACACTACTCTTTACTCGAGTTTACGTCTTTTGGTGGGGCTCAGCCTTTCATTTCTTCCTAGGAAGTTAACGATAAAGGCATCGTAACACGTCACCAGTAACAGTACTGCATAGGAATGCTCGATGAGTGACCTAATGACGTTCAATAATAGTCACTCCGTTGATTTTTGTTGTTTCGAATTAGAGCAAGCAGTACTCCTACACCAGACTTCTGAACTTTGCCTGTTGAATGCAAATGTCGCATGATGGTAAAATGGTAATCTATCACATATATCAGTAGTCGAGACTTCCTTAATGTGGAAAATCATTCATGCCAGAACGATCTTTGTTGAAACACGAATGTCTTTTTGTGGCGTATTTTTCCCAAAAGCACTCGCTCCAAACACAGTTCAGATCTTTCTAGCTGCCTCCTCTGCGTTCACCCCTCTGTTATACCAAAAGTAAACGTTGTGTTGCAGATGTTACACCTTTTTCCACTTGCGACTCAATTTTACAATGCCTAACTCTAGTTCATGATTTTCAAGTATGCAAAATCCAATGCTTAACTGCAAGACGATAACTAGAATTTCAAATTCTAAAATGACAGTTGATACATACACTGACAGCGTTCACATGGGCGGCGCCGGATTTCAGGCGGCGGGTGGCGTCTGGCCGGTAGCCGCTGCAGCGCGAGGAAACGCTCGAGCGTAAGCTGTTATGATCGCGACGCAGCCACGAGCTGCCCTGCGGAGTTGTTTCTGGAATACTTGTTATTGCTGGTGGGTAGAATGTTAAGCGAATTATCTTCGATGCTTAATCAGACTCATAACTTTAGACCGAATAGTGGTAAAAAAAAACTGTTGGATTCGAACAGGCGACCATAAGTTTAGAATGCACGAGGATTTCCACTAGACCATGGGCTCACACAACCCGAGAACATCTCGTAAGCAGACAACACTTCCTCCTAACACTTCCGCATCTTACAGTGTTGCCAGATTGTGCAGACGGCCGGACTTAAGAGTTGTCAGGGGCGGTCAGTTTTATTGGCCACCTTAAGTGAACGACTCTGACTTTGTCTCTGTGGCGGCCGGCCGGCGGTCAGTTTTTATGTCTAAGACTGTACATATTCACTTGGGACAATTCAAATTTACAAAATTATATGCAGTTTTGGACAAATATATGTCGCAAGTACAGGAAAAAGTATGAAGGCCTGTGACCCGTTCAGCCGAACACAAGTGGAGCTGTCATTTACAGAAACTTGTAAGTACGCTGTACTGAGACATGCTGTTTAGTGCAGAGATCATGAAATAAAATTTCATTAGACTAGCGTTTTAGTCAAGGTAATGCATTATCATGCACGCTAGTATATAAGGGCAGTAGAAATTTATAAATATTGTAACACAGTAATTTCAGTGGAAAGTAAAGTAGTGTGTAATAACCAAATGTGGATGACGAGAAAAAAAAAAGAATTGCAGCAATAAATTAAATGTAAACCGACATCAGCTTTCGGGGATAATCATATGCATTCAGCTTCACGTGACGAATAGTGATCTCTCTATAAAGCTCATAATGCCCCATAAATTATGGACCGCTCGTGGGTTCTTTTTCTATTTTTTTCTTTTTTTTTCTCCACAGTTGTCGATGTTTCTTCTCTGAAGATATTCTCTGCAGACGGGAACAATAAAAATGAATGATTTTGTCATCGACAACATGGTCTCGATCAGTACTATTGTGGATTATCAGCGTGCTGGTTATTTGCAGAACATCAACTTGTTTTAATGAGTACGATATAGAAACAGCTAAAGTTGCAACATTCCTTTTTATTTGCGAGTAACTAATGACTAGTTTCGGGTTACCTAAACCCAGACAGACAAAGTAGTATTTTATATGCTAGTTCTGAAAATACTGATTTGTTTATCTGAATGATTTGAAAATGGGTTCAGCTCACCCGAAACTAGTCAACGATCAACTGAACGGTGATCCTTGCAACTGTGTATGTTTCTGTATCGTACAGGACTATTTTAACAGATACTATCGACTGCGTTTGCTGCAGTTGAGATATGATTTTTCTCGTGAGATGAACAGTAGATTTTTCGGTGGATTTTGTACGCTAGAAGCAGCCTGCGTCGCGTCAGTGAGTCAAGCCTCCTTTCCGAGCACAGCTGGATTCAGAAAGTGTTCGCACACCATTCGGACAGGCCCCAGTTGTCAGACGTTGTTTTAAAGGTCTCTCTTCGATAAGAATGATATTGTTCTGTTTGCTAAAAAATTCCTCGGTCCATTGAGAAACCTGGTCTGATACTCTGTTGTTGTTGTGGTCTTCAGTCTAGAGACTGGTTTGATGCAGCTCTCCAAGCTACTCTATCCTGTTCACGGTTCTTCATCTCCCAGTACCTACTGCAACGTACATTCTTCTGAATCTGTTTAGTTTATTCATCTCTTGGTCTCCCCCTGCGATTTTTACCCTCCACGCTGCCCTCCAATACTAAATTGGTGACCCCTTGATGCCTCAGAATATGCCCTATCAGTCGATCGCTTCTTCTAGTCAAGTTGTGCCACAAATTTCTCTTCTCTCCAATTCTATTCAATACCTCCTCATTAGTTATGTGATCTACTCATCTAATATTCAGCATTCTTCTGTAGCACCACATTTAGAAAGCTTCTATTGTCTTCTCGTCTAAACTATTTATCGTCCACGTTTCACTTCCATACATGGCTACACTCCATACAAACACTCTCAGAAACGACTTCCTGACACTTAAATCTATACTCGATGTTAACAAATTTCTCTTCTTCAGAAACGCTTTCCTTGCCATTGTCAGTCTACATTTTATATCCTCTCTACTTCGACCATCATCAGTTACTTTTCTCCCCAAATAGCAAAACTCCTTTACTACTTTAAGTGCGTCATTTCCTAATCTAATTCCCTCAGCATCGCCCGACTTAATTCGACTACATTCCATTATCCTCGTTTTGCTTTTGTTGATGTTCATCTTATACCCCCCTTTCAAGACACTGTCGATTCCGTTCAACTGCTCTTCCAAGTCCTTTGCTGTCTCTGACAGAATTACAATGTCATCGGCGAACCTCAAAGCTTTTATTTCTTCTCCATGGATTTTAATACCTACTCCGAACTTTTCTTTTGTTTCCTTTACTGCTTGCTCAATATACAGCTTGAATAACATCGGGGAGAGGCTAGAACCCTGTCTCACTCCCTTCCCAACCACTGCTTCCCTTTCATGCCCCTCGACTCATAACTGCCATCTGGTTTCTGTACAAATTGTAAATAGCCTTTCGCTCCCTGTATTTTACCCCTGCCACCTTCAGAATTTGAAAGAGAGTATTCCAGTCAACTTTGTCAAAAGCTTTCTCTAAGTTTACAAATGCTAGAAACTTAACACTCATAATTAGTTCATTAGGAAACAGTACACAACAGTATCTAAGGCCTTCAAGGAATACGTCATGAACCTGGTGCTGGTATCTAACGGCTTCTCCGAATGAACAGAAAGAGCTGGGTTCAACAGATCGTTGTTTGTGGAATACATGTAGATTCCTACAGAGAAGATATTCGAATGCAGAAAGGTCATAATAAGCAAGCATAAAAGATTTTCCTGTAATTTGTTGCACAATTTTACTCCTCGGCAGCAAATGCCCTTTCGAGTTTGTTGTTCCTTGGTAAATACAGACTCAATCTTTGCAATGTCCACTTGTGGCGTGACGGAATTTGAAGACACCACAATGTTTCCAGAATGAGATTTTCATTCTGCAGCGAAGTGTGCGCTGATATGAAACTTCCTGGCAGATTAAAATTGTGTGTCGGACCGAGACTCGAACTCGGGACCTTTGTCTTTCGCGGGCAAGTGCTCTACCAACTGAGCTACCCAAGCACGACTCACGCCCCGTCCTCACAGCTGTACTTCTGCCAGTGCCTCGTCTCCTACCTTCCAAACTTAACAGAAGCTCTCCTGCGAACCTTGCAGGACTAGCACTCTTGAAAGAAAGGATATTGCGAAGACATGGCTTAGCCAAAGCCTGGGGCAGGAGAGCTTCTGTAAAGTTTGGAAGGTAGGAGACGAGGCACTGGCAGAAGTAAAGCTGTGAGGACGGGCGTTGGTCGTGCTTGGGTAGCTCAGTTGGTAGAGCACTGGCCCGCGAAAGGCAAGGGTCCCGAGTTCGAGTCTCGGTCCGTCACACAGTTTTAATCTGCCAGGAAGTTTCACACCACAATGTGTCAACATACTGTGTAAGGCCGGTATATTGAGAGAGCGCTGCAGTGTCTTTTACTTTGATTCAGACCCATCTGTGATGGCTACTAAGTGTGACCCTGTGTTTGTTCTTCTTTCACTGTTGCGGACGCTACGCAGCGCGGCCGCCCCGCTGCCTGGTACCGGGCCCACCCCGGCGAGCTGGACGCCAAGCTGCTGTCTGTCATCCCGGAGGCTCCGAGGACGGCGTCCGTGGTGCCGCCCGGCTGGGACTGGCGCATCGCGGGGGGCGGCGCGGGGGCGGCGGCGGGGGTGGCGGCGGCGGTCGCCGCTTCAGAGGCGCCCACCGCACCCGCCTCGCAGGTCACCACACCCGTCTCGCCCAAGGTACGGCCGCACAGCTTCCCCACCGTTTCTGATAATCCTGCGACATTTCTAGCAATTTTGGTGTAAGCTGACAGAGACCGTAGTGTGTGTCAACCGTATGTTGGCCTATATGCTCCCCCGACCTGCGGGAGGTTTCGTCCTGTGGTCGTTTGCTTCTGGCTGCAGCCAACGTTTCCTTAGACTACAGTACTGTTTGAGGCAGAAATTGTCTTTTGCTGTGTTACGATGTTGTACTTCACACTGTTTCGTACTGTATCATTTCCTTGTGAAAAATGAGTGCGTATGTGTTACAGTTACGGTCAATGTCTCAGAACTTGAGACGTTTTCAACTCCGATTACGCACAACATTAAAACCATATTGATCTTCGTGCATGACTTTTGATTTGATGGAAGTTTACAACACAGTGTAGAAGGCAGACGGGGCTTGTTCCACCCTCATTACTTGGCAGTCTGTGGGGACCAGGATTGCTTCCTGTGCCTCCCACAAGTTCCTTTGGCAGTCGCACAACTTAACAGTCGGCTCACTATAAATATACATTTTATTTCCTACGAAGGTCGTAATGAAAGTCGTGAGCAACCCATTGTTAAAATTCCAATTCCAACAATGTAACAAAAACGGTGTCTTAGCCACAAATCTTGCGGAACAGACAGTGGCGTCTGCTCCAGTTTTATAGGGCTTTAGTTCCCTCCCAACTGGACTGTGGCTGCACAAAATGGTTCAAATGGCTCTAAGCAATGTGGGACTTAACATCTGAGGTCATCAGTCCCCTAGACTTAGAACTACTTTAACGTAACTAACCTTACGACATCACACACATTCATGCCCGAGGCAGGATTCGAACCTGCGACCGTAGCAGGCGCGTGATTCCGGACTGAAGCGTCTAGAACCGTTCGGCCACAACGGCCGGCTGTGGCTGCACAATGAACGGGTCAGCGAGCCCTTCGTACGTGAAGATCAACGCTGTACGTCATGAGGGGATAAGGCTGGTCACGGAAGCTTACAGGACGAACTCCATAGCCAGTCTCTGGGGAGCTGCCACTTACTATCCGGCAGCAGCTTCTCATGCTGCGTCAGACACTTCAGTTTCCCGTTACGCCCAATTCCCCAGCACACAAACCGTTGCTCATACAGCTATGGAACCCCAATTTACCAATCAGCCGCGGGCAAACGAGGCCGTTTGGGATCCGTGCAATATGTTTGTTGGAGTCCTTCGGTGTGGGGTAAGTGCTGGCTCAAATCCAGGGTTTTAATCACCTGACTCCGCGATTACTGCAGAAGCCCAAAATAATTTTAGACTTAGCACTGTGCAGGAGAATTGTACTCTAGCTTTTATTTTTAATACGCTATTTTGCAACATTTTAAATGAGCGTCCTGATTATTTCGCTGTACTCACTGATGGGTCTAAATAGGGGTCCGTTGATAGCTCTGTTGGTTACCCAGATCGTGTCCTTAAGATTCGGTAGCCTCCGGAGTTCACTGTATTCGATATTGAACTACCTGCGATCTTGAGGGCGCTGGAGCACGCCTGCTAAATTCTTCGCCTGTTCCGACTTCCTGAATGCCTTTCAGCCTGCAACGCTTGCATCCAGCAGATAAAGTAGTCCAGGATAGCTGGCCGCTATGGCCGAGCGGCTCTAGGCGCTTCAGTCAGGAATCGAGCTGCTGCTACGGTCGCAGTTTCGAATCCGGCCTCGGGCATGGATGTGTGTTATGTCCTTAGGTTAGGTTTAAGTAGTTCTAAGTCTAGGGGACTGATGACCTTAGATGTTAAGTCCCATAGAGCTTAGAGCCATTTGAACCATTTGAAATCCAAGATATGCAGGACGCTCTAATGCGGTTACAAAGGCTGGGGAAGAAGGCGTCCTTATGCTGGGTAGCCAGAGCGCATGGGTACTCCAGGGAACGAAACGGCGGATGTAGCGGCCAAGGAGGCGTGTCGTGTCCGTCAGTTAGCTCAGTAAGCCATCCCCCTGCATGCTGTAGTCTCGCCATTGAGGCACAGAGTCGATGGGAATATGAGTGACTGGAAGTAACAGACAACAGTCTCCGTTCAGTAAGGCTCACAACGTCGCCGTGTTGTACCTCCTTCCAGCACGCAGATGATACGAAGTCCTCCTTACTCATCTTCGCATAGGGCACAGCAGAATGACGCATTGCTTCTTGATCCGGAGAGAGAACCCTCTACTGTGCGTCACTGTGCGCCACATTTTATTAGAGTGTGGTTTATTTTCTGACCATTGTGTAGCGAGAGATTTGTAACAAATCTACCCTCTATTGTAAGTAGCGTCTAAAGGAATGTGTTGGAATGTAAGTCTGTAGGCTTTCGTGGCCGCCGTTGTCACTGAATTTAAAATCTTCTGGGTTATTAGGCCACAATCGCGAAATTTGGAGCGCACTTCAATGCAAGTTGGTTTCAATAGTTTTCACAACGAAACTGTATCTCGAAATCTGGCTGAAAACCCGAAGTGACTGGTCGTACGTAAAATGTATTAGCGGCAAAACGCAGTCAATACCTTCACTGCGCAACCGATGACAGTGCCACTAAAGCAGAGTTACTAAACAGGGGCTTCAGAAATTGCTTCACCAAAGAAGACGAAGTAAATATTCCGGAGTTCGAATCAGAACAGCTGCCAATATCATATATTAGTAGATATCCTCGGTGTAGCGAAGCAACTTAAATCAGTTAATAAAAGCATGTCTTCCGATACAGATTGTGTACAAATTATGTTTCTGTCACAGTACGCTGGTATAATAGCTACATACATAGCAATCATTTACAACCGCTCCCTCGACGAAATATCCAAACCTAAAGAGTGGAAGTTGCATTAATCACAGCAATACTCAAGAAAAGAAAGAGAAGTAATCACTCATTTACAGACCCATATCACTGACATCGATTTGCAGTAAGATTTTGAAACATATACTGTGTTCGAATACTATGAACTACCTCGAAGAAAAAGTTCTATTGACAAATAGTCAGTACGGATTCAGAAAATATGGTTCTTGTGCAACACAACTAGCTCTTTATCGACAAAGGATTTCAAATTGATTCCATATTTCCGGAATGCTTTTAATACTGTACCTCACAAGCGGCTTCTACTCAAATTGCGTGCCTATGGAGTATCGCCTCAATTACGCAACTGGATTCGTGATTTCCTTTGAGAAAGGTCACAGTTCGTAATAATTCATGGAAAGTCATCGAGTTGTACAGAAGCGATATCTGGCATTCCCGAAGGAAGTGTCACAGAGCCTCTGCTTTTCTTAATCTATAAGAGTGATTTACGAGACAATCTAAGCGACGAGCTTAGATTGTTTGCACATGATGCTGTTATTTACCGTCCGGTAAAGTCATCAGAAGATCAAAAACCAACTGCAAAACTATTTAGACAAGATACTTCTTTGGTGAAAGAGTGGCAGTTGACCGTAAATGATGAAAAGTAAAAGGTCATTCGCATGAGTTCCAAAAGGACTCCGTTAAATTTGATTACACGATAAATTACACTAGCCTAAAGGTTGTCAGTTCAACCAAGTGGGATAGCGATTACGAACAACTTAAATTGGAAAGATGACATAGATAATGTTGTGGGAAAGGTGAATCAAAGGTCTGATTTTATTTGCAGAACACTTAGAAGATGCAACGAATCAACTAAAAAGAGTGAGGACACTATGCTTGTCCGTCCTCTGATAGAGTATCGCTGTGCGGTATGGGATCCTTACCAGATAGGTTTGACGAAGGACGTTGAGAAAATTCAAAGAAAGGCAGCTCGTTTTATATTAGTGCGAAATAGAGGAGAGAGTGTCACGGATATGGCACGAAAGCTGGGCTGACAATCATTAAAACGAAGGCTTTTTTTTGTTGCGGCGAAATCTTTTCAAGAGATTTCAGCCATGAACTTTCTCTTCTGAACGCGAAAAATTATTCTTGACGCCCACCTACGTAGGGAGAAATGATAAAATAAGAGAAATCAGAGCTCACGTGGTATGATTTGGGTGTTCGTTTTTCCCGCGTCCTAGCCGAGAGAGGAACGGCAAGAAATAGCGTGAAAGTGGCTCAGTGACAGGCACATACGAGTTAATTGCAGAGTATTCACGTAGATGTAAATGCAGATGAAGATACGTTCTTCTCAGATAAAAAGATTGACGTCTCGTGTGCAGCATAATTTCAGTTTAAAAAATAGAGGAGAGCAGCTATCTGATGGTGAATCTGCCGGTATGAATCTGGTAAAGGTCCTATCTGTTTTTAATAAATGATGCCATTAACAGTGGTTGGTTGCTTTTTCGTTTTTTGATGTAATGTTTCAGCGGATCGAAAAAAGGACTCCCCAGAAATTACACAATGGATTTTAAAATTTTCGCGATTTTTTAACTAGGCATGTGCCTTTCGTTGCTTCAGCAACAGTGTTCTCATACGTTTGTGTACCTTTGAGGATCAGTTCCATTAATTTATTTGCTATAGTTCATCCAAAATGAGGTTTTCTCTTACAGCGTTAGTTCGGAAGAAAGGGAGACCTTCTATTAGGAAGGCATCATGCGAATATTTATCTGCTTTTTAAAACATTTTCATTTATTTTGGTGCGTTTGGATGATACGGTATTCAAGGTGCGGATGATACGGTATTGAGCGTCTTTACAACGACCTCGTTGTCACTATTCCCTGTGTGCATCATGATGCACCTCATTTTCTCAGGATTATTTATTATTTTTGCGTAATCAGTTATACTCCAACTGAACAATCTGCTCAAAATAATTTTCAGAGAAAGCATTTAGTACAATTTAAGAAGATGTTTTATGCCTGCCACCGGCATTACATACGTACTTTCGCCAATATATCGAGTGTAGATTCAAGTCACAACCAACTATAAATGTATAAATGGGTACCTGTTTGATATGAGACTCAATTTTTCTTTGAACCTTTCAGCAACTGTATCGTACTAGCTAGGGAGTCGGTCAAAGAAAGCAGTCATTAACTTATTGCGAATGTCAAGTACAAATATACCAATGTTAGCTCACAGGAATTATACACTTCAATTTCACTGCAAGATAATCTGCTCTAACAACCTCCAAATCGACCATGCATCAGGGATCAACCTCAGTCTGGGCAATATCCACGGTGGCTACAGTAGTGGACTAATCGGAGGGGGGGGGGGGGGGGGGGGGAGGGGGGGGGGAGGGAGGTTACATAGAACATCGTGGAAATCTGATGGACGCCTGATTCTAACCCTCGCACAGCGACGCCCATTAGCAACAGCCTCAGATTGGATGACTGAAAGCACCACCTGCAGCTGTGAGTGAAGGATCATCAACTTAATATGCATCCGAAAACACAACAATCACAATCCCTGTTCATACTAAAATAGCGGAACTCTACACTACACAGTTATTAAAACGCAGGACTGCACACCAACATGCAAGAAATTTAAGAATTAAGCTACTAAGCACACAGATGCATCAAAATAAGTCTCTTCTGCTAGAAACTAATAAATATAATTTACAATCGAATGCTGTACTCTGCTGTTGTGCTTCTGGAGCGATAGCTGCCGCCTTAGTGATGGTGATGGCACCATACAGTAAGAACAGACTTAAAGAAGGATATTTTTTCTCTAATCAAGCAAAATGTACAACTAAATCTGCTTTCTAAGACAATAACGCAGTTCTTTTTGTGCTACTTACATCGAAAATCTTGTGTTACTTTTATGTCTGTTTTTCAGAAGTTTCTGCTGTGCAATATATGGACTGAACACTTATCTAAACTTATACAGACTAGACATACTGCCTTAGGGAAAATAAGTGACCATCACGTAACTTTTTAAATTATATGCTTCAGCCACAGTTCCCACAGACGCTATGATTACCAGTTTCGATCTATTACCAAATCATTTACTGATGACTTGTTAAGAAGTTGAAATTGGTAACCATATCATCTGTTTGGAGACAAAGAGTATGTTGAAGAAAACAAACACCCAGCCACCCACCCACACACACACACACACACACACACACACACACACACACACACACACACACACAGATAGACAGAACCATGCTTGTGCACACTTCAGTACTTAAGTCACACACATATTTATATACAATGATGGCTATCTACGAAGAAAGGACAGTGCCTAAGAATGTCTGTCAGACTTGTTACAATACACATACTGGGTGTAACAAGTGTAAGTGCAGGTATTTCTATGAGTTTTTGAAGATGGTGTACTGAACAACATTACATCAGTATTAATATCATTTGCAGATTAATAATTACAGCTATTACAAATTGTATATTTTTAGGTTGGGTAGTAGCTCCAAGTGTTAATGCTTATTTTCCTCCGCACAACAGATCAGGTGTTGAAGTGTATCCACGTGGACACAATATGGTTAGTCTATACTGACAGACGTCATCCATTTAGCAGTGTAGTTACGTCTGTTCAGAAAACATCACATCGTAAAGTTTGTGCTGTGTTTCTGAGAAGATTGTTTGATGCAGGGAGAAAAACAACCAACACACTGATGTGTGTACATATTAAGGTACGACATACAAAAATATCTGCGCTTATACGCGTTTCATCCTGTGTAAATTCATGATAAAAAGTTGGCAAGACCCAAATATTTCAGTTCATGCAATATTCACTGGATGAGCATTACTTATCACTAAAATAAACAAATAATGAAAAACAGTTGGTCATAAAATATATTGTAGAAATAGACGTTAAACACCATACAGTTTGTGGGCATGTAACTTTTGGTTTGTTGTACATTTTTTTCAAAAATCAGTTCTTATCTTCCAAAGTTACTTATGTTGTTTTA
Organism: Schistocerca piceifrons; assembly: GCF_021461385.2. Lineage (NCBI taxonomy): Eukaryota > Metazoa > Arthropoda > Insecta > Orthoptera > Acrididae > Schistocerca > Schistocerca piceifrons. Next base: position 323,700,245 of record NC_060140.1, read on the forward strand.
ACTCATCATTTGGTCTGACAGATGCACACCAATAATTTTTGCAATATTGGTTCTTGCTGTCGAGCACCACCATCACAAGAAACGTTCATCACAACCACTAACAACTGAGAGTTTTGGTAGGTTCATCCTTTTGACTGCAGGTCTTGGGGACCATGGCTGTTTACTATTGCAAAAAAAATGAAAAGCCTACAGCCGTCCTTATGATTTTATTTATTTTGTAGCTACCAGTTTCAGCGCTTCGATACGCCATCTTCAGGACATAGTTGATGCTGAAGGGGTTGACACAATCCCTATAGTTATACTGATTTAGTGGCCAACATAACTGGTTATGCAGCCTATCTGTAAACTTTGATGTCAGCACACCAAACATCAACTGCCAGTTGATGGTTGGAGTACTGACATCAAAGTTTACAGATGATGTACACAGCTAGTTATGTTGGCCACTGATGCAGTATATATAGGGATCGTGTCAACCCCTTCAGCATTAACTACGGCCTGAACATGGTGCATTGAAGTGCCAAAACTGGTAGCTACAAAATAAATAAAATCATAAGGACGGCTGTAGTCGTTTCATTTTCTTACAATAACAACAGATGTCTTATGTTGATGAAAAAATAAATGTGAACAGCCATCAGGTGAAGCTGTCGGTTCAGCATCAGGAACAGTGTTATTTATTTTTAACAAACGGAATCCTGAACATTATCTGGCTGCTGTATTTTACTTTTTCTAAGTATTGACCTGTATTCTTAATCATCGGTGAAGTTGATCATACAAGTGTGATCTATTGAGACTATCTTTCATAATGGTTGTTTTGTAAGTAACATATATAATGAAAAAATCCACAGCAAATAACAAATGATTTACTCAAGAAGTGTCAGATATTCCTTGGCCCATCACTCATGATATAAGATCTTACACAAGAAAATTAGTCTACTTTGCTTATTATCATTCGCTTATGACAGCATTATACACTTGCTATTCAAATTTCTAGCTCAGAAAGGGGTAGTTCGAGCAGTATGTGGTGTGAGTTCATTAATCTCTTATCGATATCTGCTCAGGAGCCTGGGAATTCTGACGTTGGCCTCTCAATATATATTTTCTTCAGTGTTGTTTGTTGTTAACAGTTTGAGATTATTCACAAGAATTAGCAGGTATCACTCAGTTAATATCAGGCAGAAATCCTGCCTGCATTTGGCTCGCACCTTCTTGACTCTTATGCAGAAGGCCTACAATATTCATTTTCATCCATTTTCGGTGAGCTACCACAAGAATTAAAAAAACAAATCTCCTCGCACTTCCAAGTGTAAATTGAAGAACTACCTCAATGTTTACTCCTTCTATCCTGTCAGGAAGTTTCTGCAGAAACTTCAAGCAAACTTCTGTAGTATATTGTTCATTATACTAGTATATCCTCAATGGGGCACTGTTAAGTGGGGCGTTCCCCAAGGATCGGTGCTGGGGCCACTGCTGTTTCTTATTTATATAAATGATATGCCTTCTAGTATTACAGGTGATTCAAAAATATTTCTGTTTGCTGATGACACCAGCTTGGTAGTGAAGGATCTTGTGTGTAATATCGAAACATTTTCAAATAATGTAGTTCATGAAATAAGTTCGTGGCTTGTGGAAAATAATTTCATGCTAAATCACAGTAAGACTCAGTTTTTACAGTTTCTAACTCACAATTCAACAAGAACTGATATTTTGATCAGACAGAATGAGCATATTATAAGCGAGACGGAAGAGTTCTAGGCGTTCGGATAGATATTAAGCTGTTGTGGAAAGCCCATGTTCAGGATCTTGTTCAGAAACTAAATGCTGCTTTATTTACTATTAGAACAGTATCTGAAATAAGTGACATTTCAACACGAAAAGTAGTCTACTTCGCATATTTTCATACGCTTCTGTCATATGGTATTATTTTTTGGGGTAATTCTTCTGATTCAAAAAGGGTATTTTTGGCTCAAAAACGGGTTGTTCGAACTATATGTGGTGGAAGTTCGAGAACCTCTTGTCGACCCCTATTCAAAAGTCTGGGAATTCTGACATTGCCCTCACAGTATATATTTTCTTTAATGTCGTTTGTTGTTAGCAATATTAGCTTATTCCCAAGAGTTAGCAGCTTTCACTCAGTTAATACTAGGCAGAAATCCAATCAGCATGTGGAATGCACTTCCTTACTCTTGTGCAGAAAGGAGTGCACTATTCTGCTGCATCCATTTTCAATAAGCTACCACAAGAACTCAAAAATCTTAGCAGTAGCCCAAACGCTTTTAAGTCTAAACTGAAGAGTTTCCTCATGGCTCACTCCTTCTATTCTGTCGAGGAGCTCCTGGAAGAGCTGAAAAATTAAGCAAATTCCAGTGTTACATTATTGTTGATTTTCTTTATTTAAACTTACGAACTGTCGCCTGAATACGTTTCTTGTATTTCATTTCATCTGTTTCTACTATCATGTTATAATTTCATGTATTGACTCGTTTCATGACTGTGGAGACTTCTCCTTAATTTTGTCCCACGGAACAATAAATAAATAAATAAATAAAATAAAAAAATCCCCTTTACTCTGTATATGCTCTTCTTCCCCTCTCCACTCCTCGCCCCTTATCTGCCCATCTCCTCCCCAGCCTCATCTCCATCTCCTCCTCGCCACCACCTTTGCACATCTCCTCCCCACCCCTTTCTCTGCCCACGTCCTCCTCACCACCCTCTCTGCCCACCTCCTCCTGACCACACACTCTGCCCCTCTCTTCCTCTCCACTCTTTGCCCATCTCTTTGTCTAGACCTCTCCACTCATCTCCTTCTCCCTCTGCTCTTGCTGTCCATCTCTCCTTCGCACATCCACTGTCTATCTCCTGCTCCCATTCTCTCTTAGTTTCTCCTCATACTCCATCTCCCCCTTCCTCTCACACCTCCTTCTGTGTCTCACTCTATCCATGTCCTCCTTCCCCTTCTCTCTCTGCCCATCTCATCCTTCTCACTCTAACTCTTTATCTCCCCTTTCCCTCTTTCTCCTTATTCGCCACACACACACACACACACACACACACACACACACACACACACACACACATACATACATACATACATACATGCACACACATTATTGAAAGATACGCAGCCTCCACTTGAATGGCCTTAGGGGCCGAAAAACATTGCAAACTAAGTTTTCATTCCTAACTACAGAAATTTGTTTATAGACTGTCTCGTCAATTGCATCTGTAAATTCCATTGAAGCAATACAGCAGCCGCAATAAAATATGAGAATTAGTATAAAAAATACTCTCCATAAATAGTTAAAAGCCACTGTTCGCTTGTGCAGTGCAGACGTGCAGTTGCTGAAAATAAATTTTTCTAGTTTTGATGATTCAGGGCCTTATCAGAGTCAGACAGCTTTACTGGATCACTTGTTTCTTTCATATTAACACTTCCCTCTCTTTTTCTATAACACGTTGAGACATCTATTCTTCATAGTATTCAACTTCGCACTCAGGCCATGTGTGTCTTTTGTCTGTGCTCAAAGAAATTTACTTTCGTTTCGAAATTGTGTTAAATTTTTCTTCTCTGGTTTAAGGTCCTTCACGTGTCTGTCGAATCCATTGTTCGATCCCCTTAGCTCTCGTTGTTAACTTCATTCCCAAGTAACCTAACCTGTTCCTCTCAAATCTTTTGTATTGTAGAGGTCGGGTGTTTAATAATTTTTGTAACGTTTGGTGGACCCTTTTTTCTAACCAATATCACGTCGTTCAGCTCTCAATCCTCGGCATGGCAGGGCAGGGGTGGGAACCCTGTGGACGTCTTCTGATAAATAAAAAGCATGAGACTGGCATAAGTTCAGTCACAAGTTTAGAACAATGGTAATATCATTGCCGGCGGCCAAAATCGGGCTTCGGCCCTATGGAGCATTTTGAGGATGCTGATCTCAGCAAGCAGTTTCAGCCACGGTCGTTCCTGACGTAACCAATCCGTAGTGGCAGTGTCGTTCGTCGGCATGACCGCGGTGAGGAATTGCCACGTTAAGGCTCTGGCCACGATAGCTTACGGATGCATCAGCCTCCAGGAAGGACGTTAGCACTTGCTGTAATTGGTGTGCATCTATGTGCGGAGCACGGCAAGGTGTTCAGAGATGAACTGCGGAGATGAACTGCGGACGCTGTTGCGGACGGCAGCGTCAGTATTGGTAGCAGTAGAATTTGTCTGCAAGGGTGGTGACGTCTTAGCTCCTAGGTGGTCCAGGTGTGAAACACAGACCGCCAAGTAGGCAGCCTGGAGTGGATAGAAGTTAGCCGGTAGGTGTCCCTCTGGGTGGAAGGCACCAGTTTCGCAGCATTCAGACTTAAGTGCAGCTGGCAGACCTGTAGCGGGTGAAGGCAGTATCTAGCAGTCACAGCTTGATGACTCATACGAAGATGATGACTTGTGTAGACTTCACCTTTGGCTGGCTGCAGGAAGTGGTGCTTGTCTAAAATGGAAAATGGACAGTATTTATAACAGCTTGGCCCTTTTTATTTTTTTTATTTTTTAAAAATTGGCATTGCTTTCTCTCCCGTAAGCCACAATAGAACACAGGCATGAGGATTGGTTTTTTGGCAACCATGTCGCCTCCACTTCAGTTTCTGGACATTTGAGTTGTATCAGCGATACCACAGTCCTGGCTGTGCCGTGATGGTGCAGGAGACCCAGATGGAGATATCTGTGGTGTCAGCGTAGTCTGCATACAGCACCTTACACAAAAACACCTAACTGACCCCTGCCACAGAGCTTTCTTGAGTCACCCCGCCGTGACGTCCTCTGCTGAGCTGGTCACCAGACTCTTACTCTAAACTAAGCGAATCAGTGCTGGAACAGCATTATATTTTCTTCTCTCACAGACTGGCATGTTAGTTTACTAAGATATCCACTGCTTTATCATCTCTACTTTTGCTTTATCTATATTTATTGCACTGCGTTCTTCTTCAGATAAATGACTTTAGACTGTTCTAGTTAGTTCATCACAGACAGTTTTTGTTGTTCTTCTGAATTTCTGTCTACTATTAGATCAGTACTAGATTATGTCCTGCGTCTGTGTTTGAACTTGGCATGCTTTGTACTCCCGAGTTTAATTTCTGTATCTTTCTTTGATCACTGATCATACTGCATCTCATCTGTTACGTGCACATGCCTCGGAGTCTTCTGCAAGCATACTTGCTTCTATTGTGATTTAGCAAAGGGTGGTGCGCAGTTAAAACCAGTATTGTAAGTACAGAAGCCTTCCACCCTTTTTATTTATCTCTGCGATACTTCTCTTTATTGTAATAGTATAGCTTTGTGTTTAGATACACCGACGCCATTTTTACAACCTGTAAAATATTTTGTCAAATCATTCTATTTGCTCATCAACAGATTGCTACATGGTCATGCAAATTTGGAGAAATGATGGCTGGAGTTCGTTTCTTTTAATCATAAGAAGTAATATTTAGTCACTCTCTTCCACATAACACCTCAGCCTGTTACCTACCTTTATATTCAAATCATTCACACAAAAGTTTGTTCTCACCCTTTAAGTAAATGACTATAAATTACTATTGTATTTCCGTTTTTCGACACTAATTAGAAAAAACCTCAATTTAGTCTTTTCATTTCTCACTTCAGTGTCTGTTGTTTACCTGCAATATTAACACTTCTAACGGATTTTGTTTCAACTCCTGATAACTCAGTCCCGATCATCGTAGTATAGCGAACAGAAAAAATATTACAACCAGTACTTCTACACCCAAATTACATTTTTCAAAACTAAGTTTGTGCAACAACAGCACGAAAGACTTTTCATGTTTTTAATTTTCACGTATTTGTACTTCAACAGACATCTATCCTAGAATATCTTAGAGGATAACTGTAACTCCAGAACCCCAATGAAGCAAGTCACCATGGTTAGCCCTAATAACATACAAATTAATAAATCTATAGTACTAATACATGTGTCGTAATACACGTGTCTTAATACTTTTGGCGGCTGAAAACTAAAAACTTGATTTTTATTTAAACTTATTAAATCACTAAACACTTCGAGTTATTCTTTAGGTACAGCGTACAGTTACTTTGAAGAAGTATATTGGGTATGAATGTACGTGGGAGTTTGTTTAGCGACTAAGTAAACAATGAGCTACAATGGCCTGTGTATGAACTTAAATTAAATCATTGCTGACGGAGTAAAATCTCCAGTATTTGCTTGGATAATTGGCAAACATTCACCCATCAACTGAACAGCTACATTTGCGTCAAACACCGATCACAAAAACTTACAATGTTGTGCTGTTTAAGCTAAGTTTCATTTAAATTATTTACACTCTAATCGCCTGTGGCGCCCGAAGATTAGCTCACAAAATCTCTAAATGCGTACTGATTAAATAATTTTAAAGAAAATCTAATTCCGTGTGTGGTGAGCTTAGAAACATATTTACAACATTTTCAACTACAGAGTAGTAGATCAAAGAAACTAATACGGTATTTGTTAAAGCTGTAGATAGTTAAAGTTTAGTTCTGCTTGTCGTCGGAGGTAATTATTGAACAGCTCGTGAGTAATGCAGCAGTTTGAGAATTCGAATGGGCCAACAGCATTTTCGATATTGAGTGATTCTTAGATAGTCATAAGTAATATTTGTGATAAATTATACTTCATTTTAGATTCATAATTACAAGCTTACAAGCGAATGAGCCCAATAACGCTGATTCTATAAAGACTAAACACAGTTTCAGAAAACTATTAACATCAAAAGTATAGCTGAAAATTCTTCCTCCTGTGGGAGGATAACGCCGAAAGCCTATTAAGTAGAAAAGTCGTCCATCAATGTAACAAATGAAAAGGAAGCGAATAAAATGCTGAAAACGAGTGTTATAATGGTGAAGGGCATTAAAAAATTTTAGTGCAAAGATGGCAACATGAGCCAATCAATTCAGTTCAGAATTACCAAAATATCTAACGGAGTTGCGTGATAATTCTATATGACGTACGTAAGTTACGTGTATCACATTTCGAGAATAGTATGCCCTTAAATTACCAAGGAAATAGGAACCAGGCAGACATGGTAGTTATTCCACAATCAACTCATTTCACAGAAATTCACCCGATTAAGACACAAAAAATGAGAAAGGAAAGTTACCAGTTTTACTCCGTAAGGCACTGCCACGAAACAAGTTCAGTCTTATACTTGGAAATGGAATGAAGCATTAAAGGAAACAAGAATTTGCTCATGTAATTTTCTCGTGTAGAGGAGATTCCTACTTTGTAAAGACGAACAGTACGTTCTGAATTTTGGGGAGAATATGGGGCAATATAAAAACAAACAAATAATTTACAGTATCAACAAACGCAGAACGGTAATATCAAAAGTGGATTGTGGAAAGGTCGTGTATGTAGAAAAAGTGTAGGTATCAGATGGACTTTTTACCCTAGTGTATGCTGAAAGAAGTAACAAAGAAAGTGAAAAGTCAATTTTGCTGTGGATTTGGGAGTTCTCTTAGGAAATTTAGCTATGCTAAGATTTTTAAGCAATAGTGCATTTGTTTGCTGGAAAAGAAGACTTACAAAAGTGGAAAGGCCACCTTGGAAAATATTTAGATGGGCACAAAAACACTGACACCGATGAGGAATGTTATATTCTGTGTGACAATACAGCCTGATCAAGTGTCTAGACGCAATTATGTAATGCAGAATTGACCTCTACATGTCGCGAGAGGCGGACCCGCCAGTGTAGGAGGAGGCGGGGAGTGTTGTGTCGTCAGTAGCGAAACAGCAACAGCTAAAAGAGTCGGTCAGGAGACTTCAATGAATTCGTACATGGGCTAGTCACGGGATGTCACCTAAGAAATCCTTCAGAGACAATTCAACCCTTCTAAAGCTGTCCAAGTCAACTGTTGACGATGTGATCGTGAAGTGGAAACAGCTAAACCCAGGCCAGACAGAGTTCATGTACTGAAGGACACAAACCGTCACGCATTACATTGTAAAAAATCGCATGAATTCAGTAGAGGGAATCACTCGAGAGTTGTAAAGCGCTAGCAGCAGGCCAGGTAGCACAATGACTGTGCTTAGAAGTTAAAATTAATGCGTACAACGTTCGATCAACTCCTCATCAGCTTCGTATTTTTGTAGTCGGTGCTAAGCGACAGTTGAGGTGAGATAAAGAGCGAGGCCTCTGGACCTGAGATATTTCGAGTGATGAATCGCATTATTCCCGATAGAGCGATTTTGATTGAGGAGTGCCTGGAGAACATTACCTGTCATTAAGCACAGTGCCACTAGTGAAACACAAAGGAGGTGGTGTTACAGTGGGAGGGAGGGGGGGGGTGAGGAGGAGTGTTTCATGTGATTAGGATGTGGTCCCCATATTGCACTTAGAAAATGCTAAATGCGGCAGGACACTAACAAACTTTACAGGTTTGTGTACTGTTTACAGTAGAAGAAAAGTTCTGGGCCAATGATTGTTGCAGCACGTCAGCGAACACGAGCATAAAACGGCATCTTTGAGGCAATGGTCTGTGGACCATAATATTCCTGAAATAGACAAGCCTGCTCAGGGTCCTGACCTGAACTCGATCTTTACAGCGTCGACTTCACTCCAGGCTCCGGTGTCACTTTTTTCTCTGGTTTCGGCTATTGAGGATAAACGGGCTGCCATTCCTCCACAGATATTCAGATACTTGATTGAAAACGTCACCAGGATAGTTCAAGCAGTGATAGAGGCGAAGGAATGGCATGCCCCATTAATGTCCACTGATAGACATACAGATATTCTTGATCAGTTAGTGTACATGCTTGTTCATAAGCTATGGTGAAGAAATGAGGAAAACGTTAGTGAACTGTACAGGTAGAGCACAGATTTGCTCACTGTGAGGCATTTATGTACAAAATAGGAAACAAAACTGTTCTGGATAAAAAGCGATTGGTTTTTTTTTTTTTTGGGTTTCGTTTTATAAACTGAGAAATTTTGAAGGATACAGAATGTAATTCACTAAAGACTTCTATTAACTCAAATGGAAATAAAAGGTAAATTCAGAGAAAACAAAAATAAGTAGGCAAATTAACTATAAAAGAAATGGAATCTATGGCATGTACAGGGTGTTTCAAAAATGACCGGTATATTTGAAACGGCAATAAAAACTAAACGAGCAGCGATAGAAATACACCGTTTGTTGCAATATGCTTGGGACAACAGTACATTTTCAGGCGGACAAACTTTCGAAATTACAGTAGTTACACAATTTTCAACAGCAGATGGCGCTGCAAGTGATGTGAAAGATATAGAAGACAACGCAGTCTGTGGGTGCGCCATTCTGTACGTCGTCTTTCTGCTGTAAGCGTGTACTGTTCACAACGTGCAAGTGTGCTGTAGACAACATGGTTTATTCCTTAGAACAGAGGATTTTTCTGGTGTTGGAATTCCACCGCCTAGAACACAGTGTTGTTGCAACAAGACGAAGTTTTCAACGGAGGTTTAATGTAACCAAAGGACCGAAAAGCGATACAATAAAGGATCTGTTTGAAAACTTTCAACGGACTGGGAACGTGATGGATGAACGTGCTGGAAAGGTAGGGCGACCGCGTACGGCAACCACAGAGGGCAATGCGCAGCTAGTGCAACAGGTGATCCAACAGCGGCCTCAGGTTTCCGTTCGCCGTGTTGCAGCTGCGGTCCAAATGACGCCAACATCCACGTATCGTCTCATGCGCCAGAGTTTACACCTCTATCCATACAAAATTCAAACGCGGCAACCCCTCAGCGCCGCTACCATTGCTGCACGAGAGACATTCGCTAATGATATAGTGCACAGGATTGATGACGGCGATATGCATGTGGGCAGCATTTGGTTTACTGACGAAGCTTATTTTTACCTGGACGGCTTCGTCAATAAACAGAACTGGCGCATTTGGGGAACCGAAAAGCCCCATGTTGCAGTCCCATCGTCCCTGCATCCTCAAAAAGTACTGGTCTGGGCCGCCATTTCTTCCAAAGGAATCATTGGCCCATTTTTCAGATCCGAAACGATTACTGCATCACGCTATCTGGACATTCTTCGTGAATTTGTGGCGGTACAAACTGCCTTAGACGACACTGCGAACACCTCGTGGTTTATGCAAGATGGTGCCTGGCCACATCGCACGGCCGACGTCTTTAATTTCCTGAATGAATATTTCGATGATCATGTGATTACTTTGGGCTATCCGAAACATACAGGAGGCGGCGTGGATTGGCCTCCCTATTCGCCAGACATGAACCCCTGTGACTTCTTTCTGTGGGGACACCTGAAAGACCAGGTGTACCGCCAGAATCCAGAAACAATTGAACAGCTGAAGCAGTACATCTCATCTGCATGTGAAGCCATTCCGCCAGACACGTTGTCAAAGGTTTCGGGTAATTTCATTCAGAGACTACGCCATATTATTGCTACGCATGGTGGATATGTGGAAAATATCGTACTATAGAGTTTCCCAGACTGCAGCGCCATCTGTTGTTGAAAATTGTAACTACTGTAATTTCGAAAGTTTGTCTGCCTGAAAATTTACTGTTGTCCCAAGCATATTGCAACAAACGGTGTATTTCTATCGCTGCTCGTTTAGTTTTTATTGCCGTTTCAAATATACCGGTCATTTTTGAAACACCCTGTATTATGTGAGATGTTAAACTAAATTATAGTAAGTTTGAACATACAGTAGAAACACTGTAGATTTTGCAAGCATTGGATGTCAATCTTTTTACTATTTTTGAAAATTCAAAAGAAGATTTATCACTTTATGACTAGTTTCTGAAGGAAAAGTTAAAACAGAAGGAAGCTGGAAATTTATCCTCTGGATGATGAGCAGTTGTAGTTCGCAACTCCTATTAATGCAAAATGAATTATTTTCACTTTCCCATACTTCAATCACTGTCTGTTCGTTATATAAGGCATTTTTTTGACAATACAAATTTATGAGGCTAGTAAGAAATTACATGCTTTATTTGATAGCAGGTGATTACTAAAAATGGTTTGGATATAAAAGAGCTCGGGGAATCACACCCAGAGTGTTATGTGCTATTTCCTGATCTATTGTTTTATGCTGTGCAGAGCAAAGACGACGATACAGAGCCGTCGGAGGAAGTGGAAGAACAAGTGAAGGCACCAGAAATTAAGAAAGCAGCAGAGGGGCAGACGCCGGAAGATGAGGTGGACGAAGGCGTAGGCGAAGAAGGCGACAATGGAGATGACGAAAGTGGTAGTGGGGGCAGAGACAGCGCACAGGCGGAACAGGAGGAGGAGCAGCAGAAGGGAGAGATTGAAAAGGAAGCGGCCGAGGAGAGCTCTGGCATAGGAGAGGGGGAACTGGCAACCGAACCGGAAAGCAGTCCGGATGAAACTGTGGGAATGGAGAATGGAGAAGAGGGAGAGAAAGGAGAAGAGAATGAGGGACCGAATACGGTTAGTAACGAGGAAAAAGGGGGCGACGGTGTCGACGAAGAGACTGGAGAAGGCACAGACAGAGATGCAGGCAACGAGGACAACAGGGATGAGACGGAAACGGAAGAGGACGGGCAGAAGAGAGAGGAGATGGAGAGGGAGGCGGCGGAGAGGGAGGAGGCGGAAAGGGAGGAGAAGGAACGGCAAGAGGCGGAGCGGCAGATGCAGCTGGAGCGAGAACGCGAACTGGAGAGGGCCCTGGAAGAGCGCAGCAGGCGGCGGCGCAGCCAAGAGGTACGTGCCCATACCACGTTCTCCTGTTATGGCATGCCGCTGTGCTAGAGTCTTGGCTTGCATGTCAGTGTGCGAGCATGTTGGCCGTCGCGCAGCGCTGCATGCCGCACATTCCAGCATCGTGACACGACTTGAAGAGGACGCTCTCTGCTTTCTGAATACGGGAAGTCGACATAGAAGAAGCTGTACTTCGTCATTCTGTTGTACCCCCATCTGCACATCTATCTCATGTACGGGTAGGAGTGGGAGAATACACTGAGATTAGTAGAAAACAGGAATACGTATAAGAATATGAGCTATTTGGTCGATTTGGACGTCGTCGATTGTTTTGTCTATTACATGCCACTTCCTGGCCTTCTGCAACTTAAGATGTGTAGATGCAAAGTTAGTGTATGACAACGAACATGTAATAGTCACACTGAGCAGTTAATTCCGTAATGGTGAATTTCTTTAGGCCCCACAGCTGTGAAGTCTAATGTTTAACCATTTAAATGTGACAATAACGATTATACTTGGTGTTGCGATCACTAGGTCACAAACATCTAGGAGTGATACATAACTTCTTGTGGAGCTTCTTTTATTAGAGAAAAAGTTATCTGGCGACGCTAAGTTTCTTTTATAATTAATTATGCTGCTGAGAGGCGGCAGCGTGTAGGCACTCTGTGCTGTTCGTTTGCAATGTGTATTGCCTATAAACCAGTTATACGCTCTGCGTGAAAGGTGGTATGCCGAACTTCTAAAATATCTTTCTCCGCTTACAGACACTCATTCTTATAGTTTTCTTGTTGAAAATCACTCTGTCAGTTTACTGGGATAAGTAACACACAGATGCAACGTAACTGGTTAGTAGGCTATGCAAACTCGGTGAAATCTCGTCGTCCCATGGTCAATGGGAAAAATGGAAGAAAAAAATTCAATAAAATGACGACTACCGTCGCTGGTAAGCCAGCGAAGATTTTGTCACTAACAAAAGTTATTCCCCATCACCTGTGAGCTACCATCCCTACATGTTTATCATAACACGCTATATACACAAATAAATGGATTAATTAATTGTGACACCTCCAGCAATATTTTGTAGACTACATTACAATCGTTTTATTTGAATAGAATATTCTGTTTTGACCACGCCTATTTCGTAGCTCCTCATTTTCTCACCTGGAACATCTCTAATACCTCGATTCCCACCTTTTTTGGTTTTCCTACTGTCTATGATTCACTTCCATACAACGCTGTACTCCAAACGTACCGGGTGATCAAAAAGTTAGTATAAATTTGAAAACTTAATAAACCACGGAATAATGTAGATAGAGAGGTAAAAATTGACACACATGCTTGGAATGACATGGGGTTTTATTAGAACCGAAAAAACACCCCATATTGCTAGACGCGTGAAAGATCTCTTGCGCGCGTCGTTTGGTGATGATCATGTGCTCAGCCGCCACTTTCGTCATGCTTGGCCTCCCAGGTCCCCAGATCTCAGTCCGTGGGATTATTGGCTTTGGGGTTAGCTGAAGTCGCAAGTGTATCGTGATCGACCGACATCTCTAGGGATGCTGAAAGACAACATCTGACGCCAATGCCTCACCATAACTCCGGACATGCTTTACAGTGCTGTTCACAACATTATTCCTCGACTACAGCTATTGTTGAGGACTGATGGTGGACATATTGAGCATTTCCTGTAAAGAACATCATCTTTGCTTTGTCTTACTTTGTTATGCTAATTATTGCTATTCTGATCAGATGAAGCGCCAGCTATTGTTGAGGACTGATGGTGGACATATTGAGCATTTCCTGTAAAGAACATCATCTTCGCTTTGTCTTACTTTGTTATGCTAATTATTGCTATTCTGATCAGATGAAGCGCCATCTGTCGGATATTTTTTGAACGTTTGTATTTTTTTGGTTCTAATGAAACCCCATGTCATTCCAAGCATGTGTGTCTATTTGTACCTCTCTATCTACATTATTCCGTGATTTATTCAGTTTTCAAATTTATACTGACTTTTTGATCACCCGGTTCATTCTCAGAAACTTCTTCCACAATCAAGACGTGTGTCTAATACTAGTAGACTTCTTTTGCCTGTTCTTGTTTGCGTCTTATATAATCCAGCCGTCATCTATCGTGCGTAAATTTGCCTCACATCATCTACATCGGGTTCCAAAATGAATGTCTTGAGCGGTCTCTGAGTTTGAGCTGAAGTACCTTACATCGGTTCAAACAGCCAAGTCTCTCTTATGAAGCATCACACAGAAGTGCCTCATCTTGAGAGAACCTCTACTTTATCATTAGCATATAAACAGCCATTTGACTTACTCCCTACAAATACGCGTGGGACGCAACCTCTCACATATCAGCGAGGACAGAGGAGAATGTGCATGGAGGAGAACACAGATTCTGACCGGTGGCTAAACTCATACCATGGGATATCTCAGCCAATAATATTTTATGACATTTACATTCATATTTTTAAATTAGAGCTTAGGGCCCCTCCTACGCACTGGCACTAGGCAGCTACAGGCCTCCTCTTGGCTGAGACAATACAACCGTTTTCGATGGTTATGTAATAATCTGGTTTTCACACTGACACAGAGGGTGGATTTTAAGAGAGTGTTGCCTCTTAATTTCGTCTCAAGTCCTTCGGCAGACATTTTTCAAGAATTTTTTCTCATATTTCACCATCACATGTCGCTGGCAGTCTCAAATATTCACCCTTAATTGCTGATGGCGGAGAGTGAATCTTTGAGTATCCAAATCACTAATGCTGGCAAAACATCATAAAAGTAATTATACAAACGCCGGCAGGACATCCCGTGACAAAAAACGAACAGGCAATACATCAATAAGTGGAGACGAAAGCCAGGACGATTTTGAACGTTTTATTATTTTAAATTTTTTTATTGAAAAAAAAAACTGGGACAAATGTGTATCATTTTTCGACATTGTGTACATATCGTGCATTACACTTGTTTCAGCGCGTAGAAAGTGCATGTATCCCTCCGGAAAAAGAAATTATTTTCAGCGTGTGCGCAGCCACTCATGCATTTTCTGGTGCACCTCTTCATAGGAACGAGTTGCTTTCCTCCATTTCCCTCTTGGGTGGTCCAGACACGTATCAATCTCCCGGTGCAAGGACTGGTGAGTTGGCGGATGTAGTGAGTACACACTGCAGATCATCGATGGTCGCAAGCGTTGCACGGGTTGTATGAGACCAAGCATTATAATGCTGCAAAATGACACCTGTAGTCAGAAGGCAAGTCAGTTAGATCTTGTTGCAGGCCGAAGCTGGTTTTTTAACATGTTGGAATATGACCCACTTGGGATTCCCACCTCCGCCTAGGACTCCAAGATAACGCCTCATTCCTCCCCAAAAGAGATTCAGCAAAACCTTTCCCGCAGATGATTGCGTCCAGAAATCCTTGGGTTTTGGTTCGGGTTGGTGGTTATGTACCAAGATTTCGTCTCCTGTAACGATTCTCGCGAAGAAACCATAACCTTCTCCTTTAAAGCACTGCAAAAGTTCTTCGCAAAAGTCAATGCGTCGCTCTTTCAGTGAGTTGCCGTTTCACTCATCTTACAGACACTTTCCGAAACTTGAGCTCTTCATGAATGATGTGATATGCTGAGCCGTGACTGATATCCACATCTGCGGCTAGTTCATCCAACGTCAGTCAGCGATCTTCCCATCACAGTAGTTTCAACTGCTGCAGTAGACTCCGGTGTCATAGTGCGGTGTGCCTGACCCGCGCAACTCCATTTCCGAGCTTTTTACTCCATTCATCAACTTTCTGCAGAGATACACACGCATCACCGTACTGGGCCTTCATTCCCCAATGGATATCAATAGTGTTGGTACCTTCACTGCTCAGAAAACGTGTGGCAGAACGCTGTTGTTCCTTGGTACATGCCGCAAGCGGAGAAAACTTTTTGATCTAGTATAGTGGCCGCGTTTCGCTTGTATGTAGACATATTAGGGCATTTTTTGCATCGTTGGTCTCAGTATTGTCAACTTACAGAACAATAGCGTGAAATGTCTATTTTTAATTACACTTTTAAGGTTTCCATTTGACTCAGCCTCTTATTAGTGAGCACATAGGGAGGTATTAAATAGCATATTAATGTGAACATGTGAAGATGACTCCATAGTAATTGAAACTGGACATATTGTTCAAACAATTGTGCCATTGGAACTTTTATTTCGTTTTCCTTTTCATTCGTTTCGTTTAAGGCTCATTGCACCATCCACAATATTAAATTAGTGTACACAAATGACAAACAAGGAAAGAAGCATATGAATTAAAAGCTCCCTCTTACAGAGACTAATGAAATGGCAAATACTATTGACACCTGAGCTCAGAGTTGAAAAACCAAGGATGGCGTACAGTATGCTACGGTATTGTCGAATAACATGTACTTTTGCGTTACGATTTTGGTACGTTAACATAGACTATTCTTTCTTTGCTTTGCACTATAAAAATCAGAGGTTATTCAGTAGGAAGTGTTTGTTCATGTTTGTCGTCAATTGGCCTGTGTGTTCGTTGCCTGTTACACCTACATCCACTCTAGCTGAATCAATCTGTGTATCTTCTTCGTTCTGTTAACGCTTCCCAGCATGCCATGTACAAAGAGTTCACAGTTCTGCCTTCCGTTTCCTACGTAAGAGACTCTAGAGTACGCATCGAGTCCATATATTACTATAACTCTATCTACTTGTAAATCAGTTGTATAAAGAATAGCCCGGAGAATAACAAAAAGTCCGACAGGTAATACCGATTCTTCTTTAGATAACAAGAACGATTGCCCCCATTCATATTTTTTCATCAAATAAACCAAACCCTGCAGACGCGTAATGCATATTGGAATCCCCTTCGAAAATGTTTACCTGAGTGGAAATTTATGACAGGGCAGTAATTGTCCATCGTACAATGTCTCATAAATTTTTGAAGGTGTATAGATAGTTTGCCATAGTCCTTCGCAAAACTCATAACGTTGTGCAGTCGAATGCACCAGAATTTGACTATAATAACACATCAGTAATAATTGTTTGGGTTTCTTCGCCCAATATGAATCAACCTTCATCAGATTTAGTAATGACAGTAGTTTCGTTTACTTAACATGTGTGCTGTCACCATAGCGGAGGCAGCCAGTGCACGTCTATGGGTTGGTGCTCGATCTGGAGGCAGCTGATTCGACTCTTGGTGTTGGCGGATATTTCCACTGCCAATCCGTCAACAGGAGAAGTGAGAGTTGCCCATCATCGAACTGTAAGCCTAACTTCTCCACAATGTCTCGTGGAGCGAGGGCAAGAAATGTGATACTGTCGATGACCTACATAAAAGATAGATACATTAATTAATACTGAAGATATTCAGCCCAGTTGGCAATCGTGTGATTATTGCCAGAACATGTTTCACGACAAAATTATCCCATTTTCAAGTGCTTACAAATGTTTATGCTGTTAGGCCTCGTCACACCTTAAAAACAAGCTGCACACGTACATTGTCAACTCAAACCATGAAACCTGACACAGTTTGCAAAGGCACCTCGGGAGCAGTGAATGCACCGGCTTGTGATGTGTCAAGTTTTATGGTTTGAGTTGACCATGCACGTGTGCAGATTTTTTTAAGGTGTGACGAGGTCCAACGAGATAAAAAAAATTTAAGCCCTTGAAAATGGGATAATGTTGTCCCAAAACATGTTGTGGCAATAACCACAATATTGTTTGAATAACAGTTGTATGATGACATCAGATACGTTAATCGCGACAGCGTCCCTAATTACTCGAAGAGTATGCTACGTGCTGTCGATTAGTTTCGCCCTCTACCTTTCCTTCATTTCCTTAATCGTCTATACCAACAAAAAAATAATACGCTCCAGGGATCAGTTTTATTCTTTTCAACTAGACACAAGTACTCATTAGGCTGAGAGAAGGGGCTCTGCTGTACCTCAGAAATCGAGTAAGGGTTACTAAAATCTTAGCGATAGGCTCTCACTCAGTGACGAAAGTCGCAGAAGTTTCTCTGCTATTGCTGTACTTACATTCTGAATACTATTTGAGCTACTCTTCGGAACTTGCGATATCGCTGCCCGTATACGAATCAGTAATTATATACTTAATTTATGAGCTTCACATCCATTCCTCTCTCTGTTCTTAAATAGTTGCTGACTCAAATAATTTCCGACATTTCCTTTCAGTTCGATACCTAAACAGCAGAGTATTTATGTTTCACTTATAATGTGTGTAACTGCTTTCAAAGAGAATTCATGAAGCTATCACGAAATATTTTAATTTTGTTCCTGAGTGAGTTATATTCAGCTTAGTTGCCACTATAATCAAGAAACAATAAGTCACTATACGAACATACTAAACAAACCAACAGCGTCAAGAGTTATTTCTCTGGGAGTAAACCAATCTAATATAAGAATCTCATTCTAATGTGCAACAAAATCCGTTTTTCTTTACTTCGAAGAATGAGGGGTGATATTACAGTATGGTGTCTTAAATAGGGCTATATTCGGATTACCTCACTGAAGCTAAATGTAATCGACCCAGTATATTGCTGTGTCAACAGCTGCGTGTTCCTGACTGGAAATAGCATTTTCCTTTTTGTGTACCAAATTTCCTTTTTCTTCGCTCGCCTCAAAGCAACTCTACTTACATCATACCAACCCCTACTCGAAGAAAAGTTATCTGCTCTACTCAATTACTTTTTGATTTCATAAAACTGGATCAGACTTCTCAATTTTAAGTCAGTTGTCGTTAGTTTCAATTTTCTTTCGTTTATACTAACTCCGCTTTCCTGAAGAAAATTTCTCTTTTTCTGTTTCGATGAAAATGAATATAAAATTAAATGGCTGAACCTGTGAATCTCTGGCACTATGAGTCTGTTCAGGAACGCTGTTACTTCCTGCGATGTGGTTCTAGAGAATTTTTCCGTCTCTTACAAGGCACACGAGGTGTGTCAGAAAAGTAATGAGACTGATTTTTTATCTATCCAAGGTTTTTTTTTTTTTGTCAAACAACAATATTGTATCCTTCACAGTAGTTCTCTTAGGCAGCTATAAACCGGCGGAGTTATTGTTTCCACTCTTCAGCAGCACTGAAAGGCTTAAACTGATATGGCTTTTAATATGTCAAATTCTTTTGAATGTTCTCCAGAGTCCCAAAATGACGTTCTTTTAAGACATTTTTCAATTTCGGAGGAAAAGAAGAAAATCACAAGGACTCAGATTGACTGAGTACGGGGGTTGTGGAGCAAAAGGAATGCCTTTTGAGGTAAAAAATTCCGTGATCTAAGTGGCCATGTGATTTGGGGACGTTGTCATGATGCAGCTTCCACTTGTCTCTAATGTGTGGTCACGCTCGATTCAACGTCAAAAAAAAAAAAAAAAAAAAAAAAAAAAAAAAGAAAGAAAGAAAGCAGCGTTTTGATCTTTGATTTGCACGTTGGAGCCTTTTTCAGTCAACATGTTGTCAGTCTTCCAAAAATTATTTGTGTCAGCGAAAAACTTGTGCTCTGGAGAAGGAATGTTCCCCTAGGCTGTTTCAACTTTTCGAAGTCACACTCTCGGGTTCCCCAAGTGTAACACAGAATTTGATTCCATAACTTTACTCTAAATTCCTCTAATTTTCGTAACACACGACAAAAACTCAACTTCGCTGATGGAACTCTCACAAATCACATGATGGCTGTACGGAGCTGAAAGGGAAGGGAGGAACACACCGGTCTACACAATTAGAACCACACAGCGTTTCCGTATCGCTCACTATGTTGTCAGTCTCATTACTTTTCTCACACACCTCGTATATAGCAGATACAAACTTTAAGGCGACTATTTTCTGATCGATGATATTCAGCTGAGTTGAGGCCGCTACGGAATGTCTACGCTCGTTGTCAACCTAGCTTCATAACAATATTGTGCACCATAGCAAGAAATTAAACATTGTGAAAATAGTGTTGACAGGTGTCTGGTATGGTTCAAATGTCTCTGAGCACTTATGGGACTTCCATCTGAGGTCATCAGTCCCCTAGAACTTAGAACTACTTAAACCTAACTAACCTAAGGACATCACACACATCCATGTCCGAGGCAGGATTCGAACTTGCGACCGTTGCGGTAGCGCGGTTCCAGACTGAAGCGCCTAGAACCGCTCGGCCACTCCGGCCGGCTCTGGTATGGTGCATAGTGGATATTATAATTATTATATTTATTATTATTATTATTATTCATAAAAATGAGTAAAGTGGCTGTATAGGCCCTGCCCCCGAGTCGCCATCAACTTTTGTGTCACTTTCGCGATAAGCTATCAGTTGGCTGCCCTGGGAGAAGGAGACGAGGTTTGCTACCCGTTAGCTTTGGAGACCTTCGTGTTGGCTGGAAGTCGGAATCGGATGAGGATTATGGCTTCTCAGTTAATCAAACACGTTCTTTGCAAATTCCTATTTAATCGCAAAATGGACAGTTTCGGCCGTGGGCAAGACAGTAGAAAGGCACGAACAGAACGGAGAATAACTATACTTTACTGTACTGTATTGTCAATTCATCGTCCAAACTGTTATTATGTGCTTTTTACAAGTATTCTTGAACTTCCCAGCATACTGCAAAGAGAGCCGCCGCGCTACAATACTGTTGCTTCGTCGGTGGCGGTCGGCCTTTCCCCACCTGGAAAACTCCCGCGACTAGCTTCTGTCGATTTCTACAGCGTATTGTTCGTACCTCCGTTCTGCGTTCTCACAAGCCGAAGTTCTGAACTATTCTCCTTGTGGTACACGAATTTTGTTAGCTTTGAGAATCTCTGGACTTCAAAAAAGCACAAGGGAAACCTCCTAACATATAATTAGCAAGTTTTGCGTAATTCTAATTTTTCTTATTAGTTTTTGCATTCACAAGGCAGTAGGACCTTTTAACTTGTTTGGAATGTGCTTTTATCGCATGCGTAAAACACAGATGGGAATTCGCGAATATTAGGTAGCTTGTCGTTTTTCTACTTCTTCAACTTCTTCTTTGAACAATTATTTCTTTCCTAGATCTGACTACCATATCTACGTACTCGTATAATATGGAGATAAATCTACGAAGTATCGTAAGTACGAGGCCTGTTCAGAAAGTAAGCTCCGATTGATTGCCAAATTGAAACCACAGTGAACATCAGAAATGTTTTACTTGTAACAATTAGCTACACCTTTCAGCTACTTCTCTACGAGTCGCCGTTCTGACTTACACTTTTGTCATAGCGTTGTACCAACTTTTCAATAGCCTCATCATAGAAGGCAGCCGCCAGTGCTTTCCGCCAATTCTCCACGCTGGCCTACACCTCGTTGTCTGTGTCAAAATGTTGTCTTCAAAGACAGCGGTTCATGTGACCAGAGATGAAACTCAGGGGGAGACAATTGCAGACTGTATTGTGGGTAATCTAACATTTCCATTTGAAAACGATGCAGGAGCATCTTCATTGCCCCTGCAGAATGCGGCTGAGAATTGTCGTGAAGACGAAACAGCACGACAGTTATGTAATGTTAGCTGCATAGCTTCAGGCGAAATTTCTCACCAGGCCCTCGTACTTGGCGGCAGACACTATTTTCTAGACATCTTTACGCACTCACTGCGAGCTCAGAAATGAGAAGAGCGACGTGATGCTAACTGGGGTTATACTAGAGACACTACCCAACACATCTGTGCAAAGCTTTATCGGATTTTCATAGTCGTTTCCATTTCGCGACCGATCGGAGCTTACTTTCTGAACGCCCCTCGTAGAAACAGAAGATACGTCTCTTTCAGTCCATCGATAATAGAAGAAGTTAGAAGAGGGAAACTTCGGATATGATACCAATAAATAGCCCATGTCATACATTAGTAGGATTTCATGATAAAGAACAAATGTGAATAAAACTGAAACTGAATAGAGTTTATCAATATTGAAACTGAAAAGAAAATGGCGTCCCTTTCCTATTCGAATCAGCAATGTCCATAGTTAACAGAGTATTAGTTGACAAGGCAACGATTCGGAAACCAACAGAATGAATACTGTACACACGTAAACGAAAGAGGTAATTATTTAAATTTTTTGTGGTAAGTTCCTATGGGACCAAACTGCTGAGATCATCGGTCCGTAGGTTTACACACTACTTAATCTAAGTTTAACTAACTTGCGCTAAGGACAACACACACACACACCCATGCCCGAGGGAGGACTCGATCCTCCGACGAGGGGGAAGCCGCGCGAACCTTGGCAAGGCGCCCAGGACCACGCGGCAACCCCGCTCGGCGTAATTATTTAACAGAATAATTTAAGTAAACAGCAAAGCGAAAAAGAATATCCCAAATGGAACAACGCTGTTACTAAGGAGGAGCCGGGAATTGAAGAAAACAATAATAGGAAAACGATGTAATATACTGAACTGAACGAAAAGTATACGTAAATTTCTTCGACAGGATATGAGAAGATACAATGAATTTTTGATGAGAGAAACAACAGAAAAAAATGAATATTTGATGGCACAAACAACTGAAAACAATTAGAGCATGAAGAAAACAAACAAAAATTTACAGCGGCTACACATCAGATTCGCCAGATAAGATGGTACATGGCACAGTAATTAAAACAGGATGCTGATTAATAATACAGGCCGGCGCTAATAACAACATTGACTTTAAGTAGTGCCCGATGAGTTACATAAACCCATTCAAAGTATAAAGAAAGGAGTGTCACCTAAAGATAATGGTGTTTCATTAAAATGGTGAAACGTAATACAAAACTGTTTACAGATTGTCTACAGAGGAACAAAATACAACAAAACTAGGACAATACTGGAACAATTCTACTTCATGACGAAGGAGACAGACAAGATATAAAACTCATAGCTCTGTCAGACACGTCTCCGTAATGTGCCAGACGTATAGTGCTTTATCCAGACACATAAATAAGTTCTCGAGAAATGAATATTTGTGTTGGATTCGTAGATGTTCGCAAGCTGTTTACTCAGTTTCTACTTTATCTATAAAAAAGCCCTTGGAAAGCAAGACATGTTAGTATACTGAAAAATATATACGTCGATGCCACGGCTTTCAGTTGACTAAATCATCAAAGTGAAAAATTTAAAACTGAAAGAGGAGAAGGGTCAGAAGTTCCCTTATAACTAATACTATTCTCAGCACTACTAGCAGTAGTTTAAGCCTTAAGCCAGGAAAGCCAAGAAGTAATCCCAGTTAATGGAACGTATCTGGCCTTCTTTAGCATTGCTAATGATAGTCTATTGCTTATCTCTAGTGCAGGTAGACATCAATAACAAATGTAAATGAATGTTTTTAACGGAGAAAATCTGTATAATACTCATGAAAATCAGTTATAATAAGATAAAAATAACGCACAAAGAACTCATCAAAAAAAATTAGAAATTAACAATGAGGTCACAAAGCCAGACGATGAATTATTGTACTTCGGGCAGTTAAAGGCATTGGCTGGACAACAACAGCAACGAAGAGAATAGCATAATTGGCCTGCAGTGTCTTTTATGAACTAAGTTGGTTTTTCAAAACAAAAATTCAGATGAGTCTGAAAAGTGATGTTCACATGCAGTGAGATATGGACTTTCTGCCCGCCCCGATAGCTGAATGGTCGCCGGCACGGTAGCTCTGCGTGTTTGGTCAGAGGGTAAGCTGCCCTCTGTAATAAAAAAAACTGAGTTAATGGATCAACAATGTACTTACACAAGCGTCATATGACGTCCGCCCCGAGCAAATACAACGAACATTAACGAAAAAAATGAAATCAACAACAACAAAAAAGCGTGACGGACTGCCGTCCTAAGGGCCCGGGTTCGATTCCCGGCTGGGTCGGGGATTTTCTCCGCCCAGGGACTGGGCGTTATGTTGTCTTCATCATCATTTCATCCCCATCTGGCGCGCAGGTCGCCCAATGTGGCGTCGAATGTTGTAAGACCTGCACCAAGGGGGCCGGACCTGCCCCGTAAGGGGCCTCCTGGCCAATCACGCCAAACGCTTCATCATCACCACCATGTGCGCAAACCATTTAAAAATTGTTTCTCAGTGACCACAGAAGAGATGGATGTTGAGGACTACTAGAAGACTCAATAAAACAAGACAAATCTGTTAGCATGCTGGCGTTGAAGACATACTTATGTAAAATTGTCCTCAAATCGCAGTGCCTCACTACGTATAGTCCTGTTGGAGTTGTAGTGGACTCCTTCTGTCCTGCTCCGTTGCAGCAGACTTCACCAACCAGTTGTCTTGAGACTTGCAGCTACACTCTGGCCTCCCAACCGTGGTAAAACGTAACTTTTTTTGTGTAATCATTGCCAGAAGTGAAAGAAATGATAAAAAAACAGGAAGATATCGCATGACCGATAGAAGATTGAACTTATGACCTTCGGATGTGAGGTGTGACAAACACGAAAGTCACCGACCAGCTGTAATTAAAGTGATATGGAGACTTGCACACCGAACATATCGTAAATGGACCAAGGAAGTTGTTTCCGGGATTTCAAGACGTAAGGAAAAAGCGAACGACCCTGTAATTAATTATGGGTAAATTATATTATTAAATACGCAGGGGCAACGTAGTTGCGTGTTGACGAGCGTCGAAGTTCATAATGCACTGAAATGCCGCGAGGAAACCTTTAACGCACATGGGATGACACACAGCTCATGATAACGAGCAGATAAAATGACATTCTTAAATAGTATGAATTCTTCCCTGGAATTGTTTTAATGTCAGGATTTGTTACGCCGTAAGCATTGCAAGTTTCATTAAGATGTGAAACTACAACACACAAGAAAGGGATTTGTGTAAATTACGAGTGGAAGACCTAGGTTTAAATCTATAGATTTCTCTAATGTAATTATTTTACTTGACTTGTTTCAAAGTGATACTCACTAACAAACTCATATAACAATGTCGAAATGGAAGCCTTAAAATATTCTTCTTTTTGTTTTCTTACAATATTTGATAAGTAACAGGAACTTCATTTACCAAATTACGTTGCACTTAGTCGAAAATTCTAGCTTTTAACTTTAGATTGTCTTCCATTTCTTTATCTTGCGTCAACTAACGTCCAGGCTGAAGTCAACACCGGCCGATGTGGCCGTGCGGTTCTAGGCGCTTCAGTCTGGAACCGCGTGACCACTACGGTCGCAGGTTCGAATCCTGCCTCGGGCATGGATGTGTGTGATGTCCTTAGGTCAGTTAGGTTTAAGTAGTTCTATGTTCTAGGGGACTGATGACCACAGATGTTAAGTCCCGTAGTGCTCATAGCCATTTGAACCTATTTTTATTTTATTTTATTTTTTTTTTAAGTCAACAAGCTATGCTTAAGCTTCCACAAATACTTTTCACCTATTGACATTTTTCCTTCTTGACTTATTGGAATTGCTTTCTCTTGGAGACCTTTCCACTTCTTTCTGTACTTTGGCCTACCTTGAATTCCTTGGTTATTTATAACAGTTTTTTTCTAGATCTCCATGCGCTTTTCCTTAGCTATTCGCATTGAGTTTTCAAAATGTACACATTTCCTTGTCATGTGCTAGGACTTGCTCTTTGGGTGTGACCATATTACATTTGTCTTCTCTTTTCTAATTTCATATCTAAGCTTCTCTGCATGTTTGTAAATGGCTTTGTGATTTCTTAATTCAAGTGTTTCTGTATTCTCCTGTTTCCTAATATCTTCTACCGATTTTTTTCGTTTTTCTGAAGTCTTACTATGCTTTTATCCATACTGATGTTGATGTTTCTGATGCAATTCTGGCCGCATTACTGTTTCATAGTGATAAATCGTATTTGTTAGAGAGTGAGATTTTACCTTAAATTTCTTTTGTTGTGTGGAATGCTAAGTTCATCTTTCGTAGTTTTGCTCTGATATCTTTTTGCCAGTCATTAGGCTGGATGATTTCTCCTACACATTTACATTTGTCTGCTATTCTGGTACTTCCATATAGTGCGCTTATTTTTGATGGTGCAGTATTTTTGCTTGTAGGTAAAGGGGGTGCCCTCCTTGGTCCCTGCTCCCATTTACAAACGAACCCCTGGCACGCCACCCACGGCTAAATGGGTGAACAATTATAGACCCTGGACTTCTTGCTCAGGTGGCAGTATCAGTTGGAGAGGACAATACTTGAAATATCTTTCGTATCTCTGGCACACGATTCTTGGCATTTCGACCAAGGCACCCATCCGAAGTAACGTCCAGCTGACAGCAGAGCGATTTCCATGTGCTTACGAATAGCAATTAACGTACACAGTGCTCGAGAACCGAATTCGCAATGGTGCTGCATTTTGACTGGTGCAATGTTTATCTGAACACTAAATAATTAACTTGAAATTAACCTCTCTGGAATTGTATTAATGTCAGGGTTTGTTGCGCAGTAGGTGTTGCAAGTTGTAAGATGCGAAGCTACAAGGCACAAGAAAGTGATTTGTATAAATTACGAGAGGAAAACGTAGGATTAAATCTATAGATTTCTCTGACGTAACTATATTACTCGAACTTTTGGTAAGTGATACTCACTAACGAACTCATATAACAATGTCGAAAATAGTGTTAAGTTATATATTATGTTGATAATATTAACTACTGTTGAAGTAGGAAACTAAGCAGAGTGCTACATGACTGCATAATTTGCGCGAAACATAGTAGTGCAACACAGTGGTTGAATTTGCAAGTGCGAAGTTTAGGTCGCCATTGTAAAATTTCAAACACTGACTGGATGAAAGAGATCAGTGAGCAGAAGAAGTTGAATTATCGCCCTAATCGTGTAAGTCCTACGCTACAGTGAGGGGCTAACCATTTTATGAGCAGATATTTCTGTTAAAGTTTACGGAATACGAAACTGCTGTTCACAATTTGCTATAAAATACTCGTAAACATCGGAAAATTCTCTAAAACATACGATATGGTACCTTTATCGCGTAAATACACAACGAAATCAGGGAGTGATTTCTTTTGAGCGAAGATAGTGTTGCCATAAGCTTCCAAGAAGGACAAATGAAGTTTACGGTTCACGATGTGGCATGAATTTTGCGTGGCATTCGCAAATGTTCGAAAATATACAATACTTGCGATACACACTAGCAATGACACAATTAATAAACGATTATGCGAAAACGACATAAACAGTAAAATATTATAATCCAGCATTTTGATTCGTACGTATCTGGCCTCACACAAAGGCGAATCCGCAAGTCGGCTTGTATTCGTATATGTAAATATACGGGCGAAACTCACGAGTGTTTTACTTAGCTGGATTTGTGAGAATAATATTGTGTCAAAGATGTACACTGCAGCGTCAGTTTAGCGCACTCAAAATAGCGAAAATCGTGGAGCATCAACAAAACAGTGGCTCTTGGTGTGGCTAACAATGCAAATCAAGTATTATTAGTATTCTGGCCTTTTTTAGTTATTTCTTACAATTACTGATTTATTCTCTCTTAAACCCTGCTGATATTCTCCTTCTTCTGTAACCATTCAATTTGAAATATTATGAGAAATTCAGCAGAAAACAAATCGTGCTACGTGGAGAAAGGATTAGAGATATTTTCCAGCCATTTGGTAAAATTCCTACTCCTCAGATATTTTGCATAAGTTTAACTAGAGCCATCTGTGTTCGTCTTACACTGTATGTTGTCCCGCTGTTACGTCATTCTCTCATAATGAGTCGTTCCACATCATGACGATTTATCGGGCAAAATGATCCTCAGGCCGGCCGGTGTGGCCTAGCGGTTCTAGGCGCTTCAGTCTGGAACCGCGCGACCACTACGGTCGCAGGTTCGAATCCTGCGTCGGGGATTGATGTGTGTGACGCCTTTAGGTTAGTTAGGTTTAAGTAGTTCCAAGTTCTAGGGGACTGATGACCTCAGATGTTGTCCCATAGTGCTCAGAGCCATTTGATCCACAGAACATGAAATTAATTAACTAACTAATGATACAAATTCTTCATGGAATTCACAGTTGTTCCTATATCTTCTTCATTTGGTGGTTGGACTGGTTACTGATTGACTATAGGCTTACTAAATGTTAATGTTCCTTTTGTCTCCTTCCTATTTAGTATTTATCGAAGAATTTGGCTTAACTTATTACTTTTTTTCCTTACAAAGGTTGTTTTATTCTCTACTAAAACACATATCCTGTCTGAAATTTCCTTAATTTATTTTTAAATAATTCGAAAACATTCCTTATATTATGTTCCTTGACATTGCGCTCAGTCAGATCTAAATGCTATTTTTCGTACTTTCCCTGACGACTTTTTTACAGCTGCTAACTCATATTCTTCTTAGGAGTATTTTGTCTTGTTTTTATTACGGTACCAGTTTCTCAAACATTTAATCATTCGTCTACTGTTCTGTTCCACTCCATCCTCCTAGTGCTTTCAAGTTTTTTTCGCTGGTGTCGAATGCCAGCGCTAGTTAAACCTTCTTTCACTTTTTTCCCATTTCCTGAATCAAATTCTTCTTACACCTTGATAAATTTTATATTATTATCTTGAAATTTTATTTCATCATATTTTATCTTTGGGGCATTAGGTATACCCTTGTTCTGTTGTTGCTGAAGATAAGAGTCAAGGTTTACGTTGATCCCTATTTTAAACACTTACATTCAGTAACTCT
Source organism: Schistocerca piceifrons (assembly GCF_021461385.2). NCBI lineage: Eukaryota > Metazoa > Arthropoda > Insecta > Orthoptera > Acrididae > Schistocerca > Schistocerca piceifrons. The sequence goes on from NC_060140.1 coordinate 323,728,574, forward strand.
TTGAAATCTAATTTAATAGAATTGGACTGTCTCTGAAATATGGATGGAAGGGACCATCGTTTCATCTGCCATTTGTGAAGAACTGAAGTCCGTCTTTAGTGGGGTCTAGCATTTATCCAGGTCGTTATCTTCCGCTCGAGAAGTCTTACGTTTTCATTTCATTACTCATTCACTTTACCGCTATTGTCCACCTCGCCGCCCCTTCCCCGTCAACAGATACAAAGAATCATCTAGATTGTAATAAGACACATGTGCATAGTTAACATAGTACGTGCGATCGAATAATTAACGAGTAAATATTTTCCTCTTCATTACCTCAAAGTATCTCTCAATGAAACAGCGATTAATCTGTTTATTTGATAAATTAGCTGCACTCAGAAAGACAACATCCCGTTTGCAACGGTGTTTAAATGAATTTAAATTGGAGATGTTCCCAGCTCCACGAAAACATGTTATTGTTGCCTCCACCGAAAAGAAAAAGTGACGACAACTGCACGAAAATCAATTAAGTTTCAGGAAGGGGAAAGGTACCGACAGAATCAACAGGTCTAAAGTACAAGGACAGATGAATAATGTTAAGAAGGGTGTGACACAAAATTGCAGCTTAGCAGGGTTTGTCAAATTGTACGACATCGAAGTAATGAAAGAAGTGAAGGAAAATTTCGGAAGAGGATGAAAAGAGGAAGGGGAGCAGATATAAGTGCTAAAGTTCGCTGGCGACGTGGCTTAATTTAACGAAGAAATAGACTATCCGATCAAAAGTATCCAGATCCTATTAATGGACTTCAATTTGGGGTTTGTGCACCCTTCGCTAATGTGATGGCTTGAACTCTCCTGGAGATACTTTCAGTGGCGTGCCTGAATGTCTGTGGAGGAATGGCAGCCCATTCTACCTCAAGGGCCAAAACTAGATAAGTTAATGCTGTTGGACGCTGGTATCATCGCGAAGGCATTCCGTTCGGTTCAGGTCGGGACTTAGCGCAGGCCAGTCAGTTTCAAGGACTTCACTGCCCACAAACCCTTGCCTCACAGATGCTGCTTTATGACAGGGTGCTTTGTCATGCTGATACAAACAACCATCGTCTCCGAACTGTCCCTCTGCTGTACACGGAACACAGTACTGTAGAATGTGTTCATATCCTTCCAAATTTGGCGTTTCCTGGAGCGCAACAAGGGGACCACACCCTAAACAACCGAGCGAGGTGGCGCTGGTTAGCACACTGAACTCGCATTCTGGGGGGTTGACGGTTCAAACCCGCGTCCGGCCATCCTGGTTTAGGTATTCCGTGATTTTTCTAAATCGCTTAGGCGAATGCAAGGATGGTTCCTTTGAAATGGGACTGCCGATCTCCTCCTCCATCCTTCCCTAATCCGATGGGGCCGATGACCTCGCTGTTTGGTCACCTCCCCCAAACCAAACATCCAACCAACGAAGACACTAAACAGGAAAAACACCCCCATACCATAACATCACTTCCTCCATACTTCTCTGTTGGCGCTAAACATTATATGTCAGGCCACGTTCTCCAGGTATTCGTCAAACCCAAACCCTTCATCGGAAAATTGATATTTGTGGTAAGTTGCTATGGGATCAAACTGCTGCGGTCATCGGGCCCTAGGCTTACATACTACTTAATCTAACTTAAACTAACTTACGCTAAGGACAACAAACACACACACACACACACACACACACACACACACACACACACACACACACACATGACCGAGGGAGGACTAGAATCTCCGACGGGAGAAGCCACTCGAACCGTGGCAAGGCGCCCGAGACTGCGCGGCTACCCCGCGCGGCCCTTTCCATCGGATTGCAACAGGGTGCCGCGCGATTCATCACTATAAATCACTCATTTCCAGTCATCCAGTGTTCGGTGGCGACGCTCTTAACACCATCTCAAGCGTATGAGTGTTTACGTAGAGCTGTTCGACCACTGTATGCCAGTCTTGTTAATTCCTTATCCGCATTGTCCTAGCTGGACTGATTATAGCACTTTTGAAATCACGAGTCATAATACCGCTGACTTCATGCGATATTTTCAACTATTTCTCGCAATGTTGGACGATTCAGCTGTGGTTGTTGCTTTGCACATTACCATAAGTTGACGAGGGCAACTTTGGAAAGGATGAAATGTCTGATTCGGTACTCAAGCGGCATCCAATGACTAACCGGCGTTCGAAGTCCCCGAGCACTCCTGATCGATCCTGTCTGGTATTAACTTACTGCTTCTATTAGCGCAATAAAGTCCTCACCGCCTCCTTTTGTAACAGCGGGTCCGCCCCTCCTGACTACTACAAGTATATTCTGCATTACATAGGGATGTCCAGATACTGATAACATTATCAGAGTTATCAATGTTAGTTGTGAAGGTGTACTAGCTTCTGAACACAGCGATAACTACAGAGGAGAATACTGGATGGAGAGAAAGGAGGAAAAGGTAACCTGCCGAAGTTTTGGAAGTAGGTGGCTATGGCAGAACGTATGACTAGAAATTAAAGCATGATGCAGTTCGTCTATGTTCCGAGAAGGAAAGTTTTGAGTGAGCCATATTTGAGTAAGACAATGGATGTAGGAGATGCTTCTATCGTTTTCTCTCATAATGTATAAACTGCGTAGCAAATGGTTATTATTTTACACAAGCTCAATATCATCCTTTCAGCTACCATTCCAGTCCTTCCTTGATTATCGTACCACTAGTAGAGTTTTCTCACTCATACTTCGTAAGATTCTCGTAGGGAGTTATAAAACCGGTAGCAACTCAGTCTTGCTCCCATATTAAGACCCAGCTAGAAAGGTCATGACTCTCCAAAACACATCTAATAAGATCACGAACATTTCCTGAACTCACATGTGTTACGCTTGTTTGTATACGTTTCAGTTATTTCTGCAGAGTCTATAGCGGACTGTACTTTGTAATGAAACTTCCTGATACTTTATATCAGGAGGTGAGAGCCAAGCTTGAGGCCGAAATTTGATAAAGTTTGAAACATTGAGGAACTTATATTTCGTATTCCACTGAATTACGTCTATCGGTCGTTGTATATCATAATATCAAACAGATAATTAACGATATAAGTCGACGTGAGGAACTGCCTGGCTATTCTAGACATTTCCGAGGTATCTTAATAAGGTTCGAATTATCGTCTCGAAAAAATAAGTTTTCTATTGTTGTGGCGTCCTTCAGTCCGAAGACTGGATGGATGCAGCTCTCCGTGCTAGTGTATCTTGTGCGAGTCTCTTAATATATGCCTAATTAATGCAAACTTTATCCATTTTAATCTGCTTACAGTATTCATCCCTTGGTCTCCCTAAATAATTTTAGCACCCCACATTTCCCTCCGCAATCAAATTGGTGATTTATTTATTCCTCAGGATGTGTTCTATCAACCAATACCTTCTTTTAGTCAGGTTGTGCCACAAATTTCTTTCCTCTTCAGTTCGATTCAGTAAACTGATCTATCCATCTAATTTTCAGCATTCTCCTGTAGCATCAAACTTCAAAAGCTGCTATTCTCTGCTTGTCTCAACTGTTTGTCGCCCATGTTTCATCTCTTTACAAGGCTACAGCTCACACAGATATTTTCAAAAAGAGGTTCCTAACATTTAAATTGATATTAGATGTTAGCAAATTCCTCTTATTGAGAAATGCTTTTCTTACTATTGTCAGTATGCATTTTATATCTTCTCTGGTTCGGAATCATGAGTTATTTTGCTAATCAAATAGCAAAACTCATTTACTATTAGCAACGTCATCGGCTAACCAAAATGTTTTTATTTCTTCTCCCTGAACTTTCCCCTTTGTTTTCTTCATAGCTTGCTCAGTGTACATACTTAATAACGTTGAGGATAGGCAACAACCCTGTCTCACACCTTCTCAACTATGGCTCACCTTACGCGTCCTTCCACCCTTGTAGTTCCTGTGCAAGTTGTAAACAACCTTTCACTCTCTGTATTTTATCCTTGCTATCTTCTAAATTTAAGAGTAAAATACAGTCCACATTGTCGAAAGCTTGATTTAAATCTGCAGACGTTAGAAATGTAGTTTCCCGCTTCCACAACATATCTTTTAAGATAAGTCGTACAGTCATTACCACCTCGTGTGTTCGTACATTTCTCCGGAACCAAAACTGATTTTCCCGAAAGTCGGCTTCCTCCAGTTTTCCATTCTTCCGCAAATAATTCGTGGCGTTATTTTGCAACGATGACATACGACAGTGATGGTTCGTTAATACTCACACCTGTCAGCACATGCTTTTTTTTCGAGTTCGAATTATTACAGTCTTCCTGAGCTGTGATGAGATTTCGCCTGTCTCAAATATCCTGGCACACCACGATGCATAGTTTTGTCATGTCTCGCTCTCCCAATGATCTTAATATTTCTGAGGGAATGTCTTCTACTCGAGGGGCCTTGTTTCCACATAGGTCTTTCAGTGGTCTGCCAAATTCTTCTTGCGGTATCATATCTCTCATCTCATCTTCCGCATTTCCTCTTCTCTTTGTATAATATTGTCCTCAAATTTATTCCTTTGATGTGGACCTTCAACATATCATTTCCACCTTCCAGCTTTCTTTTCTTTACTTAGTACTGGTTTGCCATCTGGAGTCTTAATGCTCATACAGTTACAACTCTTTACTGCAAAGGTCTCTTTAATAATCCTATAGGGAGCATCTGTCTTTCCCATAGTTCTGTTTGCTTCTACAGCCTTGTATTTGCCCTTTAGCCATTTCTGCTTAGCCATTTTGCACTTTCGCTCAATCTCATTTTTTAGGTCTCTATTCTCTTTCGCATGCTTCATTTGTGCATTTTCGTATTTCCTCTTTCCTTCAGATAAATGCAGTACCTCCTGAGTTATCCACGGATTTCTTTTTACCTGTTTGGTCTTATACCGGCTTCCCTATTTCATCTCTTAAAGCTATCCATTCATCTTGTATTGTACTGCTTATTTCAGTCCGACGTATTTAATATTTTGCTTGTTTGGACGTACATGTATACAGCTCTGGTACACAATGAAAAACCAGCTACACAGGGCAGCACCACAGTTCTAGAGGTAAAAGAACATAATGGCGCAGTCCATCTCCAGTTTATTGTCAATCGGATGCGCAGTATTGTTTTGGCTCTCATGCGGCGCGCTAGGCACTGTGACTCTGGGATTTCTCTGCGTACCGGAGCTGCAGACATGTACCTAGCAACAAGCAAAAAAAGTTAATTGCGAATTTAGTGTTTCGCAGTGAGAATTAAAACGGTATGACTGCTGTTCGTCCAGTGCATAATTCGTTCTTCAGTACTTTTCAAAGGTGTCTCATGTTTACCGAAAACAGAACTCAACTGAAAAGTAAAAACAGCCGTGGAGCGTTTAAATAACTTACTGGAATGCAGCGGGGTGACGTCATCGACAACCGACGATATTTCGACAGGTGCACACCCTGTCATTTTCCAGGCAAACCTGCAGAAAGTAAGCACTGTGCAAGGGAATTTAAAACCTCGGTTTGCAGTGCAATTCCGAAAAGACGACACACACACACACACACACACACACACACACACACAGTAAACACTAGCTCCACCACGCATCCGACGTTGACCAACGTTAGACGTTATCGATCGTGAATATTAATAACCAACGGATGAGGTGCCATTAACTCTGTCCCTCTTTTGTTTGACCAGAGCAGGATTCCAAGTATAATTCAAACAAAGTCCTCCATCTCTATTTATAAAGTCGCTCGTTAGTGTAATCTCAACTGCTTTCTTAATAACACTATCTCAATGACAGGAAGTGAGTGACAGATTCGTTGTGTTTGCGTCACTTCACAGGCAGACCAGTGATAAGGCAATAGACTGAGGTGACAAGAGTCATGGGATAGCAGTACGTATATATATAAAAAGGCGGTAGTATCAAGTGCGCAAGGTATGAAAGGGCAATGTATTGGCGGAGCTGTCATTTGTACTCAGGTGATTCATATTAAAAGGTTCCCAATGTGATTGTGGTCGCACGACGTTAATTAACAGACGGTGAATGTGGAATTGTAGTGAGAGTCAGACGCATGGGACATTCCATTTCGGAGATCGTTAGGGAATTCAATTATTCCGAGATCCACAGTGTCAAGAGTGTGCCGAGAACACCAAATTTTAGGCATTACCCCCCAGTACGGACAAAGCAGTGGCCGACAACCTTCATTTAAAGACCGAGAGCAGCGTCGTTTGCGTACACTTGATAGCATTACGTGAATAACCGCAGCAATCAGTTTGGAACGTACGGCAAGCGTTATGACAGTGAGGCGAAATCTGGCGTTAGTGGGCTATGGAAGCAAACGGCAGACATGAGTGCCTTTGCTAACAGCACGGCATCGCCTGCGGCGCCTTTCATGGGCTCGTGACCGTATCGGTTGGACCGTACACGACTGGAAAACAGCGGCTTGGTCAGATGAGTCCCAATCTCAGTTGGTAAGACCTGATGTTAGGTTTGGTTCAGATGGTTCAAATGGCTCTAAGCACGATGGGACTTAACATCTTAGGTCATCAGTCCCCTAGAACTTAGAACTACTTAAACCTAACTAATCTAAGGACATCATACATATCCATGCCCGAGGCAGGATTCGAACCTGCGACCGTAGCAGTCCCGCGGTTCCGGACTGCAGCGCCTAGAACCGCACGGCCACCGCGGCCGGCTGATGGTAGGTTTCAAGTGCGGCGCAGACCCCACGAAGATATGTACCTAAGTTGTCAACATGGCACTGTGTAAGCTGGTGGCGGCTCTGTAATGGTGTGGGCAGTATTTATATGGAATGGACTGGGTCATCTGGTCCAATTGAACGTATCACTGACTGGAAATGGTGATGTTCGGCTACTTGGAGACCATTTGCATTCATGGACTTCATGTTCTCATGACTCTATGCTCTTGGGATTTTTTATGGATGACAGTGCGCCATGTCACCAGGCCACAGTCGTCCGCAACTGCTTTGGAGTACATTATGAACAATTCGAGCAAATGGTTTGGCCACTCGTCGAACATTTATGGTACATAATAGAGAGGTCAGTTCGCGCAGAAAATTCTGCACCGGCAACACACCCGCAATTACGGCAGGCTGTAGAGGCAGCATAGCTCAATATTTCTGCAGGGAACTTCCAACGACTTGTAGAGTCCATGCCACATCGAGTTACTGCACTACGCCTGGCAAAAGAAGCTCCGGAACGATATTAGGAGGTATTCCATGACCTTTGTCACCTCAGTGTATTCTGCAATAGCAGATTTGCTCGGCTGTCTCAAACATGTGAGACGCTTATGCTCAGTACATCAGTTCTCGGTGGTCCTCCATCGGTGTATTGAGTGTAAACTCGCTTCCCGCGCCCGGGTTCCCGGGTTCGATTCCCGGTGGGGTCAGGGATTTTCTCTGCCTCGTGATGACTGGGTGTTGTGTGATGTCCTTAGGTTAGTTAGGTTTAAGTAGTTCTAAGTTCTAGGGGACTGATGACCATAGATGTTAAGTCCCATAGTGCTCAGAGCCATTTGAACCATTTGAGTGTAAACGTCATGCGCACTTACAACAGCTAAGCAATTGTGCTGTTGCAGAACATTGTCTTGGCACCGATAGCTTGAGATTTAATTAGTGACATAAAAAGAGATAACGGTGGTTGCTTAAATTCTAAGTGGAATCCATGCTCTCTTCCAGGTCAAATAACAGAGAGACAGAGGTGGGCTACTTCGCCTGTTGTTTATTAATATCCCCTATCGATAACTTCTGATGGCGGTCATATATTTGGTTGTGTTATGGTGTTAGTGTTTAAAGTGTGTATGTCTGTCCTTGTGTATGTGTGGACCTGTGTGTATGTGTGTGCGTGTGTGTGTGTGTGTGTTTGTCACCTTTCTCCATATGCTCTGCGTACCGAGGTTTTAAATTTCCTTCCGCAGCACTGTCTCGTTGCATTCGTGACTTCAGAATCAAAGGCGTACACCTGCCAAAATATTGGCGGTTGTCAAAGACGTCATCGAGCAGCATTCTCGTAAGTTATTTCAATTTTTTATACGTTGGGAGGAACTCATGTTCCAAATCGTAGGTTGGATAATGAGAAACGACGAGAGAGTGGCTTATTAACTGTTTTCTACTTGTGCTACAGCGCATCGCAGCATCTGGCCACTTTGTGTGCAGGTGAGCAATGAAGAACTGGCAGAAACCAAAGGACAGCTGGGCGATGAAGACGGCGGCGAAGAAGGCGGCGAGGATGGCGGCGAAGAAGGTGGCGAAGAAGGTGACGAAGCAGGTGAGAAAGAAGGTGGTGAAGAGGGCCGTGAAGAGGCCGGCGAAGCAGGTGATGAGCCCGAGTCCAACGGCGACCACGAGAACGGCGTGGGCGAAGAACAGCCCGTGGCCGAGGGTGTGGTCACTGGAGAGGGAGCGGGCCATGACGTGCAGCAGGGACAGGCCGACGTCTGGGTATGTGCGAGCAGCGCCTGTCCTGCAACCAAAAAGTTTTAGCTCTTTCTGTGCATTCACATGGAGATATTTATCTTATTCTATTTGCCTACTCTTTGACAATCTGAAGCAAAATTACTTGTTCAAGTGCCTACCTACCTACCTAATAAATTTGGTGTGTAACTATAATGTCATGAACATTTGCTAGTATGTGCAAAAAATTCCTGTAAACAGTAGTCATATTAAACGGTAGAAATAGCAGATGCAAGCCGCTCTGTCAAGTCCTGCTACGTCTCCACAGGTTATGTCGAACAACTTTGGTTGCAGTGCTTCACTGCTGTTGAGAAGTATGATCGAGATCGTTACACATCTCTTGGCATTGGTTATTGGTTTACTTGGGAACTAGAGAAGTACATTGAAGTACTGATGTTGCTTTTTCTAATACTCCTGCAAACGTCTGCAGTTATGTCTCACTTTTCATATACTATGTTATACTATAATGAAAGTTCTGCAAATTCTAAATAAATAATATATGCTCAACAAATAAAAAGGAAAACAAATACTCTTTTGAGGAGAAGATGATTACATCTGTCATCCAACAGTGAACATTTCTGCGTGATGATTCAGGCTGGTTTTATGACAGCTTCCATCTTCGTAAGCGACAATATTCACCAGATACTGGCCAACATAAAGAAAATCTGAGGAGGTGTTCATAACCAAACTGATCCATAAAATCTTTCATGTGGATTACTAGTCCTAGAGAATGCAACTGAAACAGTCCCTAGACTATAATATTGGCCCTGTGGCCAAATACTCTTCCACAGTGTTCGTTCTTCTGTGTCGTTGAATGTGGAAGACCGGAACGTCCATTTCAAAGGAACCATCCCGGCATGTCTGCTAAGTTATTTAGGGAAAGATCAGGAAACCTACATCTGGATGGTCAGATGCAGATTTGAATCACTTTCCTCACAAACGCGTGTCCTGTTTCTAACCTCTGCTCTTTCCTAGTCAAATAGTACCGTGTTTCGGAGCCCATGTTAAAATTTTTTCCCATTATAACGGGTGGGTACGTCAGTTAGGCGGAAGCATGGCTAAGATACGCTTACCTCCTGCAGTAGCACTATACGTAGTGAGTCGCTGCGCTGTTCCAATCATACATCGAGTTGTTGACATCCTAACCTTTACGTACCACTCTTATTCCCTAGATTCTAACATTATTTTATTATTGTGATACTGTTTGCATGCTACTCAATGATTACGTATCTCTGTGTCTAATGCGAATGACGATCATGTTGCCTACACTGTATCCTAAGCGCAGAGCTCTGCACCTCTGTCTTCATACAGATGCACTGGGCACACTGTTTTCGTTCTGCAAGTTTAACTGTAATTTCCTACTAGTAGTTTAACCCATCGCTTTTCGTGAAGCTTCCATTTTCGTGCATGAATCAATGTACGTAAAACTGTCGTGTTATTAATTAGAGTTGTGTATTAGCATGCTCTTTATCTTCACTGATTGTAGGCTGTTTTCCACATGTATAAGCAAGTCTTATGATGAAGATGCTAGCTGTCCACTTGCCATCTTCACTGTTTTGCACATTTCGTGACATTTCAAATTTTGGACGGATATAAAACCGTAAATTGTCACAGTTTATTTTCACTAAATAGCCTGTTGTGGTGTGCGTACTGTAATACCTTCGGTACACACACCATAAGATTATTTGACTTGTCGCTCTAACGAAGTAGGCGAGTGTCAGCAATATGTCTCGCGGTCTTATCGTGGCGTGTTTATCTTCTGCCGTTAGGTCAGACGACAGAAATGCCACTTGCACGCTTAGAGTAGCAGATTGACGGTGACCAACTTTAAACAGAACTTGATTAATTTCCACACACATTTATTAAAATAATAACAAGCATAAAAATAACTTAACTTGGTTCTGGATGCTATTTGCAATTGGCAATCTGAAGTTCCTTTGGTCTTAGTACGTTAATCTTATTCTCACATATCTCTGATACTTGACAAAGTGTCTAGTCATTTTTCTTCATGGCTATGTACAGGAATATGGTAATCTTATTAGGCGCAGGCTGAAACTTGACTATAGACTGGTACAGACAAATGCAGACTAATACAGACTGACTAATCGGAGGTCAGTACACTCGTTATAATACCTCGCGCGTTCAGGTATCACTGCGCGAGTGTGATCCGCGAGGAGAAAAGGTTCTACATTAGCAGCAATCTCATCGGCTGCGTTACATATTAATACACGGATCGGCGGAAGCAGAATTTGGTCCGTCTCTAAGACAGCGCCATCTCGTAGTGCGGAGACGGACGAGCGCTGCGCCTGCACTGTTGTGCTTAGCGGGGCGCGCTCTAGTGGGAAAGTTGTGTACGTGCTGACTACGCGGAACTATGTACTCAACACCTCTAAAATATTTTGAGATGTCTCATAGATACGAAAGAATCTTTTCGTTGCATTAATTGATATAGCAAGAATAATACATAGTATGCACTCACTTTCCGTTTGTAAACAACTAGGTTAGAAGTACGTTAACTACATCATCTTGTACTTTTTCTGAGTGAGAGCAATATTCCGCACTGGCTGTAGCTGGTTGGATTAAAATATCCCTTTATTTTGCATCCGCCAGTACTGTGCAGATTCGGCTGTGTAGCCATTTTCAAGTGATCCAGTAGTACAATCCATCAGGTGAAGCGTCCTCCAAGCACGTGACTATGGAGCTGACCAAATGTGTCGTTGTACACAGTTAAGGACACTCTTACACTCTTATATGGTATCAAGATCTCTTCTATTTACGAGACACTTCGTGTCATGTCTTTAATTGTAAAGTCAGCCCAACACGCTACGTTTTTACACCAATGCGCGACTTGAAGAACGCTTCTACTATAACCCGAGTCTGTTATTGTGATGGTTTATGCAGCATAACCGAAACTGAGAAATAGCGGTGAAGGCAAAATAAACTGACATTTTAATTCATTCAAAGCACACCGAAATGGCAGAGTGTAACAATTCAGAAAATGAGAGATGGCTGTAATCCTATTGCAACCAAAACATATTTTACTCGTGAAATTTGTTATATGTAATCCATTACATCCCATAATGAAAAATGATGCCAATAATTACACGATTATAAAGCCCACTTAAACGCAGACACTGATGAATAATGTTGGTCTAAGACCTTTGTACACTTACCTAATTACTTAAAACTCGTGTTAAACAAGCAAAGCTGAGTTTGAAAATAAACCGAAAAAAATTTTGTGGGCCTCTCCTTTTACTTTGTACAGGAGCTCTTACTTAGAATCTTATAGCTTAAGTAGTTCATATGGAATATATACTTCTGTCACCATATTACATTTTTGCTGTTTATATAGCCATGAATAATAGCTAAAAAGTCATTACTTAAGACGAATTATGTTTGATAGCATGTAGGGATGTTCGACGATTATCGGAATTTATGAAATATAGGTGTTCGGAGTTTAGACAACGAAGCTTTAATATCGACAGCACCGTCAATAATTGTTTCGTCATTTGAAATAACTTTTTTTCTGAACATTCCCGTAACGACTCCAGTGAAATACATAAATAAAAAAATGGGATCTGGAATGCTTTTTGTTAAAATATGTAGTATGAGCGCTATGTACCGCAATGACGTAAAAAATTAGTAATTCTGACATGTTCATGAGAGCGAGGAAGCTGAACAAGGCAAGACAGAAAGGAAAATAACTTCCATTAAGAAAAATAATATTTCGTAGATTGACCGTTGCGAAACAGGTGGCATCGGCCGAATCATACAATATTGCTCCCACTTACAGTGTTGCACAGCCTTAGCCTGCAAACATGTGTTCACAAAGTTAGTGATAAATGAAATACTTGTAATGGAGGATGCACACTTCGATTTTATGTAGTGTAAATTATGACCTTATAAGAGTTGTGAAAGTTTGTTACTCTTAAATCAGCTGCATGACATGCATATTTCCCACATTTTCTAAAGTGTGAGTTCTTTACAGTTATGCTATAGCGATGTACTAAGCTCTGGTGTAAGCAAATTATGAATTTATTATTATATTAAAATAGTTATATATTTATCATTATTAAAGTTCCTGGTATGTGATGCGGGATTCGGTGACGGGAAGAGGGGGAGGGGGGAGGGGGAGGGAGGTAGGGAGCTGCGGGGAGGGGGGGGGGAGGGAAGGGAAAAACTTAAGTCACTGTCGGCATAACACTGAAAGGAGTCTACACATTAAACAACATCAATGACAATTGTATTTGTTTTGGGATGCAGTCTCGTAGAATTTTTAAGTGACTTCATATTCACCATATTTATTTACAAGATGATCTATTGCAGTTTCGAGGGTAGGTAATTTTGAAGTGGTTACAAGTGCTGAAAACAGCTGCAGTCAACATTAATAAACAGAATAAAAATTACATGTGTCTCGATGTGACAATGGCCGTGATGAACAATAGAGACCACACCATTCTTGTTCTCTTTATGTTGAACACTGCTGTATTTCCAGCACCTTTAACAACTTGAAAATGACATAGGGTCGAAACTGCAATCGTGGATATTTTAAATAAAGTAGTACAATTGTTGGTGAATATGGAGTCATTTAAATAAGACAACAATTAACTCGGGAAGAGTGTAGGCCACGCTCTCATTTTCGTTTCCTCCAACAGAGGAATATGAACTTATATGCTTAGTTTACTTTGGTTTACTTTACTTTAAAAGAACCGTGACTTCCCCGAGAGCTAATCCCTGGCTTCGTGCCTGGGTTACAGGCGGTGTTAAGGGTGAGGGTGTATCAAAAAGAATCATCCGATTTGGCACGTCTATATTTCTGAAACTAATATACATGTACAATGAATTTTGTTTTTTGATGAATGGGAAACTCAAAGAGAGTTTTTTCATACCTTTTCATTCTGGAAACACCCCCAGGTTGTGGCAAAGCCATGTCTCTGCAATATTCTTTCTTCCAGGAGTGCTAGTTCTGCAGGTTCGCAGGAGAGCTCTGTGAAGTTTGGAAGGTAGGAGACGATGTACTGGCGGAATTGAAGCTGTGAGGACGGGCCGTGAGTCGTGCTTGGGTAACTCAGATGCTAGAGCACTAGCCCGCGAAAGGGAAACGTCCCGAGATGTAGTCTCGATCCGGCACACAGTTTTAATCTGCCACGAAGTTTCTTTTCATAGGTGTTCAATATGCCCCCTTGAGATGCACGGCATGTGTGAATGGCGTATTAAAATTGTTCCCATACTGCAGCAAGCATGTCTTGAGTTACAGCTTCCACAGCTGTTGTTATGAGATGTCTCAGTTCATTCATTGTTGTTGGTAACGGAGGCACATAATCAATCTTTTACAAACCCCCCAAAAAAATAATCACATACAGTCAGGTCCGGTGACACACACCCGCCAGGGTAGCCGAGAGCGCTAACGCGCGCCGGCCCCGGATCGAATCTGCTCGGCGGATTAACGACGAGGGCCGATGAGCCGGCAAGCTTGGATGTGGTTTTTAGGCGGTTTTCCACATCCCACTAGGTGAATGCCGGGCTGGTCCCCAAGTGCCGCCTCAGTTACACAGCTCGCAGACATCTGAACACATTCGCACTAGTCCATGGATTACACTCGATGCAGACAGTTGAGGTACACTAATTCCGTCCCGGGGGGGTACGGGGTGGCGGCAGGAAGGGCATCCGGCCATCCCTTAACCATTAACTTGCCAAATCCGAATAATGATGGCTGACCCTATGTGCCTGTGGGAAAGGTTCAAGCGATACATACATAGGTTAAGTGACGTTGGAGGTCAATGATGTGTTCGGCGTTCGACGTCTGTATCAGACACTCGGGGACGGCCTGGCGATTTGCCTTCACACACACAACCTGTTTCTCGGAACTGCTCGTGCCATCGTCTAATGTTCAGTGTTGTAGGAGGATCCACACCATACCTAGTACGAAAGTCAAGCTGAACGTTATTACTGAACGTCAAATACAAAACACTTTCTGTTGTCCTGACACCATTTTTACTAGAACTGAACTGGGCGCACACTGCTGCTACCTAGCTGGAACCATGTAAAACTCGAGAATTTGCTCTTTCCAACAGTACGTTGTTCACGTACATAACTCAAATAAGATAATAGTTATGATTTTTAAATAGGATGATTCTTCTTGATACACCCTGCATTTTGTGCAGTGTGGTTATGTTTGTCCCAGTCTCAGTCGTCCATAGTGTGAGGCATAACCGACTGGAAGTGCTCCAGTACGATTAGTCCAGTTGTCTAGTTTCTGCATTACTCGAGCTGTAAATGTAATTTTCTGTTTCAACAGACACGCTCCTGACTTCTCCGCGTGTTGCTCGATAGTTTCGCCGTTGTTGACAGGTGCGGAGCGAGGAGGAAGACGAGGGCGAGCAAGCGGACGACGAAGACGCGGCAGGGGAGGACGAGCAGCAAGACGCGGAGCAAGAGAAACCAGAGGACTCAGAGCAGGCGGGGGACGAGGAGGTGTCGAGGCTGGTGGCGGCGGGCGACGTCGACCAGCTGGCGGCCATGGTGCTCAGCGGCGACGGCGGCCGGCTGGCGGGGCTGCGCGCGCACCACCCCGACGTCCAGGCCTTCCTCGACAACGTGCCCGCCTACATGGTCAGTCCCACAAAGCAACCTACCTACGTAGGCACAAAAAAAAATGAAATGATCGTATACTATTATTGGCATGGAGTGGTTGGGCTCCCTAGTGCAATCCTTTCCGTTTTACGCCACTTCGGTGACTTTCGCGTCCCTGATGATGAGGTGATTAAGGGCAACAGAAACACCCAGTCCCTCAGCCGAGAAAATACCCTATCCGGCCGAGAGTCCAAACGACAGCCCAGGATCTGTACAGGCAGCAATGTTAACCACTAGACCACGAACTGCATTCTGTAGGCGCACAGGAGGGTACCAACAAGCAGGGTAATAAATTTTTTTTATTATACTTCTCAAATCACACTTAACTGCCTAGCAGAGGGTTCATAGAACCACCTTCACAATAATTCTCTGTTATTCCAGTCTCGAACACCGCGAGGAATAATCGTAATTTCTGTGCGAGTTCTGATTTCCCTTATTTTATGATGATGATCGTTTCTCCCTATGTAGGTCGGCTCAACAAACTATTTTCGTATTCGGAGGAGAAAGTTGTTGACTTAAATTTCGTGAGAAGATCCGTCACAATGAAAACCGCCTTTGTTTTAGTAGAGTCCACCCCAAGTCCTGTATCATGTCAGTGACATTCTCTGCCCTATTTTGCGATAATACAAAACGTGCTGCTCTTCTTTGAACTTTCTCCATCTACTCCGTTAATCTGAGACCCCCCAGCAGTACTCTAGAAGAGAAGGGACAAGGGTAGTGCAGGCAGTCTCTTTAGAAGCTCTGTTACATTTTCTAAGTGTTCTATCACCTCTCTAGTACAGTTTAGCACCTTTTCTCGCAGACTCAGTGTGCCGTGGACTAGATGTAGGAAGTCAACTCTCTCCACAGTCCCTCAACAAAATCTCACAAGCACTGTCGAATCAAGTACTGCGTCCATTGTTCTACTGAAATATTAGAGTCGGGCGGATTGTGTACAGGATTT
The DNA here is from genome assembly GCF_021461385.2 of Schistocerca piceifrons. Classification (NCBI taxonomy): domain Eukaryota; kingdom Metazoa; phylum Arthropoda; class Insecta; order Orthoptera; family Acrididae; genus Schistocerca; species Schistocerca piceifrons. The sequence goes on from NC_060140.1 coordinate 323,744,605, forward strand.
CCTGGGAGTGCGGTAGCCCATGCTAGGTGTGGCGAATCCTTTGCTGGGAGAAATTTTGTGGTAAGACGTCAACACTATGATTCATACACTGAAGCGCCAAAGAAACTGGTACAGGCATGCATATTCAAATACGGAGATATATAAACACGCAGAACACGCCGCTGTAGTCGACAACGCCTATATAAGACAACAAGTGTCTGGCGCAGTTGTTGGATCGGTTACTGCTGCTACAATGGCAGGTGATTAACATTTAAGTGAGTTTGAACGTTGTGTTATAGTCGGCGCACGAGCGATGGGACACAGCATATCCGAGGTAGTGATGAAGTGCGGATTTTCCCCTACGACCATTTCACGAGTATACAGTGACTATCAGGAACCCGGTAAAACATCAAATCTCCGCCATCGCTGTAAGAACGGGATCAACGACGAATGAAGAGAATCGTTCGGCGTGACAGATCATATACAACCGCTCATTTGACGAAAGGTCTGTTCCTAAACACTGGAAAGTAGCACAAAAATGGTTCAAATGGCTCTGAGCACTATGGGACTTAACTGCTGTGGTCATCAGTCCCCTATAACTTAGAACTACTTAAACCTAACTAACCTAAGATCATCACACACATCCATGCCCGAGGCAGGATTCGAACCTGCGACCGTAGCGGTCACGCGGCTCCAGACTGTAGCGCCTAGAACCGCACGGCCACTAAGCCGGCAAATTAGCACAGGTCACACCAATATTCAAGAAAGGAAATAGGAGTAGCCGATTGAATTACAGACCCATATCACTGACCTCATTTTGCACTAGGATATTGGGGCATATACTATACTCGAACAATATGAATCACCTTGAAGAAAATGACTTGTTCACACATAACCAACACGGATTCAGGAAGATCGTTCTTGTGCAACTCTTTATTCCCATGAAGTAATCAGTGCTGTCGACAAGGGATCTCAGATCGATTCCATATTCCTAGATTTCCAGAAGGCTATTGATACCGTTCATCACAAGCGTCTATTAAACAAATTGCGTGCATATGGAGTATCGTCTCAGTTGTGTGACTGGATTCGTGATTTCCTCTCAGAGAGGTCACAGTTCGTAGTGATAGACGGTAAATCATCGAGTAGGGCGGAAGTGAAATCTGGCGTTCCGCAAGGTAGTGTCATAGGCCCCCTGCTGTTCCTGATTTATATAAATGATCTAGGTGGTAATCTGAGCAGCCCCCTCAGATTGTTTATAGATGACGCTGTAATTTACAGTCTAGTAAAATCATCAGATGATCAATTTCAATTATAAAATGATCTAGAGATAATTTCTCTATGGTGCGAAAAGTGGCAACTGGCATTAATCAAAGTAAAGTACGAGGTCATCCACATGGGTACTAAAAGAAATCCGATAAATTTTGGGTATACGAGAAATGGCACAAATATAAGGGCTGTCAATTCGACTAAATACTTAGTAATTACAATTATGAGCAACTTAAATTGGAAAGACCACATAGATAAAATGTGGGGAAGGACAAACAAAGACTGCGCTTTGCTGGCAGAGCACATAGAAGATGCGACAAACCCACTAAATAGATAGCCTACATTACACTTGTCCGTCCTCTGCTGGAATATTGCTGCGCTGTGTGGGATCCTTACCAGGTAGGATTAACGGAAAACATCGAAAAAGTGCAAAGAGGGGCAGCTCGTTTCGTCTTATCGCGCATTAGGGGTGAGAGTGTCACTGATATGATACGCGAGTTGGGATGGCAGTCACTGAAACAAATGCGGTCTTCTTTGCGGCGAGATCTATTTACGAAATTTCAATCACCAACTTTCTTTTCCGAAAGCGAAAATATTTTGTTGACACCCACCTACGTAGGGAGAAATGATCATCATAATAAAATAAGAGAAATCGGAGCTCGAACGGAAAGATTTAGGTGTTCCTTTTTCCCACGTGCCATTAAAGAGTGCAATGGTAGAGAAGTAGTATGAAATTGGTTCCATGAACCCTCTGTCAGACTCGTAAGTGTGAACTGCAGAGTAACGATGTAGATGTAGATGTAGATGAAGTGCAACCCATCTGCAAATTGCTGCAGATTTCAGTGCTGGCGCATCAACAAATGTCAGCGTGCGAACCGTTCAACGGGACATCATCAATATGGGCTTTCGGAGCCGAAGGCCGACTCGTCTACCCTTTTATAACTGCACGGCACAGAGCTTTACGCCTCGCTGGGCCCGTCAACACCGACATTGGACTGTTGATCACTGGAAACATTTTGCCTGATCGGACGAGTCTCGTTTCAGATTGTATCGAGGGGATGGACGTGCACGGGTATGGAGACAACCTCAGGAATCTATTGACGCTGCATGTTAGCAGAGGACTGATCAAGCTGGTGGAGGCTGTGTAAAGGTGTGGGGTGTATGCAGTTGGAGGGATATGGGACCCCTGACACGTCTAGATAAGACTCTGACAGGACACACGTACGTAAGCATCCTGTCTGATCACCTGCATCCATTCATGTCCATTGTCCATTCCGACGGACTTGGGCAATTCCAGCAGGACAATGCGACACCCCACACGTCCATAATTACTACAGAGTGGTTCCAGGAACACTCTTCAGAGTTTAAACACTTTCTTTGGCCACCAAACTCCTCAGACATGAACATTGCTGAGCATATCTGGGATGCCTTGCAACGTGCTGTTTAGAAGAGATCTCCACCCCCTCGTACTCTTACGGATTTATGGACAGCCCTGCAGGATTCAAGATGTCAGTTTCCTCCAGCACTACTTCAGACCTTTGTCAAGTCCGTGCCACGTCGTTTTTCGGCACTTCTGCGTGCTCGTGGGGAACCTATACGATATCAAGCAGGTGTACCAGTTTCTTTGCCTCATGAAGCATGTAAATGTTGATGCAATTCCGTGCAGGTCCAAATAAAACCAAACAATACCAATTTTACTTAATATGATAAAACACATTCTAAAACAAAGCAAAAAAAAAACAGCGCACCACGAAGGAATTATCCGAATGGGACGGAAATCGGTAGATGTGACGTACATACACAGGCATACAAATGATTCAGACATATTGGGTAATTTATTCAAGAGAAGAACTTCACGAATAGAACAAGTCATTTTGTTCGCCTCTGGCTCTTATGCAAGCAGTTATTCGTCTTGACATTGACTGATACAGTTTTTGGATGTCCTGCTAACGGATATTGTGCCAAATGCTGTCCAAATTAAAATGTCTAAATCCCGAACTGGTGGGAGGGCCCTGTTCATAATGCTGCATCAGATATTTAGTGCGTGGATGAGATACCGGATGCGCCAGGTGGTAGTGAATCAAAGCACCTACAGAGATGTGTTGTAATAGACGTTGGAAAGACTATGTGTGAGAGCAGATGTGGACACAGTTTTAGGTGCTGTAAAAGGAGGAAACTGCTATGGTTTTGTCCAGTAACGATTGACCCAGGAGGAACTTTGGGGATGGTTGCTGGAATCGTCCGGAGTTATGACGAAGCTGTCCAACGGTTCTAATGCTATGCCAGAAGCAGGAAACTGTGGCAGACATGTCTAGAGGTGGTTCACCCTGGAAAAGCGTTTGGGACAGTGGCTGCGAATCTCTGGTGTGGAAACGTCAACCAGCTGTTTCATAACCTACATTTGCTGTATGTTGGAAAGCAAAGACTGGACCTGAGGCGTCACTTCCATGTTGAGGATGAACATCTGGAAACTAGATATGTTGTTCAGAAAATTACTATCAAACTCATCGCGACGTAGGAGCCACACACACACACACACACACACACACACACACACACACACACACACACACACACACACAGAACACACACAAATACACTCACAGATAGTCTGGGGTGAAGAATATGCTTGCAAGTTGGTCAAGTACACAGAAAAATATTACTTACTTTGGGCTGGAACTTGGTACTGGAGCCGAAAGAGGCGCATGGCCCCGAAAAATCCTCGTCACCAAATGTTAAGGGACGGAACTTGGAGGTGGCACTAAAACTGATGGAGGTGTTAGGACCTGAAAAATCCTCATGACCAACCGAAATGGAACAAAAACAAAGAGCAGGCACAGCTCAGGTCGAGGTAAACAATATAGAACAGTTTTATTAATAAATGCATCAATGGAAAGCTCCTCTTGGAGAAAAGTTAATGACTTACAATAGATCGTAAAGTTTCGTAACTAGCACTGAATTTGCACAAGTCTGAACGTATGCTGAAGGTCTTAATGATGAAACAGTCAAAGTCTTACATCAGGATCTCTTCGCTTCTGTGGGCCATGTGATCGAAAATAGTTACTCTAGTATCTCTAACCTGCCTGGGTATTTAGGGTGGAGCAGCGCCACTCCAAGCCAGTCTTCCATCGAGCTGTGGCCCAAGCGCTGGCTGCACCTGGAGTGCTTCAATAAGAGTCTCTACCAGAACCTGTGCCGTGCATGGCACCATGCCAATAGTCGCACAAGATACAGCTTAACGTTTACTCGGTAGAAGAACGTTGTACGAAGATAAGGTTGACGACTAATACCAAAATCCTGGTTACTCCCAATGCGAAGGCCACTACTAGTGATAGTGGTGAAAAACACTGGCAACTCTGTCTGTTGGCAGTGGCTGACGAATGTTAAAATGTGTGTGAATTCTTAAGGGACCAAAATGCTGAGGTCATCGGTCCCTTGACTTACACAAAACTTGAACTAACTTATGCTAACAAGGGAACCTCCCCATCGCACCCCCCTCAGATTTAGTTATAAGTTGGCACAGTGGATAGGTCTTGAAAAACTGAAAGCAGATCAATTGAGAAAACAGGAAGAACTTGTGTGGAACTGTGAAAAAATATGCAAAATATACAAACTGAGTAGTTCATGGCAAGATATGAAACATCAAGGACAATGGAACCGCAGGAGCGCCGTGGTCTCGTGGTAACGTGAGCAACGGCGGAACGAAAGGTCTTTGGTTCAAATCTCCCATCGGGTGAAAAGTTTAATTTTTTATTTTCAGTTTATGTGACAAACTCTTACGTTTTCATCACGTTTTTGGGAGTGATTATCACATCCATAAGAAAACCTAAATCGGGTAAGGTAGAAGAATCTTTTTACCCATTCGCCAAGTGTACAAGTTAGGTGGGTCGACAACATATTCCTGTCATGTGACGCACATGCCGTCACCAGTGTCGTGTAGAATATATCAGATGTGTTTTCCTGTGGAGGAATCGGTTGACCTATGACCTTGCGACAAATGTTTTCGGTTTCCATTGAAGAGGCACGTCCTTTCGTCTACTAATCGCACGGTTTTGCGATGTGGTCGCAAAACACAGACACTAAATTTATTACAGTGAACAGAGACGTCAATGAACGAACGGACAGATAATAACTATGCAAAAATAAAGAAAGTAAAATTTTCAGTCGATGGAAGATTTGAACCAAGGACCTCTCGTTCCGCAGCTGCTCGTGCTACCACGGGACCACGGCGCTCCTGAGTTCATTTTGTCCAAGATGTTGCCTATGTGGCCCATGTACTACTCAGCTTGTATATTTTGCTTATTTTTTCACAGTTCCACACAACTTCTTCCTGTTTTCTCAGTTGATCTGTGTTCTGTTTATCAAGGCCTATCCACTGTGCCAACTTATAACTAAATCTGAGGGGGGTGCGATGGGGAGGTTCCCTTGTAAGAACAACACCCACACCCATGCCCGACGGAGGACTCGAACCTCCGACGGGAGGGGCCGCGCAATCCGTGACATGGCGCCTGAAACCGCGCGGCTACTGACGAATGGCATAGCTTTGTACGTAGGACAGGTTTTGACTGGCACTGCGTAACACACATACAATTCAGGCGAGATGATCAGTGATATCTTCAGTGCAGATGCACACCATGCTCAAACTCTTATGGGAATAGGCGAAATGTCGCGAGTAATGAGGATAATGGGCAACGGGCACTACATTTGTAGTGTGAGGATAAGTTGAGAATTTGGGTCTGGCGGGTCTAGGGTAGTCCTTGCAGTTGCAATGACCACTGTGTCCGGATGGCTTAGTGGTCAGAACTCAACAGAAGAATGGCTTGGAGCAGCGTTGTGGCATCCTAAATATCCCCGCTACGTAGAGATATTAGAGGAACTATTTTGGATCACACAACCTGCGGACAAAACAGAGCCGCAGGGCTGGTGACATCTAGTGGCGTTCACACTGCTGCCAGCTGCCCAAGTCAGTGAGCGTGACTGAAGCTCTGTCATTTGTTGATGTAACCCCCTTCTGCATTGGGCTGTACACATACCACAGAGACGTTGCAGATCTGCTGCTCAAGCAGCCCATACACCACAGCATGACTCACAGTTTGATAAATCGAGCACAGCACTGCATCGACGTCAACAATGGCATTTCCAGTACCTTCCGTGATGTTCATTAATCTGGATCAGTACTAAGTCAGTCTCATTATACTCAAACTCCAGGCCAGGTTTGGTTTGCCCATCTTGTATAAGAAGGTCTGTCAGAAAGTAATATCTCCCAATTTTTTTCTATTTCAGTTGTGCAGTACATAGTGACTACATGCAGGAGGTATTGTCCGCTTTTCAGTGTAATAGCCTTTCTTCCCAACAGTATTTACAAGCCTTCGAACACGTACTGTCTCTGATGCTAGGTCAACAGTGTACGCAATTTTCAGTCTCCCGAACTGCAAACCAACCACTACTATTGGTTTCCTTTAATGGCCTAAGCATGTTGGAGTCTGATGCTGATGGTTCTGGTCTGAATAGAGGACGGGGAAAGATTTACCTCCAAAATTTTGTGTTTTCAGTTGTGCTTATTCAGTCTTCGCCACATTTCATGAAAAAATATCAGAGTTTTTAGTGGGTGAATTCGGTGATGACCTTAGGATATTGCTCTGTTGTGTAGAACTATTTGTTTCGTGTTCTCGAAAAAGAGAAATATATATCCATCACGTAGAATGTTTGTTCAGTCACTGCAGATGCTCCAATTGCGATCGTCTAATGATGTTTGCATTTTATGCACGGCGGCAGGGCAAGCGCCAGAATTTGCTGATGTCCACTGAAACACACACAGAGACATTAGTCAGATGTCCATGAACACTGATCGAAGTTTCACATTCAGCATTCAGGAATTCCATTACAGCCATATACTTAAAATGCTTAAAGTGCTGACAACACTCGATGGGGGATTGCGGGTACGAACCCTGATGATAGAAGAAATGTAAGCTGGTTGACAAGGGGAAGAGGTGATGGCTGGTTAGAATATTTGGCACTAATGGCCTGAATTAAATTCTAGATATTTGCTCCATGGCTTGAATGCCTTTGCTGATGGGGAATGGTCGGCATAAACCGGTAAAGATCGGAAACTTTCACTCAGGTATCATGTTTGCTTCAGCATCCGCTTCCCAGCGTTTGAGATCCAACAGTACTGAAGCGAAGAAGCGACAAGATTTCCGTTGTTAAACATGAGCGAGCAGTGTAGGTATGTAATATATTGATTATTCCACGCTACCGTAGTGTTCTCTTGAAGCTGTGAGAAAGGAGGACAGGCGCTCCAAGGCGCGGAAGCAGAGATGATGCTGAGGGCAGACGAAACTAGGAGAGATATTGTTATATGAAGTAAACCGTAAGGGGAGAGCCTTGCGAAAATGCAGACACCCTCAGACGTTAGTTACTTTTCAAGGAATTAACACGTAACTTCATATGTCGTCTAGACGCTGTGGTAGGTTGCCACCGTAGAACTTTGTAACCAACAGGCACGTATGAGCGTATAAAGCTAGCTTGATACCAGCCCTGAGAACAGCAACGTCAGTAGGCTCACAAGGGTTAGAAAGAGAGCGAGAATGCCAAAAAACTGTTGACCTCGTAGTCCCTACTCCGGAGAGCCCGAGGGGTGGGGCTAAGTGACATATAACAATAATTTTGCAAGCCTTATTTGGCAGAGCAGTTACATTTAGCTTTCAGCTGAACAATGTTGATACCAAATACGGACTTAGTTGGTGCAACTGCATTAACATGCCCGCCTTAGGTGCAGTAGAGGGGACCTAACTAAACCCTAGAACTAGCCTCCAGTGTATTAGTTAGTCCTGTCTGGAATAAACAACAATTTCAAAACCCCGTTTGTCCAAGAGTCTCCACAACGAGTTCCCTACCAAGTCTCACCACCTGCATTTCTAGCAAATGCCTGTACCAGTGTTGGCTCAGATAGAAGAAAACAATCAAATGCCTTCACTGTGAATTGTCCTTCTGCCTTCTGCTCTGTACCGCTCGGGAGCGCAGACTGACCAGTAACCACTTTTCTCCCTCTCCCACCTATGTCAGGACACGACAGGTGGCGCCTGTGTGAATCAGGCGCACTTTCGCCTTACAGGCAATATTAGCAATAGAAGTCTGTTCCGTAGTTATCATTCTTTTACGACATTACCTGGATGGTATGATATTGTGACAACAGCACGCGTTTACAGTTTCAGGCCGAGGGAACAGTTCCTTCTTATAGGCAGAAAACAGGAACACGAGAGCTAGGAGAACTGACGTACCTCTTCAGGTTAATTCTGAAATTGTCTTTTTTTTCTGGTTTTGGGTCCTCTTTGTCTCTGCACCATTGATAGCGCTATTTCGCTACCCCCTTGATACAATTCTGGTAGGTTGCCAGAGCTGTAGGGGGGGGGGGAGGAGGCAGTGTTTCTTCCTCCACATTGCTCCTCTCCCCCCAGAAGGCTAAATACGGTCAAGCAGATTGTTAAAATTTACTATTTTGTCAAATTATTTGTGCTGAATCAAGCCTAGGTGCCAAAGATGGGGTGCCTAGGAAACCTGCTTCTCGGATCGCTAAACAACAATTCAAGCAAATCGTATGAACGATTTTTATTACGAAAAGTACATGACAATACTTTGTGTTAAACAGATGTGTTGCAAGCAAAGGGCGACAGACAAAATAAACAATGTTCTTCAGTATATACAATTCCTAAGTCGCTGGTCTTGAAGTGCCTAATCATGATGCTGCTGTAGAACTGGGCCGCGACCAGTCGGCGCGGCGCTTATGTCCTCTTCGCACAGAGGCCGCTGCCGTTGCGTTGTCGTCCTGGAGAAGGGTCGGTCAGCGTGCAGTTGGCTGACGTCTTCTTCACAGCATTCTCTGCTCTCTCGTTTCCGACTGGCGCGCCGGTGCTTGACTTTACGCCTTAACAACTTGGTATTGTGCTACTTTGTTTGAAGTCTTCATGAAACATAGATCGTTTTTGAAATGTCTGAGAGAAATTTTAATTAAAAGCCAGTTTGGCGTATGTTGCTTCTGTTGATGTTTCGCACCATATGTTTAGAGAGAAACAGATTTTACTACAATTTATCTCAATGTATTGTGAGTTTCCATTACTGTGAAAACTACGATCAAGGATACAAACAAAAGAGCACTGGAAACTTCCAAAATGGTAGAGGCGTTGCATTTTTCTTAGCCATATATTATGCAGGAAGAGAATAATACGAACATCAGTATTCAACACACAAATAGAAGCAAGAATAGAATGAAATAAAAAATATCTGAGTTCTCCAGTTCTCCAACAAACGATACAAGTATTCCCATGTGCTGGTATTTAATGAATTTCTATTAGAGGACCACGTAGAAAGGAATATATTACCGCTTAGCTGTGTCTTCTTTTTCAGTGTGAGTGCGACATAATTCTGACGTGTTATTAAAAGTTTGACTGTCCATTCACAGACAATTTCTGAGTGTGACATTTCCTGTAGAATATTTTCATGGGTATGTTTTTCTCTCAATTTCAACCATTCCCTGACCGAATATCTCGTTTTTTTCTTATTTTTCTTTTTTTTCACAGTGCACAAGTCATTTCAATAAACGCTTTGTCTGCATTGGTAACGATTCCCACTAGTGGCAAATCAGACGGTCGAGTAACATTAATGTGGCCACTGACTGTGTTCGACGTCAACGTGCAAGTGCCACTCAAGACGGCAGATGACAACACTAGCAGTGGAGAGTATATAAAGCGTGTCGGGAGGGGGTGGGGGCGGAAAAAGTGCAGTCGTTGCCGTAATGTAGTTAGGGAGTGATTTATCTGATGTCCAAAACGGCATGAAGACTGGTTTGGAAAATGACACTACCCAAAAGTGGCGCTGGGGCAACTGTGGTGCACCATGGGCCAAGGATGACAGGGGTGAACAATGGCTGTGGAGATGTGTACATGCTAATAGACGTGTAACTATTGAGCAACTGACCGCCCAGATGAACCAGGGGGCTACCAACAGTGTAACCTCAACGACTGTTCAGAGAACGTTGCAGCGTATGGCTCTCCACAGCAGGCGCTTGGTGCACGCACCCACGCTGGTTGCTATTCATAGGCGACGAAGGCTGAAATTTGCACTCGAATACCGTATCTCAGCGGTGACAGGTGATCTGTTCAGATGAATCACATTTTATGCTCCATCGGACAGAAGGTCATTGGCGTGTACAGCGTGAAACGTCTGAAAGCAAATATTCGCCGGAAGGGTGCAAACCGGAGTAAGGAACGTTATGGACTGAAGAACGTTTTCGTGACATTCCCTTGCTGATCTCGCCATTCTGAAAGCTATAATGGAGAATCAAAAGTATGCATCTGCTCTTGAAGACCGTGTCCACCCCTACATGCAGTTTATTTTTCGTAGGGACGATGGCACGTACCAGTAGCACGGTGGAATACGTCACATAGATTGCAGCGTACGTACGTGATTTGAACAGCACTAGGATGAGTTTACCGTACTCTCCTGGCCACCAGAATCACTGGATGAAAACCCAGCCGAGAATCTATGCGACCACCTCGATTGGGCTGTTCGCGCCAGGAATCCTCAACCGAGAAATCCGGTGCAGTTGACGACGGCACTGGAGTCGACACGGCATCACATCCCTGTAGGTACCTTACAGGACCTCACTGATTCCCTTCCCGCACGTCTCACAGCCGTCCGTGCTACAAAGGTGGCTATTCAGGCTTCTGGCAGGTGATCACGTCAGTGTGACTGGTCATTCTGTTTCACGACACGATACGCACAGCATGACAGCGTCTCCAAAAGTGAGGTTAAGTTTGAGAGAACGGGTTGCTACGTACTAGGCGTTTGAGTCCGGAACCGCGCTGCTGCTACGGTCGCAGGTTCGAATCCTGCCTCGTGCATGGCTGTGTGTGATGTCCTTAAGTTAGTTAGGTTTAGGTAGTTCTAAGTTTAGGGGAGTGATGACCTAAGATGTTAAGTGGGGGGCGGGGGTAGGACGTCAAACGGGACGACTTGGAACAGGAGAGGCACCATAGGACATCTTAATTTCCACTGTGTATACTTTTACGAATAAACTCATAAAACTTTGTCAAAAGGGACAAAAAGGATTCAGGATTTACACTCATAGCAGTGGAAGTTCAAAAATATAAGAAAATATTTTTTTAACGTTTGAAATTTGACCTTTTTTGACTTACCACTGGCTGCATTTGTTGCTATAGGTACATTTTTCTTCATACGTAACGGTGATTCTTCGATAAATTTTGCACATCATACAAACCAACCTTACAGGTGTATGAAACTCTGGAATTTTCCAAATCTATTGAAATCTGTAGTAAAAATTGAGATAATTAAGTATAAAATTTGAGTTTTTTCTAAACATGAAGTTTAAAATGTAACACCACCTTCATTTGTTCATAAATTAAATACTTTATAAAGTTTCATACACCTGTAAGTATGATTTGTATGCTGTGCAAAGTTCATTGAAGAATCTCTCTCACTTATGAAGAAACATGTACCTACGGCAACAAAAGCAGCCAATAGTAAGTGAAAAAATGATGAACTTTCACATGTAAAACAAAATTAATTTTGTTATGTTTTTGAACTTCCACTGCTATGGGTGTGAATCCTGAATCCTTCCTGGTCATGCTGACAAATTTTTATGAATTTATTCGTAAAAGTGTAGACAGTGGGAATTAAAATGTCCTGTGGTGTCTCTCCTGCTCGAAGACGGCCCATTTGACGTCCTACCCCCCTTAAGTCCCATAGTGCTTAGAGCCATTTGAACTTATTTGACAAACATGTGGATAGAAAACAGAGAATATGACAAACAAGTTTGATCGGGGCTAGAGTCCTCGTATGTTTTCGCTCGCAGCCGGCTGCCAAGTTAAAGTGTACAGCTGTCAATCCTAATGTAATTTTGAATATAACGCCTTGCTTGTATTTAAAAGCTTCGTGTTCGTGTGGCTAGCATTTTCGCTAGTAACTGGAATGATAGCCCCTTCCTGTACAGAGCCCGTTTGCTGTGCGGTGCAGGAGAAGATCGCAGCGGTGCACGCGGCTGCGCGAGCAGGCAGCGTGCGCGAGCTGCAGGCGGCGCTGGACCGGCGGCGCTTCGCGGTGGCGCGTGACGCTGGCTGTCCCGCCAGGCCGACGCCGCTGCACGCGGCCGTGCTGCTGGGACACACCGACGTCGTGCGCTACCTGGGCGCGCGCTTCCCGGAGACGCTGGCCGCCACCGACGCGCATGGCCGCACACCGCTCCACTACGCGGCCTGCCTCGCAGACAACGGCCACTACTACCACCTGCTGACTGCGCTCGGCGCTCGCGCCGATGCTCTCGACCAGGTACTGCCGCAACACGCACTACTCTACTCCACGTTATCGATTCCCTAGCATAAGATTCCGTTCTAGGCCATGATCGATGTATACGAGGGGTGCTGAAAAATACACTACTGGCCATTAAAATTGCTGCACCACAAAGATGGCGTGCTACAGACGCGAAATTTAACCGACAAGAAGAAGATGCTGTGATATTCAGGTGATTAGCTTTTCACAGCATTCACACAAGGTTGGCACCGGTGGCGACACCTACAACGTGCTGACATTAGGAAAGTTTCCAACCAATTTCTCATACACAAACACCAGTTGACCGGCGTTGCCTGGTGAAACGTTATTGTGATGCCTCGTGTAAGGAGGAGAATTGCGTACAGTCACGTTTCCGACTTTGATAAAGGTCGAATTGTAGCCTATTGCGATTGCTTGTTATCGTATCGCGACATTGCTGCTCGCGTTGGTCGAGATCCAATGACTGTTAGCAGAATATGGAATCGGTGGGTTCAGGAGGGTAGTTCGGAACGCCGTGCTGGATCCCAACGGCTTCGTATCACTAGCAGTCGAGATGACAGGCATCTTAGCCGCATGGCTGTAACGGATCGTGTAGCCATGTCCCGATCCCTGAGTCAACAGATGGGGACGTTTGCAAGACAACAACCATCCGCACGAACAGTTCGACGACGTTTGCAGCAGCATGGACTATCAGCTCGGAGACCATGGCTGCTGTTACCCTTGACGCTGCATCACAGACAGGAGCGCCTGCGATGGTGTACTCAACGACGAACCTGGCTGCACGAATAGCAAAACGTCATTTTTCGTATGAATCCAGGTTCTGTTTACAGCATCATGATGGTCGCATCCGTGTTTGGCGACATCGCGGTGAACGCACATTGGAAGCGTGTATTCGTCATCGCCATATTGGCGTATCACCCGGCGTGATGGTATGGGGTGCCATTGGTTACACGTCTCGGTCACCTCTTGTTCGCAGTGACGACACTTTGAACAGTGGACGTTACATTTCATATGTGTTACGACTCGTTGCTCTGCCCTTCATTCGATCCCTGCGAAACCCTACATTTCAGCAGAATAATGCACAAACGCATGTTGCAGGTCCTGTACAGGCCTTTCTGGATACAGAAAATGTTCGACTGCTGCCCTGGCCAGCACATTCTCCAGATCTCTCACCAACTGAAAACGTCTGGTCAATGGTGGCCGAGCAACTGGCTCGTCACAATACGCCAGTCACTACTCTTGATGAACTGTGCTATCGAGTTGAAGCTGCATGGGCAGCTGTGCCTGTACACGCCATCCAAGTTCTGTTTGACTCAATGCCCAGGCGTATCAAGGCCGTTATTACGGCCAGAGGTAGTTGTTCTGGGTACTAATTTCTCGGGATCTATGCACCCAAATTGCGTGAAAATGTAATCACATGTCAGTTCTAGTATAATATATTTGTCCAATGAATACCCGTTTATCATCCGTATTTCTTCTTGGTGTAGCAATTTTAATGGCCAGTAGTGTATGTCTTCGATTTATTTATGTAAAACCTCTTATACATTTTTAAATTGTAAGGGTCTACGAGTTGCTTGCAACCGTACAGTATGTAACACGCGCTCGCCAAGTGACGTATCTGGAATGCTGACAATTTGCTTCGTCAGTACACGTGCGTCCGGCCACAGTGCGACGCAGGGAGTAAGCGACTTCCGCAGTGCGCCGTATTAACTAGCGCGGCCTCGTGCGCGAATATGTCTCTTTTCTTAGCTCACCATGGAGCCTTTCGATACGACCGTAATTAGGATGTCAGACACAGTGATGATGGGTGCGTGTAGCGTGCGTCTTAATCCGCCTTTGTTAATAAAACTGTTTAAACTTACTTCTCAGTGTTCACGTATTGCCGTACCTCAAGGACCCACCCCTTACAAATCCTGACAAATATTTCGTCTAATTATCATCCAGGGCAACAACACAAACAACCCCCCTATAAAATAAAGTTTTTTATTAAATTCTTTGCAACATTCAGCTTCTAGAGGGTTCTGAGTTGTAGCGTGTAACTTGGCAGTGTGTAATGAAACTATCTCGTTGTGAGAGAAATAGCGTGTTGTAATCGAGTTTCGAATTCGACGAGTTCGTCCACATTCGAGGGGCGTTTGAAAAGTCCGTGCAAAGTCCGAGAGATGGCACCACCGGCGCGTATCGAGGTCATGCGTATCGCCCCTCACGCTTCTCCAAGATTATTATGTTTTCACATTGAGTTGTGAGCAGAAGACCATCTGCGACTGTTTAGCACAGGGAAAGCGTAGAACTCGGCATGTGTGCAGAGCTTTCTCATGCATGCGGATCTCTCTCACTTGCGTGCACTATTCCCCCACCGCTACACCAAGGTGTCCGAATGGAATGCGTCGCATTAGATGGCAATACAGACGCTCAAGATACGTTGGATAGCTTGTATGTGGCAGAGGTTTCATACTTCTCAACAACGAAGATCACAAAGGAAACTTGTATTCACCAGTATTTATTTTTGGTTCATTGAAGACATAATAAAGTTTATATCAGGCAGAAAGTAGCGGCACACGGTCAGACGCAGTAGTCCCGCAGATCTTCGTCAAGTCATCGTGGCTTATATAGTTTCAGAATCGAAAAGTCTTTCACACACGTACACTGAAGACCTGTGTATTCAAATACAGAGATATTTAAATACTCGGCAACGCCTATACAGGGTGTTACAAAAAGGTACGGCCAAACTTTCAGGAAACATTCGTCACACACAAAGAAAGAAAATATGTTATGTGGACATGTGTCCGGAAACGCTTACTTTCCAAGTTAGAGCTCTTTTATTACTTCTCTTAAAATCACATTAATCATTGAATGGAAACACACAGCAACAGAACGTACCAGCGTGACTTCAAACGCTTTGTTACAGGAAATGTTCAAAATGTCCTCCGTTAGCGAGGATACATGCATCCACCCTCCGTCGCATGGAATCCCTGATGCGCTGATGCAGCCCTGGAGAATGGCGTATTGTATCACAGCCGTCCACAATACGACCACGAAGAGTCTCTACATTTGGTACCGGGGTTGCGTAGACAAGATCTTTCAAATGCCCCCATAAATGAAAGTCAAGAGGGTTGAGGTCAGGAGAGCGTGGAGGCCATGGAATTAGTCCGCCTCTACCAATCCATCGGTCACCGACTCTGTTGTTGAGAAGCGTACGAACACTTCGACTGAAATGTGCAGGAGCCCCATCGTGCATGAACCACATGTTGTGTCGTACTTGTAAAGGCACATGTTCTAGCAGCACAGGTAGAGTATCCCGTATTAAATCATGGTAACGTGCTCCATTGAGCGTAGGTGGAAGAACATGGGGCCCAATCAAGACATCACCAACAATGCCTGCCCATACGTTCACAGAAAATCTGTGTTGATGACGTGATTGCACAATTGCGTGCGGATTCTCGTCAGACCACACATGTTGATTCTGAAAATTTACAATTTGATCACGTCGGAAAGAAGCTTCATCCGTAAAGAGAACACTTGCACTGAAATGAGGATTGACACATTGTTGGATGAACCATTCGCAGAAGTGTACCCGTGGAGGCCAATCAGCTGCTGATAGTGCCTGCACACGCTGTACATGGTACGGAAACAAATGGTCCTCCCGTAGCACTCTCCATACAGTGACGTGGTCAACTTTACCTTGTACAGCAGCAACTTCTCTGACGCTGACATTAGGGTTATCGTCAAGTGCACGAAGAATTGGCTCGTCCATTGCAGGTGTCCTCGTCGTTCTAGGTCTTCCCCAGTCGCGAGTCATAGGTTGGAATGTTCCGTGCTCCCTAAGATGCCGATCAATTGCTTCGAACGTCTTCCTGTCGGGACACCTTTATTCTGGAAATCTGTCTCGATACAAACGTACCGCGCCACGGCTATTGCCCCGTGCTAATCCATTCATCAAATGGGCATCTGCCAACTCTGCATTTGTAAACATTGCACTGACTGCAAAACCACGTTCGTGATGAACACTAACCTGTTGATGCTACGTACTGATGTGCTTGATGCTAGTACTGTAGAGCAATGAGTCGCATGTCAACACAAGCACCGAAGTCAACATTACCTTCCTTCAATTGGGCCAACTGGCGGTGAATCGAGGATGTACAGTACATACTGACGAAACTAAAATGAGCTGTAACATGGAAATTACGCGTTTCCAGACACATGTCCACATAACATCTTTTCTTTATTTGTGTGTGAGGAATGTTTCCTGAAAGTTTGGCCGTACCTTTTTTGTAACACCCTGAATAAGACAACAGGAGTCTGGCGCAGTTTTTAGATCGCTTACTGCTGCTACAATGGCATGTTACCAAGATTTAAGAGAGTTTGAACGTGGTGTTGTTGTCGGCGCACGGGCGATGGAACACAGCGCCTCCGAGGTAGCGATGAAGTGGGGATTCTCCCGTATGACTATTTCACGAGTGAATATCAGGAATCCGGTAAAACATTAAAAAACCGCGATCGCTGCGGCCGGAAAAAGATCCTGCAAGAACAGGATCAACGACGACTGAAAAGAATCGTGCAATCCTTCTGCAAATTGCTGCAAGATATTAATGCTGGGCCATCAACAAGTGTCAGCGCGCAGACCACTCAACGAAACATCATCGATATGGGCTTTAGGAGCCGAAGGGCCACTCGTGTACCCTTGATGACTGCACGACACACAGCTTTACGCCTCTCTAGGCCCGTCAACACCGACAGTGCGCTGCTGATGACTGGAAACATGTTGGTTGGTCGGACGAGTCTCGTTTCAAATCCTGTCGAGTGGATGGCCGTATACAGATATAGAGACAACCTCAAGGGTATGTTGATGAGGATATTGACACCATTTTTGCAGCCTCGTTGTGGAGACATGGAAACTCTTCCCAAGTGATACTTTGCAGAACGCAGGTATGTTTTAAAGTAAAATAATTTGTTTTTTAAAAGGGAATTACACAGCTGATAGATCAGTTCCATCTGTACTTGCAAATGCATTTGAAACAGCAAACGGTCCCAGAAATAGCTCTAAAATAGATGTGAGACTATCAGTGTCCTGAAAACGTTTGCAAAATTGTACCTGTAATTCTTTCAGTGTCGCAATGAATTCTTCAAAATTCGCATTTTCTTGAACATTAGAGAGCTTAGGGAAAGGGACTGTGCTCTTCATGAGATGTTGTCCCTTCCCCAAAGCGATTTTCTTTTAAAATGCATCAGATGTCTTCATCAAATCAGAAATAAATTGTTTCTCACCTTGTAATGTCCCAGTGACGGCGTTCAACCGTCCACTAAAAATATGAAGTCTCCAGACTGTTTCGCATCTTCTTGATTTCCTTTTTGCTTCATAAATTCAAAAATGTTGGGTATGGAACCGAAAAATTGCTCCAGACATGCCACTCGACTTAATCAAGGTACCTCGCACTAATACATAACGTTTCCAGTTTTGGTTCGAGAACATTTGTCCACACAAGCACCATATTATTTGGTGCCTCTTCCCTGCCGCCCTCATCATTAGCTGCCGTTCATTGGTCTCCCGGTAAACCGTTAAAAATAAATACAAATCTCGTTAGGGTGGAAATGGGTCCTTCTCGCAATTAATTACGACGCACCCTGTGTACAAATTTTGCATTAGGGGCGTCTCTGGCACCCCTGTTAGCTTGGAGCCTGTGTCACTTGGGCCTTAAACCGACCCCGAACGTCTCCATACTCTTCGTTCATTTCCAACAAAAACTGTTGAAACTGTCGATGTAATGAAAGATACGACTTCAGAAAATTTATTATTCGTACCACCAGTTTCATTACGTGCTCCATGCCTGCAAATTGAGCACAAAGTGTTTCTTGATGTCCACCTTGTGTCACCTTGCATAACAATGGTCAAACATGACTGCCGCTCGCAACCCCGAATTCTGATACTCTGCTCGATTTAAAATCGCATAATACTCGAACCAAATGTCGGATATAGAGGTGGCTTTTATCAACAAATTACTATATTCCAGCACCACATTTTATGATTTGTTCTACTACAAGTTTTACTTTTCCTCAAATTAAGAGACCGTATAATATTTATGTTCAGAAATAAGCACAGACAGGGAAATAGCATGACACTGCCACGTTTCAAGCTGTAGATCCTTCTGCATACAAAGCACACACTTTGCAGCTGATGGAGCAACGGCCTTCGAAGCCATTGTTGTTTGCTTTCTGTTGCAATCAAACAATTGCTGCCTTTAAACAATGACTTACTGTAGCTTCGTAAACAATCAACAAATGGCACTGGATTCGTGCAACTTTGTGCAGAGCTACCAACATTTAAACACAGGAAAACGGCCCTTTCTCTGAATATGCCTCGTATAATGCAAACTGTATAGTTACTACTCCGAATAGTCGTTTCTGTAGGCTTTCAAATCATATATTACAATTGTTTGATTGTGTTTTTCAGGACGGCCACACGCCAGAGTACTACCTCCAGCACCCGGATGAGCTGTCGCACCGCCAGCTGCTGCAGGACATAGGCGCCGATGAGACAGTGGCCGACAACCTTGTCGATAAAGGTGAGCGTGACACGCACGGCTGCATTCCTTAATAGTATCAGCCGTACACAGCTGTAACTTGCCATTTTTTCCTCGTGATGCCCCACAGCTCGTAAGTACTAAATGTTGTAGCACACAGCAAAGAGCTGCTTCTTTATTTTAACTGGTTTCGGTTCGCGGAACATTATCTGGTATCTGAAGAATTTATAACAGCTTAAATAGCGGTATAAAACTTAAGGCGACAAATAGCGTGAAATACATCAGAAACTACTGATGCCAAATAGTAAAATACACTGATGGAAAAAATCCCAATACCAAAAAATAATTAATGTAGAGCAATGAACTTTCGGCAATACATTTAAGAGATTTTCACTGAAAGGTCACAGGTTACGTTAATAACCGAGGGTAATCGCCAGCATTTTGAATGCAAGCATGGAGACGTGCGTGCACTACGTTGCTCTATTCCCATTGCACTTGGTCGGTCAATACAGGGACAATACTGTTTGTGGATCACGCTGGAGTTGCCGTCCGATGATGTGCAATATGTGCTCGATTGGAGACAGATCAGGTAATCGAGCAGCCCAAAGCAACGTGTCGACACTCTCAAGAGCATGCTGGGTTACAAAAGCCGTATGTTGGCTAGCGGTATCCTGCTGGGAAACAACCTTGGAATGCTGTTCACAAATGGCAGCATAATGTGCACGGGATATCCACTATAGTGGTCCTGCTGTCACACGAAATCGCACCTCTGATCATAACTGCAGGTGTAGGTCCAGTTTGTCTAGCAAGCAGATAGGTTGGTTGCAGATCTTCAAGTGGCCTACTTCTAACCAACACAAGGCCATCTCTGGCACCGAGGCAAAACCAAATTTCGTCAGTATACGAGGTGCGACAATAAAGTAATGAGGCGATTTTCTTTGCAAGATGTGGCAACCTTGTAGGCTTGCGTAGGCACAATGTCTTTGACCTTGGTCTATAAGCTGCTTCTAGTCCAAGAGACACATCGCTGCAACTGCTCAGTCGTGAGTTGTGCTGTAATAAGTTAACACATGTTCGTGTCTCTCGTCACGGAAACGGAACCGTATAATATTGCACAATGGTATGCCATTTCTTTTTGCGTTAAATTGGATGAAAACGCGACGACAACTTACGGTAAGCTTCAGAAGGCTTTTGGAGAGGAGATTATGTCAAGAGCTGAAGTTTTTCGTTGGCATAAAATGTTTAGTGAAGGCAGGACAAATGTTGAAGATGAAGACAGCAGTGGACGACCATCAACCTCACAGACGGATGTCAACCTGGCCAGTGTGCGTGAACTCGTACGATCTGATCGAAGATTATCTGTTAAAATGATTGCAGAAGAATTGAACATCAATCGAGAAACGGTTCGTCTAATAATACCTGATGATCTTGGAATGAGAATGCGCCATCGCATACTGCTCTGTCAGTACAGCAATTTTTAACCTCAAAACAAATTTCAGTACTACCACAGCCACCTTATTCACCAGATATCGCTCCGTGAGACTTTTTTCTATTTCCAAGAGTCAAAACAGTGGTCAAGGGACACCATTTTCAAACAACACAAGATGTCCAAAAAGCTGTGACGAGGGTCTTGGAGGATATTACAGAAGAAATGTTACCATCAATGGCAGAAGCACTGGAAAAAATGTATGCAATCAGAAGGGAACTACTTTGAAGGAGACAACACTAAACTTGACTAAAACGGTAAGCAACATTTTTTTTAACATCAGTCTCATTACTTTACTGTAGCACCTCGTACACAACAAACCTCCACCCTGCCCTTGAATGATCTCTCGCTTGACACCATTCTAGTTTCAAATGGGGTCAGTGGAAAGCACGCTACAGGGAGTCTGGCTCGGAACATCCTTGAAGTAACCGATTTAGAAGAGCCGATGTGTCACTGTAGTGCCAACTGCTGCTCAGATTGCTGCTGCAGGTAGATTATGGCGCACCAGAGACATGCGGCGAACACGATTGTCTCCCCTCTCGCTAACGCCACATGGCCGTCCAGAGTCCGGTCTTCTTGCGACCGAACATTCCCGCGACCACCGCTGCCAGCAATCAGGTACAGTGGCTGCATTCCAGTCAAGTCTTTCTGCAGCATCACGGGAGGAATATCCAGTTTCTCGTAGCCCTATTATATGACCTCGTTCAAACTCAGTGAGGTGCTGAGAATGGCGTCTTCGTCGTCTTAAAGGTATTTCTTGACTAACATCAACTCACTAACGCTCACGGCCGTTACAGCCAGTCTTTAAAGCAAATCTGATTTGCATCCTCCTAGTGGCTCTTATGCGACTGGCACGAAATTTTAATAGACATCATCTATGAGATGTAGAAACACGCCTACCAACTTTCGTTTATGTCGCACGGTTCCTTCTTGATGGTGCTTTTTACCGTCAGAGTATATTACGTTGAAATAGTCTTTATGTTCGTCGCCATAAGCCATGTAACCTGTTTTAAATGTCTTGTGGTATCTGATGATGGCCTGTGGATTGGAACTGGTTGAAATAAAGAAATGTTTATTAGCAGATCTTTAGTTATTACAATTATAACGATATACGATTCACCACTGCATCATCTAGTGATTGCTTGTATCGAAATTATCACCATTTTTATTAGGAAATGAGGCAGAGAAAAATGTTTTCCCGCCAAAACGGAATGTTGAAAAAGGTAAGATAAACTGTAAGCCCACAGTTACACGTTTGTACTAATTAAGTACAATCAAGCTCCAAATTGTATAGGGAGAAATGTGCAGAATCCTGTTATTCGTTACTAAAACTTTTCTGTTGCTTCTGAGCACGAGCGGCGGCGTTTTCAGTTCCTCTGCTGTAACTCCCCCACACAAAGAAAATAGTAACAAGAAATGAAGTATGTTGAGTGTGTTATCAGATAATAATAAAAACTTAACAAACCCAAATGGTACAGATCTTCAAACGCTAAGCTACATGTCGGAGGACACCAATAGCTACAGTGAGGCAAACGTTAAAATATTTAAGTAAATATTTAGACAAATTATAAAGCAGCAGGTGGAAAATACAATGAAAAAATTGACTGATCATTCATAAACTATGGCTTACTCTTTCATACAGCATCTGCATCGCACCACGCAAAGAATCCAGTTAGTTACTAACGTCCTGTCCTACTTCTAGAATCTTCATTGATTTTTCAGTGGATTACACTGGCCAACAATGAAAATGTTTCGGGCTCAAAAAGAGTTAATTATTTCGTATTTACATCTGTCGAATTAAAAAATCGCTATAAAAATGACAGATTAGCTTTTACTTTGGATATAAAGTGACACTTCATTTTTATAGTCATTTTCAGTTAGGGGGAAATTTTGTTTTCGCTGTTGGCATATCTGTCCAATAAAAAACATAAATGCTCTTCATCTCTTTTCAAGTCATAAACATAGATACTATTGTTGTGACTATCAGATTCATATAGTTTCCGCTATAATTAAAGCAGAATTTCTGGCTTGAGAGTGCTTTCGCAGTGTAATATTTGTAAAAATGCCACGAAAATTTGTAAATAAGGTAAATAATTTTTGTTACATTTGTGGTGAAATAACATTTTCCTCTCAGAAACCCAACCTGACGGCTCTTGTAAGGACTGCTTACCAGCATTATCTCGGTATGTAAGTAGGCGACCAGGATAAGTCTTGGTCTCCACACATATGTTGCAATGCATATTCAGTTACACTGCGAGAATGGCTGAAAAATGAGAAACGATCTATGGCTTTTGCTGTGTCTATCGTTCGGCGCGATCCTACAAACAATACAGATGAGTGTTATTTCTGCTTGACTCCAACTATAAAGGCGGGACTGTCTATCAATAAAAGAAGAACAGTTTAATACCCACATCTACGATCTGCAAATCGACCCATTCCGCATTTAGAGAGTTTACCAGTTCCTACTCCATCCGAAAATTGTGTGTTTGAAGTAGAAAATGAAGACACCTTGCAACAAGAAGAAGAAGAAGAAGAAGAAGAAGAAGAAGAAGAACCAAACAAGCCTTCTACATCCCCTGACCTCATTTAGAGGGAAAAGATGATAGACCGCACAGACTGAGTCAAGCGTAATTGAGTGCTCTCATTAGAGACCTCGACTTTTCAAAGGAGAAGGCAGAAATTCTTGGGTCTCGACTACAGCAATGGAATCTTCTTGAAAGTGGTATCACAGTCTCAAAGTACAGAAAACGTCGCATGGAACTGTTCCTTTGCTTAGGAAGAAGAACAATCTTGTTGTTCGCTGCGACATTAATGGCTTGACGAAATCTTTGAATTTGAACCATCATCCATTTGAATGGAGGCTGTTCATAGACTCCTCCAAGTTCAGTGTGAAAGCTGTGTTACTTCCTAATGACAACCATCTTCCTCCTGTTCCTGTTGGTTATGCAGTTCACATGAAGGAGAGATATGCTACTATGACAGACCTCTTGGACTCAATCAAATATCATGAACAAAAATTGAAAATCTGTGGCGATCTAAAAGCCATTGCCATAGTCTTAGGAATGCAGCTGAAGTACACAAAACATTGCTGCTTCTTGACAGAGATTTAGGAACCAAGTTTTAAATTGTAAGACATTTCCAGGGTCAGATGTGGACTCTGACCACAATCTATTGGATATGAACTGTAGATTAAAACTGAAGAAACTGCAAAAAGGTGGGAATTTAAGGAGATGGGACCTGGAAAAACTGACAGAACCAGAGTTTGTAGAGAGTTTCAGGGAGAGCATTAAAGAACGATTGACAGGAATGGGGGAAAGAAATACAGTAAAAGAAGAATGATGGATGAAATAGTGAAGGCAGCAGAGGAACAAGTAGGTAAAAAGACGAGGGCTAGTAGAAATACTTGGGTAACAGAAGAAATATTGAATTTAATTGATGAAAGGAGAAAATATAAAAATGCAGTAAGTGAAGCAGGCAAAAAGGAATACAAACGTCTCAAAAATGAGATCGACAGGAAGTGCAAAATGGCTAAGCAGGGATGGCTAGAGGACAAATGTAAGGATGTAGAGGCCTATCTCACTAGGGGTAAGATAGATACCGCCTACAGGAAAATGAAAGAGACCTTTGGAGATAAGAGAACGACTTGTATGAATATCAAGAGCTCAGATGGAAACCCAGTTCTAAGCAAAGAAGGGAAAGCAGAAAGGTGGAAGGAGTATATAGAGACTATACAAGGGAGAAGAAAAAACATGCGAAAAGACTCGAGTGAAGTCATAGCCTTTTTTTGATAATATCAGTGTAAGATACATTAAAATTATTGGACACTTGTTACTCCTACGAAATTTTAATATTGTTTCGACACACCTTGACGACCATGCGTTTTTTTATGATGTAAATTAGAACAGCCATGGTTTCGGCACTGTCTCAAGCCATAGCTTATTTTTGTGCTCGCCTCCATCCAACCTGTTTCTTTAGATATGTCAATATATTTTTAATCTGCTCATGGCAGTGAGGTGTTGCAGCAGTTTATTAACCACATGGACAAACACCCAAACTTAAGACATGTGTAGAAGATATCTTAGACAAACCGAATCAGACAGACGATTCAGTGATTCTCATACGGTCTGTATATCAATCATCCAGTTAAGAAGAGAGCTATGCTGAACACCTTAAGGTACAGAGCCAGGAGTACTTCGGTCAAGCCACTAAGGCTCCGAGATTAATCATCAGACAACGCTGTTCCGAAGGAGCGGGTATTCTGAGCATGATATTAGGTCAATGCTGTCTAGGAAACCCAAGCACAGTACTCTTCAACCAAGCCAAAAGGACCATAGCGAAGCTTCTATTTTTTACTACTGTAACTAGTACGATTTGCAGACTTCCAATCTGTCATAGAATCAAACCAGTCTTCCATTCACCCAGGAGACTTGAAGCAATGTTATGATTTGTAGGATGATCAGGTGTCCGCCTGGCTCTTGTAACTTCTGCATGGTATTTCGGCAGTCTTGTTGTCATCTTCAGGTGGTTCCTGATGATCCCTGGTCTACTTTGGTTGGCTTCCTATATACGTCGGCAGTCTTCAGGTGGTTCCTGATGATCCCTGGTCTACTTTGGTTGGCTTCCTATATACGTTGACCTTTAACCCTTCCATCAGTCCGCCCCTGTCGCTGTCCGTGCAGCTGCCTCTGTCGGTAGTGACGGTGGTGGGGGCGACTCCACCTAGCTGCTAACCTCAGTCCCCAGTCTGTACCCTATTATCGTCGGATGGAGACCTCAACGTATGGAAACTCTTTATTTTTTCTCACCTTAGTACAGGGTTCCACGCCTAACTCAACCGCAGGCTGCGCTACCTCTGTTAGTTAGATTGTCTTGAATCCTAACTTCAATGGGCTCTTCAATCATGCAACTCCAGAAGGAGGAAGATTGCGTGTGTTGATATTGTAATCTATGGTATGGGTAATTTTTATAATATGGTCGGCCAAGCCTGAATCGTTGATCTAACGCAATGCAATGTTGCATTAGAGCCCCTCTCTTCTACCACGCATGCAGTTTTCACAGTTTGTGCCTTGCAACATTGGCAGGGGATTTGGTAGATCCAAGATCATCTTGGCCTAGATCATCTTGTACTGAACCTAGTAGCATTAAAGTCTATGGGAGGTTTTCTGTTTCTAGAGGTTTGTTTCACGTTGCGCTTTTCCTCAATATCGAGAGCTTGTGCCCTGAACCCCCCGTTAATTTCAGTTCCCTCCTTCACTTCTTCCTTTCCTAAAGCGTCGCGATAAAATATTTTGTCTCGTTATTTGCCGGCCGCTGTGGCCGAGCGGTTCTAGGCGCTTCAGTCCAGAACCACGCGGCTGCTACGGTCGCAGGCTCGAATCCTGCCTCGGGCATGGGTGTGTGAGATGTCCTTAGATTAGTTAGGTTTAAGTAGTTCTAAGTCTAGGGGACTGATGACGTCAGATGTTAAGTCCCATAGTGCTCAGAGCCATTTGAACAATTTGTCTCGTTATTTTCCTTATGCAAAACCACTATACCTGAACCCTTATCATCTTGTCCCAGCTGGCAATATTAGCGTTGGTTTCTCTCTTGTTAAATGAGTCATTGGCTTCGCTGCCAGTGGACTGTATTGGTCTTCCGGATACTTTACTTACCGTATATGCAGCCCTCAAATGATCCGTGGAAGCACAGACAACCCACGTCCGTGGCTGCCTCTCATGAATAATACGGGCCCTGAGCATGTGTGCTATCACGCACGATGGGATGTGTCACTTCCAGTGCATTATATTTCATTGTCTACATTAATCTGTTATGAGTACTTATCCACTTTTCATTTTTTGTCTGAATACCTATTTCGTAATGTGTAGATATTTGAATAACTATTAGACATTTGAATAACTATATCGTAAGATGTAAACTTATGTTCAGCTTTGTACTCATTTTATTTCTACTGGTAGGTTCAGTCTGATGAAACGCTAGCGTAGTCATGCATGTTAGTTAACCACAATATTATTGCACTGGCAGTGAGGGCATTTTGATCGGCTTATAGTGAGTTTTTATCGTGATATTTCACGAGGACACACTGAACTACTTGACAGTTCCCCTAAATAGGTAAGGCATGCACTACACACAGGAAGCGGCTACAAGGGTAGCGGAGTACGTGTGGAGTGCACATGTGGGTTTTTTAGGTTAGAGAATTCCCTCCTTAGGCCCGACAAGACGCCTCCTGAGACGCGACAAGGTAGCAGTAGGCTATACGCGACAGGGAATGACAATATTAATGTGGTTATAGTAAACTGCAGGGGCGTCTATAGAAAGGTCCCAGAACTGCTCTCCTTAATAAACGGTCACAATGCCCACATAGTGCTAGTGACGGAAAGTTGGCTGAAACCAGATATAAACAGCAATGAAATTCTAAACTCAGATTGGAGTGTATACCGCAGAGACAGGCTGGACAGTGAAGGGGGGAAGGCGTGTTTATAGCGATAAGAAGTGCAATATTATGGAAGGAAATTGACGGAGATCCGAAATGTGAAATAATTTGGGTGAAGGTCACGGTTAAAGCAGGCTCAAACATGGTAATTGGATGTCTCTGTAGGCCCCCTGGCTCAGCAACTGTTGTGGCAGAACACCTGAAGGAAAATTTGGAAAATATTTCGAGTAGATTTCCCGACCATGTTATAGATTTGGGCGGAGATTTTAATTTACCAGATATAGACTGGGAGAATCAAACGTTTATAACGGGTAGTAGGGACAAAGAATCCACTGAAACGTTTTTAAGTGCATTATCTGAAAACTACCTTCAGCAGTTAAACAGAAAACTGACTCTTAGCAATAACATATTAGACCTTCTGGTGACAAACAGACCCAAACTATTTGAAACAGTTAACGCAGAACAGGGAATCAGCGATCATAAAGCGGTAACCGCATCAGTGATTTCAGCCATAAATAGAAATATTAAAAAAAGTAGGAAGATTTTTCTGTTTAGCAAAAGTGACAAAAAGCAGATTTCAGAGCACTTGACGGCTAGACACAAAAGTTTTATCTCAAGTACAGATAGTGTTGAAGATCAGTGTACAAAGTTCAAAACCATCGTACAGTATGCATCAGATGAGTATGTGCCAAGTAAGATCTTAAGAGATGGAAAAGAGCCACCGTGGTACAACAACCGAGTTAGAAAACTGCTACGGAAGCAAAGGGAACTTCAAACATAAACATAGCCAAAGCCTTGCAGACAAACAAAAATTACGCGAAGCGAAATGTAGTGTGAGGAGGGCTTGCGAGAGGCGTTCAACGAATTCGAAAGTAAAGTTTTATGTACTGACTTGGCAAAAAATCCTAAGAAATTTTGGTCTTATGTCAAAGCGGTAGGTGGATCAAAACAAAATGTCGAGACACTCTGTGACCAAAATGGTACTGAAGCAGAGGATGACAGACTAAAGGCCGAAATACTAAATGTCTTTTTCCAAAGCTGTTTCACAGAGGAAGACTGCACTGTAGTTGTCACACAGATGACAAAATGGTAGATATCGAAATAGATGACAGAGGGATAGAAAATCAATTAAAATCACTGAAAAGAGGAAAGGCCGCTGCACCTGATGGGATACCAGTTCGATTTTACACAGAGTACGCGAAGGAACTTGCCCCCCTTCTTGCAGCGGTGTAACGTAGGTCTCTAGAAGAGCGTAGCGTTCCAAAAGATTGGAAAAGGGCACAGGTCATCCCCGTTTTTAAGAAGGGACGTCGAACAGATGTGCAGAACTATAGACCTACATCTATAACGTCGATCAGTTGTAGAATTTTGGAACACGTATTATGTGCGAGTATAATGACTTTTCTGGAGACTAGAGATCTACTCTGTAGGAATCAGCATAGGTTTCGAAAAAGACTATCGTGTGAAACCCAGCTCGTGCTATTCGTCCACGAGACTCAGAGGGCCATAGACACGGGTTCTCAGGTAGATGCCGTGTTTCTTGACTTCCACAAGGCGTTCGATACAGTTCCCCACAGACGTTTAATGAACAAAGTAAGAGCATATGGACTATCAGACCACTTGTGTGATTGGATTGAAGAGTTCCTAGATAACAGAACCCAGCATGTCATTCTTAATGGAGAGAAGTCTTCCGAAGTATGAGTGATTTCAGGTGTGTCGCAAGGGAGGGTCGTAGGACCGTTGCTATTCACATTATATATAAATGACCTTTGCGGATGATGCTGTTGTATATCGAGAGGTTTTAACAATGGAAAATTGTACTGAAATGCAGGAGGATTTGCAACGAATTGACGCATGGTGCAGGGAATGGCAATTGAATCTCAATGTAGACAAGTGTAATGTGCTGCGAAAACATAGAAAGAAAGATCTTTTATCATTTAGCTACAATACAGCAGGTCAGCAACCGGAAGCAGTTAATTCCATAAATTATCTGGCAGCAGGCATTAGGAGTGATTTAAAATGGAATGACCATATAAAATAAATCGTCGGTAAAGCAGATGCCAGACTGAGATTCATTGGAAGAATCCTAAGGAAATGCAGTCAGAAAACAAAGGAAGTAGGTTACAGTACACTTGTTCGCCCACTGCCTGAATACTGCTCACCGGTGTGGGATCCGTACCAGATAGGGTTGATAGAAAAGATAGAGAAGATCCAACGGGGAGCAACGCGCTTCGTTATAGGATCATTTAGTAATCGCGAAAGCGTTACGGAGATGACAGATAAACTCCAGTGGAAGACTCTGCAAGAGAGACGCTCAGTAGCTCGGTACGGGCTTTTGTTGAAGTTTCGAGAACATACCTTCACCGAGGAGTCAAGCAGTATATTGTTTCCTCCTATGTATATCTCGCGAAGATACCATGAGGATAAATCAGAGAGATTAGAGCCCACACAGAGGCGTACCGACAATGTTTCTTTCCACGAACAATACGAGACTGGAATAGAAGGGAGAACCGATAGAGGAACTCAAGGTACCCTCCGCCACACACCGTCAGGTGGCTTGCGGAGTATGGATGTAGATGTAGATGTGGATATATGCACAGCTGACCTGAAAGCATTGACAGTGCAAGGAGTTTTTCGTAGTGACCACCGTACTTCTTTACTGCAAGGTCGGTGGGTGTTTCCGATAACGGCCACATGAGGCGAAGTGCAACTATATCGTGGTCGTTTAGTAAGTGATCATCACTTTATTAACTTCGGCACTTGATAACATAAATTCTAATTACCCTTCAGTTTCTTCAACTATTTTGTAAATGTAATTATGCCATTTTTAAGCAGTATGTGCAGCGCATCTGTGCTATATTTTCTCAAACAGCCACTGATCTACGTCTGTTACATTCGGTGACATTGAGTCAAAGAAGAGTGTAGAGTTTCTATCTGGTCCATTCTCGCATCAAAACAATAGATAACATCATTAGCTCGTTGCCACGTTGGAACTAATCATCTCCAGGAGCAGTGTCGGAATCTTAAATCTACGCCCCCATGTAACAACTGCAACTATCCCACCCAACCTACTTCTGTAACGTAAAGCCAAGCCTCCTCCCATCAATTTGGAATAAACAGTTACCATCTACACTATCGTTTTACGTCTACACTCAAATAATTCATTACGTCCCCCATCCACTACCGTAAATATAACCCATTTTGGAACTCCTATTCTTCGTTTGAGAGACTCCAAATCCTCCAACAAATTCAGTATTTCACCGTAATGGCTCAGCCATATACATTGATGAGCCAAAACATTACGACCACCTGCTTAATGGGGTGTTTGTCCGTCTTTGGAAAGTGATACATCATTGATCCTGCGTATCAGGGATCTGGCAGTTTTTTGGTTGGTTTGTGGAGGTATGTGGTATTAGATGACTAAGCACAGGCCGCGTAATTCGCGCAAACAACAGGGCTCTGATTTGCGTAAGCGGGGATGGAGCCTAATAGCGACCTAGATGGGATTTACATCAGGCAAATTTGTTCGCCGAGATCTCAACGTGAATTCACATTAATGCTCCTCAAACTACTATATCACAGTTCTGGCTCCGAGCCCTGGAAAATTATACTGCTGAAAGATGACAACGCCGTCGGTGAAGACTTCAAGCATGAAGGGATGCAGGTGGTTCCAGTTGTCAACCTGTCTTCGATTACTACCACAGGTCCCATGCAAGCGCAGGAGAACGTCTCCCACAGCATAAGTCTGTTCCCACCAGGCTGCATCCATGGCGCGCTGCACGTTTCAAGCCGCCGTTCGCCTCGACGACGGCGTTTATGGGAGACGACCATCGACATAGTGCAGCAAAAATGTCATTCACTTGAAGAGCCCATCCGTTTCCGCTGATCGACGATTGAATCCTCATGGTCCCGACCCCAGTAACTGACGATGCCTTTGGGTCAATACGTGAACGCATAGGG
Source organism: Schistocerca piceifrons (assembly GCF_021461385.2). Classification (NCBI taxonomy): domain Eukaryota; kingdom Metazoa; phylum Arthropoda; class Insecta; order Orthoptera; family Acrididae; genus Schistocerca; species Schistocerca piceifrons. The sequence continues at coordinate 323,775,587 of NC_060140.1, forward strand.
GTGGCCTACTGCGCAGCTCCAACACTGTACAGTGAACGATGTGCTCCGAAACCCTTGTGCGTGCACCAGCATTGTGCTCTTTCAACAGACATGCCAGAGATCACCACCTTTCCTGCTTTACAGACCAGAAAATCCTCCGAGCCTCAAGATCTGTGAAGCTCGTGGACGTCCAACCATTCTGCGCCTAATGGTAGTTTCACTGTCCTTCCATCTCTTTCCGTAGATGCTCGCGACAGTAGCACATGAACATTCGACTAGCTTCACTGGCCGGCCGGGATGGCCGAGCGGTTCTAGGCACTACAGTCTGGAACCGCGCGACCGCTACAGTCGCAGGTTCGAATCCTGCCTCGGGCATGGATGTGTGTGATGTCCTTAGCTAGGTTTAAGTAGTTCTAAGTTCTAGGGGACTGATGACCTCAGAAGTTAAGTCACATGGTGATCAGAGCCATTTGAACCCTTTTTTTGAGCTTCACCGTTTTCGAGATATTCGTTCACGGCCTTTGCGCAATAACAATATACCCATTGTCAGAGTCGCTTGCCTCAATGTATTTCCCCATTTGCAGCCCTTACGTCTTCGCTGCGCTTGCCTACTCTTCATAGCGCGTCAGGTGTCCGCATATCCACCAGGCGGAATCCAACGTCGCGGTGGGCAGTGGCCATAACGTTCTGGCTTCTCAGTGTACTCCCAGAACAACTTCCATTTTACTTTCAACCATCTAGGTACCCTTGTCTGATACCAACACTATCTCACCCTGCACAGCATACCTGTCCTATTGCACCTATTTCCCGTCATAAACACAGCTTTATCCTGTTCCATTACTTCATACCTCGGAATACGCACTAAAAAATTCCATTGCCCAATCCGCACTCTCATTCCAACTTTCCATCTGTACCTCCACCTCCTCTTTATACCCTATAATTACATTATATGGAGCCTGTAATGCACTCACTGAAACGACCTCCAGTTGAACTACAACAGCTCCAACACCAACACTGTCAGCACCATTAGAATCTCAACACTATCTCCATTCCAGGCACCAGTCGCCCATCAAGATTATCCAATTCTATTGATGAAATTCGAATATTTTCACTATACTTTTTTATTTTTACATTAAACTTAATTGTGATCACTGCCAGTAGGGCTCAAGTGCAGATACTTAGCTGCTTTCATCCCGCTACCCTTTGCGGGACGGGGGGGGGGGGGGGGATGAAAGAACTGCAAAGACAGAAAGATAACCACGTAGTGCGCTTTTGGGCCAGCAAGAGCTTCCAGCTACGCTCATCTCCTCGGCACCATTGTTGCAATGGGAACTCTGTGAGCTATCGCACGACGCACTGATGAAGAAAATTCCAATAGACCTCTGTGGTCTGTCTCTTCCAAGCAGTGAGTACCCCTACCATGTTAGGAAAATACTATTTCCGGTTGTGGGGGAAAGCTTGAGGGTGTTTGACAATCTTTTCTCTCTCTATTATCCTCTGTTCGCGATATCTTTCACTTGCAGACACTAGGGTGTAAACGATAGCTGTTTACGACGTACCCCGTTGATGTAGGGAAGTCGAGGCGAACAGTTTGATATAGGACACCTGTGGTTTGTCAAGCCGGAAAACAATCTCAAATTAGCCTATAAACCCACCAAAGTTACACGCATGTGCACCGCGCGAGATCTTGGTATATCCTCCAACCCTCTTATGCGAGTGTCACATAGTCTTGCACTTTCAAACTGTAAAATTGAAGTTTTTACAAATTAGACCTCACAATTTTGTGACTTTTAAGAATTAAATCGTTTTGATTCTCTGGCCTGTTTACTAGTATGTCTGTAAGGATTTAATTTAGATCTGTTGGGAAAAGTGGTTTTTGTATGATGTGCTCAAAAGTCTTTTTCCTTTCGTTTGCCTGACAGCTTAACACAGTAATGTTTGTGAAAGCCAGTGGCCTAAGATAACGAGAAAAAATGAAAAATCCTTCTTGGCGGGCATACGCTGTAGCTTTGGTGGCTTTTGTAGGCCTATTTCAGATTGTTTCCCTCCGTGGTAGACTACGCCTGTCTTATCTAAACTGTTCGTCTCGACTTCCTCAACACCACTGTGGCATGTTGTAAACAGTTATAGTTTACGCCCCGTATACGTCCACAAATCGTTTTTGCAGTGTGTGACTGAATATGCTTTGCACTTTTGCCAGTTGTACATTTTCCTGTTCAGTTTACATGTAGAGTGAACGAGAAGTCGTGCGCATACAGTATGGGGAGCCTTTTCTTTTTCTCACTGACCTAAGCAATAGACACATATCAAAAAAAGTTTTGCATCACCCTGGTTCCCAGAACTGCTGAAGATATAGGACACCTGTGGATGTTGTATCACAGACACAGTCCCTTTGACTGTTCAGAGATGTAACTAAACCCGCCCAAAGATGTAAACAACCATGCATGAAGAGCGCCTATTAGACGGAGGGGGTCCGACAGCCGATCAGTTCCAGTCATTCCACCAGGAATGAGGCGCACGGCTCGTGTCGTCTGTAGTTTAACCATGTCTAGGCAGTCAATACCACGGTTCGATCGCGTCCGCGTTGTTACTTTGTGCCAGGAAGGGCGCTCAACAAGGGAAGTGTCCAGACATCTCGTAGTGAACCAAAGCGCTGTTGTTCGGCCATGGAGGAGATAACAGAGAGACAGGAACAATCGATGACATGTCTCGCTCAGGCCGCCCAAGAGCTACTATTGCAGTGGATTATGGCTCGGAGGAACCCTGACAGCAACGCCACCATGTTGAATAATGCTTTTCGTGCAACCACAGGAGTTCGTGTTACGACTCAAACTGTGCGCAGTAGGCTGTATGATGTGTAACTTCGCTCCCAACATCCATGGCGAGGTCCATCTTTGCAACCACGACACCATGCAGCGGGGTACAGGCCCAACAACATGCCGAATGGACCGCTCAGGATTGGCATCACGTTCTCTTCTCCGATGAGTGTCGCATATACCTTCAACCAGACAATCTTCGGAGACGTCTTTGGAGGCAACCTGGTCAGCGAATGCAGAAAAGTGGAGGTTCCCTGCTGTTTTTGGGTGGCATTATGTGAGGCCGACGTACGCCGCTGGTGGTCATGGAAGGCGCTGTAACGGCTGTACGATACGTGAATGCCATCCTCCGACCGATAGTGTAACCATATCGGCAGCATATTGGCGAGGCATTCACCTTCATGGACGACAATTCGCGCCCCCATCGTGCACATCTCGTGCATGACTTCAATCAGGATAACGACGTTGCTTGACTAGAGTGGCCAGCATGTTCTCCAGACATGAACCCTATCGAACATGCCTGGGATAGATTGAAAAGGGCTGTTTATGGACCACATGACCCACCAACCACTCTGAGAGATCTACGCCGAATCGCCGTTGAGGAGTGGGACAATCTGGACCAACAGTGCCTTGATGAACTTGTGGATCGTATACCACGACGAATACAGGCATTCATCAATGCAAGAGGACGTTCTACTGGATATTAGAGGAACCAGTGTATACAGTAATCTGGACCACCACCTCTGAAAGTCTCGCTGTATGGTGATTCAACATGCAATGTGTGGTTTTCATGTTGAACTGTACTCCAATTTTCTGTACAGGTTCCGGAACTCTCGGAACCGAGGTGATGCACAACTTTTTTTGATGTGTTTACATTAACTGAACTGAAATTTAATGCCACTCCTGGATTTGACTTTAGGTCTGTTCAGAGCTGCCGACTGGTGCGTACAAGGCAGTACAGGAAGCGGTCTATGACTGTGGGACATGTGATCAGCATGGCTCCAATCCCTCTGGCCATTATTTCATGCGGGTGAATCCTGATGGTGCGCAGCCTCTTTGTTTAAACAGCTCCTCATTTGGGCTCATGAGGCTGAGTAGACTCCGTACCAGACCTCCCCACCTCAGATGAAAATTTGCAAATGTGCTGGGAATCGAAACCGTGTCCTTCTCTACCCCTTCGGCTTGTGTGTGAAATATGAAATGAAACAATTTTCCCCTGGGGTTTGACTTTCTTAAATTTAAGTCCCCTGGGAATCTTCTCATAATTCGACTAGTTCGAGAGATTAGAGCCCTAGCAGTACAACTGTATATCCTTTCGCTATCATCCACCTTGGCCGATTTGACGACGATCCTAATTATTGTGCCATACTCAAGAACAGCTGGCATAAGGGACTGCGTCGGTCGTGTCCCTTACGAATATGCAATCCGCTTCAAGCATTTTCTGAATAAATACGAGTTTGTGTGTCCTATTCATATCGATTAGTAAGCTTACCTCGACAGATACAACGGACTAATTTACTGTCAGTCATTTTACTGTATCTCCATGTCGTAGCGTACAAACACTAAGCGATTAGCCTCATTTAAGACAAATATCAAAATCTTAATTTCTTGAAGAGGGGGTTCTCTGCTTGTACATATTGTTCGCAGGGCGTCGTGTACTTGTAACAGCTGTTTTCTTTATTAAATGCTGTAGTTATTTCAGTGTCTAGTTCATTTTTCTTCGACATATATTTGTGCCATTGCACGGTATAAATTTAAATTATAGCTGAAAGGAATCACTGTATTCCTCAACCCACATCGTAAATCCAAAGTGACCCGAGACCATCAAATAACGGATGTAATTTTAACACTCTTCGCTCCTTCTATTAACATCTTTCAGTCCTTACACAAGTGGGCTATCCATGTTCGAATTCTCAATTTTGCTGTTACGGTTTCATAACGACAGGAGTAGGATAAACATTAACGACTTCAGGAATATATGACATGCTCATACTACTGTTATGAAGTTAGGAGCGACAGTCACGATGAGGATACATGTAAGTCTCGAATTTTCAGTTTCAGCGTCTCTCACGCGGATTGAAATACCAACACATGTTACTATATATCTGCGAGAATGTCAGGTCATGACATCGGAACAGTCAGGAAATCTAGAAATATTATAAAAGAAGACAATGTAGGTACGCTGTTACTTCGCGAATTTACTCTTCAGTATTGTGGCCGCCAGATTTCCAAATTTCTGGAGAAGAAGCTAGAAGCGTTTTGGCAGAGTAGTTAGGCTTAAAAACAAACTTGGGACTGAGCTAGCAAAGATTTTATTACAATCGAATACATTTTTCTGGCCTCTAACTCACATGCCATTTAGTTACCATCATTTAAGAATTTCTGCTAATACAATAATCTACCGTGTGTTTTTCCTAATGTCTAGGAATACAGTACACATTGTTCTCGCTTTCGTAAACTGGTCCCACTCGCTTTGCCACTGTTTCATTTTCAGAATTTTTGGCTTGCTTCGTCAGCGATTCCGGAACTTGTAATGTCGTAGACATTGGTTAGGTCATGACGCAGGAACCACTACGATGCAACCATTTATCTGAAAATTATGTTGATGCGCTTTCTCCAAGACTCCGGTGAGTCTTAGTACGCCGCCGGCTGCGGTGACCGAGCGCTTCTAGGCGCTTCAGTCCGGATCCACGCGACTGCTACGGTCGCAGGTTCAAATTCTGCCTCGGGCATGGATGTGTGTGATGTCCTTAGGTTTAAGTAGTTCTAAGTTCTAGGGGACTGATGACCTCAGAGGTTAAGTCCCATAGTGCTCAGAGCCACTTTTTTTTCTTAGTACGCCGCTTAGCGAAGGCCTCAGCATTGTACTGTAGCTGTCCAGTAGTAATCGATGTGACCGTCCAGTCATTCCAGTGCGGGCTAAGGTGTTTAAAGTGGTATTGTGATATACTTGCAACGTGTGGTGGTATTTTATAGTACGCAGAACCGGCTTAATTTTGACTACCTTTTGGCTGCGTAAGTCGTGAACTTTAATTTACCATCAAGGTGCAAACTCAGATCCGTGCAAACGTGTTTTTGTCATTAAAATGTCTTGTCCACACACTGTTGCTGCATTTAGGAGGGTATCTCTTTCGCACTCTCTTCTAGCTTCGCTCGCGAATCGGCAGGGAACATAATAAGGATATTAGTGTAAGCGTCTGCTCTGTCCATTGTAATCGCCCTTCTAGCAGTTCCAAGAGGGAGTCTGTGGTTAGATCCCAGAACACACATCCGCAGTTCAACCTAATGGACAGAAAATGGGATACTTCCTTGATGATGACTGTATGCCGCCCAGCAAACCGTTCAACTGCACGATCTCAGCAACAACCTTCAGAGCTTTATCAGAGTAATTTGGGTACCCAGAGCAGACAACAAAACAGCTCACCAAATAGTTTTTTAGACTCTGATTCCATTTTTTTCTATCCTTTACAGTTTTCTCACAATGCGACTTCGTTCTAAATTACAAAACTAGTAAAAGACATGTAATTGAAATTAAAAGTCCTTCAATTTGTCAATAAGAAGAATGCACCTCTTCATTAGATTGACTTATATTTTCTTTCCCTCTTCTCCTTAAAGCATGTAATACGGGATTTTATCCGATGAACTACCTGTTGTAATCTCTTTGAAGTGACCGGCTGTAGCTTCCATCGTATTCGTACTCCGGCGGCACCGATATCACCTTTCTATCCACGTCTTGATGAAAGTTCTTAGCCGGCCGGAGTGGCCGAGCCGTTCTAGGCACTTCAGTTGGAACCGCGCGACCGCTACGGTCGCAGGTTCGAATCCTGCCTCGGGCATGGATGTGTGTGATGTCCTTAGGTTAGTTAGGTTTAAGTAGTTATAAGTTCTAGGGGACTGATGACCTCAGATGTTAAGTCCCATAGTGCTCAGAGCCATTTGAACCATTTGAAAGTTCTTATCTTGATTCACACTGTCACCGTAGTTTTCAGGGAAAATATTCAAGGTAACAGTTCAAAGCGTGGGTCTTTAAGTTCATCGAACAGCCTAATTCTTGACTTTTCCAGGATGTTGATTACAACAGAAATATAATGTGCGCCCTTTTTGCTGCCTGACAATCTAGCACCAGCCTCCTTAAATTGTATCTTAAGTTTCCTTCTCAGCCGTTTCTGATACAGATTGTAACATAACAACATTTTTCGAATGCAAAATATAACAAATGCTCACTCTTTCAATTTCGTTCCTCTCATAGGTACTTGAAACATTCACCATCTTTGTAAGGCTTTGTACAAACTGTGTTAGCAGATCCAACTTCATATGTAGAGACACAGGTAGTAACAAAATGTTTTTGGATTACAAAGTCCTTACAGGAAAAGGAAGTGAAAAAGTTTGTCATAATAACTACCACATTATAAGTACTAACCGGGGTAACCACTGCCACCTAAAATTTAAACTTCACATTATTATTAACTGGAACAGTTTATGAAATATTAAATATATGTCATTAAAGTCACTAAAATGCATTTTTAATTTTGAGTGTTACTTATAGAAAAACTGGAGAGTGATACGGCGTTTTTTTATCATATTACGGTTCAGTACTCGAAAAACAGCAACAATACGCAACCTTCACTACAAAAGTATTTTCGTTTGCCTGTCCTATCAAAGATGCGTGTGACTTTTATTTGCATATTTTGAGGTGCCTGATCGATAATTTCTAAGACCCGTTTCATCGTATCATATATTGACTAAGCTATCCGAAAGTCGAACTGACTAGTCAATAACGAGTAAACTGGTCTGTAATTTTTTGGTTCTCGTGCATCTTAACACTTCTCAGTAACTTCTATCCTAACTTAATTTCTATATTTCGAGTACTTTTCCGAGTTGTAACGACTTAGTGATGGACGATAATAAGGCCACATTTACCGGCGCTTTCCTTTGTAAAACGTTGGGGCAGACACCGTTCTGACCTGGACCATTCTAAATTGCTGAAACTGATTCCTCCTAGACAAATGACATTACGCTAGGCAGCCCCTGTGTTCTTCCTGAGGCACAGATGTTCTTCTGTGTCCCTATCTACGGTTTCATCTCGGAGAAGCTTGTTGAGAAAATACTCCACCAACTGTGAGTCTGAAAGACGGCATGTCCCGAGGGCTTCCCTCTCTTTCAGTTTTACTACTGTTACGATGTTTAATGAAGGTGGGTTAACAATGACTGCATGCTGCGTGCTTCGGCATCTGGATGCACCGGGTAGTTAGAAGCGACGAATCTTTTCTTCTGTAGACTCAGATTTTGTGATCTATCTGTGCTGCTGTTACGTGGGGACAGACGCACTGTTTGGTGTGTTACTGGAGGGCCGCCTTATAAACGAGCCGTATTCTGGAAATGTGGAAGCGGCTGGCTGCATGTAGAATGGCAGAGAGCATCTGGAGGCTGGTGGCTCCTTTCACATTACGAAAAAGCTTACGCAAGGGCTTGGACAACGCAAGCGACCAGCAGTGGCCTATAGCTGTTGCATTATGAGGTGTCGTTCACATTGCTTGCCGGAGTGCTTTTTACAACTTTCAGGCCCTCACGCACGATTGGCCGACGCTCTAGAAATTGTTCCCCGTTGAAAAGAAACATTCTCGAAATCTGCAGATATTTGTGGGTCGGTTGGCCAAGGACTTATTTTTTTCAGAGAACTGCATCTGCTAGCATTGAAAAACGTTTCTTCTCAGAATCTGAACAAGTCCCACATTGCTGGATAACCGACAGTTTGTCGCCGACACAGTCGGTTTATTTTTATGGAAAGTTTGGCTCTCGCAGCAAGTGATTTCCTGTGCACGTTAAAAATGTCTCCTGACTGAATCAGACGGTGACATCAGAGACGTACCGGTGGGGTCAGCAACTTTTGGCAGCAAGTCATTCTATTGGAGGAGTGACTTTTGCCCGTCTCCTGGAGGGAGACTGTGCGTATATTTTTGATCATGCGATTGGCATGGAGGAATCTCACCGTATACAATTGGTAGGTTGAGGTTTTAGGGGTGCTTCACGTTGAGTAGCTTTTGAAACAAAGGGACTGGAAGGACTTTTTAGGTAGTTCGTTTGAGGACGGCGTGGTATATGCGTTGGTGAGTTGAACGAGGAACTTCGTTCGGGGACGTCCAGTGCCCCAGTCTGAGCATGGGCACCCTGGTTGCAGAAATGCAGATATTTTGCAGCGTCAAGCATGGGGTTCACCCTTAATGCGCACTAAGGGAATTTTTTGTGTTGCTTTACATCTTCAGAGGCGTTTCCTTTCAACCTACGGCAGCAGTTGTTCAGTTAATGCGTGCTGCACAGCTCTTCGGTTTAGTGGTTCACGATCCTGTCACGTAAGGTAGAGTCAGTCAGACAGCGTTATCGTTGATACAGAAAGAAGAAGGTGGCGTACAGAGAATTCCAACCCTTCACGCAATTTCGCCAACAAACTATCTAATGGCATACTTGTAATTTATACGTGTTTTGTGGGATCTGTTTTTCTGTGATATTTACTTCGCACATACATTCCATTTACGTTTCTATTGCAATAAATCAATCGTTTCACTAAACAGACTTTTCTATTTCAATAGAAAATATATCTTGTTCATTCATAATTTTGTTGTTTTGCAGGATATTTCAAGTTAGTTATTGTTTTATCACATATTGCCAACTTAGGGTTTACTACTAGGGCCAGATAACATCAATAAGCGTTCAGATATTCCACTGAGTACAGATTTTAGTAGTGTTGTCTTAAGTGCGGATCTGTGTGAGGAGTCATTCCTGTGGAGAAATTAATGACAGGTAATTTCTGCATTACCATACCACCCTGGCATCTTGTACGACTTTCCACCCTTTGGTAATCACTGGCTTCAACGTCAGTAAATGGTGGGGTTGGCGCCAGGCACCGTGTTTCATTTGCTTCCACAGGTAATGCTCCCGGTCGGTCTTCTTGGTTTCGAGCAGTTTAAATAAGCACAGCGAACAAAAAATTATTCACCTCCAGGGGGTCATCACACTAATATAATTTAACACCACATCTAGCCACAGTCGAAAGGATTAGGCTCCACACATTTTTCCAGCTGAAACCGCTCATTGACGATTAGATCTCGTAGAGCTATTAAAATGCCAATATATTTTAAGAAAATGGTATCCTCCTTCTCGTAGTTATTTGTAAAAAGTCATGATCATTTCCGAGAGCTGCTGACAAAAATTTACTTATTATACAACCATTTCCGGTCCGCAGAGTGTCACCAGGTACATAATATTTACCACAACAAACAAGGCGACATAAGATCAATGGCGTCAAATAATACAAAATCCATGATTCGTCACTGGTGTCAAATAGTGTTCTCAACTACACCGCTTACAGTACCAGTGAACCAGACATAGCTCTCCTTCACGTTATATAAGATTAACAGTCAACTTACAATGTTACGAGAAGCTGACTGTTGGTGTAACATGGAGGATAGAAGTGTCTGGTTCATTTTTACTACTGGCGATGTAATTTATATTACTATTTGACAACAGTCAAATTTTATTTTATTTTATTTGATTTCATAGATTTTATGCCGATGTAAATATTTTATGATACCCGACGATGGTCTGTGGACCGGAACTCGTAGTGTAATAAAGACACTCTTATTAGCAGCTCTTGGCAGCGAATCATGACGTTTTTCTATCAAAAAGTGGTGATGTTGATTGCGACGTTTCAGCCACTGCTGCAAATAGTCTTAGAGATTTTCTTTGGGTTTAAGATCGGATAATCAGCGGGCTACTTTAATTACGACAGGTGGCCTAACAGTTCTTTAAACCAGGAAGATATACTTGTAGCCTTGTGGACACAGCTGTTCTTTTCTTGGATGATGGAAGTCTACAACAAACTCATCATCAAGTTATAAATGAACATCGAAAATGTTTAAAAAAACGCCAGCTTTATGATAACGGTATCCTGAAAAAGTGAGAACAAGTCACCGTACAAGAAACGTAGCAAAACAGCCGCCGTCCGGAACTACGCCTTCCACATACTACGGGTCATCGCCTCATTGGGCCGTCAATGAATTCGATGCCTTACGTCATATCCACAACTATCGAATTTATGTTTAATTTCTTCGTCGTACCTAATTTCTAGCAGTTCTTCTTGGCAAGTTGTATCAGTCTCTTCAGCATTTGCGATAAAAGGATTTTCCATCCAGAATCCAGACACACATTTTCAGTTTCAGAACATCTTAAAATCGTTTTTCCGTGTCCAATTTAAGTTCATTGAGGCAGCTAATGATTCTATCGATATCCTCGGGAGTTCCAAGATTTTTTATTGATAACAATCCAGGAAAATGCTAAAATTCTGTCTTCAGCAGGTTACAAGGAAGTAGTTCAAGTTTTCTAGTGAATAATAACATAATATTTTCGCAGCCAATAAGAGTTTTATTAGCTCCTTGAAACTGCAAATTAATATCACTAAATCCCTCGAAAATGTCTACGAGCTAAAAGGCATCTTTTCACTATTGTTAACTTTTAACGCAAATTGCTCTCATAATTACTTTAAAAAATTTTATAACACCAACATTTAATGCTACAAAACGTGCAAAATATGTATCCTTTGACAGCCAACGCGCTTCTGTGTTCAAAAGCATCCTGAATCTGTCCTTGCGAAGCTGCCGAGACATTCTATCATTCTGGAATTGGATTTAATCCTGTTTAAGGCCGGGATTACTATAATTAATGATGAATGGAGACTTTCTCCTAGATGATATTGTCTGTGCACCACCAAGAATACATAAAACGTTTGAAACTTCTTCAAATAAGCGAAGAATGCACGATAAAGACCAGCCTTTGAAGGTCCTTTATCAGTAACATATGCAGCAATATTATTAAGAGGAATACGGTAGTATTTTTTATGTGATTTCACGGTATTAGACATAGATAATTGTATTGTACCTGTAATGAGATTTATCGCGAATGGCGTTTCTTTTCGTAATCTACTGTTTTCAGCAAAGTAACATAAATTTGTCATCAATAAAACTTTATTATCTGCAGTGGTAGACTCATCCAAATCCATGGAGAGTGAAGAGTTCTGAAGAATACTTACAATTTTTTGTCCAACATCGCCGCTTTACTTGGCTCTCGCTCAGGTGCAACGTTTTTAAAATTTCAAATAAATTCTGAAGCGTTCTTGTTGAGATAAAATCTTTTATGGAGAGTATAATTACAGTTTCTCCAACATTACAGCGTTTATCACTTTTTGCACTTAATTCTGACAGATTTACAGTACATTTTATGAAATTCACCGTCAGATACTCTGCCAAACACCAACGAACGTATTTCGTTTCACGAAACATGGCTCACAAAATTTCACACTTTTTGTTTGAAACCGTAGGCTTGTGCTAACTCTCACAAATTTAACTGCGTACTGACCAGTGCAGCCGCAAACAAAAGAGCCAGTGCAAAAATGTATGAAAATGTCCCTCGCGCAGCGTGGATTGGGTTTGGGGTGGGATGGCACCGGCTACATCTTTGCTTGCCTGTTACAAGTGAATGGTGTGGAGGGAGATGAGCGAGGTGTTCTGGGATGAGGCTCTTTTGTTAGCCGTAGTACTTTAGTGGTACTGAGATTCACTTATGTAGCGTGAGCTAAACTTATGTGCGGGTGATACAAATAGAGTATTTCTGAAACTTAAAATATCACGGAGAGTTTAACGAAACCATAATGAAAATGTTTAAAACTCCTACCACCTACCACCCACTATGAAAGCTGGATCACCCACTAGTGGCCATTAGGGACTAGGCTGACTAACAGCATAAAATTAGCGAAACAAAAATTGAACTGAGTGATATTATTTTGGATATTAAACTACAGAATTTGAATTGTGGAATACGACTCTGGAATCGGGTTTTGTCACGGCAACCTATTTTTAATATAATCGATGTATTCCTACTGATGTTGCTTCATATGAATTACATCTTGTTTTTTGGGAAACTGTTGTCTGAGTGGAGCTCTTTTGACCACTATTTCGAGTGAGATAGCTCATTTGTTCCAAAAGGTTGTTTTTAAATAATGTCGAAGAACAAGTGGATCGGTACTCTCCCGAAGATGTTAGGTCATGGGAGTCATCCCCATAATATCTGTTATCTCACTCTGAACAAAAAGACGGTCCATACTTTCATTAAATGATAGCAACGTTGGTATAACTTCTAAACAGGAAAAGAAAGATAGGAGGTTTAATGTTTATCGTCCGGTCGACGACGCTGTCATTATAGATGAAACACAGGCTCGGAATGAGGAAGGAAACCAGACGTGCTCTTCCAAAGAAACCAGCTCGGTATTTACCTTAATCATAGAAGAAAGACGGTCAGATGGGGATTAGATCTGCCGTCCTCCCAATTTATGAGTCTAGTATTTCATCGCTGACTGGCTCAGTTTCTAAAAAGAGAACCGAAAACAAAATATTGAGTTATATGATGGCAATTGATAGAGTAAATGTACGTCAAATGATCAGCATGAGAAGAGCCAGATAATGTTCTTTCTTCAAGTGTGATGCATTTTCCTCTTAAGTCCTCTTGTTCAGTGCCTTCATTGCCTATGCTTAATTCCTATTCGATCTCTCCATCACTTTCTCGCCTAATAATACTTTCCCTATCGGTACGCATGCGACAGCATGTGCTGCCTCTTATGCTTCCAAACACCATGCATAAAAACTGGATTTTTCGGGACTCATACCTTGGGATCTATTGGTGACAGTGAGATATGGTCAAGTGTTTTGGGTAACCCGCTGGCTAGGAACCATTTGTGTATCCAACAGGAAGATCGTTTTGTTGTAACCATCCTACAGTACAGTGTCAAACTTTGAATGTCACAGCTGTAGCTTAGGCAAACGGAGCAAAATCGGTTGGTTCTTTTTGCCTTGTATGTGGCCTCAAAAATGGCTCTGAGCACTATGAGACTGAACATCTGAGGTCATCAGTCCTCTAGAATTTAGAACTACTTAAACCTAACTAACATAAGGACATGACATACATCCATGCCCGACGCAGGATTCGAACCTGCGACCGTAGCAGCCGCGCGGTTTCAGACTGAAGCGACTAGAACCGCTCGGCCACAGCGGCCCGCTGTATGTGAGCTACGGTGTGCCTTGGGGCTTATGGAAGCTCCATTTCCTTCAAGTGTGGTTCCTGAGAGAACCCGGAAAACATGGATTTTGAGTATCAAATCTGTGCCGCGGATTCCAAGACAGCTACACACAGCAAATAGCTGAAACTCTTACGATATATTATTAAGATTCCGATCTCGAACAAGCTTAAAAATTTAATCATACTCTTACCCGTTTCCGAGATACAGAGGTTCGTAGTTACACCTCTTGTACACATAAAATAAGCACGTAAAATCCGGTGTGAGGCGAAATCTAAATAATAAATAGCCGCAGAAAATTGATCAAATTTCATCCGTATATTCTCTAAGCCACGACCGTCAAACTGAGGCCCACGTGCCGCATGGGGCCCGAATCATGTTTTCGTGCGGCCTGCAGTTCTCAGCTGTATTTTATAATAATATGCATCTGGTAACTAACAGCCGAATATAAAAATGTCAACTAACGTTAAGAGCTTCTTACGAGTGTAATTTTCCTACTCAGCAACAAACAAAAACACAGAGACAGTAGTATTTTAAGGTGTGATTATTTTTTAATTGACTTTCTTAAATTCGGCCGTGAGCTAAGTGATGTGTCGACGGAAGTGCCGACACAGTGTTATTTTGAGGGGGGCCGATAGGCACGCTATCTAACGCAGACGGGCGTGAATTCTGGAACAGGATAACTATTGAATGGTAGCAAGAAAAGTACGTAGCTGCTTTATACTTAACTTTATTAGTTGATGACTACAGCGTTCTTCTTGAGACATTTATACTATAACTCTCAAACTATGTAAGGCTAATGGCGTCTTGCTAGGTCGTAGCCATGGACTTAGCAGAAGGCTATTCTAACTGTCTCTCGGCAAATGAGAGGAAGGCTTCGTCCGTATTGTCGCTAGCAATGTCGTCGTACAACTGGGGTCGAGTGCTCGTCCGTATCTCGAGACCTGTCTTGTGGTGGCGCTAGGTCTGCGATCACACAGTGGCGACACGCGGGTCCGACATGTACTAAATGGACCGCGGCCGATTTAAGCTACCACCTAGCAAGTGTGGTGTCTGGCGGTGACACCACACTAAGAAAATCTGATTGCTTACCTCAGGGGTTGAGGGCTAGCGTGGCCACTGCGGATATAGATGATTTAAGAGGGCGGAAGGTTTTACTGTTCGTCTTTGCGACGTGTCGAAGTGGCATGGCTGGTGTCACGAGGAAGATCGTCCACAAGCGTAGTTACAGGTCAACAGTAAATGGCTAACGATATATAGGGATCTCTTCTAAGAGTAGTCAGGCGCATTTTCTCTGGAGTTTTGGTAGATATTCGCAGTTTACTTTCTGCGATGATGAAACAATCTGCTCATGATGTGGCTCAAGCGACGCAGAGTATCGATGGAAAGCGTCGGTTTGTTTCCTTTACAAACGCAATGATATGTTTAGTGTTACCTGTCTGTTCGATAGAACGATTCCTGAATAGTCTAGTGCTATATTATTTTTATCGATATATAGTAACACGGGTAGTAAAACAAAGAATAGCCAGTAGGCTACCCCAGCGACTGAGAAGCGCTTTTCATGACGGTACAATTCAGCGCCGGCCAGGATGGTGTTGGCGCTGCTGGAGTACTGATTATCCTTCGTATTTTACCTACCCTGTTAATACATATGGATAAAAAGAATATCGCATTTGACTAATGTGGGACCGCTCGATCGAACTGGAACGTAAAATTCCACTTTGAAAACAATTTTGTTTTTAAAGGGAAACGAACCGACGCTTTCCGTTGAGATTGGGCGTCGCAGGAAATACGTGATAAACAGTGTTTGTTTGGGACGACTCCTGTTACACTTTGTAAAACGCATATATCTGCTGAAATACGAGAGAAAATGCGTCTGACGGCTCTTCCGGAAGGCAATACACTGACGAGACGAAACATTACGAACATCTGCTTAAGGCCTTCTCTGTCCGTATTTGGAACGAAATGCATCGCCGATTCCGCGTATCAGGGATCCGACAGTCTGTTGGTAGGTCTGTGGAGGTATGTGGCATTAGATATCTACGCGCAGATCACGTAAATAACGGGCCGCTGATTTACGTACGCGGTTCAAATGGTTCAAATGGCTCTAAGCACTATGGGACTTAACATCTGAGGTCATCAGTCCCCTAGACTTAGAACTACTTAAACCTAACTAACCTAAGGACATCACACACATCCATGCCCTAGGCAGAATTCGAACCTGCGACCGTAGCAGCCGCATGGTTCCGGACTGAAGTGCCTAGAACCGCTCGGCCACAACGGCAGGCTACGTACGCGGTGATGGGACCGACCCAGATGGATTCCGTAGAATTTACGTCAGGCGGATTTGGCCGCAGAAACATCACCGTCAATTCACTATAATTCTCAAACCACTGTAGCATGGTTCTGTTTCCAACACGCGGACAGTTATACGGCTGAAACATGACATCGCCGTCGTGGAAGACCCCAAGCTTGAAGGAATTCAGATGGTTCGCAGCTGTCAGCCTGTCTTCGATTGCTACAATAGGTTCCATGCAAACGCGGTAGAATGTCCCCCATAGCATAATACTACTCCCAGCAGCCTGCGTCCGTGGCGCGCTGCACGTTTCGAGCCGCCGCTCACCGCGATGACGGCACTTCTGGAGACGACCATCGACCTAGTGTAGCAAAAGAGTGATTCACACAAAGAGCTGATACGTTTCGATTGATCGACGGTCCCGTGCCCACTGCAGTCGTAATTGATAATAAATGATGAGTAACTGAAACCCTCAGCTGCTGACAGGTGTTTTTGATACACCTCGATGTGGACAGCTGAAAATGTGTGCCCCGACCGGGACTCGAACCCGGGATCTCCTGCTTACATGGCAGACGCTCTATCCATCTGAGCCACCGAGGACACAGATGAATAGCGCGACTGCAGGGGCTTATCCCTTGCACGGTCATCATCAGTATCTCTTCTTTCGAGAACAGTTACTATCTTCATATATGTAATTGACAATGTCATTGGGTCAACATGTCAACACGCAGGGATGGTCTGCTGCCGAACTCCATGTTCTACAATGTACAATGAACGGTGTGTTCCGAAACACTTGTGCTCGTACCAGCGTTGTGCTCTTTCGGCAGTGATGCTACAGATCACCATCTAGCCTTCTTTACAGAGCAGACAAGCCTCCGAACCCCACATTCTGTGAAGAGTCGTAGACATCCAACCATTTAGCGCCTAGTGGTAGTTCCACTGTCCTTCTACCGCTTTCCGTAGATGCTCACGACAGTAGCACGTGAACATTCGACCAGCTTCGCCGTTTGCGAGATATTCGTTCACAGCCTTTGCATCCGTCTCTGCTGCACTTACATATTTTTCATATCACGTCACGTGCCCTCAGCATCACCAGGCGGCATCTAACTTCGCGGTGGGCAGTGGTCATAATGTTTTGGCTTATTAATGTGTGTGGAGTGAGTAGCTGAAAAATTCCGATTCTTATGGTAACTAGCACTGCGGAAGCTCCACGAGTATAAAAGGACTAGTGCAAAAAAGAAGCAGGCCCCTATATGATTCTCCGGCGGCCTTCAGCTACAGTATACTTATTGTTAAAAAGTACTAATAACTGCGTTCGTTTGTCTATCTGTAATGGTTCTTAATTTTTGTATAGGCTTAATGGCAATTCAAAAATGGTTCAAATGGCTCTAGCACTAAGGGACTTAACTTCTGAGGTCACCAGTCACCTAGAACTTAGAACTACTTAAACCTAACTAACCTAAGGACATCACACACATCCATGCCCGATGCAGGATTCGAACCTGCGATCGTAGCGGTCACGCAGTTCCAGACTCTAGCGCCTAGAACCACATGGCCACAATGGCATCTGTATGGAAACTTTAGTCCCTAGCAAATCAGATATTTGAGTGCCCGATGGGTGAGTCGACTTAAGACTATTACTTAAATTCGTAATAGAGAAGGAATCAGGTCGGTTTTAGTATGTGCACGAGACTACAAATTTAATGCTGTTCTGGTAAACGGGATATTCGACTAATTTACGTTGTGGTCAATTAACAGAATTCGACTAAAGTGGTGACTTCAGGGTCCTATGGCGGGAAGGAAATATAGGTTAAAGAAAATTACAAGGGTTACAGACGAGTAATTTAATCCGAAGCAACTCAAGTCTGAATTAACAGTGGTATATAGAAATGAGATTTTGATCGGAAGGGTCTCCGATAAAATAGTTTGCCTGTGCAGAGCCTCGTCCATTGAGGGTGGTGTCTATTAGTTAACGTGGGAAGGATTTTCGTAAGTTGCTTTGGTGCTGTTGATAAACTGAAGGGCATATCTGATAAAGAAGCAGGGACTACTTTTGAGTCAACATATCGTTTGAGCTGATGACGGACATTTATATCCCTCAACTAAAGTAATATTACTGAGTTGAATTCTCAAAAAAAGTGCAACGTTATTAGTCACTCGTTTCATAAGTTAGATAGAGTTTCCACATTTTAGTAAACTAAAACTGGGAAAAATAATTTAGCTAGAAGCCAACGGCTAAAGTGGTTGATAATTGTTGCATCTATGCTAACTGTCAGTGTTCAAGTGGCGGTAGCACAAATATTTTTTTACAGGCATGAGGATGCACTCGAACCTGATTTCAGCAAGTGTACTGATTTAAAAGAAGAATAAAACTTCAACCTCGGTTATAGCACCGAAATAGGAAGTTTTATTTTTTTGTTTTCTAGTTTGACATGATGATAAAAATATAGTTCTGGTGAAAGAACACTTAGCAAAAAAAAAAAAAAAGACTTGAAAAGCAATAACAATCATTTCATTGATGAAAAGTTCTATTCCTACAAGCAAGACTTTAACAAAATAATGAAAAATAATTCACAGTCATGTCACATGTCATTTAGAAGTTATTTTGTTAGAAAAGAGAGAAAACATGTAAGAAAAATATAAATGTATAAACATATACTCATCACGACATCAGAGAGATATATTAATATATTGACTTCATCCTAGCATTAATGTCTCCGGCTAGTGAGTTACTACATCTGTTAAACTGCTACATTTGACAACAAAGAACAGAATATTACCAAAACTCTTCACTTAAAGTTGCTACTCTAAGATTTCTAAGGCGAAGCGTTAGTTATCACTGCACAGCCATTCAGTACCTAAAATACTTTTAAATGGGGTACGGTACTTTTAAATAGGGTACGACTAAGCCACAAATCTAAAGCTACATTATCTTTTTATAGCAATTAACTCAGAGATTACTACTAGCTTGCCGTAATTACGAGTTGTCTGATTCCAGTTTACTAACATCACGCAGTAAAAAAAAATAAAATAAAATAAGCGTCTGAGATCAAATTTTTAATACAAGTGCCCATGAAGTGAATAAGCAGGCAAGCTGGTAGCTGGTCAATTTAACACAGAAAGGTATAAGCACTCTTACGTAAATACGATTAGTCACAGACTATCATCATCAGACTACTACATACAGACAACTTATACTAAAAGCATATTTGCATACCGTCACAAACCAAAAATTAAACTAGAGAGCTACAGGGCGTACTTTGAGCCAGTACATATTCAAATATTGAAAACTCACGGGCGCGCGCGACTCGTATCGATCAGCTGATATGGTATCAATTTCAAAAGTAATGGATTCTGAATGCATATTATAGAGACGATCATCTTCAAGTGCGGTACATATTTGTAGCAAGGAATATGAAATCAAATTAAGGTTGTTGTAATATAACGCAATGAGTAGATGAAAAATTACATTCAAAAAATTTAGTAAACGTTTGTGGCCGTGTCTCATAATGCATTTAAATATAAGTAGACTTACTGTAATTAATCAACTTATAACCCGATTGCACAGGCAACACAGAAACACTTCGTCAGATAATTACAGTGAGTCAGTTCAGGGGTCACTAAGGCTGGCAGCAATCTGAAACAAAGAACAATGGACATGAAGTGTTCAGAATGGATTTGACATTTAACGATCAGAACTGGGGGTTGGCGGTCAACTCATCGCACCCTTAATTTAACTATTTGTTTTAGTCATATTTTGTTTGAAGAGTTAATTCCATTCTTAACTGAATGTTTTTGGGTTAAGTCCCATGTAAAAATACCTTTTATTAGTTACCGTACTGCTTACTATACGGGTCAAAGGTGTTACAAAATATTTAAGCCTTTTATCATCCCATGTAGCCGGGATTCTGAGAACATAAAGTATCTTTTCCATTAATAAAATACAGAAGACTTGAAATTTCTGTTTCAATTACCTTATCTTTTGTCGTTTTATTTCATCTTGAGCATTTCAAACATTCAAGAATGCGTTCTTTTACAACTTTACACTCTGCGTTGTCGACAAGAAAGCCACTTTTCTTTGATGCTAAGTACGCTGAACGCAATGGCGGATATCAGTAAGTGGCGTAGCCAGTTACAAAAAAAAGTCTGCTTTCTCATAATGGAACTGAACTTCTTTGGTGTCATCTCTGTCTTCGAAAAGAAACAAAAGAACACACAAAGCGTAAAATAAATCTTTGCACTACATATCGTTCGTGATAACATCCGTATAACATTATGTATCGACATGAAAACTTGCGATGTTGGCAGTACAAAATTAGACGGCGATATTACATATTCTCCTAGGAGCTGGTAACATACGAATGCATCTAGGTTATCAATTAACAATAAGATCGCTACAGATGCGGCCCGAGGTACGGTACTGTCCCACAATGTTAGTATTGACTCTTGGACAAAGAAGTTTGACGACCATTGCTCTAGGCATTTATCTAGAAGCACCATCTCCCCGTTTTCAAAAACCTGTATTCGTATCGAGAAACACCCCAAAAACATACTTCCGGGCACCGAAACCGAGCCACGGATTCCAGGACTGTTATACACAGCAAATGGCTATACCTTTTACGATATATTCCTAATATCCCGATCTCGAACAATCTTGAAAATTTTCTTCATATCTGTATCCGTTTCCGAGGTACGGAGGTTCAAAGTTACCCCACTCGTACACATAAAATCCGGTGTGAGGCAAATCTTAGTTTATAAAGCAACGTAGCACGGAGAAATAAAGTGAAAAGTGTCTCCTTTTCATCAAAACGGTTTTGGAAACCCTATGTTGTTGTAATACTGAAGCGCATGCAGAATTTTTGTACACGTCTTGCGATATTTCGAATTGACATAACTGAATTATCAAAGTTTTGCTCACCCTTAAAGCTCCTTTCATATGAGTGATATGCCCCTTTCTAGCAGGGGAAAGAAGGGAACCAGCGGAAAATGTTTCCATCAGAACAAAATAAAGGCGAATATGCTCCTGTTTATTAAAAAAATCTGACTGAAAAGTTGGGTACCAGCTACTTCATTTCACCTTCCTCAGAACCATTAAAAATTTTCCCAAAAATTTTGCCATGGAGCTGTATTCATTTTTTTATGCTGAGAGAGAGAGAGAGAGAGAGAGAGAGAGAGAGAGAGAGAGAGGCTGTTGGAAAGAGACGGAAAAATAATAAATAATGGAAGATAGTAGACAGAGTCTATGACAATGACAACGAGGGAGAAACAGCAGCTGTAAGACGGTGTGAATGAGATAACAACGTTAAGAGAGAAAAAGAGGTAGAGAGTGACAATGAGAGGAGACAGTAGTAGTAGGACAGAACGAAGGAGCATGTGGCTGTGGGACAGGCGACAATGACGGATAGACACAAATAGATAATGACAATTAGTGGAGCTGAATGACTCAGAAAGGTCAAGTAGGAATGGATGGGTATGAGCGACTTAAAACGATGAACTAGTGGGTACGAGCGAGTTACAGTTAGGGGACCCTGTGGAAGTGACAGGTGAAGTGCGTGTTAAAGAGAACACTAACATGTTCGCATGCCAAAATTTTTGGGGAAATTTTGTAGGGTGCTGAGGAAGGTAGAATGAGGCAACTGGTGCCCCACTTTTCAGTCAGTGTTTCAATAAATAGAAGAACATTTGCCTTTTTTGTGCTCTGTTAGGACCATTTTTCCTCTAATTGATCTATACTGCATTATTATTTTTGGCATTCTATTTTCATTCATTCTTGTGACGTTATCTGTTCATTTATTTCTTGATCTGTTCATTTATCTCTTAAGTCCTACTTTTTGTCTTATTCTTGTTGTCTCCATCATATGTGACAGTCTGTAGCCATCTGCCTTCTTTAAAACTTGGTTTCTGTTACTTGCACTTTTCGTTCACTTCCGGCGAGGTTATTCTCGAAATCTCCTTGCCATAAAGTACAAATGGTATTGCCATTGCTTTGCAGAAACTTAATTACAGTTTCTTTTCTCGTCTTTTCATTCAGTGTTCTGTATAAGGTTCCATTAATATAATTGAATCCGTCGATTTTTTCGGTATTTCTTTTTCGCTTTTGAAGGAGGTGGTATTTCTCAACAAGCTGAATTCATTCACTCTCTTTTCTGGTCATTTACAACGAGTTTTCTTGAGACTGGGTCTTGACCTGTTTTAGATGGATATTGTTAAATTACAGCTCTTGGCAGCGATATTTAATTTATAAAGGGCTTCTTGAAGAGAATCATCGCTGTCATTTATAAGAAGTTAGTCATTAGCGAAGAGTATTGCCATTAGACAGTTTCGTTAATTGAAGTTGTATGTGTAAAACTGTTTCTCATAATCATTCTCTGAACACATTACCAACACAGATATTAAAAAGTATCGGAGACAAGCTGCATCCTTGTCATAAGCCTCCTTTTACAGCGGTGTACAATGGTTGATCTACTGTTTGGGATGTGGTGTATTATGCCTCTCCCGTCTATTATTTCGCACAATGTACTCTTATCTATGCTTTCAAAGTCATTCATGTAGTCAGCAAACAGTAGGTGTGTTTCTCAGTTAAATTCTACGTGCTTCTCAATTATTTGACTGAACGGGACTAGCCCTTCCTGAACTCAGTTTGCTCCTTCATTAATATACTCTTTAAAACGACAAGCAATTTTCGATTGTAACCGACATTTGTCAGAAACAACTTTTAACGTGTGAAAATTTAGATGGAAAACAACAAAGAGCTTGTAGTCGGAAGCAATCGATCTTTGGCTGTTAAAAAGCAGTTAATACGAGTACAATAGAATTATATCAACGGGGTACAGTGAAGATCACTTGAAAAGTAATGATTTTTCTGCTTACGATGCGATGTTTGGTAACAGAAAATATTATACCATATAACGTTTCCCTTTCCTCTTCTGCGTAAAAATCATTCTTGCAGAATGGATCTGAACTGCATCACAGTATAAGCACTGAAATCACTCACGCACAACAGTCTTGTTCGGCTGGGTGTAGGCAGTGCCGTCTCCTATGACCTATTTGTCGACGGGACGTTAAACCCTAATTTTCCTTAGAAGTTGCTAATACAGAACGTATTTAACATGGCAGGAAAGGGACAACATCAACTAAGTCCATAGAAGATTGACAAAGTGAGTAAAATTTATACTCATCTATGTTGCAGTTCCAAATTTCACGCTCGTCGTCGTTTTTCTCTAGACAGATCAGAGGTCTTGGGTTTCTGATTTCAGAGTAATGACTTCTCTCCGCAGGATCGCAGCACAAGGTTTAACTACACATTTCTTTATGACAGCACAAAAGCGAAAATTTTCAGCAAACTCTCTTTTTATGTTAAAGAAAGCTTCTGCACTCTCGCGCGTTTTTCATGATAACAAGAAAACTCAGAAGCAACTGATACAAAGAAAACACGCATTCGCTGCCAACTACAGACTGACACAAAGAAAGCGTGCTTGGCGCACAGCCTACGATAGTTTATAGGCTTGTTGGCGACTGAACGACTTTCCCATTTCATAGGGATTCATATCTAGGTATTAGAACTTGAGCTTCTGGTATGTTCTAGGAGCGATAATTGGTCAAGATAATAGTTATATCAACTTCCAGTTCTTAAGTAGTTAACGATTTAAACAAAACTATATCTTTTTATTATTATAAAAACATAAGAATAGTGGTTTTAATTAATTGTGAAATATAACTAGAGCTTTCTTTATATGTAGTTATAAGAAAACTAAACTGTCGACGAATTACACTGCAAGGACCGTTATTTGAATTAAATTACATATTTTTACATATTTTGAGGTATAATACATAGTTCACATTATATTACATAATTTTATATATTTGAATATTATTGCAGAATTATTACGCATTTTCGTTAAGTCCCATACGCTTTCGTTGTACAGCAAATATGGAAAATAATTCAAGCTTTATTCTTGTGCTTCTCACATCGTCGTCGATCCCGTTGTACTTAAAGCTAAACTGTACACGTTCGATGTGGACAACAATGACTCGTTTAAACGCTTTCCTTTCTTGTTCTCAAACACTTCATAATGAGTAACAGTCAGTTGCTTCTAAGATTCTAAGTTAACCATAGCATCGGCTGCGTCTTCGTCGGCATCAAAACTGAAAACATGGATTTTTATTGACAGCGCTTTAACCTGTTATCGCAATCTTTGTTGATCGATTATGGACTGTGGGACAAAAGCTGGCATGTATTTCTTGATGCAATAATTTACCAACAGCCGTATGTATTGTAGAAATTTATTTTATGAACTTCTTATGTGCTACTAGTTTCGGCATTACATTGATGCCATCTTCAGGCCCCTGTACAATGAGTAGAACAGATGTGCTATTACAAAAATATAGAACATACGTTAACAATTGACGGGTATCGTGTTAACTATGGAAGTGGCTCAAAAGAACATATTGTATATCATTAAAACTACGTGTAACATTAGGGCAAATATGCTTCTGCCTATGTCATGCTGTTGTTAATAGTTTTCACTGTTTTACTCGAATATAGCATAATAGATGAACATACATATAAGGTATTATTCATAAATCCGTACCACACGGTTGTAATAGGCCATGCAACACAACAATTAAATGTACTGCATACAATCATACACCCAGTGGAAGAACATTTTTTTAAAATAATTAACTAATATAAATAAATAATAATATAAATTAAGATACAATAAAATGTGACATAACCATGTCAGAATACATAAGTTACTTATATGTAGCCTAGGCCGTGTTATGTGTGGTACGATAAATGGCTGCCGCAATATTAACGATAAGAAGCATAAAATCATTTGTCTTAAACCCAATTGCATTCACGAATTAAACCAATGCAATCGTACTATAAAAAAACCATCAAACACCTGGTCCCGTAGGCACTACATTAGAACCCCTATGTAAGACCACCTCGCACTGTGCTGAGTGGATTAATGCAACGGCAGTAGCAGCCTCATATAGTCATAGTGACAAAGAATATTCTCGATCTCTGTATATCAAAAACTGTCTATCTCCCTACATATAAGTCCTATACAATTATGTAGAATTATACCAAGTAGAATCGAATGAATAAATAGGAAAAGAAGAAAAATAAAAATATAGGAGGCCGCCTATAAGTCCGAACATAAACCTCAAAATGAAAGGTATACCATCCCTATGACTAAGGATACCACCTGTAACCATGTCAAACCATTCTCAAGGTTGCATTAAGGCCGGATGTAGTAACGTATAAGATGACTATCAGGATCTTAAGTACATCATCCAGTGTCATCGTATTCTGTCTAATGACCTCAGTGAGTTGGGAACTGTCTACATGGGTCTAAATGTCACGGTACCTAAAACCTTGTCAGAATATTTGACTAGCTAAAATCAAAAAATAACGAATTTATACCCATCAACTAAGTGTCAAGGAAATGCAATGTTAAATCAAGTATAAAAATTGGTTAAGTGGCAATTCAAGAGTGCAACGACAGGTGAACAGTACAGTAATCCAACGGGGTTAGAAAATGAAATCTAAATTATTGCATCAAGAAATCTTATCGTAATATATTCCCCTGCCAAACATGTGCTAAACGTAAAGGATGTACGATGAAATCACAAACTGAACAGTATTTACGAAGCAATCTACAGAGTAGAAATATACAGTTGCAGGGACAACATACATAATCTAATAGTGAATTTTACAACGAACTATGTTTTGCATTGACTGCAGGGAACAAATTCCAGAACAAACTTCAGGTACCTGAATTTAAATATTTCTTATAGAAATATTGCAACAGCAACATTCCAGATGTGTCGATTCTCAAGAATAATTACCTGGACTCTTGCTATGTTGACATATTAGAAAAAATCAGGGAAGACATTGGAAAATCACCTATATGTGTTCCTGCTGGTGAGACAACGGATGCTGCAGGCTATTTCATTGCTAATTTAACTGCAGACTAGTTGGACTCAGCTGCATCTAAAACCTGTTTAATTTACTGTACACCTTTGGGCAACAAAGAGTTCAACCATTTTTAGAGTAATGACTGACTTACGATACTGTGGCCAGATGGCTTAAAATAAGAGAGTGCCCTACTGATGTACTCAGATGCAGCCCCATACAGGTTGGAAGAGAGCAAATCGCTTAATGTATTTTATCCAAACTTAGTGCGTATCACATGTACAGCTCATGCATTGCAACGAGTGGTAGAGACAATTAGATATAAGTTTTCTGATGTAAATACACTGATATTAGCAACGAATAAGATTTACAGTGCTCCAAGCAGCAGCTACCTGATGTACCTCTGCCTCTGCACCCAGTGATAGCAAGGTGGGCAAAATGGATTCAAGCTGCAATTTTCTACATTAAGTACTTTGAAGCTGTTAATTCAGTGACTGAGACTTTTCCTTCTGCTCCTGCGGCGTGTATGAGTGAATCCTTGTCAGCATTCAACAGTTTTAAAGTTCTCAGTTCAGTTTCATATATCGCAAGTCACTACAATTATGTAGCTCCAAAAAGCTGTGGGAATAATGGAAGATGCAGTTCAGAATGTCAGTGTTGTACCAGGTGAAGTGGGTGGCAATTATGCTGAATAAAAACCCCGGATACTCAAATCTTGTCATTATGCCTCGCTTATGTAATGGTGAAATTGTAGAACCCTCTGTATAAATATGCGCCGTTGGCTTCTTATGAAGTTGAGCGATCT
The DNA here is from genome assembly GCF_021461385.2 of Schistocerca piceifrons. Taxonomy (NCBI): domain Eukaryota; kingdom Metazoa; phylum Arthropoda; class Insecta; order Orthoptera; family Acrididae; genus Schistocerca; species Schistocerca piceifrons. Next base: position 323,802,524 of record NC_060140.1, read on the forward strand.
TTCTCTATTTATAAATACATATTGTCATGTAGAACACGGTGCATGGCAACAGAACATTTGGAAAAGTACGTTATAACCAGCTGTGCTTTCTCTTCCAGTGCGACTTAATTGCTTGCTTAGGAACACTTGTACTTCAGTACTTTGTAGCAGAAGTGAACTAATTAACAATGAACGTAAACAGTTGACTAGCCTGCCTATAAACCTACATTTTGCATGAAAAAAATAAAATTTAGGATTTTACAAATAACTGCTTCATTACATGTTTACTTACATATTTCACCAAAATCGGCTACATATTTGTGTACATATTTCTTAATTGTATGTTATATAAAATGCAGGCTCTAAGTATAACTTCTGAAACTTTTAAATGTGCCACATGTAAAAGCTATCAAATATTTAGCTTTTTCTACAAAGTGAATGTATTTATGACAAGTTAAGTATGTTTTTGAAACGTAGCAATAAATTTCTACTTATTAAACAACAAAATTTCATGGAAAATTATGTAAATTATATTTCGAAAAGCATTTGAAAAATGTTGCATTTGTCATAACTCATGTAAAGTCGAATCTGTAGGATAACTAATTTTCGTAGCACAACATTATATCACAGAAACATGCAAAAAATATGTTATCAACAGATTTGGAAAATAGAAGATTTCGCAAATGCACAATGTCTAACTTAACTATTTGAGAAATATGAATTTCGTTATTTGTAGCTGAAAATCAGAGTAAACATTATTGAAAAAGAAGTTGTATGGCAAACTTCAGTTAACCCATTAAGCTGCTGTACCTTTTGGTTTGTTACAATATCCCCCTCACACAACATCTGGTATAGAATATGCATGAGATTGTGTGATTCTATGGAAGACATACTTTCATAGAAATTAACCACTCATATGGTAAAAATTTGCTACTGTAAGATATTTTGAAGTAACATATGCTTCTATTTTGTAATGAAAACTTCCATACAGAAAATGTATAATTGAAACATACATTAATATGAAGCAACATAAAGTTGCATATTTGAATAAAACTACATTTTGCATAAACTGTGCATTTCTCAGGCTATGTAATAAAAAACAAATTTCAAATTGTAGGTTTGATATGACTGGATGTAGTATATGGACTGTTTACAAAATGTAGTACAGCTTTTATATTACCACAAATACACTATATGGCCAAAAGGAAGGATTTGTATAAATTCTAATTAAGGTTTCTTTAATGAAATTAAATCATCAAAAATATTGGAAAAGATTTGTAAAACTTTTTTAAATACTATTTTCAATCTTGATAATACTTTTTTACAATTTACTTTTTGTTGTATGAATCAATATACAAAGTGAATACAAATTTACAATTGTTTTATCATTTTTTAATAATACATGAATTTATTTGTCCATAATTTTTCTTTCGATATTTATATAAAATAATACAAATGAAACTAACAGTATTCCTTGAGTATTCAAATAATATAATGAAGAAAATAATGATTACTCATCATCGTGCAAGATCACCTAATGATACCAAACCTCCACAAACATTTCTCACTATAGCTGCGATTCTGTAGAAAGTGGTATAGGGACGTACACTATAACTGGTCGTGCCTTCCCACCCGAGACTGCGCTAGTCTGTGAATGTCTCGTAGATGTTGCCCTTGAAGCAGTTCTTCTTGCGCATTAGGTTCTTCAAAAGATGCAAGTAGGCTACCTGTAATTATAAGTGGATGTGCGGGTAGCTAATTTACTTGAAGTTCTAGGATGTCATTAGGATTCGTTTATTATCAAACACTGTGAAACAGTTACTATTAAATAGTCTGAAGCAATTAATCTCAAGACGTTAATAAACTTCTAGAGCATGGTAAAACCGACTATCACAAAAGGATAAGCTCCGACTACATCCTATCACTGACTATCACATATGAAACGGCTCTGAGTACATGCTATCGCTGAATGGCTACATTGGCGTGTAGCCGAAATCCCTTGCTTACATCGCCACACTTCGTAGCCTTTCGTACACCTTCGGTAATTTAACAACATTCTAATAGTCTACTGAATTAACTGATTTACTGCATAGTAGTGTTGGTGTATTAAAGCTCTGATGACCCGTGGGCTCTTCATAGTATTTGGTATGCTAAAAGTGAACTTTTGTAACTAACATTTAATAAAAACAATTCCGATTTTCGCACCAGAACACTTATGGTTCCCCAACGTATCGATTGCTAAGCTATATACGTTCTCGAGGTTCGCATTCTTCCCCTCACTGCAATGATTCACTACCATCCATAAGGCCCATTCGTCACCACAATCTTTGTGGGAACCGGCTTCCTACTCGGTGTTATCGTATTGTGCAACGCTGCTTAATGCTTAACGCAGCGAACTGGTTATGCTGTTTGCAGATCCCAATTACAATAAAAAATCTATGAAAATAAACTACAGTTCAAAACAGGAGAGACCTCACAGCTGGTGTTCAGGTTTTTTCTACATTGCGATTTTAGTCTCCTTTTTCTTAGCATTGTGTCCTTCTCACATTTGTCAGTCTCGGTCTGGATGAAATTGCGATTTGTTCTTTCTGCGTCAGTCCCTTTCTTTTCAAGTGAAATAAATATCTGAAAATATCAATGCATGAGGTTGGAGGACTGGCATACTTGTGTTTAAAAATTATGTTTAGCCTTTCTGGCATTGGGTGGGTTTCACAGCATATTAAGTGTTACATAATTTTTCCGGAACAGAGGTCGTTAGTTTAGCAAATTCGTGATTCAGGGAAAACTGAAATATTCCATGAACCGTTGCTGCTAATTATGTAAATGAACTGTCAAAAAGTTCATCTTGCCGTATTCAGCCTTCCAGATACAGTCCCCAGTTCGAACCTCCTTAGGATAAATTTGTCTAATGTATGAGGACTTGTAATGATTCCTTAATTTGATAATGTTATGACATTGTTGTCGCCGGCCGCAAGCTGTCGTATAACACCGGAATTGGTGCTTTCAGAACGAACAGGCAATCCTCCTCCGCTTCCTAATCATATCTTCCCCAGTATTAATAGGCTCCAGTTCCTTTTTGCGAACCCGAAGAAAATGCACGATAAAACTCGTGGATCATAACTGCGAATTTTCTGGAAGCAATAGGGGCCGTTGTTACTCTAGCTATAGTCTTTCTGTTAATATGTCTGGTTATGAGTGTCGTGACAGTTCAGTCAATTAATCACGCACTAGCGCAGTCTTTAAACATAACATTCCTCAAAGCCACTTCAAAATTTTTTATGTAGCTCAGTCAGCCAGCGACTGTGTTGTTAATCACAAACGGATTATAACGTTTCTCAACAAATAGTTATTAATACTTTTCAAAGCTCCTCTGCACTATTTGTCTGTGAATATTTACTAGGACATATGAAATCGGGAGTCTAATAGCAGTATTTTTTACTGAAGTCTCATAAAGTAGCAACACTGAAACTCCGATCATCGATTTCGTAGGTATGTGTGTAATTATTTGACAACATATATGAAATTGTCTCATATAGTCACTCGCGTTGAATCATTACTCCTCTAACACGACACAGAAACCTTTTTTGACCATAAAAATCTCCAAAAGCACTTAACGAATTACTTACGTCTCGCTATAGCAAAACTCGGTAAAGTCAGAGATATTGTTTTATGCTTCGCGCTCTTACTAATCATGGTAATAACTCGGGTCTAGGAATCTTTGTATTTCCTGTAAGATGTCAGTATGAGAATCATCGCTTGGAACTGAAACTCTTCGTACGCCTTGTGACAATTAACTCGTGGAGTCTTTTGAAACTAAATAATAATTTTTTCATTATATCTGTCCCGTGCTTCGAATCTCTACATTAAATCTCTTCGTAACCATCTGCAGTCACTACTAGTCAGATTTTTTATAGAGAACAAATTTTAAATGGTGTGCTCACTAGCTCAGATACAACAGTATGAACAACACTTTTTATTCATTTTATTTCAATTTTAATCGAAGGAATAGCAGGACAATATCTTCTAACTTCGTAGGAGCTCGCAGGCCCCCGGTCGGACTGCAATATCTCCCAGCTACCCCTGACGCAGCGACGGCTGGAACATCTTGTCGTCCCTCATGATGTCTATGATACGGATAAAGCACATACACAAAAGCAATACAACAACTTCAGTAACATTAACAGTTTAATTATAGAAACATATATCAATACTTAGCTGGCGTCGCTCGGCGGAGTTTGTGTACTTGATGTCCGACGAATGTTTCATATGAAAACTTTACCGTCTGTTCAAGGCCTAGCTATGTCGCCCACAAAAAGTTTTAGTGATATAGAAATTGTATAATTCTTTCTTTCGTGTTGAATAAGAAAAAGAAATACTAAATTGCAGCATAAATTGAAACTTCTCTCTTGATCTACACTGCTTAACAGTTACTGTGGAACAACTCACACTTGCTAAGGAACAACTCTCATTTGCTACGGAACAATCGACACTTGCTACGGGACACCCGACAAATGACAGTAAAAGGAAATGTAGAGGACAGGACGTGTTAACTGCTGCGAAGTCTTTGCACTCGACAGTTCATGAAGTTCGGTGTTTGAGGAAGGATGTTGTGGAACCGAGTAGTGCGACTATCTGTGTGGTACGGATGGCTCGAAGTCGGTTAAAGTGACACTACTGTCGCCGCAGTAATACGTGTGTCCAAAAGTCATCTCGCGATTTAAAAAGGCCGCTGAAGGTGGAAAAGCTACGCGAAAGTACGCCGGTGGTCGAAGATTGACCAATACACCGCAAGAGGATAGATATGTAGTCTATACGCCGGTGGTCGAAGATTGACCAATACACCGCAAGAGGATAGATATGTAGTCTAAGTGGCCATAAGGAACAGACATCCAAGTCCTGAGCTGATCACTACAGACCTTGCAACAGCTACCAGTAAATATGTCTCTGCCAGAACTATTTCTCGGCGATTGAATAAGGCTGGTTTGCACGCTCGGAAGTCTGTTAAATGCACCCCACTTCATCTACGCCATCATCGAGAATGAGTTCGTTGGTGTAGGGAGCACGTTGTTTGCGGTGCATAATTATGTTCTCCAGCGAAACCAACTTCACTGTGGCAAGTGATTCCGGCCACCAATTAGGGAAGAGAGAGGGGGAGGGGGAGAACATGTTACACATCACAGAATGTTCATGAATGTCATGGGTATGACCTAGGCGTTATGGTGTGGGCAGGCATTATGCGCAATGGCCGAACACTACTGCATATCTTTGCTCTTGGTATCATTACAGCACAGTGGTAATGCACGAAATCATATCCGTATGGTTATGGGTACGGTAGGCCCCTACTTCCTACTCATGGACGACAATGCTGCCCACCCAGGACCTCTGATGTGTCGGACACACTGGAAAGTGAAGATACTGAATGTATGGAATGGCTAGCCTACACCCAGCGCCTAAACCCTATAGAGCATGCCTGGGACGCTCTTGGCAGACGCGTTTCTCAACGAACACCCCCTCCCGGAACCGCTCAAGAACTGGAGAGCACCTAGAGAGAGGAGTGGGACAATATTCCCCAAGGAGTCCTCAACAAAAAATTTGTGGTAATTCTTATGGGACCAAACTGATGAGGTCATCGGTCCCTAAGCTTACTCACTACTTAATCCAACTTAAACTAACTTACGCAAAGGACAACACACACGCCCGAGGAAGGACTCGAACCTCTGACGGGGTCAGCCGCCCGATACGTGGCAAGGCGCCTCCAATGGTTTAAATGGCTCTAAGGACTAAGGGACTTAACATCTGAGGTCATCAGTCCCCTAGACTTAGAACAACCTAACTAACCGAAGGATATCACACTTACCCACGCGACCGTAACAGCAGCGCGGTTCTGGACTGAAGCGCCTAGAACCGCTCGGCCACAGCGGCCGGCCAAGGAGCCTCAGACCACGCCGCTACCCCGTGCGGCAGTCCTCAACAGTTTGGTAGCTAGCATGAATAATAGGTGCGAAATGTGCGTTAGTGCCGGAGGAAAACGTATCCTTCACCAAGAGTCCGATATCGACCTTTATGTTGAGAGCCTGACCTGTGCCGAACATGAACATTATTTATGCCTGTCATCTTGCTTTCCCAAGTGGTAAAATTTGTACCATTTTTCGTTATAAAGATACCACTCCAGTTCTACTATGTATGTATCGCATTTCATGCCGTCCATCACTGTCTGTGATTATTCCTTCCCAACACTGCCTCTGTTCATTATCAACTGTCAAGCAGTATATATAGTCTCAATTCAATAACAATATACCAATCTCTCTCTCTCTCTCTCTCTCTCTCTCCCCCTCTCTCTCTCTCTCTCTCTCTCTCTCTCTTTACATAACGCCAGCGGGAAAATGTCGGAGCACATAAAAGGCGATATGTTCCCCTTTAGAAGATCCTGACAGAAAAATGGGGAAACAGATGCCGCAACCCCCATTCTACCTTCCTCCCCAAAAATTTTGGCATACGAACATATTCGCTCTCTTTTAATACAGAACATTACAAATCCTTTTACCGAGTCTCTCTGTACAGCTAAGCTTTCATACTCAGCATCTCCCTCTCACTGCCACTGTCTATACAATTCTCTCTCTATCACTGTCTCCTTTTTTTCCTATTGATTTACAGTATATTCCAGAGTAACTGTCTTTTATCACACTTACACTGTCTATCTTTCCAACTGCCAATATCTCCACCATAACACGACGGCTCAAAAGTCTGGAGGGTCTAACTTCTTTCCTCCTACACCCACGTCATAAAAAATTCGGTCCAAAGTACACCCTCCCCTATACTACTTGTTAAAGTTCGCCGGTCTGGGAGGGTCCAGATACCACTCAGCTGCATTTCTCATCTCCACTGTCTCCTCTCTCTTTTGCTCCCACAGCTTCTATCTCCATCCATCTCTCTTTCTTTGTTACTACTTGTGTCTCACTGACTATCAATATCTCCTCTTCCTTTGGCTCCCACTGCTGTTGTCTCCATTCACCTTTCCTTCCTTTGAATGATGCTCGAAATCATGTACAGCAAATGAGGCCCGTCAAACGTTTCTTTAATCTGCTTTATTTCTTGCTTGTAGACAAATCTTTTCACAAAAACTACCTTCAGCCCAGGCAAACTGAGCAAATCAGTTGGTTCTTTAGATTAGATGTGGTCTAGGGTGGACTTTGGACGGCTTACAAAAGCACCATTTGTTCATGGGCGGCTTCTGAGAAAACCCCGAAAAATTATGATTTTTGGGTACCAAGAGTACCATTTGTGGTGATGTCCATTCTATGATTTCTACTCATGGGAAATCGTCTAAATTTCTATCATATATTCTTAAGATTTTCTTGGGGAACCTTGGAAATTTTTCCAATATCCTTTTTCGCTACCGAGATCCAGACGTACAAAATTATCATTGCGCCTGATTCCGATCGGAAGGGTAAAAGTAGTTTTAACTGGGGTAGTGAACACATGGCAAGGGTCCTAGTGTAATAGTAAGGGTTCTGACGTTACCAATGCATATTTCTCCGCAAACAAACCTTTATACGAACATATCTAAAGTGGTACTCCGGTGACAGCAAATGGGATAAAAAGTACCTTAGCATGACAACCAGAAATTAAGTAAATCTGGAAAGACAACAAATTCCGTAAGACATTTCTAATAACATTTTTTCTCTTTTCAGATAAAAAATCATAAGCTGAACATTTTCAGTTAACTGATATCTATGAGCAGAGTATTCAGAAAAAGTATAAAGCAACTGATTTTGTGTTAACCTTGTATTATGCATACCTTTTTGTTATTTAAGTGCGTCAAAGTATACAAATACGTCGAAGAACATAGATAAACTGTCAAAACATTAGTGACCTACAGAATTTGTTTCATACTGGGTTGCGAGAAACAGCCTGAAAAACTTATAACGGGGTTGCGGGGGAAGTTATGCCGAGGAATAATTGTTAAGAAAAAAATTCTATTCGTTATGCCATTTCCGCGTTATTTAGCATTGAAGTAAGCCAATCAGGTTACTGCGCGCGCAAATTCAAGCACTTGTACGCGCAAAAATGCAGGCCCATGAGCTACCATTTGGTAAAATTTCCAGTCAGTTAAAATTTGCCTTTCCCGGAAGTGATAAATTCAGCCTAGATAAGTAAAAAGTTCATTTATTCGGTCTGAGGAACACGGGCGAAGAACACGTTTAGCGACACAACCTTTGAAAGGCTGCTTGAATGTGTGCGTTGAGGGCTTGATTGGCTGACTGTAATGCTAAATAGCTCGGAAACGTCGCAACGTATCGCACTTATTTTCTTAAAAATTATTTCTTAGCACAACCTCCCGTGCAACACACTTACTAGCTTTTCAGACTCTTTCTGACCACCTTGCGTAAGCAACGCACGCTGCTGTTGCAGGGATAAGAAGGGAAAGAAGAAAAACGCTCTGTTGGACCACAAAAAGGCGAATATGTTTCCTACGAGACACTCTGGTAGAAAACTGGATAACCAGCTACCTCAATCCTCATTCCGCCTTCCTCAATTTCTGGCATGCGGACATATTCGCACGTTTTTGTGTTGAAAGAGTGTAGCAGAGAGACTGTGACGGAGGAAGAGAGAGGAGAAGGTGATGATGATAGAGAGGAAACTACAGTGAAAGAGAAAGAGAGATGGACGAAGACAACAGCAGTGGAAGCCAAAGAGAGAGGAGATACAGATGGTCAGTGAGAGACAGTGGCAGTAACAAAGAAAGAGAGATGGATGGAGATAGAGGCTATGGGAACAAAAGAGAGAGGAGACAGTGGGAATAAAAAATTTAAGTGAGTGGAGAGAGTGATAGAAAGCGGCAGTGAAAGAGAAGGAGAGGTGAATGAAGACAAATGTTTCTCTAATTTGTTTTATTTCTTACTTTTAGATAAATCTTTTCTATAAACAATTAACAGTTTTTTGTAAATATATTTTTATTTCGTAATCTAAAGCAGCACTCAGTCAGTGCTGATTTTCCTACTGCCCGAGTCTTACGTTTTGTATATGTTCAGCGCTAAGTACGGAGACGCAGCGGTGTGTCTGTCTAATGTATCACTTGCCACACTCGAAAGAAATTCGATATACACCATGTATTCGGAGACTTTTACGTCGTCAAAAAAAAAAAAAAAAAAAAAAAAAATCTTATCTTTGAAGGTGGTAGGAAGATGGTCCCTTTCTTGTTCACAGGTCGGTCAATTCTTGCAGAGGCTGTGCCAGCATATGGTAGGAAGGCGATTCTGTGATCTCTTCCTTGGCTTTGTTTCTACGAGAATTTTCCGAGAAAATAGTGCACCGCATCTTTTTCTCTGCAAAAAACACTGCTACGAGTGCGAAGCGTTGCGTATATATTATATGATGTCTCCTGAGTGAGCGCGCCAAGTTTCCATCACTTCCGACAGGTAGCGTGGCTGCAGGACAGTTTCGAAATGGCGTCTGTAGGTGATGTACATTACAAGCAACGTGTAGTCATTGAATTTCTCACTGCAGGGATAGAAACTGTGGGGAATATTCACAAATGCTTGTACAAAGTCTATGGAGCATCTGCTGTGGATAGAAGTACAGTTAGTCGCTGGGTCATCAGAAGGCGGTTCGGCGGAGCTCCACGTTTTGCAGCGCTCGGGGAGACCGTCCACGGCTGTCACAACTGACATGCTCCAGCGAGCCGATGTTGTCACTCGCGAGTACTGACGCATTACAACTCGGCAGTTGGCGCTGTATCTGTCAATCAGCAAAAGAAGTTCACACAGTGAAGCACTGGCTCCGCCACCAGGACATGGATTGGTACCGACGGGACATACACGCCCTTCTTTCGTGCTGGAGGAAGGCCTTAGAACGGGATGAGAATTAGGTGGAAAAATAAGGTGCGTAGATAAAACACCATTCTTTCGTGTGTGTAATTTTCATTATGTTCAATAAACGACTGTTGAACAGAGAAACAGATTGTTGAACAGAGAAATTACCACCTGATTGGAACACGGCTCTGAACCATCCCCTTCACAAAAAAGGAGATGTTGCTGATCTGAACAACTGCTGTGGAATTTCTCTTGCACCGGTAACATACAAGATTCTCTCCAAGGTATTACTAACAAGGGCAAAGATCAACTGGACAATCAACTGGGACAATATCAGGGAGGCTTCAGGAAGATGAGTTCCTTTGCTGAACAGATCCTCAACCTTACAACGGTACTGGCATACTCCAAGATGAGAAACCGCAAAGTGGTTGTCACCTTTATTGGTTTCAAGAAGGCCTACGACTCTGTTGATAGAGAAACGCTTAACAAAATACTCCAGAAATTAGGACTAGACAACAAAACCCGTAGACGCATTCTAGAAACCTTGACTAACACCCACTCGAAGGTCAAATTTAGAGGTGAGATGTCAAAAAGCTTCGAGATAAAGACTGGAGTGAGAGAAGGGGATGGACGCTCCCCTTTTCTCTTCAACTGTGTCCTCGGAAAGGTTGTGATTGAATGGCGCAAAGAACTGACCAATTTGGGTGTCCATAGTGGTGTTTACCTAGGCCATAAGAACGAAGGACTGATTGTAGATTGCCTGGCTTTTGCAGGCGACATGGCAGTGATTGCTGATTCTCTTGAAATGGCAACAATGCAAATATACTGCCTCGGAAAACAGGCAGCCAAAGTGGGTCTTTAAGGGTCGCTGGAGAAAGCAGAGTTCTTCACCAACATCAAAGAATGTAACAAACAGATGTTACTAGACGAGGGAGAGACCAAAAGGACTGAGAAATTTATCTCGGCGAATGGATTGCACCCAGCTTAACAGAAAAACGTCATTATTCATGAGAGTCAACAAGTTGGAACTAGCCTATCGAATGACTATGAACACATACAACAAGAAATGCCTGTCACGCAACCTGAAACTGAAGCACTACACGTCAGTCATACGACCAGAAGCCCTGTATGCCATGGGATGTCTTTCTATGAACTGGAGAGGTCTGATGGAGAAATTGAATGTCAGAGAGAGGAGAATCCTCGGGAAGATCCTAGGCGTGGTAGAAGAAGCTGGGGAATTCAGAAGGAGGCATAACTCGGAGCTCTACGAACATATCGAGAGGTTCTCTGACTGTGCAAGAAAAAGAAGGGTAGCTTTCTACAGCCACGTTGCAAGATTGCCTCTAAGCAGATTGACCAACCGTCTGTTCACCTTCTCGCAAAACAAGAAAGTTCGCACCACTTGGGTGAGAGAAACTGAGAAGGACATTAAAGAACTGGGAAAAACTGATCTCCAGAACAGACAGTCTGTGAGACACACCCTGAAGGAAGTCCAAGGATTTCAGGAAAAGACCCAAAGAAAAGGTACCCCCTGGACAGTAGAAAGGAAGGAGTTACGCCAGCAGAAGATGCCACAGTACTGGGCAAAGATCAAAGCCCAACAGTTGAACAAGCGTGGTCCAAAGTAGGCCCATTCGAAACAAGAAGAAGAAAGGACTGTTGAAGCAAAAAATGCGGCGCATTACTTTCTGGGCAACACTCGTATATGTCATTGCCCTCACCTACTTAATATCTTCCCTCTTATAGCCACTGGAAGCAAAGATATTTTCTAGAGAATCCCCTTCCTTTGGTAGGTCGTCCTTGTCACACTCAGTCTTCGTCCTGTGTCTCAACAAAGTAAGACAAGTAATTCACTGTCCTAAGTGATGGCAGGTCGTAGCTGGGAAACGTAGGTTCGTATGAGTGGGTTTTCTGTACACCTCACATCGCAAAAAATGTTCAAATATGTGTGAATTCCTAAGGGACCAAACTGCTGAGGTCATCGATCCCTAGACTTACACTCTACTTAAACTAACATAACGCTAAGGGCAACCCCCACACCCATGTCCAAGGGAGGACTCAAACCTCCGGCGGGTAGTTCACATGGCAGACTACAATCAGGTTTTTCCTATACGTGTACATGTCTTGTCAGTGTCTATGGTGAAACTGATCTTTTTTTGAATGTTGTTTAGGTGGTCGAGGAATTCGTCGAGAGAGTTCCCATTATATTGCCACACCACCTGGCGTCATCACTACACTGCGAGAACCTTCATTTCCACAACTGTTTTCCCATATAGCAGAGGACATCGTTTCTTGGTACATCGTAACTGCTTTATAAAAATCTGTTTTGTTTCATACCTTTCCAGACTGGATAAGCAAAGGCATTACTACGGGTAACAGTGTCGTAACTGCCTCCCCCTCTCCCATCTTCCCCTATGATGACCCCAAAACAACTGCAACATTCATCAAGTGAGGTGTCAGAGGGCAAAGGACCAGGATTCAAATTTCCATCCAGATTTAGATTATCTGTAGTTGCCATAAACTATTTAAGGAAATTACTGGCTTGGTTCACTTGAAAAAGGGCATAGTTGATTTACTACGGCGTTTTTAGTCAGTCTGAGCTTGCACTGAATTTCCTAGGACCACATTGGCGGAGTCATACAATAATTCAAATTTTACACATCGTTGAGAGTACATCACGTTTTTCCATATCGTAGTACGAAACTGAAATTTTATTATCATCATCATTCGTTTTCTGCTATGTTCGCCGGTAATTTGCGTCTCGATTTCAGGCAGCCTATCGCGTCATCCTTAATGCTGCAGTATGTACTACAATCAAGTACGTCGTCTAGGTTCCGCAATATCTTCCTGTGTCGTTTCCTCTTCCCTTACACACCCCTTTTGTTTTTATAAGACCTTCTTTCTATATTAATACATAAGCTATCCAGTTTCTACTCCTTCGTTTTATTACTCATGCACTCTTATGAGACCTTCTCAATTTTGACTCGATCCATCTAACGTATTCTTTCCATCCTTTCTGTCCATCGCACTTCCTTTCCATCCTTTAGAATAAGTTGGACAGCTAAGTGGAAGAATGAATGAAGTATGTCACTTGCTTTTTTCCTGCGACTGATTCTACGAAGTCTTATCATCGTCGATTGATAGTTTCGGAAGAAACAACGAAATGTGCCACTATCTTTTTCTCTGCGAAGTCTTATCTCCGTCTATTGATAGTTTCTAGACAGCGATAGTTAAAACAGTTACCTTAATAAGAAGCCCGCTGACAAGTTAGATGACTGATCCCAGAAGACAGCCAGAGAAAAAGTGTCATAAGTGAGGCTTGTCATCCTTGACGTTTTTTTGTGACCTCATGAACGCGCACCGAATGCGAACAATTCAAGAGGTACTGATTAGCAACTAGAGACTACCAGCACACTAACACCTGAGACCATCGGGAGGACGACGGTTCAATCCCGCGTCCGGCCATCCTGATTTAGGTTTTCCGTGATTTCCCTAAATCACACCAGGCAAATGCCGGGATGGTTCCTCTGAAAGGGCACGGCCGACTTCCTTCCCCATCCTTCCCTAATCCGATGAGACCGATGACCACGCTGTCTGGTCTCCTTCCTCAAACAACCAACCAACCAACCTGAGACCATGACTCCCACAGACAAGTAAGCGCTAGAGCACTGCATCTGCGAGGCGAAATCAAGAGCGGCAATGAGCCGATCCCGCGAGGTCTTTCTAGAGGTGGATTCATACTAGGCATCAACAGGAGCCAACGTCACTGTCAAACGGTAGTGTGTTGGCACTAGACAGAACGTAAACACAACATCACTTAGCTTAGCCCAGTGTCAATTGGTGAAAGTGGGATTATGAGATACCATCCAAGATAGAAGATGTGGGAATATAGTATCAGAATAAAGGCACTAGCAATGATAAGGTTCATTAGTGACCAAAGGAAAATTTATAACGGATGTCCCTGACAAAGTTTGAAAGGTAAACAGCTGTGAAAAACAGCAACAGGAAAAGGATTTTAGAGGATTTCATCTTGCTTTCAGTGTTTAAAAAATTTATAGAACCTGTGTACACATACTACAGGAAAATAACGGGAAAGGTGTCCTCCAGACATTTGCAATCACCGACACTTCTAGAGAAAATGAATACAAACACTTTGAATAAAGTTTATAAGGCAATACGTTGACCCTTTTGCCGTATTACTTGATTTTTTTGTGCTTCCTAAGAACAAAATTGGTATCCTGATTGAATGTGAAGAAGACTTACACGATCTGTTGAATGGAATGAACAGTCCATTGAGTACAGAATATGGATTGAGAGTAAACCAGAAGAAGATAAAGGTAATGAGCAATAGCAGAAACGAGATTAATGGGAAACTTAACATCAAAGTTGGAGTACACGAACTTATGGAATTCTGCTACTTTGGAAGTAAAATAATCCCTTGAAGGACGGATGAAGGAGAATATAAAAACTAGACTAGCACTGGCAAAGAGAGCATCCCTGGCCAAGAGAAGTCTGCCAGTATCAAACATAGGCCTTAATTTGAGGAAGAAATTTCTGAGAATGTACGGTTGGAACACAGCACTGTATGGCAGTGAATACTTAGAGCGGGAAAACGGGTGCAGAGCAGAATCGAAGCGTTTGAGATGTGATGCTATAGAATAATGTTGAAAATTAGGTTGACTGATGATGAAAGGAACGATGAGGTTATCCACAAAGGAAGGAACACACAGAAACGGTGACAAGAGAAGGGACAGAGTGATACGACATATGTTACAACATCAGGAATGGTACTGGAGGGAGCTGTAGAGGGTAGGAACTGTAAGGGAAGACAGGGATCTGAATACATCCTACAAATAATTGAGGACTTAAGTTGCGAGTGCTACTCTGAGATGAAGAGGATAGCAAAGGAGAGGACTCGTGGCGGCATCAAACCAATCAGAAGAGTAACAATTAACTAGAAGTGTAAGCTATATGTTTGACCAGAAATTAGTAAAGGTACAATGACTGTCAGTTTTGGATATCTGGCCTCTTTTGTAAAAAAAATAAAAAAAAACACTCATGGAGAAAAGGAGAAAATGTCTAAATCGTCATGAAAGATTTGCAGTGTGTTACAAAAACACGCCAAACAATAAAAGATGTTCAAATATGTGTGAAATCTTATGGGACTTAACTGCTAAGGTCATCAGTCCCTAAGCTTACACACTACTTAACCTAAATTATCCTATGGACATACACACCCACGCCCGAGGGAGGACTCAAACCTCCGCCGGGACCAGCCGCACAGTCCATAACTGCAGCGCCTTAGACCGCTCGGCTAATCCTGTGAGGTACAATAAAATAAAAACCATAAAGAAGCAAGAGCACAAATCTGATTACTATACCGTAATTGAGTGTTTTGAGAATAGGCTAAATTACGGTGTCAGCAGATGATGCAACCTTCGCACCCACTCCCCGCCGCCCCGTGCCCCACCAATGTCAACGTCAGTACTTTCCTCTCAAATCACACGAGAAAGACAGTCTGCGGCGCGTGCGTGAAAATATGTGACACAGGTCTTACGAGTGGTAGCAGCCGTCTCCGGCGAGCAGAGAGTAACTATTCAGAGAGTTTAATTATTATTGACTCCGCGTTTAAACGCATGCAGACTTTCGATAGCAATGACAAAGTTAAGATGTATATTGGGTATACTTTCACTGCCATGTCGATTTCCCGTTGGCCCTGCAAGGAGCCGAGCATTCGCGAATCATGGTGGGCAAGCCCACTAATGTGACGTCACAAGCCCGCTGCGAGGCCCATATTTCTCGTGCGCCCCATTTTCTCCCTTCACATCCCGCTGCATCACATCCCAACCTCTTCCACCATACCTAACGCATTGCGGGATATCGTGACATTCTGTTCCATGCAATCAAGTGTGAATTAACCTTCAAGAAAGTGCACGGAATATTTATACCCCACAACTTCGCATCCTACACACAACCGAGTGTGCTCATATTGCCACACAAACTGCACAGAGGCTTTGTCGTTAGGTGAGGTAACTTCGGTACTTCGCTAGCTACGCCAGGTTTATTTGCCCTGCGATGAAGCATGTTGTTGTTGTTGTGGTCTTCAGTCCTGAGACTGGTTTGATGCAGCTCTCCATGCTACTCCTTCCTGTGCAATCTTCTTAATCTCCCAGTACCTACTGCAGCCTACATCCTTCTGAATCTGCTTAGTGTATTCATCTCTTGGTCTCCCTCTACGATTTTTACCCTCCACGCTGCCCTCCAATACTAAATTGGTGATCCCTCGATGTCTCAGAACATGTCCTACCAATCGATCCCTTCTTCTAGCCAAGTTGTGCCACAAGCTCCTCTTCTCCCCAATTCTATTCAATACCTCCTCATTAGTTATGTGATCTACCCATCTAATCTTCAGCATTCTTCTGTAGCACCACATTTCGAAAGCTTCTATTCTCTTCTTGTCTAAACTATTTATCGTCCACGTTTCACTTCCATACATGGCTACACTCCATACAAATACTTTCAGTACGACTTGCTGACACTGAAATCTATCCTCGATGTTAACAAATTTCTCTTCTTCAGAAACACTTTCCTTGCCACTGCCAGTCTACATTTTATATCCTCTCTACTTCGACCATCATCAGTCATTTTGCTCCCCAATAGCAAAACTCCTTTACTACTTGAAGTGTCTCATTTCCTAATCTAATTCCATCAGCATCACCCAACTTAATTCGACTACATTCCATTATCCTCTTTTTGCTTTTGTTGATGTTCATCTTATACCCTCCTTTCAAGACACTGTCCATTCTGTTCAACTCCTCTTCCAAGTCCTTTGCTGTCTCTGACAGAATTACAATGTCATCGGTGAACCTCAAAGTTTTTATTTCTTCTCCATGGATTTTAATACCTACTCCGAACTTTTCTTTTGTTTCCTTTATTGCTTGCTCGATATACAGATTGAATAACATGGCGGATAGGCTACAACCTGTCTCACTCCCTTCCCAGCCACTGCTTCCCTTTCGTGCCCCTCAACTCTTATAACTGCCATCTGGTTTCTGTACAAATTGTAAATAGCCTTTCACTCCCTGTGTTTTACCCCTGCCACCTTCAGAATTAGGAAGAGAGTATTCCAGTCAACATTGTCAAAAGCTTTCTCTAAGTCTACAAATGCTAGAAACGTAGGTTTGACTTTCCTTAATCTTTCTTATAATATAAGTCGTAGGGTCAGTATTGCCTCACGTGTTCTAACATTTCTATGGAATCCAAACTGATCTTCCCCCAGGCCGGCTTCTATCAGTTTTTCCATTCGTCTGTAAAGAATTCGCGTTAGTATTTTGCAGCTGTGACTTATTAAACTGATAGTTCGGTAATTTTCACATCTGTCAACACCTGCTTTCTGTGGGATTGGAATTATACCGCAGCCAAATGCATACCACTCGGATCTGCGACGCGCGTGCAACGCTCTAGTAGGCGCGATGCTGAGACTGTGTCGTTTGGATGCGCGCAGTGGGCAGTCCCGACCGCGTGAGCTCGCGGCGCGACCTGGAGGAGGAGACGGCGCGCGCACTGCTGCGCTGCTACCAGCAGCTGGACGTGGCGCTGGCCGCGCGCAGGCACCTGCCGCCGCAGCGCTTCCAGCAGCTGAGCCGGCGCCAGACGCGCCGCGACCACTGCCTCCTCGACGTCATCTGGCCCGCCGCGCGCCGCGACGCCGCCGTCACGGCCGCCGCCGCCGCCGGGAACGGCCCACCTCCCGACCCCGACCAGCTGGACGAAGCCGTCTACCTGTGCGGCGGCGCGCTCGCTCCGGACGCCGAATCTTACGCCGTGTTCGCGGAGCTGATGGTACCCCTCGCGTGCGAACTCCACGTGTTGGCCGGACCTCACCAGGTGCCCGCGGACCATCCCCCTTCTTCGTTCCGTAGCGACCGAGACCTCCGAGAGGGAGACGACGCCCTACTCGCGCTCCCGGACGTCGACTCTTCCGGCAAGTGCGTGCGAGACTGTACCGGGGAGGTCTGTCGAAACCTGGACGGGTTGCCCCTGCCTCTCGGTATGACGCTACCGGAGCTGGAAATGGTCGAGCGTAAATTCCTGAACGAGCTGGAGGGCGGTGCCCTCGAGGGAGGCGACGTTTCGGACGGCGTATACGTCACTCTGCAAGACGTGCTCGACGGGAGGGGCGATCTCCTGGCACGGCTCCGCGCCGAGGGACTGGCCATTCCGCTGCCGCCGGCGCAGACTGTGGGCTCCGCCAGCCTGATCAACGGACCGCACTGGCCGCACGGGCGCGGCGTCTTCCTCAGCGCCGACGGCGAGGCGGCCGTCTGGCTGAACGTGCAGGAGCACCTGCGGGTGGTGGTGCGCGCGCGCAGGCCGGCCGACTGCGTGGCGCGGCTCGAGCGCGCGCTCGCGCGGCTCTCCGCGGCCGCGTCCGACGGCTTCGCGCGAGACCGCCGGCTGGGCTTCGTGGCGGCGCGGCCGTGCGCGCTCGGCTGCGCGCTGACACTGACCGCGCGCGCGCGCCTCCCGCGGCTGTCGCGCGACCAGCGCGCGCTGCGCCGGCTGTGCGCGGCGCGCGGCCTGCGAGTGGGGACCGCCGGGCCGGCCCACGCGCCGCCACTGTTGCTACTCTCCGCACGCCGCCTACTCGGCGTCGACGAGAGCACCGCTGCCGAGGAGTTCTGCACGGCGGTCGCCAACGTCGTCCAACTGGAGCAGACGGCGGCCGCTTCGGAAGGTTTCTTTGGTGGCATATTTAAGAAAAAGTGACGCTGATCCTTACAAGTATATGTTGTGATGATCACTTGTGCAGCACCTGCCCACACGGTATTGCAGTTTTCGCCGTATAAAATATAATTAACATCCTTGTTTCTACTGTCGTCGTATTTTACTAATTATCTTTCCACTTCTCTGTGCAGTCGTCAGTCCGCTGGCCACCGACGCCAAGGAAAGAAAAGCGATAAGAGAAACACTGATCTACACATTTCCATTATTTACTTTCTAGAAATTTCATCTCTTACGATCTAAATTTCCGAAAGGCATTATAAACATTCCCCTTTGGCTGTTTACTTTATTTAATTTCTCGTGATTGATTCCCAAATGCTGTATGTATCAGCACGTCCTGATGTAAGGGGTGATCAAAGAGTTTCCATTCGAGGGCCACGCTAACCCCTTACCTTCATGTCGGTGCTTATACACCGTGATTCGAAAGTAACTGTACACACTTTCTGGGTGCAATGTATGCATCCAAAATAAGAATAAAATGTTAAATACAGTTTTGTCTGAAACTGCTTTATTTCCAAGTTATGATTCATAATGTCATTTGTGGTTGACACTACATCATGGGCTACTACAGACTTTTCTCGTGTTGTGTTCACCTGCATATTAACTAATATCGCTTTGAGCCCGGCCGGTTAGCCGAGCAGTCTAATGCACGGCTTTCCGGAGTGGGAAGGAGTGCCTGGGCGCCAGTACGAATCCGCCCGGCGGACTTGTGTCGAGGTCCGGTGGGCCGGCCGGTCTGTGGATGGTTTTTAGGCAGTTTTCCATCTGTTTCAGCGAATTCGGGCTGGTTCCCCTTATTCCGCCTCAGCTACACTATGTCGGCGATTGCTGTGCAAACAAGTTCTCCACGTGCATGTACACCACCATTACTCTACCACGCAAACATAGGGGTTACACTCGTCTGGTGTGAGACATTCCCTAGGGGGGTCCACCGAGGTCTGAAGCGCACAATAATCCTGGGTTCGGTGTGGGATGGCGGAGGGCTGAAGTGGACTGCGATAGTCATTGTGGCATTGTGGACCACTGCAGCTGCGGCGGCGACAGTGCGTCCCCATCATTTCTAGGTCCCCACTTAACATACAACATACAATATCGCTTTGAACAGCCCTTTACATTGCTCGATTGGTTCTGATACGAAATGCCTTTGTTAACTTTGGTGTGGTCTGTTGTACTCTACGGCACTGTTGTAGCGCGGCATCACCAGATGTACTATGTACATTGATTGTGTCCGTAGTTTACAGACTGCAGTCATTGTGTGCAGTACAGTGGTGAACTCAAGCAATGAATACGTGGGTAAGCACCTCCTTTACAGCACAGCAGAAGGCAATGCACAATCAGCAAGACGATGGTATATGGGAATATTTCCAAACAGATGAGCCCTGAAAATGATAGATGAAGCTCCTACCATATGTAGCTATCATACAATTGCGACTGTAGGGGTTTCTCAATCAACCGTATGGCACCTGCTTTGTAGACACTAATTCCTCTCATTTCACCTACAGAAGGTACAGCAGCTGACGCCTGTAGACTACCCTGATCATCAGAATTTCTGTCAGTAGTTACTCGAGCATCATGCTGCTGATCCACTATTCGAACATTTATAGCATGCACTTGTAGGCACGTGAGACTCTACAGTACAAGGATCTCAACATTGTTTTGCAGTGAGCATTTGGTATGGTACAGTGGACAACCAGTTACACAGACTGCATTTTGTTCCACAGCACCTGACTGGCAGAGTGTCCCAACAATTTTTGGTCTCCTTCATGATATCCCACAATCTACATGAAGCAACTATGCATGATGGTGCCCCTGCACATTTCAGTCTGGAGGCAAGAGAGTGTCTCAATGTTGCTTGTCCTGATAAGTGAATAGGTCGTGGAGGACCATTTTCTTGACCAGCCAAATCTCTGGATCTTAACTCCCTGGACTTCCATCTTTGGGGCCATCTCAAGGAGCTGATGTATGGTGTTGCAACTGAGAATGTAGCACAAGTACAGCAGTGAACTGCAATGATTGGCAACTGACAAATCTGCAACATTCCCAGAGTGGTAAGACATCCAACGAGCACATCACTGTCTTCGCCTACATGTTCTGGGGTAAATGCAGAGTATGTAGTTGTGTTGAATGTTGGGTCCCTTCATGTTGTTGCTTGCTGATTGTGTTGTTTATGTTGCACTTTGATCCCTACTGTACTGCACAGTTCTGAAATAAAGCAATTTCAGACAAAACTTTGTTTAATATTTTAAGCTTATTTTGAAGGATACGTTACACCCACAAAGTGTGTAGTTGCTTTTGAATCACTCTGTATACTTGCATCGGAGTCGCGCTCGGTTACACATATGCTGCAGTAAAGCACTCAAATATAAACAATTTTAATCGCCTTTTTTCCTTTATTGTTATTTCATCCCCCCACACCCCATATGGGCAGAAAGTGGGCTGTCAGCGGTACAGGCAAACCGCTCTTCAGCTAATTGACAATGAGAAGTTAAATGAGACAGTAAGAAAGAAACAGATAGTGGGAATAGTTACACTGAATTTAAAATTATTTAAATATGAAAAATAAAATGGAAGTTTTCTTTGCTAAACGAAAGATGACTTTTTGCACTGGTATTTAAAAATCAGTAATAATAAAAGGTAAAATTAAACACAAGAAGTACACATTTAAAACATTCAAAAGATGTTGCCAAAACGCTGATACTTAAAAGATGCATTTTCCTGTCTCTAGAAACTGGAAGGACCTGCCACGGGATAAGGAGTCAGCTGCTGATAAGGAAAAGGTTGGCTGTTTAAGAGGGTAGGGATGTGAGGTTATAAGTATAGAGGGCTGATGCAAAGCAGCGATAGGGTATGAGTGGCTGCTGGGGCAGAAGATGGGGTGGAGCAAAGGTGGGATTTGGTGACAATAATAGTTGTAGGGCAAAGAATGGTGTGCAAAGAAAGGCAGAAGGGAAAAGGAGGAGTAAGGATAATGGGGATGGAAGGAAAAATAAACCTTGATAAGGTGGATTGAGTGGGATTGACTTATAGGTGGTAGGCTGGGGAAATATCAGAGCAGAGTTCACGATCTGGGAAAGGGAGATGGTTGAAGTTTCTTTGGGAGAGCATGTGGAGGATGTGTAAGTGAAGATTTGGTGGAATGTGTTGGTAAAGGTGCAGCAGCATGTAAGAATTGGAAAGTAGAGGGGAAACAATAGGATTAATGGAGTCCAGTTTGTGTATGGTGTTGGTTGTTCAAAGGTGTTCAATGTGAGTGAGGAACTGCGGGAATGTGATGAGTTGGTAAGGGATCCTTATGGGGGAAGGTAAATGGATGCGAAGAATGAGGTGAAATGCATGAGGTTCGAGAGTCAGGAGGGACTTATAGAAAGTGGGAGGGGCAGATAACCACACAACATTTGCACAGCGAAGGATGGGGTGGATTAGGGATGTGTACGTGTGAAGGACAGTGGAGTTTCCATGTTCAGCCAATTAGTAGTTTTAGTCGATTCGTTGCTTTCTATAGGTTGGTTATTTGGTGGATTCCAATGCTAGTTGCCAGTTGAAGGTTAGTCCAAGGTATTTTAGTCTGTTAATTAGCAGGATAGGATGGTCATAAATGGTAAGACAGAAGTCATGGAGACAGAAGGTGTGGGTAGTGTGTCCTATAATTATTACCTGGGTGTTGGAGGGGTTAATCTTAAGGAACCACTGGCTACACCACAAGGTAAAGTGACTGATGTTGATTTGGAGGGATTGTTGGTATTTCTGAAGTGTAGGATAGAGGGTGAGGAAAGCACTGTCACCAGCATACTGAAGGGGCCAGATAGAAGGAGGCATATCAGCAGTGTATAAGAGGTAAAGGAGGGGTGAGAGAGTGGGAAGGCACTCCTGCAGGGGGGGGGGGGGGGGGACGGTATGGGAATTGGTGTTGTTAACGAGGACATAGGATGGGCGATTGGAGAGGAAGGATGCTAGAAGGTGGACATAGTTAATGGGAAGCAAAAACGTCTGGAATTTGGAAAGGAAACTGGAATGCCATATCATACACTTTCTCTAGGTCAAAGGAGACAAGGATGGCGCATTTACAGTTGTTGAGCTGTTTAGACAGGAGATGGGTGAGGTTTGGGAGTTGTCATCAGCAGAGAAGGAGGGACAGAAGCCACATTGGGTAATAGGAAGCAGATGGTGTTGGTGCAGATGGCGGTGGACGTGATGACAGAGGATGGATTCAAAGATCTTGCTAAGCACTGAGATGGGGTAGACGGGGCGGTGCGAGGAGGCCTTTGGGGGTGAGGTTGTTTGATTTGAGAAACAGAAGGAATTTGGAGGTTTTCCATAGTTCGGGATAGTAGCTTGTGGAGAGGATAGTGTTATAGAGGGTTGCAAGGAGAAAGGATATTTTTTGAGGTAGTGATAAGTAATACGGTGGTGACCAGGGGGTGTGTTGCATTTGTATATAAGCCAGGGATGGGACTGTGATATCTGTGTGTTCATGGGCAGTAGGGAATTGGGAGTAGTCAAAGCGAGGGTCGTCAGGAATGGAGAAGAGGTCAGAGTGATTGGCTTCTCTCAGGTCATCAGGTAAGGAAAGGTTGTTGTGAAGGATCAGATGTCAATGGAATGCTTTGCAGGATCGTCCCTTATATATCCCATAATTTAGCAGTGCACATTGCAGTCCTGAAAACGAAAATATACACGTGTTAGCGCCAAATTTAAAGCAGAATTTTACTGACTGCAGTAATATTCATGATAGAAACACTTGCCTCGTTCTTAGACACTGTATGTGCTCACTTTCGTTTGTAAAAATAAAAGTGAGCACATACAGTGTCTAAGAACGTAGCAATGTTTTCTGCATTGTCAATTCAGTAACAGTCTGCTTTTCGGCTCACACTGAAGACGGCCGAACGGCAAATGTCCGAAATATTAACAGAAGTGCCATTTGTGGTTGCACCCCCGAAATTTAATGGAGCATTCTGGTTTAAATTTGACAGAAGCACGTATATGTGCTGGCTTTCAGAACTTCCATGTCTATTGTTAAATAGACGGATATGTTACGACATGTTGGCGTCTGTAGCACTTGATAATGGTCTGTAAAGGCGATATTGGCCAATCGTCTTAAGTTAAATAAAGTAAATACATACAAACAACAGTCGAAGTGGAACCTACACAATGTCCTTCAACAGATATACAGGCGTGTGGTACCCATACGAAGAAAATTAACAATTTATTTTTTTGTTTATTGCACCTTCACTTGGCACTTTTGAAGGGAGTTTCGGGAACAGTGTATGCACTGCCTAGCGGGTGGGCTGCTGCGGTGGGGTGGGGGGGGAAGGGGGGACAAACCCGCCACTTCCTCATCACACATGCCACGTAGCTCACGAGAATCAACATTGTATTTACAATGCCTCCAACAATGCTATATTTCTACAACACACTATTCCTAGTTAGGTGTGACAATGGGCGGAAACAATCCGTACCAGCCCCAAGTCATCCTACTTCTAGCGATTCTCTCCTCGCCGAAAAGTGCAGACTTATATTTTGTGTATAGTGCATGGGACGTTCCTGTTATTTATTTTCGTCTCAGTGGTACCACATGATTTAAGATATCACATATAACCATGTGTGTTTCACACACAGACCAAAGAGTGCTCTTGCTAATAAGGCTGCGAGCTATTTATTGCACATAGTTCGAAACTAGACAGAATGTGACTCGTCTCGAAAGAATAAAAATGTTTCACTTCTCAGTTACAATTACTTTGGCACTAAGATGGGCATCCGACCACGAAGTTAAAATAAATAACTTTCCTATCCTGAAGCAGTAGACCACAAATGCAAAAGCGAACTCTGTAACCACGGAACAATCACTGGGAAGAACAACAACATTGAAATACTAGTACTACAAGTTTTACAGCATCTTTACAAAACCCAGTTCTTTATTTCTGGTTGTCCTCAGTATGTGTTATTTTCAGTCAATTAAAACTTGGCTGCACATACTTTTGCAATTGGTTACAAACTCATCCAGAATCAAACGTACTGCGGCCAACTCAGATCTTCTCCTCTCTTCTATTGAGCTTTTATCGTCGAAACGAATAGGCCTACAATGCCTCAGGGCATTTTACATTCAAAGTCGTGTGTGCATTTTGTGGCTCTTCAGTATTTTCTCCACGGCAAGAACTTCTAAGAGATGTGCAGAGTGTAACTTACCTACTACTGTTAACATTCGGTTAAGAACATATAAAACAGTCGCCCTGTATTCTAAACAACGCCTTCTTTGTGCCGATCTTGGTCAGGATTCACAACTGCATCTAACTGGAGACGAAACTTCACTGATCTCAGTCCGAAGTATGTTACAGAATGTCAAGTATTCAAAGCGGAAACAACTGAGTATTTTTATTACACTGAATCACTAGTTAAGCTCCATTTCGACTCTCAATGGCCATGGTGGGTAATACTGGATATCTGTTAACGCGCCAAGAAAGATCTCAGTACCCTCGCAACAATTTAAAAGCAAACTTCAATGTTAGAAACTTGTGAGTAGACTTCAAGGAAAGTTCCATCAAAATGTAACACCCAAGTTCACACCCCACTTCTCTCTGCAAGAGTGACCCTCCTCCACGACACACACACTTTTGACTCTCATCTACCTTGAAATGGCTGAGCAGGCATTGTGAAGCAGACTCACGGGTGCACATTTCCTCTTTATGTTAATTCATGGATAACGAAACTTTCTATGTTATTTCAACGAGGTATTTTGTTGCCTGAAGTAAATAGTGTTCTCTGTAGGACGATGGTTCCCATCAGCCAAGAATGAGCTCAGATAACTCACCACATTCAGTAAGATACATAAGTACGTGGATGAAATGCAATGAAATTATCAAATTTTTTCAAGTCTTAAAATATGGCTATTACTTTGATTTCAGATATTTAAATGTATGTATCATTTTGTTAAATTGCTCATATATACTCATTTTAAAACTTGAAATATGTCTATAAGATATTTAATTTAAACTATCCACACATTGATATGATGTAAAAGATCAGACAATTCTCTTACTTTGCATCAATGTAAAAATGAAACATAAACTGCAAAGTAGTCATGAATATTTAAATTTGGTTTTTCAAGTTTTATGTAAAACTCTCCATTGTTGGAAGGTAATGTAAAATGCTTGTAGAAAAAACTTTTGCTTCAATATGTTTATTAACTGAATCTATATCCAGGCCAACTGTCTATCTGCAGTAACTGTTTTCTTACAATTAATTGATACATTTTACAGTAACTGTTGCCATTCACATTTTGTCATTACCTTACTTAAACTGTGTTTGTACAGTAAACATAATCGTCAGGAAACTTATGATGGTACAAACATATTTATCGTAATCAAAAAATTATCTTTTCCATTGCATTGTGGTCTTGAAGTATGTGATGGGATGCCTGCAGAAAATTTAAGTAAGGTACCTAGAAATGTTATAAAAAATTTCCAAAGTTTTCAACCCTGTGTGTGCTTTACGACTTTGAGCTTTGTAGCATCTAGCACAGAAGTTAGGTGCCTAAATCCTTCTGCTCTGTAATGAAGTGCATAATAGCTGTTGTTATTCTCACCTATACTGAGTGGTTTCACGTTTGTTCAAATAAATACATGTGTCAAAATTTTATTCGTTGTACTGAAATATTTGTAATGATTTTATTCAGACGTTTTGTATTCATATACATTGATTTCTACAATAAAGTAATGGAAATAAATTAAGACAATATTATATTCTTCCATTTCTCTTTCGTGTGTACCAACTGTCCCTTAATATACGCAAAGCAAATTACGTCTATGCTGAAAGACAAATAGTATGCAGAATGTACGATTACAGGTGAATTCGTTTATTAATTACAATAAAACTTAAATTGTATTGTGCATAATTTTTGCACTGATGCGTTGCCACCATTTATTGTTGAGGGAGGGAGGGAGGATTCTCAGACAACGACAGACTAGCTTATTTTGTGCAGTTGGTGATGGTTGTTCAGTCTATCAGAACTTCCTGTTAAGTGTAGGAAGAGATAACAACCGCACACAAAGAAACTGACTTGACCCTCCAGCATGCGCGCGTTTTTTTATTGCACGAGCAGTCGCGCGATGCTTTTTGTGCGCCACTTTCGCTGCTCAGTTCTATAGTTGTTTTCATATGCTCTCACACTAGTATTGATATTAATTAGTTTATTGTTTTTTAAGGGTTTATAGTATCACTCAAAATGATACTAATAATATCTAAATAACAAATTTTATTGTGCAATTAACACAAATAATTTATTATGGAATCTAATCTAATCTAAATCCGCAACGTTCTCGAAAAGCTTGAAGTTTCTCGTCAATGGTTACAAACTCACCAATGCTGCACATACTTTTGCAATTGGTTACAAACTCATCCAGAATCAAACGTACTGCGGCCAACTCAGATCTTCTCCTCTCTTCTATTGCGCTTTTATCGTAGAAACGAATAGGCCTACAATGCAACAAGAAGAGAAACCGCTTGTGGCTCATCACAGCTGTTCCAATTTCGATCCCTGATCCATCGGTATTCCATAGTTCCATTACATTCGAGGGGTTACCTTTCTTCATTCCGAAGAGATAAAGTAACCCAAGCAGTGCCAGTATTTCAATTCTCGTCGTTTCTTTTTTGTCTCTTTCTCCCTGATAGTCAGAAAGTTCTGGTTTGAGCTGAATATATTTGTTTGTATATTTCAGAATAGTATCGAACATTTCCACGTTAATTATCTTGGGGAATCCAGAAATCTCTGTTGTTACGTCCTTGGCAATAGCTTTCGGCCCAGGAAAAATTTTTACACTATTTTTCCTTCTTGCTTTGCTTGTGGCAGAACTAGTACTTTTCCTCCATTTAGAAGTTTTCTCTCTTCCCACAAACCAATCACCAGTAACACCTGGTTGACAATTATTATCTTCATTTTCAGCTGACTCATACTCTTTTTCACTTACAGTGTCATGGGCATTACGAGTAATTACTTCCACTTCCTCATCAGTATCGTTGTCCGATACAGTGTCTACAGCTTTCGTAAAATCTAGATCTTCATTCAAGAGCCATTCACGTTCCTTGTTAGTTAAATGTTTTCTTGTTCTAAAATAAAAATTTGTATTGAACACAGGCCATGGGAACGTTGTTAGTAAAATAACCACTATGTTGGAAGATGTAGAAAAATACTTACACGGTGCATTGAATGCACCAGAAATGACAGCGTTACACTAAATTCTCCATTTAACAAATCCCTTAGCACTGACAATCACTGCACTGTACATAACAGTTGTCAGAACAATAATGAAGGAATATGTCGAGTTTCAAAGCTCTCGACTGCTGCCAACATGTTGGCTATGCATGCACGAGGGTTAAGTGGTGGCACAGGAAGGTTTTACATAAAACCATATCATTTTTCAGTTCAGATCAGTAACAGTATGTTACAAAATTACTATGAATAATAATTCTCTTGTACAAAAAGCAATAACTGAGCAACAGAACTGAAAGTAAATATGTAATGCATTACAATAATGCTACTTAAAGCTATAAATTGTCTGAATTTTGTCAGTTCAGTAAGTATGTTTTCCAGTCTTTATGTGATCATGTGGCGTATTTTTTTCCGTTTGCAAAATATTGCTGCTGTTTTACAGTGGGATGATCTAGAATTGTGATCTCTGTAAAACAGTTGTTCGTTTGACCATGCACTTGATAGATCATTATGCAGTGTATCATTTCATGATGGAAGTATGCTCTATGGTATACAGTAATTGTACTGAAACTTCTAAAGAAAAAGGGCCACTGAGTAAGAGATGTGAAACAATACGTGGGGCTACAGATAGGTATACACTGAATGAAATGCGTTTGGCTGTCAGGAGAGCAACACATGAAGTTTTCAATGACTTCTACAGCAGAATATCATTGAAGGATCCCTTACAAAATTCAAAGAAATTCTGGTTACATGTAAAGCATGTTAGAAGTACCTAAGTTAGTATCTAGACACATATGTCTGAGACAGTGACAGAAATTGAGGGTTACAAAGCAAACGCAGAAACACTGAACTCAGTTTTCAAGTATTCTTTTACAAATGAAAATCTAGAGATATTGCCCCAGTTTCATTCTTTTACCACTGCAAAGATTAGTAACATAGATATTAATGAAAATGTTGAGAAACAGCTGAAAATCACTAAAACTGAACAAAGCTCTAGTGCCCCAACCTATCATATTATTCTAAATTGAATTTGCAGATAGGCTAGCACCTCTTTTAACTATAATACATCCCACAAACAGAAATTGTGCCCAGAAGTTGGAAGAAAGAACAGGTCACAGCCATTTACAAGAAAGTTAGTAGAAGTGATCCACAAAACTACCATCCAATATCTTTAACATACGTTTATTGAAGAATCTTACAACATATTCTGAGCTCAAACATACTTAAATGTCTCAAAAAGAATGGCGTACGATATACTAGCCATCACTGAATGTGAAAATATAGATCAACTCATACTTTTCTCACATGCCACCCTGAAAGCCATGATTCAAGGGATTCCTGAAGATGCAGTGCGTTTTGGTTTCCAAAAAGCATTCAAATCAATACCACATCTACACTTACTGCCAAAAGTATGATTGTTTGGGATATCAAGTGAAATTTGGAACTAGATTGAGGATTTGTTGGAAGGGAGGGCACAGCATGCTGTCTCAGAGGCAGTGTCATTGCCAGAAGTAGAGATAACTTTGAGTGTCTCCCTGGGAACTGTTCTGGACCCTAGCTGGTAATGTTGTATGATCATGACCTTGCAGACAATACTAACAGTAGCCTCAGATTTTTTCAGATGATGCAGTTACCTGTAATGAAGTTTTTTTTTTTTTTTTTTTTTTCGTCGTCAGTCTACTGACTGGTTTGATGGTTTGATGCGGCCTGCCACGAATTCCTTTCCTGTGCTAACCTCTTCATCTCAGAGTAGCACTTGCAACCTACGTCCTCAATTATTTGCTTGACGTATTCCAATCTCTGTCTTCCTCTACAGTTTTTGCCCTCTACAGCTCCCTCTAGTACCATGGAAGTCATTCCCTCATGTCTTAGCAGATGTCCTATCATCCTGCCCCTTCTCCTTATCAGTGTTTTCCACATATTCCTTTCCTCTCCGATTCTGCATAGAACCTCCTCATTCCTTACCTTATCAGTCCACCTAATTTTCAACATTCCTCTATAGCACCACATCTCAAATGCTTCGATTCTCTTCTGTTCCGGTTTTCCCACAGTCCATGTTTCACTACCATACAATGCTGTACTCAAGACGTACATCCTCAGAAATTTCTTCCTCAAATTAAGGCCGGTATTTGATATTAGTAGACTTTTCTTGGCCAGAAATGCCTTTTTTGCCATAGCGAGTCTGCTTTTGATGTCCTCCTTGCTCCGTCTGTCATTGGTTATTTTACTGCCTAGATAGCAGAATTCCTTAACTTCATTGACTTTGTGACCATCAATCCTGATGTTAAGTTTCTCGCTGTTCTCATTTCTACTACTTCTCATTACCTTCGTCTTTCTCCGATTTACTCTCAAACCATACTGTATACTCATTAGACTGTTCATTCCGTTCAGCAGATCATTTAATTCTTCTTCACTTTCACTCAGGATAGCAATGTCATCAGCGAATCGTATCATTGATATCCTTTCACCTTGTATTTTAATTCCATTCCTGAACCTTTCTTTTATTTCCATAATTGCTTCCTCGATGTACAGATTAAAGAGTAGGGGCGAAAGGCTACAGCCTTGTCTTACACCCTTCTTAATACGAGCACTAATGAAGTACAGTCTGAAAAAAAGATATCAAAAATTCAGTCAGATTTTGATAATTTTTCAAAGTGGTGCAAAGACTGGTAAATTACTTTAAATGTTCATAAAAGTAAAATTATGCTCTTCACAAAACGAAAAAATTGTAGTATTCTATAACTACAGTGCTAATGGGTTTTTTGTACAAAGCAGAACCAATGATCAGAAGCCATCCAAAAATACATAAAGACAATATTCCCATGAAACCAGTCATCAATTTCAAGACTGCTCTACATATAAAATAGCAAAGTGTGCACACATATACCTAACTGAACAATTATAACTAAAGAACAACAGATATGCAAAAAATTCCTTGGAATTAGTACAAAAACTAAAAGATACACACATCTCATCAACTGACAAACTTATATCCTTTGATGTGAAAGACATGTACACATCATTCCTATTGCTCACATAACTAATATAATTAAAGAATAACTGATATCTATCTCTGAAACTCCAAACACCACCACAGAAACACTCATACAATTCATAGAAGCAGTCTTCAAGCAAAACTACTTTCAATTTAATAATTCATTCTATTTACAAAATTAAGGCTACCCAATGGGAAACCCAATCTTTTACAGACTAACAAATATCTGAATGAATCATTGCATTAGAATTTATGAAGAAATGATACACAAAAATATAAAATATGACATTGGCACAGATACATGGGCAACTAATATGTCTCATAGATGAACCGTAGGAACATATAAACAATTGACACACCCAGATAAATAACATTCAGTTTAGAAACAGAAGAAACAATAAACTAATTCATCCTCAGATTCACAAAATCTAACAACAGACAAACCTTCAGCATTTTCGGATGGGAGACAGCTACAGACATGATAAAATGCAAGAAATCAAACCACTCATATTCTCAAAAAATGGTAGCCATCACACTTATAGTATACAGACTGTGCATAACACCTCTAAGCAGAAAGAACTCTCAAGGAGAACTAAACATGATCATCAGCACAGCAAAAATCGATGGATACAATAATAAGACAGCACACAAGCTATGCAACATGATGAAAAAGAAAATACAGTCAGAAAACAGCAAAATTAAAAACGACCTAGATATACTAACACATAACAGTAACTCATAATGTACACTCACTTCAGAAATCTCATCCCATAACATAAACACCTAATGGCACACCATCACAACCAGCTTAGTAACATTTTCAGAAAACGTAAAATTTATGTATCTTTAAAGACAAATACCATAATACAAAAGAAATTAAAACTGCAACCAAGGAAAAGTATGAATACAACAGTTCAAGGGCATATGGATCAATGTGTCATAATTGCAACTCTAGAAATTTTAATCTCAGGTACAAAGAACACATAAGGGCATTGAAGAGTGAATGTACCCACTCCTCACTTGCAGAACACCTTATAAAAGAAAACACCACCACACTTGGATAAAAACCGACATGGCATTCCTATGCAAACACAACAAAAGAAAGCGAATGCTCATTCGACAGGAAGAATGTTTCACACAAAAGGCCATAAATGAAAACAAAATTATGTTCAACACCCAAAAGAGCAACAATGCTACAACAATGTTCAGATTGATTCACAGTTTATCCCAAAAACCAAACATGATATAAAAAATAAAAGATAACAATAAATAAAAATTTCACACTAAAACACACAATGCTCCACCACCCTACATTCCCTCCATCCCCACACCAACACCTCACTCTACTCTTGTCCTCTGCAGCCTCCATGATTCCCCAGTCAGCTCCAAAGCATGTGAGCAGGACCATGTGCAGTGTGCTACAGTTTAAGTTATATGCAGAGAAATGTTTATGCAGATGGAAGAAACCTGTACTATGTGCACCTAGTATATATAGAAGAACATGTCGATACATGGAAAGGTATAAAAATGAATGTACATGGGAAAAAAAACATACATTTAAAAATCGATCATTTAAATGAGTTGCAAAAATCACTACAGATCTAGCACTAGAGACCAATGAGGATGCCTAGCATGCACAAATAGGCGAAACATTTTTGGTACACACAAATAAAACATTCAGTTGGTACATGAGCAATAATTAACAGGATCTGTTTATCATCAATTTCTGCATTACATATTACCCTCACTATTGGTGAACGTAGCCTTCTGGAAAGACAACAAATGTCATTCATGTATGGCACAAAGCCACCCCACTTTCTAAGTTTTGTACAACGGTACCAAATATAAACATTTAATGATCAGTGGGTTTTTAATGGAGGTCCAGTAGCCTGGACTTTCATTCTCCTGACCTTAATTTGTTATATTTCTGGCTATGGGAACATTCAAGGGATTGGTGTATTCCACACCCATCAATAACGTCCATGCATCACAGGAGCCTGTGTCCCGTGAATGTGACCAAATCCTTGGGTAGCCAGGCATGTTCATGAGTCTCTGAATCTTTAAGGAGGAGGGATGATGGATGTCTAAGATTGAGTGTCAACAGACAGGTGGATATCATAAGACAGGATGGCCCTTATCTCAGCAAGTACTTGATTCTGTACAAATGCATATACGTTTTCCTATATTTGATCAGTACTATGTCCTGTTAGAAAATGGATAACTTTTGTTCACAAGAATACCCTTTATTTGTAGGATAACCATCTCTCATACTTAACATTATTGTACAAAAATAGAGCAGAAAAAACAAACCAACTAAAGATTTCAGTCACACTTTTCAGTATTGCTTGTTTTCAATATTTCGAATTTTTTTTTCACAACACCACTAACAGAATCCATCAGCTACATAGCTGTATATCAGTAATGAAACTGTTTAGAGTCATGACCACCAACATTAACTCCAGTATGGGCAGTGAATGCTCTATATTACATCTATGAACTTTTTGAATCCCTTTAAAAGCTATCATTTGAATTGTCAGCTTTGCCATTTGACAAATAATTCACACCATACAAAACAGCTCGCAGAGTTCAAGTCAAATGACCTCTTAAAAAAACAATTGGAAGAAACTGCAAAAGAAAACGTTAACCCACAAGAGCGCATTTTGAGCTATTCTATGTTATATTTCCCATTAAATTAAAAAACAATAACTTAAATACACTGAAACAAAACAAGTTATATAGCAGACAGTGCCTTTCTACCACTACAAATAAAACTACTTGTTGCAAGCATGTGGTTCATTCAGATACAACAGATGATGTGAGCATTCTATCTTCCATTGATCCCTTCAAGTATATTCTCTCTCTCTCTCTCTCTCTCTCTCTCTCTCTCTCTCTCTCTCTCTCTCTCTCATCCCCCCTCCCCCTCTCTCCCCCTTCTTCCCCTCCACTCCCCACCACCACCTCTCTCTCTCTCTCTCTCATCCCCCCTCCCCCTCTCTCCCCCTTCTTCCCCTCCACTCCCCACCACCACCTCTCTCTCTCTCTCTCTCTCTCTCTCTCTCTCTCTCTCTCTCTCTATCTATCTATCTATCTATCTATCTCCCAATTAAGCTCATGTTTACAGCAGGGACTCAGAATGTCGTGCTGCAATGCTGTACCTTGCAATGACTCGACTGTCTTATGAATGACAAAGAGTTTTTACTTCAGATAACTTCAGCTAAACATTCTGTCCAAGCCATAAGTATGTCTAACAGATCATGAGGCATGCCGCATGGGGTAGCCGCGCAGTCTAGGGTGCCTTGCCACGGTTCAAGTGGCTCCCCCTATTGGAGGTTCGAGTTCTCCCTCGGCCATGGGTGTGCATGTTGTCTTTAATGTAAGTTAGTTTAAGTTAGATTAAGTAGTGTGTAAGTCTAGGTATAGACGACCTCAGCAGTTTGCTTCCATAGGAACTTACCACAAAATTTCCAAATTTCATGTGGCACACAGTAACATATGCTTCAATGAGATGGCTTAGAACTAGACAGGTAAGAATTTGGACTGTGAAAAACATTTATTGGTGTATTAGGAGGATTAAGAGACAGGAACTTAAAGATTTCCAACATTCCATATAATACCAATATGGTTGATATAGAGTTAAATGATATTTTGATGAGTGAATGCAACACTGTCTGTAGTCAAAAGTAAATGCATTTGACCTCTTAAATAGTAGTTCACTAGAGGTAACTATTGGCAAAATGGCTCTATGCATTCAGAGCAAATATGTAGATTCTTTGATGATTAGATAGTGTTAATTGTTACTGACTTATCACTTTAACACATTGAGGTGCATTAAGCAACCACTATAACTACATCCACACAATCACTCTGCTATTCATAATAAAGTGCCTGGCAGAGGGTTCAATGAATCACCTTCAAGCTGTCTCTCTACTGTTCTACTCTAAAACAGCGCACAGTAGAAATGAGCACTTAAATTTTTCTGTGCGAGCCCTGGTTTCTCTTATTTTATTGTGATGATCATTTCTGCCTATGTAGGTGGGTGCCAGCAGAATGTTTTTGCGATCGGAGGAGAAAACTGGTGATTGAAATTTCATGAGAGGATCTCATCACAAAGAAAAACGCCTTTGTTTTAATGATTGCCACTCCAATTCACATATCATGTCTGTAGGACTATCAGCCCTATTTTGCAATCATACAAAACGAGCTGTGCCTCTTTGAACTTTCTCAATGTCATCCATCAGTCCCATATGATGTGGATCCCACACAGCATGGCAATACTCCAGAAGAGGGTGGACAAGTGTGGTGTGAGCAGTCTCTTTAGTAGACATGTTGCACCTTCTATGTGTTCTGAAAATGAATCACAGTCTTTGGTTTGCTTTACCCACAAGATTATCTATGTGATCATTCCAATTTAGGTTATTTTTTATGGTAATCCCTTAGCATTTAGTTGAATTTACAGCCTTCAGATTTGTGTGACTTATCACATAATCGAAATTTGGTGGATTTCTTTTAGTACTCATGTGAATAACTTCACACTTTTCCTTATTCAGGGTCAATTGCCACTTTTTGCACCATACAGATATCTTATCTAAATCATTTTGCAATTCGTTTTGGCCATATGATGACTTTACAAGATGGTAAATGACAGCATCGTCTCCAAACAGTCTAATAGAGCTACTCAGGTTGTCTCCTATGCCTTTAATATAGATCAGAAACAACAGAGGGCGTACAAGTATAACACAACCTTGGGGAACACTGGATATTACTTCTGTTTTACTCGATGACTTTCTGTCTATTACTATGAACTGTGACCTTACTAACAGGAAATCATGAATCCAGTCGCACAACTGAAGCAACTGAAGCCATAGGCACACAGTTTGGTTAGAAAACATTGTGAGAAATGGTGTCGAAAGGCTGCTGGAAATCTAAAAATATGGAATCGATTTAACATCCCCTGTTGATAACACTCATTACTTCATGAGTATAAAGAGCTAGTTGTGTTTCACAGGAATGATATTTTCTGAATCCAAGCAGATTACTTGTCAATAAATCATTTTCTTTGAGATAATTCATAATGTTCAGACACGGTATATGTTCCAAATCCCTACTGCAAATCGACGTTAGTGATATGGTATTGTAATTCAGTGGATTACTCCTATTTCCCTATTTGGGTACTGGTGTGACTTGAGCAATTGTCCAGTCTATAGGTACAGATCTTCTTGTATCCTGCCTGGATAGGCGGTGCATGAATCTGCTCCTGTGAACTGCTTTTATTTATTTATTTATTTATTTATTTATTATCATCCCAATGATCACATTTGTGATATAGGATTTGTCAGGGTACATTTTAACAACTATATAATATCTTTACAAAATTTGTATCTGTGCTGAATTCATATTAATCTATCTTATGTTTAATACAATATACAACTAATGAGTGTTTTTATAACATAATTTATTATGCACTGATGTAATTTCATTTTTCACATTAACTTAAACATATATTTTATACAGTTGTGCAGAGATATTCACTTATGCTGTAATAGCATTTGTCAAGCATGTGGTTCTTTAGAACAGTTTTAAATTTATCCTCATTTTCCAGCTCTTTGATATGTTTTGGTAGTGCATTAAAAAGTTTGATGCCTTGATTACATACATGTTTCTGGCTTCGGGCCCTTGTTACAGCTTGTATGTGGAGATCTTTACATTGCCGTGTATCATAATTATGGAAGTCTATATTGGTTTTCATTTTGTCCTGATTTCTTTTGATCACCAACAGACATTTCAGAATGTATAATGATGGAATTGTTAAAATTTTCAATGCTTTAAAAAGGGGCCTACAATGTGTTTGAGGTGGGCTGTGGGTCATTATCCGAATAGCACGTTTTTGTAATTTGAAAATCTCATTTAGACAACAATTTGTTTTTCCCCAGAATACTATCCCATAGGATGCAATGGACTGAAAATAGCCAAAATATTCTAATCTGGTACAGCCATTACTACAAACTCTTGAAATTATTCTAAGCACAAAACATGCTGAATTTAGTTTTAGTGCTAAGCTCACCACATGGTCCTTCCAATTAATCTTCTCATCAATGTGCATACCCAGGAATTTTGCACACTGTACTCTTTCAAGTTGTTTGCCCTCCATGGTGGGATTTAGGTCATCCTGTTCACTTATTTTTTTTGCATTCAGTGTTAGCTTGTTAGCACTAAACCATTTTTGTATATCTTGTAGGACATGGTCCACAGTACTGTGCAATGACTGCTTCATATCACTAACTATTAAACTAGTATCATCAGCAAATAACATGATTCTAGCTTTTCTCTAATCATTAATGTAAATGAGGAACAGCAAGGGGCCTAATACACTTCCTTGGGGTACTCCTACTGTGACCTCCCTTGGATCTGATCTTAGTTTAATTTTTTGATTAATATTTGGTGCTGTAATTTCAACCACCTGCATCCTCTTTTCCAGATAAGACTCAAACCACTTTTTTACCAGTCCTCTGATACCTATAGCTTCAAGCTTTTTCAAAAGTATGCTGTGGTCAACAGTGTCAAAGGCTTTTGACAAATCTAGATTTATCCCAACTACACTTTTTCCCTCTTCCAATTTAGTGATTATTTCTTTTGTGTATTCTAGTACAGCTGTTTCAGTACTTCTCCCAGTTTGAAATCCATGCTGATTACTGTTTATCAGATTGTGCATACTAAGATAATGTGTGACTCTATATTTCATTAGTATCTCTAAAACTTTAGAAAAATAGGCCGAGAGTTAAGGACGAGATTAGGAGCAGGAAAAGGTGAAGTACTTCAATACTGTGTATAGGTTAAAGCTCTTTCAGTGGTGTATGAACATATGCAAATTATAATATTACTTAACTTTGCTTACAGATGAGCATGTAGGTGCGAAACCGTTCATGTATCAAAGCTAACAGCTACTAGAAGTTACAAGGCAGATCTGTAGTGGCTCTCCCACTATGAAAATGAAACAATGTTGGTCGGTTGTCTGCTCAGAATCAAATGGGCTGAATCTGGAGTGGCACTCGTAGAACTGCACAGTGCCAGCTAGAGGGTTCTGTCGTCGGAGTCAGTGTTGTAGTACCAACCTAAGAACTTGTACCTACACCATAGTATTGTAGCTATCAATACCACAGATCTTTCTGTGAGTGAGCGGTTGTTTATAACTGCTAAATATGGAGCTATTGTTTCAGCATACTCTGAAAGGAACTTGACTGGTATACAATTTGGAGTGTAGGCCTTGCCTTTATTGACTGATTTAAGTTGCTTTGCTACACTGAGGACATCTACTACTGTGTTTCTCATCTTGGAAGTTGTTCTTGATTCATTTACTCCAACTTCTTTGGTGAAGGAGTTTCAGAAAACTGTGTTTAATAGCTCTGTTTAAGTGGCACTAAATAAAAGGAGTATCCATACAAGATACATTATAATATTTCTTCAGATCAAATTTTTGAACGTATAAGGGCACACTGCAAACTAATGCATCTGAATTTTTTATTCTGTTCTCAATATCAGTTTAGGTATTACATGTCATCCATATTACTCAGTTAACTTTCTAAAAATCATAGCACAGCCCTGTCCAACCACCACCCATGACTAATGCCATCTATTCCTTGGAGGATCAACTGATATCTGCCACCCATTTTGCTCCAGTCTCCAAGCCCACATTGATATGACATTCATGTATATCACTGTTCTTCAACATGGCACCAAACAGTGATGTCCCAAGACTGAATGTGGGACCTCATGGGGATGGATTAGTGTCCTCTATCCACAACCAACTCTTGGCCCATAAAAGCTGAAACAACCACCAAGATTCCATATACAGAGGAGGATGCATGGAGTACCACAACCAAAGCCCTTCATCCCATCATGCCCCTGGCATGAATACTATCAGCTCACCTCCTCCTTATGCTGCTGGTCCAGACCACACCTGACATTATCGGCCTTATGTATCAGTTAAAGAAGACGGGGGTCTAGTGACTCCACTGCACAGTGATACTAGTACTAACAATCCAGTGAGTAAAAATACTGTATGCATATTGCACGACACATTTTGTTTCCTTGAACTGTAACAGGTATGTAAAATAGACACAATACTGGTCAGATCCAACTGCTGTCATTTATGAAGCTTCAAAGTTCACACAGGAATTGTCTTCTGATAATGATCCTATTTTTTTTTGTTAAGATTTCATGCCAGAGATTATTGGATTGTTTTGATTATCTTATAACAATGTCGTTATGCTCATACTTGTTTTGAAAGTTTGAGATCAGGACCTGTTGCAGATCTGTTACACTCACACACATCATTCGTAATGCACACAATGTTTTAATGTATCTACAGAGATATGAACGTAGGTTATACATCCTTATATTTGAAAAGTTTTATGAGCATAGCTTTTGGATTCTTAGAATTCCAATAATGGGTCTAAAAAAAGTTCATATTTTAATGTACATAGTGCAGATACTCACTTGGCTATGCAAGGACAGAAGAGGAACATCTCATGCGCTGCAGCTGAGAATTTTGGGCTGTGTATTAGAGGATGAACAGAGACCACACATAATTCCAGCAAAATACTTCTACCACCTCTTTCCCTTCAAAATCTATTCAGCAGTAGAATGTTTTTCCACATGTAGTTGTGTGTATGAAATTCCAGTCTGTAAGCTGAAGTGGCCTGTGCCAGGTCGGGTGTGGAAGAACTTACACCCAAGTAGACAATAAGCATTAGATTTATTAAATAAAACATAAATCCACTCACTTTTGTCCTGGAGTATTAATTAACAAGAAAACAATTTGTTTATATTCAAAATAACTGCCTCAGTTTACACTTCTGGTAGGCCAAGAAAAAGTTTAGCAGCATGCCTAGAATGGCTACTTCATTGACTATCAGATAAAGTCTATGTCTTAACAACCACAAGATGAGATGACTGTCTCTGACCGCAAACAGAATAACAAGCCAAGATACCAAAGCCTGGGATGCCCGAGCATCGAGAGGCCAAGTTGCAGCGTAGGAAGGACCAGGACTGCTGGCAACTCCAAGTAGCTCTTATGGTGGTGTTCCCAGGTTGGTGAGCAGGCCTCAGCTGCTGCATTTGTGTCAGGTGACAGCTTCAGTACCGACAAGCAGAGGGATTGTACATGAACTATTTCTGGCCATGTGATGGGGCGGAAGCAAATAGGTCCATGCTAGCTGCACCACCTAGGAGCAATTCTGTTGCTGTCGATCAGGGAGTCAAGCGTCCTAAGTTATAGAGGTGGCATTGTGAGTTATACTCCATAACATACCTTGTGTTATTGCTATTGTTGTAAGGGAGCACATTGTATGGGCTCTTATTGTTGTGGCCCCTAGACTATTGTGTGTAGGCAACTTGTGGCACAGTTCTGTTTTGTTGGTGGGCTATATGTCCAGACATAGCATAAGGCTGGCTGTCATATCTGCCGTCTACCCATCCAAGTTGTGCATGTCAAGGTACAGCCTGACAACAATATGAAATATAAACTCTCATTCAGGAAGTAACAAATACTTAATTGCTTGACACAAGAAGTAAACTTATTGGAAGTCAACAGCTTTGGTGAAGTTTTACGTATAACTAGAATCTTCCTTTGAAAAAACAAAAAACTCTCTATTTAATCTGTAA
Source organism: Schistocerca piceifrons (assembly GCF_021461385.2). Lineage (NCBI taxonomy): Eukaryota > Metazoa > Arthropoda > Insecta > Orthoptera > Acrididae > Schistocerca > Schistocerca piceifrons. Next base: position 323,842,956 of record NC_060140.1, read on the forward strand.
CCAACAAAGTAAGAAATGTATTCACTGAAAAACAGTACATAACCAGTCCAGGAATAAGCACATCCCTAATAAGAATAAAACAGCACCTCTCTCTCTCTCTCTCTCTCTCTCTTTCTCTCTCTCACACACACACACACACACACACACACACACACACACACACACACACACACACACACACACACAACACAAATGCAATTGTGACATAACATTACACAACACTGCACAAGGATAATAATCAATGTCATACAAGGTTCAGATGAGAGAACCACAGGCTGCTGGACAGTTGTATAATACCTGCCTTCAGCACGGCATCAAATTCTGCCTCTGCAGTGGCTAAGCAGTCAGCAGATAGACATCTGGGTCTACATGAGACAGGTGGTCCATCATCAGATTTAAAATGGTGTACTGTGTTGTGACATACCTCTTTAGGTGACCCGTGCAGCCACATGAGGGCCAGAAATTGTTGCAGTAGGCCCACAATAATCTTGGTTGTGGGCAATGCAGCACTACATCAGAAACCTGCAGCTGTGAGGCCAGTGATACTGTTTATGATTCGTATGTTTGCCATGTCTGGTAGGAGCAGGTAGTATACTAAGAATTGGCTCCAGTGATGTGCTCTGCTACATCCACAGTTGTGAAGTCCCACACAAAGATGCAACACTGCCCCAGATCTAATTTCATTCACTGCAAGCATCTGTATAGAAGAGTTGTTCACTGCAGTCAGGCAGAACAATGTTAGTGGTCAACAACTGTGTAATAAAGTTCAAGGAAATATGCATAAATCAGACCCACTGTCCACTGTCAGGCAGAACAATGTTAGTGGTCAACAACTGTGTAATAAAGTTGAAGAAAATATGCATAAATCAGACCCACTGTCCACTGCATATTTCTGGCCTGACTTCCTTATAAACAGATGCTGCAATCATGCTCAGCATTTGGGTGATACAGCTATGTCCGATTGTTGCTGGCATTTGGGTGGGTGCAAAGTGAGATGCATTTGTGCACCTGATACCTAAATCTATAATGATACCAACAGATGGAATGTTGACCTGCCCCAAAAGTTCAAGAGGTTGTGGAAGAGCGGATTCTTGACCTCCTGCAGCAGCAGTTTCTGTTGTACTTATGATCACACTGAGATAACTGTTCACTGATATATTTGGTGAGCACATTAACATTGGCTGCAAGATTGTCATCATCTGTGTGTGTTATCATCATTGACAATATGCTGCTATGTGATTCTGTCACCGAACTTATTGGGACAGATGTCATTGCATCTATTATCTTGTCAGCCAAGTCAGTCACTGCATCCAAGGGCATATTGTAATTGCTTTTACTTGCAGTGGTAGGTGGCTACTCCGTAATGCACATAGCAAATAATTGGGGAAGGTGCTGGTGTCAACCTCGCTTCTCAAGTGTCTCAGATACAGGGATGGCTTCCAGTTGCCAATATCTTCCTGAGTCATAACTTGCCTAATGCACCCTTCTTTGGGTAGAGAGACTCCATGGATCAATTCCATCTTCAGTTTCTCACAAGAGTTTGTTGTAGGTAGCATGATTATCACGTCTTAAATTTCAGCAGCGTACGGATGGTCTAGTTGAGTCACCACCATTGCAAACATTGTAGAATACATTGTGATCACTGCAAATGGAAATTGATCTCCACTTGTTGAAACCACAGTATAGGTTTTTGCGGCCTTTTGTGACCTGATGGTTTGTAAATGCTCAGCAGGTCTGGAAATTGATGGTTCTATTATAGTTGATATATCAGTTATGGCACAAAGCTTGGTTTACAAGTAGAGATTCAGTTCTTCCTGTGCTGTAGTGCAGGCTAGATCATGTCGGGGTCACTACTTCTTAGCTGGTTGCCATGTCTGCTGCCTGATCATCCAAATCAAGATCTCACCTGGCTGGTATACTAAATATAAGTCCTTGTATAGGAATGAACAAATACTTTATAGCTTGAACAGGAAGTGATGTTGCTGGGAGTCAACAGTTTCAGAGAAGTTTTACATTCAAGTTGAATCATCTCTCTAGAAACATAAATAACTCTCTGTTTAGTGTGTAACAATAAAGTAAGACACGTAATCTCTGAAACACAATAGTTAACCAGTCTAACAATAAACAAATTCTTAATAAGAATAAAACAATGCCTCTGGCAGCTGGTGCAAAAAATGTTTTGACAGCCATGACGTAAATACACCCACACACATATGCAACACAACATGAAACAACACTGCACAAGGAGGACCACAATCACTATCACTACAAGTATGTTCAAATAATTATTTGTAACATGACAAGTCTTTTCACAAAGTACCTTCAGAGACACTTTATAAAAATAATAAGTGAATGCAATTTCTATTTTGCAAAACAAAATTCATGTTATAATACAACTAGTACAATATTACCAATAATAAAACCAGATAAAAACTGAACATGAAAGAACAGTTTTACAATATGTAGGCTTCTGTTAAGCCATAAGTTCTTTTTTATGTTGTGCATCCTTAATAATGAATAAGTTAAGTTGTTCTTCATTTCATATGCATAATTTTATTTGTTTCTTTCATTGTCTATTTATGCAAAGGTAATACATTACTTGACTGACTTAACAATGCTCAATTTATTTGCTTCAAATCTTACTGAAGAAACATCTGTTTGAAACTTTCTGCAGATTAAAACAGCATGTCAGATGGGGACTCAAACTTGCGAGCTTTGCCTTCTGTGCTTTCTGGTAATATCTGTGCATATGGTTACTAGACTTGCAACATGCCAGTGTAGTGTTATCGTTGTGATGATAATGGCTTGTAGTACGGGATCGTTTGTCTTAAGATAGTCAAGTCATCTGAAATTATCTGGTCACTTAGGAGATAAACAGTCCCTTACCATATAAAAATTCAAACCAAACAATATATTTGCAGTAGTAATACTTTAAGAAAAGTAAGTAATGTGAAGCAGTCTTGACTTGAAGTGGTGTAGTTGCCACTTCTGTAGTGAACAATATGAGGAACTATGGAGATCCTCAGTCAAGTGAGGTTACTCATCAAGCAAATTATGAGTGAATATGCGGATCACATGGACTTTAAACTATGCTAATGAAACAAATTAGTGGGTATCTGAGGTCAACAAAAGAACATTAGGCACAGTGATAATGTACCCACTAAAAGATGATACTGTGACACATCCACAACAATTTTAGATACACCAGAAATTATGACACAGACTGCCAATGGTATCCTCTACTGTGGCACATAAAACATCAGTACAAAGGAAATGATGAGGTCATGAGACATGGAGCACAAGGTCAGATAGGTCATGGAAACCAGCAATATCCCTGTCTAAGGAACCATTTTGAATTCTCCTTGATCAATTTGGGAAAACCTAACTGATTTGCATGAATTGCTGTGGTCACTCTAGAGAGTCTTGTACTGGTATTCTAAGCTCTCCAGAATAAAATTCAGCCATTAGCTGGAAATATATTTTTATTATGATTTACCAGTTTTGACAAATTAATTTGTCATCTCCATAAGCTTAGTAATTTTTACCAGATGTTAATATCTTCTTCATAGTAGTGCAATGCCATGGGATGTCCAGAAATGTTCATATTGTATGTGATTATTGTAAACCCAGATTGCCAATTTACAGTAACTGAATCTCATTTATGTACCTGTTATGCTAGCAGCAAGATTCTAAGTATTTACCTGAGTATTTACCTGCTACAGAGTAGTCTGCATAGCTTCCCTATGATGATAGTTTTAATGGATCCCTAGGATCACTTAATTGTTGGGTGTCAGAGTCCAATGTATTTAAGACTTTTAGTTCTATATATAAAGTAAAGAAAAGGCAACCACTCACCTGTAGCAAACTGATATGTGAAACATAGAATCACACAAAGAAAACAGTATCCACACTAGCTTTTGAACTCTTATTCTTCCACTAGCAAAAGTATACACAATCACAAAATGACCAGACAGACACCCAAACACACACTCCTGCTGCTGTAGCAAGATTGACTACTGTTTATCAATTATTGAGAACAGTTAACTACAGAAATGGAGGTGGAGAGGAGGTAGAGAAGAATGCATGAGGCAAGGAGGGGCTAGTGGGATAGTGTTAGGCAGGTCTTTTGACAGATGATTCAACAGCTGTACAATAAAATGAAATGAGTTCAAATGGTAGAGCGTATAAGATTCAGAATGAAGGAGAGGGGGGCGGAAAGGAAGAGGAGGAAAGGATAGGAAGATGGAGAGGAAGAGTGAGCCAGGGAGGCAAGAGAGAAAGGGAGGGGGATGGGCAAGGAGGAGGAAAAGAAGAAAAGAAGGGAGAGAGAGGTGTGAGGGAGGGGGGGGGGGGGGGGGAACAAAATTGAAACTTTTGCTACAATTAAGAGTGTAAGGAGACAACCATGGTCTAAGGGTGGTGTCTTTTACTATAAATCAAAAGGCCCTGGTCCCAGGTTTGGTTCCAGCCACTGCTTACATACTGAATAAAAATTATCAGGAACACCAGCCAAAGACTTCCAGTATAAGGAGGCAGCTTTGTTCTAACACCAGCCTAGTCAAAGAAGGTGGAAGAGTGTCCAGAGTTTCAGTGGCAAGATTCCCGATTAGTTCCCACTTTGGATCTCCAGGAGAGGACTGACAAGGAGGAGGTAACCAAACCAAAAAGACTGAATCACCAATGAAAGTGCAACATTCTATGAGTCAGAGAGTGGAATCTCAGTAGTCCAATCATATTTAGGAAGATAATATGTGAAATCTCAGTTTTCTAGCTATGGTAAGGAAGCTAAAAAATCTGAAAAGGGAAACGCAAAAACTTAGTCTCGATAAAATGGAAGTCAGTGAAGTAAAATGGAAATAATATAGGGACTTCTGGCCAGATGAAAAAAAAAATATATATATATATATATCTAAAAAGAAAGATGATGAAACTTACCAGACAAAAGCGCTGGCAGGTCTCTCTATTATATTCATATATATATATATATATATATATATATATATATATATATATATATATATATCAACAGCAGCAGAAAAGGGTACAATGGGAGTAGCATTCTTTATGGATAGCAATATAGGGCAAAGAGTGCATTACTGTGGACAAGTTCAGTGATTGGGTTATTCACATCAGAATTGACAGGAAGCCATTGCCAACAAAAATAGTTGAGGGATACATGCCAATGTCATATGTAGAAGATAAAAAAGATGTGGATAATGAACAAGTAATTCAGCATGTAAAGGAAAATGATAACGAAATAGTCATGGGGGACTGGTAGGTGATGGAATGTAAAACAGAGCTATGGGAGAATATAGTTTTGATAGTAGGAATGAGGGACTAGGAACACTGATTGAATACTGGAATAAGGTTCAGCTAGTAATAAGGAATACAGTGTTCAAAAACCACAAGAGGAGGAGGTATTCTTGGAAAAGACATAGAGATATGGGTCAATTCTGGCTGGATTACATCATGGTCAGACAGAGATTTCAAAATCATCTGTTGGATTGAAGGTATACTAATTAGAGATATAGACTCAAATCAAAACTCAGCAATGATGAAGAGTAGACTGAAGTTTAAAAGAATCATCTGGAAGAATCAGTATGGAAAGAAGTGGGATACTGCAGTGTGATAGTGAAGAAAAAAAGAGTCTGAGATCTAATATGAAAGACAAGTCTCAAAGGACACTGATTAGCAAGAGCTGAAATTATAAATGCATTAACCTCTAATTGCAAGGATGGTCTTCATTTTCTTTCTCGCATTATCAATTTCAGGACTATCAGCCCCATCTTTAAATGCAACTCGTACATACAGCCAATCAATGTTAGGTATAATTTCCTCAGAATTACCAATCATAAATATGTGCAATATCCAGTGTCCACAACACCATCCAGAAAATAACTAAACAGCAAATGACATTCTTTTTTACAATTCCCATTTCCCGGCATGGATTGTGTATATTTAAGCTTTCTATCATGATGGAAGGTGGGAATGCAGTCATGAAATGAGTCAAAATTGTAAATGAATTAGCCTCTGGCTGCAAGGATGATCTTCAATTTCTTTATGAAATTATCAGTTTTGGGACTACCAGCCATATCTTCAAATGCACCTTGCATATATAAATCTAATTTCCTTGGGATCAAAGCTTGCCATCATCACCAGTCAGTAATACATGCAAAAACCTGTGTCAACAACACCAAACAGAAAATGACACTTTCAACATTAAATATTAATAAACATTGACACACATGTTAAAAAATCTCTACAAGCTATCTGAGACAAGGCACATATTTTCAATCACAACAACCTCTGAGAGAAATGTATGGTACCTGTCATATGTGTGTAACAACTTATTTATGTTCTGAGGGGCCATTCTGAAAATTTTGTCAAACACATGTGAGCACCTGTGTGTGTGTGTGTGTGTGTGTGTGTGTGTGTGTTTTTGCACATACACAGATCACACTATGAGATTACACTCTTCTTGTATTTTACTTTTTCAGAAAGAAGGATAGCCTCTTCACAAGGTGAGCCAGTGTTTTGGACTGAAGAAGGGCGTTACCTGGCAGCATGTGAGTAGAAGTTCTTTTATTTAATGTGAAGTTTGGTTATAATGACTGTGATGTACATAACCATTACACACTAGCTAGTGAGCTAGCTATGTATTCTGCCTTCCCTGTTTTCTAATCCCTACCACCAATAATTAACAATAATTAAAATATATTCCACACCTACTCTGAAGAATTACACTTAAGGAACATAACTCATATCTTAACATGGTAAGATACCAATACAATGAGTGATACAACTGCACAATTTGGTGCTTTAACAATCCCAATACCATACAACACTTTCCTTGTTACGTATTTCACAGCAGTGATAGAATTAGTCATAACACAAGAATCTGTATAAGCATAGTGTGAGTTGTTCATGCATTTGTACAGAGATGGCACTGATATCAAAAAATATATGTTTTCAATATGCTGATCCATTTTTTACAGTTGTTTAAGTCAAATTTAGACCTTTGTTGAACACAAATAATGAGAAATATGAAGGAACAACATGTGATATAGCTGAATACTGAGAGGTCGATAGGCTCTCATCTTTGTGCAGGTAGGGAAAGTTGCATTTAAGATGAGGACCTCCCATAGACTGTGATTTTTTTATAGATATTGAACAAAAATCTTAATTGGGCACACCACCTAAAAGCCACTATAAGAAAATGTTGTGGCCAGTGTTAGGAAAGATTCTGGCCAATGAATCCTTGTGTTTCCTGTCCATTTTGTTTCCTGGTTTGCCACTTATATGCTCCCATCAAACTCTGAATCTACTCTTTTAATATCAGCTTACAAGGGCCCCATACTTTCTGTGATTTCCATCTTTAATTGGCATTTAATAAGTAATAAATTACAGCCAGAGTCCAAAACTGTTCTGGGAAACTTTTTGCAGTTTAAGAGCTGGCTTCTAAATCTTTATATTATCATTAAATAATTTATTTGAAACGCTCCAGAGTCACCAGGTCTGTTGAATGCATACAGCCACCTTTCATGTTTTATAAACCAAGCGTTATCAACAATTTTCCCAACGCAAAATTCTACCAAGCAATTTCTCAGTTTATTCCTATCCCTTTCTTTCTCTTTGTCTTCCTCTTGTGGAATTCCATTCTCCAGTCACAGTGAGATTTTACTTCCCATAATACCTGAAAAATTATCTCGTTACTCATTTTTTTCAGTCTCTTAAATCATCTCCAGAGGCTTACTTGTTTCTAATACTGTGGTTCATGGTTTTTCACTTAACTTGTCTTTGTGTAATGATACTTAAATAATGTAGCTACAGTGTTAAACTAGTCCTGTTCTCATGGACTATTTCCAAGTTAAATTTTGTAAAACTCAACTAAAAAGTTTTTATACCACCAAGTTATTTTATTAATACCAGTACAGATTTCTTTTCTTTTTTAGCACTTGGTGATCCACTCATAAAGGGATTGAAAGAAATAGCAGACAAGAGACCACAAGATCCTGTGACTTATCTTGCAACATATCTCTTCAATGCTGCAAACAATCACAAGTCTATTGGTAATATGCAGGTACGTATAACATGTTTTATATTCTTTAGAAGAGTATATACTAAAATCAACTTCTATGACAGCAGAGGTACTTGAACTCATTTCTCAGACTGATTCAAGACTTGACTTGCCACCATCTCTCTCCTTCTTTTCCAAATCCCACAAAGATTTTACTCCTAACATTATAAGACCACAAAGTCCAGAAGAAAGACAGACTGTTTGTAAGAGAAGGCAAGACATCCATTTTGTTGGTTGCAAAATGAAATCGCAATTGTGAAGTAAACAAATTTATGCAAAAAAAATAATGTGTATAAATAGAACTCAAGAAGTGCCATATGTCATCTATGAGTATGAGAAATGCATAGATAAGTGAGGTGAGTGTTGGCTGAAAATGCAAATATCTACCCTACATCCCCAAAAATGAGGTAATAAAAAAAATCCTCACCACAGTTTGCTGACTGGACATTCAAAATACTGCAAACTAAATCTTATAAGGCTAAATTTTTGTGAACTGAGTTGTGTGGTTGTCATTTGTTACTTCATCTGAATCAAAGTGAAGCCAATATCCCACAGTATTTAGGATATATTGTAAATTAACAGGTTATAGAAACATGATCAAACTACTTTATTCATCACACACCTACAGCCATTTGGTGAGTTAATTATGGATAGTCATAAGTGGAAAAATTATTTAAACTCAATTGTTTGCCTAATATTTGTAATAACCCTCACCCCCTCCCCAACAGATGATTTGCTTTTGCTTCATCAGAGGTTTTGGTTTAAATGTTAAATCTCCATTAACAAGTTTTTTGTTAGTTTATTTCAGCAGCACATCAGTTTTAGTCTACATGTCAATAAAATAACGGCTTGGTACTAGAGTTTCATTTACATCTATGTGTGACAATATTGCTTTGACAGAAATAAAGTACATTTCACAGGAAAACAACAGGCTGATAGCACCACCACCACCAGCAAAGGGACGTCTAGAAGCTGCTCCCATACCATCTGACATGGATCCACAAGAGGCAGATATTGAGGAAGTGCCAGAAACACCAGAAAACAGTGCAATAGACAGAGTAAGTGCTTCTTTATCTGGTCCCCATAATAACAATATTACTCATACATTTACATATTGTGTTCCACAAATCAATCAAAGGTCTCATTTATCCTGTCATATAATGCACAACATTAACACATTGTTATTAGTCACTAATTTTTAAAATCTATTGGCTGCACTATCTACTACATCATGCAAATACACTCTGGTCCACGAATGATGGCAGTTTGCACACGTCGAGAAACAGATGGGGATTGCATTCTTGCTGGTTCCAAGCGAAAGTTGAGGTACATGCATAAATGTGCTATGTGCTTCATGTAAGCATGTATCCTGCAAATTATGTCTCTCACTTGCTTGGGTAGTATGTTGCTTCCCATCACCAGCATCCATGGCAGTTCACAACAAATGGAATAAAAATTCACTAAATACTTCACTGTGATCAATACCTCACTGTGATCACATTTAATGCTAGCAATGGGTAAGACATTCACAGCAGAGGGCTCAGAACACTACTGAACACTCACTGGCTGTCAGAGAATGCTTGATGTAGGTACGCGGAATGAGCCCAAACTCAACCACCATCATTTGTGACTCCAACTACAGTATTTGATGGCAATATTTTTAGTTACTTAATTATTACTAAGAACTGTGAATTATCTTATTTAGCTGATGATTTTGCTTTGGATGGCCTAGATTTAAACAGGTTAGCGTCTGTAAAATTCAGCAAGATGTTTATTGACAAGCACACACTTATAAACAATAGGAGAAACTAAATGTGAGTGATGGGGATGACAAGCTGCTTAAAGGAATAAAATGTAATAATATATTCTTAAAACAATAGGTAATAGTAAAAGCACATTTCTGATTCATTTAAACATCAGTGGCTTACATAAATAACATATGCATGGCAGATAAGCAAAAATTGACAATCTATAATTCTTTTTGGAAAGGAGGAGACATATATTAGTCCTTTACCCACATGAACATTGGCTAACAAAAGACTGCATCAAAATCCTTCATAAAGTAGGTAGCTATTTTGTAGCCAGCAGCTTTTGTACAAGTAACAAAATTCATGGGAATTCATGCATACTAATTAAAAATTCTGTAATATATAATGTAAGAGATTATTTTAATTTTCTAAATGATGAGGACATATTTGAAAGTTGCTGTATCGAATTATAGAGAGAAAAAATTCTAATAATTTGAATATACAGAATACCAGGTAAAGAAGTTACAAAAGTCATTGTGTTTAAACTAAAGAGCCTCTTCCAGAAACTGACAAAAGAGCAGAAGAAAAGATTATCATAACTGCTAATTTTAACATAAACAGTGAATCAACAGAATTTATTGATTTGATGAAGCATTTGGTTTTAAGCTGTGAAAAAGTCATTTCTCACTAACACTGCACACATAAACTTCCCATGGTGTGTTAATACTTATGGCTGGTAGTGGGGCAAAAGTGAGCAGGACAGAAACTGCATTTTATGGTTTTTCAGCTCCATTATTGGAACAGTATACAGTCACACAAAAATTAACAGGAGAACAATAACACAGTAAAAGTATGTAGCAATAAAAATGGACACAGGGCAGATAATTCCTATAGGACATAATAGCCTCACTGCACTGATTGTTGCAGTGAGTGGAAAGTAGCCAATTGTAAATGTCAAAAACTATATACAGAGATACTTCAAATGATTTCACAATTACCAATAAGGACTACATCAGTTGTAGAATGGTTGCCACAGAGCCTGTTCCTCTCGACATGCATACATGTCGAAAGGGACTTTGCATCTTAATCAGAATAGCACAGGTACTGTAATATCATATATACAATGATTCTATACCTAAGCAAATACAAGGAACAAAAAGTAAAGAGTTCACAAGTATGCCTTGCATGGAACTGTTTAATCTAAGTGTGCATCATGTCACTACAGGTGAAAAGCTGAGCATAAGCCACAAAGGCACAATGGCAACATCACAAGGTCTCACGGTTGAGGTGTGTGTGACATTTGTACACATATGATCATGATGATGATGCAGCAGTCAACCAAAAATAAAAAAATAAATACATAAAAATGAAAAACTTGAGGACACACATGATAGTCTATTGCAATCAAGCAACATGTGGCACAGTATCAGTTAGGGTGCAGTTGTTACTAAGAATTCCTTGCTGTGGAAGTAGTCTACCAATCCTACGGAACTGCTGCTATTGTGTGAAAACATCAATATCAAATTAGTCTGTATGAAGAATAATTTAATGCTGTACCCCTACTGCTCAGGAAGGTTCGTTGATGCCAGCAATTATTGTTCAGCCAAAGCTTATAGTACAGACCAACCAGCATCATCATCTCTGCACCTGTGAATGTTCAAAATACCATTACTGTACCTTGTGGCAAGCTTTTTCTTCATGTTAACACAGCACAATAGGCACTCTTTACAAAACAGTATCTTGCTCTGTCAAGCAAGTCAGTCATTAAGCATCAGCAAAGGAACTGCTGGTCCAGGAGCTCTTTCCATCACAAGCTTCTCTCTGGAAAAATGCCAAAGCTGCAACACTGCAGTGCATGGCACAGAGAGGTTCCACTACTTAGGTCCACTTTGCTCATGACTGATCAGTGTGTCGCCTACTGTTGTAAACTGCTGAATAAGATGGGTGGCAGGTGCTCATGGGTTACAGTGTATCGCTCCCTGTGAGAAGGAGACAATGTGAGGCATCAGCGACAGCAGTGGTGGTGGTCAGAGTGTGGCCCCCATGCTGGATGGCAGCACAGTGCTGGCAGGGTATGGCATTTGCTGTGGCAACGAAGGAACGGGGAGCAATGACACTTATCATAATCCCCGTGGCTGGCTGCAGGGCATCCTCAGCAGCGCCAGCATTTGCCACAGTGGTTTGCATGGCGACAGTGTGCACAGTGAGCTTGGCATTGTCCCTCAGCAAACCTGGTACTTGGGTGATGTGACACTGGACTGCCAGCCAGGGCTGGGAATGGCACTGCAAGGCGAGTTGCTGGCATGGTGAGGCATGGCATGGTGCAGGGTCAGGGTTTGGCAACAGATGGTAGTATGCTGGTGATACATGGCACATGGCACACAGGGTGCCTGTGTAGGTGGCATACTGTTATGTGTAGGTGCTGTGTTGGGTGACTCATGTTGGTAGCCTAGGTCACACATTGCAGTGTGAGCATGTGCCGGCACTCGCTGGCCAGGGAAAGGTCCAGTGGCAGGGGTGGTGTGTCTGACAACTTCAGCAGCACTGTTGGGCTGGCTGGAGGGATAGACAGCAAGACAGGCTCCACCCTGATGTCCTACAGGAAACCACCAAGATTGGTGGTGTTTGGTGAGGCACCACCATTGTTGCTTGGTTCCATCTTGGTCCTGATGGCTAGCAGTGCACACAGGCTCACATATGCTGGCTTCAGGTGATTGATTGAGACCTTGGTGGTGGTGTCTTGGAGTCACAAGGAGATTGATTTTGGGCCACATGACCGGATGAGGTGCTGAGTACTACAGGCGTAGCGGTGGCTGGCTGGCATCCAACCAGTGCATCACACGCCGAGGACCTGTTGTACAAAGGGCTGGCATTTGCCATGTTGTGTGCATGAAAGGTACCCAGCACAGGCACATCATTGAGACATGGATCTGCTGCACAGAGGGTGGGATGCAGGTTGTGGACAGCAGGGGGTGTGGCTCAATGAGATCACTTGGCAGTGTGAGCAGCCATCTGTACATAAACTCAGCGGTGGGAGTGCCCAAATCTGCTTATGGCAGACCTAAGAGGACTAGAGGCAGAGTGGTAGACCAAGTTGCAGAGTGGTTTGTGAGGGCAGATCTTAGAGACCTGGGTAATCACTCCACCATGCCATCAGTGCTGCCAGACGTTGCTGTGGGAGTCTTAAGTAAACAAAATGTGAACTGCCACCTACAGTTGGTGGTGATGTGGTGGGGGCACCTGAAACATGAGACCCGCATGTCTATAAAGGCCTTTGCCACTGTGTCCACAGTTATGTCAGGCAAAGGCACTGTTTCAGGCCACAGCGTGAATCTATCAATGATAGTAATGAGATACCGGTCGCCCTGATGGCCCATGGATGATGGCAGGGGGCCTGCAACATCCATGTGTATGTGGTAATAGCGGTGATCCAACAGGGAGAAAGCTTCTGTTCTTTTCTTGTCTAAACTGTTTATTGTCTGTGTTTCACTTTCATACATGGGTACACTCCATACAAATACTTTCAGAAAAGACTCCCTGACACTTAAATCTATACTTGATGTTAACAAATTCCTCTTCTTCTAGAACACTTTTCTTGCCATTACTAGCCTCCATTTTATATCCTCTATACTTCAACTATTATCAGTTATTCTGCTGCCTAAATAGCAAAATTCTTCTATTACTTTAAGTGTCTCATTTCCCACTCTAATGCCCTCAACATCACCTGATTTAATTCAACTGCATTCCATTATCCAGCCTACCTTAGAGCTCTGGCACAGGATACAGACGCAGGCCCATTTGATGCAGTTGTGCTAGATAGTTGGCCAAATGAAATGCTAGTGAATGAGTATGGCAGATGCACAGATTACAGGGTGGGCCAGGCCATGCAAGTACTCGAAGGCTGCCTTGCAGACATCTGGGGGAAGGTAGTGGCAGATATGGTCTGAGTGGGTCCTCAGGTGGTCAGTACTGGTGTGGAAATCACACCAGACAGGTTTGTGCATGCCTGGTATTGTGTGCAGTTGCAGGTTTAGACCCATATTTACATGTTTTCAGCGCCACAGGAGCTAAGGGCCAGCAATCTGGGTAGTGGTGAGGGTTGTACAGTTGAAGGGAGTGGTAAGGGCACACAGAAGGCTAAGGCAATCACTGATATGTTGTCTATTCTGGCAATGTACCAGACCTAAGCGGTGAATTGTGCAATTTATTCCTGCTGTTGTAACTGGCAGGGTGAAATCTGTATGCCATCTTTGCAACCAGAACTCACTATCAACGGGTGGAAATACCTAACTAACTGCCTCATACATGGCAAGGAGCTCTCCACCATATGTGGTCCAATGCTGCAGTGGTTCCATGAACTTCACAGAGCAAAACACCAGGAGTTGTCATGTCCTTCAACAAATTGTTGCTAGACTGTGCTTTTGGCAGACTGCCTGGTTTTGGTGACAACTGCAAGTCTGGCTGGGGGGTGTGCTACAAGGGCATCTTGTAAAAGGTTATGCTTTGTTGCTGTTGTTGTTGTGGTCTTCAGTCCAAAGATTGGTTTGACGCAGCTCTCCAGAATACTCTATCCCGTGCAAGCCTCTCTATCTCTGAGTAACTACGGTGACCTACATCCTTCTGAATCTGTTTACTGTATTCATCTTGTGGTCTCCCTTTATGATTTTTACCTTCCCCCCCCCCCCCCCCCCCCCCGCCCACACACACACACTTCCCTCCAGTACTAAATTGGTGATCCCTTGATGCATCAGAATGTGTCCTATTGTCCTATCAATTGATCCCTCCTTCTAGTCAGGTTGTGCCACAAATTTCTCTTCTCCCCAATTCTGTTCAGTACCTCCTCATTAGTTACATGAGCTACCCATCTAACCTTCAGAATTGTTCTGTAGCACCACATTTTAAAATCTTCTGTTCTTTTCTTGTCTAAACTGTTTATTGTACATGTTTCACTTCCATACATGAGTACAGTCCATACAAATACTTTCAGAAAAGACTCCCTGACACTTAAATCTATACTTGATGTTAACAAATTCCTCTTCTTCAGAAACACTTTTCTTGCCATTACTAGCCTCCATTTTATATCCTCTATACTTCAACCATTATCAGTTATTCTGCTGCCTTAATAGCAAAATTCTTCTATTACTTTAAGTGTCTCATTTCCCACTCTAATGCCCTCAACATCACCTGATTTAATTCAACTGCAATCCATTATCCTCAGTTTGCATTTGTTGATGTTCATCTTATATCCTCCTTTCAAGACTCAAGACACTATCCATGCCATTTAACTGCTCTTCCAAGTCCTTTATTGTCTCTGACAGAATTACAATATCATCAGCAAACCTTAATGTTTTTATTTATTCTCCCTGGACTTTAGTTCCTACTTCATTTTTTTCTGTTTTCTTTATTGCTTGCTCAATATACAGATTGAATAACATTGGGGATAGTCTACAACCCTGTCTCACTCCCTTCTCAACCACTGCTTCCCCTTTGTGCAACTTGCCTCCTATAGCTGCCGTCTGGTTTCTGTACAAACTATAAATAACCTTTCACATCCTGAATTTTTACCCATGGCACCTTTAGAATTTGAAAGAGAGTCTTGCAGTCAACATTGTCAAAACCTTTCTCTAAGTCTACAAATGCTATAAATGTAGGTTTGGCTTTCCTTAGCCTATCTTCTGTGAGAAGTTGTAGGGGCAGTGATGCATCGCATGTTCCTACATTTCTCCAGAATCCAAACTGATCTTCCTTGAGGTCAGCTTCTATCAGTTTTTCCATTCTTCTGTAAATAATTCATATTAGTATTTTGCAGCTGTGACTTATTAAAGCAATAGTTCAGTAATTTTCAGACCTGTCAGCAACTGCTTTCTTTGGAACTGGAATTATTATATTCTTCTTGGAGTCAGAGGATATTTCACCTGTCTCATACATATTTCTCACCAGATGAAAGAGTTTTGTCATGGATGACTCTCCCAAGGCTGTCAGTAGTTCTAATGCAATATTGTGTACTTCCATGGCCTTGTTCCTGCCTTTTCTTTCAGTACTCTGTCATTCTTCACACAGTATTGTATCTCCCACCTCATCTTCATCATTGTCCTCTTCCATTTCCATAATATTGCCCTCAAGTGCATCTCCCTTGTATAGACCCTCTATATACTCCTCCCACCTTTCTGCTTTCCCTTCTTTACTTAGGATTGGTTTTCCATCTGAGCTCCTGATATTCATACAGGTGTTTCTCTTTTCCCCAAAGGTCTCTCTAATTTTCCCATAGGCTGCATCTATCTTACCCCTAGTGATATATCCTTGTGCTCCCTTACATTTGTTCTCTAGCCATTCCTGCTTAGTCGTTTTGCACTTCCTGTCGATCTCATTTTTTAGATTTTTGTATTCTCTTTCACCTGCTTCATTTACTGTATTTTTATATTTTCGTTTTTCATCAGTTAAATTCAATATCTCTTGTGTTACCCAAAGATTTCTACTAGCCCTAACCCATGTACCTACTTGATCTTCTGCTGCCTTCACTATTTTATCTCTCAAAGCTACCCATTCTTCTTCTACTTTATTTTCCCCTGTTCTTGTCAATTGTTCCCTAATGCTTCCTCTGAAGTTCTCTACAACCTCTGGTCCTTTCGGTTTATCAAGGTCCCATCTCTTGAATTCTTACCTTTTTGCAGTCTCTTCAGTTTTAATCTACAATTTATAACCAATGAACTGTGGTCGGAGTCCACATTTGCCCCAGAAATGTCTAACAGTTTAAAACCTGGTTCAAAAATCTCTGTCTTACCATTATATAACCACTCTGAAACCTTCCAGTGTCTTCAGGTCTCTTCCACACATAGAACCTTCTTTCCTGATTCTTAAACCAAGTGTCAGATATGATTAAAGTATGCTCTGCGCAATATTCTATCAGGTGTCTTCCTCTTTCATTTCCTTCCCCCCCAATCCATATTCACCCACAATTTTCCATCTTTTCCTTTTCCTACTATCAAATTCCAGTCCCCCATAACTATTAAATTTTTGTCTCCCTTAACTATCTGAATAATTTCTTTTACCTCATCATTCATTTCTTCAATCTCTTCATCATCTGCACAGCTACTTAGCATATAAACTTGTACTACTAAGGTGGGTATGGGCTTCATGTCTATTTTGGCTACAATAATGTGTTCACTATACAGTTCATGGTAGCTTATCCACGTTCCTATTTTTTATTCAATATTAAACCTACTCCTGCATTACCCATATTTGATTTTGTATTTATAATCCTATATTCATCTGACTAGAAGTTATGCACCTCCTGCCATCGAACTTCATGAATTCCTGTTTTACCTAAATTTGACCTATTTGTTTCCCTTTTTAATTTTTCTAACCCACCTGCCTGATTAAGGGATCTGACATTCCATGACACATCCGTAGAACACCAGTTTTGTTTCTCCCAATAACAACGTCGTCCAGAGTAGTCCCCATACAGATATCCAAATGGGGGACTATTTTATTTCTGGAATATTTTACCCGAGGGTATGCCATCATCATTTAACCATACAGGAAAGCTATATACCCTCAGCAAAAATTATGGCTGTAGTATCCCTTTGCTTTCAGGCATTCACAGTACCAGCACAGCAAGGCAGTTTTGGTTTATGTTAAAAGGCCAGATCAGTCATCCAGACTGTTGCATCTGCAACTACTGAAAATCCTGCGGCCCCTCTTCAGGAACCACATGTTTGTCTGGCCTTGCAAGAGATACCCCCACTGCGATTGCACATATGGTACAGATATCTGTATCACAGAGACACGCAAGTCTCCCCACCAATGGAAAGGTCCATGGGGTGGCTCATGCTTCATTTGTCCAAAACTGATCAACATTTGTGCCACCCAAGGAGTGGGCCTTTTGTGTGGTTGCCCTGGAGTGTGGCCATAAGAGGTGCTTGCACGTTTGTGATGTCCTTTAAGTTGCACCAAAAAAATTCCCCATCCTGAGGAACCTGCTGAGAATGTATGTAGTGGGCCATGGGAACTTTGACACAGCCCAGACCTTTTTGTTCAGGGAGTGAGAGCTCATGCACGGCATCCTGTACCCCTGGAAGTCGGTCTCTGGAACATCAAAAATGCACTTCTCCAGGTCGATAATGATACCAGTCTACATCTACATCTACATCTACATTTATACTCTGCAAGCTACCCAACAGTGTGTGGCAGAGGGCACTTTACGTGGCACTGTCATTACCTCCCTTTCCTGTTCCAGTCGCGTATGGTTCGCGGGAAGAACGACTGTCTGAAAGCCTCCGTGCACACTCTAATCTCTCTGATTTTACATTCGTGATCTCCTCGGGAGGTATAAGTAGGGGGAAGCAATATATTCAATATATTCGATACCTCATCCAGAAACGCACCCTCTCGAAACCTGGCGAGCAAGCTACACCGCAATGCCGAGCACCTCTCTTGCAGAGTCGGCCACTTGAGTGTGTTAAACATCTCCGTAACGCTATCACAGTTACCAAATAACCCTGTGATGAAACGCGCCGCTCTTCTTTGGATCTTCTCTATCTCCTCCGTCAACCCGATCTGGTATGGATCCCACACTGATGAGCAACACTCAAGTATAGGTCGAACGAGTGTTTTGTAAGCCACCTCATTTGTTGATGGACTACACTTTCTAAGGACTCTCCCAATGAATCTCAACCTGGTACCCGCCTTACCAACAATTAACTTTATATGATCATTCCACTTCAAATCGTTCCGCACGCATACTCCCAGATATTTTACAGAAGTAACTGCTACCAGTGTTTGTTCCGCTATCATATAATCATACAATAAAGGATCCTTCTTTCTATGTATTTGCAATACATTACATTTGTCTGTGTTAAGGGTCAGTTGCCACTCCCTGCACCAAGTGCCTATCCACTGCAGATCTTCCTGCATTTCGCTACAATTTTCTAATGCTGCAACTTCTCTGTATACTACAGCATCATCCGCAAAAAGCCGCATGGAACTTCTGACACTATCTACTAGGTCATTTATATATATTGTGAAAAGCAATGGTCCCATAACACTCCCCTGTGGCATGCCAGAGGTTACTTTAACGTCTGTAGACGTCTCTCTCCATTGAGAACAACATGCTGTGTTCTGTTTGCTAAAAACTCTTCAATCCAGCCACACAGCTGGTCTGATATTCCGTAGGCTCTTACTTTGTTTATCAGGCAACAGTGCAGAACTGTATCAAACGCCTTCCAGAAATCAAGGAAAATAGCATCTACCTGTGAGCCTGTATCTAATATTTTCTGGGTCTCATGAACAAATAAAGTGAGTTGGGTCTCACACGATCGCTGTTTCCGGAATCCATGTTGATTCCTACATAGTAAATTCTGGATTTCCAAAAACGACATGATACTTAAGCAAAAAACATGTTCTAAAATTCTACAACAGATCGACATCAGAGATATAGGTCTATAGTTTTGCGCATCTGCTCGACGACCCTTCTTGAGGACTGGGACTACCTGTGCTCTTTTCCAATCATTTGGAACCTTCCGTTCCTCTAGAGACTTGCGGTACATGGCTGTTAGAAGGGGGGCAAGTTCTTTCGCATAATCTGTGTAGAATCGAATTGGTATCCCGTCAGGTCCAGTGGACTTTCCTCTGTTGAGTGATTCCAGTTGCTTCTCTATTCCTTGGACACTTATTTCGATGTCAGCCATTTTTTCGTTTGTGCGAGGATTTAGAGAAGGAACTGCAGTGCGGTCTTCCTCTGTGAAACAGCTTTGGAAAAAAGTGTTTAGTATTTCAGCTTCACGCGTGTCATCCTCTGTTTCAATGCCATCATCATCCCAGAGTGTCTGGATATGCTGTTTCGAGCCACTTACCAATTTAACGTAAGACCAGAACTTCCTAGGATTTTCTGTCAAGTCGGTACATAGAATTTTACTTTCGAATTCACTGAACGCTTCATGTATAGCCCTCCTTACACTAACTTTGACATCGTTTAGCTTCTGTTTGTCTGAGAGGTTTTGGCTGCGTTTAAACTTGGAGTGAAGCTCTCTTTGCTTTCGCAGTAGTTTCCTAACTTTGTTGTTGTACCACGGTGGGTTTTTCCCATCCCTCACAGTTTTACTTGGCACGTACCTGTCTAAAACACATTTTATGATTGCCTTGAACTTTTTCCATAAACACTCAACATTGTCAGTGTCGGAACAGAAATTTTCGTTTTGATCTGTTAGGTAGTCTGAAATCTGCCTTCTATTACTCTTGCTAAACAGATAAACCTTCCTCCCTTTTTTTATATTCCTATTAACTTCCATATTCAGGGATGCTGGAATGGCCTTATGATCACTGATTCCCTGTTCTGCACATACAGAGTCGAAAATTTCGGGTCTGTTTGTTATCAGTAGGTCCAAGATGTTATCTCCACGAGTCAGTTCTCTGTTTAATTGCTCGAGGTAATTTTCGGATAGTGCACTCAGTATAATGTCACTCGATGCTCTGTCCCTACCACCTGTCCTAAACATCTGAGTGTCCCAGTCTATATCTGGTAAATTGAAATCTCCACCTAAGATTATAACATGCTGAGAAAATTTATGTGAAATGTATTCCAAATTTTCTCTCAGTTGTTGTGCCACTAATGCTGCTGAGTCGGGAGGTAGGTAAAAGGAGCCAATTATTAACCTAGCTCGGTTGTTGAGTGTAACCTCCACCCATAATAATTCACAGGAACTGACCACTTCTACTTCACTACAGGATAAACTACTACTAACAGCTACAAACACGCCACCACCGTTTGCACGCAACCTATCCTTTCTAAACACCGTCTGTGCCTTTGTAAAAATTTCGGCAGAATTTATCTCTGGCTTCAGCCAGCTTTCTGCACCTATAACGATTTCAGCTTTGGTGCTTTCTATCAGCGCTTGAAGTTCCGGTACTTTACCATCGCAGCTTCGACAGTTTACAATTACAATACCGATTGCTGCTTGGTCCCCGCATGTCCTGACTTTGCCCCGCACCTGTTGAGGCTGTTGCCCTTTCTGTACTTGCCCAAGGCCATCTAACCTAAAAAACTGCCCGGCCCACGCCACACAACCCCTGCTACCCGTGTGGAAGTGACAGCATACCTCCCAGAGACGACAGTGGTGCTCCTTGGGATCACATGAATAAATCAGGATATCATCCAAGTAGGTGAAAGACCCTCAAAGGAGGAAGCCATCATGAGAAATAAACTTAATGCCAAGGATAGAGTCTCTAATGTTGGTCATGGTAAAGGTTCACAGGAAAGCCTACTGAGGCCTAGGTTGGTGGATCAGATATGGGAGCAGTAGGTTGTGATGGCTGAGCCATTAACTGCTTTGAGGAGTAGGGGGAGAAAGTGGACAGTGACCAGCAGAGAATAGTAACCATGAGGGATAGATAGAAATGTCTGAACCTGTGTTGAGGAAGGAGGGTGTTGAGGAATGAGGATTACAATGATCAGACATAAATAGGCTCTGTGAAATCACAGAGCAGCCAGGTGTGGCTACTGCTGGCTGCTGTTAGTGTTTGGGGCTCATGCACATGGTACATGACAGTGTGCAGCATCTCTGCCAAAACACTTATGGTACCAACAATGTCATCAATATGCACCAGCTCCCAAAATGCCATGGAGGGGGAGGTGCCTGTGCAGGTGTGCGTACCATTGGGCAGAGGTGGGCAGTGCATGATGTGGTGCAGGTGCATGCACTCCAAAGCAGTAGTGAACTTGCTCATCTCGCTAATCATCTTGACTATTAGCTGTGTTGTGTCTGCAGGGGGTGCAGGGGCTGGGCAGTGGGAGACGGTGCAGGTTGCACCAGATTGCGGTCACACGTGCAGGTTCTGTGATGCTGCATAGTGGCAGTGATAGTTTGTGAGTCAGGGGCTTCAAAAACCCTGTCAGTGGTAGTGACTGCTGTACTGGAACTCTGAAACTCCTGTGCAGTTAACACCATGTGTATTTTGACAGACAAATGCATGTGCCAAGTTGCTGTTAGCAGCATGTTGGGAAGCACTGCCGGTTCAACTAGCATGTGGCAGTGGAACTGTGAAGGATATGTGTTGGCACACATGATGATGCATGTGCCTGCACAGTTAAAGCATCTGTGAGCTGTGCAAAGTGGCTTAGGAATGCTTGGAATCCATTCATTTGTGCCTGTGGGCTGGAAGAGGCAATGAGGGTTTGGCCATCACTGGGGGCAAGACTTATCCTGAGTGGTGTAGCAGTATCGGTCTGTATAACAGTTCACTGCTATCTTCAGTAGTGGTGGGCTGGCAGAGGGATAGGAATGCCTGTGTGATGTGGCTGCACAATACATATGACCTGGCATGGTGATTCGTAGAGGTGGTTTACTCAAGGATCACCAGTGTGAGAAAGGCATTCCTCACTAATATTGCACACATAAGCTGCCTACATTGCAGTAGTACATATAGCTGACTGTGGGGAAAAAAGTGAATACGACATGGAAAGTGCATTGTTTGGTTTTTCAGTTCCTTTATTAGAACAGTTCACATTGACATAAAAATTAACAGAACAAAAACACAGTAAAATTATATAACAATGAAAATCGACACAGGGGAAATAATTCCTATAGAACACAGCAGGCTCACTGAAGTGAAGGTTTCAGTGAGTGGAAAGTAATAAACTGTAAACGTCAAAAACAATATACAGTGATTCTACACTTTAGCAAATTTTTTAAGGAATAAAATGTAAAGGATCCACAAACATGCCGTGTATGGAATTGTTTAATCCAAGTGTGCATCATATCCCTACAGACGAGATGCTGGGTATAAGCCACAAAGCCACAATGGCAACTCCATAAGGCCTCACAAATGAGATGAGTATACCACTTGTGCACATACGATATATGATCATGATGATGATGCATGAAGCAACCCAGACAAAACTTACAGACATGCACATGGTGATCTATGGCAGTCAGGTGACATGTGGCACACTATCCACTAGGATTGTTAGTAAGAATTCCTTAATGTGGAAGTAGCCTATCGATCCTGTGAAACTGCTGGTATTGCATGAAAACATCACTATCAAATTAGCCTGTATGAAGAAAAATTTAATGCTCCAGTACTAGTGCTCAGTAAGGCTAGCTGATGCCAGCAGTTATTGTTCAGTAGAGGTGTACAGTACAGACTCACCAGTGTCATTCTCTCAGCACTCATACATGCCCAGAATACCATTACTACACCTCAAGGTAAGTCCCTTCTTCAAGTTCACGTAGTACAATCAACATTCAGTATAAAACACTATCTCACTTGGGCAAGCGCATCAGTCATTCAGCATTGGCATTGGTAATGCTGGTCAGGGAGCTCTTTCTGTTGCATGCTTCTCTCAATAAAAACCCCAGAGCTGCAGCAAACCAGTGCATGGCAGAGAGATATTCTACTACTTATGTTCACTTTGCTCATAGACAATCCACATGTCATCTGCTGTTGTATTTTGTTGAAGCAGATGGGTGGTGTGTGCTCATGCACTGCAATGTGTTGCTGGGAAGTTAAACTTCACAGAATTTACAAGAGAGAGTTAACAGACAGCAACCTGCCTAGATAACATTCTGATGAATTATTCATTTGATGAGACAAATAAATTTTGCATTGATTCAGGTATTTCATATCATTCTGCAGTCTTTGTACCCATCAAAATAAATCAACCAGCCATTAGCAAAATGTGCACCAAATGATGCTTCAGTAAGGTAAATATAAAATTTGTTTTATTTTAAACTTGAAGAAGTAAACTAATCAATGTATCATTGTACTACAAGTTCTAAAAATTGTGACGATTTCTTGGAAGTTTTTTTGCATATTCCCGATGAGATATTTCTCCCTACAGTCTGCCACAGAAAATGGACTAGCAACCTGAAATGAATGATAGCTGGTATAAAATAGTCAAGTGCCTGGAAAAGACAGTTACATAATGAGCTGAAAAGTAATACAACTTAGATTTTATAAACTATATACAAAGGTACAAAACTGTATTTAGAAGTGTGGTAAAGGCAGCAAAAGCAATATCACACAAAAAATACATTCTGAACCA
Organism: Schistocerca piceifrons; assembly: GCF_021461385.2. Classification (NCBI taxonomy): domain Eukaryota; kingdom Metazoa; phylum Arthropoda; class Insecta; order Orthoptera; family Acrididae; genus Schistocerca; species Schistocerca piceifrons. The sequence continues at coordinate 323,866,819 of NC_060140.1, forward strand.
CACAAATAAATCAAAGGTAAGTAATAAAATCTGGACTTATGGTCATTGTCGGCAGTCCATAGATCTCCAAAATTAATATAGGTGACAAATCTACTATCAGAAATATGAGAACATTTCAGTAATGACTTCTTTTTATAAATGTATCAAAATCATATGTAAATGTAAGTGGTTACAGAGAGAATGTCCAACCATTAAGTTTCAAACAGGGTAACAGGGAGTTTCTAATTAAATTTCAATGAATTACACCTAAAGTAGTATAGCCATAAAAGGTAATTGCCATTAGTGAGAACATACCTCTGACATTGGTTGTATGAGTGTCGGAAATTGTCAACAAATACTTCGTGTGGCATCATTCACAGCACTGTGGCCATGCATTGTTGGATGTCTGCAACTTTGTAAAGTGTAAGCCTTTTGGAGGTAATTTAATACAGGGAAACAAAAAGAAGTCTGCCTGTGCCAAATCTGGAAAAGAAAGAGGTTGTTGAAGAACAGTCACCTAAAGTAGTATTATTCTTTAAAAATGAAAATTCTGCTGGATGGGACGAAATACCCACTAGCATAATTAAAACAGCTTCTGGTATAATATCAGGACCCCTACCTGAAATAATAAACCAGTCATTTGAAGAAGGCTGCTTCCCAGATGCTCTGCACATCTTAAGTATGCAGTAGCGTAGCCATTCTTCAAAAAAGACTGAACAGAAGTTGTAGGAAACTACTGACTAGTAAATCTTTTCCCAGTATTCTCAAAACTATTTGGAAAAGCTAAAATCCGTGTCCAAAATTTCATAGTAAAATCTAAAATTCCAGAAAGTGAAGAGTGCAATATGGGACATCAATAAATGTTGAGGAAATTTGTTTATCTCTGGCCAAATCCCAAAAAGTCACAGGAATTTTCTGAGACTTTATGAAAGCTCTGAGAACAACTTTCTACTGTTACATACATTAGGAAGATGCAGAATAGAAGGTAGTGCTTTGAAATGGTTCAAATCATATTTAACAGATAGAAGTCATAAGGTAATTGTAACCTAAAGTACAGGAAATTGTTTCTCAGAATGAAAAATTATTTCATAGGGAGTCCCACAAGATTCCACTTTAGTCCCAATCCAGTTTTTATTTTATAGAAATGATTTACTTCTTAATATAACATTGCACTTAGTTTTATTTGCAGATGACACATCTGTACTCAATGAAAGTGAGGCCACAGAACAAATTCCCCAAACAATAATTGACACCTTTAATAGTTCTCCAATTCTTCTTCTTCTTCTAAAATGTCTTCATTTTTCCACAGAAATCTATCCATGGTGGTTTCAGTTCATGGTTTGTTTACAAACTAATAATTCTCAACAAGTTTTCTGAATGCAGATCCACCCTGTACCATGTCACCTGTTACGCCAATTTCCTGACGTCTTTCGGTTTCAAACAGCCAATGTTTCTTAAATTTCATTGAGATGACAAGACTGAGAATTCTTTTATCAGGCTGTCATCATCCATTCTGAGAATGTGGCTGTAAAATTTTAATCTTCTCTTGCAGAAAGTGTCAGAAATTTTCTCAGTACTGGTGTAATTTCTTTTTTTCCAAATTCTTCTTATGCAGCCTGGGCCAAAAACTTCCCTTAAAAATTTTCTTCCTTGTTTTTGTGTGTCTTGGATGAGCAAACCACCTCTGCACATTTAAGTTTTTCATTCACTTAATGTTCATGGTTTTGTTAATTTATTGTAGTGTCATAGATTTGTGTTCCAAGATATTAATCTTTCATTATATCTGTCCCAGGTGGTTTTGTAGGCATTAAGCAATTTAGAGACCCCCTATTATTAACTTAATGATTTAGTACTAATTATTGTATAATTTTTCCTAGGTATTTGAATTTAGGTTACGTGATGTATTTTGCCAAATTGAATTTCTATAAATTGTCCATCATCCCAGACACTGAGTTTTTATGTATTTTCAGTTATGACTAAAATTTCATTACGTTTTTCTTAGGAATAAATAACTGTTTCTTCTATTGTTGGAGGGACTGAACCATAAGGATCAAACATTGCAAAACAGTTTTACTAGGTGTGTTTGAAAAGTTTGGTAAATGGTTTCAGAAAATAAAGGAAACAAGGTTACAAAAATGTCTTTACTAGCCATAAAAAGTAATTGCCATTAGTGAGAACATACCTCTGACATTGGTTGTATGAGTGTCGGAAATTGTCAACAAATACTTCTTGTGGCATCATTCACAGCACTGTGGCCATGCATTGTTGGATGTCTGCAACTTTGTAAAGTGTAAGCCTTTTGGAGGTAATTTAATACAGGGAAACAAAAAGAAGTCTGCCTGTGCCAAATCTGGAAAAGAAAGAGGTTGTTGAAGAGCAGTCACCTTGCATAGGGTGAGAAACTTGGGCAGAAGGACAAGGTGTGGTTATAACCTTTAATCACTAATAAATTGTGTGGATATACAAACGTAGAAACAATAGCTGGTTACATGCTAGCAATTCCGTATCGGTCATTTGACTGCCGTGCCGTGACATGCGGCTGGCGCCGTTTGTAGCTAGGTGGCGCTCCCGCACTCAGCCGAGTTGTGGAGCGCCCCTATCGCCGTTTGCGCGTACTGACGTGGCGGCACTCTTAAATGTCCTGGCACTGTCACAACACTTTTCCCCCCTTGAAAAAAAAACACTCACTTCCTGGGAGACACGGACAGTGCGGAGACATCCATGGCCTCTTGAGAGGCCCCAAGAAGATCCCGCGGAGAAACACGAGAGTATGGTCGAAAATGTCCAGGACGGAAGCCTGTGCGTGGAACGTGCCTCCTGGACGAGATGATGGGTGAAAACTCCAGAGCAGCATCCATAGGTGTCGTGGACCTGGGGGTGTGCTCCAGCGAGATGGGTCCCGGAGAAGGCAGCGTCGCAACTGGGGCCGGTTCCGGTGGACTCGGAAGCGGTAGCGACGTCGGCTGCAGCAACATGCACGGGAGATCGGCAGCAGTGACAGGACTGGCTTCTCGGCTGGTGGAGGTGAAGGAAGGGGCAGTGGCACCAGCGTGGCCACCACTCATGTGCGCATCTGGTCGTAATGGCGAACAACCATGCCGTCGTCCATACGTATTTCACAAAGCCGGCGGCCGCGAAGAGCCTTGACCACCACTGGAATCCATTTAGGGCGAGATCCATACCTTCGTGCCCACACGTCGGCACCCACCGAGTATTTTCCCGCATGAGGGGACACAGTACAAGGCCTGACAGGGTGAAGCAGGTGCAGCAGAGTGCGCGGTTGGCGGCCATGCAAGAGTTCAGCAGGGCTGCGATCACCCAGAGGCGTGAAGCAATAAGAAGTCAGAAAATGCAACAGAGTGTCATCTGTGGAAAAATCACTAAGGAATTTTTTCATCTGGCTTTTGAAAGTGCAGACAAGGTGCTCGACCTCCCCATTCGATTGCGGATGGAAGGGCGGTGCTATAACATGATGAATCCCGTGTCCAGTACAAAAATCACGGAAGGCCTGTGAAGAGAACTGAGGGCCATTGTCTGTGATGATGGTGGATGGATGACCTTCTAACGCAAAGATTTTGGACAAAGCCAGCGTCGCTGCCGCAGTGATGGGCGACGGACATCGAACAACAAACGGAAACTTCGAGAAGGCGTCAATCAGCAGCAGCCAATAAGTGCCGAGGAAGGGGCTGGCAAAGTCAGCGTGCACCCGTTCCCATGGCTGTGCTGGGTCAGGCCACGGAGAGGGCATTGTACGGGGTGCAGCCAGTTGTTGAGCACACTGACCACATGCAGCGACCATGTGGGCGATGTCCGAATCAATACCGGGCCAATAAACGTGCCTGCAGGCCAGGGACTTAGTCCGAGAAATCCCCCAATGGCCTTCATGCAACAGTTTGAGAACATCTTTGCAAAGAGAGGCTGGCATCACGACCCGTGGAGATGCGCCATCCGTCGCCAGAAGAACAACACCATCACAAACAGACAGACGAAGGCGCAAGGCATGGTAGTTGCGAAGGGGATCCGATGCCCGGCCCTTGGTACTGTCCGGCCAACCCTGTTGAATAAAACCAATCACCTGACGCAGGACCGGGTCCCGCGCAGTAGCCAACGCGACCTGTGAACCTGTAAGCAGAAAACCCTCAACCGCACGACGTTCTGCCTCATCAATGTGGAAACAGAGTAGTTCATCTCGATCGAAAACCGGGTCAGGGCCCATCGGCAAACGTGACAACGCATCAGCGTTGGCGTGTTGGGCCGTGGGGCGATAGTGAATCTCATAGTGAAAATGAGACAAGTATAAGGCCCAACGTTGCAGGCTGTGAGCTGCCTTATCCGGAAGTGACGTCGATGGGCTGAACAGAGAGACCAGCGGCTTGTGGTCGGTGATGAGGTGAAACTTAGAACCATACAAAAAAAACGCTGAACTTTTTTAGAGCATAAATGATAGCGAGCGCCTCCTTTTCGATTTGAGAATAACGCCGTTGCGCATCATTGAGGGGCTTGGAAGCATAGGCGATGGGTCGTTCCGACCCATCCTCATACCGATGGGCGAGAACAGCCCCTAGGCCATACTGGGACACGTCAGTCGCCAGAACCAAGTGCTGACCCGGACGGAATGTGGCAAGACAAGGCGCTGACTGCAAATGAGCCTTCAGGTGGACAAAAGCCTGCTCACACTCGTTGGACCAACAGAAAGGAACGTTTTTGCGTAACAGCTGATGCAGAGGATGAGCTACCGCCATCACGGATGGAATGAATTTGTGATAATAAGCAATCTTGCCTAGAAACGCCTGAAGTTCTTTTACCGTAGATGGCCGGGGTAGAGCGGTAATGGCCGCAACATGCTGACATAGAGGACGTATACCCTCACGGGACAAGTGGAACCAAGATACACGATGGAGGGTTGGAAGAACTGTGACTTGTCCAGATTGCACTTCAACCCAGCCGAATGCAGAACCCGAAACAGTGAATGCAAACTGCAAAGGTGCTCCTCAGTGGAGGCCCCCATGACAACAATGTCATCCAGATAGTTTATGCAGCCGGGAACGGAAGCCGTGAGCTGTTCCAAAAACCGCTGAAAAATGGCCGGCGCGCTAGCGACACCAAACAGTAACCGCTGGTACTGATACAACCCACAAGAAGTGTTGATGACGAGAAATTCCTTGGAAGACGCATCCAACGGCAACTGATGGTATGCCTCCGATAAGTCAAGTTTGGAAAAGAACTGGCCCCCAGCGAGCTTGGTAAATAACTCCTCAGGACAGGAAGAGGATAAGTGTCAATGAGGCTCTGAGCGTTGACAGTGGCTTTAAAATCACCACACAATCGCAGACTCCCATTTGGTTTCGAAACCACCACGATTGGCGATGCCCATTCGCTGGAGGTAACAGGAAGGAGAATCCCTGAAGCTGTTAACCTGCCTATCTCAGCCTTGACAGGTGCACGCAACGCCACCGGAATAGGGCGTGCCCGGAAAAACTTAGGGTGAGCTGTAGGTTTAAGAGTAATGTGGGCTTCAAAATCCTTGGCACGACCCAGACCAGCAGAGAACACGGACGAGAATTCAGAACACAATCCATCCAGCTGTTGATATGGAATATCCTCAGATATGGGGTGCACATCATCATCAATGGAGAACCCGAACAACTGGAAAGTATCATAACCGAACAGGTTTTCAGTGCCCGCATGATCCACCACATAAAACGTGAGGGGCTGAACAACATACTTGTAGGCAGTGGAAGCATCAAACTGGCCAATGATAGGAATTTTCTGTTTATTATAAGTTCTCAGATTTCGCGTAACTGGAGACAAGGGAGGGGAGCCCAACTCCAAATACATGCGAGAATTAATGAGAGTTACTGCAGAGCCAGTGTCCACTTGCATGCGAATGTCTTTATCCAGAACACGAACAGTAACAAACAACTTATTTGTTTGAGAAAGCACACAGTTAACATCCATGTCCGATGCCTCGTCCTCGTTGACAGGAACTTTAGGGGACTGACACACAGAAGCAATGTGGCCTTTTTTCCTACATGAATTACACGTGGCCCAACATTTTGGACACGCGGCCCTGTCATGCTGTACGAAACAACGTGGACAAGAAGGAAGTGCGGAACGAACCTGCTTCTGTGGTTGTTGTTTTCGCTGCGAGCGTGGCGGCCCAACACTGCGTTGTTGACGTGAGTGAACCACTGCCACATCGTCGGTCCCCTGGGAAACAGGCAAATTGTCCATGTTGAAAGTGGTCTGTATAGCACCTACATCACACCACACGTCTATTTGCGCGCCAGCAGCGTGAGACGCTTCAAAAGATTGAGCGATGCTTAGAACTTCCGTCAACGACAGGTTTGGCAGTTGTAAGGCACGAGCGATGCTTAGAACTTCCGTCAACGACAGGTTTGGCAGTTGTAAGGCACGTTGCCAAACTTCTTTATCAGGAGCAAGCTGTAGAATAGCATCCCTAACCATTGAATCAGCATAAGACTCATGATGAGTGTCCGTGACAAACTGACATTTCCTACTCAGACCATATAGTTCCGCCGCCCAAGCCTGGTAAGATTGATGGGGCTGTTTATGACACTGGTAGAACGCCACGCGGGCGGCAACAACGTGGGTGTTTTTTCGGTAATAGTTAGACAATTAGTCACACATTTCTTGGAAGGACAGAGAGGCAGGTTCCCGCAGCGGGGCTAACTGAGATAGCAGCTGATAGATCCATGGGGAAATCCAAGATAGAAATAACGACTTACACATAGGAGCGTCGACAATGCCGAAAGCCAAGAAGTGTTGCCGCAAACGCATCTCATAATCCTCCCAGTCTTCAGCGGCCTCATCGTAAGGAGGGAACGGAGGCAGAGAAGAGGAAGACAGACGATGAGTAAGCGATGTCGACAATGCCTGAAAAGCAGCTGTCAGCTGTGTTTGCTGTTCAATGAGCGCTTGCATAAGCTGTTCCATGTCTGCCCCGACACAAACACACAAATCCACAATGCAGGAACAAAAATATCCGACCTCGTCGCCAAAAAGTGTTATAACCTTTAATCACTAATAAATTGCGTGGATATACAAACGTAGAAACTATAGCTGGTTACATGCTACCAATTCCGTATCGGTCATTCGACTGACGCGCCGTGACATGCGGCCGGCGCCGTTCTTAGCTAGGTGGCGCTCCCGCGCTCAGCCGAGTTGCGGAGCGCCTCTATCGCCATTTGCACGTACTGACGTGGCGGCACTCTTAAATGTCATGGCACTGTCACAACAGTGTGGACGAGCATTGTTGTGGGGGAAATTGCACTGACTACTCCAGAAGAGTTCTGGGTGAACTTACTGGATCCATTGCAGCAGCCATTCCAAAACTCCTTCATAAACCTCCTTTTTGACAGTTTCATCATTCAGTAGATATTCATTGTTATCAAAAAAGGCAATCAGCATCATTTTAATCTTGGATTTTGCTAGTGGAGATTGCTAAATAACAATGAAATTTACAAATTATATAAAGACTCCGATATAGTGGCCAAAATTAAAGCCAAAAGACTGAAATGGATAGGGCATGTCATCAGAGCACCACCAAACAGGACCATCAAGAAAGTGACTGAAGAGATTCCCACCGGAAGACGACCTCTTGGACGCCCACGCATGAGATACTTGGACAATATTCAAGACGATCTCAGAAAACTAGGACATGACAGACAGTGGCAAATTACTTGTAAAGACAGAGCAAAGTGGTTCAACATTGTCCATTCTGCAGCAAAAAGCCTTCATGGATTGTAATGCTTAATAATAATAATAATAATAATAATTTTGCTAGTGTACTTTATTTTGGGAGGTGGAGAAGATGGCGAACAGCATGCCATTCACTGTCGTTTGGTCTATGGATGGTACTGGTAGTTTCCAGACCTCATTTCTGATATTGATGGTTTCCAAAAACTGTGGATTCTAGTCAGACTTTTTAATAACATCTGCAGTTGTTTCTATCCAAGGTTACTTCTGCTCATCTGTCAGTGTTTGTGGTGCAAACTGAGCACAAATCATCCACTTTTTCAAATGTTCATGAACAATTGTGTTTATACTGCCTTTGCACATCTTCAGTTCTTCTGCTGTCATTCTCAAAGAGAGCCATCAACTACCTGCAAGGATCGGTCACGCCTTCAGTATTGTCTGGGTTTTGTGCATGTAGACAGTCGGCCCAAATGCAATTCATCCTTGACACCTTCCTTTCCATCTCTAAAGCATTTAAACCACTCAGACTCACACTTTTTACTCATTGGTTCAACATCATTGGTACTTTGAGTCTCTCTTGCCATTTTCCCTAATTTGAAGACAGCATCATGTTAACATGTTGTTCCATTTTGCACTTCATTTAGCACTGAGACAAGTTCTCACTGTCTCTGTTAGCTTGGCTGCAGTGTGTACCACTGCTTCACTTTGGTGTCCTTTCTGTAATATTGTTGTTATTCCATCCTGGACTTGTTGTTTGATTCTGCTTATTCTTTTAAGTCTGATCATTACTCTTCATGACATTGTACAATGACTGGTATACAATGAAAACCAGTCCATGGTCTTACATGTCTTTTTACATAGTGAACTTTCTAATGTATTGAGAGGTATATTAAAATAATGTACTGTGTGTTACATTTAGTGACTCTCAGTCTGTTGTGTTACGTAAATATCACAAAATCAAATTGATCTTTTATCTTATTTGTTGGTTCTTTTGTGAGCAGGTTCTGTATTTCTTTTCTTTGCTGTTTTGTGCATTGAAATCTCTGTTGAAATTCCTGGACACTTCTGACCTAAGGCATTTTGCACCAAAGAACAACACCAAAATTTTGATGTACACAATGGGACTTAAGCTATAGTTTCTTCTGATAATTCACAGAAATTCTCTACTCTTATTGGGTCTTTTTGTTTGTAAATATTTAAAGGTATTGTAAATTCTATAATTTCCTGATTCAAAGTGGTTTTCATTGAAACATCTTGTTTCTTGTACTATTACAATTTGGATATTGAGTTCATCTAATGTATTTGCTAGTTGCATCAAGTTTGCCAGTCTTGGCCCCAGAGATTGTACACTAATGATTTCCATGCCTCAATAGCCATTGATTTAAAATGGGCATGATTTCATCTAATACTCTTCCATCTCATTATAAAAAGCCTAATAGTTTGTAAAGCTAAATAATTTAGTTTGTGTATAAAATATTTTTCCATCCTACTCAACTTGATCTATAGGTGTTCAGTGGCATGCACCTAAATACTGCAAATGTATTAATTGAGGGCAAGTATGGACATTATATTGAATTAAATGTTGGTTAGAGCAGCATCATACTCTAATAGACACTGGAGACAGTAAGTTCTTGCCATCCTCTTATCTTTAAATGGCACACCCAGCCAGATGCGGAAGCACCTAAGGTTTAATCTTGAATTTGAAATAGAGACCAATATGATTCACAGCCACAGAGCAATATCAAAGTTGAAAAATCTTGTTACATGCCAAAAGAACTTCAAATGATGGTCACCAAACACACACACACACACACACACACACACACACACACACACACACACACACACACACACACTCTGTACTAAGTTTATCAACACAATAAATGTCCATAACTGACAGAATTCTCTAAAGTGAATGCTGAAAGTCAAGATTACTACATAAAGATGCTGACTTCTGATCTAAGGAGAAAAAAGGGTACAGAGATGGTATAGTCTAACAGTTCAGCCTCATTCCATGTTTTTTCTGCACACCCTCTAGTAACCCACTGTATCATGTCAGAGACATATAATCAAATTACATTACAGTTTACAAATTGTGAAGTGTACTGTGTTTTGTATGAAAATTGTCTGTAGAGAATGACCACACCACCTTTTGCCATTCTCAAAACAATTAAAAGGTGTTAGGAGCAACAAGTAACTATCAGTTTCTGAGCAGTCAAGCATGACATAATGTAGTATCCAAGTAATACATCAAATTGATTCAAGTAACATAAATATGGCTTTATTCACAAACCTCTGAAAAATAGCAGAAACAAGGCTCTCATATTTACACACTTAACAAGACAAGAGAATGATATAGAAGGTGTAACATGTGATACACAGAACAATTGACGTGAGTTGTACAGACTAAAAGAACACAGTGAGTGTGAGTCAGCACTGCTTCTTTCACATATAGGTGCAAGTCACTGGCAGAAGGTATGGTGGAGACCATACCATGTTCACACTTCTTACATGCAGCCTCTAGTGGCTGGCCTGTGTTGATACAGTTGGTGGTTGATTTAAGTACACACATGCAGTGACACTACACTCAGGGTACTCACACTCACATGCACTAGTAGCAGGATACAGCATGCCTTTCCTCTCACAGAAAACATCCTTCAGATTTGGAGTGGCAGCAGCTGGTGGCGACAGCAGGAGCAGGGCGATGTGCCGGGCGAGCACCAGAGCATAGGGCCAGAATGTGCACAGAAACCAGCATGCCTGAGGGTGGTAGGCCCATGCATCACCCAACAACAGCACTGGAAGGGAAGGTGCCCTCACCATCTTTGCTTCCTCATCTGCAGACGAGATGGGGCTGGACCAACTGGCACCAATGGTTGAGGTGATGATGGTGAGGGGGCCGTGGAGGCAGCCTGAGGGAACTGCAAGCTGTGGCAGTGGACCCGAGGCCAGAGATGGACCAGTTCCAGGCACTGGGAAGTTGCAACCCCAAGGCACCACACATGGAGAAGGCAGCCACTGGGACAGAGGCATCTCCACAGCAGTTGCCAAGCAGCTCAAAGCAAAGGGTGGCGGTGTGGGCTGCAGTAACTGGGGCCACACCCATGAAATGGTAGCTTCTGGCAGTGAACAGAGCTGCAGCTTATCAAAGTGATGTGCCACCAACCCATTGGCCATGCAGACATCACAAAGATGGCGTCTCCAGTGGTGGACTACAGTGGCCAGAATCCACATGGACCAGTGACCAAATTCTTGTGCCCACACCAGGGGTCCCTGTATGAAGCAGCTGCATGAACCTGGCTGCCACAGGTGTAGTGCAGGCCACAGAAGATGGAGGAGCATGCGTAACTGCTGGCAATGAAGGAACTAAGCTGGACTCTGCTCCCCCATAGGCATGAAGCAATAAAACCTTATAAAATTGAGAAAAGCATCATCTGGTGAAGAATCCACAACAAGCCTTTTCATTTGGGACTTAAACGCACTCACCAGTCATTCCACCTCACCATTCTATTGAGGGTGGAATAGTGAAGCTGTAACATGATGAAGCTGTGACAGGAACAAAACAACTGAAAGATGTGAGAAACAAAGGGGGCACATTATCAGAAACTAAGGTACCAGGCAATCTCTTAAAAGAAAAAGCTCTCAAAAGTGTATGAATTGTGATCCCAGCCAACATTGATGCATACTGGAGACTGTAAAGGAACTGGGAAAGTGTATCCACAACTGAGAGCCAATAGGAATTCAAGAAAGAAACTGCAAAGTCTACATGAATGTGTTCCAGTATCTGTCATGGAGTGGGCCAGGGGGACAGAGACACCCTGGGAGCTGCCTGTTGTTGGGCACGTTGCTCACAAGCCATGACAAAACAGACAATTTTGCCATCAATATCTGGCCAAAAAACATGTCTCCTGGCTAACAATTTAGTGTGTGAAACTTCCCAGTGGCCTTAGTGGAGAACATGTAGAACCTCACGCAGTAACAATGTGGGAATGATTACTCTGGGAGAGAGGTCTTCCGTGGACAACAGAAAACACCATCAAAAATGGAGGGGCAATACCACAAGGAAAAATAGTTGCTTAGGAGGCTAAAGCCTGACCAGGTGTTTTATCTGGCCAGCCCTACTGAACAAAGTGAACCACCTGGCAGAAAACTAGGTCAGCTGCAACTGCAGTGGCTACATGCAAGCTTGTAATTGGGAAACCCTTGACTGCATTCTGTGTTTCAGTATCAAGATGGAAGCAAAGCAATTCTTCGCAATCAAAGTCAGGATCAGGACCCACAGGAAGGTAGAACAAGGCATCTGCATTATCAGGTTTAGATGTAAAACTTCCTGACAGATTAAAACTGTGTGCTGGACTGAGACTCGAACTCAGGACCTTTCCTTTCACGGGCAAGTGTTCTACCATCTGAACTACCCAAGCATGACTCACGACCCACCCTCACAGCCTTAATTCCACCAGTACCTCGTCTCCTACCTTCCAAACTTCATGGAAGCTCTCCTGCGAACCTTGCAGAACTAGCACTCCTGGAAGAAAGGATATTGCAGAAACATGGCTTAGCCACAGCCTGGGAGATGTTTCCAGAATGAAATTTTCACTCTGCGGTGGAGTGTGCGCTGATATGAAATTTCCTGGCAGAGAGCTTCTGTGAAGTTTGGAAGGTAGGAGATGAGGTATTGGTGGAATTAAGGCTGTGAGGGTAGGTCGTGAGTTGTGCTTGGGTAACTCAGATGGCAGAGCACTTACCCACAAAACACAAAGATCCTGAGTTTGAGTCTCAGTCCAGCACACAGTTTTAATCTGCCAGGAAGATTCATATCATTGCACACTCCACTGCAGAGTGAAAATTTCATTCTAGAAACATCCCCCAGGCTGTGGCTAAGCCATGCCTCCACAGTATCCTTTCTTCCAGGAGTGCTAGTTCTGCAAGGTTCGCAGGAGAGCTTCTGTGAGGTTTGGAAGGTAAGAGACATGGTACTGGTGGAATTAAGGCTGTGATGGCAGGCCATGAGTTGTGCTTGGGTAGCTCAGATGGTAGAGCACCTTCCTGCGAAAAGCAAAGGTCCCGAGTTTCAGTATTGGTCTAGTATACAGTTTTAATCTGCCAGGAAGTTTCATATCAGCACACAATGCAGATCAAAAATTTCATTCAGGTTTAGATGTAGGTCAAAACTAGATTTTGTAACTGTAGTGTGACAAGAACAGTGTCCAATGCTATAGGTTGTATGCAGCCTTGTGAGGCAAGAAAGGGTGAGAATTAAACAAGGAAACCAAGGGTTTATGGCCTGTAATAAAGCAAAACTTGGAGCCACACAAAAAAAAAGGAAAATTTATGGCAAGAGCCTCTTTCTCCACCTGAGAGTACTGTTGCTGAGCTGGAGTGAGAGATTTGTAGGTGAAAGCAATGGGCCATTCGGAGCCGTCAGCATATTGGTGTGCTAGGACCATGCCGAGTTCGTATTGTGAGGCATCACTCATCAAAACTATATGCTGGTCCAGAGAGAATGTAGCTAAATAGGCTGCCAAGAGTAGTTTGGGTTTCAACACTCAAAAAACACTTTTGCAGTCCAGGATCCAGCAAAAATTTACATTCTTGTGTAACAGTGCATGCAGCATGTGGACAAATGTGGCTGCCCCCATCATTAATTTGTGGTACTACACTATCTTCCCTAGGAAGACCTGAAGTTCCTTTGTGGACGACAGCAAGGTGTAGATGGAACAGGAGAGTTGTGATCTGGCAGAGGGGGGACCACATCCTGCACGACCTTGAACCTTGAACCCCAAGTAAACAACAGAAGGTTGAAAAAATTGAGATTTCACAAAGTTGCACTGTAAACCTGAGGACTGAAAGACAGAAAACAAGCTGTGCAAATTTTTCAAGTGATCCGCCATGAAGGAGTCCATGACAACAATATCATCCAGATAATTAATGCAACCTAGGACAAGCATAGTCAACTGCTCTAAAAATCATTGGAAAATATCAGGGGTTGTAGCCACATGAAAAGGAAGGTGCAGATAAGCATGGTTTAGTAGTGCTGGTTTCACGGCACTTGTTTCTAAAATTGTACCAACATGTTGTTAGCACTTCACTTAATGCAATTCCACCAAATAAAATTAAGTGAAAACTGATTTTCATTTGTCAAAAACATGTTTTCTTTATCATAACTGATGGTTGGGCTTCTATGACTATGTTTTGTACACTTTGCATTTGATACCATTTTATTTTGTTTATTCACAGTTCCAACAATATATCGCTTCATTCTGAAAGTTAGACGTTGACAAAAAGGAAGGTAATGAAAAAATAGAATGAAAGAAAGAGAATATCAACCACAACCTCCAATGTCTGAAAGATATAAACAAAGAAAAACAGCTATACTTAACAACTGTTTTAACAAAAATCTGATCTCATGGACAGTAGTACAAAATGTGTAGGGAATCAATGATGATTCTTGTACTGAAATTTGGGAAAGATCATACTAGCCCAAATAATTACTGGAGTGTTGCCATCACTGGTGAGAAGGGGAGATTAGTAGAAGATCAACAGCTCTTTAATGTGCGTTTTGCACATTCCAGGAATGGATAGGCTACTGAAGAATGAGAGCATATAAATGTTCGGGACTGGGGTGTTCAAGCCTTTTAAATGTGGGGTCTATTGAGTATAATGTGTTGTTTTTTAGCTTTATTTCAGAAATTTATTATTTCAGGAAGCTTCATATTGCATGAAATATTACTATTTTGTAACTTTGTCTTAAATTTGTAATGTATTTTATAAGTTGTAGTCTTTATAATGTTTTATGACAATTTATATCAATAAACAGCAGCAATATTGTGCAATTCACAGCCTGCAAGAATTTGTATTTTGCTAGCAAAAAAGAACCTGGTGTATTACATGAAGTCCACATGTTTTCTGTGCTGCATTAATTGAACTTTTATGGACATCTTTTCTCTATCATTACCTCTTCTCGTCTTGTATATTTCCTTACCATCTCTAGTATCTCCAGTACTACTCTTTTCTTTCTTTCATATGTATTCAGTTTCTGAATTATGAATGTTTTCTTTCACAAGCTCTTAAAATACCTGTTTATTTATTAATATTGCTGTTTCTTTTATCATTTTCAACATTTTGGTGAGTGTGTTTTAATTATCTTGATTAACATATTGAGGTTAGCTTGAATTAATACTTTCCAATTAAGACTATAAAATGTAATTACTGGTAGTTATGTACAAATGAAATCAGATAATTTTAAATGTTTATCTGCTCAGAGATAATGACTTGCACAAAACCTCAACAATTGATGTCTTTCCCTTTTTCAGGATGAACATGGCCAGAGCATGCTCCATTTTGCTGCAGCAAGAGCACATGGACGTAATGGATTATTCCAGCTCCTGCAGGAGACTGGTTTGAATGCTGGCTATAGGGATGAATTGTATCGCACAGCACGAGATGTTGCAATCCAGGCTAATATTCCTGACAATATTCATGACATTGATAAGTGGGTCCTTCATCTTGCTGCAAATGGTACTACTGAACATTATTATATCTTCCTATAAAGTAAACTGCATCAGCAAGCAACTATCACTACACTACTACACATTACTTTTACTTATAAAGAGTAAAATTAATACAATAAAATAAGTATGAAATCTGAAAGAAGCTATTAGATTCTCAGTTATATTTAATAGCTATTGTTTCTTCTCTAGTACCTACTCAGTTACTAATATAATTACATTGTTATCAATGTCTATGTTCCACCAAACCTATCATACATAAGAACCTTAAGGGACACGTAACAAGTCAAGGCATTCATTGACAAACACCATCAGTAGTCAAATCATTGCCTTTTTCATGTCAAATCATTGCCTTTTCCATGTCCTAGGAATTTTTTGTTCTTAGTTTGCCAGAGCTATCATTCTCCACAGGGCAGAATTGTGGGATTTAAAAGAAACTGGGGTAAGTGAAATGAGTATTACAGGACTGTTGCTGTTCATGACATATAGTGAATGACCTAATGGATAAGATGAGAAGCTCCGCGAAGCTGTTAATAAAATGTGTTTTTGAAAGAAGAAAAGTTGTGTTGCCAGAAAATTGTAGCAAAATGTACAGATACCTCCCAAAAATAGATGGCTGATGCAGGCAATGGCAATTCACACTTAAAATTAACAGATGTAATGTATTCCATTGTTATCCAACCAAACAATCAGTGATCAATTCCTGAAAACAATAAAAGCCATAAAACATCCTGCTGAGGACCCAGTATTGTGGGCTACAGTGCAGTTGCCTTGTCCAGGGATACAGACAAAGACCACAATGGCAGCAAAGGTGGAGAGAAAGGACTTCATTACAGTGGAGCTGGCAGATATGGCAACCTTCAAAAGGGAAGATTTGTGTCTGAAGTCTAGAAATACAACCAGTCTAAGGAAATAGCATCCCTACAAAAAATCTTCTAGTCCTCCAGGTTGGGAGTTGAGGTAATGCGTGTGCAGCCCATCACTTTTAGAAAACCACAAAATGCACAATTTCTCAACAACTCAGAAATGTACTGTTAAAAATGTAAACAAAAACTGGCAAAGAAATGTGTTCTATGATTAGAAATGTGGAATACTCCAGGAATATCATCTAAAAGAGAAGTATTTCAAGAATTAGATTGGTATGACATGCACATAAAAACTCTCCCAGAGACTAAGAATAAGGAAAACAAACAGGGGAAAGATATTGGTATATGCATACCTAAAGTGGTATACCAAAAGAAGAACAAGACCAAGGAGGAGTATCCCTAGTAGTTAAAAAGAAGTACAAAAATGTATAAAATCCAGGGACCAAACCAGTCACAGACGTTTGCAAGTGGATATCAATATAAGACATCATTTTTATGGTAACCACAGCAGCACTTCTCCCAATGCAGGATGCTGCAGCTGCTGAGGAGGAAAATTTCTATTTTAATATGACAACAACTTTGGAAAATGTTGGAAAAGAGGTGTTCATAACTGGTGACCTAAATGGCAGAAAAGGTTCCAAAATAAATGTCCCTCACAATTTGATACAGTGGTGAATCTATTTTCAATAATAATTGCAAATGATTAATTCATTTATATGTCAACAACAGAAACTAAAAGTTTCTAATGGATGGATTTCAAGCAAAGATATCTACAAATATAAATGGACACAACCAACATATTGTCATCAGACGGAGTACTGAACTGAAAGTGTCAGATGTTAAGAGTCAAGCATGGCTCAGAATTCGGCTCACATCACAAAAAGGAGTGACTGGCAGCTTAATTCCTTGCTTTGGAATGACAAAATTATGATGAGAATAATGGTCTCACTGTACAACTCAGTCAGATAGAACATCACCACATATGGCGCTGAAATATGGGAGCTAGCCAAAACGGAGAAAAATAAATTGAAGTCCCTTGAATTGGTTTTTTGTAAAGAAATTGTCCCTTCACTGAATTAGAAAACATCATAAATTATGGGATACAAGAAATTATAGGAGAAAAAGACACTATTCTTGATGCCATAGATAGCAAAATATTGACTTGGTATGGCCACCTCCAACAAATGTCTGAGAATCTATGGCCAAAAAGAATACATGAATGGACACCAGCTATGTGAAGAAAGCATTGTAGACCACCTAGAAGATGGATGCAAGATGTTAAAGATGCGATGCATTCCAGGGGCCTTCAGGAAGAACACTGGACAAATCGGAAACTGTGAAAGTTGAGAAGTAGAAGACAACAGCCATCATAAAAAAAGCTGTGTATGTGATGTGATTTACAGTGGAATGACAACAAAAAACAAGTTCAAGGAAAAAAGAAGTTACACTGAGAGGCATTGGAAGTCTTCTAAGAAAACTTCACTAAAAAAGCGGTTTGCACCAGACTGGATTAATAAAGGAGATAGAGAAGAAAACACACACACACACACACACACACACACACACACACACACGCACGCACACACACACACACGCGCACACACGCACACACAGACAGTTTATGAAATGACCATACCGGGAAATCAAACAAATTGAAGCCAATATGAAGCCCTGGGGCAGAAAATATTGAAGGCATCTTGAAAATATAGATATGGATGCAGATGTCTATCATTTTTACAGAACATTTATACAGTCTTGACAAACAATTTAAATATTTGTAAGGTCTACATCATACCAGTTAGCTGAGGATTACTCTATTTAGCTACAATGTATCTGACTGGATTTAGTTCATAAAAGAATCAAAAGAAGCTAAATTTATATGATTTGGATCATTTCTTCTATTTCCCATACATAGCATTTGTTATAACTTCAAGTTGAACAAATATATTTCAAGGAAGACGCAATACAGGAAAGTCACAGATCAAGTAAACAGAGTAAGACGTGTGTACACTTTAACTGCCAATTCATAACTGAGTCCGAGTCTAGCGCCCACTGGCTGGCTGGCCGCTTATGTGGTGCTGCTGCTGCATGGCTGGCAGACATCGCCACATGTAGAGGACACGTGTAACTGTGCAGCGGCACTTTAAAAGATCGGCAAGTCACAACACTTTTCCTCCCTTTGAAGTTTTTGCACAGGTCTTGATGGAGGTGGCCTGTGGATTGCTAACATCCAGAAGGTGTTGTTTGACTGGCCGTAAAGTCTCGAGGAGGAGGCTTCCCGTATAGACGGAAAGTGTCCCCGATGATAACGGGTCAAGATGACAGGAGACATGGGGGTCAAATCTGCTGGGGCCCCGTGCACCAATCTGCCCATTGCGGCAAGTCCGATTGTAATAACAGGAGACATGGGCACATCTGGTGGCATCAGTTCTTCTGATGGCACCAATATGATGGTGAGAGGACTGCGTTGTGAGTAATGAGAGACTCCAGTATCCCGAGCATCAGGTAGAGCTGAAGGTGGTGTACGGCATCAGGAACAGGCGTTGCTGGCACACGAGGCCAAAGCTGGTCCAAATGATGCACTGCAACACCCGTGTCCATCTGGATTTCATACAGGCATTGGCCACGGTCTCGTAAGATGCGGCCAGGACTCCATTTTGGCCGCCTGCCATATCCCCATACCCATAAAAGGTCGTCGTCGGTGAACTGGCCAAGCGAAGGCACCTGCGGCCGTGAGGTGGAAGGCCTCAGAAGATGAAGTAGCGCGCAGGGCTGTCAGCGATGTAAGAGCTCAGCCAGGCTGTGGTTGCCGATGGGGGTGAAACAGTAAGAAGCCAGAAATTGGAGAAGCGCATCATCAGCAGCAGAAGAAGTCAGGAGTTTCCTCGTCTGAGCCTTAAATGTGCAGACCAGTCATTCAGCCTCACCGTTTGACTGTGGATGGAATGGAGGGGCCGTGACATGCATAACGCCGTGACGGGCACAAAAATCCGCAAAATCAGAAGAGTCAAATTGCGGACCATTATCAGTAACAAGAGTAGAAGGAAGGCCTTCCAAAGAGAAAATGCAAGCTAGAGCATTGGTGGTTGCCGTGTTGGTAGGTGACGTGCAACGGACAATGAAAGGAAAGTTAGAGTAGGCGTCAATAACGAGAAGCCAATAAGTACCTAAAAAAGGTCCCGCGAAGTCAACATGAATACACTCCCAGGGCTTCTCAGGCGAAGGCCACACTGACAAAGATGACTTTGGGGTGGCAGCCTGTGACGCACAAGGGCCACAGGCAGCGACCATGTGTGCGATTTCAGAGTTGATGCTGGGCCAGCACACATGACAGTGCAGCAGAGATTTTGTGCGAGAGACACCCCAGTACCCTCGGTGAAGGAGGCACAAGACCGAAGCATGCAAAGACGCAGGTACCACAACACATGGCGAAGCATTTTCGGTGGAAAGGAGGATAACACCATCCCTAGCCGTGAGGCGGTAACACAAAGTGTAGTAGTTCTGCAAGGGATCAGAAGTCTTAGCGGATGGACAATCTGGCCAACCCTTATGAATATAGCGTAAAACCCGGGAGAGGGTAGGGTCAGAACCCCTAGCAGCCGTCAGCCGGTCCCCAGTGATGGGCAACCTGTCCACAACCCGCTGCTCGGCAACATCCAGGTGGAAACACAAAAGTTTGTCCCTATCGAATGCCAGATCAGGACCTATGGGAAGGCAAGACAGTGCATCAGCATTTGCATGTTGAGCCGTCAGCCAGAAACGAATCTCATAACTGAAATGAGACAAGTAAAGAGCGCAACGCTGGAGGCGGTGTGGAACCTTGTCGTTGATGGATGAAACAAGGAAACAAGTGGTTTGTGATCCAAAACAAGATGAAATTTGGATCTATAGAGAAAAACACCAAACGTATGAAAAGCATAAATAATGGCCAAAGCTACTTTTTCAATTTGAGAATACTTTTGTTGGGCATCCGTGAGCATTTTGGAGGCATAAGCAATGGGTTGTTCAGAACCATCAGTAAAACGGTGCGCAAGGACTGCACCAACCCCGTATGGAGCATATTGAGAGGCGTCCATGGCAAGAACAAGATGTTGGTCAGGTCAATAAGTAGCCAGGCACGGCGCCTGTTTCAGCATAGTCTTCAATTTCTGGAAAGCCCCATTACATGACGCGGACCAGTGAAAAGGCACGTTTTTATGCAACAGGCGATGCAACGGCTGAGCCACCAAAGCAGCAGACGGTAAAAAGTTGCGATAGTATGCTATTTTCCCCAAGAAGGCTTGCAGTTCCTTAACAGATGTAGGGCGAGGAAGGGCATCAATCACAGTGACAGTTTGCTGGAGCAGACGAATACCATCTCAAGAGAGTTGAAACCCCAAGTATGTGACAGATGCCTGAGAAAATTTTGATTTCTGAAGATTACACTTAAGACCAGCAGTCTGTAAGACATGAAAAAGTGTGCAGAGATTTTGAAGATGTTCATCATTGGTGGAGCCAGTGACAACAATGTCGTCCTGGTAGTTTATACACCCAGGGACAGTGAGCAATTATTGTTCCAAGGATCGCTGTAAGAGAGGAGGGGGTGCTGGCAACCCCGAATGGCAATTGTTGGTATTGATAGAGGCCGAAAGGCGTGTTAAGGACAAGAAACTGCCAGGAAGCAGTGTCGAGAGGAAGTTGATGATAAGCTGCTGACAGGTCAAATTTAGAAAAATACTGGCCTCCAGCAAGTTTAGTGAACAATTCTTCAGGTCGAGGCATTGAGTAAGTGTCAATAAGGCATTGAGCATTTACAGTGGCTTTGAAATCACCACAGAGACGAGTATCACCATTTGGCTTAGCAACGACAATGACAGGAGAGGACCACTCACTGGAAGTGACAGGAAGCAAGACCCCTGAAGCAGTGAGACGATCCAGCTCCCGTTTGACCTGATCAGGAAGGGCCACAGGAATGGGTGAGACCGACAAAACTTAGGCTGAGCAGTGGGTTTGAGCCTGATATGAGCTTCAAAGTCGTTTGCACAGGCTAACCCAGGAGAAAAAAGGGATGTTGTTGACAAGGGATCCAATTAACCATAAGGAATGGCATCAGAGACAATATTGACAGAGGCATGTATGGAGAACCCAAAAAAGCGAAAGGCTTCGAATCCAAAAAGATTCTCCGTGTTACTATGGTCGACCACAAATATGGAAACAGTGCGAACAACAGATTTGTAAGATACTTCAGCATCAAATTGTCCCAAGAGAGAAATGTTCTGTTTATTTTAAGTCCGTAATTGCCTAGTGACAGGTGACGGGATTGGAGAACCCATCTGAAGATACGTCTAAGAATTAATGATAGTGGCAGCAGAACCAGTATCCACCTGTATGCGAACATCTCGACCAAGTATTTGGACAGTGAGGAATAACTTCCCTGAAAGGAAAGAGGTACAATTGACAGACAACACAGAATCAGAATCAGCGTCATGTTCATGAACATCATGTATGCGGTCGGTTTTGCAAACAGATGACACATGACCCTTTTTTTTTTGCATTTGCGACACACGGCCCAACGTTGTGTACAATCTTCTCGTGAATGTTTCGTAAAACACCGCGGACATGAAGGAAGTTGCCGTGGGTTTTGCTGCAGTTTCTTAGAGGTTTTGTTTACGGTTAGGCCGAGGCTGCGCTTGGAAGCATACTGCGGCAACGTCGGCCGGCAGGGACACGCCACACACTTCGTCAACATCGCACAGAGGTTGTATTTCCCCAACGTCACCCCATCCCTCTATTTGTGCTCCAGCGGTGCGAGAAATTTCAAATGACTGAGCGATGGATAGGACTTCATCTAGAGTCGGATTTTCCAACTAAAGGGCATGTTGCCTAACTTCTTTGTCGGGTGCCGATCACATAATAGCATCCCGTACCATGGAATCGGCGTAGGATTCTTTGTGAACTTCAGTAACAAATTGACACTTTCTACTGAGGCCGTGAAGTTCGGCAGCCAAAGTGTGATAGGATTGATTCAGTTGTTTTTGACAACGATAAAAGGCAACACGAGAGGCCACCACATGCGTTTGCTTTTGAAAATAGACGGACAGAAGTGAGCACATTTCAGCAAAGGACAAAGACGCAGGATCTTTCAAAGGAGCCAATTGCGACAACAACCAATACATTTGAGGTGAAATCCATGAAAGGAACAGAGACTTACATGTTTGTTCGTCCGTGACATGAAATGCCAAGAAGTGCTGTCGAAGACGTTTTTCATAATCAGACCAGTCTTCCACCGTCTTGCCGTAAGGAGGAAAAGGAGGTAGAGACAACGACGAGAGATGCCCTGCATTTGATGCCGTGACGAAATCACGAATCACATTTGTGAGAAGCGTTTGCTGTTCTATGAGACCTTGCAATAGTTGCTCTAAAGTAGTCATGGAAACATGTAGGTCAACGATGTAAAAGAAAAATCACTACCTCGTCGCCAATTGTTATAATTTCAAGTTGAACAAATATATTTCAAGGAAGACGCAATACATGAAATTCACAGATCAAGTAAACAGAGTAAGCTGTGTGTACACTCTAACAGTCAATTCATAACTGAGACCGAGTCTAGCAGCCGCTGGCTGGCTGGCCGCTTATGTGGCGCTGCTGCTGCATAGCTGGCAGACAGCGCCGCATGTAGAGGACGTGCGTAACTGCGCAGTGGCACTTTAGAAGATCAGTGAGTCACAACAGCATTATGTGATACTTGTGTCTCTCTTTCCTGGAAGTAAAATTTCAGCTCAAGGAGAATCACACTCAAGATCCCCATTGTGAAAAAAAAAGCAATGGTTTCAAATCCATTTTCCACTGTTCTGTGGAAATGCACTATGTAAAATAGAAAACTGGGCATTTTAATGTAGCACTAACAAGGAAGTCATGTAAATGACTAATTATTTCATGATGTAATAATATGTGTCTGGTTACTTGCAAGTCATTAAGAAAATTTTCTGATATTTCCCGTAAATTCAGAAACGTAGTTCTTAATTTAGTCATCAGGCAACACAAATATTACTAGCATGTATAAAAAGAATTTGTGGTAGATAAGACAATGATAATGAAAATTTTGGGATGTAAACAACATACAAAAATGTGAGCTGGCAATCACTTACCTACAGCGAGGAACTGTGTGTGAAGCATAGAGCCACAAGGTGAGAAAGATAGTGGGGAAAGAGTAGAGGCATCTTACAAGAAATTGGTAGTAAGATGTGAAGGGCAATGTACACAGTGGGAGAAACAAAGACACAACTTTCAATGGCAGTGGAAATAACCATTCAGTAACAGAATTAACAACAAAACTGTGCAAAAGAGAAAAAGAATGGAACATAGCCAGCAAAATATTGGATAGGGGGCGGAACTGAAACATTACACGAGGGTAAAGAATTAAGTCAATGGAGTGTAAAGGACTTGATGAAAGTTTAGGCCAGTTCTTCACTCATACAGTTCAGAGTAGCTGGTTCTGGTGCATGATGGGGCTGGGAGGCTTCATATTGTAAGGTAAACACAAATATCGGATGAGACCACTCATGTCTCAGTCTTGTTTGTCTGTTCATAGTGAGAGGACTGTAGTCTCTTGATGAAGTTGAGAATTTAATGCCACAAAGATACCATCTGGATCCTGTTTCTCAGGGAATAATACTTGGCTACCTGCAACCACATCACTCTCAGACCAAAGTCTCAGTATCCTTGAATGTGCCATGAAGTGTCATTTTGAGGCTTCGGTGATGGTTTTGAGACACAGGAGATGTTTTTTGTAGGTCACTACAAAGTTGACAAGGAATCACCATCCTACAGCAGGATAAATATCTGGCCATGACTGCCCAGCAAAGTAGGGGTGTACCTGCAAGACAATTGGAACTTGCAACTGCCTCAGGAGTTGCTGTTTCCTGACAAATTGTGCATCACAGGCTCTGAACAGTAGGGTTGCTTTTGCCAGATGTCCAGCCAAGTGTATCCCCTCACTCCAGCACAGAGATGGCCTGTGTGTTATGGAGTTGGTAATGAATGAATGGAGGTATGGGCTTTTCATAAATGAATCTCACTTTAACGTAAATGAATCCCACTTTAATTTGCAAAATGACTGTCATTGTACAGTATTCTGGAGGGTGAGAACCTGGCAGCTGATACAACCCCAGGAACATCAGGGAAAGGGACTGGTTTGGTGTTGATGGCATCATGGAGTTCGGGGGTCGGAGGGAATGTATCGTGTTGAATGGTTATATGGAACTGCGTTTTTTCATTGGTGATTGGAGCGATACAGTAAATACTCAGAGGTGCAGAGAAGAGGTATTCTTACTACATGTTTGTCTTTTGAGAAATGCAGTTATTCCAGACTTCTCCTTTATGGATGATAACAACTGCATGCATTGAGCTGCTCTGGTGAACAAATTTCTAGAGTGTGAAGATACCCGTCACATGGATTGGCTACATCTGAATCCTCTAAAACATGCCTGGGATGCATTAGGGAGGTCCCCCTCCACAAGGGACACTTCCAGACCTCCACACCACACTTGTTGAGGAATGGGATTGACTGCCAAGAGAGCTCTTGAACCACTTTGTAGAGATCATGCAACTTTAATGTGGAGCATACACAACTGTTAGGGGTAACCATATCCCTTATTAACAGGTGAACAGTTTCTTTTTTGTAGAAGAGATGTTCCAGTTGTGTTATTTTCCTACAAATACGTATCTTAGCTATCACAACATTTCTAACAATATATTTCAGGCACTGTTACATGCTAAATGTCTTGTGATTTGACTATAGCTCATTCATTACCCTTTCTGGCATCCTGATAAGGCAATATGTCCTCTTTCTTGTAATTACACATAATTTTTGGATGCTAGTGTACTTATAGTGCTGTGTAGAACTCACACTGATGTAACAAAAATTATGGGATAGCAAATGCACATATACACATGGTGGTAGTATTGTGAACACAAGGTATAAAAGGGCAGTGCATTATCAGAGTTGTCATTTGTTCTCAGGTGGTTCATGTGAAAATGTTTCCAATGTGATTATGGTCACACAACAGGAATTAACAGATTTTAAATGCAGATTGATAGTTACAGCTGGACACATGGGACATCCCATTGTGGAAATTGTTAGCAAATTCAATATTCTGAGGTCCACAGTGTCAAGAGTGTGCCAAGGACACCACATTTCAGGCATTATCTCTCAGTATGGGCAACAGATTGGTTGACAGCTTTCACTTAACAACAGAGAGCAGTGGCACTTGCACTGCGTTTTCAGTGTTAACAGACAAGCAACACTGCTTGAAATAACCACAGAACTCAATATGAGATACATCAAAAATGTACCTGTTACAACAATGCAATGAAATTTGGCGTTAATGGGATATAGCAGTAGATGACTGATGCGAGTGCCTTTGCTAACAGTATGACATTGCCTGCAGCACCTATCCTGGGCTAGTGACCATATGACCTGGTCAGATGTGTCCTTATTTCAGTTGGTAAGAGCTGATAGGGTTTGTAATGGTGTTGGCTGTGTTTACATCGAATGGCCTGGGTCCTCTGGTCCAAATGAACTGATCATGTTTATGTATTTTGAGAACATTTCCAGCCATTAAAGGATTTCATATCCCCAAACAACAATGTCGTGTCAACGGGGTATGTTTGAGGAACATTCTGGACAAGTCAAATGAATAATTTGGCCACCAGAATAACACATCATGAATCCCATCAAACATTTATGGGACACAATCAAGAGGTCAGTTCATGCACAACATCCTGCACCAGCAATGCGTCCACAATTATGGGTGGTGTAGAGACAATATGGCTCAATGTTTCTGCAGGGGACTTCCAATGACTTGTTGAGTCCATGCCATGTCAAATTGCTGCAGTACATTGAGCAAAAAGAGGTATCCCATGACTTTTGTCACGTCAGTGTATAGTATAGCTAGTAGAAAATGGGGTGCTTTCACACATGGCTGTAACTTTGATTGGAATGGAAATCCTGCAGCCAGTTGATGAAGAGAGTTCTTGAGTGCCAGTGCGAGGTAGGTCATTCATTTAGGTCATCCACTGTGAAGTAACGCATGAGCAGAAAGCAAGAGTGACTGATGGATAGACTCACAGCTTAGGTGGACAAAAGGATTTCACACTAGGGGCTGCAGGTATGAGGTATGGTATTGGGTACAATATCCATCATCTCAGATTGTGGTGGGAGATTCTCAAAGCCACAGCAAAGTGTGATTTGCATTATCAAGATGTTGATAGTAGAGGGTGATGAAGACACAAGACTATGGACTATCTGGGCAGGATACTGTCTGTTAATCTGGAAGATTAGTTCATATAAATCACTGAAATATTTTTACCAAATAGATGAAAAATGTGGTTGATAGTAGCAATGAACAGGATTGAGCTTTGAGGTTATACTCATTTAGGGTTCTAATTGTTGTTCTCTATATTGTAGTAAAAGCCCTTAAAAATCTGTCCATGTTTCTAAATAATGTGGATATCTTCATAATTTATAAAACCAACAGAAGTATGTCTTATTAGTGTCTTCTTCTACAAAATTTCTTAACGTCTCAGTCCTGAGACTGATTTTTTCTGTTAGTGTTACAAGGTAGCATGTGTCCAGTTACATAAGTATCCATACACATAGTACAAAGATAATTCTTTTCCTTCAACAAGTAGTCATATTAGCATATATGGGATGGAGTGTTAGCCATAAAGTATACAGCAGACCTTCCATGAAGTATGGTAAGTTGGACAGAATTGCTCAAGAAAATGAAGCTGGGGTGATGGTTGGCCATGAGTAGTACCTGGATAGCTCAGTCAGTAAGATCATTACACACAAAATGCTAGGTTCAAAGCTCAACTCTCAAACAACGCTGCAATTTGCTAGTACGTTTCAAACTACTGCATACTTTGATGCAGAGCATAAGATTCTATATATATTTTCATCTTTATACTTTAACTCAGATTTTTCTGTTTGCAGAACATTTTTTGTAATATATATGACCAAAAAAGAGAATGTAATAGCATGTGCTTGAGACTGAATGCACAACAATAATTCTCAGTATGTTAAATAAAGAAAATTCAGTATAGTTGCTCACACTGATTAGTGAATTACCAACTTGTTCCACATCTATGAATTTGTTGCTGTGTGTGTGTTCAGTAACATTTTCAATCTAGTGGGGTGTGGCTGTCAAATGGTCATCAGGTAAGGAATATGGAAGAGGGTTGTACCTTGAGGTGGCATGTACCCTGACCCATTCTCACAGCTTTAGTCTTTGCTCTCTAACTTCAGTCTTTTTCACGCCAATGGTATGAGTAAGACATCTTAGTTACAGAAACAATTATTTAAATTTCCTTGACATGTATCATTGCTTTTTTTTCTTCTAAAAGTAACTTTTTCTGTTCTTAATTCAATGTTACTCCAGCTACAGATGCACAAATAAAATTAATCTTAAATGGTTAATATTTACAATGGACATTTATCATAGGGTAATAACCAAGCTGCCACTTTATTATTTTAGGTGATGTTAACCATTTATTGAAGTGGGAGAAAAATTATACCTTGGGCCAAGTGGTGATATTACACCACGATCATGGCCCAAGTACTTTGTAATAGACATTTATAGTACGGTAATAGAGATTAACATAGACTTCAAACAATAAAAGTAATTTGTTGCTTTTAAATATTTATTAGCATGAATTTTAGGCCAGTTTGTCAACAAAAAATTACTTGCATGTGTGTGAATTTGTGTATTGTGTATCAAAAACTGTTTGATCTGTTATGAGAAAAGAAGATGTCATTATAACAGAGAGAAAATATCTCTCCAAACTAGTAATAAATGGTAAAGCTGTTGCAGATCCCAGTATAACATATGAAGCCTTCCATGATATCTTCATGTATATTGGTGACTGGTCACCATCGAGTACAAATCCTTTTATGCAGAGTAAAATTGCTCAGGTTTTAAGTTTTCCCATGTTCCAAGCTCTGATGTTCTGAAAATCATAATGTTCCTAAAAAATTTAAACTCATTAGGTTTGGTTGAGGTTCCCACTACAAGCACTAAGTTAGTCTGTCATAGTATTTCATATCCACTCTCCCTCATAAGCAACCACTCTTTTGATGAGGAATGTTTTCCAGATTGATTAAAATACACTAAAGTTTAGGTCCGACAAGCTCTTAGAAAGAGAAAACAAGATGAAATGGGGAGATGTAGACCTATCTCATTGTTTCTCAATAATATTTGAGAGGGTTGCATATGATCAGTTGGGCCCAGATTGCACTGACCTAAAACACATCAAAATATGCAAGCACTTATACAAATATAACCTTAAAAATAAAATATGAGTTTATATAAGTTCATTTAAAAACATTCTTGTTGATTGGTTTTGATACCATGTAACACAAAATTCACTTCTGAATGAACTGTGAGTGTAGTAATTACTTTTTGTAGTGTTTGAAACTACCTAGGACTATTTTTGAAATGTTTACATGTGTCTAAAAAAAAAAAAAAGACCATGAAAGTAATGAAACCTATCCAAACAATAAAACCAAGTATTTTACTCCTGCACACCATTTGTTTAAAGTCATACAGATTAGTAAATACAACCTGTCAGTCTATTTTCTGCAGTGTTGCATGGGATCAAAACAAGCATTTTCAGGTTTTCCATTTTCAAAGATCTACAGTTGTTCTTGAGGATAGTTTTATACCTGGAAAAGTTCCTCTCCACATCACAGAATGTCACAGGAGCATATTTGAAGACAGAAAGGTCACTACAAGCCAGCATTGGTTCATTGTGTTCAAATGTTGTGGCATTCCCAGAAAGACTCACTAATTTTGCACATTGTATAATATCCAAGATTTCACTGTAGAAAACTTCCCAATTTGTTGCTCACTTTGTCAGCCACATGACCATGAGTTTGTAGGTAGTAGGCATGGTAATTATGATGATAAATAATCACTTACACTCCTGTCACTTACTATGAATACTTTTATTCTCGTAGTCTATACATAATGCTTGTAGCATAGAGCGTGTACTACAGAGAACTGATCTGGCAAAGATACAGTTGTTCTTACTATGGTAGGGCAGAGATACTATTGGGGACGGGGGATAGAGTCAGTGGTTCTATGTCCCCACAAGCTCAACCCAACTCACTCTGCAGATGTTGCACAACATCCAGGGTGTCACACTGTTGAGCACCAGTAGCTTTCAGTCATATGACGGCTTCTGCATCTCTGTGTAATGCATGTACAAGGCAACTGGGTAGATAATCTGAAGCCCCTTGGCTACCTAAGCCATGTATGAGGCACCATCTATCACTAGCACCAAACCACTGTCTCTGTTCAAGCCACCTGGCCACAATAGTTCCATAGAGTTAACAAAGAAATTATCATTTGTTAAGTTGTTTACTCTTTTGAGAGCTTCACACATTAGGAGGAACATTTACCTAGGCCTGTCAACTTTTAGAATACCAACCACTTTGTTGAGCACCTCCTCATGGCACACATAGATTCACCTGAAACTGGGTGTGTTGTAGAGGAGGGGATTAGTGTTTAACATCCCATTGACAATGAGGCCATTAGCTCAGATTTGGGAAGGATGGAGAAGGAAAGTGGCTAGACCCTTTGAAGGGACCATCCTGGCATTTGCAATTAGGGGAACCACAGACAACCTAAATCAGGACGACCAAACATGGGTGTGAGCCATCTTCCTGCCAAATGCTAGTCCACTGTGCTAATTACTGCATTAACCCACTCAGTGGGTGTGTTGTATACTTCTCCAAGACTTGCCCGGAGCATGGATTCTTCAGCTTCTCCAATGAGATGTTGCAAAACATCATAATCTCGTAAGAGTCCTTGAAGAATGGTTGTGCAGTTGAAGATGGACCTGACTTCTCAAATAACAGTATCTGTCTGGTATCATCTTCAGGCCTTCTCTTCACACAGTTACTGTGTTTGGTGGTATTACAGTGTTTTTCCACATAAAGTGCTTTTCTGCACTAACTTTAACTTCACATTTGTTACAAATGTTACAAAAATAATATTTCCCCATCAATACTTAAGAACTTCTTACCAAAGAATGAACAAACTCTTGCAGCTTCATACTACTAGAGCACTTTACTTTCAGAATATTGAACCAAGCTGAGTTTCTATTCAAACTGAACAGTGTGGCCATGTGTGCAATGTTTATTGTGTTGCAAGCTGCCTTTGTTGGCTTTGTGAGACTTTTTTTTTTTACGCCATGCAGCAACATCTTATCAAACCAACTAATGTATTACACTGCTTGCCACCTATAGTCCCAATAAATAAAGCTTTGTAGTAATGGTTGTGCTTATTTGTGACAATACCACCAAAACACCATCATGTGTGCAACATTTTCATGTTTTTCTTCTTGTGGCCTTAAAGTTACAACAAAAATATGCATTTTTGAGAAAAGTTGGCTGTAATATGACCTATTATAACCAAAGTTGGTTGAGACATGACCTTTACTAAAAAAAGATCTAAATATGGCTTTATATGCACAGTAAAAATACATTTTCCTATGCTACAGTACCTGGATAATGACGTAAAATTCACCCAGAATTTCAGGGAAAAAAATTAGTTGTCATTACAATCGCAGTCCTAGTGATCAGTTAGAAAATTATAATTCATCCCACGGCATTACTATATGCTAACAATACTGTATCATTAAAGACTGCAGCACAACCCACGCAATAAATAAAGTGGTCACAAAAGTAAACAGATTCCTAATAATAGAATATATGTGTTCGGTGCCTTTTATGACCTCATCAAAGGTTTTGATGCTATAAATCATACCCAGCTTCTCAACAAACTATTGTTTTCAAGATAGTTCTCTTAGTTGGATGCCATTTTATTTAGCAAGCATTAAAAAGCGCACTTGTTTAAGTCAATGGCAAAAAATTCCTGTCTGGCTGGAAACACACACAATAATAATAATAATAATAATAATTTTTATTGTCATTCGGCCATACAGCAATAGACAACGTCATATACATACTAAAATACAATTAATAGTTTGAAAGAAACAACAGGTTTCTTGTTAACATTATAGTATTATATTACAGTTGATAAATTCTCTTATGTCATAGAATGGGTGGAGGACTAGCCAGTCATGAATTGTTTGTTTGAATAATTGTTCAGGTAATTCTTGAACAGATTGAGGAAGATTATTAAATAATTTGTACCCCATGATTTCGTAGCTGTTGAGTGACTTTGACAACCTGTGGTAAGGAATATAGAGGCACCTATTCCTTCTTGTATTGTGGCTGTGTACATTTTCTCTGGTTTTTGTTTCTGGAAATTTCTTCTTCGTATAAATTAGAACATAGTATATGTACAAGTTTATAACAGTCTTGATTTTCTGTTCACAGAACAATGGTTTACAGTGTGCCTTATATGCAGAACCAGTAATTATCTTAATAGCTTTTTTTTGCAGTATTAATATGTCATGTACACAGCTAGAGTTCCCCCACAAAATAATTCCATATGATATTATACTCTGAAAGAATGAAAAATAGGATGTTCTAACATATTTTTCAGGAACACAATCCATAAGTCGCCTTAACAGGTAAATAACTGTTGACAATTTACCACTAATATATTGTACATGTTGACCCCAAGATAATTTATCATCAATGTATACCCCCAAAAATTTGACATAACTTGGATCATCTGACAGAAGCTTGTCTCTAAGACTACAGACCATCTGCTGTGTTTTGTTTTCATTCAGCAGGAGTCCATTTGCCTTGAACCAATAGGATGCTTGGTCAATTGTCTTTGCTGCACAAGTTTTAAGGCTATTGAAATCCTCACTAGCATGAAGAAATGTTGTATCATCTGCATACAACACAGTGGTGGACTTGATAAATGACGGCAGATCATTTATCATTATCAGGAACAAAAAGGGGCCCAGCACAGATCCCTGCGGAACACCTACCTTGACTTGCTCTATACTCGACATTTCTCTCCCTACACAAACAACTTGTTTACGATTCTGAAGATATGATTTTATTAATTTAAGGCTATTATGTCTAATGCCATAGAATTCCAGTTTTTGTAGGAGTGGCTTATGCTTTACACAGTCAAAAGCTTTGCTTGGATCACAAAATGTGACTTGAGCGTAGCCCTTATCCTCAAACACTTGATGTAAGTATTTGACTACAAAGTCTATAGCATCCACAGTAGACAACTTTTTCCTAAAACCATACTGAGATTCACTAATTATTCCTAATTTTTCAAAATAGACATATAGCTGTTGGTAAATTACACATTCCAGTATTTTAGAAAAAGCTGGGACTATGGAGATTGGTCTGTAACTTTCTTCGGGAAAATATCCTTCAGATATGCATTTATTTATACAGAATGTTAAGGGGTACACAATATAGTCTATTACTTTCTTTAGTAAATTACAGGATATGTCATATATATCTACACTGTCTGAAGATTTCATCCGTTTTACAATGCTTAGGACATGACTAGGTGAGACCTCGAAGAACATAAACGTACCTGTGTCTGTTGGTGTTCTGCAAACATTTTTAGAAAGTAACTCTGATGAACTGATATCAGGTTTGATTATAGTATTTCCTACATTTTCAACAGATTTAATAAAGAAATCATTGAATTTTTGGGGACTTATATTAATTTTTTTGCTTCTTACATCTTTAGCAACACCATTTATTAATTTCCATGCAGCTTTGCACTTATTTGTGGAATTATCAATGGTATTGAAATTATGTGCTTTTTTTGGCTTCCACGATGGCTTTTTTATACTCATTCCTGCATTTTATATAGGCTAATCTGGCATGTTCTGTTTTCTGATTGCTACATATATTGTGTAACACCATAACTTGGTTTTTCATACTTGATAATTGTTTAGTGAACCGTGAATTTTGTCTGTTTGTAGCCCTGTTTGTAAAGCCTTTGTCAGTTAATTTGCATTTCTTTATGGGGATATTGTCATTAAATTGTGTCAGAAATGTTTTAAAAAATCTCTCAAATAATAGTTTCCCTGACAAATCAGCACTAAGACTATAACTTGTGTCACCATGACATTGGTTGAACCAGTCTCTCTCAGCAAGGGACTTACAAAGCTGAACAATTTTGTCATCTGTGACAGGCCTGGTGATTATAACTTTTGGGACAGGCTTGGGAATATTACTATTATCAACACAGAACCTACTTGTATAGTTTAAAGATACAGAGTCATGATCTGAAAATGGAAATGCTGTAACAGCACATGACTCTTCTGTAGTTTTAAAGTTGACAAAAATATTGTCAAAACATGCTTTATCTCTTGTGGACCTGTTATTGATTGAGTGCAAATTGCACTGTCTTAAAAGGTTTTTCAACTCAGTCACAGTACGTTTATGTGTTGTTATATCAAAATCTACATTCAGATCTCCACCAATTACTATGTCATAATGCAACCATCTGGTCCCTCTTAGTACATCTAGCAGCATGTCCAATTTTTCTAGAAATACATTGATGATACCCTTAGGTGACCTGTAAAGGGATACTATTACTAACTTAAGACTGTCCATAACTATACCAGTGGCTTCAAAGTTCTGTTCCTCACATAAATAATCTAGGTCCAACTTAACAATGGAGCAGCTGAATGACTGATTAATATATATTGCCACACCACCTCTTATATGCAGTTTTCTACAGTAACTATTTGCTACATTATAGTTATCAAGTCTGACAACTGTAAGTACACTCTCAGTAACCCAATGTTCACTCAGACAGAAAATATCAAATTTGTTATCTAGTCCAAAACTGTTTACAATAAATTCTTTATCTATTAGTCCTTGAACATTCAGATAGCAAATTTTAAGATCATAATTGTTGTTTATTTTAGATTGAACATTTTGGTGAGGTGTTATGAAATTTGTTACACTACTTATCTCCTGGGCTGCTTCATCTTGCTGCCTTCCACTAAAAAATCATTTAAACGGACAGGAGGTGCTGTTTTCCGTCTACCCGTAACACTTGATGCTGCTTCTCCTGCTGCAATTCTCATTTCTCCTTTTAGAGGCACTATAGTTACTGTTGCTGGTGAAACTTCTGCTGTTGATGCTACTGTTACTTCCTTTTCCACTGCTGCTACTGATAATGCCACTGGTGACTGTGGCACTTTACATGTTTGCACAGTTGTAATTTTTTCATCGTAGGGTGTATCTGCAGATGTTTCTTCCTCATATGCTGTTGGTGCACTTTTCTTTTCTGTTGTCATTGGCAGAAAACCTGTTGCAGGTAGTGCTATTTTTACATAGGAATCCACTCCTGCTGTCTTTATCACCTGGAGAATTTCTTTGGCCAGCACTTTCTTGCCTAGGTTGTTTCTGTGCAGTCCATGTCTAGTAAAATGCTCTCTTACTGAACTCATTGCTTCAATGAAAGTTGTGTGGACAAAACCGCTACAAATCTTCCTGAATTTCCGATTTGTCGCGATGATTTCTTTGTTTACACATGAGTCTTCCGTTAAGTCGTGTCTGTAGGGAATGTTTACAACGAATACCTTCGCCTGTGAAATCTTTCCTAGCGATTCTTTCAGTGTTCTTACAGCAAGGCTGCTTTCATTTTTATAGACATCGTTTCCCCCTCCAATTATGACACAGTTGACGTCGCTTTTCACGGAACTTTCACAGTTTTTCAGCACTTCTCGTAGAGGAGCACCAGGTTTCGAAATTCCAATCACTTTATATTCAGACTGCATATCAGACATGATTGTAGCCACAATTA
Organism: Schistocerca piceifrons; assembly: GCF_021461385.2. Classification (NCBI taxonomy): domain Eukaryota; kingdom Metazoa; phylum Arthropoda; class Insecta; order Orthoptera; family Acrididae; genus Schistocerca; species Schistocerca piceifrons. Next base: position 323,901,646 of record NC_060140.1, read on the forward strand.
GGCATTCCACAAAGTTCAGTATTAGGGCCCTTAGTATTATGATATTACATTGGTGATATGCCAAGCCAGATTCATTCTGATGGCATCCTCTATGCAGATGACTCAACAGCAATAGTGTGCTGTAAAACTGATGAAACTTTACTCTGCCACACTGAGCAGGCTCTTGGGTATTACAGACTTGGGTAAAAAATAATAACTTGAAACCAAACTATGCAAAAATGGAAACTGTTTGTATCACCATAAAACTATGTACATAATGTGTAAGTGAAATATACTACTGAATATAGACAAAAAACTGAACATCGCTAATTGTCAAATTTCCTGGTGTAATATTACTACAAAAAAAAGTGTTGTGAGATAATCACGTGGACAGCATATTGAGTCAGCTGAACAGTCCCACTTATGTTTTATATAAAATCACTAAGTTTACTGTAGAAAAGCTGTATATCATTCATATTTTTCTTCTGTTAATTAGATGCAGTATAATTATCTCAGAAAACTAATCTACTCAAAGCTTTTAGACTACAGAAAAAGGTCATCAGAGCTATGGTGGGAGCTTAAACAAAACAGCATTGCACACCATTGTCCATAAAGTTAAATCTGATGTCGACTCCAAGTCTGTATGTACATGAGACTCTCATTTCCCCAAAGAGAAACCTACAATTTTTTGAGAGCAACTGTTTGTGCCTCAGCATGAGACTAGAAACATGGCAAGTTACATGGTACATAGCTACAGACTAAAACTATATGAAGAAACTCCTCATTATATGGGCATGAAATTTGTAAATAAAACCTGTAAGAGTTAAGTGTGACCCAAATCTAAAAATTACTGAAACACCCAACAAATAAGTGTTACTGTAGTGTAGAAGAGCTTGTTAATAATAAACAACTAAAACAGTATCTCGATAAAGAAGTAACACCATATGTTTTATTACCCTAGAATTAACAAGTTACCTGTGCCCTATATTTCATTGTATGAGGCATGTTGTGTGATAATAAATATTTGATTAGATTTGGTGCTAAGGTATACATAATATTTTGTAACAGAACCCTTTACCATGACATTAACTTCAGTTGAGAATTGTAGAGAATTATGATCTTCACATACAAAACAAAATTTCTTATCTAATGGGTCATCTGGAGGAGACCTTCCTAGCCTCCTAAAACATCAAACTCCTAATCTGGTTCAGGTTCGTTAATGATATATTCATGATCTGGTCTCTGGGCCAAGACACTCCATGTTCGTTCCTTCACAACCTCAACATCTTCTCTGCCACTCTGTTCATGTGGTCCTCCTCAACCCAGCATGCCACTTTACTAAACGTCGATCTCCTCCTCTCTGATGGCTCCATCTGCATCTCTGTCCACATTAAACCCACCAACCACCAACAGTACCTGCATTTTGAAAGCTGTCATCCCTTTCACACCAAAAAATCCCTCCTATACAACCTGGCTACCCGGGGACAGCGGATCTGCAGTGACAAAAACTCCCTTGCTCGGTATGCTGAGGGTCTCACCAAGGCCTTCACAGACAGGCACTATCCCCCAGACCTAGTCCGCAAACAGATCTTCTGTGCCATTTGCCTTCACACCCCCAATCCACCCATCACTCCCAAGAACCAGTACAAAGGAGTGTCCCCTTCATCATCCAGTACCGTCCCAGACTGGAACAACTGAACGACAGGCTTTGATTACCTATCATCATGCCCTGAAATGAGAGACATCCTACCTGAGATACCCCGCCCCCCCCTCAAAGTGGTGGTCTGTCGCCCACCCAACCTCCACAATATCCTAGTCCATCCCTATGCCACTTCCAATCCCAACACTTTGCCACAAGTATCATATCCCTGTGGAAGACTCAGGTCCAAAACCTGGCAAATCCATCTCCTCCCCATTCTCATCTCCAACTCTGTTTATTTGTTGCCCTCTGCCTATGCATCCATCCATCTTTCCCCTCTCCACTCCCTTTTTGATTTTTTCCCCCATCTCCCTGCCCCAGAACCTCCCGATGCAGCATCTGTTGGCGTTCTAGTCCCTGAACACTCCATCAGACATTGTTCGTCTCTCTTTTCCCACCCAAACACTGCTGTCCCTTCCTCTTCCCTGCCCCCTTCAGATTTCTGCTTGCATACCATGTGATAGCTGCATTCCAGCCTGAGGTGCTGGAGTTGGTGGTCATGTATGCATGAGGGGTGCTTGCTTGTGTGTATGAATGGTGTGTGTCACTCTTTTACTGATGAAGGCTGTGACCGAGAGCTGTATGTAAGTGTCTTTTAATTGTGCCTTCTTTATGGTAAGTAGCAATCTGCCTTTTCCTACATTGCTGAAGTTCCTCTCTGGAGTTTCCATTGTTTTAAAATTTCTTATCTACATTTGAAATAGACAGTTATTACTTACACTTAGTTTTCTTATCTCAGTGTCTCTATGGAAGCAGATAAATTATTTATTATAAAATAACACACTGATTGTAAAAACCAAGGCTGGATATAGGAAACGCCTTACTTAGTATATTCCATGTTTCTATTTTTAATGTTCTTTCTCTTCTTCCAGTCCGAGTAGAGTTTCATTGTTATTTTGTGAGTTGGGGTGAGAAGTAATTATGCTGTTTCCAAATTCTTATTCCAGGAGAAAGGGAGAAGCTTATGGAACTTCTGCTAGAGGGTTATGATCATATACTTGATGTCGAAAATGATGATGGACTATCAATAATTGAGGTAGTAGCACAAAGTGAACAGCCTGAGACATTACAATTTTTGCAGTCTATATCTGACTTTGAGGTTTGTATTTATTAATAAAGGCACTTAATAACTAAATGTTATGGGTAAATTGAAACATAACAAAAAAGTTTGCACTTGTAGAAGTAAAATTGATTGTTGTGATAGGAAAGAAGAGAGGAGCTTCATAATGCTGTACGTCAGGGGAATCTTTTGAGAGTTCGTGAGCTTCTTGAAGCAGATGATGCAGAACTTCTTGCTATTGCAAAGAACATATATGGTCGAAGCAGTCTGCATATAGCTGTGCTGTGTCAAGATGAAGAGATCACACAGTTTCTGACTGATAGATTTCCTGCAACACTGAAAACAGGAGATAATGTAAGTATGTCATTCCATTCCAACTTGTACTTATTTGCTCCATTCATTAAGTATTACAGCCAGCTATGTGCCATACAAATAACAGTTATCCAAAAGGATAAAAGAGCAAGATAATTGGTATAGCACTAGTGCATAAATGAATCACAACATTATAAGCCATTTACAGGCAGATTCATTATAGTTATTGATATATGAGTGGCATGTAATCAATAAAACAGCTACACCTGCTGCAGAATAAAATGAAGTAAGGAACACTGAAATATGTACTGATGGAAAATTTGGAGTAGAATAAAATAAGTCTACAGATACATCATCAGTTCCTTATCAGTGAGCAGGTGTACAGAAGAGATGGAAAATTTAATAATTATATATAAAAACAAAGATGAGGTGACTTACCGAACAAAAGCGCTGGCAGGTCGATAGACACACAAACAAACACAAACATACACACAAAATTCAAGCTTTCGCAACAAACTGTTGCCTCATCAGGAAAGAGGGAAGGAGAGGGGAAGACGAAAGGAAGTGGGTTTTAAGGGAGAGGGTAAGGAGTCATTCCAATCCCGGGAGCGGAAAGACTTACCTTAGGGGGAAAAAAGGACAGGTATACACTCGCACACATGCACATATCCATCCACACATACAGACACAAGCAGACATATTCTTTAAATAAACTGTATCAAAGGCCTTAGATAATCTAAAATTACTTTAGTGAGCTGTGCTACAGCAGATTGTGTGCCTTTTCCGGGCCTAAAACCAAATTGGTCATTGGAAAGAAGGTTATATTTATTCAGGTAATTTAGCAGTCTCTTTTTGACTAGTATTTCTATTATCTTAGAAATGATAGACAGTATAGAAATCGGCCTGTAGTTCTCTACATTTTCCACATCTCCGTTTTTAAGGATAGGTGTAACTTTTGCTTGTTTTAGGTACTCTGGAAAGTATCCAGATTCGAAAGATTCATTAATTATGTCTGTTAATGGGCCCTTTATGGAGTCTATACTTTCTTTAATTATGCAGACTGGGATTTCATCAAGTCCTACTGAAGTTTTATTTTTTAGTTGGTGTACTACTAGAGCCACTTCCCTTTCTGTAGTTGGCAAGAGCACCATTGAGTTTGTTGGCTGGTTCTGAGTTTATTCAGTCTCTCTAACCATATGTTCAGCATATAATGTCACCAGAAACCTTTACCCTGCTTCAGAAATTTGGTGTGATGATATGTTAGGGGTGGCTGAAAAATAGCAACCAAGTCAGACAGAAAAGGATTTTTTTTTTGTGTGTGTAAATAATGCTGACTTCTTCTTTCCTTGCTCAAAAGGGTCTTAGTCTCCAAGCGTGCTGATGTTTTACAAAAGCTTGAAATTTTGTGTGGACTTCAATGTGAGATGCTTTTAATAGTTTCTACAATGAAAATCTGTCTCAAAATCTGGCAGAAAATTCAAAGAGATACATTGGTTTTATGTATAGTACAGCAATGGCAAGACACAATCAGTATCTTCACTGAGGATAGCAATGTTAATATTACTGACGACAGCACCACTAACTTGTCATCCTGCATAAAACTCTTCAGGATGCATAAAAGGATAGCGAGAATCATGGCTAGAAAAATAAGGAACAAACCCTGCAGCCCACTATTTAAAAGGATGGGGATTCTCCCTTTCCCATGTATTTACATCTTTGAAAGTGCAATGTTCACTAAGCAATATGTAATAACAAATCATATTGTCCTCCTCAAAAATGAAAAACTGCATCAACATGACACAAGACAGAAAACTGACTTCCAATTGCTCCAAATAAAAACCAGTTTGCGCCAAAAAGGAACACTACACTATGGCAAAATTATTTACAATAAGTTGCCAAAATAAATTAAAGTAATAAATGATCTGAAATAAATTAAAGCAGTATCAAAGGAATATCTATTAATAAATTGCTTCTATAGTCTGGATGAGTTCCACCAAAATTTTTGAGAGCCTAAGAAAGTTATGTGTATAGGCCACATTATTTATCACTTTAAAAAATTGTGTAAAAATGACTACCTACTTGTAGCATGTAAAGACTGTAATCATTAATATTAGTTTATTCATGTTTTCAGTTGTAATTTTCTAGTAAAGTGGTCACAGCTGAAAAAAATATATTCATTACTGTAAAAATGGAGATATATTTGCACTGACCTGTCCAATATCAGATGTGCTGCACTGTACATGTAAGATTTACTGGACCAAATAAACGTGTATAAAGATACTAAACATCATTTTTAAAAATTCCTTCATCAAAAAAGACAAAGTAAACATTCCAGAATTCAAATAAAAATAGCTGACAAGATGAGAATCTTAGCAGTAGATACCTAGCAAAGCACAGCTTAAGGCACTTAATAAAAGCAAAACTTCCAATCCAGATTGAAAACTAATTAGGTTCCTTTCAGGGTATTCTGATCTAATAGGTCCATATATTTCATTCATATGCAACTGCTCACTCAACAAAAGGTGTTTACCTAAGCACTGGAGAGTTCCACAGATTACGCAAATACGCAAGAAAGGAAATGGAAGTAGTATTACAGACTCATGTCACTGGCATTGATTTGCACTACGATTTTGGAACATATGTGTCCAAATGAGAAAACTGACTATTGGCATAGTGAGCAGGGATTCAGAAAATATCATTCTTGTGAAACACAACTTGCCCTTTATTCTCAGTAAGTAATGAGTGCTGTTGACATGGTATAAAAAACTACTTCCTTAATGTTAGGTTTACAGAAAGCTTTTGACACCATTCCTCCCAATCAGTTCTAATAAAGTGGCATGCCTATGAAGTATCATCACAGTTACACAACTGAATGTGTGACTAGTCAGAAAGATCACATTTCATAGTAACTGACAAAAAACCACTGAGAAAAACAGATGTGTTATCTGGTGCTTCCTGAGGAAGTGTTACAGATGCTGTGCTGTTTCTAATATGTATAAATGATTTTAGAGACAATCTGAGCTTCCTATGAGATTGTCTGTAGATGATGGTGTTGCTTACTGCCCACTTATGTCATTAGAAGATCAATTGCCAAGTTATTTAGACTAGATATCTATATGGTGCAAAATGTGGCAACTGATTCTAAACAACAAAAAGTGTGAGGTCATCCACATGAGTACTAAAATGAATCCACTCAATTTCAGTTGCATGATAAATCACATAAATTTAAAGGCTCTGAATTTAACTAAATACCTAGGGTTTACAATTACTAACAGCTTAAATTGGAACAATCACATAGAAACTGTTTCAGTGAAGGTGAACCAAAGACTGTGTTTTACTTGCTGAACAGCTCAGTCATGCAACAGATCTACAAAAGAGATTGCCTATATTACACTTATCTGTTCTCTTCTGCAGTATTGCTTCATAGTATGGGATCCTTATCAGACAGGATTGATAGAAGGCATCAAAAAAGTTAAAAGAGTTGCTCAAGTGTTCCTGACCATAACTCGGTGAACATCACTACTTGTCCTTTGATGTACTGGAGGTGAGCCTGCCCAGTGGAGTGAGTAGATGCCTGTTGAGAAGTTTTCAGTATGCAAATAATGAAGTAGCCTTTAGCAATGACCTTGTTAAATTCTAATGATCCAATTTCTCTTTCAAGCTGATTCTGACCTGGTAACACAGGTGTGTACTATTAGCATAGTTGAAGTGAGCTGCAGCCTAGAAGTAGGGAATCATTTCTTTGACACATATGACTTGTAAGTTGCAATCCATCAGGCATTCAGCTTTAAAGTAGTGTTTCATTAAGGTACATATGCAGAAATACTGGCCTCATAGTACAATGTGAAGAAGCCCCATTTTATCAGCCCGGGCAGATATACTGGACAGTCAGGGAAGGGTGGAGGGTACAGACCAGTTTGGATCTCATGAGGACACAGGTCCACCTGGTCACCCAACTCTTCAGCCCAAGCAGAAATGAACAACAGTCTCTCTCTCTCTCTCTCTCTCTCTCTCTCTCTCTCTCTCACTCACACACACACACACACACACACACACACACACACACACACACACACACACACACATTGCTACTTCACTAAGCAAGCAATTATCACTACTATATTCTACATTTTGTTTATTGTCTATCAGACAGTTCTCTTCGTAGTGGCTGGTGATCTGCTCTGTACCATTGTCTATTTTTCATCCAGGATATTCCATGATTGTATTACATACATTTTTCATTTGCATGCAGCTTGAAAGGACTGCATTACACTATGCAATGGGTGTGGAAAAAGTTGAAGAACTAAGTACATTCCTCATAAGAGCAGGAGCCAGAAGAATTGCAAAGGATCTGGTATGTACATGTCTCATGACTTAATAAAATCATAACACTGTTAGGTTATGCTATTCTTAAGCTCTTTATGGTGACTCATGACTGAGTATAAAATTTATTTCAGCGCATACTTGTTGTTTAACTAGCTTAAATTATAATTATTATGGCACTACAGAATGTAAACAGAAATATTCTGATAGTAAATTGAAATGTAAAATTGTTTCTTTAGTACAATTCAAACATGATTTTATTTTCATTTGCCACTTTATTTTTCAGAAAGGGAGACAGCCAAGCTACTACTTCATGAATAAATCAGATATACTCAGGCTCCAAGAAGATGAAGATACCTTTAAAATGTAACATCTTTTCATAAGGTCCTTAAATGTATGTAAGACATGGACTAAAAGAATCCCATTTAAATGTTGTGGTTCTGTTGCTTTATGCAGCTAGTACTGAGTAATTTCAAATAAATAATGGGCCAAGTTGTAGTTCAACAAACTAATAATACACATACATCTTGTTGTGAAAATATAAGTAAGATTATATTTAAGAAAACAGTATTAATAAGTTTCCAGTTGACAGTGTTACACTTTTAGCCTTCCAAAAATATTTTCATTGTGACTTTCTGTATCTGTATTAAAAGAAATGGAATCAATCACTTCATTGTGTAATGTGTAATATCTCAATATTTTTCACCTCTTTAATGTTTTCTTTCTTTGTTGTCTTAAGACAGTGACCGCAAGAGCATCTGCATATTTCAGCCTGTTGGGAAAGCAGCCCTTATCAACTGACATTTATTGTTAGGCAGATTGGGATGCAATATTGTGATAACCTGCTTTTATATTTTTATTAGAACTTCATCTCAGCTCACAAATTTATGATTTTAAGGATTTTATACTGCTAGCCACGTCATGACAAAATACCTGAGTAAATTTATATTCTGCAGAACTGTGCTGCATTATGTTGGGGTCCATCTGAGGGGGAGAGACGTCATCCATTTTATTTGAAGTTTTATAGTTCCTGTTGAATTTTTCACAGATTTCTGTGGAGTTTTTAACAGTTTTCTCATCAATTTCTAATTCAGGATTAAAATTAGTAGCTTTCTCAGCACCTACTTCAATCCTTACATTTACTATACCGTTTTTAATTAGTTTATGTCATATCAGATGAATTTACTGTTAGCCAATTGTCCTGCTTACTTAATAACTCTTTCAAACATTCTTTTGCACTTGTTTACATACATGAGAAATTCTGGATCATGCTTATTATATGCTTCCAAGTACAGTGTCTTCTTTCTAATGCTAGAGATCCTGACACCCTCAGCAGTTACCCAAGAGTTTGTTTTGCTGGATTTGTCATGTGCTGTTGTGAAGGGAAAATGTTCATTGAACATACGCATGAATTCTGGTATGAATCTGACTGTATAATGATCTGAGTACATGGTGGTGAATTCAGTGTAGTGAAACAATGTGAATAACACTGACAAATTCAAATGTTACTACCAAATGGGATCCATGAATGTTCATTAAAAGAGAAAAAGGTTATTAAGATTTGTGAGGACTTTTTATGTTGATTTGAGGATGGGAGTGACAGTTCTCTCCATATGAAAATGTAAATTCTTTGTCAAATTAAAAGTTTGTAATGAAATTCTCAACAGATAAAGTTGTGTAGTTTGTCTTTTAGAGGAGATAGTGAATAGTGAATAGTGTTTTATTCATCTCATAACATACAATTTCTAATCATATGATTAGTGTACAGGAGACACGTCAAAAAATGGATAACACAACTTAGGCCTAATTGATACAAAGAATTTTAACATTAATATAAACTTTTATTTTTCTTTCCTCCCTTTTGTGATGGACAGCTACATTTACACACAAGACTATATGTAAATTTATCCTGCTCAAATGTTCAGTTCATCCTTCATGAACTCCTCAACAGTGTAGTAGCAGCGTCTGACAAGTACATCATATAGCTTTGTTTTCAGTGTCTCTAGCTTCATACTCAGAACATTCTTTCCTTTTAGCTTGTTATGGATTTTCATTGCCATATACTGAGGAGACTGCGCATATAGGTTTAACCGATGAGTGGGAAGCATAAAATTGTCTTTGTTTCTTGTGTTATATGAGTGACTGAAACAGTTTTTCTCAAATAACTCCAAATTGCTATGTAGAAAGATGATAATATCATAGATGTATAAGGAGGGAACTGTTAATAACTGTTGTTTTTCAAATAGTGGGCGACATGATGTCCTTGGATGGGCGGTACACATGTTCCTTATTATTCTTTTCTGTAGCTTTAGTATGCGCAATATATTGCTTGAATTTCCCCAAAAAATAATACCGTACCTTACAACTGATTGAAAGTAGCTGTGGTATGCAATTTTCCTTGTATTCATGTCTGTTGCACCAGCTAATATTTGCATAGCAAATGCAAAGCTACATAATTTGTTTAACAGGTAGTCAACATGTTTATTCCAATCTAAATTTTTATCTAGGTTTAACACTAAAAACTTTACAGAATCTACTTCTTCTATATCCTGATTTTTATGAGTTATTTTAATTTCTTGGGGCTTTGACTGTTTGTTCTGAACTGGACTATGTGGGTTTTGGGGATGTTCAATCTTAATCCATTCACTTGGAACCATGTTTCTAGTTTGTTCATTGTGTTTATTATGTAGAGAAGGATGTTTTCTGGCTCCTGGTTTTCAATTAATACAGATGTGTCATCTGTAAATAAAATCGATGGAGCATTTATATTGTTCGGTAAATCATTAACATAGAACAAGAACAAAATAGGTCCTAGAATCGAGCGTTGAGGGACACCTTGGGGTACTGTTTTCCATTTTGAATAGTAATTTGCTGCGTTTGATGAGACAATCACTCTTTGTTTCCTATTTGATAAGTATGAAGTAAGCCAATTTAGAACATTACCCTTGATCCCATACTTGTCAAGCTTACAGATAAGCAGTGCATGATTTACAGAGTCAAAGGCTTTTGTGAGATCACAAAAGATTCCTGCAACTTCATTATGGTTGTCTAATGATGTGCTGATCTTGTCGATAAACTTGTTAATTGCATCAGTAGTACTTTTGCCACGCTGGAAACCAAATTGGTTTTCCGTAATAATATCATATTTCTCGATAAAATTTCGATTCTGCATAGCAGCAGCATTTTCAAAGATTTTTTAAAGGACTGGAAGGAGGGAGATGGGACGATAATTCCCCATATCCTCCCTTGACCCTTTTTTGAGCAACGGTTTTACTTCCGCATACTTCAGCACCTCTGGGAAGCTTCCTTGTTCAAAGGATTGGTTTATTATTTTAGACAGTGGGTATCCTATTATTTTACACACAAATTTAAGGACTTTTGCTGGTATTCCATCCCAACCTGCAGAATTTTTGTTTTTTAGTTTTAATATAATTTTTTCTACATCTATTGTTGAAACTGTTTTGAATTTTGTGAGGCATTCAGAATTATGATTTAGTCCAAAGAGACATACATTGTTCCCATAATCTGCAACATCTGGTTTCACTACATTAATGAAGAACTCATTGAGCATTCTGAAATTTGAGCCGGATTTACAATGATCTCATCTTCAAGCTTAATTGTACTAATTCCATGTCTAGAGGCTTTGATACCTAATTCGTGTTTTACAACTGACCACACTGCCTTTGATTTATGCTTGTGTTTTAAGATTAATTTATTATTTGTCATTTGCTTTGCTGCTTTGACAACTTTCTTAAATGTACTTTTGTATCGTTTAACATATTCAATAAATTCAATTTTTTTATTATGTCTTAGTTCCTTATGTAGCTGCCTTTTCTTAGCACTGGAGATTTTTATACCTTTAGTGATCCATTTTAATTTTGTCATTTTATTAAAATAAGTTTTTTTGTGGAAACATTTCATTGAAAACACTTAGAAAATCCCTTAGAAATGCTTCAAAATTTGCCGTGCATGAAATATTTTTATCAAAGTGACATTCTCCTTGCGCTTATCATGGAATAAAGTCAAAGTTTCTTGGTTGAAGATCCTTTTTACACAAGCTTTTTTACATGGGACTTCTCTACCTGCTCTGGGTAGCTCAATGAATAATGCTAAATGATCAGAAATTCCTAGATCTAGACAAAATTTATATCCATTTTCAAATAAGTAATTCTTTAAAATATTGTCAATGCATGTGGCTGACTGAGCATTTTCTCTTGTAGATGCAGAAAAATTTAATTTGAAGCCATATTTTTTTATTTAGTCTTAAATTTTGATACCTCACATGTTTCATTCAACACATTGATATTGAAATCAGCAGCAACCACAATTTTTTTCCTCTTTTCTTTACTGAGGTATTCTAACAAACTCTGAAATTTACGTAGGAAATACTCAGTTGTCACCTTCCCTGGGAGTCTATAAATTGATATTAAACAACATTTAAGTCCTTTAACTCAACACAGCAACTTTCAAAAATACACTCTTCATTAAAACAATTGAAGTCACATCTTACATGGTAATCTAAATCAGAATGAATGAGTATGCATGAACCTCCTCGTGACTTATTTATCCTACAAAAGCTGGTAGCTACCTTGAAGTTCTCAATTTTATTTAAGATTTTTATGGTATCACTACTAAGCCAGTGTTCATTTAAACAAATTACTTTAACACTTAGAAATTCAGATAAAAAAACTTGTAGCTCATCCAACTTAGAGCTTCTGTCACATGAGTATTCAGCACTGAAACCATTTATATTACAATGCATTATATAGTTACTACTAAAATCATCAATTTTATTTTTTAAAGACCTAATATTTAATAATGAGCCATGCTCACAAAAGGGTAGGTCTGGATTCTTCTGTAGCATCCCATCACCTTGCTCACTTGGCTTGTATATTTCTTTGTCACTTTGATGTTGTGTACTTACATCCATAGTTAGATTCTTGATAGCACTGGATCTGGATGGTGCTGAAGTGATTTCCCTGGTGCCAGCCATAAAAAATCACTGTTCCTCTCTGGAGCTTTCCTTGTTCTGGAAGACACACGTACAGCAGCTTGATTGTCTTCCAATATTTTTGGAGCTTGCTAAATTTGTGCTCAAAGATCCCCATTAAACAATCAGATTTGAGTGTCAAATTATGACAGTGTCAGCACTGTAACCACAACAAGCCAGAGTGTTGCCAATGAAGAGAATATACTTTTTCATAGAATTTGAGAATGCCAAGTCAAATACCAGTTCAAGGACTATAGAGGAAATTGACAAATTTGTCTTGCATACCATTTTCTTCTGTATGAAACAGTACAGACAGGTCATCACCATTAATCCATCTGTTGCTATGGACAATAATTTCTACAGTTGTGACATTATAATAGCCACATTAATTATATGAAAGAGTGGCTGTACTTTGCTGTTTCCGACATTTTGATCACAGCTGTAGAAAACCCGAATTCAGTATTAGTGGTAATATTGAAAAAGTGTTTCACAAGTGAAACTCTATGGAATGGATAATGTTGTGGTGCTCCTACTATAATGTTCTTGGAAAAAGGCTTTTATTTTAATCCTCACATTAAGACCAACAACATTTATTACACACAATTAACATTCCATAACAACAGATTAAAATTATCTAGTAGTCCACAAACAGAAATAGTTCTTCATGAAAAAGAATACAAGCATTAGTTCCCAATGGAAATTAATAACCAAATTTAATGTAAGTACAGGCAGTACTACTTCATTATGTATCCATATAGAAATTATAACATTAAGTGTTCCACTTAAGGCTTGCAGTGAGACCACATGCACATCAGGTGAAGCACTATCCAACACAAGTCCAAACTGGTTCAGGTAAACATCAGCAGCAGTCATAGTTCACTTGCAGAGACAAAGTCAGATAATAGTAACTGAGAGCAAGCCCACCACCTCATATTTTCCCATTACAGAAGTTAACACAAACAGCCTGTCATGTCACCAACTTTCCCACTGAAAACTTCCTTTGCTGGATGTGGGCAATGTTACACATCCGTATCTTCCATTCACCCATCTGGTGGTGAAGTAAATTTCTCCCTCCTTGAACGAGCATGATGTGCCAGTACCAGACTGGCCAGTGTGTCAGAAGGCAACAGTGGAAGGAGGCCAGGAGCTGGCCAATATCAAGACGAAAGGTGCCCAAGACACATATTGGGTCACCAACGATGATGGTGTTGGTTTTGAAGAGATTTGCAGAGTCCTACAGAATTCTGGGAATGAAGATGTTGCTGTGAGATGTGGCAAGTCTGGTGATTTGGCCTTCGTTGACACTGGATCAATGAGGGTGCTCCACAGCTCATGAGAAGAGAGAACCAGACAACTATCTGCAGTGGCCAGAAGTAGAGAGCACTACAGCATGGTTGTGACAGCAGAGGTGATGGACTCTCTGATGAGGGAGGCCGCTGAACAGGTTGGAATAGCCACTAACACCACTTAGCACCCCCACTGTTCTTCCAAGGACTCTTGGATCCACCCCACATTCTGCCAAAATATGCTTTCCCACATTGGGTACCCACACAGAATAGTGTGGATGCATCTGCTTAGTGTTACAGGGTGGAAACGGGAGGTCCAAAAGAACTGTGTGAGGTTGCCCATGAAAAAGCTCTGCTGAGTTTCAACCATTGATCAGCATGGACCTGTAAGAAGCTAGGGAGATGTTTCATACTGAAATCAGTTTCACATACCTGAAGGTTTTAATATCTGAACTGTGAGTATACAAACAAACAGTCCTGCCAGCCCATTTGAGGCTGGATGGAAAGGGTTTTGTGGGTGCATAACCTTTTGAAATCAATAGCTGTGAATTTGGTACCACTGGAGGTCACCAGCATACTGGATACACCCTCTGTTATAGCCAGCCATTGTTGGCTACTTCATCTTCCAGTACAATGTCCGTCACCAGTGGGTAGCTGCTCCTGGACCACAGACGCTTCTCCTCCAGAGAGTGTTAGGGTGCAGAGATGGCACTGCTGACAAATAATCTGTTGACATGCTGACCACTAGCAGGCATCACTATGGGTACCAGCTTTGCTCACAAGCAGTAAACACACTAGCAACAGTGGCGCTGCAATCAAGGGGGCTAGTTTGCATCTTCAGGTCACATGCCTCCCAAGTGCAGTCACTGCCCAACTGCCAGGAGGCATCACTTTTTGCTCAGTTCTGGACTTTACACCAGCCCCTTACAGAGGCCCATCTGTCAGAGACCAACCCAGGGGGCCACATCTACACTTCACCATGACATTGTGCCAGGGATGGAATTTAGCTAGTGAACTTGAGCTTAACTGTGACCATCATGACTGGCATCATTAAGGACTCTTGACTGTGTATTCCTTATATCTGACCAGGATAATCTTTTATATGTGTTATTTCTAAATTTGCACCTATATTGAACTGTGCTTAAATGTGTGAGTTTGTAATAAAGTGTACTTGAAATACTACCTGGGAATCATCACTCCTGAATCCTCAATTATTTTTGTTCAGCCTTCCAACCAAGGAAATAAAAGTTGGCAATGAGGATAAAGCTTGCATTCCCAGTGTAGTCATCTATTGTCACAGGATATGGAACCAGATGCAGCTGTGTTCTGGTGGCTGCTGCCGTCCCTGGCTGAGCCTAATGCTACCTTTGCCTTTGTGATGGAGATGTAGCCATTGTTCTCCTTCCTCACATGGGTGGCACAGCACTTCATACCTTCACTCTTTCAGGTGTCTTATGACACCGTGCTGCTGTTCCTTGCTTCCTTTGATGCACTGCCCTCTCCTCTTCCTTGCATTTCTGCACTGCAGGCTATGATACCTTTCATTATGCACGATTCCTGCAACTCTCACTGCTGTCTTTGCATGCTCCTACATATGTTGTGTATCTGGTGACATCTATCTCTCCACTTCTTGCCACCTGTCAGCCATTTTCCTCTCTCTCGAGATGCTCCACATGCCATGCATATTGGGCTGTCATTCCCATTCTCCTGGGAACTATAGCTGTCATTCCTGTTCTCCTTGTGCCTATGACATTTCTGCCATCATGGCCCACTGTCCAACCTCTGGGTGTGATGTCTGCTCTTTCACGTACTTCCCTTTGTGTGCCATTGCCCATGGCCTTTGTGGCTTTCCAGCAATCCATTCTTTCAGTGTCCATGGCACCTTCCCATCACCCCACACCCTGTCTCTGCCCTCCAGGCACGTTCCTTTTCCCTTTTTCACTGCTTTCACAATTGTCCTTATGGTGACCTCTGCCCCATATGATTTCTTTTCATCACATGACTGCCCTCAGCTGAGCCCTGTATCCCGTTGGCTTCCCATGGGCTTGCTCAGCAGATGCAGTTGCTCCTTCCTCACTGTGAGGTCCATATCTCCCATGGCATCACAGCTTCTGAACAAGGAATTCTGCTTGATGCAGTCTTTACACTCGTGCCCATGTCTGAACTGTGCAGGGGCAGTCTTCTCCAGATCTTCCATCTTCTGATGCCACTGTCATCCACAGGATGTATCGCACCTCACCACATTGTACCAGTCTGTCATCGGAACTACCTCCTTGGGCCACCAGTTGACCTTTGCTGGCTCTGCAGTCAATCCTTAGAATTGGTACCCATAACAAGCTGGCCCATGCCAGGCTACACCTCTTGGGGCTCAGTCCTACTGCAACACTTTCTTATGCATTTTTTGCTCCTTTTCAGCTTTATTCCATGCTAGCATATGCTACACAAATTCAGGTCCCAAATTCTGAGCCACAGAGTAATAGCTGTCCCGAGACCCCTGCTCCATTGGACATTGTCTGCATTGACCTTGGGTAGGTGTATCTTCTGTGTAGCCACCCATATTTTTGTCATCTTTGGGTTGTGAATGCCATCTTCCTACAATAGGGGATGCAGGATATGTGGGCAATGTCAAGAAGGGTCCACTATCTTTTCCTTAAGGGGAGGGGGGGTGGTGATGTAGGAATATTAAACCTGTTGCATCAACAGTGCTGCTGTAATCAAAGGGAATAGTTTGCATCTGTGGGTCATGTGCCTGCTGAGCACCTGTGAATATCCTACAGGCTGCATACTGAAGTCACCACCCTACCACCAGCAGGCAATGCTTTTTACTTAGCTCTAGGCTTTACATCAGTCACGTCCAGCAGCCTATCTATCAGAGACTAGCCTGGGAGGGACTGCATTTAGTGTACGTTTACACTGCCTGTGATGCGACGCGACGCAACGCGACGCGATGCGAGGCATAATGGCCAAAGCGATGCAATGCGATGGAGCATTCACACTGCACACGATACAGCACGTGCGATCTGGCCAGCAACTGAGCAGTCTCGGCACGATGTCGTTTTTCATCGACCCAGTAAATTCTTTTTTATTAGAAAACAGCTCTGAGAATTCAACGCAGTCGTGAATGGGTGCATAAAATCAACAAGGAGAGGAGGGCTTTAGGAGAATTTCATCATTTGTACAGTGACTTGAGAAAAGATGAGGATAAATTTTGGAATTATTTCAGAATGAGTACAGAGACATTTGATTATATAGTGTCGTCTGTTTCAAATAGATTACAGAAGCAAAACACAAATTTCAAAATGGCTATTACCCCTGAAAAGAAAGTTATGATCACCATCAGGTAAGTACACAATATTAAGTTTACAGCAATCATTTTATTATGAAAAATTTACAAATTGTGATAGATTCAAACTTTCTTTTAATAAATTTTGACGTAGTTGACAATGAGAAGTAAAATACATCACAGTTCACTCACTTAAGTATCAAAGTTTTCAGAATGTTGGTGGTTTGAAATAACAATGTCATCAGGTTGAATTTCAGAAATGACTATTTCATTTTGCGGATTTCCAGCAATTACGATTTCAACTGGATTTCCAGGTGCATAGGGTGACATCAACGAATGTGCAGTGGAAGTGGTTGATTGTTCCAATTCTTCCAAAAGAACCTGCTGAATTTTTATCCCGGCTCTCAACTGAGCTGCTGGTGATAGTTTTCGCATTGCTGGCAGCAAACTCACTACAAAATGATAGCTGTCATCTTGCGTTTCTGATTTCGACATTTGTTGCTCAATTAGCTTCAACTTTTGCTTCTCTATATTTAGCAACTCAGAGTTTGTCGATTTCTTGGATCTCCTGTTTTGGTTTGTGTGTAGGGTGGGTGAGGGAGGAGGCATTGAAACGCTACCCTCTGAACTTACAGACAGTCTTGAAGAGCTGGCTTGGTTGGTTTCATCAGGTGAAACACTCCCTCTCTCTGTAAGAGCTGGTGAAAATGGTGCGTCGTTGTGTGCGTCGTCGTGTTGCGATGCTGTTCTTTTACTGTAATGAACATTAGTCTTCGTCTTCCGTGGCGTCATTATGTCAGTCAGGAAGGTCATTAGCTTGTACCACCGCCAATTGGATTGGAAAGGCGGCATGCCACCTTCGTCTCCTGAACGTTCAGCACGAGTTTTTTTGAGTTCAGTGCGGAAAGTGTCACGTAGGTTCTTCCATTTATTCTTCAGTACCTCGCCTGAAAATATAGACGTGAAAATATGCGTAAATAATTAAGTACACTGAATACTTAATAGATTTTTTGTCCTTAGCACATTAAATGCAAATCCTACGGAGATCCTACACATCCTTCAATTACGCTCATTTCATTCTTTTTCAGATATTTGTCGATTGGGATGTCTTTCCACGCACTGTCACAGTCGTTTCGGATGGGTCTAACTACAGTCGCACAATGTGTGCACGAAACGTGCGCCACAATATGTGAAATTCTGAGCCCTGTACACCTGCCTTCTCCTACTATACCACTGCTTCAAACCGCTGCAAAACACATGTATGCCAACTGGAATTTTCTGAATTGTGTGGGGGCCATTGATGTCCATCGCAAACAAGCAATTACTCCACACGCAAGCGCAAACAAGCAATCGCTCCAAACACTCGCGCGAAACGCAAACTCGATTGTGACTACAGCGGAGTCATCGCATCGCACACATCACATCGCTTGGCCCAGCCTGCTATCTAAACGGGCCCCGCTCTGTTGCCACTGTTAAACCAATCCTGCCCATTGTCACGCGATTTCAGCGCCTCATCGTTCCTCTCGGTTCGGCATCGCATCGCATCGCATCGCGGGCAGTGTAAATTTAGCCTTATGCTGGATCATAACATTATGCCAGAAGCCATCAGGGTTGGAACTGAGGTAATCAACTTGAGCCTAATTGTGACTATCATGACCAATTTAATGAATGATTCGTGGTTGCATAATCCTTATATCGGATCAGGACGATTTTTAGTTGTGTTATTTCTAATTCTGCAGTATGCTGAAATGTGTGTTTCCAGTGTTTGGTGTTGTAACAAAGTGTACTGGCAATACTAACACGAAATCATCACTTGTCAGTCACCAATTATTTGTGCACAGCCTTACAATGAAGGACATAAACCCTCTTACTCAGAAGATCTGCCTCAATGTTCCCACCATGGAGTTTACTGGAGGCAGACAACATACGAGAAGTGGGAGAAAAAGTCTATGACAACTATTCACATGGCCCAATGATGTCAGCATAAACTCAGTCTCATGGTTATGTCAGCAGTTGCCATGGAGACAACAACTGAGGTCGAGCTAGCTGGTGTGCCTGGCAAACAGCATTCTTCTAGCCACTGAAAGACGACTCACTTTCCACTACTTGATTTATAGGGTAGTGTATGGAGGATGTCTGGGGAATAAATCGGACATAGTAATTGATTTTTCCTAGAAATACTTGACGTTCTTTAGCTTTTTTAGACACAGGCTTGTTGTGACTACATGTTATTTGGTGGGACCTCATCATTGAAAATCTAGCCCAATAGGTGGCTGTTGGTTGGAAGAAGGTGCATCTTGAAAAGTCACAGGCCTTTCCGCGCAAGAGTCATGAAAACTCGACATATATTGCACAATTCATGTTCTTCTCTCATGTGACCAGTGAACAGAATAGCATTGACATAATACACGTAATTTGAAATCTCTGCACTAGTCTTTTCAAGAAACCTCTGGAATATGGTGAGGATGCTACTCACACCAAAAGGCAACGTGTTTTATCGAAAGAGTCCCAAGTTAGAAAAGTAGTTTTCCTCCTAAAAATTTCAAAAAAAAAACAACAATGTGGGCAAGAACCATTGTCTGCTTGAGTGTTAATGCTTCGCTTAAAGTCTCCACACAACCAAAGACTTCCTAACCACCAATATAGTGGTGAAGCCGGTGATATCAAAAATGGCTCTGAGCTCTATGGGACTTAACATCTGAGGTCATCAGTCCCCTAGAACCTAGAACTACCTAAACCTAACTAACCTAAGGACATCACACACATCCATGCCCGAGGCAGGATTCTAACTTGCGATCGTAGCAGTCGCGCGGTTCCGGACTGAAGCGCCAGTGATATCATCTACTTTACCCATGCAGGTGTCCTCGCCAGGCACAGGAAATATAATGCATATTGTTACATCCATTTGTATATCTGACAGGGGAGACCCCCTACAAGATGCATTATGTGATTGTCCTTGAGTATTGTGTATTTTCAGGTTCTGTTAATCTACTGTAGTATTTTGGATCAAATTTGTCGATGCCACATACCAAGAATCGCGACACCCTACTAGTATGATTCCATTGTGTATGCTATTTGACTCTGTCTATAATTCATTTTGAGTGCATACCTGTATGGCTTATTTGATCTTGTTATTGTTCTTGGTGATTTAATTCCTTGTTGTTTCCATTTATTTATAGAGTCCATCACATCCATCACATGTTTCCGCTACAGTCTTCTCTATTTTGGTGGCATCACTATGCACTGTTTGTAGGTTGCATTCTAATTCTACATTTTCTTTCTTCATTATGTGCATGCTCTTAGTTGTTCCTCCATAGCTGCGTCTGTTTCAGACTTGTTTTGTTGTCCTTCTTCCAATATTCCTCCGGTTTCAGCCATGATGAACAATTTTCAATCGTACAAGCTTAACAATCACCAACTACTTAAGATACAGTTCCAACACAATTAGTTCTAAATCTTCACACTGTATTTCACACCCAAAAATACAACTGTTACCACCAAAAATTCTACTGCAGCAATGCTAGGCAAGACTACAGTGTTGCTTCCTGCGAGACTTTAAACTGCTACTTACTGATGTCTTGAACTGCTGTGGTCGCATGGCATACTGTGCTCTGCAACACTGAAAACCGCTCCAAGGCGTTCTTGCAATTTATACGGCTGTTCAATACATAAACGTATTCCATTTTTTTACTTCACAGTTTGTGGAACACTTTGTACCAGCTGTATGATTCTCTTTGCAAGTTTCCACTTATTCAACAATGTGTACTATCCCCACTTTTGTCTTCCTTTACTGGTGCATAGTGCTAGCCTCTTCATCATCAATTCAAATTTTAATATTACTGTTTCTGTTTGTTTTCACTCAAATTCTCCTTCACCTTACCACAACCACTAATTTTAGGTCTTTTGAGTGTATAAATTGATAATATTCCGAGTTTGGGCAGTAACCCTACATCACAATCCAGCAACCCATCATTCTTAAATAGTGTCACAATGGTTAGAAAAATGTTCCATTGTCACAAGTACGTTTGCATAGACCTTCATATCACCTAGCTTAAATCCTACTGAGCACATCTGAGATGCCACAGAGCAAGATGTGCTTTTTGGGCCGAGTTCCAACTAAACTCTGTTACCTGTACATGACCAGTGATGAATTCAGGGGCTGGCCTGGGGGGGAAAGTCCCCCCTGGAAATTGGAAATTCTCCCGAAAAATTCATATCTATAGTTGTGGTGAAACATTAAAATTGTCACCTGGTCTGTTAACTTGTACCGTTGTGACAAAATTTAAACTATGCCAGCTGCTGTTTTTAACGAAGTTTGGAGTCAGCTATGGAGAAGTCGTGATGACATGCAGTTTTTACAAGCAAAATGAATGTGTAACACAATAGGTGGCGGTTGGGTCCCTATAGTTTGGTTTCGTTACTTATCGGTTCGGTTTGGAACACTTAGCGTCGATTGTTCTGTTTTTATTATTATTGTTGTTGTTGTTGTTACTGCCAACACCAACAAATTAGCAGTTACTGTATAATAAGAGTGCGGTAAAGCTAAGCGTTGCAAGTTGTGATGGCAACGCCGATTGTGGAATAAGTCAGCCTTTCCTCTCTAATTTCTTCCCTCACCACACCTCCAGTCGGTGTAACGTGTACGCTAATCCCTTAGCTACGCAGCCCACCCTCGCTGCGAACTTCATTCTTATCAGCCACTCGTATCTATACTTTATTTGCCCTTGGAATAAACCTGATGTCGCAAAACACGTCCGCAGGTGTTGCTACGGAATTGGAAGTAGCATGCGACATTATAAAAGATTGTTTTAATTTTCTATTGCATTACTGGGAATATTTCCAAGATTTAATAGACATATAGATTCTTCCTAATCGATGAGTCCGAAGCTCAAACCAAATATTTGTGTACACTTGACAATGATCTGTGCAAGATTGCGTCAGTTGCGGAAGTATTGAATATAGAAGTTCGCGAAAATAGTGTTGTACAGTGTCAATCTTGCAAAAAGTGCACGAAACCTATTAAAAGTGGCTTCGTCTGTGTCCAGTGTAACCATAAATTTCATTTTCGTTGCGGAAAGGTTGATCCTTCCCTGAGAAGCGACGATAATTGTGCGGATTGTAAACAAAAGGCTGCATCCCTTAATGATCAAGAAACGTGTAGGTGTGATGCAGCAAGGAAGACCGACAGTATCAAAAAGAAAAACCTATCATATATTACAATTATTGGCTCTTACAGGGCGAATTAAAAAAACTGTACGAGAAATATGAATTAAATCCACACAAGTCGGAGCAATGGCGTGGTAAAACAAAAACCAAAGATGTGAAAATCGGTGCTTCATCCTCCGAAAATGATCTGTTGTTAATTATTGCTGAGCTACGAGAGGACACAAAAATTCTGAGTGATGGAAACAGAAGACTCAAGCTTAAATTGGAAGAGAGTGGTCATCAGGTATGTCTTAATATCCCCAAACCTATGGAAGGATTGCCAGAAAATGAAGCTACGACTAAAACGGCTCACAACAGGCCTAGCAGTAGATGGGTAACTGTAAAATCGAAGGGGAGCGCTTACAAACATATTAACAATAAACATAGGCAGGACTTTGTGTTACCATTAAATAAAAAATATAATTCGCTTCAAAACACAGATGACATAGAAACTGTATCAGCACACTCATCTGATAAGGTGGTGCAGGACTCTCAAAACTTAGCGAACAGCCAAGTAAGGTATAAGAAAAAACGTAAAATCAAGATTTATTCAGACAGTTACGGCAGAGGATTAGCAGCTATGTTAACGGAAAGCGGACCTCGTGTGATTAACGAGTTTTAAATAGAAGGTGCCGTTAAATCAGGAGCTGGTTTACGAGATGTTTCAAGATCAATCAAGAAAGAAAGCACAGTCCTCGCGGACAGAGACTTTGTAGTGGTAATGGCCGGAGCAAATGACGTCAGCAGAAACGAAAGGAAGATTGCTACTTCGACACTGAAGAAGACTCTCGGAATGTTGACCCACACCAACGTGATTGTTGTTATTGTGCCACATCGACATGATTTGCCCCAGTGGTCATGTGTGAATAAGGAAGTGGAGCAGACAAACAAGGAGTACAAAGCTATCTGTAAGCACTTTAAGAATGTTCCCTTAATTAACACCAGTAGTTGTAGCAGAGAATGGCATACCAAGCATGGTCAACATTTCAGTTATCTAGGTAAACGTGTTTTAAGTGATACAATTATCGGAATAGTATTGGATAAGCTAGAGAAGGAAAATAGACCAGTAATGTGTTTGGATTATGTTTCAACTGAGATGACAAAAAACTTGTATGCGTAGACCAGGTACGGTGTTCTAGTAACATAGGACACAACCTGGTCAACTTTCATGCAGTAACAGTAGGTCATGTCAACTAAGAGAATATGCGAAAAAAGAAATGCCTAAAGCAGAGTTTAAAATATGCTATCTCAATATTCAGGGCATGGCAGATAAAAACTTAATTGTCAACGAATTTTCAAATGAAAACGTGATAGATATTCTATGTTTAAGTGAACATTGGTGTAAAGAGGATGAGCTTGGGTACAAAGTATTGGATGATTACACACTACTTAGTTGCTATTGCAGAAAACAGCACTTACGTGGTGGGGTAGCAATATATGCAAAAACACCTCTTGCACCAAACTGTGGCAGGATAGATCTCAATACCCTTTGTGATGAAATGCATTTTGAAATTTCAGGTCTAGTAATTGAGAGCCTTAAGCTAATGATAGTAGTAGTGTACAGGCCACCTAGTGGTGACCCCCATATCTTTCTGGAGAAACTTGAGGAACTCTTAATGTACATATATATACCGAAATGGAAAAAATACAATGTTGTCATTGGAGGGGATATCAATTCAAGTTTTGATGTCCTGCAAACCTACCAGAGGCTCATCCTGTCTAGACAATATATTTACAAATATTAAGAGAACTTGTATGTCCACTGATGTAATTAGTTTCCCTTTCTCAGACCATGATGCAGTATATCTTAGTCTTAATAATGTAACTTCAGACTGCACCAAACCAGAATCTAAAACTGTGATTATCAGACCAGTGAGCAGAGAAAGGATGGATAGGTTTAGACATGCCCTCACTTATTTCAGTTGGGACACATGTTTTATTAGGCTTCAGCACTGTTCAGCTGATATTGTATTCACAAAGTTTTTCTCCATCTTTTTAAATGTATTTGAAAATAACATCCCTTTGAAAAAGTGTACAGTGAATATTAGTAGTAATTACAAGAAAAGGAAACCTAGGAATGGTACACTCCACAGTTAGGGCAACTGAAAAATACTGTTATGCTGTATTCTAGTCTGTACAAAACCAGTAAATCAGAACTGTATAAAGACCTGTATGCTAAAGCTAAATGCAAGTATAAGAAGGCAATAAATGAAGCAAAGAAACTGCATAACATAGTAAACATTGAAAAATCTAACAATAAATGCAAGAAGGCCTGGAGTGTAATAAACTCCATTGCACACACTAAACACAAAGAGTAAATTGCCATTACCCCAGAAGAATTTAATAAATATTGCATTCAGTCCATTGAAGAAATTAGTAGTTCAATAATCAAACCACCTGAAAATGCACTTAGTATTATGGATAGCTGCTTTGAAAACCTTCCCCCAAGCACCTTCACTTTCACAGAAGTGAGCCCAAATAATATCCTAAAAATAGTGAAAAATTTCAAACCTTCAGTTAGTGTTCATTACTATGATATGTCATGTAATTTGTTGAAAGATGTTATTGATCGTGTGATTTATGCTTTAACCTTTTGTGTTAACAGATGCCTAGTTCAAAGTAAGTTCCCCAACATACTAAAAATTTCTAGAGTTGTGCCCATATACAAAAAAGGGGAAGAGAACTGTCCCACTAGTTACAGACCTATATCCATAACCCCCATTTTTTCAAAAATTTTAGAAACGATTATGTATGAGCAAGTTAGTGCCTATTTGGGTAAACTAAATATAATTAGTGATAAACAGTTTGGATTTAGGAAAGGTAAATCCACAACAGATGCAATGGACTCCCTCGTAAAATTAGTCCTAAATGTGTTTGAGGCTAGGGACTATGCCAAAGCTACATTTTGTGACCTGAGCAGAGCCTTTGACTGTGTAGAGCATGACACTGTGCTGAATAAGCTAGTTTACTATGGTTTTGATGACAACAGTATAAATATGTTCAGGTCTTTGCTAGAGAACCGTCAACAAGTTGTGTGCATTGGTAGGGAGAAATCAAATTTGGTTAATTTTAGGTACGGAGTGCCTGAAGGGTCGGTGCTTGGACCTTTACTGTTTATACTAACGATTAATGACCTGCCCTTATTCATAAATTCTCATACAATATTGTATGCTGATGACACAACTTTTCTACATAAAAGCTCTGATCTAGGTACACTGAAAACACTGACCGAAAATACCCTTGCTCAGTCCTCATTATGGTTCAAAGCTAATGGCTTCTTGCTAATGAAAACAAAACCCAGACACTTTACTTTAGCCTCAAAGAGATTCATAACTACCAGGAATTAGTAACTGTTAAATTTTTAGGTGTTACTGTTGACAATAAATTGACGTGGTAACCACACATTAAAAATATATTGGCTAGGCTTTCAAGAGTTATTTATCTAATTAGAAATTTAAAAAGACATGTTCCCAATGACTATGTGAGATCAGCATATTTTGCCTTCTTCCAAAGCATCATCTCTTATGGAATTTTACTGTGGGGTAGTAGCTGTCATGTAAATGACATTTTACTTTTACAGAAGAAAGTAATAAGAATAATAACGGATTCTGATAAAACAGAACATTGTAAACCTCTGTTTATTAAATTGCAGTGTCTTACAGTAGTAAACTTATTCATCTACAATGTTTTAATGTACATTAGAAACAATGTGTCTAATTTGTTGAGAAGTGATATTCATAGCCGTAATACTAGAAACAGAACATCTGTAGATGTACCATATAGATTATCAAAATCGCACAACTCTTACCTAGTTCTTGGACTAAGGATGTTTAATAGACTAAGTGCTGACTTTAAAGAACTGCCTGTAAATATC
The DNA here is from genome assembly GCF_021461385.2 of Schistocerca piceifrons. NCBI lineage: Eukaryota > Metazoa > Arthropoda > Insecta > Orthoptera > Acrididae > Schistocerca > Schistocerca piceifrons. The sequence goes on from NC_060140.1 coordinate 323,927,657, forward strand.
TTTAAAGCTAAATTATACAAGCTACTAGTGAACAATCCGTTTTACACCACTGATGAATTTTTTGAAGATGAAAATATTGTATTCTAACGTGTACCTATTTTATGTAAACCAATTTACATTGATATAGTAGTTTATGTTGAAATATATGCTCTTGACTTTGTCTATTGCTGTAATCAGCTGAACGACAGTAAAATTATTATTATTATTATTATTATTATTATTTTGATTTTCGCAGTGTCAATGGGGATACACAATTTTTGCCTAAAGAAGCGGTACATTTGCCTAAAGAAGCGGTACATTCCACCATGCGTTGGACGTTTGGCAACGCTGCTCTACGAGTATAATCTAAGCTTTCATTGTTGTATAAAAACTCAATGCATTGTTGAAACAGTTGTAAGGTTGTAACAGTCAGTCGGCAGGTTACTATGGAAGTGTGATGTGATTATGTAGTGTACTACATGCAGTCTTCGTCAGTTTATAACATAAAAAGAAGTGTTAGTGCCGAAATACAATGTCGAAACAACAAACTTTAATTTCTTTCTTTTCTAATAAAATACAGTGTATTACACAAGACAAAGCTGAGTGTGAGTCTACTGAAAGAAGTGCTAGTGATTGTGATGATGAATTGCGTAGGTCTACCAAGTCTTCAGTTTCCTGTCCACAGTTTTCAAACGATAAATGTGCTATTTATGGCCCATCCGTAAATTTCAATTCTAAACAAAGTATTGAATGCGAGATTAAGTAGCAGTAAAAATGGGATTGTAAGTACAATTCGTTGTACTTTGATCACGAGCGGGGTGGGACTTTCTGCAAATTGTGTGAAATGCATTTAAAAAACGATATCGAAGCTCTACAGAAAACAGGAGGAGTGTTCATTTCTGTACTTTTCACTAAATTTAGAAAAGCTACCGGAAGCACGGGAAAACTAGAAAAGCACACCAACTCAGAAAAATAAGCAAGAGCCGTTGCACTTGAAAATTGTAGATTACAGGGATTAAACGCTCCAGTTCATACAGAGACATTTAAACAAAATGAAAATGAAAAAGCTTTAAACTGCCAAACATTGTCATCGTTAATTCTAAGTCTGTATTTCCTTAGTAAGGAATAAATACCCCACACAACAAAATATGAACCTCTAATTCGTAAGGTAGTACTGGAAAGCGACATTAATCTTGAAAAGTGGTTAAAATTTCAGAGCGAGAGGTCCACATATTGCATCAGAATTGTTGACTTGTTTGGGAGAGTCTTTAAACTTTCAAGATGAAACACTTGTCCATGACAAATATTTTTCATTAATGGCAGACGAATCTACAAATATTTCCAACCGAAGTGAACTGTCTTTAGTAGTTCGATATGTTGCACCGTCTCCATCGTTTGAAGTGAAGGAAAGGTTTTTATGTCTCATTGAGTTGAAAAGCACTTCATCAGAATCCATATTTACAGCAATTGATACTGAACTAAAGAAAAGAAAACTTTCTTATGACAGATTATTATCTTGTTCTTTCGACGGTGCCGCTAATTTTAATGGTTCTATCTCAAGAGTCCGCGCTCGGTTGTCAGAGAGGAAGAACCATAAGCTGCCATACATTCACTGTAGAGCACATGTTTTGTCAATTGCTGCCACCAACTCTAGGAATAAACACTCCATTATAAAACGCACTTTACATGTTGTTAAAGACATTTACAAACTTTTTTATGGAGAAAATGTTTTGCATGAAATTCAGCGTGCTTTAGAGCAACATGTTTTAAAAATACCCAAAGCTGTTGACATCTGATGGTTAAGTACCTATCGCACAGTTCATGCTCTTTTCATGTCCTACAAGTCCATTATAATGGCATGTGAACATATACACAAGGATGGCGCAGATTTAATAAGTTTATCTGGAGGAATCTTGTTAGAAATGATGAATTCCAATTTCATTGTAGGTCTAGTTATTTTAGACGATATGTTAAATGCAGTGTCAAACTTATGTAAAGTTTTGCAGAAACAATCACTTAAAATTTCGAAAATCCCTCTACTAGTTTCTGAAACTCTGGAACATTTAAGACACATCGACTGTCTTTGTGACTGCGATGGGCGTAGTGCAGAAAATGAAACTCTTAATGAAATTAAAACACTACAGGAGGACGCAACAGAAGTTAAAGGTGTGCTATTTAGAGGAACAGATTCAAGCTATGAAAAGCGCAAGGAAATTTGTTAAAAGTATGATTCAATACTTTGTTTAGAATTGCAATTTACGGATGGGCCAGAAATAGCACATTTATCGTTTGAAAACTGTGGAAGGGAAACTGAAGACTTGGCAGACCTATGCAATTCTTCGTCACAATCACTAGCACTTCTTTCAGTAGACTCACACTCATCTTTGTGTTGTGCAATACACTGTCTTTTATTAGAAAAGAAATAAATTAAAGTTTGTTGTTTCGACATTGTATTTCGGCACTAACACTTCTTTTTATGTTATAAACTGACGAAGACTGCATATAGTACACAAATGGTTTGATGAGAAACTAGAACTAAGTACATATTTTGAAATTTCTAGAGTTTAGTGATAATGATTGTAAAGAACTGTGCTTGATTTTGGGACTTACAAACGTCGACACTGTTATTGCAGACTTCCATTCTTTTAGGTATCCGGTACATTGTTAGTAATAAATTAGACGATACATCTTCTGATGTTGCTGCTTTCATTCTGAGAGCCGACATCGGCTACGAAGCACTACGGACACTCGCTGAATGTGTACTGTGCATTCACGTTTCGACTTGCAATGTGGAAAGATCATTTAGTACAATGAACAGGATGATGACAAAATTAAGGAATAGGATGTGTCAGGAAATGCTCCAAGCTTATGTGAATATTTCAATTGAAGGGGACGACGAGCCAACAGAAAGTTTTATTGGTGATGTCATCAAGAGATATGCTGTGAAAAAGCCTCGACGTGTTAGTTTGATGTAAATGTGAGCTTTTTTGCATGCAATAAAATTATTTTATTATTTAATATAATTAACTTAGGCTTAGCCTAACAGTTTAGTACTTAACCTACATATTATTTAATTATATATTAGCTATTCATGAAAAATTTTAAATATTAATAGCGCTGCTACGTCTTTAGAACGTTATCACTTAAATTCTAAGCCTATAACTTTGTCCTCTCCCCCCCTCCCCGGTCAAGCTATATATCCCCCCCCCCCGGGGAAAATGGCTGTATTCAGCACTGTACAGGACAGTCGAGCGATCTTGGATTAGGACGACGTCCCGACGCATTCAATATATCATATATTTCGTGCCATGCCTCTGTCATCGAGGCAAGAGTTCCAATCATTGCGGATGATCTTTTGTCCTAAGTATCCCATTGTTTTACCAAGATGAGTAACCCTAGTCAGAAAATTTACTGTAAAAGAGAATGGTAATAATAGTAATTTCTACTTTTGTGTCATTTGATAACAAATTAAATTGTTTAACCTCCCCATTAATTTAGCTTATATTACACGAGATGTATTTTTTGTTCCATAGATCCATAGTGAGCAAATCCTCAAGGATGTACCAACATATTGGAAAACAACAATAAACAACACATATTTGCAAAGAAAAAGGGATATTCTAATGTGTCTTCCACAAACCCAAAGTGAAATGGTCATAATGGATGTTGATTTAGTCATAAAATCTTAAAACGTATTATTTTCGTTTAAAGGCAACAACAAGCATGTCACAAAACATGTAAATGTAGAATACACAGAAAAATCGGTTTACAACACTTATGTTCATTGATCACATTACTGAAGACGTACAAAAGTCACAGTTTAGGTAATACAGTACACTCACGTTTATCCGAAATGCTCGGAAGGCGGCCAGTTCGGATAACGAAAATTTCGAATAAACCAAAGCCCCCTGTTTTCAAACGTGTAACGCCCGGAATTGGGTCAATACCGCGAAATATGATCGCAAATCGTGCTTAGGGTACGTAGAATGTTATTGATATGGTTGTGAATAAGCCTGAATGTTTTTGACTGAAAAAATTGTGTTGACGTGTTAAAAAGGCGCCAAAGTATGATTGAAAACTCAAAGTTTTTAAGTGCTGAATAACAAAGCTCGTTTATTTTGCGTTCTTACAGAAAAAAATCCGCATTATTTGGCAACAGGAAAAAACAGGAGTTTTAATTTTATTACCTTCTCTTTCGAATAAAAAATAAACTACCGTACAAAATTATGAAATAAAAAAAATTAACTTATGGACGTTGAAGTTCTAGGACACTTCATTAGAATTTAATTTTTGGTAACAAGGTCTGTAATGGTTTTTAGTTTTTTATCTTGAGAAACTTTTGTTGCGGCAATATATCTCCAACGTTGGAAACAAACGATTGCGGGATAAGTTGCCTCCTCCTGTTGGCTGTGTATTACAGGGCGGTTGGGATCGCTTCGTAACCGACTGTGAGAGGAATCTTTTTCTCTGCTTCGTCATCAGAGACATGTTCTTTTGACGCTTTCTGATTGGTCGCAATGTGGTCGATTTCTTCCTCAATCAAATCAAAAAGACGTTTTCCATCCACCCTTCAACGTCTTCGAAGTTTGCGTCACCACAACCCAGTAGGCTCTCCAGTAAATTCACAAAAATTACATTTTCGTCTGTTTCTGGCACGTCAGCTTGAGTTTCGGTGTTGCCCCCTTCTTCCAACCACTGATGAGTTGCCTTATGTTCTAACAGTTTTTTCCAAGACCTAACGAGAGAAATTGGATGAATTAGATTCCAAGAGTCAGCAATCCAGTGAATGACACTCAAAAAACCGATTTTTTTTAACAGCTCGCACAACATCTTCTTCAGCATCAATCGCACCAATTAAGCATTCCAGCAGATTGCGCCTATAATGTTTTTTCATAGCTTAAAACACACCTTGGTCTATCGGTTAACATAGAGACGTGACGTTTTTTGGGAGAAACACAACTTTGATATTCCCATCTTATAGATCATCTGGGTGAGAAGGAGCGTTGTTCACAAGAAGTAGATGAGGATGCGGATAGGAGGGGCGTGTGGTCAGCACACCGCACTCCCAGTCGTTAAGATAGTTTTCTTTGACCGGAGCCACTACTGTTCGGTCGAGTAGCTCCTCAGTTGGCATCACGAGGCTGAGTGCAACCTGAAAAATGTCAACAGCGCATGGCGGCCCGGTTGTTCACCCATCCAGGTGCCGGCCACGCCCGACAGCGCTGAACTGTAGTGATCTGACGGGAACCGGTGTATCCACTGCGGCAAAGCCGTTGCCTCCAATACGAACAAGAAACACGTTAAAACTTCAAACAACGCACGCATGAATTGATGACATTTGGACTTCTGACACGCTCCAGTGCACTGATTAGCAGTAGACTTCCGAAAAACACCAGCGAATGCATGGCTCCAAGCGCAGACAAGTTGAAACTTGTCAAGTGTCAGTCTAGTTAGCTAAAAGCGTAGCTGCACGATGCGTCAGACAGCGTCAATGTAAGCTGCGAAAATTCGAAAAATTTGTTTGGGTAAAACGGATTTCGGATAAACGCGATTCGGATAAAGAGGGGTTTACTGTATCTTGTAGTCTCTTCTTAAGCTCAGCTTTGTTAGTAGTTAATCTTTTTATCGTTGCTGGCATGTAATTGAAAATGTGTGTACCTGAGTGATGTACCGTAAATTGGGGCTACATTGCTCCTATGGGGGTTACTTTGCTCCAGAATTGAAAAAAGTTTCAAAGCCCTCTGGAGGGAAAATCTTCAACTACAACCAAAAGCTTTCAGCTTGAAATCATAGATGGCATCACAGTCTTCCTTCCAGTACTTTCTGGGTCTGTCATTTTCAGCTTAGTTGTTGAGTGGAAGCCATTGAGATGACGTGTTATTTATTAAAGAGAAATCTACGTTTGAAAAGTTGTCTCTACAAGAACAGAATTTTATTACTGAAAGGGTAAGTATACAACCATTTGTTGTATAATTTAATGCTGAATTAAAATTTACTTTGCCTGATAATGCGGTTGCGTTTGTTTTTCTCTTATTCAAAAATATATTAGTGAGTTTACATGTTCTACAATTGTGGGGCTACTTTGCACCATTCATAAAATGGGGCAAAGTAACCCCACTCATTTCTGCGAAATATATCTTAGTTATCTTTCTGTTTTATTTCTCATAGATATGGCTCGTGAATATAAAAGAAAACCAGGATCACATCGACACGTCGACTATTCCCCCAACAGTTGGAACAATGCATGGAAAGTATCAGGAATGGTACATTTTACCACAGAAAGCCTGCAGATCACTTCAAAATCCCAAGACGTAAAATTTTAAACAAACTTAACCAAAAATACCCCAGGAATGAAGCCTGATTTTAATGGAGATGAGGAGAACGTGTTTGCACCATATATAGAAATGATGAATGATTATGGCTTCCCCGTAAATTCTGATGATCTGCGCTATGTAGTAAAATCTTATCTCGATCGAATGGGACATGATGTGAAAGCATTTTCCAACAATATACTAGGAAAAGATTGGACAAAAGATTTCCTTCAACAACATTCTCAACTGACTGAAAGATTTGCCACCAACATCAAATGCAGCAGGGCAACTATTGATGAAACCATGTTGCACTGAAAATCTGTTCGATGTAACGAGAGATGTAACACCATCACACATCTGGAGTCTAGATGAGACAAATCTCACAGACGATCCTGGTAAAAGCAAAGTTATCTGTTGCTGAGTTGCAAAAGCCGCTATTCGGTGATAGTTCAGGAATGACTGAAGGATTTAATTAAATTATTGTGAATGTAAACAGAATACGTTTTATTTTAAAGAGAAGTATGAAATTTCCACAAAACTGGAATATAAAAATGCGAAGATGGCGTTATTTCACCCAGAAAAACTAACTTATTTAACGGTAAGAAGAGAACAAAAACGATGTTCACGACAGCGACAAAAAATTCTAAAAAATGAAATTACCTTAAAATTACTTTTAAGTGACACCAACCTCAACATTATGCATCAACTCAAAATAGCTTCTGGCTTCTTCCTCGTTCTGAGAATTCGCAGCAGCAGAAGCAACTGTAGGAGTACCTTCTTGCTTGGTCACCCAGTCTTCCACCAAAGTGTAACTGCTAAAGATTTTTGACGTCTGCATGTTTGACTTCAAAGTTATACCCCTGCTGTGATTGGTGCTGGGCCGTTTCCTTTGATGACAACATCTGGCCTTCGCAAGTTACGTGTAGAACACACGGATTCAAACACTGGTGAGCGAAAACCCTACGACCACTTGCTTAATAGTGCGTTGGTCCATCTTTGGAAAGCAATGCAGCAGCGATTCTGCGTGGCATGGATTAGAGAAGTCCTTGGTAGATTTATGGAGGTATGTGGCACCACACGTCTATGTACAGGTCACGTAGTTCCCGTAAATAATGGGCCGGTAGTTTCTAGACAAAGACAGCGTCCCATATGCCTTCTATTGCGTTCAGATCAGACGAATTTGGTGGTGAAGACATCAGCATGGCTTCCCTGCCATGCTCCTTAAAACACTATAGCACGATTCTGGCCTTGTGACACGGACAATTATCCTGCTGGAAGATGTCATGATAGGTGAAGAAGAAATGTATATACACTGGCGTCAAAATTAAAGCAACAAACTGTTATTTCCCCGTCCCATGACTAATTCACGTTATAATCAAACAAACTGTCAACAGATGTCGTTACGATCGTGGTGCGAATGGAAGATGGCATTCCGATCAAAAGATAACCACGTCAACAATGATGTCAGGGCACTTATCAAGTGGAGTAGGTTTGCAGGATAGTCCCACATCCACAATCGCTGTATATGCAGTCACAGGCGGTGCAATGTAGCACAGAGAAGATGCCTACAGACTCTCTGTAGTGGAGGACCATAGGAAGAGTGGAAGCAGGAGAGTCGCAAACTGATGTGGCCCGATGACCTAATGTGAATCGTTCTGTTGTTTCTCGGATGAGGCAACAGTTTATAGAGACTGAAACTATATCCTGGAGACCACGACAGGGCCAACCACATGTGACATCAGAAAGATTGGATCGTTATTTGGATCTAAGGGCATGAAGGTACCACGTTAGTACTGCACTGCAACCGGCATCTGACCTCATAGCTTCGCCTGGACGTGTTCCATCGAGGCGAACCGTGTTCAGAAGGTTTTAGCAGAGTGGCCTTTATTGTTGGAGACCTGCTGTCTGTTTAGCTCTGGCTTATCTTCACAGAAGGGAACATCTAGAGTGGAGCCGTCAACATGTCACCTGGACGGTCGTACAGTGGGCCAATGTTCTTTTCACAGATAAGTCCTGATATGGTCTGAAGAGTGATTCTCGATGGATTCGCATCTGCAGGACACGTGGAACATGATTTCAGGACCCAAACATTGTGAAAAGAGACCGATATCTAAGAGCATCCCTAATGGTGTGGGCAGGGATTATGTTGACCACTCGAACACATCTACATGAAATTGGACAGATGAATCAGCAAAATTTAATGGCTGTCAGGTACTGTGAGGAGATCTTGGGATCTCATGCACGATTGTTGCGAGGTACTGTGGGCCTAGACTTTTGTAGTGATGGATGATAATGCTTGACCTCATAGAGCATGGGTGGTTGAGGTCTTTTTGGAAACGGAAGATATTGCACTCATGGAGCGGCCTGCTCACGCTCACGATTTTAGTGCAATAGATCATGTCTGGGGTGACTAGGGAAACAGGTTGCATCACATAAGCATCCACCAACCACTCTCCACGACTTTTGAGGAGCTCTGTAAGAAGAATGGGTGTTATTGCTTCAACATGAGACTGACGACATAATTCACAGTATGTCCCATCGTTGTCAGGCTGGTATTGGTGCCAGGGGTGGTCACACCCCATACTGAGCACATTAAGCAGTTGTCAGAATGTATGTTCAAATACGTTAAGTTGAAAAAGAAACGAAGAAAATTTTTGTCTACCTTTATGAATGTTGCAGTTGATTACATTCTGTATTCTTTACATTGTCTGTACTTCACTATCACCTGTTTATACTATTGTGTGGCAAAATAAACGCAACCTTGCAAAATTTCAGTTTGTTGCTTTAATTTTGGACACCAGTGTGTGTATATATAAACGGTACTGTCCTGACTGACTGACTCATCATTGCCCAGGCCAAAACGCTAAGGATAGAAACTTGAAATTGACTGGGAGGGGATGCTCACCTTATACTGCAGGCGTCGTTTAAGAAGGGTTTTTCGAAATTCCACCCCTAAGAGCGTGAAATATGTCGCTAGTAGGCAATTTTGAAGTTAGACTAAACCCTATCGGGGTGAAATAGTGACTGAAAACTGTTTGGAAAATAAATCATTATTAAAGAACTATTCAGGTATTTTTAATGCTATGTTTATGAAAATTGGTATTTGACTTCCCAGTTAGAAATAAAAAAGGCGTGTTTCAGTGTTTCTGAAATAGGGGATGAAATTTTTTATGAAGCTGTCGACAGCACACCTGTTGGCAAAGATGTAGCGTGGAGATCGGTAGTAGGCGCTGGATCAAGCGCACTTACCATAAGAGAGGTCAGAGACACACCGACAAGCAATACGCCGCCAACGCCCTCTTGACAGCGGCCACTGACTGGAGGACTTCACTGACTCCCTCATCGAGTTTGGTGTCTGTCAGTACATCCGCAGTGCAGGCTCGGTTCACATCGCAGGTTACAACAGTACATAGCATCCAGATTATGTCTGTAGTGCCGGCTGATGTGGCTGAGCGGTCCTAGGCGCTTCAGTGCGGAACCGCGCGACTGCTACAGTCGCAGGTTCGAATCCTGCTTCGGGTGTGGATGTGTGTGATGTCCTTAGGTTAGTTAGGTTTAAGTAGTTCTAAGTTCTAGGGGACTGATGACCTCAGATGTTAAGTCCCATAGTGCTCAGAGCCATTTGAACCATTTTTTGTCTATAGTGAGACTAAAGTTTGTAATAGCAGGATTACTGATATAGTCTGCAAAAGGACTGTTACTGATGAGCTTGTACCTCAGCACATGGACTCTATTGAAGATAAGGTTCATGTAAATAAGGAACCGTATTAATCCATGTGTGCATTTGTGTTGTAGAAAAAAGATACCGGCCACCCATAACAACATCCTCACCCTTTCTTCCTTACGATACAAGGCTCTACAAATAGTTTTGTTGTGAAAGCATTTTAAAGCTAAATCTTTGAAAATCGGTATTTACCATCTCGGAAATGACGTGTTTAATTGTTTTTGGAAATCCAACTCCTAAAGGGGTGAACTAGGAGAGAAAAATTTTTAAGAAAATATTTCGTTATATTGGAAACACTTTAAAACTAAACCTACGAAAACTGATATTCCGCTTCTCAATACAAAGAAATATATATTAGAGGATGATGGTTTCTATGGAAATATCATCACAAGAACGCAAAAGGCACGATTAACAAAAACGTTTGGTCAGAAGTACATTCGGAAAAGATTATGCTTCTATGACCTTAATTAGCGCGAAAAGTTCAGGAGATGTTACAAGCTATGAACAACATAAAAATTCGCTTAAAGAAAAACAAAAATAAAAAATCTGTGCAGAAAAATTCGCTTAAAGAAAAACAAAAACAAAAAATTCTGTGCAGACCATACAGACTACGCGAGCCTAGCAGTGGGGGTTAAGTTGGTCAAGCATAAAGGGATTCAGATCGTTCGTAGTCCACAGCTGGTGCCTTCGGCTTCTACCGCAAGACCCACGGAAGGCCAGGTGAATATCCTCCATAGCTTGTTGTTGCCACCACTGTTGCATCTGTGGCGCGGTGCATGCTTCGAGCAGCCGCTCACCTGAATGACGTTGTACCCGATATGGCGTAACAAGAAATTTGATTCAGCTGTCCAGGTGACACGTTTCCGTTGATCCATGGCCCAGTCTCGATGATCCGGTGCACACTATAACCGTAATTATTGACGATGTCGTTTGCGATTTACAAAGAGGCAAGCCCCTACTCTATGTTCTGTGACGAGACGTGGATGTGCGACACCTCATCGCCTATTCGGGCTTTCACCGTCCTTCAGTTACTTCCCATGGATACTCAAGACAATAGCACGCGAACAGACTACTAGCTTCGCCTTTTCCAAGATTTTCGTTCTGGACAGTGTGTTTCTGTAGTCCGAAGAAAAATAACACTGCATCATTAGAAGTGTTAAGGATGTATACTGAGTACATCTGGTTGGAGATAGTATATAAAAAAAATACATATAAAATTGCCAAATTAGAGACGTTACAGACAATTTACAGCGGATGCTGCTCATAATTCATGCTACAGTTAGGTCGTCATTGAAATACATTGCAAGCGCTGGAATAAAGTAGTTTTCGTCCAATCCCACACTGAGGTAGCGATCTCTCTCATCAGGAATGCCATTGTCGTGCAGGGTCTTGTTGAAGTCCAACACGCGACCCTCAAATTTGTAGGTGTAGCTGAATCCATGTGTGTTAAACGGAAGAGCGCGTTCCACTATACGCTTCAGTTTATCTTCACAGCAAACCTGTCGACAAGAAACAAAAGTGCTGTTACTGAATTGCCATAGCAGCCACTAAAACACTGCAACATTGCAAAAGTAGAAACGGTAGAATTATTTCAAGTGCCCCACTCTAATATTCGGCCACCCTGCTGCGTCAAGTGTTCTTTTGAATTTTTGGTAAAATAAACACAGGAAGGACACAACGAGATGAGGAAAGTACGTTAAAAATATGTTTCACTTACGACATAAACAACGTCTCCGATGTTGTGCGGGATAGCCAATAGTTGCTGAACAGTTCAAAGAAAACTTGAGTCTCATTACAAATAGATACCCCACTCATACAATTATAGTCAGTGATGAATTCAATCTACCCTCGATATGCTGGAAAAATTATACGTTTCAAGCCGGCAGCAGGCATAAAACGTCATCCGAAATTGGACTGAATGCTTTCTCAGAAAATTATTTTGGATAATTAGTTCATGAGCCCACACGAAGTTTGAATAGTTGCGAAAGCATGCTTGACCTCCTAGCAACAAATAATCCTGGACAAATTGGAAGTATCATGACGAATACAGGGATTAGCGACCATAAGGCAGTTTCTGCTAGGCTGAATACTGTAACACCTACAACCATCAAAAAGAAACGCAAAGCACATCTTTTTTTAAAAAAAAGGTGATTAAAAATGTTCTTAACGCCTTTTTAAGAGACAGTCTTCACTCCTTCCGATCTGATCATGTAAGCGTAGAAAAGATGTGGAATGATTTCAGAGAGATAGTGTCGACGGCAATTGAGAGATAAATACCGGTACCACATAAAGTAATAAATGATGGTACTGTTCCCCCATGGTACACAAAACGTGTCAGATCGCTATTGCAGATGCAACGAAAAAAGCATGCCAAATTTAAAAGAACTCAAAATCCCCCAGATTGGCAAATTTTTGCAGAAATTTGAAATATAGAGCGTGCTTCAATGCGAGATGCTTTTAATAATTTCCACAACGAAACTCCGTCTCGTAATCTGGCAGAAAATCCAAAGAGATTCGGGTCATACATAAAGCACACCAGTGGCAAGACGCAATCAATACCTTTAATGCGCGATAACAACGGTGAAGTCACTGATGACGGTTATGAAACACGGTTTTCCGAAACTCCTGCACCAAAGAAGACGAAGCAAATATTCCTGAATTCCAATCAAGAACAACTGCCAAGATGAAAAACATGCAAGTGTAGCAAAGCAGCTTAAATCACTTAATAAAGGCAAGGCCTCCGGTCTAGATTCTATACCAGTCAGGTTCGTTTCAGAGTATGCTCATACAATAGCTCCATATTTAGCAATTAAATACAATCGCTCGCTCACAGAAAGATCCATACCTAAAGACTGGAAAATTGCTCAAGTCACACCAACACCCAAAAAGGGGAGTGGCAGTAATCCGCTAAATTAGAGGTTCAAAAATAGCTATGAGCACTATGGGAGTTAACATCTGTGGTCATCAGTCCCCTAGAACTTAGAACTACTTAAACCTAACTAACCTAAGGACATCACACACATTCATGCCCGAGGCAGGATTCGAACCTGCGACCGTAGCGGTCGCTCGGCTCCAGACTGTAGCGCCTAGAACCGCACGGCCACACCGGCCGGCCCAATAGACGGAAAGTATAAATGTAAGTGTAGATGTAGATGAAAGTCATCGAGTAAAACAGAAGTAATTTCCGGCGTTCCGCAAGGAAGTGTTGTAGGCTCTCCGATGTTCGTGATCTATATTACCGACGTAGGAGACAACCCGGGTAGCTGTCTTAGATTGTTTGAGATGATGCTGTCATTTACCGTCCTGTAAAGTCACCAGATGACCAAAACGAATTGCAAAATGATCTAGGTAAGATATCTGTATGGTGCGAAAAGTGGCAGTTGACCCTGAATAAAGAAAAGTGTGAAGTTATTCACTTGAGTACTAAAAGAAATCCGCTAAATTTCCATTACGCGATAAGACACACAAAACTGAAGGCTGTGAATTCAACTAAATACTTAGGGATTACAATTACAAATAACCTAAATTGGAACGATCACACAGATAATGTTGTGGGTCGCTGGCAGAATACTTAGAAGGTGCAACAGATCTACTAAAGAGACTGCTTACAGTACACTTGTCCGGCCTATTCTGGAGTATAGCTGTGCGATGTGGGATCCGCATCAGGTGGGGCTAACAAATGACATCGAAAAAGTTCAAAAAAGGGCATCTCGTTTTGTATTATCGCGAAACAGAGGAGATAGTGTCACAGACATGATACGTGAAATGGAGTGGCGATCATTAAAACAAAGGCGTTTTTCGTTTCGATGGGATCTTCGTATGAAATTTCAATCACCTGTTTTCTCCTCCGATTGCTAAAACATTTTTTGGCACCCCCCTACATAGGGAGAAATGATCATCACGATAAAATAAGAGAAATCAGGGCTCCCACAGAAAAATGCTCATTTTTCCCGCGTGCCGTTCGAGAGTGGAACGGTAGAGAGACAGCTTGAAGGTGGTTCATCGAACCCTCTGCCAGGCAATTTATTGCGAATAGCAGAGTAATCACGTAGATGTAGATGAGATATCCCTACAGGCAGATCCCGTTCACCGCATGGCGCTCACGGACAGTGTTGCATAGGGCGTATCCGTTTCAGCGGTTAAACTAGGTTTGGAAAGGTGTAGGGGGGAAAAAAAACATTGTGCCTTCTAGCACTTCAGACTGACATGTACGAAGGATCGACTGAAGGATTCAGACATTGCCAATGCAGCTGGCCATTGCTATCTGTGCAAGATGGATAGGATTAAAATATCTCCTGTAGTGCCACAGGCGAAGTGGCGATGTGTGAGTCTGCAATGAATGTCCTGCATGAAATACGCAGAGATCTTTTCGATAGTTGCTATTTTTCTGAAAAAATATTGTGGTATTTTCTTCACATAGCTATCAGATGTTATGACGTGGTGAGAAAAGATAGGTGCAATAAATCGTGTTGCACTAATTGCACACCGCACTTCCGTTTCCACATCATTTAGAGACTCATTACTGTAACTGATGACTATTTGTAGAACTTCAGCGGCGATTGCTCTGTGAGTCGAGGTACCTCCCTAAACGCAGCCATGCCTCATCACAAAAAAAAATGCATTTTATCCTCGACTACAACAGGTGTGCTACTGCCAAACAGTGTGTCCTGAGGTAATCGGGGCCCGCTTCTCTGGCTCCCGGGTAGCTCGTGGAACGCCCTGTATACAGGGTGTTACAAAAAGGTACGGCCAAACTTTCAGGAAACATTCCTCACACACAAAGAAAGAAAATATGTTATGTGGACATGTGTCCGGAAACGCTTAATTTCCATGTTAGAGCACATTTTAGTTTAGTCAGTATGTACTGTACTTCCTCGATTCACCGCCAGTTGGCCCAATTGAAGGAAGGTAATGTTGACGTCGGTGCTTGTGTTGACATGCGACTCATTGCTCTATAGTACTGGAATCAAGCACATCAGTACGTGGCATTAACAGGTTAGTGTTCATCACGAACGTGGTTTTGCAGTCAGTGCAATGTTTACAAATGCGGAGTTGGCAGATGCCCATTTGATGTACGGATTAGCACGGGGCAATAGCCGTGGCGCGGTACGTTTGTATCGAGACAGATTTCCAGAACGAAGGCGTCCCGACAGGAAGACGTTCGAAGCAATTGATCGGCGTCTTAGGGAGCACGGAACATTCCAGCCTATGACTCGCGATTGGGGAAGACCTAGAACGACGAGGACACCTGCAATGGACGAGGCAATTCTTCGTGCAGTTGACGATAACCCTAATGTCAGCGTCAGAGAAGTTGCTGCTGTACAAGGTAACGTTGACCACGTCACTGTATGGAGAGTGCTAGGGGAGAACCAGTTGTTTCCGTACCATGTACAGCGTGTGCAGGCACTATCAGCAGTTGATTGGCCTCCACGGGTACACTTCTGCGAATGGTTCATCCAACAATGTGTCAATCCTCATTTCAGTGCAAATGTTCTCTTTACGGATGAGGATTCATTCCAACGTGATCAAATTGTAAATTTTCACAATCAACATGTGTGGGCTGACGAGAATCCGCACGCAATTGTGCGATCACGTCATCAACGCAGATTTTCTGTGAACATTTGGGCAGGCATTGTTGGTGATGTCTTGATTGGGCCCCATTTTCTTCCACCTACGCTCAATGGAGCACGTTATCATGATTTCATACGGGATACTCTACCTGTGCTGCTAGAACATGTGCCTTTACAAGTACGATACAACATGTGGTTCATGCACGATGGAGCTCCTGCACATTTCAGTCGAAGTGTCCGTACGCCTCTCAACAACAGATTCGGTGACCGATGGATTGGTAGAGGCGGACGAATTCCATGGCCTCCACGCTCTCCTGACCTCAACCCTCTTGACTTTGGGGGCGTTTGAAAGCTCTTGTCTACACAACCCCGGTACCAAATGTAGAGGCTCTTCGTGCTCGTATTGTGGACGGCTGTGATCCAATACGCCATTCTCCAGGGCTGCATCAGCGCATCAGGGGTTCCATGCGACGGAGGGTTGATGCAAGTATCCTCGCTAACGGAGGACATTTTGAACATTTCCTGTAACAAAGTGTTTGAAGTCACGCTGGTACATTATGTTGCTGTGTGTTTCCATTCCATGATTAATGTGATTTGAAGAGAAGTAATAAAATGAGCTCTAACATGGAAAGTAAGCGTTTCCGGACACATGTCCGCGTAACCTATTTTCTTTCTTTGTGTGTGAGGAATGTTTCCTGAAAGTTTGGCCGTACCTTTTTGTAACACCCTGTATAATTTCATTTACTCAGAATTCCAAACACACAACTACAGATGAAATTTCCCTTCTCTTCGTTCAAATGGCGCCAAATCACCCCGTTTTAATTTTGGACCACACAGGAAACGAGACAAAAATGTAATCAAATGAAACTACAGTATATGTCTCGAGAGACCATTCTAAGTGTCAAACATGTATGATGTATACATACAGAGTGAAGCGACGAATGAAAATTTATACCAAGGTTGGGATTCAAATCCGGGCTTCCTGCTCACTAGGCAGATGGGCTAACTACTACGTTACCCAGGGACAGTGGCTTTGCACAACTGCTCAGATAACACGACTCCTCCTCAGTCTGAATTCCAATACACGCCTCAGCCCATTTGGCACAATGGAAATTCGGATTGAGGAGGGAGGAGTGCTGTCTTTGTAGTTGTGCAAAGCCACTGTCCCTGGGTAGCGTAATAGTTAGCCCATCTGCCTAGTTAGCAGGAGACCCGGATTCGAACCCCGGCATTGGTACAAATTTTCGTTTATTGCTTCACTCTTCATATACACCCACAGATGCCTGAGAGTTAAAATGGTATTTGGAACCATCTAGTCTCGCACCGATGCCTGGGTTTCAGGTATGATCTCTCATTTCGTTTGTTGCTGAGATGCTATTGAATACAGTTAGAGAGCTTCTGCAATGCCGTTCGAGTTTATTGGAGCACAAAGTGGGTTGAGGCGTGAGTGGGAATTTGGATTGAGGAGGGAATTGTGCTAGGAATGTTGTGCATAGCCATTGTGGCCAGGGTTATGTAGTGGTTAGCGCATCTGCCTAGAGAGCGGGAGACCCAGGTTCGAATCTCAGACTTGGTATGAATTTTCACTTGTCGCTTCTGTCTGCATATACACACACGTAATAAATGTTATGTAAGCCCTAACGTGAGTGCATTTAAACTTTCTGCTGGAATTGGGAAGAATGGGAACATGGTGAAATCTGGGAAAAACTGTACAGTCAGAGATCAAACATGTCAATAGCAAGAAGTCGAGGTTTGGTGGACAAGTGATACAGCGAACGACTGGAAGCTGAAAGGTTGCAGGACAGAATCCCGGTCGGGCCACCTTGTATTTCACCTCTCAATGATGTGACAATTAGCCACAAACGATGTGTGATTCGAATACTACGGTAAACTATGGGCCCCCTTTTCCCCCAGTAGGATTACTGTGGCAGATTGGGGACAAACAAGTCCGCCGAAGTACCGTGTAATCGAAAGACTTGTAGCAAATCGTTGAGCCGCACGAAATTACTAATGGTAGAAAGAAAAAAATCCGATCCACTATCAGCAGGGTCACCGTAACGTAAAAGAGAGCGCCAATAACATCGTCGTTGATTTTGATTGATATTAGTGAACGCACACACCCATGTAGGAATTGTTGGGCTCCGCAAGGTCTACATTGTAACGATCTCTAATGATGTGAATACATTAAGTTTCCCCATTAAACCTCACTGATTTCCAAATACACTTATAAAAAAAGCTGTGACATACACACACTTGGGATCTGCATTATCTAAAGTAGGCCAAAAAATTTAGTACAAAAAATTAATACACTTCCACATGGGCACCTTTTGTAACCCGTAAAACGTCTACACAATACGCTGCCTCAATCCACGTGCGTACAAGCATGTCTGGAGTGATGGAGGCTACTGCATCCACAATTTTTCCGTGTGGGTCGCCAAGGTCGCGTACAGGCGAGATATACACACATTGTGTTTAACATAATCCCACATGAAGAAATCTGCTGTCTCACCACCGAAGACATTCAGTGTTCGAAAGCTTTCTAGTTTTCTCTTGCCATTACAGACAATCCAAAAAAGCGATCTTTTTTTAAAGGAAGTTATTTTGTCATTAGCTGAAAACTGGTGCCTGTTTTACTTGTAATGACAGGTTTAATTCATTAATTTTTCCAAATAGATTCGCCAGAAAGCTAGTCTGAACAGCCAAGTCCCATTGCTAAAGCTCTTTAAATTTCGAAGAAATGTCAGTAATAAAAGTTAGTAATTCAGCCCTTAGTTCGAATAATCTTCTTAAGCTCTTACCCCAAGATAACCATCTAACCCCGGAGTTACGTCTGCTACCATAATCTTTATGCTACATTGAAAAATATCGGCAGTGAAGAGGCCGTGATTTAACGCAATTGATTATTGTTATTGATCCATCAACAACCAGTTGTGGATTTGGCAGCGTCTTCTTTACCGGTAGTGCTTGTCTGTGCATGATACAATGGCTGTAACTACTGTTTGGCGCTTTACTTTTTGTTAGCGTACTGATCCTACCGTTTTACCTGTCATTGCCTTGGCCCTTTCTGTACAATTATCCATACAATCATTCCATTCGAGATGCCTGATTGCAAAAAAATTGTTAATCGTGATAGAAATTTCTTTTCTGGTGGTGTTAATTGACAACAATGTGCACATATGCAAATCTTCGCCTGAATGTTTTATATGGATATCGTACAATGACAAGGGGCGTTCAGTAACTAATACAACGTATTTTTTTCTGAAAGCAGGTTGGTTTTACTCAAGTTGCACTACGACATATTATTCCACATTCTTCTGGCTACAAAACCCTGTTTTTCAACATATCTCCGTTCAACGCGACCGTCTTACGCCATCATACTGGGAGGAACCGTATGGCCGCATGGTACTACCCTATTGGTCGACACTGGAGCCAAAGTCTTGCTGCATCCAAGAAGTGTTTCTTTCATTGCGCCAAACAGAAGGAAGTCGGTAGGTGCGAAATCCAGGTTGTAGGGTGGATGAGGAAGAACAGTCCAGCGAAGTTTTGAGAGCTCCTCTCAGATGTGCAGACTTGCGTTGTCATGGAGAAGGAAAAGTTTTTTTGTATTTTTGTTGGGACGAACATGCTGAAGACGTTCCTTCAATTTCCTTAGGTTAGAACAATACACTTCAGAGTTAATCGTTGTACCATGAAGTAGGATCTCAAACAGAATTATCCCTTGAGAGTCACAAAGACCATCGCCATGACTTTACAGGCTGAGGGTGCAGCTTTGAATTTTTTCTTCGGAGGAGAGGTGGTATGGCGCCGCTCCATGGACTGCCGTTTTGTTTTCGTTTCGAATGATGAACCTATGTTGCACCGTCTGTGACGATGTTCGACAAAAAGTTGTCACGATCAGCTTCGTACCATGCAAGTAATTTTGCACAGATGGTCCTTTGTTTTTTTTTCTGTTAGGCGGCGAGTAGCTCAGCAGGTCGACCACCTCGAATAAGAGTGCCTGCACGTTCTAACACTGCAGGAGTCACAGCTGTGTACGACCGGCTGGCATGGGGGAGACTGGTTTGCACGACCTTGTTGCGATGGTGACAGACGCCTCGCCCAACGACTCTCCGTGCTTTTGTTTACTACCAGGTTCCCGTAGTCTTTCTGCAAGCGCCTATGCTATGCTCTGCCAAAAGAAAATGATAGCTGTCTGCTTGGAACGTACCTCTGCAACAGAAGCCATTATGAAAGCTATGTATAGTGCTACCACCTATCGGAACTTCATTAAACTACAGGGGCTGAAGCAGGAATATTCCACGGTGTCCCACAACAAATTCTGCATTTTTTTCAACCAAAACTGGTCGAGCAAAGTATGTGTTGTATTAACTATTGAACATCCCTTGTATCAGCAAGATGGCCAGTCAGAAACATCAGTTGACTCATTCATTTGGAAGCTGATTATTGTGCTGAAGGCAACCAAGTAGTTCTTGCGCGAGGCAGTTAATTCGACGCAAAACAGTGGTCTGAAAGCTGCGCTATAGAAAGTTGCTTTCCAGATTATTCAGCGAACATGTGTTATGTCTGCCAAGATGGTTTTATTAAATTGTCAGCGGTAGCATGCGCTTCGCCCACTTTAGAATCAACAAATCCGAGACTGATGCAAGATTCGTCACACTTTCTTATCGCCGTGCCGAATCTGACTGCGTGTCAATAATAGCAAACTCGAGTAAGAACTGTACCCTGTGCTGCATGGTGCGAATCTATTGTTGTTGTTGTTGTGGTCTTCAGTCCTGAGACTGGTTTGATGCAGCTCTCCATGCTACTCTATCCTGTGCAAGCTTCTTCATCTCCCAGTACCTACTGCAACCTACATCCTTCTGAATCTGCTTAGTGTATTCATCTCTTGGTCTCCCTCTACGATTTTTACCCTCCATGCTGCCCTCCAATGCTAAATTTGTGATCCCTTGATGCCTCAAAACATGTCCTACCAACCGATCCCTTCTTATAGTCAAGTTGTGCCACAAACTTCTCTTCTCCCCAATCCTATTCAATACCTCCTCATTAGTTACGTGATCTACCCGCCTTATCTTCAGCATTCTTCTGTAGCACCACATTTTGAAAGCTTCTATTCTCTTCTTGTCCAAACTAGTTATCGTTCATGTTTCACTTCCATACATGGCTACACTCCATACAAATACTTTCAGAAACGACTTCCTGACACTTAAATCTATACTCGATGTTAACAAATTTCTCTTCTTCAGAAACGTTTTCCTTGCCATTGCCAGTCTACATTTTATATCCTCTCTACTTCGACCATCATCAGTTATTTTAATCCCTAAATAGCAAAACTCCTTTACTACTTTAAGTGTCTCACTTCCTATTCTAATTCCCTCAGCATCAGCCGATTTAATTTGACTACATTCCATTATCCTCGTTTTGCTTTTGTTGATGTTCATCTTATATCCTCCTTTCAAGACACTGTCCATTCCGTTCAACTGCTCTTCCAAGTCCTTTGCTGTCTCTGACAGAATTACAATGTCATCGGCGAACCTCAAAGTTTTTACTTCTTCTCCCTGAATTTTAATACCTACTCCGAATTTTTCTTTTGTTTCCTTTACTGCTTGCTCAATATACAGATTGAATAACGTCGGGGAGAGGCTACAACCCTGTCTCACTCCTTTCCCAACCACTGCTTCCCTTTCATGCCCCTCGACTCTTATAACTGCCATCTGATTTCTGTACAAATTGTAAATAGCCTTTCGCTCCCTGTATTTTATACCTGCCACCTTCAGAATTTGAAAGAGAGTATTCCAGATAACATTGTCAAAAGCTTTCTCTAAGTCTACAAATGCTAGAAACGTAAGTTTGCCTTTTCTTAATCTTTCTTCTAAGATAAGTCGTAAGGTCTATAGGCGAATCTATAGGCTACACTAAAAACGGAGCTTCCATGAATTACGTGAGGCGGTTAGTGGACGAGGCGGTCGAGCCGAACCTCACCTCGTCTGATGGAATGGGATTGTCAGAATCAATAAATAATGCCCTTGAATATCTGAAACTAGCCTTTACAAATAGCTTCAGGTACATGAATATGTCACTCACTTCTCCAAAAGAAAAAACTGCCATAATTAAATCTTTAAAAACAAAGCATTCTAGTGGTTACGATGAAATATCAACAAAGTTAATTTAGGCATGTTCTTGTGAGTTTAGTATAATTCTAAGTTACTTGTGTAACCAGTCAATTATAACTGGGACATTTCCTGACTGGCTACAATATGCAGATGTTAAGCCTCTATTCAAGAAAGGGGATAAAGAGATACCATCAAACTACAGACCGATTTCACTTTTGTCAGCATTCTCAAAAATTTTAGAAAAAGTAATGTACAGGCAGCTTCTCAGCCATCTGACCACAAATAACATATTATCTCAAGAACACAGTTTGGATTTCTGAAGGGTTCTGATATCGAGAAGGCTATTTACATCTACAGTAAAAATGTACTTAATTAATTAAATAACAAATTACAAGCAGCAGGTATTTTCTGTGATTTGTCAAAGGCATTTGATTGTGTGAACCCAAACATTCTTTTAAATAAATTGGAATTCTATGGTGTCATGGGCAGTGCTGCAAAATGGTTCAGGTCATAACTCGCTAACGGAAAACAAAGGATATCAGTGCAAGGGACTAGTGAATTAAGTCATCAGTCATCATCAGAATGGGAAGAAATTACATGTGGTATCCCACAAGGATCCATCTTAGGGCCATTGCTTTTTCTTGTGTACATTAATGATCTCTCATCAGTTACACTGCCAGAAGCAGAGTTCGTTTTGTTTGCAGATGACACAAGTATTGCAATAAATAGTATGTTGAGTGTAGTTCTAGAAAGATCTGCTAATGATATTTTCATGGATATTAATAAATGGTTTAAAGCCAACTCACTGACATTAAACTCCGAAAAGACTCACTATATGCAGTTCAGAACCTGTAAGGGGTTTGCACCCAGCATATGCATAAAGTATGAAGAAGAGCAGATAGAAGTGGTTGACAGTCTTAAATTCCTGGGATTACAACCTGATAATAAATTCAGTTGGGAGGAGCACACCACAGAATAGCAGAAACGTCTGAACAGATCTGTATTTGCAATTCGAGTGTTAGCTGACACAGGCGACATAAAAAAGAAAAAGCTTGCATACTTTGTCTACTTTCATTTCATAATGTCATATGGTATAATATTTTGGGGTAACTCTTCAAGTCAAACTAAAGTTTTCAGAGTTCAAAAGCGTGTAATACGTATTATTTGTGGATTAAATTCACGGACGTCCTGTAGAAACCTCTTCAAAGAACTGGTTATACTAACTACTGCCTCTCAGTATTTTACTCCTTAGTGAAATTTGTCCTAAATAATATATCTCTTTTTCCAACAAACAGCTCAGTTCATACATACAATACCAGGAACAAAAATGATCTGCACAAGGAATTAAAAGCACTTACTGTAGTTCAGAAAGGGGTCCACTACTCAGGAACACTCATCTTCAATAACTTCCCAGCAAACATAAAAAATTTAGTTACAAATAAAGATCAGTTTAAAAGGAGCCTGAAAGACTTACTAGTGGCCAACTCCTTCTACCCCATTGAAGAATTTTTTAATAGAAACAAATAATGTATTGTATATATTCATACTATTAGTATTGTTATTTCAGCTTTAAAAAAAACACACATGTTCCACATCCACGAGGATCTCCTCAGCATGGATCTATGGAACGAAAAACTAATCTAATCTAATCTAAACGTGGGGGGAAGGAATGGCTCGGCAAATGTCACGTAATTTTTTTCCTCAAGAAACAGTGTAAAATTGCGAAAAAACTGGGTTAAACTGAGTAACACATGTTACTCCGTTAAAATACGGCCAAATCCTACACAGTAATATTTGTCACGGTTATGCGAGCGCCACGAACTAGCACAG
Source organism: Schistocerca piceifrons (assembly GCF_021461385.2). Lineage (NCBI taxonomy): Eukaryota > Metazoa > Arthropoda > Insecta > Orthoptera > Acrididae > Schistocerca > Schistocerca piceifrons. Next base: position 323,951,181 of record NC_060140.1, read on the forward strand.
TAGCCCTCAGTCGCCAACGACCAGCCAAACGTACGACTCGACGAACGCCGCGGCGTAAACGAACAGATCCCGACTTGTGTTTACCTCCTAAATGGTTCGTTACTCGAAGGCTCATTCAACGCTGTCACTCATTCAGAATGAGTTAACATGCTTGTTTTTTTCTATATGTGAAAAGACACGTCTACAGGACGAAGAAGTGCTGCCAGGAAGAAGTGACGAAGTTATGGAAAGCAGCGAAGCAGATGTTCCGGAAAAATTGAAGACTTGATGCTGCACGAACGCACGAGATCGAACAGCTCATTAGAGAAGCGGCGGAGAGAAAGACCTGGAATACTCTGGCATTCCTTGATAAGGTAGGCTAAACACCTTTCTTTCTACTGAGTTTCTGTGTGCAGGCGACAGCGGTTTGGAGTGGCTACATGAAAGCAAGGCTGAGGTAGCAGATGATTTTGCTGAAAGTCACATGGACAGTAGCCACTCTATAGACCAGACGAGTCCCCATGGACTCAATTTGAATGAATATTCTGTGGCGTCACCGCCAGACATCACACTTGCTAGGTGGTAGCCGTTAAATCGGCCGCGGTCTGTTAGTATACGTTGGACCCGCGTGTCGCCACTATCAGTTATTGCTCGAGGCACCTGTTTTTCGCAAGGCGCGAAATCGCGAAATTTTCACGAAAATTTTACACATTTTGCTGAATACGCGAAATTATTTACTTTTAAGCCAAATCGCGAAATAATTGACGAAACTTTGCAAAATCTCGTCATTTGAACTTAACTCCAGAAATTCGATTGGAGTTATGGTAATACAGTCTGGATATCGATTGTACACCATTTCGATATGTATAATATATCGAGTATTCCAAAGACATTCTACGATGTTCTGGATGTTCTGGGGGTGTATTCGGTATTGCGTGTTGGAAATTGTTGTGGATCGCCGGTGCATTGAGTGTGGTATTTTGTATTGTGTTGTCGTGATACAGATGATTAATATGGTAGTGACAGTTTTCGACCGAGAAAAGGAATTTTCGTCCCAAGGATTTTATGTTTTCGACAAAAGTAGGAAGATACTGGCTGTCTCTGAGCGCTATGGGGCTTAACATCTGAGGTCATCAGTCCCCTAGAACTTAGAACTACTTCAACCTAACTAACCTAAGGACATCACACACATCCATGCCCGAGGCAGGATTCGAACCTGCGACCGTAGCAGTCGCGCGGTTCCGCACTGAAGCGCCTAGAACCGCACGGCCACAACGGCCGGCTAGGAACATACTTATGTGCAAATACTGCAATGTGCGTATTGAGTGGCAGAGGAAGGACACGTGCCTGAAACACATTAATAACAGTTCTTCCCATAAGAAGAACAAGGAGAAGGCGCTAACAACTACTGGTATAAAAAGACAAGCTACGCTCACGGAAGTCACTGCAGGGGCAAAACGAGCGAAAAATGATAAAGAAGAATTCATTTTATCGACTACTCGAGCTTTCATTCAGGCTAACATTCTGATGGAAAAAGCTGATCATCCGAAGCTGAGAGAATGGATGAACAGATACATACCAGGTTTGTGTAAGGCTGTAGTGGAGGCTTTGTGGATCCCAGTCAATAATGTTGATAGTGAGAGATCATTTTCTAGATACTGCAACATAATGTCTGACAGGGGGACAACTCTGACTCCCAGTAATATGGAAGTCATGGTATCCTTGGCTTTCTCGGGCTGACTTGCGTGTTGTGTACATAGACTAGGACAGGATAAATGTTTTCGAGACTTTCATGATTTATAATTTTTATGCTTTTTCAATTTATGTAAAATAAAAGATTTTTCACTGCAAATGTCACAAATGTATTTCCTGTACCTTTTACTGCTGAAAAGTGGAAATAAAATTTAACGAAATTATTGACGAAATGGAAAAAAAACTAGCGAAAAATATACCGAAATAACTTTTTAAAAATGACGAAATCGGGAAAAAAATTTCACCACAAACAGGTGCCTCTAGTGATTGCATACCGAGTGCCGCCACACGGCAGGTCTAGAGAGACTCCCTAGCACTCGCCCAGTTGTACAGCCGACTTTGCTAGCGATGGTTCACTGGCTACATACGCTCTCATTTGCAGAGACGACAGTTTAGCCAGCCTTCAGCTACGTCATTTGCTACGACCTAGCAAGGCGCCGTATTCAGTTACTAGAATGTATTCTGAACAGATAATATTGTGAGTCATGTACTGTCAAGAGCGACGTTCATCGTTAATGGGTTAAAGTTAAGTATCAAACTAATTACGTCGGCTCTCTGAATTCTAATTCCTTGTCATGTTCCAGACCTCACGTCAGTATAGTCCTTCCCTCCTCACGCCAGCCTGCGTGAGCTAAAACTCGTGAATTTCGGCCTCCTCTCGTAACACGGTGTTGGCTCTTCTGCCAACACATCCTATTCCTTTAAGAATTTTATTAGTGCCTTTTATTTGAGTATTTTATTGTTATATTTTCTCACTGTGATTCTAGATTACGTTCTGTCTTAAATACTAGTCTTAACAAGCATTAAATAAAAATAATTAAGCAAACTGTGGTTTTTAAACAAATCCAACGCAATCAAGCACAAATTAACGTATTTACACTGAAAATACGCATTTTAAAAAGTCTCACGTGAGATTAGGGGTGAGGGAGGGTCGAGCCAAATCTCACGACATCTCACCAACGGCGGATGTGGGCGCAGATCACGTAAGAAACGTGATCTGGGATGTGGGGACGTAAAACGCCAAAACCACCACATATACTCAACGGACGCTCTCTAAGCCAAATCATTATGACCACTGCCCACTGGAGGCTGGATGCCGCCTGGTAACTTTGCGACACGTGGCGAGCTGTGATTGTACTGCAAATGGGGAAATCAACGGAGATAAGCGACTGTGGGGAGGAACAGATCATTATGAAAGGCCAATGAACGAGTATCTCGAAAACGGCGAAGCTGGTCGAATGTTCACGTACTACTTTCGTGGTGGTGGTGGTGATGTGTTGGGGCTTATGGGCGCTCAACATCGAGCTCATCAGCGCCCTGACACACATTAAAAGGAACGAATGTGGACAGACCTAAGAAAATTAAAGCACACACTCAAAGAAAGCAGGAAAAGAAGGAAATGCTACATAAGAAAGTAAAACCTAAGGAAAGGGGAAACATAGCAACAAGAATGTCACAGGAAATTGTTATTGGTTGGCCACTTACATAAAATATGGGCGAGCTTATCACACAGTGAGCAAATTAAAATCCTCTCCCTAAAATCTTTGTAAAAACATTTGACAGGGCCGTGAGCATCTACAGAAAGAAATAAGACAGCGAAACTATCACTAGGCGCTAAACCGTTGGACGTCCATGACTCTTCACAGAATGTGGGGTTCGGAGGTCTGTCCGCTCTGTAAAGTAGAATAGATGGTGATGTGTGGCATCTCTGCCGAAAGAGCATAATGCTGGTGCACGCACAAGTGTTTCGGAGCACACTGTTCATTGTACAGTGTTGAACACGGAGCTTAATAGCAGACCACCCCTAGGTGTTCACATGTTGACCCAACGACGTCGCCAACTGCAACTGCAGTGGGCACTGCACCATCGGCATTCGACCGTCGATCGATGCAAATGTGTCGGTTCTTTGGATGAATCACATTTCTGCCACACTAGATCAACGGTCTCTTTTTTTTCATAAAGGATGGGGCCCCTCCACGCCCACACCAATGTGGTGACCAAACCAAAAGTTCTACTGTCACCTCCGTACCGTACAACATGTTAGTTTTTGAATCAGGAGTCACAGGATGCGGGCTGTGATGTTATCCATGCGTCTGGGTAAGATTACTCATTAACATGGTCCATCAGGAGATAGAAAGTGGACGAAAGCGATCGAAGGGTAGCGGTTGTAAGGGCAGAGGAAAAAAGTGCCAAGGCAAGCGCCAAGGGAAAAAAGCCTCTGCGACAGTAGGACGGGTAGTAAGGGCAGTAGCGGCTTGCTATCTGCGACAGTGCATGCAAGGTGTGGCTATGTTAGTGCGAGGTATCGTGCATCGTTACCTTTGTCGTTGGTTGGTTTGTGTGCTGTGTACAGTACAGTTTCCCTGCGGTCGCCTGTTTTTCGGCGGGTCGAGCATCTGGGGTTACCAGTAGCAGCTGTGTTGCAGGGGCTCGCCAGTACTGTCGTGTTAGCGTGCTATGGACCATAGATGTTTAGTTCCTAGCCAATAGTGTCTTTGTTATGCTTCCATCTATGGTTGTGGTCGTAGAAAAGATAAACGGGTTGCGCGAGTGTCTCGTGTTATTGTACAGTCGTATGGAGAGGTTTTGGAATACCTGCAAGATGGTATCTAGCCGATATTCCCGGTGAAGTTCTGCGATGCGTGTGTAGCGCGGAACGTTGCTTATGATTTTGAGTACTCTGTTCTGTACGAGCCGCAGACGGCGCAGGCGAGTGGGCGCAGCGTATCCCCAGACAGGGGCTGCGTACGTCATCAGGGGTCGAATAAGTGTCAAGTACGTGGACCTAGACACCCTCCTATTCAGTGTGCTACGCCTGTTAAGTATAGGGTAGAGTTGTTTGAGCGTCGCGTTTGCTTTGTTGGTCACGTGTTGAATGTGGTCCCCACAGAGTAGTTTCCTGTCCAGCCAGACACCGAGGTATTTGACCTTCTCGCGGAAACGTATTGGGCGTGTGTGTAGTGTTATTGGGTTGCAGTACTGACGTTTGCGCAGTAGCTTCGGTCTTCTAGTGAACAGAACGGCTTCGCACTTGTCGACGTTCACTCTAACACGCCATTTCACCAGCCAAGGCTCTGCCGTTCTGAGTGCAGTCGGTAGTCGTGAGTTAATGTTGGACGGCTTCCAATCTTGCGCATGGATGGCGGTGTGATCCGCGTAGATTGCCACCGTCGTGTTGTGTGTAGATCAACGGTCGTCTCCACGAACGCTTCCATCGAGGTGAACTGCGGCTTGAAACGTGCAGAGCACCACGGACACAGGCCAGTGGCAGCAATATTAACCTATGAGAAACATTCTCCTGTGCTTGCATGGAACTTGTGGTAATCGAGGACTCGTTGACAGCTGCGAACCACTTGCTTCCCTTCATACTTTATGTCTTCCCCGACACCAGCAGCATAACTGTCCCTGCCTCGGAGCCAGAACCGTGCTACATTGGTTTGAGGAATATTGCAATGAACTCACGTTGATGTCTCGCCGACCAAATTCGTCTGATGTAAATCCTATGGAACCCATCTGGGTCGTTATCGGGCGCCATCGCCATGTACGCAAATCAGAAGCCCGTTATTTGCGCGAATTACGTGACCTGTTCATAAACATCTAATGCCATGTACTTCCATAAATCTACCAACAAACTATCGGATCCCTGATACGCAAAATCAGTGAAGTGTTTCGTTCCAAAGACTGACAAACAAGATATTACCTAAATGGGCATAATGTTTGGCTCATCAGTGTATAGCCCCGGCAGTGAAGCATTGATAGCGAAGCGAAGAAATCCTTTAAGAAGTTTTGAGGTGTTTGTGGATCAGAGGGAGATAGCATAGTGAAATATTCATGATGTGTGTGAATGAGATTATGCACAGCGAAAGACAGAAAGAGAGAGAGAGGGAGAAAGCGTCAAAATGGCTGCTTCGTGCTTGTTTAGTGACGTGTATTGAGTCGCTGCGTGCCTACTTGTACAAACTACATTCTTTTGTTTGTAATTTTTGATCGTAGCATTGTTGTAGAGTTGTTATACTGCTTCACTGTAGGTAGGGCCTATATTTAAAAGAGTTGTTTTTCTCAGTGTGTGATAAGATTTGGTGTGGTTTGTTCTTTAGGTTGATCTTATTTTGGCGGATCCCTCGCAGAGGCCTTGTGTAGCCATAGGGCTGCCCTGAAGTGTCTTATATATGTGGTGAAGGACCTTGTATAGCGTCGGGGTAATGAAACTCTAACAAATGAATGAGTTTGTGGGGTAAAGCGAAAGCCTGTGTGTGTGTGTGTGTGTGTGTGTGTGTGTGTGTCGTTTTCTGCCTTTCACTGTTGTCATCATAGCGAAAGCCTGTCTGTGTGTGTGTGTGTGTGTGTGTGTCGTTTTCTGCCTTTCACTGTTGTCATCATAGCGAAAGCCTGTGTGTGTGTGTGTGTGTGTGTGTGTGTGTGTGTGTGTGTGTGTCGTTTTCTGCCTTTCACTGTTGTCATCATTCTGAATTGTCACTCTAAAGAATACGGCAGCACACGTACTCCCATATTTTTTCTTCATAGAAAGTCTGTGGCTCATTTGGGCTCAGACCAGTAGTTTTGTTGATAATAGAAGCTACATCTGAAACACAGAAAAAAACAGTTTTCATCGGATCTTATCAACCTGATAATGAACCTATCTACAAAATAAGCACCGTTGTATGTAACTGAAAGAAAATCAAGTGGATTTTCTACAGTCGCAAACTGATGACCTGTGGCTCAGCGAATATCTTTGGAATAAGCTGGACCATCTGTTGTGCGCGAAATCATTCTTTCAAACACATGGGAAGAGATTTTCAACAGTCATCAAGAAGACTGGCATATAGTTCCTGTTACAACTTGGGAAATTCAGTGGAAGCCCTTTTCCGATGGCTGAAGCTAACTAGTAGCTACATCTCTTTGGAACGAACAGGTATGGGTGTCTAGAGGCTTTTAACTGTACACCGAAGGTCATAACATCTGTACTTAATACCCTATAAAAACACGATAGTACTTGTGAAAACATGTTGACTGAGGGCGGAGGCAAATGACAACAGTTACACCATGTTTTATATAGTACTTTACAAGGACTGCAAATGTGAATAGAAACTATGCACAATTGCAATAGCAAGCAGAACTTAGATCTGTTACATAACAGTTTGGGAGATTACTGAACGACGTTAAAACTGTAACATCTTTTATTTTCTATCTCCATGGCGGTCACAAAACAGATCAGTCATTCTGAAATAAATAGACTGTTAGCAATAAGTAAACACAACCCGTAATTATATAGGCCACAGTTCGTAACTCATCTGTGGATTCCTTTCGTTTGTCTCCCTCTTTCTCAAAGATTGATACGATGAGCAAAGGCAGTGAGTTACCGTGCACCATTCAAACTGATAAGACCCATTTGCCTACTCATCCGCAATTAGCCTTAATTTAATGAATAAAAACTGCAAAAGGCAATTGCCTGCAAGCTTAATGGGGTAAGACAGTATGTGTCTATATCAATATTTGGAAAAAAATCATTAATATCAAATCGCATACCTCCGGGGAAAGATAAATAATAATCATTAAAACTCCGACCATAGATACTAGTAGACTGGCCTTGCTGTGCAGAAGCTATAGGGCTGGTGTGGCTCCAACATAAACCACGTGACTGTTGGCAAAACGTGGCGAGATTTCAAATCAGCGGTCTGCCATCCTATGCTTGTATCGTATTTTACCCACATTTCTCAATTGACTGCGAAACGCTTCCAACAAAAATTACTTTTTTATTTGCGAAAAATTATGTCAGAATTACATTTGACCTGGATTTGTTCACAGTACCATTTATAAAATCTAACAAATAGATCGAATGCCCCTCTGGTGGGCAGTGGGACGAAATTACTATAAACTATCAATTAAAGTAAAATGTCGTTAAAATTCTTTTAAACAGTAAGAGTGGGCTCGTGTCAACACTTTAAATATTGGATTCGCCGCGTTTCGAGCTCTAGTCACTTATAAAAGAAAATGGGATATGGGAATTCTGTCAACTATAGATGCCAAAATTGTCGACTTTAGGAGCAGGTCCATTTTAGAGTATCAATTTTAGGTGCACTTCAAAAGTTCAGTTCCTACTATTTTTACAAAAGTTTAAACTATCAGTTTTTAAAAAATGATATTTTAGATGACAGGTGAGACTTCAAAGTTTCAGAAAATAATTTTGGAGTCTACGTTTATTTAATAGTATTAGAAGGTAGAAAAACATTCTCTTAATGTGTCGACTATAGGTGCTCTTACTTTATTATAATCTCACTTGTATATACAAAAAGGCGCGTATGTGCAGATGGCTTAAATTTTTTCCGTTTCAGGGCCTGTTTCCAAAGCTGCCTTCGGTTTTCATCCTTAGGACACCTATGAGTAGGAACGAGAAACAGTTATACTTACTTCTGTAACCGAATTATCACAGATACTTTCCAAAGTGTAATATGAGTCTGACTTCACAGCCATCACTTTCAACACTTTAATTTACGTTATACTCTATTTCAAGCGTAAAAAAAATATATATATAAAAGTCACTTCAGCAGATTTCAATAAACGCATCTGCACTATCATAGAAACACGCATGAAATGTAATGCCATTTCCCCCGACAAAATGCTGAGTACAGCCATAAGCGCAACACGAAACAACCATGTTTTGCCAACATTCACGTGACTTTAACCCAGAGATGTTGGAGCCACGAAAATGACGTCAGGGCCAGTCTATTATATTTATGGTCGAAGCATTAAAATCTATTCATTGTCTTCTGTAGACTATAAATATAAACTGAGGTTTTTGTTACCAACCTCCTATACTCAAGTACGTAAATTTGTTTATAATTTTCCTTGTCCCAAACATGGTCATAAAAATTAAAGCTGTTTTAAGGAATAGAACTAAAAGAACAGCATAAAAAGAACACGAAGAGAAAGAAGGAACAGTAAAAATCTCCATTTGTCAACGAGTACCACCATCCAAAACTAAAGGCAACAAATATGTGGGATGGGCTATACAGTTTCAAAATAAACAAATGTGTGAATTTAGGTAGTATGAGCATTTTAACTGTCGATACTATTTATATGTGAGTGTTTAATTAAAGTTTTCAAGTAAGTGGTAGTAAATACTTCGGAAGGACGAAGGAAATCACATATTCTCGTCTCTCCACAGAATACTCAATAGTGTTACAGCGTAATACTACGTAACAAATGGTTTTTCTTCTGAGTCATTTAAAGAAGTACGAGGTATTTTGCAGTGATTCTTATTGTTCTGTTAGACTAAATTAATCTAATTTGTTCTCTACGTGGGATGTAAGAGAAGCTCTCAGAAATGAGAAAAAAGATTCAACAATAGATGTGTACTCTGACATCTCTGAGTAAAGCACGTCCTTTGTGAAGTTTACCTACAAAGCGAATTCAGAGAATTACGAGTATCGGTAACTCGTTTACGAATGTCAAATCACATCCTTCAGCATTTACTCTCAGCACAATTTAAAAATATATGTTTCCTTCAATTGTTTATTCAACACGTAATGAATCAGATGTATTTCAAAAAAGTTGGATAATTTTATCCCTGTGACGTAATTTCAATAAAATGCACTTACAGTAAGCGTGAACTGCTCCCCAGTGTTCATGTTACGTAGTCGAATAGGCCGTGCTCGCTTTGTGAGGTTCCCCACTATAAGCTTCTTATCTTCCCACCATGGAGGATGTGTTAGCTGCCTCCAGGCTGTAGTTGGTACTTGAGGTCCAATATGAGGCAGTGGACCATGTGGTGCATATGGTACAGAGACGTCCATTATTGGATGAATATAGTGCCTAATCTGCAAAACATTCCATTTATCAGTTTTGAAATATTGTATATATTGAATAGTATTAAACTATGGAACACCACGAAAGAAACCAGCAAATGATACAAAACTTACTGGCCAATCAGAGCAGGGAATGGCATGTAAATGACTCCCACTCATTTGCATTAACCATTATGTAAGACGCAACATCTTGAGCAAAGTAGTAATAGAAATTCTTTCTGTTATCGAGCTACATCAATGACTATACACCTTCTCACACTTTCTTTCTCTCTCTCTCTCTCTCTCTCTCCCTCAAAAAACCAATATTATCGTTAAGTAGGAGTCAGTACCGTCTTTTTCCCTGTGTCTCGCTTCAATGTGGACAACAGTCACAGCTGATTATGAGAGTGATCTTCGTAAGTGACCACAGCACCAAGAGTAAATTATCCAGCCTTACACTGAATGAATACCTTGCGAGACGGTTCGGGAAGCCTTCAGGAAATTCAACAAACTACTCCCGAAGTTTATGCAGTGTGCTGCCCTCACATCATTTCGTTGCCGGAGCGGGGTCCTAACAACTAACAACATTATAGTCCTCCATACTCCGTAACGAATAAAATGTCATTTCACAACTCTTTTCTTATCATGGCTCTTGAAAATTCTGCATATTACGCATATCCAGTAAAAAAATGTTAATTCTGTCTTGTGACCTTTCAAAACACACGAGCATCGACGCAACCATAATTGTTTTCCCCTTCAGTATACTCTTATGGGTGGAAAACATCCTCTCGATGTCTTAAATGCCTTACGAAATATTTGACGCTGTGCCACACACTGTAGTTGTTTAAACCTTTCAGACCCCTTGTCCATTTCAATGGACACTACTTTTCGAGAGTAATATCCCATATTTGAGAGCACAGATGTTTTTAGGATTGCTTGTACGTCGCAATGGAAGTCTTGTGGTTCAATCTGACGGGCGATCCTGCCATCTAGTGGTGAAGTCACGAAGTATTTGGACGTTGTTTGAGACAAGATGGCCGCACAGAGGAAGCATGTAAAAGGTGGGTACATATTTCGACCAATTTTACGTGTTTAAAGGTTAGAGTTCCCCTTGTTTGTAAGTTTTATTTGTTTTAGTAAGGTTTTGGATACTTGCTATAGCAAAATTAGATACATGCTTCGGAAAATCACTGTATTATCGACCTTACAAAACTTATGTCCATTGAAATGGACATTTAGTCCCAATGGTTGTTTTTACTTGTGTGCCTGTAATGTATCTCTGCTATATGAAAATAACTTCTGTGATGCAACTGCGACTTTTTTTGTAACGTAGGGGACGAAACTAATTTATTTTATGTTACCAAAGGTTCAGCAGATAAAATTCCAAGCATTTATGTACAATATTGCAGTAGTTGTACTTGATGTTATTGCTTCAGACTTGGTATTTGCGTCTTGTTTCAACACTGTTCATGAAATTGCTTACATCTGACGTATTGATTTTCAGAATTTTATCATATTGAGAAGGATGCTTCCCAAATACTGGATTTGCTGATGTCAGGTGAGATTTCTGACTTAGAGCCCTCAGAAAACGATGAAAGTGGCCCTGATGATGCGGAATCTATTCCACAATGCACTAGACCTGGTATGTAATAATAAAACTATCAATCTCACCTGACTATTGTATATATTTTGACGTGGTTGTTGCTATACTGCATTGTCATTTTTAGGTGCTGATGTAGTCACAAACTACGAAGAGGAACAACTGGAGGACGATAGTTGCAGCACAGAAGAAGATGACCAAAATCATACTTATGCACAGGACTCAAATGTTGAAGACTATTATTCCATCTGAGTGGGTGTTTACTGAAAAAAAGTTATATTAGATGGAGAAGACACCTACAGGTGCAGACCAGTATTCAGTGCAGCCATCAGAGTGTGATATGACACCCATCGAATATTTTTCAGAGTACATTTCTCATGCTTGCTTAGAAAATATAGTTGAAAAATCCAACATGTATGCATTGCAACATGGGAAAACATTTACACCGACAAATGTAACGGAAATAAAGGCTTTCCTAGGACTTCATATAATTATGGGATGCTTGAAATACCCCAGAGTTAGAATGTATTGGGATTCAGCATTGCATTTAGATCTCTTTGTGGAAAGTATGTCAAGAGAGAGATTTTTCCAACTGAGATCAAATTTCCATGTAGTTGACAATTTGGCAAGGCCAGAAAATTGCAAAGACAAATTTTACAAAGTGAGACCCATTTATGATTGTATTAGACATAGCTGTTTGGAACTGCAGATTGAGGAAGAATTATGTGTTGCCGAGCAAATGATTCCTTTCAAAGGTCATTTAGGAGTAAAGCAGTATTGTAAGGGAAAGCCTAAACCTTCGGGTATAAAACCGTTTTTATTATGTGGAAGAAGTGGTCTGTGCTATGACTTTCTGTTGTACCAAGGAGATACTCCAGAAATCTCAAACACTTTTGGAAAAAAGTTTGGTTTAGGGGCATCTATTGTTCTAAAACTTGTTGACAGAATTAACAGGGAACATGCTTATTTATATTTTGATAATTTCTTCACAACATTCAACTTACTAGAAATATTAAAAATAAAAAATATATATGCAGCAGGAACAGCAAGACTATGTCGCATGCCAAATGTACCTTTTACCAGTGATAAGGATTTGAAAGAGAAAGGGCGTGGTTTCTCTGAAGAAGTGGTGAGCATGAATGAAGCAGTGATAATGTGTAAATGGTTTGACAACAGACCAGTAGTTCTGGCATCAAATTTTGTACTATGTGGTAGTCAAGATGAAGTACAGCACTGGGAAAAATTAAGAAAAACATATGTTTCTGTCTCACGGCCTGAAGTTGTACATCGTTACAACCATGCTATGGGTGGTGTTGACAAAATAGATATGTTAATTAGCATGCATAGGATTTTTATTAAATCTAGAAAATGGACATTGAGAATGTTGTTCCACGCGGTAGATTTAGCGTGTGTGAACAGTTGGTTGGAATACAAAAGAAATACTGAATCACTGGGAGAGAAAGAGACAATGGATTTGCTTCATTTTAAAATGAGAATAGGGGAGGCTCTTGTAAAAATGGGCACTAGTACCAAAGTGAAACGTGGCAGACCCAGTAGTGATTTACAGGACATAAAAGCAAAAAGAGCAAGAACTGAGATTCGTCCAGCACCAGACATTTGGAATGATCTTACTGGACATTTTCCTGAGTACCATGATAATACAGAAGCTTCAAGGTGTAAAATGCCTAGTTGTAAGAATAAAACTCATGTATTTTGTGAGAAATGTAATGTTCATCTATGTTTTGTCAAAGGAAGGAATTGTTTCAAAATGTTCCACAATGCAGGATGTAACAACCATTGATACTCTTTGTCCATTACAATGGACATTCTGTAAAATGTAAATAAAAATGTTTTCAGTGATTTTGTTGGATTTATTATGTTTCTAATACCCATTTTTAACTATTACAATGAATAGATATTTTTTTTCATGGCTGAGAATAATTTGGGTCTGAAAGGGTTAAGAACTTTTCCGCTCTCTTGAACGATTGCATGGCGCGCGTGCACGCGCGCGCGCTGGTGTGTGTGTGAGTGTGTGTGTGTGTGTGTGTGTGTGTGTGTGTGTGTGAGAGAGAGAGAGAGAGAGAGAGAGAGAGAGTCCACGTGCCCACGAGTTTGTTGCTGCGCAGTGCAGTACAACCATAGTTCTGAACATCTTATGATAGCTGACTTGTCAAATAAGTGTAATGGACTGTAGAACCCTATCAAATCACAAAAATATTCTACATTGTTATTAACTGGTACATTTATTTCAGTGCAGTGTTCTGAGCGGAAACAATAATGAAGACACTTTCATGCTATTCACATACTGTATTTGGCTAACCATATTTCACCTGACGTTTCATAGATCTAAGATTAATACTTCGTGACGATTTCTGTAAGTATGGCTCCCAGACAATACGAAAGGAACTATACTTACCCTCACTAATCTTTTGCATCATTAAAGTTGCTTCTCTCACTACGTGCTTACATGAAGTGATCACTGGGTCTAGAGTCATCATCATCAGTTATCTGCTATATTAGCAGGTCCTTTGCCTCTCCATTTTCTGCGATCCATTGCTTCCTTCTTAAGGCTGCTGTATGTTGTACTGTCCATCATGTCATCCAGTATCTGGAATCTCTTCCTTCCTCGCTTCCTTTTCCCTTCTACATAACCTTCTAAAACTGTTTTTATCAGTTCTTCATTCTTTCTTAATATATGCCCAATCCAATTTCTTTTTCTTCTCTTTATTACATCTAGTAACTGTCTTTTCTCTCTCACTCTTCTCAGTACCTCTTCATTTTTTACTCTGTCCATCCAACTTATTCTTTCCATCTTCCGCCATGTCCAGATCTCAAAAGCCTCCAGCCTTTCTCTGTCTTTTTTCCTCATAGTCCATGTTTCAGCGCCATATAGAAGAACAGTCCATACAAGACATTTTATGAGTCTCTTTCTGAGTTCTCTGTCCAGACCGCTGCAGAAGATTCTCCTTTTCTTATAAAACGCCTCTTTTGCAATTGCTTTCCTTGTTTTAATTTCTGTGGTGCACTTCCAGTCGGTGTCTATCCTGCTTCCAAGATACTTAAAATTTTGCACCTGTTCTAGTGTTTCTCCATTTAGCACAATTTTTATTTCCTTATTTCCTCCTATTGCCGATACTTTTGTTTTATTTGTGTTAATTTTCATTCCATAGTTTTTCCCGTTAGTTGCAATGGTGTCCACCAAATCCTGTAATTCTTTTTCCCCTGTGGCTAGGAGGACCATGTCATCAGCAAATCTCAAGCACCCTACTCTTCTTCCTCCAATTTCTACTCCTTTGTCATCTAATGAGCATTGGTCAATCATATTTTCCAAGTACAGGTTGAAAAGAGTAGGTGATAAACAGCATCCTTGTCTTACTCCTTTCCCTAGTCTGATCCAGTTTGTACTTTCTCCTCTCACTTTAACTGAAACTTTTTAATTAAGGTATAATGAGTTTATAAGTCTTCTGGTTTTCCAGTCTACTCTCTTTTCCCTCATAATAGTCGCCAGCTTGTCCCAAACCACATTGTCAAACGCCTTTTCTAAATCGATGAAGCACATATATAGGTCTCTTCCTTTTTCAATAAACCGTTCTCCCAAGATTCGTAGGAGCCCTATTGCATCTCTGGTGCCCGTATTCCGTCTAAAGCCAAACTGCTCCTCGCCGAGATTCTCCTCTATTACTTTTTCAAGTCTTTTATTAATTATTCTTAACATCTCTTTGGCTGCATGTGAAATGAGGCTGATTGTCCTGTGCTCGCTGCATTTCTTGTTCCTTGTTTTTTCGGTAATGGAATCATTACTGTTCTCAAAAAGTCCTCAGGCCAATCACCACTGTCATATATTTTATTGCATAACCTCAATATTTCTCTTATTCCATTGTGGTTCAAGCATTTTAGTATTTCTCCCGGTATTGTATCTGTACCTACTGCTTTGCCATTTTTCATTGCAGCAATGGCAGACTTCACTTCTTCCATTATGATGGTCGGTCCTTTCTCTTCATCACTTACACTGTTGTGTGATTCAAGTTCCAGAGTTTCTGGTTTGCTATTTGTGTCATATAGCTCTTTTGTATATTCTTCCCATCTCTGGAGGACATCGTCACGATCTTTGTACACTACCTCTTCGTCTTTACTCAAAATTTCCATAGTAGCACTTTCTGCTCTGTTTTGTTCCCATGTCATAGTCTTTACTCTGTTGTATAGTAAGTCGTATCTTCCCTTCCTGTCCAGTTCTTCAATTTCATCACATTCCTCTTTTAGCCATTTTTTCCTAGCCTGCTCTGTTTCTCTTCGCAGTTCGTTATTTAACCTTTGGTATATCTTTCTTGCATCTTCAGTGTTCTTGTTTTTTAATTTTCTTCTCTCCTCCATCTTGGAAATCATTTCTTGTGTGACCCATGGTTTTTTGGCCTTTTCCCTTTTAC
This sequence comes from Schistocerca piceifrons, assembly GCF_021461385.2. Classification (NCBI taxonomy): domain Eukaryota; kingdom Metazoa; phylum Arthropoda; class Insecta; order Orthoptera; family Acrididae; genus Schistocerca; species Schistocerca piceifrons. The sequence continues at coordinate 323,966,720 of NC_060140.1, forward strand.
ATATCCTATATTTTGCTGTCCTGCTTTAATGATTCCTTCTTTCAGCATATTCCACTACTCGTTGGCATTATCAGGTGCTTCTTTGTCTCGTAATGTGTTTAGAAAGTCCCGAGACAGCATTTCTGTAATTTGTTCTTTGTTGGACCTTATCTTCTCTAAATCCCACTTCTTCACCATTGTCGCCTTTTTCAGTTTTTTCATTCTTATTTCTATTTCTGCCATAAGTAAGTTGTGGTCACTATTAATAACTGCACCTGATAATGTGTGCACTTTCTTGATTCCATTCCTGTATCTTTCTTCTACCAGTATAAAATCGATTTGGTTTCTGTATTTATCCCCTGGTGATTTCCAAGTGTAGAGCCTCCTCTTATGGTTTGAACCATGTGTTTGCCGCTATCAGCTGCCTTTCCCTAGAGTAGGGTGACCAAATTATTTTCGGTGAAAACCGGGACACATTCACCTGGGTGCCAATGGACACCTCATTCCACATGTTAATTTTAAATATTAATGTTTTGTTGATACATTTTGTTAATCCGATTATTATAACTAATAAGAGGATACAAAAGATTGATATAATCTAGATTATCTGTATAATTAATGACATTTAATAAACGTATACAGTAATAAAGAAATGTATTACGATTTTACAAAATTTTACAGCCATTCAACTTTTAATCAATTAATATTAACATGAGCTTTAATATTACTGAGCACTTGTAGATGGAACTGACTGTCCTTGGAGAAAAGGGTATTTTTCACCGCCTCCAGCCTTCTTGATCATGACTGTGTTCTTTGAGGCACAGTGATAAAACTCGGCACAATCCATTTTGTAGTTTACAGCATTTGCAGGATTGCTTCAAGAGAGTCCACCTCCATTCTGTTTCTTTCATCAGTCCACTGGATATTCATGAACGAAAATATTCTTTCCACATTGGTATTATGGGCTGGGATTGCAAATTAATACCTTGCAATTGTTTCCAACTCTGAGTACTGCTGAAGACAGTCACACCTTTTAAAAAAACTCACCCACTTCTCATGGCGTTCCCATGGTGTTTTTTTTTTTCATCATTCCACTTGTGAAGACTTTCTTCAACAAAATTTGTCAGTATGCTGAACTGATCAAAGAGAATGGAATCATCGATTTCTTTCTCTTTACTCTTCAAATAAGAAACTGTCTCTTCAACACTTTCCCATTTTGGCACTCTCTTCAGTAACATCCAATCAAGCACCGGCGATGAGGGTAAATATGAGGCGCTCCACTTGCTGAGATATTCTACACAAGTGTCATAAAACTTGTTAACTTCTTCTCTAAAACTCCTTTCCGCTGCTTCTGATACTTCTGCTCTTTTAGGGACAGATTTAACATTAAAAGAAATGAACTGCTGTTCTCTCCTCTTAGTAACAGTTTCCAGAGTATTTTTCAAAACATCATTTACCTCTATTACACTTTTCGTGCTTCCCTCAATTTCCTTTATCCCATGCTACAAAGTGCTAAGCTGACTGTGAATGAACCATAAGTAGGCTTCACTTAAAGGGTCACTGAAAAACTGAACCAATATCTTGGGGGCTTTGTCTTCATTTAGGAAAAAAATTTTTTAACGGTTCAAACAGGTGGATTACTCTTTCAACTGCTGGAAACAGTGATAACCAGCGAGTTTTCGAGTGACACATTACATTCATATATTCAGTTCCCACATAATCACAGAACTCCTTAAGCCTCTCTGTTCTAATAGTATATATGTAAAAGTGTGAGTATACCTTCATGACGATAGTTTCAACATCGCAGCTCAAACTGTCAGCAGATGTCTGCACGCTATTGTGTAAAACATGTGCAGGGCACCCTATGCCTTCAATGTTTTATTGCAATGTTGCCTTTAATTTGGTAAATAAGTTGCATTTGCCATGTCTTTTTAAACCACCAAAGTTTGTGTTGGTGTTGTCTCAACAAAATGCCACACATTTATTTTTCTCAGGATCAAACATTTCGATAGTATTCATACAAAATCTTGAAATTTCGTCAGATGTTTCATTAGGTAGGGAACTCACCTTCAAAAGTTTGGTTCGAATTCCCTGATTAATATAGAAAAACTGAACAACAAAGGGAAATATTTTAGTGGCCTTATGATTGCTGGCATCAGTGGATATCCCGTAGAAAGAAGACTTTTTGATGTATTCAAGGCTTTCCTTTACACTCTGGGGAGCAATAACTCCTTTCACTAAGGCTGACACTTTAGTTCTTGCTGAACTAAACTTTTTTGCAACGGAAGAATCATCAAACATAATGCTGTTAAGCTTATTAGTACAATCACTAGATCTATAAGTTTCGTGATGTTTTACCGTGTGGTAGGCTAGTGTAAGCTCGGCTGCTCGAACTTTCGTCTCTTCAGTTGACTGATGTTTCACAAAATAATTTTGTAGAGTTTTACTGCAGCTCGGTGCACTGTATCTGTTAATGTGTTTCTTTGACCTGATGTGAACAACTATGTCGAAACGTCCACCATGACTTATACTAATAAAACAGTTACATACGGAACACTCTGCTTCGTAATCAAAACGACCTTTCTTAATGAAATTCCGTTCCTTGGAATAATAGTCACTGAACTTGCAGGCACGTTTCGGCATTGCGTTTCGCAGTACTGCAGCAATAATACCACTAATATGAGAAAAAACGATTGCAGTTTGTCTGACAAAACATCAACTACTACACTGTTCTGACAATGAGTGTGTGAGTAAGTGGCGCGACAGTCGGACGGTTTCATAGCTCTGTTACAGTAATACAACTTACTACTTGTTGGCCAAAGTACCGCTCAAAGTAAATTATTGCCTGAGTGTATCAATACTGATACTGTGATTACTAGTATGGGACAATGGAGGTTTTAGACAAATAAGCTAAAATATATTAATTTCTTGTGTTGTATTTCCTTTAATATAGCGAAATCCCAAAAATTTGAGAAAGTTTCATGAAATGTATTTAAAAACCGAATTCCGGGACTTTTGAGCGTCCCGAAACAAATTTTCGGGACACCGGAACACAGGGATGAAAACCGGGACAATTCCGGTTTTCCGGAACGTTTAGTCACCCTAGTCTAGAGGAATGTTCGCTAGTAACCGTCGGCTTTGACCTGCAACGTAATGGCTGCTGTGACGTCACGTTTTGGTGCTGTTTTGAATTGAATTCCTGTGTAGCCTTACATTCTATCGATCATAATCTCGGTGGTTAATTCAGAAAGTAATCTGTTAATCTTTGCGCGGGATTTGAAATTGCTTTTCAAGTAATAGTAGCATCGCGAAATATGAGGCAAGTGCGGGGCCAAGTTCTGCTCCTGATTTTTAAGGCGTGAAAAGAGTGGGAATTAGGGACAACATATTCCTCACGTTCGTTTCACTATCATGAAATTGGCTGATGAATTGAGAGAATCAATGAAAGTCACCAGTTTTGCCAGACAGCACAACTTAATTGTTTGTGGCAACGACATCGTATTTTCAAATTTTTGGATAAACACAGGAACAATTTGTTCCTTTGGTGCTGTGCAAAAGATTTTGTGTGGGGATCTATTCGTTAGAGAGACATGGATTGAGAAATCAAGACTTCCTATGAAAAGTATTTTATTACGTTCTTACATTTCCTATTTAAGATCTCCTGGTTGGCTTGCTGTTTATGAGACAGAAATAGGCTGCAAAACTGTTATAGACTGGTATTCATTTTTCCGGGAAGTTTGTTCCGATATTGTTATGAGACGAGGCAAAACTGGTGGACCGGTGGTTATAGAAATTGACAAACCGCAGTTTGACAAAAAAAATAAATCGTATGAGAGGGCATGATATTTGTCGGACCATGGGTGTGGAGGAGGGGAGGGGGCAGTTGTTTCGGGGAACCACTCTTCTCCAGACATTATTTTTAGGGTAATAAGGAAAGGGCAGCTTGTACTGTGTTTCATTTAGTAAAAAGCTATATAGCAGATGGGTCAATCATAATGTCAGATGGGTGGGCTAGTTATAAGGGATTAGACGAAATTGGGTAATTGGGTACATGCATTTGGTTGTGAATCATTACCATGAATTTGCGGACAAAAATCAGGGGCATGTACAAACACAGTTGAAGAGTATTTGGGGGCAATAAAAAGTATTATTTGACGAGGGAAAAAGAGAATTTGAGTACTACATAGTCATTTAAATGGGTCTAGAGGAAGAATGTTCGACAAAATCGATCTTGTTTGAGGTTTTTATGGAGTTTGTGCGGAGGACGTATTTGCCAAAGAAAGAGAGTTAATTTTCTTTTTTCGAATGGTAGTGCATTTTTCGTTTTTCATTTTAATGTTTGCAATTACTTTTGTTTGGCTAATTTTGTTTCTTGTTTGGTTTTGAAGTATCAGCATTTTTTAATAGTTCTCAGATAGCCTTAATTTCTTAGACGCCAACCTACTGGGGATATTATTCGCTATTGGTAAGTACTGGTGCATACACCATTACCGTAATTTTAACTTTTATTGCAGTTTTGTCTAACAGTGACTTCCTGTGTCATGGCTCTTGCATTGTGCTGATGTTGGCAATTGTTTGACGTTGGTGTTAGCGAATTTGTAGACAGAAATTGAGTACATGTAGAGCAGGAGGCGGAGTGAAAAGAGAGACGCGTCTTTTGGAGTTACTGAAGAAGTTCCGAATTTCCGAGAGAATGGTTACTTCGTGAGTCAATAGAACAGCCTCATGTCACGATAAAGATCTGATTTAGGCGGAGGTCTGCCTTACGATGGAATGTGATGATTTGGATGTGGGTTGGTAAAGCCAGTGAATCTTACAGTGGAAACGGTATCTGTGGTGACACACTGATCAGTAACGTAACCTGAGGTCTAGGTTAGGTTGGAATGCAACATTGTAGTTGTCAGTTGGCGCAGCCAACGAATCTGACAGCGGAAGAGCTTTCTATGGTGACAGACTGATCTGGACCGTAGCCTGAGGTCTAGGTGACGTTGGAACACAACAGTTTGGTTGTGAGTTTGCGAAGCCAATGAAAAGAGGAAAAGACTTCTGTGGTGACAGGCTGATCTGCATCGTAGCCTGAGGTCTATTTTCGGTTATAATTCAACAGTTTTCTCTTTAAAGCCAAGAAAACTGCGCGTGGTAAGACTCACCTGTAGTGTAGCAAGAGATCTGTGTTAAGTGTAATGCGCGATTTTTTTGAGGTGCCGAAGGAAACGAATGCAAACACGAATGTTCGGTACCTGGTTGATTTGTATCGTATGTAGTTATATATGATGCTCCTCGCAATATCCTACTTGTATTTACGGCTTCGCCGAATATTTGAACTATGTAGTTCAATTTATTATCTGCGAATCAATACTATTGTCATTGGCTGACAACATATTAACGTTCGTTGTGATGCTTGTTTGGCTTAGTTCCGAATATGATTCGATTTACAGGTAATTATTTATTTGGAATATTTCGCTGTTTCCGACTATAATACGAGCCACGGTTATTCAGGAAGCAAATGTGATTTCCGAGAATTATGGGAGCCAATATCAACTATAGCAGACTTCGGAAAAGCCGCTGAGCCTGAAAGTGTACTTCTAGTTTACTTTCTGTGTGCGATAGTTTTGACTCTTTCGTTTAGCAGCATGGTTTATTTCGGTTACATGGGCTGTATTTTGAGAAAATTAATGCGTATTTTTTATCTTGGTAATTTCTGGCGTTTTATTCTTTTTTAACAGATAGCGGTATATACAGGGTGGTCCATTGATAGTGACCAGGCCAAATATCTCACGAAATAAGCGTCAAACGAAAAAACTACAAAGAACGAAACTTGTCTAGCTTGAAGGAGGAAACCAGATGGCGCTATGGTTGGCCCGCTAGATGGTGCTGCCATAGGTCAAACGGATATCAACTGCGTTTGTTTTTAAATAGGAACCCCATTTTTATTACATATTCGTGTAGTACGTAAAGAAATATGAATGCTTTAGTCGGACCACTTTTTTCGTTTTGGGATAGATGGCGCTGTAATAGTCATAAACGTATAAGTACGTGGTATCACGTAACATTCCGCCAGTGCAGACGGTATTTGCTTCGTGATACATTATCCATGTTAAAATGGACCGGTTATCAATTGTGGAAAAGGTCGATATCGTGTTGATGTGTGGCTATTGTCATCAAAATGCCCAACGGGCGTGTGCTATGTATGCTGCTCGGTATCCTTGACGACATCATCCCTTTGTCCGGACCGTTCGCCGGATAGTTACGTTATTTAAGGAAACAGGATGTGTTCAGCCATATGGGAAACGTCAACCACGACCTGCAGCAAATGATGATGCCCAAGTAGGTGTTCTAGCTGCTGTCGCGGTTAATCCGCACATCAGTAGCAGACAAACTGCACGACAATCGGGAATCTCAAAAACGTCGGTGTTGAGAACGCTACATCGATTGCACCTGTACCATATTTCTAGGCATCAGGAATTTCATGGCGACGACTTTGAACGTCGTGTACAGCTCTGCCACTAGGTATAAGAGAAATTACGGGACGATGACAGATTTTTTGCGCGCGTTCTATTTAGCGACGAAACGTCATTCACCAACAGCTGTAACGTAAACAGGCATAATATGCACTATTGGGCAACGGAAAATCCACGATGGCTGCGACAAGTGGAACATCAGCGATCTTGGCGGGTTAATGTATGGTGCGGCATTATGGGAGGAAGGATAATTGGCCCCCATTTAATCGATGGCAATCTAAATGGTGCAATGTATACTGATTTCCTACGTAATGTTCTACCGATGTTACTACAAGATGTTTCACTACATGACAGAATGGCGATTTACTTCCAACATGATGGATGTCCGGCACATAGCTCGCGCGCGGTTGAAGCGGTATTGAATAGCATATTTCATGACATGTGGATTGGCCTGCACGTTCACCGGATCTGACGTACCCGGATTTCTTTCTGTAGGGAAAGTTGAAGGATATTTGCTATCGTGATCCACCGACAACGCCTGACAACATGCGTCATCGCATTGTCAATGCATGTGCGAACATTTCGGAAGGCAAACTACTCGCTGTTGAGAGGAATGTCGTTACACGTATTGCCAAATGCATTGAGGTTGACGGACATCATTTTGAGCAATGTGGTATTTACAGGTAATCACGCTGTAACAGCATGCGTTCTCAGAAATGATAAGTTCACAAAGGTACATGTATCACATTAGAAAAACCGAAATAAAATGTTCAAACGTACCTACGTTCTGTATTTTAATTTAAAAAAACCTACCTGTTACCAACTGTTCGTGTAAAATTGTAAGCCATATGTTTGTGACTATTACAGCGCCATCTATCACAAAGCGGAAAAAGTGGTCCAACTGAAACACTCATATTTCTTTACGTACTACACGAATATGTAATAAAAAATGAGGGTTCCTATTTAAAAAAACGCAGTTGATATCCGTTTGACCTATGGCAGCGCCATCTAGGGGGCCAACCATAGCGCCATCTGGTTTCCTCCTTCAAGGTAGATAAGTTTTGTTCCTTGTAGTTTTTTCGTTTGACCCTTATTTAGTGAGATATTTGGTCCGGTCACGATCAATGGAGCACCCTGAATATGAAACAGTGGTTTCAAAAAATTAACAGCGTCGCAAAGAAAACAGTATTATTTGAGTTGTGTATTTTCGAATACTTTCCATTTTTACCAGAATCAATTCTTTCCACTTCATATTTTATGTTCCGAAGTCCATCATAGCGGTAGAGTCTGTCTTTATGACAGTGCCTACTCGATTTCTTTTTCGTTCTAAGAACTATTTCTTTCACTGCAGTATTCGTAATCCGAAATGCGACGTTGTTAATTTTTTTATTCACTGTTTCAGTTTGCTACATTGAAGGAATCCACACTGATATGATGTCATATTGGACATAATATTTACGACGTTTGTCGCCTGTTTTTTGCGTCACTCGCCAAAGCCAACGACTCGTATCGAAGACTCCTCTTTATCCGTAGTTACTGTTCTGGTTACTGATGTTGTCCACTTACCTGCCCTGTTTCCTTTTGAAACCAGTGTGATATATCTTTGCCGGCATTCGCCAAAATCGGCTTAATTATATCGCTTCCCTCATACTGTTTGACCAGCGGCGTCAGATCGTAAATTTTTCCCAAGAAAGACACCCATATGTCGTCTGGCGTGTTATGTACGTACACTTCTGAGGGAGTAAAATAAGGAAGCGATGACGACATGATGCTAACATCAAGAACAAAACTGATTTAACCAACTTCTTCCTGTGCGGGGTTCACAATTCCAAAGAATAAATATTTTAGTATAAATCCATAAATAAATCAAAGATTTACGTTCATGGTTTACATGTATCGTGACTATATGCTAACTGTCGTAAATCTGATTTAGAAATACATGTGCTCTTATGCGGTGAAAAAGTAAGCCAATATTTTGTCATGTCGTTCCCAAAGTAGTTATTTTTTTTGTTTAAACGTTCGTTCACTAACTTATAAATCAGTTTCGACTTCCATAAAAAAGTTTTATCTCTACTGTTTGGCAATTACTGTAGTCCTCAAGGACAAGCTAGCATAAGAATCATTCTGGAAATTCGTGTAAAGCTGCTGATTTAGTGAGCTGTTTCTGTAATATTTTCAATGTAGGTGGTTTGTCATGCAGTTTGTGAAATTCTGGTCTCCCAATGGTGAAATATGATGAGCAATAACTTTAGCGGTGCTTTCTTGGTCACAGAATGGCTACATCAACCGTACCTAAGTAAATGTATTATGAAATATGATTATACGACCAACTACTTTTATTATATGTACAAGACACAATTTATACTAACTACTGTGATTTATAAAAAATTGTTCATTACCCTTTAGGAAAGTGTGTGGGACGGCGCAGTCGTTAGGGTCTTGAACTCACCCTGGACTGCCAGTTCCTCCTTGCTCTGTTTTAAAGCGCCCTGACGTCCCAAAAAAGACCGAAACAATTCCGATTTTTTGAGTCCAGTCTCCTTGTCCTCATCGGGTTCTGGCAAGATGCATAAGCGTTCTGGTTTTTAAAAATCAAACCTAATTATTGGCCATGTGAGTTTTCAATAGGTAATGTTTTATATTTCTAGCATTGTGCAACTAGCTATCCTTTTTTTAATATCGTATCTTTGATATAGCAAACATGACGGGCCGCAAAGAGAAGTTCATTCACAGGGCGTACTTGATGATGCGTTCCAGTTCGACATCTTCAATTACACTAGCGCTGAAATTGGGATTACTGAGCTGATTTGCTTGACGGTAACCCTAACGCTGTCATGTGCAATTCGTTGGCTTAAGTATTGAAGGACAGTAAAGGTAATAGGTTCTTTATTCAGTTTGTTCTGACGGTAACCAGCTGAAACGGCACTGCATTTTCAATTCGGAACTTCAGACGAGGTAAGTAATGTGTTAGCGTCTGCTATGCGGCTGCATGTCGTAGTCGTAGTCGATAGTCAAGTTCGTGCCATAGAGTAAATATCTCTGGAGTGAGCATTGCGTTCTGCGCATGTCAACATTAAAACCAGGATTGTCACGTGATCTCGGGACTTCGCTGTGCCTGTGTGCTTTCTGTAGCCTTTGAAGTTTATAATACCAAGAGTTTTTGTTGTGTTTCACCGTTTGTTGATAGTGTAATAGCGATGGTAAATTACGTTGTTGCTACGGATGCAAAGAAAAATATGTGAAAGGAGGGATAGTAACTTTTCATGGGTACATTCCATATAGCTCTAATTATAGTTTTCAGTTTAGTAAGAGACACTGTATACGTTTAAAAATTTCGAGACGCATTATAATTAAGACTTGATTCTGTAGACCTATTTTTCTACGATTTTATGACTCTATAATAGATATTACGGCTCGTACAAAAGCTTACAAACAATCGTTTCCTCTCGTAAATTTGCTAGTGGAACAGGAAAGGGAAAGGTTAGTTGTTTCAGTAAATACTATCCTCCATGCATTTATCAGTGACTTGTCAATTATGTATATAGATTACTCCGTCTACTATTTATTTAATGAACTGGGAGCAAGTACTTAAAATGCGATAAATAACAACCTCAAAGTGCCACCAGTAAGAAAAATTGTGCTTTAGGTCGCAAAAACGAGAAAATAAATACGCAGAAATACAAGAAAAAAGGACGAATTAGCAGGGATATAATCGCTAATGTGTGGTAAATTCGGTGTTTTTCGGACACTTGCGAAAGTACTAACGTACTGTCAAGTCGTTTTGCAGGACTATCACTGCAAAAATGTACTTCGGGCTCTGTAATACTATAAAGTGCGGTGTCATACCAAAAACTACCAAAAATCGAGTGCATCTGAACTATGGCACCTATCGCAAAGAAGCTCAATGTAATATCACTTGCCCTTAAAAGTTACGTAGCTGGTTTATTCCCGGTATCAAATGGATACTGTTAAAATGTCTGCGCAACATATATAAATAATCCACGACACGTACGAAAAGAATCCGTCTGTACTAGGGATGTAGTGACATTCTAAATATACAGGGCGCTATACGAACAAACACACGACGTCCCGAAATCACGTGACCAGGCTGGCAATGTATGTTGACAACACAAAATCTGTTCTGCGCGAGAGTGTGCTCACTCCAGAGATATTTACTCTGTGGTTCGCGCCAGTGATGCTCGTGTGTTCAGAGGTGTGGGTATAGTATCGCGTGTGCGCGGATAACAAGTGAAGCGCAGCTGTTGGGGGCGCTGATTTTCACATACGACTTAACGTCTTTGTGTATTCTTTATTCCTCGCTGCGAATTTTTAAATCTTTTGTACGTTCTGTGTTTTATGTTCCGTTCTTGATTCTGTCACTCGGGGTTACAGTAATCGCTTACTGATTTTCTCTCGAGGATTTGTACACTCAAGAGCGATTTCCACAAGGTTTACGTTCCGATCTGTACTTGACGGACGGTAATAATTGCTGTACCCCCTGTTCACCATGTTCGCCAAATGCAGTTGCCACAATAAAGTATTTTGTTCCAGTAAACCTACAGTCACTGTGTGTTCACGTTTTGCAGAGGTCGGGCATCCCAAATTGAGATGTACTCGACTGACGTATGCATAATCCATTGTCATAAACAATCTAATATAATTCTATTTTTAATTAAGTTTAAGCAAAAAACTAGCAAACACTATCATTTACTTACTTTTAAAACCTTTATCTATTCATAATAAATAGAGTTCGAGTAGACAAGCCGACAGAAGTGTGCTGATTGTTGAAACACAGCGACTGGCGGCTTGGCCGGTCAGCAGCGCCTTGTGAAGGCCCCATTAGAAGCAATGTTCCGCCAGCGGTGGCCCAGTTTTGCGACTACTGTGGGAAACTTGGATTGGGAGTGAGGGAGATGATGGACGGTAGGGTGGGAGAGTAACAGGTGCGAGCGAGTACACAGTTCGGTTAAGCGGTCGTTCGGTTGACCAATGTGCGGATAATCGACGCTCCCTGTACTAGCGTCGTATCTTCCGGAAGTTGAACGTGCTTCTTTCGGCAAACTGTTCTATGTGAGCATGAACTTAAACTGTCTGCAGGCACATGTGCCTTTCGTTTAATACAAGAAAACCACAGCTTTCGTTCATGTGATTGTACTTTTAAACTTATTCGAAAATGCTCCAGATCTCAGTACACTTGTGGCCGTACAAAATACCAAGCTATTGTTGTTAACGTGCTCGCACATTGTCGTGATGAATTGCAGCGGGAACTGTACAAAGCACACGCATTATTATTCTTTCTAATGCATCTAGTCATTGAAACACAAAAAAATCTTCCCTGTTCTTGTCCGATACTTCTTGCCTCTTGAAGCCATATGTGTGAAAATTTTCCAGTTTAAAATGGAGCCTGGTGAAGCTCCAGATATTGCTGGAAACTATCTATGTGATACTGTCGTAGAAAATAATTTAAATGATATCTTTGTAGCAGAAAACTGCCAACATAAACTTTGGTGGACGATCTCGAAGACTGACAAACAATGTTTTTAGCTTGTCATGGCATTATTGGTGCAGGATGTGCAGCGCACGTGGTGCATAGCGCTATAAAGACAGCTGTACGTTGTTTATCCGTCGATGTAGTGTAAAGCATGTCGTTCACAAGATTTATTATTACTTCAACATATATTCTGCCCGTGTAATTTTTTAGACGTGCGAACGTCGAAATGGCAGATATTGAGATAACCGGTCGCGGAACTGAAAAGCAGCTACAATCGCTTATTGGAGGAAAGGCGTCAGTACCAGATGAGATACCTGTAAGATTCTATAAAGAATATGCGAAAGAACTTGCTCCCCTGTTTAGCAGTAATTTATCGTAGATCACTTGAGCAACGAAAGGTACCGAACGACTGGAAAAAGCGCAGGTCATTGCTGTTTTTAAGAAAGGCCATAAGACAGATATACACAATTATAGTCCTATATCGTTGACGTCAATCTGTTGTAGAATTATGGAACATGTTTTATGCTCTAGAATTATGACTTTTGGTTCAAAATGGGTCTGAGCATTATGGGACTTAACATCTCAGGTCATCAGTCCCCTAGAACTTAGAACTACTTAAACCTAACTAACCTAAGGACATCGCACACATCCATGCCCGAGGCAGGATTCGAACCTGCGACCGTAGCGGTCGCGCGGTTCCAGACTGAAGCGCATAGAACCGCTCGGTCACCAGCGGCCGGCTATGACGTTTTGGGAAAACGAACATCTCCTCTATAAAAATCAACTAGGATTCAACAAACAGGGATCCTGCGAAACTCAGCTCGCTTTGTTCCTTCACGAGGTCCACAGTGTAGTGGACAACGGCGCTCAGGTTGATGCAGTGTTCCTTGATTTCAGTAAGGCATTTGACACTGTCCCGCATTGCCGTTTAATGAAAAAAATGCGAGCTTATGGAGTATCGGAGCAGACCTGCAATTGGATTCAAGACTTCCTTGCAGATAGAACTCTACACGTCGCTCATAGCAGTACAAAATCGACTGATGTACTGGTAATATCCGGAGTAACACAGGGAAGTGTGACAGGACCTTTGCTGCTTACAATATATATAAATGATATAGTACAAAGTGTCGGATGCTCTTTAAGGCTATTCGCAGATGATGCAATTGTATATACCAAAATGGCAATGCCGGAAGATAGTAAGAATTTGCAGAACGATCTGCAGAAAATTGATTACGGGTGCAGGCTCTGGCAGTTGACTCTGGACGTAAATAAATGTAACATATTGCACATACGTAGGAAAAGAAATCCACTGCTGTACAGTTACAGTACTGATGACAAACAGCGACCTTAAGTGGAATAACCATATAAAACAGACAGTGGAAAAAGTAGACACCAGACTCAGATTCATCGGAAGAATCTTAAGGAAATGTAACTCATTGACGAAAGAAGTGGCTTATAAGGAGCTTGTTCGCTCGATTCTTGAGTATTGTTCACCTATCTGGGATCTCTATCAGGTAGGACTGATAGAGAAGATCCAACGAAGAGCGGCGCGTTTCGTCACGGAATCGTTTAGCTTGCGAGAGAGCGTTACGAAGATGCTAAACAAACTCTACTGCCAGATGTTACAAGAGAGGCGTTGTGCATCACGGAGAGAGTTTCTATTGAAATTTCGGGACAGCATTTTTCAGGAGGCCGGACAACGTATTACTTCCCCCCCCACATACATCTCGCGTATTGACCACGAGGAGAAAATTCGAGAAATTAGAGCCAATCTACATCTACATCTACATGATTACTCTGCAATTCACATTTAAGTGCTTGGCAGAGGGTTCATCGAACCACAATCATACTATCTCTCTACCATTCCACTCCCGAACAGCGCGCGGGAAAAACGAACACCTAAACCTTTCTGTTCGAGCTCTGATTTCTCTTATTTTATTTTGATGATCATTCCTACTATGTAGGCTGGGTTCAACAAAATATTTTCGCATTCGGAAAAGAAAGTTGGTGACTGAAATTTCGTAAATAGATCTCTTCCATCCCAACTCGCGTATCATATCTGCCACACTCTCTCCCCTATTACGTGATAATACAAAACGAGCTGCCCTTTTTTGCACCCTTTCGATGTCCTCCGTCAATACCACCTGGTAAGGATCCCACACCGCGCACCAATATTCCAACAGAGGACGAACGAGTGTAGTGCAAACTGTCTCTTTAGTGGACTTGTTGCATCTTCTAAGTGTCCTGCCAATGAAACGCAACCTTTGGCTCGCCTTCCCCACAATATTATCTATGTGGTCTTTCCAACTGAAGTTGTTCGTAATTTTAACACCCAGGTACTTAGTTTAATTGACAGCCTTGAGAATTGTACTATTTATCGAATAATCGAATTCCAACGGATTTCTTTTGGAACTCATGTGGATCACCTCACACTTTTCGTTATTTAGCGTCAACTACCACCTGCCACACCATACAGCAATCTTTTCTAAATCGCTTTGCAACTGATACTGGTCTTCGGATGACCTTACTAGACGGTAAATTACAGCATCATCTGCGAACAACCTAAGAGAACTGCTCAGATTGTCACCCAGGTCATTTATATAGATCAGGAACAGCAGAGGTCCCAGGACGCTTCCCTGGGGAACACCTGATATCACTTCAGTTTTACTCGATGATTTGCCGTCTATTACTACGAACTGCGACCTTCTTGACAGGAAATCACGAATCCAGTAGCACAACTGAGACGATAGCCCGTAGGCCTGCAGCTTGATTAGAAGTCTCTTGTGAGGAACGGTGTCAAAAGCTTTCCGGAAATCTAGAAATACGGAATCAACTTGAGTTCCCCTGTCGATAGGGGCCATTATTTCGTGCTAATAAAGAGCTAGCTGCGTTGCACAAGAACGATGTTTTCTGAAGCCATGTTGATTACGTATCAATAGATCGTTCCCTTCGAGGTAATTCATAATGTTTGAATACAGTATATGTTCCAAAACCCTACTGCAAACCGACGTCAATGATATAGGTCTGTAGTTCGATGGATTACTCCTACTACCCTTCTTAAACACTGGTGCGACCTGCGCAATTTTCCAATCTGTAGGTACAGATCTATCGGTGAGCGAGCGTTTGTATATGATTGCTAAGTAGTCAGCGTAATCTGAAAGGAACCTAATCGGTATACAATCTGGACCTGAAGACTTGCCCGTATCAAGCGATTTGAGTTGCTTCGCAACCCCTAAGGTATCTACTTCTAAGAAACTCATGCTAGCAGCTGTTCGTGTTTCAAATTCTGGAATATTCCATTCGTCTTCCCTGGTGAAGGAATTTCGGAAAACTGCGTTCAATAACTCCACTTTAGCGGCACAGTCGTTGGTAACAGTGCCATCGGCACTGCGGAGCGATGGTATTGACTGCGTCTTGCCGCTTGTGTACATACGACCAGAATTTCTTCGGATTTTCTACCAAATTTCGAGACAATGTTTCGTTGTGGAACCTATTAAAGGCATCTCGCATTGAAGTCCGTGCCAAATCTCTCGCGTCTGTAAATTTTAGCCAATCTTCGGGATTTCTCGTTCTTCTGAACTTCGCATGCTTTTTCCGTTGCCTCTGCAACAGCGTTCGGACCTGTTTTGTGTACCATGGGGGATCAGTTCTATCTCTTACCAGTTTATGAGGTTTGAATCTCTCAATATGAATCTCTCAATACAGAGGTTTAACGTCAACCATTCTTCCCACGCACTACTCGCGAGTGGAACAGGGTTTAGAGGCATCAGTTAATGGTACTGAAAGTATCCTCCGCCATACACGATCAGGTGGTTTGCGGAATATGATGTAGATGTAGATGAAAATACTTATTTTAAGTGTTATCATAGACGCAAGAATATTTTTATTTATTACGCCAATATTCATCCACGAGCATGACTTTCGCCTGCAATTAGGCCTCTAAGAAGAGACAGTAATTTCTTCCATCCTGCAAGACATCTTAAAATATATATGTGCTAATCATCAAGATTTAATAGATAGGCTGTATGATGGAGAGACTGTATGATCGGCAACCACAGAAAATTAGAGATAAATTAATGATGTTAGCGTAACATAATAGTGATTTCTATTATGTATACACATGTGTAATAATCGAACAGTTGACCTTTTTTTAAGCACCGAGTTTGCTGAAAAATACGGTTTGTGTGACTTCAGTATTGGTACGTTGCATTGTATTTTTCTTACGTTGCGAGGAAGACTGTTCATGGCGCCAATTTAGTTTCAACAAGAATTCATGCTTTAATTCCAGTACTGGAAGTAGCAGTTATCTCTCATTACATAAATCTCATCCCGATTCACATTCTTTGTGTTTGCTGTTGGGTTGCCTCCTAGCAAAATCGACCAACAGACCTAACACAATTGGCGACCGATTTTCCAGGACAAAGTCATAGCTAAACATGAACAGACTTGTTCTAGCGAATGTTAAACGAACAAACGAAAAAATTTTGCCATTATTGTGTAAGAGAAAAACTAATTATTGTATATTTTCTTATTGCATGAATACGAAAGCAACAAAAGCCTAATTTTATGGAAACGAGGACCAGATAATTAAAAAGACCAATTTATCCACCAACAGGAGACTTAAGTGAGCTGCTTGACTACGCATAGATGGTAGGAAATTTGCGCAATGGTTTGCATGATTACACCTAGTAGCGCCTGTCTTGTCGTATTTAGCTTTCTTTCCCTTTCCTCGCCGTTTACCTACTAGAAAATTTATTAATCGATAGGAATCAAAACTCATCCCAAACGTTGACTCATCAGTATAGTGTAAATTATTACGAAAATTTCAATCATTTGTGTCGTAATACCCCAGATCACGTGATATGGGGTAGTACTTTTAGACAACTCACGGAATTTTTCGGAACACTATTTCACAGAAAATTGCAAGGTTTCAGATGCAAGATTTATTTACATAACAATTTTTTCTACTGATTTTTCTTTTTTTTATGATTGTTAGTACGATCAAAATGACTGACCAAAATTACCCATTGTTGATCGTAATACAGAATGTGCAGTCAGCCAAGATGGCGGTGATTTGCACGAACAGACAAATGAAAACGAAGCGCCAACCGCGCAGCTAGCAGAATGCCGACATAAATCAGAGATATGTACGACAGATGTGACAAATGATAGCACAGATACACAGACAAACTAGGACGATACCATGACGACTGTCGATGAGACTGTATCACGCACCTCCCGAAACGATATAATGCTGCTAAACGAAACAGAGGAATATGAAACAGCACTGTATTTTGGCAACATAGGACGTACACCGATTATCGGTAATCCGAATATTAACATGCAAGGTACAACTAATAGCAACGATAACAGTACCACCCATGCGCTATTACAGCAATTACTGACAACTGTGAACGATGTGAACACGAAATTAAATACAGTTAAACAACTGCTTAGTAACTTGAACACAAAATGTAACGATTTGTCACAAGGTTTTTCAGATTTCAAAACTGAAAAAAAACGTGTGTTGGAGGATTTCCAAAACAATGTCATACAACAGTTCAGTGATCTGACAGAAAATATACACACGGAGATACTTGCAAATTTAAAAGAAATGAAAAAACAACTAGAACAGACGGTTATTTCTGGCGTTAAAGAAAGTATTGATGTTTGGAACGAAAAGGTAGGTTCAGTCAGTGACAATCAAGAACACGTAGAAAGTGAATTAAAGAAAATCACGGACACGAATAATAGTAAAAGCACAAATCAAAACCAAATGAGTAATACTGAAAAGGAAGTGGGCGCTACTGTCGACAAGCTACACAACCACTATGAAGGGTTACCATTGGCAGTGGAGGAGCTAACATTAAGAGTAGAAAGCTGGAACTAGAATCTGAATGTGCCAAAAGTGAAAGAACTTAGATAGGGAAAAATTTAGACGATATAACCATAAGAGTAGAAACAGGTACAGTAGAAGAAAGTAGTACATTAGCGCAGAAGGTAGTATCTGAATGCAAAGCGGATGTATGTAGACGTGGTAGAATAGGCCATGAAGAAATCATCAAATGAAGTAGATCAGGTTGCAAATATTCAAATACCTGTGCCCAAGACGGATCCATGTAATAGCTATCTACATCTTGTCACAAGCCCGATAACGAGCACAATTGAAGATTACAAAATTCGTAATTTACCTACAGCAGTACATACAACACATGTGAAATTGCCACACAGTGTTCCGCACACTTGTAATAACACACGAATGTCAGATAATACCACATGTTTAACATCCATCTTCGTTGATAAAGGGTTGCTTAGACATAGGCAGGTTCCCACGTATTCGACAGATGGAAAGCATATGAACCCGGTAGATTTCATCAGTGCTTTCCGCAACGTATTTCCGCGTAACTGGATAGAGGCTCAAAAGATAAGATTTGTTGTTGGTTACAGCCAAGGTGACGTTCTTCTGTGGGCCACTGCACTGAAACGGCAGAACGTTGTCACAGTTACGAGCAATTTTAACGTGCTTTCTTAGACAAGTACTAGTCGGAAGCCGTTCAAGAAAGAGTAAAACGTGAAGTCTTTATGTGGAGTCACCGCCAGACACCACACTTGCTAGGTGGTACCCTTTAAATCGGCCGCGGTCCGTTAGTATACGTCGGACCCGCGTGTCGCCACTATCAGTGATTGCAGACCGAGCGCCGCTACACAGCAAGTCCAGAGAGACTTCCTAGCACTCACCCTAGTTGTACAACCGACTTTGCTAGCGATGGTTCACTGACAAAATACGCTCTCATTTGCCGAGACGATAGTTAGCATAGCCTTCAGCTACGTCATTTGCTACGATCTAGCAAGGCGCCATTACCAGTTACTATTGATACTGAATCATGTACCGTCAAGAGCGACGCTGATCATTAATGGATTAAAGTTAAGTATTCCACCAGCTACGTCCGTTTTTCTAAAGTCTAATTTCCTTGTCCTGTTCCAGACCTCACGCCAGCCTGCGTGAGCTAAAATGCGTGCCTTTCGGCTTCCTCTAATAATACGGTGTTGGCTCTCCTGCCAACCCACAACATTGGCGACGAGGCAACACCGCGTTCGTAACTATACTGCCCTGATTTACTTGTGTAATGGCTTCGCCACCATCTGCAGATGTACTGTCCGAATTTTATCCCTTACAGAATCAGCAGAAGCAGGCCTTACTGGATGCCCTTGGACAGCTCGTCCAGGGACAACATGCAATGCAAAACGATGCGGCAGCCGCCGCTCCACCGCTAACACAGCCACAACACGCAGTTGCACCAACTTTTCGTCCTTTTGATGCTGCACTGGAAAGCTGGATGGAGTGAGCACGCCAATTTGGATTCCATCTCGCCGCCTACAGAATTCAAGGTAACGAGCGGCAGCCTTTTTTGTTATCCTCCGTAGGGGTGCACACGTACCGTGTGATAGTCAAATTATTTCCCTGACACGACGTAGCAACTCTGTCTTACGACGAAATTTTGTCTGCATTAGATGCATATTTCAAAGAATCAGTCAATGTAGTTGCCAAACGATATACCTTCTTTCGTACAAAACGTATGGCAGGTCAGACTAATCGGGAGTGGGTTGCAACCTTGCAAGGCCTTACTAGGGATTGTGCTTTTGAGTGTCAATGTGGACTCCCTTATTCAGATACTATGGTGCGTGATGCAATTGCACAGAACATTTCTGATGTCCGTATAAGGGAACAGATTTTGAAACTAGTCAATCCCTCCCTTCAACAAGTGATGGACATATTGGATCGGCAGGTCACACTTGACTTTGCTCAGGACTCATTTGAAACTTAGCCAACCGTGTGTCAGGTTAAACGGCCCGCCGGGCGAGGTGCACGGGACAGTAAACAGTCCTCGCGCCCAGCTGCGCCGCTGCCGACAGGCTCTCAGCCACGTGTACCGCGCCAGCAAGCAAATGCAGTGCTAAACTCATGCCCGCGGTGTGCTACTAGACATTCGCGTGAGAATTGCCCGTCATGCCAGGCTATTTGCTTTTTCTGTAATAAAAAAGGACATGTTCAGAGTGTTTGCCAGAAAAAGCTTGGATCGGAAACTCAGAATCATTCCAGGCCCTTTGCTTCGCGCCGGAATCGGAATCGAACCAAGGATACTCAGGCTCGCGACACTTCGCCCATGGAAATTCATATAGTTCATGCCACTCTGCCCAGTGCTACTCTCTCTAACAGTGACTGTGTTCGTCCCACAAATAGTGTGCGTCGACATCGCCGGAACTCCCGTCAAGTCGCAAGTGATTTTGTACCAGTGTCAGTTCACGTTGCACGAGACAGTCGCTCTTGTCGTCAGCAGGGCAATAAACTTTTTGTGGACTTGGACATTAATGGCAAAGTGATACCATTCCAGCTCGATACCGGGGCTGCAGTTGCACTGATCACTCAAGGCACTTACAAACTGCTGGGCACACCTCTGTTGTGTGCTGCAACTGTTAAGTTAACTACCTATTCAGGTCACAAGATCCCTGTGTTAGGACAGTGCAGCCTTCTTGCAACATACAAGGGACAAACAAAACTTGTGTCATTTTACGTCCTTCGTTCTTCTTCTGCAGTGAACTTGTTTGGTTTCGATTTATTTCAGTTGTTTAACTTGTCTATAGTAAATCAGGTCCTATCAGTGAACCAGACTGTGCCTTCCGACAGTGTTTCTTGTCTATGTGAAGAATTTGCAGACATTTTTGCACCGGGCCTCGGTTGCGCTAAGAACTATAAAGCACATTTGGAACTGATAGTCAACGCACAACCGCCATTTTTCAGAGCGCGCAATGTTCCCCACGCATTGCGTGATGAGGTCGCAAAAACATTACACGATTTGGAATCACAAGGTGTAATTGAAAGCGTGCAGGCTTCTCTCTGGGCATCACCCTTAGTAATTTTGCCAAAACCTTCGGGAAAATTTAGACTTTATGTGGACTTCAAGGCAACAGTGAATCCACAACTAGTGACTGCAACTTTTCCTTTACCCCGCCCGGAAGATCTTTTTGACAAACTGTGCCCGGGTAAATATTTTTCGAAGTTGGACCTAGCAGATGCGTACTTGCAAATACCGGTGGACGAAGAATCCCAGCGCGTTTTGGTGGTTAACACGCATCTTGGTTTGTATCGATTCAAACGACTGCCATTCGGGTGTGCATCCGCCCCTGCATTGTTTCAGCAATATCTACAAACTGTTTGTGCATCGGCCCCTACAGCAGCAAACTATCTGGACGATATTGTGATCTCTGGAATAACTGAAGAAGAACATTTAGCCAATCTCAGAACATTATTTCAGGTCTTGCGACAAAATGGTCTGCGCTTGCGGAAGGACAAATGTGTGTTTTTTGCTCGTGACTTACCCTATCTGGGACATGTACTCAATGCCCAAGGCATACATCCCAGTCCAGAGCACCTCCGTGCCATACAAGGCTTGCCTTCGACGCAGAATTTGAAGCAGCTACATAGTGTGCTGGGAAAAATAAATTACTATAACTAATATGCGCCACATGCCTCTTCCATTTCAGCTCTGCTTCATCGCTTACGCCGTAAAGGTGTTCCGTTCGTCTGGACGACGGAATGCGAACGCGCCTTTCGCCAGTTGAAATCGGCGTTGCTTTCCAATACTTGCCTTACGCCATTCGATCCCCACAAGCCCCTTTTGTTGATGGTGGATGCATAGGATTTCGGGATCGGTGCTGTGCTTGCGCACAAAGATGGTTCGCACGATCGCCCTATTGCCTGTGCATCCAAATTGCTCTCGTCTTCGCAACGAAATTATTCACAGATCGAGAAAGAAGCATTGGCTCTCGTATTTGGTGTTACAAAGTTTCATGATTTCTTGTATGGTCATCACTTTACCTTCATCACAGACCACAAACTTTTGACATCGCTTTTTCATCCGACCAAGCCCCACTCCACGTACAGCACAGAAATTCATTCGCTGGTCTATTTTCCTCTCGCAGTACCACTACGATATCTTGTATCGGTCCACTGCTAAGCACGGAAACGCCGGTGCGTTGTCCCGTTTGCCTGTTGCTGAGGATAGAGCATTCGATTCCTTCGAACTTGCTTGCATGCTCATTGATTCGGAAACCGATGACGTGGTCGAATCGTTTCCGATTGATTTTCGTCGTGTAGCTACAGCCACAGCTGCCGACCCTGTCCTTGCTACCGTTCTGCGTTTTGTTGCTATGCAATGGCCCTTGTCAAAGTCACGGATTGGGGATCCGTTGGTTTGCCGATTTTTTGCTCACAAGGAGAGACTTTTTGTATGGCATGGTGTTTTGCTGTTGCGTTCTGATAATGATCAGTCCAGGGTCGTGGTCCCACGTTCGTTACAGTCCTCTGTCTTACGGCTTTTCCACCAAGGACATTGGGGTATAGTGAGAACGAAACAACTTGCTCGTCAGCACTGTACTTGGTTCGGAATCGATGCCGCGATTACGAATATGTGCTCTTCTTGTATGGTGTGTGCCGAACAACAATCAGCACCACCACGGAAATTCTTTGCATGGACAAAAGCCACTTCCCCTTGGCAACGCTTACACATCGATTTTGCTGGTGCATTCTGGAATGCTCGATGGTTGGTTGTGGTAGATTCATTCAGTAATTTTCCTTTTGTTGTCCGGATGTCTTCCACGACGTCATCTGCTACCATCCAAGCGTTATCCGCTATCTTTTGCATTGAAGGTCTTCCACAGACTATTGTTTCTGACAATGGCCCACAATTCATGTCCGCAGAATTTCAGTTATTCTGCAAGACCAATGGTATTCACCATCTGACGTCCGCGCCGTTTTCGCCACAGTCAAACGGTGCCGCTGAACGATTGGTCAGGACTTTCAAGTCACAGATGTTGAAGTTGAAAGAGTCGCATTCTCGGGAGGACGCGTTATTGCTCTTTTTGTCCTCGTATCGCTCTCAGCCCCGAGATGGTCGCTCGCCGGCTGAGTTGCTCCACGGTCGCCCTCATCGAACCTTGATGTCATTGCTACATCCGCCGCATCAGGTTCCTGTGCAGCGGCAGACACCTGCTTTTGCCCCAGGCGACGTTGTCTGCTACCGCAACTATCGAGGTTCACGACGTTGGCTCGAAAGGCGCATTCTTCGCTGCCTCGGCCGCGCTATGTATCTGGTTTTGGGGGCCTCTAGTGAGGTGCGTAGGCATCTCAATCAGCTGCGCCTCTGTCGTCGCACGGGATCTGCCGCTCCCCGTCTGCTTTCAGCGACGGTGCCGTCCGGTCAGCGTCCTGGGGACCCATCTACTGGCTCGCCTCAGCCCCAGTGTTATCGACGCTGCCTTCCATTTTGCCCCATGGCGACGCGCCGCTGCCACCGCCGCCGCCGCCTGTGCTCCCGCCGTCGACGCCCGCCGTGGACGCGTCGCTGCAACCGCCCTGGGTCACGCGCAGCCGATCGCTTCCCGTGACCAGTTGTCCTTCGACATGGAACTCTTGCCCGCTGCGGACTATATGTCGTCTTCGCCCGTCGGGTGCCCCGGCCCGATGGAGGTCGACCCATCGGCCCCCCCTGTCTCTCTACGGGCGCATACACCGCATGTTGGCGTGCACCCCGGAGCAGGTTTTCAGGCGTTTCCTAGCTCCCCGCGGTCCGAATGGCAGGGTGCGGGTGGCACAGCCTCGCCTGTTGTTAGGCTACCCACCTCGTCGCATGCGTCAACATGGGGTCCGCCCCACGGCGGGCCGAAGCCTTATGCCACAACCGTACGCCGATTTGCGGGGGAGGAGTGTGGTGTCACCGCCAGACACCACACTTGCTAGGTGGTACCCTTTAAATCGGCCGCGGTCCGTTAGTATACGTCGGACCCGCGTGTCGCCACTATCAGTGATTGCAGACCGAGCGCCGCCACACGGTAGGTCTAGAGAGACTTCCTAGCACTCGCCCCAGTTGTACAACGTACTTTGCTAGCGATGGTTCACTGACAAAATACGCTCTCATTTGCCGAGACGATAGTTAGCATAGCCTTAAGCTATGTCATTTGCTACGACCTAGCAAGGCGCCAGTGCCAGTTACTATTGATACTGTAATCATGTACCGTCAAGAGCGACGCTGGTCATTAATGGATTAAAGTTAAGTATTCCACCAGCTACGTCCGTTTTTCTAAAGTCTAATTTCCTTGTCCTGTTCCAGACCTCACGCCAGCCTGCGTGAGCTAAAACGCGTGCCTTTCGACTTCTTCTAATAATACGGTGTTGGCTCTCCTGCCAACCCACAACACTTTAACCCGGCACCATTTAATAGCAAGCATGGAAGCTTTCGGGGTTATTTCGAAAAGTATTTAAATACGACCAGCTATTGGACCAATCCAATATCACAGGTGGATGTACTGAAGATATTAAAGAACCGACTTCCGCCACAAGAAGGGAAAAATTAGAAACCTCACCAGAACATGACCCTGAGTACTTTTTGTCAGTTTTGGATTCCATTGGCCTGATTTATGAAGAGGTAACATAAAGCTGCAGTTAAACAAACGCCTAAACCCGTCTTTGGAAACCAACCTGTAAATAATAGTGTTACTACACGACAAGCATGGCAACCATATCCGACACAGTACATACGAAAAGGGAAAGGATATGGTAATGGGAATGGAAAACAAAAGATTTAAGCGAGGTTATCAGAGCATCATGAACATTGACAATGGACAAGCGAACTGCGGTCCGCTTGTACCACGCTATCCGCTGCCCGTAACTATAATACGTTCATCATAAGAATAAACCTGATGTAAACATTGCACTATGTATTCCTCCGCGTTTGCGGTAACCTCATTGGATTTCAGTTTCACGTGGGACTGCAGCCAACCTGACTCAAGTACTGTCAGGTACGATAATAAGGGTGCGTTTTGTACTGTGCGTTGCGCGCTCATCAACTTGGCGACAATATGGGACAGCAAAAACCGGCACATTTAACTTGGATAGCACTGGCCGGTCAGCTGGTACAGCTAGCCTGCAGTGACACGCCTAGTTGCGACTTACACGTAAAAAGAGATGATCAGAGGAGCAATACGGCTTCAATGTCATTTATTTTTTAAACAGAATCAAATAATACACTGCAAATCTCCCACAATATGCTTCTTGGACGACTAGACGCAAACCGCAACACGTTATCGTTTTTAGCTAACGTACTGTTGTAATTAAAAACAAAAGTTATGAAAATTCCTGACTTAACCACAGGGTAATTTTTCTGCATGAGCTGTGTGTAACGTAAGAGAGTATTGAGGGATTTCACAGTATAGTTAAATATTGAAGCTACGAAGGTATTACTTACAGTCAGTCGTCTGGTAATCTCTTAGCTCTTTCCTTATCCGAATCCGAGAAATACATTTCAGTTCTGGAAGTGTCACCTGCTACGTTGATAACGAGCCTATCGACAACAGAATCCACGAAGCCAACCAGGCGCAGCATTTTCTCTGCTTCTTTTATGACGAGCCGTTCTGTACCCCGCCAGCGTTCGGCAGTGACGTGGCCTCAGGTCAGTTCTATTGGGTTCATATTGTAATGGAACAGTAGCAAATGTAATAATGCAGCATTTGTATGATGTGCTCGATACTGTGAAAACGATTGTTTTTCATGATTCTACGATACTTACCTACCTCCGCGTTATAAAGTAATGGACATGGTCCAAATAAAGAGGATTTGGTTTTTCATTTTTGCCTTTTCTTAACGTAAACAACTTTTATGAACAATCTTTCATAAAACATCGATGCTAAAGAATTTGTATTTGAAATGAAAACAGGAATTTCGCGTCCAATATATAATTAGAAACAAGAAGACGCGTATTATCATAAAAATGATGAGTTTTATAATTACGAGATGTAGGTACTTCAAATTGAACGAGAAAAAAAATAATACTCGGGAGTTTGAACTATAGCAAGAATATCCGCATGTGGTTGATCACAGTACTGGTGTTATATTTTTTTAGTAATTATTATGATTTGTATCACAAACCATTGCTCTGTATAGTATTTTGTATACCTTTGAAAAAGAATTAAACGAAATTTAAAAAAAGAAAAGTTTGTTTAATTGTGATATGAATTTTTAATTTAGGATGAATTTTTTAAAAGGGTGTAAATCAATGAAGTTTATAATTCAATTACACATTGCATAATTACTTAAGTTGAAAACCCTTCTCACATAAACTCAGAGATTGCTGTACTAATCTCATAAAACCACCAAAAAGCATCTATGTTTCGTAGTTTGGAGTTGACACAGTTTTTTGTGTGTCCTGAAAAATTTACTCAGCATGAGATACGCCCTTTTAAAAAAACTCGATTCAAACAGATTAAATATGTGAGAAATTGCTGCGGTTGAGTCTGTTTTTGCACGCTCTTGTCTAGTAATTGAGTCGTCAAAACGGAGGGCAGGTAAAATTATTGCAAATCTGCATCTGCAAACTTCTCTGTCAGTCCCATCAGCTGTAAATACTGAGTTCAAATGCTCGCCATTTGATTTGAAAATAGCCGTAAAAAAGATAAGGCCAAGGAGTGCTTTCAACTCCACAATATCAATATCTACTACCAAATATTTGTTATCTCTAAAGTTATTTCTTATGCCTGCTATTTTTTTATTTGAGCATAATAATACTTCTTCTAAAATATCATTTGTAAAAATACAAGACTAAGCATCTAGCTCAGAGCAACTTTTTCCAAGTAGTTTAGCAGGACCTATAACTCCTGGTAAATGGGTTCATACATTTATGGCAGGTGGAGTGGAACACCACTTGCACCTATTTTTTCCAAAATAATTCTGAGCTGTCATGCCCTGAGATGCAACATTTTCCTGCACACTGCATCCTTGTTCTTAATTTCCCAAAGAAATACCTGATTCGGCTTCATATTCCTGACTGTCATCAGTACCATTATCTAACTCCAAATTCAAATTACGATCAGTTTCCAAATCTGGATCAAAGTCCTGGTCACTTCCACAATCGCTCATAGCACCTTCCAGCCATTGCAGAAAATTGGCATCATTAACATTCATCGAGTGTCGTTGTGAATATGCCATTTTTGTCTGAAACAATATCAATTATTTTTAATAAAAGAGTTTCAGTAATGGTATGGTGGGATCACACGGATCCCATGCTCCACTAATAATTGAATAAAACTCATAAATCACTTACCGCAGAACAACCACTTCTGTCAACAGCTCAGAAGCTACTGCCTGAAAGGTACTGTGAACCACAGCTCCTAATAGCGGCCCCTGTGGGAATAACAGAATAATATAAGTGGCTGGAGTTCCCAGGACCCCACCATACTGGTTAAGGGCTCTGGTTGTCATATCTACCCGGGACCTCATTGGCGCACTCTGAGATGGGGGAGTGGATAAGAAGTAAAAAATTTATTTAATATAATTACCTTTTATTTAGAACAATTACAATGAACTTGTTGCGGCAGAAGTACTTGGTACACCATATTTTCCCGATTTTAACCTTTGTAGCAAGTCTTTTTTCCCTTGTACGTATTTACAAAACTCAATGCAACTCAGCTTGTAGTTAAACTGGCACTGTACGATTGAATGCCGGCCGCTGTGGCCGAGCGGTTCTAGGCGCTTTAGTCCGGAACTGCACTGTTGCTACGGTCGCTGGTTCGAATCCTGCCTAGGACATTGGTGTGTGTGATGTCCTTAGATTAGTTAGGTTTAAGTAGTTCAAAGTCTAGGGGACTGATGACCTCAGATGTTAAGTCCCATAGTGCTTAGAGCCATCTGAACCATTTGTAAGATTGATTCTACAGTCTCTGGCAGCAGTCGATTTGATGGTCTTCAGTTTCCTTAAGAAAATAAATCCACCTTACTTCCACGGAGTGTTTAGACTTCCATTCCTCCGAGTCACGCTTAGTTTCTAGAAAGCTCTTCAGACACATATGATTCTGAAAACAATTGTCGACTGGCATCTTAACCATATTTTTAATCAGGTACATAATAGTGTTTTCAGTGATCACCGTTTCTGGGGTTTCAGATAGCGTCATCCAATCAGATACGTGATGTATATTAAAAGAAATAGCTTGTGTAATCAAATGCTGTGGTATAGAAAGCCATTGTCGCGACCTCAAATTTCGAAGTGAACTCAATTATTTATTGAATATAGAACAACTAAAAGAAACATCTTTTCAGCCTTGTAGTTCGATGTGTCGGTGCCTATGCCGTAAAATGAAACTTCTTGCAATTGTCTTATGCCTTCGGACATGGTGTGTGGTGCGAGAATATTTTTAACAATTGCTGTAGCTTTGTTCCTGGCTGTGGATTGCTTGGCGGCGACTTTGCAGTCAGGATATAATGCGGCATTCAGTTTTACGGTACTATCGAGGGAACTGCAAGATTGATGATGCTTGACAACGAGTAATTCTTCCTGGGTACCTTCTTTATTGATGAATGTAGAAATAGGCTTTGATGACGATGCTACCGTGAATCTGTTGTATGATTCTTCGTAGAAATGTGATGCCTCACATCTGCCTTACCACTGTGAGTTACTAAGATGAAACAGCTATAAATCTCATACAACGCATGCTGACCCATATGCCTTTTCTTGAAAAAAGACCATTCTTTTGTGTAATCATCCGAAAAGCGACCTTTTCTTTTTCCATCCTTAATCATTTTCGTAAGCTATGGCAAGTTTATTAGATGTTAAACAGTCGACAATAACACTTTAGTCATCGAAGTACTCGTCACTATACAGGGTGTTACAAAAGGGTGCGACCAAACTTTCAGGAAACATTCCTCACACACAAAGAAAGAAAATATGTTACATGGACATGTGTCCGGAAACGCTTACTTTCCATGTTAGAGCTCATTTTATTACTTCTCTTCAAATCACATTAATCATGGAGTGGAAACACACAGCAACTGGACGTACCAGCGTGACTTCAAACACTTTGTACAGGAAATGTTCAAAATGTCCTCCGTTAGCGAGGATACATGCATCCACCCTTCGTCGCATGGAATCCCTGATGTGCTGATGCAGCCCTGGATAATGGCGTATTGTATCACAGCCGTCCACAACACGAGCACGAAGAGTCTCTACATTTGGTACCGGGGTTGCGTAGACAAGAGCTTTCAAATGCCCTCATAAATGAAAGTCAAGAGGGTTGAGGTCAGGAGAGCGTGGAGGCCATGGAATTGGTCCGCCTCTACCAAACCATCGGTCACCGAATCTGTTGTTGAGAAGCATATGAACACCTTGACTGAAAGTGCAGGAGCTCCATCGTGCATGAACCACATGTTGTGTCGTACTTGTAAAGGCACATGTTCTAGCAGCACAGGTAGAGTATCCCGTATGAAATCATGGCGGTGAATCGAGGAAGTACAGTACATACTGACGAAACTAAAATGAGCTCTAACATGGAAATTAAGCGTTTCCGGACACATGTCCACATAACATCTTTTCATTATTTGTGTGTGAGGAATGTTTCCTGAAAGTTTGGCCGTACCTTTTTGTAACACCCTGTATACTTCACGCCCTATATACCCACAGTAAACATGTCAGACATTACTAACTTGCGCTCGTTGTTTGTATTGCGTTTAGAAAGAATCTCGTCTTATCAGATTGCTAATCAAATGGGAGCTGCCTGATTCTTCTTTTTTTTTTATTTATTGTGATTTCATTCCCCTGCCCCGTATGGGCAGGTGAGGTCTGTCAGCGGCACAATCCGCTGCCCTTCAACCGAATGACATGACAGCTAATACAATAAGAACATGATACATATAAAGGCGATAAAAAAGGGGAACATAAAACAGAGTAAGGGGAGATAATAGAGGTAAAAATACACTGACATGTAGACAGTCATGGGGGAACAATTAAAAAAGTCGACATAAAGTTAAAAAACAAACCTGGCAATTCTTCAAGCATAAAAAAAGACACTGAAGTCACATGCACAGCATTAAAAACACTCCAGAACAACACATTTTAAACCCACTTGGAGCACACACGATTAAGAATAAAACTGCCGGGTGGGACCAGCCGAGGGAGAGGCCTGAGAGGATGGAAAAGGAGGGAAGAGCAAGGTGCAGCAGAGGAGGGGGCGAGATGAAAAGAGTAGGGGCGTCAGCGGGTGCACCAAGAGGCAGGAGACAGGTGGGGTGGGAGGTGAAGAGGGAAGACAAGACAGGAGGGAGTGCAAGGACACTGCAGGGGAGCACAGGAGAGGGAGGGGGCGTAGGAGGGGAAAGCCGCTCAGGAGAAAGGAGGGGGAGGAGAGGGAGCCCTGAGGAGGAGGCAGAAGGAAGGTGGGGTTATAGTTGGTAGGACGGGTAGACGTCAGGGTGGAGCTCTTCATCTGGGAGGGGTAGATGCTGGAAGTTGCGTTGGGTAAGGAGGCGGAGGGTGTGGAGATGGAGAGACGGTGGGACACAACGGTAAAGGCACGGCAATGGGCTGGGAGTGGAGAGGAAGGTAGACACCAGGGGGTGAGGGGTATCGAGGCGGCGGACAATATACAGGGTGTGGATGTGTTCAAGGAAAAGGAGAAGGTGGGGGAAGGGGATGAGGTCGTAGAGGATGCATGTGAGGGACGGTAAGCGGATGCAGAAGGTGAGGCGGAGTGCATGGCGTTTGAGGATTTGGAGGGCTTTATAGAACTTGGGAGGGGCGGAAATCCAAGCAACGCTGGCATGACAAAGGATGGGGCGGATCAAGAATTTGTTGGTGTAAAGGATGGTGGTAGGATGCCCGATTCTTCGGCGTGGCGCTGCTTAAATAGTTCCAGCCCCGTACTACTGGAGAGGACTAGTATTTTTTCGAATGATGGCACTAGACGTAGAAGGTGGTTGGATCGCCGATATAGGATGCGCAACACGCAACGCCATCTATGAGACGACCTTGTCAATACAAAGTTGTTGACATAAATAAAACTAAGTGAGGCTGCACTTACACGTTGCGCTAGCATATGGCGTTAATTTAGTACTTGAGCCAAGCTCGTAGCAGTATTTTGCAAACTCGGGACAAAATTGGGTCTTGTCGGGATGTCGGGACAAGAAGGTCCATAACAGAGATGGTCCCAATATATTGGGATGGGTGGCAACCATACTTATACCGCTTCTCGTGAGCCAAATACCTGTTTTCTTCTGTGGAGTACAATACGTGTTCGCAGCGCAGGAACGCGTTAGTTTTAACGATCCTAAGTGTGATGAAATTGTTAGTCGGCGGATGGACTAAGATTTCTGTAATACAGATCAAGAAGTAGGAGAAAAAGACGAAGAGTTTACAACAGCTAGTGATCACAATACTGCTAGAGGACGATCGTTCAGAGTAAGAACTTCAGCGCAGTTGTAATGGCACCTTCTCCTCAAGTAAAATAAAAAAAGTTTGTTAAAACCTCATATGTTATGAGTCACGATAAAGAAAAAATGTAGATTCCAGCAATGAATGTTAATACTGCAGAGTTTATTTATTACTTACCGAAGGCAATTTTTGTGTGCAATTTTTTATCCTCAACTTTAGTTTTATGTGGAATTTTACTTGCAACAGAGGTACTGAAGTTTTTCATAATGTAAAATTCAGTTCTCTAACGATTCATTCACGTGCACTATTAAAAAAAATCGCGCAAAAGTATATGATTGAGTGTGATTAAAAGTAAAATCTGTAGGCTTTTTAGTGCATTAAAATCAGCAAAGTATATTTAAACAACATTTAAAAATTGTAAAAACGAATGTTACATACTTAAAATTTCATATGATTTATGCCTTAAATCTCGGTTTAAACCCAGGGGTCCCAAAGATCCCACCTCACAGTATACAATCCAGAAATGTCACCTGGTGAGTTATGGGTTAAAATAAAAAATTGCCTCTGTTTCAGTACCGAGGTGCGTGGATCCCTTATAATGGGTAAAAGCTGTAGTCACGATCACTTTGTGCGTGATTATGTGGCTGAACCTTGTTAGTGGATAACTTACATGGGTTTGTCAACATTCACTATCAAATCTCGCGTTTCGTCGCGTCAAATTCCCAGTGGCAACTAGTTGAAAGTGTAGCAGTGAAGTTGGCAAAACTAGTAACTTTAACTGTTTCGCTATGATTGTCACTTATGAGACCCCTGATACGTCATCAGAGAACCAGTACGAATTTGTTGCTTGTTACTAGCATGTGTCAATGTCCCACAGAGTAAAAGGAAGCCTGCTAATGGTCTGCAGAATTTTGATAATTACAACTTGCACGTGTAGGTTGCACTGTCTTCAAGTTCCTTTGCTAACCCTCTGCTCTGGTCCGTATTGTCGAATCGAATTAGTTGGAACCTGCAGTTAGGCAACTCAATGAAATTTGTAGCGGGGGCTGCCGGTGTGCTTTCCCGGACAATTTCTGACAGCAAACTGCACGAAAATATTGAGTTTGCTGCATCACAAACGGTGCCCATATTGACCACCTGTAGTGTGGGTTAAAAACTTGGGAGGGATATTCTATCCACTGACCTGTATGTCTTGTAGTATAAGTGGATTGTCTCCTGAAACCCAGGTGATTACTCGATCGATCCCATTCCTCCCAACAATGGAAAACGAAACGGCGGTTAATATTTTTTTCATATCGCTACTTGGTTGTGACATTAATTAAAAGCCTGCCGGAGTGGCCAAGCGGTTCTAGGCGCTACAGTCTGGAACCGCGCGACCGCTACGGTCGCAGGTTCGAATCCTGCCTCGGGTTTGATTGTGTGTGATGTCCTTAGGTTAGTTAGGTTTAAGTAGTTCTAAGTTCTAGGAGACTGATGACCTCAGAAGTTCGAATCCTGCCTCGGACTTGATTTGTGTGATGTCCTTAGGTTAGTTAGGTTTAAGTAGTTCTAAGTTCTAGGAGACTGATGACCTCAGAAGTTAAGTCTCATAGTGCTCAGAGCCATTTGAACCATTAATTAAAATAACCGTACAATAATTCTTTCAACGCGGAAAAAAGTTAGTGGTGAAATGATAAAAGATTAGGCAACGGAAGATTGCCGGTCTGAAATGAGTTCGGTTCAGTGGAAAGTGTATTTGTCCCCCGCCTTATTTCATTCAAACTGGAACCCGTAAGTGTCCTGTTAGGAAAATAAATGCCACTGTAGACCGTCACTCGAGGTTGTCGGGCCGTATGGCGAGCGACAATCAAGCTGGTATCCTACCACCGTCCAGGGTGTCTCCAGCGACGTCTTCGGCTTGGAATCTCATCGACTGGAGTAGAATTGTCTGAGGTCCCCTAGAACTTAGAACTACTTAAAACTAACTGACCTGAGGACTTCACACACATCCAGGTAGGATTCCAACCTGCGACCGTAGCGGTCGCGCGGTTCCAGACCCAGCATAGAAACCAAACTGCCTGACAACTAGGAATGATAGGTTTGGGGTGCCATTTCCTTTAATAGCAGGACCCCCTTTGGTTGTCATAGACGGCATTCTTACAGCACAGCGGTAGGTCGACGATGTTCTACGCCCCGTTTTGTTGCCTTTCGTGGCAAGCCATCCTAGGCTTACATTTCAGCAAGATAATGCCGACCCATACAGGGCGAGAGTTTCTACTGGTTGTCTTAGTGATTGTGAAACCTTTCCTTGGCCAGCAAGATCGCTACCTCTCTCCCCAGTTGAGAACGTTTGGCGTATTATGGACAGGATCCTCAAAGCAGCTCGGGATTTTGACGATCTAACACGCAAGTTAGCCAGAATTTGGCATGATATCCCTCAGGAGGACATCCATCAACTCTATCAATCAATACCAAGCCGAATAACTGATTACATAAAGGCCAGAGGTAAACCAACGTTGTATTGAATTGCCCAATTTGTGAAGTGCTTTCTCGACAAAATCATCAATTTTTCTGAAATTGTAAGCATTTATTTGTCTGTAAATGTACATCACGTCTGCCGATTTCCGCCCATTCGTGTAATTCATTCGTGGTGATCTTTTTTTTCTTTTTTTTTCTTTTTTTTTTTTTGTGGAATATGTTTACAGGGTTGCTAAGAAACGTGATTGACACCCTTGGTGATTTTAAGTTCTTTCTTTTTTTATTAAATTAGTTCATTAAAAAAAGGAGTGTACATACAATTTATACAATAAATGATAAACCTGAAACGCAATGTTAGAGTCTTTTAATTCGAATATTACTACAGAATGCTATTTTTCCTTCTAGCTGTCATAAAATTTCCTTTGCTATGGTCCGCAACACACGTACAGCCTAGGGGTCTATGCTATCTGTACTC
Source organism: Schistocerca piceifrons (assembly GCF_021461385.2). Taxonomy (NCBI): domain Eukaryota; kingdom Metazoa; phylum Arthropoda; class Insecta; order Orthoptera; family Acrididae; genus Schistocerca; species Schistocerca piceifrons. The sequence continues at coordinate 324,000,830 of NC_060140.1, forward strand.
GATAAGTCATCGAATGGTGCGTGGCGGTGGGTGCATAGCGTAGCGTAAAGTAACGTTTGTCGCCCCTTTCTATACCATTTAAGGTTGTTTCCTATACTATCTAAGGCTACGTGGAAGGAACGGCTGTCGGTACGTCTCAAAATGAGCTCGAATTCTGTTGCATAGCGTAGCATATAGTAACATTTATTGCCCCTTTATGTGCCATTTAAGGCTGCTTCCCACCATCTAAGGCTGCGTGGGAGAAATGTCTGTCAGTACGTCTCAAAATGATCTCGAATTCTGCTATTCATAGGGTGATGGTGGTTAAACAAAATACATAGAGAGCGTAACATGTATATTGATAGTACGGGCCCCATCTTTTTGTGACTTACAATTAAGCACATACGTAACGAATAGTGTAACGTTTAATCGATTTTCAACCAGCTCTTCAGTTAACCAATCTTGATAGCTCTGATTGACGATCAGTTAGTCGGACAAGAGTTTTGTAAACGATCGTCTTCGAGGATACGTTACACTACTCTACCATTCTTCCAAAGCCATTTTGTTATTTGGCTTCTCACTACTAGATTCGCGTTGTCTTCAAATATTAAAATGTTCTGCTTGGATATCCCAGGATATCAGAGATTGTGACTGACACTAGTCATTAATTGGCACTAATGTAATCGCACAATATCAGTATCAGTTGTTTCACCTGATAATGCAGTTATATATACGTCTTAGTTTCCCTTCCTCACCAAATGTCACCTAATGTCGCCGTGTTGCGACGATAAGTAAGGAGTTGGCTTGTGGTTACTACATTATCTGATAAAAAGTATTTGCAGACCTCTATGTAACGCAGAACTGACCACTATATACCATGTGAAGCGGACCCACCAGTACACAAAAACACGAAAACTACCGTGTTGTCAGTAGAGAAGCAATAACAAGAAAATGTGTCATCAGGAGGGCTCAGTGACTTCGAAAGGCGATTACTCATAGAAAATCACCTGAGTGACAAGTCCATCAGGGACGTTTCAACCCTACTAATGTTGCCCAAGACGACCGCTGGTGATGTGATTGCACGTGAAAATGCGAATTTAAGTCTCATCTTTACCTACGATAATGATGGAAGCTGAAGAAACAAATTAAAATTTGTTCTACCATCTGGTTAGCAAGATGTATGAGACAGGTGAAATACCCTGAGACTTTAAGAAGAATGTAATAATTCCAATCCCAAAGTAAGCAGGTGTTGACAGGTGTGAGAATTACCGAACTATCAGTTTAATAAGTCACGGCTGCAAAATACTGACACGAATTCTTTACAGACGAATGGAAAAACTGGTAGAAGCCGACCTCGGGGAGGATCAGTTTGGATTCCGTAGAAATGTAGGAACACGTGACGCAATACGGACCCTACGACTTATCTTGGAAGATAGATTAAGGAAAACCAAACCTACGTTTTTAGCGTTTGTAGACTTAGAGATGGCTTTTGACAATGTTGACTGGAATACTCTCTTTCAAATTCTGAAGAGGTAAAATACAGGGAGCGAAAGGCTATTTACAATTTGTACAGAAACCAAATGACAGTTATAATAGTCGAGGGGCATGAAAGGGAAGTAGTGGTTAGGAAGGGAATGAGACAGGGTTGTAGCTTATCCCCGATGTTATTCAATCTGTTTATTGAGCAAGCAGTAAAGGAAACAAAAGAACAATTCGGAGTAGGAATAAAATCCATGGAGAAGAAATAAAAACTTTGAGGTTTGTCGATGACATTGTAATTCTGTCAGAGACAGCAAAGGACCTGTAAGAGCAGTTGAACGGAATGGACAGTGTCTTGAATGGAGGATATAAGATGAACATCAACAAAAGCAAAACGAGGATAATGGAATGTAGCCTAATTAAATCAGGTGATGCTGAGGGAATTAGAGTAGGAAATGAGACACTTAAAGTAGTAGATGAGTTTCTCTATTTGGGAGCAAAATAACTGAAGATGGTCGAAATAGAGAGGATATAAAATGCAGACTGGCAATTGCCAAGGAAAGCGAGAGGATATAAAATGCAGACTGGCAATGGCAAGGAAAGCGTAAGTCTTTTTTGAAAGTATTTGTATGGGGTGTAGCCCTGTATTGGAGTGAAACATGGACGATAACTAGTTTATACAAGAAGAAAATATAAGCTTTCGAAATGTGGTGCTACAGAAGAATGGGAAGATTAGATGGGTAGATCACGTAACTAATGAGGAGACACTGAATAGAACTGGGGAGAAGAGGAATTTGTGGCACAACTTGACTAGAAGAGGGGATCGGTTGGTAGGACAAGTTCTGAGGCATCAAAGGATCACCAGTCCTGAACCTCAGGTGATCTTATAATTTTTTCAGCCGTAGATAAAGATGAGACTTAAATGTCTGAGGTAAAATTTAATTATAAGTTGCTGTAATGGTCAGCATTCTTGTCTAGTAAGCAAGGAGACTCAGCTTCGAGTCCCAGCCGTAGCACAAATTTTAATTAATTTCTTCAGCTTCCATCATTATCGTAAGCCTCATGTACTGACGGAGAGAGCCGTGGGGCATTGCGGAAGATGGTTGTTCAAAATCGCACGAAATCAGCAAAATGAATAACTCATGAGTTCCAGAGTGTCAGCAGGAGTGTAGCTAGTACGATAACAATGCCTATGGAGTTAAAAAGAATGGAGTACAATAGTCGAGTAGCTCCCCATAAGCCCCATATTTCTGTCAGTGCTAAGTGACGCTTGATTTGGTGTAAAGAGCGACACCGCTGGACACTGGGTGAGAAAACGAATGATCTGGAGTGATGATACGAGCTGTACCCTGCGACAGTCCGATGGGAGGGTTTGGATATGGTGAATACCTAGTGAATGCTAACTGCCATCATGTGTAGTGCCAACGGCGAAGTACCGAGGATATGCAGTTAGGGTAGGGAGGTATTTTTCGAGGTTAGCGTGTGGTCCTCTTATTCGGCTTACCGAAACTCCACACATGGAAGGATATGAATAAATTTTACAGCATTGGGTACCGCGTTCAGCAGGGAGTTTAGAAATGATGTTCGTTTTTATCAGCATGTCAACTCACCTTTCATAAAGCAGCGTCTGTGAAGCAATGGTTTGTTTACGATAACATTCCTGAAATATAATGGCCTGCCCACAATCTCGACCTCAATCTAATGGAACAACTCTGGGCTGAGTTTCTCTGGTTTCAATTCTCGAGAAAGAATGAGCTGCAGTTCCTTCACAGACATCCAGACACGACACTGAAAGTGGCCCCAGCAGAGTCAAATCGTCATAAAGGCGAAGCGTGGATTCACCCCATATTAATATCCATTAATAGGTGTCCAGATGTTTTCATCAGATAGTGTACATGGATCTGGCAGACAGGTGCGATAACGTTTGTCTGATGTTGATTTTCTCAAATGTAGAACTTCGAGTACCCAAGAACGCAGATATGTGGTATCGTTCCTACACAGGGTAGTGACGTAAGGCCTCAAGTTGTTCAGAGCTCTCTCTCATCCCCACCCCCCTCACTCCACCCACAGCTAGGAGGTAAAAGAAAAACTATAATGCAGTCCGGTGTTTTTCTTTTAAGAAAATAATATAAAAGTCGATATTATGTAGGTTTTTAACACGATCGGAAATAGAACTTTTTATGGATACTTACTAGTCACCATTCGTCTACCAAAGTATTAAAAATACACCCTAAGACTAATGTATGGGCGACATTGACGTCAGGTGAATAAACTAACACAGGTCACTCTAAATATACCCAGAAAGAATAAAACATCTTGAGGAACTGGCTTCGCTAAGTTGTAGTAGACGATGGGGGTAATTTATTGGGCACGCAAGTAATTTTTAACTTTATAGCTGCCGAATTATGATACAGACGTTATTTGTGTAAATGGAAGTTTTTATGATGCATTGGAAAGAGCTTCGAAGATGTATGGGAATAAATGTATGAAGTTTGATCAAGTAGTCACAAGACAACAGCGTCTCAGACCACTCTACCACCCTGAATAACAGAGATCCAACGAACTTCTACTTTACTGTGCCAAATGTATTCAAACGCGTAGAATAATCCGCAGACGAGTCATGTGTTCATCTGTGCAAACTGAGGCCTACCAGTCTGTGCTCTGCTGTTATAGCGATCAGCTCGTGAAGCTACTCGGAGGTTTACAATGTATACGACAGTGGAAAACGTCGGTATGGTTTTGAATACGGTAATCGTCGCCCCAGCTTTTAAACCAGAGATGCGATTGTATGCTGAAGTATACCCCGATCCTGTCAGGCCCTCAGCTTTTCGAACACAATTAGAGAAAATTCAGGAAACTGGAAATGTGAAGAATAAACTATCCCAGCGAAAAAAAGAACATCTCATTAGAGAAATGTAACTAACGTTTTATCGGTGACAACAAAAAATCCACGTATCATTATGAGGCGGCTTGAATATCCAAATACTATCAGCCAAAGAAGTGCTGTGTGAATACTTATCCCGGCGCATTCTAACCCACATCGACCAGAATATTAAACGCTTACCGGCAGCAATCTTCTACTAATCGATGCTTAATTATGGTCATGGCTTCGTTGTTGAGAGGGTGGTCCTATCGGATGTTTGAAGTAGCAGATATGGTTTCACTTTGGACGTATTCGTTTGAACAAGCAATCGACCATTCTGCAATCTTTCATACAGGACGGAGTTTTAATCATTTCTCACTATCTGTTTGCCCTGTCAGCTAAAATTTTAAAGCAGTGTTTAATGAGGTCGCAAAACGTCTCCATTTCCTTATAAAGAGATTTTGCGGTTCTGCAGTATCATACACTCAGGCATGTTTTGCTTGTTTTTGGTATTGTGTAGTCCACTGCCCAGCATTATAATTCTAACGCCAGGAAAGGTAGCAAAGAACAACATTTTATTTACTGTGCGTATTCAGTGTAATTGGTTCGCATGCAACAGCATGCTTATCAACCTATTCCAAAATGCCGCACATAAAAACAGGATTTTTCCAAGGCTCTTACCTCGGGCTTTATTAGTGATAGAAAGGTAGGATCAAATGCTTTGGATAGCCCTTGGATTAGGGATCATTTGTATATCCAACAGATTTGGTGTCGCTAGCCTACAGGACGGTCAAGGTATGATTGTTACACACTTCCTCCAGTTTAGCCCAGTAGAGCAAACTGGTTAGTTCTTTTCGCATTTGATGTGGTTTATGGTGGCCCTTATGAGATTAATGGATGCATCATAAGATGATGCGCGGTTCCTTAGAAAACCTGAAAAAAACCTTTTTTACCATTTTTTTCGTACCAAAACCGAACCACGTATTCCAAGACGGATAAGCACAGCAAGGGGCTGAAATATATATATATATATAAATGGAAATGTCGTGTGGCTAGGGCCTCCCGTCGGGTAGACCGTTCGCCTGGTGCAGGTCTTTCGATTTGACGCCACTTCGGCGACCTGCGCGTCGATGGGGATGAAATGATGATGATTACGACAACACAACACCCAGTCACTGAACGGAGAAAATTTCCGACCCATCCGGGAATCGAACCCGGGCCTTTAGGATTGACAGTCAGCCACGCTGACCACTCAGCTACCGGGGCGGTATATATATACATATTTCTGTGCACATAAAATCCGGTTTGAGATGTAAAATTAGTTTTGCATTATTTTACTTTTACGTATGCAAACTATCAAGACTTTAATCACCAATACATTTCTTTTTATATGAGTGACATTCTCTGCTGCAAGAGGGAAAAGAAGGGAACCAGCGGAAAAATACTCCAAGAAGAACACAAAAATGTTCCTGTTTATGTGAAAGACTCACTAAAAATTGGGCTAGCAGCTGTCTCATTCTACCTTTCTCAGAACCTTTAAAAATTTTCCCAAAAATTTTGCCATGCGAACATATTCGCGCTTATTTGTGCTGTGAGAGAAGGAGACAGCGGCAGCAGGAAAGAGACGGGAGAGTAGTAAATACTGGAAAACAGTAGACAGTGGTTGTGGTATAGAAAAAAACGAAGGAGACAACGGCAGTGTGAGAGATGGAGAAGGACACAGTGGCAGTGGAATATGATTGATAGTGACAGCATAGTGCTAGGAAAAGAGTACAGGAGAGAGTGCCAATGGGAGAGAAATAAAGACAAGGAGAAAATGGACGTGGCTGTGAGCCAGTGATCATGAGAGACAAAGTCTGTGATACTGAGAAAGAGAGAGATAGTGACAGTAAGAAGAGATAGCAGCAGTGGGAAGGAAGGAATGAAGTAGTAGCGGTAAGAGAGAGCGAGAGGGTGAAAGTGACAGTGAGAAAAGACTACAGTAGGACAGAATGAACGAGACTGTGGCTGTGACATCGGAGACAGTGACAGAGAGAGAGAAAGAGGTAATGATAATGAGTTGGGCTTCTTGAGTGAATGGGAATGGACAAGTGGAAATAGATGGCATGAGCCACTTTCAGCAATGGACTAACGCGTGTTGGGCGAGCTATAGTTAGGGGCGCTAGTGGGAGTTGGAGGTGAGTTGCACGTTAAAAAGAGCGCGAATACATTCGCAAGCCAAAACTTTTCGGAAAAATTTTAAAGGTGCTCAGAAAGGTAGATTGAGACAGCTGGTATCTCACTTTTCAGTCAGTCTTTTAAATAAAAAGGAACATATTCACATTTTTTGTGCTCTAATAGTATTTTTCCTCTGGCAGAAAGCATACGGGATTAAATTTGAAAGGGTTTTGGGAGTGTACATTGCGCACGGAATTCCCATATCTGCCAGCACCAATGGCTATGACCAGGATGGCAGCAGCTCGAGCTACGGTTACATCGCTCCACGCTGCTTTAACTTCATGAAGGGACAGGTGCAAGGGGAAATTATCTCATCCACTTTCCCTCTCGCAGACAAAGAAACTTTTACTACAAGCGTTTAGATTTATAATATATAAGTTCTCAGTTAACATTTGGAAAATAGAGTAGCGTGAATACTGTCTGGAAATTGGCAGCGAATTCTAAAAAGTACAAACTCGTTCAACACAGGATACTTTTCGGTTTCTCGCCTCAGGGGCAGCTCGCGTGGAAGCGCTTGCGTCCTGTTGTGCTGCACGGAGCATTCCAGCGAGGAAAATGCGTCCACTCACAGCCCGACCGTACCTGCCGCCAATTACGAACCTGACACGGTTCGTGAGTCCACAGGCAAGACACAGGAAGCTGAGTAAGGCAAGGCCGCCAAGTGAGAAAAAAAGAAAAGAGACAGACGGACCTTCTCGAGAGATAGTAGCGACTGGAAAAGACACCATTCTCGAATGTAAATTTTATAATTCCCTCAGCGAACTGAATATTCAAAGAAGTAGTAGTAGTAATAGTAGTAGCAGTAGTAGTAGTAATTCAAAGTTCGGAGATCCAGTCATCGTTTACTATACTCCACTATATATATAAGTGTCCAAGGAATAGAAAAGCAACTGGAATCACTCAACAGAGGAAAGTCCACTGGACCTGACGGGATACCAATTCGATTCTACACAGAGTACGCGAAAGAACTTGCCCCCCTTCTAACAGCCGTGTACCGCAAGTCTCTAGAGGAACGGAAGGTTCCAAATGATTGGAAAAGAGCACAGGTAGTCCCAGTCTTCAAGAAGGGTCGTCGAGCAGATGCGCAAAACTATAGACCTATATCTCTGACGTCGATCTGTTGTAGAATTTTAGAACATGTTTTTTGCTCGAGTATCATGTCGTTTTTGGAAACCCAGAATCTACTATGTAGGAATCAACATGGATTCCGGAAACAGCGATCGTGTGAGACCCAACTCGCTTTATTTGTTCATGAGACCCAGAAAATATTAGATACAGGCTCCCAGGTAGATGCTATTTTTCTTGACTTCCGGAAGGCTTTCGATACAGTTCCGCACTGTCGCCTGATAAACAAAGTAAGAGCCTACGGAATATCAGACCAGCTGTGTGGCTGGATTGAAGAGTTTTTAGCAAACAGAACACAGCATGTTGTTGTCAATGGAGAGACGTCTACAGACGTTAAAGTAATCTCTGGCGTGCCACAGGGGAGTGTTATGGGACCATTGCTTTTCACAATATATATAAATGACCTAGTAGATAGTGTCGGAAGTCCCATGCGGCTTTTCGCGGATGATGCTGTAGTATACAGAGAAGTTGCAGCATTAGAAAAATTTAGCGAAATGCAGGAAGATCTGCAGCGCATAGGCACTTGGTGCAGGGAGTGGCAACTGACCCTTAACATAGACAAATGTAATGTATTGCGAATACATAGAAAGAAGGATCCTTTATTGTATGATTATATGATAGCGGAACAAACAGTGGTAGCAGTAACTTCTGTAAAATATCTGGGAGTATGCGTGCGGAACGATTTGAAGTGGAATGATCATATAAAATTAATTGTTGGTAAGGCGGGTACCAGGTTGAGATTCATTGAGAGAGTCCTTAGAAAATGTAGTCCACCAACAAAGGAGGTGGCTTACAAAACACTCGTTCGACCTATACTTGAGTATTGCTCATCAGTGTGGGATCCGTACCAGATCGGGTTGACGGAGGAGATAGAGAAGATCCAAAGAAGAGCGGCACGTTTCGTCACAGGGTTATTTGGTAACCGTGATAGCGTTACGGAGATGTTTAACAAACTCAATTGGCAGACTCTGCAAGAGAGGCGCTCTGCATCGCGGTGTAGCTTGCTCGCCAAGTTTCGAGAGGGTGCGTTTCTGGATGAGGTATCGAATATATTGCTTCCCCCTACTTATACCTCCCGAGCAGATCACGAATGTAAAATTAGAGAGATTCGAGCGCGCACGGAGGCTTTCAGACAGTCGTTCATCCCGCGAACCATACGCGACTGGAACAGGAAAGGGAGGTAATGACAGTGGCACGTAAAGTGCCCTCCGCCACACACCGTTGGGTGGCTTGCGGAGAATAAATGTAGATGTAGATGTAGATATTTCGACTGGACACCTGCCAGTCATACACTACCTGACAAAAAGTATGTGGACACCTAAATGGACATTAATATGTGTGCCCACCATTCGGCTCACTTTCAGTGAGGTATCTGAATGTCTGTGGAGGAAAGGTAGCTCGTTCTTCCTCAAGTGCCGAAACAAGAGATGGTAATGAGTGATGTTCGACCCTGCGCCCTGGGACGAAGCTGACGCTTAACTCATTCCAAAGGTATTCCATTGGGCTTTGCAGGGCTCCGGGCAGGCCAGTCCATTTCAGGAATGTTATTATCTACAAACCTTTGCCTCAAAGATGCTTCTTTATGACACGGTCTGTTGTCATGCTGATACAATCATCGTCTTTCAACTGTTACTCAACTGTACACAGCACACAGTACTGTAAAATGTGTTCATATCTTACCGTATTTAGTGTTTTCTTAAGCGCATAAGTGGACAACACCCTAACCACGAAAAATAACCTCATACCGTAAGATTACCTCCTCTGTACTTCTCTATTAGGCCTACACAAGACGACAGGTAAAACTCTCCAGGCATTCGCCAAACCCCATCGGACTGCCACAGGGTATAACGTGATCTATCACTCCAAACCATCCATTGTCCAATAGCGTTGCTCTTTACTCCACCTCAGGTGTCGCTTAGCATTAACTTCAGAAATGTGTGAGTTACGAGGAGCTGCTCGCCAATTGTATCCCATTCTTTTTAACTTCTTACGAACGTTTATTGTTCTAGCTAACCTGATGGTAGTGCTTTGGAAATGACGTGATTCTTTTCGCTGATTTCATGGGATTTTGTACAGTCACCCTCTGCAGTTCTCGGCTGTCCCTGTCTGTCACTACATGATGTCTCCTTAGTCTTGGTTTCGTTGTAATTCTTGCTTTGGGTTACACAATTACATCTCCAACAGGCGTCTTGAGCAGTTTCAGAAAGGTTGAAATTTTCTGGATAAAGTTGTTGTTTGGGTGACATCAAATGACAAATTCAAGTTCAAAGTCACTCAGCTCTCCTGAACGACTCATCTTTCTGTTACTGCTTCTTTACCGACAATACAATGCTCCCCAGCTCCATTTACACTGGTAGGTCCACCTCTCGTGACATGTAGTGGCCAACTGCGCATTACATAGGTGTAGCTGGATACTTTTGATCAGATAATGTATTCAGGTAAGCCATCGAACACTGAAGAGAACTTCGCTGGTCCCACACTTTCTAACCGCCTTATTTGTGTTCTGTAAATGCATTAAGATCCCCAATTTACACACTCGCAGTATCTGCAACCCTTTGTTCACAATCGCAGTGCAAAGTGAAGTACTGATAGTGGGAAGTGTGCACTTAGATTTTAAATCGTGCGAATTATGACATTGCCAGCCTGCCCGGCTAGCCGCGTGGGATTAGTGTCCAGGTCTGGTGTGCAGGCCAGCCTGTGGATAGTTTTTAAGGCGGTTTTACCTCTGTCTCGGCGAATGCTTGCCAATTCTCCTTATTCCACCTCAGTTGCAACATGCCAGCGATTGCTGTGCAAACACTGTCTCCACGTACGCATATACAATAATTACTCTATCATGCTAACATTTGGAGTTACACTCATCTCGTATGAGACCTTCCCGAGGACGGGCGGGGGGTCTGCTATGAGCCGAACCCTGCGTTCGGTGTGGGGCGGGTGGACTACTGCGACCTGTTGTGAAGTTGTGAACCACTGAGGGCTACAGTGAGACGAAGCCCTTCCATCGTTTCTGGGTCCCTGGTTTCATGCACAATACACAATACACAATGACATCGCCAAAGTCGTGACATCTAGTAACTATTATAGTTCTTAAATCAATTGTATGACGCATGAGCCTCTCAATCTCTCGGACACATCTTTTTCAAATGATATACAGGGTGTTCGTGTTATTTGAGACAACTAAATAACTCGAAAACAATGCATTGTGTGAAGAAAAAATTAAACCATTGCCGTTATGTATCAACCGACTGCATTTCCTAAGTTCAGAAACCAACTTGTCTCCACAATGTTACGGATAGACATCATTGCAATACTGATCATATAAACGTTACGGTATCACTTCGGTAGCTGAGAAGCTGGTCATGATGTTATGTGAAAACATAATAGCTAACACCGCTAAGGCGGTTAATGGGGCAACCTATCTAACATTTGTAAATACTAGTTTTTAGGTTCTAGATTCGTTAACAATAATAATCAAAAACATGTTTATGCCACGTGACCCTGGCATCGGCCATCATCCCCAAAAGGAGGTACTCGAAGTTTGACAAAGCGATAAATCAAAGTCCAGCATTAGCACGACCTCAAAAGCAGAGTTATTTATATGTGTCATGATCTGTCCACAATTGTTTGCACTGATGTCAGGCCTCTTGTCCATCCTTCTCATGAGTTTACGCTTGCAGGTAACTAATGATCTGATAAAGAATCAGATGATATCCAAGTCGTTTAAAAGCAGTAGAAAGCAAAGTAGGAAAAAGTGTTATAAACCTATGTACAGGAACAAATACTTGTTGTGATGCAGGTCATTTCACTTGTTTCGAGAATGGACAGTACTCAGTAGTGTAGGTTCTTTTCCTGCTTATGCTCAATGCTCACTTCATAATGATTGTGTTCCTCCCTTTACTTAGTTATTTGACTGTGACGCTGTTGTCAATTGCATCTTGCGACTCACTGGTCGTGTTGCTGACTGGTTTAAAGTTGGAACCAGGATGTTATACACAGCCAGTCAGGAGTGCGGCTAAGATTTGAGTGAATGCAATATCTCTGCTACATTCATTCACATGTGTTACACTGTGAATTATTTCGTTGAAATGGCCAGTTATTTGCGTTTTATATGTGCGATAGAGAATACAGAATGTTTATAAACGAATATCGGCGTTTTAACGCTGTATAATATTTATTATATTAAACTTACAGTTATAAATGATATGTCAAATGAAAGAGCAACTCAGTTTTACCAAGAATCTTACAAATGTTCGATGTGAGCACCATTTCTCACGTGGCACACATAAAGTCTACAGCCGAGCTCTTCCCAAATATTGATAAGTGTGTTTTCAGTGATTGTAGCAACAGCTGCTTCAATGCGGTCTCGTAATTCAGGGAGGTCTGCTGGTAGCGGAGGCACGTACACACGATCCTTGATGAAGCCCCAAAGCAAAAAATAGCATGGCGTTATGTCGGGTGAACGTCGAGGCCATGCAAAGCATGCCCTGTCATTGGGACCTTGCGGCCTATCCAGCGATAGGGTCAGTGAGGTGGCTCACCATTTGGTCGCCGTCTAGCGGATTGCGGCGGAAACATTGCTCGCTGCGCATGGGCACTGGTGCCAAACACAAGTGTTTGATTTGCTCTTTCATTTGACATATCATTTATAACTGTAAGTTTAATGCAATAAATATTATAAAGCGTTTAAACCCCGATATTCATTTATAAACACCCTGCACTCAGCAAGAAAGCATTTTAATGCTCGCTTGAGAAGTGTGGCAAAATATAGTCACATGGAGAAGCTACGATTAAGTGCTCAAAAAGTGGTAGCAGCTTTAAATTTAATTTTTTGGCTAAGATGTGACTACTTGTGGAGCAACAAAACGTGGTTCAGAGTGTGAAAGAAATCAGTGAATTCCGACTGAAGTATGGTGAGTTAAGTGCACACTGCAAACTTAAACTAATGGAGTCCATTGTTGATTGTTTTACATAAGGTAGGTGGGGGTAAATCCTGGGAATTTTCAGTTTTTTCTAATATTGTGGTCAATGAGGGGAAGATTTTCCCGCAATGTCAAATTCAAGTTACAGTTTAAGTTGTTACCTGTAATGTATACAACGTCCAGGTCTGTTTAATCATTAATTACAGAAAAATTTACAGTTCAGCTAAAACAAAAATTGCTGGATTTTACCCACAGTGCGGATTTTTGCCCCATTTGATAACCACATAGCCGAAAATCGGTGACTTCACAATAAAACAAGAAATAACACTTTGTAACATTGTTTCCCTGTACCCAGGTTACCCAACACAATACTGAACTGAAATGTCTTATAAGTCTGAACATAATACTTGAAAATAACTGTACAAAAATAACACTTTCTTATCTAAGAAAGGATTATTGGTAGGGTAACCTGAAAGAGTTCAGTGTTGAGGCTAAGATATCTAGGTACCTAGTAAATAGTGTACTTTTTTAGGTGTTCTGATTCTTCTTTGGAGATCTGTCTCTTCTTCTTCTTCTTCTTCTTTTTCTTCTTAGAATGCTGTTTCACCAAATAGTAATAGTATATTTGAGCTACTCTCATGATGTGAGAAGTCTGAAGCGACTCTGAAAAAAAATCAACTAGCTGTTTGACCTATGTTCATCCTTTCTTATCACTGATGTAATGATATCTAGCTTAAGTCGTTTTGTTTCAAAATCACACTCTTTTCCTTCTTTGTGACGTCTTTCCTCCTCAGCAGCAAACTTTCCTCTTCCCATGCCTTCTTTTTTCATTCATTGTTTGTTGTGTGTTGATGTTGGAAGCACAGATTTCAATGCTTATTCAGAAAGTTTCCTCCAAATCTTTATTTTACCCAGCAGAATTATGTCTTCAGGTGACATAATCTCATGCAGTGTGTGTTGAATGTGTGTTATAATTGAAGAATTGTCATAACATTGCTGAACCTACAGCGATTTATCCAAAAACAAGTGTGGGTATTTGTCTCAATCCTCCATTTTCTGACAAATGCCACCTCTCGACTTTTGGGAGCAACTGGACAATTATTTCAACACAAAAGTGAAGCTTATATGGACTAGTGTCAACAAGAAACTCCTTGATTTTCCTTTTCAAACACTATAGTATTCAGTGTTCATGTAAAACATGATGAAAGTTACATGTACGCAGTAAAAAATAGACTTACCTCATTTTCTTCACCTCTCCAGCGACCTGTCAAGATGAACTGTCATGGAGTAATAAGTTTCAATCAACTGAAATGCTCTCTGTGGGTTTTTATCCCATGACGGGGCCTATGCTCACCTAGCCTACTAGCCTGTCTGCTCATTTTTAATCCTTATCTGTGTTGGCCAATAGAATATGCGCTTATCTGAAACCGCTAAAAGGCCCATTTCACATAAACTGTACACTTACTGTATGGTGGGTTCAATATAGGTTAAGTTGTTGCTACTAAGTACTGCACACAGAAATTAAATCAACAAAATTACACCAGTGGTGTTAGTGATTTATATGGCTATCTAACAGTGTAATTTATGTTTGGAAGCCTGCTGTTTATGTTGTACTTGTTGAATGTGAATGTATATTTTTAAAACATATATCTGTTATCAGAAGTACAAGAGTTGTGGATCTTACAGTAAGAATAGCACTGAAACTGTTTTTCTTGGGTGGTTTTGTTTTAGACTTTCTGAAATAGAAGTCTGAGGAAGAGAGGAAAACCAAAAGAATTTATGTGTCTCGTTATGGCACTAAGCATTCAAAAGAGGGCTCTGCAAAAACTACATTTGTGTGCCACAGAAATGATAGTTTTACATCGAACTCAGAAGGCAAAAGGTTTTGTAAATCCCAGGATACTTGCAAAATGGGGAACCATAGTACTGCTGTCATAGAGGTTCACGAAGAAGAAGGTGCATTTGTTGTGTCATTTACTGCAGAACACATTCCGGTCACAAACACTGAGTTCTACTATTCTTCACTTGGGAAACTGCAGAGACAGTATTTTTGCTTCGGTTTAGCCAATGACGTTGTTAACAGACACAAGTCATTTACACTGAATGACATCCTCAACTGCTGCGTCGTACCTGCAAAAATATTGAACAAGTTGTTTGTTCCATTGACTTTGGGAACACAAGGTCGTTCTTAACAACGACAAAGGAACGAGATAGATGCTGCACAAATCAAAATCTGGTTATAGAGGAGCAAGTATTGCAATGAGTAGGCGATCTTGAATATGATATTTCAAGGTGAGTTCTACCTAAACAATTACTTTATCCATATCATTTCAAGCATGCGCAAAATCTCAACCACAAGACCACCATGCAAGATATCAGTTCTGCCACTAAATTCTAGGATACAATCCTGAAGATTCACAGTTCACAGCTTCTATTGTAATTATGAGTGAGATAGGAGTATGCAGAATAGGATAATATATTACCACAAAATCACATTTGAGCAAATGCAAATCCTGAAGTGATCATGTAAACAAGGCATTAGGTTCTCTTTAGTACCAATGTGTGTTCAGCAGTTATGCATGACAGACTCATAGGGACATACACTTTTACCACATAAATAAGTGGTACTGTTTTGTGTGCAACAGATTATATGTGCTTTTGGAGAACATTATCTTTGCATAAAGACAACAGATGTGGCTTATACAGGACAGGACCATGTCCATTTTCTACACCTCATACAACAGTACCTAACACAACTGAACACTAGCATGTCCAGCTTCAAGCTATCTCCTAGAATGCCCAATGTGATCAATTGTTTGCTAAGGTTTTTATTAAATTTTGAACTTTTCCTTTCAAAATGTAACTGTATTTCGTATTTATTGTCTTTAATATTGGTTTTATTATTTTTGTGTATAATGATTATGCAGGCACATTTTATTTGAACCTGCTAAATTTTGTTTTTGTATTATAACATAAAAAATGACACTGTACTAGGGTTACATAAAACTGATTACATTTTCAGTATTTTAGGTTTACATCATGTAATAATAGATGACAAATGTTATTATCATAAAATTGCTTATCTATTCATTAATAATAATTTTATCCTGTAACAAAGTAGTACTATTTTGCTAGACACTTCCATATGGAGAACACTTTACATTCAGAAATCTCAGTTGTACTTTTCGTATGTTCTATTATTTAGACACAAACTGCATACAAATATTTTACATGTAAAAACAGTTATCCCTAGTTTTGTTTTTCTCACACAACCCAACTTGGCAAGGTTTTTGATTAGGATTTTTAGATATTTCTTCTTCTCTGTCAACATTCAAAATGGATAGGTCTATAATTGCTGAGGATGAGAATTCCTGATTGCGACCATCAATTCTTCTACTGGTATGATTATCAAAGAGCATCGAGAGATTGTAGAGTTGTACAGTTATCAACTTGTACAAGGTTTGGGCATTGATCATATTTAGATCTAGCATATTATAGAAGATATATATGGGACAACTCCTCATCATGATTCTTACACTATATTTGCACACATTTGATCATCTGTACTTACATCAAATTTGGTACTATTATAAAAAATAACTGTTTCTGGAGTTTTCTTTCCTGCAGCTTCATCAATTTTTACACTGGAATACATAGAACTAAGAATAAGCATATTTTTCTTATTCTTCACTTGGTAAAACATTAAGGTAATGTCATCAACCTTGTAAATAACATTTGAATGAAGTACATCTTGCTCTTTTCTCAGAGATTGTGCCCATCCTTCTACCCCTAATCAAACTGCCAACAATGCTTGAAACCCATATTTTCAACCAGATTGAATGAAGAGAAGAAGATGTCCTATGTAACATTTCACTCCTTTCGTTGTAAGGGTTCATGAGATGTAGCATAATACGAATATTCCCCTAGGCTAGTATCCACATGTCTCACTTCATCTTTTCTCATCTAAGAAAAACCATTCAGAACATATCTAACTGCAGCATCTGCGAGCAGCCAATATTTAATTTTCAGCTTCAGAAAAGTCACGAATATGGCAGCAATCCAATATAGTTACTAGTTGTACTTTTAGTGACAACAAAGAGACATGCAAAAACTGTTGGATACAACAATGCATAAAGTTAATCTATTTTGGTTAACAAGAGTAGGTAAAATGCATTTCTGTGAGGAGTGATCAACTGATCACTGCGATGAACTAATGGCAAATATGCAGGTACCTTACACGTTTATAGTTACAAAGGAAAACAATTAAGGAAAATTGAACCATCTTTAAAGCAATTAAAAGTTGTAAAATCACAGGAATTGACTATTTTAGACAGCAAAGAAATTTTCATCACAAAATAAAAAATGGTCAATTGATCTCCACTGGAGGATTAAGTGTTAATAAGCAATAGACTCAGTGAGGAAGCAGGTAATATGGACTCATCGCTGGCCAGTGTGGCCGTGCGGTTCTAGGCGCTTCAGTTTGGAACCGCATGACAGCTATGGAGCTACGGTCGCAGGTTCGAATCCTGCCACAGGCACGGATGTGTGTGATGTCCTTAGGTTAGTTAGGTTTAAGTAGTTCTAAGTTCTAGAGGACTGATGACCACAGATGTTAAGTCCCATAGTGCTCAGAGCTCCCCCCCCCCCTTTGGACTCATCATATTGCTTAACTTAATGCCTAGATTTCCCATTATGGGGCTTTTCAAGGGATTAGCTAGCCCCATGCCTGCAGAGAATGTCCACACATTACAGTAGTCTGAGTCCAATGCCTTGTGACCAAATCTGAGAGCAACCAGGCATTTTTGCATATTTTTATGTTTCTTATCTACCTTAAGTGGATGGTGTATTTGCTGTTATAAGGAAATGATGAGAAAATGAAGAAAACAAATATAATTTTATAAGAAGCACCAAGTAAAATAGGACAGAAAATTAATAAAGATGAAATGAAATACATGATACTGCAGAGGAGAAGTTATGAAAAACTGAGATAGAGTATGTCGAAAGAAAGGAGAACTTAAAGCATTTAGGAACATCGATAACAAAATGTAATACTGTAGAAAATGAAACGAGCAATCAAACAGCTATTCTTGAATTTAAGAGTAGCATGTCACAGACACTCACTTAAAATATTTGTTACTTCCACATTATGAGGTAATATTAATATCTTTGATTAAGTGTGATATGCTGGGTGTCAATGAGTGCCTGAGCTAGTATGGGTAGTGTGCTAAAAAATACACTCAATTAATGCATTCAGAAGAAAGGTAAATGACACACCATGTTGCTTCTAAAGCTCAGAAGTATTTGTTAGTGATATTAGGGTGGAACTGTTTGGTGGGTATACAATTCATACCTCGAATATTTATTATTTCAGTAAAGTTTGTGGTAATCAAATGGAGATTGCTGAGTTAAACTGTAGACACCTTAGCTATTCAGATATTTGGGTGTCTCCCTGACAGTATAAAAAAACTTTTAATTTATGTATAAAGGATGAAGAAAAAATACTGCACTTGGATATCGGCATGCAATTCCTTTTCCAGTTTCAAGACAAAAGTTTATCTTGCAAAATCAGATTGGGTGGATTTTGAAGACAAATGTATGAAAACGAAGAGCTGGCAACAGTGGCAACAGTGTCACACTGTGCAGTGTACTGGAACATACAGAAGAACGTGTATCATCCTGCACTACCATACAAACCGTCATAGCTCATTGGGTAGACAGATGGGAAATCAAACCCACATCCACCATGGGGCTATAGTTCCAATCCTCACCAGGATCCTTTATTATTTTTTTACACATCCAGTGCTAGTTCTCATCATTCGTAACCAGGACATCATTTTGTCACATGACAATAGCATATCACATGACAGTGGGATCTATTAAACTGTATGCATGCGTCTATTAGCCACTCAGTGCACAACCATAACTGGTCCTATCAAGTGAAGCACACAAATGATGAATAGATCGATATGCCTATAATCAAGCTACTGCTGCTGCTTGTGCATACACTGTATGGTACCCTCAGAGGCATCAACTCAATAAGAAGGCTTTCCTTGCCTGTAGCAACACCTTTGGAAAACGAGTAATCATTGTCCACTACTACTGGACAGAGGTTGTCCAAGGACTAAATGTACTCCACAATGGATGTGATACTTCGAACCATTCAACTCCGTGAAGTACTCATCATACTGCAAGGCATTTCCAAATGTCTCGAAGGTTGTTTATTGAAGAGCTGCACTATTAATAACTGCTAATTGCATCCATATCATTACACATTAACTCAAAATGATTGGCCGGAAGACCACATTTGACAGGAGAACTTTTGTGGAAGATAATGAAGATTTTGTAAATAACATGATATGCACTGACGAATCTAGTTTGAGTCTTGAAGGTATTTTCAACCTCCACAACAGACATTATTGATCGGAACACGACCAATATGTCACATATGAACATAGCTGTCAGGTACACTTTGGCATAAATTTGGGTACTGGAGTCGAGGAGGGAGAGCTTTTGGATCCTTACCTATAGCTGGACAACTTAAATGCGCCCCTGTACAGTACATTTTTTACTAAAGTTATAATGATGCTTCAGAAAACCTTGTCCTTGATGTTCAGAGACAGCTATGGTTTTAGCATGATGGTACACCGCCACACTTTGGAATGAATGTGCGTAACTATGTAAATAAAGAATTTCCAGGGGAATAGATGGGTCATGGAGGTCCAGTGTTCTCGCCTCCATGTTCTCCACCCCTTAATCCCTTGATTTTCATTTTTGGGGACACTTAAAGGAACAAGATTATAGTATTCCTCCCATAGGTGTACACGACCCAGTAGTTTGCGTGCATACTTTGGCAGTGTTGGACGCAGCTGTGTTGCATATGAGTCAGCAAAGTATGATCCAGCGAGTGGCGAAGTGTTTCCAAACGCAATGTGGTCACATTGAACATCTTCTCTAAAGTGAGTGTTGCTCTTACGTGTACATACTGACTCTGTATTATTGTGCATAGCATAATGTGCTCAGTGTGTAGCCTATCTAATGAATGTTTCGTACCACATTGGATGCAGACGATGTTACTGTATCCACCATTATTTTCTATTCGGTTTATTTGTGTCACAGATGAAACAAAGTGGTCGTTATGTCAGTGAGAAGTTCATGTTATGTCTTACTGTTTAAATAAAGGTAACAATAACAGAAAGAAATACATTAGATGCCACATTGTGGAGGTGTAAACTGGATACACTTTAATGCTTTAACTGAAAAAAAATTCATTCCCTGGCATGACTTCATTTCACTGGCTAGTGGGACAGCGCTGGCACAGCACACAGTTTGTGCTATCTGTTCTTCGCCACACTGCATGCAGTTACAGCATTGTCAGAGCTAATTTTTGAAACTGCATTCCTGTTAAACTTATTGGTGGAACTTGGTTTAGCTGTATACACTTATGTCTTGTATTGGGATGAGGAATCTCATGTTGATTGCCTAGTGTGGTATTTTCTCTTCACCCCTGTCTACTGTTCTGTTCAAGGTCACACCAGCTGCACAACCCCCCAGCTGTACCTCATAATTTATAAGCGGGAAAATTATCCAGTAGTGCGCTGCTTTCAGTGCTCCACTACATAACTAGTATTTTGGACAGCTTGCTAAGTAAGTACTGCTTATTAAGTTAACATGATTTTCTCACTGAAGAGCGCCATACAGGTGCAAGCCAAGGAATTTACACTCTTCATTGTCTGTTTACAAAATTCCACATGTATTTCCTATACATATATTGCATGAGTTGCCCACTTTGAACTCCAACAAATATGTTTGTAGTATTGACTTTTAGACCAGGTTACAAAAATATTTTGTCATTTTTGATATTCCCATACTTTGAAAAAATTAGTTGTCTCCTTCTCAAATTCACTATTAAACTGCTGAGATATGTGATCAGCATAAGTAATTACATAAGAAAAGAAGGCTGTACAATACCGTTTACACACTCAAGAAAAAGAACTAGCTGCAGTACTTTGCATTACTAGTCAGGCACAGAGGGAATGTTTATTTTTCTCATTCCATTTTGGTAGTTGATACATGTACACTATTTATGATTTTCAAGTATGTAGACAGGAGTTTAAGAGACATATGTCTGGCATTCCACGCTGTCGGTTTCTATATGAGCAGAGCATGGTTGATTGAGAATTCCCACAGTATTTTCCCTCCATATACAGAGCTCTAGACTTTATGCATAAATTCTCTGGTGGGGTGCTGTGGTATTGTGATATTTCTGTGTGGTAATTATTTTTAATGAAAATGGCATTGAGCTGCATAAGCATCACTGACTCATAAATCTTACTACACTCCTGGAAATTGAAATAAGAACACCGTGAATTCATTGTCCCAGGAAGGGGAAACTTTATTGACACATTCCTGGGGTCAGATACATCACATGATCACACTGACAGAACCACAGGCACATAGACACAGGCAACAGAGCATGCACAATGTCGACACTAGTACAGTGTATATCCACCTTTCGCAGCAATACAGGCTGCTATTCTCCCATGGAGACGATCGTAGAGATGCTGGATGTAGTCCTGTGGAACGGCTTGCCATGCCATTTCCACCTGGCGCCTCAGTTGGACCAGCGTTCGTGCTGGACGTGCAGACCATGTGAGACGACGCTTCATCCAGTCCCAAACATTCTCAATGGGGGACAGATCCGGAGATCTTGCTGGCCAGGGTAGTTGACTTACACCTTCTAGAGCACGTTGGGTGGCACGGGATACATGCGGATGTGCATTGTCCTGTTGGAACAGCAAGTTCCCTTGCCGGTCTAGGAATGGTAGAATGATGGGTTCGATGACGGTTTGGATGTACCGTGCACTATTCAGTGTCCCCTCGACGATCACCAGTGGTGTACGGCCAGTGTAGGAGATCGCTCCCCACACCATGATGCCGGGTGTTGGCCCTGTGTGCCTCGGTCGTATGCAGTCCTGATTGTGGCGCTCACCTGCACGGCGCCAAACACGCATACGACCATCATTGGCACTAAGGCAGAAGCGACTCTCATGGCTGAAGACGACACGTCTCCATTCGTTCCCCCATTCACGCCTGTCGCGACACCACTGGAGGCGGGCTGCACGATGTTGGGGCGTGAGCGGAAGACGGCCTAACGGTGTGTGGGACCGTAGCCCAGCTTCATGGAGGCGGTTGCGAATGGTCGTCGCCGATACCCCAGGAGCAACAGTGTCCCTAATTTGCTGGGAAGTGGCGGTGCGGTCCCCTACGGCACTGCGTAGGATCCTACGGTCTTGGCCTGCATCCGTGCGTCGCTGCGGTTCGGTCCCAAGTCGACGGGCACGTGCACCTTCCGCCTACCACTGGCGACAACATCGATGTACTGTGGAGACCTCACGTCCCACGTGTTGAGCAATTCGGCAGTACGTCCGCCCGGCCTCCCGCTTGCCCACTATACGCCCTCGCTCAAAGTCCGTCAACTGCACATACGGTTCACGTCCACGCTGTCGCGGCATGCTACCAGTGTTAAAGACTGCGATGGAGCTCCGTATGCCACGGCAAACTGGCTGACACTGACGGCGGCGGTGCACAAATGCTGCGCAGCTAGCGCCATTCGACGGCCAACACCGCGGTTCCTGGTGTGTCCGCTGTGCCGTGCGTGTGATCATTGCTTGTACAGCCCTCTCGCAGTGTCTGGAGCAAGTATGGTGGGTCTGACACACCGGTGTCAATGTGTTCTTTTTTCCATTTCCAGGAGTGTAAATATGGGAATGGTCTTTTCTGTTCACTGTGATACTGACTCTTATTGTAGAAAGACGTTTCTCTAAACTGACCATTCTTTGGAGCACCTATCGTAAAAAAGGTTTGTGTTTGGAGCATTCAGACCATTTTAACATTTTTCTTGCTTGTGATGTAATCTGAAGTTCCCTTCTTTCTTTGATTAGCTTCTGTGTTACTAGCTGCTTCCAGTACCATTGTAATTACATCATCTACATAGATACTCTGAAGGCACTGTACACTGTGTGGCAAAGGATATCCTATATGACTACTAGTCATTCCCTTTTCTGTTTAACTCACAAATAAAGCAAGGGAAAAATGACTCTCTACATGCCTCCATATGAGACCTAATTTCTTGTATCTTATCTTCATGGCCCTTACCCGAAACGTGTGTTGGTGGCAGTAGGATCGTTCTGCAGTTAGCTTCAAAAGCCAGTCCTCCAAACTTTTTCTAGAGTGTTCCCCAAAAAGAAAGTTGCCTTCATTCCAGAGATTCCCATTTGAGTTTATGAAGATACTCCATAATACTTGCATCTTGTTGGAACCTACTGGTAAGAAACCTAGCAGCTCCATACTGAATTGATTCAATGTCTTCCTGTAATTTGAGCCAGTGCAGAACCTAAACACTCGATAAGTGCTCGAGAATAGGTCGCACTACTGTCCTATACATGATCTCTTTACAGATGAACCACACTTTCTCAAAATTCTCCCAACAAACTCAAGTCAGCCATTCGCCTTCCCTTTCACAGTCTTCACAAGCCCGTTCCATTTCATATAACTTTATTTGCCTAGATATTTAAACGACTTGACTGCGTCAAACAGGACATACCAATGCTGTATGCAGAAGTATGGGTTTCTTTTTCCTACTAATTTGCATTACCTAATTATTTCTACCTTTAGAGCTAACTACCATTCATCACACTAACTAAAAATTCAGTCTAAACCACCTTGTATCCCCCTACAGTCGCTAAACGACAACACCTCCCTGCACACCGTACATTACCAGCAAACAACCGCAAATTGCTACCCATCCTGTTCGCCTGATCATGTATCCATACAGAAAAAATAGCGGTCCTATCGTACATACCTGGGGCACTCCTGACGACTCTCTTGTCTATGCTGAACTCCATGTTCTGAGTGGAACCTGCGATCAGTGCCAGTCGACTCTTACAGTGTCTTTAAGTGGACTTGCAACAAGCATACTTCCAAAACTATTTTCTCTTATGTAACTCATTTAGGATGCAGGAGTGAGTATATTACCTCTCAAGGCTCAGCAGTCAACACATCATGCAAAAACTTTTGGGAATGTGGTTTATAGGGTGTATAATTAGTGGCATAGACATGTATAGCTGACAGTACACGCTAATAAAAGCAAAGAAGTCTCAAATGAACGTTTGTGAGGTATTTGCGACTTTGTGGTTACCAGACAGCAGTGCCTGGACTTTCTGTAAGCGTCATCCCAGTCAGGAAAAGGTTACAATACTCTGCAACATTCAAGAAAATTATTAGAGATACTTTGGTAGAAGAGCACGTGTTCTGAATGAACATCATGAGAGTTATGAGTACAAGACAGTATTCATAGTTAAAGGAGATGTTCAAAATATCATTGTTGTACCTAGATATAGGCCTGTACCCATTGCTGCAATCAGTTTTGAAATTTTTGAACATGCCTGGTTCATTTCCAAGTTCTTGATAAGCTTTGAGAAATTTCTGCTCCAATTCTTCAACCATGTTTATTGGATTGCCATACACTACATCTTTAAGGTACCCTGCAACACAGAAATCCATGGGGGCTCAGATTATGTGATCTTGGAAGCTGCAGCGCTGATACTCGTTGCCCAATCCATCTTTGGCGATACTGGCGAGTTAGATATCATCTCACCATAGCAACAAAGTGTGCTGGTGCTCCACCATCCATGAACCACATCCTCCAGCACTGTTCCAAGGATCTGCCCCATTAGCTGAATAGTCAGTATGTCGGAGACTGGGTGTTGTGTTGCCCTCCCCATCATTTCATCATCACTGACGCTCAGTGTGACATCAACTGAAAAGACTTGCAACTCAGTGGCTGAGCTTCCCCAGGTGAGGACCTTGGCGTTTAGTGCCATACGATCATTTCGCTGCTCTAATGGAACATCCTCAAGCAATGCTGCAGGAACCAATAGTAATTTGTCCACTGTGTTTGTTAGATAACATGTATGGCCCAGTAAGACAATCATGTAGTACTCCTAACCACACAATCAATGAAAAACGTTGCTGATGTGGAGACTCATGCACAGTATGTGGACTGGAGTCTAGATGATTCCAGATGTGAAAATCAGGGTAAATAAAGATACAATTGTAAATGAATCCTGCTTCATCTGTTAATAAAATGTTATTGTCAAACTTAGGGTTGTCAACAGCTTGTTGTTGCATCCACTGACAATACGGTAATCTCGGACTAAGATACTGAACTCATTGGAGGTGGTATGGGTACATTGCATTGCGATGAATTATTTTCTAAACACTACTGTGGCTCATTCTAGAAATCTGTGTTGTAAGTCTCCTCGTCGAGATTCCTGGAGAGTATTTAGGTGTTCCCTGGACCACATCTTCAAAAATAGATGCAGTTCGTGCAGGTGTACCAACTCCTGCAACAAGTGCAAAGTCCCCAGTTTCCCAGTTGGATGTACCGTTGCGAACGTTCTACTCTCAGCGTGCCTTTGGGCAGGGTAGACTTCTTTGTACAAGTGTGCAGCTTCTCGTACATTGCTGTTAGTCCTGCCATATATGAAATGCTATCTGCACATTACATTTTTTTATTAGTGTAATGTCCCATGTTACCACCAACACTTGTACAACACAACTGATGTTCTGCGAACAGCTGACATGAGTGGCAATCTGGCTGTGTACTGTTCCATCGTATCTCCTCTGTCTGCAACTCCACATCTCGAAAATGCAAACAAACACCACATTGGCGTCAGTGTTTACACAGAATGGCATCAGTAATGGCTGGTAACCACAAAGTCGCAATTGTATCACAAATCGTTTGTTTACAGACCTAAGTGTATTGAGACTTTTCATGTACTTTCAACTGTATGCGTTTACACCATTAATTATTATATACCCTGTATACTGGAGAGATATCATGCAATTGTTGGCTGTCAAATATCAAAGTGCCATTTGTAGTTTCACTCGAGCAATTACTGCGTCCTAACATGAGTAACGAATTTTTTAATAGAGCTAGACAGGCAGCTGAACAAGCATTCGAAATTTACTTTTGTTATTCTTAAGTAGTCCTACTATGTTTATAACTCTGTTTGATACTCACTTCAAAATCCAACACTAACGCTTTCTCTTCTTCTTAATGGATTCTTGGATAAATTCTAATGCCATAACTTGAAATGACATCAACATCTCTTTCAGTAATCTCACTTGACGCCACATTGCAAACAGTACCAGAACAATTTTGACGGAAGTGGGTGGAAAAATACTGAGTCGTATTTATATATGTAGTATTCTGTTTGCAGTACATACACACATTTGCGTGCGTGTCTGAAGGAACAGACACTGTAATGATCTACAGCATATTCCGCAAACCACCTAATGGTGTGTGGCAGAGAATACTTCTGATACCACCCACTGATCCCCCATTCCCTGTTCCACTCGCGAATGGCGCGTGGGAAGAATTATTGATGGTAAGCACTAGTATTAGTGCCAATGGTAAACACTAGTATTAGTTCCAGTTTCTTGAATTTTCTCATTGTGATGATGTAGTGAGATATATGCAGGAGAAACTAATATGTTGTCCAACTCTTCCCAGAAAGTGCTCAAGCAAAATTTCAATAGCAAACTTCTCCATGATGTGCAATGCCTCTCTTGTAACCTCTGTCACTAGAATTAGTTGATTGTCTCTGTAACATTCTCTCACTGGTTAGTCGTACCCACAGTGAAACATGCTCCTCTTCATTGCTTCTTTTCTTTCTATTCTACCAGTGCTGCGTGGTATAGATCCCAGATTCATAAACTATTATCAAGAATCAGTCGAACAAGTGCCTTGTAAACACTTCCTTTATGAATGAGTTACATTTCCTTAAGATTTGTCCTATGAATCTCAGTTTGGCATCTGCTTATCCTGATATTTGTTTTATGTGGTCATTCCACATAAGGTTACTCTTGGTAGTTACTCCTAAATATTTTATGGTAGATATTGCTTCCATCAACTTGTCATCAATAGTGTACTTGTACAGTAGTGGATTTTCTCCTATACATGCACAATATATTACATTTATTTACATTCAGGGTCAACTGCCAGAGCCGGCTGGAGTGGCCGTATGGTTCTAGGCGCTACAGTCTGGAACCAAGCGACCGCTACAGTCGCAGGTTCGAATCCTGCCTTGGACATCGATGTGTGTGATGTCCTTAGGTTAGTTAGGTTTAATTAGTTCTAAGTTCTGGGCGACTGATGACCTCAGAAGTTAAGTCACATAATGCTCCGAGCCATTTGAACCATTTCAACCAACTGCCAGAGCTTGTACCATTCATTAATGCTCTGGAGGTCACTCTGCAAATAGGTATTGTCTTTTGGCATCGATACTGTCTTATAGACAACTGCATTATCTGCATACAGTTTTAAAGAGCTTCTGACAGTTTCTAATAGACAATTTATATACACTGTAAACAGTAATGGTCCTGTTACACTTCCTTGGTGTACTCTGGAAATTACCTTCGCATCTGTCGATTACACAGTAAAACACACACACTGCAAATAGTATTACATGTCTAGATAGACTATAATAATAATAATAAAGTCTCTCCCTGTGCAGGATTCGCAGGATGCGGACACTCAGTGAAATAAGGAGGTTTTGCTCAAGCCAGAAGGTGCACTCAGATGCCAAAGTGGTTAAGGCTCGTATAAATTCGGAAATCCAGGTTTGAGTCCCAGTCTGGTACAAATTTTCATTTGTCAACGCGTTTCGAACATGTTCTGCTCATCATCAGGTGTTTATACATACGTACATACATAGAAACGTTACTTACAAATAATTTGTCTTAAATTAAATTAACCTAGAACTTTTTGTCTGTAACGTGCCATGAGCCAAAAGTTCTAGGTTAATTTAGTTTATGACAATTTATTTTTTAGTAACATTTCTCGGTGTGTATGTTTGTATAAACGCCTGATGATGTACAGAACATGTTCGAAATGCATTGTATTATGTTAGATCAAACATACAACAAATATAAGTTACTGGTAGCAGAAATTACAAATAAGTAAATATTACAATACTATACCTTCTGTGGCATGATGAAAGTGGCGTCACTTGAATGATACCACCAAAAACTGGATGTTGATGCTTGCAGCTGTGGCGCTATTGCAGTATTCCACTAGTTGCAGTAGCTCTTTGGTTGCATGAGTTAAAGCAGCATAAAGCAATAACAGTTAACAATAAATCTTTGAAATAGTTGTATATCATTGGAAAATATGGAAACTAGGAAGTCATTGGAAGGTCAGTGATGAACAGTACTGCAAAGAAATTTAATGGTAGTGTATAAGAAACATAAGTAAGACATTGTATGATAAGTGGATGAATTACACAAGCTAAATGATAAGATTGCAGAAGGCAGTTGAATAAGGGAGATATAAAAATGTATTGAAGCAAGGTACGATCTTTCTGATTTGAAGGAAGAAGGAAGGAAGATTGGTTTTAACATTCTGTTGACATTAAGGTCATTAGAGACAGAGCATAAGCTTTTATTGTGTCAAGGATGAAGGGGGGGCGGGAATCTGGCTGTGCCCCTTCAAAGGAACCATTCCAGCATTTCCCTAGAGCCATTTAGGGGGAACCTGAATGAAGGGAACCTATATCTGGATGGCCAGATGTGGGTTTGGACCATCAGCTTCGCAAATGCGAGTTCAGTGTGCTATCACTGCACCAACTCGCTTGGTCTTTCTAATTTGGCTGACAAGATGAGCTTCCTAGCAGTGGTATTGACCTTTTGAAACCTTGTATACGGTGGTGCAGAGTAGGGTTCCAGGTATCACACTAAGCAGCCATTCAACAAAGTGGGCCCTCATTTACAAATAACCAACAAAAAACAATTTCACATCAATCTCTATAGCCTTACAAACAGATTTGTTATAGAGAGTGACAGTGTAGTGTAGTAGTTAGGATATGTTCTTGATGTGTAGAAGGTTTTGTGTTTAAATTCTTTCTGATGCTTCCAAATTTTTTATTTCTAAATCTTTATTGGAATGACTTTGATAATTATTTTCGTTCATTTAATTATTTTAAGTGTAATTTTTTTTTAATTTTTAATGCTGTACTGTGTTATTTCCATCTCATATTAACTGTTATGTCTGATATAATTTTTGCTTCCTGTTATTCTATTTTCGTTTGGAACATTTGTGTGTGTTGTTTTAATTACTTTTATTTATCTGTCATAATATTTAAAGGTTTTAAAATGCAAATTTCTTGTTTAAAAACAAAAAAAATAAAAGAATATATTTATACTGACTGCTTAAAAGTTTCTAAATTGGTTTTCATCACAGGACATAATTTTTTGGATGGTACTGGTGATACAATCATTTAAAATATAAATTTTCTTTGACTTCCCACAAAATAGCGGAGATGAAGTTTAAACAAAAGAAGTGATTGGGCAGTAAACTTAAGCAAAATGAGATATGAAAACATTGAATTCATTAACATAGAAAAATATAAGAGTCGAAGTTAATATAAGAAATAATTGAGATCAAATAAACATAGAGTCCAAATCAAAAACGAATTATAGGAACCAAAAGAAATTGTTGGAGAGAAGCTAAAGCGAGAAAAAATAATAGCGATTTGGATCAATGAAAAAGTTTAGGGAGGAAAACAGAGACATTGTTTGCATTGATGAAACTCATCGTTACAAGTAAGTGGAAAAATTTTGGAATGACAGTATAGCTCATAGTTTCCTCAAACCAATATCAAAGGGACAAAGCAAAATAATAACTCGTGTACATGGTGAAAATGGCTTTATTTCTAATGCGCTAATCATGTGGAATCAAATCAACCAACACAACATTACGACAACTGCATGCACCAACAAATTTAAGAAAAATGGTTTGATAGGAATGGTATTTCCCAATTTAAAACCTAACTCTGCACTAATTAGTGACAATGATCCCTGTCACAATGTTACAATAAACAAATCTCCAATGCCTGATTCTACTAAAGACGATATTAGAAAGTGGATAACAAAGGAACATATCCCATTCTTGGATGACATGCTGAAACCTATTCTGGATGAGCTTATTCAAAGAACGAAGCTGAGGATCATCAAGTGTTCCATCGATAATATTCTACAAACTGCTGGCCATGTTACCTTGTGCCTTCCTGCTTATTAACACCCAGAGCTAAATCCAAGTGAGAATATTTGGTCTATTGCGAAAGGTTGGGTAGTTTCTAGGAACATCTTTGTAATGCACCATCTGTGGAAGATTTTTGTGAGGTGAAATTTAACTCAGTGAGTCAAGAAGATTGAACTCCGTCATGTGAACACATTAAAAAATTGAGCGAGAATATATGCAGCAAGAAATCTCCTTCAACAATGAAATTAATAAAATAATAATACCATTAGGTGGCTCAGGTAGTAATAGCGAAAGTGATTATGGTGACCTGCAAGAGAACTGGAAGGAGTAATTGTGCTGCTTGATAGTGATTGAGGGCGAGTTCTTGCAGTCAGTGTTTACTGTTCAGTACAGATACGTTCATGCTGAGCTCTGCGCCAGTTCTGCCCATGACATCAGATATCTGTCACCGACTGTAAGCCCATTTCCCAATGTATAATGATTCCAATATCACTCACATGGTGGTATTGCATCCTTTGTTGTGGGCAAGTGACACTGCCACTGACTTCGAAATTTTCCATTTTTTTCTTCATTGAATGAGAGTGTCATAGATTTACCCTTTCCAGTTTCACACCAGAGGCTCCTTCTAGGCTTAAGTGAACGCCAGCTATGTGCATTTGTAGTTATTTATAGCTAATACAGCCTTCTACAAATTCCCTGAATCTTGATTTATTCAGACTGTTCCTTCTGGGAGGTACAAACAGACACAAGTGTTTGCATTGTACCCATCACAAAACCTAGTAAATTATTGTGGCGAATTTATCTGTATTAAATAGAAAAATATGACCTACAAACAAAACACTTGACTAGCATTTAGGGCAAGTCAAATGTAAACCTTCTTTCCTATTAATTCGATTATGTTTTCAAAGCCTTTGCTAAATCACTCCAACAAAATACTTAGATTACTCATTCAACTGGAACAAATACAATTAAGAGGATTAAATAGGATGTCCTATTCAAAACATGAGCAGAGTCTCATGATTGAGAAACAAATAAAACAATTGGTAGCTATCTGGTGTAAATTAGTACAGTAACTTCCATAAGTCTGTAAATGGACGTATGATTAAGTTCATAAAATAATAACACTGCAAGAGACAGCTATTATGAGGATGTGAGTAGAGCTGGTTCAGTGTCAGGAGGCACATTCCCAGTTCACTCCTTTCCAGTTTTTTCCTCGGAGGCGCGGTGATGACCTGTGGTCGCCAGAAGGTGCAGTGAAAGAAGATGCAGAATTTGTTATTTATTTCCATTAAAATAGAGGAAGCGTCTTGACTCATGATTGGCATCGTTTGTCAATGTCCACTGAGGATTTGCGCCGTAAGTGGCCTTCAACTCGCTAACAGCAGGTGAACCACAACTTCGTTCCAGCCGGCTACTGCACTGGTGGTTTGCCACTTGCGTTGGCCCTGGCTCTGGCTGTACTGCAATGCCACGGCAGAGTGACGGCGGCGCATGTGTTGAACTTCCACACACCGACTTGGGAGGTGCTCTATCCCCTCCAGCTCACTACCTTTTTTGTCATCCACTGTACCGCGATGATGGTTGCTGTGTAGTCACGAAGTTTGACAATATTGACCCATCATCTAGTAGGCCCTATTCAGTCCTCCAGAATGTCAGGAACCCTGGTGTCCTCATCCTGGCATGACAGAAGGACCTCCAGGACCTCCCATCTGCGACAGAGGCAGACTATGCAGTTGAACTCTGTGACTGGTGATTATGGTGAGGAGGGCTGCTTTTGTCCATACCATGCAGGAAATCTATAACAGACTTGTGCCAGTCGTCACTTCGCTGCAGTCAGGGAATCAAGCGTGAATGTCATGTACACCATCGATCTGTCAGACCAATTGACTTAATGAGCTAAACTGCTGGGGTATTTATGGATTGAAGTAGTGGCTTATGTTTACCTGATGTTATCCATTATGGCTGCATAGGGCTTGATATTGCGACGGTATCAGCGTTTTCCATTATGCTGTGCTTGCTTAACGAGTTTGTTACAGCTTAGAACTGATTCGTAAGGACTCTTGGTTCAGTTTCTTGCATTCGCCTTAGCCTTTCTTTCATCCTATAACGAAGGTGACGCGACCCTGTTGGGCTGTTTTTACCCACTATATCCTGCTAAAGTCTGTTTCCTGTCTCGCCAGGGACACTGATGTGTGTTCTGCTTGGTGGCTATATGTTTTCACTTCGGCCACCTCGTTTAGACATTGCTGCAATATAGCAAGATACCTTCACTCTTGGACTTTGAAAATTATATCCGTTTCACTGCCATATACAAGGTTGGTACACAACAATATCTAAGCTGTTTCTGCCAACAATTATCGAAAGAAGAGAGTTTCTAATAATACTGGTCGCTTAATGTTACATAGAGCATACATTTTATGATATTAATAATAATACATCGTCATCACATCATTGTCATCACCACCACCACTATCTTGTACAGTTTTCCAGTACTGGCAGGGTCTGCTTGGAACACATGCCTCTCTATCGTCTCCAATTTACCCAGTTTTCTCATCTGAATGCTTTCTTCCACTCCTTTTAGCTACTTGTCCCTTGAACTTCCCCTTATCTCCATCTCCCATCTAATGCATCTTCCTAAGCATCATTGTCTCGTCGATTCTCTTCATGTGACCATACCTTTCATGAAGAGTTACTTTCCTGCAAAAAACTTCATTTCACTTGCTTGCACTATACGTTTTCTCTTCCCTTCATAAATCTGCATCCTGCAATGTGTAACAGAACTTACAAGAAGTATGAGTATTTGTATGACTGCAAAATACAGATAACACTACATGTGACATAACTAGTATCCAGTCTAAACAAAAACAAGATGCACCACGAACTTCTTACCTGAATGGGACGGAAATAGGTAAATTTGATGTTACCTGCATGCAAAAACAACTGATTAAAATTTCAGAAAAAATTGTTTATTTAGTCAGTAGAATGAGCTTCAAAAACTAAGAAAGTCAGTAATCCATTGGTCCATCTCTGACCCTTACGCAAGCAGTTACTGGACTTGGCACTGATTGATGGAGTTGTTGGATGTCCTCCAGTTGGTGCATTAGCTGGTTGGATGGTCCTGCCCATAATGCTCCAAACATTCTCAGTTAAGGAGAGATCTCTTTCGATAATTGTTGGCGGAAACAGCTTAGATATTGTTGTGTACCAACCTTGTATATGACAGTGAAACGGATTTAATTTTCAAAGTCCCAGAGTGAAGGTATCTTGCTATATTGCAGCAACGTCTAAACGAGGTGGCCGAAGTGAAAACATATAGCCACCGAGCAGAACACACATCAGTGTCCCTGACCTTACTGACCAAGATGGAGTTTGTCAAGCAGGAAGACCAGCAGTAAAAACTCTCACCGTGTGTTGGCAGGTCTTCTCTTAATGAAATGTAAGCCCAGGATGGCTTCTAATATAGGCCAACTAAACAGGAGATGGAATGTCGTCGACACATTGCTATGCTGAAAGAGAGTCGCGGATGACTAACAAAGGCATCCTGCTATGGAAAGAAATGGCATGCCAGACCTATCACTCCTGGTTGTTGTGCCTTGTAACAGGCAACAGTCGGGCTGGTATCCCACTGCTGTCCAGGGCGTCTCCATGCACGTCTTTAGCCTGGAATTTCATTGACTGGGGTAGAAGTGTTTTCAGTGATGAGCCACGCCTTGAACTGAGCCTTGATGACCAGCAAAGACGTGTCTTGAGACACACTCTACAGGTCTGTTAGCCAACATATGGCCTGACAGCCAGGACTGATGGCCTGGGGTGCCATTCCATTTCATAGCAGGACCCCCTTGTTTGTCATAAGCAGCACCCTTACAGCACAGCAGTATGTTGACAATATTCTACATCCTGTTTTGTTGCCCTTCACACCAAGCCAGCCTGGGCTTATATTTCACAAGATAGACCCGCTTGCACACAGTGAGAATTTCTACTGCTTGTCTTCATACTAGCCAACCCTACCTTGGCCAGCGAGATCACCACATCTCTTCCCAGTTGAGGAACATCTGAAGCTTTATGGGCAGAGCCTTCCAATCAGCTTGTGGGTTTCACAATCTAACCCACCACTTGGACAGAATTTGACATTATAGTCCCTCCAGAAAGCATCGAACAACTTTATCAATCAGTGCCAAGCTGAATAACTGCACATGTGTACCACACTATTGACTTCCTTAATTTGCTAAGCTCTTTCTGTTGGATAACTCATTCAATTGTTCTGAAATTTTAATCATTTGTTTAGGTGTACATGTACATCACATCTATCGATTTCCATCTCAACTGGATAACTCCTGCATAGCGTGTTACTTTTTTGGCTTAGAATGTATAAAGTATTTGTTATTTCACATTATTTTTCTCAGGGTCCTTTTGGTTCATATAATTCCTCTCACACATCTCATAAAACTAACAGCTTGACTAGCATGTTCACTTATCTCTGTCATTCTTTCCATTTTTCTACTCTATACTCCATGAGTACTTGAAACTTCCCTCTCTTTTCAGCTGCTTCCCATCCAGTATCATGTTTACTGTAAGCTTACATGTTTTCTTATTCTTATAAACAACATGCTCCTTTTCGAGAACTTGTAATAACAATATATATTTCAATCAATTCTCTTAAGAAATTTGTTAATGCAGTAGAGAAAACTGAAAAAGAAAAAAAAGATCAGTAAATGTTAGAGATTATTTTTAAGTTTGGCCACTTAGTGACATAACTTTTTATATATGCTGCTCAGAAATGAACAAAAATGGCCGCTTTTAAATATTTTTGTAGATAATTCATATTTCTAATATTGGTCTTGTAAACAGAGCTGTCAGTTTCATAAAGATATATTTAGTTTATAACAAATTTTATTGAAACTGTGGGTTAGTAGTTAGTTAAGATCAGTACTTTGAACAGGATTCTGCAGCATATCTTTCTGTTTAGTAAAACTACGGACTACATGACATTATGGTGTGAAAATTGTGAAAATGTGTTAACTTTTTTATAGTCTCTAAACTGAAAAACTGCATTAGCGTAGTTTTATTATAACATTCTATAAGTTATGTTCTGCGATCCTCTGAACAGGGTTTGTTATGAATTGTAATTCTAATTTACAGCATCCTTGAGTCTTCTATTTGCATATTTTTAATGTCTTTTCCAGTGGTAGCTGGAAGCCTCTTTTGGATTATGCACTTCATATTTTGTATCAATGAACTGACAATAAATCACTTATTCAAGTGTTACTAACAACCTAATTTTTAAGTCCTTGCTATTGATATACATCGTTTCCCTTTCTACAGCATTTTCTGTGGCATATAGTATTGTGATCTACTTAAAATATTTTTCTTTCGATTCAGAGAATCAAACACATTGTCCAAGTTACAAAATATCATTAGCCTAGAAAATGTATACTAATGGATAAAATACATTCACTCAGTATCTCTTAATATCATCATTAGTGCAAGAAATCCTCACAAATTCAAGCTGTATGTTAAGTACTGGTGACATAGTTCAGAATCCACAGGAAAACCTGAACATGGCTTGCTGGACGGGGATTTGAACCTATCTACAGCACCATCTCACCATCTCACTTGGCTGAAAAGTAAGCTTTTCTAAAAAAATAAAAAATAAAAAAAATTACTAGCAAATATGAAATTCAACAAAAGTATTTTCACCTCCTTTTATGAAGAGAGACATAGCTTCAATAAATACAAACAGTTTTGAAAATTTGCAATATAAAAACAACTAAATTCATAAGTTTCTCTTTCATTAACTTTGTTTAGTTTTGTTTATAATCACTAGTTTTTTTAAGTATAAGAACTATGTGATGGAGATTACTTCTTTTGATATAGTGAATGTCACATACATAATCCTTTAGTAACCAGTAGAGGCCAGTCTTGGAAACCTATGACCTTTCTCGTTCTACTCACTTGGAAAAAATCTTGCTATTGCTGAATTATTCCAGGTTACAAAGCTGTGCAAGGTCTATTCAGTAAGTATTTGTTGTGCAAATGAGATGAGTTTAAAGGATTTGTTTCTCTTTAGCATAGTCCTTTTCAGGGATACACATTTTTCACAATGTGCCAGACATTGTTAATCCCTCCAAAAAATAGAAAAAATAGAAATCTATAATCTCTTTAAAATATGTGTATGTCCCAATGATGACTTTTTCATTTGAGCAGAATTTTAACCTGTAAACAATTTATTCACTTCTAGGTTCAAGAAGGTATCAACTTGAGTGAATGCAGAGAGTATGGCAATGTCTCACACTGATGGAGCGTTCTCGGTGATCCTCGTGAAAAACGTGTGTTTGGCCACATTTAAATTCGTTGAACCAACAGGTAACTCTTACCACAAATCATCATTAAAAACACCCAATTTTCATGTTCGCCACTTCACTTGTTTTCCTATCAAAAGGAAAAAAAACGATTCACTGAAAGATACTGCACTTTGATTAGTGGAAATTATATAGTACAAGTATCGAAAATGGCTGTTCTTTTGGCTTTGTCTATCAGATGGTGACATACAATGGTAACAACCCTTCCAAAAATTGCGACCTCCTCATATGCTAAAGCTTTCCTGTTCTTCAGTTGTTTCTCAAACGCATTGTTTCTTTTGAGTCCAACCCCGCCAAAAACCTGTTTTCCTTGTGCCCTTTCTAGCTTCTAAAAATGATACTGTGACAGATGTAACCCCTTCTATATTACTCTAATGAGAGTCCCAAACTCCCTCCTCCCCCGCTCTTTAATTGTTGACAATGATCTCCGATAGTTTTCCCCTCTCTCTCCTTTGGTAGAGAAGGTTGTGCCTACTATAATCCTTTTTATTGTTAAAATCATCAGGAGTCACATAAATGTGTCATCTCTCATACAACATCAGCAGTTGTTTCTATTTGAAGTAAGACTCCTTACTGAGTTCATTATCCATCAGCATAGCTGATGTGCCAGCACCTCAAGCTGCCACATGGAGGATGCAGGTTCAGTTTCTGTTACAGTCTGGGGTATTTCGTTGGTGGGAGGACTGGAGTCGGGTACACACAGACTCGCGAGGCCAGCTGAGGTTCTGCTTGAATAAAAATTAGTTGCTTCAATATCTGGAACACTGAGAACGACTGGGAGAGAGGTGTGTTGATCCTATTCTCCTCCATACTGCATCCAAATTACGCAAATTGGCAAAGGACAATATGGCGACAATTCAGCACATCGTGATCTTCTTGACCTGACCTCTTAACTAGCATTTTTTTCACGCAATTGATACTCGATAATGTCGAGTCTGTATAGAAAGGAACTAAAGATTCGATGATGTTGCCATGTTTACAGAAACATTTTCTTTAGTGTATTTAAATATTCTGTTAATGGTGTTCCCTGACTCATACACTGTACCAAATGTGTCTTTTTTGTGATTTTCCACTTTATATTCATCAAAATGAATTAACGAGACAGTTTTAACGGACTTATAGTTCGTACTCTATAATAAAAATAATTAGAATAATTTAGTTTGTAGTTATTGGGTTCTGTCACTGTCTAGGCAACAACTGGGTATGCTTGTAGGATATAACTGCTTCCCTCCATCGATAACTAATGTTCTTACTGTTGCCCTTCACACTTTTATAATAATCAAACAGTGGATTTAGCCCTATTTCTTAATTTTTCTTTTGGCACGAAATGTAAATAAGGAGGTTAACATGTGGACTTGGGGCTTTGGCGAAGTTAAAGGTTGAATAGATTTTTTATTAGTATTTAATTATTAATGCATTATTCAACTGAGGCTCTTTCCGTTAATAATAACGGTTCTATGTCATCTCTCTGTTACCAGGACGGAGGATGCAAACTAGTGCCGGTATTCGACTTTCACCAAGACAAAACTAGTAGAGTTACTGGAATAGTACGAGACCAGTACATATTTGGTAGAGCGCAGCATAAAATTCCTCAGATTGAGGGATCAAAACAGTTTGTCTTCTACTACCACGATAAAACAAATTTTCATATTACTTAATGCTGGATCTTTTTCTCTTGTCCCTAGAATTTTATATGCTCCGCCACGCTTTGTGTTGTTGTATAAACATCTTTGGCAGTGCTGTGTTCCGTATAGTCATTGGTCGGTTCCTTTCTAACCGCTCGTAAAAAGTTGACTTAACGTTGCCAATATACTAAAGAATCTGGGATATTGTTATTCTTGTCATTTTTTGTAATAGTGTGACTTGTCAAAATTGTCAGTGTATAATACCGTCCGCAAAACTTTTCGCTTGTTTTCATACCGACGGGATGGAGATTACTTGTACGTACTGAAACACGTTTCAAATAATTCGGTTTTTGCACATGTGCAGACTGCGAACTTAACTTCCTGTTAGAACACGCACGTTTCCAAGGAAAACGACCGCGAGTGTAATTTCACGTCTCAAGTTTGCTTTGTGTAGTGCTGCGTGTGGTGCGTAAACACAAAACCATACAATGGCAGATGTTGCAACCAAGAAGGTGAGGACTAAATACGATTAGTTGGATGAATGATCTACCTTAAATAATTAATAATCGTTGTAATGTATTAATTTTGCTGTTTATATTTGTCGCGTTTTACCTGCTGTTGTTCTGTTCAACACAGTAATATTGAGTTTACTTTAAAAGCTTGAAATCAAGTCCGGGTATGATTTACACAACAAATTTTTGTCACGTTCCTACTCATCGTCGGGGAATGAGTTAAGGATACGGAACGACGTCCTTTGAGAAAAAAAAACATTTGTGGAAATGTAATTGTGTGTTTTTATTGTTTCAGGTTCAAGAGTACAAAGATTCCCTGAAGTCAAAGGTAAATGTCAACACCGTGGCTATAACTCATACCAAAAATAACTTGAGTACATAATGACAATTAGGTATTGTTATATTATTTCTCTGTGTAATTTATAGTGGCACAAAATTCTTCGAAAGTTCTGTTGTTCAGTCAGGTAAATTTCGTTATTAAACACGGTCAAGTAATTTGTTTTCGAGAAGCGCTCATATAGCAGGTGACGGTGAGCTTTACGTTGGTGTCTGAAGTGCAAACATTTGACTTCTCCGTTTTTTGTACTCTTCTGTGATGTGTGGTTGGTATTTCAAAGCTGTGTATTGAAAACTCCAATGCACTTTGGAAACTGCACCAGGGTTGTTTCCATTGATAAAGTTTTCTTGTCTGTTGGTTTACTTGAGTTTGCGTCATTTTCTTCCATTAAGGTTTTTTCAATTAACGAATTGTTGCTTGTATGGAATAAGATTTCCAGCGTAAATTTACTTACTTGTATCAAAGTATTGTTAGAAAGTTGCATTAGTCATTCTTAAATTGCAGAAATTATTACAGTTGTCGAAATTTGAGTGATTATAATGTGTATGGCAAGGGATACACTTCTTTGTGCCATATAGTTTTATAATTATCAGACAATTTTGCCGCATTGCTGTGTCAATTGTAGTATATGCCATAGTTAAATGGAAATGTGATGATATGTGGTCTGCAGTAAAGTGTAGTAGTAGTAATAGTGAGGATCCCAATACTTTTATAGTGTTCTTGGTTCCCATAGGAGGAAGTATTAAATCATTTCAGGCATTGTCAAGTTCAGAGGGTAGCCATTGAAGGAACAGATAAAACATTAGTGTGTAGCCACAACTCTATTTAATAATGAGTTTACTTGCAATTACAGACATTTACTAGTAATAACAAGAAAGAGTAAAATATGAACCTATGCGATGTTGTTTAACCTGATCCATAATAACACATTGAAAGTTTGTAGCAATGATAGATTTTTGTTGCCATTAAATTAGATATAGCAGCAGTACTATTAGGTGTAAGTTATTTAGTGGAAGCTGTGAGTTAATTGTTCACACAATACAAATATTTGGCAGCGTATGATGAGGTTTGGATCTGGTAATTAGAGTGTAGTTAGTGCAACAGTGTACGCACACATTGCAGCAATTTGTTCTGCGTTGATTACATCAAAATGTTTCCCCGTTACATGGGCAGTTGTGTTTCGCTTGTACGAACATAATAACCATTCTTTTGTCCAATCACTGCTATTATCAGATACTCTTTTATGTAAATTAAATGTGGTGCACAACAGAAACAAGTTGCAACAACCATAAGTGTCATCTCTGAATGACTTCGCAAACTGGCACCTGAAGTGACACTCACAAGAGCAGAAGGTATGACAGTGCTCATTCTTTGGTTGTTGACCTGCTACCCGCCCTTATAAATGACTAACAGTCAGTCAGTTTGTTATTCAGCTCCAGCTGTAGGTTGGCAACCTGTCAGTTTCATTTAGTCGCCTGGAGCTTGCTTCTGAGTGTTCGGTGAGAACCATGAATAATAGTATGTTGTTGTTGTTATTATTTTTATTATATTTTTTTTGGGAAATACGGAAGTGTCCGAGCCCGCCCGTCTGCTTTGACCCATGACGTCACAAATGTGGCGGAAACGACCATAAACCACGATTCCAATATGGCGCATATAAAGTTGTTACGTACACATTATGAGGACGAAAATACATCGAAAAACAAATATATACACATTCCACAAAAAGCCTAATGACACTAGGGGACAAGTGCGGGAAATAGGGGGTTATTTGGGTGGGGACAAACTAAATATAAACAAATTTAGACACCCACCCCGATACAAAACCACGCAAAACGACGAATAAAAACAGACATCACAAAACTCCCCAAATACCACTAAACACAATATCATCTGGAATCGGACACTTCCCTTGACCTATATAGCTCAACAGCAGCTCCCGATCCCATAAATTAGGACCTAACACTTCCCTTGACCTATACAGCTCTAAAACATCTCCCGATACCAAAACCAACATTTACAGCCACACATCATCTCCACATACAGCCGTCCCTGGTCCGAGACGCCGGAGCTTTAAGTAAGCCTCTTTTCTTCACAGCATACTGAACACTTCACGACTTCATCCAACAATCCGAATACTTGAAGAAATTTCATTAGAGACAACGCACTGCCCCCCATCATAGCCGTCAACCTAAAACTGTTGACCCTGTCAGTTATATCCATACCTAGCAAAGACACAAAAAAAGCAATTTACCAAAATTCACATATGACGCCACACTCGCAAACTAAACCAAAAACATCATCTAACACACCACCAGAGAGCACCACCGATCGCATGAAAACGACACCTACAAACACGCCACTGTCACAAACTAAATTCCGCGCCATCGTGACGTCAAACACCACAACAGCCTTACGTCACGGGTCAAAGCAGACGGGTGGGATCGGACGCTTCCATTCACCCTTTTTTGGGGGGGGGGGGGGTGTTGATGGTTGAGGGTGGGTAGATCTATGGAGTTATTAACAAGGCAGATATACCTGTCTTCTGAAACAACCAATAATTGACACCAATAACAACACAACATTAGCAAAATAAAATGTGACAAATTAAATGGCCTCTTCCAGAATAAGAGGTTTTTGACACAGGAGTGTACTTGTTAGTAATGCCTTCAAACCTTTTAAAAGCTTGAAAGTACATGATCACAATGGGCACGTAGGGATTGCAATCATGGGTGTAAATGTAACTGTCGGACGCACTGTGTGTTCACTATCTACAATACTTTGTTGGTCTGGTAAACAATGTGATCAAAGCCACCACCTACAAGATACACAGTGCCAGTCAAATTGTGACCACTGCCTATCTTTGACATCAGTGTATAATAACCGTTCACAGATGGCAGCACTGCAGTAGAGGGTATATATAAAGCATGTCTTTGGATGCGGACAACAGTGCAATCGTTGTTGTAATGCAGAAACGGAGTAGTTTATCTGATTTCAAAAAGGCCGTGATTGTTGGCTTTTTGGCCCAAGGATGAGGGCATTTCCAAAACAGCTAAGTTTGTAAACTGTTTGTCTACCCTCATGGCTAAAGCGCACCATTTATGACAGTGATGCTACCCAAAACTGGCTCAGAGGCAGCTGTGGTGCGCCACACGCCATACATGACAGAGGTGAACAACGCCTGTGGAGATGTATATGGGTGAATTGGGGCCACCAGTGATGTCTCCTCAACCACCATCCAGTGTATGTTGCTTAAGGGCCTCTGCATCAGACACCTGGTTCATGCATCCATGCAGACTGCTGTTGGTTTAATTTGCTCGCCAGTCCTGCAACTGGATGTCAACTGAGTGATGGCAGTGGTCTTTCCAGATTAGTCATGTTATATATTCCATCAGACAGATGGCCATTGGCCTGTAAAGATGAAACATCCGTAACACCCTGTGACAATCATTGGAAGGGTTCAGGCCAGAGGAGGAATCATTGGTCTGGGGAATGCTTTTGTGGCATTCTGTTGGTGATCTCATTCTGGAAAGCCAATCGATCAACAATTGAGTGTGTATCTATCCATGGGGTCCATGTCCACCCTTACATGCAGATCGTTTTGCTCAGCTGGTACCAACTATCAGCAGGGCAGTGCAATGTGTCATGCAGCTTGCAGTTTGTTTACATGGTTCGAAGAACACTGGGATGAGTTTACTGTACTGGCCACCAAACTCTCTGGATTTAAAACCTACCTAGTGCAGCTGGACACAACGTTGGAGTTTGCATTGCTCCAAATCACTGTCTGTACCTTCCAGAACCTTACTGACTGTTTTAGTGCATGTTTTACAGCAGCCCATGCTGCTAAAGGTGATTACTTGGGATTCTGGCAGGTTGACCGATCATATACTTCAGATTTTTGCTCAAATGATTCTATTATGTCTGCGATATTTTGATGACCGACTTAGTTGTCCTGAAGTACTACAAACTGTGTGGTCTTAGCTGTGCTTGGCTCAGTTTCACTGTAGGTTTCTGTTGCAGAATATCATCTACATACATACTCTACAAGCTATCATACATCGGGTCTAGTGTAGCAGGGGATACAACCCGTCGGCTTTGGACAATGACGTCACAAGTCGCCAGAGAGCAGTTTACCATTTTCGCTTTTGCTGTTATGTTTCAGTTTCGTTTTTTTACTGATTGCTTAATAAAGTGGATCTGTTTATTCTATCTCGTGAGATTTTTTTTTAAAAGCCAAAAAACACTTATCAGCCACTGAAGGGAGCTACAACACTAAGAAGAATCGCTTCTCGATTGGCGACTTGTGACGTCATTGTCCAAAGCCGACGGGTTGTATCCCCTGCTACACTAGTCCCCATACATCACATAGTGGAGGATATCTTGTAACACTTATAGTCACTTACTTTCCTGTTTCATTCACAAATGGAATTACGGGCAAATG
This sequence comes from Schistocerca piceifrons, assembly GCF_021461385.2. NCBI lineage: Eukaryota > Metazoa > Arthropoda > Insecta > Orthoptera > Acrididae > Schistocerca > Schistocerca piceifrons. The sequence goes on from NC_060140.1 coordinate 324,043,790, forward strand.
ACTCTGTGCTTCCGTATATAAACTGTTCTGTCAGTTAGCTTCATGTGTATTGTGATGAAAGTGTCTAGTGTTTATAAGTGTGTCTCCAGTGGTCCAATGGACTACTGCTCTGTTGAGTTTAACATATGGACCTTAGGACTGCTGCATGGCATTAATCACCACATTCGCAATCTCTTCATCAGATTCAACAGGGAATGTTTTCATTCATGCGTTCATTCGTTCATTCAGTATATTATGTGCAGCTCAAAAACCTCACCTCCTTCCACAGGTGTGGAGGTTTGTTGGCTTCATGAACTCACTACGAAATTCATGCATTCCAAAATAAACTAGGCCTCGGGCTTTGTGGCTGGGTTGCCTGCTAGCACAGCTAATTTTTTCCAAACACAAAAAAACCACAAAAAGCAGTAAGCAACCATAAAAAAACCTAACAATCATATCTCTAAGAGTTATCCAAGTGCTCTGCTTATCGAAAACAAATATGATTAATTCTAATTTTCTGCAGAAAGAAATCGTTAGATTCAGCAGTTGTCATTGGCTGCTGTATACTATTGTCCTGTTGGCTTTAACCAGTGTCAACAAGAGCCACTGACACATGAAGTGCACTTTAGCCCCAAACAACATATCATTTCTGTAGATATGAAGAGAAGATGATAGCCATCGTGGAGAATGTGTACATCTGTAACATCATAAAACTAATTATGTCAGTTAAGGAATCACAATAGTTTGCTGATCTGTCTAAGATACAAATCAGATTATTGATCATAATTGCCATGATGGGCATGAACACTATACGTATTAATCATTCCGTTGGGTGTTCACTGATGTTCCAGAAATGAAGCTTTGAGCAATACCAAATGACTTGAAGATAATGTATTACATGAAAAATGAAGCATCTTAATTCATTTTAAAAATACGAAGGTCCGGGCTTAAAATCCACAGTCTTTGTATGTAGCCTCATGGCTAGTGGATTTCTGAGAGACATTTAAGTATTCAGCAATCATGTGTCTGTAACATTAAGGGGGTATCTTTCTTACAGTGGGGTTCTCAGCCAAAACAAATTTTATGATAACTGCAGTGGCTGTCATTGGTTGGCCTTTTGAATCTAACCAGTGATAACCTGTGCAACAGATTATCATTCACTCAAAACTCATGTTTGAGAAGTACATGGTCCATTTCCTTCATCATCTGTGTCCAATACAAATTCTGCTTTTTCTCTAATGATTTTATCATTGATAGAATGTGAAGCACTCTTCTTTCTTTCTTTACAAGGACATTTAATATATATTGTATATGTTAAGAATACTTACATCTTTGGGATGCATCCGAAGTTGCTTCCACATTGGATGCTTTTTTTCCTTTAAGAACAGTGTGTCGTGTTCTGTCTGCTGGGAAGTTATTAATCCAATCATGAAGTTAGTCTAACGTTTTTGAAACTCACATTTAGTTCACAGTGTGACCATTAGAACCATTTTGAATGCCAATCAGAAGTCAAGGAACACTGCATAAATCTTGGGACTGGTATCTGCTTTCTTTTGGATCTCATGGATAAGCACTGTGACCAGAGTTTCACAAGATGGCTGTTTGTGGTATGTATATTGATTCGTGCAGGCAAGGCTTTCAGTGTCCAAGTAGATAATAGTTTGCACACATAAAATGTTTCATTACTTTACAGCAGTTTGATGTCAGCATTATAGAACTACAGTTACGTATGTCTTGCAGCCCTTGTCCTTATTGGAAGCAGGAGTGACCCAACCCTTTTTGTAGCATACTTAATAAAATCATCAGCCTATAATAAAAGAATAAGAGAAATAATCTATAAGAAATCACCTTAGTACCCTGTCAGGTCCACTCAGTTTTACCATGTTGAGTGATATTAGCTAGTTTTCTATTCCATAACCACTTATCTCAATATGTCATTTTGGCTGTTGCATGAGAGTTCACAGGAGGAACTGCAGTAGTCTTCACCAGTGAAACACTTTCAGTAGACTTAACGAAATATTTTGCTTTCTGTGGCATCCTCTGTTTTGGGGCTGGGTTTACTGACATTCGTACCAGTTTGCCAATGGCTTTATTAGGCATGGGAAATTCACTTAAGTATCTGCTGCTTGCTGTCTGTGTAGGAAAATATTATGCGCCAACTACGGCAGTTCCAAGTGTCAAGCTAAATGCATGTGAAACCTCTGCCCAAATTAAAAACTTGTGCAGATAATGTTCTGCTATGATGATCCACCCCTGTAGTTCTTGAAATGGTACTGCACATGTGTGGAGAACAGCTGTGCAAATTTCACTTTCTCCCTTGTAGGTACATGAGGTCATTGACAAAGAAGTTCTATCAAATTTTTGTGTTGTGAGTTCACAGTAGTGGCATTTTATTGTGGTGAGGTGGTACATAATGAATTAGGTTGCTCTCCAATATTTGACAGCAGCCAATGTGTTCTGCACTATAGAAATATTGTAGTGAATATCTTGGATATGGAAGAAAAATTTCACTATTTTCAACATGGCTGACAGCAGCAACTGTAAATAAATTTTCATTATATAGAATTTACAGCCAACCGGTTGCTTATATACATGATGACCCAAAGAGCTAGAGTCAAACAGTAAAAAATATAAAATAAAATCTTCCATGGGAATAGAGAAAAAATCAATAACATGCCAAACCATTGCTTTTCTTGTCATGGAATAGATTTTCATCAGTTGCCTGTGAGCAATCTTGTGTTAAGTGTAACCCAGTGGCGCTGGGTGTGGGCCTAATGCCACCCCTAACCATAGTCTGTAGCCCATTGCCACCACTGTTATTGAATAGGTCCAAAATTAGTGTAGATTTACTGAAGTTCAGGAGAGTTAGCAATCTTGGCAGTATTTTTTATACGTAAATTCTATGAAATGTTGAATTAGTGCTGCAATCTTCCAGATATGGTTGTAAGCAGCTGCTGTGTGGTTTTCCCTTCATGGTCTCTCAAGATACATTTACTGAATGAATTTGCAAACTAAAGAGGTAGGTGATATTCAGGGCACCAGAGCAGACTTACGTGACATTCATACTCCCTAAGTATCCTTCAGCTACACAACTTAAATATGTGGCACACAGACATATCCACAATATCCAAGAAACCTTTAGAAACCTTTCCCGTGCTAATAAAACTGGGAAAAGAGATGTCAATGTCTTGGATACCAGGATCTGTGGGAATTCTAGCAGCTGTGGGAGCTAAGGAGACGTGTACTAGAAATCCTGTGGTACAGTTCTTCCTACTTCCAACAGCTCCTTATGTATTTGAAGAATATTTTATTTTGAATGACAGCATTTACGTTTGTCAGCAGATTTCTGTGTGTGAAATTAACCTAGATTAGCTCTCTTAGTATCTTACAGGTGGGTGTTCCATGCTGCAAGAGACTTGGCTGTCCTCAGCAGTTCATTTTTTCCCAGTAATCATCAGAGAAACATCATTCTAAAGATTCACTTTATCTCCTCTGTTACATTAGAAAATTCATACTATAAATGTACTTGCCGTGTTTAAGTTTTTAGGCTTCCACAGTCATCAATTTGAATTAAGTCTTTTTGGATATTAGGCAGTGTCTTTACAGAAAACTAAAAGTGTTAAATTACTGGGGCCTCTGCAACAGCCGTCTTCAGTGTGACTAAGTATTACACAATACAAATAAGGAGAACCTGATTGTGGCCATTATATCCTTCAGACAGGTGACTTACTAGGTGATGTCCAGGAAGACAATAAATAGAATAAAACAGGTGTTGACTCATTTTATAAGCATACACAAGATTGAGAAACAGAGGCAGTTGATACTATTGGTTGGAGTGGAGACATGAATGGAGTTGAGGTAGGCATATCTTGGGCCCCATACAAACAAGGAAGAAATTACTGCCAGTAAAGTAGAACGAATGATTTGGTTTGTCTGTATGGTGGTTCATATTTTGCTCTCCATAGAGGGCAAAGATGCTAAAACTAGCATTGTGTGCCTCAGCCTTGAAGAAATTGCTTGCAAGGTCATTGTTGCAATACAAATAGAGCCAGTATTGCTGTGCCTTCCATTTGAGCATGCTGAGAGAAAATATGCCACTAAGTTCTCAGTGTGGTATATAGGCAGTGGTTTGTGTGTGTATACCTTCTATCTGTTAGACATTACTTGCATCTGTATCCACAATTCGTTTATCTTCATTTGTGGGTATTAAAATTTTGTTGGCCACATTAATTCATTCGCTACAGTGGAGCTCAGACAATACTGTTGCAACTGGTCTGAATTTTCGTCTTATGAAGTCTGATTTTGTAATTTACTTTCCATTGGATAAGAATGTAGGGGCCAATCATGACTACAGTTTAAACATAAACAACACAGTTGTCATATTCTTGATATGTTCCCTAACTTTTTGTAGTGACACCAGAAAACAATTTTATGAAATTTTGTGTGGGATGTTATTGCTGTATTGGGAAGTCAAATGCAGTCATGTTAAAAGTTGTAAACAAATCTAGGATACTGTTAAATGTTACACAATAGTTTAGCAACAACAGTTAATGCAACATAATGTTAAATGATGATTGTGTTCTACAGTTCTGAATGTAATTGATGTTTCATAGTAGTCATGTAAATATATTTAAGTGAAATGTTGATAGATTCACTGATGTGATACACAACACTATTCAATGGTATGTGAGACAAACAAACAGGAGTTTAACCATGAAGCAAAGTTTCCTGCGGGTGAAATGTCTTAGATTAGCCTTTGCATTACTTTGTAGCAGCTTTCGACTATTGCACAAGTGATTTGTCACTGCAAACAGGATAGGAGTGACTCAAATGTAAAGCATGTGCTGGTGTGATGAAAACAAGACACACATGTGTCTGTACAGAAAACAGGCAAAAAGCCATGTTGCCATCTTGAGCCCATGAAGATTTCAGCAAGCATCTATCACCTCTGGGATATTGGGCATTCAAGCCTTTGTAGTGGTGCTCCACTCCAAATGAGTGATAAATGACACAGAGCAACAATAATTACTAATTGAGTATAATGCAAATAGACAAAAATTGTAACATTGACACTCTTTCAAAATTAACCAGAGATTGTTATTGGGGATATATTGCATTGGTGCAGGCTTTTATGCACTAAGTAATTATTACTATAGATATCAGTCTGAATATGCATCCAGGCTGACATCTATGTAGAGGGATGACAGTAATATTAATTATGCGATCTTCTTTGAAAGCACTTTCTTGGAATTTTAAGATCAGCTCTTGTACTGAATATCAGCCCATCTTACATATGGAAGTGAGTTATAATACACCTCACCATTTAATCAGGCTTCTGTGATCCCTCTGAGACAACCTGTGTAGCCTTTTTAGATTGTTTGCAGATGCTGCCGTCTTTTTACCATATAGTAAAGTCATCAAAAGATCAAAACAAATTGCATTGTGGTTTAGACGAGAAATTTGCATGATTTGAAAAGTGGAAATTCAACATTTAAACAAAACAAAGTGTGTTAGGTCTTCGTCAAAAGTAGTAAGACGATTGTTAAATTTTGGGTACATGATAAATAACACAAATTTAAAAGTTGTTGATTCAGCTGAAAATCTAGAAATTACAGTGGTGGATAACTTAAATTGGATACATTACGTAGAAAATGTGTGGAAGGCAAACCAGAAACTGCTTTATTAGCAGAACCCTTGAAGATGCAACAAATCTTAAATGAGACTGCTAACACTTAACTTTCCATCCTCCTATGAACTGTCGGTACGTGGTGTGGGATCCATACTAGAAAAGATTGATGAGAGGACACAAAATTCAAAAGAGGACATCTCACTTTGTATTATTGTGAAATAGGGGAGAAAGTGAAACACACGATTAGTGAGCTTGGGGTGGCAATCATTAAAATGGACATTTTATGTCGCGGCAAAATTTTTCACAAAATAATTTGTTGACACCCACCTGCATAGGCAGGATTGACCATTATAATAAAATAAATCAGAGCTCACTCATTAAGATTTAGGTGTTTGTTTTTCCTGTGTGAAGTTACGAGTGGAACAGTTGAGATATAGTCTGAAAATGGTTCATTGAACCCTCTGTCAAGCACATAGGTGAGAACTGCAGAGTAATGACGTAGATGTGTATGTAAATATTGTTGATGTAATGTTTCTCTGTAACCTTATGAAGTAGGGTGTGTGTGTGTGTGTGTGTGTGTGTGTGTGTGTGTGTGTGTGTGTGTGTGTGTGTGTGTGTGTGTATAAAAAAACAAAGATGATGTGACTTACCAAACGAAAGCGCTGGCAGGTCGATAGACACACAAACAAACACAAACATACACACAAAATTCTAGCTTTCGCAACCAACGGTTGCTTCGTCAGGAAAGAGGGAAGGAGAGGGAAAGACGAAAGGATGTGGGTTTTAAGGGAGAGGGTAAGGAGTCATTCCAATCCTGGGAGCGGAAAGACTTACCTTAGGGGGAAAAAAGGATGGGTATACACTCGCGCGCGCACACATCCATCCACACATATACAGACACAAGCAGACATATTTGCCTTTGAATATGTCTGCTTGTGTCTGTATATGTGTGGATGGATGTGTGTGTTTTGGTATGCAGGTTGACCAGTATAGGCTACCCCAAGTACCATTTTCAAAAATCACTCAATTCCTTCCTAGAACTTAACAAGATACACTTAGCAAAAAAAAAAAAATGTTTTAAATTATCCAGTATACATGTTGATGTTTGCACAGGAATTTTCTGTGTCTTTCAGTATTTCCCAGAAGCATTAGTTATGGATCACATTGTACAAACCATTAATTTAAAAGTTGTTGTTTTGAGAAGTGGCCAGAATATTGTAAAATTTGTTAGTTATATCACAGTCTGCATAATTTGTGATGCATTGGATTTTACTTCGTCATTTACTTGACTTGATTTTTGTAATACTCCAGTTTTCTGTTGCAGGCTGAAGAACTGATATTGAAGGGTTTTCCACAGAAGATTGTTGAACTTAATGAACTCTTGGAGACACCTCCATTCGCCCGTGAACTAAACACTGTTCATCAGTCTTTGAATATACCAGTCCCAGATCCAATTGTTCTGAACAGGTATATCTTTTTTCTGTACATAAGTCTTTCTGTTATTGAAAAACCATCTTACTAGGAAAATCCAACATGCTTTGGCATTGGCGTGATATGGGTGTGAACTGCATTATGAATGACAAGGCATGCATCTTCTTACTGTTAGCTTGTATAAAATGGTAAGTAATCTACGAATATTTCAGAAGTGTAGTCACAAATCTATTTACAATGAGTCAAATATCAATGCTGATACATTGTATTGTTGGTTGAGAATAACAAAGTGATAGAGAGCTATTTGTTTATAATACAGTGATCGTGGAAACAGCTGATTGGAGAATGAATGTAGTCTCACCTCCTGAATGTAGTCATGCCTCTTGTATTATTTACGATTCTCATATTGCAGTGTTGCCTTGTGCTGGTTGACAAAGTTAGTTGTAAAAAATGCTTGTATTTGGTGACGTAAGTTGTGATGTGTTTTGTTGTTTGCTTTGTTTCTCTGTGTGCTGAGTTTATTTTACATGACAGAATGTCAGAAACCAGTTGGATAAAGTGTGCAGAAAAGTGATTTGGCTATGACCAGGACTACATGGTAATGAGGAGCATGTGAATGTGCATGGGAAAGGAAGTATAGCTATTGCTGCTACAGCCAGATTTTGCATATAGGCAAAAGTGTTGGACTGATAACATTCCCTCTTTCCACCAAGCCTCACAGAATATTTCGTTATTTTGTGTGAAGTATGTAGATTGTAAAATTTACTCCTTTCATTGAATTCATAAAGACTTGCTGTATTTTGATGGGGGTAGCCAGGGTGAATATCAAACCCATGAGAATATCGTGTAGGAGACTTGTATCTGCCTTAGTACCCCCTCTAAGCACATAATTCATGTAGGTATTCACAGTGCCATTGAGTAGTGTGCCCTGAAACATCCCAGTGATAATGCTGTAGATATAAACTGAGACTTATCATGCCATAACTAGGAAGAACATAAGAATTACATAAAGGAGATCAATATAGAAATTCTACCTGCAGACAAGAGCAGTGATACTGCTCTTTGTTTTGCGAAGTCTTATTTTGGCAATAATATTAATTTATACTTTGCATCTCCTGACGAATTCTATGGATGCAATCTGTGGAAGGCATTCACTACTGTTCTTCTCACACAATAGTGTTTATGAATACAGTCACCAGTTAGACACTGTATCTTACCAGTTATAGAAAGAAGGTTTCTTCTTTGACAAGTTGTTGGCAGCCCAAGTGGCCCAGCATACTACCTGTTGAGCCCAAGTGGCCCAGCACACTACCTGTTGAAACAACTGGTCTCTTAAGAGTCTATTGATAAACAGATGTTCAACACCCCAAGTTCCTCAATGAGATATGACACAAATGATTTTTTGTCTAGTTTACCAAACATGTATATCTCTCTGCTTGTTTCAGTTCTCCTTTTTACGTTGGTAATCATTGTCGCCACAACTGCTTTATGGTCATTGATACCAGTTTTGGTGTAGACATTCTCAAAGAGGTCAGGTCTACTTGTTGCCATTGGATTCAATATATTTCCACCATGAGTGGGGTTTCTATCTGTCTGTTCTAGTTAGTTTTTAGAAAAGGCATTTAGTAAAGTTTCACCAAATGTCTTATCACACCCACCATTAACAAAACCATAATTTTCCCAATTAATTGTTGGATGATTAAAGTCTCCACCAGTGATTACATTGTACTGGGGGAACTTACGTACAAATGAAGTGAGATTTTCCCTGAAGTTTTCAGTTATGTCAGGAGGCAATAGAAGGATCCAGTTATCATTTTATGTCCACCCCGAATATTAAGTCTTGCCCAAGCAATCACACTTGCAGCTTCAATTTCTGTCTCAGTGGATTTGAATTTTTTGTCTATTGTGACAAATGCACCACCCCCATCTTCCATTTGCCTGTCCTTTCAATATACAAATAAATTTTCCCCAGAAATCTCAGTGCTGTCAATTTCAGGTTCCAACCAGCTTTCTGTACCTAATATTATGTGAGCTTCACTGCTTTTCATGAGTGCTTCAAACCCTGGCACTTTGTTGCAAATGCGTATGCAGGTTACCATTATGATTTTAATACTCTCATCTTTGGGAGGCATTTCTTTCGATATTACACTGATACTGTGGGTTTCCTACAGGTATCGTTACCTGGATTGGGTGGAGAGTTGCCTAAACTAAAAAGCCCTTGTGGACACCCCACACACAGTCAGCTGTGTTTGTGGTAGACTCTGATGTGTAATGCATACCCGACCTCTTGAGAGGGCCCTACAGCTCTCAACCCTACAATGCAAGTCCTGGAAGTTGCAGCCTAGCTTGTCACAGAATCTTCGAAGTCTTTGATTCGTTCTTTCCACTCTACTCAGAAACAAAGGGCTGCGATCAGTTTTGGGACAGTGGTGCAAATTGTGAGCTACTTTGAAACTCCATGCACAAGGCTGGTCTTCTCAACAATTCCTGCCAGTTACTAGAATGACCCAAGGATGACCTCAGAGCTTAGATGACAGGTATCATATGTTCCAATGTGTGCCACAATCTGCATTTGGTTGCACCCTGTTCTCTTATGGCTGCTAGAATAGCCTCTTCAACGTGTTGAATGAGACCCCCAGGTGTATACAAGTGAGTTCACCTGGTATCCTTCCCTGTCCTTTTGCTGCCATTTCCTTAACTGCTGTAACTGCTGATGGTTAATTGACCCCTACCCTTTTGTGTTTGCCTCCTGCTGACAGTGGACAAAACACGTTTCCCCCAAACATGTGAAGGTAGCCCCACTGCCTCAGTTTCTTTCAGTGAAAGACAGCACCTCAAACTTATTGGTTAGGGGGAGTACAAGACCCTGAAACATCACTGGTCGCCGTCCACTGTGTACAGGGTGTCTAGATCTTCCATTGACATGCCACTCAAAGTCAAGTGGACGGTAATGATAGATCATGTACTGTACTTTCTGCAGAGGAGACAGGATCCACTGGAGAGAATAGTACTTGAGGTACCTCTAATACAGGTATCACAGGTACAAGGCTCTTGGGAGTGCTTCCAACCCACTGTTTTGCTGCAGCTACCAATTGTTTGGCAGTAGTCAGGGCAGTTTCTAGTTGCTTACGAACATCAACCAACTCGTCCCGTGTTTGAGAACAGCATTCACAGTGGGGCTGCATTTTGGCTGGTGCAATGTATTGCAATGCAGGGAACAAATGACTTTAATTTAAACCTGCTGATTATCTTCTAATCTTTTGAGCTAAAAAGTTGCTAATTCCCTTATAAGAATTGAAGCAGATACACAAAAATAGATTTCTATGACGGCAAACCTGTGGTAAAAGTTACTCCTTTCCTAAAATGTTTTGATGTTGATAATGGTTAAACTTTAAAACTGAGTTAATTTATGATAAATGCAGATAATTTTATAGGGCTACGACTCTTTAGTGGAAAATGCATATAACACAATACTTTAGTTAGAAAATCTGCTGCAGCAAATTAAATAACAAACTCCGATTTGTTGCAAATCTCTGGTAGGTTATGCAAAGGACAATGGTAGATTTCAAAAATTCTCAGAAACACAATATTATTTGCGTTGATTTACAATGAAATTGAGGGGTGATGTATACTTTGGTCGAATTATGAAACACAAACGCTGATTTGCTAAGAATTAAATTACACATAAAACACTCAAACTACTAACTTACGAAAACTTAGTTTTGTAAATGCAAGAAAATTCTAAACTGACTGATTTCTCACCTAATTGTACATTGTAATTAGAGAAAGTTTGTTTTGAATGATGATAGATCTACTAAACCTTAACAATTTTAAAAAGAGTACAATTTAGTTTAAGTATACGATTGATGATGACAATACTAATTTAATGCAGCACTGGCAAGTGTTTGAAATTTCACAATGTATCACAATACAAATGGTTATTACTGTGTCGAAGAACAACACTGCAGCATAAGTTTATTTCGATCAAAATTGCTAAAATTCGCAGCCCCAACAAAAGCACATCTTCTTCCTGTTGCAGCTAACTCGAGGTAGATATCATAAACTACTCACTTTATATAGAGCAAGAACACTGACAAATTTTTTCTTAACTTTTTGTCCCTTTTTGAAATTTGAAAGTCCTTACTTTTTGTAAAGTTTGGGGACTAGTTATTTCTGGTGGGACTGAATATAAAGATTTGATCGTTGCCAATTTTGTGCATTTGTATGATAGCAAAGTACTGTAAAAACATTGATACTTGACTGTGAAAAAAGATATACATTTTTTAAAAAATGAGGAAATAAGTTATATTATACTACAATTGGTCTTACGGTTGCTGCCTGTTTAAATGGTTTATTCCTTCATAAAATTTAGTTATAACCTATATTTAGTTAACACTATCATCCTGTATTTAGTTAACACTATAACCCTATATTTAGTTATTGTGGTTGATTTTAATAAAAAATATTAAACAATAGGAGCTTTTGCTTTAGTTCTGCATTTAAAAAGTTGCCCATTTACATATAGATTTATTCTCAGTTAAGTAACACATTATTACACATTCAAAATGATAAAAATAAAATGATGAACGTGTGAAATTTCTTTATTGTTGAGAAGTCTACAGAAGAGTTCAGTCTTCAAGACAAATGTGTAAAGAATTCAGTGGACAGTGTAGCAAGTCAGCCCAGGAGTCAGTGACAAGCCTGTACATGAACTGCGTATCTCTGCTAAATTTGCTGGGTGTGGCATTGCTGTAGTCAGTCTGTTCAGAAACCTCTGTTAGAGTGAATGTACATCCTTCGTTTTATGAGTGTAGAATATTTTGTGCGCTTTTGTCATGAGTGTAATTTTTAACAAAAATAGTTTTAAAATTTAATAATAAATACATTTGAAATACTAATTGGAATGCAATAAAATTCATGAGCAGTGCTCTATAGGACAGATAGTAAGTGAAGTGCATCGCAAAACAGTTTATGGTGCAGTTTCAAAAAGCTTAAAAGATGTTAATGTCTTTGATGAAGATAGATAAACTTGGTTTAAATTACAAGTAAGTTCTTCTCTATCTTTAAGTTGTAAGTATCATGAGAAAAAATATATTCTGAAGTACAATAACATTTTTGGAAAAAAGATTTCTCTGATCCAGCCAGAGTTTATAAAAAACCAGTTATTAAAGGTTTGAGGGAAATAAAACTTGAACATTTGTCCTTGTTCGGTGCGAGTAAAACAATTTCCCGAGTGACTTAATGTGATTCCTGGAAATTCCCTGTGGTGAAATTGTTACTCAAAAATATTGGAACATGTAATATTGTTCATGACAATTTATATTCCTGATGAGGAAGCTGTTAGCAAATTGGATATTGCTTGTTTTAATTTAGAGGCCTCTCCTGCTTCGAAAATAAAAAACTAACTAGTGGAAAAGAAAAACAACTATTAAAAGGAAGGTACAACAAATTTCGGACGAAATTAGAAGAGACTCAGAATCGTGGTTAAGAGAGAAAAAAAAAATAGTTTAGGAGTTCGTCCTTTCTGATTGTTCAGTTAGACTAACCCAAAATTTTAGTGAAAGAGCAAGGCATTTTACCAGTTCTAGGAAAGAAGAAAGCAGTACTCATAAGTGAAGAAGAAATTGAAAAGATCCCGCAGTTTTTTAAGGTGATGAAAGCAGTAGAATGTGCCTGTGTAGCAAGGGTAGCAAAAGAGTTATTGTAAGTGCAGTTAAAGTAACAAAGAAAAAATAATTAGTGCTGTCAAATTTAGATGAACTTTATGTATAATTTCAAAAATGCTCATCCTAATGCAAAACTGGACGGTCAAAATTTTGTGATCTTTGCCCTAAGTGTGGTGTATTTTGGCCAGCTCCACAGGAACGCACTCCATATGTGTTTGTTTATATCATCAAAATGTCAAACTGATGATTTTGGGCGCAAAACTCAGTGATGTTATCTACAGAGAGCTACTAGATTTAATGGTTTGTGATGCCAACGATTGTGACTGCATTATGAGTTTGCGTGATGAATGCCCTACTAAACAAACTGCTTATGAATTGTTTAATGAATCTGAGGAGGAAATGCCCAACAATGTAACCTTCGAACAGTGGGTCACAACTGACAGCAGAAATGACAAGTCATTGAATCTCAGTAAGAGTACTTTCAATCTTTAATTCATAACTGAAAAAAATCTTAAGTCACCCTGATGTTTCAAAATTCAAAGCATCTTTTTGAAGGACAAAAAAAGCACAACTTTATGAAATCGAATGCATAGTCCTAGCTGATTTTGCAGACAACTTTACTTTTGTGTTCCAGAATGAAGTGCAAGGGTACCACTAGGTCAGTGACTAGGCAACAGTGCAACCACTTGTTCTGTACTTCAGAAATGAGAAAGATGAAGTTTGCAGTTCTTCAATTTGCATTTTAAGCGACTACTTGGAGCATAATGCATGGGTTGTCCATGTGTTTTAAAAGTATGTAACAAACACATGAAAGAAAAGTTGCCCAAGGTTGAGAAGCTCATATGCTTCTCAGTTGGAAGTGGTAGTCAGTACAAGAACAAAAAGAATTTTTCAAATCTTTGCAATGACAAAGTAGATTTTGGGTTGCACTTTTTTGCCTCTTGCAATGGTAAAAATGCATGCAGTAGAGTAGGAAGTACAGCAAAATGTGAAATGAGTAAAGCAAGGTTACAAAGATCGACTACAGACCAAATTCTTAAAATAGAGGACATCTATGCCTTTTGCAAAGATTAATATTAAAGGCATCGCCTATTTCCCCACCAAAAAGTAGTTCTCATATCAAAACAACACTTCAAACCAGACTTGAAAGCAATAAAAGGAACAAAGCAATTCCCCAAATTGCTTGGCTTTGCAGAAAACTTAGTTCTATGCTATGGAACATCAGAAACCATAATTTATGAGGATCGTTGTCTATAAAATTACACATCTGTCTTTTAACTTTGAATGACATAGTTCTACATCTACATATATACTCCGCTAGCCACCAAGCGGTGTGTGTGTGTGTGTGTGTGTGTGTGTGTGTGTGTGTGTGTGGACAATGGTGGCTTTCAAGAACATCATTCAAGAAATCTCCTAGTGACAAAAGTTTGGGGGCCAAAGAAAAGTGTGTTAAACAAGTTTTCAGTGCTTGAACTAGCAACTGGGTGGTCTTATTCTATATAACAAAAGCTGTCCGAAGAAATGTGTTCTTAGCACTCACCACTAGGATTAGGAAGCACTGCGTCTCGTATGTTAATTGGGAATATTTATTTTAAAATTGTCAAGATAATATAAAGGTTTAGTTCAGTAATTTTTTTTTTTTTACATATAATTCAGTTCTTAATTTCAATAACAATTGATTACATCTAGCAAATATCACACATGAATTAGGCGACAGCCATAAGTAGTAGGTGTAATGTGAATTATTTCCTCATTTTCAAAAATTCATATCCTTGTTCAGTCAAATATAATTGTTGAAATTTTTACAGTACTTCACTATCATATACCGTATTTACTCGGATCTAAGCTGCACCTGAAAAATGAGACTCGAAATCAAGGGAAAAAAAATTTCATGGATCTAAGCCGCAGCTAAAATTTGAGACTCGAAATTCAAGGGGAGAAACAAAGTTGGTCCATTGTAATATGAGACACAATTTAGGCCGAATGAATGACGATACAGCTACAGCAGTGTGGTTCGAGTCGTAAGTATAGCAGTTAAGCTTTACCAGGTAGCCATTGCTATGCGTCAGGCGCTCCGTCCATATTTATACGGGTACTGGTACTCTTCCTTTTTCACGTGCTTCATCTGGTTTGAATTGATTGCTTATTTTTCTTTAATCTGATAACTGCCGTTCTTTGTTATAGGTGTTTACGTCACTCTAAGCTGAAAATGCATTACTGTACTGTGTCATGCATTGTTTGCCGCATTCTGATAATGAGTGTTTACGGCCTGTCGCCACTCGTGGCATGGCTTACTTTTGTGCGTGCTACAGCCGCCCTTTTTTTTTTTTTTTTTTTTTTTTTTTTTTTTTTTTTTTTTTTTTTTAAAAAAAAGAGAGGCTCAACAAGAACCAAATAATAGACTGCATATGATAGATGATGTTCTGAACGAGAGTTTCGCGAAAATTTTTCTCCGTTTGAAAATCTTTGCACACGCCTCTTTAGTACATAACATTCTGCACAGAAATTAGTCGTCTTAGATTTAAAAATCTAGTCAATTGCCATGCCTTATTTCTGACTGTATCACTATTAGGCATAAGAATAATACGAATATGAACATGACATGATATGTACATTCTTCCGCGTGTGCTGTTGTCTCATCTAGTTTCGTAGTTCATTAGGCAGGCAGGATTTAAATGAGATAGCAGCAAACACGAAACAATACATGGCAAAATGTTTATATTCGTATTATTCTTATGGTGAAGAGAATACTGCATGTGATTCACAATTCATAAAAGTTACTATTAGCAACCATTTCTTCTCACAGTTAGGAAAAAATTCAGAAAGCAGAGTTGGCCATATTGACAAATATCCCAAACAGTCTTGCCAGTCGGATTTTCGTAGTACATTGAAATGCTGCTACGTTCGAAGAGGAACAATACGGAATTTGTATTTACTTCGTTGGATAATGTATGAAAATGCAGTGGTCGAAACTCGAGGTGGAGAAAAATGCTAGTTTTCCACCTTTTTTAAAAAATTTATTTACTGGCGCAGAGGTTTTGGCGCCAGTATTTATCTTTGTGCCTGCAGAGCATACCTGTGTAGTGCTACATATATTCGACGGCAGAAGTTAGTTGTGGCAGCACCTACCAACATTTTTCAGAACTTCCTCTTACTTTGCACTCGATTCTAAGCTGCAGGCGGTTTTTTGGATTTCAAAAATTGGAAAAAAAGTGCGGCTTAGATTCGAGTAAATACAGTAGGTGTACAAATTGTGCTAAAACCAAATTTTTACATTCAGTCCCACCAGGGATATCTAGCCCCAAACTTAACAGAAAAACAATTTTCAAATTTCAAAAATTTATAGAAAATTAAGGAAACATTTGTCAGAGCTTTTGCTCTAAATAAAGCTAGTTGTTCACGATATCTAACTAGAGAAAAAAATTACTCTGATAAATCACTCCTTGGTTGTTATTTTTGAGTCTAAAAAGGGGATTTTCTAAATTTACCAATACCAAACATTGGAGAATAGTTTCACTGGTTACTTTTGAATTTAGGGTGTTTTGGGTAATAAACAGTTTTGTAGAGGAGACTTTTCTAAAAACAATCATATCAGTTACAATACCGTACTCAGCCCAGTACGGAGATATTCACATTAACACTGTTATCTTCAAATTGAAAAACTCGTGTGCTTACAAATAAAAATGGCCGCTATTCATTAATGGTACAAGGTAAATTTTTTAAAACTATTTTGAACTACTCAATTATAGGGTAATTTCACATAAACAAACCAAAATATTTAAAAATGGTCAAACAACCAACATAAATTTTATTGGATGACTGTAGTTGGATGGACCCAAGTATTTTAAATGCAGAAGAATGAGTTTAACATTGCGTTTATATGACTTGAAACTTGTCAGTAACTGCATGCTGTTTGTTGGTAATACTCTTCCTGAGTTGAGCAGTGAGAACTGTCAATGAAAGGCTATGTTAAATAGTAATTATATTCATCATACTTTTATCCAGCACAGCTCATCATGAAGCAGATCCTCCACCTCCTAAGAAATGGAAGAATGATGCTGGGAAAGAAGAGAAAGTTGGTGGCACAAAAGTGATGGTGTTACCTACAGGGTTGGTACCCTGTAACAAATACCTCTGTGAACTTGTCCATGTTGTCAAGCCACACATTCGACAACTGGTTGAAGATGCAAATCTTGTAAGTTTATTTTTATACATGCGCTACTACTTGAACACCTTTGTGAGAAAGTATTCTGTGAGGTTAGAGAGAGTTTTCATGGGCATGAAGTGATCTTCCCAAGGTTTTTTTAAATTTTTTTTTAAGTAAAACGATAAGCATAAGAGCTGTCGGAAACTGATGGTATACTGAGGAGTGATAAATATGATTTATTCTTACAGATGATTGTGCAGTTACTGTTAATATCCCTGTACAACAGCAGCACAAATTTTCATTATAATACAGTTGTAAGAAAACACCAAAACAGATGTCTAATGGTGTCTGAGATCGCTGATATGGAGTACCTATCAGTAGGGGGCAGCACAATGAACATAATATGGTAAATGTATGTGTTTGGGGGTGTCCGGATATTTTCAATAACATAGTGTAATTACACTCACTGTTATGTCTCCTGCTCACATGGAAATATTAGTTTAAGTAATGAGACGCTGCATTCTGCAACAAAAAATGACATTTTAGTTTTTGTGTTCTGCCTCTTGCAGTGTCACAGTTTACTCTTCTGCCATCCTACTAACATACAAAGTACTCACGTTAGTGAGTTTCTCAGAAGCATGACCTTCCATGTTGTGCAGTATATTGTTTCTCAGCTGAGAAAAGCTGTAAAAAATTAGCTGCACAACATGTGTCAACAGGTTGTATACGTATATTTAACTGTATTATGCTTTGAGTAAATTTTACCATGTCTAGCTATATCTATTAAATGAAAAAAATTCGTAGAATTAGAACATCTGTATCGTCAGTTTATGTACACATACTTACAACAAAGTTCCTCCTAACGTACAGTTCCAGAAATGAACTAATGAAAACAAGCACTGTTTTTACTAATCGTTTCACATTTATGTCATTCCCTCTATAGTAGCCAGTTTAACTGTTGGGTGAACAAATAGTTTTTTTTTT
Source organism: Schistocerca piceifrons (assembly GCF_021461385.2). Lineage (NCBI taxonomy): Eukaryota > Metazoa > Arthropoda > Insecta > Orthoptera > Acrididae > Schistocerca > Schistocerca piceifrons. Next base: position 324,061,626 of record NC_060140.1, read on the forward strand.
ATAACATGAGCAGGCACATGTGGCATACTTCGTTCACATGTAAGTGCAAAATCACAAAGTAATCTTAGGTGAATTAAACAATGATAAAATAAACTTACATTCTATGATCTAAATCACTGTTTGGTTAAACAACAATAAAATAAACCTTACATTATATAACAATGCTGCCGCATACAAATGCTACCACACAGTAATAAACCACTCAAAACATTAAACAGCACAGTTGGATCAGATTCCTGTCAACCACATATTGGTTTAGTAATTATCTCAGATAACTGCCCGATCATGGGATCATGCTGCTAGCTCGGAATCTGGACATTTTCTTGCGCAGATCGTAAGTTCTTTCTCACCTAGGTTGCTGTTTATTTTATATTATTGCTGATCATTTTAAAGTATGACAACACAACTTACTACTGTGTTAGCTGAAGCAATATTGAAGGAGTAAGTACAGGCTCGCAATTGTAAAACAACAATGGAACAGAACAAAACTATGTTATTTGTGATTGGCGCATTTTATACACAGGCATGCCTTCTCATGAGTTGAAGTTTTAACTTGGACCCCATACATTCCGTCAGTTAAAAACAATTTGTCAAAATCACACTGTGTTTAATAGTTTTAAATACTTGCTCAAATACTGTGCAGTTCATACTTTGGGACTTCAAAAATTTGCAATTATGCCTGTGCAGCATGCCATGTGGAACATCTGCTCTTACTAAACGATATAACATTTTTGTAGACATCATTCAAAAATGATCATAAACCTTTAATAATAAATCATATTCCCCAAAGAACTGTGTTTACTCAGCTTTAACGAAATGCCTAGAGCTCCAGGTTATGTGACCACTCATCACAAATGCTGAACAAGGACTTCTTTTAGCTCACAGGTGAAATTCTTCCCCTGTACCAAAGCATGCAAAAGACCTCTTCTCTGATTTGCTGGATAACACTGTAACCAGTTAGCTTCATATTTCAATTCACGTACCGATACTCTCCCTCCTTGGACCAATCACTGTCCAGAAATCTGTTACCTAAAATTACAAAATAAAACATTCTCAGAAACCAATTAGAAACAAATTAACTTCATCTTTAATTGTCTGAAATGAGTTTTGTTATTCCAAAATACTAAAAACTGGCTGGTTTGTACTATCATTTTCTCCCGTACATGTAACTCACTTTTACATGCATTCATCCCCTCATTCATCCAGACAACAAAAAGACGTAAATAATATTGAGCAGTATATAATCCCTCCTCCTCTATATGTAAGAGGGGTGTTCAGTAAGTTATGCAACACATTTTTATTTATTGTGGATGGTTTTATTCAGGATTCCAATACCTGTTATGGTTCCCCACTCTGTTGGCTACAAAGCTAATGTCATGGCTTTAAGCCACCTTACTGGATGACCATACGCCCTCTATTGATCCGCATTGGAGCATACATCTTGTTGTCTCAATAACCTCCCCATTAGCCATGTACTGCTTCCCATGGAGCACACACACCCTTCATTGGGCCAAACAGATGGAAGTCGGAAGATGCGAGATCTGAGCTGTAGGGTGGATGAGGAAGAAAGGTCAAATGAAGCTTTATGTGCTCCCCTCGGTGTACAGACTTGCGTGAGGCCATGTGTTGTCATGGAGAGGGAGAAGTGTGTTTGCATTTTTGTGCAAACGAGCATGCTAGTCAATTCTTCAATTCCCTGAGGGTAGTATGGTACACTTCAAGAGTTGATTGTTACGTCGTGGGGGAGGGCATGAGACAGAGTAGCTCCTTCAGAGGCCCAGAAAACCGTTGCCATGACTTCTTCGGCTGAGGGCGTGGCTTTGAAGTTTCTCTTCTGACAAAAAATTGTCATGATCAGCCTCGTAAAACGCAAGCAATTCTGCAAAGATGGTCCTGTGTCGCTGTTCATGGTCTTCTGTTAGGCAGTAGGGAACGTAGCTGGCACACACCACTGAGTACCCCAACTGGTGGATCAAATGCCACAAAAGTGTCAGCACTACCAAGAGAGACATCCAGTTGATTATGACCTGTCGATCACCTCGAATAATTCTGTTTGCACATTCCTACATTGCAAGAGTCACAGCTGTGTGCAGCTAGTCAGCATGTGGGTGATCAGACAGGTTTGCACACTTGTTGCAATGACGACAGATGCCTTACCCAATGACTCACCATGTTTTTGTTCACTGCCAGGTCTCTGTAGACATTCTGCAAGTGCCTGTGACTATATGCAGTGCTCTGGTTTCCACCAAAAGAAACTCAGTGACAGGTGTGTGCTTCGAATGCACTTTGCTGTTATGGACTCCATTTTGAAGGCTACGTATAACGCCATCACCCATCGGAACTTAACGGAACTACAGGGGCTGATATGCGAATATTCTGTGATGTCCGATGTGCAAATATCCCGTGATGTCCCGCAGCAAATTCCGCATTTTTTCAACTGAAGTTGGCTGAGAAAAAAGTGAAATTGGCTGAGAAAACAGTGTTGCATTACTTATTGAATGCCTCTTGTAAAATTTCTTTCTTTCTTTCTTTCTAATATTGATTGTAAAAAAATAAGGTAAGGGAGAAAGAGGAATTACAATTTTGATGGGAGTAATCAAAATTGGCAGAGCCTGTATTGGGAGCCCATCTTTAACATGACGATGCAAGACTGAAAAGACAATTATGTTTTGTTCAGTATTGTGCATGTAACAAAACAATGCTCTAAAAAGGAATTTTACTTCGTAATGGGACTTCTGAGTGAAGATAGATTCTAACGTAGATCATACAGTCTGCTCCTAAAGTTGTGACAGTGGCAGCCAATCAACTGCATCGTCATCTTAAGATGACCAACATAGAACAGTTTCTGTGAATAATTTGCTGAGAAGTATCTAAAAATCAGATTAGGACTATGTTGTTTATTTCATTATTTAAGGCTCATGTGTTCATTTAGTGTTCTTCTCTGAGATAAAAAAAATCTACTCACCAAGCAGCAGCAGAAGTACATACATATAATAAAAGGATTCACTTATCCAAGCTTTCGGAGGTACTGGCTCCTTTTTCCAGCAGAAAGGGTGAAAGGGAAGGAACTGTAGGCTTTAGGAAAATGTGTAGAGTTCAGAAAAGTCACCCAGAACACAGGGTCAGGGAAGACTTACCGGACGGGAAGAGAAGAAAAGACAGTTTATTTGCAGAATGTTTACAGAGACCAGCAGAATTTTCAGTGAGTAATTTCTCAAAGGAAATTGTAAATTTTATTTTAGGTGATTTATATCAAAACTTACATAAAAAGTGAAATTCATATTGTTGTTGACTATTATCTTTACATTTTATACTAAGTTTCACAAAAATTGTCTTATTAGAACTGTCTTTAACAATTCATAACAGTGTATAAAGTATTGGATTGCTGGACAGTGCATGCGCTCACCTTGAAGGGCAAGCTTATTCATGGGCAAATACATATGTTGCTCACAGCATGTGGTAGTTTTCTCCGGGGGTCATGCTCATTGCGTGTGCCAAGAAAATTTGTCAGATTCGCTACAGGCGATAAATATTGCTGTGCCTCACTCCCTCTGCCATAAAGTGCTTCAGTGCTTTGTCAGTGGTAGTCAGCCTAGTCCGCTAGTGGGCGTTCCAGTTTTCATGGTAGGCAGTGGGGGTTTTAAAACATTTTCGTTGGGTTTTCATAAAATTTTAACAAAGCATTTGGTCAGTAATTATCATTATGCTGTAAATCTCCTCATAAGTGTTACAAATTACAGTTTCTTCCCTACTTTATAAATTACAACTACTATGTAACTGATGGCGGTTAGAAGTTTTTAGGCCTACTACTAATAGAGGTACAAAAGAGGGCAGTAGATGTAAAAGTTTGACTAATCCTGATTTCTTCTATAGGTCATATTCATAATAAACACTATGGTGTGGAAAAGCCTACAAAACTATCTTCTGTTCAATCAGTGCTTTCTGCCTAAGTAAGGAGTTATCCCAAAGTATTACCACACAAGACATCAGTGAATGAAGACATGGGATATAGAAGTCAGTCAGTTAATATATTTTGCAAATTTGGCAGTTACTGCTATGCCAGAAACAGATGAATCTAAACATTTTTGCATCTCTACCGTATGGTTTTTCCAGTTTAAATTTCTAATCAGTTCACAGACAAAGAACTTGGAGCTCACTCCCTGTTTATTATTTCTTGTTGGTATAGTAGGTTCATAGGAGGTCGATGTGTTTGATGGTACAAAACAGTATGATATGTGTTTTTCAAAGTTATAGCTAACCCATTTGTGCAAAGGCAGTCAGTAACTTGCACAAAAACATTATGTACTATTTTTTTTCTGTTGATGTTTCTTTGCCGGCTTCACAGCAGTGTTTGTTGTCATCTGCAAATGGAAATAATTCTTCTTACTGATTTAAATAAAATGGAAAATCATTAATGTAAAGCAATAACAATACTGGGCCAATGATTGCACTCTTTGAGACTCCCTTTGTAATTTCTCCCTATTCAGGTGATGTGGTGTCTACCTTTGTGTTACTAAAATGGTCTAAAGTAACTTTCTGTATTCTATTTCTTAAGTTAGAACTAAACCAGGCATTTGCTGAACAAGTTATTTCATATAAACTTAACCCCACTAACAGAATATTATGGTTGACACAGTTGTTGTCAATAAAGTTCAGAAGGGGCTCTAGAACATCAGTATGTCATACAGGAGTTAGTAACAGAGCCAGACAACGACAACAGGAACGTATGTGTGTTAGAGACCTTGGATATTCATGCAATATTGTGAGCATGCCTGGTGTGATGCCGCATGATGTAGGCAGTGCCCATCACATTTGATTGTATATAGCGTGTCCCAGGAGGCATGGTCAGTATTCAGGGATATGACAGGAACAATCACTTTAAGAAAAAAAAAAAAAAAAAAATATGTAACATGGGATCTAGAATGCATACCGTAAGAGTAATGAGCACTTTTTCATCTTTGCTACCGTGAAACACCTCTGCTACTGAACAAGTGCTCGTAGCTCTTTAGGTATGCACTTTAGAGCCCATGGTTACTGGACATTTTTCTTGTACTAGTCCATACTACCTCCTCACAAAATATGGAAAACAAAGAGCTTGCAGCAGAACAGATTTGTTTCACAGTATCTAAGGTGAAATAATTGCCATAGCTCTTAAACATGCATTTTCGAGTGCATGTGTACAAGACTTTCTTGCTTCAAGTGATTGTTCCTGCCGTATCCCTGGATATTAACCATTTCTCTTGGACACCTTGTTCGTATGGCCATACCTTCAATAAGTGTATAATACGACATGGGGTGGCAGCCTTCTGTGTCTGCAACTAAGATTTTTCACAGTTACTATCACGTGAACTGTGACTTTATTTGGATGTAGCTGGGATTTTTATTATTTGCTTGTGTTGTTAAAGGAGTGCCTCATCCTGCTTGTGACGTCCGGTGGTGCACATGAAAATTCTGGAAGATGTTACAGTGTGATCACATATTGTTTTACTACTCTGTACATAGCATAGCTCTGATAGAAAACAGTAAACTGTATAAGTCTGCCAGAGGGAATCAATCAGGTCCTCTTATTGCCATTACAGAATGACTGTTAATACCAAGATGCCATAAACCAAAATTTATTTCTCAGTTTTCATTAGACAAAGACTGAAAGTGGACATAATACTATATGAAAAATCTTAGGAAATAAATGGACTAGATCACTTGAGCCGCATCAAGCGGCAGAAAGTATTTAATTCACAAGAGCACTGCCACATTTGAAAACAGACTGCTCACAGTGTTGCTACTGTCCAGGCAACTTCTGTAGATCACGAGAAGTAAGAATTTATTATGTCAGTGACTTCCACAAAAGTTGGAAGAAGCATAGAGACACGTGTGAGATTCTTAACCTTCGAGAGGCCGCGCCTGTGTATAAAGTGCGCCAACCACATATAACATTGTCATTTACCATTCTATTGTTGTTTCACAGTTGAGGCCATACCAATTCCTTCAGTATTGCTTCAGCTAACACAGTGATAAGTTGTGTTGCCATACGTCCAAACGCCCAACAGTAAAATACAACAAACAACAAGCTAGGTCAGAAATAATTTACAATCTTGCAAGGTAACTCCCCAGATTGTGAATTAGCGGCACGATCCCACAATAAGGCAGTTGCCGAAGAGATAATTAGCAACTGAATAAGCAATTGACCAGAATCTGATGCAACTGTGCTCTTTAATGCTTTGTGTATTGGTCATTACTGTGGGCAACGCTTACACCTGGAAACAGAGTAATATAATGAAAGTTCATTATATTGTTGTTCAGTTAAACAATGATATAGGTCATATAATGTATGTTTATTTTATCGTTGTTAAATTGAACTAAGATTATACTGTGATTATATTTTTTTTTTTTTTTTTTTTTTTTTTTTTTTTAAGTTGGTGACAGAAAGGTAGCTATTCCTTACATGTGTACAAAGTACGCTGCTCACCTGCTCCATAAAGAAAAGTCTGAATTACACATAGACCTAAACAAAGGCTTTGTAAGCTGTGTTATTAAAAAAGCTGCAGATAAGTTACATCCAATCTCTTTATTAGGTACAGAAATGACATTTCAGGAGAAAACACCACTAGCTACCACCGACATCAGAAGAAAGCTTTAAATTACAATGGTAGTAATTGTGTGCCAATAGAAAGAGCACACATTCAACTACTCTTTACATAGTTTGAAAGTTAACACAAATTATACATATGCTGTTCTCCAGGGCTGTAGTGACTGAAGTTTCAGGACAATGACAACATGTATCGCATCTACCCAACGACATCAAAGTGACTGCTGATCATATGTATTGAATGATTGTCAGATCAGTTGGATGTGAGATTTAGATGAGCAATTTAAAAGTTACCCAAACGATGTACCCAAACAACGAGACAAGTGACAAACCAGAAGAGCCAAGTAATGCAACGTAGTTTTAGTATGTCCAAGGAAAAGACCCATGTTGTGTTGTTCTTACTTTTATTACACACACACACACACACACACACACACACACACACACACACACACACACACACACACACTCAAAAGGTTGTCTGAAATAGGTAAAACATTCATTCCCTGTCTGCTCTATTTGAATGTTATAACTAAGTTTTATTTAACAAGCCGCAACCAAGGTAAATTCATTACACACAGATAATTTGTAGCATTTAAAGGAAAATCTAGTAGGCTTGATTTGGTAAAATATGAAGGCACTGTAAAAGGGCAATATATTAAAAGCCTGTAAAGCAGATTTAATATTTTCTATAAATTTTGCATATTTTGCTGAAATAAGTGTGTGTTCATTCTGCATGCTCCTATGTTTCAGATCTAGCTCTCATAAATTATTTGTGAAGCTTTTACAGAGTCTATGAAAAAAGAAATTGCACATACAACCTGCAGATAGTTGTATTGGAAATTAAGAAAATTCTTTTCATGGAATAATTAGTTAATTGTTGCAGTAATTTAGTGTATGGAGAAATAAGAAGTGGGTATGAAATTAATGCCTTTTAGGATATATTTATTTCTTTCAAATTATAAGTTAAGTGCTAAGACAGTCTTCTACTTTGTAACTGTCAAGGAATTCTGTGGAATTCATCAAATATAGTGAAATCTGTTATGACTCGCCGATCTTTCAAAGTGCCACTGCGCAGTTACGCGCGTCCTCTACATGTGGCGCTGTCTGCCAGCCATGCAGCAGCAGCAGCGCCACCTAAACCGCCAGCCAGCCAGCAGCCGCTAGACTTGGACTCAGTTATGAATTGACTGTTAAAGTGTACGCACGTCTTTCTTTGTTTACTTGATCTGTGACTTTCATGTATAGCGTCTTCCTTAAAATATATTTGTTCAACTTGAAGTTATTCCAATTGGCGACGAGGATGGGATTTTGCTTTTCCATTGTTGACCCACATGTTTCCGTGGCTACTTCAGAGCAACTATTGCAAGGTCTAATAGAAAAGCAAACGCTTCTCACAAATGCGATTCGTGATTTCGTCGCGGCATCAAATGCGGTGTGTCTCTCGTCGTCGTCTCTACCTACTTTCCCTCCTTAAGACGAGACGGCGGAAGACTGGTCTGATTACGAAAAACGTCTTCGACAGCACTTCTTGGCATTTCATGTTGCAGACGAACAAACATGTAAGTCTCTGTTCCTTTCATGGCTTTCACCTCAAATGTATTGGTTGTTGTCGCAATTGGCTCCTTTGAAAGATCCTGCGTCTTTGTCCTTTGCTGAAATGTGCTTACTTCTGTCCATCTATTTTCAAAAGCAAACGCATGTGGTAGCCTCTCGTGTTGCCTTTTATTGTCGTCAAAAACAACTGAATCAATCCTATCGCGCTTGGGCTGCTGAGCTTTACAGCCTCAGTAGAAAGTGTCAATCTGTTACTGAAAGAATCCTACACCGATTCCATGGTACGGGATGCTATTATCCGATCGGCGCCCGACAAGGTAGTTAGGCAACGTGCCCTTCAGTTGGCAAATCCGACTCTAGATGAAGTCCTATCCATCGCTCAGTCTTCTGAAATTTCTCGCGCCGCTGGAGCGCAAATAGAGGCATGGAGCGACGTCGGGGAAATACAACCTCTGTGCGATGTTGACGAAGCATGTGGCGTGTCCCCGCCGGCCGACGTGGCCGCAGTACGCTCCCAAGCGCAGCCTCGACCTAACCGTAAACAAACCTCTAAGAAACTGCAGCAAAACCCATGGCAACCTCCGATTTATGTATCCCGCTCGATCGGGAGCTGATAGCAGCCCAAATAAATATTAATTAATGTGACCGTGTACCTAATGGGGCTGGCAATCGGATTTGACTGCTACGGAGTTGTTACATTCCATTTTGTCCTTCTCAAATGCTGTAATAATGAAATGTCTGGTGACAAGAAGAACGTCAACACAGCTTCACTAATCAAGACCTATATTCGTCTCAAAAACACAAGAAGAAGGCGACAGCCACTGCCTTCGTCATACATATTTAATAACGGCTAATCTCAGCACAGGCTTCCTCTCTATTCATTATCGTCACACGCAAATTCAATCACTGTAATCCAACACTGCAATCCAAATGATGCCGGTGCGGTAGACGCGACACCAAAAATATCGGCACAGAAATATCACTGATCACTCTTGTAATTGTACTTCTTCACTTTACCGTATTATTCTAACACAAAGGGGTTAAACCGCGGCGATGGCCACTCCCTTTGTCGATAAGCCTTGCATTACATCAACAGGCCTCCACACGGCTCGGCCCGCAACCTGGGAACTGACTCAACTCTACACTCGCTCTCGCAACCCGACACTATCGATTGTTTGCCCTACCGACCTGTGCCGAGTGCAAACTTATAGTAAGGGCCTACAGACCCCTTACAATGTCTGCGGTGTTTTACGAAACATTCACAAGAACATTGTCCACAATGTTGGGCCGTGTGTCACAATTGCAAAAAAAAGTGTCATGTGTCATCCGTTTGCAAATCTGACCGCATACATGATGTTCATGAACATGATGCTGATTCTGATTCTGTGTTGTCTGTCAATTGTACTTCTTCCCTTTCAGGGAAGTTATTCCTCACTGTCCAAATACTTGGTCAAGATGTTCGCATGCTGGTGGATACTGGTTCTGCTGCTACTATCATCAATTCTCAGACGTATCTTCGGTTGGGTTCTCCAATCCTGTCACTAGGCAATTACGGACTTAAAATAAACAGAAGATTTATCTCTTGGGACAATTTGATGCTGAGGTATCTTACAAATCCGTCGTTCGCACTGTTCCCATATTTGTGGTCGACCATAGTAACGCGGAGAATCTTTTTGGTTTCGATGCCTTTCGCGATTTTGGGTTCTCCATGGATGATTCTGTCACTATCGTCTCTGATGCTATTCCTTATGCTCAATTGCATTCCTTGTCGATGACATTTTCGTCCCTTTTTTCTCCTGGGTTAGGCCATGCAAACGACTTTGAAGCTCATATCATGCTCAAATCCACTGCTCGGCCTAAGTTTTTTCGGGCTCGGCCCATTCCTGTGACCCTTCGTCGTGACCCTTCGTGATCAGGTCAAACGGGAGCTGGATCGTCTCACTGCTTCAGGGGTCTTGCTTCCTGTCACTTCCAGTGAGTGATCCTCTCCTGTCGTTGCTAAGCCAAACGGCAATATTCGTCTCTGTGGCGATTTCAAAGCCACTGTAAATGCTCAATGCCTTATCGACACTTACCCTATGCCTCGACCTGAAGAATTGTTCACTAAACTTGCTGGAGGCCAGTATTTTTCTAAACTTAACCTGTCAGAAGCTTATCATCAACTTCCCCTCGACGCTGCTTCCCAGCAGTTTCTGGTCCTTAACGCGCCTTTCGGCCTCTATCTATACCAACGATTGCCATTCGGGGTTGCCAGCACCCGTGCTCTTTCAGCGATTCTTGGAACAATTATTGCTCACTGCCCTAGGGTGTATAAATTACCAGGACGACATTGTTGTCACTGGCTCCACCACTGATGAACATCTTCAAAATCTCCACACACTTTTTCATGTCTTAGAGACTGCCGGTCTTAAGTGTAATCTTCAGAAATCGAAATTTTTTCAGGTATTTATCACGTACTTGGGGTTTCAACTCTCTCGGGATGGTATTTGTCCACTTCAGCAGACTGTCGCTGCGATCAATCCCCTTCCTCGCCATACATCTGTTAAGAAACTGCAGGCCTTCTTGGGGAAAATAGCATACTATCACAAGTTTTTACCGTCTGCTGCTTTGGTGGCTCAGCCGTTGCATCGCCTGTTCCATAAAAATGTGCCTTTTCACTGGTCCGCGTCATGCGATGCGGCTTTCCAGAAATTGAAGACTATGCTGAAACAGGCCCTGTGCCTGGCTACTTATCGACCTGGCCAACATCTTGTTCTTGCCACGGATGCCTCTCAATACGGGGGCGGTGCAGTCCTAGCGCACCGTTTTTCTGACGGTTCTGAACAACCGATTGCTTATGCCTCCAAAACACTCACGGATGCCCAACAAAAGTATTCTCAAATTGAAAAAGAAGCTTTGGCCATTATTTATACTCTTCATAAGTTTGGTGTTTTTTCTCTATGGATCCAAATTTCATCTTGTTACGGATCACAAACCACTTGTTTCCTTGTTTCATCCATCAACGTCACTCCCCGACAAGGCTGCACACCGCCTCCAGCGTTGGGCTCTTTACTTGTCTCGTTTCAATTATGAGATTCATTTCCCGCCGACTGCTCAACATGCGAATGCTGATGCACTGTCTTGCCTTCCCATGGGTCCTGATCTGGCATTCGATAGGTACGAACTTTTGTGTTTCCACCTGGATGTTGCCGAGCAGTGGGTTGTGGACGGGTTGCCCATCACCGGGGACCGGCTGGTGGCTGCTGCGGGTTCTGACCCTACCCTCTCCTGGGTTTTACGCTGTATTTAGAAGGGTTGGCCAGATCGTCCGTCCGCTAAGAACGGAACTACTACGCTTTGTGTTACTGCCTCACGGCTAGGGATGGTGTTATCCTCCTCTCCACCGAAAATGCTTCACCGCGTGTTGTGGTACCTGCGTCTTTGTGTGCTTCGGTCATGCGCCTCCTTCACCAAGGGCACTGGGGTGTCTCTTGCACAAAATCTCTTGCCCGCTGTCATGTGTACTGGCCCATCATCGACTCTGAAATTGCACACATGGACGCTGCCTGTGGCCCTTGCACGTTACAGACCGCCGAAGTCACCTTTGTCACCGTGGCCTTCACCTGATGCTGACTTCGCGGGACCTTTTTTAGGTACTTATTGGCTTCTCGTTATTGACGCCTACTCTAACTTTCCTTTCATTGTCCGTTGCACGTCGCCTACCACCGTGGCAACCACCAGTGTTCTAGCTCACGTTTTCTCTTTGGAAGGCCTTCCCTCTACTCTTCTTACTGATAATGGTCCGCAATTTGCCTCTTCCAATTTTGCGGATTTTTGTGCCCATCACAGCGTAATGCATGTCACTGCCCCTCAGTTCGATCCACAGTCAAACGGTGTGGCTGAACGACTGCTCCGCACACGCAGGCTCAGATGAGGAAACTCCTGACTTCTTCTGCTGATGATGAGCTTCTCCAATTTCTGGCTTCCTACTGTTTCGCCCCCATGGGCGACCACAATCCAGCTGAGCTCTTACATGGCCGACAGCCCCGCACCCTACTTCATCTTCTGCGGCCTTCCACCTCACGGCCGTGGGTGCCTTCACTTGGCCGGTTCACCACCGACGACCTTGTATGGGTACGGGGATATGGCAAGCGGCCAAAATGGAGTCCTGGCCGCATCTTACGACACCGGGGCCAACGCCTGTATGAAATCCAGACAGACATGGGTGTTGCAGTGCGTCATTCGGACCAGCTTTGGCCTCGTGTGCCGGCAACGCCTGTTCCGGATGCCACACCACCACCTTCGGCTGTACCTGATGCTCGGGATACTGGAATGTCTCATTACTCACAACGCAGTCCTCTCACCATCATATCGGTGCCATCACAAGAACTGACGCCACCAGGAGACATGCCCAATTCAGGAACCAGATGACCATCATCTGTCGGAGCAACTCTACTCGCCTCCTTGTACTACGGACGCGGACACATCGCCCATGTCTCCTGATATAATAACCGGACTTGCCGCAACGGGCAGATTGGTGCGCGGGGCACCAGCATATTCGACCCCCATGTGTCCTGTCATCTCGACTCGTTATCATCGGGGCCACTTTCGTCCGTACGGGTAGCCTCCCCCTCGAGCCTTTACGGCCAGTCAAACAACACCTATGGATATGAGCATTCTACAGGCCACCTCCATCAAGACCTGTGCAAAAAATTCCAAGGGGGGAAAAGTGTTGTGACTCGCCAATCTTTCAAAGTGCCGCTGCGCAGTTACGCGGCCACTAGACTTGTTGGACTCAGTTATGAATTGACTGTTAAAGTGTACGCACGTCTTATTCTGTTTACTTGATCTGTGACTTTCATGTATAGCGTCGTCCTTGAAATATATTTGTTCAACTTGAAGTTATTACAAAATCCAGCTTCAATGCTTTGAAATCTGGTATTTTTCAGTCCTTTCTTCCTCTATACATCTAGGAGTTTCGAATGAAAATGTTTTTACATTCTGTCACTGTTTATGATTACCTCTTATAGGTACTGTGGATGCAGACTGCCTTCCAGTGCTCACGACCAGATTTCTTAAGCAGTGTCGTTATGCTAGTCAGTAGAATTATTTTATAATTTACTAAAAATTAAAGTTACGTATACTTGCAAAATAACGTAATTATGTTTCAGCTCACTTAGTAATGTTTCATCCTTTCTAGTTAGCGGACACAAATTAAAAATCACAGTAAATCAACAGTTTCTGATTTAAATAATCATATTGATGCAATAATTAAGAAATCTAATTTGTTTTAATGTGCCTTCATATTTGTCTGAATTAGTCTACTTTTAGTTAAAGTATAATTTAAGCAAGAGGATTAAAAATTATCTGAAATACGAGAGAAGCCAAGTACCTCAGATGATACACGTGGATGCAGTGTATCAAATATAGTGAAATTATAAGGGACTCTTTTCAGAAACAAATATACAAAAACATCAATTATGTCGTACTTAACCTTCAGACAATAATCTGTTTACTATTTGGTATCATTTGGCTCAGAAAACCACAGAAATTACTTCTGTAACATTCATTTTATTCAAGAAAAAGGTAAACTACTTTTTTAAGAATTTCAGTAGGTTTTAATTACACGCCAGGTGTTTAAAAATGGAACCAAGAAGAGCTATTTAATCAATTTGGTATTGACGTAATCGATCCATCAGGTTGCTATCAAACAAAACAGAATTAGGCCTAATGTTAGAGTGAAACTGTTGTCAGTGATCCTTACGTAAGAAAGGAAGATGTCATAATTATTATAATATTAATACAGTCTTGTTCTAGTATTAGTGCAGGTAGAACATTTAACTTCTAGTATTGTAATGACCTTTAACAATAAATTGTGTTACACGAGCCAGTTTCATAAAAATATCACGTGTAATGTTATTTCAGTTGAAGATGTGGATATCTTTCATGATACCGAAAATTGAAGATGGAAACAATTTTGGAGTTTCTATTCAAGAAGACACATTAGCAGAAATACAGTCAGTTGAATCTGAAGCTGCAGCCTTCTTTGATCAGATATCCCGGTACTTTGTTTCAAGAGGAAAAATTGTGTCTAAGGTTAGTACATTGCCTAATATGACCTACTGAAATGACAGATTCTTGACAGTTTCAAGTTGAGTGTTGTATTGATTCAATCTAAATAGGAGTTTGTATATCAATGAAAATAATTTTTGGTTCTGGATTCTGGGCAACTTATCTTTTAACTATTCTCATTTCCTAAACCTCAGCTGTCCTTTTCCTTCACTCTTCTTCATGCCCCTGGCCCAAATAACTTGCACATTTCCTTAACTTTTATCTGTGTCTTCCCCTGCTGCCACTTGGTCAGGAGATTTTTTTTAATGTATCCAATTATATTACGTATAATTCAATAGATTAAAAATCTACTCACTAAGCAGTGGACGGAGAACACATGCATTAAAAAAAGTTTCAATTATGCAGGCTTTCAGAGCTAGTGACTTCTGGTAGAAGGGAAGGAAGGGGGTGGGGGGAAAGGAACTGGATCGGTTTAGGAAAAACGATAGAGTTCAGAAAAGTCACCCAGAACCCTGGGTCAGGAGACTTACCAGATGGGATGAGAAAGAACAATCAGTCTTTCCTTCTCATTCCGTCCGGTTAGTCTCCCCTCATTGACTTTTCTGAACTCTACCCCTTTTCCTAAACCTCTTCAGGTCCTTTCCCTTCACCCCCCCTTCCTTCGCCTTCAACACTCCTGCTGGAAGAAGCAACCACCCTGCATAAGTAAAACCTTTTTTAATATGTATGTACTTCTGCTGCAGTTTGATGAGTAAATTTTTTATCAATCCAGTTACATTATATTGTCAAAAATTCATTAATTATATTAAATAGGAGATTGATCACCCTAAAGTCCAGCCCTGATAGTGTCAGTGGATAGCATGTTCGGTTTATTTTAGCTTCACATTTTCGTTATGGCCTTATTTTATGTGGGTAGTTGCTATTTTCATTTGTCATCTGACATGAGATGTAGAAAATTTGTTTGTGGCTTAAGGCTTTGGGTACGTAAAGATTGGGAGGGATGAAACTCCAAGAATTGTTTCACTGAGGCTTGTTTATCTCTTGATAATCTTTTTATTAGCCAATAAGTATTGTGTGCTGACAGTCTTTTTTTTCTCCGTGTCGTGACATGTCGGACTTAAGATTATTTAACGTGTATAACAAATATTTTGTTCGTTACAGGTTGCAAAATACCCGCATATTGAAGACTATCGTAGGGCTGTTGAGGAACTGGATGAGAAAGAATATCTGAGTCTGTGGTTGGTGATGTGTGAGGTGCGCAACCGTTATTGCACACTCCATGACATTGTTATAAAAAATTTGGAGAAGATAAAGAAGCCCCGTACAGAAAATTCAGAAACATTGTACTGAAGGAGTGTTCCATTTTGGGCTGTTCTTTTGTTGACGGCAAAGATCTTCAAAATAGATCCAGAATTGTCACATATTTAAAGTGATTACAGTGCATTGGAGTTTATACAGTATTGAGCAGTGAATAAAAATGTCAACCTTTTCATTCCCAGTTGTCATACAACTTTAGTTTAGATTGCATTCAACGTCCTGTGCAAGGGATATTCATCATTTGTATGTGCAGTGCATTTTCAGAATAATTTAGTTCATATAGTTTGTACTTCCTATGTTACAGCATTGTAAAAGAGAGACATTATTTAAATTTTTTACCAGTATGTTAATTTTTAGTGCTGTAACACTTGGAAGCGAAGACATTGGTTTAGATAATTTATTGGGTATGCTTTGGACTGTAAGAAGGCAGTGGGAAAAACAGAGTAAAGGAAATTTATAAAACTTTTTATGCAGCTGACGTATGTATGGCCTAGCACATATTTCTTTCTTCAGACATTGAAGGTTTACTTATGATGATAAAAGAACAGAGTGAGAAATGTGAAAAGTGGATATATGTGTGTTATAGTGGTGGGAATGGAATGGCTGACTTAATACTCATTGCTGTGAGGAATTATGTTATGTTGAACAATGTGAAGACAGATCTTAATATTTTTGTCTCAAGTGCTGGTGTTAAATATTTGATTTATTTTTCTCTTGCAATGTGTGAGTGCATCTGGAAATTTGTTGAGGTCATTTTCTGCTAGATATCTTAAATATGTACACTCCAGTTTCTTTTCTGTTGCTGCATGGCCTTCACTGGTCATTTTCATTTTATAACACTACTTTACAATCAGTTTCATTGTGGTACATCATTTTAGTTCTTTACAGCGATCTGTATGGTATACAATTGATTGTATTATACTATTTAAGAACAGACTTTTATACCGTTCTTCTGTGAGGATTTCTTTGTACCAAAAGAGCTTGTTTGTCCAATATGTTGCTTTGTGGGATGTAACTCAGTGAGGTCGTAGAAATTTCAAAATAAAGCATCCATGTTTAAATGTATTTTGAAATTGTAAAAAACTTATCCTGTTGGTTGTGTGTGGTATCCATTTTTAGAATTCTGTGATTATAATCTTGAACGCCATAACATGAATTTTGCAAAAGTCGTCACTTGGGCTGACATTTTTTTCTCGTGTAGGTGCATGTAAAAATGTTAAAGATGTATTTTGTGTGATCTGTGACTTTGATAATGGTCTCCGAGGAATAAAAATTGTAATGTATAATCTTAATTTTTGTCAGTTGGAGTGTTCAGTTGAACGAAGCCTGTTGTTCCTTAGATGTTAGAGGTTCACAAAATCAGAATGTGCATTTTGTATTTGATTGTCAAGAGGCTTTGTGCATTTTTCTTCTGTTTCCCCCCTCCAGCTGTTCCCTTAAAAGTTTAATCAATGACTCTGAAACATTATATGAGAATGCTGTTTCTACAGTTGGAATTGTTTTTATTCGTGCAGGATAAGTTATATTGTGAACTGAACAATGTATCTTGCAATAGTTAGTAATTTGAAAAATGGACTAAAAAAAGATTGTGATATGGTCTCACAGAAATGTCAGATGCCTCTATTTTTGTGCATTGACTAAACAAAGCTTAGGGTTATACTTCAGCATGCCAGATCTTTTCCCCCTGTAGTGCAGATGTTTGCTCTTACACTTTGTCATTGCTAGTTATATAGGCTATAAATTGTTTTTTATTTACTATTACTCCTGCTGCTACTGCTACTACTACTACTACTAGTTTTGTACTTTTTTTTGTTCGGGAGTGGATAAAGAAGTATTTGAGTTGCTGAGGAAGTTGTTGAAGTGTAGAAGAAAAATCTCCAGTTGAAGAATACCCATATTGTTTTGAAATTGAATATTCAGGTAGACTAGAGTTAGAATTAGTGAAGCTGTTTAAATACATCTATACAGACCAAGAGGAATGAGTAGAAGTATTTTTTATGTGAAATAAATTTTTCAGCTATTTCTCTTTGGCTTGTGGAAGACACTTCTTACTGACTGTAAAGGCACATACCAGTTTGTCATATGCATTCAACATTAGTTTTAGAATGACATTAATAGACTCCTACTGAAGTGAGTGGTAGAAGCTGCCGGTTGGGGATGTAATAATAGCATCATCCGGAAACAAGCAACTGAAAAGGTATCTAGTTGCAGTGAATAAAGATTGACTGAGCACATTAAATACAGAATTTTAATGTTTATATCAACAATGTTTTGGTTTGTGGTATGACAGGGCTACCAGGAAAATTTTTGCACCTAGTGTTACATCACATTTGAAAGAGAGATGTCAAATGAACAAACAAAAATGTAAAAGGGCAAAGGCCAAGTAATCAGGCCATTCAACAGTCCTGTTGAATGATTAGTCTGAACAGGACCCATCCATGGTGATAATTTGCTATGAAGTGTTCAAGAGAGAGTGAATTCCTTCTCTCTATCCACAACTGCTATATATTTGCAATCTCTGCAGCAAGAAAGAAGAGGCAGCTTTATGAAAATCTCAATGATAACATGGCTGCCGTTCTGCATTGGAACCTGAATGGGTTTTAGGTTCTTCTCCGAGGAACCCGCTCTTGACACAGGGCAGACACCTGTGTCTTCAAGACATTAAGAGTATGACTACCCATATGGGATTATAGCCTCCACAGGAAGGATAGCATCAGTGGGGGGAGAGATAAAGGTGGAGTGGCCATCAACGATAAATACCCAGCCTTAATCCAGCAGCTTGTCGTCAACATCTGAATGTAGAAAGGGATATGTTTGACTTCATTTCCAATGATGCTGAGTCCAATAACTAGCCCTTTTCCACATGAAAGCTTTATTGAGCAATGTCTAAGGCCTGTGATACTGCAACTGAATCAACTACAGTACACTGCAGTTGAATAAGGTACAGTATGCTGTGGCAATAGATAAAAAACGAAGGAAATGCTAGAACTACTTAATGCAGTATGACACACACAAAAATTTCCCAGCTCATGGAGTGAGGCAATTTTTGTCCCCTTCCTCAAAATGGGAGGACTTAACAAGCCCCAGTTGTTGCTGTTACTAGCTGTATGGGAAAGACCCTGGGGCATATGGTGAACCATTGGCTGGTTTAGTCGCTCTGTGTTGATTCCAGAGTTATTGATCGACTACTGACAACTTTATCCTCTGAAGGTGAAGGTGGCTATAAAAAAGGTTGTCCTACAGTGACAGCACCTAGTAGCCATATTCCTTGATATAAGAGGGCCTGTCAAATGAAAACTAAATGCTCATCACACTAGGACCATGGAATGGTTCCATTCAAAAGTAGTCACCACACATGTTAAGACATTTATCCCATTGGGAGATGAGACAGTCAATTTGTTTTTTGTAGAATGTGGTCAGATGTTGACGGATCCACAGCCGCACCCACTCTTGTACTACTTTGTCTCTCTTCTTCATCCGACTGAAATGGACGTCCACGCATTTCTTTCGTCAGGTCGCCAAAGATGTGAAAATCGTATGGTGAAATATCTGTGCTGTATGGAGGATGTTCCAGTGTTTTTTTTTCATCCAAATAGCTGAAGGGCAGCCTTCATACGATTGGCAGGGTGGGGGGTGGGCGTTTGTAGGATGGTTCCATCTAGCAGCATTCCAACAACCCAAGGGCAAGTGGCAAAGCCACAGTTAAAGCATCCCACATGTCCTGTGCCAGAGAAATCCAAAGCTGTTCACACATGTTGTGATAAGGTCCTGATGACTTCATTTTTTGACTGCAGGGACCCTCTGCTCATTGCGTTCCTCAAGTGTGGAACCACAAGCAGTATGCTGCACTGTGAAGACACTTTGCAGGATCTGTAAGGTGAGAATGCTGTCGGATGGAATAATCCTGTTGCACAATAATGCCCGCTTCCCCATTGCCAATCGGGCAAAGGCTACACTCAAGCGAATTGGTTTGGAGGAGCTGCAACATCCTCCGTACAGCCCAAATCTTTCACCATATGAGTTTCATAGCTTTTTCGGCCTGAAGAAATAGATGTGTGGACATCGGTTTCAGTTTGACAAGCAATTGAAAAAGTGGATGTGGTTGTGGATCCATAAAGAGCTGACTACCTTCTAGGAAACGGGAGTTGAGTATCTCACTTCCCAGTGGGATAAATGTCTTAATGTTTTGGTGATTTTGAGTGGAACCATTCCATAATCCCTTTGTGGTGTTGGTTCAGTTTTATTTGAATCGCTATTATAGACAAGTTGTATGATATTAATTGGGAGCACATTATTCTCCGACAGCTCCAGCTGTGGGGCTTCTATGAAAGGCTGTCTGCACTTGTATGATCATGGTGCAGAATTGCAATGCAGTTTTGAGGGTGCTATGGCAGCTGGCGTGTATCTGTGGTGAGAAATTCCTCATTTGCTCAGACTTCCTCAGTAACCTTCAATCTACTCAATGAATGTACGCAGCAAACAGATATACGAAGGACACTCTACTCTGCCTGCAGAGGCTGGAGGAGGAGATCACATTCTGCTGAGAGCTAGAGAAATGATTCAGCATTGTGGCCACCAGGGAATTGTTTTACGTAAACCAGCCACTCGTTGCACTGTACCCCTCTATGCTATATCCCCACAGTTGAGGTACACAGTCATGCATCGGTGGAAAGAAGAGTGACTAGATGTGACAAAAAAATAAGTTATTAGTAAAACTACATTCATGTTCAGAAAAAAAACTGAACGAGTAGACAGGACATTCATATTCACAGGGCATGTACATCAGCATATGCTGCAGAAATGATCAGCATTCAGTCACCTCGGTTCAGTATGTTTCCTGTTGCCTAGTAGGAAGAGGGCTTGCCACAGGCCCTCATAACTTGCTCCGCATGTTGGCAATAAGTCTGATGACCTGGCAGGCAAGGGTAAAAGGCTGACATCCTCTGATATCACGGAGGCACATGTTCACGCAGCAACATGTGATCGCGTATTGTCGTGCTGAAAAAATGGCGTCTGGGCTGTTGTGCAGAAAGGGTATGACTATGGGTGGCAGGATGTCATTCACGTAGGTCACGCTGCTCACTGGACACGCGCCAACTGTGATTTGTGGCTGTATCCAATAGCACCACACACTATAAGGCCTTGAGATGGCACTGTATGTATTGTGTGAATGCAGTCAGTGTGACAAAATGGGACCATCATTGTCAAACAGAACCTGGATTTTTCTGAAAACACTATCCGATGTCACTCCTGGCCCCATGGATGTCATTCCCTACCCAATTGCTATCTAGCATGTTTCTGGGCATTTATCAAAGGTAGGCAGAGATGTGGGCTATGCACACATAACCTGTGCCTTAGTAAACGGCACTGGACTGTCACCCCTGACAGTGTCTGATGTGTCACACTGTTGTTCCAGAGCCCAGGAGGATGCAAATCTGTCCTGAGCTGTCGATCTTCTTGGGGCGTAATGTGAGTGATGCGACCTGTCCCATCACGTCATATACTACGGCATTTCACGAACCATTCTGCACACACCCATTGTACTGCGAAACACTTTGTCCCACAGAAGGATGGATGCATTGGATTCTCTTGAGCCAATAATGTACCCTCTTTCAGACACTGACGGCATGGTCCATGCATACGTCTGCGAGGCATCCTGCATGTCTGCTCAAGTCGACACTGATCCATTATCTTCGTTTTATAGTACCGACGAGAGCCACAGAAACATTTTACTGGTAGGTGGTGTTGCATTGCAATATTGATGTTGATCTATGACCTACAGGCTGACATGGTTCAGATCCTTATCAGGTATACAGAACATAATAATGTACCTGCCCTGTGAACATGAATGCCCTGTGTGTAGTCATTCAAGATGTTCTGGTTTTTTCTGAACATGTGTGCAACTACTAGGCAGTTGCGTACATTCTTCCAGTTACAGAGGCAATATGAAATACATTTCACTCGCTACCAGAGAGGATACAGTCTATGACACATGGCTTCCTGCTCTGGTGGGATGATCCTTTCATCTGTGGTGCTTGTGTCATACAGATTACAGTATGCCACAACTTAATGTATTTTATATTCAGACAAGAGTACAGAGGGTAGTTTACTGTGACATTATATTTCAGGCATTTTTAGTCTCTCTCTCTCTCTCTCTCTCTCTGCAGGGATATTATAGCTGTAACCTTATGGTGTCTCACTGCACATGATTTGCCCTGGTATTCTTGGACAGTAAGATTTAAATTTCAGATGGAGTAGTGGTTCACACTTCACTGTCCACAGCCAGTTATAGAGTGAATGGGATATTATCACCAGCATGCCACCTCTTTGATACATGCAACATGACAGTTACACGTTGTGACTGAGGCATTCATGGTAATTCCATTATGTTGTCAATGTGTAAACAAAGATACACTAAACAAGCAGTGATATTAAGCAACAGCACTGATGTGTCACATTAAAGTGTGTCTGACTAATATTGATCTGGCGCTGGGAGGATTACACGCAAAACGTATGGACTTCCTTGTGGGGTATAAGAAAATCTTATATCTTGTAGCACTTCATAAAACAACACACAGGATGAAAATCAACTCACTGGTGCTACCCATATTCAGTATAATTACATATCTTCATTGAAGTTACCTAACTTCATTGGAATTACGTACTAACATACAAGGACTTAAATTGTTACACAAAAATTGACAGATCAGGATAAAATCCCTATTGTTCTGCATCACTGGGCTTTTAGTCTGTGATATTTTTCCTGCAACTTTGTTATTCATGAACTCTAAGGGTAGATGACTTCATTCTTCATGCATAATGCCTTATCAACGTGTTTGAAAATAATTTTCGGTTTCTTTCCGAGAAGAATGTTGCTCAGTGACATACCAGTACTGTTATGATTCAAATTATGAGGACTTAATTCAAGCCTTGACGATTTTCTGCGTGACCAATGCATCCTCTACAGTGAGAACAAAATAGTCAACCAAATTCAAACATGAAATGGTTGGCTAAATTACAAGCTGGGTGATAATTGAAGTTAAGTATGTGCTTTATGCCATTATCCTCTGCAGATTTTGCTTACAGTTGAGATCTGAATTGAAAAAGATCAGTCCTCAAGATGCATTTGAACAGTGTTCATAAAATAAAATCCTCATGCAATGTAGTAATCAAAATTTATCATTTGCATTTATTAGTCTTCTGATCGGTTTGATGCGGCCTGACATGAATTCCTCTCTTGTGCCAACCTCTTCATCTCAGAGCAGTGCTCGCAATGTACGTCCTCAATTATTTACTGGATATATTCCAGGTTAGAAACACAATTTAGAAGGAGTTTCTGGCATGACCATGATCTGAGAACATTTTGTTTGCTTCTTGGCTAAGCTTCCAAAGTATCAGTGGTAATTAGCTCTGCAGATTTTTGTGATACGATATTTTATGATATGGTGCTTGAAGCCTTTATGCTGCACTGTAGAAGCTGTAACATTCTGACAGACATTGAAAATTCTTAGTGATATTAGCAAATATAACATGTTCATGCAATTTAAGCATACATTGCTTTGGCCAGAAATGAGCATAGCCTAGGTGATGTAGTTAACAAGTACTTTGATGCAACGACTTGGAACACATGGTCTCCTGTTAACAGAATTTAAATTTTTTTTTCTCCTGTGAAGCTTGTCTTCTTTGAGGTAGTTTGTTGAGATTGTGACTGTAAATGAATCTTCAGTTTCTGTTTAACTATTTTTGATGTACTGTCTGCTGCTTGTTTGGCCTTGACATTTTTGAGTTCTCATTACATTATCCTTAAACATCTAGTCTACATCTGTACTCTCCAAGCCATTGTGAAATACATGGCAGAGGGCATAGTCCACTG
The DNA here is from genome assembly GCF_021461385.2 of Schistocerca piceifrons. Lineage (NCBI taxonomy): Eukaryota > Metazoa > Arthropoda > Insecta > Orthoptera > Acrididae > Schistocerca > Schistocerca piceifrons. Next base: position 324,085,010 of record NC_060140.1, read on the forward strand.
TACCATTTATCGGGTCTTTTTCTTGTTGTGTTCAGGGGTGTTGCAAGAAAAATTGTTTAAATGCCTCTGTGCGTGATATAAGTAATCTCATATTATCTCCACAATTCCTATGGGAGCAGTATGAACGAATGGGTTTGTGGTATATTCCCACGATCCCTTTGGGAATGATATGTAGGAGGTTGTAATGTATTCCTAGGGTCATCATTTTAAGTTTGTTCTTGAATATCTGGATGTTTTCTCTACCTTGAATAGTCTGCCAGTTCAGGTCTTTCAACATCTCAGTGACACTCTACCATGGGTCAAACAAACCTGTGACCATTCATGCTGCCCTTCTCTGCATTTGTTCAATATCCCCTGCCAATCCTATCTGTTACGGGTCCCACACACTCGAGCAATATTACAGGAGATATAGATTGACTGCATTTTCCTAGTATTCTAGTAGTAAGATTGACATCATTGGTCTCCTGGCACACATGATAAAGCATTTGGTTTCACATTCCTGGATACTGGTGTGTAACAAGTTTCACAACCATTTTCTAGCATTCCCAATGCCTGCCTTGGTAAAATATTGTACATCAACTATCACTGTAACAGAAACGAGAGGTCTTCATGGTCAGTCCTTAATACATTTTGCTGACCGAACAAATAAAATTTCTCAAGCCCTCAGGTAGTAGCAAGAGCTTCTCATTTGGTAACTATGTATGTCTTCTTGGAAGTAAGCAGCTTACAAATTGTTAACGTGTTATTCTTGTGGTAAGTAGCAGTGTGTCTTTTCCTTACATTGTTGGTATTCCAACCTCGAGTTTGCATTGTTTGTTGTTAAAAGTGAGACCTACTTGTGAACCATTACCATTTGTTCATAAATAAAAAGTTTTTGTTTGATCTGGGTGGTGTAAGATTTCTGCTGATGACGAATAATGTTCTTTGGTAAAGTGGCAAGAAAAATTACAGAAGCAAGCAAATGCCTTAAGCTGTAGGCTCTGGAAAATTCTCGATTGCTTCTTTGTTTGCAGGATCTAATTCAGTGTCCTCTGGTGACGGTGAGTGACATGAAATCAATTTTTTAAATCTAGAATCCGTATTTTTCAAATGTGTAGTAACTCCTGATTTCTGAAAAATTACAGAACCTATTGAAAATATTGAGAAGTTCTTCCCAGGACAATGAATTAATTAATATATGACTTACATAAATGGCAATGTTTTGCAGTAATGTCTCTCTCGGTTCTTGGTCCAACTTGTGAATGAACATTGCTGACAACATGTTTAATCCAATAGGATCCTCATGAATTGGCTACATCTTCAATGGTAAAGAGATCCATGGACTTCCTGCTCTTTGGATGAAATTCTAACACCCAGTGTTTGACATCAGTAAATTTTTGCAAAAGGCTTTCTAGATTATCAGTATGATCCCTTAGCAGAAGAATGTGATTATAGCTCTTGCAACACTAACTCAGGCAGACCTGTTTTTTCGTGCCCAAAACATAAAACCAAATTGCAGTATTTATTCTTATGATAGTGTTATTTAAGATGTGTCAGTTTTGTTCTCTCTTTACTGATGGAATAGCATAACTTTTGCTCCTAAGTGCAAACCTTTCAGTGGCTGCCACATTGTCTCAAAACTCCTGGTTTTTTGGGAAAAATATTAATAATCCACAAAATTCTTCACTCATTGCTTCAGGCAAGTCTATCAAGTATTCTGTACTGAAACAGATTGTGTCTATAGTGTTTTGATCAAAATCTTTCCTGTAAATATTGCCGGTTTTTGGAAGCTGACCCTCCCCCTTTCCTCTTTCTGACATGTCCTTAACGTTCTCAGATTCATGCCTGCACTGCTGCTATCAACATGTCCTTCAAATTATGTCATTTTTTCACATTCAAAGCAATGAAAGTCTAGGATGAAATAACAATAATGTTAAGAAAAGGATAGAATGCTATTCATCTCATAGAGGAGGCGTCGAGTTACAACTATTTTCATATTCTGCAGATATGCACATCCGTGACCAAAATCTTACCAGCCTTTCACTTGTCAGCCGATCAGTATGCAGTTATCAGTCCCATTCTTAAAAGATTTAACTATTGGAAAGTTATGTTCATACTCTTCATTTGAATCTTGAGCCTTAATAGCACTTTTCCTCAAATTAGCTTGCATTTTTTACCAACTGTAGTGACAAAATTTTTACTATTCACAGGAAAAACCATGAATGTATCTCATTGTTCCAACAGCATGAAACATTTTTCTGACATCCCCCTCAATTGTGCATTACAGTCTAGAAGTGAGTCAGATCAGCCCAAAAGGCATTGAGATCAATAAAGGGCCTCAAGAGTTCTTCCATTGTTGTTGTACTGGGTGATCAAAAAGTCATTATAAATTTGAAAACTTAATAAACCACGGAATAATGTAGATAGAGAGGTAAAAATTGACACACATGCTTGGAATGACATAGGGTTTTATTAGACAAAAAAAAAAAAAAGTATTGCTAGATGCGTGAAAGATCTCTTGCGCGCGTTGTTTGGTGATGATTGTGTACTCAGCTGCCACTTTTGTCATGCTTGGCCTCCCAGGTTCGCAGACCTCAGTTCGTGCGATTATTGGCTTTGGGGTTACCTGAAGTCGCAAGTGTATTGTGATCGACCGACATCTCTAGGGATGCTGAATGACAACATCCGATGCCAGTGCCTCACCATAACTCCGGACTAGACTACAGCTATTGTTGAGGAATGATGGTGGACATATTGAGCATTTCCGGTAAAGAACATCATCCTTGCTTTGTCTTACTTTGTTGTGCTAATTATTGCTATTCTGATCAGATGAAGCACCATCTGTCGGACATTTTTTGAATGTATTTTTTTGGTTCCATGTCATTCCAAGCAAATGTGTCAATTTGTTCCTCTCTATCTACATTATTCTGTGATTTATTCAGTTTTCAAATTTATACTGACTTTTTAATCACCCGGTACATCACATTCAGGTTCTTACTGCTTCACATTAAGTTTGATAACACGTGACCCATTTTCCAATTTGTGTATTTCAATGTGAATCTTGGTCAAAACAAGCTTCAGTTTACTGAGTAGTATGGAAGCTGCCCTTGTTTGTCATTCGTTTTGGATTGCAGTGAACTCTCAAAATTCCTATGCTCTTGATTTGAGTACAGTAATTCTAATGTGGCAATTGTCGTTGCAGTGATGCTCACCTCATGATTTTACCCTGTTTCCTTGGTGATTCCATGAATTTAGTAGTACATAAATAAATTTTGAATACTTCATTCAAAACTATTGTCACATTCTTCCCATTTTACTAATGCTTCAAGGCTATTAACAGCTAGGAAATGTTCTCACTGTCTTTGTACTGGATTAAAGCTAAATTCTCCCACACTGCCAACTGTAATTTTTGTATCAAACTAGCCGCAATCTCATGATACTTGATTGGATTGTATAAATAATTGTTCCACTCCCAGCACTTCTGTGGAAATTATTTGATCATGCTGTCATTGCATGTATAATTATGGGTGTAAGCAACTTTACCTCACAAATGTAGCTATTACATACTAATATATGTTGAAAAAGGCAACTTCAGTGCTGTTGAAAAAATTGTTGAACCTGCCTATGAAATGTATTTCCCACATATGTGGGCCAACCCACATGCAGCTCACACTAACTTTCCCTTTGGACATAATCTGGAAAATGCTTTCAAAAATGCTTCAATAAATGCCATTGGATTGATCCTGTTAGTGGGGTAGAACTCTTGAAATTGCCAGATGATTGTTGTGGTAACCTGTTACTGAGCTTGGAACTATGAACAGAAATTCCTGGTGTCTATCATATAAGGCAGAATCACCTCCATCATGTAACAACTTTTTGATTGGACCCTGCAAACAATTTTCATGTTCAGTAATCATCTGAATTTGTTGTACAGTTGTTTCCAAAGTTGTGCACTGTTGCTGGACATCACTAATTAGTTTAAACTGAAGAGTCCTTATTTTGCACACATTTCCCTTTTACGTTAATAATTCAGTACAGTGTTTTCACTTAACCTGCAAGGTTTTCAATCACCTTTTGCAATTGTTGACTACTTGATACTGGTTTTTTGTCTTTGATATTACCTCACACTACATTGTCACATTTGCTCTGGAATTCAGAGTGCAGTTTGATTTGTTCTGAATAAGTTAAACCTGCTCAGGTTTTCAAATCTTGTCCAGTGCAGTCCCCAACAATCAATCTTTCTTTCTCATCCCATCTGGTAAGTCTCCTCTGACCCACCATTCTATATGACTTTCCTGAAACCTTCCCCATTTTTCCTAGACCTCTCCAGTCCTTTTCCTTCACTCATCTTCCTTACCTTTCAGCCCCTCTGCCTGAAGAAGGATCCAATGGCTTCGAAAGCTTGCCTTATTGTAACCTTCTTTTATGTGTGTGTTCTGCTGCCGCTTGGTGAGTAGATTTTTTATCTATTCAGTTACATTTTAATTATTTTTGTGAAGTCTCTGTCAGATGATTTGACAAAGCTGATGTCTGGTGGTGAACTATGCAGTACCTTAAGTAAGTGTAATGGATCTTCCTTTTATTTTTTAATTTTTTAATATGTCATCAGGGAATTGAATATCGCTTGTGTTGCTAAGTTTATTCATTTTGTGCCTAATAATTCAATGAATTGCACTTGCTGTTTTTATGCAGTTCTGATTTTTGTGTGCAAAGTACATGTTTCTTGCCTTTTTAATGAGATGATAAAAATTTTGCAATACTACTTGTTGTGCTACTTTAATTCTTGGTGTGCATTAAATAAAGTTCTCTCTTCCTGGCACGAGATACCTTCATCCCAAATGTTAGCCACACTTTCCATCTGCTTCTGCTGTGATTGTTCCCGAGTCTTTGTAAAGAAAAACTGGATCCATAGTGTCTTAAGAATATTTTTAGGAAAGAATTAATGTTCTCATCTACTACATGTACCATGTGTCCTTGGTGAGGTTCCTCCCATTGTTCATCCTGTAAATTCTCTCTCAGTTATGGTTCTATGAAGTTGTTTGTTTCCATCCATAATTAAACCTGATTGATGGAGGTGCTTTATTGCTGACATTTGACTTTAATGGTCAGATAAACCATTTATTATAAGGGGCTCAGTTGTTGTTGCACAATGTCCACATATTCTTGTAAGAAATATTTCTGTTGGTATCAAACTGAAGCTCGACATAAGCAACCCTAAGTGCCCTCAATAAGAAATATCTGGGATGAACTGAATATCATAGAAGTTGATTCTTGCAAAGAACAACACTGCAGCCACTGACTGTTATTAATGATATTTATATGGCCTTTATATGGCCTTTAAATATGTCTGCTTGTGTCTGTATGTGTGGATGGATATGTGCGTGTGTGCAAGTGTATACCTGTCCTTTTTTCCCCCTAAGGTAAGTCTTTCCGCTCCTGGGATTGGAATGACTCCTTACCCTCTCCCTTAAAACCCACTTCCTTTCGTCTTCCCCTCTCCTTCCCTCTTTCCTGATGAGGCAACAGTTTGTTGCGAAAGCTTGAATTTTGTGTGTATGTTTGTGTTTGTTTGTGTGTCTATCGACCTGCTAGCGCTTTCGTTCGGTAAGTCACCTCATCTTTGTTTTTATATAAAATTTTTCCCACGTGGAATGTTTCCTTCTATTATATTGATATCATTAATTTGAATCCAACAATTACGTTTGTTATTGTCACTGTTGCATTTCGAAATCTTTTCTGTCGTCTTATTTTCCTCTTTCTGGCCTTTAAATATGTCTGCTTGTGTCTGTATGTGTGGATGGATATGTGCGTGTGTGCAAGTGTATACCTGTCCTTTTTTCCCCCTAAGGTAAGTCTTTCCGCTCCCGGGATTGGAATGACTCCTTACCCTCTCCCTTAAAACCCACTTCCTTTCGTCTTCCCCTCTCCTTCCCTCTTTCCTGATGAGGCAACAGTTTGTTGCGAAAGCTTGAATTTTGTGTGTATGTTTGTGTTTGTTTGTGTGTCTATCGACCTGCTAGCGCTTTCGTTCGGTAAGTCACCTCATCTTTGTTTTTATATATAATGATATTTATTTACACAAATAGTGCTGTTACAGGTCTCAAATCAACAGGTTCATCTACTGATGGCTGTTCATGCCTATATTACATTTTTTTGTTGTTTCCATTAGTTACTGAAAAAAGTCAACAACTAATGTAAACAACAAATTAATATAAAAATGAACAGTCCCTGAATTTGAATGTATTATTAAGAAACCTGTGCTGGGCTGTTCGTATAAATAAACAGCATTATTACCAGTTGCTGGTTTCTGTTTTCTTCTTTCTAATAATCAGCGTGTAAAAACTTGGTTATTGGCTCTTAGAACCAGTCTGTCTCCCGGTATGGCACTTACAATATTCACAATAAAGTATGTATTTTCTAATTTGTCTTATTTTTTTATGATGAGCAGCATAATTCTTGGGTATCAGAATATAGTGTAAACTTTTTGTATAAAAATCAGTTATAGTCAAACCCTGAAAATTTGACAGTTGATAACATGAGAAATTTTTCCTGTCCATTGAAAAATACTTGATACAGTGGGGATAAAAAAATCAATGTGTTTCGACTCTCTCGGTAATTTGAAGTTGTACTGATGATGGCACCTCACAAACAGTATAATTTGATGTAAGAGTCCCCACACATTCTATAATTGGAAGTCCCCAATCAATGTGATTACCAGTGAAATCCTCCTACAGCTGTGATTCCCAGTAGAAGCTCAGCCCACATGTTTATTTCCCAATGTATATCCCATTCAGTCTGCAGTCTGCTTTCCTGCTGTGTTGTAATAAGCCCATGTTTCCTGTACTGCAAAACGCCATGAGTGCTAGAAAGAACAAGTGTCTTTTAAGATGATAATAATTTAAAAAAAATCACATTTGTGACTCAAACTGTGGACAGCTAATAGTGACATGAAAAAGGAGAAATGCAAAATTTTACTGTTTTTATACAACTGCACCAGACGTAACAACCCACCACCATTAGATCACCTAAAGTTGATTTTATTTTCCCACCCAACATGACAAGATTGTAACCATTAGACCAGGACATAACACACAATTTTAAAACTGTCTACCATGGAGAAATTGTTCCACTTCTGCTGAATAGTATTGAAAAACATGCAAAGGTGAACATAACAGTTTTGACTACTATAACTATGATTGATAAAGCCCGAAAAAATATAAGCCCTATCACTGTTATATCTACTTCAAAAAGTGAAAGTTTTTAATGCAAAGAAAAAATATGGAAGAACCATCAGTCACGACAATTAACCAATTTAATCCTGCCAGACAGCGTGAGAACTTCTACACCGGCATACCCTAAGAAAAAAAACGGGTGACGAATTCTCAGCTCTCACCGCCATCAAAAATTTGCTTGACAGTGCTAGATGGAACCTTGGAAGTTACTCCGTCAAAAGGAAATCGCTGAATGTTTTTCAAAATGACATGCAACATTTTGGTTGGTATGTATGAATGTACATACCACACGTGTGTATTACTTTGCACATTACTGAAATAAAGGTGAACGTAGATATGTATGTATTATAATTTACTTCCAATCGAAACTCTCATTTATTTGAATTTTTTCTTCAGTCCCTTCTGATTATTTGAATGCCTTTTATCTTGAACTCTCAGTAATTTGAACTTTTTCCCTCTCTGTTGACAAAAGATTTAAGAATAGTCTCTCTGTTCGGGTCTTTGGAGGAGACGACAAAGGGAGAGGTGACCATGAGAAAAAGACTGAATAACCAATAAAAGGATAATATTGTATGAGTTGGCCATGGAATGTCAAAAGCTTGAACATACTATGGAAGCTAGAAAATCTGAAAAGGAAAATGGAAAGGCTCCGTCTAGATATAGTGGGGTCAATGAAGTGAAATAGAAAGAAGACAAGGATTTCTGGTCAGATGATGAGTATAGGGTAATATCAAAAGCAGCAGAAATTGGAATAATGGGAGTAGGATTTGTTCTGAATATGAAGGTAGGGCAGAGTGTGTTACTGTTAACAGTTCAGTGATAGGGTTGTTCTTATCAGAATGTACAGCAAACCAACAGTGACAACGATAGTTCATCTACACATGACCTCGCAAGCAGAAGATGAAGAGATAAAGTATAAGAGAATACTGAATTGGTAATGCAGTATCTAAAGGGGGGTGAAAATCTAATAGTCATGGGGGACTGGAATGCAGTTGTAGGGGAAGAAATAGAAGAAGAGGTTATAGGAGAATATGGGCTTGGGACGAGGAATGAGGGAGGAGAAAGACTAATTAAGTTCTGAAGTAAATTTCAACTAGTAATAGTGAATTATATGTTCAAGGATCACAAGAGGAGGAGGTATATTTAGAAAAGGCTGGGAAATATGAGAAGAATTCAGCTATATAACATCATCGTCAGACAGAGATTCTGAAATCAGGTACTGGATTGTAAGGTATACCCCGGAGCAGATATAGATTCAGATCACAATATAATAGTGATGAAGAGTAGGCTGAAGTTTAAGAGATTAGTCAAGAAGAACCAGTACACAAAGAAGAGGGATACGGAAGTACTAAGGAATGAAGAGATAACGCTTGAAGTTCTCTACGGCTACACAGGTAGTGCAATAAGGAATAGCTCAGTAGGCAGTACAGTTGAAGAGAAATGGATATCTCTAAAAATGGGAAACATAGAAGCTGGAAAGGAAAATGTAGATACAAAGAAGGTAACTGTGAAGAAACTGTGGGAACAGAAGAAATAGTTAAGTTGATCGATGAAAGAAGGAAGTACAAAAATTTTCAGGGTAATTTGAGAACACAGAAATACAAGTTGCTGAGAATTAAGTAGATAGGAAGTGCTGGGAAGCTAAGACACAATGGCTGCATGAAAAATGTGAAGAAATTGAAAAAGAAATGATTGTAGGATGGACTGACTCAGCATATGGGAAAGTCAAAACAACCTTTGTTGAAATTAAAGCAAGGTTGCTAACATTAAGAGTGCAACAGGAATGTCACTGCAAAATGCAGAGAAGAGAGCAGATATGTGGAAAGAGTACATTGGAGGCCTCTGTGATGGGGAAGATTTTTCTGTTGTGATATAAGAAGAAACAGGAATCGATGTAGAAGATGTAGGGGTCCAGTTTAGAATCGGAATTTAAAAGAGCTTTGAAAGAATTAGGATCAAATAAGGCAGATGAAATTGATAACATTCCATCAGAATTTCTAAATTAATTGGGGGAAGTGACAAAATGGCTATTCATGTTGGTATGTAGAATGTATGAGTCTGGCGACATACCATCTGACTTTCGGAAAAATATCCCCACAAACCTGAAGACTGCAAGAGCTGACAAGTGTGAGAATTATCACACAATCAGCTTAACAGCTCATGCATCCAAGTTGCTGACAAGAATAATATACAGAAAAATGGAAAAGAAAATTGAGGACATTTTAGATGGCAATCAGTTTGGCTTTAGGGAAGATAAAGTTGCTAAAGATCTTGCGGTTGATAATGGGAGCAAGACTAAAGAAAGTAAAGACACATTCATAGAATTTGTCCTGGAAGAAGTGCTCAGCAATATCACATGGTGCAAGATATTAGAAATTCTGAGGAAAGTAGGGTAAGCTGTAGGGAGAGATGCGTAATATACATGTACAAGAGCCAAGAGAGAATAATAAGGGTGGAAGAGCAAGAGCAAAGTCTCAGATTGAAAAGCAGGGATTTAGTTTTTCGCCTCTACTCTTCAGTCTATACATCAAAGAAGCAATGATGGAAATAGGGTTCAGGAGTAGAATTAAAATTCAAAGTGAAAGGATATCAATTATATGATTCGCTGATGACATTGCTATCGTCAGTGAAAGTGAAGAAGAATTATATGATCCGCTGAATGGAATGAACAGTCTAACGAGTACTGAGTATGGACAGAGAGTAAATCAAAGAAAGACGAAAGTAATAAGAAGTGTCAGAAATGAGAACAGCGAGAAACTTAACATCATGATTGATGGCCACAAAGTACAAGGGTGGTTTGAAAAGTTCTTGGAATCACCACGAGAGGTCAGCACTAGTGCCACGAGTTGTTCGTGTGATACTCATTGGACTGCTGCCTGCAAACACGTTCCACGTCAGTGCTCTTAAAAGGCAGCTGTGATGGTGATGTGGCTCTGTTGTTACCGCTTAGTGATTTTCAAAGATGGAAAAAATCGAGATTCGAACAGTGGTTAAGAACTTTGTAAAGTAAAGTACAAAAGGAAAGGACATTCATGTCCATTTCCAGAATACTCTGGGGGACTCTGCTCCTTCATATTCAACTGTTGCCAAGTGGACGAATGAAGTTAAATTTGGTCAGGAGAGCTTAGATGATGATCCGTGCAGGGGTCGCTGAGGATGTGTCACTACTCCCGAAATCATTGCAGAAGTGCACAAAATGGTCATTGTAGATTGCTGATTGAAAGTGCTTGTAATTGCTTATGTTTGGCAGATGTCATCTGAAAGGGTATATTACATTTTAACTGAAGAATCAGAAATGAAAAAATTATCTGCAAGATGGGTGCCGCGACTCTCGAGGCTGGATTAAAAACATCTGCCATCGTCATGACAAAATTACACAAACTAAGGTATGAATTGTTGCCACACCCACCTTATTCACCTGATATGGGCCAGTCAGACTTCCATCTCTTCCCAAACCTGAAAATTTTTCTCGGTGGACGAAGATTCACTTCAAATGAAGAACTGATAGCCGGAGTTGACAAGTATTTTGCAGGGCTGGAGGAAACAAATTTTCGATGTGGGATCAAGGCACTCGAACATCATTGGACAAGGGGACTACACTGAAAAATAAAAGAAGTTTCAGTGATGTAAATACTTTTTTTCTATTCCGCTCCGAGAACTTTCCAAACCACCCTTGAATATGAAGTTAAGGGATTCTGCTACCTAGGCAGCAACTCTACCAATGACAGGCAGCAGAAGGAAGCATCAAAAGCAGATTAGCACTGGCAATAGGGCATTCCTGACCAAGAGAAGCCTACAGTATCAAACATAGGTCTAAATTTCAGGAAGAAATTTCTGATAATGTTTGTTTGGAGCATAGCATTATGTGGTAGTGAAACATGGATTGTAGGAAACCTGAAACAGAAGAGAAGTCAAGCATTTTACTTGTGGTGCTATAGACAAATGTTAAAAATTAGGTGGACTGATAGATCAGGAATGAGGAGGTTCTGCACAGAATCAGAGAGGAAAGGAATATGTGGAAAACAGAAGAAGAAGGGACAGGATGAGAATATCTGTTAAAACATCAGGGAATAACTTCCATGGTACTAGAAGGAACAGTAGAGGGTAAAAACTGTAGAGGAAGACCGAGACTGTAATATGTTCATCAAATAATTGAAGATATAGTTTACAAGTGCTACTGTGAGATGAAGATGTTGGCATGCGAGAGGTATTCAGGGTAAGCCGCATCAAATCAATCAGAATATTGATGACACACACACACACACACACACACACACACACACACACACACACAAAAGAGAAGCCATTCACTCCCTCTTTCATATTATCCATAGACTAGTGACTAATTGAATACTAACATATATTCAGCTAGGTAAATGGTACCCTACGCGGGAGTAAATGCCTCCAGTGGGGTAAAATGTAGTTTCCTGAGGGGTAAAAACAAAAGGGTTCAACTATATTTCAGTTATGACACTAAATTATTTTTAATAATCATTACCATTATCAATTCAATCATGCAGGACTTGTTACACCTTCTTTCCTTCTCCTGGTCCCTACAGTGGAAACACTTTTTTGCCACCAACCTTACCAATCAGACTCAACCAAAGACCAATGTTGAACCCTGCCTAACTCAGTTCACTCTTCCATCCAACCGTGATCCACCCCCACTGCCCCCAAATCGCCACCTGTTAATTTTCCAGAATTGCTTAACCTTGAACCTTGCCTTACCATCATTCATCAAATATCTCAACATGCAAACTGATCTTACATCCACAGAAAGAACCGCAGTCCACCATCCAAAAACTGATTCTGACCTTATAATCTTACCTGTAGACAAAGGCTCCACCAGTGTTTTGAACTGCAAGGATTACCTGGCATAAGGACTCTGCCAGCTGTCAGATACAGCCACCTAACCTTGCCACAGTTGCCCTCTTCCAGAAATTCAGCTGGATCTTCAGTTACTCCTCAAATCCTTATGCCCATCCCAGAACCTCTGCTCAGAGTCAATCTCTCTGCTCCCCCCTATCACTCCATGCACTCCTACTTTCTACATGCTTCCTGAAGTCTGTAAACTCAACCAACCAGGACTCCCCATTGTGACCAGTTACTGGGCCCCCACTGAGAGAATCTCTGCTCTCGAAGACCAGCACCTTCAACCTATTACCTGGAACCTACCCTCCTATATAGAAGATACCAACCATTTTGTCCACTGACTCTCCACAGTTCCTGTCCCTTTACTACACGGTGCCCTGCTCATCACTGTTGATGCCACCTCCCTTTACACTAACATCCCTAATGCCAATGGCCTTACTGCTATTGAACACTACCTTTCCCAACACCTGATGGGTTCCAAACCAACAACCTCTTCCCTAGTCACCATGACCAACTATATCCTCCCTCTCAATTACTTCTCCTTTGAAGGCATTACTTACAAACAAATCTGAGGTAAGGCTATGGGCACCCACATGGCACCATCCTATGCCAACCTATTCGTGGGGAATCTAGAAGAATCCTTCCTACACACCCATAATCAGGTTCAAATTCATTGATGACATCTTTGCGATCTGGATCGAGGTTGAGGACACCCTATCCACATTCCTACATAACCTCAACAACTTCTCCCCCATTTGCTTCATCTGGTCATATGCAACCCAACAAGCCACCTTCCTAGATGTTGATCTCCACCTCAAAGATGGCTACATCATACCTCCGTCCACATTCAACCTACTACCTCCACCAGCAGTACCTCAACTTTGACAGCTGCCACCCATTCCATACCAAGAAGTCCCTTTCAAACAGCCTAGCCACCCGTGATGGTTGCATCTGCACCGACAAGCGGTCCCTCTCGAAAAATACTGAGAGTCTCACTGAAGCCTTCACAGACAGTAATTATCCTCACAACCTTGTACAAAAACAAATCTCCCATGCCTTATCTTTCCAGTCTCCCACCACCTCCTGAAGTCCCTCTGTCTGGCCACAAAGGAACATTCCCCTTGTAACTAAGTACCATCTAGTACTGGAGCAACTGAATTACATTCTCTGCCAAGGTTTCAACTACCTCTCATGGTGCCCTGAAATGAGAAATGTCCTACCCACTATCCTTCCCACCCCTCCCACAGTGGTATTGGATTGGATTGTTTGGGGGAAGAGACCAAACAGCGAGGTCATCGGTCTCATCGGATTAGGGAAGGATGGGGAAGGAAGTCAGCTGTGCCCTTTCGAAGGAACCATCCCAGCATTTGCCTTGAGCGATTTAGGGAAATCACGGAAAATCTAAATCAGGATGGCCGGACGCGGGATTGAACCGTCGTCCTCCCGAATGCGAATCCAGTGTGCTACCACTGCGCCACCTCGCTCGGTCACAGTGGTATTCCGCCATCCACTGAACCTACACAATATACTTGTCCATCCCTACACAAGCCCTGCTCCCAACCTCTTACCTCATGGCTCATACCCCTGCAATAGACCTAGATGCAAGAGCTGTCCCATACACCCTCACACCACCACCTACTCCAGTCCAGTCAGAAACATCACCTGTCCCATCAAAGGCAGGGCTACCAGTGAAACCAGTTGTGTGATCTACAAGTGAAGCTGCAACCACTGTGCTGCATTCTATGTAGGCATGACAACCAACATGCTGTCTGTAAACATGAATGGCCACCGACAAACTGTGGCCAAGAAACAAGTGGACCACCCAGTTGCTGTGCACGCTGCCAAACATGACACCCTTCATTTCAATAACTGCTTCATAGTGTCTGCCATATGGACTCTTCCCACCAACACCAGTTTTTCTGAATTGCACAGGTGAGAACTTACCCTGCAATATATCCTACATTCCCCTAACCCTCCCGGCCTCAACCTCCTTTAGCGACTGTCCTCACCCATCCAGCCTTTCTGTTCCCATTCCAGCACTATATAGCCCTCACAGCCCTCATTCCACCATCACACCCAGTCTTTTTACTTCCCTCCTTTTCTGCTACTCCCTCTCCCCTTGCACACATCTCTCCTGACCTACGTCTAACCTCCCAGCTGCACATAGCTGCCCTACCATCTCCCCAACTTGTCCCTGCGCACTCCCCAGCTGCACTGCACTGTCTGCCACCTCTACCGTACATCCCTCCTCCTACCCATCCCAGCGTCCTCCTTACCCCCATCCAATCGCCACTCCCATCATGCACTGTCTATTTTTGATGAAGGCCTTACAGGCTGAAAGCTTTATTTGTGTGTGTGACAATGTGGTGGGGGTTACAGTGTCTGTAACAAATGCAGGAATCCACACACAGGATACATATGTACCCAGTAGAACAGTTCATAATGGGAGGGACCCTCCGTAGTATACAGTCACTGTAAAGAGACTTGTAAAGAAACAGAGATTACTGCATAATAGGTGTACAACAAAGTGTAGGGCTATAGATGGAGAGATGCTGAATAAAATGTGTTTGGCTGTCAAGAGAGCAACGCATGATGACTTCAGTAACTACTGTAGTAGAATATTGTCAAGTGATCTTTTGCAGAATCCAAAGAAATTCTGGTCGCATGTAAAGGCTATTAGTGCCACCAGATTTAGAGTCCAGACCCTAGTGAATGAGACAGGAACTGAAACTGAGGGTAGCAAAGCAAAAGCTGAAATGCTTAACTCCATTTTCAGATATTCCTTTACAAATGAAAACCCTGGGAGAATTGCTCAAGGTTAATCATCATACCATTGAAAAATGACTGAAATAAGTATTAGTGTCAGTTGTGGTGAGAAACAGCTGAAATCATTAAAATTGAACAAAGTTCAAGGCACCGATTGAATCCCTGTCAGATTCTGTACTGAATTTGGGCTCCCCTCTTCTAACTATAGTCTATCACAGATCCCTCAAACAAAAAACCATGCACAGATCCCAGAAAAAGGGTAGCAAAAGTGATCCACAGAACTACCATCCAATATCCTTGACATCAGTTGATTGTAGAATCTCAGAATATATTCCGAGATCAAACATAATGAGGTATCTTGAACAGAATGACCTCCTCAATGCCAACAGTATGGATTCTGAAAACATTGATTGTATGAAACCTAACTCCTACTTTTCTCACATGATGTACTGAAAATTTTGGTTCAAGGCAACCTGGTAGATGCAGTGTTTCTTGATTTTTAAAAAGCATTTTACTCAGTACCACGTCTACACTTATTGTCAAAAGTACAATCACATGGGGTACCAAGTGAAATTTGTGACTGGATTGAGGACTTTTTGGTAGGCAGGACACAGCATGTTATCTTGAATGGAGGCCATTGTCAGACATAGAAGTAACTTCAGTTGTGCCCCAAGGAAGTGTGGTGGGACCCTTGTTGTTCATATTGTATAATGACCTTTCAGACAATATTAATAGTAAAATCATGCTTTTTGTAGATGACGCAGTTATTTGTAATGGAGCACTACCTAAGAAAAGCTGCATAAATATTCAGTCAGATTCTGATAAGATTTCAATACGGTGCAGAGACTGGCAAATTTCTCTAAATGTTCAGAAATTTAAAATTTTGTACTTCACAAAACGAAAAAATGTAGTATCCTATGACTATAATGTCAATGAGTTACTGTTGGAATCAGCCAACTCCTACAAATACCTGGGTGTAACATTTTGTAGAGATATGAAATGGAATGATCACATAGATTCAGTCATGGGTAAAGCAAGTGGTAGCCTTCAGTTTATTTGTAAAATACTAGGCTACAAGAGACATTGCTTACAAGTCACTCTTGTGACTGGTTCTAGAGTATTTTAGAAATGTGTGGGACCCATCCAAACAGGACTGACAGGGAATAGTGACTGATAGGACTAACAGGGAGTAGTGATCGTATACAGAGAAGAGCAGCACAAATGGTCACAGGTTTGTTTAATCCATGGGGGAGTGTCACAGAGATACTGAAGAAACTGAACTGGCAGACTCTTGAAGAGAGACATAAAGTATCCCATGAAAGTCTATTAACAAAGTTTCAAGAACTGGCTTTAAATGATTGCTCTAGGGATATACTAAAACCCCCTACGTGTCACTCATGTGGGGATCATATGGATAAGATTAGAATAATTACTGTACACACAGAGGCATTGAAACAATCATTCTTCTCATGCTCCGTATGTGAATGGAACAGGAAGAAACCCTAATATCTGGTACAATGGGACATACCGTCTGTCATGCACCTCATGGTGGTTTGCAGAGTATAGATGTAGATGTAGAAAATCGTCTTCCTCCATAGTACACCCCCCCCTACACAAGTATTTTGTACTATGCACCTATAACAGTAAAATTGAGACATATATGAGTACACCACAATTGCTTAAATGTGTCATGAAAATGCATCATCCAAGTTGTATGTATTTCCTATCGATCTGATACTGCTTCATTATTTGTTTTGCAACAGTAAATGAATGAATTGACAGCACAGCACAACAATAACTTTTGAGTAGGTGCTACACTGTTGTAGGGCTTACACAGTATTATTATTATTATTATTATTATTATTTCTTTCCTTTCTCAGACTTTATGTCTGGTTAAAAATTTGAAAGTGACATGGACCTTGATCAAGCGTGACTTCCTTTTAACTGTACGGTATATGTTACATTGCATTTAGGAACTTTCAAGTAATTGAACATGTATCAATAATTGCAGATTTCCGTAGTTGTATATATAAGTTTGGATGTAGCTGTATTGTGTTGATGTACTGGTGGATATTGCGTGGTATGACTCCTGTAGTTGATAGTGTAATTGGTATAATGTCAACTTTATCCTGATGCCACATGTCCTTGATTATTATTATTATTATTATTATTATTATTATTATTAGTGTTGTTGTTGTTATTACCAGTTGTTCGGGAAAAAGCATTGGCGCCCAAAAGTGTTCCAATTCCTACCAGTTCAGAAGTAAGGAACCCACCAATCAAGTAATTTACGGATAGTAACCCTAATTATTGCACAAATATTTTAATTTGGTTAATATTAAATGGGTTGCAGGGCATGGATGGACCAAATTTGGTGGTGGTGGGGGGGGGGGGGGGGAGAGGAGAACTGATGTTTTGTTACAAGTGTCTACCCTCTGCAGTGGCGCCACCATTTAAGACAGGAAAGTTAGATTCTTTGCAGTATTTCTGAGCGCACAAGTTACAGCCAGGCGCGGGCCTGTTGACAGTAAGTTACGCTGACCACTGGTTGCAAAGTAGAATGGAGGCCAGAGGGCTGTCGAACTGCTGAAAAGAGTAAATACAGCGGTTTGCATGGTGCAAGTTACAGGCAGAAGGGGCCCACTGGCGCAACCTAGGTATTATGAGTACGTGACTCGGAATGGCGCGTTAGCAAAACAGAGGTGCACAGCAGCATATAAATAGGTGCCGGTTTTCTAATGAGGGGGATTCAAGTGTGGCAGCGCTCCTGGGCATGTCACACCACCGGCTACATGCAGCATCAGATGGGGCGCCAGCGTTCCACTCCACGGTGGGTTGCTGGTTCGACCCTCTGAGGCCAATGCGGGCTCCGTAGCCAGCCAGCGGCGAGCCACTCAATGGATCATTACCACGGGCAGTCTTGCTGGCTCCCAACATACGCTGGAGGCATCCTGATGTGAGGGCCGCAGATTTGGCTGACGGCTCGCAGGTGCTTATTGCCGTCGCGATCTTAACCTTGAAGGCGAAGAAGCATGCAGTGGACTGCCCTGCGGCTCCCACCGAGCGGCGCTGAGGCAACAGGGCTTAAGGCCGCTGAGTCGGCTGCTGTCGCATCCTGATGTTGTCAAAACTCCACGGCTGTACGTGGCCCGCACGCCGCAGCACGTTGAATGGGTCGCTGAGGTAGCCCTTCCATGCTAAGCTGCTTTGCAGACAGCAAAGTGGCGTCCTCAGCATCACGGGGTCCAGTGACGTAGACAGAGAGGAACGTGGCCCACCAAGCGGCGCTGAGGCAACGGGGCTTAAGGCCGCTGAGTCGGCTGCTGTCGCATCCTGATGTTGTCAAAACTCCACGGCTGTACGTGGCCCGCACGCCGCAGCACGTTGAATGGGTCGCTGAGGTAGCCCTTCCATGCTAAGCTGCTTTGCAGACAGCAAAGTGGCGTCCTCAGCATCACGGGGTCCAGTGACGTAGACAGAGAGGAACGCGGCACTGTAGCTGGGAATAATAAAACACTTGAAGTTCACGGCCGATTTTTAACGTGGCGCACCCTGACAGTTTCCATCTACGTCCTACATTCCTCCACCAAACGCCAACATCTACATTTGGCAGTGGCAGCTACATTTGGTGTCAGAATAGCTAGCATCATCTGTGCAGTACGACGTTCGAGCCCACTACCTGCATTACAGTCACAAAATGTGGTGAGTGTTGATCAACTTTTCTTTTTGAGTGTCGAACGTTTTCTTTCTTTGCGCTGTCAGAGTAAGTGTTAGTGTGTTTGGGACAGTAAGATTTCTTTTTCTTTCATGGCATTTAATTACTTTTGTATTGGGTTGAGTAGGATGATTTATTTATCTCCTCCAAAACGTAAGATGAGATACTGAGCTGTAGGAAGTCAGTTTATTTTTGTAGTTAAATGTTTTGTTTCTGTAGGTTTCTATAGTTAGAAATGGGGCTAACTGGGAATGAAAGCAACACAATGGCGGAGTCAAGGACGCAAGGTGTGTCGAAACCAGAAGTGGTACGGATTTTGTTGTACAGGGTAGCAGTACTGACAGTAGACAATACGCCGTTGAGAAGTGAATTAACATGTAGGAGTGAGCGGGAAACCGCATCTGATCAGTCGTTGTTGCCTAGGGTGCCACAACAGGAGATTGATCCAGCTGACGTGAGTTTGATTATTCCGCTTTCTGGCAAGGCATCTGAGGATGTGCATTCGTTTGTGGAGGACTTGGAAATTTCATCTGTGATGAATGGTAGGTCTGACGACCAGTTGTTACATATAGCCAAGATTAAATTAACGGGCGAAGACATATGTAAGGTGTTCTCAGGCCTTAAGGAACGCAGGACAGTTTAAGCAGTTGATGGAAGGGCTTTTACAGAGGTCCAAGAAACAGAATAGCGCTCGATACTTTAGAGAGAGGTTGAGTACAATGACGAAGAGACAGGGGGATACGGTAGAGAAATTTGCGGGCAAAATAAGAGAAATTAAGGAGTATAGTTAAGAGTTGGGTCAGAGTGATGAAGCGAATGGTGTTCTGTTGCAGGAGGCCGAGCAAAGGGCACTTGATGTATTTTTGAAGGGGTTACCGGCGCATATGGCGCGGAAAGTGAGTGAAGGGACTCCGAAAGATTTGTATTCGGCCTTTCAGCTGGCAATCCAATGTGAGAAAATAGACATGGCATGGCACACGTGATAGACAAACAGCGTTTACAGCGGGTATTAAATGTTATGAGTGTGGTCATACGGGACATGTGCAGAGGCTATGTACCTAGTCACTGAGGAATAGAGGAAGGGGTGGAAATCAGCAGCGTAGAGGATGGAGAAGTAGAGTTAGTAGAGGTGGACAATCGTTAAACGGCTGAGGGGACCCAGACCCACCTAAGGATGCTCCCGTTTAATTTCAATGCTACAAATACGTATGTTCAGTGGTAGGATCCATAGGAACTAAAAAGTTTAAAATTTTGTTGGACACAGGGGCGCAAATGTCAGTGGCTACTAAGAGTTTAATGGGACGAAGTAAGTTAGAACCCCCACATTATAGGTTGCGCGGAGTGGGGGATAAGGAAGTCACAGCTTTGGGGTCAATGACAGTTGACCTTCGCATAGGGATAGTCCGATTTGATGCATGCGTGGAGGTAGGCGAGGACTAAGACATGATCCTAGGAGTAAATTTCTTGCATCAACATCATGCCAAAATTGACCTTGGACAACGAACTGTGGAACTTGGTGGAATGTTATTTCAGTTAGGGGAAACTGTTGTCGATGCAGAGTTGTCACGACGGGCGTTCAACGTAATGACCAAACAAACTGAGCCGTGTACATTAGCATTAAGGCTTAATTCGCATGAGTGTGTGTCTAGTGGCACCGGGAAGTCTCTTTGGTTGAGTGTAGAGTCAAATCTACCTGTGGGTAGGGTAAGTGTTATTGAACCAATGGAGGATAATGAAGTTTTTGATCCATTAGGTTGTTTTGTGAAACGTAGTATTGTACGCGTACAAGAGGGAAACGACGGGCGAGTAGCCCCTGTGAACGTGGATATTTTTAGTGCTGTAGACGCGAATTTGGGAACAGGAGTTTTAGTAGATTCAAATGGCTCTGAACACTATGGGACTTAACATCTGTGGTCATCAGTCCCCTAGAACTTAGAACTACTTAAACCTAACTAACCTAAGGACATCACACACATCCATGCCCGAGGCAGGATTCGAACCTGCGACCGTAGTAGTCGCGCGGTTCCGGACAGCGCGCCTAGAACCGCTAGACCACCGCGGCCGGCGGAGTTTTAGTAGAGAATTTGGATGTACCGGATGACTTAAGACCGGTGTTCGAGAGGTAGGTGTAGCGATCAACCACTAACTGCCGATAGAACTGCATTGCGTAACAAAGTAAAGCATTTGAAAGGAGGAGAAAAAGAGCATATGGAAGAATTGTTGTGGGAATTTAAGGATTTGTTTTTTACGTGAGGGCCGTTACCAGCAAGTCCATTAGTTGAACATAGGTTACCAACAGGGAACGAAACACCTGTTTACCGTAAACCATACAGAATACCGAGGAATCTGCAGCGGATTGTGGAGGATTTCATTGATCAGCAGCTTGCGGACGGTGTTATAGAGCATAGTAATAGTTGCAGGGGAGTGGGCATTGTCGTTGTGCCTAAAAAATCTATGGATGGAACTAAGAAATACAGATTCTGTTGTGACTACCGATACCTCAGTAATAAGACAGTAACGGACGCATACCCCATTCCAAACATATCGGAGACTTTGGATCACTTAGGACAGTGGATTTCACAAGTAGTTATCATCAGCTAGAGGTGGCTCCAGAGGATAGTCCAAAAACTGCGTTCTCTACTCCTGGAGGCCATTACCAGTACTTCAAAATGCCATTCGGTTTGAAAAACGCTCTGGCAACGTTTCAGAGTTTGCTAGACAGTTTGAAACCACGGCAGTGTCTTGTCTATTTGGATGACATTACAGTGTTTTCAAGTAGTATGGAGCAGCATACACAGCGGTTAAGGGAAGTCTTTATGAAGTCAAGAGCGGCTCGCTTGACGTTGAGCAAGGAGAAGTGTCATTTTGCAATGGAAGAAGTGAAATATTTAGGTCATATCATTAGTAAGGACGGAGTGCGAACAGATCCGAGGTTGGTACAGGCTGTAAGGGATTTTCGGGAGCCACATAAATAGTTAAGGAAGTCCAATCATTCGTCGGAATTTGCAATTTATATCGAAAGTTCGAGAAGCGTTTTGCAGATTTAGCACAGCCATTGACGCGATTGTTACGGAAGGGTGTGAAATTTGAGTGGACAGAAGAGTGTCAGAAAGCGATTGACAAACTGAAAGAAGTGTTAACATCAAGTTCAGTTCTTGTGTTTCCAGATTTTGAAAAGGAATTTATTCTAGGATTGATGCATCGAATCAAGTATTAGGGTGTGTTCTTAGTCAGGAAATTGATGGGAAAGAACATCCTGTAGCCTATGCATCTAGGCAGTTGAATGCAGCAGAGAGGAATTACTCAACAACAGAGAGGGGTATGATTAGTATAATCTATGGAATCACACGTTTTAAATGTTATTTATATGGTAGAAGATTTTGAGTAGTGACAGATCATGCTGCGTTGAAGTGGTTGTTGGAGTTGAAGGATCCGTCCTCTAGACTCGCTAGATGGGCTGTGAGGCTTTGTGAATTCGACTACGAGGTGTTGCACAAGCCTGGGAAGAGGCACGGTAATGCGGATGCACTGAGTAGAAAGGTGGCAAAAATAGAAGTCATAGCTTATGACCTAGCAATATGGCAAGAATTATAGGACGCTGACAACGATTGCAAATTGTATTGGACACTGCCAAAATTTGATATGTACGATGGTCTTCTGTGCAGGGAAACGGGCCAAGGGTAGTAGTGTCAGCGAAGCTGAGAGATGAGGTCTAAAAAGAAGCACATGATCACGTGTTATCTGGTCATGGTGGGAGTAGAGCGACGAATAGGAGAATTGTGGAGAGGTATTGGTGGAGAGACAGGAAAGTAGATGTCGATCAGTATGTCAAGAATTGTGTACCATGTGCGCAGAGAGCAGATTTGAGTCGGAAACGGTTACAGCTACTACTTCCGGAAGCGACATGTCCATTTTCTATGTTGGAAATTGATGTCTTAGGGCCTTTCAGTCAAACACCATCAGGGAACAGATTCGTTCTGCAATAATAGACCATTTTTCGAAGTATGTGGAGATGGTGGCTATGCCAAATCAACAGGCAGCAATGATCGCGCAAGCGTTAATAAACAACTGGATTTTGAAGTTTGGTGTGCCGGAGACAATAATTACTGACCAAGGGACGAAATTCATGTCAGATTTAATGAATGAATTCTGTAAATTGTTGAACGTAAAGAAGTTGAAGACGAACACATTGCATCCACAGGCGAACGGAAGGACAGGACGGGTACACAGAACAATCGGGAAGATGCTGAGCTTTTATGTGGATTCTCATCACCGTCAGTGGGACGAGTATTTGAAGCATATTGTATGCACATACAATGCAAAAGTCCATACCAATACCAGCTTGTCTCCGTTTGAGGTTGTGTACGGGTGAAAAATGCCGTCACCGTTTGATTTAGTGAGGATCTGTACGTCAATTTGCGAGGACAATCCGGAATGTTTGGTAACGGGTACAAAATGCGAATAAGAAGGCTTTGGAAAGGCAGGAAGATGCAGTGGAGTGGAAAGGAAGTTTACCGCAATATAGAGTAAGGCAATGGGTAATGCTATCCAGCCCCCATACGCCAAAAGGGAAAACGAATAAGTTCATCAGGAGGTATCAAGGGCCATACGAAGTAGTTGAAATCACATCCCCCGTTAATATTAAGCTTCAGCTGCCAACTAGAACAACGATAGTACACATTGGGCTGTTATGGCCATTTAAGGGTTGCACGGATGTGATTCCAGGTTGTCACAAGAAGGGAAGAGGAAGAAAGAGAGTGTGGAGAGAGGTGTTAAGTGCAGGGAAAACCAGGAAGATAGAGTACAGTATGATGTACCACATGCTTTCCGATCCAGAAAGTAGTAATTTGTAGTTTTATGTTTTCTTGTTATGTATCGGGTTTGGGTAGATTAATTAGGCATTGTATTTTCATATGTTGTATGTGTTTTCGAGTATTGTGAGCATGCTGGGGACTGCAGTCTTTCTGAAGAGGGAGGAAGGGTGATGGAGATCACTGTCCTCAGGTCACTGAAAAGGGGAGCGTTGAGCAAGTTGGTAGAAGTAAAAAAACGGAGGAGGTATTGCTGATCTCGGCAGTTAACGGCCGGCACGCCGAGATGACAAGGGAAGAATTATGGAGCTGCCATAGAGGGAAGGTAACGGTATGTCCAGCCAGGGTGATAAGCACCAATATGGACACTTGCATGGTGCAGTTATTTTTAGCCAAGAGGAAAGAAATAGACTGTCCAAGGGACATCGTGGAGCCAAAATTGAGCTTGCAACAGGTTGGAATGCATTGGATCTTCTCCACCTACGAAATTCTGATAGTAGTAGCGAGTAGTTTTGAGCAGGGAGTATTTGCAAAAGCGAAACGTATAGAGCTTGAAGGGAGCGGAATTTTAATCAATGGAACATAATAGGACCAACCTTCTATCTGCCAATGTCAATTTCAGGAGTCGCGCAATTGAATGTTACACAGCCACAGCCATACTGGCCAGAGGCAACTTTAGAATTTTTGCCAACGCAGAATCTGAGCTTGTTAAATCAAACTTTGGAGCCAGGTCTGTTGAGATCTGTAAACCAGTTAATTTCAGGGCAAGAGGGGCGCACATGGCCGGGACGACGCAGTACGTTGAACGGGTCGCTGAAGTAGCCCTTCCGCGCCAAGCTGTTTTGCAGACAGCGAAGTGGCGCCCTCGGCATCGCGGGACCCTGTGGTGTAGACAGAGAGGAACGTGGCACTGTAGCTGGGAATAATAAAACACTTGAAGATCACGGCCGAGTTTTAATGCGGCGCATCCTGACAATGTCAAAACTCCTCGGCTATACACGGCTGGCACGCCGCAGTACGTTGAACGGGTTGTTGAGGTGGCCCTTCCACGCCAAGCTGTTTTATAGACAGCGAAGTGGCGTCCTCAGCATCGCGGGACCCTGTGACGTAGACAGAGAGGAATGTGGCACTGTAGCTGGGAATAATAAAACACTTGAAGATCACGGCTGAGTTAATACGGCGCATCCTGACAGCTTCCATCCACGTCCTACATTCCTCCACTGCACGCCAACATCTACATTTGGCAGGGGCGGCTACACTTGTGTAGTTGGCTTTCCTTTTTGAGGAGTCTGGGAAGTGACCTCTGAGTTTCGTTTGCTACTGTGACGTGATATGCAAGTGAACTATTTGCTTAACTTGGAATTCTGTTACAAATGCCCCCAATGCAATTCTTATGTGTTTAATGACATCTTACTATGCATCTGGACCTCTACATCTACATACATACTCCGCAATCCACCATACGGTGCGTGGCGGAGGGTACCTCGTACCACAACTAGCATCTTCTCTCCCTGTTACACTCCCAAACAGAACGAGGGAAAAATGACTGCCTATATGCCTCTGTACGCGCCCTAATCTCTCTTATCTTGTCTTTGTGGTCTTTCCGCGAAATGTAAGTTGGCAGCAGTAAAATTGTACTGCAGTCTGCCTCAAATGCTGGTTCTCTAAATTTCCTCAGTAGCGATTCACGAAAAGAACGCCTCCTTTCCTCTAGAGACTCCCACCAGAGTTCCTGAAGCATTTCCGTAACACTCGTGTGATGATCAAACCTACCAGTAACAAATCTAGCAGCCCACCTCTGAATTGCTCTTATGTCCTCCCTCAATCCGACCTGATAGGGATCCCAAACGCTCGAGCAGTACTCAAGAATAGGTGGTATTAATGTTTTATAAGCGTTCTCCTTTACAGATGAACCACATCTTCCCAAAATTCTACCAATGAACCAAAGACGACTATCCGCCTTCCCCACAACTGCTATTACATGCTTGTACCACTTCATATTTCTCTGCAATGTTACGCCCAAATATTTAATCGACGTGACTGTGTCAAGCGCTACACTATTAATGGTGTATTCAAACGTTACAGGATTCTTTTTCCTATTCATCTGCATTAATTTACATTTATCTATATTTAGAGTTAGCTGCCATTCATTACACCAATCACAAATCCTGTGCAAGTCATCTTGTATCCTCCTACAGTCACTCAACGACGACACCTTCTCGTACACCACAGCATCATCAGCAAACAGCCGCACATTGCTATCCACCTTATCCAAAAGATCATTTATGTAGATACAAAACAACAGCGGACCTACCACACTTCCTTGGGGCACTCCAGATGATACCCTCACCTCCGATGAACACTCACCTCTGTTGAAGAATCAGATTGCATGAAGCTGCTTGCCTCATAGAAAGTAGTAATGCATGTAAATTATTAATATGAAGTTAACCCAACCAAAATTTGTGACTTGATTTTAGGAGAGGGATCGTGTTTTGATGTAAGTGTAGTCTGAAATATCAGGAAAGATAGTCAGATTTATTCCGTTTGACAATGACACATACTAACAAACTGAGTTAATGAGGGGACTGCTCTTGAGTGTGAACAGATTTATATCTAAATAAAGTGGAAGGAGTATAACACTAATCTGTAACTACACAACCTGCCAATGCAGATTGGCACTTCCCCTTCACTGAATGGGAGCACAAGATTCTAGGCCACGTACTTTCCATCTGCACCTAATCAGAGAAATAACGCGAGAATGTGCTACAATGCTCAGTAGGTCAATGACCACTCGCTTAACTTCTATAAACTGCAAGGCTGATTATGCTATGGTTGGAGCACCGTATGTTACCTATACTACTCTTCTGCTCCACAACAAGGTCTCCAGCTGGCTGTTCTCGTTTGATGTCCCTGCAACCACAATGGCGTGTATATGTGATGCAATTCTGTAAAATTACCTGGAGTTCCAGTTAAGGTACACAGCTACTTCGCAATTACTCTTTATCACGCGGCACGGATTACTGCGTCCTATCAGACAGACATTGAAACGCAAGTGTCTCCTTTCTACCAAAAACCTTGGGCGGCATGCCACTTCGCTGGTGTGGCTGTCGAATCACAACATTTTAACAAATTTTTCACCAATGAGCGCTACTCCCACTCGACTGTGAATGCACGGGAAACACCGATTACATCGTGTCGATCTGGCCAATCGCGGTCGCCTGTGGGTGTTGCCACTCATCTGAAGAACTTTCCAGACGCCTCCTTGACGCCAGCATCTAAACGGACACATTCCGCTCCTCTGTCCCATGCTCAAAAAATGAGTGGGAGATTTGCAGTGGTACTTTCCCTGGAGGTAATGTCACCCAAAATTTTGTGAGTCCAGAGCGACACTGCCGGGAGGGAAACAGTGTCTCCCTGCTTTATTCACTTTGGGGAGACATTCTGCTTGCCTCACAGTGTTCTGCCGGAAATGCCACCTGCCTGTCAGGCGGCATCAAAGCCCTGTCACTGGAAAGTGCTGGAGGTACTGGAGGTTGTAAAATTTGACCTTTGGGCTAATGCACTACTGACTTCCCGGCCCGAGTACAATCCCACACAAAACTCTAAACGCAAAAATTATTTGCACTTAATGCAGTGCAGCACATTGTCATTACTCATCCCTTAAACATCTCCGTTAGCATAGCGTGATGAACTGCAAATTCGTTCACATCCATGCTGCTACTTGTCATTACTGCCCTAGTTAGTTATTCAAAAATGCAAAGTGGCGATTGATGTAGGTGTTGCACTCCCATTGCATAGCCAATACGGGTTGCTGCATTTCAAGTTGTACGTAGCACCTATGAAGCACTGAGAATTGTCATCATTCCATAAAAACGGCTGTTAGAACTAAACAGTACCAATTCTCTCAGTGATTCATTAGTTACTGGTTTAGTAAGACATCTACAGAAACTAAATACCGTTTATCTTTCGTCATTTTAAAAATGAATGTTGAAACGCCCTGCTTAACCCGCATTACAGGACAGATAGTGTAATTTGTGGAAAGGGGCCAAAATAAGTGGCTTCAGTTACACTCGAACATACAACTTTATTATTTGATCAACATTACAAGAGGCCAAAATTTTTTAAAACATACACCTTTAATCTTTAGGGCTCAATTACCGGCTGAAAGCCACTTCAATTTAAAAATGGCTGAAGGCCAATAACTTAAAATGGAAGCATAATCAGAAATTTAAAAGACAAGCCATATCTTAAAACAGTTCTTTAGTTAGGCTGAAGTAAACAAGTTAAATTCAAATCGGCTGAAGACCAAAGACTTAAAAATTCAAATATTTTTAAAATGCCAAACTGTAAACTAGACTGAAGGCGTTAAGAGTAAAACAACTCTAATTTAAAACAAAAATCGGCTAGAAGCCATACAAGTACAAACAACAAGAACAAATTAAAAAAAATAAGGCAGTACACACAAGGGCGCCCACATGTTCGAGGGTCGGCCTGTAATTCAAAGACTAACGCTCGCTTAGGCACCCACAACCAATCATACACAGAGCTGTTAAATTACACACCGTGCTGGGCAGCAACAGCACAATGAGGAAACTACACTGCCTGAAATTTACGTCAACGGCCAGCGCAGGTAACCGGAATGTTAATGGCCACAAGGCAGAAGATTCGCTGGTGCTCTTCAATTCAAATAACCAAATACAGTGAAACTCCACCGGAGGGTGGCTAGAATTTTCCAACTTGAAAACCACGTTGTTGCTCGCGGGAATATCCCAACAGCCGACAACGAACTCCAAACGACACAATGTGAACAGTCTTGACTTGCTGGTAGGTTAAATCAAAATTCAACTTTCGTGTCCAGGGTCGGTGAGCCACGGACCTCGTAGCAATGGGAACAGCGCCACACACTCCGACACCATGTAGAGACCGCCAGCGGGCCCCGGCCAAACTACGCCCTGCCAAGAATTCCTCATTGCTCCACGCCAACCGACCGACTGCTCAGAATCAACATGCCGACAACATTTAAAATAACTTGTCAACTGAAATCACACAAACTACACACAGTTTCACGAACACTTGCACGAAGAACCAGACAGAGCTAACGGCAGTGACTGTACAATAACAGGGACGAATCACGAGTCGGCACACACAGCCAACCCATTGGCGATCTCCGGCCAAGTACCCGTCGTCCGCCAAGACGACTGACTGACCGACCGACCGACCGACCGACCGACCAAACTCGTCCCCACTCCAATCATGCGTGTCGGCAGCCGTTAAAAGAAAATTGTTTCTCATTCTGAATATTTATTATGATAGTGGGGGTCAGGGTACTGCAGGAGGGGGTGGGGGTGGGGGTTTGGGAGCGATACTAGCTAACATCTGATTACATACAGCGGTAATGATCTCAGAAAGCTTGGGAACCAGTGGTCAAGGTGCATTTATTCAATTTCTGTGACATCAGAATTATCTTCTTCTTCTTCTTCTGTACCCCCTTTACAACCCTCAAACTGCTAGA
Source organism: Schistocerca piceifrons (assembly GCF_021461385.2). Classification (NCBI taxonomy): domain Eukaryota; kingdom Metazoa; phylum Arthropoda; class Insecta; order Orthoptera; family Acrididae; genus Schistocerca; species Schistocerca piceifrons. Next base: position 324,113,897 of record NC_060140.1, read on the forward strand.
AGAAACAGCTGTCCAAAACAGTTATCTGTGTTGTTTTTCTGCTTCTTTTTCTATAAGAAAATTTACACTGACTGTATAGCATTCAGCAGGGAAAGAAGGGAAGATTGTGTATTAGCTCATTGGGCATAGTGGTGGGATTTGTACTCACGCAAGCTGCTAGAGCTGTCTAAAGAAAATTTCAGTAGTGCTGCATTCTTCATACAACTTTCTGAGACAATTACATAGCAAATAATTTTACGGCAAGTGAATTATGGCTCTATAAGTACCTTTTCGAAGTACTTGCTATAAGTACAGAAATTGTTCAAGGCACAATGCCCACAAAATTCAGTTGATATTAAATAGTATTTTAATGAGTTGACAATAATAATGCAAAAGATATATTGCTACTCACTATAAAGATGACACGTTGAGTTGCAGACAGGCACAATGAAAAAACTAGTACTAAGCTTTTGAACAAAACCTTCTTCGGAAAAGAAAGGAAAACACAAGCAGACACACCTCACACATACATGACCACTATCTCCGGTTGCAACTGTTGCATTGAACAAATGCAGCAGTTGGGGGTTTGGGCAGGGAAGGGGAAATGTTAACAGAATACAGGTGGAGCATGCAAGGAATAGAAGGCTTCAGGACATGGCTGCCAGGGCAGGTTCGAGAAGCTGTGGGGGAGTAGGAAATAAGGACTAGAAAGGGAGAGGAGCAGAGAAAGGAAAAGGTTGGTGGATGTGTTGGAAGACAGCAAACACATTTAAGGTGAGGGGATGTAAACTAGGAGGAGGTTATAGGCCGAATGTGTAGAAGCTGTTGAGTGGAGGGTGTGGGGGTAGTAGGTTGAGGCTGGGATTATTTGAGAAATGAAAAATGTGTTGGAAGGATGACTCCCATTGTACAGTTCAGAAAAGCTGGTGATAGAGGGGAGGATCCACATGGCCTGGGTTGTGAAGCAGCCATTGAAATCAAGCATGTTACGTTCAGCTGCATGTTGTGCCACAGGGTAGACCACTTTGGTCTTGGCCTAATTCAGTGGTGACCATACATTCTGATGGACAGCTGGTTGGTGTTGTTAACAATGTATAAAAAGCAGTACAATTATTGCAGAAGAGTTGGCATATGATGTAACTGCTTTCATAGGTGACCTGGCCTCTGAGACAGTAGGATAAGCCCGTGACAGGACTGGAATAGGAAGTATGGGGTGGGTGTACTGGGCAAGTCTTGCGCCCGGGCCATCCACACAAATATGGCCCCTGTGACAAACGGATAGGATTGGTAGTGACACTTTAGCAGGGTTGGGAAGGATGTTGGGTAGGATGTCCCGCATTTCAGGACATGATGATAAGTAGTCAACGTCCTAACGAAAGATGTGGTTCAGTTGCTCCAATTTGGGATGGTAGTGGGTGATGAATGGAGCACCTTTTTGTAACTGATTCCTGGGGTTGGGGGGAAGATTGGACGTATGTGGGGATAACACATGGGGATAGTGCCTATCTGTGAAGGCCTTTGTGAGCCCTTCAGCACACTGGGCAAGGGAGTTCTTGTCACAGCAGATACACTGTTGCTGGGTAGTCAGGTTGTATGGAGGGGAGTTTTTGGTGTGGAAGTGTTGACAGCTGTCAAAATGCAGGTACTGTTGGTATTTGGTGTGTTTAATGTGAACAGAAGTGCGAAGGAGGATGTCGGTGTAGAGGAAGGTGGCACACTGCAATGAGGAGTACCTGATGAAGTGGATGGGAGAGAAGGCATTGAGGTTGTGAAAGGAGTGTCTTGGTCCTGAGTCCAGACAGTGAAAATACCAACAAACCTGAATGACAACAGGGGTTTGGGTCTTGGAATGCTATGTAGATTTCCTGTACATGGCCACAGATTTGTTTGTTAACTTCCCTTGAAAGGCGAACTAGTTGAGTGTTAGGATATAGTTAGTGAGGTGTATGAGGAATGAGGTGATGAGTTTGGAGTCCGATGGACAATGGGAGAGGTATGGTGTTCAATAGTGGCAAGACCATGGGCATGGGGTATGTTTGTGTATATGGAAGTGGCATCCAGAGATCCAGGACGTAAAGGAGTGGGGATGGTGGAGAGTCAGTGAATGAAGTGGTTGGTGTCTTTGCATGAGTGTCTAGATTTTAGGCAGTTGGCTGGGGTGTTGCTCTATATGGGCCGATGTTCTTTCAGTTGGTAGCAGGATAGTGTGATGCTGGTCTTTTTCAGAGGACTCAGAGGCTGCATAACAAGATGAAAGGAATTAGTAGGGTAGAGCATATAAGAGACAGAGAGGAAGGGGGGAAAGGGGAGGAATAGAGAAGGAGGTGGTGATGAAGAGGGAGATAGGGGTAGAAAAAAGGGGCAGAGGTGGGGAGAGAGAGAGAGAGAGAGAGAGAGAGAGACAGAGAGAGAGAGAGAGAGAGAGAGAGACAGAGAGACAGAGAGAGAAAGAGAGAAAGTGGACCTGCCTGCATTGGTGGGTGGGGGGTGGGGATGGGGGGGGGGGGGAGGAAGACTGGTGGATGAAGGCAGAGCATGATCTGTATGGAAAGGAGTGGTGTGGACAGAAGAGAAAAGGTGAGCCGTGTGTGGCTCATGTTCCCACCATTACGTATTTTACACCCTGTTTTTAATGTACTTCCGCCTCACTACATTAATTTAAATTACTGGTGTCACTGAGTTGCTCCTTTGCCTGACCGTGAGCGGCGCTAGCAGCGCGTATCAATGTATCCCCTCTCGTAGTAACTTTGCTCGACTTCTATTACTTCCCGGTCATTGTCTGTCGTAAGCGAGTTCGGGTCGCGAGTTCGGGCTGTCAGTCAGTTGGAACGCGTCTGGAACGCAGTCTGGACCTGCCAGTCGGGGAGTTGTAATGTAGCACTAGTGCAGTTGGGTTGAAGCTCAAGGTCCTCGTCGACATCGCTTGCCCGACCATTGCCGCCATGCATCACTTGAGCCGGGCCATGGTCTTGGTGGATCGTCGGTCGGTCGTCCTACCGGACGACGCGTTTTGGCTCGCTGATCGTTCATGAGTCGGCTGTGTGTGTGTGCATCGACTCTCGATTGGTCTTCGTGCGTGGTTAGTTACTGCTGGTTATCGTTCAGGTCTTTGTGCAAGTGTTTGTCAGGTTGTGTGTGTAGTTGGTGTTATTTCCACTGACGACTATTTTAGATGTTGGCGGCATTATGAGGGGAGTTGGGCGGTTGGTGCGGACCAGGGAGGATATCTCTGTGTGGCGCTGTCGGCTGGGTCCGCTGGCAGTCCCTGCGCAGTGTCGGAGCTTGTGTGGAGCTGTCCGACCGCTTCGAGCTTCATGGTTCACCGACCCAGGATGTCAAAGTTGAGTGGTGTCTTAAGTACCCAAGCCACATCTGTTCATGTTGTGTCGTTCGTTTTGGTGGTTCGCTGTTGGGGAGCTTTTCCTGTGAGTAACACCGAGTGTCTGTAGTGGTGATATCGAGCCACCGTGCGGTGGAATTAACTATATTGGTTCACTGCAATTCAGATGCACCAGCGGAATTTTCTGCCTTGTGGCCGTTAGTGTTCTGGTTACCTGCCCTGGCCACTGACGTAAATTCAGTCAGTGTTCTTTTTGGTGGAGTTAACTATATTACCTTATTTCAAATCCATGTGTACTAGTGGAATTTTCTGCCTTGTGGCCGTTAGTGTTCCGGTTACCTGCCCTGGCCACTAACGTAATTTCAGGCAGTGTCCTTTCCTCACCTGTTGTCACTGTCCAACATGGCGTGTAGTTTTGACAGCTTAATACATATTTCATTGTGGATAATCACGTCCGTAACATTTTGGTCTTTGAGGTTTCATGTACCGATTGGTGGCTAGCAAGTCATTTGGTCGGTCGGTCCGTGATTGTCTCTTGGTTGGGTTACCGACAGATCAAGTGTAGTTGGGCCCACCACATGTCTCACCTAAGTGAACGTTAATGTTTCGAGGGCAGACCCAACCCCCCACCCCGCCTCTGGAGGAGTCTGAGTGCCGTTGTCTATACTGTCCTTTTCATGGGTGTTTAATGGTTTGTTGGTAGTCTATTATAGCCAATGCTTTAAAAGAAAAAAAGTTTTTTATTGTGTTTTATATAAATCAAGGGCCTTCAGCCCGTATAAGTAAGTTTGAATTCTGGCAAGTGGATATTTTGCTGAAAGTTACTTTTGTTGTGCTATCTTTTCATTTAGTGCGCTGCCAGCCACTTAAAACTTAAAGGTTTCAGCTATTTTTTGCATTTTTGGAAAATCAACTGTGGGCCTTCAGCCGCTTAAAGCCTTATTCTTAAAATTTCCCCTTAAGCGAAAACATTGCGGCCTTCTGACTTAAATATTTTTAAATTCTGAAATTTAATTGTGGCCTTCAGCCGTTGGTATTGCACCTTGTTTATGTTTGTTCTATCCACTTTTGCCTTGAGGCTTTCAGCCTAGATGTGATATATACGTATATATTTTAATTAATTTATTTGCAACTTTAACTGCGTGTCTCCAGTCACTTGAAATTTATCTTGTTGATTTTTAAGATTTCTTGTTTGGAGGCCTTCAGTCAGGAAAGAATTGGATTTTGAAACTCGTAGTTATAAAGGTTCGACTATGTGCCGTTTTGGTTTAAATGTGTTATTAAATTACAATAAATTACAATTTTGAAGTGAAAGTGATCGCCACCTTGTTCAGCCCTTTCCGCAATCCTAATCACCTGTTCTGCCCTGCGGGTTTAGTAGGCGTATCAAAAGGGAAAAATAAGTTCAGAAAAAAAGTTAGCTGAGGTTTAGGCCAAAGGGATTGTGAGAGCACAGGATCTGATGCAGTCAGTTCCCACCAGCATAGTTCAGATCAACTTTTTCAGGGAGGGAGTATCCAAATGGCCTGTGTAGTGAAGCAGCTGTTGAAGTCATTAGTGTTGTGGCACTCAGCATGTTCAGCCAACTGGATGGTTAATCTTCGGAGGTGCTCCTGGTTGTGCTGTCTTTCCGACGGCTGAAACATCCTGTCGTGAAAGCCTTCATTGTATGATACCATTAGTATTGTATGGAAGCGAGCATTGGATAAATAAAACGAAAGGTGAAAGCAAAATAGAAACAGCAGAAATGACATTCTTGAGGAAAGTAAACGACTGCACAAGAAGAGATTCAATAAAGAATGAAGATGTTCAAAATGAGATCAGTGTACGTGCTGTTAATGAGGAAATAACTGAATAGTGAGAGAGATGGGAACAACGTGGCAACAGTCTGTGTTTAAATCAATGGTGACAGCATAAAATGTAATAAATGAATAGAAAAATAAAAAACAACTTCTTTCTTACAAGCTGACATGTTACTACTTTAGGCAATACGCTGCACACTTGTGGTACACAGACAGCCTATGCGGAAATATTGCAGGCGCTCCCAATTCATTCCTGTCTAACTATCAAATGTTCACCTCTGGGGGGAAATAGAGCAGAGATGCGGATGTGCGGTAACAACTCTATATCTTATTCCATCGAGGTGTTTTTGTACTCATGTGCATACAGATAAATCAATAGTGATTCTAAGCGGTGAAGGTTTGCGAATGAGCCATTCAGCTATTACGTTTATTCACTTAGTATTCCCTAAATATGTGCAAACTACTATCAATTTTTGTAGCTCGCAGACGGCCATGGGTTGCTAATAGCGACAAAAATTGCATGCTAATGTACGATCAGTCACGATGTTAAGCGAAGAAGTTGCATCAGCTCCAGAGAAAAGGGGAAATAGAGCGAGGGAGAAAATACGCCAAATTGTTATCAGTGCACTTTTTATTTAATTCGTCAAAGTGTGGACCGTAATAGCCTGTTTCCAGAAAATTAAACTCACTCTATTCATGTCCGTAATTTGCCACAATCACTCCTCAGTATACGTCTTCCCAGAGAACAAGCAATTATCTGTGGTAGCCATGACATACTAATGGAGGATACTTCAGGAAAGTCAGCACGTCACACTTTTCACCTTCTTTACGGACCGAAATACTGCATAATGTTGCATTTCGAACAAAGTAATTTAGCTATGGGGATCACTCCATATGGGGATCACTCCACTGATTAAAAGTCCAAGAAGGAAAAGCACGCATTACGTCTATATTTCATGCCTTGCAGTGACCAAATATTTATTGAACAGTACCTTCCTTGTACCTCTGCTGCAATTTATTTTTTTCTACTTCAAAGTAATGTTCCAGATTTTGCGTCCGTTTTCTACTGTCCCGGCAGTAGAAGTAAGGCTGCAGTTCATATTATTTTATTTACGTCGGTGTGAAAAAACAAGGGTAGAAACCCTGAAACGGAGAGCAAGGGGAACATACACCCAAATCAAAATTGCTTAGCTTCTCCCTTCTCCACCTGTCTATAAGCAACTTACTCGTTATATACAATAAACACAACGTAAACTCTAAAGAAAAAGGGAAAGACGCACCACGGAGGAATGATCCAATTGGGACGTAAATCGGTAGATGTAATTTACATGTACAGACAAATAAATGATCACAAGTTCAGCAAAACTGGGTGATTCATTGAAGAGAAAGAGTTTCACAAACTGAGTAAGTCAATAAAGCGTTTGTGCGTCTCTGCCCGTTATGTAAGCAGTTATTCGGTTTGGGACTGATTGATGGTAGGATGTCCTCCGGAGGGATGTCGTGCCAAATACTGTCCAATGCAAGCGTCAGATCTTCAAAATCCGAAGCTGTTTGGAGGACCCTGCCCATAGGGCTCCAAACACTCTTAGTTGGGGAGAGATTCGGCGATTTTGCCGACCAAGAGAGAGTTTGACAAGCACGGATACAAGCAATAGAAACTCTCGCCATATGCGGGCGGGCATTATCTTGCTGGAATGTTAGCCCAGGATGAATCAAATGGTTCAAATGGGCGTAAGCACTATGGGACTTAATATCTGAGGTCATCAGTCCCTTAGACTTAGAACTACTTAAACCTAACTAACATAAGGACATTATACACATCCATGCCCGAGGCAGGATTCGAACCTGCGACCGTAGCAGCAGGATGGCTCGCCATCAAGGGCAAAAATCGGGGTATAGAATATCTTTGACTCACCGCTATGATGTAGAACGAGAGGGGTCATGCTATGAAATGAAATGGTAGCCCCGACTATCACTCCAGGTTGTTGGTCAATATCGCAGGCGACAGTCAGATTGGTATCCTACCGCTGTCCGTGCTTCTCCAGATATGTATTCGCTGGTCATCGGGGCTCACTTCGAAGCAGGACTCATCACAGAAGACAGTTTTACTCCAATGAGATTCCATGTCGAATATGCCCGATACCAATGCAAACGGACTTGTTGGTGTACAGAGGTCAATGGTAGTCGACCCAAGGGACGCCACGAGCTCGGCGCCTTTTCTGTGAGACGCCTGTTAATCGTCCTTGAGATCACTGAAGCGCGAGCATCAGATCGATGATAATGATGAATCCGGGGTCCAGAGTGCCCCTCTCATGACTGCTCGATCCTCGAGTTCTGCCTTCTCTCTAGGCCGTTCACTTCCTTCTTGATGTTGTGTTCGGCCATCGTTCACCCGTTCCTGCGAACATCGTCGCTTGATGGCATCGCTTCGTTTCAAATGTCAAGTGATTCGCCGATTACTCCAACTGGCTTCTTTGAGCCCAGCTATACGTCCTCTCTCAAATGCTGCCATGTGTTTGTATTATTCACGCACCTGTTTGCGAGGCGTAGTTACTGTCCAACAGAATACACAGAATGAAATTCACAAAGACTTTATGCCCTGGTATGGACATGTCTCCCGTTCACTATCCTTGCCAGCTGCAAGGCGAAATTGCGCTGCCGCGTCACACATCCGTCAATCGACCGCTAAAGTTTACATCTTTGCATTTTTTGTCGATAACTGTATGAATATTAACTTGTGATTAATTTGCATATTTTTTCGAAAAAGTGGGTCCTTTTTTGTCTTAAAGTGTATTAGGTAAGTATTGAGGAAAGCGAATGGAAGGCTTAGATTTGCTGGAACGGTTTTAGAGAAGTGAAGTGCATCTATACCGAGGCGCCAAAGAAACTGCTACAGGGATGCGCATTTAAATACAAAGATATGTTGTTGTTGTTGTGGTCTTCAGTTCTGAGACTGGTTTGATGCAGCTCTCCATGCAGTAAAGCTGCATGCCCTCGGGAAAAATTACGGCTTTAGTTTCCCCTTGCTTTCAGCCGTTCGCAGTACTAGCACAGCAAGGCCGCTTTGGTTAGTGTTACAAGTCAGTCAATCATCCAGACTGCTGCCCGTGCAACTACTGAAAAGGCTGCTGCCCCTCTTCAGGAACCACACGTTTGTCTGGCCTCTCAACAGATACCCCTCCGTTGTGGTTGCACCTACGGTACGGCAATCTGTATCGCTCAGGCACGCAAGCCTCCCCACCAACGGCAAGGTCCATGGTTCATGGGGGGGACATGGTTGGATGACACTTAGGTTAGGTTAGGTTAGGTTATGTAAACAAGTGGAATATGGCGCTGTGGTCGGCAATGCCTATATAAGACAACAAGTGTCTGTCGTAGTTGTTAGGTCGATTACTGCTGCTACAGTGGCAGGTTATCAAGATTTACGTGAGTTTGAACGTGGTGTTATAGTCGGCGCACGGGCGATGGGACACAGCATCTCCGAGGTAGCGATGAAGTGAGGATTTTTCCGAACGACAATTTCACGAGAGTACCGTTAATGTCAGGAATACGGTAAAACATCAAATGTCCGACATCACTGCGGCTGGAAAAAGATCCTGCTAAACGGGACCAACGACGACTGAAGAGAATCGTTCAACGTGACAGAAGTGTAGCCGTTCCTTCATCAAGTGCCAGCGCGCCTCGCTTGGCCCATCAACATCGACATTGGTCAGTTGATGACTGGAAACTTGTTATCTGGTCGAACGAGTCTCGTTTCAGATTGTATCGAGTGGAATGACGTGTACGAGTATGGAGAAAACTCATGAATCCGCGGACCCTGCATGTCAGCAGGGGACTGTTAGAGCTGGTGGAGGCTCTGTAAACCATTACAAGGCCGTATGCGGCGTATGCAGTTGGAGTGATACGTCTAGATACGAATCTGACAGGTATCACGCACGTAACCCTCATGCCTGATTATCTGCATCCATTCATGGCCACTGTGCATTCCGACGGACTTGGGCTATTCCAGAAGGACAATACGACACACCACACGCTCAGAATTGCTACAGAGTGGCTCCAGGAACACTCTTCTGAGTTTAAACACTTCCGCTGGCCACCAGTTTCCCCAGACATGAACATTATTGAGCATATCTGGGACGTCTCGCAACGTGCTTTACAGACGACATCCCCACCCTCTCGTACATTTACGGATTTATGGACAGCCCTGCAGGATTCATTGCGCCTGTTCTTTCCAGCACTACTTTAGACAGTAGTCGAGTGCATGCCACGTCGTGTTGCGGCACTCCTACGTGCTCACGGGGGTCCTACACGATACTAGGCAGGAGTACCAGTTTCTTTGGCTCTTCAGTGCATAAAGGAAGTCGCAAACTAGACACTAGTGGAACCAATTTTGACACATCATTCGAGTGTTCGGAGTCGTTATCAAATAAGCACGACAACAGGTGTCAAACGCATTCAGATAATCGCTTCTAGTGTAGTTACTCGTGGTCTAAAGAAAAGTAACAGAAATGATCAGCAGGACTTAGAAGAAAAACTACGAAGTTCTCTCGAAACCCTGTTGTGCATATTTAGAGAAGTTGTATTAGAAGATGGCTGTGCAGGTATTATGCTGACGATACCAACGTATATCTCGCGTAGGGATCACGGGGAAAAGATACTACAGATCAGAGGACACACATAGGTATTTAGACAGTATTTTTTCCCTCACTCAGTAGACGAATGGAATAGGAACGAAAACTGATATTATTGGTTCGATGCACCCTCTGCCATGCTCTGTACAGTAGACTGCGTAGTATTAATGTGGGTGTTAGTAACAAAGCACATACAAGACACAAAACAAAAACGATTAAATAATTGAAAAAATAACAATGACTTATACACACACGTCATCATATAACAAATCGAAGAAGTAAAATAAAAAATAATAACAAAAAGAATCACAGCGCAATATAAAAAGTGTGCGAAACTTAAAGGCGAGCTTACTAGAGTATATAATATTAATTTATCGGCAGAAATGAATGAAAGTGCGGAGCATGTTGTCAGATGTACAGAGAAGTGCAGTTATGTTACACATTTGCATTTAGTACTAATGCATTACAACATGCATGTTACATGTATTCCGTTGAAAAAGACGAACCACGTCTTTTACAAATGGTTGTAACACTTATAGTACAGATGTTGTACAGTTCACAGAACATGTTCGAATATCGCACCATGAACATCAATGCACTTTTGCGTTCTAGCGATAATGTGCTGTGTTGCTCGTTCAGTTGCCTCTGGTTGCTTCCTAACCAATTCAGCAGCGTCCATGATACGACGAAGCAGTTCATCTCTTGTATTTATCTTCACTTTGTTCGCCTCTGATTTCATCCAACCCCATCAACAGAAATCTAAAGGTGTAAGGTCAGGTGATCTTGGAGCCCAGTTAGTAGCACCGCCACGGCCAATCCAACGATTAGGGTAGGTGCGGTTGAGATGATCCCTCACACGTAAGGTAACATCTTCCAATAGTTCCACAAATGAATTTTCCAAAAAAATGCAGGTACCTCTCTCCTGTCAATCGCTGACTGATAATAAATCGACCTACCAAAGGTTACCGACCATGCCGCACCAAACATTTATGGCAAAACGAATTTGGAAGTTGCTATCCACTGAATCGTGTGTATTTTCTCGTGACTATCGATGATTATTGCGTGTGTTGTTTATTCCATGTCGTGAAAACTGGGATTCGTCAGCGAATAGTATGTATGAAAGCAAATGACTGTTCTCAGTTACCCAGTGACAGAATTGAAGTCGTAAGGCATTGTCGCCAACGTGGAGACTTTGGACACGCTGTATGTGAAATGGATACAGATTCCGCATGTAACGTTTCGCATACACGTGTCTGTGGGACATTCATACACAGGGACATTCTTCGTATGCTCGTACCGGGACTTCGCTCAATATTTGCGATAATTTCTTCCTGTAGTTGCAAAGTTTGTTGACATGCACGCTGGGACGAAAAATGTCTACTTGGAAATGTCCACTTTGGTAAACACCCTGCGATCAGGTAATCGTCATGTCGGTAAGCGCCTGTGATATCCTTCTCTTGCAGCGGTAGCGCTACCGTCGCAGAAGCCATAAACGTACACCACATGTGCGTAGTCCTCATTACTGTAGAAGTGTGGCATTGTTGGCAGCGCTTGTACGAACACATTTACCACCATACACTACACAGTTAACCGATCCGTCACAGGTACAAGGCACATCTGCGCAAACAGCAGGTGATTGTACTACGTACTACGTACGTCACATGATCATAATACGTGGTAGGTTGCATAACATAAACATGGCATGTACCCGTGCAGTGTTTGCAAGAAAATCACGTTACGGCCGGCCGGAGTGGCCGAGTGGTTCTAGGCGCTACAGTCTGGAGCCGCGCGACCGCTACGGCCGCAGGTTCGAATCCTGCCTCGGGCATGGGTGTGTGTGATGTTCTTAGGTTAGTTAGGTTTAAGTGGTTCTAAGTTCTAGGGGACTGATGACCGTAGCAGTTAAGTCCCATAGTGCTCAGAGCCATTTCAGCCAAATCACGTTACGGTCCAGTTGTATTGCGTATACGTTCACGTTGTGCATATCAATTTTGCAGAATTAAAGTTCCTTTCAATTCCCATACCTCCCTAACGAAGCATTTGCGGACCTACGTTCATATAACATTTTTTGTTCAGAATTACTTATACTATCATTGTTTAAAATATTGACCTTTCCTCCCCAAACGCCCTGTATATGGCCAAAGTTGACCAGAAGAAGGGATCAGTTGATGGAACACGTTCTGAGGCACAAAGGACTCGACGATTAGGTTTCTGGGCGGTTGGGAGAGGGGAGGAGGGCATGGGGCATGGGAGGGGTTTAACTTGAGGTAGGAGGCCAAAGCTTGAATATAGTAAGCGGGTTGAAATGAATGTAGGTTGCAGTAGTTACTCACAGATGAAGGATAGAGTAGGGTGAAGGATAGATTAGCATGGAAAGTGGTATCAAACCAGTCTCTGGAGTGAAGACCACAACAACAACAGTTGGAAGAACGTAATTAAAGTTACACGAACTAAGTGACATTCTGAACCACTGCCTAGCAAAATCTTTACTCAGAAAATATCCCTGAAACCGAAGAGAATGGTAAGAATTTTTACATGAACGACGAAGGAATTTATTTTCTTCATTTGTGTGGCCATAGTGTCTGTACTTGCTTTATAATTCTTGAGGGTATTTTTGTTCTGTCGTTGCCACTACAAAAATGCGTGATGTTTTTGGTGAAAAAAATCACGCATTTTTTAGTTGCAAGAACAGAACAAAAATACCCTCAAGAAGGAATTTATATAGTTTGCCTACGATCCAAATGCAGGACATAGAGAAAGCGAATTCTGGCCCACATGAATAGAGATTGGATGCGTCACAGCACAAAACGTGTCGAATAATATGACTCGGTGAGGACGTGAATATTTTGCACTAGTGTACCATGCCAAGCTGCACTTCGCAGTATTATCTTTTAACTAATGGTTCGTAACCAGGGTATCTAGGAAGAAAGTGTCATTTGTAAGTTTTCGAATATAAACCCAAACTATAACCGCTACCCAGTCTTTCCGTCTACATACGTCAGAACAGCCACAGCTAAGAACCAGACAAGACCCTTTGAGCCCCAGTCGAATACCGAACACGCTGCCCTCACACAGGCACGCTGGTTTCCAATTGCCCGAGATGTACAGCTCGTCGATGAACATCATATAGACTCAAATTCAAATGGCTTTGAGCACTATGGGACTTAACTTCTGAGGTCATCAGTCCCCTAAAACTTAGAACTACTTAAACCTAACCAACCTAAGGACATCACACACATCCATACCGGAGGCAGGATTCGAACCTGTGACCGTAGCGGTCGCGCGGTTCCAGGCTGTAGCGCCTAGGACCATTTGGCCACCTCGGCCGGCCATCATCTAGACTCCCTGCCTTGACTGAGCAAACACTCTCTTCACCGAAAACATTAATTAATAGGCACAGATTATCTTAGCACAAGTGCCCGCACATTAGTGGACATGGAAAATACGTGAAACTGAAAGTTGACATACGTTACACGCAACTTTCAGAGTTTTGTGTTTAATGTTTGATTACCGGCACCAAAGATACGGAACATTTTTATTGCAATCAGAGGCCAACCTAGGGCCGCAGTTTTAACTGCATACCGACGAAAGTATATCTCCCAGGTAATAAGGACTTTCATGTAGTGATTCACCTACGGTAAATTACACGAGCGAACTTACATTTTTGTTGAACTTTAGCGCTCGGGAACGGAGTCTATTAAATAAAAATAAAATCCTCCTCCTTCTAAGAAAGCGGTCCGTCACTGCATATACAGTGTACACGTGATGTCTGTTTCATTCTCCAAAATGATGGGGTGGTGCAAGCTGCTTGAAGGCATGCATTCCGCCATTTTTAGCCATATTTTGTACAAGCACAATTTATTTATTACATATTTCTTCCAAAAGTGCCAGTGGTTAGCGGTTATACGAGTATTTTACATATTATTAAAAATAAGGCATTACCCACTTTAGATATTCATAGAAAGAAAGAATTATATCATAAAAAGAAATAATTTGAAACTTGTTTAGGTCTTTGAGGTGTTTTGTTTGTATATTGTGTATTGCGTTCTATAGCTAGAAGAGACATAATGTTGATAATATTACATATTGAAATGCAAAAATTGTGACATAAAAACAGAATAATATAGCTGTTGTTAATGGTACAGTAGGTGGTTGAGAGATTATGTAATCGCAACTGAATTTTTAGAGATAAAATTTAGGTTGCTCACATAGTGGTTATTGCACAACACAGTAGCTAATGGTGCAGTTAGGCAAGGACAAGTTATTAACAATCTAAAAATGATTTTAAGAATAATGTTACACAAAGCGATAGTGCACGTTAGCTAACCATCACAGTGCCGAAGGGGCAGCATAGCGGCGTCTACAGTGGTAATTAATTGTAACGTGCTGTATAATTAGCTTAATTCTAATGCGTGTTTGTGTTTGTGTGTGTGTGTATGTGTGTGTGTGTGTGTGTGTGTGTGTGTGTGTGTGTGTCTGCGCTGGACGCATATGGGTGTAACTGTATCAGTTTGTTTTTAGCTTTTGTTCTGTCTTTGGTTGAAGTGACTCGGTATTGTTCCACCCATCGTCAGCGGTTGAATAGTAAGGGCAATGTGTGGACATCCGTGATGATTTACAAAGTTTCAGGGATGATGGAGAAGCATAGATGCATCAGTTCAGGGTAAGGAACCGTAGTCCGGAAACGACCGACTCGAATGGTATAGGGGGAAATCTGCTCAGTGTCCACCTTAAGCCTCCCACAGTGCTCCACCTAAGGTCCCCAACATCCGTACTCTGGTTTTGATGTACAGAATTGCCGCTGAATATTCCCCGATGCACTGACATAATTTCCTCTGTTGGTGAACTAGTAACGGCTCAAGTAACTTGATGTCAGAGCGACATCCTAAATCCACGGTACAGTAACAAGAAATTCTATTTACCCATGCAAGTTTCACAAATCGCTGCATTTACAACAGTTCTTCAAAATGGCGTGCCACAGCGTCAATGAAGGCGTGGCATCGTCGCACAAAGTTCTGTCGTACCCGTTCTAATATACCTGGTGTTGTTTGAACAGTGTGCAGGCAGCGAATATTCTTGCCAGACGTTGCTTCTTAAGTAATAGAACGCAGTACGTTGTCCGCAATGGTGAGTGTTCATCGGAGGTGAGGGTATCATCTGGAGTGCCCCAGGGAAGTGTGGTAGGTCCGCTGTTGTTTTCTATCTACATAAATAATCTTTTGGATAGGGTGGATAGCAATGTGCGGCAGTTTGCTGATGATGCTGTGGTGTACGGGAAGGTGTCGTCGTTCAGTGGCTGTAGGAGGATACAAGATGACCTGAACAGGATTTGTGATTGGTGTAAAGAATGGCAGCTAACTCTAAATATAGATAAATGTAAATTAATGCAGATGAATATGAAAAAGAATCCCGTAATGTTTGAGTATTCCATTAGTAGTGTAGCGCTTGACACAGTCACGTCGATTGAATATTTGGGCGTAGCGTTGCAGAGCGATATGAAGTGGGACAAGCATGTAATGGCAGTTGTGGGGAAGGCGAATAGTCGTCTTCGGTTCATTGGTAGAATTTTGGGAAGATGTGGTTCTTCTGTAAAGGCGACCGCTTATAAAACATTAATACGACCTATTCTTGAGTACAGCTCGAGCGTTTGGGATCCCTATCAGGTCGGATTGAAAGAGGACATAGAAGCAATTCAGAGGCGGGCTGCTAGATTTGTTACTGGTAGGTTTGATCATCACGCGAGTGTTACGGAAATGCTTCAGGAACTCGGGTGGGAGTCTCTAGAGGAAAGGAGGCGTCCTTTTCGTGAGTCGCTACTGAGGAAATTTAGAGAACCAGCATTTGAGGCTGACTGCAGTACAGTTTTACTGCCGCCAACTTATATTTCGCGGAAAGACCACAAAGATAAGATAAGAGAGATTTGGGCTCGTACAGAGGCATATAGGCAGTCATTTTTCCCTCGTTCTGTTTGGGAGTGTAACAGGGAGAGAAGATGCTAGTTGTGGTACGAGGTATCCTCCACCACTCACCGTATGGTGGATTGCAGAGTATGTATGTAGATGCAGATGTCCTCTTAAATCTCGACAGGCATCTCGTACGCAAGACTTTTCACATGGCTTCACAAGAAGAAATCAAGTGGGGTGAGATCAGATGAATATGCTGGCCGTGACGTCCTCTGTCTATCCACTTGTCAGGGGGAATGTCTAATAGCGGTGTTCATGAACCCTCAGTCCGAAGTGAGGTGGATTAGTTGCGATATTATCCAAATTTCTACACCTAATTACTTGTCGGGATTGCCTACCGTAGAGCCTTAGTAAGAACATTGGCTGTACAAGTGTTCCAGTGTCGGAGGTATAAGAACGATTTTGGCTTATCACTTTCGACTCCGCCACAGACGAGGGTCCCGTACTTCAAATTGAAATATTTACCATTCTCCGATGATGATGATGAGTCTCATACTTCTTTACAGAGCGTAGCCTTACTAGGCAAGGTCCTAGTGGACCGTAATGGTGATGGTGATAATCATGAAGACGACACAACAACACCCAGTCATCTCGAGGCAGGAAAAATCCCTGACCCCGCCGGGAATTGAACGCGGGACCTCGTGCTCAGGAAGCAAGAACGCTACCGCGAGACCACGAGCTGCGGACTACCCTTCTCCATCATTCCTGAAAGTTTGTAACATTATCACGGGATCACCCTGTAAATTTGAATTTGGGCACCAGTTACTTTGTTGTCTTGCTGTCAGTAGTTTTTCTACGTATGGGAGGTTGACAAGAAGACATCGTCCATAGTTCGCAAAATTTTTACCACTGTATGAGTTCGCCACTTTTTGAGCAGAAACCACTTGCGGTGAAGCGCGCATGTGTTCCCGCCCTGCGCCTTTGTCCGTGGAGCAGCGGGCGGGCCGCTCGCCACGCTTCACTGTGGTTTGTGGAGGGGGGGGGGGGGGGGCTTTGAGTACCGAGTTGATGGGTTGCAAGTGCCGGAGAGGGGGAGGGGGGCGGGGGGAGGGAGAGCGAAACGCGAGCCGAGCTCCTGCTGGCAGCCGGCGCAAGCCGAGACCCTGCGCCGAGACCCAGCCGGTGCCAGGAATGCGGATCACTTGCAGCGGGGTTCTCTGCAGTAGTCTCCTCCGTGCATCGCAAACAGCGTCCTCGCTTGTGCAACTCTGTGTTAATGCTGGCCAAATTTTCTTATACTTTGACTGCAGCTCGAGACTCATGTAAAATTTAGGTTGATGGTGGGGTTTAGGAGACTGGTAATGAACCTCCTTAATCTGTTGCGCTTAGTACACGACGGAGTCACTGCTTGCAATACGAATCAGACGGAGTCGAAACTTACATATAAATTAACTGAAATACCACGATCAAAAAGCGGGGAAGGCGTCGAGAAAGGATGGAGCAAATTATGTAAAAAGGCCTAGAGTACAAGCTCCGAGCTAAGCCAGATTCTCGTTCCTGACAAAGTTCAGCAAATATAATTTTGCAGTAAAAGAATACGTAATCTTTTAACTTTAAATTACTCTGCCAGACAAAAAGAGTGAAGCAACCGGAAGGGGAGGAGGAAACGAAATGAAACTTTACAGGTGGAGAGGGTACCAGACGTTATTTCGGGGATTACAAAATCGGGTCAGATTTACAAAGAACTTGGTAGTATGAGCTAGGGACGACGATTATCACTGAAACAACCTCTTTTTGGTTATCTCATTTTTTTCCAAGCCATTTTACCTGACCGTTAAAACCACTCAAAATAATCGGCTTGTGAAATGAACCGTTTCGGTTTTTTAGTCCTATTATTTCTTATAAAAATAGTAGAAATCGAACAAAAATCGAAAAGGTTTGGCTCTCTCAGTTTCAAGATACACAAATCAAAATATTAAATAGACAAATAAAAGAAAACTTAGTTATTTCATCGTTAGTGTTACTGAGAAGTTACTGAATACTACAAAAAATCACCAATATTCTCCTATTGATACTAAATTCTTGAAACTCTGCTCAAAAGGCATGCTATAATCGGGGATCATAACACTACCTGGGTGTTACGAATAGTAAGTGCCAAATGGTGAAAACTGAGAGAGAATAAAACTCTATTTTTCGTGTGAATTTGTCTCTTCTGAAGGGCTACTAGCAGACAAAGGCATATTATGTAGACACAAACAGCTGATCAGCTAATTTCTATTTTTATTGTATACTATCAATGAGCTGTCATTAAATTTTTAATTTGTTACTGTATCATAATTTCCTTCCTCTTTTATTTCATAGAAACGGCAGACAATTCTTTAATCTTTTGAGGCAAATGAAGCAGTGTAATTAATTGCTATGTCACTTCGTAAAAATATTTCCAGGCTAGGGTTGGTACCACAACGGATGTGTGGCGAGGACAGCGAGAGAAATTACCAGAAAGACCAGGTGGGAAGACTCATACACATTGCATGTTCACGCAACAGGAACGTTATTGTCTCAGCCATGTGTTTGTTGCTAGTTTCTGTCGGCATTTTTATTAAAACGGCACTGTTCACTTTTCCCATATTCTATAATAACGCAATATTTCAAACCAACGCAAATTTTACGAATAAAAATTACGACTTTTTTAATAAAGGTTTATTTAAAAACGACACATTTTACCATTGCTGCTGTGGCTAACTGATATTTCGGTTTTTACTCTGTTATTAATAAAAAAATAAAACACACCCTTTGTAGCCGTGACAAAATGAAAACTGAAAAATACCGGTTATTCATAACTGAAATACCGATACCGGTTTCAACCTGTCGGTTCTCCCCCCCCCCCCTCCCCCCTTCCCCATCCCTAGCATGAGCCCACTTATCAGTACGACATTTAACTATCTCTGGCACAGATGCATGCACTATTTCTGTTGGGAATGGTGTCATAAAGCCACAGTATCCTCTCCTGAGGTAAATTGGCGCACAACTGTTGCTACCTGATCCTTGGTTCAAAATGGCTCTAAGTACTATGGGACTTAACATCTGAGGTCATCAGTCCCCTAGAACCTAGAACTACTTAAACCTAACTAACCCTCGGACATCACACGCATCCATGTCCGAGGCAGGATTCGAACCTGCGACCGTAGCAGTCGCGCGGTTCCGGACTGAAGCGCCTAGAACCGCTCGGCCACCGCGGCCGGCCCTGATCATTGATTAGCTGTTTACTGGCTTTGAGACGGAGTTGACAATTCGAGATGGTCCCACATATGTTTCAGTGATAGATCTGAGGGTCTTCCTGGCCACAAGAGTACTATAACATCTTGCAGACAGTTCATAGAAACACCAATAAAAGTATCTGCACTTATACAACCAACACCCTCTCTATGATGCAAGCAAACAGGCTCCAAACGTTATATTAATGTACTCCATCCCATTCCTGAAAGACACTCTGTGTCAGTTCATGAAACTGCTGACTGGAGCGACTGGAGACTGCTATGGAAGTATGTCTTCCTATCGCATTCCAGACATGCTTTTTGGGTGACATTTCAGAGGACTGAACAGGCCAGTTATGGATCTGTAAATTTCTCGACGTCTTTGCTGCTGCTATAACTGAGCATGTAGCATGTACCTCAGGTAGTGTTAGTGTTTTTGCAGTTCACGAGAACTGTCCATCCCATGGTCAACAGTATGGGAAGTTTTGCGGTCTATTTTACAGTGGTATCCGTACAAAATCCAGACTATTCAGCAACTGAAACCTCTTGGTCGGCAGCAATGTTGTGTATTTGTTCTTCAGTTGCTGCCATGGATCAAAGCTGATGACATGTGGTCGGGCAATGTTTTGTGGAGTGATGAGGCACATTATACACTACAGGGTGCAGTGAATACACAGAACTGCCGAATTCGAGGTACTGTTAACGCGCGTGTTGTGTATGAAGAGCCAATGCACTCGCCGTATGTCGCTGTAAGGTGTCGATTCACAAGCGCCTTTATTCTTGGTCTGTTCTCCTTCGAAGAGAATACACTCCAGAGGGCCTGTCAGATGTACTGTGACGTTTCCATAGTATCTAGGTCTCCACAGCACGTGATTCCTGCTTTGGAAGAAGGCAACTGTGTTTTCATGCAAGATAGGCCAACACCTCACGTCGCTCGCCCAGTGAAAGATCTGTTCAGTGCAACGTTCCACGGACGTTTTACGTGCAGAGGTTTTCCAGATGCGTGACCTGTAAGATCGCCCGAGCTGAATCCATGTAACATTTGGTGAAGTAAAAATAAGCAGTAGAAAGTGATGTGCACTGCAGGTTATTAAGCCGTTTTATCATCTAAACGGTGGTCTTCAAGGCTTATGCTCTGTGCCTATTAGATACTACCGAAAATTGATATGCAGGCTTCTGTTCCGACACATTACACCAGCCGGCACTGAATATCTAAAATAACGCGTTTACCAGGGACAGATTTGGTGTCCACCTATTTTGAAGGCCAGTATACACGAACACGTTGTTCAGATACCAGCAGAACTGCTACGAGCAACTGCTGATCACTTCGTTTTACAGATGCAGCGTTTCCTCGACGTCTTATAACAGGTATACATTGAAAAATAATGAAGTAAAAATAAGCAGTAGAAAGTGATGTGCACTGCAGGTTATTAAGCCGTTTTATCATCTAAACGGTGGTCTTCAAGGCTTATGCTCTGTGCCTATTAGATACTACCGAAAATTGATATGCAGGCTTCTGTTCCGACACATTACACCAGCCGGCACTGAATTTCTCCGTTTTGGTTACACGAAGATAAAACGGACGCTATGAAATTAAAGTTCTGCATTTGCGCCCTGTATCTTCACTGATTATCTGGAGGATTTTTAGCTCACGTACCATCTTCTGTAGATGCCTCGTGGGCTCCATTTTTAAATACTGATGTTACCACTGGATTCTTCGTTTCAGCAGGTGGCGGGTTCGTTGCTAGGAAGAACAGTGGTGCAACATAAATTTCCAAATTATGAAAAGAATAGTTCAAATGGCTCTGAGCACTATGGGACTTAGCATCTGAGGTCATCAGTCCCCTAGAACTTAGAACTACTTAAACCTAACTAACCTAAGGACATCACACACATCCATACCCGAGGCAGGATTCGAACCTGCGACCGTAGCGGTCGCGTGGTTCCAGACTGAAGCGCCTAGAACCGCTCGGCCACACCGGCCGGCTCCAAATTATGACTCGGCCGAAATAAAGGAACGGACACTGACTTAGGACGCCACAAATGCCTCTCCAAATTTATTCAAACTTTGCCGTGAACAGCTTGCAGATGCACAGAGCCAGTAAAAGTAAATTTTGAAACTTGAAATATTTCATGAACACCTTTAACAACAGTCTCATTGCACGAAATACGCGTTAAGATTTAGTTTATATGTCTCCCGGTAATATCATACGAGACATTTCAGTGTCACACAGTGTCCTATCACTTACAACATAAGTCTTTACACTTTTCAGTCCCTATCGCAACTTAAAACATATAACTTGTGTCATAAAAATTATTGAAGTTGTTGAAATTATTAAATGATTGTTGTCAGTACAAGCAAGACCACCGGTATGGTCGGAAGTTAAAATGTAATAGTAATCTGAAAAAGCAAATTGTGAACGATATGGGGCTTGGCGTCCCATCCCATTCGGCACTGCTCCAGTATAGGACGCCTCTCTAACGTTCCGTGTTCCCACACTACATGACTATCTGACGTCGCGTGGTATGAGGGTCAGTTACCGAATTCCGGTAACTGTTGCAGCTTCGCTCTATACACTGTGCAGCCTATAATGTAATGTAGGAATAAAAGCGGGGCGCAATGTGACATAAATGTCACGGTCTCCAGTGCTCGTATTGAACAAATCGTGTAAGTTGCGTTTACTAATAAAATCAACATTTATGCCTTTCTCACTTGTTTGGCTTTTCCTGCCCACGTCCCATTCCTATTCCATTACATATGGAAACATTTCCATACGTCTCTCGTGCATTCACAGCTCTGGATTTGCACCTGGTGGCCTAAATTAGAACGAATTTTTTTGCAGCGTAAAGCGGTTCCACATGAACACTTTAGGATATCTACCATGTTTCACTGACACACAACAATTACAGCCCATTTTGGACCTCTGTGAGTAGCTGCACCTCGCTCTACACCATGAAAGCGTCCGTTGTCTTTGGTCAGTGCTAAACGACTTACGGCAACTCGTGATCTGAACCTAGCTGTTAGTAATCAGTTTTTGACGATCATTGTAACACTCTGTCTATTAATCATCACATGAGAAGTTACAGCAATGTTAGACACATCCAATAGGCATTACATACCGATACCATTCGCCGTCTGTAGGAATATACATCTACATCTACATGATTACTCTGCTGCTCACAATAAAGTGCCTGGCAGAGGGTTCAATGAACCGCCTTCAAGCTGTCTCTCTACCGTTCCACCCTCGAACGGCGCGCGGGAAGAAAGAGCACTTAAATTTTTCTGTGTGGGACCTGATTTCTCCCTATGTAGGTCGGTGCCAAAAGTATGTTTTCGTAACCGGAGGAGAAAACTGGTGATGAGAAGATCCCGTGACAACGAAAAAGTCTTTGTTTTAATGATTGCCACTCCAATTCATGTATCATGTCTGTGGCACTATCTCCTCTATTTCGCGATAGTAAGAACGAGCCTCCCGTCTTTGTACTTTTCCGATGTCATCCGTCAGTCCCACCTGATGCGGATCCCACACCGAACAGCAACGCTCCAGAATAAGGCGGACAAGCGTGGTGTAAGCAGTCTCTTTAGCAGACCTGTTGCACCTTCTAAGTGTTCTTCCAATTAATCGCAGTCTTTGGTTTGCTCTACCCAAAACATTATCTATGTGATCGTTCCGATTTAGGATATTTCTAACTGTAAACCCTAAGTATTTAGTTGAATTTACAGCCTTCAGATTTGTGTGACTTAGCGCGTAATCGAAATTTAGCGAATTTCCTTTAGTACTCACGTGAATAACTTCACACTTTTCTTTATGCAGGGTCAACTGCCACTTTTCGCACCATGCAGGTATCTTATCTAAATCATTTTGCAATTCGTTTTGGCCATCTGATGACTTTACAAGACGGTAAATGACAGCATCATCTGCAAACAATCTAAGATGGCTACTGAGATTGTCTCCTATATCGTTAATATAGATCAGGAACAACAGAGGACCTATAACATTTCCTTGGGGAACGCCGGATATTACTTCTGTTTTACTCGATGACTTTCCGTCTATTACTACGAACCGTGAAATTACCGACAGGAAATCAGGAATCCAGTCGCACAACTGAGGCGATATGCCATAGGCACGCAGGTTGGTTAGAAGACGCTTGTGAGGAACGGTGTCGAAAACCTTCTGGAAATCTAAAAATATGGAAGCAATTTGACATCCCCTGCCGATAGCACTTATTACTTCATGAGTATAAAGAGCTAGTTGTGTTTCACAAGAACGATATTTTCTGAATCCGTGCTATGTGTCAATAAATCGTTTTCTTCGAGGTACATCATAATGTTCGAATACATTATATGTTCTAAAACCCTACTGAAAATCGACTTGGGCCTGTAATTCAACGGATTACTCCTACTTCCCTTTTTGGGTATTGGTGTGACTTGAGCAATTTTCCAGTCTTTAGGTACGGATCTTTCTGTGAGCGAGCAGTTGTATATAATTGCTAAATATGGAGCTATTGTATCCGCTTACTCTGAGAGAAACCTGACTGGTACACAATCTGGACCAGAAACCTTGCCTTTATTAAGTGATTTAAGGTGCTTTGCGGCACCTTTTTTATATCCAGAAAATGCTGAAAGTAAGTTCTGGTAAGGATGACATATTAATAAACGCGTCACAGAGGAATGGAAATACTGGACTGCCAGTTTGGTAACGTTCGGCCAAGGTGTTCATGGTGTCCCACTTTCCATTTTGGTCAATGTATTAGGGGTGTTCAAAACATTTCCGTTCGAAGTCCAAACGAACCCCTTTGCCTACCTGCCGGTGCTTATATACTCCCATAGGAGTCGCTCTGGATCATACACTACAGCAACGCATTCATAAAGAAAACTTTCTGATCGCCCCTTATATGTAAAAAGATGCACATTACAATACCTGAGTTAGGCTCATCTCCCGATCAGGTGTTTGACCAACATTATGAACTTTTACAGAAAAATAACGTGGAGTCCAGGGGTTTAATACTACATATTCAAGCATACGGTATATCACAGACCTGGGCGAGATAAGGAAAACAAATCCTCTCCCTTGCATCGCCGGCCGGGGTGGCCGAGCGGTTAAAGGCGCTACAGTCTGGAACCGCACGACCGCTACGGTCGCAGGTTCGAATCCTGCCTCGGGCATGGATGTGTGTGATGTCCTTAGGTTAGTTAGGTTTAAGTAGTTCTAAGTTCTAGGGGACTTATGACCACAGCAGTTGAGTCCCATAGTGCTCAGAGCCATTTGAACTATTTGAGCCCTAGCATCGAGCGATCATCGCTAATAAACGAAGTTTCCTCAGCAAAGTGAAAATAGAAACTAGACGAACAAGAGAAACGCGATATTAATCTTGGTTGATTTGTACTATGATGAATCTTCAAAAACATCACAAGTTACTCCGAACCATATCATCAAGCGATGCTTCAAAAGTACTAATAAAATGCTACCAACAAACCAATACAAATGTATCCTCAAGGAACTGAATACAAATAATAATATGAAATAGGTGAGTGGGCAGACGGCATTAGTATTCAAAGTAGTGCTTGTCAGCTGGTAACAACCCTACAGCTTGTTCAACTGCACCCAATGAACGGATCCAGGAAGACCAATTGGTCACTTCGCCTGACTAACTCTCTTTGTAGAAAACTCCTTGTCACTGAGAAAGAGAGAATAAACTTACCAACCTAAATGTATATAGTGAAAGTAATGAAAAAGACTGCTTTCAGTGGCTTTTCTCATGCACAAAATACTGATACAGTGTACAGTGTTGCATAGGACGTCCCGCTCCAGTCCTCGCCTATTATTGCCTGCAAGAAATTTGGACAACTCGTGAGCAAAATGCTGAGTAACCATGGTTGAGAATGCAAAGTTGACACGATCACGGTCGATGTACATGCTAAACAATTGTGAACGACCTCTGTGAGACAATGAGTAAGTATCAGAGCTCAGGTCCAAAGGTTCGTTTCCCAGTTGAACCTATATATTTTCTGATACTTACTTCTTTTTGCACCTCGGGCAATGACTTCTTAAAGTGAAAAATGTCGAGTTGCATCGTAGCTCAGAGCCCACGTTAAACTGTGGACACGCCTACAATTGTTTGAACAAATTCGTTCAAAGCTTGGAGGAAGCAAATCATCACTCTGCGTGTACAGTTGTCACATACAATACGTATACTTTTGGACATCTGATGGCATTGTGTTTCTGTGAAGAAGATGTTGACATCTACTAAACCAGTATTTAATTTCTGAAGGTGACTGATTAATCTGTCGAAATCGG
Source organism: Schistocerca piceifrons (assembly GCF_021461385.2). Taxonomy (NCBI): domain Eukaryota; kingdom Metazoa; phylum Arthropoda; class Insecta; order Orthoptera; family Acrididae; genus Schistocerca; species Schistocerca piceifrons. The sequence goes on from NC_060140.1 coordinate 324,139,105, forward strand.
TAAAGCAAAATAAATTTCCCAATTGTTCAACCGACTACTGAATTTTATTCTGAAAGTTATTGCCGGCCGTTGTGGCCATGCGGTTCTAGGCGCTTCAGTCTGCAACCAAGCGACCGCTACGGTCGCAGGTTCGAATCCTGCCTCGGGCATGGATGTGTGTGATGTCCTTAGGTTAGTTAGGTTTAAGTAGTTCTAAGTTCTAGGGGACTGATGACCTCAGAAGTTAAGTCCCATAGTGCTCAGAGCCATTTGAACCATTTTTTGAAAGTTATTCCACAGCTGCTGTGAGAATAATAGCTATGATTAAAGTCATAATTGTGAACTGTGTTCGTTTTTTCTATTTCCGCACCACAGAAATTACTAAATGTTACATATTTTCTGTATTAGATGTTGTTGATGGCATGTTTATCGTAATGAATGAAATTCAAAACGTGTAGAATGACTGGTTAGATCTAAGAGTGGGTCTGTTGGCGCTAATCTTTGTCAGATTAAATAAATCAATAAATAAATTAATCAAGATACAGTCTGAGGAGTCGCTGACATACAAAGCGCTTTTGACAATGCGCAGTGTTGCAAGTCATCTGTAATCTTTCGGAAAATTGGTACACACTGTAGGGAAAGTCTTGTAATATACATGTCCAAGAACAAAGAGCGGAAAATAAATATGAAAGAAAAAGAGGTTAGTGCTCGGATTAAAAAGACTGGGATACATTCTTTCGTCACTATTGTTCAAACTGTAAATCGAAGGAACAATTAAAGAAATAAGCCAAAGATTCTGAAATGGCATTCAATATCAGGGTGAAAGGATATCAGTGATGAGATTAGATGATGACTTTGGTATCTTCCGTGAAAGTGAGGAAGAACTGCAGAAAATTGAGGAAATGAGATGACCGACAGACATGACATTGAAGCTGGGAAACAATAGACGAATCGAAGGATTTAGTGAGTAAGAGATGTACCACGATGGACATACTGAGTAGACTAGCAAATGAAATGAGAACATTCCTCGCCAAAATAAGTTTACTGGTATTACATATAACGTTTAATTTGAGTCATAAATTTCTAAGAGCACTGCTTTGTTCTGAAGTGAATCATTGACTACGGGAAAATCGGAAACGAAGAGAATCAAAGCTTTCAGATACGCTATCACATAGGGCTACCGAAAACTGATATGGGCTGATAAATGAGGATGTTCTCTGCATTATCGTCGAGGAAACGAGTATGTGGTGAACGTCAACTAGAAGAAGAAACAGGATGATAGGACATGTGTCAAAACATCAGTCATCAGCTGATAAATTTCACGATGATGGAGGGAGCCGTAGAGAATAAGCACCGTAGAGCAAGACGGAGACTGGGATATATCAGGGTCGATCGTACCGTATACCGGACGAAGTGGCAAGGTTAGAAGCAGTACTCTCCAAGACTAGTACGCACACGACTGGTCGTCCAAAGAACCTCGCCACATCAGTCGTCTTGTACGCTAGTGGTCTGAAAGCCCGGGGAAATTATTTCAGGGACAGACAGTATGGGCCGCAGCCCTGTACCGACCCTTGTGGTATCTGCAGCACATTCAGAAGATTTCTCGTGGACCAACAGGGACGCAACTTGTACGCACAGAATCCTCACCTACGAAACAATTTAAGAATAGCAGTTGATGACGATGATATCTTAGGATGCGTATTGATTCATTCGATCGACTAATTTAACCTACTTAATGAATGAAATTATCGAACAACAAATATAGAATAGAATGAAAAACTACGGATTAATGAGTAACAAATTGTCTGCAGTACAGCTCATACTGCGACGAAAAAGTGGAGAGCTCTCGGCCTCTTTTAGTTGAAAATCTACTTTTTTTTTGTCTTAGCCCAATCCACAAGACCAAAGTTCCTACAGTGAGTCTAACGAGGTTCGTTCCAATGCAGGAGCCACTGAGTGTATTGTGTAACGAGTGTCTTTTCAATGCATGATATATGATATGATATTTGCTATCGATAACAATACATAAAATAGTATCTAGATCACGTTCTTCCAATGAATAGATTCAAACTCTACCGTCATTCTAATACCAGATTCGGTATGGCATTTGGTGTATTTTCGTAACTTTTAAGCTTTCGTTTAATACAAAGTAGCTTATTTTGAATAGAAGGTGAAATATGAAAATTACGTGTCATTCGTACAAGGCATTATTACAAGCTTTTCTATCCCACAAGGGCACGTTTTTTTTAGCACCCCTAATTTTGCTGTGTTTGCATGAACCAACTTGGGTATAAAATCAACATTCCATACATTTTCCCAAGGTGATGGACAAATACTTAACAACATTCAGAAGGCTGTTGCACGCAGCGACTGTTATATTGAATTGTAGATAATAGTCGGGCTTCATCCACAGTTCATTGAATACTACCAATGAATAGTATTCAATGAAACAACAGGCATTACATGCATTGGTCAAAAATGATAGTGCATTGAGAATGGCTAGTGCCTAGCTGAAATCTAGATCTGCCAATAAAATTTAAAAAGGACGACTGATAGCTGAAATCTGTTATTTACAATATACTTAATACGGCTCATAGATGTTGCTGAAATCTGAAGAGTTCATTATAGACTGCAAATGTTATGTCGTTTGTACTATCTAACTTGTATTTTCTCTACACTACACAGATACTGCATACAATTTAATTCTCATTAAACTGGTAGTGGAAGACTGCTATATTCTCCAACGCCATTCGAATATTCTGACAGCGATGTTGTGATATTTCGTATGATATTGTGAAATTATCGTACACCTGATATCGATACCAGTACTACAGATAATTAAACAGAAGTATCGATGTATAACCGCATAAGCAATATCGGAACTTACCTATGCATCACTGAAGAGTGAATCTGAAAAATATCAATTTACGACTATCATAATCCTTTAACTGCTCTCAAAACTGATTCAAGCCACAGCCTTTCTTGTATGTTTAAAAAGAGGTTAGTAAGACGGTGACAACCACAGTGGACAAAGTCGATTTTCCAACAATTTGTATCTTAAACTCCTCATCCTCCTATTACCAAAGCATATGAAATGCCCTGACGAAATATGAATTCTATTGTTATCCATGCCTCGCTCATTTATTTTTACCTACAGTTGATCCAGAAGACTTGCGTAGTATTCATCAGTTATATTTGCTACATGTTTCAGCCATGTCAAGTACAGCAAACGATTATTGTAGGTAGTCTCCTGTAAGCAGTCAATACAGCTGAATTCGGTTCACGTGCCTGTAACGTATCGTTTACAGGTTCAGATTGACCTAACTTTAGAATCATGCCACCTCCACTTCCTTGCGAGTTAAGGAAGGTCATATTGTCAGATGTGCACGATTATTTCTTACATCATTTACTCTGTTCGAACCACTCGAGAAGTTATCTAGATACAGGTGGTTGCCTAAGATGAAATAAAGTGAAAAGAATTAGGCACCAATTTCTCAGCCGTTCCTTTCTCCCTATCAAAACTGCCATCTCATGATCTTCTAAGCTCGTATCTTTAAGTATTTATTCTTTGCGGCCACACTGGCGAAATTAAAACAAATTGAATGTTCTTCTGCTCTTGTGACCTATCACGACTCTGTACCAGGAAATGTTCAGGAGAGCGATCGGAGAAAGTTTGATCCGAGATATAAAAAGCAAATACTTTTTTTCCTACTTTCATGTCGTTTATCTGCTACGGACTGTCATTGGTAGTGACGCAAGCGAGATACTGCGTAGAGATTTAGCAAGTAAGACAGACAGGTAAATCAAAGTAAAGTCCGAGCGAGGCAACACATTAAGACAATTGGTTTGGTTCAGAGACCGTATTTCATGCGATTTTCGTGCAGATTTCAACATGGATTTACAAATTCCGAACTATTCGTCAATATTGCGTCTCAGATACGAAGTTGGTAAAATATAAACCGCTCAGTAGAAATTGCTAGATTTCCGGCGTACGTTAAGTTCACGTTCTAACAATAGTCTGAGGAAGGAAGGAAAGAAGGAAGATTTACCTTTAACGTCATGTCGATGTCATAGTCATTAGAAAAGAGCGCAAGTTCGAAATATTTTGAGAAAGGATCGTCTTGTCCTTTCGAAGGAACCATCGTGGCATTTGTGTAGAACGATGTAGAAATATCGCAGAAATCCTACGTCTGGAGGGCTGGGTGCGGATTTGAGCCATCATCTTCCCGAATGTGAATCCAGTGTGCTAACCACCGTGCCATTCCACTTGGTAATCGTCTGAAGATTTGGAGTAAGAAATAAATAAAGCATTCAAGGAATGTAAAATAAACAGCGTGTACGAGCGATAGTCATAGTTTTAACTATCACACCGAAAAAAATGAAGTTGTGTAATGGAGTTTTTTGTTTTCTTGTCGATATACAGGGCGTTTGGGGTGTAGGTGCAGATATTGTGATAATGGTACCTTAATATGTACCCACTTCAGTGTGTTAGTTGTTTCTTTTCTGCGTCTAACGGTCTTCCCCCAAACAAATCACTTCACTGCCTGATGTTTTCTGTACGATCATAACAGCGCCAGGAAGTGGACTACAACTTTCAGTATAGACATCAAATTTTGCGTCCACGTGTTCAAATTTCAGCATATGACCCACTGCCCAGGAGAAAATAACCGTTAACGGCTTGCTTGTGCCACACATACTTGGACGTACTAACTACTCTAAAAACATACAACTCGCAATAGCTACAATTAAGTCATCAAATAAAATAAATACTGATGTAATGTTGCTGAGTGCACTGCCCACAGTCATCAGCAGAAATATCTGTATTTATATCCCTAACACACTGCCTGCAGTCCAGGTATGCATAAAAACACTGTGCCGTAATACCGTAGCCTGCCACTAGAGAAGCCAAAGGAAACTGGCCCATTGATAAAGTGGACTAGGGTCTAAGGTGCGGAGACGTGATGATTCGTTTCCTGCTTTTAAGGTGACAACGATGAAAGAATCCCTGCTGAGTTGGCAGAAGTGTACAGCACACTGCCACATCATATGATACAGTGGTTACGTGGCGCATACGGTTCCTACGTAGTCAAACAAGTCTGGATGCAGGACGAAAAACGAAGGGAGACGTCTCACCGTGAAAAAGAGGAACTGAAAGAGAAATGGAGGCTTGGTGCTGGAAAACCGGTGTATCACAATCCAGGGGATAGTGGAAAAAGCGAAAATCGATAATGTATCAGTTTCAAACTTCTTGCACTGTGAGCATGACATAGGTCGTCGTCCGCTGGGTTCCGCAACTGTTCATACCGAGACAGCAGCAGAAAACTTGGAGCTATCTCAGTCCAAAGCAGGTGACTTCTCTAGCTGTCATATCACCAAGGGCGAGTGCTGGGTGTATCACTATGACATTAAGTCGAAGGAGTAGTGCAAACAAATGGACAAGTGGATTCACTACCGACGAAAAAAACCTAAGAGTCAACCATCATCGGGCCAAGTGATGCTGAGTATGTTTTGGGAGTGCCGTTGAGTGATGCTAAAAGATTATGCTCATAAGGGGGAAAACCGTCAAAGGGGCACACTAGTGAAACCTCCAGACGAAGTTAGGAGGTTGTTAAGATGAGGCGTAGAAAAAATGGTTCAAATGGCTCTGAACACCATGGGACTCAACATCTTAGGTCATAAGTCCCCTAGAACTTAGAACTACTTAAACCTAACTAACCTAAGGACATCACACACACCCATGCCAGAGGCAGGATTCGAACCTGCGACCGTAGCAGTTCCGCGATTCCGGACTGCAGCGCCAGAAACGCACGGCCACCGCGGCCGGCTGAGGCGTAGAGGAAAGGGGTCCGAGAGGATGCGTTTGCTCCACGACAACGTTCTAGCTCATTCTGCGCAGGGCACAGTCACATATGCCGTTTCTAAGGGCATGCGACTGCTCCAGATGACTTAGCGTTGTAGCCTGATGAGTCCTAGTTTCTTGCGTCACCGATTCTGAGGAAAACCTCATTTCTGATCAGCCTACGTGGTATTCAGCATTCTTCTGTAGAACTACACCTCAAATGCTTCGATTCCCTTATATTCCTATTTTCCCACTGTCCATGATTCATTGCCATACAATTCCGTGTTCCAAACGTACATTCTCAGATGCTTATTCCGACAATTAAGTGCTATGTTTGATACCAGTAAAGTTCTCTTGGCCAAGAATGCCCTCTGTGTGTTCCTCTGCCTCTTGTGTCCTCCTTGCCTCATCTATCATGGGTAATATTGTTTCTAAGGTAGCATAATTCCTTCGTCTACTCTGGAATCCCCAATTTTGATGTTTGAGTTCTCGCTAATCTCATTTACACTACATCTCACTACCTTTGTTTATATCCAGGTTACTCTCAATCCATATCCCATACTCATTAGAGTGTTCATTCAATCCAACAGGTTTTGTAATTCTTCTTCACATTCACCGAACATAACAATGTCATGAGTGAATTTTGTAATTGATGTCCTTTCACCCCGACTTTTAATCCCATTCTTGAAACTTTCTTTTATTTCCATCATTGTTTCTTCGATTCATAGATTGTAGGAGCGAAAGACTACATCTCCGTATTACATCCTTTTCAATCCGAGCACCTCGTTCTTGATCTTGCAGTCCTATTGTTCCCTCTTGGTTCTTGTGCATATTGTATATTAACTGGTCTTCTTCTATAGTTTACCCCTATGCTTCTCGGAGTTTCGAATGTCTTGCACCATTTTACATTGTCGAATGCTTTTTATAGGTCGACGAACCCTATGAATGTGTCTCCATTTTTTTCAGCCTTGATTCCATTATCAATAGCAACGTCAGAACAGCCTCTCTGGTGCCTTTAGCTTTCCTAAAGCCAAACTGATCGTCATTTTCCATTCTGCTGTATATTATTCTTGTCAGCTGCTTGGGTGTGCGAGCTGTTAAGCTGACTGTACGATAGATATCTGCCTTGCTATCTTCGGAAGTATGTGGATGATATTTTTCCAGTGATCAGATGGTACGCCACCAATCTCACAGATTTTACACAGTAACTTGAATAGTCGTTTCGTTGTCATTTCTCTCGATGATTTTTAGCAATTCCGATGGAATGTTATCTACCCCTTCTGCTCTATTAAGTCTCAAGTGTTCCGGAACCCTTTTAATTTCTAATAATGTATCCCCTAAGTCCTCCATATCGCCTCCAATTTCTTCTCCTAATACGTCACCAGAAAAGTGCTGATAGAGGTTTTGAACGCCTGTCCGTTTTCTCTTCTGCGATTGAGAATGGAATTCCCATTGCACTCTTAACGTTACCACTCTCGCTTTTAATTTCACCGAAAGTTGTTTTAGCTTTTCCGTATGCTGAGTTAGTCCTCCTGACTATCGTTTCTTTTTCGATTTCTTCACAACTTTCCTGCAGCCATTTCGCCTTGTCTGCAGTGCACGTCCTACTTATTTCATTCGTAAGGGATTTTTATTACTGTGTGCCTGTCTTTTCCTGAACGTTTTCATACTTCCAAACTTCGTAGATAAATTGAAATACTTCATCTGTTATCGAAGGATTTTTCGCAGTTACCTTCCTTGTACCTTTGTTTGTCCATCTGTGGCTACCAGTTTCAGAGATGCTCGCTCCTCTTCCTGTGAACTGGGCCGGCCGCTGTGGCCGAGCGGTTCTAGGCGCTTCAGTCCGGAACCGCGCTGCTGCTACGGTCGCAAGTTCGAATCCTGCCTCGGGAACGGTTGTATGTGATGTCCTTAGGTTAGTTAGGTTTAAGTAGTTCTAAGTCTAGGGGGCTGATGACCTCAGATGTTGAGTCCCATAATGCTAAGCGCCATTTGAACCATTTGAACCTCTAAAATGGCTACTACGGTATTCCTGATGGCGGTGTCCACACCTTTAGCCAACTCCAAAGGCGTCTCATACTTCCTCAGTACTTTATGACACTTCTTTCCACACTGATTCTTTCGGACTATTCTCTTAAACTTCAGCCTGCTGTTCATCATTAATAAAATGTTATTTGAGTCTATACGAAACTTTAGGAGATTGTTATTGCGAAGTCCGACACAGAAAATCAGGTGTTTTTTTGGTTCGGAGTGGAAAGCATTTAACGGCTTAAGGAGGCGGTAAATATATAGGGAGTAGGACTAGGGCAGGAGACGAAAAGTGTCGGTTGCTAAGTGTGGGCGACGCTTGCGGAAAACTAACGCGCCGGAGAAGCTGTGTAAGAGGGAAGGCTTTGGTAATGAGAAGCATCCTAGCGACACAAAGGTAAAACACTGAGCCACTCCAACTGTTAGAATAATCACTGAGATTTCCATCTCGACAGAAATATCATTATTTCCATTTCAACTGTATGTCGTTAGATGGAAAATAATGAGGCATTCTACCTCAGGGAGGGAGGCCAGAATAGCAGAGTTATCGATCGCAGACTGGAGAGGAACGAGCTACAATTAAACGCCGCGATACGTGAGTGAGCCGTTGAAGGCCCGGCAGAGCACAGGGCCGCAGTGTGGCGAAATCTTGATGAAACTGAGCTGGGTGGACGCGGTGTACACATGTATTAAAGTAAAAATTTTGTTATTCTACTTCAGTTTGTGTGTTTCCTTTGCAGTAGTTAGTCTATGCCTTTAGTTCTCTAAAATGTTTTTTGTACATTTTATTGTGGTCAACAATGGCCGGTTAATGGTTTCCCTGCGTTTCACCATTTCAAAGACCGAGACGCAGAATTTGGAGACTGACAGTCCTCGTTTCCCTGCGTCTGAAAATGAAACGGGAGTGGCGGCGCTAATAGATTATGAGGTACGGAGATGGTCAAACAATCGAAGGATGATTTGGTTCTTAGTTACGTACGCGTGCAGTGTCTCAAGTGCAGATGTTACAGGAAAGTGTTGTACCCAGAGGTTTGTGCACCTAGGACCCCACGATGCTGTTTGGTCGGTGCTTCACTCTAGTCATTGATTTTAAAATTACACGAAGAAATGCGCACTAGAGATCGCCATAAACAGTTACTGCCATTTTCTACCGTTTTCGTTGTTCACATTTAAGTGCTGTATAGTGTATTAAAGCTATTTGGAATGTATTGTTTATTCTACAATTACAGAATTTTGTGGTGGGTAAAATGCTATATATTTTTAAAACTATTTATATAAGATGTTGTCAGTTAAATCATACTTCGTGGGTCGTGTATCATATTCTACTTTGGAACGAGTGATACTTGCAAATGAACTGATTTTCTTTAATGTCCTAACAATCTGACCTATCTTGAAAATAGAAATTTATGTTAGTTTCCAGTAGCTTCTGTTTTTAAAAAGTATTTAACTTGTAACTGGCTTTTGATGATACTTTCTGCTCTCTTACTGATTATTGGTGTGCAGTAAGAGTAATAATGTTAACATAAAGACGATTAAATGCGGTACTAACAGATATTTTATCGATTGCAACGTTATTAAACTTCAGTAGAATATTTGTTCCTGGGTTCGTGATCATGTTGGGCCTTGGAACATGTTTCCACATTTGAAAAATCTTAATTTACTGGAGTAATTTTTATAATGTCCGAAACATACCGCAGTAAGTAAAAAGTTAATCGCACCATTTAAAAATGGAATAAGAAAATATATTAACCTATCACAGGGCTGGCTAAATATATACTCTCTCGTACTGTTTAAAACGAATATGAGAGGAGAAAGAATAAGTACATTATAAAGTATCTGTTGAAGGGTAAAATTTGCAAAATATACCTTTCATTTTGAAAAGAGATAGCTGGCGCCTTGATTAAAGTGCTGGAATCGCATTTCTTAGGAACGGAGTTGAAATCCTCATCCTGGCATCAGGATTAAGTCCTACTGTAATTACGGTAAATAAAGGGAATGATTCCTTTGAAAATGTCTCTGACGATACCGTGCTCCAGCCTTGTCCATTCCGAACTTGCACGTCATCTCTAATAGCCATGTCATCGACGGTACGTTAAGCAATAATTTTTCTTCCTGTTCGCTTCTTTACTTTGAAATATCGTACACTAGATAGCCTGTACATCCTGATTTCACTCGCTTGTACTTTCTTCGTTTATTCAAAGGATGGCTAATTAACAGTGTCCGCCCCTGGTAGCTGAGTGGCCAGCGGTATGGAATGTCATACCTAACGGCCCGGGTTAGATTCCCGGCTGGGTCGCAGATTTTCTCCGCTCAGGGACTGGGTTTTGTGTTGTCCTGATCATCATCATTTCATCCCCATCGACACGCAAGTCGCCGCAGTGGCGTCAACTTGAAAGACTTGGAACAGGCGAACGGTCTACCCGACGGGAGGCCCTAACCATACGGCATTTACATTTAATTAACAGTAACATTTTTAACAACTGTATGAACAACACTGAAGTGGAAGAAACGCACACTGAATATACAGGCGTCAGCTTTAAGGAGGTTTCATTCGTTTTCTCTTTCAGCTGACGAATCGAAAAATGCAGTACGTTGCATTTTCGTAGTAGGGAGAGGCACTTCGTTTGACCGCGGGTCCTGCAGGCAAAAGACAAGGGTCTGGCTTCGTTTCTCGCTGCAGCATCCAGTTTTAATGTGTTGACAGATTCATAATTATGGTTACCTGACACGGTCATTCAATGCTGGAGGCAATCTATAACTTCGTGCTGTAGTCTTATTTTGAAAACCAATTTATTTGCAAAGATCGCTGTGTTAACACCATTACTGGATTACTAATTTCGGCAATATGTATTGTAATCCTCAGATCCATAAAACCTGACAGTGGTAGTTACGCCATACAACGCTTACACCACTTTGTCACGTAAGGACTATACAATATTCATAAAAAATCGAGGCATTGTAATATTGTGTAGTCCTTACGTGACAGAGAGGTGTAGGCATTGCATGATGTAACTTCCTCTACTGTCTGCCATCGGGTTCACCTAAATGGCAGGCAGCACCGCATAACAGCCACGCTATGAGGGAAACAAACCAACAGCGAAACAGGCGAAGACATCAAGTAAACACGCCGAAGATTCCAGACGATTAATAGGAAGAGGTCGCCGCGACATATCCGGCCACGGATTCCTAAGCCGGGTTTCTGTTGGCTCCAGCTCACTATATAGGCCCGGCCGGTCGAAGGCAGACCAGTCTTCGTCCGCTGCTAACGGCAACCGCTATAGAAGAGTCTCCGAGAAGATATCACCGAAGCCGCTGTACTGCACCGCCGATCGAAGTACCAGCCGACCGAGAGGAACCACATCTCCGGCTAGATCGACGGACGTCTACATCTATTGTGCAGCCAGCTATTGTACTGTAGAAGAAGTTACGTTCAATAAACTGTTGGAGAATACAATACTTCCACTACCAGGTTTTATGGGTCTGAGGATAGCAATACATATTGCTGAAAACAGAACTCCTGTAATTGTAACATAGCGACCTAGGCAAATAAGTTGGATTTCAAAAGAAGACTATAATACATATCCGTAATTTGTCTTTATTTCTCCAAACCTCCAAGTGGATTCTACTTGCCCTCCGCTTTCCTCATCGATGAGAGTAGTAAATAACATCTTTGTTGTCGAAGTGGGTATTAAATACCGATATAAGATAGTGGACCAGCTACAACAAAAACTTCCTTTAGAAACATTTTATGATATTCACTTCCATATGTTTTCATATTACTCGGCCTCACGTTGTACTACGCCCACTATCAATTAAAATTGTAACACCATCCAACAAAAATCATAATGGTAAAAAATGTACTGCTCGCTTGGATATGCATATTTGTATATGCATTTCATCACAACAGCACAAAGTAGATAGGTGTTACAGCGCCTTCTTTCTGCATACAAAGGAGGGTTACGCAGTGATATTCTCATTCAGAATTCTCATTCATTCTGAATGTCATTTGTTTGTGTAACAAAGCGTAATGTTTACCAGTAGGTGTCAGAATTAACAGCGCAGGATCGTGCCCTATCAAGGCTATGGCGTGTCGTTCCGCGTTACGCTGCTTGCGTTGGTGGCGATCCCATGACTGTCATGCAAATATGGAATCGATGTGTTCAGGAAGGCCAAACGCAACGCTACGCAAGCTCTCTACGGCCCATCGCGACCAGCGCACGAGAGGACAGACATTGTTTGCTCTTCCGTGCAGGGTCGTAAGCTACGTCGGGTAACTTGAGTCGGGAAATGGACTTTTAAGCAGAAAGACAAGGATCCAAGAGGATAGTGCGACGACGTGTGGAGCAGCGCGGGCTGCCAGCATGGCGACCATAGTTGCGGCTTCCCCTGACACACCAGCAGGGAGAGGCGCGCCGAGTGCGGTCCGCCGAGCTGTAACACTGGACGCAGCAGTGACCCCACGACGTTTACTCAGAGGCCTTCCGGCGCTGCATACAGTATCATGACGGATGTGTCGATGTATGGAAGCTCCGATAAGCGCTTACGTTGCCAGCTTGTATTCGACATCGTCATGTTTGTGCTGTACCTGGCCTGATGGTATGGGATGTCATTGGATACGCAACAAGACCATCTCTCGCAATTAATAAAACGTTCCAGGCTGTTACGCTATGGACTAATCGATTCCACATTAAAAACCCAACGTTTTGTCCCAATCTGCGAAGGACATTTTGAATATGAGCTTTAGAACCACCGCGAAAAGTGACAGCGATGCACAAGCTCCTGTGAAATCAAAAGTTTTCCTGTCTTTCGTTAAGGACGACACATGAAAAATATTAAAAAAAAGCGGAACATGGTTGTTATCTATTGGTTTGGTTTGTTTGGGGGAAGAGACCAAACAGCGAGGTCATCGGTCTCATCGGATTAGGGAAGGATGGGGAAGGAAGTCGGCCGTGCCCTTTCAAAGGAACCATCCCAGCATTTGCCTGGAGCGATTTAGGGAAATCACGGAAAACCTAAATCATATAAACATAAATCCACCGGGAAAACACAGGTGCCAAGGATGCTCGCAAACCGCTGGAAAAAGCAGAAGTGTAGCTGTGGAGAGGTGTACGTTCAGGGAAAGATGGGAATACAGAAATATAAATCCCTTAGGAATGGAATAAATAAAAAGTGCACGGCATCTAAGACTGGCTGTAAGAAAATGTGAAGAAATCGAGAAAGAAGTGCTTGTCGGAAGGACTGACTCAGCATATAGGAAAGTCAATACAACCTTCAGTGAAATTAAAAGCAAGGATGGTAACATTAAAAAGGCAATGGGAATACCACTGTTACATGCAGATGGGAAAAGGAATATTTAGAAAGAATACGTTGAAGACCTCTATTATGGGGAAGACTTACCTGACGTGATAGAAGACGAAGCATAAGTCGATTTAGAAGAGATAGGGGACACAGAAATAGGATCAGAATTTAAGAAGACTTAAGATCAAATAAGGCAGAAAGGGTAGATACCATTCCATTGGGGTAAATAGCAACAAAACGACTATACACGTTGGTGTGTAGAGTTTGGTGACCAGCAGAGCTGTTTAAACTCAGAATAGCGTTTCTGGAGCCACTCTGTAGCAATTCTGGACGTGTGGTGTGTCGCATTGTCCTGCTGGAATGCACAATGGACATGAATGGTTGCAGGTCCTCAGACAGGATCCTTACGTGCGTGTCACCTGTCAGAGTCATATCTAGACTATCAGGGATCCCATATAACTCGAACTGCACGCGCCCCACACCGGTACAGAGCCTCCACCAGCTTGAATAGTCCCCTGCTGACATCAGAGTCCATGGATTCATGAGGTTGTCATCATACCCGTATTCGATACAATTTGAAACGAGACTCGTCCGAACAGGCAGCATGTTTCCAGTCATCAACAGTTCAATGTCGGTGCTGACAGGCCCAGACGAAGCGTAAAGCTTCGTGTTGTTCAGTCTTCACGGGTATACAAGTGGGCATTCGGCTCCGAAAGCGCATGTCGATGATATTTCGTTGAATGGATCTCACGCTGACACTTGTTGATGGCCCAACATTGAAATCTGCAGCAATTTTTCGGAAGGGTTGCACTTCTGTCACGTTGAACAATTCTCTTCAGTCGTCTTTGGTCCAGTTCTTGCAGGATCTTTTTCCGGTCGCAGCGATGTCAGAGATTTGATGTTTTACCGGAGTTCTGATATTCACGGTACACTCCTGAAATGGTCGTACGGGAAAATCCCCACTTCATTGCTACCTCGCAGATGCTGTGTGCCATCGCCCGTGCGCCGACTATAACACACGTTGAAACTCACTTAAATCTTGATAACTGCCATTGTAGCAGCAGTTACCGATCTAAGAACTGCGCCAGAGAATTGTTGTCTTATATAGGCATTGCCGACCTCAGCGCAGTATTCTGCGTGTTTGGGTATCTCTGTATTTGAATGCGCATGGCTAATTAGTTTTTTGATGCTTCAGTGTATATACGCGGTTTTACAAGGTGCGTAAGAAGGCTGTTTAGGTTTTTATGTTGGTAACGTCACGTAGCGCTCTGTATGAAAATCACTGCCTGTGCTGTGTGCAGTCTGTGGCTGGTTTGCATTGTTGGAATATTTATCGTTGTAGTGTTGGGCAGTTGGATGTGAAGAGCGCGTAGCGCTGCGCAGTTGGAGGTGAGCCGCCTGCTGTGGTGGATGTGGGGAGTGAGATGGCGGAGTTTTGAGAACGGATGATCTGGATGTGTGTCCATCATAGAGAGTAAATTTGTAAGACTGGATGTCATGAACTGATATATATATATATATATATATATATATATATATATACACTCCTGGAAATGGAAAAAAGAACACATTGACACCGGTGTGTCAGACCCACCATACTTGCTCCGGACACTGCGAGAGGGCTGTACAAGCAATGATCACACGCACGGCACAGCGGACACACCAGGAACCGCGGTGTTGGCCGTCGAATGGCGCTAGCTGCGCAGCATTTGTGCACCGCCGCCGTCAGTGTCAGCCAGTTTGCCGTGGCATACGGAGCTCCATCGCAGTCTTTAACACTGGTAGCATGCCGCGACAGCGTGGACGTGAACCGTATGTGCAGTTGACGGACTTTGAGCGAGGGGGTATAGTGGGCATGCGGGAGGCCGGGTGGACGTACCGCCGAATTGCTCAACACGTGGGCGTGAGGTCTCCACAGCACATCGATGTTGTCGCCAGTGGTCGGCGGAAGGTGCACGTGCCCGTCGACCTGGGACCGGACCGCAGCGACGCACGGATGCACGCCAAGACCGTAGGATCCTACGCAGTGCCGTAGGGGACCGCACCGCCACTTCCCAGCAAATTAGGGACACTGTTGCTCCTGGGGTATCGGCGAGGACCATTCGCAACCGTCTCCATGATGCTGGGCTACGGTCCCGCACACCGTTAGGCCGTCTTCCGCTCACGCCCCAACATCGTGCAGCCCGCCTCCAGTGGTGTCGCGACAGGCGTGAATGGAGGGACGAATGGAGACGTGTCGTCTTCAGCGATGAGAGTCGCTTCTGCCTTGGTGCCAATGATGGTCGTATGCGTGTTTGGCGCCGTGCAGGTGAGCGCCACAATCAGGACTGCATACGACCGAGGCACACAGGGCCAACACCCGGCATCATGGTGTGGGGAGCGATCTCCTACACTGGCCGTACACCACTGGTGATCGTCGAGGGGACACTGAATAGTGCACGGTACATCCAAACCGTCATCGAACCCATCGTTCTACCATTCCTAGACCGACAAGGGAACTTGCTGTTCCAACAGGACAATGCACGTCTGCATGTATCCCGTGCCACCCAACGTGCTCTAGAAGGTGTACGTCAACTACCCTGGCCAGCAAGATCTCCGGATCTGTCCCCCATTGAGCATGTTTGGGACTGGATGAAGCGTCGTCTCACGCGGTCTGCACGTCCAGCACGAACGCTGGTCCAACTGAGGCGCCAGGTGGAAATGGCATGGCAAGCCGTTCCACAGGACTACATCCAGCATCTCTACGATCGTCTCCATGGGAGAATAGCAGCCTGCATTGCTGCGAAAGGTGGATATACACTGTACTAGTGCCGACATTGTGCATGCTCTGTTGCCTGTGTCTATGTGCCTGTGGTTCTGTCAGTGTGATCATGTGATGTATCTGACCCCAGGAATGTGTCAATAAAGTTTTCCCTTCCTGGGACAATGAATTCATGGTGTTCTTATTTCAATTTCCAGGAGTGTATATATATATATATATATATATATATATATATATATATATATATATATATATAGTATGACTTTTGAATACTATTAAGGTAAATACATTGTTTGTCGTTTATCAAAATCTTTCATTTGGTAACTATGCCTATCAGTAGTTAGTGCCTTCAGTAGTTAGAATCTTTTATTTAGCTGGCAGTATTGGCGCTCGCTGTATTGCAGTAGTTCGAGTAACGAAGATTTTTGTGAGGTAAGTGATTCATGAAGAGTATAGGTTATTGTTAGTCAGGGCCATTATGTGTAGAGATTATTGAAAGTCAGATTGCGTTGCGCTAAAAATATTGTGTGTCAGTTTAGTGTTGATCAGAATAAGTAAAGAGCGAAATGTCTGAGTACGTTCAGTTCTGCTCAGCTGTTTGAAAATCACGTAACGTAAGGGGTTTTCCAGCAGAGTAATTCATTAACTTTTCTAAGGGGACGTTTCGGGTGTTATTAGTATTCGTGACTGATTAATTATTCGTCTCGTGTGCTTATTACTGTTGATGATGACGTTCTTCCAGTATTTTAAGAGTGCTTTATTTCGTTTGGCCTACCGTCTCCCCCTCCCACCAATTAAAGCGAAGCCGGCGAAGCGACAAGCGTCCTTCTTATTGCAGTTGGGCCCCGCGCCCGGCCGCGCTCTATCTGGCAGTGCATCAGGCGCCGTCAGCTTGTCACCGGAAAGGTCGGCCCATCGGCGAAGCGCGAGGCCGTTACAAAGCCGTCGGCCGTGCGTGAGAAATCGGAATGGCCTCTCTCCGCGCCTGCCCCCGGTTGACCGGCGGAGCTCCTCTGCTGTGCGAAAAGCGCCGTGGGAAGTGGCCGGCCGGCACGCAACACGGCAGCCGCCGCCTGCCGACCGGTCCCCGCGCTTAATTTGGCTGTCCCGCCGCGGAAAGGCCCTCATCTGCGCGAGGGGCGTGGAATCTTTCCCGTCGATTGGCCTGTGACGTAAATGCGAACGGTTAGCTTCCGTGCTCTCGTAAACGGCGCCGCCGACCGTGAAGTAGAGGTCACGGGTATGGGTGTAGCTTCTCAGCCTTCCGTTACTGGGCATGTCTTACACAGGCACGCAAAATGGAATGAATAGTAGTTGAATGAAAAGTGTGAACTAAATATTGTAAGCCCGCCCGGTTGGCCGCGCGGGAAGGAGCTCCTGGTCTCCGGCACGAACCGGCCAGTCTGTGGATGGTTTTTAGGCTGTTTTCCATCTGCCTCGGCGAATGCGGGCTGGCTTCCCTTATTCCGCCTCAGTTACAGTATGTCGGCGATTGCTGCGCAAACAAGTTCTCCACGTACGCGCACACCACCATTACTCTACCATGCAAACATAGGGGTTACACTAGTCTGGTGTGAGACGTTCCCTGGGGGTTGTGGGAGTGGGGTGGGTGGGTCCACCGGGGGCCGAACCGCACAACAACCATTGGTTCGGTGTGGGGCGGCGGAGGGGTGAAGTGGACTGCGGTAGTCGTCGTGGGGTTGTGGACCACTGCGGCTGCGGCGGGGACGGAGCCTCTCCATCGTTTCTAGGGTCCCCGGTTAACATACAATACAAATATTGTAAAAAATTGGAACTCTTATACTTTACCAGTCTAAATAGAGAACAGAATGAGACACGAAATACTAAGTTGTCAACGTTATGTGGAAGCGTTTGGATTAAAGTAAAGGGTGCAGAGTACGCTGTTGGATACACAATACAATTTCTTATGTAGGATGAGGCAGCTAAGACAGGTCATCCCAAATAAATCCAGATCCAGAAAATACTGTATCTGATCACAATTATCTTGATACTTATTAGTGTGCTTTGATATGTGGTGTGTGCACCCTTCGCCTTTACCATGCCTTGAACTCTGCTGGGGACCCATTCAGTGTCTGAATGTTTATGGAAGTATGGCAGCCCATGCTACCTCAACAGCCGGAACCAGAGACGGAAGTCATGTGGAACACTGCGGTCTGGTACAAAATCAATGTTCTGACTCATTCCAAATGCGATGGACTGGGTTCAGCTCGGGACTCTGGGCAGACCAGTTCATTATTGCTACACACCAATGCCTCACAGATGCTACTTTACGATGGGCTATATTGTCATGCTAACAGAAACAATCATCGTCTCTGACCTGTTGTTGTACTGTATCATGTACACAGTGCTGTCAAATGTGTTCATGTCCTTCCACTTCTGCCTTGGGAGACCATACCCCAACAACGAAAACCACCCCACACACTAACACCACCTCCCCCACCTCTCACTGTTGGCACTACACACAATTGTAGGTAATGTTAGCCAGGCATTCGCCAAACCGAAACCCTTCTCTCGGATTACCATAGGATGTAGAGTGATTAATCACTCCAAATCGTTTTCAGTTATCCACGGAGGAGGAGGAGGAGAAGGAGGAGGAGGAGGAGATTAAGGTTAGTGTTTATCGTCCCGTCGACATCGAGGTGATTAGAGACGGAACACAAGCCCGGATTAGGGAAGTATGGAGAAGGAAAGCGGTCGTGTCCTTTCGAAGGAACCACTCCGCCATTGTCCTCCTGGCAGCCCTTCATACCCGTGTTTCGTTCCGTACACCCTTGCAGCCTTTCGACTTGCCACTCTGTATCCACTGAGAGAGGTTCTGATTAGTGACTTTTCACACAGCCCATTCCCTTTAATGAAATAAACCCTTCATCGTCTCAATGTTCTCACAAAAATTGTTACATAAATATATCACTATAATACTAACAATATAAGGAAAAAATAGATTGCTACTCTCCGTAAAGATGAAACGTTAAGTGCAGACAGGCACTTCGTCAGAGAAGGAAACACACACACATTTATTCACACAAGCTAGTACATTTCACACACATATGACCACCATCTCCGGCAGTTCATACCAAGGCCCGAGCCATTTCCCCTCACATCCTTAATTCATCAGTCGCAAGTATCAGCTACGAAAGAGTGCCCTCTTCGTCACCCAATACCACCCTGGATTGGAACAACTGAACCACATCCTTCGTCAGAACTTTGATTACCTATCACCATGCGACGAAATGAGGGACATCCTACCTCAGACCCTTCTAACCCTTCCTGAAGTGGTATTCTATCACGCACCTAATCTCTTCAACATACTTGTCCATATCTATGGCACTCCCAATCCCAGTCCCTTGTCAAAGCGATCATACCCTTGGAAGACTCAGGTGCAAGACTTGCCCAATCCACCCATCCAGCATTTCCTATTCCAGTCCTGTCATCAGCTTATTTTACCCCATCAAAGGTAGGGCCACCTGTGATAGTAGCCATGTCGTATATCAGCTCTGCTGCTACCGGTGCACAGCTGCCCACCAGGATGGATGGCAACCATTAAACTGTGACCAAGAGCAAAGTAGACCACACTGTGGCACATTATGCAACTGAACGTAACGAGTTAGATTTCAATGGCTGCTTCACAACCCAGCCCATCTGGATTCTCTCCTCCACCAGCTTACCCGAATTGTGCACAGACGAGTTAACCTTATAAAACATTCTCCATTCCCAAACTAATCTTGGCCTCAACTATGGTAACCCACTGTCCCAACTCCCTCCACACAATAGTTGTCAGCTCCTTCGTCTTATCACCTCCTCCCTATTCTCGTCTTCCACTCTCGATGTGTGCCATCCTCTGTCAAAGCACCTGAGAGCTGGGTTCTCAGGATGGGGCAGGATAAGGTTACGATTGTGGATGGGGCCGTAATCAATTACTCTCGGTTGCACAACAAATATATAAACTTTATTTGAAGAAATTAAAATTTTAAAACAATCTCTTAAAAAACACAATTGACTGTATGACGGCGGAAAGCCTTATAACGAAAGAAGTAAAATTATTGCTCAGCTGAAGGCCACACACAGCTTCAAATAACAAATAGCTGAAGGCCTGAATTAGAAATCAGAAGAACAATACAAAATTGCACACATTTCAACAAATACTTTGCTTTTAAAACAAGTTTGCTTAAAAAAACTTATTGTAACACTGCTGAAGACCTTACTATGAAAGAAGTGAAACTATTGCTCAGCTGAAGGCCACACACAACTTCAAAGCACAAACTGCTGAAGGCCTGAGTTGGAATTCAGAAGAACAAGTCCAAAAAGCACATATTAAGATAAATACACAAATTGTAACACAGCTGAAGGCCTTATTAGAAAAGAAGTGAAATTATTACTCGGCTGGAGGCCACAAACAATTTCAAATAACAAACAGGTAAAGGCCTGAATTAGAAGCCAGGTAAACGATTCCAAATAGCACCTTTTAAAATAATACCTTGCCTTTAAAACTAGTTTGCTTAAAAAAAAACTTACTGTAACATGGCTGAAAGCCTTATCACAAAAGAAGTGAAATTATTGCTGTGCCTAATGTCCGATCACTGGTACAACGATGGAATATTTTTAGGCAAGGGCGTAGAGATAGACAGCACTATGTCTTCAGAAAACACCAAGGCTGAAGGAAACACTAGAACCAAGGTAGATCCCCCAAAATATATGCACAGTACAATACAAGAGGCTGTCGAACTACACACCTTGTCAGACAGCATCAACACGACGAGCAAAGATACACTGTCGGAAACTATGCTAACCTCCAGGGCAGGTAACTGAGGCGTTAGCGGCCACAAGGCAGAAAATACCGCTGGTTGCACTTCACTAATAAGAATGATACTAAATTTAATGATGAATAACACATAGAGAAAGACGGCTGTCCCTGGCTCAGCGGCCCTGGGGGCAACAAAGGCGAAATCTCAGAATAGTCGACGTTGCATTAGCGGTTAACTCTTTACTCAAACGTCCAGGGTTCGGTGTGCGACGAAGTCGCCGCTCTCGCAGCCAGCCCTGCTCCATCCGGCACTGGCAGCACGCCGCCAGCAGCCCCGGCTTGCCCGCGCTCTGCACGGACCTGCTCGCTGTTGCGCCCCAACCGAACTGATGTCCGTTCGCGACTCCCTGCTCCACACAACGCGACCCGGAAATACTAGCGGTCGTTCCAAAGGTAGTACCACAGTACTCGTATCGATAAGCGCTGCTGCTGCCACTCACAGGCAGGCAAGCCAGCAACTTGGTGTTGACAGTAAATCGAATAAGAAACGAGATTCCGTAAATGCAATGCCAAGATGCCAAGCAATAAACGGCATGAACACGAGCCGCGCACGGCTAAGAGTGTTTGTCCTAAGCAAAGTCATTGTGTAAATCAAAATTAATTGTCTGCCTCACTGCTTCTGATGACATGCTAATGATTACACTAAAGTCCTACTTTAGTATCACATGGTTCCTTGTTAAGAATTTAAAGTACTTTATTTTTAAATTGTTGAATAAATACATACGTTTGGGATAGCGATAGTGACCATGATCGACAGCTAATGGCAGTCGCACTGTAATCTGACGCTCATTGCTGCAATAGTATCAGTATCCATTTATATATACAGGTTGGTGAGAAACAGTCTAAAAAGCTTGTAAGGGCGTTGCGTGGTAGGTTGTGCTAAGAAATAACTGTTAAGAAAAAAATTACATACATTGTGCCAGTCCCAATTTGATTAACATTGAAGTTAGCCAGTCAGATAATTGTGCACACAGATCCAAGCAGCTTGCCAGAGGCGCTTTTGTTTGGTTAGCTGATACTGAACAAAAAGGAAAAAAAAGATTGGAAACCATAGGATGGTAATGAGTTAAATCCTTGCTATCGTCCAATGTCCAATTTCTGTCTTGCTCTCTTGCTCGTTTTGAGGAAATCAAACGAAGAACAAATTTGGCAGCACACACCGGGAAAGGCGAGGTCGATTTTTATCTGATCATGGCATATGCCATCTTTGGGATAGCAGACATACTGATAATGGTTTCAACGTCGTCCGCCAACGGACAGCGTATTGGCATAGCTTCAAGTACGCCATCTGTGTCTACCCTCTTATAGGGAATGTTGTGCTCAGTGAGGTGCAAATGTGTGCAGCAAGCTGGCAACTATGTCGCGAGACGCCCTCATGCTTCCTACAGCCAACTGAGAAAGTTTGAAAGAGGTCAGATTGTGGGCTTCTGAGTGGTGGAATGGTCCTTGCGGAGAACTGTCACACAAGTTGGACGTGCTGTGTCAGTATTGTGATGATGCTGGTATCGATGGTCACGTGAACATTCTGAACATCACGCAGCACAGAGGCCCGCCAGAATTGTCATATTGTAAGGGCATCAGAGGCAGATCGTACAGCTAACACAGCGCAGATAAGAGGGCTTGGAAGCACAGGCGTGTCAACACGAACTGTTGCGAATCGGTTATTAGCAATGTGACTATGGGCACGCACATGTCTAGCCAGTCTTCCACTCATCCACAGTATCACCCTCTACGGCTGTAATGGTGCCGTCAGAGGATCTCTGGAAGAAGGAATGGCACTCTGTAGTCTTCAGTGATGAAAGTAGATTCTGCCTGCACGCAAGTGATGGTCGTTTGGGAGTTCGATGTACACCTGGTGATTAGTGTCTCGTAGAGTGCGTTCGTACAAGACACACTGGCCCCATCCCAGGCGTTATGGTATGGGAGGCGAAAATCTTCAACTCTCATTTACTTTGGTGTATCTGGAAGGGGCATTAACCAGCGCTCTCCCTATTTGCAGAATGTTCTTAGACCCGTTCTTTAGCCATTCTTGCTACAGGAATGTGGTGTGTTGCTCCAACGGGATACTTCTCGCCCATACATTGCCTGTGGAACTCAACATGTTCTGTAAGACGTGCAGCAACGCCCCTAGTCAGCGCAATATCCAGTCCTACCTCCGATCGAGTACATGTGGGATGTGATGGGACGAAAAATTGACTTGTGCGACTCATCTGTCAACAATTCTTACAGAACTATGCGAACAGGTCGCGCAGGCATGGCTTAATGTATCTAAGGACAGTATTCGACTAGATTCCAGTCAGCGACTGCATTGCCGCCCATGAGGTCTACACCACGTTCTAATATGGGATTCCCAGCGGGGTCAGGGATTTTATATGCCTCGTCATGACTGGGTGTTGTGTGACGTCCTTAGGTTAGTTAGGTTTAAGTAGTTCTAAGTTCTAGGGGACTGATGACCATAGATGTTAAGTCCCATAGTGCTCAGAGCCATTTGAACTAATATGGGTGTTTCAGTATCGGTCGATACCTAGTGCCTCAGAACCGCTTATGCTGTTGATCTGTAAGTGTAAGAATATACACTGTTGCAACAATAAATCTTGAGTGAATTGGAAACCCCTGAAAGGGTGTACTAACTTCTTTCCGTCAGTATGAAAGGAAAACAGACAAAGCTAGATAGACTGCAGAGGATTTGAAAAAGATGAAACAAGCTTTTGCTGATTCCTGATCGATTAGAAAGGCTGCTGAAAGTTTTTGAACACCTCCCAGCACACTACAAATCCGATTAAAGACTGGAATTGAATCGGACCCTATTCTGTGAAGAAAATTCGACCTTCCTCCTTCTGCACACGAAGCACATCTAGCTGAACATGTTAAAACACCTGAAGCTACAGTGTATTTGAAGAAGCAATCGGCCATGAAACGCATTCAGTGTCAGTACAATTTTATTATGTCGGATAAAGCTGCTGAAACTTGGTTTGCTGCAAGAAATGTTTTTACTCGAACTGGCACAACCTACTGTTGTAATAGATGATATTCTAAAAATTGTTGCAGGTGAATAAATACTTTATATTGTGTCGATGAACAAAAAAATGTAATATCTTTTTGTAATAAATCTATATCTATTGTATTTTTGTTTATTTTATTTCCTTTTATTTCCTTCCTCTCTATAATATATTTTGTTGTTAATGCTTCATTCCAGTGAGATCTTGATCTTGTTATAATCAGTTTGTAATTGTAATTGAAATAGACTCCAAATATGTATGAGTTGCTGCTTTAAGAAGACTAAAACTGATGCTGAGACTGTGATTGTAGAATTCTGAATCATTTATAAACAAACTTAGGTACAACATAAGTTATCGTTATGAGCAGAAGATGTTTCATATTTTTCTACTACAAGATCAAACATGTACCCTAGATTTCTACTGTACAAAATCATGGAGTAGCTACGACGTTCTTAGTTTTAATCATATCACTCTCTGTATATAAGGGGCAATGTCCTGACTGGCTGAGTCATCATCGTCCAGTCCAAACCGCTAAGGACACAAACTTGAAATTTGCAGAAGGTATTGATCTCGTACTGTGGGCATCGTTTAAGAAGGGATTGTTCTAAATTTTACCCTCAAGGGGGTGAAACAGGGGCGAAACGGGTTTTTGAAAAATATCGCTGTTAAGGTAATTTGAAGCTACAACTAAGAAAATTGGTAACTGGTTTCTCTACAAGAAATAAAATATGTGTTTCAGCATTTATGAAATTCAAGTCCTTGGGGGTGATAAATCGGTGAAAATTTTTTTGAAAATAAATCATTTTTGAAGAACTACTAAAGCATTTTTAAAGCTAAATATATGAAAACTGGCATTTGACTTCTAGGTTGGAAATAAAAAACGTGTTTCAGTGTTTTTGGAAATTCAACCACTAAGTGGATGAAACAGAGGATAAAAAGTTTTACAAAAATATTTCATTAAAAGCGTTTCTAAAAGTAAATCTATGATAATTTGTATTTGGCTTCTAGGTTAGAAACAAAAAAAAATTACATGTTTGAGTGTTATTAGAAATTCAGCCCCTACGGCGGTGAAAAAGGTGGTGAAAATTTTTATGAAAATACTTCTTTGAATCAAAACACTTTTAAAGCTAAATCTATGAAAATTGGTATTTGACACGTCAGTTAGTAATAAAGGAATATGAGTTAGAGGATGAAAGTTTCTGTGAAAATATCGGCACAAGAACACAAAAGGCAGCGTAAACAAAAACCTCTGAATCCAACTACCAGAATCGCTTTTTGATCAGAAGTACATTCGGAAAAGACCATGCTTTTACGGCCTTAATTAGCGCGAAAATTTGGGAACCGAATCAAAGGAAGCTGTTTAACAGTCACCACGACAAATCGGCTTTGTCAGAATTGCGAAGAAAAAGAAACAACTTTTTAAGACATTAATTTTTCAGTAGGCCTAATAAATGTTTATAAAATTATTTATGTTCTAATTACTATGTAAAAGCAGATGAAGCAGCGAGCGCTAAGCTAGTTTTCAATAAAATGCTAATAACTACAAAAACTATTGTTTACAAGGTTATAAACCGATAATAAAATAATGATAGTACGCAGTTCCACTAAAGTAAACTATCAGCCGGCTCGCTGTGGAGAATGGCAGCCCCTCCATGTCATATCGCACACACTCATCTTCTCACCTGCTACACACTCAAGTATGGAAATGCGTGAGCGTGACACCTTGCCCAGGTGTGATTGTGTGCACGCGCGCGCGCGCGCGCGTGTATGTGTGTGTGTGTGTGTGTGAGCGCGCATACGTATTTTTTGACAGATTATCGAATACTTTTGAAGGTGGCACCAATCTAGTCACTTCAGGTGAAGCTTACATAATTTTTTGGAAGTACTGAAGTATTATAAATATCTTTGATAAATAATTGGGACTTCTGAACATGATCGACTATCTTGGTAAAACGTTGCAATGTGATTGGCTATTTCTGTTTAAGGGTTGCTAAATTAAAAAAAAAATTCAAGCAGCGCCATCCTGCATTTCTTAAGTTTCCCGCCACCATCATTTTTCTAACGTCTGTGGCATTGCACGGTTCAGTACCACATTTAAGTGCAATCTGACCTCCAGCTTGGATTGTGGCTTCGTGGTTCCGCAAGATTCAATACCGCATTTAAGTGCGATGTGTGACAAATAGTACTTTCCTGTACTAGTGCTGAGAGTAAATTGGTAACTGTTATGAAATGGGAATTTAGACAATCTGGGCAGATAGCAAGCCGAAGTAATGGAGTAGGGTCAAAAGAAATTATTTACAGGATTCCACGACATTGAAAGAAAAATATTTAGTCGATGACTTAATGGAAGATGTATAAACTAAATCATGAAACAAATGAGGCATATGTGGTAGTCTAAGGCTGAATATCGAAATTTGTGGAGAAATCTGCAGCAAGTCATTAACAAGCAGAAAGTAAAAAAAAAAAGAAAAATGTTCGCCATAGATGATGTTATGCGCGAATGTGTTACCCTTTCGGAAGTTTTATTTTCACGCCGAACTTCGTTTACTTCCGTTAACAACCTCCTTGGTCGGCATATTAAGTAGGTGAGAATATGAACTGCGTCGTTAGCGCGTGCGTTTTTAATAACTGCTTCTTTCTCGGTGCACAACTTCCATATTGGCCACTTAGTGGTCATAAACTTACAGCTGGTTTATAAACTGCGGCAACTGGCGGAAGCTAGGCGGCGAAGCTTAAATTTAGTGCCGAAGTACGGGACGTTAATACTTCCAAACGACAGCGATTATGCGCCAAATAACATCGCTGGCTTGAGTGCTGGGCTGTGTCATCTAAACTGGCTTCGCGGCGGTTCACCTTCTTCGCAAGACAGCAAGAAGTAAACGCTGTGTTAAGGGGAGGTTTACTAACTTTGGCCCGAAAAAAGCATGTTCTTTGAGAATTTTTTTATCGTGATGTGTTATAGATATCAATGTCAAATTTGGTCAAAATGTTTATTGATATTTTTTCTCTACAAATTGGAAGTTTTTCCACCGGAAATGTCGAAGAGCAAAGGCGGAAGTGCTGTCGGAACGAAACAAAATCGCGATGTAGACCTCCACGCACGGTATGTCACAGGTCAGCTGGCTCGTCTGAAATCAAAATCGAGTTGGCGTTAGCGAAGTATATAAGATTCTTTAGGAGCTGTACCTCGCTTAAGTTATTTGGACCATAGGAAACAAAATGGCGGCCATTTGAAAAAAAATAGTGTTTTCTTTCATCGATTTTTCGACTTCGTCGGCCAAGTAAAAATATTTATAGTCGAGGAATAAAAGTGGTACAACTTCTAGACAGTTTAGTTAGCTTCGTCGGAAATAAAGAATCATGCCAATCGGTTCAGTAAATTTCAAGTTACCATACCGCGCGATAAAAAAAAAGTCATTTCGAGAAAAACGCGTTTGAAGTTTTGAATACATATAAATGCAATATTATGCAACGTACGTTTAATCTGCTGTTCCGGATCCCTAAACTAGTCCTTCCTCTTCCTCAAAGAGGGCGTTCTACTGGATCTGGGCCATCCTGCGCTGCTCCACAGCCGCTCGTACGGCCAGTGACAAGCGGTTTTCAGCCTTTCGAATCCGGTGGTCGTCCGAATACTTGGTGAACTGCGTCGAATAGAGTCCCAGGGTGACGTCCATCGTTGTCATGGTCTTCAGAATTGTTGAATACCCTTCGTTGAAGCTGCTCACTGCCAGGAAAGTTGCAATTTCCACAGTCTTCGCACCAGAAGGCAAATGCTTGTGGGCTACCTTCCAAACACACGCATTTGAATTTTGTGTGTTTCCTCTCAAGCACCAGTACAATAACTCGTCCTCCGAAAGAAACAAACTGGTGCGTGAAAAAGGCCGATTTCAGGCAGATGCATTTTTTGTTCAACCGCGAATAACAAACATCAAACATTTCCGTTCCGTATTCCGAAAAACCGTTTCAGGGGTCGATTCTAAACACTTTTATGGACCCAAAAAATACAATTTAAAAAAATCGATTTTTTGAACCAAAAGATAGTAAACCTCTCCTTAAGATTGAAACGTCAGAATTTCCGACCTCGGACAGAGACAGACTTGAAATCAACGAAATTTTGTTTTTATCACGTTCTAGAGAAGGCTATAATGGTAGGAAAAGCCATTCGAGGTTTGCGTCCCTCAGACATCTACCACACAGTCCATAACTGTGCAGTTCTCCTGTCCAAAACTTTGAAATACTTTCGACTAACACTCGATCAAAACCTAATTTGTAATTTTCGCCTGCTACTCATCGAAAAGAAAGCCCAAATTAACTTCAACGGCTAACCGACGGAAAGTTGGGATTAAAACTTAGCACTGTCTTACGTACCCACAAAATTCTCATCCCTCTCATTTCCACCTTAGCAAATGTTTGTAGTGGACCAAATTTTGCGGTACACTACGTTCCTAGAGAGCTGAGTAGCGTTAGGTGAGCTTATTATGTTTGAGTGACAGTGGTAACCTGATAAATGAAACCACATAACTGCAGTTATTTTGTCTATTAAATGTCGCCGAGCGACATTTCTCCTTTTGTCACTGGTTGGTAAGCGTCGGACGTGGAAAACCTGCCAGCCGATGGCCAGACCGCGGAAGAAGATGCAGCTGAACTCGTGTGTGTCGCTGGTATTTAATTACAGCGCAATGTTAGAAAGAAAAGAAAAACATTGTAAGTCCGTCTGAGAGAAATCAGTTCACTGTTATTAGTCATGAGAGCACATTTACGGTTTTTACGTGACATATGCCTCACAAAAAGAGCAAGGCACCCAGAAGACGAGGAGGAAACGAACTGATACTTCACATGTAGAAAAAATATATCATGTTATTCCAGTGATTACATGATCTAAGCAAATTTACAAAGAACTTGATAGTATAGCCCCGCTAATCAGAATGACTTTGCACCTCTGCTCATTTGCTTTTGGTTAGGAGACGTGTTATAACGCCATTGAATCCTCTTCTGATACAAGGTGGTTCTTGATATCCTGGACACTCGGAATTGGACAGGGTAAACGTCGGAACTGGTCCCATACAGATGCTACAGGTGATAGATCCGGGGATCTTGCTGCGTCTGAAACGTCTGAATATCAATCAGACAGTTCATAGAGGCATGTGCCACGAGCGGACGAACATTGTTTTCTGCTGGAAAATGGCACCACGATACCGTTGCATGAGAGATAACACATTAGGACGCAGGGTGTCCGTGACGTAGAGTCATGCCGTCAGATATCCCTCAACTACTACCAGCCGTGACATGGCGTCATACCCGCTAGTTCACCACACAAAGACGCCAGGAGTAACACTGCTGTGCCTGACCAAAACATTGGAAGAGTGGTACGTCTCCTCAGGTCGCCGCCATACTTGCCAACGACGCCCATCGTGAGCAACGCCAACTGGGAGTAAGGCCGCATCACTAGCTGTGTGACGTCAGGGCGTGTGGCTAGCCAAAGCCACCACCCATTGCCTCCACTAGCGCTAAAACATAAAATCACTTTCGCTACTTTGTAGCTGAGAATCCAACATGTTAATGCAATTGAACGGGAAGAGAAAAACGATTTGGCACACAATTAAAGAAATAAGACTGCAGATGCACGGTACATCACTTTATTAGCTGTCAAGTGATACACGCGAAAAATATATCCTGTAAACCAGAAAAAATCTGAAATAAAACAACTTACATAATTTAAAAAAAAGGGCTATTTCACGAAGCTTTTTGCGCTGCAGCCTACTACATATACACTACTGGCCATTAAAACTGCTACACCAAGAAGAAATGCAGATGATAAACGGGTATTTATTGGACAAATATATTATACTAGAACTGACATGTGATTACATTTTCACGCAATTTGAGTGCATAGATCCTGAGAAATCAGTACCCAACGGCCTTGTTACGCCTGGGCATGGAGTCAAACAGAGCTTGGATGGCGTCTACAGGTACAGCTGCCCATGCAGCTTCAACACGATACCACAGTTCATCAAGAGTAGTGACTGGCGTGTTGTGACGAGCCAGTTGCTCAGCCACTATTGACCAGACGTTTTCAGTTGGTGAGAGAGCTGGAGAATGTGCTGGCCAGGGCAGCAGTCGAACATTTTCTGTATCCAGAAAGGCCCATACAGGACCTGCAACATGCGGTCGTGCATTATCCTGCTGAAATGTAGGGTTTCGCAGGGATCGAATGAAGGATAGAGCCACGGCTCGTAACACATCTGAAATGTAGCGTCCACTGTTCAAAGTGCCGTCAATGTGAACAAGAGGTGACGTGTAACAAATGGCACCCCATACCATCACGCCGGGTGATACGCCACTATGACGAAGACGAATACACGTCTCCAATGTGCGTTCACCGCGATGTCGCCAAACATGGATGCGACCATCATGATGCTGTAAACAGAACCTGGATTCATCCGAAAAAATGACGTTTTGCCATTCG
This sequence comes from Schistocerca piceifrons, assembly GCF_021461385.2. NCBI lineage: Eukaryota > Metazoa > Arthropoda > Insecta > Orthoptera > Acrididae > Schistocerca > Schistocerca piceifrons. The sequence goes on from NC_060140.1 coordinate 324,169,297, forward strand.
TGCACCCAGGTTCGTCGCTGAGTACACCATCGCAGGCGCTCCTGTCTGTGATGCAGCGTCAAGGGTAACCGCAGCAATGGTCTCAGAGCTGATAGTCCATGCTGCTGCAAACGTCGTCGAACTATTCGTGAGATGGTTGTTGTCTTGCAAACGTCCCCATCTGTTTACTCAGGGATCGAGACGTGGCTGCACGATCCGTTACAGCCATGCGGATAAGATGCCTGTCATCTCGATTGCTTCTGATACGAGGCCGTTGGCATCCAGCATGGCGTTCCGTATAACCCTCCTGAACCCACTGATTCCATATTCTGCTAACAGTCATTGGATCACGACCAACGCGAACAGCAATGTCGCGATACGATAAATCGCAATCGCGATAGGCTACAATCCGACCTTTATCAAAGTCGGAAACGTGATGGTACGAATTTCTCATCCTTACACGAGGCATCACAACAACGTTTCACCAGGCAACGTCGGTCAACTGCTGTTTGTGTATGAGAAATCGGTTGGAAACTTCCCTCATGTCAGCAAGTTGTAGGTGTCGCCACCGGCGCGAACCTTGTGTGAATGCTCTTAAAAGCTAATCATTTGCATATCACAGCATCTTCTTCCTGTCGGTTAAGTTTCGCTTCTGTAGCACGTCATCTTCGTGGTGGAGCAATTTTAATGACCAGTAGTGTACAAACTGTTAACATTTGTTCGATGTCTATCAGTAAAAATACACTCCTGGAAATGGAAAAAAGAACACATTGTCACCGGTGTGTCAGACCCACCATACTTGCTCCGGACACTGCGAGAGGGCTGTACAAGCAATGATCACACGCACGGCACAGCGGACACACCAGGAACCGCGGTGTTGGCCGTCGAATGGCGCTAGCTGCGCAGCATTTGTGCACCGCCGCCGTCAGTGTCAGCCAGTTTGCCGTGGCATACGGAGCTCCATCGCAGTCTTTAACACTGGTAGCATGCCGCGACAGCGTGGACGTGAACCGTATGTGCAGTTGACGGACTTGAGCGAGGGCGTATAGTGGGCATGCGGGAGGCCGGGTGGACGTACCGCCGAATTGCTCAACACGTGGGGCGTGAGGTCTCCACAGTACATCGATGTTGTCGCCAGTGGTCGGCGGAAGGTGCACGTGCCCGTCGACCTGGGACCGGACCGCAGCGACGCACGGATGCACGCCAAGACCGTAGGATCCTACGCAGTGCCGTAGGGGACCGCACCGCCACTTCCCAGCAAATTAGGGACACTGTTGCTCCTGGGGTATCGGCGAGGACCATTCGCAACCGTCTCCATGAAGCTGGGCTACGGTCCCGCACACCGTTAGGCCGTCTTCCGCTCACGCCCCAACATCGTGCAGCCCGCCTCCAGTGGTGTCGCGACAGGCGTGAATGGAGGGACGAATGGAGACGTGTCGTCTTCAGCGATGAGAGTCGCTTCTGCCTTGGTGCCAATGATGGTCGTATGCGTGTTTGGCGCCGTGCAGGTGAGCGCCACAATCAGGACTGCATACGACCGAGGCACACAGGGCCAACACCCGGCATCATGGTGTGGGGAGCGATCTCCTACACTGGCCGTACACCACTGGTGATCGTCGAGGGGACACTGAATAGTGCACGGTACATCCAAACCGTCATCGAACCCATCGTTCTACCATTCCTAGACCGACAAGGGAACTTGCTGTTCCAACAGGACAATGCACGTCCGCATGTATCCCGTGCCACCCAACGTGCTCTAGAAGGTGTAAGTCAACTACCCTGGCCAGCAAGATCTCCGGATCTGTCCCCCATTGAGCATGTTTGGGACTGGATGAAGCGTCGTCTCACGCGGTCTGCACGTCCAGCACGAACGCTGGTCCAACTGAGGCGCCAGGTGGAAATGGCATGGCAAGCCGTTCCACAGGACCACATCCAGCATCTCTACGATCGTCTCCATGGGAGAATAGCAGCCTGCATTGCTGCGAAAGGTGGATATACACTGTACTAGTGCCGACATTGTGCATGCTCTGTTGCCTGTGTCTATGTGCCTGTGGTTCTGTCAGTGTGATCATGTGATGTATCTGACCCCAGGAATGTGTCAATAAAGTTTCCCCTTCCTGGGACAATGAATTCACGGTGTTCTTATTTCAATTTCCAGGAGTGTATTTTACTGTATGAACATATTAGCTGACAAGTGCTAGAAATGAAAACTATATTCAATAAAGTCGAAATTGTTTGGAATAAAACAACTGCCAAAATATTAAAGTAGGGCCTATTTCTTTACGGTTTTTAGACTCTAGCCAACTTCATATACAAACTGTTGAACTTATTTCAACAATTATCAGTGAAACTCTTTTACTGTATGAACAACTTACGTATAAACAACAAATAAATATTAACCCTTTGATTTTACTCATCAAAAAAGTTTTGCAACACCCCGGTTCTCAGAACTCCTGAAGATAGACGTTGACTGTGGATATTGTATCACGGACACAGCTCCTTTGACTGTTCAGAGATGTCACTTAACCCGCCCAAAGATGTAAATAACCGTGCATGAGCAGCGCCTATTAGACGGAGGGGGTCCAACAGCCGATCAGTTCCAGTCATTCCACGAGGAAGGAGGTACACGGCTCGTGTTGTCTGAAGGTCAACCATGCCTAGACGGTCAACACCGCGGTTCGATCGCCTCCACATTGTTACTTTGTGCCAGGAAGGGCTCTCAACAACGGAAGGGTCCGTGCGTTTCGGAGTGAATCAAAGCGATGTTGTTCCGACATGCAAGAGATACAGAGAGACAGGAACTGTTGATGATATGCCTCGCTCAGGCCGCCCACGGGCTACTACTGCAGTCGATATACTCTACCTACGGATTATGGCTCGGAGGAACCCTGACAACAACGCCACCACGTTGAACAATGCTTTTAGTGCAGCCACAGGACATAGTGTTACGACTCAAACTTGGCACAGTAGGATGCATGATGCGCAACTTCACTCCCAACATCCATGGCGCGGTCCATCTTTGCAACCACGTCATTTTGCAGCGCGCTACAGATGGGCCCAACAACATGCCGAATGGACCGCTCAGGATTGGCATCACATTCTCTTCACCGATGAGTCTCTCTTATGCCTTCAACCAGACAATCGTCGTCTTTGGAGGCAACCCGTTCAGGCTTAACACCTTAGACACACTGTCCAGCGAGTGCAGCAAGGTGGAGACTTCCTACTGTTTTGGGATGGCATTATGTGGGGCTGACGTAAGCCGCTGGTGGTCATGGAATGCGCCGTAACGGCTGTACGATACGTGAATGCCATCCTTCGACCGATAGTGCAACCATATCGGCAGTATGTTGGCGAGGCTTCATGGACGACATCGGCAGCATGCTGGCGAAGCTTCATGGACGACAATTCGCGCCCCCATCGCGCACATCTTGTGAATGACTTCCTTCAGGATAATGATATCGCTCGACTAGAGCAGCCAGCATGTTCTCCAGACATGATCCCTATCGAACATGCCTGAGGGATCTAAGCCGAATCGCCGTTGAGTAGTGGGACAATCTGGACCAACAATGTCTTGAACAACTTGTGGATAGCATGCCACGACGAATACAGGCATGCATCAATGCAAGAGGTATCGGTGTGTACAGCAATCTGGACCACTACCTCTGAAGGTCTCGCGGTATGGTGGTACAACATGCAATGTATGGTTTTCATGAGCAATAAGAATGGCGGAAATGATGTTTATGTTGATCTCTGTTCCAATTTTCCGTAGACGTTCCAGAACTCTCGGAACCGAGGTGATGCAAAACTTTTTTTGATATATGTACTAGTGGCGTGAATCAAATTTTAATTTTAATTTTTCTTCGAATTATGTTTATGCAAAAACGTTATTAAGGAAGCATAGTATTTTATTGGAAACGTAATCACACATAAATTTTAGCTTTTATTTCAGTTTTTAGTCACATACAACAGTACATTTTTAATTTTTTTCAGATACTGGGAGCTTTGTTCAAAGCATCAGTCACTTCCTTTGTGTAATTGTTCAATAATATACTGACAGAAACACACAATTTGCTTAAGCAGAAACAAACTATGGATATTTAAGCAGTGGTAGACAACAAATAAATCATTTGCCCTGTTCCGTAAGCTCTGGAAGAACAAAATTTTTTTTAATTTGCTGCAGTAACATTTTGTTTCAGTTTCTTGTACAAGTTTACATTTTGAGTCTTTTACAATTAGTGACACTTTTTTTATTCAAAGCATTATTCACTTTCTTTGTGTAATTGTTCAGTAATATATTGACAGAGCAGTGCACAATGTACTTACGCAGAAACATTACACTACATGACACAATTGTTCTTTACACTATGGTGGCCCACAAATAAATCATTTCGATGTTGTGTAGGCTTTGGTGCAGCAAATTTTTTCTTTGATTAGTTTGTTGTAGTTATGGATTTTCTTTTTCTGTAATTATATTTCTTACGACAATATAAGTGTAAGTTACATATCAGGAGAAGGATATCACAAGCCACACCTGTCAGTTGCTAATATAAGACTATTATTCTCTGTAAAATTACTTTTTGTTACCAGAAAAACTTTATAATACTCATATTTAGTTTTTTAATATAGTTATATGAACAGTATCATCGTCACCGACTTCCACATGTCAATCCTGAGCATAGTTACAAATTTGTTCATCCACGGTAACTGATTCATCCAAAATAATGTCATCTTTTGTAATCCGAATGTTTCCACTAAGATCTGATTTCAAAACTGATGAAAGATAGCTCTCAATTCTCAATTTATTTTCTACTTCAAGTATCTGACGAACTGGTACATTGCAGTTTCCACCACATATCTGTCGATATTTTCCAAATTATCTTCTAATGTGTACTTTACCAGGCAGAAAGTAGCCATTCCCCTTGCTATTAAACCAATAGTAAGCCAAATCAATGATGGCATCAGTTGTGTGCTTAAGGGCATAATGTATCTCTCTGCTCAGTCCACACAACGGCATTTCCTGAGACCACTTGCTTAACCACTTTGAAAATTCTTGCTTAAAACTGAAAATACGATCAGAATTTTGTGTAATTGGCTCCTGCTACCTGTTCTTCAACCTGTAACCTTTCAGTACCGTTTTTATGTTAAATACATCCCACCATTTGCATTTGGGTTCAATAAGTGAAGCTGTATCTTTCCAGTTCTGAATGTTTTTATTGGGACCAAATTAATTAAGAGCAATGGCTGTAGACGAAGTAAAAACCTGGAGAGCAAGTTTAACAGTCTGCCTCTCTAGTGAAGTAGGATATGAAGATTTCAATGTGTTATCAAATTTTAATAAGTTCCCTTTTTCTGGCATGTGCAGTGTCTTCAGAGACTTGACAGTTTCAGTGCCATCAGATATTTCAGAGTTAAATTATGAGAAATGTATAATTTGCTCACTTCGATTCAGCCTGTTGTTACGTACACATTTTAAAATACGGACACCGACTACTGGCCTTAAAATCAGGTTTCAGTCTTAATATTCATCTCAGGAGGATTGCTCAAATATGACATGGCCTTTCAGTTAACTGTGCTGTTATCAACTGCAACACCAACGACTTCATAGCCTACTTTCCCCAAGTTAATGATGATGACCTTTCTAGTAAATTCGAACAAAAACTTAGCGTCAATGGCTTTCACTGGCAGAATGTGAGCCACGTCTTGATACTGTGCTTGCAGGCTACAAATCATGAGAACGTATGTACTAGATGCACATTCAGTACCAGCATATGCTTGGCCCGTAATATTTGCACCCTTATAGTCTAGCTGTGGCTTTAAAATGTATTTCTTCAATGAGAAGCAGTACTAGTCTGTCATCTGTGTTGAGCATTTCTACTTTTCTAGACAAATAACCAAGGAAATGTCTCAGATCCTGCTCTTTTATGACACTTGTGGAAAAGTTATTACACGAGCGAGACAATGTAACAAGACTTGGCAATGTTAACACACCCGTACTCCGTAGAAATTTGTATGAGTGCGGTGGTACTGAATGAAGCAATGAACACAAGGTTGTTGTTCACAAGTATATCTCGCTCTTGTTTTCGTAGTAATCAACATGCTAACTTGCTCTGACAACAATTCAGTCTTACCTAGCAGCTGGAGTGAAATGTTTTGCAATAATGTATTAACTACACAGTTAAACTTCTTATGTGTTTCTTCAAGTATAGAACTTAAGCCATTGAAATTGTCAGCCCTAACTGGAAGACCTGTTCCACCCACTTTCTTAACCTGTACATCAGCAATGTTAACATAAAGAACTAAGTCATTACCAATGATAACATGACATACAGTTTTGGGGTCTGGAACGTCTTTAAACAAGCAAGGGCCGAATAGCATTTTCAGTATTTTGAAGTAGCCACTCACTATGCGTTTCACATTTCTTTATCACTCCTTTCGGTTCATATAGGGACTTGAATGACACACGTTTTAAATACTCTGTTTTAATGTTAATACGTTCTCCAGGCGTATCCTACGATCTTCAGGATGTTCCCTTCTACATGTTGGTGTAGATATGTACGTAGGGCAGCAAGGCATCTGAGTGGAAATTGCATTTGGAAAATCACGAATATTATGAAAGTTACCTACAATGAACGATCAATTGAAATGTTGTAATAGTGTACAATAGTAAATATTTCCGATAATTAAAGCAGATGTTAGATCGGGCTCCATATAAAGCTTGCAATTACGAATTTAATGAAGCTTTCATGCAGTTTAAGAAAGTAACCTTTCTTCAGATGAGGACAATCTAAAGGAGCAGAGAAAGTTTCTCCTGTTTTACTGTCAGTGACAGTCTGAATTCTTTCTCTATCGTGTGGCTGAAACTACTGTTCACATACCTATAAACAAAAGAAAATGCAGGTTAGAAATCGTGTTCTAAACAGGAATTTGAACGACCGGTAGACTTTTTGGTAGTTTACAATACGTTTTTCCGCATGCCACACAGACAATATTTTCTTTAGTTAAATGTTTAGAGGTGAAGGAGGAAATAATTTATGGGATACTTACTACAGACTGTTTCTCTGGAATAAAATTTTCTGTATGTATCCACCGCGTCCACTTCCTACGTAACATTTTGTCAGTTGGGAAACTGAATAAACTAACTTTAGGTCCTGACGCGTAATTAGCTTTGCAGGCAGGAACACACGTCCTTGTCATTACATATACAATTATCAGAAAGATAAACACACGAAACGATCCACGCAACACACGCTACAAGTGTGGCCGCGGGGTGTGACGTCACAGAAGCTTCAAACTTTTCAGTGTTCCGGTCTTATTCCCATGTGGCGTTTCCCCGAGTAGAGCAGAACTGTGATTCATAGTTTCCAGTCACGGCAACTCTCCAAACGCAACCTTTCGTACTGCGACCTTGGCAGTAGGCTACGCTTCCCTTTTTTTGTCAGGTTTTGTAAATCCCGAATGAAGTGGTTTTTCCGCAGACCTTCAGGTCTTTCGCATTGGTGGAATACATTTGGAACTTAAGTCCGATTCCTGAGGGAACTACGCTTACATTTATACGAAACACATTGAAAACGGAGGCTGAAGAACTACGGCTTAAATCTGAATAGAAATTCTATGTATAAAAGTTCAGATATAACGCTGAGCGATAAAGGAATCGTCATTTGGTAATGAAGGTAAGTTTGTAGGCGGGGGGTAAAAGAAGTAGATGGAGACCAAGATACAAATACAGTAAGGTGGTTCAAATGGATGTAAGTTGCAATAGTTATTTGGAGATGAAGAGGCTTGCACAGTATAGAATAGCGTTGAGGGCTGCATCAAACTAGTAATTGTGTTGAAGAAAAGATTGTGGTTGTAGCTGTAGCGGTTATAAAGCGAAGTACTGACAAAGTTGTTTGTGCACTATTACACAGTTATTAAAGTTAATAGTTTTTAACGGTGTTTCGTGCTGTTTGTGGAGAAATAACTATTCAATAAACTTGTGGAAACGTTCGCTCGCTGTGTTTTTTTAGAGTTTTCTGTGCGTTGAAGTCGTTTACTAAATTTCGTGCGGTAGTTTTCAGCTGACGTTTCTTATTGTTTCTAGTAAAATATGTGTCGGCAGCTGGGCCAACACCTTGTAGATCGAGATGGCTGAAAATGCACGCTAGACTAACGCAGACGGGCGTGAAGTACTGGAACAGGCTACGTAATTAATGCTATGAAGAAAAGTACGTAGCTGGATTAATACTTATCTTTAATCAATCATTGTGGTACATCGCTCTTGACTATACACAGGATACTTTAATTACAATCACTGTAAGGCTAATGGCGCCTTGCTAGTTCGTAGCCATTAACTTAGCTGAAGGCTATTCTGTCTCTCGGCTAATGAGAGAGAAAGGCTTCGTACATCTAGTCGCTAGCTAGGTCGTCTGTACAACTGGGGCGAGTGCTTGTTCGTATCTCGAGACCTGCCTTGTGGTGGCGCTAGGTCTGCGATCTCACAGTGGCGACACGCGGGTCCGACATGTACTAAATGGACCGCGGCCGATTTAATCTACCACCTAGCAAGTGTGGTGTCTGGCGGTGACACCACAAAATATTTCTGTAAAATTTCCATTCACTGTTTTAGGTTCGTTGAATGTTCCAGTGGCCGCTTGAATTTTTGGTTTTAGCTAGTAAATGTTGTGAAGTTTTGTTGGTATTGGTATTAGTTGTGGTTTAGTAGTATTAATAAAAGTTGTTGCTTTCTTAGTAGACAGTGAATTTCGTGACCGCTATTGTTAGTTCTATGAATAGTCCTACTGGTGTAACTGAACTTAGGTAACAGACGTTTAGTTTTTTTCAGTAATGGTAAAATTTTACCATGAGTGAGAAGTGTGGGCTCTGTCGTAGGTATGTGAGAAGTGGGTTACGGTATGGAATTTGTTCAAAGTATTTTAATTGGGGGGGGGGGGGGGGAATGCAGTGGGGAAGCCAGTGGGCATTCTAGTGAGAGTGCAGAATCTGTAGTAGAAGTAAGTTGATAGAGGAGCAGGAGCGCCCATGTGCAGTTACAATACTCAAAGGAGGAACTAGATACGGTGAGGAGGGTGAAGGGTGCTGGGGAATCGGAAGTGGCAGCTCGCAAGAAGGCAGCTAGGAGGAGGAGGTATTCAGACAGTTATACTTTGCGTATATGCAACAGATTTGACCAACTGTCAGAGTTGAGTGAAGAGGAGCCTCTTGTAGCTGTAGGTGCAGGAAACATGCAGTCATCAGCAGTTAGGAGACGTAAGTCAGTTGCGAAGTCTAACAGAAAGAAGAACGTTCTGCTATTAGGTGGTTCACATGGTAGAGGTGTGGGCCAGTGGTTGCAGGAAGTGGTGGGGAGTAAGTACCAGGTCACCAGCTTTGTGGAGCCTAGTGCAGGATTGGCTCAGCTGACGGACAGCGTAGGGGAGTTACGTAGGAATTTTATGAAGGAGGATCAGGTAGTGATAGTAAGTGGAGCAGGGAATAGTCTCGGTAGGGACTGGGAATATGATGTAGGTGATCTGGTAAAGATTGCTACTCAGACTGGTGGCACTAATGTGCATTTCGTGCAACTGTTTCAGCGTCATGATCGGCATCTTAATGCAGCTGTTAGATGTGTTAACGTGGGGCTGGAGAACGCACTGATGGCAGAGGGCATGGGTCACATTGCAAAGCTACCAGTTGAGTCTATCAGTAGATCGGCTTTCACTAAGCATGACCTGCACCTCAATAGATATGGGAAGGGGAGGTTGGCAAAGCTTATGGGTCAGAATGTAGTGGGTGGTGGTGAGATCACTCATGGAAAAATTCCTGTAATAATTGGTTGATAGAGCTGCACATTTTTTAGATTGAAGTCAGGTATCCCTGCTTAAAGGAAGTCCCTGTAACTAAGGAATCCCCTTCAGAGAAAGTCATGTTTCCAAGTAAAGAAGGAATTAGCATATTTCGTCAAAATATAAGAGGTATTAGAGATAAAGTTAGTGACCTGCTTATAGATGTTGACTCTGAAATTATTGGTATATCGGAGCACCACTTAAATAGTTTAACAATTCAGAGGCTTCCTTTACCAGGATACAGATTAGCTGGCTGTTTTCCAAGGAGTTGCTTGCGGAGTGGGGGGGTGGCCATTTACGTAAGAAACAGTATTCCATTTGAGTCCATAGACTTATCATGGCACTGCACTGAACAGATTTGTGAATGATGTACAGGGGAAGTTAAATTTAGTGAAACAATAATTCTAATTCTTGTTGTTTATAGAACCCCTAACTCTGACTTCAGAGCATTTCTGCTCGAGCTAGAGAGAGTTCTTGATTCACTTTATAGGAAGTACTAGAAAGTAGTTATATGGTGACTTCAACATTAATTTTGTATATGATTGTGCGAGAAAAAGGATGTTGTTAGATCTCCTAAACTCATGTTAACCCTGTATTTAGCCATATTTGTAATTTTTCCTGTAGGAGTGGTAAGTTACCTGATCGATTATAGTACTCAGTAGTAAAGCCGCTTTATGAAAAAGGTAAAAGGTATATAGTAGACTATTTTAGATCTATTTCTATGCCATCAGTGTTTGCTAATGTTACTGAAAAGGCTGTTTGTGTAAGCATAATTGGTCATTTTATATCACATAATTTGGTATCAAATGTACAGTTCGGCTTTAGAAGTCGTTTAACAACTGTGAGGTATTGAATTGGTTAAACAAAAGGTTTCGAACGCTAGGCTTATTTTTTGATTTAACTGAGGCGTTTGATTGTGATGATCACAAAATATTGTTCCGGAAGTTGGACCATTACAGAATACGGGGAGTAGCTCACAATTGGTTCCCCTCTTACTTAAAAATAGACGGCAACAGGTCATTATTCACAGAGTTGAGAATGGCTGTGATGTGGGTTTTGAGGGGGGGTACGGTCAAATGGGGGGGAGGGGGGAGGGGGCGCCTCAGGAATTAGTGTTGGAGCCACTCCTGTTCCTCATTGATATAAATGATATGTACTCTAGTATTACGGGTATCTCTAGAATATTTCTGTTTGATGATGACACTGGCTTGGTAGTAAAGGATGTTGTGTGCAGCACTGGCTCGGTTTCAAATAGTGCAGTTCATGACATAAGCTCATAGCTTGTAGAAAATAGGATAACGCTAAATCACAGTAAGATCCGTCGTTTTAATTTCACAGAATGGGTATATAATTACTGAAACTGAACGGTTCAAATGTTCAAATGTGTGTGAAGTCTTATAGGATTTAACTGCTAAGGTCATCAGTCCCTTAGCTTACACACTACTTAACCTAAATTATCCTAAGGACAAACACACACATACACCCATGCCCGAGGGAGGACTTGAACCTCCGCTGGGACCAGCCACACAGTCCATGACTGCAGCGTCCTAGACCACTCGGCTAATCCCGCGCGGCTGAACAGTTCAAATTCCTAGATGTTCAGATAGTAAACTGTCATGGAAAGCCAACGTTCTGGATCTTATTAAGAGACATAATGCTTCCATTTGTACTATTCTAACGGTATTTGAAGTAAGCGATCGTTCGACACGATAATTAGTCTACTTTGCTTGTTTTCATTCGCTTATGTCGCATGGTATTATATTCTGGGGTAACTCTTCCCATTCCAAAAGGATATTTTTGGCTCAGAAACGGGCTGTTCGGTCAATAAGCGGTGTACCTCTTGTCGACCCCGGTTCACTAAAATGGGTATTTTGACATTTGCCTCTCAATATGTATATTCTTTACTTTCGTTACTTGTTAACAATATTAGCTTATTCCCAAGAATAAGCAGGTTTCACTCAGTTAACAGTCGGCGGAAATCCAACCTGCATTTGGATCGGACTTCCTTAACTCTTGTGCAGAAAGGTGTGTAGTATACTGCTGCATTTATTTTCAATAAGCTATCACAAGAATTAAAAAATCTTAGCAGTAATCCACGCACATTCATCGAAACTGAAGAGTTTCCTCATGGGTCACTCCTTCTTTGCTATATTATAGGAAAAGAGGCTGAAGTGTTGAGGAGCTCATCTCCCGCAGAATGCTTGGCATGGCTGCCACACTGGATATTTGGATATGTTAGACATATGCGCTGGGTTAGAACTGGATGAAGTACCATGATGAACATGGTAGGATGACATAAGAAGAGGTTTCGCAGGGAGGTTTGTTATGTTTGTACTTTTCAGCAGTAGAAATATTTTGGATGTCTTAAGTAGGGGGATAAGACTGGTGCCAAATTTATTCAAGGTGACAGATCCAAGATGGCGGTGGTAGAAGTGGCAACGTCGCAATGATGTCATGGCATAAGTTCAAATTTTGGTGGGTCAATTGGGCTACCTCCACTAACCTAAATCCCTCCTCTCCCCTTCCCCCACCACTGCCCGACCCTCTCCCTCAAAATGGCAGAAAATTTTGACATGAAAGAAGGTTACTTGGGCTACCTTCACTATCCTAAGAAAATGGCTGGAAAATTTTGGCTTGAAGAAAGCTCGCTTGGGTTACCTCCACTAACCTATGTCATTCAACCACCACCTCTTCCTTGAAATTGGTGGGGAAAGGGTTCTGCCTGTGCTGGGCTGCTGGATACAATGGACATAAGTCTTTGTTTTGCATGCAATGTTTATTTAAACACTTTGAGTTTTCATAGGCAGTAGCTCCATCCAGTGTGTTTACCATAAAGTCCGGAGTCGAACTGATCTGGTACACAGTACCACCACCAGAGGGCACTGTCATCCCATGGTGGTCTGGGGAAAATTAGGGGGAAAAGGACTGAGTCTGTGCCCAGGTGCTGGAGAGAGAAAGGAGCGTACTTTATTTATTTTCAGTGGGAAGTTGGAACAATTTACTTAGTGATGGGTTTCATGTAGTTTATCACACAGATACAAAACACTCGCCCTGACGTGCTTGGGGCCACAATAAATAACCTACAGATCTGAAATCTGCTCGTAAATAATCGAAATAATGCAGTACACTGATGTACAGATACGTAAACAGCTCGTAAATTGTCAAAATAATGCATTCATAACGTTCTGCAAACACACTCACTAATTGTGAACTATCGAAAAAACGCATTGCACAGCCTACAGACCTGCAAACTACTCGTAAATTACTGAATTAATACAGTACACTGATATGCAGACACGCAAATAACTCGTAAATTGCCTAATAATGCATGTAAGATGCCCTGCAAACACGCTCACTAATTATAAACCCTAGAAATAATGTGTTGCACACCCTACATACCTGTTTACAAAATAATGCACAGACACATTCACTACACATAAAATTGTCAAATATAATGCTTGTATAACGCTCTGCTAACATGCTCACATAACTTAAACAGTCGAAAATTATGCAGTGCACAAAAACTCATTGCACGTAAATATCGTTAAGAAATTCGACCCGATGTATCAGCAAACTGTTCCCTACAGAGTTCCCAAGGCGCTCACGCCACAGTGATGTGTTCACACTGGTCTAATCCGTCCCACATGCGAGAGGCCTCTGGCTGCACGCACGTGTTTACTTAGGCACCACTGCTGGTGTGATGACGCGGCGGCACGAGACGTTTACCTAGCGACTCAGCCTCGTAGGTGCAGCTAAAAGGTTGTCAGTGTTATACTGACGTCTCTTGTCTATGCAAATAACAGCCAAGTCCCCCTCTAGACGTTCTATAGAAGTCTCTTGCAATGATTCCCACAATAACACAGGATGCCTTCTTCCTAGCGATCCTAATGGGACAGCCTGTCACACATCCGAGACGCCTCTGGCTGTGCAGTGTGTACCTAGCCACCGTGTACATCTGCGAGTCCATTGCTAGCCTAGTTGACGAGTGAGATGTTTCCCTAGCGATTCACCGGCGCAGGTGCAGGTGGAAGGTTGTCAGGGTTAGACTGACACCTCATGTCTATATAAATAAGAGCTAAGTCTCCTTCTCGGAAATCCTTAAGTGTCACAGAGATAGTTAACGTTCGCTTTTGCTGTTGTAGCAGCTTTCGTCATGTCTTAGCTTGTCTGCATGGAAATTTTCCCCTTAAAAGAACCTGTTTACGAAAATGAGAATAACACCGAATGCATTCTTCCTGATGGTCCTAACGAGGCATCCCATGCTGCCCTTTTTAGAAATCGTTATGTCCTGCTTTCAACAGACATCTCACAAATGCTAAACGTTCTCACTGCTAAAAGCCTTCATCATGTATTGGCACACTTGCAAAAACAGCATTAATCATAAAAGCATTCTTGTTGTTTGGAAAGAGAGCACTGTCTAAGCACAGACAGGGGAAATCAAAACAATTATGCAAACAGAATTCGAAGCGCTGTCCTGCAGAAGAGACATATGGCTGCAATTTTTGGTATCTTACAGCTACTGGTCTGGAGATCTCCCAATGCCAAAATGGCGGATGAGGGACAGCATCCTGCTAGAGATGGATAGCTTGCTTCAACTTGTCTTTGAACACTTGAACATCAATCTTCTGTAGATACCTTGCCGCCATCTTGTTCAAACCAGTCTGTTGAGTTCCTATGTCCCAGAACAAAGGATGTCTTGCGAATGAATGGAGTATTCAGATTGGCTCTTACTGAATTTACCCACCAAATTACTGGTGCTGATGGTATGGGAGCACTGACCGCCATTTTTCTTTTCAGAAGGGACTTTGAGGGGCAAAACTATTTTGTACGGATCGCCATATCACACTGACAGTTAAACCTTGCAAAAGTGGTCTACAGATTATGAAATACAGAAAGACACTCACTCAAACACACTGCTCTGCCACTGACGATGGAAGCTTGAATATTAAAGCATGAAACTGATCTGCAACCCCACTATATATCACCACGTATCGTGTTGAAACAGTAAACACACAATTCTTATTCTATACGAAACAAAATCATCACTTCTGCATTCTGTATATAGCAAGCAACCATCATACACTCGTACATATACCACAAAGACAGATAGGATAAGCACATGGATCGTATAAAGTCCTCGCAGCACTAGATAATTACTGCGATGGCGACAGGTCATCCACCACAGACAACTTTCACAAGTCATCTGCCCCACACATGCACACCAGTCCGAAGTATGACCAGAGCACTCTCAGCGGACCGAGATCACGCTCTGAACTGTTGTACAAAGGCTGGCTCGGTTCCCCTTGGCACAAGGGCGTTACTGTTCTGGTCCCGACCTGCTTGCTTGCTTGCTTTCCACACCCATCTCCAGACTCTGGGATTACAAGAGTTTGCCAGAATATCATACCATATACGCAATACTTCTCGAAATCAAGCAAATAGCATTATGTCAGCGATCACTTGCACTGTGTAAGACTGAAGATATATAGTGGAAATTATTTTTCTAGATACCCAAAACTTTAGCGAGGTGGAGAGTGCTGTAAACCACTGAGTAACTAGAAACTTATCCAGTCTGCGAAAATCTTTACGCGAAAACTTGAAAAAAAAATAGAGGAAACTGATATTTCCACTTGTGAATACCAATGTTGGTGATATAACAGTTTACATATCGACCCTATAATTTACAAAGTCAACTGAGGTGCTTCTCATGTCTAGAGAACCAGCAAACTTGTCTTAAACCAGTCTTTCAGCTGCTAGATGCACGCACCACAATCTATGTTCTCTCAACCAAAGAAAGGCGAAGGTGGAACATGTGCAGAAGCAGTCAACCAGACAATTTAAATGGGAGAGTATAATGGTCCAACAAAAACACAAGTCCATATTGTATCTTCCCAAATTTCGGCAGAGAACATACATGATCATGAAGGCTATCCAAGACATAGTGAGTAGTGGTTCATTATTCAGCCATCTAGAGGGCGACACAGTTAAGTCAGCTACATTCCTGTACCCCAACCAATCTTTCCATTTGGACGGCTGCTGTCGTTAGCTTGAAATGTGACTCATTTCCGCCATAGGCGGTCCTTTTAAGGGAAGAATTTCCATGCAGACAAGCTGAGACGTCACAAAAGCTCCTACAACAACAATAGCAAATGTTAACTATTTCTGCGACACTTCATGATTTCCGAGAGAGATACTTAGCTCTTATTTATATAGTCATGAGACGTCAGTGTAACTCTGACAACCATTTAGTTGTGCCTGCGCAGGTGAGTCACTAGAGAAACATTTTGATGTGTAATTAGGCCAGCGCTGGTCTTGTAAATATGCACAGTGGCTAGGTAAACATGTGTGTGGCTGGAGGCATCTCTCATGTGGGATGGGCTGTCCCATTAGGATCAAATGGGCCAAATGGCTGTAAGCACTATGGGACCTAACATCTGAGGTCATCAGTCTCCTAGACTTAGAACTACTTAAACCTAACTAACCTAAGGACATCATACACATCCATGTCTGAGGTGGGATTCGACCCAGCGACCATAGCTGCAGCACGGTTCCAGACCGAAGCGCATAGAAACACTGAGCCACAGTGGCTGGCCCTGTTAGGATCGCTAGGAAGAATGCATCCTGTGTTATTCTGGGAAGAACTGCAGAAGATTTCTACAGCACATCTAGAGGGGGATTTAGCTCGTGACTACGTGTCATCGCACCAGCAAAGGTGCCTAGGTAAACACTTGTGCACAGTCAGAGGACTCTTCCATGTGGGACGGATTGGACCAGTGTGAGCGCACCACCCTAGCATGAGTGCCTTGGGAACTCTGTAGGGAAGAGTTCGAAAGTTTTTTTATGTACAATTAGTGTTTGTGCACTGCATTATTTTCGACTGTTTAAGCATTGTGAGCGTGTTTGTAGAGTGATATGCATGCATCATTTTATGACAGTTTTACGCATAGTGAATGTGTCTGTGCATCAGTAAACTGCATTATTTTGTAAACAGGGCTGTAGGCTGTGCAATGCGTTATTTCTACAGTTTATAATTAATGGGTGGGTTCGCAGAGTGTTTTACATGGATTATTTTGGCAATTTACGAGTTGTTTACGTATCTGTACATCAGTGTACTGCATTATTTCGATAGTTTATGGCCAGATTGCAGATCTGTAGGCTATTTATTGTGACCCAAAGCATGTCAGTGCGAGTGTTTTGTATTAGCATAATAAACTAAGTGAAATCCATGACTAAAGAAGTTGTTCCAACTTCCCACTGAAAACAAATAAAGTACACTCCTTCCTCTTTCCAGGACCTGGACACAGACTGAGTCCTTTTCCCTCTATTTTTCCCCAGTCCACCATGGGACGACAGCGCCCCCTGGTGGCAGTACTCTGTACTAGGTCAGTTCGTCTCTGGACCTCATTGTGAACACACTGGAAGGAGGTACTGCATATGACAACTGAAATTGTTTAAATAAACACTACATGCAAAATATAGACTTACATCCATCTTATCCAGCAGCCCAGCACAGGCTTAGTCCTTTTCCCGCCAATTCGAAGGAAGAGGAGGTGGTGGTTGGATTACTTAGGTTAGTTGAGGTAGGCAAAGTGACCTTTTTCCACCAAAATTTTCCCGCCATTTTTTTAGGTTGGTGAAGGTAGCCCAAGTGACCTTTTTTCCTGCCAAAATTTGCCCACCATTTTGTGTGGGACAGGTTGGGGGGGGGGGAGAGTGTTGGGAGGGGAGCGAGTTTGGTTAGTGTAGGTAGCCCAGTTCATCTATTTTTCCCATCAAAATTTGAACTTCCCGCCATGACGTCGTTGCGACGTTGCCACATGTGTCTCTGCAATCTTCGATGCGCCATCTTGAAATAATTTGGCAGCAATGCAGTGTTTGGCCGCACCGGCCTTGTCCTCCGTCTGTCTTATATGACTGGGAATAAAAATATATAGTATGGCACTGAAAGTGTTGTTAAGTCTCATAGGATAGAATAGGAGCTTTCTTAGAGTGGTAGGTAATGGACTGGTCTGTGTCTTGCAATTCTTGTTTTAGGGTATTGTGCTGTAACTACAGTGTTTAATTCAGTTTCTAGCGTTGCTGAAATGATCAACAGTCTACGGAATGTGAAATGTAGATTAAGAGTAAACCAAAGAAAGGCGAAACTAGGAGTTTTTCGTGTTTGCCATAGCACTTGTGGAGAGCAGCAAGTAGCACAGTTCTTTCAACAATAAAGAGAAATGCAGTAAAAGTGAGATCAGTGGCAAACTTACGAGCAGAATTGTACGGATCTCGTATTAGGTGAAATAAAATGATTCTGCTAACCTTCAGAACTGGATCTCAGGATGGGGCAGGATAGGGTTACGATTGTGGACGGGGTCGTAATCAGTTACTCTCGGTTGCACAACAAATACGTAAACTGTGTTTAAAGAAATTGAAATTTTAAAAACAATCTCTTAAGTAAACACAATTGACTGTATGATGGCTGAAGGCCTTATCAGAAGGAAAAATTATTGCTCCGCTGAAGGCCACACACAACTTCAAGTAACAAACGGCTGAAGGACTTATCAGAAAAGAAAGTAAAATTATTACTCGGCTGAAGGCCACAAACAATTTCAAATAACAAACGGCTGAAGGCCTGAATTAGATGACAGAAGAACACTTCCAAATAGCACACATTTCAACAAATACTTTGCTTTTAAAACAAATTTGCTTAAAAAAATTTTCAGTAAACCTGCTGAAGGCCTTATCACGAAAGAAGTGAAATTATTGCTCGGCTGAAGGCCACACCAACAATAAATAGAAAACTACAAGTATCCTTAAAACAAACATAACAATCAGGACAAGCAGTTCTTAGCAAGTGTTCCAAGGGTCGGCTTGCAAAGGTAACTCAAACATAAGATAGGGTGAGACAGGCAGCCAAGAGTTTTACTCACATAACAGGATGACAACTCAAACTAGGGGCAGCTTAAGCACCGATCGACCGACCAACTCACCAATGCGCCTAACCTCCGATCACCGGTACACGTTGGAATATTTTTAGGCAAGAGCAAAGAGACAGACATCACTACATCTTCAGAATACACCAAGGCCAAAGGAAACACTGGAACCAAGGTAGACCTCCTAAAATATATGCACAGTACAATACAAGAGGCTGTCGAGCTACACGCCGTGTCGGACAGCATCAACACGACGAGGAAAGGTACACTGCCGGAAAAGTACGCTAACCTCCAGGGCAGGTAACTGGGGCGTTAGCAGCCACAAGGTAGAAAATACCGCTGGTTGCATTTCACTAAAAAAAAGAAAATAATAAATTCAATGATGAATAACACATAGAGAGAGACGGCTGCAACATTTCACCGCCTCGGAACACTTCACTCGTTGCCGCCAGGCTCAGCGGCCCTGGAGGCAACAACCCGCCGACCAAAGGCGATATCTCAGAACAGTCGCGGTTGCATTAGCAGTTAACTCTTCACTCAACTTAAAACGTCCAGGGTTCGGTGTACAACGAAGTCGTCGCTTTCACAGCAACCCCTTCTCGATTCGGCAGTGGCCGCATGCCGCCAGCGGCCCTGGTAGTCGGCACAAACACGGAAAAGTCAGAAGCGGTAGGAAGACCAAATGTATGTCTTCCGCTGCGACGACCGACCGAACGACCAACCAACGGTCGTTCCCACTCAAGTCAGGCACGGGAAAGACCCCAGTATAAATCGTCGACTGACAACTTATTGCCATAAGGACATTTCGACGGGCAGACACACACACAGACACACACACACACACACACACACACACACACACACACACACACACACAGGTGAAAAAGAAAAGAAAAAAAAGAACGACATCGTCACTGTGAACGAAGTGACGATTGTACTGTGGATTTCGTTACTGCTTGGATTCTCCATAGCACGGTTTTGTGAGAGTTTATAGTCGGCTTGGCATCTTGTAGCGATTTTGATTTATCTTGTGATTTTCACGAATCATTGTGCTGCCCACAATTCAGGGATTACCGGTCTTTGTTGTGCACTGTAGCTGCACCAGTGTGCACATTCCTACTGCACAAATACTGTTAGCGTGGATCCCAGAAACTGACCGGAGAGCGGGGCCGTGGTTAGCACGGCTCGGGGCGCTATTAGACGGGGCAGGCGCGCGTGCTGATGGGCAGTGTGTGGCTGGCCGCTAATAAGACACGTGGCGGTGGCGCCGGCGGTCACGGTGAGCGCGTCTGCCGCAGATAACGCTGAACCAGCCCACTGCCACTCCGGGCCATGATCACTTAACGCCGCGATAAACCTACCGCAAGTCACGACCGCCTCGCTCCTGCCGCTGCCTTGTAATTATCCCCGCGTTATTACTTTCGGTGTAGCTACCAAGTGGCAGTGGGCGGGCTTGTCTACTGTCGCTCTTAATTTTAATGCGTAACGCTAGCGGCAGTCTGCCGCCTCAGCAGATCGCGCTAATGCACGCCGGCGCACTGGCGCTCGGTCTGGAGGGCGTAGTCGGTTCGAATCCTGGTAGCGGCAGAAATTTTCATCGCTAGACAGCCTGCTCGTTAACATACATCTTGACAACTCTGTGCAATGCGGAACAGACCACTAGATTCACGAGAAAGCCGGGTTGTCACTAAGAAAGAAGGCGTGACGGGGGGGAGGGGGGGTGTTCTGATGTCTGAAGAGGAGCGGTAACAACAGAATGGGTAGGTCAGGAGAGTTCATTGACTTCGATTGTGAATTTGTCATTAAATGTCGGCCGGCCGCTGCGACCGAGCGGTTCTAGGCGTTTCAGTCTGGACCGCGCGACCGCTACGGTCGCAGGTTCGAATCCTGCCTCGGGCATGGATGTGTGTGATGTCCTTAGGTTGGTTAGGTTTAAGTAGTTCTAAGTTCTAGCGAACTGATGATCTCAGATGTTGAGTCACATAGTGCTCAGAGCCATTTTAACCATTTTGATTAAATGTCTTCTAGTAAGAGATCCCGCAGGGACATCTCGGTCCCCCTAAAGCTGCTCAAGTGAACTGGTGGTGATGCGATTGTGAAGTGGAGACGTGAAGGAATAAACACGGCTTAACCAAGACCAAGCAGTATGAAGATGGTATCTGTTCTTTCGGACATGTCAGAAAGAACAGATACTATCTTCATATACACTACTGGCCATTAAAATTGCTACACATAAATGGGTATTCACTGGACAAATATATTATACTAGAACTGACATGTGATTACATTTCCACGCAATTTAGATACATAGATCCTGAGAAATCAGTACCCAGAACAACAACCTCTGGCCGTAATAACTACCTTGATACGCCTGGGCATTGAGTCAGACAGAGCTTGGATGGCGTGTACAGGTACAGCTGTCCATGAAGCTTCAACGCGATACCACAGTTCATCAAGAGTAGTGACGGGCGTATTGTGACGAGCCAGTTGCTCGGCCACCGTTGACCAGAAGTTTTCAATTGGTGAGAGATCTGGAGAAAGTGCTGGCCAGGGCAGCAGTCGAACATTTTCTGTATCCGGAAAGGCCCGTACAGGACCTGCAACATGCGGTCGTGGATTATCCTGCCGAAATGTAGGGTTTCGCAGGGATCGAATGAAGCGTAGAGCCACGGGTCGTAACACATCTGAAATGCAACGTCCACTGTTCAGAGTGCCGTCAATGCGAGCAAGAGGTGACCGGGATCTGTAACCAATGGCACCCCATACCATCATGACGGGTGATACGCCAGTATGGCGATGACGAATACACGCTCCCAATGTGCGGTCACCGCGATGTCGCCAAACACGGATGCGACCATCATGATGCTGTAAACAGAACCTGGATTCATCCGAAAAAATGACGTTTTTCCATTCGTGCAACCAGTTTCATCGTTGAGTACACCATCGCAGGCATTCCTGTCTGTGATGCAGCGTAAAGGGTAACCGCAGCCATGGTCTCCGAGCTGCTGCAAACGTCCTCGAACTGTTCGTGTAGATGGTTGTTGTCTTGCGAACGTCCCCATCTGTTGATCCAGGGATCGAGACGTGGCTGCACGATCCGTTACATCCATGCGGATAAGACGCCTGTCATCTCGACTGCTAGTGATACGAGGCCGTTGGGATCCAGCACGGCGTTCCGTATTACCCTCCTTAAGCCAACGATTCCATATTCTGCTAACAGTCATTGGATCTCGACCAACGCGAGCAGCAATGTCGCGAAACGATAAACCGCAATCGCGATAGCCTGCAATCCGACCTTTATCAAAGTCGGAAACGTGATGGTACACATTTCTCCTCCTTAAACGAGGCATCACAACAACGTTTCACCAGGCAACGCCGGTCAACTGCTGTTTGTGTATGAGAAATTGGTTGGAAACTTTCCTCATGTCAGCACGTTGTGGTTGTCGCCACCAGCGCCAACCTTGTATGAAATGCTTGAAAAGTTAATCATTTTGCATATCACAGCATCTTCTTCCTGTAGGTTAAATTTCGCGTCTGTAGCACGTCATCTTCGTGATGTAGCAAATTTTAATGGCCAGTACTGTACTTAAGGCTGACCGGCCTTTACCTTCTTCTTCTGTGCTGGATGAATACCCACTGCCGGAACTCTTATGGGACTCGGTAAAATTGTCTGCCGCGAGTAATGAGTGTAAATGGGCAGGGGCACTATCAGTGCAGTGTGTGGACATTACGTTGGGATTGTGGGTCTCACAGGGAACGTGCTAGGGATAAATCCCTGCAGTCACACTATCCTCTGTGCCCTCGGTGGCTCAGATGGATAGAGCGTCTGCCACGTAAGCAGGAGATCCCGGGTTCGAGTCGCAGTTGGGGCACACATTTTCAACTGTCCCCGTTGATGTATATCAACGCCTGTCGACAGCTTAGAGTCTTGATTTCATTATCGTTTCAAGACCAAGCAGACCTTATGCACTGGCGGACATTGGTTGTTGAGCGTTGCAGAGAGTCGTTGTAAAAAAAAGTACATGAAGTCATCGGAAGAAATGGGTCAAATGGCTCTGAGCACTATGGGACTTAACTTCTAAGGCCATCAGTCCCCTATAGCTTAGAACTACTTAAACCTAATTAACCTAAGGACATCACACACATACATGCCCGAGGCAGGATTCGAATCTGCGACCGCAGTGGTCTCGCGGCTCCAGACTGTAGGCCTAGAACCGCTCGGCCACCCCGGCCCGCCAGTCATCGGAAGAAATGGCTTGTGAGTTCAAAAGAGCTACCAGATGTCCAGCTGGCACAATGATTGTGCTTAGGAACTTAATAAGAACGGGGTAGATTGGTTGAGCAGCTCCGCATAAGCCACAAATTTCTGTAATCAACGCTAAGCGACGCTGCAGATGGTGTAAAGAGGGACGTCACTGGACAGTGGATGACTCGAAGCGGATTATCTGGAAAGATGAATCACACTATACCCTGCGTCCTTCCAATCGAAGGGTTTGCGTTTTCACCTGTCATCAGGATGTTACCTGCCATCATGTGTAGTGCCGCCAGTGAAGTACAGAGGAGGCGGTTTTACGGCACAGAGGAATTTTTCTTGTTTACGGTGTGGTCCTCTACATGTGCAAGAAAAATGCGGAAGGATATGAACAAATTTTATAGCATTGTGTACTACGTACAGTAAAGGAACGCTTTGGAGGCAACGATTGTTTGTATCAGCTCGGTAATGCACGTTGTCATAAGCGCCATAAGCGAGAAAATGCTATTTCGACAATACAATTCCTGAAATGGACCAGCCTGCCGGGATATTCGACCTGAACTGCACAGTCCGCCTTTGGGATGAATTAGAAAGTCGGCTTCTGTCCAGACCGCAGCGTCTAATGTCACTACCGTCTCTAGAGCTCCTGTATCATAGGATCAACCGTCCACCATGTTTTTCCCAAATCTGGGGATTAGGCAATGTTTAGTTTGTATATGCTTAGCCTATTTACGCAACTTTACAATATTTCTTATAAAATATTTGATCTTACATGTATGAAGTGTACAGAACAGTAATTAATGTGCATAGAGGTATTAAGAAGGCCCTTTAGAAAAATTGAAACGTAATAGTATATGACTATAGAAGTGTAGGTTCCGAACTTGTGTGGTAGTTTGTAAATATTAAATGTAACGAGTCAAGAAATCAGAACCAGTGCCTTCAAATATGGGTGTTATGCAGTAACAACCTGTGGCAATTTACTTGTTTCTGTCAGTATAAAGGCATTTGCAAAAGTGGTGTTTATTTTTTATTTGTAAGAAGGTAGAATTGTGCATATGGAATTCACGTTGTTATTAAATGTCATTATTAGCACAAAAATAAGACAGAAAATTTGTTGTTTGTGGAGGTATGGTAAAGCTTCATTCTTAGCAAGATTATGTTACATGTGCAGGTTCCATAATCACTCGACCTATCATAATTATAAGCGTGGACCATTTTAATCCATAATGTGGAATACATAGGGGTAGAGATGAGATACAGCAAAATATTCTAGATAAAAGTTGTAGGTCTCAAAGAGGATCACGCATCGAAAATAATGGCGGTGACCATGAACGTGATTTTCAAGGTGATTTGGAGGTTACAGTCATTTTTTTAAAACTGGAACCAAAATATTTGATTTACCATTTGAAAAGAGTGGTAAATTTTACGTATGAGATGATACATTATTCAAGGTCATGGCAAGGTTCAGTGAAGGTCAAATAAGCAAATATTCTTTTAGTTCTCGTAGGGACTAACTCGGAATAGATGAGGGGTGCAGCAAAATAGGTACAATGTTAGATGTAAATTGGAAGGGTCGTAATGGGTCACGTATCTTATCTTTACCAATAACCATGATCTTCAAGGTAATTATCAAAGGTCATTCGAAGGTGAAGTTTTGTTTCATGAAAACCACTACTCGTGACATCGAATTTGGAAAGAGCGAACAGAGGTTTAAACTTTAAATTTCAGTTAACGTATTTGTTGGCAAAAATAAAAACATCACAACGTATAAACGTTATTGTGGCTTTTGCAAGACAGAACAAACATAAATAAAACGTAGATCATTGATTAACAAGTCGTCGAGTGAGTCCCCTCACTTCTCATTCCTCGGGATGTCTTTTCCAATTTCCACTTATCATTTTATTTCGCTGTATCCCTCTTCTATTCCAAGCTAATCGCTATTAGAACAAAAAACATACTTGCCTCTTTGACTGTCGCTGAACCTACCCATGATCCTCAATAATGTATCATTTTATACATAAAATTTGCCACTTTTTTCAAATCTTAAATCAAATGTTAAGGTTATCATTTAAAAAATCAGTAACCTCCTTATCACCTTGAAAGTCACACTCAAGGTCACGGCCATTAATACGAATACTTGATCCTATTTGGCACGTACAACTTTTATCTAAAACACTTTGCTATATTTCTTCTCCATCCCGATTTATGTCCCATTATGGATTAAAATGATCCACCTGTGTAAGAAATGGGGTTAAGTGTTATTCAGTTTGTGTATATATGTTTATGATAACAGTGTATACATAACAATAAATATTCCCCTCCAATTTGCTAATTGCGAAAATATTTCACGAACCGAAAAAATTTATGATGAACTACTTGAGTATAGATTTCGACAGGGGGAAGAAACGTAATTGGATACAACTGGTTTCGTGTGTATAACTACTTTCATTAACACATACTTCCAGTACACAATCGTGCGCCGGGTCCTGCTTCCCAGTTGTCTCCGCGGCAATTTATGGCCCATATTTTTCTTCGTTCGGGGTCGCTTGGAAATCTAAACTCGCGAAAATCATTTTTGCAATGGCTAGTGCAGTTTATAACTGAGCAGCCACCCATATTTGTGATGAATCCTTCAATGTATTTAATTAGGATCCTTCACTCACATCGTGACTGATATGAAAACAAGTACGAATATCCTACACTTTGTGGGAAACATGGGTACAACAATAAAAACCTTCTCTGGTTTTGACTCGTGAGGAAGAACCGGCTGCCATTCCTCCACAGGCATTCAGACTCCTCAGTGAAAGCGTCCCCAGTAGATGCTAAGAGTGGAAGCATCTCACATTAATGTCCAGTAATAAGTGTGCAGTTACTTTTGATCAGACAGCATACGGTAGACATTGAATCTATTGACCTGACAGACAATGTTACTTGTAACTTCAAACCTTTTGCATGTGATGCAGTTACCTGCAGTGTAATGGCCTCTGAAAAAATCTGCACAAATCTTCAGTCAGATCTGGATAGGATCTTCAAATGCTCGGATATTTAAAACTGTGTCCGTCTGATTAGCTGAGTGGTTCCGCCGGCACGTAGCTAAGCTTGTTCGGTCAGAGGGTTAGCCGCCCTCTGTAATAAAAAAAAAAAGAAACTGAGTTAATAGAACGACGATGAACTTGAACAAGCGTCATAAGACGTCCGCTCCGAACAAACAGAGCGAACAATCCCGAACAAAATGAGATAAAAAAGAAAATGGTTCCATGCTTGCCTCCCATGCAGCGGGCCCAGGTTCGATTCCCGGCCGGGTTGGAGATTTTCTCCGTTCGTGGACTGGGTGTCGTGTTGTCCTCATCATCATTTCGTCCTCATCATCGGCACGCGAGTCGCCCAATGTGGCGTCGACTGTAATAAGACTCCCACTCGGCGGCCGAACTTCCTCGGATGGGGCCTGCCGGCCGGCAATGCCATACGATCATTTCATTTTTCATGTAAAACTGCGAATTTCATAAAACATTAAAGGTAACAGAGGGTGTTGTACCTTGGGACACTTGGAAAATTTTCAGCTGTTATAGAAGCCAAATACATCTTCTTATTCCATTTGAAATAATAGTATCTACATTTTGGGTGCTGCACTGTTTTTCTGATATAACAAAAATTACTCTGTAAAACTAAGATTTTTCCAAATGTGAAAAACTGTTCCAAGGTTCAACATTGTCATATGCCTAGGAACAAATACATTAACCCTGTCCACGAGCCCTGACGGACCCATCGTTACCTAACGACCGCCGTGTCATCATGTGCCAGTGGTGTAAGTGGCTGCGGTATGGAGGAGCGGGGGTGTTCAGCAGACCGTTCTCCCGGCCGTTGTCAGTTTTCACGACCTGGAGCCGCCACTACTCTGGCATCACGAGGCTGAGTGCCCACCGTTCCAGTCCATCCACCAAGCAGAACTCCCTGGCAGGGGAATAGAAGCCGGGTCCTTCACATGGCAGGCAGCCACGCTGAGGAACAAATAATCGGTTCCTTTTAAACTGTTGCAATTCAGAAAATCTTGTTAGTAGTCTACAGGATGAAAAGTATTTAAACCGACAAACTCTGGGAGGTTGTAGGGGACATCAAAACAAATATTATTCCCTAATGTCATTTTTTCCTATGAGGAGTATTTAATCCGGTGGAGGTCGTTGTTAGAGGCCGTATTACGATATTCAGTTGTTAGAGGGCGTATTACGCTCTTCAGTTGTAGGTAACTGCTGTCCACCAGTGTAGTAGTGCATTCTCTTTGTTTACTAATGGAGCAAAACACCTGGAGTGAGTGCACTGATATGGTTGGTGCGTACTGGTAGCAGTTACTTCTGTAAAATATCTGGGAGTATGCGAGCGGAACGATTTGAAGTGGAATGATCACATAAAATTAATTGTTGGTAAGGCGGGTACCAGGTTGAGATTCATTGGGAGAGTCCTTAGAAAATGTAGTCCATCAACAAAGGAGGTGGCTTACAAAACACTCGTTCGACTTATACTTGAGTATTGCTCATCAGTGTGGGATCCGTACCAGATCGGGTTGACGGAGGAGATAGAGAAGATCCAAAAAAGAGCGGCGCGTTTCGTCACAGGGTTATTTGGTAAGCGTGATAGCGTTACGGAGATGTTTAGCAAACTCAAGTGGCAGACTCTGCAAGAGAGGCGCTCTGCATCGTGGTGTAGCTTGCTCGCCAGGTTTCGAGAGGGTGCGTTTCTGGATGAGGTATCGAATATATTGCTTCCCCCTACTTATACCTCCCGAGGAGATCACGAATGTAAAATTAGAGAGATTCGAGCGCGCACGGAGGCTTTCTGGCAGTCGTTCTTCCCGCGAACCATACGCGACTGGAACAGAAAAGGGAGGTAATGACAGTCGCAAGTAAAGTGCCCTCCGCCACACACCGTTGGGTGGCTTGCGGAGTATAAATGTAGATGTAGATGTACTACATCCTAATCGCCGTATCCCGCATCATACGACCTTTGCTGCTGTGTACCAACGTCTGCATGAGACCGAGTCATTTAGCAGATTACCGGCACATTTCATTCGTCGTGTGTGTCGATTCCTGGACCGACGGTTCCCAGAAACGTGGATTGGCAGAGGTGGTCCTGTACCATGGCCTGCTCGATCCACAGATATGTCCCCTCTGGACTTTTTTATGTGGGGAGAGATGCGCAACCTTGTTTACGTAACTCCTGTTGCATCAGAAGAGGATCTGGTTGCCTGGATAGTAGTAGCAGCAGCAGGAACAATTCAGGATACTTCTGGGGTTTTTGCCCGTGTCAGACCGAACATGATGCGACGGTGTACCCTTTGTTTACGTCTCAATGGAGGCATTTTTGAAAATCTACTGTAATTGAAATTGGGTTGTGTTAATGTGTTGTCTCTTGGTCATAAAAAAATGGAAAAGTGTTTGTTGGTTTAATTAATTTGCCGCCAGAGAAATCTTCCTCTAGCGGTTTAAATACTCCTCATAGGAAAAAAATGACATTAGGGAAAAATATTTGTTTTGATGTCCCCTACAACCTCCCAGAGTTTGTCGCTTTAAATACTTTTCACCCTGTATATGTTAAATTACTATTCTATTACACACGTCCGGCCATCCTGATTTAGGTTTTCCGTGATTTCCCTAAATCGCTCCAGGTAAATGCCGGGATGGTCCCTCTGAAAGGGCACGGCCGACTTCCTCCCCAGTCCTTCCCTAATCCGATGAGACCGATGACCCCGCTTTTGGTCTCTTTCCCCAAACAACCCAACCAACCCAACTACTACACACGTCCGCAAGTGGTTCGTTACTTTTCTCAGATAAGATGGGAAGCTATGTTATAAGACATATACTGACGTCGTAAGCTTTTGTTAGGGCAGAGTACGCGACACGACTGGAAGAATCCTTGATTTTGTTTTCTGTGGTGTGTGAAGAGAATGGCACTGATGATAACTTTACAGTCAACGAAGGCAGCAGTCCGTCACATTCCCAAACAATCTCGTTGGTTATCTCCCTTGCCTCTAGCAGATGGGAAAAACTCACGCAATATTTCCCGGCGTCCAGTGAGCAAACTGACGGCGAGTTCGTGGAAGCACGCGATGAAATCAGATAAAAACTGGAGATCTGCGGCGCTTCCTAGTGATCGCGCTGCGACGCATTGGTTGGAAGTGGCGTTAATGAGGGAGATGGCTGCTGCGTTTTGGAAGCCAAAATGATAGACTGCTGGAATAAGTCGAGGGCACTAGACTACGCGAAGCGTCTCTCCGCAGCGCACACCCATTGCAGTTGCGTCAGGTAAAGCATCTCTACTGAAATCAGCTGCGAAACTACATTAGTAACCTTTGCACTGTGAAAAGAACTGTGCTTACGTTGTTATTAAGGACTTAGATATTCATCTCCCCTGGTAACGGTTCTGATACTTACGTTTACCTTCACACGTGGTATAATCAATTAAAACATATTTTTACTAAAAATCAAATGTCGGTTGTCTTTTATAATATGCGCTTCCGTTTATAATACGCTTCACCAACGCTCATATACAGGGTGGTCAGGATCAGTCCGAAACGTTTGTATGGGTGTTGCAGGGTAGGTTCCCTGAGAAACAATTGTTAAGAATCGCTAGTTAATTAGCATTCGAGTTAACCTATCAGGCTCTCGCGTGTGGAAATTCAAGGGACCCGCCAGATAAAATTAGCGTCAGTTGTTCTCATAGCATAGATGACACCCCCCGAGACTGTTCAGCCTTTGGTTAGGGTTCCACTCTTACTACCGTCTCATGCCTCATTTTTGTATCGCTCTCTTGTTCGGATTTAGCAAACAAAACGACGGACACGTTAGGCTCCACCGTCTCCGGCGAGCCGCTTGAAATTGCCTGCGCCACGGCAGAGGCTTTGGTTGTAGAAGTATGCATTTTAGCTGCTCAGGAAACGGTCCACCTCGGAAATCATCTCTTCGTTATTGTGGAAATCACTGGTTTCATCATCCGAGGAATGAAGAATAAGTCGCTGGGTGCTACGTTCGGAGGAGAATATTGGAGGGAGGATTGGTACGAGGGTGAGGTAAAATTTGGTAGCATAAGGAAGTAGCATGTGTGTCTATGTCCTGTGCAGAATTATCTGGCGTTGTTGTGGAGAGCTGTCGTAAACATGGTGCAGCTCAGCATGGATTGTTGCAGCCGGTTTCTTTTACATCCTGCAGCAGCATGCTACGCTGCTGTAACGTGGGAACTTCTGTGTGCAACTAACTGCATAATTTCCAGTCAGTAGATGTCAAAACATTGAGACAATCGTCATCACCGATTTCGTTCAGATGTATCGTATGTCGAGGGTGGCCAGAAATGAATGTCACAGAAGTGGGAAATCCAGGTGACCAAGCGTCTAGAAAAAAAGTAGCATCTTTGGTGTCGGTCGGGCGCGGCATGAGTTGTTCATGTCAGCGTAGTTTCCGGACCACGGGAGGCGTTGCGGAAAGAGTGCAGATCGGTAAGCCGGAAGTCGCACTATCAAGTCCGTAAGCGGCAACTTTTTTTTTATTTTAAAATTTTGGGTGAATAACACATCAAGTAAATCAAAATAATCCTAAATATTTTGTACTTATTAATATTTTCATAAAAGACATGAAAAGAAAAGACAAAGGAAAATATGGACTGCAAATAAATTTCCAAGGAAGGTTTGCACTTATCGCGTCCACGAGGGCTCTGCAAATAACTTGCCAAGAAGAGGTCGTAATTACGGCGTACAGTACTTCATATTCTCTTAGTTTCATTTTGACCTTCGAACAGACATCGGCAGCTGCACGGGAATAATAGGTTCCCGGTGCATATTATCTGAAATCGAACTTGCGAGCTCTCGATACCAAACGCACTCCGCTAGCGCAACTTTGCGACGTCTGCTTTTATTGTCAAGTAAAGAATTTGATCAAAAACTTTCACAATTGCTCTTATCAAGAGAGGAAAAGCAATCACATCCTGAGAGGACTGCATCAAAACATACTCCATTGTACATCACCAGCTATCCTCGCAAATATTTGGCGAAATGATGCGTTACTCGTACTTTGCTCCCAAACAGTGCGATCATTGAGGACCTTTTATGCCGTGAAAATCACTGCTTCCCCAGTTTTACGACGAATATCAGCCCAGCACCTGTAAATCATCAACTGTAAAATAATAAAAGTATCGAATTTGAAATACGAAGTTCTCGTATATGCTTTACAATCCCTTCCTGGAAATTTATTTGCAATCCCAAATTTTCCTTTGCCTTTCCTATTTATACCTTTTACGAAAATATTAAAAAATACAGAGTACTGAGCATTTTTTCGATTTGTTTGCACTGTCAGTCACGTAAAAATTAAAAATTAAAAGAGATTTCCCACATAGTGACTTCAACCGGCGATCCTCGAATTACCGTTATGTACTCTTTCTTCTGCGCCGGAAGCTGCATGGAAACTTACGAGTTCCTCGTATAGGCTCTGGAGACCCAAGGGATGCCGACCGGCCGCCGTGTCATCCTCTGCTATGCGGCGTCATGCACATGCGGTATGACGTGGCATGTGGTCAGCACACCGCTCTCCCGATCGTTTTGTCGATTTCCTAGACTTTGAAGCAGTTAATTCTGAAGCAAGTAACTCGTCAGTTGACATCACGAGGTTGAGTGCGCTCCATACCGGTATACCCACAGAAGTAATAGAACTGGGAATCGAACCAGCGTCCTCTGCATAGCAGTCATCTGCGCTGAGCACTCATATGAGCTAAGATAAATGGTTCATCCCTTGACCGACCCGCGTCAAAAATACTGTTTTTTCCTAAGACTTGGCCATTTGCAGCTTCCCGTTCTGTCACTTCCATTTCTGGCCAACCCCTGAATAACCGCAAATCTGGACGACATCGGTCACAACGAGGAGGCGCGGATCACTTGTGAGTGTGACCAGGCCGCAGTGTACTACGAGCTTTCAGTTCAAACAGGAAAGCTCTGGATGCATGCTTTCCCCTAACTAGAACTCTTTCAGAAAGTGGTGTTGGTGGGCACAACTTTCACGAAAGCAATATTCGCCATAGATGGATAGCTACAGCGTCCGCGAATTACTCGTAACATTCTTGGTAGAATTTAATACGTAGTCTGCGCGATGAAGCCATTGGATGGAGAGTAATAACGTCCGAAGCAATCAGAGGATATCGTGGTGTGACCGCAACGGGAGATTAGCTTTCTGCGTTCCCTCCTTCCGTGCGCGCGATGCAAGCCTTGTCGGAATTCCACGTATCAGGTCATCTGAATGACGAGTAACGGGGGTAATCAGAACCAACGAGCAATTAAGGGCCACAGCAGCAGTTACGCTTTGGTAGTAAAGATCATTCCGCCTACAAATAGATAAGTTCTCTTAGGCTCGTTCTACAAAGTGAATCTGTAATACTTTATTGCATTTTTCTTCTTTTTTTGTGAAAGTTGCTGTATTTGGACGGGTTACTCCTGTAACTGAAATATCAGATCTGAAGATGGTTCTGAATGAACCGAAACCGGTCATATGAATTAAAAAAAAAATGCAATCAAGACGGATTATAAGTAACATTATACAGGGTGATTCAAAAAGAATACCACAACTTTAAAAATGTGTATTTAATGAAGGAAACATAATACAACCTTCTGTTATACATCATTACAAAGAGTATTTAAAAAGGTTTTTTTTTCACTCAAAAACAAGTTCAGAGATGTTCAATATGGCCCCCTCCAGACACTCGAGCAATATCAACCCGATATTCCAACTCGTTCCACACTCTCTGTAGCATATCAGGCGTAACAGTTTGGATAGCTGCTGTTATTTCTCGTTTCAAATCGTCAATGGTTGCTGGGAGAGGTGGCCAAAACACCATATCCTTAACATACCCCCATAAGAAAAAATCGCAGGGGGTAAGATCAGGGCTTCTTGGAGGCCAGTGACGAAGTGCTCTGTCACAGGTAAGTGCCAATGTGGTGGCGCT
The DNA here is from genome assembly GCF_021461385.2 of Schistocerca piceifrons. Taxonomy (NCBI): domain Eukaryota; kingdom Metazoa; phylum Arthropoda; class Insecta; order Orthoptera; family Acrididae; genus Schistocerca; species Schistocerca piceifrons. The sequence continues at coordinate 324,202,239 of NC_060140.1, forward strand.
CCATCCTGCTCCATCGAGCTGAGGGAACAGCCAATTCTCTAACATCTCCAGATACTGTAGTCCAGTTACAGTAGCACCTTCGAAGAAAAAGGGACCAAAAACTTTATTGGCTGAAATGGCACAGAAAACGTTCACCTTAGGCGAGTCACGTTCATACTGAGTTGTTTCCAGCGGATTCTCAGTGCCCCATATACAGACATTGTGACGGTTGACTTTCCCGTTAGTGTGGAAAGTTACTTCATCACTAAACACAATATTTGAAACGAAAGATTCATCTGTTTCCATTTGAGCAAGGATAAAATCACAGAAATCGATTCTTTTAATCTTATCAGCTGCAGACAGTGCTTGAACCAATTTCAGACGATAAGGTTTCATAACTAACCTTTTTCGTAGGATTCTCCATACAGTTGATTGTGGAATTTGCAGCTCTCTGCTAGCTCTGCGAGTCGATTTTCCTGGGCTGCGAACAAATGCTTGCTGGATGCGTGCTACATTTTCATCACTCGTTCTCGGCCGTCCAGAACTTTTCCCTTTGCACAAACACCCATTCTCTGTAAACTGTTTATACCAACGTTTAATACACCACCTATCAGGAGGTTTAACACCATACTTCGTTCGAAATGCACGCTGAACAACTGTCGTCGATTCACTTCTGCCATACTCAATAACACAAAAAGCTTTCTGTTGAGCGGTCGCCATCTTAGCATCAACTGACGCTGACGCCTAGTCAACAGCGCCTCAAGCGAACAAATGTACAACTAAATGAAACTTTATAGCTCCCTTAATTCGCCGACAGATAGTGCTTAGCTCTGCCTTTTGTCGTTGCAGAGTTTTAAATTCCTAAAGTTGTGGTATTCTTTTTGAATCACCCTGTACAATCACTGATTGCTGCTATCCCATTAGACATTATGTCTGTTTTTGTAATACTTTAAGCGGTATGGGAAGCGCAGACTTATATATTCTATGTTAAGAAGATTAGGTTTTATCGTCATGGTGATGACGACATCAGTAGATTTCGTATACGCCATCAAAGGGGAAGGAAATCGAACATGCCCTTTTTAAACGAACCATTTCGTCACTTGCTGTAAGCGACTTACGAAAATCACAGAAAACCCAAATATGGCTGATGGGGATCTGAAGAACGTTCCTCAAGGAAGCTATCCCAGAGCCGGCACCACATCTTACAGGGTGGAAATTATTGAACATTATGAAATTAAATCGTCATAACTTTTGAACGGTTTGCGTTAGGACGTTCAAATTGCACGATTGGCCGCTGGGCATGATGGGAAATAGTATGCGAATTATGGTTTGTTTATCGACGAAGCCCACTTTCATTTGGATAGGTTCGTCAATAAGCAAAACTGGCGTATGTTTTTGTGACGTGCAACATCCAGTCACGGAACGATCAGTGCGATATTTCTTGATGGCACGGTGACTAACGAAAGGTACGTGAAGGTTTAGGAAGATGATTTCATCCCCATCGTCCAAAGTGACGCCGATTTCGACAAGATGATGTGGTTCATTCTAGACGGAGCTCGACCCCCTCGATCACGAGAGTTGTGTCCTGGAGGAGCACTTTGAGGATCGCATTCTGTCGCTGGGGCATCTAGACGTCATTGGCACTGGCCTGGATTGGCCGCCAAATCATCCAGATCTGAACACATGCGAATCCTTTTTGTGGGGCTATGTTAAAGATAAGGTGTACAACAATAATCCCAAAACCACTACTGATCTGAAAACAGCCATTCAGGATATCATCGAAAGCGTCTATGTTCTGACACTTCAGAGGGTCATGAAGACTTTCGCTGTTCGTGTGCCATCGCCAATGATGGCAGGCATATCGAACATGTCATAATCTAAATCCGAATATCTGTGGTGACAATGGTTCAAATGGCTCTGAGCACTATGGGACTCAACTGCTGAGGTCATTAGTCCCTTAGAACTTAGAACTAGTTAAACCTAACTAACCTAAGGACATCACAAGCATCCATTCCCGAGGCAGGATTCGAACCTGCGACCGTAGCGGTCTTGCGGTTCCAGACTGCAGCGCCTTTAACCGCACGGCCACTTCGGCCGGCATCTGTGGTGACGATTACATGTTGAATAAAGTATGTGCATGCCGTAGTTTGTAGCTAATTCAGAGCCGGTCGCTGTGGCCGAGCGGTTCTAGGCGCTTCAAATGGTTCAAATGGCTCTGAGCACTATGGGACTTAACTTCTGAGGTCATCAGTCCCCTAGAACTTAGGTCCTAAGGACATCACACACACCCATGCCATAGGCAGGATTCTAACCTGCGACAGTGGCGCAGCTCTAGACTCTAGCGCCTAGAACCGCTCGGCCACTCTGGCCGGCTAGGCGCTTCAGTGCGGAACCGCGCTGCTGCTGCGGTCGCAGGTTCGAGTCTTGCCTCGGGCATGGATGTGTGTGATGTCGTTAGGTTAGTTAGGGGGAAGTTTGGGGGAAGTGGCAACAAAACGACTATTCACGTTGGTGTGTAGAGTATATGAGTCTGGCGATATACCAACTGACTTTTGGAAAAGCATCATCCTCACAATTCCGAAGACGGCAAGAGCTGACAAGTGCGAGAATTATCGCACAATCAGCTTAACAGCTCATGCATCGAAGCTGCTTACAAGAATAATATACAGAAGAATGGAAAAGAAAATTGAGAATGAGCTAGGTGACGATCAGTTTGGCTTTAGGAAAAGTAAAGGAACGAGAGAGGCAATTCTGACGTTACGGCTAATAATGGAAGCACGGCTAAAGAAAAATCAATACACTTTCATAGGATTTGTCGACCTGGTAAAAGCGTTCGACAATATAAAATAGTGCAAGCTGTTCGAGATTCTGAAAAAAGTAGGGGTAAGCTATAGGGAGAGACGGGTCATATACAATATGTACAACAACCAAGAGGGAATAATAAGAGTGGACGATCAAGAACGAAGTGCTCGTATTAAGAAGGGTGTAAGACAAGGCTGTAGCTTTCGCCCCTACTCTTCAATCTGTACATCGAGGAAGCAATGATGGAAATAAAAGAAAGGTTCAGGAGTGGAATTAAAATACAAGGTGAAAGGATATCAATGATACGATTCGCTGATGACATTGCTATCCTGAGTGAAAGTGAAGAAGAATTAAATGATCTGCTGAACGGAATGAACAGTCTAATGAGTACACAGTATGGTTTGAGAGTAAATCGGAGAAAGACGAAGGTAATGAGAAGCAGTAGAAATGAGAACAGCGAGAAACTTAACATCAGGATTGATGGTCACGAAGTCAATGAAATTAAGGAGTAAAATAACCAATGACGGACGGAGCAAGGAGGACATCAAAAGCAGACTCGCTATGGCAAAAAAGGCATTTCTGGCCAAGAGAAGTCTACTAATATCAAATACCGGCCTTAATTTGAGGAAGAAATTTCTGAGGATGTACGTCTGGAGTACAGCATTGTATGGTAGTGAAACATGGACTGTGGGAAAACCGGATCAGAAGAGAATTGAAGCATTAGAGATGTGGTGCCATAGAAGTATGTTGAAAATTAGGTGGACTGATAAGGTAAGGAATGAGGAGGTTCTACGCAGAATCGGAGAGGAAAGGAATATGTGGAAAACACTGATAAGGAAAAGGCACAGGATGATAGGACATCTGCTAAGTCATGAGGGAATGACTTCCATGGTACTAGAGGGAGCTGTAGAGGGCAAAAACTGTAGAGGAAGACAGAGGTTGGAATATGTCAAGCAAATAATTGGGGACGTAGGTTGCAAGTGCTACTCTGAGATGAAGAGGTTAGCACAGGAAAGGAATTCGTGGCGGGCCGCATCAAACCAGTCAGTAGACTGATGACAAAAAAAAAAAAAAAAAAAAAAAAGATTTAAGTAGTTCTAAGTCAGGGGAATGATGACCTCAGATGTTAAGCCCCATAGTGCTTAGAGCCATTTGAACTAATTCAGATTTTTTTTTTCATACAGTTCATTAAATGTCACCCTGCACTTGCATACCACTGTAGTAAGAGAGCAGTGTGTGGCTGGCCGAGCATTATTATCCATCAGATGAAATATGGGTTTATATCCACCACGAAATAAATGAGCATACAATTTTAGGATGTCATCCCTGTAAACCGCAGGTGTAGTGTACTGTAGGAAACACATCCAATGGAATTCATTCTTCCAAAAAGATGCCACCTCTAACGAAGAAAAGCAGTGATGCCACCGAATCCACAATATTCACAAGCTAGTAACATGTCCCAAGGTTGCGCCACGAAGGAATTATCCGAATGGGACGGAAATGGGTAGACGTGATCTGCATGTACTGATAAACAAATGATTTACAATTTCAGAAAAACTGAATGATTTATTCAAGAAACAGAATTTCACAAATTGAGCAAGTCAGTAACGCGTTGGTCCACCTCTTGCCTTGAAGTTCCCGTATTTCGGCTTGGCATTGATTGATACAGCTGTTGGATACCCTCCTGAGGGATATTGTACCAAATTCTATCCAACTGGCGTGTCAGATCGTCAAAATCCCGAGATGGTTGGAGAGCCTTGCCCATAATGCTCCGAACGTTCTCAGTTCAATTTGAGGAGAGATCCGACGACGTTGCTCGCCAATGTAGGATTTGTCAAGCACGAAGACAAGCAGTACAAACTCTTGCCGTGTGCGGGCATGCGTTATCTTGCTGAAAAGTTAAGCTCAGGATGACTTGCCATGAAGGGCAACAAAATGAGGCAAAGACGTATGGGTGCTGCGGATGACAGCCGTATAGATTAAGTGTACATGTACGTACATCACATCTACCGATCCATCCCATTCGGATAATTCCTTAGCTGTGAGTCATTTATGTCTCAGAGTGTATGGTATGTGAATATGACAATATTCGAGGGCACAACGTACCATGTTCAAGTCTGAATGAATGGCAAGGGTTCACAGGAGCAATTAACAGAATCAGATTTCGCAGGGCAGGAATTTGACGTTTGTTTTGCATCTAGTCCAATAGACAGCCGTGTCTGGATATTGAATTCTTGGGTGTTGGCGACTCATGAGTAGGCGTCTGATACACTTTCCCCAAAATTCAGAAGCTTCAGGTGTTCACTTCTAGCCACGAAACTGATGCTTTGGGCTCCCCTAAGTGCATTGAAATGGAGGGGGGAGTGGTAACTGTGGTGTCACCGCCAGACACCACACTTGCTAGGTGATAGCCTTTAAATCGGCCGCGGTCCTTTAGTATACGTCGGACCCGCGTGTCGCCACTGTCAGTGATTGCAGACCGAGCGCCGCCACACGGCAGGTCTAGAGACACTTCCTAGCACTCGCCCCAGTTGTACAGCCGACTTTGCTAGCGATGGTTCACTGACAAATTACGCTCTCATTTGCCGAGACAATAGTTAGCGTAGCCTTCAGCTACGTCATTTGCTACGACCTAGCAAGGCGCCATTATCATTTGCTGTTTATCTTGTGATGCATGTACCGTCAGACCGATGTTCACCAATTATGGATTAAAGTTAAGTATTTCAGAAGCTACGTACTATTTTGCTACTATAAAGACCTTATCCTGTTCCAGACCTCACGCCAGCCTGCATGAGCTTAAACGCATGCCTTTTGGCTTCCTCTCCTAGTGGCTTGGCTGTCTTGCCAAGTCACAACAATATGGCGACGAGGATGGGATTTTGCGTTCGTATTGATACCCTGATTTACTTGTCATGGCTTCGCCACCATCTCCAGATGTACTGTCCGAATTTTATCGCTTACAGAATCAGCAGGCGCAGGCCCTACTGGATGCCCTTGGACAGCTCATCCAGGGTCAACGTGCAATGCAAAACGATGCGGCAGCCACCACTTCACTGCTACCGCAGCCACAACACGCAGTTGCACCACTTTTTCGTCCTTTTGATGCTGCACTGAAAAGCTGGATGGAGTGGTCACGCCAATTTGGATTCCATCTCGCCGCCTACAGAATTCAAGGTAATGAGCGGCAGCCTTTTCTGCTTTCTTGTGTCGGAGTGTCCACCTACCGTGTGATAGTGAAATTATTTCCCCGACGCGACGTGGCAACGCTGTTCTACGAAGAAATTTTGTCTGCATTAGATGCATATTTCAAAGAATCAGTCAATGTAGTTGCGAAACGGTATACCTTCTTTTGTACAAAACGTACGGCAGGTCAGACTAATAGAAAGTGGGTTGCAACCTTGCAAAGCCTTACTAGGGATTGTGCTTTTGAGTGTGAATGTGGACTCCCTTATTCAGATACTATGGTATGTGATGCAATTGCACAGAACGTTTCTGATGTTCGTGTAAGGGAACAGATTTTGAAACTAGTCAATCCCTCCCTTCAACAAGTGATGGACATATTGGATCGGCAGGACACACTTGACTTTGCTCAGGAATCATTTGCAACTTCACCACCGGTGTGTCAGGTTAACCGGCCCGCCGGGCGAGCTGCACGGAACAGTAAACAGTCCTCGCGCCCGGCCGCGCAGGGGCCGCCTGGCTCTCCGCCACGTGTGCCGCGCAAGCCAGCAAATGCAGTGCTAAAACCATGCCCGCAGTGTGCTACTAGACATTCGCGTGAGAATTGCCCATCACGCCAAGCTATTTGCTTTTTCTGTAATAAAAAAGGCCATGTTCAAAGTGTTTGCCAGACAAAGCTCAGATCGGACGCTCAAAACCATTCCAGGCCCTTTGCTTCGCGCCAGAATCGCAATCGAACCAAGCATACTCAGGCTCGTGAAACGTCACCTATGGAAGTTCATGTCGTTCATGCCACTCCGCCCAGTGCCACTCTCTCTAACAGTGACTGTGTTCGTCCCACAAATAGTGTGCGTCGACGTCGCCAGAAATCCCATCAAGTCGCAAGCGATTCTGTACCAGTGTCAGTTCACGTTGCACGAGACAGTCGCTCTTGTCATCAGTAGGACAATAAACTTTTTGTAGATTTGGACATAACCGGCAAAGTGATACCATTCCAGCTCGATACCGGAGCTGCAGTTTCATTGATCAATCACGACATGTACAAACAGCTGGGCACACCACCGTTGCGTGCCGCAAATGTTAAGCTAACTACATATTCAGGTCACGGACTCCCTGTGTTAGGACAGTGCAGCCTTCTTGCAACATACAAGGGACAAACAAAACTTATGTCATTGTACGTCCTTCGTTCTCCTTCTGTAGTGAACTTGTTTGGTTTCGATTTGTTTCAGTTGTTTAACTTGTCTATAGTAAATCAGGTCCTATCAGTGAACCAGACTGTGCCTTCAGCCAGTGTTTCTCGTCTATGTGAAGAATTTGCAGACATTTTTGCACCGGGCCTTGGTTGCGCTAAGAACTATAAAGCACATTTGGAACTGAAAGTAAACGCGCAACCGACATTTTCAGAGCGCGCAATGTTCCCCATGCATTGCGTGAAGAGGTCGCAGGAACATTACACGATTTGGAATCACAAGGTGTGATTGAACGTGTGCAGGTCTCTGGGCATCACCCTTAGTAATTTTGCCAAAATCTTCCGGAAAATTGAGGCTTTGTGTGAACTTCAAGGCAACAGTGAATCCACAACTAGTGACTGCAACTTTTCCTTTACCCCGCCCGGAAGATCTTTTTGACAAACTGTGCCCGGGTAAATATTTTTCGAAGTTGGACCTAGCAGATGCGTACTTGCAAATACCGTTGGACGAAGAATTCCAGCGCGTCTTGGTGGTTAACACGCATCTTGGTTTGTACCGATTCAAACGACTGCCATTCGGGTGTGCATCCGCCCCTGCATTGTTTCAGCAATATCTACAAACTGTTTGTGCATCAGTCCTTACTGCAGCAAACTATCTGGACGATATTGTGATCTCCGGAAAGACGGAAGAAGAACATTTAGCCAATCTCAGAACATTATTTCAGGTCTTGCGACAAAATGGTCTTCGTTTGCGGAAGGACAAATGTGTGTTTTTTGTTCGTGACTTACCCTATCTGGGACACGTACTCAATGCCCAAGGCATACATCCCAGTCCAGAGCACCTCCGTGCCATACAAGACTTGCCTCCGCCGCAGAATTTGAAGCAGCTACAGAGTGTGCTGGGAAAAATAAATTACTATCATCGCTATGTGCGCCACGCCTCTTCCATTTCAGCTCCGCTTCTTCGCTTACGCCGTAAAGGTGTTCTGTTCGTCTGGACGACGGAATGCGAACGCGCCTTTCGCCAGTTGAAATCGGCGTTGCTTTCCAATACTTGCCTTACGCCATTCGATCCCCAGAAACCCCTTTTGTTGATGGTGGATGCATCGGATTTCGGGATCGGTGCTGTGCTTGCGCACAAAGATGGATCGCACGATCGCCCTATTGCCTTTGCGTCCAAATTGCTCTCGTCTGCGCAAAGAAATTATTCACAGATCGAGAAAGAAGCATTGGCTCTCGTCTTTGGTGTTACTAAGTTTCATGATTTATTGTTTGGTCGTCACTTTACCATCATCACAGACCACAAACCTTTGACATCGCTTTTTCATCCGAACAAGCCTGTACCTCCACATACAGCACAGAAATTCATTCGCTGGTCTATTTTCCTTTCGCAGTACCGCTACGATATCTTGTATCGGTCCACTGCTAAGCACGGAAACGCCGATACGTTGTCCCGTTTGCCTGTTGCTGAGGGTAGAGCATTCGACTCCTCCGAACTTGCTTGCATGTTCATTGATTCGGACACCGATGACGTGGTCAAATCGTTTCCGATTGATTTTCGTCGTGTAGCTACAGCCACAGCTGCCGACCCTATCCTTGCTACCGTTTTGCGTTTTGTTGCTATGCAATGGCCCTTGTCAAAGTCACGGATCGGGGATCCGTTGGTTCACCGATTTTTTGCTCACAAGGAGAGACTTTTTGTACGATGTGGTGTTTTGCTGTTGCGTTCTGATAATGATCAGTCCAGGGTCGTGGTCCCACGTTCGTTACAGTCCTCTGTCTTACAGCTTCTCCACCAAGGACATTGGGGTATGGTGTGAACGAAACAACCTGCTCGTCAGCACTGTACTTGGTTCGGAATCGATGCTGCGATTACGCATATGTGCTCTTCTTGCATGGCGTGTGCCGAACAACAATCAGCACCACCGCGGAAATTCTTTGCATGGCCAAAAGACACTTCCCGTTGGCAACACTTATACATCGATTTTGCTGGTCCATTCTGGAATGCTCGATGGTTAGTTGTTGTCGATTCCTTCAGTAATTTTCCTTTTGTTGTCCAGATGTCTTCCACGACGTCATCTGCCACCATTCAAGCGTTATCGGCTATCTTTTGCATTGAAGGTCTTCCACAGACTATTGTTTCCGACAATGGCCCGCAGAATTTCAGTCATTCTGCAAGGCCAATGGTATTCAACATCTGACGTCGTCCGCGCCGTTTTCGCCACAGTCCAACGGTGCCGCTGAACGATTGGTCAGGACTTTCAAGTCACAGATGTTGAAGTTGAAAGAGTCGCATTCTCGGGAGGACGCGTTATTGCTCTTTTTGTCCTCGTATCGCTCTCAGCCCCGAGATGGTCGCTCGCCGGCTGAGTTGATCCACGGTCGCCCTCATTGAACCTTGATGTCTTTGCTACATTCGCCGCATCAGGTTCCTGTGCAGCGGCAGACACCTGCTTTTGCCCCAGGCGACGTTGTCTACTACCGCAACTATCGAGGTTCACGGCGTTGGCTCGAAAGGCGCATTCTTCGCTGCCTCGGCCGCGCTATGTATCAGGTTTTGGGGGCCTCTGGTGAGGTGTGTAGGCATCTCAATCAGCTGCGCCTCTGTCGTCGCACGGGATCTGCCGCTCCCCGTCTGCTTTCAGCGACGGTGCCGTCTGGTCAGCGCCCTGGGGACCCATCTACTGGCTCGCCTCAGCCCCAGGTGTTACCGACGCTGCCTTCCATTTTGCCCAATGGCGACGCGCTGCTGCCATCGCCGCCGCCGCCTGTGCTCCCGCCGGCGACGCCCGCAGTGGACGCGCCGCTGCAACCACCGGGCGCCTCCCTGGGTCACGCGCCGCCGATCGCTTCCCGTGACCAGTTGTCCTCCGCCATGGAATTCTTGCCCGCTTCGGACCATATGTCGTCTTCGCCCGTCGGGTGCCGCGACTCGATGGAGGTCGGCCCTTCGGCCCCTCCTGTATCTCCACGGGCGCATACACCGCATGTTGGCGTGCACCCTGGACTAGGTTTTCAGGCGTTTCCTAGCTCCCCTCGGACCGAATGGCATGATGCGGGTGGCACAGCCTCGCCTGTTGTTAGGCTCCCCACCTCGTCGCATAGGTCAACATGGGGTCCTCTCCACGGCGGGCGGAAGCCTTATGCCACAACCGTCCGCCGATTTGCGGGGGAGGAATATGGTGTCACCGCCAGACACCACACTTGCTAGGTGGTAGCCTTTAAATCGGCCGCGGTCCGTTAGTATACGTCGGACCCGCGTGTCGCTACTATCAGTGATTGCAGACCGAGCGCCGCCACACGGCAGGTCTAGAGACACTTCCTAGCACTCGCCCCAGTTGTACAGCCGACTTTGCTAGCGATGGTTCACTGACAAATTACGCTCTCATTTGCCGAGACGATAGTTAGCATAGCCTTCAGCTACGTCATTTGCTACGACCTAGCAAGGCGCCATTATCATTTGCTATTTATCTTGTGATGCATGTACCGTCAGACCGATGTTCACCAATTATGGATTAAAGTTAAGTATTTTAGAAGCTACGTACTATTTTGCTACTATAAAGACCTTGTCCTGTTCCAGACCTCACGCCAGCCTGCATGAGCTTAAACGTGTGCCTTTTGGCTTCCTCTCCTAGTGGCTTGGCTGTCTTGCCAAGTCACAACAGTAACAGTACATGAAAATATTTTGGTCAGAGTCTACAAAGCTCATTTTGAAGTTTCGAGACTTGCCTTTAATTTCATATCGATTTCAGTTAGCCGGCCGTTGTGGCCGAGCGGTTATAGGCGCTTCAGCCTGGAACCGCGAGACCGCTACGGTCGCAGGTTCGAATCCTGCCTCGGGCATGGATGTGTGTGATGTCGTCCTTAGGTTAGTTAGGTTTAAGTAGTTCTAAGTTATAGGGGACTGATGACCTCAGATGTTAAGTCCCATAGTGCTCAGAGCCATTTGAACCATTTCAGTTATTCTCCCAGCATTGTAAACAACATTGTCCTGGCATTAGGTAGCACTTACCAGAGAAGCACTGTCAGCAGAAGGAAATGACTGACGTGAATGCCCGAGCTCTACTCATAAGGCAGTGTATCTGAAGAGTTGCTATGATTAAAATGCTTTCGGAAACTGCTTGTGCCTCGCGAAATTGAAGAGTGTGTCAGCAGGTCTAACAGGTGTAGGAGGCAGACAATTGGTCTTCTGTGGCGGGGGTGATGTTTGATAGCGTTCCTGTTTCATAATGTCGGAACACAGAGAACCATAGTGTTCGACAAACTTATTCTTGCATTATAGAAAGCTTTTAACATTTCGAAACCAGGTTTTCGTGCGCAGGTGTAGATTCGTAATTAAGTTTTTTGTGACTTTTTGCAGTTTAGTGGATGCATACGTGGTTGATAGACTATGGAAACGGACCTCGCTTAAAACAAGGCACCCAACTCGCTTTTCCGACCATTGCCTAACACATCAAACACATCTTCCATTGCAGGCGTTGTTACCCTTGATAATAGCCAGTCATGACTACAGTTATCAACATGAGGTCACAGCACAACTCTAAATTAAATAAGAGTCGACTACAGACTCAATTAAACAGATATTTTGCTTTTTAGCGCTCCAAGATACATTTTTAAGAAGTCTCACACATTTTAATAAATTAGCAAGAACTGAAATGAGTCGGAAAGATGTGTTAAGTAACGAATTAATGTTTAGGGACTGGCGGGAAGCGCTCAGTTCGTAAGGAAAAACAGCACACATCAATACTAACAAATATAGAAATTAAACAAGAAATATTAAGGGTGAGGGAGAGAGAGAGAGAGAGAGAGAGATTTGTCTAGTAAAGGTACACGGTTCAAAACGTCAAAGGTTACGTTACCAGTGGTAAGGAGGCGTTGTGGTCTGAATACGAATGTAATTCGCGTTGCCATCGTGTTAGCGATGTATCCAACTGACGTAACTAGCGCACAACAATACTGTAAACTGTTTTTCTCGACAAAACTGGCAGCTACCCCAGAACGTCTGAGATCTTAGGCAATTAGATAAGCAACTGCAACACGGCACCTAACCTGTATTTCCCTGTGGCCTGGAGGCTGTTTGTACTAAATGTGGAAACACCCATGTGTGTGCAGCTCAAAAAATGGTTAAAATGGCTCTGAGCACTATGGGACTTAACATCTGAGGTCAACAGTCGCCTAGAACTTAGAACTACTTAAACCTAATTAACCTAAGGACATCACACACATCCATGCCCGAGGCAGGATTCGAACCTGCGACCGTAGCGGTCGCGTGGTTCCAGACTGAAGCGCCTAGAACCCTTCAACCACGGCGGTCGGCGACAGCTAGTTGTGGGTGCTCTTTGAAACCTCGGCACTCATAACAAACAGTCGTTTGTGCAGAGACGGATTACTTTTTACAGTGAACCCAGGGTAGTTTATTTACACAGCTTTGCGCCTTTTTGGAGGCTACCCGGACTTGCTAGGTTGGCAGCGACTAGTGTCTTCTAACAGTTGAACCGCGCCACTGGTGCATCCATACGCGGAGGGCTTACATTTAACGGAAAACGCCATTTTGGCGGAAATTACTAAGTTTTTAAAGAAATGAAGTAACAGTCAACAAACATTATGGAAAAATTTCTCTAAACGTATATATCATCTCCAGGTATTTTGCATCTTTCGTCTATCCTCGTACAATATATTAAATTAATAAATAAAAAACCAATCACTCTGTACTAAATTGCCATTTCTACTGTATTTCTGGACGCAAAGAATTCCCGTGCTTTGATTTCCGGGATTTATTGAATGTATCCACCATCAGGGAGTGTGGCATCACAGTGAGAGGCACCCACATGCCTTGACATCAAGCAGTCAGGCCTGCAAGATGAGTGGTCTGCCAAGAGAGTGGATTCATTCTTATTTATCGAGTAACATGAACTCTAGTACTCACAATTAAGTTACAAATTATTCTCCTGTATGAATATTACGCAATGAAACGCACATCTGACTATTAGTAATTTACACAAGTCTGACTGTTCACTACGCACTGGCAATACCACATTTTCGATCTTATTCAACGGCTTTGATCAACATGTGGCCATCGCACTGCATATGAATGGCGCACACATTATAAATTCTGTGTATCATGGCATCACACTATTCGAAGGAAAAGGCCACCAATCTTTTTCTTTTCACTATCTTATTTATTCCGATAAATTCTAAAAGCTAAACACACAAATTCTATAACCTACAACAATAACACATGAGAAATTCCTCCCAGTGGGCATGACTTTACATTGGTGATTCTCTACCTTGTGGTCTCGTAATTATTTAACGCTACAGTGCACTTTCTGGATAGGATGGTGGATCTTTTGCTATATCTCACACTTCGACTCTCACAACCATCATCACGAAACTTTCCTCCAGACCGAGCGGTACAAAAGGAACATGCATAACCCACTACCTCTGAAACTACCTTGCTACTCTCCCATTCAAACCACACATACTTAAATTACATGACATACACCACACTGCAACATGGAATACAACACAAGGAATAGTCACAACATTATAATCACATCACTATCAGCTTTCCCACTTCAATTAGTATTTATCCCAGTTTCACACGACACTGCCCCACTTCGTAATTTTTCTTTCCTACTATGAACTCTGGAGGATATATGCGCGTCTTCCTGTGCAATGCAAGCCAAGTGGCGTTGCTGGATAGACGCCTGACTCACCTTGCTTCTCTCTCAGAGTATTATAGTTTGAATCAAGCGCCACACGGAAACATAACGCGCAAAGTAATATTAAAAACATATTCATCACACACGCGAGTCCTCAACTGATACCATGGACGAGTACTTCTTTTTATCCTTTGTCTCATACACAGATTGAGACTCACACAGTACTCAGCACGTGGAAGTACTCGTCTCTAATTTCAAGTCCTTCACACGCCATTTCTTAAATATTTCAACTTATAGTACACACGCTAGTAATTCAGCTTAACTTAATCACTCGGAAGTATTTCAACTTATTGCTACACGTGGTTTCATTGTGAGCGTTGGTCACTTCCGAAGATTACTACGATCCCCTTAATATTACCTGCCTGACCTTTAATTCTCCCCACAAAAGTTCCTGAAATAGAGAAATTATTATTCCAAACTACTCTTAAGTATTTCACATGCATACCATGTCTCCACTCTTTTGTCTTTACGGAGCACACCTAAGACAGGTCTTACCAACAGAGTGCTGAAACATGGCCGTTCTTCAGGTCCTCTCGCACCTCTGCCGAAGTGGGGGAGCATCTTGCTACCATATTGGTCAGCCACATTTCAGGCTCTCAAAGCTCCAGTAAATTTCATCTCTTTGGTTCCACCAAAGGTGACCAAAAGATCGTCTCAAAGATGATCATATATTCACATTCACTATCTGTGGTTAGCAGACGACCATAAATTCATTCATTTCACATATCTCACCAAACTGGATGTAGGGATTTATTTTGTGGGAGTGCACATGTGATCAATTAAATAAATAAAGTGTCATTCTTTCCCACACTGGTATCTGGCTTCGCTGTATTAATTGAAATTGAGTTATCATTAGAAAAAATATGTTGTACTGAGAAGAATAACGAAGAATGTTGTACCTATTTTCAATGTCGGGCGGTACTGTACCCTTTCAACAGGTGGCCCCCTTCTCAGCTATCTGGAGATCGTGTTTGAAAAGACCGAATTGACGAGTTTTATTTAACGCTAGTGAGCTATACTTATTTCTCTGGAAACCTGAAATCTTTTAATTTTGGTACAACTATCGAACTATGTAGTTTTGGACTGTTACTTCGTTTTTCGCTTATTTCTGTGGAAGTAGCAGGAAAACAGTTTGGAGGCGTGCGTGGATTGTTAGTAGTGGAAAATGAGCATTCCAGTCGTCGGATCTTGGAATACTGCTGAATGCATTTAGATTGCTACAGGGTATTTTCGATTGGTATTGCAGTTATGATAATTCTGACCCTATCTCGCGGGTCAAAGCGACGCTTTTGACCCTCATTAAGACAGTAGAGGTCCGATAACGATCCTGATTGTAGCACATGTTACATGGTGCTTGTGCTGCCGCTTACTGCTTCCTGTAATCTTTTACATAGTCGTGTATGTACTATTCACTGCAGGCACACATTTCACTGAACTTGACTGGTCTCTGTTATACCAATGATCCTACTGACCCGTGCGAATGAGTGGGATGCGTAGTAAACTCACCGGACAAAAGTTTAGGCATCTCAGTCCGCACAGAGATGAATCGTGAAATCTTTACAGACGGCGCAGCGATCGAGCCACACGGTCAACCGCGTGCGCCGTGTCCCTACGTGAGCACCAGCGGTCGGTGAGACATTTATGTTTCAAGCGGATGTTGTACGTAAACATGGGTAAATGTAAGAACGTGATAGAGTGGCAAAAGGGGGCAATCGTGTTTGGCCGTGCCCATGGCCACACGGTGCGTGAAGTTGCTGCATGTGTCGATGTTTCGCACATCTACAAGCAAGGGTGTAACACGCGTGACCACAAAAATGAGGTCAGAATTCCGGTCTGACTGAGAGGGACCGGAGACGCGTTTCATGGCTTGTGAATCAAAATCGCTCCCGAACCCGACATAAATTGCTGCAAGCTGTTAATGGACGTCGATCCCAACCTTTAGCGAGAGACTGTTGGGCCGGGAAACGCAAACAATGAACATCTGGAGTCCGTCACCTCGCAAGGGGCCATTGCCTACAAAGGCAAAAACAGACAACAACGATGTTCACCGGGATGGAAGAATATGTGACTGGTTTCCTGAACACTGATCTACCCTATTACCTCTCAACTGGCGTGAAAAATCACCTGACTTGAAAGTCTGCGGGGCACGTTGGAACAGCGGGTAGAACGAGTCGTGTGCTGGGGTGGGTTGTAACGCTATTATTAGCGATGGGCTAGGTGTGGTATATTGCCACATTACCGTCCATTGTGGCCAAGTAAGGAAGTTCTTCTTGGTGCTTTTCTACTTCCGGTGCGTTTGCTAGGGTCCAGGCCTACAATTCAGACCTGCTACTGTCGTCCCGTCAAATCTCTCTTAAAAATTGGCTCAGAACGTTTACTTTTTCTGCTTGCCATAGTTAATGTTTTACTTGTGTGTTAGTGTAAGTGATAGCAGTAATCGATGTTTGCAGTATACGTCTTATTTTTCTTTGGGTTCGTTGCTAACTGTTGAGTACCATGTTTAATTTTTTTGATTTATTACCTCAGGTGAGGGTCTTTTATAAATATATTTTTTTGCTTAAACTATTTAATTAAGCATAACTGTCGTCTCCCTTATTTTTATTGTAGACAAATCTTACTAACTGTTGAAACTGGTGTTATAACAATGTAAATGCTCTTTTTAATTGTGTTTCTCTCTTTCTGTTATAGACTGCAGCGCCAAAGAAACTGATATAAGCAAGCGTATTCAAATACAGAGATGTGTACACAGGCAGAATACGGCGCTGCGGTCGGCAACGCCTACATAGGACAAGTCTCTGGCGCATTTGTTACGTCGGTTACTGCTGCTACAATGGCAGATTGTCGAGATTTAAGTGAGTTTAAGCGTGGTGTTATAGTCGGCGCACCAGAGAGGGACACAGCATCTCCGAGGTGGCGATGAAGTGGGGATTTTCACGAGTGTACCGTGAATGTCAGGAATCCGGTAAAACATCAAAACTCCACATCGCTGCGGCCGGAAAAGGATCCTACAAGAACGGGGCCAACGACGACTGAAGAGAAGTGCAGCCCTTCCGCAAATTGCTGCAGATTTCAGTGCTGGACCATCAACAAGTGACAGTGTGCGAACATTCTACGAAACATCATCGATATTGGCGCTCGGAGCCGAAGGCCCATTTGTATGCCCTTGTTGACTGCACGACACAAAGTTTTACGCCTCGCGTGGGCCCGTCAACACCGACACCGGACTGTTGATGAATGGAAACATGTTGCCTGGTCTGACGAGTCGAGCGGACGGACGTGTACGGATATAGAGACAACCTCACGAATCCATGGACGCTATATGTCAGCTGGGGCTGTTCATGCTGTTGAAGGCTCTGTGATGGTGTGAGGCATGTGCTGTTGGAGTGTTAAGGGATCCCTGATACGTCTAGATACGACTGTGACAGATGGCACGTAGGTAAGCATCCTGTCTGATCACTCGTATCCATTCATGTCCACTGTGCATTTCGACGGACTTGGGCAGCACGAAGTCAGAACCACTACCTGGTGCATCTAGCCCTCTCGCTTGCTCGCACGTTCATTATCGTACGTGTGTCGAGATGCCGAAAACACGACTGCAAATGGGTATCTGCTTTCTCCATTTCAACAGGTGCAATTCAGTTAACTGTGCAGCTTGATTTTCGCCCAGAGCACGAAATTGTGGTTCCCACAACGTAAAGGACCTACTGATCTCGTATTACATACTGTATCACGACTGACCTCCAGGATCGCATGATCTGACGGCATTAAATCTTTTGGTGGTGTTTGTGAAATATTCCGTCTATGTGCCTCCCAACAATTTTTGGTCGACCGCTACGCCACATAGCAGCAGGCAATGCAATTACGCCAGACAAGCTTCGAAAAGTATGGCACACGTTTGACTATCTTCTGGATATTTTTAGTGTGTCTTGTAGAGAGCACATTAAATATTTATGGCAAGTAAATAATAAACATATGACTCAAAACGCAAGTGTGTAGAGTATGATGTGTATGTATGGGTAGGAATGTACCCTTGTAAAACCGGAACGTTCTTTTGAATATAAAAGCTTTTCAATCCTATGCGTACGTTGAAATTTAACCCAAGTTTTTATCATACAGAAGATGTAGTCTTGTGAAATGTATTTGATACCTACTGTATTTCCATCTTCCTCCAATTTTAACGTAATTTGTTTTTTACTCTGAAGTGGTGCGACCTACTATAAACCAGTACCTTCTACAAACTCGACGTTCCTTAAGCATGCAGTGAGCAGACGTCCAGTGATTAAATTCTGCTCGTAGCGATGGACCCCGGATCGTAAGTTCCTTTGAAGTAATAAGGGGTCGTAGTGAAGTGTAGTTGGAGCTGAAGATCGCGGATTAAACCTTTCAGTGCATACTTTGTAGGCCATTCCCCTTTTGATTAGTCGAACGGGCTGTGGATATGGCCCGCTGACACGGAACGCTGGAAACTACGCAGGCAGCCTTAGCGTGCTGGCTGCGTGATGCCGAGAAAACGGATGGGTTTCTGGTTCCAATAAAGAGGGGACAACTGGCAATCATTACGATATAATGTATACACTGCAAATAAACGAAACGTGGCTTCCAAATATACTTCTGCTTAACCAACTTTGTTCTTATATTAAAGATCGTTTATTTAGATTGGAATGTCATGGTCTCATATGAAAAGCACTAAACAGTCCAAGATACACCCCTCAAATATGAAACATACGGCTTAAATAGGAAATATTTATGAATGAAGTTCTCAGTTGTAACATCTGTGGAGTCCCTGACGGTTCCATCTTATGGCTCTTATGTATATTTACTACCTCATAGCAGTAAAATTATTGGAAGCATAGTTTGGTTTTGGCTCAAATGGCTCTAGGCACTATGGAACTTAACATCTTAGGTCATCAGTCCCCTAGAACTTAGAACTACTTAAACCTAACTAACCTAAGGACATCACACACATCCATGCCCGAGGCACGACTCGAAACTGCGACCGTAGCAGTAGCGCGGTTCCAGACTGAAGCGCCTAGAACCGCTCGACCACCGCGGCCGGCTAGTTTGGTTTTATTGCCGCTGGCAAAAAAGTGACAATAAACTGGAAATGAGCACGTATGTTTCCAGCCAGTTAATTTCTATAAAACACAATGATCTACTGTCAAGAGCTGCTGATGAAATTTCTTCATTCAACAACCAATTTCGATCCACGGACCATCAGGTTTCTGTATGCCAGTGAAAGGAAATTAAAAGAGATACAAAACTGAACTTCACTATCGCGCTACTCCTGTACATATTTACGTGGTATGTTAAGCTGTTATGATTGTCGTATACTAATAGTAACATATGACACTAAACAATAATAAGCGTAAGATATCGTACGGGAATTATCGATGTATGCAGACGTCTAGATCAATTTTTATTCAGCTGGTAAACATTAATAAGCTGTGAAGTCGGCAGTACATATAATGCCTTTGTTCGTAACGTTTATGCTGACTGTGAATACAACATAAATAAACGCACTGTTAGGCAAGATTATTATAATTGACGATGTAATTTATATTACTATTTGACAATAGGTAACTCCGTATAAATTGGATGTATCTGTGTTTTTCTTGATATTATTTTACGAAGTCTGTTACGTTATTCTGTGTCGTACTTTTACTTCCAGTGACGAAATAATGGATTGTATTACAATGACGGAAAAAAATCGCAACACAAAAAAGTAATGAAATTCTGGGAACAAATATGTCTAGGTAATATATTTAAGAGATTAATGCTGCAAGATCAAATGTTAATGTAAGCACGAGATAAGCCACTGGAAATGAGAAATGCTGTTACATTAATAACCTGTGTGCGAGCATGCAATCGTGCATGCATTGTGTTTTACAGGTGCCAGATGTCAGTTTGTGGGATGGAGTTCCACGCCTGTTGCACCTGGTCGGTCAATGCAGGCACTGTTAATGCTTTTTGTGGATGACGCTGGAGTTGTCGTCCGATGATATTCCGTATATGCTCTACTGGAGACGGATCTGGTGGTCGTGCAGGTCAAGGCAACATGTCGACACACTGTAGAGCATAGATTGCCGCTGCAGATGCAGTACGATGCGCCAGAGCCACATGCCGAACACGATGACCTACCTTCTTGGCAGTGCCCGGTCCTCTTGCGAATGTACATTCCGGTGTCCACTGCTGCCAGCAATCATGTGCAGTGTCTAGATGCCAACTGGTAAGTCTTTCTGCAGAATCACAGAAGGAACATCCAGCTTCTCGTAGCCCAATTACACGACCTCTTCCAACCTCAGTGAGGTGTTGATAATGGCGTATTCGTCGTCTTAATGCATTCTTGACAAACATCAACTCACCATGTACACCAAAGGTAACTAATCTGATGACCGTTACAGTGCGTATTTGAAGCAAACCTCATTTGCTCCCTCATAGTGGCGCTACTAGCTCCACTTTTATGTGAATATCACGAAACTTAAATAGACATCATCTTGCAGATGTCAAAGCACGCCTACCAACTTTCGTTTGTGTCGTACAATTCCTTCTTGGTGTTGCGATTTTTTTCTGTCGGTGTTTCTGACGGCAATGATTTTAATAAATGTACGTCAATCCTATGTCTGGAGCGCGGGATTTCGGCTGGTCTATTTCCAATAATAAAATACAAACAGCCGTTATTCTGGTTTTATTTATTAGGCAACCAGTTTCGACATTACATTACGTCATCGTCAGGCCTATACAGTGGTATACAGTGAAGGTTACAAAAGAGCAATAAGTGATTTTTAAAAATCCAGAGAGTATTGTCTAAATGAAGCAAGTGTTACATATTAATTTACGTAAGTAAAAGAAATCAGTCTTAATAAAAATCTACATGATACAACGTACTATGTACTATCAGAAATTAACCAGTTTTTCATGCATACTGTGAAAACATCAGTAACCTAACGGAAGTAATCATAAAACAGAAGTGTCGAACTAATGCAACCATCAGTACTGTATTACTGGACTCGCATTCGGGAGGACGACGGTTCAATCCCGTCTCCAGCCATCCTGATTTAGGTTTTCCGTGATTTCCCTAAATCGTTACAGGCAAATGACGGGATGGTTCCTTTGAAAGGGCACGGCCGATTTCCTTCCCAATCCTTCCCTAACCCGAGCTTGCGCTCCGTCTCTAATGACCTCGTTGTCGACGGGACGTTAAACACTAACCACCACCACCACCATCAGTACTGTATACCCATTGTCTGTAAATATGTATGGTTATGTGTGGAAGACTCTACCGGTTTTTCAAAAATTAAAAGAGGTGGGCAAAGGGACCGACTCATCATATGTGAAGTAAGATAACAGGATCATACGTCATGCACAGTAAAGGGGTACCGTACACTATAAGTAATGGTAATCTGTACAGTAAGTATACAAAAAGGAACTACAAATTAAAAAGAGGAATTACAGCTATTGGAACACCATAGCTGTAATCAATAGTTATTAGACAATGCTCTATAAGGAGGAACCAAAAGAACACTCCAGGAGGTTGAGTACAAAATCCAAAAAAAAGAAATGTAAAAAGAAAAGTATGTCCAACCATGCAATAAGACGAAGGAAACGACAAACGAAAATTGGATATTGCGCACGTTAACTTTAAAAAGAAAACACATTTTACAACAGTACCAACAAGGTTATTATGTCTCTAATTGTAAGAACACTATTTAGAAGATGGGAAACAAACATAAAATATTTGGGCATAAAATTCCTAAGATCGTACCTCTGGGGAGTATCTATGGAAAGAACCTGATTAGCAGTAGTCTCGTTACAGGAAGTTATTGGCCAAACTGGTAGATCATTTAAGGAACGATTCCGAGAGCACACATCCCTACATACAATTAAACATTAGACGTTAGAGAACATCTCAAAGCCAAAAAACATTGTTGACAATGTAGAGATTTTGCACTTTGTAGATAAATGGGGAACGATGAATTTACTGGAAGAGATGGAGATATTTATCCACTTGGGTAACGAGCCTGGAGACCTGTCACATGAGCAGGTAGATTTTAAAAACAAACAATTCTTTGAAACACATTTGACAACAGTACCAGCAAGGTTATTATGTCTATAATTGTAAGAACACTATTTAGAAGATGGGAAACCAATATCAATTATTTGGGCATAAAATTTCTTTTAATTTTATCAATTACACATTTGGTGTTATGGAATGTATATTTATTTCTGACTACCTTTGTTTCAAAGGAGTGTTAATAGTAACGGAATATCGTCCCATAAACTTTTCGTGAGTTCTTATACCTTTGCGAGTTCCTTGATATTTTTCTTGCTTATTTTTAGAGATTGATGATGGTGTATCTGACGTGTGGGTTTTAGGTAGTCACCTGTTCAGGCTCTGCCATCCTTAATCGGTTTCCTTGTCAGGTTTTCGTCCATCTTCTTGTTATATAGCGTAAGTCCGTCTTTTTTCCATTGAGTGTACTGCAATATATCGACGCGTCTCAGGTAGGTTCTTCCATGCTATATGGAATAGGTTGTGGTGTCATCTTTGGCCCTCTAGTTTGAGTGGGTGGTTTGACAGTTGTTGACAGCTGTCCAATGAGCGCACATGCCCGTGGGGGTACACATTTGTGAGGGTACCAGACCTTGTCTGAGATATGTTCTTCGTTACTTTCTTACTCATGTTCACTTCCGGTTCGGTTGTCTATTCCGTACATAAAATCCATAGTGACATAGTTAAGCACGAATTTTGTTATCTTCGCCACTACCTATAACGAGACTACTGCTAATCAGGTTCTTTCCATAGATACTCCCCAGAGGTACAATGTTAGGAATTTTATGCCCAAATAATTGATATTGGTTTCCCATCTTCTAAATAGTGTTCTTACAATTATAGACATAATAACCTTGCTGGTACTGTTGTGAAATGTGTTTTATAAAAAGTTAACGTACGCAATATCCAATTTTAGTTTGTGCTTTCCTTCGTCTTATTAAATGGGTGTAAACATTTTTTTACACATTTTATAGTCATCTTCCTGGAGTGTTCTTTTGGTTCCTCCTTATAGAGCATTGTCTAATAACTATTGACTACAGCTATGGTGTTCCAATAGCTGTAATTCCTCTTTTTAATTTGCAGTTCCTTTTTGTATACTTACTGTACAGATTACCATTACTTATAGTGTACGGTACCCCTTTATTGTACATGACTTATGATCCTGTTATCTTACTTCACCTCTTTTAATTTTTGAAAAACCGGTAGAGTCTTCCACACATTGAGAGGCACCCACATGCCTTGCTCATACTGTGGCATCAAGCAGTGAGGCCTGCAAGATGAGTGGTCTGCCAAGCGAGTGGATTCATTCTTATTTATCAAGTAACATGAGCTCTAGTACTCACAAATAAGTTACACATTATTCTCCTGTTTGAATATTACGCAACGGAAACGGATACGCACATCTGACTATTAGTAATTTACACAACTCTGACTGTTCACTACGCACTGGCAATACCACATTTTCTTTCTTATTTAACAGCTTTGATCAACACGTGGCCATCGCACTGAATATGAATGGCGCACACATTATAAATTCTGGGCATCGTGACAACATACTATTCGAAGGAAAAGGCCACCATTCTTTTTCTTTTCACTATCTTATTTATTCCGATAAATTCTATAACCTAAACACGAAAATTCTATAACCTACAACAATAACACATGAGAAATTCCGCCCATTGGGCATGGCTTTATATTGGTGATTATCTTATGGTGTCGTAATTATTTAACGCTACAGTGCACTTTTTGGATAGGATAGTGGATCTTTTGCTATATCTCACAATTCGACTCTCACACCCATCATCACGAAACTTTCCTCCAGACCGAGTGGTACAAAAAGGAACATGCATAACCCACTGCCTCTGAAGCTATCTTGTTACTCTCCCATACCAACCACACATACTTAAATTTCATGAAATACATCACACTGGCAACATACAATACAAAACAAGGAATAGTCACAGCGTTATAATCACATCACTTTCAGCTTTCCCACTTCAATTAAAATTCATCCCAGTTTCACACGACACTGCCCCGCTTCGTAACTTTTCTTTCCTACTACGTACTCTGGAGGATATATGCACGTCTTCCTGTGCAATGCAAGCCAAGTGGCGTTGCTGGATAGACAGCTGACTCACCTTGCTTCTCTCTCAGAGTATTATAGTTTGAATCAAGCGTCACACGGAAACATAACACGCAAAGTAATATTAAGAACATATTCATCACACACGCGTTTCCTCAACTGATACCATGGACGAGTACTTCTCTTTATCCTTTGTCTCATACACAGATTGAGACTCACACAGTACTCACCACGTGGAAGTACTCACCTCTAATTTCAAGTCCTGCACACGCCATTTCTTAAATATTTCCAACTTATAGTACATACGATAGTAATTCAGCTTAACTTATGCACTCAGAAGTATTTCAACTTATTGCTACTCGTGGTTTCATTGTGACCATTGGTCACTTCCGAAGATTACTACGATCCCCTTAATATTACCTGCCTGACATTTAATTCTCCCCACAAAAGTTCCTGAAATAGAGAAATTATTATTCCAAACTACTCTTAAGTATTTCACATGCATACCATGTCTCCACTCTTTTGTCTTTACGGAGCACACCTAAGACAGGTCTTACCAACACTAGATCCAGCGGCAGAGTGCTGAAACATGGCCATTCTTCAGGTCATCTCGCACCTCTGTCGAGGTGGGGGAAAACCATGCTACCCATCGGTCAGCCACATTTCAGGCGCTCAAAGCTCCAGTAAATTTCATCTCTTTGGTTCCACCAAAGGTGACCAAAGGACCGTCTCAAAGATGATCATATATTCACATTCACTATCTGCGGTTAGCAGACGACCATAAATTCATTCATTTCACAGATCTCACCAAACTGGATGTAGGGATTTATTTTGTGGGGGTGCACATGTGATCAATTAAATAAATAAATTGTCATTCTTTCCCACACTGGTATCCGGCTTCTCTGTATTAATTGAAATTGAGTTATAATTAGAAAAAATATGTTGTACTGACAAGAATAACGAAGAATGTTGTACCTATTTTCAATGTCGGGCGGTACTGTACCCTTTCAACATAACCATACATATTTACAGACAATGGGTATACAGTACTGATGGTTGTTTTATGTCGCCTACAATGTTGTTGTAAAATTTTCTGTGTTTATGTGACATTTTATCAAGTAAATCTTTCCATAAACACTTACATTGGTTAGCGTCATACTGATAATTCAGTTTTGTGAAGCTCTTTATATGTTCCTTTCATTGAACATGATGATAATCCGTGAACCGAAAGATGTGTAGTGAGGAAGTTTTATTAGAAGTTCTTGGCGGTAAAGTGCGACGTTATTCGCATATCTACGAGCTTTGGGGCATTACTTAAAGTATATTAAAATCACTCTATTGGTAGTTCAGATCTGTTAAGAAGTATACAACCGGTACATGCACAAAACTGAAAGAGGTGGAAACGGAAGACGTTAAAGTTTATACGATGATAAACTCTTGAGATTACAGTTAGATAATGAATTCATATAGGAAAGTACCACGGAACTGTTGAAATGCCTAAATAAATCTTTATTTTGCGGATTTTTTTTTTTAAAAAAAGAACCGTCTCCCAAATTTGATACATACATGACCCATTATTTGTAAATTATTTTTTCATTTCATTTATTCAGCATGCTCGATTACAATATTTGTAATACTACATGGTTACATACCAATATACATATAGTAGTCTAATTACAATGATCTGCAACAGTATGGATGAAAAATATTCACAGAACAGAACCGTATGATCGATATAAGGTTTCCAGGTAGCATTTGATAAAAGTATACTAATAATTACATTCAGAACTGTAAACTTCTGTGTGATCGATGTAAGGTTTTCAGGCAAAACACCACTTTTTAACTTTTAGCAACATATTCATAAGCTGGGAAACATTATTAAATTGCAAAATTTGTGAACTTAGTTTGTGTAGCTTTACTAAAACTGGTTTATCGACGGGCCAGCTACGTCCCTTTTCTATAATACTCTTCCTTAGGTCATCTCTCTCTGTATTAAGTTCACGACACATCCATAACAGTTGATCTACTGTTTGATCACCCTCTCTGCACTTACAAACGGCACTTGGTGCTAGCCTGAACCGACGTTAGTAAGACATCAATTTTCTGTGCCCTGTTACATTGATGTAAGATTAACTTTATGGACAGACCATGTTGAACAGTAGGAAAAAATCTTTCATGGTCGCTCCTTCTGTAGTTTCAGTCCATTCTGTTTCCCATTTCTTTCGACGTGCACCCTTAATTTCTTATGATACAGACGAAGTGATTCTATTGAAGCTTTATGTTGCGTTTCCTCCAGCTGCTTGTTTGGCAAACTCGCTTGCCAGTTGTTGTTGTTTTTGGGGGAGGAGACCGGACAGTAAGGTCATCGGTCTTATGGGATTAGTGAGTTGCCCATACTTCGTGTGAAGGGAGGTTATTCTTTCATGCGTGTGCGTTTTCTCGATTTCTTTACGCCTTTGATTCCTAAGATGATTGTCATGCCCTTTGTTCGAATTGTAACGGTTGTCGTTATTTGAAGAGTCACCTGCTCAACCTTTCATGTATAATAAGTTTCTTTCGGCGTGACTTTAATTGCGTTTATGATATTATTTGTGAATTCAAGTGAGGAAATCGGGCGGAACAAATCTATTGTGTGAGAACCAAGTGGGTGTGGAATAGGTGGGAGACCTTCAGCCGGACCAGATTATTCCCCATCGATTCGATTTATACGGCTGCTATTCTGTGATGGAAATGCACTCTCTCTACCCACATTTGCTCCTTTGCATGCGAGTGTTGGTGATGGTTTCTTGCTTGAGTCCATCTTCTGAGTCTTAAGTGAGTAATTGAGTGTATGATCATTTCCTTATTACTGCATGTCCTTTCCCTTCCGTTGAATTTCACAATGTTACCATCATCTCATTGAAGAGAAGCAGGTTATTTTGTTCCAGGATTAGGTAGCCGTTGTACTCTTATAATGTAATTGATTCCCCCCATTATTGAGCACTGTTAATTGAATAAACCAGTGATAAGTTGTACACCATCAATTTTGCGTATTATTTCACGATCGTTAGGTTAATACTCGGTTTCAATTGTAAAATCAATATGAATGCTCTGTTCATTTTTAAATCTTTTGACGAGTCATTACATAAGGGCAGTAATAAAAGAGAAGCTGGAAATCACCAGAATAACTTAATTAAATGATCAAAGAAAAAGGGGGAAAACAACTGTAAATCCCTTTTTTATAAACAATTTCCAGCTCGGTCGGTTCTCTTGTCTTAAGAGTCGGCTTAGGCTGGTGGTGACCCTGAAATTCTGTCTTAGTCCTCGTAGTTGTAAGCCTGTATGCCCCAAAGTACTAAAAGTACCATATCGATCTATGGGTCCTAGTCCAGACTCCGTGCAACACCTAAAGCATCCCACTTGCAAGGATTGTAATGTTTAATAGGCAGATATCTATTCAGACCATCACACAGGAATTCCAAACCGCATCAGGATCCACTGCAAGTACGATGGCAGTTAGACCGGAGTTGAGAAAACTTGGATTTCACGGTCGAGTGGCTGCTTGGAAGCAACACATCACGCAGTAAATGCCAAACGACGCCTCGCTTAATGTAAGGAGCGTAAACATTGGACAATTGAATAGTGGAAAAACGCTGTGTTGACGAATCACGGTACACAATGTGGCGATCCGATGGCAGGGTGTGGGTGTGGCGAATGCCCGGTGAATGTCATCTGCCAGTGTGTGTAGTGCCATCAGTAAAATCCGGAGGTGGTGGTGTTATGGTATGCTTGTGTTTTTCATGGTGGGGGCTTGCACCCCTTGTTGCTTTGCTTGGCACTATCACAGCACAGGCCTACATTCATGTTTTAAGCAACTTCTTGCTTCCCAATGTCGAAGAGCAGTTCGGGGATGGCGATTGCATCTTTCAACACGATCGAGCGCCTGTTCATAATGCATGGCCTGTGGCGGAGTGGTTACACGACGTAACATCCCTGAGAGTCATGACCTGAACCCTATTCAACGCCGTTAGGATGTTTTGCAACGCCGTGCCAGCCCTCACCGACCGACATCGATATCTCTCCTCAGCACAGCTCTCCATGAATAATGGGCTGCCATTCCCCAAGAAACCTTCCAGCACCTGATTGAACGTATGCCTGCGAACGTATGGAAACTGTCATCAAGGCTAAGGGTGGGCCAACACCATATTGAATTCCAACATTACCGATGGAGGGCGCCATGAACTTTTAAGTCATTTTCAGCCAGGTGTCACAGTGAACCCTATGATGCTCCATTTACAGAGTGGGAGCTCCTCAGCGTCCTTGCACACTGCCCCTACACAGCTCCTGGGCCAGATCGGATTCACAGTCAGATGATCAAACATTTCTCGTCAGACTACAAGCGATATCTTCCCGTCATCTTCAACCGGATCTGGTGCCATGGTGACTTTCCATCGAAGTGGCGGGAGAGCACCATCATTCCAGTGCTCAAATCTGGTAAAAACCCACTTGAGGTGGATAGCTATCTGCCCATCAGCTTCACCAAGGTTCTTTGTAAGCTGTTAGAACGTATGGTAAGTCGGAGGTTGTGTTGGGTCTTGAAGTCACGTGGCCCACTGGCTCCATGCCATGGCGGATTCCGCCAGGGTCGCTCTACCATTGATAATCTTGTTTCCCTCGAGTCTGCCATCCGAACAGCCTTTTCCAGACTCCAACACCTGGTTAGCGTCTTGTTTGATTTACGAAAAGCTTACGACACGACCTGGCGACATCATATTCTTTCCACATTAGATGATTAGGGTCTCCGGGGCCCGCTCCCGATTTTTATCCAAAATATTCTGTCGCTCTGTACTTCCCATGTCCAAATTGGTGAGTTGGTGCCTCCATATCCAGGAGAATGGGATCCCACAGGGCTCTGTATTATCTCTATTTTTGGTGGCCATTAACTGTCTAACAGCAGCTGTTGGGCCGTCGGTCTCACCTTCTCTGTATGCAGACGACTTCTGCATTTCGTACTGCTCCTCCAGTACTGGCGTTGCCGAGCGGAGCCTACAGGTAGCCATACACAAGGCGCAGTCATGGGCTTCAGCTCTCAGCTCAGTTTTCTGCCGCAAGGTCGTGTGTCATGCACTTCTGTCGGCGTCGTACCGTTCATCTGGAACCTGAACTTTAATTTAATGACGATCCACTCACTGTAGTGAAGCACATCGATTCTTAGGACTGGTTTTCGACTACCTATTGACATGGCTTCCTCATCCTCGTCAGCTGAAGCTGGCGGCACATCAATGCCCTTCGCTGCCTGAGCAACACCAACTGGAGTGCAGATCGCTCTACGCTGCTGTAACTCTACAGAGCCCTTGTTCAATCCCGCCTTGACTATGGGAGTCTTGTTTACGGTTCGGCGGCGCTCTCAGCGTTGCGTTTACTCGACACAGTGCTCCATTGTGGGGTTCAACTGGCAACAGGTCTTTTAGGACGATTCCGGTGACCAGCATTCTGGTGGAAGCCAGACTCCCTCCACTGAAGGTTAGGTGGGCACACATTCATAGCTCTCCTGAGCATCCGATAACTGTCTCCTTATCCATGGTGGTTCATCTCTCGCATCGGAGGCCCAGGTCAGGGCTTACGATTGTGGTTCGCATCTGATCTCCTGTGTCTGGAGTCCTTGCCTTTACCACATGTACTCGAGGTCCATTCACGTACACCTCCATGGTGTACACATTGGCCGAAGCTTCGCCTGGACCTTTCACATGGTCCTAAGGATTCAATTAACCCTGCAGCTCTCTGCTGTGACTTCCTCTCGATTCTTGACATGTACCGGGTCCATAAAGTGGTTTACTCTGACGGCTCGATGGCTGATGGTCACGTTGGCTTCGCGTATGTTCATGGAGGACATATTGAGCAGCACTCCTTGCCAGATGGCTACAGTGTTTTCACTGCAGAGCTCGCGGACATTTCTCGTGCTCTTGAGCGAATCCGCTCATGCCCTGGCGAGTCGTTTCTTCTCTGTACTGACTCCTTGGGCAGCCTACAAGCTATCGACCAGTGCTACCCCCGCCATCCTTTCTTAGCGACCATCCAGGAGTCCATCTATGCCCTGGAACGGTCCAGTCGTTCCGTGGTGTTTGTATGGACCCCAGACCACGTCGGCATCGGAAGAAATGAACTTGCCGACAGGTTGGCCAGACAGGCTACACGGAAACCGCTTCTGGAGATCGGCATCCTTGTAACTGACCTGCGATCATTATTACGCAACAAGGTTTTTCAGCCTTGAGAGACAGAATGGCATAAACTCAGTACGCACAATAAACTGCATGCCCTTAAGGAGACTACGAGTATGTGGAAGACCTCCATGCGGGCCTCTCACAGGGACTCTATGGTTCTCTGCCAGTTCCGTATTGGCCATACGTGACTAACACGTGGCTACCTCCCCGCCGTGAGGACCCACCTTGGCTTCACTGTGGCTCACATATGACTGTCGTCCACATCTTGCTGGACTGCTCACGTTTAGACGCTGTGTGGCGGATTTTTAATCTTCCCAGCACCCTACCTTCGGTGTTGGGTGACAATGCCTCAAAAGCAGACTTAGTCTTACGTTTTATTCGTGAGTTTTTTTTTTATCATACCATCTAAGGGTGGGCATTTAGCCTTCTCCCTGAGGTCGCCACCCTCCCTCCATTTTAACTCTGTCGCACTTTCTTTGCATTTGTTTGTCTTGGTGGTCGTCTTTTCCCTACATGTGTTCACCTCGCCTTGTCTGTTGGGGGTGGATATTTTAATGTGTTACAGAATGGCTGGCTCATCCTCTCTTATTATTGTGATCTGCCAGTCCAGACCGTCTGCTCAATGGTTTTAATACCTTCCTCTACTTTTTCTTGTGGTGTATGTTTTCCCCGTTTTTTGTTTGTTCCATTCGTTCCCTTTCTAGGTGTGGTGTTGGGTGTTTTCGTACCTTGAGCCTTGCTTGCGTCAGGAAAAAGGGACTGATGACCCTGTAGTTTGGTCCTTTTATACCCCAAACCAACCAACCAACCTGAGAACAAATATTACGAACGCGTCCACTGGTCTCGACAGTTAGGTCAAAGACTGAAAACCTTAGACGAAAAAGTCACGACGCTTTCGAACGACTCCGAAAATTTGCGTACTAACTTGACCACACAGTTGACAGAGGCAACCAATAAATTAGATACAAGATCCACTAATATGTACAACCAGTTAGACATAAACCTTTCTAGTATGAGTGAAAATGGTTCAAATGGCTCTGAGCACTATGGGACTCAACTGCTGTGGTCATAAGTCCCCTAGAACTTAGAACTACTTAAACCTAACTAACCTAAGGACATCAGACACATCCATGCCCGAGGCAGGATTCGAACCTGCGACCGTAGCGGTCGTGCGGTTCCAGACTGTAGCGCCTTTAACCGCTCGGCCACTCCGGCCGGCTAGTATGAGCGAACGTGGTCAAAGTGCACGTCAAGTTGAGGATCTTGCAACGGTACACTGTAGTTTACAAAGCGCATATGAAAGCCTAGTTCACGAGGTACCAACATTTCAAACACACGTATCTAAAATGAAGTCTGCGTGCGAAAATTTACCGGTTGATGAACAAAAACTCACTCAAGGTGTAGGATTTCTGACTTCAGGACAACCCTTTTTGAAAACCGAGTACGACCGTATCAGTAAGGATGTAAGAAGATTAAATGAGAAATCTGAGGCTGGCGCCTTTGACAGAAATTCTACCTTAGCCGAAAAATGCGTCCGGTAACAAAAAAACATGTTGACGCGGTTGAAGAGATCATAAACGAAAGAACATAAAATTATCTTTAAAATGGACAAACATATGAAAGCTATTGATTGTAAGATTAATTCCGAACTTATCAGCGAAAGACATAGTACGAACAAACCGCCCTCCGCAACTAATCAAAACAGGAAAACAGTACCAGACAGTAATCACACGAACATTGTTTCGCCAAAGTCAGATTACGACAAAAGCGAAGGGGAACAGTTTGCATTAAACGTATGTGCCAGTATCACGACACACAGCATTGTCCCCCCCCCCTCTCTCCCAAAAAAAGGCGTAATACGGCGCCGCAATCAGTTGTCGTAATGCCCGGCGTATCGTCAGTAATAACAGAAGACAGTCTAATAAAACATAGACAATTCCCAGTCATCTCACAAGAATCTAAGAAGGCACACTCCGTCGCCTTTGTGAGAGCTTTTAGAAATGTTTTACCTCGACATTGGTCCGAAATTCCAAAGATTCAGTTTAGGTTGGTTCCTACAAGGTGATGCGAGGTTGTCGGCAGCCGAAGAGGCAGATCATTGTCGAACGTATGAAGAATTTGAGCAGGCCATCCTAGAGAAATGCTGGTCTCCGGAGATTCAGGAAAGACTATGAATGGAAGTTGCTGACCCACAGCCATTAAAGTGAAACAATGCGGACTGCGCCGGTATTTCGTAAGATTCTTGAACAAGACGAGATACTGCAGCAATCCGATATCACATGTCGATATTTGAGAATATGAAAGAGTCATTTGCCGAGAAACTGGAAACGTTGCCAACTTACGGCTTGGAATACGTTCTGATGGCCGTGGATTCGATTGACCTCATTTAGGAGAGCATTCAGACCTCAAATGAGTGTAACAGAAATCAGTCGGGTCCACTGAAAAACGAAGGACTTAATAATCATGGTAACATTAACAACAACAACAACGGCAATAATAGCAGAAATCAGTACGGTAACGCGCAGAGATGGCAGAGATGTTAGCATCCTTACGCACCACCGCAGGGATATAGTGGAAATGGTGGATTCGGAAATCGTCGAAATAGCGCCTTCCAAGAGAGAAATAGTAGAAATTACAATTATGGATACAGTGGCTCACCATCAACAAATAACCGTAATGGATAGTATAATTGGCTCGGTCCCGGCTACAGTAGACAAGAGTGTAGGAACAGGAATGAGCATTCACGCATAAATAACGGTTATGAAAACAACGGCTATGTGAACAGCATAAACCAAAATCATCGAAACGTCACCTCCAATGACGCGCAGAACAGAACATGGCAAAATACAGATGGCAAAACACAGATCAAGTTGTGATCATCGTAGAAGTGACAGACGAGAGCAGAAGTGCCCCACCTCCTTATTAGCATAACACTAATAAATTTTTACTTCTTAAGGTATGACGAAGAAACCGATATGTGAGATGACCTGTATGCAGATAAGAAATGATGTAAAAGGAATAAACGATGAAGTACAGATGTTGGTTAATACGAAAATAGGAACGATAGATGCATATGTGATACTAGACACAGGAGCGGCGACGAATCTTGTTTCGTACAGCTTGCTCAGTGAAATAAAAATGAAACTATACCTATCTACTTTCCCTGTGCAGAACTGCCATATTTTAACAGCTATAGGAAATGTCAAAAGTATCAAGTCAGAAACCTATATTCCAATAACTTTTGCTGGAACCATTAACACTTACACCTTCTTAGTGGTAGCAAAACTAATAGTTAACTGTCTCCTAGGAATGGATTTTTTTCAGGCAATGTTGTTACAGATTAATATGATAATGAAAATCAAAATGTAAACATAATTAGTTTTGCTAGTCGCACTGACAGAATGTGAAACCGTAACCGAGCTGGAAGCTCTCGGAGTAATATGGGCATTCTGCAAATTCTAGTACTTCCTACGGGCAAATCGTGCCAAAGTATATTGTGATCATCGAACACTTTCATTCTTACTGACGTTTAAACTATTGCACGAAAGATTAGCTAGATCGTGTCTCTTTCTTCAAGAGTTCCATATTGAGGTAATTTATATCAAAGGTGAAGACAATATTTTGGCAGATGTCCTGCTTAGACTTCCACAAGGATCAAATAAATATGTAGAATTAACAGGAGAAATATTCGAATTTAGGATTCTACTTATGTATGGTGGTGCATATAGGCCATATTACGTGAAAATGTATGAAAATATGAGTCATTTTCAAGAGGAAGGTAGTCGATGGAACAAAGTAAGGCAACAATTAATAAGTACTGACGCTGCAGACTTGAAAACACGTTATAAAATACACGATGGAGTTTTGTTTTATCGTCGAACGCCTCAGTTTGGTAACAGGTGTGTTTCTTTACCCGAAGCATATGTAGACAGTTTTATTAGGTATACTCATAAATCTTAGGGTCATTACCGTGTAGCCAATTGTGCTAAGATAATGTCATATTGCTGTTTTCCTACCATTAGACGTAGAGCTCAATAGGTCATCAAAAATGTATAATCTAGCAAAAGACCAAGCACTTAAACTGATCATGATTCAATGAATTACAGGCTACTATGGCAGTAAAGTCTGTTGACCTCGTATCAATCGATGCCGCAGGACCTTATCCGACGACAAAAGGAGGAGTGAAATATGTAATGGCCTTGTATGATCTGTTTTCTAAATATCTACTGATGTATGCTACTAAAACTCTAACGGCAGCGCCTATAATTAAGCGAATCGTGAGAGAATATTTTATGAGAGTGGGTAAACCAAAAGCTATTC
The DNA here is from genome assembly GCF_021461385.2 of Schistocerca piceifrons. Lineage (NCBI taxonomy): Eukaryota > Metazoa > Arthropoda > Insecta > Orthoptera > Acrididae > Schistocerca > Schistocerca piceifrons. The sequence continues at coordinate 324,236,764 of NC_060140.1, forward strand.
TCACTGATCGTGTCACTAATTTCGCAAGTGCGAAGTGGAAAGAATTTGTCAATTCACGAAATGTAAAAAATATTTTGTATCCAGATTTCATACTGAGGCCAGCCCAATAAAACGGGGATTTCGTGAGTTTAACAGGTTTATCAGAATATATACACCACACAGACAAAGTAAGTGGGTTGAATACATGACGCCTTTTCAGCAGATAGTAAATAATTTTTCCACACTCATCAACAGGTTTCACATCAATCGAATTAATGCACTAGAAGTATGAAATAGAAGACTAGGTTAAACTCTTACCTAGATTTCCTGAGTAAGAGACACCGTTAGAAGGAAATGTTAGACAAGCCTTAATAACGTTGCAAACACAGGCACAGGGTAGGGGAAAACAGTATGATAGAAGATTAGGTCCCACAACTCCTTCTCACTTTGGGCAAGAGGTGCTGTTGCACACACATCGTCAATCTTAACAAAAAATGGCATGCGGCTAGTCCCGGCGGAGGTTCGATTCCTCCTTTGGGCATGGGTGTGTGTGTTTGTCCTTAGGATAATTTAGGTTAAGTAGTGTGTAAGCTTAGGGACTGATGACCTTGGCAGTTGAGTCCCATAAGATGTCACACACATTTGAACATTTGAACAAAAAATGGCAATTGTGTACGGAACCATACATTAAACACAGAATACCGCACCTGGTAAGCTATTTGTTGAGCAATCTAAAAATAGGGAGAATACATGGATTATATCTACATCAATTATATCAAAGAACTTATACCCTAGCAATGCACATAAACCACTTCAGTCGGTCGGTTAGACCGTCAGTGACAGAGCTGCTCAGTTCCTGCTGCTAATAAGGCGAGTACACTTTTCGTTTATTACGTATTTCTACGAGCTTCAAACAGGAGCTACTTATTTTCAGTTATCTGTGTAGCTACTAGCTTATTTCTGTAATTTCTTGCGTGTTTGAGTGGTTACTAGGCACAACCTTATATTTTAAAAACAGTGTAGCATACAGTACCGCCGTTGCTATCGAAGCTTGTATCGATCCTCGTATCCTATAGGCTTTTGTTTGTTTTGGTTAGAACAGCTCAGTATCGGTTAGACTGTCAGTGACAGAACCCCTCTAGTTCCTGCTGCTAATAAGGCGAGTACACCGTTCGTTTACTATATATTTTTACTAGTTTCAAACAGGAGCGACTTCAGTAGTGGACAGAAATTGTGATTGTTGTGTACAGACGTGAGCTGAGTTGGCGACCCTTCGCTCACAGCCCAGGCAGCGATGGCTTCAGTCACACAGCTTGAGGCAGCTCCCATGGGACATCAATGTGGGGGGTCAGAGGCGGGTATGCGAGGGACGTCGAGCACGTCCCACGTCCCCCGATCGGTCCACTGCTGTGGCCACCACTGAGGTTGACCCCTCACCCGCGGTCGAGTGGGAGATCATTCCAAAGTCTGGCAGGCAGCGAAAGACTTTCCGAGGGGCCGAACGTAGGGCCTCCCCTGTTTGTTTGACAAACAGGTTTCGGGCGTTAACCGTGGCTGACGAAGTCTCTGAGCTGGATGCAGCCGTCCACCCCCTTCCAGAGGAAGCTTTTAGGCCTGCAAGTTCTTGGCTTTCACTGAGGTTGAGTTTGCTGGTAGTTGGGAGCTCCAACATTAGATGCGTAATGGGGCCCCTTAGGAACATGGCGTCCTTTTAAAAGGTAGCCGGTAAAACACTGTAAGGTAGTTGTAGAAACGATCGGTATTGGAAGGAACCCCATGTGCACTCCGTGTTCATACCGGGGGGAATCTTTCTGGATGTGGAAAGGGTGTTTCCAGCTGCCATGAAGAGTACCTGCTGCAACCAATTGCAGGTGGTGGCCCGTGTCGGTGCCAATGACGTGCGTCACTTTGGATCAGAGGAGATTCTCTCTGGTTTCTGGCAGCTAGCAGAAATGGTAAAGACTGCCAGTTTTGCTTGCGAGATTAAGGCGGAGCTCACCACCTGCATTGTAGACAGAATAGACCGTGCTCCTTTGGTGCAGAGTCTGAATCAGAGGCTCAGGCGGTTCTGTGACCGTGTAGGCTACAGATTCCCTGACTTGCGCCGTCGGGTGGTGGGTTTCCGGGTTCTTTCACACAGAAATCGACTACACGGGTAGCAGGCGCTGTGTGGAAAGGGCTGGGAGGTTTTTTTAGGTTAGAGGGTCTCAGGAAACCAAAGAAAGGGCGTCCTTTTAAAAGGTAGCAGGTAAAACACTGTAAGGTAGTTGTAGAAACGATCGGTATTGTAGTTGTAAATTGTCGTAGCTGTGTTGGGAAAGAACCAGAGCTACAAACCCTAATAGAAAGCAGTGAAGCTCAAACAGATATAAGTACGGAAAGCTGGCGAAATTTTTTTCAAACGACCTAACAGTGTTCAGAAAGGATACATTAAATACAGTTGCTGGTGGAGAATTTATTGCTGTCAGTAGTAGTTTACCTTGCAGTGAAATTGAAATAGTATGGGTAGATACAGTAGTCTTGACTATCGGACTAAACTATTAATTGGATAGTTTTACCTACCCCGACTCAGAAGATACAGTTGCTGAACAGTTCAAAGAAAACATGCGTCTCATTTCAAATAGGTTCCCCACTCATACAATTATGGTCCCTGGTGACTTCAATCTACCCTCGATATGCTGAAAAAATTATACGTTTAAATTCGGCGGCAGGCATAAAACGTCATCCGAAACTGTACTGCTTTCTCAGAAAATTATTTTGAACAATTTGTTCATGAGCCCACTCGAGACGTAAATGGTTGCGAAAGCATACTTGACCTCTTAGCATCGAATAATCCTGGACAAATAGGGATTATCATTACGAATATAGGGATTAGCGACCACAAGGCAGTTGCAATTGAGAGATATATACCAAATAAATTAACAAGGTACTGATCCCCCTTGGTACACAAAACGGGTCAGATAGCTGTTGCAGAAGCAACGAAAAAACCGTGCCAAATTTAAAAGAACGTAAAATCCCCAAGATTGGCAAAGTCTTGCAAAAGTTCTAAATGTAGCTCGTACTTCAGTGCGAGATGCTTTTAGTAATTTCCACAACGAAACTGTCTCTCGGAATCTGGCAGAAAACCCAAAGAGATTTTGGTCATACATAAAGCACACCAGTGGCAAGACTCAATACCTTCACTGCGCGATAGCAACGGTGAAGTCACTGATGACAGTGCCACTAAAGCAGAGTTATTAAATGCGGGTTTCCGAAACTCCTTCACCAAAGAAGACGAAGTAAATATTCCTGAATTCCAATCAAGAACAACTGTCAAGACGAGGAACAAAGAAGTAGATATCATCGGTGTAGTAAATCACTTAATAAAAGCAAGGCCTCCAGTCCATATTGTATACCAGTCAGGTTCCTTTCACAGTATGCTTATACAGTAGCTCCTTATTTAGCAATTATATACAACCACTTGCTCAGAGGAAGTTCCGTACCTCAAGACTGCAAAACTGCTCAAGTCACACAAATACCCAAAAAGGGAAATAGGAATAATCCACTGAATTACAGGCCCGTATCACTATCGTCGATTTGCAGTAGGGTTTTGGAACATATACTGTGTTCGAACATTATGAATTACCGCGAAGAAAACGATCCATTGACACATAATCAGCTCTCATTCAGGAAACATCGTTCTTGTGAAACACAACTGGCTCTTTACACTCATGAAGTAATGAGTGCTATCGACAGGGGATGTCAAATTGATTCCATATTTTTAGATTTCCAGAAGGCTTTCGACATCGTTCCTCACAAGCGTCTTCTGCCTATGGAATATCGCCTCAGTTGTGAGACTGGACTCATGATTTCCTATCAGAAATGTCACAGTTCGTTGTAATAGACGAAAAGTCATCGAACAAAACAGAAGTAACATCCCGCGTTCCCCAAGGAAATATTATAGGTCCTCTATTGTTCCTGATCTATATTAACAACATAGGAGACAATCTAAGTAGCCCTTTTTGATTATTTGCAGATGATGTTGTCATTTACCGTCTTGTAAATTCATCAGATGACAAAAATGAATTGCAAAATGATTTAGATAAGATATCTTTATGGTGCGAAAAGTGGCAATTGACCGTGAATAAAGAAAAGTGTGAAATTATTCACATGAGTACTAAAAGAAATCAGCTAAATTTCTATTACGCGATAAGTCACACAAAGCTGAAGGCTGTAAATTCAACTAAATACTTAGGGATTACAATTACAAATATCCTAAATTGGAACGATCACATAGATAATGTTGTGGGTAGAGCAAACCAAACACTGCGATTCATTGGCAGAACACTTACAAGGCGCAACAGGTCTACGAAAGAGACTGCTTACACCACGCTTGTCCGCCATATTCTGGAGTGTTGCTGTGTGGTGTGGGATCCGCATCAGATCAGACTGACGGGTGACATCGAAAAAGTACAAAGAAGGGCAACTCGTTTTGTATTATCGCGAAATAGGGGATACAGTGTCGCAGACATGATACGTGAATTGGAGTGGCAATCATTAAAACAAAGGCGTTTTTCGTTGCGACAGGATCTTCCCATGAAATTTCTATCACCAGTTTTCTCCTCCGATTGCGAAAACATTCTGTTGGCATCAACCTTCATAGGGAGAAATGATCATCACGATAAAATAAGAGAAATCAGAGCTCGCACAGAAAAATTTAAGTTCTCGTTTTTCCCGCGCGCCGTCCGAGAGTGGAACGGTAGAGACACAGCTTGAAGGCGGTTCTTTGAATCCTCTGCCAGACTCTTTATTGTGAATAGCATAGTAATCACGTAGATGTAGATGAGCTCCTACAGCCCTTACGGGAACTATAACAATCTGTAATCATTACAGAAATTTGGAGAGTCTACCTGACAGCAAAAAAACCAAAACACTTCTAGGATGTGGCACACTATACTTTATCGCTTAAGTATACGCAAAATAACCATAGTAAGTTCGAAACAGATTGGAGAATCTCATAATGAACGTTGGACTAGGTATAATCCACGGTAAGTACGAATATTCTTTGAAATATTTTATGAAAGTTTTATTATTCTATTCAGAGCGAAATGAGAATGTACAAACTGTACGTTAAATGTATTTTTGGAAACACTGAATATGAATGACAACAATACAGTGTGGCAGCCTGCTGTTGGCGCTAGGCGAGGGGAGTAAACCTTCCCCTCCCCCCCCCCCCCTCTTCTTCCTCGTCATTCCATTTTGACTAAGTGTGAAGTGTTCATATTCGCGCATGCGCGCTACATCCAACGCGCTACATCCAACGCGCTAGCGCGCCACTTAACAATGATTGAATGTAAAAAACAAAGGGCGTCGTTCAAACATTAACTAGCAAAAATTCTGGTATCGGGCCGTGCGGAAGTTGAATGACCGATGGAACTAATGGCAGTCGATGGCCAATAGAGGGCAGTGTCGCCTCAACGCTGGACTCACCTACTGATCATGTCACCATCTCGCCACGAGGATACAACGGCCAATAGTATCCCTCGCGGCCGGCATTAATAACGCTGCATCTCAACCGTTCGGTCGCTTCCATCGTCGGTGGGTGGTATTGGGACTTCAAGCCCCACCGCCACATCTTCAACGTGCACTCCAATACTGTCATTCGAATGACATAATTGAGGCATAAGACAAGCTTACCCTTACGCCTAGACAGTAAGATAGAGATCCACCGGTGACGCTATACCTCAACCTACCACACGCTCAGCCAGCCGTGTACTTCGTCTGAGAGCATTCATTATTATCTCCACCGTACTACCGACTACTCGTCGACGACTTCACTATGGTATCGGTTTTACTCTTTGGTCTCGATTTGGATTGTGTGGTACGTGCTTGGCATGTTGATATCGTTGTTCCGAAGATTCGTTGCAGTTCTTTGTTGCATAGGTTGCCACTGACTTGCACTTGTTGCGTCGGTCCGCCGTTCGCTCAGCCCGGTCCCGTCCGCAGGCGGTCTTCCCACTTTCCTCGTCACCGGTATCCAACCACTGGCGGATATAGGAATTGACGAAGAGGGAAAAGGAATTTGTTTCCTAGCATGGAAGCTAAAGTGGTTAGCCTGCTCGAGCAACAGCAGCAGCTTGTGCACCAGGAGCAAACGCAGACGGACTTGTTACAAAAGTCGCTTCACCGCTTGGCGGAAAAACTTCTTGTGCAGGAAGCCGCTGCGCCAAAGGGACCAGCGTCCTCCTTTACTCGACACGACATTCCGTCCTCCGTCGTCCCCTCCTTTCAAGGACGCTACGGAGGACTGTGGCACACATTTGCAGCGCCTGAAAAATTTCACGGCGTTTCAAGTCACATACGATTCGTTGCAACGATCAATGTTTCTGTCTAGGGCGTCGCCGGACGCGTTTTTTCTCCTCCGAAAATTGGCGCCTCTGTCCGACACCGACGCCCTCTTCCTTCAGGAGACATGCGCTCTGACTACGTATTATTCCCAGGGGTACCACGTGGTGGCCTCCACGCTCGAATTTCATCAGCACCATAAACAACCGGGAGAGCCAGACCGCTCGTCGGTCACTGACTTACAAGGACTCAACTACAAATGTGAGTTTACTTGCGCCAGTCGAGGTTGTAAGGCTTCCGACACCGATCCTCGATCGGTGAAGTGGTGCTTGACATGGAGATTCACACGGCGCGTTGAACCTGGATAGCCCGTCGTTAGAGGACATCTTGCTCATCGCCTATTTGTACGTAATTGCACAGGTGGCTAACGAACCATTCATGGCACTGCCGCAAATGGCGCCAGTTCACACGCCACCAGGTCCGCCGTCTCAGTATCGTAAACCTAGGACGACCGCTAGATTACTGCAACGTCAGATGTCTTTACGACTTCTGAGCCTCCGGTCGCCCCTCGGCTACAGGGGGCGCTCCCTTCGTGCCTGCGGTGTTTTTCCTCTCATTCCCGAGCAGACTGTCCAGATCGGTGGGGGTTCTCTACATGCTGTGACAAGGAGAGGCACCTGCACTCAGTATGTCGGAGTAGCACGATCCTGCCCCACAAGGCGTTGCGACTGTACACATGCTGCAGACGGTAGTCCACCCGGGCCACCCCTTCAAGCAGAAACTGTTTCTCACGCTTCGCATGTCTTACTAGGACATGCATTTCCAGATGGACAGTTGGTCCACTATCTCTTTGACTAATCAGACGACTTATGTCTGACTGGGTTCACCAGATTTGTCGCCGCCCTCGCGCAGTTCCTCTTCCTGGGCAGTTCTCGACTGTGGCAACTTACAAATACGGCTTCTGACGTCCTTTGTCGTTGACCATCCGTCGGCTACAAACATTTTTAGCGTCGACGCCTTCACGGTTTTTGGACTTTATGTCTGGGATGGAGTCAAGATGGTTTCCGCTAGAGTCCCTTTCCAGGAACTGGACGACCTCTGCACGGAGTTTTCGTCTCTTTTTCAAGCGGATTTGTGGTGTGATGCAGACTTTCAGGTGAACATCGCTCTTCGTGTTTCATCGCTCCAGACCGATTCCGGAGGCCTTGCGGGCTGTCGTGAAGCAGGAACTCGATCGTCTGCAGGCAGCTGGAGTTGTCAAACGTGTCAAAAGTAGTGCATGGGCCACGGCCCTAGTCATCATCCGAATAGGTCTTTTTGCTTGTGTGAGGATTTCAAGGCGACCATAAATGCTCAGTCGCAGGTAGAAACCTGTCTTATTTCCTGGCAAGGGGGGGGGGGGGGAATTTTTCCAAGATATACCTCACCAATGCATACTTCCAGCTGCCCCTAGATGCGGCACCTCAGAACATTTCGTCCTTAACAAGCCGTTTGGGTTGTACAGTTACAAGCAGCTCTACCATTTTCTTACGTCCTGCTACATTCGAGCGATTTCTGGAGCAGTTGATACAGCATATTCCGGCTTGCGCCAATTACATAGATGACCTTATTTCAGAGGATCCTCCCACCAGAAGCATTTGGAAACCCTCCACACCTAGTTGACGACTCTGCAGCACGCGGACCTGCGTCGTTGTTTAAAGAAGCGCAGATTTATTCCGCTAAGAGTGGAATACTTCGGACACTGGCTCTCTAAAGAAAGAATCCGGCATACAAATCTGAATGTTGCCATCATTGCTTCATTACCTCGCCTGACGAACTTAACTGGATTACAAGCGATTTTGGGCAAGCTCAACTATTACGCTAAATTCTTACCCCCATGTGGCCCACATTGCTTAACCTCTCAATGAGTTGCTTACAGACAGAGTCCCTTATACCTGGACCTCTGTTTGTGACCAGGCTTGTTGTCAAATTGAGAACCATGCTGAAATCAGATTCCTGCCTCACGCCCTTTTCTATTGATCGCCCGTTGGTTGCGGCAGCCGATGTGCCCACCTACAGTATCAGAGCAGTCTTGGGTTCAAATGATTCAAATGGCTCTGAGCGCTATGGGACTTAACATCTGTGGTCATCAGTCCCCTAGAACTCAGAACTACTTAAAACTAACTAACCTAAGGACATCACACACATCCATGCCCGAGGCAGGATTCGAACCTGCGACCGTAGCAGTCGCGCGGTTCCGGACTGAAGCGCCTGAACCGCTAGACCACCGCGGCCGGCAGCAGTCTTGGGACACAGGATCAGAGCAGTCTTGGGACACGGGAATAAGGATGGTTCGAAACAGCCAATAGCATACTCACCCAAGACCCTGACCCCGGCACAGTGCAACTATTCAAAGATCGAAAAGGAAGCCTTGGCAGTAGTGCTCACAGTCAAGAACCTTCATCTCCATCTAATTACGGATCACAAGGTGGTGGTGGTGTTATTCTGGCTGCATTCCAGTCTCTCAGAACGAACAGAGCAACGCCTCCAGCGCTGTTCCTCAATCCCTACAATTATACTAGCTGGTACAAGCAGACAGCCCAATATTCTAATGCTGGGCTGTCATACGTTGAACGGTTTTCCCCTTGCAGCTATGTAAGTTGCTGCTGCAGTCCGCTGGGACCCCACCCTGTGACAGGTCCTTGGCTATGTAATCCATGGCTGGCCCCACTATATCAACCATTGGTTGATGACAGAGCTCTTTCCTTAGAAACTGCCTTCTCACTGCCTCTCGGTTGTGGATGGTGTCATCCTCTTGGATACTGAAACAGATCCACATCAAGTGGTTATTATGGTGGAACTGCATAGACGGGTTTTGAGTTTGCTCCGCTGAGGGCATTGGAGCATGTCCTGCATGAAGACACTGGCACACCATCATGTGTGCTGGTCAGGGATCAACAGCGACATCAAGAAGACGGCTCTTAATTGTGCAGTGTGCATCCAGCACCAGGCAGTGCCCCTCAATGCTTTGCCCCCTGGCCTACTTCTCGCATTCCTTGGGACCACGTGTTTCTCGATATTTCAGACCAGTTCTTGAGCTCTATGTGGTTACTCATTGTGGATGCTTATTCGAAGTACCCCTATGTCATACACATGGCACCCACAATGGGCTTAGCCTTAGCCCAAGTTACGGTCAGCGAAGGGTTGCCTCGTACATTCCTCTCTGACGATGGCCCACAAATCACGGCTTCAGCCTTCAAGGATTTCTGTGCTGCTGATTCTTCCAATGGTGAAGCTAAGTGTCTGGTCTGGACTTTAAAGGAAACACATGAAGGCTATCGAATCCTCCGCCACTACAGTGGTCTTTCGTTTTGGAGCACCACACCTACCATAGCCCTGCACAACTCCTTCACAGTCGTCAGCCTTGGACATTGCTTCATCTGTTGACACCATCACCATTGCAGCCTCGCTCGCATCCGTTCTTGGATTACACTGCTGGCACAGCAGTGTGGGCATGCTCTTACTGGAGTGCTCAGGGGGACGAGTTATGTCGGCCCAAACACAGAAGCATCATCAGCCAGTCACCACAGCCAGCTTTGGCGCCAGACACATCCCCTCTGCAGGCCCCTTATCCGCTGCCTTCTGGTGCCAATGTATGACAATGGCCAGAACCCTGGGCAGTACTATGGTCGTCTCACTGTCCCCTCCGGCTCCCTGTCAATCAGTGGTTCTGCCTAGTACGCTCATCTCCAGAGATGTTCCGATGGACACTGCCGACCGCCCTTCCTCCCCACAGCCTACAGTTGATGAAACTCTTCCTTCACCTGTGCCTTCGTTTCACCTTACACGGCAGCATCCGGGGCATATCCGGCCATAAGCACCAGTTTTTGGGGGAGAGGCTGGTATCAGGTAATGCAGAAGTTGAATGCCCTCCAGAACAAATGTATCTCGATGGCCGATTGAGTGCAATGTTGCCGCAGCGCTGCACTCGCTTAGTGAGTATGCCCCCCTCTCTCTACTGAATACAATAGCCAATAGTGCCCCTCGCTGCCGGAATAAATACCACCGCACCTAGATCGCTCTGTCAGTCATGTACTTCGTCTGATAGCATTCATTACTATCTCCACTATACCACTGACTACTCGTCGACGACTCCGCTTTGGTATTAGTTTTTCTCTTTCGTCTCGATTTGGATTGTCTCGTACTTGACCTGTTGACAGCGTTGTGCCGAAGGTTCGTTGTCACGTAGGTTGCCATTGAGTTGTGTCGGGTCCGCCGTTCTCTCAGTCCGGTTGCTCGACTCCAGAGTGGGTTTGAAGCCCGTCCGCAGGCGGTCGTCACCGCAAAACAATACTTAATTGTGCAAAGGAAATACTGCGAATAAACAGCCTTCAGTAAACGCCGACATGTGTAAGACCAATTCACAGGAAATTAGGCCAGGTGAAGTAGCAGTTTTTCCATATTATGTATACAACTACTTATAGGAACAAAGGTACACTTGATAAACCGTATCGCTAGCCACTTTTTATTTTCTACACAAATTTTCCTAATATGAAATATTTTATCTAATGAAAAGTCAATTACGTCACGTCATCACGTAACAAACTTCAGAACCAGCTTCACACATACGTCCTTTTTTTGAGTCATCAGTTTTCTAACTGGTTTGATACGGCCCGCCACAAATTCATCTCCCGTGCCAACCTCTCCAGTAGCACTTGAAACCAAGATCCTCAATTATTTACTGGACTTACTCCAATTTCTATCTTCCTGTACAGTTTTACCCTCTACAGTTCCCTCTAGTGTCACGGAAATCATTCCCTGATGTCTTAACGGATGTCCCATTATCCTGTCCCTTCTTCTTGTCAATGTTTCCCACATATTCCTTTCCTCTCTGATTCTGAGCAGAACCTCTACATTCATTACCTTATCTGTCCACCTAATTTTCAACATTCGTCTGAAGCACCACATCTCAAGTGCTTCGATTCTCTCCTATTCCGGTTTCCCCAATGTCCATGTTTCACTACCATACAACGCTGTGCTCCAAACGAACATTCTCAGCAATTTCGTCCTCAGATTAAGACTTATGTTTGTTACTGGTAGGTTTCTGCTGGCCAGGAATGCTCTTTTGCCAGTTCTAATCTGCTTTTGATGTCCTCCTTGCTCCGTCCGTCATTGCTTATTTTGCTGCCTAGGTAGTAGAATTCCTTAACTTCATCTACTGAGTGACCATCAATCCCGATGTTAAGTTTCTCGCTGTTCTCATTTCTGCTACTTCTCATTACTTTCGTCTTTCTTAGGTTTACCTCAATCCGTATTGTGTATTCATTAGATTGTTCATTCCTTTCAGCAGATTGTTTAGTTATTCTTCGCTTTCACTCAGGATACCAATGACATCAGCAAATCGATCGTTGATATCTTTTCACCTTAAATTTTAATTCCACTCCTGAAACTTTGTTTTATATCCATCATTGATTCTTTGATGCATAGATTGAACAGTCGGGGTGAAAGACTACATCCCTGAATCTCTCCCTTTTTGATCCGAGTACTTCTTTCTTGATCGTCCACTCTTATTAGCCCCTCTTAGCTCCTGTACATATTGCATATTACCCGTCTCTCCTCATATATATCTTACCCCTATTTTTCTTAGAATTTCGAACATCTCGCATCATTTTACATTCTCTAACGCTTTTGCCAGGTCCATAAATCCTATGAATGTGTCTTCAATTTCCTTTTCCATTCTTCTGTATATTATTCTTGTCAGCAACTTGGATGCATGAGCTGTTAAGCTGATTGTGCGATAATTCTCGCATTTGTCAGCTCTTGCAGTCTTCGCAGCTGTGTGGATGATATTTTTCCGAATGTTGGATGGTATGTCGCCAGACTCATATATTCTACACAGCAACGTGAATAGTCTCTTTGTTGCCACTTCCCCCAATGATTTTAGAAATTCAGATGGAATGTTACCTATCCCTTCTGCCTTATTTTCTCTTAAGTCCTCCAAAGCTCTCTTAAATTCTCATTCTAATACTGGATCCCTTATCTCTTCTAAATCGACTATTTCTTTTCCTATCACATCAGACGAATCTTCCCCCTCATAGAAGCCTTCAATGTACTCTTTCCAACTACCCGCTCTCTGTTTTGTGTTTAACAGTGGAATTCCCGTTACACTCCCATTGTTTATTCCCTTGCTTTTAATTTCACCGAATGTTATTTTGACTTTACCATACGCTGAGTCAGTCCTTCCGACAATCATTTCTTTTTCGATATCTTCCCACTTTTCCTGCAGCCATTTCGTCTTAGCTTCCCTGCACTTCCTATTTATTTCATTTCTCAGCGACTGATATTTCTGTATTTCTGAATTTCCTTGAACTTTTTGTACAACCTTCTTTCATGGATCTAATAGAGTATTTCTTCTGTTATCCGTGGTTTCTTCGCAGTTACCTTCTTTGTACCGATATTTTTCTTTCCAACTTCTGTGATTGCCCTTTTTAGAGGTGACCATTCCTTTTCACCTGTACTGCCTACTGAGCTATTCCTTATTGCTGCATTTATAGCCTTAGAGAACTTCAAGCTTATCTCTTTCCTTAGTGCTTTTGTATCCGACTTCTTTGTGTTGATTCTTCCTGGCTAATCTCTTGAACTTCAGCCTACTCTTCATCACTAGTACATTGTGCTCTGAGTCTATCTGCCACTGGGTAGGTCTTACAATCCATTATCTGATTTCGGAATCTCTGTCTGGCCATGATGTAATCTAAACGAAACCTTCCCGAATCATTCGATTTTTCCAAGTTACCACCTCCTCTTGTGATTATTGAACAGAATATCTGCTATTACTAGCTGAAATTTATTACAGAACTCTATTAGTCTTTCTCCTCTCTCATTCCTTGTCCCAAGCCCATATTCTCCTCCAACCTTTTCTCCTACTCATTCCGCTAACACTGAATTCTAGTCCCCCATGACATTTAGAGTTTCGTTTCTCTTTACGACCATACGTAGACGTAAAACTATATACCAGAAGATGCATCAGAGTAAGAATCTATGTATATAAGAAATTATTTAGATGGAAAGAGCTATAGTCACGCCTTAGGAAAGAGCTATTTACAGAAAGGTTGCGATTATATTAAAGTAATAGGTAAAACAAATGCTAGTGAGTAAGCTACGAAGAGGAACAGACGAACTGATATAGTGACGGTACTAAAATTAAGTGCGATTTATATTATACTATCTGCAGTTATTTATATAAAGTACAAACGATCAAGCTATGACGATTATACAATACTGTACACTGTTATATTGAAAATTACCTCTACATTTACGTGAATACCAAACACGAATATACTGTATAGAAAAAGAAAATCACGAAGAAAATGAAATTAGGCACATGTGATTAAAATGGTGAAAACTTTGCGCAGTTAGCGACTACAAGCCTCAAGGGAAGTTAAGGTTCATTACGGCAAATAAACTTTATTTACACACACACACAGTGTAGTAGGCAAATTACTTTGAGAGTATGAAGACGAAACGTTATTAGCAAATATATTGAATGTACGAGCTGTACTTTATGTGTGTGAATGTGTGAACGAACATGCTGACTGAAGTATGGGCACTTACGCTCTATAGTAATAATTTTGTAGAAAATGATGCAAAGTAGCACGTCCCGTTGGCGGAAGGACTAAATAGGAGTGGAAGGTACCAAGTAATAGCCCCCTCCCCTCATATTAGTTTATAAGTTACGTGTAATTGTGATTGCGTGTGAATTTAGGGATAAGTAGATACATTTGTATTTAGTACGATGAAACGGCTAGATGTGATTGTAGCTCTTCCAGCTGAAGAGTAATAAGAAGTATGTATAATGAAAGAGAACCCTAAATGTAGGATCTGTGATGAGGGTGAAGAAACTGCATCACACCTAGTCTTCGACATTTGAGAGTAAAAGATACAGAATCTTCGGGACAACTAGACCTGAAGAAATTGTGTCTAACAAAAAACTGGTAGAGGGACTCCTTGCACTATTTAAGGGCATTGGTTGGCTTTACTAGTTATACAGGGAGCGATACCGCACAATAAACCTATTTTCGGTGCGGGCAGTGGCGGGTCAGTCCTAAGCTGTTTTAGCTTCCCTGTTAAAATCAATCAATCAATCAATAAGATGTATAGTGGATTTTACAAAAAATGGTTCAAATGGCTCTGAGCACTATGGGACTCAACTGCTGAGGTCATTAGTCCCCTAGAACTTAGAACTAGTTAAACCCAACTAACCTAAGGAAATCACAAACATCCATGCCCGAGGCAGGATGCGAACCTGCGACCGTAGCGGTCTTGCGGTTCCAGACTGCAGCGCCTTTAACCGCACGGCCACTTCGGCCGGCTGGATTTTACATTAACTTAGTCTGCGTGTTAAGCGATTACGGAAACTTTTGAATACTAGTGTATGTCCAATGATATACTGGCCATTAAAATTGCTACACCACGAAGATGACGTGCTACAGACGCGAAATTTAACCTACAGGAAGAAGATGCTGTGACATGCAAATGATTAGCTTTTCAGAGCATTCACACAAGGTTGGCGCCGGTGGCGACACCTACAACGTGCTGACATGAGGAAAGTTTCCAACCGATTTCTCATACACAAACAACAGTTGACCGGCGTTGCCTGGTGAAACGTTGGTGTGATGCATAGTGTATGGATGAGAAATGGATATCATCACGTTTCCGACTTTGATAAAGGTCGGATTGTAGCCTATCGCGATTGCAGTCTATCATATCGCGACATTGCTGCTCGCGTTGGTCGAGATCCAATGAGTGTTAGCAGAATATGGAATCGGTGGGTTCAGGAGGGTAATACGGAACGCCGTGCTGGATCCCAACCGTCTCGTATCAGTAGCAGTCGAGATGACAGGCATCTTATCCGCATGGCTGCAACCATCTGCACGAACAGTTCGACAACGTTTGCAGCAGCATGGACTATCTGCTCGGAGACCATGGCTGCTGTTACCCTTGACGCTGCATCACAAACAGGAGCGCCAGCGGTGGTGTACTCAAGACGAACCTGAGTGCACGAATGACAAAACGTCATTTTTTTCGGATTAATCCAAGTTCTGTTTACAGCATCATGATGGTCGCATCCGTGTTTGGCGTCATCGCGGTGAACGCACATTGGAAGCGTGTGTTCGTCATCGCCATACTGACGTATCACCAGGCGTGATGGTATGGGGTGCCATTGGTTACACGTCTCGGTCACCTCTTGTTCGCATTGACGACACTTTGAACAGTGGACGTTACATTTCAGATGTTTTACGACCCGTGGCTCTAACCTTCACTAACCTTCATTCGATCGCTGCGAAACGCTACTTTTCAGCAGGATAATCCACGACCGCATGTTGCAGGTCCTGTACGGGCCTTTCTGGATACAGAAAAGGTTCGACTGTTGCCCTGGCCGGCACATCCTCCATAGCTCTCATCAATTGAAAACGTCTGGTCAATGGTGGCCGAGCAACTGTCTCGTCACAATGCACCA
This sequence comes from Schistocerca piceifrons, assembly GCF_021461385.2. Classification (NCBI taxonomy): domain Eukaryota; kingdom Metazoa; phylum Arthropoda; class Insecta; order Orthoptera; family Acrididae; genus Schistocerca; species Schistocerca piceifrons. The sequence continues at coordinate 324,252,563 of NC_060140.1, forward strand.
CTACTCTTGATGAGCGCCATCCAAGAAACTCTGTTTGACTCAATGCCCAGGCGTATAAAGGCCGTTATTACGGCCAGAGGTGGTTGTTCGTTTCTTGCATAAAAGGGCTGTTGCAACAGTGATTAGCTGAGTGAAAAATGCAAGTATTTAAGGATTGTGCGACGTCGATGGAATATAAGAAACACTATGCTGTGCCCAGTATTTTACTTGTCCTTGTAGTAAGTAGTGTAAATTGTTTGTTAAAATAAATACAAGTACAAGAAGATCCATGATGTTTATCTTAAACAGGTTTGCTTGATGAAACTCCTATGCTTTCCCTTTCCTCGTGTAGTGGTGAAATTGCTCTTGATCGTGTTGAGGAGAATGTCAGTTTTCAGATTGTTACTGTGGATGTAAAGATTTTGAGAAGTAAATTCGTTACACACTGAAATGAAGAAAAAGGAGAAAATTTTCTTAGACTAAAAATAAAGGAGTTAGTTAAAATTAGTTGCGAGAAACCTCAAATTAGAATATAGGCAAGATTTTCTTATAACTGTGCTTGTATGACTTTTGTTTCATATCTTTGTGAATATGTTCACGTATATTTGTAAACCTGTGAAAACAAATCTTACACTGTATCAGATGTGTCACAAAGTGCAAACATGTGTGAAAAATATGTTCATGTAAATTTTGTAAACCTCTGAAAACCATTGTCATCCGACGTCAGACGTATTAGAAAGCGCAAGTACGTGTGAAAGAGCGCTACGTGAGTTGTGCAACGCATCTCGAAGATGTGGAGTTGTCACCTACTGGTTAAAAAATTCTGCTGTGCTGCGATTCAGGTTCGCAATCACCAAGTGAGTCTTCAGTGCTGTGTGACGATTGAAGTTCGCAATCACCAAGTGATTCATCATCTGCAATGCAGAAAATTTAAAGAATCTGCAGTGCCACGCTGAATAACAGTGGCACGCGTGTGCTAGAAGGAAAGGTGAATACTCGTGAAAATGTCGACTATGGCTGGTCAAGCAGGGTCCTTCGGCCTCACGATGCATCGGAGACATCGTAGCTTACGGTATCCGTAGGCAGATGTAAGTAGTTTCCATGAATGGACACTGCTGACTGTTCACATTCCATCATGTGCGCGAATAATGCTCTGCGTGATGTCGAAAACAATAGCCGCGAGGAACTTTAAACAATGGAGCCAGCTCACGCCGACGAGTCAAAGACAATCAAAAACACAGGCAGAGAGGACGCAAATTTTTGTTGCAAACTAAAGGAGAGAAAGGCAATTGTCATGCGTGTAAACAAAGATAAATATTAACTGAATGTGAAAAAGGATAACATTATGTGCAAAAAAAATTTGTAATATTTTCGTTATATGTGTAAAGTAATTGATTTATTTGTAATTTTAATACAGTGTAAGAAAATTCTGGAAAATATGACTCATAATTTTTTTATAAAAACAAGTTTCCCGCATAGCTAACACACATTAATCGAATAGTATGTTAATGCCAATAGCTGATTGGCCAAAATAAAGGTTTCTGACTCTTTGGCCATGAAAACAGATGACTGCACATTGCCTCACAGGGTAAAAAATTTATACAAATTAATAAGAGAAGGAATATTTGTACTGTGAGCTATGTCTATGAATGCACTGCCAACAATAGGGGACAGGTATAACGCCACTTGCTAAATGTTTCCAAAGTTATATGCATAAGATAAAAAAAAAGAAGCAATGCGCTATAGCAGACATGCTGTTAGATGTGACTGTCGCTTTTTCCTTTTTTTTGCGTCGACAGGAAGAGAGTAACCTGTGGTGTGTCTCCATGAACAGAGGACGTGAATATTTTTATCGCCTTTCCTGTTGTAACAGTTTTCTGGATAAGATTTTATTTACATAAAACTGAAGTGAAACGCAGTTCCTTTCTATTTATTTAACAAAAAGTCCATCTCAACGCATCTAAATAGAAGTTCCTTTCATTAGGCGACACAGTCAACGATTAGCAACTTCGACGGAGGCTATATTTGAGACGACCGTAGGAGCAGAAAGAAGATGTAAAGTTTCCCACTAAGAAGGCAGTATAACTAAGAATATCTACTATAAAATTTTCTAGGAAGTTTACTTCAGATATGTTTCATGGTGTCTGTTTGGCAGCCAGGCGTAAAAGCATTTCATTACCTTCAATTTATGACTTCACAGTTAAAAATCCTATGACATCTCCAATTCAAAATCTCTACTTCATTATCCAGCCAGTAAGTAGTCAAAAAATAGAACAGAATACACACGGCTCAGTACCACATATTCTTAACTATTCTCTAAAGACACATGGTGGAAAACATCATTTTTCTCGAAACTACAATTAGTTAGTAGCTGAACTTCAAGTTCTCTTAGGATGGAGATGAAACTTTGGGGCTAAATTCGCCTGAGTTGCAGATGAAATACGTGTGAAATCTATCCAATATATCTGAAATAAATGTGTGTTGGAAATATATGTGCCATTTAGAATGAGATTTTCACTCTGAACGGAGTGTGCGCTGATATGAAACTTCCTGGCAGATTAAAACTGTGTGCCCGACCGAGACTCGAACTCGGGACCTTTGCCTTTCGCTGGCAAGTGCTCTACCAACTGAGCTACCGAAGCACGACTCAGGCCCAGTACTCACAGCTTTACTTCTGCCAGTACCTCGTCTCCTACCTTCCAAACTTTACAGAAGCTCTCCTGCGAACCTTGCAGAACTAGCACTCCTGAAAGAAAGGATACTGCGGAGACATGGCTTAGCCACAGCCTGGGGGATGTTTCCAGAATGAGATTTTCACTCTGCAGCGGAGTGTGCGCTGATATGAAACTTCCTGGCAGATTAAAACTGTGTGCCCGAAAGAGACTCGAACTCGGGACCTTTGCCTTTCACGGACAAGTGCTCTACCAACTGAGCTACCGAAGCACGACTCACGCCCGGCACTCACAGCTTTACTTCTGCCAATACCTTGTCTCCTACCTTCCAAACTTTACAGAAGCTCTCCTGCAAACCTTGCAGAACTAGCACTCCTGAAAGAAAGGATATTGCGAAGACATGGCTTAGCCACAGCCTGGGGGATGTTTCCAGAATGAGATTTTCACTCTGCAGCGGAGTGTGCGCTGATATGAAACTTCCTGGCAGATTAAAACTGTGTGCCCGACCGAGACACGAACTCGGGACCATTGCCTTTCGCGGGCAAATTTTGGAAGGTAGGAGACGAGGTACTGCCAGAAGTAAAGCTGTGAGTACCGGGCGTGAGTCATGCTTCGGTAGCTCAGTTGGTAGAGCACTTGCCCGCGAAAGGCAAAGGTCCCGAGTTCGAGTCTCGGTCGGGCACACAGTTTTAATCTGCCAGGAAGTTTCATATCAGCGCACACTCCGCTGCAGAGTGAAAATCTCATTCTGGAAACATCCCCCAGGCTGTGGCTAAGCCTTGTCTCCGTAATATCCTTTCTTTCAGGAGTGCTAGTTCTGCAAGCTTCGCAGGAGAGCTTCTGTAAAGTTTGGAAGGTAGGAGACGAGGTACTGGCAGAAGTAAAGCTGTGAGTACCGGGCGTAAGTCGTAGCTCAGTTGGTAGAGCACTTGCCCGCGAAAGGCAAAAGTCCCGAGTTCGAGTCTCGGTCGGGCACACAGTTTTAATCTGCCAGGAAGTTTCATATCAGCGCACACTCCGCTGCAGAGTGAAAATCTCATTCTGGAAACATCCCGCAGTCTGTGGCTAAGCCATGTCTCCGCAATATCCTTTCTTTCAGGAGTGCTAGTTCTGCAAGGTGCGCAGGAAGGCTTCTGTAAAGTTTGGAAGGTATGAGACGAGGTACTGGCAGAAGTAAAGCTGTGAGTACCGGGCGTGAGTCGTGCTTCGGTAGCTCAGTTGGTAGAGCACTTGTCCGCGAAAGGCAAAGGTCCCAAGTTCGAGTCTCGGTCGGGCACACAGTTTTAATCTGCCAGGAAGTTTCTTATGTGCCATTTGCGTACACAGGCGAAGCAGTGAGCTAAAAGCTGCTATTTCAATTAATTCAGAATTGAACTCTTTAGAGTACTGAAGTATATAGGCAATTTTAGAATGCGGTGTGTAGCCAAAGGGGATAAACACTGGTCTGTACAAACCGTTCACTCGAACACGTTTCGCGCACCAGATTATCAGCGATTTCCCGAACACAAGCTACGATTAGTGTGCGTGTATGTTATTTGCGCTGGTTTGAGCAAAGGAACTAAAAGTTTGCGTACATCTATCAGGGCAAATTTCTGGTCCACATGGTACGATTTATTTGCGCAGTTGTGGTGTGCGTACACATTCTCATAAACAGATCGTTGTGAGTGGACTGGCCGTAACGGCTTCCACCACTAACAACGGACATTACTCATGCCTACCGGAAACTTGTTGATGTTGTACAGTGCAGTGTATATGTTGCGGACAAAGAAGTAAATACGCGAAATGTTGTCCAAGGCAGATTATTGACGGCATTTTTCACTTGCGTGGGCAATAAGTTGTGTTCAAGGAAGTTAACAACAATGTCCTAGCTACCTGGGCGAAGATGTTTGAAACAGAGGTGTCTGGGCAGTTTTGGAACTTTCCGAGCCTCCTTGGTTAACGTGTAGTGAACGTGCTCTTTCGACGGGAATGCATCGAATGGTTTTAAGAAACAGAAACGCTGTTATAATTGTAAAACAAAGAGACGACAATGCATGAAAAAATCCAGAGAGTGTTTCCAGAACAAAGCAACTAAAATGATGAGACTGTCACCAAGCAAATTTCCATCAATTAACAAAGGAAGAACTGTACGTGTTCACCAGATGTTGGCCATGCTCGAAGGCCTTCTCGAAATCTACTGATTGTGATCACAGAAGTTGACAATGGCATGCATGAGCTCTGTAAGTACAAGTCTCACAACAATTTTTTTGTAAAACGTACAGTGTACCTAAAGAATATAAAATTATAGCACAGGTTAATCTAAATGTACGTGTAAAGTAAGGCTGAAAGTGGTTTTTTACCATTACACTTTCATCAAATGACACTATAAGGACCAGAGACCTTTTCAAGTCTCAAACATCTGTGATGTATACATCCATACTGAAGTGACGAATGAGAATTTGTACCAAGGCTGAGATTCAAACCCGTGTCTCCTGCTCACTAGGCAGATGTGCTAAACAGCGTGCCACCCTGGCACAGTGGCTTTGCACTACTATGTGGGCTACCCTAGCATGCCTCCCCCCACAATCCAAAATTCCTGGTGAAGTGCTGTTCCAAAACAGTAGGAGAGGCCCTGTAATGCTGTTGAAGTTTAGAAGGAATACCAAGTGGGCTGAGTGGTGAATAGAAATTTGGCTTGATGAGGGAGGCGTGCTAGGGTACTCTGCGGAGTTGGGCAAAGCCACTGTGCCAGAGTGGCGTAATAGTTAGCTCATCTGCCTAATGAGCAGATACGACTCCTGTCCTTGGTACAAATTTTCATTCGTCACTTCAGTCTGCATATTCATTTGATTAAAGCGTCTATGTCTGGGTTTCTGTCAGGATCCCCCATTTCGTTCCACACTGAGATGCGATTCCAATACAGTTGGAGAGCCTCTGCAATGCTGTTAGAGTTTAGGGGGAATACCAGGTGGGCTGAGGCGCGAATGGTGATTTGGACCGAGGAGGCTGGCATGCTAATGTAGTCCGTGCAGTTGCGCCTGGATGGCATAGTGGTTAGCACAGCTACCTAGGGGGCAGAGACCTGGTTTCGAATCGCAACCTTGGTACAAATGAGTACAAAACAGGGAAAAGGATGTAAGTGCCAAAAATAAAAAAAGACTTTTATAGTGAAAAGGGTTGTATAAGCCAAGTGTAATGAAACGAGAAGGGTTGCAAGTGCCAGAAAAATTCCTACTAGTTTCAAGAGCAGTTCGTAGATAGAAGCATCGTGCAAGCGCCAGCGGGGCTGAGATGGGAAGGGATGTAAGTTCCACCGCCATGATGTATGTGCCTCAACTACACAGTTGCTTTAGTTGTTGCCAGTACGTTGACACGGCAGTGATTTCGGTCGTTTCACGAGTGTGTTTTAGAGTGTTCTTCGGTTGTGTGTTTAGTGTACCAACCAGAAAATGGTAAAGCCTGTTAGGAAGAAGATGACTGTTAGTAAGAGACGTGAAGCAAGAGAGAAGGGCCAGCCGTACATTGTCGTGGGAAAGAGATACCTGCTAAACAACCACCAGCAAGCTGCTCCTGTAAGTAAAAGTGTAAAAACATAAGCAGTGAACAAAAACAGCTATTGTGAAGTGAATAAAAACTCAAAATATTATGTATATAGTAATTAAAACTTCCGGGCTATATTATGTATATAACTGAGACACCCAAAATAAATTTAGGCATCTGATTCAGTTTTTGGTTTTCAGGTAGCATATACTTACCAATGAAAGAAGAAGCGGAGTAAACTGAAGACAAACAACTTTGTTTCAAATAACCATCCAAAATTTTATTTTATAGCTTTTTTTATATTAGACTAGCATTGAAAGGGTAAAATTATATGTAAAGTTATTAAACATTCTCAAAGCTACAATGGACTTACCATCTTCTTTTAACATAAACCCTTGACTTACATCCTTTACACAAACTTATAAGGCACTTACAGCGTTTCCCAGAAAACGAAAGGATGGCACTTTATTCTTTTTCCTTATAAGTTTTGTTCTCTTTATACATATTCATAAAAAACTTATGTTTTGTAGAGGTATTTTGATATACACATATTTTTTCATAAAATTAATATAATCATCCAGTATTTAAGACACATTTATTTGAATATTGAAAATTTTAGTTTGTGGCACTTACATCCTATTCCAATTTTTGTACACAATTTTCGTTCATCGCCTAAGTCTTCATATACACGCTATAACACTTTCCATTGACAGTGCAATGTATTCCACATAAACTCTGTACAAATATACCTAGGCTATACTCCATTTACTTATTCAGAGTTCCTATATAAATCTACTTATTGTTATGTTGTTGCTTCATGCTGTGTCTAGGATTCCTGCATACTCCGTTTGCTATACAAACAATCAGACAACTCGTATTCATGAGTTTTGTTACTACAAGCCAAGTACAAATACTTAACTTTGATTTGAGAATTCTTGTAGCCTTTTATACATGATCATCCACAAGCGCAATTACACAGATGTGTCGCAAGCAAAGGGCGACATAGAAAATAATGTCTTCTTCAGAACAGACGAACACAAGTAACACTTCTGGTCCTAGCGACCGCTTCTAACAAAAGTCTGTCTGAGCTGCAGTGATTGCTAATCTCTAACTGAGCTACGTAGAGATGGCTAATGAAGAGGCTACGATGCGGCGGCTAACGAAGTGGCTCACGTTGAAGCTGACATCGAAGTGGGGTGCCGCCAGTCGGGCGCGGCGCTTATGTTCTCTAAACGTAGGGGCCGCTGCTGTCGCGTTGTTGTCCTGGAGGGAGGTCGGTCAGCGTGCGATTGGCTGACCTCTTCTCACAGCCTTCTATTCTCTGTCGTTCCCGACTGGCGTGCTGGCGCTGAAATTACGCCATAACACTTTGGATATCCTTCAGGTATTTTAAGACATAAATATGCGAGATCAGAAATCAACCCTGTATTGAAAAAGAAATGTAGCTGAAAGAAGAAGTGGAGTCGGTAAGAGGGAGGGACGTAAATGTCAGAGAAGCAGCTTTAGCTAACAGTACATCAGGATCTTAGTGTTATCAGAGATGTCACTGCAGAAGTAAGTGTATAAGCAATAAGTGTGGACCTCGTGCACTGAAGTTTTATGTAATTCGAAATGTCATGGTACTTTATGTTGTGAAAACAAGTAAAAAGGAAGTACCATGGAAGTTTGTGTTAAAAACTAAAGAAAAAAAACAGTTACAATATCGCATGTACATAGAAAAGGAAATCTCGTGGTTGAAAGTTTTTGTAATAAATACTATATCTTGACATAAGACTTCTCTTGTTGCTTATTTGTCTTCATTTCATTCACATGAAGTTTATAAGAACTCCTTAAGCTATTTGGCCACTTACATAAACTCCCAGTCATTAACGTTAATCGATATACGTATAGAGGAGTAATGGAATATGATGTTAGTGTCCGGAAAACAACGTTATTTCCTATTTTACTTCATTGTCCGTAGCATACATTCATCGTCTTGCAAGAAGTTCCGGGCCGGCCGCTGTGGACGAGCGGTTCTAGGCACTTCAGTCCAAGAACCGCGCTGCTGCTACGGTCGCAGGTTCGAATCCTGCCTCGGGCATCCATGTGTGTGGTGTCCTTAGGTTAGTTAGGTCCACGTAGTTCGAAGTCTAGGGGACTGATGACCTCAGATATTAAGTCCCATAGTGCTCAGAGCCATTTGAACCAAGATGTTCCGGGACTGATTTTATTCCTGGAGTATAAGCGACGTCAGTGCAGTAAGTACGGCGAGAGTCTGAACTAACAATTGTAAACAATAGATATGCATTCGACCAGTGATTTGTGAGCGGGCAGTGTTAACCTTTTGAGTCCCAACTCTGCGAAAAAACGTAATTAAAATTTTTCGCATAATTAACGTTTATCATCATAGTAAGCAGCGAATACAAGAAGAAATTGGCGAGAAGTAAAAGTAAACAACCAATTGTTTTAAGGAGGAGGATGCTCTATGAAATATAAATATAAAATTTTTCCCGAAATTAATCCTTACCATGGAAGGCAATGAATATAACATGAAATTGGCAAACTGTAAACAGTCAGTTGCTTTAAGAAAGTGGTTTTACTTTGGAAGCACTGGGACATACAGTACCGTTTCAAGCCACCAATCATTTCATTGGACATACTTGATAGCAAATTCACATTTTTCCTACAGAAAATCCCACATTTCCAAAGTTCCATAAACTCATACGCCTAAAACAAATTGCAGTCCTAAACAACAAGTAAAAAGAGGCCCACAATTTAATAAATTTTGTACTATAGCTAAATCCTGTCCCAGTGGTTTCATTGCTGTAATAGTTATAAAAGGTGTAGCACAAATTCAAATTTACATTACAGTAACTTAGACACACTTGTTTACGCAGCCAATGATCTCCTCCATGTTGCTACTATAAAAAAAACCGCATGTCGCAATCACCTACAATCATACAGCAGTCTCCGCGCTAACTACTCCTTCGCATGCTATGACTGCTGACAAGCACTATATTGGTAGAAGTACCTCAGTGTACCACTAGAAGTCTCCGTCTTGCAATAGAGTCGGTGGTTTCATGTGTAAAGCACCGGTAATTCAAAAAATAAATGTAAGAAAAAAATTATTAAAACAGTGGTTTTAGGCTCAAAGGGTTAAGCACTGGACGTGCGGCCGTAGTGAGTCAGCATCGTTGTGCCACAAATGGGAGTGGAATAATATTTCTCCACAAGCGTTCAAGACTTTCTCCAGAATATATGTCCGAAAGAACAAACACCATCTTCATATAATTAAGGCTAACTGGCCATTGACCTTCTCCTGTGCTGGTTGCACACGTATTCTCCGAACTTTTACGGGCCTCTGCAAGATTGTCTGCCGCGAGTAATGAATGTAAAGGGCAGGGGCACTACGAATGTAGTGTGTGGACATTAAGTTGGGAATGTGGGTCTCACGGGGAACGTGCAAGCGATAAATCACTGCAGTCGCACTATCCTCTGTGCCCTCGGTCGCTCAGATGGATGGAGCACCTGCCATGTAAGCAGGAAGCCCCGGGTTCGAGTCCTGTTCGGGGCACACATTTTCAACTGTCCCGTTGATGTACTGGGTGATCAAAAAGTCAGTATATATTTGAAAACTTAATAAACCACGGAATAATGTAGACAGAGAGGTAAAAATTGACACACATGCTTGGAATGACAAGGGGTTTTATTAGAACCAAAAAAATACAAACGCTCAAAAAATGTCCGACAGATGGCGCTTCATCTGATCAGAATAGCAATAATTAGCATATCAAAGTAAGACAAAGCAAAGATGATGTTCTTTACAGGAAATGCTCAATATGTCCACCGTCATTGCTCAACAATAGCTGTAGTCGAGGAATAATGTTGTGAACAGCACTGTAAAGCATGTCCGGAGTTATTGTGAGGCATTGGCGTCGGATGTTGTCTTTCAGCATCCCTAGAGATGTCGGTCGATCACGATACACTTGCAACTTAAGGTAACCCCAAAGCCAATAATCGCACGGACTGCGGTCTGGGGACCTGGGAGGCCAAGTATGACGAAAGTGGCGACTGAGCACAGGATCATCACCAAATGATGCGCGCAAGAGATCTTTCACGCGTCTAGCAATATGGGGTGGAGCGCCATCCGGCATTAACATCGTACGTTCCAGCAGGTGTTTCTGATTCTCTCTCTCATTTTAGCTCCTTTTATACACGATTTTCATGCCCAGTCACTGACGTTTTGCTGTCCAGCGCCATCTGTCGGACATTTTGTGAACTTTTTTTTTTATTCTAATAAGACCCCGTGTCATTCCAAGCATGTGTGTCAATTTTTACCTCTCTCTCTACATTATTCCGTGGTTTATTAAGTTTTCAAATTTATACTGACTTTTTGATCACCCGGCACATCAACGCCTGTCGACAGCTTAGGGTCTCGATTTGATTACCATTTCATTTCTCCAGAATGTTTTGAAGAAGAGAAAAGTGTGTGCAGAGTCTGTTCCGTATATCTACATCTACATCTACATCCATACTCCGCAAGCCACCTGACGGTGTGTGGCGGAGGGTACCCTGAGTACCTCTATCGGTTCTCCCTTGTATTCCAGTCTCGCATTGTTCGTGGAAAGAAGGATTGTCGGTATGCTTCTGTGTGGGCTCTAATCTCTCTGATTTTATCCTCATGGTCTCTTCGCGAGATATACGTAGGAGGGAGCAATATATTGCTTGACTCTTGGGTGAAGGTATGTTCTCGAAACTTCAACAAAAGCCCATACCGAGCTACTGAGCGTCTCTCCTGCAGAGTCTTCCACTGGAGTTTATCTATCATCTCCGTAACGCTTTCGCGATTACTAAATGATCCTCTAACGAAGCGCGCTGCTCTCCGTTGGATCTTCTCTATCTCTTCTATCAACCCTATCTGGTACGGATCCCACACTGCTCAGCAGTATTCAAGCATTGGGCGAAAAAGCACACTGTGACCTACTTCCTTTGTTTTCGGATTGCATTTCCTTAGGATTCTTCCAATGAATCTCAGTCTGGCATCTGCTTTACCGACGATCAACTTTATATGGTCATTCCATTTTAAATCACTCCTAATGCGTACTCCTAGATAATTTATGGAATTAACTGCTTCCAGTTGCTGACTGCCATTTTGTAGCTAAATGATAAAACTTTCTTTCTATGTATTCGCAGCACTTTACACTTGTCTACATTGAGATTCAATTGCCATTCCCTGCACCATGAGTCAATTCGCTGCAGATCCCCTGCATTTCAGTACAATTTTCCATTGTTACAACCTCTCGATACACCACAGCATCATCTGCAAAAAGACTCAGTGAACTTCCGATGTCATCAACATGGTCATTTATGTATATTGTGAATAGCAACGGTCCTACGACACTCCCCTGCGGCACACCTGAAATCACTATTACTTCGGAAGACTTCTCTCCATTGAGAATGAGATGCTGCGTTCTGCTTTCTAGGAACTCTTCAATCCAATCACACAATTGGTCTGATAGTCCATATGCCCTTACATTGGCTCGCGAACAAAAACGACGACTCGAGGACGCCTGCCGCGACTTGATTGAATGCAAAACGGGGACGATTCTTTTTGTGGTGAAAAATCATCACGGGACGTTAACACGAACCTAACACGACAGAGTGCAGAAATTCACACTAATGGTCAACACTTTGCTGACATAACCGACCCTAGGACTTTTCTGACAGTTTCACACTGTTGAGCGAACTTTTACTAAAGCGAAGGGAAACCACGTGGAATAGCTGAAGCATTAAACCACGAACGTAGCTTTCCTGTATTTTTTTACTAAACCAGTGTTGGAATTTTTTGGGGTGACGATTGGTGCGTCGATCGGTTGCCGAGTTGGGGCGTGCCGCGCGGCTGACGGCGGAAGGGCAGCGCGCAGCCCAGAGCCCGAAGGCCGCTGGCTGCTGGCTGGTGCTGGATGGCCCTCGCGGTTCCCACGGCAGGCGGCCAGCGCAGGGTCGCCGACCTTCGCCGCGCCTCGCCTCGCCTCTGCCTCTGCCTCTGCCTGTGCCTGTGCTGCCTGCCGGCTTTTGTCAGCCCCACACCCAGGCCGGGCCACCTACCGAATGCGAACACCGACACTGGACACCTGCCAAGGTCACTCACTCCGCACGCCACCAGCCCTCAGCCACCTTTCGCGTTGAAATTGTTGTAGAATTTTTGAACACGTATTATGTTCGAGTATAATGACTTTTACGGAGACTAGAAATTACTCTGTAGGAATCAGCATAGGTTTCGAAAAAGACGGTCGTGTGAAACCCAGGTAGCGCTATTCGTCCACGAGACTCAGAGGGCCGTAGACACGGGTTCACAGGTAGGTGCAGTGTTTCTTGACTTCCGCAGGGCGTTCGATACAGTTCCCCACAGTCGTGTAATGAACAAAGTAAGAGCATATGGGCGATCAGACTAATTGTGTGATTGTTGCTAAAGCAGATGCCAGTCTGAGATTCATTGGAAGTATCTTAAGGAAATGCAATCCGAAAACAAAGGATGTAGGTTACAGTACGTTTGATCGCCCACTGCTTGAATACTGCTCAGCAGTGTGGGATCCATATCAGATAGGGTTGATAGAAGAGATAGAGAAGATCCAACGGAGAGCAGCGCGCTTCGTTAGAGGATCATTTAGTAACCGCGAAAGCGTTACGGAGATGATAGATAAACTCCAGTGGAAGACTCTGCAGGAGAGACGGTCAGTAGCTCGGTACGGCCTTTTGTTGAAGCTTCGAGAACATACCTTCACCGAAGAGTCAAAAAGTATATTGCTACCTTCTACGTATATCTCCCGAAGGGACCATGAGGATAAAATCAGAGAGATTAGAGCCCACACAGAAGCATACCGACAATCCTTCTTTCCACGAACAATACGATACTTTAATAGATGGGAGAACCGATAGAGGTACTCAAGGTACGCTCCGCCACACACCGTCAGGTGGCTTACGGAGTATGGATGTAGATGTAGATGTAGAAATTGACTCACTTTTATCAACACCAACTAGCTTTTTCTCTTTATCGTCTTCAGTTTCCGCCTGCTGTCTCTGATAAATTGTTCGTGTATGAACTGGCTGCTCCGAGCAATGGGCTCACAACCCGAACCACACGCCACTGTTAAGCACTAATGAAGGACTGGGTCCCTTACCTGGATTGCACATAACTCATTAAGGTCAATCCAACACATTTATTTCAAATACATAAATAAATGAAGTTTCATTTGAATCTGTCTGACATTAAACTAGAAAAAAAAAACAATTTCAATATCAGATGATTTAGTGCGTGAAGCGCGAGTTAAGCTAATAACCAGGTAAACTAAATTTGAATCTGTCTGGCATTAAACAGGAATAAAAAAACAATTTTTTTATATGTTTAAATTACAGCATTAAGGAATTCCAAATCTTTCCCTTTTCTAGGCGGAGGCTGAGCGAGAAACACAGAATGCCACAAAAACACAGTTTTGCTGTGATATCTTACAGGATACCCGGAAGCAGTAACAGACAAGGGGTCGGCACCCACAAATAACACAGGCTAAGAGTCACGCCGGGAGCACATCCTACGAGAACTTGTTCACACTATGCTCACCACAAACTGTAGACATTCCGGCCGAACATCCGCTTACGGTTGCTGCCAGAAGGACGAGGCAATCAACAGGCCCACGCCGTGCTTCTCACACAGGCACCTCAATTTGTACAAACATCTGGGCCAACACCAACTCCGGACTCCCCTCTCACTGCGAGGCTTGGCACAGTTTATACGAAATGCCTTCCAGGCAACCAGTCACCGCCGCAGGAGTTTCACGATTCGCAAACAGCCCCAGCGTAACAGCCATCACACATGTGGTTACGCCCGAACCACAACTCCGCCAGTCTCGCCGGCCGCCCCAAACCGACTGCCTCTCGCCGTCCCGCGCGCCCCAGACGAAAACGCAAAGATGCTCATGCCCGGGGACGCGCCAAAGATAACAAGCCGATCGCTGACCAGCGATCTGGCTCACTGGCAATATAAGACACAAAAGGAAAATTGAAGCTTCAAATTTCGCGTTTAACAACTCATTCTCCACTCCTTTCAATCAGACCACGCAGGCGTAGAGAAGATGTGGTTTTGGATTCAGAGAAGTATTATCGACCACTGTTGAGAGATATGTACCAAATAAATAATGGATGGTACTGATCCCCCAAAGGTACACAAAACAGGTCAGAACACTATTGCAAAACCAACGAATGAAGTATGCCAAATTTAAAACAACTCAAAATCTTCAAGATAGTCGAAGTTTTACAGAAGCTCGAAATTTAAAGTGAACTTCAATGCCAATTGCTTTTAATAGTTTTCATAACGAAACTCTGTCTCGAAATCTGGCTGAAAACCCAAAGAGATTTCCTGGTCGTATGTAAAATACATCAGTGGCAAGACGCTGTCAATACCTTCACTGAGCGATAAAAACGGTTATGTTATTGTTGACAGTGCCTTTAAAGTAGAGTTACTAAATATAGTTGTCCGAAATTCTTTGACTAAAGATTCGAATCAAGACCAACTATCAACATGAGTAACTTAGAAGTAGATATCTTCGGTGTAGTGAAACAGCTTAAAACACCTAATAAAGGCAAGGCCTCAGGTTCAGATTATATACCAGTCAGATTCGTTTCAGATTATGCCGCTACGATAGCTCCATACTTAGAGATAATGTAAACCGCTTGCTCGACGAAAAATACATGCCTGAAGATCAGAAAGTTGCACAGGTTACACAAACACTCAAGAAAGGGAACAGGACTAATCCGCTGATTTACAGACCCTTACCATCAACGTCGATTTGCAGTAGGATTTTGGAACACAAACTGTATTCGACTGTTATGAACTATCTCTAAGAAAATCGTCCATTGTTGCATACTCAGCACGGATTCAGTACAATCGTTCTTGGGGAACACAAATAGTTCTTTATTCTCACGTAATGGGTGCCATCGACAGGAGATGCCAAATCTATTCCCTACTTTTAGATTTTCAGAACGCTTGTGACACAGTTCTTCATAAGCGACTTGTAATCACATTACGTGCCTATGGAGTACCTTCTCAGTTGTGTGACTAGATTCGTAATTTACTGCCAGAAAGGTCACAGTTCGTAATAACTGACGGAAAGTCATCGAGTAAAACTGAAGTAATATCTGGCGTTCCTGAAAGACGTATTATAGGTCCTCCGCTGTTCCTGATCTACGTAGTTAAGTACCATAGTGCTCAGAGCCATTTGAACCATTTGATCTACGTAACGGTCTTAGGAGACAATCTGGGCAGCCCTCTTAGATTGTTTGCACGCGATGCAACCGTTTAGCGTCTTGCAAAGTCATCAGATGATCAAAATCAATTGCAAAATGATTTAGGCAA
The DNA here is from genome assembly GCF_021461385.2 of Schistocerca piceifrons. Lineage (NCBI taxonomy): Eukaryota > Metazoa > Arthropoda > Insecta > Orthoptera > Acrididae > Schistocerca > Schistocerca piceifrons. The sequence continues at coordinate 324,268,121 of NC_060140.1, forward strand.
AATATCTGTATGGTTTGAAAAGAGGCAGTTAACGCTACGTAATGAAAAGTGTGAAGTCATCCACCCGACTAATAAAAGGAATCCACTAAATTTCGGTTACACGATGACAGACACAAATCGAAACGCTGTAAATTCAACGCTTCTGTCTGCAGTCATAGCTCCCTGATGTCTACTACTTCCTGCCTTTTTGTTATCTAACGAACAGGAAATACTCAGAGTTTATTTACTACAAATGCGCTGACATGATATAATTTCTCAGACTTATATAATGTAAATTTATTTAAAAAAATCATTAGATAACATCAATTGTCTTATTAGAGTCATGTGTATATTAAATTAGTTGGATGGTAGCGCTACCTGGCAGGAAGAGTTTTCGTATAGCCGTGACGTTACACAACAGCCAGCTGGCTGACAGCTGTCATAGATACACTTCCCTGTTCCTGGTATGAATGTTAGAAATATCATATTGTTTACATCCAGTCATGCACGATGCAACTATCATCGTCGATCGTTTGTACATATATTTGGCAAAATGAGCACTATAACAACATTTGATCAGTGATTAGCGTTGTCAATTTACATAACAAAGTAAGATTTTCACATTAGGTAAGGTATTTCATATTACTCACCATATATTTTTGCATTTTTTATTGTGTAACGTTTTATTATTTTTATGTTATAGTTATAGGATTTTATTTAACATAGCGATTTAGCCCTAAAAGATACGACGTGTAATGAGTGTCACACGTTGAACAACATTTCAGATTGGTATGTATTGCACAACGGAAATTCCAGTATTGAATGTAATTTTTAGTGTTCACTTTCTATATGCAGTTTTTTGTATTTTAGATCTAAAGATGACTCGTTAATGAACCAAAACCGGTAAGCAGCAAAGAAAATTTGCGATCTTGACGGAGAATTTTTATCCGCACATGCTTTAAGTCAAAATATCGTATTTCTCCCACTATTGACAACGTCAAACAGTAACATTAACTTGTAGCACTGACGGGCTGATAGTTTGTGTGTTAAAACTGCTTGCCATGGAACTAGAGCGAGCCGTCGAGAGTGAAGACTCTAGGAGAAAACAAAGATTAGAATATACAGAGAAAGTAACTCAACGATGGGTGTAGCTGTACTCCGTGGTGAAGTGGCCGGTGTAACAAAGGAAATTACAGTTAGCAGCATCAGTTGGGCTACAAGACATATTATTCAATGAAAAAAAGTCTGCTCGTTTGCACTGCGAAAACAGTTATGGTACTATGAAGAAATGAGTAAGGATGGGTTCGGAATAACCTTGGAGTAATGCTTTGGAATGTTCGAAAAATAATTGAAGGAACAATGATATTGAGAAGCAAACATTGGCAACTACAATGGGAAATAATTCTATTGTCCGGAAACTAATTAAATATAATTAAGGTTCACAGGTGACCATGCAAGACAACCAATCGACTTTTCATGAGTAACGTGGAGAACAAACTAAAGTTCCAAGGGAACGGGGCAAGGAGTAGTGGTCCGACAGACAGGTTTCCGTGGTGAGCCGAAAATACGCGTGATCCTTCTGAGTCTGCATTAGAGAAATCCAGCACGAAGTGACCGTGAGAGCAGTTCAGACAAAAACGTGCAACAACGCTTGTTTACCAGGCTATGGATAACAGAGAAATGATCGAAAATAGTTTGGAAATGCTCCTGTTACATGTTGCCCTTATGTATACATGATTTTCAAGTCTTATAATTTCCCATGAAAGCATGCGACGAATCTGAGATACGTCCATAGGCGACATCACATGATGTTTTACATGAATACACTGATATTTACTCGCTCTTTAACTCACTATTGTAATTATGCACTCCAGATCGCGAGCCGGTGAACTTGGGGCCAGCGATATAACCGCTTCTTAATTGCCACCTTCAGTAAGCTAGACTTTTAGCTGAATTCATTTCTATGATTACTCAAGTTGATTCGTGATTAGATAGGTTCACTAATACGACTATTATAACAGTTCTTTGAATCAGGATTGTGTTATCTGTTTGCGTATTTTAATTGAAATGTATATATTCAGATTGCGTGAATAATCAGTGTAGATCAGGGGTTCTCAAATCTTAGCACTCAGAGAACACTTTGAGAATCCCAGAACTTTCATACAACACCTTCTTCTTTTTTTTTAAAAATGAGAAAAACTTCAATTTTAAATCATAGCTAATAACAAAGAAGTGATAAAATTTTAAAATATAATTAGTATCGTCAAAATGTCGGAAAAACCGACATAATACTAATATTTTTCACGGAGCTGTTAATCACCTCCCGCGGGACACCATTGTTCCATGTGACACAGTTTGCGAAACCCTGGTATAGATGGAATGCATGTAGTCAGGTTTCAGTCTGGAACCGCGCTGCTGCTACGGTTGCAGGTTCGAATCCTGCCTCGGGCATGGATGTGTGTGATGTACTTAGGTTAGTTAGGTTTAACTAGTTCTAAGTTCTAGGGGACTGATGACCTCAGATATTACGTCCCATTGTGCCCAGAGCCATTTGAACCATTTGAACCTGTACTGTGGGACGGGACAAGCTGGTGGCGGCTCCATTATCCTCTGGGGAACATTCAGTGTGCATCCATGGGCCCGGCGGAGCTCGTGCAAGGCACCGTGACGCACAAGGAGTATCCTATAATAGTTCCAGACCACATATACCGATTCATGACAACGGTGTTTCCCGACAGTAATGGCATTTTTCAACAAGATAATGCGCCATGTCACAAAACGAAGAATGCGATGGAATGATTCGAGGAACACAGTGGCGAATTCCAATTAATGTGGTTCCCCCCCCCCCCCCCCGTCTTCCCAACTCGCCAGTTCTGAACCCAATGGAACACATTTGGGCTGTGATTGAACGCGGCATCAGAGCCCATCGTCCCCCTCCCCGGAATTTACGGGAATTAGGTGATTTGTATGATGTGGTGCCAATCCTCTCCAGCTACCTACCAAGGCCTCGCTACTTCCATGCCACGACACGTTGCCACTCTTATCCCTCCCAAAGGTGGACATACCGGCTGTTATATAGGTGGTCGTAGTGTTCTGGCTGATCAGTGGATTTCCTGCTACATTTTTATAGAATGGTACAGTATCATAGTTCTAACCATGTGAATGAAAGACGCTACCTAATAAACTGTTATACGAAATTTGGATGGTAAGAGGCAGATATTTGCAGACTTGAAGCTGTGGAGGCAAGTCGTGATCGTGTTTGAATAACTTGCATTGCACTTGTAAAATTAAAAAGCCTATATTCTATCGTAGTAGTCTTTAAGTTCCACATAAAATATCCCGATAAAAGATAGTATAAAGCCTCTTTACTAAGTGCATAAAGCGCAAAAAGGATAATATAATTAAGCGACCTTACTGCCTTTCAGGTATGATTCGATACAGACACACACACTTAACGCAACTGATATTCTTTGGCATCTGAAATGATTTACTATTGTTAACTGAGCATTTTTAGCATCATCTGATAATCTTATTAATAGAGACAAGGGTTATCTTTTAAGCAAGACTTGGAACCCGGTGTTATCAGACATTAAAAAACAACGGTCTGTGTTTCGATCGTCTGAATAAAGTTTTAATTTTTGGTAGCGATGTCTCGATTTCGCCTGTTTCCACCATTGGTGGCGCGGTATGTTTACTTGCGCTAGAGGGCAGTTATGGCACCTTCTCGCGCACGCGTTGTGGGCCTTCTGTGGCCTATACAATGTGTTACAGAAAGGTACGGCCAAACTTTCAGGAAACATTCCTCGCACACAAATAAAGAAAAGATGTTATGTGGACACGTGTCCGGAAACGCTTAATTTCCATCTTAGAGCTCATTTTAGTTTCGTCACCTACGCTCAATGGTGCACGTTATCATGATGTCATACGGGATACTCTACCTGTGCTGCTAGAACATGTGCCTTTACAAGTACGACACAACATGTGGTTCCTGCACGATGGAGCTCCTGCACATTTCAGTCAAAGTGTTCGTGCGCTTCTCAACAACAGATTCGGTGACCGATGGATTGGTAGAGGCGGACCAATTCCATGGCCCCCACGCTCTCCTGACCTCAACCCTCTTTACTTTCATTTATGGGGGCATTTGAAAGCTCTTGTCTACGCTAATGTAGAGACTCTTCGTGCTCGTATCGTGAACGGCTGTGATACAATACGCCATTCTCCAGGGCTGCATCAGCGCATCAGGGTTTCCATGCGACGGAGGGTGGATGCATGTATCCTCGCTAACGGAGGACATTTTGAACATTTCCTGTAACAAAGTGTTTGAAGTCACGCTGGTACGTTCTGTTGCTGTGTGTTTCCATTCCATGATTGGCTCTGAGCACTATGAGACTTAACATCTGTGGTCATCAGTCCCATAGAACTTAGAACTACTTAAACCTAACTAACCTAAGGACATGACACACATCCATGCCCGAGGCAGGATTCGAACCTGCGACCGTAGCAGTCACGCGGTTCCGGACTGCGCGCCTAGAACCGCTAGACCACCGCGGCCGGCGTTCCATGATTAATGTGATTTGAAGAGAAGTAATAAAATGAGTTCTAACATGGAAAGCAAGCGTTTCCGAACACATGTCCACATAACATATTTCCTTTCTTTGTGTATGAGGAATATTTCCTGTAAGTTTGGCCATACTTTTCTGTAACACCCTGTATAGGGGCCACCGCTTGCGCTAAGTCACTTCCGGCGAGGTCGTGTACCAGCACTCTCACTTGAAGATGGCGGCCAGTTGGACCGCGGAAATATTGTGTCAAGATGACGTTATGATCCGGCTGCACACCCGACAAGAATATTAGCAAGATATACTAGTATCGCAGCCGCAGCAGTCAGTCGATCAGTGTGTGCAGATATGACGGTATACACCGTGTGTGAATCGTAGCCATATAAGAAAATAACTTACCGAGTGTTGCGGGTATACGGGCAGATATTTGTCTTGGTGACTAAGGACAGTCTACTGAACAATATTACAGCGGTATTTACTTCAGTTGCTGACCATTAGGAGTAGGTTGATTAGTACTCCCAAGTGCATATTTCAAATTGATTCAAATGGCTCTGAGCACTATCGGACTTAACATCTGAGGTCATGAGTCCTCTAGAACTTAGAACTACTTAAACCTAACTAACCTAAGGACATCACACACATCCATGCCCGAGGCAGGATTCGAACCTGCGACCGTAGCAGTGACGCGGTTCCGGACTGAAGCGCCTAGAACCGCATGTTTCAAGAGCAAGCCATTAATGCTTATTTTCTCCTGGGCGGCAGGTCAGCTGTTGGACGTGTGAACGAAAAAAGGTTAGTATATGCTGACAGGCGTAGTCCACTCACTGGCGCAGTTACGACTGTGCAGAAAGCATCTGCTAGACACAGAGAAAAAACAACTAACACACAAAAGTAGGTGCATACTAAGGTACCTATGATCACAACATCTCCACTTATGCCCTTATCACCCTATGTATAAGTTTCCAGATTATAACAGACAGTTTTCAACTCAGTCGAGAAGACTGAGTTATCCGTGAAAGAATGATGATGATGATGTTGGTTTATGGGCGCTCAGCATCGTGCTCATCAGCGCACGTACAAGTTCCAAATCTTTCCATTTCCAGTCTCGGTACATGATGATGAGGACAATAAAAACACCCAGTACCCGGGCGGGGAAAATCTCCGACTCGTCCGGGAATCGAACACGGGACCCCACGATCCAGAAGCAGCAACTCTAGCCACTGGACCACGAGCTGCGGAGTATCCGCGAAAGGAAAAGATATAGCTTCATACCCTATTGTACACACAGGTATAATCTGCCAAAAATTTTTTAAAATAGCTCACATTCCGCCACGAATGAAACTTTCATTCTAAATAAATAACCCCTAGCCTGTGGCTAAGCCACTTCTCTGCGGTACCATGTGTTCCAGGAGTGTTATTCGAGCAACGTGTGTGAAGCTTGAAACGTTGGCCACTATACTGATGGAGCTCTACAGAGTGGTCCAATGATCGTGACCGGGCCAAATATCTCACGAAATAAGCATCAAGCGAAAAAACTACAAAGAACGAAACTTGATTAGCTTGAAGGGGGAAACCAGATGGCGCTATGGTTGGCCTGTTCGATGGCGCTGCCATAGGTCAAACGGATATAAACTGCGTTTCTTTTAAATAGGAACCCCCATTTTTGTTACATATTCGTTTAGTACGTAAAGATATATGAATGTTTTAGTTGGACCACTTTTTTCGCTTTGTGATAGATGGTGCTGTAATAGTCACAAACATATGGCTCACAATATTAGACGAACAGTTGGTGACAGGTAGGTTTTTGAAATTAAAACACAGAACGTAGGTACGTTTGAACATTTTATTTCGGTTGTTCCAATGTGATACATGTACCTTTGTGAACTTGTCATTTCTGAGAACGCATGCTGTTACAGCGTGATTACCTGTAAATACCACATTAATGCAATAAACGCTCAAAATGATGTTCGTCAACCTCAATGCATTTGGCAATACGTGTAACGACATTCCTCTCAAGAGCGAGTAGTTCGCCTTCCGTAATGTTCGCACATGCATTGACACTGCGCTGACGCATGTTGTCCGGCGTTGTCGGTGGATCACGATAGCAAATATCCTTAAACTTTCCCCACAGAAAGAAATCCGGGGGCGTGAGATCTGGTGAACGTGCGGGCCATGGTATGGTGCTTCGACGACCAATTCACTTGTCATGAAGTATGCTATTCAATACCGCTTCAACCGCACGCGACCTATGTGCCGGACATCCACCATGTTGGAGGTACATCGCCATTCTCTCATGCAGTGAAACATCTTGTAGTAACATCGGTAGAACATTACGTAGGAATTCGGCATGCATTGCACCATTTAGATTGCCATCGATAAAATGGGGGTCAATTATCCTTCCTCCCATAAAGCCGCACCATACATTAACCCACCAAGGTCGCTGATGTGTGACTTGTCGCAGCCATCGTGGATTTTCCGTTGCCCAATAGTGCATATTATGCCGGTTTACGTTACCACTGTTGGTGAATGACGCTTCGTCGCTAAATAGAACGCATGCAAAAAAATCTGTTATCGTCCCGTAATTTCTCTTGACAGAACTGTACACGAGAACTGGTACGGGTGCAATCGATGTTAATGTAGCATTCTCAACACCGACGTTTTTGAGATTCCCGATTCTTGCGCAGTTTGTCTGCTACTGATGTGCGGATTAGCAGCGACAGCAGCTAAAACACCTACTTGGGTTGGTTGGTTGTTTTGGGGAAGGAGACCAGACATCGAGGTCATCGGTCTCATCGGATTAAGGAAGGAGGGGGAAGGAAGTCGGCCGTGCCCTTTGAAAGGCATCATCCCGGCATTTGCCTGGAGCGATTTAGGGAAATCACGGAAAACCTAAATCAGGATGGCCGGACGCGGGATTGAACCGACGTCCTCCCGAATGCGAGTCCAGTGTCTAACCACTGCGCCACCTCGCTCGGTCACCTACTTGGGGATCATGATTTGTTGCAGGTTGTGGTTGACGTTTCACATGTGGCTGAACACTTCCTGTTTCCTTAAATAACGTAACTATCCGGCGAACGGTCCGGTCACTTGGATGATGTCGTCCAGGATACCGAGCAGAATACATAGCTCACGCCCGTTGGGCATTTTGATCACAATAGCCATACATCAACATGATATCGACCTTTTCCGCAATTGGTAAACGGTCCATTTTAACACGGGCAATGTATCACGAAGCAAATACCGTCCGCACTGTCGGAATGTTACGTGATACCACGTACTTATACGTTTGTGACTATTAGAGCGCCATCTATCCCAAAACGAAGAAAGTGGTCCAACTAAAACATTCATGTTTCTTTACGTTCTACACGAACATGTAATAAAAATGGGGGTTCCTACTTAAACGCAGTTGATATCCGTTTGACCTACGGCAGCACCATATAGTGGGCCAACCATATCTGGTTTCCTCCTTCAAGCTAGACGAGTTTCGTTCTTTGTAGTTCTTTGTTTGATGATTATTTCGTGAAATATTTGGCCCGGTCACTATCAATGGACCACACTGTAGATGTGAAAGAGGGTTGTGAGTCGTTACTAGATAGTTCAGTCAGCAAGAGCATTTTGAACCTGAGGTCCTAACTGTCTGTATGCTTTGATCTGTCCGAAAGATTCACAACTCAGACGCTGCTGCAGAAGGATTCAGCCTGAGATGTTATTACCGATGCCGACATGCTTTGCATGTAACCTTCGTAGTGTGAAACAGTGTTGAAGAACAGATTTTGGTGCCAAGGAAATGTTTGGAAGATAGTGAATCGAAAAACTATATGAGAGTTATACGCTAAACATGTCGAAAAATAATGCAATGTTATAAGAGTTTTTCGTCTTATCTTTGCAGAGTCATCCTATATGCACTATCTGAGCAGAAGTATCTGGACAGCTATTAGTGGACATCACCATGGGGTATGTCCATCCTCCGCCTTTATGATGATTAGAGCTTCGCTGGGGACTCTTAGATTACATTATTAGGTATCTGAATGTATGTGGAGCAATGGTAGCCTATTATTCCTCAAGAATCGAAACCAGAGAAGCTGGGGGTGTTGGATGCTATGGTCTGGAGCGAAGTCGGCGTTCTGACTCAACCCGAAGCTGTCCCGCTGTGCTCAGGTCGGGACATTGGGCAGGTCAGTCTATTTCAAGGACTGTGTACAAAACGTTGTATCATAGATGTTGCTTTGTGACAGGATGCATTGTCATGCCGATACAATCAATCATCGTATCCGAAAAGTGCACTGCTGATACTACATATCCTGATTTGAATTTTAAAATTTTCCAAGTGAACTGAATATTCAAACAAATATCGGATTTGCACCTACATATGATTTAGTCAAACATCTTGCATCGTTGCTGAGACCGTTGATGAGAAAATGTCCACGTCAAATTCGTAACTCAGCTGACTTTAATAGACTGGGGGCTCTCCGTCCAAGCAGTTCTGACCGTCTGGTCAGCTTCGATGTAGCATATCTTTTTACAAAGCTCCCTCTCTCAGACTAATTGCCAAAAAGTTTCTGTCGGACATTCCTGCTTTGCTTCGGCATGCTCTGTCCTCAAACTATTTTACGTTGAACAAAGAATATTTTGAAGAGACTGACGGGTCGCCATGGGCAGCCCTCTGTGTCCCTTGGTGGCCATCTTTTTACGGAGGAGAAAGTGCTTGAATGGGATAGTCTTAAACGAACTATATTTTGGAGGTATCTGGACGATATTTTCATTGTGTGGCTTCGTGGAGAAGATAGACTGGCCTAGTTTCTTCGCCACCTCGACTCCATTCATAAGAACATTAGGTTCACCATGGAACTAAAGAAAGATAGTTTTCTGCCTTTTTTGGATGTTTGAGGACAGAATGATTTGCATTGGGAAGAAACTATGAGGGTTGTTGAAACACTCCTATGCTGATCTCACACTGCCTCAAATCCAGATCTCAGCTTTACCTAAAGAGCTCGCCCACCTAAAGACAGTGTTTAGAAGAAGTGGATATTCCAACCACCAGGTTAAGAAGACACCATCAAGAACCAGGAAGTGGATAAATAGGAGAACACGCCGGCAAAATCTTTAGATTTTCTTCGTTTTGTGGCGAATGTTTCTTTTAAAATAGCATGAATGCTCAGTAAATTTAAAGTAAAAGTGAATTTCCGTTCACTGTCTAAAGCTGAAGACCTTTTGGTGTCGATGGAGGACGACTTGTTACTGTGGAAGGCCGGAATTTACAAAATACCTTGTCAGTACGGTACGGCTTACACAGGAGAGACCACAAGCACTATGAAAGGGCGCTGCCCTGAGCATCAACGTTGTACTCGCATTTAGTAGCCAAGCAAGTCCGCTATTGCCGAACATTGTATTTGCACTGGACATTCACTGGAGTATGATAGAACTGTGATTCTGGCCACAGTAACATCTTTTTCGGACTCCATTAGTAAAAAATACGTGGAAATACGCCTGGCGGAAAAATCTGATAAATCGTGGTAGCGGCTACCAGTGTGTGGAACCCCATCATCTCCACGATTTGTTCTAATCGAAGACGACAGAGTGCGCCAACGGCCGCGACGAGCGGTAACACAGAGGACAACTGAGTTCGGCGGTTCCGCGAGCGAGGACGCGGCCGCCGGGATATATGGTCCGAATGTCAACTTGAATTCTGATGCATGAGCGGAATACTCGCAACGGAACAGAGAAAGTCTTCGCCAGGCTTCGATGATTCACCTGAGATGACTGGCAGTTGTCCGGTCGAAATATCGTGCAATGAATTAACCGACGACCGGCTGCAAGTCTGAAATTCGTTTGAACTACGTATTCCTGCAGGTAACATTCTCCAGGCGCTTGCCGAATTCAGACCCTTCCATCGGATTGACGCAGGGTATAGATTGATTGATCACGCCAAACCAGGGTTTATAGTCGTTCACTGCCGAGTGGTGTCGCTCTTTACGCCACCTACAGTGTCGCTTAACATTCCCTACGGAAATACGTGCGATATAGCGAGCTGCTCGTCAATTTTGTATGTGATCAAACGTATCCGGGCACCCCAAAAACATACATTTTTCATATTAGGTGCATTGTGCTGCCACCTACTGCCAGGCACTCCATATTAGAGACCTCAGTAGTCATTAGACACCGTGAGAGAGCAGAATGGGGCGCTCCGCGGAACTCACGGACTTCGAACGTGGTCAGGTGATTGGGTGTCACTTGTGTCACAGTGTGTACGCGAGATTTCCACACTCCTAAACATCGCTAGGTCCACTGTTTCCGATGTGATAGTGAAGTGGAAACGTGAAGGGACACATGCAGCACAAAAGCGTACAGGCCGACCTCATCTTTGACTGACAGAGACCGCCGACAGTTGAAGAGGGTCGTAATGTGCAACAGGCAGACATCTATCCAGACAATCACACAGGAATTCCAAACTGCATCAGAATCCACTGGGAGTTGAGAAATTTTTGATTTAATGGCCGAGCTGCAGCACATAAGCCACACGTCAGGCCGGTAAATGCTAAAAGACGCGTCGCTTGGTGTAAGGAGCGTAAAATTGGACGATTGAGCAATGGAGAAACTTTGTGTCGAGTAACGAATCACGGTACACAGTGTGGTGATCCGATGGCTGAGTATGGCGAATGCCCGGTGAACGTCATCTCCCAGCGTGTGTAGTGCCAACAATACAATACGGAGGTGGTGGAGTTGTGGTATGGTCGTGCTTTTCATGAAGGGGCTTCCACCCCTTGTTGTTTTGCGTGACACTATCACAGCACAGGCCTACGTTGATGTTTTAAGCACCTTCTTGCTTCCCAATGTTGAAGAGCAATTTGGGGATGGCGACTGCATATTTCAACGCGATCAAATGGTTCAAATGGCTCTGAGCACTATGGGACTCAACTGCTGAGGTCATAAGTCCCCTAGAACTTAGAACTACTTAAACCTAACTAACCTAACACACACATCCATGCCCGAGGCAGGATTCGAACCTGCGACCGTAGCGGTCGCGCGGTTCCAGACTGTAGCGCCAGAACCGCTCGGCCACCAGCGGCCGGCGTTCAACGCGATCGAGCACCTGTTCACAGTGTATGGCCTGTGGTGGAGTGGTTACACGACAATAACATGCCTGCACAGAGTCGTGACCTGAATCCTATAGAACACCTTTGGATTGTTTTGGAACGCAGACTTCGTGCCAGGCCTCACCGAGCGACATCGATACCTCTCCTCAGTGCACCACTCCGTGAGGAATCGGCTTCATTCCCCAAGAAACCTTCCAGCAACTCATTGAACGTATGCCTGCGACAGTGGAAGCTATGATCAAGGCTAGGGGTGGGCCAACACCACACTGAATTCCAGCATTAGCGATGGAGGGCGCCACGAACCTGTATGTCATTTTCAACCATGCGTCCGGATACTTTTCGTCACATAGTGTACCTCATTCTTTTAATCTTTCTACTCAATCATTGTGCTAGCACTTTGGAATTGACGAGTGATTCCTTCCGCTGATTTAATGCGATTTTTTTGCAGCCACCCTCATCAATACTCGACGGGCCTGTCCGTCAGTACGTGAGGTCTTCCTGGTCTTGATTATATTTGGCTGTTCCTTCACGTTTTCACTTCATAATCACATCACCAACTAGCGACTAGGACAGTTTTAGAAAGGTTGCAACGTCCCTGATAGGTATATTACACAAGTGAGATCCAGTGTCTAGTCTACTCCCGAAGTCACTCAGCTCTACTGACCGACCCATTCTCCTGTTACAGCCTCTCTTCTCACAGCACAATACCCCCTCCCCCCTCCGCCCCCTTATTTTACGGTGGCGTCTCCGTCTTGTTTGCCATCTAGATTACAAAGGGCTCTCCGGACACGTACGCACTTTTAAAAATGGGCTCTACTGGAAGCGGAATAGCTGAAAATACTTGGGTAAAGATTGAAAAATGTCATTTCAGAGACCTTCGACATACTTAACATACAGGTAAAGCAAATTGTACAGCTAAGTAAAATATTTTACATGCAATAGGAAGCTGTGAAAAATAGAATGGAAGCTTTTTAAATATGGTGCTATAGAAGAACGCAGAACTTAGGTGGGTAGACCGAGTAACTGATAAGGAGTTACTGAATCAACTTGGGGAAGAAAGAAATTTGTGGCGCAGATTGACTAAAGGAGGGCATCGGTTAATAAGACGCATTGTGAGGCATGAAACGATTACCAGTTTGGTAATGGAAAGAAGTGTGTATGGGGGGAAGGAGGGAGGGGACGCGATAAATTGTGGGATATATGAATGAATGTTGCAGTAGGTGTTTAGGGACGAAGAAGCTGGCGCAGGTGCGTTCCAAGTAGGGAGCTATCATTGAGTTTCTTTTCGCGAAATTCAGAGCGTTGCAGATATCCATAGGCGTGTGGAAGGATGTCTACGGAGACACGGCAGTGAACAAAAGCATGGTGAGTCGTTCGGTGAGGCGTCTGTCATCATCGCAACAAAATTGTCCGATCTCCCGCGTGTCCGCCGACCGCACACAGCTGTGACTCGTGGAAAATACGAACACTCTCATTCGAAGTGCTCGACGGTTCACACTCAAACAACTCGCTGCACGACTGGACTTGTCTGTTGATAGTGCTGACACGCTCTTCCACCAGTTTTGCGCCTGCTGGATTGCTCGCCACTTACCGCCTTCTCCCTCTTTGGCCCAATGAAGGATGCACTCCGCTGTGAGTACGAGGATGATGGGAAGTTATTGATGCAGTAAGACGTTGGCTTCGACATCGACCAGTAGAGAAATACCATGCCCGCGTACGTGCCCTCCCTGTAAGGCGGCATAAGGCCTTCGCACTGAACGGAGACTATGTTGAAAAACAGAGTTTTATAGCAAAACGGTGTGGAATAATATGGTGTATTTGAAAGTTTAATATAGAAATTATACTACAGTGTGTTTAATTATTCCGTGTACAACGTCACTGAATTTGCTTATTGAAGAAGGAAGATCAGGGCTTAACGTCCCGTCGACACAGTCATTAGAGATTGAGATCAAGCTCAGAATTATTCAAGGAAGGGGTAGGAAACCGCCCGTAACCCTTAGTAGGAACCACCCCGGAATTCGCCTGGAGCGATTTAGGGATACACAGAAAACTTAAATCTCGATGTTTGGTCATGAATTTGAACCGACCTCCACCCGACTGTGACTGTAGTGTGCAAACCACTAAGCCACCTCGCTCGGCTTAGGTATTTAAACTCACGTCGGTGCACGAGAATGCCGTTTACTACTCTGTATATACTTTGTGGTCTTTGAATCATGAAGTTCACTAAGAATTGAATTGAAATGGAAATTACGTAAACATTGTAAGACATTAGATTAGACCTTCGAGTCAGTCTTCATGGAATCAGTCGGATATTTAACTACAGCAACAGGAATGGGTATTTAAGACACAAGTATTAAAAGCTATTTATTCTCTGTTAGAGTTAACGGTCGTAACACTTGTCCGAGCTTTGGGTAATAAATTTCCTAAGCCACTGTACATTTCTTTTACAGGAAAGCGAAGACGATAATTTATGTGTGATATTCGTGCTAGGCGTTCATTAAACATTCTCCTGCATGACTTGGCGTAATAATTTACACACATTACGTTAGCAATCTCAAGTCTTGTACTGGTGTAATTCACGAATTTTACTATGGACCAGGACATGATTACTTTTAATACGTCGTGACAGTTCGTGCGTCGCCTACACAAACTGTGAATTCTCTTTACTACTGTGTATAAACCAGTTTCTCGTCTGATTCTTTACGGTGTAAGCGAGTGATAAAGAACGAAACCCCTGCTACTGGACCTCTGCTCCTGCGGCAGTAGTATCACAACCATGTCCGGAGCTCACGTTTCAGCATATTAGCTCCTCAGCAGAGCATGCAGTATAGTAGTGAAGCTGTCTACCTTTAAGTGCTCCTAAGGATGTCATTAATACTTGTGTCAATTCCTATGTCAAATAACAGCGCAGAATACCAACTCGTACATGTTAGTCAACCTTATGTAGACTCAGGAATTTAAAAAAAAAACCTGAATTACTTCAAAGGACACCGTGTAAGAACTCGTCGATCAAAATTCAGCAGTTAATTCGTGAGACCAATTTTCTTAAGTCAGTTACTTACCACTAATTAATACACTCCTGGAAATGGAAAAAAGAACACGTTGACACCGGTGTGTCAGACCCACCATACTTGCTCCGGACACTGCGAGAGGGCTGTACAAGCAATGATCACACGCACGGCACAGCGGACACACCAGGAACCGCGGTGTTGGCCGTCGAATGGCGCTAGCTGCGCAGCATTTGTGCACCGCCGCCGTCAGTGTCAGCCAGTTTGCCGTGGCATACGGAGCTCCATCGCAGTCTTTAACACTGGTAGCATGCCGCGACAGCGTGGACGTGAACCGTATGTGCATTTGACGGACATTGAGCGAGGGCGTATAGTGGGCATGCGGGAGGCCGGGTGGACGTACCGCCGAATTGCTCAACACGTGGGGCGTGAGGTCTCCACAGTACATCGATGTTGTCGCCAGTGGTCGGCGGAAGGTGCACGTGACCGTCGACCTGGGACCGGACCGCAGCGACGCACGGATGCACGCCAAGACCGTAGGATCCTACGCAGTGCTGTAGGGGACCGCACCGCCACTTCCCAGCAAATTAGGGACACTGTTGCTCCTGGGGTATCGGCGAGGACCATTCGCAACCGTCTCCATGAAGCTGGGCTACGGTCCCGCACACCGTTAGGCCGTCTTCCGCTCACGCCCCAACATCGTGCAGCCCGCCTCCAGTGGTGTCGCGACAGGCGTGAATGGAGGGACGAATGGAGACGTGTCGTCTTCAGCGATGAGAGTCGCTTCTGCCTTGGTGCCAATGATGGTCGTATGCGTGTTTGGCGCCGTGCAGGTGAGCGCCACAATCAGGACTGCATACGACTGAGGCACACAGGGCCAACACCCGGCATCATGGTGTGGGGAGTGATCTCCTACACTGGCCGTACACCACTGTTGATCGTCGAGGGGACACTGAATAGTACACGGTACATCCAAACCGTCATCGAGCCCATCGTTCTACCATTCCTAGACCGGCAAGGGAACTTGCTGTTCCAACAGGACAATGCACGTCCGCATGTATCCCGTGCCACCCAACGTGCTCTAGAAGGTGTAAGTCAACTACCCTGGCCAGCAAGATCTCCGGATCTGTCCCCCATTGAGCATGTTTGGGACTGGATGAAGCGTCGTCTCACGCGGACTGCACGTCCAGCACGAACGCTGGTCCAACTGAGGCGCCAGGTGGAAATGGCATGGCAAGCCGTTCCACAGGACTACATCCAGCATCTCTACGATCGTCTCCATGGGAGAATAGCAGCTTGCATTGCTGCGAAAGGTGGATATACACTGTACTAGTGCCGACATTGTGCATGCTCTGTTGCCTGTGTCTATGTGCCTGTGGTTCTGTCAGTGTGATCATGTGATGTATCTGACCCCAGGAATGTGTCAATAAAGTTTCCCCTTCCTGGGACAATGAATTCACGGTGTTCTTATTTCAATTTCCAGGAGTATATATATATATATATATATATATATATATATATATATATATATATATATATATATATATAGCGCGGCGTTGCAAAAGAGCGCCAGCATGGTGTAGTAGAATGC
Organism: Schistocerca piceifrons; assembly: GCF_021461385.2. NCBI lineage: Eukaryota > Metazoa > Arthropoda > Insecta > Orthoptera > Acrididae > Schistocerca > Schistocerca piceifrons. The sequence continues at coordinate 324,284,352 of NC_060140.1, forward strand.
AGGATACAGGGTGTATGTTTACAAGCATGCCTTCCAAAATCATCCAAAAATATCTGCAAGTCAGCTTACATCTGTGTCCATGTAAAGGCTTGTGTATTCCACTCAACTAATATTAAACTCCTGCCAAACTCTCACTGCGTGCCCGTACTCTGCTTGTTATACGGCAGTGTTTTATGTTTGCTGGAGAATGTGGTTTTGTTTTCTCCATCAAATACTGATATTCATGTTGAAAGATCCCTTTATTCAGTATGAGCTGAAACTTAGCATCATCGGGATATAGAGCTCAAGTGGGATTCATATCGTTTTGATGCATCGTTTCAGCAAGATTCTGAAGTACGCTTGCATGAATCTCAGCGAGTCTATGAAGTGCAGCGTAATATTCTTCGTGCTTCTCTTTCAAAATGAAATACGTTGCTCTGTTATGTCAGGCAGGAAACTAAGCTGATCTTTGCACAGATAGAATTCAGCCAAGGGCTCAACAAGGAAATGGGAATTAAAAACCACTTAAAATCGTAGATGGAAAACAGGTATGTTTTGTTGGAGTCTGTAATCCGAGGTACATGAAATGTGTGCAGCACCATAGGATTTGTCAATTAGATGTCAATTATCTCTTCATGGTATTTCAGCTTTATTGGCTAGTGGCTTGGCATAAATAGAACCATCAACTGTATTCTTAATTTTCTGGAAGACTGTCCTCCGGAAAACAGCGACTGATAAAATTATATTAAAATTAGTTCAATACAACACTATAGATTGCATGAAAGTTGTATGTATTTCTTTTGGTGACCGGTTCAAGTCTTATCAGACCGTCGTTAAACAATTTTTTCAGAGTATTATATTAGACAAATGCGACTCAATATGCTCTATCGTGAGCTCATCTTTCTTACAACTGACGGATTTGGTGCAAGGGGGGGTTAATCCAAAATTTACGAAAATCTGTTTATCGCACCTATATGTGCAGTACAGTTGTAACACCATATCTCTAATACTCTACTGATTTATTTTGCCTTTTGTTTTATTTAATGTTACATCGCTGAGCTTCGGTAAATGCTGTTGGATTGAATCGATACCATGAGTGTTTATTCTTTTCTCTGTTATAAACTTTGATGTCGTTTAGAATGTGGGTAGTTTGACCTATGTAATATGTACGATATGAGAAAATGATATGTTTGTCTTTCTCACTTAATGTCTTTGGTTATCTTTGAGATTGAATAATTTTGTTTAAATAATTTCGTGTAGAACTACCAATATGTGCAAATGTTCTGCTTTTTTAATACGTTTGGTTGCTGTTATGTAAACTGCTGACCTTCACTTTGGACTCTTAGTTATTTTGTATGTAAAAGGTGTTGTGGTTCCTCTCGGGAACGGAACTGCGTAGCGCGCGCAAATTGTGGTTGGCTTAGGAACACTGTAGTAATGTACAGCGAAGGGTCAGCATATTGGATGTGTTAGTGTGCTCAAATATATGGTAATTTATAACTGAAAAAAACAGTGAGAAGTAACCTGTTAGTGAATTCCATTTAACTTTCATTCTAAATAGAATAGTATTTAGTTGAGAGAGACTTAACCTGTGATCAGTTCATAATTTTGCAGTGAACTACATTTACAATTTTATGTCAGCTAGGAAAATGTGTAAAAAGTAATACTGAACCTATGTCCAATTTATGATTCTACAGTGAATATTAATAGTAATGTTATGAAGACCATGCAGTTTGAATAAGCCCTGAAAGTAATAGTGTGTATTGTTATCTGTTATATTTATGCAAATAGTTTGTTCTGATTTGTCAGCTCTAATCTTACCGTCAACATATGCAGGTGTCAGAGTTCATTGCACTCGCGTGTAGCAAAGTATAGGTTGTGTTTGTCTGTTAAAGTTACTCATACTTATTTTCTTGAACAAGAATGTCAATCATTCTCTTGCCTAATTAGGTTGGCAACCGTTTTCTTTATTCTTTGAACAGTGTTGATAGGTAAAATATTGTTTGTTACTGTTTAAATATTTACATAATTCTTTCACTTCCGATAAGCCACCTCTGTTAGGTACAACAAGGTCAACATAACAAAATTCCTCTCAGAGGGTAACACTGATCTGCTTCTTCATACTATAATTACTGGAACAAGAATAATTTCATTATACGAACTGCCTTCAGCTTTGAGGTTATGGTATAGTAGTAGCAGACGGAAGTGTTATATAGTTAGTTTCATTTTTGATGCAAGAGTGAGGTAGATCCACTGGAAACTGACGTGGCGCAAGAAAGAAGCAGATGCAGCGTGTACCTCTCACTAGCCCCAAAGTGGTTCAGCAATCGCTCGGTAGGGAGAGGCACATTCCGATTCTGGTGCATATTACTTTGCTTTGTCCAACTGATAGTTGGAGAAACGGCAGACGACGCTGATGTGAGTGAACCTTGTGCTGATGTGTGGGCAGTGAGCTTAACCCCGGTAATGATACAGAAAGTGAATCTTCAAGAGTAAATATAAATGTAAGTAGTCAAAGGGATCGAAGCGATTTAAAAATCCATTGAAGTGGGAAAGTCACTTGAGGAACGTGAAACGTGCTAGGGGTGAAAAATATACGTTGCTGTAATAGTTGCACCAAGTATGAAGCCTGCTATAGACTGAAAATGCAAGGGGAACTGCTTGTCGGTACTTACAGAAGATGAGAAAAGCGATATATTGACATATTTCTGTGAAGTAGAAAATCAACGATAACATGGTTCATACATAGAGTCGTGAGATGCAAACCAGCAACACGGACAAGGACTTGTCGAGCCTGAAATTTCGAGTGCAAAGTATGTGTGAAATGCAACACTTTCAAAAATGTTCGACTGGTTATATTTTGTATTTAAAGCAGTGAAGTTTCATGCTATATTGTTTCTTTTTAGGTTAGGATGGGACCAAAGGAATTTAAGCTATGCAAGACAGGATCTAGTCTAATATATGGAATCAGCAAAAGCGTGCAGATCGCATCGCAAATTAAATAGCAGCAAACATCACATCTTCACAGGACAAGAGAGCAAAACATGAAACCAGGCCCAGTGCCATTCCAGAAATCAGTAGGCAATAAATTGACTGTCACGTTAAAAGTTTCTCGAAACGTTCATGCCACTACTGCAGGAAGCAGAGTAATAAATGTTATTTGTCTCTTGAGTTAAATGTGAGCAAGACTTGTGACATATTTGGAGAAATGTGAGCGACACCAGCACGTTTTGAAGGTAGAGGGTAAAAGCTGTATACCTGTTGTCTCATATGATTTCTACTACAGGTGCTTTCAACAGGACTTTAATTATGCGTTTGGGAGCCCTCAAATGGAAACCTGTAGAACCTGCGACACAATAGCAAATCAAATGAAGACTACTGCATCTGAGGAAGAAAAGAAGAAACTAGCAGCTAAGAAAGATTTGCGTCTTTGAAAATCTGAATGTTTCTATGGTGAACTGAGAGATAAATCTGCAGAGGTACGGGAGGAGGCTTCTGTTAAAACAGTGTGTATTGACTACCAGCAGAACATGCCACTAGCCAAGGTATCAACTACTAATGTATGATACAGTCCCAACTAGGGGTGTATAATTTCTCTGTCTATGGCGCCAAGAATAAGACAGCACACATTTATATTATGACGAATCGACTGGGAAATAACTGCAAATGAGGCAATCACCTTTCTGAATCACTACTTTGAGAATACACTGAGTGAAGATATTAGACATCTATATATATTCTCAGACAACGGTTGTGTCCAAAATAAGAATATGATACTAGTTAAGTTTCTATTTACATACGTTAGCGTTGGGAGACTTGAAACCATTACCCACCAGGTAATAGTTTTAAGCACTTTGATAGGTGTTTTGATCTAATACACGCAGAACAGAGAGGATTTTTCTGCCACAGGAATAAGAGAAAACATTGAAAAAGACGTCATCATTGGAGTTCCAAGCAATCAGTGTGAACACTGATATGATAAGAGACTTTGTGAATCATCAACACCTTACTTCCTAAAAATTTTTAAAAGTGGTACCGAAGATGGATTTGTAATGTCTATTTATCGAATATTTTGTTACATTCACAAGAGTGATGTGATAGAATATAGTGTATCTGCAAGCAGGTCTATCTTCTGCAAGTACAGGATGTTGTATCAGTGTCAGCATATAACTCTCACTGCTCCATATGCATACCAAGGAAAGCTGCCATTAAAATTCGCAAAAATAAAGGAGATGATGGCACTGGCAGAGTAGTATGTATCTAGTAATAACATGTCACACTACGAGGCACTGTAGCGTACCCTATGTAAGGGAAGCGAAGACTACGCTGACTCTCTTACAGAAGACGAAGACAGCGCTTAAATACTGAACATTCCACTTGCTATGATGACTATTTTTGTTTTATTTTGTTTGTAAATTTGGATTCAAAGACCACAAGTCTGTATTCTACATTCGCTTTGTCATCTTCCACATCAATTATTTAAATAAGGACACATTTTCAGATATTTAAACATATTTTAATGTTTTGGTGCAAGACAGAGGTAATTCCGTTTTAAATTTATGTTCATAAAAACAGTACTAATCAGTTTGAACTTTCAAATTATACCCAGGCATTTTCACTTTAAGGTATGTGCTTCAAGAACAGGTCTCTCCGAGCTATTCAAGCTATGTGAAATACGTTAATGTGTTTAATGTCTCTCCTGAAAAAAAAATGTTAAAATGGGTTTACCCCCTTCTTGCACCAGACCCTTTAATTTCTCTCGCAAGCCAGAAGTGACCACGCAAAGCAACATTTGTCGTTATTTTGGACATTTACAACTTCTCGTTTTCTGACTATATCTTCTGGAAGATTGATATAGGAGGACCCCCATGTAATGGATCAAACACATGTATGTGAACATCCAAATACAGGTCTCCGCTGAGAGTTTTCCCAGAATCTCTTCCTTAGAATGGAAATAATCAGACCTGTAGTGGGTTCATGGTAAATTCCTCAAACCACTCAGAAGCTAAGGGACCCAACAATATCATGCCATTATCATCCTACTTATATATAATGGTCTTTTCGAAAACACCCTCCTTCAGCGGGAGAGTAACTCGCAGCATAGTGGTACACTTATTGACTGGATACTATGTACCTTTTACAATGTTGGATAGTTCCATTTCCAAAAAATTACACAGGTATTCAGGAAAAAGCTGGCATCATGTTATCTGATCATACTACTGATGGAGGCAACGACATCCTATCCCCAAGTGCACCTCGAAACACTGCTTATGGCAATTATGTGTGACCTACCCAATCACCATCATTCTCACGATCAGACTGGTCAGAGAGACTGCAGCTGACTGATGCTGCGCTAGTATTAGTCTTAGTCATAGGAAAGGGGAATTTTGTTACAATTCAATAAAGGCACAGTTGGGCGATGAAGTATGGGGCCGCTGACAGTATGTGGTAATAGTCGGCAGCCAGTAGGACAGACCGCGTAAACATGGTGCAGAGCTGCAGCGGCGTATTGCACGTACGATTTGTTTGGCGTGGAGCAACAGCGAGGTAGGGAACTGTGATGTATCATGTGAGGCAATAGGCCAGAGCCGGGAGTGGCAATGCGTAAGGGGCTGACGTATGGGAATTTACCCCTGCCATAGTTTCTGTCTCTCTCTCTGACACTACGTCAGAAGCTAGGGGAAAAGCAGTATAAATAGCCAGGCGCTTTTAGCTTGAGGGGTGCCAGGTCAGTCGAGAGTCGGATTGGACCTTTGCTGGTCTATGTTTATAGGGCCCAGTCTGGCAGCGATGTTGTAAATATTCTGTGTAAACCTGTACTTTGTTTCTAAGTACTTGTTCAGGTTGTATTTCGCCTCTGGGGACACAACATGGGATGGAACAGCAGCCGGGTACTAGGAGATTGCACGGTCTGCTTGAAGAAGGGCAGTGACAGCGGTCTGTAGCGGGTCCGGGACGGGCCACGTTTGCTTCCCACCTGGTGTACCAGGGTCGGGGCGAGGTGTACGCTGCGGGAGGGGCAGCAGCGGTAAAACGGCGTTAGTGATGGCGGTGGGTGTTGCCATCCGGCAAGCACCACCAGCGGCAAGTTGCGGCACGGCGTCCTGGAGGGCATGGGTTCGAGTCTGATCCTGTCCTGGGAACAGCAGCGGCCGAGGGCCACGGGCGACCAGTACAACCACCTTCGTCCCATGGTCAGACACAGCAGGCCAACTGAGGCGGAGGGCGGTGGGGACCAGCGATTGTAACACTCTCTGGAATCATGGGCAGTAGAGCTGCACCTCGGCGGATGGCGATCGGGCGAGCGCTGCTGACTTTGATCATCGGGCGGCCTTGATGACCACAGCAGTGGTGTTGACAGTCCAGGAGAGCTGAGACAGCCGGACTCGCGGAACAGCATGTGGGTGGCACGCCAACATTACGCTTCTGTAAACTAGCTGAATAAAGGAATATTTCCGAATACCACTGTATTATTCTGCATTGCCCTTTGACGCTATTGAACTTGCTTGGCCTCCTGACGATAAATGGCATGGTGGGCTCTGACTTCATCTCTTCCAATTGGAGTCCCAGGTTCGACCATTGATGGTCTGCAAAACTGACGAAAGAACTTCACTACATTTATGAAGACCCCATCCAGATGGTTATGGTGCTGCTGATGGTGCTCATGATGATCCAGGTATAGGTGATGCAGTCAGTGCCAGTCTCTGTGGTTCAGGCATGTGCTATGTCACAGGTGCTCGTAATGGCACCAGTGATGTGGGTGTCGCCAGTGCTGGTGTAGGCTGCTGGGACGTGTGAAGAATGATACCACTAATGATGCAGAAGCTATGTGCTGCCAGTTATGAAGACCCAGGTGCAAGTGATGTGGGTGGCTGGTCAAATTTGTTGAGAATTTCTGAGAAAACCGACACAACAGTCTGTAAACATCATGTGACAAAATTTAAACACACACACACACACACACATCCAGATGGTTATGGTGCTGCTGATGGTGCTCATGATGATCCAGGTATAGGTGATGCAGTCAGTGCCAGTCTCTGTGGTTCAGGCATGTGCTATGTCACAGGTGCTCGTAATGGCACTAGTGATGTGGGTGTCGCCAGTGCTGGTGTAGGCTGCTGGGACGTGTGAAGAATGATACCACTAATGGTGCAGAAGCTATGTGCTGCCAGTTATGAAGACCCAGGTGCAAGTGATGTGGGTGGCTGGTCAAATTTGTTGAGAATTTCTGAGAAAACCGACACAACAGTCTGTAAACATCATGTGACAAAATTTAAACACACACACACACACACACACACACACACACATGTGCTCAAGCTCTTATGTAAAAATTCTGCATCAGGTGAATCACTCCATTCTGCCTTTGATGCCCATCCCTCTTCCTGTTTCACAGCACTTTTGACATGTTTATTGTTTGGGTAGAACGGCTTACACATATAGTTTTAGCTTTAGTGTTCCAAGGTGGATGGAGGAACTGTGATGTGAAAACAAGTTAGTGATACACAAAGATACATTTAATTGCGCTGTGATGTGTAACCAATGTAGTACAGCAATTTGCTGGATGCGGCTGTGGACAGATGTAACTAAGCAGTGGCCTGTCAAGGCATGCATTACTGATACAACATCAACAATACTATGTCCATCCTGGGTGCCATACTGTCAATCAAGGTGGTAGACACTAGTCCCTATGTGAAGGCTAAAGGTGACTTCACTTGTAGACTAAGTCTCGCAGGCTGGTTTGCACTATGAACTGTAGCTACCTACTGCAGTCCTGCAACTCTGTCCCTTAACTGCCATATGCCAACTCTGAACACTTATCACAATGCGGAAGTCCATCTCATTGGCACTGGTGCAAAGATTGTTGTTTGGGTAATGCCATGGTGCCAGTCAGAACCTGTCTCAGAGTGCCAGCTCTGGTTCTGTCAATTGGCAACAAGCAATACTCGTCATGGGTGTAAGACTGTTAGGTGCAGCTAATACATCATCATCATCATCATCATCATCATTATGGTCCTGAAAAATGTGAGCAGGTTCATCAGGATATACTGATCCATGATATATCACAGGCCTTGTGTCTGGCTCACTTGAACAAAAAATAGTACTTGTTATATAGACAAGCACAACAGCACTTGACCTGTATATAAATGGAGATATATATTACATACCATCATTATCATCATCAGGGTCCTGAGACAGAGTGGCCAACATTTCCATGCAACCATTAATGTCAAGGCACCAACCCTCTGTCACTGTCAATACAGTGAACTGAGTGGGTGGCAAACATTATAATTCATGAATCCTTGAAAAAAATGTCGGTTGATAAATATGCACACACTCACTCATAAGTGAAGTTAGAGATGTATTGTTTACCATAATTACCACACACTCACACAAAAGTGAAGTGAGAGATATATTGCATACCATAATTACCATCATCAGAGTCCTGAGACACTGTGGTTAAGCCAACCACATTTGCATGGGTTGCCTTAAATAATCATTTAGTAACACTAGTACAATGACACACTCAATAAGTAAAGTGTGAATCAAAATACACTCACGTATATAATAAATAACTGGTACTTATGTATATCATCATTCTCTAAAACACATTGCATTAATAGTGCAGGTGTGTCTTTGACAAACGAGAGGGATGGTATACTATCTTTCACCTCACACACAAAGCAATGGTGCTTGCTGCCAGTGTTGCTGTTGTGGTATCACTTCATAATTATGAAGATACTAACATGAATGCTGCAATTAAGTGAAACATGAACAGCCAGAATGCTTTATATAATCGCAGCCCAGGGAGTGGTGGTGGCGGTGGATTTCAGCCAGCAGTGTTGCAGCTTTTAGCACCGATGAATGCATGTCATTCCCGCTTATGGAGGTTTTGCTAGGGGGATTATGTGAGCACTCAGAGTGAGTAACATATTAAGATACGAGAGATTGCTTGGATTCTGTGAGCTCTCAGAGTGAGTAACATATTAAGATATGAGAGACTGCTTGGATTCTGTGAGCACTCAGAATGAGTAACATATTAAGATACGAGAGATTGCTTTTGATATAAAAATCATTTATTTGTCACTCAGTTTAACAGAAGTCTTGCATTTTATAATCCACAAACAAAACAATTCTTCCCAATTTTCTTCATCCTAAGTGTGTGCATCTGAGGACACCCATAAGTTTCAAGATTTCTAACAATCGCATTCTCGTAAATATCATGTATGCATAACATTTCATGACTACTTTTCACGTAAACAGTCGAGCTGATATGATTGAAACTACTTGTCTTTGTTCAAATGCATTCTATGAAAATTTTTACTTAACCACAGACACTTCTATGCATTTTGAGCCATTTGAAATCCCTGAAAGGTATTCTCGAAGCGACAGGCATAGAGAGTGTTATAGTAACTCGTCTATCGTTCACGAAGGCAATGAAGATGAAATTTTAAAATGTAAAGTGTCCATATTCATCAAGGAGGCTTTGAATGTCGATTATAAAGTTTGCAGTTTGTAGTGCCATTGTGAAATGGTTTGGATGTTATAGAGCATCGATTAACTTCCATAAGTCTCTGTACAATTCCAGTAATTGGAGAGTAGTGAATGGTGAGATTATTAAAGCAAATGCTTCTGTGTTTTCTGATAAGTTTTGAGATACTTCAAATTCAATACAGATGTCGATTGCTCCACTTCTCACAGTTTAATCTGTTGTGAGGAATCTATAAAGACAATTGGTGCTAAATTTTTAAATCCCTTTCAACTGAACAGACAATTATGATTCTCTGCACCATAATATTGTACTTGACAAAACTTCCACACATATCAAACAGCAGGCCTTAGGCATTATTAGATTTGTCTTGTTGTGTGTTGTCTATGGATAGACTTCTCGATTAAGGCAAACTTCTCTGTTTGTTAAATTACAGTTGTCAAATTCACCTGAATCATGTTTCAGATTTGCTTGCTTATTTGTTTGAAATGATAATATGATAAATCATTTTAATTCTAATTGAACTGATGTTCTGATAGTTCGTTATTGTCAAGTTATCTCTGGGGAACCTGCTGTTTGAATTATTGACTGTGCAGAATATTATGACACATACTGTTTGCAGGTACAATTCAACCACTATGGCATGCAATCATGGAGCTATCTGTAGTTAGAGCTGGTGTGTTTAGATGTGTAGCATATATGGTTGCTGGTGGAGTGCACACAAGGTGCAGCAGCAGTCGGCAGTTCTCCAAGATTCCATATGCAGTTGCATTGCAGTGGTGGCATGTGGAGGTGGCAGTACAGTATCTGTTTCAATAAAGACATAAACGTTTCTATGCCAGAAGCAATGGAAGTTGTTTAAAAACTGAATGTGGACATAGAACAGGTGGACTTAACATTGGGTTGAGTTTCCCAACATTAAATCCTTAGCAGCTTAGAAAACAAGAAACCTGACAACCATGCAGCCTAATTGGGTTGAGTTTCCCAACATTAAATCCTTAGCAACTTAGAAAACAAGAAACCTGACAACCATGCAGCCTACAATCGCTTCTCTCAGATCCGCAATATTGGATTCCGACACATATTCCCAGGTCCTCCATCTTGGACTGTGATATCATAGAGGCTGTCATTTTATCTTTATGTCTGTCATCTTTGATCGTCATACTGCATTTTTGAATTTTATGCCAAAAGACAGATGCCTAATTTGGATTTGTTTGAATTTCCTGACAATGTATACTTAGGACAAGTGGCCTCTTTTCCACAGTGGTATCAGAGGAATGGGTGAAAACCCTTTAGCACAATTGAGCTGTTTTGAATTGCATGCCAATTTCAGAATTTTCCACCATTTTAATCATAGGACATATCGCCTATAATGTCAGAGGGGTCGAAAGGGGGAAATCTGGCAACAGTTCACATCAATATCAATGATATCGTAGAGGGAGGGGAGGGATAAATCTGGCACAAAGCAGACTGCACTGAAACCCTCAGAGACCCTCTACTCTAAACACGAGTTACGTTTTTCGGAGACTGCTAGGAGTCAGTTCTTTGTTAAATTAGTTAAATTACGAGGGCGTGCTGGAGAGTAATGCCTCCAAAATTTTTATGTGAAAACTCTTAAAGCCTTTTAAATAAACCAAACTTTATTAACATTCTAGATCTTTATTCTTCGTGTCTGCATGTCTATTTCTCAACAGTCATTCTGGTGACGAACACATTTCCCCAAACGAGAGACGAGTTTGTTGATACCACTGCTGTAGAATGTTTGACTTCGTTGACGAAACCACAACCACACCTCTGTTTGCAATATCAAAGTGAAGTCCTCGTAGATGTTCTTTAAGTTTTGGAAACACTCCAAGTTCTGTCAGACACGCTGAGATAAGCATCACTGTTTCCTTCATTATAAGCCCAACGTCACACATTACTGATGTTGACTCAACTATCATCATACGCCGCGTTCAGTCCTCTACGGATTGCAATTGGAGACACGTTTTCTGCGTTGAAAAACTCGATTACAGCAAGCTGTTTCTTATGCACCAATGTAGTTACGTTACACACCGCCATTTTTCCCGCTACAATTTGGAGCTCTACAGCGACAGAGGGTTGCAACTTTCGTCAGCCAAGCGGGAAAGTCAACTGAGTAATATGCATGACGTGTAATACCTCAATCGGTATTGAGAACACAATAAAAAAATTCGGAGGCATTACTTCTCAGCAAGTCTCGTATTTAATCTTGCAACATATTTTGCGATATAACCTCATCATCAGGCAAAAAATTGCAAATTAGAAACATTTAATTTAGTACTTAGTGTATTAGTTTTCTGTCTTAATATCTGCTGTGGGCTGATGAACGGAAGCGCAAGACAGGAATCTACTTCATTCAGATCCATGTCTACCCATATTAAATGTTTCTGTGTTGCATGACGATATCATTGTAGCGAAATTGTAACTTATTGCGTGCTCCTTTATCTTACTGTCAATCAGCTATGTAACCATGTGTCTTACAGATGTATCTTACTGAAAACAGACGCTACACTTGCCTCAGGATCAAGCCCATAACTAATATGCTTTAGCAAATCATCTTTTTGAAAACAGCTCTGAAGTATATTAACACGATCAGTCAATAATAATCTACGTCACTGAATCGCTCTGTAGCCCTACTCTGCAAATCATACGCACTTTTTGTGGTGACACTCTAGAGGTTGAAACGTAGGCAAAAAGAAAAAAAAAGCGGAAGCTGAGGGTTGTTGTTGTTGTGGTCTTCAGTCCTGAGACTGGTTTGATGCCGCTCTCCATGCTACTCTATCCTGTGCAAGCCTCTTCATCTCCCAGTACTTGCTGCAACCTACATCCTTCTGAATCTGCTTAGTGTATTCATCTCTTGGTCTCCCTCTACGATTTTTACCGTCCACGCTGCCCTCCAATACTAAATTGGTGATCGCTTGATGCCTCAGAACAAGTCCTACCAACCGATCCCTTCTTCTGGTCAAGTTGTGCCACAAACTTCTCTTCTCCCCAGTCCTATTCAATACTTCCTCATTAGTTATGTGATCTACCCATGTAATCTTCAGCATTCTTCTGTAGCACCACATTTTGAAAGCTTCTATTCTCTTCTTGTCCAAACTATTTATCGTCCATGTTTCACTTCCATACATGGCTACACTCCATACAAATACTTTCAGAAATGACTTCCTGACACTTAAATCTATACTCGATGTTAACAAATTTCTCTTCTTCAGAAACGCTTTCCTTGTCATTGCCAGTCTACATTTTATATCCTCTCTACTTCGACCATCATCAGTTATTTTGCTCCCCAAATAGCAAAACTCCTTTACTACTTTAAGTGTCTCCTTTCCTAATCTAATTCCCTCAGCATCACCCGACTTAATTCGACTACATTCCATTATCCTCGTTTTGCTTTTGTTGATGTTCATCTAATATCCTCCTTTCAAGACACTGTCCATTCCATTCAACTGCTCTTCCAAGTCCTTTGCTGTCTCTGACAGAATTACAATGTCATCGGCGAACCTCAAAGTTTTTATTTCTTCTCCATGGATTTTAATACCTACTACGAATTTTTCTTTTGTTTCCTTTACTGCTTGCTCAATATACAGATTGAATAACATCGGGGAGAGGCTACAACCCCGTATTACTCCCTTCCCAACCACTGCTTCCCTTTCATGTCCCTCGACTCTTACAACTGCCATCTGGTTTCTGTACAAATTGTAAATAGCCTTTCGCTCCCTGTATTTTACCCCTGCCACCTTTAGAATTTGAAAGAGAGTATTCCAGTCAACATTGTCAAACGCTTTCTCTAAGTCTACAAATGCTAGAAACGTAGGTTTGCCTTTCCTTAATCTTTCTTCTAAGATAAGTCGTAAGGTCAGTATTGCCTCACGTGTTCCAGTGTTTCTACGGAATCCAAACTGATCTTCCCCGAGGTCGGCTTCTACTAGTTTTTCCATTCGTCTGTAAAGAATTCGTGTTAGTATTTTGCAGCTGTGGCTTATTACACTGATTGTTCGGTAATTTTCACATCTATCAACACCTGCTTTCTTTGGGATTGGAATTATTATATTCTTCTTGAAGTCTGAGGGTATTTCGCCTGTTTCATGCATCTTGCTCACCAGATGGTAGAGTTTTGTCAGGACTGGCTCTCCCAAGCCCGTCTGTAGTTCCAATGGAATGTTGTCTACTCCCGGGGCCTTGTTTCGACTCAGGACTTTCAGTGATCTGTCAAACTCTTCACGCAGTATCGTATCTCCCATTTCATCTTCATCTACATCCTCTTCCATTTCCATAATATTGTCCTCAAGTACATCGCCCTTGTATACACCCTCTATATACTCCTTCCACCTTTCTGCTTTCCCTTCTTTGCTTAGAACTGGGTTTCCATCTGAGCTCTTTATGTTCATACAAGTGGTTCTCTTATCTCCAAAGGTCTCTTTAATTTTCCTGTAGGCAGTATCTATCTTACCCCTAGTGAGATAAGCCTCTACATCCTTACATTTGTCCTCTAGCCATCCCTGCTTAGCCATTTTGCACTTACTGTCGATCTCATTTTTGAGACGTTTGTATTCCTTTTTGCCTGCTTCATTTACTGCATTTTTATATTTTCTCCTTTCATCAATTAAATTCAATATTTCTTCTGTTACCCAAGGATTTCTACTAGCCCTGTCCTTTTAGCTACTTGATCCTCTGCTGCCTTCACTACTTCATCCCTCAAAGCTACCCATTCTTCTTCTACTGTATTTCTTTCCCCCATTCCTGTCAATTGTTCCCATATGCTCTCCCTGAAACTCTGTACAACCTCTGGTTCTTTCAGTTTATCCAGGTCCCATCTCCTTAAATTCCCACCTTTTTGCAGTTTCTTCAGTTTTAATCTACAGGTCATAACCAATGATTGTGGTCAGAGTCCACATCTGCCCCTGGAAATGTCTTACAATTTAAAACCTGGTTCCTAAATCTCTGTCTTTCCATTATATAATCTATCTGATACCTTTTAGTATCTCCAGGGTTCTTCCATGTATACAACCTTCTTTCATGATTCTTAAACCAAGTGTTAGCTATGATTATGTTGTGCTCTGTGCAAAATTCTACCAGGCGGCTTCCTCTTTCATTTCTTAGCCCCAATACATATTCACCTACTACGTTTCCTTCTCTCCCTTTTCCTACACTCGAATTCCAGTCACCCATGACTATTAAATTTTCGTCTCCTTTCACTATCTGAATAATTTCTTTTATTTCATCACACATTTCTTCAATTTCTTCGTCATCTGCAGAGCTAGTTGGCATATAAACTTGTACTACTGTAGTAGGTGTGGGCTTCGTATCTATCTTGGCCACAATAATGCGTTCACTATGCTGTTTGTAGTAGCTTACCCCCATTCCTATTTTCCTATTCATTATTAAACCTACTCCTGCATTACCCCTATTTGATTTGGTGTTTATAACCCTGTAGTCACCTGACCAGAAGTCTTGTTCCTCCTGCCACCGAACTTCACTAATTCCAACTATATCTAACTTTAACCTCTCCATTTCCCTTTTTAAATTTTCTAACCTACCTGCCCGATTAAGGGATCTGACATTCCACGCTCCGATCCGTAGAACGCCAGTTTTCTTTCTCCTGATAACGACATCCTCTTGAGTAGTCCCCGCCCGGAGATCCGAATGGGGGACTATTTTACCTCCGGAATATTTTACCCAAGAGGACGCCATCATCATTTAATCATACAGTAAAGCTGCATGTCCTCGGGAAAAATTACGGCTGTAGTTTCCCCTTGCTTTCAGCCGTTCGCAGTACCAGCACAGCAAGGCCGTTTTGGCTATTGTTACAAGGTCAGATCAGTCAATCATCCAGACTGTTGCCCTTGCAACTACTGAAAAGGCTGCTGCCCCTCTTCAGGAACCACACGTTTGTCTGGCCTCTCAACAGATACCCCTCCGTTGTGGTTGCACTTACGGTACGGCTATCTGTATCGCTGAGGCACGCAAGCCTCCCCACCAACGGCAAGGTCCATGGTTCATGGGGGGATGGGGGGGGGGGGGGGGAAGTGCCAAATAGTTCACTATGGTCACGAAATTATACCAGCGACAGCTGTGATTAATTCACTTATACTGTCAGATGAGGCTACTTTGGCGTTAAGAAAGGCGCCATTGACGTAGTTCTGACGTTGCGCTTGATAATGAAAGCAAGACACAATCAAAATCAAGCCGTGTTCATGGGATTTGTCGATCCAGAAAAAACGATGGAAAATTTAAAATTGTGAAAGGTGTTTGAAATTCTCAGGGAAATGAGTAAGCTGTAGGGAAAGACAGGTAATATACAATATGCATAAGAACGATGAAGCAACAATAAAAATGGAAGAGCAAGAGCGAAGTGCCTGTATTAAATAGGGTGTAAGACAAGGACGATTTTCTCTTATTGTTCAGTCCGTACATCGGAGAAGCAATAATAGAAGTAAAAGCTTCAGCGATGGGATTAAAATTCAGGATGGAAGACAATCAACAATAAGATTTTCTGATGACATAGCTGTCCATAGTGTCCCTATGACTCATCTCAGAGGATGGGTTGGTGCAAATATATTTTTCTAGCATACTAACTTTGACAGTGCTGACACGAATACAATAATTGGAAGCAGTAGTTGAGAAGGGAGTGAGACAGGGCTGTAGCCTATGCCAGACGTTAATGAATCTGCTCTGCGGATAAACTGTAAAGGAAATCAAGGAGGAAATTGGAAGTGAAATTAAAGTTCAGGAAGAATAAATGAAACCTTTGAGGTTTGCTGACGAAATTATAATTCTCTCTGAGACGGTTAGGGAGTTGGAAGAGCAGTTGAGGAGAATAGATTGTATCTAGGAAAGAGGTTACAAGATAAAAAAAACAACAAAATTTAACTCTTAACTATATTCTCAGGGCAATTTGTTACCCCACGCGTCTCTCTTTTGTTTGAAATTTCCTTCCTATTCCAGCGTTGACACTCCGCTTCTATGTAATCCTAGTACCGGCTGAACTTTTGGATTTTGCTGGAGCGTGCTAACAGCGACCATTATTTCTGTAGATACGTAGAAGTTCGAAATGTACCCCACGAAGTTATAAACGTGCTTTTCTCATTTGTCATCATAAATTGTTTTTAATTGTTTAAGGAAGAAAGAAGAGACGTGTGAAGGATTCTTAACCTTTGAGTAGTCCAGACTGAGAATAAGCTCTCACAGACGAAATGTTATGTAGTTTTATTCTTGAGAAATCGTGAAGATTTTATATAGCCCTTTCACGCACGCAGTTGCAATGTTAGAATGGTAAAATATTCTGAAAAATCTATTTGCGCTACCAGAAGATGCGGAGGTCTAGTGATTCTATTTGTAGCGGGTTTGCCGGCCGTTGTGGCCGAGCGGTTCTAGGCGCTTCAGTCTGGAGCCGCGCGACTGCAACGGTCGGAGGTTCGAATCCTGCCTCGGGCATGGATGTGTGTAATGTCCTTACGTAGTTAGGTTTAAGTAGTTCTAAGTTCTAGGGGACTCACGAACTCAGATGTTGAGTCCCATAGTGCTCAGAGCCATTTGAACCATTTTGTAGCAAGTTTGGAACCAAGTAAAATTTTGAATCTCATTAAGTATGGAGAATTGCAACCGGTTACTGGGAAAGAGTTATTTGTTGAGCTGGAGACCACTTCGACGATCAATGATGAGCGAAAAGAAAAGTTGTTCCAATCAGCCTAGTAGCCGAGACGGTGAAGAGGCATCGCATTTCTGGGTATGGTTACCTTAGCAAAAATTTACCAACTCCATGTTTGCCTCACAACTTTTTGGGTAAAAACCTAATTACGTAATGTCAGTTGAGGACTGGCCCTACCAGGTAGGTAAGAAGCAGGATGAAGGTACCATTTGTAGTGTTACGTGCAGCGAGTATAGCATTCAGCTGATACGCCAGATTCCATTCAAGATACAGCCAGGTTTAATCGCAATGAAACAAGAATGTTTGATCATGAAACTGATTGTGAAATAGAGGACGATGAAGAGGCAGAAGAAGAAAATTTTTGCGAAGAAAACCAAGAAACAGTAAGACAGTCCGGTTATTCTTATGTAAAAAGCCATTATAATAAGAGTAGCAAAACGGTACAACGACATTTTATAAAACAGCTCGATATGGCCTTGATCAAAGCAAATATCAAAGAGAGCAAAACGAATTCCAGAAATTTTTCTATGGACCTGCAAAATTTTGAAAACGAAAGCAGGGTAGACGAATTAGCAGTAACACTCCAAGTGGGACCAAGTCAGCCAAAAAGTCAAAAGCGTCACGATGGCACGTAGAGGTATGACCACGCCTTAAAGACAAAAACTATCCGAACATGTCCTAAGTGTCAAAACATATGTGCAAAAACGCATTTCATTGATAAAAATTTATGTCTCGACTGTGATGAACGAAAATAAATGCTTGAAGGTCATTGTTTATTTCTTTCTTTATAGTTTACTTCATTGATCATTATTTTATCTCAAAACATGTTATCGAACGTTGCTGAAGTAGAGTTTTTCATTGTTGAAGTTAATTCTAAAAATTCTGTTTAAGTGGTCAATGTTAATATAAGAGCCTTAATTGTTGGTAAGATCGTGTTTTCTAATAAAATTTCATTTTTCTTGAATAGACACCTTTCTTTTACTGGTTCTTCAGCAACAGTTTAGAGAAACATAGAAGTAAATAATCATCAGATGGTTTTCGTTTTTGGGTCGAAAACTACCCCACGAAGTTACTAACGTCAGTCTAAATAGCGAGCGTAGGTAAGCGTTAAATAAGGGTAATGGAACGCAGACGAATTAAATCAGGTGATGGCGATGGAATTAGATTAGGAAATAAGACGCTAAAAGTGTTAGATGTGTTTCGCTATTTGGGAATCAACTGACAGTGACCGATATAATGCAATGCAGAAGAGCATTTCTGGAAAGGAGAAATTTGTTAACATGCAATATACACGTAAATGTAAGTAGGTCTTTTCTGACGGTACATTACTAATGAAAAGTAACTGGTCGTTTATTAGTGGACTCTTCTTCTTTATAACAGCTAGAACTTTGCTGGTGACAACTTCAGTGATATGTCTGAATATATGAGAAGGATTGGTAGCCCCTTTTACAGCGAGAGCTGAGACCACAAAAGATAGTGATGTTGGACGGTGGGTCTTGAGCGAAATTGAGGTTCTAACTTATCCCAGAGGTGTTCTGTTGGTTTAAGGCCGGGACTCTGGACAGGCCAGTCCACTTCTGTGACGTAATAGGAGGTAATGAGCGATGAGGGATCGATCATAAATTAAAATTTTTGTTTAAAATCATGGCAGAAATTTTATATTATAACAAAATAACGCAAGGGGTTTAAATACTCGAAGCGGTTATCCGAATCGGACGGAAATCAGTAAATGTGATGTACATGTAGAGAAACAAATGACTACAGTTTCAGAACAACTGAATAATTTGTTCGAGAGCTTCAGAAATCGAGATCGTCATAAATGTTTTGGTTCTTCTCCGGCACTTCTGCAAGCAGTTATTCGGTTTATCATTTATTGATGGAGTTGCTGGATGAACTCCTGTAGGACATCATGATAGATTCAGTCCAACTGACGCCATAGATCACCCAAATCCCAAGCTGGTTGGAGGGCCTTGCCCATAATCCTCCAAACATTCTCAATTTGGGATAGATCCGGCGACCTTGCTCGACAAGATAGGGTAGTGCAAGCAACAGAAACTCTCGCCGTGTGCCACAGTCAAGTTGGTATACCACCATAGTCTAGGCGTCTCTAGACACGTCACCGGTCTGGAATCTCATTGACTGGGGTAGAATGGTCTTCGAACTGAGCCCCGATGACCACCAAAGACAATCTGGAGATGCCCCAGACAGTGGTGGGATACCAGCCTGACTGTGGCCCGCCATACAGCCCGACACCCAGGAGTGATGGGCTGGGGTGCCATTTCATTTCATAGCAGGTACTCTTCGGTTGTAATCGTCAGGATCCTTACACCGCAGTGGTACGATGATGATATTCTACTCATACGCCCCTTTTGTTGCCCTTCATGGTGAACTATCCTGGGCTTACATTTAAGCAAGATAATGCCCGCCCGCACACGACAACAGTTTCTACTGATTGTCTATCGGCTTGTCAAATCCTCACATGGCCAACAAGATTACAGGATCTCCCTCCAACTGTGGACGTTTGGAGCATTACGGGCAGGGCGCTCCAACCAGCTCGGTATTTTGGCGAGCTGACACAACAAATGAATAAAAATTGGCATAATATCCCTCAGGAGAACAGCCATCAACTCTGTCAATCAACTTAAAGCAGAATAACTGCTTGTATAAGGTGCAAACGTCGACTAACGTGATTCTGACTTGCTCAATTTGTGAAGCTCTTTCTTTTAAATGAATCGTCCAATTTTTCTGAAATTGTTATCAATTGTTTGATTGTACATGTAGAACAAATCTACCGATTTTTGTCCTATTCTGGTAATTCATTGAGAAGGGAGTGCTTGCTAGCAGATCCTTTGGAAAGATTGGTTTGTGGGAGAAGACTGAGAGGAAGAAGGAGATACAAGATGATAGACGACATAAAGGGAAGAGGAAATTATGCAGACATGAAGAGGATGGCAGAAGACCGGACAGCATGGAGACTACCATGTGAAATCCTGCCTTTTGGCCGAACACTGATGATGACGGGTAATTCCTTCGTGGTGCGTCCTTTTTTGTCTTAAAGTGTGGACACTGAGGTGACAAAGTTGTGGGAGACCGCCTAATGTCGTGTAGGACATCCTTTAACCCGACGTAGTGCAGCAGCTCGATATGGCATGTATTCAAAAAGGCGCTGGAACTCCCCTGCAGAAATATTTTTTAAATTATTCGCTAACGACTGTTGCCAGATGACACGGCGCATTGTCATCCATAAAAATTTCGTCGTTTTTTTGGGAACATGAAGTCAATGAACGGTTGAAAATGGTCGCCAAGAAGTCGAACATAACCATTTCCAGTCAATGATTGATTCAGTTGGACCAGAGGACCGAGTCCATTCTATGTAAACTCAGGTCACACCATTATGGAGCCACTACCAACTTGGTTCAAATGGTTCAAATGGCTCTATGCACTATGGGACTTACCATCTGAGGTCATCAGTGCCCTATACTTAGAACTACTTAAACCTAAATAACCTAAGGACATCACACACATCCATGCACGAGGCAGGATTCGAACCTGCGACCGTAGCAGCAGCGCGGTTCCGAAATGAAGCGCTCAGAGCCGCTCGGCCACAGCGGCCGGCACCAACTTCCACAGTGTCTTGTTGACAACTTAGATCTGTGGCTTCGTGGGGTCTGCGCCATACTCAAACCCCGCGATCAGCTCTTACCAACTGAAATCGTGACTCACGTGACCAGGACACGGTTTTCCGGTCTTCTAGGGTCCAATTGAAATAGTCACGAGCCTAGGAGAGGCGCTGCAGGCGATGTCTTACTGTCGTCTGCTGTCATAGCCCATTAACGCCAAATTTCGCCTTAATGTCTAACGGATAAGTTCGTCGTACATCCCACACGTCCCAAATTGATTTCCGCGGTTATTTCACGCAGTGTTGCTTGTGTTTAGCTCTGACAATTCGACGCAAAACATGTTAAGTGAAGGGCGTCGGCCTCTGCGTTATCCGCGGTGAGAGGTAATGCCTGAAATTTGGTGTTCTCTGCACACACTTGACACTGTGGATCTCGGAATACTGTATTTCCTAACAATTTCCGAAATGGAATTTCCCAGTGCTGCGTCTAGCTCCAACTACAATTCCCCGTCCAGAGTCTGTTGATACCATCGTGTAGCCATAATCACTTCGAAACATTTTAAAATTAATCACCTAAGCACAAATGACAGCTCCGTCAACGCACTGCACTTTATACTCTGTGCTCGAGATCCTATCGCCACGTGCATATGTGCATATTGCTGTTTTATGACTTTCGTCACCTCAGTATATACGAAACTTTGCTCTGAATAATCGTCCCGACAGTCTCTGACCATTAACGCAGTGATCAGAAATCAGAAATACAACAGCAAGGAATTTCGTTAGAGTTCAGAATCACAAGATGAGAAAATCTTTCCCAATAATTCCCCAAAATAGTTTACGGCCTTGTACTCAAAACCGCCATTATGGGCAACAACATTAAGAATATGCAAGATTCATAACTACACATTGCAAAAGGAATCAGAGCAGTAATTACAACAGTAGATCAAATGCATCAAAATATGCCAAGGGTCTGCATTACTTAGACGTGCTTACATCACCTGGCAAAGGTACAGTAACATAATCTGGTGGTTCCATGATTATCACTGCGCACTCAAAATATACAGAGATTGGAAAACTTCTACATGTCAAAATTCAGAGACAGCTCTCCAGCATAAAATAACACAAATCACAACAGTTATAGGACCCTCGTAGATGTCTGTGGGACAATCTGATACAATGTGAGCAACTGTCTGCCGTCCTGCACCACAGTAACGCGATAGTGATTAGGATTTGCCCCACTTGTAGATAGTTTTTGGAAATCTTTCATGGCCCGTTCGGATGCAGTTCAGGGTAGTCCAAATTGCCGAGGCTCTTCGAATCTAGGGGGTTTCTTCTGGATTCAACGCAAAGCTGTAAAGTTGTGGTAAGTTCCTATGGGACCATACTTTTCAGCTCAAGGGTCCCTAGGTTTACACACTACTTAATCTAACTTAAACTAACTTATGCCAAGGACAACTCACACACACCTGTGCCCGATGGAGAACTCGAACCTCCGACGGGGGGAACCGTGCGAACCGTGGCAAGGAGCCTCACACAGCGCGGCTACCCCGCGCGGCAGGACCCAACGCGGTTTCAGGCACTGCGGAGGACAATTTTGTTTCCAGGACGGTTTCCATACATCGATGGTTTTGAATTCAGTTTCCCTTGGAGTCCTGGCTGATGAGAGTCGGATGTCTTGATTTTAGTCTTTTTCACTCCACAGAGAATACGTCGTTCAATATTGGAAGGTCAGTGTTACCGGCAATTTTCTGTTATTCGCGCAATAGGGTGCTCTTACTTCTGGTATCAAGAGATGGAATGTGGCTCAAGATAGATGATCAGTATGCGGGAGTAAATCGCATTGACCCACTAACAATGCGCATGGTCTCGCTAAGTTGTACATCGGTCTATTTTACGTGTGGGCTGTTAAGCCAGAGAGGTGCACAATATTCTGCTGCTGAGTATTCCATTCTGAGTACTGAATGCTGATACCCGAAGACTGCCTGCCGACGGTCCCCCACGAGTGCCATAGAGTTTATGGAGAATGTTGTTTCTGCTTTTGAGCTTAGCAGATTTTCGTATCAGGTGCTCCTTAAAAGAAAGTATACCATCTAATGTGGTTCCAAAGTATTTTGGATGCATGTTACGATGAAATTTGTCTCCCTCAAAATAGACGTCGAGGGCTCTGTGTGCCAATCTATTGGACGAACGAGAACATCAAACTTCTATTTTATTCGAGTTTGGTTCCCGTCCGTGGTATACCATAAGTCACATATGTCCTCTGGCTGGTGCTAAAGAACAAGCACATCAAGGCATCTAAAGCCAAGAAGTAAAGGCAGCCGCATAATAACAAAGATCTCTTGACTAAAATGGATTTGTCGTAAGACACGGACTCTCACGTTCCTTCCCAGGACCCTCCAGTTATAAGCTTTGAACCTGTTATCAAGCCGTGCGGGATTAGCCGAGCGGTCTAAGGCGCTGCAGTCATGGACTGTGTGGCTGGTCCCGGCGGAGGTTCAAGTCCTCCCTCGGGTATGGGTGTGTGTGTTTGTCCTTAGGATAGTTTAGGTTAAGTAGTGTGTAAGCTTAGGGACTGATGACCTTAGCAGTTAGGTCCCATAAGATCTCACACACATTTGAACCTGTTATCAAGGGCAACAACAAATGTCAGCAAAGAATCGCGGTCGAATAACAGCCACTATGTTTTATATTATTTCTCACATGCACAAGTTGTACTGCAGTTCACATTCAGGCCTCTACTCCTGCACTTGTACATTTAAGTTTGGAGTGTGTAGTGCGAGAAGACTCACTGCCCTCCCCCTTTTTCTTCTCCACGGTGATGACACGGAACACAGCTTGTTACGTGAAAATAATTTATTTCGTAGTATACAAGCTGCTGCTCCGTAGTACTCTACAAATTACAAAGGCCTGCCCTCAGTGCTTGGCTGTCTGAGACGTGCTTCCTTTCGCTGCCGTGTCTCTAGGCTACCTGAGACATTCGCAGTCTAACGGCCGCTCAACAGTACCTGCGTGCCCAAAGGACCTGAAAAGTCCAGTTCTGCACAATATTTCCTGACGGGGAACAGATTATACTGGAAAAACTGACCTGTCCAATTCATGCCACCACAGGCACTTGGAGTGGCAAGTGAATTACGGAACTCAACCCAAGTCATTGCCAAAAGTGAAAGAAGCGATGTTGTTGTTGTGTTGTATTGTTGTGGTCTTCAGTCCTGAGACTGGTTTGATGCAGCTCTCCATGCTACTCTAGCCTGTGCAGGCTTCTTCATCTCCCAGTAACTATTGCAATCTACATCCTTCTGAAACTGCTTAGTGTTTTAATCTCTTGGTCTCCATCTACGATTTTTACCCTCCACGCTGCCCTCCAATACTAAATTGGTGATCCTTTGATGCCTCAGAACATGTCCTACCAACTGATCCCTTCTTCTAGTCAAGTTGTGCCACAAACTTCTCTTCTCCCCAATCCTATTCAGTACCTCCTCATTAGTTACATGATCTACCCATAAGTAATAGAAAAAAATTGTGGCAGCTACAGGGAACATCAGAAGGAACTGGAGTCCAGTGTAGGAGCTGTGAGGTGAGTCGGTGGCTGGGTGCAGTACAATTACGCGACGGAGCGGTGTGCGCGTGCCGTGGTGCCATTTACTGCGTGCAGACCGCGGGGTCCTGGCGGCAGCTGCAGCTGGAGCGGCGCAGCGGGCCGCGGCCATGACCTTGCGGGTCGCCAGCCGGCGGGCATTCCAGCGGCGCGGCCGGCCTGCAGCTGGACTCCGCTGGAGCTGGACTGGGCCCGTGCAGTGACTCCGCCGGCCTTGCCAGAAGCACGGCGGCCGCCCGAGGCCGCGGACCCCCTGCGCGCAACCAGCAGCACAAACACCGAGTGCCCGCCGAGGCTTCTTTTGTTTCTTTTATTTCCTCGGTAGGTATTTGGCCCCTAGATCGCAAGTCACATCAACAGTTCCGAAGAAACAGCCATCCTATCTGCACTCGCGTCACTTCAACCCTTTCGTGGGAACATTTTGATGAACATAATAGCTAAGTATCCGGGGTTGACTGGGTATGTACACTACTGGCCATTAAAATTACTACACCATGAAGATGACGTGCTACAGACGCGAAATTTAACCGACAGGAAGAAGATGCTGTGATATGCAAATGATTAGCTTTTCAGAGCATCCACACAAGGCTGGCGACACCTACAACGTGTTGAACCGAGGGAAGTTTCCAACCGATTTCTCACACACAAACAGCAGTAGACCGGCGTTGCCTGCTGAAACGTTGTTGTGATGCCTCGTGTAAGGAGGAGAAATTCGTACCATCACGTTTCCGACTTTAATAAAGGTCGGATTGTAGCCTATCGCGACTGCAGTTTGTCGTATCGCGACACTGCTGCTCGCGTTGGTCGAGATCCCATGACTGTTAGCAGAATATGGAATCGGTGGGTTCAGGAGGGTAATACGGAACGCCTTGTTAGATCCCAACGGCCTCGTATCACTAGCAGTCGAGATGACAGGCATCTTATCCGCATGGCTGTAACGGATCGTGCAGCCACGTCTCGAACCCTGAGTCAACAGAGGGGGACGTTTGCAAGACAACAACCGTCTGCACGAACAGTTTGACGACGTTTGCAGCAGCATGGACTGTGAGCTCGGAGACCATGGCTGCGGTTACCCTTGACGCTGCATCACAGACAGGAGCGCCTGCGGTGGTGTACTCAACGACGAACCTAGGTGCACGAATGGAAAAACGTCATTATTTCGGATGAATCCAGGTTCTGTTCACAGCATCATGATGGCCGTATCCGTGTTTGGCGACATTGCGGTGAACGCACATTGGAAACGTGTATTCGTCATCGCCATCTAGCGTATCACCCGGCTTGATGGTATGGGGTGCCATTGGTTACACGTCTCGGTCACTTCTTGTTCGCATTGACGGCACTTTGAACAGTGGCCGTTACATTTCAGATGTGTTACGACCCGTGCCTCTACCCTTAATTCGATCCCTGCGGAACCCTACATTTCAGCAGGATAATGCACGACCGCATGTTGCAGGACCTGTACGGGCCTTTCTGGATACAGAAAATATTCGTCTGCTGCGCTGGCCAGCACATTCTCCAGATCTCTCACCAATTGAAAACGTCTAATCGTCTGGTCAATGGTGGCCGAGCAACTGGCTCGTCACAATACGCCAGTCACTACTCTTGATGAACTGTGGTATCGTGTTGAAGCTGCATGGGAAGCTTTACCTGTACACGCCATCCAAGCTCTGTTTGACTCAATGCCCAGGGGTATCAAGGCCGTTGTTACGGCCAGAGGTGGTGGTTCTGGGTACTGGTTTCTCAGGATCTATGCACCCAAATTGCGTGAAAATGTAATCACATGTCAGTTCTAGTGTAATATATGTGTCCAATGAATACCCGTTAATCATCTGCATTTCTTCTTGATGTTGCAATTTTAATGGGCAGTAGTGTATTTATTCCAGTCTTTTATCAGTCCATCTTTTCCTTTCTAGCCTCTCTGTCCATCTCCTCCAGCCCCCACTCTGTCCATTTCCTCCTCACCTTTTTTTGAGTCATCAGTTTTATGACTGGATTGCAGCAGCCCGCCACTAATTCCTCACATGTGCCAACTCTTCATTTCAGAATATACTTGCAACTTACTTCCTCCATTATTTACCGGATGTATTCCAATCTCTGTCTTCTTGTGCAGTCCTTACCCTCTACCCTTCCTAATTACAGTTATTGTCCACATAAGTCTTCTATAAATTTTCTAGTTTACATATCTTTTCGTGTGGAGTTGGCTGCCTAGGGGTCTGATTCCTGAAGTTGAAATTTTCACATTTGCGGTCCACATGATTGAACTGATCTAAATAAATTTGAAGATTGTTGTTGCAGAATTTTTGTTGTTACGTTTATATATTTTGTCCCATTTTAGTATATCATACAGTCTTTTGAATTTTCACATCAACAAAGTCGAAATTGCATTGTTCGCTAAAAATACAAAAAAATTTTAGGTGCGCCAAATAATTCATAATTTCAACTGTTTCTAAAAAACGTAATTTTAACTGTACATTCAGAATTACTGTTTATCGTTTATAACATCCAAAATTAGGAAGTCGTTTCTGAAAATATTTGTATGGAGTATAGCCATGTATGGAAGTGAAACATGGACGATAAATAGTTTGGACAAGAAGAGAATAGAAGCTTTCGAAATGTGGTGCTACGGAAGAATGCTGAAGATTATATGGGTAGATCACATAACTAATGAGGAAGAATTGAACAGAATTGGAGAGAAAAGAAATTTGTTGCACAACTTGACTAGAAGAAGGGACCGGTTGGTAGGACATGTTCTGAGGCATCAAGGGATCACCACTTTAGTATTGGAGGGCAGCGTGGAGGGTAAAAATCGTAGAGGGAGACAAAGAGATGAATACACTAAGCAGATTCAGAAGGATGTAGGTTGCAGTAGGTACTGGGAGATGAAGAAGCTTGCACAGGATAGAGTAGCATGGAGAGCTGCATCAAATCAGTCTCTGGACTGAAGACCACAACAACATCAACAACATCCAAAATAAAGTAATTCCTTTTCGTAAATTTTAGCTTGAAATATAACCTACCGTGTATAAAATTGTATGAAAGTTTTCAGAAAAGCAGCTGAGACAATACTGATCTGTCCAAAATTCGAAAAATAATACTGGTATCGATAACTACTGTTGCTGAAAAATAATGCTAGAGGAGGATGTCCCTTTACAAGCTCCTTCCCCTCTAGTACTACAGGCGTCCTACCATCGCGTACCTTCCTATTCTCAGTGTTTTCCATGTATTTCATTTCTCTCCGATTGTGCGGAGAACTTCCTCATTTCTTACCTTGTCAGTCCACTTTATTTTCAACAGTCTTCCGTTGTACCACATCTCAAATGCTTCTATTCTCTTCTGTTTCGGTTTTCATACAGTCCATGTTTCACTACCATAAAATGTTGTGCTTCAAACGCAAATTTTCAGAAGTTTCTTTCTCAAATTAAGGTCTATGTGTAAAACTAATAGACTTCTCTTTGTCAGGAATGCCCTTCTTGCCAGTGCTGGTCTAATTCGTATATGCTCCTTGGTCCGTTTTTGATGGGTTATTTTGTTGCCTATCTGTGTCCATACGCACCTTCCCTCTCTCTGTATGCCCATCTCCTCCTTTCCCCTCCTCCCTCCACGTTAACGCCCCCACCCAAATAGGAGGTTGCTAGTTCTTACCCACACAATATTTTTTTCTCAGATAGTAATATGTGCACTAAATTTGGGTTAGGTCGATCCAGGAATTTAGGAGGAGCTTTTTACCCATGTCTTTGAATGCACGAGCGCATATCACATATATTTAACATATTTCACACGTATTTGTAGACGTATTGACGTCATGTGCGATGCAGCAGTTTCTTCACGCCCCCACCCAAATAGGAGGTTGCTGGTTCTTACCGCCACAATATTTTTTTCTCAGATAGTAAGTAATATGTGTACCAAATTTGGGTTAGATCGATGCAGGAATTTAGGAGGAGCTTTTGACGCATGCCTTTTGCCTGCACATACACATATCACATATGTTTCACATATATTTAACATATTCCACACGTATTTGTAGACGTATTGACGTCATGTATGATGCAGCAGTTTCTTCACGCATCTCACTGTTTATGTAGTCATATATCTTGAATTATGTGTCGTACAATGAAATATTGTTTCAGATATATTCAGCGGTATATGTGGATACTGTCTACGAAATGTATTATGAATACAGTTAGTAGCAAATAAGTAATAAATTTAAACGTCAACCATGATGCCGGCAGTTTTTCACGCATCTCAGTCTTTATGACGTCAAATCTCCAGAATGTGTCGTAGAATGATATAATTTTGCTAGTACAGTCAATGGTGTACGTGAATACTAAAAATCTGTCACAAGACAGCTAGCGGTAAAGAAGTAAATTAAAACATCATGGCTCATGCCTCAGTTTTACTGAATGAACAGCGAAAATGTCTTAAGCGGAAAAAAGTTTCGTGAAGGTTTGAAATTATGTGTAAAGTTTGTTGTGTATCACCATGTACTTTCACACTGGATAAATAAGTCTGGGTAGTCACACATCGTGGCCTACACTTCTTTTTCAGTCCCACCGCTTTGATAAGTAGGTAGTTCCTACCCCCACAGCTATTCTTTCCAGGCAGTAAGTGATATGTATCCGACGTTTGGTTGAAATCAGTTAGTGGTTTACAAGGGGACGTGGAACATACATACATGCCTGCAAACATTCGTTTTTATAATTTATATGAGTGTATAGATCACAGGCGATAACTGAGTGTTCAGTATCTTTTCAACAAACATCTGTGCCTCTCAATGAAAATAACGAATGTGCACCCATGTTTTTGAAAATTTTGGGGATAGATGGTTCTCCACGAATCTAGAAGATGCTGTTCGGCTTTCTTTACGAGTTTTTTCCTTACAACAAGAAGATAACGGTAAATTTCTTTTAGATATATTTCGCATGTATACAGGTTGTTAAAAAAGTATTCCATATTTTGAGAAATGGTAGTATGGACCAAAACAAGACAAAAATGTCGAGGTACGTGAGCTCTAAGATATACACCTTGGGAGCTATCAGCGCTTGTTTACGAACTTATCAACACAAACTGGTTCCACTAGAACCAATGAATGCGCTGCACTTACCCAGAACTGTAAACACGGTTTACAGTAACAACACTGAGAGATGTTTGGTGCAAACTGTATCTGTTGATAATAACAGAGGAAAGTGTCCTCATTTGTGTACTACATCCTGTAGAGCATTGGAAATAGCAAAGAGCTTGCAGTAGAAGAGACGTGTTTCAAAGTAACGAAAACGAAAAAATGCTGATAGCTCTTAAGGTATGCATTTTAAGCCCATTTTTACCGTTTTTTTCTTGTTTTTGTCCATACTATCCTCTCTTGAAATATGGAATACTTTTAACACCCTGTACAGAGAGTGTTACAAAATAATCTATGCAAATTTATTGAGTTATTCGAGGAAATAGAAAGAAACGCTTTTGTAATGTGACACAAATGTCGCATCGCTTTCCCGCCAGGGGTTCTTGAATGATTTGACGCTGGACTGCCCTTAGGCCAACGTTCACATTTGTTTTGACTGCTTCGTGTCTAACACGTTGATCTGCAACACAATTGCATCTCACTGATAGCGGTGTCTACATCCCAGGATAAACAAACATATTATTAGTGACATGTCACATTTCAAAGCTCTGATAACCATGTTCGTGAAACAGAATCCCTTAGACAATACCAGAGAGGAACTGGTAGACCTCGCAGTATACCAATTGTTCAGTTTGAAGAAGCTGTGCTACAGGTGACAGCCCCAGCACGGGCACACTATGCGTAGCCAAATACGTCGAACGCCAATGTGTAGGACGTCCAACACGCTACGGCTATGCATCCATTAAACTATCAGAAGGTACAAAAACAATCAGCTGATGATTTTTCCTAGCACGTGGAATTCTGCCAGTGGTCTCCACACCAAATTGTAAACTTTCCTGACTTGCAAACGTGTGTTGTGTTTATTGACGAGGCTGCCTTCTCAAGGGAAGGAATATTCAACAACCAGTAAGTGTGTGTGCTGGTATTGTTCACGATCATTTTACAGTGCTCACATCCTCTGCCTAACACTAATCAATCCGTACAACTGCTCTTCCAAGTCATTTGCCGACTCTAAGAGAACGACGATGCAGCGGTAAACCTCAAAGTTTTTATTTCGTCTCAAAGTCCTTTTACACTGAAGAGCCACAGAAACTGGGATACCTGTCTAATATCATGTAGGGTTGCCGCGAGAACGCAGAATGCCGCAACACGACGTGCCATTGACTCGACTAATGTCTGAAGTAGTGCTGGAGGAAACTTACACCTTGAATACTGCAGGGCTGTCCATAAATCCATAAGAGTACGAGGGGGTGGAGATCTCTTCTGAACAGCACGTTCAAGGCATCCCCGATATGCTCAATAATGTTCATGTCTAGGGAGTTTGGTGGCCAGCGGAAGTGTTTAACCTCAGAAGACTGTTCCTGGAGCCACTCTATAGCAGTTCTGGACGTGGGGTGTCGCACTGTCGTGCTGGAATTGCCCAAGTTCGTCGGAATGCACAGTTGACATGAATGGATGCAGGTGATCAGACAGAATCCTCTCGTATCTAGACGAATCAGGGGTCCCACGCCACACCACTACAACTGCACACGCTTCACACCATTACAGCGCCTCCACCAACTAGAACAGTCCCCTGCTGACATGCAGGATCCATGGAGTCATGAGGTTGTCTCCATACCCGTACACGTCCATACGCTCTTTACAATTTGAAATGATACTCGTCCGACCAGGCGACACGTTTCCAATCTCCAACAGTCCAATGTCGGTGTTGACGGGCCCAGGCAAGACGTAAAGCTTTTGTGTCATGCAGTCATCAAGCCCATATCGATGAAGTTTCTTTGAAGGTTTACACGCTGGCACTTTTTGATGACCGAGCATTGAAATCTGCAACAATTTGCGGAAGGGTTGCACTTCAGTCGTCGTTGGTTCCATTCTTCCAGGATCTTTTTCCGGCAGCAGCGGTGTCGGAGATTTGCTGTTTTACCGGATTCCTGATATTCACGGTACACTCGTGAAATGATCTTACCGTAAAATCCCCACTGCATCTACTTTTGAGATGCTGTGTCCCATCGCTCGTGCCTGACTACAACACCATATTCAACCTCACTTAAATTTTGATAACCTGCCATTGTAGCAGTAGTAACCGATCTAACAACTGCTCCAGACACTTGTCTTATACAGCCGTTGCCAACCGCAGCACAGTATTCTGCCTGCTTACATACATCTGTATTTGAATACGCACGGTTATACCAGTTTCTTTGGCGTTTCTGTGTATTTCCTTTCCAAATTCTTCCTTAGATTCCCGTGTAGCTTGCGCAATGCACAAACTGAATAACAGTGGGGATCAGACTAATGCAACTTGCGAAATTAGAGAGTTTTCGTTACATTTTGAACACACCTCTTACAACGACGTGTTACTTCTTGTAGTATACGCCTATAATGGTCGAAATGTGGGAAAAACAAACACCTGTTTCCCATTTCCTACGACTAGATAGGTCCTGGCTGAGGCCCGCCACGGTGGAGCGATACGTGTGCATAATGTAACGCAGCGACGCGCTGGCGGAGACAAATGTGCGGCCCTCGGTCGCTGACCCCGTCGTGCCCGGACGCTTCTGACCCCCACAGTACAGTTTCTAGCAGCCGAGCAACTCAGAAATTACTCGGCAGTACACTGTGGCTTCCAAGTGTCGTGTCTCGACCCGCAAAATGGATATTACGCTTGCTAACGAAATTTTCTCGAGACCGCTCACCGCTTCATTTCGTACTCCCGTCCGTGACGTATCTCCAGTGTATGGGAGGACAATGTATGCCTTTCGAAACAAACGCGACGAGAAACGAAGAAAATTTTTTTGCACCGCTATGCCACAGAAACTTTTATTTGCGCCTCTTTCTACTCACGTTTTCTAAGTTAATATTGTTGCCTTAAAACCATTGTTACCTTAAGGTCGTTTCTATGTCAGTCAGCACAAATATCAATAGAAATACAGACTGTCGCATTATTTAGTTTCACTTATATTTCTTTAAACGACACTAACTAACCTTCTTGCACACTGATGCGTTAAAGGTAAAGAAAAACTGCATCAAGTAGAAACACGTATACAAATGAATACATACCACAGTTCTTGTTGTGACCTTTTTAAGGACAGAGATCAGGGCTATAAGGCGGGTGTGCGAGAGTCTCACACTTGAGCTGTCATAAGTTCTACTTCACGTGCGCTATCACGAAGTTGCAGCTTTAGAAAATTGCAGCGAAATGTAGGAAGATCTGCAGAGGATAGGCACTTGGTGCAGGGAGTGGCAACTGACCCTTAACATAGACAAATGTAATATATTGCGAATACATAGAAAGAAGGATCCGTTATTGTATGATTGTATGATAGCGGAACAAATACTGGTAGCAGTTACTTCTGTAAAATATCTGGGAGTACGCGTACGGAACTATTTGAAGTGGAAAGGTCATATAAAATTAATTGTTGGTAAGGCGGGTGACAGGTTGAGATTCATTGGGAGAGTCCTTAGAAAATGTAGTCCATCAACAAAGGAGGTGGCTTACAAACACTCGTTCGACCTATACTTGAGTATTGCTCATCAGTGTGGGATCCGTACCAGGTCGGGTTGACAGAGGAGATAAAGAAGATCCAAAGAAGAGCAGTGCGTTTCGTCACAGGGTTACTTGGTAAGCGTGATAGCGTTACGGAGAAGTTTAGCAAACTCAAGTGGCAGACTCTGCAAGAGAGGCGCTCTGCGTCGCGGTGTAGCTTCCTGTCCAGGTTTCGAGAGGGTGCGTTTCTGGATGACGTATCGAATATATTGCTTTCCCCCTACTTATACCTCCCGAGGAGATCACGAATGTAAAATTAGAGAGATTCGAGCGCTCACGGAGGCTTTCCGGCACTTGTTCTTTCCGCGAGCCACACGCGACTGGAACAGGAAAGGGAGGTA
This sequence comes from Schistocerca piceifrons, assembly GCF_021461385.2. Classification (NCBI taxonomy): domain Eukaryota; kingdom Metazoa; phylum Arthropoda; class Insecta; order Orthoptera; family Acrididae; genus Schistocerca; species Schistocerca piceifrons. Next base: position 324,317,705 of record NC_060140.1, read on the forward strand.
ATGACAGTGGCTCGTAAAGTGCCCTCCGCCACACACCGTTGGGTGGCTTGCGGAGTATAAATGTAGATGTAGATGTAGATCACGAAGCAGCAGCACTCCTTGTCCTGGTTTTCCCGAACGTTTCCTCTTAATACACAGTTTTCATTTTCCACTGGATGTCTGATGGATGGCCTTCAAATGGTTCAAATGGCTCTGAGCACTACCGGACATAGCATCTGAGGTCATCAGTCCCCTAGAACTTTGAACTACTTAAGCCTAACTAACCTAAGGACATCACACACATCCATGGCCGAGGCAGGATTCGAAACTGCGACCGTAGCGGTCGCGTGGTTCCAGACTGAACTGCCTAGAACCGGTCGGCCACTGCGGCCGGCGGATGGCCTTCGGCAGCCAAGAAAAGACTAACAGCACGTTGGCCGTTTTTGGAAGCATTTGGTAATAATACAGCCATTGATCATGTTTTCACTTTTGCTGCACGCACGTCGAAAAGACACGAATACCACACTAATCCCTTGCCTACGTGTCGGTGCTTAAAGACCGACATCGGAGTCGGGCTACATTGCATATACGCTGCAGCAACGTCTTCAAACGGAAACTTTTTGATCGCCCCAAGTTGATCTTTCCCCAGGTGGACTTCAGTAGACAATTAATGTTAGTATCTTGTAATAATGATTTATTAAACTGACGTGTCGGTAATGGATCTGTCAGCAACCTGCCTTGTTTGGTTTTACATAGCACAGACTCGGCACACAATATACACAAATACTACGATTGAAAGATTATGTTCTCTGAGATAATATCTGAGAATTCAGTACCGTAGGAATTTCCCCTGTCCTGTAATAATAGCCTTTAACTTTATGGTATGTAATCAAAGAAGGCCTTGGTATTATTTTGGAGAATTTCTCTCCATACAGTTTCTATGCGAGTCTACAAAGCACCAACTGATGTCGCTGAAGACCGTGATGTACAGCCTGCTTGCCAATCGTATTGCAGACATCATTTTTGAGAACCGAGCCAAGCGAATGTGCCAGACAAGAGAGCAGTGGTACCGTTATCATTCCGATTAGGCTTGCACATTCATAGGCACATGGAGCTTTGCTTTATCCCAGTGAAATAGGCTGGTGAGTCACGACATTATGACCGCCGCCCACTGCGAGACTGTAGGCTGCTACTACTGGCACGTAGCACAGTAGAGTGTACACGAGTACACACACTGATCAGACAGAACATTATGACCACCGACCTACTGTCGATATGAACCCCTACAGGCGATAGTAGCGTCACCTGGCAACGAATAACTACTAGTCAGACATGTAGTATCAGTGAGCTAGCGCTCTGTGTGTAGAATGGGTAAGGCGCTCGATCTATCTGAGTTTGACCGAGGGCAGATTGCGATGGCCCAAAGACTCGGCAAGAGCGACTTGTCGCATGTTCGAGGAGTGCTGTAACGAGTGTCTTTAAAACATGGGGAAACCGAGGTGAAACCACGGCCACCGTTCATTACAGATGCCGGACGTCGTAGGCTGGGCGGACTGGTAAAACAGGACAGGCGGCGAACTGTGGAACTAACATAAGACTTTAATACTGGGCAGAGTACAAGTGTGTCTGAACACACAGTCCATCGAACACTCTTAACGATGGGCCTCTCCAGCCGGCGACCCATGCATGTTAACATCGCTACAACTGAAATGGGCACGTGATCATTGGCAGTGGACGCTGCCGCACTGGTAGAGCGTTGCATGGTCTGATGAATTCCGTTACCTTCTTCGTCATGCCGGTGGAAGGGTGCTAATCCGTCGTCTTCCCGGGTAACAGCTCCTTGATAACTGTAATGCGGGCTGGAGACAACTTGGCGGTGGCTCCATTTTGCTCTGGTGAACATTCATGGGGGCATCCTTGGGTCAAACAGAGCTCGTGCAAGACACCATGATGGCCAAGGAGTATCGTGCACTGGTCGCAGGCCACTTACAACCCTTCATGGCGATCATGTTTCTCGAAGGCAATGGCATTTTTCAACAAAACAATGCACCATGTCACAAGAGCAGGAGTGTGATGGAGTGGTTCGCGGAACACAGTGGTGGAGTTCCAACTGATGTCCTGCCACAACATCTCGCCAGATCTGAAGCCGATTGAACACGTCTGCGATATGATCGACGGTGGCGTCAGAACTCAACTGGCCCACCGTTCGATCGTCCAGGTAGCTTGTTGACCGCTCCTCTTCAGACATTCCCTTCTGTGAAGATAAGCTAGCGGTAAACAGACAGTAGGTCTCCAACAATAAAGGCAGTTCTGCTGATGCCTTCTGTACACAGTTTGCTTTGATAAAAAACATCCGGGGGATGCTGCGAGACCAGATGCCACTTACAGTACAGTACCAAGGCGTTACAGTCGTGCCCTTACAGCCAAATAACGGTTCAGTCTTTCTGACGTCACACATGGTCGGTCCTGTCCTGGTCTCCGGGATACAGTTTCGGTCTCTATAAACTGTCGCCTTATTCGAGAAACAACAGAACGATTCACATTAAGACATCGGGCTACGTCAGTTTGCGACCCCATTGCTTCCATTCTTCCTATGGCCCTCTACAACAGAGAGTTTCCTCTGTGACATGCAGTACCGCTTGTGGCAGTGTACACAGCGATTGTGGATCTGGGACTACCCTGCAAACACTACCCACGTCATTGCAGGCGTGACTTTCCTTTGATCGGAATGCCATCTTCCGTGCAGAACACGATCTTAACGACATCTGTCGACAGTTTATATGATTATATCGTGACTTAGATGCAGAACGGGGAAATAGAAGTTTGTTGCTTTAATTTTGGACACCAGGGGGGCTATCCACACGACAATAACATTTTTATTTGTAAGTAGGCTGTTTATGTTTTCTTATTGGCAACGTTACATAGCGCTCTGTATGAAAATCACTGGGTGTGAAAATCACTGGGTGTGAAAATCACTGGCTGTGCTGTGTGCAGTCTGTGGCTAGTTTGCATTGTTGTCTGCCATTGTAGTGTTGGGCAGCGGCAGCTGGATGTGAACAGCGCGTAGCGTTGCGCAGTTGGAGGTGAGCCGCCAGCAGTGGTGGATGTGGGGAGAGAGATGGCGGAGTTTGGAAATTTGTAAGACTGGATGTCATGATCTGTTATGTATATTATGATTTTTCAACACCATTAAGGTAAATACATTGTTTGTTCTCTACTAAAATCTTTCATTTGCTAACTATGCCTATCAGTAGTTAGTGCCGTAGTTTGAATCTTTTATTTAGCTGGCAGTATTGGCGCTCGCTGTTTTGCAGTAGTTCGAGTAACGAAGATTTTTGGTAAGTGATTTGTGAAAGGTATAGATTAATGTTAGTCAGGGCCATTCTTTTGTAGGGATTTTTGAAAGTCAGATTGCGTTGCGCTAAAAATATTGTGTGTCAGGTTAAGCACAGTCCTGTATAATTTTTCTAAGGGGACGTTTCATATTTAACGTAAAACACAGGGAATTTATCACTTAAATATTATTACGTCGTCATCATTCTGGACATGTCTACGACACTACAGTTTCTTCTTCCAGTGAAAGAAGTCACTGGGTTACATGCCAGGAGAATACAAAGGGTTGATACAAAGTTTGGTAGTCCTAAGGAGCAGCTTGTGAGACTGATAGTGAACGAGCTAGGTCATTGTCTTGGAGCAAGAACAGCTCCATGGACAGCCTCCTGCGACGGTTCGTCTTGACGATGGTTGGGTTTTCACCCTCTTTTCGGTGGTGAATCCATCTAAAAAGACGGCTAAAGCTCAACATCGTCGAGATGTGAACCCAAATGTTTCCACTGCATACTTTCCACTGCATACATTACTCCATCGTTTCTTAATCACAGTGATACACTCACCAATCGATCACGATGATTAGGAGGTTCGAGTCATGTTGACTGGCCCCATACAGTTACAGCATTTCCGCTGTTTCGAATAAATGTGAGCTTTCGCGGATTCCAGCCGGTAGCAACCTTTGTCAGGTTCAAAACGGCATGCATGGTGTTGAAAACTGATCCATGAGTGACTTTCGCTTTCTCCATTATGTAATATGCCGGACTTCGGGAATCAACGCCTGCACTTTTCTTGTTATGCCCGGTTCTTCACATAGCGATGGCCACTTGATTCTTTGTCGTTTAGACTTGTTTTGACCACACCGGAAGGGTCTGCACCAGCTAGCCACCGTGTCATATGATGGTGCATCATAACCGTGCACTTCCATTAACTCAGCATAGATTATTGCACTATTGTTCCCCTTCTCATTATCAACGGGCTGCGTCACTGTGTTTCGGGTCCTCTGGCGGCGTGGTACGCTAATGTGGCGCAGGGGTTTCAGTGTGTATGAAGACACATACCTGCTAATAAGCAAAACATTAGTTGATAAACTTTTGAAACCACACACTACCATTTGACTGCATGTTTCTGTATATTTCCTCTGAACAATCTTAATTTCCGCATTCACGCCATTGTGGAGCACAATGATCTTAGACCATTAACACAAACAGATTAGCCAGAACATTATGACCACCGATGTACTATCGATATAAACCTGTGCAGGAGACAGCAGCGTCAGCGGCGAGCAGTGGCTGCTAGCCACGCACGCGCACGGCGCAGGTGGTATTAGTGAGCGTGCTGTCCGTGTGTAGAATGGGGAAGGCGCGCCATCTATCTGAGGTTGACCGAGGGCCGACTGTGATGGCTCGGAGGCTCGGCACGAGCATTTCGGAAACTGCGCGACGTGACGGGCGTTTGGGGAGTGCTGTGGTGAGTGTCTTCAACACGTGGCGAAACAGAGGACGGCCGCCCCTCATTGCAGGTTAGACGTCGTAGGCTGGGCAGAATGTTAAAACAAGACAGGCGGCGTACAGTGGCGGAACTAGCATCAGGCTTTAATGGTAGGCAGAGTACAAGTGTGTCTGAACACACGGTGCAGCGAAAACTCCTAACGATGGGCCTCCGCAGCAGACGACCCATGCATGTGCCAGTGTTAACACACGACATCGGCAACTACACTGAAATGGACAAGTGACCATTGCCACTGGACATTGGCGCAGTGGCGGAGCGTTGCACTGTCTGATGAATCCTGACAAATTCTTCATCATACCGAGGAGTACCAGCTCCTTGACACCTATACTGCGGAACGAAGACAATCTGGCGGCGACTCCACTATGCTCTGGAGAACATTCACGCGGGCACCCATGGGTCCAGTGGAGCTTGTATTTCAAGGCATTGTGACGTCCAAAGAGTATCGTACACTGGTTGCAGACCACGTACACCCCTTCATGACGATTATGTTTCCCGGCGGCAGTGGCATTTCTAACAAGGTAATGCGCCGCGTCACAAGGCCAGGAGTGTGATGGAGTGGTTCGAGGATCACAGTGGCGAGTTCCTGTTGATGTGCTGACACACCAGTTCACCAGGTCTGAACCCGATCGAACACATCTGGGATGTGACTGAAAGCGGCGTCAAAGGTCATCCTCCCCCCCCCCCCCCACCCGTCATCGGAATTTACTGGAATTAGGTGTCCTGTTTGTGCTTTTGTGGTGCCAACTCCCTCCAATGACCTACCAAGGCCTCATTACTTCCATGCCATGACGCGTAGTCGCTGTTATCGGTCCCAATGGTGCACATGCCGTCTGTTAGGTAGGTGGTCGTATTCTGGCGGATCAGTGTATTTTGCAGTGTACTGCGCGGGTTGACATTGTTTCACGCCCCTATCGAGTACAGTGTTCTTAGACCAGTAAAATTATTTTGTTGTGTAAAGTGTAGGATTGCAAATACACAGTTCAATACATTTTATTAAGATGATATAAAGTAGGAAAGCAGCTCATTATCGTAGAAGCACATTATATCTGGAAAAGTCAGTCCAAGGCAGGTAAACACAGAAATATACAGTCAAATGGCGGTGTAGTCTTTCAAAAAATACTGTATGACGGTGACTTAACACCGTCGATTTCTTTTTACTGTTCTGGTTGATAATTAAATCTTTATAACCATGGCAGGTAGGAAGCGAAAGAGAGAAGATTTTTGAATACTTAGAAAAGACTTCTTTGGATTAAAATACACTCTCATAGTTTTCTTTTATAAAATAGGCGAATACTACTGAAATATAGAGCTTAGTATTAAAAGAATAACGTGACAACAGTCAGTTTGTAAGGAGAAAACTTAAGTTTATACAAACATGTGGTAAGAGAATATGTATTGGAATTCGTCACTGCTGCTGGTTGACGGTAGAGGTTGTATTTTAACTGTACGCATATTTTTTCGAAATGTAATTTATTTGTCACTAATAGTTCCCTTTATACATACTACCGCTCCAATAGCTTCGTACCAGTAAACCCTGATTCTTCAAAGAATCGGACTCCATGTATAAAATAGCTTCAGCCGTCTGATTACTTCAGAAATGAGCTAATGTGTTAAATATTTAACATTAAGTATCTAAGCAAGGTAAATTTAGAAAACGTTTGAAACAACGTGTGAAATTTCTTGCGATGCTCTCATTGTCAATACTGGATGAATATAGTCCGGGTATTTGCACGCCGTGAGGTGCGCTGCCTCAAGACGTATACAGTTCAGTTTCTGACTGTAATACTTGTCATACTGTGTTAAATTATCCACGTAAGATTATACCTCTTGTTGAGTATATTAGATTTTTGAATTCCGCATATAATTGTATAAAATATTTAAAATAAAATAATTATTGCCCGTGAAAGACTTATTAAAGGCAACCGGCAACTGGAAAGGGTTCGCCGTGCCCCACATTAGTCACTTAGTAATACAGATATGGTATACAGTGAGCAAATGACTAAGGCTGACAGGGAACGTTTCTTTACCCCTTTTATTGTTCTCTTTTCTATGGCAGTTAATTGTAAGCTAATAGCAGAGCCGTTACAGTTATGAACAACAGGAAAATACCGTACTGTCTTTCTTATTGCCGAAATCAGCCCAGCAATCTACTGTAGTGACACAGAGGAAACATGTAATGCAAGAAGGCTGGACTGAGATTAGAATCACCGCCTTCTCGATTTACCGCTGGCTCTCTCTATCTCCTTTAACACATTGACGTCACGGGATTGGAAGATTTGCAGTTGTTGTCTCGCTTCGCTCTGTTGGAGAAGATCGGAAACTGATACGTCGCGGTATTTGGTCATTAGTTATGTTCAAAATCAGATTACTGGCCAGCTCCATTTGCACGAATTAAGAAACTAAACTTGCCAGAACAATTTACATTCGTTCATAAGTAAAACTTCAGAGGTGTGCGGATCTAGAAAGACTAGAAACTTCATTTGTAGTACTGCATAAGCGAGCCAAATACCTTCCTATGGATGTAGATTAGGATCTCTCAGCAAATGATGTAGTGTAGAAAATAAGGAAGCATATGAGAATATGGAATGCCAGGAAATTAAAATACGAGACGACGTCTGATCTCTGTGAGGCAGTAACAACTGGGAGAAAACACTTAAAGACCAACATTCAAATGGAGAGGCAAAAACGCAAATACTGGCGTTCTCCAGCCAGTCGCTAAATGGAGACTTCAGAAGAATGAAATTAATGATGAGTGCAACAAGAAGGTATTAGTAAATTTCCAGGTAGAAAATGCCCTGTTTGGTATGTCTTGCTAATCTGTATTTGCTATATACTAGTGTTTATAAAAATGCATGCATGCATGGTACACATCTTCTCTTAAACCACTGGAAGTATTTTGGGAAAGTTGGCACGTCTATCTGGTAACAAACTGCGTGGGGGTAAGAAACGCATACGTCTTAGAAAGACAGGCGCGGAGGTGAAAAGAGGGTGTCACGGAAGCATAACCGAGAAACGTCTCGAGTAATTTCAACCACATTTTGTCTATGGATGTCTCATTTTTTACGTAAAAATACGGGGGGATAATATAATATTGAAAACCAAGTGGTAGGAGGTGGCGTTGAGAAGCCGCGACATGTGAAACTATTCGGAAACGGCAAATATCAGAATCGAGTCTATAGTTTTCGGAGTCACTGGGCTCATTGGTAACACTCTCAATGACGATTCAGCGCTAGCGATGACGGGGTTAGTGGAAGATAGATAGTGACATGTCTCAAATTTCTGTAACACCTAATGTGATTTGTACCAAGCACGGAACACGTATCATTTCCTAACTGAAAAAAAAGAAATTGTGTAAACGTAAGACACCCTTGGCATTCCTATGACTAGGGTCAGGAATGAGAAGAGGTCGTATAAAAACACAACTCAGGAACGCCAGGAGCAATTTCAATCAAACTAGATACATACATGTCTCATTATTTGTATGAAAAATCTGTGGGAGTGTGAGAGAAAGATATCGCAGCTACCCCTTGGCGTCGGCGGCTGGGTGAAAGGTAGTGACGTGTAAAAATGTTCGAAAAAGACCTGCTGGCATTTGATTTCTGCACTTAATTGACTTGGAGTATTTTAAAGTTTGAAGCGCACTCTGTCTCTTGTTTGTGTTAACGAGAATTTAGATGAAGCTACAGACGAGTACAAATATCTGTACATGTATGAACACCCGGAAGGAATGTGGAAACAAAACGAAACTTTAGGGACTGAGATGGTGTGTGAAGTTTTTTCAGTGATTACCCAATCGAGTCATATTTACAAAGAACTCTGAATACGAGCTCACTTTTTTGTTTGACGTTGTACCCCCTTTGGCTTGGATACTCTTGTCCAGGTAGGAAGTGTGTTGTAGAGCCGTTCTTTCATTTCGTGAGGCAAGCTGACCTACAACTGGCACTTGATCTCTCGGATATTGACATTTGACAGACGCGCGGTGTAGCCGTGTGGTCTCAGGTACCTTGGAATGGTTCGCGCAGCTCCTCCTATGGAGGTTTGAGTCCTCCCTCAGGCACGGGTGAGTGTGTTGTCCTTAGCGTAAGTTGGTTTAAGTTAGATTAAGTAGTGTGTAAGCCTAGTGACCGATGACCTCAGCAGTGTGGTTCGATAGGAACTTACCACTACAGAGTTGACATCCGAACTTCTCGCACACAAGACAGATCTGACGATCGTGCTGGCCACGGGATTACTTCAACATCAAGCAGATGGTTCACAGAGTCAAGTGACACGTGCAGACGAGCACTGGCCTGTTGAGAAATGTGCTGTTGAAAAATGTCACCATGATACTGTCGTATGACAGGTAACACATGAGGACGCAGGAAGTCTGTTGTGCCGTCAGAGCTCCCTCAAACACAACCAGCTTTGATCTTAAGTCATACCCGGTGGCTCACCACACCATGACGCTAGGAATAACGCTGCCATGCCTCTCTGAAATAACTGGAAGAATGGGACCGCTGCCAGGTTGCCGCTGTACTCGCCGACGATGGTCACCTGTGGTATTGCAGAGCAGCGATTCATCGTTGAAGACTGTGCAACGCCATTCATCAGCAGTCCTGTGGTAATTCCCCCGTCCGGTTGCCCTGTCTCCGACCTATGGTGCGGGATGACCCAGTATGTTGCAGTGAGTCCAGATCTTCTCAGATGGCAGGCGCGGATGTAAAGAGGTTATAATTGTGCGTCATGCGCAGTGATCACTCAGAATTTGACGCTGTCAACGCTCCTTATGTATTCTACGAAACATGGTAACAACACAAAATACAAACACCACTACTGCACACTGGTGTCAGTTCCATCTGACGAGGACAATTGCAACTCTAATTACTTGCATGTAAATTAAAGGTGGAGGGGGCAAGAAAGGAAAGAAAACGGAAGGGTTACTGATGTGAGCTGCAGCGGGTCATTACGCAGAACCAGCAGCGACGAGTGAAAATGTGTGCTGGACTGGGATTCGAACCTGGGATCTCCTGCTTAATAGGCAGATGTGTTAACCATTGCACCATCCGGGACACGGCGTTATCGCAACTGCACTGAATATCTCGGCACGCCTCACAGCCAAACCACATTCCCACTGAGTGCCACCTATCTACAGTCCATGTCCATTTCCTCCACGCTCGCTACTCAGAGTCGCGCAGGAGGTCGGGCGTACTTGTGTATCCGCAATGAAGAATGTCGATCCATTGCCCATCCTAATTCACATAGATGGGCAACGGAACCACCTTTTTCAGTGCGGATGCACAATTATGTTCTACCTCCTGCGCGACTCTCAGAGCAGCGAGTATGGAGAAATGGGCTGTAGATAGATGGCACCCAGTGGGAAAATGGTTTGGCTGTGAGGCATGCCGAGATAGTCTGTCCAATTGCGATAACACTGTGTTCGGATGGCGCAGTGATTAACATATCTGCCTAGTAAGCAGGGGGATCTTAGGTTTGAATCCATATGTTATGGATGAATGATTACATAACAAACATGTTTTGTATGTGTGTATACCCACACAAATAAAATACGATGTAATACTACGGTCTGACTTACAGATCCAGTGAGGGTAAGAACTCCGTACTGTAAGGCATCAAAATCTCAGTATGCTCTCTATAATCAGTGATAAAATTTCCTCCCAGCCTCTCGTTATCTTTGATGTATTAATTTAACGACCTGATAACTATCTGTGTATGCTGTTAGTTGACTAGGATTTCGGTGAGAAGCCATCTTTCCTAAAATAAATTGGCTTTAATAACATTTGAGATAACGTGAAACCGGTTTTTCAGAGTGTCTGGAGTGGCCCTGGAAGTGGCTCATGCACGTTAGGTTGTACGAGTATAGCAGTCACTATAGCGTACCATTTTATTCAATTTAATGTATTCAGTGTACTCAGGTTGCAATTTATGCTCATGTATATCCCGTATATTTTAAACACTTATTGTACCCTGAGCGGCTATGATCTTCATCTTGATTGTTATCTTCTCCAAAAATAAGTTGGTTTTAGCCGTGTTTGAGATGTTCTGATACTTGGTTTCCCGAATTTTCATGGTGCTTTTAGCCTCGACAGTGGCTTATGCATGTTAGGTTGTATAGCAGTTATCATAATGTGTTATCCAATACAATTTAATGTAATCATTATACTCAGTTTGTAGTTTATGCTCATTTATATCCTGATATTTTAAATAATTATTGTATCCTAATTGGCTTTGTTCTTCATCCTAGATGTCCTTTGGACTTTAGCCTCACCCCTTCCCTCTCCTATGTCTTTCCTTATTAACAATTTTGCTATTTACTTTAATAACTAATTACATAGCTATGGGTTCATCTTGCCAAGTCTACTGTTGATAACATTATACCCTCTTTAAAAGATTTGTGTACTTACACAATCTGGTGGGCGTTCGTAAGGTAATTTCAAATATTCGTCCTTTGGGCCTTGAGAGCAGCCTATTCTTGATACAGTGAAATCCCAGCCACTATATTTTGTCACTGTTTTATGGTACACAGTTTCTCCAAAAATAATTTTCTGAATAATTATGGAAAATATTTATTGTAATGCAGAGCTTGTATTTTATGCTAGTCATTGGGTTTCACGTTTGTAAACAAGCTTTACAGCTTACTTTGCTACAATCTGCAATCAGGACTCCCCTTTGCCACCTTCGCTCCCTTCCTGCCTCCTTCGCCTCCTAGGTGCTTTCCGCCCCTTTCAAACAGTTCATCACATCTATCTCATCTACTTCCGTCCTATAATGCTTTTCTTTTCCTGCCGCTCCGAAGTTCTGTAGGCCCAACTAGATCCTCAAACACTGTGCAATCCACCTGGCTTTCCGCATCCGTTTATCTTCTCCCATAAGGATCCTTTACCAGCTCTTCAAGTTCCACACCATCTGCAAACTGGGCTGTAATAGTACTATCGTTTCCCCTCTAGTTTCCAATCCTTATATGCTGCTGCATCTTTACCAATACATTCTACCAGCCTTTCACTTGCACAACCTCCACATTCTCTCCCAACGAAACTTCAACCATCTCCCTCTCCAAGATCATGAACTCTGCCTCAACATTTGCCTATCCTACCAGCTGTGTGTCCAGCACACCCAATCCACCTTATCAGGGCTCTCTTCCTTACGCCCTTTTTTCTCCTTCTGCCTCCACCACCCATTTCCCCAACAACTATTAGTGTCACTAGTCACCAGTTCCCCCTCTGCTCCACCCCCTCTTCTGTCCCAACAGCCAATCACATCCTTTCACTGCAATGCACCAATCCTTAAATCACGATATTCCTAACCTCTTCACTGCCCAATCTTTTCCCCTTCAATGATTTCCTTGCCCATGGCAGGTCCTTCCAATTTCTAGTGACAGGAAAGTGTTTCTTTCAAATAGAAGTATTTTGGCAACATGTTTTAAAGGTGCACTTCTTGTGTTCCATTTTATTATCAACTTTCTCACTTCAATGTGTATACCTCTGCAATCTGTTTCCCGTTTTTTCATCTACTTTCCCTTTTTATTGTACTTTGACCAAAGAGCTGGTTGCCTGCACTGCTGATATCCCACCAGAAACTCATTTGCGGCGCGGGGGGATGAAATAAAAAAAAAAAAAGGTTGCACGTAGGTTGGTTTGAGAATGGCCGTAGCCCGAAACGGTCACCCAATAAATAACATCCATTTTAGTTGTATCTCTGGCTGTCTCTTTTAGCAACACTATATGACATACATTTATACAACCGAGGCTGGGTTAAAATAAAAAAAAATAAAAAAAAGCCAAAACAGGTGACTGCTGAGAAGCCATAGGTAACAGGAGAAATACTTCACTTTATTGATAAAAGAACGAAGCACAAACATGATCAGGGAAATTCAGGAATGCGGTAGTACAAGTCACTTAGGGGTGAAAGAAATAGGAAGAGCACACAAGCTAAGGCGAAATGGCTGCATAAAAATAGTGAAGAAATCGAAAAAGAAATGTTTGTCGGACGGACAGACTAAGCGTACAGAAAAGCCGAAAGAGCCTTCAGTGAAATTAAAACCAAGGGTGGTAACATGAGGACTGCAATGGGAATTCCACTGTAGATGGAAAGAGTACATGGAAGGCCTCCATGAGGGGAAAGACTGTCTGATGATATGACAGAAGATATTGAAGAGATAGGGAATTCAGTATTAGAATCAGAATTTAAAAGAGCTTTGGAGGTTTAAGATCAAATAAGGTAAAAGGACTAGATAAAATTCCATCAGAATTTCTAAAATCACTGGGGAAGTGGAAGCGAAACGACTATTCACCCTGGTGTGCAGAATTTATGAGTCTGGTGACATAATATGTCGTAAATGTTCAGGTAGTTTGATTAAGCAAATGCGGATGAGTTCTGAGGGGCTGTAAGGGTTTGACAGGTACTGATTCTTCTGCAACATGTCTTCAAAATATTTCACAAGACTGGAGAATTCAAATTGTTCGAAATGTTTCATCTTTATGATGCTATGTTTTACTCGGTCTTGTGGAGCTTGAGACCAATATGCTGAGAGGAAGGCATGATAAAATTCTCCTTCACTGTGGCAATCGTGAATGACCGATCGCATTTTTACAGCTGGTTGATTCTCTAAGTAGCCACACATAAATTCTAATCTGTGCTCTAATGACCAGTTGGGAGGAAAACAATGATAGAATTGATGAGGCCATGCTTGTGGATGAATGTCGTTGCCGGAATTCTTAAATGTTTTTAGTTTACGTGTAGTAATAAACAGCTTATAGTCAAAATCATCATTTCGGCGAGTCGCATATCGGTCATTGTTACTTCGTTTCGGCGGTTCCATCTCAAAATTCGGTGTACCTTGCCAATTTCTTTCATAATTTTCGAAGTAACCCGTGTTATTATTTTGTGGCTGTTCCGTATTTCTATGTCCCTCTTCCCGTATTGGAGCGCGAGTGACCTCTGAAATACGTAATTCTTGTATTACCAGTGTCAGCTGATCTTGTACTTCCCGGATTTCTCTTTGGTGTTGCGTATTAATTTGATTCTGATTTTGTTTGAATTTCCTAATTTGTTCGCACTCTTCTATGTCATTAAAGACTACCGGTTTTGTGTCATTCAGATTATCATCTACCTTCGTAGACAAATTATTTAGCTGATCCGAAAGTTCAACTACTTTCTCTGATAATGAACTAATTTCCTCCATGTGTCTTTCTGAACCAATTTTCAGAGTATCTACTGTGTCCTTTAAGTTTTCCTGAATTTTTGCAAGTTGCGTAACCGAATCGGTAGATGCAACTGAGTCAATTTTAGCTTGCAAGGTCTCATGATTTTCATGAACAATAGTTTGCAGTTCTTTTATGGCTGCTTCGTGATTCTGTAATGCATTTTCATGCCGCAAAAAAATAGGTTGAAAATGCTCACAAATTTGTGTTTTTACGTCATTACAGACTTTTTGACATTTCAAGCTTGGTGTCTAACTTCCAAAGATTTTGCTCCATTGAGTCTAACTTTTGAAGCTTTTGCTGTGTTTGTCTCTGATTTTGTTTCATTGTGTCTAACTTCTGAAGCTTTTGCTGTGTTTGTCTCTGATTTTGTTCCATTTGTTGCATTAATTGCAATAATAATGTATTAGTGTCTGGAATCTGTTTCTCTATGCTTTTTGGCAGTGCATTTTCACCGGCAACATTCACATTTTGACAAGCAGAAAATGTGTCTTGACTCAATTGAGAAAACGGTGAGGACCCAAAACCTGAGTCTACAGTATTTGCAATATTGTGTTCTGTCATTTCAGATTCCTGAGGCGAGCTGTTGCCGACCGATCGATCGATAATGCTTCCCTGTTCACTACTTGTTTCACTGTCCACACCATTATTTGCCGCCCGCTCCATTTCCCTATGCACAATTACCAAATTACTACTTCGAATGTCTGTTAATTCACTACACAGTGGTGCTGATAAGCTACGCTCGTCGTCACTATTATTTCTCAGTTTACTTTGGAGCCTAGTGTTACGTTTTTCACACGCAATTATTGTCACAATACTTCACACGATAACACAGAAAAGCACAATTTGAAGAGCAAAATAAGAAAACACATTAACATAGCACTGAAAATAATATCTAGTTAATTGCAAGCGCAGCTGCGAAATACTTGGTGCAAATCTACATGCATGCCACAACTGTTTTACTGTACAACTATGAAAGACTACAACTACAAAGGAGATTCTCTCTACAATTATGCGCTAGCAATAAACAAAAGCTAAACTAATTACACAAACTACAAGAAAAAAAATCAGAAGATTCCAGTGAGGTATCCTCGGCTAAGGGTCGACATATGAAACGTCCCCTTAGAAAAATTAATGAATGCCTGTGCTGATAAACCTCTTACATTGTTTGATTTTCAAACAGCTGAGCAAAACTGAACGTACTCAGACATTACTCTCTTTACTTATTCTGATCAACACTGAACTGACACACAATATTTTTTAGCGCAACGCAATCTGACTTTCAATAATCCCTACAAAAGAATGGCCCTGACTAACATTAACCTATACCTTTCACAAATCACTTACCTCACAAAATCTTCGTTACTCGAACTACTGCAATACAGCGAGCGCCACTACTGCCAGCTAAGTAAAAGATTCGAACTACTGAAGGCACTAACTACTGATAGGCATATTTAGCAAATGAAAGATTTTGATAGAGAACAAACAATGTATTTACCTTAATAGTGTTCAAAAGTCATAATATATATAGCAGTTCATGACATCCATTCTTACAAACGTACTGTTTCTGATGGACACACGTCCAGATCATCCGCTCTCAAAAATTCGCCATCTCACTTCCCCACATCCACCACTGCTGGCGGCTCACCTCCAACTGCGCAACGCTACGCGCTGTTAACATCCAGCTGTCCAACACTACAATGGCAGACAACAATGCAAACTAGCCACAGACTGCACACAGCACAGCCAGTGATTTTCATACAGAGTGCTACGTGGCGTTACCAATAAGAAAACCTAAACAGCCTACTTACACACTGCGAGGAAAAACACACTGCGGAACACTGCGCTAATGCCCTCGCCGCGGAGACTTCCCCGCTGCACTGTCCCAACCAACCGTCTGCCTACTTCAGTACGCAGACAGCATTAACATAACTACTCAGTCAAAACGACACAAGCTACACACGGTTCCGCTACATACTTCCACAAAAAACTCGAACAATAATAAGATCAGTCACTGTGGAACAACTAGGACGAATCACAAGTCGACACACAGAGAACCCAGAAGCGATCGGCGATGAAACACGTCGCTCGATGAGACGACCGACCGAACAACCAACCAACGGTCGTCCCTGCTCAAGTCTTCTTCCGTCGGACAGTGCATGTGTGTCGCAAGCGGTCGGCGAGTACTGCCTGCCCGGACGTCACTGGCGCTGTGTCCCGACTCAGCTCCTGACACACGACGAGCCGGAAAGACTACCGGTCACTTCAAAGATAATACGACAGTGCTCTTATCGATACGCGCTGCTGCTGCCACTCACGGGTAGGCAAGCCAGCAACTTAGTGACGCCAGTAGATTGAATAAGAAACGAGGCTACAGTTCTGTAAAGACAAGCTGTCAAGCAAGAAACGGCATGAACACGAGCCGCGCACGGGTCAGTCAACTACCAATATAGCTGTTACAGTAGTTTACGGAAACCAGTTCGTAGACGTTGGCCACTGATGGGATCGTGTATACGATTGGAGTTCACCTCTCATTGTCAGTTAAGCTCTGAATATAGTGTATTGAATCACCGAAAATGGTAGCTATTTAATAAATGACATCGAAAGGACGGCTGCAAGCATTCACTTTGTTGGGTACATGTTCAACAAGTTGTTGGTAGGTTTCTGGAAATCTGTGGCACGGGATTCCTATGCACCGGTCACGCAGTTCCCGCACAGGTAGTTGGTAGACGCCCGACAGCTTCTCAGATGTATCCCATCGTGGTCACACCAGGTGGAATTTGGGGCCAAGACGTCAACTTGAGTTCACTCCCATGACCCTCAAACCACTGTAGCACGATTCTGGCTTTAAGACATGGACAGGTATCCTGCTGGAAGATGCCATTGCCGTCCGAACACATAAAGTATGCAGGTGCTCCGCGATAATGTTCGCGTAGTCCACAGATGTCACGGTACCTACAGTTAGCACCACAGGTCCCACAGAGGCCCTGATGAAAGTCTCCCATGGCATGTTACTGCCCCACCGACCTGGCGCGGTGCTTGTCTTGGACAGCACTGTATGACAAACTGGAAATGAAATTTGTCTACGTAGCCTTAAAAATGGTAAAGAAAGAATAGGGTTTACAGGGCGAATGAAGTGTAGGGAAAGGACAATGCCAGGTAAGCAACACGCTCTACGCAGCTACATTTTTCTGTTATGTGAAAAATAAAAAAAAATTAAAATTAAAGCAATAAGCCAACACAAAAATTGCGTTGTCGGTAGTATAAAAAGCAAGTACAAGGCAATAATTCAATTGTGATAAAGGTGTAAGAGATTTTGTCAACGATATAAAACATCATCGCATTTTAGTTGCTGGTGACATTGGTAGTGGAAGAACGCATTACGGAATTTACCAGTATTGCCAATAGTTAAATATTACGTAACTGAATATTACAAATTTTAAAATGTCCTCATTTTAATGATGTCCCATACAAAATAATAAAACAGGAGTAGGAAATTTTATAAAACACCATTGTGAAAATAAATGGTGATCTCGAAACATTTAATTCCAACATAAAATTATTATTATTCATAAACATAACAGAAATTTGTTGGAAAAACATGTCATCTGGAGGAAAAGTATTCAGAGTACTGTTTTGTGGGTAAAATGTTGACTGTCATTTAGAAACCGCTGTCGCTTTCTCTTTCCATTTTCCACCTCTTAGCTGTTCTTTACTTTTGGACATCAGAGTAGTATTGGTATTTCAGAATATATGGTGCCCAACTCCAGTTACAAATATGTCTCGCGCTTACAGGTACAAAAACTGCCTTGTCGTCATTTTGATCAGACATGGTAGTGAAACATTACTCGAATTATTTTGATCAGGCATAGTAGTGAAATATTACTCGAATTATTTACAGAAGGATAGAAAACTCGTAGAAGCCAACCCCGGGAAGATCAGTCTGGATTCTGGAGTACTCTTCATCTTCATCTACATCGACATTTGGACATCTTAATCTCTTTTGCTGAGTTTGGTTGAGAGTACTGTATTGTATTGTATGGAACTGGAGACCTAGAAACGACGGAGAGACTTCATCCCCGCCGTACATCACAGTAGTACACAACCCCTCAACTGGCTACAGCAGTCCACTCACCCTACCACCGCCCCACACTGAACCCAGGGTTATTGTGCGGTTCGGCCCCCCAGGCCCCACGAAGACAAGGATCCAAGTTGTCGACAGCCACCGGTAGTGGCCACATAATGATCCAGCTGAACCGATTATTGACTGGAAATGGCTATGTTCGATACTTGGAGACCATTTGCAAGCATTCATAGACGTCATGTTCCCAAACAACGATGGAATTTTTATGGATGACAGTGGGACATGTCACCAGACAAAACTATTCGCGATTTGTTTGAAGAACATTCTGGACAGTTCGAGCGAAAGATTTGGCTATCCAGATTGCCAGATATGAATCCCATCGAACATTTATGGGACATAATCGAGAGATCAGTTCGTGCACAAAATCTTGCACTGGCAACCCTTTCGCTATAATGGACGGCTATAGAGGCAACGTGGCTCAGCATTTCTGCAGGGAACTTGTAACGAACTGTTGAGTCCATGACACGTCGAGCTGCTACGCTGCGCCAGGCAGAAGGAGATCCGACACGGTAGTGGGAGGTGTCCCGTGACTTTTGCCACTGTGTAAGTTAGAGTAGTTACGCACAGGTGAAGAGGCATGCGTAGGACAGGTAGCGTGGAGAGCTGCACGACACCAGTCTTTGGACTGAAGACCTGAACACCAGCAACAACAGAAAATGGTGGCCAGAGTGCTACGCTATTGGCGCCTTCCTCTGTACCAGGAAACTGCGACTCCATTTGAGTACAAATGAGGGACGTAAGAGAACATAAAGGTGTCATATTGCATCTTGGAACGACCAGCATGTAGGCTGATTACAAGTAAATAAAAGGCTTAGGCGGTGGATAGTGATCTCCTCTGGAGTGTTCAGTGAGAGCAGCAGGCTGGTCGTGCCTCGCTCCGCCCCCGCAGATGCGCGCCGATAGCGTCCCTAGCGGAACCGACCCGGGCCTTCCGGGCTGGGCGGCCAGCCGTCAAGGACGTTGCTCTCCTGTTGCTTCCCTTCCGGCCGCCTGCCAGTACGTGCTGCGCCTGCGCGCTCGTCTCCAGTGACGTCACGGGCAGGCACTAGCCCGGCGAAGTTCGCGCCGCCAACAGCTACCTGCTGCGTGAAAAAATTCAATTATTTTTATTTTTACTTCTATGTATTGCCATTTCGTGCATATCACCTGCTGCCAACACCTTATTGTAAATGGTTTATTAGACGAGTTTAGCAAAGTATTCTTTGATGTCTGACAAAGTGTTCTATCAATTTATCCCTTCTTTCAATCGTATAGTGAATCTCTCTGCACCCCCAATGCAATGCAATTCCTGAACATTACAAACTGTTCTACCACATAATTTTCAGCATTTTTCTGTTGCACCACATTTCAAAAACTTCTATTCTCTCTTGTCTTTACTGCCCATGTTCCACTTCAGTACGATGCTACACACCGTACATTTTTGTAAGAGAGAGTTCAAAATGGTTCAAATGGCTCTGAGCACTACGGGACTTAACAGCGGAGGTCATCAGTCCCCTAGAACGTAGAACTACTTAAACCTAACTAACCTAAGGACATCAGACACATCCATGCACGAGGCAGGATTCGAACCTGCGACCGTAGCGGTCGCGCGGTTCCAAACTGAAGCGCCTAGAACCGCTCGGCCTAAGAAAGAGTCATCACAACATTTAAACTTATATTCGATGTTAATTAATTCTCTCTTTTCAGGTAAGATTCATCCGTTATTGAAATTCTGCACTTTATATATCCTATGTGCTTCTGCAGTCGTCAGTTACTTTGCTATACAAATAGCAAAACGTACCTAGTATTCAGTTTGTACATACGTTAGTAGCATTTTCGGTAAGTTTAGTAAACATAACAGACATACATAGCAGTAACATTAGTCATCAGAAAATATACTTTCCTTTGCTATTTCCAAGAACCTGCCAAAGCTGGGGTTACTTTCCTATTTTGTGACTGCAGAAATCACGTGGCTTTGAGGCGAATGACTCGTAGAGCTACGTTCGGAGCGCATTTTCATCCCGAAAGGAAGTTCCTTGAAGATTGCGCTACAGAGGGCGGAAAAGGTGAAAATCCGAGAGCGCAAGATCATGTGGATACGGCGGGTGCGGAATTACTTCCAAACCCAACTCTTGCATAATGTTTTTCGTCGGTCTAGCAGAATGCTACTGCATCATTTCCCGCAATCTTCCTGGTCGCTGTTGTTGCATTGCGTCTGCAAGACATGTCACTTGTTACAGTAAATGTCAGCAGTGCTGACGGTTGCACGTTGGGGAAGCAGTTCGTAGCACACCACACCGTCGCTGTTCCACCAGACGCATAACGTCCTCTTTACTGTATGGGCGCAGGTCTTTGTACGAGAGTTGTTGTTTTGTTTGGGTTCAACCACTCATTTCTTTTCCTTATGTTAGCATAAAGACACGATTTCTGGTCACCAGTAACGACACACAATACGAATAGTCGATGTTGTTTACGAGCCAGTTGTTGATGAGAACGCAGAGAATCACTTACGACCACCAGATAGTATTTGTGAGTTTAGATTAGAGCCTGCGATACCCACACCTATACCAGATTTTTTAACCTTACCCATTGCTTGCAAATGTCACACCAATGTGGAATGATCACAGTTCCACACATCTGTCAGTTTTCGAGTACACTAATGTGCATCAGTGTGGGTTAATGTGTTGAAAATATCATCGTCAAATCCCAAAGGTCTTCCTGAACATGAAGAGTGTCAAAACGACCCTCCTGAAAACGAGCAAACAATTTCCTTGCGGTGTTCTGTCCAGTGGCATTATCCCAATATACGGCGCGAATGGTTCTAGCTGCCCCTTTACTGAACTCAGAAGAGTGTGTCGAAAATGTTCCAGTTTCTCAATTTGGGACTCAATTTACTAGCGACCACAGCTCCAATCACTATCCCCAAATGAAAAAAAAATTACAATATTAAACTCAAAAAGTAACAGTAAACAACAGATGACAAAACTGGAAATCGATAAATAAATTCATAGCAACTGGAATACCAACATGCAAAACAAAAACGCTACCAACTTATGCACCAACCTCTTAACTAAAGAGTCTCAATCCTACAGTAATTCCCTCTTCATAAAAAAATGAGGGAATATCATAGACTGACGAGATCTTTAGAGACGGAGCACAAGCCTACATTGGGAAGGAAATGGCCCGTTCCCTCTGAAGGACCCATCCTCGCATTAGTCTTCAGTGACGTCGGAAATAACTGAAATCCTAAACCTGAATGTCTTCAAGGGGATTGAACCGCTGACCTCCCGTACGCCGGTCCAGCAGGCTCGTTAGCTGGCTTAATTTGACTACACTCTGTTTCCCCTGCTATACATCTATTGAAGTTCATCTTATACATGTAGGAGACTGATGACCTTTATATTTGGTCTGCCTAACTCCATAATCATCACATTACTCACTCCCCTCGACTGATATTCCAAGTCCTTTGTCGTCTCTGACAGTATTACAAAGCTATCAGTAAATTTTAAAATTAAAAGATCCTTTCTATGAAATTTGATTCCAAATTAATACTTAGTTTCTTTTACTACGCACTTAGTGTACAGTATATATGATTAATATTGGGAGGCTATTACAATCCTGTCTCAGTCCCCTCCCAATTTCTGTCTCCCATTTATCTTCTTCATTTCTTTGAAGTTCGGTTTCATTTCCGTTGAAATTGTGGATAAAGATATAAAGTTTGCTTTATAGCTGACGACATATCATGTTAACTTTATCTAGCATCTTAAGATTATTAAAGACTTGTATTATATGTTTGAACAGCTACATTTGTATAATGCTATACATACAATTTTAACATTTTATTCGCAACTTATAATGTCTTTTTTTACGTAAGTGAAGTTCCCATTGGCTGCAGCTGATGTAATGTCGCAAATACTGGCGTCTTGGGTACAGTGTTTAATCTGGGGCAGAAAAGCCACTTGCAGCAGTTACCGCTGTGACTACACGCAGCTGTTCACGTCACCATCTCCATCCAAATGGG
The DNA here is from genome assembly GCF_021461385.2 of Schistocerca piceifrons. Taxonomy (NCBI): domain Eukaryota; kingdom Metazoa; phylum Arthropoda; class Insecta; order Orthoptera; family Acrididae; genus Schistocerca; species Schistocerca piceifrons. The sequence continues at coordinate 324,339,864 of NC_060140.1, forward strand.
TTAACACAACGTTGTTCTTTTTCCGATCTTTTGCACACGGTACAATATATCTCATTTTTGTATATGTTATGTAAATGCCGACTTCCCTAAATAAGAAGCACTTTCGTATTTTTATGATGTTCATAATCTGAAGAAGGACATTAAAACGTACCGAAACTGGCCATTTTGGTAAATGAGATATCCTGCTATTTTGAATGTTTTTTTTTCTAATTAAGTGTCATGGTAACCTGTCAGAAACACAATCAGTTTACATTAATGAGGAGAAGACAGGAGAAGACAGAACATACACAAAGTTTGTTTTCAAATGAAATTTCTTCATAATTTTCTGGTCCCACCATTGCTTAGACAAGGTAGAGATACAGAATCATCATGTAACAGACAGTCCACGGAGCACAAGGTCTTACTGAGAATGAGTACTCAGTTAGCAGCTTTTTTCTTTTCTTTTTTTGAGGGGGGGGGGGGGGGGCGGTTCGTCAGTCTTCTGACTGGTTTGATGCAGCCCACCGACAATTCCTTTCTTGTACCAACATCTTCGTCTCAGAATACCACTTGCAACCTAAGTCTTCAATTATTTGCTGAACGTATTCCAATCTCAGTTTGCCTTTATGTTTCTTACGGTATACATTTCCCTTCAGTACCATGAAAGTTATTCCGTGGTGTCTCAGCAAATGTCCTACCATTCCATCCCTTCTTCTTGTCAGCGTTTTCAGTACATTCCTTTAATCGCCGACTCTGCAGAGAACTGCCTCGTTACACACCTTATCACCCTGCCTAATTTTCAACAGTCGTCTGTGGCACCACATCTCAAATGCTTCGACTGTCTTCTGCTAAGAAATTTCTTCCTCAAATTAAAGCCTGTGTTTGATATTAGTATGCTTCTCTTGGCCAGGAATGACCTTTTTGTCACTGCTAGTCTGCTTTTGATATCCTCCTTGCCCCGTCCGTCGTGGGTTACTTTGACGCCTAGGTGGCATGTTTCCTTAACTGCAACTACTTCGTGATAACCAATTCTGATGTTAATTTCTTGCTGTTCTCGTTTCTGCTACTTCTCATTACTCTCGTGTTTCTTCGATTTGCTCTCAATCCGTATTCTGCACTCATTAGATTGTTCATTACATCCAGTAGATCCTTTAATTCTTATTCACTTCCGTTGAGGATAGCAACGTCATCAGCAAATCTGATCATTATACCCTTTCACCTTGAATTTTAAACCCACTTTTATTTCCACCATCGCTTCTTCGATGTATAGACTGAACAGTAGGGGCGAAACACTACATTCCTGTCTTACACGCTTTTTAATCTTAGCACTTCGTCCTTGGTCTTCCACTCTTGTTGCTTCGTCTAGGCTCCTGTACATGTTGTATATCACCCGCCTTTCCCTACAGCTTACTCCTATTTTTCTCGGGATTTCGAACATCTTGCACCATTTTACTCTGTCGGACGCTTTTTCCAAGTCGACAAATGCTATGAAAGTGTGCTGATTTTTCTTTAGTCTTGCTTCCTTCAAAAAACCGCTACGTCAGAACTGCTTAGGGGGTGCCTTTACCTTTCCTAAAGCCAAACTGATCTCTATCTAAAAGACCCTCAGTTTTCTTTTCCATTCTTCTATATCTTTTTCTTGTCAGCAGTTTGGATGCATGAGCTGTTAAGCCAATTGTACGATAATTCTCGCACTTGTCAGCTCTTCCAGTCTCTGGAATTGTGTGCATGATGTTTTCCCGAAAGTCAGAGTATTATTTTGGCAGGACGTTGCAAAGACGACAGTGAAGCTTTTTAGGGACTCTTACAAGAATTAGAAATTGACACTGACAATCGCGGAACGCGAAAACAGGAACACAACAATTACAGGTCACATCCGACACAATTCCGGGATGACAGAAATAATAAATGGACACGACAAGGCTATTCTTACAACGTAAATCGTGACCAAAACAGACACCACCCGTATGACAACCGTTGGCAGAGTAGTAATAATTACAGAGAAAGATCGCATTTCCGTAGTAATGAATATGACAGAGATAACCATAGAAACAGACAATATGGGTACCAAAACAATTATTATCAAGGGAGACAGAATAACTTCAGACGCAACGGTCCACCACGCAGTTACGATTCCAGGAGAAATTCTCCACCACATGATAGACAAAAAAGAAACTATGTAAACTACCGACATAACGACAGACCTGAATTTCATCAGAACTGTCGGGATTCAAACAGAGCAGGGCACTCTCGACAAGGTGAATTTGTAGCAGTTAGGTCTCCTAATCCTAATAACGACGCGCGCCAACAAAGAGACAGACAATGACTCGCACCGCAGGCAGCCGCGTGCGCCGGCTGACCCAGAGAAAAGTAACATAGACGCTAACCTTGAGAAAAATTTGAGTATTCTTTACCGATGTACCATATACCACATGATAATTGCGTTGAAGTTGAAACTCTGCGTACTAGGAAGAGTAAAGGATTGCACCACATTTTACATGTAATACCGTTTATTGAGAGATAATCTGTTTTTTTAACTTTGTCTTTGCCATAAAACTTTTCACTTCACATTTCTAGTACGCTTTGTCAGACTTAAGAAACTGTTACCATGCAACAATGTTTGAAGTTAAATATCCAGTCAAGAACCAAGAGAACTTATTTAAACAGACATTACAAATGCATTGTTATAGTGAACAGACAACACAGTGTTGTTATTTGTACATTCTTGCTTGTTAGTTGCACGATTACAATACGACTATCAGGCTTACATACTTAGAAAATATAACAGTACTGCTAATGAGATTTTACTGCAACATTTTGGTTTACTTGACAATATATTATGGATTTAAAGTGCTTTATGAGGGATACCAGATGACACAGTGGTTACTTTATTTGACATCTACACGACTATATCACAACGCTACTAATATGTGACACAATTTACATTGTTGCTATTGCACTGTATCTGTTTTATATCTGCACAGTTTTTCTGTATTATTCTGGACAATAAAACATGTTTTAGTAGTAACTATTGTGGTATACCTTGTAACGGAACATATTAAAGGCTTTACTTTAACGAAGTATGCGATACCCTCGAAATTCAACCAGTTTAACGAGTATTTATGATTATAGAAAAGTTATTGTGTATGTTAACAATGATTGGATAACATGTCTCCATAAACAGTCAACCCATTAAATTATACTGAATAACTGACCCACACGAAAGTTAATATCACTTGATCACTGATACAGCAAATGTCATCATGTAAAAACACTATGTTTATCTTAAATAATTAATATGAAGTACGAAAAATAGTGGCCAACTTAGGTATTTTGGATCTCCTTAAATAAAAATCACCTAGTGAAACCTATTTCTTCACTAGGAGCGTATTCTCTCAGTATTCACGTAATCAATCCTATTTTAGACGAAAACCAATGTAATTCTTAATAATTCATGTTATTTACCTATTTATGCAAATTAGAGAAGTCAATTGACAAACTTTTATAAAACGGCCTTTTTGTAACAAAGAATTATTCTATCAAGTCAACAAATCTGTCTGTCATTTTAATAACATGTTAAATTATGTCACTCGGTGCAAATGAATAACTTTTCTGCACAAATTATGATAACAGATGTACATGTGACTTATAAACTATATCTCTTTTTAGTAGTTCTTTGACAATGTTATAAATACAAGCAGCAAGAAGGGTCGGGGCGGAGACGGAATGTCACATTTGTAAAGTGTGTTGTTGTGTTATTGTTTGAGGTGGATAAACAATGCAAAGAACGTGTAAAGGAAGTACTACTTTGTGTTATGTCATGGTCTTTGGTGGACAGTGGAATTAAGATCGCCACCAGAGTAATAAATATTTGAAGTTTACATATTTGTTGGTTTCACTCGTTCTTTATCATCAAAAGCACGTAAAAAACACGGGACCTCATCTTTGTACCCCTAGACAACCAGATTTAGAGCCAGCATCAACATCGAGCCACAGCAGCGATCCAGCAAGCAGCAGCAATTACTACAATGCATTTCAAAGGCGCCAACCTAATATCAAGTGCTAACAAGCTCCGTAAATGGGAGTGAAATAGTGTGATTACAGCAATTAGCAATATCTACGACTAGGCAACCATTACAAAAGTGGGGGCTCAGCCGGGATCTTTAAGTGCATCGATGATAATAGTGCAGCGATAAATTTCGTAAGTGCTTAGCACTCCAAAAAAAGTTTATTTGTGGAGTGTGGCAACAGTGAAAATATGTCAAAGTGAAAAAAAAGTGTGTATGTGAGACTACGAAAAACTATCATTACACTGCTCAGAAGATTAACGTCTGGATTATGTCAATGGAATTCATCAATCAAGACTTCAGCTTCGATAAAACCGAATAAAAGTGAAGAAAGCCAACAAGAACACTGACCACGACATCATAGCATAGCTACATAAAGCAAGGTATTTTGCTGTTGTTGTCATTTAAAAAAAAATTAATTGTTAACATGTCTCTACCTGAGAGTGATGAGATCATAGGAAATGTAAAAATTGAACCAGGGGATGGTGAACAATTAAACTTAACAGAGTGGCTAGCAGAGTTTGCAACTCAAATAAGCTCACAACTTAAATAATCGAGTGAACAAGTAAGTTCGAAACTTAAAGAAAACACAGATAGTCTGGATAAGTTAAGTTTGAATTTTGATCTATTAAGTACTCATCTCAATGAGAAGTGTGAGGAAATTAAAACTGCCCTCAGTAAGGACACTAGAGAACAGTTGATACACTTCAGAAAAGAATTTCAAGTTAAAGTTGAAAGTTTAAATGAAAACGTACAAGCTAACACAGACAGCATTGCTGTCATCAACAACAGAGTAAATACTGAAGTAGAAAGATTAGATCAGAGAATAGACAGAACATCAGAAAACCTTAAACAAGAATACAACCTGTATACCACTAATGTAGATACAAAAGTAGAAAATATACACACTAAATATACACAATTGGAGGACGCATTGATGTCCAAACATACGATTTACGATCAAAATACAATGTATGGGCACATCCAAGTGAAATCCTTTCCTGGTGAAAATCTGCACCCTATTGACTTTATTCACCAATGTAAGGATATGTTTGTTGTAGGAATGTCAGATAACATAAAAATTAAGTTAGTAAAACGGTTTCTAGAAGGGGAAGCCCTATCCTGGGCTAACGAGAATTTGATTCTTGGAATACTTTTGAAGAGTTTGAAGCTAAATTTATTTGTAAATTTTTGTCAAAATCCATACAAGCCAGATTAAAGTCAGAATTTCTAAATGGACCAGTGTATAGAGGGAAAGTAGGGAGAATGCAAAAATTTTGCAGAGATCAATTGAAAAAATTTGCTCACTTGAATAACTCTTCTGATATTATGACACAAATTGATGTTTTAAAAAGAAGATTACCAGAGAGACTGCAGTGGTAATTGGTCCATGGACCAGACAATTCAATGGAAGAGTTCCTAAAATTTGTAGATAGATTAGATAGGGCCTTGGAAAGAGAAAATAACCAAAGTTTTGGTTCTGGCAACAACCAGTATGGGGGGGGGGGTGGAACAGAAATGTAAATAGAGATTATTATAGGGGGAGAGACTTTGAAAATTCTAGAAATAATGCTCCAAATAGGGGAGGTAGGAGATATGAAAATGATTTCAGAAACAATACACAGGAGGGAGGATGGAGGAGAGATAACAGGAATGATAGAAATAGGTATTGGGGAAGAGAACAAGATAGAAGGGGGTTTGTTGAAACTAGTGAACAAAACGACAACTACAAACGGACAGACCAAGGGAACCATCCGGGAAACGGTGGACAACCCCACTAGATGTCCGTAGTTTTGGGGCTAGACAATATTATGACAGGACAACACATAACCGAAACTGGAAAAGGAGAGGATACAATGTAAAGAGTAAGTACCATGAAAATACTGATGTTGTTAGAATGAATAAATTAGAATTTAATAATAGGTTTTGGGATACTATGAGTAAAAGTGATACAGTTAATAAAAACAGCGTTCAAGCACAGGTAGTTAGTGAAAGTGCAGAAGTTGAAGGTATTGCAGAGTTCCATAGCTGGGCTGAAAAAGATACTGGTGTTAATAACAAGTCAGACACACCACAAATAGAATCTATTTTGGGGGGTTTATTTGATAAGAAGGGAGAGGACGAAGTGTTTAATGGAGCCAAAGACTCAATTGCTGAGATTCAGATAGATAGGGGGGAAACTGAAGATGGGGTTGTTGTGGAGAAGGAGGAAGAGGTAATAGAGGGACATTTAAATAATGATCCCAAGTTAAGTGATGTTATTGATGAGAGTGTGGAGGAAGAAATAAAAGTATTTGTAGAATTGAAAACTGATGATGAGGTAAAGGTAAGTGATGTGACAAATATGGGTAATAATGAGGTTAATTTAAGTGAAATGCAGGCTATGGAATGTGCATCTGATGACAAGCTATTGCCTATTGGGAACTATGAAACACTAATCTATGAGAATGGTAAAAATAATAATATTAAAGAAAATATAAAGGGATGGAATGTAAATGTGTGTTTTCAAGGAAAAGGGGAAAAGTTTTTAGAAGTTTTGTGGAACAACTATGGGAACTGTATAAACAAAGATGCTTTTTGGAAAGAATTAGCAAAGGTAAGTGCAACCTTGTAACCTATATGGTGGATAAGAATCCGTAGTGGACTTTATAAAAAATGGGGTGAAAACAGTTATTTGTTGAGTGGCAACACAGTGTTAAGAGGAACAGATAAAAACAAAGGTTTATATTTAAATGACAATGCTTTGCAAACAGAGAGGGATGTGTCTAAGTGTAGGAAAGAGGGATTAGACTTAGGAACTAAAGAAATTGAAAATTATCTATTGTTTGAAAATACTGAAATAGACAAAGATGTTGAGCTAGGTTGTCCATATGTTAAAGTAAACATTGACATTGGTCCATTTGAAATAAAAGAAAGCCCACATCCTAATGCGTATACACTTATCTTTCCCAGATCAAGAAGGTTATTTGAATTGAGAAACATCACTGAATTGAAACCATATAAACATGATTAAGCACATTTCCCTTTTTGAACACAGTTACCTACCCATTTTCCGTAAAGCATTTTACCAGCAAAGATTTTTACTGGGTGTGTCAAATAGCAACTACCACTCATCCTACAGACCCTGGAAAAGTTCCAGATCTCTGAGACAATGTTTTTATATTTTTATTGTCACTATTGAATATTAAGTATTGAGACATCTTCTTTACTTGCAAGGGGTAAGTTTAACCATGCACCCAAAGATGTGACAAACATTTATTACTTTCTGTTTGTATTGTTGAATATGGGACATACTTGCACCAAATATAAAAGACAATGTAAAATTGGTGGGAAAGACCCATCATTTTGTTACTATTCTTTTCTTAGGCATAAGATTTGTGTACAATTTTCTACAACTAATCAGATGTTCACCAAGTTTGATATTTGTGTTATGTTGTGACCAATTCAAGTGTGCAATTTTGGTATTCATATGTTCTTGTACTATCTTGACTATGTGTCTCAATAGGAGACAATATTTAAAAAACTTTTCTTTTTTTTCAAATGCATATTATATTCATACATGTGACTTCTCTAGTGTTTGTGTTTATATATCATGTCCATACTTATAATTATGTTCTTTGTTTTCTTTTCCTTTATGTGGCTCAAAAAGAGCAGACAGTTGCAATATTTTCCTATGTACATCTGACCTGTCCATCCATGTAATATATTTATGGTCCTTCTATTATCTTGATTATTCTGTGACTCAATGAGAGCTGACTTTGAAATAATTTACATATATTTTTTTATATGTCTTAAAATCGCATGGGATATATTAGTGTCTGTTTTTGATCATTTTCCATGTGGCTCACTGGGAGCAAAGATTAACAATTTTTTTTATCTTAAAAAAAATTACTAAATATTTTTATTATGCTGTCATACTGAGAGCCATAACACAAAGTGCATTTGAAACAACACAACTAAAATATTTGCAGGAAAGAGTCATTTTGAAACGGTGTAATGGTCATTGTATACATACACATTATGCATAGCAAAACAAAAAAAAATTATTAAAGTAGTACTTTTCCAAATTTTAACCATTTGACACATTTGTCCTAGTCGGCTAATATCATTAACATTTACAATGAGACAGCCTTTTCCGTAGCACAACAATACATTACATTATAGCACTTTCTTGATCATGGTAAGGTATATAATAACTACAATATCTATACGCAAAGCATTTCACTTTCGTTTGTGATGTGGTAAGTACATTGACTTCTGCAGAACTTTGCTTACAGAGGACGATAACTACGACACTTCCACAGAATTATCTTACAGCAAGACGCACATTTAGCGCTACAGGACACGCATTTGAGTGATTAATTTTGTACTTAAACCATTTATTTTTCAATATTTTTGAATTACAAAGAAAGTTTTCTGTGATACATTTCATTCCATTGCTGTAATATGTAACACCTGAGGGTATAATTACATTAATCCTCAGGGGGGTACACACTTACTTTGTGCACCATGTGTGTGGCAAGCACAAGGAGCCCTAGCTAATATGGTATTTGCCTATACAACTTTACACATCGGCACCATATTCTTCTAACACAGAATTACACAGCTATCTGATCATTTAACTGACAGAGACAAACATTTTTTTTACTACATCAGTGACAGATGTTCACGCAATTACACAGTTGGACAACTTCACACTTATGAAACTGTATTTTGTATGTACTTTGTGAACTCTTCATATTTTTTCAGAACCATTGTGATACTATGAGAGCTTTGAATAATGTATTTGGTATGAGATCATGATTTTTAAAGTATGTTTGAGGTAGATGACACTACTGAAGTGAGCAGAGAATATTTTTTAGGGTTTGAAATTATTGCAGAAAGCTACGACGTTTTTGAGATTTGGCTGAGTTTTTATGATGTTCTTATTACGATGACAATGTGTATTATGCTGTCGAGGTATGTTTATGATCAATAAGCTGATGCTATATGAGGAATTTGATTATGCTACGTATTTATTATGATGAAATATTGAAGAGGTGTAGATGAATATGTATATGTGTAATAAGGTAAGGAATAATGAGTAGTGGTTAGGGACTCTGACTTGTGAAAAAGCATGTTAGAAACCAAGAATCGTACTTTAAGAGTTATGAAATGTGTGTAAATGCGTGAATGTATCACAATGCCGGCGAAAATTTTTTGGACACTGTTATATTCATAGGATTTTGTTTCCACACATTTGCAACGCAAATTCTCGACCTGTGAAATTTTTTATATGAGACTATCACTGCAGTGCAAACTGGTGTTGCAAATATTTCGCTAAGAAAGTTAAGTGACCTTCACGTAATGCGTCGTGGGCACCCAGCTGCGTGACAGTCGCCTGGAAAAAAGCCATTAGTGTGTGCCTTTCAGAGGCACAGGTGGAGAAAAAAAGGAGGCCAATATCCTCGCTATTGACATTCCTTTGTAGAAAGCATCGCAAATGCGACATGCTCATTACTTGGAAACATATTGTACTTTGCGCTACTTACTGAAATGCTTATGAATTGATGGGAAATATTCGTACATCTGCACACCTGATTATGACAAGTGTCTTTCTACGAGAATTGAGAGAATTTCTACTAACTTATGAAATGCCTCATGACTACTGAATGATATTTTTATGCTTCACTTTGTACATAGTTGCTTATTTTATTTGAGATCTGTTTTCCAGGTGTGTTGCAGCATTGGTTTTATAAAATAAAATTAAATGCATTTGCTAATGTGAACACTTTCTGTCAACAGATCTATTAAATAATAATTTTATGATCCACATTCTTCGAAAATGGAGCACTTGGAAAGAGCAATAAGAAGGGACTAATAACAGTAACTGTGTACATACTTTTGTTCTCAAGTACTTGGTAATTTCTTTTGTGGAATAAATTGTGATGCATCACTCTAGAATTAAGATGTGACATAGGTATTAAACATGGCAATTTTTACTATAAAATTTTTCTGCTTGAGCTTTGTCATGTTTAGATTTAATTTATAGCATTTGCTGCTGCTGTTTGCCAGGCATAGTGCCACTAAATTTCACTTTGTACTACTCTGTTAAGCCAGTTTTACTACTGATTTACTTTTCTTGTTGCTGCAGATTGGCTCATATTAGTTGTAATGTTGCATTTGCTCTGCTAATTTAGATTTACTGCTGCTAGCTTTGCCAATTTGCATTTTTTGTCATTGCTGTTTGTGTTAATTGTTTTGTACTGGTGCATTGCCTTGTCCCTTAGTATATACATCTGAGCTCAGTAGATTTAAGTTAGATGGGGTAGGCTATATAAGAGAACGAGTTGTGATGAATTGGAAGAAATGCATTGAGAAGCTATAAGAAAATGGTTTGGCCAAAAAAAGTATTTTGAAAGAGGATATGATGAAACACGTATGTATTCATTACCAGCGATGGCGAGGCATGACAGAATCTCTGACCAGAGAGTTATTTATCGTTGCTTGTCTGCGCTTGACCGTGCGAGTCGACAGTTGCATGTAGCGAGTCGGCAGGAACAGTTGTACTCTGGCTGTAGCAGTAGTCAGTCGCATACGGTAGTAGCGAGTGGACGGTTGTACTGAGCAGAAGTCGGCATGCGTCGGCGGCGTGCTCTTCTCGCGACTCTGGTCACGATTTGGGACGATATGTATTGTTGTAGAAGGTAAAGACGCAGCATTGCGCACATCTAGTAATGTATGTTAATTGTAATTAATTTGTTCAAAAATGCCCCAATAATAATTGTTTATAAAGTAACTCTTTTAAAGAAAAACATTCCTTTCAATTTAAAGAATATTTCCTATGCATTTCCTCCAAGAATCAAAATTAAATATACGCCAGCATTGCACGAAGCTGTGTCGATAGATAAGAGCAGATATAGATGCAGTTTTTATTGAGGTAAGAATTTTTGCTTTTTTTTATTCAGAATACAGGGCCGAAGGTCAGCGCTGCTGTCCTTATAAAATTTATCAGGTTTAATTATTTCACAGGGCCGAAGGTCAGCGCTGCTGCCCTTATAAAATTTATCAGACATTATTATTTCTGTTAGGAAGTTGCATTTCCTTCATGGTTCATTATTAATTAGTATTGTTGTTGGTTTATGGTCAATTTTCATTCCTTCATTTTTGCGAGGAAGTTACACTTCACTCCATTTTCCATTTTCATTTAAACAATATTTCGTGTGGGGAGGTTACACTTGGCGACATCTGAACCTGGATCGTATTCCTTTGAGAATCTTCTGAGAAGTAGTCATATATCTGCTCTTATTTACTTAAATGTAATTAGCATTTGGCGCAACGCATTTTACTAATTTGTCACTCTTTCTTCCACAGATCATCGGCAATTTGTTGCTCTTTATTGTAATAGTGTTTGTTGGATTTTGGATTGTCTTTGTTTCATTTGTGAATAATTGTGATTTGTGTAAAAATGCCGCAAAAAACTGTTAATAGTACATCACGATGTATAATGAGTGAAATAACCGATTCAAATAACTTGACCGATAGTAGTTGCAACATGCAGTGTAATGATGACAATCCTCCATTTACAGACGTTCTGTGTGTACCGACCACTAATGTTGATATTGATCCTAGTGATGAACAGACGAATTCAAATGTGTCCTCTGTTAATTTAACGACAATAGATGACGCGGGGCGTTCTGTTGCAATGAGCGCTGCCCAGCTTGACACACCCGGTTTGCAGGATTTACGTGACGAACAGATAAATTTTTCTAATGAAAATGAACAGAGTAATCAGAGTACGACGGATTTATTTAATTCCGGTGTAGTGACTAACAGTGTACATTCGATTGGCAAATCTTTTTGTAAATTACAGAATGACCAAATGGTCAAACAAAACGTGACAATTGCAGGCACGTCATCAAACAGCACAGAGAATAGAGTAGGTAATATTGGGTCGGATCAAATTACGGCACTATTGCTACAACAATTTGATGAAAAATTCAAACAACTTAGTGAAAATTTCAAACAACAACTTAATGAAAATTCCAAACAACAGAATGAAAGACAAGACGACAATCACAAACAACTTAGTGAAAATTTCAAACAACAACTTAATGAAAATTCGATACAACAGAATGAAAATTTCAAACAACAATTTAGTGAACAGAACAAACAACTTAATGAAAAATATGACAATCTTAATGAAAAGTTAGACAACAATTCCAAACAGTTGATTGAAAAATTAGACAACAATTCCAGACAGCTTAGTGAACAGATTAGAGCCATTGCCACGCAGTGTCATGATACTAAGGAAACGTTACGTGTGGAAATTGAGGCTTGTGCTAGGAAAAGTAGTGAAGAAATTAGATCTGTTGCTCAAGAATTAAGGGATATGCAAACAGCTACAACAAAATCACTTAGAGGCGAAATTAGTGCAGTCGGTAAACAATGCTCTGAAAAAGCAACACAGTTACGCGACGAGTTTAAATTGATGACAGCAGAACTTTCTCGTACACTGGATACAAAAATAGACGTGATATTCGTACAACAGAACAGTCAAATTGACGAACGTTTTAATCACCACCTACAAAACAGTGATACGCGTTTCCGCAAATTTATACAGGAACAGAATAAAGTAAAGCGACAAGTCATGGAAACAATTACCGCACAGAGACAGGAAGATAAACGTAAATTGTTTGCGTTAGCAAAAACATACATAGACAACAATATTGCTACAGTGTCAGACGAAATTAATACATCCAAACAGTTGAACACAGAATTGTGTGGTGAAATTTCCGATCTAAAATCAAAAACAGACACACACATAGCAGACTTTCAGACAGTGACAGACAGACTCGAACAATTAGAACTAACACAGGATTCTGATGTCATTAAAGCTGACGTTAAAAAATTGAACGAAACCACACGTAAATTACAAAAACAAATTAATGCTTCTGACACTAAAAACGATGATCAGGTAAAAATACTGACTGAAAAATATGATGAATTTGCCAGTCGTATTGACGTTATTGAAAGTAATAATGATACTTCACCAATTTCGTTTAACCAAACACCTGAATTCCAAAATTTACAGCAGACGATCAGTGAGATAGATTCGTCTAATAATACATTACGTAGAAAATTGTCAACTTTACAGAAAGAGGTTACAGAGATGAAAAATGTTTCAGCGTTTAATACATCACAGCAGACGCCAGTTTGCGAACATTTGTCAGACTCACACAGCCAGTATAACTTGGATAATTTACAGAAAAGCTACGCGACTTAAAATCCGAAATGATACAGACAAACAAATTCTCACACGAATCTGAATGTGTTCTCAAATTCAGAGACGATAGCGCAGATTATAAGCAATATTTATCTGTAATAAAATCTAAGGCATTTGAAAATGACAGAGCACAGGTACACGCTTTGGCCCGTATTCGACAATTTGTTCTTGTATTTTCAATAGCATTGCCTGTAATGCAGAAACTTAAATTAGCATGGATACAGCAATTTACTTCTGAATTTTTACCGCCATTGCCTGTAACGCAAAAGCTGAAATGTATTTGCAGCGCGTAATAGACCTCAGGGGATTTATTACGCTTTAATGAATATGTGCCGTAGCGTGCACAGGGCCCCGAGCCATAGTAGTGCTGTTTCATCTTTAGTTTTCTGCACTGCTGCCTTCTCTTCTACTATCCTTTATATCCATCAAAACAGCTCTTTAACTATTGCCCTACCTAGTATTAAGAAATGAGTAAAGAAAACCCGATATGACAAGTTTTTACCGAAAGTGACAATTTTTCATTAGACACTCCCGAAATGACAACTGTCGCCTTAATTTTAATAACAGATAAAAATTGTAATCATAAGTATGTGTAAAATTATCAGCAATAGCGAACGCATTTTAGTAACAATAGAGGTTTTTCTTCGCAATAGCAACAAAACCAACCGGTTAGCATACCTAACCAACAATGTCATCTACAAGGTCAACCAAGCTTTAATGTTTCGCCGCGTGCACGTATAGTCTCAGCTCCAACAAATAGTAACGCACGGCAGCAAAGAAATAACTACGTACAGAAAACACAGAATCTCAAAGTAAAAACAACGTGTGGAAAGAGATTAAACACCTCTGGCAAGATAGGAAAAATGTTACAGTTAGAAACCATTACACTGTACGCAATGACATTCTGTTTCGCCGCTCTCATCCTGACAGCAACAATTGGTTATTATGTATTCCTGATGAACTTGTTAACAAATTAATCTGGTATACTCATTTAAGTTACGCACATTACGGAGCCAGAAAATGTTTTCTTATACTGAGACAGAATTGTTATTTTACGAACATGGAGAAACGTATTCGACGAGTTTTAGCGTCATGTAAAATCTGCCAGAAAGCTAAATCAGAGATGACTTCACATATTCCTCAATTACATCCCATTGTACCTGTTAAATTGAGACATATGGCCGCTGTAGACATTTTTGGTCCGATTCCCAGAACTAATAGAGGTTTTTGCTACATCTTTGTCGCTGTTGAACTCACTTCAAAATTTGTTACCTTCACTCCGTTACGCAAAGCTACAGCTAAAACTGTTTCGAAAGCATTTGTAAAACATTTTTTATTTCATGTGGGGCATGTGTTGAAAGTAATTTCCGACAATGGATAACAGTTTCGATCTGCTATATGGACACATATGTTACGAGCTAGAAACATTTCTCCGATCTATAATCCAGGTACCATGCTTCTTCGAACCCTTGTGAACGATTAATGAAAGAAATTGGTAAACTGTGTAGAATATACTGCCATAAAAGACATATTGATTGGGGCACACACATACTCTCATTCCAGGATGTAATTAATTCCATACCGAATGAATCCACTATGCTATCTCCGTCTGTTATACTGAAAAATGTTGAACCACCTAACAAAATTAAAGAATTAGTAAACTTCCCTACATCTCGTCGACTACGACACCATGAAATAATTGACATTGCGCTGAACAACATCAAACGTGCCGCAGAGCGCCAGAGAAGACAGCAAAAACAGGTTTGTACATGCCGTGACTTTCACATCGCACAGAAGATATTAGTACGTAGACACTATTTATCCAATAGAGTAAAAGGTAGGTGCAGTAAATTTGAACTTCTATACGCAGGTCCATATCAGATTCGCAGCATTCCTCACCCCAATGTTGTGCACGTCGAAACTTTGAGAACCAGAAAAACCAAAGGAAACCACCACATATTGAATATCAAACCTTTTATTGAATGAAGATACTTTATGATTTAACATGCTGTAATGCCATTTGCTAATTTTTTATGACAACGTATGCAATTGTATTCACATGAATACTTACTGATGATTGTCGTATTTTTCTTGGCAAGTGCCCGGCAAGGTAAAAGGTTGCTCTTCTTGTCGTTACACATCAGACCGTGCATATTTTCCATTTTTATGTATGTGTGATTGTTTTTCCTGTTTTGTTTGTATGCACTATGAAATAGTTAAGATATAGCAAACACCAGTTGACTTTGAAATTTTTGCCTTATGATATCTCAACATCTTTACTTTATTTTTTGCTGCTACATTGTGATACACTGGGTATATTTTTGCCTCTGAACACTATCTATGTTTTTGACATATTACGTTTTCTGTCATGCTATGCTGTATGCTCAATTATGCTACTATAAACCAGTTTTTATTTAATGAGTATATGATTTAAATGCAAGACATTAACCTTTGTTCATCATTTTCAGAAAGAAATAACGTGTAAAAGAAATAAATTAAACAGAAATGGGATTTTCACCTTCGGAATGAACGAAAGAAGATGCAAAAAACCTCATGAGGAAGAGTAAATGGATCAGGATTAACAAGCATTAACAAGAATATACTATACAAATCGTAGAATAGCAGTCTTAACTAATTTTTTCTTTCAGAATACAAGGCGATTGATGCAGGCTGTCAGACAGAACTACACATCTTAGTTTTAGCGATGAAATATGCTACAAATAAGGAATAGTTGTGTAATGAGTAATGAAGTGACTTTTTTTGCAGATGATAATGAATGGTGATGAATAATGATGAAGAATATGCTACTATGGATAATGAAGTTTTTTTCTTTACAGGTGATGATAATAATGGAGTTATGATAATATAGATAATGAAGTTTTTTCTTTACAGACGTGGATAATGTTGAAGTTATGTATTTATGCTATGTAGTTATTTTAGTATTTGTTGCAGTTCGTTTTGACAGTATGTGCTATATTGCATAGTATGATGACTGAAGGTTTTGGAAAGGACAGCTAGGGAACACATTTTTTTTATACACATTTCACTACCTGTTAATTCGAAGTTCACTACTTTTCAGCATAAAATGCGTTTCTTCTTCAGTTTAATAATCCATTTTTGTATTTTGCAGGAGAAATTATTTATGAAATTAATGTGCTATAAGCAGTTGTTCATTAAACCTATGTCATTTATGAATGTGATTACATATACTCTACTTGTTTCATAATCTTGCTACAGCTGACTCATGACGAATGACGTTACACATCTTCATTTGCAGCAACAACTGAAAAGCTAATATTTTCATTCTTCAGTAATTACCCAACGCAATGCATTGCTTAAAAAAAATAAAATAAAATAAAATAAATAAATATAAATATAAATATAAATATATAAATATATAAATATATATATATATATAATGCTTTATAATTAGGCAATGAGTACCAATGTCCTCTGTAAAACGATTTATGTACATTACTCTGTAATACTATGTCACTTATTAGCTCCTGTTTTCAATGATGACTTCTGATGGTTTATAATTAGGTAATGAGTGCAATGTTCTCTGTAAAACAACTCATGAACGTTATTCTGTGATACTATGTCATTTATTACCTCCTGTTTTCAATGATGACTTCTGATGGTTTATAATTAGGCAATGAGTGCCAATGTTCTCTGTAAAAGACTGATGAACATTATTCTGTAATACTATGTCA
This sequence comes from Schistocerca piceifrons, assembly GCF_021461385.2. Lineage (NCBI taxonomy): Eukaryota > Metazoa > Arthropoda > Insecta > Orthoptera > Acrididae > Schistocerca > Schistocerca piceifrons. The sequence goes on from NC_060140.1 coordinate 324,356,888, forward strand.
TTTATTAGCTCTTGTTTTCAATGATGACTTCTGATGGTTTATAATTAGGCAATGAGTGCCAATGTCCTCTGTAAAACGACTAATGTACATTATTCTGTAATACTATGTCATTTATTAGCTCCTGTTTTCAATTATGACTTCTGATGGTTTGTAATTAGGCAATGAGTGCCAATGTTCTCTGTAAAACGACTCATGAACATTATTCTGTAATACTATGCCATTTATTACCTCCTGTTTTCAATGATGACTTCTGATGGTTTGTAATTAGGCAATGAGTGCCAATGTTCTCTGTAAAACGACTGATGAACATTATTCTGTAATACTATGTCATTTATTACCTCCTGTTTTCAATGATGACTTCTGATGATTTATAATTAGGCAATGAGTGCCAATGTTCTCTGTAAAACGACTAATGAACATTATTCTGTAATACTATGCCACTTACTAGCTCCTGTTTTCAATGATGACTTCTGATGGTTTATAATTAGGCAATGAGTGCAAATGTTCTCTGTAAAACAACTCATGAACATTATTCTGTAATACTACATACATGGTACAGAAATGTTCAATAACTGGGCAATGAGTGCCACCAACTATTAGTGTAATTCTCAATGAAGACTAGTATGTGACTTAATGTCCTTCACCTTCTGACCCAATTACCTGGAATTACTGCTATATCCGTTTGTCCTGTATATCCTCATGATCACGGAGCACTATATTCTGTTTTTGCACTAATTCTACGTTGGTGTACCTTACAAGAACGTGGTGTTGACACGACATGCTGTCCACCACCGTGAGCGATGGAGATGCTATTATGGTCCCACTGTTTGGTGCACCTAATGTACTACCAACAAGATAACATGGAATATTACTACGACATTTCAGTGTCTTGGCTACGCTGATTAATACTTCTGGGAAAAGAACTTCAGATTGTCTCACTTGGTGTTGTGCTTCTGTAGAAAGATATGGACTTTCAGTACAGCTGCGTTCAACCTGAAGTGCTACAACCATGATGCAATCCTTCCCTTTCCTATCCTAATTCTTGTAACGTAGTGAAAATCATTTTTGCTAATATGGTTTGTATTCATGATCTATACATTTTTGTGATTTGCTGATATGTTCTGAACTACAGTGCGTGTGAACTTTTGTCATTTTTTTAACATGATTTCTACTCATTGCATATACATTTTTTTGATTTGCTGATATGTTCTGTACTACTGTGCGTGTGCACTTATCTCATTTGTTAATTTGTTTTGTACTCATTGTATATATATTTTGTCATTACCTGATATGTTCTGTACTCGGTGCATGTGCACTATATTTACTTCATGTTCTACACCTATATATCTGTATATTCTGTGATTGTAAAGTTAGTTAGTTAACAAAAATTTGTTGCTCATGGCAAGTCAAATGACTCACCATCGCTGCCAAATTTTTGCCCCCCCCCCCCCCCCCCCCCCAGTGGAGGGTTATGTATTCATTACCAGCGATGGCGAGGCATGACAGAATCTCTGACCAGAGAGTTATTTATCGTTGCTTGTCTGCGCTTGACCACACGAGTCGACAGTTGCGTGTAGCGAGTCGGCAGGAACAGTTGTACTCTGGCTGTAGCAGTAGTCAGTCGCATACGGTAGTAGCGAGTGGACGGTTGTACTGAGCAGAAGTCGGCATGCGTCGGCGGCGTGCTCTTCTCGCGACTCTGGTCACGATTTGGGACGATATGTATTGTTGTAGAAGGTAAAGACGCAGCATTGCGCACATCTAGTAATGTATGTTAATTGTAATTAATTTGTTCAAAAAATGCCCCAATAATAATTGTTTATAAAGTAACTCTTTTAAAGAAAAACATTCCTTTCAATTTAAAGAATATTTCCTATGCATTTCCTCTAAGAATCAAAATTAAATATATGCCAGCATTGCACGAAGCTGTGTCGATAGATAAGAGCAGATATAGATGCAGTTTTTATTGAGGTAAGAATTTTTGCTTTTTTTTATTCAGAATACAGGGCCGAAGGTCAGCGCTGCTGTCCTTATAAAATTTATCAGGTTTAATTATTTCACAGGGCCGAAGGTCAGCACTGCTGCCCTTATAAAATTTATCAGACATTATTATTTCTGTTAGGAAGTTGCATTTCCTTCATGGTTCATTATTAATTAGTATTGTTGTTGGTTTATGGTCATTTTTCATTCCTTCATTTTTGCGGGGAAGTTACACTTCGCTCCATTTTCCATTTTCATTTAAACAATATTTCGTGTGGGGAGGTTACAATGAACAAAAAAGTATGGTTTTGGGACAACAGGTTTAGGTAGGATTTTCTTGGAAATAAATGATGAGGTAAGGTAATGGAAGATAAATGATGAGGTAAGAAATATGTGAACATATAAATACAGAAAGCATGCTTGGATAGGATTTTTTTGGTGGAAACAAGAAATAAGACGAAAGATCTATGAAATGAAGTTTTGGGTTGGACTGCAGTACCAAATGTTACAATGGAAACAAACCCTGTCCTTTCCTCCTGTGTTATTCTGCTATGTGTTTGTGTACTCTTGTGAATTTGTGTTTTTCCTGTCTTTATGTGTTTAGTTAATAAGATTTATGTTGTAGAATTTTTCTAGTACTAAGCTACATTGACTATGATGAGGAATACTGTTATCCTCAAATATAATTTGCATTAATAATATGTTATTTACTTTGTAAAGATGTTTAGACATTATTGATTCTGTTCTGTTTCAATGCTCATGTGTAAAATTAATGTTTCAAAAACTATTCTCATTATTTTATATATTTACTTATGTCATAATTCCTGTAACACTGATGTATATGTTTATTTGTATTCTTTTGTAAAGCCTGTGTTACTACAAATGTTATATGTACTGTTATGTTCTTTAATGATGTATTTTGTACCTTTGTAATTGTATTCTTATGTTGTAAATTTAGAATTGTATAGACACCAGTTCTTCAAATTAAGTATCATTTCACTGCACACGTTTCTGTTGGTCATAATATATGCATAGTATGTGAGAAGTTGGGACTGTTAGTGTTTGGACGTGTGTTAATAATTCAGCAAGGGACTGATTAACAGCATTGCTGGTTCTAAGGACGTTTCAAAGAAAAATTTTTTTTGTGAGTGCACAAGTGGTGGTTCATGGACTTGCTATATTCTCCGCAAGACTCTTCGATGGTGATGGTGTACCTGCACAGTCGCAACAGATGGCTGCTGGCCGTCTCTACAAGGACTATAGTGGGTCTGCATCTTTGATGGCCCACCAATACCATTATTTCTACAAGGACTGTAGTGGGTCTGCACCTCGGGTGGTCCACCAATACTGTAATCTCTAACAAGACCACAGTGGTCTGCTCTGTGTTGACCTACCTACCAATATTCTTCAAAACTTCGACTGACTCTGCTGTGGGTATGCTCTGTTGTGGCCCATTACCTGTCTGCATGTCAAGAGTTAGCACTGTCTTTCCGTTGGAACGACAACACTACTTCTTCAAGACTGCATGGAAATCCACTACTTCCATGTGCATTTTCTTTTACTGCTCAGACTTTGAGAAAAACACTGCAGTTTTACTATGATGAACGATCAGGGCTGTCTTTATGGACTGTGAGAAAATTTTAACTTTTGACCAACATTGTATCAATAAGTGTGTGCATTTGATTTCTTTGTTATTGTAATTGTGAGAAATTTTTAACAAATATGCATTGGTAGGTGCCCAAAACAATATGTAGGCTGTTTAGGTTTTCTTATTGGTAACGCCACGTAGCTCTCGGTATGAAAATCACTGGCTGTGCTGTGTGCAGTCTGTGGCTAGTTTGCATTGTTGTCTGCCATTGTAGTGTTGGGCAGCTGGATGTTAACAGTGCGAAGCATTGCGCAGTTGGAGGTGAGCTGCCAGCAGTGGTGGATAAGTGATTTGCGAAAGGTATAGGTTAATGTTAGTCAGGGCCATTCTTTTGTAGGGATTATTGAAAGTCATATTGCGTTGCGCTAAAAAATATTGTGTGTCAGTTTAGTGTTGATCAGAATAGGTTGTTGTTGTTGTTGTGGTCTTCAGTCCTGAGACTGGTTTGATGCAGCTCTCCATGCTACTCTATCCTGTGCAAGCTTTTTCATCTCCCAGTACCTACTGCAACCTACATCCTTCTGAATCTGCTTAGTGTATTCATCTCTTGGTCTCCCCCTACGATTTTTACCCTCCACGCTGCCCTCCAATACTAAATTGGTGATCCCTTGATGCCTCAGAACATGTCCTACCAACCGATCCCTTCTTCTGGTCAAGTTGTGCCACAAACTTCTCTTCTCCCCAATCCTATTCAATACTTCCCCATTAGTTATGTGATCTACCCATCTAATCTTCAGCATTCTTCTGTAGCACCACATTTCGAAAGCTTCTATTCTCTTCTTGTCCAAACTATTTATCGTCCATGTTTCACTTCCATACATGGCTACACTCCATACGAATACTTTCAGAAATGACTTCCTGACACTTAAATCAATACTGGATGTTAACAAATTTCTCTTCTTCAGAAACGCTTTCCTTGTCATTGCCAGTCTACATTTTATATCCTCTCTACTTCGACCATCATCAGTTATTTTGCTCCCCAAATAGCAAAACTCCTTTACTACTTTAAGTGCCTCATTTCCTAATCTAATTCCCTCAGCATCACCCGACTTAATTAGACTACATTCCATTATCCTTGTTTTGCTTTTGTTGATGTTCATCTTATATCCTCCTTTCAAGACACTGTCCATTCCATTCAACTGCTCTTCCAAGTCCTTTGCTGTCTCTGACAGAATTACAATGTCATCGGCGAACCTCAAAGTTTTTATTTCTTCTCCATGAATTTTAATACCTACTCCGAATTTTTCTTTTGTTTCCTTTACTGCTTGCTCAATATACAGATTGAACAACATCGGGGACAGGCTACAACCCTGTCTTACTCCCTTCCCAACCACTGCTTCCCTTTCATGTCCTTCGACTCTTATAACTGCCATCTGGTTTCTGTACAAATTGTAAATAGCCTTTCGCTCCCTGTATTTTACCCCTGCCACCTTTAGAATTTGAAAGAGAGTATTCCAGTCAACATTGTCAAAAGCTTTCTCTAAGTCTACAAATGCTAGAAACGTAGGTTTGCCTTTCCTTAATCTTTCTTCTAAGATAAGTCGTAAGGTCAGTATTGCCTCACGTGTTCCAGTGTTTCTACGGAATCCAAACTGATCTTCCCCGAGGTTGGCTTCTACTAGTTTTTCCATTCGTCTGTAAAGAATTCGTGTTAGTATTTTGCAGCTGTGACTTATTAAGCTGATAGTTCGGTAATTTTCACATCTGTCAACACCTGCTTTCTTTGGGATTGGAATTATTATATTCTTCTTGAAGTCTGAGGGTATTTCGCCTGTTTCGTACATCTTGCTCACCAGATGGTAGAGTTTTGTCAGGACTGGCTCTCCCACGGCCGTCAGTAGTTCCAATGGAATATTGTCTACTCCGGAGGCCTTGTTTCGACTCAGGTCTTTCAGTGCTCTGTCAAACTCTTCACGCAGTATCGTATCTCCAATTTCATCTTCATCTACATCCTTTTCCATTTCCATAATATTGTCCTCAAGGTAAAGAGAGTAATGTCTGAGTACGTTCAGTTTTGCTCAGCTGTTTGAAAATCAAACAATGTAAGAAGTTTGTCAGCACAGGCATTCATTAATTTTTCTAAGGGGACGTTTCAAGTGTTGTTGCTGTCTGTACCGTGTGTTGTTCGACAGCCTTAGGTGTTTGTTAATATTTCTGAGTGGTTATTGTGGCTTGGCTGTATTTAGACGTTAATATTTGAAGACGTGGTGCTACTGGTATCCTCGTTCTCGCTGACATTTTCCGGTGTCGTGCCGTTGGTCGGGTGGAAGGGTCAAGGGAATTGTTTAGGTTGTTGATCGATTGTTCAGCCGCCCCTGGGTCGGGTTGCCATCCGATTATTTAATCTTACTTGGCTGCCTGTCTCACCTAACCTTGCGTTAGATTTACCTCTTCAGGCCGGCCCTTGGAACACTTCTGAGTACTACTGTTCTGTTTTCTTTTAGTCTGAGGTACTGTGCGAGGCCTTCAGCCATCTGTTAGTTTAGTTTCTTTTAATTTTAAAATAAGGCCTTCAGCCGACTTAAGCTAAGCTTTCAAGATAGATTGGCTGGCTCTGAGCACTGTGTGACTTAACAGCTGAGGTCGTCAGTCCCCTAGAACTTAGAACTACTTAAACCTAACTAACCTAAGGACACCACACACATCCATGCCCGAGGCAGGATTTGAGACTGCGACCATAGCGGTCTCGCGGTTCCAGACTGACGCCCCTAGAACCGCGCGGCCACAACGGCCGGCTCAAGATTGATTGGTTTAAAACTATTTTAAAAAGGAGATTTGCCTCGATTTGAGATCTTTGTTATCCAGGCCTTTAGCCTTGAGTTGTTCATGTTCAGCATGTGTCCTTCAGCCGAGCTTTTATGTGAAATGTTTTTAAGATAAGGCTTTCAGCTGTCTTAAATTAAAACTTGAAGATTCTTGTTTAAACTATTTCTTTCGAAATCCTTGTTATCTAGGCCTTAAGCCTTAAGCTTTTCTATGTCCAGTGTGTGGCCTTCAGCCGAGTAGTTACATTTTTTAAAACTAAGGCCTTCAGCTGTGTGTGTTCCTTAAAGCGATTTAATAACTGGTGTTCGGGCTTCCAGTGGTATTGTTTTGAATCCTTTTAAGGGCATGTGTGATTAAGTGTTTTTAGGAAAATAAAGTTTGTGCGTTTTTTGCAACTGACAGTAACTGGTATTGGCCCCTTTCCACAACCATAACGTGATCGGCTGTCCTGCGAAACCAGATTTTATTGATGACTCCAGACGCAACATCACCTTTACAATAGTTTACGGAAACCAGTTCATAGATGTTGGGCACAGATGGGATCGTGTATACGATTGGATTTCTCCCCTTATCGCCAGTTAAGCCTTGAAGATGGTGTACTGAATCACTGAAACTGGTGACTATTTAGGAAATAACAAAGAAAGGACGACTGTTGTGCATTTTATTACACAAGCGTACAGCCGAAGTCTCTCAAACCTTCATTTAGAAGGATGAACGTACAAAAACTTGATGAATTCATGTCCAACTTAATCGCCGTTGTACTGCGTTTCTAAGGATTCGTCTCACCGGAGTTTGTTGAAAACGTAGCCGCGTGGTCTACATCCCGAGAGAAAGTTACGGAAACTGACCCAGGCTGCAAAATCCATGAACATACAATTTGTATATGCTTACAGATCGGATGGTTGGAATGGAACATGATTTATTGCAGTACAGTGATTACTATTTTAAGTTCAGGTGTTCAACCTTGTCAAAATTAGTGTCTTAGTTATGAAACGGATTAAATTTTGTGAACTGTAACGCAGTTTCTATATATCTGAACTACTCTAATGAGTCATAACAAGTGATCGAATAACGGGACACACTTACAATTTTGGGAGATGATACTACACAACTAGGAGATTGCACACGTACACGTACATACATACATACATATATACATGCAAAGTCCTCACGGCAAATGTTGAAAATGCCCTCCACCGGCGTGCACAACTGTACGCATTTCACCATTTTCCGCCGCATTCTGTGAAGGGTAACCTCGCCAATGTCACTAATTTCGTATGTAATGGCCTGCTTGGGTTTTGCAATTGTCCGTGGTTTATTCCCGTACACTCAGCTTTTAAGATATCCTCACAAGAAAAGATCCGGGGAAGGGAGGAGTTAGATCAGGTGATCGGGGAAAGCCACAAATTCTTTGAAATTATTCGGCCACCAAATAAACTAGTTACAATTTGCATGCAAGCGTTAGACGTGTGACACTTTGTTCCAGCTTGTTGGATATAACCTCATAAGTTCGACGTCATGCAACTGCTACACAAATGTATTGAAGATGTTGGTGTAAACTGTAGTGTCTATGGTAGTATCAAAGAAAGTTGGGCCAACAATCCTAGAAGCTGGCACCATAAACCACATTCCAACCTTTTCATCATGCAGTGGTGCTTCGTCGAGGATATAGGGGCTTACATCAACCCAGTATGTGCTGAGTGTTGACGTAACCTGACAGACGCAACCATGCCTCAGCTGTAAAGTGAGTCATAGAGAGACTGTCTAGAAGCTGAATAAGAAACCCGTGAAACCGTCGACAGTAATGCATTCTTTTCTCATAATCTGTTTCTTTCAATGCTTGCACCATACGCACTCTCCATGGCCGCAATGCGGATTTCTTCGCAGCTCTCTGACGTGTGCCATATGGGATGCCTATCTCCTGGCTCAGCCGACAACGATTTCCGCGGAGACTTCTCCAAATGTCTTTGAACACTGGCAATAACCACTGCACTCAGTGATGGTCTGTGTTTACCACTGACACTGTTTAGTACGCCAGTTGTCTCCAGCTTCCTTACGCAAAACAAAATTGTTGCCTTTGGTGGAATATCGCGCACATTGAGTTCTCTCGGGTATGCCCATTGTGTTGTGACCAACTAGTCTGTCTTCCAGTATGTTTTCACAGTAAACACCCGCTCTCGAAGTGTGTACTGCGTGTTTCAGTCAGTTAAAGACTGCGAACGAATCAATAATTTGCCCTTTATTGTCTCGCAGCCCAAACTACATACTCGCAGTCTTCACTTGCAGACGAGGCAACGAAGGAACTAACACTGTCCGAGCAAGCGCGGCATTATACCGGACAAAGAACCTCACGAGCGGAACCAACAATTGACTTGCCAACAAGGGGCGACACTTCTGATTATCCCAGGGCTACTGAGAAAGAGTCCTTTCGCAAGGAAGGCCGAGAAGCCAGCTGCACAGAGTTGAAGCGATTCGCATTACATTGCACTACATCTACATGGTTACTCTGCAATTCACACTTAAGTGCCTGTCAGAGGTTCAAATGGCTCGGAGCACTATGGGAATTAACATATTAGGTCATCAGTTCCCTAGACTTAGAACTACTTAAATTATAGGACATCACACACATCCACGCCCGAGGCAGGAATCGAACCTGCGACCGCAGCAGGCGCGCGGTTCCGACTGAAGCGCCTGGAAACGCTCGGCCACAGAGGCCGGCGCTTGGCTGAGGGTTCGTCGAAGCATTTTTATACTACTTCTCTACCATTCCACTCCCGAATGGCGCGTGGGAAAAAGGAACACCTAAATCTTTCCGTTCGAGCTCTTATTTCTCTTATTTTATTATGATGATCATTTCTAGCTACGTAAGTGGGTGTTAACAAAACATTTTCGCATTCGGAAGAGAAAGTTGGTGATTCAAATTTCATAAATAGATGTCGCCGCAAAGAAGACCGCTTTTGTTTCAGTGACTGCTACCCCAACTCGCGTATCGTATCAGTGACACTCTCATCCCTATTGCGCGATAACACGAAACGAGCTGCCCTTCTTTGCACTTTTTCGAAGTCCTCCGTCAATCCTACGTAGTAAGGATCCCATACCGCCCTGCAATATTCCAGCAGAGGACGGACAAGTGTAATGTAGACTGTCTCTTTAATGGATTTGTCGCATCTTCTAAGTGTTCTGCCAACAAATCGCTGTCTTTGTTTCGCCTTCCCCACAATATTATTTATGTGGTCTTTCCAATTTAAGTTGCTCGTAATTGTAATTCCTAGGTATTTAGTCGAATTGACGGCCCTTAGATTTGTGCGATTTATCGTATACCCAAAATACATCGGATTTCTTTTGTAGACGTGTGGATGACCTCGCACTTTTCTTTCTTTAGTGCCAATTGCCACTTTTCGTAGTATACAGAAATTCTCTTTAGATCATTTTGTAACTGGAATTGATCCTCTGATGATTTTACTAGGTAAATTACAGTGTCATCTGCAAACAGTCTAAGGGGGCTGCTGTGATTATTACCTAGATCATTTATCTAAATCAGAAACAGCAGAGGGCCTATGACACTACCTTGCTGAACGCCAGATATCACTTCTGTTGTACACGATGATTTACCGTCCGTCACTACGACCTGTGACCTCTCTGAGAGGAAATCACGAATCCAGTCACACAACTGAGACGATAATCCATATGCACGTAATTTGATTAATAGTCTCTGTGAGGAACGGTATCAAAAGCCTTCTGGAAATCTAGGAATACGGAATCGAACTGAGATCCCTTGTCGACAGCACTCATTACTAAGTCTTTCTCAAACGATTAACAGAAACTATGCGGTGAAATGTTTCATTTTTGCTCTACTTGTAGGTTTATACAATATATTAGGCAGGTTCATTATGATGTGGCCATCATTTCGTTAATGGTCGTAGTTATGTGATATATACATGGAAGTAAGACACTGCGCAAAATTCGAAAAAGTTCGCGAAGAAAAATAGGGGTAGCTATGATTTTGCGTTTGGTGCATATTACATAATAAGATGCTGTGTATGAAATTTAACTAACATATTGAATTTTTCTTTAGACTTGGGTGTAGGTCTCTATCTGCCATAAATCTCGAGAAAATTGGTGTGATGTAGCACACTCACTTTCGATCGCACAGCGCCAGCGAAAAAGCGAGTGAAATATACAGAACATTCCTCATATTTCATAAACGGATTAGATATCGAAGAGATGTTGGAAAACTATAGCACGCAAATAGGAGAATACACTCCTGGAAATGGAAAAAAGAACACATTGACACCGGTGTGTCAGACCGACCATACTTGCTCCGGACACTGCGAGAGGGCTGTACAAGCAATGATCACACGCACGGCACAGCGGACACACCAGGAACCGCGGTGTTGGCCGTCGAATGGCGCTAGCTGCGCAGCATTTGTGCACCGCCGCCGTCAGTGTCAGCCAGTTTGCCGTGGCATACGGAGCTCCATCGCAGTCTTTAACACTGGTAGCATGCCGCGACAGCGTGGACGTGAACCGTATGTGCAGTTGACGGACTTTGAGCGAGGGCGTATAGTGGGCATGCGGGAGGCCGGGTGGACGTACCGCCGAATTGCTCAACACGTGGGGCGTGAGGTCTCCACAGTACATCGATGTTGTCGCCAGTGGTCGGCGGAAGGTGCACGTGCCCGTCGACCTGGGACCGGACCGCAGCGAGGCACGGATGCACGCCAAGACCGTAGGATCCTACGCGGTGCCGTAGGGGACCGCATCGCCACTTCCCAGCAAATTAGGGACACTGTTGCTCCTGGGGTATCGGCGAGGACCATTCGCAACCGTCTCCATGAAGCTGGGCTACGGTCCCGCACACCGTTAGGCCGTCTTCCGCTCACGCCCCAACATCGTGCAGCCCGCCTTCAGTGGTGTCGCGACAGGCGTGAATGGAGGGACGAATGGAGACGTGTCGTCTTCAGCGATGAGAGTCGCTTCTGCCTTGGTGCCAATGATGGTCATATGCGTGTTTGGCGCCGTGCAGGTGAGCGCCACAATCAGGACTGCATACGACCGAGGCACACAGGGCCAACACCCGGCATCATGGTGTGGGGAGCGATCTCCTACACTGGCCGTACACCACTGGTGATCGTCGAGGGGACACTGAATAGTGCACGGTACATCCAAACCGTCATCGAACCCATCGTTCTACCATTCCTAGACCGGCAAGGGAACCTGCTGTTCCAACAGGACAATGCACGTCCGCATGTATCCCGTGCCACCCAACGTGCTCTAGAAGGTGTAAGTCAACTACCCTGGCCAGCAAGATCTCCGGATCTGTCCCCCATTGAGCATGTTTGGGACTGGATGAAGCGTCGTCTCACGCGGTCTGCACGTCCAGCACGAACGCTGGTCCAACTGAGGCGCCAGGTGGAAATGGCATGGCAAGCCGTTCCACAGGACTACATCCAGCATCTCTACGATCGTCTCCATGGGAGAATAGCAGCCTGCATTGCTGCGAAAGGCGGATATACACTGTACTAGTGCCGACATTGTGCATGCTCTGTTGCCTGTGTCTATGTGCCTGTGGTTCTGTCAGTGTGATCATGTGATGTATCTGACCCCAGGAACGTGTCAATAAAGTTTCCCCTTCCTGGGACAATGAATTCACGGTGTTCTTATTACAATTTCCAGGAGTGTATTTTGCTGTATGGTTATTATCCAGAACTTCATAATTGACCCTGTTATTCCATTAACTACAGAGTTTTTTCGTTGAAAGAATGTAATTTTTAAGGACTATCGATAGCTGTTGAAATGGGAAATGCTATCCGTTTTTCTACTGAGAATACGCTTTTTTAATAAGCTATTGCGCTAACTTTTCTTCAGTTCATCATTTAACAAACTTAATAAGCCACTGTTTCAAAATTCTCTCGCGATTATATCTGCACAACATGTTAGTGAGGCAAGACTGTGTAAATTCGCTGTGTTTTGGCAATAACCAAATTTTACCATGGAAACAAGAGAAACGTCTAGGTTTTACTGAAAATTTGCCACTTGTGACACTTCTCTGAATGTTACAAATAGGAAACAAACCAGGCGAAAATAAATCGCTTCATTTTCGGCAGAATTTTTTTGTATACTAACCAAAGAAGAAGCGACAGATCTTTTTGAATGGGCGCCGTACACGTGTTTGCGTGGAGCCCCGCTTAATATTTACAAAAAAAAAAAAAAAAAATGTGAGTGTAGGCTTCAGTTCATAATGGCACTTCCCCTCCAAGGCTCGGCATTTCCCCTACAGTGCCGGCCCACACCCCTCACCACTACCGTCTCCCCATATGTGCCCAGCTGTCTGCGCATCTACCTGCCACGGTACTCTGCAAGGACTCTAAGTACCTGCAAGGAGAATAGTTTTACGTGAAGATATTAATGACAATTATCATATTTGTGTGGAATAATTTATAAAAGAAGCAGAAGATATGGGATTATCATACGTGAGGTATATTAAAAGATCTAGATAAGTAAAGAGTGGTTCTGCAGCTGCTGCCAAAATTGAATATATTTATTCTTACCTCCTGTCCTTTTTAGCACCTGTTATTCAACACAAAACATAAGTAAACAAATATACAGTATTCGTTATTAGCTTATTCTTCATAACAGAATGCATTCAAGTTCCTTTTCTGTTTAATACTGTCACATACACGGTTCTTTCCAGAACATAATCTAACTTTGAAACGTCCCCTTAGAAAAATTATATATGACTGTGCTTAAACTGACACACAATATTTTTTAGCGCAACGCAATCTGACTTACAATAATCCCAACAAAAGAATGCCCCTGACTAATATTAATCTATACCTTTCACAGATCACTTACTTCACAAAAATTTTCGTTACTCGAACTACTGCAATACAGCGAGCGCCACTACTGCCAGCTAAATGAAAGATTCAAACTACAGAAGGCACTAACTACTGACAGGCATAGTTAGCAAATGAAAGATTTTAATAGAGAACAAACAATATATTTACCTTCATAGTCATAATATATATAGCAGTTCATGACCTCCATTCTTACAAATGTACTGTTTCTGATGGTCACACCTCCAGATTCTCCATTCTCAAAAATCCGCCATCTCACTTCCCCACATCCACAACTGCTGGCGGCTCACCTCCAACTGCGCAACGCTACGCGCTGCGCGCTGTTAACATCCAGCTGCCCAACACTACAATGGCAGACAACAATGCAAACTAGCCACAGACTGCACACAGCACAGCCAGTGATTTTCATACAGAGCGGTACGTGGCGTTACCAATAAGAAAACCTAAACAGCCTACTTACAACTTGTGTGAAGAAGATGACACGATTAGAAACGATGATGTTGAAGGGGATAGCAATGAATTGTTAGTATTAGGGAGAGAGAACGGATCCCTTCAAAAACAAGAAGAATTATGAAGCAAGGTCCAAAATCAGGCATAGACAAATTGTGTAATATTTTATACCAAAGTAAAGAGTAACACAGGATAGCATCATCTGATAGAGGATAAACTTTTTTATTATCTTTCGTAAAAGGTTTGACATTTATTCCAGAACACAGCAAGCTTGAGGAAAACTGTGAAATAGTGCAAGTGGCTGCTAAATGTAGCCTACAGATTCCTATGACTATGCATCAGCCAGCACATGTGGCACAACAATGTGATTTTCGTCCTGTTGCTTTTACACTGTCCACCAGCTTTCCACAAAAGCGTTTGAAAAGTATCACCCAGCAACCCACTGTCGTGCCTCACCCTCCATCGACCCGACTCATGATAAATAGCACTTACACCCAACGTTCCTCTCAGCCCACTCCAGAAATCGAAAACCAATCCGATAATTTGTCAATGGTGTCCACCAACCGAAAGAATGGTTAAGGACTGCACGTAGTTCATGGAATGAAGTTAATGGCACGATAGAAACCGAAAAATTTGTCAGGATCTGCTCGAAGTGTCCTGTGCAGACAATGAAAGGCTTCTAACTTTTGGGTGGCACCAATGCTTTCTTTTTTGTACTTCACGTTTTTTTATAACAACTGCTGCAGCAACAACAACTACTTCCTCTACAGCGAACGTTCTGTTACTTATAGCTTCTGGCACTTCGGCTCTGTGCGCCGAAGACCGCTGGCAAAAAGCGGAGCACTGCATCCAGATGCACGGCCTCTGGTGTGAAGGGGCCCAAAAACAACTTTCTCGTTTCTAGCCGCGCGGGATTAGCCGAGCGGTCTAGGGCGCTGCAGTCATAGACTGTGCTGCTGGTCCTGCCGGAGGTTCGAGTCCTCCCTCGGGCATGGGTGTGTGTGTTTGTCCTTAGGATAATTTAGGTTAATAGTGTGTAACCTTAGGGACTGCTGACCTTAGCAGTTAAGTCCCATAAGATTTCACACAAATTTGAACATTGTTTTCTCGTTTCAATGAGCTTTCGGAGAGAAATTATGACCCATTGAAGTATTTCAGGTTTATATACATAGATCCCCCTATCTTTATTTCAAAACCGAGCGAGGTGGCGCAGTGGTTGGCACACTGGACTCGCATTCGAGAGGACGACGGTCCAATCCCGCGTCCGGCCATCTTGATTAAGGTTTTCCGTGATTTCCCTAAATCGCTCCAGACAAATGCCGGGATGGTTCCTTTAAAAGGACACGGCTGACTTCCTTCCCCATCCTTCCCTAATCCAATGGGACCAATGACCTCGCAGTTTGGTCTTTTCCCCCAAACAACCCAACCCAACCTTATGTGAAAGAGTACTGTCCAAATAATGTGAGCTCTAACTGCTAGTTTAGCATCTTCACTCAGCAGACCTAGATCATTAGCGTCAAAAGATTTAGTGTCTCGTAGTGTAAGAAAGTGAAATGAAGTAATTATACGATTCAGTAACCATACATCACGACTCATTAAATCTGCGCTTGCTAATTACGCGCATAATGCAACGGATTCTGTTTCAGAGGGTCATGGAGTGCTTCAGCTTTAGCTAGTACTTGATGTCAAGGCCGTGGAAGATACCTGATACGCGCGGGCGGCCCTTGCAACCCGGCAAGTGCCCGTCTGCATGGTGGGCTGTCAGAGGTTTCGTTTCGAACAGATGGTGCAGAAAATGACCTGCGGTCTGCCTCCGGAGTCTAAAAAGCTGGCGGCAGAAGAAGTGCGCTGCACCAGGAGATCCAGTCACTGCGTTCTGTCTGCAGAACCTACCGTTCTCCGGAAAAGACACGAGGTAGCATTTTCCTGACGTCTCGCATAGACTGGGATCCAAAATTAAAACAACAAACCGCTTTTTCCCCGTCCTATGTTTAATTCACAATATAATCACACAAACTGTCAACAGATATCCATACGATCGTGCCATGCACGGAAGATGACATTTCGGTCAAAGGAAAACCACGCCAACGATGACATCAAGGCGTCTGTCAGTGGAGTAGAGTTTGTCCGGTAGTCTCATATCCACAATCGCTGTGTCCACAGTCACAGACGATGGTGCAGTACGGCACAGAGAAGACGCTTACCAGACTCTCCACGGTGGAAGACCACTGTAAGAGTGGAACAAGGACAGTTACGATGTGGCCCGATGGCTTAACATCAATCGTTCTGTTGTTTCTCGGATATGGTGACAGTTTTATAAACCGAAACTGTATCGCGGAGACCAGGGCAGGGCTGACCACGTGTGACGTCAGAAAGAAGGACCGATATTTGGCTGTAAAGGGGCAGGACGGTTTCGTTTTAGCATTGCGTGGCAATTCGCATCGACCTCGCAGCATCCGCTGGATGTGTTATCTCGAGGCAACCGGTGTAGAGAAGTCTTCGACAGCGTGGCCTTTGTTGTCGGAGACCTGCCGTATGTGTACTTCTGACGCGTCATCACAAAAGGAAGCGTCTAGAGTGGAGTCGTCAACATCCCATCTGGTCAGTAGAACAATGGGCCAGTGTTCTTTTCGTAGATGAGACCAGATTTGGCCTGGAGAGTAATTTTCGACGCATTCGCAACTGAAGGGAATGTAGAACATTATACTGAGACCCTAGTATTGTGGAAATAGACCGATATCGGAAAGGACCACTAATGGTGAGGGCAGGGGTTATGTTGACCACTCCTAATACCTCTTCATGAAACTGTACGGGTGAATCGGAAAGGCGTAACTGCTGTCGGATATGGTTCAAATGGCTCTGAGCGCTATGTGACTTAACTGCTGTGGTCATCAGTCCCCTAGAACTTAGAACTACTTAAACCTAACTAACCTAAGGACATGACACACATCTATGCCCGAGGCGGGATTCGTACCTGTGAACGTAGCGCTCGCGCGGTTGCAGACTAGCGCCCAGGACCGCTCGGCCACTCCGGCCGGCGCTGTCGGATATCTTGACGAGGTATTGGGACCTCATGTGCAGTAGTTGTGAGATGCTGTGCGCCCAGCCTTCCTATTGATGGATGATCATGCTCGACCTCATAGAACACGAGTGGCTGGCGTTTTCTTGGAAATCGAAGATACTTTAGACATGGCGTGGCCTGCTCGCTCTACCTGTTGTTGTTGTTGTGGTCTTCAGTCCTGAGACTGGTTTGATGCAGCTCTCCATGTTACTCTATCCTGTGCAAGCTTCTTCATCTCCCAGTACCTACTGCAACCTACATCCTTCTGTATCTGTTCCTCTCTATTTCAATCCAATTGAGCATGTCTGGGATGCACTATGGAGACGGATTGCATCACATCAACGTCCATCAACCACTCTCCAGGACTCGCGAGCAGCTCCGCAGGAAGAATGGGCGTTATTGCCTCAAAGTGAGATTGATGACGTAATTCACGGCATGCTCCGTCGTTGTCAGGCCTCTATTGCTGCCAGCGGTGGTCACACCCCATTGTGAGCACATGAACCAGTTGTCGGAATGTGTGTGCAAATCCGTTAAGTTTTGTGTACTCTTCTGCAAGTTGCACCTGTTTACAGTCTGTTTTCTTTACATTGTTTCTACTTCACTATCACCTGTTTATACCTTTTTGTGGGAAAATAAACGCAACCTTTGAAAGTTTCCTATTTTGCTTTAATTTTTTTTCTGTCTGAAGTGGACTCTATTGAACCGTGATTTATTTTCAAAGAATATTCTTAAGAATTTATTTTATTTACAAGGACATTAACACATTTAATCACACTATGTAAGCATGGAAGTAGTTGCCAAGGAGTAACTGATGAAATCATAACCAAATTTCTTTTCACAAATGGGAATTTTATACACTCTAATAGTGCCTAAAAGTATTTTTTAAAGAAACAGATTTAAAATTATAATCAGACAGCACCCTCTCATAATCAAAGTTACAATTTATTCAGACGCAGAAAGAAACAAGTTTTGACTGTATGAGCTTTTGGGCAGAGAACTTTGCCGCTCCCTTTTGACACGGCCGTAGTTACGACCGCTCACAACAGCCTCTGAAAGACTACACTGGTGCAAATCTGCAACACACCAGATAACTTTAAACTAAGAGTTTTAACAATTTACACAAGCACACAAATGGAAATGGTACAAAACACTAGCAGTTAAAATATTAACCTTGCCACCGAAGGTGCAACTTGATTTTAACTTCTAAGAAAAGTCTTACGGTCAAAGGGTGGCAACTTTACATACTAAAATGATCATTTAAATAAAAGCCCATGAAATGCAATCTTATATAAAATTCTACAAGGTTGGCCAAACAATAATTAAGATGCCCTACAATACACAGATACCGCCTCTCAAGATCATAGGCAATAATATCAAAGTTTCCAAAGGTCAAAACATATTTCAGGTACTAGGCCGTTACACTCCAAGCAATAAATTCGTTAACACACCAAATCCGACAAACATGACAGAGACAGCTACTAACGTACGGTAGATTGATAGGGAGATTACCGAACAACCCGAACAGCAGGTTGCTCTAACCCGCCCCTACTTCACAAGGGAAAAACGGACCACCCGATTTAAAACAACCACCTTCCCGCGGGTGGGCAAGCGGAAAAGTATGGTGGGACGACCCCAAAGCAAAACGGCTGGTGACCTCACCCAGAAAACAAGTAGAATTTAACAAGAGTAAATCAAACAACATATCACCAATCACTTAACTTCTAATAAACTGTGATTTCTCTAGAAGACCCGGCGCAGCACCCCAGAGACGCTCTCCCGAACCGTCCGCTGCCAGCCGCTTCAACGGAGGCAGGAAGGCGCGCCGATCTCCCGTCTCACGGCGTCGCAGCTCGCACCGACCAGATCGATGTCGTGGGTTGACTCCTGTTGGTCTCGTGTCGACCGCGAAGTCACTACCCCTCGCTATACGCCGCAGCCCACTGGACTCACGTGGCGACCTCACATGCGCCGACGCTCAAGACGGACAAGTCATCTTGTGTCTCAGTGCGCGACCGACCAACCGATCGATCCAACAGCCAATGACCATCGCCTGAGCAAACTCGAGCAGACTGGCGGCCTAACGCACAACTCAGATGCAGGAACTAACCCCCGACCGGGCGACTACTCATTGAGTTCTCTTACTGGCGGAGTGGAAAGACTCTCATTTTGTCGGCTTTAAAGGTTGATCCGAACGACAGACATACTAGCACTCCGAACGACAGACAGACACTAACTGCCTGACAAATGCGGACGAGAGACAGACTAACAAGCTGGGGACGAGAGACTGACCCAGGCTGACCGACTGGCGAGCTCATAGCGCCCAGTAAATGCACGTGAACAGGCAACCTTTCCCCTTTCCCACCAGAGGAGACACCAAAGCTGCGATTGAAACAGCGGTTCCACCGCCAGAAACGGAGGGCGACTGCTTCACACTACGCGCTGCGGCCCGCTCTTCAAAACAGCAATTTTTACCACGGCTCAGGTCCTATATTGAAAATTTCGCAAGGGGAATAATATCCAATTAATGTTCAAACAAATAACTCACGTGTTTATGTAGTGGAGGAAAACGTCAAATATTGACCCCGTACAGCTAAAAAGTCAAGACAGCTTAAGTCAGCGTGGTATAGTTGCACTGCGTCTCTGTCACAACCACGCAAATGATTCTGTTTGCATGGCGACGTCACAGAAGATTTTTCTTTTATTCCTTGCCGTCACCGTACAATCATTCTTCACATTTGTGCAATATCAATCCTCAAGGCTGTCCTACTACGCACTTCCTTAATCGATATTTACAAAAAAATGAGAGTATGAATAAATAGTTACAACATGACACCAGTAGAAACTACTTATAAGCTAACCATGCATAAATAAGAAGACAATGAGAACCACAGCATTAAACAAATATCTAAACATAACGTGCAAAGTATTTCTATATAGTTAGATTACGCACATTTAAATGCTTGAACGTCACATTTAATACTAGTTCACTCTTTTGGGTTGACAGCAACACTGAAGCCAGTTTTAGAAAGGGCACCTCTGGGATGCCGATTCTGGGATAAAAGATTTCTGTTGTGTCTTGTATCTGGTGTACGAAAATAGTAGATGGTTCACGTCTTCTTCTACACGGCGTAAATTCTATAGAGGAGATTCCTTTAATCATATGCCCAACAGGTGGGATGGAAATTAATCGTGGTTATGAACCATCTGCTTCTACGAGTATTCCTGTCAGCAAACGAAGGCGATAATGCTATTGTAGGTGGCAGTCGTCCGTAATGTACTCCTTTCGAGCTCATGGTCCAGTCCCATCGCGTCTGCCAGTCATTCCTCGCTGTTTCGTTAATGAACCTCATCATTTCTATGTAATAATGTTTATCATTTAGGATTACGTCTTAGTACATTGCACGGTTTGCGGCAGCCGTTTACTCTTTGATGTTCAAAGATGAAAACAGCACTGCTAAGTTTCAGAGGTTTTCCCTTACCCTATGGAGTACAAGCTCTAAAATCTAACTGGCGTAGCTTGAGACTGTGAGAGGTGCTACACTCTCGAAAACTGAACATGAAACAGCGCTCTAGTTTTAATTTTCTTGCTCTGTGGGCAAGCTCATTGCATGGTTTTATCTCAATTAAGTAAGGAAATGGTTGTTTCCACTAGTTTCAAAACTTTCGAAGGTTTGGGTTCTGTGTTTTACTATAGATCACAAGTTAGAAGCAGTCGTCATATGAACATTTTCCTTCCATTTTAAGTGTATAGCAAGCTTCTAAAATACATTCACACCCATTGATTTTGTTTGCAGCCCGTACATAGCCCCAAAGATGGAAACACGGATTTGTCTGAACTCCGACTACTTGTCGAATCTTAGTCTGTTTTCCGAAATGTCTAAAAATAAATTACGTTCCGAAGAGTAAAACACGAGGCTACCCCTAGTAAAAACACTACGAGCCATAAGGGAAAAGAAAATGACTCTGCTTCAGGTAGAAAATCTTTCTGTGTAGCTCGAGGTACGTTACCACATTTGAGCCAAAACTTAAAGAAGTCAAAGAAGAGAGGAAAAAGAAATCCGAAGTAGAGGTTCTCAGAAAACAGAAGGAGACTAAACTTGAAAATAATTCGTTGTTGAAGCAACTATTTTTGACGCACTCTAACTGATAGAGATTTACCTGTAAGGAAAGGGAAGACTTATAATGAAGATGCAGCCTGCCTTTTCTGGGAAGGAAGTTTTCACATAGAAAAAAAATGTGAGCTGTGGGTAATGTGAATAATATAGAATATTGGACACCTAACGATTGTGCTACAACAGACACACGTATTTACGTCTGCCACTTTTGTAAATAGGTTCAAGAAACTTACGGAGCTTTACATTTTTAAATTTTAAAAATACTCAAAATTTACTATATTGCATTGTTTTGAAATTATGTTGGATTAATAAATTGATATTTCTTCAATTACGTTAGTCTTATTTATTTTTCTAAACTTTTTATACGGGTACATATCAGAAAACTTCCAATTTTGGCATATTTTGAAAAATACTTCGTATAAAAGTTTAGTTTATATTATATATACCATAAAGAAATGAAATATTAGTGTTTGTAGTTACTTTTGTGTTTATAATTAATTTTACATGAACTACAGATGAAAAAGGAAACGGTGGCCGAAATTTGGGCATTTTCCTTTATTTTTTTGTTAAATCAAGAAATACTGTGCCAGTGAGACTGTTGGACAAGCTTATTTAAAACAAAAATTACATTACGTTTGGTGTCGTAACTTATGCTCCAATGCCATTCGGTTTCTCGCATTTATTTTTATTGCTACAATCGTTGAAAACTCTTCTTTCTCAAATTGTGCTGTATGAAAACGCTATTTTAAGCTTCAGTACATTAAAACTAATCAGTTCATGGTTTTAGTTCCCAGTACACAATATGCGAATGATTTACTTTCTCACTTGCAAATTGTGACTAATGGATCGACCATTTTTAAGGACTAATATACACTCCTGGAAATTGAAATAAGAACACCGTGAATTCATTGTCCCAGGAAGGGAAAACTTTATTGACACATTCCTGGGGTCAGATACATCACATGATCACACTGACAGAACC
This sequence comes from Schistocerca piceifrons, assembly GCF_021461385.2. NCBI lineage: Eukaryota > Metazoa > Arthropoda > Insecta > Orthoptera > Acrididae > Schistocerca > Schistocerca piceifrons. The sequence continues at coordinate 324,378,747 of NC_060140.1, forward strand.
ACATGCGCATAGACACAGGCAACAGAGCATGCACAATGTCGGCACTAGTGCTGTGGATATCCACCTTTCGCAGCAATGCAGGCTGCTATTCTCCCATGGAGACGATCGTAGAGATGCTGGATGTAGTCCTGTGGAACGGCTTGCCATGCCATTTCCACCTGGCGCCTCAGTTGGACCAGCTTTCGTGCTGGACGTGCTGACAGCGTGAGACGACGCTTCATCCAGTCCCAAACATGCTCAATGGGGGACAGATCCGGAGATCTTGCTGGCCAGGGTAGTTGACTTACACCTTCTAGAGCACGTTGGGTGGCACGGGATACATGCGGACGTGCATTGTCCTGTTGGAACAGCAAGTTCCCTTGCCGGTCTAGGAATGGTAGAACGATGGGTTCGATGACGGTTTGGATGTACCGTGCACTATTCAGTGTCCCCTCGACGATCACCAGTGGTGTACGGCCAGTGTAGGAGATCGCTCCCCACACCATGATGCCGGGTGTTGGCCCTGTGTGCCTCGGTCGTATGCAGTCCTGATTGTGGCGCTAACCTGCACGGCGCCAAACACGCATACGACCATCATTGGCACCAAGGCAGAAGCGACTCTCATCGCTGAAGACGACACGTCTCCATTCGTCCCTCCATTCACGCCTGTCGCGACACCACTGGAGGCGGGCTGCCCGATGTTGGGGCGTGAGCGGAAGACGGCCTAACGGTGTGCGGGACCGTAGCCCAGCTTCATGGTGACGGTTGCGAATGGTCCTCGCCGATACCCCAGGAGCAACAGTGTCCCTAATTTGCTGGGAAGTGGCGATGCGGTCCCCTACGGCACTGCGTAGGATCCTACGGTCTTGGCGTGCATCCGTGCCTCGCTGCGGTCCGGTCCCAGGTCGACGGGCACGTGCACCTTCCGCCGACCACTGGCGACAACATCGATGTACTGTGGAGACCTCACGCCCCACGTGTTGAGCAATTCGGCGGTACGTCCACCCGGCCTCCCGCATGCCCACTGTACGCCCTCGCTCCAAGTCCGTCAACTGCACATACGGTTCACGTCCACGCTGTCGCGGCATGCTACCAGTGTTAAAGACTGCGATGGAGCTCCGTATGCCACGGCAAACTGGCTGAAACTGACGGCGGCGGTGCACAAATGCTGCGCAGCTAGCGCCATTCGACGGCCAACACCGCGGTTCCTGGTGTGTCCGCTGTGCCGTGCGTGTGATCATTGCTTGTACAGCCCTCTCGCAGTGTCCGGAGCAGGTATGGTGGGTCTGACACACCGGTGTCAATGTGTTCTTTTTTCCATTTCCAGGAGTGTATATAGTCACTACCAGCCGTTCGCCAAGTGTCGTTAATTTTTTGATCAAAATCAAATTTTAGGATGTTGCCTTTGCGTAGTTCAGGAAAGTGTACTATGGCTCGAATTCCACTATTTGAGAATATACTTTCATTCGCCGAAAATAGATTTGGAACCCAAGCATTTACTTGCCAGTTTTCCAAGACAGATATAATAGTTTCTAATATAATTTGTTGCTGGTAGTAAGTGCTGCCTGCTATGCAGACAAGTAAATAGACTATAACAATCGCCTGGAGTGCTTTTTGCAAGCTGAACATTTTCGAAACTATGCTTCCAATGTGTCTGAAACTGAAAGTTTATACTCAGTGAGCACTGTTTTCAATTAAGGTACTGCGACGCGGGCTTCAAAACCGGCAACAATTCAAAAATTGAGAATTCTCAGCTGGACCTTTTTGTTTATACCTGCGCTGTAGTTTATTACTGCCTGGTATAGGACATAAGTGGTAAAGCATGAACTATTTGGCGTTCGTTGTTCATTATTGGCTGTATGAAAATCTATTATATCAAAAAGACAGTCGCCTCGATTCCCCCCCCCCCCCCCCCCCGCCCCACAACACCTTTAGTTAATAATAGATGTGTTCAGAAATAGATGAATGTGTATTAGAGATTTCCCGTTTCGCGAACAGACAGTGCATGTGTTAATGATTATATAAAGAACATTAATTACTGTAACGATGATCTATGATGCGAAAGACACCGAATTAAAACAGGTATATGTATTTCCCACATATATTGTCAGCTCCAGAGAGCAATAATTCCATTTATTTTAAAAACTGAGAGTCACGAGCATTGCCTTGTAAAACTCCCTGTCGTTAGAGCTGGACATCCTATGACGAAGTAATTATGTAAAAACATAATACTTCCGTATTATTAACCCTATTTGCACATTTTTTTATTCCATCGTATTTGACCTCCAGAATTTAGATTACAAAGTAAAAAAAAAATCAGAATGACGATTTACGAAATACTGCTAAAATACTCGTACTATCACCTGATTGCAGTACTGGTGTTATAATAAAGAATTGTTCTCTTCATCCAGATTGTTATACAGAAAAAAAACCTGCCTCTACGGTCAACATTTTGGCCTGAATCAGTTTTAATATGACAGCAAGATAAAAAGTGCTCTGCCTGGCAGCGAAAGAACGTTTAGTTCAATAACGCAAATAATTCTGCTGTAGTGTCATTTTTATGCCAGTGTTCAAAAATTTGTCCGGTATGTAGATTCCTTCCTTTACGAACGTAGGACTACTTCATAAGTAATGCGACGGATTGGAAATGGTCAACCATTTCTATACAGTTGGAAATCAAGAAGATGACTTCTTGTGACCTTTAGATGTGAGCTACAGATGAATTTCTCTTAGCGATGAGACCGTAAAACAAATAATTTTATGGCGATACTTTACTCCAGTTCAAACACTTTAACGTGATACGACTGTTTTAAAAAGGTGAGTGACCAAAATTGTTTTGAATCTTGGCTTACGTTATTTCACAACGTGTATCAAAGACATATCTGTGCCTTGTCGCAATGGCATGTCGCAATCTTTTCATTTTGCACTCTCTTTTCCTAATTAAATAATAAGTATGATTAAAATATTTTGTACACCAAATTTCCTTTTCGTCCCCAATTTTTTATTTGAATGGGGTATTTGTTGCTGTAGAGAAATGGCATAATTTTGTGTCTGATAGTGTATTCATATTCACTGCTGTTGAAATTTTAATATATAACTGACTGACAACTATAACTTGCATGCGTCGTATTTCAAATTTTGATAGAAATCATTGTCTAGAGCATACAATTTTACTTTCTTTTATGTAGGTCTGTAAAGGAAGTGCCTAACATTGGTTACAACAATGCAAAGAAAAGAAGTATTTATGAAGAAAATGAATGCTTTAATTCTTAATAAACAAGAAAAGTTGTCCAGAACGTTCGTGCTCAGTCCATGCATCGAAGTCTCTATGCATAATGTGAATATTCTTCGTGTCATTCAAAAACGTTATGTTTGCAACTGTGAGTATTATTGTAACTTTTCGGAAATTCGGACGAAGAAAAATGAGGTCTTCAAGACGTTGTCTAACTTCTCAGGAGCAGTAGTTTACGGTTATGCTTTTTTGTGTCGTTCTTACAAGAATAGTTTGTTATTAGCGCTATACACCTACACTTTCACATATTTGCACACTGTAGTGACTGCCAGATTGTCGCCGTTCTCTTCCAGTCATCTCTTCCTTAGCTACGAAGAAACACATTATATTTAGTTCTGACAAAAGTAGGGCAACACCAGCAACTGACGTAACTCACCAAAAGGAGTCGGTGTATTTCTGGGTGCCCATCTTGATAAAGCTTCCCAAACAGCTACGAGTAAGTTCAACTTCTGCTCATCGCATCGGTTTCGGAAAAAAGCACATTGGATAATTTTAATTAGGGAAAAGGTGCTGACTGCATAAGAGAAGTGAGAATAATGTGTATTCAATCACAGTCATCCTGTATGCTTCTCTTCAAAGGCCAAGGTATTCTATCTGCACAAGGTGTGACTAAATTCCCTTTTCAGACGTTGAGGACTTGTAGTGGAGACCAATATGGTTAAATTTAGCATAGAAATTCAAGTCCGGGAAACTACCGTTTTCCCAGTACACGGAACATACCACAAAACACGTTCAGATCTTCCGCATTTTCGGCACCACTGACTAGGGTATAACGTATATCATTCGCCGATCAGCTGATGTCCCATGCCACAACAGGTTTGTTTACATATCATTCAGCTGAGTTTGTGGTGGCCCGATAGCTTGGCCTGCACACGCACCCGACTTAAACCCGCTGGAGTACTACCTGTGGGGTCACATTAAATCCTTGACTTACGAGTGGCGCATGTAACGGCTGGGGTGGATGCCGGAGTACCAAGGACTGGCGATCTTTTGTACAGGATCATGTATCTGTGTTGACGTCGGTGATCTTCCATCGATCCCAACTTGTACGTGGACCCAGAGTCAACGTTTGTTGTATGTTGAATTTAGCGGGAAAATGGTACGTTCCGGACATGAGTTCCTGTACTAAACTTAACTTTCTTAGTTCCCAACGCAAGTGCTCAGAGTCTGTAAAAAGGATTTAGTTATACCCTGTACATATCGTGCTGGAACTTCTCTGAAAAATGAGACAAAAAGAATGCAGTACTCATACTAAAGCTCACAGAGGTACGATAACTGGTCCAATTCTTTGATCATATGCCAGATGATGTTCAGATTCTGACAGGCTGCAAGTTACTAGTAGTTTTTATATTTAATCCGAACCAAATTTTTCCGTACATCATCTCCAATCTAGAGTCGAACATTAAACACAGGCAATGGGTATAATGTAGTCGACAGAGATATTACTTCGTGCCAAATTTGTGTTCAGTTGTAAGACCTGTCGTGAAAAGCAATAACACATTATTTTTTATTAGATTTAAGCCGTTGAATTATTTATTAATCTGTATACGCACAATCGATACATATAGTTTACTGACTCTCCCATAGCAATCGAGCAAACGATTTGAGGAATATATAAGCAAATAACTGACTATATGTGGTTATTATTAGTACAAAGTTCACGGGGCTCCAGCCGGGCGAGTTTGTAAAAAGGGGCAACAATTCGACGAGTGTCACTCGTCGTCTTCGTTTTTATCCGTCATTTATATTCCTCCCATATGATAAAAGCCAGGTTACCACTCTTCAACTGTGAAGAAAAAATACATAAAACATACTGTAGCATAGTATCTGGACGGAGTGGGGTTGTGCAGGTATGGACTCATGTTAAAGAATTTATTAAACATAAAATCCTCTTCTTGAAACCTAGGAATGATGACAAACCAAAACTTACTTTACAGCTAAATACAGTGCTTGAAGAGAGGGTTCAAGAAGAAAATAGCAACATTGGATACCTTAAACACGATGAAAATAAAACAAACCGACTGCACGCCAGCAAATAGAATAAGGCCAATAATATTTTACAATAATATTTTCTAGTAATATTTTACAATATCTCGTCCCAGGACACAGACAGAAAAGTGACAAAATTAACTACTGTAACTAAACTGCAGAGCGGCAAACTAGAAGACTAATTTAATTAGCTACTTACATTAGCACTCAGCTAAATCTAGATCTAAGACCACTCCTATCACCAACTAGTCACTAAATCACGGCTATTATCCATCATCTACAAGATTACCTACGTAAGTAGTTGTCAACATACAACAACCGCAACGCACTCTACTCTACCGACGGACCTTAAATGTGTAACGTTGCTGATCATCCGCTACACTCGGTGCACATTCCTTACTTTTCATCGAACACTATGCTGCATCACTAGACCAACCGAAGTATTGCTGTCGGCCACAAAAGTACCGAACTGGTGCTCCTCTTGTAAGCTCCTTTCTGTCTCTCTACTGGTATTAACATGAATAATGAGGATGAAAGGAATGGAAGGAATGGGAGGAAGGAAATAATGACTTCCAGTGCACTGCGGTAATGCAGCGACGAGAGCTGAAAGTTTGTGCCGGATTGGGATTCGAACTCGGATGCTCCGTTTCTCTAGAACGGGTGCTCCAACTGTCTCGGCCAACCAGACAGGCTTTCCATCAGCTCCAAATTCCCATCTCCACAACGCAGTGACCTCTGCCCATTAACCCGCTACTCATAGATTTCTGATTGGCGTATCAGTTCGGACGTTGGTTTGGCATCTACACTGAACGTTTTTCATTAAACAGCCGACGCGCCCATAGAGTTACAGGCATGAACGGTGTCTGTTATACTGAACAATGGGAGTGAAAAGAATGGAAAAGAAAGGGGATGGGAAAGAGACAGGAAGGTAATAATGACTTCCATCCACAGAGGGCATTGCGGCAATGCAAGGGCGAGAGCTGAAAATTTGTGTCGGACCGGTACTTGAACCCAGATGCCTAGCTTCTCTAGGTATGTCCATCAGAACACACACGACTCATATCCTCGTGGTGTTCATTGCAAATTAAGATATTGAAGTATCTTGAAATCTACATATTGGATCAAGAAATGTTGTAATTCCAATTTGTTTGCCTCGGAAGGGAACATCCAACGATATCACATACAACCCGCTAACCCGCCCCATGCGTGGGTGGCAGGGGACAACTTTGAAACTTTCAATGGGAACCCCCGTTTTTTTGTTTTGTTTTTGTATTGCGGATTACGACTGTACGGGATCTACATACGTTTTGCCTGAAGCATTTTCGCCGTTTCTCCACACATGGCGCTGTAATCAGAGGAATGGAGATGGGTACACAGTCGTATTTTACAACATGCTACTCAATGTCCCTTGAATATCTAACGGCACGTGGGACCCCATCTCCAAGCTGCGAGGGTATGACAGCCCAGTCTTCCGTAATTTCTAATTGAACGTCCCACTCGCAACGTTCTATCCCTCCGACATATCAACAGGGGACTACTCGACGCGCCACCGTGGCCGAGTAGCGAACTACGACGTATAATAACAAGCAGTTCATTGCGACCGGAGCTCGCGTATTCCAGACATAGAATAGATAGCGGCTCTAAACATTGCAATACCTTCTCAGTCTTTATTGCCTGCACACCTACCTATCGTTTGGAGGACAAACGTGCAAAAGGAGGATGAATGCTGCAATCAAAGAGGAAAAAATTGAAATGATTCTGATTTATGGAGAATGTAGGAGACATGTTGAGATTACTGCTGCCCTTTGTGTCGAGTTTTTTTCCAGAGGAAGCTCGCTCTCGTGCGATCTTTCATAAGGTTGTGAACGTCTTTATGTCAGATGGCAGCGTTCAGACCAGCGAAATGAAACGAAGGAAACGCGTTACAGAAGGAGTTAATGAAATGGCTGTACTAACGGTTATGCATCATAACCCACGGATAAGCGTCCGGCAATTACACCGCGTCTCCGGTATGTCCATAGGTGGTATTGTCACAATACTGCACAGTCATAAGTATCATCCATTGCACGTGTCACTGCATCAAGAACTTCAAGGCACCGAGTTCCAAAATCTAGTAGTGTTTTCTGAATTGGCTGTCCGCCCCTGGTGGATGTGTGGTCAGCGCATCGGAATGTCATATCTAACGGCCCGGGTTCGATTCCCGGCTGGGTCGGAGATTTTTACCGCTCAGGGACTAGGTGTTATGTTGTCCTTCTCATCATAATTTCATCCCCATAGACACGAAAGTCGCCGCAGTGGCGTCAAGTCGAAAGACTTGCACCAGGCGAACGGTCTACCCGACGGGAGGCCCTAGCCACACGGCATTTCCATTTCTGAATTGGCTCGTTAAGAAATACAAACGACGCCAACGATCATTGCCAAGGTACTGTTTTCCAATGAGTCTAAATTCACTAACCATGGTAGCTTAACCGGCATAACATGCATTACTGGGGCGTAGACAATCCCCACTGGCTTTATCTGTTTGACCATCAGCGTCCTTGGTCGGTTAACGTATGTTGTAGCATTATGGGGAGAAAACTCATTGATCCGTATTTTAATGACGTCACGTTCAATGGACGCAGATATTGAACGTTTTTAGAACATGAATTGTCGGTACTACTGCAGGATGTTTTCCTTAACATTCGACAACGTATGTGGTTTCAGTATGACGGTTGCCCAGTGGATTACGAAACTGAAGCATAGAAGGTATTAGTCCGTGTTTACATAGGTCGTTGAATCGGCAGAGGTTGCCTTATTAATTGGTCGGCTAGGTCGCCGGATTGTTTTCTGTGGAGATATTTAAAAGATAAGGTGTACCGGCAAGACATGGTCGACCGCGTCAGAAACGCCTGTGGTGACATTCTCAAAGATATGCTTCTGTTGTCCTATGTACGGCCATGTGAGAAGCCGACCACAGTCTATTGGAGTTGGCCGTACGAATTTTGAACACTTACTCTAATTGGGAAAACGGAGTAGGGTTCGCCTAGAGCCACGGACACAGTAGTGCATCGAATAGTCCCCTGTTCGATATTTCGGAGGAACACAATGTTGCGAAGGGGTTTCCAATTAGAAGTTATGAAATACTGGTCTGTGCTATACTTGCATCATGCAGGTGTGGTCCACCTGCCATTGGATAGTTAAGGGCCATTGAGGGGCATGTCGTAAATAACGATTGTGTACCCATCTCCATTCCTCCGATTACAGCGCCATCTGTTTAAGTGTGGATGCACAGCGAATGTCCGAACTCCCGTGGGAATGAGAAATCTGCAATTAGGAATTTAACGGGCGGGGGTCGTTGCGGTGTGGCGAGAAGGAAATTGGGTTTTTGGGTCTGACGGCAAGTGTGTCTGGATGGCTGAGGCGGATACGGCTACCATTTTAGAGAAACGGAGCATATGTGTTCGAGCCCGGTGCGGCACAAATCTTCAACTCTCGCCCCTTGAGACTGGTAGTCATTATTTCCTTCCTATCTACTGGAATTGCCGTCCTCTCGCCTGAGAAAAGACACTGATCATATCAATGGGTTGTTCGTGTCCACACACCAGCCATGGCCCACACTATCTATTAATGAGGTCCCATAGGCAGGTACTTGGCGTAGCAGCTTGGAGGAGTTTTTGTTCTCCACCAACTCTGACTCCAACTGCCCTGTGGGCAATCATCAGACTGCATGGGGGCTGTGCTTAATGGACGCACAACAACAAGAACAAGCCCTGTTGTCTGCACGACAGCTCTACTTGGACGTTCCTTGCCGTCACCAGATGAAGTTTATCCCCGCTGCCATTTGCAGTCCAAGATCCGACTGCTCTGTCCAGCTCGCCCGCTAGACAGTGCAAGACTCCGGCTTGCCAGGCTCGGAGTAGGGCCAGCAGAGACGACGCCGACGACGGCCCCTGTCCAAGTACAAGCACTTGCGAGAGCAGTGCTAACGTGGCAGGCTGGGCAAAGCAGGAAACAAATTCATGGCACAATTCACTCCCCCCCCCCCATCCACGCAACCTGAAAAACGGGTCTCCACCCCTGCACACAGACTGCAGTTTTAAAGCACATGAAAATGAAAATATCAGAACCAACGATGCACCACACGCCCGAAACATGTCATTCTGACATATAGCCATTACACAAATACATTATCAAAAATATTAGACGCTGATCCTGTTTTCCTGTCTCGACCGATGACTGGCAATACCCTGCGTTGCGCCAAACAGAAAGAAAATACCCGGCCAAAAACCGAACAACTGACTAAGTAAAACTGCAATGAAGCTCAAAACAAACTCTGGCGAAAGTGACAACCTAGCAGTGTACCACCGGCTATCCAGCACGTAAGATTCAGTTAACACGCCACTAATCAAGTTTTTATCCCAGTCATATTCTACAATAATACAACAGCCCCACCCTAGTTTCCCGTCAACAACTTCAAATACATCATTAATACCATTCACGTTCTGTTTGGCTTTAGCTAGCAACCAACTGTAATCTTTCCTCTCCTTCGTACTTCCTGTTACTGTCCACAAAAAAGCAAAGTCTTTTATGATCAATTTGAGAGGAGGAATATTACAATACACTTTCTAGTTTACTTTTCTTTTCGTGTAGAATTCGCTTCAGTTCTACTTCTCTAGGAGTCTGAATCTTGAAGCTGCAATTCTTACAATTTAGATCCTCATTGTTGAACTGATGTTAATAAATTTGAAAAAAGTTGTTGTTGAATTTTTATCGTCACGTTAATACATTTTGTCACGGTTTAGCATATCACATAGTCTTTTGAATTTTTACATTAGCAAAGCCGAAATTACGCTCTTCGCCCAAAATACAAAAATAAGTCCGACCACATCAGATGCATGCTTACTACTACTTCCCTCTGCGGTAGTAATATTCTGAAGGGTTTACAAATCTTCTTGACAAAATAATTTCTACTAGATTCGATTATTATTTCATAAATGAACCCAGAAATAAACGTAATTAACAGTACTAGATTGCGTAATTAATAACAGAAATTTTAAGTGTGCCAAATAATTCGTAATTTCAAATGTTTCTAAAAAAATTTTACCTGTACATTCACAACTAGTGTTTATCGATTATGACATCCAGAATAAAGTAATTCCTTTTCGTAAAGTTAGCTTGACATATAACATACTGTGTATAAAATTATATAAATGTTTTTAGAGAAGCAGCTGAGATAATATTGACCTGCCCAAAATTCGAAAAATACTAGTATCGACAACTACTGTTGAGAAAAAGTAATGCTAGAGGAGGATGTCCCTTTACACAACGCACCTGGCCTTGGTAAGATGAATCACATTCCAAGAACAGCAAAACTAACTCAAACTCAAAGATGAGCAACCAAGTAATACTAATCTCATTAATAGCGTCATTGCTCCCTCCACTGTCCAATACATTGGCTCACCAATGAGTGACAAACCTGCTACTGGAACATCTTTTCCACTATTCTTGAAGAGTCCTGGCCACATACCGGCACCTCATCTGAGAGCCCTCTTTGCATAACCGCACCCAGATGTCCCTAGTGGCCATATCTGCAATAGAATATGAGAAGACAAAATTCTCCTTGAAAAATTGAAGTTTTATGGGTCTAATGATACAGCTAATCAATGCATTACGTCATATATAACCAAAAGAATGCCGTAAATAGTACTTAGAAATTAAACCAATCTAGTCCGAGGACATTATTCTGACTGGGGAGGAATCATTCATTGGGCTCCTCAAGCCTCAGTCAATTGTTTCATGTATGTAAGCGATCTTCTTTCTAATATTCAACAAGCAAAATTAGTTCTTTTTGCAGATGACACTAGTATTGTAATCAGTCCAAGCGTATATACAAAGAGAAGACAAATGGTAAACATGTTCTTAAAGGTATTATTGTCTGCTTCCCTGCAAATTCTCAACTTTTTAAAAAATACAACTTATTCGAGTCTACATATTTAGGGTTGCTACTACACTAATGATAAAATAATAGGGTGGAAACTTCGAAATTCTTAGGTGTACATACTAATGAGAATTCAAACTGAAAAAAAAGTTTTGGAATTCCTAAAACACCTTAGTTCAACCACATTTGCAATTAAAATCATCGAAAATGTTGGGGAGATACAATCAAGTAAGATGACCTATTTTGCGTATTTTGTCATTCAGTAATGTAATATGGACTAATCTGGGATAACTCATGTTTAAGACAGAATGTCTTCATTGTTCAAAAATGTACTGTAAGAATAGTATGTGATGCTCATCCATGACATCTGTCTAGGGAGTTAAGCATTCTGACTATTACTTCATAGTATATTTATCCCCTCATAAAGTTAGTTGTAAATAATCCACTATAGTTTAGAAGGAACAACAGTGAGCATAATTACAATATCAGAAGGAAAAATAGGATTCGTTATTGCACATTAAGGTTGTCTTTAGCATAAAAAGGAGAGCACAATGCTGCAAATAAAGTTTTTGATAACCTGTCCAGTGGTCTGACAGACAGGAAAGTAAAATTTGAAAACAAATAGTAAAAGTTTCTCCTTGATAATTCCTTCTGTATCGTAGAAGAATTTCCATTATTGTAATGTGTAAAAGGTGGTGGATAGGAATGACTAACTCACATCTTTATGTTAAAAAAATGAAGGAAAGAATAGCTTATAAATGTTCTGCACATATTGTAAAATGACAAGATGTTGCCACCATACATTTAATGTTCTGAAAATTCTTTTCCATTTATATTCATATTAGATCACTCTTTATGATGCACTGTTTCCAGAAGTTAGAGCCATTACAGCTCAGCACTGACAGAAATGGCGACGTGGGCTACACATTCCTCAGAGGAACTGGGAAGAGACTTGTCACGTTCTGCAGAGGTGGACGTTTACTGCCCTGAGAGTGAGCAGAGTAAAGAGGCGGTAGTTTATGATGTTGGAGGCTGCAGAATCCCTGTAGCGTGGACAGTACGGGCAAGAAGTTGCACTCTGTTGGAACAAAAACAATTCAGAGTAGTGTAGTTAATGAAAGAACGTCAGGGGCAGAATAAGGTAAAAATACATTCTTTTAGTGTGAAGGAATGTGACGGATAACAAGCAGGGTCACGAGGTCATCTCCGAGGAATCTTCCCACAGCAAGCGCCTGGATATGCTTCCCACCAAAAGAAGAGACGTATATTTAGTTGGCGGAGTGCTAAGGATGTAAGAGGGGAAATGGAAACATCCAGAAAATTTTCTGAAAAGTATGAACTTCAGACGATTAGTTGGCAGATTGATGGCCCGTGTAATGGGAGGCAATGTTTTTGTAATGGCTGCTGTGATTCGCTGCCTGAAAGGAAAAGTAGACGCTGCATGTCCAGGAGGGAGCAGGCATATGGCGTGGAAGGGCATTTCCCTGTGGGGATCGATTGAAGACACGTCCCTCTCAACGGATAAGCTGGCGGTTAGGTTCTGAGAACTACTGCTTTCACCACAAGGAGCACATGAAATCATTTCCCTGTGAACAGAGCTGTTATTTTGTGCTCTCGACTGACGATTCTTCACCTCTCTGTGCTGTCTGCCTTGTTATGGAAAAATATTGAGTCGAATTTATGTTCCTGGTTAGTGAGAAAACAAAAATCTTAACACGTGTTCTGTTTTGTACAGAAGTAATTTCAGCCGTAGGAGCTTTCAGACGACATACTGCGTCCACTGTGTAGACAGAGAACTGCAGGTACACCACGCACAGTATCTGCACAGCAGCCAACGCCCCAGCATGTGGATCATCGGAGAGGTACAACTGCTGTCTGTACTTCAATAACTGACATGCACACTCCGGTTCAGCGGCTAGGGAAACACAGTAAATGTGTTGTGTTCCATTTGCTTGTCGTTTGAGCTTTTCCTGAAAGTGCCAGTCAGCATGTGGTCTCACCACTAAACAGTATCAGCCAACTTTGTGTCCGTCTAGTTAAGGGAGGGGGGGGGGGGGGTACATTTTAAAGTTAGTCAAACATATGTTCTGCCACTCTCGATATTACAATTAGACTAGATTCTGTCATTTTGTACCTCATATTTATACAAATTTTTGCTCTCTCCATGTTTTTTGAGAATAAATCATTTATGGTATCCCAGTTGAGATTAATTATGGTACCATCCAGATAGCAATGATTGGTTTGAGGTGCTAAACTGGAGTGAAGAAAAACCACAACGGCAAACTTCGTTTCATGGAAATACCTAGGTGTAGATTGTCAGTGGCAGGGACGGTTTTTATCATTTGTAGTCGTGAGAGCTCCATTGCAGAGACAACATTAGGCAACCACACATACACATGCTATGCTATAAGTCACAAATTCTACGGAGGTTTACATAAAATAATGTCCACCCTTGTCCAGGATATTACGCAAAGTCGGAGCTTTTGTAAGTAGTTGGGAACTTATCTTTCAGCTCAGAAATTGTTGTTGACCTAGTTTGTAGGACTGTCCAATAGCCCAGTGAAAAATTAGATTTCAAAGGTATAGAACTACAGCTATCTTCGTTACAGTTGCAATTTGTGGATTGTAAATTTACTTGGTAGAATTAATTGTATGTGTTCTGCGGCGCTCTACTCTTATGTTTTCTTTGGAATTTTTTTTAGATGGGTTCTGACCCCATACATTATTTTTTTGTTCTTTTTATTGGACATTAAGTTATTGTTTCATTACCACGGAATTTCGTGTAGCTCAATGATAGAAAGTTAGAACGCTGCAGTGTGTCGGTAACAAACAGAGACCGTGAGACGCATTTAAAGTACAGATAATGAGTAGTAATTCATATGTTTTATGATTATTTTAATTATTTGTATATATGTGAGGAGAGCAGAAAGCTGTGTTGATACTGACGCGAAGTAAAGCACGTAACGCTAGTCAGCAAAATAAATCAGGAAACAGCGATAAAATGACGCAATCACGTGACGTACAAAAAATAGTTTGGGCGATGCGCACAGTATCAGTCCGGCTGGACAGTCAGGTCCAGAGAACGAGTTGCAGTATGCAGGATGCTGGTTACGATAACGCAGCGGAAGGCAACTCAAGTGTCGAAGAAGAGACCGTCGAGTGTGTAGTGAGGATCCGTAACTATGCGGAAAATGATTCCGAGAGTCCGAAATTTTAGCCGGGCTTTGTCGCATACATCAGGACGCGGTCGTCATACAGAAACACACCGAAGTGAAATATGTAATCAGGAACGGGTTAGGATCATCAGAAGGGAGACTCTTGCCCATCAGTTTAGGTGGAGGCAGAGGAACCAGCCGTACGAAGATGAGTGATGACATATTGTACATTCTCGATTCCTTAAAAGGGATGATGGGAGACACAGTAGCAAATGCGATACTTTTATACACACAAATCAAAACTCTTGATAGAGCAACAAAATAAACACAAAAATACATAAAGAAAGTGGAAGAAAACAGCCGGAAATAAAACTGTGCCGACGGCAAATCAAGTGGTAGTATTCTATGCCGAGCTGACACGGGAAATCTTGGAGCCGAGGACGAGCTATTATATAATTGTTAAGTGTGTTTAAATGGATGAAGTTATTATATCTAATTGGCTGGGCTGCTATTTGACTTTCATCTTCCTAAATTCCAGCACAGTGTAGGTAGTTTTTTGTGTTTTTTAAGTTCTTTGTTTTGTGGTGCCTTTGGTTAATTGACAGAATTAATATTAGCTTTAAGTGTTTCTCATTTGTATTCTGAACTATTCCATTAATGTCCATTCCAGCTGAAACAGTTAACTGGTTGTAGGCTTGTTGATTTACCTTGTGCTCTTCTATTCTTCCTAAGTTACATTTATTTTAAGCGCGAGGAATTTTTGCAGCTTGACGTTTTTGCAAGAGATTTACATTCAAATGTATTTATTGGATCTGAGTGCAAGTAATATTTCCCTATGTTTGTGTTGCACTCATGTGCTCTGAATTGCTGCATTATGTTGTCAGTAAATGTTTTTAAAATTAAGGATTTTCGCCCCGCAACCTGCAGTCACTTATCGTTCGCAACGTTTCATGAGCAACAAATTAATGAGAATAGTGACTTAGTAATGGAGTCGTGTGTAAGGTGTCAGGCAAATCCAACACCTTCCATGAAAACCCTGACATGATAAGCAAATCCAGTAGTATGTCACATAGCTCCGAATAAATCGTGACATTAAATTAACCAAAGTAATACAAGTAACGAGTGAGCAAATGGAATACCACAGATTAACACAAGAATGCCTAAATGCATGTCATAACTTCCCACCGTGAGACAGACGCAGTTCCGAGGGGAGAAACGAGAACGGAAGCCAAGAGCAGAACCGTGTTAAGCTAGAAGGGCCACACCAGCTGCAAGTTTTAGTGTGAGACTTTTTCGCGTCTCTGTTACGTTGCAAACTTTAAAAACATTGCCCCACCACGAGAAGTATAACGTTTCTCATTGGATAGACAGAATTTTTGTAGGAGGAGCTTAAGGTTAACATTGAGACGCTGATTGGTCAGATGAAAACACAGCCAGATAGTTTTTTTCTAAACCAATTTCGGTAAATTGTAGTAAAGAGAAGTTATAAAAGGGTGGCTTCCGAGACGGCGAGCTGGATGGAGCTGCGCCGGCCGCCGCCCCCTCACGAACACTGACAAGGTAATGAACGCACGCGGTGCCGCATTTTTGAGCGCATAAGGCTTCACTCAGAACTGCAGAAGTCTCATCTGTTGCATCCCTTTTTACGTAATACTAGTGTCGATCGTCAATTAAAGCTCATGGTATTCACATTTGCTACATAAGTTAAAATCTGAAACGCGATGATTTTTCTGTTATATAATTATTGAGAAGCCACATCAGCCACTGTAATTTACGACAAGTTAGATAAGTAATTAAAGATAATTGAGGGTCACTGTAGACCATTTTGATAGTTTTCTCTTTTGTGAAACTTAATTTAAACCTAGATTATAGATGTGATATGGCATAGGTCATCCTTCGATCCATTGTAGAACTTGGAAACCCACTCAGGGAATATTCGTTCAGATTTTTGTTGAACGCAGTTGGTTTTTATCATCCTGTGTTAAAACATTTCCTTTTATCAATAGTGCAATTTATAAACAATGTTTTGTGAGTAGAATAAATTTCCAATGGTAAACTTAACTGCTTTTTCTTCGTTATTTTACCAGCTAACTAGAAATAGGAAAGCCTTGAACCCCTTCCACTAAATTTAGTTAATATTAAGATTCTTTTACAGGGAGTGCAGTGGAGCTGACGCTGAAATCATTAAGTATTTGGTTATATCATCGCTAGTCTCACTGAACTCTTCTGAACTCTACATGTCATGTGTGGTGTGGCGTCTCCTTACCAGCAACAGGTCCCAGGTTCAAACTAGTCAATTCCCTAAAAAGCATGCTCAGAGCGTCGTTGCGCGAAAGTGGTAGGGAGACACGACTTAGAACAGACAGACACCACGCAGAATGTCAGACGTGGAGCTGGGGTTTACAGGCGTACATAATAAAATTCGAATGAACAAAGTCCCATCCTTTATTTACAAGCAAATATTTAAACAGAAAATTCATTCAAAAGCTAACCCCCCCCCCAGTCAGCCTTACAAGAGAATCGATGAAACAATTTTTATAACACAATGTTCTGGACGCTGAACAGAAGTCTGCTCAGATTGTCTTGTAAATCATGTGTATGGATTAGAAATAGAAGATGTCCTATAACAGATCCTTGGGAAAGGCCAGATGACTGGATGACTTGCCGTCAGTTACTATGAAGTGTTACCTTTCTGACAGGAAATAACGAATAACTGAAAACAAAGACCTTGAAAAAGTGCTGATCCCATTAAGTCAAAATGGCACTGAAATATTTTTAGAATTTAAACCATTGCCTAAAGAAAGGTCATTAAAAAAACAGAAACTTGTACTACTCAAAGTGCAATGAAGGAATATGTAGTGCAGTGTCCTCCGCATGATGAGAACTACGTTGACCCATCACCAGAAGACTGTTGCAAATGCTACATATAGTGACTGCAGACTGCTCAAACTTTGAAACAGGAACATTTGTGTCTGATATCCGTTAATGAGAAAAAAAAAAAAAACGGCCTCAAGGTACATTAACTTCTAGCAAAGTAATATTTTCATTAACTACTTTCAATACGAGATGTACCGCAATGTCTAATCAGTGAAACTACTATCTTCTACTTTCTAAGATTAAAAAAAGTGTCCAACTTTTATCAGCATTATCATCTTGCCACGTGGTCTAAGTCATCTTACGCCACTAGTTAAGCGACATGACACTTCTGCTTTAGCTTTTAAAATCTGGAAAATTATTTTGATTGTATTAAAACGAAAAACACCTGCAACTAGGTGCAATGCAATAAAATGCCATTCTGTTAATACATACTAAGCTCAACAACTTTTCTCCAAAAATGAATTTATTAAAAGTGGTTGGGCACTTACGTCGTTAACTTGCCCCTGTCTCTCTTACTACCGAATGTAGCTCCAAAATTATGGCAGGAGATATGAAGTCTTAAATACTGAGATGCGTGAAAAAATACTCTTTTTTGAAAACGGAGTTCGACCGTAAAAAGAATGCGCTGAAGCGCCAAGGAAACTGGTACAGGCATGCGTATTGAAATACAGAGATGTCTAAACAAGCCGAATGTTCAAATGTGTGTGAAATCTTATGGGACTTAACTGCTAAGGACATCAGTCCCTAAGCTTATACACTACTTAACCTAAATTATCCTAAGGACAAACACACACACCCATGCCCGATGGAGGACTCGAACCTCCGCCGGGATCAGCCACACAGTCCGTGACTGCAGCGCCCTAGACCTCTCGGCTAATCCTGCGCGGCACAGGCCGAATACGGCGCTGCGATCGGTAACGCCTATATAAGACAATAAGTGTCTGGCGCAGCTGTTAGGTCAGTTATTGCTGCTACAATGTCACGTTATGAAGATTTAAGTGAGTTTGAACGTGGTGTTGTAGTGGGCGTACGAGCGATGGGACACAGCATCTCCGAGCTAGCGATGAAGCGGGGGCTTTCCTGTACGACCATTTCACGAGAGTACCTTGAATATCAGGAATCCAGTAATACATCAAATCTCCGCTATCACTGCGACCGGAAATAGATCTTGCAAGAACGGGACTAACGACGACTGAAGAGAATCGTTCAACGTGACAGAACAGATATGACTCTGACAGGTGACACGGACGTATGCATCCTGTCTGATCACCTGCTTCCATTCATGTCCATTGTGCATTCCGACGGACTTGGGCAACTCCAACAGGACAATGCGACGCCCCACACGTCCAGAATTGCTACGGAGTGTCTCCAGGAACACTCTTCTGAGTTTAAACTTTTCCGCTGGCCATTAAACTCCTCAGGAATGAACATTATTGAGCATGTCTGGGATTCCTTGCAACGTGCTTTCCAGAAGGGATCTCCAGCCTCTCTTACTCTTACGGACCCTCTCGTACTCTCACGGATTTGTGGACAATCCTGCAGGGTTCATGGTATCAGTTCCCTCCAGCACTGCTTCACAAGTTAGTCGAGTCCATGCCACGTCGTGTTTCTTTGGCTCTTCTATGTAGGTCGTCAGGAGGTTACTGGTATTTGCTGAGCAGCAACATTACAGGTAAGGCAGAACGTCTTGCCGGGCAGGCAGCGAGGGGATCAGATGAAGATACGGTGGGGTGGGCCAGACGTGGAGGAGTACAGCTGGTGGGTGGAGATGAATGAGGCGGCGAGGCGGCCGGGACGGGAGCGACATTAGCATTACAGTGGACACGACAGCCGGCTAATGGTACCGGTCACGCCCGCTCGGAGCAGTGCAGGCGGCTGGCAGCGGCCAGTCCGTACCGAGGCACAGTGGCGCAGGTCAGGGCGGGCTCCGGAGAGCCTCTGCGGCTGTGGCGGCCACTCCCACGCGGAGCCGCGGCCAGTCTCGGCCAGCCCGCCCCCGCGGCGCTACTCGCAGCATTCCGGCCTCTCTGCCTCTGCCGGGTTCACTGCCTGCCTGCCACCCCCGCCGCCTCCGCCACCCTCCGCCGCCTCCAGCGAGCAGCTGCCGTCCACGTGCTAACCGAGCGTGTTCCAATGCTGCACGTTCTACCGCCGCTCGTGTGTGCCCACCACGGCTTTGCGCTGCGGAAACCTCATCTTCGTCTCATTTATTTTTATTTTAAAACACGCAAAACCTTCAATAAGTTTTACAGAAGCTCGAAATATAGCGCGAACTCCAGTGACAGATGATTTCAATACTTTCCACAACGAAACTCTGACTCGAAATTCGCTAAAAAATCCAGAGAGATTCTGGTCGTACGTAAAGTACACCTGCGTAAAGTCACAACCAACAATGTACTGTCCCTAAGTACAGTGCCACTAAAGCAGAGTAACTACGTATGGTATTCTGAAATTCATTAACAAAAGAAGACGAAGTAAATATTCTAAAATTCGAATCAAGAACAACTGGCAGCATGAGTAACTTATAAGTACACTACTGGCCATTAAAATTGCTACACCACGACTGATGACGTGCTACAGACGCGAAATGTAACCGACAGGAAGAAGATGCTGTGATATCCAAATGATTAGCTTTTCAGAGCATTCACACAAGGTTGGCTCCGGTGGCGACACCTACAACGTGCTGACGTGAGGAAAGTTTCCAACCGATTTCGCATACACAAACAGCAGTTGACCGGCGTTGTCTGGTGAAACGTTGTTGTGATGCCTCGTGTAAGGAGGAGAAATGCGTACCATCAAGTTTCCCACTTCGATAAAGGTCGGATTGTAGCCTATCGCGATTAATGTTTATCGGTCGAGATCCGTCAGCAGAATATTGAATCGGTGGGTTCAGGAGGGTAATACGGAACGCTGTGCTGGATCCCAACGGCCTCGTATCACTAGCAGTCGAGATGAGAGGCATCTTATCCGCATGGCTGTAACGGATCGTGCAGCCACGTCTCGATCCCTGAGTCAACAGATGGGGACGTTTGCAAGACAACCATCTGCACGAACAGTTCGACGACGTTTGCAGGAGCATGGACTATCAGCTCGGAGACCATGGCTGCGGCTACCCTTGACGCTGCATCACAGACAGGAGCGCCTGCGATTGTGAACTCAACGACGAACCTGGGTGCACGAATGGCAAAACGTCATTTTTTCGACAATGCAGGTTCTGTTTACAGCATCATGATGATCGCTTCCGTGTTTGGCGACATCGCGGTGAACGCACATTGGAAGCGTGTATTCGTCATCGCCATACTGGCGTATCACCCGGCGTGATGGTATGGGGTGCCATTGGTTACACGTCTCTGTTACCTCTTGTTCGCATTGACGGCACTTAGAACAGTGGACGTTACATTTCAGATGTGTTACGACCCGTGTCTCTACCCTTCATTCGATCCCTGCAAAACCCTACATTTCAGCAGGATAATCCACGACCGCATGTTGCAGGTCCTGTACGGGCCTTTCTGGATACAGGAATGTTCGACTGCTGCCCTGGCCAGCACATTCTCCAGATCTCTCACCTATTCAAAACGTCTGGTCAATGGTGGCCGAGCAACTTCCTCGTCACAATACGCCAGTCACTACTCTTGATGAACTGTGGTATCGTGTTGAAGCTGCGTGGGCAGCAGTAATTGTACACGCCATCCAAGCTCTGTTTGACTCAATGTCCAGGCGTATCAAGGCCGTTATTACGGCCAGAGGTGGTGGTTCTGCGTACTGATTTCTCAGGATCTATGCACCCATATTGCGTGAAAATGTAATCAGATGTCAGTTCTAGTATAATATATTTGTCCAATGAATACCTGTTTATCAACTGCATTTCTTCTTGGTGTAGCAATTTTAATGGCCAGTAGTGTAGATATCCTCGGTGCAGTGAAGCAACCGAAATCAGTTAACAAAGGCAAGGCCACAGGTCCTGGCTGTGGACCAGTCAGATTCCTCTCAGAATATGCTGATACAATAGCTCCATACCTAGGAATCATCTACAACCGCTCTCTCATTGCAAGAGCCGTACCTAAACACTGGAAAACTGCACACGTCACACCGACACCCAAGACGGGAAATTGTAGTAATCAGCTAAATTACAGACCGATTGAGTGCAGTCGACAGGGCATGTCAGATTCATTCCATGTCTTTAAATTTCTAAAAGTCCTTTGACAGCATTGCTCGCAAGCTACTTCTAATCAAATTGCATGTTTATGGACTATCGTCTCAGTTGTGCGACGGGATTTGTGATTTCCTGTCAGAAAGGTCAGTTCACAGTAACTGACGCAAGTCATTGGGTAAAACTTAAGAAACATGTGGCGCTCCCCAAGGTAGTGTTATAGGCCCTCTGTTATTATTGATCTACGAGGCACATAAACGATTTAGGAGTCAATCTGAGTAGTGATCTTTCATTGTTTGCAGATGATGTTGTCATTTCCCGTCTTGTAAAGTCTTTAGATGATCAAAACAAATTGCAAAACGATTAAGACAAGATACTTGTACGGTGTGAAGAATTGACCCTAAGTAATGAAAATGTGAAGACATGCGCATGAGTACCAAAAAAACCCGCTAAATTTCGGTCACGAGAAAAATCACACAAATACTGTAAATTCAACTAAGTTCAAATGGTTCAAATGGCTCTGAGTACTATGGGACTTAATATCTGAGGTCATCAGTCCCCTAGAACTTAGAACTACTTAAACCTAACTAACCTAAGCACATACACACATCCATGCCCGAGGCAGGATTCGAACCTGCGACCGTAGCGCTCGCGTGGTTCCAGACTGAAGCGCCTAGAACCGCTCGGCCACAACGGCCGGCATTCAACTATGTACTTAGGGATTACATTTACGAATAGTTTAAGATGAAACAACCATATAGATTACGTTATGGGTAAAGCAAACCAAAGAATACGATTTATTGGCAGAACACTTAGAAAATGCAATAGGCCTACTATAGAAACTACTTATGCTACGCTCGTCCACCATCATCTGGACTACTGTTCTGCAGTGTGGGATTCGCAAACAGATAGGATCAACATAGTACATCGAAAAAGTTCAAAGAAAGGCAGCTCGTTCTGTATGTACTAAAATAAGAGAGAAAGCGCCACGGATATGACACATGAATTGGGGTCGCAATCATCAAGGCAAGAGGGTTTTTCAGTGCGGAAAGATCTTATCATTAAGTTTAGATCTCTAACTTTCTCCTGAGAGTGTGAAAATATTTTGTTGGCGCCCACTTACATAGGGTGGAATGATCATTAAAATAACACAAGATAAATCAGAGTCCTCACAGAGGGATTTCAGTGTTCGTTTCTACCGAACTCTGTTCGGGAGTGGGACGGTAGTGAAATAGCGTGAAAATGGTTAGATGGAACCTCTACCACGTACTTAGTTGTGAGTTGAAGAGTAATGATGTGGATGTAGATGTAGATTTGCAGAGGGATGCAGGACAGCCACAGGGGTTCACGAGGAGGGGCGAGGGGTCACGAGAGGGCGGTATTTGCCCGCTCCTGGGAACTGGGTGTAGACTTATTGTTCACTAGAGGATTCTCACAAATTTCTATCGGCGACTCAACTGGACTGCCGATTTACCACTGCTGAGTCTGACAGAAAATACTGTGACTTCTGCAATCGCTATACAGTATGCTCAGGAGGAATGATCAATATTCAGGCATATGAGAGGGACTATAAAGCGTACATCAAGAGCTATGAGCACTTGTTCAGCAGAAGAGATGTGTTTCACAGCAGCGAAGATGAACAGCTGCTCATAGCTCTTGAATTATGCATTTTAGAGCGCATGTTTACTAGACCTGTTAGCTTCCAATGATCATTCCTATCATATCCATGAATATTGACCACTTCTCCCGAGAGCATGCAGCTTTACTGTATGGTTGAATGATGATGGCGTCCTCTTGGGTAAAATATTCCGAAGGTAAAATAATCCCCCATTCGGATCTCCGGGCGGGGCTACTCAAGAGGACGTCGTTATCAGGAGAAAGAAAACTGGCCTTCTACGGATCGGAGCGTGGAATGTCAGATCCCTTAATCGGACAGGTAGGTTAGAAAATTTAAAAAGGGAAATGGATAGGTTAAAGTCAGATATAGTGGGAATTAGCGAAGTTCGGTGGCAGGAAGAAGAAGACTTTTGGTCAAGTGAATGCAAGGTTATAAATACAAAATCAAAGAGGGGTAATGCAGGAGTAGGTTTAATAATGAATAAAAAAATAGGAGTGCGGGTAAGCTACTACAAACGGCATAGTGGACGCCTTATTGTGACCAAGATAGACACGAAGCCCACGCCTACTACAGTAGTACAAGTTTGTATGCCAACTAGCTCTGCACATGACGAAGAAATTGAAGAAATGTATGATGAGATAAAAGAAATTATTCTGATAGTGAAGGGAGACGAAAATTTAATAGTCGCGGTTGACTCGAATTCGATAGTAGGAAAAGGGAGAGAAGGAAACGCAGTAGGTGAATATGGATTGGGGGGAAGAAATCAAAGAGGAAGCCGCCTAGTAGAATTTAGGAACCAGGTTTTAATTGTAAGACATTTCTAAGGGCAGATGTGGACTCCTAGCACAATCTATTGGTTATGAACTGTAGATTAAAATTGAACACAACTCCAAAAAGGTGGGAATTTAAGGAGATGGGACCTGGAAAACTGACTAAACCAAAGGTTGTACAGAGTTCCCGAGAGAGCATAGGGGAACAATTGAAAAGAATGGGGGAAAGAAATACAGTAGATGAAGAATGGGTAGCTTTGAGGGATGAAGTAGTGAAGGCAGCGGAGGGTCAAAAAAAATGTTCAAATGTGTGTGAAGTCTTCTGGGACTTAACTGCTAAGGTCATCAGTCCCTAAGCTTACACACTACTTAACCTAAATTATCCTAAGGACAAACACACACACCCATGCCCGAGGGAGGACTCGAACCTCCGCCGGGACCAGCCGCACAGTCCATGACTGCAGCGCCTGAGACCGCTCGGCTAATCCTACGCGGCAGCAGCGGAGGATCAAGTAGGTAAAAAGACGAGGGCTAGTAGAAATCCCTGGGTAACAGAATTGATGAAACGAGAAAATATAAAAATGCAGTAAATGAAGCAGGCAAAAAGGAATACAAACGTCTCAAAAATGAGATCGGCAGGAAGTGCAAAAAGGCTAAGCAGGGATGGCTAGAGGACAAATGTAAGGAACGAGCGAGGTGGCGCAGTGGTTAGCACACTGGACTCGCATTCGGGAGGACGACGGTTCAGTCCCGTCTCCAGCCATCCTGATTTAGGTTTTCCGTGATTTCCCTAAATCGTTTCAGACAAATGCCGGGATGGCTCCTTTGAAAGGGCACGGCCGATTTCCTTCCCAATCTTTCCCTAACCCGAGCTTGCGCTCCGTCTCTAATGACCTCGTTGTCGACGGGACGTTAAACACTAACCACCACCACCACAAATGTAAGGATGTAGAGGCTTATCTTACTAGCGGTAAGATAGATACCGCCTACAGGAAAATTAAAGAGACCTTTGGAGAAAAGAGAACCACTTGTATGAATATCACGAGCTCATATGGTAACCCAGTTCTAAGCAAAGAAGGGAAAGCACAAAGGTGGAAGGAGTATATAGAGGGTCTATGCAAGGGCGATGTACTTGAGGACAATATTATGGAAATGGAAGAGGATGTAGATGAAGATGAAATGGGAGATACGATACTGCGTGAAGAGTTTGACAGACCACTGAAAGACATAAGTCGATACAAGGCCTCGGGAGTAGACAACATTCCATTGGAACTTCTAACAGCCTTTGGAGAGCCAGTCCTGACAAACCTCTACCATCTGGTGAGCAAAATGAATGAGACAGGTGAAATATCCTCATACTTCAAGAAGAATATAATAATTCCAATCCCAAAGAAAGCAGGCGTTGACAGATGTGAAGATTACTGAACCATCAGTTTAATAAATCATGGCTGTAAAATACTAACAAGAATTTTTTACAGGCGGAGGGAGAAGCTGGTTGAAGCCGAGCTCGGGGAAGACCAGTTTGGATTCCCTAGAAATGTTGGAACACGTGAGGCTATACTGACCCTACGGCTTATCTTAGAAGATAGATTAAGGGAAGGCAAACCTACGTTTCTAGCATTTGTAGACTTAGAGAAAGCTTTTGACAATGTTGGCTGGAATACTCTCTTTCAAATTCTGAAGGTGGCAGGAGTAAAATACAGGGAGCGAAAGGCTATTTACAATTTGTACAGAAACCAGATGGCAGTTACAAGAGTCGGGGGGTATGAAAGGGAAGCAGTGGTTGGGAAGGGAATGAGACAGGTTGTAGCCTCTGTATATTGAGCAAGCAGTAAAGGAAACAAAAGAAAAATTCGAAGTAGGTATTAAAATGCATGGAGAAGCAATAAAAACTTTAAGGTTCGTCAATGAAACTGTAATTCTGTCAGAGACAGCAAAGGATTTGGAAGAGAGTTGAACGAAATGGACAGTGTCTTGAATGGAGGATATAAGATGAACATCAACAAAAGCAAAACAAGGATAATGGAATGTAGTTGAATTAAGTCGGGTGATGCTGCAGGAATTAGATTAGGAAATGAGACACTTAAAGTGGTAAAGGAGTTTTGCTATTTGGGGAGCGAAATAACTGATGATGGTCCATGTAGAGAGGATATAAAATGTAGACTGGCAATGGCAAGGAAAGCGTTTCTGAAGAAGAGAAATTTGTTAACATCGAATATAGATTTAAGGGTCAGGAAGTCGTTTCTGAAAGTATTTGTATGGGAGTGTAGCCATGTATGGAAGTGAAACATGGACGATAAATAGTTTGGACAAGAAGAGAATAGAAACTTTCGAAATGTGATGCTACAAAAGAATGCTGAAGATTAGACTAGAAGGAGGGATCGGTTGGTAGGACATGTTCTGAGGCATCAAGGATCACCAATTTAGTGTTGTAGGGCAGCGTGGAGGGTAAAAATCGTAGAGGGAGACCAAGAGATGAATACACTAAGCAGATTCAGTAGGACGTAGGCTGCAGTACGTACTGGGAGATAAAGCAGCTTGCACAGGATAGATTTGCATGGAGAGCTGCATCAAACCAGTCTCAGGACTGAAGACGCAACAACAACGACTCCTTGTACATCCTAAATATTTTTAGTTATTGCGCTGTTCACGGGAAATTACGCCGATTTATAGATGCGGCGACGATTTCGGCGGTGTTGTACTGTCAAAATGTATGCGAAAGTTTTCAGAACCGTGCCGAAACAGCTTCCCCAGACTCTTCTCTGTCGGTTCCTCATGCACCCCATACCGAACTGCAGACTGCACAAATTAATCAGAGCAGAATTTTACCGTTGTCTTTGATCGAAGAAGAGCCGCGACGGCTTTCTCAATACACAAGGTGTCCATAACCAGAGTTCCAATTTCAAAACGTGGCAGGTAGAGAATCACTCCTCAGAATGACGTCAAGTTTGAACACCATATTACTGACGCAAGGGGAAATATCATGGAAAAACATTTTAAAAAAATTGTCAATAGATGTCGCTGTAAAAGTCTTAAGTCCGATGAAAATGACTGGTGAATCGCAATACGACATCAATTGTTTGAGGTGCATATTACGACATCCGCACTGTTCAATGTTCATGACTGCCTGTCCTATTGGCCAATTTGAGTTCGATTTTGGGGGATTCCTCACATCCATCCTGTTGAATACTGGCCATGAGTTTCCAAGCAGCCCAAAAAATGTGACTTTCGAAACACACTTTATTCAACTTCAGTTGTGCCAGACAACATTAAAAGCAGAAACCATGGGAGTGGCGCAATAAGTCCATTAACGTGGTCAGAAACAAGTTTTCGGAAGCAAACAAACATCGTTATTACGAAAGTTGGATAAGTGATTATTTAATGTTTATTCCCTATTTCTGCCTTCCGTGGAACACTGAAGGGTCAGCTTCTTACTATCAACAGTTCATAACTAGTCAGTTAATTTGGATATAATAATGTGATGATGTAATTTCAGATTTCTGAATTAAAATGATAGCACTAGTATTAAAAGATTGCTTACACTATTGAAGTAACGGAGTTTATAATTAAAGTACAGCTACTCAAAGAGGTCTAGCGGCTCTAATTATCGTATGACAGCGAATCTTGGCAGATATGGTAATGCGTTAATGCGGAAGTGATTTACTCTGGAAAGAAATTAATTCCAGATTTGGTCACCAGGTGCAAATCTGGCACTGTACAGCATCTTGCCGTCATCTGCGGTGCTACTACTGAACAAGTTGTGTAAGCGGCGTTAATAATAAAATCAACACTACGCTTTTCTCACTTGTCTGACCTTCCCTGCCAACTTCCCATTTCCAATACATTTAAAACGGAAAGGTTTCTATACTTTTATTTTGCGGCGTGTGGAGTAGAGTACTTCTTACTACGACTGAATGTTCTCCCCTTTCCTGTTCCGCTCATGAATGGCGCGTGGGAAAAGTGATTGTCTATAAAGGTCCAGACGAAATCTAATTTATCTAATTTTGTCGTCTTGATCATTTCACGAGACATATATGGGAGGAAGTAATATGTTGCCGACTCTTGTTAGACGTAAGCTCTGGAAGTTTCGATAGTAAGTCTCTCCTCTGTAGTGACGTTGACCACCAGAGATTGCTGAGCATCTCCGTAAAGCTCTCCCGCCGACTAACAACCCCGTGACGAAACGTGCAGCTCTTCGTTGGATCTTCTCTACCTCTTCTGTTCATCCTACTTGGTATGAGGGACAGGTTGACGAACATTACTCAATTGTCGGTCTTAAAGATATTTTGTAAGTCACTTCCTTCGTGGATGTCTACATTTCCTGAAGATTCTCCCAATGAATCTCAGTCTGGTAACTGCATTTCCCACTATTTGTTTTATGTTAGTTACTTAATTTCATGTACCACGGATCACTCTCCACAATAAATCATGAAAAAGTGGAACGAGACATTTTATATTCCCATCGCAAATTGATTTATAAATATGGCTACATGCAGAACATTTATAAGGTGTCTATATAGTAATTTCATCCACCACCTACTATACACTGCAATAATAGAAATTATTCTGTGGAATAGAAGCAGTCGTCAAAGAGAATCTTTTCCAGTTTGTTTCCAAATTTTACTTTTCTTTCTGGCAGACATTTTATATCACTGGGTACGTTATCAAAGATTTTAGCTGCATCATTGTGCACCCCTTTTTGTGAGTCCTACTAAAGGCAACCTCAGTACGGAGAAATGAATGTCACTTTTCCTTTTGCTTTTCAATTGCAGTGGATTATTTACAACAAACTCCATGAGAGAATAAATACACTATAAAGCAGTGGTCAGAATGCTCAATTCCTTAGATGGTGGATGAGCAACATACTATTCATACAGTACGTTTTTGAACAACGAACACTCTTCTTTAAAAAAGAATTAAACCAGAACATTAGCCGGCCGAAGTGGCCGTGCGGTTAAAGGCGCTGCAGTCTGGAACCGCAAGACCGCTACGGTCGCAGGTTCGAATCCTGCCTCGGGCATGGATGTTTGTGATGTCCTTAGGTTAGTTAGGTTTAACTAGTTCTAAGTTCTAGGGGACTAATGACTTCAGCAGTTGAGTCCCATAGTGCTCAGAGCCATTTGAACTTTTGAACCAGAACATTAATCGATTTGACATTATTGAATGAAAATGTGCAAAACATGCCAACTTACTGGATTCTCTGTCCCAAGATTTGCATTGGTTCTAAGGGCAAATATGGCTGGACTAAGATGTTTTATGAGTACCAAAATGTTACTTTTTCAGTTTAAATTCTCATCAGTATGGACACTGAAGAATTTTGAAATTTCCGTTCTATTTACTAACTTATTTCCTCAACACGTGTTTCACTTATCATTAGTGTGGTACTCCTAGATGTGCAGAACGTAATATGTTGTGTCTGGTTCGCAGAAAACAAGTTAGTGATACTTTTAAGAACATTGTTTATCATTTCGCCTGTTTCTATATATATCTTTGGTTTGGTAACAACACTACTGTAGTATCATCCGAAAAAAGAATTATTTTGCTTGTTGTATATTAGACAGAAGATCGATTACATATATGAGGAACAATAGTAGACCTGAGACTGAGCCTTGGGACACTCCATAAGTGATTTGTTTCCAGACGGAATTACGCCCTCATACTCCATTTGTTGAATTATTAAGTACAACATTTTGCATTCTTTTGATCAGATATAACATTAACCATTGGTGTCTGTACCATGATGCCCATAAAATTGCAATTTATCTAGGAGCATACCGTTAGTCACACAGTTAAATGCTTCAAACAGGTCGCAGAAAATATTAGCCGGTGCTATCTAATCAACAAATGCTTATAAAATCTTGTGAGTAAATATGTAAATGACATTGTCAGTAGAGAAACTCTTCTGAAGCCCAAACTGTGATTTGTAGAGGATGTTATGGCTGCTGAGGTGAGATACTATTCTACAATACATCACCTTTTCAGCACCAAGGGAAATGTCAGGATGTGGTCCTTCCATTTACGGTTGCCCCGCAAGGTTATCCCTAGATATTTTGGGGTGATTACTGTTTGGAGTGATTTGTTGCCTATAGTGTAGTCGAGCAGTAGTGGATCTCTTAGCCTATTTGCGGCTGATACGTGACAGTTATTTACGTTCAGGGCCAACTGCCGGTCACTGCACCACCAATCGATCCTCTGCAGGTTTTGCTGCATTTCCTCGCGCACGCCCTATCTCTGCTGTGCTAAGGTTTGTAACCAACGTGACGGAGGGCACAAAGCCAAGTTTATGTCGTTACGCTTTATTAGATGTAGTCTTTGTTCCATACATTCATACTGAGAAGATCCTCAAGGATGTATAACGTAAAAATAACAACTGTAACTCAAAGAAGGTTTTATACACACACACACACATACACACACACACACACACACACACATAAAAAAAAATTGAATCGCCTCATTTCCGTGAGTTCCGGAACCTGTACAGAAAATTGGAATAGAGATCAACATAAACATTTCCACCTTTTTTATTGCTCATGAATACCACACATTGCATGTTGTACCACCATACATCGAGATCTTCAGATTGCTGTTCATACCGGTACCTCTAATACGCAGTAGCACGTCCTCTTGCACTGATGCATGCCTGTATTCGTTGTGGCATGCTATCCAGAAGTTCATCAAGGCACTGTCGGTGCAGATTGTCCCACTCCTCAACGGCGATTCGGTGAAGATCCCTGAGAGTGGTTGGTGGGTCACGTCATCCATAAACAGCCTTTTTCAATCTATCCCATGTATGTGCGATAGGGTTCATGTCTGGACAACATGCTGGCCACTCTAGTCAACGACGTCGTTATCCTGAAGGAAGTCATTCACAAAATGTGCACGATGTGGGCGCGAATTGTCGTCCATGAACACGAATGCTTCGCCAATATGCTGCTGATATGGTTGCACTATCGGTTGGCGCCTCCCGTGACCACCAGCAGCGTACATCGGCCCACAACTTTTTCTTTCCCTTCAAGGTTTGTCCCGCGTTCCTGCTGGGTCCGCTGCATGTGTCCGTAGTCTACATTTCGCTCTGTCTTGGGCTGCATCTGGGTGGATGGTCACGCATTTAAGGTCTTTATAAATCGTATCAGCCCAACGTAGCTTAGGTCTTCCTTTGTGTCTACTGCCGACGACTTCAAGTGTGTAACTCGCCTTGGCAATAGAGTCATCACCGGCCCATAAAACATGCCCAAACCATCGAAGACGACTCTCACGCATTTAGCCTTGGATCGGTGCAACACCAGACTGTTTCCTAATGCTGTAATTAGAAACGTGATCTACCTTAGCGATGCCTGCTGTCCACCTTAGTATCTTCGTTTCCATTACACTTAGGCGGCGTTCTGTTTCAACTGTAGTCGGCCAGCACTCACAACCATACTGGTCGGATGACAGTGTGATAGATTTTTGATTTATACTATCTTTCATCCTGCGGTCGCAAGTGACTCCGGTTGTTGTTCGCCACTTCATCAAGGCTGCCTGAGTTCTGGTGTTGACCTCTTCGGTGAGTCGGCCGTCAAGGCCCCACATAATGCCACCCCAAAACAGCAGGGAACCTCCACCTTGCTGCACTCGCTGGACAGTGTGTCTAAGGCCTTCAGTCTGACCGGGTTGCCTCCAAACACGTCTCCGACGATTGTCTAGTCGAAGGCACATGCTACACTCATCGGTGAAGAGAACGTGATGCCAATCCTGAGCAGTCCATTCGGAATGTTGTTGGCCCCATCTGTACCGTGCTGCATGGTGTCATGGTCGCAAAGATGGACGTCGCCATGGACATCGGGAGTAAAGTTACGTATCATGCAGCCTATTGAGCACAGTTTGAGTCGTAACACGATGTCCTGTGGCTGCACGAAATGCATTGTTCATAATGGTGGCTTTACTGCCAGTGTTCCTCCGAGTCATAGTCCGTAGGCAGCGGTCATACATTGTAGTAGTAGTCCTTGGGTGGCATGAGCGAGGCCTGCAATCGACAGTTCCTGTCTCTATTATCTCCTCCATGTCCGAACAACATCGCTTTGGTTCACTCCAAGACGCCTGGACACTTCCTGGCATAAAATAACAATGCGGACGCGATCGAACAGCTATATTGACTGTCTAGGCATGGTTGAACTGCAGACAACACGAGCCGTGTCCCTCATTCCTGGTGGAATGACTGGAACTGACCGGCTGTCGGAACCCCTCCGTCTAATAGGCGCTGCTAATGCATGGCTGTTTACATCTCGGGGCGGTTATAGTGGCATCACTGAACAGTCAAAGGGACTGTGTCTGTGATACAATATCCACAGTCAAGTCTATCTTCAGGTTTTCTTGTGACAGAATTGTGCAAATACTCGAACTAGTTAAACGTCATGTGTGCGTTTCTGCACATGTGGACCACATGAAAACCTAAAGTCAACAGAAGAATACAGTACGGGAAAAATCGAAAACATTACGAATAAATGGCAAAGCACTCAGAAAACGCGCTTTAAAATGGGAATCATTTCCCAGAACGCGCCGAGCAAAGTATAAATAAAAAGAAAATTGTGACTGGTGACGGAAACGTTATTTCATAAACAAAACCAAAAGGTATATTATTTATGACAAACTTCATCTCTTTATATGAAAGATAATGTCCTGACTCACTGAACGAAAGAAACTTGAAATTTATTGGCCGTGTACTGTATGACGCGTTTAAGAAGGTATTTTCTCACATCCCACCCCTAAAGGGCCAAAACAGAGGATGGGAGGTACCGTACGTTTGAACTTTCCCCATTGTACACTATACTCTAGCTGATACGGCCCTCAGTAGTCCGGCCCTTCAGTAATCCAACACACTGCCAGCGTCTAGTCGTCCAAAACGACGCCTACAATAATGAAATTTCACCTGAAACATTGTTGTTAGTTAATTATAATGTTCAACGTTCCTGTACACTTTCAAATTGTGCCTTTCCTTACGGATCATTATCATGGCTTCTAAAGGGAAACACGTATTGCTAGACCTTACGCAGAAACTTGAAATTAGCTAATTATAATGTGTTCACAGAAAACCATTGTTGTTGGCAACAGTGTTGGACGAGCAACTATTTATGACCAAACATCAGCAGAAAAGAGGTAACATAAGCTCACAGGAAAGTTACGATGAAACTAACGAAGAAGAGGACACAGGAGGAGAGAACATGAAGATATCTCAAACTTCTAGTGTTGAAGCTGGAGACCACTTACTGGAGTTCATTATGTAACAGTCAGAAACATGACAGGATCTACGATATGCTTGTAAGGCCGTTGTGTGATAAAGCATACTATAGTCGCGGAACATCATGGTGACAACTAAAGTTTTGGGACATGTTTCGTAGTGAATGTGGAGTGATACTAATATGAATGTACACACTCGAGGACTAAGTTTTCTGCAAAAATGAGTGTATCTTTTAATTTGATTAAGTACAATCCGCTACGGTCGCAGGTTCGAATCCTGCCTCGGGCATGGATGTTTGTGATGTCCTTAGGTTAGTTAGGTTTAACTAGTTCTAAGTTCTAGGGGACTAATGACCTCAGCAGTTGAGTCCCATAGTGCTCAGAGCCATTTGAACCATTTTTTAAGTACAATCTGTTTATGCTAACTTTTAGACACTCTCAAGAATCCGGCAATTCCGCTAATCCGGCACCCATATATGCGAGGAATGGACGGTTTAGCAAGAGTCTAGTGTGTGCAAATGACGCACAATGG
This sequence comes from Schistocerca piceifrons, assembly GCF_021461385.2. Lineage (NCBI taxonomy): Eukaryota > Metazoa > Arthropoda > Insecta > Orthoptera > Acrididae > Schistocerca > Schistocerca piceifrons. The sequence goes on from NC_060140.1 coordinate 324,412,242, forward strand.
TGGAATGACCACAGTTCACCACATTTGCTAGTTCTCGAGTACATTCACGTGGATCATTGTGGAGTAATGCGTTTAAACAATCTTCATCAAACCCCAAATGTCTTCCTGAAGCTGGAGAGTCACTAATGTTAACACGATCCTCCTTAAAACGAGAAAAACATGTTGTTGCCGTACTTTGTCCAATGGCATTATCTCCATACACGGCGCAAGTATTCCTGTCTGCCTGCGCTGCTGCCACACATCCACTGAACTCAAATGTCTAAAATGTTCCGATTTCTCAACTTGGCACTCCTTTTTGTAGCGTACACAGCTCCATTCACTGTATCCAAATGAGAATACGTAAACTAAAATAACAACAGTGAATTGCAAGTAAAAAATGACAATCGATAAATAAACCCGTGGCAGCCGGAATACTAACACGCAAAACAAAAACGCTGCGAACTTATGCACCAACCTAATGATAAATTTAAAAGTATTCAGAAGTGGCCTGGCAATGAATGCTGCCATCAGTCAGCTGATCGACGTGTTGGTTTTAATATAATGACGTCATGCACTGTCTACGTCATCTATTATCTGAGGTTTTGTGTCTGAACGCAACTGTGGTGTGCAGGTAACGTGGCGGGCGAGTGATGCGTGAGAGATGAAAAATACTTTGTTGCGTCCCCACTGCGCCCTCATTCTCTGTCACACGTCAGTCTTTACCTACCCTGGTAAACAGCGAATACTGGGGTGAGTGGCACATTCGCCCAATGTTCCTGCTCCTGACTATGCATAAATAAATTTGAGTCCTCGAGAAATCTTCACTTCGTCGCTTGTTGAGGCAAAATGTGATGTGTTTGTTTTTTGCCACCCGTAATGAATATTACAGTGGAACTAATATGAAAAACAGTGTCAAATATACGCCACCCCGAAGCACTCAGCCAGTCAGATGCGGCAAAATGAATTTTTTGGCTGGTGCGTTGCGTAGCACACTGCCCCATGCCATCGCACATCATATCGCCCGCCATTACACGTACACACCATGACAATTTTCCTCTGACTCGTGTATCCGCCGATAAGGCGGCGCTACGTCACCTTGGCGGCGCGCCAGCCGCGGACTTAGCGCACAGCGGACGGGCGCACCTAGTGCTGCTAGTGCGCCCGTCCGGGATAACGCGCGGCTGGCACTGTGAAATATTCTAAGTCCTTATCAACGTGACGCGCTGTCGCGCGTCTATAAAAGCGAGCGCAGCCCGCGAAGCGGATCATTCGCGCTGCTGCTGCTGCTGCACAGGCAACTGCATTGAACGCTGCCAAGATGCCTTACAGAAGATACCGTCGTCGTGCAAGACAGACAATATATAAAACAATTGAAGACGTCGAAATGACTACATCAGCTGCTGACAAGAAAAAGAATACTATCAAATCTGTCGCTGCGCATTCTCTATTGGACGGACCCGCAGTCTTCTGTGGTTGCAGACTGAACTTCAGCATCGACATCAATGATTCCTTTACCCATGGCAACGGATGGTTAACAGTCGCTATTGTACGTGGTGGTACAGGCGTACCAAATGTATCAGGACTGGAAAGCTTCGTCGATCGTGACGTCATAGCCTATCCAAAACCAGGCAGACGTAAACTTAAAACATCGAAGAAATATTGATTTTACAGGTAGCGATGACTTCAAGTCCTGAGAAAGTGCCGCAACGTACTTCTCTTTAGCTTCCCCTACCATCCGAGACATATCTATTTACTTACCGTGTGTCCACTTTCATAGTTCTAGATGATGGAGAAGTAGCGCGATTGATATAGCTTTTAGTGTTCGAAAATATTTATTAACAACAGGGAAAGTGTAAGCTCATCAGACAAAATAGTGACCTACTCAAAAGAGCATGCACGTCGCTTAGAACGTCGTAAATGAAATGAAATGAGCGAATGGCATTGTTGGCCGGGTGGTGGTGGTGGGTAGTGTTTAACGTCTCGTCGACAACGAGGTCATTAGAGACGGAGCGCAAGCTCGGGTTAGGGAAGGATTTGGGAAGGAAATCGGCCGTGCCCTTTCAAAGGAACCATCCCGGCATTTGCCTGAAACGATTTAGGGAAATCACGGAAAACCTAAATCAGGATGGCCGGAGACGGGATTGAACCGTCGTCCTCCCGAATGCGAGTCCAGTGTGCTAACAACTGTGTTGGCCGGGAGGCCCCATCTGGGGATGATCGGCCGCCTAGCGCAAATCTTATTTCAGTCGACGCTACATTGGGCGACTTGCATGCTGGTGATGAGGAGGACAACACAACACCCAGTCCACGAGCGGAAAAAGTCTCCAAGCCGGTCAGACATTGGACCCGGGCCCTTCTGTACGGGAGGCAAGCACGTTACCATCTAGCTAAGTAGGCGGACTGAACGGCGTAAATTGATTAGAAGTGGTACCAGTCGGCTGTATGGAATGAGTCGACGTAGAAACATGACAGAGACCTGTGTTCGAAGCCCAGCCTTGGTCGCTTTAGTCTGCATACATACATCATAAACGTTTGAGACTTGAGAAGGCGTCTGGAACCCTGTAGTTTCATGTGATTAAATCAGCTGTGCCTGGGTTTCAGGCAGGGTCCCTATTTCATTTGATGTTGTGTGACGTCCCCTCTCCCCTTTTTTTTCCGCTGTTGATGTTGAGCCGCTGCTGCTACAGCTCGGTCGGTGGAATGGAGACGCGAGCGCAGTGATGGTTGTCCCCGTCGGATAACGTGGAACAGCACCTGAAAATCTCTAAAGAAAATTGTTCCTCGCGTAATGTATGAAAGTCCGTTTGCGAGTCCGCACAGTTTTCTCAGCGATGCGAACTGCTGATTTTAATTGTCTGTTATGGTTTTATGATGATCTGCTATGCCCGGTTAGTTACTTATTGAAGTATTGAGTGAATCATTCATCACCGGCGTCGTTTCACACCACTGAAGCGAGGAAAATTCATTTTCGGTTCAGTATCAGTAGTTGTTGTTACGTTGCTAGCCAGAATTGTTCACTATGGCACGACGCAAATCCAGAGATAATCTATAATGCTGTCTTGCTTTCGTGCGTCGAAATATTATTGCGGCAAAACACTCCTTTCAATGCTCAATGTTCATCCAATCACTGGTTCAATTAAAATGTTCACAGTTAGTTAATTTTAATCATCAATTATCACACAGTTCAATTAATAATGGAGCCAACACGTGAGATTTCCATTACTGAAGAACAAATTTTATTGTTCCTTCTTAGCAGTTAGTTTATAATCATCACACCACAGGCACACCGATGGATCAGATCAATTACGATTCTTTTCAGTTCGGTGATCGTGACAAGTACGACAAATTTTACAATCGGCATATATATGTCATATTCGTGTGGTCGTATTAATGTTTCCTACTCAAGGCTAATCAGGTATTGCAGTTTTCGATACTATGTCCATTCTTCGTTGGAACTGTTCACTTTGATGAAGCTTGCGTCCAACAATAATATCTCCAATAATAAAAGTCCATTAACTCGTCGAACACTATCAGAATATCACTTCAGTTCGAGTTCTCAAGTCAGCATAACTGAGAACAAAGTCCGTGCATCTCTATCACGCAATAGTACCTTTTTTTGAATAGAAACAATCTCGTAGCGTTCCGTTTGCAGTACTATAACAAACGGTACTCTCTCACGACTTGATAGCAAAAATGGTTCAAATGGCTCTGAGCACTATGGGACTCAACTGCTGAAGTCATGAGTCCCCTAGAACTTAGAACTAGTTAAACCTAACTAACCTAAGGACATCACAAACATCCATGCCCGAGGCAGGATTCGAACCTGCGACCGTAGCGGTCTTGCGGTTCCAGACTACAGCGCCTTTAACCGCACGGCCACTTCGGCCGGCACTTGATAGCAAGCAAGCTAGCAATCGACTAACTTTCCTATGATCGAGCATTGCAGTCGCATTGAATTTCCTTTTCGCCGCGTTACAACTCTCTTGTACAATAAATGTTATGTCTGGCCGACATATTACTTTGGACTTAACATTCGTCGTACTGATTTGCAGTTATTATTTAGATGTTTGATAGCTAATTAAAAATAACCTTTCTTCCTTTCTAGCTTTATATCATACTCAGTAATTATTGAAATTGGTGTTCATCAAAACTTTAAGGTGTTATATTATTGCCGAAGCTGTCGTACCTGTCAGGATAACACTGTTCCCTACTTTAAATTATCATGACATTCTTATTCGGGTTTTCGGGTTTCTTGGGGTGTTACAGTTGAGGTACTATTCAAGTACAAATTGAGAGCCTCTGCAATCTTCTTTGAGTCCAGGCGGTATACCGTGTGGACTGAAGCATGAATGGGAATTTGGATTGAGGGGTGGGGCTTGCTAGAATAGTTCATACAGTTGTGCAAAGCCGGGATAGCCTACAGGTTAGCGCATCTGCCTACTGAACAGGGGACCCGGATTCGAATCCTGGCGACGGCACAGATTTTCATTCGTCGCTTCAGTCTGCATACATACACCATAGATGTTTGACATTTGAAAAGGTCGCTGGAACCATATAGTTTCAATTAACATGACAAATGCCAGAAAGAAGCTATCGCATGGGAGATGTCCATGACCTGACCGAAAATGAAGAAGCCCGATTTGTTTATATATCAACGAGACGTGTCTACAAGGAATGGTGTCAGACTGGAATGGTCACAGCCATTTAACATTGCATAAGAAAAATGTTCTTAAAAATGTCCTCACTGACAGAGACCAAAGATTAGCCGAAAACAGTCGGTTTCTAACCCAAGCAAACAGTACATGCAGTTCCTTTCGTAATGGACGTTTGGAACCGGATAACTCCCAAAAGGCTATGCTCGCAGTAGTACAAGAAGCTGTACGTCATCAACGGACCACATAGTACACTGACTGGAGGGTTGCAGCTTGGTCCAACGAGTCGTGATTTTGTTTCTTTTCAAATGAAGCTAAGTGTCGAGAGCACCGGGGCCTTGAGAGGTTTAAACAGCAATGTGTGGTAAATTTAGTTCAGACTGAAGATGGTTCTATTATGTTGTGCGACTGTTATTAGTACCATGACTTGGGGCCGCTCTTACAGCTTACCGTGAACCTGAACAGTGTGAACTAGTATTGCCCTGTCTTCTATAGCTTCACGATAAGTAAGCTGCGAAGATGGGCAGTGTTCAAATGACTTGAAGTAAACGACATTCAGAATACATCCTCTTTGTCAACACATGTTGCAAACTCTTGAGCGAGAGCTACTAATCAACGCAAAACCAGAAGAACGCAAAAATGTTTTCAGTTTGCTGCTGCTTGCAGTCCTGTGATTGCACTGTTGGAGTAATTGTTGGCAAGATAAACAGTCAGCCGTAACATCTACATACAGCTGCATCTACGTGATTACTCTGCAGATCGCAATTAAGTGGCTATCAGACAATTCACCGAACCGCCTTCAAGCTATTTCTCTACCAATCCACGTTCGAACAGCACGCGGGGAAAAAAATAACAGTTAAATCTTTCCGTGCGAGCTCGGATTTCTCTTACTTTATTAAGATGATCGTTTCCCCCTATGTAGGTGGGCGCCAACAAAATATCACACTCTGAGGAGAAAATTGGTTGTTGAAATTTCGTGAGAAGATACTATGGCAACGAAAACGCCTTTATTGTAATGATTTTCACTCCGATATTCGTATCGTATATGTGGCACTCTCTCCCCTGTTTCGTGATGATACAAAACGAGCTGCCCTTCTTTAAACTCTTTCGGTGTTCTCCGTCAAAGCTAACTAATGCGGATCCCATACCATTCAGCAATACTGCAGAACAGAACGGACAAGCAGAGTGTAACTGTCTTTAATAGACTTGTTGAATTATCTAAGTGTTTTGCCAATATATCGCAGTTTTTGGTTTGCTCAAATTATCACAAGCTTACGCGAAAATTCCTCTGCGAGTATGTAACAGATCTGTGCGGCTTCCATGTACTGTCTAAATTAAAGCCTTAATCACTGTTACTGAGTTTCTCTTAGCCATAATTCCATCTAATCTTTAACCACAGGGTCCCAAAAAGGCGTGGCTGTGGCCAATCGGTGAATGTTGCAGTACAATTTAGACGCTGGCCGGTGGTAGCAGTGGTTAACTACTGTAGATTTGTTCGCCTGACAAAAACGTGTTCGACGCCTTTTTTGTACACTGCGTAGTATATTTTTCTATCGAACTTTTACGTCATTGACACGGAAATTATTAAATTCCCTGCTTTCGTAGCAGCAGATTGTCCTTAATGCTTGCTGGAGGAGCTGCCTCTTGGCCACATGGACAAAGATCACTTCCGTTAGCGGTTTTTCTTTCATGAATCTCACCATGTTTAGGGAAATGACTCCCTATGCGACAGTACTGTTGCAAGCTTAATAACACTACTCTCTTTATTTCACCTCGTGTTTGATCTTGAGGTGTGCTTTGCAACTATCTTCTGGTGTAACAACACTTATTGCTGAAAACGGTTATTGTGCGTGTTATGTATTCAGTTTATGAAGTTGTGTTAGGAGTCTTTAACCGCTGCACCTCAAATTGCACTGCTATTTAAATGATTGGAATTCACTAATACACAAAGAAACTTTAAATAAATACTCCTAAATGTGATTTTGTTGCTCCTTTACTATTCAGAAACCTCACGTTTTGCACGTTTTACAGCAGTTTTTTCCTTCTTCCACATCTACTATAGCATATTTCTTCCATAACTGATAATAAAATGGTTCAAATGGCTCTGAGTACTATGGGCCTTAACTTCTGAGGTCATCAGTCCCTTAGAACTTAGAACTACTTCAACCTAACTAACCTATGGACATCACCCACATCCATGTCCGAGGCAGGATTCGAACCTGCGACCATAGCAGTCGCGCGGTTCCAGAATGTAGCGCCTGAAACCGCTCGGCCACTCCGGCCGGCTAACAGATAATATTTTTTCCTTTTTCTTCGCGTTTTGTATTTTATTTTCCTCCTTTCGACTCTTAACTCTGTTATGACAGATTACGTTAATACTATTTGTTATTAGACTGACTGCCGCATGTGCGGTGTTTAGACTGAAAGTGTTTCTCACAAAAGACATTTCATTAAAAAAACTTAGATGAAAGCCTATGTCATAGCACAGGCTATATCGCACAAGACAAACAACAACATGAGAAAACGAATCACTTAAATAAAATAAAGCGAAACCCACTGATGATAATGTATCATCACTGAAACATACACTGAGGTGCAGTAAAGTCATGGAACAACGATATGCACATATACAGATAGCGGTAGTATCGCGTACACAGGGTGTAAAAGGGCAGTGCATTAGCGAAGCTGTCATTTATTCTGAGGTGAATCATGTGAAAAGCTTTCGGCTGTGATTATAGTCGCACGACGGGAATTTTAGACTTAAGAACGCGGGGATGGAATTTGGTGCTAGAGACATGGGATGTTCCATTTCGGAAATCATTAGGGAATTCAATATTCCGAGATCCATAGTGTCAGGAGTGTGAAGAGAATATAAAATTTCAGGCATTACCTCTCACCACGGACAACGCAGTGGCCGACGACCTATGCGTAACGACTGCCAGAAGCGGCGTTTGCATAGAATTGTCAGTGCTAACAGAGAAGCAACAGTGCGCCAAGTAACAGCAGAAATCAATCTGGGACATACGAAGAACGTATCCGTTAGGACATTGTGGAAAAATTTTGCGTTAATGGGCTATGGCAGCAGACGACTGACCCCTCGGCTTTGCTAACAGGACGACATCGCCCGCAGCACCACTCTTGGGCTCGTGACACTGGAAAACTGTGGCTTGGTCAGATGGTCACCGATTTCAGTTGGTAAGAGCTGATGGTAGGGTTCGAGTGTGGCGCAGACTCCACAAAACTATGGACACAGATGTGAGCAAAGCACTGTGCAAGCTGGTGGTGGCTCCATAATGGTGTGGGCTGTGTTTACATGGAATGGATTAAGTTCTCTGGTCCAACTGAATCGATACTTGACTGTAAACGGTAATGTTCGGCAACTTGGAGACGATTTGGAGCCATACATGGACTTCATGCCTCCTAAAAAAGATGGAATTTTTATGGCTGACAATGCGCCATGTCACCGGCTTGAAGAACATTTTGTACAATTCGAGCGAATGATTTGGCCACCCAGATCGCCCAACATGAATCCTGTCGGATAGTTATGGGACGTCATTGAGAGAGGTCAGTTTGTGCACAACATCCTGCAACGGCAACACTTAAGCAGTTATGTACGGCTGTAGAGGCGAAGTGGCTCAATATTTCTGCAGGCGATTTCCAGCGGCTTGTTGAGTCCATGCCACGTCGAGTTGCCGCACTATGCCAGGAAAAATGAGGTCCGACGAGATGAGGTGTCCCTTAACTTGTGGCACCTTAGTGTATTCTACAAGACAAACACTAATTTGAGAAAACGAAAAAAAGGCTTTGAGTACTATGGGACTTCTGAGGTCATCAGTCCCCTAGAACTTGGAACTACTTAAACCTAACTACCTTAAGGACATCACACACATCCATGCCCGAGGCAGGATTCGAACCAGCGACCGTAGCGGTCGCGCGGTTCCAGAATGTAGCGCCTAGAACCGCTCGGCCACTCCGGCCGGCTTTGAGAAAACGATTGTCTTCTTAGGTAAAATAAAGCGACACCCTTTGATGATGGTGTAACATCACCTAAAGGTGTATTGGTAAACACATACAGGGTGTTAAAAAAAGGTACGGCCAAACTTTCAGGAAACATTCCTCACACACAAATAAAGAAAAGATGTTATGTGGGCATGTGTCCGGAAACGCTTGATTTCCATGTTAGAGCTCATTTTAGTTTCGTCAATATGTACTGTACTTCCTCGATTCACCGCCAGTTGGTCCAATTGAAGGAAGGTAATGTTGACTTCGGTGCTTGTGTTGACATGCGACTCATTGCTCTACAGTACTAGCATCAAGCACATCACTACGTAGCATCAACAGGTTAGTGTTCATCACGAACATGGTTTTGCAGTCAGTGCAATGTTTGCAAATGCGGAGTTGGCAGATGCCCATTTGATGTATGGATTAGCACAGGGCAATAGCCGTGGCGTGGTACGTTTGTTGTATCGAGACAGATTTCCAGAACGAAGGTGTCACGACAGGAACACGTTCGAAACAACTGATCGGCGTCTTAGGGAGCACGGAACATTCCAGCCTATGACTCGCGACTGAGGAAGACCTAGAACGACGAGGACACCTGCAATGGACGAGGCAATTCTTCGTGCAGTTGACGATAACCCTAATGTCAGCGTCAGAGAAGTTACTGCTGTACAAGGTAACGTTGACCACGTCACTGTATGGAGAGTGCTACGGGAGAACCAGTTGTTTTCGTACCGTGTACAGCGTGTGCAGGCACTATCAGCAGCTGATTGGCCTCCACGGGTACACTTCTGCGAATGGTTCATCCAACAAAGTGTCAATCCTCATTTCAGTGCAAATGTTCTCTTTACGGATGAGGCTTCATTCCAACGTGATCAAATTGTAAATTTTCACAATCAACATGTGTGGGTTGACGAGAATCCGCACGCAATTGTGCAATCACGTCATCAACACAGATTTTCTGTGAACGTTTGGGCAGGCATTGTTGGTGATGTCTTGATTGGGCCCCATGTTCTTCCACCTACGCTCAATGGAGCACGTTATCATGATTTCATACGGGATACTTTTAGTAGGACGCGAAATTGAAGCGACACCGATCCACCAGTGTCAGCCCAGTTTGCAGGTGAATATAAGTTTAATTTAGTGTTTTGTTTATGTATTTTGTAATATTTGTAATGTTTGTGAATTATCTAAAGTTTTGTATTTATTTTTATGTTTCATGTACGGAGAGGGCGGCGCAACGAATGGAGACAGCATCTTCACTGCGGGACCAGAGAGAAAATTGCTGGCCACTATACGTCGCGGGTCGACAGCCAAAGAGCAACAGAAGATCCTGAAACCGAGTTGTTGCGTCGTGCTTCTAAATACTGAAAAAATAAAAAATTATAATGTTTCTACAACAATGACGTTATAGAAAGTTTAATCATGTTGTAAATGGTCAGTCCTATCTTGTCAAGGCTCAGGTTCACGTATATATGTAGTATATAGGAAGATAATAAACTAGTGTATACTACAAAAGTTTAAATACGTGTTCCGAGAATTTATTTACGAAGAATTATATTAAGGAAGAAGCATTACTGATTTATTTGACAATATTATTAATTTTTTGACAACGTTCATCGCGAGTTTGAGTCTTAAAAGTTTATTCAATGTGGTTTTAATATATATTAAAGCAGATAACTTGCATTAATATAATTTCTGAGAAGAAACAAACGACATCTAAATTGGAAAAAGTTTGAGCAAACCAATTGGACTGAGTGACGTAATTCTACGCATACGACTCAAATGATGATGTTTTAATTACAGTTTCGTTCAAGAACCATTCAGAGACAACTTTAAAAATAGTTTAAATAATTTTGAAGTGTTTTGTAACTGACGTTGGTGACGAAGTCTGCGCATGGTCATATGTCAAAAGAAAATCCTTTATACAAAACTTACGTCGTTACACTACATATTTTACCTGCGCTGCTAGAACATGTGCCTTTACAAGTACGACACAACATGTGGTTCATGCACGATGGAGCTCCTGCACATTTCAGTCGAAGTGTTCGTACGCTTCTCAACAATAGATTCGGTGACCAATGGATTGGTAGAGGTGAAACAATTCCATGGCCTCCACGCTCTCCTGACCTCAACCCTCTTGACTTTCAATTATGGGGGCATTCGAAAGCTCTTGTCTACGCAACCCCGGTAGCAAATGTAGAGACTCTTCGTGCTCGTATTGTGGACGGCTGTGATAGAATACACCATTCTCCAGGGCTGCATCAGCGCATCAGGGATTCCATGCGACGGAGGGTGGATGCATGTATCCTCGCTAACGGAGGACATTTTTAACATTTCCTGTAACAAAGTGTTTGAAGTCACGCTGGTACGTTCTGTTGCTGTGTGTTTCCATTCCATGATTAATGTGATTTGAAGAGAAGTAATAAAATGAGCTCTAACATGGAAAGTAAGCGTTTCCAGACACATGTCCACATGACATATTTTCTTTCTTTGTGTGTGAGGAATGTTTCCTGAAAGTTTGGCCGTACCTTTTTGTAACACCCTGTATATGTATCATCATACTGTGTCTTGCTCAAAGTTAAATCACAGAAAAAAACGCTGTTCAAGCAAAATCGATCATAAATAGTGAGCTGTGTTTGTTTGTGTGATATCTTATGGGACTTAACTGCTAAGGTCATCAGTCCCTAAGCTTACACACTACTTAACCTAAATTATCCTAACACACACCCATACCAGAGGGAGGACTCGAACCTCCGCCGGGGCCAGCCGCACAGTCCATGACTGCAATGCCAGAGACCGCTCGGCTAATCCCGCGTGGCTAAATAGAGCTTTCTGAAGAAAATGGCCTACAGACGACTGAAGTTGTTTAACCTGTCTAAGCCCGAAATGCTACGTAAGTAGATAAATTTAAAAGTTGGTAAGTGTGTTAAAATGTATTTATTCTATTTACTCGCTCGCAGTCACGGATACTAAAAACTCATTTGTAGTGGCTAATTCCTTACTGAACTCCGGTTCTGTCGCAAAAGATGATTCAGTTACCTCTGCGCCTTATCATACTTTTGAACGCCAAACCCACCTCACTTGCGAAGCACTAACGCTTTTCTGCAGTACTGGTGTGGGTTAAGTAGAACACATTCGGTCGCACCTTGTCCCTTTCAAAGGTAGGCCCCTGTGTTGTCCTCTGCAATCGTTGCCCTTGGCATAGCGAGGGGAGCCTTGTGAGGCGACGGAGAATGCGAGTGGGGTGAAGAAAAGAGGCGGCCGGGCCGAAGCAGGTAGCGAGGGCGGCAGCTGCTGCCTCTGCGCCTGCAGCTGCAGCTGCCACGGACACGTGTCCGGCGCGTGCCCCAGCCCAGCCGGAAGTCCAACACGTGGTTGCCCCACTAGCGCCTCGCACGCACCCACAAACAGAGCGCCCATCTCATTCTCTGCACCAGCCCTGGCGGTTTTCTAACAACCAGTTAATCCCGTTGTCTACTTGAGCAACTGCCATCTGCACAGAAAAATCAGCAGCTACGTGGGACACTGCCGCAATGTGGTTGACTTCTTTGTTCGAGCGACTCCACCTATAAGCTATGGATGGAAAAAACCGACCGTTGAAAACCGACACCGGTATTTTAGTTCTGAATAACCGATATTTGTTTAACAGGTATTTCTGTTTTTTATTGATAACCTGGTATGAACCTGATTATCAATTTACCCTAGCAGCGGCGCAAAAAGTTTTGTTTCCTAAATATAACTTTATTTCAAACCGAGTTTGGAAGGAGGTTCTTTGGCTTCTGAAAGGCTGGTGTTTGAATTTCATTGTTTCTCGCAAAAGATTCATGGTAGAGAATAACACATTATAGAACGAGTATTTGTGAACAGGTCGGATAGCAATTATTGGGTTATGGCTTCATTCATTATTGAAAATTTATCCCTTGCCGTAAAATTGTTCCTGGTAAGTGTTTAATTTTGCCTACTACCTATATTGTTCACATGAATATTTTGAAAGTGCATTTTTTGTCACTAAAATCAATTGTATTTAAATTCCTGCTAAAAACTAAACATATATTTGCCTATAAACTGACTTTGCATTCGAAATAATTAGAGAAAGGAACGCTACAAAATTTACACGAAAGCTTATTATTTGTCTACAATTTCTATGAAACAGTAAAAGAGGAAGAAAGTTATGGCAATAGTAATAAAAACTTAATAATTCATTCATAGTTTACAATACAAATAGTAAGTGGCTGATCTGTTACCTATATAACATATCTTTATGTGTTCTCCAATCTCAGTTTTCAGCCTTTAGAACTGACTGTTCCTAACGCCCAAGTAGTGGTATAATCCTCAAATACAAGGTGACTTTAAAGCGGAGTTGAAAAAAAGAAAATGAATTACAATAAGTAGAATACCTGTGAATTCTTTGTAATATCAACCCGCCATTACTTTTCGAGAAAGTGAACAGCAGATGGACTACGTTCATTTACTTACCTATTCTATTTGAATTTTTTGATACAACGTGTTTTGAAGCGTATAATGCAGAAGTCTGAGGGAATCTTTAAACTTTTCACTCTTCTCTTGATGTAAACGCTGTGATCAAAAGTATCCGGGCACCTGGCTGAAAACGATATACAAGTTTGTGGCGCCCTCCATCGGTAATGATGGAATTTAATGTGGTGCTGGCCAACCCTTAGCCTTGATGACAGCTTCCACTCTCGCAGGCGTACCTTCAATCAGGTGATGGAAGGTTTCTTGGGGAATGGAAGTCAATTCGTCACGGAGTGCTGCACTGAGGAGAGGTATCGATGTCGGTCGGTGGGGCCCGGCGCGAAGTCGGAGTTCCAAAACACCTCTAAGGTGTGCTGTAGGATTCAGGTCAGGACTCTGTGCAAGCCAGTCAATTACCGGGAAGTTACTATCGTCTAACCACTCCCCCACAGGCCTTGCATTATGAACAGGTGCTCTATCGTGATGAAAGATGTAGTCGCCATCCTTGAATTGCTCTTCAACAGTGAGAAGCAAGAAGATGCTTAAAACATCAACGTAGGTCTGTGCTGTAGTGCCATCCAAAACAACATAGGATACAAGTCCCCATTGGTGTGGTCGTTTTGTTAGAGATACCTCATTATGTTTGAGCTCAGAATACGTTCCAAAATTACACATATATCAAGGATACTTTGAAGATAGACGCATACTATCTCGTGAAATTAGTGATCTTTCCTTTGTGGGAGAGTATAGTCATATAGAGTTATTTCCAAGAAATTTCCGCCATTTGACAGTTAATTTTTCATTTATTTTACTCAATCATAATTTCTGCTTTGTAGCGATTTCCAAATGCATGTTGGGAAGTTAAAATAAGCCTGATATGTCTGTGACATGTCATCGTCGAAAAAAAATATTTTTCGTCTTATATATACGGTAGCTGATCTACAAGACCAGATAGGTGTTTTTTCGACGATGACCTGTCACAGGGAGGTCAGACTTATTTTGACTTTTCAGCATGTACTTGAGAATGGCTACAAAGCCGAAATCATGATTGTGTGGAATAAATGAACGATTAACAACCAAATACAGAAATTTGTTAAAAAGGAATAACTCCAGAAAGCCTACTTTCAAAGTTTTAAGAACCCGCTTTAAATAGAGGCCTTCAATGTACTCTTTCCACCTATCTGCTCTCTCCTCTGCAATTAACAGTGGAATTCCCGTTATACTCTTAATGTTACAAGCCTTGCTTTTAATTTCACCGAAGGTTGTTTTGACTTTCCTGTATGCTGAGTCAGTTCTTCAGACAATCATTTCTCATTCGATTTCTCCACATTTTTCATGCAGCTACTTCGTCTTAGCTTACCTGCACTTCCTATTTGTTTCATCCCTCAGCGACTTCTATTTTCGTATTCCTGAATTTCGCTGAACATTTTTGTTCTTCCTTCTTTCATCAATCAGCTGAAGTATTTCTTCTGTTACCCATGCTTTCTGCGCACCTAGTTTCTTTGTGCCTACGTTTTTCTTTCCAACTTCTGTGATTGCCCTTTTTAGAAGTCTCTATCCCTCTTCAACTGAACTGCCTACTGAGCTATTCCTTATCACAGTATCTATGGCCTCAGAGAACTTCAACCATCCCTGTTCATTCCTTACTACTTCCGTATCTCATTTCTTTGCTCGTTGATTCCTCATGACTTGTCTCTTAAACTTCAGCATACTCTTCTTACCTGCTAAATTGCGATCTGAGTCTATATCTGTTCCTTACAGTCCAGTATCTGATTTCGGAATCTCTGTCTGAGATGATATAATCTAATTGAAATCTTCCCGTATCTCTCGGTCTTTTCCAAGTACATCTTCTCCTGTTGTATTCGCTATTAATAACCGCTGTTTATGGCAGAACTCAGTCTTTTCTCCTCTCTCATTTCTAGTACCAAGCCCTTATTCTCCCGTAACTCTGTCTTTCTCTCCCCTCAACCTCATTCCAATCCCCCATGAAAATTAGGTATTCATCTCCGGTTACGTACCGAATTACCCATTCAATGCCTTCAGATACTTCCTCTATCTCTTCATCTTTAGCTAGCTATGTCGGGGTGTATACCTGAACTACCGTTGTCGGAGTTGGATTCATGTCGATTCTGATGAGAACAACCCTATCACTGAACTGTTCACAGTAACTCACTCTCTGCCCTACCTTTCTATTCATAACGAGTCCTGCTCCCGTTATTCCATTCTCTGCTCCTGTTGATATTACCGTATACTCATCTGACCAGAAATCCTTGTCTTCTTTCCATTTCACGTCATTGTCATCCACTATATGTAGACTGAACCTAGCATTTTCGTTATCAGAGTTCCTAGCTTCCCTACGGCGTTCATACTTCTGACATTCCGCGCCCAGACTCGTAGAACGTTATCCTTTCGGTGGTTATTCGGTCTTTTTCTCTGGATACCTCCCCTTGGCAGTCCTTCCCAGGAGATCTGAATAATGGACTAGTCTGGAATATTTTTCCAACTAAGAGATCATCATGCCGGTTTTTCAGTTACAGGACACATGTCCTGCGGATACATTTTATATGTCTTTAATGCAGTGGTCTCCATTTGGTTCTGCGTGCTCGTGCCGTTGATCATTACCGATTCGTCCGCCTTTAGGAACAGTTTCCCACCCCAGGAGCAAGAGAGTTATTTATTTATTTTATTTATTTACTGATTTATTTGCTGCCCATTTACAAACGACCTGCCACCTTGTTGGTAAGACAGATCGTACTTTCACAATACGAACCTGTACTTGAACAGAATGTGAAACTTATTTGTTATTTCTTATTTTCAATAAGGAATGATAATATTTCAGCTTTAAATACTCGTGGACTTACAAGTGATTAAGAAACGAAAATCTTAAAATTAACGATTTATGAATAGAAAACAGGAATTTACGAAGACGGAGAAGAGGTTACGTAGAATAACTTTAAGACATAGTATAAATTCAGAAAATTCTTCTAAAAGAAACAAGATTCTTGCATTTAAGATGGATAAATAAACATTTATGAAATGAAAAAAAATGGAAAAGTGAAATATAAATTATATCCATATTTTAAGGAACAATAAAAACAGAAGATAGGAAAGATTATAGTGGAAGAATGTCCATTCACCAGGTATATATGACAGCGAGTGTCTTGGAATTTTCCATCAAGCCGCCGACTACCAATCACAGCTCTTCATCTAAATATAACGTCCACCGTAGATTTCCCGATAACTAAACCTTAACCTCTAATCATTGTCTTAACAATATGTTGTCAGTATGTTCTTTTTCTGCTTGGTGACAGGGTTGTTGACATTAATGTTTCTTTAGCCTATTGTGTTGTTTATTTAGGATGTTTTTTCATCTTCATTTACGGTCGTGTCGGGATCAGTATCATCTCCTCATTCCATATCGGAATCAGTGCTCTTTTCCACCCATTGGACTCCATCCTGTCTTTGCATATAGGTTCGTTGCCTGGCTGGGACATACTCTGTACAGGTCGCTTTGGATATATCGCCTGTATGTGTGTTTAACATGCTCCATTGGTCTTCGTCTCTGACCATTGCGTGTAAGGTGTCTTGAATACTGTTGAGGTTTAAGTGTAATGTGTGTCCGATGTTGGTATGTTTTCCGCAGAAAAAGATGATGTATTCTGGAGAGCCTTCTTCCCCCACATGTGCATGTTGGTGTCTGCCTCAGACTCAAGCGGTTTAAGTGCTGCGTGGGATAAGGGCCATGTCCTGTTAAGAAGTGGACCATACCGCGACTGGGATCGGTACGTTTGAGTTTTAGTCCCTCCCTTGGATCGGAAAAGAACTGGTGCAGCCTGCGGCCCTTGTCACTTGTATCCCACTCATCTTGCCTGGTGTCTACCCTCCACATTTGGTTTCGTATCAGTTGATACTCCAGTGATCTTCCGAACCTGGTAGTGCCTTCCCACTTCAAGCCAGTACATCGCTGCTCTACATCTTATCGTAATGTCTATTGGGTAGATTCCGAGCACCACACATTGTGATTCCACTCAGGTGGTTGCGAAAGTTCCAGATAGTCTCTTTGTCCTCGTCTGAGGAGGGTTCTGTTTGTTGATAGGCTCAATCTGTGAGCCCATGCGCTGGCGGTGAAGCTAAGTACCGACTCGAAGAGAGCACAGTGGCATGTCCGTCTACCTGACTAGGGGAGTTTAAATTGTTCTGAATTTAGTCTCGCGAGTTTGTGTAGTACTTTTTCTCCTTTGTTTGTGACAATGCGGATGTGTTTACAGAAATTTTGCTTTTCGTATGTGTGTATCGCAAAATAGCTTGGGGTGATTGCTCGTTTAATGTTTGTGTCCCATATTTTAACACTAGGGTTTCTCTGGAGAGACCCTCTCAGTAAAGTGTATGTTGTTTTGTTATCAGCTATCTTGAGTTTGTTGTTGTGACACCACTGTGTTATTGTTTTGAGTGTTCCATTTGCTTTTCTCTTCCATCTGGGACCTATTGTTATCAGGCACTACTACCAAAAGGTCGTCGGCGTACGTGGCAACTCCATGTGTCGTTAGTGTTCCACCCAGTAGTTGCAGGAGACGTTCTATAGTGATGCCCTAGAAGATGAGGCCACAGATCATCCCTTGGGGACAGGCTTTTGTAATTCATTTGATTACTTTCCGGCCATCCATCTGCCATTCGACCACTTAGTTCTTACAGTAGTCCGCTAGACGGTTGAATAGTGTTTCGGGTACCTCCAGTTGTTTGAGTCTCTTTAACATTGCGAGCCACCAGGAATTATCAGAGGTACCCGCAATGTCGATCATAATTGCTATTGAATTACATAGTCTTGGTGTTGTTGGCAAATTTTAACGCTTGTTTGATTGTGTCATCAATCATCTTTCCTTCTCTGAAGCCGAAATGGTGTTGGCTTAGGCCATGGAGAGCTCTGTCCGTCTGTAAGCGCCTGCACTGGAACTTTTCCTGGAGCTTGGCAAGTGTATTTATAAGGCATATGGGCCTATATGACCGGCGAACTGATGGGTCCCTTTCAGCTGCCTTCTTTATTATGACTGGCTTGGAGACCTTCCAAACTGTAGGCACTTGGCCCATCCGTAGAGCGTCGTTTAGCAGAATGGCATGTGATATTATCTGTTTTAATACTTTTGAATTAACTCCATCTGGTCCAGGGGCTTTCTTGTTTTTGGGCTTTGAGATCGCTATCGCCACCTCTTCTTGCGCAAAAGGACAGGTGACCCAGCGGTGTCATACGATGCGTTCAGTTCCTCCCACAGTGTTGCATTTTGATGTTTGTGTCAGTGATGACGATATCATCAGGTAGGAACTTACGCAGCAGGAATTTTGCTGTTTGTCTCCATCCCTCTGTCATAGCGCCGTCATCCTGTCTTAGCGTTCCCGGAACTAGTGAGCACTTTATGTTTTCAGTAGTTATTTAATATAGTTCACACTATATGTGTGTCTGTATTTGAAATGCTACATGTCTGTCCCAGTGATGTTTATGTGTTTTGAACAATCCATTTTTGTGTTGATCTTTTACGAGCCTTTATGCTTCCAGCCTTCTTTGTCTATCTCTGTCTGCTATTGACCGTTGGTAAAGCCGTCTCGCTCCTCAGGTTTCTTGTTTTAGTCTAGTCAGTTTATTTGTCCATGGTATTTGTGGGCGTTTTGTGTTCTGTGTTTTTGGTATGGATGTATTTCCTGTTTTTGAGATGATATCAGCCGGCCGGTGTGGGCGAGCGGTTCTAGGCGCTACAGTCTGAAACCGCGCGACCGCTACGGTCACAGGTTCGAATCCTGCCTCGGACATGGATGTGTGTGCTGTCCTTAGGTTAGTTAGGTTTAAGTAGTTCCAGGTTCTAGGAGACTGATGACCTTAGCAGTTAAGTCCCATAGTGCTCAGAGCCATTTGAACCATTTTTTTGTGAGGAGATCGGTAAGCATGTGTGCATTGAATTCAATGTTCCCGTGGATGGTTTCAGCTTTTCCGTCTTGTACTAGTCCTCTTAGTCTCTCAAATTTTCAGATGTTCAAATGTGTGTGAATTCCTAAGGGACCAAACTGCTGAGGTCATCGGTCCCTAGACTTACACACTACTTAAACTAACTTACGCTAAGAACAACACACACACCCATGCCCGATGCAGGACTCGAACCTCCGGCGGGAGGCCACTCAGGGCGGCTTAGTCTCTCCCAGTCGGCTTTATGGAATAGTAAGTTTCGGGCGTGTAATGTGTTGGTTGTGTTGTTTTATCTCGTTAGGCTGAAAGTGGTCGCGTTGAGGTCACTGAATGTTGTCTTGTGCTTTCCAGTCCGTAATGCGTTCTCTGGCAGCGTTATTTACGAGTGTGATGTCTATATTACTTTTCGTTCTCTTCTACGCAAACCACGTGTAGTCGCGTTTCCTGTATAACGTCGTTTATTATGCGTCTTCTGTCGTCTGTTGTGTCGGAATTCCACAGGGTGGACCTTCTTACCTTGTGCGTATTCGGCTATTAGCTGTATATAATTTGCATAGGGTGCTATGGAAGGACTGTATTGGGCACTCAGCGAAGCAATTACCCATATATGTCCTTGGTATGCATTACATAATTCGTTTATTTTGACAATATTTATGTGTTTAATTAATACGGAAACTACTGCCTGGCTGTCCTGACTACCGGTTATGGTTATCGCATTTGTCAGAAAGCAAATCAGTTTGCCTTGGTTGGCGTATGGGTCTTGTAGGCACGATGTATATATGTTTAGGTCTTCAACTTTTTTTGGAAGTGCAGCACTAACTTGCTTGCACCTCATTGCATTCAGTTGAAGAATGTTTATTAATGATGCTACGGATGTTTAACGTGTACGTAGTATTTGCTACCAGTCTGAGCACAATACAAGTACGTCCGTCCGTGTGTCCTGACATGGTCGCCATAAACCTTATCAAATGGTTCTTCTCTTGGTATACACACTTGCATCATTAAGTCTAACAGCTGGTTGGGGTCGGTTGGTATGCTTTCCATCTTAAGGGAAATTCTGTCTGTTTGCTCCGTAGTTGGGATGCGATGGGAGCTGCTTTCGTAGTACTAGATGCCATAGGGCTGGTAGCGGGTGAGAGAATCTCTGGGACAGAGTAGGTTGTTTTTGCGATGGTGCCGTTGGTGGTGGGTGCGTTGGACCTAGTGGTGACACCATGGGTGGTGTGCTAAAGTCGGTGTCTTGTGGCGTGTGCTGCGTCTCTTGGTGTTGCGCTACCTTCACTGCGTCACACGTATTAATCACCTCTTTTGTCACAAGCAAAGAATTAAAAATTGTGCCGTCTGTATAAGACAATTTTGAGGAGTTTTACTGGACACACGATACCAGCTGTTACGCTGGGAGTGGGTTCTTCTGATTCTGTTTGTTACTGTAAGATCGAGAACTGAATGTGGTTGCTTTACTCTTAGGTGGCATTGTTGGATTGCGCACTGACAGACTGTTCTGCGAAGAGACTGCCATGAAGCTCTACAAACTTGCCACGAACCTCTGCAAGCTCCTCCACCAGCTCTGACAAGGCCGTTGACTGATGAGGGTGGCTGCTTATGCCGGAAGTCTTCGGCTGCCTTTTATTGGTTCAAATGGCTCTGAGCACTGTGGGACTTAACATCTCAGGTCATCAGTCCGCTAGACTTTGAACTACTTAAATCTAACTAACCTAAGGACATCACATACATTCATGCCCGAGGCAGGATTCGAACCTGCGACCGTAGCAGCAGCGAGGTTCAGGACTGAAGCGCCTACAACCGCTCGGCCACAGCGGCCGGCGATCACTTTTATTCGAATTTTAAGCGATGGCGTAGTTTGAACCCGGGACTGAGAACGTTTTCATAACCAATCAAACACGTTACCCCTAGACCATGGGTCACAAACCTATCATAACTCTTTATACGACTACTGTTTCCGACTCGCCAAAATGGTTCAAATGGCTCTAAGCACTATGGGACTTAACATCTCAGGTCATCAGTCCCTTAGACGTTGAACTACATAAACCTAACTGACCTAAGGACATCACACACATCCACGCCCGAGGCAGGATTCGAACCTACGACCGTAGCAGCAGCGAGGTTCAGGACTGAAGCGCCTAGAACCGCTCGCTCACAGGGGCCGGCTGCGACTCGTTACTGAAAGCTGTAAAAAGTGCTGCCAGGTGTCAGGATTTGACTCGATTCTACAAGTGTCCTACCAGTAAATTATAAATGTCTAAAAACTTTCTAGATGATGCAGCACTTGTTATCTCATTGTTTATGACGTCATATCTCTTGAGCTAGGTATCGTACAATGATATATGTATGCAGGTGTATTCAGCGAAATTTGTGGATGCTGTCTGCGAAATATATTGCGAATAAATAGGAAAGCAGGGAGCAGGGGCTGCTGGTATAGAAATACTGCGTCCAATAGAGCATTAACGTTTTAATTTCACTGGCATTAGAACAAACATTGACTGACTGATATCCAAGATGATGATCTTACTACGGTTAAATCAACATTAAACAAAGCGGTAAGGCAACAACCTTGAAAGAGGCCGCACTCTTAAAAAGTGCTTCTCCTAGATTTTTTAAACTTCAACAGCAGTTAAACAACGATATTATTGTGCTCCCCTTTTCTTTGTTCGACTAGCCATTAGCTAGATAAATTGTTGCTCACTTTTATAAATAGAATTTCAGACTACTATTAGCACCGGATTATCAGGTAACAGCATCAAAGATTACTATTGATCACTGAATTTAACGAGCGATTCATTCTGGAAGATTTGTGCGTGACAACTAATAATAAAGGAAAATCCTCACGCAAACATTGCCTTGGTCTGATCTCAATCTCAATAACATCAAATTAGGAAGCAGGGAAGCAATCATTTTACAACTAGGCACAATCTTACTTCTAAAACCCTTTCTGGATACCATACATTAAACAAATTGGCACATGTAACAGCTGAACAGCCAATCCTGATTCCCACCACTTGGTGTTAATTATAGACAATAAACCCTTTCCCCTTTTACAAATTTTCATCTTACAGACAGTCAATACTGTTAAAAAATATAAAAAAAACCAAGAGCTCAAAGGCTCGTTGCGCGTGGCGTGTTAAGACAGCACAAGGCGCTTAGCCAACTTGGTCACATAACCGGACACTGCGCCCTAGGCAGGACACTTAGACTACGAATGGATAGATCTAAAATTATTAACAAACAGAAGTTGCTTCAGCAACTGAACGTTGCTACAGCGGTCAGTAGACGATCTAAAGCTTAGGTACTGTCGTGAACAAGGGCACTACTGGTTAAATTATCTGCACAATTATAGCTGGTGGTCGTATTCCAAACTATCAAACAGAGGGGAACGAACCTCAAACCTCCAATCTAATACAAATTTTGCACCTGCAACTTTCAAGTATGGTACTCTCATAAGAGCGTCTTTTATACATGGCCTAAACAACCATTAAAAGTATCAGCCCATCAAACAGTTCTGAACTCTGCTTCAACAGCATTTGTTTAACTTGTCAACTGGGACAGTCCCACAATAAGCCGGCCGGAGTGGCCGTGCGGTTCTAGGCGCTACAGTCTGGAGCCGAGCGACCGCTACGGTCACAGGTTCGAATCCTGCCTCGGGCATGGATGTGTGTGATGTCCTTAGGTTAGTTAGGTTTAAGTAGTTCTTATAGGCGACTGATGACCTCAGAAGTTAAGTCGCATAGTGCTCAGAGCCATTTGAACCAGTCAGTCCCACAATAACAAGCAACAAAAACAAATTTTTGTACAACTCTCAACACATATCTCACAGAAAGAAATACGTGCCTTTAGCATAACAAGAAAGCACAGGCAATTTACTTTCTATATTCTTAACGCTTTGTTCAGAACATCCAGGGCCCAGTCAGAACCAAACAACGAGCTTGGAGGAGACGCCAAACTGATACAACTGTTAATGCTGTACACAACGGCGTTAGGATCTAACAGCATAGAGCACGAACCAACTAGTTAATCAGATGTGGAACAGTGAATGTTGATCACCGTGTAATATCTATTCGAACAGCGCAGCAAGGCAGAAACTCCACCTCTTTCGCGGACCGGCTCCGTGGTCGCAGACAAACACCGACAGTCCTCGGCAGCAACCACGTCTGCTTCTCGCCCCCAGTCAAACACCAGTTCCGCTACCAGGAGGACACCACGCCCCGTTGTCCCAGAGAGCCGTGCTGCCAAACTAACTACCGGGCCAATCACTGCCCAATGCTCGGTACCGACAGCCTCGCTCGCGAGCTGTCGCTCCCTCTCTTTCAGCCGCTGACGACCACCTGAAGCGGTCGCCAGCAAACTTCTACACTCTCGCGGATCTGCCAGCAAGAACCAAGGATACCGGCGGGAGTTATGGCTCAAGATTTCGTATCAAAGAAGTAATACATTTAAACGCCTCAGTAGTTTTTTACGCATCTCTGTTTATGACGTCATATCTCCTGAATCACGAGTGGTACCATGTCATAATTTTGTAGCTGCATTTAGCGGCATGTGTGGGTACTGTCTGAGAAATGTATTGCGAGTGCAGTGAGTAGCACGAAAGTAATAAATTTAAACATCGTGAATGACGCGGCAGTTTTTCACGCACCTCGTTGTTTATGACTTCATATCTCCTGAACTAAGGTAGTTCCCTGAGCTAAGGTAGTTCTTACCCCCACAGCGATTGTTGCCTGAAAGTAAGGCAAACGTTTACCAAGTTTTGAAGAAATTGTTCCACTGATTTAGAACAAGATGTGGAACGCGCGCGCACAGCCACCTACCCACCCACGCACACAAACACACACACACACACACACACACACACACACACACACACACACACACACACATGAAGGGCTTATTTCAATAGTGGTACAAGTCCATTTTTGTTCTTCGTGAGATAAAGACTCCTAAAGTTAAATGAGCGGTGAAAAATCTGCAGCTGAGATACCAGAAATATTCAAGCATATGGCTTCTTGGTAGAAATGAACCTTTCTTTCTGTTTGTTTGGATCATCAATTGCAGAAGCATTATAGGCAGTAAAGTGGAGGTAATGGACTTGTACCACTATTGAAATAAGTCCTTGATATATATACGAGGGTAATCACAAAACTAAGACCTCATATTTTTTTATTAGTACAGAACTCTCTTTGTGTGGCAGTTGGTCACACTGTTATGAAGAGTGCTTCACAACACGCGCTGTGTGTAAACGTGCGCACGCCGCGCTGAGGCGCTCAGTCTTGGCTTGGCAGCCGTTGAGAATGGAGCTCCCGTTGGATGTTACCGCCAAGTGCGAGTTGCGCGGAGTTATTCGGTTTTTGAACGCAAAGGGAATTGCGCCGATTGAAATCCATCGCCAATTGACGGAAGTGTGTGGTGAGTCGTGCATGGATGCCAGAAATGTTCGTAAGTGGTGTAGAGAGTTATGCAGCTGGTCGGACTGAAATTCACGGCGAACAAAGGAGCGGGAGACCGTCAGTTTCTGAGGATACAGTGTTGAAGGTTGAGCAAATCACGCGTGAAGATCGGCGGATCACCCTGAATAATCTCTGCACGTTGGTTCCTGAGGTTTCCCGAAGCACCGCTCACAGAATTTTAACGGAAACACTGACCTACCGGAAGGTGTGCGCAAGATGTGTGTCACGCATGCTGACTGAGGACCACATGCGGCAACGAGTTGATGCTTCCCGCGCATTTTTTCACCGCATTGCAGCCGAACAGGACAACTTTCTGAACTCAATTGTCACGGGTGATGGAACCTGGGCATACCACTTTATACCTGAGGCAAAGCAACAATTGTAAGATGGCAAGAACTATGCCCCTTAAATGAAGTCATTCAAGAACACCTAACTCACGTTGAGTGAACAGTAGGGCTGAACAAAAAAAAAAGACTGACAAAGCACAATACATCTTGTAGAGGGTATAGTATGGACGTATTGGAATAATTAATGTTGGGCGAGGGTTTTAAAGTAATTCACATGACATGAAAACTTTGTGGAAATGAGTCGATTTACTGGACACTAGTTTACTCCAGGGAAGCATTTAGGCCGGCCGAAGTGGCCATGCGGTTAAAAAGGCGCTGCAGTCTGGAACGGTCGCAGGTTCGAATCGTGCCTCGGGCATGGATGTTTGTGATGTCCTTAGGTTAGTTAGGTTTAACTAGTTCTAAGTTCTAGGGGACTAATGACCTCAGCAGTTGAGTACCATAGCGCTCAGAGCCATTTGAACCATTTGAAGCATTTAGAGTGACCGTGGCCAGCTGGGGAATGGCGAAGGGAAGCGACAATAAGCAGCTTAGAGTGGCTCAAGCTCTGAGAAAGCGGTAACGGGGTGCGGCCTCCAGCCACCTTAAGATGAGTGACAGTGAGTGGGTGGTTGACCCCAACTCCATGCTGGTGTACTGGGAAACAGACGGAGAACTTGTACACCTGTTGATAAATTTCCGTCATCCCGTTTTCTGTGAAACATGCGACAAAGCCGCACAAAGCTATGGTGGAGTGGTCAACAGAGGTCAAAATATGCGTGTTCGTGACTATAGCAACTTCACGCTGAATTCACGGTCCACAGAGCCTGAAGTAAATCAGGTATTGCTCATCAGTGTGGGATCCGTACCAGATCGGGTTGACGAAGTAGATAGAGAAGATCCAAAGAAGAGCGGCGCGTTTCGTCACAGGGTTATTTGGTAACCGTGATAGCGTTACGGAGATGTTTAATAAACTCAAGTGGCAGACTGTGCAAGAGAGGCGCTCTGCATCGCGGTGTAGCTTGCTCGCCAGGTTTTGAAAGGGTGCGTTTCTGGATGAGGTATTGAATATATTGCTTCCCCCTACTTATACCTCCCGAGGAGATCACGAATGTAAAATTAGAGAGATTAGAGCACGCACGGAGGCTTTCAGACAGTCGTTTTTCCCGCGAACCATACGCGACTGGAACAGGAAAGGGAGGTAATGACAGTGGCACGTAAAGTGCCCTCCGCCACACACCGTTGGGTGGCTTGTGGAGTATCAATGTAGATGTAGATCTAGATGTAGATGTAGAAGAGCGACAGCATGAAATACGCCAGCCTCCGATGGGAACGTAGGACCAAGGAATTCGAAGTACTCTCCTGGGAGTCAGAATTCCGGAAAACTTGGTGTTTGTGCAAACGCTAACCTTGATGGGTGGCCTGGGGGGAGCTAAATAGAAGAAGTTGAGAGGAAGGGAAATTGTGGGAATTTGTTCACTTCCCAGAGCAGGCATTGGTCAGCACTGGGAAGCGACACATAATTAACGCTCTTCGCCTCGGTTTCCCCTCCAGCAAAATCACTTATGCCAATTGCAGCCGGGAAACCGAGGCGAAGAGCAGACTGGCAGAAGTCTCAGTAGAGGTCTTCTGTTCTGAGCTTGCCTAGAGTGCAGACGTGGCGTTCTTGACTCAGCTCGGCTGAGAAAGAGTGAGCATCTCTGCAGTTTAGGACTTAGCAAAGGGAATGCTTGAGCTTGGAGATACGAAGTTTTGGTTCAGCTGTGTACTGAACAAGATAGATAGGAGTGAATAGACGAGCGCAGCTTTGCAGCACCATGAGGTCGGCCGACATCCACACGACGTCGCTCCGCCACACTGAATTCGGTGATATTGCGCCCGCTCCAGCCAGTGATTAATTTGTTTGATCACGTCGGCAAAGTTTCCACGAGCGTTTCATGGGCCATGTATTGTAGAATTCTTCTCGCACTTCGCATTACTCCTGGGTCAGTCGATAGGAATTACTTTTGATTTGTCGCGCTTTACTCCATGCAAACGCAATTTATTACCACTGCCTGTTAGGAGAGTCATGTAATGTGATGATTGAAGGTCATGAGTTAAAATAAATCTGTGCTAATCGACTGCATCTGTTTTCAATCAAGTAGTTGAAATCCCAAGTCACTTTCTTAATTAATTTTATGTTCAACATTTGCATCTGGTGTTCAATAGCTGAATATAACATCAATGTGCACCCCTTTTTAATTAAAAGAGATCAATTCTGAATCAATTAATGTCAACACTGCCACCGCAGTTCAATCAGGAGTCACAGGGCCTTATTACTTTCTTTGCGTTACCCGACATTGCGGCAGTTTTGCACTCTCTGTTGATCTGTTAGTCAATTACCTGGGGTGAACACACACCAAAACCAGATAAGTGATGGGTGGGGTGTTACAGAATTATGCCAGTGGCGACATCCTTCTATGCCAAAGCCACGGAAATTCAAACAAACACAGTCTGCCGGTAAAGTCATGACAACCGTTTTTTGGGATCGAGAAGGGGTATTGTTGGTCGACTTTATGCCCACTGGGACCACAATTAACGCTGAGAGGTACTGTGAGACTCTGAAAAAACTCAAACGGGCAGAACCGGAGAAGAGGAATGTTGAGCAAGGGCGTACACATTTTCCATGACAACGCTCGCCCACACATCGCTCGGCAAACCGTTGCTCTCCTGCAACAGTTTCAGTGGAACATAATCACCCACCCACCCTACAGTCCTGACTTGGCGCCCAGTGACTATCACCTGTTCCCTAGGTTAAAAGAACATTTGGCTAGAAAGCGATTCAGCTCCGTGGTCAAGGTGAAAGAAGAGGTTCATAACTTTCTGAACAGCATGGTGTCGAGCTGGTATGATATGGGCATACAAAAAACACAGGTCTGTGTACTTATAAAAAAATAGGAGACCTCACTTTTGGGATTAACCATATATATATATATATATGCGTTTTTATAACATTGAAGGATTTAACAATGTGAGTTAATCAGTTGAAAATCGCTGCATGGCCGAAACGGTGCAGTAATAAATCCAGATTGAAGATATATTTTACTCCAACGTGAGGATAATAGATCTTTACAGTTGTTGTCTAGAGCAAACTTCGTGGAGCTTCTCCATATTGCGTTTTTTTTTTTCAAATTTTCTGCTGGCGTTGTGCACTGAGGTCCCCGTGGAGAGTCAGGTTCAACAGACCCTCTGGGAGTTCCTGGTAGGGAGCACACAAGTTGGTCCGTATTTCTGCAGACGGCACAGCAGTGGTGGGGGTGAGAGAAGAACGACCTCTGTATAGTAGAAAAAGTTCAGTTCGGCATCTGAAGCCTACGCATATATCTCGTGTGACTTAGGAGCTACATCTGATCAGTCTCCAAACAATGGTATGAGTTGACTATGTCAGTATGACGAAGTAAGATCTTGGAACGACTCAAATCGAAAATAAATCATTCTCCAATTTGTCCAGTTGCTTTGTACAGTTCAGAATGTTGGCTCACAATAAGAGAAGCAGAGCAGCGACTTGTTATAACTGAAACCAAAATGTTTCGGTGGACATTTGAGCTGACACTTCACGATCATGGAGCCTGTGATGCAATCTTCAGATGATACATGATGACACATACCGTTAAGAAGGTGAGGGAAAGCTGTTTACGATGGTACGGACACATACAGCGAGCGGATCAAGTAACAGTAGCAAAACTCAAATTTTCGTTGAAAGTCAATCATAAGAGACCTATTGGGAATCCAAACCAACGTTGGCTAGATGTCCTCCACAGGGTCCTCCATCCCAGCGAAGCACAAAATTGCATCAAGGGGGACAGAGCAAAAACGGCGAACCCGCCTGCATTTCAGGTCAATTGATGATGGAGAGTAACATTTCAAAGGAAAAGACAAGACTGATTATATGTAAATGTTCTCAACAGAGATATAGTCACCGTGAGTGAGGTGTAAAGCAGGTTTCATTCTACATTTCATACTCAAAAGAAAACTGCAATGGAGCTAACTGCTCTCTAATTAATTATATTTACTGTTAGCGTTCAGCTGGTTTTAGTTGCTTATAACACTATAATTTCGAAGTTGCATGTGGGTGTAAAGAAATACTTTTTATACTGTACCATCGCCGGTGATCCACCCGGATATCCGTGTGCTTTAGCACGCCGCTTCCGGGATTCTGGAAGACGTCCAAGTCCTGAACCGTACCCGTCCGGCTCGCTAACGTCAAGCGCTGGTGTGACAACCAACTTGAATGTGATTTTTAGGCGGTTTCCTACATCTTATTAAGTGTACGAGGTCTGTTCAAAAATCCCGGAAATCCCTCCACAAAATTTTTCTACGCTGACCTTCTACTTATTTTGTAATGTCTCCAGCGAACTACTCTCCTCCACACAGCTCCCAACACCATTTCCACTTCCGGCAGCAGTCTTGGTACGCCTCTTGATCGACTATCGCTGCAAATCTTCGTCCATTCAACGGGGTTTTCTACTTTGGAAATAAAAAAAGAGGCCGCAGAGGCCAGGTCTGGAGAGTATGGAGGATGAGGCAACACAGTGATTTCGTTCTTGTGCAATAGTCACGCACCAGCAGGGATGAATGTGCGGGTGAGTTATCGTGATACAAGAGCCATGAATTCTCTCACCGTATTTCAAGCCGTTTCCTTCTGACATTTTCTCGCAGGCGTCGCAAAACCTCTCGATGATACCATCGATTAAGTTTGTCCCTGTGGCACGAATTCACGGTTAACTAGTCCTTCAAAGGAAACCATCAGCATGGCTTTGATATTTGACCTGACCTGATGGGATTTTTTTTTTGTCTTCCCCTACCCATTTAGTTATGGATGAAGCTTGGTTTGAACTTTATAAGCGTAGGCCCACGTCTCATCACCAGTTATGATTTTCTTAAGGAACATCTCGTTCTCATTTGCGAAATTCAAAAGCTCTTCATTCAAGGGTCACTCAAAAAGAAATGCACACTATTTTTGTAAAAATACAGTTTTCATTCTGCATGTGTCAAAGTTTTACAGTGTGTAGATGCATCCTTCCCGCTTGTTTTCAAACTTAGTTCAACCTGTTCCCGTGAGTGGCGCCGTCACTGCATGTTTTCAAGATGGCTGCTATACTTGACGTTCGTCAGAAGCAACGTGCTGTCATAGAATTCCTGTGCTGTGAAAACGAGACAGTGGGAAACATCCACAGGAGGTTGAAAAAGGTGTATGGAGATTCTGCTGTCGATCGCAGTACAGTTAGTCGGTGGGCAAGCAGGTTACGTGATGAAAGCAGGCACGGCAATATTGAGGATTGTCCTCGCAGCGGCAGGATCGTACTGCACACACTCCAGACAATGTGCAGAGAGTTAACGAATTGGTGACTGCTGACAGACGCATCACAGTGAACGAATTGTCACGCTACGGTGGGATAGGGGAAGGAAGTGTTTGCAGAATACTGAAAGTGTTGGCGTTAAAATAAGTT
The DNA here is from genome assembly GCF_021461385.2 of Schistocerca piceifrons. Classification (NCBI taxonomy): domain Eukaryota; kingdom Metazoa; phylum Arthropoda; class Insecta; order Orthoptera; family Acrididae; genus Schistocerca; species Schistocerca piceifrons. The sequence continues at coordinate 324,442,569 of NC_060140.1, forward strand.
TGTACCAGGTGGGTTCCCAGGTTGTTGACCGTGGCTCACAAAGAAACAAGAAAAACGGTATGCAGCGAACTTCTGGGACAGTACGAGAATGGTGGAGATGAATTTCTTGGAAGAATTGTGACAGAGACGAAGAGGCAATAAATGGAGTGGCATCATGCAAATTCACCCAAGGAAAAAAAAAATTCAAAACCACATCTTCTGCTGGAAAAGTTATGGCTACGGTGTTTTTCGATTCCGAAGGACTCTTGCTTGTGGACATCATGCCAAGTGGAACCACCATAAATTCTGATGCATATGTGACGACGCTGAAGAAACTTCAAGCTCGACTGACTCTTGTTCAACCACATCATCAAAAGCAGGATGTTTTGCTGCTGCACGACAATGCACGGCAACATGCCAGTCAAAAAACCGTGGAAGCGATCACAAAACTCGGATGGACAACACTGAAACACCCACCTTACAGTCCTGACCTGGCTCCATGTGACTATCATATCTTTGGGAAACTGAAAGACTCTTTTCGTGGATGAAGATGATGACTCCCTTGTGCACGTTGCCAAACAGTGGCTCCAACAGGTTGGTCCAGAATTTTACCGTGCGGGTATACAGGCGCTGGTTCCAAGATGGCGTAAGGCAGTTGAGAGGGATGGAAATTATGTGGAGAAATGAAAATATTGTTACTAAAGTATGTATCTACACACTGTAAAACTTTCAAACATGTAGAATAAAAGATGGATTTAAAAAAAAATAGTGTGCATTTCTTCTGGAGTGACCCTCGTAGATTGCGAAGCGAAGGTATTTCTGGTCTTGACTCATGAACCATGGGACGAACTTGGCGGCAGCACGATGCATTCCAAGATGCTGTGTTATGATTTCGTGAATGATCCAACGTAATGTTACAATCTTCTGAAATCTTTCGGACACTCAGTTTTCGATTCGCACGCACAATTTCGTTGACGTTCCTGATATAAGCGTAGTCGGTGGACGTCGAAGAGCGTCCTGAACGAGGGCTGTCTTCAACTTCCGTCGGGGCATTTTTAAACAAAATGGTTCAAATGGCTCCGAGCACTATGGGACTCAATATCGTAGGTCATAAGTCCCCTAGAACTTAGAACTACTTAAACCTATCTAACCTAAGGACATCACACACACCCATGCCCGAGGCACGATTCGAACCTGTGACCGTAGCAGTTCTGCGGTTCCGGACTGCAGCGCCAGAACCGCACGGCCACCGCGGCCGGCACATTTTTAAACGGTGTGAACCATTCGTAACACCGAATACGGCTTAAGCACTCATCACCGTAGGCTTCCTGCATCATTTGGTTTGTATCTGTAAAGATTTTATTGACTTTCACGCAAAATTTAACGCCGACACTTTGGTGCTTTAACTTTTCCATCTCGAAATTCACAGACTGTACGACACAACGTTCTACTTAGTAGAGCAGTGATGATTAACTAGTAGACATATAACGATGAAACTTCCGGTAGTTACACATTAAATAAAGGCATGTGCAGGGATGCCAACCGCATTTCGCTTCAGCACGCCATTGGCGCGAAATTACGAATGTACAGACCTCATATAACAGGCTAGTCCTGTCTCGGTTACACGATTCGGGAACATTTCGGCAATGTTCTCACACTTTCACATAAGATACACGAATTTCATTCCAGGGGTCGGAGACGGAAGGGGGGGGGGGGGAGGGGTACTGGGCGATGAGATGGTGACAGAAAGGGCATCTGGCGAACCTTTACCACTAACACTGCCAATTCAGCGTAACATCCCGACCCCGTGAAGATACTGCTATGTAAAATAAGATGGCACCATCGCCAAAATACAGAGCAATGTATAAACAAATAATTACAGCTGCATGACACAAGGTGCTATGCCGTGAAGTGAAACACAAACAAAGCCATCAACACAGAAGTCTTAGTAGAATGCAGGACGTAAATGACCAAACAAGTTATTACTGAAGCTGACTTAAGACACAAAACAGTTTAAAAGCCATACACAAGTAGAATAACGGAGCAAAAATCTCACACAGTATACTTGTTTGCAGCGCAACGTAAAGCAAAACATAACTACTTGGAACATTGTGTAGCAACACAGTTTTTTGTGTGTGCAAAAACATTAGTTTATTAAGCTGTTTGGTACATGCTTTAGTGGAGCAGATACAGGCGGACAAGGTACAAATTAACGCTGATCTGGCAACAATGGTTTAACATTTTCTATCGCTCTGGATCGTGTAGTCCACCTCCATCTTAACTAAATCTGATACACCTCGGTACATCACTTCTGGTATACTTTACATTAAATTGTTTAGTCTTAATTTGTAATTAAAAGTTCTGCGAACTTAGATACTTCGGAATCATCAAAATATGAGATTCACTGGTTTACGTGGTATTATTATTATTATTATTATTATTGTTATTACTATGCACTGAATAGTATTAATTTCATTACGTTGCAGGTTCGCTCTCATTTGAGAAAAAATAACTGTCGAAATAAAGATGTATTCGTCAATAATTCTGAGTTCAGGTAAATTATAATCACTACTTACGCTCGTTATTAAGAAAACCAACGATAATGTTTAAACTGTGCCCGTTTAGGAGAGTAAGGTCGGTCTTCCGTTCAAGTAGTTAAGCACGAAAATTGATATTTATTTCTCACTGTGGAATATCAACTGAATGATGTCGCGCGTATTTAACATTATTTCTTTGGTCCGAAAAAGCCGTTTAGAGTAATTTCTTTACTTCAACACGTAAATATGTCTTCTGTTATATACAGACTGTTTCAAATCTTCGCTACAAACGTCTAGTGGTGATAGTTCGCGTCATGGAAAACAACTTTTTTTCCAAGACAAAATGTTCGCTGACACTTCCTAGCGACGCCTGGCGTCATTTAGTATTCACTGGCCAAAGGACGACGAGATTTCACCGAACTAGCAGGATCTACTAACCAGAGCGCAGCGTACTATCTACCCTAGTACCCTGACATAGTGGTTTCCAACAAGCAAACCATAGGAATGAGTGTCTCTAAGCGGGATGAAGAAGCGAATCAGGAACTTCAATTTTATTCGGCATACCAACTGTCACACGGAGCAGATGACTGGATGATAGACAACACACATTGCATACGAACGCCGCCGAGTGCCTATGTCCAGGCGTCTCTCAGGGGCATAATCAGTCTTAGAATATACCTAGTGTCTGCGGGAAGCGTCTGTGAACACTTTGTCTCTAACCATAGTTGTTCACCCCTAGACGTTTGCAGCAAAGTCTTTGAAACAACATGTATTCCAAGTCCTCGTAAAGGCATATGGCCAAAGAGAAAATTTATTGCCGGCCGGAGTGGCCGTGCGGTTCTAGGCGCTACAGTCTGGAACCGCGCGACCGCTACGGTCGCAGGTTCGAATCCTGCCTCGGGCATGAATGTGTGTGATGTACTTACGTTAGTTAAGTTTAAGTAGTTCTAAGTTCTAGGGGACTTATGACTTCAGACGTTGAGTCCCATAGTGCTCAGAGCCATTTGAACCATTTTGAAAATTTATTTTTCTTTTCGTATATAAAAAGGACCACGTTTTCTCTCCCCAAATAATAACATTCACACTGTTTTATTTTTTCAGTGATCTTCAGAAATCGAGTTATTCAACTCTAGTTAACCAAAACAGTCACAAATTGCGCAATAATTTTTTAAGTGATCATCAGAAATCGAGTTATTCAATTCTCGTTAACCAAAAAGTTACAAATTGCGCAATCAACCGCTCGTAACTTTAATTACAGTACACACAATGCAGAGGAGAACTTTCAGAACATTTTGGAAGTAAAGGAGGAATGAGACAAGGTCATAGACTCTCTACACTGATTTTCAACTGCATCTTAGAAAAAGTAGTTCAGTTGTGGCGGAAAGTAAAATCAGATCTAATAATTGATCAACCAATCAAATTAGGAACAACCGACGTTAGGATAGACTGCTTAGCTTTTGCAGACGATCTCGTAATTCTGTGCCAGGACATTCAGACAGCACAAAAACAAATAGAAATGCTGGAAGAAACAGCAGAGAGAGTGTGGGTTACAAATGTTGTTTGAAAAAACACAATACATGTCCAGCAACAACCTGGCAAACAAATTCTGAAAACTAAATTTAGGAAAATTCATTCAGGGAACTTGCTTGGAAAAGACTGCTTACGAAATAAGTTGTCACAAAATATAAACAGCTTTCAGGCTTACAAGAGACATCTAGAACAAAAATTGCATCTCAAACTACAGCACACTGAGGCACTATAACAGAATCATCAAACCGTAGTGTGGCTATGGGGCTGAGGCATTTTAAACAGAAAAGAAACTGAATTAATACGAAAGAGAGAACGAAGAGCAATCAGGAAAATTTTAGGTCCAAATTATACTAAAGAAGGAAGGTACAGACTAAGAAAAAAAATAAATTGAAAAGTATACCAACATGTTTGCGACGTGAAAAAATGCAGGCTAAAATTGTATGAGAATATTAAAAGAATGGTACCAAACAGAGTAACCAGACAGGTTGTGGAATTGTACGGAACTCGCAGTAAAGCAAAAATTGAGACAATAACATGAATCGGCGCAGTAAAAAAGACGTAAAAGATGCTGGAATAACAGAAGCTGATGTACAATATAAGTGTATATGTAAGCAGAAAAATCACGGTAGGTCAGTTGGCCTGGCAGAAAAACTCATAAATATCGGAACAATAACATGGCCTGATGAGCGGAAGAAAGCCGATTCTGAGGGAGTGACAGTGATGTGGATAAAAGCTGAAACAAATTGCTGAAAATGGCCCATGTTGTAAATCGCGTGCTCCAGTAGGGCCCAAACATGAATGAGGCAACAATAAAGACACGGATGAAGGTTTGTGTGACAGATCCACTTCATAGGTACACACAAGGAAAATTCTTATTTGGTACATTTTGCAATATCTTTTTTTAAACCTAATAGTCTTGACAGGGGATTTGGTAATGCTTGGGGCATCCTGCGCTGGACGCCCGTTGACCACCTGTGCACCACGCAAAACTAGATCTTCTCGGCCTACATAAAACAAAACGAAAATACACTTTCCAGTCAAAATCTAACAAATAATGAATCCAACCTATTAATTATATGGGTTAACACATATCATGTAGACGGCAAGGTCATCCGTGATACAGTTCTACATATGCATCACTGCAAGACACATACAGTGATCAGTTTATGACACAGAGTCGCCTTTCTTTAAATGTTCCCTGGTGCCTTAACAGAACTGTTGTCAATATGTCCATTCTTCTTGTCCGTGTTTCCCAAATGTACATTTCTTCGACAGTTCTGCATAGAATCTATTTATTCCTTACCAGTCAACCTAATTTTCAACGTTCTTCTGTAGCACCACATTTTAAACGCTTCGATTCTCCTCTGCTCCTGTTTCCCGACTGTCCGTGATTCACTACCGTACAATGCTGTGCCCCAAACGTCCATTGTAAGAAATTTTTTCGTCAAATTAAGGGCAATGTTTGAGACCAGTACACTTCTCTTGGTCGGGAATAGCCATTTTGCTTATGCCGGTCTGCTTTTTATGTCCTCCTTGCTTCGTCTGTCATGGTTCTTTTCCAGAATGAAATTTTCACTCTACAGCGGAGTGTGCACTAGTATGAAACTTCCTGGCTAAAACTGCGTGCCGGACCGGGACTCGATCTCGAGACCTTTGCCTTTCGAGGGCAAATACTCTACCGACTCACGATCGGTCCTCAAATACTTCCACCAGTACCTTGTCTCCTACCTTCCAAACATCTCAGAAACTCTCCTGCGAAACTTGCAGGAGAAGCACTGCCGGAAGAAAGGATATCGCGAAGACGAATTCGAGTTTCGGCGCGGCACACGGTTTTAATCTGCTAGGAAGTTTCATGGGGTATTTTGCTTCCAAGCCAGCAGAATTCCTTAACTTCGTGTACTTCTTGATTACCAGTTTTGACGTTAAGTATCTTGCTATTCTCATTTCTGCTACATCACGTTACCTTTTCTTTTTCAGGTTCATTTCTGTACTCATTAGCTTCTTCATTCCGTTCAGTAGATCCTCTAATTGTTCTTCACTTTCACTGAGGATAGCAATGCCAATATTATCATTGATATTCTTTCATTCTGAATTTTAATGGCACCTGAAACTTTCTTTTATTTCCGTAATTGGTTCATCGACGTATAAGGAGTGAAAGACTGTATCTCTGCCTTACACCCATTTTAATCCGAGCACTTCGTTCTTGGTCTTCAAGTCTTGTTGTTTGTTCGTGGTTCTTGCGCGTGCGTTGTATTACTCGTCTTTCCGTACAGGAAAATTCGACTATCTTTTTCCATATTACATTGTCGAAAGGTTTTTCTAGTTCGAAAAATGCCATGATTGTGACTTTATTTTACTTCCGTCTTGCTTCCACATTCGTCAAAGGCTAAAAAAAGGTCTAATGTAGGAGCGTTTTAAGCAAGAACATCCGTAACACAAGTTCCGACCGCGGGGTCATAAGTAAGTAGCTGAACGAAGATATGCAAGAGAAAATGAAAAGGTATGGATGACATCACGGTAAACACAGCACTGCTAGTAATCTACCGCGACCGAACATGTTTCATTGATACATTTTATAAATATATCACTTCATCTGAGTTCTTAGGCATCATGTCTGCGGCTGACTGTGACATGTAGAAATATTACAGTAGTGTACTTGGCACTAGTTGACAGCTGCAGTTACAAGATGGAATCTTGTGAAACTGTAGCGGGATGGTCCGAGCAGCTCTCCATTTTCGGTTTGATACACTTGTTAGTTTATTTGGAGAGTGTCATATTCGTCTTCTAGTGTTGCAATACAAGTACGGAGAGGATATACGATGTCCCGCCGAGCAGGGAATTCCGTATCAAAGACTAATGACGCTCACTTTTTATTGCCAAGTGGCTCACGTCTGAGCGTAAAAATCGCAACTATTCCTCGAAGTGAGCTATTAACTTACAATTTATGGCTGGGAAAAGTCCCCTGCTTCATCGAAGGGCAGCGGAATAAGTGACAGGATGTACACAAAAAGAGAAAAACATAATATCCAAAAGATTATATTCGAAAATCTTGTACATTGGCATCTATACGATTACTCTGCAATTCACTCTTAAGTGTATGGCAGAGGATTCACACGACCACTTTCAGACCATGTCTAAACCGTAACGATCTGGAATACCATGTTAGAAAAAATGAACGCTAACGTATTTAAACTTTCCATTGTGATGGAAGGCGGGAACGCAGAGACATGATGAGTTGAAATTATAAACAAATTAGCCTCTGGCTGCAAGAATTGTTTTTAGTTTCCTTATTGCATTTTCGGTTTCGTGACTACCAGCCTCTTGTTCGGATACATTTTATATTGTACGAGGGCTGTTCAAAAAAGAATGATAATTTTGTTGCCAACATATCTTTACTCATCCTTATAATTTTGGTGATTTTTCTCGAAGTAGTCTCCCATGAATGGGATGCTCTTGTCCCAGCGTTTCTGCCAGTCTTCAAACACATGCTGGAAACCATTTTTTGAGAGGTCCTTCAAAATCGCCTCCGCAGTCTTCACCATTGCTTATGATGATTGACAGTGCCTCCCACGAACGCGTTTCTTCATTTTAGGGAATAGAAAAAAGTCACATGGGGCTAAATGCGGACTATAGGGAGGGTAAGGGATGCACTTCACGTTGATTTTTGCAAGATATTCAGCAACAACATTGGCAATATGCGGCCGCGCGTTATCGTGATGCAGCATCCAGCCTGCTTCACGGAAATGTGGGCTTCCGCGCCTGATATGGACTTGCAATGTTTTCACGACATCCCTGTAGTACTGTCCAGCTGCTACAACATTCTGATAAGCCATTCCATGAATATCAAAGAATGAGATAACCATAATTTTCCCAGCAGAAGCAACCACTTTTGCTTTTTTGGGGGTTGGTGATGAAGGAGATTTCCACACTGAGCTTTGCTGTTTGCTCTCAGGATCAAAATTATGTAGCCAAGTTTCATCAGCAGTGATTACATTTGAAAGAAACTCCTGATCTTCCTCTAACATCAACTTTAACTGCATGCAGGCCTGCTCGCGAATGTCTCTTGTTCGGGAATCAACAGTCTTGGAACCCATCGCGCACAAACACGATGCATGTGTAATTTTTCTGCCCCCAACGTGTGGGTAGCACCCAATGAAATGTTCAGTATTTCAGAAAGTGATCGTAAGGTAATTCGTCGATACTCTCTCACAATGTCAGCAGCAGTGTTGATGTTTTCTTCCGTAAGAGGAGTAACTGGAGCACCGGGTCCACCTTCCTTTGAAATTGATTGTCTCCACTCTTGAAACATTTTAAACCACCTTCGAGCTGTGTTGTAGGAAAGAACAAGACTCTCCGTAGGCCTCCTGTAACATTGTATAGGCCTCAGCTGAAAATTTGGGTGACATTGTGTCACGTGTCGGCGAGCATTGTCCTGCTGAAAAATGGTATCACTATATCTTCACATCAGAGGTAACACACGTAGGATGACCGTGATATATCGTTGTGGCGTCAGAGTTCCCTCACTCAATACCAGTCGTGACCTGAAGTCATGCCCGATCGCTCCCCACTCCACGACATCAGTACTAACTCCGCTGTACCTCCCCAAAACGACATCAGTGCAAAACAGTAATTCATCAATGAACACAACGAGACATTCATCAACAGACCACTCTTCCGGTTCACATCACTCATAACGCAGCAGTTTGTGTTGTGATGTTAACGGCAGTCTACGTCTGGGACGGTAATTTCCTTGTCCCCTAGTCCGGCTATGTTAGTCTCCGACCAATGGTTTCGGATGACACAGAATGTTGTAGAGAGTGCCTTACTGGTTATCGACCGGTAGGCGCTGATATGAAGGGGCTTCAATATGCTTGGTGCACGATACAGGAAGCCTCCGTTGTGATGGTCAGAAGTGGTCGTTCGGAACTGTGGCGATGAGTAGGGGAGCGACGGGCAGTACTGTGCACTAAGCTATCTGCTGAATATTTCTTATTTTCTCATCTCAAATGGTGAATCGTCTTATTTTGTCAAGAAATCAATTTATACAAGTTTTTGGTTTTATATTCGGAACACTATTTATATTTCTACAGTTATTTTAGAAAAATGTTACCCCACACGGTATTACTCCAAGGACTGGGGCATTGCCGTGTACTATGAGGGGTGATACAATACATAAAACGGCAAAAACTGGATAAAAATAAAACATCTGATCACATTATAACTTCAGAATATGTTTATAACACAAAAATGTAACCTTTAAACATCAAATAGAGACCAAAAAATTAGAAATTCTTTTAATAGGAGAATTAAAACATGAACAAAATGACTAAGTTTTCTCTTTTAACATTTAGGGCCTCGTGTAAACTGCAGTCATATTTTCAGCAGTATCACGTCCGTTGCACACACTGCATCCGTCCGCTACTAAACGCTCGTGTAAACCACAGTTCTCTACTTTTTCCAGACTCTTCACAGAGTAGGCAAACGGGATCAATTTCAGAAAATGTTTCCCTATCTCTTTTGAAATGAGTTTCTCCGAAATTTTTACGGTCACTGACGTCCATCTCACCGTCACTGCAGAGTTTGGATAAGGATGAGTCTAAATCATCATCTGATGAACACCTAACAGATATATCCCGACGACTTTTCTTAATGTCAGATAGCTGAGGTCTTGTCTTAGATGCAAACCTTTTAACGTCGGTTTTCCTATATGTAATTCTTTTTCTCTTTTCTTTCTTTATTTTTTCTTCTGTAATCTCGGCAACTTTATTTAAATACCTTCCTTAGAAGTCGAAATGAAAACTGAGGAATGTTGTTATCGGATGCTTCTTTTTTTATTTGAGTGGGCCCTATAACAGAGGTATGTCTATGAATTGTAACTTAACTGCAGCCTGAAATTTTCTAGTCTTTGCCTACCCCGTCCAGGACATGAGGCGCTGTCTTTGAAGAACAAGACTCAGATTTCTCATTCTGTTTATCGGTTTTAGCGCCGTCATTCTCAGTAACTGATAGGCATGAAGTTGTCTTTTCTTTTGTAAGCAGAAGATCGAAGGTATCGTTACTAAATTTGGCAGGATCTAGAGGGAAAATTCATGTTTTACTGGAGACTAGTATACACCCTTTTCTATATTTGCAATCATCGAAGGATTTGCTAAAGATGGGGCAAATGTCATAGGGTGTTATTTTTTGGTGGGGGCTAGACTTCATAAAGCTGTCACATTCTTCACTAAATGAAACCTATACGCTCTATAAAAAGGCCAAATCGAAAAGTTGTAGCCTGTGAGAGTAGTGAGGTAGTAGAGTAACGACTACTATTCCGTTGTCCTTACACAAGTTGTAGGCTTAAAGGGAGATATGCCTAAAATCAAATGCAATGGCTTTCGGATGCCTTGGTAAAGTTATCAAAATGCCTGAGCCACTATGGAAAGAGATTCTCAGTTATCCAACCAGTCTTGCTACAGTTATGTACTGAATTTGGTGGGTCCCTTCCTGTATAGCAGGGGTCATCCCGAGTCGTGGGGAAATAAACGTGGGAGGCGCCTACCACCCAGTGGTATTCGCTGCACAACGCACTGTAATGTTCTTGCCACGCTCTCAGCATGTTTCCGAGAGAACTTATCCGGGTACTAAAATTTTTCCTGGCTGAGCTGTTGATACCCCAGTCGAGTCAAAATCATAAACCTTGAGGATCAAATTTATGGGTATCTGTCACAGAGCAGAAGTTAGAGAAAAAATTTTAATTTCGATTGCATTAAAAGCTGAGATGCACTTAAGACTCTTAGCCAGAAGTTGTGACGAACAGCTTTCTAGTAAGAAATTCAGTGAATCATTCCTACCCTGCCATCGTAAATGATTTGCTAAAATTATACTGAATATTATTTTCCTTAGCATATGTATACACTAATCTTCCAACTCCACATAAGATATTGCTTAAAATGTCTATGATAACCTTAACACACGCATAGCTATACCTCTTTAGAAAATGTAGGGTTTTATGTAAGGTCATTTTAGAACAGTCTTTTAACATGTCTACACTACTTGCCATTAAAATTGCTACACCACGAAGATGACGTGCTACAGACGCGAAATTTAACCGACAGGAAGAAGATGCTGTGATATGCAAATGAAAGCTTTTCAGAGAATTCACACAGGGTTGGCGCCGGTGGTGACATCTACAACGTGCTGACATGAGGAAAGTTTCCAACCGATTTCTCATACACAAACAGCAGTTGACCGGCGTTGCCTGGTGAAACGTTGTTGTGATGCCTCGTGAAAGCAGGAGAAATGATTACCATCACGTTTCCGACGTTGATAAAAGTTGAGAGGTGGCATGAGCCCCCTCTCATATTTCTATCTTACGATTCTCCTCTCTAATTGCATGCGGTGAAAAGTTGCTATTCCTTCACACGCGGACTTCCCACGCAGCGTTTCTCGTCACCCGGGTGGTCCGGTGACAGGCGGGCTCTGCTAAGCCGACGGGTGTGAGGAAGTCGAGTGAATGCTTTGCAGACGCCGACATTGTCAAAAGACACGCCCGGAGGGGTATGAAGTAGTGGCTGGGCTAGAGGTTCCGTTACTTCGCAGAATCTTAGCGAAAACACTCTCTGGCGGGCTACCAGCGAGGCGTGGGAATGACTTGTGTACCCAGGCAGTTGTGGCGGGAAAATTCCCGCGCTTTCTGCAAAATAGTAACTGTGATTGGCTTGCTCAGGGCATAGCTCCGTGATGTAGCAAAATCAGCGCAGAAATTGGCGCCAAGAATCTCCATTGGTGGAATGGTAGTGCTCCGGCAATGGGGTGGAATTTTCCACCGGTTTTCGAGTTGCTGATTGGAACGTTTAACCACGGCTACTGTCGTGGGGGCGGGAATGTTCTGTGTTCGGCCTGTATGGGTGCTCTTGTGGGGAGTCGGCTCTCGCCTTTCGGTCGAGGACGTCGAAGCAACCAGCCATCGCCTGCGGTACGCCAGATCGTGTTCTTGCAGTTAAGAAGACAGTTTGGTAATGTATGTCCGCAGCACCGGCAGATAGGGATTTTCCTAGGTGATAATCAGAGCTCAGCAGAGCGCGCCTGTTCGTCTTTTTCTAACTTTGTTCTGTCTTGAGTAGCAGCAATTAATGTTGGGTTGGCTGTGTGTTTTCTCTTAAGATTTGAGTTGCAAGGAATTGGCTCCACATACCACTTCATCATAATCCTCACAATCTAGTTTAGGGCCAACTTCACTTTCACAGCGTTTGTTTGAGTATCCAATTTGAGTCAATTTGATGTATTGTAAAGGTTTCAAGTGCTTTTGTTTATTAGTTTGTGTTTAGTCTTAATAAATCATATTGTTATTGTGGACAAAACTTTCATTCTGTTAATCGGTAGAGCAACCCTATCATTCCTCACTATGTTAATGAAACCTTCGTTTATTTAACTTATTTACCAAATTAAATTATTGCAGGTGCCAAACTCTCTTCTACTCCACTGGCAGGGTTGATTAGAGTTAGTTCGCGTATTTTTTTTATCCTTGTGCAACTGCAAAAGTCGGAGTTAGAATAGGGGGGGCTTAGAGTATGATTTACATATGTGGATTCTAGAAGAATTTAGTGTTAAATACACTTCTAGCCCCGGCACCTCGCAAGGTCGGATTGTAGCCTATCGCGATTGCGGTTTTTCGTATGGCGACATTGCTGCTCGCGTTGGTCGAGATCCAATGACTGTTAGCAGAATTTGGAATCGGTGGCTTCAGGAGGGTAATACGGAACACCGTGCTGGATCCCAGTGGCATCGTATCACTAGCAGTCGAGATGACAGGCATCTTATCCGCATGGCTGTAACGGATCGTGCAGCCACGTCTCAATCCCTGAGTCAACAGAGGGGACGTTTGCAAGACAACAATCATTTGCCCAAACAGTTCGACGACGTTTGCAGCAGCATGGACTATACGCTCGGAGACCATGGCTGCGGTTACCCTTGACGCTACATCACAGACAGGAGTGCCTGTGATGGTGTACTCAACGACGAACCTGGGTGCACGAATGGCAAAACGTCATTTTGCCGGATGAATCAAGGTTCTGTTTACAGCATCATGATGGTCGCATCCGTGTTTGGCGACATCGCGGTGAACGCACATTGGAAGAGTGTTTTCGTCATCGCCATACTGGCGTATCACCCGGCGTGATGGTATGGGGTGCCACTAGTTACACGTCTCGGTCACCTCTTATTCGCACTGACGGCACTTTGAACAGTGGACGTTACATTTCAGATGTGTTACGACCAGTGGCTCTACCCTTCATTGGATCTCTGCGAAACCCTACATTTCAGCAGGATAATGCACGACCGCATGTTGCAGGTCCTGTACGGGCCTTTCTGGATACAGAAAATGTTCGACAATCTGCCCTGGCCAGCACATTCTCCAGATCTCTCACCAACTGAAAACGTCTGGTCCATGGTGGTCGAGCAACTGGCTCATCACAATACACCAGTCACTACTCTTGAACTGTGGTACCGTGTTGAAGCTGCATGGGCTCTGTTTGCCCAGGCGTATCAAGGCCTTTACTACGGCCAGAGGTGGTTGTTCTGGGTACTGATTTCTCAAGATCTATGCACCCAAATCGCGTGAAAATGTAATCACATGTTAGTTCTAGTATAATATATTTGTCCAATAAATACCTGTTTATCATCTGAATTTGTTCTTGGTGTAGCAATTTTAATGGCCGGTAGTGCATTAAAGTAGGAAAAAGTGTACCATGCATTCTTGCAGCTTCCATCTGTGGCTTCCCATTTTCAGTAACATCATGGAGTGCATAATTCAAATTCTGTTGATCCTTTGCTCCTCTCTGTCATTCTGATTCTTTTTCTCAACTTGTTAGTTATCACATATTTTCAAAAATGTAATTCATTGTGAATACTAAAACGAAATTACTGTATGGGGCTATAGCTTTCGCCCTGGGGCAATGCCGTGAACCTTGAAGGCATTGCCTTGTGATGATATGATTCTACATTTTTAATGATTACCTAAACACCACGACCTTCAACTGTTAATATTTGGTTTTCAAGAAAGGTGTAATTAAATAGAGTTACTTTACATATTGTTACTATTGACATATTGCACTTACTTCTACACATCAAATCCACTGATTTTATAGCAAAGCTACCTGAAATCAAATAAAAAAATAATGAGATATTACGAATAACTCGCTCTAGCCAAGCGATGTCGTTATCATGAAGGAAGTCATTCACAACATGTGCACGATGGGGACGCGAACTATCGTCCATAAAGAATGCCTAAGCCAATATGCTGCCGATATGGTTCCACTATCGGTCGGAGGAAGGCAATCACGTATCGTACAGCCGTTACGGCGCCTTCCATGACAACCAGCGGCCCCACATAATGCCACCCCGAAACAGCAGGGAAACTCTCGCTGGGCAGTGTGCCTAGGGCGTTCAGCCTGACCGAGTTGCCTCCAAACACGTCTCCGACGATTGTCTGGTTGAAGGCATGTGCGACACACGTCGGTAAAGAGAACGTGATGCCAAACCTGAGCGGTCTATTCGGGATGTTGTTGGGAGCTTCTGTACCGCGCTGTATGGTGTCGTGGTTGCAAAGATAGACCTTGCAATAGATGTCGGGAGTGAAGTTGCGTATCATGCAGCCTACTGCGCACAGTTAGAGTAGTAACACGACTTTCTGTGGCTGCACCAAAAGCATTATTCAACATGGTAGCGTTGCTGTCTGGGTTCCTCCGAGCCGTAATCCGTAGGTAGCTATCATCCACTGCAGTAGTAGCCCTTGGGCGCCCTAAGCGAGACATGTCATCGACAGTTCCTGTCCCTAACTCCTCCATGTCCGAAAAACATCACTTTGGTTCACTCCAAGACGCATGGACACTTCCCTTGTTGAAAGCCCTTCCTGGCACAAAGTAATAATGCCGACGCGATCGAGACGCGATGTTGACCGTCTAGGCGTGGTTGGACTACAGACAACACGAGCCATGTACCTCCTTCCAGATGGAATGACTGGAACTGTTCAGCTGTCGAATCCCCTCCGTCTAATAGGCGCTGCTCATGCATGGTTGTTTACATCTTTGGGCGGGTTTAGTGACCTCTCTGAACAGCCAAAGTGTCTGTGTCTGTGATACAATATCTGCAGTCAACGTCAATCTTCAGGAGTTCTGGGGAGCTTGGTGATGCAAAACTTTTGTTGTTGTGTGTATATAGTTGTGATATAGACACGGACAGGATTCAAGAATTAGTACATGTTAGTCGAGTGCTGTTAAATACAGGACTTCAGACTGGATATCCTTGAAGTTAAGTACTCCATTGGTTCATGTAACAGAGTGTATTTTAACCACGTGTGCATTTTGCGTTGTAGTGAGAGGAAACCGGCCACCCACCTATCATACCATCCTCTCCTCATCCAGCCAATCACAAACATTGCAAGAGTGTACAGCCACAGCACGACCAATAAAGTGAAATGGAACTAATAAAAACTGTCTGACTTTTGGAGACGATTTAGCAGTACCTGCAGAAATTTTGAGAAAAGCTATTACTCAAACAGATTTTCTGGAAAGAATAACGAATAGAATTTGTCTCAAAATTTCAGTTGAGAAAACCAGATTCACGAAATGTATAAAAATGCGCAAAGATACGTAACAACACGGACAGGAAAAATAGAGCCAATTAGTAAATTCAAAGACCTTGGAGAAACCACAACAGAATGGATTAGAAAGGTTTTCAGTAGATGAAAGAGTTAACATAATGGAAGTAGCGCATGGGTTGACTAGACATACCTAAAACAAGAAATGAATGTACAGAAATGCAAAACTCTAACACCATAATATTTACATGCGTATGAATGTTTAAAGATGAATTATCAGCTGTACAGAAAGGAGTTATTGAAATATGGATTGTTAGAAAAACAATAGGTACAGTACAAACTGCAGATGGTTGGAAAATGAAAAGTAACTAGGAGATGTGCTACAATGTACAGAAAGTATCAGCAGTTATGGCAAAGCGAGGATTAGTTTTCTCTGGAAACCTTTACGGAATGTATGAAAATAGGTTAAGGAAACAATACGCCCGCATTTCTGAAAAAACAAATCAACGAAGCGTTTGATTAAAGACATAAGAAAGAAATCAAGAAACAAAGAAAATCAAAGAATCGGAAATAACGGAAAGAAATTTTATTAAGACTAAATACTGTATTTAGAAAGCTTTCAAGGAATAACAAATTGGGAACAATATGGACAGAACAAAGGAAAAGAAACATGGGGAGAGGGTGAAGGAATACTGGAAAAACTGGAAACTCAAAGAAAGGAATTTGGGTTGTTAAGTGATGCTAGTTGGTGAATATGAAGATTAAAAATAGCAATAGCCTGCTATATTGTCGGTATCTGTACCAAAATGGTGTTAGATCTAGCACTGGAACACTTCTGATTATTTTTTCAAATAAATCAAAATGAGACCAAGACTGTGAATTCTTCTGTTTCCTTAGATATTAGAGTTATGTCTGTACCATAGGTACAAGTGACCTCGTTTGATTTCTTAAAAGTGTTAAATTGTTGCAGTTCAATGTAACTTGAACGCCGAAGAGCATCGCCATCGTGTCATAAGAGCTACGATCGTGCGGAATTTGTCCGTTAACCTCGTTAGGGGAACAGCTTCCAGTAAGCGGATCCTCAACGTGGTAGGTATAGTATTTCCCGCATGCCTCCTGTTCAGGAGAGCCAGTTCTCCATAATTGAGAGGCGAGAAAAAAACCAGACTTGTAGCACAGTGCAGGTAGAGAGGACCTGCGCCCGAAGGACAAAGAGAGCAGCAGCACCGGCCGTACTTGTTTGTGTGCGTGGTATGCGTGTGGGGCTTCCTGGAGCAGCTGCGTGGGCGCCAGGTGCGTGCCAGCTGGCGGCTGGAGTCTGGCGGCTGGAGCCTGCAGAGCCCACCCTGCGCACAAGGTGAGGCGCGTGCGGCTCCTGCTGCTGCGTCTGCGCTGGAGATAAACATCTGCCGGTCTGGTCCCAGCATCTGCTCAGGCCGCCCCGCTATTCTTGTATAGTCAGCTGTGTGCGTCGGGCTGCTATTTGCTGGCGTTCGGAGATAACCAGGCAACATTGGGGAGAAAGGTTCGGGCTTGGCGCCTCGCCGGTGTCGAGGTTGCATTGTTAGACCTGCAGAATATTGTGGAGAAGAAATGAGCTAAACTTTGACGATCCTTTTAACGTCAAAAATTGCCGCACGATGTAGCCTCACTTGCTACGGAACTGTCCGCTCAAGCGAGCTCGGAGCAGCGTTCTCTGTAGTTGTCAGTGCGTTATGTCCGAACTAAGTGAAGACAAACGTGGGCAAATTGTTAGTGTTCATATGGTGTGTGCGTCCGTAACCACGGTTGACGATGTATTTCGTGTTTCAAGAGCCACCGAATCGAAGATCTGTACCGCATACAGGGAAAGCGGGGTAACTTACCACATAGAAAGAAGTAGTGGTTGCAGAAAAGTGAGTGGTAAGAATAAAATGTGGTCTTCCCTCACAGACGTCATGTAGGCACTTCGTCAAGGAGCTAGGCATTTTAACTGCGCCGTCACAATACGTATTTTCGCTAATGAAATTCGTCATAAATAATGATCACAATCCGACATGAAATGTGATGTACGTATCTGCAACACCAGGGAGAAAAACGACCTTTCCTACTCATTGTTAAAGCTGTCACTGGATCAGAAACGAGTTCAGAAGGCAGCAATAGAACTTTTTGGTCGTTTGTCCAATAAAACAAAACGTCTGACAGCTAGGGAAGCAAGGTTTACACCTAATTTAAAATCATTTCTCCTGGACGAATTTCTAGCTACAAAACTGACAGCCAATAATATATACACTCCTGGAAATTGAAATAAGAACACCGTGAATTCATTGTCCCAGGAAGGGGAAACTTTATTGACACATTCCTGGGGTCAGATACATCACATGATCACACTGACAGAACCACAGGCACATAGACACAGGCAACAGAGCATGCACAATGTCGGCACTAGTACAGTGTATATCCACCTTTCGCAGCAATGCAGGCTGCTATTCTCCCATGGAGACGATCGTAGAGGTGCTGGATGTAGTCCTGTGGAACGGCTTGCCGTGCCATTTCCACCTGGCGCCTCAGTTGGACCAGCGTTCGTGCTGGACGTGCAGACCGCGTGAGACGACGCTTCATCCAGTCCCAAACATGCTCAATGGGGGACAGATCCGGAGATCTTGCTGGCCAGGGTAGTTGACTTACACCTTCTAGAGCACGTTGGGTGGCACGGGATACATGCGGACGTGCATTGTCCTGTTGGAACAGCAAGTTCTCTTGCCGGTCTAGGAATGGTAGAACGATGGGTTCGATGACGGTTTGGATGTACCGTGCACTATTCAGTGTCCCCTCGACGATCACCAGTGGTGTACGGCCAGTGTAGGAGATCGCTCCCCACACCTTGAAGCCGGGTGTTGGCCCTGTGTGCCTCGGTCGTATGCAGTCCTGATTGTGGCGCTCACCTGCACGGCGCCAAACACGCATACGACCATCATTGGCACCAAGGCAGAAGCGACTCTCATCGCTGAAGACGACACGTCTCCATTCGTCCCTCCATTCACGCCTGTCGCGACACCACTGGAGGCGGGCTGCACGATGTTGGGGCGTGAGCGGAAGACGGCCTAACGGTGTGCGGGACCGTAGCCCAGCTTCATGGAGACGGTTGCGAATGGTCCTCGCCGATACCCCAGGAGCAACAGTGTCCCTAATTTGCTGAGAAGTGGCGGTGCGGTCCCCTACGGCACTGCGTAGGATCCTACGGTCTTGGCGTGCATCCGTGCGTCGCTGCGGTCCGGTCCCAGGTCGACGGGCACGTGCACCTTCCGCCGACCACTGGCGACAACACGCCCCACGTGTTGAGCAATTCGGCGATACGTCCACCCGGCCCTCCGCATGCCCACTATACGCCCTCGCTCAAAGTCCGTCAACTGCACATACGGTTCACGTCCACGCTGTCGCGGCATGCTACCAGTGTTAAAGACTGCGATGGAGCTCCGTATGCCACGGCAAACTGGCTGACACTGACGGCGGCGGTGCACAAATGCTGCGCAGCTAGCGCCATTCGACGGCCAACACCGCGGTTCCTGGTGTGTCCGCTGTGCCGTGCGTGTGATCATTGCTTGTACAGCCCTCTCGCAGTGTCCGAAGCAAGTATGGTGGGTCTGACACACCGGTGTCAATGTGTTCTTTTTTCCATTTCCAGGAGTGTATATACACAGGGTTATTACAAATGATTGAAGCGATTTCACAGCTCTACAGTAACTTTATTATGTGAGATATTTTCACAATGCTTTGCACACACATACAAAAACTCAAAAAGTTTTTTAGGCATTCACAAATGTTCGATATGTGCCCCTTTAGTGATTCGGCAGACATCAAGCCGATACTCAAGTTCCTCCCACACTCGGCGCAGCATGTCCCCATCAATGAGTTCGAAAGCATCGTTGATGCGAGCTCGCAGTTCTGGCACGTTTCTTGGTAGAGGAGGTTTAAACACTGAATCTTTCACATAACCCCACAGAAAAAAATCGCATGGGGTTAAGTCGGGAGAGCGTGGAGGCCATGACATGAATTGCTGATCATGATCTCCATCACGACCGATCCATCGGTTTTCCAATCTCCTATTTAAGAAATTCCGAACATCATGATGGAAGTGCGGTGGAGCACCATCCTGTTGAAAGATGAAGTCGATGCTGTCGGTCTCCAGTTGTGTCACGAGCCAATTTTCCAGCATGTCCAGATACACGTGTCCTGTAACGTTTTTTTCGCAGAAGAAAAAGGGGCCGTAAACTTTAAACCGTGAGATTGCACAAAACACGTTAACTTTTGGTGAACTGCGAATTTGCCGCACGAATGCATTAGCATTCTCTACCGCCCAGATTCGCACATTGTGTCTGTTGACTTCACCATTAAGATTAAATGTTGCTTCATCACTGAAAACAAGTTTCGCACTGAACGCATCCTCTTCCATGAGCTGTTGCAACCGCGCCGAAAATTCAAAGCGTTTGACTTTGTCATCGGGTGTCAGGACTTGTAGCAATTGTAAACGGTAAGGCTTCTGCTTCAGCCTTTTCCGAAAGATTTTCCAAACCGTCGGCTGTGGTACGTTTAGCTCCCTGCTTGCTTTATTCGTCGACTTCCGCGGGCTACGCGTGAAACTTGCCCGCACGCGTTCAACCGTTTCTTCGCTCACTGCAGGCCGCCCCGTTGATTTCCCCTTACAGAGGCATCCAGAAGCTTTAAACTGCGCATACCATCGCCGAATGGAGTTAGCAGCTGGTGGAACTTTGTTGAACTTCTTCTTGCAGTGTCGTTGCACTGTTATGACTGACTGATGTGAGTGCATTTCAAGCACAACATACGCTTTCTCGGCTCCTGTCGCCATTTTGTCTCACTGCGCTCTCGAGTGCTCTGGCAGCAGAAACCTGAAATGCGGCTTTAGCCGAACAAAACTTTATGAGGTTTTTTACGTATCTGTAGTTTGTCGTGACCATATGTCAATGAATGGAGCTACAGTGAATTTATGAAATCGCTTCAATCATTTGTAATAGCCCTATATATATATACATATATATATATATAATTCCATAGATCATTTTAACGCTTCTTTTATTGAAATTCGAAATTCTGTGGATATATATATATAAAGCTAACTAACTAATATCATCTGCAAATAAGAGAACATTACCGAGTGTCAGTAAACGATCATGATAGAAGTTGGTGGGTGTGTAGGGGGGTTGTGGGGTGGATAGTACAATAACCATTTTTTTCTGCCTAATTCTACTTTTAGCAGGTAAAGCGCCCTGAAAGGTAATTTGGCATTTTAGGTTCAGAGAGAATATCTTCTAAACGATGATATACAAAAAAATGTTTCTCATATAAAAGTTGACATGTAATTAATGTTCTTGGAAACTGTATAATCAACTTTTGTAATAATTTCTAATTTTGCAAAATACCCAACTACCAATAATTAATCCCAAAGTGCTCTGCGGTACAGTTGCAACCATGGGATGTATACAGCTTTCGATGTTGAAAGAACTTTGTGAGAAGACTTTCAAATCTAGTTGTTGAATGATTATGTTAGTCTCCACTTGAGAAACAATATAATCAAGCTGCAGTCATTCGTACATAATCAAATCTCTTCTGCAAGGCCTACCATTGTACTGAAATGTGCTTGTCGTGTGAATTACGTGAAGAAATTTCGTCCATTTTTATGTACATGGTGTAGAAAAACGTTATGTTTTAAGCAGTTCTATACGGATTATCATTATTGTAATTATTTCTGTCATAATAATGAGCTATTTATTATGTTAAATTAACAAAATACACATATTTGAAATGGTTAAAAAGCACTGAATGTAAAACGTATAATAACGATTTAAAACATAAAGCAAATGTAAGTAAAATACAGTATGACATCTTTTTTATACTTTTGCAAAATTAGTTGCAAATAGTTTATTTCTTCCTGTTCTTACTTAGGTATACGCAAGCTTGTTTCAGCGGTTGTGCCAGTTTCATGTGTTCCTGTTGGCGTTACGTTTATAAAGCATATTAATATACGTCTATGTAATAGTACTATGAGATTTTTATCTTATATTATAGTTACGTCTAGATAGAATGATGTTCATAAAACAGCTTTGAACGTAATTTCTCTCGTTGTTAATAGAGGACACATATTTACCTTGTATAGAAACTGGGTGTTATTTTTGTCAGTTGTCAAACGACAGATCATTCCATTGATACCTTATGTTAACAAGTAAATTATACATTAAGTTGTCAGAGACATTATTTGCCAGGGATAATCCGCATTGTGTAGCTGTGCCAGTTTTCATGTTGTGTATTGGTTCTTGTCTATCGTGATGCGTTCACGTCTTTTCTTTTTCTATTCTGTTAATAAAGTTTTGTAAATAATTTTTATGTATGAGGTCCATTTGCTCTTTTAGGGTGCCATTCGGATATCTATTTGTGTCTGTATATATCTCCAGGCCTTCCAAATTTTTTTTGACTTTTGGGTATCCCATGTAGAAACTTCAAAGCGTTTTCGATTGTGTTCACTTTGTGGTTTTTATTTCTTATTTGTAGGTAAAAACTTGATTGGATGCTTTCCTAATCTCTCGTGTGTTCTTTAAATATTATACTGAAACTTCGTCCTGTTTGACCAATGTAAAAACTATTGCAGTCGTCACAGGAAATTTTGTATACACTTGGACTAGAAAACATTCATGCCACCCCAAGTCACATAAATATGTAACTATGAGAAAGGATGACAAACCAAAGCCAAACCGATGTATGTACAACCACCATATATATAGGCAACACACCATGCAAAATAGTTAAATTGTTAAAGAATACGAAAATACAACTAGCATTTCGAACTATCAACAATTTACAAACGAAGCTGAGCTCAGATGTATACAAAAAAAAAAAAAAAAAAGAATGGTTCAAATGGCTCTGAGCACTATGGGACTCAACATCTGAGGTCATTAGCCCCTTAGAACTTAGAACTAGTTAAATCTAACTAACTTAAGGACAGCACACACATTCATGCCCGAGGCAGGATTCGAACCTGCGACCGTAGTGGTCTCGCGGTTCTAGACTGCATCGCCTAGAACCGCACGGCCACTTCGGCCGGCAAATGTATACAAAATTTCCGGTGACGTCAGCGGTATTTTTGACATTGATCAAACAGGAGGAAGCTTTAGCATACGATTTAAAGAACACCCGAGTGTTTGCGAAAGCAACCAATCAAATTTCTACCTACACTTAAGAAACAAAAACCACAGAGTGAATGCAATCAAAAACGCTTTGATAATTCTTCATAGGATATCAAAGGGTCAAGTTATGAACGTTTTGGAAGAGCTAGAAATTTGTACACACACAAATAGATGTCCGAATGGCATTCTAAACGTAAATGAACCTGACGCATTAAACTATCTGGAAAAATTTATTAACATAATATAAAAAGAAAAGGGATGAACGGTACATGATAGATGTAATTTACTTGTAAACATAATATATCAAAGACGGTCTGTCATCTAACAACAGACAAAACAAAACACGAAATTTCTGTACAAGGTAAATATATGAACTACATTAAGAACGCAACGAGTAAAATAAATCACGTTCCAAGGTGTTTTGTGGACATCATTCCATCTAGATGTAACTACAATATAAGATAAAAATCTCATAGTACTGTTACATAGACGTAGAATAAAATGCTTTATAAATGTAATATCAGCAGGAATATTTAAAAAGGCACAAACGCCGAAACAAGCTTGTCGTGTACGTATGTCAAAACAAAAATAAATAAACAACACCTAAATTTTTTGAAAGTATAAAGAGTATGTCATATTATGACCCTATGCAAGTTATGGGCCAAGCAGAGAAGAAGTTATTTAATATAAGTAAAATAAATAATTAGCACAGCAATGAATGTGTAGACATTTTTATCAGATATATTGAAAATTCTCCTAGAGCACATCGTGTACAGCTTATTTTGCAAAAATGATATTCCAGAAGCCAGCTTTTTAGGGATGTTTGTGACCTGAAAGCTTATGTAATTTCATTTCCGAAATTTATTAATGATAGTGGGATATTTTGCAAAATTTCATATCATTACAAAAGTTTTCAAGAATATTAATTTTATTTCAACTTTTATTTGAAAAAGGTTTTCGTGTATCACTCTCCATAAATCTAAAATGCCAAATTGCCCCTCAAGGTGTGTTTTATAATTTAAAATTTTTGGGCATAAGCAAAAAATACTTATTGCATTATTATGTCCCCTCTTCCTACGCGCCAAGTTTGCCCCCTTCTTCCCACACGCCAAGTTTCATCAACATAGATTACTGACGCTTGGTAATTTTCCCTTGCAAATCACAACGCGGACTAAAGTGTGTGTTGTGTGTTCTTGACGGACGGACATTGAAGAAGATTGCGACGAAAAATAAGAGGACGGCAGCTGCAAAAGTCACCGCAGAACTGAATGTCGCACTCCCAAAGCCTCTTGGCACCAACACAACACGAAAGGAGGTCCATAATTTGGGTATTGCAGGGTTAATTGGATTTCAAAACCACGCATCAGTGATGAATATTCCCGTATCAAGAAAAAGTGGTGCCGAAGCCATAAAACCTGGACTTGGAGCAACGGAAGAAAGTCACCTGGTCGGCTGAGTCTTGTTTCACACTGTTTCCAACTTCTCGTTGATTTTACCTTAAGAGAGTAAAACATGGCGGGGGATCGGTAACGATTTGAGAAGCCATATCATCGTATTCCAAGGCCCCATGGTTGCTCTGCAAAATCGCATTACTGCTGAAGATTATATGGCCACCCTCGTTTAACATGTCCATCTCACGGTACAACGATTCTTCCCCATTGGTGATGCTGTGTTCCAAATCGACAGGGCCTCTGTTCACACATATTGTCCAATTCTGTTTTCGTGAGCACGAGGACGAATTTTCGCACGTTCCATGGCCGCCAACGGATTTCATCATTATTGAGCCTTTGTAGTCTACTTTTGAGAGAAGGATACGTGACCGCTATCCACCTTTATATTGTTACCTGAACTTGCCATTATTTTGAAGGAAAAATGGAGTAAGACTCCCTTGATAGTCGTGCAGTACCTGAGTTTGTCCGTTCCTAGATATGTGGAAGCTGTTTTGAATGTCAACAGGTTTCCTACACCGTATTAGGCATTTGTCACACGTTATAGTTTTGATGTTCCCATGTTTTTGACCATCTCCTGTACGTATGTACAATGTTTTCGGAAATTCTCATTACAAACTTCTACGAGTTGTAGAGGGGAATAAGTATGTAATGCGTGGAGGTATGTTCCATCTATGCAACTAATTGAAGGCAAGTTGTTTATTGTCATACGCCATTCACTTCTTTCATTTGGGAAGTACCTTCAGAGGCCTGTAATACATGTTTCCATTTATACATAAAATAAACGTATTATGTGTTAGATATAATATGCTGCTATGTTACACTTTGTCGTGTTTTGCACTTGTTTTTTTAGGTTAGAATGAGCTTTTGCAGCACAAATTTCATAATGTGAACTTATCCTTCGGTGTTCATTACGATTTCTAGCGCTGTTAATTCATGCGTGTGGTCCTGGAGACGTATTCGTTAGTTTCCATGCTGCAGGTGGCCGATTTCTGCCGTTTCTTCACCCACATTTGTCACATCGCATATATCACTTTCGCTTTCCGTTTTGTGATCAACAGCCGGCCGAAGTGGCCGTGCGGTTAAAGGCGCTGCAGTCTGGAACCGCAAGACTGCTACGGTCGCAGGTTCGAATCCTGCCTCGGGCATGGATGTTTGTGATGCCCTTAGGTTAGTTAGGTTTAACTAGTTCTAAGTTCTAGGGGACTAATGACCTCAGCAGTTGAGTCCCATAGTGCTCAGAGCCATTTTTTTTGTGATCAACATATGTGTGTTTTCTTCGTGTAGTTTCTCCAACTGTTGTTATGTGTTGTTTATCATATTTTGTTTGTGTGTGTGGTTTGATATTTGATGACAGTTATCAGAGTGAACAATCACAACAAAAAGCTCCTGGCATTGCAAGAAATCTTTCACATACAAAGAGCCATTGCAGTGGAAAAGAAGGTACTCAGCGTTCAAATCCATATAAGCAATAACTCTCTGATCATTCTAGCCACCAAAACAATAACAAATCGAAATGTAACCAGGATAAATAATTAATGAATCTCCTTCCCCTTTCTCTCTCTTCTTCTTTCCCACCCCACCAGACACACACATATACATATTAAATTAAAAAAGAAAGGAAACCACATTTACACACAGCAAAATGAACACATACAAATATCTATCTATCTATCTATATATATATGTTTGCTGTATGCGAATGTAACAGCAAAATACAGATACAAAGACGCACACACACATAAATATCCGTTTAAAAAAATCAAGTCATCCTCTCAAGCAAGAATGACACAATTACACACAGGAAATACACACACAGACAAAAGACGACAAATAACATACAACAGCCGGCCGCGGTGGTCTAGCGGTTCTAGGCGCTCAGTCCGGAACCACGCGACCGCTACGCTCGCAGGTTCGAATCCTGCCTCGGGCATGGATGTGTGTGATGTCCTTAGGTTAGTTAGGTTTAAGTAGTTCTAAGTTCTAGGGGACTTATGACCACAGATGTTGAGTCCCATAGTGCTCAGAGCCAAATAACATACAACAACATTTGGCCACCCTTTACACTGAAAACGTACATATGTTGATGACTAAATGGAAAGTGCATGTGGTATATACGGGTGTGACAAATGTGGGTCAAAAAACGCCAGAAATTGGCCAGCTCGAGTATGGAAACTAGCGAATACATCTCCAAGGCCACACGCTTGAGGTAACAGCGCTAGAAATCGTAATTAACACCAAAGGATAAGTTCACATTACGAAATTTGTGCTGCTAAAGTTCATTCCAACCTAAAAAACAAGAGCAAAACACGTCCAAGTGTAACATAGCAGCATATTATATCTACCATATTTTTGTCAACCCCTACATCTATACTCCACAAACGAATTGACAGTGTGTGGAGGAGAATACCACTTCGTAACCTACACCCATACTCAGGGACAAACTTGCAGGCAAACACCAAGTAATTTTTATGTATGGATATGATGAACTGCACTTAATTTTTACTCCTTTTAGATATGTTAAAAGGGAATTACAAAACCTAGCTTGGGAATATGTGATCGATTATCCACAGGAAATAATAGCAGAAGCATAAACATCAACAGAACCGGTCAGTACAACTAAAGCTTGACAAATAATCTGCCGAGACAAAAACAAAAAGATGGTCTGAGTTAGGTGTGGTATCAAGTCGCAACATAATTGCAAGCCAGCGCATGTACCCCGCTTCAGCGCTCGACAGTGATAAATCATGGTCGTGTTTCAGTTTCGTACTCAGTGGCGGCTGCTTTAATTTTGAGGTAGGTAGAGGCAATGTGTTTTCTTTCGTCAGAGTAAGTAAAGACTTATTACGTAATTGTTCCGTAAGCTTTTCAAAACAATTCGCTGTTTTAAATTTTTATAATTTTCTTTTTTTTTCCCCCTCATTTGCTCAATTTTTTCGCTCTTCGATTCGAAATTATTATTTTTTTGCTCCCTTTGACCCCCCCCCCCCCCCCCATCCAAATTTTATCATTCTAGGCGACCGCCTAGTCTTGCCTAATGGTAAAAACGGCCCTGGAGTCGCGTGACCAGTGGCGCGACGAGGTGTTTCCGGCGGTTAAGGCCTCAAGTGCCGGTACAGTCGGCCCACTGCGTGTGTGTTTCTAGTAAAGGATGGCGAAGACGGCTATCAATTGTTGTGGTAGCGAGGGCAGTCTTCACTCCTGCGAATGCTGGACCTATCTTGGTCGTGCCCTGTCAGCGCAGTGAGGTGCATTTGTACAGATCAGTCATCGTTCTGGAATGTACATCAGAACTGATTTGTCACCACTAGTGTGGCACATTCTGAGTACAGTGACAAGCTAATTATGTGAGATGTTGTCGTACCTCCTGGCTTAGGTGGACCGTCGCTACGGTGTTGTTGCAGTTACAGTCAGAGGAAGTGTAATATTCACACCACGTTTCGTAATATTCGGATCCACCAAAAAGGCGGCAAGAAATTGTTCTGTATTGATAGTTTATTTGGTTCAAATGGCTCTGAGCACTATGGGACTTAACATCTGAGGTCATGAGCCCCTAGAACTTAGAGCTACTTAAACCTAACTAACCTAAGGACATCACACACATCCATGCCCGAGGCAGGATTCGAACCTGCGACCGTAGCGGTCGCGCGGTTCCAGACTGAAGCGCCTTTAACCGCGTGACCACACTGGCCGGCCATAGTTTATTTCTTAGCGCCCTGGTTAAAAAGCGTTTGTTTATGTGAAATCTCGGAAAGGTTCATTAAGTACTATGGAACTTGCACTGGTTTAAGTAGAGCTTAACCTTACAGTGACTAGTATGGTGGTCACGTTATTTGATGTTTTAGTATAAGTTGAATCTTTGTGAAAGCAAATGTGTGAGTGATACACTTTGTATGATTTTGTGTACGGTTAGCTGCATGGAATATTCGCTTTAAAGTGTAAAGTGTAACATAGCAGCATATATATCTACCATATTTTTGTCAACCCTTACATCTATGCTGCACAAACGAACTGACAGCGTGTGGGGGAGAATACTTCTGCTACCACTACCTCACCTTAAATTTTTATCTTTTTCATTTTCTTCCTCCTCATTTGCTCAACTTTTTCGCTTTTCCATTTGAAATTAATTTTTTCCTTTTACCATGGCATTTCTGCTGTATGCGCTTTATTATTGACACTCGCAAATAATGTGATAGGCATAACCTTATCAAGAAGGGCACTGACCGTCCAAGACCGATAAAGAAATTAAATTTATTGTACGAAGCTGGTTGTTTATTATTTCATTATAAAGAAAATAACTTTAATGTTCACATCAATGGTTTTGAATAGAACCTTTAATCGTTTTTTTGGAAATGTTCCCAGCTATCATCTTTCGTAACGTCCTTATTGTCTTTAGAAACTAGGTCTAACAAAATTGTTGTCAAAATAAATAATTTATCTTCAGCCCAGCATCTCACCACTCCCTGCCCGCTCCCTATCATCATATTTACGTTGGTGCCGAGTTATTGGGTTACGAAAACCAGTAGGTATAATAATGTGCTAGTGAGCAGCAGCAGAGAATATCAGCGATAGGACCGGAAACCTGCCTACTGGTGGGAAATATGACATTAGATGTAGATAAATACAAGACAGATGTGAATTCTGTAAAAAAAATAGAATAGTTACAGCATCGTGAACATAACTCTTTGGAAATGGCACTATTAAAGCGCGTTTTAACTGGGAGATAATAGGCTTTATATGATAACAATAAAGGTAAAAAGCATGTTGTACCGTCTGGTCCCTATTGTTAATGAAAATGGTGGAGGGGCGATAGCCAAGGAATAATATTCACACTTTTTTGTCTCGTTCATTTGAGTAATTTGTAATTACCACACATTGCATGCCACCTGTTCTCCTTCCGACTGATATCAGCCTCTTTTTCTCTGTGGTCACACAGGTGCTGAGTGCGACCATTAGTCGGCTGAAAGTACCTCTTTCATACCTAGTCCCCTTTGTAATGCGGCAAAGCCGACGCCGTCTCGGATTCGCCGGCGCTGCGTTCCACTCGGACGCTGCTGCCTCCGCCAGGGCACGGCGTGTTTCCCAGAGGTCTGGCAGAGCGAGATTAACGACGGTGACTGCGAGATTATTCTCCTGCATTGCTGCTCAACTTCCGAGCCCGTGGCGCGCAACGGGCAAAATTAATGGAGCTTTTTCCTGCTGTGAGGCGCATCATCTGCGACTGCCGTGCTAGATGTATACCTCCGGACTCTGAAAACGGTACCCCTTAAAAACGTTATTGATATTGTAAGGAATATTCATAGGAAAAGGTACTAAACGCCGTAACAACCGAACTGGTTGAAATTTCCATATTCCGCTTTGGGATAAAGTGTTGAGCAGATTTGTAAAACTATCGTAGGATACTATAGATTATCGTAAATAAGCGCAGACTACGGTAGTTTCTAGCCCTCCCGGCTAGCCACGCGGTCTAAAGCGCTGCTTCCCGAGCGGGAAGGCGTGCCGGTCCCTGGCACGAATCCGCCCAGCGAATTAGTGTCGAGGTCTGGTGTGCCGTCCAGCCTGTGGATGGTTTTTAAGGTGGTTTTCTCTACCACGCAAACATTTGGGGTTACACTCATCTGGTATGAGACACTCCTGGAGGGGGCCGGGAGGGGGGGGGACAGGGAGGGGGTACACTGGGGGTCGAACCGCACAATAACCCTGGGTTCGGTGTGGGTTGGTGGTGGGGTGAGTGGACTGCTGTAGCCTGGTGTGGGGATGTGAACCACTGAGGGCCACGGCGGGGGACGAAGCTTCTCCATCGTTTCTAGACCCCAGTTCAATACACACACAATACAACACACAGTAGCTTTCCTTGTAGCTATCGTTAGATAAGATTGTAGCCGCGTTACCCGCACGTTAGGTGTGTTGCATACACATGGGCGGTATCTCATAACGATCGCTTTCCTTATGACTGCGATCAGTAACTTATTAGACTCTCCTAGAAACTGGAAGTAATGAAGCGTATAGAAAATGAGTGAGGGTGAATAAAGAACCGCGTAACCTACGGAACATTTTTTGTCTACATACTTATCCTCCTATCTTTTACGTAAAAATTAACAGTATTTAAATCAAAATTGAACCTATCGATGTTTTTATTCGGATTTTATTCGGAAATGGTGATTTGTAACGTGGAACAAATGGTTTTTGTAGTAAAAATAAAGGAAACAATACAGATTTATCATATAGCGGTAGTACACGTTATTTCCTCGAAAAAATGCATAAAAAACTGCAACACAAAACGGTATCAAGCGTCGCTTCAATATTGCTTCGAACTTATATGGAACATGTTTCCGTTATTCACAGACACCTTTGGCATTTATCAGTAATAACGGGAAACTCATGATGAACATTCTATTGACTACTAAATAACTGCAATAATTATGCATTTTTATCACTAAGCACGTAAACTGCACTTACATCTGAAGTACTTGCTTGGTTACATTCTCGGAAGTTAAGCGATCAATTAATTTTTATTATTTGTTTAATGTAGTTTGTAATCGTCGAGGATACAAAATACGCAATGAACTCACACTGAACAATCTGCGTTTCTAATTACTTGCAAAAGAAACAACCAAACAAGTAAAAAAGCGAAGTCATGTCGTCGGCTCCCAGTTTCTCTCTAACACATTGATTTTTGTTTCGTTCCCTAACAATGCTACCAATACTACCGGTATTCTTATGATTTACTAAGTTATTTATTTACTGTACCAAAACTACCGAACTGTAGTTTTGATAGAGCGCAACTCTAGTAGACATCTAGGGACGCGATCGTATTGTCTGGCGTTGTGTGCACGCGCTGCCACATGACGTAGGAGAGAAGCAAGCAGTAGTGTATTCTGTACATTTGGCGCGGCAATGCATATGGCACCGTGGCGTTCACATAGTAAAATTCAGCGACTGAGAAACAGGGAGATGTTATCAGATTTCTGTCGGCAGGGGAGGTTACACTGGCCGACATCATTTTTGATTGGTGGCAGTATATGGGGAAGACTGTGTGTCCGACAAGAAAGTGGAATGCCCGTTTCTGTGATGGTCAAGAGTGTACGAGTGCTGACCCGACACCAGGTCAGGCAAACATAGTAAGCACCACCGATCTCATCAGCAAGGTAAACGGCCTGGTGTCACAATGCGAAAGTTGGCAGTGTTGGTGGGGGCCAGTGTTGAAACAGTGCGGTCAATTGTGCGCAACAGGTTAGGTTACCAGGAGGTCAGCACGCAGTGGGTTCTGAAAAAGCTTAGTGAACCGCAAAAGGAACTGTGTATGGGTCAAGTACTGCAACACCTGTTCTGGTCTGATGAAGCCTCCACTTTCTGGAGTAGGTCGTCGCCGTTGACAAAGTTAGTCAGCATTCAATGGAAGCACATATCCTCACCTCCACCTAAAATAGTTCAAAGCTCTGCCCTCAGCACGCAAAATGATACTCACCGTCTTTTTCGATGTCCAAGCTCCGATACTCATCGAATCGCTCGAGCACGGAAAACCAATTAACAATGATGTGTACTGTGAGACACTCCAAAGCATATGCACCTCGATCAAGAGAAATCAGCCTGGGTTGCTCATGGAGTGAGTGATTCTGCACGATAACGCGTGTCCACACATCTCCATGGTCAAACAAAGCTTAATGGCCAAGCTCACGTTCAAATGGCTCTGAGCACTATGGGACTTAACTGCTGAGGTCATCACTCACCTAGAACTTAGAACTGCTAAAACCTAACTAACCTAAGGACATCACACACATCCATGCCCGAGGCAGGATTCGAACCTGCGGTCGCGCGGTTTCAGACTGTAGCACCTAGAACCGCTCGGCCACTCCGGCCGGCAGCAAGTTCAGGTATTTTTTGTGATAAGTTACAATACAGCATCACCGGTCTATTGCGGTAGGCAGTAAATTTATCCACAGGGCAGTGACTGCGTCTTCACTTTGGAGGTGTGGGGAAGCAGCTTGAGTATTTAATCTACTGCAAGGACATGTCGCCTGCGACTTCCAGGTATTTGGGCCGCTAAAAAAAACGTCTCAGAGGGAAGCACATCAACTCGGAAGACTAACTGAGGGACACAAAGGAGGAATGGCTCCTATCGCAGCCGCAGGAATTCTGGGAACATAGAATCCTTCGGTTCTTGAAACAGTGGAATATTTTAGGTCAGGCGTCTGGTGATTTCTTTTGAGTAAAGACTTCAATTATAGCCACAGTGTTGTTTAGTTCCTTTTCTTTTGAACACCCCTCCTACTATTGTTGTTATGACCCACAGCAGAAAATTAAACAATATACCGTGATAAAAAATAAAAAATGAACCTCGAACAATCCCAGACATAGCGTGGCTCACAGGAAACAGTACATTTTCAATTTATTTATTTATTTATTTATTTATTGATTTATTTAACCTGGCAAGATTAGGGCCATCAGGCCCTCTCTTACATCTAACCAGGCATTCTACTTATTTTACATTCATATGATTTAGTAGGCATGTTAAATTACATCTAGTACAAAAAGTGAAATAAACAATTTGAAAGGTACACCTGGAAAAATACATACATATAGAGTTTATATTCTTAGATCACAAGTACTGTTATAATTAGACATTATTGAAGAGACAGATTTTAGATAGGAGTGCTGGCAGCAGGGAGTATGTGGGAGACTCATGGTGAAGGGAGGAGAAGAATAGAGACATGATGAAACATAATTAAGGAAATATAAAGGAAAAGAAGATTGCGTGGCTAATAGAGATAGATGAAGAGGAAGGCATCTCAGGAGCAAGATAGGAGACGCTAGCTTTGCTATTTGACAGATGAGGGGATTGTCCTTGTACATTAATTTTGTGGAGAACTTTGTGAGGATGATAGTAGGAAATGCTTCGACTTCTTCTTAAAAGCAGCAGGAGGTCGAATTTTACGCAAGGTAAGGGGCAGTTTGTTCCAGAGGCGGACAGCGGCAACTGAGAAGGAGTTTGCAAAAGTTTTTGTTTTGTGATTGAGCACAGTTAGGATACCAAATAAGAGTGACCTCGTGTTTCGATTATGATGAAATGACAGGTTTTTAATCTCTGAAGCAAGGTACTGGGGTGCTTGCGCTACGAGGAGTCGGTGGAGTAGACATAGAGTGTGGTAGTCACGCAATTTGTCCGGCCGCAGCCACCCTAGCTAGGAGTATGAAGCACTAACATGATCATATCGGCGAATGTTGCAGGTGTAACGCACACAGGCATTCATGGTTATCTCTACCCGTCTTTTGTTTTCACTACTCATGCCTTGTTGAATCACATCACAATAGTGGAGGTTCGGTAGAACGAGTGCTTGCACGAGCTGGCGTTTCAAGTCCTGTGGAAATATGTTCCGAAACTTTTTGACAGCATAGAGACAAGCAGACGTCTTTCGGCACACTGCGACAGTATTCTCCGCCCAGTTGAGATGCTCATGCAAAGTTACACCCAAGTTCTTCACTGTTTTCTGATATGGTATTGGAGTACCGTCGAGTAGAATAGGAGGTAGCCGTTCGCGGAAATCTGAACTTATTAATTTCTGATGGGCTATTAAGATTACTTGCGTCTTTTTTGCATTTAGTTTAAGCCCCAGGTTTTTCGCCCATGTCACTACTGAAGACAGATCATCATTCATCTGAGCGATTGCAGTGTTTACATCTTCAGGTCTGACGCTTAGGTAGAGCTGGAGGTCGTCGGCATAGAAATGATATTTTCAGGAGGACAGAACCGACGAAATATCGTTGACATATAAAGAAAACAAAAGTGGTCCTAAGACTGATCCTTGTGGCACTCCAGAGGAAACATGTTTCCAGGAAGATTTTTCATTTACGCAGATAACACATTGCTGTCTGTCTTTTAAGTAGCTTTCAAACCATCTCATTGCACTATCAGAGAAATTAAGCTGTTGCATTTTTCTGAGCAATATGTCAAAGTTAACAGTGTCAAAAGCTTTGCTGAAGTCCAGTAGCGTCAATATTGTTGCCTTTCGATTGTCGATGGCATATTTCAGGTCATCAGTTACTTTAATTAGAGCAGTGTTTGTGCTGTGATGTTTACGGAAACTGGATTGAAATTTGTCATATAGGCTGAATTCATACAAGTGTTCAGTGATTTGGTCATGAACAATATATTCAAGTGCTTTGGAAACAGCAGGCAGTATGCTAATTGGTCGGTAATCACTAGGCAGTTGCGGGTTTTCGATCTTAGGGATGGGTCGAATTAGGCTTCTTTTCCATGCAGTGGGATATATTCCGTTCACGAGGGAAAAATTAAATATGTCAGTTAAGATAGGTACTAAGATATCGGCTACATTCTTAATCATGGTTATACCGATACTGTCGTTGCCTATTGCATCAGAAGAGATTCTCATTATTGCTTTTCTTGCCGTATTTGTTGTTACATGTTTTAGATGGAAGGTATCGTTGTTAGTTATCCTGTTTGGGGATTCTTGTGGACGGTAATTATCAGCTGTGCTGGTATTCAGAGGTGCAGAGAAGAATTCATTTAATTCGTTAGCTGACACATGAAAAGTAGTTTCCGATATTGCCTTTCCGACCCCCAAGCTACGGAGATTCTTCCATAGAGTCGTGGGCGTCAGATCGCTGCATACAAGGGAGCGAGCGTGCCTGATTTTAGCATTGCGAATGCATTGTTTCACTCTGTTCCGTAGCTTTCGATATTCTTAGAAACGCTCGGGTTTCGGATCTGCCTTGAAACGCCTGTGGGCAGCATCCCTATTAGTCATCATTTGACGCAATTCAGCTGTCAGCCATGGAGCAGGAGATTTTCTTACACGGATTGTGCGCACAGGTGCATGTTTGTCATAGAGGGCAGTGAGTTTATCACCAAGTTCATTAATTTTGCCGTCGATTGTGGGTTTTCTGATTATTTGATGCCATGAGATTTCTGAGCAATCGGCTGTTAGAGCGTCAAGGTCAATACGTTTCATGTTCCTACAAGTTATGTAACGCGATTTGATCCTTGGGGGCTGCACAGAGTAGGCCAGGAATATTACATCATGTGCTGAGAGGCCAATTTGTCACCCTGGTGACATGTAGATGGCATCACGCTACCTATGACACCTATTTGGGCCTCCAAACTATTCAATTCAGTTCAGTATGGACCTTGGCCAGTGCAGGTGCGTCTTGAGATAGTGGTGGAGTTCTGTCGTGTGCAGAGTGTTGCAGCTGTCCGACGCACGAAGCACGTAGGAAGGTGGACAATAACCAGGTAGATAAAAACAATGGCGTGATAAGAGTTCTGTAACCAATGTAAAGCATAAGAGGAAATGACAGTTTGAATGCCAAAAATGTCTTAAGAGTTCGTGCAGCTATGCAAAGAAACCTACAGCGATTTCTCAGTCGCCAATCCAGATCATCACAAATCTCTCGCTGGTCTTTTAAAAGGACTGTGAAACAGGATTTAAAGTTTGATTCTGAAAAGCTGCTACTAGCTAGGACATAGCCACCTATGATAAACTAACATACACTAACAAGAGACAAACGTCGGCAAGCCCCTGCATATCAGCAACGCTGACTGGCAACTACCAGCTGCTATTAGAGCCGACCAACAGGCCACAGCAGGGACACCGACGAGCTCGCCCACTGACGCACAAACAATCCGCCCATATCACCCTTCACTGTGCATCCGACATGTGACCTATCGGACACAAAAACGATAACAGACCTAACTGTTGCAGGTTGCTGATGCTGAACGAGAGCTCTACACCGGCACCCAACGGCAGCCTCCGAGCAACACCATAGCACAACGTCAAAGGTATCGACAAGCATGTTACCCACTACTAACAAAGCCTACCCTTGCACGACCTATCGAAGGCAGCAAGACATCCGCTACTGATCTTACCACCCAACCTAACTATCGCAGAGGTTTTTTTCCCTTGGCTCTTGGCTTGGCACTTTTTTCCTTTGCCCTTCAAACCGCTACCCTTCGTTCGTCTTCGACCCGATCTATCTCTAGATGAGCGCGTATTAATGGTTAACCTGAACTAGACGTACGCAAACATCTCTGTACCCACATCCTGCGACACCTCACTTTAGTAAAAACTAACGCTTATGCAGAGATGGCAGTAGACCTCTTGAGTTGGCCAGCATGCCGGTGTGGGCGTGGAGGGGCTCCACCTCTATTTAAAAAAAAAAAAAAGAAAGCTGCAAGTAGTTTAACAGTTACGGCTGCGATATAAAATGAGTAGGAGCAAATTTCTGTACATCATTACTGGACAGAATTGGGCAGCATGACCCATTAGCCGTGGTGGCTTTAATTTTAGCGGGAATGTCACTCAGCTGGGGTCACTAATTACTTATACAGCCGATATCGATGTTGGTCATATGCCAGGGCCAGGGTTATGGTCGAGGAGTGTGGTGTTAGATTTTGAGGTCGGTGGTAGCGGAAGGCCACGTGGCTGCTGAGTTGGTTCTTGCGGCACTCCTGGCTGTGGAGCTCGTGAAGCCGCGAGTTGTTAAGTTGGTCGCAGCCAACTGGATTAAGTACTGACAGCGGCGAGTTGCTGGAAGGACTGAAGCGGCGTGCAACCTGGTCAGCAAACACCGGGCCAACTCAGGAGGCATAACTTTACGGCACCTATGGATCACTTGCATGGAATGGAGGCGAAAACACCGTTGTTTGGAATCCTGGGAGTCATGGCTCCTTCACACATGAGTGATTTTTTATTGTTACTTGTTATCGTAAGTCCATGTTTGTGTTAACGTTGGATTAGACTCGTCATGTTCATTGCGCCTCCGAATGATTGTCTGGATGAT
This sequence comes from Schistocerca piceifrons, assembly GCF_021461385.2. Classification (NCBI taxonomy): domain Eukaryota; kingdom Metazoa; phylum Arthropoda; class Insecta; order Orthoptera; family Acrididae; genus Schistocerca; species Schistocerca piceifrons. Next base: position 324,479,614 of record NC_060140.1, read on the forward strand.
CACCGGTCAGTGTAACTGATTTTATTCTGACATCTTGGGTTGTCGGGTGTTCTGTCGGATATCAGCGTCGTACTTGCACGATATTTCGGTCACGTAGCTCGAGACCTTCATCAGGTGCGACCTGAGACTGCTCCTCGAGTGGACCTGGTCCAGTATTTATGCCTATGGCCTTCCCCCTCCACCAACGGCTGCAGGCGCTTCCTCTGTGGTCCGCGCCCATTCCCTGTGACCTGCTGGAGCGTTGCTGCTCCGTTTTCCGTCCGCTGCGGTTTTAGGTGTTCCCTCTGCGGTCCGCGCTCACCAAACCCGCTCCTGGGGGTTTCATCTACGGTCTGGGGTACCAGACGTTCCCCCTGCGGTCCGCGCCGGCTCACCACGATCTGTTGGAGCGTTGCCGCTCCGTTTTTCGTCTGCTGCGGCTCTGGATGTTCCCTCTGCGGTCCGCGCCCACCAGTCCCACTTCTGGGTGTTCCATCTTCGGTCTGGTGCTCCTGGCAGTCCGTCAGGGGCTCGTTTACCATCTCCATGTCTCTGGTTCTTCTGTTTGTGTAGTGTTGCAGCTGGCCCCGTTATTCCTTTAACAATTCCAGAGCCGGATCCCAGGCTCTGCTTAGCTGGTACCCTGTGTCACGATTCATAAGATCGTCAGCCATTTTAATCTCAATTGATTCTCTTGTAACACTGTCCCAAAATCTGGGTGTTTGTGTTAGAATCTTGGTATCCTCATACTTCATGGCATGATCTAGTTCTAGACAGTGTTCAGCAATGGCTGACTTAGTCACCTGTCTTAATCTAGTGTGCCTCTGATGTTCTTTGCACCTGATCTCCACAGTTCTCGTCGTCTGGCCAATGTAGGACATGCCACATTGACAAGGTATATTGTAAATCCCTGGTTTTCGTAACCCCAAGTCGTCTTTGACACTCCCCAGCAGTCCCCCTATCTTGTTGGGTGGACAGAAAACACACTTGATATTGTGTTTACGCAGGATCCTACTGATTCTGGCAGAAATAGAGCCAGCATAGGGCAGATATGCCACCTTCCTTGCTTCATCTTGGTCTTCTTCAGGAACCTGTGGTATAGTGGCTGGTCGGAGTGCCCTCTCAATTTGTCTGTCCATGTATCCATTCTTGGAGAAAACTGTTTTGAGACGTTCTATCTCTATGGGTAGATTCTCTTGGTGTGATAGGGCACGTGCTCTGTGGACCAAAGTCTTCAGAACCCCATTCTTCTGTGCAGGGTGGTGACAACTGCTGGCCTGCAGATATAAATCAGTGTGTGTAGGTTTTCGGTACACACTGTGGCCAATTGATCCATCTGCTTTCCTCTGGACTAGTACATCCAGAAATGACAGCTGGCCATTCTTCTCCAGTTCCATGGTGAACTTGATATTAGGGTGGCATGAGTTAAGATGTTCAAGAAACTCATTGAGCCTGTCCATCCCATGTGGCCAGATCACGAAGGTGTCATCCACATACCTAAAGAAGCATGTGGATTTAAATGTGGCTGTCTCCAATGCCCTCTCCTCAAAACTCTCCATAAACATGTTGGCAAACACAGGGGACAGTGGGCTGCCCATAGCTACACCTTCAGTTTGCTCGTAATATTGGTTTCTGTACAGGAAATACGTGGATGTCAGTGTATGACTGAACAGGTCCAACAGAGCACCATCAAATTTCTCTGCAATAAGTTCTAGTGAGTCCTTCAGTGGGACCCTGGTGAACAGCGATACCACATCAAAACTAACCATGATGTCCGAATCTGTGATGTGCAGTTGCTTGAGGCGTTGCAGGAAATCTTCTGAGTTGCGGATGTGGTGAATACATTTCCCCACATATGGAGCCAGGAGACCTTTCAGGTACTTGGCTGTTGTGTACGTAGGTGCCCCAATATTACTGACAATAGGACGTAGGGGCACACCCTCCTTGTGTATTTTAGGCAGACCATACAGTCTAGGTGGCACTGGCGCTTTTTCCCGTAGTTGTCTGATGATCTTATCGGGCATCCCTGTTTCCTTCAAGAGAGCACTAGTCTTCTTGGCCACCTTGTCCGTGGGGTCACACTCCAGAATTCTGTATGCAGGGTCCTCCAGAAGTTGGCATACTTTCTCATCATAATCCATTCGCTGCAAGATGACAGTGGAGTTCCCTTTGTCTGCTGGCAGTACCACAATGCTGTTGTCTTCCCGTAGTTTCTTGAGTGCAAGCCTCTCCTCGGTTGTGAACAACGGGGCCAGCTGCAACACTACACAAACAGAAGAACGAGAGACATGGAGATGGTAAACGAGCCCCTGACGGACTGCCAGGAGCACCAGACCGAAGATGGAACACCCAGAAGTGGGACTGGTGGGCGCGGACCGCAGAGGGAACATCCAGAGCCGCAGCAGACGAAAAACGGAGCGGCAACGCTCCAACAGATCGTGGTGAGCGGGCGCGGACCGCAGGGGGAACGCCTGGTACCCCAGACCGTAGATGAAACCCCCAGGAGCGGGTTTGGTGAGCGCGGACCGCAGAGGGAACACCTAGAACCGCAGCGGACGGAAAACGGAGCAGCAACGCTCCAGCAGGGCACAGGGAATGGGTGCGGACCACAGAGGAAGCGCCTGCAGCCGTTGGTGGAGGGGGAAGGCCATAGGCATAAATACTGGACCAGGTCCACTCGAGGAGCAGTCTCAGGTCGTACCTGATGAAGGTCTCGAGCTACGTGACCGATATATCGTGCAAGTACGACGCTGATATCCGGCAGAACACCCGACAACCCAAGTTGTCATTAGATCGCCGGGAAAGCCTGAAGAGTTACATCAAAAGTCTCTACGGGGAGGAGATGTATCAGAATATCAAGAAGCTGGACAAGCTACGGCAGAAGAAAGGGAAGATGCTGAGTTCTCTCAGTTTTTTGCTGAGGTGTCGAGATGGAGAAGTGGTACCAGTACTTGCCAGAATTAAACATCACATCAACTCCAGAGCGGCGAACAAGATAAAACGCAGAGCTAGCATGGCACTGGTGAGAGAGAGGATTCGAGATATGCGCCACAGGTTAGATGTTGTGGCCAGGGAGCTGTTACACATTTATCTGTACATGGCAGCCTCCTTAACAAGAGAAGATTGGGATTGGGTAGACCGTGCCTCCTGGTCTTTAGCTGAGTGTGCTAGAAGGAATGCCTCATCTTGCCAATCTGCAAAGTTTGACCGCATGAGCAAGAAAGCACAGCAGATGGAAGAGACACGCACGGTGACGAATCTGAGTGGCATACAGTTTGATGATACAACCTTAAAGGTACTCAGCAGGGGTCTCAACTTTGCTACGACCCCTAGAAACGTACCCATTTCAGGTTTCGTCAGTGCAGTAGAGCAAGTTGCAGCCACACTTCCACCTAATGTGGCAGAGGAAGTCCGCCGAGAGACCTGCAGGGCCCTCTCCAAGAATGGATACATGGACAGACAAATTGAGAGGGCACTCCGACCAGCCACTCTACCACAGGTTCCTGAAGAAGACCAAGATGAAGCAAGGAAGGTGGCATATCTGCCCTATGCTGGCTCTATTTCTGCCAGAATCAGTAGGATCCTGCGTAAACACAATATCAAGTGTGTTTTCTGTCCATCCAACAAGATAGGGGGACTGCTGGGGAGTGTCAAAGACGACCTGGGGTTACGAAAACCAGGGATTTACAATATACCTTGTCAATGTGGCATGTCCTACATTGGCCAGACGACGAGAACTGTGGAGATCAGGTGCAAAGAACATCAGAGGCACACTAGATTAAGACAGGTGACTAAGTCAGCCATTGCTGAACACTGTCTAGAACTAGATCATGCCATGAAGTATGAGGATACCAAGATTCTAACACAAACACCCAGATTTTGGGACAGTGTTACAAGAGAATCGATTGAGATTAAAATGGCTGACGATCTTATGAATCGTGACACAGGGTACCAGCTAAGCAGAGCCTGGGATCCGGCTCTGGAATTGTTAAAGGAATAACGGGGCCAGCTGCAACACTACACAAACAGAAGAACCAGAGACATGGAGATGGTAAACGAGCCCCTGACGGACTGCCAGGAGCACCAGACCGAAGATGGAACACCCAGAAGTGGGACTGGTGGGCGCGGACCGCAGAGGGAACATCCAGAGCCGCAGCAGACGAAAAACGGAGCGGCAACGCTCCAACAGATCGTGGTGAGCGGGCGCGGACCGCAGGAGGAACGTCTGGTACCCCAGACCGTAGATGAAACACCCAGGAGCGGGTTTGGTGAGCGCGGGCCGCAGAGGGAACACCTAAAACCGCAGCGGACGGAAAACGGAGCAGCAACGCTCCAGCAGGTCACAGGGAATGGGCGCGGACCACAGAGGAAGCGCCTGCAGCCGTTGGTGGAGGGGGAAGGCCATAGGCATAAATACTGGACCAGGTCCACTCGAGGAGCAGTCTCAGGTCGCACCTGATGAAGGTCTCGAGCTACGTGCCCGAAATATCGTGCAAGTACGACGCTGATATCCGGCAGAACACCCGACAACCCAAGATGTCATTAGATCGCCGGGAAAGCCTGAAGAGTTGATTTTATTCTGTTAGTTCCAGATCATACTCGCTGTACGTGAATAAACTCTGTTGTAAACTGAACTGATGTAATTGAGACATCAATATAGTCGGTGTCGAAAGCAATGCACTGTTAAAACTGGGTGTGCAGTGGTATTTGGATTTGCAGGTGGCTGTAGTTCACGACGTCACTTTTCATGTAATATTAAGGAGCGTCAAGCTCGTGACTTCTTTGTGTAGCCACTTCCGCAATAAGTTAGTATTTCCTGGATCTTACGTACTGTCGTTTGCAGCCTTATTTGGGCAGATTATTGTTTCCTTCCTGATGGATGTTGGCAGGGTAGTTCTGGCAGCGAACAACGCTTTCCTGTTTCCTAGGCCCGGGGCAGAGTTTTCTTGCTGCACGACGTCTAGGTTTGCCCGCAGCCAGGTGCCTCTGTCACCTGCCTCGTGTTAGCTGAAATTTTGATCGTTTTTGTACCCGCCACCGCGGAGTGTCGCCCAATTAATTCCCGAACTCTTGACCTATCCAGATATTGAGAGCTGATAAGCACACAAGCCTTAATGTGTGTTCTGGAAATCACAAGTTCCTTGTGACTACATCTGCCTTTTATCAACTTTTTTAAAATCTTGCAGGCCCCATTTTGCTAGTTCTGGATCCTGTTAAGTTTTAAAGGCTTTTACTTATGAGTAGGAACTGTTGAGTTTTGTACTTGCAGTCATTAACGTTTACTGCAAGTTCGCTGTGATAATTCGTTGCTGTAATTTGCACCCCTTTCTTGTATTTGAAGGATTGTACATTTATTTGAGTCATTATTAATGTTTCTGCTGGTGTGTGCCAGTTGGGAGTCACATTAAATCGTATCCGTTCCCGGCTTTTCTTGTATTTTGGGGCATGGTGTATTTTATTGGTTAAGGGATTTTACTAAGGTTTATTAATTGTTAAGGACTTTCCAACAGCCACAATGGGCACCAATGACCTAGCAGTTTGGTCCTTCTCCCCTCGTTCAAACCCACCAACCAACCAATCAACAGTCACAATCAGTGGCTTGACTTGTTACAGGCGTGCGTTTTCTGTTTATTTAAAGCTTTGTCCATGCTTGGGAATTCTTAGTACCTTTAATGGCAGTCATTTGTAATTCATTTTATTGCTAAAACTCAGTTTGTTGAAAGAGATTGCAGTCACACCTAGTTACATGACTTCTTACTTGTATTTGGGGACTTACGTATATTCCTGTTTCCAGCCCCGTTCTTAAAGGTATAAATTGTTGAAGTTTTTTTTTAAATTAATGAACTGAATCTGTTCCACTCCTTTAAATTATTCTGAGCATTGTTATTCATTTTTTGACAAGGTTCTTAATTTGTAATCACAATAATTGTTGTTAAGCAATTAAGTGTATTCCACGAAATGACAAATGACGAAGTCTGTGGGTTCGGCTTCCATATGTTTTTCCTTAAAATTACCCCAACCCTTATTGTGAGGTATCAACGCATTTTGAAAAAATCTTGTGGTGTATGAGGAAGCAAATTCTCATCTGAATGGTCTTATCAATAATCAAAACGTCCAAGCATGGCCGACGAGATCGCATGATATTTCAGCTCCTGATTTTCTGCTGTGGCATTATCTCACGAATCAAATTCTTTTCAAGGCGACTCCAGTGACTATGAGCTGAAAGTCGCAAACAGAAGTTCAAGCGAGTCTCTTCAACAATGCATCACCAATGATAAAAGCCATTTTATAATGAGCGACACTGTATCAATTCTGGACTTGCGGGGTGTAGCATTGTCGTGCTCAAATAGCCCAAGTCCGTCGGAATGCACAATGGATATTAATCGATGCAGGTGATCAAACACGATGCTTACGTATGTGTCCCCTGTCAGAGCCGTATCTAGACGTATCAGTAGTCCCACATTACGCCAGCTGCACACGCCCCACACCATTACAGGGCCTCCGCCAGCTTCAAATTCCCCTGCTGACATGCAGGGTCCATGGATTCATGAGGTTGTCTCCAAACCCCCTATACGTCCATCCTCAAGGTACAATTTGAAACAAGACTCGTCCGGCCAGGCAACATGTTTCCAGTCATCAACAGTCCAATGTCGGTGTTGACGGGCCAGGCGAATCGTAAAGTTTTGTGTCGTGCAGTCATCAAGGGTACACGAGTGGGCCTTCGGCTCAGGAAGCCCATATCGATGATGTTGCGTTGAATGGTTCGCACGTTGACACTTACTGATGCCCCAGCATTGAAATCTGCAGCAGTTTGCGGAAGGGTGGGACTTCATTCACGCTGAACGATTCTCTTCAGTCGTCGTTTGTCCCGTTCTTGAAAGGATATTTTTCCGGCCGGGGCGATGTCGGAGATTTGATGTTTTAACGGATTCCTGATATTCACAATTTTTTGTTGTTGTCATTATTCTTCTGACTGGTTTGACGCGGCCCGCGACGAATTCGTCTCCTGTGCTAACCTCTTCATCTCAGAGTAGCACTTGCAGCTTACGTCCTCTATTATTTGCTTGATGTATTCCAATTTCTGTATTCATATACAGTTTTTGTCCCCTACAACTCCCTCTAGTACTGTGGAAGTCATTCCCTCATGTCTTAATAGATGTCCTATTATCCTGTCGCTTCTCCTTATCAGTGTTTTCCATATATTCCTTTCCTCTACGATTCTGCACAGAACCACCTCATTCCTTAACTTATTTGTCCACCTAATTTTTAACATTCGTCTGTAGCATGACATCTCAAATGTTTCGGCCCTCTTCTGGTCTAGTGTTTCCACAATCCATGTTTCAATACCATACGCCGCTATGCTCCAAACATATTTTCTCCGAAATGTCTTCCTCAGATTACGATTACTGCTTGATACTAATATTCTTTTGGCCAGGAATGCCCTATGTGCCTCAGCTACTCTGTTTTTTATGTCCTCTTTGCTTCATCCTTCATGGATTGTATTGCTTACAAGATATCAGAATTCCTTTAATTCGTCTGCTTTGTAGTCACCAATTCTGATGTTACCTTTCTGTTCGAGCTCTGATTTCTCTTATTTTATTTTGATGATCATTCCTACCTATGTAGGTTGGGCTCAACAAAATATTTTCGCATCCGGAAGAGAAAGTTGGCGACTGAAATTTCGTAAATAGATCTCACCGCGACGAAAAAGTCTTTGCTTTAATGACTTCCATCCCAACTCGCGTATCATATCTCCCACACCCTCTCCCCTATTACGTGATAATACAAAACGAGCTGCCCTTTTTTGCACCCTTTCGATGTCCTCTCAATCCCACCTAGTAAGGATCCCACACCGCGCAGAAATATTCTAACAGAGGACGAACGTGTGTAGTGTAAGCTCCTGTACATATACTTCCTCAGAAGGGAGCAGGCGGGAAACAGCGTTGTCGCTTTGTCGGTAAATTCGCGTGCACCGACGCTGCCTGCCTTTCCTCACTCGGTCGTCGCCATCGATTAGCTGCTTCCGGTTCTTACAACTTACAGTTCATAATGTACAACGGTCAAAAAATATTTTCAACATAGGGGGTTGGTTGGTAACAATGAAACGTATGAAACAGATGAAGTGTTTAATAGATATGTAGAGATGAAATGGTTGGTACAAAAAATGTAAAAATGGAGAAACGCTTCAAACAAATTGACAGAGACTGATGGCTTATAAAAAAATTGAAAAAGTAACAGATTAAGAGTTTAAGAAATAATAGCGAGCAAGAAATAAAACATATCTGAGAGAAGTTTGACTCCCCTTTGGATGATGCTCGAAATATATCTGCAACAAATGAGACATCACGGTCTACGTAATTCATTAGACAAATATCCTCTGTTATTCTACAAAATTCTAACTTAAACAGTGAACTTAATTTTCTCAACCATCAACTCATTTGCTGTACATGATTTCCAGCATCATTCAACGGTGCATCAACTATTTCTCCAATCTATTGTATGTTTTGCTTTTACACAGATTATTTCATAAAACATTTGTCTTTCTTCAATTTTATTGACCTTGAATATCACGGAATGTAACTTTTTACGCGCAATCTATAGCTGCACCTATTCGTGAAATATTTCAATTTACTCTCAAATCACTACTTAAGCTTTTCTTAGTTGCGCTGATTGCTTCCAAGCAAGTAATTAATTTTTTCACTTGGATACGAAAATTCGGAGAAAAATCTATTGTGTGATTTTCAAGCAGTTTGATTTTCTCTTACTCAGACATTTACCCACTTCTTTTAATAGCATTAGGAAGGGTAAAGATAACTAAGATATAAATTTGTTGCTACTATTAGCTGCAGCAGGAAAAATGAACAGTAACCGATATATATTCAAGGTACTTGCAAAAATAAATGTGCATCGGTGTCCAAAAGTAAGGAAAGTAACGTTTGCTTGATATGTTACTGCCAAGTAACATAGTTTAATATTACTGATAGTTATTCAATAATATAAAATGTTTTATAAAACGTTTTAATCACTTCTTCTGGCGGCAAAGTTTCTGAAATGGTATGATGGTGCTTAGAAAATTTTTACTTGCTTAGTAATGAATGTTCATTGCGCCATCCAGCATCAGATTCCCATCAGTCTGACGAGAACGTTGACCGACGGCATTGTTTAGAAGCCAGTGACCGATCTCAATATTACGTAGTTTGCGTAATTACACTGCCCGGATACTGATAGTAAAGATTGGTAAAAGAGATCTCAGGGACGGTGAAATAAAAGTTTGATAACGTAAATCCCGGTTGAACACTAGCAGGGTACGGATACGACCACCAAACAATTCGTAGGCAACTCTCCTTCGCTGCAGCCTGAAAAAGTCCTAAAATACAACATAATAAATAGAGATTCACCAATAACGGACGAGGAAAGCAGGTTGTTAAGTCAAACACGGCTTTTATAACAAAATTAACGTAGTAAGTTACAGATACGAGAGCGACACTTATATTGTATGAAACAGCCATCGAAAACGAACGAGAGGGAGAGAAAGCTCACAGCTTTTGCTTTTATATAGTCCAAAACAAATTACGGCGACTAACTTCAGCTCCTTTTACTGGGCAATATATAGGGCGATTCCCGAAGATATGAAAATATTTTAATATGTTATTCTACAAGTAAAACTAAAGAAAAAAATTTCATATAAACATAGGTCCGCAAACGCTTACTTACGGCGTTACGGCTGATAAAAGATTTTGCCTGAAATTAAGCAACTTCGCTAATAAGAAGTCATCTCAAAAGTGTACGAGGTTAAAGTAAAGCACGATTTCCATTTATTTTATTGTTATTGGGCTGGTGGATCTAATACAACATGTCCCAGACGTATGACTGCAGTAGTTTTCCAGTACATCCAGAGAAGCAAAGAGTATTATACAAGTAAATTTGTTTACTTTCCATTAAGAACGCAGAAACGTTTACGTCATTGTTGGCAACCGTTAGTGAATTGTTTCAGTCGTTTCCTAACCTTGAAACGAGTTAGTTTTCTGTATCGTTCAGTGGAAGAACATAATAACACATTTAAATGAACATTTTCCCCAGAAATGGAATTGTGGTGGTGGCCACCCAGATCGCCCTATTTAACACCAATGGACTTTTATGTATGGGAATAGAGGAAAAGCATAGTTTATGAGCACAAAGTCAATACATGTGAGGTATTACTTGCTCACATGATGAATGCAATAGATAAAATCAAGAACAACCCAGTGAAACTGAAACGAGCAACAAAATCTGTTCATACACGTGCAGTTAAACGCATTGAACTCGGTGGAGACATTTTTGAACATTTATTGTGAATGTATTGTGAAATTGTATGTACACTGTGCAACTTCCTTAACACTGAGCTTTGTTTTTTTCGGTTTAACATGAATTCACGTGTGCTATGGTATTAATAAAAGCAGATTACCTGACACATTTATACAGTTTCAGTTAACGTTACTACCATTCTTTTTCCAAAATTAAAGTCTCTACAACTTCTGTTGAAAACTTCGCGCAGTCGCCTGGAATTTAAAAAAACAAATTGAGCTAGGCACTTAATAAATAAAAATTTTACGAAATTATCTCTTTGCTTCTCTGGATGTTCTGGAAAACTACTGCAGACACACGTCTGGGACATGTTTTATTAGATTCACCAGAGCAATAACAACAAAATAAATGGAAATAGTGCTTTATTTTAAGCTCGTACGCATTTGCGATGGCTTCGTATTAGCGAAGTTGCAATATTTCAAGCAAAATCTTTTATTAGCCATCACTCCGTAACTAAACATTTTCGGACTTATGTTCATACGAACTTTTGTCTTTAGTTTTACTTGTGGAATAACATTTTAAAATATTTGCATATCTTCGTGAATCAGCCTCTATAAACAATCTTCTGGAACATTTTTTATCGGAACAGCACAAAAATACATTCCCTACATCAAACCAGGACCTTTTCTCCTTACTTTACAGGTTTATTTACACAGAGAAATTTTATTTTTAATGTCTTTTAGCCTTAATTAAACGTTTGGGGCATATTTTATTAATTAGTCAAAAAACATTTCAATAGCTCGATGACACTTGGGGGCTGTACATCGAGGGAACTGCTACAGTATAATACAGAAGGTAGCTGAAACAAATACGTAATGAGACGAACAGAAGTGACACTTTTATTCAAAGAAAATAATTATACTGGAGTCACCGTGATTTATAATGGTCCCCTGGACGTTACAAAAGGCGGTACATGGTTCCGAGTAGGGTGTGTGATCATCACGGGTGACAATACATGTCCTGCAGTGTGCTCCCATGACGTCCACTAGTTTGATGTAGAGTTCTTGTGGGAGGACCTCCCATTCCTCCACCAGTGCCAAAGTGCTGGATGGTCGTAGTTGCATGTGCACATGCTGCAATCCATCTCTCCAACGTATCCCACCCGTTTTCGATAGGATTTAAGTCTCGGGAGTGGGCAAGTCAGCCCATTCGACGAATATCTTCTTGCACGTGCACAGTTCTAAGTGATCGCGCTTTGTCACCCATGCCGGCCGAAGTGGTCGTGCGGTTCAAGGCGCTGCAGCCTGGAACCGCAAGACCGCTACGGTCGCAGGTTCGAATCCTGCCTCGGGCATGGATGTTTGTGATATCCTTAGGTTAGTTAGGTTTAACTAGTTCTAAGCTCTAGGGGACTAATGACCTCAGCAGTTGAGTCCCATAGTGCTCAGAGACATTTTTTTGTCACCCATAAAAACGAATTCAGGACCGAATTCACTCTTGGAAAAACGCATATGAGGATGGTGTACAATATTACAGTACCGTGTTCAAAGATATGAATCTCAGTACGTCCATGCAACATTGTTCCTCCGCACAACATGTTCCCGTACCACCAAAAGAATGACGTTCGACAATGTTTGACGTACCCTGATACGTTGAGAGTGCGAACACGTAATGCACCCACGAATATGAACTGGTCTGTTCGTTCGCCAGACTTTAATCCCAACTAGCACCTATAGGATGCGTTTGTAAAACGTATTGCAGTTCGTCCTTAAGTTTTCCACACCTGTGTAATTCGTGTATAGGAAGTCTCAATTAATTGTTTGATATTATTAGAAACTTATACAGAATTATTCTCTCGGTAATCAAATGCTATATCTGTACGTACAACGAAATTGTGAAAATTGGTTTTAGGTAATTAGCAGGGTAGCATTTACGATCGATTAGCTCCTAGGGTGAACGTGTGGCTGAAACAGTCATCACCGCAGTTTTGGGTCTTTCGCCACCATAGCGAGTGCAGCCGCGATAATGTTGTAATAGGGGTGTTGACATATTCTTCTTGTTCCTTACATTTGACTTTTGAATTCTCGCGATGACGTAACGAGTCTGCCAGACGCCATGTATCTTAAAACAACTCGTAAGCTTCCTGTAGTATCTCGTTAACTAACAAAGTTATGTAAAAATGTTTGTCCCCAGCTACAAGAGATGAAGGATCCGCGAAAGGAAGTAAACAAGTTTTGGGTCCTGGTCTGCATGAAACCAGTATGGGAGAAATGGTCTTTCTGGGAAATCGAACTCGTGTCAAGCTGACAAAATTCCGTTGAGCGTATTGCTAGAAGTCTCAGTGATTTTGCTAACTGAAGTGCCACGTGTCTGACTGGGCGTCTTTGGGATGAGGGAGCGTAAGGTTTGAGAGTGAAGGCTAAACTAATATGTGTCAGCTTCCACTGAAGAATTAAACCTAATAAACCCATAAAAATCATGCATGTCTTTTACGATCACAGGAGTTCGCGCATCACAGTATTAGAACAAAATTTTAAATTTTTGTGGTGTGGGCCCTAACTGGAGTCAAGGCAGCCTTTCGCTGAAGCCGTTTGTGGCAATAACTGTACTGGAATGATTTACACCAGGATGAGAGCCACGCGACAGTTATTCCTCGCACCCGTTTTCACTATCACGCAACTGTGGCCCTAGTGTTTATGTCACAAAAAATGCATTTAGCTTTCATTAAACGATTCTTTCACGCATTTCAGTAGAACCCAACACACCACGTTTGGTCAGGAATTTGTTGTGTGACTCCGTTCTCTGTCTGGATATCACATCTGTAGCCAGTCATAGCACTCCTTTTACCAAAAAATTAAATTTTTAAATTAATTCGTTCTGGTTTTATGCCTGTGCTTTGAATATATTTGCGTACGCACAAAATAGATTTCCTATGGATGTTCCCACAATCGGAGAATAAGTAACAGTATGTTTGCAGAACGATTTGCATCTTTTGTTTTTTGTTGTTATTCTTGGCAATGTAGCGTACATACACTCTTAGCAATTGAATTACGGTACACAGTGCAGTTATACACCATGGCACCCACAACACATTATCCTGTTTCTTTCATTCCCATTATCATTGATACGCATAAAAATCTAATGAAATTTTATTCTGAACGCCGAAAAATCGATTCATGTAGGTTGCTGCGCTCTAGCAGTTTACAATTTCCCACTTCTATGATGAAATCAATATGTAGAGAAAACTTTTGTTTTTGGAGGGTGTCCGCCTCGGACAAAACACAATTTTATCTTTTCCACTATATCCCAGAGATGATTTGCTAATGTCTCATCGTCACCTGTGAACTTTTGCTTTCTTTCTATTAAAAAAAAATGCTCTTTAGAACTGGGACACTTATAAATTTAAGTTTTTAAGACAGTATTTAAAAATTTTGAAAACAGACATATTCTGTGGTTTTCTGCGTTTTAAAGTTTTTATTACACTTGTTTTCTTTCACAGTTTGTCATCTGCAACCATATAGAAGTTAATGTAGCAAATTTTTAAGATTTTACGATTGGAAATGTTATGGTTAAGCCTAACATTAATTCTATTTGGAAGAATGTATGTGTGTGTGTGTGTGTGTGTGTGTGTGTGTGTGTGTGTGTGTGCGTGCAAGTGTGCAACATGTTTCACTTACTACTTCTGATTTCCCCATGTAACTTTCACTGTCACTGTTTACAAGTTACGAAAGCGGACCTCCTCCAAAAACAAATCTGTTTGTAAGTGAACACGGACAGGCGTGCTTCAACTTCAGGATGATCGTGGACAAAACAGTTGCTTTCTTTGGAGAGTGAGTTTATATGAACTTCGTGAAACGGTAAAAGTGAATACTCAAAAAGGGGGCAGTTACAATAAAATCTTCATAGGGCAGAGATACCAGAGATATCGATTAGCTGTATGAGTGTGTTGGAGAATAATGAAGAATATCACAGACGCAGTCAAAACATTTGCGACGGAAGAGATCGCTTTCTGACTATACATCTACGTCTACATGACTACTCTGCAATTCACATTTAAGTGCTTGGCAGGGGGTTCATCGAACCACAATCATACTATATCTCTACCATTCCATTCCCGAACAGCGCGCGGGAAAAACGAACACCTTAATCTTTCTATTCGAGCTCTGATTTCTCTTATTTTATTTTGATGATCATTCCTACCTATGTAGGTTGGGCTCAACAAAATATTTTCGCATTCGGAAGAGAAAGTTGGTGACTGAAATTTCGTAAATATATCTCGCCGCGACGAAAAACGTCTTTGCTTTAATGACTTCCATCCCAATTCGCGTACCATATCTGCCACACTCTCTCCCCTATTACGTGATAATACAAAACGAGCTGCCCTTTTTTGCACCCTTTCGATGTTTTCTGTCAATCCCACCTGGTAAGGATCCCACCCCGCGCAGCAATATTCTAACAGAGGACGAATGAGTGTAGTGTAAGCTGTCTCTTTAGTGGACTTGTTGCATCTTCTAAGTGTCCTGCCAATGAAACGCAACCTTTGGCTCGCCTTCCCCACAATATTATCTATGTGGTCTTTCCAACTGAAGTTGTTCGTAATTTTTCCACCCAAGTACTTAGTTGAATTGACAGCCTTGAGAATTGTACTATTTATCGAGTAATCGAATTCCAACGGATTTCTTTTGGAACTCATGTGGATCACCTCACACTTTTCGTTATTTAGCGTCAACTGCCACCTGCCACACCATACAGCAATCTTTTCTAAATCGCTTTGCAACTGATACTGGTCTTCGGATGACCTTACTAGACGGTAAATTACAGCATCATCTGCGAACAACCTAAGAGAACTACTCAGATTGTCACCCAGGTCATTTATATACATCAGGAACAGCAGAGGTCTCAGGACGTTTCCCTGGGGAACACCTGATATCACTTCAGTTTTACTCGATGATTTGCCGTCTATTACTACGAACTGCGACCTTCCTGACAGGAAATCACGAATCCAGTCGCACAACTGAGACGATACCCCATAGGCCCGCAGCTTGATTAGAAGTTGCTTGTGAGGAACGGTGTCAAAAGCTTTCCGGAAATCTAGAAATACGGAATCAACTTTAGATCCCCTGTCGATAGCGGCCATTACTTCGTGCGAATAAAGAGCTAGCTGCGTTGCACAAGAACGATGTTTTCTGAAACCATGCTGATTACGTATCAATAGATCGTTCCCTTCGAGGTGATTCATAATGTTTGAATACAGTATATGCTCCAAAACCCTACTGCAAACCGACGTCAATGATATAGGTCTGTAGTTCGATGGATTAAACCTACTACCCTTCTTAAACACTGGTGCGACCTGCGCAATTTTCCAATCTGTAGCTACAGATCTATCGGTGAGCGAGCGGTTGTATATGATTGCTAAATAGGGAGCTGTTGTATCAGCGTAATCTGAAAGGAACCTAATCGGTATACAATCTGGACCTGAAGACTTGCCCGTATCAAGCGATTTGAGTTGCTTCGCAACCCCTAAGGTATCTACTTCTAAGAAACTCGTGGTGGCAGCTGTTCGTGTTTCAAATTCTGGAATATAAGTCAAGATATGGAAAAATAAAGCTAAAAACAGGAAAAATAATCCTTGGATAATTGAGTTAAAAGGAGAGAACACGAAATAAATTAGGAGAACAGAAAAGTTAAAAAGGACTCTTCAAAATTCTAAATTGAGGGATAAATAATAGAAAAAACAAATACTTCTTATTACTCCAGAGTTATGAAGATGTGAAAACCTGACAAAAGGAGCTACAAAAATTTCATCATTTCAGAGAGCTAATGGTCCCAACCTTTGAGACTGAATTACGCAATGAAACAGAAGAATGTCGCCTGAGAAAAAAACTTTCCGCTGAACATTCATTTTCTCTCAACGGCGGATACCGTACAAGGATGACGTAATCTTGAGAGATGAGGCTCTTGAGATATAAAAACGTCGAGTGAAAGTGTTACGTAAATAACAACAAATTTGTGAGATTTAGCCCCATTCCGGGAGTTGTTTGTGAAGACAGTGGGTGTTGTGTTACAGGGAAACCAGTATCTCGGCTGGTGATCGTCACGTCAGTTATTGTTAGCGGAAGACCTTGCTCCACTCAGATATCATCTTTCCTTGAATCAAGCTCACTAGGCGTGTGGGACGAACGTGGCCCACTATTGTTTTTTTTTTTTTTTTTTTTTTTTTTTTTTTAGAATAGTGGTCACTTGACTTCAACCAGTTCAAAGGTGCCACCATTATTCTCTTAGGCAGACCTCAGAGACGTGAAGTAATGGCTCGAAGTGACAGGGGAGAAGGGACTAGCTCTGTAACATATAGTCCAGTAAAACAAGCAAGTGCTGAGATTCTTGTTCCTGATGTGCTGTCAAGCGTTTTTGATATTTAAGATACTTTTACTTGCTTGGTTGTAGCTTGCACCACAGAAATCTTCCTGAAGAACCGTGGGTCAAGAATTAAGGGCTATTACTGTCCCGTTGACTATAAATGACGTCGAAATGTTATGATTTCACACCTATCTTTCCGATGACAGTGTCCAGGAGTTTAATAATTTATTTGCCGATAGTCAAATATTATTTTCAGTGCGGAAGTCATCGATCCGAAAGGAATGTTAATCCTCGTAGGTGAAACTGAACAGCGATTTCATATAAATTTCGTTGCTCCGCACGGTAATAGGATGAGTTTGGAAGCTTTGTACACCGATCAGCCAGAACATTATGACCTACTATCGATATAAACCTGTACAGGAGATAGCAGCGTCATCTGGCGAAGAATGGAATGATTGCTAGTCAAACGCATTCACGGTGCACGTAGTATCAATGAGTTTGCTGTCCGTGAGTAGAATCGAGAAGTCGTGCGATCCATCTGAGTTTGTGATGGCCCAGAGGCTAGGCACGAGCGTGTTGGAAACTGCACGACTTGTCGGGTGTTCGAGGATTGCTGTGGTGAGTGTACTCAACACGTGGTGAAACCGAGGTAAAGCACGTCCAGACGTCATGAGGTTGGATGGCCACCTCCCATTACAGATGTCGGACGCCGTAGGCTGGGCAGACTGGTAAAACAGGACAGGCGGCTAACAGTGACTGAACTAACATCAGACTTTAATGGTGGGCAGAGTACAAGTGTGTTTGAAAACACAGTGCACTGAACGCTCCTAAAGAGGGGCCCACGCCACCGACGGCATCAACAACTACTATTGAAATGAAATTACAATTAAATCAATAGCATTAGCTGCTGACGGGCGTTGATATACATCAACGGGGATCTCCTGCTTACATGGCAGACGCTCTATCCATCTGAGCCACCGAGAGAGCAGACGATAGTGCGACTGCAGGGATTTATCGCTGGCACGCTTCCCGTGAGACCCACATTCTCAACGTATAGGCCACACACTACATTCGTAGTGCCCCTGCCATTATACCCATTACTCGCGGCAGACAATCCACCGAGTCCCGTAAGAGTTCAGGCAAATCGAGTGCATCCGCATCACACAGATGGGAGGGCCAAATCCATTGTACTCCAGAGGAACAGTTCCCTGAAACCTGCACTGGGGGACGGAGACTAGCTGGCGGTGACTCCATAATGCTCTGGGGAACATTCACGTCTACATCCATGGGTCCAGTGGAGCTCGTGGAAGACACATAACGGCCAAGGAGCATCGTACACTGATTGCAGACCACGAACACCCCTCCATGACGATCATGTTTTCCGAAAGCAGTGGCATTTTCCAAAAAAAAATAAATCGACATATCACACGGCCAGGAGTGTGATGGAGTGGTTCGAGGAACGCAGTGGCGAGTTCCAGTTGATGTGCTGGCCTCCAAATTACTAGATCTGAACCCTATCGAACACATGTGGAATGTGATTGAATGTGGTTTCAGAGCTCACCGGTCCCCCTCCCCAGAGTTGACAGCAATTAGGTGAATTGTGTGCCAACTCCCTCCAGCGACCTACCAAGGCCTCGTTGTTTGCAGGTCACGAAGTGCTACCGTTGTTATCCGTGCCAAAGGTGGACATACCAGCTTTTAGGTAGGTGCTAATGATGTTCAGGCTGATCAATGTAAATTATAATATTGCATAGCAGCAGATGTTGACATGTACAAAAATCTTTTCCTAGCGACAAGTATTTTCCTACTAGCACTGAAACTTGTAAGTAGTCTCTTTAGGTTTTTATGTTGGTATCGCTACGTAGCGCTCTGTATGAAAATCACTGACTGTGCAGTGTGCAGTCTGTGGCTGGTTTGCATTGTTCGAATACTTGCTATTGTAGTGTTGGGCAGTTGGATGAGAACAGCGCGTAGCGTTGCGCAGTTGGAGGTGAGCCGCCAGCAGTGGTGGATGTGGGGAGAGAGATGGCAGAATTTTGAGAGCGGACGATCTGGACGTGTGAACATCAGAAAGAGTAATTTGTAATAATGTATATCATGAACTGACTTTTGAACACTAATAAGGTAAATACATTGTTTGTTCTCTATCATAATCTTTCATTTGATTACTATGCCTATCAGTAGTTAGTGCCTTCAGTAGTTAGAATCTTTTATTTAGCTGGCAGTATTGGCGCTCGCTGTGTTGAAGTAGTTCGAGTAATTTTTGTGAGGTAAGTGATTCATGAAAGGTATAGGTTATTGTTATTCATGGGCATTCTTTTGTAGGTATTATTGAAGGTCAGATTGCGTTGCGCTAAAACTATTGTGTGTCAGTTTAGTCATGATCAGAATAAGTAAAGAGAGAAATGTCTGAGTACGTTCAGTTTTACTCAGCTGTTTGAAAATCAAATGACGTAAGAGGTTTATCAGCACTGTCATTCATAAATTTTTCCAAGGGGACGTTTCAAACTTTGTATACACCTTTGATGCTATTAATTTATGTGCATTGCAGGTAGAAGAAAAATCTGTAAGATGGATTTAATTGTTTGTGAATCAAATGTAAAAGTCGACCTCTGCAGGTGGCAAGTTCGGCATTAGAGTATAATTAAATGCAGCATCCATTCATTCTTGCGTGTACTTGTCAAAAGCATTTCTAACGTGTCAATACCCGATTTTTTGCTCAATCAAATAACTGTACATTGTTTGTGTGTGCGAATTTTAAAATTTTGTACAGTTTTTGTAGTAGTTCATCTCCAAGTACCCCACTAAAGAATGAAAACAGTGATTGTGCTTCGTATCTCTGCAAGCATTAAGCAACAATATCCAACATAGCACATTCGACGTATCTTTCACAGGTGTCTTTTTATAAAAGTCGTTCTTATTTGCTATCATGATCACCATTTACCACACTCTTTACACTGCCAACCATTGCGCAAGCGTGGTCTATGGGTGGCGTTTTTGTTTAGTTTTAAATTATCAACAGCTTCAGTTGCAGTGTTTACCTAGCTTTACCTAGGTTTCAGTTGGGATAACCCAACCTTCTTCAGAATAAAAGAAACTACGATTTGTCCATAATGGACAACGTCAAAAACTAAAAACTATAATATAGTAATACATCGTCATATTGCAATAACTTATCTGGGAAACAGCTTCGGTCCCACTTCGCGACCGCAGTACGGCAGCCACGGATGTTGTACTGCTGTTGATTAGTAATCAAAATGAGACAGGCCGCGACCGTTCCTGGACAGAAGAGCGACCGTTCCTGAAAAAGGAAGTAGCCACAGCCGTTCATTCCTGGAGCGACCTATGTGAAAGGTGAACGAGAGTTCCTATGAAATCGTTCCTCGCGTCTCTCGTTCACTTCAGTGAACCATTCCTTTGGACCCACTCGTTGGCGTACGGCGCACCTTTACTGCCAGCATCACTAAACACGAACAACACTAATGTACTCTGGTGGCCGTTCTACCCGCCACAGAGAAATGCAACTCTAACCATTTACATGGTGTGTACGTGTACAAAGTTACATTGATATCTGACCATGTTTTCTGGGTGCTGCACATTCTTTGTAAGTTTCTCGATCCTGTTGGCTGTTTGGCACTAGAACCATGTAATCTATTGCCTGTATTATCGGTATCATCGAGTAGGTTTGCAATGAGGTGAGTGAGCAGAAAGACGCGATCTGTTTGGAGTCAGTGGGGCACCAGCGCCAGCTGTGGTGGGATGTAGGACACACGCGAGGAAAGCGGTCACGCATGCCTAATCACCAGACCAGCTGGCGATGTCTGCCGGCTCATTGCAGGCTCGGCGTCCGCGAATAGCTGGACCGGATACCACCTCTCAGTGGTAGTTATTGAGGTATTGCAGCCATATACTGCTGAGCGCAGTGGTGTTTGTACTACATCTTGGAGGAGAACTCTCATCTTCAGTGCACAGGTGCCTGCGGACTGCTGTCGTATGCGTCATCCGCCAAGTTGTAGGCGGAAAAGAAGTTTCGATCTGTCTGTACATAATCTGGGATTATTTTCTTACTTATGACCCTCCTCCACAGCCGAGGATGCTAACGCACGCTCTCGTGATGGCGCTAGACTCGGAGGACGCCTGTTTGATTCCTGGTGGTGGAATATTTTCACTGCCAGTATTTGGCCAGCAACAGGAGGAGAGGGGTTGACGTGAAGCTCCTGATCATCGGTAGTTGCGTCAGTGTACTGATTAAATTCCAAACCTCTCCACAGTGTCTCATGAATCAATGATAAAATAGTGATAATAATAATGTAAAACTTCCTGGCAGATTAAAACTGTGTGCCGGACCGAGACTCGAACTCGGGACCTTTGCCTTTCGCGGGCAAGTGCCCAGCCAACTGAGCTATCCAAGCACGAGTCACGACCTGTCCTCACAGCTTCAATTCCCCCAGTACCTCGTCTCCTACCTTCCAAACTTCACAGAAGCTCTTCTGCAGAAGAGACGGAGCACAAACTCGGATTAGGGAAGGATGGGAAAGGAAATCGGCAGTGTCCTTTGAAAAGGAACTATGCCTGCATTTGCTGAATCCATTTATAGAAATCATGGAAAACCAAAATCAGGATGGCCGGACGTAGGTTTGAACCCTCCTCATTCCGAATGAGAGTACATTATACTAACCGCTGCGCCATCTCGCTCAGTTTTTTTTAAAATCTCATTTTGTTCGTTTTCGTTCGTTGTATCTGCTCGGGGCGGACGCCACAAGACACCCGTTTCAGTTCGTCGTTGATCCATTAACTCAGGTTTTTTATTACAGAGGGCAGCTAACCCTCTGACCGAATACGCTGAGTTACCGTGCCGGCAGCTCAGTCAGTGAATCTGTATCTCGTGCAACTGTGGATATTAGAAGGGTGTTGTAATGAGAAAGGTTTATAAAGGTCTAACGTAGAAGAACAAGGTTGTAACTTCAGGTACCTAGGATGCATAATTAACAGTATCATGGCATGTCATCAAGAGATAAAAACAAAGGTAGCTAGTCTAAAAGAAATATATTACAGAATGAAGAGTAATTTCTGTGATGCATTAAATAGACACTTGAGGAATAGGTTAGTTAAAACAATTCACACTTATACGAAACTGCAGTGTGTATTTTTGTCAGAAGTGTGACGTAATGTTCCTCCGGACATGCATGGATTGCCTTGTTCTTCTGACAAACACTGGCGCAGTTCTGACGATACTGGGCAAGTGACTTTCAGTTAAAATGTTTCCCCCGCACGGGAATACACGTAATGGATGTACGAGTGCAGATTGTAGACACATGGTTGATGAAATATGGAAGTTTGGGCTTGTTTGTTGGGCGTGCTCGGATAGCTATGGTAAGGCGGCAGTGGGAAATTATGGTTCGAGTCCCGATTCGGCACAAATCTTCGCTGTCGTTATTCCATTATACAGTTGATGGTTGTCCGTATTCGCAACTGCAAATTCATTTCACGTGATTAAGATTTATTCTTCAGTCACAGTTGCAAATTTTAATTACATGATGTGTTTCGATCTCTCATCCTCAGATCTAAAATAAAGTAAGACTAGCTACGCGACGCCTAATATTTTACGATAAGTGGAAGAAAATTGCACATAAATGTAGAATCTACATAAGTAGTTGCGTCAGCAGCCCGTTTTGTCTGTGTCAGAACTCATATAGCAGTACTGTGTTTTGCAACTGTGGTCGAGGTTTTAAATAACTGGTGGCGGTAGAGGAGCGGGAAGGGGGAAAGGGGGAAAGAGGGAAGAAAGGGAGAAAAATGGAGGTAGAGTGGTTGGGAAGGGCGAAAGGAAAAAGGAAAGGACAGTGGTAAGGATGTCTTGAGTTTAACAAGAGCTGTCTTGCTAGAATTATAAAATGAAT
Organism: Schistocerca piceifrons; assembly: GCF_021461385.2. Taxonomy (NCBI): domain Eukaryota; kingdom Metazoa; phylum Arthropoda; class Insecta; order Orthoptera; family Acrididae; genus Schistocerca; species Schistocerca piceifrons. The sequence continues at coordinate 324,502,134 of NC_060140.1, forward strand.
AATTATGTAAAAATTCTCATTAAAATGTTAATATTACAGAACAGTAGCTGTGACAACTACAACGGCATAAACCAGTAAAATTATAAAATGGAGTGAGGGTGACAGAGAGGGTGATTGAGAGAGGATGACTGAGAGCGGTAAAGAAGGCAGCGACGGTGGGGGGGGGGGGGGGGGGATAATGGCAGGAATTTTACAGGTTTAACATGGGTGTCTTTTACTAAAATTGCAAAAAAACCAGTTATGTACATTTTTCCGTTAAAAATGGATAAAATAGTAAATTATATAAATGGAAATAAAGTAATTAAAAGTAATTAGTGCCTTAAAATATTAAGTGCGAAATATTGAAATATGAAACGATAAGACATTGCTATGAAAGTATAAAAGGTAAAACTGTATAAAAATTCTAGGTAAAGCAATAAAATTATAGACCAGTGGGCGTATAAATAGTAAAAAACGTAAAGATCGTAAAATAATAGAGGTGGAATTATGTCGAATACTTAGAAATGAATTAACTTTTATTAAATATCAAAAATTTTAAAAATTAAAGCTTGAAACTATAAAAAGCATAAAACAATATTTTAAAAAAGTGGAGCTATGTGCAGCAACTAAACTTACGGGGAACAGGATGTGACAGCTGTGGTTAATTGCATGTGCTTCTGCTTGGTGGCGTTGTACGGCGCTCAGTTTTGCAGTTTGTACGGAAGCCAGTCTGCACGCCGGCCTGCTGCTAGGACGGTGTGTGATACGATGCGCTGCCGCTGTCCCTGCTCGGCGGTGAGTTGGGCTACTGCTCATACGCGCACTGCGTCGAGGTAGACGATTGGAAGAGGCCTCCAAAATTTCTAACAAATGCACTGTTAATAAATTTTATTCTGCCGATTTAATGTGTTGCCAGCCTCTAACAGACGGCGTGCAAAAATCGCAATTTCTCCCAACCCTTTACGAATGTGTCCCTTAGGTTCATTGTGCGGCTCATCCAACTGCGTATCAATAAAATTTCCTTGCAGATTAAAACCGTGTACCGGACCGAGACTCGAACTCGGGACCTTCACCTTTCGCAGGCGAGTGCTCCACCAACTGAGCTACCCAAGCACGACTTCGCCCCCTCCCCACAGCTTTACTTCTGCCAGTACCTCGTCTCCTGCCTTTCAAACTTTACAGAAGCTCTCCAGCGAAACTTGCAGAACTAGCATTCCTGAAAGAAAGGATATTGCGGAGACATGGCTTAGCCACAGCCTGGGGAATGTTTCCAGAATGAGATTTTCACTCTGCAGAGCTACTGTAAAGTTTGGAAGGTAGGAGACGAGGTACTGGCAGAAGTAAAGCTGTGAGGAGGGGGCGTGAGTCATGCTTTGGTAGCTCAGTTGGTAGAGCACTTGCCCACGAAAGGCAACGGTCCCGAGTTCGAGTCTCGGTCCGGCACACAGTTTTAATCTGCCAGGAAGTTTCATATCAGCGCACACCCCGCTGCAGAGCGAAAATCTCATTCTGGGATCATTCTGCGTATCAATAGTTCCAACAGCGTGATTCGATGTTTTAAGATGTTCACCAAACGCTGTTTTAGTGTTGTGAACTGAAGCTTGCTCTTTGAAGCGTATTTGAGACGTCCTTCCTGTTTGGTCTACGTAAGCTTTTGGACAGTTGCCAAAGTTTAGTTTATATACCCATACAGCTATGAAATTTTTTTTAATCACGCGGTACCTCAGTCTGAATGAATATGTCATTAGTCTTAAAGCCCATACGCAAACTGGTATTGTGAAACTTTCTAGCAATAACTTCTGAAACACGTCGTTTATAACTCATGGGCATAAAAACGATGTTCTTGTCATTCTGTCCACCTGTGATTTTAAGCTATTGCTCTCTTTTAATTTTCTGCAGTAACTTACTCGATTTCTTTGTTCTTCTCGTGATCGCTTAGTGGCAGTTTTAATAACTATCAATCACAAACGAAAGTATGCCATCTTGATTCGTTCAGGGTGCCAAAAACTAGAATCAATAATAATCTCTGTACAGGTCGGATTCCTGTACACGACGAACGGTGTTTGATGTATCTCTTGCAGCCGTTATTTTCGGTTCAGGTGTAAACCTACTTTTCGGGCGAATAGTACTCGTTCTCTCCGGTATATCACTAACATCGCTTTGATCTCGTTTAACTTATAAAACGGCATCGTACATATAGCGTTAATAGTACACGACTTAGCTGGTTGCTGCTGCGTTGTTAGTGGAATACTGTTGTTCCAAATAATTAACGAACGTCTAGCTTTGGGAAATTCGCTAGCCAGAAATATCGCGACCGTCTAAGGTGGCAAACTAGATGTCTGCCCGCACTGCATTCAAAGTTTCATCATTTAGTTTTTTCTAACCTTTCGCCAAATATCTCTATGACGATTCTGGTCCCAGTATGGTTATTCTGGTCCTGGTAATGGCACCAGTACAAAGAAGTAGACTTAAAGGAGCTTGTAAAAAAATATGGTAATACAGCGAGAAATGCACGGTTGAGCATAAAAACAGATGCTAGCGAAGCTTGCAGGTAGCGCTGTTGTATTTCACCAAGAACGGCACCTGTGCAATGTCCTCAAAACGTCGCATGTGTCAGTCGTGTTCAGAACAGTGTTCTGTCCAGTTGTGATTGTGTATTATGTCGGAGTTCAGTGAATCTGGAAATGGGTAAATTATTGGTGCTTCTACGGCGCGTGCTGAAATGTCGAATATTTATACTGCATACAAGAAAAGAGGAAAAATAACATCCACTAAGCTGTAACGCCGACGGAAGTGTGTATTGAGAGACAGTGACAGACGTCATTGAAGAGGACTATAATGGAACGTAAGTGGACAACAGCTGCAAAACCCTGTCAGCACCAAAACAACACGAAGGAAACTCCACTGAGCCGTGCTGCGGCTCGCGTTGGTGCTGTTGCAGGTTTCCATCCTTTGTTGCAGGCGAGACTGTATCGTTTAGTTGACATAGTTGCGGTTGTTTGTATTCTTGTTGACTGGTGCCACTTGGTTTCGCAAGCGTTGCCTGTCCGCTAGTGACAGCAGCGACGTTATCGATATGTAGTAACTGTCGCCCTATCTTTGGGGTGACGCCGTTGTTCTTTCGGGTTGCGTGAGTGAGCAATTCGGTTGGGGACTCCGGAGGAGCCAAGAGGGCAGTGCAAGAATACGCTGGGACCGCTGGCGGCACACATGCACTGCTGGATGGAAGGCCTGTGGTCGCGAGGATAAACGACCTAGTGGTCAACCGGATGCAACAAGCTTTGAGTGGATTTTAATCGTAGCAGTGAAACGTCCACCATTGACTTGAGTTCATGTTGCTACTCTCAGTGTCGCCGAGTGGAGTGCTTGGGGAAGGTGGATGTAATTAGCTTTCCTCGACTTCTTACTACTATTTACTGCCTTCAACTTATTACAATTTGTTAAGCTCAACAAGCGGTAATTTTTCCTGCCTGGTGGCCGCTAACGCCCCAGTTACCTGCCCTGGAGTTTAGTGTATGCAACGGCAGTGTAGGTTTCCTCGCCTTGCCGCTGCTTTCCGGTAAGGCGTGTAGTTTTGACAGCTTTCTTGATCTGTAGAACGGTTGGTGTTTCTTATACTTTCGTAGTAGTGGTTCCTTTCTCCTCTTGGACGCTCTAAACGAAGCATTCTGATAACTTAGTGAGTGCTGACCGCCGGCTCCGGCTTGGCGTGGTGTTCCATTGTTGCATTGGTTATTGGACGTTAGGTAGCTTCAGCAGATTATCATTAGTCATTCGTTAGACTGCTACTAGTCTGAGTTACCATCCTGTGAAGTGAATACAACTCTTAGCTGCCTTTCTCATCGCTCATGAAAGTATTTTTGGCCTGACCTACTACAACTACTAGTGGCAGTAGTAGCTTTATTCATCCATAGATCTCTTTTTACAAGGATATTGGACATGCCAAAGTATTTACAAGCCGAGGTCAATTTAATATAAGCTAATTCGTATATACATATATTTAAAGAATTCTAGTTAGAGACAATCATTAGATATACGGTACTCCTGGTATACAATACTTTTCTTACAAATAACATATCAAATAATGTAATGCCTCATTGTTCACTCATGTTTCACTATCAGTCACACACTATACACACATTGGTTCATAACACTTCACTCACTATACACACACACACACACACACACACACACACACACACACACACAAACACACGGGTGATCTCTGGGCCATTTTCTGTACCTCAACTTCCCATTTGCATCCTGATAAACTGTGTCATCATCCCTCAATAGTGAGTGAGATCTTGAGCTCATAAAGGGGAAGAGGTGTTAGTATTGTGCTATGAATAGCTTAGGGGTAAGTATTTCTAGAAAGGAAAGGAGGAAAAGAAATACAAAGTGAAGGTGTTACGTGGAATGTTGGATGTGTTATAATCATTATTATTATTATTTACTTGTATAACATTTTTTTATCAAACCTCTACTCTGTTTTATCTAAGTAATCTTTCAATGTATAAAATGTATCGCATAACAGGTACTTTTTAGCTGCCTTTTTAAATAAGTTTATTTTTGCAAGTTCTTTAATCTCTTTTGGTAAATTATTCCTGGAGAACCGTATATGACTAGCCCTTGTTTTGTATTATTGTGTTATTATTTTATTATTGATTTACTAAGTTACCATCATTTGTCTCACCTGTTTGGTGATCAGTTGCTTGACCTTTTGAATTAATCTTGTTATTATATTTGCTGCTTTATTGTATGTTTCGAATTTTTTAAAAATATAATTGCCATTCTTGCCGTTACAGCAAACTTAAAAGGTTGTGCTACCAAGTTTACTATCATTTTGTCTCACCTCTTTGGTGATCAGTTGCCTGTCATTTAAATTAACTTCTGCTATTGCCTTGCTATTTGACAGTATGTTTGTTATTTTTTTTTTAAATAATTGCCATTCTTGGCGTTTAAAGCCTTCAGCTGTGAAACAATTCTTAATTTATTGTCATTAAGACCTTTAGCCGTGAGTGTCGTTACTTGTCTTAAAATTCTAATTTCGCAATTGTATTTTTGCAGCGAGCTTTAAGACGTTGGTCACTTGTCTTTTATATTTTAATAACTGTAATTGTAAGTTGCAGCAAGTTTAATCAATTCTTATTTTATTGCCATTAAGGCCTTCAGTCGTGAAACAATTCTTAATTTATTGCCATTATTTTCTTTAAATAAACTGTGTGTGATTAAAAGAAAAGCCAACCAATAGTAACTGATTACGGCTCCGTCCACAATCGTAACCGAATCCTGCCTTGCTTGACCACCAGGTTTCATCCATAACTGGGGAATTGCGGGGAGTGCTGAAATTTCAAAACCACTCATTAGTGTTGCCATAGCCCTTACCAGAAAAACGAGGTGCCAGTGCTATAAAACCCACGCTACGGAGTAATCGAATAAAATTTGGCCGGATGAGTCTCGGTTGTCACTCTTTCCAACTTCTGGCCGAGTTTATGTCCCAAGAGTGGAACATGACAGGAGTTCGGTGCTTACTTGGGCGGTCATAGCGTGGTATTCCATGGGCGCAATGGTTACTCTGCCCGGTCGCATTATTGCTAAGATTTATGTGACCTTAATGGCTGATCAGATCCATTCCATTGTACAACGTTTGTTCCCCAACGATTGTGTTTTGTTGCGACAGGGCTCCCGTTCAGACTGCATTGTCCAGGACTGGTTCTGTGACCACGAGGACGAACTGTCGTGTCTCCCCTAGCCTCCACAGAATATCGCTAAGGATTTTTAGTCCACTTTGGGCAGAAGGGTGCGCGATCGCTATCCACATCCATTATCGTTACCTGGAGTTGGCACTATTTTGCAGGAAGAATGGTATAAGATTTGTTTGAAAACCGTACAGGACTTGTATTTATCCACTAACAGAGAAAACCGGCGGTGCCGCAGAGTTTATTTATAGCTGTGCGTCCACGCTCGTTCCACGCAGCGTCTGCCCTTGTGCTTAATGTTTATGACGTAATATTTCCTGAACTGTGTGTCATACAATTTATAATTTTGTAGGTACATTCAGTGGCATATGTGAATACACTCTGCAAAATGTGTTGCGAATGGAGTTTGTAGCAACGAGGTAAGAAACTTAACTCACGGACCGTGCGGTAGCTTTTCACACGTCTCACTGTTTATGACGTCATATCTCCTCAACTATGTCTCCACACTGATATAATTTTATAGGTACGTTCAGAGGTATATATGAATAGTGTGTGCGAAATTGACTGCGAATACAGTTAGTAGCAAAGGCGTAATAAATTTAAACATCACGCATGATGCGGAAGTTTCTCACGCATCTCATTCTTTATGATGCGGTATCTCCCCAACTACGGGTCGTACAACGATATAATTTTTGCAGTTACATTGAGTGCTATAAATGCATACTGTTTGCAGAACGTGTTGCGAATACAATAAGTAGTAAAGAAGTTATAAATTATAACGTCATATCTAATGCCGTTCTTTTACTGCGTGAACATGGGAAAAGTAGTAAGCAATAAACTATTTTCCTTTCATGACTTTGTACGAATTGTAAGCCACAAAAATTTGTGAAGGTTTGAAATTGTCTGTAAAGTTTCTTGCAAGTCGGTATGTGCTCTCGTTACCGAATACTATGTGAACACGAGAGGCGTTTGAAAAGTCCATGCCAAAATAAAAACTACTTACATGTTTGTGGTAAACCTTCTTTATTTTTCGACATAGTCTCCTTTTAGATTTAGACACTTCGTCCAACGCTGTTCTGATTTGTTGGTCTCTTCCGACCAATAGGAATTGTCCAAGTCTGCAAAATAGCTATTAGTTGCTGCAATCACCTTCTTGTTCGAATAAAATCTTTGTCCCGCCAGCCATTTCTTCAAATTGGGGAACAAACAGTAGTCTGAGGGAGCCAAGTCTGGAGAATAGGGGGATGTGAAACGAGCTGGAATCCTGTTTCCATTAATTTTGCGACCGCAACTGCTGAGGTGTGTGCTGGTGCATTGTCGTGATAGGTACAATAGCCGGCGTTTTTCTTGCAGCTCGGTTTTCAAACGGTCCAATGACGATGAATAATATGCACCTGTAATAGTGTTACCCTTTTCCAGATAGTCAATGAGGATTACCCCTTGTGAATCCCAGAAGACAGTCGCCATAACCTTTCCTGCCGAAGGAATGGTCTTCGCCTTTTTTGGTGCAGATTCTCCCTTGGTAACCCATTGTTTAGATTGTTGTTTGGTCTCAAGAGTATAGTAATGTATCCACGTTTCATACACAGTGACAAAACGATGCTTAAAGTCCTGCAGATTCTTCCTGAACAGCTGCAAACCATCCTTGCAATACTTCACACGATTTCGTTTGTGGTCAAGCGTGAGCAATCGCAGAACCCATCTTGCGGATAGCTTTCTCACGTCCAAATGTTTATGCAAAATATTATGTACCGTTTATTCTAGATACCCACAGTACTTGCAATATCACGCACCTTAACTCTTCTGTCACCCATCACCATATGATGGATTTTATCATGATTTCTGGAGTCATAACCTCCACAGGGGTCCAGAACGTTCAGCATCGCTTGTGGCCATATGGTCACTCCGAAAATTTTGAATCCACTTATAAACTGTTCTAACCGAAGCTGCAGAGTCACCATTATGTTTATCAAGCTTCTCTTTAGTCTCCTGAGGCGTTTTGCCTTTCATAAAGTAATGTTTAACCACCACACGAAATTCTTTATCGTCCATTTTTTGACAATCACTCAACTTCCTTGATTCATACGAATGCCAAACACAAAGAAATAGACCAATAACTTGATGTGCGTTTTTCCAAAGATGCTACTAACTAAACATGACCTCTATACACGCCAGTGATGCCATCTCTTGGACTTTGCTCGCACTTTTCAAATGCCCCTCGTAAAGTCTGGGAATTCACAGATCGCAGGCTACACTTCTTTTTAACCCCTGCCCATTTGATAGGTAGGTGGTTCTTAACCCCTCAGCGTTAGCGATTGTTGTCTGAGAGTGTACCAGCTTTCGTTGAGATCGTGTGATTTAGGAGGAGATGTGGAACACACACACATCATCCCTTTTAATAATGTGTATAGGTTCCGACACGACTAGATACTGTTTTAATACCAACGGTTTTCTTCCAACGTATTACGCATCGTAATGTGTTATGTTTGTGATTTTTCGATAGTTTTGACCATTTGCGGTGTGCAGACAAGCATCCTCAGCGTTTATAAACAGGTTACTAACAACCTTATCACTCCTGGTGTGACGGCCCGTCTTCTTGGTTTCTTAGGTTGTTGTCCTCGGTGTCGACCTACTGCGTTGCTACACTGGCTGAAAAACGGGGTGTGGAAGTACAACACTGGCTACTTTAAATGACGTAGTCGATAGGTACACATTTGCGTTTCACAGTACTTTACTTTCACTGTTCACAACCCCCGATAATACACAGTTATATATGACCAGTGTACTACTGTTTTTTAACTTTCGATGAGCCTCATTAATAGTTTTCAGGCAAACCTCCACATACTGCCACAATAGTTTACTACTGAACATCTACGAGCAGTAAAAACCTAACCACAGTTCTTGAAGAATAGAAAGGTACGTATGGAGCAGACACAGTCATTGTTTTCACACGCAGCCTAATTGTGTAACACTTATTTGCCAGGTAAGATGAAGCATTGTTGTTGTTCTAACCAGCACACGTTTCTCGTCTGAAACTCGACCGTGGACTGACTGCCTCAGGACCAAAAAAATCGGGTCCTATATATCCTCACAATAATAAGTACTAAAACTATACATTGTTCGAAGATAACGTTATAGAAATTAAAATTAAAACATAACTCATTAAATTAACTGAATACATCGAAAAATTCGTTGCTTCCACTGCAAGAGTTAGGTCGAATGATTTGTTTAAATCCTGAAATTAACAAATATCGTTACACAAACAATACTTTTGTCAAAACTGTTAAATACTTTCGAATTAATGAAGGGCTTGCTTTGCTAACATCTTTTCGAATAGAGCCAAATAAATCCTTTAAAAATACTATTAGTTGCTCCTACATATAATATACACTACTGGCCATTAAAATTCCTACACCACGAAGATAACGTGCTACAGACGCGAAATTTAATCGAGAGGAAGAAGATGTTGTGATATGCAAATGATTAGTTTTTCAGAGCATTCACACAAGCTTGGCGTCGGTGGCGACCCCTACAACGTGCTGACATGAGGAAAGTTTCAAACCGATTCCTCATACACAAACAGCAGTTGACCGGCGTTACCTGGTGAAACGTTGTTGTGATGCCTCGTGTAAGGAGGAGAAATGCGTACAATCACGTTTTCGACTTTGATAAAGGTCGGATTGTAGCCTATCGCGATTACGGTTTATCGTATCGCGACATTGCTGCTCGCGTTGGTCGAGATCCAACGACTGTTAGCAGAATATGGAATCGGTCGGTTCAGGAGGGTAATACGGAACGCCGTGCTGGATCCCAACGGCCTAGCATCACTAGCAGTCGAGATGACAGACATCTTATCCGCATGGCTGTGACGGATCGTGCAAACACGTCTCGATCCCTGAGTCAACATCTACATCTACATTCATACTCCGCAAGCCACCCAACGGTGTGTGGCGGAGGGCACTTTACGTGCCACTGTCATTACCTCCCTTTCCTGTTCCAGTCGCGTATGTCTGAAAGCTTCCGTGCGCGCTCCAATCTCTCTAATTTTACATTCGTGATCTCCTCGGGAGGTATAAGTAGGGGGAAGCAATATATTCGATACCTCATCCGGAAACTCACCCTCTCGAAACCTGGCGAGCAAGCTACACCGCGATGCAGAGCGCCTCTCTTGCAGAGTCTGCCACTTTGTTAAACATCTCCGTAACGCTATCACGGTTACCAAATAACCCTGTGACGAAACGCGCCGCTCTTCTTTCTCTATCTCCTCCGTCAACCCGATCTGGTACGGATCCCAAACTGATGAGCAATACTCAAGTATAGGTCGAACGAGTGTTTTGTAAGCCACCTCCTTTGTTGATGGACTACATCTTCTAAGGACTCTCCCAATGAATCTCAACCTGGTACCCGCCTTACCAACAATTAATTTTATATGATCATTCCACTTCAAATCGTTCCGCACGCATACTCCCAGATATTTTACAGAAGTAACTGCTACCAGTGTTAGTTCCGCTATCATATAATCATACAATAAAGGATCCTTCTTTCTATGTGTTCGCAATACATTACATTTGTCTATGTTAAGGGTCAGTTGCCACTCCCTCCACCAAGTGCCTATCCGCTGCAGATCTTCCTGCATTTCGCTACAATTTTCTAATGCTGCAACTTCTCTGTATACTACAGCATCATCCGCGAAAAGCCGCATGGAACTTCCGACACTATCTACTAGGTCACTTATATATATTGTGAAAAGCAATGGTCCCATAACACTCCCCTGTGGCACGCCAGAAGTTACTTTAACGTCTGTAGACGTCTCTCCATTGAGAACAACATGCTGTGTTCTGTTTGCTAAAAACTCTTCAATCCAGCCACACAGCTGGTCTAATATTCCGTAGGCTCTTACTTTGTTTATCAGGCGACAGTGCGGAACTGTATCGAACGCCTTCCGGAAGTCAAGAAAAATAGCATCTACCTGGGAGCCTGTATCTAATATTTTCTGGGTCTCATGAACAAATAAAGCGAGTTGGATCTCACACGATCGCTGTTTCCGGAATCCATGTTGATTCCTACATAGTAGATTCTGGGTTTCCAAAAACGACATGATACTCGAGCAAAAAACATGTTCTAAAATTCTGCAACAGATCGACGTCAGAGATATAGGTCTATAGTTTTGCGCATCTGGTCGACGACCCTTCTTGAAGACTGGGACTTCCTGTGCTCTTTTCCAATCATTTGGAACCTTCCGTTCCTCTAGAGACTTGCGGTACACGGTTGTTAGAAGGGGGGCAAGTTCTTTCGCGTACTCTGTGTAGAATCGAATTGGTATCCCGTCAGGTCCAGTGGACTTTCCTCTGTTGAGTGATTCCAGTTGCTTTTCTATTCCTTGGACACTTATTTCGATGTCAGCCATTTTTTCGTTTGTGCGAGGATTTAGAGAAGGAACTGCAGTGCGGACGTTTGCAAGACAACAACCATTTGCACGAACAGTTCGACGACGTTTCCAGCAGCATGGACTACCAGCTCGGAGACCATGACTGCGGTTACCCATGACGCTGAATCACAGACAGGAGTGCCTGCGATGGTGTACTCAACGACGGACCTGGGAGCACGAATGGCAAAACGTCATTTTTTCGGATGAATTCAGGTTCTGTTTACAGCATCACGATGGTCGCATCCGTGATTGGCGACATCGCGGTGAACGCACTTTGGAAGCGTGTATCCGTCATCGCCATACTGGCGTATCACCCGGTGTGATGGAATGTGGTGCCATTGGTTACACGTCTCGGTCACCACTTGTTCGCATTGACAGCACTTTGGAGAGGTTACATTTCAGATTTGTTACGACCCGTGGCTCTACCCTTCATTCGATCCCTGCGAAACCCTACATTTCAGCGAAATAATGCACGATCGCATGTTGCAGGTCCTGTACGGGCCTTTCTGGATATAGAAAATGTTCGAGTGCTGTCCTGGCCAGCACTTTCTCCAGATCTCTCACCAACTGAAAACGTCTGGTCAATGGTGGCCGAGCAACTGGCTCGACACAATACGCCAGTCACTATTCTTGATGAACTGTGGTATCGTGTTGAAGCTGCATGGGCAGCTGTACATGTACACTCCATCCAAGCTCTGTTTGACTTAATGCCTTGGCGTATCAAGGCCGTTATTACGGCCAGAGGTGGTAGTTGTGGGTACTGATTTCTCAGGATCTATGCACCCAAACTGCGTGAAAATGTAATCACATGTCAGTTATATTATAATATATGTGTCCAATGAATACCCATTTATCATCTGCATTTCTTCTTGGTGTAGCAATTTTAATGGCCAGTAGTGTAATTACTACACAGTTTATATTTGTTTATACATCAACAATAGAATTTAAGTTACGAAAAAATTACTGATTTCGTCCCATAACAAAAGATACTAACTAGGCGTAATCGCAGTAAATTACGAAACCTACTACATACATAAAAATAAGCACGAAATTAGATCTGGTGTAATATTCTTTAAGACTAAGGGCTAGCCTTTCTCGTGCTGATTTTACTCGTGTATGTTAATGGTAATTAATTAAAATTGGAAAAACGAATTTAAGTAGGCAGATGGCAAAACAGGAGGAGTAGTAAAAATACACTGGTATCAGAATGGTCTGCAGCATAGCAGACAGGAAAGTAAGTAACCCCATCCCATTCCGCGAACAGGGAACACAGATCTCTCTAGTGATGCTCAAAAGCAATACTGATCCAGTAAATTTTATTCTAAACATGATTCCCTATGCATAGTCTTTATGCTATCTGGAATGCTAGTAGTTCTTTGGAAATCACGAGTGATTCTTTCCGCTGATTTCACGCGGTTTTTTGCAATCACCTTCCGCAATACACGGCAGTCCGAGTCGGCCTGGTCTTCGTTTATCTGCGGTTGTTCCTTCACGTTTCCACTTCAAATCACCGTGAGCCGACGTGGGCTGCTTTTGAAGAGTGTAGTTGTCCCTGACGGATCCGTTACTCTGGTAACATTCAGTGACTCGTCCACATTCAAATTCATGGGGTCTCCTGAGCGATCCATTCTGACTGTGTAAGTCCATCATAGTAGAAGATAGTCGAGTGAGGTTGGCTGTTTAATAATTTTGAACGTAATTTATTTACACCACCAGTTTTGGATTTTTACTACACCATCTCCAGGCACTCGGACCTGTGTGTAGCAGGAATCCAATCTCACGTGCAGTCGAAACAGGGACCAGCATTAAGTAAAATGGAATACGCAGACTTCTAGTTTCAACAAGGCGATCCCATCGTCCGTCAACTGAAGGCTTCCAAACTGGTAGCATACATAAATTACATTCAAAATATATACGGATGAAGGTGATTTTAATTTTACAGTTTAGATCCATTCTACTGTTGCTGCTTCTCGCTCACAAAACAATACAGTACGCCTTCTTTTATATTGGCGGTGCAACCCCTCGCGACAAAGTTGTCGGTTGTGTATTGCATAGACGAGACCCGATTCTTTTGACCAGATAGTGTACAGTTCAGTAAGGTTTCGCTGCGACACGCACTTGAATATATCGACAAATATACGTCGACTTCACGATTCATTATCATACCTTGTAGCTCGTTTTTTTCTGAAGAAACATCATTCAGCATTGTTTCGAGGGGGAGGGGAAACAATAGGAAAAATACACTGTAAGATCCATCAAGACAAAAAAGAAGAAGGAAATGAGACGCACCACGAAGGAATTATGCGAATGGGACGGAAATCGGTAGATGTGGTGTACATAAACAGACAAATAAATGATTACTTTTATATGAAAGAACAACACCACGAGGAATGTCCAGCTATGATACGTACTATGTGAAGTAAAGGTGGGAAGAGGGGAAAGGAAAGGACGGGAAGGAATTAATGATGTCAGCCGCATCGGGACTTCATGCGGAATTAGCGGCAACAAGTCAAAGTGCGCGCTGGACCGCAACTCGAAGCCGAGATCTCCTGCTTTCTAGGTAGTTACGTTAACTAATGCACCACCTGGACACACGGTATATAGCAAATGCGCGGACAATTTCGACACGCTCACCAGTAGGGTTGCTGGTAAAATATCGATATATCGATGTTCTTTCCGAAATGTATCGACATATGTCTGTGGTATTGCTTTCACCCATACGTCTATATACTGATATCGAGATGGCAATATCGAGCGCCAGTATTTTTATTTTATATTACATTTTTACACAATTCTGGATAAGTATTTGAAAGTGTTCTTTTGAAATTGTAGTAGAACATGTGATTCTTGAGTTTCTCCCGGCGTATTTGATAATCAACATATCCACGGGTGTACTGCCAGTCTACAGTGTCCAACGGGCACAATATTTCGGCGATCATACATGTCGCCATCATCAGGTGAACTGACGGACAGAGCTCCTGAGAACGTGCCCGCACGGAGATCCGTACGCTATGGCTGCTCAGAGGGAACTGGGTTCGGTCGCGGCGGCGGCCGATTTAAATACCCTCCGCCCGCGGCGCGCTCCCTCCGCTGTCCGCGCCCCGCGCCGCGGTCGCGCGGTGGAACAGATTGCGACGGCGTCTGAGATGACGTCGGTGTGATGGCTCTGTCCGCCGTGGTCGTCACGACTATACGTTTGCTCGATTTACTCTTGATTAACCCAATCGCTGGTTCCCAAGTCTTGCTAAGATTATGGCCACAGTCACGGTTTATGAGGTCGTCATTGGTGCGAATTTCGATGGCCTCTCTAACAACGCTGTCCCAGTATCTCGACATCTGTACCAGAATCCTCGTGCGTTCATATTCCATAGCGTGATTTTCCGACAAACAATGTTCAGCGACCGCCGACTTGATCGGATACATCAGTCGAATGTGCCTCTGGTGTTGACGGCATCGATCCTCGACGGTACGCATCGTCTGACCAATATACAACTTGCCACATTGACACGGAATCTGGTACACGCCGGCCTTCCTCAAACCAAGATCATCTTTGGCGCTCCCCACCAGTGCACGAGTTTTATTCGGAGGACAAAACACAGTTCCGACCCGGTGTTTCTTCAAAATGCGGGCGATTTTCCCCGAGAGTGCGCCTGTATATGGAATAAACGCAGTGCCTACCTCCTCCCTCGTGATTTCATCCATCTCCACAGGTTGTGCTGTAGTGTTTGGGCGGAGAGCATGTTGAATTTTACTTTCACTGTGTGAAGGAGTCTTACTACTTTTTGAGCTTTCATCATTTCCAGTCTTTCTCTTTCACTGTGTGGAGCAATTATAGATGGCCCAAAGAAGAAGGCTAATTGCACTAGGGGGTGGTGGTGTGACTGGAATAACAAGGTATCCGATGTAAAGAAACAGCACATCAGTTGCGTTCAAAAACAATTTTTACGCAACTAGTGTGCTATTTCTTCACATCGGCAGTTTTCAAAAATAGTTGCTGATACTAATGAACAAAAATCTGAACGACAAGATTGATCTTTGCGGTTGGCGGAGACATGTGAGGGGATATGATGACGTCATAGACGCTCGCTGCTACCAACAGAAACGGCAACGTTTAACTTCACCACGCAAGCGTTTGCGTTTGCAGAAATTAAAAGAACATGGAAGTCGACATGAAGTGTTCCAGACAAATCCGATATGTGACGAAACCGAACTACGGACCCAGCGGGCATCTTTTATTGTGCCACTTACCTGCAGTTATCGTCAAGCGTGAACGTGCATCGTTCTCCTTTGAATTCTCGCTCCAAGGGGGATGAGCAGGCTGCTAGCTTGTTGATGTACGGAATTTCTAATAATAAATCAATATTTCAATACACAGCTCTAAACCTGGAAGTATATTTACAATGCGTAGCCGATATTTTTTTGGCCGGTATGTCGATGTTCCTTCCGCCGATACGTCGATATATAGACAACTTTGATCTATATGTAAAGGATCGATAAGCTTTTTTTAAAAAAATATGGATATATTAGACTCCCGATATTTTTAAAAATATCAATACTCCTAATATCCGGCCGCCTCACATTCCCATCTGGGGGAAATCCATCTGCAGCTCTCGTCCATGTCCTCCATGCTCACTAACTTTATTTTCCACCTGGAGGTCCGCTCTGAAGGTTGTGGATTTATTGCCCATCGAGGTGACTCGATTATATGAATGCTGGTGTCTCTTATTTCCGACGTTTTGTTGCCCTTCATGGCAAGCGATCCTGAGTTTACATTTCAGTAAGATAATGCCTGCCTGCACACTGCGACAGTTTCTGCTGCTTGTCTTCGTACTTTTCAAACCCTAGCTTGAACAGCAATGTCGCCGGATCTCTTTCTGGTTGAGAAAGTTTGGTGCAATATGGACAGTCCTCCCATCCAGCTCGGGATAGGCAGTGCATTTGTTATTCCGAATTACAATGCAATGTTCCTTCGGACATGCTTGTATTACCGAAGGAACATTGCATCGTAATTCGGAATAACGCAGGCAATGAATACAGGGTGTTACAAAAAGGCACGGCCAAACTTTCTGGAAACATTCCTCACACACACAAATAAAGAAAAGATGTTATATGGACATGTGTCCGAAAACGCTTAATTTCCATGTTAGAGCTCATTTTAGTTTCTTCCACCTACGCTCAATGGAGCACGTTATCATAATTTCATACGGGATACTCCACCTGTGCTGCTAGAACATGTGCCTTTACAAGTACGACACAACATGTGGTTCATGCATGATGGAGCTCCTGCACATTTCAGTCGAAGCGCTCGTACGCCATTCTCCAGGGCTGCATCAGCGCATCAGGGATTCCATGCGACGTAGAGTGGATGCATGTATCCTCGCTAACGGAGGACATTTTGAACATTTCCTGTAACAGAATGTTTGAAGTCACGCTGGTACGTTCTGTTGCTGTGTGTTTCCATTCCATGATTAATGTAATTTGAAGAGAAGTAATAAAATGAGCTCTAACATGGAAAGTAAGCGTTTCCGGACACATGTCCACATAACATATTTTCTTTCTTTGTGTGTGAGGAATGTTTTCTGAAAGTTTGGCCGTACCTTTTTGTAACACCCTGTATGTCGTATTTACCGCCGAAACCAGACAAATGTCTCCCCTGCACGGTAATATACATAATGGATGTACGAGTACAGGTTGTAGACATATGAGAACGAAGTCTTTCACCACGGCACTTATATGTAAAACATTCTCGGTTTTCTTGCCGCGTCAATTCGGAAGAAAAATCTCAAGCTTTCGGCGAGAGCCTCCATCGTCATCGTCAGGAGCAACTGTCTTTACTGTTTTTTTTCCGTTATTGATTTTCAATTCCTCCCCCCCCCCCCCCTTCCCCTAAGCTGACAGCAGCTTAGTACGCTGCTCTACAGCCTACAGACTTTTATTTTAAAAAAACGGAAGAAGAAAAGAAACAAGAAAAACAGGCGATAAAACGGTGACGTCAAGTGTAAAATGGCGGAAAAATGCGGAAAGTTAAAACAGAAAGCAAAAGGGGTTGGCAACGTTAATAAAAGACACAGGAATCAGACAAGTAACATAGCACACACACAATTAAAAAAAACACGGCGACAGTCTAGTTTCTGTTCGCAAGAGATAAAAGGCACACTAAGCGACAGTATGATGGCCGTTCGCAACACTTCCCAAAAAACACAACACAGAACACCCACTGTAAAACACTCACTGTAGAACACTCAATGTAGAACACTGCACGAAAGTGGCAGCACAAAGATGACACTCCCGAGCCAAAGGCAGATGGGGGGGGGGGGGGACCTGGAGGAGAGGGAAGAACAAGGAGGGAGGAAGGAAAAAAAACGAAAAAGGGGGGGGGGGAACTAAGGAGGGAGAGGACTAATGAAGGGGGAGAAGGGCAGATGCGAGAGGGAATGAGAGGAGGCAGAGGAGGGAAATGTAAAAGGACTCGGGGGAGAGAAGGGGGCAAAGAAAGGGGAGGTGGGGAAAAAAGAGGATGGTAGGGGGGGGGGGAGAGGGAGCCCTGGAAAAGGACAGAGGAAAGGAGGGAGAGTGAGGATCAGAGTTGATAGGAGGGATCAATGGAGGGAGAGAGGGCATCATCCGGGAGGGGGAGTTGATGGAAGCCACCTTGGGAAAGGAGATGTAGGGTGTAAAGATGGAGGGTAGGGGGGACACAACAGTGAAGACATGGCAGGGGGCGGGGATGGGAGAGGAGAGGAGCAACCAGGGGGTGAGGGGGTTCAAGGTGGCGGGAGGTGTAGAGGATGCGGATATGTTCGAGGAATAGAAGCAGATGGGGGAGAGGAATGAGATCATAGAGGATCCGCGTGGGGGACAGGAGGCGTATACGGAAGGCGAGGCGGAGTGCATGATGCTCAAGGATCTGGAGGGACTTATAGAATTTGGGGGGGGGGGGGTGTCTTTACTGCTGCTGTGGTGGCCTTATATAGCCCGTGGACGGCTTCTGATTGGTCAGCTTGTAATTGGTCGGCGATTACGTACTGCTGTCGCAGACAGTATCAAAGTGTTTGCTGGTGGCGCCACCACTTCCTTTGGAACGTAAACCTTGGAAGGAATGTCTCTGCTGCTTCTCTGCATCGAGCGCCCGTTTACCATGCATCGCTCAGATAGTATCCGCTATCACTGTTAAAGTTCTTATCGCTCATTCTTATTTCAACAGACTCCTTAATAACAGAATCCCAGTATGTGACGCCGGCCGCAGTGGCCGAGCGGTTCTAGGAGCTACAGTCTGGAACCGTGTGACCGCTACGGTCGCAGTTTCGAATCCTGCCTCGGGGATGGATGTGTGTGATGTCCTTAGGTTAGTCAGGTTCAAGTAGTTCTAAGTTCTAGCGGATTGATGACCTCAGTGGTTAAGTCCCATTGTGGTCAGAGCCATTTGAACCATTTTTGAGCCAGTATGTGGCGGCATGGAACAAAATTTTTGTTGCATCGAACAGGATTTTATGTTTGTTGGTGAGGCTGTTCTCAGCAATTGCAGATTTCTCCAGTTCTCTATTTTTAATATGCTGTTGGTGTTCTGCACAGCGGTCGGAAATGGTACGAATGTCTGACCTATATAATTGCTTCCAAAGGGGATTTTATAAATTCCAGAGACACTGAGGCCGATACTGTCCTTAAGAGGGCGCATCATCTCCTTCATTTTCTTAGGATGACGAAAAATTGGTCTTAAACCCCATCTACCCAGGGCTCTTCCTATTTTGCTGAATATAGCGCCACAAAATGGAAGAACTGCAATCGGTGTTTCATCCTGTGAGTGTGCAGCATTTTCACGTTTCCTTTTCTTGGAGAACGCTGCCTTTACATCGCGTGCACCGTAGCCATTCCTTCGAACCACGTACTTCAGAAGGTTAATTTCGGACTACAAGTGGTCCTCGTCAGAAATCGGTTTTTCTCTATATATCAACGTGTTCGAAACGGCTCTCTTCTAAACGGGGTGGTGGAAACTCTGTGCATTAAGGTATAAATCGGTATGCGTCGGCTTACGGTACACACAGTGGCCGAGACGCCCGTCCCCCTGTCGTTGGACTAAAACGTCTAAGAATGTAACCTTCCTCCCTTCTCCATCTCGACAGTGAACCGAGTGTTCGGGTGTATGCTCTTCATGTGTTCTGTGAATGATGGTCGACGTATGGAAATTTGCCTCTGGCCGTGAATCGTGTTCGGATAGCCTTAAGAGTCAGGCAACCGATCGCGATAAGCAGGCTATCCAGGTTCGAGTACCTGTCCGGCACAAATTTTCACTGGCATTCAGTTACAAAATGGTTCAATTGGCTCTGAGCACTATGGGACTTAATATCTGAGGTCATCAGTCCCCTAGACTTAGAACTACTTAAACCTAACTAACCTAAGGACTTCACACACATCCATGCCCGAGGGAGGATTCGAACCTGTAACCGTAGCAGCAGCGAGGTTCCAGACAGAAGCGTCTAGAACCGCTCGCCCACAGCGGTCGGCCATTCAGTTACACAGCTGACAGTTACCCATATTCGCAACTGCGAATAGATTTCAAGTAGCTCGGGACTCTGCCGATCTGATACGCCTATTGGGCAGAATTTGGCAAGATATCCCTCAGAAAGACATTCAGCAACTCTATCAATCAGTGCCAAGCCGAATAAGGGACAGAGGTGGACAAACGCGTTATTGACTCGCACAGCTTGTGAAGCTCTCACTCTTGAATAAATCGTCCAGTTTCTCTGAAACTGTAATCATTTGCTTGTCTGCACATGTAAATCTAATCCATCGATTTCCGTCCCTGCCACCTTGGCTAGTTGCGCTACCGCAACTGCTCAGTGCTAGGTGGTCTGATATTACACTAGCTCGCGGAAATTTGAACCTCGATTTCTCGAAAGCACTTGACCTTTACATCGTACTAGAGTACCATTTATTACATCTTAAGTATGTATTACAACAGTGGGAGAGATGAGTGACCCTTTGGGTGTACGATACGTTGAATCGCCGATTTTTCCGATTACTGCCATGTAGTCTTTACGCCACTTGACCTCCAAACGCGAGGCGTACACGAGTAGGTGGCGGCTGTTCTTCTTAACACAGGCTGCCTCTGTGATGACCCTGCATAATTTCGTGGGTCGCATTGCCACCGACGCCTCTCTCTGTGTCTTGAGAACAGTTGCGAATAGTCTCGTGATCAAACAGACTCCACAGAGCCAACACGATACTCCCGTGCCTCGGTATTTACGAACGCTGAGGCGTCTGAGGAGCGGCCACGCACGGCTGTAAATATACACCGGAAGTCACAAAGGCGACACGCAGCGTGCAGCACCGCTCCAGTAGAGCTGCCTTCCTCATACACTGGACTCCTCTGCACGAGAAATATTCCCTGATTTATGCGCGTTTTCAAATACGAGCTGCTGCGGGATTGCCGGCTAGCGTTGTGCAGGGCGAACCGTAAAGTCTTTATGAGCACCGTATACGGGGGGCAGTAAAGCTACGCTGACTTTAAGTGCTCCGCGGCGTGAGATCGCGTCGCGGATAACCGGCCGGCTGGGGTGCTGCGCTGATGCCCACCGAGCACCGGGCACCGAGCACTGGTCACGATCCTCACCCCCTCTCCCTCGAGCGCCCTCTCCAGTTCGCCCCTCCCCCCCACACCACCGGGGCAACTCATCCGGTATGGGCTTCTTTAATTAATCGATCGCACTCACTCGCGAACCCTCGACCCCGCACGCGGATGAGAAACGCTAACTAGATAACACTGTCGCTCCTATTCACCATTTTTTGACGCGTCGACCACGTTAGTGCTCTAGTTATCCGGAATAAATTATCAGATGCACAGTACCGAGTCAAGTAAAGGTGTTAAATTCCCGAAAATATCTAAAATACGTCTTTGTTTTTGTAAACCCTCTTCGCCAGTTTTGTAAGGGCCTCGTCGCTTCTGCTGGGGAGGCCGAGTTATGGCAGGGCGAGTCTGTGAGTTTTTGAAACTGCTTACGCTGCAGTACACCGCAAAGACAATTTGTTCCTGCCACTATTGCAAAGCTACGCCCCGGGGTCAGGTAACAGGATAGAAGAACGAAGGTTCTAGAACACTCCAACAAATTAATAACAAAGTCACACAAATGAGTTAGAAAGGTTTACATACAGGGTGTTTCAAAAATGACCGGTATATTTGAAACGGCAATAAGAACTAAACGAGCAGCGATAGAAATACACCGTTTGGTGCAATATGCTTGGGACAACAGTACATTTTCAGGCAGACAAACTTTCGAAATTACAGTAGTTACAATTTTCAACACCAGATGGCGCTGCGGTCTGGGAAACTCTATAGTACGATATTGTCCACATATCCACCATGCGTAGCAATAATATGGCGTAGTCTCTGAATGAAATTACCCGAAACCTTTGACAGCGTGTCTGGCGGAATGGCTTCACATGCAGATGAGATGTACTGCTTCAGCTGTTCAATTGTTTCTGGATTCTGGCGGTACACCTGGTCTTTCAAGTGTCCCCACAGACAGAAGTCACAGGGGTTCATGTCTGGCGAATAGGAAGGCCAATCCACGCCGCCTCCTACAGGAGGATAGCCCAAAGCAATCACACGATCATCGAAATATTCATTCAGGAAATTAAAGACGTCGGCCGTGCGATGTGGTCGGGCACCATCTTGCATAAACCACGAGGTGTTCGCAGTGTCGTCTAAGGCAGTTTGTACCGCCACAAATTCACGAAGAATGTCCAGACAGCGTGATGCAGTAATCGTTTCGGATCTGAAAAATGGGCCAATGATTCCTTTGGAAGAAATGGCGGCCCAGACCAGTACTTTTTGAGGATGCAGGGACGATGGGACTGCAAAATGGGGCTTTTCGGTTCCCCATATGCGCCAATTCAGTTTATTGACGAAGCCGTCCAGGTAAAAATAAGCTTCGCCAGTAAACCAAATGCTGCCCACATGCATATCGCCGTCATCAATCCTGTGCACTATATCGTTAGCGAATGTCTCTCGTGCAGCAATGGTAGCGGCGCTGAGGGGTTGCCGCGTTTGAATTTTGTATGGATAGAGGTGTAAACTCTGGCGCATGAGACGATACGTGGACGTTGGCGTCATTTGGACCGCAGCTGCAACACGACGATCGGAAACCTGAGGCTGCTGTTGGATCACCTGCTGCACTAGCTGCGCGTTGCCCTCTGTGGTTGCCGTACGCGGTCGCCCTACCTTTCCAGCACGTTCATCCGTCACGTTCCCAGTCCGTTGAAATTTTTCAAACAGATCCTTTATTGTATCGCTTTTCGGTCCTTTGGTTACATTAAACCTCCGTTGAAATCTTCGTCTTGTTGCAACAACACTGTGTTCTAGGCGGTGGAATTCCAACACCAGAAAAATCCTCTGTTCTAAGGAATAAACCATGTTGTCTACAGCACACTTGCACGTTGTGAACAGCACACGCTTACAGCAGAAAGACGACGTACAGAATGGCGCACCCACAGACTGCGTTGTCTTCTATATCTTTCACATCACCTGCAGCGCCATCTGTTATTGAAAATTGTAACTACTGTAATTTCGAAAGTTTGTCCGCCTGAAAATGTACTGTTGTCTCAAGCATATTGCAACAAACGGTGTATTTCTATCGCTGCTCGTTTAGTTTTTATTGCCGTTTCAAATATACCGGTCATTTTTGAAACACCCTGTATCTTTATGAAGTCTACAACACTGCATCTAAAATAACACAAAAAGCCCCTCAGTGGCTAAGTGCTAATAATCGTACGTAAACTTCTCAGTACATAGCAAATGCAATTTAAAACTGTCTGTTCACTTGTAAGAGTTCACTAAAAACGACGTTCCCTGTCTAAGTCAGCCCTGGACGATAATCTATAACCAAGAGGCGAGAGCTGCTCCTCTTCCGAGTAGGCTTCTGTCAGTTGTCGTCCGGTCATTGGCGGATTGTACTCGGCCGGGAATTGGCCGGGGCGCAGTCGATATCTTCATCCTCAGCGCCACCAGTGGCGCTTGTGGAACTCGCGCAAGTGGCGAGTCTCTGTGGCACTCGCACCAGCTCGCATGTTTGCGCCTGTGGTGCTTTTGCTCTGGCTGTGTCTTGTTTGGTCGACACAGCAGTTGCACCTACTAAAATTGCGAATTTCTTATTATTTATGTCTGTCGCATTTTAGTCATTTGGAGAATTTTCATCTGACATGCGGACGAGACTTTCGGATGCAAGCAGAATTCGGAGGAAACCGCCACCACTGACGTTTTAAATGGCTAAATGGCTACAGAAAAACGCTTTTGGTAGTATGCACCCCGTCTTCAGGTCACAAGTGGCCCATCGGGACCATCTGACCGCCGTGTCATCCTCAGATGAGGACGCGGATAGGAGGGGCATGTGGTCAACACACCGCTATCCCGGTCGTTACAATGGTTTTCTTTGACCGGAGCCGATACTATTCGGTCGAGTAGCTCCTCAATTGGCATCACGAGGCTGAGTGCACCCCGAAAAATGGCAACAGCGCATGGCGGCCCGGATGGTCACCCATCCAAGTTCTGGCCAAGTCCGACAGCACTTAACTTTGGTGATCTGACGGGAACCGGTGTATCGACTGCGGCAATACCGTTCCCCTCTTGGTAGTATAAAAACCCATTTTTAGCGGTTGCATGGAAACATTTTTAAATATCTTAAATAATTTCAAGCTGAGGTGACAAAAGTCATAGGATACATTCTAATATTGTCTCGGGCCTTCTTTAGCCCGCTGTAGTGGAGCAACTCGACGTGCTGTTGACTTAACAAGTCATTGAAAATCTCCTGCAGAAATAATGAACCATGCTGCCTCTATAGCCGCCCATAATTGCGAAAGTGTTGCCAGGTCAGAATTTTGTGCTCGAACTGACTCTCGATTACGTCCCATGAATTGTCGATGCGATTCGTGTCGGGCCTTCGAATTGTCCAGAATGTTCTTCAGACCAGTTGCGAAGAGTTGAGGCCTGGTGACATGTCACACTGTCATCCATAAAGATTCCATTGCTGTTTAGGAACATGAAGTCCTTGAATGGCTGCAAATGGTCTCCAAGTAGCCGAACATAATCATTTCCAGTCAATTATCGCCGGCCGGAGTGGCCGAGCGGTTCTAGGCGCTATAGTCTGGAACCGCGCGACCGCTACGGTCGCAGGTTCGAATCCTGCCTCGGGCATGGATGTGTCTGATGGCCTTAGGTTAGTTAGGTTTAAGTAGTTCTAAGCTCTAGGGGACTGATGACTTCAGAAGTTAAGTCCCATTGTGCTCAGAGCCATTTTTGAACCAGTCAGTTATCATTTTAATTGGACTAGAGGAGCCAGTTCATTCCATGTAAACACAGCCCACGGGATCATGAAGCCACTGCTAGCTTGCACAGTACCTTCTTGACAACCTAGGTCCATGACGTTGTGGCTTCTGCATCATATTCTAACGCAACCATCAGCTGTAACTAATTGAAATCGGGACTCATCTGACCAGGCCACTGTTCTCCAGTTGTCCAGGGCCCAACCGATATGGTCAAGAGTCCAGTAGACGCGCTGCATGCGATATCGTGCTGTTAACAAAGTATCTCGCTTCGGTCGTCTGCTGCCATTGCCCATTAACGCCACATTTCGCTGCACTGTCCTAACGGAATCCTTCGTCGTCCGTCGCACATTGATTTCTACGGTTGTTTAGCGCAGTGTTGCTTGCCTGTTTTTATCGACAGTTCCATGCAAACGCCGTTGCCCTCTGTCGTCAAGTAGAGGTCAATGACCACTGCATTGCCCGTGGTGAGAGGTAATGCCTGAAGTTTGGTATTCTCGGTACACTCTTAGCTCTGTGGATAACGGAATATTCAATTTCCTTACTATACACATCAAAAAATGTTATGCGTTACCTCGGTTCCGAGAGTTCCGGAACCTGTACAGAAAATTTGAATAGAGATGAACGTAAACATCATTTCCGCCCTTTTTACTGATCATGAAAACCGCACATTCTATGTTGCACCACCATACAGTGAAATCTTCGGAGGTGGTGGTCCAGATTTGATGCACACACCTCTAATACCCTCTAGCACGTCCTCTTGCTCTCATGCATGCCTCTATTCGTCGTGGCATACTATCCAAAAGTTCATCAAGGCACTGTTTGTCCACATTGTCGCTTTCCTCAACGGCGATACAGCGTAGATCCCTCAGAGTGGTTGGAGGGTCACGTCGTCCATAAACAGCCCTTTTCATGTTCGATAGGGTTCATGTCTGAAGAACTTGCTGACCACTCTAGTCGAGCGATGTCGTTATTCTGAAGGAAGTCATTCACAAGATGTGCACGATGGGGGGCGAATTGTCGTCCACGAAGACGAATGCCTCGATGTGACTGCACTATCGGTCGGAGGATGGCATTCACGTATCGCTCAGCCATTACGGCGCCTTCCATGACCACCACTGGCGTACGTCGGCCCCACACTATGCCACCAGAAAACAGCAGGGAAGCTCCACCTTGCTGCACTCGCTGGATAGTGGATCTAAGGCTTTTAGCCTGACCGGGTTGCCTCCAAACACGTCTCCGACGATTGCCTGGTTGAAGGCATCTGCGACACTCATAGGTGAAGAGAACGTGATGCCAATCCTGAGCGGTCCATTCGGCATGTTCTTGGGCCCATCTGTACCGCGCTGCATGGTGTCGTGGATGCAAAGATGGACCTCGCCATGGACGTCGGGAGTGAAGTTGCGCATCATGCAGCCTGTTGCGCACAGTTTGAGTCATAACACGACGTTCTGTGGCTGCACGAAAAGCATTATTCAACATGGTGGCGTTGCTGTCAGGGTTCCTGCGAGACATAATCCGTAGGTAGCGGTCATCCACTGCAGTAGTAGCCCTTGGCCAGCCTGAGCGAGGCATATCGTTGACAGTTCCTGTCTCTCTGTATCTCCTCCATGTCCGAACAACATCGCTTTGGTTCACCCCGAGACGCCTGGACACTTGCCTTGTTTAGAGCCCTTCCTGGCACAAAATAACAATGCAGACGTGATCAAACCGCCGTATTGACCGTCTAGGCATGGTTGAACTACAGACAACACGAGCCGTGTACCTCCTTCCTGGTGGAATGACTGGAACTGATCAGCTCTCGGACCTCCTCCGACTAATAGGCGCTGCTCATGCATGGTTGTTTACGTCTTTGGGCGGGTTTAGTGATATCTCTGAACAGTCAAAGGTACTGTGTTTATGGTACAATATCCACAGTCAACGCCTATCTTCCGGAGTTCTGGGAGCCGGAGTGATGCAAAACTTTTTTTGTTGTATTTCCGAAATGGGATGTACCATGCGTCTGGCTCCAATTACCACTCTTCGTTCAAAGTCTGTTAATTCCCGTCGTGTGGCCATAATCACGTCGAAAAACTTTTCACATGAATCACCTGAGTAGGTACAAATGGTAGCTCCGCCAAGCACTGCTCTTTTATACATTGTGTTGGCAAAATGGTTCAAATGGCTCTGAGCACTATGGGACTCAACTGCTGTGGTCATCAGTCCCCTAGAACTTAGAACTACTTAAACCTAACTAACCTAAGGACAGCACACACATCCATGCCCGAGGCAGGATTCGAACGTGCGACCGCAGCAGTCGCACGGTTCCGGACTGCGCGCCTAGAACCGCGAGACCACCGCGGCCGGCTGTACATTGTGTACGCGATACTACCGCCATCAGTAAATGTGCATATCGCTATTCCATGACTTCCGTCACATTAGTGTAAATATCCAACTTCAGTGATTGCAACGATATAGTTTGAGTAGTTATTCAGCAGCTACCATGCGCGGCGACGATAGGACGTAAGAACAAGTGCAGTCGTACCAATGTTGTCCGCTACGTTTTGGATGATATTTCTTATGATGAAAGGAGAAATTTGTCGTATATGCAATATGGGCATGCGCACACTTTCATGTGGCTGCTTGGCAATGCTTAGCACGTGTTATCGACAACGAATAGTGTTTAGAATATCCGCCAGTTTACACAATGGCCTTCCGGGCGAACCTGACTAGAACCTGTTATATGTATTGTGTTGGGATATTTAAAGCTTTATTGGTTCCATCTCTCTCGATTAGTGTCCCTGAACTCCGGTAACGCCTTGTTCATGGTTGTTAGTGTGTTCGAAATAAGCCTGGGACTTGTGAACGCAAACAGGCATCGATGAGGAGACGTGCTGTAGCCTGCCCTCACATGAACGGTGACCATGTGGAAAATGGGAGACCGGGGCGGAATAAACTACTTGAGCAGAACGGTCTCGATACTCTAATTTCGGCTATAGGCGCTAGGGTGTGCTCAGACTGACAAGTGTTCCAATGTGTGTTATCGCTTGGTAAGGTTGCAACTGTTGTTGCGTGCGGTTTGTATAGTCTGCACAAAAGTGAGCGAATTCGGTGCTCTGACTTCCCGGACCATTTCCAACTAAAGGATGTTCTTAGCTATCTTCGTACGTAATGCGGTGGTTACTTAATATTCTCTCAATAGATACACGTTTGAGGTGGAATGGTCTGCTGATACAGTCCATTCCTCCCCGGTCGTGTTTTATTCTTCCTTTGACGATTTGTACCACATGTCTTGCCAGTCTAGTTTGCGACGTACGGAAAATGGAGAGGCAAAACTCGTCCACGGAAAACGTAGCACCAGCTGTTGAATCGGTTTTGGTATGACCATGAAAGAACTGCGCAGATTAACGTATTAACTCGCAGAACGAAACGGATGCTCGCACCCATTCCACAAGAAAATGAAAATGGCTGGAGAAACTAGGTCGTTGGATTTCTAGCTCGCCATCCTGACTTATGTTTAAGGAAGCAGTGCCAACATTGGGGTCATAACTCGTGTGCTGACATTGAGGACGATGAAGCTGTGCCTACTTGTAAAGATGTGTCATCTAAAAAAAAAAATCTGTTCCACATCTAGCAATTACTTAGTTTATTGATATAAAAAACGAAATATTATTCTATGTTATTTCATTAGTAAATTTTATTACAAAAATATTTTTAATAAGCAATCCTAATTTTTCTAATTTTTTAAAATTTTTGATCACTGAGACTTCCAAAATTTGTTCCAAATATTAGGCGGGCCGTTCTGCCTCGGTCTCTCCTGCTTGTTGATGTGTTTGTCCTCTAGTACATACCTGCAGTTTCCACCGTCATTCACTCTATTACAAGGTGTTCAAATATTCATTCATTACACGTATTGTAGATATTGGTTTCCGGACTGATGATTATTTGTATCTTTCTTTGTCCTTTCGTCTATACATTCAATGCCCAAACACCTCGTGTGTCAGTTGCCAGGTTACTCAGTTTACTTCCATATAACGTAGCAGAACGAAAACTAAGTCTTGAGAGCGGCAAAACATTCTAGGAGATATGTTTTAGTTGCTTGCCAAAGGGCTTGCCCGCTTGTACGAGCCTGTGACCTGACCATGTAGCTGAAGAACATTTACCAGTCAGAAAGAGGGGCCGACTCACAGACTGATTATACATTTTGTCAACAATAAATTCGAAAGTCCAGAGGTAAAACTGGAAAATCATTGGGAGTTGAGTAAAGTAGATAGAAACTTTCCCGAACAGAAGCATAAACAAGTGAAAGAAAAATCATTTCTCTCATTTACGCGTTCGCATGTCGATAATTTCCACACCTGTGAGCATAGTGATAATTGCCACAATTGTTCAAATGGTTCAAATGGCTCTGAGCAGTGTGGGATTTAACTTCTGAGGTCATCAGCCGCCTAGAACTTACAACTACTTAAATCTAACGAACCTAAGGACATCACACACATCCATGCCCGAGACAGGATTCGAACCTGCGACCGTAGCGGTCGCGGGGTTGCAGACTGTAGCGCCTAGAGCCGCTCGGTCAACCCGGCCGGCTGTCCACGATCGTTCTGATAAACAAATTACTAGTATTCGTGTACACTTAAATGTCATATCGTGTAAATTATTACGTTATTATAGCGATGTGAGTTTGTTGCTATTACGGTTTTTAACTGTTGTTAAGTCGACTGTATTTCACATGAACTTTTCAAATTTAAAGTGATTTTTTTTCTCAATTGCAGCTTCCTGCAAGTTATGCTAAATAGATGTTATAAGTGTTATTGAAAACAAATTATTATTTTTATTATTATATTAATATCTTTTGTATTTTATTGCAATATTTACTAAAATCCTAAAAATTTGGGGCACGTTAAAAGTGCGGGTGACCATATTTGGGAGAGTAACAAGTTGTGACTTCCCCATCCAAAAAAGAACAACCGTGGCTCTGCAGCAAGTAACGATAAGAATGAAAAAAGAAAATGCAGCTGACGGCAAACCATATCTGGGAGAGCAACAAACTGTGAGTGCAGCTCTCCTCCAAAACACCCGGGTTTTCGCCAGGTAACGATAGACACCATGATAAAAAAAAAACGCATAAAAGTTGTTTCCGGTGGTGCAATGTTCGGTTAGGACACAATTTATTGTCCCACGAGATCCTTTGATTACATTTTCATTATGTTGTTTAAGAGCCCATCTATGATTTTTGGATATTACTCTAGTCTCACACACTTAAAATGACCATGAAAAAGCCCAGTGATGATATTAGTTCTCTACTGAATTTTGAAGTCTTTTGCTGGTTTAAGGTATAGGTTAGATATCTTACAGAAGTTTATGATGATACAAAAAAATCTTTCCTTCTTTCCTTTCGGCCTTATCCGCTTCAACACGGGATCGGCCGTGTTACTATGGATTTGGCAGTGTTAGTTGCAGAGGGTGGTCGGATGCCCCCCAAGCCGCCACCCCGAAACCCTCCGGGACGGATTCAATGTACCCCAGCTGTCTGCGTCTAGTGTAAGCCATGAAACAGCGCAAAAGTTTTATAATGTCTGCGAGTCGTGTAACAGAGGCGGAACGTGGGAACCAGCCCGGTATTCACATAGTGGAATGTGGAAAACCGCCTAAAAACCACATCCAGACTGGCTGGCATACCGGCCCTCGTCGTTAATCTGCTGGGCGGATTCGATCAGGGGCCGGCGCGCCTACCCCAGTCCCGGGTAAAATGGTGATACAAAATACACTCTAAGAAAAAAAAAAAAAACAAGGAACCATCAAGGAATTACCCGAATGGGACGAGAAGCGATGGATGTCTTGTATAAACTATTATAATTTCGAAAAAATTGGAAAATTTATTCCAGAGAACGAGCTTCACAAATGGAGATTGTCAATAACGCGTTTGTCCATCTCTGGCCATAATGTCTGCTGCTGGCCGCTACTCGGGAAATCGGACAGGTCTGCGTGACGTTGCTACGATGCTGAGAGACACCTCGCCCAACGACTGACCATGCTTTTGTTCAGTGACCTGTCTCCGTAGACATCCTGCAAACGCGCAAGAATATTTCCGATGCTCTGGTTTTCCGCCAAAAGAAACTCAATGGCAGTTCTCTGCTTGGAACTCATTTCCTTTACAGACGCCATTTTGAAAGCCACATATAGATCCGCCACCTATCGGAACTTCATGAAACGTAGGGGCTGAGCAGGAAAACTCCACAATATCCCGCAACAAATTCCGTA
Source organism: Schistocerca piceifrons (assembly GCF_021461385.2). Lineage (NCBI taxonomy): Eukaryota > Metazoa > Arthropoda > Insecta > Orthoptera > Acrididae > Schistocerca > Schistocerca piceifrons. The sequence continues at coordinate 324,532,797 of NC_060140.1, forward strand.
TTTTTTCAACTGAAACAGCATAACTTATTGAAGCACCTCGTACAAGGTACTTCAAAAAGATTCATCGAATTTCACAAGGCTGTTTCTCTTAAATGTCATGTGATAGAACCTGGGGCGGACTTTAACTTAGACGATGAAACTAAAAGATAACCTTGGCGCCAGCTGTAAGATGCTGTTTCATGTGGTTCTCCATGGTGCAGCTATCTTGCTCACTCGCTGGTTCAACACACAATCTGCGTCGTGTCGAGATGGTGATAACAAAACCAAAGTCATTTTCCGCATCAGCAGGTGGGTTTCAGTTCAACTTTGCGGCGTGATGTTAGTTGAGAGTACAGCACTGCACCTCCTCCAGCCCTTAGCCTTCGACCATAGCACCAGACAGGCCATAGCAGGCAGTATTTGATCATGTAAGGGGAAATCTACCGCCCTCATATGCTTGTTCGAGGCCTAGAGTGGCCCCAGCAGCGTTCGGCTCGTAGTTCATATACGTGTACTATGCGTGAGAGCCTAAGATAAGTCATTCCTCATGAGACGGACGTGAATTATGGTGACGTTTGTATTTCAAACCACGCAGGATTCAGTTGCGACAAGTCCTTCATGAAACGTGCAATGTCTTGTGAATTCAGTCTGGGCGTGCTGAGGGAAAATAACAATTTTCTTTTGCAGTGATGTTCGTTGATGAGGCCGCTCGCAGTGTAAGTGGAATCGTATTAATTTGAAGAAAACAACAGACACATACCATAGTCGAACACGTGAGAGACTCTCTAAAAATTCGTGTACATTAGGCAAAAGCATGAAAGGGTTACTTCTTTCAAACCCTGTAATTGTCTCCAATAGCGATGCTTAAGTTTGAAATTTAGCTCAAAGCCGCCTACGAGCCCTGTATTGATGCAAACGAGTGGCGTCCTGTGACGTCACCCATGTGCTCGGCTACCAACGAAACAGCAAGGTGTCGACACTTGCCAAAGCTAGGCCACAGCTCAGAAATTCATATGAAGTATAAGGTGTGTTAATGAGAACACGTTCGCACCAAATTTCACCACAATCCGCTCCAGGATACCGTGGACGTGTCACACGATGGGTAGGTCGCTACACATCTCGTTAACCACATCTCAGTCATTCTGTTGACGTCTCTGCAGTGGAGATCCGAACCCCGACAGCCAGCGTTGAAATCCCGCGGTTTTCTTACGGATGACATACTGACGCTCAGAACAGACTCAAAACTCAGAGGTGGCACAAAGGGAGCGAATGAAACCACTCTACCTCTTGGGCCGTTCATTTGCACACATTTCGCGGCCGAAAACAACGATCTGCAGTCAGATGTGCAACAGAACGACATTCTTGACAACCACCGACACTGCTGCCACCCCCAGATAACTAGACCCTTCTCTAAAGTCATTGAGCCGTGTGCGGTCCGCGTTGATGCCGTTCATAGCTTGGCATCTTGTAATAGCGCTAGTGGCGTCTCGTTTTCTTAGTGTGTTCACTGGCGCCACTACGTTTGCTCGCCTTGTCTGTCCGTGAGTGACAGCAGTAGCGCTTACCGATAGCACGTACTGTGGTACCATCTTTGGAGAAGCCTCTAGTATTTCCGGGTCGTCGTGTGTCGAGATAGTGAGTTTGGACAGTTTCTCTATAATGAACATTGGTCGTACGTGTACGTACCAGCCCTGTGTAAATAAGCCTTACGAAACAGAGTGGTGGTTTCTACCTGTAAGGAATTCATGTTGTGTCTTAATATTTAAATAAAGATAACAGTAACAGAAAGAAATACACAAGATGCCGCATTGTGAAGGTGTAAATCGGATATAATTTGATGCTTTAACTGAAAAGAAAATGTTCGACGAGAACGTGACTCGAGCATTGACGAGTCTGGCACAGCGCAGAGTTCATGCTATTTGTTCTTGGCCACGCTGGACGCAGTTACAGCGTTGCAGAGCCTCGTTTTTAAATCGCATGTCTGTTTGAGCCGTGTGCTGCTCGCGTTGATGCCGTTCATAGCTTGGAATCTTGTAATAGCCGTAGTGGCGTCTCGTTTTATTAGTATGTTCATTGGCGCCACTACGTTTGCTCGCCTTGTCTGTCCGTGAGTGGCAGCAGCAGCGCTTATCGATAACGCGTACTGTGGTACCATCTTTGGAGTGCTCTCTAGTAATTCCGGGTCGTCGTGTGTCGAGCTGCTTGTGTTGGGACGGAGCAGCAGTGAGGTCCGGACAGCCAGTACTCGCCCGACCGCCGGCGACACACATGCACTGTCCGACGGAAGGATTTAGTAGCGAGAGTGCACGACCACGTCAAGGACCGGATTCACCGAGTTTTAGATGAGTGGACAGTGATATTCGAGTAGTGCAACTTTCAGCTGTGTGTGTGTGTGTGTGTGTGTATGTGTGTGTGTGTGTGTGTGTGTGTGTGTGTGTGTCCGCCCGTCGAAGTGGCCTCAAGGTAATAAGTTGTCAGTCGACGATTTATACTGGGATCTTTCCCGTGCCTGGCTTGAGTGGGGACGACCGTTGGTTGGTCGTTCGGTCGGTCGTCGCAGCGGACGACACGAATTTGGTCTTCCAACTGCTTCTGGCTTTTCTGTGTTTGTGCCAACTTGTATTTCGTCCGTGTTGTTTCACAGTGACTGGTTTCATTATTGTGAGTTGTTGGTGGAGTGGTTTTCTCGGATCCATGTGTGTGTCTTGTAGTTTGAATGAGCAGTTATTTTAATGCTGTCTGCATACTCGATTTGGTGGGGGTCGGTTGGGTGGCGCAGCAGCGAGCTGGACCGTGCAGTGCCAGGGCAAGCCGGGCCTGCTGGCAGCGTGCTGCCACTGCCAGATCGAGGAGTCGTAGCTGCGAGAGCGACGACTTCGTTGCACACCGAACACTGGACGTTTAAGTAGAGTGAAGAGTTAACTGCTAACGCAGCCTCGACTATTCTGAGATCTCACCTTTGGTCGGTGAGCTGTTGCTCCCAGGGCCACTGAGCCTGGCGGCAACGAGTGGAGTTTTTCAAGGCAGTGAAATATTGCAGCCGTCTTTCTCTATTTGTTATTCATCATTGAATTTAATATTTTTCTTATTGGTGAAGTGCAACCAGCGGAATTTTCTGCCTTGTGGCCGCTAACGCCCTGGTTAACATACTTTACCGGCAGGGTACCTTTCCTCGTCGTGTTGATGTTGTCCAACACGGCGCGTAGTTCGACAACCTCTTGTATTGTACTGTGCATATTTTTGGGAGGTCTACCTTGGTTCTAGTGTTTCCTTCTGCCTTGGTTTTTTTCTGAAGACGTAGTGCTGTCTGTCTCTTCGCCCTTGCCTAAAAATATTCCATCGTTGTACCGGTGATCGGACGTTAGGCGGATTGGTTAGTTGGGCGGTCGGCGCCTAAGCTGCCCCTAGTTTGAGTGCAACTCTTGGCTGCCTGTCTCACCTTACTTTATATTTGAGTTACCTTCCCAGGCCAACCCTTGGAACACTTGCTGAGAACCGCTTGTCCTGATTCCTTAGATTGTGATGTTTATTTTAAGGATATTTGTAATTTTCTAATTATTGTTGGTGTGGCCTTCAGCCGAGCAATAATTTCACTTCTTTCATAATAAGGCCTTCAGCCGCGTTACAGTTTCTTTTAACACGAAGTATTTATCTTAATATGTGCTATTTGGAATTGTTCTTCTGACTTCTAATTCAGGCCTTCAGCCGTTTTTTGTTTGAAGTTGTTGTTGGTGGCCTTCGGCCCTAAAACTGTGCAATTTTTATTTTGTGATAGGGTCTTCAGCCGTCATGCAATCAATTGTGCTTTTTTAAGAAATTGTTTTAAAATTTTAATTTCTTTAAATAAAGTTTACGCATTTCTTGTGCAACCAAGACTAACTGATTACGGCCCCATCCACAACCGCAACCTTATCCCGCCCCCTCCTGAGAAACCAGCTTTCAGTCATCAAGGGGTTGAAACCCCACTGGACGTGGACCAACCCCTTCAAATTGTACTGCGACCGCAAGTTTTGCCTTTATGTACAAGATGGAATCAACAGGAAGCGTTTAAAAACATTCAACGAAATTTGAAAGTGATCCGCAGAAGCAAAACGTATTTATGCTTTATCAGCCCTTGTACTTCACTTCTTCCTGTGACGTCATCACAGGGGTATACGACATTGTCACATGTATGAATAAAATCGGTTCAGCAAACACCCTCGGTGCCACCAGCTCATCCTTGTTGAGCACTTGAAAGCTGCCTGCGCCACTCGGCTCAGTTTGTTGAAGAGGTTCCCAGCCTGCAGGCGCCTAGGATTTGTCAAGGGTTGTCACCGTAGAGATACTTTTTTATTAAAGTGCTCAACGAAGCAACGAATGTGCTTGGGTCCATACCCCACTCCTCTAATCACAGTACGTGATGGGGCGAAACATGGAGCTAGAAAAGCATAAACAATCTTAGCACTTTTGATCACGTTCAGATTTCGCAAAATGATTTTGAACGGTCTGCAGTGGTTCCACTATATACGCCGGAGCTAAATTTTTAGTCGCGCTGCGTTGCACATCCAATGGTTTTGCAGCCCCACGATGTCCTTAAAAAAAGGGGTGAATCGCACAGGGGGTATCGGCATGTCAAAGGTTGCCAAGACCATCGTTCTGTTCCACATCGCATTGATAACTCGTTTTCGATCGCGAAATGTTTGTAAATCAATGCCCCAAGGGAAAGAGTGGTTTCACTGACTCTCTTTACGCCACCTCCCGGTGCCTTTACGAGCGGCGGTGGGTCTGAAAAGTTTTCCTCGGCCACTCATAAGGAAACAGCATGATTTCAACACTTGGTGTCGCGGTTCTGACCTCCACCCCAGAGGCTTCAAGAGAATGAGTGAGCTAAGTAGGTGTTTGGCGACCTTCCCAACGTGTGATACGTCCACCTTGGCTTTGGGCAGAATAGTGATGCAGTTTAGTGCCACTGTGTCCTTACATGCACTTCTGAGCTCTGCCCTCTTCTTCGGATGTGTTGATACCTTGCTGTTTGAATGATCGCCGGACCCGAGGGTGACGTCGAAGGACGCCAAGCTTTTCCAACATTACAGAGGAAGCTTGTAGGTACGTTTCTGCACAATTTCAAAGTTATGCGTCGCAAATGAGACAGTTACAGGGTTTAAAAAAAGGGGACGCTATAATTCTTTTGCGCAGTGCACTTCGCGTTCTTTCGTGAAAAGATGGTTACAGAAACCACATATTTAGTTCTTTCTGACAGTTGCGAGAACAAGCCAAAAAGTTCATTTTTGAACTGGATGGAGCACCATTGCTTGGAAACTGCGTATAATAGTGTTTCGTAACAACGGTATGCCTCAACGTCGGATCGGCCGGAAGGGGCGTATGGTTTTCGACTGATTTCACTGTAAGTGATCTTTCGTGAAACATTCCAGCTATTTGCCTTCACTTGCAACAACTTTAAGTTAACTGCGAAAGGCGGAATAGCTACAGCAGTGAATGCAACAACTCAAGACATGCTCGCAAAAATATGGATGATTTGAACTGTTATGTTGATGTGTGTTGTGCGTCTAGTGAAGGGGACACTGAACATTGCAGAAATATAAATGAAACTATGTCCCTAAACGTCTTTCTATAAAGTGCCCCAAGCTTTCAGTTGCATCCGTGTAATAGATGTATACTTGTAAAACTGGACCGTTATTTTGAAAATAAAACCACTGTAGTGTGAAACGGAACGAAACTTTTGAAACACCTGTGCTTCCTCCTCGCTTTCAGAGATCCTCGCGGATGGTATACGGAAACCGCGCTCCAGTTAAGCACGAATCTTTCGTAATTTAAGGCCGTGGTTATCAAGCGAGATGAGGCAGGAAGTAATATTTTTCATGGCACGTCTTGGAACGTCCGTTCCTGGAATTTTACGATTGCCGTGCAGAGTGGCCGCCCGGTTTAAGGCGCCATGTCACGGATTGTGCGGTCCCTCCCGCCGGAGGTTCGAGTCCTCTCTCGGGCATGAGTGTGTGTGTCCGTTGTTCTTGGCATAAGTTAGATTAAGTAGCGTGTAAGTCTAGGGACCGATGACCTCAGCAGTTTGGTCCCTAATGAATTCACACGCACATTTTACGAGTTAGTCTTTACGGGACGCCCAGCGACTTTCTTGTAGCAGTTCCTAAAGGCATTTTATTATTACTGGTATCGCCTGTGATCGAAATTCAACCTATTGTATTTATAAAATATCGAAAATCAATTTTTATGTAATTAGAATTGATTCGTATCCAGATTCTTAGTTCTTCCTTAAACACTACGCAGGTTTTTATTTCTTTCCTGAACACTATGAGGAAAAGAACATCATGAACGACTACAACAGATGTCATTGAAGACGATTTATGAAAAAAAATGTATCTTAAAGTGGTGCACTCCACGCAAAACTGTGTCTGAAATTTTTGCCTCACGTGTCGCCGTAGTAAATGCCACACTGTAGCTACGAATATTATTTAAATAATTCTTTGCTTTCTCTTAATTTGTTAGATCAGTTGAAGTGAGTCCTTGACATAGGACGTTGAAAAATAAATGTTGTGTTAACAGCGGTAAATTAACTTTTCCCCTACGACAATACAATGAGAATGCCGTTGTATCACGTAAGGGAACCTCAGATACGAAATGTTTTGCATTTCAAAGTCTGGACCTTCAATTCATCAAACCGCAGTTATAAAACTTAAAATTATTTGGAATCACGTTCATCACACATTTAAATGTATCTCTTCATTCAAACAATAATAGAATTATCATTATCAATGTCCACATTATTCCTATTACTTGTGTCCCTCCACTTCTGTCTTTCAGTTCGGCCCGTTAGTGTTCCTCTTCGAGGCACAGCCTAAAACTAATATAGTTCCCATATAATAAGGGAGCAGTAGCTATTTAAAATGAAGACACTGATAATTAGGAACATTCTTCAAACTTTGTCGCAAGGGCTGCAAATGAACACGAAGTTAATTCCATTTCCTCTTAAACAAAAGTAAGCGAAAAAACGAAACCAATAAACATCATTACGTACAGTATTTTTTGGTACCATGGAGGTAAAAAAATTGGAGATTAGACTTCCCCAGTGGATGTCAAATTTACGAGCACTTTGATCATTTTACAAAAGCAAACCTTCTCACTTTATAGTACTTCCATTCCTCTATAAGATGGCATATGAACTAAATTTTAAATTTTAATGGCCCTTGATCTTTGTTCCTGTTTATCTTTCATATACACCTAATATTTCTTACTATGCACAATTATGTTCATGAATCTATCTGATAAGTACCTTGTACCAAATTTGATCTCCTGTATGATGGATGAATGAATAAATAAAACCAGTACTTGAATGGCATCCTAGTATTATTATTGGTTTATCACAAAGCTTGGTGTGCACTTATGCTCAACCCTCAAAATTAAATGCGACGGGCGTTTCATAGGACGTGGAGGACGCATAAATTGGCCAGCCCGTTCTCCTGATCTTACATCTCTGGACTTCTTTCTGTGGGGTACGTTAAAGGAGAATGTGTACCGTGATGTGCCTACAGCCCCAGAGGATATGAAACAACGTATTGTGGCAGCCTGCGGCGACATTACATCATATGTACTGCGGCGTGTACGACATTCATTACGCCAGAGATTGCAATTGTGTGCAGCAAATGATGGCCACCACATTGAACATCTATTGGCCTGACATGTCGGGACACACTCTATTCCACTCCGTAATTGAAAACGGAAACCACGTGTGTACGTGTACCTCACCCCTCATGGTAATATACATGTGCGTCAGTGAAAAAGACCAATAAAAAGGTGTTAGCATGTGGACGTAATGTGCTGTTCCAGTCTCTTCTGTACCTAAGGTCCATCACCGTTCCCTTTGGATCCCTACGTAATTCGGTGCTCTGCGATACATACGATCGAACAGCGGAGGAATGGTACTCAAGCGTCAACTTTAGGTTACAGTATCTCCGGATGTAATTAACATTTTACAATGCAATAAACGGCACTGATTACGTATTTGTTTATATGTTCAGATGTGCTAACAAAACTAACGGGGTTCCATTTAAAATAACGTAGGTTTGTGTTAAAAAACAACTTCCGTGCATTTTTTATGGTTTGTATTAACCAATTACACTAGCCCCTCTCCTCACGTTCGGTCTGTGGAATCGATTCGTCAGTATTTGATGTGGTTTACGAAATATATCCAGCGGTAACGTTAGGTGACTCACCCTGTATATATGAAACACCTGTTTAAGGAGCATGCACATGTTAAGAGGTTAGACTAACATTACGAAAGAAATGAGTTACATACATGTCGAAGCAAAGTATTCATTTACAGGTTAGAATTGCTTACTGGTGACATTTATTGAAATGCAAATTCCAGAAAGACACATTTATCCTTTTTGCTATTATTGGCCACACACTGAATGAAGCTTCGTAGATAAGGTTTTAAAGCCAGAATATGTGTAAACTACAACGACAATGACGCGCTGACAGTCTAATAAAACGAGAGCCCCGTTCTGCGTAGAGTTCTGTTCCGTTCTGTTCCGACATATCAACAATCTTTCACTTTGTTGGCATCTATAAATCATGATAGAATGCTTTGCTTACGTCTTTCCATATTGCACACGTTTATGGACTAAAAAAGAAAACGTAGCTTTTTTGCAAACGTGAACATTAAACGTAATGTGCATATGCTCGGAAAGTTGAAAATGTAAAAAGTAAGAATCAATGCCGGTAAACAAACAAGCTTTCTTTTCAGAGCTCTAGCTTCACCAGATATCGACGCAAACACAGTAAAAGAGAAGTTAAAAGGATTACAAAAGTATTCTTTTCATATCACGTACTCCTCTTCCCGGTTGCTAGAAATGTAATTATAAGTAAAAAGACAGTTACATTTACAGGGACAAACGCGTTCTTTTACTGGGTCAAATTCGCATTAAAGACTAGTAAAACTTCTGAAAATGCCTTCCTGACTCTATGTTATTAGCGTAAGCGTTGTAATATTTACTATTTAATATGTAACATTTACTATTTAAAACTTCCACCCCCCCCCACCCCCCCCCCCCACACACACACACACACAACAGAAATTACGAACAAAAAGCAATCAGAAACAGTCTTCATGTAAACAACATGCTGCTAATATTTTGGATCATCTAACATGGCGGCGGCGGCTTCTAAACAACACACGGTATAAGTCTGTATTGCCATGTCCCCTTATTTTTTACTTGCATGGTTGGCTCCCAAGGATTCGTTGCTAAGATGTTTTGTTTTCCACTGCTGACAGTATCAACGACATTAGAGTTTCGCCACTGCAGCTGCCCGATATGAGTCACAACAAACCAACCGTCTGCAACATTTAAGCTTGAACGTTCTAGAATGCGATTTCACGTAACATTGTTACGCTCTTGTGTCATTTCTGCTATAGCACCAGATCGGTACGCTAGGTGGAAGTTGGTAGCAGAAAGGTTAACGTTTCTCATGTGTGTATGACTACTTTCTTTTATCTTTCTTATATGTAGATCTATGGCAGAGTAACAATCAATATACCTTTCACGGGCCTCATTGTATAATTAATATTAAAAATCGGTACTTCAGTTTTAGATGCTCCGTATTAATATTAAGATCCCCGCGCCTTTGACGGAACAAACTCGTGATGGATTGCGCTCATCCGAGACTTTTTCTTCTGTGCATTCAAAACTGGTAAAGTCCCTAAACTGATTAGGAATGTACAACATGGGTTCCTGCTCCGGTGGTAGTACCTTAGTTAAAGTATTTCGAAGATTTGTAAGAGGGCAACACTGTTGTTGATAGCCAATCTACAATATTCTTAAAAAATACTTATTTTATACTACACATTTTTATAGTAGTAATAACCTCCGGTTCATATAATTATGCTTATAGGAAATGTACAATCTTCATAACTCTAGGGCTTACCAGGTTTACATACTTCAAGAGCTGCGCTCATTACCAGTGTACATCCTCTTTATGATCTCTTTCGATGAGTTCAACTACTATGTTGTTAGTTTCGTGAGATTAACTGGAACTTAAACATGTCAACGTGTCCCATTGGAAGGTTAGGCTCAACCTATCACTAGCCACTACAAAGGCAGAGTGGTGGAAGAATAGCACTTCCTTAATAAATCTTGGTTAACTGGCGCCGCGGGTAATACGTTATGTGATCAAAAGAATCCAGACACCTGGCTGAAAATGGCTTACAAGTTCGTGACGCCCCCTACCGGTAATGCTGTAATTCAATATGGTGTTGGCCCACCCTTAGCCGTGATGACAGTTTCCACTCTCTCAGTCATAAGTTCAATCAGGTACTGGAAGGTTTCTTCGCTGATAGATACCCATTCTTCACGGAGTGCTGCACTGACGAGAGGTATCGATGTCGGTCGGTGAGGCCTGGCACGAAATCGGCGTTCCAAAACATCTCAAAGGTACTCTGTAGGATTAAGATCAGGACTCTGTGCAGGCCAGTCCATTACAGGGATGTTATTGTCGTGTAACCACTCCGCCACAGGCCGTGCTTTATGAACAGGTGTTCGATCGTGTTGAAAGATGCAAGCGCCATCCCCGAATTGGTCTTCAACAGTGAGGAGCAAGAAGGTGCTTAAAACATCTGTGTAGGCCTTTGCTGTGATAGTGCCAGGCAAAACAGCAAGGGGTGCAAGCCCGCTCCATGAAAAACACGACCACACCATAACACCACCGCCTCCGAATTTTACTGTTGGCAGTACACGCGTAGGCAGATGACGTTCACCTGGCATTCGCCGTACCCACACCTTGCCATCGGATCGCCATATTGTGTACTGTGATTCGTCACTCCACACTAAGTTTTTCCACTGTTCAATCGTCGACTGTTTACGCTCCTTACACCATACGAGGCGTCGTTTGGCATTTACCAGCGTGATGTGTGGCTTATGAGCAGCCGCTCGACCATGAAATCCAAGTTTTCTCACCTCCCGTCTAACTATCATAGTACTTGCAGTGCACCCCAATGCAATTTGGAATTCCTGTGTGATGGTTTGGATAGATGTCTGCCTATCACACATTACGATTCTCTTCAATTGTCGGCGGTCTCTGTCAGCCAACAGGCGAGGTCGGCCTGTACGCTTTTGTGCTGTACGTGCCCCTTCACTTTTCCACTTCACTATCACATCGAAAACAGTGGATCTTGGGATATTTAGGAGTCATACGTGCAGACACATGACACAAGTAACACCCAGTCACCTGACCACGTTCGAAGTCCGTGAGTTCCGCGGAGCGCTCCACTCTGCTCTCACAATGTCTCATGACTACTGAGGTCGATGATATGGAGTATCAGGTAGAAGGTGGCAGCACAATGCACCTAATATGAAAAACGTCTGTTTTTGGGGTTGTCCGGATATTTTTGATGGCATAGTGTACCTTGTGAGAGTCTCTTATTAGAATTACAGTGGAGAATGCAACTGTATGTGAGACGAATGAGAACAAGCGATCATCAATACGACTCACAGAGTGAAAGTAGTAGCCATTCCTTTTAGGGGTGATAAGCGCAGAAGCTTCATCCTGGACTATCACAGCAGTTTCTGCAGTAGTTGCAGATAACAGATATCAAAGAGATCGGTATGGCACCTGCGATATTATCTGAATGTTTCGGAAGATTTTAACGCCTGCTATACTACGATGTGAAAATCTGAACAAGGAGCTACCACATTATCTTCACCCAACACCTTATCTCCTAAATATCTCATGATGGCTTACCCCAATTGCAACCCGGGCAGAGACTATTCTCATAAGATATCAAACAAGGAAAAAATACTGTTTACGGCGAGAAGAACGCTAAAGTAGTATGGGAAACTAGAAAAAGCAGAAAGTACAAATGGTAAGGATTCAGATATATGCAGTGGCCGAAATAGGATGATTGGAGAGTAGATCACAGAATTAATCAAATGGTTCAAATGGCTCTGAGCACTATGGTTCTTAACATCTACGGTCATCAGTCCCCTAGAACTTTGAACTACTTAAACCTAACTAACCTAAGGACATCACACAACACCCAGTCATCACGAGGCAGAGAAAATCCCTGACCCCGCCGGGAATCGAACCCGGGAACCCGGGCGTGGGATACGAGAACGCTACCGCACGACCACGAGCTGCGGACCAGAATTAATCATAAGGGATCATATAATGGCAGAGCAGGAGCAGAAATAAAAATAGAGACACAGACAAAGGTTTTGTCTGCTATAAGCAGAAACCAGTTGATGGTAGAAGTGAATGAGTTTTCAACAGGTACTATATTCGCGCTAACTTGCATGCCAACCAAATATGAGGAAGACAGTGAAATCGAATAATTTTGAGATATTATTAATGAGATCCCAAAATGAGTCAGAAGATGATAACATATTCGAAATGCGAAACTCAAACGCTATCATCGTAGAAGATAAGAAACAGAAATTAACGGGATAATTCAGTTTCGGCATGTGAAATGAATTGGGATGAAGATATAAGCAGTTATTTGTTGGGCACTATTTAGCAACTATAACGCAATTTTCAAGAACTTCTTGAGAAGGAAGTAGACTTCATATTGACTGCATTCCGGCAAAACAGAGATACAGGAATCATATTAAGAACTACAAGAGTCATCTAGGGGTCCATAGCCTAAAGAAATAGTAGTTGAAACTCAAGGAGTTAAAGAAGAAGTATAAGAACATTTGAAAGCAGCCAAGTTAGAGAGGTCAAAAAGTGATTTTACTCTGGAAGGACATATGACAAACGAACTAACATTTCAAGGAGTTTCTGCTATGGAAACCATACGGAACGCAATTTAAAGAGATATGATAAATGCAGCAGGAAGAACTGAAAAGGCGAAAAAGGCTGAAAGGAGGTAAACGTGGATAACTAATGAGATAAAGAAACGAAATGAAAGAAGGGGAATTAGAAGAGCAACAATGTAGGTTACTCGGAAATAAAATTAATGAAAATGTAGAAAAACTAAACAAACAGTGAGGAAGGTAAGACGTCTTGAGATATAGACAGAATTGAAAGAAGGTAACGTAGTGTTGCGTAGACTAATAAACGAAAACCTTCATGGAGTATAAAACAAGGAGCACCGTGATTACAGATGAAAAGCGTAATTGAGCAGTGAAAATAGATAATAAAGCGAGAAGGTGAAAACAGTTAACCAAAACAAATAAAGGTACATTAAAATTAGAACATGATGCAAGACGATGATACTCGTACTTCAGAATTAAAAAAAAAATTAAGACTCTTGAAATAAACACACGTATGGTGATGATGAAATATAGCGGAACTTTTATGGGTGTGCGGTCAAAGGGCGGTGCAAGTACGGCTACGTGACGCAGTTTTGTGTAATTTGGATAGTTCCATTCTGAAAAAAACTATAACATTTCCGAAGAAAAAAAGAGTAAATGTATATGAAAATTGACGCATAGTCAGGCTAGTTTGAAAGGCATCAAAAATTCCCAAAGAGTATTTTACAGCAAAATAAAAAGGAAAATTGAAAGCAGATTAGTTTTGTTGTAGGAGAACCAAGTTTAGCACTGCAGCTAATAACAGACGGCAGGTTTAGGAAAACAATAAAATATACATAGCTTTCGTCGATATCAAGAAGAATTTTGATAAACTGTAATGTAAAAAAAAATATTTTCATTCTTAGGCAGTGTGGTGTGAGGTACAGGGATAAAAGCCGTTGAGTTACGTAAACCATCATTACTTTTACCACAGCGACATCCATGAGGAGAACTGTGGTTTCTAGAAGGAGAGAATTAAAGAATATTAATTGAAACTGAAACTTATTTGCAGATTAAAACTGTGTGCCAGAGTGTGACACATATCAGGAAGCAAGTCTTACATCGACGATTTTTTTATTGGGTCCTCCATCAAAACTGTAGCAAGGTAGGCTCTGACCTAAATATCGCTGATCAGCACTTTTCAGTGTCAGCATTCCAGGAGGTGCACCATCAGCATTTCTGGCGTCAGCGTCCCAGTAACTGCACTCCCGCTATCTGAGGCCATTATGCTCGTTACATTCATGGTCACTGACCTCCCCTCCCCTCTCCCCCCCCCCCCCCCCCCTTACTCACCTTGCCCTCAGCTAACTGCATATCGATGACATCGTTGTACTCCTGGCCAAGAGTCGCAGGGCCCTGCTGTTCTTGGGCAATTTACTCAAGATCTGTGCTTGGTAATGAGAGGATCAGGGTGTGGATATTTGTTGTAATTGATAATAAATTCACTTTATTATTATTCTAATTATGCAAGTTTTATCATTTGTGGTCTGCATGCTGTATGAAAAGACCATCAGCAGCATAGTTGTCCTACATAAAAAAATTGTTGCAAATATTACCATATTTACGAGGCAATAAATTAATGACTACGTAGCATATTCTGAAAAAATGGCGATAAGTATTAACGTAATACACTTTGACATTACAGTATGTCTGTACTGCAATGAGACAATGGCAAATGACAGAAAAAAATGTTAGTTTTCTAGGAGAATTGTGTGTGTGTGTGGGTGGGTGGGTGGGTGGGTGGGTGAGTGAGTGGGTGGGTGGATGGGTTTGTGTATGTGTGTGTGTGTGTGTGTGTGTGTATGTGTGTGCGCGCACGCACGCACCTGTATGTGGGATGCTAACCCACCTAAAAATACAAGCCATCATTATAACAATTAACTGCTGCTTTCTAATTTTTATCTAAATTAACACAATTAACAGCGAAGTATTTGGCATCTTTTTGTAATTTGGTATGACTGTAGCTGATTTTTTACGCAAATACCCACTCTAAGTACGTGACTGAAACCAGTTATTCGAAGAAACGAGCCGCTAGAACTTTTGCACTGCCTCCATTCATACTTGTGTGCACATTTACAATAAATATTCAGGTGCTGAGAATAGGCGTGACGTATACTTAGTATCAGCGATGGCGACAGGAAGGCTGAGTTGCTGACGTCCGTATGTTAGAGGTCATACTACGACTTTGTAGTGCGTTTGTTTGGCGAAATATGACACGCATGTCGATTGTGCAGTAGCAAGCCCTGACTTGCAGGGTAAGCATTTATGCAAACCTCAGACTGTACTGAGAAAAGTACATATGAATTTCTTCTGAATTGGTGATATATGGGAGACTACAGAAGTACTAACTAGTTGAATAGGTACTTATGCAAGCCTCAGCTTGTCATGCCTCATCGAGACGGTGAAATACGAAACTGTAGATGGATTTTAATATGAGATCCGTCTACCAGCGGATTGGATACTGTATGTGAACGCACGAAAGTCTGGAAGCAAAGAGATGTGTGTCTTTTTTAATAACGAAACCTAAGAAGAAATATTTGAACATTTATTATAATTTTTCCGTATGCTTACACCAGTATTGGGACTTAAATGCTTGTTGAAGTCGTTGTATCTGTTTACTGTTCTTCACTCACAACGGTGCATTTCTCCCACCCATCCAGCAAGAGATGATTATTTAAAGCATAAATGCATTGTCATTACATAATGGCAAGCGTTCCAGTCCAGATAGGATACCAGTACCTTTCAGAGCATGCTGATGACATATGTCCGTATTTAATAATCAAATACAACCACTCCCTCGGTGTAAGACCTACAGCTAAGTGCTGGAGGGCTGTCCAGGTCGCATCAGTACACAAGAAATAAAACTCACCTATATGACACTATTTTGCAGTAAGATTTCGGAACATGCACTGTGTTCAAATATTATGAAATACCTTGAAGAAGACAACACTTGTTCAGAACGGATTCAAAAAATATCGTTCTTGTGACAATTCAGTCACATAAAGTCATGAGTGCTATCGATAGAAGACCTCATGGCATGTGAGCTGCATTAAACGCAAGGATATTTCAACATTTTTATCTTAGAGGATAATAAGAGAGTTTTTGGGTGCTGTGTTAGATTTTATTGTACCGGTACTCTCGAGTCTCCATCACAACAGATTTTGAGGTAATGGCATTGCAAAATGGCTTTATAGTGTGTGAAAGTGATGAGTTTTATTTCAGCGATGAAATCTAGTAAGATGTGTTGTCTTTATATTACCTTGTAAATGGTTAGTATGAGGGCAGGATATGCAGGAAGAGCAGTCTCGAAACAGCTGTGTTTTTAAATTGTCACGTCACATCATACATCATGTGCTAGCGAAGGACAGCAGTCAGCAGTGCACACACATACACACACACACACACACACACACACACACACACACACACACACACACACAATCTTCTGCAATGCATTTCAAAATTTTTTCGGTCAAATAAGTAATCGTGTATCAAAGACATGCTGCATAGAATCTTCGCTCGAATCATCAAATTAGATTGTGTGGAGACAAAATCGTTGGCGCTCCCTTGCTGAACTGATAATTTTGAAGTTACAAAATGCCCTGTCTTGTGGGAAACTAAGTTGGTACTTCTGATGACTTCTGCCTCTGAATGTCTCTAAACCACAGAGGCACCCTTCAGGTGGTGTCGTAGTCTTCAGTCTGAAGACTGCTTTGATGCAGCTCTCCATGCTACTCTGTCCTTTGCAAACCTCCTCGTCTCCTACATCCTTCTCAATCTGCTTACTTTATTCATCTCTTAGTCTCCCTCTACGCTTTTTGTCCCCAGATTTCCCTCCTATACTAAACTGGCGATTCCCTGATGTCTCAGAATGTCCCATCAACCGATCCCTTCTTTTGGTCAAATTATGTCACAAATTTCTTGTCTCCCAAATTCTATTCAGTCTCTCCTCATTAGTTACGTGATCTACCCATCTAATCTTCACCATTCTTCTGTAGTACCACATTTAGAAAGCCTCTGTTCTCTTTGTGTCTATACTGTTTATTGTCCATGTTCCACTTCCATACTTGGCTGCACTCCAGAAAAATACTTTCAGAATACACTTCCTAGCACTTAAATCTATATTCGATGTCAAGTAATTTCTCTTCTTCAGAAATGCTTTGCCAGTCTACAAGTTATACCTTCTCTACTTTGGCTACCGTCAATCTTTTGCTGCCCAAATAGCAAAAATCATCTACTACTTGAAGTGCCTCGTTTCCTAATCTAATTCCCCCAGTATAACCTAATTTAATTTGACTACATTCCATTGTCCTTGCCTTTCCTTTGTTTATGTTCATCTTATATCATCATTTCAAGACAATGTCCATTCCGTTCAACCGCTCTTCCAAGTCCTTTGCTGTCTATGAGAGAATTACGATGTCATCGTCCTACTTAGAAGTTTTTATTCCTTTTCCCTGAACTTTAATTCCTACTCCAAATTATTCTTTGGTTTCCTTTACTGCTTGTTCAACGTACAAATTGAATAATATCGAGGTTAGGCTACAGTCCTATCTCCCTCTCTTCTTAACCACTGCTTCCTTTTTATTGCCCCTCGACTCCTACAACTGCTCTCTGGTTTCTGAACACGTTGTTAATACCCTTTCTCTCCCTGTATTTTACCCATGATACCTTCAGAATTTCAAAGAGGGTATTCCAATCAACATTGTGAAAAGCTTTTTCTAAGTCTACAAATGCCATAAACGTAGGATTGTCTGTCCTTAACCTATCCCTCAGCCGGCCGCTGTGGACGAGCGGTTCTAGGCGCTTCAGACCAGAACCACAAAGCTGCTACGGTCGCAGGTTCGAATCCTGCCTCTGGCATGGATGTCCTTAGGTTAGTTAGGTTTAAGTAGTTCTACGTCTAGGGGACTGATGACCTCAGATGTTAAGTCCCATAGTGCTTAGGGCCATTTGAATCTATCCTCTAAGATAAGTTGGAGGGTCAGCATCGCGTCCCGTGTTCCTGCATTTCTCCCGAATTCAAACTGATCTTCCTCGAGGTCGGCTTCTACCACTTTTGCCATTCTTCTGTAGAGAATTCGTGTTAGTATTTTGCAAACATGATTTATTGAACTGATAGCTCGGTCATTTTCACACCTGTGAGTAACTGCTTTCTTTGGAATTTCAGTTCTTACATTCTTCTTCAAGTCTGAGGATATACATACATCTTGCATACCAGATAGATGAGTTTTGTCACGGGTGACTCTCCAAAGGCTATCAGTAGTCCTGACGAAATATCATTTACTCCCTGTGCCTTGTTTCAGTTTAAGTCTTTCACAGCTCTGTCAAATTCTTCTCGCGATATCTTGTCTCCCATGTCATCTTATACTACATCTACTTCCCTTTCCCTAGTACTGCCTTGAATTTCATCTCTGATGCATACGCTTCCAAATTTTAGCTTCTTTGCTTCGTACTGGTTTCTCATTTCAGCCCTTGATATTCACACGGCTGCTCTCTTTTTCCTCAAAGGCCTCTTTAATTTTCCTGTAGGTGGTATTTATCTTTCCCCTTAAGAAATATGCTTCCAAATCCTTATATTTGTCCTGTAGACATTCCTGCTAAGCCATTTTGCACTTCCTGTCAAATTCATTTTTTAAACATTTGTGTTCCCTGCTTCATTCGCAGCATTTTTATATTTTCTCCTTTCATCAGTTAAATTCAATATCTCTCGCGTTATGCAAGGGTTCCTACAAGGTCTTGCCTTTTTAACTATTTGTTCCTCTGCTGCCTTCACTATTATTCTTAAAGCTAATCATTCGTTTTCTATTGTATTCCTTTATCGTGTTCTAGTCAACCGTTGCCTAATGCTCCTTCTGAAACTCTCAGCAACCTCTGGGTCTTTTAACTAATTCAGATCCCATCTCCTTAATTTCCTACCATTTCCAGTTTCTACAGTTTTACTCTGCAGCTCATGACCAATAAATTGTGGTCAGAGTCCACATCTGCCCCCTAGAAATGTTTTACAATTAAAAACCTGGTTACTAAATTTCTGTCTTACCGTTATACAATCAATCTGAAACCTCCGATGTCTCCAGGTCTCTTCCACGTATACATAATTCTTTTATGTTTCTTAAACTAGGTGCTACCGGTGATAAAATTATGCTCTGTGGAAATCTTTACCTGGCGGCTTCCTCTTTTATTTATTTCCCCTAGTCCACATTCACCTGCTATTTTTCCTTCCCTTATTTTTCCTGCTATCGAATTCTAGTCCCCCATCACTTAAATTTTCGTTTCCCTTAATAATCTGAAGAATTTCTTTTATCTGGTCACACATTTCTTCAATCTATTCATCATCTGCGGAGTTAGTTGGCATATAAACTTGTACTACTGTGGTAGGTGCGGGCTTCATGTCCACCTTGGCTAAAATAATGCCTTCACAATGCAGTTCGTAGTAGATTAACCAAATTCCTATTTTCTTATTCATTATTAAACCTACTCCTGCATTATTCCTACTTGACTTTGTATTTATAATCGTATATTGGCCTGACCAGAACTCCTGTTTCTTCTGCCACCGAACTTCACTAGTTCTCACTATATCTAACTTCACCCAACCCATTTTCCTTTTAAATTTTCTAATCTATCTGCTCGATTAAGGGGTCTAACTTCCAGTCCGTAGAAGGCCAATTTTATTTCTGCTGATAATGACATAAGCCTGGGTAGTCCCAGAGCGGAGGTCCGAACGGGGGAATATTTTACCTCGGAATATGTTACCCAAGAGAACGCCATCATCATTTAACCATACAGTAGAGCTGCATGCCCTCGGCTGTAGTTTCTCCTTGCTTGCAGCCGTTGGCAGTACGGGCACAGCAAGGCCGCTTCAGTGATGTTACAAGGTCAGATCAGTCAGTCATCTAGACTGTTGCCCCTGCAACTACTGAAAAGGCTGCTGCCCCTCTTCAGGAACCACACGTTTCTCTGGTCTCCGAACAGACACCCCTCTGTTGTAGTTGCACGGCTGTGTGTATCTCTGAGGCACGCAAGCCTCCCCACCGACGTAAAGGCCCATGGTTCATGGGATGGGGGACTTTTCAGTTACACTACCATAAAATTTATATGCAACGGACTTGAAACATAAATGAAAAGATATTTGTCACGGTTTAGTGAAACTGAAGATGGCATAATGTATTTAATTGCAACACTACACTTCTTATTCCCTACACAGATAGATAAAGTTAATAAAGGTCAATAACAAATAGAATTCAGTTCAAAAACAGATTTATTTCCAAAAGATATGAATGACCTGGAACACAGCTCAACACAACACATCGTTTGTATTTATGTTCGTGTTCACAAACTGAAGTGTACTGACGTATCGACTATATTTATGTTCGTGTTCATAAACTGAAGGTTACTGATGTACAGTTGTCAAAGTTTAACAGAAGGCGGTAAATTGGCTCAGAAACTGACTGTAACAATGCTTAATGTAATCTGACAGTAACTTATATGATTGAGAGTGATAATGAACTGCTGACTGGAACGAACTACCATAGTGTACTTAAACTGGACAGCGACAAATGCTGCTGCGAGCGTGCGGTGCTGTGAGTGAAATTTACGCTAGACTCTCCCCTAGAGGCTAGAGTTGGCGGTGCGTGAGGCGTGGGCCTACTTGCTTGTGTGTCTGTGAATGGTTCGTCTGTGTGTCTCTTGACTAAAGAAGGCTGTGGCCGAGAGCTATATAAGAGTGTCTTGTAATTGTGTCTGTCTGAAACTTGACGTGTCTTCTTTACGGTAAGCAGCAATCTGTCTTTTCCTACATTGTTGATATTCCTACCTGGATTTTCCATTGTTTGATTTAATGATCACATAGGTTCACTCGTGAGTAAAGCAGGTGGTAGATTCGGTTTGTTGATATAATACTGGGGAAGTCCTATCAATCTGCAGAGGAGATTGTTTGCAAATCACTCTTGCAACTGATTCTAGAATACTTCTCAAGTGTGTGGAACCCGTAACGGACAGGACTAACGAGGGATATTGAACGAATCCAGAGAAGGGCAACACGAATGGTCAGAGATTCGTTTAATCCATGGGAGAGCGTCACAGAGATACTGAAGGAACTGAACTGGATGACTCTTGAAGATAGATGTCAACTATCCCCAGAAAAGCTGTTAACGAACTTTCAAGAACCAGCTATAAGTGATTAGAAATATACTGCAACTCCCTGCGTATCTCTCACATAGGGATTGTGAATATAAGGTTAGAATAATTATTACACGTACAGAGACATTCAAACAATCATTATTCCAACGCTCCATACGTGCACGGAACAACAAGAAACCGTAGTAACTGGTACAATGGGATGTAGCCTCTGCCATTCACCTCACGATGGTTTGCCGAGAACAGATGTAGAAGTGAAGTGGCATTGTAGAATGTTTTAATGTGACGTGATGGCCCGTGTGAAGTGCCCTTCAGTCTCTGTTCAACTTATTACACAAGATGTTTCAACCATGTATCACAAGACTGTATCTTCTGCCTACAGAAGACAGAAACTGAGGGTAACTTTTATCTTACCCACCGAAGCTAAAAGTCCGTCTGGGCCCCAGTTGGAAGTAACCAATTCATTTTGTTGCCGGTACGTGACTCCCTCGTACTGTATCGTTTATCGAATTGAGACACTGATGACACAACAACAAAACGCGTTTTGTGTACTGAGTTTCAACAGACAACATTCAGTTAGAACCAAGAGGCGAATTTTTTGTCGATAACATGGGAATACATCTTCTAAAGTTCAAAGCATTTCATAATGGCTTCAGCAGTTTCAAAACAGTGGTTGTTTAAGCAACAAGAAATTTCCAACATAATGGAACGCCTGTGAGAGTACTCCTTAACAATGAGCTCCGACAGTACAAGATCGTAAAGGACATACGGACCTTGCTTTGCACTATCGACCTCCAAAGTCGTCTGATATCACGATATGTGCTTTATTCTTTGTGGAGAGTTGAAAAGGACACGGTCTATGTGATGTTACTTCGCTTCCAACAATTCTGGGAGAACTTCAGCGCCGCAGGGCAACAGCAGTGAATGTAGGTAGCCACAGAAATGCCCGCAACAGTACGACCAATGTTTGGATTGTTATCGTGCATTTTCTGAGGAGGGACACTGAATATTTGTGAAAAATAAATGAAAACTTTGGTTAGAAAAGTATCTGTGTTAAGTTCTCAATACTTTCATGAACATTCATGCAACACATATAATCTTACAAAATTTAATATAAATGTGACATACAGCAAATGATTCTTTCTAAAATAAAACTCTGTAGCGCTATGTGTAAGTTAAAATTCACCCTCTGTTTCTCTCCTTTGTAAGTTAAAGCATTCCGTCTTCAGGCCACAAGTGGCCCATCGGGACCATCCGACCGCCGTGTCATGGGTGCGGATCGGAGGGGCGTGTGGTCAGCACACCGCTCTCCTGGTCGTTATGATGGTTTTTCTGTGACCGGAGCCGCTACTATTCGGTCGAGTAGCTCCTCAATTGGCATCAAGAAGCTGAGTGCACCCAGAAAAATGGCAACAACTCATGGCGGCCCC
This sequence comes from Schistocerca piceifrons, assembly GCF_021461385.2. NCBI lineage: Eukaryota > Metazoa > Arthropoda > Insecta > Orthoptera > Acrididae > Schistocerca > Schistocerca piceifrons. Next base: position 324,555,136 of record NC_060140.1, read on the forward strand.
GATGGTCACCCATCCAAGTGCCGGCCACACCCAGCGGAGCTTAACTTCGATGCTCTGACGGGAACGGGTGTATCCACTGCGGTAAGGCCGTCGCCTTGTAAGTTTGAATACCTGCTAAATATCCTTGAGACATACATGCTTCTGTCCGTAAATCAGAACGGATTTAGAAACCATCGCTCGTGTGAAACACGGCTTGCCCTTTTCTCACAACATATCCTGCGAAGCATGTACGGAAGCCAATAGACTAGATTTCCGGAAAACGTTTGACCCAGTCCAACACTGCAAACTGTTAACAAAGATCGGAGTATACAGAATGGGTTCCCAAATATTTATCTGCCTCGAAGACTTCTTAAGTAATAAAATCCAGTACTTTGCCCTGGACTCCATATGTTCATCAGAGACTATAGTGAGAAGTATCCCAGGAAGTGTGATAGAGCAAACCTCGTTCTCTGACTGATAGGTTGATTGCAAAATGTTCAGAAATGTTCAAATGTGTGTGAAATCTTATGGGACTTAACTGCTAAGGTCATCAGTCCCTAAGTTTACACACTACGTAAACCAAATTATCCTAAGGACAAACACACACACCCATGCCCGAGGGAGGACTCGAACCTCCGCCGGGACCAGCCGCGCAGTCCATGACTACTTGATTGCAAATGACGCTGTAGTGTATGGGGCAGAGTTGTCGTCGAGTGGCTGTAGGAGAATACATAATGACTTAGACAGAATTTCTAATTGGTGTGATGAATGGTAGCATGTTCTAAACGAAGAAAAATGTAACTTAAGACAGGTGAGTAGGAAAAACTTGGTGTGATGAATGGTAGCATGTTCTAAATGAAGAAAAATGTAACTTAAGACAGATGAGTAGGAAAAACAATCAAGTAACGTTCGACTACGTATTAGTGTTGTGTTGGCTGACACAGACACGTCGGTTAAATATCTATACGTAACGTCGCAAACTGTTATCAAATGGAAAGAGCATATGAGGATTGCGGTAGGGAAGGCGAGTGTTCGGCTTCGGTTTATTGGGAGAATTTTAGTAAAGTGTATCTCATCTATAAAGCAGACCGCTCGTAGAATACTTGTGCGACCCATTCTTGAGTACTGTTCGAGGTTTTGAACCCCCACCAGGTCGCATTAAAGGAAGACACAAACGCAATTCAGAAGAGTGCTGTTAGAATTGTTAGCGGTATCTTTGATGAACACGTGAGTGTTACAGATATGCTTCGTGAACTCAAATTCGAAACCCAGGACGGAAGACGACGTCCTTTCCGCAAAACACTATTAAGAAAATTTAGAGAACCGGCATCTGCGGCTGACCAGAGAATGATTCTGCAACGTCAACATATATTTCGCATAAAGACCGTGAAGACTAGATAAGAGGAATTAAGATTCGTACGGAGGCAAAGAGACTGTTGTTGAAACTTCCTGACAGATTACAACTGTGTGCCGGACCGAGAGTCGAACTCGGGACCTTTGCCTTTCACGGCTCAGTTGGTAGAGTACTTGCCCGCGAAAGGCAAAGGTCCCGAGTTCGACTCTCGGTCCGGCACACAGTTATAATCTGTCAGGAAGTTTCATATCAGCGCACACTCCGCTGCAGAGTGAAAATCTCATTCGAGACTCGTTTTTCCCTCGCTCTCTTTGCGGTTGGAACGCGAAGTATTAGTAGTGGTAGAAGGTAGCCTACGTTGTGCACCACTGTCATCTTTCGCCTTTCTTGTTGTAGTAGTGATTGGTGCGCGGGAATAACAACTGTTGGTGAACCACACAGTGGGCGACAAGGCTTCCGTCACGGATTGTTTGGATCCATGTATCGTGCTTTTTAAAAAACAAATAAAACAAATAAATAATTAAATTCTATACTTCCTCCATTAGTTCTGTCTCGTAAGATCCGAGTGCGGTGGCGCAATGGTTAGCACACTGGACTCGCATTCGGGAGGGCCACGGTTCAAACCCGTGTCCGGCCATCCTGATTTAGGTTTTCCGTGATTTCTCTAAATCGTTTCAGGCAAACGCGGGGATGTTTTCTTCGAAAGGGCACGGCCGATTTTCTTCCCCATTCCTCCCTCATCCGAGCTTGTGCTTCTTCTCTAATGACCACGTTGTCGACCGGACGTTAAACACCAATCTCCTCCCCCTGTCTCGTAAGAGTCCCAGACTGATGAGAACTATCCAAGTACGGGTCGAGTCAGTGTTTTATACGCTGCCTTCGTCCATTTTGCCGTGTACCCGGTGGTTATAGTTAAATGCAGCTAATCACAGAAGTCTAGTGTGGGCTGTAATTACCGAATGGCAGCGAAACTTGGCACATTGCTAATGCGTTAATTCGGAACGGATTTTAACTGAAAAAACCTGTTTAATTTTGGGCATCGAATGCAAGTCTGGTGATGTATACTGTCTCTAGGACGGCAATGACGTCCACACTGTCATCTGACAACCCATAACGGTCAATAATAAAATCAACATTATGCTTTTCTTATTTCTTCGACCTTTTCTGCTCACATCCCGTTCCTAATGCATTACATATGGATAATTTCTGTACGTCTTTCCTGCATTCACAGCGCCTGATCCGCACCTGGTGGCCAAAATTGGAACTAATTTCTGCCAGTGTAAATCGGTTCTGCATTAACGTAGGGTATCTGCATATCTACCATGTTTCACTGCTATACGATAATTACAGCGCACACTGGACTTCTGTCAGTAGTTGCACTTTATTTGTAACCACCTGGTATCTGTCACCTGCTTTATTGTAGCTGCTTTTTTGTGGTCGCTTTACTTTAATTATGTCCGTAAACATACTCCCAGATATGTAATGGATGTGACTGCTTCCAGTGCACGCACAGTACTTATGTAATCGTACAATAACGGATCCTTCTACCAATACGTTGAGGGTCAACTGCCAGTCACTGCGCTATGCACCGATCCTCTCCAAGAGTTACTGCAATTCTTTATACAACAGCATAATCCATTAACAGACTTCCAGCGTTATCCACTGGGTCATTCTATATATAGTTAATAGTATTGGTCCTAGCACACTGTCGTGGGGTTTCCCCCAAAGATACTTTTACATCTGAAGATTTCTCTCTCTTAAGACTGTTACTGTGCTCAACTTAAAGCTCTGCAACCCAAGTATGATATACAACAGGCTCTAGATACCGGCTCCCAGGTTGATGCCATCTTTCTCGACTTTCGAAAGGCGTTCGACTCAGTTCCGCTATGTCGCTTGCTACAAAAAGTGCTCACTGACGGTCTATCCAATGACATATGCGGTTGGATAGAAAGTTTTCTAACAGACAGGGATCAGTACGTCGTCCTGAACGGGGTAACTTCAACAGAAACAAGAGTAACTTCGGGTGTGCTCCAGGGCAGCGTAATAGGTCCTCTGCTTTTTACGATTTACATAAACGATCTGGTTGATGGTTCAAATGGCTCTGAGCGCTACGGGACTTAACATCTATGGTCATCAGTCTCCTAGAACTTAGAACTACTTAAACCTAACTAACCTAAGGACATCACACAACACGCAGTCATCACGAGGCTGAGAACTGGTTGATGGTATGCGACTGTTTGCCGATGATGCTGTAGTTTACAGCAAAGTAGTATCACATGAAAGTTGTGACCAAATCAATGAGGATTTGCTGAAAATAAATGCGTGGTGTAGTGACTGGCAGTTATCTCTCAATATTAGTAAGTGTAACCTACTGCGTATATCAAGGCAAAAATCCCCATTAATGTACGAGTACAAAATAAATGATCAGTCTTTTGTAGCGGTAACATCACTCAAGTATCTCGGTGTGACTATTCGAAATGATCTCAAATGCAATGATCAGATTACACAAGTACGGGGTAAGGCGAACTCTAGATTGCGGTTTATTCGTAGAATCCTGAAGCGATGCAGTCCTTCAACAGAGGAAATAGCTTAAAATACGTTAGTTCGTCCAGAATTGTTTGTCTGTATGGGCCCCTTACCAGTTTGGTCTGATTCAAGAGATTGAGAAGGTCCAAAGAAGAGCGGCAAGATTCGTGACTGGTACATTTAGCCATCGCGAGAGCGTTACAAATCTCATAGAAAGTTTGAAGTGGGACACACTTGCATATAGACGGCGCGCTAAGCAGAAGCGGCTGCTCACTAAATTCCGGAATCCAATCTTCACCGAGAATGTAGAGCATATATTATTACCACCAACATTCAAATCGCGTAATAATCATCATTCAAAGATAAGGGAAATAAGAGCTCGTACTGAGGCGTTCAGACAGTCGTTTTTCCCTCGCGCGATCCGCGAGTGGAATAGAGGGGGGTAAATATGACTTTGGCGCGAATTGTGCCCACCACCACACGCCGCTTGATGGCTAGCGGAGTATATATGTAGATGTATGTAGAAGTATAAGACTGGTCTGGTATTACGTACGTTCACACTTTGTTCATTAGAAGACAGTGTGGGACTGTATGCACACATTCCGGACGTCAACACGGTATCAGCCGAGTCGAGGCGCCGGTATCTGGCTCTCATAGACCAACAGAGAGAGCTGATTTTCCTATGACCGTTGTTTGCGGAATCCGTGTTTATTCCTTTAGAGGAGATTTTTGTCTGGAGGAAGGCCAGAAGGATCGGTTTGTAGGGCGCGCCTTGACTGGCGGACTTCCTTCACCCTGCGCTGGCGACCCAGATGCCGCAGGCAGCGGGGCCTGTCGTCCAGGGGTCGCCGCCTCGCCGGGCGGTCCACTTCGCGGCGCCTTTGAGCAGAAGAGACGCCGGCGCCCGGCGCCGCCTTGCCCCAGTTGCGGGGACGCGCCGGCCACGTGACGTCACAGAGGCGGCACGCCGGCCGTTGCGTAACAGGTGTCCCAGTCCCAGGCACCGACACAGAGCCACCCACTCCATCCCGGCGACGTGGCTTCCACTCTGACCTATACTACTTCATTCGAGAATCGTATGAGTCCAGGGCCAAGAATTCAGCAATTCCTGATTTGCTAACATGGAGAATTAGCCTCGGAGTATTTGTTCCTTTTCGTTTAATGTGTATTTGTTCATATATCTTTTGACCATCATATTTCTTATTGTGCACAGTTTTTTTTCTTTTTTTCTTTACATCAGTCGTTTGACTGGTTTGATGCGATGTAACAGTTACTGAAGTCCTAAAGTACTTGGTCAATGTACGGAGGCATGCTGAAAACAATGCCCTTCATTTTATTATGTGTCGTTGTTGTGGTCTTCAGTCCAGAGACTGCTTTGATGCCGCTCTCCATGCTATTCTATCCTGTGCAAGCTTCTTCATCTCCCAGTACCTACTGCAACCTACATCCTTCTGAATCTGTTTAATGTACTCATACCTTGGTCTCCCTCTACGATTTTTACCCTCCACGCTGCCCTCCATTACTAAATTGGGATCCCTTGATACCTCAGAATATGCCCTACCAACCGATCCCTTCTTCTAGTCAAGTTGTGCCACAAATTTCTCTTCTCTCCAATTCTATTCAACACCTCTTCATCAGTTATGTGATCTACCCATCTAATCTTCAGTATTCTTCTGTAGCACCAGATTTCGAAAGCTTCTATTCTCTTCTTGTCTAAACTATTTATCGTCCACGTTTCTCTTCCATACGTGGGTACACTCCATAGAAATACTTTCAGAAACGACTTCCTGATATTTAAATCTAAACTCAATGTCAACAAATTTCTCTTCTTCAGAAACGCTTTCCTTGCCATTGCCAGTCTACATTTTATATCCTCACTACTTAGACCATCATCAGTTATTCTGCTCCCCAAATAGCAAAACTCCTTTACTACTGAAGTGTCTCATTTCCTAATCTAATTCCGGCAGCATCACCCGATTTAATTCGACTGCATTCCATTATCCTCGTTTTGCTTTTGTTGATTTTCATCTTATATCCTCCTTTCAAGACTTTGTCGATTCCGCTCAACTGCTCTTCCAGGTCCTTTGCGGTCTCTGACAGAATTACAATGTTAGCGGCGAACCTCAAAGTTTTTATTTCTTCTCCATGGATTTTAATGTCTACTCCGAATTTTTCTTTTGTTTCCTTTACTGCTTGCTCAATATACAGATTGAATAACATCGGAGATAGGCTACAACCCTGTCTCGCTCCCTTCCCAACCACTGCTTCCCTTTCGTGCCCGACGACTCTTATAACTGCCATCTGATTTCTGTACAAATTGTAAATAGCCTTTCGCTCCCTGTATTTTACCCCAGCCACCTTCAGAATTTGAAAGAGAGTATTCCAGTCAACATTGTCAAATGCTTTCTCTAAGTCTACAAATGCTAGAAACGTAGGTTTGCCTTTCCTTAATCTATCTACTAAGATAAGTCGTAGGGTCACTATTGCCTCACGCGTTACAACATTTCTGCAGAATCCAAACTGATCTTCCCCGAGGTCGGCTTCTATCCGTTTTTCCATTCCTCTGTAAAGATTTCATATTAGTATTTTGCAGCAAGGGCTTATTAAACTGATAGTCCGGTAATTTTCACATCTGTCAACATCTGCTTTCTTTGGGATTGGAATTATTACATTCTTCTTGAAGTTTGAGGGTATTTCACCTGTCTCCTACATCTTGCTCAGCAGATGGTAGAGTTTCGTCAGGACTGGCTCTCCCAAGGCTGTCAGTAGTTCTAATGGAATGTTGTCTACTCCCGGGGCCTTGTTTCGACTCAGGTCTTTCAGTGCTCTGTCAAACTCTTCACGCAGTATCATATCTCCCATTTCATCTTCATCTACATTCTCTTCCATTTCTATAATATTGTCCTCAAGAACGTCGCCCTTGTATAGACCCTCTATTATGTGAAAAATCTTAAAATAAAACAAACCTTATTAGCACCCGTCTTCTTCATTTTTCATGTCTACCTATTTGCAGCCCTCTGCTATTAGAGGGCTACGAATTTTAGCATCTGAGGTAGCGGTGTGTAGCGTAAATATGTCGGTGCGTGAGAGAGCTTCGAATTCGAAGAGTTCGTCCACATATGGAACACCCTCTCCTTCATCCTGACAATGTCAGACCGCACACGAATGCCAGAAATGTTCAAACGTGTGTGAATTCCTAAGGAACCAAACTGCTGAGGTCAGCAGTCCCTAGACTTACACACAACTTAAAGCAACTTACGCTAAGAACAACACACACACACACACACACACACACACACACACACGCACACACACACACACACACATATGCCCGAGGGAGGACTCGAACTTCCGACGGGAGTGGCCGGGCAATCCGTGACATGACGCCTCCAACCGCGTGGCTCACACGAGTGCAGCAACATCTTCAACAGTACGACGCCTTGGACTCACTATCATCGAACATCCTCCATACAGTCCCGACTTGACCCCATCCGATGTTCATCGTTTCCAAAACTTAAACAACATCTTCTAGGACTTCACTTTGATAGTGGTGAAGCGGTGCAAAGGGGAGGTTGTGGCTCCGTCAACATAGTCAAATACACTATAGTGATACCAGCAACAAACCGGTCTTTTGTTAGGAGAAATGTGTTCTTAGCTGGGGTGACTGTATGGAGAAAGAAATATGTAGACTTGAAGAATAACGATGCAAAACGTTAATGAAATTTTTTTCATTTAAAAAGATTTTAACAATTTTCACGTAAAAGATTCGGAGGCATAATTTTTCAACACACCCTCGTATTCAAATTTCTGTCTTCCCCCTACATTTTTCACCTTCTACAGCTCCCACTAATATCATAGAAATTATTCCCTGATGTCTTATCACATTTGCTATCATCCTATCCCTTCTTCTTGTCAGCGTCTTCCTCCCGTTTCTTTCTTCGCCGATTCTCGGAGGTCTTTCTCATTTCTTATTTGATCAGACCACCTAACTACATTAATATCACATCTCAAATGCTTTGATTCTCTTCTGTTCCAGTATTCCCACAGTCCATGATTCACTACCATTCAATGCTGTACTCTAGACATATATTCTCAGACGCATTTTTATCAATGGTCAATATCTGATACTAGTTGACTTTCTTTGGTCAAAATTCGCCTCTTTGAAATTACACTACTGGCCATTAAAATTGCTACACCACGAAGATAACGTGCTACAGACGCGAAATTTAACCGACAGGAAGAAGATGCTGTGATATGCAAATGATTAGCTTTTCAGAGCATTCACACAAGGTTGGTACCGGTGGCGACACCTACAACGTGCTGACATGAGGAAAGTTTCTAACCGATTTCTCATACACAAACAGCAGTTGACCAGCGTTGCCTGGTGAAACGTTGTTATGATGCCTCGTGTAAGGAGGAGAAATGCGCACCATCATATATCCGACTTTGATAAAGGCCTATCGCGATTGCGGTTTATCGTATCGCGACATTGCTGCTCGCGTTGGTCTAGATCCAATGACTGTTCGCAGAATATGGAACCGGTGGGTTCAGGAGGGTAATACGGAACGCCGTGCTGGATCCCAACGGCCTCGTATCACTAGCAGTCGAGATGACAGGCATCTTATCCGCATGGCCGTAACGGATCGTGCAGCACGTCCCGATCCCTGAGTCAACAGATGGTGACGTTTGCAAGACAACAACCATCTGCACGAACAGTTCGACGACGTTTGCAGCAGCATGGACTAGCAGCTCGGAGACCATGGCTGCGGTTACTCTTGACGCTGCATCACAGACAGGAGCGCCTGCGATGGTGTACTCAACGACGAACCAGGGTGCACGAATGGCAAAACGTCATTTTTTCAGATGAATCCTGGTTCCGTTTACAGCATCATGATGGTCGTATCCGTGTTTGGCGACATCGCGGTGAACGCACATTGCAAGTGTGTATTCGTCATCGTTATACTGGCGTATCACCCGGCGTGATGGTATGGGGTGCCATTGGTTACACGTCTCGGTCACCTCTTGTTCGCATTGACAGCACTTGGAACAGTGGACGTTACATTTCAGATTTGTTACGACCCGTAGCTCTACCCTTCATTCGATCCCTGCGAAACCCTACATTTTAGCAGGATAATGCACGGCCGCATGTTGCAGGTCCTGTATGGGCCTTTCTACATACAGAAAATGTTCGACTGCTTCCCTGGCCAGCACATTCTCCAGATCTCTCACCAACTGAAAACGTCTCTTATCTGGTGGCCGAGCAACTAGCTCTTCAGAATACGGCAGTCACTACTCTTGATGAACTGTGGCATCCTGTTGAAGCTGCACGGGCAGCTGTACCTGTACACGCCATCCAAGCTCTGTTTGACTTAATGGCCAGGCTTATCAAGGCCAGAGGTGGTTGTTCTGGGTAGTGATTTCTCAGGATCTATTCACGCAAATTGCGTGACAATGTAATCACATGTCAGTTCTAGTATAATATATTTGTCCAATGAATACTCGTTTATCATCTAAATTTCTTCTTGGTGTAGCAATTATAATGGCCAGTAGTGTACTTGTCCGATTTTTATATCCTTGTGTAGTCCGTCATGTGTACAAATACACTCCTGGAAATTGAAATAAGAACACCGTGAATTCATTGTCCCAGGAAGGGGAAACTTTATTGACACATTCCTGGAGTCAGATACATCACATGATCACACTGACAGAACCACAGGCACATAGACACAGGCAACAGAGCATGCACAATGTCGGCACTAGTACAGTGTATATCCACCTTTCGCAGCAATGCAGGCTGCTATTCTCCCATGGAGACGATCGTAGAGATGCTGGATGTAGTCCTGTGGAACGGCTTGCCATGCCATTTCCACCTGGCGCCTCAGTTGGACCAGCGTTCGTGCTGGACGTGCAGACCGCGTGAGACGACGCTTCATTCAGTCCCAAACATGCTCAATGGGGGACAGATCCAGAGATCTTGCTGGCCAGGGTAGTTGACTTACACCTTCTAGAGCACGTTGGGTGGCACGGGATACATGCGGACGTGCATTGTCCTGTTGGAACAGCAATTTCCCTTGCCGGTCTAGGAATGGTAGAACGATGGGTTCGAAGACAGTTTGGATGTACCGTGCACTATTCAGTGTCCCCTCGACGATCACCGGTGGTGTACGGCCAGTGTAGGAGATCGCTCCCCACACCATGAAGCCGGGTGTTGGCCCTGTGTGCCTCGGTCGTATGCAGTCCTGATTGTGGCGCTCACCTGCACGGCGCCAAACACGCATACGACCATCATTGGCACCAAGGCAGAAGCGACTCTCATCGCTGAAGACGACACGTCTCCATTCGTCCCTCCATTCACGCCTGTCGCGACACCACTGGAGGCGGGCTGCACGATGTTGGGGCGTGAGCGGAAGACGGCCTAATGGTGTGCGGGACCGTAGCCCAGCTTCATGGAGACGGTTGCGAATGGTCCTCGCCGATACCCCAGGAGCAACAGTGTCCCTAATTTGCTGGGAAGTGGCGGTGCGGTCCCCTACGGCACTGCGTAGGATCCTACGGTCTTGGCGTGCATCCGTGCGTCGCTGCGGTCCGGTCCCAGGTCGACGGGCACGTGCACCTTCCGCCGACCACTGGCGACAACATCGATGTACTGTGGAGACCTCACGCCCCACGTGTTGAGCAATTCGGCGGTACGTCCACCCGGCCTCCCGCATGCCCACTATACGCCCTCGCTCAAAGTCCGTCAACTGCACATACGGTTCACGTCCACGCTGTCGCGGCATGCTACCAGTGTTAAAGACTGCGATGGAGCTCCGTATGCGACGGCAAACTGGCTGACACTGACGGCGGCGGTGCACAAATGCTGCGCAGCTAGCGCCATTCGACGGCCAACACCGCGGTTCCTGGTGTGTCCGCTGTGCCGTGCGTATGATCATTGCTTGTACAGCCCTCTCGCAGTGTCCGGAGCAAGTATGGTGGGTCTGACACACCGGTGTCAATGTGTTCTTTTTTCCATTTCCTGGAGTGTATAATGAAGAAAGCCGTCGTCTTGGCATGGTGTATTAAGACTGCTGGCGTCGAACATTAATACGGGTCTATTCAAAGTGGTGCGATAGTAAAAAGCTGGTCGTCAGTAGGGCGAATATTCAATTTAAACTACGGATTTTGGAACTGGAACCATAAGGAAAGTTACGTACATGTTTTCTTAGTCGCTGACACCATACTCTTGCGACCTGATATAGTAAATGCCATTCTCATTCTAATTTAAAATTCTATAGTAGAAGCCTAAACAAACTGGAGATTACAGACAAATATATTTACAACTGGCTGAGAAACACAAGCATTCCCCGGGTATTCATTTGCCAATTTTCTGTTAGAAATGAAAACAAAAAAGATCTGTGTTTGTAGTGAAGTATCGAAAAAATGTCATTTCCATGTATTTATGAAAACACCATTGAAATTATGAAACAGTCGCACAAAGAAATAAGCATAATGTACAAATGTGTAAGTACAGTATAGAAATTAACAAACATGATCTCGGAGAGTTTCTGTGCGCTGGGTGCAACTGCTTCGCGTGTATGCCACGAGACTTTGTAAACGTCTCCATGGCAACGCTTTCTTCAAAGCTTTATAGATATCTACCGTTTCGCCTAAAGCCTCTTGCGCTGTGCAGTTGTAAGCTGTCAAAAGTGTTGCCAGATGTCGCGGATTTCCTTAAGCTGATTCGAGTGTATGCCACGTTTATTCTCGTATCTCAGTGTTTATTACATCATATCTCCAGAATTATGTGTTATAGAATGACTTGTTACATTCAGCGGCATATGCGGATATTGTCAGTGAAATATGTGAATAGCAAAGAAGTGTGTGTGAGTGAAATCTTATGGGACTTAACTGCTAAGGCCATCAGTCCCTCAGCTTACACACTACTTAACCTAAATTATCCTAAGGACAAAGACACACACACACCTCCGCCGGGACCAGCCGCACAGTCCATGACTGCAGCGTCCCAGACCGCTCGGCTAATCCCGCGCGGCAGCAAAGAAGTAATAAATTTAAACGCCATGGATGATGCGGATGTTTTTCACGCATCAGTGTTTATTACGCCTTATCTCCTGATATATGTATCATTCAGCGGTATATCTGGATACTGCCTGCGAAATTTATTGCGAATACAGTTAGTAGCACCGAAGTAATACATCTGAAAGCTACGCACTATACGGAAGTTTTTCACTCACCTCATCATTTATGACGTCATATCTCCTGAACTATGATAGTTAGGTGGTTCTTACCCGCACAGTAAGTGTCGCCTGCCGGGACGCTATAGATGGTATCTGTACCAATATCGCCCGCATCTCGTGGTCGTGCGATAGCGTTCTCGCTTCCCACGCCCGGGTTCCCGGGTTCGATTCCCGGGGGGGTCAGGGATTTTCTCTGCCTCGTGATGGCTGGGTGTTGTGTGATGTCCTTAGGTTAGTTAGGTTTAAGTAGTTCTAAGTTCTAGGGGACTGATGACAATAGATGTTAAGTCCCATAGTGCTCAGAGCCATTTGAACCATTTTGTACCAATATTGGTTGAAATCAGTCGAGCATTTTAGAAGGAAATGTGGAAAAAACACACATACATTTTATAATATACGAGGTGAGTCACCTAACGTTACTACTGGAAACACCTCCCAAACCACAACAAAAACTTCAATTCCACAGACCGAAAGTGAGGACAGGGGTTGGTGGAACTGGTGAATACAAACCAGTGAGAACTTATGCTTTTTAAAATGGAAACCTGTTATTATTCTTGGCAAAATTGAAAATAGAGCCGGCCGCAGTGGCCGTGCGGTTCTAGGCGCTACAATCTGGAACCGAGTGACCGCTACGGTCGCAGGTTAGAATCCTGCCTCGGGCATGGATGTATGTGACGTCCTTAGGTTAGTTAGGTTTAATTAGTTCTAAGTTCTAGGTGACTGATGACCCCAGAAGTTAAGTCGCATAGTACTCAGAGCCATTTTTTTTAAAAATAGAAACAAATACTTAATCAATGCCGTTTGTTACATTGTAAAATGTTAAGTACATCCGGAGTAATTTGTAACGTAAGTTTGTCGCTTGAAACCTCAGACGTTCAGTCCCGTGTTGCAACAAACAAGATATGTAGGGGTATGTTTACGAAGACTACTATGTTTACGAGTTTTGCTGTCTCAGTGTCTGCATGTAGCGCTTGCTGAATTAATCCTAGTACTCAAAATAGCTGTAGTACACCGTGTTACCAGACATCTGTGATAGCGTACCGTACACAAATAAGAACAGAAGTACGCACAGTAGGAACGTGAGAAGGTCGCAAGTACAACAGTGTGTGGTGTACTGTAAGAACTGTGAAAATGGTTTATTCTAACTCTGAAAAGGCAGAGATGATACTCATTTATGGCGAGTGTAGACAAAATGCAGCTGCAGCCTGCAGGTTGTATGCAAAAAGATACCCGGACAGAGATCATCCAACACGCCACACATTTGAAAACATCTATAAACAGTTGTATGCAACAGATATGGTCGTAATACGCAAACGGATCCGTAACAAATCTAACACAGGAGAAGGAGGTGTAGTTGGTGTGTTAATTGCTGTTGCCGTGAACCCGCACATGAATTCACGTGACATCGCTAGAGGCAGTGCAATGACTCAAAGTAGTGTAATGCGCATACTTCATCGTCACAAATTTCACACGTATCATGTGTCGCTGCATCAGCAATTACATGCAGATGACTTCAATAATCCAGTGAATTTCCGTCAATGGGCACTAACAGTGAATGCGTTACAGGTCTACCTGTTTACCGATGAAGCGGATTTCACAATCCACGGCGCAGTGAATTTACGAAACATGCATAACTGGTCCGTGGACAACCCTCGCTAGCTTCGACAGATAGAGCGACAGCGACCGTGGAATATAAATTTATGTTGCGAAGTAATTGGCGACCATCTCATTGCTCCTCACTTCACTGAAGACATCCAAAGAGTTGCAAACTACATAGAAGTTCTACAAAATGATCTGCGAAAATTAATACAAAATGTCCCGCTGGAAACGCGTAGACATGTTTGGTATCAACATGATGATGCTGTTGCACATTCTGCAGTGAACACTAGGCTGACCCGTGACAGAATGTTCGACGGGCGTTTCAAAGGACATGGCGGACGCATGAATTGGCCAGCCCGTTTCCCTGATCTTACACCTTTAGACTTCTTTCTGTGGGGTACGTTAAAGGAGAATGTGTACCGTGATGTGGCTACAACCCCAGAGGTTGTGAAATATCGTACTGAGGCAACCTGTGGCAACGTTACACCAAATGTACTTCGTCGCCGGCCAGAGTGGCCGTGCGGTTCTGGGCGCTACAGTCTGGAACCGCGTGACCGCTACGGTCGCAGGTTCGAATCCTGCCTCGGGCATGGATGTGTGTGATGTCCTTAGGTTAGTTAGGTTTAAGTAGTTCTAAGTTCTAGGGGACTGATGACCACAGCAGTTAAGTCCCATAGTGCTCAGAGCCATTTGAACCATTTTTTGTACTGCGTCGTGTAAGACATTCATTACGCGGTAGATTGCAGATGTGTGTAGCAAATGATGGGCACCACTTTGAACATTTACTAGCCTGAAATGTCAGGACACACTCTTTTACATTCTGTAATTGAAAACAAAAAACAAATTTGTAAGTTTAACTACATTGTCATGTTAATGTACATTTTCTTCTAACAAATCAGTGTCATACAATATTCTTCAGAGAAAATAACTAATAAAAATGTTAGCATGTGGACATAAGGTGCTGTGCATGTCTCTTCTGTATCTACGTTACATCACTGTTCTTTTTGTATCCCTAATTAATTCGGTTCTCTCCGCTACACGCGACTGAAATGCTGAGGAGTCACTCAAGCGTCAACCTTACGTTACAATTAACTCTGGATGTAATTAACAGTTTACAATGTCAGAAACGGCATTGATTAAGTATTTTTTTCCATTTTCAGTTGTGCTAAAAATAATAACAGGTTTCCATTTAAAAAAACATAAGTATGTGTTGCAAGTTATACTTTCGTGTATTTCTCAGTGGTTTGTGTTAACCATTTACACAAGCCCCTCTCCTCACTTTCGGTCTGCGGAATTGGTCATTCAGTGTTTGCTGTGGTTTGGGAGGTGTTTACAATGGTAATGTTAGGTGACTCCCTCTGGATTTGGTTTAAGGGCCACCACCTGCCGTAGCTTTAGAGTCAAGTGTGGCGCCGGTGTGTGTTCATGCACGCTGCAACCTGCCGGTCGCATAGAGAACCATCGAGGTGATGTCCGATATCAGCCAACGAAACAAAACAGTCATAAGGAGGATTACCAATATTCGTCTTTCCATTTGCGAACAAAAAAGGGGAAAGTGGTACCATAAAGTGTATTCTACATCTACATCTACATTTATACTCCGCAAGCCACCCAACGGACCGAGCGAGGTGGCGCAGTGGTTAGCACACTGGACTCGCATTCGGGAGGACGACGGTTCAATCCCGTCTCCGGCCATCCTGATTTAGGTTTTCCGTGATTTCCCTAAATCGTTTCAGGCAAATGCCGGGATGGTTCCTTTGAAAGGGCACGGCCGATTTCCTTCCCAATCCTTCCCTAACCCGAGCTTGCGCTCCGTCTCTAATGACCTCGTTGTCGGCGGGACGTTAAACACTAACCACCACCACCACCAACACCCGACGGTGTGTGGCGGAGGGCACTTTACGTGCCACTGTCATTACCTCCCTTTCCTGTTCCAGTCGCGTATAATTCGCGGGAAGAACGACTGTCTGAAAGCCTCCGTTCGCGCTCTATTCTCCCTAATTTTACATTCGTGATCCCCTCGGGAGGTATAAGTAGGGGGAAGCAATATATTCGATACCTCATCCAGAAACGCACCCTCTCGAAACCTGGCGAGCAAGCTACACCGCGATGCAGAGCGCCTCTCTTGCAGAGTCTGCTACTTGAGTTTGTTAAACATCTCCGTAACGCTATCACGGTTACCAAATAACCCTGTGACGAAACGCGCCGCTCTTCTTTGGATCTTCTCTATCTCCCCCGTCAACCCGATCTGGTACGGATCCCACACTGATGAGCAATACTCAAGTATAGGTCGAACGAGTGTTTTGTAAGCCACCTCCTTTGTTGATGGACTACATTTTCTAAGGACTCTCCCAATGAATCTCAACCTGGTACCCGCCTTACCAACAATTAATTTTATATGATCATTCCACTTCAAATCGTTCCGCACGCATACTCCCAGATATTTTACAGAAGTAACTGCTACCAGTGTTTGTTCCGCTATCATATAATCATACAATAAATGATCCTTCTTTCTATGTATTCGCAATATATTACATTTGTCTGTGTTAAGGGTCAGTTGCTACTCCCTGCACCAAGTGCCTATCCGCTGCAGATCTTCCTGCATTTCGCTACAATTTTCTAATGCTGCAACTTCTCTGTATACTACAGCATCATCCGCGAAAAGCCGCATGGAACTTCCGACACTATCTACTAGGTCATTTATATATATTGTGAAAAGCAGTGGTCCCATAACACTCCCCTGTGGCACGCCAGAGGTTACTTTAACGTCTGTAGACGTCTCTCCATTGATAACAACATGCTGTGTTCTGTTTGCTAAAAACTCTTCAATCCAGCCACACAGCTGGTCTGATATTCCGTAGGCTCTTACTTTGTTTATCAGGCGACAGTGCAGAACTGTATCGAACGCCTTCCGGAAGTCAAGAAAAATAGCATCTACCTGGGAGCCTGTATCTAATATTTTCTGGGTCTCAAGAACAAATAAAGCGAGTTGGGTCTCACACGATCGCTGTTTCCGGAATCCATGTTGATTCCTACATAGTAGATTCTGGGTTTCCAAAAACGACATGATACTCGAGCAAAAAACATGTTCTAAAATTCTACAACAGATCGACGTCAGAGATATAGGTCTATAGTTTTGCGCATCTGCTCGACGACCCTTCTTGAAGACTGGGACTACCTGTGCTCTTTTCCAATCATTTGGAACCTTCCGTTCCTCTAGAGACTTGCGGTACACGGCTGTTAGAAGGGGGGCAAGTTCTTTCGCGTACTCCGAATTGGTATCCCGTCGGGTCCAGTGGACTTTCCTCTGTTGAGTGATTCCAGTTGCTTTTCTATTCCTTGGACACTTATTTCCATGTCAGCCATTTTTTCGTTTGTGCGAGGATTTAGAGAAGGAACTGCAGAGCGGTCTTCCTCTGCGAAACAGCTTTGGAAAGAGGTGTTTAGTATTTCAACTTTACGCGTGTCATCCTCTGTTTCAATGCCTTCATCATCCCGGAGTGTCTGGATATGCTGTTTCGAGCCACTTACTGATTTAAGGTAAGACCAGAACTTCCTAGGATTTTCTGTCAAGTCGGTGCGTAGAATTTTACTTTCGAATTCACTGAACGCTTCACGCATAGCCCTCCTTACGCTAACTTTGACATCGTTTAGCTTCTGTTTGTCTGAGAGATTTTGGCTGCGTTTAAACTTGGAGTGAAGCTCTCTTTCCTTTCGCAGTGGTTTCCTAACTTTGTTGTTGTACCACGGTGGGTTTTTCCCGTCCCTCACAGTTTTACTCGGCACATACCTGTCTAAAACGCATTTTACGATTGCCTTGAACTTTTTCCATAAACACTCAACATTGTAAGTGTCGGAACAGAAAGTTTCGTTTTGATTAGTTCAAAATGGTTCAAATGGCTCTGAGCACTATGGGACTCAACTGCTGAGGTCATTAGTCCCCTAGAACTTAGAACTAGTTAAACCTAACTAACCTAAGGACATCACAAACACCCATGCCCGAGGCAGGATTCGAACCTGCGACCGTAGCGGTCTTGCGGTTCCAGACTGCAGCGCCTTTAACCGCACGGCCACTTCGGCCGGCCGTTTTGATTAGTATATAGTGTCGATGTGAATGTACACTATCTAATTAAAGGCGTCCAGGCAGTTATTTGTGGACGTTAATATGGAGTGTGCCCATCCTTCGCCTTTATGACGGTTCGAACTATGCTGGTGTCACTTTCCTGAAGAAGTCTGAATGTACGAGTATGTGCAGAAGTGGCAACCCATTGTTCCTCAAGAGCTGAAACCAATGAAAAGAATGATGTTGGACGTTGGAGTCTGAAGAGAAGTCGACGTTGTAGCTCATCCCAAAGGTGTTCCATTGTGTCCAGGTCGGAATTCTGAACAGGGCAGTCCATTTCAGGCATTTTCTTATTCGCAAACCATTCGTTCATAGACGCTGCTTTATGACAGGGTGCACTGTCACGCTCATACAAACAATCATTACCTGTGAACAGTTCCAGTACTGCACGCAGTAAATACTTCTGTAAAATGTATTCGTATCCTTCAACACTTAGAGTGTTTTCAAGCGCGGTGGAAGGACCACACCAAAACCAGGAGGAAACCCCCATAGCGTAACATTACCTCCTTTGTAGGTCATCGTTGGGACTACACTTTATGGCAGGTAACATTCTTCAGGCATTAGCCAAACTCAAGCCGTTCCACTGGATTGCCACAGCTTAGTGTGTTTCATCGCTCCAAGTCGCTCACTTTCAGTTATAAAGTGCCGAGTGGTGTCTCTCTTTTCACCACCTCAAGCATCGCTTAACATTGATTACAGAAATACTCGGCTTATTTGGAATTGTTCGACCGTTGTACGTCATTCGTTTCAACTCACTACGCTCACTCATTGTGATATCTGGGCTGCTGATAGCACTTTGGAAAGCACGAATGATTCCTTCCGCTGATTTCATGCAATTTTTACAACCACCCTCGTCAATCCTTGACGGTCCTTGTCTGCCAGTAGATGAGGCCTCTCTAATCTTGGTTTAGCTGTGGTTATTGCTTCGCGGTTTCCACATCACAGTCATGTAACCAAAGTCGACATCAGCAGCTTTAGAAGCATGGAAGGGTGTCTGATGTATTTGTTACTCAGATGACATCTAGCGACTAGTCCATGTTCGAAGTCACTGAGTTCTCCTAATCGACCCATTCTGCTGTTACTGCTTCCCTACAGACCCAGTATACTGGTGTGTCTGCTTGTCGTCATACATACTAGTCAATTCCACACTACTTACGAGTGTCCCGATACTTTTGAACAGATAGTGTAGACGTAGATTCATGGTTTTTCATGGCATTATAGAGGGTTTACCGACTCAGTGCTGGTTTTTTACCTAAGATTATCTACCTGTGGCACATTACCTACAGAAGGATTTAACTTTGGAACCAGTTTTGCATAATTAACTTGGACGCCAAACGCATCATGAAAAAACTCTTCCTCCACTACCCATTCAGTCTCCCTCCTCACTGCTATCGACTGGCACCCCTCCCAGTTTTAGCCCCACCCACATTTCACCCCTGTTCCCTCCCCCCCTCCCCAGTTTACCTCCTCCTATCTATATTGACTATAATGATTTGTTCTTGTCTTCCCTCCCTTCATTTCTTGTGGACGTGAACACAGCTGTGTACAAAAATAACCTTAGAGATTTATGCAACACCCATGGTGTACATGCATCTTGTAGTGTTTTTTTGTTTTAAATGGATTATATACACACCACAAAAAACGTTTTGCATCACCATGGTTCCCAGAACTCATAACGATAGACGTTGACTGTGGATATTGTATCACAGACACGGTCTCTTGGATTGTTCAGAGATGTCACTAAACCCACCCAAAGATGTAAACAACCATGCATGAGCAGCGCCTATTAGACGGAGGGAGTCCGACAGACGATCAGTTCCAGTCATTCCATCATGGAGCAGGTACACGGCTCGTGTTGTCTGTAGTTCAACCATGCCTAGACGGTCAGTACCGCCGTTCGCTCGCGTCCGCATTGTTACTTTGTGCCAGGAAGGGATCTCAACACAGGAAGTGTACAGGCGTCTCAGAGTGAACCAAAGCGATGATTTTCGGACTTGAAGGAGATACGGAAGCACAGGAACTGTCGTTGAAATGCCTCGCTCAGGCCGCCCAAGGGCTACTACTGCAGTGGATGTCCGCTACCTACGGATTATGGCTCGCAGGAACCCCGACACCAGCGCCACCATGTTGAATAATGCTTTTCGTGGAGCCACAGGACGTCTTGTTGCGACTCAAACTGTGCGGAATAGGCTGCATGATACGCAACTTCACTCCCGATATCCATGGCGAGGTCCATCTTTGCAACCACGACAACATGTAGCGCGGTACAGATGGGCCCAACAACATGCTGACAGGACCGCTCAGGATTGGCATCACGTTCTCTTCACCGATGAGTGTCGCATATGCCTTCAACCAGACAATAGTCGGAGACGTGTTTGGAGGCAACCCAGTTTGGCTGAACGCCTTAGACACACTGTCGAGCAAGTGCAGCATGGTGGAGGTTCCCTGTTGTTTTGGGGTGGCATTATGAGGGCCAACGTACGCCGATGATGGTACTGGAAGGCACCGTAACGGCTGTGTGATGCGTGAATGCCATCCTCCGATCGATAGTGCAACCATGTCGGCAGATTATTGGGAAGGCATTCGTCTTCATGGACGATAATTCGCGCCCCCATCGAGGAATTCGTCTTCAGAATAACGACGTCGCTCGACTAGAGTGGCCAGCATGTTCTGCAGACATGAACCCTATCGAACATGCCTAGAATAGATTGAAAAGGGCTGTTTATGGATGACGTGACCCATCAGCCACTCAGATATTTACGCCGAATCGCCGTTGAGGAGTGGGACAGTCTGGAACAACAATGGCTTGATGAATGTGTGGATAGTATGCCACGACGAATAGAGGCATGCATCAATGCAAGAGGACGTGCTACTAGGTATGAGAGGTACTGGTATGTACAACAGTCTGGACCACCACCTGTGAAGGTCTCGCTGTATGGTGGTACAACATGCAATGTGTGGTTTTCATGAGCAATAGAAAGGGCGGAAATAATGTTTATGTTGATCTCTATTCCAATTTTCTATACATGTTCCGGAACTCTTGGAACCGAGATGATGCAGAGCTTTTTTGATATGTGAACAATTCAGTTATGTTAATGTTGTCTCAATGAGAAGCCCCAAGCTGTAGACATTGTTTGTAATGAGGCTGCGGCCACGTGACTCATGAACAGTCACCAAGTTTCTACCTGCAGTACTTTCTGATACCCATGTACGTCGTATGAAGATCTCTGCGATCTGTTAATTAACATTGTACAGTAATTTTACTGCACTACCCTTTTTTGCAATTGCAGTCTGACACATGCCTTGTAAATAATTTTAAATGTGGAATGTACACTGGTTTCCAAAATTAAAGCAACAAACTACTATTTCTTCTCCTGTGTTTAATTCACGATATATCATACAAAATGTCAACAGATGTCAGTGCGACCGTGTTCTGCACGGAATATGGCACGAGCAACCACGTCAACGATAACCTCAGGGCACTATCAAACGGGGTAGTGTTTGCCGTGTAGCCCAAATTCACAGTTTCTGTGTACATAGTAATAGATTGTGCTGTATGGAACAGTGGAGACGCCTACCAGACTTTCTGCGGTGGAGCGACATAGGAAGAATGGAAGCAGGACAGTGACAAACTGACATGGCCCGGTAACTTAACGTGAATCGTTCTGTTGTTTTTCGGATGTCGTGACAGTTCATAGACACCGGAACCGTATCCCGAAGACCAGATCAAGGCCGACCGCGTGTGACATCAGAAAGAGAGGAGTGTTATTTGACTGCCTTAGTACTGCACGACAACTGGCGTAAGTCTTCGCAGCACCCACTGAACGTGTTGTAGCGAGGCAAACGTCGTGCAGAAGGCTTCAGTAGTGTGGCCTTTATTGTCGGAGACCTGCTGTATGTGTATCTCTGACGCGTCTTCACAGAGGGATACGTCTAGAGTGGAATCGTCAACATGCCACCTGGACGCCCGAAAGTGGGCCAATTTTATTTTCACAAATGAGTCCCGATTTGGTCTGGAGAGCGATTTTCGACCGATCGGCATCCGGAGGGAACGTGGAGCACGATTTCGGGGCACAAAAATTTGTGGAAAGAGATCGATATCGAAGAGGGTCCCTAATGGTGTGAGCAGAGATATGTTGATCATTAGAACACCTCTTAATGAACTTAAACGGTTGAATCGGCAAGGTTTAACTGCTGTCAGGTATTCTGACGATGTCTTGGGCGCTCATGTGGGGTATTTGCGAGGTTCTGAGGGCTCCGACTTCTTATTGATGGACGATAATGCTCAACCGCTATCCAAGACTTGCGAGCAGCTCTGCGGGCAGAATGGGCGTTATTGCCTCAGCATGAGATTGATGACATCATTTATCGCGTGCCCCATCGTTGTCAGGCCCGTACTGCTGCCAGGGGTGTTAACACCGCATACTGAGCACATTAACCAGTTGTTGAAATGTGTGTCTAAATCTGTTAAGTTGGAAAAACGATGAATATAATTGTCTTCCGTTATGCATGTTGCATACTGTTTATACTGTTTTATGACAAAATAAAAACAACTTTGCAAAATTTCTGTTTGTTGCTTTAATTTTGGACAGCAGCGTATTATGAGCTTGGTATTGACTATATATGTCATATTGAATGTTTCGCCATAAGTAGAGCCATCTATGGTTTGTGATGTAACTGTGTTTAGCAATTTTCTTCATAATCAAAGCGCTTTGTCGATTTGTATTGTAAATCTACTTTATTTTTATAATGCAAATACTTGTAAGACATATGTAAAGATAGTTTATCAGTCTTACGATCACTTCTTTTATATTTTATATATTTTCTATGCGCAGGTGTACAGGTATTTGACAGATGTATCGCTGCCCAAGCTCCCTCTTGTGAATGACTTGAATTAATACCATGTAACATTACGATTAGTTAGCAATTGGCAGTGGCACACAGCATCTGATGACGCATGTAGCCATATGTCAGTTTTGTCAACAGTATTTTAGCATGAAGATTATTTATATTTTTAAAATTTGGGAAGATTTGTATAAGTTCTGCAGTGTCATTGTAACATTAGAGTAACCATTACCTGTTTATGATACCTTGTATATATTTCTTTGTAGCCTTCGAAATTGATGCACTCGAAATGCGTAAGACAGTTTTCACCCAATTAAAAAAAAAAAAAAAAAGCTGAGACAAGCCAAGTTTCAAGTCAAAAAATCGCCACGACATCTAATACTGCGTCTCTGCAGACTGTAAGGAATGATACTTCTAAGTCCTACAGCGTCAAAATTACGACATTTCCACCAATAATTTCCTTTTTAAAAACGAAAAATTTGTCATCTATCACAAAGCATTATCGGCGCTACCTACACATTCTGTATGGGGTGCTACTTTGATACATCCTGTAGGGAGATCTGTACTGGCACTAATTAGAAGTAGACCAGGTCACTGTTACAAAACTCATCTTCCAGGCTAATCCGGAAGCTCATCTACGAGGCTAATACGGAAAGTAAAGTTCAAGAATTTTTTGAAGTGCAAAACAAAAAAAAAAATAAATAAATAAAAAAAATAATGGAATTTATTTTAATAAAATTTACATGCATTGTACTATAAGTCTCGCATTAGTTTTCCACACGATCACCATTTACCTCAACAGATTTTGCCATCCAAGGGACGAGTTTTTCGATTCCTGTGTCATAGACGTCTCCCACCGCCTTTTTCAGCCAGTTCTTCACCTCGATTTTCACCTGGTCGTCGTCGGAAAAGTGTTTCCCACGAATGTGTTCCTCCAGTTTAGTAAACAGATGATTGTCACTAGGTGCGAGATCGGGTCTGTGAGGGGGTGGCTTAAAACATCCCAACCAAACGAGGTCAACAACTCTTATGTTGCATGAGCGGAGTGCGGACGTACGTTGTCGTAGAGACAGACTCCAGCTGCCAGCATCCCACGACGTCTGTTTTGTATGGCTCTGCAAAGTTTCTTCATGGCCTCAAAATATCTTGCGGCATTTATTGTTTCACCTCCTTCCAAAAAATCAACGAACAGGTTCCCTCTTCCGTCCCAAAACACTGCCACCATGATTCTCCTCGCTGTTTGCCTGAGTTTCGAATTTTTTGGCTGAAGGAGAATGCGTATGGCGCCACTGCACTGATTGTCGTTTGCTCTGTGGAGTATGCTGATAAGCCCAAGTTTCATCTCCTGTCACTATAGAATCGAGAAAAGCTTCGCCTTCAGTCTCAATACGGTCAAGAAATTCGCGAACGCCGCTGACTCTGTTCATTTTGTGTGCTTCGGTAAGCATGGTGGGCACCCATCGAGCACACAACTCGCGATAATTTAGTCGATCAGTTACAATTTCATGAACGATAGTTCTTGAAATGTTTGCACAAACTGCACGCTGGTTGTCACCTGTCGAACGGCGATCAGAGAGATATTCTTCAATTTTCTGCCCCACATCATCAGTCATAACAGACAGCAATCCGCGTCTTCATCGTGCATTTCCGTCCTTCTCAATTTACGTCCTTCCAGAATTGAAATTCCGTACCCATTTCGTCCTCTCCGTAAACTAAAACATTTTCGCGATGAATTGCGGCGGCGTTCATGCCCTTATGATTTAGGTAGGGAGTTACAGCGCGCACTTCGCACTTGGCACGATTCGGAGTGAGAACGCTAATTGCTCTCAGTCACCACAACATTAATCAACAAACTACTGTCCAGCCATCCTGATTTAGGTTTTCCGTGATTTCCCTAAATCGCTCCAGGCAGATTTGGGATGGTTCCTTTGAAAGGGCACGGCCGACTTCCTTCCCTGATCCGATGAGACCGATGACCTCGCTGTTTGGTCTCCTCTCCCAAACAACCCAACCCAAACCACCCAAACCAACAAACTACTGATTCTGGGGAATGCTTGTTCCTTCCGCTGGCTTCCCACTATACGGCAGTGGTACGACTTCCTCCACGGACTTCCATCACTGCCTCGTAACCTTAAGCCGTCGACACACGGACCGTGCTGTCGAACGTTAACGTTGAGCGTTCCAAGTTCAACGTGCTGCTGAACGCTCAGGAACGCTGCGACTTGTGCATACGGTACGTGGGCCCCAACGTGGCATACGCGATCGCAACGCACTCCAGCGGCAGTTGAGGGATGTTTCTAGTTCGTAAATCACACAGTTTACTCAACGGGCCAGCATAAAATTCCCACGTTAGCTCTATTAAAACGCACATTTCCTCCATCGTCCACGAAAAGGAAAGTACTATGTCCAATCAATAAGGACACAGGCTTATAAAACTTCCATTGCAAACAGTGCGGTACAAATTTGGAATACTTCTCCGCATAAGAATAATAAATAATGTTTATTATTTCATCATTTCCAGATTTTAGTAAAACCTCAAGTCAGTCTTACTTGATCACTGTTCCTACCCAGTAGCAGAATCTTTGCAACTTATGAATTACGAAGCGTAAAAGAAAAGGAGCAAAATACTTTTATACAAGTAGCGCAAGCTGTCTAGTAGATTAAGCCAATCGAACAGTCACCCCTCAAAAAAAGGTGAACTTATATTTGCATAACATCAAATATTATAGTGTATACTTATATTAAACTAATAATAAAGTATCAGAACCAAATAAAATCGCGAATGTTAGGGAAAAAAATCTGGAAGTATCTAGACACGAACCACCGCCCCGACAGTCATTTCATTACTAGTCAGTGATTCTACTCATTACGCTCAACCAACAACAAATCCTTCGCTCCAATGATAGTATCTTATTCCACGTTGGGAACCTCAATCGTAGATAATTACTAACTGAAATTTAATTTTAACAAATTGTACCAAGAACAATGCGTTTTGGGTGGATCTTCAGTGTGCCGGTGCCTTCAAATAGCCTACTCTCATAATACGCAAGTTACAATAACTCTTTTGCAACGAATATGATGTTTCTCATTATTTTATTGGAACGGATCATACAGTTAACAATGGGTTTTCCAGTGATTCTCAATTTGCTGGCGCTCAGAAACGGCATATATACATATAGGCTTGAAATGAATGGCAATATGGCGCCTCACAACTCTGTACTGAAGAGAGACGGCGTGCGTGTGATGTAGCGGGCGTTGTGCCATCTCATTGGTCAACGGTCAGACGCACGCTCAGAATATCTGACATACCAGATATTGCTCTGCACGTTCGGTAAGACTCCCGAACGTGCTGTTCCACTCTATGACGTCAGAATCGCGGCACGCTCAACGCTCAACGTTCGGAAGCACGGTCCGTGTGCCGACGGCTTTAGTTTCGAGATAACCCTCGTACATTAGCACACAAACCAATATTTTACACCACGGCATAGTCACATATTTTAAAGACAGTTACTGCAATATTCCTGAGCATTGCCCTTTCTTCGCGCAGGAAAGGTAGTACTAAAGAGGAGCCTGGAAGTGGCGCTGCCGAGGCGAACGCTGGAGTGACGCCGTCGGCCGCGTGCCGTATCTTTCCGGCCGCGTTACAAATGCGCGCCGGCCTGCTCGGGGCAGATAAATATGACAGCAGGAATCCCCATTTCTCGGCACATAACCGGCGCGGTGGCGCCTGCCCCGCCTTCCGAGAAGCGGCCGTGGCGAATATCTGATACGGCGAGCCGCGGCGGCCGAGGTCTGCTTTTTCCCGCGTCCGCACACAGTCGCCTCTGTCAGCGTCCTCGTCCAGCGCGCCGGCTTCCCGGCACCCTGCTTGTCCGAGGCGCCAGCAACAGTCCGGGGCTCTCAGGGGTCGCCTCGGTAAAGCGTTGACGCCACCTAAAGTGATCCGTAATTAAAAAAATTACTAGATGCGAGCAGTACTGGCGCTCGGAGAGTTCCGTACAATCCAATCATGCATATAGACAGTTCATCCAATCCGGGAATCGAGTGTGTTGGTCGTTTTCGCCTGTTACCGGCTTCGACGCTGGCAACATATCGGCACCATGCAATCCCGGATTGTCGAGAATATGTAAATCGAAGGGGGATCATTGCTGTCAGCTGCAGCGGGACGTTAAACGGAGTCAGCGGCGACGGAGCGTCACCTATACGCAGTACCTGTCCATTACACTCTCGTTCGCCACTCAGGGATTCTCACCTATGATAGGTGGCGCTTGGTGGGAATGGGGATCGGTGGTGAGCCCTGCCGAGATAATCAGTGCAGCTACGATAACGCTGTGCCCCGGATGGCGCTGTGGTTACCGCACCTGCCTAGTAAGCAGGAGGTCCCGGGTTCGAAACCCGGTCCGGTACACATTGTCACTCGTCGCCGCTGACTCCGTTTAATGTCCCGCTGCAGTTGACAGCAGTGATCCGCCTTCAGTTTATACATAATATTTCGCTCTTGCGGATTCTGCGTGCTGTCTGTTCTTTCGGACAGACGCCACGCATTCACGTGTTTTATCGTCTAGAATGCTTTTATTTTAATAATATGCGACATAAAATCATACAGAAGGCAGGTGACCATTATTATAATAATCAGGATTTCTCCATTCAGGCTGACTGGGTCGCAATGGTGAAACTCAAACAGCAGGAACGGTTTCACTGTTCACATGATGGGTTTCTGATTGTATCCGTAATTAGTTTTCGAGGAGCGAATTCTGCACGTAGATACGGCGTTTCGAGTTGTATGGCCGAGCGGAGTGGTCGCGCGGTTTGAGGCGTCCTGTCACGGACTGCGCGGCCCCTCCCCCCGGAGGTTCGAGTCCTCCCTCGGGCATGGGTGTGTGCGTTGTTCTTAGCATAAGTTTGTTTAAGTAGTGTTTAATTCTAGGGACCGATGACCTCAGCAGTTTGGTCCCTTTAGGAATTCACATACATTTGAACATTTGATTTGAACACGTTGTATGTGGAACAAACATTCACAGACTAGTCCGATAACAAATGGCAAAATAAATATAAATGTGTGATAAAAGTACAAATTAACAATTGTCGAATTTTTTTCCTTTGGCTGTTCTGCGAGTCCTTGCTTTTTGCTAAATTTCATGATTCAAGGCCAACAGGAAGTATCATACAGGTTTTAACGGGTGAGTTTCCGAGTATCAAAACATGTGACAATAATGGCCGTTATCTTTTGACTGCATTGACTTACAGAGGCTGCAACTTTTTACACTGCTAAGGGACCGTAGGCCTTAGTTTATGATATAAATTTCCACAAGATACCTCTGCCCGTTCCTCAGAAAACGGTTTTGAAACGCCTGCGCTAGCAGGACGGTGGTAGCGCGCTGGGTTGGCAGGACAGAGCGAACTAGATTGTGGAAAGTGGCCAAAATATGTTGCTGTTAGTTTCACTCAACATACAAACTTTATTCAACACACAATATTACAACAAGGATGCAAAACACTCAAAACTTTAATCGACGTCCTTTGATTAACCTTAGATCGGCTGGAGGCCACACTCAAAATTCAAGATACAAGCAAAAAAATGAAATACAAAGTTCTTCTGGAGGTTTCACCCAAGAATATTTTCTAATTATTCAATCTAAATATGCTGAAGGCCTTAGCAATTCAATTTTAATGGAAATTGGCTGGAGGCCGCATATTAGGCAATAAGAAGAGTTTCAGTCAAAATGCAGAAGGCCTTATCTTAAAACAAAGCACAACAATCTTATGGTGGTGGTGGTTGTTGGGATGTTTAAGGGGGACTAAACAGCTAAGGTCATCAGTCCCCCACAATCTTATGCCTTAAGGGCAAGACAAGAACATTAATTTAAGAGACATTAAAACTCGGCTGAAGGCCACACATCAACCAAATAACTAAAATCCAAACAGGAAAATTACTACATAACACACAATGAACGGCGCTCAGAAGTTTCCAAGGCTGGGCCTGGGATTGTAACACTAACGCCCGTTTAGGTGAGACAGGCAGCCTGCCCGATGACTTCTTAATCTGATGGCAACCCAACCGATAGATAGCTCACCGACCAATCAACAAGATCAGTTCCGCTCCACGCAACCAGCAAAATGACCACAAGATTTCAATAAACGACACACAGAATATTGGCGCCCACAACGACCAACAACACCTCAGCTGTGGAACTACACGCCGCGCTGGACAGCAACAACACGAGGAGAAAAATACACTGCCACAAGACAGAAGATACCGCCGGTAAACTTCAGTAACAGGGAATAAATCAACTTACGTTAAACTCCACAGGAAGACGGCTGGAACCACAGCCTGACACGTTGTTGCTCGCGGGAATGCCCCAAAATGCAACAACCAGGATCAAACGAAGAAATGTCAACAGTTGAGGCTCGATAGTAGGTTAAGTGAGGACTCAACTTTCACGTCCAAGATGGGTGGGCGACGAAATTCGTAGCACTCGCAAGCAGCACCTCACACTCCGACCGCGCGTGCAGACGCTCCGGCCCGAATCCGCGCGACGGGGACTTCCTTGCCGCTCCACGCCAACCGACCGACTGCCCAGGCCCGGAAACGGTGAAAGGACCGAATATGCGTCGGCCGATGAGACGACCAACCGAACGATCACCCAACGGTCGTCCCGCCTATATAAGACAAAAAGTGTCTGGCGCAGTTGTTAAATCGGTTACTGCTGCTACAGTGGCAGGCCACCAAGATTTAAGTGAGTCTGAACGTGGTGCTATAGTCGGCGCACGAGCAATGGGACACAGCATCTTCGCGGTAGCGATAAAGTGCGGATTTTCCCATACCATTATTTCGGGAGTGGTCTTGGGGTGGCGTCTTTCATTAGTAATCAAAACGTCTTGGGTCACGGGTTTGAATCCCGTCGCTGCTTAAATTTTGATTAATAATCAGCATTGACGGCCAAAGACTTCCGGCATAAGAAGTCACCCTCATTCTGCCAAGGGCCTTGTCAAAGAGGGTGGAGGGGTGGCCTGAGGTTCAGCTAACTCTCTTGTCCCGTCCCTATAGGTGGAGGAATCAACAAAGATCAACGCAATGAGGATGTAGAAGGCAATGGAAACCACTGCATTAAAGACACGTAACATGTGTCCACAGGACACCTCCCTCCGGTGGGGGATTACCAAATAGAAGGTGACCATGAGAAAAAGAGCGAATAATCAACGAAAGGATAACGCTCTAGCGAGATGGAATTTCAGAAGCTTGAACGTGATAGGGAAACTAGAAAATCTGGAAAGGGAAATGAAAATGCTTAATCTAGATATAGTAGGGGTCAGTGAAGTGGAAAGAAGACAAGTATTTATGGTCAGATGAGTACAGGGTAATGTCAACAGCAGTATAACGGGAGTAGGATTTGTTATGAGTAGGAAGGTAGGGCAGAGAGTGTGTTACTGTGAACAGTTCAACGATAGGGTTGTTCTTGTCAGAATCGACAGCAAACCAACAGTGACAATGATAGTTCAGGTGTACATGCCGACGTCGCAAGATGAAGATGAAGAGATAGAAAAAGTGTATGAGGATATTTAATGGGTAACACAGTATGTAAATGGAGATAAAAATCTAATAGTCGTGGGGGACTGGAATACGGTTGTGGGGGAAGGACTAGAAGGAAAGGTTACAAGAGAATATCTAGAGGAGAACGATTAATTGAGTTCTTTAATAAACTTCAGTTAGTAGTAGCGAACACTCTGTTCAGGAGTCACAAGAGGAGGATAAGTACTTGGTACAGGCCGGATGCTACCGGAAGATTTCAGTTAGATTACATCATGGTCAGACAGAGATCCCGAAATCAGATACTGGGTTGTAAGGCGTACCCAGGAGCAGATACAGACTCAGATCACAATATAGTAGTGATGAAGAGTAGGCTGAAGTTCAAGACATTAGTCAGGAAGAATCAATACGCAAAGATGTGGGATATGGAAGTACCAAGAATAACGAGATACCCTTGAAGTTCTCTAAGGGTATACTTACAGCAGTAAGGAATAGCTTTGTAGGCAGGGCAGTTGAAGAGGAATGTACCTCCCTAAAAAGGGCGATAACAGAATTTGGGAAGGAAAACAAAGATACAAAGAAGGTAACTGCGAAGAAACCATGGGTAACAGAATAAATACTTCAATTGATCGATGAAAGGAGGACGTACAAAAATGTCCCGGGAGACTCAGGAATATAGAAATACAAGTCGCTGAGGAATGAAATAAATAGGAAGTGCAGGGAAGCTAAGGCGAAATAGCTGCACGAAAAATGTGAAGAAATCGAAAAAGAAATGGTTGTCGGTAGGACTGACTCAGCATACAGAAAAGGCAAATCAACCTTCGGCGACTTTAAAAGCAAGGGTGATAACATTAACAGTGCAACGGAAATTCCACTGTTAAATGCAGACGAGAGAGCGGGTAGGTGGAAAGAATACATTGAAAGCCTCTATGAGGGGGAAGATTTGTCTAATGTGATAGAAGAAGATACAGGAGTCAATTTAGAAGGCATAGGGGACCCAGTATTTGACTCAGAATTTGAAAGAGCTTTAGAGGACTTAAGATCAAATAAGGTAGAAGGGATGGATAACATTCCATCAGAATTTCTTTAATCGTTGAGGGAAGTGCCAACAAAACGTCTATTCACGTTGGTGTGTAGAATATATGAGTCTGGTGACGTACCATCTGACTTTCGGAAAAACATCATCCACAGAATTCCGAAGACAGCAAGAGCTGACAAGGGCGAGAATTATCTCATAATCAACTTAACAGCTCATGCATAGAAGTCGCAGACACGTATAATATACAGAAGAATGGAAAAGAAAATTGAGGATGCACTAGATGACGATCAGTTTGGCTTTAGGAAAGTTAAAGGCACAAGAGAGGCAATTCTGACGTTTCGGTTGACAACGGAAGCAAGACTAAAGAAAAATCGGAACAAATTCATAGGCTTGTCGACCTGAAAAAGCGCTCGATAACGTAAAATAGTGCAAGATGTTCGAAATTCTGAGAAAAATAGGGGTAAGCTGTAGGGAGAGACGGATCATATACAATATGTACAAAAACCAAGAAAGAAGTGCTCGTATTAAAAGGGGTGTAAGACAAGAATGTAGTCTTTCGCCCCTACTGTTCGATCTGTACATCGACGAAGCAATGATGGAAATACAAGAAAGGTTCAGGAGTGGAATTAAAATTCATGGTGAAAAGATATCAGTGGTACAATTCGCTGATGACATTGCTATCCTGAGTGAAAGTGAGGAGGAATTACATGATCTGCTGAACTGAATGAACAGTCTAATGAGTACAGAGTATGGATTGAGAGTAAATCGAAGAAAGAGGGAGGTAATGAGAAGTAGTAGAAATGAGAACAGCGAGAATCTTAATGTGAGGATCGATGGTCACGAAGTAAATGAAGTTAAATAATTCTACTACCTAGGCAGTAAAATAACCAGTGATGGACGGAGCAAGGAGGACATCAAAAGCAGACTATAAATGGCAAAAAGGGCATTCCTGGCCAAGAGAAGTCTACTAACATCAAATATCGGCCATAATTTGAGGAAGAAATTTCTGAGAATGTTCATCTGGAGTACAGCATTGTATGGCACTAAAACATTGACCGTAGGAAAACAGGAACAGAAGAGAATCGGAGTATTTGAGATATGGTGCTACAGAAGAATGTTGAAAATTAGGTAGGAAGGGAATGAGGTGGTTTTCGGCAGAATCGGCGAAGGGAGAACATATGGGAAACACTGCGAAGAAAAAAGTGACAGGATCGTAGGACATGCGTTAAGACATCCGGAAACATCTATTGTACTAAAGGGAGGCGTAAAAAAAGGTACGCTATCTTCAATGTGTCTGTTTTCTTACCTTCCGAAAAAATAACGCGAGGCCACATTTGGCCCATGTAATAGCAGAACGCCTTTGTCTGTTGCTTTGCCAAGCACAGTCTTTACGTCTATCATGCACTGAAAATATGTGCTCATGGACTGCCGAGAAGTTGGCGCGCCCACTCATTAGTCACTACGATCGATGATCTCTGCCATAGAGTTGGAGCAACAGGGAATGAAGTACCAGTACTTTTCTTCCAAGCGCAGTTCGAATCGATGTCAAGCGTTGTTGCTGCTAGAGGCGGCAGATCAGCATACTAAATTTCGCATTTTGCACATCCCAAAATCGCCTACAAATATAATCATTTATTTTTTCTAGTATACTACATTTGCGCAGCAAGTAAATTTGCTATTGTTCCTGGTGCTGTAATGTCAAAAGTCAGCGGTGAGCGATCCCTTATGGCAGCTCTTTGGCGCACAGAGTGTGTGTGTGTGTGTGTGTGTGTGTGTGTGTGTGTGTGTGTGTCCATCGAGAGCATGACCCCAGCTGGCGGCCAGACGGCGGTGTGCAGCCGCGACCCGTTTGGCGAGCGTGGGTTGGACATGTGTGTGTGTGTGTGTGTGTGTGTGTGTGTGTGTGTGTGTGTGTGTGTGTGTGTGTGCTCGTGCGTGCGTGCGCTACTTGGCGCTAGGCTGCGGGGGCGGCTGACTTCTCACGAGTGTAACGGGACCACCACAGGCCGTACGTCTCACTCAACAAGCTCGCGCCTGTATCCACTGTGCAGTACAGAGATCCCAATACAAAAGTTAACGAAGGATGTTGATGGAGAACACAAACAGGCACAAACACTTTTAAGAACTTTTACGTTACTGGCATTACCATTTTTGGAGCACTATGCTAATCTCTACGTGGCTACACTTGTAGTATTACATTACCAAATTCGTCAGCAGCCCGTCCTCTGTTCCTGTAATTTCTTCTAGTAAATGGAGTTTTGCCTCGTCTTTGTTTTTGCATTCTTCACGACAGGTGGGTGATGTAAACAAACATATTACGTCTTTAACCCGTATCTAAGGCTGCAACAGTGGCGAAGAATGTTATGGAATATCTGTGTGCCACATTTCACCGCGTAAAATGCGAGCTCTGTTTACACTTCAACTCTTGACGCTTCCTTCCAGAAGTACATTAGAACCAAAACAAGACAAAAAAACGTTTACTGGGTCAAACTGCACAAGCAGACGGCATGCTGCTAACAATTCTGATACTGCAATAAAACAAGTGCAGCCATCTGAAGCTAGGCATAATTGATAGAAAACCGGTAATGTCAGTAAAATTAAGCTCCTTAAAAGTTTTCCTGGCCGGTTGTGTCCTCCATCAACAATCCTTAATTCAATATAAGCCAGTAAGGTCAACAACATGTAGTTTGATGAAACAGCATCAAAATTTAACTGTTCTATCCCTACACTTGGCGAGAGAATTATTCTTAATGAGACATCGTAAAATGACTCTTGGCAGCTGATGACACACCTGAATTTCGTCTCAGCTTTACGTTTTTTGAGTGGTGCAAGAACACACTGAGTGGGTCACTGAACAAAATCATGAAATTATAATGATTTCGGTATTTCATAAGAGTCCTATGAGGACTTATCTCTTAATTAAAAACAGTACAGCATTTCCTCTGAGATTATAAGATCAGCACAAGTAAAAGTAAATCGTGGGAAATTGAGAGTAGTCCAGTTTAATCAGGCAATATTTATACTAGAAAACGAGACGCTGAAAGAGCTAGATGAGTTTTACTCTACGTTCATTGAAATGATTGATGGTGGCAGAAGTAAAGAACTGCATCAGCTATGGAAAGAAAATACTTAACTAAGAAGTATGTTAATAAGTAATGTAAATTTCAATGTTACAAAGCTTTATATGAAAGTATTTAGTAGAGTTTTGGCCTTATATGGAAGAGAAACGTTGACAGTAAACAGTACAAACAAGTAAAAAACAGAAACTTTTCAATCGTGTTACTACAGAAAAATGCTGAACAATGAGTGGACGATAACTAATGAGGACTAAATAAAAACTAAAAAAACGTCAGGTTAACTGGACATACCCTGAGGCATCAAAATATATGGGGCTATAAAGAGTTAAGTAGAACTCAAAATGGAAGCAGAAATAGCTTATGAAATTGTAGGTCTACCGGGAGTATTAACAGGACGTGAAAAATGGACTGCAGACAATCGTAAAGATACAACCATAAGGAATACGATCTGTTAGAATTTTAAAACTTAGAAATCGATCGAAATGAGATACAAATAACGATTTAATAAAGAGAAATTGGAATGATAACAAAGGAAGCAGTGCTAAGCACTCTACACCAACGGATACCGACTAACTATCAAAATTAATCCTGTCATACAAGAAGGTGGAGGCACCTAGGCATGGAAAAAAAAGAAATCTACGTCACCGCATCTGTTAAAGAAGAGAGCAGTTGATAATACACACCTTGAGGCATCAAAGAATCATCAATATAGCAGTGACAGAAATTATGGGGGAAAAGAATGTTTCAATACAGAAAGGTGACTGCAATGGATATAGGTTGCAGTAATTATGCACAGAAGAAAAGGCTTGGATAGCATGGAGTAGCATGAAGAGCTGCATGAAGCCAGGCTTCGGACTGAAGATCACAGCAACATGATGGTAATGTCGCTGCAAATCAAAGCATTTATGAGTACCAAAAACTCATAATTCTCCGTGGCAGACTGCCATGCTTCAACACTACAAAGTCATGTAAGCAGAGCACTGTGTGTAGAACCAAGTTAAATATCGCGTTCCTTGATAGACAGGAGCTTGTATTGGGCTGACAAATTGTAGTCAGGACTAGAAGCAAGTAGCTTCGAACACTTTAAGGGTAAGGTCTTAGTGTTGAAATGTTTTTTCTGATGGGGTGATATTGTCATGGGAATCCGAGGTTGAATAGGAAAACTTCATGATTATCTCGTGAGTAATGAAAATTTGCTCTATACCAGAAGTCAAACATAGTTTTCTGACATAGCGTAGCATTTGCTTTAAGCAACAGGGTATCCGAGAATGCCTAGGACGCCATAATATAACGTTATCTGTGACTGAAGATATAAAGACGGCAGGGGAAAATGTAAAGAAGTCCACTTTCCTGTCAAATTCATTGTATATTCCATTGATATAGCTTAAACTCCGTGTGTTACAAAGTACACAAATATTATAGGGAAGAAAGAGGTTAGAGAAATATAAACTCTTTTATCATAGACACGCAGGGGGTAAAAGTGGAAAGTACATGCCTACTGGAGCTATGTCACGTAGCATCACATAGAGAGTGGAAATTTTTTGATTTTAAGTTAGCCAACGTGCACTTATTTATATGTAAAATTATTTTTTTCGTACTTCTGTCCTAATCATAACCCATACGGCCAGTTTCTTTGCATATGTCAGTGTTTCGGAGAACTGTGTTTCTTACTGCAGTTTTTATGCTCTAATTCGAAACGCACTGGCCACGTGTCGGATTAACAACCATGGCTGGTGTACCGGCCAGCATTCTAGCGGTTTTCCACCGTTATTTACGCGAAAGCTGGCCTGTTCCCCAGTTTTGTCAGAGAAAATGCCATATGCAGGCAGTTAAAATACGATCACATACAAAAGAAATCAGAGACAAGGGGTGCACGATACTTGCCTCACTTACGTAACTGACAACTTCACCAACAAGTAGGGCATCTGGCTACATAGTCAGATAACATCAATTTGCCAAATCTTCAGGACGCTGGAGTCCGTCATAGGTCGGGTTAATGTTAAGGAAAAGAGAAAGAGCTGTTTCTTAATTGAGTTGTTACGTGTCAGCTCAAGTAAAAAACAGTCACATAACCTGATTCATAATTTAATAGGCAGATCACAATGAACAGTGAAGTCAAATCATTTATTCTGTATGAAAACTGCAATATCCGTTACTGCCAGTGATTGAACTGCTAATTACACTCCTGGAAATTGAAATAAGAACACCGTGAATTCATTGTCCCAGGAAGGGGAAACTTTATTGACACATTCCTGGGGTCAGATACATCACATGATCACACTGACAGAACCACAGGCACATAGCCACAGGCAACAGAGCATGCCCAATGTCGGCACTAGCACAGTGTATATCCACCTTTCGCAGCAATGCAGGCTGCTATTCTCCCATGGAGACGATCGTAGAGATGCTGGATGTAGTCCTGTGGAACGGCTTGCCATGCCATTTCCACCTGGCGCCTCAGTTGGACCAGCGTTCGTGCTGGACGTGCAGACCGCGTGAGACGACGCTTCATCCAGTCCCAAACATGCTCAATGGGGGACAGATCCGGAGGTCTTGCTGGCCAGGGTAGTTGACGTACACCTTCTAGAGCACGTTGGGTGGCACGGGATACATGCGGACGTGCATTGTCCTGTTAGAACAGCAAGTTCCCTTGCCGGTCTAGGAATGGTAGAACGATGGGTTCGATGACGGTTTGGATGTACCGTACACTATTCAGTGTCCCCTCGACGATCACCAGTGGTGTACGGCCAGTGTAGGAGATCGCTCCCCACACTATGATGCCGGGTGTTGGCCCTGTGTGCCTCGGTCATATGCAGTCCTGATTATGGCGCTCACCTGCACGGCGCCAAACACGCATATGACCATCATTGGCACCAAGGCAGAAGCGACTCTCATCGCTGAAGACGACACGTCTCCATTCGTCCCTCCATTCACGCCTGTCGCGACACCACTGGAGGCGGGCTGCACGATGTTGGGGCGTGAGCGGAAGACGGCCTAACGGTGTGCGGGACCGTAGCCCAGCTTCATGGAGACGGTTGCGAATGGTCCTCGCCGATACCCCAGGAGCAACAGTGTCCCTAATTTGCTGGGAAGTGGCGGTGCGGTCCCCTACAGCACTGCGTAGGATCCTACGGTCTTGGCGTGCATCCGTGCGTCGCTGCAGTCCGGTCCCAGGTCGACGGGCACGTGCACCTTCCGCCGACCACTGGCGACAACATCGATGTACTGTGGAGACCTCACGCCCCACGTGTTGAGCAGTTCGGTGGTACGTCCACCCGGCCTCCCGCATGCCCACTATACGCCATCGCTCAAAATCCGTCAACTGCACATACGGTTCACGTCCACGCTGTCGCGGCATGCTACCAGTGTTAAAGACTGCGATGGAGCTCCGTATGCTACGGCAAACTGGCTGACACTGACGGCGGCGGTGCACAAATGCTGCGCAGCTAGCGCCATTCGACGGCCAATACCGCGGTTCCTGGTGTGTCCGCTGTGCCGTACGTGTGATCATTGCTTGTACAGCCCTCTCGCAGTGTCCGGAGCAAGTATGGTGGGTCTGACACACCGGTGTCAATGTGTTCTTTTTTCCATTTCCAGGAGTGTATTTACACTACTGGCCATTAAAATTGCTACTCTACGAAGATGACGTGCTACAGACGCGAAATTTAACCGCCAGGAAGAAGATGCTGTGATATGTAAATGATCAGCTTTTCAGAGGATTCACACAGGGTTGGCGCTGGTGGCGACACCTACAACGTGCTGACATGAAGAAAGTTTCCAACCGATTTCTCATGCACAAACAGCAGTTGACCGGCGTTGCCTGGTGAAACGTTGTTGTGATGCCTCGTGTAACGAGGAGAAATGCGTACTTTGATAAAGGCCGGATTGTAGCCTATCGCGATTGCGGTTTATCGTATCGCGACATTGCTGCTCGCGTTGGTCGAGGCCCAATGAGTGTTAGCAGAATATGGAATCGGTGGATTCAGGAGGGTAAAACGGAACGCCGTGCTTGATCCCAACAGCCTCGTATCACTAGCAGTCGAAATGATAGGCATCTTATCCGCATGGCTGTAACGGATCGTGCAGCACGTCCCGATCCCTGAGTCAACAGATGGTGACGTTTGCAAGACAACAACCATCTGCACGAACAGTTCGACGACGTTTGCAGCAGCATGGACTAGCAGCTCGGAGACCATGGCTGCGGTTACTCTTGACGCTGCATCACAGACAGGAGCGCCTGCGATGGTGTACTCAACGACGAACCAGGGTGCACGAATGGCAAAACGTCATTTTTTTCAGATGAATCCTGGTTCCGTTTACAGCATCATGATGGTCGTATCCGTGTTTGGCGACATCGCGGTGAACGCACATTGCAAGCGTGTGTTCGTCATCGCCATACTGGCGCATCACCCAGCCTGATCGTATGGGGTGCCTTTGGTTACACGTCTCGGTCACCTCTTGTTCGCATTGACGGCACTTTGAACAGTGGACGTTACATTTCAGATGTGTTACGACCCGTGGCTCTACCCTTCATTCGATCCCTGCGAAACCCTCCGTTTCAGCAGGATAATACACGAATGCATGTTGCAGGTCGTGTACGGGCCTTTCTGGATACAGAAAATGTTCGACTGCTGCCCTGGCCAGCACATTCTCGACATCTCACAGCAACTGAAAACGTCTTTTCAATGGTGGCCGAGCAACTGGCTCGTTACAATACGCCATTCACTACTCTTGATGTACTGTGGTATTGTGTTGAAGCTGCATGGGCAGCTGTACCTGTACACACCATCGAAGCTCTGACTCAATCCCCAAGCGTATGAAGGCCGTTATTACGGCCAGAGTTGGTTGTTCTGGGTACTGATTTCTCTGGATATATGCACCCAACTTGCGTGAAAATGTAATCACATGTCAGTTCTAGTATAATATATCTGTCCAATAAATATCCAATTATCATTTGCATTTGTTCTTGGTGTAGCAATTTTAATGGCCAGTAGTGTATTTTTCTCTTCTCCTCTTCATACGGTGGGGGAGCCTTTTAGCATCTTTGCAGGGGCTATTAGCCGCATTGCAGAAGGGAAATTGACAGTATAGTCATACAAATGTTTTGCAGTGAAAGCTATTCTTCAAGCACGTATAGAACAGGGGAAAACAGTCTGCCGTATCTGCGCAGCTGAAGCGTCCAGAGAGCCACTTGGCTCAGCATGAAAACTGCATTGAGCAAGTAGCACAAAGGAATCTTTTTTACCTAGGTAGGGTTCTGAAGGTCCGTAGATAATGAGCCTTCGTGAAGTTGGAGCAGCTGCTGAGCTCTGTTAGGAGGGACAAGTTCCCGCACATGTGGACATGCAGAGCTTTTAGTTGACCATGACCGAAATCTGTCATGTAGTGAGAGACATTCTCTGCCGTCTTTTCCATTCCACACTTTACTGGTTAACTGTGACAACATCCAGAAGAGTAGGAAATTGTTAAACTAGTCTGTCAAATTATCATTGGTCAGAACTCATAAAATCTACTGCAATAGACCGGTGAGATTATGATGCTAGCAGAACCAACTGAGTTCCGGAGAGTAAAATTAGAAAGTAAAATTAGAAGGCGTTTCACTTAGGGATGCCACAAAAGACACACTAGACTCATGGATATGGCAGAAAGCACTTGTACCGGGGCTTGAGAGAGAGCTGCAGGGAGAGATAACATAGAGCACATTACAGATGCCAAGCTGAACTAAGTATTTTCAGCCACTATTGCAGCCAGCTTCAGTTTCTGCACAGCACGTACTAGTGTACACTCATGCTTTCCTCGTACCTTTACTTTAAATCACAAACCTTTTTCACAGTTATCAGGTGTATTTGCGATACAATTTCATCATTTTATTCGTTTACGTGCCTAAATATCAGCGCCAAGGCCAAAGTTTCTATTTACCGTCTCTTGTCTACTTACTATGTGTTTATATACTCGATTCAGTGGATCAATCATTTTATCTGATGTCTTATTGTAATAAAACAGTTATAGTGACCACTAGTTTCCTTTCATTGATGAATCCTTTTATTAATATGTCCATGTGAGGTGTGGTACCCAGGATTCCATGTATAATGGGGCTAGCCCTTAGGAAATTACATTTAATAAGACGTTATCTGTTGGCCAACCTTGTTCCTTTTACATTTGCATGGTGTTACGGGGAGCTTCCCTTCCCTGTAGGTCACCAGGGATCAGGGTAATCTGAATACATCATCCATCACCACTCACATTGGTGATATTGTCTTGATGACTAGCAGTAGATTTTCCTTTTATTTCTTTTCTCATGCAAGATACCAGAGGATGACTTTTATCTCTGACCGATGTAATCGTCGACTTACCTTCGGGCAAAGTACGGCCGCAGACAAGACAACAACAGAGCCAAGAAGAAGAAATTCCTTTTCGGGATACTGGGACGATGGCTATCTGATGTTTGCCCGATATACCGGGGATGAATGGATTGAGACCCATGGAGACCTGACTGAAGATCTCCGTTATAGATGAAAAATCACACCAATGGATAACAACTCAGTTGAGATGCGGATATTTGAGATGCGGATATTCTGTTTGAATGACCAGTACAGATTGAGGAAGGTTATGAAGGACTATGTTATTGAAGACCCAATGAGGACATTCCACCAGAAGAAGATGCCACAAGTTATGGCTCTGCTACGTGGGCTAACGTGGATGTTCGACGTGAAAACAGTGCGACAGGCGCTGTTGAACCGTGGATGGGATGCCACGGTGAAATTTCACAATCGAACTAGTAAGAAGAAACCGCCGCTATTCATTCTGGCTGTACATCCGACTACTGATGCGGTTTGTTTCCAGAAGACAGAAGACATCTTCAAGGTGATGGAGTTGTTTGGCTCCGAAGTAAAGGCAGAACTCTCCCAGCTGGATCTGACATTAAACCACAATGTTATAAATGTCGAGAATAGGGGCATGTAGCAAATTTTCCTACAATAAAGTGAAATGCGTTAACTGTACGGATAGTCAAGACAGACGCAACTGTACGAAGAAGACTGAAGATAATTCAACGTGCTCCGCTGTAGGAGATTACGCGTTGCGAGCTGGCGTGGCTGCAAGACCTTCAGAGTTTGTAACAACGTTGAAGATAAGAAATAAGCGAAGTCGGGGGAAATCGCTAAGAAGAGGAGGACACGAAGAAGACGTTGGCATAGCGTGACATCATCGCTAGAGAAGATCAAAAGTGGCCCGGCAGCGGCCTCTGAACTGGGTGACCAATCGGCACCCCCTGCCAGTGACCGTGGTGGTGGGGACTGGTGTCACTGAGCGGAGCCGGAGCAAGCGGAACCGAGACACGGAGATGGACAAGTAGTTGCACTGGCGGAAGGCACTGCAAGACTAGAAGGCACGGTGTGTGGGATAGAGTTGTTGAAGATAGATGCACTCGCCGATTTTGCATTGAGGAAGCTTTTGCATCAGCTCGAGACCAGACTCCTGAACAGAATTTAAGATCTGGTTCAAGCTGTAGTTAAGACATCAAGATAGCGCCTTGCGCACTTTTCAGTCACAACCTAGGCTTTCGCAGACGCTTTCCTTAAGGTTGGAAGTCAAATGCCGGGATAAACAATTCCTCCTCTGCCCAGCAAGCGCTATAGCTGTCTGCCCTTGCAACGGGATGTTAATCCTACCCCAATTAAAACAAATAAATGGACTCACAATAGAATAAAAGTACCTATGACTGAAAAGAGCTTAGCTCTAATATACCGGGTGATCAAAAAGTCAGTATAAATTTGAAAACTTAATAAACCACGGAATAATGCAGATAGAGAGGTAAAAATTGACACGCATGCTTGGAATGACATGGGGTTTTATGAGAACCACCCCATATTGCTAGACGCCTGAAAGATCGTGTGCTCACCCGCCACTTTCGTCATTCTTGGCCTCCCAGGTCCCCAGACCTCAGTCCGTGCGATTATTGGCTTTGGGGTTACCTCAAGTCGCAAGTGTATCGTGATCGACCGACATCTCTAGGGATGCTGAAAGACAACATCCGACGTCAGTGCCTCACCATAACTCCGGACATGCTTCACAGTGCTGTTCACAACATTATTCCACAGCTACAGCTATTGCTGAGGAATGATGGTGGACATATTGAGCATTTCCTGTAAAGAACATCATCTTTGCTTTGTCTTACTTTGTTATGCTAATTATTGCTATTCTGATCAGATGAAGCGCCATCTGTCCGACATTTTTGAACTTTTGTATTTTTTTGGTTCTAATGAAAACCCATGTCATTCCAAGCATGTGTGTCAATTTGTACCTCTCTATCTACATTATTCCGTGATTTATTCAGTTTTCAAATTTATATTGACTTTTTGATCACATGGTATATATATATATATATATATATATATATATATACATATATATATATATATATATATATACATATAAAAGAACTATGTAATGTAACGCACATGAGAAGTTAAGAGGTGGAAACAAGAGCCTGATGGCACAGTCAGTGAGGAAACTGAAGAGTTCCGGCTGTGAACTGGACTGACAATATTCAGGCATTGAAAAGGCAAAATATAATCAACTACTACCTTTACTCCTCTGACGCTCGAGGCTGTTACTCTTCATGGCCACGTGTCTGATGCATTATTACTTTCAAATTACTAAATAATACTAACCGGTATGCAGTAAGCAAGAAAAAGAATTCTTCTTATGTTTTCTGAATATTAAAACCCTCAACAGAGGAAAGTTTATTTTTGTGCAGATACGTTGGTGTTGCCTATTTTGCCCAGGTTCATGCAGCACTTGTTGCGATTGTGTTTTTTAGTTATTATGAAAATTCTTATAGGACGGAAAATCTGGAGAATGTTTGGAGGTTATGGTTCTAAAAAAATGAAATTTGTTAATATTTGAAAGACAGTTTCTAATGTTTTAGGAATTGATTGCCGTGTAGTTGTTCTGTTTGTTCAAATAGTTTGTTAATTACAATTTTTTGAAGATTTCGTGCACACTGAAAAATGAATCTGACTACAGAACATTTCGTGACTATGACTTTTTACGATTTTGAAGCGGCTTTAAGGCCTAAACAAGGTAAAGATCGGCTTAGAAATGCTTTTGGCGAAGATGCCACATCCGAAGCGACAATTTATGATTTGTACAGCTAATTCAAAAGAGTTTATTTTTTTCTTAGTTACGAATTTTGTGAAGAACACCCAAGAACTGCTGTTATCGGTGAAAATATTGCTGCTGAACTAGCACCGCTTGAGGAAGGTCGACGAAGATCTTATGAATTTATCTGGGCAGCACCATCCACTTGTGATCAAAAAGAACAATCCAATGGTTGGTAAAGAAAATTTGGAAAAAATTCCAAAGTGGCACTTGAAATTTGATTTTGAATATTGATACTAGTAATGAACCTTATAGCTTAATTGTTATGACCCTGAAAAGAAAAGTCAGTCGTCTCTATGGGCCTTTCGAACTAAATTTAAGCCTGCAAAAGTTTAAGGAATTCACAGTGCTGCTGAGAAGATGGTGCCTTGTTATTTTTTTTCCCTTGAAATGGGACATATT
Organism: Schistocerca piceifrons; assembly: GCF_021461385.2. NCBI lineage: Eukaryota > Metazoa > Arthropoda > Insecta > Orthoptera > Acrididae > Schistocerca > Schistocerca piceifrons. The sequence goes on from NC_060140.1 coordinate 324,599,004, forward strand.
GTTACAGTGACACTGGAAGACAGTCATGCTGCAACTGCCAATTGGTAAAGAAATGTCTGTTTGCCACATCTTTTTGAAAAAGTTCGTGAAAAATAGTTTTCCATTATGACAACACCTTATCGCATACAGCAAGGCTAATAACTACGTTCATCACTACACAGCTCTGGCCTACCACCTCGTGATTTCATTTAGTTTCCAAAAATTAAAGATAAAATGCATGGAATCATTTTTTCGTTATCAGATTAAACAATGAGCCTTTAGAAAATCGTGTTTTCTGAAGTGCTCCAGGATGACTGGCACAATGCTTTCATGACTAGTTTCATAGAGTGCAAAACATGAGCTCATGTTAAAGGAGATTGTTTTGAAAAACCATAAAATTATTTAAATTTTTCAAAGTAATATTTATTTGATTTTCTAAAAGTTTTTTGAGTATAGCAACTAAAGTATGCACTGTTACTCTCATAAGTATGCGCTCATAAAAAAAAGAAGGTTTCAGGAACAGAATATTGGTCTACGAATTACTGTGGCTTTCTGTTTTTAATTTGCTCTATACTGACATGACAGAAGTAATGGGAAAGCGATATGTACATAAACAGATGGCTGTAGTATACTGTACACAAGGTCCAAAAGGGCATCGCTTTGACTCAGCTGTCATTTGTACTCAGCTGATTCATGTGATAAGGTTTCGACGTGATTATGGCCGCATGATGAGAATGAACAGACTTTGAACGCGGAATGATAGATGGAACTATAGCCATGGGCCATACCATTTTGGAAATCGTTAGGGAATTCATTATTCCGAGATCCACAGCGTCAAGAGTGTGCCGAGAATAGCAAATCTCAAGCATTACTCCCACCACAGAGAACACAGTAGCCGGTGGCCTTCCCTCAACTACCGAAAGCAGCGACGTTTACGTAGTCAGTCCTAACAAACAACCAATACTGCGTGAAATAACGGCAGAAATCAATGTGGAACGTACGACGAAGATATCCGTTAGGGCAGTGCAGCGAAATTGGCAGCTGAAGACCGACGCGAGTTTCCTTGCTAACAGCACGACATCGCCTGCCGCGCCTGAGCTGGTGACCATATCGATTGGACCCTAGACGACTGGAATACCGATTTCAGTTGTCAAGTGCCACATGGAAGGCCGTGCGGTCTAAGGCGCCTTGCCACAGTTCGTGCGGCTCCCCCCGTTGGAGGTTCAAGTCCTCCCTTGGGCATGGGTGTGTGTGCTGTCCGTAGCGTAAGTTAGTTTAAGTTAGATTAAGTGGTTTGTAAGCCTAGGACCGATGACCTCAGCAGTTTGGTCCCATAGAACTTACCATAAATTTCCTATTTTCCAGTTGGCAAGTGCTAACAGCAGGGTACAAGAATGTCGCTGTCAGATATCAACAAATTTCATTGTTTTAGAACCATGGCATTCAAAAATTTTCCAGACTTTCCCTCATATAAGAGTTTTCACAACAAATGAAAACAATATCTCAACAAGTGCTGCATGAACGTGGGAAAAATAGGCAACACCAAAGCATACGCACAAAAATAAAATTTTCTATGTTGAGAGTTATTTAAATTTTCCTATGTTGAGGGTTGTAAACCACGGAGCCAAGTTGTCAACAAGGCATTGCGCAAGCTGGTGGTGGCTCTACAATGGTCTGAGCTGCGTTTTAATGGAATGTGCTGAGTCTTCTGGTCCAAATGAACCGGCCAATGACTTGAAGTGGTTGTGTTCGACTACTTGGAGACCATTTGCAGCCATTCATGGACTTCATGTTCCCGAACAACGATAGAGCTTTTATGGGTGACAATATGCTATGTCAATACATTCTGGACAATTCAGGCGGCTTATTTGGCCTCCCTGATCGGTCGACATGAATCCTTTCGACTTTATGAGACATAATCGAGAGGTCTGTTTGAACCGTGCTGACCCCGGCTTATGCATTGCTTTAAAACTTGGCTGTTACTCTGCGTTTGGTTTCACGGGGTTATTGCGGCTATGCTGTGGTTACTCCTCTTTCTACGTGTGGCAGCAGCGGTGTGTATCGATTTTTTGAACCGTATACCATCTTTGGTGCTTATAGTTCCGGCTTGGCGGTGTGCAGCCAGTCGGTCGGTTGGAGCGTATCAGCAAGCAAGTCTCCGCAAGGCGCAGTCGGCCGGCGCCCCTGGCGGTCTCGATGCAGTGTCGGAGCGTGTGGGGGCTGCTCCGAGTGCTACGAGGTTCGTGGCTCACCAACCCAGGACATAAAAGTTGAGTGGTGAATTAATTACCGAAGCCACTTCTGTTCACGTTGTCCCCTTGGTTGGTGGTTCGCTGTTGGCGGTATTCCCGGGAGCAAACAGCGAGTGTTCGAGTTCGTGAAGATTTAGCCGCCGTGTGGTGGAATTAACTATATTTGTCGGTTGTAAATTCAAGTGCACGAGCGGAATTTTCTGCCTTGTGGCCGTTAGTGTTCCAGTTACCTGCCATGGTGGCTGACGTAAATTCAGGCAGAGTCCTTTCCTCACCTGTTGTCGCTGTCCAACATGGTGTTTTGACAGCTTAATGTATTTTTGGTTGGCGGCGGCTATGTCTGTGACGTTTTGGCTTTGGAATTCTCGTATACTGGTCGGTGGTTAGCAAGTCGTCTTGTCGGTGGGTCCCTGACTGTCTCTTGGTTGTGTTGCCGGCGGATCGAGTATAGTTGGGCCGACTTCTTGTCTCACCTAAACGAACGTTAAGATTTCAATGGCAGACCGAGCCCACTGGAAACTTTTGAGCGCCGTTGCCTATACTGCGTTTCTTGTTGGCATTTAATTGTGTATTTTTAATGGCTCATAGCCGATGGTTAGAATTTGTATGCTTGTAATTGTGTTTTAGAATCAAAGGGCTTCAACTGTTTTAAAATTAAGCTTTCCTAAATTGGACAAGTCTTACATTGTCTGAAGATAAAGCTTGGGCCTTTTGCCTGTTGAAAATTTATTGTATTGTTTTAAAGCATTGGCCTTCAGCCGCTTTAAGTTTTATGGATCCTACTTATCAAATATTACCTTTTGGAAGATAAAACTGTGGGCTTTCTGCCTGTTGAAAATTAATTGTAGTTGTATTGTTTTTTAAAAGAATGGACCCTCAGCCACTTTAAGTTTTAAGGATCTTACTTATCAAGTATTACATTCTTTCAAGATGAAGCTGTGGGTCTCCTGCCTGTTAAAAATTTATCGTAGTTGTATTGTTCTTAAAATGATGGGCCTTCAGCTGCTTTGCCTTGGAGAATTGGTTGCAGTTTTTTTTTTTGGAGTAAGGTTTCTTACTGGTCATAAAGCCTGGGCCTTCTGCCTACTGAAAGGTTATTGTAGTTATGTATTTATAAATTTATCGGCCTTCAGCCGCTTTAAAAATCTTAATCTATCTGACTAGTCAAGTCTTACACCGCTTGGCCTTAAATACTACTTAAGGTTAAAGCCTTGAGCCTTCTTTCTACAAAAAAAATGTTTATAGCAGTTGTGTTTAATTCATGTGCCTTCAGCCGTTTTAGAATTAAAGACGTTTACTGTCGATAGTCAAGCCTAGAATTTGCACTGTAATGCTTGGGCAAAAAAATAAAGTGTTATGTTTAGAGTGTAACTGACAGCCGCTCTTTCTGGCCCCCTTCCACAATTCATACTACTTGTTCTGTCTTGCAGGTTTAGCAAGGCGTCGTACCGTTCATGCACAAAATCCTGCTTCGCAAATACTTTCGCAATTATGGATGGCTGTAGAGGCAGCATGGCTCGATATTTCTACAGAGGTATTTTTGAGTCCATGCCACGTCGGGCCGGGGAAAAGGAGGTCCGACGCGTTATTAGGAGATATCTCATGAGTTTATCATCTCTGTGTAAAGTCAAATCCACACGAACTTGCTCCTGTGGTCTCCATATGAGAGAGAGAGAGAGAGAGAGAGAGAGAGAGAGAGGAGAGCGCACTTGGTGTTGATCTCCGCGAGACGTGCGCCCACAGATAGGTAACCTGAGAGCAGCGCTCTCCATACGAAGAAAAAACGCCGGCGCGATTTACGCGAATGCCGGCGCTGCAGGCGGGGTCGCGAGTGACGCAGTAAAATTGCGCACCAGACGGTCCGCCCACGCTTCCTAGACGACACGGCGCGTCTCAGCTGCCTCTGCCGCTGCAGATAAATGCTACGGCGCGGCGCCGCAATCAAGAAGCCATTCATAAGAGGCGGACCAGTCGGGCAGCACGCGCAGGCCTGGCCGCTATTACGGCCGTCGGGACGACATAAATCTCCCTGCTGCCGCTGCGGAGAGCATTCGCCGAGAGATAGGCTGCGGCGTCTCTCGGCTACTTTGCACTCGCACTATTTTATATACAGCATTCCTGAGCAGTGGAGGCGGCGTACGAATCCAGCAGATATTTTACCTCCTTACCTGAGGTTGCTCCTGGAGATAACGCGCTCTAGTCGTAGAGTGGAGCGATTCATCGATGGCTTTACGAAAAAAAAAAAAATTTCAAATGTGTGTGAAATCTTATGGGACTTAACTGCTAAGGTCATCAGTCCCTAAGCTTACACGCTACTTAACCTAAATTATCCTAAGGACAAACACACACACCCATGCCCGAGGGAGGACTCGAACCTTCGCCGGGACCAGCCGCACAGTTCATGACTGTGATGGCTTTACGCCGGTGATTAAAACTCAGGATGTAAAGATAACAGTCATAAGATCTGACTGCGGAAGAGTAAACAGTTTACTGACCACAGACTAAGGATTGAGGAAGCACTAAAGAAAGGTTAAAGTAGCAGAAACGAGATTACAGGAGTCAATGAGTCTTCAGTGAAAATTAAAATTCCATTAAACACAAAAAAGTAAAGTCAGCTTATGGTGCACAGCACGGTAGTGGGCTATGGCCCGATTGCAGGTAGTGTGAGGCGCTCCTTACCGCGGCAGTATGAGAGGGAAGGTGGCGAGCCCATCCCATAACAGCCTCAGTGGACCTGGGACTCAAACTACGAAAGGTTCCCCGAACCTCCTCTGCTGTAGCGTAGGCCACCATAGCCACAATAAACTAAAACTTGACTTATAGCTACACTGAAGACCCGTCTAATATCGTGCAGGGCCCCCAAGAGCACTCAGAAATGCCGCAACACTACTTGTCATGAACTCGACTAATGTCTGAAGTAGTGCTAGGGGGAACTGGCACCATGAATCCTGTAGGGCTATCCATAAATCCGTAAGAGTACAAGGGGAAGGAGACCACTTTTGAACAGCCCGTTGCAAGGCATCCCAGATATGTTCAACAATGTTCATGTCTGGGGAGTTTGGTGGCCAGCGAAAGTGTTCAAACTCGGAAGAATGTTTCTGGAGTCACTCCGTAGCAGTTCTGGACATGTGGGGCGTCGCATTGTCCTGCTGGAATTGCCCAAGTCTGTCGGAATGCACAGTGGACATGAACGCATGCAGGTGATCAGACAGGATGTTTAAGAACGTGTCACATGCCAGAGTCGTATCTAGACTGCACACACGCCCCACCACTGCAGAGCCTCCACTAGCTTGAACAGTCCCCTGCTGACAACCATTGGGTACAATTTGAAACGATACTCGTCCGACGAGGCAACATGTTTCCAGTCATCAACAGTCCAATGTCTGTGTTGATGGGCTCAGGAGAGGTGTAAAGTTTTGTGTCGTGCAGTCATCAAGGGTACACGAGTGGGCCTTCGGCTCCGAAAGCCCATATCGATGATGCTTCGTTGAATGGGTCGCACGCTGACACTTGTTGATGGCCCAGCACTGAAATCTGCAGCAATTTGCGCAAGGGTTGCACTTCTTTCACGCTGAACGATTCTCTTCAGGCGTCATTGGTGCCTTTCTTGCAGGATCTTTTTCCGACGCAGCGATGTCGGAGATTTGTTGTTTTACCGGATTGCTGATAGTCACGGTACACTTGTGAAAATGATCGTAAGGAAAATCCCCACTTCATCGCTACTTCGGAGATGCTGTGTCCCATCGCTCATGCGTCGTCTGTAACACCACGTTCAAACTCACTTGAATCTTCATAACCGCCCATTGCAGCAGCAGTAACCGATCTAACTGCATCAGACACTTGTCTTATATAAGCGTTGCCTTGTTCTTCCTGTTTACATATTTCTGTATTTGAATACGCACGCCTTTACCAGCTTCTTTGCCGTTTCAATGAATATTACTTTACTTTACTTCACTTGCTTATTAATTTTCTGTCATTACTTTGCCTCTGAGGCAAAATTACATTCACAACGCTCGTATTAGATTCATGCATATATACAGGGCGAGCCACTAACTGTTGCCACCTGGAATAACTCCGAAAGTCTGATAGTAGCTGAAAAATTTGTTGTAAAAGTGTTGCATGTGACAACGGGGCCCATAATAAGACGGTTTTTTGTTGCTAGGTGGGGTCGCGTCAGAGATATGAAGGTCAACTTTGTTTTTTTTAAATCGGATGCTATAGTTTGGTACTTATTTTCTAATAGCAGCTATAGAGAAGAATCCAATGATGCGTAACAGTAAGGTCTTTGAGGGTCAACGAAGGTCAAAAAGGTGGCACGAACGTCCATTTACAGGTGTTCGAAGTGATGACCATTGGTATCAATGCAGTACTGTAATCTTCTTATCATAGATTGAGTGGTATTCCTTATCTCTTCGGCACTTACCGAAGCACATGCCCTCTGGTATATCGTGCAAATAGTAAATATTCGCCGAATACGGCGTATCCATCTAATGTGCCATTGACCTGTAAACACCATTCGACGGGTTCGCTATACAACACTAATAGCAACGGTAAGACTAGTATCGTCGAATCAAGCGAATGTGAATGATGTTCTACTCAGAAGAACAAGTCGATATGTTTCTCATTTACGGATAATGCCAACGAAATTCAGTGAGAGCTAGAGACTTATAAGCTGAATGATATGCTCAACGTACTCACCGTACTCGCCGTACATTTAAATACGTGTATGATGAATTGAGAACAGCTGGATCTTTAACGCATCGGAAACATATCAGGCAAAGGAAAGTTACTAACGAGGACACGGAAATTGATACTCATGCCACTACGGTTCGAGGTCCTTGTGTTAGTTCGCGTCAAGTGGCAAGGGAATCTGGCATGAGCCAGAGCAGTGTTGTTCGTGTTCTGCATCACCATAAATATCATCCCTAACATATCAGCCTCCACCAAGAATTAACTGGTACAGATTGTATGCGTCGCAATGAATTATGCCGATGGGCTCAACTTCAGGTTCAGAGGGATGTCACGTTTATTAATTTGATTTTATTTACTGACGAGGCTACATTCACGAACCATTTGCATAACGTGCATTATTGTGCAACTGAAATTCCATGTTGGCTGCGGCAACTTGCACACCAAAAACCGTGGTCGGTAAATGTATGTTGTGGGATTCTGGAGAACAGAGTTATAGCCCCTATTTCATCGAAGGAAATCGTTATGATAGGAAGTACACCACATTCCTGCAAGAATCATTAGGCCTGTTGTTGGAAGAAATTCCTTTAGGAACAAGGAACAGAATGTGGCATCAACACGATGGGTGTCTGGAACATTTTTCGCGGATGGCTAGAAATGAGTTACAGAGACAATTTCCAAACCGTTGGATTGAACGAGGAGGAGATTTGTCGTGGCCGGCTCGTTCGCCAGACTTGATGCCACTAGATATTTTCTTGTGGGGATTTTTTTTATGGCCACAGTTCATACCCGCATCACATGAAAAAAAAATGGTACACCATTCGTACACGTTGCTGAGTCCGCGTTGATGCAGGAGCAGATCGGCCAACTTCATTCGCATTATGGCCACCGGCACGTCCAAACGTGATAGCTCCTTTCTGAACATTCAGTCACACCTCGACATTGACGCATTTTACTATGCTGATTCCATTCAACTGATTGGGCTATACACACCACTTCACTGCCATGGCTTGCGTGAACGGTTCATGTGACTGGCTGCTATCATACACAACAGAGGTCACTAAACGTATTTTCATAGATGGCTGGGTAATTGAAAAAATGAAGAGAGCGGCCTCATCATCATTATGTACAATACTTGCAAGCCAGAACGTAAGACCTGTAAAAAAAGAGGAAAAACTAAACTCAGCTTTTCGTGTTAATCAGGGGTGAGTGGCGTACAAAGCACAAAAACAATACTAACCAACATACTTGTCTACTAAAAGACTTACCAAAGAAGGCGACATCAGCAAAGAGCTAGTTACATCACACCTAGTGTGCACATATCCGAATCTCACAAACTAAGCTGCAAAACATGAAAGAGGGATTTGTGACACTGATGTCTGGCTTTCAAGATGTCATCAGTGTTTGATTCGGACAGCTGAATCCAATCAAAAGAACTGAGTTAAAATGTTCTACAGCCAATTTCGTTCGATGTGCTGACTTCACATTCTTTCAAAACATTTGCTCACAGACATAAATTGTTCCAAACGCCGGTTCCATACCAGGCGCAAATTCTTCAGTTGCGGAAACTTAACGTCAGGTAAGCAGCGGCAATACTGAACAGGTTTTTCTTCTCTGTGCTTCTCTTTCAACGAGGCATGTCAAGGTCTGAAATTCTCACCAAAACCTGATTTTTCGAGTCATGAATAACTTTTTCCCGCAAAATCGAGGTTGACATCTTGGGGTATTAAAATATTAAAAAAAAAAAAATAAACAACACCGTCAGCCCTCTGTATTCCCAATTTCATTTTATTTTTGCTACCAGTTTCGGCTTTAAATTACGCCATCTTCAGGCCCTCTAACCGACGTGTAGGAAGAATCTCACCTCTTCTGAAATCCAAACAGGAGCCAGCATGCAGTCACTGGTGTCCGTAGATTTCATTTTAACAATGCGATCTCTTCGTTCGTCAGCTGCAGACTCCTGTTGCAATTGACGAACGAAGTGATCGCATTGTTGAAAAGATGTCTACTGATACCGGCGACTGAATGCTGGCTCTTATTTGGATTGCACGAGAGGTGGGATTCTTCCTACAGGTCGGTCAGGAAGCCTGGAGATAGCTAGATGTAATGCCGAAACTGGTAGCAAAAAGAAAAGAAAATTGGGAATAAAGAAGATGTTTTGGATTTGACATTTCATGCGCAATAGCAGAGGCCGCGCAAACATCGTGTATAAGATGGAGCTACAGAGTCTCTCTGGGGATTGTATTGCAAAACTCTCTGAAACAGTGAAAATAAGAAACGTTTCCTTCATCGGCTGTTTCAAACAATAACAGCGTTTTCCGGAATCCTATCATGATTCTGTAGAGATTACAGACGATGTTTTCCTACTTCTGCCTGGCCTAGTGCAGCAGCACCAACTGCATGGACTCAACATTCGTTGGAAGATATTGAATCATGCTGTTTTATAGGCATCCATAATTGCCGGTGCAGGATTTTGGGCACGAACTGACCTCTTGACTATGTCCCATAAATGTTCGATGGGACTCATATCGGGCGATATGGGTGACCAAACCATTTGCTCGAATTGTTCAAAATGTTATTCAAACCAATCGCGGACCACTGTGCCCCGGTGACAAGGCCCATTTTCATCCATAAAAATTCCACCGTTGTTTGGGAACATGAAGTCCACGAATGTCTGCAAACGTTTTCCAGGTAGCTGAACATTCAGAGGACCTCGCACAGTGCCTTGTTGACAACTTGGGTCCATGGCTTCGTGGAGTCTGCGCCACATTCGAATCATACCATCAGCTGAAACCAGGACTCATCGGATCAGGCCACGGTTTTCCAGTCGTCTAGGGTTCAGTCAATATGGTCAAGAGCTGCATGCGATGTCAAGCTGTTAGCAAAGGCACTCTCGTCGGTCGTCCTAACGCTTATGTCCCACGTTGATTTCTGCGATTATTTCACGCAGTGTTGCTTTCTGTTGGCACTGACAACTGTATGCAAACGCCGCTGCTCTCGTCGTTAAGTGAAGGCCGTCGGCCTCGTGTTGTCCGTGGTGAGAGTTAATACTTGAAATGTGGCATTCCCGGCAGTCTCTTGACACTGTGGATCGCGGAATATTGAATTCCCTAACGATTACCGATATGGAAGGCCCCTTGCGTCTAGCTCCGACTACCATTCCGCTTTCAAAGTTTGCTAATAATCATGTCGGAAGCCTTATCACATGAATCACAAATGACAGCTCCGACAAATGCATTGCCTACCTTCTGAATGCGATAGGGTGACCAACTCTCCCGTATTTCTCGGGACCTCCCGTACTTAGAGACTTTTTTCATAATCTCCCGGCTCCAGTATTTTCAGGCTCAGTGGCCGTTTATCTCCGGTTTTTAACTCTTTTTTTCTTATCACGTACTGGTATATCAAAATATTTTTCAATCATTTAAATTTTGCATGCACTGTCAGGATTCGTTCGTAGACATAGGAGACAACCACAGATGTCGACATTATGTGTACCGAACATCTTAGGAATGATCGACTGACACTTGGCGGTTAGATGTGACTTTGTTTCTGTGCCAGTGCTTACTGTGAATCGTCGTTAACTTGTTCAAGATTTTATGATGGGCAGCGAAGACGAAGATAAAACGCCACCAAAAAAAGAAAACAAAGTATATGTGTACATATCTTACAAAATGGGAAGCTTTATATTCTTGGATTGGACCATCACGGTCAAATGCTTATAAAGCAAACTGCTCAATTTAATGATGATAATGAACGTATTGGCCCCAAGAAGTGTGAACGATTTTCTGGAAGTTTTAAATGACCCTAAGAAGTGTTTCATGTTCTTTTCTTTAGCAACAGATGCCTCCAATCACCTAAACAGAAAAAGGTACCAATTGTCATACGACATTTTGAACCCTTTAGCGGAATTCAGAACAAATTGCTGGATTTCGTACAACAGGCAGATGAATGTGCAATTGATGTCCGTAGGTTGTTAAAAAACTCACTGAAATCAAATAATTTGAATATCAGTAATATATCGTCATGCTGTGCTGATGGTGCCAATATAAATTATGGCAAGCATAATTCAGTCATGAAACTATTAACTAACGAAAATGAAAAAATCCTTAAAGCAAGTTGTTTTAACCATGTAATTCATAATGCACTGAAACGTGCTTGCAACTGTTTACAATATGTAGATGTTGAAGTGATGGTGTTAAAAATATATAGTCACTTTTCCTGCTCTGCCAAACGAAGGGAAACGTTAAAATCATTTTTTGAATTTGTTGATGTGGAATGGGCTGAAATGTTGCGACATGTGAATACTAGACGGTTATCTGTCACTTATGCTGCAGAAAGGCTTTTAAAAAATTGGGAGCCTATAAAAAGCTATTTTAAAAGCATAGATGAATCAGACTGACCTAAAGTTCTGAAAAAGTATTTTTGCAACGAAAATACAGAAGTAGAAACAATTGTTCAAGCTTATATTAGTTTTTTTGTGAATATTGGAAATATTTTCATTCAAAAAGTAAAGTGTTTGGAGAATTCCGACCTTAGCGTTATGGAATCTCATGAAACTGCAAACTTACCAATTAGTAAATTTAGACAGAGAAAGGAAGACAGGTTTTTTGGTAGTGGTACTCTGTTCTTGATTTGAATTTGAAATCTAGTAGTGACAACAACTTCATTGAATTCTATGATTGTTTATATTCTTACTTTGGTAGTAAATTTGATAATAGTTTAAAGAGTTTAATCCCACTATGTCTAAAAAGAGAATTGACATTCAATGACATGCATGAAGTTGTAGAATATCTTAAGTTGGATTGTATTAATGAAGATGAATTATATGAGGAGTTTTGTAGTTCTAATGATGCAATTAAATGTGCTGTCTCTTTAGATGGTAATGTTAGCCAGAAATGGATACAGGTTTTTACAACTTTGAAATCAAGTAATGTTAATTTTGAAAACTTGGGTAAGCTGGTTTGTTTTGTTATGAGTATACCAGGAAGTAATGCTCGCACCGAGAGAGTATTTTCTCTTATGAATAATAAGTGAACTGATGTAAGGAACAGAAGTAGCACCAACTTAATTAAATCTGAACTACAAGTTGCCGTGAGTTTTCCTTATTCTAGTAGTGAATTCTTTGAATTTTCTAAAAATGATCTAAAACTACTGACTGAGGCAAAATCTGTTGCAAAATATGTATAAGTAATTGTGATGTGTAATTAAATAGTCTACTTTTACAAATACTGCTTTTTGGCGAAATTTTGCCGTGCTATTAATCTCCCTTATTTTTTGTCAAGGATATAAGAATCTCCCTTATTTTCGTTTAGAAAAGTTGGTCACCCTAGTATGCGATACTGTCGTTATTTGTGTATGTGTATGTGTATGTGTGTGTGTGTGTGTGTGTGTGTGTGTGTGTGTCGCTCTCCCACGACTTTTGGCACCTCAGCGTAGTGCTCTATCCGCTGAACAACGGCCGTCTTTTAAAGGGATGACTAACTTTTTGGTCTACATCTACATGATTACTCTGCAATTCACTTTTAAGTGCTTGGCAGAGGGTTCATCGAACCACAATCATACTATCTCCCTACCATTCCACTCCCGAACAGCGCGCGGGAAAAACGAACACCTAAACCTTTCTGTTCGAGCTCAGATTTCTCTTATTTTATTTTGATGGTCATTCCTACCTATGTAGGTTGGGCTCAACAAAATATTTTCGCATTCGGAAGAGAAAGTTGGTGACTGAAATTTCGTAAATAGGTCTCGCCGCGACGAAAAACGTCTTTGCTTTAATGACTTCCATCCCAACTCGCGTATCATATCTGCCACACTCTCTCCCCTATTACGTGATAATTCAAAACGAGCTGCCCTTTTTTGCACCCTTTCGATGTCCTTCGTCAATCCTACCTGGTAAGGATCCCACTCCGCGCAGCGATATTCTAACAGAGGACGAACGAGTGTAGTGTAAGCTGCCTCTTTAGTGGACTTGTTGCATCTTCTAAGTGTCCTGCCAATGAAACGCAACCTTTGGCTCGCCTTCCCCACAATATTATCTATGTGGTCTTTCCAACTGAAGTTGTTCGTAATTTTTACACCCAGGTACTTAGTTGAACTGACAGCCTTGAGAACTGTACTATCTATCGAGTAATCGAATTCCAACGGATTTCTTTTGGAACTCATGTGGATCACCTCACACTTTTCGTTATTTAGCGTCAACTGCCACCTGCCACACCATACAGCAATCTTTTCTAAATCGCTTTGCAACTGATACTGGTCTTCGGATGACCTTACTAGACGGTAAATTACAGCATCATCTGCGAACAACCTAAGAGAACTGCTCAGATTGTCACCCAGGTCATTTATATAGACCAGGAACAGCAGAGGTCGCAGGACGCTTCCCTGGGGAACACCCGACATCACTTCAGTTTTACCCGATGATTTGCCGTCTATTACTACGAACTGCGACCTTCCTGGCAGGAACTCACGAATCCAGTCGCACAACTGAGACGATACCCCACAGGCCCGCAGTTTGATTAGAAGTCGCTTGTGAGGAACGGGTCAAAAACTTTCCGGAAATCTAGAAATGCGGAATGAACTTGAGATCCCCTGTCGATAGTGGCCATTATTTCGTGCGAATAAAAAGCTAGCTGCGTTGCACAAGAACGATGTTTTTTGAAACCATGCTGATTACGTGTCAATAGATCGTTCCCTTCGAGGCGATTCATAATGTTTGAATACAGTATATGCTCCAATACCCTACTGCAAACCGACGTCAGTGATATAGGTCTGCCGGCCGGAGTGACCGTGCGGTTCTGGGCGCTACAGTCTGGAAGCGAGCGACCGCTACGGTCGCAGGTTCGAATCCTGCCTCGGACATGAATGTGTGTGATGTCCTTAGGTTAGTTAGGTTTAATTAGTTCTAAGTTCTAGGCGACTGATGACCTCAGAAGTTAAGTCGCATAGTGCTCAGAGCCATTTGATATAGGTCTGTAGTTCGATGGATTACTCCTACTACCCTTCTTAAACACTGGTGCGACCTGCGCAATTTTCCAATCTGCAGGTACACAGATCTATCGGTGAGCGAGCGGTTGTATATGATTGCTAAGTAGGGAGCTATTGCATCAGCGTAATCTGAAAGGAACCTAATCGGTATACAATCTGGACCTGAAGACTTGCCCGTATCAAGCGTTTTGAGTTGCTTCTCAACCCCCTAAGGTATCTACTTCTAAGAAACTCATTGCGGTTATAACCAGAATTTCTTACGTGCCAGTTGCGTCCTGTTTCCCCTAGATGTTGATGTTTTACGTATCCCGTCAAGTACGGAAACCAGCGTGTTTCCGGCGTTAATCGGCCAGTTAGCGCGACAGTGGCACACAGAGCGGACAGTCTTGACCCAGAAATCGCGCCGTGTGTGCTGGGTATACACACGACGCCGCTGCGGTGACCCGGTGCGCGCGGCAGCACGTGGTGGACCGTGGACGGGCCGTCGTGGTCCGGAGAAAGCGGCGATTGGCGGTGATCCGGATTCCTGGCGCGCATCGCCCGGCGCCTGGCGCCAGCGACCGCCTGCGTAATGCGGAGAAAGCCTGCGCTGCCGTTGCGTAACACGATATACGCGTGGCCCCTGTGCGTGTGCGTGTTCGTGTGCTTGTGGCGGGGCCCGGGCTGGACCGTCCCGACCGACATGTTTACGAGGCTCCCGGACCCCAACGCGGCCCTGTTGACGTCTGCGCGAGTTATTGTCGGGTTACGACTCGGTGGAGGCTTGCAGCCACACATCACTCTAGCCCCCCCCCCCCCCCCCCCGCCTTTACCATCCCGCGCCCCGCGCTCACGCGTCCCTCCCCCCCTCCTCCCACCACCCTGCTGAGCGCTGACCACATGGCCAGCTTGTAGCGACATAGCACTCGAGTTGTAACTTTCCTGTCACACTACCTTTGTCTCCGTTCCACGTCTGCATTACGACGTTGGTAGTACATCGACTACTTTTCCTATTTAACTTCATCTCATTAACCTATGTTGGACTGCAGGTAACATACAGGGTGACAATTACAGAAATACATGGAATAAAATCCTCATAAATTCTGAACTGTTTGCGTTAGGACGTTCGAAATGCACGCTTGGCCGCATGGCATGATTGGAATTAGTATGCGCATGCATGGTGTAAGTAGGCTGTTTAGGTTTTTAT
This sequence comes from Schistocerca piceifrons, assembly GCF_021461385.2. Taxonomy (NCBI): domain Eukaryota; kingdom Metazoa; phylum Arthropoda; class Insecta; order Orthoptera; family Acrididae; genus Schistocerca; species Schistocerca piceifrons. Next base: position 324,614,094 of record NC_060140.1, read on the forward strand.
GTTGGTAATGCCACGTAACGCTCTGCATGAAAATCACTGACTGTGCTGTGTGCAGTCTGTGGGTGGTTGGCATTGTTGGAATATTCGCTATTGTAGTGTTGGGCAGTTGGATGTGAACAGTGCGTAGAGTTGTGCAGTTGTTGGAGGTGACCCGCCAGCAGTGGTGGATGTGGGGAGAGAGAAGCCATAGTTGTCAGACGTTAATATGAGCGGACGATCTGGACGTGTGTCCGTCAGAGAAAGGAAATTTGCCAAACTGGATGTCAGAAATTATATATATATATATATATATATATATATATATATACGGTAGAGCGTCGATTATCCGAAGTAATTGAGGGACATGGGTGTTCGGATAACCGAACTGTACATGTTTATTTGCCAAAAAGAAGTACTGTACAGTAAATTTATTCATAGAAACAGGCATCTCTTTTAGTATTACAAAGTAACAAACAAAGGCCACCTCAGTAGGAATATATAGTAATAATCTCGTACTTGTCCCTCATAGAAAGGACAACACGTTTACGTTTAAGCATTTTGTATCGTCAAGTTCACGCAGCAGCACACAAGTGGTCGTAACAGAGAACAGAAGGTGACTGTTTGCACCTTGAGAAGCTCTTCTTGGAGGCTCGCAATCCTTCAAACTGCGCGGAGCAGCACGCCTCAACTCTAAGCTGGCGCAGCTGTTGCTGTGAACAGCTTTGATACCGCCGCTACTTCTACTGCCAGTGCCAAGCCGACAGAAGTGTGCTGATTGTTGAAACACAGCGACTGGCGGCTTGGCCGGTCAGCAGCGCCTTGTGAAGGCTCCATTAGAAGTAATGTTCCGCCAGCTGTGGCCCAGTGCGGCGACTACTGTGGGAAACTTGGTTTGGGACGGTAGGGTGCGAGCGGGTACACGGTTCGGTTAAGCGGTAGTTCGGTTGACCGACGTTCGGATAATCGACGCTCTAATAACTTTTAATTACTATTCAAGTAAATACATTGTTTGTTCTCCATCAAAATCTTTCATTTGCCAACTATATGCCTATCAGTAGTTAGTGCCTCCAGTAGTTAGAATCCTTTATTTAGCTGGCAGTAGGGGCGCTCGCTGTATTGCAGTAGTTCGAGTAACCAAGATTTTTGTGAGGTAAGTGATTCATGAAAGGTATAGGTTATTGTTAGTCAGGCCCATTCCTTTGTAGGGATTATTGAAAGTCAGACCGCGTTGCGCTAAAAATATTGTGTGTCAGTTTAGTGATGATCAGAATAAGTAAAGAGAGAAATGTCTGAGCACGTACAGTTTTGCTCAGCTGTTTGAAAATCAAATAACGTAAGAAGTTTACCAGCGCAGTAATTCATAATTTTTCTAAGAGGACGTTTCAATGGTTTGGTTTAGCGACGAAGGCCACTTTCATTTGGATGGGCTCGTCAGTAAGCAAAATTGGCGCGTTTGGGGGACTGAGAATCCGCGTTTCGCCATCGAGAAGTCTTTTTACACTGAACGGGTGACGGTGTGCCCAGTCACGGGATTATCAGTGCGATGGTACGTTGACTAACGAAAGGTACGTGAAGTTTTTGGAAGATGATTTCATCGCCATTATCCAGAGCGGCCCTGATTTCGACAAGATGTGGTTCATGCAAGACGGAGCTCGATCCCATTGGAGAAGGCGAATGTAGGATCTGACTCTGATGCACTTTTATTTGAGCACACAGTTTTTAGAAAAGAACGATCTAACGCTGATTGTATTTTTAATGTGAAAACACTGGTAGAGAAAAGAACAAGATTTACAAATAAAAGCACAATATTTTGTTTCAGAGTCAATTTATTTAGTTAACCGGCTTTCGGCTTATAAGGCCACCATCACACATTAACTGACTACCGCCTGAAAGAAGTTACAATATTTGTAAATAACACTGGAAAATATGTTACTCGCTTAGACCGTTACACCAATACACAATACTGTATGTTTGTGCCACAGTGTAGGTGAACAACATCTTAACGCTTTTCCAACGTTGAAACTTCTTTGACGACCAGAATGAGATTTTCACTCTGCAGCGGAGTGTGCGCTGATATGAAACTTCCTGGCAGATTAAAACTGTGTACCCGACCGAGACTCGAACTCGGGACCTTTGCCTTTCGTGGGCAAGTGCTCGAGAGATACTGGCAGAAGTAAAGCTGTGAGTACCGGGCGTGAGTCGTGCTTCGGCAGCTCAGATGGTAGAGCACTTGCCCGCGAAAGGCAAAGGTCCCGAGTTCGAGTCTCGGTCGGGCACACAGTTTTAATCTGCCAGGAAGTTTCTTTGACGACGATAGTTGAAGGCGGACGATGCACTTGTACGCCAAAAACCGGTTAACTATGTAAATTAATCAGGGAGAATTTACAAAATACTCTGCTTCACGTTTGTAAAGCCGAGAAGCTACGGAAGAATCAGTTAACAGGAAAAGATATGATTTAGAGACGCACACATCGTTTGTGGACTATGAAAAAGTTTTTGACAACGTTAATAGACGACTACTGTGACAATTATGGACACATGAAGCTTCCAAACGTATTTAATTAACTCTGTGAAAGCTCTTTACAAGGAGACAAAAATTACAAGACACAGCGAGTCAGGTAAGGATGTGACCTATCTTCAACTTTATTCACTATCTACAAAGATGACCTAATCAGGGTTTGGAGACAAAATGTCACCTACGGCATAAGCATTAATATAGAGAAATGTTTCAATTCTCCACTATACGCATGTCATCAAACAAAATCCAAGAAAATGAAGATAATCTTCGAAGAACCATTTATCACCTTAATTACACATTTACACTAACATTTACGCTACAAGGGTCATGGCATTCAACGAAAAATTGTCTATAAAACATAAAATTATTATAAATAATCTACATCTACATCCATACTTTGCAAATCACACTTCAGTACCTCGCAGAGGCTTGATTGAACTACCTTCACAATAATTCTCTATTATTCCAGTCTTGAACAGCGCCTGGATAAAAACGAACATCTGTATCTTTCCGTACGGTCTCTGATTTCCCTTATTTTATTATCATGATCGTTTCTCCTTAAATACGTCGGCATCAACCAAATTTTTTTTGCCTTTGAAAGGGAGTTGGTCATTGAAATTTCGTGAGAGAATCCCGCCGGTGCGAGAAAAGTCTTTGTTTTAATGATGCTCCCCTCAAATCCTCTGTCATGTCCGTGACACTCTCTCCCCTATTTGTCGATAATACAAAACGTGCCGCTCCGTTAATCCTATCTGGCAAGGAGCACACACCGCGCGGCAGTACTCCAAAAGAGGATGGACAAGCGTAGTGTATGCAGCCCCTTTAGTAGATCTGCAGCTTCTTCTAAGTGTTCTGCCAATAAAACGCAGTCTTTGGTTCGCCTTCCTCACACCATTTTCTGTGTGTTCTTTCCAATTTAAGTTGTTCGTAATTGTAATTCCTAGGTATTTAGTTGAATTTATATCCTTTAGATTTGATTAATTTATCGCTTAACCCAAGTTTAATGGATTACTTTTAACGCTTGTGAGGATACTGCTAATTTTAGCACAATACATATATATTTTCTAAATAGTTTTGCAATTGGTTTTGATCTTCTGATAACTTTACTAGGCTGTGAACGACAGCGTCATGTGTAAAAAATCTAAGACTGCTGCTCAGATTGCCTCATAAATCGTTTATATAGATAAGTAACAGCAGAGGGCCTATAACACTACCTTGGGGAACGTCAAAAATCACTTCTGTTTTACTCGATGACTTTCCGTCTGACATCTGTGGTAGGAAATCACGAATCCAGTCGCATAACGGAGACGATATTCCATAAGCACATAATTGGATTACAAGCCGCTTGTGAAGTACGGGGTTGAAGGGCTTTTGGAAATCTAGAAATATGGAATCAACGTGAAATAACTCATCGATAGCACTCATCACTTCGTGAGGGTAGAGAGCTAATTGCGTTTCACAATAACGGTGCTTCCTAAATCCATGTTGACTGTGTGTCAATAGACCGTTCTCTTCCAGGTAATTATTTATAATGTCCGAACACAGTACATGTTCCCAAAATCCTGCTGCATATCGACGTTAATGATATGGGAATGTAATTTAATGGATTACTCCTATTGCCTTTATTAAATATTGGTGTGACCAGTGCAATTTTGCAGTCTTTTGATACGGATCTTCCGTCGAAACGAGCGATCGTATATGACTGTTAAGTGTTGAGCTATTGCATCTTCATACTCTGAAGGAAGCCTAATTGGTATACAGTCTGGACCGGAAGACGTGCTTTTATTAAGTGATGTAGGTTTCTTCACTGCTCCGAGAATACTTTACTTTTACGTTATTCATGTTAGCAGCAGTTCCTGATTCAAATTGTCGGATATTTACTTCTTTTCTTTGGTGAAGGAATTTCGGAAGGCTGTGCTTTAGCAGTACTGTCATCGGTAGTATTACCATTGCTATCGCTCAGGGTAAGTAATGAGTGTGTTTTGCCGCTGGCACACTTTACATACGACCAGAGTCCTTTTTGGATTTCTTGTCAGGTTTCGAGACATGGTTTCGTTGTGGAAACTATTACACTACTGGCTATTAAAATTGCTACAGCAAGAAGAAATGCAGATGATAAACGGGTATTCACTGGACAAACATACTATACTAGAACTAACATGTGATTACATTTTCACGCAATCTGGATGCATAGATCCCGAGAAATCAGTACCCAGAACAACCACCTTTGGCCATAATAACGGCCTTGATACGCCTGGGCATTGAGTCAAACAGAGCTTGGATGGCATGTACAGGTACAGCTGCCCATGCAGCTTCAACACGATACCACAGTTCATCAAGAGTAGTGACTGGCGTATTGTGACGAGCTATCTGCTCGGCCACCATTGACCAGACGTTTTCAATTGGTGAGAGATCTGGAGAATGTGCTGGCCAGGGCAGCAGTCGAACATTGTCTGTATCCAGAAAGGCCCGTACAGGACCTGCAACATGCGGTGATGCATTAGTGATGCATTATCCTGCTGAAATGTAGGGTTTCGCAGGGATCGAATGAAGGGTACAGCCACGGGTCGTAACAAATCTGAAATGTAACGTCCACTGTTCAAAGAGCCGTCAATGCGAACAAGGGGTGACCGAGACTTGTAACCTATGGGGATGACGAATACACGCTTCCAATGTGCGTTCACAGCGTTGTCGCCAAACGCGGATGCGACCATCATGATGCTGTAAACAGAACCTGGATTCATCCGAAAAAATGACGTTTTGCCATTCGTGCACCCAGGTTCGTCCTCGAGTACACCATCGCAGGCGTTCCTGTCTGTGATGCAGCGTCAAGGGTAACCACAGCCATGGTCTCCGAGCTGATAGTCCATGCTGCTGCAAACGTCGTCGAACTGTTCGTGCAGATGGTTGTTGTCTTGCAAACGTCCCCATCTGTTGACTCAGGGATCGAGACGTGGCTGCACGATCCGTTACAGCCATGCGGATAAGATGCCTGTCATCTCGACTGCTAGTGATACGAGGCCGTTGGGATCCAGCACGGCGTTCCGTATTACCCTCCTGAACCCCCCGATTCCATATTCTGCTAACAGTCATTGGATCTCGACCAACGCGAGCAGCAATGTCACGATACGATAAACCACTATCGCGATAGGCTACAATCCGACATTTATCAAAGTCGGAAACGTGATGGTGCGCATTTCTCGTCCTTACACGAGGCATGACAACAACGTTTCACCAGGCAACGCCGTCCACTGCTGTTTGTGTATGAGAAATCGGTTGGAAACTTTCCGCATGTAGGTGTCGCCACCGGCACCAACCTTGTGTGAATGCTCTGAAAAGATAATCATTTGCATATCACAGCATCTTATTCGTGTCGGTTAAATTTCGCGTCTGTAGCACGTCATTTTAGTGGTGTAGCAAATTCTAATGGCCAGTAGTGCATAAGCATCTCGCGTTGAAGCCCGCACTGAGTTTCGAGCTTCTGTAAAAGATCGCCAGTGTTGGGGATTTTCCGTTCGTTTCAATTTGGTATGTTTTTTCGTTGTTTCGACAATGTGATTGCATATTGGAGCAGGTAACCCACTTTCAGTATCTCGGCTGTGATATAGCAAGAGATTTCGACAATGAAACTGATAACAAGATCCTAAAATTTAACGCAGTCTGTGAAAGAATTAGAGGCCGGCTGGATTGGCCGAGCGGTTCTAGGCGCTTCAGTCTGGAACCACGTGACCGCTACGGTCGCAGGTTCGAATCCTGCCTCGGGCATGGGTGTGTGTGATGTCCTTAGGTTAGTTAGGTTTAAGTAGTTCTAAGTCTAGGGGACTCATGACCTCAAATGTTAAGTCCCATAGTACTCAGAGCCATTTGTACCATTTGAATTTTGAAAGAATTAGAAACACGGTACAAAAAAGACACGAAAAAGATACAGGTGATGTTTTACAAAGTCACGGCAGTACTTACTGCGTTCTGTGGATCAAAAACCTGTGTTCCCATGAAAAAGGGTATGAGAAGGAGCCATGCTGCAGGAGTGAGAGTTCTCCCTAGTCTTAAGGGATGCACCAAAGATAATCGCTTCAGAAATGAAGGCATTAGTAACGAATTACAAGTTTATTCAGTGCACATGGAAACAGATCAAAACATAAACAGATCATGGGAACTGCATTGTTAGTAATCATATGCGCAAATGAACTTCTATTTTGTACTGGTTTACGTCTTTCAGACAATCGTTAGAGAAAGACTGTCAAAAGAAAAGTAAAAATAAATAAATAAATGCGATCTACAAAATGTGTGCAGCAAATAACACTAACACAAAGATTAGAAGAAAGTATAAAAGTCCTTACTAAGGCACAAATATCAGGCGGAAGAGCAATTCATGTTGCTATTAGCTTGTTCGGAAGTCCACAACGTTACAGTAAGTGTACATGAACATCTATCATATACCACGATCTTAAAAAGCACCAGATTTGGATTATAATAATAATACGGCCGAATGTGAAGGACCTAGCGTGGAAAATGATTGTAATTGTTCCAAGAATAATACAGATCACATGTTCAATGAGAACGCGAAAGAATATGTACGTTACATATCAAGAAATACACTGATTACTGGCTGAATTATATTACCCCTAAATACTTACACATTGTAATGTGCCCAAGATGTTCACTACTAATCTTGTAACTTTACTTCCTCTTTGCTACAGGCATTATCTTACGTTTATCCTCATTCATTACACCAAGAGGAAATTTGTCCAAGTCTTTCCGCAATCATCTAAAGACTATATATATTCCTTTAGAAAACTGCACCGTCAGCTATATGTTTGTTTGTCATATCTGATAAATCGTTTATATAAGTGCCGTGCAACAACATTAAATCGTCAGTGTTGCGAAATCCCGTACTTATTTCCCATTTATAGTTTATAAGTTGGAAATTTGCCTAAAAGATGCTACAACGTTCGTCTGTAATGGTGAACTGGTCGGACTTCGATGGACACTTTGTCGCTTTATTATTCACACATTTGTCATTGTTGCACCCTCTCCTCCATGATCATGTCACAGAAGGGCACGAAACTGGAAGTTTGGAAAATCATAAGCACCTTGTGCTACTTCGATTCACGTTCAAATTTCGGCGAATGGTTATGAACGGCCACTAGTAGTTCCATCTAGTACATGGAGCAAAAATTGCGGTCAGATTCCACTCCAAAGAAGCTGACAACGTTCAGTGTGGTTGGCGGCCCACCTTGTCCTTAGAGAATAGCTGAAGCATCCGGAGGATGTCAACAGTGCCAGTGAAGAACGTTGTCCGGTTGTCCATAAAACTGCGAACTGTCGTTTACGATCGCGAAATGTGGGGGAATCAATGCCCCGAGGAAATAAGTGGTTTCATTGACGTCCTTTATTCCGCGTCTGAGGCCTTTTCTTGTCGATTCTGAGCGGCGATGTGCCTGAAATGCCGTTTCTCACAAGCGTCTTCTAACCAAACTGCGTGCCTACAGAGTATCGCCTCAGTTGTGCGACTGGATTCGTGATTTCCTTTCAGAAAGGTCACAAATCGTAGTAATAGACGGAAAGTCAACGAGTAAAACAGAAATAATATCCGGCGCTCCCTTAGTAAGTATTATAGGCCCTCTATTGTTCCTGATCTATATTAACAACATAGGAGACAATCTGAGTAGCCATCTTGGATTGTTTGCAGATGATGCTGTCATTTACCGTCTTGTAAAGTCATCATACGATCAAAACGTCTTTCGAAATGATTTAGATGAAATATCTGTATGGTACGAAAAGTGGCAATCGACCTTGAATAAAGTAAAGTGTGAAGTTATTCACGTGAGTACTAAAAGAAATCAGCTGAATTTCGATTACGCGATAAGTCACACAGATCTGAAGGCTGTAAATTCAGCTAAATACTTAGCGATTACAATGACAAATAACCTAAATTGCAACAATCACATAGATAATATTGTGGGTAGAGCAAACGAAAGACTGCGAATCGTTGGCAGAACACTTAGAAGGTGCAACAGCTCTACTAAAGAGACTGCTTACACCACGCTTGTCCGCCCCATTCTGGAGTACTGCTGTGCGGTGTGGGATCCGCATCAGGTGGGACTGACGGATGACATCGAAAAAGTACAAAGAAGGACAGCTCGTTTTGTATTATCGCGAAATAGGGGAGATAGTGTCTTAGACGTGATATGTGAATCGGAGTGGCAATCATTAAAACAAAGGCGATTTTCGTTGCGACGGGATCTTCTCATGAAATTTCTATCACCAGTTTTCTCCTCCGATTGCGAAAAAATTCTGTTGGCACCCACCTACATAGGGAGAAATGACCATCACGATAAAATAAGACGATCAGTCCGGAACCGCGCGACTGCTACGGTCGCAGGTTCGAATCCTACCTCGGGCATGGATGTGTGTGATGTCCTTAGGTTAGTTAGGTTTAAGTAGTTCTAAGTTCTAGGGGACTGATGACCACAGATGTTAAGTCCCATAGTGCTCAGAGCCATTTGAACCATTTTTTTGATAAAATAAGAGAAATCAGGGCTCGCACGGAAAAATTTAAATGCTCGTTTTTCCCGCGTGCCGTTCGGAGTGGAACGGTAGAGAGACAGCCTGAAGGTGGTTCATTGAACCCTCTGCCAGGCACTTTATTGTGAATAGCAGAGTAATCACGCAGATATAGATGTAGATGTCCCGACCACCCATAAGAAAACCGCTTGACGCTGGGTGCCGCGGTTCTGATCTCTATCGCGGAGGCATAAATAATGGCGAAATGTGTGTAAGAGAGGATGCGAACTACATTCACATCGTGTGTCACGTCCACGGTGGCGTTGAGAATAATTGTGGTAAAATTTCGTGCCAATGTAACATCATTAGCGCAGCTTACACATCACATGAATTTTTGAGCTGTAATTTTTTTTTCTTGTGTGTCGACAGTTTGTTTTTCGAAGCGTCGAAGCGCGCCACGTTTTCACTTCGTTACACAGGAAAGTTGCAGGCACCAAACTTCATCCTTCTACGTCGCAGAGCGAGACAATTACGCGTTTCGAGAAAGTGATCATTTAACTCTGTTCAGTTGCATATGTATTAAAATCATGAGAAGACCTGTTGCGCTTTCTTGGGTCACAGCCGATGTTACTTTTGTTTCTGTAGAGCATTCTCAATCATTTGTAACGTACTGACTTCTATTACTGAAATATTCCTCCAGTCACATATTTGCAAAGATACTCCGTATTACCGTAAGTTGGTTAGTAGCCGACGATGTGGCACAGTTTCCCGCGCCTTACGGAAATCTGGGAAGGCGTGTCTGTTATACTAGCCAGACTGTAAGTTAGTGTCTAAAGCTCATGAACAACAAGTTCCCTTGATCATGACAACATCTCTGTTCAAAATATAAATCAACTACACCTGCTACAATAACCCGCCAGAGCGTAATTTATAACCAATTACGAGATCGTGCTGAAAAGTAATGTCTTCTAAATTTTTATGTGAAAACTGTTAAATATTTTTAAATAAAACAAACGTTATTAAAATTCTACATCATCATTCTACGCCCATTTCTCCCAACGAGGGACCAATTTGTTGATATCGTCACTGTAGAGTGATTGACTTTATCGTTCGAGCCGCATCCTCTGCTTGCACCACTTCATCGCTATCAAATTAAAGACCTCGAAGATGTTCTTTAAGTTCGGGAAACAGTTGGAAATCGGATAGGACCAAGTCAGGACCGCTGGGAGGATGACAGATGGCATGAACCAAAGGCATCAGATTGCTGCAGATGTCGCAGCACTCGCATATGGCCTGATAGGGTGTTCCATATGTAGACGAACTCTTCGAAACTCGGTTACGGAACACCATTTCTCTCGCACCGACATAAGTATATTACACTGCGCAATGTTACAGGCTGCAAATCGCAGCCCTCTGGCTGTAGAGGGCTGTAAATATGTAGACACGAAGAATACAGGTGTAAAATATTACAAACGTTTGTGTTATTTAAAAAACTTTAAGTCTTTTCACACAGAAAATTTGGAGACATTACTTCTCAGAGCTCTCTTGTAGCTGACTGCTCCGTGCTGTACGGTTACCATTACTTCCCCGTTTCATGTTAGACAGGGAACGGAATGAACTGTCGTTTTCGATAATATTTTCTTGCCGCATTGTTACGTACCTTGGTATAATCGGGGCCTTTATGCTTTCTTTAATTAGGTGCTTTTTGTTACTAAGACTCAGACATTGACATAATTTATCGAGCAGTAGCTTATAGAGCTACACAGCGCAAGACTATCTGCGCAGCCAGAGAAAGCTTGAGTGGCTCAAACGTCACAATATATGCTGATCATACCAGGTATGTGGTATGAGGAGTGGTTTGCTAGGTGAGAAGATATCTTACACGTTGACACATAGAATGTGGACTGTCCGTAGAATGAACGCCTCACTTTTAGTCCTTTAATTACAAATTTATTTATTTATTTACATCGTTTCCGTCCACATTGGAGCACTAAAATCAAACATAATAAACAGACTCTACAATAATTAAGTTTAAGTCTTAGCAGTCAGATATTTCTTCGTTTCCTGAAACTTCTTCATTCACTGTGATCTGGCTGCTCGATCTTCTGCAGATATGACATACTTCTTCCGTTGTGATAGTTTGGATGCCAGCCGTGTGTATTTGTTATTCAGAAGCAGTTTCTCTTCTCTTCGTTGAATTTGGTGTGGGTGATGTTCAGTTCATTCAGATCACTTTGTACTTCTTTAAGCCAGATATTTGGCTTTACTGTTCCAGAAGTAGTCAAAAAGTTGCTTCAGCATTCTAGTATTTGGTAGGCGAGATATGTCGCCGAAAAATGCAATCCTTCTTTTCCGCATTGTATCAATAATGGATTCACTTTCTTTATACACTACTGAATTGGGCAAAAGTCTAAACTGCCCATTAACTTGGTGTTTCTTACTGATAATTGTTCGGAGTATTCTACTAACAACTTTCTGCAATTTGTCAGTTGTTGCTTGAGTATTTAGTCTGAATAATGTTTCACTTGCATATGTTGCTTCCGGTTTAACGACGGAGGAGTAATGTCGAAATTTAGCATTTATTGAGAGAGGTCGTTTTAATTACAAATATTAATAACAGTAACCAACTTTTAAACAGCAAGTGTCAGGGGATTATTAGAATGTGTCATTGTTACGAACCAGTAAACTTCGAATTCTTTTAAGTAAATGACGAAGACATAGTCACGTGAGAGTACACAAATAATTAAAAACAATGCAATATCACATAGTACGTACGGTAGATTTTGTGGCACGCGATGTCATTCGGCGCTTAGACGTCCTCCTTGTAGATGTTCTTAATACAGGGTGAACATTAATAAAACCGACAAACTATAGGCACGGATTCCTGACTGTAAATGAAGGAAGAAAGATACTATGAAAATATGTCCGGAACTGGATCGTTACCACGGTAGATGAGGCTGACGAACGACAGTTCCCGTGACCACGTGCAGCGTGTTCCTTGTGTGTTGCTGGCTGTGTGATTGACGCAGCGTACTGCAAGCAGCAGACTGGTCCGGTACAAGCCGAAATGGTGTTCGTGTACGGCCAAGCTGATTGAAACGACCTAGAGGCAACACGGCTATAACAACGCTTCAAGTTCTTTTTGGGCGTTTGCGTGATCATGGGTCTTTTCAGATAGACGAATGTGCAGGGAAGTGGCGGACTGTGCTTACACCAGACTGGGAGGACCGGGTCCTACAGGATATTGAGACGAACCCTAGTACAAGCTCCAGCAAATGGTACGCCTACATTATACAAGTCAAAGTACGATTATGTGCGTCCTGCATGACATCCAGCACTATCCCTATCACCTGCAATCCCATGGAGGCCACTTTGTACATTTGCTGACGTGGATGCGATACAGCTCTGTACTGCGTTCCGGGTCGATTTGTTGCCGTTGCCGGCCGCTGTGGCCGAGCGGTTCTAGGCACTTCAGTTCGGAACCACGCGGCTCCTACGGTCGCAGGCTCGAATCCTGCCTCAGTCGTGGATATGTGTGATGTCCTTAGGTTAGTTAGGTTTAAGTAGTTCTAAGTCTAGGGGACTGATGACCTCAGATGTTAAGTCCCGTAGTGCTTAGAGCCATTTGAACCATTTGTTGTCGTTGCACGCACACCGTCCATTTCCGGACACATGTCCATACGACATTTTTTGCTCCATTTCGAGTTAGGAATACATCCCTGGAGTTTGTTGGTTTTGTTAATGTTCATCCTGTATTTTCCATTTTCTTGTTAATCATGTTATTTCATATCGAAAGCGTATTTCTGTAAAGCTCACGATGTTTATTTAAATAAACTGACCCACGCATTAAACACAAATTTAGTTTCACGAGTTTTTATCATATCCTTCGCCTACCGAAGGTGTATATCGCAAAGACAGACACGAGTGATACAGGTTCACATCATTTTAATTCTTCTTATTGCATGGGGGCTTAATTATTATTAAATTTGAAAATCATTTTTTATTTTTCGTTTTTGGTAGCTGTATGTCCGATTACGCTGTTTCGTAAACGGTTGGCCCTGACTAGTTTTATTACGCAATCTGACTGCATAGAACAACAACAAAGACTGAAATGAAAATTTTCGTTAACACAATTAATTAATTAAGTCCCCAGCAACTATGAAACCTACGAAACCAAAGCACAAGTATAACTGTTCTGTGTGTGGAAGTATGACTCAACGTACACATCTGGCACGGTTCTTCTTCAATAAGGCAAGAAATTTTAAATATCATTTATACTGAAGTAATTAAAAAATAGAAATACTATAATTGCGTAAGGAAAGCAGAATTACACTCTAATACAAGAACACAAGCCAGATGCTTTGTTGACTGAACCTGTAATGCTGCATTATTTAAGACATTGAGATAATAAAAAGAAAAGGAAAAATTTTTTTCTTTTACCTTCATATATTGACGAAAATCACTCTAATCATTACAATATATCTCCACACCGACTTGCTACTACCACATCTCAACAAGAACTTTTCAGTACCACATCTCAGCAAGCACTCTACACTAGCACATCCCAACAAGCACTCTCCGCTACGAGTTCTCAACGAGCACAGACTACTACGAGTTCTCCCCAAGCACTGCCAGTGGAGGCGGCTGAATAATACTCTTTGGCGCAATCTCTGGCGCTGTGGCTCAGTGTAGCCACCTTTCATATGCCCTTCCTCCACGGGCCAGAATTTGATGGTATTTTTGCCAGCATTGGTGGTGAAAATACCACCAAATTCGTCCGCAAAAATACAGACAAAAATAAAAGATAATATTAATACGTAAATATCACATAATTAGTTAAAATTTTGGCTTTGCACTGACCTTTCAATAACCTAATATATAAAATACAGTAAGCAATACAACTTCTTTTCATACATGTGACTTTACATAATAGTTCACACAATACACAAAAAATCAGTTTATACAAATGTTCACATAAAATGCTTTCAATGATTAGTTCCAGCAGTAGCACCCAGCAATGATCAACAGGTGCAGACACCAACAAGTGATATCATTCAGCAGAAGCAGTTCCATTAGTGACATCCAGCATTGTTGAACAGGTGCAGACACCAACAAGTGACATTATTTCAGTAGAAGCAGTTCATCAGTGGCACCCAGTAATACTGAACAGGTGCAGACAGCAACAAGTGACATCATTTCAGTACAAGCAGTCCATCAGTGGCACCCAGCAATGTTGAGCAGGTGCAGACAGCAACAAGTGACATCATTTCAGTACAAGCAGTCCATCAGTGGCACCCAGCAATGTTGAGTAGGTGCAGACACCAACAAGTGACATTATTTCAGTAGAAGCAGTCCATCAGTGGCAACCAGCAATGTTGAGCAGGTGCAGACACCAACAAGTGACATTATTCAGCAGAAGCAGTTCCATCAGTGGCACCGAGCAATGTTGAATAGGTGCAGACACCAACAAGTGACATTATTTCAGTAGAAGCAGTTCCATCTGTGCCACCTAGCAATGTTGAGCAGGTGCAGACAGCAACAAGTGACATCATTTCAGTACAAGCAGTCCATCAGTGGCACCCAGCAATGTTGAGCAGGTGCAGACAGCAACAAGTGACATCATTTCAGTACAAGCAGTCCATCAGTGGCACCCAGCAATGTTGAGTAGGTGCAGACACCAACAAGTGACATTATTTCAGTAGAAGCAGTCCATCAGTGGCAACCAGCAATGTTGAGCAGGTGCAGACACCAACAAGTGACATTATTCAGCAGAAGCAGTTCCATCAGTGGCACCCAGCAATGTTGAATAGGTGCAGACACCAACAAGTGACATTATTTCAGTAGAAGCAGTTCCATCTGTGCCACCTAGCAATGTTGAGCAGGTGCAGACAGCAACAAGTGACAACTTTTCAGTAGAAGCAGTTCCATTTGTGGCACCTAGCAATGATGAGCAGGTACACACAGCAACAAGTCACATTATTTCAGTAAAAAGCAGTCCATCAGTGGCACCCAGCAATGTTGAGCAGGTGCAGACACCAACAAGTGACATCTTCTCAGTTGAAGCAATTCCATCAGTGGCACCCAGCAATGTTGAACAGGTGCAGAAAGCAGTCCATAATATTCACTATCACTGATCACACTGTTCATCAGAGTTTATAAGCAGAAATTAAACATGTCCTAGTGGCACCAATCATGTAGAAAAAGTACAAGTAACAGTCCATAATATTCACTATCCTAATCACACAGTTCATCGGCAGAAATTAATCATTTCTAAGTGGCACCCATTATGTTGAAAAAGTGCAGGTAACAGTCCATAATATTCACTATCACTAATCACACAGTTCATCAGCAGAAATTAAACATTCCTAAGTGTCACACATCAATATTGAACAAGTGCAGGAAACAGTTCATAATATTCACCATCACTAATCAGACAGTTCAGGCATGAACAATAGTTTGAATCCACATACAAATGCTTTTACACTAAACATACAAATCATAACAAACACACAAATGATGTCAGATAATTGTCATATTAACTATTACAAATACACAAATATCAGTAAACCTATAATATTTATGGGTGTCAGTGCAAGCCACCACAAACAAATAAAATAATATTTAGGAGATAGGTGGGTAGGGTTAGGAAAGGAAAACACACAAAACACACTCACTCATCTTTCATCCACATTAAGTACTACTGTGTAATTGAATAGTGTTAACTGTGTAAATGCAATTCTGTCAAAATTTGATGTTCATCAAGTAGTAGTGGCAGAAATGTATAACAGTCAATAATAGTTAGTCAACGTCATAGTCATCATGTCAAGACCAATGTTTGCCAAGCCAGATCAAATGTACTGTTGCTAAACAACTGTCAGTGTGCCAAGATATGCAAATACTTCCTCTCTTCAAAAAAAGTATGTACTGCTTATTGATTTAACAAAGTGTGTGTAGACAATCTTCCTTCCACTTTAGTGTTCTAGTCTGCTATCTTCATCCTCCTTGTTCCATATAGACCAACAAAAAAAAATTATGCTCCTCACTTACTTTACCTCTTATCCACCAAAACTCCAATACTCATCAGCATCACATAATCTCAATACTTCAATAATACCTCTTACGTCGATACATATAAACCTTATCATCAATATCATTTACCTTACCTCTTGTCCACAAAAACTCCAATAATCATCAACTTCATATAATCTCAATACCTCAATAATATCTCTTCAATATGTCGACACATATAAACCTTATCGCCAATATCATTTCACTTCCACAACAACTCTTTCCTCTAGTCAGTCTCCTCGAACAAGTACAGATAAAATCCTAATGCAAACCTCATCATCCCATACAATCCGAAGACACATTGTCAACACACAACCTCTGTGTAATCCATCTGACCCAAATCTTCTACTCATGAATTATAAACAAAAGAAATGCATGCATGACCTCTAACAGACTTAGTTCGAATAACTCTCAGTAATTAAGTACGATTACGGAGTGTGAATGATCATAATATTTCACAGTGTGTACACCACTTCAAGAATGATGGCAGAAGCAAACATGTGGAGTATTTCTTGTGTCAAGTGTCACTTCCTATTTCAATTGCTCACGAAAAATGCAGTGTAATAACTATCAATGGTCTAAACCTAGTTTTGGTATGTCATGTCGTTAGCTTCCTTCCTATTAGCATACATTTATACAGCTTTCATAAAACCTCCTGCTCATGTGACTTCTATGAAGTTTCTTGTACTAATGTCGTTCGTCGAATTATAGCAGTTCGTTTTCTTATCTTAAAAATATAAGGCACTGAGCGTAAGCAAAACATGCAATAGCGAGTAAATATACCAGTAGAGAACAGAATGTCAACAAGTGGATGCAGCACAATTCTTACAACGAGGCTCTGCCAAGCGAACAATCTATAATTAATACAATAATGTGACCTAAACTCTATGTACATACACAGTATATCAGCATTTCTATATACCAAATTAAAGAGTAGTTATGGCAACAAAACAGAAATGTGTAAATATGCAATCCATAAGCATGGCAGCAAATATGTTATCTAACATAATGAACAGGTCATTAGCATCATATCAGCATAAGCAAATAAATGTTCATATGTAATCTTAATAAGTAAACATGAAGGCGCAAGCAGATAAAACACAAAGTATAACTTACATACATATCAGCACAACTAATCAGGTTACAATTATAATTTAAATAAATAAGCACAGCAGGCACATAATAAAAAAATATGACATCGGTGAAAAAGGATTGCAGCCAAGCGATGCATAATATATACAAGTTACAACCCAATTCATTAATAATCATTGTCAAAATCAGTTAACGTACGCAAGCACGTCGCTTCACAAGTAATTTCATAGAACATGAAATTTAGCACAAAGTATGAATCACGTAATCGCGAGCAGCAAATTACGTCTAAAGTACGTACCTAAGTGGAAATATGTTACCTGAAAAATGAACTCAATTAATAGTTACCTTTTTAGTTTATTAGTTTCTTCTTCGAAATTACATTCCTTCTGAAATTTTCTCGATAGCAAGTCCTCTTAACGTCGGAGACACACAGAATTTACCTGAAGTTCTTAAATATTTTATAGAACCGTATCCTGAAAAATACTGAATGTTAATAACACAATTCATCAAATCACTATAGCTTTATACTGAATTTAATCGGAGAAATTAAACTGTGTATTTGTTTACGGCTGTCAGTGCATTCGCACTGAGCGCTCGATCAGCTGTAGGCGCGTGACGTAGGAAGCAATTGTTTGCGGTCAACGACTGCCTTGTGCGGCGCGCAGACTTGACTGTTGCTTTGAGTATATGCCGCCGCCAAAACACAGCGCGGTATCCTTGTATTCTCTGCATGTTTACGTAAACTGTTGGTTTCTGAGTCCGTCTCCAAACAAAAATCTTTAGATAAATCCGGATGTGAAAGAAGTGGAGCAGCAACTAAAGCATCACGAAGCTGTTCAAATTCTGACTGAGCTTCCTCATCCCAACACCAATTAGAATTCTTTCCGGATAGTTCACATAAACGAGGTTTGGCCAAATTGTCCAATCTAACAAAGCGTCTAAGAAAATTACAGACACCAAGGAAACTACGAACATCACGTTTTGTGGTAGGAACAGCATAATTACGAATAGCGTCTAATTTCTCTGGATCAGGGAGAATACCTTCTGTAGAAATAATGTGACCGAGAAATTTCACCTGAGAACGATCAAATTCAGATTTTTCTAAGTTCACTGTAATGCCAACTCGTGCAAAAATACGTAATAATGAATCCAAAATTTTGTTATGCTCACTCCAAGAACTTTTAGCAATAAGAATATCGTCAACATGTGAAGTAATATTGTCACGAAGATAAATAGGTAAAATTTCATTTAAGCAACGAATGGATGCTGCTGAAGATACAGTAAGTCCAAACAGTAATTTCCGAAATCACTTTTAGGTAAAATAGTCATATCCGGTTATTGTTTACTTACTCTCTAGATAGATTGATAGTCGAAGAGTTGTTTTGACAGATGCAAAGAATAGTAAAAGAGTAGGCAGCGGTGCAGAAAACTAAAAGGGAAATAGCACCACTACAGCTCGGGGCCCTATGCACGCTACGGCACATATTCACTTAGTGTAGTGAATCCCCTGAGGACATTAATAGCTGCACATAATTTCTAATTTGTGACTTAATGGCCAATTTAGTGGAAGTGCGTACATAAATTGATCTAACCATGCACATGGATGTATGTCATTCTTAGAATTGCGGAAGATCTTAAATTTCCGAACAGTCAAAAAGTGTTTATAGTCAAAGTTTTCGCCTCGTGGCGACAAAGACCTACCGCGTCTGTCCCAGTCCCAAAGTCGATTATTGTCAAGTTCGCGCGCCTGGCGCTCTCTTGTTGCATCCCGTAAATGAAACAAATTACTTTCTTCAAACCCTTCTGCTAAACTAACACTTGTCAATTTATCTGAGATCTCCTCAACTCTTTCCGATGAGTCACTTAATTGGTCTTTCTGTTTATTTACGTCTTCTGTAAGTGTCGCGACTCGGGTTTCAGTGTTGACACATTTAGTAGTTAACTGTTCATATTGTTGCGTTAAATTAATTGTCATGTCATTTGGTATTGATTCCTCGATTCTTTCAAATATTTCTTCCTTATCGTGCGCACGTTGTAAATTTAACTCTGAAAATTTCTGTACTGTCACGCGATCTTTTTCTTCCCGTTCTCTGTCCTGTTCCTCTTGTCTGATTTCTGTTGAAATTAAACTATTATTGTGAACATTCAAAATCGGTTGTACTTCTTCTCTAAATTCTTTCTTTGATTCATCTTTCATGTTTTAGAAACATCGTGAGCCTAACTGTGTTTCCATTGTTTCCATCTCGGTTTTACTTGTTCCTATTTGTGAGCCTAACCCTCTTATCACTGCTTTCATCTCAGTCCTAATTGTTCCTAACTCTGTTTTTAATTCAGATCCCAAATTTAATATTGCATTCATTAACTGCTCCATTTCTTCTGTCGTTAACCACGTAAACTGTGAATTTTCTGATTGAGGAAAGTTTTGAAATGGTTCCGGACTGTCTTCCCGACTTATTAAATTGTTTTCAACTCCATTATTCATCATACTGTTGTCCTGTGTTGGCGAGTTCGCCATGTCAACAATTTCGTCATTCTCACTATTCATCATTTTCGCCTTTTTCATAGATCGCGTAATCATTTACAAAATATACAAAACTCGTCACTGTATGAAAATTGCACACAATGACACTTCATCTCCAACAATACCATTCACACGAAATGTTTCCTTCAAACACGATTAACGAACAATTGAAATAATTGCACTAAATTGTCAAACGCGTATACAAGACAACAAATCAAATTCTGAGAAAAAATACCATTAGAAGAATGACAATTTCCAAATCTACACATGCAAAATAGACTACAATTACTAAACTACAAATTACTACAACAATACTACTGTCTACTATTTTTACAATCAGAAGAATTCCAAGGGACGATCCGAAGCAGCGGTCGCCATGTGCATGGGGGCTTAATTATTATTAAATTTGAAAATCATTTTTTGTTGTTCGTTTTTGGTAGCTGTATGTCCGATTACGCTGTTTCGTAAACGGTTGGCCCTGACTAGTTTTATTACGCAATCTGACTGCATAGAACAACAACAAAGACTGAAATGAAAATTTTCGTTAACACAATTAATTAATTAAGTCCCCAGCAACTATGAAACCTACGAAACCAAAGCACAAGTATAACTGTTCTGTGTGTGGAAGTATGACTCAACGTACACATCTGGCACGGTTCTTCTTCAATAAGGCAAGAAATTTTAAATATCATTTATACTGAAGTAATTAAAAAATAGAAATACTATAATTGCGTAAGGAAAGCAGAATTACACTCTAATACAAGAACACAAGCCAGATGCTTTGTTGACTGAACCTGTAATGCTGCATTATTTAAGACATTGAGATAATAAAAAGAAAAGGAAAAATTTTTTTCTTTTACCTTCATATATTGACGAAAATCACTCTAATCATTACAATATATCTCCACACCGACTTGCTACTACCACATCTCAACAAGAACTTTTCAGTACCACATCTCAGCAAGCACTCTACACTAGCACATCCCAACAAGCACTCTCCGCTACGAGTTCTCAACGAGCACAGACTACTACGAGTTCTCCCCAAGCACTGCCAGTGGAGGCGGCTGAATA
Source organism: Schistocerca piceifrons (assembly GCF_021461385.2). NCBI lineage: Eukaryota > Metazoa > Arthropoda > Insecta > Orthoptera > Acrididae > Schistocerca > Schistocerca piceifrons. The sequence goes on from NC_060140.1 coordinate 324,634,850, forward strand.
ATACTCTTTGGCGCAATCTCTGGCGCTGTGGCTCAGTGTAGCCACCTTCCATTATTAATGGTGACCTCTGCTTTCTTTTCAGCGTCTGTAGTCACTTGAAAATGACCTGAGGTCGAAACTGCAATAGCAGGTACTTTAATGAATAGTACAGCCAGTAACGAAGTATTTTTAAAAAATCCTATGTGGTTCTGAGCCCACAACAAATAAAATTGTTAAATGTATTAATATGTTTAAGTTTCAATAAATTTCTTTTGGCTCCCTGCGAATTCAAGCATGTACACTCGACAGCAAAAAAATTGGGTCACTGCCGAATACAACCAACTTAACATAGCTGTGTTGCAGGTCCTCTAAAGAGCAAAACCCCGTGGGGAACAGTCGTTTGACTACACACAATGGGTACCACGAGAGACTACTATATTTTTTTAGAGACCAAAGGTCTTTATGGCAGTCAGTCTAAGCGTCAACTGACATCTTCATACAAAACATATTAGAAAATACGTTATTAGCGATGAGACACCCCATAACACTCATAAAGTAACCTTAATTACAACAAGTGACATTCCAAAAGTTCTGAGAAAACGGATTATTTTACATGTATCGTACAGCAATTCTTAGTCAAAATTAAATACTTGAGACAATATATGGAGTTACAAAGCTGTACGGCAATTGGAAAAAATTTTTCGCTCTCGAAAAGGTTTCCCATCCACATGCTGAACGTCGCTCAACGGCGAGTGGCTCTGGAAACTGAATATTAAACCAGTAAAAAAAAAAAAAAAAAACAAAAAAAAAAAACAAAAAAAAAAACGCGATTAACGGCAACAAACACTCTACTGAAATTTTAACATTAACAGCAGTAATATCATTGTTCTCGTAACACATCAACAGCTAATTGTACACAAATTTGAACTTTAAAAGACATGACCAACATCGTCGTTCTGGACCTGGATTCAAATCCAACACCTATAGCCATTGCTAACCAAGCAAAGCTTTGTTGTTTGTGCCTTATTGAGACCCAATCGCTAGGCATAAAAAGACGTGAAGTACAGACGTTTGCACCAGTAACAGCTATCAATTCAGATCATGAAAATAAATGACGTAAATGTTTGTACTGAACTGGGAATCCTGTCATAACAGTTACCTTCCTGGGAACTACCCCAACGACGTTTAATATGGTGTCATTCGCAAGGAACAAGGTATGCCCATGTTTAAAATTGAAATGCCATCATGTAAAGCTAGTGACAGGGATGCGAACCCAGCACCTTATCGGACTGTTAACGAAGTACGTAAAATCGGAAGTAAAATATCAAATGTTTTCACCAATATCGAGACGTTGGAACCTTAAATGACGATAGAATTGATTTTGCCTGACTAGGATTCGAACCGAGCATCTAGCGTCGTCGTTTTCTAGCCAGGAACAGACGATATATAGCTATTGTTGGCTCACCAGTAGCGAGATGTGCGCATGTTTAGCTAGACATCAGGCGACGAAAATTTCTGTGCTGAATGGAATTCGAACCCCGCACACGTGGTCATGAAGACACTTTGACTATCAAATTCTTTTCCTATAATAGCTAGGAGTGGCATGTTTGTACTTTCAATGATGTGATGGAAAATACTCTGCTGACTAGAAGTTGCATCGACAACATATAGTCGTTGGTGATCACATATAGGGCGGGATCTGGGAATGGATAGAAGTGCAGCAGTGCAAACTATAAGCGTGAAATGCTTGCAAAGTATTGTACTTAGATGTGTGCGACAGTTCGTTTTATCTTAGGACCGAGAGATAAGAAAGAACTGTTTTCAGAACTAAGAATGGGTTACAGGGAAGGGAAGACCAAAGAATATGGATTCATAGGTGTTGAGAGGAATGATGGAGAGTAATGACAGCAGCAATGAAAAGAGAAAATGTAGCGTCAATGGAAACCGCTAGATTTGTTTATAAAGTTTTGAGGGAATGGATTATAATGGCACTTGCGGCGGTAGTGTCAGAGAGAGAGAGTGTGTGAGAGAGAATAGAGGAGATATTAACAACGAGTAAACATAATATCAAATCGTTTGCGTATTGTGTGGAGGACAGACGGTGTAAGCATGGATAGAGGGGAAGAGAGAGATGTATTTGACACAATAAAAGCTACTGTGGCAGAGTCCATCTAAACTGATTAGTTTCTAAGTATCTAGACAGGGTATAAATGAAACCAAAATAGAATATTTAACAAACCGTATATTCAAAAGAAACCCACTTGAATTAAAAAGGCAACTCAAAGGAAAACTAACCCATATTGTATGTTTTCTGTTGCCACGCGACCTTCCACTAGCTCCCAATGAGGAACAATGACGAAAAAGAAAACGTTTTAAGGACTCTAATATTTTATCCAGAATCCTTCATTATTTTGTACTTCTATCATGCGTCTTGGGATAGAATGTATAAGCCTGAAGATGCAACTTCCTCGCAGGCTTCCAGGACGCAGTCCGAAAGAGCGTCCGCAGTAGTTGGTTGGTTTCGTGCCCAGTTCACTGTTAATGTTATGGCGACCTCAGCCCACATGTTTTCCATGGAGGTCATATCAGCCACCCGTGGCGGCCAGTCCATGACGTTGACGCCAATCGTGGAGAGCCGCTGCTGAACAAATGCAGACTTGTGAATGGGCGAATGGTCCTCTTGCAATGTTACGTCCCCTTCTGCGTACAGCATTTGCACCGACGGCAGCATCACATTTTCCAATATGTGGGCATACTGCACGCTGTCCGGAGTTCCTTCTATCCTGTGAAGAATTTCCGCCCCTCTCGCAGAAATCCCACCCCAGCAGGTAACAGATAGCCGGCCACTTCTTCTCGTCGTGGTTACATATTCGCGTCGATGTCGAGTCCCATGCGGCCTGTAAACGATTCGTGGACCGTCGTTACTGGTGGAAAACACCTTCTCATCAGTGAAAATGACGTTGTCTCACGACGCCCTCAGATGGAGCTCCGCAAATGTTAGCCGGTATAGGTCTTCGCTGAGCTCTTGTTTCATGGCGGATCGTCATGCATGCAGTCCAGCGTCCCTCAGCCTTCAGCGAATCGTGTCACTGGAGCCGGGGAAGCTGGTCTCCCGCCGCAACCGCTTCGCGTTCAGAAAGGGATTTTCTCTGCTCCTAGACACTAGGTCCCTGTCTTCCTGCTGTGAGATCCCTCTCTTCCTGTCTGAGCGAGGAGCCCTGTTGGTGGTGCCTCTTTCAAGGCAGATCCTCCACCATCTTGTTACAGTGATATGTGGTACGCCATACCGTCTGCCAGCTTCTCTGATGGAACATCTTCCTATTTCAATGAGAGCGACGACTCTGTCTCGAATAGACCTCTCCCAGTGAGACATTACGGCAGACAGCCTGATGTGTATTTCTGCTTGCCGCTCTTATACTGATGCCAGGAGAGGAGGTAAACATATTTAAGTCAAACGGAGCGGCAGAGGCAGAGGATGCGGCGCAGCCGTGCTGGCTCGTCCTGGGCTGTTGGCCCACCAACGCCACCGCCAGCTCGCTCACTTGCGTCTCGCCTCGGCCAGCCTGGCTGGCCCGTAGCTGGCGAACCGCGGCTAGTACCGTCTGGAACCGTCTGTTCCTGGTTAGACAACGACGGCGATAGGTGCCGGGTTCGAATCCCGGTCAGGAAATACAACTTCAGTCGTCATTTAAGGTTCCAACCTCACTACTGGTGATAGACAGTGATATCTACATTCTTATTTTATGTACTTATCCGGTTAGGTGCTGGGTTCGCATCCTTGTCCTCAGCATTACATGATGGCATTTCAATTTTAAACATGTTCATCCTTTGTTCCTTGACAATGCAACAATATACAACGTCTTTCGAGGTTAATTACCAAGAAGGTAATTGTCATGTTAGAGTTCCTGATTTCGTACAAACATTATCGTCATTTATGTTCAAGTTGGAAACTGATAACTGATACTGGTGCGAACCTCAATATTTGACGTCTCTTTCTGCCTAGTGATCGAGTCCCGATAAGGCACAAAGCTTTGCCTGGTTAACAATGGCTTTACTTTCTGGGTTTGCATCCGGATCCAGAACGAAGACGTTGGTCATGTCATTTGAAGTACAACTTTGTGTACAAGTAACTGTTGATGAGTAATGTGACCAATGATATCACTTGTGATTCGCTGTTAATGTTAGGATTTCCGTAGAGTGCTTGCCGCTGTTAATCACGTTTTCTTTTAACTGCTTAGTATTACGTAAAGTTGATGCGAAACCACTCCCCGTTGAACGTTGAACGACGTTCAGCTAGTGCTGGGTAAAACTTTTAGACAGCAAAGATCTTGTTTGCAATTGCCATACAACGTAATAAATCCATATACTGTCTCAAATATTCAATTGTGCCTAAGGATTACTGAACGATTTATGTGACAAAATGAGTTGTCCCATAACGTTTGAGATGCCACTTATTGTAATTAAGTTTAGTTTACAAACGTTAAGGACTGCCTGATCTCTTCTGTACTATCGTGGTGTTACTTTACATCTGGACGGACTGTCATAAAGATCGGTGTTCTCTAGTAGTCTCGAGCGGTACCCATTGTGTATCTTACAATGACTGTATTTTGGAGGGTTGCGACTATGTGCAACACAGATATGATATGTTGGTTTCATACATTCAGGTGCAGCCTACACGTTGGAATTCAGGCGTGACCCACTTTTTTTGCTGTCGACTGTACAAGAACCTGATAGGAAGTGTGGCCGGGGGGGCACCTTCTGAGCTCTAGTGTAGATGTATCTCAACATATAAGCACTCAGTGACTGTTAGTTCTGTAAATATTACATAAAACAACGAATTGTATTAGTGTGATATATTGCTTCATATGTAAACAATCAGATGCTGCCAGTCACGTAAATATTGTGCATAAAACAATAAACTGCGTATAAACTTCGTCTCCTACTCTCTTAGTATTAGTGCAGCGCATCTACGCATATAAACAACCGCTTTGCCAATTTTTTATTGTAAGAATAGAATAACTTTGAAGAAATATTGTTGATGATAATTGTTATACCGAAAAACACTTGAGAGTTAAGAGGGTTCCTGGATAAATATAAACTGCAGTTGGAAACCTGCGTCTGAAACCGTCATCCACTGAGGCAACAGAGCACTGCATTCATAAGAGACGAGGCCTTTCTATGCAGGAGCTGTCTCTGCCTTCTCCAATGAGCTGTCTCTGCCTTCTCCAATGCTGACTGTGGCAGTCAGTCACGATCACTGAATAACAAACAACATTGCAAGACTTTCCGCTTATGGTTCGACAGCGTGCAAACTCACACTTCCTGCTGGAGGGCTGGCCTAGTGGCAGGCGCTGGTGCCTATAACATCTAAGCTATGTAGCAGCGTTGGATGAAGCTTCTGGGCATGCTTTCCTATTCTCATTTTGTTTCTCAAGGCATCTTCTACATCCCCCCGAGGTTTGTCCATGAAATTTTGAGACACCCGATATTTCACTCACCACATCAAGGTCAATGTGGGGTGATAGGCCTACACTCATATGTTTAGGTCCACTTGTAGACAAATCTTACGTATTGGCGCATAGCAGTATTCTGCTGGTTCAAATGGCTCTGAGCACTATGGGACTTAACATCTATGGTCATCAGTCTCCTAGAACTTAGAACTACTTAAACCTAACTAATCAAAGGACATCACACAACACCCAGTCATCACGAGGCAGAGAAAATCCCTGACCCCGGCGGGAATCGACCCCGGGAACCCGGGCGTGGGAAGCGAGAACGCTACCGCACGACCACGAACTGCGGACTATTCTGCTGGCACTTAGCAAAGACTGGTATACATACTGCAGCTGAGCTACCACATAGTGGAATGAAAACGAGTGCAGTAGGTCGAGAAGAAATCCTGTGGAGAGGGCTGCTGCTGCTGCTGAGGCATTAAGGGAACCACACCGTGATTTAGGTCGAAAAACAATCGACTTTCGGTTTTCATCATATTTCGATAGATTAAGGTTTTATTTAAGTACTCTGAAAAGGATTTTGCTGAAAAAATTTTTTTTCGAGCATTTAAAGAGCATTTTCCTACTACATGTGTTTATGTGCCACTCCTACTTTTCTGTCACCCACTTTTCTGCATGTATTTTAGATCTTTATCTGCACTACATTGCACGTTAGGGATTTTTTTTTTTACTCCCGAGTGTGTTGGCTATCCTTGGAATGGAACGGTCGATATTCTTTTGTTTCTGCTGTTTGACCGGACAGGGTCGGTTAACTAAAACTGAAATAGAAAACTTCGGGTATACTATGGGCAGGCAACTAGGAGAAATAAAGAAAATGTGGAGGCAATGAAGAGAGGTGTTTGGGCCATATTCTTCCATAGGTCCTTTACTGATGATAAGCTATGTCATGGATTGTGTCCATCAGGAGAAAATTCGTAATGCAAATACAATAGGGCTCAGGCAACAGTAGCATCTTATTCTCACCAGCATTCGCTTCCTGCTGCTGTTATTACAGAAATTAAACCTATTTTCAGAGACTTAGCTCATCCTGACCTTCTAAGGAAATGTGTGCAGCCGGCCGTGGTGGCCGAGCGGTTCTAGGCGCTTCAGTCTGGAACCGCGGGACCGCTACGATCGCAGGTTCGAATCCTGCCTCGCGCATGGATGTGTGTGATGTCCTTAGGTTAGTTAGGTTTAAGTAGTTCTAAGTATAGGGGACTGATGACCTCAGACGTTAAGTCCGATAGTGCTTAGAGCCAAATGTGTGCATGGGCAGACACGGAACCCAAATGAATGTTTCAACAGCATAATTTGGAACCGCCTTCCTAAAATTGTATTTATAGGCATGCATACAATGAAACTAGGAGTACATGATGCTGTTATTACATTCAATTGTGGTAATATTGGAAAGTGCTGGGTACTGAAAAAGCTGGGAATTAATCCTGGTGGAACTATGATCACTGGGATGCAACACTGAGATAAAATGAGGAAAGCCGATGCAGACAGGTCTGCATCTAATATGGCCAAGAAAAAGAAGCTGGAAGACCTGCTAGAGGCCAAAGAAGGGCCATCAGATGCAGCAGCACAGTTTTAATTAACTGTAAGTAACAAATTTCAAAAGGTTTTTCTTTAAAGTCAATTTCCTACAAACTAAAATTTTCAGTACATATGCCCCATTATATCAGAAACTATCATAGATAAATAAATGAAATTTTCAGAGATTCTGTAGAATATAAAAAGCCACCTCTGGTACTACATTCATTAATATTCCCACATTAGGAAGTTCACCAAAAATATTTTCTGCAGAAAAAACTTAATTTTTTTAATAAATTTAAAAAAGTGTTTCTTAAAAACTATAAAACGGATAAAGTAGATTTTTGTGCAGTTGACTCTATTAGCATCATGTAATATACAGTAAAAATATTATGGTCCTTCATCAAATAGTTTTTTCAGAAATGGGTCAAATACTTGCCTAAATTAACATAGGTTAGATATGCAGGGTGCTGTCCCCTTAATACGTCACCTGTGCCGCCTTGAGCAACAGTTCTGCCAGCAATGAGTCAAAGGCACTTGGGGTTGTGGTCTACACGTACCTTCCATTTTCTCCTTTTTTCCTTTATTTCTTCGTTTAGGTTATAAATTCCAGACTCTTTCCTTATATCTTCATTTCTTTTAGGATCTTTCATTGTAGCTAAACCCTTTCACTCTTCTTAGAAGTATCTTTTCTTGACTCTGTATTCCATTTTCTTGGTCTCTCGTATCATCCAGGCTTCCCTTTCATAAGTAAGATTTGATACTGCTTTTGTTTTGTAAAATTTCAGCTCGGTTTCTTTCCTGACTTCATTCTGAAAACTTTTTACGATCCTTCCACATATGGTAGCAAATTTATTTAATTTTTTGTTCACATCATGGTTATATTCGAAAATGATGTCCCACTCTAGATTGTTTGACTTGCTGAAAGATTTTATTATTCAAGACTGTTTTAGGTCTTAGTGGTTGTCTGCACATTAGTACCCCGGAAAAAGTATCTGATTCAAAATAGTAAACTTTGAAACCCAAGCTCTTTTGCGTCTCGTACGTTTACTTTTTTTATCTTTTACACCATGACGTCAGCTTTTCTAGAAGTCAGATGCCACCGTAAGCAGTGATCAACCAGAAGGTTTGTATGGGTATCAAAATGGTTTAATATTCATCGTCCTATTGAAGGTGATAGGCCCGTGGTTTCTTTCAATCCGTGTATCGGCTCTCACACCTAGTTATAAGATGGCTTACAGCTTAGTGAGGAATCCGATCTACAAAGTCATTTCATTTATTTGAATACCCAAAGCTTTGCCTAAAATAACGGTTTCAATAAGCTTAAGACCTAACGGTCAGCTTCTCAAACATTAATTAAAATCTGTTTCACAGCAATATAGGCAACAGGTAGAAGGTCAGTTGCTATGGCTACCTGAGGTCCATCTGATCGGTACATCTCTACGTCACAAAGAATTGGAAATCTATGTATATACGTTGCGCAATGAACTGCCGAAGTATCACAATAAAGACTATCCTTGTACTTTTTTATCGCGTACATAATAGTTGTACATTTATGAAAGGCCGACGAGTGTCTGTATTTCGGTCTCAGCTTTTTTAATAATTTCCGAGGAAAAGCTGTATCCTCATGCTTTTCGAGATGTATATGAGGCTTTTTTTCATAACCTGCTGAAGCAGTTGCCGGCCGGTGTGGCGCTTCAGTCTGGAACTGCGCGACTCCTCCGGTCGCAGGTTCGAATCCTGCCTCGGGCATGGATGTGTGTGATGTCCTTAGGTTAGTAGTTCTTAGGTTTAAGTAGTTCTAAGTTCTGGGGGACTGATAACCTCAGATGTTGAGTCCCATAGTACTCAGAACCATTTGAACCATTTTGATGAAGCAGTTGCTCCTGCGTATTACGCTATTGTGCTGGTGTTTATTCTCAAGGTTATCAACCTCTGTTTATTGTCTAATGTAAACCAAACGAGCAAGAGGAATTTCGCTGTGGGCCACCAGTGAAGTATATTTTCGTAGTATGCAGATGAAAGTCAGCGTCGTGGATCGGCGCTGTCTGCTCCATGGAAGTCTATCTGCCGTTCTGGATATATGTAGTTTGTAATCTTATTTCAGCGTGTATACGTTACTTAAGGATCCCTCTATCTGTACGTGTGTTATTTCAGAGTCTGAAGATGATCCTTAAGGATTGAAACGGGTCACTCCGATTAAAAGAAATTTGGGATCAAGACTGTTTTTTTAATTATCACTGTCAATAGTGATTCATATCGATTTATCGTTTCCGCGAACTTTCACCACCGGTGTGCTGTTGTGCATGTCGCTAGAGGACAGTTATTTTCGCGCACGTGCGGTGGATCCATGATCAGTGTATAAAGGAGCCGCCGCCGAGTGTTTGATATCAGTTCCGGCGAGGTAGTGCGACGGCCTACGCATCTGAAGATGGCGGCCAGGTGGACCGCTGAAATATTGTGTCAAGATGAGACGTTCTGGCTAGAGACCCGATATGAATACAAGGCATTAAGGTATTTTATTCACATATGAAAAGAAATACTGATATGACATATAGACAACTATCATTCATCTACATCATTATCATCATCTTCCTTTCAAGGATTAAGCCGTTGCCTGTTCCGAACTTACAAACAAAATCTTTTCCATCTTTCATAAAGTCTTCCAATACCTCTTTTCCAATTCGGCTTGTAGTTCATGATCTTATGCGGAATTCTATGGCCTGGCATTTTCATGAGGTGCTTTCTCCAAGCTTCACAATATTTTTGAATGTTTTCATTCATATTGAACATATTTAATTCTGTTCTAATTTCTTCGTTTCTAGTCATGTCTGTTCTTGTGCAGCCCCTCTTTCCTTTTTTTTGTACTTTATGGCTCAATGTTCTGCTAATGGTACCACAGACAGCTTGAATTTGTTTACTTTGTTTTCAGTATCAGAGTTAAAATGAAAATTTAATGCACAATCTAAATAAGAGATCTGAGACACTTGTTATAAAACTAAAATTTCCAAAATAGTTTTTGGTATGACTGGATATTTTTCTCGGAATACCGTTATTATTGTTTTATTGCTGGAAATTTTAAAATGCTTGGAAATTTCGTTCAGCTGGTCTACTGATCTCTGGAGGTAATCTTCAGCCTTTAATGGTGTTACAGGCAACCAAAAGCACATTCAGGTATTCCTCATTCGTTATCTTAATTCCCTTGTTTACTTTACATTTCCATTTGTGAAGAACGAAGTCAATGTAAATATTAAAAATGGTAGGTCTAACACTTAAGTAAATGTCGTATCAGTATTTATTTTCTTTGGTGAATGAAGTAACTTCACGTCCTATAACTCAGTAGTCTTATTTGTCGCGAGATTTTTCTGATACTGCTTTGTGCAAATCATCTGATGACAGGATACGCTCGAAACGCGTTATGAAAGTAAAGGAGTTCCGTTAGCATCTAGTGACTAATATTCGCGACCTCTCAGCTAGAATCCTAATAAGAATCATTAGAATCGGTCGCACGCTTCACTCATGACTTCCAGTCGTACTTATAATAGTAATTGGTTTAAGTTTTTGATTTAGGCCGTTAGTTGCTAGATGCGTATTAGTATACAAGGTGCGTCTGAAACGTTCAAAAATAAGAGAAAACGAGAGTTAGAAGCAAAATACCTTTACTCACCTCCAAAGTAATCACTGTTAGGTACAACACAGATCACTGTTGGAAACTGTCAGCAAGCGCTTCTTGTGGAATCACTCGAAGCACCGTGGTCACGCATGGTTATCCATCCGCAACGTCTGCGTTCTCAAATTCCTCGCTCAATGCAAGGTGACTGGTCGTTAACACACTACTTAATCTTCAGATTTGGTGGCAGCAGATTTCTTTTTGCCCTCCCCCCCTCCCCTTAAATTAGCCCCGAAAGACTTAACGCTTCCCAAACGTTCCGCGTAACCACGGTGCTTCGAGCGATTCTATAAGAAGCGTTTGCTGACTGCTTCCAATAGCTTTACAACCGAAGTCGGAAGAAGCGTGTTGTAGCTAATGGTGATTGCTTTGGACGCCAGTAAATACACTGTTTTTGTAACTCTTATTTCCTTTGTTTTCTGAGACAATCCATCGAACTTTTTAGACGCACGGCTCCGAAACGCTGACCGCGCGAATAATTGATTCGGGCCGCAGTTTGATGACCACTGGACTACGGTATGTTCTAATTTGGCAGACCGCGCGTATTTGAGCGGGCTGTGCCCCTTCGCTCGACAGACTACTTGCAACGCGGTGCCGCTCGGCGTATTGCCTGCTGACAGGGGTTCGTTAGGCAACCTTCCCTCCGCAGTAACTTACTGCGTCCTCTGTAGTAGTAAGTAACTAAATTCCTGTAATTTAAATGCAGGCTTTCTGAAACAATTTCTTTAATTGTCGTCTTCTTCTTCTTCTTCTTTGTGCGAGTATTCTACACCATGCAGCGTCTTTCGCATCCAAGTTTCTATCTCCTGTCCTGCCAGTCCTCTTCTTGCATGGCACTGTACTACATTGCACGCCTCACCCCATCGTTCCAGTGCGGCCGGGGTCTTCCTCTTTTTCTGTGTCGTGGAGGTCTCCAGTGCCAAATTTTAGAGGACCATATTTCCTCTTGCGTTCTTCTAAGATGTCCGCGCCATGTTAACCGTTTATTTTCATCTGTGTCTACAATATCTTTTGTGGCTCCCATCAATATCTTTTGTAACTCCCATGTGTTATCGTAGCACTTCATTTCTTATTTTGTCTCTTCTCGTAACTTCATCTCCAAAACTCCATTTCAATCGCCTTTAATTTATTTTCTTTGACCATGGAGACTTCCCACAGTTCAGAAACATACAAAGTGTCGCGTAATCCCCACCGCACACCCTTTTTACTTTATATGCAGTTTATATAGCATAATATTTTAATTAATTTTATGTTGCTTATTGTTGCGAGCACGACAGATAAAATACGATTTTCACTATTAGTTTCTGCAGTTGAAAATATTTTAACTTTATGCACTTTGACCAATGAAAGATTTCCTGCTTTGGGCGTACGATCTTTAATTAATTTGCAAATTATTTTTATATAACACTGATCTGGATTGTTAGATACGGAACATGGTATCATTACTGCAACTAATTATGAAAAAGATCCCTTCGCTACATTCATCTCTTGATTGCACAGAAAATTACTCTTATTGCCTGTACGAAAGTTACAGTATGTTATGTTCACTAAGCATAAAAGCTGAAGTGGATTAAAAAAAAAATATATGAACACTTATTAACTGCCACGACTAACATGAGAGCATGAAACTAAAAAAAATGAAATTTAATTATTATGTTATTAGCCAGAACTGGTTTTGCACAGCAGTCTTTGATCACAGACAAGTAAAACTTTATCACTCATGAATTATTTACGAAACTGATAACATAATAGCAGCTGCCCATGTCCCCCTGAAAATGACATAATAAATTTTGTGGCGGTGTTCGTAGCGACAAACAATTCGCTGTAGAAACGGCTTACGAAGTCACCGCCACACTTTTAATAGCGGGCCGACCGGTCCGCTGGAACAGTAAACAGAAAGATGAAAACCCAAACACTCTGATTAAATAAAAGTCGGTACTTATCTTTATTAACGAAGATACAGACAGTAGTGAACTCCGTGTCTACAGAAATCTGTCTAGTTCGAGTCGGAGCGGATAGGTCAGCGTCGGCTGACTACAAACAACAACTCTGCTGCGATGAACACACAACTGACTAGCAAGTACACAATTCGGTGGCGAGTATACAACTGAGCGGCGAATACAGAACTGTCCTAGCGCTCGCGACTCCAGCTGAAAACGGCTAAGAATGTGGAATGAAATCTTGGGCAAGCTAGCAATAAATTATTACAGGTAATAATTTTAACAGTTTCTACAGTATATTCAAAAAATCAACATAAATTGAAAGTACACACCTTTTACAAATATCAACCTCCAATGGCGTCTTTCTCGATCAAAGGACAAACGAAGGCTACCTACGCCTTCCAGCGAGCGTCACACGCTCTTACAACTTTAACGGCTACAAGAAGACACAGAGAGAGTAATGTTATTAGCGTTGATACACACATTCGCCGACCACAGACGTTATTTGTGAAATATAGATACATAAATACTGCACAAAGAAAAAATGAAAAATAATTCCTTTTATACATAATCTACAACCATTCAGACAGTAATGAAACAATAATAATAATACTAATAATACAAATAAATGTTTATTTTTATTATTTTTTTATATCCTACCGATTTTGTAAATGTCTTGCCAGGAGACGTCAGAAGAGCAATGCTTTCAACTATAGTTTCGTACATCCTCCTTTTCAAATTTTTTTACGTCGTTTTATTCCACATAATGGAGTGTAACTACTTAATTGCCACCTTACCCTTTCCTATCCTGTTATTTATATCCTCGTTGCTTTCACCTTTATCCGAAATGGTTGTCCCTAAATATTTGTATGAACAGCTACACTTTGCTATAGATCCATCATCCATAACAAGATTCCTTCATACATCTCCGACAACCAAGTATTCAGTCTCTGTAAAGATAATTTTGATGCCCCACTGCTCACATTCTTCTTTAAGCTTTCTTAACACGACAACCTTCTTCTTCCTCTGCGAAGATGACCTGATCTTCGGCGAAATTTAGGGAGAATAGGGTGTCATCAGCTACTCTAATTCCCAAGTTTTTGCACTTCTTTTCCGTTTTTCAGTACCTGCTTCAAAAGTATTTTAAAGAGCGTGGGCTCTAAACAGCATCCTTGCCTCAGTCTTTAGCTAACCTTAAGTTTCTGAAATAGTAACTTCCCAGCTTTAACGCTGTCTGAATACAGGCTTCTAATACATTGTACATAACATGCACGAATGTTATGATTTTTCATTGCTTTCGACATCCTAGAAACTGGTACACTGTCATATGTCTTCTGCAAGTCTACAAAAACCATGCGTGTCTCCAAATTCTGTGTTAGTCTATTGTGAGTCACCTGTCTAATGCTGTAGATGCTTTAATCGTACAAACTTTTATTAAACACATTTGAAATCTGTTGCAGCACTCCGTATCTCAAATCATTAACTTTAAAACATTTGCACTTCAGAGAAACCATTTTCCTAAATAAATAATTATTTCACACAGTAGTGTTCAGTGACTTCATACTTAAAACTAAGTACTAACCTATACAGGAAAATGGTTTTATTTTATCCTGAACGTGTTTTCATATCTACGCTTATTGTAGGTATCAGGTAAAAATGTCAACAGTTGTAAAGCTATACGCACTAAGTGTACTGCAGAGTTGGCAACATTTCAAAAGCATGAATTTTACTGATGTGGATGAAAATTCTCCGTATTTTACGTTCACCATGCAAAATGGTGAAACAATTAACAAAAATTAGTACAAGTGTAGATATAGTTGATTTCCGGTATACTTTATCTATTTCCTTATTTGGTCTTCAGTGTATTTGTATCTTCCTTTACTAGAATGGGGCTGCTGCAGACTGTGTATCTTTTTGTCCTGTGAACTGAGACTAATACACGCGAGACTACAGTTGGGATTGCAACTGTGGCGCTTCTTTGCCTTATTCGCATACCAAAAGCCTACCTGAGATGACAACCCACAAGGTGTAGTACCTCCATAAAGAGGACCACGGAAACTGCTTTAAAATTAAAGCATATGAATCTCTGGTAGAGCAATACGGCAAGCAGACTACTTTGCGCACGGGCAGTTTCTTGCCCGAGAACTGTGCACGTGCGAATGATATTTAGAGGACGATTTCCACTGCTCGTACAGATTAAAGGGACTCGTCACCAATGTGCATTTCACCCTGATCGTAATAGTATAGTGTAGAAATGTGTTCTCATTTTGTTTCTAGCATAAGACAGTAGAATGTTGTCTTTTACAGTGAACTGATCTGCAATTCAGGACTTCCTTCGCGATATGGGAGAACGTAGAACTAAGTGAGTCTGCCTCTACTATTGTGAACTTAGGTGAAGAGGAACGCAGCAGGTGAGAAGTTCGACGATTCCCAGTTCCAGACAACCATTACACCCTCTGTAGCAATCGTTTCTAACTAGAATCACACATTACAAACCAATTATGATTAACAAACTAATGAAGACTAAAGACAACGAGAAGGAACCCCATATGCTCGTATGGACCAGAAACAGGCGTGGCACCGATATTGCCTCTCATTAAGAATTTACTTCTGTCATGTTCCGGCAGTTTCCCTACGCCAATTACTTTTTCATTTGGCTTAGGCGTTATCTGCGAGGCACAATAAAGATAGTGATGACAATATGGGTCTAGTCGGCTTGTTTGTTATCCTTTATGAGTAAGAAGAGAGGGAGGAACTCCAATTGTTTGAGATAAGTGTTCGATTAAAAGAGGTCAGTAATTCTCATGGTGACGATAGGATTGATTCGCTGAAGTAGAAAATTATTACTTTTAGTGAATTATTTTATTGTTCTAAGCAACACATTTGTTTATTGACGTGTCAGATCAAAACTATTTTACAGACTGTCAGATGCTTTAATTAATCACTAGGAAGATCTTTATCAGAGGCGGGTGCTTTCACTGCCAATCGGTCTGCTAACTACCGGCCACTTGGCCTACATCATTAATCACAAACACTCTGAAACAATTCATTATCAATCAAGGGCCACTTGCCCTATAGTACAAGAGACTAGTACCAATAAGTAACTCGCTACTACTGTTCATGTTCGCTGACATTCCTCTAACTTAATTCTTTGAGGAAGAGACAGACGATATGTGCCCAATGCAATTCCAATAAATATTGAAAATCAGGTTTCAGGTGCCGTGTGTCCACCAGAGTCTATCGCCCTCTTGTCGTAGGTCACTTGCTAGTGAATCTGCTTCAAAAATTCGATTTTTTCCCTCTTAAATCAATATTTAGAGTTTTGTGAACGAAATTGTAGTTAAATGAATCGATTCGGACATCAGGAGCATGTTTAAAAACAAATTTAAATATATGTCGGTATGCGACAACGACCGTATTTCCGCTGCGGTCGAATGTCAAATGGCGTCATTATTATTTTCATTGGCCTAGAACCGCGAGACGCGGAAACAAACAAGGTTTCACAGTACAACTGAAGGAAAGCGACGGAAAGTGTTTAATTTGTAATTACATAAGACGAAAAAACAGCTTTTCTCTGAGTTCCTCTAATCCGTTTTTCGGTTTGTATTTCCGTCTTTGAGAGTGTTTTCCTTTGAGAAAGTAAGCGTGTATCAAGTTGAAATTGATGTCACGTACTAAGGTCGGTGGTCGCTTGGTGGTCTCAAAGTGAGTAACAGACGAAATTTACCTTTAAACTGAATTTCTCAAGGATCAAATTTTCTGACATATTTGTCTTATGCAGAAAAATCTATTTGAGCTAGAGGTCTGAATTTTTTTGTGATATTTCAGGCTACCATTTGGAGAAAATTAGACTACAGACACCAGCTTACTATCACCAGGAGAAAACATATACCCTTATTTATTATAAAAAATAGCTTAATTTTGATTGTCTAATTTATGTATTTATAGTATAAAAACTACTGATTGAAGTTATTTGGTTGTAGTCTACTTTTTAGATAACAATGTCATAAATATGTGCACAAAGTTTTTAGCATCTAGGAAAATTAGTTAATAAGTCCATAGGCTACAAACTTAGACTGGCAGGAAAAAATTTAAATTACTGACCGAAATAAATGTTTATATAATAAAGCTTATATCGAAGCTATTCTGATTATTCTTATACCAAAATCTTCATCCTCAAAATACTTTCATTGCCTGAAATTTCTTTGTATTCAGAGTTCACATTAAGTAGTTAGACCCTCATAAACTTTCTGAATATTATTACTGTTTTTCCTGACGTTCACTGGCAAGTTACCTTAAGCGTCTATTGCTCTAACAGGTGCTGCACTCCGGCTACTCGGATTGCTAGCTGAATCTCTACTCTCCTTTAATTTGCCCCTCTCTGAGCTTTTATTCCGTTCTACATTGATTGTAGAAGCTCACAGTCCTCTGCAATATTTGTCGGTAATATTATCTTGATAGATTACCACTAACGTCTATGACATTGACGCTCGTCTCCTTGACGAACCATCAAGAATAATCCTCACTGGCGCGTTTGGTTAGCTGCTTAGAATCAAACATCTTTGAGTTGCCTCAGGACTCGTTGTGTCATCTTATTTGTTGCCCGTATGTTCCACGGGCCTGTAAGCCTATGTCTGCTTCAAGCTATGATCTAACATGTATTTCAACTTATTAAAATTTCCTGATCTGAGATATAATTAAAATTATAAACATTTTCTACGGCCGTGGCACTTCAGATGAATGAAAGCAATCACAATTCCAACATTAGAGCAGTGCGTTAACACCAGCGACAGAGGACGGCTCCCGGAAAAATGGGTGAAACTCGATGAGCTGACGGCTAAAAAGCTCAATGAACACAATATTACTCTCTCATTTAGAAGAGCCCACCAGCTTGGAGCGCTGTTGACGCTGTGTAACTACTGTCGTAAATCTTGACAGTGAAGGACTTTGTGTGGGCCAGAACATTGTATGGAATCAGCGCAGTAAGTTGAGGGTTGAGGTGGATACGTTACGCAGTGGCAGGAAGGTGTTAACGTATCATGACGTGAAAGTTGCCTGTTTCGACTACGTTTGCAGAGGATAGTGTACCACTTGTAGCCACGTAAGATGGCGTAAGAAGGGTATTAGTGAAAAGATCCTAGTCGGCCGAAGTGGCCGTGCAGTTAAAGGCGCTGCAGTCTGGAACCGCAAGACCGCTACGGTCGCAGGTTCGAATCCTGCCTCAGGCATGGATGTTTGTGATGTCCTTAGGTTAGTTAGGTTTAACTAGTTCTACGTTCTAGGGGACTAATGACCTCAGCAGTTGAGTCCCATAGTGCTCAGAGTCATTTGACCATTTTTTTTGAAAAGATCCTAGCCAACGGCGACCAGAGACGAGTTTGACGCTTTTGCCAACGGTAGTCGATTTGAAACCCGACTAGAATTGGTTGGGTATTTTGTGAGAGGACATTGCTCACAGTGACATATAAAACAACACGGCTACAACTGAGCAAACTACACATGGACAGTAGCTGTATGTAGACATGTAGAGTGGTCAGATGCGTCGCAGTTTTGCCTAATTTCGAATGCTGAAGGCGTCGAGTGCATCGGTGACCCAATGAAGCGTCTAATCCGCAGTTGGGAAGGATTATGTTAAAGACGGAGGTGGTTCTGTCACTTTTGAGAGTTTTTATCGCACCATTACCTGTGCCCACTCATTCAGGCTACCGTAACATTAGTCAGCGTGCTTATTTCAGTATTCGGGGAGACATAGTGTTGCAGTTTCTTATAAATATCCACAATGAGTAGGCTGTGGGCACTCCAGTCTTCCCACACAACGACAGCCGTGTTATTCATAGGGCTGCAAGCATACGTTCCTGATTTGGCGAACACTCGTGAGCCCTATAGCGCCTCCGTTGGCCGGTTAAATCACTCGATCTTAATCCCGCAGAAGAGGTTTAGGACGAAGATGTTTCAGACTATTTGGAACAGTCTGTTAAACGTTGCAGTCAACATCTATGCAGTTTGGCCGCCGTACGGTATCTAATCATCAGTGAGTCGTTTCAGCAGGATATCGTATACAAGAAGAAACTTACTCTCTTCCTCGCCGAATTGAGACCGTTCTCTACGCTACAGATGGTGTTTCAAGGCGTACACGTGATGTCTCTTGGGTTGTCCAATTCATTCCTTCGATGTATATTTACCGCATGCAGACAGGAAAAATGATTATTCACGCCAATTCCCTTTCTGTACGAGTTCGTTTGCCCAAGGTGACTTTTTCAAAAACATCGTTCACAGAACAAGTTTACCGTGAGATAAGCTACGTAGTTAGTATTAGTTGTAAAGTGACAGAAAAATCCTAATTGAATTGTATCGCCTAAATCGTCACCTCCCTACCAACCCCGTCGTCTGCTCTCTGTATGAATTTTGAGCCCTTTTAATTGTTTATGTAGAGCAAGTAAAGCAAAAACTAAGGTTACCCAAAATAAAATCTTTAATATTGACAAAACATTTATTTCAGCCCAGCAACAAGGCGACAGGAGGAATCTTTTAAGTGTGTAAAGCTTTCGTAAACACAGAAACTTGTTTGTATTGGAAGTATAAAGTAATTTGCGAACAGTTTAGGCAAATGCAAGAGTCTTCAGAAACGAGATTTCCAGGAAGTAAAAATCGACTGTAAGAGCTAAGATATGAAAGTTTGCTTGCTCAATATAGAGTCCGCCTGTGAAGATTGGAGTAACACCAAACCCATGTCAGGAAGCTTAATTTGAACCGTGGCTGCTGAAGATGTCCCTGAGGGCGTTGGAGTCCATCCTTTAGCTTGCATAAGTACGCTGTCAAACGAGATGTTTGGAACAGCTCCGATGGAACTGGACCACAGCCATTATTTTTGGTGAGAATCTCTATTTGAAGCTCATAACGATGTTGGCCGGTGATTCCTAGTTAACACCTGGTCGTGCTGGTATCATAGTGACATAACTACCGGTGTGTCTGTGAGCCTTTCGGATTAATGATTATTGATTAACTTGAAGCAAACTTACGTTGCGTCTGTGGACGCTAATTTCGAAGTACGTTTAAATTTTTTGTCCGGGTTCACAGAGCTCTGCTTGATTGTACTTATTAGTTCTGAAAGTCCTAATTAAAGTGTTGTTGGAAGTTATTATCTTCAAATGCTATGTTGCAGAGGCCTGCTCGCTGAGTGTTTATAATCAGAACGTCATTGTTTATCAGTGTCAAGCTGCTGCTCCCTTGAACTGAGACACGGTGATTGATGTGGTACCGGCGAGAAGCAGCTTGCATTCTATCCTATAGTGGTTGATTCTGCCTTCGATTATTCGTTTTCCTTTTAAGAGTTCTTCAAAATACATAATTTTGGTGTAGTGTACTGCTCAGATTTTAAGTTTCTCCTTTTCTTTATACTGACTGAATTTAACGTAGACAATAAAATTTGTTTTGAAATATTATCATATGAGTGCTATTTTCTGAATCTTCCTAGTTCATAGTTGCTGTGACAAGATTTCATTTAAAATCAAATCCTAATATGGCGTCAGGTCATCCGGGACTTTGAGTGACCTTGCACTGAACATAAAGTTTGAGATAAACGATATGGATTTGAGACGTATTTTCTCGTTAAAGATTACTTTACTGAAAGTGCATCTAATTTAAAAGAAAGTGAAATATTTATTATATTGTTAAAAATGTGTACATAGAGCTTTCTATGTTTCAATTTTAGTAGTGTTTAAGTGCCAAATTTCCTTACATCTTATACGATTGAACTGTCAGCCGTACCTTATACGCCATTTAAAATGGATTCGCACTGATTAGAATTTGTCCAGCATATGTAAACAGTTGTACTATTGTGTACCGTGTCTGTATGATGCAACAGGAATCTGTGAGCAGTATATATATATGGACATAGCCTGTTGCCAAGGCGCTTAATGTTTTTAAACATTTTAGCGATGACAGACCTTTCATGATGTTTTGTTTTTATCCACTTGACATGTTGTGCGTGAAGTCAGTGTAAAATGAACATGTTCTACAACGAAAGATTTTAAGACCTGAAGCTGACTGCAAAGTCTGTTGAAACCGGTTGTCTTAAGTAAAAAAGTATTTTAAGCGATCTTGACTGTTGAATTGTTTTTAACAGTTAAACATATCGGCCTTCAGTTCTCTCAAAATGAGAAAAATCTATCTAGTTGTTCATATTCGATACTATGAAACACACTTCTTTTGATTTGTAACATCATCAGGGAATCGTCCTGTATAACGGTGTTTTTGACTGCCGTAAAGATAATTCCACAGGAACACTGGTAACTGGAGAAACGAACGTAATTAATCGTAGTTGCATTATTACTTTGTAAAGAGTCATTGGAGATCTAGGGTCCCTTACACCAAAATAAAGTATCCCTGAAGGACCAACGGAGTTTTGTCGGTGGATTTTGGGTTCACACATTAGATCTTGTGGTATGAAGAAAATTGCTCCGAACTTGAAATAGAATGTGTAGACGATTCACGTATGAAAGAATTAAGAGAAGCCCTCAACTCAACATAAAACAGAAAAGGTGCTCGTATGGATGGTAAAACGCTGGACTGCTAAAATGTTCAAAAATGGTTCAAATGGCTCTGAGCACTATGGGACTTAACTGCTGAATGCCTAGAACTGCTCGGCCACTCCGGCCGGCTGCTAAAATGTGGAGTCACCCTTACTTAATATGTGCTGGAGAGGGGAAGTTGTTCGAAAAGCATGCTCACAGGCAAAGGTGATATCACTATTTAAAAAAAGAGATGCAGCAGCTGCGAGAACTATAGAGGGATCAGCGTACTTGACATCGCATATAAAATTTATGCAAGAATAATGGAAGAGATTCAAGGTTATAGCTGAGAATTTATTAGGAGAAGAAAGAATGGGATTTCGGAGGGGCAGATCGAGGACAGATGCAGTATTTATAACAAAACAAATATCGAAGAACAGAGATAAACCCATTTAGCGTTCACTGATTTTGTTAAGGCGTTCGACAAAGCTTGTTCGGAGAAAACAGTGGAGTATTATGAGGAAATGAGGACATCGACAACACCTAATAAACGTTTTAAAAAGTATGTAAAAACACGCGACTGTAACAGAACCTACAGCGACACACAAAGGAGTGAGACTTAGTGCAGCAGTTCACCCACACTTTTTAACATGTATTCAGATGACGCGATTATGAAATGGAAGGAGATTTTTAACGGGGGAACTAAGGACAATAGTAGTTTCCGCTTGAATTGTCTTTTATATGCAGACGACGCCACAGTGCTAGCGGATAATTTAACGTATATTTCGATGTCGCGATTCGGAAATGGAAGGAGATTTTTAACGGGAGAACTAAAGTCAATAGTAATTTCGGCCTGAATTGTCTTTTATATGCAGCGATACCTCACTGCTAGCGTATAATGAAGATGATCTGTAAAAGGGGAATATATTTATTAGGTAATGTTTGTGAGGAGTACCATTTGAAGATTTCAGAAATAAGGACAATATCAATGGCTTTCAAAGAGAAATATTCCTGTATGGACAAAAGTTGTTATTAATAATAGTACAGCTGAAACATTTCAACTATATAAATTGTGACGTCACGTATAAGTATGACCGAGACATAGAAAAGAAATTAGCAAAAGTTTGGGAATATCCGTGGAACAATAAACAGATGTCTAAAAACTAACAAAGAGGGAAGAAACAATATTGAAATTGTACAAGACAATGGCTGTTCCAGTGCTTGTTTACGGAAGTGAATCGCGGGTTGTAAGAAAGCGTCAAGGAAGTCTCGGACAAGCAACGGAGATGAGGTTTTTAATAGCTGTAAAGGGACGCACAAGAGCCGACAGATTTAGAAATTCGGATGTATTTAACATCCTCAATTAAAAAACAAGAAAATATAAGAAATTGGAATAAATATCTTGAAAGAATGAGTGGGGAAGCCCCTCAATATTGAAGCCGGTTGGGAGAAGAGGTCGCGGAACACAGAGGAAGCGATGGGTACCGCAACAGGCAAAATAAGAAACGGCCTAATGCTTGAAGTGAAAGATGATGATAACTGTAGATCCAAACGCTCAAGATAGACATTTGTGTTGGATTGGTGCGTAGTATCGGCACAGTGTGTGCTAAGAAGGTGTGTGACACCAGAGTGTATTGCCTCACGCGCTCCGCTGCAAAACAGCACGTGCGGTCTGTTGTCGGGACCCTTTGCGCTTGCCTTTGTGTAAGGTCGCGGTGCGGCAGTTGGGACACGGCCGTTTCGCAGGGGCCGCCCAGGTGGTCGCGCGTCCAGAGCCGCGCAGTTGCGTCGCCGACATTCCGCCGCGAACGGCCGGCCTGGCCTTTCGCCCCGTTCGACTCCACGCGCGACAAGCCGGCAGACAAATTACGCAAATCGCCTGGCGACACCCGGGCGCCGTGTCGCCGGAGAGGAGGAGTCGGAGCCAGTGGAAAGCATCGCCGGAGCAGGAAGGCCGCGCCGGCCGCCTCGTGTCGTAAGAGGCCGGGGAGGCGAGAAGCAGGCGCCAGGCGGGCCCCGGGGGATCGGGGATCGGGTGGCGACTGGTTGCTCCGCGGCCGCAGGCACAGCCGCCGCTCGCCATCCTTGGCGCTTGCGGTAACTCGGTGAATTAGGGTCAGACCGAGGAAAGACAGCCCGGCGGCGACCTTCCACATCCCCGTAACCGAGCGCAAATATAGTGCCAACGAAGAATGACTCTCACGTTACTCGTCGCTGAGGCTCTGGATTTCTATTAGCACCCACTTAAACCGCGTGAGTCTGCGGCAGACACCTACATGCACATGCGGGGAAGAAGGTTCCCCAGAACACTCGGTCTTTTTCTGCGGTCAATGCGCTAACAATAGACATACACTACACTTAGACTACAAAGATACAGACATAGATATACAGGGCGTTACAAAAAGGTACGGCCAAACTTTCAGGAAACATTCCTCACACACAAATAAAGAAAAGATGCTATGTGGACATGTGTCCGGAAACGCTTAATTTCCATGTTAGAGCTCATTTTAGTTTCGTCAGTATGTACTGTACTTCCTCGATTCACCGCCAGTTGGCCCAATTGAAGGAAGGTAATGTTGACTTCGGTGCTTGTGTTGACATGCGACTCATTGCTCTACAGTACTAGCATCAAGCACATCAGTACGTAGCATCAACAGGTTAGTGTTCATCACGAACGTGGTTTTGCAGTCAGTGCAATGTTTACAAATGCGGAGTTGGCAGATGCCCATTTGATGTATGGATTAGCACGGGGCAATAGCCGTGACGCGGTACGTTTGTATCGAGACAGATTTCCAGAACGAAGGTGTCCCGACAGGAAGACGTTCGAAGCAATTGATGGGCGTCTTAGGGAGCACGGAACATTCCAGCCTATGACTCGCCACGGGGAAAGACCTAGAACGACCAGAACACCTGCAATGGACGCGGCAATTCTTCGTGCAGTTGACTATAACCCTAACGTCAGCTGCTGTACAAGGTAACGTTGACCACGTCACTGCATGGAGAATGCTACGGGAGAACCAGTTGTTTCCGTCCCATGTACAGCGTGTGCAGGCACTATGAGCAGCTGATTGGCCTCCACGGGTACACTTCTGCGAATGGTTCATCCAACAATGTGTCAATCCTCATTTCAGTGCAAATGTTCTCTTTACGGATGAGGCTTCATTCCAACGTGATCAAATCGTAAATTTTCACAATCAACATGTGTGGGCTGACGAGAATCCGCACGCAATTGTGCAATCACGTCATCAACACAGATTTTCTGTGAACGTTTGGGCAGGCATTGTTGGTGATGTCTTGATTGGGCCCCATGTTCTTCCACCTACGCTCAATGGAGCACGTTATCATGATTTCGTACGGGATAATCTACCTGTGCTGCTAGAACATGTACCTTTTACAAATACGACACAACATGTGGTTCATGCACGATGGAGCTCCTGCACATTTCAGTCGAAGTGTGCGTACGCTTCTCAACAACAGATTCGGTGACCGATGGATTCGTAGAAGCGGACCAGTTCCATGGCCTCCACGCTCTCCTGACCTCAACCCTCTTGACTTTCATTTATGGAGGCATTTGAAAGCTCTTGTCTACGCAACCCCGGTACCAAATGTAGAGACTCTTCGTGCTCGTATTGTGGACGGCTGTGATACAATACGCCATTCTCCAGGGCTGCATCAGCGCATCAGGGATTCCATGCGACGGAGCGTGGATGCATGTACCCTCGCTAACGGAGGACATTTTGAACATTTCCTGTAACAAAGTGTTTGAAGTCACTCTGGTACGTTCTGTTGCTGTGTGTTTCCATTCCATGATTAATGTGATTTGAAGAGAAGTAATGAAATGAGCTCAAACATGTCCACATAACATATTTTCTTTCTTTGTGTGTGAGGAATGTTTGATGAAAGTTGGGCCGTACCTTTTTGTAACACCCTGTATAGACAGCAATAAGAGACGAAGAACAATGGGCACAATTAAACGCACTGACAAACAGTATTTCAAAAACAACACATGAAGAGTAGATGCGGACACGACATAACATACATGCCTATGTGCAGCGTAACAACAGTCTCCAGAGGATGGACAGCGATAACTACAGTGACAGCGAAGATAGTGACAATAAGGAGGAACAGGAGGAGGCAGCTGAGATGTGACAGTAAATAAGCCAAAGTGTTGGCGATCTAGCCAAGAAAACACCAAATACTGTACATGAATGGGCACCTACAGTAGTTAATACATAGGATTAGTAAGAAATAGGATAAGCAATATTATTTCTCTACTAATACCCGTTTGTGTGTGCGTGTGTGTGACTGGCGGTCAACGGCTCGAAGAAACCATTCCGAGGTAATCACCATCAGTCACATTCGGTGATGGTACTAACAAATCTCTCCTCTATCCTCTTTCGATATTGTTCTTAAAAAAACAACAAAATTTAATTTATATTTCAACCTTAAATTATTGTTAGTTTGAAAAGTATCATTCTTTGTAAATGTTGTAGATAAAACAAAAGAAGAGAAAACTGTAAAAAGATGAAAAACGAAAATTGTAAGATGTACGACCTGTTTTGAACATCAGCTAACAGGTCTATAATTTGGCAAAAATTAAATAAATAAAATTTCTATTAGCAGTGAATAGGTATTAATAGTTGAGTAATTGAGTAACTTTTCTTAATTTTAGTTTTGTAATGGTAGAGAATATTTGTAGTAGTAGCATTTACGTGGAATTGGCACACCTCTTTTTAAATATTTATAAGTACCAGAAACAAATACGAGGGTCGTGCAATAAGTAATGCAACACCTTTTTCTCGGACAATCTCGGTTGAAAGGATGTGCAATTTGTTGTGGGATGTCGAGGAATATTCCCGCTTCAATCCGTATAATTTGCTGGAAATCCAACAGCTAGCGGCACTATACGCAGCCATCAAAATGACGTCTGCAACGGAGATACGTTCCAAGCAGACAGCTATCACTGAGTGCCTTCGCAACGGAATCAAAACGGCAGTCCATGGAGTGGTGCCACATGACCTCTCGTCTGATGAAAAGTTCAAAGCCACATCCTCAGCCAGTAAAGCCATGGGGACGGTCTTCTAGGACTCTGAGGGGGTTATTTTGATTGATGTCCTCCTTCAAGGTGCAACGAGCTGCTCTGAAGTGTATTGGAAAGTAGCTGTTTGAGCCTGTTCATCGCTACAGAAATGCAGAAGAACTTTTCCTCACAAGACCTCACACTAGTGTGCGCACCCGCAAGGGCGCAAACCTTCATTGTTCATTCTCATCCAACGCACGATCCGGATCTCGCGCCTTCCAAGTGTTTGATCCAAACTGTCAGGCCCCCGTGTGACGATGAAGAATTCAACCTAGCAACGTTCGCTCCAGTTTGAGTCTCCACTCACGTATATGTCCCTCCTGATGCTGTGTACAGAACCGGGAATAGCCTCTAAGGAAGACGTTGTGCCAGTCCTATGTCCGGGGGTTTCGTTCGCATGCCTCTCTGCCATCGCGTCAAGGGAAGCTATAATCGCTGTGCTGGAAGTCCATCGCCTTCTTATACGGGAGAGAGAACATTATATCAGCCGTCTCGAGAGCTAGTCGTGCTCAGCCTTTGACATTCTGCATGATGTTCAGTTTGGCTCTCCTGAAAACATCGGTTCCACATTCGGATGACACTCGTGGAATCACGACGAATGGGAGCAGCAATATCGAGGTACGATAAAATATCCATAGGCACCATCCTGCAGCTGTCGAATTTCGACATATGCGGGAAGACATTTCTCCTCCTTTTTCTTTCTCCAGTCTTCTGACTCAGAATAGCACTTGCAACCTACGTCCTCAATTATTTTCTGGATGTATTCCAATCTCTGTTTTCCTCTGCAGTTTTTGTCCTCTACAGCTCCCTCTAGTACCATGGAAGTCATTCTATGGTGTCCTAACTGATGTACTGTCCCTTCTCCTGCTCAGTGTTTTCCATATATTCTGTTCCTCTCCATTCCTGCGCAGAACCTCCCCATTCCTTACCTTATCAGTCCACCTCATTTTCAACATTCGTCTGTAGCAACACATCTCAAATGCTTCGACTCTCTTCTGTTCTGGTTTTCGCACAGTCCATGGTTAAATACCATAGAATGCTATGCTCCAGACCCACATTCATAGAAATTTCTTCCTCAAATTAGGCCTATGTTTGATACTAGTAGACTTCTCTTTGCCAGGAAGCCCTTTTTACCAGTGCTAGTCTGCTTTTGATGTCCACCTTGCTCCATCTGTCACCGGTTCTTTTGCTGACTAGGTAGCAGAATTCCTTAACTTCATCAACTTTGTGACCATCAATCCTGATGTTAAGGTTCTCGTTGTTTTTATTTCTGCTATTTCTCATTACTTTCGTCTTCCTTAGATTTATTCTCAGTCCGTGTTCTGTACTCATTAGATTGTTCATTCCATTCAGCAGATCATGTGATTCTTTTTCACTTCCACTCACGATGGCAATGTCATCCGCGAATCGTGTCATTGATATCTTCTCACCTTGAGTTTTAATTCCACTCATGAACCTTTCTTTTATCTCAATCATTGCTTCTTTGATGTACAGATTGAGCTGAAGGGGCTAAAGACTACATCCCTGTCTTACACCCTTTTTAATACGAGCGCTTCGTTGTTGGTAGTCCACTCTTGTTATTCCCTCTTGGCTCTTGTACATATTGTATATACCCGTCATCTTGCACAATTTTACATTGTCGAACGCTTTCTCCAGGTCGCCAAATCCTATGAAAGCGTCTTGATATTTTTTTAGTCTTGCTTCCATTCTTAACGGCAACGTCAGAATTGCCTCTCTCATGCCTCTACTTTTCCTAAAGCCAAACTGATTGTCGTCAAGCGCATCCTCAATTTTTTTCCATTCATCTGTATATTATTCTTTAAGCAACTTGAAGGTATGAGCTGTTAAGCTGATTGTGCGATAATTCTCGCACTTGTCAGCTCTTGCCGTCTTCGGAATTGTGTGGATGATGCTTTTCCGAAAGTGAGATGGCATGTCGCCAGACTCATACATTCTACACACCAACGTGAATAATCGTTTTGTTGCCACTTTCCCCCATGATTTTAGAGGTTCTGATGGAATGTTATATATTCATTCTGCCTTATTCGACCTCAAGGCGTCCAAAGCGCTTTCAAATTCTGATTCTAATACTTGATCCCCTATCTCTTCTAACTCGACTCCTGTTTCTTCTTCTATCACATCAGACCAATCTTCCCCGTCATAGAGGCTTTCAATGTATTCTTTCCACCTATCCGCTCTCTCCTCTGCATTTAACAGTGGAATTCCCGTTGCACTCTTAATGTTACCTCCCTTGCTTTTAATGTTACCGAAATTTGTTTTGAATTTCCTGTATGCTGTGTCTGTCCTTCCGGCAATCACTTCTTTTTCGATTTCTCCAGATTTTTCCTGGAGGCCTTTCCTTTCGTCTTAGCTTCCCTGCACTTCCTATTTGTTTCATTCCTCAGCGACTTGTATTTCTGAATTCCTGAATTTCCGGGAACATTTTTGCACTTCCTCCTTTCATCGATCAACTGAAGTATTTCTTCGGTTATCCATTGTTTCTTCGAAGCTACCTTCTTTTTACCTATGTTTTTCTTTCCAACTTGTGTGATTGCCCTTTTTAGAGATGTCCATTCCTCTTCAAATGTACTGCCTACTGAGCTATTCCTTATTGCTGCATCTATGGTCTTACAGAGCTTCAAGCGTATCTCTTCATCTCTTAGTACTTCTATGTACCACTTCTTTGTGTATTGATTCTTCCTGACTAACCTCGTGTCTTGTACCTATTTCGTACTTTTGCACTGGAATGCTAATCGTATACAAGTTTGTTCTACAACTCATTCCACTTTACCGTTTGTTCCTTGGCCGCTTAATAGTTCTGCTATTTTAATTGCCAGCGGAGTACATATGAGTAATTCTATGGTAGTTCCATACCTAGTTGAAGCTACAAACAACGTTATTCTGCATTCGATTGTAACTTGGACCAATTACAAGACGAACATATCAGAATACCAGAGCAAAGGTAAGGTCAAAGCGTTTCACATCGAAACGGCTTCAACTGAAAAAGTCGAGATTACCGAAGATCACGTTGCACGGTCCATTGGTCGTTTGTAGGTAACTCAGTTCGTATTAAATTGAAGAACACTGAATTGTACTGTTCCGTTGTAGAAAAGTGTAAGGCGAAAATTAAGTTCGGCCATTCAGATGGTACTGTCAGTGAAGTAGTAACTTACGCAGGTCTCGGTATAAGGATATTAAGTGTCTCTGAGCTTCGCTTTGAAAATACTGCCTGAAGATATAAAATAAGTCATTAACCCATATGGTAGACTAGTATCGAATGGCTGCTGAAAAGTGATCAACACCCCATATGTTCCCAGTTCTTAACGGTGACAGACAAACTAAAACAGAGCATACAGGACCCCACATAAATATTTGCGGTTATAAACCACTGATAATATTAGACGGGCAACGGAGGACTTGTGTCATAGCAGTTCTAGCGAGCGTATTCGTGCAGTGTGTACCAGACGGGTTGCCTAACGCGGAGGCTGGTAGCGCAGCCGTCACATTTGTTCCTAGACTATCAGAGACGAAGACCGCGGATCAGGATTAAACTTCCGTGTTGTAGGTGGTACTCCAACGATAGGAACGTAGGTTACACTGTAGGCAGTTAAGCGACAAGTACAAGGGGTATAAATGGGCTAACGAAAGCTTATAAACTAAACGAAAGAGATAAAACTTCCTGCAAATATGCTTCTAGACCTGTAGAAATACTAGTGATCTGCGGTATTGCACCTCCAAAGCGATCATCCGATAGTTATCATCATGACAACAAAACAGTAATGTTAAATACTGTAATCCAAAGGACCTGGAGGCTCGAAAATGTCAAATGAAGACCACGGGGACATTAAAGTGAAACAGGGATAAAAGGAAGAAAGCAACAAAATCGGCAAAAACGGTACACTGACAAGGAGGAAGTTCAAAGAAGAAGAAAGCGACAAAGTTACATACGGGAGGAAAGAAGGAAAATTTCCATCTGAAACATCGCCTCCCAAATAACCTGGGAAGCTCACTGATATGTTTTTAGTGGGATCATCCAAGATATCTCTGAAAGGCACCACACAGCAGTGATCTTGGCTCCTGTCTTACGAGAGAAGTTGCGAACTGTAGAGGAAATGAAAAAGCGAAAGATATACACGAAATGGGAGAGTCAGCGAATGTCATGGAATAAATGTCAGCCAGATGGCAGAGAGAAAGAAGTTTGATATCTCAGAAACCCAAGCGAAAACTTGAACTAGAATAAGTAAGCTTCGGAAGAAACATTGGATTGGCGGTGAACGAAGAATAAATAGAGTTAGATATTGAAGGAAGAAAAGGTATTGAATAATAAAACTTACAATTTAAATATTAGATTCGAATGTAAAGAAATGTTAATAGCTGTGATTGAATGTTTGGCTCACGTGGTGAGAAAAATTGTTTATATAATTGTAACAATCATATATCTGCCAAATGCCTCAAAATAAAGTCTCCTATTTTATATTTAAAAAAATCTCTAATACTCTGGACAATTCCGAAATCTCATGTACTGATCCGGACAAGATTCTATCGAAGTTCGTTTTTTAACCTTCCTTTACTTCTATTTCCACACCCAAGCTCTTCAGAGTGGGTTCCACTATACCACCCCCCCCCCCCCCCTTCTTTCACTTCTGTGTCCTCGATTTCCCTTTTCTGTTCCGTTCACGAATGGTGCGCTGCAAGAGCTGTTGTTGGCAACTTTGAATTTATCTCACTATACGGTCATGGCCACGGTCATTTCACAGGACATGTAGGGAACAACAAAAAGATATGGATAAACCATCAGAAAAAAGATATGTTATGTTGCACTGACGAGTTGTAAGGACACCATTGACAGGATACTTAATATCAGCCAATTTCATATACTGGAGGTGGCCACTGGCGGAAACGCACCAGGAAATTGTACACGGTGAATGTCCCTTTTCTCTTAAAAAAAAAAAAAAAATGAAAATCATGAATATGACACAAATACAGAAAACTATCCCTTCAAAGAATCCACAGGATTAACATTACTGCAAAAAGTAGTAAATATACACAGATACATTGACTGATCAGCTAGATCATTATGACCACCTGTCATATTTGTAAAGATAAAGTACTAACAAAATGTCAGTTTGGTTTTCAGAAAGGATTTTCAACAGAAAATGCTATATACGCTTTCACTGATCAAATATTAAATGCTCTGAATAACCAGACATCACCCATTGGTATTTTTTGTGATCTCTCAAAGGCCTTTGATTGTGTAAATAATGGAATTCTTTTAGATAAGCTAAATCATTATGGTTTGAGGGGGGCAGTGCACAAATGGTTTAATTCATACTTAACTGGAAGAATGCAGAAAGTCGAAATAAGTGGTTCATGTAATGTTAAAACAACAGCTGATTCCTGAAACTGGAGGGCTATCAAGTACGGGGTCCCACAGGGTTCGGTCTTAGGTCCTTTACTGTTCTTGATATACATTAATGACTTACCATTCCACATTGATGAAGATGCAAAGTTAGTTCTTTTTGCTGATGATACAAGTATAGTAATAACATCCAAAAACCAAGAACTAAGTGATGTAATTGTAAATGATGTTTTTCACAAAATTATTAAGTGGTTCTCAGCAAACGGACTGTCTTTAAATTTTGATAAAACACAGTATACACAGTTCCGTACAGTAAATGGCACAACTCCAGTAATAAATATAGACTTTGAACAGAAGTCTGTAACTAAGGTAGAATTTTCAAAATTTTTAGGCGTGTCCATTGATGAGAGGTTAAACTGGAAGCAACACATTGATGGTCTGCTGAAACGTCTGAGTTCAGCTACGTATGCTATTAGGGTTATTGGAAATTTTGGTGATAAGAATCTCAGTAAATTAGCTTACTTTAGCCTGCTTTCATTCACTGCTTTCGTATGGCATCATATTCTGGGGTAATTCATCGTTGAGTAGAAAAGTATTCATGGCTCAAAAACGTGTAATCAGAATAATTGCTGGAGCCCACCCACGGTCATCCTGCAGACATCTATTTAAGGATCTAGGGATCCTCACAGTAACCTCACAGTATATATATTCACTTATGAAATTTGTTGTTAATAATCCAACCCAGTTCAAAAGTAATAGCAGTGTGCATAGCTATAACACCAGGAGAAAGGATGATCTTCACTATGCAGGGTTAAATCTGACTTAGGCACAGAAAGGGGTAAATTATGCTGCCACAAAAGTCTTTGGTCACCTACCAAACAGCATCAAAAGCCTGGCAGATAGCCAACTAACATTTAGAAGTAAATTAACAGATTTTCTAGATGACAACTCCTTCTACTCATTGGCTGAATTTTTAGATATAAATTAGGGGGGAGGGGGGGGGGACAACTTAAACATTAGTGTCATGCAATATTTTGTGTAATGTAATATCTTGTACAGACATCTTTTATTAACCTGACACGTTCCACATCATCACGAAGTGTCGTATTCATGATCTATGGAACAAGTATTAATCTAATCTAATCTAATCTGTAGAATACCAGGTATGTCCACCTTTGTCTCGGATAACAGAGGCGTCGCGTCGGAGTATAGAAGCACTAAGGTCTTGGTAGATCGCTGGAGGGAGTTGGCAACACATCTGCACACACACGTCACCTAAATTCCGTATATTCCGGGGAGGGGGGGGGGGGGCGATGAGCTCTGACGCCATGTTCAGTCACATCCCACCAGATGTGTTTGATCGGGTTCAAACATGATGAGCTGGAAGACCTGCACATCAATTGGAACTCGCCACTGTGTTCTCGAACCACTCATCACACTCCTGGTTGTGTGGCATGGCGCGTTATCTTTTGGAAAAATACCATTGCCGTTGGGAAACATGTTCGTCATGAAGGGTTGCACGCGGTGTGCAAGCAGAGTACAATAGCCCTTGGCCGTTATGGTGCCTACTTGTTTCCCAGAACACAATGGAGTCACCGCCAGCTTGCCTTCATCCCGCAGCACATGTGAAAGGGAGGTGTTACCCTGGAAGAGGACAGATTCGCGCCCTCCCATCGGCATGATGAAGAAGGTATCTCTCTGCAGCTGCGCTAACGTCCAGTGCCCATGACCATGTGGCCATTTTAGTCATAGTTGCCGATGTCGTGTTGTTAACATTGCAACATTCATGGGTCGTCGGCTGCAGAGGCCCACCGTCAGTAGTGTTCGGTGCACTGCGTGTTCAGACACACTTGTACTCTGCCCAGCATTAAAGTCTGGTGTTAGTTCCGCACAGTTAACCGCTTTTGCTGCTATACCAGACTGCCCCGCCTACGACGTCCGACATCTGTAGTGAGGGGAGGTCACCCAACCACGCGACGTTGGATGTGCTATCACCTTGGTTTCGTCACGTGTTGAAGACCACAGCACTCCTCGAACACCCGGCAGGTCGTGCAGTTTCCGAAATGCTCGTGCCGAGCTGCCGGGCCATCATGATCTGCCCTTGGTAAAACCCAGAT
The DNA here is from genome assembly GCF_021461385.2 of Schistocerca piceifrons. Taxonomy (NCBI): domain Eukaryota; kingdom Metazoa; phylum Arthropoda; class Insecta; order Orthoptera; family Acrididae; genus Schistocerca; species Schistocerca piceifrons. Next base: position 324,668,530 of record NC_060140.1, read on the forward strand.
AGATCGCGAAACTTTTCTATTCTACACACGGACAATCGGCTTACTGATACTACCTGCACCGTGCGTGTGTCTGAACAGCAGTCATTCCTCTACAGGTGGCACTGCTATCACCTGGACGAGTTTATATCGATAGTAGGTCGGTTGTCATAACGTTCTGGCTGGTCAGTGCATGTCACTTATTGAGAAGCCTGCCACAGCATTTTACATGACTTGTAGGTAATGCTGGGGAGTTTAACAGTAATTTAAAGAACTTTCTGTTGCGAAACTCCTTCTGCTGCATTCACAGGAACTCTGAAAGTTAATGCTTCAATACAATAATTTTTCGTAATGTTAAATCACTGCATTTAAATAAAATTTACATTTCTTACAACTTTCTGCACGCTAGAGACGCCTCTCCAGGCGAACCACGCAACATGAATAATATAAAGTAAAACGCAAAAGTGATATGGATCTTTGGGTACTAACAGCTACGATGTGGTCATTGCCCCGCTCTCGACTTTTCAGAATTTTTCACCCTATGTATTTCAGAAGAACAGAGCTCAGCGGCATTTGACGTGAAATGTGCAAGCCTTCGAAGAGAGCGTCAAATGCCATTACTTCCCTGGCTTGCAATGATGCCCACACAATAGCGCATGAAACATAATGGTCCCGCTGCTTCTCTTCCCGCTCCGTCTGCAGCAACTGGTGATGTCTTTGCGGATTTGTATACAGGTGTTAAAGGAAGTATTCCGTGTTTTGAATGGTGGCAGTACGGAGCAATACAAGAAAAAATTGTTCAGAGAACATGAGCTCTAAAATGAAAACCTTAAGAGCTATGATGACTCGTTCATCTGCACTGCTGTGAGACACAGCTCTTCTGGTGCAAGCTCTTTGCTGTTGAAAAATACCTGCAGAATGCGGTAAACAAAGGAGAACACATTATTCTGTCACTGTGAAACAGCAGAGCTTCTAATGTAATCTGTTTGCTGTTACATGCGACCTGCACTTGTGATCCATCGCTAAAGGAGATGCTTAATATGGTTTTAGTTCATAATAAGGCATGCTTCTGTCCGATGCCTTAGGGAATCACGCGTTCTCTAAAAAATTCTGGGTTGGTCGTGGATGCGTTGACAGGCGTTCTTGAAACGTTCCTGTAGTAATAATAAAAACGATGAACGTATGGCATTGGTGGCCGAGAGACCCCTCGCGGGTCGGTTCGGCCGCCGCTCCACAAGGTCTTTAACGCCACTACGGCGACTTGCGAGGGAAAGAGGATGAAATGATGATGAAAGACACACAACACCCAGTCATGTCGAGGCAGAGAAAATCCCTGACCCCCGACGGCAATCGAACCCAGGACCCCGTGCGCGGGAAGCGAGAACTCTACCGCAAGACCACGAGCCGCGGACGTTCCTGTACTGGCTGAACAGCATTAAAGAGGTTGGACACACCAAAGATTTGAAGTGTCCCCATAACATTATGGCATTAAGATAGGGGTAACTAACTGGACAGTGTTCTGGAGATCTCCAGTCAATCCAATATTCTTTACATGTCTGTGTGAGATGTTCTCGGGATATTTCGGAGAAAATGGGCTGGTGAACCATCACGCATCAATCACAGCTGCGGCCATTGTTGGAATGGTATGTTAGTCCGACAGCCGGACAATAACAGAGGAATGTATCATTATTTGTTTACGCATTCTGTAGGTTATTCATAATAGCAAAGATGTTGCAGTAGATGAGATGTGACAGCAGTGAAGATGAACAAGTGCTCACAGCTCTCAAGGTATGCCTTTTAGAAGACGATGTTTTCTGACATATTTGTCTTGTTTTTGTCCATACTCTTACCTCTCAAAATACGAAATATTTTTAATACCCTTCACATCGTATTGTGTAAAGGTTGAGCACAAGTATTACAAGTATTCTTATCGGTTGAGAAAATTGCGTGTCTTTAGTGACGTTAAGAATTTACGCAGTTAAGGAGAAGAAAAAGACGTTAAGGAAGAACATATCAGTACCAAAAATGCTTTAAGCGAACTCTGGCAATAACAGCCACATTTTTCCTTAACATACATTACTTCAAATTTATCTGAAGAAAATGATGATTTAAAGCTTTTAAGCATTTTTGAATAGCCAAGATTTGGCACATCAGCTGTAACTAACTTTATTTAACTATCAATTTCGGTCAAACAACAGACCACCCAGAGCCGTGCGCGGCTCGTGTTCGTGCCGTTATTGCTTGTCATCTTCTCTTGGAGGAACTCCCGTCTCGTTTCCTATTCGATTTACTGGAGTCACTAAGTTGATGGCTTGCCTGCCCGTGAGTGGCAGCAGCAGCTCTTATCGATAAGAGCACTGTTGTACTATCTTTGGAGCAACCGCTAGTATTTCCAGGTCGTCGTGTGTTGGGAGTTCAGTGAGGACACAGAGCAGAAGTGAGGTCCGGACAACCATGACTCGCTCGACCATTGCCGGCACACATGACTTCAGTGGGAACTACCTCGATTGGTCGTTCTGTCAGTCATCTCATCGGACGACGTGTATTTGGTCGTTGACTGCTTCCGGGTTCTTTGTGTGTGTCGACTTGTGATTCCCCCTAGTTGTCCCACAGTGACTGGTTTGGTATTGTTCGAGTTGTTTGTGGAAGTGTTTTCGCGGAACCGTGTGTAGCTTATGTGGTTTTGACAGAGCAGTTATTTTAATGCCGCCTGCATGCTGGATCGAAGTAGTCAGTCGGTTGGGACAGAGCAGTGAGGAAGTCTCCGCGGCGCTAGGCCAGGCCGGGACCGTTGGCAGCATGCATGCGCTGTCGGATCATGAGCGAGAGCGATAAAGTTCGTTGCCCACAGAAGCTGGACGCTGAAGTTGAGTGATTAGTTAACATGTTATGAAACCTCAACTATTGTGACATCTCTTCGTTCATTTGCAGGTTGTTGCTCCCTGGGACGTTCGGGCTAGTAGCAACGTATGATGTGTTGGCGTCGGCGAAATCTTATAGACGTCTTCCTATATTGTGATTAATTATTAAATTGACTGTTACTTACCAGTGAAGTGCCCTGTAACCGTTAACACCCCCGTTACCTGCCCTGGTCGTTAGCGTAGTCTTCCGGCAGTGTGCCTCTCCTTGCCGTGTTGATGCTATCCGGCACGGTGTGTAGTTCGACAGTCTTTAAGTTGTTTGGTTCATATTTGCTTAGAATGGTTGTTGTTCCCTATTCTGTTTTTAAACGCCAATTTCCGAAGACGTAGTGCTGCTCGTATCCTCGTCCTCGGTCGATATTTTCCATCATTGTTTCGTTGGTCGGACGGAAGGGAATTGTTTAAATTGTTGGTGGGTCCTTGGGCCGTCCCTAGTTTGGGTTGCCATCCGATTATTTAACTTCAATTCTTGGCTGCCTGTCTCACCTCACCTTACGTTTCAGCTACCTTCTCAGGCCGACCCTTGGAACATTTCTGAGCACCACTTGGTCTGTTTGTTTTAGATTTAGATTTTCATTTTAGTTTGAAGTATTGTGCAAGGTCTTCGGCCGTGTATTAATTCAATTCTTTTTAAATTTTACATAAAGGCCTTCAGACGTGTTTAATTAAAATTTTGAACATTGAATTTACTCTGAAAAAAGAAAAAATTTTCCTTGAAATTGGTTCTATCTGAAATTGTTTGAAATGCAGGTCCTAAGTCATTAGTTGCTCGATGTGTTATGTGTGGCCTTCAGCCGAGGATTTACGTGAACCCAAGGCCTTCAGCCGTGTGTATTCTTTAAAGGAAAATTTTTTATAAGAAGGAAGGGGCTTTGTTTTAAATTGTTTGTCTGGCTTGTTGTTGAGGCCTTCAGCTGTTGTTTCAAATTTGTTTGTGGCCTTCAGCCGTGTTCTAAGTATTTCTTTAATTAGGCTTTCAGCTGTTCTGTTGTAACTTTAAAAAGAAATTTCTTGGTTGAAAAAATTGTTTATTACTGTGTTTAATTATATTTGTCCTTCAGCTGCTAATTGGTTTCAATTGCAGGTTTTTTAAAAAATAATTTTAGCCTTCTATTCTGAATTGGTTTTGATTTCTAAGCCAGACCTTCAGCCGTTCTTGTTTTTGGTGTGGTTTTGGGCCTTCAGCCCAGAAAGAATAACAAGTTCTTTAATAATGCCTTCAGCCATATTGTTTAATTGTGATATTTTTAAGGCAATGTGTAAAAGAGTGGTTGTTAGAAAATAAAGTTGTGTATTTGATTGTGCAACTCACAGTAACTGTTTACGGCCCCATCCACAATCATAACCTTATCCTGTGCGCTCTATAAGTTCCTACCAACCGGGTTTCACACCCACAGGTGCAATGAGAAAGGCCATAATTCGGCACAATGTTCACAAACCAAAAACAGTTTTGATACAGGTTCGTCAGAAACGGTGTGAAAAGCTTGTAAGCGTGTTACAAGCGTAGGTCATGCTGAGAAATAATTGTCAAGAAAAATTTCTACACTTTTTGCCGTTTCCGAATTGATTAGCATTGAAGCTACCCAATCAGGTCGTTGCTGGCGCAGATTCAAGGAACCCAGAAAATGTAACTGAACAGTGTTTGTGGAAAGTAGTATAAGTGCCAAATGGTATTTTTTCCAGGAAATGAAAAAAAGCAATTCAGATGTTATGTAATGTTTGTAGTGTTTTTTTGCCATTAATAACGGTTTTACTTGACCATAAATATAAATATAAAAAATACTGAAAAGGAAAACTTTCAAAATATCAGATGTGGAGAAAGGGAAACGTTAAATATTTTGAAATTTAATTACAGTTGTCTGCTTAATTCAGTTACCTCACTGACAAATGTTTCTGTAAGACATGTGGTATTTGTTATCCATGTAAGAAATCATAGACGAAAATATTTCTTTTTTTCGACAGTTGTTTGAGGTGATGGAATTAACTTAGAAAGATCCTCCACACGTGTCACGTTTTGCATTGCATAACCGTTTCTGAAGATTGAATAAGCAGTCGATTCCTTAGTTTCAATGAAAGTTTTCTTGATCAGAATTTTGTTGGTATTACTCACTTCGATTGAAGAAATTTGAGTCAGCTTGAGTTTGGATGAATTGATAAACAGATCTGCTAGTGCACTCATATAAAAAAGGCTAATAGTAACACTTCTTTATGTTCATTCGAGTGTTCCTTACATTTATACTTGCATTTGCATGTTACCTACAATAAAACAATATAAATATTACAAGCTTTTCAGGTTTGCTGATCATCCTGTATATTAGTAAAACATTCGGCACATGACGTATTCTTACAAAAGGTGCATTCACTAGCCTTTCACTGGGCTACTGCAACTGGACGTATATCTATAATATTGTGCATACCGACTACTAATCGTAGTTACAAGGAGGCTGTGCCTCACACTTTGATAAGGCGTAGACATTCTCCTGCTTTCTCCCTCAGCGACGTATTGTATCAACTTTCCAGGATAGATTAATACGTCGAAAGAACGTCAGTGTTCACAATTTGATCATAGTATTACTACAGAACTGCCTAACTTCTAAGGTAAGTGGAAGTCGAGTATGATACCGTCTTACACAAATAAGGAGGTAGATCATATTTTTGTCGGTCTACACTGAGGACACGGTGACGAAGTATAGATAAAAATGAGCGCCGTTTTGGACAGTACAATAAGGAGTATTGTATTCCACATTTGTATGAACATCCAGACTGAGGGCTATTTTAGTATATTCAAGTTGTACAGGAATATCAGAGTATAGCGTTACAAGAAATTAAATCCCATGAACGCTGTACCCACGGATGAACCAGACAAGGAACCTGAGATATGGGAATAGCAGCTGTGGGGAGCAGAGTCAGTGGAGAATCGTAGCTTATTCTACAATAAGGATCAATAAACTGATAAAATGGCAGGCTCAGCATTTCTGAACGGTTTGCAGAAAAATCCAGCTACCTTCATAGGATTTGTCGACCTGGAAAAAGCGTTCAACAATGTAAAATAGTGCAAGGTGTTCGAAATTCTGAGAAAAATAGGCGTAAGCTATAGGAAGAGACGGGTCATATACAATATGTACAGCATCAGGAGGGAGTAATAAAAGTGGACGACAAAGACCGAAGTGCTCGCATTAAAAAGGGTGTAAGACAAGAATGTAGTCTTTCGCCCCTACTGTTCAATCTGTACATCGAGGAAGCAATGATGGAAATAAAAGAAAGGTTCCGGAGTGGAATTAAAATTCAAGGTGAAAGGATATCAATGATACGATTCGCTGATGACATTGCTATCCTGAGCTAAAGTGAAGAAGAATTACATGATCTTCTGAATGGAATGAAAAGTCTAACGAGCACAGAGTATGGATTGAGAGTAAATCGAAGAAATACCGAAGTAATTAGAAGCAATAGAAATGAGATCAACGAGAAACTTAATATCAGGATCGATTCTAACGAAGTAGATGAAGTTAAGGAATTATGCTACCTAGGCAGTAAAATAATGAGTGACGGACGGTACAAGGTGGACATAAAAAGCAGTCTAGCAATGACAAAAAGAGCATTCGTGGCCTAGAGAAGTCTACTAATATCAAATATCGGCCTTAATTTGAGGAAGAAATTTTTGTGGAATGTACGTGTGGAGTACAGCATTGTATAGTAGTGAAACATGGACTGTGGGAAAACCGGAACAGAAAGGAATTGAAGCATTTGACATGTGGTGCTACGGACGAATGTTGAAAGTTTGGTGGACTCATAAGGTTGGGAATGAGGAGGTTCTGGAGAGAATCGAAGAGGAAAGGAATACGTGGAAAACACTGATAAGGAGAAGGGACAGGATGATATGACTTCTGTTAAGACATGAGGGAACGACTTCCATGGTACTAGAGTGAGATGTAGAAGGCAAAAATTGTAGAGGAAGACAGAGATTGGAATACATCCAGCAAATAATAGAGATGAAAAGGTTAGCACAGGAAAGGAATTCGTGGCGGGCCGCATCAAACCTGTCACAAGACTGATGAGCCCCCCCCCCCCCCCCCAAAAAAAAGTGGTGCTGTTGTTGGCGTCACGCTATGGCTAACCGTCGTGTACGACTTCAGGTCACGGCTGTTTGTTATTGCAGGGATCTGAGCACACAACGATCCCTTTGTGCTATTTCTCAAACGACAGTGTCGCGGTGTGTTTTTTTTTTTTTTTTTTTTTTTTTTCATGGCATGCTCGTCCGCACGTGGCACGTCTGTATGAACTATCTGCGCGATGCTGAGCGTGTGCGTATGCTGTGGCCAAAAAGTTCCCAAGGTATGTCATCGACAGAACATGAGTGGGCCACCTCGGATGGCAATTTCACCCCATTGCCAGTATCCAGGGCTAACTTGAATCAGGACATGATGCAACTGCTTTGTGACACCCCTCCCAAACTAAGCAATGCGTGCGTCCAGGCTCGAAGGGTACATTATACTGATAAGTCGACAAACACTGTTCTGTTCCTTGTAATTTGACTCGATTTCGTTATCAGTGATATCAAGTACCCTCTCAACCCATGAAGTTTCACCATAGGTCCTCCTCTGCTGGATGCTTCATTTTTTTATCAACCAGTGCATATTGCAGACTATTTCGCTCTTAGGAAGAGAAATGAAATGTCGTGTGGTGAGGGCCTCCCGGCGGCTAGACCTGACCGCCTGGTGCAACTTCTCTGAGGTGATGCCACTTCGGTGACTTGCACGTCCATGAGGATGAAATGATGAGGAAGGCGACACAAAAACCCAGTCCCTGAGCAGAGAAAACCTCTAACCCAACCGGGAATCGAACACCCGCCGCCCCCCCCCCCCCCCCCCCCCCCCGAAGGACAATCCGACGCGCTGTCCACTCTGCTACGGTGTGGGACACTGTTAGAAAGCGAATTTCATAGAAATAGAGATGATTAGTGTAATAAATGCAATAAATCGTGCTTACGTTATTGCTGTGCATCGATCCACCAGAGATCACGGATCCCTTATGTCATAATAGAATATATCCCTGAACAACCTCCAAAAAATTCGGATTCAGCCTACATATTCTTTGAGGCAAGGCGAACCTCGCTGGTTCTATTCCCGCATGGTTCTATTCCGGGAGGACGACGGTTCAAACCCGCGTACAGCCATCCTGATTTAGGTTTTCCATGATTTCCCTAAATCGCTCTAGGCAAATGATGGGATGGTTCCTTTGAAAAGGCATGGCCGACTTCCTTCCCCGTCCTTTCCTAATCCGATAAGACCGATGACCTCGCTGTTTAGTCTCTTCCTCCAAACAACCCAACCCAGTTCTATTCCCGTGTACCGCATGGAAGGGAGGTTTCATCTGATGACATAATTGTTAAGTTGACAGCTGTCAATGTGCATAAATTCCGGGTTCGGTCTAGAACGAATTTTTAATTGTCACGATAAATTTATTAAGTCGCTTCATCAGCTAATCAGAACGTTTCAGTGTACTTCATCAATGCCATTGAGACGGTGCTTGCGCGGGTCGTCCTTGAGACGTGGTAGAGGAGGCGACCACTGTACCCGGAGGCAGGAGCGCGACCCTCGCTGGCCGACATGCCACCAGAGGCCGTCCTGCCTCTTCGTGGAAGACGCGGCGCTGTCCGCGGGTGGACACTGCAGTCCCTGCTCCGGAACGGGTTTGGGAGGCTGCGCCACGGGTTCAACAAACCCGCCAGACAGACAGGACGAGCCGGCGCTCCGGCCGCTCGCAAACTGCGCTGCCATCCAGAGCCGCGACAGGCCGCACAGAGAGCCGGTGGCCGTCCACGCAGTCACCTTCCCGCAGTGGTGTTGGCGGGAAGGGCCTACCGGCCGCAGCACACTGTGTACACTGTTCTATGTGATGCGGCGTGGAACGTTGGACTTTCTTCCGAGAACAGCTGGCAATCGACACCTGTCTAAGCCAGCTGAAACTCGTTCCACTCATGGGCGTTCTTCGTGGTTTTCAGGTAACGTCACAACCTCATGAGACAGAAGTCTCCCTGCAGGCATGATGTAACAAAGGAGGCGCTCGGGGGGCACCCATGTTAGGTAAATGTATGTTAATCTTCTCAGAGATGGTTGTGGGACTCGGCTGTTCGAAACAGGACGTCAAATCAAACACATTTTCAACCGCGTAGTTTCCAAAACCATTTTATTTGGCTACCAGTTTCGGCGATTCACCGCGTCTTCTTCAGGCTCCTGACCAACGTGTAGGAAGATTCTACCTCGGTTCTGGTCAAAACAGAGGCCAGTATTCGAATACTGGCATTTGTAGATTTCAGCTCGCTGTAGCGATCATTTCAGCCATCGTCTGCTGGCAGATGATGGCTGAATTGATCGCTATAGTAAGCAGAAATGTACAGATACCAGTATTCGAATTCTCGTCGCCGAAACTGGTAGCCAAATGAAATAAGTTGGGAATCTAGACGGCTGAAAGATGTTTGATTTGATGTCTTCCACATTACGTAAGGCTACGATTGTGAAAGAAGAAACATTGAATACTTGTTATAAATAACGTTGGCCCACCACGAGGGCACCAGTTACATAACTGACAGATTTGTAACATATTGTCCAGAGACAGACAACTAAAGTTCTCGATATAGGGCAGGCCTAATCTTATAACCTGGATGACTAACTATTGCAGCGAGACTGCACTTTCCTCACCCGATATCCTGCGGACATACGCAAATTCCATGGAGATTTCCAGAAAGTCTTTCAGGCAGTGGCTCACTGCCCATTGTTCCAACTGGTCGAGCAAACGATCTAGGCTGTCAAGCACGCGAGTAGTTCAGAGACTTCTGAAGTAATAGAACCCTGCAGATGTCCTCAACGGAGAGCGTTCATCAGAGACTAGAGTATCGTCAGGAGTGGTCCGGTAAAGAGTGTCGGGACCGCTCTTGTTCTCTATATGCCTAAACGATTTGTCAGGGTGAGCGTAGGTCTACGACAATTTGCTGATGACGCTGTACTTTACGAAAAAGTGTCCTCATTGAGTGACTGTAGGAGTATGTAGGGTGTTTTAGACGGAACGTCTATTTACTTATATGGATATGGTGTCTGCTCTTTCGGACATGTCTGAAAGAACAGACAGCATATCCATATCAGTATATAGTTCTGGCAATACCGACCATGACCTTCTTCTTCTGTGCACACATATTCCCCGAACTCTTTTGGGACTTGGTAAGAATGTCTTCCACGAGTCATGAGTGTGTTGGCGTGCGACACTACGAGTGTAGTGTGTGGACATACAAGGTGAGAGTGTGGTTCTCGCGGCGGGCGTGCGCGAGATAGTCCCTGCATTCGCACTATCCTCTGTGCCCTCGGTGGCTCAGATGGTTAGAGCGTCTGCCATGTAAGCAGTAAATCCTGAGTTCGAGTTGGGGTACACATTTGCACCTGTCCCCGTTGATATATATCAACGCCCGCCGGCAGCTACACTACTGGCCATTAAAATTGCTACACCACGAAGATGACGTGTTACAGACTCGAAATTTAACCGACAGGAAGAAGATGCTGTGATATGCAAATGATTAGCTTTTCAGAATATTCACACAAGGTTGGCACGGGTGGCGACAACTTGCTGACATGAGGAAAGTTTCCAACCGATTTCTCATACACAAACAGTAGTTGACCGGCCTTGCCTGCTGAAACGTTGTGATGCCTCGTGTAAGGAGGAGAAATGCGTACCATCACGTTTCCGACTTTGACCAAGGTCGGATTGTAGCCTATCGCGATTGCAGTTTATCGTATCGCGACATTGCTGCTCGCGTTGGTCGAGATCCAATGACAGCAGAATATGGAATCGGTGGGTTCAGGATGGTAATACGGAACGTCGTGCTGGATCCCAACGGCCCCGTATCACTATCAGTCGAGATGATAGGTATCTTATCCGCATGGCAGTAACGGATCGTGCAGCCACGTCTCGATCCCTGAGTCAACAGATGGGGACGAACAGTTCGACGACGTTTGGAGCAGCATGGACTATCAGCTCGGAGACCATGGCTGCGGTTACCCTTGACGCTGCATCACAGACAGGAGCGTCTGCGATGGTGTACTCAACGACGAACTTGGGAGCACGAATGGCGAAACATCATTTTTTCGGATGAAGTCTGGTTCTGTTTACAGCATCATGATGGTCGCATCCGTGTTCGGCGACATCTCGGTGAACGCACATTGGAAGCGTGTATTTGTCATCGCCATACTGGCGTATCACCGGGCGTGGTGGTATGGAGTGCCATTGGTTACACGTCTCGGTCACCTCGTGTTCGCATTGACGGCACTTTGTACAGTGGACGTTACATTTCAGATGTGTTACGACCCGTGGCTCTTCCCTTCATTCGATCCCTGCGAAACCCTACATTTCAGCAGGATAATGCACGACCGCATGTTGCAGGAACTGTACGGGCCTTTCTGGATACAGAAAATGTTCGACTGCTGCCCTGGCCAGCACATTCTCCAGATCTCTCACCAATTGAAAACGCCTGGTCAATGGTGGCCGAGCAACTGGCTCGTCACAATACGCGTCACTACTCCTGATTAACTGTGGCATCGTGTTGAAGCTGCATGGGCAGCTGTACCTGTACACGCCATCCAAGCTCTGTTTGACTCAATGCTAAGGCGTATCAAGAACGTTATTACGGCCATAGGTGGTTCTTCTGCGTACTGATTTCTCAGGATCTATGCACCCAAACTGCGTGAAAATATAATCACATGTTAGTTCTAGTATAATATATTTGTCCAATGAATACCCGTTTATCATCTGCATTTCTTCTTGGTGTAGCAATTTTAATGGCCAGTAGTGTAATTTCGAACTTCTATTTGGTGTGATGAATGGCAGCTTGCTCCAAATTTACAAAAGAGCAGTTTGATGGAGATGAGTAAAAAAGAAACAATCCTGTAATGTTCGAATATCGAATTAGTGGTGTGCTGCTTGACACAGTCATGTTGATTAAATATCTATACATACTTTTTTTCTTTTCTTCGCAAAGTTTTGAACATGGCTGCTTGGTTCAGTGACCGTTTATAAATTAAAATTGAAAGAAATGAGCCTTCGTTCACAATTTTTTAGTCTTATTAAGTCTCAATACTTCTAAGACTGCCTTCATCAGAATTTAATCACAAATTTATGGGAAGAAAAAAATTTTTTATGTAAAAAGTGTAAGTACTGACTAACATTACAAGAGAGAGAAGTACTTACATGTCACGTAAAAAAAAAACAGGCCAGAAGGGCTTTAGTCACAAAATATTTAAAAGGAATGTGTGAAAGCAAGCCTCTAAGGGCTGCTCATACCTGTACAGCCACGGGTTGCAGTAGTGAACGGTCTTTATACACTGTCACACGTATGTTTTGGATTCGTCAATTGAGCAGCAATAAGGAATCGGGGAACAAATATTTAAATGGTAAAACAGAGATTATTTACCGTTTCTGTAATACACTCATGTTCAGAAAAAAAGAACACCTTGAACGACTGGGAATAGGACGTTCATTATTCATAGGACATGTACATTTGTATGTTCTGCAGAAATGATTAGCATTAGAGTCACCTCGGTTCAGCATATGTCCTGTTGCGTAGTAGGCACAGGGTCCGCCATGGGTCCTGGTAACTTGTTCCATGCCTGATACCATCGACGCGTATAAGGCGCTAATGGCGTCCAGTGGTACAGCCATCCATGCTGCGTTCATCTGGATCCATAGTTCATCTGTGGTGGTTGGCACTGGATCACAGCCCTGTACTCGTCGTTTCATTTTATTCCACACATTTTCGATTGTGCAAGTCTGGTGATCTGGCGTGCCAGGGCGAAAGGCTGACATCCTGTGACACAAAGAAGGCACGTGTTCGTCCAGAAATGTGTGCTCATGAACTGTCTTGCTGAAAAATGGAGTCGGGTTTTGTGCTGAAAGGGTATGACTACGGGTTGCAAAATGTCATTCACATGGGTCACACTGGCCACAGTGCCATGGACACGCATAAGCTGTGATCTGTGGTTGTATCCAGTAGCACCCCCCAATGGCGACGTTCCACACACCATCGCCTTCTAGCATGTTTCTGTAAATTCGTCAAAGGTAGGTGGGGAAGTGGTCGACGCACACGTAACCCAGGCCGGCGACGGACTGTCATCCCTGACAGTGTACGATGTGTGTGTTACACTGTTCCACTGTTGCGCCAGAGCAGAGGAGGACGCAGATCTGCCCTGCAATGTCATTCGGATGAGGTGTCGATCTTCTACGGTGGTGGCCTGGGTGGTGCCACTTACCTATCTCGTTGCGTTGTACGGCCTCCCGTGAACCACTCTGCACACACCCGTTGCACTGCCGAAACACTTCGTCCCACACGAGCAGCAGTTTCCAGGCCAATAATGCGCCCTCTTTCGAACTCACTGATTTGACGGCACGGTTCGCGCTTACGTCTGCAAAGCATCGTGCACGTCTGCTCAAGTCACACTGATGAGTTACCTTCGGCTTATAGCGACAACGAGAGCAGAAAGCACATTTCACAGGTAGGTGACGCTGCGCCGAGGTATCGATATTGGCCTTGAACCTGCTGGGCGATGTTGTTCAATTGCTGATCATTTCTACAGAATATACTGATGTACACGTCTTGTGAATATGAACGTCCTATCTTTAGTCGTTAAAGGTGATCTGTTTTTTTTCTGAACATGAGTGTATTTTGAGGAGGTGATGACTTTGAGCTTCTATAATTTTTTGGAAAACCGTGGCTTGCACACAGATGTTTGTCAGGTTATTAAGCAAGCAATTTCGGTCAGAAATCACACGTTGTTTTTTCTTTATTGAGATTTTGTAATTTTTACTATGTGTTTGTCAACCAGGAGACTAGGTGTGAATGTTGCCTGATGTCTGGAGGTGCCATGATGACGCTCTGGTAGGCAATTTTACAGTTCTTCCCCTTCTGTGATAATAATTAATTTAAATAAAATATATATGCAACATATTCATCATGGGAATACAAGAGATTCAATTTTTCTAATGATTTACGCCCAGACATAAACATCGTCTCAAGTTCTAATATCATTACGCATCTCACAAAATAATTCAATACGTTTATTATCTGTTTACAATAGTTTGTTTGGTTCGGCAAGATGATATGTTCAGTCCACTGAGCATTCTATTTTAGAAAGTGGTGTAATGTAATGTGGCCGTAAGTAGTATGCAAATGGAATATGGTTCGATAAAATGGTATGTTCAGTCCCCTAGTTGGTATACTAATTTCTTCATTGTTTCACGTAGTCTTGTTAATTTGGTGACTGAGGCAATGGCAGGAAGATTATCACATGTCAGGTCGGTACCTCACATGTAACCTCTAAGAACATTCATTTGTCCTTGTAGCCTTGGCATGGAGGTAATTGTAATAAAGGGAGATGACGCTGCAGACGTAACGCTGCACGTTGCTTTGAAGCCAGCGTCGCCATGTTAGATGCCCCAAAGCGCTTTTCCCGACAATGCTGAGAACATATTTTGCTATGTTTGGTCGGTTTCCAACCGGTTCTTCTTACAGTATTCAGTCAGAGAGATTTTCGAATTGGATTGATGCTAAATACAAAGTCAAATGAGCAATGCAAGCACTACAGTAAAAGCAATTAGTGCACCAATATTCATGTATAAGGGACGATAAAAAACTTTTCTATTGAGGGAGTTGGTGGAACATACATGCAACATAGCGCGACTCCGTTGCGGATAAGCACCAACGTGAGGCAAAGAATGAGGAATTCGATCTTTCGAATGTACTTACCGTAAATGCCGAAAAGTGAACTGCGGCGACGTTATTATGAAATGCTTTCAAAAAGGACCAACGTGCTATTATTCTCTTCTTGGCAGCCGAAGGACAAACGCCGGGAGACATCCATCAGAGACGAAAGAAAGTGTATGGTCCAGCATGATTTTCGAAAACCACTATTGTGGAATGGTACGCCAAGTTCTGTGCTGCTTCACGATAAAGCAAGTCCCCATATCGCAAATGTCGTAATGTACAAGTTACGCCAATTCAAGCTGGATTCGCAAGAGCGACCGCCCTAAAATCCTGATATCACCCCAAGCGATTATCACGCCTTTGGTACCTTAAAGAAGACCATGAAGGGTCGAGACTTCTGTCGGGCGAGGATGAGGAGCAGGCAGTTACAGACTTCTTCACACAACAAGACACTGTGTTTCACTAAACGTGTATCTTCAACCTGGTGCCCCGGTGTGATGATTGCGTCAATGCTCACGGCTATTTTGCCTGATTGGCGTACAGATTCTGGACTGTACGGCATCCAAAAGGAAACTATTTTGTCGCCCGTTACACGTTTATACTTTAGACCCAGGGGTAGTCAACCCTTTTTACCTACAGCCCACTTTTGCGTCTCCGTTAGTAGTAAAATTTTCTAAGCGCACATTGGTAACTCTGCAATGGTGATAAAGTAGGGAAATACCTTACCTTACAAAATTTATAAAGCACAGTTACAAGTTAAAGCATAAAATAACTACTTAACAAATACTTTATGTTAAAATTGTATGAAAACCTATCGATTTTTTTAAATCCTTGCCACTTAGCGCCCACTATGGAAGCTTGAATGCCGACTGGTGGGCGGTGGACAAGGTTGACTACACAGTGGTTTGGACTGTAATCAGAACGATTACACCCGCGAATAACCTAAGGCTGGCCGCTGTGGCCGAGCGGTACTAGGCGCTTCAGCCCGGAACCACGCTGCTGCTACGGTCGCAGGTTCGAATCCTGCCTCGAGCATGGATGTGTCTGATGTCCTTAGGTTAGTTAGGTTTAAGCAGTTCTAAGTCTAGGGGACTGATGACCTCAAATGTTAAGTCCCACAGTGCTTAGAGCCATTTGAACCATTTCAATAACCTAATTTGGCGATTTTAATGAAAACACTTCCACCAGAGTCTGATGTTTGGAGCAACTGATACGGCGGACACCGGGCTCAAGTTCTTGACGTTATAAAAACTCCACTTATTATACTTCTAAGAGCTTTGGTTCGATTCTACCACCTTTACCGATGGTTTAAGACGAAGGATCACAATCCAGTTCAGTCCCGCCATGTGCTTCGCCATATTACTTACTGTGTGCTGTGTGTACTCTAGCGTTACTGTTTGGGAACTATATCTTGGCATGCGGGCCCCCTAGTTCAGGATCGGAAACTATCGGCAGCAGTCGGGAGTTGGCGTGGCGTGGCGATTTGTACATGTTGCCAACTGTGCGGCATAGACTGCATTTGCCGTCTGCTTTGTTGCTTGCTACGTCGCTCGCTTAGCTCTGCTGTTGCAGTCAGTGTGTAGTAGCATGATTTTCACTGTTTTCACTGTTCTAAAACGAGTGATCATGCGGTTGCTGGCCCATCGCGGAAGTTACCATCGGCTTCAGTTCAGAAAAAAAAAAATCCGTTTGTAAGTAGCGCTTGTCGTAAAATGATGACGAATGTAGTGAAGTGCTGCGATGATGAAAAGAACACAAAAAATCACTGTTATATCCGATAGGGCAGTCTTCCTTCAGAGCTGCGGCGTATACTGGGAAGAGCCTGTGTAGTTTTGCGAGAGTTAGAGAATTTTCCAGGAGTCACCCAGACGTATCCCCAGAAACTCCTCGCAAAGAGAGATAAGTTTCAATTATAATTCTATTTGAGGATATTTGTAAATAGCTCCAATTTAAAATGTGTACCCTTTTCTGACAGGCGCTTATAGTAATGACTAACGCTTTAACCCATTTCTGAAAATACTCGAATGCAATTTCAGTTCGTAAAAAAAAGCGTTTTATTCTCTTCCACTTAGGAGAAAAAGCGGGGAAATTGAACCTGCTGTTGATAACTTCAACGAACGAGTTATCAGGGACACAATAGAAGAGTTTCACACTCTGCAAAAGCTTCTGCCCACTATGCGAAAACTTCTGCCAGTTCTTGAAAGAAGATTGGCTGGAGTTGGCCATCTCTCTCAGAAAAGTGTTAAAAGTCCATTGGTTTCATGTGGAGGAGGGTTGAAAACAAGAGGACTTTATTTTTGCAACGTGGCGACATTGTGCATTGGCGGTCCTGGTTCGGCGTCGAGTTGGAAAATATCAGGGAGGCTGGCACAGAAATTTTTTATTTGGAGGAATCCTGGATGGACAGTAACCTAACGTGCGGAAATATCTGTCAAAAAAAAAAAAAAAAAAGATGTTGTGGCTGTTACTGCGTGCCGGCCGGTGTGGCCGAGCGGTTCTAGGTGCTTCAGTCTGGAACCGCGCGACCGCTACGGTCGGAGGTTCGAATCCTGCCTCGGACATGGATGTGTGTGATATATTTGGGTAGGTAAGTTTCAGTAGTTCTAAGTTCTAGGGGACTGATGGCCCAGAGATTAAGTCCCATAGTGCTCAGCGCCATTTGAACCACGGTTCCTGAAACTTAAGTCAGGATGGCGAGCCAAAAATCCAGCGACCCAGTTTCTCCAGCTATTTTCCTTTTCTTGTGGAATCGGTGCGAGCATCCGTTTCGTTCTGCAAGTTATTACGTTAATCTGCGCAGTTCTTTCATGGTCATATCAAAACCGATTCAACAGCTTGTGCTACGTTTTTCGTGGACTAGTTATCTTACAACAGTTCTTTATTTAGGCTGAACGCCCAAAGAATCAGACACTTCAAGAGCGCCGGCCGGAGTGGCCGAGCGGTTCTAGGCGCTACAGTCTGCAACGCGCAACCGCCACGGTCCCAGGTTCGACTCCTGCCTCGGGTATGGATGTGTGTGATGTCCTTAGGTTAGTTAGATTTAAGTAGTTCTAAGTTCTAGGGGACTGATGACCTCAGATGTTAAGTCCCATAGTGCTCAGAGCCATTTGAACAATTTTTGTTACTTCGTGGGGAAACGTCTTCAGGAGACTAATAGTTGGAAGTTTGGGTTATAAAAACGGATTCGTTTGGCAGTCAGAGATAAAGTTCTGTGCCAGATCAACCCATGGAGATTACCACGGGCAGATGAATTCTGCTAATTTCGAAAGATGATTCGAAGAACTTGTACTCCCAAATCTTCCTCCACACACTGTAATAATCATGGACAACGCACCTTATCACAGCAGACAACTCAACAAACCGCCCACCAAATATGATAGGAAAGTATCTATGATGCAGTGTCTGCAGAACCTAAAAACCCAATGTGATGAGAGTTTGACAAAGGAGGTTCTATACTCCCGGATTCGGGAGAACAGAGCGACAGCGAAGTCGTACGCAGTTGTCATGCTGGCAACAAGAAATGGCCTCTGAGTAATTCAAAAATGGTTCAAATGGCCCTGAGCACTATGGGACTTAACATCTGAGGTCATCAGTCCCCTAGACCTTAGAACTACTTAAACCTAACTAAGGACATCACACACACCCATGACCGAGGCAGGATTAGAACCTGCGACTGTAGCGGTCGCGCAGTTCCAGACTGGAGTGCCTAGAACCGCTCGACCACTGCGGCCGGCACAGAGTAATTCGTTTGCCACCATACAATTGCGATTTGAATGCCATTGAGCTAGTGTGTGCAAAAATAAAAAGACTCTTTCAGGAGCACTGACGTCGCGTTCAGTCACATTCCAGATGTGTTCCATTGAGTTCAGATCTGTCGTGTTGTGTTTGTGTGTGGGGGGGGGGGGGGCAGTATATCAATTGGAACCCGCCACTGTGTTCTTCGAACCGCTACATCACACTCCTGGCCTTGCGACATAGCGCATTATGTTGCTGAAAAATGTCCCTACTTTCAGGAAACTTCATCGTCATGAAGGGGTGTACGTAGTCTACAACAATGTACCATAGGCATTGGCAGCCATAGTGTCAAGGAGTTGTTCCCCTGGTAGACGATGGATTCGCGTCCTCCCATCGGCATGATGAAGAACGTATCGTCTAACTTTCTGCCACTGCGCCAAAGCCCAGTGCCGATGGTCACGTGGCCATTTCAGTCGTAATTGCCGATGTCGTGGTTTTAACATTGGCACATGCATGTGTCGTCGGGTGTGGAGACCTATCTTTAGGAGTGTTCGGTGTACAGCGTCTTCAGACACACTTGCACTCTGCCCAGTATTAAAGTCTGATGTTAGAGTCTGATGATAGTTCCGCCATAGTTCGCCGCTTGTCTGCCCAACCTACGACGCCCGACATGTGTAATAAGGGGTGGCCGCCCAACCGCACGACATCAGGATGTGGTCTCACCTTGGTTTCGCCACGTGTTGAAGACACTCATCACAGCACTCCTCGAACATCCGACCAGTCGCACAGTTTCCGAATTGCTCGTGCCGAGCCTCCTTTCTATCACAATCATCCCTCGGTGAAGCACAGACAGATCGCGAACCTTCCCTATTCTACACACGGGGAGCACGCTCACTGGTACTACAAGCGTCGTGCAGTTGTCTGATTAGCAGTCAGTCCTCGCCACGTGACGCTGCTATCACCTGGACGGGTTATATCGATAGCAGGTAGGTGGTCAGTATAAGATATGAATAAAGTTTCATTCAAGAGAGCCATTTCTTCATAGCGTCAGAAACCTAAAGAAGAGGTAGCGGTATGTCGGCGCAGGGTCAACAGCAGAAAACATATCAATTTTCACTTGCTGTATTTAATGTTCTCCCAGCACTGAAAATGGTAAGGGGGGCGGGATTTTAGAATCTATTTGGCTGCTCATGTGATGTTAAAAAGTCGTAACTTCTTCACTATTTCCACAGGACGCTGGGATTAGATTGGAGACCTGATCAAGGGAAATGGTATGGGGGCTATGGGTTTCTGGGTCACGAAAAGGTAACCTGTTTAAGTTTCCTTTGGCTGGGATGCGGAGGGCTCAAATGGTTCAAATGGCTCTGAGCACTATGGGACTTAACTTCTGAGGTCATCAGTCCCCTAGAACTTAGAACTACTTAAACCTAACTAACCTAAGGACATCACACACATCCATGACCGAGGCAGAATTCGAACCTGCGACCGTAGCGGTCGCACAGTTCCAGACTGCAGCGCCTAGAACCGCTCGGCCATCCCGGCCGGCGATGCGGAGGGTATGTAAACGGAGGGACGATATGACTTCTTGGTATTTGCGCGACAGCAGTCAGGGGTTGGAGAGGATTGGAGAGATAATGAGATGTCGCGGTTAAAGAATATGCACTATCTGATCAAAAGTATCACGGCAGCCCTATGTAATGATCTATTGATCATTAGGTGTCGCGAGGGTCGAATCCGCCAGTGTAAATGGAGGCGAGAAGTATTGTGTTGTCAGCAGAGAAATAGTAGCAGCACAAGTGGTCGGCCAGGAGAGCTCACTGACTTCGAACACAGTTTAGTCATTGGACATCACAGGATTAACAGTTCGATCAGGATGACTTCAACACTCCTAAAGCTGCCCAAATAGATTGCTGATGACTGTGAGGAGGAAATGGGGAGGAACAACCATAGTCAAAATAAGACCAGGCATACACCATGTACTGACCGACAGGGACCGCCGAACATTGCGGAGAATGATTGTAGAAAGTCGCATAAAGTGATCGGATCAGATCACTAGTCCAGCTAGCACAATGACTCTACGGACGGAGTTGAAATGAATGAGGTACAGTGATTGAGCAGCTTCTCATAAACCATACATTTTTTCTAAATGCTAAATGATGTTTGAAGTGGTGTAAAGACCGATGTCTCCGGACAGTGGATGACTAGAGAGATTTGAAATGATGAATAGCGCCTTACTCTGTGGCAATCCAACGGAAGGGTTTGGGTTTGACGAATGAGTAGAGAACATTATCTGCCATCATGAATAGTACCAGTAGTGAAGTAGAGTGAAGAGGATGTCACGTTATGGGGGTATTTTTCGTTGTTAAGGTGCGAGGATCAAGCACCACTCTAGCAGTATTGTAACCACAGCAATGTTTATAATCCCCCGTGAGTGGCACTTGCTCCTCGCCAGCTTCAGCAGACTCCCGTGGAGTAAGCGGTCTGATGATCACCAGAACAGTGCTGTTTCGTCTCCTCCCCCAAATCAACCAACCTGCCAACCAGAACAATGGTCGAAACCGGGCATCATTAAATAAATAAATATATTTATGCGGTTGGTACTGTTTTAATATCCAGTGGAGTGCAAGCCTACGTAAGAGCGTAAGGTGAACACAAAGAAATTAATGTCCACGATACTTTTCATCAGATAGTATAGGGGAGAAAATGTTCGAGAAAATTGAGGAAAACTTTGTGGTAAACTGTAATTTTTGTCGTGAATGGATCGAAGGAACTCTGAGAAGTTAGTCGTGGCTCCTTTTACGGGAACACTCGAGTATGTGGTGAGCTCCTGTCTACGTAATGTATGACAAGGTCAGACTGCTTCGATGCCACTGGCCATCAGGACAAGTCGCGAAGGATCGGGCAATGGGACACGTGGACACTGGAGACTGGAAAGCGGCGATAAGAGCCTCCGCGGCGGTAACCGGTTATCTACGCAACCGCAGCAGTGCCTTAGCGCGGGCCGCGATGCGATGCGACGTGACGGCGCGCTGACAACGCGTTGACACGGCGCCCCTAGAAAGCGCCGCGGGCCGGCATAGCCGGCTGGGTCAGGGGTCAGCCGTGTCGCCAGACCGTGCTGCGTCGCCCTGCCCCACGCACGTGGGCTCGCGAAGTTGCTGGAACGACACCAACGAGTTTCTGTGTCTTCCTGTGATGTAACGAGCGATACGCAACCACATCCGCAAAAGGGCTGTGGAGCCGTCGGCCCACGGAACGAGGCGTGCAGGCAGGATACCCAGCGTGACGAGATACACTGCCGTCGGCAAACGAGCTGCTCAAAGTGATTTTGCGCTCTCAGCGTTCTCCAGCAGCAGCTGTCGGATTTATCTGGCTCGCAAACCGCACATTTTGTTCACAAAAATGGACGCACGTAGAATTCCTACATTAGCTCTACTAAAACGGACATTTTCTGTATTGACCAAATGCTAGTCATGTTGTTCTGTATGTAATACACAAAAAATAAAAACTTCCATATCCTTGAACATGTAAAAATATGAAAAAGAAAGATAAATGTCCACTCAGCTTATGAAAGGTCACGAAATCGAACAGATTTACTTCTGACTGCGCAGTTATGTTTACCTAACATCAAATATTACAGAATTATTTGTATTAATTTCATAAGAAAGTTCCACAACCTTTTAGGAGATGTGAAAGAAAAAATATTGTAAACAGCCGGATGTGGGCTATCTGCCTACCTACTCCAGATTCCATAATGCAGCGCCTGAACCAATACCAAACGAATCTTATAAAATTTTGCATGTGTATTTCACTGTCAAGGAACAGATGGAAGTCGATCACAGATGCGCACGTATATTTAGACTGAGATGGGAGTTCATTGCAGAATTGCAGAGAATTTTACGTTAGTACAATCAGTTCGTTCACATATTCAAAATAGCACACGTTCGAACGGTACATCATGAGTATAACGCATGTGATTCGACCCGTCAAAAGATCGGGAGAACACGAACGTCGATTCGATGCTGCTCAAGTCAATGAAATTACTACTGTAATTGTGAGCAATGAGCACATATGTCCGTTCAAAGCAAAAAAGGACTGCGGTGCATCGCAGATACACATCGTTCTTACGATGCATTTCAATACCCTTTAATTTTTATAAGGGGAGAATACGGTCAGCATTTCACTTTAAAATAAGTGAACCGAAATACGAGGGTTGTCCAGAAAGTAAATTTGGATCGGTCGCAAAATGGAAACCACTGCGAAACAGTGAGCAATTAAAGATGCGTAAGGAATAGCGTCTGCTGTCAAGTATGGGGGCCTCAGAGATTTCTCCTGTGTCATGCAGCCCACATAACACAACTGTCGAGCAGTTCCTTCTTCATGCCAGTTCTCGGCCGCACACTGCAGGGACAATGATGACTCTCCTGCAGTGTTTCCGATGAGAAGTGTTTGATCACCCACAATACAGTCATTAATTAGTTCCCCCTGAGTCTCATCTCTGCTCACAAGAACCACTGGCTATGAGGACAAAATTTTTCCACATACAACAAGCTGCAGACCAGTGCAGATAATTGGGCGAAAGCACAGGCGGCTGCATTCTATCATGAGGATATTGGAAAGTTAATACAACACTACGACTAAACTCGAAGTTGGAGCGGCGACTATATAGAGAAGTAGGTGGAATGTGTACCTAACTGCTGCAAATAAAACGTTTCTGGTTTTTACTGTGGTTTCCATTTCGCGACCGATAGGAACTTACTTTCCAGACAATCCTCGTACAAGCACAGAAACAAACAAGAGTATTTTCGAAGGAATTTGATGCGTACTTTAAAACGATCAGAATCAGTGACGGATAGAATGATTTTAACAATGCGCGTCATTTATATCAACGGTTCTTTGGTGGTAAGTAGGCAGAAGCAGAAGAATAACGAATGATATTCATACGAAGGAACCAAACGAAATTGCATACAGAACAGCGAATTCGTTTAAAAGGTGCTGTCATGAATGATGGAAACGTTGACGACATTGCAAGATTGAAGATTTAACAATCACCTTAAGGAGGAAGTTCGCGAAATATGCGCGAGCACACACAAGATGCTACGATCTATGTAAGAAAACGTGTTCTCCCTGATTCGTTCACAATATTCATTTGCAGTTTGTCATAGCTGACTGGATAAGCACCCAAGAACCGTTATGCGATAATAGCGCCAGTTCCTCGACAGAAACAAATGAGTTTCGTGAATGTTCTCAGAAAACAAAGGAAATAGGGAGCAAGCGAAACATGTCTTCTTCTGCTAGAATCGTATGAAAATAGAATTAAAGATGAAGGAAGGCAGCAGATCGAACGAAAGATTCTGCGGCCAAGACAACTGAGGGCGGCCGCAGTCAGATACTAGATGAAGAATGTGTGCTGAGACCATCCCCGGAAATTCGAAGACAGAGGACCGACTTGAGGCGGAAACTGAAGCAGAGAAGCCGGCCGCGACCACGCCTTTCTCCGCTGCTGGCCGCGCCGTGGTGAGTTATAGGTGGGCGATGGCGCGGCAGAGATGTTTGCACAAATGCGACTTTCGGCGCGTGACAGCGATACTGGCAGATGACAGGCACCGGGGTCGAGTCAGAGGGCGTGGGAGGCGGTGCCGGAGGCGGCAGGGGCGGAACGTGAGCAGGGGTGCGCCCACGACACGCCGCACTGGCTTTCTCTGGATCTGCAGGCCACAGAGATCGTGAGGTCCTAAATGAGAGCAGCTCGCAGCGCAGCTGAATATTGTTATACGAAGGGTAAGCTTTACACACTGACTGATCACTGGAGTATGAGTTGTGTGTGTTGTTACAAGACGAAGCGACTTTCGCCGCGCACAACTGTGAATTCTTTGATTACTATGCAGAAGGCTCATCAAACTAGAACACACAAAATATTACTGATACATGTTACAAACAGGAGACAATGGGAAGGACCAGGCCCCTTTGCTTTTTTCTTTTATCACTCGTTTATTACATCAGAGAAATACACATTTTAAGACAAAATTTAACTACATGAAATATTGCTCCCGGTAAAGGTTAACATAAAATAAGCAGTGACAAAACTTGGTCGTCTTAAGGGTTTTTGCTGGCAACAAATTTTAAGGAGGCAATGTAAGGTTTATATCAGTTTACCTCAAACACGTAGCTAGTGACTGAATCACGACACAGACACTTCAACAATTTCGCTAACAAATAAATAGATTGGATTTATATTCACAGTAACCAACTAATCAACAGCCTTGCCATTGAATAAGTAGTAGGCCATTTGGAACGAATTAGCAACACCCCGCAACTAGGGGAATTAATACCAACAGTCTTTAAATGTCTTGCTCCCCATTAAATAAAGAAACTTACAGAAATTAAATGAATAACAAATGAAACACCCTACACTCCACTCAAACTCTTCAGTGGAAGCCAAGCCAAAACGAAGATTCCATTAACTGACTAGCACTGAAGTTACATTAAAGCTCATCTCTGTGTTCCCAGACACACATGGAGCAAACTTATACAAGGCAAGATTTTGAAGGGAGCACATCAGCAAAACTAGTAGTGGAGCTAACTCGTGCCACTGAAAATTAAGGTACTAGACCGGCGCACAAGGTGGTATACAATGAGGTTGTCTTAGTGCTATATTGCGCTCCAAAATATTAATTCAAATGGCCAATTAAAAATTAAGTACACATAAACCAGCATTAATTAACGAGGAGTGACACCAGATCGCTCGAAGGGATGACAACACTTAAATGAAAAGACAAATGCCAGAAGCGGCAGTAACATCAAACACCTTCTCCGAGCTTTAACCAGGAGTCACTTCCCGCTATACAAGTAAACATTTAACCAAGCACAAGGAAGAAACCCCAAAGAGAAAATATACAGGGTGATTCAAAAAGAATACCACAACTTTAAAAATGTGTATTTAATGAAAGAAACATAATATAACCTTCTGTTATACATCATTACAAAGAGTATTTAAAAAGGTTTTTTTTCACTCAAAAACAAGTTCAGAGATGTTCAATATGGCCCCCTCCAGACACTCGAGCAATATCAACCCGATACTCCAACTCGTTCCACACTCTCTGTATCATATCAGGCGTAGCAGTTTGGATAGCTGCTGTTATTTCTCGTTTCAAATCATCAATGGTGGCTGGGAGAGGTGGCCGAAACACCATATCCTTAACATACCCCCATAAGAAAAAATCTCAGGGGGTAAGATCAGGGCATCTTGGAGGCCAGTGATGAAGTGCTCTGTCACGGGCTGCCTGCCTTGAACCAGTTTCAGACGATAAGGTTTCATAACTAACCTTTTTCGTAGGACTCTCCATACAGTTGATTGTGGAATTTGCAGCTCTCTGCCAGCTCTGCGAGTCGATTTTCCTGGGCTGCGAACAAATGCTTGCTGGATGCGTGCTACATTTTCATCACTCGTTCTCGGCCGTCCAGAACTTTTCCCTTTGCACAAACACCCATTCTCTGTAAACTGTTTATACCAACGTTTAATACACCACCTATCAGGAGGTTTAACACCATACTTCGTTCGAAATGCACGCTGAACAACTGTCGTCGATTCACTTCTGCCGTACTCAATAACACAAAAAGCTTTCTGTTGAGCGGTCGCCATCTTAGCATCAACTGACGCTGACGCCTAGTCAACAGCGCCTCAAGCGAACAAATGTACAACTAAATGAAACTTTATAGCTCCCTTAATTCGCCGACAGGTAGTGCTTAGCTCTGCCTTTTGTCGTTGCAGAGTTTTAAATTCCTAAAGTTGTGGTATTCTTTTTGAATCACGCTGTAAATAAAACCCCCAAAAGATTATAAAGGACAGGGAACCCCAACTATTTAAATTTAAAAGAATTAGCTCTCCCCAAAAGCAGTGCAAACGTGAAGGCCACACTTAAGAGGCAACCAAAATTGGTTACAAAAGGTCTTATACATTTTCTCCTTTTCTTTAAAGAAACACGAGGCTGCTTAACTTCTGCTGGCTTCTGCTGGACGTCCGGTATGGCTCGTGTAGGATACACCAGGCAGCAACCCAAGCTAGGCGGCCGCAAGGCACGGCGAACAAAATCAGGAGAGCAGACAGGCACGCATCCAACACATATCCTCCATGCTGAACCGGCAGACCGTGTACGACCAACTCTACATATACGTGGTTGCTTCCACCCCGTACCTCGCGGCGTCTCAGCAGATAGCCCAAGGAAACGTCAACTGCCACTCGCCCCGCGAATGCGGAAAACGACAAGGCAAGCAAAGATGAGAAACATCGAAGGATCGATAATGGACATCCAAGAGACTGGCGCGCCAGTAACGAGAGCCACGGCTCAATTAGTTCACTTTATTACAAAAAAGCTTAAGAGATTTACTCACAGTCAGTTCCACAATACCGTGTACGCCGTTATCTGTAGGAAATAAAATACACATAAATATATCTTTACATGAAAATATATATTATTACTAATTACGCAATTACCTAATATTTAATCCAATCGCCACCATTATCGATTATAGCTTGGCATCCTAGCCTCTCTCCGGTAAATCATCCACGTTTCCAACCTCTAAATACGATTTGACCCACTTCGCAACGAATATCTTTGACATTCTAAGAGTTTTAGCAGCAGCTCCATAGGAAAACTGTGGTCCCTCTGGATGATTTACAAGGAACACTGCCACGTGATGCTTCAGATATTTTGCACTCATTTTAAACTGCAACTGGCAAAACAAAACATCCAACTCTCACACTGTTTATCTATACACCGTGCAGAAGCGCAATGATTATAGATTCGAGACCACTACCAGCAATGTCGCTGCGGACGTTACATTTAAAATTATGGGGTACACTTCCTTGTGGAATTAACTATATCTTTGACACAATTCTTTGCCACAGGACTACTGGAAAATTTACAACTGGCATTTACTATGAAAACATCAGTTGATGCACAAAGTAACAGACTGATCTCATGAGGTATAATTTGCGACATTTACAACAGAATAAGTTCATCTGAAATTCAGTAACTCGTTGGTCGTATGGTATAATATTGACTCATTCAGCTGAGGTCAGAAATTGTGGCAGAATTTTTCCATGCTCGGCTCTATATTGACCTCAGGGCGAGTGCGCTGCAGTGCTTAAAGAGGAGGACTGGTATTCAGGAGAGCCTCCCATATGTCGTCGCAGATTGCAGCGAGCCCGCACTGTCGTCTGTTGTATGGCTGTGAGTTGCCGACTTCGCTGTGGTGCCAAGATCTGTGGACGATATGACAGTATGCAAATTCTGTTCGGTGAATATGCATCAGATCCTGGCGCAACATTATATCCTGTAATGTTTCAGCTATGAGAAGACTTTGTTAATACATTTTCCTTTATTCTATTTCAAAACGTCTATTTTTCTATATTGTTGTAATTTTGTGCGGTAGTATCAGATGGTTGTGTAAATTAGACAATCCAATATACACTATATGATCAAAAGTATCAGGACACCCCCAAAAACATACGTTTTTCATATTAGGTGCATTGTGCTACCACTTACTGCCAGGTACTTCACAACAGTGACCTCAGTAGTCATTAGACATCGTGAGAGACCAGAATAGGGCGCTCCGCGGAACTCACGGACTTGGAACGTGATCAGGTGATTGGGGGCCACTTGTGTCATACGTCTGTACGTGACGTTTCGACACTCCTAAACATCCCTTGGTCCACTGTTTCTGATGTGATAGCGAAGTGGAACCGTGAAGGCAATCGTACAACACAAAAGCGTACAGGCCGACATCGTCTGTTGACTGAGAGAGACTGCCGACAGTTGCAGAAGGTCGTAATGTGTAATAGGCAGACATCTATCCACACCATCACACAGGAATTTCATACTGCATCAGGATCCACTGCAAGTACTATGACAGTTAGGTGGGAGGTGAGAAAACTTGGATTTCATGGTCGAGCGGCTGCTCATAAGCAACACAGGCCTGTAAATGCCAAACGACGCCTCGCTTAGTGTAAGGAACGTAAACATTGCACGATTGAACAGTGGAAAAACGTTGTGTGGAGTGACGAATCACGGTGCACAATGTGGCGATCCGATGGCAGGCTGTGGGTATAGCGAATGCCCGGTGAACGTCATCTGCCAGCGTGTGTAGTGTCAATAGTAAAATTCGGAAGCGGTGGTGCTATGATGTGGTCGTGTTTTTCATGGAGGGGGCTTACACCCCTCGTTTTGCGTGGCACTATCACAGCACAGACCTACACTGATGTTTCAGACCCCTTCTTGCTTCCCACTATTGAAGAGCAATTCGGGGATGGCGACTGCATCTTCCAACACGTTAGAGCACCTGTTGATAATGCACGGCCTTTAGCGGAGTGCTAACACGACAATAACATTCCTGTAATGGACTGTCCAGCACAGAGTGCCCACCTGAATTCTATAGAATACTTTTGGGATGTTTTGGAAGGCCGACTTCGTGCCAGGCCTCACCGACCGACGTCGATACCTCTCCTCAGTGTAGCACTCCGTGAAGAATGGGCTGCCATTCCCCAAGAAACCTCCCAGCACTTGATTGAACGTATGCCTGCAAGATTGGATGCTGTCATCAAGGCTAAAGGTGGGCCAACACCATACTGAGTTCCAGCATTCCCGATGGAGGGCGTCACGAACTTGTAAGCATTTTCAGCCAGGTGTCCGGATTCTTTTGATCACATAGTGTAGATATAAGTATCTTTGTAACGAGAGCACGCGAGTCAATGTGAAATATCGACTGTGGTATGTTGGAGTTGGCGCGCGGACGTGGAAGCAGCGCGTGTATGGCTGTTCCCGAAGCGTGATGGCGTAAGTTTTACGTTGGGTGTATCACACGTACGATTAATCATAACGTTGTGGAACAAGTCATTTTACATTCACAATGCATACTCGCGTCGGTAAATGCGAACCATTTATAACTGTTTCTAATTTTTGTTTTAATACAAATGTGTATCAGTAATTAATTTCCATCCACCAGCTTTTAGACACAACAGATGACAAAAATAAATATTCTTCTGTGGAGAAACTTTCTGAGTTCTTTGTCATATTTAACTTTGCTGCTTGTCAGACACTTTATATCAATTGTTAATTGTTCTAAAATTCTCGTGGTAACATTGTGCACCCATAAGAAAATCTTAATGTGGAGTAATCAATGTCATTTCTTCTTTTGGTGGTGTAACTGTGTATAAGAGATGCTCAAATGAAAACGAGACAAATGGAACAAAAGCAAGAAAACCGTTTGTTGTTTCAAAAGTGATCGTCATAACTGTTAAGACATTCATCCTACTACGAGACAAGACGGGCAGCGTCTTCGTGGAAAAATGTTTGTGGTTACCTACAGAAACATGATTGTGTACATGCGTGTACTTATTCGCTCGTAGCAGATCGACGACAACGAATGTCTATCTTTAGGGCACCAAAAGTAAGGAGATCGCTTGAGTAGGGATTGGGACTGTTTTGGGGACGTGTGAGGACCCGCACACAGATTTCCAAGGTTGTTTCGACTACGCTGTAAAAGTTTCGCTGGAAAGTCCTTACACATCCTCAATACAGCACGTCCTCTCATAATGCGACTTCGATGTCTGTGGTGCCCTGAAGAAAGACATTCGCGCTCGTCGATTTGTTTCGGACAATGAGGTGCCGTCTGGGTACAGTCAGGGTTTAGTAGTGAGAAGATATTTGCTGTTTGTGACAGGTAAATGTTTTTCTCTTTATTCACATTTCTTTCGCTTTTTAGACTAAGTATTAATGTCTTTGATGGTTTAACATATCTGTGTTCGGTAACAATTTTAAAACGTAACTGCAGTTTATCAGTTTATTTCCTTTTCTCCAACGGAAAAATATTTTTTTATTTTTATTATTCCTTGACTATGCAAAGACTCCCCTCCATGAACCATGGACCTTGCCGTTGGTGGGGAGGCTTGCGTGCCTCAGCGATACAGATAGCCGTACCGTAGGTGCAACCACAACGGAGGGGTATCTGTTGAGAGGCCAGACAAACGTGTGGTTCCTGAAGAGGGGCTGCAGCCTATTCAGTAGTTGCAGGGGCAACAGTTTGGATGACTGACTTATCTGGCCTGGTAACACTAACCCAGACAGCCTTGCTGTTCTGGTACTGCCAACGGTTGAAAGTGAGGGGAAACTACAGCGTAATTTTTCCCGAGGGCATGCAGCTCTCCTGTATGGTTAATGATGATGACGTCCATTTGGATAAAATATTCCGAAGGTAAAATAGTCCCCCATTCGGATCTCCGGGCGGGGACTACTCAAGAGGACGTCGTTATCAGGAGAAAGAAAACTGGCATTCTACGGATCGGAGCGTGGAATGTCAGATCCCTTAATCGGGCAGGTAGGTTAGACAATTTTAAAAGGGAAATGGATAGGTTAAAGTTAGATATAGTGGTAATTAGTGAAGTTCGGTGGCAGGAGGAACAAGACTTTTGGTCAGGTGATTACAGGGTTATAAATACAAAATCAAATAGGGGTAATGCAGGAGTAGGTTTAATAATGAATAAAAAATAGGAGTGCAGGTTAGCTACTACAAACAGCATAGTGAACGCATTATTGTGGCCAAGATAGACACAAAGCCCATGCCTACTACAGTAGTACAAGTTTATATGCCAACTAGCTCTGCAGATGATGAAGAAATTGATGAAATGTATGACGAGATAAAAGAAAATATTCAAGTAGTGAAGGGAGACGAAAATTTAATAGTCATGGGTGACTGGAATTCGTCAGTAGGAAAAGGGAGAGAAGGAAACATAGTAGATGAATATGGATTGGGGGGAAGAAATGAAAGAGGAAGCCGCCTTGTAGAATTTTGCACAGAGCATAACTTAATCATAACTAACACTTGGTTCAAGAATCATGAAAATAGGTTGTATACCTGGAAGAATCCTGGAGATACTAAAAGGTATCAGATAGATTACATAATGGTAAGACAGAGATTTAGGAACCAGGTTTTAAATTGTAAGACATTTCCAGGGGCAGATGTGGATTCTGACCACAATCTATTGGTTATGAACTGCAGATTGAAACTGAAGAAACTGCAAAAAGGCGGGAATTTAAGGAGATGGGACCTGGATAAACTGAAAGAACCAGAGGTTGTACAGAGTTTCAGGGAGAGCATAAGGGAACAATTGACAGGAATGGGGGAAAGAAATACAGTAGAAGAAGAATGGGTAGCTCTGAGGGATGAAGTAGTGAAGGCAGCAGAGGATCAAGTAGGTAAAAAGACGAGGGCTAATAGAAATCCTTGGGTAACAGAAGAAATATTGAATTTAATTGATGAAAGGAGAAAGTATAAAAATGCAGTAAATGAAGCAGGCAAAAAGGAATACAAACGTCTCAAAAATGAGATCGACAGGAAGTGCAAAATGGCTAAGCAGGGATGGCTACAGGACAAATGTAAGGATGTAGAGGCTTGTCTCACTAGGGGTAAGATAGATACTGCCTACAGGAAAATTAAAGAGACCTTTGGAGAGAAGAGAACCACTTGTATGAATATCAAGAGCTCAGATGGCAACCCAGTTCTAAGCAAAGAAGGGAAGGCAGAAAGGTGGAAGGAGTATATAGAGGGTTTATACAAGGGCGATGTACTTGAGGACAATATTATGGAAATGGAAGAGGATGTAGATGAAGATGAAATGGGAGATAAGATACTGCGTGAAGAGTTTGACAGAGCACTGAAAGACCTGAGTCGAAACAAGGCCCCGGGAGTAGACAACATTCCATTAGAACTACTGATGGCCTTGGGAGAGCCAGTCATGACAAAACTCTACCATCTGGTGAGCAAGATGTATGAGACAGGCGAAATAACCACAGACTTCAAGAAGAATATAATAATTCCAATCCCAAAGAAAGCAGGTGTTGACAGATGTGAAAATTACCGAACTATCAGTTTAATAAGTCACGGCTGCAAAATACTAACGCGAATTCTTTACAGACGAATGGAAAAACTAGTAGAAGTCGACCTCGGGGAAGATCAGTTTGGATTCCGTAGAAGTACTGGAACACGTGAGGCAATACTGACCCTACGGCTTATCTTGGAAGCTAGATTAAGGAAAGGCAAACCTGCGTTTCTAACATTTGTAGACTTAGAGAAAGCTTTTGACAATGTTGACTGGAATACTCTCTTTCAGATTCTGAAGGTGGCAGGGGTAAAATACAGCGAAGGAAAGGCTATTTACAATTTGTACAGAAACCAAATGGCAGTTATAAGAGTTGAGGGGCATGAAAGGGAAGCAGTGGTTGGGAAGGGAGTGAGACCGGGTTGTAGCCTCTCCCCGATGTTATTCAATCTGTATATTGAGCAGGCAGTGAAAGAAATAAAAGAAAAACTCGGAGTAGGTATTAAAATCCATGGAGAAGAAATAAAAACCTTGAGGTTCGCCGATGACATTGTAATTCTGTCAGAGGCAGCAAAGGACTTGGAAGAGCAGTTGAACGGAATGGATAGCGTCTTGAAAGGAGGATATAAGATGAACATCAACGAAAGCAAAACGAGGATAATGGAATGTAGTCGAATTAAGTCGGGAGATGCTGAGGTTATTAGATTAGGAAATGAGACTCTTAAAGTAGTAGAGGAGATTTGCTATTTGGGGAGCAAAATAACTGATGATGCTCGAAGTAGGGAAGATATAAAATATAGACTGGCAATGGCAAGGAAAAGAGAAATTTGTTAACATCGAGTATAGATTTAAGTGTCAGGACGTCATTTCTGAAAGTATTTGTATGGAGTGTAGCCATGTATGGAAGTGAAACATGGACGATAAATAGTTTGGACAAGAAGAGAATAGAAGCTTTCGAAATGTGGTGCTACAGAAGAATGCTGAAGATTAGATGGGTAGATCACATAACTAATGAGGAGGTATTGAATAGGATTGGGGAGAAGAAAAGTTTGTGGCACAACTTGAAGAAGGGATCGATTGGTAGGACATGTTCTGAGGCATCAAGGGATCACCAATTTAGCATTGGAGGGCAGCGTGGAGGGTAAAAATCGTAGAGGGAGACCAAGAGATGAATACACCAAGCAGATTCAGAAGGATGTAGGTTGCAGTAGGTACTGAGACCTGCATCAAACCAGTCTCAGGACTGAAGACCACAACAACAACATGCAAAGACTTTAAAGCTTTTATTTGTTTCATCTCCATTCATAATATTAAGTGTGATGTACATTACTGCTATGTAAATTGCAAGTCCTGGAAGAACAAGGAGTGATGTCGAGTGTAACGGCTGAGTAGCGACATACAGGGTGAGTCACTAACTATTGCCACCTAGAATAACTTCGCAAGTCTGATAGTAGCTGAAAAGTTTGTGGGACATATGTTGTATGGGGCAAGGAGGCCCATAATATGACATTGGTTTTTTGTTGCTAGGTGGGGTCGCGTCATAGATATGAAGGTCAACTTTTTTTAAATGGAATGCAATAGTTTGGTACTTACTTTCTGATAGCGGCTGTCGAGACGAATCCAATGATGACCAACAGTAAGGTCTTTGAAGGGCAACGAAGGCATGGGCGCCCATATACAGAAGGTGTCCGAATGATGACCACTGGTGTCAGTGCAGTGCTGCAGTCTTCTTATCATGGATTGAGTGGTATTCCTTATCACTTCAGCACTTACCGAAACTCATGCTTTGACAATCCTCTCTCGTATATCATGTAAATACTAAATATTCGCCGAATATGGTGTATCCATCTAACGTGTCATTGACATGTAAACACCATTCGACGGTTTCGCAATACAACACTAATAGTAGCGGTAAGACTAATATTGTAGAATCAAGCTAATGTGAACGATGTATTCCTTCGAAGAACAAGTCTATATGCTTCTCATTTACGAAGAATGCCAACGAAATTCAGCGAGAGCTAGAGACTTATACGACGCTGAAAAATATCCTCAACGTACTCACCCAACACGTCGTACATTTAAATATGTGCATGATAAACTGAAAACATCTGGATCTTCAGCGCATCGGAAACATATCCGGCAAAGGAAAGTTACTAACGAGGAAACGGAATAGCAAGGTCATCTGGCAAGAACCAGAGTAGTGTCGTTCGTGTTCTGCATCGCCATAAATATCATTCTTTCCATATCAGTCTCCACCAAGAATTAACTGGCACGGAATGTATGCATCGCATTGAATTCTGCCGATGGGCTCAACTTCAGATTCAGAGGGATGACACATTTATTAATTTGATTTTATTTACTGACGAGGCTACATTCACGAACCATGGGAATGTTAATTTGCATAACATGAATTACTGAGTAACTGAAAATCCATATTGACTGAGGCAAGTTGCACACTAAAAACCGTGTTCGGTGAATGTATGGTGTGGGATTCCGGGGGACCGAATGGACAGAATTATAGGCCTCTATTTCATCGAAGGAAATCTTAGTGGTAGGAAGTACACCATATTCCTGCAAGAAACATTACTTCTGTTATTGGAAGAAATACCTTTAGGAATAAGGAGCAGAATGTGGTATCAACACGATGAGTGTCCGGCACATTTTTCGCTGATGGCTAGAAATGAGTTGCAGAGACAATTCCCAAATTGTTGGATTGGACGGAGAGGAGATGTGTCGTGGCCGGCTCGTTTCTCGAGACTTGACGCCTCTGGATATTTTCTTGTAGGGGTTCGTAAAGATATTGTTTATAAAGACGTTCCGACTACACCTGAAGATATGTGAGAGAGATTTGTCAGAACATGTGCTTCGATAAGAGCCGATGTGATAATGAATAACATTCAATCCATGATAAGAAGATTGCAGCACTGCATTGATGCCAGAGGTCATCACTTCGAACACCTTATGCAAATGGACGTTCATGCCACCTTTGTGATCTTCGTTGACCTTCAAAGACCTTGCTGTTACACATAATTGGATTTGTCTCGATAGCTGCTATCAGCATCACGTTTGAAAAACAAAGCTGACCATATCTCTGAAGCGACCTCACCTAACCATAAGAAACCAACGTCACATTATGGCCCCAGTCGTCCCATACAAGTTTTGCCCCACTAACTTTTCAGCTCCTATCATACTTTCGAAGTTATTCTTGGTGGCAATAGTGACTCGCCGTGTACAGTTAGGGAATGTTAGTACGTGTGCGACAATGCGGCGAGACACATTTTGTTGATTTGAGATGCAAAAATTTGCCGGACAGTGAATCGAGGAATTTTACGACTGACGATTCGGATTACCCTCGCTGTGCATAATGAAAGCTGAAGTTATGATTATGAACAGATAGATCGCGTAGTTCGAGTATTACTAAACGGACTGTGTCGCAACCAGTACTGAAAGTGCTCTCACGAGTAGACATGGTTATTGCTACCATGTGAGTGAAACTATTGTGACACTTAAACGCATCTAGAGAGCAAAGGCTCTATAAAACTGTATAATATACTTGTCTTCTTAATGAACAGCCGAGTGTTTGAAGCCGTAACTATCGCGGTGAGCATAGTGACAATTGCAGATCGGGTGTAAGACTGTGTATTCTCGATCATGGTAGTCATATGCAAACGTGACGAGCAGTTAAATCGCGATCGGAAAGTACCACGAACGATGTATAACGTATTGAAACGAGAACTAGGTGCACATGCTAAACCTGTGAATTACCTCCCAACAATAACGTCTATTCAGTCAGTGGCCTGTTAAACGGCACTGCGGATGACTTTGGAACCTAACCGAGAAGAAAATTCACCAGCATATTTCGCCGTGGAAATACGACAAAGAGTTGCTGTAAAA
Organism: Schistocerca piceifrons; assembly: GCF_021461385.2. NCBI lineage: Eukaryota > Metazoa > Arthropoda > Insecta > Orthoptera > Acrididae > Schistocerca > Schistocerca piceifrons. The sequence goes on from NC_060140.1 coordinate 324,704,672, forward strand.
CTTCGTCTACATCATCACGAGCCGCCGCCGTCATCTCAACACGCCGCGACGCCTCTCGAACAACGAACAGATAAAATGTATTGCTATGTTTGTTTCATTATAAAACTATTTATTTTTTTCCTTATCTTTTGCTCTGTAAAAAAAAGGTGCTTCAAATGAACTATTAACATTAAGTGTAGCTCTGTTGACCACCCCATTAGCTACATGTATGTTTCCTTTACTTAAACTGTATCTCTCTTTTTAATTTGTGATGCTGCAGTTGATGTGTTTTATGTGCCTTTTGGAGAGAAGTGTTACAACTGCGTGTGCAATGTTACCTTCAAGGTGGTTGGCATACCTTGATGTTTGATACGGTCGAGCGCAAAAATAGTTTCTGGGTACCGACCAAAACAATTAAAGCTACTTTTGGCTATTGGTCTAAGCTTCGCGACGAGGGAAAACTGAATGTGACAGCTGTCAAACCACGCAGGTTATGTTTACATCGTACTTAGAGTCATATTAGCACATTTTAACAAGTAATAACTTTGTTGTTGATGTCTACCCTAATCCTACAGCGTTTACGTGATTAGTTCAAATAGCTCAAATTTCTCTGAGCACTATGGGACTTAACATCTGAGGTTATCAGTCCCATAGAACTTAGAACTACTTAAACCTAACTAACCTAAGGACATCACACACATCCATACCCAAGGCAGGATTCGAACCCGCGACCGTAGCAGTCCCGCGGTTCGGACTGAAGCGCCTAGAACCGCTCGACCACCGCGGCCAGCTTACGTGATCGCCTCAGTTGTGCGCCTGCATTCGTGATTTCCTGTCAGAAAGGTCACATTCGTAGCAATAGACGGAAAGTCATCGAGTAAAACAGAAGGAAGTGTTATAGGCCTTCTATTGTTCCTGATCTATATTAACGACATAAGAGACAATTTGAGTAGCCGTCATAGATTGTTTGCAGATGATGCTGTCATTTAACGTCTTGTAAAGTCATCAGATGATCAAAACGACTTGCAAAATGATTTAGATAAGATATCTGTATGATGCGAAAAGTGGCAATTGACCCTGAATAAAGAAAAGTGTGAAGTTATTCACATGAGTACTAAGAGAAATCAACTAAATTTCGATTACGCGCGAAAAGTGGCAATTGACCCTGAATAAAGAAAAGTGTGAAGTTATTCACATGAGTACTAAGAGAAATCAACTAAATTTCGATTGCGCGCGAAAAGTGGCAATTGACCCTGAATAAAGAAAAGTGTGAAGTTATTCACATGAGTACTAAGAGAAATCAACTAAATTTCGATTACGCGATAAGTCACACAATTCTGAGGGCTGTAAATTCAACTAAATACTTAGGGATTACAATTACAAGTAACCTAAATTGGAACGATCACATAGATAATATTGTGGGTAGAGCAAACCAAAGACTGTGATTCATTGGCAGAACACTTAGAAGATGCAACAGGTCCACCAGAGAGACTGCTTACACTACGCTTGTCCGCCCTATTCTGGAGTATTGCTGTGCGGTATGGGATCCGCATCAAGTGGGACTGACGGATGACATTGAAAAAGTACAAAGAAGGGCAGCTCGTTTTGGGGAGATAGTGTCACAGACATCATACGTGAATTGGAGTGGCAATCATTAAAAAGAAGGCGTTTTTCTTTGCGACGGGATCTTCTCATGAAATTTCAATCGCCAGTTTTCTCCTCCGATTGCGAAAACATTATGTTGGCACCCACCTACGGAGGGAGAAATGGGCATCACAATAAAATAAGAGAAATCAGGGCTCGCACAGAAAAATTTAAGTTCTTGCTTTTCCCGCGTGCCGTTAGAGAGACAGCATGAAGGTGGTTCATTGAACCCTCTGCCAGGCACTTTATTGCGAATTGCAGAGTAATCACGTAGATGTAGAAGCTGCATGGCTGCACGTAGTCTGGGTGGACACCGACCTGGACCACCATAAGCCCCTTGTATCAGCATCTTTGTCAAATTGCTTAGTTCATCATTTTACCGACCGAACGGAAATTCACGCTGCCTCTGTGACAGGCTGCGTGCCTACCGCAGCCCCCTCTCGGGGGCCAAGTACAGCCTATGCTTCCGGAGCACTGGTTCCTCCGAGCACCATTAAGGCTGTTGTAGGTTGCTAGGCGATAAAATTGATGCTGAGCAATGAACTTTTCTTGCAATGTATCGGACAACAACAGACATATGTCACTCCACTGTACTCCCACCCAGGATGGTGAACTACTAGCTTCCTGACCACTGGCACCATGTAGAGGTCATGAACTCCTAGCTAGTGGTATCAAAAGTGGCTACTGATGCCTGCAACTGGATCCCGGACGGCGTCTCCAGCCGCAGACATCAGTATCAAGTATGGTGAATGGACTGGTTGTTTTCTCCCTCTACTGTTTTGTGTGCAAGGACAATAATGGGGGAACATGAATGTCAAACTTCAAGAAGGAGTTTGCGAAGCCAGAAGAACTGACAGACGTCTCTCATTGCAGTGGAACTGCTAGAGAGGATTATGCAGAAGTGAGGTGGGTGCAGTGCACTATGTTAGGCCACAATGTGCTGTTTGTTGAGTCAACACCAGGTAAGTGACACTTGTGCCTTCGCAAAAGTCATTTTGCTAAACAGTATGTGGAGATGAGGTGGGTTATGATTAGGCATAAAATTTAGAATTAGTGCGTTAACCTTGCAGTTGGTAATATTGTTATTGTCGTTTCTGTGTGTTTTTGTTGTTGTTGTGGTATTGTTCACATTTTCTTTTGTCTTTCTTGTGGTTTCTGAGTGGGAGGCGATTAAATCTTGTAGCACAGTTAAAGTTCGGATAACAGAGATGCATAGGCAGGCAGTTATTGTGAGAGAGGACAGCGGCTCGTCCAGTTTGACCCCTCCTTTATTAGATTTAATTGCTGCAAGTTTGGCTACCCCTTTTTGGGCAAGTCAGAATGTGTCATTTTCTGATGACTTAGTGGCAGTCGCATGGCTGGGTTTCTGCACATATGAACAATAATTAAAGATTACCAAATTGCGCTCGATGGGGGAAGCAAAGCCATATGGTAGGTGTCATCAAGGTTTGTGGAAATCACTTACATTCCAACAACTAACCACAGAGCTATAAGAAACAAAATAGCTCCTGATGTTTTCGTGGACAGCTGAGTGGGGTATCACATACGTAGAAGGAGCTAGTAGAAAGTTTTGTCGACAGAATAAGGAAAATTACGTTTCCAGTCCGCCGCACCACCCTTGATCCGCTAAAGCTTGAAGGAAAGGAGCAGCATTCACTAGTCATCGGAGTGTTACCCCTGAAACAGAAAATACGATGCGCGATGAAAAATGGAATAACTGCATCTAAAACGAATTAAAGAGGGGTGAACGAGGTAGCTGGCAAAGGAGGTATGGTCGAGGGACATTACGGTCGTGTTGTACGATAAACGATTAACATTTAACGTAGCCCGAGGCCTCGTCATTGGCAACGATTGCTTCATATTTAACATACACCACCATGCTGTCTTGCGAGTTGTTCTCTGTAACTTCCCGTTTAGGCCAGCAGAAGCACTTAATACAACTTTCTTTGTTAGCCACTGAAGTTGTAAGGTTGTATTGCATAATAAAGAAATACGAGATGGTTATTTTGGTGGATGCTATGTGTGTACACTGTACTGTGGCGTAATGTAATATTACACAAATTTGTAATCCCTTGTAAAGCCTTTTCCTGTGCATTTGAGGACAAATAACACATGTTTTGGGCATTATATTAAAGACGGATAGAAAGGTCAAATATGGTGTCACAACGTCATCTTTTACATAGTTCTTTCAGCACTTTTTGTACACTTCAGCGACAGGAAAGTATGACAGTCACAAGAAAATTCAGTTCCCAAAGTTACTTGACGATCCAAGATTCCCATTTCGTGTTGCTAAAAGCTCGCTAGATCCTGGAGGAAAATTAATTCCACACATCGGGGTCCCATTGCAATTTCTCAGAGTTTCTATTAGTATTTTGTGTAGACAAGTTTACATATAGCTCATGGGCAATCGTGCAGTGAATCAAACCGAAGGAGTCCTCAAGAAAACTCAGCCTCAAAGTCTCCAAGACGTATGTACTTCTTAATACACTATGATGAGCTAAAACCTGTTATATATCTACATCTACATACATTTTTGCAAGCCACCGTACGGTGCATGACGGAGGGTACCTAGTACAGCTGCTAGTCATCCCTTTTGCTGTTCCAGTCGTTTATGGAGCCAGGAAGAAATTATTGTCTACATGCCTCCTTACAAGTCCTGATTTATTTTTCCTTGTCTTCGTGGTCCTTAAGCAAGATTAATTGCAGTACTTTAAAATTTACGTACGCCTTCACATAATCAGGGATAATGTCTTTCTTTAGGCACTGGTGATTAAAGTCAATAGCCATACCTGCTTTCACAATTTTTAATTTGATGTCCATATACCTGGATGCAGCTTTTGATACCTCGGCAGGCAAGAATTTCAGTACTTTAAACATAGCTGCGCTACAGCAACGGTTCCACGTAAATCAGACTAAGAGCAGCCGACCAGTTGCAAAGGATAAAGTAATCTTTACCTAGGTTTCAATAGATATAAATCTATCTTCTTCAGAAGACGGCAATATTATAACATGAAGTGATATGTCCTTATCGTTTAGGCAAACATCTGCATAGTTACATTAATCATATAAAATATAGCCCTGAAAACAGGGTTTGTCGAACAAATAAAATAGGTACATGGAAGTTGCAGAGTTTTTCTTTTTCTTTTTATTTTTATTTTTTTTTGTACGTGGTCTCCTTTATAACTGAGCTACACTTGCTTAGAACTGTCGAAATAAACTGAAGTCGACTATCCACGCTGTGTACCACTTAATATAAAGTACGTGCCCGTTCCATTTAAAACCGTTTTGGAACGTTACGCAAACATTTAATCGTAACTGTGTGAATTAGCACGCCGCTAATACTGTATTCTAATATTACAAAATTGTTATTCCTACTCATCTCCAGTGACCTACATTTTTCTACATTTAGAACAAGACACCATTCGTAATACCAAATAGAAATTCTGTCAGGAGAAAACACCACGTGCCGCAATCTGATCTCTCATAAACGAAAGAGGGGTCAAAATAAGTGAATGCGTGTCTCGGCTTATCCCTGGATAATCGACCGTTTATGAGAAAACGGTGGTCAGTCTTCGATGTGCTTTACGTACCTTTTAGCGTGCAATAAGTTCAACGGGAGAGGTTGCGCAGCGGCTAGCATCTTGGCTTCACACGTTGCACCCCATGTTCGATACCCGATTATTATTTTACTTTATTTATCTACTCATATCCGCAGAAGGTCACTACATGAATTTGTAAAATAAAAAATGAATGAGAAAATCATTTGAAATTGTTTTTAGTGAAATTCCTGTAGTGTCGCCATCGCCAGGTGTACTGACGAACTGAGCTCCTGAGGGCGGGCGGCCGTATTAAATCCTCTCCCCTCGCGAGGCGTTCTCTCCTCGGTCCGCGCCCGCGCGTCAGCTGTCGTTAAGACGCTGGCGTCGGCGTCTGTGGTGGCGTCGGTGTAATTGTCTCGCCCGTTGGTTTCCTTTGCTGAGCGTCTTTTTAATTAGACTCAGTGCTGGTTCCCATGCCCTGCTGAGGTTGTAGCCGCAATCTCGGTATGTGTCCGTCCCTGGTACGAATTTCGATAGCCTCTCTAACGACGCTGTCCCAGTATTTAGATGTCTGTGTCAAGACCCTGGTATGTTGGTAGTCCATTTCGTGATTTTCAGACAAAAAGTGCTCTGCGACCGCCGACTTGTTGGGGTTCCCAAGTCGAGTGTGCCTCTGATGTTCTCGGCAACGACCTTCGATGATGCGCACTGTCTGTCCCATATAAGTCTTCCCACACTGACACGGAATCTCGTATATGCCGGCCTTCCGCAAACCGAGATTGTCTTTGACACTTCCCAATAATGCTCGTGTTTTATTTGGTGGGCAAAAGACAGTTCCTACTCGGTGTTTCCTCAATATTCGTCCTCTTCCCCGATAGTCCGCCAGTATACTGTATATAGGCAGTGGCTATCTCTTTCTCCGTGACTTCGTCTCCACACGCTGTACTGTAGAGGTGGGGCGGAGAGCGCGTACCCGCTTTTCCGGGATACAGTTTTGAGGTGTTCCAGCTCATGGGGCTGACTCTCTGCGTCAGAGATGGTGCACGCCCTGTGCACTAGTGTTTTTAGCGCCCCATTGCTCTGTGCAGGGTGGTGGCAGCTATCTGCAAGCAAATACAGATCGGTGCGCGTTTTCTTGTTGTATACTCCGTGGCCCAGGGTGCCATTCACTCTTCTTTTGCCCATGACGTCCAGGAATGGTTATCTTCCTTATTTTCAGTCCGGCACCCTGGCGCGTCCGCTGACTCGGGGACGCGGACCTCGGAGATAACGCCTCGCGAGGGGAGGGGATGTAATACGGCCGCCCGCCCTCAGGAGCTCAGTTCGTCAGCGCACCTGACGATGGCGACATGTCTGATGGCCGAAATATTGTGCCCGTTGGACGCTATGGACCGCCAGTACACCCGTGGACTGTTCGAGCAAACAAAAATTTAATTAAATAACTTTATTTCTTCGAGTTGACGAGAGTAAAAATGTGCGACAAACCGTAGTAGCTGTTTGTCAGTTACACTTCATCCGTGTTAGCGTATGCCACCATGGTTCCTCTAAAAACAGACTTTGACCGCTTTCTTGTTCAAGTTTCGTTCCTTACATAACACCTCACAGCTTTTTTAACCGAACAATGAGCAACCAACAGCAAATTCTCGTTGTTTACTAACAAGAGCAAACGTGTTTGCAGACACACACACAGACACACGTACACACACACACACACACACACACACGCACACACGCACACACACACACACACACACACACACACACACACACACACACACACACACACACCGCTGAAAGAGAGAGAGAGAGAGAGAGAGAGAGAGGGAGGGGAGGGAGAAACTACAATTTAGTACAAACCAACCTAACATGATTTTCACGGTTTACATGTGGAACACGTGTTTTCGTTAAGTAATCGAGAGCGCCCACGAACTTTTATATGCAGGATCCTTCAAAGAGCACTAAATAAACAACGAACGCTGGTTTGATCTAATGGAAGGCCTCGCTGGGTGCCTATGAAGTGCTCAGAAAATATTTGAACAAAGGTCAGAAGACACGACTGGGCAATGTGGACAGAGCTACGGGAGAGATTTGTTGTCATCCTCACCGGCACGGCGGTCGACCTTCGACGCAGCTGGAACTGGTCCCAGTGATCAGTCTTTCCACTGCTTATCAGTCTCGCTGTAAGAAGTTAAGTACATTTAAAGAAAAACTAAAGAGCTTTACGAAAGATCGCACATTGCGGGGTTTCTAGATTTGTGGTATCAAAGTAATCTGACATTGGATGAAAGACATTCTAGTTAATGAAATCTTCTTCGGTTATCAACAGAATCATGGTGTCGTGTTCTTGCAACTTTTCGACAAGTATCCAACTACTCTTCTTCAGATGAATCTTCGCCAAAAATTTGCTAAACACGACGCCACGACTCGGTTGATAACGGGATCCGAGAAGATTTCATCACTTGCTGAAATAGCTTTCATATCCAAACATTCTTGTGCTACCAAATGGCTGTTGTCTAACAACAATTCACTTCGCCGTTAGTTTCAACATGATTGCCACCATCTGGAAGAGTTCAAACGTTTAAAGTGCTAAACAACATGCGCCCACAAATACAATATTAGTAGCATACAATATTAGTAGCAATTATGTACACGTGGTATGTGCCGCTTTAAGCTGTATGGACTATTAGATGACGATATGTCAAAACTAGTTATCGGAATACACTGAAATTTTTCAGTAGTTTTTTGTTGTTGTGTATGATTGTTCAGTTAGTTTTTCATTTGTCTACAGACCTGAGGATTTTCATGTGAGTCGAAGATGGTCATTTTAAATTATTAAAGCAGTCTATAGGGGCAATTAAACGTCTGTGTGACTGCCTGAAGATGATGGTACGAAACACATTGAACGTTGCCAGAAGACGACGCCACCACTCAGCTCACCACCTGAGAATGTTTTGTCATCAATAAAGTATCTGTTTTACAACAGATGGCTGTGGGTCTTCTTCGAGGAAGTTAAGTCAGTTTTTCGTATGTTTGTACGCTGGCTGCATCCTTGCTACACAGAGCCTAGCATTTGTTCATGATCTCTCAAGACTTTTCAACTGATATTTGTACGTTTCGTAGTTATTGCTACTATACGGTCTGTAACAATTGTATAAATAGTTCGAAATTTTTGTATACGAAACGTCAGATATTACGCCCATGACGCCAGCACGTAACACCTGCTCTTTGGTGGCCAACCTTGTCTTCCTTCCCCCTCAGTCTCCTTACGATAGCTAGTAGTCTGTCAGCTTATATTACATATACACTTAGAACACTCATGTCTCGTGTCGCTCTGTGAACTTGAGTGAGTTTTCAGGTAGCGCATTTTGTAATTTTGTTAATGCCTGTTATATTTTTAATATTCGATGTAAAAATATGTTCTCACCTTATATTTTTTAGACATCTGAAGGAAATAAATTCGAAACACCTTATGTGAGCAATTTGAGTATTTAAGTCATTTTTCAGCAACTGTGCGACTTCTTTGAAGCGACCTTTCCTGCTCCACGATAGTACTAGACTACAATACACTGAAGAGACAGAGATTGGAATGTATACCGTAGAGACAGGCTGAACAGTGAAGGGGGAGGCGTGTTTATAGCGATAAGAAGTGCAATAGTATCGAAGGAAATTGACGGAGATCCGAAATGTGAAATGATTTGGGTGAAGGTCACGGTTAAAGCAGGCTCAGACATGGTAATTGGATGTCTCTATAGGCCCCCTGGCTCAACAGCTGTTGTGGCTGAGCACCTGAAGGATAATTTGGAAAATATTTCGAGTAGATTTCCCCACCATGTTATAGTTCTGGGTGGAGATTTTAATTTGCCAGATATAGACTGGGAGACTCAAACGTTCATAACGGGTGGCAGGGACAAAGAATCCTGTGAAATTTTTTTAAGTGCTTTATCTGAAAACTACCTTGAGCAGTTAAACAGAGAACCGACTCGTGGGGATAACATATTAGACCTTCTGGTGACAAACAGACCCGAACTATTTGAAAAAGTTAACGCAGAACAGGGAATCAGCGATCATAAAGCGGTTACGGCATCGATGATTTCAGCCGTAAATAGGAATATTAAAAAGGGTAGGAAGATTTTTCTGTTTAGAAAAAGTGACAAAAAGCAGATTTCAGAGTACCTGTTGGCTCAACACAAAAGTTTTGTCTCAAGTACAGATAGTGTTGAGGATCAGTGGACGAAGTTCAAAACCGTCGTACATTATGCGTTAGATGAGTATGTGCCAAGCAAGATCGTAAGAGATGGGAAAGAGCCACCGTGGTACAACAACCGAGTTAGAAAACTGCTGCGGAAGCAAAGGGAACTTCACAGCAAACATAAACATAGCCAAAGCCTTGCAGACAAACAAAAATTACGCGAAGCGAAATGTAGTGTGAGGAGGGCTATGCGAGAGGCGTTCAATGAATTCGAAAGTAAAGTTCTATGTACTGACTTGGCAGAAAATCCTAAGAAATTTTGGTCTTATGTCAAAGCGGTAGGTGGATCAAAACAAAATGTCCAGACACTCTGTGACCAAAATGGTACTGAAACAGAGGATGACAGACTAAAGGCCGAAATACTAAATGTCTTTTTCCAAAGTTGTTTCACAGAGGAAGATTGCACTGTAGTTCCTTCTCTAGATTGTCGCACAGATGACAAAATGGTAGATATCGAAATAGACGACAGAGGGATAGAGAAACAATTAAAATCGCTCAAAAGAGGAAAGGCCTCTGGACCTGATGGGATACCAGTTCAGTTTTACACAGAGTACGCGAAGGAACTTGCCCCCCTTCTTGCAGCGGTGTACCGTAGGTCTCTAGAAGAGCGTAGCGTTCCAAAGGATTGGAAAAGGGCGCAGGTCATCCCCGTTTTCAAGAAGGGACGTCGAACAGATGTGCAGAACTATAGACCTATATCTCTAACGTCGATCAGTTGCAGAATTTTGGAACACGTATTGTGTTCGAGTATAATGACTTTTCTGGAGACTAGAAATCTACTCTGTAGGAATCAGCATGGGTTTCGAAAAAGACGGTCATGTGAAACCCAGCTCGCGCTATTCGTCCACGAGACTCAGAGGGCCATAGACACTGGTTCACAGGTAGATGCCGTGTTTCTTGACTTCCGCAAGGCGTTCGATACAGTTCCCCACAGTCGTTTAATGAACAAAGTAAGAGCATATGGACTATCAGACCAATTGTGTGATTGGATTGAGGAGTTCCTAGATAACAGGACGCAGCATGTTATTCTCAATGGAGAGAAGTCTTCCGAAGTAAGAGTGATTTCAGGTGTGCCGCAGGGGAGTGTCATAGGACCGTTGCTATTCACAATATACATAAATGACCTGGTAGATGACATCGGAAGTTCACTGAGGCTTTTTGCAGATGATGCTGTGGTGTACCGAGAGGTTGTAACAATGGAAAATTGTATTGTAATGCAGGAGGATCTGCAGCGAATTGACGCATGGTGCAGGGAATGGCAATTGAATCTCAATGTAGACAAGTGTAATGTGCTGCGAATATACAGAAAGATAGATCCTTTATCATTTAGCTACAAAATAGCAGGTCAGCAACTGGAAGCAGTTAATACCATAAATTATCTGGGAGTACGCATTAGGAGTGATTTAAAATGGAATGATCATATAATGTTGATCGTCGGTAAAGCAGATGCCAGACTGAGATTCATTGGAAGAATCCTAAGGAAATGCAATCCGAAAACAAAGGAAGTAGGTTACAGTACGCTTGTTCGCCCACTGCTTGAATACTGCTCAGCAGTGTGGGATCCGTACCAGATAGGGTTGATAGAAGAGATAGAGAAGATCCAACGGAGAGCAGCGCGCTTCGTTACAGGATCATTTAGTAATCGCGAAAGCGTTACGGAGATGATAGATAAACTCCAGTGGAAGACTCTGCAGGAGAGACGCTCAGTAGCTCGGTACGGGCTTTTATTGAAGTTTCGAGAACATACCTTCACCGAAGAGTCAAGCAGTATATTGCTCCCTCCTACGTATATCTCGCGAAGAGACCATGAGGATAAAACCAGAGAGATTAGAGCCCACACAGAGGCATACCGACAGTCCTTCTTTCCACGAACAATACGAGACTGGAATAGAAGGGAGAACCGATAGAGGTACTGAAGGTACCCTCCGCCACACACCGTCAGGTGGCTTGCGGAGTATGGACGTAGATGTAGAAACTGGTACACCTGCCAAATATCGTGTAGGGCTCCTGCGAGCACACATAAGTGCCGCAACACGACATGGTATGGACTCGACTATTGTGTGTAGTAGTGCTGGAGGGAATTGATACCATGAATCCTACAGGGCTGTTCATAAATCCATAAGAGTACGAGAGAGTGGAGATCTCTCCTAACCAGCACGTTGAAAGGCATCCCAGATGTCTTCAATAATAATGTTTATGTCTGGAGTGTTTGGTGGCCAGCGGAAGTGTTTAAACTAAGAAGAATGTTCCTCGAGCCTCTCTGTAGCAATTCTGGACGTGTGGGATGTCGCATTTTCGTGCTGGAATTGCGCTAGTCCGCTTGAATGCACAATGAATATGAATGGATACAGGTGATCAGCCAGGATGCTTATATCCGCGCCACCTGTCACAGTCGTATCTAGTGGTATCAGGGGTCTCATACCACTCCAACTGCGCACGCCCCACACCGTTACAGAGCCTCCATCAGCTTGCACAGTCCCCTGCTGACAAGCACGGTCCACGGATTCATGAGGTTGTCTACAAACGCGTACACGTCCATCCGCTTTGAAACGAGCCTCGCCGGTCAGGCATCATGTTTCTAGTCATCAACAGTACAAAGCCGATTCTGACAGGCCCAGGCGAGGCGTAAAGTTTTGTGTCGTGCAATCATCAAGGGTACACGCGTGGGCCTTGTGCTCCGAAAGCCCGTATCTACTATGTTTCTTTGAATAGTTCGCACGTTGACACTTGTTGATGGCCCAGCATTGAAATATGCATCAATTTGCGAAATGGCTAGACTTCTGTCACGTTGAACGATTTTCTTCAGTCGACGTTGGTCTCGTTCTTCCAGTATCTTTTTCCGGCCGCAGCGATGTCGGAGATTTGATGTTTTACCGGATTGCTGATATGCACGGTACAGTTGTAAAATGGTAGTAAGGGAAAATCCGCACTCCATCGCTACCTCTGAGATACTGTGTCAAAAATGTTCAAATGTGTGTGAAATCTTATGGGACTTAACTACTAAGTCATCAGTCCCTAAGCTTACACACTACTTAACCTAAATTATCCTAAGGACAAACACACACACCCATGCCCGAGGGAGGACTCGAACCTCCGCCGGAACCAGCCGCACAGTCCATGACTGCAGCGGCTATGACCGCTCGGCTAATCCCGCGAGCGATACTGTGTCACATCGCTCGTGCGCCGACTATAACACCACGTTCCAATGCACTTCGATCTTGATAATTTGCCATTGTAGCAGCAGTAGCCAACCTGACAACGATGACTGATACTTGTTGTTTTATATAGGCGCTGCCAACCGCAGCACCGTGTGCTGCCTGTTAACATATCTCTGTATTTGAATACGAATGTCTATAGCAGTTTCTTTGGCGCTTCGTGTATAACCATGTTCGACTGCCTCCTAGAAGATTTCATGTCTCAGCTGTATATGATGTAGGAAATGTTAGCCTCATCTAAAGCGCTCTTACCCCAGGCCTCGAAGACCCAAGAGACGTCAAATGGCTGCCGAGCCACCCTCCACCTTTAGGCGTCATGAGGATGCCGTATGCCTCCGGTCGTTTTACTGACTTTCCAGACTTTGGAGCCGCTACTCCTCATTCAGATAGCTCCTCAGTTGGCATCACGGGACTAAGTACACTCCGCAACTGTCCTCTCACCTAGAAAAAATCATTGACAGTACCGGGTATGGAACCTAGGTCCTCAGAAGGACAGCCATCTTTGCTCACTGCTCAGCTTTGGAGGCGGATTCTACTTATTTTGGTAACAAATATCTATGTGTTATACTTTCCAATTGTTATTTACGTAAGTAATTTATAATAAAACTATTTTTTGTGTAAATAAATGAACTGACCATTTTATTCAGTGCCATTGTTATTGAGAAGTGGTAATTAAGTAAATACTACTTCCACCAACGAATATCGACTTGACAAAGCAATTGGAAAACTTGGAATTGGTATAGAACCTTGTGGAAGCTCTTCACGTGTCTTGATGACCTCCCCACTTTCTCGTCATCGCTCCGTGAGGAGGCGATACTGAGAGGTTAGGGACGGGAGCAGGGCGTGTGAACCCGGCCTGACCCGCCCGGTGGCCGTGCCGGGCTGGCCACGTGTGCTGCCACGTGGACCACGGCACGCGCCTCGCCCGCCGCCCACACAAACAAACAGCGCAACTGGCGCCGGCTCAATTGCTTGATTGCGGGCCCGCCGGCCCGGCGAGCCGCAGCCCGCGTACATCGCCCCGCGGACCATGCAGTTAGCTCCGAACGTGGCTTCGTGCGTGCAACAGCACACGCCGCCGCCAAGTGGACTCAAGGGCGAGGCCAAACACGCACTGAGTCTCGCTGCTCCGTCTGCAGCGTCTCAGGGAATGGAGTACGTGGTTCTTGGTTGGGAACGACTCGAACTGTTCGTGACTAGAATTACGTTCTTCCAAAATTGCAGTATGGTACGTTACATACACTGAAGCGTCAGAAAAATTGATATCGTGTTGCGTAGTCAAATACAGCGATACGTAAACAGGTAGAACACGGCTGCGGTCGGCAACGCCTATATAAGACAACAAGTGTCTGGTGCAGTTGTTAGATCGGTTACTGCTGCTACAATGACAGGTTACTAAGATTAAAGTCAGATAGTTAAAGTCGGCGAACGAGCGATGGGACACAGCATCTCCGACGTAGCGATCAAGTAGGGATTTTCCCATACGAGCATTTTACGATTGTACTGTTAATATTAGTAATCCGGCAGAACATGAAATCTCCGACATCGCTCCGGCCGGGAAAAGATCCTGCAAGAGCCGAACAAAAGACGACTGAGGAGAGTAGTTGAACGTGACAAAAGTGCAACCCTTCCGAAAACTGCTGCAGTTTACAATACTGGGTCATCAACATGTGTCAGCGTGCGCACCATTCATCGAAACATAATCGATATGTGGTTGATGACTCTACGACACAAAGCTATACACGGCGCCTAGTCCCGTCAACACCGACATTGGACTGATGATGACTGGAAACTGTTGCCTTGTCGGACGAGTCTCGTGTACGGGTATGGACACCTCATGAATCCATGGACCCTGCATGTCACCAGGAGCTGTTCAAGCTGTTGGAGGCTCTGATTTGGTGTTTGGCGTGTGCAGTTAGAGTGATAATAGACCCCTGATGCGTCTAGATACACTATGACAGGTGACACGTACGTTAGCATCCTTTCTGATCACCTGCATCCATTCATGTCCATTCGGCAATTCCAGCAGGATTGCTTCAGAGTGGTTCCAGCAACACTCCTCTGAATTTAATCACTTCCGCTACCCATCAGACTCCCCAGAACGAACCTTATTGAGCATATCTGGGATGCCTTGCAACGTGCTGTTCAGAAGAGATCTCCACCCCCTAGTACTCTTACGGATTTATGGAGAGCCCCGCAGGATTCATGGTGTCAGTTCCCTCCAGCACTACTTCAGACTTTAGCCTAGTCCTTGCCACGTCGTGTTGCGGCACTTCTGCGTGGTCGCGGGAGCCGTCGATGATATTAGGCACGTGTACCAGTTTCTTTAGCCCTTCAGTGTAAAAAATTAGTAAACGGTGGGATTATCGTTACTATTGGTAGCATTGGTAGGAAAAGAAACATAAATGAATGTGTCAGAAAGAAACTGGAAGCCGACAGCTTCTCTTTGTTTATTGTTTGTTTATTTGTTCATGTTGCACGTAATTGGAACAAGCACATCGTTCAGTGTTAGTTCACTTTTTTTATACCCTTACTAAATACGAATGGCATATTACGGGTAATAAAAATTAGTTGATCTCATAACTTCTGTGCTTTTGTGTAATCAAAGCAATTACTTTTGAAGCAAGTAAAGTTTACATGCACAAACTTAAAAAAATCTTTAAAATTATTATTTTTTACTGAATAGAACTTTCTTCATCAATATGTCCGCCCCCGGTAGCTGAGTGGTCAGCGCGACGGACTATCAATCTTAAGGGCCCGGGTTCCATTCCCGGTTGGGTCGGAGATTTTTCTCCGCTCAAGGACTGGGTGTTGTGTTGTCCTAGTCATCATCATTTTATCCACATCGACGGGCAAGTCGCCGAAGTGGTGTCAAATCGAAAGACTTGCACCAGGCGAGCGGTCTACCCGACGGGAGGTCCTCGTCACACGACATTGTTATTATTCATCAAGATCAAAGGCAGGAGGTTCTTGTTATTATTGATAAATGCGAAAGTTGTTTATGAATAGCAGTAATATGTTTTAAGTTATCTCGACGAAGTCTTGAAGCAACGTTTGACACGTTTTCGTTTGATGCGTTTTTTAACTTCATCATTTTTTGAGGAAATGCGTTTTCTAGCACTATATAAGTAATCTATGTCGTTTTTTTATCTTTACTACTACATCCCTCTTTTTCACTTTACAAACAACCATTTTTGAATACTACCTGATTTAAACATTTACAATTTCAGTTTTGCTATAAATATTGTTTATTTTTAAATAAGAGATAGGAAGATAACAATGCGGAATAAAAGCATTTCGCAGGTTATGTAGCCCTTTAGATAGCCTTACTCACATTCTAGATAGTTCACCGCTTCCGGTTCCTAGGGGAATCAAGTGAAAAGCTGATCGCATGGGCAAAAAAACGATCGAACTGAGGTGATGTCGATAGGTGTGCAACATACCTAACTTACAGGTAAGGGGGTTACGATCTTAAGTGACCAAGGCTACCAGAAAAATACCTCCGTATATGGTTACTTACAGTAGTTTTACGACTCTGTTCCCCCCATGTATTAAAAAGATCTCCTGCAGAGTATGAAAATTGTCTGCCTGCCGCCCTTGGATAAGCAGCTGCCAGCAGCAAGTCGTATACTCCTAGCTCACTTATTTGTTACATAGTTTAATTCTTAATTTCTTTGCGTGTTTTTGGTATTTGCATTGCTTAATTCATAAATGTCGGGCGTTTTATAGTATTTTAGAGTTGTAGCATCGCGTTTTAGTACCTGAATAGTGTAAAATCGCGTAGTCTTCTTCCGCCGCCGAGCAGTGTGTCAGCAGTGCGCAAGTAGCAGCATTTCTGCATTTACTAGGAAATCTTGTATTTTAATACCCGTTTAAATTTTGTGTCGAATTGTTTGTGCTCTCTGTAGATTAGTTCAGACGTTCTTTGCACAACAGTTTTTAGCATGGATAGGGACTGCAACTGCTGTGTTCGGATGCAGGCTGAGTTGGCATCCCTTCGCTCCCAGCTTCAGGCAGTGTTGGCTTCGGTCACACCGCTTGAGGCTGTTGCCAATGGGCATCACTGTGGGGGTCCGGATGGGGGTTTGTCGGGGATGGCCAGCTCGTCCCACACATCCCCCGATCAGACTACGACTGTGGCTGCCCGGGATACTGCCCACATTGAGGCTGACCCCTCACCTGTGGTAGAGTGGGAGGTCGTCTCGAGGTGTGGCAGGGAGCGAAAGACATTCCGGAGGGCTGAACGGAAGGCCTCTCCAGTTTGTCTGACGAACCGGTTTCAGGCTCTGTCTCAGGCTGATACTGATCTTCGGCCGGACATGGATGCTTGTCCTGTTCCAGAAGTTGCCCCTCAGTCTGCAAGATCCGGGCGGTCGCAGAGGGTGGGCTTACTGGTAGTTGGGAGCTCCAACGTCAGGCGCGTAATGGGGCCCCTTAGGGATATGGCAGCAAGGGAGGGGAAGAAAACCAATGTGCACTCCGTATGCATACCGGGGTGAGTAATTCCAGATGTGGAAAGGGTCCTTCCAGATGCCATGAAGGGTACAGGTTGCACCCATCTGCAGGTGGTCGCTCATGTCGGCACCAATGATGTGTGTCGCTATGGATCGGAGGAAATCTTCTCTGGCTTCCGGCGACTATCCGATTTGGTGAAGACTGCCAGTCTCGCTAGTGGGAGACTGGCAGGACTGACTGCGGACCTTTGGTACAGAGCCGAGTGGAGGGTCTGAATCAGAGGCTGAGACGGTTCTGCGACCGTGTGGGCTGCAGATTCCTCGACTTGCGCCATAGGGTGGTGGGGTTTCGGGTTCCGCTGGATAGCTCAGGAGTTCACTACACGCAGCAAGTGGCTACACGGGTAGCAGGGGATGTGTGGCGTGGACTGGGCGGTTTTTTTAGGTTAGATGGCCTCGGGCAAGTACAGAAGGGGCAATAGCCTCAAAGGGTGCGGGGCAACGTCAGGACATGCGGGGACCAAGCAGCAATCGGTATTGTAATTGTAAACTGTTGAAGCTGCATTGGTAAAGTACCGGAACTTCAAGCGCTGATAGAAAGCACCGAGGCTGAACTCGTTATAGGTACAGAAAGCTGGCTGAAGCCAGAGATAAATTCTGCCGAAATTTTTACAAAGGCACAGACGGTGTTTAGAAAGGATAGATTGCATGCAACTGGTGGTGGCGTGTTTGTCGCTGTTAGTAGTAGTTTATCCTGTAGTGAAGTAGAAGTGGATAGTTCCTGTGAATTATTATGGGTGGAGGTTACACTCAACAACCGAGCTAGGTTAATAATTGGCTCCTTTTACCGACCTCCCGACTCAGCAGCATTAGTAGCAGAACAACTGAGAGAAAATTTGGAATACATTTCACATAAATGTTCTCAGCATGTTATAGTCTTAGGTGGAGATTTCAATTTACCAGATATAGACTGGGACACTCAGATGTTTAGGACGGGTGGTAGGGACAGAGCATCGAGTGACATTATACTGAGTGCACTATCCGGAAATTACCTCGAGCAATTAAACAGAGAACCGACTCGTGGAGATAACATCTTGGACCTACTGATAACAAACAGACCCGAACTTTTCGACTCTGTAAGTGCAGAACAGGAATCAGTGATCATAAGGCCGTTGCAGCATCCCTGAATATGGAAGTTAATAGGAATATAAAAAAAGGGAGGAAGGTTTATCTGTTTAGCAAGAGTAATAGAAGGCAGATTTCAGACTACCTAACAGATCAAAACGAAAATTTCTGTTCCGACACTGACAATGTTGAGTGTTTATGGAAAAAGTTGAAGGCAGTCGTAAAATGCGTCTTAGACAGGTACGTGCCGAGTAAAACTGTGAGGAACGGGAAAAACCCCCGTGGTTCAACAACAAAGTTAGTGTGGTGTCACCGCCAGACACCACACTTGCTAGGTGGTAGTTTAAATCGGCCGCGGTCCATGTAGTACATGTCGGACCCGCGTGTCGCCACTGTGATCGCAGACCTAGCGCCACCACCAAGGCAGGTCTCGTGATACGAGAGTGGACTCGACCCCAGTTGTACGAGAACCAAGCTACCGCCCAGTTGTACGCGAACCTAGCTATCGCCCAGTTGTACGAAGCCTTTCTCTCTCATTAGCCGAGAGACAGAATAGCCATCAGCAAAGTTAATGGCTACGAACTAGCAAGGAGCCATTTGTATCAGTGCCTATAGCTTACGAGTATTCAAGAGAGATGTATTCCAAGGAATAAAAAAAAAGATAAGTAAAAAGCATCTACCTACTTTTCTTCTTATTCATTCATAAGTTCTCATGTTCCAGACTTCACGCCCGACTGCTTATTGCCGTTCGTGCACTATCGGCCACAGCGTTAGTTTAGCATTCCTTTTCAGCAATCAACATCACGGTGTCGGTCCAGCTACCGACACTACAGTTAGGAACCTACTGCGAAAGCAAAGAGAGCTTCACTCCAAGTTTAAACGCAGCCAAAACCTCTCAGACAACCAGAAGCTAAACGATGTCAAAGTTAGCGTAAGGAGGGCTATGCGTGAAGCGTTCAGTGAATTCGAAAGTAAAATTCTATGTACCGACTTGACAGAAAATACTAGGAAGTTCTGGTCTTACGTTAAATCAGTAAGTGGCTCGAAACAGCATATCCAGACACTCCGGGATGACGATGGCATTGAAACAGAGGATGACACGCGTAAAGCTGAAACACTAAACACCTTTTTCCAAAGCTGTTTCACAGAGGAAGACCGCACTGCAGTTCCTTCTCTAAATCCTTGCACGAACGAAAAAATGGCTGACATCGAAATAAGTGTCCAAGGAATAGAAAAGCAACTGGAATCACTCAACAGAGGAAAGTCCACTGGACCTGACGGGATACCAATTCGATTCTACACAGAGTACGCGAAAGAACTTGTCCCCCTTTTAACAGCCGTGTACCGCAAGTCTCTAGAGGAACGGAAGGTTCCAAATGACTGGAAAGGAGCACAGGTAGTCCCACTCTATATCTCTGACGTCGATCTGTTTAGAATTTTAGAACATGTTTTTTGCTCGCGTATCATGTCGTTTTTGGAAACCCAGGATCTACTCTGTAGGAATCAACATGGATTCCGGAAACAGCGATCGTTTGAGACCCAACTCGCTTTATTTGTTCATGAGACCCAGAAAATATTAGATACAGGCTCCCAGGTAGATGCTATTTTCCTTGACTTCCGGAAGGCGTTCGATACAGTTCCGCACTGTCGCCTGATAAACAAAATAAGAGCCTACGAAATATCAGACCAGCTGTGTGGCTGGATTGAAGAGTTTTTAGCAAACAGAATACAGCATGTTGTTATCAATGGAGAGACGTCTACAGACGTTAAAGTAACCTCTGGCGTGCCACAGGGGAGTGTTATGGGACCATTGCTTTTCACAATATATATAAATGACCTAGTAGATAGTGTCGGAAGTTCCATGCGGCTTTTCGCGGATGATGCTGTAGTATACAGAGAAGTTGCAGCATTAGAAAATTGTAGCGAAATGCAGGAAGATCTGCAGCGGTTAGGCACTTGGTGCAGGGAGTGGCCACTGACCCTTAACATAGACAAATGTAATGTATTGCGAATACATAGAAAGAAGGATCCTTTATTGTATGATAATATGATAGCGGAACAAACACTGGTAGCAGTTACTCCTGTAAAAAATATCTGGGAGTATGCGTACGGAACGATTTGAAGTGGAATGATCATATAAAATTAATTGTTGGTAGGGCGGGTACCAGGTTGAGATTCATTGGGAGAGTCCTTAGAATATGTAGTCCATCAACAAAGGAGGTGGCTTACAAGACACTCGTTCGACCTATACTTGAGTATTGCTCATCAGTGTGGGATCCGTACCAGATCGGGCTGACGGAGGAGATAGAGAAGATCCAAAGAAGAGCGGCGCGTTTCGTCACAGGGTTGTTTGGTAACCGTGATAGCGTTACGGAGATGTTTAGCAAACTCAAGTGGCAGACTCTGCAAGAGAGGCGCTCTGCATTGCGGTGTAGCTTGCTCGCCAGGTTTCGAGAGGGTGCGTTTCTGGATGAGGTATCCAATATATTGCTTCCCCCTACTTATACCTCCCGAGGAGATCACGAATGTAAAATTAGAGAGATTCGAGCGCGCACGGAGGCTTTCAGACAGTCGTTCTTCCCGCGAACCATACGCGACTGGAACAGGAAAGGGAGGTAATGACAGTGGCACGTAAAGTGCCCTCCGCCACACACCGTTGGGTGGCTTGCGGAGTATAAATGTAGATGTAGAACTTTAAGTATTGATTTCCTTTCGTAAAAAATGTAAATGTGTGTGAAATCTTACGGGACTTAACTGCTAAGGTCATCACTCCCTAAGCTTACACACTACTTAACCTAAATTATCCTAAGGACAAACACACACACCCATGCCCGAGGGAGGACTCGAACCTCCTCCGGGCCCAGCCGCACAGTCCATGACTGCAGCGCCTGAGACCGATCGGCTAATCCCGCGCGGCATTTCCTTTCGCCTATTTTATTCGTGCAGTCCGGTTACACACGCCAGGTAACCATTACAGACGCTGGTGTGGCGTCTCTTGGAGCTTTCCATCGGCTAGGTAATCATTTACTCCAATAGTATAATGGGTGTATCTGTCGTCAAATAGGGAAGATATCTAATGCTAATATAATGGCTCTGAGCACTATGGGACTTAACATCTATGGTCATCAGTCCCCTAGAACTTAGAACTACTTAAACCTAACTAACCTAAGGACATCACAAAACACCCAGTCATCACGAGGCAGATAAAATCCCTGATCCCGCCGCGAATCGAACCCGGGAACCCGGGCGTGGGAAGCGAGAACGCTACCACACGACCACGAGCTGCGGACGCTAATCTAATGCTAATTACATTCTTTCTGTCGGTTACCTTCTCATGGTGGTGGAAGTAACTCATTTAGAATTTCGGTTTACTGCTCCTTAACTAACCCTGCTGAGACCTGCCACTCCATGGAGGCAGTTGGATGTTTCACACTCCTCTCCACCCCCGTGACGCCTCCGTTCCGATCCCTGCCCTCGCCACTAGATCGCTTGCGAACAGCTGTGACTGCCGCCAACGGTGCCCGATTGTCTTCCTGCTCGATGGGGCTGTACCGCTTCCGGCCGACAAGCCTCCGATCGCCGTGCTGGACAGCTGTTAATGATTCCAGATTCAGATAAGTAGTCATATCCTTCTCAGAAGGAATGGGTGCTTAAATGTCACTGGGATAAATACCAAGATGTTGAACCTCCTGCCACCTGCAAACCGAAACGTTCTGAGATATGCTTATGAAATATGCCAAAAAGACTGAGCCAGTGAACAGTAGAAAAATACCTGTCTGCTGACCATCCCATCCAAAAGGTGTATGAGCCTACAGTACTGGGTTTCCCTGAGAATACTGCCCTGTAGAAGCGGTCCTATTGGTTCATGCCTAATTAGTGGGTGGAAGTTTCGAGAATTCAAATGGGAATCCCTGGAGTGAAAGCGATGTTTTTTTTTTTTTCGAGGATCACTATTGGGAACTGAAATCTGAAGCTGACTGCAGAAGGATTCTACTATCGCCAACATACACATCGCATAAGGTGTAAGTAGGCTGTTTATGTTTTCTTATTGGCAACGTTACGTAGCGCTCTGTATGAAAATCACTGGCTGTGCTGTGTGCAGTCTGTGGCTAGTTTGCATTGTTGTCTGCCATTGTAGTGTTGGGCAGCGGCAGCTGGATGTTAACAGCGCGTAGCGTTGCGCAGTTGGAGGTGAGCCGCCATCAGTGGTGGATGTGGGGAGAGAGATGGCGGAGTTTTGAAATTTGTAATACTGGATATCATGAAGTGCTATGTATATTATGATTTTTCAATACTATTAAGGTAAATACATTGTTTGTTCTCTACCAAAATCTTTCATTTGCTAACTATGCCTATCAGTAGTTAGAATCTTTTATTTTGCTGGCAGTAGAGGCGCTCGCTGTATTGCAGTAGTTCGAGTAACGAAGATTTTTGTGGGGTAAGTGATTTGTGAAAGGTATACGAGGTGTGGCTAGAAAAAAACCGGACTAGTACTGGTGAAACAATAAAACGAATGCAATAAGGCTGAAAGTCGCGTGGCCTGTCACGTGACTCTCGCTCCGCCTACGGCTCGAGTTTCATCTGCCTCCTGCACTCAGTCTGCCCGTGGCGTCTGTTTTAAGTAGTTGCCGTTTTGTCTGTGCGTCGGAAAATGTTGAGTGTACAGAAAGAACAGCGTGTTAACATCAAATTTTGTTTCAAACTAGGAAAATCTGCAAGTGAAACGTTTGTAATGTTACAACAAGTGTACAGCGATGATTGTTTATCGCGAACACAAGTGTTTGAGTGGTTTAAACGATTTAAAGATGGCCGCGAAGACACCAGTGATGACACTCGCACTGGCAGACCATTGTCAGCAAAAACTGATGCAAACATTGAAAAAATCGGTAAACTTGTTCGACAAGATCGCCGTTTAACAATCAGAGCAGTGTCTGAGTTAACAGGAGTTGACAAGGAAAGTGTTAGGCAGATTCTTCATGAAAGTTTCAACATGAACAAAGTGTGTTCAAAAATGGTTCCAAAGTGTCTCACAATTGAACAGAAGGAACGCCGAAGAATGATTTGTTCTGACATCCTGGAAAACATTGAAAGTGATCCCACCTTCTTACAAAATGTTATTACTTGCGATGAATCGTGGTTTTTTACTTACGATCCCGAAACTAAACGCCAATCGATGCATTGGAAAACTCCTGGTTCTCCACGACAAAAAAAGCACGAATGTCAAAATCGAAATTCAAGGCAATGATGATTGTTTTTTTTTTGACATCAAAGGGATTGTGCACATTGATTGGGTACCAGAGGGACAAACAGTGAATCAGCATTACTACATTAGCGTCCTGGCTACCCTACGTGAGCGAGTACGGAGAAAACGGAACGATTTGTGGAGAAAAAAGTCATGGATCCTTCACCAAGACAATGCCCCAGCTCACAGTGCGTTGTCAGTGAAGACGTTTTTGGCAAAACACAGCATTCCCATCTTAGATCATCCACCCTACTCACCTGATTTGGCCCCCTGTGACTTTTTTCTTTTCCCTAAAGTCAAGTCAGCTTTGAAAGGAACTAGATTTGAGACTGTTGAAGCAGTAAAAGAAAAAGCGACGGAAGTAATGGATGGACTTACCGAAAATGATCTGCAGCATTGCTATGAACAGTGGAAAATTTGTATGGAGCGGTGTAGAGACCGAGGAGGAGAGTACATTGAAGGAGATAACATGAAATTGTAAATAATTGTAAATAAATGTTTTTTCCAGCATCAGTCCGGTTTTTTTCTAGCCGCACCTCGTAGGTTAATGTTAGTCAGGGCCACTCTTTTGTAGGGATTATTGAAAGTCAGATTGCGTTGCGCTAAAAATATTGTGTGTCAGTTTAAGCACAGCCTTGTATAATTGTTCAAAAGGGGACGTTTCATATGTCGACCCTTAGCCTAGGATACCTCACTGGAATCTTCTGATTTTTTTTCTTGTAGTTTGTGTAATTAGTGTAGCTATTGTTTATTGCTAGCGCGTAATTATAGAGAGAATTTCCTTTGTAGTTGCAGTCTTTCATTGTTGTACAGTAAAACAGGTGTGGCACGCATGTAGATTTGCACCAAGTATTGCGCAGCTGCAATTAACTAGATATTATTTTCAGTGCTATGTTAATGTGTTCTCTTATTTTTGCTCTTCGAATTGTGCTTTTCTGTGTTGTCGTGTGAAATATTGTGACAATAATGGCGTGTGAAAAACGTAATACTAGGCTCCAAAGTAAACTGAGAAATGACAGTGAAGACGAAAGCAGTGTGTTAGCGCCACCATGTAATGAATTAACTAATATTCAAAGTAGTAATTTGGTAACTGTGCATAGGGAAATGGAGCGGGCGTCAAATAATGGTGTAGACAGTGAAACAGGTAGTGAACAGGGAAGCATTATCGATCGATCGGCCGGCAACAGCTCGCCTCAGGAATCGGGAATGACAGAACACAATATTGCAAATACTGTACACTCAGGTTTTGGGTTCTCACCGTTTTCTCAAATGAGTCAAGACACATTTTCCGCTTGTCAAAATGTGAATGTTGCCGGTGCAAATTCACTGCCGAAAAGCACTGAGGAACATGTTTCAGACACCAGTGCATTGTTATTACAATTAATGCAACAAATGGGACAAAAGCTTCAAAAGTTAGACACAATGGAACAACACCAGAGACAAACACAGCAACAGTTAGACACAATGGAACAAAATCTTCAAAAGTTAGACACATTGGAACAAAATCTTCAAACGTTAGACACAATGGAACAAAAACTTCAAAAGTTAGACACAATGGAACAACACCAGAGACAAACACAGCAACAGTTAGACACAATGGAACAAAATCTTCAAAACTTAGACACCACGCTTGAACAAACACGTGAAGATTTAACTACTGAGTTACATAACATTGAATCGAAATGTCAAAAAGTCTGTAAAGACGTAAAAACACAAATTTGTGAGCATTTTCAACCTATTTTTTCGCGGCATGAAAATGCATTACAGAATCACGAAGCAGCCATAAAAGAACTGCAAACTATTGTTCATGAAAATCATGAGACCTTGCAAGCTAAAATTGACTCAGTTGCATCTACCAATTTGGTTACGCAACTTGCAAAAACTCAGGAAAACTTAAAGGACACAGTAGATACTCTGAAAATTGGTTCAGAAAGACACATGGAGGAAATTAGTTCATTATCAGAGAAAGTAGTTGAACTTTCGGATCAGCTAAATAATTTATCTACGAAGGTAGATGATAATCTGAATGACACAAAACCGGTAGTCTTTAATGACACAGAAGAGTGAAAACACATTAGAAAATTCAAACAAAATCAAAATCAAATCAATACGCAGTACAAAAGAGAAATCCGGGAAGTACAAGATCAGCTGACACAGGTAATACAGGAATTACGTATTTCAGAGGACACTCGCGCCCCAATATGGGAAGAGGGACATAGAAATACGCAACAACCACAAAATAATAACACAGGACATTTCGGAAATTATGAAAGAAATTGGCAAGATGCACCGAATTTTGAAATGGAACCGCCGAAACGGCGTAACAATGACCGATATGCGACTCGCCGACATGATGATTTTGACTATAAGCTGTTCTTTACTACACGTAAATTCAAAACATTTAAGATTTCTGACAACGACATTCATCCACAAGCGTGGCTCCATCAATTCTCTCATTGTTTTCCTCCCAACTGGTCATTGGAGCACAGATTAGAATTTATGTGTGGCTACTTAGAGAATGAACCAGCTGTAAGAATGCGATCGGTCATTCACGATTGCCACAGTGAAGGAGAATTTTACCATGCCTTCCTCTCAGCATATTGGTCTCAAGCCACACAAGACCGAGTAAAACATAGCATCATGATGATGAAACACTTTGAACAATCTGAATTCTCCAGTCTTGTGAAATATTTTGAAGACATGTAGGACAAGAATCAGTACCTGTCAAACCCATACAGCCCCTCAGAACTCATCCGCATTTTCTTAATCAAATTACCTGAACATTTACGACATATTATTTTGGCAGGACGTTGCAAAGGTAACACTGTAGCTTTTTTGGGACTGTTACAAGAACTGGAAATTGACACTGACAATCGCGGAATGCGAAAACAGGAGCACAACAATTACAGGTCACATCTGTCACAATTCTGCGATGACAGAAATAATACACGACAAGGCTATTCTTACAACGTAAATCGTGACCAAAACAGACACCACCCGTATGACAACCATTGGCAGAATAATAGTTACAGAGAAAGATCGCATTTCCGTAGTAATGAATATGACAGAGACAATCACAGAAACAGACAATATGGCAACCAGAACAATTATTATCACGGGAGAGAGAATAACTTCAGATGCAACGGTCCACTGTGCATTGATAATTCAGGGAGAAATTCTCCACCACTTAACCGACAAGAAAGAAACTACAGAATCTACTGACATGACGACAGACGATATGATCGTAACGACAGAGCTGAATTGCATCAGAACTGGCGAGATTTAAACAGGGCTGGGCCCTCTGGGCAAGGTGAATTTGTAGAAGTTAGACCTCCAAATCCCAATAACGATGCGCACCAACAAAGAAACAGACAATGACTCGCACCGCAGGCAGCCACATGCGCCGGCTGGCTCAGAGAAAAATAACATAGACGCTAACATTGAGATAAATTCCAGTATTCTTTACCGACGTATACCACATGATAATTGCGTCGAAGTTGAAACACTGCGTACTAGGAAGAGTAAAGGTTTACACCACATTTCACATGTAAAACCATTTATTGAGAGATAATCTGCTTTTTAACTTAGTCTTTGCTATAAAATTTTTTCACTTCATGTTACTAGTACTCTTTGTCACACTTAGAAACCTCACATGCAACTATGTTTTAAAATTAACTATCCAGTCTAGAACCTAGGGAACATATTTAGACAATAATTACGAATGCATTGTTATAGTGAACAGACGTCACAGTGTTATTGTGTGTGTACATTCTTGCTTGTTAGTTGCACGATTACGTAACGACTATAAGGCTTACATACTTAGAACATTTACCAGTACTGTTAATGAGATTTTAATGCAACATTTTGGTTTAATTGAAAATACATTCTGGATTTAAAGTACTTTCTGTGAGATACCAGATGACACAGTGGTTAGTTTATGTGACAGCTACACGATTTTATCATGACGCTACTAATGAGTGACAATATACAATGTTGCTTTTGCAGTGTTTCCGTTTTATTTCTGCACAGTTTTTCTGTATTATTCTGGAAAGTAACACATGTTTTAGTAGTAACTTTTGTGGTATAGCTACAATGAGACAGCCTTTTTCATAGCACAACAATACGTTACATTATAGTACTTTCTTGATCACAGTAAGGTACGTAATAACTACGGTATCCATATGCAAAGGATTTCACTTTCGTTTATGATGAGGTAAGTGTATCGACTTCAGCAGAACTTTGCTTACAGAAGACGATAACTACGACACTTCTACAGAATTATCGTACAGCAAGACGCACATTTAGCGCTACAGGACATGCATTTGAGAGATTAATTTTGTACTTAAGCCATTTATTTTTCAAGATTTTTGAATTACAAAGAAAGTTTTCCATGATACATTTCATTCCATTGCTGTAATCTGTAACACCTGAGGGTATAATTACATTAATCCTCAGGGGGTACACGCCTACTTTGTATACCATGTGTTTGGCAAGCACAAGGAGCCCTAGCTAATATGGTATTTGCTTATACAACTTTACACATCAGTACCATATTTCTCTAACACACAAATTACACAGCTACCTGATCATTTAACTGAGAGATAAACATTTTTTTTACTACATCAGTGACAGATATTTATGCAATTACACAGTTGGATAACTTCACACTTATGAAATTGTATTTTGTCTGTACTTTGTGAAATGGTCATATTTTTTCGGAACCATTGTGATACTATGAGAGCTCTGAATGATGTATTTGGTATGGGATCATGATTTTTAAAGTACGTTTGAGGCAGATGACACTTTTGACATGAGCAGAGAATTTTTTTTAGGTTTTGAAGTTATTGGAGGAAGCTACGACGATTTTGAGAGTTGACTGAGGTGTTATGATGTTATTGTTACGATGACTATGTGTATTATGCTGTTGTGGTATGTTTATGATCAATAAGCTGATGCTGTATGAGTTATTTGATTATCTTATGTATCTGTTATGATGAAATATTGAAGAAGTGTCAACGAATAAGGTAAGGAATAATGAGTAGTGGTTAGGGACTCTGGTTTGTGGAAAAGGATGTTGGAAACCAAGAATCGTACTTTAAGAGTTATGAAATGTGTGTAAATGCGCAAATGTATCGCAATGCCGACGAAAACTTTTTGAACACTGTTATATTCATAGGATTTTGTTTCTACACATTTACAACACAAATTCTCGACCGGTGAATTTTTTATATGAGACTGTCACTGTAGTGCAAACTGGTGTCGTAAATATTTCGGTAGGAAAGCCAAGTGACCTTGACGCAATGCATCTTGAGCGGCCAGCTGTGTCAGACGCCTGGAGAAAAAGCCATTAGTGTGTGCCTTTTCAGAGGCACATTTAAAAAAAAGGGGGAGGCCATTATCCTCGCTATTGACATTTCTTTGTAGAATGCATCGCAAATACGATACACTCAAACTTTAAAACATGTGATAACACTGTGGAACTCTTAATTTATGATATTTACTAAAATGCCTAATGAAACAATGAGAAACATTTCACAGCTATTGTCTTGCTATTTGAGAGATATGCCATATGGCTTGCTTTATGTATTTATTTACTCATTTTGTTTAATATCTAGTTTCTAGCTGCACTGCAGCATTGGTTAAAATAAAATTTAATAGATGTACTAATATAAATATTTTATGCCTACAGATCCAGTCAATAATTTTATGATTTATTCAAAAAAACGAAGGAGCATAAAAACACATTTCCCTTCACATGAATTGCATACGGAATTTTCTTTTCAACTACTTGGTAATTTTTTTGGTAGAATAACTTCTTGTGGTACACCACTTTAATGACATAGATATTAAGATGTGAATATACATTTCCCTTATCTGCGTTGTTGTCTTTAGTGTAATATTTTTTTCTGCTTGAGCTATGTCATGTTTAGATATAAGTTATTTCATTTCAGATGTTTAGACATTATTTATTCTGTTCTGTTTTAATGCTCATGTGTGAAGTTGATGTTTCGAAAGTTATTCTGATCTTTTATGTATGTACTCATGTGATAATTCCTGTAACACTGATGTATATGTCTATTTCTATTCTTTTGTAAAGCCTGTTTTACTACAAATGTTATCTGTATTGTAATGTTCTTTTATGATGTATTTTGTACCTTTGTTATTGTATTATTATGTTATAAAATTGTAATTGACACCAGTTCATCAAATTAAGTAACTTGTAAGTTACATTTCACTGCACACGTTTCTGTTGGTCATAGTATATGGATAATATGTGAGAAGTAGGGACTGTTAGTGTTTGCACATGTGTTAATAATTCGACAAGGGACTGGATAACAGCATTGCTGGTTCTAAGGACAATTTCAAAAACTTTGTGAGAGCACAAGTGGTGGTTTATGGACTTGCTATATTGTCCACAAGACTCTTCGATTGTGAATGCGCACCTGCACAGTTGCAACAGATGGCTGCTGGCCGTCTCTACAAGGACTGTAGTGGGTCTGCACCTCTGGTGGCCCACCAATACCGTAATCTCTACCAGGACTACAGTGGGTCTACTCTGTGATGACCTACGTACCAATATTCTTCAAAACTTCGACTGACTCTGCGGTGGGTTTGCTCTGTTGTGGCCCATTACCTGTCTGCATGTCAAGAGTCAGCAATGTCTTTTCGTTGGAAGGACAACACTACTTCTTCAAGACTGCACGGAAATCCACTACTTCCGTGTGCATTTTCTTCTACTGCTCACACTTTAAGAAAGGAACGGCAGTTTTACTGTGATGAATGATCAGGACTGTCTGTATGGACTGTGAGAAAATTTTAGCTTTTGACCAACATTGTATCAATAAGTGTGTTCATTTGATTTCTTTGTTATTGTAATTATGAAAAATTTTATCAAATCATTATTGGCCATTGCCCAAAACAATTTGTAAAATTTTTTGTGGGAAGCATGGGGGCTATGTAAGTAGGCTGTTTATGTTTTCTTATTGACAACGTTACGTAGCGCTCTGTATGAAAATCACTGACTGTGCTGTGTGCAGTCTGTGGCTAGTTTGCATTGTTGTCTGCCATTGTAGTGTTGGGCAGCGGCAGCTGGATGTTAACAGCGCGTAGCATTGCGCAGTTGGAGGTGAGCCGCCAGCAGTGGTGGATGTGGGGAGAGAGATGGCGGAGTTTTGAAATTTGTAATACTGGATATCATGAACTGCTATGTATATTATGATTTTTCAATACTATTAAGGTAAATACATTGTTTGTTCTCTATCAAAATCTTTCATTTGCTAACTATGCCTATCAGTAGTTAGTGCCTTCAGTAGTTTGAATCTTATATTTAGCTGGCAGTAGTGGCGCTCGCTGTATTGCAGTAGTTCGAGTAACGAAGATTTTTGTGGGGTAAGTGATTTGTGAAAGGTATAGGTTAATGTTAGTCTGGGCCACTCTTTTGTAGGGATTATTGAAAGTCAGATTGCGTTGCGCTAAAAATATTGTGTGTCAGTTTAAGCACAGTCATGTATAATTGTTCAAAAGGGGACGTTTCAAAGGACCACGAAGATAAGATACGAGAAATTTGCTTTCGTAAGGAGGCATATGGATAGTCATTTTTTCCCCTCACTCTATTTGCGAGTGGATTAGGAAAGGAAATCAGTAGTAGTGGTACAGGGCACCCTCCGCCGCGCACCGTCCTATTGCTTGCATAGTATACATATATATGTAGACGTAAATCTAGTCTACCTTTTAAGGCACACAAAACTCACAGAAAAAAAAGAGACGGAACGTCTACTGCTGATTATCTCTCGGTATTAGCTCCTGATTTTCCAGTGCAGGCACTTCGGGGGACGTATGTGAGAGGTTGTAGTATGTTTACCCACAACACTTAGAAGAAGAGGTATAGAGCTCACCTCGCAACTGTTCATCACGATCTCCCACTCTTCGATATATACCATTTGAATCCAGCTGATTTCGACGAGTAAGAGATGTTCCCCCACCAAAGTCACAGATCCCTGCTAATTCTCTAAAAATACCAACAAGTACAGCCAGCACTGTTCCATAAGAAGGCTGTCTAATCCTCCACTCGTCACTGATTATGTAGAGAGTTATCTCAACGAGAAAACTTACAGAGTACACGCAGACTGCAGAAAGAAATCAGAAGCATGACACCAACAATTCATCGATATCGAACGATTGTCTACAAATATCCTCCTGCTCATGTCCTAATATCCTTTATCGTATTTCTAACATTACTACTATAGAAATGCGACAGTGTAACGGTGTCAGAGTCTTCGTTGATAGCATAGCGTTTTGTGAGAAATCATCATGTTTTCTTCAAACGAAGCATACCTCCGTAAGGCCAATCTAACAGTAACAGAGCTTTCAATATGTTATGCTTTTTATTATTTACATCGGTGCAACAGCTTCACACCTCCAAGCATAATTCTGATCTGCAAGACTAGGGGGAGATTCAGGACTTAATCACAGCATTGCTTTTTTTTTTTTTACCCCCCACATGCCGCTTGATAGTGGACTGAGAATGACACTGTATTCCATCTAGCACAGAGCATATCCACCTGGGTATTATGCATATTCATAGGCATAGTTATTTATTTAGAAGCAAACCCAGTACATACACGCTTATCCACCTATCGTACGTCGAGAGCCAATAAACAAACAAGTACATGCCAGACCAAATCAATGTCAATGTTTCTCCAGCAACAGCAGTCATCTTAGTACCTCTTACATCTCTATCCGAATTGTAGTGCTACAGCCTCTAGGTGACATACCGACGGGATTTGCGCTCACTCGCACCTTAGTAGGTGGGGCACACCCCGTATTAAAAATACATGCAGATGAGTTTGAGCCTGACATATTCTTCTGGTTTAGCTCATCGACTTTTCGGATTCTTAGTGTTTGGATTGCTTGCCTTAAGATTTCAGCAAAACATTCTACTTCAGTTTGCTCCAGATGCTTACTGCTAGGCATTTGGGGCAGTTAACGCTCCCGAATACATTGTATAAGATTTCTGTTCCTACTAATGTGCACTAGATTAGTTACATTCAGGTCAACTACCAACTCCACCATATGCCTGCTTGCAGACAACTCCACTGCCTACGATTATTCCACATCTAAAACAAATACACTGCAAGCGGCTATACAGAGCATAGTGCCGGGTACCTCACACCAGTATTATAGATTACCTATCAATCCCATTCTCACAGGCAGATAAAAATTGCATGTATGCTTCCATACACACCCTAATCCATCCCCATGTTTCCACGAGAAATACGTCGTCTTTCCCAGATATTTTTTTCTGTCGCATTCGAATGGAGTATGTCAACCTGTACGATCCTAGCAACATCCACATGAAGCTTTCGCTTCACGGATCCGTCACGTAAAACGAATGGATGCGGAGTCATAGGATTGGAAGACAATAACTATGTACTGTCTAACTGTCGAATCGATGGTACAGTTAACCAATATGTATCACTGGTCAATGTCAGTGTCGGGAAAGCAGCTGATAATGACCATAAAGTCAGCGTTGAAATTGAGAGTGCCCTCACAGAGCATATTTATAAACCATCAAATCGTCGTAAACATACATGGTCTGCAGGAAGCAGTATGTCCTGCAATTGAGCGGGAGTAGATGTCTAGTTTTGTTTTGCTTAAGGTAGTGGGAGCATTGAGATGAAGATGCGCTGTTAGTGATTTCGGTCACTCAGTCACTCTAAGATCAACGAAAGTTCATTGCAAGATAGTATATCTACTCCAATAGGTTTTGTAGGTAATAAATGTGAAAATCAAAGCAAGCAAAAAACAATTATTTACAAAATACTGTCACATAGTTTCCAAATGTCAGTCAGTGCTATTTAATTACTGCGATGCCATGTGTGATATTCCCTCCCACTATTAACAGATATTTCACTAAAACTAGAGACCTCGGTGCCATATACACTCCTGGAAATGGAAAAAAGAACACATTGACACCGGTGTGTCAGACCCACCATACTTGCTCCGGACACTGCGAGTGGGCTGTACAAGCAATGATCACACGCACGGCACAGCGGACACACCAGCAACCGCGGTGTTGGCCGTCGAATGGCGCTAGCTGCGCAGCATTTGTGCACCGCCGCCGTCAGTGTCAGCCAGTTTGCCGTGGCATACGGAGCTCCATCGCAGTCTTTAACACTGGTAGCATGCCGCAACAGCGTGGACGTGAACCGTATGTGCAGTTGACGGACTTTGAGCGAGGGCGTATAGTGGGCATGCGGGAGGCCGGGTGGACGTACCGCCGAATTGCTCAACACGTGGGGCGTGAGGTCTCCACAGTACATCGATGTTGTCGCCAGTGGTCGGCGGAAGGTACACGTGCCCGTCGACCTGGGACCGGACCGCAGCGACGCACGGATGCACGCCAAGACCGTAGGATCCTACGCAGTGCCGTAGGGGACCGCACCGCCACTTCCCAGCAAATTAGGGACACTGTTGCTCCTGGGGTATCGGCGAGGACCATTCGCAACCGTCTCCATGAAGCTGGGCTACGGTCCCGCACACCGTTAGGCCGTCTTCCGCTCACGCCCCAACATCGTGCAGCCCGCCTCCAGTGGTGTCGCGACAGGCGTGAATGGAGGGACGAATGGAGACGTGTCGTCTTCAGCAATGAGAGTCGCTTCTGCCTTGGTGCCAATGATGGTCGTATGCGTGTTTGGCGCCGTGCAGGTGAGCGCCACAATCAGGACTGCATACGACCGAGGCACACAGGGCCAACAACCGGCATCATGGTGTGGGGAGCGATCTCCTACACTGGCCGTACACCACTGGTGATCGTCGAGGGGACACTGAATAGTGCACGGTACATCCAAACCGTCATCGAACCCATCGTTCTACCATTCCTAGACCGGCAAGGGAACTTGCTGTTCCAACAGGACAATGCACGTCCGCATGTATCCCGTGCCACCCAACGTGCTCTAGAAGGTGTAAGTCAACTACCCTGGCCAGCAAGATCTCTGGATCTGTCCCCCATTGAACATGTTTGGGACTGGATGAAGCGTCGTCTCACACGGTCTGCACGTCCAGCACGAACGCTGGTCCAACTGAGGCGCCAGATGGAAATGGCATGGCAAGCCGTTCCACAGGACTACATCCAGCATCTCTACGATCGTCTCCATGGGAGAATAGCAGCCTGCATTGCTGCGAAAGGTGGATATACACTGTATTAGTGCCGACATTGTGCATGCTCTGTTGCCTGTGTCTATGTGCCTGTGGTTCTGTCAGTGTGATCATGTGATGTATCTGACCCCAGGAATGTGTCAATAAAGTTTCCCCTTCCTGGGACAATGAATTCACGGTGTTCTTATTTCAATTTCCAGGAGTGTATATCCACATAGATCACCTTCTGATTTCGAAATGTAATTTTCTTAGGAAGGGAAAAAATACTCAGAAATCCAGCGGTGCAATGAAATGAGATGTGTGTAACTTTATCTCCAAACGCCTCCCAGCACTTTTAAGTAAGGATCTGCTGTGCGTGGTTCACCCTCCCACTATTAACAAATGTTCGACTGAAACTAGAGTCTTCCATGTCATATACAGTACAGTCATATAGACTCCATCCTAATTTTGCAACGCAGTTTACCTACTAAAGGAAAGTGCCCAGTAACTCCACGATGCGTTGTAGGCTGTGTACGTACAGGAAGTTTCACAAATCACCTGACTGAAATTTGGATGAAACAAAAATGTAGCCAAATAAATGTCATAGTGAGACTTTCAGTCCCGTTACGACCTGTGTTTGGTCTGGCACATACAGGTGACAGAGGAACGCCCGCTATCATTTATGAGCATCGCAGGGAACAGAACGCCGGAGCAATTCCTGTGATCTGCCTTTTTGTTTACACAAAAGACAAAATGCTACTTCCCGTTAGATACAGAAATTTTAAGTGTATGTATGAATCTTGTTACAAAATTAACACGTTTGGACAGTCACTTCAAGCTCCAAAAAACTATAGAAATTAAGAATTTACAAACTATTCTTTTTGGAGGAAAGACATCCAAATTGAAAAATCCACGAGATGTACAAAAAGAATGGGAGTCACTAATAATGTAACAAAAGCTTGCCTAATCTATAGGTACGCTATCATTGTGGTATGGCATCGAAGCCAGATCAACGAAGGTAAAAGATATGAAAAGATTAACAGCCTGTGAAACGAAATTCTTGAGACGAACAGCTGGCTACACCAAATGGCATCGCAAAAGGAATGAACATCTATTGGACGAACTTGAGGAAACTTCTCGACGACACCTAACACTTGAACAGAAGAAGAATGTGATATACGAGGGGGAGTTGGAAAATAAGTTCCCCCTGTCGACAGTGGGCGGAGCTGTGTGATATGGACGAAAGACGACACGGCAGGTGAACGTGCACGTGCAAGACACCGATACACCATTGGGTAGAGGTCGACCGCGATCAAGTAGATAGCGCTGTCGCAGTGCCTGCGCAAAGCGGAGGCCAGCCGCTCAGTCTTTTCCCGGAGCTGTGGAGAGAAGGTGCGTTTTGGGGTCGTGGGCAAAGGCGGAAGTGAGAGCTGTTTTCCGCTATGAATGGGCACGTGAAGAATAAGGCACAGAAATTCAAAACCGCCTTGTTGAGGTCTATGGGTCAGGTGTAATGTCGAGGAAAATGGTGAGGAGATGGTGCCAGCAATTCAGTGATTGACGTAAGCAAGTGCAGGACATACCGAGTCCGGGACGGACGCGCACAGCCACTAAAGATGCAAATGTCAGGAAGGTGGATGACATGATTAAAGCGAACCGGCGTATCACCATCGATGGAGTAGCGGCAGAACTTGGAATCGAACATGAGCTAGCTCGCAAGATCATCCACGATATTCTTCGATACAAGAAGGTGTCAGCACGATGGGTGCCCTGCCAACTGACCCCGACATACATGGAACAACGCATGGCTTTCAACCTGGAACAGCTCGTGCGTTACCATGAATCTGGCAATGACCATTTCGGATTGTGATGGTGGATGAAACGTGGGAGCACCATTACACGCCCGAATTGAAGGCTGCATCCATGGAGTGGAAAAATCCGTCATCACCTGTCCGAAAGAAGTTCAAAAGCACTCCGTCTGCAGGTAAAGTGCTACTCACCGTTTTCTGGGACGCCAAAGGAGTTTTGCTGCTGGACTTTCTGGAGGATGCAACCATCAATGCTGCGCGGTACTGTGCCACTCTGTCGAAATTGAAAGAGGTGATTCGGAAAAAGCGGCCTGGCCTCCTCAGATCTGGCGTTCTGCTGTTGGATGACAATGCAAGACCACATACGGCGACGGTAACGCAACACCATATTACTACTCTTGGGTGGGAGCGCTTACACCATCCGCCTTACAGTCCGTCTATTTCCTGCTTTGAAGGAGACTCTCGGCGGAAGGCGCTTTGGCAGCAATGCTGACGTCAAACAAACCGTTCAACGCTTCTTCCTTATGCAACGCCCAGATTTTTTTCCTGGAAGGCTTTTTGAAGCTTATAAAGCGGTATGACAAATGTCTCAATGTACTTGGAAATTATGTGGAAAAATAAAGATATGTCTTATCTTTAATGTCTCATTCTCTTTTTTTCCTTTCACACACAGCTCTGACCACAGTCGACAGGGGAAAGCTATTTTCCAACTCCCCCACGTATATTCTCTTTGCCTTTCATTTTTAAAAACTCTTGTACACAGCTAGAAAAAAAGTTAGTACACCTGGAAAGGGGAAGTCGATTTTGATCCGATGACGGCATATGTCACCTGGGGGATAGTAGATGTGCTGATAATGTTTTCAGTGTCATCCATCAACAGATAGTCTAGTGGCATACCTACCCCAGCGCCGTCTGTGTCTTTAATACTGAACATAGCCAGAAGACTCAGTATGGGGCAAACGTGTGAAGCAAGCAGGAAACCATGCCACAGAGAAGCACTCGTGCTTCCTACAGCCAAACGAGCGAGTTTGAAAGGCCTTAAATTGAGGCCTCCCGAGTGGCGGGATGGTCCTTTCGGAGATCTGTCGAACGAGTTTTACGTGCTGCGTCAGTTGAGCAACGATCCGGGTATCAGTGGCCTAGAGAGCATTCTCACACCCACAGACGAGATTCTGGACGTCCATGCAGCACAGGAGCCAGCTAGGAT
The DNA here is from genome assembly GCF_021461385.2 of Schistocerca piceifrons. NCBI lineage: Eukaryota > Metazoa > Arthropoda > Insecta > Orthoptera > Acrididae > Schistocerca > Schistocerca piceifrons. The sequence continues at coordinate 324,742,270 of NC_060140.1, forward strand.
CGTCTTATCTCAAAGGCAACGGTGGCAGCTACAACAGCACAGATAAGAGGGCCTTTGAGACCAGACGTCTCAACACAAACTGTCGCGAACCGGTAATTAGCAGTGGGACTACACGCAGACACACTTCTAGCCCATCTTCTACTGATGCCACAGCATCGACGTGCACGGCTTGACTGGTGCCATCAGAGAATCAGTTGGAAGATGGAATGGCGCGCCGTGGTCGTCAGCGATGAAAACAGATTCTGCAAAGACTCAAGTTACGGTCGTTTGCGCATACGACGTAGATCTGGTGAGCACTGAGAATGCGTTCGTCCAAGACAAACTGGTCCCTCCCAAGCCTTATGGTCTGGGATGTGATGAGCTACAACTCTTGTCACCTTTGGTGTTTCTGGAGGAGGCGCTTATCAGCGCTCGGTATGCTGTAGTGTTTGCAACAGGAAGGCGATATGTAGTTCCAACAGGATAATGCTCGTCCACACACTGCCCGTGAAATTCAACTCGCTCTGCAAGACTTCATCAACTTCCCTGGCCAGCACGATCTCCGATGGAGCACTGTGGGATATGATGGGACGGGAAGTGACTCGTGCGACTCGTCAACCAACAAATCTTTCATAAGTACGTGAACAGGTCGAGCACACACGGCTCAACTATAAGAGGACAGTGATTGCCATGTACGATTGACTAGATGCCAGAGTCAGCACCTGCACTGCCACCCATGGAAACTGTACCACATACTAATACGGGTGTTTCAGCGTGGGTCGATAACTAGAATCGGAGACCACTTATGTTGTTGATATGTAAAAGTAACCGTTTCATGTACTCAACAATACAGGGTGTCCCAAAAAGAATGACCCGAGTTTAACGTGTAATAATATTGAGACAAATGTCACTAGGTAACTGGAACAGCGCTAGATGTAATCGGCATGGTGTAGAGCTTCAGAAAAAATGCGCTAGATGTCGCTACGACCGCTGACATGGAGCGTGCAGTCAGTCTCGCACAATATGGCGTCCGCGCAACAGAAGGCGTATTGTGTTATTGTATTTAGTCGTACTCAATCAGTGATCGCAGTTCAGCGGGCATTTCACATTCGATTTCGTGCTAATCTTTCCTCCGTTACCTCGTGACATTGATGAACTAAGAACCAGAATATCAGCTGCTGTAGCTTCAGTGACAGAAGACACCTTATGATCAGTTTGGGATGAATTCGGCTATCTGCTAGATGTCGTCCATGCAGCCAATGGAGGACATATTGAACATTTATGATTTATTTCTATAAACTTCTGTCTTTTCTGAGTAATTTAGTATGCAATTTGTTGGTGTTAAGCCATTCTTCCTAATAAATGATTCACTTTAAAATCGGGTCATTCTTTTTGGGATACCCTGCATATTGTGAGATAACTGGTAAGGTCGTCTTTAAGCCAAAAAAGTGAGCGGTTTTGCCAGCGTGCAGACAACATTATTACTTAATAAATTTCGAGTAGTTTATGTTCGATACTGTAAACCGACAAGTTATTGTTATGAAGGTGTTGAACGGTGCAAGAATTGTCTTGAAGGAAGGAGAAAAGTAATGACTGTAATTTCTGACAAAAACGTGAACCAAGGAGCTAGCACAGGACAGGCTGAAATCTGATCGCACCATACAGTTAGAAAAGTACTTATGTAAGTTATACTGTTTATAAATAAGCCCTAATTGCTTGTGAGAATTGTTTCAATGTGTTTTAGTGTTTACCAGATTTCTTATTCTATTCTTTTCCTTTTTATTTTTTTACCTCCATGTCATATTGTTTCTGTAAATATCAAACAGCCTTTACTACAGCAGAGAATACTGCGGCATCCTGGTCGTAGACAGAAGGCCGCTCCTTGTCTTCTATACAACTCATAGCTACCCCATTTATTAATGATTTCATTTGCAAATGCAATTTTTTTATTGCTCATTGTTAAAGGTCCCTTAGGTGATTATAAATTTCATACTGATTAAGTAAAGAAATCCGGGTTGTTCTTTTCCAAATAATGGAAGTCTTTGCGTGTGTATATATATCAGATTAAAATTGAAAGAATTGAAATATATTTAACTTATTTGTTTTTTTTTATCATCCCAGAACGCCCAAGCAAAGCGATATAGACAACTGAATCAAAATATATTTCTCAGTGTTGATCGCATGCTCCAACTCGATAATATCCATGAAAGGCTCTGATTTATATTTCTTAATTTTTTTGTAATATTCGTAATTATATTGATGAGGCTTTGAAACTACGAATTACATTCAGGAGACTTTCTACTTTTCGTGGCTGAACACTGCAGAAAGCCAACATTGATGGCAGCACGTAAAGTCTTAAGGTTCAAGCTACCCTTTTCTTGTATCCACGAAATTGATGGGGGAATGCTTCTTGTTTCAGCTTTTGTGTTTTCAGTGCGAACCGTTTAGCAGCGCTCCGTTGTCGCTGATGGACGGTAAGGTTAATTACATTGCTGACTCGACGCTCCAAGTTTTGTTTAACCGTAGTCCGTGTAATGAGATTCTTTAGCCAGCGGAACGCCGAAAGGGCGCCTTTATTTCAGATTTGTCACACAGCTGCGTGGCAAGCGCGCCACAGCGCAACACGCCGCCCTCGTCCTGTTTTGCGCTGCCAGCTGTTTTGCGCGTTGTAGCTCCCAGTACCTCCGCCGAACGGTCAGGAAAAAAATGAAATACTAACAAGGACGCCAGGACGGAGAGCATACCTCAGGAAGCGCCGTGCCGTCGAAAGTTTTGCAAACAAAATACACTAAAGTGCCAAAGACACTGGTATAGGCATGCCTATTCCAATACAGACGTATGTAAACAGGCAGAATACGGCGCTGCGGTCGGCAACGCCCATATAAGACAACAAGTGTCTGTCGCAGTTGTTAGATCGGTTACTGATGCTACAATGGCAGATTATCAAAATTTAAGTGAGTTTGAAGGTGGTGTTACAGTCGGCGCACGAGCGATGGGTCAAAGCATCTCCGGGTTGGCGATGAAGTGGGGATTTTCCCGTACGACCATTTCACGAGTGTGTAATTAGGCTGTTTAGGTTTTTATATCGGTAACGCCACGTAGCGCGTGTATGAAAATCACTGGCAGTGCTGTGTGCAGTCTGTGGCTGGTTGGCATTGTTGTAATATTCGCTGTTGTGGTGTTTGGCAATTGGATGTGAACAGCACGTAGCGTTGCGCAGTTGGAGGTGAGCCGCCAGCAGTGGTGGATGTGGGGAGTGATACGGCGGAGTTTTGAGAGCGGATGATCTGGACGTGTGTCCATTAGAGAGTAAATTTCTAACACTGGATGTCATGAACTGATATATATATTATGACTTTTGAACACTATTAAGGTAAATACATTGTTTGTTCTCTATCAAAATCTTTCATTTGCTAACTCTGCCTATCAGTAGTTAGTGACTTCAGTAGTTAGAATCTTTTCTTTAGCTGACAGGATTGGCGCTTGCTGTATTGCAGTAGTTCGAGTAACGAAGATTTTTGTGAGTAAGTGATTCATGAAAAGTATAGGTTATTGTTAGTAAGGGCCATTCTTTTGTAGAGATTATTGAAAGTCAGATTGCGTTACGCTAAAAATATTGTATGTCAGTTTAGTGTTGATCAGAATAAGTAAAGAGCGAAATGTTTGAGTACGTTCAGTTCTACTCAGCTGTTTGAAAATCAAATAACGTAGGGGGTTTATCAGCAAAGTAATTCATAAATTTTTCTAAGGGGATGTTTCAAGTGCACTATGAATCCGGTAAAGCATCAAATCTCCAACGTCGCTGCCACTGGAAAATGATTGTGCAAGAAGGGGACCAACGACAACTAAAAGGAGTCGTTCAACTTGACGGTTGCAACCCTTCCGCAAACTGCTGCAGATTACAATGCTGCGCCATCAACGAGTGTCAACGTGCGAACCATTCAAGGAAACGTCATCTATTTGGGCTTTCGGAGTCGATGACTCCACGACGCAGAGCTATATGCCTCGCCTGATCCCATCAACACCGACACTGGACTGTTGATGACTGGAAACACGTTGCCTGGTCGGACGAGTCTCTTTTAAAATTGTATCGAGCTGATGAACTTATATGGGTATGGAGACAACCTCATGAATCCATGGACTCTGCATGACAGGGCACTGTTCAAGCTGGTGGAGGCTCTGTAATGGTTTGGGGCGTGTGCAGTTGGGGTGATATGGAACCCCTGATAGTTAAATATACGAATCTGACAGCATCCTCTCTGATCACCTTCGTCCATTGATGTCCATTTGGATTCCGATGGACATGGGCAATTACAACAGTACAATGTGACACCGCACGCAATCAGAATTGCTGCGAGTGGCTTCGGGAACACTTTTCTGAGTTTAAACACTGCCGCTGGCCATGAAACTCACCAGAAATGAAAATTATTGTGCATATCTGGGATGCCTTGCAAAGTGCTATACAGAAGAGATCTCCACCCCGTTGTACTCTTACTCATTTAAGGACAGCCCTGCAGGATCCATGGGGTCAATTCCCTCCAGCACTACTTCAGACATTAGTCGAGTCCACGTCGTGTTGCGGCTCGCGGGGGTCCCTACACGGTATCAGACAGCTGTGCCAGTTTCTTTGGATCTTCAGAGTAGGTGGCCGCAACAAGTAACAGCGCCGAATTCCTGGCGTGGCACGTTTTTTTAGCGTTCCGTACTTCTGTAGGTAAAAGCGAAACGCTTACAAGATCTCCTTGATGTCCGGTAATCAGTCTTTCTGTCTGTATGTATGTACGTCCAACCGTTAAAAACCATTCTCGTCACGAACTGGTAGGCATATAAAATTGAAATGTATGTCACATACTAAGGTCAGCGGTCCCTAGGCGGTGCAAGAAATTGAAGCGTCTAAGTCAATGTAATCAAGAGATACGGCCGTTTTGTCATACATTTCAACACTCGCAAACTCACTCATCAAAACCTCTGGGTATTTCCCGTTGATCAAGAATCATAAAATTTGGCAAGAAGTCAGATTTCACAGTAGAAGTAAAGGGAAAAAATCGTAAAATTTTTAAGCTGTGACTACATCACATGGAAAAATTCAAGAAATTTGGCAAGAAGCGAGGTTTCACAGTACAATCAAAGGAAAAAAATCCGAAAATTGTTAGTTTATAATTACCTGAAAAGAAATTTTTTTTGTGTCATTTGGTGTCTGATTGTCTGTTCGTCCACCTGTTAAGATGTCTTTCTCACAGCAATAGGTAGACGTAGGCATAGTAGTAAATAAAAGATTCTAAGTCAATCCAATCAAACATACGGTCATTTATGTCACATATTTTCATACTCGTGAAATCACTCGACAAAACCTGTAGGGTACTTCCCGTTGACCTAGAACCATGAAATTTGACAAAAACCAAAGCTTCCCGGTTCGGAATGCAACCGGCCCAAAATGAGGTGTACTTGCCGTGTGTATGAATGGTGTGCGTCTCTCTTTTACTGATGAAGTCTGTGGCCGAAAGCTTTCTGTAAATGTCTTTTAATTGTGCCTGTCTGCAACTTGATGTGCTTCTTTACGGTAAGTAGCATTCTGACTTTTACTAAATTACCAGAAAGTTAGTTTTTTTTATATTCACAAATATCTCCAGATGAGAAATACACTACCGGCTATTAAAATTGCTACACCAAGAAGAAATGCAGATGATAAACGGGTATTCATTGGACAAATATATTTTACTAGAACTGAAATGTGATTAAATTTTCACGCAATTTTGGTGCATAGATCCTGAGAAATCAGCACCCACAAAAACCACCTCTGGCCGTAATAACGGCCTTGATACGCCTGGGCATTGATTCAACCAGAGATTGGATGGCGTGTACATGTACAGGTGCCCATGCGGCTTCGACACGATACCACATTTCATCAAGAGTAGTGACTAGGGTATTGTGACGAGCCAGTTGCTCGGTCACCATTGACCAGACGTTTTCAGTTGGTGAGACATCTGGAGAATGTGCTGGCCAGGGCAGCAGTCGAACATTTTCTGTATCCAGAAAGGCCCGTACAGGACGTGCAACATGTAATCGTGCATTATCCTACTGAAATATAGGGTTTCGCAGGGATCGAATGAAGGGTAGAGCCACGGGTCGTAACACATCTGAAATGTAAAGTCCGCTGTTCAAAGTGCCGTCAATGCAAACAAGGGACCTGTAATCAATGGGACCCCATACCGTGACGAATACACGCTTCCAATGTGCGTTCACTGCTATGTCGCCAAACACAGATGCGACCATCATGGTGCTGTAAACAGAACCTGGAATTATCAGAAAAAATGACGTTTTCCCATTCGTGCACCCAGATCCGTCGCGGAGTACACTATCGCAGGCGCTCCTGTCTGTGATGCAGCGTCAAGGGTATCTGCAGCCATGGTCTCCGAGCTGATAGTCCATGCTGCTGCAAACGTAGTCGAACTGTTTGCGCAGATGATTGTTATCTTGCAAATGTCCCCATCTGTTGACTCATGGATCGAGACGTGGCTGCACGATCCGTTATAGCCATGCGGATAAGATGCCTGTCATCTCGACTGCTAGTGATACGAGGCCGTTGGGATCCAGCACGGCGTTCCGAATTACACTCCTGAACCCACCGATTCCATATTCTGCTAGCAGTCATTGGATCTCGACCAACGCGAGCAGCAATGTCGCGATACGATAAACCGCAATCGTGATAGGCTACAATCCGATCTTTATCAAAGTCGGAAACGTGATGGTACGCATTTCTCCTCCTTACACGAGGCATCACAACAACGTTTCACCAGGCAACGAAGGTCAACTGCTATTTGTGCATGACAAATTGGTTGGAAACTTTCCTCATGTCAGCACGTTGCAGGTATCGCCACCCGTGCCAACCCTGTGTGAAGGCTCTGAAAAGCTTATCATTTGCATATCACAGCATCTTCTTCCTGTCGGTTAAATTTCGAGTCCGTAACACGTCATCTTCATGGTGTAGCAATTTTAATGGTCAGTAGTGTGTCTAGTTTAGGTACGAAAATTAATCGAAGTCTGGTCAAAGTTACTGGAATCGAACATTTCATTTAAAATGCGGAAGTTCCGAGGAGACAAGGTTCAGTATATTAGACGTCAGCATCAGTTTACGATTAATCTGTGGGCTTGAATTGTAGGTGACTGTCTGGTCAGGTCATACGTTCTTACATGTAGTACCTAAGGTTACTTTATTGAGAAAACCCTCCGAGACCTACTGGAAGATGTGCCACTGCAAATGAAACATGTGGCTTCTTCTCCCATTACTTTTCAGAGTCGGTATTCGCTAGGCACTGGTTGGTGTCTATCTTGACAGACGGACAGGTAGAGAAGCACCAGTTCCATGGCCTGCACGTTGCCCTAACGTCTTTACTATCTCTGGAGACACATATTAAACAATTGGTCTATTAATCAGGCCATCAGTTCGCAGAAAGGCTTCATCGACATGTCATGGAAACCTACCATTCTAAACCATCAGCGAGTATTGTTAAGGGTGCGACAATCCACGATTCGATGAGTGCATGATTGTTTAGAAGCAAAAGGAGAACATTATGGGTTTATGTGTTCATTAGCTCCAATCAACTAAGTAGTAAACTTTGCTTACTTTGTTTAGAAGCAAAAGGAGAACATTATGGGTTTATGTGTTCATTAGCTCCAATAAACTAAGTAGTAAACTTTCTATAATTACTCTAAAATAAAGGATTTTCGGTCATATGTTTAGTGAACTTTTTTCTTGTTTTTGTGTAAGGAACTTGTGCTCGAGATTTCTTAAAGTATAAAGAGTTTGTCTCTGTACCCTACAAAATAATAAATGGAGTAAATATTTAAATAGACAGGTAAACGCCGTTAGATTATTAAATGAAACAATAAAAGTAGGAGACGAGTGTTAGGGCGGGAAAATGACTGATAATGGACGAAGTAGAAAGGAGATAAAATGAAGACTGCTACAGCAAGGTAAGAATTTCTGAAAAAGATAAATTTATTACTATTTAATATAAATTCACAATTACGAAGTCTTTTCTCAAGGTATTTCTCTGTAGTGTAGCCTTGTTCGGAAGCTAAACGTGGAGTGTAAGCCATTCAGATAAGAGTATAAGCTTTTGAAAGAGCTGATACTTCCTGGAAGACGATAGAACACAGTGGCTCATCATGCGATTTAACACCAGTAGGCTTCCTCAGGCAGCGATATGAAGTGACTCGTGTTTATGTCACCGAACCCACAACGCCAGATGGCTTTAAACAACGCGTAGAGGAAGTTTGTCGGTCTGTGCAACAGCAACCGAATATCTCGTCTGCTAGTCGTTTAAGTGGCACTTTGAGCTGTGCATTCAGGAAAATGCCAACTCTTTTGAACACTTCACAATGTTTCTCCTGCAGAGCATCCATCTGAACAAAGCCAGTTATGTACAACATATTGCATCCACCCATAAAACTTTGAACGTTTCTAGCACTCTAATTAAAACCGATAGACATCTGATTGTAATTGATTTGTACACAGTAGCAGATGTAGAAAATCGTGGTTCTATTTCATACGTGCATTACTCGCAGCGGAATCGCAGAGAATGGTGTTTATACCTTGGGCTGTACCGAAGGGGTGGCGAGAAAGGCATAGGCACTTACGGGCGCAGAAGTTAAATGAAATGATGGTTTAACAATAATGCGGGAGAGGTGCACTGTCTGATCAAAAGTATCCGGACACCTATTTATGTTCATATATATGGGAGCGTCCACTCTTCGCTTGAACTTTCAATGAGTGTCTGATTCTCCTCAAGAGCTGAAACCAGGGAGGGTAGTTACGTTGGACGCTTCGATCTGGAGCGAAATCGATGTTCTAGATCATCCAAAAGGCGTTATATTGGGTTTATATCGGAACTCTGGGCAGGTCAGTCTATTTCAGGAGTAACGGTTAAATGAGATGATTCGATACCGCTGTCAGGAACTTGAAGATTTGCATGTTTGCCACGATCAACTGTACAAATGTATTATTTACTTACTGCCGGTTTCGATCGAATCTGTACGTTAGAATCGCTCATCTATCTAACGTACAACTTCTTTCCTTCCTCTGTAGATGGTCGCTGCTACCGACACTGGTAGAAAATAAAATATAATGAATTTGTACAACTGATGGGAGGCGTTCAGTTCTTTATTTCAATGTTACTGTCCACAAATCAGTGACTGACTATGCTGCTTCATAACAGGGTGAACGTCCATACAAAAATCCACTATCTCCGAAATGTTCCTTTAGTGTACCCAGTGTAGAATGCTTCAAAATGTATTCATATCTTTAAAAATTTAGCTTTTTCTGAAATGCAATGAGGGGACACCTTTTAACCGAACTGCCACAGTGTACTAAGTGATTCATCATTCCAAATCACTCGCTTCCTGTTATCCACGAAGACAACAAAAGTCATGGGATGCCTCCCAATATCGTGTCGGATCTCCTTTTATTCGGCATGGTGCAGCAGATCGACGTGCCATGGACTCAAAAAATCGTTGGTAACCCCCTGCAAAGCCATGTTGCCTCTATAGCCGTCCATAATTGTGAAAGTGTTGCCGGGGCAGGATTTTGTGCATTCGATGGGATTCATGTCGGACGATTTGGGTGGCCAAATCATTCGCTCAAAATCGCCAATAACTGTGGCACGGTGACAAGACTTCGTTGTTTGGGAACATCACGTCCTTGAATGGCCGTAAACGGTATCCGAGTAGCGCTGAACATAGCTATTTCCAGTGAATGATCGGTTCAGTCGGACTAGACAATCCAGTCCACTCCATGCGAACCCAGCCCGCATCACGAGGCACGAGGCCTTGTTGACAAATTGGTTCCATGGCTTCATGAGGTCTGCTCTATACTCAAACATTACTATCACCTCTAACCAACTTAAATCTGGATTCATCTGCCCAGGCCACGGTTTTCCAGTCGTCTAGGGTCCAACCGATGTGATCACGAGCCCCGGAGAGGGGCTGCATAAGAAGCCGTGCTGCAAGCAAACACACTCTGTTGGTCGTCTGCTGCAATAGGCTATTAATTACAGATTTCGACACTGTCCTACTGCCGTTCGTCGTACGTCCCACACTGATTTCTGCGGTTATTTCAAGCAATTTTGCTTGTCTGTTAGCATTGACAGCTCTACGCAAATGCCGCCGCTCTTGGTCAAGTGAAGACCGCACTGCAGTTCCTTCTCGAAATCCTCGCACAAACGAAAAAATGGCTGGCATCGAAATAAGTGTCCAAGGAATAGAAAAGCAACTGGAATCACTCAACAGAGGAAAGTCCACTGGACCTGAGGGGATACCAATTCGATTCTACACAGAGTACGCGAAAGAACTTGCCCCCCTTCTAACAGCCGTGTACCGGAAGTCTCTAGAGGAACGGAAGGTTCCAAATGATTGGAAAAGAGCACAGGTAGTCCCACTCTTCAAAAAGGGTCGTCGAGCAGATGCGCAAAACTTTTTTTTGTCATCAGTCTACTCACTGGTTTGATGCGGCCCGCCACGAATTCCTTTCCTGTGCTAACCTCTTCATCTCAGAGTAGCACTTGCAACCAACGTCCTCAATTATTTGCTTGACGTATTCCAATCTCTGTCTTCCTCTACAGTTTTTGCCCTCTACAGCTCCCTTTAGTACCATGGAAGTCATTCCCTCATGTCTTAGCACATGTCCTATCATCCTGTCCGTTCTCCTTATCAGTGTTTTCCACATATTCCTTTCCTCTCCGATTCTGTGTAGAATCTCCTCATTCCTTACCTTATCAGTCCAACTTATTTTTCAACATTCGTCTATAGCACCACATCTCAAATGCTTCGATCCTCTTCTGTTCCGGTTTTCCCACAGTCCATGTTTCACTACCATACAATGCTGTACTCCAGACGTACATCCTCAGAAATTTCTTCCTCAAATTAAGGCCGGTATTTGATATTAGTAGACTTCTCTTGGCCAGAAATGCCTTTTTTGCCATATCGAGTCTGCTTTTGATGTCCTCCTTGCTCCGTCCGTCATTGGTTATTTTACTGCCTAGGTAGCAGAATTCCTTAACTTCATTGACTTCGTGACCATCAATCCTGATGTTAAGTTTCTCGCTGTTCTCATTTCTACTACTTCTCATTACCTTCGTCTTTCTCCGATTTACTCTCAAACCATACTGTGTACTCATTAGACTGTTCATTCCGTTCAGCAGATCATTTAATTCTTCTTCACTTTCACTCAGGATAGCAATGTCATCGGCGAATCGTATCATTGATATCCTTTCACCTTGTATTTTAATTCCACTCCTGAACCTTTCTTTTATTTCCATCATTGCTTCCTCGATGTACAGATTGAAGAGTAGGGGCGAAAGGCTACAGCCTTGTCTTACACCCTTCTTAATACGAGCACTTAGTTCTTGATCGTCCAATCTTATTATTCCCTCTTGGTTGTTGCACATATTGTATATGACCCGTCTCTCCCTATAGGTTACCCCTACTTTTTTCAGAATCTCGAACAGCTTGCACCATTTTATATTGTCGAACGCTTTTTCCAGGTCGACAAATCCTATGAAAGTGTCCTGATTTTTCTTTAGCCTTGCTTCCATTATTAACCGTAACGTCAGAATTGCCTCTCTCGTCCCTTTACTTTTCCTAAAGCCAAACTGATCGTCACCTAGCGCATTCTCAATTTTCTTTTCCATTCTTCTGTATATTATTCTTGTAAGCAGCTTCGATGCATGAGCTGTTAAACTGATTGTGCGATAATTCTCGCACTTGTCAGCTCTTGCCGTCTTCGGAATTGTGTGGATGATGCTTTTCCGAAAGTCAGATGGTATGTCGCCAGACTCATATATTCTACACGCCAGCGTGAATAGTCGTTTTGTTGCCACTTCCCCCAATGATTTTAGAAATTCTGATCGAATGTTATCTATCCCGTCTGCCTTATTTGACCGTAAGTCCTCCAAAGCTCTTTTAAATTCCGATTCTGATAGTGGATCCCCTATCTCTTCTAAATCGACTCGTGTTTCTTCTTCTATCACATCAGACAAATCTTCACCCTCATAGTGGCTTTCAATGTTTTCTTTCCACCTATCTGCTCTCTGTTCTGCATTTAACAGTGGAATTCCCGTTGCACTCTTAATGTTACCACCGTTGCTTTTAATGTCACCAAAGGTTGTTTTGACTTTCCTGTATGCTGAGTCTGTCCTTCCGACAATCATATCTTTTTCGATGTCTTCACATTTTTCCTGCAGCCATTTCGTCTTAGCTTCCCTGCACTTCCTATTTATTTCATTCCTCAGCGACTTGTATTCCTGTATTCCTGATTTTCCCGGAACATGTTTGTACTTCCTCCTTTCATCAATCAACTGAAATATTTATTCTGTTACCCATGGTTTCTTCGCAGCTACCTTCTTTGTACCTATGTTTTCCTTCCCAACTTCTGTGATGGCCCTTTTTAGAGATGTCCATCCCTCTTCAACTGTACTGCCTACTGCGCTATTCCTTATTGCTGTATCTATAGCGTTAGAGAACTTCAAACGTATCTCGTCATTCCTTAGTACTTCCGTATCCCACTTCTTTGCGTATTGATTCTTCCTGACTAATGTCTTGAACTTCAGCCTACTCTTCATCACTACTATATTGTGATCTGAGTCTATATCTGCTCCTGGGTACGCCTTACAATCCAGTATCTGATTTCGGAATCTCTGTCTGACCATGATGTAATCTAATTGAAATCTTCCCGTATCTTCCGGCCTTTTCCACGTATACCTCCTCCTCTTGTGATTCTTGAACAGGGTATTCGCTATTACTAGCTGAAACTTGTTACAGAACTCAATTAGTCTTTCTCCTCTTTCATTCCTTGTCCCAAGCCCATATTCTCCTGTAACCTTTTCTTCTACTCCTTCCCCTACAACTGCATTCCAGTCGCCCATGACTATTAGATTTTCGTCCCCCTTTACATACTGCATTACCCTTTCAATATCCTCATACACTTTCTCTATCTGTTCATCTTCAGCTTGCGACGTCGGCATGTGTACCTGAACTATCGTTGTCGGTATTGGTCTGCTGTCGATTCTGATTAGAACAACCCGGTCACTGAACTGTTCACAGTAACTCACCCTCTGCCCTACCTTCCTATTCATAACGAATCCTACACCTGTTATACCATTTTCTGCTGCTGCTGATATTACCCGATACTCATCTGACCAGAAATCCTTGTCTTCCTTCCACTTCATGTCACTGACCCCTACTATATCTAGATTGAGCCTTTGCATTTCCCTTTACAGATTTTCTAGTTTCCCTACCACGTTCAAGCTTCTGACATTCCACGCCACGACTCTTAGAACGTTATCCTTTCGTTGATTATTCAATCTTTTTCCCATGGTAACCTCCCCCTTGGCAGTCCCCTCCCGGAGATCCGAATGGGGGACTATTCCGGAATCTTTTGCCAATGGAGAGATCATCATGACACTTCAATTACAGGCCACATGTCCTGTGGAAACACGTTACGTGTCTTTAATGCAGTGGTTTCCATTGCCTTCTGCATCCTCATGTCGTTGATCATTGCTGATTCTTCCGCCTTTAGGGGCAATTTCCCACCCCTAGGACAAGAGAGTGACCTGAACTTCTATCCGCTCCTCCGCCCTCTTTGACAAGGCCGTTGGTAGATTGAGGCTGACTTCTTATGCCGGAAGTCTTCGGTAGCCAATGCTGATTATTTATCAAAATTTAGGCAGTGGCAAGGATCGAACCTGGGACCGAAGACGTTTTGATTATGAATCAAAGACGCTACCCCTAGACCTATATGTGTGACATCGATCTGTTGTAGAATTTTAGAACATGTTTTTTGCTCTCGTATCATGTCATTTCTGGAAACCCAGAATCTACTCTGTACGAATGAACATGGATTCCGGAAACAGCAATCGTGTGAGACCTAATTCACTTTATTTGTTCATGAGACCCGGAAAATATTAGATACAGGCTCCCAGGTAGATACTATTTTTCTTGACTTCCGGAAGGCGTTCGGTACAGTTCCGCACTGTCGCCTGATAATGTAAGAGCCTACGGAATATCAGACCAGCTGTGTGGCTGGATTGAAGAGTTTTTAGTAAACAGAACACAGCATGTTGTTCTCAATGGAGAGACGTCTACAGACGTTAAAGTAACTTCTGGCGTGCCACAGGGGAGTGTTATGGGACCATTGCTTTTCACAATATATATAAATGACCTAGCAGATAGTGTCGGAAGTCCCATGCGGGTTTTCGCGGATGATGCTGTAGTATGCAGAGAAGTTGCAGCATTAGAAAATTGCAGCGAAATACAGAAAGATCTACAGCGGATAGGCACTTGGTGCAGGGAGTGGCAACTGACCCTTAACATAGACAAATGTAATGTATTGCGAATACATAGAAAGAAGGATCCTTTACTGTGTGATTATATGATAGCGGAACAAACACTGGTAGCACCTACTTCTGTAAAATATCTGGGAGTATGCATGTGGAACGATTGGAAGTGGAATGGTCATATAAAATTAATTGTTAGTAAGGCGGGTGCCACGTTGAGATTCATTAGGAGAGTCCTTAGAAATGTAGTCCATCAACAAAGGAGCTGGCTTACAAAACACTCGTTCGACCTATACTTGTGCATTGCGCATCAGTGTGGGATCCGTACCAGGTCGGGTTGACAGAGGATATAGAAAAGATCCAAAGAAGAGCGGCGCGTTTCGTCACAGGGTTATTTGGTAAGCGTGATAGCGTTACAGAGACGTTTAGCAAACTCAAGTGGCAGACTCTGCAAGAGAGGCGCTCTGCATCGCGGTGTAGCTTGCTGTCCAGGTTTCGAGAGGGTGCGTTTCTGGATGAGGTACCGAATATATTGCTTCCCCCTACTTATACCTACCCAGGAGATCACGAATGTAAAATCAGAGAGATTCGAGCGCGCATGGAGGCTTTCTGGCAGTCGTTCTTCCCGCGAACCATACGCGACTGGAACAGGAAAGGGAGGTGAAGACAGTGGTACGTAAAGTGCCCTCCGCCACACACCGTTGGGTGGCTTGCGGAGTATAAATGTAGATGTAGATTTAGATGTAGAGGACCGTCGGCCATTGCTTGGTCCGTGGTGCCTGACATTTCGTATTCTTGGCACTATGGATCTCAGAGAAATGAATTCCCTAACTATTTCTGAAATGGAATGTCCCATGTCTCTAGCTCCAGCTGTCATTCCGCGCTCAGAGTCTGTTAATTTCCGTCGTGCGGCTATAATCACGTCGGAAACGTTTTCACATGAATCGCCTGAGTACAAATGACACCTCCGACAATGCACTGCCCTTTTATACCTGGCGTATACGATACTACCGCCATCCGCATATGTGCCTATCGCTATCCCATGACTTTTGGCACCTTAGCGTAGAGTGAGAACACTATACATCCCGACTCCTTTTATACTGGCGATCAGTCTCTCGTGCATGTAGTGCTCAGTTCCGCATTACAGAGGTATGTCCGTATGCTTTAAAAGAAACAGAATACGTGAACTCTCCAGCCGCTTGTGTTCTTTTCTGCTGCCAATGAGAAGAAAGACTTTCCTGAGCCAATTACTGTGAGTGAATGCTTGTCAGAGAGTCATTTAATCCAAATAGAATCATAAAGGGCCGACTAATATCGCTAAAACGGTTCTCGTTGTAACAGTATGCTTGGTTCACACAGAAAGTGTGAGTCTTTTCCCCATTGCTGCTGACCGAGGACTGGAGAGAGACGTTATGGTGGACGGGATTATGTAATTTATATATGAGCCTCTTGTCTGCACTTTTGTTGTTCCTAAGTTTATGTCGTTACCATCAATTGTGCAAATAAATACTAATTAATAATAGTACTCGAGTAATTATTGTAATTGTGTTGGCCACAAAAATTAGTAACACGGTTGTCCGGTTTCAACTGCTAAGCGACCATTATCCGAACTATTCAGCTTGTTACATAGTAATGTTGCTACAGTAATGGTCACAAAATACAAACAAAACAGGTGACCATTTCTGTGACCCGTTACTGTGCAACAAGACGAGAAGTTTGATGATGATTTGTTAGCTGATGAAACCGGACAACCTTGTTACTAATTTTTACGATCAAGACAATTCCAATAAAATCAGTTGAGAATACTGGATCGAGTAATCTGTAATCAATGTCTAGTTTGATTACTGGAGTTGTTCATATTTGTACCCTTAGACACTTATATTCCGGTCACCTAAATTGAACACTGATGTAAGCCAATGTAAGAAGTATATTTTCTCAACTCTTAATTATAGCCTGTTGGGATGTTCTAAGTAATGTAGACCAATATCCAGGGCAGCAGGAAGCAACCCCGTGCTATAGTTCAATATAAGGAGACAGTATGTGCACATTTGCAAATATGTATATTCGCACTTTCTGATTGAAAAAGGCTGGTCTGGAACCTAATATGGAAACACCATGAAATCAATCAAACTCATTTATTAATATGAAGTATACACAAGAAATACTCAGCTGTCGTTGTAGTTTGAGGCATGGCACTTGATAACGTCCGAACTGACTAGGCCTAACACAATTACAGTGATCTAATTTGCGAGGTGGCCACCGACATGGTCCCTCCACAATGAGTGCAAGACCCACATCACTCGCCCACCTTACATTTTTAATAATAATAATATGCACTTTGCATATGGTTTTGTGGAATCATTCTGAATATTTCTGTATCTTCACACGGTAGTAACCATGCGGGGTAAGAGGTGATTAAATGTCGCATTCCACACAAATAGTAAATTTTGTAGCAGATGAAAAAAATTCAGTTAGCTTCGTTTTCTGTGAACGAGCTGCAACGCGCCCTGCGCTACGAAACGAGGCAACGGCCGAGTCCGGGTGGTTTATAGCAGCCTCCACGGATGGCGCGAGAGAAAGCCAGAGGACACGCGGCCGTCTGCGGGCGACAGCCTTTGTACACGATGGGGGTGGGGTAGCACCCTCGTCCCGCACCGTAAAACTCAAAGCTGCGATTTCCCCACTACGCAGAAGGCTGGCCCAGACTCATTTTTTTGCGGCCAAGGCGCCAATTAACTCAAAAGACGGTCTGGCGCCGCTCCGGGTCGTGTTGGCGAAGTACGCTCCTTGTAATGCCCTCACATCCCAGTTCTTTACGTGGGACTCTGCAGAACATTCCGATGGTTCCGTTAGCGACGCAGAAGCCTCGAGAAAGTTTCAACTTAAAACGCCTCCCAGAAGCCACCCATTGGCTGAAATTGCGTAACGTGGGCCGATGATTACAGCGCACACAATGTTTGGACGTAAGATGGGGACTGGCGAAATTTTTTAGCAAGAAAATGATTGGGCAGCCGCTGGTGTAGAGTAGGAGATGCTGACGCTACGCTCGATATGAAAAAAACGGAATTCGTGTTCTGCTTTAGCGAGCAGTCGCAGTACTCTGTATTATCCGCTACAGACTACGGAGGTAATAGTTTTTCCAAGAAAGTCATTGCTTACCGTGATCGCACATCGTCGCAGATGCTGCTCCGTCGGTCATCTACATAGCAACCATCGAGCAATGCAGCCAGTCGACGGCAGCACCGGGTACAGAGCTAGATGGACAGAACTCGCAACATTTGATTACCAGTTCGCACCATTCGTGATTGCCACTTTACGTCTTTATTTTTGATAGAATTGTGACAGGATACAAATAGAATTACGGATATGGAGAGTAACAGCCGTCACAGAAGCTATTTCAAGGTTTACTGTGTTGATTTTAACCGTGCTCTTTTTAACCACTTAGGGAAAACTTTTAATAAAAATATAATTGTTTTGTCTCTACTGAACTGATTAAATTGAATAATTATTCTGGTTCTCACAGCACTTATCTGTTCCTTAGCTTCACTAATCATTAATTTTGGATGGCTATAAAAAAGTAAAGATTTAGATAATCTTATATGAGGAAACTGGTCACACTAAAGTTAGTTAGTTGCATAGCAGGGAAAACATAATGTCAGATAGCGTGTTGTGCAATTAAATATGCTCCTCTCGTGGTTTAATTATTTCAATTTCCGCTCTAAATGGCATTCATTTGCATAGTAAATTGTAGCCTTCTTGGGACGACTAGGTGAACAGTTCCCAAACGAACATAATGAGTTCTCATAGACTGCCGTTTCTGGCAGCTAATAAACCAGCCACTTAACAGAAATTAATACGACAGACACTTGATGTTTAACAGACTGTATACCTCCGTAAATAGCGGCTTGCTGTTGGGATGGGAATGCTTGTTTGCTTCGGCAGCTGTGACTGGTGCAGGTCATGAGATGCACCAGGAGCAAGGGTAGACTGCACGTACAGAACTGCCACTGACTTGCACTGGATCCGGAATTGGATGGAACTGTACGGAACTGTTGCTAGGACGGAACTGCACCAGTGCGTCTGTATCCACGGCTGTGAGAAGGGCCCCCATCTATGCTCCACTATGCGGGAGCGGAGTAGTCCCATCTATCAGCGCTCCTTATTGCGGCTGACAACACTATCGGAGGATCGATATGACGCGATGACTGGCACTTATCAGAAACAGGATTTGGCTCCGTAATGTGAGCGAAATCTGAAGGCGACTGGTCGGCACTGAGAGGCGCCAGGATTTCCCTGGAAGGTAGTATCCTTTCCTGGTATGGTTCTGTACCACTTGGCTATGTACACAGCACAGCCATTTTATCTTTTATCTGTGGTATGCTACCTCATAATGATCTGGATGAAGCGTACACATAGGGGTAACAATGAAAAAGCCCAGAAATTTTTCTACCTGCGGTGCATGTTGTAAAGAGAGCAAAATTAAAATTTGGAAATTAACAAAGAAACTAGCAGTTGAATCAAGGTCATTGGAATGCACAGTTCAGTCTCCAGGAATGTGATGAACACAACAAAAAAAACTCTTATTTAACTCGATTTTTGAGATGACCCTTCTCTATGGACTCTCGTGTCCAAGGCAACTAATAAGTGATATATAAAGTGTGGTGTCACCGCCAGACACCACACTTGCTAGGTAGTAGCCTTTAAATCGGCCGCGGTCCATTAGTATACGTCGGACCCGCGTGTCGCCACTGTCAGTGATTGCAGACCGAGCGCCACCACACGGCAGGTCTAGAGAGACTTCCTAGCACTCGCCCCAATTGTACAGCCGACTTCGCTAGCGATGCTACACTGACAAATACGCTCTCAATTGCCGAGACGATAGTTAGCATAGCCTTCAGCTACGTCACTTGCTACGACCTAGCAAGGCGCCATTACCAGTTAATATTGAAATTATAAAACATGTACCGTCAAGAGCGATGTTCTCCAATTATGGATTAAAGTTAAGTATTACATCAACTACGTACTTTATTTGCTACTATTAATTCCCTTGACTGTTCCAGACCTCGCGCCGGCCTGCGTGAGCTTAAGCGCGTGCCTTTCGGCTTCCTCTCATAGTGACTTGGCTGTCTTGCCAAGTCACAACATAAAGAAGTTCAAAAAGGACGTATGAGAAAAATATGTGGCGTGATGGATCGAAGAAAATTACAGTGATGCGGACATGTTACAAGAATGGAGGAAACAAGAATACCTAAACTGATGCTGGGGTGAGAAACAGAGGGAAGAAGCGGAAGAAGAAGAAGAAGAGAAATAGGCGCTCTGTGACTTGGTGTCTCCAAAGTGAACAGACGACAATGTGCAGATATGGTGCAGAAGAAAAGGATACACATGAATGAAGTACTCGGAAGAAAATCTTCAAAAGAGAGTGCTCATTACTTGTGTAATATTAATGTAATAATTTCCAAGTGTACTGTTATATCGGAGAGAAACCTCTGTATTGTGCAAGTCTCTATAGTTAAAAATACCTTTACTTCTAACAATTTATGCACTATTTACAGTATATGAGATGCAAATATAATCTTTTGTTTTACACTACCAAAGTAGTAGTTGACATTTTTTAGAAAGTTTATACAGTTTGTAATTTACGAGTATTTGCTTCAATTACACATTTAATTTGTTGCGTACAATATTGTTTCTTCAATGCAATTCATTTAAGTAACTTTTATCAATAATGCTTCACTTTTGTGTTAAGCCTGCTTACGAAACCACAAAATTTTCTAAATCTGTATAGAAAAAAAATTTCAGAAAGGTAGTTTTACAGAAAAAAGTGGGGTTGTAGCTTTGTTGTTCTTCCAGGAGCGCAGTGTCATCTTGATATGGATCTTCTCACGAGTTCCCATGTACGATGTCTTACCATTCTGAAAATATCAGCTGTCGAGCTTCTTCTGCTCCACATGCAAGGAGGACTACGTCGCTCTGACAACTGCATGACTAGATGCGAACTCTATTAACTCTTGATAATTTGAGGACTTTGTGTACTGCTTTGACTAGCAATAAGCTACACCTGTTCACAGATAAGTCGAACTGTACTAAAATCACAGATTGGCGTATTCTTCTCGACGCTAGTAAGGAAGAGAAAACAGCAGTCAACACCTATGTCGTATTCAGCGTTCCTCGGCAATTCCTTCCTCACGCAGCAACAATAGTCTACTTTCTTCGAGAATTCATTGTTGGTGGGATCGACAGAGATCTGCAGTGGCAGCGGAAAGCAGCATACGCACATGCGCATAGCGTAGCTATTGTAGCGTTCCGGGAGAAAGGGCGACAGCCGGGCGCACCCGGGTGTTCCCGGATCTGGAGGCTGGCTCTGGGAGCTGGGATCTGGAACCGTAGCTCCCGGGGAAAGCTGCGACCTTGCCGCGGGACGCTCGTCTCCCACGCACTTCCGTGTCTGCCGGGGGTCAGCCCTCCAGGCGGTCACACACTTACTTACGGAGGCCCACAGTCGGCTTTCCGTATTGTGAAGGCGAGTTGTCTCACACCGTAGGCCACTGAGAAGTGCGTAGCGGAGGTTACTTCATGCTGTTATTAGCGAATTCTTGTCCTATTTCACTCGCATATACAGGGTGTCCCAGCTATCTTGTCCACCCAAAATATCTCTGGAACAATAACAGCTATTGGAAAACGACTTTCACCGGTATCAATGTAGGGCTAGGGACCATGAATGTACATATTTGGAAACATTATAAAACGAAAGTATATGTGTTTTTTAACACAAACTTATGTTTTTTTAAATGGACCTCCTATATTTTTTCTTCAGCAATCCATAGCATGACAAAGCACATACACAATGGCGTTGATTGCATCGCAATATTCCCATTACATCCCGAGATATTAAGACGCGAAGTTGACGCTTGAAACACCCGACTTGCGCTGCTAGCGCACTTCCTGAGGCTCAGGCGTTAACCCCATGCTGCCCGTAATCGCGATGTGATTGTCATGCGTAGTCACACTTCCATACTTATCAAGAGGTCCGAAACGAATAATACGGTCTGCTGCCATCCTGCATTAACGTCGTACATTCCAGCAGGTATTTATCCCATAGGCTAGGGGCGATGCGGTTCTGTAACATATCTGTGTACCGCAAAGTTAGTCACAAAGTTAACTTCGCTTACCGTTAATCCGTTCCTAAAAAGATAATGCCGTTCAACGTTAAAACTTTACTTTACTGTAGATCTAGCGCAAGTGACAGTTAATCATTCACTCGTAATAGTACAATTCATGTTGATGGTTTTAGTGAAACGAGCAAGTGGACTAAAAGTTTTACCGTTGTTTAGGTAAAAATGTTTTGATTTGGGAAGTTCAGGTAGGACATAGAAGATGAATGTAAACATGTTTAACCAATTAGTTTTATTATCACATAATTATCAATGTTATGTTTATCTAATGCGTTAAATGACAAATTGTTGCAAACAAATGTTAACATCACTGGGTAAAATGGCCCTTTGTAGAAACTTCCACTGTGATACCAGCACTTCATACTAAACATAGCGTTCACATATCATGCTCAAAGTGATGGCGATTGGCTTGCATACATAGGGTCACTCTGCGGATGAAGGATGCCCTACTTAGTTCTACTGTTTCCTCTTTCATGGCTGTACAAGCATCAATAATGCGTTGCTTCATGTCCTCTGGTGTTGTTGGTTCATGTTGGTAAACAGCATCCTTCACTGCTCCCCAAAGAAAATAATCCAGCGGTGTAAGGTCCGGAGATCTGGCAGGCTACCTAACTGGGCCACCTCGTCCAATCCACCTACCAGGGAAATTCGGTTCAGAAGTCGTCGTGCTCGTAAGACGTTATGTGCAGGGCATCCGTCATGCTGATACCACATGACCATTCTTCGGTTCAGAGGTACAGTGTCCAAGAGAACAGGAAGATTGTGTCGTATAAATCTGGAGTATTGTCTGTCATTTTCGATGCCATTAATAAGGAAAGGTCCGATAATGGTATCTCCAATAATCCCACACCAAACATTAACTTTCCACGGACGTTGATTGTCTGCGGACCAATAATGCATATTCCTCATATTGACAATTCCTTTATTGGAGAATGATGCCTCTTTGGTAAAGAGAACATCTGCAAAATAATTTGGATTAGTCAGTAGTTTTTGCTGATCCCACCGACAAAATGTTACCCTATTGCGGAAGTCATTTCCATGAAAATCCTGGTGTAAATGAACATGGTAAGGATTAAATTTAAGACGTTTAAGAATACGCTGTGCACTTGATTTCGACACACCAACTTCACGTTCAATTTGACGTGTGCTGATTTGAGGATTCACAGCTATGGTAGCGAGCACAGCAACTTCAGCACGTTCATCTGTGCGTGTTCTAGGACGATGTCGAGGTCTTGGATTTAAGCTTCCCGTTTCACGTAGACGAGATGTGAGACGACCAAACATCCGGCGCGAAGGCGATGGCTTGTCAGGGAATCGTCTTCTGTACAGTCGCTCTGCCTGAACAGCATTTCGTCCACCTACAACAGGGTACAGTACAGGTATGTAGAGTAGGGTAGAAAACAGAAATATTAACTTAATAATCATAATTTTCGCTAACAGTACTATCAATAAACAAGTAATCTCATAACGTATTTCCCGTCAGCGTACATTCTCCATAGATCAGTAGCATTTCTACCATATCTTCATGTGTGTACATTATACTGTACAGTATAAGTTCCACAACACAACGTTTATTCACAATGTGTACTACATCTGTGCCGTCACTAGATTACTCTGATGCACGACTACACTGGTAAGCGGTGTACTGACACTGGCAAGCGGTGTACTGCACGCCAAAGCAACAACAAATTGGATGCTCGGAGGGTGGTGGAGTACAGGAGTTTGCATGGGTAGCACATCATAAACAAGGCGAAGTGGTAACTGTGGCAGTAGTGGGAACTACGTTGGACACTTGACTAGGTAGAGCCAGGCCCTGCGCGACAGGCACAATGGGTCAAATAACGCACTAGATAAACCTTATTTTGGGTGTGCAGGATAAATAAGACAACCTGACGGGTGTACACCGACCTGTACTGGTTCATATTGTATACGTAGATACGTAAAATGTGCAAGAGGGAAACCATTATGTGCGTATGAGAGTTGATGGCAGCAGACCGTATTATTCGTTTCGGACCTCTTGATAAGTATGGAGGTGTGATTACACATGTCAATCACATCGCGATTACGGGCAGCATGGGAGGAGGAGGAGGAGATTAGTGTTTAACGTCCCGTCGACAACGAGGTCATTAGAGACGGAGCGCAAGCTCGGGTTAGGGAAGGATGGGGAAGAAAAGCGGCCGTGCCCTTTCAAAGGAACCATCCCGGCATTTGCCTGAAGCGATTTAGCTAAATCACGGAAAACCTAAATCAGGATGGCCGAAGACGCGGGCAGCATGGGGTTCACGCCTGAGCCTTAGGACGTGCGCTAGCAGCGCATGTCGGGTGTTTCAAGCGTCAACTTCGCGTCTCAATATCTCGGGATGTAATGGGAATATTGCGATGCAATTAACGCCATTGTGTATGTGCTTTGTCATGCTATGGATTGCTGAAGAAAAAATATAGGAGGTCCATTTAAAAAAACATAAGTTTGTGTTAAAAAACACATATACTTTCGTTTTATAATGTTTCCAAATATGTACATTCATGGTCCCTAGCCCTACATTGATACCGGTGAAAGTCGTTTTCCAATAGTTGCTATTGTTCCAGAGATATTTTGGGTGGACAAGATAGCTGGGACATCCTGTAGAGTGAGGAAAGACTGACTGTTCATACAGGGAGGGCTTCTCACCCCATTCCTCCGAGTGATCTTATGAACGCTTCTGGAGGTCGCGTAATGACCTGAAAATAAACTTTTGTATTTTTCAACCTCATCAGATTTAAACTGTGTTGTGGACTGGGACTTTAACGTAGGACGCATCTCGTGCGTAACTGCTCTATCAACTGTACTATAGACGCACGACTCACAACTGCGCAGAAATACTAGTTCAACTAGTTCAAATGGCTCTGGGCACTATCGGACTTAACACCTGAAGTCATTAGTCCCCTAGAACTTAGAACTACTTAAACCTAACTAACCTAAGGACATCACACACCATGCCCGAGGCAGGTTTCGAACCTGCGACCGTAGCGGTCGCGCTGTTCCTGACTGAAGCACCTAGAGCCGCTCGGCCACAGCGGCCGGCTATGCTAGGTCCTCAAGCCTTGCAGAAGAACTTCTGCTAAGTTTGGAAGGTAGGAGATGAGGTACTGGCGGAAATAAAGCTGTGGCGAAGACTGGGGAGGCGTTCTTGGATAGCTTAGTCGGCAGAGCACTTACCCGACAAAGGCAAAGCCGCAGGTTCGAGTCCTGGCTTGGCACACAGTTGATATCTGACAGGAAGTTTCAAGTTAGCAGAGTGAAAATCATTATAATTAACATTATTTGTTGTGCAACAAAAGTTTAAGAACTATAACCATTAGCTGGTTAAAATGGTTCAAATGGCTCTGAGCACTATGGGACTTAACATCTATGGTCATCAGTCCCCTAGAACTTAGAACTACTTAAACCTAACTAACCTAAGGACATCACACAACACCCAGCCATCACAAGGCAGAGAAAATCCCTGACCCCGCCGGGAATCGAACCCGGGAACCCGGGCGTGGGAAGCGAGAACGCTACCGCACGACCACGAGATGCGGGCAGCTGGTTAAAAAACTGGTTGCAGGTTTTCATGGTTTACTGCAAACGGTCGCAGCTGTTAGCAATGATAAAAATTTAATTTATTTTGTAATGCCTGTTTAAGCACTGTGTCACCTCTAGTAACGTTTAGCAGATGGCGTAAGGGAAACTCCAACCAAGTTACAACAATTGCAGTCGCGGGCTAGCTGTGATTACGTTGATGGCTACTGGGTCCGAGGAGTTATTGACACTTTGTGCCCTGTTGAGTTCAGTGATATGCCATGTTGGTCCCTTCAGCTGCTGTGTTTTCCACTGTTAGGAATTTTAGCATGCGATGAACAGAATTCTATAAAACATAGTCCAGGGTTTCTGCCGTCGATACAAAATTGCAAAGGAGAGAGTTAATCACATCGAGTTAAGGAATGACCTTGTTTCAAGGCCTAAATTAACAAAGAATACCTTAGATATGGATAAGTGGTTGATCATCTCAAGGATGTCCGCCCCGGTAGCTGAGTGGTCAGCGTGACAGACTGTCAATCCTAAGGGCCCGGGTTCGATTCCCGCCTGGGTCGGAGATTTTCTCCGCTCAGGGACTGGGTGTTGTGTTGTCCTAATCGTCATCATTTCATCCCCATCGACGCGCAGGTCGCCGAAGTGGCGTCAAATCGAAAGACCTGCACCAGGCGAACGGTCTACCCGACGGGAGGCCCTAGCCACACGGCATTTCCATCTCAAGGATAAAGGCAGCAGATAATACTGAATATATAGATGCGGCAGATTACGAAGCTGTGAACACGGAACTGTGTGCCTGATTTATAATGAAAGCTAATGAGTGTGTGCTTGAAGTCTGCAAAATTGAAATGAAATCTATCTGCAGAATATTCTTTTTTACTCAACTAAACCTGCAAATATCCTTTTCAACTGCTACTGGGGACATAAAAAATACAAAAGGTCTGTTGCATTTCATATACTGGGCGATTAGAAGCACTTAAGAGGTAAGAAATGATATATTAAAGGTGAAGATCGTGTGTTACCAGAGGCAGAATGAATGAAATAATTGTGGTCTTCAGATCTGCCGTCGAATTAAATATAATCCACTGTCAATCGATAAAGTAGATAGATGTGTTTTTTAGATTACCAATGACAAGTGTGAGGAATACATCGCAAAAATTAAATGGCGTTAGAAATTTGCAAATCAGGTTGCTGTCTCGACTGATGTCATAAAAATCGTAGCTGTTGGAATGTGTCTGGTATTGTGATAACAATGCGCATAAATCTTTACTATCTTGTCGCCCATTAGAGGGTGAGAATACGTTTCAGTAAGTGAAGGAATTATTCAATGAAATGGACTCGGAATGTAATAAATGTGCTGGCGTATCCACCAGCAGTACAGTGGAAGTGGAAGGATGAATGGCTCGATTAAAAGTAAATGTTCAAGCAGTTGTATTAGTACTTTAGCTCATTGCATTACTTATGGAGAACCTTTAGTGGGGGAGAAATTTTCTACGGATCTGAATGCTATAAAACAAAATGCAATTGAATGTATCAGTCTGATTAAAAGTCGCGCAGATAAAATAGATTGAAATTCTGCAGGCTTTTACTGCGCACGAAAATTCGGTTACTGGCAAGGAGACGAACTCTGAAACTATTCTTAGAGCTAAAAAGATTTTAAAAAATGCTATTTTATATCACAATTATTCCTAACATATCAATTTTTCCACAATGCAAAAATGACTGTCCAAATTATATTTTTTAAATACGCCACTCTATGGCGGAATACGAGTGTATCTGTACTGAAACATAAAATTCAGATATTTCTGAAGAAATTAAACATCTGGAAGTATTACGCTGGCAATAAAAGATTTAAAATGTTTTAATGAACAGATATCGTAATTACTTATCGTAATTGCTGATTTGGTGAAGCATATAACAAATGAGTATTTAGTTTGGATAAATAATGTTCAGAAACATGATCAACCAAAATTAACAGGAATCAGTTAGACTTCTTTCAGAATCGTCTTTCCATTGGAATGGAACTTGTGAAACACCTCTCGCTAAAATTTCAGAAAGAATTTGCAGAAATGTTCTGTGATTCACGTCACAATTCTAAATTTTCGAGAACGAATTTCAACAGTTTTAACGTTATGTTTGGGCAGATTTTCCTGTACTTTAGAATTTAATAGCGGCAGTTCTTCTGCAGCTTGCACACGGAAGCGCCAAAGAACCTGGTGTAGGTATGCACATTCAAATAAGAGATATGTAAAGAGGCAGAATTCGGCGCTGCGGTTGGGAAGCCTATATAAGATAAGTGTTTGGCGTAGTTGTGAGATCGGATGCTGCTGCTACAATTACAGGTTATCAGGGCTTAAGTCAGTTTGGAGGTGGTGTTATAGTCGGCGCACGAGCAATGGGACACAGCAACTCCGAGATAGTGACGAAGTGGGGATTTTCCCGTACTGCCGTTTCAAGAATGTACCGTGAATATCAGGAATCCGGTAGAATATCAAATCTCTGACATTGCTACAGCCGCTAAAAGATCGAGCAAGAACGCGATCAACGACGACTGAAGAGAATTGTTCAAAGTGAAAGAAGTTCAGTCCTTCCGCAAATAGTTGGAGATTTCAATGCTGTGCCATTAGAAAGTGTCAGCGTGCGAATCGTTCAACGAAAGATCATCGATAAGGGCTTTCGGAGCTGAAAGACCACTCGTGTACACTTCATGACTGCACGACACAAAACTTTACGCCTCGTCTGGGCGCGTCAACACCGACATTGGACTGTTGATGATTGGAAAAATGTTGCCTCGTCAGACGAGTCTCGTTTCAAATTGTATCGAGCGGATGGACGTGTACGGGTATGGAAACAACCTCATGAATCCATGGACCCTGCATGTCAGCAGGGGACTGTTCAAGCTGGTAGAGGCTCTATAATGGTATGGGGCCTGTGCAGTTGGAGTGATATGGGACGTATGAAGCACAGCATTATATGGTAGCGAAGTATGGCCTGTGGGAAAACAGGAATGGAAGAGAATCGAAGCATTTGAGATGCTACAGAAGGCTGTTGAAAATTAGGTAGATTGAGAAAGTAAGGAAGGAGGAGTTGTCCGCAGTATCGGAGAGGGAAAAAATATATGTAAAACACTGACAAGGGATAAGGGACTAGATGATAGAAATCTGTTAAGGACTCACGAAATAGCTTGCGCGTTACTGGAGGGAATTGTAGATGATAAAAACTGTACAGGAAGACAGAGGTTCGAATACATTTAACAAATAAATGGGGACGTTTGCTGCAATTGCCACTCTGAGATGAAAGGTTTGGTACAAGAGTAGAATTCTACATTAAATCAGCGAGAAAACTATTGACTCAAAAATAAAAAAATAAAAAAATGAGGAGATCAGAATCTTAATCTGTTGGAAGGCCTAAAAAGCAACATGTGGCCCACAGTCCTCATTATTAAATGACCAAACACATCTCAATACTTCTTGTGTTCTAACATTCGCTTAATACTCGCAGTATTCCTTTGCATCGCACTCCGGCTGTTCCATTTTATTTCTGCATTTTTCTTGTACTTATTTATTTTAATGTGATTGTCTATGTACTCCATATATTCTTGTGTAGTAACTGTCAGTTATATCTCTCACTCTGTCTCTGTACCGCAGTCCTTATGTAAATGTTGTTCCATCTGTTCTTGACACATACTAATTTTATTTAATTGGGATAGTCAAATTAATTGAAATAGTTATATAGGTACAGTTTTTTCGAGTTTAGTGTTAATGTTTTCCTGTTTTGTTCCCTTTATGTTTATGTACTGTTTAACGTTTTTAACGGCATTACCACTGCACTGTCAAAGATGATATTTAGTTTTTATTCGTACCTTATTCTTGATGTGCAACATCTTTCCCAACGTCATTCACGAATATTGTACTTTGTTTGACAAAGATAGTGAGCCGACAGCCGGTTAACAAAATAAATTAATCCTGTGAAATATACGTAATATTACGGGTTTCATTTACAATCACGAATTCACAAAACTCTATGCGTTGTTGTTTATTACCATCATGAAAGGCTTGTAGCAACTGAATCCTGACCGAGCGAGTTGGCGCAGTGGTTAGCACACTGCACTCGCATTCGGGAGGACGACGGTTCAGTCTCACGTCCGGCCATCCTGGTTTAGGTTTCCCGTTATTTCCGTAGATGCCGGGATAGTTCCTTGGAAAAGTCGCGGCCGACTTCCTTCCCTATCCTTCCCTAATGCGATGGGGCAGATGACCTCGCTCTTTGGTCACCTCCCCCACATCAATCAACCAACCAACCAACCAACTGAATCCTGTATGGTTTGAAGAACAAACATCGCTGCACACACGACCGAGAGACACATGGGGGGGACGGCTGAACTCTACCCGGCAAGACGAATGCGCTTTTCGACTTGGACGAGCACACGGTGTCCACCTGTGGATTTACCCTCATCATAAAGAACCTGTTGACGCCGTCGTCGGAGGTGCAGTAGCATATTTTGGACGAAAATTGCATCTCACAGTTGCAGCTAAATTGCATCTGTTGAAATGGAGAAGCACATTTAGTTGCTGTGTTGTCGCCAATTCGACTCGATGCGCATTGGATATTAAACGAGTTAGCAAGGGAACCATGTCGGCAACTACGTGAACCGACACTTACTACTGGCGCCAAGGCAAACTTTCAGTTTCCATGCATTGGTTAGGATTCAGTTCTATCTTTATTCATGTAGAAAGTCCTGTGTTACGGCAGAACTTTAAATACCACTTGAGTAAAAAACACAAGAGTTTCAAATCAAAATTGAAAGGAGCTCATTGAGCTCATGACTTTTAATCTGTAGTGGAGTACCTATAGCATTTCAGATATGTGCTCTGCAACATAGCACATTCTTTCGTCAATTCATACTGTGCTTTTTAAAATTATTTCTAAAGTCTACATTGGCTTTTATATTCTCTTATCAGCTTACAGAGGACAGTGCAGTGATTCCCCTGGGTCACATGGTCTTTCGGAGGTACAAATCAATTAATCTGAAATTAAATTACAGTTGCCTGTGACACACAATTCACTTATCATTACTTCAATCACGGAAGTCTGATTACCGTCTCTTCAACGTTCTCTTACTCACTACACTAATCCGTGCCGAAACGTCCTACTTTTCTACTAGTGGTATATACTCCTCTCTTAACCCCGTCTGGCAACAGTCCCAGACTGATTAGGAACGCTCTGCAATTTGTGGAACGAAACTATTTCCCACGGAATATTCAGGTGAGCTTCACTTTGACATCTGCCTTTTTTGCAGTTTATTTTATCGATTATTTCGCTGTTTACATAACTGGTCGTGTTTTTAACATTTTTTGAATTTACCTATTCTGATTACAAAGTTGTGTCTCAGAATAATAATAAAAAATAATAATAATGTGATTATCACTGTTACTGGGTAATTGTGTGTGTGTGTGTGTGTACAGGACGATTCAACTACTCCTGCCTATGGATTTTATACAACCCTCAACACCTTCAAATACGACACACAAGATCTTTATGTTCTCTCACTCGGCACGTGCAAACCATTAGTCCCACAAAAAAGGGCTAACTACATTGAATTTCCTACAGTAAGTTACTGTTCATTTTTTCTGTTGGACCAATAGTTTGCATATAGCAAGGAAAACAACATGAAAATGTCGCCCATGGTTTCTGAAAACGTTGTCGGTTGCGTAATACCCACAGGTATGTGCAGCTGAATCTCCCTCTGTATGTGTATATGTAACGTATTACGTACCGCTAACAATAATAACTAGCTTTACACTGAAGTGACAAAAGACATGGAAACCCCCTAATATTGGGTCGGACCTCCTTTTGCCCAGCATAGTGCAGCAAATAGACATGGTATGGACTCGACAACTCGTTGTAGGTCCCCTGCAGAAATACTGAGACGTCATGTCTCTATAGCCGTCCATAATTACGAAAGTGTTGCCGGTGCAGAATTTTGTACACGAACTGACCTGTAGATTATGTTCCATAAATTATCGATGACAAGTATGTCGGACAATCTGGACGGCCAAACCATTCGCTCGAATTGTCCAAAGTGTTCTTACTGGAACATGGCGTCCATGAATGGATACAAATGAAGTAGCGCCGGCGGTTATGACCGAGCGGTTCTAGGCGCTTCAGTCTGGAACCGCGCGCCTACTACAGTCGCAGGTTCGAATCCTGCCTCGGGCATGGATGTGTGTGATGTCTTTAGGTTAGTTAGGTTTAAGTAGTTCTAAGTCTAGGGGACTGATGACCTCAGATGTTAAGTCTGATAGTGCTTAGAGCCACTTGAAATGAAGTAGCCGAACATAACTAGGATCCAACCCAATCCATGTAAACACAACCCGCTCCATTATCCACCCAACAGGAGATTGCACAGCGCCTTGTTGACAACTTTGGATCCTTACCTTGCGGGGTCTGCGCCACGCTCTCTAACGCTACCATCAGCATTTACCAACTCAAATCGGCACTCTTACGACCACACTACGGTTTTCCAGTGGTCCAGGATGCAACCGATCTGGAAGGAGCCCAGAAGATGCGCTGGGGCGAAGTTAAGCTGTTAGTAAATGCAGTCTCGTCGGTTGCCATATCCCATTAACGACATACTTCACTGCACTGTCCTAACGAATACGTTCGGTGAACGTCCCAAATTGATTTCTACTGTTATTTCACGCAGTGTTGCTTGTCTTTTAGCACTGACAACTCTACGCAAATGCAGATGCTCTCGATCGTTAAGTGAAGGCCGTTGGCCACTGCGTTGTCCGTGGTCAGAGATAATTCCTGAAGTGTGATATTCTCGGCACATTCATGACCCTATGGAATACTGAATTCCCTAACGATTTCCGAAATTGAATATCCTATGTGTCGAGCTCCAACTACCCTTCCTCGTCTGAAGTTTTAATTCTTGTCGTGCAGCCATAAACAAGTCTGACACCTTTCACATGAATCAACTAAGCACAAATGCCCTTTTATATCTTGTGAACGCGATACTACAGCAGTATATATACGTGCATATCGTTATCCCACGACTTTCATTACCCCAGTGTGTATGGTAGTTCCGCTATAAATTACATTAAGCGTATATATATTTAAGATCGTATCTGTTTGCAGTATTGATCGTCAGACGTTTAACGAAACTAAGCCGGTCCTTCCAAGTGATTGGAGCGCTTCACTGCTCCCAGAATCTACGACAAACTGTCACTAGAAGGAAGCAAGTTCTTTTATATAACCTGTGTAGAATCGTACAGCTCCACTCATCGACAACCTCTTGGGCGATTGTAGTTGATTTTACATTTCCCGAACACTTGTCTCAGTGTATCGACTTTTGATCTACAATTGAACTGAAGAACTGTGAAATAATTTCTTAAGATTGAATACGTTTATACAGTCATATAATCTCTGAACGAGTGGATAAAGAACTGTGCTTTTTACTGACATTGCCTAAGATCAGTACTTTAGATTTTTTATGGAATTTTGTCGAATAACTGTACGCTTTCATATTGCTATCCTTCTGCTCATTCTGGCTTTGTTCAGTGTTTGTTTAACTGCAGTTCTTTGGCTTCATTTGCACCCACGGCGCGACTGTATGTAGAAAAATATCCTGATGTTATTATGCTCTCTCGATCCACGTTTGCGAATATGCAAGAGCATGGAAGTCTGAGGAACAAAAAACGCCAATGAAACGGAGCAGCAACAAATGCAACTAACGTTTTAGCAGTGGTAATTCATAATCTACACTCCTGGAAATGGAAAAAAGAACACATTGACACCGGTGTGTCAGACCCACCATACTTGCTCCGGACACTGCGAGAGGGCTGTACAAGCAATGATCACACGCACGGCACAGCGGACACACCAGGAACCGCGGTGTTGGCCGTCGAATGGCGCTAGCTGCGCAGCATTTGTGCACCGCCGCCGTCAGTGTCAGCCAGTTTGCCGTGGCATACGGAGCTCCATCGCAGTCTTTAACACCGGTAGCATGCCGCGACAGCGTGGACGTGAACCGTATGTGCAGTTGACGGACTTTGAGCGAGGGCGTATAGTGGGCATGCGGGAGGCCGGGTGGACGTACCGCCGAATTGCTCAACACGTGGGGCGTGAGGTCTCCACAGTACATCGATGTTGTCGCCAGTGGTCGGCGGAAGGTGCACGTGCCCGTCGACCTGAGACCGGACCGCAGCGACGCACGGATGCACTCCAAGACTGTAGGATCCTACGCAGTGCCGTAGGGGACCGCACCACCACTTCCCAGCAAATTAGGGACACTGTTGCTCCTGGGGTATCGGCGAGGACCATTCGCAACCGTCTCCATGAAGCTGGGCTACGGTCCCGCACACCGTTGGGCCGTCTTCCGCTCACGCCCCAACATCGTGCAGCCCGCCTCCAGAGGTGTCGCGACAGGCGTGAATGGAGGGACGAATGGAGACGTGTCGTCTTCAGCGATGAGAGTCGCTTCTGCCTTGGTGCCAATGATGGTCGTATGCGTGTTTGGCGCCGTGCAGGTGAGCGCTACAATCAGGACTGCATACGACCGAGGCACACAGGGCCAACATCCGGCATCATGGTGTGGGGAGCGATCTCCTACACTGGCCGTACACCACTGGTGATCGTCGAGGGGACACTGAATAGTGCACGATACATCCAAACCGTCATCGAACCCATCGTTCTACCATTCCTAGACCGGCAAGGGAACTTGCTGTTCCGACAGGACAATGCACGTCCGCATGTATCCCGTGCCACCCAACGTGCTCTAGAAGGTGTAAGTCAACTACCCTGGCCAGCAAGATCTCCGGATCCGTCCCCCATTGAGCATGTTTGGGACTGGATGAAGCGTCGTCTCACGCGGTCTGCACGTCCAGCACGAACGCTGGTCCAACTGAGGCGCCAGGTGGAAATGGCATGGCAAGCCGTTCCACAGGACTACATCCAGCATCTCTACGATCGTCTCCATGGGAGAATAGCAGCCTGCATTGCTGCGAAAGGTGGATATACACTGTACTAGTGCCGACATTGTGCATGCTCTGTTGCCTGTGTCTATGTGCCTGTGGTTCTGTCAGTGTGATCATGTGATGTATCTGACCCCAGGAATGTGTCAATTAAGTTTCCCCTACCTGGGACAATGAATTCACGGTGTTCTTATTTCAATTTCCAGGAGTATACATGTCTCTACGACTCAACTTGCATGTGCGAGTGAGTTAGTCAAACTAATCTTCTACGAATTCTGCACCGCAGTGCATTTCCTACTTATATTTCGATCCACTAACAGCTTGATGGCAACGAATTTAAAAATCGATTACAGTTATTCGAATGGTATCTATGAATACTGCCGTGTAATGTGGCTTTGTAATCAAGGTTTTGTTTACAAAAGTTCACAAACCCTGTACAAACCCGTTTTCGCAATATGTACTACTGGTCAGTTGAAAACCCGCACTGCTTGAGAGAAGCAGATAAACAACAACATTGGTCTGTCAACTCGTGGTGTGGGCTTTTCAAGAATGACATGGTCGTTCCCTGTTTGTATCAGGCTCTAATCACATTTATCTACGGTTCATAAATTATTAATATGCTGCCGCAGCTGCCTGAAGACACTCCACTGGACATAAGTCAATCGATGGGGCGGCAACACTACGGACTACCTGCCAACTTCTTAACCGAAGGTCTGCGGATCACAGAATCACTCTTTCGGAAAACTCAAAATAGACTGCATGCTCGTCATAGTTACCAACTCTGGGCTTTCATCAGCAATAAAGATTCATTTCTAAGCGACGAATGATATTTGCTTTTATCTAAATGGTTAACATAATTACAGCAAGAGGTGTACATGGCAACATCGACGACTGCAGAAGACATCAGTTGCACTGTTGTACATGAGTTTGGAAAAAATGGAAATGAGCGTATGGCATCGTTGGCCGGGAGGCCTCTATTCGGGGAAGTTCGGCCGCCAAGTGAAAGTCTTATTTCATTTGACGCCACGTTGGGCGACTTGCGCGCCGATAATGAGGATGAAATTATGGTGAGGACAACAGAAAAACCAGTCCACGAGCGGAGAAAATCTCCAACCCGGCTGGGATCCGAACCCGGGCCCGCTTGCATCGGAGGCAAGCACGTTTACACCGAGCTAAGCAGGCGGACACAGGAATTTAGAAATCGTAATATTACGCAAAACACAACCTCATGTCTAACAACAACAAAAAACTGTATAAAATGGTGGACTCTATCGTGCATACCCTCGTGTGATTCCAAAATCAGTCACCAGACTGAAGCATTAATCAGAAAACATCATGTGTTGCTAGGTACACTATTCTCTAGGTACAGATCTCACCACTACAAAACAGAAGACGTTTGTGATAAGTCCTTGTCTGACTGCGGGAGTGGTTTGCTGCGCTGTTATCTTATTCTTGTTTGATCAAATTAAGCATGTTCTATGTTGCTGAAGGCCTCTTCAAAGGCTCTTTCCACCTCCGCAGAAACAAGTACAGGGCGAGGCGAATAAGTGGCACGGAGAACAGCGTTGCAGGATACAAAGGAACTCAGCACTGGAAAGCAAATAAAGTACTAACCTGACCACAGCAGATGCTGAAAGCGACCGTCATTCATCTCTTGGCACTTTTGGCGCTGGTCAGCCACTTGCTAACGGCGGATCGAAGCTGGACTGCTGGAATTGATGCAATCTCATACGAAATGTTCTGCTGCTGTTACTGAAGGCTATGGGAGTTGTTGCGATACAACTTGGACTGGAGGGCTCCCCACATTAAGTAATAGGACACTGATAGATCAGGTGATATGTCTGACCAACTATGGCTGCCACTAGACCGACATCTGTCAGGAGTGAAGATGTGTACACGCGCTCCAATGTTCGGCCGGCTGTAAAGGCAGTTCCTCTATTCTGTTGGAAGTAACTGTAGGTCGTTTCCTCCTCCGTTATTGCTACCACAAATGCTTTCACAATGTGTCCACTCGTCTGCGCTACTTTTATTTGCCCCACACGCCTGCTAGACCCGCTGGGCAGAACAGGTAATTAAGATTGTGGAAAAGGCCGATGGTTGAGGTCAGTTTCTGTGTCTAATTGCCATTTATTGTAATTTAATAACCTTTACACCCAAAACGGCACATAGCCGAATCTTTACCGAATGCAACTCTTTTACGGCTGAAGGCCTCCAACAAGAAATCTTAAAGAGATAAAAATCCAATTAAGATAGCAATAAAATAACATAAAGAAGCAACATATGCAAGGTGCAATACCAATGGCTGAGGGCCACAATTAAACTTCAAAATTTTAAAATATATCACCATAATCTTTAAAGGCAGAAGGCCGCAGTGTTTAAGCTTGAAAGATAAATTTAAAAATTAATTTTGCAAAATTTTAAGAAAACAAAAAATAACCATAAGCCTAAATTTTAAAATACCTGACAACAGATAATTAAAAACCGTTGGCACTCAGAAAGCCTCCAGGGAGGTAGGTCTGCCCGCCCTTGTTCACTTATGAGTGACAGGTGGTGAGCCTAACTATACTTGATCCGTCTGAACCCAACCAGAGGACAACCAAGGACCGACCAACACAACGACTTGCTTCCCGTCACACAGTACATGAGAACTTCAACCGGCAATGTTACCAATGTGATGACCCCAATGGAGTACGTATTAGCTGACAAAATTACACACCATGTAGGACAACGACAACAGGTGAGGAAAGGACGCTGCCTGAAATTTCGTTAGTGGGCAAGGCAGGTGACCGGAAGACTAACGGCCACTAGGCAGAAATTCCGCTGATACGCTTGAATTTGAAACACGGTAATAGTTAACTTCGCTCAAAAGAACACTGCCTGAATTTACATCAGTGCCCAGGGCAGGTAACCAGAACACTAACGGCCACAAGACAGAAAATTACACTGGTGCACTCAAATCGTAGTCGACCAAAATAGCTAATTGCACCGGATGGCGGCAAAATCTCAGCAATAGAACCATTGGGTGTTGCTCACCGGAAAACCTACCCAACAGCAAAACATCGAAGCGAGCCAACACAACATGAAGAGACGAGGCTTGGGTAGCTGAAATCACTACTCAACTTTGATGTCCTGGGTCGGTGAACCACGAAGCTCGTAGTGATCGGACAGCTCCACACACGCTCCGACACTGCACAGGGGCTGCCAGCGGTCCCAGCCGACTGCACCACGTGGAGATAACTTCCCTCGTCCGCAACAACCGACCGACTCGGCTCAGAATGCAGCCAACATCTAAAATCGTCGTCAGTGGAAATAACGCCAAGTACGCACCCAACCTGACAGACACTTGCACGAAGGCCTGACTAATACCCAACAGTAAATAAGCAAGCACGAAGACAAATCGGGAGTCGATGCACGCACACACAGCCGACTGATGAACGATCGGCGAGCCAAAACGCGTCGTCCAATAGGACGACCGACCGACGATCCACCACGACCGCAGCCCGGCTCAAGATAGGCGTGGCGGCAATGGTCGAGCGAGCCATGTCGACGCAGACCTCACTGCTGCTCCAACTCGACTGCACTAGTGCTCCAGTGCAACTCCCCCACTGTCAGGTCCGGACTGCGCTCCAGACGAGTTCCAACTCACTGGCATAGCCGGACTCGCAACCCGAACTGTGACCAACTCACAACAGACAACGAGCGGGAGTAATAGCAGTCAAGCAAAGATATTACGAGAGAGGATATATCAATACGCACTGCTAGCACCGCTCACGATCAAGAAAAGCAGCAACTCAGTGAAGTAGTATTTAAATTAACGTTGTGAGGCGGAAGTACGTTAAAAACAAGGTGTAAAATTCATGATGGCGGGCACATGAGCCACGCACGGCTGACACTGTATATACCCTGACGGAAAAAAATCGCAACTTACAAAACATAATTAATGTAGAGTAATGAAATTTAGGGAATACATTGATCTAGGTAAAGTGTTTAAATGCTTAATATTACAAAATCGCAGTTTAAAGTAAGCGCAAATGTGAAATGCCGGTCGCGGTGGCTGAGCGGTTCTAGGCGCTTCAGTCCGGAACCGCGCTACTGCTACGGTCGCAGGTTCGAGTCCTGCCTCGGGCATGGATGTGTGTGACGTTCTTAGGTTCGTTAGGTTTAAGTAGTTCTAATTTCTAGGAGTCTGATGACCTCAGATGTTAAGTCTCATAGTGCTCAGAGCCATTTGAACCATTTGAACCATTTGAACCAAATGTGAAATGCTGGTGCATTCATAACCGACGTAACCGCCAGAATGTTGAATGAAGCATTTAAGCGTCCATGCGTTATGTTGTACAGACGCCGGATGTCAGTTTGTGGGACTGAGTTCCATGCCTGTTGCACTTGGTCGGTCAATGAATGGGCGGTTAATGCTGGTCGTCTATGACACCGTTGTTGTCGTCGGATGATGTCCCATACGTGCTAGATTGGAGACAGATCTGGTGATCGAGCAGGCCAAGGCAACAAGTCAACACTCTGTAGAGCATGTTGGGTTACAACACCGGTACGTGGGCGAGCGTTATCCTGTTGGAAAACACCCCCTGGAAAGCTATTCATGAATGGCAGCACAATAGGGCGAATCGCCAGACTGACGTATAAATTTGCAGTCAGGTTGCATAGAATAACCTTCAGAGTGCTCCTGCTGTTATATACGAAATATCACTCCAGGCCAAGTTGATTGCAGGCCCTCAACTGGCCTCCTCCTAACCAAGACACGGCCGCCAATGGCTCCGAAGCAGAACCAGCTTTCATCAGAAGACGCAACATACCTCCATCCTGCCATCCAGTGAGCTCCCGTTTGACACCACAGAAGTCGCAAGTGGCGATGGTTTAGGGTCAGTCGAATGCACGCTACAGGGCACTTGGCGGGAGCTGTCCTCGAAGTAGCCGATTTGTGAAAGGTCATTGTATGGTTAGGGTGCTAACTGCTGCTCAAATTGCTGCTGCAGATGAAATTCGGTGCGAAAGAGCCGTACGCCAAACACGACAGTCTTCCCTGTCGGGAGTGCCACATGACTGGAGCGACCGTACATTCTCGTAACCAGCGGCCGGCCGGTGTGGCCGAGTGGTTCTAGGCGCTTCAGTCTGGCATGGATGTGTGTGATGTCCTTAGGTTAGTTAGGTTTAAGTAGTTCTAAGTTCTAGGGGACTGATGACCTCAGAAGTCCCATAGTGCTCAGAGCCATTTGAACCATTCGAACCATTCGCAACCACCGCTGCTAGCATTCATGTACAATGGCTACGTTCCCGCCAAATCTTTCTGCTGTATCGCCAAAGGAACATTCTGCTCTCGTAGCCCTATTACACGATGTAGCTTAAACTCATTGAGATGTTAATAATGGCGTCTTTGCCGTCTTACAGCCATTCTTGACCAACATCAGCTCAACACGTCCAAAGGTAACTAGCGCTCACGATCATTAAAGAAAACCTGATTTTCTTCCTCATAGTGGTGTTACAAGCGCCTCTCGTATGTGACTGGTGCGAAATTTGAATATACAATACATCATTTTTCATATGTATAAAGACAGCAATCAACTTTCGACTATGTCGTACTACTTCTTGGTGCTGCGATTTCTTATTCCGTCAGTAAAGATGCACTTAAAAAAAAAGTAGGTGTCATAATACGAAAGATATAAATGATAAACATTTTCCATACTGTCCGCTATAACGTAGTGAAGACTACATCTCGATATATCTAGTCGTGCTGCTTATGTTTGGGGTAGCTCTCTTATCTTTCTCTGCATTTTAGTACCTGTCTGAATATTCGTATTCCACTTAACAGCTATGTGCATTGTGTGTAAGGTAACTCCCTGAAGTTACGAAACACGATTAAGATTCTACAAAGAAACAACGATTTATAAGACAACTAGCTGAGTGCATTCTATTCTTTCAACAGTGCATCCCTTCCTTCACCCTCTCTCGATCCATCTGCTCTTCCCCCTCTGCTCTTCCCTCTCTCTTTGTCCATCTGCTCCTCCCCCTCTGTCCACCTCTTCCTCCCCTTTCTCTTTGTCCATTTCCTCCTCTTTCCTTTCTATGTCTCTCTCTTCTTCTCCCTTCTTTCTGACCATCTCCTCCCCATCTCTTTATGTCCAGTTCCCCCACCGAGCGAGGTGGTGCAGTGGTTAGACAGTGGACTCGCATTCGGGAGGACGACGGTTCAATCCCGCGTCCGGCCATCCTGATTTAGGTTTTCCGTGATTTCCCTAAATCGCTCCAGGCAAATGCTGGGATGGTTCCTTTGAAAGGGCACGGCCGACTTCCTTCCCTAATCCGATGAGACCGATGACCTCGCTGTCTGGTCTCCTTCCCCAAACAACCCAACCCAGTTCCCCCTTCCCCTCTCTCCATCCTTTTCCATCATTCTATCTGTGTCCACTTCTCCTTTTCCCTCTCTATCTCTCCTTCTCCCCCTTTTCTCTCCACTTTATCACTCACACCTCAAAAGAAGGTTGCCAAGTCTTACCCTCAGAGTGTTTGTTTCCAAGAAGTCATTAATATGTGTACCACATTTGGTTGAAATCGATCCAGAGATACAGCAGGAGCTTTTTATCCGTGGCTTTGCCCGTCTACGCATGTGGCAGATATATTTAACACATTTCACACGTATTTGAACGGATATTTCAGCTGTATCTCTATCGTATTTCATCCTGTACTTTCGTTTCCTCGCAGCTCAATATTTATGATCTCACATCTTCCAAATTATGTGCGGTCAGTGATATAATTTTGCAGGTACATCCACTGGCAGTGTGGGTACTGTCTGCCAAATGTGCAAAATGTGTTGCGGACAGAGTTAGCAGTAAAAAAAATTGTAAGTTTGAGACTGAGAAAAAGTCTCGTAAATTTCTGAGATCATGTGTAATGTGTACAGCCGGTTGCATATCGTTAAGTGCTCTCAATATCGAATCCTTTACGAATGTAATAAATTTTCCCTTCGTGAGCTACACTTCTATTTCAGACCCAACCCCATCCCTATGAGAAGTATGTGGTTCTTGCCATCACAGTTGTTCTTCCGAGACAGTAAGTGATATGCGTACCAAGTTTGGTTGAAACCAAACAAGTGGTTTAGGACGAGATGTGAACCATACGTACCTACACTTTTATAATATGCATGGATGAGATGAGACAGAAAATTATTCTGAGCCGCGAAAGAGTCTCAAGAAACGTCCAACTTTATGAACTGGTTTCCACTTAGAAGGAAGGAAGGTGACTTTTTCCAGTGTATTGTTTGACAAACTGACGACAGCAGCTCCAATTCATGCTAAAGATGATAATTTTCCTGTAAATTCCGAGACAAAGAGTTTCACCTCAGGCTGAAAGTGACTCAGACGGGAAAGTTTATCCGCGTTCCACGATATCGCGTCCTCATATGGCTCCTATCGTAGTCATTCAAGGAAGAGAGTCGCGGGGGATCACAGTAATGTCTTTATCGCTATTTTTCTCAGATATTTACTGCGTAAAATTTGTAACACCTGTTTTACCATTTAGAGGAAATTTCCGTCGTCGTTACTCATTATAACTGGTTACCAGTTCTCAGTGTCAACAATGAATGTTCCATTTGGAAATAAATAACCTCTCGCGGACAAACTTAATAATAATAATGAGCCATCTTTCATTTGACCGATGAAGTCATTCATTTTTAAGGCATACGACCGTTCAGACTTGGCATGTAGTAATTCCTTGGCAACGTCTTGATGGCTAAATAAGGTATCCACCAAAAAAGACATTACCAAGGAATTATTACATGCCAATAACGATCCATCTACAGGAGATCAGATCATCTACAAACGTATGCAATAGCCTAAAATCATTGGGGGTAGTGGAAACCAAATGATTATTCAAGTTTTCGTGCAAAATCGTTAGATAAGAGACACTAGAAGCTATACTGGTGCTCACAATTAAAGATAGTATTTGATTAACAGACACTGCTGATTTAATTCCATATGGTTCCAGTTCACGCTTGCGCTACTGAGATTATATAGAAACGTATGTGATAGAAACACCACTATGACTCAACGTCAAAGAGTTAATCGCACTGCAGAAAGTTTATCTTTTGTGCATATTATACTATGTATGGGGATTTCGTTTTTCTAATGTTTTGAAAAATGTGAAAATTATGTAGAACTCACTCTTACTCTTCTTCCTATTCGTCCTTCAACACGAGACGGTCTTGTATATTTTGCTAGCGTTATTTTATAAAGAAATAAGAAAGATATGCTTAAAATGAATTAGATTTTATTTAGCAGAGATATTGTTAGTACCATACTCCACTAATAAAAACCTTTTATGTATTTTTGAGCCTATTAAATTAGTTGGAAGTGGTCGGTTTGGTAACACAACGATCGCGCGTCATAATCACGCTATCGTTTCCGAATTACAGTGTAATTCATTCGAGCCTGCAATGAAGTCCGAAGATAATTATTATTTTCGTGCAAAGCTGACTCTTAGCACCAACATTCCTGTTTTCCAACCGTGACCTGTGGCTATGATAATTATGGCGTTGTAAGTAGGCTGTTTAGGTTTTTCTGTTGGTAAAGCCACGTAGCGCTCTGTATGAAAATCACTGACTGTGCTGTGTGCAGTCTGTGGGTGGTTAGCATTGTTGGAATATTCGCTATTGCAGTG
The DNA here is from genome assembly GCF_021461385.2 of Schistocerca piceifrons. NCBI lineage: Eukaryota > Metazoa > Arthropoda > Insecta > Orthoptera > Acrididae > Schistocerca > Schistocerca piceifrons. Next base: position 324,784,946 of record NC_060140.1, read on the forward strand.
TTGGGCATTTGGATGTGAACAGCGCGTAGCGTTGGTCAGTTGGAGGTGAGCCGCCAGCAGTGGTGGATGTCTTTTGAACATTAGTTAATTCATTACACGGTGGCGCTAACACACTACTCTCGTCTTCCCTGTCATTTCTCAGTTTACTTTGGAGCCTAGTATCACTTTTTCACACGCCATAATTGTCACAATGTTTCACACGATAACACAGAAAAACACAATTTGAAGAGTAAAATAAGAAAACACATTAACATAGCACTGAAAATAATATCTAATTAAAGCTGCGAAATATTTGGTGCAAATATACATGCATGCCACAACTGTTTTACAGTACAACAACGAAAAACTACAACTATAAAGGAGATTCTCTCTACTATTACAAGCTAGCAATAAACAATAACTATACTAATTACACAAACTACAAGAAAAAAATCAGAATATTCCATTCAGGTATCCTCGGCTAAGGGTCGACATATGAAACGACCCCTTAGAAAAAATTAAAAATGAGAGTGTTAGAAAACCTCTTACGTTATTTGATTTTCAAACAGTTGAGCAAAACAGAACGTACTCAGCCATTTCTCTCTTTTCTTATTCTGATCATCGCTAAACTGACACACAATATTTTTAGCGCAACGCAATCTGACTTTCAATAATCCCTACAAAAGAATGGCCCTGGCTAACAATAACCTATACCTTTCATGAAACACTTACCACGGACACACGTCCAGATCGTCCGCTTATTTCTTGTCGGCTATGTGCTGAGACCAGAAAGTCGACTTTCAAACATTTAATCTGTGGCAGACGTTTTGTCACTTAAGAGATCAACACATTACACAGCAAAAAATGCACTGGTAGATTTTTACTGAAGCAGACAACGATACTATTGTGATAAAGCCTGGAGTAACTATTAGTAACGCTAATAATGTCATCCAACACCAAGTGGTCCACGGGCCGCATCCTACCACTCCATCTGAATGAAATTTCATATGGATTATCCTTATAAAAACAAGCTATGCTATGCAAATTTTTAGCTCAAGGTAAAATTTCATGGTTTTATGAGCCTTTCAGTCGGGTGGTGGGCGGGGGCACAGTGCAAAATGTCGACTCGGATCTACGACAAGTTTGGAATAACTTTAGATGGCGTGAACTGAAACTAGTAGTAATCCAAAGGGACAATGTAGAGATTTCGATGTTAGCACAGTTTTAAAATTTACAGTCTGCGTCTTTCACCTTTTTCAGGCTGCATGAAATGACTGTTGGGGAAAATGAATCGCGACAATTACTCAACTATTCTGTGGTTATACAATGTCTCTTCATATTGAAAACCTGTTTGGCGTTAATCGGAATAGGTGTTTGTAAGCTGATTTCATAAAGAGCGAGTATTGTATCTGCGATACTGCTACCGTTCAGTTGTTTCCAGTTTGTAGTAGCGAGAAGAAAGATATATTCTTGCAGATTTTATTGTGAACTTACGACGAAAACTGATTTAGAATTCCTAATAGATTCAGCCATCTTTAGAAAGTTTTCGCACGATCGCCAGATGTTCTGATCTTGTCTATGTATGAAGAATATGGAAATAAAATACTACTTTGATGAGGCTTTTACAGTTTACTTATAAAGATCTTCATTTTGTAAATGATATTACCGATCATTTTAATGAGAATTCTGTGAAATGGAATTGTTCGTACGTTCATGGTCTTGTGGACAGAGCCTGGAGTCCTTGAAATTTGTTGTGAATATGACCACCTTTTAAAAGGTGTACACATATGACTCGCCGTTAGCGTGTAAAAGTATCGTATACTGCACGATGTGGGTGAATTGACGTCCAGATCTTTGAATACGATACGCTCATCGGCCAGCGTTATTTGACGCTATATTTCATCCCACTGTGCGTTATTTCATGGGTGTATTAGGCCCTGATCTCATTCTTATAGATGAAAATGCGCGACTGCATCGTCCAGCACAGGCAAAGTAGCCCTTGGAATACGTATTTCTTTGAGTTACCTTCTGTACTACACTGTAGCAGCTGTTTCATCGAGCTACATTACTGGACAGTGGCTCATCGTGCTGTAATGCTGTGAGTCTGTGAAGCACGCGGCAAAACGCAGCATCTGTCCACACCAGTCCTCACCACAAAGGAAGAGAGACAAGTAAAATTATTCCTTTCATTCTGGTCACAGATTCGAACTCATTACATAAAACTCCAAGTAAACTGATACTTAACTCCGACCATCATGAAAGTTGATCATTGAATTAATAACACTAGCCGGCTCATGTGGCCGAGCGGTTCTAGGCGCTTCAGTCTGGAACCGCGTGACAGATACGGTCGCAGGTTCGAATCCTGCCTGAGGCATTGATGTGTGTGGTGTCCTTAGGTTAGTTAGGTTTAAGTAGTTCTAAGTTCTAGGGGACTGATGACCTCAGATGTTAAGTCCCATAGTGCTCAGAACCATTTGAACCATTTGTTAAGTCCCATAGTGCTCAGAGCAATTTTAGCGATTTTTTAATACCACTAAATTAATTTTCCCAAGTCAAGACACACTACCGAGGTTTTGTCTACATAGAGGACCATCGGTTGGATTGATCAGGATAATTTTAACATTCCCCTATTAGTTAATATAGAAAACGCCCATGATGGCGACACCTAGCTTACTGTACTGGCTGTTATTTTAAATTGTCGTTGGAGCCTCGCGGTGGCGGAGGCACACACGGCTTTTCCGGCAGTTCAGGGCAGCGAACTTGAGGGCGGTAATTCTGCCACTCCAGGCGGCCAAAACAGCATGAACTGTTCCACTTCTCACCCCTGTTAGGTTGGCTACGAGGACATTTTCGTGCACCGCGGAGGTGCACTGTAGATCATTGGCCCAGCCTTTAAATAACCTGCAGAGCAGCTCTCCAGCCCCATTCCGCTACAGTTCCTGGAGGAGTTGTAAGGGTGAGCAGAACTCTCCATTACATTGAAAACAATATAGCCAACTTAAGGCTATTCTTTGCATTGTGTAAGCTCTCAGATATTGGTAGTAACAATCTGAGGGTGAAACATGGAGCGCGATTCTAAGTGTTGTTGTGAGACGAGGTCTGTCTGCGACAGTGGAAGTAGTGGTGTCGGTCGAGAGCTCGGAGACGGAAGACGTGTCACGCTGCCCTCACGTCGGTGATGGCAGATCTTACCACACTCAAGGTTTGATTGCATTTATATAGTCAGAAGAGATTTAAATGGCTTAACTACGCTTGATGATGGAATTCAAGGTAAAATTCGCAAGCATAGCGCAAAATCAATTGGTTCGGCACGTGACTGTTAGTCTGAGTTTACAATAATCCCATGTTTTGCTTGTCAGTTATAGAAGCCTCCTTATCCTCCAAGTAACAATAACAATTTTCTACATCCCATTCATGAATATGCCGTGGTTACTAAATGTTAATGTAACTTTGAAATTGAAATAATTTGTTAATCTGGCACTCAGCCATTATTGATACTTACGTAACTGTCATTGTCTATTATTGTCATGATGATTTCTGAAGTTTTAAATAGACTTAATTTATGAAGCCCCTTTCCACGAGTTATTTAGTAGTTAACAGGACTCAGACAAACTCCTTTTTATTAAATTCTTTGTTAGTAACAATAGCTTTAGCCGCTGCTGCTGCATGCTGCTTCAATTTGCTGTAAACCACATGGAAGTCATCTAAAGAGGTGAGTGCAAAATGTAGAGCCAAAGCAGAGACACTGACATGTAATCTAATCCAGTAAATCCTGTTGCACAAGGCACATTCTGTATCACTTCCAAATTCTTGTTAAAAAACGCAGGCAGATAGCTTAGGTATTCGTTGTTACATATTGATTTGTTCCTGTAGTTTTTGATATTCAAATACGCAGTCAGATAGCTTATCTAAATGTTAGTTTTAAGTTTTTCATGAAACGATCTGTTGAGGACTTAAATGACAGCGAAACTGACACTCATACAACTCGCACACAGTGTTATGAATATTAGATTTCGATTACTAATAGCTCAGATTGCTTATCGAGTCCATTTTCACAGTCGAACATACACTATGTGCCAAAAGTATCCGAGCACCTGGCTGAAGTTCGTGGCGCCCTCCATCGGTAATGCTGGAATTCAATATGGTATTGGTCCACCGTTAGCCTTGATGATAGCTTCCAGTCTCACAGGCATACGTTCAGGTGCTGCAAGGTTTCTTGGGGAATGGCAACCCATTCTTCACGGAGTGCTGTACTGAGGAGAGGTTTCGATGTCGGTCGGTGAGGCCTGGCACGAAGTCGGTGTTCCAAAACGTCCCAAAGGTGATCTATAGGATTCAGGTCAGGACTCTGTGCAGGCCAGTCCATTACAGGGATGTTATAGTCGCGTAACCACTCCGCCATAGACCGTGCATTATGAACAGGTGCTCGATTTTTTGAAAGATGCAATCGCCGTTCAGGAATTGCTCTTCAACAGTGGGAAGCAACAAGATGCTTAAACCATCAATATAGGCCAGTGCTGCGATAGTGCCACGCAAAACAACAAAGGGTGCAAGCCCCCTCTATGGGAGACACGACCACACCATAACAAGACCGCCTCGGAATTTTACTGTTGGCACTACACACGCTGGCAGATGATGTTCCCGTGCATTAGCCATACCCACACCCCGCCATCGGATCGACACATTGTATACCGAGATTCATCACACCACACAACGTTTTTCTACTGTTCAATCGTCCAATGTTTACGCTCCTTACACCGAGTGAGGCGTCGTTTGGCATTTACTGGCGTGATGTGTGGCTTATGAGCAGCTCCTCGATTATGAAATCCAAGTTTTCTCACCTCCTGCCTGTCATAGTACTTGCAGTAGATCCTGATGCAGTTCGGAATTCCTGTGTGATGGTACGGCTAGATGTCTGCGTATTACACATTACGACCCTCCTCAACTGTCGGCGGTTCCTGTCAGTCAACAGACGAGGTCGATCTGTACGCTTTTGTGCTCTAGGTGTCCCTTCACGTTTCCACTTCCAATTCATCGGAAACATGGACCTAGGGATGTTTAGAAGTGCGGAAATCTCGCTTACAGACGTATGACACAAGTGACACCCAATCGCCTGACCACTTTCGAAGTCCGTCTGTTGGGCGGATGGTATGTTGTTATACCTATGGTCTGGGTTCGATTCCCACTTCTGTCAATGATTTTAGATAGGGAGAGACAGATTCCATTCTCTCCTGGTTACACCAAGTGAAGAAGATATAATGGCAGCGTGGTCTGAAAATTCACATTAAAGATGATATTCCTTCTCTACCAAGTAGACGGTAGGTTGAACCACAATAAAGTCTGGAGTGGCGACATGTAGAAACTGTATCACCAGTAACCTTTCTTATACTAGTTATTTATTTCAAGTGACGAAACAAACGCTATGTATGGTCACAGGACACTTATTCCATCTTTCTCTTTGTATGTCGATAAAATTGGTTCTGAACTTGGAATGCAACTCAGACCGCCCTTAACGCGGAATTTGATCCCTTCGTGGCAATACAGCTCGGCTACAATTTGTTGTTTGTTCAAAACTGCAGATTACTCAACACCTTCACATATTACGCGTGAATGGGATCGAATCCTGGCCCGGCACTAAAGATTTAATTATGTATTATCAAGCTCTAGCATGAGAACACCTATCTGCTGGTGGATAATAATTTTGATTTTTAATGTATTTTCATTCGTTGTCAACACTAACGATATCTGACGTTTTTAACTCCCAGTGAGACACAGAACTATTTGCGAGATGCTATCCTGAGCAGCTGGTGGAGAAAAATTCGGTAGCTGACGTCTGTGTGTGTAGTCAACAACGATATGTATGGGGCTCTATTCCCAGTGAGCGCTGAACTCTTCGTCATATTATTTCTAGTTCAAACATGCTCACATGTCACTGCTGGTGCAACAAACCCATATTTAACGTTCGTTTTCTCTACAATATAAGAGCGATAGGTGCCGGGTTGGAGTCCTGGGAAGGAAAAAATTAATGTTTCGTCTCGTCATTTCAGTTAAAACATCTAGCTACAGCCGCGAAAATCCGATATGTCACATTTGACTGTGCTTCGATAGCAATCCGATTGGGTTCTGGGTTCGAACCCGTGTCCAACACAAAGCTTTACCTCACGGCATTTCAAGTAAGTTACTTGTGAAGAAGCAATATTTAACATCCCTCGTAGTTCGTTAACAGGGACAACAGATGCTGGGTAGGAATTCGCGTCTGTTAAAAATGTTTACGTTATGCAATTTAAAGTTGATATTTGCTAACTGATACTGTCTAAAATCGAGGTATATCACTCTCTGTATGCCTAATCAGGAATGACTGTTAGTTTCCGTCAGTCACGAAATCTTTGCTTAGTCTGCATGAGCTGGGTTTGAATCCATATGCGAAACAAGACGGTTTGTCGTGTCATTTAAAGTTCATACATAATCTCAACTAGCTGCTCGTGAATAACTTAAATTTTTAATGTCATTTTGTGTTAAATAATAAGTACGGTATGTTACTTTGAAGATAAAATCATGAATACGACGAACTTACTACGTGCATTACCAATCTGACGTAATAATGAGAGTGGTAACATTTCAGGTATGTCATTTATTGTAATAAATGTGAGCTTACAAGCCTTAAGGACGGTCTTATCTGTGCTAAGGTGTTCCCTGATATTTGTAGTATCGTGGTATTACTTTACATCTTGAGTTATTGCGATACAGAGCAGTGTTTTCTAGTGGTGACTTATTGGAACCATTTTCAATAGTCAAACGACTGTACCAAGGAGCGATTAGAGGACCTGCTAGACAGCTGCGTTATGCCGGTTGCATGCGAATCAGGCGAAATGCAATTCAGGTCGTTCGGATACTTTTGAGCACGACTGTACATCTAGAGGTGAAAACGTACGAAAACGCACTACTGCACTTTTGCGAACTTCTGTTTTATTTTCGCATCAATACTGTTGTGAACCCACCATCTGGTTCAAATGGTTCAAATGGCTCTGAGCACTATGGGACTTCACATCTGTGGTCATCAGTCCCCTAGAACTTAGAACTACTTAAACCTAACTAACCTACGGAAATCACCCACATCCATGCCCGAGGCAGGATTCGAACCTGCGACCGTAGCGGTCATGCGGTTCCAGACTGAAGCGCCTAGAGCCGCACGGCCACACCGGCCGGCCCCCACCATCTGGTTTCAATGCATTACATTATCATCCATTATATATAATCATTTTGACAGTACACTTGATATTATAGATGAGTAGGACACAAGACAGGACATAGATAATTTCCGTTTGACGTCAACAGTGTGTAACATTTTACTTTTTTTGAATAGGACAATGTTCCTCTCCAATAATTTTTAGATTAGTTACAATAAGCATACGCTGCAAGAGAATTCGCTTGTATTTTTCAATATGTGGTCTGTTGTCGGTTTGAAGGCCTTCCATAACATCGCCAACGTAGTGCAACTCCACCGAGGGCTGTCTGGAGTAGGGTGGAGATAGCAATACGAAAGTTGCGAGCTGTCGAAGACGATCTTCATATTCCTAATGCGATTAGGACATCGTATACACCTGTGCGGTCAGTCACCCAATTTCAGAATTCGTGTTGAGTAATCCTGCTAAATTCCCATAATATTGTCTTTCTATATTGATGAGTAATACGGATAGTCGTCACGTTCATGTGCCGTCTACAACGTAAATTTAATGTTACTATCCTAGGAACTAACCCGCAATACGTTTTGTATTTCATAATCGGAACTATCTGCATTAACCGTCATCAGAGCAATGACAGGGAACAGAATGCAGCAGTGCCTTGGTACTTACTTGAGGACCTGCTTGAGTCGTGTTCTAAGGAAAGTGTAGTTGCTGGTTCACATTATATTACACTAGCGAGAAGTACCGATTTTTCCTTTTCTCTGCAAACATCCAGAACTAAATTCAGTAACTAAATGCTAAGAATATATTTGCATTGTGCCAACTCAAAGATCAATAGATATGGATATAGATATAATTTTTATATTTAAAGCCATTCTCGTTCTGCGTTGGAATAAACATCATCCATTATTTGCTTGTTCTTGTTGCGATTGTTATTGTCATTCTCTCACTCGCAAGAGTTTTCACATTCCTATTTGGTATCGATGCACATGAAGAGTGGCTATGAAAGAAGGGAATACTGAATGTTACGTCATGCAGAATACACTCATTTACTTCGGCTCCTCGTGATCTACGCTACGGGAGAAGTGAGATACATAAAGTTGACAGTGTGAGGACAGACATGCTGGCACAACTCTGCAACTACACAGTGTTACCAGATAAAATGGTGCTGCGGAATCGAAAGTGTAGTACGGAATTTGCCACAGTAGCAGACAGCTGCTAATTTCGGACCATGACCGTGGATTACACTTCGGTCAGTGCTGGTTAGTGTGTTGCAACTGTAAATGGAAGGCTTTGTTTGATAGTCTTGTGTTGATGCTGTCCGAATAAATTATGCCATTGGATAAAAAGCGGTTTAGTTTTGAGACCTAACCCACGAGGGGGGAAGGCGCAGTGGTCTGATTCAGGAATTCCAAGCAATAAAACACAAAAAACAACCCAGGAAGGGTTCGAGCAGCTACTTTCATGCAGAGACATGCATTTGGAATCTGTTCATCGTTACGGGGTCAAACAAGAGGGTAACATTACTGAAACAATGATCGGGCTACTTAGTATATAATAGAGCATACAGATTTCAAGGAGGAAACGTATGAAGACGCAGACTTCCTCGTTATCAATATGTGCGGCATATCTTTCGTGTTAACGAAAGTAAATTCCCGCTTTACCTCTTCTTACGTCTCAAATGAAATGAATGCCATGAGGAATCGAACATTTGTTGACTGCGTCTCTTCTTGCTTCCATCCTTACCAACATATTTCTTCATTCTCGTGGTAATCATGACATTCTATGTGTATGCTGCAAAAGATTGCACGTGGACAAATTCGACATCGAGGTGCAAAGCGTTTGGTATCTTACATTATATTCAATTCGAATAAGCTTCCGATATATTTTTACTTCGTTTGTATTTTTAGACGATTATGAACGTTACGGAAAATTTTCTCACATGCTTTATGTCGAATGGGAAACATTGAATGATCCGTTTTGCTTTCACTACGTTGAAATGATATAATGTTGGCGTCAACAGCCTTCTTCCACGCCGGAAGCTGAAACTGGTATTATTCTGGATTAATGATAATTGACTGTCTCAAATGTATACATAGCCCACAAGGCGACGTCAGAAACCATCAGGGGAGAACGCCGCATAAAGACCAAACGTGCACGCGCGTCTCCACTCTGAAGAACCGTATCGGAGAATCACGGCAAGCATTTCGCTGAAGAGCTGCCTCGTCAGAGAGCCGAGAAATGGCAGCGTCGTAGCAAGTATTTGTCAACACTCTGATAGTGCATTACCTCGCTCAATTCACTTGACATTCGTTTCCCACATCGAAGACTCGTACGATATAATTCACTGTAAGATGACACAATCAGAAAGTATATTTAATTTCTGGACTCCAAGGACGGCGTTCTTCACATAAGTAACACCTGTTTGTGTGTGCATTCGGGAGGACGACGGTGCAATTCCGCGCCCGGCCATCCTAATTTAGGTTTTCAGTGATTTCCTTAAATCGCTTCAGGCAAATACCGGGATGGTTCCTTAGGAAGGGCACGGCCGATTTCCTTCCCCATCCTTCCCTAATCCGAGCTTGTGCTCCGTCTCTAATGACATCTTTGTCGACGGGACGTTAAAACTGTAATCTCCTCCTCTTCTGTTTGTGTGTTTAAGGTTGCGTTTTGAGGCTCAGGCAACATCGCAGTGACTATAGTCCGCCTCTTGCCGCCAGTGTGTCGTTAGCTCAGAGGTTCCCTTGTGCGTTGCATTGCTCTTACTATATGACATAGCAGTTCGAATCACGGTAGTAGCCGCTGACTACAACCTTTTATTTTCCATTTTAATTAATGGAGTTGCAAACTGCTAGTAAAAATTCCTTATGCGAAATCTGAAGAATGCCTTTAAACATCAATCTTCGTCTGATTTCGACTTAGTAAATTAAGTTAATATCATGGATGTCTGCTTTGCAAATGCCAAGGTGCTTCACTGTAAAATAGGTCCTGAAAAGATTCAAACCGACTGTGCACATGTTGATTAATATAGTTCCCTTCTTCTAAATTTTTGCAATAACATTTAACTGTAGACGTTTTCTAACACCGGCGTTAGTAATACCTTTCCGTTCTCTGAAACCTTCAAAAAGACAAATTTTTCTGGTTGAAACCTGATGATCTTAACTATCACTTCCGATCAACAATAAATACTTCATGAACCCATACATGGAACTCCAAATGTGCAGTGTTCCTGCACTGCTACAGAGCATGCATTGCAAGGTATTCACACAGTTTATCGCAAAGACTTACCATAAGGAATGAAACAAGAACTGTAATACACTTTACACCACAGACGCTCACTCTGGCTTGACGAAAACATCAAAACATTGACCAAAAGTTGCAGAAACAATTGAGTTTGAAAGGAAAAGAAACGAGGTATGAAGCATTTATAAGTTCATCGAATGTAGTGAGGTGGTTTAATTTCGTCCCAGTCTATAAGATTAATTTCGGGCCATACTCAGCTCTTGCCGATTAATGTAATATAATACCCGCCTACTATTCAGGGCGTCTGTCTCCGTTGCTTTTGAGCGTGAATGGAAATTGTAGAAATTTTCTGTGGAGCAACATTTAATAACAAAGCGTTTTAAATCATGAAAAGCGATGAGCGGTAGCAGGCGCTTTCGATAAAGAACGGGGGAGTGCAGCGCCGCTGCTGTCGCCACGGCCGCTGCCAGTAGCCAGCAAATGGATCCCGGGGCTTTGCCGCATACGGCGTCCAGAGGAGGACAGTCTACAGGAAATCTGCCGCAAAATCGTTACAGAATGAAATTTTGATATCGGTGTGTCAGAAAGCGAAATAGATTGAATCTGCGCTACCATTACATTCACGTCTTCAGCATTCAGACAGAAGAGGCTATAAAAATATTTTATGCCAGCTGGTCTCGATCCAGTGACATTATGAACAAAAACAACGCACGCTACCGCTAGACCACAAGCGTACTCGCTTTAGTGTTTCTCTATCATGGGACAAGTTTTCTTCCAGGAAGTGCCGCAGTCTACAGTGTTGCCAGATTGTGCAGATACCGGACTTAGAGAATTAGCGAGTTGGCCAGTTTTTTTGTCCCATGTCGCGATCGGCGCGGACTTGGCCTCTGAAGCGGCTGGCCGCCGGTCGAGTTTTATGTCAAAGAGTGTACGTTACAGAGTCTACATTGCGAAGTTCAGTGTACGGCAGCTACCACCTTTTAATGGCTAGTGCTCCCCATTTCCCCGGGAACAGCATATGTTTAGTCATCCGGGAACCACTCATGATGTTTCTCAAGCACCCCGCAGTTACGACGGTTGCTACTGCTTTAGTGCTACACCGAGATACTAGCGCTGCAGACCGGCATGTAGCCTAGTAAGCTGCTTTAGCCAACCCTGACACATGAACTGTTTCTCTGGTCATAGCGATACCCGCTATTTCTTTTCTGTGCACTCTGTGGGGACTGGGCTTCATACTGAAGAAGAGTTTGTGAGTGGTCTTGTGTACTTTGAACATGACATACAGCTATGATACTCGCCCAGCGGCTACATTCCGTGTGTAACAATTTATTAATACTTGTGACAGGGCTACCTCTGAATTTATGTGTTCGATTCTGAATACACTATATGATCAAAAAGTATCCAGACACACCCCAAAAACATATTATGTGCACTTGGCTACCACCTACTGCAACGTACTCCGTATCAGCGACCACAGTAGTCATTAGACATCGTGAGGGAGCAGAATGGGGTGCTCGGCCGCACTTACGGACTTCGAATGTGGTCAGGTGACTGGTTGTCAGTTGTGTTATACGTCTGTACGCCTGGTGTGAGGAGCATAAGCATTGGCCGATTGAACAGTGGAAAAACGTTGTGTGGAGTGACGAATCACGGTACACAATGTGGCGATCCGATGGCAGGGTGTGGGTATGGCGAATGCCCGGTGAACGTCATCTGCAAGCGTGTGTACAGCCAACAGTAAAATTCGGAGGCGGTGGCGTTATGGTGTGGCCGTGTTTTCCATGGAGGGGGCTTGCAGCTTTTGTTGTTTTGCGTGGCACTATCGCATCGCAGACCCACATTGATGTTGTAAGCACCTTCTTGATTCCCACTGTTGAAGAGCAATTCGGGGATGGCGACTGCATCTTCCAACATGATCGAGCACCTGTTCATAATGCCCGGCCTGTGGCTGAGTGGTTACACGACAGTAACACCCCTGTAATGGACTGCCCTGCACAGAGTCCTGACCTGAATCGTATAAAACACCTTTGGGATGTTTTGGAACTTGCCAGGGCTCACCGACCGACATCGACACCTCCCCTCAGTGCAGCACTCCGTCAAGAATGAGCTCCCATTAACCAAGAAACCTTCCAGCACCAGATTGATCGTGTGCCTGCGAGAGTGGAAGCTGTCATCAAGGCTAAGGGTGGGCCAACACCATAGTGAATGCCAACATTACAGATGGAGGGCGCCACGAACTTGTAAGTCAATTTCAGCCAGGTGCCCGGATACTTTTGATCACATAGTGTATGTATTTAGTCAGATTAGCCCGACTTTCATTATTTGTAGCTTCCCTACTGTTTTTGAAAAGCAGATTCTTACAGGGCTACGAAACACCTTGTAACACAATAGCTTAGACACTACGTACCTTTTGTTGATTCATTTAGCTTTCTATTTTGTTCAACATCCCATCGTTGAACTTCTGTAATTAGTGTACGATTAATTCGATACTGTAATGAAGTGTAATCTCTGTAATATGCACAATATGAGCAAATGATATGTTTTGTCTTTCTCACATAATCTCTTTGGTTATCTCTGAGTTTGAATAATTTTGTTTAAATAATTTTTTATAGAAATGTCTATATGTGTAAAGGTCCTGTTTTATTTAATATATGTAGTTGCTGTTATGTAAACTGCTGACCTTCACTTAGGGTTCTTAGTTATTTTGTATGTAAAGGGTCTTGTGGTTCCCCTCGGGAACGGAAGCATGTAGCGCGCGCAAATTGTGGTTGGCATGGATAGAAAGGTGGAACAAAGAGTCAGTCGGGGACGATCTACCAAACTGTCAACTGTCCATGTAAAAGTTGTATATTGTGCTGGTGCCGAGAGAGGCTTTCCATGCCGCTTTCCAATGCCTCGGATGGATGGATAAAGAAAGAGGTGGAACTTTTCTGGAACTGATATCTACCATCGCCACCAAGAAATGACAGGGTCCAGCAATTCTACCTGCAAATCCATCTACCAACATGCACGCGCCACCACATTGCGCAATCACTGTAATAGAACAGAAGAATTATTGCTATGTACAGTGAAGGATCAGCTCATTGGATGTGTTAGTGTGCTCATATATATGGTAATTTATAACTGAATTTATGTACCTACCTTGATTTTTTCTTTATCATGACACCTCTCAGGTTCCTCTCCGTTTGAACTGATAACCGAGTGTCCTTTATTAAAAGCATATTGAAATTAATATGGCGATAGAGTGTGCTAAATTTAATATTGTTTGTTGAAAGGGTCTTACAAATATCTCAATTTTGTGTTTCAATGCAGTAAAAGTTGAGAACTGATATTGTCGAAAGTTACATGTTCATGCTTGTTAAGGGCTTGTTTCTTTAGTGTATTGAAAGTATGTTTAGTTTGCTCTGCTACAGTGGTCAAGACTAAAGTAGTTAAAATGCACAAAGTTACTTAATTATTGAAAGTTTCGATTAATCTTGCTATTCAAGTGAAATTCTGTACAATATTGGGTTCCTCTTGTGTATTAAAAGTGCATATTAATGGTGTAACAGGGTCAACAGTTTGTCCATTGTGCTCATGCTAGATAAGGATTAATAGAAAAGCCACCATCTATGAAAGTAGTAACTTCTTTATTCAAAAGACAGTGAGAAGTAATTTGTTAGTGAACTCCATTTAATTTTCATTCTGAGTAGAAAGGTGTTTAGTAGTGAGGGACTTAATTTATGCACAGTAACTAAATTTGCTGTGACCCATATCCATATATCATGTCAGATAGGAATTTGTTTGAAAAGTAATACTAAACCTATGTCCAATTTACTATTCTAAAGTGAATATTAATAGTAACATTATTAAGATAATTCAGTTTTCCTAAGTCCTCAAGGTAATAGTGTGTTTTGTTATCTGCTATATTTATGCAAATAGTTTTTTCTGATCTGGTAGTTCCAACCTTAACGTGAACATACTGTATTGAAGTGCCAGAGTTCACTGCACTCGCGTGTGGCAAAGTATTGGTTGTGTTTGTCCGTTAAAGTTACTCATACTTATTTTCTTGAACAAGAATGTCAATTATCCTCTTGCCTAATTAGGCTGGCGACCGTTTTCTTTATTCTTTGAACAGTGTAGATAGGTAAAACATTAAACTTCCTGGCAGATTAAAACTGTGTGCCCGACCGAGACTCGAACTCGGGACCTTTGCTTTTCACGGGCAAGTGCTCTACCATCTTTTTTTGTGTTTGGTACCTGCGGACTTCACATGACATCCGTTAAAGTTGGTTTGTTGACCCTTACACTCAGTTTTTTATTACAGAGGCCAACCAGCTCTCTGACCGAACACGCTGAGCTACCGTGCCGGCATCATCTGAGCTACCGAAGCACGACTCACGCCCCGTCCTCACAGCTTTACTTCTGCCAGTATCTCGTCTCCTACCTTCCAAAAAAAGTCTCATTCAGGTAAAGCATTGTTTGTTACTGTTTAAATATTTACGTAATTTCGACTTTCACTTCCGATAAGCCACCTCCGTTAGGTACAACACGGTCAACATAACAAAATTCCTCTCATAGGGTAACACTGCTGTGCTTCTTTGTACTATAATTGCTTGAATAAAAATAATTTCATTATACAAATTGCCTCCAGCTTTGAGGTTATAGTATAGCAGTAGCGGACGGGAGTGTTATAACTACCGGAAGAGACGCCTGGGATAGAAGATCCTCAGTTGAGTGATCTGCTAGGGAACATCGGAACTTCCTTGCTAATCTGCTTTCCCCAAAAATCCAAACGCTACACAACGGAAGCTACTTTCATCATTAAGTTTTACACAGAAGTATAGTTTTAGCCATTTCACTGAAATCTTAATCACATGTCGCTGGTAGAGTGTTCTACATATACTAATTTGGACACATGTCGGCCGTTGTGTGTTGCAATTTTCACAGACGTTAGTGTTGCGCTTTTTGTTTTAGCCACGCTGGAGGCATCATTTAGGACAGTTATTTGGCTGTGACGTTAGTTACGGGCACCGCAAGCAGGTCTTTGCGGCAGGTGTTGGGAGGCAGCGCAGATAGCGCCGGACCGTCTGGCGGTGTTTGCGGAGTCCATTGTCTGCACGGACCGCGGCGCGCCAGGAATTTACGACACCGGCTGGCTTTTCTCGGTACTTAGAGCGTCCTCAGCGGCGAAAGAAATCGCGCCTTCCTCCTTCGCGTTCATTCGCCAACTACCGACATTCATTAGCTGCCGCGGGTCCCGTGGCTTTGGAATATTAAAGACGCTTTTTCCGAGTAAGGAGTTTTCGTTTTCTCGCCGGGAGCATTATATACTGTTTGTAAATTAGAGCGTGCAAGCTATATGCCAGGAAGCTATTTCGCGGAGGCTGAGTTCTAAATGGCGCCGTAAAGAGAGAGACAATCTCTGGAATTCCGCAAACGTCTGCTCGCAGCTACAACCACGGGTCCGGTTTCCCCGCAACAAACAACAGATAACGCGAAACAAACTACAAAACATGATGCCGTACTTAAGACGCAAATATATTACCACGTACCTTGCAAGTTCAAGTACAAGGGAGTAACTAACTGTTCTTGAGGCTATATACAAGAGCATTTTTTGCCTACCAGTGACAGGCTTGTTTCTATTTTATTCTTTCTCTGAAAATGTCTATTAACGAGCTGAAAAACAGACCAGTTACCATTTATGTGCTTTAGCTAGTTTTTTCTAATAAGTATTTCTAACGAACATTGGTACTGACTCCCACACGCCATCCACTAATGCTGACAAGTTATTTCATGTCAAATGGACCAAGGTTAAAGAATCATCTTCGCATCAACGTACCCAATTTGACTGAAATTTTCAGATATTCCCCACAAAATAAAACCCAGCTGTGCAAAATTTGAGTTTAAGGTACAAAAAATATTCCGGGTTTTTGGAGACTTTCTGTGAAGGGCTGCAAAATGTCGTATGTCCCGTACGACAGGTTTTTTCAGATTTATGCTGTCTTGAAACTGAAACTGAAAGCAATCCAAAGGAGACATTGGGGTCAGACGAACAACTGCTTATACTCTTCATAATGTTAAAACCTCAAGATTGTCTCATTCACCAATTTCGTGCTGCAGCAGGTCACATTTCAGAAAAAATATCGGTGGCGACAAATTTTCATAAACTTTGACTACAGTAATGTCTGAACAAGGTATACCGAGTGCCTTTCAGTAGATAAGAAGAAAAATAACTTTTTATGCTGAACTGGGGCAGTTATTTGTGGGAATTCGTTACAGCAGCTTTTGTGAGAATTCTATGCCTCAAAATTTTTTGCATGCAATTGGTACATACTCCATTCTTGTTTCATTAGAAAGAGCAAGTGTTTTTTTCTAGAAAAGATTTCTTTTGTTTTAGAGACCTTCTGTATATAAACCTTAACAATCAGTTTCATAATACTATTGTTCAAATATTCGCAAAATATTGTTATATTTAGTGTTTGATACTTTGTTGTTAATGTTTAGGTGCTGTAATTTTGTATAATCTGCTAATACTTTTAATGTTTATCTATAATCAAATCCAAAAATTGTTAGGACAATGGAAATCCAGGATAGAAAAATGGAAATGAGTGTACGGCATTGTGGGCCGGGAGACCCCGATTCGGGGAAGTTCGGCCGCCGAGGGCGGGTACTTATTGCAATCGATGCCACATTGGGCGACTTGCGCGTCTGAGATTGGGATGAAACGATGAGATGGACAACACAACACCCAGTCCCTGAGCGTAGAAAATCTCCTGCTTCAGCCGGGAATCGAACCTGGGCCCCTTGGCGTGGCAGAGCGCCGCGCTGACTACTCAGCTGACGGGGGCGGACAGAATAGAGTCTCGGTCCGGCACACAGTTTTAATCTGCCAGGAAGTTTCAGAATAGAAATAATTCAAACAGGAGAAAAGGCTATCACTCACCTATGGGTGATGGGACAAATACGAGTAATATCCGATAGGTTACGTTATAATGTCTATTTGGCATGCACTGAATTCGAAACTTAAAAACAGCAACATTTCTTTAAAACTGAAGGTAGGTCACACACTGCAGAAATATGGTTGATATGAGTTACGCACTGAATATAATGCATCCCTGATCATTGGCGGCTGGTAATCGACACTTTAAAAATCAGATCTTATGTGATATCGAGTACTACCAAGGTAACAAGTTTCCTTCTGTTCCCCTGACAGGGTCGTAACTATATAGGGGCAGCCGTGGCAATGGCCCAGGACGACGGCGACAAGGGGTCCATGCCACACGAAGGAAAGAAAGGGAACATTGAAATGAAAAAGAAAAATTAGTGATATCGATCAGTCAAATGAAGTATTTTAAACGACCTCAAAGCTGATTCTGAAAATACATTATAGATAAAGATGTGCGAATGATTTTCCTCTTCCACCGATGTCAAAGGTCAACTTCAATCAGGACTAGAGTACAAATTAATTTAATCTATACAGTATAAGTGACTATGTGAGTAAATATTAAGACCAAGACTATGGAGAATTGCTTTGTCATGGATTATAAAATGGCGTGCAAGAGTGATAAAGACACAATTAAAATTTAGTCCCTCAAATCACTGTAGATGTCGGTCTATAAACAGTCTGTGTTTCGAAACAGCTGGAAACATCTACATAAGACATCTACATACTGACTTAGAGAGATTATTCATTGCTTTTACTAAGTCTTTGACGAGTAAGAGACGTAACAAACGAAATGTAGCAATAAGTGTTAAAAACATAATGAATGCTACAGCTCATTGTTCAAAGTAAAGTACTAGAAATAAACAGTATAATATGTGAGCACTCAGTCTTCAGGCCACAAGTGGCCCATCGGGACCATCCGATCGCCATGTCATCCTCCCTGAGAATGTGGATAGGAGGGGCGTGTGGTCAGCACATCGCTCTCCCGGTGGTTATAATGGTTTTCTTTGACCACAGCCGTTACTGTTCGGTCGAGTAGCTCCTCAATTGGCATCACGAGGCTGAGTGCACCCCGAAAAATAGCAACAGCGCATGGCGGCCCGGAGGGTCACCCATCCAAGCGACGACCACGCCCGACAGCGCTTAACTCCGGTGATCTGACGGGAACCGATGTATCCACTGCGGCAAGGCCGTTGCCTCAGTATAATATGTAATGCCCTGAAATATGAGAGTGTGGAAGTTGTACCTGCGATGTTATTTCTTAGGAACGGAGTTGCCAGAAAGGATCATTAGATAACTGCTTGATGAAACTTTCAGGATTTATGTAAGATGAACCATCGACTGTAACCTCCCTAATAAACGAATAAGGACGGTAATGAAGCACGGGGACTAATTTTGTGAGAATGAGAGGCTTACGGTGTTGGTAACTAGATATGTTCACCTAGTGACTGACAACATTTACTCAAATGCCTAGTGAACTTCCTGTTAGAATTTGTAGATATACAATGAGAACGCAGCCCTTTGAAAAGTGAAGTTGAAGAAAAAGTTATCAGTTACTTTACGGGGAAATAAAAACAGATTTTTCAGTGAAAAACATTATGAAGGTTGTGCTGTAAAAGAAGAAATTCACAGGAAGTGAACTGTAACAATCGTAACACACTCGTCTTCAGTGGCTGATTTTAACTCATTCATAAAACAGCTTGACTCATCATTCAACTTTTGAGCTTCTTCACATCATGGGGTAATATTAAAAGAAAATTTAGTTAAAAATTATTAGCACGTATTTCTTAGGGTGTACCTACACTGCTACCATATGCCCCTTGTCATTTCATATAATCTCTCTCTCTCCGCCATACATTTACAATAAGAGTTGTGATAAACTGTAACACTACTGACAACATTCTATAGATACATCGAGATTGCAAAACCACTGTGTAAATGTTTGTAATTAAATTACAGAACTAATAAATGAATGGGGCATTGAGGACTTAAAAATGTATTTGCGAAATATACAGTTATAAGATGAGCGATAGACTACAAACAGAATAACTTGAAAAATACACAACAAGGAATATAAATGATTAGGGGGTTGAATCACGTCACAAACTGCAGAATCACCAGAGAATTAAAATACATCTATTAGTCTGTCAAAGAAAGAAGGAATATAAGAGTGTAAACTACAAATTATGAAGAGGCCGCTGTAGACGGAGGCCAAGCTCTTACAGGGAGAGCATAGGGCAGAAGATCGGCCGTGCCTTTTAAGGGAACAATCTAACACCTCTTTTTAAGCGACACAGATAAATTACGGAAAATAAAATTCTGAGTTACTAGAGGGGAATTTAAGGAGCCATCTCCGCGAATACAAGTCCAATGTGTTACCACTGCTTGAATTTGCAAGAAGAAATCAATTTCTCCAGCAAAAGTATAAGAACTATATTGAGAATTCTAGAAATAGTTAGGCAGGAAAAACAAAACAAATGTAGCAAGTTTCAAATCATTTTTGTTGTTGCGAAAATTAGTCGACACAAGATGTTCAACAGTCATTGTTGCTAAACATAGCAGTTCATATTCCATAACAGAATTTCCTTACACAGTGTCGTTCGGGATGTTGGTGGATATTGCTCGTTAAATTGCTCGTGTGTGGTGGAGCCGTAGGGGGAGCGACTTATTGCTGTTGATACAAGTTGATTAGCGGGGCATCCCTCAGATGGGGGCCCTTAATGAACGCGGTGTCGATGGGACTGTTTGATGGTCAACCCTGGGGGAGCGCAACAGCGTAGGAAGTCATGTACAAACGATACTTAGTGAATTATTTATTTCCAGAATGACACACAGCATTAAGAAATGACGGCTATTGTGTCTATTGCGCGCAGAATCACTAAATTTTAGCACTTTCAGTTTCACTGATGTCTACCAAGAGATACAATGAGTCGAGTAAACATTAGCGTACTGTACTGTGTTTGAGTATATGAACTGCACAGACACAGGGACGATGCAGCTGACACATGTTATTTCATTATAAATCAGCAAAAACAACTACTTCAAAGGCGAATAAGTAATGCTACACATTCTTTTCTAAAAGCAGGTTGGTTTTATTCTGGATTCCAATACACCATGTGATACCCCACTCTTTTGGCTGCAAAACCCTCTTTTTCAACACAATCTTCAGTCAATGCAACGCCTTACGCCATCTTACTGGGAGTGTCTGCATGCCCGCATGCACTACTCTGCTGGTCGACGTCTGAGCCAGCGTCTTGCTGCATTAATAAATCCCCCGTCATCCATCTACTGCTTCCCACAGAGTGCACCCTTTGTAAGGTGGCTATAATTTCGCACCTTACAAGCACTCATCCACATACTCTGTAGTGATCTACAACCACATTAGGTATTCCAGAATGAGATTTTCACTCTGCAGTGGAGTGTGCGCTGATATGAAACTTCCTGGCAGATTAAAACTGTGTGCCCGACCGAGACTCGAACTCGGGACCTTTGCCTTTCGCTGGCAAGTGCTCTACCACTGAGCTACCGAAGCACGACTCACGTCCGGTACTCACAGCTTTACTTCTGCCAGTATCTCGTCTCCTACCTTCCAAACTTTACAGAAGCTCTCCTGCGAACCTTGCAGAACTAGCACTCCTGAAAGAAAGGATATTGCGGAGACATGGCTTAGCCACAGCCTGGGGGATGTTTCCAGAATGAGATTTTCACTCTGCAGCGAAGTGTGCGCTGATATGAAACTTCCTGGCAGATTAAAACTGTGTGCCCGACAGAGACTCGAACTCGGGACCTTTGCAAAGGTCCCGAGTTCGAGTCTCGGTCGGGCACACAGTTTTAATCTGCCAGGAAGTGTCACATTAGGTATTATTTGATAGGTAGTACATCATATATATGAATATTTAAAGGAGACTGACATTAAAAATAATTGTTAACGCTCATTGCATGAAAGGTGACGGAGTGTCTTTATTATCATACTAGTAGAGGTTGAAACGACAGTGGAAACGAAACAGAAGACGGAACTCAAGCCCTGGGTGGAAGGCCCACACAGATGTGTTGGTTATGTCTAAACACGGGAAGTAGGAGACAGACGTCATAGAACCTAAGCGCTAGAGCACAATAGAGTCGCGACCGGCCAATAATGTAGCCGAACCGGAAGTATTATACTTCGGAAACTACCGAAATTTTGGACAGGTGAGAGGAACGAAGAAGCGGCACTTCGGAAACCACGCAGGCTGGGTTATTTCCAAGGATTTTTATTCAGAAGTATACCATTGTACGAGTATAGGTTTTTTCTCGCAAACTTTCCGCGCTGGTCGACAAAAGACTAAAATATGGTTGGTCGGCGTTCAGAAGAATCTTTAGAGAGGAAGAATATTCCGTGGTTTCAGGAATATGATTCGTTTTCGGAATTACGATGGTGGGGAGTCAAGCCTTACTGGGAAGCGAGCACTGGGGAGATGTGGTCTTCCGTTGTGAGCGCCAGTGTCTGACGGTCGCTCAACATCAGCTTTTGTTGCTACAGACGGACTTGCTGTCTTTGCTCTCAGTAGAGTTTATAGTTAGAACAGTTAGGAACGGTACTGTTGCGAACATATACAATTCTGGACTTCGCCTCCAGGTTGGAAGTTGGGTACGCAGCGTTCAGTAATTGAGAGCACTTCTTCTGCCTATACTTACATTGAGACTTTATCTGAACTCCGTCCTTGTGGTTGGGACTTCGCGTTTCTCGTCTGTAGAACACAGAGAGGAGAATACAGTATTAGAGTATATTAGTCAGAGGATCGCCTTCTGCCGTCCTAGTGCTTGAAAGAGTTTATTTGTGACTGGAGTTCTTTCATCGTCGCAGACGAGTACGAGAACCATCACTTCGACGCACTGGATGCAGTACATACGGTGATATCGCAAATTGCTTCGGCTTATTAGGGATATAAAAGCTAAACAGCTGCCATCATGTTAGTTTATTTCCACTGAGGTTCCACACCACCGTCGATGATCTTTGAAAATAGTGTCTTGTAGTGTTTGGTACGTAGATGATGTCAGTCATTTCCCGTTATTGATATTAGATCGCGCAGTTATAATAAGGGACAGAGTTGGGTATTTGATTAGTAATTTTACTTAAGGAATGTAAACTTTCTGTGATATACACCACTTCTAACAAACACCGAACAACGCGCTCCAGTGCGCGGCCGCCAAATACATCGCTGGTCGCACTTCTCTGGGCGGCCCGCTGCTTCCATCGCTGGCCGTCTTCACACGCACGCTCCCTTAAAGGCCGGTTCCCACCAGGGCTGCCGCGCGTCAAAACCGCGCGTCAGCGGCGTGGTTGCCACGGAAACGGCGTCAGCGGCACGGCGCGGCGGGCTCTGCGTCGCGGTTTGACCATGTCGAACCGCTTCCGCTGCCGCGTGACGCGCCCCAGGTGCGCGCCGCCAATCACAGAACGCGCTGAGCCTGACGTCAGGTACGCAACCCCGGGCCACAAGAACTTTCGCCGAACCGCTGGCGCGGACGCGGCGGCAGCTATGAAATACTTATCATCCGATTCCAAGGAAACTATTCAGTAGAAAAATTTGATTCTTGGGCATGTTACAGCCTGATATCTTCTCTCGATAAAGGGCCGAATTTCTTTTCGATATTCGTCGTGGTTACTTGCTGTATCGCATTTACGTAAACCTTTACACGAAATTTTAATGAGTGTGCAGAGATAAAAACGCATTGCGTGGACTTTGTGTACAGTTCATTTTAGGTAATACATTATTGCGTATGAAATTTAGTCAACATATCGAAATTGCTTTTAAAGCTGAGAACAGAACGATACCTATCACCGTTCTCGAGATATTGAATGACATGTCGGCGGATGGGCTGTGCGGTAACCGCGCGGGTCGCTCGCGACGCGACCGATACTTCGTCCTGCTCGTTGTAAACCATGTGGTTGTATCAACTGCAAATTTCGTAAACGGTTCAAGAAATCTAAAAGCATTTTTTTTGCAAACGATAACTTGTAAAAAGTCATGTATTTCGTCGCATGATAAATATCCAAAATCTGTTTATCTACCGAGATGTGAAAGAAACTACAATTTTTCAGAAGGGATAGATGATTTTTTTTTAAACAGCATTTAATAGTGTGCGGAATGAGAAGTTAAACAGAAACTAATTTGCTGGTATGTCATAAGATGTAATTTGCTAAGTATCTACAGCTATTGATTATTTCCATTGGTAAGTAACAAACGTTTTTTTTCTTTATCGAGTGTACTTTATTGGTTCAAGACGCGTTTCGCCTTTTACTTTAAGGCATTTTCGGTGGAATCTAGAATGATTCAGTTTTGTTTTAAATGCATAACTGATTACTTACAGTGAATCGAGTTTTTGGCGGACATACACGTTTCCCCTCACGTGGTCACATGCTGGATGTTGAACTAAAACTTAGATTATGGAACATAAGCACATTTTCATGTTCGCTCTTTTTTCTTGTGTCACTAGCTGTAGACATTTTACCGAAAACACTGATTTGAAGTCGTAACTGCAGTGTGTTCACCTCATGCCCCTTCCTGTTCGGTTTGTTTATGTACATGTTGCCAACCTAAAGAATTATATGCTGAAGTTGTTTGTTTATTTCTGTTCTCCTTATATCTGTATATGTGTGGGGCTAGCCAGTGATAGTTATAGAAAGTTGAAAGTGAATGCAGTAGTTGTCAGACAGTGGTTGAAAGGTTTGGTGTTCAGCTGATTTCAGTTTTGGTTTAAATGTTTTGTGGAGGAGTGCATGGAAGACTAAATTCACTGCTTACATTAACAGATAAAATAGTAGAATAGCATTTGAACAAATGATTATTATCAGAATACTATCACCCAACCCCTTTGTCCTCACTCTTTGACGCCTCATAATGTGTCCTGTCAACTTACCCCTCTTGTTGTCAAAGTTGTGCCGTAATTTCCTCTTCCTACTCTATTTAATTCCGTACCTCTTCTTTAGTTACACGATCCTCATATCTAGTCTTCAGCATTCTTATTGATCACCACGTTTTGAAAGCGTCCATTGTCTTCTCGACAGAACTGTTCATCGCCCACGTTTCACTTACAAGGCTGCACTCCACACAAATACCTTCGTAAAATAGTACCCAATCATTACAATTTATATTCCATGTGAACAAATTTTCTTTTTCAGAACGCTTTTATTGCTATTCACAGTCTTCATTTTATATCCTCTCTACTTCTGCCTTCTCAATTACTGCTTCCCTTTCAAGTCATTGAAGTCTTAGAAATGCAGTTTGGTTTCTGTACAAGTTGTAGATAATCTTGTGTCCCTGTGTTTTATCGATGGCATCTCCAGAGCTTCAAAGAATGTTTTAATTAAGATTGTCAAAACCTTTCTCTAAACATGCAAATGCTATAAACACAGTTTCGCTGTTCTTCAGTGTGTCTACTTAGTTAAGTGGTAGGATCAGTATTGCCTTGCGTGTTCAGACATCTCACAGGAATCTAACATTGTACTTATGTTAGTTTGTACAACCCCTCCCCCTCTCCTGTCTACATATTCCTTCCACTATCTAGCCTTCTCTTATTTGCTTAGTTCTGGCTTGCCAAATGAGTTCTTGACAGTTGCTTCTCCTTTGAGCAAAGATTTCTTTGTTCTTTGTCATTTTCATTCCCTTATGTTTTCCAAGTGCAAAATCACGTTGCAATTTTGGACTTCCTGTCAACGTCATGTTTAGACATTTCTATTTCCAATGGCCTACTTTATTTGCTGCATTTTATATTTTTCCCCTCTTGTCAGATTTAAAATTTCACGTTTTATCTAACGATTTCTACTGTACCTTCTTCCCATTCTCATACTCTGCTGCATTCACCACTTCTTCTCTCAAAGATATCCATTCGTATTCTAGCGGATTCCTTCCTCTGTTTCAGTCAGTCGTTGCATTACGCTAACTTTAAGATTATCGAAAAACTGTGGGTCTTGACTTATTCAAGTTCCATTTCCTTAGTTTGCTACCGTTTACTGTCTCTTTAGTTGTAAACTGCAGCTCGTAACTAATAAAGTATTGTAGGTTTGCGTCTGCACCGGGAAATGTCTTATAATTTAAAATCTGGTTTCGAAAACTTTGTTCCAAATATGTATTATTCTTTCATGATTCTTAAGCAATGTGCTAGATAGTGAAGAATGATGAATGGTAGTCATGAAATCTGTTTATGGTGAAATGAGAAAACATGCATAATGGAATATGTGAAAGAGTACATTGTACAGAAAATGAAAAATTGGTATGTCTTCACCCAACTTCGTCTTTCCTCTATGTAGGTGTAAGATATAGTTTTTCAAACGCACCGGGAGTTTCAGTGGGTCCTGACCCGTACCTCAGTGGCTCTCCGTCATTGGCTACCGCTAGCGTCTGCCGCTTCCAGATGGGAACGCCAATTCCGCGAGCCGCCATAAGCAGATTTGATGACTACCGTTCATGATTGTTCACTATCTCCTAACACATTGAAACAATGTACGACAAAAGATATTATTCAGATAGTTAAGCGAGACAAAAATTTAAAATGTGATACGGTAGCAGGTACAGGAAAACAGTAAGAACACAAAGGCTTGGGGGGAAGGGATGAAAGTGGAAGCCACCAGATAGAATTTCGCACAGAGCATAATGTAATCATCGCCAGCACCTTGCTTAAGAATCATGAAAGAATAACACATATTTGGAACAAAGTTTTCGAAACCAGATTTTAAATTATAAGACATTTCCTGGTGCAGACGCAAACCTACAATAATTTATTGGTTACGAGCTGCGGTTTACAACTAAAGAGGCAGTAAACGGTGGCAAATTAAGGAAATGGAACTTGAATAAGTCACCGTAATGCAACGACTGACTGAAACAGAGGAAGGAATCCGCTAGAATACCAATGGATATCTTTGAGAGAAGAAGTGGTCAGTGCAGCAGAGTATGTGAACGGGAAGAAGGTACAGTAGAAATCGCTAGATAAAACGTGATATATTAAATTTGACACGAAGGAAAAATATAAAAATGCAGCAAATAAAATAGGCCATAGGAAATAGAAATGTCTAAACATGACGTTGACAGAAAGTCCAAAATTGCAACGTGATTTTGCACTTGGAAAACGTAAGGGAATGAAAATAAGAAAGATCAAAGAAAACTTTGCTCAAAGGAGAAGCAACTGTCAAGAACTCATTTGGCAAGCCAGAACTAAGCAAATAAGAGAAGGCTAGAAAGTAGAAGGAATATGTAGAGAGGAGAGGGGGAGGGGTTGTACAATCTAACATAAGCACAATGTCAGATTCCTGAGAGACGTCTGAACACGCAAGGCAATACTGATCCTATCACTTAGCTAAGTAGACACACTGAAGAACTGCGAAACTGTGTTTACAGCATTTGCATGTTAAGAGAGAGATTTTGACAATCTTCATTAAAACATTCTTTGAAGCTCTGGAGATGTCATCGATAAAACACAGGGCCACAAGATTATCTACAACTTGTACCGAAACCAAACTGCATTTCTAAGACTTTCAATGACTTGAAAGGGAAGCAGTAATTGAGAAGGCAGAAGTAGAGAGGATATAAAATGAAGACTGTGAATAGCAAGAAAAGCGCCGTGAAAAAGAAAATTTGTTCACATCGAATATAAATTCTAATGATTGGGTACTATTTTACAAAGGTATTTGTGTGGAGTGCAGCCTTGTATGTAACTGAAATGTGGGCGATGAACAGTTCTGTCAAGAAGACAATGGACACTTTCAAAACGTGGTGATCAATAAGAATGCTGAAGATTAGATATGAGGATCGTGTAACTAAAGAAGAGGAATGGAATTAAATAGAGGAGGAAGAGGAAATTACGGCACAACTTTGACTACAAGAGGGGTAGGTTGACAGGACATATTATGAGGCGTCAACGAATGGGGACAAAGGGGTTGGGTGATAGTATTCTGATAATAATCATCTGTTGAAATGCTATTCTACTAGTTTATCTATTAACGTAAGCAGTGAATTTACTCTTCCATGCACTCCTCCACAAAACATTTAAACCAAAACTGAAATCAGCTGAACACCAAATCTTTCAACCACTGTCTGACAACTACTGCATTCACTTTCAACTTTCTGTAACTATCACTGGCTAGCCCCACACACATACAGATATAAGGAGAACAGAAATAAACAAACGTTAGTTTTCAGCATATAATTCTTTAGGTTGGCAACATGTACATAAACAAACCAAACAGTAAGGGACATAAGGTGAACACACTAGTTATGACTTCAATTCAGTGTTTTCGGTAAAATGTCTACAGCTAGTGACAGAAGAAAAAAGAGCGAACATGAAAATGTGCTTATGTTCCACAAACTAAGTTTTAGTTCAACCTCCAGCATGTGACCAGGTGAAGGGAAACGCAGATGTCCGCCAAAAACTCTATTCACTGTAAGTAATCAGTTATTCACGTAAAAAAAAAATGTGAACTGTTTTATAATCTGCAAGCATCACATATCAAAACAAAACTGAATCATTCTAGATTCCACCGAAGATGCCTTAAAGTTAAAGGCAAAAAGCGTCTTGAACCAATAAAGTACACTGGATATAGAAAAAAACGTTTGCTACTTCCAAAGGAAATAATCAATAGCTGTGGATACTTAGCAAATTACATCTTATGACATACCAGCAAATTAGTCTCGGTTTAACTTCTCATTCCACATGCTATTAAATGGCGTTTAAAAAAATTCATCTATTTCTTCCGAAAAACTGAAGTTTCTTTCATATCTCGGTAGATAAACAGATTTTGGATATTTATCATGCGACGAAATACATGACTTTTTACAAGTTATCGTTTGCAAAAAAACACTTTTCGATTTCTTGAACCGTTTACGAAATTTGCGGTCGATACAACCACATGGTTAACGACGAGCAGGACGAAAGTATCGGTCGCGTAGCGAGCGACCCGCAAGCGGTCACCGCACAGCCCGTCTGCCAACATATCATTCAATATCTCGAGAACGGTGATAGCTATCGATCTGCTTTCAGCTTTAAAAACAATTTCGATATGTTGACTAAATTTCATACGCAATAATGTATTACCTAAAATGAACTGTACGCAAAGTCCATGCAATGCGTTTTTACCTCTGCACACTCATTAAATTTCGTATAAAGGTTTACGTAAATCCGATACAGCAAGTAACCACGACGAATAACGAAAAGAAATTCGGTCCTTTATCGAGAGAAGATATCAGTCTGTAACATGCCCAAGAATCAAATTTTTCAACCGAATAGTTTCCTTGGAATCGGATGATAAGTATTTCATAGCTGCCGCCGCGTCCGCGCCAGCGGTTCGGCGAAAGTTCGTGTGGCCCGGGATTCCGCACCTGACGTCATGCTCAGCGCGTTCTGTGATTGGCGGCGCGCACCTGGAGCGCGGCACGCGGCAGCGGAAGCGGTTCGACATGGTCAAACCGCGACGCAGAGCCCGCCGCGCCTTGCCGCTGACGCCGTTTCCATGGCAACCACGCCGCTGACGCGCGGTTTTGACGCGCGGCAGCCCTAGTGGGAACCGGCCTTTACGTGGCCGAGAAATACATCGCTGGCCGCACTTCTCCGGGCGGCTCACGGCTACCATCGCTGGCCGCCTTCGCACGCGCGCGTTTGTCAGCACACAGCAATTGGCTACGCCAGGAAACATTGCGATTGGTTTTCCCTGGAAAACAGCGACCCCAGCCGACGGCTCCATTAACTAGCAAGCCTTCTATAAACCCGGCCGCCGCCGCAAACGACAGTTCTCATCGGGAAGTGCAGTACGCCGTGTTCCAGCTGCTTGTGGATGACTCGCCGCCCACTCGAGGTTACCTGGCTGCTCGGTGGAAATCTTGTGACTTCACTCGGAGAGACTGAGCTTCACTGGCCTTGGGAATAATTACAGAACGTGCACCCCACCATGCACATTTGGACATTGATATAATCAAAATTTAATTATGCATGACTTCTGAGTGTGAGTCTGGGTAGACGCTTGGCTAACATAATTGTTAAAAAGTGATTTGTGATTTAATAAACCAGACTGAAGGGGTTATTGTGTTATTCCTGGTTATAACACTTTCCAATAAGGTAATTTTTTTAATCTACAAAAATATATAAGCAGGAACAACTTTTATCATTTAGCAGGATTAGTTGCCTTCATCATTCATTTGTGTTTAGATTACAATTTATAGAATTAAGAGATCCTAGTATCTGCTTCAGGGGGTAGTCAGACAGGGCCAAATCTTCATTTTAGCGTTTATTATTCTCCGTTGCGCACATTCATTTTACACCCGTGTGGAGTAGCATATTGGACCTTCATTAAGACAAACAGATGGATGGTGCGAGATCTGGGCTGTAGAGTGCATGAGGAAGAACAGTCCAATGAAGTTTTGTGAGATCCGGTCGGGTGCGCAGATCTGTGTGAAGTCTTGCGTTGTCATGGAGCAGGAGAAGTTCGTTTGCACTTTCGTGGTGACGAACACGCTGAGGTCATTTTTTTCAGTCTCCATAGGACCGTACAATGCACTTGGGAGTTTATCGTCGGACCATGAGGGAGGATTTGAAACAAAATAACCCAGTCAGAGTCCCAGAAGACCGTCACCATGAACGTATCGGCCGAGGATGCGGATCTGAACTTTTTTCTTTGGAGGACAGATGCTGTGGTGCCACTGACGGAGGCAAGTGAGCAACTCGTTCAGATAGTAACTGAGGGAGGAATAAGACGCCACTCGATGGTGACAAAATGCCCAAAAGGAAAACCGGCATTAACGTGAGCCGACCATGGCTCACTTTTAATTACAGGAAAATCGAGGTACTGCAAATAATTCATTCTGCTACGAAGGTTCTGTAACAAATGCACTGCAGTCTCTCGACTGATAATGTTCAGTAAGTCACTTGCATCACTAGGGTGTCTTGAACCACACGTCTGCCGTGCACATAGCACAAGAAATACTATTTTTTATGAGAATTTCTAACTCATTATAGAGAGATTCCGTATATTAAGCTGTTTTTTTTGCCGTAATAATACTTTACCATGAAAAAGTTTTGATATAAACGGAATGAAACTACAAAAACTAAGGCAATGCATTTTTTGTGTGTTAATTTCCGTTTGAAAATGCCAAATTTGTTGTAGGACATCGGGGAATAGTCCCACTTCAGTCTCTATGAAACTCCGATAGAGAGCGTTTTGTTTCCAGTTCGAAGTGTTGAACCCATTTTTCATCGCATGTGACAAAAAATTGTCACGTTCACTCTCGTAACGCGCAAGTAGTTCCGAATAGATAGTTCTTCGTTGGTGTTTACGGTCTTGTGTTACGCAGCGAGGAACCCAGCATGCGCACACCTTTGAGTACCCCAACTGGTGAACGACTGTCGGCACTACAAACAGAGACGTCCAGTTGAGCAGCGAGGTGTCTGATTTTAGTCTGTCGATCACTTCGAACGAGAGTGCCCGCGTGTTCCAACACTGCAGAAATCGCGGCTATGTGCCGCCGGCCGGCACGCTGGAGAAAGGGCGGGCCTGTATGACCTTGCGATGTTAACAGGCACCTTGCCCGACGACTCACAGTGCTTTTGTTCATTGCCAGGTTTCCGTAGACGTTCTGCAAGTGCCTGTGATTATTGCGATGCTCTGGTTTTCCGCCAAAAGAAACTCATTGACAGCTTTCTGCTTGGAACGGACCCGTTACAGACGCCATTGGGAAGGCTACATCTGGCACCGCTATCTATCGGAGTTTCATAAACTATAGGGACTGAAGTGGAACTATTCCCCGATGTCCTACAACAAATTTAGCATTTTCAAACCGAAATTAACACAGAAAAAAATGCATTTCCTTAGTTTTTGTAGTTTCATTCCGTTTATATCAGAACTTTTTAAGGCTCTCATGATCTGATGTCAAAGTAGTATTACGGCAAAAAAGCTTAATATACGAAATCTGTCTATAATGAGTTAGAAATTCTCATAAAAATTAGTATTTCTTGTGCTATTTGCACGGAAGACGTGTGGTTCGAGACACCCTAGTGATACAACTGACTTACTGAACATTATCAGTCTGAGAGACTGCAGTGCATTTGGGACGGAACCTTCGCATCAGAATGAATTATTTGCAGTACCTCGATTTTCCTGTACCTCGATTTTCCTGTAATTACCAGTGAGCCGTGGTCGGCTCGCGTTAATGCCGTTTTTCCTTTTAGGCATTTTGTCACCATCGAGTGTAGTCTTATTCCTCCCTCAGTTACTATCTGAAGGAGTTGCTCACTTGCCTCCGTCAGTGGCAGCAGTAGCGTTTATCGATACTGGTACTGCTCAAATAACTTACGGGTTTGCTGCCGGATGCCGTCATCGACAAGAGCACACCCAGCCATTCTCAAGGCACAACTGCCTTGACGGTGGTCGACGACGTCACCCGGCTGCAAACCCGTAAATTATTTGAACATTCAATTCGCCGGGAAAAGCAAAGGTCTCACATCGATACTGGTACTGCTGTAACTTCTTTGGTGTGGCAGTTTTATTTCCGTGTCATGGTGTGTGTGGCAGTTGGTGGGGCACGGAGCAGCAATCGGGGATGGAGCAGTGGTCAGGGACAAAGGAGCGTAGGGCGTGGAGCCCCAGTGAGGTGCGGACAGCCAGTACTTGCCGACTGCTGGCGACACACATGGACTGTCCGACGGAAGAAGACTGGAGCGAGAACGACCGTCGGTTGGTCGTTCGGTCGGTCGTCTCGTTGGCCGACTTGTACTCGATCTTTTGACCGTTTCTAGGTATGCGCAGTTGGTTGGTTGCGGCAGAGCAGCGAGGAAGTCACTGAGGCGTGTGATCACGCTGCGGCCGCTGCCGGCGTGCACGAGCTGTCGGAGTTGTGTGGCACTTGCTGCGAGAACTGCCAAGTTCGTCGCCCACCGCACCTGCATACTGGAGTTGAGTAATCAGTGAACCTGTCATGAAAGCTCAACCGTTGTGACATCTCTTCGTTGATTGCTGGTTGTTGCATCCCGGCCTGTCCCCGCTGGCAGCAACGTGATGGTGTGTTGGAGTCATCAAAATTTTGCAGCCGTCTCCCTGTATGGTGTTTTAACCTTTGAAATGATTATAATGTATTAGTGAAGTGCACCAGCGGTATCTTTTGCCTTGTGGCCGTTGACTTTCCGGTTACCTGCCCTGGTCGTTACGTAGTTTGGTGGCAGTGTGTTTTCCTTGCCGTGTTGATGCTGTTTGGCACGGGGTTTAGTTCGACAGCTTGGTGTTGTTCTCCTTTTCCCTTTGAGTGTTTACTGTGCCTTGACTCTGTACTACAGGCCAATTATTAAGACATAATACTGCTGCCCCCCCCACCCCCATGAACCATGGACCTTGCCGTTGGTGGGGAGGTTTGCGTGCCTCAGCCATACAGATAGCCGTACCGTAGGTGCAACCACAACAGAGGGGTATCTGTTGAGAGGCCAGACAAACGCGTGGTTCCTGAAGAGGGGCAGCAGCCTTTTCAGTAGTTGCAGGGGCAACAGTCTGGATGATTGTCTGATCTGGCCTTGTAACACAAACCAAAAGAGCCTCGCTGTGCTGGTACTGCGAACGGTTAAAAGCAAGGGGAAACTACAGCCGTTATTTTTCCCGAGGGCTTGCAGTTTTACTGTATGGTTATTGATGATGGCGTCCTCTTGGGTAAAATATTCCGGAGGTAAAATAGTCTCCCATTCGGATCTCCGGGCGGGGACTACTCAAGAGGACGTCGTTATCAGGAGAAAGAAAACTGGCGTTCTACGGATCGGAGCGTGGAATGTCAGATCCCTTAATCGGGCAAGTAGGTTAGAAAATTTTAAAAGGGAAATGGATGGGTTAAAGTTAGATATAGTGGGAATTAGTGAAGTTCGGTGGCAGGATGAACAAGACTTTTGGTTATAAATACAAAGTCAAATAGGGGTAATGCAGGAGTAGGTTTAATAACGAATAGGAAAATAGGAATGCGGATAAGCTACTACAAACAGCATAGTGAACTCATTATTGTGGCCAAGATAGACACGAAGCCCACACGTACTACAGTAGTACAAGTTTATATGCCAACTAGCTCTGGAGATGACGAAGAAATTGAAGAAATGTATGACGAAATAAAAGAAATTATTCAGATAGTGAAGGGAGCCGAAAATTTAATAGTCATGGGTGACTGGAACTCGGTAGTAGGAAAAGGGAGAGAAAGAAACGTAGTAGGTGAATATGGATTGGGGCTAAGAAATGAAAGAGGAAGCCGCCTGGTAGAATTTTGCGCAGAGCACAACTTAACCATAGCTAACACTTGGTTCAAGAATCATAAAAGAAGGTTGTATACATGGAAGAAGCCTGGAGATTCTGATAGGTTTCAGATAGATTATATAATGGTAAGACAGAGATTTAGGAACCAGGTTTTAAATTGTAAGACGATTTCCAGAGGCAGATCGTGGACGCTGACCACAATCTATTGGTTATGAACTGTAGATTAAAACTGAAGAAACTGCAAAAAGGTGGGAATTTAAGGTGATGGGAACTGGATAAACTGACTAAACCAGAGGTTGTACAGAGTTTCAGGGAGAGCGTAAGGGAACAAATGGCAGGAATGGAGGAAAAAATACAGTAGAAGAAGAATGTGTAGCTTTGGGGGTTGAAGTAGTGAAGGCAGCAGAGGATCAAGTAGGTAAAAAGACGAGGGCTAGTAGAAATCCTTGGGTAACAGAAGAAATATTGAATTTAATTGATGAAAGGAGAAAATATAAAAATGCAGTAAATGAAGCAGGCAAAACGGAAAACAAACGTCTCAAAAATGAGATCGACAGGAAGTGCAAAATGGCTAAGCAGGGATGGCTAGAGGATAAATGTAAGGATGTAGAGGCTTATCTTACTAGGGGTAAGATAGATACTGCCTACAGGGATATTAAAAAGACCTCAGATGGAAACCCAGTTCTAAGCAAAGAAGGGAAAGCAGAAAGGTGGATGGAGTATATAGAGGGTCTATACAGGGGCGATGTGCTTGGGGACAATACTATGGAAATGGAAGAGGATGTAGATAAAGATTAAATGGGAGATATGATACTGCGTGAAGAGTTTGACGGAGCACTGAAAGACCTAAGTCGAAACAAGGCCCCAGGAGTAGACAACATTCCATTAGAACTACTGACGGCCTTGGGAGAGCCAGTCCTGACAAAACTCTACTATCTGGTGAGCAAAATGTATGAGGCAGGCGAAATACCCTCAGACTTCAAGAAGAATATAATAATTCCAATCCCAAAGAAAGCAGGTGTTGACAGATGTGAAAATTACCGAACTAGCAATTTAATAGGTCACGGCTTCAAAATACTAACGCGAATTCTCTACAGACGAATGGAGAAACTAGTAGAAGCCGACCTAGGGGAAGATCAGTTTGGATTTCGTAGAAATATTGGAACACGTGAGGCAATACTGACCCTACGACTTATCTTAGAAGCTAGATTAAGGAAAGGCAAACCTACGTTTCTAACATTTGTAGACTTAGGGAAAGCTTTTGCCAATGTTGACTGGAATACTCTCTTTCAGATTCTGAAGGTGGCAGGGGTAAAATACAGGGAGCGAAAGGCTATTTACAATTTGTATAGAAACCAAATGGCAGTTATAAGAGTTGAGGGGCATGGAAGGGAAGCAGTGGTTGGGAAGGGAGTGAGACAGGGTTGTAGCCTCTCCCCGATATTATTCAATCTGTGTATTGAGCAAGCAGTGGAGGAAACAAAAGAAAAATTCGGAGTAGGTATTAAAATCCATGGAGAAGAAGTAAAAACTTTGAGGTTCGCCGATGACATTGTAATTCTGTCAGAGACAGCAAAGGACTTGGAAGAGCAGTTGAATGGAATGGGTAGTGTCTTGAAAGGAGGATATAAGATGAACATCAACAAAAGCAAAACGAGGATAATGGAATGTAGTCGAATTAAGTCGAGTGATGCTGAGGGAATTAGATTAGGAAATGAGACACATAAAGTAGTAAAGGAGTTTTGCTATTTGGGGAGCAAAATAACTGATGATGGTCGAAGTAGAGAGGATATAAAATGTAGACTGGCAATGGGAAGGAAAGCGTTTCTGAAGAAGAGAAATTTGTTAACATCGAGTATAGATTTAAGTGTCAGGAAGTCGTTTCTGAAAGTATTTGTATGGAGTGTAGCCAAGTATGGAAGTGAAACATGGACGATAAATAGTTTAGACAAGAAGAGAATAGAAGCTTTCGAAATATGGTGCTACAGAAGAATGCTGAAGATTAGATGGGTAGATCACATAACTAATGAGGAAGTGCTGAATACGATTGGGGAGAAGAGAAGTTTGTGGCACAATTTGACTAGAAGAAGGGATCGGTTGGTAGGACCCGTCCTGAGGCATCAAGGGATCACCAATTTAGTACTGGAGGGCAGCGTGGAGGGTAAAAATCGAAGAGGGAGACCAAGAGATGAATATACCAAGCAGATTCAGAAGGATGTAGGTTGCAATAGGTACTGGGAGATGAAGAAGCTTGCACAGGATAGAGTAGCATGGAGAGCTGCATCAAACGAGTCTCAGGACTGAAGACCACGACAACAACAACAATACTGCTGCGATCTTCATCTTCGCTGGTACTTTGGTTGTGGTGCTGTTGGTTGGGTGGAAGAGAATTGATTAGGCGGTTGGTTGGTTCGTCAGCCGTTCGTAGGTCGTGCTGCAACCCTATTGTTTAGTGTTACGCTTGGCTGTCTGTTTAATCTAAACTGTGGTTAGAGGTTTCTCACCAGGCCGACTCTTGGAACACTTCTGAGCACCACTATTTGTTGTTCTTGATTGTCATTTTATTTGCTCGCAGGTACTATGCCAGTTGTTCAGCCATGTGTTAATAGTATCTGTTTTACGTTTAGTACACGGCCATCAGCCGAACTTCATAACAATTTCAAGATTAGGCCTTCAGCCATGTTTCATTTACAATTATTGTTGCTCTATATTTAGGCCTTCATCCTCATTAGTTTCAGAATCTGTGGCTTGAATATGTAAATCCTTGTCTGTAAGGTTTCTCTTTAATTATTCTAAATTCTTGAATAGGCTTTCAGCTGTGTTCTCTAAATATTTATCTTAAGGTTTTCTTTAATTATTCTTGAGTAATTGCTTGGGTCTTCAGCCGACAAGATACAAGTTTTCTTAAAATGTTTTTCTGTTGTATTGTGTAAAGGCTTAGTCTTAAAGTCTCTCTCTTATTATGTAAATAAAATTTTTTTAATTGGGCTTTCATTCGAGGAATTAACTTGAATTTTCCTTAATATGGCCTTTAGCCGGAAGATATAATAATTTTACTTAAGTAAGGCGTTCAGCCGTTACTCTAAATCATGGAGTTTTAAAAACAATCATTTAAACTTATTATGGAGAAGTTACTTGGGCCCTCAGCCGTGAACAGATGGTTGTTGTTGTAAAGAGAAAACTGTACATCGGTCTGAGGAATAGTTGTGTGTCTTCTTGTATAACTAACAGTAACTGACCTTCGCCACTTTCCACAACCTGCTCCGCTCTGTCCTACGAACCTAGATTTCAACAAGATTTGAAAAATTCATGCTTCTCCAACACAAACAGATTTAGGCAAGCTGTGAAAAACAGCCGTATCAGTCGTCTGCAAAATATAATTATGATAAATATAATCGCCCTGTCAAAGATCTACGTGTGTGAATGTACCTGTTCATGCCTGTGAGAAAATATCTCGTACGTCTCCAGAAAGGTGCAGTCGATTTGATTCTTCTCTTTTGGGTGTCACCGATTGGCAGAATTCAGGGGATTGTTGATGGTGTACCTTCTGACGCTATCGCTGCTCCTTGTTCTTCCTGTAATTCAGGGGAGACTGTACGTCAAATTCGGTGAAATTTGTCTCTTTCTGTTTTCTATTCCATAGCGTACTTGAGATTTTCCTGAACATTTTAGTATATCATACATTGAAACAGACAATTTTAAGTACTTCAAATAATATTTTCAAATTAGGTATTTGACTGACAGATTTCATCACCTCGTGTACAGTGCCAAAGTTGAACAACCATACCTTGGGAATCACACAGTTTAGAAAGCTGTGAATTGCTTTATTTTGATGCTACTGTTAAGTCTCAGAATATGGCATTACAAATAAACAAATCAATCCTTTTCTTCTGACACTAGTCAGAAAATAACTTGCCAGCCAATGAATTCTGTAGTACTCTTGCATGTATCGTTCTTTTATATGCACACAAAATGACGAAGCGTAAAAGGAACGAAAATTTTCGCTTAACAGATATGTGAGATCTAAGTTTGCGCCTGAAGTAGTAAAAACATGTGAGTAAACAGTGAAGTAAGTTTATGTAACCAGAATAATATTTATGAAGTGACCACGCCCTGTAGTGCTTGGTGTAAGTACAGGCATGATAAATTTTCTGTTAACCTAGATGCATCTACACATAAACATTCTGTTCCTTTGACATTAATGGAGGCAATCAATCCTAGAGTGAAAGATTTTTCAAATCGAGACGTACTAAAGAAATATTTGGGTGGGAAGCCACAGCATATGAATGTTTCCTTCAGTGATATTTTGTGGTGCCTTGTGCCTAAAAATAGTTTTGTTGGCCCGATGGCTCTAAAGATAGCAGTGTCTGCTGTTATAATAACTTTCAATGATGGGAACTATGAAAGACTGAAGGTCATGGAGAAGTTAGGGGTGAGAGCAGTGCAGAATACAGCTAGGTGACTGTGAGAACTGGATGCGCTTCACGTACACCAAGTAGAGTCTGCTGTTCACAAGATGACAAAAGAAGCCAGAAAGTAAAGAAGAAGGCAAGCAAAGGAGGACTACGACACTGAAGAGGATACAGAATATGAGACAGGTTAATTTTAGTGCACGAAACAGTCAAAAGTGTAATTCTTTATAACAGTTTGTAGTTAAAATAACTTTGAACCTCAATATCTCAGAACTACTTTTTTTGCTATATACGGCCCTTTATTGCAAAAAGTACTGAATGTAGAAACATGAAATTATCACATGCCAAGAATAAGATCAACACGTATGGATCTAGAATAATTAAAATATCCTATGTTGTTTAGTTTTTATGTTTATGTATTTATAAAATTACGCAAGAAAAATTAAGTGCTTGGGGAAAATATTGTAACGCACCTGATAATATAATTTTTGCAATAATTCTAGTTCAGTGTAACTGCAAACATACATTAATTAATTAAGGCAAACTGCAAGATGATGTCTTAAAAATTTTCCATGATAATGAGTCAGTAAGTTTGATATTTTAAAACTGGCAGCATAGGACATACACCTTCCTTTAACGATTCACGCATTCATATTGCCTTTCGAATTATCTCGTATGAAACTCACTCTAGGCGGTGTTGGCCACATGAGTCATCCATGTACAACGTCAAGACCATGTCAAAGATCAGTCAGCATTAGGACTCGAAACTCAGTTAATTGCGTCTACAGTACGAAACGGTCCAAATGTTAGCAAATTTTGGGGCCAAGGCTACGCTGAAGCATCCTTCATGAATGAAAGATAATTAAGTTACAACTTAAATGTAATACTTAAAAGCTAGGAAGAAGTGAATCAAGAAACAGTACTGGGCTAAGAAACAGTGAAACAGGCGACAACATCTTTAATGTTTTTGTTCCGTGGGTACCTCGTAGGTAACGCTAAATAAGCTTTGGGGTGGCAGATGCTACGACGTCTGTCACTTAATGGCTCTTATAAACATAATTATTACGCGTAAGAAATTAATACAATATTTAAGAAAGGGGATCGCAAAATTTATTCAAACTATCGCGGAATTTGTGTTACAAACACGTTAATGAGAATTTTTGCTAAAGTAATTAAAAACAAACTGGAAAAAAATTTTAGAACCCAAGAAGAACAATGTGGATTCACGGCTGGGAGATCATGTGTAGACCATATTTTCACATTACGACAGATTTTGGAGAAACATAGGGAAAAATCAAAAAATATAGGATTAATTTTCATAGATGTAGAAAAAGCGTATGATACTGTTCCAAGAAAATTACTTTGGAGAGCACTACATATGGCAAACATAAACCCTTCCTTGATTAAAATAGTACAACGGATGTATAAAGATAACATTTGCCAAGTGAAAGTTGGTAATAAACTTTCACAGAAATTTAGAACAAGCAAAGGCCTTTTACAAGGCCGTCCCATGTCACCATCATTATTTAAAATCTATATAGATATTAGCCTTAGAACATGGTCTCGTAAATGTAATAGTATGGGATTAGAAATAAGAGATGGAGTTTACCTACATCATTTATTATTTGCTGATGATCAAGTAGTCGTAGCACAAGATCGGGAGGATGCTAACTATATGTGCAATCAACTAGCAGTAGCATACAAAACTTGGGATTTGAAGATTAATTACCAAAAAACAGAATACTTGACTAATGATTCAGATGAGCTATACATTGAAGGAAAGAAAATCAAAAAGATAAACACTTTCTGTTATTTGGGATCCATTTTAGAAATCGAGGGAAAATCAGAGTCAGAAATCAATAAAAGAATTAGTAGCAGACGGAGGGTCATTGGGATGCTTAACTCAGTCTTATGGAGCAGGAATGTAATTTACTTATGTTGGAGATAAGCCTCTGTAATGAGGAAAAGCTCAAAATAATAAATAAGAAATGCAACAATCTAAGAGTAGATATAGACATTAAAACGTAACTGAATCCTACCATTTTGTTGCTGAATGTGAAGTATCAGAAAGAATCAGTGTAGTATCTAACGCCTTGAATTCTGAGAGTATGGACGTACAGCTGCATATGACCTTTTAGGAACAGTGGCGTCGTAAAGGATCTTAGACGAACTGCTTGATGAAGCTTTCATTATATGTCAAAGACGATGCATCGAGAGTGAATACTCTAACAACGGAAAACAACAATGAAGAAAGCAGGCATAGTATTTAAACTTTAGTTGCGCAAGAATTGACAACATTTATTTCCGACTAAGTACCTATATTTAAAGAAAGAAGTAAGTTGCAGACGCGTACGGTGCGGTGATGTTGGTAAGAACTCCATCGAAACTGTTCGATACACAAGACTTAGCAGAGCTGATATAGAATTCCCTCGACGTATCCACAACCCGTGGCTGTTGCAAAAGCTAGTCACTGTTATTCCAAGTGAAACAATTTAAGAAATACTGACGTTCTAACCTGATTCAGAAACGGTCCGGGAACACTCTCAGTGGGAGGGCAGCGGCGCTTAACGACATCGGTTAGTTTGACTGACGAGAGAGTGTAACAGAAACGTTGAAAAAATATTAACTATCAAAACTCGAAGTAGGCTGCCGTACATGTCACGGGAACATGCTTCGAAAACTCTACGAATCGAGTATGAGCGCAGAAGCTACAAATTTTCTCGGCCTACCTGCGTTTCCATCCAGTAGACATGATGTCGATAAAGTCAGGGAAACATCTCTTATGCTTCATCTATTCATGGAAGACGAACGATTTTTAATGTATCGTTCCGTAGAAACTGTTCTTTGCCACGCGCTTCACAGTGATTCATATTTACAGATGAAGATGTAGATACATCCAGTGGCGGACGCAAAGGAGGGGAGGGCATAATGGAGGTATAATTAATGGGGATATAATCCCGCTCCAAAATTCGGAAAATGTATAAAAGAACAAACATTTTATGAATTTGCTGAAGTGTAGTACAACAACAAACGAAAATACAAACGAAATTGTTTGACAGTTGCTGTTCCCGAAAGACAAAACCAAAGACCTCTCTTCAAGAAATATGGAACAGCAGCGAGAATAAACATGTAAACAGCAGTTTACGAATAACATATCGGGGTTGTGTGTATTATATTTTAAAAGAAATGATGAAGTCAATTATTTTGTGCTCAGACTGCACAAACTGACAAAACAGATATTGTTTCCCCTGCTTTTAGGATACGTTTTTAGTTAAAGGATATCTGAGTTTCAGTAATTAATGATCATAATTTCAAATGTATTGAGTTCACCCTTGGTCAAACGGGCTTGACACAGCCACCATATATTTGTTGTATGCTCTTCAAAGCCACTTTTACTGACGGTTGTCTTACGAAGTAAGCTCTGGATTTTTAATCTAATTAGAACTTGCGTGAAGTAGAAAATCTGCCGAAAATGTTATCGTAAAGAGATGTGAATTCAGCACCCTTGAGACCTTGACTGCTAATACCAAGCCTATCTGTTTATTACAGTTTCGCCTATGTACGTTATATGTTATGAACGTTTAGTTGCTATCTGATACTTCCTGGTAGACAACGACCAGGGCAACAGTGACACTGCGTGAGTCCACATTCTCGCTACGAGTTAGTGGAATCTCTGAAATCTGCTAACTCTAGCATGTTTCGTAGAATCTTCTACGATGCTACCAATTAGCATGCCGTCGCAGCTGCGTAGCAGCTCTGAATGAGTCAAACGGCGTGCTGAAAATTACACTACATTGTTGAGTAGTGTGTTGTGTTTAGTGTAGTTACATTGTTTGTTATTTAGCAATGGAGAAGAAAAGACAAACAACTTTGTTTTTTTCTGCGGCGAACACAAGAAAGTATTTCAGTTGTACAGAAAGTACAGGTGTAGTGAACATTACCTCAGAACCTGACGAAGACGTCCCTTAGCAATCGAGAACAAAGCAACTAGATGAACACCGGCCTTAGCAATTTTCTGAACAGCAACCGCATACATCTGAAATTCAAATTACTCAGTCAAACTCTAGACGAAACTATAACCAGTATGACATAGGTACCTTTTCTACACAGAGCAGCCAATGCGAGAATCAGAAAACATGTGGCTATATTACAACACTTGGGATCCACCCATGAATTATAAATTTATTTGTGGCAAAAGAAATTTGAAATTTCAACATCGGTGGTTGTCAGAGTTTCAATGGTTAGCTTATTCAGAAGCAAGCGAGGGTATGCTCTGAAAGTTCTGCAGTTGAATTCCACATGTTCAACTGAGCTCGTTAGTAAATAACTCCTTTACGAAATGGGAAAATGCAAAACAGGAATTCAGAGAGCATAAAAAAAGAGGGTATCACTCGAAAGCCTGTGTTTAATTTCAGAATTTTATATCAGTGTTTGAAAAGAAGACAAGCAATGTTAACATTAAACTTAACACACAGTGGGAAAATAAACAATAGTTGAAAATAGAGCAAAGCTTTTCCCTGTTGTTTATTATACTGAAGAGTGGAATTCCTCTGAGACGGCCGAAGGTCGGAAGATGAAGAAGCATGTGGAGATGGTGGTAAGTCTATTAGTAATTGAGAAAGGAAATGTAACTCTAAAAATCCATCTTGATAGCGCATGTGCTAATGCGACGTATCCGAGAAAAGGTTTTCAGAATGAAATCATTGACACTGCCGGCGGCTTAGAGTGGAAACAACTTGTTGAGAAAATTAACAAATCGAGGTTTATCAGTGCGCTAGTAGATGAAACTGCTGATATTTGTGGCACAGAATAGTTTGCGATTTGTTATCTATATGCTGATAAAGGCAAAAGTGTTTTCATAATTCGTGAAGATTTCTTCGCAATATCCCTGTTTATTATCTTCGTGGATTGGCTTTGTCTGATATTTCAAAACAAAAGGTTAAATCTGAACATTATTCTGAGAGGGTTTCGACGGGGCAGCAAATATTAGCAGTGTGTTCAATGGATGTGCTCCAAAATTCCAGGAGACCCATAGGCAATTTACGTTCACTGTGATAATCATTCATTAAATTTAGCTCTTAGCCATTCGTGTACCTTTCCTACAATCAAGAATTCATTAGACAGCATAAACGAAATTACACTCCTGGAAATGCAAAAAGAACACATTGACACCGGTGTGTCAGACCCACCATACTTGCTCCGGACACTGCGAGAGGGCTGTACAAGCAATGATCACACGCACGGCACAGCGGACACACCAGGAACCGCGGTGTTGGCCGTCGAATGGCGCTAGC
The DNA here is from genome assembly GCF_021461385.2 of Schistocerca piceifrons. Classification (NCBI taxonomy): domain Eukaryota; kingdom Metazoa; phylum Arthropoda; class Insecta; order Orthoptera; family Acrididae; genus Schistocerca; species Schistocerca piceifrons. The sequence goes on from NC_060140.1 coordinate 324,828,223, forward strand.
TGCGCAGCATTTGTGCACCGCCGCCGTCAGTGTCAGCCAGTTTGCCGTGGCATACGGAGCTCCATCGCAGTCTTTAACACTGGTAGCATGCCGCGACAGCGTGGACGTGAACCGTATGTGCAGTTGACGGACTTTGAGCGAGGGCGTATAGTGGGCATGCGGGAGGCCGGGTGGACGTACCGCCGAATTGCTCAACACGTGGGGCGTGAGGTCTCCACAGTACATCGATGTTGTCACCAGTGGTCGGCGGAAGGTGCACGTGCCCGTCGACCTGGGACCGGACCGCAGCGATGCACGGATGCACGCCAAGACCGTAGGATCCTACGCAGTGCCGTAGGGGACCGCACCATCACTTCCCAGCAAATTAGGGACACTGTTGCTCCTGGGGTATCGGCGAGGACCATTCGCAACCGTCTCCATGAAGCTGGGCTACGGTCCCGCACACCGTTAGGCCGTCTTCCGCTCACGCCCCAACATCGTGCAGCCCGCCTCCAGTGGTGTCGCGACAGGCGTGAATGGAGGGACGAATGGAGACGTGTCGTCTTCAGCGATGAGAGTCGCTTCTGCCTTGGTGCCAATGATGGTCGTATGCGTGTTTGGCGCCGTGCAGGTGAGCGCCACAATCAGGACTGCATACGACCGGGGCACACAGGACCAACACCCGGCATCATGGTGTGGGGAGCGATCTCCTACACTGGCCGTACACCACTGGTGATCATCGAGGGGACACTGAATAGTGCACGGTACATCCAAACCGTCATCGAACCCATCGTTCTACCATTCCTAGACCGGCAAGGGAACTTGCTGTTCCAACAGGACAATGCACGTCCGCATGTATCCCGTGCCACCCAACGTGCTCTAGAAGGTGTAAGTCAACTATCCTGGCCAGTAAGATCTCCGGATCTGTCCCCCATTGAGCATGTTTGGGACTGGATGAAGCGTCGTCTCACGCGGTCTGCACGTCCAGCACGAACGCTGGTCCAACTGAGGCGCCAGGTGGAAATGGCATGGCAAGCCGTTCCACAGGACTACATCCAGCATCTCTACGATCGTCTCCATGGGAGAATAGCAGCCTGCATTGCTGCGAAAGGTGGATATACACTGTACTAGTGCCGACATTGTGCATGCTCTGTTGCCTGTGTCTATGTGCCTGTGGTTCTGTCAGTGTGATCATGTGATGTATCTGACCCCAGGAATGTGTCAATAAAGTTTCCCCTTCCTGGGACAATGAATTCACGGTGTTCTTATTTCAATTTCCAGGAGTGTATTACATTCCTTAGAGTTTACTGTAAGAGGGAAATATGCTGAAGGATAAATTATTATGGGTTAATGCCAAAGCAAGAAGAATAAAGCTCATGAAATTCTGCGAGAGCCGGTAGATAGATACGCTGAATAAAATTTCCTTGTTTGTTGAATTATTTCTTCTTGTCGCACAATATTCGCCCGAAATACAAGAATTCCCAGATACAGAAATTTCAAACCAAGCATTTTCATTTTTTCAGCAATGCAGAAGCAGACATTCTTTGCGTCAGTGATTGTAGGTCGTCAGGATTTTGGTCTGTCACGTGGTTTAGCCAGGTTACTACACTCCAAACAGATGGAAGTTAATGTATGTGTTGATCTGTGTGAGAATCTAGAAAAGAAAATCAAAGGTTTTCGATTTTATTCCCAGCCAGTGTACAAGGAGGCAAAAACAGTGGCTGAACGTTTGGCAATTAACCTGGAAATTCCAAGAACCATGGGAAGACAAGGACAGCGCACTTAATTCAAGGCAAACTGTCCTGAAGAATATTTTAGCCTTTCAATTTTTCTTCTTTTCATAGACTATTTCATCAGCCAGCTCTGGGAGAGGTTTTTAATTCATAAAGGGATTTTGAAAAACATCTCAGCTTTGCTGCCAGTGAAAGTAACCATAAGATGAAAACTGACAAACTAGTGTTGACGCTATAGTAGATCAGTGGCCTAATGATGTTGCTGCATTACCAAAGACATTTTTCAATGAAGATATGGAGAAGAAATTCCCTCAACCAAAAAGATATTCATCTACTGCTCATCTATTTTATTCCATGTTTAAATAAGTGTAATGAATTTAAGTTTCCCTGTACTCGTAAGACGCTGAACCCTATCTGCACATTACTGTTAACTTCAGCAACACCAGAACGTTCGTTTACAATATTGTGGTATCTGAAGACTTACTTAAGGAGGACAGCAGTAGTAAGATGATATGGATTAGCCTCGATGTACAGGGAATAGGCAGAATAGTGTGAACAGTGGTAGTAACGGGAATGTTGTGTTTGATGGCCAACAACGCAGGAAAGGCACATGTCGCGCCGAACTGTGCGTGTTCAGTACAGACTAGGCATCAGTGCAAGTTATTTACGAACAGTGCACACTTCGTATTTGCATTCAGAGGCTGAGGTCGACGTGCAATCAAAGACATAACACAGCTCCAAAGAGAGCAGATTGTGGGGGCCTGATTAGCTGGAGTATTAGTAACCAAGACAGCCAATTTATTGAATGTTTCAAGACCAACTGTGTCAACGGTCGTGACAATCTATGTAAAACGTGGAAAGACATCATCGTGTGAACTCAATAACAAAGATCGTCGTACACTAACATGAATTGTGTCGAAACAACACAAAAGTACGAAGGCTAAAGTGATTGCGGAGCTCAATAGCCACCTTAGAGTCCCCGTATCTATTGACACTGTCCAGCGAGAACTCCATAAGACCAACATGCATGGACGAGCTGCTGGTGACAGGAGCATAAATCATGGACGGCTGATCAGTGGAAACAATTCATACGGTCTGACGAGTCAAAGTTTTCGTTATTTCCAACGTCGGTTCGGATTTACGTGAAGAACGCCGAAAGAAGCCTATAATCCTGATTGCTTGATTCCAACGGTTCAGCATGGAGGTGGGAGTGTGATGTTGTGGGCAGCCATATCATGGTATTCTGCTGGTTCCATCATTACTCCCAAAGGTCGTGCTACAGCTAATGATTATGTGAACATTTTAGGTGATCAGGTGCACCCCATGATTCAAATGTTGCTCCCGAACAATGATGCCATATTTCAGGACGATGATGCTCCCATTCACGCAGCGAGAACAGTACAACCGTGCTATGAGGAGCATGCAACTGATCGGCAGCATCTTGCCTGGCCAGCACAGGCCCGGAAGTTGAGCATTATCGAATCCTTGTGCACGGTATCGGAGCGCAGACTCCGGAGCAGACTTCCGCCTCCCTCGTCACTACAGGAGTTAGAAGAGGTTCTGAACGAAAAGTGGCCTAACAGTCCACTGGAGACTATACAATCATTATATGTTATTATTGCAAGAAGAATCGCAGCTGTATTACGGGGAAATGTGAGTCCAACCTCTTATTAATAAACCATTCCCAAGTACAGATGTTCACATTATTTAACTTATCTCCTATATATTCACAAAAATATAGAGGTGAAAACTAATGAAGTACTGGATGAAATGTCTAATAAGTCCTGTCTATTTCTTCTGTGAGTAGCATCTTGTCATTGTTTGCATATTAAAATCTTTATAATGTTTGTGAATATTACTTCTGATTGTCACTCCCCCCTCCTCCCCCCCAAAAAACGTGCGTCCGCTCCTGGACATATCCGTAGAAAATAAAAGAAGATGAAATACTGCTTTTTCTTAAATTATCGACCATTTTGTACACCTACATAGATACTCAGCAGTCCACCGTACGGTGTTTGGTGGAAGGTACCCTGTACCATTACTTCTCATTCCCTGCCCTGTTCCACTCGCAAATAGAGCAAAGAATAAGCGACTATCTATATGCCTCCGTATGAGCCCTAAGTCTCGATCCTTACGCACAATGTATGTTTGCGGCAGTAGAATCGTTCGGAAGTCAGCTTCAAGTGCCGATTCTCTAAATTTTCTCAATAGCGTTCTTCGAAAACAACGTCATATTTCCACCAGTGCTTCCCGTTTGAGTTTCCGAAGGATCTCCGTAACATTTACTTGTTGTTTAAACCTACCGATAACAAATGTAGTAGCCCACCTATGAACTACTTCGATGTCTTCCTTCAATCCGAGTTGGTACGGATCCCAAACACTCGAGCGGTACTCAAGAATGGGTCGCACCAGCATCCTATATGCGGGCTCCTTTAAGTGTGAACCACATTTTCCTAAAGTTCTCCCAACAACCCGAAGTCGACCATTCGTCTTCCCTACCACATTTCTCACATGCTCATTCCATTTTATATCGCTTTGCAACGTTGCGCCCATGCATTTAAAAGACTTGACTGTCTCAAGCTGGACACTACTAATACTTTATCCGAACATTGCATACAAAAACGAAGAAAGTTAGATTGGCTGGTTGATTCAGGGGAGGAGACCAAACAGCGAGGTCATCCGTCCGAAGAAAGTAAGACAAGAACATAGGTCACTAAGCACATACATTTCATTCGGACTTTATATTTTTCATAATTGTTCATAGTTAAGTAGTTCTTTGAAATTATGTTTTCATTCCTTTTTTTGCTGCAATATTAAATTAGAGTTTTACTTTTTGGTGCGTTATTCTGTGTTGTAATTAATTAAATTTTAATATTTTTGTTGTGAATGTAAAATGATTATTGTTGCTAGTTAAATGCAAGTTCTCAAAGGAACCAGTTTGATTATTATGTATTGAAATAGAATGTGTTTTTGGTAATGTGCAGTAGATGTAATGTACAATGATTTAGTGACAAATAACTGTTTCATGTAGTGAACTACTGATGGTTACCAAAACGGAAACGAAATGACATGAAGCGTGTGACATGTGTAACAGAAGGGTGGTGATAAATGAGTGTGCTAAAAAGAAATGGGGACGTTCCCTACGGTCCTACAGAATCGACGAGGGAGGAAATATGTAACAAACAATGAGTGAAGCGATGGCCAGGGTGATAGAACATGGGCTAAGACATCGGGTAATTATTACCGTGCTACCAGATTGTCACGGCAAGCGAAGATTGCAGGGGAGAACACAGGCTACAATATATGAAACAAACAAATGACGACGTTGGGTGTCGATGCAACTCTGAGATGAAAAAAGCAAATCGTACGAACCGCATTAAATGAGTCGAAAGTGGAGAACTAGATCGAATTCCTTTCGAAAATTAAGAAACACAACATCAACCTGTCCGTCATTATTAACGACCCTCTGGATCCCTGGATCTCATGGACTGATAGGGCGTACGAAATATGCATAAATCCGTGTAGATTGCTGCATTTGTTTTCGTATCTGAAATGGTCATAACCCGCTAGCATTAAACGTGTTTCATAATTCTAAACAGATTAACGTCATAAAAATAGGCCTTATAGTTACGTGCATCAGTCCGACAACCTTTCCTAAAAATGAAAATTATCTCCGTCTTTTTTTCAGTCTCTTGGAATACTTAGTTGTTCCAACAACATAAAATAAACTCATGCTGTGTCTATAGAATGCTACGAGTATCTCACGGGCGACAGTAGACTTTCTTCCATGGAGCGAGAATATTAACTGTCTTTTCCGTGATTGATTGCTTCAATACCTGTCTTTCTGACATTAATTATTAGGTCGAAAAGAGCAATCTAAAACTTTTTAAAAATGTTGTAAATTTTTTATTGTTTTGATTGTAAAATACATTACCAAAAAACTGCAACGTAATGTATTTTTGCGATTAAGACAGTTAAAAGATTTTATAAAATTTTTTAGAAGGTCTAGAAACAGATAAGGTCGCGCATGTCCATCACCTGACAACGTCTGCTCTTATGAAGAGAGTAATTTCGGCCTACCTTATGGCATTATCCGTTTCATTGTCAGTATTGTCATCCATCTTCTGCAATAGGACTTTGAGCCATTTTCTGACTTTACCACCAAAATTTTGGATACTTCCTCCATTGCTTGACACAATGTAACTTTCTAATTCACTGAAGGTTTCTCGCATTGCGCTCCTAATGCTCAAGTTGGTTTCATGCAGTCTATGATTGTCAGCAAGGTGTTTGTTTCGCTTACATCTGTGATGTAACTCCCGTTGCTGCCGTAACAGGTTTCTAACATTACTTATTGCTTTTAGACCACGGCAAATCTTTACCATCCTTCAAGAACCTTGCTAGGAAGATGCCTATCTAAAGCGTATAGTTCTCTTGAAATTGATCTACTGATCGTCTAAATTTTCAGTCCCGAGGATGCATTTTTGACGTTGGATACTGGAGCAATTCTTGTCTCACTGTGAAAGCAGAAATTTTTTCTTATATTAATTTTCAATTTTTTGCAGTAATTATAGTCATTAATGCTACAGGTTAAGCCATAAGTTATGCAAACCCAAAAGCAAAAAATAATAACATTTTTATTAATGAACTTATGATCTGTACACTCACAACATACAGTGTGGTCGGAGACAGCCTGAAAAGCTTGTAGAGTGTTGCAGGATGGCTTGACCAGAGAAGTAGCCGGATTGTTATGAAAAAAATTCCATACGTTGCGCCGTTCCGAGTTAATTAGCACTGACGCCAACTGATCAGGCCGTTGCGCGCGAAAATGGAAGCGGCGCTCCGGGAACGGTGTCGTCAAGCGTATCCCTCGTTTGGTTCCCTGAAACTGAAAAAGAGAGCGACACGAATATTGCACGTGGGGCGGTAGTAAGGATCCAACCCTAACCAAAAGCTGAGCCGTCAAGAGCGCTACCACCTACGCTGTGATATCAATTGACACCAACCGTACCCGGAGGGGCGCTTCAATTTGTGTGCTCCATCGTGACTGGTTAACTTCAACGTTAATTAACTGGAGAACGGCGCAACGTATTGAGTTTTTTTCTCAAGAATGATTCCTCAACACATCCTACTCCGCAACACCCTTAGCAGATTTCTGACCGCCCTGTATATATTTTAATCACAGATGCTGGAAATGTACTCCATGTGCTGCAACACACGCCTCAACAACTTTATTCATGTTATCTGTCACATTTGGATGGTCACTATACTTATGCCAGATGTTCCGTCTTTGATGTTGTACTTCAGTTGGTCGACTATGTGAGGACTGTTCATATAGATGTTATGCTTCGGTGTTCCCAAAGAAACAAGTCGGGAGGAGGTAAATGTTACGTGATACGATGATGTTTCCGCCGTCTGCGCTATTGCACCATCTTGCTGCAGCCAGCAGTGCCGTTCATCGTCTTTTAACACTGCTACAAAATATTTGATGATGTTCTGATAACCATCAGTATCATTTCCGAGACTAAAAATTAGCCCTACAATTCTTATACGAGAAGTTGCACACCACACTGCAGTCTTCTTTGGACGTAAGGGGTTGCATGGAAAAGGTGGGGGTTCTGAATGCCAATGTTTGTCTTTCTGGCTGTTTACATAGACACTTAGCTGAAACCATGCTTCATCGGAATAGAAAATGTAATCCAGCATCCGAGCACTGTTGCGAATAAAAAGTAAAAGCGTTTGACAGGAATCTAAGCTTTTCCCTCTCTAAGGTTTTAGAAGCTCATGCACAATGTGAATGCGATACGGACGAGATTCAAATTTTTATGGTTGTTGGAAAGCTCTCGTAAGACTTACCAGCTTGCTAACACAGTTTTCTAATTGACTTCCTTGGTAAACGTGGCAAGGATGCGCAGATATTTTCCAGTGAGGCATCACGTAACACCGAATGTCAATTGGAACGTTCACAATCACTCACATTCCAGTTTTCTGAAACGAGTTATTATGATTGAAACCGCTCATTTTGTAGGAAAACTAATTTCAGGAAAAGATATGTACAGTCGTGCTGACAGTTTAAGAAGGATTGCGATTTGAAGTAACGTTCAAGAACGAACACAGATTCAGCCCGAAAGAAAGGATGTTTGTTCGCACGCGTACAACACAACACCGACATCAAAAGGGAGGGAAACTGCTTGGATATCACGTGCTATGCATCTCTCACAAGGTCACCCGTTACCAGACCAAACATTCCGTCGGTAAGAAACTGAATTTTGCGTAACTTCTGGCTCACCTTGTGTAACTGCTTTATGGTTACTTCGTCCCTGCTATAGATTAACTAAATCGAAAAGCTAATTTTTCCTCCAAGGGATCTAAGGTGTTCTTTTGCGAATCGGTTTTCGAACTAACTGGTCCAAAAAAATTTATGGAAAGAGGTCAGTACCCCTTTCTCTTTCACGTGTGTGCCCCAGTCTACAGCTGCTACACTGAAATCTCCCGTTGATGGAGCAGTCTAGTACGTACTAAGAATTATCGATTGTTTGAAAACCAGAAAGAATGAATTTAGAGCACAGTCGTGCGTACTTATAATATCGTCTTATCGAAGTACTTTCTGCTGTGGGTGCCGTCCAAAAATAAAATCTCGCTCCTAAACACACACGTTTGAGACTTAGCTTGTTTGATTCACACATAGTATCTGACAGATGCTTACGAAGAGTAGGTCTCATTTTCTACATTTCGAAAACGATCTCCACTGTTCAATATAGTTGATTTCTAACGAAGATACGAACGCACATTTTCTTAAATATGTGACTTGCAGAAAAAATATTTGTTTCATACATAATAAAAGACAGCAAATTTTGGACATACGCTCACCAACCAGAACACTATGACACCTACCTAATGGCCGATATGTCCCCCTCTGTCACGGATAACAGCGGCGACGCGTCGTGGCATGGAAGCAGTGATGCCTAGCTAGGTCGCTGGAAGGAGTTGGCACCACATCTGCACACACAACTCACCTAATTCTTATAACTTCCGGGGAGAGGGGCGCCGAGGTCTGACGCCATGTTCAGTCAGATCTCAGATGTGTTCGATCGGTTTCATATATGGCGAGTTCGGGGACCAGAACCAATTGGAACTCACCACTGTGTTCCTCGAACCACTTCATGAGGCTCCTGTCCTTGTGACATGCGACGTTATCTTGTTGAAAAATGCCACTGCTTTCGGGAAACTTGATCACCATAAAGGGGTATACGTGGTCTGCAACCAGTGTAGGATACCCCTTTGCCATCATGGTGCCTTGCACGAGCTCCACTGGACCCATGGATGCCCACATGAAAGTTCCCCAGAGTATATTGGAGCCACTGTCAGCATGTCTCTGGTCCTCAGTACAGGTGTCAAGGAGCTCTTCCCCTGGAAGACGAGGGATTCGCAACCTCCCCCAGGCATGATGAAGAAGCCTTAGGGGCTCATAACGCGGTGCAAAGCTATTCCACTGCGCCAACGTCCAGTGCCGATGGTCACGTGCTCTTTTCAGTCGTAGTTGGCGATATCGTGGCGTTAACATCGGTGCGTGCAAGGGTCATCGGCTGCGGAAGCCCATCGTTAGGAGTATTCGGTGTGCATCGTGTGTTCAGACACATGTATACTCTGCCCAGGATTACAGTCTGATGTTATTTCCGCCACAGTCCGCCGCCTGTCCTGTTTTACATCTGCCCAGCTTACGACGTTCGACATCTGTAACGAGGGGTGATCGCCCAACGCCACGACGTCCGTAGCGGTTCATGTTAGTTTTGCCACGTATTGATGACACTCACCACGGCATTCCTCGAACACCCGGCAAATCTTGCAGTTTCCGAAATGCTCGCGCCGAGCATCCGGGCCATTACAATCTGCCCTCGGTCAAACTCAGATAGATCGCGCGTTTTCCCCATTCTACACACGGACAACGCGCTCACTTATACTACATGCACGGAACGTGTGTGTGACGAGAAATTATTCCTCGCCAGGTGACGCTGCTATATCCTGGACGGGCTTATATTCATAGCAGGTCGATGGTCATAATTTTCTGGCTTATCGGTGTACAAGGAAGTAACATCGAGTGTTTTTCAAGGAAGCGTAACAGGAGTTAATGATGTGCCAGATAGGACCGAAGTACTCTCAGGCTGTTCACGACGATGCTGTCGTTCACAGAAAAATATCGTCGCTGGTTGACTGTAATGCAGAACGACATATGAGGCTTTTGCACTAGTTGTACTGACTGATAGGTCACCTTGGATCTAGATATATGCAACATGACGCCCACAGACAAGGGAACGGAATCTATAGTATCTGAGAACGGCATTACTGGTACAGTTTTAAATACGTACGGAGCACACCATGGACTTACTTGAATTAGCGTGAACACACGAGGTCAATAACGCGAAAGTCGAACAGAAGACTGAGATCACTTGCGAAGATTCTGAAAAAGTAATGCATGTCTCTAAGAGAAAACTGCACACAAGACTCAAGTTCAATCCAGTGTATAACAGTACTTCACGACGATCCGAAAGCTACAAGACGTACAGAGAACAGACATACATCAGTGGACAGAGCATTTCTTCAATGTTTTAACTCACATTACAGGTGTCCAGTATGGATACCCTCTGTGATGCGGCACACGTCGATATTGCGTGTACTTCACTGAATAAGCGGACACGAACTTCCTTGGAAGGCGCAACAACAGCCTGCTTTGGAACCTGGTCATTGGGTTGCATATCTGCAGACGCGAACTAATTCGCTGCGACTAAACGGAGCAGATGACTTGACGACCTGCCCCATAGTGCAAGTACGCCATGGCCCACATCACTAATTGAAACTTGGAGAGATACTCTACCACTGCTATGTGTCATTTTTACAGTTATATACCTAAATCTGTAAAAACGGAACCGTTGAAGGATCGCATTGTTGTTCGTCTATCTATCTGCCTGCCTCTCTGTTCGACTGTTAAGACCTCTTTACCTCCGGAATGGGTAGAGGTATCAAGCTGCAACATATATGACATAGTCAAGGTCTACGGTCCCTTGGCTGTGTTAATAATTTAAGCCTCTAGGCTACCGCAAGCAAAAGATACGGCATTTGTGTCACATATTTCGTTACTCGCAAACTCGCTCAACAAAAAGTGCTTTCTGTTCTACTAGAATAATGAAATTTTACAAGAAACAATGTTTCACAGTACAAGTAAATGGGAAATAAGTTTTTTTGGCCACTCAATGTCGCCTGTCTGTCCGTCTGCTAAGACCCCCTTTCCCCCAGGAACGCACATACGGATCAAGTTGAAATTTATTTTAAATAGTAAGGTCTACGGTCCCTTGCCGATGTAGACAAAATTTAATCTTCGAGGTCAATGCACTCAGATGAAACGGCCATTAATGCCATATACACTGATACTCTCAAACTCACTCATTAAAATCTGTAGATGAAGTATCTTTACACATGTCAGGCCTGATGGTCTAGTGAAAAGCGAGTGCCTGGGTCGAAGAACGATTTTTTTTTCAGACTGCATTACAATCTAGCCTTCACATCCCAATAATGTGAGGAGTCGCCACAAATAATGCGTGGTTTGGACTCCACGTTAACATGTAGGTCTCCTTTTCCTAGTTGGATAACTGGTGTGCGTTAATGACACCCAAGTCGTCGAAGTGGCCTTCTACAGAAACACTTGCACGACGCTACTGAGCCACACGAAATTATTATTAACCCACAAATATTATAGAAATGGATGTGTGTGTGTGCGTTTGTGGGTGTGTGTGTGCGTCGTACATATCGTCCTAAGTCATTGGACCGATTGCAACCAAACTTGGTACACGTATCACTTATTGTCAGGCAGCAATCGCTATGGGAATAACAAACATTTACCTATCATAGTTCTTGAGATGACGTCATAGACAATAACCAGAGTGAAAACTGCCGCATTGTGCACGAGATTTAAATGTTTTACTTATGTGCTACTAACTCTAATGACAATAAATTTCGCAGACAGTATCCACTTATACCACTAATTGCACCTACAAAAGTATACCACGCTACCCCACATACCTGTAGTTAAGGAAATAAGACGCCATAAACACCGAGGCACGTGAAAAAAACTGCCGCTTTATGAATGACGCTTATATGTATTACTCCTTTTCTTCAAGCTCTTTTCGCACCACATTTTCTAGACAATATCCACATATGGCTTTGAATGTACCTACAAAATTATATCATCGTATTACACGTAGAACAGGAGATACGACTTCATGAACATTGAGATTTGTAGAAACTGTAGCATAATGCATGTCATTTTAATTTACTACTTCCTCGCTACTAACTCTATTCGCAACATATTTGATTGACAGTATTTATAAATGCCGCTGAATGTATCTACAAAATTACATCGATGTATAACAGATCATGATATACGGCGTCATAAGCACAGGGATGTGTGAAAAATGCCGAATCACGCATAATTTTTAATACATTTACTCTTCACCACTAAGACACCCCTCCAGCCGAGTCAAGGAAATCCCTGCCACCTGGCAGCACTTTTCATAGCTTTCAGCTGCGACGCGCACATGGCTGTAAGGGGAAACCAGTAGCCGTCTATAGCACAGAGCTACGAAGAGGCGTTTCCGTACAAACGTTTACGAAACCGTGTATTTCTTTGTACGAATTTCATAATTTCAAAAGTTTTTCGTAATACATGGAAATGTAACTTTTTACATATTACTCTACAATGTTTGTTTTCATTTCTAATAGAAATTTGCGAAATGAATACCTGAGCAATGCCAGTTTTTTTCAGCAAGTATCTATATGCATAATTAACTTTGGTTGGAAGCCTCAGACTACAAGTCCTGCTCAAAACTTGTCCGGTTTTTGTTGTATATCTTCTTGTTTTCGCACAGTCGTCTTCTGAAACCCCGGAGGTACTTACAAGTTACTCTGTGCTGTCTATCGTCTAAGTTTTATTTCCATATAAGGCTACATTCCAAAAAAATATTTTCAGATTTGGCTGTTTATAAGCTCGTCAGTGTGTGTACTACTATTATATTTGAAATCCTTCATAGTCTTTAGATATACAACCTTCTTTCTTGATTCTTAAATCACAGACTTCAGTTGCCCGTCACAATTAAAACTCGGCTCTCTCATTGTGCAGAATATTTATTTTATCGTATATTTTATCAATCTCTCGCCTGCAGAACAAGTAGGGGTATATGCTCATACCACTTTGATAGGTCATGGGTTTTTATCTGCCTTGGATTTGACAATTTGTTTCTTATACCGGTATCAGTAATTCACTGTGTAATAGGACATACTATGGGAACCCTTATACGAAGTATTCAGTACCACTTTTTTACGTATTATACGGTTTCACAGCGCAAAAAACGTTAAAATACAACTTTTGATGCTCTATATTGTATCAAGTAACACTGTACACGAGATATATAAAATGTGACACACCTATTTAGTCAACTATAGCTCATTTAAATACAATTAACAGGAATCTTTAAACAGTGGAAAAGTATCTTATTGTAGCCACCATTTTTAAGAGATTTACAAAAATAAATAATTACATTATTTGTGTAACTATAAAAGAATTATCACACAGAAATGTTAGTATTAAAATCAGTTCAGTCATTAAATGGGAAAATAATTGTCGAAATTCGACTATTTCATAAATTGTGAAAATTAAGGTTTTGGGTAGATTTCTGGCTAATGATGCACTGATAGTTACGTTCAGTCCATAGAAATTATATTTCTATGAAAACTCAAATCAGATTCATTACAATTAGTTCTGTAATTACGATTTATGGACTTTCTCTCATAAACAAACTATTATTTCGATCATTTGTTCAAAACGAGCTTATTATGTGAAATTTGAACCTCAGAATCTATTTCCGCATTATGTAAAGTGCTCCATAATTTGTTAGCATCAAAATTCCTTTTGTAATCAACGCGATATTAATTATTTTGTATCAAGTACTGTTAGTTGCATTTCTCAAGCAGAACATCAATACTACATTCAAAAGCAATTTTAGAAATCACATTTTTTGTAATGAGTCATTTAATATCCTCAAACTGTAACTGCAATTTCTTACGGAACAACCGAATATCATTGTAACTCAGTTAATGTGACTTTGTTGAGCAGCACTTTCAAAGAACTTATATCTTGAAGAAACTATATAAGCAGTGAGTCTAAGAGATCGCAAGTGCCAATTGTTTTCAGTTAGTTCGAGTACATGGCCTGTAAAATCAGTTTCTTTGAGCTGTGCATTGAACGAATGTTCTGGATCAATATAATTAACACAAAAAGCAAACTATGTGTTGGTGTAAATTTTTAATATCATCGCCTTTTCACACTGACTCCTGGCACTTCTGCAGACCGTGTCGCTGGAGAAAAACCGTCGAAACCAACAAGATAAGTACACACTTCAAGCATTTCGTTGAACCTAACACAGACTCGTAATTTACAAGTATGTTAAACCAACATTTCTAGCTACAACCGGGTTAAAAGAGTGTGATAGAACTGGCATATCTGGTTTCTTCTTCGTTGTTAGACCTACTTCTGCGTTGCTTCTATCTGATTCTGTGTTGAAATAATTTACCTTTAACTAACGATGCTGTTAGCACCCAGGAAATACACGATTGCAGCCTTCGCAAGCTGAAAGACGATATGTATCTGTATCAAGAACAGTTTATTAAACGACCTTCAAGAAGTGTAGCATTTGTACACGTGAAACGGAACATTCCATTTCGTACTGTGCAATTAATTATATGGACAGAGTGAAACTTGAGCTGATACGCGTGGCAGCTACCATCATCACCGGGCTGATGAACAGGTTGCATAGGTTAACGGAATTCAGGCGGTACCCGTTCAGCTTGTCCAGTCACGGCCCCATTTCATCAGCCACAAACAGGAGTTCATTTGCTTTTAGCGTATATTCATTACAGTCTTCTAGTTCATAAATACTGCGTCTAAATACAGTGCTCTGCAAACCTAAGGACGAGACAGATAAAGTAACATAACGTATGAACAGTTAGATGGGACTGAATGGAAGGGCGGGATCATGTTGCCAGGTCTCCTAGTCGTGCAAAGAAAGCTGGTCGTTATATGTTGTGAGGTCAACTTGGCTGTTGCGACAAAGGTGTCTGGCCCCGTAACACGAGTCACTTCAAGGAACGAGAAAAACAGTGTGTACCTATCAGCGGACAGTAGAGAGGCGGGGTTCTTCATTACGGCACGGATCGGAGACAACGTTTGGACGATTTCACACTAGGAAGAATCTTCAAGAAACTGGAAGAAGGAAAAAGTGTGACATGAGTAGTCCAGGACTTGGGTGTTGCCCATATTGCTTACAGCATTGATTCACGTGCATGGGGAGCGTTCCGAACTACAGGCACTGGTGTGCGAAGGAGAGGAGGAAGTCACCTGCGGTGAAATAGAGCACAGATGACCGCTAATTGTGCCTCAGGCCAGAAGGGTCTCACGTCAAATATTCTAACAGAATTTTAACCAGTTTGAGCCTCTGAAGAATTAATAGAAATCATCCAAATAGTATAATGTGCTACACCACATATACATATGTAGAACTCGTAACAATTAAAAAGGCTGCACAAAAGACAGTCTCGAGGCTAACAACATCAAAACAGTAGAAAATACGGGAAATAGCTTATTGCTGTTTGTAGTGCGCATTCCTTCATTTGACGCTAAAAAAAAAGATCACTAGACTGAAACACCGCCCAGGAGACATCATATGTTCTTAGCTACCTTATCAACGTAGAACACTCTCCCCCCTGAATTTCGAATTTTTTTTGACCTGAGGAAAAAAAGACGTAGCGATTATCTGTGATTCTGTAAGAGCCGAATAGTCCTTTGTGAGAACCTACTGAATGTTCGATTCCACCAGTGTCTACTTAGGTTAAATCCATAGTAACACCAACGGTTTCAACTTGACTTCCACTGGTAGACAGGGTTCCACCAGAGAAATCACCGTAATGCTCTCTGCCGTGTCTCGCTAAAACCGACCTTCTCTAATGAGATGCAGCAGATCGCAGTTCACGCAATAGTAATGTCGTTTCCAACGCTAATGAAAATTACATATTGCGTATGACGTAGAAAAGAGCCCGTCTAGTGTTACACATTATGTGATCAGAAGTATCCGGATACTTGGCTGAAGTTCGTGGCGATCTCCATCGGTAATGGTGGAAATCAATATTGTGTTGGCCACCCTTAACCTTGATGACAGCTTCCACTCTCGCAGACATACATTCAATCCGGTGCTGGAAGGTTTCAAGGGGAATGGCAGCCCATTCTTCACGGAGTGCTGCACTAAGGAGAGGTATCGATGTCGGGGTTCCAAAATACCCCAAAGGCGTTCTATAGGATTCAGACTAGGACTCTGTGCAGGCCAGTCCATTACAGGGATGTTATTGTCGTGTAACCACTCCGTCACAGGCCGTGCATTATGAATAGGTGCTCGAGCGTGTTAAAAGATGCAATCGCTATCCCTGAATTGCTCTTCAACAGTGGGAAGCAAGAAGGTGCTTAAAATATCAATGTAGGCCAGTGCCACGCAAAACAACAAGGTGTGCAAGCCCCCTCCATGAAAAATACGACCACACCATAACGCCACCGCCTCCGAATTTTACTGTTGGCACTACACACGCTGTCAGATGACGTGCACCGGGCGTTCGTCATACCAAGACCTTGCAATCGGATCGCCACATTGTGTACCGTGATTCGTCACTCCACGCAACGTTTTTCCACTGTTCAATCGTCCAGTGTTTACGTTCCTTACACCAAGCGAGGAACCGTATGGCTTACGAGCAGCCGCTTCACAATGAAACCCAAGTTTTCTCACCTCCCACCCAACTGTCATAGTACTTGCAGTCGATCCTGATGCAGCTTGTAATTCCTATGTGATGGTCTGGGTAGATGTCTGCCTTTTACACACCACGACCCTCTTGAGCTGTCGACGGTCCCTGTCAGTCAACAGACGAGGTCGGCCTGAATGCTTTTGTGCTGTATGTGTTCCTTCATGTTTCCACTTCACCATCACATCGAAAACAGTGGCCCTAGGGATATTTAGGAGTGTGGAAATCTCGCGTACAGATGTATGACACAAGTGACACCCAATCACTTGACAACGTTCGAAGTCCGTGAGTTCCACGGAGCGCCCCATTCTGCTCTCTCACGATGACTACTGAGATCACTGATAAGGAGTACCTGGCAGTAGGTGGCAGCACAACGCACCTAATATGAAAAACGTACGTTTTTGGGGGTGTCCGTCCTCTTTGGATAACGTTGTGTATATGGACGAGGATATCATCAAAATACCATTTCGTACTCTCTCTTTCTCTCTCTCTCTCTCTCTCTCTCTCTCTCTCTCTCTCTCTCTCTCTCTCTCTCTCTCTAGCGTGCATTTTGAAGAGAAACTCTGAAAGTTTACAGACATTCGATGTGCGTACCATGAGTGACCCGGCAGACGTCAATACGGTAGCCGAATTATTGTATGCCATCGTCAACTGGAGTAGTCGATTCCAGTATTCTCTCCCGGAGCTCTGCTACATGACGTGGTAGAGGCGGTTCACACACCAGATCTTTAATGTGTCCCCACTGAAAAAAGTCACACGGAGTGAAATTTGGTGATCTCCAACACGCAGAAAACTCCGCACCCGAACTCACCATGTTTGCAACTAGCGCTGACAATCGGCAAATTACCAAACTACTCTGTGGCAGTGTACATGAAAAAAAAAAAAATCATTTCAGGGTTTCTTTTCAAAATGTCAAATGTATGACATACGTGCAATGTTTGGTTCTTGTGCAATAAATAGCTCAAAGTGTTCCCGGACTTTATGTACACCCTGGACATATTGTGATATCTGAGTGAAATTTTAATTTGGAAGTATTCCAAATGTAGTCAATGTCTCAACACGAAGACCAAGGTATCGTGGATAATGTGTGGTTAGAGCAGGGCACAGCTCCAGCACACTTCGCTATTCATGTGACTGAGCTGCTTGATGAACAATTTCATGACCGCTGGGTTGGACACGTCGGTAACATCTCCAACCCTATTGAAATGGCCACCATGACGCCCAGACATTACCACTCCAGACACCTCATAACAAGGATCATTGAAGTCGCTTTTGGGTCAACATCGTTACAAAACTAACGAAAAATTGCTCAAATAGTGTTCTTCCGATGCTCCGCAAGAGATCAAGGAGGACACGGAGACACATGATCTCTGTCTAAGGCACGGTGGTGCACACACAAACACATCCGCTGGACACATAGTTCTTAGATGTCAGTACTCAATCATACAGTATACCTATTTGACCGACATGTACGAGGACTTTTCTGAGTTACTATACACGTACAGGTATCGGCGAAACGCTTCAGAGAATTTAAAGACTACTGCTGTGTAATATAGTGGTTCAAGAAAAACAAATGAGTGTAACGGTAGTCACCGAGAAGGCGAAAATGTACTCATCCGTCTCACTGCATACCATTGATAGACGTCTTAAATTATCAATTTGTCTCGTTTCGCTCCTCAAGAGCTCATAAGGTTGCTAATAGTGTGGCGTAAATCCTTCCTGAAGCCTACAATTTGCTTACGAGTGACGAATAAGTGTTGGCAACGCTAAGACGTCTAAAAACGAACCATTATTACCTCGCGAAACTTGTTAGTGACGGCTAATGAGGGTTTGAAACACAAGTAACACTTTACTTGCAGATTACAGATATGCACTCCCCTGCTCTTGAAAGGATAACCAATAGGATCATATAGTTAACCGTAGCATTGATCTAAACGATATTACAGGCGAAACATTACCTCATCTTTTGGAGTCTGAGAAAGAAAATCTACCGAGGACTTACTGAGAGGCCGGCCGGAGTGGCCGTGCGGTTCTGGGCGCAACAGTCTGGAACCGAGCGACCGCTACGTCGCAGCTTCGAATCCTGCCTCGGGCATGGACTTGTGTGATGTCTTTAAGTTAATTAGGTTTAAGTAGTTCTAAGTTCTAGGGGACTGATGACCTCAAAAGCTAAGTTCCATAGTGCTCAGAGCCATTTGAACCATTTGAACTTAAAAATTAGACAATTGGTGGAGATATCTGAAGACATTCCTTAGTAAATTAGAGTATGCTCTGTTATGGTATTTACGACTTTGAAGTTGCACTCTAATGAACCGTATATAAGCAGCCTATCAACTAATTCACGATCACTAGGAAACAGACCCTACAAATGACCTATTCAATTCGCAAGTACGTAATAAACTAATAATGGTAAGTGTAGACGAAATTTTGTAGATGGGGATGCGTTAATGTAGTTATATAGCCACCTTGTGAATCGAGCGCCAGAGATTCACACCGTTAACCTGCTTTGCAGAAGGAGCTTAGAAAGGTATCTTTTAACTACTCTATCTCTCTCTCTCGCTCACAAACACACACACACACACACACACACGCACACGCACACACATACACACACACACACACACACACACACACACACACACACACACACACACACACACACACAGACACTCATACACACACGCGCACAAAATAATAGCAAACGCCCTAAAATTTACAGTTAGCCTTTCTCCATTGTTTCTGAACGACTGATTTCTTATCGTATGTGGTTCATGCCAGCTAAAAGCAAAGGCTTGCTTGTCTTGTGTTCCATGGGATGCCCAACGCCATCGTCAAATGTCAGATTTGAAGTTGCAGAATATTACTGGACGATGATAGGAAAATAGATAGCAAGGCCTGAGTAAGTCATTGGCAGCCAGTCCCGCCACACAATAATTACGCTGTGGTAGAAATATTGTTCATATTTGTTTTTATGTTGACACTGTGTGACGTATGGAACACTCCTTGAGGAGTTTTCATTTTGATTTATACTACATATGCATCACAAGCAAAAAAATACCTCCAGAATCAGAACGGCTACTCGTAAGAGAGAATAATATTGTGTGAGGTTTACAACTTCCTCAATTGGGAGAGCATCAAAGAACGGACTGCCTCGTAAAATGACCTTGATAACGGACCATTGCTTTCTTCCGAAGCGATTTAGGACGGCCATAAGAGAATTCAGTAGTGTTTTACACATCCATAATATCTGAAATAATGTAAATGTATAGCTCGCTAATACACCCCCCACATGGAATTAAACAATAAAAATGGAGACATAGGTATCATGATAGCACTGCTTGCTAACATAACATACCAAAATTTAAAATGTTCGTATCTCCAGAACATAATCTGTAAACATCATTAGTACTGAGTCATTGTCAGGGTTTCACCGCGTATGGAGCACTGGCATATGTGAGGTAAGCACCACTGACAGTAGTGGAGATTGTAGAAGCAGGAGGTAGTTTCTTAGACCACACACTCACACACAGCTGACGTCAGACGGCTGCTCCGCCATGTAACAGTAAGTGGATTTGCCTAAAGAAATCCCTCAAGGCCGATGTCGCAGACAGCTGGCCATACAAAGCGGTGCGTCCCCTTCCCCCTACGTGCAATGGTCACACACGTGGTAACCTGCTGAGTCTAACCGGACTCTTTCCTCTGTAAAGACACAACGCTTTGCTAGACTGGCCGAACGCAGCGTTACTCCTATACAAAGGTATAAACTGTGCACACTCTGCATCAATAGTCCGCAAGCCGCCTGATGGGGTCTGTCGGAGGGTACTTCTGGTACCAGTAACTGGTATTCCTTTTCCTGCTTCACTCGCGTATAGCACGTGAGAAGTATGACTAACGGTAAGATTCTGTATTAGCTACAATTTTTCAAATTTTCTCAACGTGGTCATTTCACGAGACGTACGTGGAATCAGCCTACAGTGACTCGGTCCACACCGGCCGCTGTGGCCGAGCGGTTCTAGGCGCTTCAGTCCGGAACCACGCTGCAGCTACGCTCACAGTTTCGAATCCTGCCTCGGGCATTGATGTGTGTGATGCCCTTAGGTTAGTTAGGTTTAAGTCTGGGAGACTGATGACCTCAGATGTCAAGTCCCGTAGTGCTTAGAGCCATTTGAACTATTTTGGCAGATGTATAGTTGCCAGACGCCTTGCGGATGCGACTTTGCAATCTAGGCGTCCTTGTCGTGTACTACCTTCAGCACTGCGTCATCGGCAACCCTGTCTATTGTGGTGACAAGACAGAACGACGTGTACTATCGCAGATTGGCAGAACGTGATGTTTAGTGACGAATGCCGTTACGTTTTTGGATGGATGATAACTGCCTACGGGTGTGGAGGCAGCCTGGTGAAGAGTACAGCTCCACCCGCTCTGCCACGCGGCGCAGCGCCCGTACAGCCGACGTAATGGTCTGGAAGGTCACAGCTTAAGATAGCCGGTCCACTGTAGTCGTGGTACGTGGAGTCTTAACTTGCTTATGCTGATGACATTCTTCAACTCCATGTGAGTACTTTCTCGCATGGTCTACCAAGTGCACTTTGCCAGCAAGATAATTCTCGTCCATATACAACTCGAGTTGTTCAAGACTTCCTACATCATGTTCCAACCCTTCCACTGCCAGTCTGCTCCCCAGACATGTAGCCTATAAAGCATGTGTGTGACCATTTGAAACGCCATATGTCGCCGTTTCACTCTGTACATGGTTTGGAGTTGGCTATTCAGGATTTGTGGGCCAGTCTATCTCAGGACATCAGACGTCTAATCAACCCTGCCCTCCTTGTGGCATGTATTGCGGCGTTATTGATGTTGCACTGTATTTGTCTACTTCAACTCAGTGTAATTGTTTACGTGTCTTCATTATGGGATGAAATGAATCTCTCCATTTGTATAATACTGTTTATTAAGTTCCATTTCGATACGATGTTCCCCTAGTGCTACACTGTTTTCAATGTTCCTCGGTGTTTATAAGTGTTACTGCCATAGATGGATGATAGAATGTACAAGGTAAGTGAGAAAGATGATGTTCAAACATTCGTTTCACAAGCACTAAACTTCAAAACAAAGTTTCATACGTTAAAAATAATGTAGTTCGTGACTTAAACACAGTTCAACCCTTTTGTTTTTACTCTTCATAAAATTAAATTTTACACCTCCGGGGGTAATTAACTCCAGGTTAGGAATCACTGCCTTAGAGACTGTGTTTGTAACGTAGACATGCAGGGGGAAGCTGACCTCAGACCGCAAATAGCGAACAGCCGCGTCGGTCGTAATCCGCAAGCCGGCTATCCCAGCAGCGATGGGTCAAGACTGTGGAACCTCTCTTGTTATCGAAGTTGGCTGTGAGTCCTGATACCGTCCCGACTTCTGGCGTGCTTGATATCACCACTTTGGTCATTTTCTTTTTTTCTTTTTAACGATCTGAGTAGATGGAAATGCACTGATGAGCCAAAGTCGCTCATTTTGCAATCCTGCATATCAGGGATCTGACAGTTGTCTGGTAGACTTCTGGAGGCATGTGGCATTAGATAGCTACGCACAGGTCACGTAATCCGAAAAAATAGCGGGCCACTGATTTTCGTGCGCAGTGATGGTGCCCGATAGCGACCCAGATGGGTTCAAATGGTTCAAATGGCGCTGAGCACTATGGGACTCAACATCTTAGGTCATAAGTCCCCTAGAACTTAGAACTACTTAAACCTAACTAACCTAAGGACATCACACACACCCATGCCTGAGGCAGGATTCGAACCTGCGACCGTAGCAGTCCCGCGGTTCCGGACTGCAGCGCCAGAACCGCACGGCCACACCGGTCGGCGACCCAGATGGGTTCCATTGGATTTACATCAGTGGACTGGTCACCGAGACACGAATGTGAGTTCGTTATAATGGTCCTCAAACCACTGTAAAACGATTCTGGCTCCGAGACACAGACAATTATACTGCTGAAAGATGGCATCGCTTTCGAGGAAGATATCAAGCATGAAGGGATGCAGGTGGTTCGCAGCTGTCAGCGTGTCTTCAGTCACTACCACAGGTCCCACGAAAACAAGGGAGAATGTCTCCTGTAGCATAATAATGCTCCCACCTGCCTGGGTCCGTGGGGAGCTGCACGTTTCGAGCCGCCGTTCACCTCGATGACAGCGTTTCCAGAGACGACCGTCGACCTACTTTAGCAAAAATTCACCCGAAGAGCCGACACGTTTCCATTGATCGATGGGCGAATCCCGATCGTCCCGTGTCTACTGCATTCACATTTGACGGTGTCGATGGGTCAACATGTGAACATGTAGGGAGCAGTACGTTCAAAAATGTACGATGAACGTGTGCTTTCAAACACTTGTGCATGCACCAGTGGCTCAAATGGTTCTGAGCACTATGGGACTTAACTTCTGAGGTCATCAGTCCCCTAGAACTTAGAACTACTTAAACCTAACTAAGCTAAGGACATCACACATATCCATGCCCGAGGCAGGATTCGAACCTGCGACCGTAACGGTCGCGTGGTTCCAGACTGTAGAGCCTAGAACCACTCGGCCACACCGGCCGGCGCATGCACCAGTGTTGTGCTCTTTTGGCAGAGATGCCAGAATTCAACTTCACATAGCAGACAAACCTCCGTATTCCATGTTCTGTGAACAGTTGTGGATGTCCAATCGTTTAGTGCCTAGAGATAGCTTCACTGTCCATTTACATCTTTCTGTACATGCTCACGACAGTAGCATGTGAACGCCGTTTTCGAGATACTCATTCACAGTCTCTGCGAAATAATAAGCTGCCCTTTATCAAAGTCGCTTATCTCCGTGCATTTCCCTATTTGCAGCCCATATCTTCGCTAGGGTGATCCCCCGTCCGTGTTTGCTACGCTTACACACTCATGTCACCGCGTCACATGCCCGCAACGCCAGCCAGCTGCATCCAGCGTCACGGTGGTCAGTAGTCATAATGCTCTGGCTCATCAGTGTGATTAAATTTTCGATTCTTCAGCCAGTGTAGACGGAAAACCGTATACCGTATGGGTGCTCGACTTGATGGGAATGATGTTCAGACTGTGCGCTGCAGGATTTGCATTTTTAGTGATGTTAGTGTCATGACCTGCCGTTAGGTGCCGGTACTAGTGCTGCGATGTAGGGCTGAAGCACAAGCATCAGTGTCCATTGCAGCTGCAGAGAGTCAGCGTGAGTATGGACAAAATGAATGGGGCTTTACTTGTAAAGCTGTTTTATCAAAACTACAGCAACAGTGCCGTGATCTTACTATTCTCGATCATCGATATGTACAATTGACGTGGTGGGTCATCTCTGTAGCTCTATGAGAGTGCTCGTCGACGACACTGTTGTGTGCTGGGATATGACGTCGTCAGAAACTGGTTACTGTATGGGGAATAACTTGTGGGTGATTGGTTTCTGCTGGCAGCTGACACTAAACACGACTAAAATCCCAGAAAATCTTGATAAAAATCTTCTTTACAGCAAACTGAGGAATTTATGACAACAGCGATTGAAGATTTATTGCCCACATAAATGTAGCCATGGAGAAGGAAGACGGTGGAGTGTTTCATTGGAAGAATGCTGAGGGCGTGTAACTGATGCACGAAAGAGGCCTCTTAAAGCACCTTTGTTCAACAAATTCTCCGCAGTTGTTAATTAGTCTGGGACCCATAGTAAGTTGGATTAATGGATAGGTAGAATAGTTCAAAAAACAACTAAACGACTTGCCACGTGTTTGTTTAGTCAGCATACTACAAGGGGCCTTAAATGAGTAACGCAACACTTTTTTTTCTCGGTCAGTTCTGATTGAAAAAAATACGGAATTTGTTGCAGGTCATCGTGGAATATTCCCGCTTCAGCGTCTATAGTTTCTTGAAGCTCTTATAGGTTTCGGCCTTATACATAGACTTCGAAATGGCGACTATAACGGAGGTGCATTTTAAGCGGAGCTATCAATGAGTTTTTTTGGCGGAAAATCAGAGCATCGGAGATATTCATAGGAAATTGCAGAATGTCTACGGAGATGTGGAAGGAAAAGCACGATGAGTCGTTGAGCGAGGCGTCTGTCAACATCGCAACAAGGTCGCGGAAACCTGCAATTTTTGAACGTGCGGACACTCTCATTCGAGGTGATAGATCAAAATCCAACACTTCGCCGAACTAGTCGTCTCTGTTGGTAGTGGTGACACAATCGTCCATCAGTGGGGGTACTCAAAGATGTGAGCCTGCTGATTCCATCTGTGTGGCCCAATGAAGGATACACTCCACGGGAAGTGTTGCGCGCATGATGGGGAGAATAATGATGTAGTAAGACGTTGGCTCCGAAGTCGACCAGTGTGTTAACACGCGGGTATACAGCCCCTTCCAGTAAGGTGGGGTACGGCCGTCGCATTGAACGGAGATTATGTTGAAAAACTGGGTTGTGTAGCCAAAAAAAGTGGGGAATAATGTGGTGTATTGTAATCATGAATAAAACCAACTTGCCTTACAGGGAAATAAGTCTTGTATTTACTACTGAACGCTCCTCGTAGCTCACGGAACTGCCCGACAAACTGCTGAGGCTGATGTTACAACCAGGACACTGCGTAGAGCCTTATGAAATTCCTAGAGCCAACGTTAGAACGTGAGACAAGAAACATATTACAGCTTCTAACATACATGCATGACTGCAACTCAACAATTAGACAATTTGGGTTTCATCCAAAGGGGTACCGAAGTTTTTCTTCCCTTCTAGCATCCATGAATGGAGAAGGACTGGTGGGGGCGGGGTGGGAGGGGGAACTCTATTCGTTGTAAACAGTACGGTGGTTTGCGTATTATAGATGTAGAATTTCTTTCATTTTACCGTTTGATCTTCTCGAGACGTATCTGTGGCAGGAAGTAAAATGTTACTTTACTCTTCTTCTTGGAATTTACTCTATCCGAATTTTAACAATAAATTTCCTTATGATACGTACCAATTCTCTTGCATCATCGACCACTGGAGTTGGAATGAGCGTCTCATTCAAGTCCTCGTGCTGATGAAACGACCACATGACGCAACGTGCAGCGCATCTTTTGTCCACATTTAGTTCCTGTATTAATCCTATCTGTACTGGTTCCAGACAGTTGAGTAACGGACAAGAATTGCTGAATGAAATTCGACTCGTTTCTGCATTTGCCACTTTGCTTTAGAATTATTCCTAAGCTTATTTCTACTTTCAGGCTACACCTTAAATTATTTGGCATGTGTAATACTAAATATTGTTAAGCTATCTACCGTGATTGATCAATACATATTATCAAAGTAGATGTACAATGTGCGTGCCGCTAAAACTCAGAAACGAGTCACAGTACGATTAAGGGAGTTATATGGTGTGGCAGCCATCTACCCCCCATCCATGAGGAAGGTTCCCGTCTTTAGCTGAAGGACGTGCTTTTAAAGATATAAGGGCTGGGAAGTTTCGTCCTCTCGAAATTTCTAGAACATTCCAGAATATTCGAGAGTATTGGAGAATATTCCAGAAAATTCTTGAGTATTCGAGAGCATTCAGCAAGAATCCAGAATGCACCGGAATGTTTCATAATGATGCGGGATGTTCAGGAATGTTCGGGAATAGTCTGAAAAAAATTGGGAAGACCCCAGCATGTTTGGAAATATCCCGGAACATCTTAGATCACCTTGGAACATTCCAGAACACTATCGAATGTTGTGAAATGTTGTGGAACATTGTGAACCACTGAAGCCTTTTTGGTATATTCTGGAATTCACCATTGTTAGGGCTGCTAATTGGTATTGGTAGGGGTATATAAAGCAAGACCCACCGTGGGTTCGAACGTCAGTTTCTTATCAGTGACAAAGGGAGGAAGCGAAAAAGTAGTGCAGTGGGTGAATAAAAACGAACAGTGAAGTGTGAGTAGTCAAAGTGATACAGTGACTGAATATAAGTGTGAAAAGTGTGTAAGGCGATCTTGGTATATTTTTTAATAAAACGTTGATTTGATTTATATTTTAGACGAGGTCCAAACGTAAAAAAAACGGTTCAAATGGCTCTGAGCACTATGGGACTTAACATCTGAGGTCATCAGTCCCCTAGAACTTAGAACTACTTAAACCTAACTAACCTAAGGACAACACACACATCCATGCCCAAGGCAGGATTCGAACCTGCGACCGTAGCAGTCGCGTGGTTCCAGACTGAAGCTCCTAGAACAGCTCGGCCACTGTGGCCGACTCCAAACGTAAAAGAGGAGGATATCTTGCCAGTTCTGAAGCAAAATGGTGAAAACAAAAATAACAGCGAGAAAACGAACAGACGAAGAGCGCAATGACCGTTTGAGTTCCATTACATTCATTGGTGTATTTGTTAGTAAAAAGTTGATTTGATTTATATTTTAGACAATGCCCAAACGTAAAAGAGAAGGAGATCTTGCCAGTTCTGAAGCAAAACGGCGAAAACAAAAAGAACAGCGAGAAAATAAAACAGACGAAGAGCGCGAAGCACGTTTAAGTTCCCAACGAACAAGAATGAGCTCCGAGAGAAGCAGAAAAACCGAAGAACAACGAAACGAAAGAATTGATGAATCAAGAATTGCGACACAATCTTAAAAAAACTGCGAACTTAAACAAGCCATGAAAATATCACCCTGCGAGAAGCTCGGACGAGGAAAAACTGACAAATGAAGCATTCCACTACGGCCCGACGAAAGAATACACGTTGTAATCGGAAAAATGGATAACATATGTCAATTTTGGAACGCCAAAAAATTCAGTATGGTGACACCAGGACTGTGTTACATGAATGGGAAAATTCGATTACCACTACTGGAAGCAGCTCACAGGAATTTTTACGTTACATGTCTGGGGAATCTCCAGACTCAAAACACTTTCTTTGAAATAAAAAAAGGGTACAACGCATGCTTCCAAATGACTTCTTTCGGTGTCAGTTCAATCACCACTAACGGAGATGAAATCGATTATATTTTTTTCCATCCAGAGACAAATCTATTACAACATGGAATCATAACTACCACTACCCAACGAAGAACATAAATTTCTGCAAGTATATTTCATCGGAAATGAAAAAATGGAAACTGATTAATGATGCACAAATATCAGTCGATGGAGACGAGGAGTAATCCGAGATGTACAGAGTATCTTACACGAATACAAGCAGCTGATTCACATTTTCAGAGTAGTACTAGCCCGAAATGTTTCTGAAGAATATACATATATATATACCCCGCATAACAAAATGAAAACGTTGTTTTGTAAACAATTATTGTAAATAGTCAGAATATGTTTTCAATAAAAATTTTTACCTCTTACACTTTAATAAGGATTGTAAATAATTAGAATATGTTTTCAAGAAATTTTTTTATGTCTTATACTTTAAAGCTTATTCTTTTATTCCAACTACCACACAATCTCTTATCAACTCAATAAGCGAAACAGGGTACTCCAACTAGTCACCAATAAGAATAATGCGTCTCTCCATCTACTCATGCCCATTAATTTGATTTTCTTAAGTTCAGTTCAAGTTACTTGTCCCTGCAAAAAACTATGATCATTTGTACGTCTTGCCACATCCGGTAGTAACTATGAACAATATAAAAGACAGGGACAACGCGAGAGAAGAAGGGACTTTATATTGAGTAGGAAAATTTAGTTTAATTGGAATCGTAATTCCTGTAACAGGTAACATATGTTACCTACAGTCGGCTTTGCCTAACTGGAACATATTGCTTAGTGTGAGAATAATCCAAACGGTTAGTTGAACTTGTTCTCTCAACCACACATTTTTTACTCCTCCGAAACAAACATTTTTTTTTCTTTTTTTTTTGGAAAAATCACTTGTCACTTAAATTATTAGATACCGACAGAGAAGCTACAGTTTCAACAACGTTACACTGCACATTTGTCACCAGTTTCCACATGGACCTTTGTTCGCACCAACTGGGGCGACCTACTTCCCATACTGACGCAGCAGCAGCCTGTGAAACATATAAACGGTTTGTGTGCACAGGCGTTAATCCGACGACAATAGGACAACACTTTCCTAAGCAAACACTGCAAATGACGAGAAGAGTTTCCACACGCTTGCAATAAAAAGAAAAAAAGAAAACAAATAAGTGACGTTTATAGCTGACAGTATTAGCGTGGTATTGCGACATTCCAGCATCAGCCGCAGGTGTACAGGCTGGACCTAAAATCTTTGTGCAACTATCAACATTTATTTTACAAACAACTGTACAGCTTACAAGTCTGAAAGAATACAAGATGAAATATTTTTTTTTTTTTTTACGATGCCAATAATCTTCGACATACACGCTGTTTGTTGCTAGAAGAATGTCTAATCGGTATTCATTTTCACGCCGTTTGTTTGATAACATTCTTTGTGTAAAAGCAGCAACAGCATCCGTTCTTCCGAGGCTATTCCATCAATGAAAGGACTTCTGTTCCTTCAACACTTTCCCAAATGTAGAAATAAGAAATAAATCTGCCCATCACCTCCTTGTATTGCGTCATGAATTCCAGCTGGTTTAATTTGTTTAGGTCAATTATAAAGTTTCATTCGTTGAAAGGCGTCCATGTTGGCCTGCTTGGCGTTATTTAAGTTTTTCTGAAGTGTCTGTGTCACCTTTCATCGCCTGGTCACATGATCAGGTACTTGTGTAATATAAACCCGCTCTTTCACGTAACCCCACAAAATGAAATCTGAAGGTGTTAAGTCTGGTGATCTTGCAAGCCAGGCACTGGTGCTATCACGGCAATCCAAGTGTTAGGTAATGTTTCTTAAGAAAATTTCTAACTTGCAATTCCCAACGCAAAGGTGAACCATCTTTTTGGAAAGTCGCATCCGGCTGCAAGTCTTCCAGTTGCGACACCGCATACTGTTCTAGCATATTAAGATAGATGTTTGTTGATACTTACTATTCGACGAAACAGAAAGGACCATTTACTCTTTTGTCCATTAAACCACTCCACACACTCAGTTTAGGGGAATCCCCTAACGTGTTCTAAGGAGACCTGTGGACTTTCCGAACCCTACATGCTCACAGTATTCTTGTTAACTTTACCTGACTTTTGGAAAGTAGCCTCACCCAAAATAAAAATATTGCTCGACAAGTTCCATCGTTATATGCATACAGATGCAGTCTATTGTATAGAATTCTTCGTAATGCGGCCCTAGGAATTCCTGATCCCCGAGATGCGCCTCGAGTACATTCGGAAGGACTTCGTATGAACGCCTACTGCACAGCTCCGACACTTGGTCCACCCACAGACGTTCGCCCTGTTGGAGGAAAATCGAAGAGTCTGCCGGTCTGTTTAACCTTCATGTACCACGCAACAACACACCAGATGGTTTTTTCAAGTATTATCTTTGCTGCTTGGTAACTTGAGATTTTGTCTCGTGATACCACGGAACACAATGCTCCTTCTCTTTGCATGACTACATATTACAACAACAGCTATTGTAGCTCTCTCTACTCGGCTTCTATCTTCAACAGAGATATTCAAACAAACTTGATGATTTATTTTTTCATTTGTCTGTAACCACAAATTTATGAGTCTTGCTGTTTTTTTAAACAAGTATTGATAACTGCACAAAGGCCTGTCCAGTGTAATGCCTATACAGTACGAGGTGCATTCAAGTTCTAAGGCCTCCGAATTTTTTTCTAATTAACTACTCACCAGAAATCGATGAAACTGGCGTTACTTCTCGACGTAATCGCCCTGCAGACGTACACATTTTTAACAACGCTCACGCCATGATTCCATGGCAGAGGCGAAGGCTTCTTTAGGAGTCTGTTTTGACCACTGGAAAATCGCTGAGGCAATAGCAGCATGGCTGGTGAATGTGCGACCACGGAGAGTGTCTTTCTTTGTTGGAAAAAGCAAAAAGTCACTAGGAGGCAGGTCAGGTGAGTAGGGAGCATGAGGAATCACTTCAAAGTTGTTATCACGAAGAAACTGTTGCGTAACGTTAGCTCGATGTGCACACGCGCAGCCCTTCCCAGACGTTTCTGTTGCATTGCAGGAGGGAATTTGTTCTTCAAAACATTTTCGTAGGATGCACCTGTTACCGTAGTGCCCTTTGGAATGCAATGGATAAGGATTACGCCCTCGCTGTCCCAGAACATGGACACCATCATTTTTTCAGCACTGGCGGTTACCCGAAATTTTTTCGGTGGCGGTGAAAATGTGTGCTTCCATTGAGCTGACTGGCGCTTTGTTTCTGGATTGAAAAATGGCATCCACGTCTCATCCATTGTCACAACCGACGAAAAGAAAATCCCATTCATGCTGTCGTTGCGCGTCAACATTGCTTGGCAACATGCCACACGGGGAGCCATGTGGTCGTCCGTCAGCATTCGTGGCACCCACCTGGATGACACTTTTCGCATTTTCAGGTCGTCATGCAGGATTGTGTGCACAGAACCCACAGAATGCCAACTCTGGAGGCGATCTGTTCAACAGTCATTAGGCGATCCCCCAAAACAATTCTCTCCACTTTCTCGATCATGTCATCAGACCGGTTTGTGCGGGCCCGAGGTTGTTTCGGTTTGTTGTCACACAATGTTCTGCCTTCATTAAACTGTCGCACCCACAAACTCACTTTCGACACATCCATAACTCCATCACCACATGTCTCCTTCAACTGTCGATGAATTTCAATTGGTTTCACACCACACAAATTCAGAAACCGAATGATTGCGCGCTGTTCAAGTAAGGAAAACGCCGCCATTTTAAGTATTTGAAACAGTTCTCATTCTCGCCGCTGGCGGTAAAATTCCATCTCCCATACGGTGCTGCCATCTCTGGGACGTATTGACAATGAACGCGGCCTCATTTTAAAACAATGCGCATGTTTCTATCTCTTTCCAGTCTGGAGAAAAAAAATCGAAGGCCTTAGAACTTGAATGCACCTCGTATAGTAATACAATGTTATTCGGAAAGATGGCTCCAAATTAATTAATTCTTATTTCATGAAATATATAATAGACATGAATGATCCATATGCAAAGGAAAACAGCAATTTTTAAAGCTAACAGATGCACTGTATAACTTCCAATGTATCCACCTCCCGCTGCACGGTAGCTGAATTCTTCCCACACGCAAAGAATCATCTCTTGACTTACTGAGAGTACCACAGCTATAAACGTCTCCACAGGTCGGTTAGAGTTGGTAAATCACATGTTACACAAAGCCCCAAAAGAAAAAGTCACGTGACATGGGATCACGAGATCCAGGCGGCCAGAATGATGAGATTAACTGAACTATGCGAGGGGGCGGTAAATAAATGTGCATATACATATGTTGTTAAAAAAATCTTATTGCAAATTTTGCCTCTCACGTAAGTCTCAGGGGCTGATTTCCACACTTGGTGCATTAGTACACTGTTCCACACCCGCGCATTAGTTATAGTTTTTGAATTAATTATTCACTCAGACATGAGTACAGTTTATTCTAGGGAACAAAAATTAGGCGATTATTATAGCAAAATCAGTTTTTCACGACACAGTTCAATCACTATTTAACTTATTGGCGTTGTCCTTTTCTTTGACACAGTGAAATTAGCACTTGTGAGGCGGTTTAAAATTTTACTGTAATAATAATTTGACTCCGAGCCCCCAATAGCAGTAATGTAGGCTGCTATAAACGAAAATTACTCAATCAGTTCGAACAGAACCACAAGTCCCACTGTCCTCTTTGTTCTGACAGTTTTGGCGCGAAATCCCAGTTCGCCATATGTTCACTTACGACTATGTATACCTCGTAAATCACACTCACACAAATAATCGTAGCACTTCCAGTTCACCTGATACATGTTTGCACACTTGCACTATTAAACAATACTATTTGTCGAAATAAATCGGCGCGAAAAATTCTTACTCAAACGACCACATGGGCCACCCGGAAGGGGGGCATACTCGCCACCCACACTCCAAAACAACTGACCAACGACTGACCAACGACTGACCCTGACCAAGGTGGCCGCTCGCTTATATAGGCTCGGACGTCTACCCCCTGGTTATTTAAGTACTAATCTCACCAGTTAAGGTTACAAATTTTGATACATACATCCCTCGACAGAAGTAAGTACACCATCGGAACCGCGCTAAAAAGTATACCCTATTTAATATGTTGCATTAATTTCTAGGATCATTCTATCGCCCATAAATCTAGTTTTAGTTTCTGCAAAATTTCGCCACTTAGCGCAAATTTTTGTTTGTTGACATCTGTGCTGCAACGTTTTAACATAGAACTGCATATAGCACCGTTTTTAAACGTAATCTGTATCGATCTATACATTGCGCTGCTCAGAACCTTCATATCTATAATAATTAATTAATTATGGGCGATAAATGTTAATACTAATTTGCACACAATGAAAACTATAGCGAGTTAAGTGTATAGTGTAACTTAACTGGTTTAAAATACGTATGATGCCACCCAGAATATTATAGAGTGCCGTTCTTTACGTCATGAATTTTCTATTGCATTTTATAAACAATTTTCCCTCAAACTGTGTTTATTGCTCTTTACGGGCTTAATTATTTATGAATCTTAACATATAACTACGGCACCCGAACCGCTATGACGAGACGTTTTTAATGAGTGCTCGCTCATCCCTGTAAGTTGTTATTTACCATTTTTTAAATCTTTTAGTTGTTGTTGCTGTTTTGGTCTTCAGTCCTGAGACTGGTTTGATGCAGCTCTCCATGCTACTCTATCCTGTGCAAGCTTCTTCATCTCCCAGTACCTACTGCAGCCTACTCTTGGTCTCCCTCTACGATTTATACCCTCCACGCTGCCCTCCAATACTAAATTAGTGATCCCTCGATGCCTCAGAACATGTCCTACCAACCGATCCCTTCTTCTAGTCAAGTTGTGCCACAAACTTCTCTTCTCTCCAATCCTATTCAACACCTCCTCATTAGTTATGTGATCTACCCATCTAATCTTCAGCATTCTTCTGTAGCATCACATTTCGAAAGCTTCAGTTCTCTTTTTGTCTAAACTATTTATCGTCCACGTTTCACTGCCATACATGGCTACACTCCATACAAATACTTTCAGAAACGACTTCCTGACACTTAAATCTATACTCGATGTTAACAAATTTCTCTTCTTCAGGAACGCTTTCCTTGCCATTGCCAGTCTACATTTTATACCCTCTCTAATTCGACCATCGTCAGTTATTTTGCTCCCCAAATAGCAAAACTCCTTTACTACTTTAAGTGTCTCATTTCCTAATCTAATTCCCTCAGCATCACCCGACTTAATTCGACTACATTCCATGATCCTCGTTTTGATTTTGTTGATGTTCATCTTATACCCCCCTTTCAAGACACTGTGCATTCTCTTCAACTGCTCTTCCAAGTCCTTTGCTGTCTCTGACAGAATTACAATGTCATCGGCGAACCTCAAAGTTTTTATTTCTTCTCCATGGATATTAATACCTACTGCGAACTTTTCTTTAGTTTCCTTTACTGCTTGCTCAATATACAGATTGAATAACATTGGGGAGAGGCCACAACCCTGTATCACTCCCTTCCCAACCACTGCTTTCCTTTCATGTCCCTCGACTCTTATAACTCCCGCTGGTTTCTGTACAAATTGTAAACAGCCTTTCGCTCCCTGTATTTTACCCCTGCCACCTTTAGAATTTGAAAGAGAGTATTCCAGTCAACATTGTCAAAAGCTTTCTCTAAGTCTACAAATGCTAGAAACGTAGGTTTGCGTTAGTATTTTGCAGTTGTGACTTATTAAAATGATAGTTCGGTAATTTTCGCATCTGTCAACACCTGCATTCTTTGGGATTGGAATTATTATATTCTTCTTGAAGTCTGAGGGAATTTCGCCTGTCTCATACATCTTGCTCACCAGATGGTAGAGTTTTGTCAGGACTGGCTCTCCCAAGGCTGTCAGTAGCTCTAATGGAATGTTGTCTACTCCCGGGGCCTTGTTTTGTCTTAGGTCTTTCAGTGCTCTGTCAAACTCTTCACGCAGTATCATATTTCCCATTTCATCTTCATCTAAATCCTCTTTCATTTCCATAATATTGTCCTCAAGAACATCGCCCCTGTATAGACCCTCAATATACTTCTTCCACCTTTCTGCTTTCCCTTTTTTGCATAGAACTGGGTTTCCATCTGAGCTCTTGATATTCATACAAGTGGTACTCTTTTCTCCAAAGGTCTCTTTAATTTTCCTGTAGGCAGTATCTATCTTAGCCCTCGTGAGATAAGCCTCTACATCCTTACATTTGTCCTGTAGCCATCCCT
Source organism: Schistocerca piceifrons (assembly GCF_021461385.2). Classification (NCBI taxonomy): domain Eukaryota; kingdom Metazoa; phylum Arthropoda; class Insecta; order Orthoptera; family Acrididae; genus Schistocerca; species Schistocerca piceifrons. The sequence continues at coordinate 324,863,133 of NC_060140.1, forward strand.
GCTTAGCCATTTTGCACTTCCTGTCGATCTCATTTTTGAGACGTTTGTATTCCTTTTTGCCTGCTTCACTTACTGCATTTTTGTATTTTCTCCATTCATCAATTAAATTCAGTATCTCTTCTGTTTCCTAAGGATTTCTACTAGCCCTCGTATTTTTACCTACTTGATCCTCTGCTACCTTCACTATTTCATTTCTCAAAGGTACCCATTCTTCTTCTACTGTATTTCTTTCCCCCATTCCTGTCAATTGTTCCTTTATGCTCTCCCTGAAACTCTGTACAACCTCTGGTTCTTTCAGTTTATCCAGGTCCCATCTCCTTAAATTCCCACCCTTTTGCAGTTTCTTCAGTTTTAATCTACAGTTCATAACCAATAGATTGTTATCAGAGTCTACATGTGCCCCTGGAAATGACTTTAAAACCTGGTTCCTAAATCTCTGTCTTACCATTATATAATCTATCTGAAACCTTCTAGTATCTCCAGGGTTCTTCCATGTATACAACCTTCTTTCATGGTTCTTGAACCAAGTGTTAGCTATGATTAAGTTATGCTCTGTGTAAAATTCTATCAGGCGGCTTCTTCTTTCATTTCTCTCCCCCAATCCATATTCACCTACTACGTTCCCTTCTCATCCTTTTCCTACTGTCGAATTGAATTCCTAAATTTTCTTCTCCCTTCAGTACCTGAATAATATCTTTTATCTCATCATACATTTCATCAATTTCTTCATCATCTGCAGAGCTAGTTGGCATATAAACTTGTACTACTGTAGTAGGCGTGGGCTTCGTATCTATCTTGGCCACAATAATGCGTTTACTATGCTGTTTGTAGTAGCTTACCCGCACTCCTATTTTTATTCATTATTAAACCTACTCCTGTATTACCCCTACTTAATTTTGGATTTATAACCCTGTATTCACCCGACCAAAAGTCTTATTCCTCCTGCCACCGAACGTCACTAATTCCCACTGTATCTAACTTTAACCTATCCATTTCCATTTTTAAATTTTCTAACCTACCTGCCCGATTAAGGGGTCTGATATTCCACGCTCCGATCCGTAGAACGCCAGTTTTCTTTCTCCTGAGAACGACGTCCTCCTGAGTAGTCCCCGCCCGGAGATCCGAATGGGGGACTATTTTACCTCCGGAATATTTTACCCAAGAGGACGCCATCATCATTTTATCATACAGTAAATCTTTCAGTATTCGTGATATTAACCGATTTTGAGGTTGCTATATCTTTTGCGTCTCGTGACTTGAAATAAAGATCGATCTTTCAGAAGGTGAATAATGCTGACCACAATCCACTGCCGCGTCACTCTTCACCGCAAGTTACATAGTTTTCGCGTAATGCGCGAAAAACCAAACAATGCCCCAAGCTGCGGGCCACATGGCCGCCCGGCGGCGGAGACATCCCACCAGCCGTTGCAACTCTCGCGCGGGCGCGCCACGCGATTCCGCGAATCGCGCACCATGTAGCGCGCTCGCTCTCCACAAAGCAATCCTTGCATACTAAAAATATTCATCTAGTAACGGAAGTTTGTACCGTCACAACTATCAAGACTATGAGTGAAAGCAATCGTTTGCCACATCTGCGACTGTTTAGGTTTGAGGTGGAGAAAATATTGTCATTTAGCTGCTGATGACTGGCAAGTTTTTAAAACTGCATTATGAGTAAGGTGCTACAGACTCTTTAGAAAGCACGAAACATGGAGCACAATGATGAGTGAAGAATAATGTTGAGCAATGGAAGCAAAGAGTGCTTCACGTATAAGATGTCACTAGCCGTCAGTAGCAGTTGTGGAATTACTAATGAGCAGTATTCCTCTGGAGTCATTGTCTGTTGTATAATTTATTGAATAACGGAGTTTCTAATATGAGATATTTGTTATCACGGTCGTCATTTTATTTATTCTTTTGTCATTCAACACCCAGTAAATACACTCCTGGAAATGGAAAAAAGAACACATTGACACCGGTCTGTCAGACCCACCATACTTGCTCCGGACACTGCGAGAGGGCTGTACAAGCAATGATCACACGCACGGCACAGCGGACACACCAGGAACCGCGGTGTTGGCCGTCGAATGGCGCTAGCTGCGCAGCATTTGTGCACCGCCGCCGTCAGTGTCAGCCAGTTTGCCGTGGCATACGGAGCTCCATCGCAGTCTTTAACACTGGTAGCATGCCGCGACAGCATGGACGTGAACCGTATGTGCAGTTGACGGACTTTGAGCAAGGGCGTATAGTGGGCATGCGGGAGGCCGGGTGGACGTACCGCCGAATTGCTCAACACGTGGGGCGTGAGGTCTCCACAGTACATCGATGTTGTCGCCAGTGGTCGGCGGAAGGTGCACGTGCCCGTCGACCTGGGACCGGACCGCAGCGACGCACGGCGCACGGATGCACGCCAAGACCGTAGGATCCTACGCAGTGCCGTAGGGGACCGCACCGCCACTTCCCAGCAAATTAGGGACACTGATGCTCCTGGGGTATCGGCGAGGACCATTCGCAACCGTCTCCATGAAGCTGGGCTACGGTCCCGCACACCGTTAGGCCGTCTTCCGCTCACGCCCCAACATCGTGCAGCCCGCCTCCAGTGGTGTCGCGACAGGCGTGAATGGAGGGACGAATGGAGACGTGTCGTCTTCAGCGATGAGAGTCGCTTCTGCCTTGGTGCCAATGATGGTCGTATGCGTGTTTGGCGCCGTGCAGGTGAGCGCCACAATCAGGACTGCATACGACCGAGGCACACAGGGCCAACACCCGGCATCATGGTGTGGGGAGCGATCTCCTACACTGGTGATCGTCGAGGGGACACTGAATAGTGCACGGTACATCCAAACCGTCATCGAACCCATCGTTCTACCATTCCTAGACCGGCAAGGGAACTTGCTGTTACAACAGGACAATGCACGTCCGCATGTATCCTGTGCCACCCAACGTGCTCTAGAAGGTGTAAGTCAACTGCCCTGGCCAGCAAGATCTCCGGATCTGTCCCCCATTGAGCAAATTTGGGACTGGATGAAGCGTCGTCTCACGCGGTCTGCACGTCCAGCACGAACGCTGGTCCAACTGAGGCGCCAGGTGGAAATGGCATGGCAAGCCGTTCCACAGGACTACATCCAGCATCTCTACGATCGTCTCCATGGGAGAATAGCAGCCTGCATTGCTGCGAAAGGTGGATATACACTGTACTAGTGCCGACATTGCGCATGCTCTGTTGCCTGTGTCTATGTGCCTGTGGTTCTGTCAGTGTGATCATGTGATGTATCTGACCCCAGGAATGTGTCAATAAAGTTTCCCCTTCCTGGGACAATGAATTCACGGTGTTATTATTTCAGTTTCCAGGAGTGTACAAAGCACCATATGCTGTGTGTCACGAGGCATCATTAAAACTTTTCAGATTGAAATTCGAGATCATGTGTCTCGTTCCGAAGTGGAAGCTTGACTTCATTTTGCAATACGATTCTCCTACACCCTTTTCAGATATGAAAAGGATCATCAGAATAACATTTTGCCAGAACTACCCTGCATCGTGACTCACATCAAACTACTTATAACGCTGGCAGGTCTTAACACTCTCAGGCCCCCTACTGACTGCGATTACTTTTCTCGTTCTTGTAACAGCGGCAGTTTAATTTAGCTACCGTTTCGTACATTCCAGCGATATACAGACAGAAAGAATAAAAATATAAATGCAAAATAATGTAAAACAGAAATATTACATGCGAGGGTATACACGGCAAGCTGCCTGGTTCCGTGCTGGAATATTAACTGAGAATATCGTTCTAAAGTGCACTTACCTCAAATCTTGAGTGATGAGTCAACATCGATGTCGGTCGACACCTATAAAGACAATTATTTTGAACTGATTTCGGTGATAAAAGTGAAAACAGAGTAAGCGATCACTCATTTAGTAATTGAGAATCCAAAGAAAGTATGCAGACAATCGATCACTTACATATAAAGTACCTTAACTGAAGCATCTGGGCCATAGTTGTGTCAGTCTGCGTAAAATAAAAACATGAAAATGCAAAAATGAAAATAATGTATATATAAAATAATCGTTAGTACTTCTTCACAAGCGGTCGACAAAAATCAGTAACATTCCCATTAAATAGCATTTCTGGTAAAAATGCATTACCGCGTTCAAACCCACTTTCTGGCGCGGTGCAAAGATACACTACGTGATCAAATGTATCCGGACACCCCAAAAACATAAGTTCTTCATATTAGGTGCATTGTGCTGCCACCCACTGCCAGGTACTCCAAATCAGCGACCTCAGTAGTCATTAGACATCGTGAGACAACAGAATGGGACGCTCCACGGAACCCATTGACTTCGAACGTGGTCCGGTCATCGGATGTCACTTGTGTCATACGTATCTACGCACGATTTCCACACTCCTAAACATCCCTAGTGTTATATCCTAGCCAGTGATGCCACCCGAGCCCGCTGCCAAAAGGTTGGCAGCATCAAAGTCCGGACGCCGTCGGCATAAGCAGCGCCAGCGAGACAGGAAATCGCCGCAAGTCTGCGCGCGCCACCGCTGGCTTCTGGGTTCTTAAGCGCTGGAGTCGCGAGCGCTAGGACAGTTCTGTATTCGCCGCTCGGTTGGATACTCGCCACCGAATTGTGTACTTGCTAGTCAGTTGTGTGTTCATCGCAGCAGAGTTGTTGTTTGTCGTCAGCCGACGCTGACCTAGCCGCTCCGACTCGAACTAGACAGATTTCTGTAGACACGGAGTTTACTACTGTGTTTCTGTATCTTCGTTAATAAAGATAAGTACCGACTTTTATTTAATCAGAGTGTTTGGGTTTTCATCTTTCTGTTCACTGTTCCAGCGGACCGGTCGGCCCGCTATTAAAAGTGTGGCGGTGACTTCGTAAGCCGTTTCTACAGCGAATTGTTTGTCGCTACGAACGCCGCCACAAAACCTAGGTCCACTGTTTCCGATGTGACAGTGAAGTGGAAACATGAAGGGACACATACAGCACAAAAGTGTACAGGCTGACCTCCTCTACTGACTGACAGAGACCGCCGACAGTCAAGAGGGTCGTAATGTGTAATAGGCAGACACTCATTCAGACCATCACACATGAATTCCAAACTGCATCAGGAACCACTGAAAGTACTATGACAATAGGCGGGCAGTGAGAAAACTTGGATTTCATGGTCGAGCGGCTGCTCATCACGTTGGTAAATGCCAAACGACGCCTCGTATGGTGTAAGGAGCGTAAACATTGGACGATTGACCAGTGGAAAAACGTTGTGTGGAGTGACGAATCACAATACACAATGCGGCGTTCCGATGGCAGGGTGTGGGTATGGCAAATGTCTGTTGAACGTCATCTGCCAGCGTGTGTCGTGCCAACAGTAAAATTCGGAGGCGGTGGTGTGATGGTGTGGTCGTGTATTTCATGGAGAGGGTTTGCAACCCTTGTTGTTTTGCGTGGCACAGCACGGGCCTACATTGATGTTTTAAGCAACTTATTGCTTCCCAATGTCGAAGTGTAATTCGTGGATGGCGATTGCATTTTTCAAAACGATCTAGCACCTGTTCATAATGCACGGCCTAAGGCGGACTGGTTACACAACAATAACATCCCTATAATGGACTGGCCTGCACATAGTCCTGATCTGAATCCTATTAACACCTTTGAGATGTTTTGGAACACCGAATTCGTACCAGACATCATCGACCGACATCGATACTTCACCTCAGTGCAGCACTCCTTGTAGAATGGGCTGCCATTCCCCTCGAAACCTTCCAGCACAAGATTGAACGTATACCTGCGAGAGTGGAAGCTGTCATCAAGGTTAAGGGTGGGCCAACACCATACTGAATTCCAGCATTACCAATGGAGGGCGCCACGAACTTGTAAGTCATTTTCAGCCAGGTGTCCGTATACTTTTGATGACATAGTGTACATACTTCGGTCTTTGGTACCTGCGGTCATGTGGTCAGGCGATAAAAAGTGATACAGAAACTTCAGAAAACTGAAATAGCAGCAGGCAGGCCGACATATGGCGCAATACAAAGAGGTGGTGGGGAGATTCAGTTCTTATTTCTACATTTCAAAAAGCGTTGAGGGAATAGAAGTCCCATAGTTGATAAAATATCGGCGGAAATATTAATATTCTCGTGCCAAATAACAGAGTAGCCCTGTGCCAAATGACTGAATAACGACTATAGCAGCCTTGAATGAAATTTATTTAAAGAATTTATTACGCATGTGTGAAAATAGAGGCCGATACATGTGATAATTTCCGTAGTGTCAGTCTAGTACTCTATGTATCGTAATCACTTAACGAAAATACTTTCTTACAGAGTGGAAGGGAAAAATTTAAGACAAATTAAGAGAGGACGTTTGGTTTTAGCAGAGGCGATTGACGGGCTAATTCTAGCTCTGCGGTTAATATTTAAGGACAACAAGAAATATACGTTGCTATCAATTACTTCGAGAAGCGGTTTGGTAATATACAGTGGAATTTTTTTCCGTTCTGAAGCAGCATTTTCAGGTAACGCTGTGAGCTGACGGTCACAGTGCGTCCATTTTCTCGGAAAAAGTAGGGTCTAATGACATCAAGTCAGGATAATCCACACCGAATAGTTAGTTTTTCACTATTTTTGCTTGTTCACAGCAACCGATAAGTGAAAATAAGCCTCTTCAGTCATTATCAGGATACTATCATTTTCCAAGGTTTCGAGCATCCTTTCTGCAAACATATGCCGCCGTACATAGTCATTTTGCTTCAGTTGTTGAACCACCATGATTTTAAAAGGATGAGAGTGGAGGCCAAAGTGCAAAATGCTGCGAACTAATCTGTCTGAAATCAGCAAAGCGCATTCATGTCGTGCCGCTGAACGCCGAGGGTTGGCCTCCATAGGCTGTCGAACTTTCTCGATGTTTCCTGTTCTTCTAAATGTCTGAACACCTCCCCCAGATGTTCCAAGTCTCACCGGTTACCTCGTTTTGAAGTTGTTGAACCACTTCATTATTGTTGGGCGAAATGGGACAGCACCGTGTAGACTAACAATGAACTGATTGCGAAATCGCTGCGTCTGCACTACCGAATGACCGGCTACAACAATGGTGTTGTAAACAAAGACGCGTTGTTCAGTTAGCCAAGGCTACATGGCTACTGAATTGATAACTCATAACGAATGTAAATCAACTATTGCAAATGCGCTAGTTCCCCTTCCACTTATGGTGGACTCCGGAACATTAACACAGCAAACAACACCACACACACACACACACACACACACACACACACACACACATATATATATATATATATATATATATATATATATATATATATATTTTTCTTGTTAACGATATTCTTTCTAAACATTTTTGTGATCTGCTTTTGATGTTCTCCTTGCACCGTCCGCTATAGGTTATTTTGCAGCTTAGGCAGCAGATTTCCTTAACTTCATGATGTGAAGTTTGTTGCTGTTCTCATTTCTGATACTTCTCATTGCTTTTGTCTTCCATCGACTTACTCTCAATCCATTTTCTGCACTCACTAAACGTTCATTCCATTCAGCAGATCATGTAAATCTTCTTCACTTTCACTGTAGATAGTTTCATTGATATCCTTACACTTTGAATTTTAATTCTACTCCTGAACCTTTCTAATTTTCCATCATTGCTTCTTCGATGTACTGAGTGAACAGGAGGATAGAAAGACTGTACCCCTGTCTTACAGCCTCCTTAATCCGAGAACTTTGCCAGCCGTTGGGGCCGAGCGGTTGTAGGCGCTTCAGTCTGGAACCGCGCGACCGCTACGGCCGCAGTTTCGAATCCTGCCTTGGACATGGATGTGTGTGATGTCCTTAGATAAGTTAGGTTAAAGTAGTTCTAAGTTCTAGGGGACTGATGACCTCAGTTGTTAAGTCCCATAGTGCTCAGAGCCATTTGAATCAGAGCACTTCGTTCTCGGTCTTCCTCATTTCCCTCTTGGCTCTTGTACATTATGTATATTAACCGTCTCTTCCTATAGCCTACCCCTATTTTCCTCAGAATTTCGGACACCTTGGACCATTTGACATTGTAGAGCTCTTTTTTTCAGTCAACAAATCCTGTGAACATCTCTTCGTTTTTCTTTAGTCTTGCTTCCATTATCAACCGCAACGTCAGAATTGCCTCTCTGGTGCATTTGCCTTTCCTACAGCCAAACTTATCGTCTTCTAATACATCCTCAATTTTCGTTTCTATTCTTCAGTATACTGTTCTTGTCAGGAGCCTGAATGAGTGAGCTGCTAACCTGATTGCGCGATAATTCTCGCACTTATCAGCTCTTGTAGTCTTCGGAATTGTGTGGTCCATATTTTTCCGGAAGTCAGATAGTATACCGCCAGACTCATACATTCTACACACCAACGTCAATAACCGTTTTGTTACCACATCCACCAATGATTTTAGAAATTCGGGTGGAATGTTATCTATCCCTTCTGCCTTATTCAATCTTAGGTCTTCCAGACCTCTTTTAAATTATGATTCTAATATTGGATCCCCTATCTCTTCTAAATCAACTCCTGTTTCTTCTTCTATCACATCAGACAAATCTTCCCCCTCAGAGAGGCCTTCATTGTACTCACTCCAAATATCCGCTCTGTCCTCTTCATTAGCAGTAAAATACCCATTGCACTCTCGATGTTAGCAATCTTTCTTTTAATTTTTGTTTTGATTTTTCTATATGCTATGCCAGTCCTTCCAACAATAATTTCTTTTTAGATTTCTTCATATTTTTCATGCGGCCGTTTCGTCTTAGCTTCCCTGCATTTCCTATTTATTTCATTTCTCAGCGACTTATTTTTCTGTATTCCTGAATTTCGCTGAACATTTTTGTACTTCCTTCTTTCATGGATCAACTGACATATTACTTCTGGTTTCTTGTCAGTTATGTTCTTTGTACCTATCTTCTTGTTTCCAACTTCTGTGATTACTCTGTTTAGAGATCTCCATTTCTGTCCAGCTGCCTACTGAGGTATTCGTTATCACAGTATCTGTACCCTTAGAGAACTTCAAGCTTATCTCTTCATTCGTTAGTACTTCCGTATCCCACTTCGTTGCGTGTTGATTCTTCCTATCTCTTAAACTTCAGTCTACTCTTCATCATTACTGCATTGTGATCTGAGTCTATTTCAGCTCCTTGTACGCCTTACAATCCAGTATCTGATTTCGGGATCTCTGTGTAACCATGATGTAATCAAACTGAAATCTTCCGATATTTTCCGGTCTTTCCGAGTATACTTCCTTCTCTTATGATTCTTGAATAGAGTAGTCGCTATTACTAGCTGAAATTTGTTACAGGACTCAGTTAGTCTTTCTGCTCTTTCATTCCTAGTACCAAGCCCATATTCTCCCGTAACTTTTTCTTCCACTTCTTCCTTTATAACATACTGCTTTACCAATTCAGTATCCTCTTATACTTTATCTATCTCTTCGTCTTCAGCTTGCAACGTCGGCTTGAATACCTGACCTACTGTTACGTGTGTTGGTTTGCTGTCGATTCTGATGAGAACAATCCTATCACAAAACTTTTCACAGGTAACATACTCTCTGACCTACCTTCCTATTCATAACGAATCCTACTCCCGTTATCCCATTTTCTGCTGCTGTTGATATTACCCTATGCTCATCTGACCACTAATCCTTGTCTTCTTTCCATTTCATTTCACTGACACCCGCTATGTCTAGACTGAGCCTTTGCATCTTCCTTTTCAGTTCTTATAGCTTCTGACATTCCACGCCCTGGCAGTCCCCTCCGGGAGATCCGAATGGGGGACTATTCTGTAATCTTTTGACAATGTTTGACAATGGAGAGACCGTCATGACACTTTTTGAATCACACGCCACAGGTCCTGTGGATACACGTCATGTGTCTTTAATGCAGTGGTTTCCATTGCCTTCTGCATCCTTATGTCGTTGATCATTGCTGATTTGCTGATTCTCCTGCCTTTAGGGCCAGTTTCTCACCCCCAGGACAAGAGAGTGCCTTGAACCTCTCTCCGCTCCTCCACTCCCTTTGACAAGGCCGTTGGCAGAATGAGGGTGACTTCTTACGCCAAAAGTCTTCGGCCGCCAATTATGATCATTATTCAAAATTTAAGCGGTGATGTGTTCCCAACCCAGGACCGAGGACCTTTTGGTTACTAATCATAGACGCTACCCCGACTCGTCCAACTAGGAATATTGAACTGCCTTCGATGGAAGGTAGGTAGGTCATAACGAATCTCGCTCAACGACGGTGACGAAAGGCCAGTTTCAACATGTTGGGAAAGCTACGATTTGGGAATCCCAGAGTAGTCGTGTGGAAGTTAGACATGGTTTACTTTGGAAGATTTAAAGACGTTCTGATCTACGATCTGGAAGCTGTATACCAGTTCGCAACTGTAATACACCAAAATTACACACTGTTCTTTTTATCTGTTTAAAGGGAGATCAGCTCTCTTTCTGTTTTGATCTTAATTTCCGAAGAATATAATACTGGCACGTGTGCTCGTTTATGTTGAATACGTATATTTGTAGTTATTGAGTTCTAAATCTTCCATATAATCCTTTTTCATGCTTAATGGGTGAGTGTGTTTTGTTTAAAAAACTTGATTCGTTAGTATGACTGCAATACTTTGACCAGACAAATCGTGTCACAGTTGTGCTTCAATTTACACAGTATTAATGCAATACCTAAAGTCATAATTAGTTCTTGCTCGTTTGTGTGGAGTTAAGATTGGTCTACGAGAGCCACAAATTACTGTAGTACTCTCTGGAATACCTCAGTAAAAGGAATGTAATATTTATGTTGCCACTTTTGTGCAGAGACTTTTAACTAATAAGTCAGTTGCAATAGTGCAGAGAAGTAAGCTAAGTTTTGCAAAGAGGAACGACTCATGTTACTGGTATAAAGTTGTGGAAGCTGCTGCTCGTTTCATCCTCTTGGTGTACGTAAGACGCATGAAAGAAAGTAATTAAAGCGATTGGTTGAAGCAGGAAACAAATAACTGACCTGGTACAATTAGCGATCGAATTTAAATATACTAAATTCACTGTTGGGATTTCTCAAGGTGAGTTGTATTAATCTGCGCCTCAGTTGCAAGAATCGGACGTTACTTCTGAGGAGAAAAGTATCCAAATGAAACATTAAACAGATAAGCATTAAAAAAATTTAGTGCTTCAGAAATGGCATTGTAATTTTATATTAGCTTCATCGCAATAACGATTGTCTTGGTAGTGCCGGATATTGTTTTCTTAGACCATGTTAAATGGATTGAAAACTTATTGCTCACATAGAAAGTTATTTTTAATTTGTGATTTGGAAATGTGCTGTTGTTGCCAGCACGCTGGTCAGCACTAGGAAACACTGTATAGCAAGCGCTGAACAAGGCGCGACTATGACAAGAGAAGACCAGGACACGCCCCCAGGCTACCCGCCGTAATGCCCCCTGGACAGCGTGCATATAGGTCGCTGCCACCGACCGAACTGTTTCAATCGCTCAAGATCAGTACCTCAGTACGTCGTATCGGGTCGAAGTTCACATTACACCTCAATACGTCGCACTGTGCTCTAGTCTTCCACAGTGGTAGTCGGCGCCTCGCACCTTAGCTGGCTGTGACAGAACGCTAGTCATTGTATATACACTCCTGGAAATGGAAAAAAGAACACATTGACACCGGTGTGTCAGACCCACCATACTTGCTCCGGACACTGCGAGAGGGCTGTACAAGCAATGATCACACGCACGGCACAGCGGACACACCAGGAACCGCGGTGTTGGCCGTCGAATGGCGCTAGCTGCGCAGCATTTGTGCACCGCCGCCGTCAGTGTCAGCCAGTTTGCCGTGGCATACGGAGCTCCATCGCAGTCTTTAACACTGGTAGCATGCCGCGACAGCGTGGACGTGAACCGTATGTGCAGTTGACGGACTTTGAGCGAGGGCGTATAGTGGGCATGCGGGAGGCCGGGTGGACGTACCGCCGAATTGCTCAACACGTGGTGCGTGAGGTCCCCACAGTACATCGATGTTGTCGCCAGTGGTCGGCGGAAGGTGCACGTGCCCGTCGACCTGGGACCGGACCGCAGCGACGCACGGATGCACGCCAAGACCGTAGGATCCTACGCAGTGCCGTAGGGGACCGCACCGCCACTTCCCAGCAAATTAGGGACACTGTTGCTCCTGGGGTATCAGCGAGGACCATTCGCAACCGTCTCCATGAAGCTGGGCTACGGTCCCGCACACCGTTAGGCCGTCTTCCGCTCACGCCCCAACATCGTGCAGCCCGCCTCCAGTGGTGTCGCGACAGGCGTGAATGGAGGGACGAATGGAGACGTGTCGTCTTCAGCGATGAGAGTCGCTTCTTCCTTGGTGCCAATGATGGTCGTATGCGTGTTTGGCGCCGTGCAGGTGAGCGCCACAATCAGGACTGCATACGACCGAGGCACACAGGGCCAACACCCGGCATCATGGTGTGGGGAGCGATCTCCTACACTGGTGATCGTCGAGGGGACACTGAATAGTGCACGGTACATCCAAACCGTCATCGAACCCATCGTTCTACCATTCCTAGACCGGCAAGGGAACTTGCTGTTCCAACAGGACAATGCACGTCCGCATGTATCCCGTGCCACCCAATGCGCTCTAGGAGGTGTAAGTCAACTACCCTGGCCAGCAAGATCTCCGGATCTGTCCCCCATTGAGCATGTTTGGGACTGGATGAAGCGTCGTCTCACGCGGTCTGCACGTCCAGCACGAACGCTGGTCCAACTGAGGCGCCAGGTGGAAATGGCATGGCAAGCCGTTCCACAGGACTACATCCAGCATCTCTATGATCGTCTCCATGGGAGAATATCAGCCTGCATTGCTGCGAAAGGTGGATATACACTGTACTAGTGCCGACATTGTGCATGCTCTGTTGCCTGTGTCTATGTGCCTGTGGTTCTGTCAGTGTGATCATGTGATGTATCTGACCCCAGGAATGTGTCAATAAAGTTTCCCCTTCCTGGGACAATGAATTCACGGTGTTCTTATTTCAATTTCCAGGAGTGTAGTTGTGATATGGACACGGACAAGATTCAAGAAGTAGTACATGTTATTTGATTGTTTTTAACCACACAACTTCAGACTAGACATAATTGAAGTTAAGTACTCAGCTGGTTCCTGTAATAAAGTGATGTTTACCACGTGTGCATTTTGTGTTGTAGTGAGTGGAAAACGGCCACACACCGATAGTACCACCCTCTCCTTATCCCGCCAGGAACCACAAAACATTACAAGAGGGTACAGCTACAACAGGAAAGAACTACACTGAAATTTAGTGTAGTGTGTTAGATGACGATGTGGCTTTAAATAATGGTACCTTAGCCTTTACGATGATACCCGAATCCTAAGAAACGTCATGCCAAAGGAAACAAAGAAAATAAAAGAAATTAGAATAGTTAATCACCAGACAATTATAGTTTTTGTAAATTTGATTAAAGTGTCAATAGTAACGACAAAAACTGTGGTGTATATGCGGCATTTTACAAGATAATTGACTATATTGCTGTTGGACTAGGAGCGAACATTTTCGTTGGCGTCATCTGTGCACTGAGCCAACTGTGAGACTATTCTCGAATGTCGATTTAAGAACAGATCGACAGTTGGCTCTGTGGAAGTGGGAGATGACAGCAGCGGCTACCCTCCATAGTTATTTGCTCTACATATTCCAGCCTACGTTTTTCCCTACAATTTTTACTTTTACCTTCTACAAATCTTCAGATACCATGAAAGTTACATTCTGATGCCTTAAAACACGTCCTCTTTGTTTATCAGCCTAATTATTTTTCAGTATATTTTTTGTAACATCAAATCTCAGCTGCTTCAGTTCTGTTATTTTCCGGTTTTATCATAGTTAATGATTCACTGCCATACAATGCTGTGTCCCATACATGCATTTCCAGAAATTTCTTTCTCGGACCAAGACCTTTGATTCATGGTAGTACACTTCTCTTTGCCTGTGCTCATCTGCCTCCTGTGTCCACCATTACTCGTGTACTAAGTGGTTTCGAATTTTGAGATAGAGTTTTTCGCCAATCTCATTTCTGATGGTCGTCAATACTTTGATCTTTCATGGTTTCCGCTCATCTTTTTCTCTAATCTCATTTCTGATGGCCCTCGATACTCCGATCTTTCATGGTTTCCTCTCATCCCATATCCCACACACAGTAGATTGTTCACTCCAAAAAGGCGCTGCAGTTCTTAGTTATTTTCACAGTGGATAGGAACGTAATAAACGAATGTTATGACCTGTATCCTTTCATCCTAAACGTTAATCTCACTCCTCAACCCTTCTTTTGTCCATCACTGCTTCTGTATACGAGCAGCGTTCAAGAAGCAATGTAACACATTCTTTTTCTAGGCCAATATCGGTTGCAAAAAATTGCAGAATTTGGTGTGGGGCATTGTGGAGTACTCCTGCTTCAGCCCCTATAGTTTCATGAAGTTCCAATATGTCGCGGGGCTATACGGCCTTCAAATGGCGTCTGTAACGGAGGGGCGTTCCGAGCAGAGAGCTGTCATACAGTTTCTTTTCGAGGAAAACCAGAGAATCGCAGTTATTCATAGGCGCTTGAAGAATGTCTACGGAGATGTAGCAGTGAACAAAAGCACGGTGAATCGGTGGGTGAAGTGTCTGCCATTGAAACAAGGTCGCGCAAACCTGTCCGATCCCTTGCGAGGCGGCTGGCCGCACAGCTGTGACTCCTGCAATGCTGGAACATGCGGGTGACACAAAAATGCAAACTACGAGTAACTTCTCCTTCTCCATGACAAAGTAAGCCCTCACACAAGTCTGCGCACCCGAAACGAGCTCACAAAACTACGTTGGACTGTTATTTCTCATGCAACCTACAGTCTGGATCTCGCACCTTCCGCCTTCCGTCTGTTTGGCTCAAGGAAGGATGCATTGCGCGGAAAGCAGTACTTGGATGATGGGGACATTATCAATGCAGCAAAGCGTTGTCTCCGACGTCGACAATAGAGTGGTACCATGCGGGCATGTAGCCCCTCCCAGTAAGGTGGCGTAAGACCGTCGTATTGAACGGTGATCATGTTGAAAAATAGGGTTTTGCAGCCAAAAGAGTGAGGAATAATGTGTTGTATTGGAAACCTGGAATGAAACAAACCAGCATTAGAAAAAAAAGTGTTGCATTACGTGCTGAACGCCCCTCATACGTGATAAACTGTACAGAAGGCAGACGGCATCCGTGCATCACACCCTTATTAATTCGAACACCTCTGCCCTGATCTTCCATTCCTGTTTTTTCTTCTCCTTTGTTGAATTAGGTGAATTATTCGTAATTTCCCACAGTGTATGTTTTTCTCTCTGAAAGTGTTTTGACTTTTTCTTAATTCTTGTTTCCATTATCATGCATATCGCCTAAATTGCATCTCTGATGCCTTTACCTTGCCTAAAACCAAAGTGACCGTCATCTAACAGATCTCCAGTTATCCATTGTTTTTGTCAGCAATTTCGATGCGTTAGTTGTCAAGCTGATTGCACAGCAGTTCTGTCGTTTATCTGCCCTAGCTGTCTTAAAGAATTGTGCGGATGACATTCTCCCGAATGTCCCAAAAGCCAGATTCGAAGCACAAGAAATGCTATAAGAGAATAAAGAAGGAAACGAAAACAGCTGAAAGCAGATAGTTTAATGAAAGGTGGGGAGTAACTTTGAGGGTAGCACTCCGTCGTCAGGCCGCGAGTGGCCTACCGGGACCATCCGACCGCCGTGTCATCCTCAGTGGAGGATGTGGATAGGAGGGGCGTGGGGTCAGCTCACCGCTATCCCGGTCGGTATGATGGTATTCTTGACCGAAGCCGCTACTAATCGGTCCAGTAACTCCTCAATTGGCATCACGAGGCTGAGTGCACACCGAAAAATGGCAACAGCGCATGGCGGCCTGGATGGTCACCCATCCAAGTGCCCAACACGCCCGACAACGCTTAACTGCGGTGATCTCACGGGAACCGGTGTATCCACTGTGGCAAGGCCGTTGCCACTTTGAGGGTAGAGCAGAGGTTATGTTACACTGTTGAACAGGGAGATGTAACTTAGGTACAATGTGGCGGAGCGATGAAAAGGAAAGAAGGACGTGGTTTAGTATCTTCACTATAGCGACAGTATGTTGCAATTAAAACAGATTACCGGTCAGCCTAGTCGAGAGATCTATGGCTGAAGTTGAGTTGGGGAATATTCTGATTAGTTCGCAAGGATAGAGTCAGGCTGTTGAACATTAACATTTTGAATTAGAGTTAGGCAAGGACGACAACCATCTGATATGTGGAATGACTTGGGCACAGAAACTGAAAGAAATTGCTTTAATGCTTATGTATTGAGAAGACTTTACATTAGGTTGTATATCACTGTTGCAAAAGGCCTGAAGTGAACAAATAGTAAAAAATGGACTTTCGCTTCCTGCCGTACAGCAAATATTTTGTAATCTAGACGTGGTTCGCTTTCATCTAAAACGTACCTGCGGTGGAAGTTCTGTGCTACGTGTTTTTTCGATTAACTAAACATCGCTTCTACTTTCTATTAAAAATTGCCTTTTTTAAGCAAGTAGTCTCTATGTAAACACGCTGTCATTTTTGTATCTTCCACGCAAATAATATTTCTGTAAGTCGCACATCGTATTTATCTGTGTTTGCGACAATCAGTTGTAACAGCTGATTTGGGAAGCCGAAAACCGGTTCGTGAGCATATAAATATTATTTTGCAGAACAATTAGGAAGTGTTTTCCTTTTTAATATTGTTATCATGTTCTACCAAGCACCGACGGAAGATTTAATTACTTCAGTTTACGTCCACAGTGGCCGGCTTGGCTTCGTATAACAGACGTACATTATTAGACTGGCGAAGGCCCATCTTTTACTGAAACCTTACGTTCGGAAAGGTAAGACAACGGCGTCGGGAAGTTTTTTGAAACGAAAAGACCTAGTAAGCTTTACGAGATGGCCTAAACAATTTATGCAATTGAGCAAATTTTGGCGTACTAATCGAGTCTAACCCATGCATTGTAGAATCGCGTTATGTGAAGAACAAATTGCATATACTCATGTTTAAAACAGTCTGTCGTTTTCGCAAGAACACTCAGATGAATAAAGCAACTTGTTATCAACGGCAAGTAGCACGTTCTGTTTATAGGTGCACTTTCATAACGAGCATACTACTCGAAGGAAAGTCGAAATTGATCAAAACTGGTTAGAAACGTATGATTAAGGTACGTCTATTGACACTAGATTTATACATAAACTGTTAAAACATTGCTGGTATTTAAGATAAAGCAAACTGAAATGTAATTGATTAGGCTTACATAAAGTACGAAAACAAAAATACATAAGATGTTTCTAGTTATGCTACCTCTGAGACTTCTTCGTTTCCCTGTATCTTCCATTTGCTGTACGAAAAATTGCCGCCTCACACAGAGCATGTATTGACCATTATGTCAAACGTAATATAGTTACATCAGTCTACCTGCATTTCTTACAACTGTTTTATCAGTAAATAAACAGCTGTATGCGCGTCCTTTGCGCTCACAGCTATATTGCGATTTAAAGAACTGGCTTCAGTGACACTAATGATATTATATTGGCAGTCCAATAATGTATGTCTGCACTTCATAAAAGCATAGGTTGAAATACGCACTTTGAGCTATTTTACGACTGTTTCACACACTACAACAATGTTCATTGTTTGTCCCACAGATTTTTATTCGTGAGCCATGTCACTAACATAATGTTACTACAATGTACTTGGTTTGTTTCAGCAATTTATGTTGTACTGTCTGTGTGCAGTTCTTTCTCGTTCGCGCCGTTACCAGATTTTTATGGTATTTAGTCTCTCTCTCTCTCTCTCTGTGTGTATGTTTGTGTGTGTGTGTGTGGGTGTGTGTGTGTGTGTGTGTGTGTGTGTGTGTGTGTGTGTGTGTGTGCAGTGGGTTGTTTTACGAGTACGGAAAGTGCTTGCTGTATAGATAGGATATAAAGTGTTTATTGAGTCAGTTTGCTTTAGGAGAGAGGGGCAGGGCCGGGAAAGAATAAGGTGCGTGAGGCAAGGAGAGACAGAAGTGGAAGGTGGAGTGATGAAGGGGCAAGGGCAGTAGTGAGGGAATAGAAGGAAACCGATCATGTGAGCGGGCAGTGCGGTAATAGCATACAGTGAGACAGCAAAGTGCGGCTTTGTTACGCTGTGGAAATATAAGGCTGATAGAATGTGTGTACTAGACTCGCATATTAGCGACACGCGAGAGTGAATGGGCGTGGGGAGCCTGCCTGGTGCTGCATGAGCTCTCCTCGGCACTGCGCCGCTTTTGCGCTGAGCGCCACACAATAGGCCGCTTTGTGCCGCGCGGCTCACACTTCCTGCCAGCTGTGTTTGGCCTCCGATACATCGCCCGCTTCGTGTCCAGCACTACAAAGACGAGTATATTCAGCCGGCGACGGCGACACCTACCAGCACTAGCAGTCACCGCTATTCACCAGACCCAGGAAGCAAGCTACCATTCTTGTATCAGGTGGATGACCTCGTCTCTTTGCTAGGATTTCCTACACTAAAGCTTCGACAGAAAAAAAGGACACCTTAAATTATAAATGCATTAGCTTTACTTTGTCTTTGTTGTACCTGATCTGGTTAGTAAATGATAGTTTACACACGTTGTTAGGGAGATGTTATGTTATAATTTATAAGATTGGAAGCCGGGATCGCTTGACGTGAAATAGTTTATTTCATGACTAGTTTCGACAATAACTAGCTGCCATCCTCAGCGTCTCGGATCTATAATGTACGGAGTTCCCCGTAATCTTAGAGCAGAACTATTTGTGTAATAATTAAACTAACATTTTTTATGATACTAGAAGCCAAGATCGCTTGATGTGAAATACCTTATTTCATGACTAGTCACGACAGTAACTGCCACCCTCAGATTCTCTGAATTACAGTCTACAGACAGAATAATGTTAAGGTAGAAATCTGCATGATCGTACAACAACTATACACAAGAAACCATATTATCTGAATAATAAAAGTTACATAACCTGGTTTATCAAATATACAAGGCTTGCCAAATAAAATATCCGTAGTACCAATAAGGAATATAGGAGCGAACACCGGTGCATCACTTTAAAGTCAGAACCACCATTAGACTGTTTTCTTATTTGCAGTGTTACATTTACACGATCATGATTTCGTATGCCATCTTAGGCACTGTATAACACTTAAAACACTTGATAATGGCACTTTGAAGCCGAAATCATGATCGTGTAAATGTAAAACTGCAAATAAAAAACAGTCTAATGGCGGTACTGACTTTAAAGAAATATATTGTGACTGTGGCACCACATTATGAAAAAATTATTACCGGTACATCAGTAAAGATGATGCGTCGGCAACTCAGCAAGATTGAGCCGATGCACTTTAGAGGCCCATGTTAAGTGGTTTCAATCTTGGACGCCAGGCGGCGCTACTGGTATCGAAGACTGAACTAACTAAATATTTACAAATTTTTTTTAGTTTACGGATGTTTCATTTAGCAAGTTTTATGTATTTGACAAACCGTTGTGGAGCTGTATTATTGTAATTGGAGCGTCTTCTCCGTATGTCGACGAGACTGTGTGTAATTATATTCTCGGGAGGCGTGTAATTTTTATTAACCAGTTTCTCCTCTAGGTCAACCCCTCCCAAACGTACGCAGTAACTATAGAATCCTCCAACCCGCAACTACCATCACCATGGCTTCTACCTTACCACTTACGACCGTCCTATCCTGCTAATACACTAAAATATGTTGGACTAACAATCGACCGGCAACTAACATGGAAAATTCACTCACTAATCATACTATGGAAGGGCCACAATAGACTAAAACTACTAACTGGTCGAACGTGAGGATAGTACCTCTCAATTGTCCTCAACCCTTAAAAAACTTCGATTCGTCCCATCCTTTACCACGGGAACACTGCATGTATCTCCACCACACGCAAGTTCTGTAAGTCCCTCGAGATCCTGGGACGCCATGCACTTCGCCTCACGTTCTTACGTGTGTGAAATGTTATAGGACTTAACTGCTAAGGTCATCAGTCCCTAAGCCTACACACTACTTAACCTAAATTATCCTAAGGACAAACACACACACCCAAGCCCGAGGGAGGACTGGAACCTCCGCCGGGACCAGCCGCACAGTCCATGACTGCAGCGCCTTACACCGCTCGGCTAATCCCGCGCTACGCCTCACGTTCTGCAACGGTTTACCTTCCCCCACTAGGATCCTTTAACAACTCATAAAATTCCCACTTCTACTCACTCTCACTGAACATCTCGGAACCATCTGAAGCTCGAGTCTAATAACCCTATAGTTTCCACACCACTTTTCAATGCTCATATGCTGCGACGCCTTTACAAACATATCCACCCAACTCTACATCCACACACCGCATATTGTCCCAAAGAAACTTCAACTATATCCCCCTCCCCTCCACTCCAACATTTACCCAACCTATCAGCTGTAACTCCACCCCACCACCTTACCATGGCTATCTCTCTTTCACCTCCCCATTTCTCCTTAACCTCCCTTTCCCCCGTCTGCTTTTCTTTCCCCAGTCCAATTCCCCGATCAGCTATTAGCTTAAGTAAGAACCCTAACTCTCCCACCCCTCTTCTGCCCCAACAGCCCGATAGATACTATGCACCAGTCCTCCATCCTTATATCACCACATTCCTACCCTATTCACCGATCAACAACAGACTCCCTATCCCAGGACAGGACTTTCTAGTTTTAATGCCAGGAAAGTGCTTCTTTTAAATATCAGTGTTTGGCGTCATGTTTTAAATGTTTCTACAAGTGCTCTTTTTGTGTTTCTTTTAACTCTTGTTATATCCTGTTTCTAACTAAAGAAAAGGAAGTCATTCTTATTGCACATATAAAAACTTCCATTTTATTATCACCTTTAAAAGTTTTAAATTCATTTTAAATATCTCACATTTCGGTGTCTTGCTTTTCTTCTCATTTACTTTTTGTTGTCATTTCGCTGACAGGCCACCCACCACCCACATACGGGGCGCGGGGGGATGGACAATGATAAAGAAAAAAGGTAGTTTTTATTACTGAGATAATATGGTTGCTTGCGTATGATTGTTGCACAACGATGCAGAGTACTACCTTAACACTATTCGGTCAGTAGAATGTAATTTTGAGAATCTGAGGATGACAGATAGTTAGTCGTGAATAGTCATGAAATAATGTATTCCACATCAAGCGATCTTGGCGTCTAATATCATAAAAATGTCAGCTTAATTATTACACAAATATTTCTGCTCCAAAATTACGGAAGACTTCTCTCCATTGAGAATGACAACAGTGAGTTGTACAATAGTGACTTTCTTTCCCTGTTTAAGCACAGTATATTACTTTTATTAACGTTCAGGGGCAACTACCAGAGCCTGCACCATTGATCAGTCCCATGTAGGTCATTCTACAAATTGATACTATCTTCAGGCGTTGCTTCTTATTTGTAGACAACCGCATCATTTTTGAGCAGCCTTAAAGAGCATCCGACGTCGTCTACTAGATCACTTAGATACATGTAAGCAATAACGATCGTATCACACTTCCTTTTTTGTGTCAGTGTGTACGATATGTACAAGTACGTAGAGAGAAGAACGAAGTGCTCACATTAAATAAAGCATAACACAGGGGAGCAGTCTGCCACCCCGCACTATTCAATCTGTACGTGGAAGAGGCAATTACTTAAACAAAAGAAACTTTCAAGAGTAGGATTAAAATACAAGGTGAAAGGATATCAATCATAAGATTCGCTGATGACACCGCTATCGTCAGTGAAAGTGAAGACAGGAGGTAAGGAATACGATGGTCTAATATGTACAGAATATGTGTTTCATGTGAATCTAAGAAAGAGGGAAGTAATGATTTGTTGCAGGAATGAGAGTAGCGGTAAACGTGACATAAATTTTGGTGAAACGAGGTAGATGAAACGAATGAATTCTGGAAGGAACATAACACGAGACGAACTAAGCGAAGACGATATACAAGCAGAAAAACGGAGGAAAGTAGGGCATTTCTGGCCAAAGAAGGCTAGCAGTATCTTAGGACGAGGAATAAACTTCTTGAGGTAGTACGTTCGGAGCACTGCATTGTATGGTAGTGAATCATGAACTGTGGGAAATCCGGAAAAAGAAGGAAATCCAAGCGTTTCAGATGTGGTGCTACTAAATAATGCTGAAATTGGTGGGCTTATAAGAAATGAATAGATTCTCCGCAGAATCGGCGAAGAGAGCAATATGTGGGAAATCATAACAAAAAGAAGGCACAGGATAAGACACGTCTTAAGGTATCAGTAAATAACTTCCGTTGTACCAGAGTGGACGCCAACAACTATAGGGGAAGGCAGATTGGTGTGTAAGCAACAAATACGAGGGTGAGTCAAATGAAACCCTTAAATTTGTAATAACAAATCGAAATTTCGCGCCGTTATCCTGTAAGTTGCTAAGCGTGCTACAAACAGCGTGCAGAATGACCTGTAGGTGGCAGCATAGTGCAGATGCACACATACAGTCGCAGTATCAGTATAAAGATGACCGCCCCACTTGCGACTTGCACCAGGGGAGAACAGCGTTCTGTTATTCGGTTTTTGCGTAGTGAAGGTGTGAAACCTATTGAAATTCATCGACGAATGAAGGTTCAGTACGGTGATGCATATTTGTCACAGCAGCAAGTCTACGAATGGAGTAGGAAGTTCACAAACGGTGTGACTTCAGTGGAAGATGCTCCTCGTCCAGGTCAGGCACAACGAGTTGTGACTCCACAGAACATTGCAGCACTTGAAACCATAGTGGAGGAAAACCACCGAGTGACACTGAGTGACATTACAGCATGTTTACAGATTAGTCATGGGTCAGCACTCCACACTGTGCATGATGTGCTCTGGTTTCACAAAGTGTCTGCAAGATGGGTGGCACGGCAGCTGACTACTGAAATGAGAGAACGACGTGTTGATGCTTGTGAAGAACTTCTTCGGCGCTTTGAACGAGAAGGTGATGGCTTCCTTGCAAGAATTGTTACTGAAGACGAAACCTGGGTTCACTTCCACCAACCGGAAACGAAGAGAGCGAGCAAGGAATGGCGCCATTCCTCATCACAAAAACCAAAGAAGCTTCGAACAGAACCATCAGCAGGGAAGGTTATGCTGAATCTCTTTTTGGGATGAAAAAGGCGACATTTTGGAGCATTACATGCCTAGAGGGACCACTGTCACCAATGAATCATACACAGATCTTCTAAAAAATCATCTGCGGCCTGCAATCAAATCAAAGCGACGTCGATTGCTGTCAGCAGGTGTCCTTTTGCAACATGACAATGCAAGGCCCCATACTGCCCGTACAACAGTTGCAATAATCAAAGGCCTGCATTTTGAGTGTCTTCCTCATCCACCGTACTCACCAGACCTTTCTCTCAAGTGATTTCCATATGTTTCGACCACTCAAAGACGCAATGGGAGGAAATAAGTTGCGTTCTGATGAAGAGGTACGCCACGCGGTGCATGAGTGGTTGTGCAGACTACCAAAAGATTTTTTTCTAAAGGAATTTATGCACTTTCTAAGCGCTGGAGGACTTGCATTGGGCGTAGGGGAGATTATGTTGAAAAGTGATACAGCTTTGTACCATTTCTGCACAATAAATAATATTTAAAAAAGTATTTAAAGTTTTCATTTGACTCACCCTCGTAACTGAGGACGTTTGGTGCAAGTTCTACTCCAAGATGAAGAGACTGCCACGAGAGAGGAATTTCTGGTGGGCCGCATCAAACAAGTCAGACGACTGACGGCTCATAAAAGGTCAATTTCACTAAAAAATTACAAATTTTAAATAGCAAAACTTGGGATGGAGACTATGATAAAGATGGAAGTAAACTGATGTCTCTGGCAGACCGCTGACTCCGTCGTGCCTCTGACGTCGGATTTCTGGCTCTAGCTGAGAGTACACAGTTGGCGAACCGTTATTCGAGGGCGTTGCCGCGACCTCCTGTGCCGCGTGCGTCGCGTGTCGCTGGAGAGGGCGTGGCAGCCTACGCTCGCTGTCAACGCCTGGGCAGCGAAGCGGTCACCACCATCAGTGACCGCCATAGGCCGCACCACTCAGCTGCCGCAGGCGGGGCGCGATGTGTAACACGCCGTTCCATCTCTCACAGTACTAATGTACTGCACGGGTCAAGTCGGCTGTCGAATCTACGACACTGAAGAAATGAATGATTTGAGGACCGTCGGGATTCGACCGTCGATCGATGAAAACGTGTCGACTCTTCAGGGAATCAAACTTTTGCTACACTAGTTCGCTGTTCATCTCCATAATCGCCAACAACGGGGTGAACGGCGGCTCGAAATATGCAGCGTGCCACGGACGCCGGCTGGTGGGAGCTGTATTACGTTATGAGAACATTACCTTGCACTTGCGTGGGACGTGTGGTAATAATCGAAGAGCGCTGACGGCTGCGAACCACACGTATCCCTTCATGCTTGATGTCTTCCTCTACTAAGAGGTCATCTTTCAGCAGTATACTTGTTCGTGTCTCGATCCGTGTACTATACTTTGAGGAGCATTATAGCCAACCCACTTCGACGTCTCTGCGACCAAATTTGCCTGATGTAAATCCTACGGAACCCTATTGGGTCGCTACCGGGAGCCTCACCGCGTACGTAAATCAGAGGGCCGTTATTTACGCAAATTACAGTACTGGCCATTTAATTGCTACACCAAGAAGAAATGCAGATGATAAACGGTTATTCATTGGACAAATATATTATACTAGAACTGACATGTGATCACATTTTCACGCGATTTGGGCGCATAGAACCTGAGAAATCAGTACCCAGAACAACCACCTCTGGCCGTAATAACGGCCTTGATACGCCTGGGCATTGAGTCAAACAGAGCTTGAATGGCATGTACAGGTACAGCTGCCCATGCAGCTTCAACACGATACCACAGTTCATCAAGAGTAGTGACTGGCGTATTGTGACCAGCCACTTAATCGGCCACCACTGGCAAACGTTTTCAGCTGGTGAGAGATCTGGAGAATGTGCTGGCCAGGGCAGCAGTCGAACATTTTCTGTATCCAGAAAGGCCCTTACAGGACCTGCAACATGCGGTCGTGCATTATCCTGCTGAAATGTAGGGCTTCGCGGGGATCGAATAAAGGGTACAGCCACGGTTCGTAACACATCTGAAATGTAACGTCCACTGTTCAAAGTGTCGTCAATGCGAACAAGAGGTGACCGAGACGTGTAACCAATGGTACCCCATACCATCACGCCGGGTGATACGCCAGTCTAGCGATGACGAATACATGCTTCCAGCGATATCGGCAAACACGGATGCGACCATCATGATGCTGTAAACAGAACCTGGATTCATCCGAAAACATGATGTTTTGCCATTCGTGCACCCAGGTTCGTCGTTGAGTACACCATCGCAGGTGCTTCTGCCTGTGATGCAGCGCCAAGTGTAAACGCAGCCATGGTCTCCGAGCTGATAGTCCATGCTGCTCCAAATGTCGTCGAACTGTTCGTGCAGATGGTTGTTGTCTTGCAAACGTCCCCATCTGTTGACTCAGGGATAGAGACGTGGCTGCACGATCTATTACAGCCATGCGGGTAAGATGCCTATCATCTCGACTGCTAGTGATACGAGGCCGTTGGGATCCAGCACGGCGTTCCGTACTACCCTCCTGAACCCACCGATTCCATATTCTGGTAACGGTCATTGGATCTCGACCAACGCGAGCAGCAACGTCGCGATACGATAAACCGCAATCGCGATAGGCTACAGTCCGACCTTTATCAAAGTCGGAAACGTGTTGGTACGCGTTTCACGTCCTCACAAGAGGCATCCCAACAACGTTTCACGGGGCAACGCCGGTCAACTGCTGTTTGTGTATGAGAAATCGGTTGGAAACTTTCCTCATGTCAGCACGTTGTAGGTGTCGCCACCGGCGCAAAACTTGTGTGAATGCTCTGAAAAGCTTATCATTTGCATATCATAACACCTTCTTCCTGTCGGTTAAATTTCTCGTCTGTAGCACGTCATCTTCGTGGTGTAGCAATTTTAATGCCCAGTAGTGTACATGATCTGTGCGTAGACATCTAATGCCACAACCGCCACAAACCTGTCAACAAACTATCGGATTCCTGATACGCAGAATCAGTGACTTACTTCGTTGGAAAGACGGATAAACAAGCTATTAAGCAGGTGGTCATAGTGTTTTGGCTCATCTGTGTATAACCACCCTGCATTTAACGCGGTGGGGTCGTCTGCGTGCATCCGCAACAAGACGTCAGCACGATATTGTGTAGGGCCAGAGCTATAGAAAATTCCTAAAGAGCAGCAGTAGTCTTTCCAGTAGTGGTTGCAGGATGATTGGCTAATATGACCTTGTAACATTAGCGAACAAGGCCTTGATATCTTGGTACGGCGCAGCTGAAAGCGAAGTGCAACTACAGCTGTTACGTTTCTTTCTGCTGAGACCTGCGTCACACCAGTCTGCGACCTGATAAAAGTAACCGCACAGGCGCTGTAATAAAATTACTTTATTATTAATAAAAATAACTTCGAAGGGAAAGATCGTTTGGCAGTGGACAGCTGCCTAGAATGGTAGTTAGCAGATACTCACATCGTCAACTTAAACAAACGCTTTTCTTGGTTAACAGTTACACTAACAGCAAAATCATCTACTATGGACGGCATGTAAATGATTAAGTAATTCTCTTGTGACACAAATATTGAAGGTGATACACTAGCAACTAATCTCTGGATGGTACATAAAGTCATGAATAATGCTCGGTACATACTTGGTATGGTTTCTGTCTTACGGCTCCTCCGACGATAGGTCCTATACAGGGTGGTCCATTGATCGCGACCGAAATAACTGTCAAACGAAAAAACTACCAAGAACGAAACTTGTCTAGCTTGAAGGGGGAAACCAGATGGCGCTATGGTTGACCCGCTAGATGGCGCTGCCATAGGTCAAACGGATATCAACTGCGTTTGTTTAAATAGGAACCCCCATTTTTATTACATATTCGTGTAGTACGTAAAGAAATACGAATGTTTTAGTTGGACCACCACTTTTTTCGCTTTGTGATAGATGGCGCTGTAATAGTCACAAACATACGGCTCATAATTTTAGACGAACAGTTGGTAACAGGTACGTTTTTTAAATTAAAATATAGAACATAGGTACGTTTGAACATTTTATTTCGGTTGTTCCAATGTGATACATGTACCTTTGTGAACTTATCATTTCTGAGAACTCATGCTGTTACAGTGTGACTACCTGTAAATACTACATTAATGCAATAGATGCTCAAAATGATGTGTGTCAACCTCAATGCATTTGGCAATACGTGTAACGACATTCCTCTCAACAGCGAGTAGTTTGCCTTCCGTAATGTTCGTACATGCAAAGACAATGCGCTGACGCATGTTGTCAGGCGTCGTCGGTGGATCGCGAAAGTAAATATCCTTCAACTTTCCCCACAGATATAAATCCGTGGACGCCAGATTCGCTGAACGTGCGGGCCATGGTATGGTGCTTCGACGACCAATGCACCTGTCATGAAATATGCTATTCAATACCTCTTCAACCGCACGCGAGCTATGTGCCAGACATCCATCATGTTGGAAGTACATTGCCATTCTTTCATGCAGTGAAACATCTTGTAGTAACATCGGTAGAACATTACGTAGGAAATCAGCATACATTGCACCACTTAGATTGCCATCGATAAAATGGGGGCCAATTATCCTTCCTCCCATAATGCCGCACCATACATTAACCCGCCAAGGTCGCTGATGTTCCACTTGTCGCAGCCATCGTGGATTTTCCGTTGCCCAATAGTTCGTATTATGCCGTTTTACGTTACCGCTGTTGGTGAATGACGCTTCGTCGCTAAATAGAACGCGTGCAAAAAATCTGTCATCGACCCGTAATTTCTCTTGTGCCCAGTGGCAGAACTGTACACGACGTTCAAAGTCGTCGCCATGCAATTCCTGGTGCATAGAAATATGGTACGGGTGCAATCGATGTTTATGCAGCATTCTCAACACCGACATTTTTGAGATTCCCGGTGCTCGCGCAATTTGTCTGCTATTGATGTGCGGATTAGCCGTGACAGCAGCTGAAACACCTACTTGGGCATCATCGCAGGTGGCTGAACACTTCCAGTTTCCTTAAATAACGTAACTATCCGGCGAACGGTCCGGAAACTTGGATGATGTCGTCCAGGATACCGAGCAGCATACATAGCATACGCCCGTTGGGCATTTTGATCACAATAGCCGTACATCAACATGATATCGACCTTTTCCGCAATTGGTAAACGGTGCATTTTAACACGGGTAATGTATCACGAAGCAAATACTGCCCGCATTGGCGGTATGTTACGTGATACCACGTACTTATACGTTTGTGACTATTACAACGCCATCTATCACAAAGAGAAAAAAGTGGTCCAACTAAAACATTCCAATTTCTTTACGTATTGCACAGATATGTAATAAAAATGGGGGTTCCTATTAAAAAAAAGCAGTTGATATCCGTTTGACCTATGGCAGCGGCATCTAGCGGGCCAACCATAGCGCCATCTGGTTTCCCCCTTCAAGCTAGACAAGTTTCGTTCTTTGTAGTTTTTTCGTGAGATATTTGGCCCGGTCACGATCAATGGACCACTCTGTATATTGATTGCAGAATTACGCTCACACTGAGCGATCGGTAGTAGGGCCTTTCTATTCCGTATCAGCCTCGACGTCAGCCGCAGATCTGTCACACGCCCATGCTCTGGTAGTTACTTGCGGTCCCTTGTGAAAGGAGTGTGACGAGACAAAGCCTTCACGACCTGCAGTGCTTATCTACCCTGCGGTATCTCCACTGCAGCGGCGTAAACAAAAGACGCCAGCGGCTGTGGCGCAAGGAGAGCGGCAGCTAAAGGTCTCGTCTAGTTCGTCGTTCTTTGTAGGGCCAGTTTTTCTGCATACCTCTGCCATCTGCTACACTATCTCTTCCCTTCCCTAAGAAAGTTAAGTGTTGATTGAGTTTATGGTTCAAATGACTCTGAGCACTATGGTACTTAACGTCTGAGGTCATCAGTCCCCTAGAACTTAGAACTACTTAAACATAACTAACCTAAGGACATCACACACATCCACGCCCGAGGCAGAATTCGAACCTGTGACCGTAGCAGTCGCGCGGTTCCGGAATGAAGCGCCTAGAACCGCTCGGCCACCGCAGCCGACTGATTGAGTTTATGTACTGTATTTAAATATTAAGGTCATTTTATTTTTCAAATTCTATACGTGCTTCACCAATCTTAAGAACGTAAACTTTATTAAGTTCATTAAATGCATCCGCAATTGTGAATAAGGACAACCATCAGCTGTAAAATGGAATGACGACAGTAAAAATTTGTGCCGGATAGGACTTGACACGGATTTGCCGGTTATCGCGAGCGGTCGCCTTAATATATTCGTGCACGACTTCCGTACGTCGTCAACCCTGCATCTAAGGCCTGTACTCGTAGATTTATTATGTACATCCCCGTACAGGTCAGATGTACTTGAAAGTCGCTTGCTCGATATCGGCAGATAAATACGATATGGTAGCGCTTGTGTTATTCTGATTACGATGCAAAGTTCCTTTGGGCATGCATCCATGTCTAAAGGAATTTTGCATCGTAATCAGAATAACACAGGCACTGCAGCATCGTATTATTAAGATCTGAAGAAAGTTGGTGTGGAATGAGCTGGAGTGTCTACACAGTCAGCACGCGCACCGGGATACTGACACTTAGTGATCTGTTTACGGTAGATCGGTTTTCGACTGAGTGCAGGCTCGTTTCGATTGGCTCAGGCTCTTTCCGCTTCTCTGCTGTATATTCCTGAAACTGATAAAGGCGTACAATAATGATGGAAGCTGAATAAATGAATTAAAATTTGTACAACAGCTGGGACTTGAACCTGCGTCTCCTAGCATACTAGTCAGAAATGCTGACTTTTTTTTCTCATAATCCCAGACGAGAGCCGACATATGGCAAGGAAAAAAATCAGAAAAAGGAGACACAGTTGGACGCGAAGACGCGACTACAAGTTCAGAATGCACGACGATTGCCACTTCTTGTTTGCTCCATGCAAACACACATGGTTTTCTAAATTATACTTCCGCTCAAGTGTCATATAAATTAAATAACATGACCAATTACGAAAAAAAATAGATTGAAAATTTAGTTGGCGCGGGGAGGTGAACCATCGCTACATAGACATTTGATCTTTCACTACTAGAACACTATCCGCTTTTTTTTTTTCCTCCAAAGCACTTATTTAAGGCAACCAATTAAAATAAAACAAAGGAAGTGATTTCGGCAAAAACAAAAGGGTTAAATCAGAAAAACGCATGTGAAGGAATATTGCGTTATTTTTAATGTGCTCACACCCTTCCTCCGTCACTTCTACATCGAGGAAAAAAAAAAAAAAAACCGAGGGGGGGGGGGGGGTGTCAACTCATCCAACTCCTTGTCGATGAAAAGCAAGATACAGCATATCAGAAAAAAAGCTCACAATAACGTGGCATTCTGAGCCACGTCCAAAGGGCTGTGGCCATGTATTGGGAAAAGGCAGACGGATCTGCGTCATATCCAATCACCATCACGTAGTGGACATAATGACCAACAAGCCACATGATGGTGTTGTTCTTCGATCGGGGAAAGAAGGTTGAATCGGGACGCACGAGAATCTATCCCGACATAGCCGCCTCCGACGTCCTGAGGAGAAAAGCCAGTTGCCGGCGAAGCCATCTCCAGTGGTCATCGATGATATAATGTATCAGTTTCATGGTAACGATGGCAACGACCCGTCGCATTCAGACCAATACGAAAAGGTCGCACGTTGGTAGGTACAATATCATGAACAACTTGGTACCACGAGGACGCCACTTCCATCGGGAAAATCGGGAGGCTAATGTTGGATCAAACAACCTTCCAGTTCGTTTCTGGCGACAGGGCTTCCACAGAGGGAATACTACGAGGAATTGGCCAGCGGCTTAACAGCATTTTATGGGAGAGATTCGCTTGGGAAAGGATATTTACTGCTAAATTACTGACTCCAAGAAAAAATTCCTTAACGTGCCGTAGTTTATAATTAATCCTACCCACATCTACTGGAGGTGTTAAACTCGCACGTCGGATACAGTCATAATGGCGTGCTGTAAGAGAGCCGGGTGGGGGGTGGGGAGGGGGGGGGAGGGGGGGGGGGCGTTGACATGTTAAAACTTTGCAACGGATGAATAAGGCAGAATCCTTAATCCGAATGTCAGGGAGGCCCAAACCTCCTAACAGATGGGGGCGCGCTATGACACCATAACGCACGCGAAATACGAGTTGCGCCAGATAAACCTGCCAGTCAAACGTTGCAACTTGCGGTAGATCATCGCTGGAAGTGGAAAGATTTGTGCAATAAAATAAGCTTTACTTAATGCGTACCTTTCCATGGACCGGACCTTATGAAGAAGTGAGAGGGAGCGACGCTCGTGTTCAATGATTTCTCCCTGAATCTTATCCATGACAGACTTCCATCTTTAGCGGACAACTGTCAGTTATAACACCCAAGGATCCATATCGGGTGACCCTCAAAGTCCATGGAATTTCAACAGCGTCAAATCCCCGCAAACTGGGTAAGTGACATTTCTGGTCATTAACTCGCGCTCCCGTAAGACGAAAAAAGGCATCCAAAACTGCCTACAGCAGTGGTATATCATCATGGGTACGCAGAAGAACCATAATGTCATCAGCATATGCACGAACGGTAAACCTTTCTCCCAATAGCGACCAGCCACCCAAACGAGCAGCTATAGTTCGCAACAAGGGTTCCAGAAACAGCACGTAGAGCGACATAGATAATGGCATTCTTTGAAGGAAGCCCTGACACACCGCAATGGGGGAAGTAAGACGGCCATCTATTTCAGTGGACGCCCGAATACCAGTGATTAGAGAGCTAAACAGCCATCGTGCAACATCGTTAAAACCAACCGTCGTCAATACTCGCATAAGGAAACATGATTAACGCGGTCGAACGCTTGGAGAAAATCAATGGAAAGCAAAGTGCTTGGCACGGGAATGGTGGAAGCAATCGAAATTACATCAGGACATTCAGCAACGGGAGTCAGGACAGTACGACCTGGAGGACAACTTTGATGGCTCGCGATAATGGTAGCCAACAATACCGATAGTCGGCTATTTACCGCTCGCGCTACTAAATGGTTCAAATGGCTCTGAACACTATGGGATCTAACTTCTGAGGTCATCAGTCCCCAGAACTTAGAACTGCTTAGACCTAACTTACCTAAGGACATCACACACATCCATGCCTGAGGCAGGATTCGAACCTGCGACCACAGCGGTCGCGCGGTTCCAGACTGTAGCGCCTAGAACCGCTCGGCCACTCCGGCCGGTTCGCGCTTCTATTTTATAATCACAGTTGAAGAGGGTTATCGGACGGTACTGATCCACACGCAAAGGTCCCAGTTTTTTGGGGATCATGACAATTTTAGCAACCTTAAAGCCGGGTGGGAGAAGGTCTCCGTGGAATACTTCGTTCACCATGGAAGTTATCGTATCTTCTATCAGGGGCCAAAATTGAATATAAAATTCTTTGGGAAGGCCATCGGGGCCAGGCGATTTGTGGTAGGGAGAACGAGCGACAATATCAAGTATATCATCGCGATGGAATACAGAGAAAAACTCTTCCTGGAGAGCTGGCGTAAGAACACTATCAAGGAGGGAGGATAAATCAACAGATGGTGGACTGTCTGAATCCAATTCACTCTAAAGTTCGGAATAGTACTGGTAAAGTTCACTCATGATATCAGATTGGGAGGACCACTCACGCCCATCTAGAGAACGAATGGTAGAGAGACACGTCCTTTGAGA
Source organism: Schistocerca piceifrons (assembly GCF_021461385.2). Classification (NCBI taxonomy): domain Eukaryota; kingdom Metazoa; phylum Arthropoda; class Insecta; order Orthoptera; family Acrididae; genus Schistocerca; species Schistocerca piceifrons. The sequence continues at coordinate 324,896,169 of NC_060140.1, forward strand.
CCGTTTGTGAAGCCGGAGAAGATTATAGAGAGAGGTCAACTCATCCCGTACGATTGAACGAGGCTGGGAACGCAATCGGATACCATCCATTTGCGTACGTTTGAGTTGTAGAAGTTTCGCCTTCACATGGTTGATGTCGACGACTCTCAAGGGGGCATCACGGGCATTATCGTAAAGATCGCGAAGGACAGTATAATAAAATTCTCTAGTTCGCCTTATTTCAGCCGCTTTTTCAGTGTTAAAATGCTTGAGTGTATTTCGAATCCTGGGTTTAGCAAAGGTAACCCACTAACCCACCATCCTAGAAGTGAGGAATAAGAGAAATACGCTAAGAACTCAGTGAGCATGAGATAGACCGTACATGCAATGTCGCCATAACGTCAACCCTTAAAATATGTGTCTCTTCATCACCCACGGATTTGTATGGTTTAGAAAATGCGGGGTGGTTCATAGATGATCTGGAGGATAGAACAGTTGCAGAGTGAGCCGTGTACGGCTAGCATTTCTCCCATTTATTGTTTGTCATCTTCTATCACGGTACTGCTGCCTTGTTTTCTTATTCCTTTTACGGGCGTCACTAACTTCCTGCATTACTTGCCCGTGAGTGGCAGCAGCAGCGCTTATCGATAAGTGCACTCTCGTACCATCTCTGGAGCGGCCGAGATCGTCGTGTGCCTGGCACTCAGTTCAGGACGGGTAGTCGGGACGCAGCAGCAGTGAAGTGGGCGACGGAGCGCCGGTGAGGCGCCTTCCGCTGGCGACACAAATGAACTGTCCGACGGAGGGAGATTGGAGCGGGACGACCATGGGTTGGTCGTTCGGTTGGTCGTCTCATCGGCCGACGTATATTTGGTTCTTTCACCGTTTTCGGGCCCGGGCAGTCGGTCGGTTGGCGTGGAGCAGCGAGGATATCTCCGTGGGACATAGTTTGGCTGGGGCCACTGGCGGTCTCTACGCGGTGTCGGAGCGTGTGGGGCTGTTCCCATTGCTACGAGGTCCGAGGCTCACCGACCCTGGACCCGAAAGCTGAGTTTTGATTTAATCTACCAGCAAGTCAACACTGTCACATTGTGCCGTTTGGAGTTCGTTGTCAGCTTTTGGGGTATTCCGGAGAGCAACAACGTGGTTTTCAAGTTGGAAAATTCTAGCCGCCCTTCTGTGGAGTTTCACTGTATTTGGTTATTTGAATTGAAGTGCACCAGCAGAATCTTCTGCCTTGTGCCCGTTAACGTTCCGGTTACTTGCCCTTGCTGTCGAGATAAATTTCTGGTAGTGTAGTTTCCTTATCAAGTTGTTGCTGTCCAACACGGTGTGTAGATTGAGAGCTCCATGTATGATTGGTTGTGAGCGCCAATATCTTCTATGTTGTTCCGTTGAACTCTCTGTTGAGCCCCGACGGGGTGAAGTGAAAGTTATCTTGTCCGTTGACAGTCGGTCAGTTGGGTTGTCGTCGGATAGTGAATGGTTGGTCCGACTGCCTGTCTCACCTAACTGAGCGTTACTGTTTGGATTCCAGGCCGACCCTCGAACATCTGAGCGGCCTCGGGTGTACTGCCTTTTTTTATTTGTTCTTGTTGTTTGTACTTGTATGGCTTCTAGCTGACTTTTTTAAAAATTAAGGTTTTTTTGTCCTTAAGACGTAAGATTCTTTAGGCCTTCAGCCTAGTTCAAAGAACTGTTTCACGTAAGGCCTTTCGCATTTTAAAAATTTTAGTGTTGTTGAATTTTAAGTGTTGGGCTTTCAGCCGATTTTGAATCCAAATTGTTTGCTCTGAACATCTCAGATTCTTTGGGACTTCAGATAAGATAAGGCTTGCCTTTTAAATTTTTGATTATGCTTGCGTTTTGAGTTATTGGCCTTAACCCGTTTTTACATTAAAGTGGCTTTCAGCTGGTAATTAAGTCCCAAAGGTTAAAGCTGTGTGCTTCAAAAAAATTTTTTGGCGTCTTGTAAAGTTTGATCAAATAATAAAGTTGTATGTCTGAGTGTGATTGACAGCCCCTTATTTTGGCCCCTTTCCACAATTTAAACTACCCGTCCCGTCCTGCAGGTTAAGCAGGGTGTATTACAGAGTACAATCGATTCATTGCATGCATACATCTAAAAATACTTATGGGCTACTTCGAGGACATGAGGCAGATTATTTTTTTTTTTTGGTCATCAGTCTACTGACTGGTTTGATGCGGCCCGCCACGAATTCCTTTCCTGTGCTAACCTCTTCATCTCAGAGTAGCACTTGCAACCAACGTCCTCAATTATTTGCTTGACGTATTCCAATCTCTGTCTTCCTCTACAGTTTTTGCCCTCTACAGTTCCCTCTAGTACCATGGAAGTCATTCCCTCATGTCTTAGCAGATGTCCTATCATGCTGCCCCTTCTCCTTATCAGTGTTTTCCACATATTCCTTTCGTCTCCGATTCTGCGTAGAACCTCCTCATTCCTTACCTTATCAGTCCACCTAATTTTCAACATTCGTCTATAGCACCACATCTCAAATGCTTCGGTTCTCTTCTGTTCCGGTTTTCCCACAGTCCATGTTTCACTACCATACAATGCTGTACTCCAGACGTACATCCTCAGAAATTTCTTCCTCAAATTAAGGCCGGTATTTGATATTAGTAGACTTCTCTTGGCCAGAAATGCCTTTTTTGCCACATCGAGTATGCTTTTGATGTCCTCCTTGCTCCGTCCGTCATTGGTTATTTTACTGCCTAGGTAGTAGAATTCCTTAACTTCATTGACTTCGTGACCATCAATCCTGATGTTAAGTTTCTCGCTGTTCTCATTTCTACTACTTCTCATTACCTTCGTCTTTCTCCGATTTACTCTCAAACCATACTGTGTACTCATTAGACTGTTCATTCCGTTCAGCAGATCATTTAATTCATCTTCACTTTCACTCAGGATAGCAATGTCATCAGCGAATCGTATCATTGATATCCTTTCACCTTGTATTTTAATTCCACTCCTGAACATTTCTTATATTCCCATCATTGCTTCCTCGATGTACAGATTGAAGAGTAGGGGCGACAGGCTACAGCCTTGTCTTACACCCTTCTTAATACGAGCACTTCGTTCTTGATTGTCCACTCTTATTATTCCCTCTTGGTTGTTGTACGTATTGTATATGACCCGTCTATCCCTATAGCTTACCCCTGCTTTTTTCAGAATCTCGAACAGCTTGCACCATTTTATATTGTCGAACGCTTTTTCCAGGTCGACAAATCCTATGAAAGTGTCTTGAATTTTCTTTAGCCTTGCTTCCATTATTAGCCGTAACGTCAGAATTGCCTCTCTCGTCCCTTTACTTTTCCTAAAGCCAAACTGATCTTCACCTAGCGCATTCTCAATTTTCTTTTCCATTCTTCTGTATATTATTCTTGTAAGCAGCTTCGATGCATGAGCTGTTAAGCTGATTGTGCGATAATTCTCGCACTTGTCAGCTCTTGCCGTCTTCGGAATTGTGTGGATGATGCTTTTCCAAAAGTCAGATGGTATATCGCCAGACTCATATATTCTACACACCAACGTGAATAGTCGTTTTGTTGCCACTTCCCCCAATGATTTTAGAAATTCTGATGGAATGTTATCTATCCCTTCTGCCTTATTTGACCGTAAGTCTTCCAAAGCTCTTTTAAATTCCGATTCTAATACTGGATCCCCTATCTCTTCTAAACCGACTCCTGTTTCTTCTTCTATCACATCAGACAAATCTTCACCCTCATAGAGGCTTTCAATGTATTCTTTCCACCTATCTGCTCTCTCCTCTGCATTTAACAGTGGAATTCCCGTTGCACTCTTAATGTTACCACCGTTGCTTTTAATGTCACCAAAGGGTGTTTTGACTTTCCTTTATGATGAGTCTGTCCTTCCAACAATCATATCTTTTTCGATGTCTTCACATTTTTCCTGCAGCCATTTCGTCTTAGCTTCCCTGCACTTCCTATTTATTTCATTCTTCAGCGACTTGTATTCCTGTATTCCTGATTTTCCTGGAACATGTTTGTACTTCCTCCTTTCATCAATCAACTGAAGTATTTCTTCTGTTACCCATGGTTTCTTCGCAGCTACCTTCTTTGTATCTATGTTTTCCTTCCCAACAGATTATTATGAATGCTAAACAAGAATTCATTATAGTATGTAGTGCGAAGAATAATAACTCGTACATTTAAGGAGCTCAAGAGGGGAATATTATCAAAATCAGCAAGGTAATATGGAAAATGTCTCACATCAGTGTATCAGACAAGGAGCGTTTGAAGCTTTTAAAAGTACCGAATTCTGGTACATGTGTATCCGTAACATTTCGCTTGTGGGTTGTTACCGAGTAACCAGTGCTACCGACTGTAAGCGGACAAACATGAGCTATTAAAACTTCTTCGCAGCTAGAAACACCTAGATTTATCATACTTGCGTTTCAGACTGACAGAAGAGGAAGTATACCAAAATGATTCCCATGTGTTCGGCAACAAATTAACTAACGTCAAAGTCTACCTGCACTGAGGATTCTACCCATATGACAATTTACACCTGCAAAGGTCAGTAGACTGATGACAAAAAAAAAGGTACGAAAATGTATAAAAACTACAAAAAACTAAACTCCTCCTTAACAGCCCATGAAGGCCAAACGGTAACGACCGGCCACCGAGGCATCCTCAGCCCCTAGGAGACACTGGATGCCGATATGGGGGGGGGGGGGGGGGGCATGTGGTCAGCACAATGCTTGCCTGGCCATGTGCCAGTTTCCAAGACCAGAGCCGCCACTGCTTCCCTGTAAGATTATAGTGGTCCCTATGAGGAGTTTCCGTTTTTATGTCTAACGGCAGCCCACAGATATGACAGTCAACCGCATTATTGTACAAATCTTTATTCTCTTTCGGTTTGGTCATGGGAACACTGTCGTTGTAAGGCTTACGAACTTCCCTTGAAACTTTTTCGAGCTCAGTCAGTAACCAAACCGCAGGATTATTGTAGTGGTTAAGACTGGAATCACAGGATGACACTATTTGTTACACTGCCGCATATGGTACGTGTTTTTCTGTGAAAGCGGTATGTGAGGCCGCAGGATCACGTTCAAAGTGGGCCACACGAGCAAGGAGGCATTCAGAGTCAGTGTACACTACAAACAGGCATTGCTCCTGGTGGTGAGCATTCTTAAACTTCATAAATTTGCTTTCCTCAGTAGGTATGATAACACTTACTGGGTCCTTGGAAGTGCAATGTAGTAGATGTGCCGCTAATAACTTGTCTCAGAATAAATAACTGAGGCACCTTAAGCAAAAGGCTTTACATGATGATTAGTTGGTAGTTGGGAGGAAAGGAGTCGGGACATGTCTTTAATCCAAACATAGTGATAATTATCACCTTCAGAGAAGAAAAGCATGTTTACATGCAACTCACGTTCAGTGGAACATTTTGAGAAATGTATGGGCCGATGACAATATGCTTGTCTTGCTCATCTGCCTTGCTGACAGGCCATAAACATGAACCAATATTCCAGTATTATGCACCTCAAATTTAGGTATGTCCTGGATCTTGATGGGGAATTCGATACCATCAAGGTTATAATGCCCACGAATGTTATCACCTACATGGTATGTACTGGGACGCTCGGGATGATCCCTATGATCGTAATATCTCTCGCAAGCCAGGATTGACCATGCAGAACAAGCCTGATCCACTCTATTTTCGACATTAACGCATGCATGCTTATTAGCTATATCTTTAGGGAGCTTGATATAGCTAGACCCTCCATTTCCTAGATCATAGACATGTGTATGGATGTCCAGGTGTAGTATTCAGTTGAGTGTTTTAGGAGACTCCCTGACTTCCATCTCTGAAAACTGGGCCACTGTAGCACTCAAGGTAGATTTACGAAATCGCTCGGCGATTGACATGCTCTACGTTATCACGCCATTTTTCCCCCAAAGTTGATGAAGAGATGTCTCTTGAACACCAGAATCAACTTGGGGGGGGGGGGGGGGGGTGCACTGCACTTCATTTAATGGCCGGATAACATGGATCGTTGACTACTTTGAGAAGCTCCAACAAAAGAAAGGCATGCACTTAGAAAACCAAATGGGTCGCGGTACCCTCCTGTCAGGTTCTCGATCCTCATGAATGAGATTCGCACCTCAAAGGCGTCTGCAATCACTGAGTATTCTAACTGTCCTTCAATAAAAGTATGGGAGAGAGAACTGCCACAGGATCTTCACTATTACTGTTAATGCTACTCTGTGTCCACCCTGTTGATGAGGGAAAATCAGATTGTACTGAGCCACACAAACCTTGTGTTTAGGCCGATTCTGACGAGGCTGACATGAAAATAATGATGATGGAGGATGCTGCTGTGGTGCTACCGGGTCAGACGAATGGGAACATCCAGGCAGTGGCAATGGTTCCTGATGCTGTTGCTGCTGCTTCAAGCCTGACCCAGTAACTTGAGGGATTGTAGCTTCTTGCTCAGCCCATAGATGCCAGAGTGGAGGCGCCAGGGTGCCTATCAGTGCCCTTATAGGCGATGTGTGCCTTACTGGGGCCAGCTGCAGAGATGCAAGCGCTGTAGAAGAGATAAAAAATAATAGTTAAGTACATTGCTTACTGCTGCTGGCGCAGTGAAAGAAAGCATACTGATGATTACAAGGTTATAAACAAATTGAGTAATCACTTTTTTCGCTCTGGCTCCAAGGCATTAAGACTTCATAAGGGGACTCCACCACACCCTCAAAGAAGTCATCATCATCATCATAATCATCTAACAGGGTCAGATCATGACGTCTTTCCGCCTTTGACTGACCCATTCAGGTACGTTATTATCCCCATCAGCATCGGCATCTAGCAATTGGTCAATCTCGCCTACAGCAACAACAAAGAAGATATATAAACCTATTTGCTAGAGAAAAAAAAGAGGCACCTAAGAATAGAATCTTTTTTTTTTTTTTCAGCTTAAAAGTATGCAGCTCGGGCATGTCATTTTGCTGGACGCTGTTGCTGAATCCGCTGATGAAAAACCTGAAATTGTCTGTTCAACAAATCGAACTCCTCCTTTGGAGCCGTTCCTATAACAGGACGAGACATAATTTTTATTTATTTTGAATGTCGAGTTAAACAGAAAGATCACACGTGGGTATATGTTTTCTATATTTACTTGAGTGTTGCTGTTGGTTATCCACAGCTGAAGGCTGTTCCACATAGCATTGCTGCTGCTGCAGCAATACAGCTTTTTAGCCTGCAGCTCTGCCTGCAGTTTGTTTTGCATTTGCATGAAGTGAGCTAGAAAAAAAAAGTATGAAACAAGAAATTTTTTTTCGAAATAACAAGAATGCTTTTATGATTAATGGTGTTTTCACAAGCATGCACAGGCATGATGAAGGCTTTTAACGGTGAGAACCTTTACCATTCTTAAGACATTTGTTGAAAGCAGGACATTACGATTTCTGGGAAGGGTAACATGTGATGGATGGGGTGCCTCATCAGGATTATAAGGAAGAATGCATGCTGTGTTATTATGGGATATTTTCGTAAACAGTTTCTGAAAGCATTGCGAAAGATTTCTATAACGTCTTCAGATGGAGACTTACACTGACATGAGACATCAGTATAACACTGACAACCTTTTAGATGCATCTGGGAGGGTGAGTCGCTAGACAAACACCTCACTCAGCAATTAGGATGGCACTGGACCCAAGGCATTGATCGAAAGCGTTTTTACATGTAATGAGTGTTTGTGCACTGCATTATTTCGGCTATTTAAGTGTCATAAGAGTGTTTGCAGATTGTTCAAAAATGTTCAAATGTGTGTGAAATCTTAAAGAACTTAACTGCTAAGGTCATCAGTCCCTAAGCTTACACACTACTTAACCTAAATTATCCTAAGGACAAACACACACACCCATGTCCGAGGGAGGACTCGAACCTCTGCCAGGACCAGCCGCACAGTCTATGACTGCAGCGCCTTAGACTGCTCGGCTATAGATTTTCATACATCCATTATTTTGCCAGTTTTCCACATAGTGAACGTGTATGTACATCAATGTAATGCGTTATTTTGTGAACACGTCTGTAGCCAGTGCAATGCATTATTTCGGCAGTTTACAGTTAGTGAGTGTGTTTTCAGAGCGTTTTACATGCATTATTTTGACAATTTACGCGTTGTTTGCGTATCTTAACATTAGTGTACGGCATTAGTTTGGTAATTTGTGAGTAGTTTGCAGGTCTGTAGGCTACTTATTGTGACCCCAAGCACAACAGGGTGCGTGTTTTGTATTAGTGTAATAAATTAACTATGTGACATCTGTCCCTAAATATACTGTTCGAACTTCCTACTGAAAATAAATAAGGTACACTCCTTCCTCTCCGGCATCTGGACACAGATAGTGTCCTTTTCCCGCCATTTCCCCCCAGACCGCCATCACGGATTACATCAGGGGAGGGACAGCAGCACCGTCTGGTGGTGGTACTGTGTACTATGTCAGTTGGACTCCCAACCTCATGGTGAACACACTAGATGGAGGTACTGCCTATGACAACTCAGACTGTTTAAATATACAATGTATGCAAAATAAAGACTTATGTCCATCCTATCCAGGAGCCCAGCATAGACTCAGTATTTTACCTGCCAATCCCAAGGAAGAGGTGGTGATGGGATGACTTAAATTAGTGGAGGTAGCCTGCCAAAATTTTCCCACCACTCTCTTAGGTTAGTGGAGGTAGCCCAAGTGACCTTTTTTGCATCATTTATTTCCCAACAAAATTTTGCCGCCATTTTCTTGAGGACGGGAGGGGAGGGCATTAGGTTAGTGGTGGTAGCCCAATTGACCTATTTTCCCGCCAAAAATTTGAACTTCCCACCGTGACGTTGTCACATCAATGGCCACCATCTCGTATCCACCATCTTGAATTAATTTGGCAACAGTGCAGAGTGGGACAGAATGAACTTCATCCCACTACTAGCGCCTACCACTAACATTGCCAAATCCAGATTAACACACCAACCCCATGCAGATACAGTCAGGATAAGAACAGGTTCAAATGGTTCAAATGGCTCTGAGCACTATGGGACTTAACTTCTAAGGTCATCAGTCCCCTAGAACTTAGAACTACTTAAACTTAACTAACCTAAGGACATCACACACATCCATGCCCGCGGCAGGATTCGAACCTGCGACCGTAGCGGTTGCGCAGTTCCAGACTGTAGCGCCTTTAACCACTTGGCCACCCCGGCCGGCGATAAGAACAGGAAATAATGTTTTGGGAACCTCGAAATAAAAGTTGATACCTGATAACAATTTCAACTATGAGTTAGTGAATAGGAATGAGATGTACTGCTTATTAATTGTCTGGCGTTTCTTTCTTTCTCGGTGGCTAAGAGATGTGTGCATTCAGTCATGTGATGTGCATGGCTAGGGTCACTGTGATGCTTGGAGACACAAATAATTTCAAATTCATGTGTTTTTGTTGGTATCTGCAGGATTAACAACACCACAACACGCAAATAATTCAAGAAAAAGAATGTAGGTTTTATCGTTCTGTCGTCAACTAAGAGGGAGTGCAAACTCAGACTGAGGAAGAATAAGGAACAAAACTGACCATACACTTTCACAGGAATCATCCCAGAATTTGTCTTAGGTGATTTAGGAAAATTACGAAAACCTTAATGTGGGGCCCTATAATGGGATTCAGACTGATGCCCTCTCGACTGAGAGTCCAGTATGTTTCCACAGAGCCACCTAGCAGAGGCGAAAACTATATTTAGTTCCTATGAGGACACAGACATCAGCTGATCTCCGTGATCCCAAGTTTCGTTAGCACGAGACTGTGGTTAACATAAAAAAACAGTCACCTTTTCGTTCATCGCAAATGGGCGTTAGAGCTAATGACTGCTCTCGTGGTCTTAGCAATCTGCTTATTATGGATGCTTGTGGTGACAGTTTGCTTGCGCTACTTTTTCGCTAATTGCTGAGCGGGAACATGCCCATTAACGTTTTCATCACGTGTATACGCATTCCAATGCGTGACGAGCCTGGCTGGGATCGTTGTGTTATTTCCGTTTATCTGAAATGAGAGTGCAGAGATAACTCGCTCAGAGACGATGGTATGACGAATTCAGCTGGAATGATACGGCATTAACGCTTTCGCAATGTTGCAAAGACAACGTTGTCTCTATTAGATTACTTTTTATCCGTTATACTGCTGTTGGTTGCCCATATTCGCATTTACGAATACATTTCACGAACTTTTTATCCTTGTTATTTTTTTTCAGTAGAAATGTTTGATGATAAATCAGATTGTGAAAATAGTATAAACAGTGAAGTATTGTACGCCGTATCAGGAGATAATTTTATACAATTACTCACACATGGCATTTCATACTTAGGAACTCTTGGTGTATATTATGATCGAACACTTTTCGCGAAAACTTTTATGTCAGCTACTGTATTGAGTTATAGCACGTTGAGGTGCACACTTTTTTCCACATTATGTTTTTCTAGCTTAAGGATGGCCACCTCATGAAATAGTGATCCAAAATTCCTGGAAGGGCTCTTGCTCTGATATTGTTGTGCTTTCTTAGAATTTTTTTTTGTCGCGCATTTTAGCAGCTAGACACTTCAATCATAAGACTTGCGCTTTCGCTTTGCGAAATGTCAGCTAAGTAAGATTGTCTCAGTACTGAAACCTAAATGGGTGTTCATTCGTGAACATGGGTTGTCCGTTCGAGTTTCAAGGCTGATTGCGATAAATTTCGTCATCACGAGTGGCTTTTTCGTTACAAACCAACCAAAGCACATCCAGTATAAGTAAAACTGCATAAAACAGTATTTACGCAGACAGGCGTGTTACGGGACAGTGGTTCAGTATTAGGTGCTAAAATGAAAGATAGTTTCAGCTTACACCATTGTACACTGCCTGACAAAAAAAATTATCCAAAAGGGCAACAGGTTCCAAAAGAAACTCTACGGCTTGAGAGGATACATGATGTTATTTCAGTGACCACAATATGAAACCAAATTTTCATCATGAATTTTCATATACTTGCGTTTACCATGCTAACACAGTGGGACAAAACGAATGTATTTTGTATAGAACACAGCGAAGAAAACATGAAGGTTAAAGTTTCGTCACCGCTAGCGGCAACAAATGAGGTCATTGTATAAGGGATGATCAAAGACTTTCCGTTCGGGAGCGATCCTGCAGCATAGCAGCATATATGCAACGTAACGCAACTTCGATGCGGGTGTATAATCAACGACTTACAGGCAAGGGATCAGTGCAGCATTCGTGTCTTTCCGATATACGTGCGGTAAGTGCGAAAACGACGTTATTACTAAATGCACCCGAATAGGATCAATCTGCTGTTATTTTTTTCCTTCGCTACGGAATGACACACACGGGTAAACACCCATCGTAGGATGAAGAACTGTATGGGCCAGCATGTTTGTTGAAGACCACCGTTGTGAATAGTGCTGCTGTTTCATAGTAACTCACATCCCTGCATCGCAAATGTGGTAACGCAGAATTTACACCAACTAAAGTGGGAGACACTCGAGCGCTCGCCCTACAATCTTTATCTATGCCACGCGATTATCAAGCCATCGGTCCCTTAAAAGAAGGCATGGAAGGGCTGACGATACCTGTTGGACAAGGATGTGCGTCAGCCAGTTGCAGACTTCTTCACCAAGCAGGAAGGGTGTTTTACCAAAGCGATATCTTTAGCATGGTGTGTCGGTAAAATTATTGTCTTTATGATCACGACGATTTTACCTCATTGGCATACCGATGTTGGACTGTACGGTCTTCGAACGGAAAGTTTTTGATCGCTCCTTACAAATTTAGTGCGTTATATAAGTTGAACCGCCAAAGAAACTGGTATAGGCTTGTGTATTCAAATACAGAGGTACACTATGTGATAAAAAGTATCCGGCCGCTGGCTGAAAATGACGTATACGTTCGTAGCGACCTCCGTCGGTAATGCTGGAATTCATTATGTTGTTGGCCCACCCTTAGCCTTGATGACAGTTTCCACTCACGTAGCCATACGTTCAATCAGGCGTTCGGAGATTTTTTGGGGAGTGCTGCACTGAGGAGAAGCCTGGCACGAAGTCGGCGTTCCAAAACATCCCAAAGGTGTTCTATAGGATTCAGGTCAGGACTCTGTACAGGCCAGTCCACTACAGGGATGTTAAGGTCGTGTAACCACTCCGCCACAGGCCGTGCATTACGAACAGGTGCTCGAACGTGTTGAAAGATGCAATCGCCATCCCCTAATTGCTCTTCAACAGTGGGAAGCAAGAAAGTGCTTAAAACATCAATGTAGGCCTATGCTGCGATAGTGCCACGCAAAACAACAAAGGGTGCAAGCCCCCTCCATGAAAAACACGACAAAACCATAACACCACTGCCTCCGAATTGTACTGTTGGCACTACACACGCTAGCAGATGACGTTCACCGGGCATTCGCCATACCCACACCCTGCCATCGCATGACCACTTTGTGTACCGTGATTCGTCACTCCATACAACGTTTTTCCACTGTTAAATCGTCCAATGTTTACGCTCCTTATACCAAGCGAGGCATCGTTTGGCATTTACCGACGAGATGTGTGCTTTATGAGCAACCGCTCGACAATGAAATCCAAGTTTTCTCACCTCCTGCATATCTGTCATAGTACTTGAAGTGGATCCTGATGCAGTTTGGAATTCCTGTGTGATAGTCCGGATAGATGTCTATTACACATTACGTCCCCCTTCAACTGTCGGTGATCTCTGTCAGTAAGCAGACGAGATCGGCCCGTACGCTTTTGTGCTGTACGTGCCCCTTCACGTTTACCACTATCACGTTGGAAACAGTGGATTTAGCGATGTTTAGAAGTGAGGAAATCTCGCGCACAGACGTATTACACAAGTGACACCCGATCACCTGACCATGGTCGAAGTCCGTGAGTTCCGCGGAACTGTCTCACGATCTCTAATGACTACGGAGGCCACTGGTATGGAGTACCTGGCACTAGGTGGCAGCACAATCCACTTAATATGAAAAACGTATGTTTTTAGGGGTGTCACATAGTGTACGTAAACAGGTAGAATATGGCGCTGCGGTCGGAAATGTGTATATCTGCGCAGTTGGTAGATCGGTTACTGCTGCTACAATGGCAGGTTATAAGATTTATGTGAGTTTGAACGAGATGTTATAGCCGGCACACGAGCGATGGTACACAACATCTCCGAGGTAGCGATGAAGTGCGTATTTTCCCGTACGTCCATTTCACGAGTGTACCCCGAACATCAGGAATCCGCTAAGACTGAAGAGAATCGTTCAGCGTGATAGAAATGCAACCCTTCCGCAAACTGCTGCACATTTCGGTGGTGGGCCATAAAAAAGTATCAGCGTGCGAACCATTCAACGAAACATCAGAGATACGGGCTTTCGGAGCCGAAGGTCCACTCATGTACCCTTGATGACAGCACGACACAAAGCTTTACGCATCACTTTGGCCCGTCAACACTGACATTGAACTACTGATGACTAGAAATATGTGGCTTTGTCGGACGAGTCCCGTTTCCAGTTGTATCGAGGGGATGGACGTGTATGTCTACGGAGACAACCTCAGGAATCCATGGACCCTGCATGTCAGCAGGGGACTGTTCAGGCTGGTGGAGGCTCCATAATGGTAAGGGGCGTGTGCAGTTAAGTCATATGGGACCCCTGATACGTCTAGATACGACTCTGGCAGGTGACACATACTTAAGCATCGTGTCTGATCACATGCATCCATTCATGTTCATTGTGCATTCCGACGGACTTGGGCAGCCCAGCAGGACAATGAAACACCCTCAGACGTCCTGAATTGTTACAGAGTGGCTCCAGGAATACTTACCTGAGTTTAAATACTTCCGATGGCCACTAAACGCCCCAGACATGAACATTATTGAGCGTATGTGGGATGCCGTGTAACACGCTATTCAGAAGAGATCTCCACGCCCTCGTACTCTTTCTGATTTGGGGACAGCCCTGCAGGATTTATGGTGTCAATTCCATCCAGTCCAGCACTACTTCAGACATTAGTCGAGTCCATGCCACGTCGTGTTGCGGCACTTCTGCGTGCTTGTGGGGGCCCTACACGATGTTAGGCAGGTGTACTAGCTTCTTTGGCTGTTCAGTGTAAGAACATATGACAGTAGATATGGGCCAAGACCTCGAGGGTCCGCCATCGTTATATCCTAATATGAAGAGGGACATTTTTTTTGGCAACATTCTCTTTCTATGAAAAGAATTTGTGTTTCCCTTTGAACACTGTATGAATATTGTCAAACTCAAAGCAGACGATAGTGTAAGAATCTGTAGTAAACGTAACTGCCTAGTGTCTGCGTCACATTGCTTCACTGTTAAAACAATAATGTGGATTTACATTGATTATGGACAAATTAAATACAACAAAATACACGTTCGATTCTGTGCAATACTGAATTTTCTTTGACGAACTCTGGGGACATTTTTTTTATACATACCTGTAGATAGAACATGGCATAGACTAAATACCCTTCCATCACGTCTTTCTAGTGGGGGGTAAATACTCAGGTGTTGCACAGAATACGAACTACTGATAACTGCAGTGGGTGTTACTCTTTACATAGAGTATTAACTGCACCAATAAATATTCTTTTATATTTAAGGAATTCCACATCTGAAAGTAACTAACATAAAGATAGCCATCAAAATTAACTGCTTATCAGTTCTCTAACGATAAAAAATGGTTCAAATGGCTCTGAGCACTATGGGACTCAACTTCCGAGGTCATCAGTCTCCTAGAACTTAGAACTACTTAAACCTAACTAACCTAAGGACAACACACACATACATGCCCGAGGCAAGATTCGAACCTGCGACCGTAGCGGTCGCGCGGTTCCAGACTGTACTAACTATAAAAGGTATGCTATTTATTAAGACAGTTTTAAGATTCCATCTTGTCTTCTACTATCACAGCGATCGATAGTAGTTTGGTTATTAAAATAGAGAACTTTGCACCCTCACGCCCCTTTCCCCTCTCCTCCCTTCCGTTAGCCCCCTCCCTCCCTCCTTTCCCCCATCTGCCTCTCTCTCTCCGTACATTTGTTTCAACATGTAATGCCTGAGAATATAGTAAAACCAATTAGAGCATCCTGGATCCGGAGAAGATTTTCAGGTTGTTTCCTTTGGTAATACACACAGAAAGTCCCAAGAGGAATGGTCAGTATTCAGGGACATGACAGGAATCATCATGTGAAACAGAAAAAACCGTATGGACAAATGTCCTATTCAGAATGGTTCCCGAGATAGAACGCATTTCACGTACATTGTTATTTATTCTCTGTATTATTCAATACATTGTCAGGTTTGTAAAAGTACACATTAACAACAATTAGTAAACATTACAACACGCTTGTTACGAAGTGCCAATTGAAAAAAAAAAATTATTTTTAACTCATTCACCTCTAAGCATTATCATACACGTCACGCAACAGCAGGCAGTAGGACCATGTTGCACTGTTTCAAAATTGTGTTGCTGTTCCTGCACAGGTTGTTGAACTACACGTTCAGAAGAAAAATGGGAACTTGGAAGACTACTTGTTTCACGCAATCTGCTGATAACTATGTCAAAAAAGCTACGATCAGTAATTCGACGAGTCGGAAAGCGTCGACGGTATTTTTCGACAGCAGAAGCCCTACCATCGCAGCAGCCGTAAACGTACACCATACCTGCATATTCTTCTTTAGTACACAGGTATGGCAGTTTAGCCAGTGCGTCTACAAATACAATTAACCTATGGTTTCCTCTGATATACACTCGATCCCTCGTACTACCTGACTAGCAACAAGCCATGGACTACTGTACGTTCAACTGGCTAGTTTAATGGCAGAAGATATCCCGAGGGAAGAGGTTGAAAGCAACGAGGTAGACTGGGCGAGAATAAAACGTCAGAAGAGGTTGGGCTGGTAAAACAAACACGAGCCCAAAAATAAATTTACGTTAAGTGTGTTGCAACTCAGAAACCGTTCGGAATAGAACATAAGTCCATATGAAGTTTTTTGCTTCAAAACAGTGTTCCTGACATATTCCTGGATGCTGACCATTCCTCCTGGCACACTTTGTTTATCGCAACTTGAAATACTCTCCCAATTAGTCCTGTTAGGGACCCTTTTTCCCACTCGCTGTAAGTCTTTGCGATGAATTTTTCTGGTAAACTGGTCTAGGAATAGCGTCTTTGACTATTGATCGAAACATCCTGGGTTCCGACCTCGATCTCAAGCAGTCCTAGGATTCTGAATAAAAAACATACAGGAACAACAACCGAATACTTTAACTATTAGGACTCGTCCTCCTTCTGCAAAGAACTTTGACAGAAGAAGGTGAAGGAGTGGATGGAAGTTCAGGGTATCCTTTTCCAATTGGCAAAAGATTTCCTATTACTTACACCTGCTCTTCCACCTCTCACCACCATCATTTCCACCTTTTGGATCTTCTGAGGGGACTGCCAATGGCAATGTACCAAGAGAAGATCATCCAAGGAAATGGTAACGTTGTTCTAGTCGGGACGTGGGACGCCAGAAGTCAGAGCGTGGTAGGAAACCGAAAGAGGATGTTTATGGTCAGGTAATTATAGAATAATATCAACAGTAGCAGAAAATTTTATAATGCGAATAGGAAGGTAGAGCAGGCGGTGTGTTACAGTAAACAGTTCAATGACAGGATTATTCGCATCAGACTCGACAGCACATCAGCGTAAGCAGCAACAGTTCAGATGTAGATGTCGACTTCACAGGCAGAAGTCGAAGTGATAGTAGTTGACAGTAGTGGACGGTTAACTCAGTATATAAATGCAGATACAAATTCAATAATCATGAGGGAATAGTTCGCTGTGGTAGAGGAAGAAGTAGAATGCATAGTAACTCGAGAATATGGAGAGGAGAAACAAAATGCTCCTTGAGTTCTGCAATAAATTTCAACGAGTAATAACAAATACATTGTTCAAGGATCACAAGAGAAAGAGTTATACTTACAAAATGCCTAGAGATATAAGAAGATACCAGCTGGATCACACATCACGGTGAGACAGACATTCCGAAATTGGATATTATATTGTAAAGCGTATCCTGCAACAATAAAGAATCAGGTCACAATTTAGTAGTGTTGAACACTAGAATGAAGGTTAAGAGAATAATTTAGAGGAATCAGTGTGTAAAGAAGTGGGAGAGTAGAGTGCTGAGGTATGTTGAAATGTACTTGAGGTACAATGGCACAATGAATATCACAGTGGATAGTTGGGCTGAAGAAGAATGTATATCACTAAAAATGGCAGTCACAGAATTTGAAGCAAATACGATATAAGTAGCAGACTGGCACAGCCAAAGAGGGGATTTCTTAGTGAGGGAATTCTACTAGTCTCAAACATTGGCTATAATGTCTTGAAAAGCCTGAGGATTTACGTCTGTAGTCTGCACTGCGTGGAAGTGAGTCGTGGACTGTTGGTAGTAAACTGGGAAAGAAGAGAATCGAAGTATTTCAGATATAGTGGTGTACATAGAAAGTCGTTGAAAATGAATTGGGCTGATCGGATAAGAAATAAGGAATAGGTGAGGAAAGGAATATGTGGAAGTAGTGACAGAATGATACACCGCGTGTTCAAATATCATGACGTGGCCTGCACGGTACTAGATGGAGCCTTAGGAGGCGGAAACGGTAGAGAAAGAAAGAGGTTAGCTTATAGGAAACAAATAATTGAAGAATTTGAGTGTAAAAGCTGCTCAGAAAATAAGTAACTGTCCTAAAAATCTTACTAATTGATCAAGACTAACAGTCAAGGAAACTAGAGCTCATACGGTGGTTTACCGACAGTCATTCTTTCCACAGACTGTTTGCAAACGGGATATGACGGGAGTGGAGAGTGGTTCCAGTAGTGCCCTCTGCCATACACCGTTAATTTGACTTGCGAGTTTAAATGCTGATGTACATTTAGAAATAGTGGATGGGTTTCATAAAACCACCCAGCTGCTATTAATACCAAATTAATGATTTTTACGCTACGACTCTCTGTATCCAACTGAATATAGCCAACATATGTTTTGACAGACGCGTTGCGCTGCAGTCTGTTAGCGCATCATCAGTGGCATAATATACGTGTACACTTTCATTTGTATGCTGTGTTCAAATTTACAGTTTCTGCTATTGTACATTTAAGTTACGTAAAATATATATTGAGCAAAAGGTGCCTAAGTCATTACTGTTTGCAACTTGAACGTGCAATAGCGGAACATGTAATTTGAAAACGCTACATAAAAATGAAACTGCATATGTATTTCAGGTCATGGACGACAGATCAATAACTTCAAACGAAACGCATCTGGAGAGACAATTATTGTCTTTATTCGCTTCCACACATACGGTGCTAAACGTAATACTCATTAATACACTCCTGGAAATGGAAAAAAGAACACATTGACACCGGTGTGTCAGACCCACCATACTTGCTCCGGACACTGCGAGAGGGCTGTACAAGCAATGATCACACGCACGGCACAGCGGACACACCAGGAACCGCGGTGTTGGCCGTCGAATGGCGCTAGCTGCGCAGCATTTGTGCACCGCCGCCGTCAGTGTCAGCCAGTTTGCCGTGGCATACGGAGCTCCATCGCAGTCTTTAACACTTGTAGCATGCCGCGACAGCGTGGACGTGAACCGTATGTGCAGTTGACGGACTTTGAGCGAGGGCGTATAGTGGGCATGCGGGAGGCCGGGTGGACGTACCGCCGAATTGCTCAACACGTGGGGCGTGAGGTCTCCACAGTACATCGATGTTGTCGCCAGTGGTCGGCGGAAGGTGCACGTGCCCGTCGACCTGGGACCGGACCGCAGCGACGCACGGATGCACGCCAATACCGTAGGATCCTACGCAGTGCTGTAGGGGACCGCACCGCCACTTCCCAGAAAATTAGGGACACTGTTGCTCCTGGGGTATCGGCGAGGACCATTCGCAACCGTCTCCATGAAGCTGGGCTACGGTCCCGCACACTGTTAGGCCGTCTTCCGCTCACGCCCCAACATCGTGCAGCCCGCCTCCAGTGGTGTCGCGACAGGCGTGAATGGAGGGACGAATGGAGACGTGTCATCTTCAGCGATGAGAGTCGCTTCTGCCTTGGTGCCAATGATGGTCGTATGCGTGTTTGGCGCCGTGCAGGTGAGCGCCACAATCAGGACTGCATACGACCGAGGCACACAGGGCCAACACCCGGCATCATGGTGTGGGGAGCGATCTCCTACACTGGCGGTACACCACTGGTGATCGTCGAGGGGACACTGAATAGTGCACGGTACATCCAAACCGTCATCGAACCCATCGTTCTACCATTCCTAGACCGGCAAGGGAACTTGCTGTTCCAACAGGACAATGCACGTCCGCATGTATCCCGTGCCACCCAACGTGCTCTAGAAGGTGTAAGTCAACTACCCTGGCCAGCAAAATCTCCGGATCTGTCCGCCATTGAGCATGTTTGGGACTGGATGAAGCGTCGTCTCACGCGGTCTGCACGTCCAGCACGAACGCTGGTCCAACTGAGGCGCCAGGTGGAAATGGCATGGCAAGCCGTTCCACAGGACTACATCCAGCATCTGTACGATCGTCTCCATGGGAGAATAGCAGCCTGCATTGCTGCGAAAGGTGGATATACACTGTACTAGTGCCGACATTGTGCATGCTCTGTTGCCTGTGTCTATGTGCCTGTGGTTCTGTCAGTGTGATCATGTGATGTATCTGACCCCAGGAATGTGTCAGTAAAGTTTCCCCTTCCTGGGACAATGAATTCACGGTGTTCTTATTTCAATTTCCAGGAGTGTATATCTGTGGAATCCTGCTACTAGGTCGATATTCTGCAATGTTCGCTAGCAACGACTCCTTCGGCGATGGGTAAGAAGCACCAGCGATTCGTGTCATGACCCTGGCAGCTGCCGTCAGGCCTGAGATAAAACTAGACCGCTGGACACCTGCGAGACAGTTCATATCGTGCTGTAGTATCCTCTATACCTAGCTTACACCGTACTTTCATGATCTGGCTGTTTACTGGTCTTCGATTACATCTGGGACTGCTGTCCTACGTGTTGCCGACGGATTTGCTTGACCCTGAAGTATGGAATATCTGTATTACTCTCTTGGCATATTCTACAATTTACGACGATCCGACATGGATTGGAAATATCCACAATCAAGTGATTACTTTGCATCCGTATTTTCTGAATGATAAAGAATGCGTTTCATGAGTAATAAGAAGCCTGGTAAAAAAAAAAAGAAAGGAAAAAAATGGAGACGGACGAGAGCGAATAGGACTCGTCGCCTGAGAGTTCTGTAAAGAGTTAATTATGTATGTAGAGAGAGTTTTCGAGTATCATAATATATCACATAAATGGCCATATATTTTTCTGCATTGATTTAGAAGGTTAAATTTTTTCCACCACAAAGGGACCGTAGATCTTAGTATCTGACATAAATTTGTGGCATCTCGTGACAAACACAGATACGTTCCGCTGAGCGACGCCAAGTTGATAGGAATACATATTATAATTTTTCTTACAGACTTTATATGAGTTAATGTACTGAAAATGTTTGTTTTGTTTTTGTTTCTTGAACAACGTTTGAATTCGACAACGAGTTCCTGTGCTGTTCTGACGACGCGGCAGCGGGTGTACTGAGCGGGCGCTATTGGGGTCCAACCGACCGCCAGCGGGCGGCAGACGACCTGGAAACATTGTTGAGATTAATTGTTAAAAATGTATTGCTAATAAATGAACATAAATTGCATACGTTTCTGTATCTGATATTCGACAGTTAACATTAAAATGTTTTGACAGATCTGTAGATGTTGGTGATCGTTGACGTCTGAGAGGACGTATTAAGATAGTTTACTTGCATGAATCGGTTAGTATGGCAATCTTTAATTTTGAGATTTTCTAGTTGTAGGAAGGTTAACCAGACATCTTTAAATTACTATTTTTATAGCTCAGTGGAAGTTATTAGAAGATTAAATTGACAGTTAAATGGCAGAAAGTGTTCTTACTCACAGATTAGGTTCGGAAGTGTAGCAATATCTCTGACTGTTAATATTGCGAAGAGTTAGACTAATTATTTTGCACTACAGTGTACAAAGGGTACTGAACTCTAATAAAATTTTTAAAGTTTTAATGCTTGTTTAACCAGCTTAATAGTAATCTGATGGTTAAAGGAAAATCAATGAACGATATTACGACGATTTTGAATTACGACGAGTCAACCGAACAGATGTATCAGCAATACTTACGCGTTATTGAACAACTTGTACGGTCTAACTGTGACTTTTGGTAGACTGCAGGTGCCTTGGAAACCAGTCAGAGTTAATGTCGGAGCGATATATGAACAAGAGCTATTCCGATTAACAGCAAGAATGTTATCTTTGCCTGCGATTCATAGATGACATGACCATTAATATTCAAACTGTATGGACGAAGTGCAGTTCATTGTATCATTTGAAGTGAGTTATTTAAACGCTTACGTACTCAATAAAAGGTGTATCGTTGAATGTTTTCATTACAAAAATACATGAAAGAGGACACTGACACCAGAGATTATCGTGTTGTTGAAGTATTGATATGTGGAATCTTCGTTTGTTTCACAATATCGTGAAGTGTTCTTACGAACGTAATCCAACATTACACGTCCACATTGCCCATGAGACTACTGCTTGTTAGCGAAAAGGATCTGCTGTAGAAGAATCGCATTTAAATACACTGAAGAGCCAAAGGAACTGGTACGCCTTGCCTAATATCGTGTAGAGCCCTCGCGAGTACGCAGAAGTGCAGCAACACGACGTGGCATTGACTCGACTAATGTCTGAAGTAATGCTGGAGGGAAATGCATCATGAATCCTGCAGGTCTGTCCATAAATCCGTAAGAGTACGAGGGCTAGGAGATCTCTTCTAAATACCACGGTACAATGCATCCCAGATATCCTCAATAACGTTCATTATGGGGAGTTCGGTGGCTAGCGAAAGTGTTTAAACTCGGAAGAGTGTTCCAGGAGCCACTCTGCAGCAATGCTGAACGTGTGATATGTCGCATTGTCCTGCTGGAGTTGTCCTAATCCGTCGGAAGGCGCAATGGATATGAATGGATCCAGGAGATCAGACAGGATGCTTGCGTACGTGTCACCTGTCAGAGTCGTATCTAGACGTATCAGGGGTCCCATATCATTCCAACCGAACACGCCCCACACCATTACAGGACCTCCACCAGCTTAAACAGTCCCCTGTTGACCTACAGAATCCATGGATTCATGAGGTTGTCTCCATACTTGTAGATCTCCATCCGCTCAATACAATTTGAAACGAGAGTCGTCGCCCCACACCATTACAGGACCTCCACCAGCTTAAACAGTCCCCTGTTGACCTACAGGATCCATGGATTCATGAGGTTGTCTCCATACTTGTAGATCTCCGTCCGCTCAATACAATCTGAAACGAGAGTCGTCCGACCAGGTGACATATTCCCAGTCATCAACAGTCCAATGTCGGTGTTGAAGGGACCACCCGAGGCGTAAAATTTTGTGACGTGCAGTCATCAAGGGTACACGAGTGTGCTTTTGGCTTCGAAAGCCCAAAGCGATGATATTTCGTTGAATGGTTCGTAGGCTGACATGTTGATGGCCCAGCATTGAAATCTGTCACGTTCAACAATTCTGTTCAGTCGGCGTTGGTCCTGTTTTTACAGAACCTTTTCTAGACGCAGCGATCTTGGAGATATAATGTTTTACCGGATTCCTGATATTCATGATAAACTCGTGAATGGTCGTACAAGAAAATCCCCACTTCATCGTTACTTCGGAGTTGCTGTCTCCCAACGCTTGTGCGCCGACTGTAGCACCACGTTCAAACTCACTTAACTCTTGATAACCTGTTGCTGTAGCAGCAGTAACCTCTCTAATAACTGCGCCAGACACTTGCCATATAATGAAATGATAATTAAATCAAGACTCTAAGCCGTCGACAGGCGTTGATATAGATGAAGGGGGACAGTTGAAAATGTGTTTCCCGACCGGGACTCGAACTCGGGATCTCCTACTTATATGCCAGACGTTCTAGTCATCTGAGCCACTGAGGGCACAGAGGATACTGCGACTGCAGGGATTTATTCCCTTGCACAGTCCCCGTGAGACCCACATTCCCAAGTTAACGTTGACACACTACATTCGTAGTGCCCCTGCCCATTATACTCATTACTCGTGGCAGACAATCTTACCGAGTCCCTTAAGAATACCGGTAATGCGTGCGCGTCCTGCACACATCGTCGACACAGTCATTATTCTGACTGTGTGGGCGATATAACCTATTCTATACCATTTTAGATTTATGTGACGATGCTGTGCTGCCTATATTTATATGTTTTGACGGTGCCATTATGGCTGTATCACTTTAGGACATGGTGCAGAAAAGATCTGAGGATGCTCATCACGGACTGAAACCGGTCATCGATAAAAGAATTGATTTTGTGATCAAAGACTGGAATAAAAAAAACATAGTATTGAATCACTGTTCGTATACGCGACTACATCGCAGCTGGTGAAATTAAATTTATTCTTAAAACTAGGGAGTTGTCTTACAAACAGCCTGTATTTTGCTTGGCGGGCGATGGTGCGGAACTGTTACCTCCAGGCACGCTTGCCAGTAGCGTAACGCTGCAGTTCCAGCGTGCGCTCGCTCGCTCGCACGCCAGTCCCGGCTAGACGGTAGACGGAGACAGACAGGTAGCCGCTGCGCTCGGCTGGGGCAACCTTGGCGCCGGGGCGAGGCCGGCAGCGGCTGACATTTGAGCGTTGCGCAAGGCGCGGCGTGGGAGGCGGCACCCAGCGGCCCCTCACGTGCAGCCGCCGCCGCCGGTCCCGTTGCACGCGCACTACCGAAACGCGACGACGCCCCGCCAGCTCGGGCCACGGCGTACGCGTACATCGACCGGCCCGCTACGCCAGATCGCGGCCTCGGCGTCACTGTTTACCCACCCACGATATAGAGGTCAGCTGGATAAGGGGAGGCAGGCGGTCGTTGCCTCACTGTGGAACCCTCCGAACCGTTATTAGAAATTAAGATCACTGGGCGTAATGTCAGTCAGCCCCCTTAAAACAGCACACTGGTCGCTTTGGAGCAATGTAGACATCATAGAACTGAAGGTATCGGCGCAAGAAAACGCTAAGCCTCAGTTTAATTAGAATTCTTCTGGTCACAAAATGTGTTCTCTTTTCGAATGCACTACGTTCTGGGAACACATAGCTCCTTATGTAGCGATAGTAAACGCTGCAGCCTATATACACTGAAGCGCAAATGAAACTGGTATAGGCATGCGTATTCAGATACAGAGATATGTAAACGGGTAGAATACGGCTTTGCGGTCGGCAACGCCTGCATAAGACAAAAAGTGGCTGCTACAATAGCAGGTTATCAAGAGTTAAGTGAGTTTGAGCGTGGTGGTATAGTCCGCGCTCTAGCGATGGGACACAGCATCTCAGAGGTACGATGAAGTGGGGATTTTCCCGTACAACCATTTCATGAGCGTACCATGAATATCAGGAATCCCGTAAAACAAATATCCGACATCGCTTCAGCTGGACGAAGATCCTGCAAGAACGGCTCCAACGACGACTGAAGAGAATCGTTCAACGTGGCACAAGTGCAACCTTTCCGTATATTGCTGCATTGATATCGGCTCCCGGAGCCGAAGGCCCTCTGGTGTACCCTCTGTACCCTCGATGACTGCACGACACAAAGCTTTACCCCTCGCCTGGTCCCATAAGACCATACCACAAATTTCCAAATTATCATCGACATTGCACTGTCTATAACTGGAAACATGTTGCCTGGTAGGACAAGTCTCTTAAAAATTGTATCGAGGGAATGCGCGTGTACGGGTATGCAGATAGCCTCATGAATCCATGGGCCTTGCATATGAGCAGGGGACATTTCATGCTGGTGGAAGTCCAGTAATGATGTGGGGCATGTGCAGTTGGACTCCTGATACGTCTAGATACGAGTCTGACAGCTGACACATACGTAAGCATCCCGCCCGATCACGTGCATCCATTCGTGTCCATTGTGCATTCCGACGGACTTGAGCAATTCCAGCAGGACAGTACACCTCACACGTCCAGAACTGCTGCAGAAAGGCTCTACGAATACTGTTCTGAGTTTAAACACTTCCACTGGCCACCACAGTCCCCAGAAATGAACATCATTGAGCATATTTGGGATGCCTTGCAACGTGCTGTTCAGAAGATATCTCCACCCCCTCATACTCTTACGAATTTATGGATAGCCCTACACGATTGGTTCAAATGGCTCTGAGCACTATGGGACTTAACATGTGAGGTCATCAGTCCCCTAGAACTTAGAACTACTTAAGACTAACTAACCTGAGGACATGACACACATCCATGTCTGAGGCAGGATTCGAACCTGCGACCGTAGCGGCCGCGCGGTTCCAGACTGTAGCTCCTAGAACCGCTCGGCCACCCTGGCCGGCGTAGGCATGTGTACCAATTCGTTTGGCTCTTCAGTGTATAACGGTATGCAAAATTTAAGGACGAAAGCAGCTTTCTCATGATGGGTGTCTGCCAAGTAACAACATAGTTCAATGAAACTTAGACCATACATAGAGAGAGCTGCTACAATATAGTACAGGAGGTAACTAAAAGAAATACACCTTGAGACGAACAGAAACATTACACTGAGGTCACCGCGATTTATGATGGTCCACTGCACATTGCGAAAGGCCAGCCACGTTTTGTAATAGAGTGAGTGATCACCACAGACTACGAAGTTAGTAAGGAGTTCTTGTGGTGAGGCATATCGTTTCTTTCAAATGGTTTCAATGGCTCTGAGCACTATGCGACTTAACTTCTGAGGTAATCAGTCGCCTAGAACTTAGAACTACTTAAACCTAACTAACCTAAGGACATCACACACATCCATGCCCGAGGCAGGATTCGAACCTGCGACCGTAGCAGTCGCTCGGCTCCAGACCGTAGCGCCTAGAACCGCACGGCCACTCAGGCCGTGCTATCGTTTCTTTACCAGCGCGGTTGACAACTATTGGACGGACGTTGTTGCAAGTTAAAATACTGCAATACGTTTCCGTAAAGGGACCCACACATGCTCGAAGGGATTTTTAAGTTGGGAGAACGGGAGGGCCAGTTCGTTCACGAAATATGCTCTCGTTTAAAGGGCTCATTCACTAACGCTGTTCGACGCACTCGTTCTTGTCAGCCGTAAAAATGAGGTCAGAGAGGAAAGCACCCATGAGAGGACGTACACGAAGACGGAGTACAGTGTCACAATATCTTTGACCACTGAGTGTAATGCCTTCAAAGATTTGGAGATGACTTTACCCATGAAACATTATGCCTTACTAGACGATAAAACCTCTGTCACCTGAACGTTTGTTAATGTTCCTGGGTTCATTACGTCTCGTCGTATGAGGTAACGTCCAGAGCAGTGCCAAAGTCCTAGCGTACCCTCGTCACACTTCGTCCTTCTTTCAGTTTCTCGATGTTTCTTCCGCTTGTGACATAATCCAAATAATGTATCCGGATCATGTTGTGAAGAACGCTACCACAGTGCACCGTAACTGTTCCCTGTATGACACACGCTGTTTTTTTTCCTTTCCTTCAGCTGCCTCTTACCGCGGGGCCGGCCCCATTTGGCGGTATAGTCACGCTGATTTCATGCCACGTGAGGTCCAACTTTCTGTGCATGACTGGGAAGCCTCTGGCAACAAGGTCCCGCATGTTCATTTCTGCCAAGTAGTTAATACGATATGTTACTTTATCCAGCTCATCTTTAAGTTTTGCAGAGCAGTATACTGTGCCTCTAGCAACAAACAGCCGAATCCAAAAGCGTCATCTAATGTTAAAAGTTTCCTAAAAGCGTAATTTTTCTGCTCAGAAGCAAAGAAAATTAGCTTTCGAGACAGTAATATTTCAAGATGTGCTCAATTTTAATTGACGTTTTGAATTCAGTTGCGTTCCGAGTAAAGTTGGCAGCTTACCTCCGGAGGAAAGGGGTACGTTGTGCGAACACCACGTGGTAGAGGAGGTGCGAGGGGAATGTTTTATCGTTTGTCTTTCAGAACTGACAACTCATGAGCATGCACAACTCGTACCGATCAGTTGCGGATGTTTTCACATTTGGTCAGCAGAAGATAAATAGTGGTGAGCCCTTGAGGACTCTTTTTGGCTATGGCACGAGACAACGTATGTGACCTAGATTCGTGATTATCCATTACTGAGACGGGTGTCTTTAAATGTGGTACATTTCTGTAGCAAGGAATATAAATCTGAATTAAGGTTCAAATGGTTCAAATGGCTCAAATGGCTCTGAGCACTATGGGACTTAACATCTGAGGCCATCAGTCCCCTAGAACTTAGAACTACTTAAACCCACTAACCTAAAGACATCACACACATCCATGCCCGAGGCAGGATTCGAACCTGCGACCGTAGCGTTCGCGTGGTTCCAGACTGAAGCGCCTAGAACCGTTCGGCCACTCCGGCCGGCGTTTGTCAGTAATGACCATCTTCAAATCTACATTGTAAAAAATACACAACCAGTGGCCGACCTATCTTTCAAAACAATACAGTATTTCGAATAGACAGATAAAATAAGGTAAAGCGTAGCTGTTCTACACCATGTCTTAAAGAGATAAAGCCGTAATGGCGTCGTCAAAACATATAAATATACTCAGGAAAGCAGCGTCACGTAGAATTAAAATATGGTCTAAAATAAGCCATATATTCCACACAGTCATTTTGCAACTGGCGTTACTGTACAAAACATACTGAAGTGCAGTAGATACCAGAAATATGTTTGCCAATCTGGTTCAAAGACGTCTTTACTGTGGGCTTAGATGTATTCTTCATTTACATAAGAACCATAAAATCATGAAAATACATCAAGTAAAATACATGTAACAGACTTTTAAAATTTGATAACTATTATAGAAACCAATTGTGATCAAACAAAAGACGAATTCAGTTAACCATATAAAATTATTTAAAGGAAATAGATAAAGATAGTAGGTCTCACACTTTTACGGAGAATTTTCGGTCAAAAATTAAATATACGTAATACACTGCCTATAGCAACCTATAAATTACCTATGAAAGATATAATAATTATATGACAAAGTAACTGTATGGAAGAAGACACAGAACAATGATTAGCACCCTCTGTTGGCTCGGCTGTCAGATGTTACGTAGGCGCGCAGCGATCGTAAGAACTTAACCACTAGACTGCTTTTCGTACATCGTGATATATCT
This sequence comes from Schistocerca piceifrons, assembly GCF_021461385.2. Lineage (NCBI taxonomy): Eukaryota > Metazoa > Arthropoda > Insecta > Orthoptera > Acrididae > Schistocerca > Schistocerca piceifrons. Next base: position 324,924,524 of record NC_060140.1, read on the forward strand.
CCCACAGAAAAAGTTTATACAACATACTAACAGTCAATAAATAAGATTACATAGTCCGGCCATATAATCCATCAATAGATAGGGTATAATGAGTTACAGGATTAGAGCGACGAATGTATGGAAGTAAGGCAAATGCATACTGTCCTCGACATAAATCAGCAACAAGGCTAGATACAAGTTAGCGAGGCATTAAGTGACTAGTGTAATATGTTATCAAACAAAGCAAAGTACTCCTGTGGGCTCATGCTTTTTGGCTTTGTAAATCTCCAACAAATCAAGACCACAACTGTTCTCTGCCCTGTACAGAATACGCATACCATTCTCAATATTCCCTATAGTGACGTGGCCAGATTCTGCTAAATGCTTTCCCAGTGCAGTTTTGTTATGTGCCTGCAAATACTCCTTGAATCTTACTTTAAAAGGACGACCGGTATGACCGATATAAAATTTGTCACAACTGCTACAAACTATCATGTGAACTCCAGAAAAATCAAATTTATCAGTATCATTACTCAAATTCTGTTTTACACGAATTTTCAGAATGTTGTTAACTTGAAAACCACATCTAACCTTAGATTTCCTGAAACGCTTCTCTATTTGTTGGGGCATTTTTCCGTAAAATTTCATTGGAATGGTTTTCAGTTTTTCTTTATTATTTCTTTTTTCTGGATAATTGTGGGTCTGCCTACTATTTATTTTCTGGGTTTCTTTATGTTATTGTACGGGCGCATATCATTAGCAGAAAAACTGTTGGCTACTGCAATCTGCTTTAAGATACTAAGTATTTCATTGTCGGCCAATGGTAATCGAAAGAGTAGGTGGATCATTGAGGTGAAAAGGGCCCTTTTATATCGTGGGGGATGGCATGAACTGGCAGCGATAACAGTATCTGTATATGCAGTATTTCTGAAAAAAGCCAGTATTTCACGACCCAACTAGCGTATCTATAAAAGTCAGCTCCGGCGCCCCAAATGTACAAGCCAGGAACTGACAACTTTTTTCGTTAGTCCTATTACACGATGCACCTAACTCGCAGATTGCTCTAGCGCCCCAAGGGTACAGATTCAATCGGCAGGCTTGTTTACGTCGGTTGCATCGTCAGGCGTGAAAGCAGATATCTTTTTAAAGCTGCTATTTACTCATAATGAGACTTCTGGTAAGTCTATTTTCATATCTGTTAAGCACTTACTGTTATCTTGTGCAGCTAGAATGAAATTACGTTACGATTATACAGAACTGTGTCAAGTTGGTGCAAGCAAATGATATCTGTGTTTACGTTTCACAGCAATTTAGACAGGGAGGACGCAAGTATGTATGTAGCATTTGCCGTGACAGGTCAGCCTTAGTCGTTAGGAGAAGGGCAGAACGACGACGTAATGTCAGGAGTGGGAATTGAGTTCGACACTGGATGGGGAGAAGTGGTGAAGGCAAGATTATAATTATACTTCCTGTTAAAGATGGAGTTGAGGCTCGAAGATCAACTCGAATTCAAAAACTTTGTCAGAATGGATGTGCCTTTTCACCGGACGGTGTGGCCGAGCGGTTCTAGGCCCTTCGGTCTGGATCGCGCGACCGCTAAGGTTGCAGGCTCGAATCCTGCCTCGAGCATGGATGTGTGTGATGTCCTTACGTTAGTTAGGTTTAACTAGTTCCAACTTTTAGGGGACCGATGACCTCACATGTTTAGTTCCATAGTGCTCAGAGCCATTTGAACCATTTTTTGGTGCTTTTTTGGTAGCACATGACGGGATTTGCCCAAGTGACAGTAATGAAGGAAGGTATTTCACAACAGAGGTACCGCAAGGTGCAAATCGGCTTTAACAGGCCTCACTGGTCGCTGCCGGCACGGCATCTTGTAGCTGTTCTCTTAATACTGTCCTTCCTAGCATGCTGAAACAATATAAAATATGCAGTCAGCTGAAACACATGTGATACTTTCATTTGAGGTGATACGTACACACATCAAAAGTAAAATTATATGCACACTTACGTATGATACGTGCTATTTACGTCCAACAATAAGGCAGGAAGAAGCAGGGCCATAATTATCAATCAAACACAGCTTGTGTTAAACAGTGTTTTTAACCTTGCACAATTTAATACAATAAAACAGATGAATTTAATAACCTCACAGGAGCACAATAAATTTTTTTCTTAAACCCCTGTTAAAATCTACATAACAAATGCATAAAACATTAACAAAATTTCTGTTGGCGTAGATACTTAAAGCCAAAACTTGTCAAACTCTGAACCTACAAGAATATTCTGTACAATGACTCTTTTGCAATAAAAATTCATACCAAGGCATAACATTAAGGCTTAACATAAGGAACACAAGTAATAATAAAAGCAACTTCCGAAACTTCAGCGCTCGGCCATGAAAACACCAGACACAACAACTTCTGACTAAGGAATAATCTAGTTTATGCCAGTACCGGGATACACTAATTAAATAACAATAAGAAACAACGTTTAGCATCTGAACATTCCTGACATCATATGCACATGGAACCCTCCTTTATAAAAATTCAGCTTCACAACCAGCACACAAGGTACAAATATAATAAACAAATAGGTCGTAAGGGAATACCGAATTAATAAAGCAAGCCTCCAGCAATCTGATCGGGCAATAATTACAGAGTGAAACCCAGTTTTGCAGGTTTAAGCTTATATTTCGAGCGAAAGGTGCATTCGCCAAAACGGCGGAGGAACGAGCTACAAAGTTTAACACCTGACAGAGCCGGGAACAAAGAGAACAGCAATACTCAACTTAAGGACGAGATCGAGACAGAGCGCCAGCAACATGGAGCTTGGGCTAACGGATCACAGTTCCACTGGCAACGGCCAAGTCGTCAAGCCCCGTCGCCACACCCCACCGTACAGGACGAAACATACTGCGCTCCGCACAATTGAAACATAAATCGACTATAACAGCATTTTTTTTGGACTCAGTACTTAGACACCTTTTCTTACTGTGTGCCTCAATAAAAACATAATTTCTTTGTCTCATTAAATTTCTCAACGGCAATACAAAAAAGAGAATTTTCATTTGTTTCATTACTGTATTGGTGATTACCCATTGAAACACATGCGGAATGTCTCACGCCATAGCCGAAGTCTCACTATTTCTCGTCTGTTGACCAAATGTGAAAACGATAATAAGCAGAAAGTCCGCTCGAAATGCTGTGTCCTGTGCCTACGTGCATACACCTGCACTAGTGCGCATGCACGGATACACGGAGGTTCAAATGGTTCAAATGGCTCTGAGCACTATGGGACTTAACTTCTGAGGTCATCAGTCCCCTAGAACTTAGAACTACTTAAACGTAACTAACCTAAGGACATCACACACGTCCATGCAGCTGTGGGCTAGGGGTAGCGCCTGTGATGAGAACGGTTCCTGTTTCTCCCTGGCGGATAAATTGTCTACTGAAGTCGCAGCTTCACCCGTTTTACCGATAGGTCGCAGGTCGTGTATACATAACTTGTACCCTTCAGATGAGTGGTATAATATCGGCTTAAGGTATAGTGTGCCCCCGCAGCTATGCACTACGGCGTAAGAACAGATAAGATAAAAGCATTATCATCGAGAGGAACCGGAGTCACAGTCAGTTTCAGACCCGATAGGAATTGCGGCTGCAAATGAGTGCAGGGCCATCACGTCCAATTTCCGAGCAAGCAATCAAAAATGGTTCAAATGGCTCTGAGCACTATGCAATTTAACTTCTGAGGTCATCAGTCGCCTAGAACTTAGAACTAATTAAACCTAACTAACCTAAGGACATCACACGCATCCATGCCCGAGGCAGGATTCGAACCTGCGACCGTAGCGGTCGCTCGGCTCCAAACTGTAGCACCTAGAACCGCACGAGCAAGCAATCCGAAAGGAATTGCAGGCAATGGACACACCTTAAAGCAGTGGTTCTTAAACGAGACAACCTACACAGAAACTGGCCAGTTGCTGGCTGGAGGCGTATAGTGTGGTCGGGGGTCGCGATTTTGCTTCTTTTCAAATGAGGCACGTGTCGAGTTGAAGTGCCCGAACGAAGTTGTATGACCCACAGTGTGCAATAGGGAGTAGTTCATATCGGAGGAGATTCTGTGAAATTTTGGGGTATTCTTAGCAGGATGTTTATTTGAACATTCTTTGTGGCCAAGTACAAGATCATACGTGTGTTCACAGGATTACACGTACACGTTGTTAGTTTGACGAACACTCAGGAAGCCTATCGTGCCTCAAATGCCTGCTGAATCACTCGATGCGGAGTAACGGGTAACGCGTAGCAATTAATATCCCACCAATCCGGTTGCGCTAGAGGATAGGATCATCAGTCTGTGGTTTCACCTCAAGACGGCATAATTTTACAACATTTGTAGTTGTTGCGCATTCCTTCCGATGTCTTTTAACAGAAACAACGTGGCGATAATGGCGGTGGAAATTAAAATGGATACCTGATAACCGTGTACCGATTACAGGTACATTTGCCTTACCTGATAATCTTCTGCTGTCTTGATCGTGGCCAGCATCGGACCTCATCTCTTCTAGCTGGGGTTTCTGGTTATGAACTAAAGATTTGTAGGAGGCGTCAGAGGAATTTTACAGACCAGGAGTCAGACAGATCTGTTAAATACATGAAATGTATTCGTAGTTGTAAATATGGACATCCACGAACCGTATAATGGAATGACGACAATGTAAACGTGTGCTGGATCGGATTGGAACCCGGATTTCGTGCTTATCGCGAGCGATCGCCTTACCATTAGACAATCCGAGTACAATATACAGCCAGACCCGAACTTCCATTCGTCGTCAACGATCGACATAAAAGTTTTTTGGGTGTGGTACCGCGTCATAATGTGTAAAACTACTGCTGCTGGAGAAAAACGAACGTTTCGGCCACGGTTGCAGCGGCCTTCTTCTGGGTCTGATGGTGGTGACCATTATATATGTCGTCAACGATGTTTCTACAACCTGCACTTGTACATCCAATATGTATATTCCTGGACAGGGGAGACTGTTTAAGTGAAAGTCACTTGCCCAGTTTTGGCGGATAAACACGATACTGCAGTGCCTGTATTGTTCAGAAGTACGATGCAAAGTTTCTTCGGTCATGCACGCATGTTGAACATACAAAATATTGAAATATTAATTTAATATATAAGAAACTATCAGCCTCGATTGCGGTAATGAAGCCAACCTTTACCTAGGTTTCAGCCCAAGTAATTGAGCAATTTAAGTGAAAGTCACTTGCCCAGTTTTGGCGAATAAACACGATATTGCAGTGCCTGTATTGTTCAGAAGTACGATGCAAAGTTTCTTCGGTCATGGACGCATGTTGAACATGCAAAATATTGAAATATTAATTTAATATATAAGAAACTATCAGCCTCGATTGCGGTAATGAAGCCAACCTTTACCTAGGTTTCAGCCCAAGTAATTGAGCCTTTTCCAGAAGATATGCCTGATTCTATAATATGTCTACGAGGGCATGGTCTAGAAATAAAACTAAAATAGCTTGAATAGGCGTAGTCAAATTTTAAAAATGCGGTACATAGGTACAAAGTCACCACCAAGTTTTAACTTAATCTTCGGCGAGCGCCTCGTCTCCATGGACGCCGTGCGGTGGGCCTCGGGAGCTCCCTTGAAACTCACGTGTCTTGATAACCTGCCATTATAGCAGCAGTAACCCATCTAGCAACTGCGCCAGACACTTGAATTATGTAGGCGTTGCCGACCGCCAGCGCCGCATTCTGTCTGTTTACATAACTCTGTATTTTAATACGCACGCCTATACCAGTTTCTCTGGCGCTTCAGTGTGGTTTTTCCGTTCTCGAGGAATTCGTTGGGTATTGGACCTCGGACTTGAGGAAGACGTCGAGCATCACCTTGCCTGCTGAGGACACATGTATGCCTATACCAGTTTCCTTGTCGCTTCAGTGTATACAAATATTGTTTTTCACCTAGTATTCTCATTCGCGTCGGCGCTGTTCTTACCGCACGCTGGCGTCTGCCCACAGCGCTGGATGCTTCTGCCCGCATTACTGTTGCAAGGACGTTGGCCCCGTTTGCCTGCAGCACGAAGAGACGGCGGCTCCTCGGCAGCAGGATGTGAAGAATGGCCGGGAACAAAGGGAGCGTCTGCAGTCGCGAAATGCCGCTTTTTAACGGCTTTAATTAAAACTCGCGTCCGGTCGTTACCGTGTGCGAGCGAATGCGGGTTTCTGATTGGTTCGCAATGACACAATAAGACAGCAACTACCACAGTTAAATATTTTGCAGACCGCTCTGTGCCGGCAGCCTAGCAGAAATTCGCCGCCTTCTATTCAGATCTTAATTGGATTCCTTCGGTGCTCTCTGCCCCCCAGTCATAAACTGACTGGAATGCGTCCTTGTAATCACTTCTCCTCCTCGTAACATAAAGACAAGCCATTTCACATTTATCGCGTCTCCATACAGGAGGAGAATGCAAGAAACGACGCCAGCAAGCTTTCACGATTTGGCTCTGCGCAGCTCGTGAAGCTCTTTGTAATGTCACTAATGTAAAATGTACTGTGAATGCTCGTCATCTGGGATTTTGATGCCACTGGAGATAATGATTTGTATGAGGTGATTCAGAATTCGTAATCATTTTCTCGAACTCCAACGGAAGTTCCTTTCGTACAGTTAACCTACGGTTAATAATGGAAGTGTCCTTTTTTTAAGTGAACGGTCTTTTGATAGGTTTGATGCGGTCCGCCACGAATTCCTCTCTTGCGCCAAACTCTTCATCTCAGACTAGCACTTGCAACCGATGTCCTGAATTATTTGCTATATGCTCCCGAATCTCTGTCTTCGTCTGCAGTTTCTACGCTCTACAGCTCCTCTAGTACCGTGGAAGTTATTCCCTGATGTCTTAACAAATATGCTATCATCCTTTCCCTTCTCCTTTCAGTGTGTACCATACATTCCTTTTCTTGTCGATCCTGCGGAGAACCTCCTTATTCTTTATCTTATCAGTCCTCATAATTTTCAACATTCTCCTGGCACCACATCCAAAATGCTTCTATTCTCTTCTGTTTCGGTTTTCCCATAGCCCATGTTTCACTACCATACAATGCTGTGCTCCAAAAGTACATTCTCAGAAATTTCTTCCTCAAATTAAGGCCTATGTTTGATACTAGTAATATTCTTGGCCAGAAACGTCCTTTTTGCAGTGCTAGTCTGGTTTTGATGTTCTCCTTGCTTTATCCGGTATGGGTTATTTTGCCTCCCTAGGTAGAAGAATTCCTTATCTTTGTCTACTTCGTGAAAAGCAGTTCTGATGTTAAGTTCCTCGCTGTTCTCATTTCTGCTACTTCTCATTACTTCCGTTTTCCTCCGATTTACCCTCGGTCCATATTCTAAGTGCATTAATGCATTCCATTCAACAGATCCTGTAACTCTTCTTCACTTTCACTGAGAACAGAAATGTCATCAGCGAATCTTAAACTTGATACCCTTTCACCCTGAATTTTAATTCCACTTTTGAATCATTCGTTTTCTTCTGTCTTTGCTTCTTCGATGTACAGTTTGAACAGTAGGGGCGAAGGACTACCTCTCTGCCTTAAAACGTACACTTCATTCTTGATTTCACAGTCTTAGTTTTCGGAATTATTTCTTGTACATACTGGATTGTATATTACCTGTCATTTCCTAGAGTTTATCCCTTGTTTTCTCAGAATTCTCTTGCTCGGTTTTACATAGTCGAACGCTCCTTTGAGGTCGATAAATCCAATCAATGCGTCTTGATTTATGCTTTAGTCTTCCTTTTATTATCAACCGCAACGGCATAACTGCCTCTCTGGACTCTTTACCTTTCCTAAAACCAAACTGGTCGTCATCTGACAGGACCTCAAGCTTCTTTACCATTCTTCCGCATATTATTCTTGTCAGCGTCTTGGATGCATGGGCTCTTAAGCTGATTCTGCGATTATTCTCGCACCTGTCGGCTCTTCATTCTTCGAAAGTGTGTGGACGATATTCTCCCGAAAGTCGGATGGTATGTCACCAGTGTCATACACTCTACGCACCAACGTGAATAGTCGTTTTGTTGCCAGTTCCCCCAATCACTTTAGAAATTCTGATGGAATGTTATCTATTCTCCTGCCTTGTTGGATCGTAAGTCTTCCAAAGCTAAGTCTGATTCTAATACTGGATCTATCTCTTCCCTATCAACTCCTGTTTCTTCTTCTATCAGATCAGACATTTCTTCATCATCTATAGAGGCGTTGAATGTACTCTTTCCACCTATCCTCTCTCTCCTCTGCATTTAACAGTGCAATTCCCGTTGCATTCTTAATATTACCGCCCTTGCTATTAATTTCACCGAAGGTTGTTTTGACTTTTGTATATGCTGAGTCAGTCCTTCCGACAATCATTTCTTTGTCGATTTCATAGCATTTTTCATGCATCCATTTCGCTTAGTTTCCCTGTGCTTCCCATTTATTTCATTCCTAAGCAATTTGTATTTCTGTATTCCTGAACTGAACATATTTGTACTTCCTACCAATGTGAGTAGCACGTAAATATTTTCAGGTACCGAGAGGGCTAGCAGAGCTTAAAGACAAGTTTGGCAATCAGGGTGATATAAATCTCAGAGAGGGATTTTCTGGACGTTGTTGAATAGGACAGAACTGAGAGGGAATGCGACACTCTGCTGTGAATGTTTTAGTGCTACGAATATTTATATTCGTCAGTATGCAGCTAAATTTGTTGTACTGAGACTATATGGCCATTTTGAGTTTTCGCTACCTGGAGTCACTGCTGCTCAGTGAGGCAGGATCTTAGTTGGCATCAGAAGGCTGAGTGTACCCCATTCAAGTCCACCCACCAGCGAAAACCTCTTGACAGTACCACTGAACCACGGTAATCTGCGTGACAGTTAGCCGCGTTGACCACTCAGCTTCGGAGGAGGACTATGAGAAAAAAAGTACCATCAAGGACTGTGTTCAGTGGCACCACGATATTATATGTGCATACTGAGGTACTGCAGATCTAGTTTAAACATCCCCTTAGAAAAATTTATAAATGACAGTGCTGGAAAACCTCTACGTTATTTGATTTTCAAACAGCTGAGCAAAACTGAACGTACTCAGACATTTATCCCTTTACTTATTCTGGCCAACACTAAACAGGCACACTTTTTTTTAATTTTTTTTTTAGCGCAACGCCGTCTGACTTTCAATAATCCCTACAAAAGAATGGCCCTGACTAACAATAATCTATACCTTTCATGAATCACTTACCTCACAAAGATCTTCGTTACTCAAACTACTGCAATACAGCGAGTGCCAATACTGCCAGCTAAATAAAAGATTCTAACTACTGAAGGCACTAACTACTGATAGGCATAGTTAGCAAATGACTGCCATCTCTCCCCCCACATCCACCACTGCTGGCGGCTCACCTCCAACTGCACAACGCTACGCGCTGTTCGCATCCAACTGCCCAACACTACAATAGTGAATATTCCAGTAATGCCAACCGGCCACAGACTGCACACAGCACAGTCAGTGATTTTCATACAGAGCGCTACGTGGCGTTACCAACATAAAAACCTAAACAGCCTACTGACATAGTGATTCATTTGTCACCTCCGTGTATCAGATGGCGCTCAGTAAGCATGTTTGCACCCTACTGTTTGACTGTGTAGGCAGTAAACGCTCTGAGTTTAGAAGTGAACAGTGCTTGCAACATTAATTTAGGGTACTACCGTGCTAAACAATTGAATGGGCCGTAATGTGAGGCTTCGGAAAGCTGGATGGACTTACCGACGGACTGCTGCAGATGTTGGGCACAGTATTTCGGTAGTTCATCGCTGTTTTCAGCAGTGGTCTGCTGATCATTCCTTCACTCGTAGATGGAGATCGACGCATTGTGCCAGTGGTGGTGGAATACCGAACATCATCCAGGGACAAGACATGGGAACATGTTGTGCCTGCTGCGTTAGGAGGGACTACTGGGAACCGTCTGCAAACAGTACGATTCAGATCACATTTACCTCTGGTCAGGCTGACACGACGCCACGACACCGCCTGGCGTAGCTACCCAGGTGTGGTGAAAGGGTTGACTGCGGAGTGTAATGGCGCATTGGTAGTAAGCTCTGTGTGTATCCGAGTGATGGACGCACACGTGTATGGAGTAGGCGGCGATCAGCCTACCCCAGCGAGCACTCTTCCCAAGACTCACTGGTCCCATCTCAGACTTCTTGGTGTGGGCGATCATCAGTTACAGCTCGGGATCACATTTGTTGTTTCTGCAGAGTAAAATAACCAGTACCCCCTACACTGCACAAACTGCTACTACTGTTTCTGCCACAGGAGGGTGATGTGTTTTTTCAGCAGGACAATGCACGTCCATATACGGTTGTAACGTGATCCTCAAATGGTTCAAATGGCTCTGAGCACTATGGGACTCAACTGCTGAGGTCATTAGTCCCCTAGAACTTAGAACTAGTTAAACCTAACTAACCTAAGGACATCACAAACATCCATGCTCGAGGCAGGATTCGAACCTGCGACCGTAGCGGTCTTGCGGTTCCAGACTGCAGCGCCTTTAACCGCACGGCCACTTCGGCCGGCAAACAACGTGATCCTCGTGGTGTTCAACAACTGCCCTGGCCAGCAAGATCAGCAGGTCTCTCGTCAGTTTAATACGTGTGGGACATGATGAAGCGGCAACTTACTCTTTCTCCAGGGCCTGCAAGAACCATTTCCGAACAATAACAAAAGACACAAGATCTTCGTGACAATCTATCGCAATATGCCATTCGTCACCTTTATGATGATTTGCACGCTAGAATTCACACCTGTTTTGCCGCCAGAACGGCGCACACTGTGTACTGATGCGACTCACTGGCCATCCTTTCCTGCGACATGTGTGTTTCATGTGTTATAAATTTGTCATCATATATTCCTAAAGTGATGAACTAGCTGTCACGCCGCTTCTCAATAAAATGATCTTGGCTTTGAGGGTGTTGCATTTTTTTCCGGTAGTGTACATACAGGGTGTAGATGATAGCTGTTTACAATATATTACACTCTGCTCATTATAAGAATAAACGTGATGTAAGACCGCTGCTCGTGGTTGTGCGGTAGCGTTCTCGTTTCCCACGCCCGGGTTCCCGGGTTCGATTCCCGGCGGGGTCAGGGATTTTCTCTGCCTCGTGATGACTGGGTGTTGTGTGCTGTCCTTAGGTTAGTTAGGTTTAAGTAGTTCTAAGTTCTAGGGGACTGATGACCATACATTTTAAGTCCCGTAGTGCTCAGAGCCATTTGAACCATTTTTGAAACCTGATGTAAACATTATACCAAGTACTCTACCCCGTTTGCTTGAACCTCATTGGAATTCGTTTCACTTGGAGCGGAAGCCAAGTTGTTACCTGTCAAGTACGATGATAAGAATACGTTTTACGCTGTGTTACACGCACGTGGACTGAGCGATAATTTGCAGGACAACAGCTTTACCGGCGCATTAAACTTGGACAGCATCGGCCAACCAGCGGTCCAACTAGCCTGCAATGATGAGAGCAGTTGCAGTTCAGACGTAAAAAGAAGAAACAATATAGCTGCGAATGTCATTTAATTTTTAAAAATAATGAAATAATATTCGGCAAAACTCCAGCATTAGTGCGCGCTTCTTAGGTGACCAGACGGAAAGAATGAAATGCTCTCCTTCTAACTTGACATAGTATTATAATCACAAAGAAGACTGATGAAAAACACAGCGTAAATTTTCTGAGCTAGCCATGTGTGATGCAAAAGTACACTGCAGGGATTTCACCGTACTGTTGAATACTGAAGCCACTCAAGGTATTAATCACAGACAGTCGTTTGGTAATCTCTTAGCTCCTCCTTATCCGAATCCGTGAACACATTTCAGTTCTGGAACTGTCTCCTGCTACGATGACAGCGAGTCGATCAGCAACAGAATCCACGATGCTACCCAGGCGCTGCATTTTCTCATTTTATGACTTGCCATTCTATCTCCCGCAAACGTTCGGCAGTGGCATGAAAAACCTCCGTGCATTAGATCCAGTACGTCTGACAGCTTGAGTCTTGTTATTTCTCAGGCCAAATCCCTTAACTTGGCTCCAGATCAGTTCTGTTGGGTTCATATTGCAATGGTAGAGTGGCAAGTGTAAAAATACAGCATTTGTATGGTTTGCTCGATGCTGTGAAAATGATTGTTTTTCATGTTTCTACGACACATGTATGGTATAGAACAATGGACATAGTCCAAGTAAAGAGTATTTAGTCTTTCATTCTTGCCTTAAAAAGATAAATTGTTATGTTTTCTTAATTTAAGCAAACTTTGTTAACAGTCTTTCATAAAATATCGATAATTGAGAATTTATATTTGTAATGAAAACAGAAACTCTGGGTGCAGTATGTAATTAAAAACAAGAAGACATGCATTATTCATAAAAAGTGATGATGAATTTCACAGTTACGAGATCTTGGTAATTCAAACTGTAAATTGACTCTGACAAGACTTGAACCAGCGAAACGTGTACTGCAGTAAGCTACAAGGATATTACGCTACCCTTTCCGCTGTACATCGACTTGGGTTGATGTTGTAATTGCATCTAATACAGTCCCTCCGAAAACTTCAAAGCCAATTATCTACGGAAATTTATGACAAACATTAAGAACAACCTATTTCTCGGCACTTTTTAACCGTTTCCTAAACGCGTATTTCACTACGGAACAGGAAGCAGCCTCAGCTATTTTCATACTGCGTATTAACAGCATAACAGTGCACAGGCTGTGACTATACACGATTTTTGAAATAAAAAGTGCATAATCAAAGTGTAATTAAGAAAAACGTAATGACTGTCAATACATTTGAATATCTTGAAGTTTCATTTAACGTAACTTAGTAATAATATATCTAACACATTAGTAGGACCTACTTCTAGGAGTGCAACAACACCATTGTACGTGTGCTGCGGCTTCTGACCAATCGTCGCGTTTGTCTTTGTTTACATCAGGTTTATTCTTATGATGAACGGAGTATACAGTGGCGTGATCGAAGTCGAGGTGATGAATTTTATGTAGAATACTTGTGGTCTATCCATCCATGAAACAACCCCAACAACAAAATTCTTTTGACAGGAAGTGAGAGCGAGGATGTTAAGTTCAAACTCTATGGAGAAGTCAAAGACATTGTTAGTCATAATCCTACTTTAAAGTCAGCCTCACCAAGAAATTGAGGAGAGGATGGTTCTTCTGTCGTTCGTGTGGGAGGAGCATACATACGAGACCAATTGGGTTCGCACCCTGGGAGGAGACAGTACAGAAGGAGAAAGGACTATGATTTTCGTGGGAGAACGTGGTCACTTGTAGACTTGAGTGGAGGCGTGTCGTACAGCAGTCTTGCTTCCGATGCCCGATCAGTGAGCCACTGAGATCACTATTGCCACAGTAAACCACTTGCAGTCTGCAGACAAACTCTCCGCAAGTAGCAAAATCCTAACGTAATTGTTTCTCTGATTTCGATCAGCGGAATTTTGTGCGTTCTTCTCACCACAGTCAACATGATTAACTTAGAAGTAAATATCCTCGGAGTAGTGAAGAAACTTAAATCACTTAATAATAAAAGCAAGTCTTCTGGTCGAGACGGTATACTAATTAGGTTCCTTTCAGAATATGCTGATGCAATAGCACCTTACTTCAAAATCATACACAACCGTTCGCTCAACAAAACATCTGTCCACACAGTCTGGAAATTTGCACAGGTCACACCATTATTCAAGAAAGGTGGTAAGAGTAATCCACTAAATTACAGGCCCATATCAATAACGTCGATATGCAGCCGGATTCTGGAGCATATATTGTATTCGAACATTATGAATTACCTCGAAGGAAACGGCCTATTGTCACACAGTCAACATGGATGTAGAAAACATCGTTTTTGTGAAACAGAACTGACTATTTCCTCGCATGAAGTGTTGAGTGGTACTGACAAGGTGTTTCATATTGATTCCGTATTTCTGGATTTCCGGAAAGCTTTTGACACTGTACCTCACAAGCGTCTTGTAGTGAAATTGCATGCTTATGGAATATCGTCTCAGTTATGTGACTGGATTCGCAATTTCCTGTTAGAGAGGTCACAGTTCGTAGTAATTGACGGAAAGTCATCGAGTTAAACAAAAGTGATTTATGGCGTTTCCCAAGGTAACGTTATAGGCCATTTGCTGTTCCTTATCTATATAAACGATTTGGTAAACAATCTGAGCAGCCGTCAGCTTGTTTGCAGATGACGCTGTCGTTTAACGACTAATAAAGTCATCAGAAGATCAAAACAAATTGCAAAACGATTTAGAAAAGATATCTGCATGGTGCGAAAGTTGATAATTGACCATAAATAACGAAAAGTGTGAGATCGGTAATCTAAAGGCCGTAAATTCAACTGAATACCTGTGAATTACTATTACGAACAACTTAAATTGGAATGAACACGTAGAAAATGTTGTGCGGAAGGCTAACCAAAGACTGCGTTTTATTAGCAGGACACTTAGAAAATGTAACAGATCTACTAAGGAGACTGACTACACTACGTTTGTCCGTCCTCTTTTAGAGTACTGGTGCGCGATGTAGGATCCATACCAGATAGGATTGACGGAGCACATCGAAAATGTTGAAAGAAGGGCAGCACGTTTTGTATTATCGCGAAATAGGGGAGATAGTGTCACTGAAATGATACAGAATTTGGGATACTCCACGTACACATGATTTCCAGACATATACATTAGTATTTCTGCAGAAATGATTATCATTTGAACCAAGTCGGCCAGCGGGTTCAAGTTCAAAATCGACATCGCGGCGCAACACGACTTACAGGTAAAATGTGTCTCTGGCTCTCGTCGTCGCTGCCAACCGAAGATAATGGATCAGTGTGACTTGAGCAGACGTGCCGGTTGTCTCGCAAACGCATTCGTGAATCGTACCGTCAAATCAGTGGGTTTGAAAAGGGTGCGTTATTAGCATGAGAGAATGTGATGCATTCATCCGGGAATTTACTACTCGTGTGGGACGAAGTGTTTCGATTAATTTACTTATAATCAATTATTCAAAATGGCTCTGAGCACTATGGGACTTAACATCTATGGTCATCAGTCCCCTGGAACTTAGAACTACTTAAACCTAACTCACCTAAGGACATCACACAACACCCAGGCATCACGAGGCAGAGAAAATCCCTGACCCCGCCGGGAATCGAACTCGGGAACCCGGACGCGGGAAGCGAGAACGCTACCGCACCAATTATTCAAAACGACGTTCACAATCGCATTATTTATTTTGCAGCCAACCGATTTCAACCCGTGATGGGGTCATCTTCAGGGCAATTTACACCATTTGGTCGCTCGCTGGTAACCAACCGTGCACAGGCGGGGTGACGACTCCAGCGAGCGACCAAATGGTGTAAATTGCCCTGAAGATGACCCCATCGCAGGTTGAAACCGGTTGGCAGAAAAAATCAATAATGCGATTGTGACTGTGATTTTGAATAATTGAGTATGCAGAATGGTTTACGGAAGGACGTGGAACACGACGAGATGGGTCACTTGCAGCATCCAGACCACCTCTCGGGAAGATCGACATCTCATCAGAATGGTATTGCGGGCCAGATCAGCGTCCTCGTCGGTTATGGTGCAACAATGGAACAGCGTAACATATCGTACACTATTAGTGCTGACAGTTCGTCGCCGTATATTACAGCATGGGTTACGCACACATCGTCCACTTTTCCGCCTACCTTTGACGAATATGCAGAAACATGCTAGACGGCAATGGTGTATGGAACTATATCACTGGGGACAGGAATGGCACCAGATAGTGTTTTCTGACGAATCCAGTTTCTGTTTATTCGAAAATGATGGCCGCATTTTGGTTCGCTGCAGACAGGGGGAGCGGAATCACAGTGACTGAATTTGCGCAAGACCTACAGTACCAACCCAAGGTCTTAATGTGTGGGGTGCTATTGGATACAACCATAAATCACAGTTGGTGCGTATCCAGAGCACTGTCTGATCTATGTAAATGACATCCTGCGACCCACAGCAATACCCTTTCTGCACAACACTTCAGACGCGATTTTCCAGCAAGATGAGGCTCGACCACGTGTTTCTGCACAAACGAGTGCCTTCTTGATGTCACAGGCCTTTTGCCCTGGCCCGTCAGATCACCAGACTTGTTTCCAATCTAAAATATGTGGGATATGGTGAAATGACGGTCGAAGCGCTGTGACCCAGTGCCAACTACCGCAG
This sequence comes from Schistocerca piceifrons, assembly GCF_021461385.2. Taxonomy (NCBI): domain Eukaryota; kingdom Metazoa; phylum Arthropoda; class Insecta; order Orthoptera; family Acrididae; genus Schistocerca; species Schistocerca piceifrons. The sequence continues at coordinate 324,940,813 of NC_060140.1, forward strand.
GTGAACTTTGGAACCATATGAATGCAACATGGATGGGTATACCACACGACGCGATTCACGCCTTATACGTGTCGATGCCATTACTCATGGAACAAGTTATAGGGGCCATGCCTACTAGCCCACAGGACACATGCTGAACTGAGGTGACTGAAATACTAATCATTTCTGCAGGACATACTAATGTACGTGTCCTGTGAATATGAACGTCCTATCTCTAGCGTTCTTCAAAGGTTTTTTTTTTTTTTTTTTTTTTTTTTTTTTTACACAAGTGTATCAAACGAGGACCCGAGTTTGATTCCCGGTACTACGAAGGACTTTTCCTTGATCTGAGGACTGGTGCGGGTTGCACTCAGCCTCGTGAGGACAACCGGAGAGCCCCCCGACTGATTAGTAGCGGTTCCATGATCAAGAAACCCGCCAACGGCAGGGAGAGCGGTGTGCTGATCACTTACCCCTCCACACAGCATCCGATTGGCAGGGATGACACGGCGATCGCTCGAGCCTGAGTGGCCCGTCGAGGGTCACAATTCCTAACTACACTTTCTTAACTTTGATTCAAATGGATCTGAGAACTATGGGACTTAACATCTGAGGTCATCAGTCCCCTAGAACTTAGAACTACTTAAACGTAACTAACCTAAGGGCATCACACACATCCATGCCCGAGGCAGGATTCGAACCTGCGACCGTACCGGTCGCACGGTTCCAGACTGAAGCGCCTAGAACCGCTCGGCCACAACGGCCGGCTTTCTTAAGTTTATTGCGTGTATTAGAATACTATACGTCCTTAATACGTTGGCCAGTGAAAAACCCTTCCTGCATATCATTATTCAGACGGAGTATTCCTTGCTTCATTCGTATATTTATTTATTGATACACAGATCACCTTACGATGAAATAGGAATTGTCATGACAACGCAATGACAGACATTAGATCAAAGTACACATACACACACAATGTGTAAGCATGCTCTATGTGAATCGGACAGGTGATCTGCTGCGGCCTTGGTGATGGAACCATCTCGGCATTTGTCTGAAATTATTTAGGAAACAAGGAAAATCTAAATGCGTGTGGTCAGAGAGAGCAAATTCTATTCTGTCGAGTATGAGGCAACTGTCTTATCAGCTGCACTGCCTCGTTGGGTTGGTCGCTACTGAGCGAGGGTCTTTGATTTACATACAGTTTGCTCCAGACAACATATAATATGAAACATAGCTTTGCTCTTCACTGCTGCTCGCTCTAAGGACACCTGCTGGTGCTCCATTCTCTTCAGAAATCTGATTCCAGGCCTGTAAACATTCAACGATGACTCATCCCTAAAAACGGACTCAGAATGATGAGCGGAGTTTTGAACTGGGAAGAATGACAAAACCTTACTATCATCCTATTTACACCTTTACACATGATTTTAATATAAAAGCATTACATCGTGACCATGTAATGTAATGAAACGGCGTGTTGTGTTTATCCCCTTTCATAATTATTATTCAGAGATATCTAAGTAATCTGAAATTTTGTAGTATGTATTACTTATGAAGAGTGTTTTACCTTCCTTTTGAGAAAGATATATTTCAGTAATCTTTTTCATTTCCTTGGGCAGTTTACGATGCAATTTTATTCCCTGATATAAAATGCTGTATTGTGTTTTACTTTGTTTTTCCCTAGCAAAGGTAGATCCAAAGTGGTTCTTGTTTCATGATTAAGTATAGGATTATTAGTGAAATAATAATGTATTCCTGATACTCACAATAGACTGGTAGACGTACTCACTTGGTGCAGTAACGACATCCATTTCTTTAAACAGTCCTTATAATGAAACCGACTACTACTTCTAGCTGTTATTTTTACGCCTCTTTTCTGCAGTTGAAAAACTGTCCACGTTTCGCGCCATCGATACCCAGTAGAGAATTCCATAGCTAAGATCTGAATGTACATAGGAGTAGTATGTCAACACAACACCCTGGCCGATACAAACTGAAGACAAAACCTAACAGTATAATATGCAGATGACATTCTTTTTTGCCATTATCTATGTGTGTTCATTTTAGGTTATTTGAGAACAAATATGCATCCCTCAAAGCTTGTATTTGATACACAATCTGTAGATTTATCGTCTGTGCTTAATGTGACATTTTCCCTTTTCATGCCGAAGTGTTTACTGTCAGCTTTCCTTATGCCCAATGCTAATTCATTAAATACACTCCTGGAAATTGAAATAAGAACACCGTGAATTCATTGTCCCAGGAAGGGGAAACTTTATTGACACATTCCTGTGGTCAGATACATCACATGATCACACTGACAGAACCACAGGCACATAGACACAGGCAACAGAGCATGCACAATGTCGGCACTAGTACAGTGTATATCCACCTTTCGCAGCAATGCAGGCTGCTATTCTCCCATGGAGACGATCGTAGAGATGCTGGATGTAGTCCTGTGGAACGGCTTGCCATGCCATTTCCACCTGGCGCCTCAGTTGGACCAGCGTTCGTGCTGGACGTGCAGACCGCGTGAGACGACGCTTCATCCAGTCCCAAACATGCTCAATGGGGGACAGATCCGGAGATCTTGCTGGCCAGGGTAGTTGACTTACACCTTCTAGAGCACGTTGGGTGGCACGGGATACATGCGGACGTGCATTGTCCTGTTGGAACAGCAAGTTCCCTTGCCGGTCTAGGAATGGTAGAACGATGGGTTCGATGACGGTTTGGATGTACCGTGCACTATTCAGTGTCCTCTCGACGATCACCAGTGGTGTACGGCCAGTGTAGGAGATCGCTCCCCACACCATGATGCCGGGTGTTGGCCCTGTGTGCCTCGGTCGTATGCAGTCCTGATTGTGGCGCTCACCTGCACGGCGCCAAACACGCATACGACCATCATTGGCACCAAGGCAGAAGCGACTCTCATCGCTGAAGACGACACGTCTCCATTCGTCCCTCCATTCACGCCTGTCGCGACACCACTGGAGGCGGGCTGCACGATGTTGGGGCGTGAGCGGAAGACGGCCTAACGGTGTGCGGGACCGTAGCCCAGCTGCATGGAGACGGTTGCGAATGGTCCTCGCCGATAACCCAGGAGCAACAGTGTCCCTAATTTGCTGGGAAGTGGCGGTGCGGTCCCCTACGGCACTGCGTAGGATCCTACGGTCTTGGCGTGCATCCGTGCGTCGCTGCGATGCGGTCCCAGGTCGACGGGCACGTGCACCTTCCGCCGACCACTGGCGACAACATCGATGTACTGTGGAGACATCAAGCCCCACGTGTTGAGCAATTCGGCGGTACGTCCACCCGGCCTCCCGCATGCCCACTATACGCCCTCGCTCAAAGTCCGTCAACTGCACATACGGTTCACGTCCACGCTGTCGCGGCATGCTACCAGTGTTAAAGAGTGCGATGGAGCTCCGTATGTCACGGCAAACTGGCTGACACTGACGGCGGCGGTGCACAAATGCTGCGCAGCTAGCGCCATTCGACGGCCAACACCGGGGTTCCTGGTGTGTCCGCTGTGCCGTGCGTGTGATCATTGCTTGTACAGCCCTCTCGCAGTGTCCGGAGCAAGTATGGTGGGTCTGACACACCGGTGTCAATGTGTTCTTTTTTCCATTTCCAGGAGTGTATTTCCAGTCATAAACATTCTTGAGGATTTCTTTAATAGAAGCTCTGTTGTTTTACGAATGGCTATAATGTTGCTGTCATCAGCGAAGAGAACTTTTATTCCATTCCTGTTACTGTCTGTTAACTCACTACTAGATATTAAGAAGAGAAATGGATCCAATACACTACCCCTAGCAACACCTAAGCTTATAGATTTCGTGTCTAACATTTGTTTTAGCATAATTACCGGCAGACGTGTAAACTATCTCTACCAAATGCGCCCAGTTTTCTGGGTGAGACTGGAACCACTCGTTTGCTGCTACTCTTACACCTAGTGCTTGTTGCTCTTTTAGTGGTATTTTATGGTCTGTCAGAACCCTCGGATTAGTCCAAAAAATTGCTTGTTGCGCCTACGCCGTGGCAACGGATCAAATTTGGTGATATTTTGTATTTGCCCCACTTGACTTTTAATCGTATGGCCAGTACGAGGGCCAACAAAACCGCCTTAGTGTTACTAGTGTCCGCGTGGGATGACAAAAATCTCAGCGGTTGAGCGCCGCTATGTGAACGTATCCTCTTAACGATTGCTGATGGCTGCTCTGAGTGCCTGTTACGACCTAGGCCTTCAAAGTCGCCGGCCTGGCCGGTCCTACAAAGCTGTTAGCGCCACCACCTAACTCCTACGAAATGCACTATCAATTTTAGATGAAAAATAACAACTATAAAATAGCACTGCTGCTGAACTTATAGTTTGGGAAATAGTAGGCTAACGGTCTCACCTCACACTCTAGCTACATAACCTGTGGCGTAGACACACAGTCTAGGACAGATACAACAAAGACAAGTAGAGCGAGCTCCACTCCTTTAAATTGAACCACTGCCAATCAGAAATTACTTGGTGTTCTGTCTAATTTTACTTTGCAAAATATGAGGCGCATTTTTATAAAACTGCAAATACCATGCCACTACAGATGAAGGTCATAGGCAGGTTTGAGTCAAATACCAACGTTTTGCGTCGAAGTGGCGGACAGTTATACCAGTTTTATTGTAATGCGCAGTGTGTTTACTTAAACACAACACTTTAAAAAATATTTTGTGGTCATAAGAAATTTTGAATGAAAAAATAATATTACGTACAAACGAAATTAATAATGAGTGTTTTCATGAAAAATCTCACTGTTTCTTGGTTTTAGAGTTAGCTGGTACTTGGTAGCATGACGATTAGGATGTGTTGATATATGATCCAATGTGTTTTATATGATTGTGAAATGGCCAAGGCTGGCGATATTGCAAAGTTATTTCATCATCATGGACGAGGTCGTAAGACTTAAAAATTTTTAATCACACAGCCACAGAAAGTTTTATTTTTTTATGAATGTGTCTTGGACACTGAAAAACATTGCCAATATTCATTCCCTGTACTGTAAGATCACAAAGGAAAACATATAAGACAAGGGTGAGTATAGCTTAATCTTCTATCCCAACCGAAGATAAAGTTGCGATTCAATATGTCTCCAGCAAAATGTATTTCCGTCAGATCAGTATTTTTATTATTCGTGTCCAGCTGGCTAATTTTGCAGGCCGACTGCAATTAAGGGCCATAAAACACTGATCTCAGTAAAACATTGTGAGAGTACCATTGGTAGCCACTGAAAGTCTAAATGGATTATCAGATTTGTTATTTTTCATATTTTGAGGAAGTGTACGAGGTCTGTTCAAAAAATTCCGGAACATTCGTAATTTTGCGACAATGGTGTGTTGGAGCGAAATGCCGCTGGCATCACTGCACACGTCTGTGTTTAATGTATAACTACCCGAAGTTGAACTGTGTATGTCTGTTAGTTATTGTTCAGTGCTGTATTGCGTAGAACGTTGTGTCGCACTATTTACGAATTTCGAGATGGCACAGTTACAGGAGCAACGCGTCTGCATTAAATTTTGCGTGGAACTCAAGAAAACAGAGATACACTAAAAGATGCAGGAAGCCTACGGTGATGACTGCTTAAGCCGTACTCGGTGTTACAAATGATTGACACTCTTTAAAAATGGTCGGACAGAAGACGAACCTCCTTCATGACGTCCTTGGACGTCTACCGACGAAACTGGTGTCAATAACGTCAACAAAACTATGCATGTCAATCAAAAACTGACTGTCCGAGAGACTGCAGAAGAATGTAACATTTTAGTTGGACCTTGTCACGAAATCCTGACGCAGCATCTTGGCATCGTGGTGCTGCCAAGTTCGTTCCATGGCTCAAGAGTGAAGACCAGAATGATGTCGATACCAAGGTACAAGCTTCAAAATGGGTCGGTAAAGGTTTTCTATGATCAAAGAAAGCCTGTCAGGTCAGGTCAAAGCCATGCTGGTAGTTTCCTTTGACTTTGAAGGATTAGTTCATGATGAATTCGTGCCACAGGTACAAATTCTTAATCAGTGGTACTATTGGGAAGTGTTGCGACCATGTGAGAAAAAGTTATAAGGAAACTGCCTGAAATATTACAAGACAACTCGTGGCCCCTGCAGGACGATAACGCACCCGCAAGTTCAGCCCTGTTGGTACGTGGCTATTGCACAAGAACCGAAATTACTTTGGAGCCTCATCAGGCGTATTTTCCAAACCTGGCCCCTGCTGACATTTTTTTTTAATTCCAAAGTTGAAAACCCCGTTGACAGGACGAATATTTACAACGGTGAACAACATAAAAGAAAATTCGCAGACGGCGCTTCGTGCGAGCCAGCGAGAGGCGTAGCAAGACTGATTCCGGAAGTGGAAATGGCGTTGGGAGCGGTGTATGTTTTGTGGAGGAGAGTATTTCGAAGGAGACCTTGCATAATAAGTAAAAGCTAAGCGCAGAAATATTTTGTGAACAAAGTTACCGAAGTTCTTGAACAGATTCGTATATTGGTACAGTAATAATAGGACTTGTTAGAAAGTCCGTTGCACACTGAAGCGCCAAAGAAACTGATGTAGGCAGGCGTATTCAAATCAGAGGTATGTAAACCGGCAGAATAAGACGCTGCGCTCGGCAACTCCTATGTAAGACAACAAGTGTCTGGCGCAGTTGTCAGATCGGTTACTGTTGCTACAATGGCAGGCTATCAAGATTTAAATGTTTGAACGTGGTGTTGAAGTCGGCGTACAAGGGATGGGACACAGCATCTCCGAGATAGCGATGAAGTGGGGATTTTCCCATACAACCATTTGACGAGTATACCGTGAATATCAGGAATCCGTAAAACATCAAATCTTTGACATCGCTCCGACCGGAGTAAGATCCTGCAAGACCGGGACCAACGACGACTGAAGAGCATCGTTCGACGTAACAGAAGTGCAACCCTTCCGCAAATTGCTGCAGACTTCAATGCTGGGCCATCAGCAAATGTAAGCGTATGAACTACACAACGAAACATCATCGATATGGGCTTTCTGAGCCGGAGGCACACTCGTGTGCCCTCGATCACTGCACGACACAAAGCTTTCGCCTCGCCTGGGCCCGTCAGCACCGACATTGGACTGTTGATGACTGGACACATGTTGTCTGTTCGGACGCGTCTCGCTTCAAATTGTACCGAGCAAAAGGACTGGAGGGAATGGAGACAACCTCATGAATCCATGGATCCCGCATGTCTGCAGGGGACTATTCAGGCTGGTAGAGGCGATGTAGTGGTATGGGGCATGTACAGTTGGAGTCCCCTGATACGTCTAGTTACGACTGTGACTGACGACACGAACATAAGCATCCTCTCTGATCACCTGCATGACCGAGCGGTTCTAGGCGCTTCAGTCTGGAACCGCGAGACGGCTACGGTCGCAGGTTCGAATCCTGCCTCGGACATGGGTGTGTGATGTCCTTAGGTTAGTTAGGTTTAAGTAGTTTTAAGTTCTAGGGGACGGATGACCTCAGGTGTTAAGTCCCATAGTGCTCAGAGCAATTTGATCACCTGCATCCACTCATGTCCATTGTGCATTTTGATGGACTTGAGCGATTGCAGCAGGACAATGCGACACCCCACACATCCAGAATTGCTACAGAGTGGCTCCAGGAACACTCTATTAAGTTTAAACCCTTCTGTTGGTCTACTAGCTATTCAGACATGAACATTATTGAGAACATCTGGGATGCCTTGCAACGTGCTCTTCAGAAGAAATCTCGACCCCCTGGAACCCTTAGGGGTTTATGGACACCCCTGCAGGATTCATGGTCCCTCCAGCACTACTTCAGACATTATTCGAGTCCATGCCACGTCGTGCTGCAGCACTTCCGCGTGCTCGCGGGGGCCCTAAACGACATTAGGTAGGTGTACCTTTTTCTTTGACTTTTCAGTGTATAACTGCCTGGATAAAACAATTAAAAGGCCGGAGGAAGATTAAGGTATACCACTTGCTTTACGTCCATTCCTAGGAAAATCCTGCAGTGTTGAATCTCCGATTTGAAAAGAGCATCACTTACATCGTTCATCGATGCTCGTCGAAACTGGTTTGATGTTCAACATGTCGATTTCTGCATTGTTCGTGCACACTCTCAAGAGCTCAGAAAGTGTGGTATTTCCCGCAGAGCTGAAACGAATGAGTTATGGTTAGACCAGTCCCGACAGCACTCAGATGCATAGCGAAGAGCTGTCTTAAGCGCGGAACTGAACCACTTTGATGGACATCACCTTATTACGAAACGTATTTACGATAAATGCTGGCACACTCTTTGGCGAGTATCGCGCTAATTAATCGTGGCGGCCTAACGACTTGCAGCCGTGCGCGGTATCTGCATAGGCGGCGTGGCGGCTCGTGACCGCTTAATACCGAGCGGCCCTGATCAACTGGATCGCGGCGCTCCGTTATGCGCTGCAGCTGCATGCCGCACCACAGCCGCCGTGCCGTGCCGCGCCGTCGCAATACCCGAGGGGCCTCCGGAGGGAGCCCGGCTCGAGCCCCGCTCGCACCTCGTACTACTGTGACTGACACCTTCTCACAAGTCTTCCCTTGCTGTAATGCTGACTTATGTTTTTCTACGCAGAAGCGGAAATCAGTATAAGGGCATGGATATTTGTAGGAAAATTAACATAGTTGATTAGAGTTGTTGTGTGCAGTGTTCAAGGTGGGCAGGAAAGGTATCATTAAATGGCTGTTAGGTTTTTAATATTGATGGAATAATACTGGCTACTACTACTACAAAAAAAAAAGAACATAGAGGAGGACAGTGAATTTTCATGCCGCTTTATACCAACGATGTCCCTGAGAGGCGGTACACTCAACACAAACAAGGATGACCGATGGCCTTGCAGCTAGAGAGCGCGTACAGATTGCTTCACGCTATAAGGTGTGGAATTAGATTGTCCTTGTGCATAGATGATGGCGTATTGTGAAGGGAAGGAATGCCACAATTCATCCGAAGACTAGAAAGAATTGTCACACGGAGTTAATGTCAAAAGGTTCGTTAAAGGGTGCAGAAAAAACAGGTCGTCCCTCCACGTCTCGTGTCCTGATAATGTGGTGTTTCTGCAGAACAGGTGTAATTTTTTTTTTTTTTTTTTTTTTTCGGGCCATCAGTCTTCTGAGTGGTTTGATGCGACCCACCACGAATTCCTCTCCTGTGCTAACCTCTTCATCTCAGAGTACCACTTGCAACCTATGATCTCAATTATTTGCTGGATATATTCCAGTCTTTGTCTTCCTCCACAGTTTTTACCCTCTACAGCTCCCTCTAGTACAATGGAAGTCATTCCCTCACATCTTAACAGAAGTCGTATCATCCTGTCCCTTCTCCTTGTCAGTGTTTTCCACATATTCCTTTCCTCTCCGATTCTGCGCAGAACCTCCTCTTCCCATACCTTCTCACTTCTCACTCCACCTAATTTTCAACATTCTTCTGTAACACCACATCTCAGATGATTCGATTCTCTTCTGTTTCGGTTTTGACACAGTGTTTCACTATCATACAATGCTCTACTCCCGATGTACATTCTTAGAAATTTCTTCCTCAAATTAAGGTCTATGTTTGATACTAGTAGACTTCTCTTGGCCGTTACCACCCACAGCACTGACGTCGGCATGGCGCCACGTCCTTGTCGGTACCTTCCAAAAACTCACTAACTTTCTTCCTGTGCGTCTCGCAGTGGTCCACGCTGTAATGGTGGCTGTTCAGGCGTTTGTCAGATGGTCACATTAATGTGACTGAACAGTGAATTATCCGCGAATACTGTACATAACGCGTCCACACTCTTGTAACATCACTGAGTGGCGACGTGTGCACACCGGCTAACTGCCCATCGCAAAGAGTGTTCTTCCTCTGCGACGCTTTTCTGCGTCTTTTGGTACAAGGGAACGGTGGTATCCGGCAGGTCGTCACAGAATAATTGCATTTCGCTCGACCTTTTTCTCTCATTTATCTTTCTATTGTCGCACGAGATTTGCCATTTCTTCCAGCGGCTTGGAGGTCAGTAAGACTAGCCAGGAAGTGAAAGAAGAAGTAAACGAATGCACAGAAACTAAATATACTTATGAATTATGTCTCCTCAGATGATGCAAATTCTCGTGGACTTTCTCAACTGTCACTCGTCTTAAATACCGAGAGAACTTTGTACAGAGTGAACCGACAAAATATCGTAGTTTGTCCACCAAAAATGTAAATGAGATGTGGTATTGTTGACCGAGACATCCCACGGGGTGGGTTCAGCCGCCCATCGGAAAGAGTGTTCTTCCTCTGCGACGCTTTTCTGCGTCTTTTGGTACAAGGGAACGGTGGTATCCGGCAGGTCGTCACAGAATAATTGCATTTCGCTTGACCTTTTTCTCTCATTTATCTTTCTATTGGAATTGTACTGAAAAAACCTGCACCGCGTTTCCTCTTGGGAAACAAACTTGTATTCGTCGCTTATGGTACAGTCTGTTTGCAACAGTAATACCCACTCTACTCTTCGCCCACAAGTTTGGAATCAGCAGTGTTTATATCTGTCTGGGGCTTGTTTATTCGACATTGTTAGTTGTACGTTAACTATGATACGAAGGAATATGGATAGGTTTAGTGATGAAGATCGGTCTATGCGCAATATCACTACGCTGATCTGTTCCCGTAGTGATGACAACCGCATTACAGACGTCTTGCATCTCTCCGGGTGTTGCTGTATTGCTCTGCGGTTTGGTGCAACCATTCTGGTGACCGCATATTGCAGTCAAGTTGCAAAGGTATTTCACAGAAACAAGGGCAGCTGGGGTAAGAAACCGAACAAATCTTAATTATACACTGAGGTGAGAAAAGTCAAGGGGTACCCCCCGATTGCGTGTCGGACTTCCTTTTAGTCGACACAGTGCAGCAATTCTAAGTGGCATGCATTCAACAATTCATTGGAAGACCCATGCAAAAATATTAAGTATGCTGCCTCTACAGCCGCCCAAAATTGCGTAAGTGTTGCCGGTGCCAGATTTTGTGCACGAACTGACATCTCGATTATGTCCCATAAATGTTCGATGGGTTACATGTCGGGTGATCTGGGTGACCAAAATTATTCGCTCGAGCTTAGCAAAATATTCTTCAAACCAATTGCAAGCATCTGTGGTCCGGTGACATGGCGCATTGTCAAAAATAAAAATTCCATCGTCGTTTGGGAACAGGAAGCCCATGAATGGTTGAAAATGGTCTCCAGAAGCCGAATGTAACCGTTTACAGTCAATTACCCGTTCCATTGGTGCTCTGGACCGGAGCACCCATTCCATTCCATGCAAACACAGCCAACAGCATTATGGAGCCACCACCAGCTTGCCCAGTGCCTTGTTCACAACTTGGGTCCACGGCTTCGTGGGGTCTGTGCCACACCCGAACCCTACCATAAGCACTTACCAACTGAAAGCGGGAATCATCTGGCCAAGCCACGGTTTTACAGTCGTCTAGGGTCTAACCGATATGGTCGCGAGCCCAGGAGACGCGCTGCAGACGATGTCGTTCAAGAATGGTTCAAATGGCCCTGAGCACTATGGGACTCAACTTCTGAGGTCATCAGTCCCATAGAACTTAGAACTACTTAAACCTTACTAACCTAAGGACATCACACACATCAATGCCCGAGGCAGGATTCGAACCTGCGACCGTTGCGGTCTCGCGGATCCAGACTGTAGCGCCTAGAACCACACGGCCACTCCGGCCGGCGGCGATGTCGTGTTGTCAGCAAAGGTACTCCCGTCGGTCGTCCGCTGCCATATCCCATAACGCTAAATTTCGCCACATTGCCCTCTCGGACACGTTTGTCGTACGTGGCACATAGATTTCTGCGGTTATAACATGCGATGTTTCTTGTCTGTAAGCATTGACAACTCCCCGCAAACGTCGCTGCTCTCGGTCGTTAAGTGAAGGCCGTTGACTACTGCGTTGTCTGTGGCGAGAGGTACCGCTTGAAATTTGTTGTTCTCGGCACGCTCTCGACACTGCTGATGTCGGGATAATGCCCCATGTGTCCAGCACCATCTACACCTCGCCTTGGAAGTTTGTTAATTCCCGTCGTGCGGTCGTAGCTGCGTCGGAAAACCTTTTCACGTGGATCACTTGAGTACAAATGACAGCTTTGCCAACGCACTGCCCTTTAATTTCTTGTGTAAGAGATACTACAGTTATCTGTATGTGTACCTTTGTCACCTCAATGTATTATCACTGAGTAACTAACCATCAGAGACCAAGGGTGCATCACACCAAACTACTCAGAAAATATCCCTGAAAAATCTCCGAAATTTTGTCGGTGGTGCTGATGTTGACCTGTACATTGGCAAAGGCCTTACAGTCAAATACTTCCGTTTGAGCTTGTTGTCAGAATAAAACTTACCGCAACCTAGTGTCATTTATTTAATTTGGTCTTATTTCTTTCTTCTTTCAAGTTCTACATCGTGTCTTTCTGAATCTTTGTGTTCTTCGTTTTATTTTATGCGCCAACTATTGTAGTACATTGAACTGACCATTCGCCTTGTTTACTACTTCAGCTTTTCTGTCACCTCTCGTTCTTTTATTTTAAATCCTCCGTATTTTTTATACGAAAGTACCTTTTCCATACGGCTTATTTCGTAAATAAGAAATATACCTAATCCAGCTTTCTTCATCCCTCCTTACCCAGTGAACCGGATTTCTTCAACCAGATATTCTCTCACCTTTGATATTTGATCTCACCTACTGTTTTGACTCTATCGGCCTTTGACATCATGTTATTTATTCCATGACAGCGAACGTGCGTCCCACCACCCGAAACTTTCATTTGGAGATTTTTTTTCCATCTATTTCTTTTTCTCCTCGCAGTATCTCTTCAAGCCTCCTTTACAATAACACTGTTCCTCAACATGTTTCCCGTACCTTAGGCCATTACGTAACATCATTAGATATTTTCAATTCCTTATTTAAATTTTCTGACATTGGTTTTGCCTGTATGCTCCCTGTATGTCCCTCAGTGTGTATTCATGTTTCATTCTAAGTAGAATTTCCTTAGTCGTTCATATATTCTAACTACTATTTACAAAATAAAATGTTCTGTAAAATAAGAAATAAAGGAAACAGGTGGCAGCTTCACACAACACAATATGACTCATGTAGCTTATTGTTCGCGAGTTTCTTTCTAAATTTTATTTCATGTAGGCCAACTCCCCAACTGTTGAATTTAAGTACAGTGAAGAAAACGAAGAACTAGTAACCTGATAAGAATTCCATTTTTTTTTTTTTTTTTTTTTTTTTGCGCTTCACAGAGCATTTAGTATCCCATGTCTTATTCTCGGCTGATTTTAGTTTTTAAATAATTTCGCAAATCTCTCAGAGGTAGTAAAGGATTTTGAAATGGTTGTTTCATCAACAAAAGTAAAACAGTCTTGTTGACTAGTGGAATTTAGTCAGGTGATACTCAAGAAATGAAATTGCCAATGAGACTCTGAAAACAACAAACGAATTTTGCTATTTGAGGAGCGAAACGATGACAATAGAAGTAAAGCGCATAGGAACGTAGACTTGTAGCAGCAAGAAAAGCTTCTCTGAAAAAGAGGAAGATTTTTCTGAAAGTATTTGTCTGGAATGTGCATTTTATGGAAATAAAACGTGGTCGACAAACATTACAGACAAAAATAAAAGCTTTTGAAACACAGCGCTAAAGAAGAAAGCTGAAGATTGGGGGGGTTGCACCGCATTTCTAATGCGGAGGGGCTGAATCGACAAATGTGTGGTAGAATATGACCAAAAAAAAGGGATCGATTGGACACAGCCTGAGGCCATAAGGAATAGTTTGGTGGAGCAAGGAAGTAAGGTATGACGGGGGCCCGGGGCGGGGGGGGGGGGGGGGGGGGTGTTAGGCAACGGTGCCGTTGTAGTGTGGGGTGGACGTAAGTTGCAATAATTAAGCGTAAATGTCGAGGCCTACATGGGTGCACTGGCTTAGAGGACTGCATCTAACCAGTCTGCAGACTGAAGACCACCAGTGAAACAGTGATTACCAAAGTGGACCCGCATTCGGTAGGACGACCGTCATCCTTATTTAGGTTCTCCGTGATTTCCGTAAGTCGCTTCAGGTGAAGGCCGCATTGGTACCTTTGAAAGGTCTCGGGCGATTTCCTTCCCCATCCTTCCCTAATCCGAGTTACTGCTCTGTCTCTAATAAGCTTGTTGTCTACGGGACGTTAAACACTAATCTTTTCCCTCCTCCTCCTCCTCCTCCTCCTCCTGAAGACGACTAAAACAAGCACAAATTGATTTTGATGTTCGAAACAGGAAACAGCCGTATACCAAAAAAGACTTTTGTAAGTTGTGAAATGACCTGAGGCTTCAACACATGACATAATACATCAGAATATAAAACGATGGTGGAGTACAATATTCTTTTCTCCTTTGCAGTAGGACAAGAATGACTTCCTGTACTTTACTATATACCTTAGGCGTCACATTTCACGTGTCCGAGCAGTGACAAACTTTTCAATGTAGCCAGCTCGGTTTTTTCGTAGCAATACTTAAACGAATGTGATGAAATGTATTTCGCTCCTTGCCAGGAACTTAATATCATATCGAAATTTTTAGCTGGATCTACACCCGAAATTTCAGTCAATATTCATCACGGTTTTATGTCATGTCGCGCTGTTTAACAGTGAATTTGCTCATCCTTTATTGCCACTGTGACAAGAGTACTGGCAGTTAAGTGGTGAAAGGTGTTCTAGAGAACGAGAACACGTTTGTGAAGGAGAGCTGCAGTAGTAGTTAGCGTCGATCTGCGTCCTTGTGGCACGTAGCATAAACATTCCAGACCAAGTTAGTGTACAAATGATGCACTTATATGAAGTAAAATACTTTGCAAATAACATGAGGTGAATGAACGCTGTGCAACATTGATACACAGAATTACAACTCTTCACTGTTTTCGGTATTAAACAAAATGAATTGCAGGCAGATTAAAAATATGAAAAACTAAGCTGCGACCGTTAGACTCACCTTTAGATTGTGTAAATGAAAAGTAATTCCCATGTGAAGAGGATATTGGTTTCGACTGCCCAACGTACGAAGGATGCAAATATTGGTTTCGACTGTCCAACGTAGGAAGGACACAATTCAGTGCAACGTGGGTAATGAGGGAGAAAGACAAATAATGGAGGTATATTGTAACTATACTTTCATTGTCGATTAGTTCTGACGGATTTTTTTCAATCGAAATGTAAGCCATTAGATACTGCGCGCCCTGTGATGCTTTATCCTAGTGGAATAGCATTTTTACCAACAAATACATGAAACAGAATTGTAATAGGAACCAAAAAATGTTAATTTCAATCGATTAGTTGTTGTGGTTTCACATGCAAGTTTGGACTCTCCAAGCCGTTTCATCTCAACATATTTACTGCAACTTACATCCAATTGAAATTGGTTGTAATGGTCAAACCCATTCTCTCTACAATTTTTATCCTCCACACGCTCCCCCATAAAAAATTAGTTATTTCTTGGTATTTTAGAGTGTGACCTATCAACCGATTTCGTCTTTTAGTCAGGATTTGTCTTATATTTCCTTTCTTCCCAGTTGGTTTCAGTAGCTCTTTATTAGTTATTTCTACTCACCTAATTTTCAGCATTTTGTAGTACTACATCTCAAAAGCTTCTTGTCTAAACTGCTTGTCGTCCTCATTTCAGTTCTATATATGGCTACATTCCAGAAAAAAAACTTTCAGAGAATATTGCATCGTTTCATTAATATTACATGTTCAAATATTATTCTTCAGATACAGTTTTCTTGGTATTATCACTTTAAATTTTATATCCTCCCTATACGGTCATCATCACTTACGTTGCTGCTCAAATAACAGTTTTCTTTTTAGTTTCCCAATCTTATTCACTCAGCATCGTCTGAGTTAAAGACACTACACGTTCCGTTCAGCTGGTATTTCAAGTCGTCGTCTCTGATAGAATTACAGTGTCATCTGAAAACCTAAAAATTTTCATATAGTCTCCCCGAACTTTAATTTTCTTTCTAAATTTACAAGTTGTGCACAATCAATCGCTCTCTACGTTTTATTCTTGGTATCTTCAGAACTGTAAGGAGAATATTTTAGCCAACATTGTCAAAACCTTTCCGTAAATACACAAATGCCACAAACGTAAGTTATCCTCTCTTCAGATTATCTTCTAATATAACTAGTAGCGTCAGTATAGCCTCATGTGTTCCTGCATTTCTCCGGAACATAAACTGACCTTTCTGCAAATGCTTCCATTCTTCTGTAAATGATTTCTGTTAGTAGCTTGTAATTATTAATATATTACTCACTTCCTGATGTCAATCGAAACTAGTAGTCCTAATGTTAGGGCCGTATGAGCTAAATGTTTCGCCAGTTCGAATGCATTAGGTAAAAGGTATGGCAGCATTGCTAGGAGCCCAATATACCTATTAGGCATTCGGCTGTCAAATAGAAGATATACCTTGCAAAAGGTGGGGTTGAAGAGTTTATTTTTTCAAACCGAGTTTTGCCAACAAAATTTCGCTTGAGAAAACTTTCTGCAGTCAGAAAACTTGGAAAATTTCGGTCCTTTTTCAGTTTTTTCAAAATATCTCAGTTTTTTGCTCCTGTTGCTTTAACGTCTATTTTCTTTTTTAAAGAGCACAAAATTCTCTACAAAGTTGATTGTTGCCATTTTTTTCTACTCCCAATATCTAAGGCGCTACAGCACCTCTAAAAATACCAATTTTTCAAATTTTGAGCATAGTGGTAAAATACCTTATTTTTGAACACTATTTTTTCACTTTCTGTTTGTGTAGTATAAATACATTATACATCATGTTATATGTTGGAATTTACCACCTCACTTTCAGGTATTCAATTTCTCTGTATGCAACATGAGGATTGCACATCCATGCCCGAGGCAGGATTCGAACCTGCGACCGTAGCGGTCGCGCGGTTCCAGACTGTAGTTTTCTAATCCCCTTTTTCGTGATGAGTTGTGTTATTAGGATTCTTTGAATAAATTTTAGCTTGGCAAAGAAAGGAGCCCTTTTCTTTTCTTTTGGGCTATAGAGGGAAAGGTGGCCCTGCAGGTATAAAGAATGTTTAGTTACCTTATACAATACATCCATCTCACCGATTTCTTGATACGTTGCAGAGTCGAGATGTAACATGCGTCTCTAAGAAATGCGCGACACCACCATCTGGCACTTCGTTCTTCGTCTTTCACTCTGATTGTTCCCTTCTGGTTCTTGTAGATATTGTATACCACCCGTCTCGCCCTATAGCTTACACCTATTTTTCTAAGGATTTCGAACATCTTGAACCATCTGACATTGTCTAACGCTTTTTCCAGGTTAACAAATCCTATGAACCTGCCCTTATTTTTCTTTAGTCTTGCTTTCACTATCAACCGCGACTTCAGAACGGCCTGTCCTCTGCCTCTATCTTTCCTAAAGCCAAACTGATCGCCATCTAACACATCTTCAGTTTTTTTCCATTTTTTGTGTATTATTCTGTCAGCAACTGCGATAGACCAGCTGTCAAGCTGATTGTGCGATAACTGTCGCAATTATCGCCTCTTGCAATCTTCGGAATTGTGTGGACGGCGTTTCTCCGAAAGTGTGATGGTAGTCGTCAGATACACATTCTTCACACCATCGTCAGTAGTTGTTTTGTTGCCAGTTCTCCCAGTGATTTTAGAAATTCCGATGAAATGATGCCTATCCCTTCTGCCTTGTTCGATCTTAAGTCTTCCAAAGCTCTTTTAATTATGATTCTAATACTGGACCCCTGTCACCTCCCTTTCGACTCCCGTTCTTTCTTCTTTCCCGTTATCGGGCAATTCATTCCACTCACAGACGACCTGAGTGTACTCTTTACATCTATCCGTTCTCTCCGCTGCATTTAACAGTGGAATTCCCATTGCACTCTTAATGTTATCGCCCTTTCTCTTAATTTCACCGAACATTCTTTTTTCTTTTGTAAGTGCTGTGTCGATTCTTCCGACAATCATTTCTTTTTCGAATTCTTCACGTTTTCCCTGTAGCCATTCCGCTTAACTTCCCTGTATTTCCTATTTATTTCACTCCTAAGTGACTAGTTTGTCTGTATTCCTGAAGTTCCCTGAACAATTTTGTACTTCCTTCCTTTATCGATCAGCTAAAGTACTTCTTCCGTTACCCATGGTTTCTTTGCAGTTACCCTCCACGTACCTACGTTTTTTTCTCTCTAGCTTCTGTGAGTGGCTTTTTTAGAGCTGCCCATTCCTCTTTAACTGAATCCATTCCTCTTTAACTGAACTGCCTTCTGAGCTGTTCATTATCGCAGTGTCTATAGCCCCAGATAATTTCTAGCGCATCTCTCCTTAGTACCTCCGTATCCCATTTCCTTCCAGACTGATTCTGTGATAATTCTCTTAAACCACAGACTACTCTTCATCATTGCCAAACGGTGTTCTGAGTCTCTGTCTGTCCGTAGGTACTCCTCACAGTCCAATATCTGATGTCGGAATATCTGTCTAACAATGATGTAATCTAACTGAAATCTTCCTGTACCTGCCTGCGTTTTCCAAACGTACTTCTTCCTCTTGCGGTTCTTGATCAGAGTATTCGATAGTACTAGCTTAAATTTGTTACAGAACTCAATGAATCTTTCTCCTCTCTCATTTCTACTGCCAGCCCATATTCTCCCCTAACTTTCTCTTACCTCTTCCCCTACAACTGCGCTCCAGTCCCCCATGTCTATTGGATTTTCATCTCGCTTTACGAACTAAATGACTATTTCAGTAACCTCATATACTTTCTCTACCTCTCTCTCTTGCGATGTTGGCATGTATCGTGTACTATTTAATGTTTTATACATCCTCAGCAACTGGCAAAATGCCATTCTCATGTGGTTCGCGAACCAAATAACCATGGCATTTTGCTGTGTGCATCTTATTGTTGACACTCACAAATAATGTGATAGCTATAACCTTCTGAAGAAGTGCACTAAGTGCCCGAAATCGGCAAATTTTTTTATGCAACTGGTTACTTATTATTTGGTTATCCCTGAACTGTTGTTGTTGGTAATTGTTTGCTGTCGATTGTGATGAGAACAACTCTATGACTGAACTCTCCACTTTAATCCTCTCCATGTCCTACCTTCCTGTTCACATCGAATCCTACTCCCGTCATTCCATTTCATGTTGCTATTGATACTACCCTGTATTCGTCTGAGCAAAAATCCTTGTCTTCTTTCCCTTTCACTTCACTGACCTCGACTATGTCTAGTTGAGACTTAGCATTTCCCTTTTCAGATTTTCTAGCTTCCCTACGACGTTCAAACTTCTGACATTTCACACCTTGACTCGTAGAATTTTGTCCTTTCCTTGGTTATACAATATTTTTCCCATGGTTACTTACCCCTTTGCAGTCCTCTCCCGGAGATCCGAATGGGGGACTAATCTGGAATCTTTCGCTAGTGGAGAGATCATCATGACACTTTCTTCAATAAAATGATATATATATCTTGTGGAAACACGTTATGTGTCTTCAGTGCAGTGGTTTCCATCGCCTTCTGCATCCTGCTGCTGACTGTTCCGCCTTTTACAAGCAGTTTCCATCCCAAGGGCCAGAGAGTGCCCTGAACCTCTGTCCGCTCCTCCGCTCTATGTGGCATGGCCGTTTACGGATTGAGGATGACTTATTATGCCAGATGTTTTCGGCCGCCATTGCTGACAATTTTTATTTAAAATTCAAGCAGTGGTGATGTTCGATACCGGGACCGAGTATGTTTTGATTACCACTCAAAGACGCTACCCCAACACCTCTGGTGCGATGCTGCGGGTGTAAGACCGAAATTTGTAAATGAGTACAGCATCAAAAGCTATATTCGCTTACTTGGTTATGCACAGAATCTGAGCCACACGGATTCGCTGTTGTGAACCAACGGTTCCGGACAGACCAACAATAGACAGCACACTCGACGCTCGACAGTTCGAAGCTCAAAGGACCTCATAAAAGGTTCAAACATTTGAGAGATTGGTTGATTAAAGAAGAATCAATACAGACTCGAAGCTACTTAAGTTAAGAGGCACTATAGAAGTATCAGTAACACCCATATTTCTTAACGGACCAATAATCAAACGCTAAAAGCAAGTTTAACTTTACCAGTTTCTTTTTTTTATTTTCATATTTACCACTAGAATAACGAAACAACTTCACTTTCTGTTTTTTTTTCGTGTTGTTTTCTGTTTTTCAGTACTTCTTCATCTCCTCCCCATGTTTTCTTTTATTCTGTCAAAAATGGCTTAAAAGGCTCTGAGCACTATGGGACTTAACTTCTGAGGTCATCAGTCCCCTAGAACCTAGAACTACTTAAACCTAATTAACCTAAGGACATCACACACATCCATGCTCGAGGCAGGATTCGAACCTGCGACCGTAGCAGTCGCTCGGTTCCAGACTGTAGCGCCTAGAACCGCTCCGCCACACCGGCCGGCTTTCATCTGTCCATGTTGTTCCCGATTTCTTACTTCTTTTGCATTAAAAGTCTTCTAAACACTCGTACAGTATTTTGCTCTTGAAATAGGTTCTGTCTGTTATATCTAATTCTTTCGTGTTATTCCTTGCTAGTTCTTTTTCCATTATTTCTGTAATACATACTATTGTCGATTTCTTCTTCCAGGGACACAGGGATATTCGTTTCGTGAGCCTGTTCTCGTTCATCCACAGAGGTGTCCAAACAAGATTAATATTGCTTTAGCAATTACTTATCATATTTCCTCTACATATTTTTAGATATCCTTATTACTAATCATTTTCTATCCGTCTATAGTTTGTATTGCACCCATTAACTTTCTAACAATCCACCCTTCAAGTACCTCTATTGTGTTCTGATTGTTAGGAGTTCACATCCATAAACATACTGGTCGTATCACTGTGGTTGGTGTTTTAGTTTCGGTTTTATAGATATAGCTTTCTTGTTGTAAATATTCTTTGTCAAACCATATGCTCTCTTCATTTTGTTAGTTCGTACATCTACTGCAAATTTTTCCCGTCCATTCTGTCGCATAATTTCCCCAAGATATGTAAATTTACTTACTCATTATGTTTCACCTATGTTTTTCTATGAATTTTGGTGCATTTTTATACCTGTTACGATTTTTGTTTTTTGCACCTGAAATTTTGAGACCAGTTCTGTTTTATATTTCTCCTAAAAGATTTATTTGAATAGCTACGTCTGTCAGATTTTCTGGAAGTATTGCAAAATCATCTGCAAAAGACAAGCGATTTATCTTAATTCCATTTGTTTTCCTTCCTAGTATTATTAGTTCAGTTTGTTTGGTTATGTTAACTCTTTATTCCAGATCCTTACAATTTTTCTTAGAACGCAGTTAAACAGTAAAACTGCTAAACCATCTCCTTGTCTAACATCATTTTTTATTTCTAGTGACTCAGATAGTTCTCCCATAAATTTAACTTTTGATATCGTCTTTGTCAGAGTTTGGTGAATTATGTTTGCTATTTTTACTTTAACACCAATTTCTCTAATGATTTTATCTGTTGTGTCTCTGGCTACTGAACCAAAGGCTTTTTTGAAGTCAATAAATTATACTATTATAGATCTTCCTTTTTTAAAACCTCCCTGATATTCTCCCAGTTACTTGTCTATAGCTTTTACAGATCTGTCCAGGAGAATTTTTGATAATATTTTTTATGCCAATGTCAGAACTGACACTCCTCTGTAATTTCTGATATTTTGTTTGTCTCCCTTTTTGCGTAGCTGGTCGATTAACGCTGCTGCAATCTTTTCAGTTTTCCAAATGTTCTCAAACAGCTGTTGTAGATCATTTATAATAATTGGTACTGACCATTTCAGTAATTTAATAATACTACAGTGTCAACGAGTCACAAATAAAATCGGTCAGCACATACAAATACCTGGATACAATAATGTATAGAGGTATGAAATGGAACGATCACAGGGAAAGCAGCGGGCAGAATTCGGTTTATTGGTAGAATGCTGGGAAAATGTCATCATTCTGAAAAGGAGATTGCTTACGAATCTCTCGTGCAACCCATCCTGGAATACTGCTCAGGCTTGTGGGACGCGTACCAAATACAGTAGGAATAACATTTTGAACGTTCACGGAGAAGAGTAGCACAAATGGTTACAGATTTGTTTGACCCACTGAACAGTGTCACAGAGATGCTGAAAAAAAATTGAAGATAGACGCAAACTATCCTGAGTAAGCCTACTCACAAACTTTCAAGAATCGGCTTTATATGATGAATCTAGGTATATACGACAAAGCCATACATGTCGTTCCCGTAGAGATGGTGAGGACAAAATTACATTGAATATAACGCCGAGGGGAACTTAAACAATTATTCTTCCCGCTCTCCATACGTGAACTGAAAGGGAGGAAACCCTCACCAGTACGATAGGAAATACCTTGTGCCAAGCACTTCACAGTGGGTGGCAGAGTACAGATGTAGATTCCTTATATTTTTCAGCTCTACGCATCTATGTTGCTCTTGCGTGTTTTTAATGCCATATACCCACCTTCCGTTACACAGTTGCCTCAGTCCTTTCGTATCTCTTGGATTCCTGGAAATAACTTCTACAGTCGATACGCCATTCTACATGTCCTGCCCAGCTCCATTTAATTTTCATTACTGTTAAAATTACGTCTCACTCCAGTCTGTTCGCATGCCGTACTTGGCCATTTACGGCCTGTTACGATCCCCATCTTTGCACTCGCCTACCGCATTCTCTGATCCTTTTCCGAGTGATTTTTTTTATCTTTATTGAAAGTTTTCTTAGGTCAGTTCCCTGCCAAGAATCACGTTCAGTCTTCTTTTGACTCTTCTCGTACGCTACTTAATTTGATTTGAGTAATTTATACGTCTGGATTTACAGAAGTATGTTAGGTGCACTGCCAATTTGCTTCCAGATAATCCTGCAATCTAAATTCATCGTTATTAGCATAAGCCGTTCGAGAGCGCACTTAACGCGCAACCGGTTATTCCTTTGGCAGGGACAGCGCATAAAGACCGACCTTCGTTAGAGTGCAGCTGCGCGCTCGTATGGTCCTCAGAGCTACCCGCAAGCTGCGTTGCATGACTGCACCTGCTCATAATCACCGTCCCTGATCGTGCACATTTGATCATCGTTTTAATGCCATACGATCTGACATTTGTCCGGCAGTTTACACTCTTGATAAAATTAGAAACATTTCGTCGCAATTATTTGAAATTACGGCTTGTCCCACGGACAAAATGATTGCACGTCTTAGAATTCGAAAGCAATGGAGCTGAATGAATAGCGAACTAAGTTTAAATTTGTCACGCTGTAATATCATCTTGTTGAATTCTGCAGTCTTTTTGAGAGTCTAGTGTCTGTTACTCTACCTACTAAGTGTCCCAGAAATGTTGTGACAAACTTCGAGAGATGTATAGGAACATTTCGAGGATATCGATCCATGAAACTTCCTGGCAGATTAAAACTGCCGGACCGAGACTCGAACTCGGGACCTTTGCCTTTCGCAGGCAAGTGCTCTACCAACTGAGCTACCCAAGCACGACTCACGCCCCGTCCTCACAACTTTACTTCTGCCAGTACCTCGTCTCCTACCTTCCAAACTTTACAGAAGCTCTCCTGCGAAACTTGCAGAACTAGCACTCCTGAAAGAAAGGATATTGCGGAGACATGCAAGGTTCACAGGAGAGCTTCTGTAAAGTTTGGAAGGTAGGAGACGAGGTACTGGCAGAAGTAAAGTTGTGAGTACGGGGAGTGAGTCGTGCTTGGGTAGCTCAGTTGGTAGAGCACTTGCCCGCGAAAGGCAAGGTCCCGAGTTCGAGTCTCGGTCCGGCACACAGTTTTAATCTGCCAGGAAGTTTCATATCAGCGCACACTCCGCTGCAGAGTGAAAATCTCGATATCGATCCATGTCAGGAAATGTCATCTAAGGAAGCTATAGGCTTGTCACTATGCCTCCCCTTCGGCACCAAATGTGACTTCGTACGCTGACAGACCATAGGCGGAACTTCCCGCAATGTTGTTTGTTATTCATTGATCGCGACAGGTTGCCACGATCGCCAGTCGAGAAGATGGGGCTTGCTGATGGATAGAAAGGCCTTGTCTCCTTTGAATGCTATGCTCTGTTGCCTCAGTGGATGATATTTTCGGACACGGGTGTTAAGCCGCAGTTTATTTTTCTGCTGGCACTCTCTAAAATCTCCAGTTTTTTTGGTACACAGGGGAAACGTAAACTGCAAATGGAAGCTCCTCGCCTGAAACCGCCATCCACCGAGGCAACAGAGTAACTCATTTATACGAGACAAGGCCTTTCTAAGCACAGCTAGCTCCACGTTCTCCGCTGAAGGTCGTGGTAATCAGTCGTGATGACTAAATAAAAAACAACATTGCGAGGCGTTCCGCCTATGATGCGCCTTCGTACAAAGTCATGTTTGGTGCCGAAGGGGTGGCCTAGTGCCAGGCGCTGGCACCTGTACGTTCGACGCTCAGTAGCGCCGTTGTGTGACTTTTCCTCGATTTGTTCCTCGAGAAATCCTCTACAACCACTCGACGTTTGTCACAACATTTCTGTGGACACACTTTATATACAGGCTCCTCGTTGAAGGAATTGCATATTTTGAGAGATGGTGGTGTGCAACAAAGCAAGAAAAAATGTCCAGTAAACATGGTAAAAGCGGTGGCTCGTTTTATTTTACAGGTTACTATCCCTCTATGTAGGGGCTGTAATTTTTGATATTCCTTTTTTTTTTACCCAACAAGGTAAAACAGAGGCCACTACTTCCACCACATCAAGTGGATTTAGTGCTCACGTACTCACACTGAGCCGTGAACACTTCCTAGTTTATCAATGGGGGATAATTGATAATTATTATTACTATTATCGGTGCCATGCGTGCAATGGTCGTGCCAGGCGCGCGATATTGAATCTTGATCCCATCATTAATGGCGCGAGACCTGCACGACCTTGTAGCAACCGTTATAGTTCTTCATTATTCTACTGTGACACTAAGGATGGTTTCACGCAATGAAAGGGAGAATGTACAGATTAAAGGACTCATTTATTTAACAGTTGAATACTGAACAATCATACAATGAAATGGGGGTGGGGGAAGAAAGAATTGAGTTCAGCAGTTTGCCCCAACGCTCGTTCATAATAAGCCACGATAGCAGGAGACAAGGAATTTTAGGGACGATCGCCGTATTATCAAATGGGGTCCAATGTACTAAAGGAAGGGGTTGCAGGCATGCAACGACCACCACCATGAATCAGCCAAAGACTAAGAAAGATGCTACTGTGGGTGAATCGCTAGGTAGCCTTCTGTACTAAAGGAATACAAACAGCAAGACGCGAAACTATTCATATAACTTTGGCTCGCGGTCCGACTACGTTAACGAAACATGAAGGGGCGCCAGACACTCACCACTTGGCGACTTGGCGTAGGACAAAGGGCGCAAGTTTTCAAGCTAGGAAGACATAAATTCTGAGTCGAATTTTACACAGGAGAATTGAGAGCTACTGTCGGACGAAGTGGAAAAGTGAGCATGAATGTATGCACTTTAGTGCCGTACTGCAAGCTTCTGTGACTAACCAACACGTCTCGCACATTATGCCCGACTGTATAAGGAAAACCCTACAGTCTTATAACACGGAAAACATTGCATAAACTGTAATTCAAGGAGCGCACATCAGTACAATGACCTATAAGGTTCCCTCTGGGCCGCAGGGCGCGAATCTACAGCGCACGTCGGCGCTCATGCTTACTGAACTTCATCTCCTGGAAGCAGCACCTCTGGCCTCAGGCACGGTCACACTAGAAACTGACTACTGCCCCTTTGTCCACTAACCATCCGCGGAGGGCGGTTGGCGCCCGCCAGCGAAAAACGGGCGCGCACCTGAACTGGCCAATCATAGAACCGGAGTTTCACAGGGAGGCGACCCCCCCGACGTTAAAGTTGAGAAGAAATATCAGTTACAAGGTTGGTAAGGCAGGTTGGGGAACTGAGAGCAGGAGAAACTTTCGCCACTACTGAACTTTCAAACGCCACCACGAGCTACCCTGGCGATCAGAAAAAGGATAGGAAACGGGGAGCCATCATGGCTGCTAGGAAGACCCATAAATAAAGAAAATTCCTGGCGCCAAGCTCCTCTCACAGATCAGTGTGAGACAAGCTGTAAAAATCGTCACATAAATCAGGCAACCCATAGAAATTATTAATATTACCTGAATTATTAGTTTACCGAATACCAGAATGCGTGGATTAGAAATATGAAAAGCGAGCACTGAATGGTGAGTGAAGTGCACGTCTTTCAATGGTCTCTAAGATGCAGACATTGACAGCGATGAGTATCTTTCCATCTTCGCTTCTGTGAAACACATGTCCTCTACTGAAAGCTCTTTGCCATGACAAACTGTGCTGGCGAAAGCTGTCGCCAACACACCGGTCGGAATTGATGTAGCAAGCAGATCGGTAGTATGCTGGTTCAAATGGCTCTAAGCACTATGTGACTTAACATCTGAGGTCATCAGTCCCCTAGACTTAGAACTACTTAAACCTAATTAATTTGAGGACATCACACACATCCATGCCCAAGGCAGGATTCGAACCCGCGACCATAGCAGCAGCGTGGTTCCGGATTGCAGCCCCTAGAACCGCTCGGCCACGGTGGTCGGTTTGTAGTAGGTGCTAGATCAAGTGCGCCTATCAGGTGAGAGGCCAAAGACAGACTCGCATGCAACACGCCACCTACGCCCTCTTGACCGCAAGTATTTAGAACACTGCCGCTGATCGGAAGGCCTCAGTTCCTCAGTCAGTCAGTCTCGGTCTCGGTCTCAGTTACTAGCTCAGTCTCAGTAACTATTCCAGTTGACTTATTACAGTTCACGTCACCGGCTAAGAGAGTGTACAGGAACCAGAGTAGTGCTTACAGCGGGACTTTTACTTCACCAGCGATGAGGCTAACGTGAACTAGTATTGAAGAGCTTGTACCACAACACATGTAAGCTGTTAGTTAAATATCAGCAATCTGTTTAAGTAAATAAAGAATCCTGTTAATACATGTGCGCAGTTGTGTTGTAGAAAGAGGGTACTGGCCACCAAACAACATCCTCTCCCTTGCTTCCCATGGTACAAGACGCAACAGTGGCGACGAGGACACTAGAGTGGCAAAAAGGATGCAACACAAATGACCTACAGAATGCAATAAACAAGTGATGACACATTCCTCTATTATTATTCAACGATTTGTCTGTTCTGGTAGAGGAGGAACCATTCCAACAACGATTTGAGATGTGGTTTATGCATGACAGAGCATCACACTATTTCTTCTGAATGTTTGAGAAACTTCACACAGACGTTCAATGGGCTATGTATTTGTAATGGAGGTCAAGTGCGTTTTCTAGTGGTGGCTACAAAACACTTTGCCCCTCCCGCCGGAGGTTCGAGTCGTCCCTCGGGCATGGGTGTGTGTGTTGTTCTTAGCATAAGTTAGTTTAAGTAGTGTGTAAGACTAGGGACCGACGACCTCAGCAGTTTGGTCCCTTCGGAATTCACACACATTTCAACATTTTGAACAAAACACTTTATACTCCGGACAGCCACAATTGTGCAGACACGGAATTTAAAACACATTGTAATTCTGCCAGAGATGACAAAGGAGTTCGGAAATCAGATAAAAGAACTGCACATTGTGTTGGCCATAGGTTAATAGACAGTAGCTGCAAGCGTAAAACATGTGCAATGGAATGTAGTCAGATTGTCAGGTGATGCTGACGGAACTAGAGTAAGAAAGAGGACACTGAAACTAATAGACGATTATGCTGTTAGAGTAGCAAAATCGCTGACATGAGAACGGAGCCATCACTCTATGGGAGCCCCGCATTTCTTGTATACCGAATCTTTCTTGAATTTCACCCTCACTATCATCGTTTAACCACATTTCGGACTCTCAAACTGAAGGTGAACGAAGATATAATTCTAAGGGAAAATTAAAAAGATCTTAGGAGGAAAGTGAGCACCTGTATGTACACTTCTGGAAATTGAAATAAGAACACCGTGAATTCATTGTCCCAGGAAGGGGAAACTTTATTGACACATTCCTGGGGTCAGATACATCACATGATCACACTGACAGTACCACAGGCACATAGACACAGGCAACAGAGCATGCACAATGTCGGCACTAGTACAGTGTATATCCACCTTTCGCAGCAATGCAGGCTGCTATTCTCCCATGGAGACGATCGTAGAGATGCTGGATGTAGTCCTGTGGAACGGCTTGCCATGCCATTTCCACCTGGCGCCTCAGTTGGACCAGCGTTCGTGCTGGACGTGCAGACCGCGTGAGACGACGCTTCATCCAGTCCCAAACATGCTCAATGGCGGACAGATCCGGAGATCTTGCTGGCCAGGGTAGTTGACTTACACCTTCTAGAGCACGTTGGGTGGCACGGGATACATGCGGACGTGCATTGTCCTGTTGGAACAGCAAGTTCCCTTGCCGGTCTAGGAATGGTAGAACGATGGGTTCGATGACAGTTTGGATGTACCGTGCACTATTCAGTGTCCCCTCGACGATCACCAGTGGTGTACCGCCAGTGTAGGAGATCGCTCCCCACACCATGATGCCGGGTGTTGGCCCTGTGTG
Organism: Schistocerca piceifrons; assembly: GCF_021461385.2. Lineage (NCBI taxonomy): Eukaryota > Metazoa > Arthropoda > Insecta > Orthoptera > Acrididae > Schistocerca > Schistocerca piceifrons. The sequence continues at coordinate 324,969,505 of NC_060140.1, forward strand.
CCTCGGTCGTATGCAGTCCTGATTGTGGCGCTCACCTGCACGGCGCCAAACACGCATACGACCATCATTGGCACCAAGGCAGAAACGACTCTCATCGCTGAAGACGACACGTCTCCATTCGTCCCTCCATTCACGCCTGTCGCGACACCACTGGAGGCGGGCTGCACGATGTTGGGGCGTGAGCGGAAGACGGCCTAACCTTGTGCGGGACCGTAGCCCAGATTCATGGAGACGGTTGCGAATGGTCCTCGCCGATACCCCAGGAGCAACAGTGTCCCTAATTTGCTGGGAAGTGGCGGTGCGGTCCCCTACGGCACTGCGTAGGATCCTACGGTCTTGGCGTGCATCCGTGCGTCGCTGCGGTCCGGTCCCAGGTCGACGGGCACGTGCACCTTCCGCCGACCACTGGCGACAACATCGATGTACTGTGGAGACCTCACGCCCCACGTGTTGAGCAATTCGGCGGTACGTCCACCCGGCCTCCCGCATGCCCACTATACGCCCTCGCTCAAAGTCCGTCAACTGCACATACGGTTCACGTCCACGCTGTCGCGGCATGCTACCAGTGTTAAAGACTGCGATGGAGCTCCGTATGCCACGGCAAACTGGCTGACACTGACGGCGGCGGTGTACAAATGCTGCGCAGCTAGCGCCATTCGACGGCCAACACCGCGGTTCCTGGTGTGTCCGCTGTGCCGTGCGTGTGATCATTGCTTGTACAGCCCTCTCGCAGTGTCCGGAGCAAGTATGGTGGGTCTGGCACACCGGTGTCAATGTGTTCTGTTTTCCATTTCCACGAGTGTATATAAAGAGCATAGATAGCAGACCTGTACTAAGGGAAGAAGGGCAGACTCAAACGTAAAAGGAATTATAGAGACTCTTGAAGAAAATACTAAAGAGAGAAAAGAGGAAATTGATGAAGACAAGAAGGGACATTTGATACTGCGAGAAGAATTTGACAGGGAACTGAAAACGCTAAGTCGAAACGAAGCTCCAAGAGTAGTCGATATCCCCACAGAATTGTTGAAATCCTTGGGAGAGCCGCCTATGACAAAACTGTTCCATCTGGTGCGCAAGGTATATGAGACAGTACGTCGGATTTAAGGAATACATAACAATTGGTATTCCAAAAAAAAATCCAGGTGCTCAGAGGAGTGAATATAACAAACCATCGGTTAAATAAGACGTGATGGTAAAATACTGACACAAATAATTACCAGACCAATGGAAAATAAATGGTAAAAGCCGATCTCGGAGAATGTCAGTTTGGTTTCAGGAGAAAAGTAGGAATACGTAAGGCAATACTGGCAGGCAGGTTAAAGAAAGGAAAATGTACACGTATAGCATTGATAGATTGACACAAAACTTCTGAGAATGTTGAGAAGAGTTCAGTCAGTGAAATTCTGGAGGTAACATCTGTAAAATACAGAGAATGAAAAGTTATCTACATCTTGTACAGAAACCGTCTGCAGCTGTAACAGTCGGAGGACGTGAAAGATAAATGGTGATTGAGGAGAGAGTGAGACAGGGTTGGAGCCTCTCGCTGATGTTATTCTTTCTATACACTGAGCCACCAACAACGAAGCCAAGGAGGAATTTAAACAGGAATTTCTGGGAAAAGTGGGGAAAGAAGGTTTTTCGACGATTTTGTGATTCTGTCAAAGAACCAAAGGAGTTGGAACGGCGGATAGTGGCTAGGTTATAAAATGACATAAAAAAGAAAACCAAAGTAATGGATATATTGAAATAAATCAGGCGGTGTTGAGGGAATTCGTTTAGGAAATGAGACACTAAAAGTAGTAGATGAGGTTTTTGTAGACAGCGTATATAAACCGAATGCTGAAAATTTTTTTCTGAAGCATGGAAGTAACACGTGTAATTCTGAAATTTGATGATACAGAATAACGCCAAAGATTAAATGGGTAGATCGAACCACTAATGAGGAGGTACTGAACCGGAACGTGGAGAAAAAAAATTACTAAAGAAGGGGTCGGACACTAGGACACGTGGAGACGTCCTTAGGCATCAAGCAACCCTCACTTCAGTAGTGATAGGAAGTGTTGGGGAAAAATACTACAGACGGATATTAAGTCTTCGTCACATTAAGCAGGTTCAAATGGATGGATGTTGCAAAAGTTAGGAAGAGATGAAGATGTTTCGTAGGACAGGTTTGCGGGGAAAGCTTCGTTAAGGTAATCTTTGGAACGACGATTAAAATAAAAGCACATTCCTTTGGCTGAAAAACCAGTAGAAAAGGAATAAGGACCCTGCTGTAATTCCAAGCCGGCTTTCGAAAGAGTACTCTGCGGTATGGGCCGCTTTCTTAGTTCGCACTTATTGCGAATCTCCCGCCAGCAGCGATTGGAGAAAAGCACAGTTTAACCCTCATATTAAGAATGCAAAAGAACGCCTGTGTAAAATTATAGACCAACATCCTTACGTCGGTCTGTTCCAAGACTCTTGAACATATTATAAACTTGAATGTAGTGGGTTACCTACACAGAAAGACGCTGCTGTCGATAATTCATTATGGATGTAGACACCTTTGGTTGTGGAAAGCACAGCTCGTCCTATTCACACACGTTATCCTGGAAACCACTGCTGCAGGTGGTCAGGATAATTCGACATTCGTAGATTTCAGAAAAGTGTAAGGCGCAGTGCCTCATTATAGACCATGAAAAACGATCCGAGCATACAGAATAATTCTTAAATATGTGATAGTCTCGAAGGTGTTTGAGGAAAAAAAAACAGTACGTTGTTCTCGACTGCAGGTGTTAGTCAGAGACAAATGCGACATCAGAGGGCCGTGAGAGCACTGTTCATGTTATCCGTGTGCGTGAACTGTCAAAGTGGACGCGTAGCAATCTGAGACATTTTGCTGCTGACACTCTGCAAGACTGAGTATGACTTGGATAAAAAGTTCAGTTTGATGCGACGAACTATCATTCACTTGAAATGTTAAATCTACATCTACATGTACATGGATACTCTGCAAATCACATTTAAGTGCCTGGCAGAGGGTTCATCGAACCACCTTCACAATTCTCTATTATTCCAATCTCGTACAGCTCGCGGGAAGAATGAACACCTATATCTTTCCGTACGAGCTCTGATTTCCATTACTTTATCTTTGTGATCGTTCCTCCCTATGTATGTCAACAAAATATTTTCGCATTCGGAGGAGAAAGTTGGTGATTGGAATTTCGTGAGAAGATTCCGTCCCAACGAAAATCCCCTTTTTTTTAATGATGTCCATCCCAAATCCTGTATCATTTCTATGATACTCTCTCCCACATTTCGCCATAATACAAAACGTGCTGCTTTTCTTTGAACTTTTTCGATGTACTCAGTCAGTCCTATGTGGTAAGGATTTCATACCGCGCAACAGTATTCTAAAAGAGGACGGACAAGCGTAGTGTAGGCAGTCTCCTTAGTAGGTAGGTTACATTTTCTAAGTGTCCTGCCAATAAAATGCATCCTTTCGTTAGCCTTCCCCACAAAATTTGTTCTTTCCAATTTAAGTTGTTCGTAATTGTAATACCTAGGTATTTAGTTGAATTCACGGCTTTTAGATTAGACTGATTTATCGTGTAGCCGAAGTTTAACGAGTTCCTTTTAGCCCTCATGTGGATGAACAGGAAAAATTTTCTAGTTACAAGCAAAGATGAAAATTTAAGTTACAGGTGTCATCGTATTAATTTCATTAACTGTACGGGTACGTTTATTTAATAGATTAATAGAAGAGAAAACACTGAAATTGTCATTTGTAGGTTTTAGATGTGACTGTAACTTACTAGTTGTATATGTTGTAGATACAGAAAAGATGTAAACTGCAAATGTAAGCTGAACGATGTAAATAGAGGAAAGAAGTAAACTTTGAATGTATGGTGTCACCGCCAGACACCACACTTGCTAGGTGGTAGCTTTAAATCGGCCGCGGTCCATTAGTACATGTCGGACCCGCGTGTCGCCACTGTGTGATCGCAGACCGAGCGCCACCACAAGGCAGGTCTCGAGATACGGAATAGCACTCGCCCCAGTTGTACGGACGACTTAGCTAGCGATGCAACACTGACGAAGCCTCGTTTATTTGCAGAGAAGATAGTTAGAATAGCCTTCAACTAAGTCAATGGCTACGACCTAGCAAGGCGCCATAGCAATTGATAGTTATCGTATGAAGCATGTCTCATCAAGAACGATGTATACAAATGATGGATTAAAGTTAAGTATTCCAGCAGCTACATACTTTTCTTTATAGCATTCATTACGTATCCTGTTTCAGACCTCACGCCATCCTGCGTGAGTTTAAGCGCGTGCCTTTCGGCTACCCGTCTCTGTGGACTGGCTGTCTTGTCAGTCCACCACAGAATGTACACTGTATGGTGTATATCTCTTATGAAGCTGAAACTATAATCTGTACGTTCCATATTTATTATGAAAATGTGATTGTAGCTTACTTGTCGTACATGTATTACGACAAGGTAATATTTCATAACATATTGAGTTACATATATCACTGTTTTTCTAGTGATCCATACCTGTCATTTCATGTCTAAAGTTGCGTAACGGACAGAATATTCCTCCATACATAGCCTAGATCCTATATTATATCACGTAATAGCCTTCATAGTGAGGACTGGTCTAGGAGCAGATGTTACGTTAAGTATGTGGCAGGTTTCTGCTGACGAAGCATCAACCTGGTCCCTGCGCCTGCACCTGCCACAGACAGATTTTGACAGTCAAGTGCAAAAGTTTCTGACTGGCTTTGAACATGGCGACAACTTATGCAAAAATCAGGTCATTCACATACTTTTGAAGATGGCGCCAAATTACGGGAAATTTAGATCGTTCAGATAGTTTTGAACATGACGCCACAGTATTGTTAATATCTTTATATGTTTTTGATGCTGTGTGCACACATATAAGATGAAATGCACCGACGAAGCAGAATTTTCGCTGACGGAACTGTGTATCAGGTTAAAAATGACAACGCATCTCGATCCCACATGTAGGCAACACACGCTTGTGATGTCATGGTTACGGTACTGACTTGCACGTGGCCTATGATAAACACAGGCCTCAGCGCACGGTTTTGTGACGTCAGCAATATAAGGTTCGTGGCCAACGACAAATACTTACCAAAGCCGACAGACATATGTATGTCTGTGTCAAAGCCCTCAGATCAGTTGTTTGACAGCGTAGTAGAGAAGCTCTTAGCAAAGATTTTTGACCAAAAATAAAGTGAGGTCACTGCTTGTACGTCGCTTCGCTTGCTTTAGTGAATTCTATAAAATGACGAAGTAAATTTGGTGTGCGGCTACAACCACTGTGATCATTGCAAAGTATGAAAAATACGAAATTCTCATAGCACAAAGCACGCTGACTACAAAACCCGTAACAAGCGGTCGCAGTCTTACAAAAACGTAGCTACAGCATCATATTAATTCGAATCTGATGTACTGTGGATGATGTTAAGCTTACTTATGGAAAGAAAGTATGTGGAAGGAGATAGATGTGCGGCAAGCCAAGTGTGTTCTAAGTATACATAAGTGAAATAAATGTGTTTATTTGTACTCAAAATAACCTAACATAACCTTCATGAATTCCATCTTGGGTGATTTATATATTGGTTCACATGTTTCTGAAATAATACGTAAAATGATACATTGTGGGATCCGAGTACTGTGTTGAAAACTGGAATAGCTTTCGCCTGTTGCTAAAAATCTTAAATTAGCCATCAGACCTTCTTTAGCAGAAATGCCATTCATGATTTAAAGAATGAAACACTGTATCAGTTACGTATTTCTTACGATTTGCACAAGGATTTTCTAGAATTTATTCTCATGATCAAGTCCAAATATCTACACTGTATTTTATGCAATGTTTCAGAAAATCGCCCAAAAGAAATCTGTCCAATTGCAGTTGACAGTAATAACACCTGCAGGGCAAGAGAGGCAGAACAAAACACATATAAACACTACATAAAATACCTATGTGAATATTTTCTTTTGATAATGAGTGTAAACTATCTGCAAGCATCATATTAAGCTGAAAAAATACGTAACTAGTGCCCTGTTTCGTTATGTAAATCATGAATAACACTGTTGCATAACATCGATTAAGATGAATGAAATAAACAAATGGTGTTTCTTAAACGGGTATCGTGTATGCAAATTTGAGTGGCCACTTTCATGAGGGCAAATTGAAGTGATTGCTCGCTCATTCTCAAATAATGTTCGTTGTTCTTCATGCCCTCGCACTATAGCTCACCAAGCAAATCTAGCATCCGTTTCCGAATAACTACGACGAAAAATTTGGGGATCGTGTAATAGCTCCTGTGACGTAGTTTGTTCAAAGAAGTTTCACAAATTCTTTGTCAAAGCATGCGTTTGTATTGCCATCTGTTAACACTACATTGCTTACGCCACACAGACGTATTTATTGTAGGCCACGTGACCAACATAATGAAGTCATGAATATAAACTAAGACAGCCAGCTAGTACATTGCTATACTACTCACAGGACAATCTGAAAGTAATTGTCATACTAGATACATTGAATAAACCAATTATTCCACACAAACAACCAGTACGCACAACCAGCCACTGCAACAAATCTACAAAATATTGGGCACCCATTCCCCAATACAGGAGTAGACCTTAACACACTGCATCTCTTCCGAAAATCACACGCAGTGGAAGTAATGTAACAATTACAAATTTTTATAGGCCATGAAAAGACAGGAGAAAGATTTATAAACGTGAATCTAGGAAGTGAGGTGATCAGTTTCTTCAAGTATTAATTATTTTCTCCGAATATTTGTCTTGTACGTAATAATTATAGTAAAACTATAAATATGTTCTATTCTACAAAGATTTCCCTCGTAGTTGGTATCTACAGCCACAAAAAATCTTTTGCAACAAAGGAATATAGAAAAAGAATACAAATAAATGTTGTTATTTTCAGTAGACATTGTTGTTACAGATAGCAGCAATAATTACTAGTAACGCTTTAATGTCAACACATATTTAATCCACGAAAATACGACTTATTTGACTGTGTCCAAACTCTTTAGGTAACAATACTGACACTATAGCTTTACACAGTTTTGTGATTTATCTTAAAGCAAGCAGTGTGAAAAGCATGTGTGACAATTTCTGAGTGATGAAAGAGGCACAGTACCTGTAAGTAGATCCAGAAACTACATTTTTTCTAACATTTGCTTCTAAAAATTCCAAAATTTGTAAGTACTTCCCAATTTTCCGATTGCACTAATACCATAAAACAAACTTGCCGGCCAAGAGAAGCAGAATAACACATATTCAGACCTTACAACCAATACTAATGCAAACTGTTATAGAACTTGAAAATGGGAGTAAAGTATCGTTCTTGCCTACACATGAAAAAAAAAAAAATGTAACTGGTGTAGCAGGTTACCAGGCTTTCGGGAACGTTTATGATAGGTGACATGAAATCTACCTTTCTATTTAGCGTTGGTTATTCCTTTTCAGGGTAATATGCTGAGCTCTATCTTTCAGAAAACGTACAGTCTTGATAAAAATCCGTCGATGTGTGACTTATCACCATATTTTGTTCAGTGGCAGAATTTACAGCATTGAAATGGAAACATAGAAACAAAGAACGTTTCTGGCCGCATTCATCTTCTGTACTTAGAATGCCAAGAGTGAAAAGCGTTAACTCCTAAGTGCTAATGCATAGCCTGTGCAACCCGCAAGGCACAATGAAGGTCCCGCAAGCTCTGACGCAATTATCTTTGATTGAAAAGGTAAATATCCCTGGCAATTAGAGATGGCACCTACAGGGTCATCTAATACCTTCGCAAATGTCCAGTCTTCATCAGCGTTCACATTACCGAATGACACAGCTTCCAATCTCAAAACTGAAGACCATTGAGTAAAGCAGAAGAAACCAGTAAGCACCAGCTACAATGCAGAACAGAATAAAGTATGATTACAGTTCATTTTGTAACCGCAGTCCTGAAATAAATTCAAACGTCAGATAAAGATTTAAAAGGATTCCGGAAACTGTGCGACGTGAACCATATGATAAAGTGTGCTGTGTGGCGTGGAAACCCCAGCACTTTCTACTTTTGCTACGTTATTACAAGGTAAGCTACTCTTCAAAGACGTCACTTTTACTTCAACTTGGTTTCCTGTTATGTTAACACTCAGATTCAGCGTCCATCTAGTATATTAGAACATACAAATACGTATACAGTAATCAGCGTTATTGTTCATCGGGACATGTGACTCTTAACAGAAGATTTCGCTTTCTGTGCGGGATTCCAAAAAAAATCGGGATATATTTTGCAGGATAAGCACACATCTCAGTTACCACATTTACTAGTTTTCTACATTTCACTCCTTCGGTAGTTATTAGTACCGTTTCTTATTTATATAAAAAAATTCTTTTGTGTATATGCAAGAGCACGATACTCTGAAAGATGTATCGCAGACTTCAGCGCCTTACACATATGTCCATCGTCACAGATCCTACTCGAGGCTAATAGGGAAAAAGAAGAGGACTTGCGTTTTTCCTGCAACAACTTAACAAATCGCTTTCTTTTGCTTATTACAACAAACTCAGTAGCGTCAACCGACGATATATCTTAGAGCGAAGTCTCAGGCAATCTTCTGTTAGACTTAATAGTTTCTACAGTTTTCATCGACACTAAATATCCTTATTTATCTAATTATGTATTGTCGGGTTGTTTCATTCTACTAAGACTCTGTCCTTACAGGATTACATGAATATCGCTTTTTTATTCAAATGCATTAGCGTATTTAAATCATTTACGTGTCTACCAGGTGATCGTAATCTACGGCAACGATATTGCCATCTGTGTTTTAATGAGATTTGTATCAATGAGGAGATACAATAATTCAACTAACCGAAATAAGACCCACCCTCAATTTGTTCCTATTTAAAAATTCTAATTACTTATTCGTTTTTGTCTCCTTTATTTTTAGCTATTTTTAGTTCTTGCTGGAACGTGAAAGTTAACTAATTATCTCATCTTTGCTATAGAAATTATAAATTTAATACCGCCTAACACTTCGCCAATGTAAGATCTTAAAATCTTTTTTAAAAATTTTCTTTAGGGTATTCTTTTATCCATAATCTCTAAATGAACTTATTTCATGAAACGAGTATTCTTTCTATTCTTTTATCTTTCCTAGGTAGACGTAATGTCAATTTTTTATTGTTTATTTCCCACTAGTGAAAATTACGTCTACCTTTGTAATGCAATGCGTTCTTCAGGAGCCATAACTTTGGAGTACTTATATTTATATCCCAAAGAAAAAGTCAATTTGAATTTTCTTTATAAATTTTCATTCACTTTTAAAAAATTATACGAGGGATTCCCAGAAGTTTATAACCTATGAAGAGTAACTTTATCATTCATTTTGTGAATAAGTGGTGTAGCATTGAAAAACATTAACAAGCGTAATACTTTGATTATAATGAGAGAAGTATGAAATAAACCACAAACCCGGTTTGAGATTATATATACATACATATTTATTTATTTAAATATCATAGATAGGGTGCAGTATTTCAAGAAAATCATAAGACTCTTTCTTTATCTTCTTCTTCGCGCCAGTACAGTATTTCCCAAACAAAGCTTTCTGACATGCGATAAATTCCGTGCGTATCTCCCTCAAGCCAGTGGATGCCTCACAGTACTCAGGTTTTTCACATTCGCATTTAATCTGTTTCTCTTTCGGTTCAGCGTTCATGTGCAAACAAAGGCACTGCTTCAAATCATCAACATGTACACTATGCACAGTATCCAGATCGTCTAACTTCATAACTGAGGCGTGCCTTAGATAAACACTGTTGTCACCCGATTTCATACATAGTGCACAGTCATCATACACTGTTGTAATAGATAGTGTCATACCAGTAAGGCAAATATCTGGGGGAGAACGAGTTGGATAATGCTCTGTACTCATCTGTTGATTGATGTAGCCCTCTGCGCGACATATTTCGTCCCAGTCGAACTCGGAAATTGGCACTTTAACACCCTTCCATGCATTTTCAATTCCTATTCGCGCATGCAAGCCCCAGACATGACATGGATTTATGCCAACGTTTACACGTTTCGTTCCACTGGAAGTTAAATTGTATGTGGCACTGAAAAACATGGGTACACTCGTTGTCTTCTTATCCACAGCATCTGCACTCTGTGGCTGCACTAGCACGCGGATGTTCTGCTGGGATGGGACGTAAGTTGGTGACCAGTACTGACCTCCATCCTGTTGTTGTTTAGGACCACCAGCAGCGTTCAATGTGTTGGGAGCAGATCGCGTGTCCTCATCACACAAATCGATGAGTGGGACAGACAACAGCCGCTCCTTGTACTACTCCAGCGAGTGGGCTACGTGTGCTGCAGGATCCCACGTGGTCGCTACAGGTTCAGGCATGGTGGAGATTGTTGCTGCCACAGGTCCAGAGATCAGTGCAGGTCTCGACAAGATGGCAGCCGAGGTTGCTACAGGTCCGGACACGGCAGAGATCAGCATGTTGGTGCTGTGGGCTTGGACGCGTCGAGGGCTACTGCTGAGCAAAGATGAGGAAGCATCACATATGAACCAAGATGCGAAAACAACCAATAATAATAATAATATATAATAATATAATATATTATAATATAATAATATATAATATAATAATATATATAATATATAATAATAATAATAATAATAGTAAACCCTGTGGAGGCCCGGGAAAAGAATAGGCCTCCGGTATGCTCTGTCAGTCGTAAAAGGCGACGAAAAGAACAAACCACTAATGGGGCTAACCCCCTTTTAGTGTGATTAGTTGGTTCAGGACAGAACTAAAGAAGCCTCGGACAAGCGCCGTCATGGTTGGGGACGACGCTTGAACCCTATGCCCGCCCACAATGGTAACGACACTGCTAGCAAACTGGAAAGTGATTTAAATCCAAATAGAGGTGTTTTGCAGGATATGCTTCCTGCAACCACCCTAGAAGGAAAACAAAGACAGAGGATGAGATGGTCAGATGAAGTTAATCGACGCCTCATGTTCTGTTATTACCAAGCAACAAACCTAGGAACCAACACAACTGGATACAGATCACAAGTATACACAAAATTTATTACCAGATACCCAGAATTAAAATTTTTAACAGAACAACGACTAGCTGATCAGATCCGTGTAATAATCAAAAATAACAGGATACCCCAGTCAGAATTAGAAAACATCAAACAACAAGTACAACAAATACTGGAACAAAATAATGTGCAATCAGAAGAAGAAGAAAATACAGTAATGGACTCAAACATCCCAGAGCAAACAAACAAAGAACAACACGCATCAATTAAACAATCAGAGCAAAACGAAATCTTAAGACAGCCACCAGAACAAGCACATGTTAGATATAGAAGGTAAATTTTAACTGACATATATAGAATACAAAGACACAAATACAGACATTAGACCATTCTTGCATAGACCGCCAAATAACCCACAAGTCGAAACAACAATAAAAACTATCAACACAATCATACACAACAAAATAAATGAAAACACAACTATGGAAGAGTTACAACTACTGGTTTATATAGGAGCACTCACTACACTAAATATACACACTAGGCAGAGATCAGAACCAACCAACACACAGAAGAAACCCACAAAACCAGCATGGCAACACAGGCTACGGATCAGAATAGAAAAACTGAGAAAGGACATCGGACAGCTAACACAATTTATAAGAAATGAAATGTCAGTAAAGAAACGAAAAAGGTTAGGTAAAACCTCACAACAAGAAGCGATAGAGCAATTAGATGAAAAGAAACAGAAATTACAAGCATTGGCCAAACGACTTAGAAGATACAAAAAAAGTGAAAATAGAAGGAAACAAAACCAAACATTCAGCACAAACCAAAAGAAATTTTACCAGACAATAGATAACACACATTAAAATAAACCATCCACCAAACATAACAGACATGGAACACTTCTGGAGCAACATATGGTCAAACCCGGTACAACATAACAGGCATGCACGGTGGATACAAGCGGAAACAGACACATACAAGATGATACCACAAATGCCTGAAGTGATAATTTTGCAACATGAAGTCACCCAAGCAATTAATTCTACTCACAATTGGAAAGCCCCTGGAAAAGATAAAATAGCAAATTTCTGGCTAAAGAAGTTCACCTCAACACATTCACATCTAACTAAATTATTTAACAGTTACATTGCAGACCCATACACATTCCCTGATACACTTACACATGGAATAACTTATCTGAAACCTAAAGATCAAGCAGACACAGCAAACCCAGCAAAATATCGCCCCATAACGTGCCTACCAACAATATACAAAATATTAACTTCAGTCATTACACAGAAATTAATGACACATACAACACAGAACAAAATTATAAATGAAGAACAAAAAGGCTGCTGCAAAGGAGCACGAGGATGTAAAGAGCAACTGATAATAGATGCAGAGGTGACATATCAAGCTAAAACTAAACAAAGGTCACTACACTATGCATACATTGATTACCAAAAAGCTTTTGATAGTGTACCCCACTCATGGTTACTACAAATATTGGAAATATACTAAGTGAATCCTAAATTGATACAGTTCCTAAACATAGTAATGAAAAATTGGAAAACCACACTTAATATACAAACAAATTCAAATAATATCACATCACAACCAATACAGATTAAGCGTGGAATATACCAAGGAGACTCATTAAGTCCTTTCTGGTTCTGCCTTGCCCTGAACCCACTATCCAACATGCTAAATAATACAAATTATGGATACAATATTACTGGAACATACCCACACAAAATCACACATTTGCTATACATGGATGATATAAAACTACTGGCAGCAACAAATCAACAACTCAACCAATTACTAAAGATAACAGAAGTATTCAGCAATGATATAAATATGGCTTTTGGAACAGACAAATGTAAGAAAAATAGCATAGTCAAGGGAAAGCACACTAAACAAGAAGACTACATACTGGATAACCACAGCGACTGCATAGAAGCGATGGAAAAAACAGATGCCTATAAATATCTAGGATACAGACAAAAAGTAGGAATAGATAATACAAATATTAAAGAAGAACTAAAAGAAAAATATAGATAAAGACTAACAAAAATACTGAAAACAGAATTGACAGCAAGAAACAAGACAAAAGCTATAAATACTTATGCTATACCAATATTGACCTACTCATTTGGAGTAGTGAAGTGGAGTAACACAGACCTAGAAGCACTCAATACACTTACACGATCACAATGCCACAAATATAGAATACATCACATACATTCAGCAACAGAAAGATTCACATTAAGCAGAAAGGAAGGAGGAAGGAGATTTATCGACATAAAAAACCTACATTATGGACAGGTAGACAATTTAAGAAAATTCTTTATAGAACGAGCAGAAACTAGCAAAATACACAAAGCAATCACTCATATAAATACTTCGGCTACACCACTGCAACTTCATAACCACTTCTACAACCCTTTAGATCACATAACATCAACAGACACGAAGAAAATAAATTGGGAAAAGAAAACACTACATGGCAAGCACCCGTATCATCTAACACAGCCACACATCGATCAAGACGCATCCAACACATGGCTAAGAAAAGGCAATATATACAGTGAGACGGAAGGATTCATGATTGCAATACAGGATCAAACAATAAACACCAGATATTACAGCAAGCATATTATTAAAGATCCCAATACCATAACAGATAAATGCAGACTTTGCAAACAACAAATAGAAACAGTAGATCACATCACAAGCGGATGTACAATACTAGCAAATACAGAATACCCCAGAAGACATGACAATGTAGCAAAAATAATACATCAACAGCTTGCCTTACAACATAAACTTATAAAACAACAAGTTCCCACATACAAGTATGCACCACAAAGTGTACTGGAGAATGATGAATTCAAATTATACTGGAACAGAACCATTATAACAGATAAAACAACACCACATAACAAACCTGACATCATACTCACCAATAAAAAGAAGAAATTAACACAACTACTCGAAATATCCATACCCAATACAACAAATATACAGAAGAAAACAGGAGAAAAAATTGAAAAATACATCCAACTGGCTGAGGAAGTCAAGGACATGTGGCATCAGGATAAATTTGACATTATACCAATTATACTATCAACTACAGGAGTCATACCACACAATATCCACCAGTACATCAATGCAATACAGCTACATCCAAACTTATATATACAACTACAGAAATCTGTAATTATTGATACATGTTAAATTACCCAAAAGTTCCTAAATGCAATATAACACATACCATACAGTTAAAAGGAAGTCACACTTGATCAAGGTCCATGTCACTTTCCATTTTTAACCAGACATAATGTCTGAGAAAGGAAAGAAGTAATAATGCTAACCACAGTGAAAGATGTGATACGGGATACTTACTTTTACATGTCTCCCTGTTCTGCAGGGCTGTCTGTGTTGGACTGTGACTGCTGTTGATGCTTCATGGTTCATCTTCTGCTGCTGCTGGCTGACCGAGCAAGACAAGTCCCAGAGCTGAACCTGCCCTGTATCCCCTCCAATGACATTACCAGATACCGCCATCCTACTGGCTGAAGTTTAACACATGACTGGATTAAGTGTTCCTATTGGCTTCTACCATTTTTCCCCTCCAGACTGCCATCTTGGATTAAGTCATGGGAGGGGCGATTGCGCCCTCTGGTGGCGGAGCTGTGTACTAGGTCAGCTTGACTCACTGGATGGAGATACTGCCTCTAATTGTTTAAATAAAGACTGCTTAAATAAAGATGTCCATCCTGTCCAGCACATGCTGAGTCCCTTTCCCACCAATTCCTAGGAAGAGGTAGTGGTCGGGTGACTTAGGTTAGTGGAGGTAGCCCAAGTGCCCTTCTTCGCCGCCATTTTCTTGTGTTATTGTATGTAGACATGGTGTGTTGCATTGTCCTGATGTAATTTGAACTTCCCACCATTTTCTGGGGGCAGGGGAGGTGAGGAAGGAGGGGAGGGGAGGGGAGGGGGGGAAAGGAGGGGGTTAGGTTAATGGAAGTAGCTCAACTGTTTTCCCACTAAAATTTGAACTTCCCACGATTGCCATATCTATCACCGCCATCTTGGATCCGCCATCTTGAATAAATTTGGCAACAATGGGGTGGTACATACTTTGTTCTACTACTAATATACTTTTTCATTTTGTTTCAGCTGCCACCTGGGAAGAAGTGGAACAGAGAGGCAATAAAATCGGCAATAACTGCGGTGAGAAACAAGGGAAGGCTGCGGACAAGACATTTAGTGTGCCTAGGGCAACCCTCAAAGATTCTATAAAGAAAGGAGAATGTGGAAGTGCTGAAGAGTTAACTCATAAAGCTATTGGTAGAAAACCAGTTTTTCACGTGAGTCAGAGGCTGAGTTAGTGCCTTATTGGAAGGATATGGAGAAAAATTTCTATGGCGTTATTCTGAATGACCTTAGGCGAATGGCCTTCCAGCTTGTTGTACGCAATAATGTCGCTCACCCATTTTCAGTCGGGCGAAAAACAGCTGGACGGAAGTGGTTGGGTCTGTTTCTTCAGAGACATACGGCACTTTCTACACGAACGCCGCAATCCTTGTCACTAGCTAGGGTATAAGGTTTCAAGGAGGTCAGTGTTAACCTCTTTTTCTGTATTTTGAAGTCCGAGTTGGAGAAAATACTATTAAATCCAGTTAAAGGGTTCGTCGTGGATGAAATCGGCATCATAGTGGTATAACACAAAGTAAGAAAGGTTGTTGCTATGATAGGGAAGAAGTCTGTGCACAAACTGCAGTCTGCGGAGAGAGGTGCACTAGTGACGGTTGTTTTGTGCACATCGGCATCAGGTGCACTTGTGCTTCATCTTATGATTATTTCCAGAAAGCTGCTGAAGAACGCACTCATGGGAGGAGCTCCACCTGAGTCAATAGGAGCAGCGAATGAGTCTGGGTGGATCACAAGTAATCTCTTTGAAAAATGGTTTCGACATTTCATTTCACTTGTAAAGCTGGCAAAGGAAGATCCAATTGTGTTGATATTGGAGGGGCACTATTCACATTCTCGCAATGTGAATATTATTAACATTGCTCGTGATAATGGCGTTGCCATAGTCTGCTTGCCTCCTCACTCCACTTCAAAATTCCTTTTGAAACATTTTATGCGTAGGTAATAGAAAAAAGGCTGTCTAACCACCCTGACAGGATTCAATGAAGTCTATCAAAAGGCAGCGGTTGTAAAAACTGCCGTGAATGGTTTTAAGAAATCTGGGATTCTGCCTTACAACCCGAATGTGTTTGGTCCAGAAGACTTTTCAGTGATTACTGACGCCTCCTCAGCTCCTGATCCACAAGCAGAAAATCAACCCTCAACAAGCACAGCTATACCGCCGTCCTTTCCAGCCGCTCAACCTTCAAGAAGCACGCAGATGCCACAGTTAACAGCAGTTAGCCCAAGAGACATCATAGGGGTGCCTGTTATCCATTCATCTTCATCTAAGCGTCGAGGCAGTGCTTCTCTCATTACAGGCTCACCTTACAAAATGAAAATACAAGAACCTCATGAGAAAACCAATGGTAATGTTAGTAAACGATTAGATCAAATTCCGAAGACATTGCCAGGAAAGGTAAAGCAACCGTTAAAAAAGAAAACAATACTGGAAACGTCCAGTGACTCTGATGACGACTGTTATGTGCCATTCTAAGATTCAAGTGCAAGCAAGGATAATGAAGATTATGCGGAGTGCCACATTTGCCTAAAACGTTTTTCTCAAGACAGTCTTTGGGAAAAATGGATGTGTTGCACTCAATGTTCTGTGTGGCAACACGAAATGTGCTCAGGACCAATGAACAAATAAAATTATTTGTGACTCTTGTTTGGAAGGCTAAAATGCAATCATATTGTTGCTAATCAATATGTTTTGTACCAAAAATGAACATTTGTAACCTATATCTAATAAAAATAAATATTACAACACGTCTTTATTATTATTACCCTGCTTTTAAACTGTTAATACCTATTTTACAAGTCTTATTAGTGATATGATGATGAAATCCCGTACTCCTTGACAGAGCGTAGGGAAACGATGTGGGAGATCCGCACCGTCGTACTAGGCAAGGTGGTTTGCCATTGCTTTCCCCCGACCGTAATGGGGATGAATGATGATGATGAAGACTACAGAACAACACCCAGTCATCTTTCCCTGACCCCGCCGGGAATCGAACCCGGGACCCCATGTTCGGGAAGCGAGAACGCTACCGCGAGAGCACGAGCTGCTGACGTATTAGTAGGGGGCGAAAATAGGACCACTTTTTCAAGCTTGGTAAAGCTTCTGTAAAGATAGCAAATCGTTTCTGATACATTTTGAGCTAAATACCATGTGTAGGCTTAGGTGGTGGCGTTACATAAATTTTTGGGAATAAGTGATGTAAAGATATGGTATTCAGAGGCGAAAAACGGACTGTGGGACAAAATTTGGCCTGTTTACCTTACAGAACAACGAAGCACTATCTGTGTGGAATTGGTTGCGCCTTGTAAGGATGATTGTGACAATTTTTTGTCAAACATCGTCACAAGCGATGAAACATGGGCTCATCACTTCCAACTGGAAACCAAACGGGAATCCACGGAGTGATGCCACACCACCCCTCCTCCAAAGAAATAGTTGCAAGATGCACATTCAGCCGCTAAAGTCATGTCCACGGCCCTCTAGGACACAGAAGAAGTTAGTCTGTTTGATTTCCTCCTTCATGGTGAAACGAACAACTTTGAAGTGTATTGTGCCACCCTCAGGAAACTGACGAAACGACTTCAGTCTGTACGTCGTCAAAAAAATGCAAACGAACTTCACCTTTTCCATAATAACGCAAGACCTCACACAAGTCGCCGCATCGGAGAGGAGATCACAAAGCTTCATTGGACTTTTCTTCCTCATCCACCCTACAGCCCGGATCTGGCACCTTCCGATTTCTATCTGACTGGCCCAATGAAGGATGCATTCAGCGGGAAGCATTACGTGGATAATGGGGAGGTCATTGATGCAGCAAGACGCTGGCTAAGACGTCGACCAGTACAGTCGTACCATGCGGGCATACAGGCGTAAGGCAGTCACATTGAAAGGAGGCTATGTTGAAAAACAGAGTCTTGTAGCCAGAAATGTGGGGAATAGTATGGTGTATTGGAATGCCGAATAAAAGAAACCTGCTTTAAGAAGAAAAATGTCTTGCTTTATTTATTGCAGACTCCTCCTAGGTACACACGAGGGGCCTATCCTGCACAACTAAGCAGTCAGGCGCGAGTTTGGCGCTTTCCTTTTAAAGTCTGGAATAGAATGGTCTTATACCAAAATGGTTCAAATGGCTCTGAGCACTATGGGACTTAACATCTGTGGTCATCAGTCCCCTAGAACTTAGAACTACTTAAACCTAACTAACCTAAGGACATCACACACATCCATGCCCGAGGCAGGATTCGAACCTGCGACCGTAGCGGTCACGCGGTTGCAGACTGTAGCGCCTAGAACAGCACGGCCACACCGGCCGGCTCTTATGCCACTCAGTTCAGCTAGTGAGATAGAAGAACGAGAACTTTCGAAGTTTCCACATTACGATCGGGAAAGCAATGTATTAACGATTTACTACTCCAATGAAGATGTCCAAATGATGCCACAGACACAAAAATGATACTGTGGCCGGTTGGCGTCGCGTGGGCACCTGGGCCTCTCCTAGAATTTTAATTACCTCACTCCGTTGCATGTGAGGTTACAACGTCAGCTGTAACCTTGTCGCTGGCTCCTGCCCAGGAGAACCGTGGGTTGGAGTGGTCTCTTCCATTATATTTAAGAAGACACAACATACGGCAGACAATGATCAGAAAGTTATTTTACTTATCACGTTTAACGTGTTAAGCTTCAAATAATTTTGCTTGTCCGATCGAATATCGTTTCTCCGAAAGTCAACTGTTTCACACTGCCGATGTGCGTAAATCAACTGCTTCGTTTTAGCAAGCATGGTAAAAAGAGGTTATCACTAACTCTGTAAGTTTTTAACAAAGGGAGAGTATGATTTTTTTTATGAATGTCACTGAAATCGTTAGAGGGAATAGAGAAGATCGTTCAAGAAAAGATGCTTCAAAATATTATCCCCACCAATAAATGTGTGTGATGTAAATTTACTTCAAGCGCAAAAAAGTGCGAAGTGGTCACTGGTTGAACGTTACTGTGCTCTAGTGTTTTGGAGAATCAGAATGACAAAATTTCCAGATCCATGAAGACACATTCCCATTTCTGGTTACAGAATAAGGGAATGTTTTGTCACCTGCCGTTGATTGTGTACGAGAGATTTTACCCCTAAAAGACACGGCTCGCACTCTACAGATAACACACCGACGCAAACTGTATAGTTGTCGCAATACAGTACGATTGCGATAAACCAGCAAATACATAATCCTTTATACATCATTTTCCATCTTTCCATAGAGCTTCTCCTCAATGAGAAAAAGGAAATGACTAATTTGGTGGGTGTAAAACAAATCAGTTCGTCTACGTTAACCAATATTTTTAAAAGAATGTAGCCGCTCGATGGTCCAATAATACCACAACCGCACTACATGGGGAAAAGATCGATTGCGGAGCTGAAATCCGACATTTCCAGAAATGATATTGGAATCTTTACATCATCAACGAGAAGCGATTATTTATTTATTTATTTATTTATATGTCGCCTTTATCTGTCCAGTTATTTAGCCACAAAATTGTTATTTAATATCTTTGCAAACTACGTAATTATGTAATGTGTTCACAGTGAGGTTTCGGTGCATAGTATTCATCGTTATTAATCAAACATTGTCATTGCACGTAGCACAAACATTTAAATTTCCGTTTTTCTCTTAAACAATTGATGCAAGTCTTACGTTGAGATCGTTAATGCATGACAATCGGGTAAGATGAGAAGCGGATTTTATGTATTTCATCGTTACCTAATAGTCGCGTGGTTTAACACCTACGAGGAAATAACCTGTTTTCGAATAAAGACTGCAGACGGGCTCTTCTGGCATCAGTTGACTAGTCTCAAAAATGCCTCTGAGCAGTATGGGACTTAACTTCTGAGGTCATCAGTCCCCTAGAACTTAGAACTACTTAAACCTAACTAACCTAAGGACATCACACACATCCATGCCCGAGGAAAGATTCGAACCTGCGACCGTAGCGGTCGCGCGACTCCAGACTGTAGCGACTAGAACCGCTCGTCCACTGATTGGTCTGCATCTGTCTTGAGATTAAACAGTGCCGTTACTCAGTCTCCCAGTTAAGAGATAAATGTCAGTTTCTCCGAAATATTTTACAGGGTAGACAAATTTTTCTCCTATCGAACAAGATTTGTGACACTTGGGGTAGGAGACCTAGTTTGACTAATGGATTACGAAGCTTGTCCTGCCGACGGCGCACAGCGAATAGCCAAGCTGTAAGTGGTTTAGATCTGACAATTCTGTAGGACGATCTTCCGAACACAGGGAAGTTAAAACTTGGATTCAGCGATGGTGTATAGGCTCACACGTGTGGCCAGTTCTCATCCTCCGTATGAACGGCTGAATCTTTGCAAGGTTTTGTCCCCTCATCATCTGAGAAGTTTCTCAGAAATTGTGCCATTCATTGAATGCCCTTACACCAGCTAAGAACTCTGTAGAAGCCAGACGTAGAAACAAAGGTGTGCCAATTGCGATAATAACTACTATTTAGTCGACTATTGCGTTGTCTAGGATTCCAACATGCTCTTTGAAAGTTGCATCCATTTATGTTATTTGGTACACTGATAAATTAGTTCCTGCTCATCATGTAGGCAACAGTTGTAAGCCTGCCACTCCTTTCACAACTAAACCTGAATATTCATACAAGATAATTTTTGCGCTAAATATACCCTCAGACACAATCTTCCTCCCCACTTCAAAGAGAAGACTTATAGCCTGCTCCGTCTTCACAAAAGTCATCTTTCCGTTGGTATTCCTGGGTCTATAGTCAACTATACATCTATTTCTTTTGTCCCCATTTTTCAGTCTGCTTCTTCAAATTTTTTATCCCTCATTCTACTCTTTCTTTCATCTTAATATATTTCATTCTTACCTTATTTCAGAATTGCACGTTTGGTCTCTCAAAGTACATCCTTTTACCTACTTTAATAAATTCATTGCAGCAGACTTCTCCTTCTTTGTTCTTTATTAGTTATTATCCACTTCCACATGTGACAACTGGTGTTGCCATTACTTTGTAAAATTATGTATTTGAATATTTCCTGCTTTTTTGGCTAAAGTTTTATGTATAGTGCCACATATCACATGGAAGTTGTTTAATTCATTGGATATGTCATTACCACATTCATAGGTTCGTTGATTAATCTGGGTGAGGGGATCAACAGCGACGTCATCGATACCATCGGATTAGGAAAGGATTGGGAAGGAAGTCGGTCCTGCCGTTTCAAAGGAACCATCCTGACATTTGCTTGAAGCGATTTAGGGAAATCAAGGAAAACCTAAATCAGGATGGCCGGACGCTGGTTTGAACCGTCGTCTTTCCGAATGCGAGTCCAGTGTGCGAACCACTGATCTGCCTCGCTCGGTATTACATTCTTAAACTATATTACAATATAATAACTGAAAATGAGGTAGATGATCAACTGATTTTCCATTTAGTGTTATTTTGGAACATCCTGGGCGTTTTCCATTGAAAGCTAGACCATCGGTGTTTGTTCTGATACTTTCGAGCTATAGAGTTTGCCTATATAGTCCAAGCGATGTGAAGCAGACTGTAAATCATCCTCTGTTTTTTGTAAACTTATTCGATCAGGAAATAATGCAGTCTTTAAATGTGTATTTTTATGAATCAGTTTTATTCTTGGGTTAACTTAATGTTTCCATTTCCTAACAATGTCGTCAATGTATATACTCGTATTACATAAAGTATCATATTCCTCTGTTAACTATTACTGGTCCTGTTCTCACTTTGCCTGTATTAACTGAGATTGAGTTATTTAAATACAAACGTTTTATCACGTGTATTAAACCTTTAGGATAAATTCGTCTTTCCATTATATTCTACAGAATATATTAAATCACTCTATAGCAGGCTTTTTCATAATCTAAAAATGCGATATGAGTTTCCAGATTATGTTCTCGTCTCTTTTCAGTTATCTGCCTGCATTGCTGAAATATTGTCACTGCAGCATCATCCTTGTCTCAAACTGTTTTGTTCGCGCAGGAAATGTGCGTCAGCTATTCTTTTCAGTCTGTTATTTATTTATTTATTTATTTATTTATGCATTTATGCATTTATTTTACCTGGCAAGATTAGGCCCTTCAGGCCCTCTCTTACACCTAACCAGACATACTCAGATTGAACGAATTTCAGTTTGTACAGAACATTATGGACATACCAAGTGTTATACAGTATTAACGTTAAAGAAAAAAATAGAGATTACAGCAGTGGTACAAGGATAATTATAACAATCAAAAAATAATTATAACAATCAAGAATAATAATAATAATAACAGTAATGACTATGTATATGAAAGTAAACATATTTTTTCTTTTATGAATGTCAGTCCTATTGCTATTTGGGAATTTTCTCGTTGTGTTCTTGGAGCTTGTGAGTTATTCACATGGAGCAGAGACATAAGACGATAGAATGGGGTGAAAGAGATATAGAAGAGGTTGCTAGGTTAGATGAAGAGAAACAGAATGGTAAAATTCGAAGCTATGATGGAGAGGAGAAAGAAAGAGATGAGAGGGGCACAACAATGGTGGCTATACCGTCCCTAATATGTAAGTTTTGAGTTCCCTCTTGAATGTTGAATGGTTCTGGTTAAGACTAATTGTTCCTGCATATAATTTATGGCCAGTGTCCAAAAGACTTTTTTCTCTGCAGTTTTCACAAGCATTTCTAAATCCTTTTAGTGTGATATTACTTTAACCACTCTCCGAAAGTTGTATATCGTCTTCCAATTCCAAGATTCACTCAACACATGCAAGAGCCCCAGTTCTATCATAAATCCTCCACTTCTGAAAAATTCTGCGATAATATTATTGAGTCCAGCTATTTTTCTATTTTTATCTGCTTTAATGCTTCTTGTATCGCTTCCATTGTAACATTGTCCCCTTGGTATATTTCATCATTTCGTTGTTTGTCCTGGTTTATTTAAGTTGGTTCACTTTTATCATTGTTTTCTACTCATAGCTGCGTGGATTGGCCGCGAGGTTTTGAGGCGTCATGTCACGGATAGCGCGGAGGTTCGAGTCCTCCCTCGAGCATGGGTGCGTGTGTGTTGTTCTTAGCGTAAGTTAGTTTAAGTAATGTGTAAGTCTAGGAACCGATGACCTCAGCAGTTTGATCCCTTAGGAATTCACACACATTTGAACCTTTTTTTTTCTACTCATAAACCTTGACAGTGTTTTATTCAAGCTTCTTTCTTCATTATGTGTAATCGCACAGAAACTTCTTCCTGTTATGTTGTTTAAGGAATTTAACAGCCACGTAGACCATTTACAATTTTTGATGTCATTCTATCCCAGGTTTATTGATGGGCTTCTCTTACCGTTTTCTTAGCATGGTTACGGTTTTCTTTATACAGCGCTGTCGATCCTTTTGCATTGTGGTATAGATTTGTAAAGTAAGCGTTTTGTTTCTCTTCAACTGAATTTCCTATATCTTAATTTCATATTTTCACACCCCTTCTCCTCCTAAACTGCTTTTTCTTTTCTGTTGCCTCTGGAACCGCGTGGACCTCACATGCTCTTATGTTTCCCATTCTACAGTCAATTATTTTCTGTAATTACTTTTAAACAATGCGTCAGTTGCCGCTGAAATAGATTTTTTACACTGTCTTGTCGCAGAATGTAAACTTGAAAACTTCGAGACTACAGCTCGTTAGAATTTGTTTTTTCCATCTTGAAATTAGGTTTCTTTGACAATCACCAGAAAATGATCTGACACTTTATCGCTATATATTGTACTAGCCCTACGAGCTCTCTGTTCACTGACATAAGCAATAATCGATCATCACATGGTGCCACACTCCACAATGGATCTACTTGAGGAGGGATCTGCAGGATTTCAACTACCTTTTACAACTTGGAGGTCATTAAACCGGCTGCGCACTGGAGTAACTGGGTGCAAATCAAACCTATTTAAATGGGGTTACAGTGATGGCGACAGGTGTGAATGCGGAGCAATACAGGACTTGGACCACCTACTGATCTGCCCAGATATGTCTATGACATGCACTAAAGATGATATTTTGAAAGTCAATGACAAAGCAATCTATGTTGCTAATTTCTGGGAAGGGAAGATATAATTGGTGCATCCGGACACGGAAGAAGAATCACATGAGAATTTATGAATACCTTCCTTTTTAAAGGAACTGTTGGTAGTTCCCATTTCGTTATGTATTTAAAAATTACATACTATGAGACATTAATAACGTGATGTGTCCTATAACTTGAATTCGGAGATGACAAAGCTTAAGCAAAAAGTAAGGTGGAAGGGGATACGCCGAAGGTACAAAAAATGGTTCAAATGGCTCTGTACACTATGGGACTTAACTGCTGTGGTCATCAGTTCCCCAGAACTTAGAACTACTTAAACCCAACTAACCTAAGGACATCACTCACATCCATGCCCGAGGCAGGATTCGAACCTGCGACCGTAGCGGTCGCGTGTTTCCAGACTGTAGCACCTAGAACCGCTCGGCCACTCCGGCCGGCGCCGAAGGTACACAACTGAGTATTAAACTACAACATTAACTGGAAACCTCATATTTTCTCCTTTTGCCTGCACTACCTAATAACCAAAGAGCAGTGAGACTGTAATAAAGCAATAATTTACAATGAGGCGTCTACGCAGCTGCCGTATAACCTGAAGAACTATATTATCGGTGCCTTACCTGGAATAGCGAAAATTTGTTACGGAAATAAAATATGGAACCACTACAGCACGCGTAGAGCGAGCCCTGAGCAAATTGCAATAGAAGCAAAAGGAGCACGTTTTATAGGAAACAAATATTAAGTATTCAAACATAGAGATTAGGTACATGTGGATGAATTTGTGAACAAAGGAATGGTGTAAGATAATAAAATCGTGAATCACGGATGTTTGAAAAATCCACTGTAACATGTGAATCCATCTGATATACAAAATCAGCTTTTATCGTTAACGACAAACGTACGATCGGAACATCTGATTTTCTTTCCGAACAACAAGGTGTAAAATTACGAAAAATAACTTCACAGACTGTTTAGAACGAGCTTTGTGAATTAGAGAATCTCTTTGTAAATCACTTGCATTTGCACCGATCAGCATATGTTCTGAAGCACATCAAAACGAGTACAACGGGACAACGTTAACCATGGCAATTGAAGCGGACACAATTTTGCGTAATTTCTACACTCTCACTGTTTCCAGTTGTCTTGATAGAACAGGCAATTTATTTAATGGAAACTACAAGCCTTTCTTCTTTCCCCTGACATTTATCGCGTGTCTTCACGGTATGTTAATTTTTGGATTTGCAATGGTAACGATAGAGGGTTCCTTTCTTGGCGCCACCCCCTTCTACCCCGGAATGGAATTTGTGTATCGAATCGTCTGAGTCTAGTATTATCCCATGTGGATATGTAGCAACGCTATATAAATGTTGCGAATCGTGTAGCTAAGACATGACGTGGGTTTTCATTACTCGGATGTGGAAATCAGCCTAAAAACAAAAGCCAGGCTGACACACACATTGGCCGCCGTCGTCCATCCACCTGGCAGTATCGATTCAGGGCCTTGCCTGAAATGCAATTTTCAATTTTTTCGTGAAATATTTAATCTGTCTGAGGTTTGGCTACTCTGTACGGTCAGCATTGTAGTCGCATATCTTAGTCGCTGCGTTACGCTCGTTTTGACAAAACACTATAGCAGATACCAGTAAAACTTCAACATTGATTTTCTTGGAGACTGGGGGCCATCGCATGAAGAGCCGCTAGCCAGGTAGTCAGGATATGTCCCTATGCAACATGCCAAAGAATCATCAAAATCCGTGATCAACAGGTGTCATGGCCTCCTTGTAAGAAATGAAACTAGGAAATCGATTAACATAAAATCAGGCTTGGGAAGCCGTGTGACCTTACAAGGAACTCCCTGAGTGCGAGTTCGCAAAAGGCCAATGATATTTATGGCATTCGACACCCCACTTATTCTGTACCATGTAGCATTGCCTGCTAATGGCAACGGGGAGAGGGTGGGGGGGGGGGAGAGGGGGAGGCGGGACTGGAGGCATCCAATGGCGAGCACAGCATGAGGATACGGAGCGTAGTTGCACTGCTTAGTCGACTAATAACTCACCACAGTGCTATAATGCCACTGCTGTTGATACAAATCAGAGAAGTGGCAACGACACAAAAAACAAACATTGCATTATGTATACAACAATAGTTGTCAATGTTGATATTTCGTCAAGAAGGAATCCAAGGAATTCCGCGAAGTGAGACAGAAGCGACAGATGAAATATTAGCGTTTATGCAAGATGAGTCGCTGGAATGTATGGCGTAGTATACGCTCGACTGTGCGAACTATGTTCATAAGAGGTAAAATGATGACGATAGGGGATTAGGAAGTGAATGTGATACTGAAACACGTGTCGAGCTATGTAGTCCATTATCGTTGTCCGACATGGAGGCACAAATCCCGTCTCCAGTGAAACGTGTTAAAGGAAAATCGTTATCCAAGGAGCGGGTATCAAACATACGAGGTATCAAAAATCCGAGCAAAAATAAAAACTACTTACGCGTTTGGGCTAAACCTTTTTTTTATTTTTCGACATAGTCTCCTTTTGGACTTACACACTTCGTCCAACACTGTTCTGATTTGTTGATCCCTTCCGAATAATAGGAATTGTCCAAGTCTGCAAAATAGCCATTAGTTGCTGCAATCACCTCCTCGTTTGAATAAAATCTTTGTCCCACGAGCCATTTCTTCAAATTGGGGAAGAAATACTAGTCCGAGGGAGCCAAGTCTGGAAAATAGGGGGGATGTGAAACGAGCTGGAATCATATTTCCATTAATTTTACATCCACAGCTGCTGAGGTGTGTACTGGTGCATTGTCGTGATGGAATAGGACATTTTTGCGGTCCAATCGCCGGCGTTTTTCTTGCAGCTAGGTTATCAAACGGTCCAATAACGATAAATAATATGCACCTGGAATAGTTTTACCCTTTTCCAGATAGTCGATGATGATTATCCGTTGCGAATCCCAAAAGGCAGTCACCATAACCTTTCCGCCCGAAGGAATGGTCTTCGCCGTTTTTGGTGCAGATTCTCCCTCGGTAACCCATTGTTTAGATTGTTGTTTGGTCTCAGGTGTACAGTAATGTATCCATGTTTCATCCACAGTGACGTAACGACGCTTAAACTCTTGCGGATTCTTCCTGAACAGCTGCTAACCATTCTTGCAACAGTTCACACGATTCCGTTTTTGGTCAAGCGTGAGCAATCGCGGAATCCATCTTGCGCATAGCCTTCTCATGTCCAAATGTTTATGCAAAATATTATGCACCCGTTTCGAGATGCCCACAGCACTAGCAATCTCACGCACCTTAACTCTTCTGTCATCCATCACCATATCATGGATTTTATCAATGATTTCTGGAGTCGTAACCTCCACACGGCGTCCAGAACGTTCAGCATCACTTGTGCCCATATGGCCACTCTGAAAAGTTTGGAACCACTTATAAACTGTTCTAATCACCGTAACGTTTATTAAGCTTCTCTTTAGTCTCCTGAGGCGTTTTGCCTTTCATAAAGTAATGTTTAATCGCCACACGAAATTCGTTTTCGTCCATTTTTTGACAATCACTCGACTTCCTTGATTCACAGGAATGCCAAACACAAAGAAATAGACCAATATGGCTGAAACTTGGTGTGAGTTCTTTCCAAAGATGCTACTAACTAAACGTGACCTCGATACGCGCCGGTGATGCCATCTCTCGGACTTTGCACGGGCTTTTCAAACGCCCCTCTTTATTACTTGCATGGAAGATCATCCGCAGCACAATAAAAAAAATTCTGAAAAATATTTCGAATAAGCGTGCAGCAATATGACCGTGTAGAGCATAAGAAAAACTACAGGTATTCAAGGAAGGACAAAGCGCACAAGTTAGAGAAACTAGTGTTTTACGCGTTTCAAGATTGCTCGATACAATTTCAAGATGTGCATGATGGTGACCTATTACGTAATACAGATCAAATTGCACGCGTCATGGATAGCAGTAATTTCAAGGGAAGCAGTGGATGGTTGCATAACTACAAACAGTGCTACGGAATTGGAAAACGTAAGATAATAAAATTTATAAGAAAGCATCAACTTGACAACGCACTGCAAACTACGGAATCGGCCTGAAAATTTGTGGATGAGATAAACAACCTTATGCCATCGTTCAGTAAGGAATTTCTTTTCAACTCCGACCAATCACGATTTGAAGAGGAAATGCATACAAAAGGAACCCTGGAAATTAAAGGTTCAAGAGAGTTATATTAAGATCACCTAACATCAATGCCTTAGCGAGTACGTATACTATTGTCTTGACAGTTTAGTGACTGGACAGTTATTCACTGTGCTAAGAGAATTTCGAGGCTCTCCGCCCCCTACGATCTTCCTCCTGTGCGTCATCTTGCACGGGCAGTAGGGAATATTTTCGTCACAGCAAGCGCTACCGGAAATACGGACGCTAGAGAACTGTGGTATGACCACTGCTTTTGGGCAGTAATTGGTCAGGATAACTTGCTTTTGCTTGATTGCTGGCCTGTGTATAAAAATCATACCCCTTTAGAGCAAACTATCCCTCCTGAAAAACACACATTGCAATCCATACTACCTGAACCACTAGACAATTCAGCCTGTGGATGTGTTTCTTCCATGTCCATAAAACATATAATCGCACTATCTGCAGCTACGCCTTAAAGGAAAACCAGTTTCACTATAAACTCTACGACAGATTGTTTGGCATTTCTACATCTACATGGATACTCTGTAAATCACATTTAAGTGCCTGGCAGAGGGTTCATCGAACCGCCTTCACAATTCTCTATTATTCCAATCTCGTACAGCGCGCGGCAAGAATGAACACCTATATCTTTCCGTATGAGCTCTGATTTCCCTTATTTTATCGTGGTGATCGTTCCTCCCTGTGTAAGTCGGTGTCAACAAAATATTTTCGCATTCGGAGGAGCAAGTTGGTGATTGGAATTTCGTGAGAAGATTCCGTCGCAACGAAAAACGCCTTTCTTTCAATGATGTCCATCCCAAATGCTGTATCAATTCTGTGATACCCTCTTCCACATTTCACGATAATACAAATCGTACTGCCTTTCTTTGAACTTTTTCGATGTACTCCGTCAGTCCTATCTGATAAGGATCCGACATCGCGCAACAGTATTTAAAAAGAGGACGGACAGGCGTAGTATAGGCAGTCTCCTTATTAGATCTGTTACATTTTCTAAATGTCCTGCCAATAAATGCAGTCTTTGTTTAGCCTTCTCCACAACGTTTTCTATGTGTTCCTTCCAATTTAAGTTGTTCGTAATTGTAATTCCTAGGTATTCAGTTGAGTTTATGGTCTTTAGATTACCGACCTCACACTTTTCGTTATTTAGGACCAATTGTCAAATTTCGCACCATACAGATATTTTTTCTAAATCGTTTTGCAATTTGTTTCGATCTTCTGGTGGCTTTATTAGTCGATCACAGCGTCATCTGCAAACAATCTGACGGCTGCTCAGATTGTCTCCCAAATCGTTTATATAGATAAGGAACAGCAAAGGGCCTTTAACACTACCTTGGTGATCGACAGAAATCACTTTTGTTTTACCCGATGAGTTTCCGTCAGTTACTACGAACTGTGACCTCTCTGACAGGAAATCACGAATCTAGTCACATAACTGAGACGATATTCCTTAAGCATGCAATTTCACAACAAGGCGCTTGAAAGGTACAGTG
The DNA here is from genome assembly GCF_021461385.2 of Schistocerca piceifrons. Lineage (NCBI taxonomy): Eukaryota > Metazoa > Arthropoda > Insecta > Orthoptera > Acrididae > Schistocerca > Schistocerca piceifrons. Next base: position 324,999,622 of record NC_060140.1, read on the forward strand.
TCAAAAGCCTTCCGGAAATCCAGAAATACGGAATCAATCTGAAATCTCTTGTCAATACCACTCAACACTTCATGCGAACAAAGAGCGAGTTGTGTTTCACAAGAACTATGTTTTCTAAATCCACGTTGACTGTGTGTAATTCATAATGTTCGGATGCAATATATGATCCAAAATCCTGCTGCACATCGACGTTATTGATATGGGCCTGTAATTTATTGGATTACGCTTACTACCTTTCTTGAATATTGATGTGACCTGTGCAACTTTCCAGTCTTTGGGTACGGATCTTTCGTCGAGCGAATAGTTGTATATGATTGTTAAGTATGGAGCTAATGCATCAGCGTACTCCGAAAGGAACCTAATTGGTATACAGTCTGGACCAGAAGACTTACTTTTATTAAGTGTTTTAAGTTGCTTCACTACTCCGAGGACATTTACTTCTACGTTACTCATGTTGGCAGCTGTTCTCGACTCGAATTCTAAAATATTTACTTCATCTTTTTTTGTGAAGTCATTTCGGGAGGCTGGGTTCGTTTGCATGCCATCACATTTCATCAGTTCTCATCACACCGTTGCATCAATGTGATTCCCTACGCATGCTTTAAGAGAGGATGTGTAGTTGAAGGCCCTGCACAGTTTGTAACTCCCAAAGAGTTCGCCTTCGATCTTCATGGTGCGAACCTTCGTCATCACTGCGGCGCAGCATCTATTATTCGGTGTTGATGGTGCAAGTTGATGATTTGCTTTGAAAATTTCCTGAATGTACACGATGTCCATTTTTTGGGGTGTAATGCATACATCCCATAGAAGGTTGACGTCTTTGCGTCCCGGACCCTCATTTTCTGTCGCCCTCCTGATGCACATTGTGAGTTAATATTTTTCCTGTTGTAATTGTTAGCATTCCATTATAATGGAATGTAGTCGAATGAAGTCGGGTGATTCTGAGGGAATTAGATTAGGAAATGAGACAGTTAAAGTAGTAAAGGAGTTTTGCTATTTGGGGAGCAAAATAACTGATGATGGTCGAAGTAGAGAGGATATAAAATGTAGACTGGCAATGGCAAGGAAAGCGTTACTGAAGAAGAGAAATTTGTTAACATAGAGTATAGATTTAAGTGTCAGGAAGTCGTTTCTGAAAGTATTTGTGTGGAGTATAGCCATGTATGGAAGTGAAACGTGGACGATAAATAGTTTGGACAAGAAGAGAATAGAAGTTTTCTAAATGTGGTGCTACAGAAGAATGCTGAAGATTAGCTGGGTAGATCACATAACTAATCAGGAGGTATTGAATAGAATTGGGGAGAAGAGGAGTTTGTGGCACAACTTGACAAGAAGAAGGGACCAGTTGGTATGACATGTTCCAAGGCATCAAGGGATCACAAATTTAGCATTGGAGGGCAGCGTGGCGGGTAAAAATCGCAGAGGGAGGCCAAGAGATGAATACACTAAGCAGATTCAGAAGGATGTAGGTTACAGTAAGTACTGGGAGATGAAGTAGCTTTCACAGGATAGAGTAGCATGGAGAGCTGCATCAAACCAGTCTCAGGACTGAAGACCACAACAACAACAACAGCAATTGTCAACACAACATTTTCAAATGAGCCCTACTAAAGACTGAACATGCAGCGTCACACTCAGTGCATTGTCAGTCTACTGCGCGGTGCCGGAAGCGCAGGGCAGGGCAGGGCGCGCTGCAGCGGGCTTGCGCGCGGCTGTGCGGCTGCGCTGCGCGGCGCGTGGCCGCGGCCGTACATTCCAGCGGGCCGCGCAAGGCCGTTGCTCGACCTTAGCGCCGCCATCTTGGCTCGCTCTCCCCGGGCGAGAGCCGCCGGCCGCTCACAGGGGTCCGCCGCCACGGGCGCCGCCGCCGCGGTCATCGCCGTCCCTTCCTCTCTGCACCGTCCGTTGCCTCCTCGCTCCGCCAGCTGCGTTCGAAACCCAGCCGCGTCCCCTCCTGGGATTATCGCCAAATCTTGAAGTGGCTTTACGTGTGCTGCACTTCGTACCTCAGCACGGTCAGGTTGCGTTAGGTACGAAATAGACAGAATTGAATTTCACCTATTTTAAAGAAATCAAGATGTAAATCTTGACCCATCGTTAGGTCGAAACGATCGAGAGATTCAAACAGAATACTTCGTTCAAACAAATTACATCCATTGTCAGACATCTACATCTACAGTTATACTGCGCAAGCCACCCAGCGGTGTGTGGCGGTGGGCACTTTACGTGCCACTGTCATTACCACCCTTTCCTGTTCCAGTCGCGTATGGTCTGCGGGAACAACGACTGCCCGAGAGCCTCCGTGCGCGCTCGATTCTCTCTAATTTTACATCCGTGATCTCCTCGGGAGGTATAAGTAGGGGGAAGCAATACGTTCGATACCTCATCCAGAAACGCACCCTCTCGAAAGCTGGACAGCAAGCTACACCGCGATGCAGAGCGCTTCTCTTGCAGAGTCTGCCACTTGAGTTCGCTAAACATCTCCGTAACGCCATCACGCTTACCAAATAACCCTGTGACGAAACGCGCCACTCTTCTTTGGATCTTCTCTATCTCCTCTGTCAACCCGACCTGATACGGATCCCACACTGATGAGAAATACTCAAGTATAGGTCGAACGAGTGTTTTGTAAGCCAGCTCCTTCGTTGATGGACTGCATTTTCTAAGGACTCTCCCAATGACTCTCAACCTGGCACCCGCCTTACCAACAATTAATTTTATATGATCATTCCACTTCAAATCGTTCCGCACACATACTCCCAGATATTTTACAGAAGTAACTGCTACCAGTGTTTGTTCCGCTATCATATAATCATACAGTAAAAGATCCTTTTTTCTATGTATTCGCAATACACTACATTTGTCTATGTTAAAGGTCAGTTGCCACTCCCTGCACCAAGTACCTATCGCTGCAGATTTTCCTGCATTTCGCTGCAATTTTCTAATGCTGCAACTTCTCTATATACTACAGCACCATGCGCGAAAAGCCGCATGGAACTTCCGACACTATCTACTAGGTCACTTATATATATTGTGAAAAGCAATGGTCCCATAACACTCCCCTCTGGCACTCCAGAGGTTACTTTAACGTCTGTAGACGTCTCCCTATTGAGAACAATACGCTGTGTTCTGTTTGCCGAAAACTCTTCAATCTAGCCATACAGCTGGTCTGATATTCCGTAGGCTCTTACTTTGTTTATCAGGCGACAATGCAGAACCGCTTCGAACTTCCTCCGGAAGTCAAGGAAAATGTCATCTACCTGGGAGCCAATATCTATTATTTTCTGGGTCTCATGAACAAATAAAGCGAGTTGGGTCTCACACGATCGCTGTTTCCGGAATCCGTGTTGATTCCTACAGAGTAGATTCTCGGTTTCCAGAAATGACATGATACGCGAGCAAAAACATGTTCTAAAATTCTACAACTGATCGATGTCAGAGATATAGGCCTATAGTTTTGCGCATCTGCTCGACGACCCTTCTTGAAAACTGGAACTACCTGTGCTATTTTCCAATCATTTGGATCATTCCGTTCCTCTAAAGACTTACGGTACACGGCTGTTAAAAGGGGGGCGAGTTCTTTTGCGTACTCTTTGTAGAATCGAGCTGGTATTCCGTCGGGTCCAGTGGACTTTCTTCTGTTGAGTGATTTCAGTTGCTTTTCTATTCCTTGGACACTTATTTCGATGTCAGCCATTTTTTCGTTCGTGCGATGATTTAGAGAAGGAACTGCAGTGCGGTCTTCCTCTGTGAAACAGCTTTGGAAAAAAGGTGTTTAGTATTTCAGCTTTACGCGTGTCATCCTCTGTTTCAATGCCATTATCATCTACTTAGAGAGTGGAACATGAAGACCCACAGTGGAATCCGACTAGGAACAAAAACAAAGGCATCAATGTCCACCGTCTAACCTTTGCAGATGATCCGATTTAAGTCGCTGTTGTCTGCACTTGTTTGGTGAAACGAAATGACTAGGAGGAAAGCCACTTGTCTACCACACTTATTATCGTTTTCGCGTGCACGATCTTCGCGTTATTACATCATTGTCTATCTTTAGTGGCAAATGTCTTCCAAATAGTCGTACAAACATAAACAAAGCAAAAATTATTTATTTATGTATTGCTTATTTAGCCTGACCAGATTAGGCCCTTAACGCCCTCTCTTACACCAGACGAGGAGCAATACATATCAAACATGTTATAAAGCTTTTTCAATAATGATAATAATAATAATGACACTAATAACAATAACGGCCTACCAGAAATGAACAGCAAAACCATATGTTACCACTTTCACTGATTTTCAAAAAGCATATAGACAAATCCCTCATCTATATACTAAAATAATTAAACCCATACAGTAAAACCACTAATTTAATCAGAGAAACACTTACGAACACATATTTCAAAGTCAGATTAGTGGGAGAACTCTCTGATCCATTTGACATAAAAACTGGTGTACGACAAGGAGAACTCTCTTCACTGCTGTTTAACTGTGACCCTTGTCTTACGACCACGTGGAAAAAATAAAATTTTACCAAATAGTAAATTTGGGTTGGTAAAGCCTGCTACAAATATAACGATGTTACAGGTGGAATCCATAACTGTAGATCGTATCTGGCAATGAAGAAGGAAAGTGAACCATAGCCAGTTATTCTTGTTCGAGTTTTTAAAACTTATTTACAACTTCATATGCGCTCCGAAGATCAAAGTAAAGTGGAGAGCGGAGACTGACCTTTATTGTACCAAGTGCTACGGTTTCTTCGTGTTCTTTTCAAGATTGGATTGCACGCAGAACGCTTGGTTACACACATCTTTGCGTACTGTTGTTATTCTTAATTTATCCGCATTGTCTCTAAAGGAATGGTACATAAGAAGACGTAGGATACGTTTAGATAACGTATGGAAACTGATTCTTGAAAATTTCCTGCAGATTTAGGCATATATTTCAATAAATACTTCTAGGATCTCCAGGGGGAAACTTTTAATGGTCTTTTTATACTCTCTCGCGAGGAAAATAAATCTTTGAGAATTCATGTTACTCTGCTTTATATTCGTTCCATGTCTTCTGTTATATCAAACTGATGTGGGCACCACAAACTAGAACACCACAGTGGTTCGACAAGAATATGGAAGCAGCAAAAACACAATACCTTATCAACTCCAATACGGTGTAGGAATCCTGTTGGCATTCAAAGCAGCTTCCAATCGTCTCGAAATGAATAAATGCAGGTCCCGTATGGTTTTCAACAGAACATTATACCGATCCTCCTGCAAGATAGTGACGAGTTAAGGTAGCCACGAAGGAGGTGGGTAGCGAATACGCACCTTTCCTCTAAAATGGACCACCAAGGCTCAATAATAGATCTCGTGACTGTGGTGGTAGTGGAGGTGCACCATTTCATCGTCGTGCTCACAAAAATATGCGATGCGAGTTATGCGAATCGGAGTCCTCTCGTCTTGGGAAAAGTTATAGGCATTGAGGATTCCGCACACGTTTTCCCGTTAAGGGCATTTGCACAATTGAAGGATGCTTATGAAATTCCAGTTCACCCAGCAATTTCCTGCATGTGGAGCTCCCTTCGTGTTGTTTAGCTGCTGACAGAGTTCGCGAGCGCAACATTCAGCTCTGCAGTGACTTTTGCAGCTGTCGTCCTCTTATCTTTCGTCTGTCACGATCACTCAATACGCAATTTCGTCCGCGTTGTGACTTAGCGGATGTTGTTTCTCTGCATACGATGTAAATTTTCGATACCTTGTCTCTTGACTGCCCACCATACGAGCTCAAGCAATTTGCCCACGTTCAGATTCACTTAGCTCCGATATAATGCAATGTCATTTAGTCTACACAGAACATTGCTCTGGCCATGTTGCATTTTGCAACGCATTGACGATATTTAATAGATGGCAAATACAGCGTAAACTGTAAGCTTGGCTAGCTTCTGCATTTATGTTCAAGCACGCATTTCTCGCTATGTTCCACATTTTCATCCAACCCTGTATTCCGCCGTTAGTTGAACAATTGTGTTGTATACAGCCACTTTTGTGGACAAAATGCAGTCTACCAGAATGAAACCAATTTTATATACAAGTACAACTAGTTCTATGTGTTCATTCTGGTTTCTATCTCCTCGTATTATTGTTTCTTGCTAACGTATGTTACTGGTTTAAATTGTGACTCACAAAAGTTACGGTCAAGATTTATGGCATAAGACATACATAAGCACACGGTTTTCCGTTCTTTGGATCAGGTTGATATTTTGTACAGATCCGAATGAATGTGCTACAATTCTATTGAGAAAGAATTCTTTAGAAGTGACCGCAACACATGCGAAAAGACTAACTAACTCCATTAAGTCTTAAATGTAGAACGTGAGCAGTAATGGCCCCATAATAGTTCTTGAAGCACACCAGAAATCCCTTTTCTCTCTATGGATGCCCCTTCAGTAAAGATAACGTTCTGCCTATGAACGAATTTTCAGTCCAGTGGTAAATCTCTCTAGTAGGCTCCGTTGTTGTAGCCCATCGAAAACCATATGGAAGGATGGAAACGACGAATCCGTTTGCTATCCGTGATCCTTACGTTATTATGTACGAAGAACATGATTTGATTTACTTTTATCGTCAGAATTTTCACAATCCATGTTGGAGAAAGAACTTTTATTTCAGATGTTATTCCTGAATTCTGAATACATTGCAGTATGTTGCCGCGAATGGATATGAGTCACATAAGATTGTAGTGCTGATGTCTCTTTTTATTTATTTATTTGTTTCTTTTCGTTAACTGGTTGAGCTGCGCTCATTTCCAATCTTGGGGAATGTTTGCTCAGGGGATATGCGGCGAAAGTAAGTTTAAGCGTGGAGCAAATTCGCTCACATATGATTATTATTATTGTTATTATGTTCTGATAGTGACTCACGGGTCTTTATTGAGACTGATCAGTTACAGTCATTTTTCAATAAAACTGGTACTAAGTAATATATCACTTATCACAGATTGCTGGGATATTGAATGGTAGCAAGATTCCTTGATTTTGGTATGTGGAGGAACTTTTGAAAGGAGAATCCATTATTTCAAGTATCGCTACGCGTCCCGAAACCTGTAATTCAACTTACGACGAGTGTCTAATGGAATATTTTTTTTTAATTTTTGTTTTTAGGGTTCGTCTGCTACAATTTATACCACCAAATCACTTTCGTATTTCAAAATTAAAGAAAAATTTTCTGTAAAATTTCAGAAAAGTTAAAAACTGCTTCAGTAATTACAGCCCATTTTTCTTCTGTATAAACTATCGCTGCCACACTCATAGTGGCATGATTTTTAACGATCGTCCATTTTATGTGAGTGATAGTTGAAAGATGTAATTTCAGAAATATTGCATTATATTTCAACAGGTCATTTATGTGCATTACGTAACGTGGTATGATTAGATTTGGTGAAAGAGTCATCTACAGATATTTTTAATGTATTTTGTTCCGTGCATTTACCGAAGATCGAAGCTGTGAAACAAATTAACTGTGTTTTAACACTAAAGTTATCGCAACGGTAACACAAAATGGTTAATGAGCAACGTCAGCAATAATATCGCTCTCTCAACCGTGTGAGAAACTTTTAATTATTCCACAATGTCTATACTCAATAAACACGTTTCTGGTCACAGCAAAGATACGAATATTACTCTGAGTGTATGCACACAGAAATCTGGCAAAATCCCTCCAGTGCAACCAACAACTACGTGCAGCGAAAAGGAAAGTTAGCAAAAAATCCTCAATTAATATTAGCATGATGCCGACATGACGCGACCTCTCATGTCGCGGGGCTTCTCTCCACCGCAACCTGCGTCCGACCGCTTCCGACTGTAAGTAGGCTGTTTAGGTTTTTTATTGGTAACGCCACGTAGCGCTCTGTACGAAAAACACTGGCTGTGCTGTGTGCAGTCTGTGGCTAGTTTGCATTGTTGTCTGCCATCGTAGTGTTGGGCAGCTGGATGTGAACAGCGCGTAGCGTTGCGCAGTTGGAGGTGAGCCGCCAGCAGTGGTGGATGTGGGAAGAGAGATGGCAGAGTTTTGAAATTTGTAAGACTGGATGTCATGAACTGCTACATACATTATGACTTTTGAACACTATTGAGGTAAATACATTGTTTGTTCTCTATCAAAATCTTTCATTTGCTAACTATGCCTATTAGTAGTTAGTGCCTTCAGTAGTTTGAATCTTTTATTTAGATGGCAGTAGTGGCGCTCGCTGTATTGCAGTAGTTCGAATAACGAAGATTTTAGGTGAGGTAAGTGATTTGTGAAAGGTATAGGTTAATGTTAGTCAGGGCCATTCTTTTGTAGGGATTTTTGAAAGTCAGATTGCGTTGCGCTGAAAATATTGTGTGCCAGTTTAAACGCAGTCATGTATAGTTTTTTCCAAGGGGAAGTTTCACGACCCCTCTAGACAACTGCTCGGTCGCTACTACTCGCGATAATAAAATCAAAGACTCAGAGTTTGCGTATGCACACAGCAGAATCAAGGGGAAGTTTCACGACCCCTCTAGACAACTGCTCGGTCGCTACTACTCGCGATAATAAAATCAAAGACTCAGAGTTTGCGTATGCACACAGCAGAATCAAAGACGTTCAACTTTCATGTCTCGTACGCCCCACGCCATATACCTGTCTCCATTCCCCTTCCATTAAACACACACACACACACACACACACACACACACACACACACACACACACACACACAAGTAGTGACCAAGGTACAGGCTGTTGTGCCAGTCCGAAGAATGTGGGAAATGTCGATTTAACAATTGTGAGCTGAAGACGGTGATTCGCAATCAGCTGTATCGATTAGCCGCCTATTATGAGGAGCGAACTCCCAGGAAAATAGATTTCAGTTACTTGAAGATATGATTATATTCGACAACAGTTTTTTAGTCCTGAAATCAACGCCGCGGATACTACTTGCCCCATACCATAATGGTCAAAATTATGAAGACAGAAGAGGATCCCAAACGTAGCGTTCAGAGATACAGTACGTAACGAATGGTCTGAAAAAAACATCGCAGGCGCGACGAGTTCTTCAGTAAGCAATGCAACTGAGACGTGTGTTTATAAGCTGCTTATATCCCGCAAGAAGAACCGCCTGCAGAATCGATGTTAGTTGCACTACCTTGCAAACAATATACACACATCAAAAAAAGTTTTCATCACATCGGTTGCGGGAGTTCCGGAACCTGTACAGAAAATTCGAAGAGACGTCAATATAAACATCATTTCCACCCTTTTTATTGCTCATGAAAACCACACATTGCATGTTGTACCACCATACAGAGAAAACCTCAGAAATGGTAGTGCAGATTGCTGTACACACTGGTACCTCTAATACCCAGTAGCACGTCCTCTTGTATTAATACATGCCTGTATTCATCGTATCATATTATCCACAGGTTCATCAAGGAACTGTTGGTCCAGGTTGTCCCACTCCTCAACGGCGATTCGGCGTCGATCCGTCAGAGTGGTTGGTTGGTCACGTCACCCATAAATATCCCTTTCAAACCTATCCCAGGCACAGTCGATAGGGTTCATATCTGGAGAACATTCTGGTCACTCTAGTCGAGCGATGTCGTTATCCTGAAGGACGTAATTCACAAGCTGTGCACGGTGGTGGCGCGAATTATCGTTCATGAAGACGAATACCTTGCCAATATGCTGCCGATATGGTTGCACTGTCGGTCGGAGGACGGAATTCACGTATCCTACATCCTTTACAGTGCCTTCCATGACCACCGGCGGCGTACGTCGGCCCCACATAATGACACCCCATGCTGGACTCGCTGGACAGCGTGTCTAAGGCGTTCAGCCTGACCGGGTTGCCTCCAAACACGTCTCCGACGATTGGCTGGTTGAAGGCATATGCGACACTCGTCGTGAAGAGAACGTGATGCTAATCCTGAGCGGTCAATTCGGCATGTTGTTTGGCCCGTCTGTACCGCGCTGCATGGTGTCGTGGTTGCAAAGATGGACCTCGCCATGGACGACGCGACTGAAGTTGCGCATCGTGCAGCCTGTTGCGCACAGCGTGAGACGTAACACGACGTCCTGTGGCTGCACGAAAAGCATTATTCAACATGGTGACGTTGCTGTCAGCGTTCCTCCGAGCCGTAATCCATAGTTAGCCGTCATATAGTGCAGTAGCAGTCCTTGGGTGGCCTGAGCGAGGCATGTCATCGACAGTTCCTGTCTCTCTGTATTTCCTCCATGTCCGAACAACTTCGCTTTGGTTCACTCTGAGACGCCTGGACACTTCTCATCTTGAGAACCCTTCCTGGCACAATGCAACAATGCGTACGCCATCGACATGCGGTATTGACCGCCTAGGCACGGTTGAACTACAGGCAACACGAGACGTGCACCCCCTTCCTGGTGGATTGACTGAGCGGCTGTCGGACCCCCTCCGTCTAATAGGCGCTGCTCATGCATGGTTGTTTACATCTTTGGGTGTTTTAGTGACATCTCTGAACAATCAAAGGAACTGTGACTCTGATACAATAACCACAGTTAACGTCTATCTTCAGGAGTTCTGGGAACAGGAGTGGTGCAAAACTTTTTTTGGTGTATGTATGATTAGACACTGACTGGAAAAAAAATCGCAACCACAAGAAGAAGTTGTGTGACATAAAAGAAAGTTGGTAGGAGTGTTTCTGTATCTGAAAGATGATGTCTATTCAGATTGCGTGCCAGTCGCATAAGAGTGGCGCTAGTGACGCCACTATGAGGATGAAAATCAGGTTTGCTTTAAATACACGCTGTAACTGTCGTGAGTGTTAGTTATCTTTGAGATTGGACGTGGTGAGTCGATAGTAGTCAAGAATGCCTTTAAGGCGTCAAACACTCCATTAGTAACAACTCACTGAGGGCTGAGCTAGATGTTCCTCCATCGATATTGCAGAGAGACTTGGCAGGAATGAGCCACTGTATGTGATTGCTGACAGCAAGGGTCACGAGAACGTACGGTCGTATTACCAAGAGGGAAGAACGTATTCGGCATACGACTCTGGCGCTCGTACTGCATCTGCAGCAGCAATCTGAGCAGCAGTTGGCACCACCGTGACACATCGAAAACGCCATTTGTGACTTGTAAAGCGAGAGCTCATTGGAGGGTGGAGTGCAGGTATATGCGTTTTCTTATGAAAGCTGGTTCTGCCTCCATGCCGTGACTTCCATGTGTTGGTTAGGAGACCAGTTGAGGACCTGCAGCCAACCCGTCTGCATGGTAGACACATTAGACCTACACCTGGAGTTATGGTCTGGGTGTGATTTCGTATGACAGCATGAGCACTCTCGTGGTTATCCCATGCACCCTGACTGCAAATTTCTACGTGTATCTGGTGATTCGACCGATTGCACTGCCATTCACGAATAGCAGTCCAGGGGTTGTTTCCCAATAGGATAACACTCACCCACATACCGCTGTTGTGACCATTAATGCTCTACAGAGTGTCGACATGTAGCCTTGGTATGCTCGATCAGCAGATCTGTCTCCAGTCGAGCAGAGATGGGACATCATCAGGAGACAACTCCAGCATCATCCAGAATCAGCATCAACCGTCCATATATTGAGCAAGCAAGTACTACAGGCATGGAACTCCATCCCACAAACTGACATCCGGTACTTGCACAAGACAATGTATGCACGTTTGCATACTTACATTCAACATTATGGTGCATACAACGGTTATTAATGTACCAGCGTTTCACATTTTCAGAGGCATATCTCGCACTTACATTAACCTGTAATCTTGCAATGTTAATCTCTTTAAAATGTTAGTTAGACAAATGTTTTCCAGAAATTTCATTACATTGATTATTTTTAGGTGTTACGATTGTTTTTGTCAGTTTATTTGATGTGTCGCTGTCAAAGTAAGACAAAACGTAAACTTCCTGTGATATTGTTGGTTGGGATATCCGGAGGGGTGGGCTCAGCCCCCTGCCTTCTTCCGAACACATTCGATTTTTCGTCGCGGATAATTAGCAGGTGTGTCGTATGTGATTCTCAGAATGTTCGTGAGTGTAAGGCGTGTGTCTGTAGTGTAGTTTATGTGTTCTGTGATGACGGCAGGAAGGTTAGTGTGGAACCTGGCAACGGCACACACCCTACTCCCTCGCAGTAGCACCAAGGTGCTTCCGAGTTTAACGTCCCCATCAAACGGACGGATCACCAACAGCATTGTCACATACCTTCGCTTCATGAGGCACAGCGGAGAGGTTTAAAGTTTAATCCAGGACGCTGGTCTAAAGACTGGTGATCAGGAACCTTACGCCACCAGCTCTTCTCCCCATGCCGGCCGGAGTGGCCGACCGGTTGTAGGCGCTACAGTCTGGAACCGCGCGACCGCTACGGTTGCAGGCTCAAATCCTGCCTCGGGCATGGATGTGTGTGATGTCCTTAGGTTAGTTAAGTTTAAATAGTTCTAAGTTCTAGGGGACTGATGACGTCAGCAGTTGATTTCCATAGTGCTCGGAGCCATTTGAACCATTTTTCTTCTCCCCATGTCAGGCGGACACTGGCCGTACAAATTTCATCCACCTCCAGGATTCGAATCGCCCTTACCTCCGACCGCGACTAGCGCGGCTGGTATTGCCCAAGTAGAATAATTACTCATTGCTGGAAATAGTACATATAAATTTGATGTATAGCATAGGAGAGAGGAGTGATCGGAAAACCGGACAAATGTACGTTGACTATTTATTTTTATACCAGGCGTCACCCAGCCTGGATGAAATATACACCATTGATAGTAACTTACGAGGCGAGGGGTTAATGAATAATGACATGTTCACATAGTAGAATTTCAGAATACCTTATAGAACCGATTTGGATAAGATTCATCCGTACGTATCATTTAAGTAGCCCGGAAATGACAGTACGAACGATACAGTGTGGGAATTACTGGACGAGAGGCAATCACCTGCCGATCATAAAGAGCATGTGTAAGCGATAGGCCCAAATAGTTTGAATCTAGAATTCTTTTCTGTCACTGGATTATGTTGTAATGTGGACTTCGAGAAAGTACCTGTGTACCTAAGTATATGCTGCCCGTATAAGGTGCAGCTTGTTTTTAGCGACAGAAAGAACGTTCTTCCATTGACCCAGATCAGAATCCTCTACCATGTGGTTTATTTTTACCCTAATGGTTTAGAATACTTTGTATGTGTCTGTCTTTATTGACGGGTCTATTCAAGGGCGCAACCTTAATTACTCTGTTCTTCGCCACAATTATGTCCTCGAGTTACGATTACTGAACGATTTCGTCTCTTGTGACATTGAGGTTCATGCGATCTTGAGTTCTGCATGGCGTTAATGAGTGAACTACAAGCCATGGAGTGCATCTACAGTATTTAAGGAAGGAGACAGTGGTAGCGTCCAAAGAACGCCGTGCCGTAACTAAGTCGGCACCTCGCGTCGATACCATAAGAGATGACGACGTTCGCTGCATTCTGCAACAGCGAATAGGAGGCACTGGCGAAGCCACGTCTTTTCTCAGCTTCTCAGCAACACCGCCCCGAGAAGCCGGTATACAGCCGAGGAAGGTTCTGCCCAGTTCGTGATCAACGATCAAAATGACAGCAACGTCTTAAATAGGACACCATCGAATATTAAGCCTTATGGTGAACTTTAACCACGTACATTATTTCTATGTACTCCAAGTGAAGAGCTTTGTTAAACTGTCAGTATCAAGTGATACTTCAATATTCAGAGACAGTTGTAAATACTCAGAAAATCCCTGTAGAAATGGATTCTACGAAGTTAAGTAGCCCTTCATATCTCTCTTGCAAGAGTAAAGTGAACTAATATTTTGCATGTCGCTAAGTAATGGCACACATTTTTTCCTGAAAGCAGAATGGTTTTATTCAGGAATCCAATATACCACATTATTCCTCACTCTTTTGGCTACAAAGCTCTTTTCTTCAACATACTTTCCCTTCAATGCGGCGTCCATATGCCAAATTACTGGGAGCGCCTGTGTGCCCGAAAAGTACCACGCTGCTGGTCAACGTCAGAGCCAACGTCTTGCTACGTCAATAACCTACCCATCATCCAATTACTGCTTCAAGCGGAATGTATCCTTCATTGGGACAAACAGAGGTTGGAAGATGCAAGATCCAGGCTGTAGGAAGGATGAGGAAGAACAGTCCAATGAAGTCTTATGAGCTCCTCTCGGGTGCGCAGACTTGTATGAGGGTTTGCATTGTGATGGAGAAAGAGAAGTTAGTTTGCATTTTTGTGGCAACGAACACGCTGAAGCTGTTTCTTCAATTTCCTGAGGGCCGGCCGGCACACGGGAGATCGGGCAGGTTTGCACGACATTGTTGCAATGATGACACACGTCTCGCCCAACGACTCGCCGTGCTTTTGTTCACCTCCAGGTCTGCGTAGACATTCAGCAATCCCCTATGAACATCTGAGATGCTGTAGTTTTCCGCCAAAAGAAACTCACTGACAGCTCTGCTTGGAACGCAGTCTGGTTACGTACTCTATTTTGGAGAGTGCGTATAGCGCCGCCACCTAACGGCACTTCATGAAACTATAGGGTTTACAGTGCGAAATTTCACGATGTCCGACAGCAAATTCCGCATTTTTCAACCGAATTTGGCTTACAAAAAGTGTTGTATTACTTGTTGAGCGTCCCTCGTGGTTACCACTCTTTCTCTTGTTGGAGCAAGTAAAGACCCCATAGTTAAATGGTTGAGTCACGATTACAATTTAAACTATTTGTAAGTTTGTTCTGTTTCATGAAGAACAGCATGATCATTTAACGGAAGCGACAACTGGTGTGACGGCTTATCCTCCGAACATCTACACTCCTGGAAATGGAAAAAAGAACACATTGACACCGGTGTGTCAGACCCACCATACTTGCTCCGGACACTGCGAGAGGGCTGTACAAGCAATGATCACACGCACGGCACAGCGGACACAACAGGAACCGCGGTGTTGGCCGTCGAATGGCGCTACCTGCGCAGCATTTGTGCACCGCCGCCGTCAGTGTCAGCCAGTTTGCCGTGGCATACGGAGCTCCATCGCAGTCTTTAACACTGGTAGCATGCCGTGACAGCGTGGACGTGAACCGTATGTGCAGTTGACGGACTTTGAGCGAGGGCGTATAGTAGGCATGCGGGAGGCCGGGTGGACGTACCGCCGAATTGCTCAACACGTGGGGCGTGAGGTCTCCACAGTACATCGATGTTGTCGCCAGTGGGCGGCGGAAGGTGCACGTGCCCGTCGACCTGGGACCGGACCGCAGCGACGCACGGATGCACGCCAAGACCGTAGGATCCTACGCAGTGCCGTAGGGGACCGCACCGCCACTTCCCAGCAAATTAGGGACACTGTTGCTCCTGGGGTATCGGCGAGGACCATTCGCAACCGTCTCCATGAAGCTGGGCTACGGTCCCGCACACCGTTAGGCCGTCTTCCGCTCACGCTCCAACATCGTGCAGCCCGCCTCCAGTGGTGTCGCGACAGGCGTGAATGGAGGGACGAATGGAGACGTGTCGTCTTCAGCGATGAGAGTCGCTTCTGCCTTGGTGCCAATGATGGTCGTATGCGTGTTTGGCGCCGTGCAGGTGAGCGCCACAATCAGGACTGCATACGACCGAGGCACACAGGGCCAACACCCGGCATCATGGTGTGGGGAGCGATCTCCTACACTGGCCGTACACCACTGGTGATCGTCGAGGGGACACTGAATAGTGCACGGTACATCCAAACCGTCATCGAACCCATCGTTCTACCATTCCTAGACCGGCAAGGGAACTTGCTGTTCCAACAGGACAATGCACGTCCGCATGTATCCCGTGCCACCCAACGTGCTCTAGAAGGTGTAAGTCAACTACTCTGGCCAGCAAGATCTCCGGATCTGTCCCCCATTGAGCATGTTTGGGACTGGATGAAGTGTCGTCTCACGCGGTCTGCACGTCCAGCATGAACGCTGGTCCAACTGAGGCGCCAGGTGGAAATGGCATGGCAAGCCGTTCCACAGGACTACATCCAGCATCTCTACGATCGTCTCCATGGGAGAATAGCAGCCTGCATTGCTGCGAAAGGTGGATATACTCTGTACTAGTGCCGACACTGTACATGCTCTGTTGCCTGTGTCTATGTGCCTGTGGTTCTGTCAGTGTGATCATGTGATGTATCTGACCCCAGGAATGTGTCAATAAAGTTTCCCCTTCCTGGGACAATGAATTCACGGTGTTCTTATTTCAATTTCCAGGAGTGTATATGCAGTTCAAAAAGATGTCAGTGACGTCTGAAGAATCAGAGAAGAAGACATCATCAATGAAATGCTTATTTGCGTTACTGTTTTTCGTTTCGTGAAATCCTCTAAGAAAAATTAAGTGTGTGATAGTCTATAACCATGGTCCATCTCTAACTAATGTTAGTACCGTATTGTATCAGAATATGGAAAAAAATAAATATTCAACCTGGATATGTGATATTTGTGCATGTCTGAATATAAGAGAAATTTGTATGAAATATTGAGCACGTTATCCCGATGACACGGTCTGTAAAGAAAACGTTAATCAGTAAGAAATATTAACTTCTCATGGTTGGGATTCACAATCATATAATATTTCTTAAAAGACATCATAGTCGCCGTTTACTGTATAAAATGTTTATTGTTACTATTGCAATTTCGGCCTGATGGCCATTTTCAAGTAACACTGCAAAGTCACATTCTGTCAGAATGTAAAACTATCTGAGATGAGTAAATGTCAACGTCAAAATGCAGCCTTTTGCTGTGAGATCAGATCTTGTGGGACTCTCACAGTCAAAAGGCTGCATTTTGACGATGACATGTACTCATGTCAGATAGTTTTATATTCTGACAGAATGTGACTTTGCAGTGTTAGTTGAAAATGGCCATCAGGCCGAAATTGCAATAGTAACGATAAATATTTTATACAGTCAACGGCGACTATGATGTCTTTTAAGAAAAAAAAAGTAAGAAATATGTTTCGCTGACGACTTTTGATGTCCACTCCTTGTAGTGAAAAGCCCGTAGAAAATATACCTTAAGGGACGGGTGGCCATAAAATTTTAACTATCACATCGAAAAATAAAGTTAAGTAATCGATTTTGTATGTTTCTTTACAGCTATATGTTCACAATCACACTAAAACCCTACGCCACATTGACAATACGCACCGCTAGAGCAACCAGAATCAAATACCGCAGCCATTGATGAAGTACAATATTGTGCGGCAATTCATTTTCGACAGCAGCGAAAATGTTGCAGCTCTGACGGTCAGTCGACTCATCACTACGCCAATTTTTTTAATGACTTTATTCATACCCTGACTAGGGCACGACGACTAATTTTCCTGTTTATCTGAAGTGTTCTGTGAATAGTGTAGTCTGATTCCTAAATTATTAGGCGAAAGATTTTATTATGTTGTTAATATAAATGACCTATTCTTTTTCTTTTGTAAGTTATTAGCTATTGTCAGTCGCTTTTATTCTTTATTCTGCTGCTCAGATTTTAGAATACGGACCACGTTTGGCACACTGCATTCTGACGAACAGAGCATGATAGCTTAGGTTAAAATGATTGAAAATGGAGAGAGAGAGTGGAATTTTGTCTGTGTTCATATTACGTGTGTGTGTTTTTGTTTTAAGTTTATTCATTTCCGCTCTATTTGTCCCCGATAATTTTAGCTACATCTGATCATCCAAATACTCGAAAACACACACGCACACACACACACACACACACACACACACACACACACACACACACAAGCAAATTATGAAGTTTGAGACAGCGACCCGACGCAGGAAGTAACTATATATTTGCTGCAAGAAGTTAGGCGTCATGGGCACTGTTTTACAAGACTGATTTTTTTATTTGTGGCACCTATTCCAACTTCAGACAGAAGCTGTCATCTGTTGTACAGAGATTCTAGAAAATCACGAGCTTTGTTTAAAATATGAAAACTGATTAAAAACAGTATTGACCACAATAAGATATTAATTTGTATCGGTTACCGATTGGTGCACCGTTCGCAGCCACCGCCTACCATGGTGATATAAATCTTTTGAATATGTTCTCATTCTGACCGAAACCGATAACCATTAGAAATAAATATCTTGCTGCGGTCGAGACTACTTTTAACCTGTTTTTAAAGTGTTTTAGCCAGACATCCGTATCTTTCCAAAAATTTCTTTGTTTAAGGTAGCTGCTTTTCAGAGGAACAGCTTCCGTGAATTGTTTTGCAGCCTGAAAGGCCCCAGGAGTTATTCTAGCCAGGAAACAGCGACCACTCATAGGCTGATCAGAGCTGTTGCCAACGACAAATCCGACACGGTTTGTGAGACCACAAGCAGAATCGGCAAACCACAAGAAGCTGAGTAAGGCAAAACAGTGAGGGAAAGATCCTCCACCAGGAAAAAAGTAGCGGAAGCAATGACTTACCCGAACGTAGAACGTAGAAAAAGCACTCTTGCATGTACCGCATAACCCTAGTCTCCAGACGTGTGTTCACAACGGACAGCTCCACACACGCTCCGATACTACGCAGGGACTGCCAGAGGACCCAGCTGACCGCGCCGCACGGAGATATCCTCCCTGGTCCGCACCAACCGACCGACTACCCTCAGAATGCCGACAACATCTAGAATAGTCGTCAGTGGAAATAACGCCCTGCTGGTCCCGGCAGAGGTTCGAGTCCTCCCTCGGGCATTGGTGTGTGTGTTTGTCCTTAGGATAATTTAGGTTAAGTAGTGTGTAAGCTTAGGGACTGATGACCTTAGCAGTTAAGTCCAATAAGATTTCAGACGCACACAAATAACGCCAACTACACACACAACCTGACAAACACTTGCAAGGAGACCTGAACGATACCCAACAGTAACTAAGCAGGCACGAAGACAAATCGGGAGTAGATGCACACATACACAGCCGACTCATGAACAATCAGAGAGCCAAAACGCGTCGTCTGGTAGGACGACTGACCGACGATCCACCAAGACCGTGGCCCGGCTCAAGTGATGCGTAGCGGGAATGGTTGGGAAAGCCGTGTCGACGCAGATCTCGCAGCTCCAACCCGACTGCACTAGTGACGCATAGCAACTCCCTGACTGGCAGGTCCGGACTGCGCTCCAGACGCGTTCCAACTGACTGGCAGCCTGAACTCGCGACCCGAACTGGCTTACTACAGACACAGACCAGGAAGTAATAGCAGTCCAGCAAAGACACTACGAGAGAGGATATATTGATAGGCGTTGCTAGCGCTGCTCACGGTCAGGCAGAGCAGCAGCTCAGTGACACAAGTAATTTAAATTAATGCAGTGAGGTGGAAGTACGTTAAAAACTGCGTGTAAAATATATGATGGCGGCAACATGAGCCATGCACAGCTCACACTTACTTAAACAAAATATTGTTACCGTCACAGTGGTTGTGGAAGCCAAAGATTACACAAAATTATTGTTGGTCTACAATATTAAAATATTTTACGATGGGTATTCGGAAAGCATGGAACAATCAGTCGTGAGATGGGAACGACAGTGAAAATCCGATGAAGCTTTGCAGAGACGTATTACGTAGCGTCTCTAGCATGGCTGTAGATAGCATGACGTCGCACTTCTCGGTCCTGAGCGCACAGTGGGGGCGTAAATATGCCTAGAAAACAGTGTCTCCCGCCAAGTACGAGTGCCTGCCGTGAGATCTCGCCTAATTTCATGCAACATCAAATAACCTTGCAGTTCTCGGCTTCACACTGCAGGTACAATGAGGATGCTCCTTCACCGTTTTCGATAGGAAGTATCTGATTATCCACCATACAGCACGGAAGGCCGGCCGGTGTGACCGTGCGGTTCTAGGCGCTTCAGTCTGGAACTGCGTGACCGCTACGGTCGCAGGTTCGAATACTGCCTCGGGCATGGATGTGTGTGATGTTCTTAGGTTAGTTAGGTTTAATTGGTTCTAAGTTCTAGGCGACTGATGACCTCAGAGGTTAAATCGCATAGTGCTCAGAGCCATTTTTTTGAACAGCGCGGAAGAGGCTTCCTCTGATTTTCCTCTGATCACATGGTGCGCTGACTGTAAGGACAAAGTTTTGGCACAGATAACGAGTTGCAATCCAGCGTAGAAAATTATCGAAACGTACACAGGTCTGCCTTCTATACTGAAGAGCCAAACAAAGTGGTTTAGACACGTGTATTCAAATACAGAGACATGTAAGCAGTCAGAACACGGCGGTTCAGTAGACAGCGCCTATATGAGACATCAAAAGTCTGGTACAGTTTTAGATCGGTTACTGCTGCTACAATGGTAGGTTATCAATGTTTAAGTCAGTTTGAAAGTGGTATTATAGTCGGCCTACGAATGATGGGACAGAGCATCTCTGAGGGAGCGATGAAGTAGGGATTTTCCCGTACGACTATTTCACGAGTGTACAGAGAATATCAGGAATCAGGTAAAAGATCAAATCTGCGACATCGCTGCTGCCGGAAAAGATCCTGCAAGAACGGGACCAACGACGACTGAAGAGAATCGTTCAGCGTGACAAAAGTGCAATCCTTCCGCAGATTGCTACAGAATTCAATGTTAGGCCATCAGATAGTGTCAACGTGCGAACCATTCAACGCAACATCGTCGATATCGGCTTTCGGAGCCGAGGCTCCACTCGTGTACCCTTGGTCACTGCAGAACACAAAGTTTTGCGCCTCGCCTGAGCCCGTCAACACCGACATTGGATTGTTGTTGATTGGCAACATGTTACCTGGTCGGACGATTCTCGTTTCAAATTGTATCGACGGATGGACGTGTACTGGTATGGAGGAAACCTCGTGAATACATGGACCCTGCATGTCAGCAGGAGACTATTCAAGCTGGTGAAGGCTCTGTAATGCTGTGGGGCGAGTGCAGTTGAAGTGATATGTGACCTGTGATACGTCTAGATACGACTCTGATAGGTGCAACTTACGTAAGCGTCCTGTCTGATCACCTACATCTATTCATATCTATTGTGCATTCCGACGGACTTCAGCAATTCCAGCAGGACACTGCGACAACCCACACGTCCATAATTGCTACAGATTGGCTCCAGGAACACTCTTGTGAGTTTAGACACTTCCGCTGGCCGTCAAACTCCCCAGACATGAACATTATTGAGCATATCTGGGATGCCTTGCAACGTAATGTTCAGAAGAGATCTGAACTGCCTCTTTTTGCAGGGTTCACGTGTCATTTCACTCCAGCACCAGTCAAGACAGTCGAGTCCATGCTGCGTCGTGTTGCGGCACTCCAGTGTGCTCGCTGGAGCCTACAGAATATTAAGCAAGTGTACCAGTTTCCTTGGCGGGGGACAAGGAAGGAGCCTCCCAGAAGATTGTACAAGTACAGTCGGGCGTCCCCTGGGCAACGGTAAATACCGGCAGATCCTTCCACACACTGAGCTACGTCTAAAACGACATGTATTCAGAATCTAAAACGAAGGAAAGGCCCTTTTCAGAGCCATGTTTGACAGTCATATCTCTCAACATCGAGGGAATATCATCTGAAAAAGAAGAACTTATATCCAACACATGTAAACTTGATTCCTGTGACGTCCTGTGCCTCCAGGAGACACATAGAGGGCCATCACAACGCCGTCCAAATATTCCTGGGATGACCTTGGTGAAGGAGTGCCCTCACGACCAATATGGAAGTGCTCTGTTTATTCGGCCTGGAATCAAAGTATCCAACATTCAAGTTTACACCGTTAACAACACGGAAATCATTTCTGTTAGTATCGGAAGCATTACGGTGTCATCAATATATAAACCGCCAGGGGAAAGGTTTGCTTTCAGCCAACATGTCTGTCACCCACAGCTAATAATGGGAGACTTTAACTGTCACAATAGAGTGTGGGGCTATCAAGACACAAATGAGGATGGAGAACTACTGGAAAGCTGGGCAGAAGAACACGAGCTGAATCTCATCCATGATCAGAAACAGCCTGCGTCATTCAACAGTGCAAGATGGAAGAGAGGGTATAACCCAGACCTCATATTTGTTTCCAAAACCTTGTCCGGGTCATGCAACAAATTCGTTCTCAACCCTATCCCAAAGACCCAACACAGACCAATCATGCTAAAGTTTAGACCAGTAATACTGCCACAAAAAGTACCCTTTAAAAGACGTTTTAACTTCAAAAGGGCCAACTGGAAAAAATTTGCGGACACCTTAGACATGGAAATCGTAAATTTACCATCAAACACTGAAAACTACGGAAAGTTCGTCCAAGCTGTTAAAAGATCAGCAAGACTCAGCATACCTAGAGGCTGCAGAACACTCTACATTCCTGGAGTTTCCAACGGCATGAAACCTGCAGCAGTACAGCATGGACCCTTTCAGTGAAGAAACCATAAAACTTGGGGATCAGCTAATTGAAACTATAAGCAAAGACAGACAAGAGCCCTGGAAACATACGTTGGAGAGTCTTGACATGAAGCACAGTAGCAGAAGAGCTTGGAACCTCATAAAGCGATTGTCCAGCGACCCGGCAGCCCCCAAGGATCAGGTTTCCGTAACAGCTAACCAAACCGCACATCAGCTCCTTTTGAATGGTAAACCAACCAGTAACAGTAAGACTGCCACCTCATATAAGAGGCCACAAGTGACTGAAATACCACCTGAGCCATACTTCACTTCAATAGAACTGGAAGCTGCTATCAGTTCCTTGAAACCCAGGAAGGTCGCGGGTCCCGACGACATCATTAATGAATTTATACAGAACCTAGGGCCCATAGCTAAGGAATGGCTTTTAGAACTCTATAATCTCTGCTGGTCAAACAAGACGATACCTAAGCTATGGTTGAAGGCCAAGGTAGTAGCTATCCCAAAGCCAGGTAAACCAAGAGATGATGCTAAGAACTATCGTCCAATATCGCTGCTGCGCTGCCCTTTCAAGCTATATGAACGCCTTATCTTGAATAAAATAGCATCACAACTAGAAAGGCAAATCATTCCACAAGAAGCAGGATTCAGACCAGGTAAATCTTGCACTGGTCAGGTCCTCTGCCTAACACAATACATAGAGGACGGTTTTGAGAAGGGAGAAAAAACTGGCGTGGTGTTTGTCGACTTATCAGCAGCTTACGACACGATAAACCACAAAATCCTCCTGGGAAAAATTTTCAAAATGACGGGAAACTACCACCTTACTGAAGTTGTGAGATCACTGATCTCCAACAGAAGATACTATGTGGAATTTCAAGAACAAAGAAGTCACTGGAAGAACCAGAAGAACGGGATCCCACAAGGTAGTGTTTTGTCCCCCCTACTTTTTAATCTGTATACAAATGACCAACCAGTTGGACCGA
This sequence comes from Schistocerca piceifrons, assembly GCF_021461385.2. Classification (NCBI taxonomy): domain Eukaryota; kingdom Metazoa; phylum Arthropoda; class Insecta; order Orthoptera; family Acrididae; genus Schistocerca; species Schistocerca piceifrons. The sequence continues at coordinate 325,022,987 of NC_060140.1, forward strand.
CGACAAGAAGCTTTATCTATGCTGATGATGTAGCCATTGCATGCCAATCTAGAGTAATCAAACAGATTGAGAGAAACCTAACAGATGCCTTAAAAGAACTAACTGAATATTATAACGGGAACCAGCTTCGACCTAATCCAGCAAAGACGCAGACTTGTTTATTTCATCTAAACAACAAGGAAGCAAACAGGGAATTACAATTGGAATGGAACTCAGTTAAACTTCAACACTGCCCAAACCCAGTTTATCTTGGAGTCACGTTAGATCGAACATTGTCTTACAAGAAACACGTAAAGAAAACTAGAGCGAAAGTCAACACACGGAACGGCATAATCCGTAAACTTACCAACTCACACTGGGGAGCAAACCCTGAAATTCTACGCGTTCAGAAGCTAGACGCAGCGCTGAATGCCTCATGTCGATTAATCACGGGATGCCTGAAGCCTACAAACCGTGATCTCCTTTATATGTGTTCTGGAAAAGCCCCCCCACAGATCAGACGGCAAACGTTGGCGATGGCCGAACGAAGCAGGCAGTGCGAAGATAGAAGACATCCCCTGTACGCACATCAGCCAGCGGAGGCAAGACTTAAATCTAGGAAAGACTTCATAAAAGTTGAACGTCCACCAACCGAAAGTCAGTCTACAACTAGAGAATCAATGTGGAAACAGAAATTGGATAAAGGCAGTCTGAAAAGTTGGAACATTAAAGAAAAACTTCCTGCTGGATCACAATTGGAATGGAGAGTCTGGAAGAGCCTAAATAGACTTAGATGTCAAATGGGAAGATCACAGGATAACCTGACCAAGTGGGGATACGCCGAAGAAGAGCCCTGCCAATGTGGAGGAAAACAAACCATGACACACCTGCTGACCTGTCCATCTTTGCTGGCCCCATGCACTTTCCAAGACCTGTCATTGGCCACCGACGCTGCAGTGAAGTGTGCCGAACACTGGAGAGAAACATGAGCCTTGCTTTAGACAATAATGACGACTTACAATATGTGAAGATCATGAATGTATATATGAATGAATAACTATCATTTACTTGTATTTGTAATCTAGTATATGTAGCGTATTAATTAATTACAGATGTAGCTCAGACACGATTAAATAAATAAATAAATAAAGTTTCCTTGGCTCTTCAGTGTATAACGAGGGTACTGGAAAGTTGGTACAGTGCTACGACGTATGTCTTATGCAAAAACTATGTAGAAGCCTAACTGAAAGGAGTAGCCAACTGTTGCGAATAAAGCAGTTTCAATTTTCACTGTGGTTCCCATTTCACTGTCGATCGTTTCTTGCTTTCCCAGTAGCCCTTGTGTATATTTTATTGTTGGGGTGACGCCTAGATATATTTGGGGGAGGGGGATTTGAATGAGGTTCGAAATTTTTTTAAAATAACAAGCACGTCAACTTAAGCTGTTAATGAAGTGTGTTTTCATATCGTGGAATTGTTGTGGTATTAGGGCCGAAGACGGATTTTCTGTAGCTCTACATGCTAGAGTTCTCTTCATACTTATTCTTAATTTTTTCATTAGTTAGTGGTTTTGCCGTACTCATTTCTTTTTACCACAAATACTGATCTGATGTTTTTGGACAAAAAAGACACCCCCTAATGTGAATAAGCAGATATAACATCTTAGGATAAGATTTGCGTCTGGATGTGCACTAACTGTTAAGTCGTTCAAAAGTGGGTGGTATCTACTCTGTTTTCAACAGAGGGTAAATTAATTTAAAGGACAGTTAGAAGCAAAAGTACCGTCAAAATGACAGTAGCAAAAGGAATTTTAATAGAAGTGACTGCGAGGAACTCCAACAAGATTATCACTTTCGAAAGAAAAAATATTTTCGGTTTCAGTGGTCATGGACGGTGGAATGTCTGGCTTTTACCTTGTATAACAGGTTACGCTAAACGAATTTTAGTAATTTCATTTTGTGGTCATGCCCAGAGATTACTTGAAATAACTTTGTAGACGGTGAATGTACCTTGCGGTTTGAGTTACGCGTAGGCTGAGCACAGCCTCGTACAGACAATCTCCTGCAGGAGTATCGTGGGGAAAGCAGAGTGCTACACAAGAAATCTAGATTAAAATGGTCTTTATTAAAGCTCATATTCAGCAGTCATAGCTTATGTAACGAAAATATTGCAGCAGACTATTGACTGTTGACAATAATACAACAAAACTGAAAGAAATGAAAAATTATATTGATATAAAGTGAACATTTCAACTTTCTTTCAAGAGTTTGAGGCTTTTGCTCCCTCTTTCAACCGTCGGATGTAGCAGATAAATCCAACAAATTGCTAACTGTATTGACGATTGGTATGGGGGATGCTGCGTATAACAGTGACTAAGGAGTCACTGACGTGTGACAAGTAGCTTCAAAAATGGTAAGGGAAATGTGTTGGCACCTTTGCTGTTTGTGTTGTATATTAATGACCCGGCACACAGTTTTAATAATCTCAGACTTTTGCAGGTGATATACGCTGACCATCTATCTAATAGCAGTATGTCCACCTTTGGCACGGATAACAGAGGCGATGCCTCGTGGCATGGAGGCAATGCGGAATTGGTAGGTTGGACGATGTTACCACCACACCTGCACACACAAGTCACTTATTCCGGGGACGGGGCGATGAGCTCTGACGCCACTTTCAATCACATCCCAGATGTCTTCGATCGGCTTCAGATCTGGCAATTGGGGGACCAGCACATTAATTGGGACTTGTCACTGTGTTCCTCGGACAACTCCATCACACTCCCGGCCTTGTAACATGGCGCATTATCTTGTTGGAAAATGGCACTGCTCTCGGGAAAGACGACCGATGAAGGGGTCTACGTGGCCCGCAACTGGTGTACGATACACTCTGGTCATTGTGGTGCATTGCACGAGCTCCACTGAACCCACGGATGCCCACGTGAATGTTCCACTGAGCATAATGGAGACGCTACCCGCTTGTCTCCGTCCCGAGTACAGGTGCCAGGTGTCAGGTGTCAAGAAGCTATTCCCCTGGATTCGCGCCCTCCCGTCGGCCTGATGAATAAGGTATCAGGATTCATCAGGCCATGTTACGCTCTGTCATTGAGCCAACGTCCTCTGCCGGTAATCAAGTGCTCATTTCAGTCATAGTAGCCAACGTTGTCGTTCAAAATGGTTCAAAGGGCTCTGAGCACTGTGGGACTTAACATCTGAGGTCATCAGTCCCCTAGAACTTAGAACTACTTAAACCTAACTAACCTAAGGACATCACACACATCCATGCCCGAGGCAGGATTCGAACCTGCGACCATAGCGGTCGCGCTGCTCCAGACTGAAGCGCCTAGAACCGCTCGGCCACCAGCGGCCGGCAACGTTGTCGTGTTAACATTGACACATGTCTGGGTTGTCGGCTGCAAAGGCATATCTTTAGGAGTGTTCAGCCCACTGTGTGTCCAAACACTCTTGTACTCTGGCCAGCATTAACATCTGATGTAAGTTCAGCCACATTTCGTCACCTGCTCTGGTTTACCACTCTGCCCAGGCCACGACGTCCGACATCTGTATGCGGGTGGCCGTCCAACCCAACGACCTCTGGGCGTGGTTTCGCCTTGGTTTCGCCACGTGTTGAAGCCACTCACCAAAGCACTCCTCGAACAATCGACAAGTCGTGCACTTTCCGAAACGCTCTTGCCGAGCCTCCGGGTCATCACATTCTGCCCCCGGTGAAAATAAGGTAGAACGTGCGCCTTCTACACATGGACAGCATGCTCACTAATACTACACGCACCGTGCATGTGTCTGACTAGCAGTCATCCCTCACCATGTGACGCTGCTATCCCCTGGATGGGTTTATATCGATAGTAGGTCGGCAGTCAAAATTTTCTGACTGATCAGTGTATTTGTACTATGTTCATTTAATATATGGCACATAAATAACTGTGACTGCTGTCGGTTGTTCTGCAGTACTGATATACACTACTGGCTACTAAGATTGCTACACCACGAAGATGACGTGCTACAGACGCGAAATTTAACAGACAGGAAGAAGATGCTGTGATATGCAAATGATTAGCGTTTCAGAGCATTCACATAAGGTTGGCACCGCTGGCGACACCTACAACGTTCAGACATGAGGAAAGTTTCCAACCAATTTCTCATACACAAACAGCAGTTGACCGGCGTTACCTGTTGAAAAGTTGTTGTGATGCCTCGTGTAAGGAGGAGAAATGCGTACCACCACGTTTCCGACTTTGATAAAGGTCGGATTGTAGCCTATCGTGATTGCGGTTTATCGTATCGCGACATTGCTGCTCGCGTTGGTCGAGGTCGAATGACTGTTAGCAGAATATGGTATCGGTGGGATCAGGAGGGTAATACGGAACGCCTTGCTGGATCCCAACGGCCTCGTGTCACTAGCAGTCGAGATGACAGGCATCTTATCCGCATGGCTGTAACGGATAGAGCAGCCACGTCTCGATCCCTGAGTCTAGAGATGAGGACGTTTGCAAGACAACAACCATCTGCACGAACAATTCGACGACGTTTGCAGCAGCGTGGACTATCAGCTCGGGGACCATGGCTGCGGTTACCCTTGACGCTGCATCATAGACAGGAGCGCCTGCGATGGTGTACACAACGACGAACCTGGGTGCACGAATGGCAAAACGTCATTTTTTCGGATGAATCCAGGTTCTGATTACAGTATCATGATGGTCGCATCCGTGTTTGGCGACATCGCGGTGAACGCACATTGGAAGCGTGTATTCGTCATCGCCATTCTGGCGTATCACCCGGCGTGATGGTATGGGGTGCCATTGGTTACACGTCTCGGTCACCTCTTGTTCGCATTGACTGCACTTTGAACAGTAGACGTTACATTTAAGATGTGTTACGACCCGTGGCTCTACCCTTCATTCGATCCCTGCGAAAACTTACATTTCAGCAGGACAATGCACGACCGCATGTTGCAGGTCCTGTACGGGCCTTTCTGGATACAGGAATGTTCGACTGCTGCCCTGGCCAGCACATTCTCCAGATCTCTCTCCAACTGAAAACGTCTGGTAAATGGTGGCCGAGCAACTGGCTCTTCACAATACGCCAGTGACTGTTCTTTATGAACTGTGGTATCGTGTTGAATCTGCATGGGCAGCTGTACACGCCATCCAAGCTCTGTTTGACTTAATGCCCAGGCGTATCAAGGCCGTTATTACGACCGTCTGGCTACTGATTTCTCAAGATCTATGCACCCAATTTGCGTGAAAATGTAATCACATGCCAGTTCTAGTATAATCTATTTGTCCAATGAATACCCGTTTATCATCTGCATTTCTTCTTGGTGTAGCAATTTTAATGGCCAGTAGGGTACAAACGATAGGAATATTCATAATAGAACGTAACACTCAAAATATATGTCTGTGAATATTTAGTAAGGCTTAGCAGCGTCATGCTACTTCAATGTAACAGTCTGGATTGCAGTGTACCACTCTAAGTCTATAGATGCACGGTGTCCGGAAGCGAGCTCCGAACTAAAAGGACGCGCTGGCCAATTATAGTTGCGCGCACTGAGGTTACCTCCCTTTCCTCTGGTTGCGTGTATGCGTTTAGCCACCTCTCGGTGAACGGCGAGAGAAGGAAAGCGATCCCTCCCGGCAGCGCGCTGGCTCGAGGTTCAGAAATGTCTCTTGTGTAACTGTGAAGGGTGCGGTGGGAGCCGGGTGGGGTCGAGGAATGTGCCGTCGATACCGTACTGCTAGCCGTTGCTCGCATTCAGAACCAGGATCTAGGGCGAGCTTCCAGCAATAGTTGAAGTACCTCCTATCAATCCTAGCAGTCAAGTGCCACACAGCTCTCCGTCTCCTCTCTGCCATGGAGCTTTTGCAAATCCGTCTTGGTTGTATCTTTGTGTTTGAGAGGTCAGCCCGGATTCTTTGTCCTACCAATTGAGTTATTTCATCACTCTTCTGTGAGGCCCTCGTCCCCCACCCAAAAACGACACTCTTTTTAATAATATTCATTCTAAAAGTATTCGTCGGTACTGCTTAGTATTGCAAACCAGAGTTTCTGCTGAGTTGTAGGAGTAAATTGTATAGCGCTCAGGCTCGACCAATGTGTATTATCGCTTCCCCTATAGGCTAGCACACGTACCGTCCCTCCTGACATTCCAGGATTGTTCAATAAGTAACCCTATAATTTTTTTCGCAGAACATATTTATTCCTAAGAGGTATAATTTGGTGACAAAAGCGATCAATATTTCTTTTAAATATACTATTTTTCTGCACACATATATCACGTTCTATGGCCTTCAGCCAGCTTTTAATAACAGCATGTATTCCCTCTTGGCATAAACTCTTTTCCTGTTCTCTTAGCCATGCTTGCATTGCATGAATTACGCTCTCGTCGTCTTCAAAGTGAGTCCCACATAAAGAATCCTTAAGTGCCCCAAACAGACGCAAGTCCGAGTAAACCAGGTTTGGCCTATAGTGTGGATGTGGCAATGACGTCCAACCCAACTTGCTGATGTGGTCCCGGGTTCTGAGACTCTTCTGTGGGCGAGATTTGTCGCTTTGGACCAATATCTCTTTGAGGTTATTATCAGAAAGAACACATCAGAAAGGGTTCTTCTATTCACAGTCTTCTATGCCTTTGAATAAATGGTTGACCGTTTTGGCAACACGTAAACTAGACTGAAACTATCATTATCCCGAAGGACTCTTTTCATTTCTTTCCAATAAGAGGTTCAAATGGTTCAAATGGCTCTAAGCACTATTGGACTTAACATCTGAAGTCATCAGTCCCCTAGACTTAGAACTACTTCAATCTAACTAACCTAAGGACATCACACACATCCATGCCCGAGGCAGGATACGAACCAGCGGCCGTAGCAGCAGCGTGGTTCTGGACTAAAGCGCCTAGAACCGCTCTGCCACCAATCAGAGGGAGCTGCCTTGAATTACTTATTTTTTGGTAACAGTAGGTGCAGCCGTTCCAACAACGCCTTTTTTGTTTCCGCCTCAAAGTGATGCACTCTGGTTTCGTCACCCCCGTGGCAGAAAGGCCTCTCCACTGTCATGAAACGGCTGTTCTTTGAATCTTGTAGTCTGTTGTGAGCTTCCGTGGAACCCATCTTGAGCACATCCTTGAATGTCATTGCACACCCAATGCCAATGCTCGCCGACACCTGTAAACCCAATTGCTAGTATGCACGAATAATGGCAACCATGCGAGATTCCGTGTGGGGAACAGTGACCGAGACAGGACGTTCCGAACGTGGTCCATCAAGGAGCTGAGTTTCTCCCCTTCCTGACACTTTACTATCGTTATCGGTCGCACATCAATACTCCTTTCAATAGCATCATTTCTATACACTGCACACAAATGTTTATAGCTGGGTACCACGGTTTCCTTTCCCGTAACCAAGAACTCTGTTATAGCACTTTGCTTGTGAGGAGTATCTTGCGTAGACGCTGTTTTGATGGTTCACTGTGGCTCTGCCAATTGTCAGAATTGCTAGAAACTTCGCACACGTGTAAAAGGAACATCAGTTTTGAAGCACCTGCAGGACGTATTCCTCTTTATACTGACGGCACTAAAAATTTTAAGACGTATTTTATTGAAAGACGTAATAGCTTTTTGGTGCACTTCCGGAACGACGGTGTTCAGCTGTCTGATTTCCCTCTCTGTGTCTTATAGGCCACTTCCCTCCTTCACAATGACACATTAAGGCGTCTTCCGTGGTTACTTTTTCCAATGGTAATTATACGAGTATAAACACATAGCGTCGTTCAAGTCACAGTTGAAACGAGAGATATCGTAGCTGGTTTCTGCTAGAATGCGCTTCTTATTTTAAAGTCAGGAGTCATGTGCTGAAGTCAGGGAATCCAGGGAATCATAATCAACGAGCCTCTCGTCAGAACTGTTATACACTGCCTGTAAATGACTCTAATAGTTTGCCAAAATAAATCCAGTTTGTTTACGAAACATTAAAATACCGTATGTATAAAAAAACATGTGGTGGGGTAATCTGATAACAGACACATACTACATGTATTGGTGCTTTATTTTGGGAATTGCGGGTCATTTATCGATATACGGGCTGTTCATAACTACATGTAGACCGCAATTATCATTGATAAAGCTATGAGCATCATTTCCACTTTGGTACGCTGACATATCAAACGAACTGTTGCAAAGATACACGTATCAGCTGGGTTGCACTGTCAGCATAGAGACTGAAACACATAAAATATTCATTCGTAGGGTGGATATTATGGAAAAAATCAGACTGACGCTTCTAGAGAGTTACTTTCTTGTTGATGTTATAATGATTGGATATAACGTATTATTTAAATTATATCTGCTGTAACGGGTTATTATTGAATCCTGTACAAGTGGCATAAAACTATGGAGAAGTCGCTTCGTAAATTGCAAATTCAAATTTGGTACTGAGAAACTGACTCGTAGGCAATAGCAATGGCGATTTCGTGCTCGGTTTCACAGTGACTAAAATAAATATGTTGGTGATGACTGAGGTCAGCTTCTGGATCTCGCCTAAACATTTCATTGAGAGGAGGCACTCTAGTGGCCATTTATAAATGGTATGATTGATTCGTCCAATCAATGGTTGGAGTAAAGAAGTAAGTACAGTAAATATTTGAGCATGAGTCATTGCCAATGGAGCGACTGAACACAGTGTTCAAACTTCTTGTCAGATAAAAACTTTAAGCTACAAATAGATTCGGGACCCTTGCATTTTGTGGAGAAAATTCTTTCATTTAAGCCATGTAAATACTAATGGCGCATCGAATCAAGCAGTTCCTCTCTATTCCTTCCAAGCTTCGTTAAACCTAGATGAAAGATTTAGGTACGTGAATTTTAACATTTAGAATTCGAACTTTTTTTTTTATTGCGACGGCTTTGCAGTTGTATTATGCATCATTTCCCATGCAGCTGGGACTTGGCGCCGGTACCTACGGAAGTGCTGCAACGGCGCAATCACGAAGTAGCATGTGAAGTCGTTGTGACGTTATTCCGCGGTCGCATTGCGGGCAACGTGTTCTGCACTTGCACGTGATTGCACGCGAGACCCTTCCGAGGCGATCCACCGGTTTGCCTTCGAGGAGAAGACTGCCGGGACAGACGTCACGCCTGGAAATATCGCCTCCGCGTCCAGACACCTTGGTGACGTGGCGCAACTCCTGCAAGGCGTCTGGTGCGCAAATAGCCCTGCGTTGTCTTTGACAACGTCTGTGTACTCCCTGATGAAAAAAAGATTCCTAAAGTTCCCTCTGAAACATGCCAATGATGTTCACTTTTCCTCTGAAGACAGATAAATAGACCTCTCAAGGTAAGCACAATGATACATAACTGGTTATTCAGTAGATACAAGGAAATGCCATCAACCCATCCTACCAGGTGCGCAGTAGATCTTTCCTTCCCCTCTAAAGTCCGCTCTTCTGTTGTTATTCGCAAATTTCAATTTTGGATCCCGACCACTTATATTGTGAATGAAATTACAAATAAATCAATACCATTAGCCGCTAACAGGTGTTGATATACATCAACGGGAAGAATTGAGAATTTGTGCCCCGACCAGGACTCGAACCCAGGATCTCCTGCTTACATGGAAGATGCTCTATCCATGTGAGCCACAGAGGTCACAGAAGATAGTGCGACTGCAGGGACTTATCGCCAGCACGCTCCTCGTGAGACCCACATTCTCAACTTATAGTCCACACACTACATGCATAGTGCCCCTGCCATTATACCCATTACTTGCGGCAGACAATCTACCGAGTCCCTAAGAGTTCGGGCAATTCGTGTGCATCCGCACTGAAGAAGGTCGTCAGCCGATTAGCCTTAACGATATGAGGATGATATCTGTTCTTTCGGACATGTCAGAAAGGTCGGGAGATCCCGGATTCGAGTTCTGGTCTGGGCACACATTTTCAACTGTCCCCATTGATGTATGTGAACGCCTGTTAGCGGCTAATGGTACTGACTTAATTGTAATTTCATTCTAGAGTGCTGCACGGTCACCAATGGCGTCTGTTCTTTCGGTCATGTCGGAAAGGACAGGTGCCATCTTCATAACATTTATTATCCATCATTCCAAATACTTCATTACATCAATAACTGCGCATCAAGAAGTACACAATTTTTTCGCCGCACACTCTCCTCCACTTCATTTAACGGCACCTTCCTTTCCCTACAAGCTCTGCCCCATCGCAGGGAAAAAATATTTTCCTTGCAGGATAAAACCCAAAGATCAACTACTGTGTAACTCTTTCCCGAAATTATAATTCAACACCAGTCCAGAGGGACTTGTAGTTAGCACGTTGCCATATCGCTCTTTAACAAGAGAGCCGCCTTTTAACATTTTACAAAACAGGGTAAGAATTTGTTGGTACAAATCGTTTCATTGTTTCTCAAAATATTACCTTACAGATTACAGTCTATTACGGGCGTTCCAACTAATAATGGAAAAGGTTGTCCTCGGGCGGTGTTGGTACGTAAGAAACATAGTTTTTGAAAGATTTAGTGCTGTGATGAAAATTACGTTTTACGTCTCTTTTGTTTGGCATCAGAGAACAAAAATAAGACTTTCTCCTTTAAATAAGACAAATTTGGACAACGAGACATTTATTCGATATTTTTCTCAGCCAAATAGTAAGTTGTTTGACATGTTGTGAAACAGATGGCTTGATCGTGATGAAGAATGAGAGAGGTTTACGATAGTGTTGTCTAGTTTTATTGATGGTTTGTGGTGGAAAAATTGTTGTACCGTTCAACGTTTACTATTCTTTAATCTTCTAAAGCTGTGTAACAAAAGAAACAAACGATTATTTTCTAGGCATTGCTTCGAGAACAAAGCACTTTTTCCGTTTCGTCTCATCTTGAAACACATGAACAATTGATTGCTTCTTCGCAAACATGAATCAGCTGTGTAGTAGACAGGTTGTAGAGTGCCGCCACACGAAATGTTGAACGCGGACAACGTACGTAGGAAGGAGACTGATAGTGTTGGTATATTTTATTATTGACAATTTAATGTTAGGTTGGATTTTGTGCTGCTTAACGCTGCATTTTAATATTGTCGTATAAGCTGTTGTAGTTGACTTCGGGATGCATGATGATGCTATGAAGACTGAAACCGTTTATAAATAACAACTGTTTATTAGCAGATTTTGGTAGCGTTCAGTCGAGACTTACGTCGCACAACAGTTTCTCTTTCCATTGGTGTACTTCCAGATTAATAACGGCAGTATCTTAGACCTGGCAATTAACAGACCAGAAGTTTTGGAATCATTTAGCATCAAGGAGGAGATCGGTGATAATGTGTCTGACATACTATAAATTACTACGGCTATTATATGAAACGGTACGAAAAGGATACGAGAATACTTTTGGTCATAAACAGCTACAAGATACAAACTACAGAGTATCTAAGTAATAATAAGCTCAGAGGATGAATAGGTGGAGCAGAAATGTGTAAAACTCAAAAACATTGTGCAATAACACCCACTCCCCCCCCCCCACTCCACCAATTCCTTAAAGTATCACACTCCCACTCAAAAAAGTTATCCATTCACTGACCTACGCGTTCTATATTATGCTATTTACGGCACCGTGGTAGAGAAAAGACGAGGATGTTCATTATAAATGGCATAAACATTTGCAAGAGATGAATCAATAATACCTCACGCACGCTCTCACTGTAGTTATGGGGCAAACATTAATAAATTTTAATCAAATGTAAACAGTTTCTCCTCTTTCCTTAAATTTCGTACGAGTGCATTCCACCTTGTGCATTGAGGATGACTCTGTGAAATTAGTTACAAAACAGTCTATATCGCATAAGCATGTTTATTATAAGCTGACTAGTTTCGATCCTCACATCATTATCTTCACATCTTCAAAACTGTAATACGATGCAAGATATAAAACTGAGGAATACATAAGAAGAAATTAAAATAAGCTACAAATTACAAAACATACATATGCTCTTACTAATGAACAGTGGCTGTACATGGAGCAGGAAGCGATGATTGACGATAATCAGCTGCCGGAGGGAAAGGTGCAGCTATTTCTCAAATACCGCAAGCTCCGCCTACAGCTTACAGCATGACGTCAACGCTAGACCATCATGTATAAGTCAAAAGCATTATGTACAAAAACATGCAGCTATTAGTAGATAAAAAGCTTCATTTATCGATTTTTGTGGCTGCTTCAATGGAAACCACCCGAGATCAGAGTCTACAATCTCCATGGAAAATAGCTACTTTGAGCATCTATGGAATGCCGTCTGTTGGAAATCACCTATCGATACTCACAGCTGTCTCTTTGAAAATCGCTCTGCTGCTACATCTTTGCAATGGCGTCCACCGTCTCCACAGAAACCAAAAACAATGTAATTATTTTTCCGACATGCTCCTAGATGCCAAACTATAAACGATGAATGGAATGTTTATTTGTTTCCTTTTTAAGATTTTTAGTACAGTTCTTTGACAACAGCTGCATTAACGAGCTGTTTCTTCTCCATTATAAAATTATCCTACGTAATTATGACGTTATCTTTATTAATGCTTACTCTTTTAACTTATGCCCGATTCGCTAAAGCTGACATCATTGCTGCCTAGGTAACAGAAATCTTTAACTTCATCTACTTCGTAATCCTGAATTCTGATGTTAAGTTTCTCTCTGCTCTCATTTCTGATACTTCTCATTACTTCCGTCTTTCTTCGATTTACTCTCAATTCACATTGAGTACTCATTCCGTTCAACAAACCCCGCAATTCTTCTTCACTTTCACTGACGATAGCAATGTCATCAGCGAATCTTATCTTTGACATCATCTCGCCTTGAATTTTAATCCCACCCTTGAACCTTACTTTCATTTCCGCCACCGAGTGAGGTGGCGCAGCGGTTAGCATACTGGACTCGCATTCGGGAGGACGATGGTTCAATCCCGCGTCCGGCCATCCTGATTTAGGTTTTCCGCGATTTCCCTAAATTGCTCCAGGCAAATGCCTTGATGGTTCCTTTGAAAGGGCATGGCCGACTTCCTTCCCCGTCCTCCCTAATCGGATGAGACCTATGACGTCGCTGTTTGGTCTATTCCCTCAAGCAATCCAATCCAATCCAATCATTTACGTCATTGCTTCTTCGACGCACTGATTGAATAGGTGGAGCAAAAGGCTACATCTCTGTTTCCTATCCTCTTTAACCCGTGTACTTCGTTCTTGGTCTTCCAGTCTTATTGTTCCCTCTTAGCTCTTGTAGATATTGTATATTACCCAACCTCCTCTTATAGCTCTCCAACTCCTCTCAAAATTTCGATCATCTTCCACCATTCTGCATTGTCGAATGCATTTTGCAGGTCGACCAATTCTATGAACGTGTCTTGATATTTATTCAGTCTTGTTACCATTATCAACTCCCACTTTAGCCGAGAAACGCACCACGCAAGGCAGTATTCGGTCCCTTTGAGGGAGTTTCACAATAGGGCCCACCTCGCTGTGACCTTTAGGGTGTGTCGGCCTCACGGAGGGACAAGTTGCCCAGGTCATTAGTTTATCTTACCACGATGGAGTCACAAATTGCTTGAACGTTTGCACAGCTAATCGATTACCGGTGGGGTCAGGGATTTTCTCTGCCTCGTGATGACTGGGTGTTGTGTGCTGTCCTTAGGTTAGTTAGGTTTAAGTAGTTCTAAGTTCTAGGGGACTGATGACCATAGATGTTAAGTCCCATAGTGCTCAGAGCCATTTGAACCATTTTTGCACAGCTAAGCGGGACGACAGACCGGCGCGTTATCCAGTAATTACTCTCGACGGTCTTGTCTTTCGCAGACATGCTCCTTGGTCGTGCTCTCACAAGTAGGGTGGGAACGACCGTAGCTGTTCTCCCCAAGCTGTTCCTCAGAACGTTGCTGTGGCGTCTACCAGACTGCTGCCATACCCACCATGGGACTGGCCGTGTGGTGAGCCGACGCTGGTGGCCACATTTCTGTGCTCAGAAAATAGTTATTGTTTCGATAATCGGGAGTCACACCGGTAAACAACAAACTTTTCCTCTCAATGACGGTAAAATCTGACTGGCAATTCACTAAACTTATTGTGGAAACGAACAGTAACCTCGAGTTTCTCACGCCTCATTGGCGGACTGGTTATTGTCAGATTTTGATTGCAGGGGAAAGCCATGGAATTTTCTTTTTTTCTTAGGAGAGGTGAAGTGAAACTCAAATGCGAGATACGAAGGACATTCTGCTGTTGGGCTTCTACAGAAGCAGAAGTATTTTCTGGTGGTAGGCTCTGAGTGGAACAGTACGCCCCTAAGAGCAGAGTCTAACAGATGCTGACGCAGCATGTAATCTATTATAGCGGTTGTAAAACTGGCAAGCGCGGCGTGGCTAAATACGACGCTAGACCCGAACCGAGCTTGTCAAACTTCCTGGAACTCATGAAAGCATAGGTTTCACTTGCTTTATTCTTTTAATTCAACTACCCCCTTCCCTTTAACTAATAAGTGGACACAGATTCGAGGTTGCTTATTCATTGCCGAGTAGTTCTAATTTCACGTTCTGTATACCTAACAAACGTTTCTACAGCACAATATGTTCAAAGCAATGTTTTTGGCCTGTCTGTCACGTAGTTTTTGGCAGAAATCGTATCAAGCGATGTCTTTCGTTTAGTCTTCGTCGTTTTCCTTGGCAACCACCGGTGTACCATGCCATGTTCTTTGAAGACAAACAACATTCAGATATCCCTTTGAGACGTAAATAACTTGTAGAATACTTATGGCTGTTATGATACTTACGAGAAATTTAAATAAGAGGCTGTTACCTGCAGCTGTGCTCGCGATGTTTAAATTCGTTAGGAAGGAAAGAGAAGGAAAAATAGTAACTGAATATGGACTTAAGGAAGCCGCCTGGTATAATTTTGCACAGAGCATAATTTAATCGTCGCTGACGCTTGGTTTATGCTTGGAAGAGACCTGGAGACACCGGAAGGTTTCAAATTGATTGTAGAATGGTACGACAGAGATTACGGAACCAGATTTTAAATTGTAACACATTTCCAGGAGCAGATGTGGACTCCGACCACAGTTTATTGGTTGTTAACTGTAGATTAAAAACGAAGAAACTACAAAAGGTAGGAAATTAAGGAGCTGGGACCTGCGTAAGTTGAAAGAACTAAAGGCTGTTGAGAGTTTCAGAGGGAGCTTTAGGCAGCAATTGACTAGAACAGGGGAAATGAATTCAGTAGAAGACGAATGGGTAGCTTTAAGAGATTAAATGGTGAAGGCAGCAGAGGAACAAATAGGTAAAAAGACAAAGTCTAGTAAAAATCTTTGGTTATCACCACAGGTATTGAATTTAGCTGACCACCGTGAATAGAGGAGTATGGGCAGGAGTGTGCAACTACACATTGTGTTACTAAAGTCGCAATACGTTACACAAAGTGTACATTATACGACAGTTAGCGTGGAAATATGGATGAAACGCACTGATGATTGTATAATCATTGTAGTCATTACTTTTAATCATATTATCTGAAACGCCATGCTAAACCCGCAGGACAGGACAGGTAGCTGGAATTGTGGAAAGAGGCCAAGGTGAGCGGCTGTCAGTTACACTCGAACTCATATAACTTTATTTATTTGAACAAACATTACAGTACAAGTTCTTGAACTTAGTTATCGGCTGAATACGCCACACTATCTTGTGTCTTAAGGGCACAACCACTTTAATTTTTAAAAAAGGCTTAAAGCCGTTAACTCAAAATTCAGACGCCAAAAAGAATATTTAGAACGCAGAAGGCCTCATGTTAAGTAAGTTCTCTAATTTGGCTGAAGGCCCAAAAATCTAACACTTGAAAACCATCAACCTTAACTTAAAGCTGGCTGAAGGCCGATGATTTAAGACTCAAGGTAAAATTGAATAAAAAAAAACACAAGGCAGAAACCCTTATCTTCAGTTAGGCTGAAGGCCCCAAACAATCTAACACTTGACAAGCAAGGAATTTTAATTTTAAAGAGGCCCATGACTTAAAACACCACTAAAACAATTCAACTTTAATCCAAAACCATCGTCTATGAGCCATACAAATACACACAACAGAAAATAAGAGTAGGCAGTGAAGCTAACGGCGCTCAGAAGTTTCGGGGGTCGGCCAGCACTTGAAATACTAACGATCTCCTAGGTGAGACAGGCAGCTGGCCCAACCATTCTCGATCCGACGACAACCCAACCAACAGACAGTCAACGGACCCACCGCCAAGGTAACTTGCACTCCATTCGACCAGCACATAACTGGGAGTTCAATGCAAAACGTAAAAGGCATTTATGCCCACAACCAAGCATACATTAAGGTGTCAAACTACACACTGTGCTCGACAGCGACAACACGGTGAGGAAAGGACACTGCACACTGCTTGAATTTCCGTCAACGGCTAGGGCAGATAACTGGAACGTTAACGGCCACAAGGCAGAATATTCCGCTGGTGCACTTCAATTGCAAATAACCAAATACGTTTACACTCCACCAGACGGTGGCTAAACCTTCGCCAACTCGAACACACATGTTGTTGTTCACGGTAACATCCCAACAGCCAACAATGAGAACCAGATGGCATAATGTGAACAGTCTTAACTTGCTGATAAATTAAATCCAAACTCAACTTTTGTATCCAGGGTCGGTAAGCCACAGACCTTGTAGCAATGGGAACAGCCCCACATTCCTGCTACCTAGGAAGCAAAATAACCCATGATGCATGGGGCAATGAGAGTAGTAGGGTAACAGACTTTCTGGGACGTTTTGTTAGGGTGGGTTGCTTTCATTCAGGGGCAGGCTCGACTGATTTGTTACCACCTCTCACTGCCCTAAGCCTATTGTTCTGTCAATTGATTTATGACCCCCTGGTGGTTGATTTATGACCCACTGGGGATAATCTGTCCTTCTGAGAAAGCCCCCCACCCTACCCCTTCACTTCCCCCACCTGCCTCTGATGCAAGCTCACTTTTTCAATAAAATTAATTGACTAATTAATTAAATCAATAAATTAACTATCCACTCCCCTCTGGGAAATCGCCCAGCTATCCCCCTTCTCTTCGCATCTGTCTGGGAATTGGCAGGAAAAGGAGTCAGTCGGTGCTGGGGAGGAAGGATCTCATGACAGGAAATTCAGATCAATGTCACTTACGTAGCAAAGGATATACTCATGTAGTTTATTTATAAAACCCCATTTGTGGGTGTTGGACCTCTCTTTTATTTATTGGGAAAATCTCATCATTTTCTGCTGTTTGGGAAGATGCATGTCTTGTGAAATACATCGAAAAAAAGCAATTAAATAGATCGCTTTTCTCCCAGTCACACAAGGAATACTGTCACGAAATCAACATCAACATAACTCACCACAACTAACTACACTGTTAAAAATCTTTCTATCCCATATTCACACCAACCACAGAGCACACATGCTGGCCTCTTCCTGTATACCCTTGTGTGCTGGTGAGGAGAGAGGCTGTACTGTGCCCACTCAGGCCTGCGACTGCTGTTGGCTACAGCAGCGCCAGCTGCCTCACATAACCCAATCATATTGTGGGAGAGATACGCAGATTTGAACTCACACTAACCCAAGCCGCACTAATGCCCAAATAAAGCATAAGGTGGCGACAACTCTTTGCCACTGATATCTGGGAAATCACCTCCGTTCTCTCTCAAGTAGTTAAATCCTGATTGTGCATGCATGAACCAACCTGTCCAAACCTGGCGACAGCAATCTGATTAGTTACCGCCAAATTAGTGGGCAGAGCTTGAGTCCATATATATCTTAGCCCCTACACTCCCAGCGTCATTCTGTCATCATTCATGGTAATTTAATATTCATATCAAAAACGAACTTTTTCTTCCAGTAAAAATTTCGTAGTATTAAATAAATTTCACCTTATTGGTTCAGCATACATCCACAAACTTATGGATGAAATAAATGGTGAGATACATCATCATCAGCAGCAACAGCAGCAGCAACAACAGCACTGCAAGGAGTATATTTAGTTTGCTTCTTCGTAGTACTGTGTGTAAATAATATGCAGCTGTTTGATGAAAATTTCGTTGTGTATGTAATATGGTGCATATTCTCTGCCGCTATAGACGATTTCCTGGCAGAGGAACAGGGAGGAGTATGTATCAAACAGAAGCAGGAGCCATTGCAGATCTCCTGTAGTGCTTATTCTAAAAACAAAGTTTCTCCTGGTTTCTTACATGTACATATGTTTTTACTATTAAAAAAGTATTATGTGGTTTTAGGTGATTCAGTGAGATGGACAGATGGCTCTTCCCAAACTCAGGTGAGGACGAAATGCCACAGTGGGTGGAGGAGATGCCAGATGACCGTAGGGAGACGCCAAGGAGCCAGAGCGAAATAGCTAATTTATATACATGAACTCATTCTACTAACAAATAATAATAATAATAATAAGCTGTGTTCTTTCTCTCCTTGCAGCAGCAGCATCAGCTGGCAATGTCAGGAATATTGTACTTCACTGTTAGTTATTCTTTTTCTACAGCACCACCATCAATGCAATATGCAGTGGTATAGGTACCAGGGGTGGCGAACCCTGCTTCTCCAAAGCAGGGCCTGGTGAGGCATGCCTCACTGTCAAAGGCACCACTAGTTGCCAGGCGAGCAGCCACTGCTGCGTCCGACCCCGACACTGCCCCCACTGGCGACCCCACTGCCGCCCCATGGCGTCCACGGGCCACCCTCCCTCCGGCACGTGGGTCCGGACTGCAGCAGCAGCCAAGCTGCTCACACTGGCCCAATACCATGGCGTCTCCTCCTCCTACACCTTCTTGTCCTCGCTGATCTAGCAAGCTACTGCACATATCCCTCAATATCTCACTGCAAGCAGCTTCGTCATCTATTTCCACTAGTATTAGTTCTAGTAATATTGTGGCTAGAGGCAGTGCCATCTCCCACCATCTCCCATCTTTCTACTGAATGACATCGGATCAGCGACACCGCGTCACAGTTAGAAAACTCAGTGACTGCAGACACCTTTGAGGAGCGAATCTCAGTCACTAGATTCGAGAATCTGACAGGAGGATACACGACCTAGTTGGGTTCCTAAGAGTGTGTCTTCCTGTTTCCTGTCGTGGAAATGGAGCTTCTGAAGGTTGTTAATGTTCCACAGATACGGTGTGGTGCTGTGCATCGAACTATCGCACACCCTCCCCCCCCCCCCCCCCCCCCCGCCCCACAAATTTTCCTCTGACACGGAAGAGACAAGTCTTCAAGTCTTCGTTATCTTTGGGGGGATAATGGCGTGATAATGCAGAGATATCTGCAGAGGACATAAATCACCAGGTGGTTTCATGAGTCCACCTTGAGAGCTACACTGGCCCAGTTTTCCGAGACAGGAGTCACGGGGTCAGCTAAAGCACTCAACTGAATACTACACCTGGACATCCATACACATGTCTATGATTCAGTGATTGGAGGCTCCAGCTGTCAAGCTTCCTAAGGATATAGCAGACAAAAAGGCATGCATTAATTTTAAAAAATGAAAACATCTGGCTTGTTTTACGTGGTCAGTCCTGGCTTGTGAAAGAAATGTTACAGAGAATTCAGAGAGCATAGATCGATATGGTAGATATGGCATTCATAAGTGTTATAACTTTAAGGGTATCAAGTTCCGGAGATGGAGAATGCTCAGAGTTTATCTGTTGCTTGATATAGTGTTCTGCACTCCATTCCAACTCCGTAAACTGCACTTTAACACTTCTCGATGCATTTTCAATCTGCAACACAACACGCCAGTCACTGTCCACTGATGATTCTGTACCAACATTTAAGCGCTTTGAACCGCTCGCTGTTAAATTATAAGTTGAAATGAAAAGTGGTAGCCCATCAGCACTCTGTCCTTGCAGTAACATCGGAATGATTTGGGATGGTGCGTAGGTCAGAGAGCAATACTGGCCTGCACCGTGTGGTTTAGGGCCGCCAAAACAGTTCAGTGAGAATCGGGCACTTGCTGCATGTCTCCATTACACAAATTAATGAGCGGCATGTAAAATAGCAGCTCGTTGTCCTGCTCCACAATGCTAGTCAGGTGTGCTGCACTATCATATGTTACTACTATCGCTGCTGCTTCTGACAGGCCAGCGTTCTCTAGAGATCCCGACGAGCCGATCGCAAATGCTGCTGAACTTCACACGCTGGATGTTACTGTCGAACTGCACACGCCAGAGACCGCTGATCAAAGAAGAGGAAGAAGGAAACAATATGCATCCGCAGACAAAGACGTTGAGGTGTACAAAAAAAGATAAATTGACAAACAAGAGGAGGAATTGCTACGCGCAGTAATAGTAGTAAAGACTTGTAATGAGTATGAGCCGTGCTGCGGCTCGCGTTGGTGCAGTTTGTAGGTTTCTGCCGGTTGGCATGGTTCGCAGGAGAGTTTCTGTAAAGTTTGTAAGGTAGGAGGCGAGGTACTGGCAGAAGTAAAGCTGTGAGAAGGGGGCTTGAGTCGTGCTTGGGTAGCTCAGTTGGTAGAGCATATGCCCGCGAAAGGGAAAGGTCCCGAGTTCGAGTCTCGGTCCGGCACACAGTTTTAATTTGTCAGGAAGTTTCATATCAGCGCACGCTCCGCTGCAGAGTGAAAATGTCATTATGGTTGCGTTGTTTGTCTCCATCTCGTGTTCACTGCCGCCACTCGGTTTCGTAAGCTAGTGGCAGCAACTGCGCTTATCGATATGTAGTTCTGCTGCCCTATTTTTGGGGCGATCTCGTGCTTCTTCCGTGTAGTGAGTGTGGCAGTTCAGTTGGGGATGCAGGAGCAGCCAGATCCGCGCAGAGCGACAACACGCAGAAAAAAACCGGACTGATGCTGTAAAAAACATTTATTTACAATTATTTACAATTTTATGTTATCTCCTTCAATGTACTCTCCTCCTCGGTCTCTACACCGCTCCATACGAATTTTCCACTGTTCATAGCAATGCTGCAGATCATTTTCGGTAAGTCCATACATTACTTCCGTCGCTTTTTCTTTTACTGCTTCAACAGTCTCAAATCTAGTTCCTTTCAAAAACGTCCTCACTGACATCGCACTGTGAGCTGGGGCATTGTCTTGGTGAAGGATCCATGATTTTTTCTCCACAAATCGTTCCGTTTTCTCCGTACTCGCTCACGTAGGGTAGCCAGGACGCTAATGTAGTATTTCTGATTCACTGTTTGCCCCTCTGGTACCCAATCAATGTGCACAATCCCTTTGACGTCAAAGAAAAAAAAACAATCATCATTGCCTTGAATTTCGATTTTGACATTCGTGTTTTTTTTTTTTTTTTTGTCGTGGAGAACCAGAAGTTTTCCAATGCATCGATTGGCGTTTAGTTTCGGGATCGTAAGTAAAAAACCACGATTCATCGCAAGTAATAACATTTTGTAAGAAGGTGGGATCACTTTCAATGTTTTCCAGGATGTCAGAACAAATCATTCTTCGGCGTTCCTTCTGTTCAATTGTGAGACACTTTGGAACCATTTTTGAACACACTTTGTTCATGTTGAAACTTTCATGAAGAATCTGCCTAACACTTTCCTTGTCAACTCCTATTAACTCAGACACTGCTCTGATTGTTAAACGGCGATCTTGTCGAACAAGTTTACCGATTTTTTCAATGTTTGCATCAGTTTTTGCTGACAATGGTCTGCCAGTGCGAGTTTCATCACTGGTGTCTTCGCGGCCATCTTTAAATAGTTTAAACCACTTGTGTTCGCGATAAACAATCATCGCCATACACTTGTTGTAACATTACAAACGTTTCACTTGCATATTTTCCTAGTTTGAAACAAAATTTGATGTTAACACGCTGTTCTTTCTGTACACTCAACATTTTCCGACGCACAGACAAAACGTCAACTACTTAAAACAGACGCCACGGGCAGACTGAGTGCAGTAGGCAGATGAAACTCGAGCAGTAGGCGGAGCGAGAGTAACGTGACAGGCCACGCGACTTTCAGCCTTATCGCATTCGTTTTATTGTTTCACTAGTATTAGTCCGGTTTTTTTCTAGCCACACCTCGTATGCGCTGCCGCATCGAAGGGCTGTGGTCACGAGAGCGCACGACCTCGTCGGAACCGGATGCTGCAAGTTTGAGTGCGTTTTCAATTCGCATAGAGAAACTTTCACCATTGTGAAATCTAGCGCTTCTCCTGTGATTGTGTTTTATTGTACTGTGGTTTTGGGCCACAGGTTTACTTAATGTACTGTTTGGGCGGGGTGACAGCTGTGATTGTTGCTTGGTTGGCGATTCTTCTACCTTGGTGGTAGTCATTCTTTCTTGTTCCAGGTGCTCTAAGCACAATATGCTGCGTGCGGAGTCCAGACTACCGGTTCCGGCTTTGGCGTAATTTTACATCTTTGCATTGGTTTGTTGGACGTCAGGTAGTCTCACCAAGATTATCATTAGTGGCTCGTTATACCGCCACTAGTCCGAGTTACCATCTTGTGATCTGAATGCAACTCTTCGCTGCCTTTCTCTTCGCTCGCGAAAGTGTTTTTAGTGTGACCTACTCAGAGGTCGATTCCTGGAGCACCGTCTGTCACTGGCTCTTGTGTTTTATTTTATTATTTTATTATTAAGTTGCCATCGTTTGTCTCACCTGTTTGGTGATCCGTAGTTCGTTTTTGTAAATTAACTTTTGCTATGCCATTCGCCGTTTGACAGTATATCGGTTAAATTTTTTATAGTTGCCATTTTGGCGTTAAAGGCCTTCAGTCTTGATTGTGGTTGTTGTTGTTGTTGTGGTCTTCAGTCCTGAGACTGGTTTGATGCAGCTCTCCATGCTACTCTATCCTGTGCAAGCTTTTTCATCTCCCAGTACCTACTGTAACCTACATCCTTCTGAATCTGCTTAGTGTATTCATCTCTTGGTCTCCCTCTACGATTTTTACCCTCCACGCTGCCCTCCAATACTAAATTGGTGATCCCTTGATGCCTCAGAACATGTCCTACCAACCGATCCCTTCTTCTGGTCAAGTTGTGCCACAAACTTCTCTTCTCCCCAATCCTATTCAATACTTCCTCATTAGTTATGTGTTCTACCCATCTAATCTTCAGCATTCTTCTGTAGCACCACATTTCGAAAGCTTCTATTCTCTTCTTGTCCAAACTATTTATCGTCCATGTTTCACTTCCATACACGGCTACACTCCATACGAATACTTTCAGAAATGACTTCCTGACACTTAAATCAATACTGGATGTTAACAAATTTCTCTCCTTCAGAAACGCTTTCCTTGCCATTGCCAGCCTGCATTTTATATCCTCTCTACTTCGACCATCATCAGTTATTTTGCTCCCCAAATAGCAAAACTCCTTTACTACTTTAAGTGCCTCATTTCCTAATCTAATTCCCTCAGCATCACCCGACTTAATTAGACTACATTCCATTATCCTTGTTTTGCTTTTGTTGATGTTCATCTTATATCCTCCTTTCAAGACACTGTCCATTCCATTCAACTGCTCTTCCAAGTCCTTTGCTGTCTCTGACAGAATTACAATGTCATCGGCGAACCTCAAAGTTTTTATTTCTTCTCCATGAATTTTAATACCTACTCCGAATTTTTCTTTTGTTTCCTTTACTGCTTGCTCAATATACAGATTGAACAACATCGGGGAGAGGGTACAACCCTGTCTTACTCCCTTCCCAACCACTGCTTCCCTTTCATGTCCCTCGACTCTTATAACTGCCATTTGGTTTCTGTACAAATTGTAAATAGCCTTTCGCTCCCTATATTTTACCCCTGCCACATTTAGAATTTGACAGAGAGTATTCCAGTCAACATTGTCAAAAGCTTTCTCTAAGTCTACAAATGCTAGAAACGTAGGTTTGCCTTTCCTTAATCTTTCTTCTAAGATAAGTCGTAAGGTCAGTATTGCCTCACGTGTTCCAGTGTTTCTACGGAATCCAAACTGATCTTCCCCGAGGTTGGCTTCTACTAGTTTTTCCATTCGTCTGTAAAAAATTCGTGTTAGTATTTTGCAGCTGTGACTTATTAAGCTGATAGTTCGGTAATTTTCACATCTGTCAACACCTGCTTTCATTGGGATTGGAATTATTATATTCTTCTTGAAGTCTGAGGGTATTTCGCCTGTTTCATACATCTTGTTCACCAGATGGTAGAGTTTTGTCAGGACTGGCTCTCCCACGGCCGTCAGTAGTTCCAATGGAATATTGTCTACTCCGGGGGCCTTGTTTCGACTCAGGTCTTTCAGTGCTCTGTCAAACTCTTCACGCAGTATCATATCTCCCATTTCATCTTCATCTACATCCTCTTCCATTTCCATAATATTGTCCTCAAGTACATCGCCCTTGTATAGACCCTCTATATACTCCTTCCACCTTTCTGCTTTCCCTTCTTTGCTTAGAACTGGGTTTCCATCTGAGCTCTTGATATTTATACAAGTCGTTCTCTTATCTCCAAAGGTCTCTTTAATTTTCCTGTAGGCGGTATCTATCTTACCCCTAGTGAGATAGGCCTCTACATCCTTACATTTGTCCTCTAGCCATCCCTGCTTAGCCATTTTGCACTTCCTGTCGATCTCATTTTTGAGACGTTTGTATTCCTTTTTGCCTGTTTCACTTACTGCATTTTTATATTTTCTCCTTTCATCAATTAAATTCAATATTTCTTCTGTTACCCAAGGATTTCTACTAGCCCTCGTCTTTTTACCTACTTGATCCTCTGCTGCCTTCACTACTTCATCCCTCAAAGCTACCCATTCTTCTTCTACTGTATTTATTTCCCCCATTCCTGTCAATTGCTCCCTTATGCTCTCCCTGAATCTCTGTACAACCTCTGGTTCTTTTAGTTTATCCAGGTCCCATCTCCTTAAATTCCCACCTTTTTGCAGTTTCTTCAGTTTTAATCTACAGGTCATAACCAATAGATTGTGGTCAGAGTCCACATCTGCCCCTGGAAATGTCTTACAATTTAAAACCTGGTTCCTAAATCTCTGTCTTACCATTATATAATCTATCTGATACCTTTTAGTATCTCCAGGGTTCTTCCATGTATACAACCTTCTTTCATGATTCTTAAACCAAGTGTTAGTTATGATTATGTTGTGCACTGTGCAAAATTCGACCAGGCGGCTTCCTCTTTCATTTCTGTCCCCCAATCCATATTCACCTACTATGTTTCCTTCTCTCCCTTTTCCTACACTCGAATTCCAGTCACCCATGACAATTAAATTTTCGTCTCCCTTCACAATCTGAATAATTTCTTTTATTTCATCATACATTTCTTCAATTTCTTCGTCATCTGCAGAGCTAGTTGGCATATAAACTTGTACTACTGTAGTAGGCGTGGGCTTCGTATCTATCTTGGCCACAATAATGCGTTCACTATGCTGTTTGTAGTAGCTTACCCGCATTCCTATTTTCCTATTCATTATTAAACCTACTCCTGCATTACCCCTATTTGATTTTGTGTTTATAACCCTGTAGTCACCTGACCAGAAGTCTTGTTCCTCCTGCCACCGAACTTCACTAATTCCCACTATATCTAACTTCAACCTATCCATTTCCCTTTTTAAATTTTCTAACCTACCTGCCCGATTAAGGGATCTGACATTCCACGCTCCGATTCGTAGAACGCCAGTTTTCTTTCTCCTGATAACGACATCCTCTTGAGTAGTCCCCGCCCGGAGATCCGAATGGGGGACTATTTTACCTCCGGAATATTTTACCCAAGAGGACGTCATCATCATGTAATCATACAGTAAAGCTGCATGCCCTCGGGAAAAATTACGGCTGTAGTTTCCCCTTGCTTTCAGCCGTTCGCAGTACCAGCACAGCAAGGCCGTTCTGGTTATTGTTACAAGGCCAGATCAGTCAATCATCCAGACTGTTGCCCTTGCAACTACTGAAAAGGCTGCTGCCCCTCTTCAGGAACCACACGTTTGTCTGGCCTCTCAACATATACCCCTCCGTTGTGGTTGCACCTACGGTACGGCTATCTGTATTGCTGAGGCACGCAAGCCTCCCCACCAACGGCAAGGTCCATGGTTCATGGGGGGGTGATTGTGGTTACTTGCTTTAAAATTCTGATTGCGACCACATTGGCTTGTTTTCCAAAATTATTTGCTGTCTGTACTTTATGTATGTTTAATTTTTTTTATAATTACCATTCTGAGGATGAGGGCCTTCAGCCGTGATTGTGGTTACTTGCCTTAATATTCTGATTGCGACCACATTGGCTTGTCTTCAAACTTATTGGCTGTCTGTATTTTATGTATTTGTTAAATTTTAAATAATTGCCATTTTTGGAGTTAAAGGCCCCGTCCACAATCGTAACCCAATCCTGCCTTCCTTAATTATCAGGTTTCAGAGTACTTACTTCTAAGCTTCATCTGCAATGGAGAGCGAGATGAGGATCTGGACTGCTGTTGACACTTCGGGGTTCTTCTTCTTCGAGAGAGACTGACTGCGACTGAGACTGGTGAGTTCTCGTTGTTGTTGTTGTGGTCTTCAGTCCTGAGGTCGGTTTGATGCAGCTCTCCATGCTACTCTATCCTGTGCAAGCTTCTTCATCTCCCAGTACCTACTGCAACCTACATCCTTCTGAATCTGTTTAGTGTATTCATCTCTTGGTCACCCTCTACGATTGTTACCCTCCACGCTGCCCTCCAATACTAAACTGGTGATCCCTCGATGCCTCAGAACATGTCCTACCAATCGATCCCTTCTTCTAGTCAAGGTGTGCCACAAATTTCTCTTCTCTCCAATTCTATTCAATATCTCCTCATTAGTTATGTGATGCACCCATATAATCTTCAGCATTCTTCTGTACCACCACATTTCGAAAGCTTCTATTCTCTTCTTGTCCAAACTATTTATCGTCCACGTTTCACTTCCATACATGGCTACACTCCATACAAATACTTTCAGAAACGACTTCCTGACACTTAAATCTATACTCGATGTTAACAAATTTCTCTTCTTCAGAAACGCTTTTCGTGCCATTGCCAGTCTACATTTTATATCCTCTCTACTTCGACCATCATCAGTTATTTTGCTCCCCAAATAGCAAAACTCATTTACTGCTTTAAGCCTCTCATTTTCTAATCTAATTCCCGCAGCATTACCCGATTTGACTACATTCCATTATCCTCGTTTTGCTTCTGTTGATGTTCATCTTATATCCTTCTTTCAAGACACTGTCCATTCAGTTCAGCTGCTCTTCCAGTTCTCGTATCTGCCTTATATCCCTTACATCACGATCACGTGACCGGAAATTAATTAGTCAACCAATTTATTGACGTCAGCAGTATTTCTGGATCGACTCCCAGTCAGGCATTTCCCCTGGAAGAAGTTCTTGTGTGCTCCGGTATCCTGCAGAGGAAGACTGACCGTTTTGCAGGTAAACGCTGCTTTGAAACTTCCTGGCAGATTAAAACTGTGTGCCGGACCTAGACTCGAACTCGGGACCTTTTCATTTCACGGGCAAGTGCTTTGTTTTCTTTTCAGTCTGGCCGTGACCGCCGTTGAGTATCGACCCTGCAGTGGCACAGGAGAGGAAGTGGCCTCTTGAGAGAGGGAGGAATAGAGAGAGTGAGAGAGAGGGGGGGAGGGGAGGGGAGAGAGACCATGTGTTTTGCTAGGAATTTCGTAGGTATCAGTGTCAAAGTGCTGCCGTCACCTGATGCTCTGTTCAGACTTCCAGTCTGCATGCCTTTCTCCCAATCTGCGCGTGTGGTAATACGCGAGGCGGCTGGCGGCGCGGTAGTCGAGGTCGTGGGCCGAGCGGGCGTGGTGCGGACTCTCTCCTGACCTGCGCACGCGGGAATACACGAAGCAGCTGGCACGTCTGTTCTGCGGTCGCTGAGAAGACGGAATAGAAACATTTTTAACAGTGTAGTTACGTGAGGTGAGTTTTATGTTGCCGTCCATTTCGTGACGGTATTCCTTGCGTGATCGAAAAAATGCGATCTATTTCATTACTTCTTTTGGATGTATTTTACAAGACCTGCATCCCAGACAGCAGAGAATGACGAGCTTTTCCCACCAAATAAAATGGAGATTTCAGGGCGTGCAGCGTCGCCAGTTGTCCAACGACACTGGTATCAGTGGCCACGGGAAAATTCTCGCACCAGTAGACGAGGTTCCAGACGTCCAGGCAGCACAAATGTCCGCCTCGACCGTATTGTAAGGGCAGCAGCGGCGGAGTGTATAGCTGCCACAGCAGAGATAAGAGGGGTTGTGACCCCAGATAGCCGGCCGCTGTGGCCCAGCAGTTCTAGGCCCTTCAGTCAGGAACCACGCTGCTGCTACGGTCGCAGGTTCGAATCCTGCCTCGGGCATGGATGTGTGTGATGTCCTTA
Organism: Schistocerca piceifrons; assembly: GCF_021461385.2. Classification (NCBI taxonomy): domain Eukaryota; kingdom Metazoa; phylum Arthropoda; class Insecta; order Orthoptera; family Acrididae; genus Schistocerca; species Schistocerca piceifrons. Next base: position 325,051,358 of record NC_060140.1, read on the forward strand.
CGTTAGTTAGGTTTAAGTAGTTCTAAGTCTAGGGGACTGATGACCTCAGATGTTAAGTCCCATAGTGCTTAGAGCCATTTGAACCATTTTTTGACCCCAGATACGTCAACACGAACTGTTGCGGACTGGTTGTTAGCAGTGGTACTAGGGGCACGCAAACCTCTAACCCACCTTTCACTCACGCCACAGCTTGGACGTCCACCGCTCTACTGGTGCAGTGAGAGGATCACTTGGAAGATGGAATGTCGCACTATGGTCAAAGCAGATTCTTCTTACACGCAAGTAATGGTCGTTCGGGTATACAACGTAAAGCTAGTGAACGCTGTCTCATACACTGCATTCATCCAAGATACGCTAGCTCCACCTAGGCATTATGGTCTTGGGTGCGATGAGCTACAACTATAGTTCATCTTAGGTGTTTCTGGACTGAATACCAAGGAGCGCTCGGCACATACAGAATGTTTTTAGACCAATTTCTTTGAAGTTCCTGCAACAGGAACCTGGTATGTTGTTCCAACAGGATAATGGTCGACCACGAACTGCCCGCGAAACTCAATATGCTCTGCAAGACGTGCAGCAACTCCCCTGGGGGCGCAGCCTCCATGTCTTCAATCGAGCATGTGTGTGGGGTTACGATAGGATGAGAAATGTCTCGTGCGACTCTTCAACCAACTCTTGTAGAGGTAGATCAGGCGTGCCATAGTGTATCCTAGGACAGTATTTGTCATTCGTACGATCAACTGAATGTCAAAGTCAAGCCTGCAAGGCCGCCCGTGAAGACTACACCACGTACTAATATGATGTCTCAGTATGGGTCGGCACCTGAGCCGGCACGGTAGCTCAGCGTGTTCGGTCAGAGGGCTAGCTGCCCTCTGCAACAAAAAAACTGAGTGAATGATCCATCGACGAACTTCAACGGGTGTCATGTGACGTCCACACTGAAGAAATCCAACGAACAATATCGAAATAAAAAAAAAGCGGTTCTAGGCGCTTCAGTCTGGAACCACGCGACTGCTACGGTCGCAGGTTCGAATCCTGCGTCGGGCGTGGATGTGTGTTATGCCCTTCGGTTAGTCAGGTTTAAGTGGTTCTAAGTTCTAGGGGACTGATGACCGCAGATATTAAGTCGCATAGTGCTCAGAGCTATTTGAACCATTTTTTCGACACCTTATACCTCATAACCTCTATTGATATGTAAAAGTAATCATTTCATTTGCTCTATATGCACTGTTGCTACAATAAATCTTGAATGAACTGGAAGGGTCTCAATGCATGTAATAATTTTTTTCGGCAATGTTTTACACATATCTATACCAAATTTTACGCTTTGTTACATCTCACAGCACTGTAGCTAATGAACCACCAAAAGACGTCTATCTTAATCGATTTTTTACTTGCAGAGCGATAAGATGTAGTTTTCAAAGAAAAAATTGAACACATTGTTTAAACGCACAACGAATTATTTATTTGTTATTTTGTTTGTTTGTTTATCTACAATATGCTCCATTACAATATTTGTAATGAAGATGGGAGAAGAGACAGGGTGAAATTCGGTGCCGGCAAATAGCCTGCTTCTCTCAACTAGCACTAAGGGGCCCACCGAGTTCAACGTCCCCATCCGAGAGACAGGTCACCATCAACAGAGTCGCTTGCCCTCACGTCATGCGACACTGCGGAAAGGTTTGGTATTTAAATCATGTCACTGGAGCAAAGTCTGATGAATTTTACGCCACCAACTCCCCTCAGCCTGTCGGCCAAATAATGGCAATGAAAATTTTGGCGGTCACTAGGATTCGAACTAGCTTATCTCCGAGTCGAGCCCCATGGCCCAAGCGTGAGTTAGCGACCGTGGGCACGGAGGGGGTTCGTTTGCGGTGTGTTATGAATCTGGTTGAGCAGTCAGAAGAGGAGTTACACGATATTTCCTAAAAATTCTAGGTCCCTATCAAAGTTTCTGAGATAACTGGTCATCAATATTGCAATTTCAGCACTGTAGGCATACGGCGCACTTAGTCCCCTTAAAGACCGACGGCCTTGCTGCAGTGGTAACACCGGTTCCCGTCAGATCACCGAATTTAATCGGGCTAGGCTTGCACTTGGATGGCTACTATCCGGTCTGCCGAGCGCTGTTGGCGAGTGGGGTGTGCTCAGCCCTTGTGAGGCAAACTGAGGAGCTACTTGATGGAGAAGTAGCGGCTCCGGTCTCGTAAACTGACTCATGGCCGGGAGAGCGGTGTGCTGACCACATGCCCCTCTGTATCCTCATGCAGTGACGCTTGTGGGCTGAGGATGACACGGCGGCCGGTCGGTCCCGTTGGGCATTCATGGCCTGTTCAAGCGTTAAATTTTAGTTTTTTGCTCCCCTTAAATGGTATCCGAAACTTGAGCTTATTTCGTTATTCAGTCCACCTGCTGTCAACACGAGCTTTTTTTAGATGTTCATCATTCGTGAGCGAAAGCAGTTCGGAGAGAAGAGAGGTGATCACAATCAAGGAACCCCACAGGAGGCGGGCAGGGTTCGTTACAGCGGCGCCTGCACGAGGCAGAGAAGGTCGTCGGAGGTCGCCGCAGCACAGAGAGAGAGAAAGTGTCCGTGGCCCGGCACGGCCCGGCCTCGGCTCACCTCGCGGTCGTGACTCTGCTCGCCCTTTGTTTGTCAACACTGACCGCCAGCTGACGCCCACGCCCTCGCGGCAACAGTAGCCTCTGTCCGTCCAGCGACAGTTGGCAGCGCGAGCCTATCCTTCACATTTCCACCCTGTTATTGGGCACTGTTAACGATCTTCATTAAGTACTTAAAAATTAGCAATCAATGTGAACATACAACATTTGCACCTCAGCGTAGAGTGTGCCTTGAAAGATTTCGAAATACTCGTCTCAAATAATTCGGAATATCTAATGTTACCTTCGTGCCCCTTTTGTGTGAGTGTTTATGTGTACGTGTGTGTGTGCGTGTGTGTGTAAGGACAATTGCAAGATTCAAATGTTCCTAAAGGAAATCACATCCTACCACGTAACTTTTACGAACCAGACCGTTATATATGCCAACGGCCTTGCCGTAGTGGTAGCACCGGTTCCCCGTCACATCACCGAAGTTAAGCACTGCCGAGCTTGGCTAGCACTTGGACGGATCACTGTTCGGGTCTTCTGAGTGGTGCTGGCAAGTGGGATGCAATTGAGGAGCTACTTGATTAAGAGGTAGCGGTACCGGTCACGAAAACTGACCACAGCCGGGAGATAGTGTGCTAACGACATCCCCTTCACATCCGCATCCGATGACAATTAAGGACCGAGGATGACATGGCGGACGGTCGGTATCGTTGAGCCTATAGGTCTGTTCGGGCGGTGTTTATACTCAAACAGGGGATTATGTGCGAGCATATAAGTTCAGAGCAGGAATGGTTCCAGATGGCGCGCATGGATTTCGTCGCGTTTTGTGCAGGCACCACGTAGAATTGCAACTTACTGGCAGAGTAAAATTGTATGCCGGACCGAGACTCGAACTCGGGTCTTTGCCCTTCACGTGCAAGTGTTCTACCGACTAAGCTACCAAGCACGACTCATGAACTCATCCAAACAACTTTACCTTCCCCAGTACCCCGTCTGCTACCTTCCAAACTTCATAGACGTTCTCCTGCCACTTCTGGAAGAAAGGATACTGCGCAAGTTTTGCAGGAGAAGTTCTGTGAAGTTTGGAATGTAGGAGACGAAGTACTGCCGGAAGGAAAGCTATGATGTATGGACGGCAGTCGTGCTTGGGTAGTTTAGTTGGTAGAGCACTTGCCTGCGAAAGGCAAGAGTTCTGAGTTCGAGTCTCGGTCCGGCAGACAGTTTTAGTATACCAGAAAGTTTCATATCAGCGCACACTCCGCTGCAGATTGGAAATTTAATTCTGGATACCACCTTTTCGATTCTTGCAGAAAGGAGTGGTCAGCACGCCTGGGTTCGATTCCTGGCTGGATCAAAGATTTTCTCCGCTCAGGGGCTGGGTGCTGTGTTGTTCTCATCATCATCAAACGCGAGTCCCCCTGTGTGGCGCCAACTGAAAAGACTTTCAACTTGGTGGCCAAACCTCCTTTTATGACTCCTACCACAATCTGTTCTCTACAGGGCACTTCAACCCACATGAAAAGATAAGATTTCTTCTGGTAGCTCTGATGGACGGAATCACACACTTTATCAGACGCTATGGGCATGCACGCTTGGAGCAAATGTTTCGCCCTTTTCACCTTTGGTTCTTAAGCGCTCTCGCTTATTAATGTACTTTGCACTTGTTCACAGACGTAACCCCCAAGACAATTTCATCCTTTCCTACAACATCCGTGTCATTGGTACGTTCTGAAGAACGGAACTCAATCATAACATTTACGTCATGAGGGTCATCGCATACTATAAGCATACTACAAGCACTTCACTATCATTTGCGATATCACGAGCTGGACTCTCTCATGAGACCTTTACAACCATGTCTACTACAAAACCACTGGAGTATCACGTTCGAACGTCGTCGACAGCTGAAAATGGCTCATTGTGGACCTGGTCTACCACAGAATCATCTGCATTAATCGTAACATCTCGTACAATGCTGGCACTTTCATAGCAATTTACCTCATTCTGCAGCTCCCACATCCACCCATCCGCGTTAAACTGCCGAGCGTTTCCTGTCTCCGAGGCTGTACTTTCTCATTGTCCCTTTTCATGCCACTGATCATATCTAATACCGCCTGCATGGGATTCAGCCAAGGCTGAAGTACCTGTGACCTCTGTCTACACTGTCTGACAACAAATTCCTGCTCACGCCGGAAAGAAAAACGTTCTTCTCTTGGCTTGCTTCACCGTACATTAGTTCGAAAGATCTGCTCACGAAACTATTTACCTCCTGCTCAACTTTATGAGAATCGGAAATTCATTATCTGAAGGTGAATGCAAAAGATTATTGCTTCAGGAATTTGTTGCTTTACCGCTGTACTGATGTCCTAATGTTTCTAAGCTTTTAAGACTGTCCTCCGATACAGAAGACTCGTTCTCGCTTCCCGCGCCCGGGTTCCCGGGTTCGATTCCCGGCGGGGTCAGGGAATTTCTCTGCCTCATGATGACTGGGTGTTGCGTGATGTCCTTAGGTTAGTTAGGTTTAAGTAATTCTAAGTTCTAGGGGACTGATGACCATAGATGTTAAGTCCCATAGTGCTCAGAGCCATTTGAACCATTTTTTGATACAGAAGACTGTCTAACTTGTGACCTTGTCATGACCATGATTTCGAATAGTACTATCTCTACCGGATAAATCCCACACAAATGCACTATAACGTCGGAGCCACACTTGGAAGAGGAAAACACCAGACACACACAACAAGATATCCAACACAAAGCAAAGAACATGCACAAAAAATAAAAGGATAAAAAGACACTTCATTTCAGCGCCATAAAATAGCGCAATATGTACACATAAACGGAAGAGTGAGACTGTTGAAATAGAAAGACATTTGATTAGATATTTTGCAATCTGACTAAATTTTGTTACACGTCTTACCAGCTGAATAAATTTTCTTGTGCGCTTTACAGTTGACTAAATTTTGTTATGGAGTTTGCAGTCTGACGAAATCTTGTTATCGATTTTGTAGTCTGATTAAACTTTGTTTCGGGTTTTGTAGTCTGACTATATTTTGTCAGATGGTCTATTTTCCGATTCTAACTACCTAAAGGAACCTATAAGTCCAGGATACATTAGATTGCTTAGTATTTCTCATCTACATCACAACAGCAATAACGGTTCCATGAGTTCTTTCCGTATTAAAGATACATTTGAATATTAACTAACGTCTTCAAAGATCATAAGAAATTGACATGGTGGATTGGTGGTTGGGCAGCGAGGAAAACTACACTGAAGGGGGGAAACATTTCACCAAAAATAATTAACGTAGAGTAACGAAGTTTCTGGGATACATTTGTGTAGATAATATATTCAAGTCATTAATGTTGCAAGATCGCAGGTTAATGTAAGCGCGAGATAAGCCATTGCAAATGTGAAATACTGGTACGTTAGTAGGATATCTAACCACCAGAATGTTGAATGCAAGCATCCAAACACGCTTGCGTTCTGTTCTACAGGTGCTGGATGTCAGTTTGTGAAATGGAGTTCAACGCCCATTGCACTTAGTAAGTACAGGGACGATTGATGCTGTTTGTAGAGGACGCTGGAGTTGTCCTCCGATAATGTTCAACATGTGTTCGACTGGAGAATGATCTGGTGATCGAGTAACCCAAGGCAACATGTTGACAGTCTGTGGAGCATGTTGGGTTACAACAGTGGTATTTGTGAGGGAGTTATCATGTTGGAAAACAACCTGTAGAATGCTCTTCATGAATGGCAGCACAACAGGACGAATCACCAAATTTACGTACAAATTTTCATATGGTAGAGCACTTGTCCGCGAAAGGCAAAGGTCCCGAGTTCGAGTCTCGGTCCGGCACACAGTTTTAATCTGCCAGGAAGTTTCATATCAGCGCACAATCCGCTGCAGAGTGAAAATCTCGTTCTGGAATTTGCGGTATGGTACTATGGGACCAAACTGCTGAGATCATCGGTCACTATGCTTACACGCTACTTAATTAACTTAAACTAGCTTGCACTAAGGACAACACAGACCTCCATGCCCAAGGGGGGACTCGAACCTCCGACGGGGGGAGCCGCGCGAACCGTGGCAAGGCACCTGAGGCCGCGCTGCTACCCCGCACGGCTTTTTCAGTTAGGGTGAGTGGGATAACCATGAGAGTGCTCCTGTTGTCGTACGAAATCGCATCCCAAACTCCAGACTTAGGTCCAGTGTCCCTATCACGCAGACAGTTTGGTTGCAGGTGCTAAACTGGCCTGCTTCTAACGAAAACACGGCCATCACTGCGAACTAGACAGAAGCTATTGTCATCGGAAAACACAACAGGCCTGCATTCAGCCCTCCAATAAGCTCTCGCATGAACTATTGATGTCGCAAATGGCAGTGGTTCGGGGTCAGTGGAATGCAGTTGTCTTTAAGCATCCAATTTGTAACAGTTCGTTGTGTCGCATTGGTGCGAACTGCTGCTCAGATTGTTGCGACAGATGCAGTGTGATGCGCCAAAGTCATGCGCCGAACACGATGATCTTCCATCTCGCTGGTGCCATGCAGAGCCCTGTCTCCTTGCGACCGTACGTTCTCGTGGCCACTGCTGCCAGCAGTCACGTACAGTAGCTACATTCCTGCCAAGGTTTTCTGCAATATTACAGAACATCCAGCTTCCCGTAGCCCTTTGACATGCCCTCGTTCCGTGAGGTGTTGATAAAAGCGTCTTTGTCGCCTTAAAGGCATTACTGACTATCACCAACTCAACACGTGGAATCTGAAAGGTAACTCTCACGACCGTTTCAGCGTGTATTTCAAATAAACCAGATTTGCATCCTCATAGTGACGCCACTAACGCCACTATTATGTGACTGGTGTGGAATTTGAATAGGCGTCATCTTCCAGATGTAGAAGCACGCCTATCAACTTTCATTTATGTCGCACAACTTCTTCTTGGTGTTACAATTTTTTTTTTCCTCAGTATATCAAGATGGAACGAAAAATATCACTTCGTATAAGTTCGGCCAGAAATTAAGCGAGTTAACGTGAGAAAATAGTTGTGGTCACATTCCATTAAAGAAATGTTTGTTAGGCATGCGTGAGGTTGAATTTCACCTGCTCGTCAATGGATAAACAACGCGAACCTGTCGTTGAATCACGAGTTAAGATGAAGCAGCTACTGGAATTAACGAAAAGAAACCAATTGACAGCAGATATGAATCCCACAAAGTTCTGCAGTAGAAGTGGATACTGGATTTGCTCACGCTTGCCATACAAAGTTGGGATGCTTACTCTTTGGAGACCGGAGGAAATGAGCTTCTTGAGCAAGAAAAGCCATCTGTGTGTCGCCAGCGCCGCGCTCTGCCAGCCATGACATAAGTCGGCCGTTTCAGAGCGACTGGGTAAGATTCCAAGGCTCACGTTCTTTTATTAGGTTCCGCAAAGCTATCCATCCACACGTGGCGCAGTGAAAGTAAATGCACGTACACGAGCGCCACAAGCAAAACTCTCCAGTAAATCTTCTCTCACGGTCGGCGCCGATACCACGAACCATGATCCCTCTTTCACTTTTGATCTCCATGACGAACGATCCATTCATATTACGTAATAACTCACCTAACAAGGAAACCATTCGGCCAACGGGTAAGTGATTTTGCTCACTTTCGCAAGGTTGTAGCACGTACTTTGACGTAACAAATACTCCTCTTCCAATATGTGATTTTGAAGAGTTTTTGTGGAAATCGAGGTTCAATGTTTGGCGAGTCTGTGAATACCAAACGAGAGCGCCTTTCGTCCGATGCGACGTTAGCTCTACTGGATAAGTAGACTGTGTTCGTCATATAATTTTCTTACTGTCTTCCTGTATCTTCTATAAAAGACTCGAATTTCTAAAAGCAATCGTGTTTCTTCACAATGAAACAATAATAATAATATTATTATTATTAATAATAATAATAATAGTAATAACACTTGTGCCGACTTAGAATCGAAATACATCACCGGAAAAAAAGTGAAACTGTTTGGAATGCAGGAGGACGGTGTATATTATCTTGTTGTTGTTGTTGTTGTTGTGGTCTTCAGTCCTGAGACTGGTTTGATGCAGCTCTCCATGCTACTCTATCCTGTGCAAGCTTTTTCATCTCCCAGTACCTACTGCAACCTACATCCTTCTGAATCTGCTTAGTGTATTCATCTCTTGGTCTCCCTCTACGATTTTTACCCTCCACGCTGCCCTCCAATACTAAATTGGTGATCCCTTGATGCCTCAGAACATGTCCTACCAACCGATCCCTTCTTCTGGTCAAGTTGTGCCACAAACTTCTCTCCTCCCCAATCCTATTCAATACCTCCTCATTAGTTATGTGATCTACCCATCTAATCTTCAGCATTCTTCTGTAGCACCACATTTCGAAAGCTTCTATTCTCTTCTTGTCCAAACTATTTATCGTCCATGTTTCACTTCCATACATGGCTACACTCCATACAAATACTTTCAGAAATGACTTCCTGACACTTAAATCAATACTGGATGTTAACAAATTTCTCTTCTTCAGAAACGCTTTCCTGGCCATTGCCAGCCTACATTTTATATCCTCTCTACTTCGGCCATCATCAGTTGTTTTGCTCCCCAAATAGCAAAACTGCTTTACTACTTTAAGTGCCTCATTTCCTAATCTAATTCCCTCAGCATCACCGGACTTAATTAGACTACATTCCATTATCCTTGTTTTGCTTTTATTGATGTTCATCTTATATCCTCCTTTCAAGACACTGTCCATTCCATTCAACTGCTCTTCCAAGTCCTTTGCTGTCTCTGACAGAATTACAATGTCATCGGCGAACCTCAAAGTTTTTATTTCTTCTCCATGAATTTTAATACCTACCCCGAATTTTTCTTTTGTTTCCTTTACTGCTTGCTCAATATACAGATTGAACAACATCGGGGATAGGCTACAACCCTGTCTCACTCCCTTCCCAACCACTGCTTCCTTTTCATGCCCCTCGACTCTTATAACTGCCATCTGGTTTCTGTACAAATTGTAAATAGCCTTTCGCTCCCTGTATTTTACCCCTGCCACCTTTAGAATTTGAAAGAGAGTATTCCAGTCAACATTGTCAAAAGCTTTCTCTAAGTCTACAAATGCTAGAAACGTAGGTTTGCCTTTCCTTAATCTTTCTTCTAAGATAAGTCGTAAGGTCAGTATTGCCTCACGTGTTCCAGTGTTTCTACGGAATCCAAACTGATCTTCCCCGAGGTTGGCTTCTACTAGTTTTTCCATTCGTCTGTAAAGAATTCGTGTTAGTATTTTGCAGCTGTGACTTATTAAGCTGATAGTTCGGTAATTTTCACATCTGTCAACACCTGCTTTCTTTGGGATTGGAATTATTATATTCTTCTTGAAGTCTGAGGGTATTTCGCCTGTTTCATACATCTTGCTCACCAGATGGTAGAGTTTTGTCAGGACTGGCTCTCCCACGGCCGTCAGTAGTTCCAATGGAATATTGTCTACTCCAGGGGCCTTGTTTCGACTCAGGTCTTTCAGTGCTCTGTCAAACTCTTCACGCAGTATCGTATCTCCCATTTCATCTTCATCTACATCCTCCTCCATTTCCATAATATTGTCCTCAAGTACATCGCCCTTGTATAGACCCTCTATATACTCCTTCCACCTTTCTGCTTTCCCTTCTTTGCTTAGAACTGGGTTTCCATCTGAGCTCTTGATATTCATACAAGTGGTTCTCTTATTTCCAAAGGTCTCTTTAATTTTCCTGTAGGCGGTATCTATCTTACCCCTAGTGAGATAGGCCTCTACATCCTTACATTTGTCCTCTAGCCATCCCTGCTTAGCCATTTTGCACTTCCTGTCGATCTCATTTTTGAGACGTTTGTATTCCTTTTTGCCTGTTTCACTTACTGCATTTTTATATTTTCTCCTTTCATCAATTAAATTCAATATTTCTTCTGTTACCCAAGGATTTCTACTAGCCCTCGTCTTTTTACCTATTTGATCCTCTGCTGCCTTCACTACTTCATCCCTCAAAGCTACCCATTCTTCTTCTACTGTATTTATTTCCCCCATTCCTGTCAATTGCTCCCTTATGCTCTCCCTGAATCTCTGTACAACCTCTGGTTCTTTTAGTTTATCCAGGTCCCATCTCCTTAAATTCCCACCTTTTTGCAGTTTCTTCAGTTTTAATCTACAGGTCATAACCAATAGATTGTGGTCAGAGTCCACATCTGCCCCTGGAAATGTCTTACAATTTAAAACCTGGTTCCTAAATCTCTGTCTTACCATTATATAATCTATCTGATACCTTTTAGTATCTCCAGGGTTCTTCCATGTATACAACCTTCTTTCATGATTCTTAAACCAAGTGTTAGTTATGATTATGTTGTGCTCTGTGCAAAATTCTACCAGGCGGCTTCCTCTTTCATTTCTGTCCCCCAATCCATATTCACCTACTATGTTTCCTTCTCTCCCTTTTCCTACACTCGAATTCCAGTCACCCATGACTATTAAATTTTCGTCTCCCTTCACAATCTGAATAATTTCTTTTATTTCATCATACATTTCTTCAATTTCTTCGTCATCTGCAGAGCTAGTTGGCATATAAACTTGTACTACTGTAGTAGGTGTGGGCTTCGTGTCTATCTTGGCCACAATAATGCGTTCACTATGCTGTTTGTAGTAGCTTACCCGCATTCCTATTTTCCTATTCATTATTAAACCTACTCCTGCATTACCCCTATTTGATTTTGTGTTTATAACCCTGTAGTCACCTGACCAGAAGTCTTGTTCCTCCTGCCACCGAACTTCACTAATTCCCACTATATCTAACTTCAACCTATCCATTTCCCTTTTTAAATTTTCTAACCTACCTGCCCGATTAAGGGATCTGACATTCCACGCTCCGATCCGTAGAACGCCAGTTTTCTTTCTCTTATCTTGTCAGAAGGATTTCCAGCAATTAGCACTTTTGATATTTATTAATTATGGAGTAGCACTCAGTTTACACGATGCTTCTTCTTGTAAAATGCCCAGCACTATTAGACGTTTCAGATTATTACGAGTCCTATAAAATATGAAAGTCATATCACTGTGCCTTTGAGTGATGCCTACGTAGAGTCCAGAGCTGGCCTGCGATGCCTACGGAGCCTAAGTCTCGGAGACGTTGCAAGAACACTGCAGCTAGTAGACTCGGCGGTATCTGGAGACTGTACACGACTCGGCGCACTAAAGAGAACTGTCTGTCGTGGCTCAGTGCTCCGGTATTTAACGAGGGACGAACCAAACGCTATCAACACACGTGATGCCCATGGGTTGGTAGCTGCGGCTCCTGGCGGACCTCAATACAGTTTGTACTGCCAAACCATACAGCAGCTGCGCTACGAATGTTCCGAGCTCGGCTTATCGATTGTGGTACAGCACTTTCTGGGGGCGACAGTGCCATCACCATAAAAACATCCAGGAAGGGAGGAGAAAACGTAATGAAACTTCACACTGTGATGTTATCTCAGTGATTAAAAACTCGAGTCAAATTTACAGTAATAATATGAGCCCGTTTATCAGGACAAGGATTGCAATCCTCAATGAGGATAGAAATGTCATCAGCAGATCTTATCACTGATAGGCTTTGAACCTGAATTTTAATCCCACTCTTGAACCTTTCTTCTTTTTACCATGATTTTAGAAATTCCGATAGAATGTTATCCGTCCCTGCTGCCTTATTTGATCTTAACTTCTCGAAAGTGCTTTTAAATTCTGATTCTAATACTGTATCCTTTATCTCTTTCTTGCCCACTCCTGTCTCTTCTTCCATCACGTCATCAGATACGTCCTCTCGCTCATACATTATTTAAGTGCCCCATCTCCTTCCTTATCTCTCGCAATCCTTATGGCAGTTTCCACATCCTTGGCGAGCTTCGAACTGATCTCGTCTGTCCTCAGTATTTCAGTGACCCACCTCTTTTCTTTCCTATCGTATTCCTTACCGCAGTATCACCATCGTTAGCGAACTTCAAATGGGTCTCATAATTTCTCAGTATTTCAGTATCCCATTACCTTCAACACTGACTCTTCTAGGCGATTCTCTTGAACTTCGATCTACTATTCGTCAGCAGTAAAATGTGATCTGAGTCTGTATCTGATCCAGGGTACGCCTTACTATCCAATATCTGATCTCGAAATATCTGTCTGGAGATGACATAATTCAGCTGGAATCTTACAGTACCTTCGGATGTTTTCCAAGTGTGCTTCCCCCTCTTGTGAAGCTTGAACTGAATATTCGCTATTACCATCTGAACTTCATTGGAGAACTCAATCAATCTGTCTCCTCCCTCATTCCTACTACCAAGCCCATATTCTCCGGTAACCCTTTGTTCTATTCCTTCCCACACGACTGTGATACAAACCACATGATTATCAGATTCCCATCTCCCCTCACGTACTGAATTACCCGTTCATTGTCCTCATATACTTTCTTTATCCCTTCACCCTCTGCTTGCGACGTCAAGATGCAGACTTCAACAATTGTTGTCAGCATTAGTTTGCTGTCGAATCTGATGAGAAAAACACTATCACTGAACCGTTCACAGCAGCTCAAACTCTGCCCTACTTCCCTATACATAACTCGCTATCCATAACAAATCCTACTCACGTCATTTCTTTTTCTCTTAACGTTGATATTACCCCATAAACTGAGGTGACAAAAGTCATGGGATACATTCTAATATCGTGTCGGACCTCCTATCACCCGTGTAGTGCAGCAACTCGATGTCGTATGATCTCAACAAGACGTTAAAACTCCCCTGCAGGAATATTGAGCCATACTGCCTCTATAGCCGTCCGTAATTGCGAAATTGTAGCCAGTGCAGGATTTTGCACATCAACAGACCTCTCCATTATGTCCCATAAATAGTCGTTGGAATTTATGTGGCCGAATCATTCGCTCGAAATGTCCATAACGTTCTTCAGATCAATCGCGAACACTTGTGGGCCAGTGACATTGGCACATTGGCATCCATAAAAACTCCATCATTGTTTAGGAACAAAAGTCCATGAATGGCTGCAAAAGGTCTTCACGTAGCCGAAAATAACCATTTACAGTTAATGATTGGTTCAGTTGGGCCAGGGGACCCAGTCCATTCCACGTGAACACACCCCACACCATTACGGAGCCACCACCAGCTTGCACAGTGCAAATTTTTTTGATTTGTGGTAAGTTCCTTTGAGACCAAACTGTTGAGATCTTCGGTCCCCTTGCACACTACTTAATCCAACTTAAACTAACTTTGCGCTAAGGGCAACACACACACACACACACACACACACACACACACACACACACACACACACACACACACCCATGCCCGAGGGAGGACTCGAACCTCCGACGGGGGTAGCCGCACGGACCGTGGCAAGGCTCCTTGCACGGTGCCTTGTTGACTCAGGTCCATGGCTTCGTGTGGTCTGCACCACCCTCGAACCCTGCCATCATCTCTTACAAACTGAAATCAGGTCTCATCTGACCAGGCCACGGTTTCCAATTCGTCTGGGGTGTCGTAGTGTTGGCAGAGACATGGGCGTCGGTTCTGTGCTGTCATAGCCCGTTAACGCCTAATTTTGCCGCAGTGTCCTAACGAGTGCGTTCGTCGTACGTCCCACATTGATTTCTGTGTCTATTTTACGCACGGTTGCCTGTCTCTTATCATTGACAACTCTACACAAATGCCACTGCTCTCGGTTGTAAAGTGAGGGCCGCTGCCCACTGCGTTCTACATTGTAAGAGGTAATGCCTGAAATTTGGTTTCTCGGCACACTCTTGACACGTGGATCTCGCAATACTAAATTCCGAAAGATTTTGTAGATGGAATGTCTGCTGCGTCTAGCTCCAACCAGCATTCCACTTTAAAAGTCTGTTATATCCCGTCCTGCGGCGATAAACACGTCGGAAACCTTTTCACATGAATCAGCTGAGAACAGATGGTAGCTCTGCCAATGCACTTCCTTTTGATACCTTGTGAATGCGATACTACCGACGTCTGTTTATGTGCATGTCGTTACCCGATGACTTTTTTTACCTCAGTGTATTTGTCTGACCAGAAATGCTTACTTGATTTCCACTTTACTTAATTGACCACTACCGTTTCTAGAGCGAGCCTTTGCATTTCCGATGTCTAACTTTCCTACTTCAATGAAACTTTTGACATTCGATTGATATCCCTGTATTGGTTATTCTGTGTTTTCTCTTGGTCGCCTCCTTCCTGTCACTCCCTCCCGGAGATCCGAAATCGGGATTAGTCCGTAAACTTTTGCCAGTGGAGAGATGAACAGAGCCCCTTTTCAATTACAGACCACATGTCCTGTGGATACACATTATGTGTCTTTAGTGTAGTGGTTTCCATTGCCTTCTGCATCCTCATGATGTTGACAATTGCTGATTATTTCACCTTTCATGGCAGTTTCCCAACCCAAGGACAAGTGAGTGCCCCAAACCTTCTTTGAGAACACCATTAGCAGAACGTAGTTGACCTCTCGTGTTGCAAGTCTTCGGCTGCCATTGCTCATAAACTCAGAACGTTTCGATTACGAGTCAAAGACGCTAGCCGTATACCACTGATGGCCTTTACTTCTGTAGGCAATGCAATGAAAGTTATTTGAGTTGATAAGCATTTTTCTTTGATACAGTATTTAGCCATTTACTTCTACATGAAAATAAATTCCACTACTACTCGCAAAAATGTGAACTTCACTTTTTGATGCTAAAGATTGACTATGTTTGTAGGTACCCACGTATTCATATGAATATAAAACCCGAAGAGTCATAATTTTACATTGTTTCATGAAGTTCCCACACGATGCCGAATTTGTAACGACTTTCATGTACACAACTTTATTTTTTGAATCATTAGTTTTGAGATTTCTTGGATGTGGTCCGCCACAACGCCAAACTATCAGAGCAGCACTTCCACCCCAGGTTATCAATTATTTGTTGAATGTAGTCCACTATCTGTCTTCCCTATAAATTCATCCTCTACAGGTAAATCCCTGATGTCTTAACACATGTCCTGTCCTCATGTCCTTCTTAGTGATTTCCACGTTTTGCTTTTCTCAACGATTTTGCGAAGGACCTCTTCATTTATTATTTTATCAATCTACTTAATTTTCAGCATGCTACTGTAACATCACGTCTCAAGCGTTTCGATTCTCTTCTTTTCCTCTCCTCCCCCCCCCCCCTCCCTTCCCTGTGTACGATTCACGTCCGTACAGCGCTGTGCTCCAGACGTACACTCTCAGAATCTTCTTCCTAAGATTAAGCCCTGTGTATGATACAGTAGACTTCTTTTAAGAGGAGTGCCCTCATGTCTCTTGCTAGTCCGCTTCTTATGTCCTTCCTTTGTCCATCATGCGTTACTTTACGTTCAAGGCGGGAGAATTTCTTAACGTCGTCTAGTATGTAGTCACCAGTTTTGACGTTCGCTTCAAAGCTAATCTCATTTCTGCTGTTCCTTATTACTTTCCTTTTTCTTTGACAGATTCTTGGTCCATATTCTGTACTCATTAGAACATTCGTTCCATTCAACAAGTGATATAATTCTTCCAAATTTTCAGCGGTAATAGCCATGCCATCAGCAAATATTGTAACTGATATCTTTTCACCTGACTCTCACTCCCTCTCCTGTACCCTCAATTATTTTCGCTTTGCTTATCGAATTGATTGTTAGACGGTAGAAGAGAAAAACTGCATTTTTTTCTGCATCAGAATACGTCTCTCTTGATCTTCGATTCCTGCTCGCTCTTGTGTTTTCTACGTATTGTGTATTACCCGTCTTGCCAAGTAGCTCATTCCTATTTCTGTGAGAAATTACTCTATTTCGCACGACAGTCTGTTGTCTCTTTTTCTGGATAGACACATCCTTGAAGCTGTCGTGATTTTCCTTTTTCCTCTATCAGCACTCGCGTCGTCAGAAGAACGTCTTTAGTGACTTTTCTTCATTCTTGCATCAAATATTAATCGCAACGACAGAACTGCCTCTCTGGTTCCTTTATCTTTCGTAAATCCAAACTGATCACTCTCTGATCCTCCATAGTCTGTCCCATTATTCTGTATATTCTTCCTGTCAGCAACTTCGATACATGTACTGTTGAAATGATGTGCAGTAGTTCTCGCATTTATAGGCATTTATAACATTGGGATTTTGCGGAACATAGTCTTTCAAAAGTCCAACAAAGGGGTGTCTCCAATCTCATAGTTACTGCCCACTAACTTTAATAACCATTCGATCATTTGATTATAACTACTTCTCGCCCCCACCCTTCCCCCGTCCCCGTCCCATGCCATTTTAGCAATTCCGAAGAAAAGATATTTATCGTTTCTACCTTGTTTGTTCGCAAGTCATCCAAAGCCAAAGATTAGACAAATGTAGCCTCTAATATTAGATTCGCTTTATCTGTGAAATTGTCAGGTCGACAGACAGCATCTCCTACTTTTAGAGGCCCTCAATGCAATGATTTCACTTACTCACTCTGGTTCTATTTTTTTCTAACGTTTTGATGACACAGAACCAGCAACTATTTCAGTATTTCATGAAAAGTTTACTAACACAGCAAACCTGTAACAGATGTTTTAACAAAAGCTTCACGAAATATTCACTCTGTATTTAACAGTGGACTGACTTTTACACTCTTAATGTCGTCAGTCTTGCTTTCAATTTCACCGAAAGATGTTTTGACTTTTCTACACGCCCTCAACGAACTGTATATCGGCAGGAAATTAAACATTCTTTTCGGTTCCTATGCCCTGTGACAAGGCTCCCCTTGCGGCTTCCCCTGCTTTGCGGCCTCGTGCTTTCCTTCGCCGTCACGGGAAGAATCCCGTGTCCCCACCCACGCTGCGCTCAGCTCCGTTTCCGCGGTGAAAGTGACTGCGACCCGCGGTGACGCAAGCTGGCCGAACATTGCTCCCCAGGCGCCACTTGTTAGCCGGATTAACGCTCGCCAAACCATTGCTGCATAGTGAATGAGCGGGAGGGGGGGGGGGGGGGGGGGGGGCGGCTCGCTCGTGCGTGTCCATAAGACGAGTTGCGCCGTACCGCCACTTACGTAGGCTCCATTGTTGGGCGTTCATTTCTCACATCAGTTCCGCATCCATACGGCCTTCACAAACTGATTATGTTGCTTGAAGAACGTCATGATTTATCGCCAAGAGCTGTTGATAAAATTCTTTGTTGTAGAACAGTTTCGGTCGTCGGACCATCATCAAGTCCACATATCGTATTTTAGGAACTACGAGGTGCGACAATAAAGTAATGAGACTGATGTGAAAAAAATATTGCTTACCGTTTTAGTCAATTTTAGTGTTCTCTCCTTCAAAGTAGTTCCCTTTCGATTGCATACACTTTTCCCAGCGCTTCTGCCATTGATGGTAACATTTCTGGAGCTCATCTTCTGTAATATCCTCCAAGACCCCAGTCACAGCTTTTTGGACATCTCGTGTTGTTTGAAAATGGTGTCCCTTGACCGCCGTTTGGACTTTTTGAAATGGAAAAAAGTTGCATGGAGCGATATCTGGTGAATAAGGTGGCTGTGGTAGTACTGAAATTTGTTTTGAGGTTAAAAATAGTTGTACTGACAGAGCAGTATGGGATGCCGCATTATCGTGATGCAGAATCCTATTATCAGCAATGTTGGCACGGACAGGAAGAACTCTTTACTTGACCTCTTAACATAACCTCCTCTCCAAAAACCTTCTGAAGCTTACCGTAAGTTGTCGTCTGTTTTCACCCCATTTAACGCAAAAAGAAATGGTTTACTGTTGCGCAATATTATGTCGTTCCATTTCCATGACGAGAGACACAAACACGTTTCAACTAATTACAGCACAGCTCACGACTGAGCAGTTGCATCGATGTGCCACTTGGACTAGAAGCAGCTTATAGACCAAGGTCAAAGATATTTTTTCTACGCAAGCCTGCGGGGTTGCCACATCTTGCCAAGAAATTCAGTGTCATTACTTTATTGTCGCACCTCTTATAAGATGCACCTTAACTATTAAGCAGTTAAAAGAAAAACATTTTTACCTTTTTTATTATTAGGTTGCAAAGCCAGACTAAAAAATTCTTAGCTTATAAAACCGAACCGAACTGACCTTTAAAATTCGTGAAAATCGTCATCTGAACTTACTTCTTCTTCTTCTTCTTATTCTTCTTCTTTTACCTCCTCTTCGTTGTCATCGTTGTCCTCTTCATGCAGAAGATGGTATTCACTACCATCGAGAGCGTTGCATGCCGCTTGAAAGATTTAACAATAATATCTCTTTTCAGTCTAGACCACGGCTGTTTTGTTCGCTGACATACTTGTTTGGTTTAGATCGCTTTAAAGCTTCTTTCGGCTTGAATTCATGTTTTGTATCATACATCATCTGGTTGTTCCATTCCTCTCTCATATACGCTTTATAAGGTTTATTTATCGAGACTTCAAGAGGTTGCGTTTGTGAAGTAAGTCCTCGCAAAGTAACAGCATGCTCTGTATTTCCCTGTCTCAGTTTCTCTTTCACAAAATTTTTCAAATTACTACTAAACTGATCTAGCACAAGAAGAAAACCGTTCTTCAATAAAGCACCTTTCCTTTGTAAGTAGGCTGTTTATGTTTTCTTATTGGCAACGTTACGTAGCGCTCAATATGAAAATCACTGGCTGTGCTGTGTGCAGTCTGTGGCTAGTTTGCATTGTTGTCTGCCATTGCAGTGTTGGGCAGCGGCAGCTGGATGTGAACAGCGCGTAGCGTTGCGCAGTTGGAGGTGAGCCGCCAGCAGTGGTGGATGTGGGGAGAGAGATGGCGGAGTTTTGAAATTTGTCATGAACTGCTATATTTATATATGATGATATCAAGGTAAATACATTGTTTGTTCTCTATTAATATCTTTCATTTGCTAACTATCCCTATCAGTAGTTAGTGCCTTCCATAGTTTGAATCTTTTATTTAGCTGGCAGTAGTGGCGCTCGCTGTATTGCAGTAGCTTGAGCAGCGAAGATTTTTGTGAGGTAAGTGATTTGTGAAAGGTATAGTTTAATGTTAGTCAGGGCCATTCTTTTGTAGGGAATTTTGAAAGTCAGATTGCGTTGCGCTAAAAAAAAATATTGTGTGTCAGGTTAAGCACAGTCATGTATAATTGTTCAAAGGGGACGTTTCACCTTCTCTCCCACACACTGTTAATCCACAATTCCATCCAACACTTGTCATGTACGTTAACAACAACACCTGGTGTTATTTCAGAAGATTTTGGCTCTGTTTTGTGCTTGAAAATGATAATTGGATTAAGTTTAGTACCGTCAGCACAACACGAAGAAACAGCATGGTAGTGCATTTTTTCATGTCCACTTGTTTTTGTAGTTACAGTTGTAGCACCTTTCATGGCAACAGTTCTGTTACTTGTCTCATTAAATGTCTCAGGAGTTTCGTCCATATTCACTATTTAGCTTAGTTGCACACTGGTTTTCTTTCGATGTTGAATAATAAATCGGTGGAAAGATAATATTTTCTCTTCATTCTCATGCAGCATTTTCATATTTTGGTTTTGGTTCACATGCTAAGTCCATGATGCTTCATAAACCCGTAACAGCAACCAACTCCACCCTCAAAATCCACCGGCCAGAGTGGCCGAGCGGTTCTAGGCGCTTCAGTCTGGAACCGCGCGACCGCTACGGTCGCAGGTTCGAATCCTGCCTTGGGAATGGATGTGTGTGTCGTCCTTAGGTTCGTTAGGTTTAAGTAGTTCTAAGTTCTAGGGAACTGATGACCTGAGATGTTAAGTCCCATAGTGCTCAGAGCCATTTGAACCATTTGAACCTCAAAATCTGCAAAGTTGCACTGTAGTGCTAGCTTAAGAGCGTGTATTTGAATAATTTTTGCATTAATTCCAATGCCATTTTGACGATATTCTTGAATTCATTTCAGTAGTCACTTTCTACTCTTGGCCATTTTGCATCCAGCCCTCAATTTGCACGTTTAGTCTTCCTAATTTTTTCAGTTCTTCTTTACTCGGCCACCAATCGTAAAGTGTTTTTCTGTTGGTGAAGGTCCGCTCTGCTTCCACTTTCTTCTGCATATGTTATTACTTTCAATTTATAACCCGCAGCATATGAGTATCTTTTACTTTTTTCCATTACGAAACTAGCTACTAACAAAAGTATTGTACTGTTTTCGACAACACAAATCACTTTCAATTGAACTTCAGTGGCACCGTAGACTGCAATGACGCATGACAGGCTAGGCAGTGTTCAGGATTTTGTGATGGAGGGGCAGGAGGAAGACAGTGTTAGCAAGCTTGTGAATCTCCGCAACTCATGTTCGTCACATCGGCGCACTCTTGCTCCCATTGAATCCAATGTTGCCAGCTAGAGAGTGGTTTCCCGCGGCATCAAATAAAAAGGCATTTTTAAGACTGATGGGACTTTTAAATCAAACACTGGACGTTTTTATCTTAATTTAGAGTATAAGACGCACCAGAATTTTGGAGGCAATTTTTCGAAGAAAAAGTGCGCCTTAGTCCGTGAAATACGATAAGCATTCACATCATTCGAGGCGTTTTAAAATCAATGCCGTCAGACAATAATATGCAAGAAATCGTCGCTGTTGTCACATAGTAATATAAATTATATTGTCAATCACAAAATATGCCAAACAATGCACTCCTTCATGCTGTATCAACAGTCAGCGTTAATGCTAAGAAGGAAGACTTTCTACCTGGGCGTGCTGAAAAGCAGTACCTCGAATTTTTTATGTGAAAACTCTTAAAACTTTTTAAATAAATCAAAATTTATTCTTCATGTCTACCTATTTATTTCTCAACATAGTCACCCTGTCGACGAACACATTTCTCCCAACAAGAGACCGGTTTGTTGATATCGTCGCTGTAGAATGTTTGACTTTATTGACCGAGCCACAATCTTCCCTCTGCTTGCATTGCTTCATCACTAGCAAAGTGAAGTACTCGAAAGTGTTCTTTAAGTTTCTGAGTCTTTGGAGACAGATGAAAATTGAATGGGACCAAGTCGGAAATGTCAGAAGAATGATCGATGACAGTGAACAAAATGCGCTGGATTGTAGCACGTGTTGCAGCGCTCGTACGTGGTCTGACATTATCTCGCTGAAGGAGAGGATACTCTAAGTGTGGACGAACTCTTCAAATTCGTGCTTTCAGTTTTCTGAGGATCTCTCTGTACCTCGCAGGGTTTATGGTGATGTATTTGTAAGCATGAATCCCATACGCACCACACTTTCAACATTACAGAAGACTGTGAGCATGTCTTTGCCTGCTGATGGCATGGTCTTCAACTGTTTTGGCGTCGGTAATCCTTTGTGGCGGAAGTCCATTGATGTTATCTTATTTTCAGATTCAAAATGGTGAACCCAACTTCCATTGTCTGTCACGATATTGTTGAGGAACCCATCGCCCTCACGCCCAGACCACAAAAGAAACTTGCATGGGGGCTTAATTATATAATGAATGCAAATTCTTTTTAATTTTCTGATTTAGTAGCTGTCTGTTCGGTTACGCAGTCTCGTAACCGGTGGGCCCTGACTAGTATTAGTACGCAATCTGACTGCATAGCATAACAAAAAAGAACGAAAGAAAACTTCCGTTAACACAATTAATTAATTAAGTCCCCAGCAACTATGAAAGCTACGAAACAACAAGGCACAAGTGTCGCTGTTCTGTGTGTGGAAGTGTGATTCACCGTACACATCTGGCACGGTTCTTCCTCAATACGACAAGATATTTTAAATACCATTTATACTGAAGTAATTAAAAAATAAACAGAAATACTATAATTGCACATAGTAACCAGAAATACAGTCTAATACAAGAACACGAGCCAGATGCTTTGTTGACTGAACCTGTGACCAAGAGACATTATTGTTTAAGACATTGAAACAATGAAAAAAAAGGAATTTTTTACCTTCATATATATTGTCGAAAAGCACATTACAGCATCCCTAATCCAGCAACATCTGGTGTCTAGCCCATCAAAACAATACTACTAGTTCTGAACAAGCACTCTCCATGGGAACTTCTCAACAACGACTCACCACTGCCACATCTCAACAAGCACTCTCCATCACGACTTCTCGATAAGAACTGCCAGTGGAGGCGGCTGAATAATACTCTGTGGCGCAATCTCTGGCGCTGCGGCTCAGTGTAGCCACCTTTCATATGCCCCTCCTCCACGGGCCAGAATTTGATGGTATTTTTGCCAGCGTTGGTGGTGAAAATACCACCAAATTCGTCAAAAAAAATACAGACAAAAATAAAAGATAGCCTAATATTAATAAGTAAATATCACTTCACTAAATAAATTTTGGCTTTGCACTGACCTTTCAATAACCTAATATATAAATACAGAAAGGAATACAAATTATTTCATACATGTGACTTTACATAATAGTTTACACAAGTATCATGTGGTTAAACAATTAAATCAATAGCGTCAGCAATGACGAATAGGTGTAGGTAAGAGTTTCATAACATTTTATAAACAGTAAACACACAAAAAATCAGTTTATACAAATATTCACATAAAATGCTTTCCATAGTTCAATAAACAAATAGTTGACAGTTCCAGCAGTAGCACCCAGCAATGGTCAACAGGTGCAGACACCAACAAGTGACATCATCTCAGTAGAAGCAGTTCCATTAGTAGCACCCAGCAATGTTGAACAGGTGCAGACACCAACAAGTGACATTATGTCAGTAGAAGCAGTTCCATCAGTGGCACCCAGCAATGTTGAACAGGTGCAGACACCAACAAGTGACATCATTTCAGTAGAAGCAGTTCCATCAGCGGCACCCAGCAATGTTGAACAGGAGCAGACAGTAAGAAGTAACATCATTTCAGTAGAAGCAGTTCCAACAGTGGCACCCAGTAATGTTGAACAGGTGCAGACACCAACAAGTGACATTATGTCAGTAGAAGCAGTTCCATCAGTGGCACCCAGCAATGTTGAACAGGTGCAGACAGCAAGAAGTAACATCATTTCAGTAGAAGCAGTTCCAACAGTGGCACCCAGTAATGTTGAACAGGTGCAGACAGCAACAAGTAACATTATTTCAGTAGAAGCAGTTCCATCAGTGGCACCCAGCAATGTTGAACAGGTGCAGACATCAACAAGTGACATAATGTCAGTAGAAGCAGTTCCATCAGTGGCACCCAGCAATGTTGAACAGGTGCAGACAGCAACAAGTGATATCATTTCAGTAGAAGCAGTTGCATTAGTGGCACCCATCATGTTGAACAGGTGCAAGCACCAACAAGTGACATTATTTCAGTAGAAGCAGTTCCGTCAGTGGCACCCAGCAAAGTTAAACAGGTGCAGACAGCAGTCCATAATATTCACTATCACTAATCACACTGTTCATCAGAGTTTATCAGCAGAAATTAAACATTTCCAAGTGGCACCCATCATGTTGAACAAATGCACGCACGTACAACAGTCTGAAGGCACACACAATTGCTTTTACAAAATTATTCTCAATGCTCTTACACTAAACATACAAATTATAATAAACACACAAATGATATCAGATAATTGTCATATTAAATATTACAAATACACAAATATCAGTAAACCAATAATATTTATGGGTGTCAGTGCAAGCCACAACAAACAAGTAAAATAACATTTAGGAGATAGGTCGGTACCAATTATTTGGGATTAGGAAAAGAAAACACACAAACACACTCACTCATCTTTCATCCACATTAAGTACTACTGTATAATTGAATAGTGTTAACTGTGTAAATGCAATTCTGTCCAAAATTTTATGTTCAACTTGTGTATCAAGTGGTAGTGGCAGCAATGTATAACAGTCAATAATAGTTAGTCAACGTCGTAGTCATCATGTCAAGACCAATGTTTGCCAAGCCAAATCAAAATGTACGGTTGCTGAACAACTGTCAGTGTGCCAAAATATGCAAATGCTTCCTCTCTCAAAAAAAAAAGTGTATACTGCTTAGTAATTTAACAAAGTATGTATGTAGACAATCTTCTTTCCACTTGAGTGTTCTAGTCTGCCATCTTCATCCTCCTTGTTCCATATAAACCAACAAAAAAAAAGGACATGCTCCTCACTTACTGTACCTCTTATCCACCAAAACTCCAATAATCATCAGCATCTCATAATCTTAATACTTCAATAATACCTCTTACGTCGATACATATAAACCTTATCATCAATATCATTTACCTTACCTCTTGTCCGCCAAAACTCCAATAATCATCAACTTCACATAATCTCAATACCTCAATAATACCTCTTCAATACGTCGATATATATAAACCTTATTACCAATATCATTTCCCTTCCATAACGACTCTTTCCTCTAGTCAGACTCCTCGAACAAGTACAGATAAAATCCTAGTGCAAACTTCAATTCATCATCCCATGCAATCCGAAGACACAATGTCCACACACATCCTCTGTGTAGTCCACCTGAGCCAAATCTTCTATTCATTATGAATTATAAAATACATTTTGGTTACCGTGTCCATCATTAAATAAAAGAAATGCATACATGACCTCTAACAGCCGTTAGTTTGAATAACATTCAGTAAGTAAGTACGATTACGGAGTGTGAATGATAGTAATAGTTCACAGTGTGAACACCATTTAAGAATCATGGCAAAACAGAAGCAAACATGTGGAGTATTTCTTGTGTCAAGTGTCACTTGCTATTTCAATTGCTCACGAAGAATGCAGTGTAATAACTGTCAATGGTCTAAACCTAGTGTTGGTATGTCATGTCGTTAGCTTCCTTCCTATTAGCATAAATTTATACAGCTTCCATAAAACCTCCAGCTCATGTGACTTCTATGAAGTTTCTTGTACTAATGTCGTTCGTCGAATTATAGCAGTTCATTTTCTTATCTTAAAAATATAAGGCACTGAGCGTAGGCAAAACATGCAATAGCGAGTAAATATACCAGTAGAGAACAGAATGTCAACAAGTGGATGCAGCACAATCCCTACAACGAGGGTCTGCCAAGCGAACACTCTGTAATTAATACCATAGTGTGACCTAAGCTCCATGTTTGTACACCGTATATCAGCATTTCTATATACCAAATTAAAGAGTAGTTATGACAACAAAACAGAAATGTGTAAATATGCAATCCATACGCAAGCAGCAATTATGTATCTTACATAATAAACAGGTCATTAGCATCATATCAACATAAGCAAATAAATGTTCATATGTAATCTTAATAAGTAAACATGAAGGCGCAAGCAGATAAGTCACAAAGTATAACTTTCATACATAACCACATCAGCACAATTAATCAGGTGACAGTTATAATTTAAATAAATAAGCACAGCAGGCACATAATAAAAAAAAATATGACATCAGTGAAAAATCAGTGCAGCCAAGCGATGCATAATATACACAAGTAACAACCCTGTTCATTAATCAATCATTGTCAAAATCAGTTAATGTACGCAAGCACGTCGCTTCACAAGTAAATTCATAGAACATGAAATTTAGCACAAAGTATAAATCACGTAATCGCGAGCAGCAAATTACGTCTAAAGTACGTACCTAAGTAGAAATATGTTACCTGAAAAATAAACTCAATTAATAGTTACCTTTTTGGTTTATTACTTTTTTTTTTAATTTATTCTTCCTGAAATTTTCTCCATAGCAATTCCTCTTAACGTCGGAGACACACAGAATTTACCTGAAGTTCTTAAATATTTTATACAACCATATCCTGAAAAATACTGAACGTTAATAACATAATTTATCAAGTCACTATAGCTTTATACTGATTTTATTCGGAGAAATTAGACTGTGTATTTGTTTACGGCTGTCAGTGCATTGCACTGAGCGCTCGATCAGCTGTAGGTAAGCGTGACGTAGGAAGTAATCGTTTGCGGTTAACGACTGCCTTGTGCGGCGCGCAGACTTGACTTTTGCTTTGAGTATGTGCCGTAGCCGGAACACGGCGCGGTATCCTTGTACTCTCCGTGTGTTTACGTATAACTGTTGATGTCTCACAAGTATGTCATTCCACAAAAATTTTAACGTTCGATATGTGACGTATTCCCTTAGAGCGCCGAGATTTAAGAGTTTCTACTTCGACAGTGTTATCATGAATAATTTTGCGAACTCTATATGGACCGTTACAAAGCAGAAAAAATTTGCGACACAAGCCTTTTCCTTTGTGAGACAAACGGTGAGACTTAATTAACACCTTTTGACCAACTGACAAAGTTTTTAAGCGACCAGGACGTTTAGCTGATTTCTCTCTTCTAGCAGCCACATATGCAATATTTTGCAGAGCTAAGTTCACAACTTCAGAATGCCGCAGTTTCCGTGAAGGCGGAAAAGGAACGATTTCAGAAATGCAATTTGTCGGTGCTTTATTTTTTAATATCAATATAGCGGTAAAGAAGTTGAATCATTAGGGAGTTCATTCAGAATGTTTCGAACAATATGAAGATACTGATCCCACGTTCTGTGATTCTGATGACAATAAAGTCGACACAATTTATTGATTTCCTTCATTCATCTCTCTGAAGCGTTAGATTGAGGGTGAAAAAGTGAAATGAAAATTGGTTTAATTTTACGACGCCGTAGAGTACGGAGCCAAATTTTAGAACGGAACTGTGATCCATTATCTGATATAACTTTATCAACGTGACCCACTTCTTTAAGAAAATGTTTGATGAAAGCGTTAGATACTGAAGGAGCTATTGCTTTGCGTAAAGGTGTAAAACACACATATTTTGATGTCAATTCCACTGCTACTAAAATGTATGCAAAACCATTAGTAGAACGAACCACTGGACCGAACAAATCGACTGCAACCATCTCCTTTAATTTCGCTGGAATGATAGGAAACAACGGTGCTCTGTGAGAAATAGTTGGCGGCTTAGCCTTTTGACATAATTTGCATATGGCAAGAACAGATCGAATACGTTTTTCCATATTACTGAAGTAACAATTTTCTCGTAATTTATGAAAGCATTTTCTGGGACCAAAGTGTGCATAACTGAAATGTGTGTACCAAATCAATTTATTGACCCACTCATCAGGAATACAAACTAACCAAACAGAGTTGTCGACCAATTTTCGTTTAAAAAGAATATCATTGCGAACTAAATAATACTGTCTAATCGCTACGCTTTCCTTTCTCCTCCACTTCTCCTTATGTCCATCCAGATTGGATCCTTATTTTGCTCCTTAGCGATGTCCTGGAGCGAAGACGAAATAAAATTCTCAAACGCAACACCTTGAATATACATCAAACAATAATTGTTTTCCTTGCAGTCCTCTTCAGCACTTTGTGTCAAACCCATAGGTGCACGTGATAAAGCATCAGCGATAATATTTGAAGAAACCTGTATGTAAACAATACTCAAATCAAATTCCTGTAGAGACAGCGCCCATTGCGACAATCTTCCATGTGTTAATTTTGTTGACATAAGAAATTCCAGAGCTCGATGATCGGTGTAAACCTTAGTATGTCTGCCATACAAAAATATGCGAAAATTTGTGAAAGCCCATATAACAGCCAAAGCTTCAAGTTCCGTAATCGAATAATTCTTTTCTGATTTACAGAGAACACGACTTCCAAATGCAATAGTTTTCTGTACTACAACGCCGTTTTCTTCTATCTCTTGAAATAAGTGTGCACCTAGGCCTTTGTATGATGAGTCCGTCGCCAAACAAAAATCTTTAGATAAATCCGGATGTGAAAGAAGTGGAGCAGCAACTAAAGCATCACGAAGTTGTTCAAATTCTGATTGAGCTTCCTCATCCCAACACCAATTATAATTCTTTCCAGACAGTTCACATAAAAGAGGTGTGGCCAAATCGTCCAATTTAACAAAGCGTCTAAGACACCAAGAAAACTATGAACATCACCTTATGTAGTAGGAACAGCATAATTACGAATAGCGTCTAGTTTCTCTGGATCAGGAACAATACCTTCTGTAGAAATAATATGACCAAGAAATTTCACCTGAGAACGACCAAATTCAGATTTTTGCAAGTTCACTGTAATGCCAACTCTTGCAAAAATACGTAATAATGAATTCAAAATTTTGTTATGTTCACTCCAAGAACGTTTGGCAATAAGAATATCGTCAACATATGAAGTAATATTGTCACGAAGATAAACAGGTAAAATTTTGTTTAAACTACGAATGAATGCTGCTGAAGTTACAGTAAGTCCAAACGGTAATTTCCGAAATCACTTTTGGGTAAAATAGTCATATCCGGTTACTTTTTACCGACTGTCTAGATAGATTGATAGTCGAAGAGTTGTTTTGATAGATGCAAAGAATAGTAAAAGAGTAGGCAGCAGTGCAGAAAACTAAAAGGGAAATAGCACCACTACAGCTCGGGGCCCTGTTCACGCTACGGCACATATTCACTTCGTTTAGTGAATCCCCTGAGGACATTAATAGCCGCACATAAATTCCAGTTTGTGACTTAGTGGCCAATTTGGTGGAAGTGCGTGCAGAAATTGGGCTAACCATGAACATGGATGTATGTCGTTCTTAGAGTTGCGAAAGATCTTAAATTTCCGAACAGTTAAGAAGTGTTTATAGTCAAAGTTTTCTCCTCGTGGCGACAAAGACCTACCGCGTCTGTCCCAGTCCGAGTGTCGATTATTGTCAAGTTCGCGCGCCTGGCGCTCTCTTGTTGCATCCCGTAAATGAAAAAAATTATTGTCTTCGACGCCCTCTGCTATCTGTGATTCTAAATTTCTTCTGCTGTCTTTTCCTACGATTTCGCCTTCAATTTGTTTGACTTGCTTTTGTAATGCCTCAAATTCCCTTTTAACGCGTTTATTAAATTTTCCCTGTTTTTCAACATGCTTATTTATGTTCTGGTACTCTTCGGTTTCTGCAAATGGTAATGGAGCTGTATCATCCGAATCTATGTCCCCATTTAAACTAAGATTTG
Organism: Schistocerca piceifrons; assembly: GCF_021461385.2. Classification (NCBI taxonomy): domain Eukaryota; kingdom Metazoa; phylum Arthropoda; class Insecta; order Orthoptera; family Acrididae; genus Schistocerca; species Schistocerca piceifrons. Next base: position 325,080,932 of record NC_060140.1, read on the forward strand.
TCAATTTATCTGAAATCTCCTCCACTCTTTCCGATAAGTCACCTATTTGTTCTTTCTGTTTATTTACGTCTTCCGTAAGTGTGGCGACTCGGGTTTCAGTATTGACACATTTAGTAGTTAACTGTTCATATTGTTGTGTTAGGTTATTTATACTGTCATTTGGTACGGATTCCTCGATTCTCTCAAATATTTCTTCCTTATCGTGTGCACGTTGTAAATTTAACTCTGAAAATTTTTGTACTATCACGCGATCTCTTTCTTCCTGTTCTCTGTCCTGTTCCTTTTGTCTAATTTCTATTGAAATTAATCTGTTATTGTGCGAATTCAGAATCGGTTGTACTTCTTCTCTAATTTCTTTTTTTAATTCATCTTTCATGTTTTTGAAACACGTCCCTATCCGTGAGTCTAACCGTGTTTCCATTGTTTCTATCTCTGTTTCTAAACGTGTTGCCACTGTTTTTAATTCAGATCCTAACCGTGTTTCCATTGTTCCCATATCAGTTTTAATTGTTCCTATTTGTGATCCCACTGTTTTTAATTCAGATCCTAACTGTGATCCCAGTGAGTCTAACCGTGTTTCCATTGTTCCCATATCAGTTTCTAAACGTGTTGCCAAAGTTCCCATCTCTGTTTTAATTGTTCCTATTTGTGAGTCTAACCGTGATCCCAAATTTAATATTGCACCCATCAACTGCTCCATATTAACTGGTTCGAAATTCTTTTCGCCCCTAACATTTCCAGCAAAACCAGCTTCCTTCGTCATAGCTGTAAAGCTATCTGTGTTCGATACTATTCCAGAATCTTCTGTCATTAATCTCGTATTCTGAAAATTCTTTAATTTTGAAAAATTTTGAACTGGTTCTGGACTATTTTCCCTGCTTATTAAATTGTTTTCAACTCCATTATTCATCATACTGTTCTCCTGTGTTGGCGAGTTCGCCATGTTAACAATTTCGTCATTCTCACTATCCATCATTTTTGCCTTTTTCATCGATCGCGTAATCATTTACAAAACATACAAAACTCGTCACTATACGAAAATTACCCACAATGACACTTTATCTCCCACAATACCATTCACACGAAATGCTTCCCTCAAACACGATTAACGAACAATTGAAATTTTCATAATTGCACAAATTTGTCAAACGCGTATACAAGACATCAAAAATTAAATTTTGCAAAATACGATTAGAAGAATGACAATTACCAAATCTACACATGCAATATAGACTACAATTACTAAACTACAAATTACTACAACAATACTACTGTCTGCTATTTTTACAATCAGAAGAATTCCAAGGGACGATCCGAAGCAGCGGTCGCCACGTGCATGGGGGCTTAATTATATAATGAATGCAAATTCTTTTTAATTTTCTGATTTAGTAGCTGTCTGTTCGGTTACGCAGTCTCGTAACCGGTGGGCCCTGACTAGTATTAGTACGCAATCTGACTGCATAGCATAACAAAAAAGAACGAAAGAAAACTTCCGTTAACACAATTAATTAATTAAGTCCCCAGCAACTATGAAAGCTACGAAACAACAAGGTACAAGTGTCGCTGTTCTGTGTGTGGAAGTGTGACTCAACGTACACATCTGGCACGGTTCTTCCTCAATACGACAAGATATTTTAAATACCATTTATACTGAAGTAATTAAAAAAATAAACAGAAATACTATAATTGCACATAGTAACCAGAAATACAGTCTAATACAAGAACACGAGCCAGATGCTTTGTTGACTGAACCTGTGACCAAGAGACATTATTGTTTAAGACATTGAAATAATGAAAAAAAAGGAATATTTACCTTCATATATATTGACGAAAAGCACATTACACCATCCCTAATCCAGCAACATCTGGTGTCTAGCCCATCAAAACAATACTACTAGTTCTGAACAAGCACTCTCCATGGGAACTTCTCAACAACGACTCACCACTGCCACATCTCAACAAGCACTCTCCATCACGACTTCTCGATAAGAACTGCCAGTGGAGGCGGCTGAATAATACTCTGTGGCGCAATCTCTGGCGCTGTGGCTCAGTGTAGCCACCTTTCAAACTTTTCAGCGATGTCCAATCTTCTCTTTTTCATGTCAGGATTGCGCATTCGAGGCACCCGCCACGCACACAGTTTTCTGTACCACAGTTCTGCAATGTTGGCTTGTACACGCACTCGTGATATGCCACACTTACAAGACAACAGTGTCTGTGTTATCTGACTGTGATGACATGATCGACCGGATTCCGATGATTCTCGTCGGCCGCCGTACACATCCGTCCACTGCGCGTTGTGTCGCAGACTTCGACGTTAGCAGCACCGTCTCCTTTATTACTAGCACGAGAAACCCAACGTCGCGCACTACTTATGTCGATACCATCACACTGTGCACAGCTTTCATTTTTCTCTGGATTTCAATTAAAGGCACGTTTTCTGCAGTTAGGAACTCGACTTCTGCACGCTATTTATCATACACCGACATACACTCCTGGAAATTGAAATAAGAACACCGTGAATTCATTGTCCCAGGAAGGGGAAACTTTATTGACACATGCCTGGGGTCAGATACATCACATGATCACACTGACAGAACCACAGGCACATAGACACAGGCAACAGAGCATGCACAATGTCGGCACTAGTACAGTGTATATCCACCTTTCGCAGCAATGCAGGCTGCTATCCTCCCATGGAGATGATCGTAGAGATGCTGGATGTAGTCCTGTGGAACGGCTTGCCATGCCATTTCCACCTGGCGCCTCAGTTGGACCAGCGTTCGTGCTGGACGTGCAGACCGCGTGAGGCGACGCTTCATCCAGTCCCAAACATGCTCAATGGGGGACAGATCCGGAGATCTTGCTGGCCAGGGTAGTTGACTTACACCTTCTAGAGCACGTTGGGTGGCACGGGATACATGCGGACGTGCATTGTCTTGTTGGAACAGCAAGTTCCCTTGCCGGTCTAGGAATGGTAGAACGATGGGTTCGATGACGGTTTGGATGTACCGTGCACTATTCAGTGTCCCCTCGACGATCACCAGTGGTGTACGGCCAGTGTAGGAGATCGCTCCCCACACCATGATGCCGGGTGTTGGCCCTGTGTGCCTCGGTCGTATGCAGTCCTGATTGTGGCGCTCACCTGCACGGCGCCAAACACGCATACGACCATCATTGGCACCAAGGCAGAAGCGACTCTCATCGCTGAAGACGACACGTCTCCATTCGTCCCTCCATTCACGGCTGTCGCGACACCACTGGAGGCGGGCTGCACGATGTTGGGGCGTGAGCGGAAGACGGCCTAACGGTGTGCGGGACCGTAGCCCAGCTTCATGGAGACGGTTGCGAATGGTCCTCGCCGATACCCCAGGAGCAACAGTGTCCCTAATTTGCTGGGAAGTGGCGGTGCGGTCCCCTACGGCACTGCGTAGGATCCTACGGTCTTGGCGTGCATCCGTGCGTCGCTGCGGTCCGGTCCCAGGTCGACGGGCACGTGCACCTTCCGCCGACCACTGGCGACAACATCGATGTACTGTGGAGACCTCACGCCCCACGTGTTGAGCAATTCGGCGGTACGTCCACCCGGCCTCCCGCATGCCCACTATACGCCCTCGCTCAAAGTCCGTCAACTGCACATACGGTTCACGTCCACGCTGTCGCGGCATGCTACCAGTGTTAAAGACTGCGATGGAGCTCCGTATGCCACGGCAAACTGGCTGACACTGACGGCGGCGGTGCACAAATGCTGCGCAGCTAGCGCCATTCGACGGCCAACACCGCGGTTCCTGGTGTGTCCGCTGTGCCGTGCGTGTGATCATTGCTTGTACAGCCCTCTCGCAGTGTCCGGAGCAAGTATGGTGGGTCTGACACACCGATGTCAATGTGTTCTTTTTTCCATTTCCAGGAGTGTAGATACGTTACACACCGCCATGTTAAACGATGCGTTTCGGAGCACTTTAGCAGGAGAGGGTTGCAACCTGCGTCAGAGGAGCGGGAAAGTCGCCGAGTAATATGCATGGCGCATAATACCTCAACCGATGTTGAGAACAGAACAAAAAATCCAGAGGCACTACTTTTCAGCACACTCTCCTGCATACTGAATTCGGGGTGGTTTGCACGAGTACAAGACACGATACGTTTTACTTTTATTTATTTTTAGGAACCATTGACTTCTGCATGGCATCAAGACACCGAGGTATCAATATTGTTTCTTTTCGCCAGGAAGTTTTGTCACTGCCCTCTCTACTTGGAAAGCAGGTGAAGTCCTCTGCAGTAAATGTCAAGAATGACGACTGGTTTGTACGGTAAAGAGTTTAATTTGGTGGCGCTGTTTGCGGACAGTAGAGCACTGTAACAACAAGCGTTCATAGTATGTGCCATAGTGCAATACTGATATTGTAACTGAAGGCAGTAAGATAAGCACATTGCTCAAGATATTAGTCACACTCAGGAAGCGTCAGGCTGATGCCGCGTAACACTGCATCTTATGGTCTCAGTTCGGTGAGGACGAGTGTCAACAGGTATCTTCACGTGTGCCATATCCAAGGAAGCCACTCAACGATGGTTACATCCAGTAGAGAGGGGATGCTGATTGCTACGTTTCACCTACGTACTGTTTTAAATCGACAGGAAAATTTTATATGTGGTTAAGGGTGGGATGGCAATGGCCTTGCCGCAGTGGATACACCGGTTCCCGTCAGATCACCGAAGTTAAGCGCTGTCGGGCGTGGCCGGCACTTGGATGGGTGACCGTCCAGGTCTCCATGAGCTGTTGCCATTTTTCGGGGTGCACTCAGCCTCGTGATGCCAACTGAGGATCTACTCGACCGAATAGTGCGGCTCCAGTCAAAGAAAACCATCATAACGACCGGGAGAGCGGTGTGCTGACCCCACGCCCCTCCTATCCGCATCCACAGCTGAGGATGACACGGCGGTCGGATGGTCCCGATGGGCCACTTGCGGCCTGCAGACGGAGTGCTTTCAAGGGTGGGATGACTTAGATGGCCAGTCGAGTTGCGATATTCTGCCTGAGTGTTCGCAAATCGGGAACTTTTCCATGTAGCCCTGTGAAGACGGTTGTTGTCGTCTTGGAAGGCAGGAGCGTTCAGAATTACCCAGCACAAAGATATAGAAGAAAGGGAACAGTTTGAAAACCATATGAATGTTCGCGGTAATCTGAATAAATGGGCAAGTAACAGTACGAAAACAACCCAAAAACATCATAGAACCGTCTTCATCCACTGTAGCTTAAACGCTTCGTTGGGGCGTTGACGCACTCAGCACCTAGCATCATAAAACAGTTGCTTCTCATCGGAACACGCTATGCACCAACAGTCAGCTAGGGTCTGTCTTGTTTGCATCATTCTAGACGAGCAACTATATGTACCACTGTGAGCAATGCCCTTTTGCAACAGCTATAATCTATTGATCCACCTGAAGACGAATGCATGTCTCGAAACAGGTCGTTTAAGAAAATTATAGCGATTGACACAGATTATTAATTTGTCTTTTGTGTGTTGTAAAGACTAGCAATTTCAAAAGCGCAATCCATCGTGGACGATATAAAGTCACGTGGTGACAGTTCATGACACGAGATCCAATGAAGAAAAAGTGCTCGTTGGTGGTTCACTTTCACCTTCACTGTGCGCGTTGCTTCCTCACTTGTAATGCAACTGCTGTATTACGAAGGCGCGGGTGACGTACTGCGAGCTTCCGGCCCCGTTACGTTAGCTGCAGGCTGTTCTAAACCGGCTTGGACAGCAACTGACTGTTTAATGCGGCATCACGAGCTCACCAAAGAGACGAATATTCCCCACCGAAGCGAGGAAGGAGTCACAGAAACGTCACGGTCGAATATTTCTCGACGTACTGTTTTTATGTTTCATTTTCTACCGCGATGAGTAGGGCTGTTTCACATCCGACCGATTCTAAAGCTCGATTCATCAGTATCTAGAGAGTTGAGGAAGGAGCAGACAGGTTTCAAGCTAGGAACACACTCTCTGATCAGAAGTATCTTGACATCCTATGTAATGCGAAGAGGCAGATCTGCCAGTATAAAAGAGAGAAGAGAAGCAGTAACAGCAGACTGGGTCAATCAGGAGAGCTCGATGATTTCGAATTTGAACCCTTCTAGAGCTGCCCATCTTGACTGTTGGTAATGTATTTATGAAGTGGAACTCGTAGGAACAAATAGACGTCATGCACTGACGGGCCGTGGAGCATTACGGATGATGGTTGTAAAAATCCATTAAATCAAAAGAAGAAATTACTCCTGAGTTTCGAAGTGCTACCGGCACTTTAGCCAGCATAGATAACGTACACTGAAGAGCGAAAGAAACTCGTACACCTGCCTAATAACGTGTAGGGCCTCCTCGAGCCCGCAGAAGTGCCGCAATACGACGTGGCATGGACTCGACTAATGGCTGAAGTAGAGCTGGAGGTAATTGACACCATGAATCCCGCAGGTACGAGGGGGTGGACATCTCTTATGAACAGAACCTTTAAAGGCATCCCAAACATGCTCAGTAATGTATATGTCTGGAGATTTTGGTGGTCAGCGGAAGTGTTTAAACTCTGACGAGTGTCCCTGGAGCCACGCTGGAGCAATTCTGGACGTTTGGGGTGTCGCATTGTCCTGCTGTAATTGACCAAGTCCTTCAGAATGCACAATAGACACGAATGGATGCTACTGATCAAACAGGATGCTTACCTACGTGTAATATCTAGACGTATCAGGGGTCCCATATCATTCCAAATGCACTCGCGCCACACTATTACAAAGCCTCCACCGGCTTGAGTAGTCCCCTGCTGACATGCAGGATCCATGGATTCATGAGATTGTCTCCATACCTGTACTCGTCCATCCGCTTGATAAATCTGAAACGAGACTCATCCGACCGGGGAAAATGTTCCAGTCGTCAATAGCGCAATGTCGGTGTTGACGGAACCAGGCGAGGCGTAAAGCTTTGTATCGGGCAGTCATCAAGCGTACACGAGCGGACCTTCGGCTCCGAAAGCCCATATCGATGATGTTTCGTTGAATGGTTCGTATGTTGACACTTGTTGAAGGCCCAGCATTGAAATCTGCAGCTTTTTTTGGAAGGGTTGCACTTCTGTCACATTGAACGATTCTCTTCAGTCATAGTTGGTCCCATTCTTGCGGGATCTTTTTCCGGCCTCTTGGATGTCTGAGATTTGATGTTTTACTGGCATTCACGGTACACTCATGAAATTGCCATATGGAAAAATCCCCACTTCATAGCTACGTCGGAGATGCTGTGTCCCATTGCTCATGCGCCGACTATTACAGCACTTTCAAACTCACTTATGCCATTGTAACAGCAGTAACCGATCTAACAACTGTGCCAGACACTTGTTGCCTTATATAGGAGTTGCCGACCGCAGCGGAGTACTCTGCCTGTTTACATATCTTTGTATATGAATACGCATGCCTATACTAATTTCTTTGGCGCTTCAGTGCATATACAGAGTTAAAGAGAATGGGAAGTTGTGGTCGAGCAGCTCCTCATAAGCCACACATTTCTATATTCAACGCCAATAAGCAATATACAGTATTAGATGTATGGTATACAGTATTCAACGCTAATAAGCAGTATACAGTATTAGATGTATAGTATACAATATTAGATGTAACTGGTTAGGAAGTAGTACATAGTGGCGTTCCAGGCCACAAGTCAGGCTACATTATTGTAGCCGAACCCTGGGTAAAGTTTCATTGCTTATGTAACTGGAGGCTGAAATTTGATATAATTACACAAGTCGTACGTATCTGGAATCGTAAAATTATTCGGATGCAGTGTAAAGCTCTGAATGTGGTCACATATTAAAGTTACTATAGAAGAAACAACGAGAAGTTTTCTGATAGATGATAAAAGGGGCTCTGCAGATAGCAAGGATACCATACTCTTTTGTTTACGTGGCTTAGATTAGCTTCTATTACTATTGTTCGTTGTTCTTCTAATTTTTAAAATTAAATTTCTAGCATAATTAAACGTTTTTTCAATTGTATTCTCCAGCAGTATCGCTTGCGGGGAATTTACTCTTTTCGACACTTATACAGTTAAGTGTTCAGGAGGAGAATTAACACACGCTGAAGGAGAATCCGTAGATGATGTCAACCAGAGTGCTGTTTCATGTCTCACCGCTGCAGTGCTTTGCAGTAGGTCATGTCTGTCTAGCAGCTGATTCGTCAGGGTCGCCCAGATACCTACACTCATATTCAGAAAAAAACAGAACACCTTAAACGACAAGAGATACGACGTTCATACACACAGGACATGGACGTTAGTATGTTCTGCAGAAATGATTAGCATTTGAAAACACGTCAACCCGTGGTTTCAAGGTCAACATCGATATCGTGGCGCAACACCAGCTGCCTGTAAAATGTGCCTGTGGCTCTCGGTGTCGCTATTAACTGAAGGTAATGGATCAGTGTCACCTGAGCAGACGTCCAGGATGCCTCGGAAACGTACGCGCAAGTCGTAGCGTCACATCAGTTTGAAAGAGCGCGTATTATTGTCACGAGAGAGTGTAATGCATTCGTTCGGGAAATTGCTGCTCGCGTGGGACGAAATGTTTCGGCAGTGCAACGGGTGGTCCACGGAAAGTCTCAGGACACGACGAGATGGGTCAGGTCGTACCACCCAGACCTCCCCCCCTCTCCGCGAGAAAAATTAAGACCTCATCCGAAAGGCATTGCAGGACAGATATAAGTCCTCATCGGCTCTAGCGCAACAGTGGAGCAGTGGATGATATGCTATGCTATCAGGGGTGACAGTCCGTCGCTGCTTATTGCGACATGGGTACGTGCGCGTCGTCCACCTACCTGTGAGGAATGTGCAGAAAGATGCTAGATGGAAGTGATGTATGGAAAGACGTCACTGAGGACAGGAATGGCCTCAGACAGTGTTTTAAGACGAATACAGGTCCTGTTTGTTTGAAAATGATAGCCGCATTTCGGTTCGCCGCAGACAGTGGGCGCGGCATCACAGTGACTGCATTCCCACACAGCGCCAACTAAAGGCCTTACTGTGTGGTGTGCTACCACAAATTAGAGTTGGTGCATGTCCAGGGTACTGTGACCAGTGCGACGTACGTGAATGACATCTTGCGACCCGTAGCTCTGGCTCTGAGCACTATGGGACTTAACATCTGTGGTCATCAGTCCCCTAGAACTTAGAACTACTTAAACCTAACCAACCAAAGGACATCACACACATCCGTGCCTGAGGCAGGATTCGAACCTGTGACCTTAGCGGTCACGCGGTTCCAGACTGAAGCGCCTAGAACCGCAAGGCCACACCAGCCGGCCGACCAGTAGCCATTTCCTTTCTGCAGAACAACACAGGTGCTATTTTTCAGCACGACAATTCACTACCACAAGTTGCTGTATGAACAGATGGCAGTTGGTGTAACAGGTTGGCAGCCTCTTGCCCTGGCCCGCAAGATCACCAGACTGGTCGCCAATCGAAAATATGTGTGATATGGTGAAACGATGGGTGTGGCGCTGTGATCCAACGCCAACCAACAAAGATGAACTTTGGAGCCAGATGAATGCAGCACGGGTGGCTATTCGGGTCTTATACCCATCGATGCTGTCACGCATGCACGCATGTAACAAGTTATCAGGGCCCACGGCGGACCCTGTTCCTACAAGGCAACAGGACACATGCTGAATCGAGGTGACTGAAATATTAATCATCACTACTGCAGAACATGCTAATGTGCATGTCCTGTGAATATGAACGTCCCATCTATCGTCTTTCAAGATTTTTTTTTTTTTTTTTGCTGGACACGAGTGTATATCTGCCTGCCGGCGGGATTCTATAACGATTCTTTGTGTCAATTCTATGGTCATATATTATTATTTAAGTAATCAATTATCCCCATGCTATAAAATGGACTGGGTGTCTTTAATGTGCATTTGCTCCATTAGTACATCATATCCACGCTTCCCCTCGGCCTCAGGAGTAATCACGTCGCAGCATACGCCTAAAAAATAATGTATCTACATCCGCACTTAGAAGATATAACCGAAAGTGCTGTCAACTTGAGTGCATGTTGCTTGTCGTTTCTGGACTCATGTTCCACCACATTGGTCCTGGGGTATCCGCATCGAAACACACACAATAGCGTAAATGGAATGCAAGTCCAGACACGATTAGAGGGTACGACCAGAAGATCATGTGTTTGGTAGTGACATCATGACACTTACCCGACGGTTTTTGGTACTAGAGAGAGTAATCATCATTAGTAAAATAGCATTGGCTATTGCCATATTAAGAGACATTCCAGTGTTTGTCCTACGCTTTCACGAATACTGAGGCACACTGATGTGGCATCTACACCGAATCTTCCAGAGAATTAAGTGCTATTGACTTGTGTGGCTATGCATACATTCCATGTAATGATGTCCAATAATAGGTTATAATGCAATAATTTGTATGTCTATGGTTTCCGATTACATGAAGAACGAAACATCGACGCTGACGATTTTACTGTGGAATATCTCTAGCTCAGATGACTGTCTATTCGTCGTAAGCAGGTCAGTATGGGATACATTAACTTCCCAGAGGTTTTTTTGGATAGTTTTGAAATGTGGAAAATCCTAGTGGTAGTAACCCTGAAAATGTAAAGGTGAGTCATGGCTGTTTTGCTGGTAACGATACAGAACAAATTATGCCTTTCTGATACATAAAGGAGGCATTTTTTGTCGATCAGACGTAGACAGTTACCTATTAAAATGTTCGTATATGTAGTCCTAATCACTACTGGGATATAATACTGGCTTAGATGTCGTTGAGCATAACGTCTTTCTGGTTGGGACTTCTAAAATTAGAATATATAAGTGTTATATTTTTAGTTGGGTGTGTACGTGTAGTGGAAGACTAGTTTTAATGAATTGTTTGGTAATGACAGGATGCAATATTATACCTCGATACTTTCCTTAAAAAAGAGACAATCAGGTCCTATAATGATCTGCTCATGGCGGTAGGATGTAGCTGTCTATTTATCTGTTCGTTTCGTCAGCAAATTTAGGAGTGGGCGAAGACGATTGTTATTTGCTGTTACTATGGCTGTTCCCACAGCCGGCTGTTAGTGAGTTAAGAATATGGAAAAATCTAGTGACGGTGAATTTGAGAATGAGAAGAACAACTATGCATCTCTAGATGGTCTGAGTGTCTTCCTGGCGGAGATATAGAACAAATTATACTTTTCTGATATGTAAAGGAAGCAATGACCATCGAACAGACTTGACCGGTACCCTTTAAATGTTTCGTATATACATCTGATTAGAAACCGAGAGTTTAATGCACGAGCAAGATATTAACCGATACCTGGAACAATAAGATCTTTTGGAAAACCGGTCGTAAATAACAATGGACACGAATTACGACAGTTTGTAACATGTAACGAAAGAAAATCTACCAGCAGTTTCCTTAGAAAGAAGGATATTCATAAATTCACGTGGAATGCATGAGGCTGCATATCTATTATTGACTACGTCATAGTGGAAAGAAAGTTGTGAGGACTGGTCCAGGATGTAAGGGTACATAGAGGCAGCGACCTAGACTTAGATCTTCCTGGTGACTGCCAAGGCAAACCTAATTAGCAGATGGAAGAAACGAACTATTACGAAGGGTTATGTCGAAGACGAAATTACGAAAGTCTACCTTCTGCAGCAAGCTAGTATAAGAAGTCTATTTCAACAGTGATTCACATATTATTTACAAAATAAATCTACAGAAAACAACATAAATAATGTACGAGAGAACATAAAAGCATGTGCGATCCAAGTGGCGACGAAGGCAATAGGATTCAAATGGTTCAAATGGCTCTAAGCACTGTGGGACTTAACATCAGAGGTCATCAGTCCCCTAGACTTAGAACTACTTAAACCTAACTAACCTAAGGACGTCACACACATCCATGCCCGAGGCAAGATTCGAACCTGCGACCATAGCAGCCGCGTGGTTCCGGACTGTAGCGCCGAGAACCGCTTTTTTTTCTTTTTTTCACCTCGGCCGGCAAGGCAATGGGGAAGAAAAAGAAATTTAAGAGGAAAAAGCGTGTCAAAATATGGAATGAAGACAGGGCAAACGGAATTACAGAAAAACAAAAAGCTTACATTGCAAATCTACGGCACAATACAGAAGAAACGGAAGCGCAGCATAAAGGAAAGAGTAGCTACGCGAAGAAAATAGCGATGAGCTCATCAAGAAACTTAGGGTTGGATGACACCAGACATTAAAAATGATCTACATGGTAGACAAGAGATGGTTTATAAAACTCCTGAAAACACCCTAAAAACAGGGGAAAGACGTTGTACGGTTACATGCAACAGACAAGGAAGCTTGGATGAAACAAAGTCGGAGATTATGGGTAGAAAACAATGATAAAATTGACCTAACGAAAATAGGCCAATAGAAACAACAAAATGATGAAATAGACCAAGAAGACCACATTACATTGGAGGAGATATAAGAGCCATTATGGCAAATGAAGAATAGAGAAGCAACAAGACCAGATAATATTATTGCAGAGAGTATCTAATGTGGAGGTTTAATGTTAGAACTGAGGCTATTGTATTTATTGAATGAATGTTGGAAATTAAAGATGGTAGCTAACACTTGGAGAGTGGTGGAAGCAATATCACTCTATAAAAAAGGAGTTAGAAACGCTTGTGAAAACTACAGAGGAATAAGTATGTTGAACACTGACTATAAATTGTTAAGCACAAATAATTTATAACAGACTGAAAAGAATAGCTGACGCCTTCTTATTGGAGGAAACAATTGTTTTACAAACGGACGATTCTGCAGTGACAATATTACAGTAGAGTGGCAGATAATAGAAAAGAGACGAGAGCTTACTCTGGAAATTCATATATTGCATTTGTAGATTATGAAACAGCTTTCGAAAGAGTCAGTATATATATGCGGTGGAATATAATGGAAACATTTAATACAAGTGTTGAAAAGTTGATATTTGAATAACGAAATTTTAATTAATACAGACATTACGTTATTGGTTTTTTGGGAAAAAGTGTTTTATATTTAACAAGGTGTGTGTTATAGAACTTAAACTTTCACTGCTACGAAGTGTGGCCAGCGAGCCTATATAACTACAATATGGGATTTGTCTGAGACCGATACAAGACTGGGTAAATAGAGGGGTAATATAGCACAAAACACTATCTTAAACGTATGATCCCCAAGCAAATTACCCAGCCGAGTCCCATAGGAAGAAAAATCTCATGCAACGATTACGAACAATTTTCCAGACTAGTCGTCGCATGTACCACCACAGAAGAGAACGACGGGAAATGTAGTAATATCATATCTACAGCATTCCCCTCTTGGCGTCATCAGGGTATGCAGTTGACTCCGATGTTAGCTGATTTATGCTTCATGATCAACGACTATGTCTTAGGTTATTGTCATTGCTCTAACGATATGTGAGAGCTGAGAGAGACGTGGATTTGCGGTAAAATCTTATCTTCCAACACCTTACACTTGATGACACTATTGCAACGAGAACAAGTAGGGGTACTTTTTTTGCTACTAAATAATGCGTTTCTGTTGATAAGACTGTGAGAGTGACTCCAGCAGCTGACAGACATACAATAAAATTTTATTTTAGTGCATTTTTTTTTAATCATACAGTTTCCTCTGGCAGCTTTGCGCTCTCGCCAGGGGGCACGGTGGTAGCCTTAGCCTATTGCAACTAGTGACCATCGCTAGCGTGTGGGCACTGCTGAGATTGCATTTCCTTAACGACTGCCTATGTGCAGTGCAAAGGAGATTTGCATGTTGAGGTGGGAGGCGGGGGGAATTTCCTGAACTTTAAAGTTAGTGACACACACATGTCAGTGTCCACACTATAAGACTGTAGACATCTGGACTGAGCGTTTTATTCATATTAAGAGAGCCGTTGCTGCGACACATGTGAGCTGCCGGGAGCTTTCTGGGGGTCGCAGAGATTGGATATAAATGGTGTTGATTCTACTATTATCGGGTATGTGCTGCCTGTTTCTTCCCAGCGGTCTTTGTTTGCATGTTTTTCACAATTTGAATCACGATGGTGATAGGTTAATTGTAGTAACTGGAGAATATACCTGCCGACAGACGACGAGCGAACTATGCAGCTTTCTAAGCTCACATTTGAAGGGCTTATTTCAATAGTGGTACCAGTTCATTTGTGTTCATTTTGAGATACAGAGTCCTAAAGTTAAATGAGCGCTGAAAAATCTGCAGTTGAGATACCAGAAATATTCAAGCATATGGCTTCTTGCTAGAGATGAACCTTTCTTTCTGTTTGTTTGGATCATTAATTTCGGAAGCATTATAGACAGAAAAGTGGAGGTAATGGACTTGTACCACTGTTGAAATAAGCCCTTCTTTTCATAGTATAGCGAGACAGCTACCGTGACCTCTGTATGTGGAAACAGCTTATTTCTGCTCACTGTAGCCATTGCTAAGTGTCATTTTTGTCATGCATACTGCCACTCAGTATTAATAGTTCTGGACGGTTTCTTTAGTTTAGACATCGTAATTACAATTACGTGTGTTCTTTCCTTCTGAGAGCGCCGCATGGCTGAAAATGGGTTCCGCTTCACGTTAGCGTTAGTTTTGAAAGTACAATGATTGGAGGAGGAATAGCTTCTTTCTGATTTTTCCAGAGAGAAAGGGTGGTGCGGAGGGAAGTTCTTGGCTCTTAAATTGTTAGCAACGTTTATCTGCAAAGGTGCCCACAGATTTCCTCTGGTGAGTGTGTAGGTGTCTGCGAGTTACGGCTGGTTTTTGTACGTGTTGTGCCCTGTCCATGAAAGGCTGAGTGTCTTTTGTGCCAACCACCAGGTAACAGATGAGACAGTTCAAATGGTTCAAATGGCTCTGAGCACTATGGGACTTAACATCTATGGTCATCTGTCCCCTGGAACTTAGAACTACCTAAACCTAACTAACCTAAGGACATCACACAACACCCAGTCATCACGAGGCAGAGAAAATCCCTGACCCCGCCGGGAATCGAACCCGGGAACCCGGACGTGGGAAGCGAGAACGCTACCGCACGACCACGAGGTGCGGACGATGAGACAGTTCTGCAACTTTATCTACCATGCCTAGGGAGATGGTCTGGCTTTGTATTGGACAGTCATGCGAAGCTCTCTCGTGCTTGTCTACATATTCAGTGATGGGCGCGGACACTCGAGGTGTTCCGTATCCTACCGGCATCTCACTTGGTTCGTTCGACTTGCATTATCCGGCGAATGCAGTGGGAGAGTTGTTCGTTGTGTACATTTGTAGCAGTCTTTTGATAATTCCACCGACATGTCGAGATCTGCTTGCCGTTATTACCGTGGGTGGTAGAACCTTCGGTAAGAACTGACGCGGAAGCAGTGTCTTTTGTGTCAGCCGCCAGGCCGAAGAGGATTATACACCTATCTCGGATATTGGTGGTTGGAGACGGCAGTGTTCGCAGCTACACCCCACACATTGGAAACCGACGGGTGGGCTATATTGCCAGTGACATGCTTTTCACTGAGACGGTTGCAGTTGTCAGCTCCATCTCTAGGTGCGTATTTTTAAGTAGCACTCTGGTGCACACACACAGTACCTATGGTTGGAAGCAATGAAATTTTACTGTGATGCCATATAATCTAATAATGTAGTGGTGGCTTAGCAGACATTTATCCATCATGATACGCTATTTCTTTTTAAACAGCATCTTTGGTTGGAAACCGGTGATATTTATAGAATTTCATATGACGTCATAAATTTGATGTCAAGTCATTATTTCTTCCAAGAGGTTTGTTTCTGACACATACACTACGAAGTCTAGCAATGTAAAGATGGCTTTATTTTTGACTCATAAGTCTTCAGACTGGTTTGATGTGGCCTGCCACGCTCTCCTGTGCTAACCTCTTCATCTCAGAGCAGCACTTGCAACATACGTCGTCAGTTATTTGTTGAATTTTTCCCAATCTCTGTCTTCCTCTACAGTTTTTACCGTCTACAGCTCCCTCTAGTTCTAGTATCATGGAAGTCATTCTCTGATGTCTTAATTGATGTCCTGCTATGATATCCCTCCGTCTTGTCGGTATTCTCCATATATTCATTTCGTCGCCGATTCTACGAAGAACCTCCTCATTCTTTACCTTATCAGTCCTCCTTATTTTCAACTTTTTTCTTCAGCACTTCACCGTAAATGTTTCGACTCTCTTCTGTTCCGGTTTTCGCACAGTCCATGTTTCACTACCACATAATGCCGTAATCCAAACATACATTCTCAAATTATGGCCTATATTTGATACTAGCAAACGTCTCTTGGCCAGGAATACCGCTTTGGCCGGTGTTAGGCGCCTTACTCCATCAGTCACGGGTTATTTTGTTGCCTAGGTAGCAGAATGTTCATTCCATGCTGAGGATCCTGTAAATCTTATTCACTTTTACTGAGGATAGCAATGTCGTCAGCGATTCTCGTCATTGATATCCTTTCACCTTGAATTTAAATTCCACTGTTGAACCTTTCTTTTGTTTCCATCATTGCTTCTTCGATGTATAGATTGTATAGAAGGGGCGAAAGACTACATTCCTGTCTTACACTCTTTTTAATCCGAGGACTTCGTTCTTGGTCTTAAATTCATTTTGTTCCCACTTGGCTCTTGCACAGATTGTACACTCCTGGAAATGGAAAAAAGAACACATTGACACCGGTGTGTCAGACCCACCATACTTGCTCCGGACACTGCGAGAGGGCTGTACAAGCAATGATCACACGCACGGCACAGCGGACACACCAGGAACCGCGGTGTTGGCCGTCGAATGGCGCTAGCTGCGCAGCATTTGTGCACCGCCGCCGTCAGTGTCAGCCAGTTTGCCGTGGCATACGGAGCTCCATCGCAGTCTTTAACACTGGTAGCATGCCGCGACAGCGTGGACATGAACCGTATGTGCAGTTGACGGACTTTGAGCGAGGGCGTATAGTGGGCATGCGGGAGGCCGGGTGGACGTACCGCCGAATTGCTCAACACGTGGGGCGTGAGGTCTCCACAGTACATCGATGTTGTCGCCAGTGGTCGGCGGAAGGTGCACGTGCCCGTCGACCTGGGACCGGACCGCAGCGACGCACGGATGCACGCCAAGACCGTAGGATCCTACGCAGTGCCGTAGGGGACCGCACCGCCACTTCCCAGCAAATTAGGGACACTGTTGCTCCTGGGGTATCGGCGAGGACCATTCGCAACCGTCTCCATGAAGCTGGGGTACGGTCCCGCACACCGTTAGGCCGTCTTCCGCTCACGCCCCAACATCGTGTAGCCCGCCTCCAGTGGTGTCGCGACAGGCGTGAATGGAGGGACGAATGGAGACGTGTCGTCTTCAGCGATGAGAGTCGCTTCTGCCTTGGTGCCAATGATGGTCGTATGCGTGTTTGGGGCCGTGCAGGTGAGCGCCTCAATCAGGACTGCATACGACCGAGGCACACAGGGCCAACACCCGGCATCATGGTGTGGGGAGCGATCTCCTACACTGGCCGTACACCACTGGTGATCGTCGAGGGGACACTGAATAGTGCACGGTACATCCAAACCGTCATCGAACCCATCGTTCTACCATTCCTAGACCGGCAAGGGAACTTGCTGTTCCAACAGGACAATGCACGTCCGCATGTATCCCGTGCCACCCAACGTGCTCTAGAAGGTGTAAGTCAACTACCCTGGCCAGCAAGATCTCCGGATCTGTCCCCCATTGAGCATGTTTGGGACTGGATGAAGTGTCGTCTCACGCGGTCTGCACGTCCAGCACGAACGCTGGTCCAACTGAGGCGCCAGGTGGAAATGGCATGGCAAGCCGTTCCACAGGACTACATCCAGCATCTCTACGATCGTCTCCATGGGAGAATAGCAGCCTGCATTGCTGCGAAGGGTGGATATACACTGTACTAGTGCCGACATTGTGCATGCTCTGTTGCCAGTGTCTATGTGCCTGTGGTTCTGTCAGTGTGATCATGTGATCTATCTGACCCCAGGAATGTGTCAATAAAGTTTCCCCTTCCTGGGACAATGAATTCACGGTGTTCTTATTTCAATTTCCAGGAGTGTATATTAGTCGTCTTTCCCTACAGATTATCCCTATTTTTTCTGAATTTCGAGCACCTTGCACCATTTTACATTCTCAAACACTTTTTCTAGGTCGAAAAATCCTATGAACGGGCCTTGATTTTTCTTTAGCCATTCTTCCATTATCAATTCCAATGCCTGGGCCTTTACCTTTCCTAAAACCAAACTGATCGTGTCTAACGGATCCTCAATCTTCTCTACCATTCTTCTGTAGGCTATATTATTCTTGTCCACAACCTTGATGCGTCAGCTGTAAAGCTGATTTGCGATTATTCCCGCACTTTTCGGCTCCTGCGATTTTCGGAATTGTGTGGATGACAAATAATTCGAGCACATATTGCACTGACATTGGCTGAGAGCATCATGACAGCGACGCGTCGGGAGGCGCCGTGACAGTGCAACACGTCGTCAAGAACAGTGGAATGGAACTAGTGTAATTGCGTAAAATGCTTAAAAGTGCGGGAAAAAGAGAAAAAATACGAAAATATGTTAATTTTGGGAAGACAGACAGTATTTACATATCTATGTGGATGAGGCCTCTGTTGATGCCTTGAATGATTATACTTAAATTGTTACTAATGGGCAGATAATTCTAGTGACATGAGTTAACTTAATTTTTATTAACAAATTGGCACAGCCTGATTCTCTCACTACACTGCCCATATCCTCCGTGAATATCACCCATGCATTTTTGGAACCTGATACCGGAAGTCCTTATCAGTGACCTTGAGATGAGATCGTTGTCTCTCCATGAAATGGAATAGATAAGCTACTACTATAGAGCTTAGTATGTAACATAAATGGACTTGATACCTCTAACTATAGCTGAATAAAAGTGGTCCTATGAGATGGACGGACAGATAG
The DNA here is from genome assembly GCF_021461385.2 of Schistocerca piceifrons. Lineage (NCBI taxonomy): Eukaryota > Metazoa > Arthropoda > Insecta > Orthoptera > Acrididae > Schistocerca > Schistocerca piceifrons. Next base: position 325,099,941 of record NC_060140.1, read on the forward strand.
ACAAACGGAGAACAAGGTAATCGTATATGTGTTCCATTTTCACCGACTGAGCAGCGGAACCCTAAAATCACTGAGCATCACCTCGCCGACGACTGTTTCCAGTGCTCTCTTTGCTACTTTGTCTCGGGTTAATGATGACAGACCCAGCGCTCGTACTGAAGAAGTCCTCTGGTTTAGCCTGAAATGCTGTAACATTTCCGCCGTTGCCTCAGTTCTACGGGATACCTGTACGGTTGAAAGTGGTCGAGGGACCTACCGGTCGGCGACGTATGCCGTGTTCGAATTATTGTGATTTATGCTGAAAACTGAAGCGTGATTAATTTCGACTTTTTCAACTTTCGCCTCGATTCTGTCACGCTGATCGTCGATCACCAGAGCCTCACTCCCCTTGCGATAACCTGACACTCACGGAGAGATTGTCTGCCACTTCGGACGTCGACATTAACAAGGGTAGGCCCCAACGGTGCAATCGACTTTCTGAAACTATCTATACGGTATTCTAGGTTAAGATCCCATGTACCACACGTTGCAGTCATTCACTTTGGTAGGCCCTCGTTTGGGAGTAATTGACGAAGAAAGAAATTCGGAATACTGCATGACATTTAATAGCACTAGAAACAATGAAACAGCGTTAAATCGAATGGTTGCGTGGTGCAACGGATAGGACGCCAGTTTTGAGTGTAGATGGTTTAGGGTTCAAAAAATGGTTGAAATGGCTCTGAGCACTATGGGGCTTAACTGCTGAGGTCAGCAGTCCCCTAGAACTTAGAACTACCTAAACCTAACTAACCTAGGGACATCACACACATCCATGCCCAAGGTAGGATTCGAACCTGCGACTGTAGCGGTCGCGGGGTTCCAGACTGCAGCGCCTAGAACCGCTCGGCCACAACGGCCGGCGGTTTTGGGTCGAATCTCCTTAAACACAGCAAGTCTTTTTTTTATTTTTAGATCGTTATCGAAATGACTTTGAACATCATTTTATTCAATTCATTGGTTTAAATGCAATTTTTTAATTACATTCCTTTGTCACATAATTTTAAACATAATATCAACTTCTTTATTTGCTCACATTTCTTCCTATCATTCTTTCTCCACTTGAAATCTTTATTCATGCGCTTTTTATCAGTTTTATGTATCAGTTTAGATTTAAATTCTTTTGTTTTATACCCTGTTTTTTCGTCCACATTATTCCAAAAAGATGTCCAAATGTGTGTGAAATCTTATGGGACTTAACTGCTAAGGTCATCAGTCCCTAAGCTTACACATTACTTAACCTATATTATCCTAAGGACAAACACACACACCCATGCCCGAGGGAGCACTCGAACCTCCATGGGGACCAGCCGCACAGTCCAGGATTGCAGCACCTTAGACCGCTCGGCTAATCCCGCGCGGCCCACATTATTGCATTCATATTACATATTTATCATTTTGCTTGAATGTCGTTTTACTTATGAACCAGTCTTTCATTTAAATTTTCATCTCCGTTTGTTTTACATACTGCAGTGCTCATTTATTTTATGTTTCAAATGTTTGTATGACGAATACTATGCAACAAAATTGCACATCTGGTAACAAAAATACTTTCTCACACCACTGCACAAACACAAATAGATTATTTCATCATCTTTTTTTTTACTTATAGATCGGAATTGTCAAATAATTGAACATCATAATAGATAACTATAACTAAATGCATATTCACAAAAATTCCCATTGCAAAAAGAATGATATAAAGAAAAAAATAAAACAGTTTGCGTGGTGTAATGGACAGGATAACAGCTCCATACATGGGAGGTTTTGGGATCGAATCTTATAAAGCGCAGAATTTTTTTATATTTTTAAATGTATATCGAAATAACTTAGATAAATATTGTTATTCAATTAACAGATTTAAATATAACGTTTTTGCTTCAGGTCCTTTGTCATATCACCTTAAACACACACTCAGACAAAAATCCGATTTTCTTCGTCAATTACTTTCAGACGAGTGCCCAGCAGGGTGAATGGCTGCAGTTCGTGATACTTGGGATCTAAACCTACATCACCATACAGATAATTTCCAAAAGTCGATGGCACCGCTGTGGACCTATCCTTGTATTAAATCAACTCAACATGGATTGTTGCAGTCTTCCGATTCAAATGCAGAAAATGAAATATCGCAAGTTACTCCTCGGTATCAATAAGCTGTGTTTTAACTTGATTATGAGTGACAAAATTTTAGATGACTATCATTCTTATATTCGAAACTTTACAATGAAGAGTGACCATGGCAACACAGATTGTTTAGTTCAAATATGAGTTTCAAGCCACGCGGAATAGCATTGACTCGGTCAAAATCTCGGGCCATAAAGCTATTTAACTACAAAGCCAATCCAACATCACTGGAAGTGAAAAAGCTAGGTTCTTTACCATGTACACATACGGCCAAAAAAACTACACCCGCCTAATATCGTGTAGAGCCGCCGCGAGCACGCAGAAGTGGCACGGACTCCACTGATGTCTGATGTAGTGCTGGAGGGAATTGACACAATAAATCCTGCAGGACTGTCCACCAATACATGAGGGTAGAGATCTCTTCTGAACAGTACGTTGCAAGGCATCCAAGATACGCTCAGTAATGTTCATGTCTGGGGAGTTTGGTGGCCAGTGGGAGTGTTTAAACTCAGAAGAGTGTTCCTGCGGTTATTCTGTAGCAATTTTGGATGTGTCGGGTGCCGCATTGTCCTGCTGGAACTGCCCAAGTCCATAGAAATGCACAATGGACATGAATAGATGCAGGTGATCAGACAGGGTGCTTACATATGGAAGACCTGTCAGAGTCGTATCTAGACGCATCAGGGTTCCCATATCACACCAATCGCACACTCCCCAAACCACTGCAGAGCCTCCACCAACTTTAACAGTCACCTGCTGACGTCCAGGCTCCATGAATTCATGAGGTTATCTCCATACCCGTACGCGTCCACCCGCTCGATACACTCTGAAGAGAGACTCGTCCAATCAGACAACATGTTTCTAGTCATCAACAGTTCAATGTTGGTGTTAACGTCACCAGGTGAGGCGTAAAGCTTTGTGTCGTGCAGTCATCAAGGGTACACGAGTGGGCCTTCGGCTCCGAAAGCCCATATCGATGATGTTTCGTTGAATGGTTCGCACGCTGACCCTTGTTGATTGCCCAGCAATGAAATGCACAGCAATTTGCCTAAGGGTTGCACTTCTGTCACGCAGAACGATTCTCTTCAGTTTTCATTGGTCCCATTTATAATGGTCGCCTAGTCGTAGATATTGCTATAATTGCACTATTTCACTCCCATTTACAGAGCTTGTTAGCACTTGATGTTAGGTTGGCGCCATTAAAATGCATTGTGGTAATCTCTGCTGCTTGCTAGATCGCTGCTGTGTCTCGATGCTAATGATGGCTCTAAATCTGGTTGTCTAGGGGTAAAAAGATGAGGTCCCGTGTTTTTGATGTGCTTTTGTTGATAAATAAAGAGCGAAACCAACAAATATTTAAACTTCAAATATGTATTACTCTGGTGGCCACCTTAATTCCACTGTCCACCAAAGACAATGACACAACACGAAGTACCACTTCTTTTACATGTTCTTTGCAATGTTTATCCACCTCTAACAATAACACACATACACTTTACCAAAGTGACATTCAGACTCCGCTCCCGATCCTTCTTACTGCTTGTATTTATAACCTTGTCAAAGAAGTACTAAAAACAGATATAGTTTATAAGTCACATGTACATCTGTTATCGTAATTTGTGCAGAAAAGTTAATAATTCATACCGTGTGACATAATTTAACAGGTAATTAAAATGACAGACAGATTTGTTGACTTGACAGAATAATTCTTTGTTAGAAAAAGGCCGTTTTTTAGAAGTTTGTCAATTGACTTCTCTAATTTGCATATATAAGTAAATAACGTGAATTATTAAGAGTTACATTGGTTTTCGTCTAAAATAGGAGTGTTTACGTGAATACTGAGTGAAAACGGTCCTAGTGAAAAAATAGGTTCCACTGGGTGATTTTTATTCAAGGAGATCCAAAATACGTAAGTTGACCACTATTTTTCGTACTTCGTATTAATTATTGAAGATGAACTTAGTGTTTTTACATGATGACATTTTCTGTTTCAGTGATCAAGTGATATTAACTTTTGTGTGGGTCAGTTATTCATTATAATTTAATGGGTTGACTGTTTATGGAGACATGTAATGCAATCATTGTTAACATACACAATAACTTTTCTATAATGATAAATACTCGTTAAACTGGTTGAATTTGGAGGGTATCGCATACTTCGGTAAAGTAAAGCCTTTAATAGTTTCCTTTACACGTTTCTGCAGGATCCTTTTCCGGCCGCAGCGATGTCGGAAATCTGATGTTTTACCGGATTCCTGATATTCACGATACGTTCGTGAGATGATCATACGGGATAATTCGAACTTTATCGATACCTCAGAGATGCTGTGTCCTGTAGCTCGTGCGTCGACTATAACACCACGTTCAAACTCATTTAAAACTTGATAACCTGCAACTGTAGCAGCAGTAACCGACCTAACTACTGCGCCAGAGACTTGTTGTCTTATATAGGCGTTGCCGACAGCAGCGCCGTATTCTGCCTGTTTAAATATAAATGTATTTGAATACGCATGCCTATGCCAGTTTCTTTGACGCTTCAGTGCATGATCGCACATAGCGTAAATGACTTCTTATCGTACTATTCATGCACCCTATCCTTGCTATCGACGGCACCACCAAAAGTGCTGCCGTGGCCGGACAGCTGTTGCTAATGGGACGTAACACTTTGTTACTTGTCCGGCGGTGCAACCTCCGCTACCGCGTCCTTGCCCCAAGGAATGCGGTCCGCGGTCCAAGTGGCTGGCTCGTTCCCGGTGAAACGCCAGGCTACGCCTCTGAATGCATTCCAGGCCTAAGTATCGCCTCACACTCTCCGGCTGCACCGCGCTGCTTTCTCCTTATGACGCTCTCCTGGTGACGTTTCCGAAAGGTCAGATGAGCCCGTCAACTGTGAGAACATCATCGGCAGTCGCATCAATCAACAGGTATTCAATGGGGCAGAAAGAAATACTGAAGCACACTTTAAAAAGGCGTTATGGAATCTATTACACCTTAATGAAGAACTAGTTTTGTATTATGCGCTTGTTGTGTAATATTTTTCAGAGCCTATCGGACTTCAAGTCTCTGTGTAGCAGTCAATCAAATACTGCTTACGATTCTAAATACTGTTTGAAGCACAACTACCGTTCTTAGGAATGGTATTCTTCACGAGATTGGTTCTAGATTCTGGAATTTTACGTGTTACATGTGGCGCAGTATTGCAGCTTTCGGTGATGTAAAATTGTGTCCTAACTAATACTTTATTGGAAATTATTTGCTTAAGATTTCTGCAAATTTCTTCCGCTGTCTAGGCAGCTGGTTACTTGCATTCTATCGTGTTTCTGAGATTGTTCATGTTATTGAGGTTTCAAGGTAGTAAGGCCCATGTAGCTCGAGCGATTGTTTCAGTCTCAAGCGTAATGGCCTGGAGCAAGGTTTTGCTAAGAAAAATTTAACATTTATACTGAAGTTCAAATTTGGTCTAGCCACCCATGCAGTTAACGCGAGTTTTCCCTCATTTACCTCGGCTAAGGTGTTTTGTATCCTAGGTCTGCCTCTCACCATAGTTGTTAATGTACTCCCTTGCGTGGGGCTACCCTGCTTGTGTTATTCGTCCAAGCTGGTCACTGAGAGGGTCGCGCTGGTCATTGCAAATATCTGCGACCCGGACGGGACACCTAGACGTCGGTTGACGCAGTTTGTTGCATGTAACTGTTTCAGAGCGTCTCCATCTATATATTGAGCCTGTTGTAACTAGTCCATGCAGCTACGTAGCAAAGTTAACTCGTTGTTCATTGTGGGTGGAAACCGATTTGGGCGGTTAATATTTCCTGTAATAACTTAACCTTATGTGTTTTCCATGTTCCAAAAAGTTTCTTACTGTAGTGTTTGATGTTCTTGCATCTGTTCTGTTACTCCGTTGATTAGCAGTTTTACGGGTCTAGTCTTCTCTTAATTATATACTATTCTGACTCTCTCAGACAATATTATCGTTAAAATGTTGATTATTCTTGTAATTTTGATCTAGTTAATTTTCTTAAATGGTGCATATTTTTATTTAACTAGCTGTACTTAAGGAGATGGTTCTCCGTGGTAAAAGACTTTTTTTTTAAGTCTTAATGTGCAGTTTTATCCTGAGCATTAGCCAACCAGTGAACCTGGAGTCTGATGTTATTAATTAAAGTCACACTACATACTCTTGAGATAGGTAAGGCTAATTCTGGTATACTTGATGGTTTAGAACAACCATAATTTTATTGATTAATTGTTTAATTAAATTGTTTTTCCTTAATGGAGCCGCGCGGTGTAGCTGTGCGGTCAGAGGTGCGTTGCCACGGTTCGCGCGGCTCACCCCGTTCAGAGATTCGAGTCCTCCCTTGGGCATGGGTGTGTGTGTGTTGTCCTTCACGTAACTTTAAACTGGATTAAATAGTGTGTAAGCCTAGGGACCGATGACCTTAGCAGTTTGGTCCCATAGAACTTACCACAAATTTCCAAAGGTTTTTCCTTAATGGTTATGATAAACATAGATTTGTGTTTGAAGTTAAATGGTAAATGATGTTGAACAACCTAGCGGTCAAGTGCTTCCATGTGAGTGTTTTCCTAAAAATTCCTTGGGGCGTAATTTACGCATTACAGTCTGGTGAAAACGAAAACTTTGAAATCCGTCAAAAAATATGGCCTAACCAATTCATTTTGACTGGTGTCATCTAATGATACTATTCTGGGTGCTCATTGCATACGTCCAACGTGGAGCCAGCTGTGCCTCTCTCATATCTGTTTTAGTTCTGAAGAAACTTACAGGCTGAAACACGCAGAACTGTGTTAAATGAATTTGCCATAAAGAAACCCTGTAACACATCGAGCATAAATAGCTGGGTAAATTCGTTATTATTTGATTACACGGTTGATGAACAGTGACATCCATTAAATATTTGGGAGTATACGTACGGAGCGATAAAAAATGGAGCGACCACATACAGTTAACCGTAAGAAAGGTAGATGCCCAACACATTTATAGGAAGAATACTTAGCAAGTGTAGGTCACACACGATAGCGGTAGCTGACAAACTGCTACTTAGTCTGGACTCCTACCAGATGAGGCAGATGGAAGAAATAGAGTATATTCTAAGAACATTCATTTAGTAGCCGGGTATTCATCATGGAGATACTCATCCAACTTCAGTAGCAGAAGCTACAAGAGAGGTGTTCTGCGTCGTGTAGTTGTTTACTGTTGAAATTTAGAGTGTACCTGTTCCTAGAAGAGTTAACCAAGGCATTGGTTCCTGCTATAAATACACTGATCAACCAGAACATTATGACCACATACTCAATAGCCGGTATGTCCACCTTTGGCAGTGTCGACGTCTTATGGACACAATGAGGCCTTGATAGGGCTCTGGAGGGAGTTGGCACCACGTCTACACACTTAAGTCACCTGATTCCCGTAAATTCCGGAGAGGGGGGCGATGAGCTATGACGTCACGTTCGATCACACACCAGATGTTGTAAGTAGGCTGTTTAGGTTTTCTTATTGGTAACGCCACGTAGTGCTCTGTATGAAAATCACTGGCTGTGCTGTGTGCAGTCTGTGGCTAGTTTGCATTGTTGTCTGCTATTGTAGTGTTGGGCAGCTGGATGTGAACAGCGCGTAGCGTTGCGCAGTTGGAGGTGAGCCGCCAGCAGTGGTGGATGTGGGGAGAGAAATGGCGGAGTTTTGAAATTTGTAAAAATGGATGTCATGAACTGCTGTATATATTATGACCTTTGATGACTATTAAGGTAAATACATTGTTTGTTCTCTATTAAAATCTTTCATTTGCTAACTATACCTATCAGTAGTTAGTGCCTTCCGTAGTTTGAATCTTTTATTTAGCTGGCAGTAGTGGCGCTCGCTGTATTGCTGTAGCTTGAGTAATGAAGATTTTTGTGAGGTAAGTGATTTGTGAAAGGTATAGGTTAATGTTAGTCAGGGCCATTCTTTTGTAGGGATTTTTGAAAGTCAGATTGCGTTGCGCTAAAAATATTGTGTGTCAGTTTAAGCACAGTCATGTATAATTCTTCAAAGGGGACGTTTCATATGTCGACCCGTAGCCGAGGATACCTCACTGGAATCTTCTGATTTTTTCTTGTAGTTTGTGTAATTAGGGTAGATTTTGTTTATTGCTAGCGCGTAATTGTAGAGAGAATCTCCTTTGTAGTTGCAGTCTTTCATTGTTGTACAGTAAAACAGATGTGGCATGCGTGTAAATTTGCACCAAGTATTTCGCAGCTGCGCTTGCAATTAACTAGATATTATTTTCAGTGCTGTGTTAATGTGTTCTCTTATTTTTGCTCTTCACATTGTGTTTTTCTGTGTTGTCGTGTGAAATATTGAGACAATAATGGCGTGTGAAAAACGTAATACTAGGCTCCAAAGGAAACTGAGAAATAACAGTGAAGACGAAATCAGTGTGTTAACGCCACCATGTAATGAATTAACAAATATTCAAAGTAGTAATTTGATAACTGTGCATAGGGAAATGGTGCGGGCGTCAAATAATGGTGTAGGCAGTGAAACACTTAGTGAACAGGGAAGCATTATCGATCGATCGGTCGGCAACAGCTCGCCTCAGGATTCCGAAATGACAGGACACAATCTTGCAAATACTGTAGATTCAGGTTTTTCGTCCTCACCGTTTTCTCAAATAAATCAAGACACATTTTCTGCTTTTCAAAATGCGAATAGTGCCGGTTCAAATGCACTGCCGAATAGCGCTGAGGAACATGTTTCAGACACCAGTGCACTGTTATTACAGTTAATGCAACAAATGGGACAAAGGCTACAAAAGTTAGACACAACGCTTGAACAAAATCAGAAACAAATGGGACAAAATCTTCAAAAGTTAGACACAATGGAACAAAATCTTCAAAAGTTAGACACAATGGAACAACACCAGAGACAAACACAGCAACAGTTAGACGCAATGGAACAAAATCTTCACACCACACTTGAACAAACACGTGAAGATTTAACTACTGAGTGACATAACATTCAATCTAAATGTCAAAAAGTCTGTAATAACGTAAAAACACAAATTTGTGAGCATTTCTAACCTATTTTTTCGCGGCATGAAAATGCATTACAGAATCACGAAGCAGCCATAAAAGAACTGCAAACTATTGTTCATGAAAATCATGAGACCTTGCAAGCTAAAATTGACTCAGTTGCATCTACCGATTCAGTTATGCAACTTGCAAAAACTCAAGAAAACTTAAAGGACACAGTAGATACTCTGAAAATTGGTTCAGAAAGACACATGGAGGAAATTAGTTCATTATCAGAGAAAGTAGTTGAACTTTCGGATCAGCTAAATAATTTGTCTACAAAGGTAGATGATGATCTGAATGACACAGGACCTGTAGCCTTTACTGAAACTGAAGAGTATGCACAAATTAGAAAATTCAAACAAAATCGAAATCAAATCAATACACTGTACAAAAGAGAAATCCGGGAAGTACAAGATCAGTTGGCACAAGTAATACAAGAATTACATATTTCAGAGGACACTCGCGCTCCAGTACGGGAAGAGGGACATAGAAATACGGAGCGACCACAAAATAATAACACAGGACACTTCGGAAATTATGAAAGAAATTGGCAAGGTACACCGAATTTTGAGATGGAACCGCCGAAACGACGTAACAATGACCGACATGCGACTCGCCGACATGATGATTTTGACTATAAGCTGTTCATTACTACACGTAAATTCAAAACATTTAAGAATTCTGACAACGACATTCATCCACAAGCGTGGCTTCATCAATTCTCTCATTGTTTTCCTCCCAACTGGCCATTAGAACACAGATTAGAATTTATGTGTGGTTACTTAGAGAATGAACCAGCTGTAAGAATGTGATCGGTCATTCACGATTGCCACAGTGAAGGAGAATTTTACCATGCCTTCCTCTCAGCATATTGGTCTCAAGCCACACAAGACCGAGTAAAACATGGCATCATAATGATGAAACATTTCGAACAATCTGAATTTTCCGGTCTTGTGAAATATTTTGAAGACATGTTGCACAAGAATCAGTACCTGTCAAACCCATACAGCCCCTCAGAACTCATCCGCATTTGCTTAATCAAATTGCCTGAACATTTATGACATATTATTTTGGCAAAGACGACACTGAAGCTTTTCAGGGACTCTTACAAGAATTAGAAATTGACACTGACAATCGCGGAACGCGAAAACAGGAACACAACAATTACAGGTCACATCCGTCGCAATTCCGCGATGAAAGAAATAATAACTGCACGCGACAAGGCTATTCTCACAATACAAAGCGTGACCAAAATAGACACCACCCGTATGACAACCGTTGGCAGAGTAGTAATAATTACAGGGAAAGATCACCTCTCCGCAGTAATGACTATCACAGAGACAATCAGAGAAACAGACATAATGGGAACCAAAATAATTATTATCAAGGGAGACAGAATAACTTTAGATGCAACGGTCCAGCGCGCAGTTACGATTCAGGGAGAAATTCTCCACCACGTGACCGACAAGAAAGAAACTATGGAATCTACCGACATGACGACAGACGATATGATCGTAACGACAGACCTGAATTGCATCAGAACTGGCGAGATTCAAACAGAGCAGAGCCCTCTCGATAAGGTGAATTTGTAGAAGTTAGGTCTCCAAATCCCAATAACGACGCGCGCCAACAAAGACACAATAGGCAATGTCTCTTACCGCTGGCAGCCACAAAACGTACTTATGAAACTGACGACGCAGCTGCTGTAGCTAGTAATTACGTAAGAATGGAAGACATTAGGGACATCTTACTCCAGGAACACGACGTAAAACATAACAACATTGCATATCCTGTGATTACAATTACGGTAAATGACGCAAAATTTACGGCAGTAATTAACTCTGGCAGTCTCATTTCAGTAATTAGTGAAACAGCCTTTAGCAAATGCAACCAATCGAACGATTGTCCTACACTTCCGTTACGTAAGATTAAATTAAAAGGTGCAATCTTTGGAAAAAGTGTAGATGTACGCCAACAAACCAACTTAGAATTCTTTTGTCAAAGCCACAGCTTCTCTATGAACTTTCTTATTGTTCCATTATTGTCGACGGAAATTATATTGGGAGTAGACTTTTTGAATGAATACAAAGCAATCTTAAACTTTCACGATGCTGAAATAAGTTTAGAGAAAGAAGGTAAGTCAATAGCTTTGAAATTTGAAGATTGGCTCTCAAACCATGACGAGGAAATTAATCGGCTTTACCTTCTGTTAGACAACAGTTCGGAATTTTCTATGGAACTAGACACTAACAATCACTCTGAAAGTACTGACAGGGATGATATCGACGACATATTTGATAGTAACGAGTTAATTCAGAATAAAATTCAAACAATTGAGAATTGTAATGACACTGATAGGCAAGACCTTTTTGAGATTTTACAAGCACATTCCACAGTTTTTACTCACAAAACAGGAACAATCAAGGGATTTCAATACCAATTTCGTGTTCGTGAGCATACTAAATTTTGTGTTAGACCATACGTAATTCCGGCGCATTATAGGGACCGTGTCAGAACAGAAATACAATTTATGCTTAATGAGGGCATTATTGAGCCTGCAGTAAGCTCATACAACAATCCATTACATGTTGTTGAGAAGAAAAATGGATCGATCAGGCTTGTCTTAGATTCGAGACAAATCAATACTATCATCATTCCTGAAACAGATAGGCCGCAGACGATGGAAGAACTTCTTCAAAATTTTAATGGTGTAAAAGTGTTGTCTTCTATTGATCTCAGATCCAGCTTTTATCAGATCAAACTTCATCCAGAGTGTAGAAAATACACAGCTTTCCTTTGTTTCGGCGTCTGTTATCAATTTCGGAAACTTCCTTTTGGTTTGAACATTTCTTCGGCAGCGTTCATTCGCGGGCTAAATTCCATATTACCTGAATTCTTAAAACGTCACATCACCTTATATGTGGACGATATTCTAATATCAGAAGCTTCATGGGAACAACATAATCGCATCCTCAACAGTTTGTTACGTATTTTTGCAGAATCTGGAATTACAGTTAACTTGGAAAAGTCTGAATTCGGTAGGTCAAAGGTGAGGTTTTTGGGACATATTATTTCTTCTGAAGGCATTCAGCCAGATCCTGAAAAGTTTGAAGCAATCGGACCCATTCCAGTTCCATCCACAAAAAGACAAGTCCGCAGTTTTCTAGGTCTCGTAAATTTTTACCGTCGTTTTCTGAATATGCAAATTCTAGTTACACCAAAACTCTGTTCTCTCACTGGAAAAAATACTATTTGGAACTGGGACGAACGAGCACAGTTGGAATTCAATTCTTTGAAAGAATCGCTACTTAACGCGCCAATACTAGCTCATCCAGATCTCTCAAAAGATTTTTGCCTTAGCACGGATTCTTCTAAAGTCGGTCTTGGTGCCCACTTATTTCAAGAAGCCATAGAAAATGACACTACTGTTCAGAAAACCATTGCTTTTGCTAGCCGAGTGCTAATAAAATCTGAAAAAAATTATTCCGTTATTGAATTAGAAGCCTTAGCTATCGTTTGGGCATTTAACAAGTTCCGTTTCTTTCTTTCTGGTAAGCACGTAAAAGTATACAGTGATCATCGTGCATTACAATTTCTTATGTCTTCAAAATTAAATCATGACAGGATAAAACGTTGGGCATTGTTTCTGCAAGAATTCCACTTCACAATAGTCTACATTCCCGGCAAGGAGAACATTGTTGCGGACGCACTGTCATGCGCACCGGCTGGGCTTGAGAAAAGTACCACAGAAGGCAACCTCGAGAAAAATTTCAGTATTCTTTACATTCAGAAAGTCGCCTTTGAAAACTTCATCACCACATCTTTAAAGGATATTGCTCACGAACAAGATAAAGATCCGATTTGGAAAGACATCAAGAGCAAACGGCATGAAAAGACACACACACAGATTCGGCATTATTATCTGGTTAGAAACAACATACTGTTCAAACGCTGCACTGTTGATGACAGGCTATGGGTACTTTGCATTCCTGACGATTTTGTTAATAAGCTCATTTGGTACATTCATTTCAGCTATGCACATTTTGGCCCACGAAGATGTTATCATATTCTTCGAACGACTTGTTATTTTAACAATATGGAAAAGAGAATTCGAAGAGTCTTGTCTACTTGTAAACTTTGTCAAAAGGCGAAACCATCTACTATCACCCATCGTGCTCCGCTGTTTCCTATCATTCCTTCTAAATTAAAAGAATTTGCTGCTGTTGATCTCTTGGGACCGCTTGTCAGAACATCTAATGGATTTTCGTACGTTCTAGTCACTGTTGAACTTACTTCAAAATTTGTTTCTTTCACACCGTTACGTAAAGCCACTGGACGGTCTGTATCCAACGCCTTTGTTAAAAATTTCTTACGTGAAGTTGGACACGTTAGTAAAGTCATTTCAGATAACGGACCGCAATTCAGATCTGCTGTTTGGTCACGTATGCTTCGAAACCATAAAATCAAACTTGTTTTTATTTCATTGTACTCACCACATTGTAACCCCTTCGAACGGATTATGAAAGAAATCAATAAGCTTTGCAGACATTATTGTCACAGAAAGCATCAGCATTGGGACAGATATTTACACTTATTTCAAAACGTGCTGAATGAAATGCCTCACGACTCCACTACTTTACCACCTACTCTTATACTAAAGAATGAAGAACCACCGAACAGAATCAGAGAGCTTGTACCTTTTCCGAATACACGTAAACTTCGACACAAAGACATAATTGATATAGCTATCAAAAATATAAAATCTGCAGCAGACAAAAGGAGAAAACTACACGACAAAGCAAATGCAAAGAATATATATATTGGTCACAAAGTACTCATTAAAGCTCATTCATTGTCACATAAGAAGAAACACTTGAGTCACAAATTCTTTCTAGTTTACAATGGTCCTTACAGAATCCGACGTATACCACATGATAATTGCATTGAAGTTGAAACTCTGCGTACTAGGAAGAGTAAACGTTTACACCACATTTCACATGTAAAACCGTTTATTGAAAGATAATCTGCTTTTTAACTTTGTCTTTGCCATTAAACTTTTCACTTCACATTTCTAGTATGCTTTGTCAGACTTAGAAACTGTTAGCATGCAACAATGTTTTGAAGTTCACTATCCAGTCTAGAACCTAGGGAACATATTTAGACAGTATTTACGAGTGCATTGTTATAGTGAACAGACGACACAGTGTTATTGTGTGTGTACATTCTTGCTTGTTAGTTGCACGATTACGTAACGACCATAAGGCTGACATACTTAGAACATGTACCTGTACTGCTAACGAGATTTTAATGCAACATTTTGGTTTACTTGAAAATACATTCTGGATTTAAAGTACTTTCTGAGAGATACCAGATGACACAGTGGTTAGTTTATGTGACAGCTACATGATTATATCACGACGTTACTAATGAGTGACAATTTACAATGTTGCTTTTGCGGTGTATCTGTTTTATATCTGCACAGTTTTTCTGAATTCTTCTGTAAAGTAAAAGATGTTTTAGTAGTAACTTTTGTGGTATAGCTACAAGGAGACAGCCTTTTCCGTAGCACAACAATACGTTACAGCACAGTACTTTCTCCATCACAACAATAAGCGTAATAACTAAGATATTCCAAAGCATTTCACTTTTGTTTATCATGAGGTAAGTACATTGATTTCTATAGAACTTGAGCTTTCGGAGGACGATAACTACGAGACTTCCACAGAGATTATCTTACAACATGACGCACAGTTTAGCGCTACAGTACAAGTATTTGAGTGATTGATTTTGTACTTAAACCATTTATTTTTCAATATTTTTGAATTACAAAGAAAGTTTTCTGTGATACATTTCATTCCATTGCTGTAATATGTAACACCTGAGGGTATAATTACATTAATCCTCAGGGGGGTACACGCTTACTTTGTGTACCATGTGTTTGGCAAGCACAAGGAGCCCTAGCTAATATGGTATTTGCTTATACAACTTTACACATCGGTACCATATTTCTCTAATACATAAATTACACAGCTATCTGATCATTTAACTGAGAGAGACAAATATTTTTTTTACTACGTCAGTGACAAATGTTTACGCAATTACACAGTTGAATAACTTCACACTTATGAAACTGTATTTTGTCTGTACTTTGTGAACCGTTCATATTTTTTTTTTTTTGCAACCATTGTGATACTACGAGAGCTTTGCATGATGTATTTGTATGGGAACACGATTTTTAAAGCACGTTTGAGGCAGATGACACCTTTGACATGAGCAGAGAATTTTCTTTAGGTTTTGAAATTATTGCAGAAATCTACGACGTTTTTTAGATTTGACTGAGGTGTTATGATGTTACTATTACGATGACAATGTGTATTATGCCGCTGAGGTATGTTTATGATCAATAAGCTGATGCTATTTGAATTATTTGAGTATGCTATATATCTGTTACGATGAAATATTGAAGAAGTGTCGACGAATAAGGTAAGGAATAATGAGTAGTGGTTAGGGACTCTGGTTTGTGAAAAAGGTTGTTGGGAACCAAGAATCGTACTTTAAGAGTTATGAAATGTATGTAAATGCGTGAATGTATTACTATGCCGATCAAAATTTTTTTGGACTCTGTTATATCAATAGGATTTTGTTTCTACAGATTTGTAACGCAAATTCTTGACCTGTGAAATATTTTTATATGAGACTGTCACTGTAGCGGAAACTGCTGTCGTAAATATTTCCGTAAGAAAGTTAAGTGACCACCTGCACGTAATGCGTCGTGGGCACCCAGCTGTGTCAGACGCCTGGAGAAAAAGCCATTAGTGTGTGCCTTTTCAGAGGCACAGGTAGAAAAAAAAGGGAGGCCATTATCCTCGCTATTGACATTCCTTTGTAGAAAGCATCGCAAATACGACACACTCAAACTTGAAAACATATGATTACACTGTGGAGCTCTTAATTTATGATATTTACTGAAATGCCTAATGAAATTATGAGAAACATTTTACATTTATTGTCTTTCTAGTTGAGAGATTCTTTTGCCTTTGGAGACGACATTTGCCCAGTGAATGACGTTTCATGCATTGCTCTATATAGACTATATATATCTGCTCATTTGTTTAATATCTAGTTTCAAGCTGCACTACAGCAATGATTAAAATAAAATTTTATAGATGTACTAATATAAATATTTTATGCCTACAGACCCAGTAAAGACTAACTTTATGATGTACTTAAAAAAACGAAGGAGCACAAAAAGACATTTCCCTTCACAGGAATTGCATACAGAATTTTCTTTTCAAGTACTTGGTAATTTCTTTTGTAGAATAAATTGTGATGCATCACTCTAGTATTAAGATGTGACATAGGTATTAGACATGGCCATCTTTAGTGTAACATTTTTTTTTTGCTTGAGCTTTGTCATGTTTAGATATAAGTTATTACATTTGCTGCTGCTGTGTGCCAGGCATAGTGCTACTAAATTTCACTTTGTATTACTCTGTTAAGCTAGTTTTACTACTGATTTATTTTTCTTGTTGCTGCACATTGGCTCATATTACTTGTAATGTTGCATTGCTTGGTAATTTAGATTTTTTGCAGCTTGCTTTGACAATTTCCATTTTTTTATTGCTGTTTGTATTAAGTGTTTTATGCTGCTGCATTGCCTCGTCACTTAGTTTAGCATCTGAGCTCAGTAGATTTAAGTTAGCTTAAGATGGGGTAGGCTATATAAGTGAACGAGTTGTGATGAATTGGAAGAAACGCGTTGAGAAGCTATAAGACAATGGTTTGGCCAAAACAGTATTTTGAAAGAGGATATGAACAAAAAAAAAGTAGGGTATAGGGACAACAGGTTTAGGTAGGATTTTCTTGGAAATAAATAATGAGGTAAGAAATATGTGAAATAAATACAGAAAGCATGCTTGGATAGGATTTTTTGGTGGAAGCAAAGGTTGAAATAAGACGAAAGATCTATGGAACGAAGTTTTGGGTTGGACTGCAGTACCAAATGTTGCACTGAAAACAAACCCTGTTCTTTCCTTTTGTGTTATCCCACTATGTGTTTGTGTACCCTTGTGTATTTATGTTCTTCCTGTCATTATATGTTTATCTGATAAGACTTATGTTGTAGAATTTGTCTAATACTCAACTACATGAACTATGATGAGGAATACTGTTATCCTCAAATATAATTTGCATTAATAATATGTTATTTACTTTGTAAAGATGTTTAGACATTATTTATTCTGTTTTGTTTTAATGCTCATGTGTGAAGTTGATGTTTCAATAATTATTCTGATCTTTTATGTATTTACTTATGTCATAATTCCTGTAACACTGATGTATATGTCTATTTCTATTCTTTTGTAAAGCCTGTATTACTACAAATGTTATCTGTATTGTTATGTTTTTGATGATGTATTTTGTACCTTTGTAATTGTATTCTTATGTTATAAAATTGTAATTGACACCAGTTCATCATATTATTAACTTGTAAGTTCCATTTCACTGCACACATTTCTGTTGGTCATAGTATATGGACAATATGTGAGAAGTAGGGACTGTTAGTGTTTGCACGTGTGTTAATAATTCAGCAAGGGACTGGATAACAGCATTGCTGGTTCTAAGGACAATTCCAAAAAGTTTGTGAGTGCACAAGTAGTGGTTATGGGCTTGCTAATTATCCGCAAGACTCTTCAATGGTGATTGTGCACCTGCACAGTCACAACAGATGGCTGCTGGCCATCTCTAGAAGGACTACAGTGGGTCTGCATCTTTGATGACCCACCAATACCATTATTTCTACAAGGACTACAGTGGGTCTACACCTTTGCTGACCCACCAGTACCATTATTTCTACAAGGACTGCAGTTGGTCTGCACCTCTGGTGGCCCACCAATACCGTAATCTCTACCAGGACTACAGTGGGACTGCTCTGTGATGACCTACCTACCAATATTCTTCAAAACGTCGAATGACTCTGCTGTGGGTTTCTCTGTTGTGGCCCATTACCTGTCAGCATGTCAAGAGTCAGCACTGTCTTTCCGTTGGAAGGACAACACTACTTCTTCAAGACTGCATGGAAATCCACTACTTCTGTGTGCATTGTCTTTTACGGCTCAGACTTTGAGAAAAGAAACGGCAGTTTCACTGTGATGAATGATCAGGACTGTCTTTATGGACTGTGAGAAAATTTTAGCTTTTGACCAACAATGTGTTAATAAGTGTGTGCATTTAATATTTTTCTTACTGTAATTATAAAATTTTTTTTCAAATCTGTATTGGCCACTGCCCAAAACAATTTGTAAAATTTTTTGTGGGGAGCATGGGGGCTATGTAAGTAGGCTGTTTAGGTTTTCTTATTGGTAACGCCACGTAGTGCTCTGTATGAAAATCACTGGCTGTGCTGTGTGCAGTCTGTGGCTAGTTTGCATTGTTGTCTGCTATTGTAGTGTTGGGCAGCTGGATGTGAACAGTGCGTAGCGTTGTGCAGTTGGAGGTGAGCCGCCAGCAGTGGTGGATGTGGGGAGAGAAATGGCGGAGTTTTGAAATTTGTAAAAATGGATGTCATGAACTGCTGTATATATTATGACCTTTGATGACTATTAAGGTAAATACATTGTTTGTTCTCTATTAAAATCTTTCATTGCTAACTGTGCCTACTAGTAGTTAGTGCCTTCCGTAGATTGAATCTGTTATTTAGCTGGCAGTAGTGGCGCTCACTGTATTGCTGTAGCTTGAGTAACGAAGATTTTTGTGAGGTAAGTGATTTGTGAAAGGTATAGGTTAATGTTAGTCAGGGCCATTCTTTTGTAGGGATTTTTGAAAGTCAGATTGCGTTGCGCTAAAAATATTGTGTGTCACTTTAGTGAATGTTTGAGTACGTTCAGTTTTGCTCAGCTGTTCGAAAAGCAAATAATGTAAGAGGTTTATCAGCACAGTAATTCTAAAATTGTTCAAAGGGGACGTTTCATAATGTGTTCAAATCGGTTTCAGATCTGCCAAGTTTGTGAGCCAGCATATTATTTGGAACTCGCCATTGTGTTCCAATAAACACTGCATCATCCGCCCCGATAGCTGAGTGGCCAACGTGACGGATTGCCATCCTACGGGCCCGGGTTCGATTTCCGGCTGGGTTGGAGGTTTTCTCCGCTCAGGGACAGAGTGTTGTGATGTCTTCATCATTATTTCATCCCCATCCGGCGTGCAGGTCGCCCAATGTGGCGTCGAATGTAACAAGACCTGCACCAAGGCGGCCGGACCTGCCCTGCAAGGGGCCTCCAGGCCAGTGACGCCAAACGCTCATTTCCAGTTCCACCACCCCATCACACTCCTGGCCTTGTGACATGACGCATTATCTGCTGAAAAATGCCACTGCCGTCGGCAAACATGATCGTCATGAAGGGGCATAAGTGGTCTGCAACTAGTGTACGATATTCCTTGCCGTCATGGTACATTTCACGAGCTCCACTGGATCCATAGATGCCCACGTGAATGTTTCCCACCGCGTAATGAAGCCTCCGCCAGCTTGTCTCCGTCCCGCATTACAGGTGTCAAGGGGCTGTTACCCTGGAAGACGGTGGATTCGTGGCCTCTTACTGGAATGATGAGGAAGTTATAGGCATTCATCCAGAATGAAATTTTCACTCTGCAGTGGAGGGTGTTAAAAAAAAGTTCAAATGTGTGTGAAATCTTATGGGACTTAACTGCTAATGTCATCAGTCCCTAAGCTTACACACTACTTAACCTAAATTATCATAAGCACAAAAGAACACACCCATGCCGAGGGAGGACTCGAAACTCCGCCGGGACCAGCCGCACAGTCCATGAGACCCCTTCATGACGATCACGTTTCCCGACGGCAGTGGCATTTTTCAGCAGATAATGCCTTAAACCGCTCGGATAATCCCGCCCGGCGCAGTGGAGTGTGAGCTGATTTGAAATTTCCTGTCAAATTAAAAGTGCGTCCCGGCCAGAGCTCGAGACCATTGCCTTTCGCAATCAAGTGCTACCCAAGCACGACTCACGACCCGTTGCCAAAGCTACTGGCGGACGTAAAGCTGTGAGAAGAGGTCATGAGTTGTGATTGGGTAGCTCATTCGGGAGAGCATTTACCCGCGAAGGGCAAAGGTCACGAGTTCTAGTCTCGGTCCGGCACATAGTTTTAATCTGCCAGGAAGTTTTATAAAGATTCGTCAGACCATGCTACGCTCTGCGACTACGCCAACGTCCAGTGCCCATGGTCACCTGCTCATTTCAATCGTTGCTGCCGTTGTCGTGGCGTTAACATCGGCAGTTACACGCGTGGTCGACTGCGGAGGCCCATCATGTGGAGTGTTCGGAGCCCTGTGTGTTGAGGCACAGTGAGGCACACTTGTCTTCTCCACAACATAAAAGACTGAGTTTCCTTTAATTTACGTCTATGGTCTATGGTCACATGACTCGTGCATATGATGTTATTTATATATATTTAACGATGCTATTGCTGATGTTATAATTAACATTCGACAATGCCACTATGGCTACAGTACAAGACGATTTTGTTTTTATAACACAGATCTGATGGTCATTATCGACCGAAACCGGTAATCTGTTAACAAACATTTTTTAACCATAGACGTTCCCCCCATGAACCATGGACCTTGCCGTTGGTGGGGAGGCTTGCGTGCCTCAGCGATACAGATAGCCGTACCGTAGGTACAACCACAACGGAGGGGTATCTGCTGAGAGGCCAGACAAACGTGTGGTTTCTGAAGAGGGGCAGCAGCCTTTTCAGTAGTTGCAAGGGCAACAGTCTGGATGATTGATCTGGCCTTGTAACAATAACCAAAACGGCCTTGCTGTGTTGGTACTGCGAACGGCTGAAAGCAAGGGGAAACTACGGCCGTAATTTTTCCCGAGGGCATACAGCTTTGCTGTATGATTAAATGATGATGGAGTCCTCTTGGGTATAATATTCCGGAGGTAAAATAGTCCCCCATTCGGATCTCCGGGCGGGGACTACTCAAGAGGATGTCGTTATCAGGAGAAAGAAAACTGGCGTTCTACGGATCGGAGCATGGAATGTCAGATCCCTTAATCGGGCAGGTAGGTTAGAAAATTTAAAAAGGGAAATGGATAAGTTAAAGTTAGATATAGTGGGAATTAGTCAAGTTCGGTGGCAGGAGGAACAAGACTTCTGGTCAGGTGACTACAGGGCTATAAACACAAATTCAAATAGGGGTAATGCAGGAGTAGGTTTAATAATGAATTGGAAAATAGGAATGCGGGTAAGCTACTACAAACAGCTTAGTGAACGCATTATTGTGGCCAAGATGGACATGAAGCCCACACCTACTATAGTAGTACAAGTTTATATGCCAACTAGCTCTGCAGATGACGAAGAAATTGAAGAAATGTATGATGAAATAAAAGAAATTATTCAGATAGTGAAGGCAGACGAAAATTTAATAGTCATGGGTGACTGGAATTCGGTAGTAGGAAAAGGGAGAGAAGGAAACGTAGTAGGTGAATTTGGATTGCGGGTAAGAAATGAAAGAGAAAGCCGCCTGGTAGAATTTTGCACAGAGCACAACTTAATCATAGCTAACACTTGGTTCAAGAATCATAAAAGAAGGTTGTATACATGGAAGAAGCCTGGAGATACTGACAGGTTTCAGATAGATTATACACTCCTGGAAATGGAAAAAAGAACACATTGACACCGGTGTGTCAGACCCACCATACTTGCTCCGGACACTGCGAGAGGGCTGTACAAGCAATGATCACATGCACGGCACAGCGGACACACCAGGACCCGCGGTGTTGGCTGTCGAATGGCGGTAGCTGCGCAGCATTTGTGCACCGCCGCCGTCAGTGTCAGCCAGTTTGCCGTGGCATACGGAGCTCCATCGCAGTCTTTAACACTGGTAGCATGCCGCGACAGCGTGGACGTGAACCGTATGTGCAGTTGACGGACTTTGAGCGAGGGCGTATAGTGGGCATGCGGGAGGCCGGGTGGACGTACCGCCGAATTGCTCAACACGTGGGGTTGAGGTCTCCACAGTACATCGATATTGTCGCCAGTGGTCGGCGGAAGGTGCACGTGCCCGTCGACCTGGGACCGGACCGCAGCGACGCACGGATGCACGCCAAGACCGTAGGATCCTACGCAGTGCCGTAGGGGACCGCACCGCCACTTCCCAGCAAATTAGGGAACTGTTGCTCCTGGGGTATCGGCGAGGACCATTCGCAACCGTCTCCATGAAGCTGGGGTACGGTCCCGCACACCGTTAGGCCGTCTTCCGCTCACGCCCCAACATCGTGCAGCCCGCCTCCAGTGGTGTCGCGACAGGCGTGAATGGAGGGACGAATGGAGACGTGTCGTCTTCAGCGATGAGAGTCGCTTCTGCCTTGGTGCCAATGATGGTCGTATGCGTGTTTGGCGCCGTGCAGGTGAGCGCCACAATCAGGACTGCATACGACCGAGGCACACAGGGCCAACACCCGGCATCATGGTGTGGGGAGCAATCTCCTACACTGGCCGTACACCACTGGTGATCGTCGAGGGGAAACTGAATAGTGCACGGTACATCCAAACCGTCATCGAACCCATCGTTCTACCATTCCTAGACCGGCAAGGGAACTTGCTGTTCCAACAGGACAATGCACGTCCGCATGTATCCCGTGCCACCCAACGTGCTCTAGAAGGTGTAAGTCAACTACCCTGGCCAGCAAGATCTCCGGATCTGTCCCCCATTGAGCATGTTTGGGACTGGATGAAGCGTCGTCTCACGCGGTCTGCACGTCCAGCACGAACGCTGGTCCAACTGAGGCGCCAGGTGGAAATGGCATGGCAAGCCGTTCCACAGGACTACATCCAGCATCTCTACGATCGTCTCCATGGGAGAATAGCAGCCTGCATTGCTGCGAAAGGTGGATATACACTGTACTAGTGCCGACATTGTGCATGCTCTGTTGCCTGTGTCTATGTGCCTGTGGTTCTGTCAGTGTGATCATGTGATGTATCTGACCCCAGAAATGTGTCAATAAAGTTTCCCCTTCCTGGGACAATGAATTCACGGTGTTCTTATTTCAATTTCCAGGAGTGTATAATGGTAAGGCAGAGATTTAGGAACCAGGTTTTAAATTGTAGGACATTTCCAGGGGCAGATGTGGACTCTGACCACAATCTATTGGTTATGGACTGTAGATTGAAAATGAAGAAACTGCAAAAAGGTGGGAATTTAAGCAGATGAGAACTGGATAAACTGACTAAACCAGAGGTTGTACAGAGTTTCAGAGAAAGCATAAGGGAACAATTGACAGGAATGGGGGAAAAAAATACAGTAGAAGAAGAATGGGTAGCTTTGAGGGATAAAGTAGTGAAAGCAGCAGAGGATCAAGTAGGTAAAAAGACGAGGGCTAGTAGAAATCCTTGCGTAACAGAAGAAATATTGAATTTAATTGATGAAGGAGGCAAAAAGGAATACAAACGTCTCAAAAATGAGATCGACAGGGAGTGCAAAGCAGGAATGGCTAGAGAACAAATGTAACGATGTAGAGGCTTATCTCAGCAGGGGTAAAGTAGATACTGCCTACAGGAAAATTAAAGAGACCTTTGGAGAAAAGGGATCCACTTGTATGAATATCAAGAGCTCAGATGGAAACCCAGTTCTAAGCAAAGAAGGGAAAGCAGAAAGGTGGAAGGAGTATATAGAGGGTCTATATAAGGGCGATGTATTTGAGGACAATATTATGGAAATGGAAGAGGATGTAGATGAAGATGAAATGGGAGATATGATACTGCGTGAAGAGTTTGACAGAGCACTGAAAGACCTGAGTCGAAACAAGGCCCCGGGAGTAGATAACATTCCATTACAACTACTGACAGCCTTGGGAGAGCTAGTCCTGACAAAACTCTACCATCTGGTGAGAAAGATGTATGAAACAGGCGAAATACCCTCAGACTTCAAGAAGAATATAATAATTCCAATCCCAAAGAAAGCAGGTGTTGACAGATGTGAAAATTACCGAACTATCAGTTTAATAAGTCACGGCTGCAAAATACTAACACAAAATCTTTACAGGCGAATGGAAAAACTAGTAGAAGCCGACCTCGAGGAAGATCAGTTTGGATTCCGTAGAAATGTTGGAACACGTGAGGCAATATTGACCTTAAGACTTATCTTAGAAGAAAGATGAAGGAAAGACAAACCTACGTTTCTAGCATTTGTAGACTTAGAGAAAGCTTTTGACAATGTTGACTGGAATACTCTTTCAAATTCTAAAGGTGGCAGGAGTAAAAATACAGGGAGCGAAAGGCTATTTACAATTTGTACAGAAACCAGACGGCAGTTATAAGAGTCGAGGGACATGAAAGGGAAGCATTGGTTGGGAAGGGAGTAAGACAGGGTTGTAGCCTTTCCCCGATGTTATTTATTCTGTATATTGAGCAAACAGTAAAGGAAAGAAAAGAAAAATTCGGAGTAGGAATTAAAATCCATGGAGAAGAAATAAACTTTGAGGTTCACCGATGACATTGTAATTCTGTCAGAGACAACAAAGGACTTGGAAGAGCAGTTGAATGGAATGGACAGTGTCTTGAAAGGAGGATATAAGATGAACATTAACAAAAGCAAAACGAGGATAATGGAATGTAGTCGAATTAAGTCAGGTGATGCTGAGGGAATTAGATTAGGAAATGAGACACTTAAAGTAGTAAAGGAGTTTTGCTATTTGGGGAGCAAAATAACTGATGGTGGTCGAAGTAGAGAGGATATAAAATGTAGACTGGCAATGGCAAGGAAAGCGATTATGAAGAAGAGAAATTTGATAACATCGAGTATAGATTTAAGTGTCAGGAAGTCATTTCTGAAAGTATTTGTATGGAGTGTAGCCATGTATGGAAGTGAAACATGGACGATAAATAGTTTGGACAGGAAGAGAATAGAAGCTTTCGAAATGTGGTGCTACAGAAGAATGCTGAAGATTAGATGGGTAGATCACATAACTAATGAGGAAGCATTGAATAGGATTGGGGAGAAGAGAAGTTTGTGGCACAACTTGACCAGAAGAAGGGATCGGTTGGTAGGACATGTTCTGAGGCATCAAGGAATCACCAATTTAGTATTGGAGGGCAACGTGGAGGGTAAAAATTGTAGAGGGAGACCAAGAGATGAATACACTAAGCAGATTCAGAAGGATGTAGGTTGCAGTAGGTACTGGGAGACGAAGAAGCTTGCACAGGATAGAGTAGCATGGAGAGCTGCATAAAACCAGTCTCAGGACTGAAGACCACAACAACAACAGACGTAAATTAAAGTATACATTGTATACAGGGTGGTCCATTGATAGTGACCGGGCCAAATAAGCATCAAACGAAAAACTACAAAGAACGAAACTCGTCTAGCTTGAAGGGGGAAACCAGATGGCGCTATGGTTGACCGGCGAAATGGCGGTGCCGGCCGCGGTGGTCTCGCGGTTCTAGGCGCGCAGTCCGGAACCGCGCGACTGCTACGGTCGCAGGTTCGCATCCTGCCTCGGGCATGGATGTGTGTGATGTCCTTAGGTTAGTTAGGTTTAAGTAGTTCTAAGTTCTAGGGTACTGATGACCACAGCAGTTAAGTCCCATAGTGCTCAGAGCCATTTTTCGAAATGGCGGTGCCATAGGTCAAACGGATATCAACAGCGTTTTTTTAACTAGGAACCCCCATTTTTATTAAATGGTCGTGTAGTACGTAAAGAAATATGAATGTTTTAGCTGGACCACGTTTTTCGCTTTGTGATGGATGGCGCTGTATTAGTCACAAACGAATAAGTACGTGGTATCACGTAACATTCCGCCAGTGCGGGCTGTATTTGCTTCGTGATACATTACCCGTGATAAAATGGACCGTTTACCAATTGCGGAAAAGGTCGATACCGTGTTGATGTATGGCTATTGTGACCAAAATGCCCAACGGGCGTGTGCTATGTATGCTGCTCGGTATCCTGGACGACATCATCCAAGTGTCCGCACCGTTCGCCGGATAGTTACGTTATTTAAGGAAACAGGAAGTGTTCAGCCGCATGTGAAACGTCAACCACGACCTGCAACAAATGATGATGTCCAAGTAGGTGTTTTAGCTGCTGTCGCGGCTAATCCGCACATCAGTAGCAGACAAACTCCGCGAGAATCGGGAATCTCAAAAACGTCGGTGTTGATAATGCTACATCAACATCGATTGCACCCGTACCATATTTCTATGCACCACGAATTGCATGGCGACGACTTTGACACTGGACACAAGAGAAATTACGCGACGATGACAGATTTTTTGCACGCGTTCTATTTAGCGACGAAGCGTCATTCACCAAAAGTGGTAACTTAAACCGGCATAATATGCAGTACTGGGCAACGGTAAATCCACGATGGCTGCGACAAGTGCAACATCTGCGACCTTGGCTGGTTAATGTATGGTGTGGCATTATGGGAGGAAGGATAATTGGCCCCTATTTTATCGATGGCAATCTAAATGGTGCAATGTATGCTGATTTCCTACGTAGTGTTCTACCGATGTTACTACAAGATGTATCACTGCATGACAGAATGGCGATGTACTTCCAACAGGATGGATGTCCAGCACATAGCAGAAGCGGTATTGCATAGCATATTTTATGACAGGTGGATTGGTCGCCGAAGCACCATACCATGGTCCGCACGTTCACCGGATCTGACGTCCCCGAATTTCTTTTTGTGGGGTAAGTTGAAGGATATTTGCTATTGTGATCCACCGACAACGCCCGAAAACATGCGGCAGCGCATTGTCAATGCATGTGCGAACATTACGGAAGGCGAACTACTCACTGTTGAGAGGAATGTCGTTACACATATTGCCAAATACATTGAGGTTGACGGACATCATTTTGAGCATTTATTGCATTAACGCAGTATTTACAGGTAATCACGCTGTGACAGCATGCGCTCTCAGAAATAAGTTCACAAAGGTACATGTATCACATTGGAACAACCCACGTTCTATATTTTAATTTGAAAAGCCTACCTGTTACCAACCGTTCGTCTAAAATTGTGAGCCATATGTTTGTGACTATTACAGTGCCATCTATATCAAAGCGAAAAAAGTGGTCCAACTAAAACATTCATATTTCTTTACGTACTACACTAATATGTAATAAAAATTGGTGTTCCTATTTAAAAAAAAAACGCAGTTGATATTCGTTTGACCTATGGCAGCGCCATCTAGCGGGCCAACCATAGCGCCATCTGGTTTCCCCCTTCAAGCTATACAAGTTACGTTCTTTGTAGTTTTTTTCATTTGACGCTTATTTCGTGAGATATTTGGCCCCGCCACGATCAATGGACCACCCTGTATACGGGTCACTGTTTTATTCGCGACAGAGTCGCAGCTTGTGAGATTAAAGACTGATATTAGTTCCGCCACAGTTCGCCGCGTTTCCTGTTTTACCAATCTGTCCAGCCGACGACGTCCGACATCCGCCCACCCCCAAGATATTTGGACGTGGTTTCACCTTGGTTTTGCCAAGTGCTGAAGACACTCACCACAGCACTCCTCGAACAGCCGACAAGTTGTGCAGATTCCGAAATGCTCGTGTCGAGCCTCTGGGCCGTAACAATCTGCCCCGGTCAAACTTAGATAGATCGCGCGCTTTCCCCATTCTACGCATGTGTAGCAAGCTCACGGATACCAGATGTCTGTCTACCAGCAGGCATTTCTCGCGAGGTGACGCTTAAATGAAACATGGTGACTAATAACCGGTTGCAGTATACCCAAGTCCCTGGATAAAGTATACAAAGCGGATAGATTTACAGATCCCATCTCCAAAAGAGGCGATCAGGCACGCACTGAGAAGCTTAATACGTCTTAATATATTAACATATTACATGTAGGCTACATTATGTGTTAACAAGTTACAATTGTATAGCCCATGCTGGACAGTGGCACAGTTTCGTTGTCACAGTGTATATGCATACATATTGTGTAAATGTGAGTGATGTGGTACCATCCAGCCATGACAATGAAAGCAGACAGATGAATACTGTACTGACAACAAAATCCGCCCATACTATCACAAGCCAGCATTATGCTTGAAGTTCATGAAAACCATCTGAAGATCAGCCTGAAAGGGGATCAAAACTGGTTTATGAAATGAATAAATAACTATTTCAAAAAAGTAATTGGTTACAGTTTTATGTATTTAGATTAATCATATCTTCCAAAAACGCAACACCATTCCCGCTTCCTATGGGCCTGGAACGCATAAATCATGCAAAAGATGCTTAAACAAAGATCTTAGCGAGCCTTCAAACCACTATCCTCACTACTGGGGACGCCCAGTGATGAGAACTTGAAATGAGCAATTTGTAGGAACGGATCTTGAGGAACCACATCCGAATGGGCACAGCACCAACGAACCCAAACCTGATCAAATGGGGCCATGAAGAGGAAAACGACGACTAGATGCGACTGTGACGATTATAAGGACATGAAACAGTTACTAACATGTCCCAATTTTCCTAGTCAATATACCCTCGATGAATTAGGACGCAAGGAAGCCCAATTTTCGGCTGATAGACTTTGATCTCTTTTCAGTAAAAGGTACAGTAATCTGAATCATGACGTTACACTCCATGATAAAAAATAATGTTTTGTTGACTCACGGTGGACGAGGATCCGACAGAAGTTTCAACAATGAATAAGTATCGGTGAGTAATTTATTTGCTAATGGAAACACCACTGAAGTGCCAGTACTTGAAAAGTCAGTGGGTAGCACTCCATCGTTTTCACAGTACTCGAATCGTTGCGAGTTGAATTCTGGAAGCAGATGAGATTACAAGGACACGCTGGCCATTGTGGCGGCGGCTGCTGGGTTAATGGCCTACCCGCCCAGCGTCCTTGCGTGGATTTACACCCCGCTGGGTCATCAGTTACCGCTCTTTGTTGGCTTCGCACACGGCCTTCAGCCGCAGCTCCGGCCTCCTTTGTGTGGATGCGACCAGCCACACTCCACTGGTGCCCACCTTGGGCTCTTTCTGAAGCCGTCAGAATGCATGTCGCGCTGCTGTGCACATCTAATGGGCCCGAAACGCTGTTGGTTCAGCACTACCACCACACGACGGGACTTACTCCACAATGAAATTAAAACCGATGCCTTGTACACGGTTGAGCAGAAGTATGGTTAGGAAGGCTCCTGCGCGCGCACGCGCACACACACACACACACACACACACACACACACACACACACACACAAAATCTACTTTGCTGCTGAACGGTGTCTGTGATGTCTATGTACCTAATCTACTGCGATACGCCCTTTAACGTGCTCCTTTCCGTCAACTGCACCAGTTCCTGTAATTAATGTAAAATTGTTAATTTGTGGTAAGATCTTATGGGAACAAACTGCTTAGGTCATCGGTCCCTAAGCTTACACACTATTTAATCTAACTTAAAGTAACTTACACTATGGACAACACACACATCCATGCCCAAGGGGGACTCGAACCTCCTACGGGGGGGAGCCGCGTGGACCGTGACAAGACGACTAAGACCGCGCGGCTACCCCGCGCGGCTGTAATTAATGGTTGCAGGGTTGGGGAGAGGACACATTTAGAAATCACAGATACAGAACTCTGGTTAAACTCATCGTTTATCGAATCGGAAAAGCATACATACTGTTCAGTCTATAGCTATTAGTACGTTAATGTTAAGTGACGATACAGTTTCCAGTACATCAAGATTTTTCAAACTGACGTGAACACATCACTTAAAACTTCGAGGCTGATAGACCGTGGTCGATGCATAAAACGGTTCAGCTCCAACTGCGGGAGAAGTGGTGAACTGCAATCATAACTCGAGTGAGCGCTGAGTATATAAGCAGTTTAGAGGGCACCACAATGGATCACATGAGGTGAGCTACGAGACTGGTAATGCGAACATTCTCGATTGGAAGGAATCGATTGTCATTCTTGCAATTCATCCGCTTTACCTCTGGAGATCTCTCTTGCAGTGTGAGATGAAATGTTAGGGGAAAGTTTTGTGCATCGACGACGGTCTATCAGGCCGGAAGTCTTAAGTGAAGTCACTGCAGGCCGTGAAAGCGTCCATTGTATGCTATGATGTCCACAATTCGCAATGGTTTCGTAGCATACACTCGCTTTTGACGATGATGTGTATAAACGTCGCGACGTCGCGACGTGAATGATGTAGCCTCCACACACGACAACGAAGCGGATGTGTGAGTTACTTGTGAAGTACTGTGGTCTAGCGTACACTTTCTCTTGCAGTGGTCTTGCTCACTACAGCGTCAAGTACGCACGTACTTATATCTTTGGGCAACCATCACCATGACAAGACACCTCTACAGGTGAGCAAAATCTTAGAGCGGAAGTAAGTTTCGCATGATGGGACACTGCCAAAGAACATAGCTTGATGGAACTTCGATCATTTATAGAAAGAACTGCTGCACTGTGATAAAGAAGAAAACATTTTGCGTCAAAGAAAATTAAACGCACACTATCATGAACCATGTCCCATCTTTTGTAGTGTCCAAGAGGCCATCATAAAACGCGTTGACTTCACTGTAACTATTGTCTTTGAATAGAAACGTCATTTCTTGTCTTCTCGTTGCGAATTTCTTTCAGTTACATTCTGTACTATAATGTAGCAGTTCTTTCTGCATGCGATCCAAGTTTCATAGAACTATGGGACTTGTTCAGTGACACGTTGTTCGTAAGTTTCTTCGTCCTTAATTTTCGCTCGTCAGTATACATGTTATTCTTTCCACACTGCTTTATGGTTCACAGGTTGCTGTAAGCATAAAACATAACTTTTGTGTAATGTCAATCGATAATGATCAACGGGGCGAATCAAGCTAAACACTAAATTAAGTGGTTATTTCAAATAAAAAGTCGTCTTAAGTAGGAAAATGACGTCTGTCAAGAAATTTGTAATAATGGTGTACGCAAACATAAGAAATCCGTATAAGTGCGAGTAGGTCTTGCGTACAGAGGGCTCCGTACAAACTTACTGATTTACACAGACAGTTCATTCGTCCCAGGGATCTATAATTTCGACGATTTTTGCTTGTTATCGATATCGATACTAGCGAGATACCAGAATATACGAGATAAATGGCCGTATCTTTTGATTACATTAACGTAGAAGCTTAAATTTTTTTATATCGCCAAGGGAAAGTGGACTTTAATAAGTGATACAAATTTCAACCTGATTCTGTCAAAAAGGGGCCTTGAGAGAGGATGAGGCAGACAGTCGTGTAATGGACAAAAATACGTTTTTTGTGTAATATAATTAAATACTAACAATTTTCCGATTTCTTCCTTTACTTGTACTGTGAAACCTTGCTGCTCGCCGAATTTCATGGTTAAAGGTCAACGGGAAGTAGCATACCGGTTTTGATGAATGAGTTTACAAGTCTAAAAATAAGTAACGAAAGTAGCGGTATCTTTTGATTTCATTGACTTTCGAGCTTACGTTTTTTTACACCGTAGCGAACATAGACCTTAATATGTGACATAAATTCCAACTTGATATGTCTGCCCGTTTCTGAGAGAAAAACAAGTCGGACAGATGGACAGACAGACCGACAACAACGTGATCCTGTAACGGTTGCGTTCTTGCCTGTTCTAGTACGGAAGCCGAAAAAATTACTGTAGTAAGACATTGTGCTCGGGAAGTCGTAAGAATGTAGATAGAAATGTTTGGAAAAAATTTTATCGTCACTAGGAGAGGTGTATCGCTTTGGATATACAGGCACGAGAAGCTGAGTGGTTCAGGCTGCAGAGAGCTGAAATAATTCTCGAGAAGGAATGTTGGTGCAATGTAAACGAAGAAGTGGTGTTCGGTCTTGTGAGTGAAAACTCATAGATACATACATATTAACTTCCGTTTGAAATGGGCTCTTTGGGAAACACAGTGTGGACAGCACTGGCAGAGCAGCAATTATACTCCTATCATAAACAGTGTGGGCAAAAAAAAAGGGCCAAATGGCTCTAAGTGTTATGATTTCAGTTCTGTCAATGGATTATGTTGTAATATATGCAGTCGAAGCTGATGGTCATGATTGAACAACTGCTACGAGCTTGAGTTGTTGCTTTTAACTACTCTAAAAAATGGTTCAAATGGCTCTGAGCACTATCGGACTTAACATCTTAGGTCATCAGTCCCCTAGAACTTAGAACTACTTAACCCTAACTAACCTAAGCACATCACTCACATCCATGCCCGAGGCAGGATTCGAACCTGCGACCGTAGCAGTCACGCGGTTCCGGACTGAAACGCCTAGAACCGCACGGCCACCACGGCCGGCTAACTACTCTACAACACAGTAATCGAATCGTACATCTACATCCTAATCCACAAGCCACCTAGTGGTGGGTGGCGGAGGGTACTTTCGGTACCACTATCTGATCCCTCCAACCCTGTTCCACTCACGAATAGTGCGTGGGAAGAATGACTGTCGGTAAGCCTCTGTATAGGCTCTAATTTATCGAATTTTCTCCTCGTGGTCAATACGCGAGATGTATTTGAGGAGAAGTAGTATGTTGTCCAACTCTTCCTGAAAAGTGCTGTCCCGAAATTTCAATAGTAAATCTCTCCGTGATGCACAACGGCTCTCTTGTAACGTCTGCCCGTGGCGTTTTTTCAGTATCTCCGTAACGCTCTGTCGCCAGCTAAACGATCTCGTGACGAAATGTGCCGCTCTTCTTTGGATATTCTCTATCTCCTCTAACAGTCCTATCTGATAGGGATCCCAGATAGATAAAAAAGAATAGGTCGACCAAGCGCCTTATAAGCCATTTCTTTCGTGGATGAGTTACACTTCCTTAACATTCTTCCGATGACTCCGAGTCTGGTATCGGCTTTTCCCATTATCTGTTTTATATGGTCATCACATTGAAGGTCACTCTGAATAGTTACGCCTGGATATTTTACGGCACACGCTGTCTCTAGCTGTTTGTCATCAGTAGTGTAGCTGTAAAGTAGTGGATTTCTTTTATTATATATACGCAATATGTTAAATTTATTTACGTTCAAGGTTAACTGCCAGAGTCAGCACCACTGATCAATTCTCTGCAGTTGTTCTGCAAATTCTTACTATCTTCTGGCGTTGCTACTTTGGTATAGAGAACTGCATCATCTGCGAATAGCCTTAAAGAGCATGCGGCACTTTCTACTAGATTATTTATATATATTGTAAACAGCAACTGTCGTATCACACTTACCTGTGATACTCCGGCTATTACCTTTGCATCTGTCGATTTAGTTCCGTTACGAGAGACGTATTGAGTTCTATCTGCAAGAAAGTCTTGAATCCAATCACAGGTCTGCTCAGATACTTCGTAAGCTAGTATTTCTTTCATTAAACGGCAGTGCGGGACGGTGTCAAATGCCTTACTGAAATTAAGGAATACGGCATCAACCTGAGCGCCGTTGTCCACTGTGCTGTGGATCTCATGGAGGAACAGAGCGAGAAGAGTTTCGCAGGATCTCTGCATGCGGAATCCGTTGATTTTTATAGAGGAGATGTTCATTTTCACAATTATTGACCACAAAATATGTTCCATCATTCTACAACAGTTTGTTGTACATAGTTTGGTAAGGTAGGACGTAAACGTGAATAATAATAATAATAATGTAAATAAATACATAAAAAAATAATTTATATCAATTGCAAACTCCGAGATTATTTCCAACATTTTGTTTCATGTCTCAGACTATCAGTATACGACTCTGCATCATCACTATGTTTTGAATCAAAAGGTTTTGTCACCCTTTATGCTGTCATGCGCCTTGATGCTAAATGATTTGTAACTCGCAGAAGACCTGCTAAAGTAATGTATTATAAAAGTTTGAAACAGCGCGATGAAACCGGAAGAGCATCAGTAGAGCGAGTGGAAGTTTCATTAAAACGATATAGTAAGAATTAATAATTCTTTACACTTGTTTACTCTCCACGAATTGATAACAGCAACGAAACAGCAAACAGGTTTCCATATACACTGCATCACAGCAGTCTATATTCCCAAAGAATTTAATCTCAGTAAAACACGGAAGCATCAGGATTTCAATAATACTGCACAGCAGTCAGTCTATTGCCCGCGGCCCTAGTTTCCTTTTGAAAGGTGAAAGCAATCGGTGGTAACGCAGTACTGCCATGGAGACTGAATAATCGTGTTGGTGGATAGATAAAGCGGTACTCTGAGTTATTGCGCTCGTGGTATAGCAGATGGCTTGAGGCAGTTCAGAGTTTCAAATGGAAGCAAATACTGAACAAAACTAGTGTTACTAGGGACAGTTGTGTACATCGGACAAGACCATGGAAACAGTGCAACAGGCACAGGAAATCAGTTATATTGACAAATGGTAGCAAAAAACAAGTTGGCTGAGGTTGTATAAATTTCTTCACATCTTGGTACTCTTTCAGGTATCTACGTTTCTCCAGAATAATTTCATGGCAACTGTACGTTGTCTAACTGTGTACTCGAAGTCTGTGCTGTACGTTGAAAGTTTCTCATTGGAGGAATACGGCTGTGCCGTATCTAGGCAGGAGTTTTGGCGCTGTGTTATAAATAAGCTATTGGCAAAATTTAAGCGGTCAGCTTGGCCATTGGAGGGAACAATATTTGGCGTCGAGGAAGGAGGAGAAGAGAGATAATATCTGTGGCGTTCTGTGGATGTCCACTGAAGAAGAGGGTCTGGGCAGTTCGGCCGAGGTACATAGTATCCTCGACAAATAGGCGGAGAGCCGTCACAGAGGACAATCTTAGTTTTTCCGGAGGGCCAGCCGTGATTCTCTGCGTATCTTAAGGCGAGGGTACGCCAAGCACAGCTTTTGCAGTTGCGCACCAACGGCCGGTCTCCACATTAGCCGTTATGGGCAGTCATATGGTGAACATATCGTGCGGGTCTATCAGCAGTCTTCACTACAGTGAGTCCATCTGACATGCAGCCCTGAATTTCAGCCAACCTATGCCGTATTAACGTTCAGCTAGCGGTTCACAATCTCGTCAGTACCGCACACATAATAAGAGAGCGTTGTTGCTAGTACCTTGAGGGAGTCATCCATTTAGCCTAACCCCCTTCCCCTTTAATAACTTTGCCTGCCATCAACATCATTTGTCACGTTATATTTTGTTTCGTCTTTATTTTTTCTTGTATTTTGATCTGTATGCTAATTTTGGGAAACCCGTGTTGTATGTGTGATAAACTAAGTCTGAGAAGAGCAAATGACGTTTCAGTACCCTACTCATCCAGGCCATTTGTATTATAATAAATTTTTATGAGCTGAGGATACGTAACAAGAGAAGGAAACCTTCAGCGTTCAGTCATGCCAGCTTGGAGTTATGCACTAAATATTGTGACTGGGACCACCTGCCGTAGACAAAGGAGAGGTTAGCATATTAGACCTGATTCACTGTAATGAGCGATTCTAGCCGTCAGCTGAGACCACAGAGAGGGGGAATCTCTTCTCGAACGTAAAGATGTTAACTGTCCTGTTGTCATGGTCTGGGGGGGGGGGGGGTGGCGTATTACAGTTATCACGGTCTGGGGGGTAATAAAACTTACGTTATATAGTCACTGCATATCTCCACACCTGTGTCGAAGGTATTGCGCCTAGCTGCTTGAGAGATATAGTAGGACAGTCCAGCGGAACCTGACCTATTCCTGGACGACAACGCTTGTCCTGACAAACACACCAGAGGTGGCGCTACAATGCAGAGTGAAGACTTCGTGCAGACTCCGTATTCATTGGACACGGAACTTACTGAGGAATCTTGAAGAGCTCTCGGGAGATACGTTGCGCAACATATGCTACTATTCAGCATCAGTAAAATATTTCCAGGAAGAAAAGAGAAAAATACCTGAGAACTTCTGAGCAATGCCCAGTTTGTGTATCTCTATCTAATACACAACAGTTGGTGTTGATGGTGTATTGATAGCTCTAGTCGTCGCACGATACTGCTTCAGTTGTTGTTTTTGGCCGCGCGGAGTAGCCGTGTAGTTTGAGGTGTCATGTCACGGACATTTTGTTGTTTTTGATGCTTTTTCATTTTTTCTCATTTTAGAAAAAACTGCAACAAAAATAAGGAACTATCGAAGATTATCTTTTAACATCCGTAGATGACAAATTATTTATAGGCAGAGCACTGGTTCAAACTGGAAAAAGATGCAGAATCTAATCGGCCGCGGCTAACTCGAAGTAAACTTCGCAGTGTTCACCTTAAATGGTGTAGAGAAAGGATTTTATCATGCCTGTCAATCAGCGACTGTTGTATAATACAAAATTTTGAAAAACACAGCCCTCAGTCGCGAACACAATTAATTTGTAACCTAGGTTTCGGTGTCACAAGGGACACCTTCTTCGGACAAAATTAAAACTAGATGTTACAGCATAACGTACCAAAAAATGCGAAAACTGCGGTCATACCTGACAGCGTCAGATAGTCAGAATTGAAATAAAATGCAACAGAGGTGCAAGCCACTACGGGCTGCCATGTGTCCTCTGCTACAGTCAACACAAAACTCTTGATCTGTTGATTCAGATGTAGACACGAGATCTGTAAGCCTGATCGCTCACCATCTGTGAAGACTTTTTAGTGTCCTACACTACCAGAATACAGATCCACCAACTTAAGTTTGTCTAAACTTCGTATTTGGAAAACACCTTACGGAAATTCAGTTCACGCAATTATATCGTAAATAATGTCTCTAATACCTCTTAGGTAGCAGCCTCATTTACTTTTCACACCATAGATTTCACTTTAGTATACCCAGTCATTGAATTTTATGCACCAGTTTGTCAAAACACGAACAAACCAACTGGATTGACGTCAACCTTCCTGAATGCTTGCTAACTGTTATGGAAACTCTGAAACCAGCTCCTAAAGAGGGATGCAGCTAAGATAAA
The DNA here is from genome assembly GCF_021461385.2 of Schistocerca piceifrons. Lineage (NCBI taxonomy): Eukaryota > Metazoa > Arthropoda > Insecta > Orthoptera > Acrididae > Schistocerca > Schistocerca piceifrons. Next base: position 325,137,092 of record NC_060140.1, read on the forward strand.
ATGTGTCCTGTAGGAAAACTTTATCGACGAGCAGTTTACGCTGTGTTATAGCAGAAAATGTAAAGCGTTCAAGGTCAACGTGTTGAGCACTTTACATGACAGCCGCGGTAATAAAAACATAATCCGTACCTAACTTCTGGTTTTCTTACGTTTGGTGCGGTAGGAAAATCGTTTTTGGGACCTCTGCTCCTGAAGACGGGGCAGTGGTTTGAAAAGCTGTTATCTTGTTGCTATTTGATCACATTCCACAGATGTTATATCACTGAAGTCCACTACGAAGGGTCTTTCGTATTCTACAGAAAGAAGGTACTTAGACCCATTAAAAAAATGAGTGCCATAGTGGAGCCACTACAAACGCCAAAAAAATACTGCTTTTCGCCAGAAAACTGCCTGCAGTAATTTAGCAATAACATCACCTCGATGGAAGTAATCGTCGGCTGCACACACCCACAAGTCAGGCCGCAGGAAGCAACAACACGAAAACTGAAATGGTTTGCAAGAGGGAGGTCGAGAAATATTCGAGCTCGTTGTCCTGAGAAAGAGGAACTGGAAGAGAGCACCTTGGAAAATCAGTTCTAACTTTTAAGCGAGAGGGTTCCGTAGCTACTGGTTGTTAGTTAGAAGTAAAGAATAGTGATACCCTAACATATTTGCTGTAAATGCCACTTATGTCACATACCTTAAAGGTGCGATACAATACAACAGAAATATGAATTCACTGAAAGAATATTCGGTACGGTAAAAACAGACGCACTATAAGCAATAATATGTATATACGGGATGCGGGAAAACAATTTGATCAAAAGGACCAAAATGACAGTCTCAAACAAAGAAATTTGAGTGTAGGAACAAGGAGTCGCAAGTGCATATTTTCAGTTCGACAGGAACGTAATTGAAATCTGATATACTCAAGATGAAGCGTAATCCACAGAAAATGTGTACGTAAACAAAATATTTGAACTAATCAATAGTCACAATGAAAACAAGGAAAGCTTAAAGCATCACATACAATTGTACCGTACTTAGCTTCTTTCAGGAATGAAAAGAGCCACATGCCCGTGTTTTATTAAGAAGGCAATGAAAAATTAGTATGCTCTTGTTCACAGACTCTACACCAGTTAACTAGCTAAGTACATCGTAGCAAATGTTAAACTCACCATTGTTTTCACACTGACATACTGCCGTAAATATTCAACTGCGATACTGTCTTCCTGTAGGGAGAAAGAGAGAGAGAGACAGAGGGAGTACACATTGTACTATTCTCAGTAACAGAAACAACATTTTAGCGGTGGATAGAGTATGCTGTGATAGTCAGTTACACGTCAGAATCAAAAAAAAATTAGCTTCAGAAAACGACCGTCTGATTGCTACTAAACAGTAGGATAGCGTGCGAAACTGAAGTGTATTGGCCGCATAATCGCTACGTATCCTCACTCACAACCTGATACTGAAGTACAGGCACGTGGTTCAATTCACAAAGAAGATGGCATAAATACACTTCATTAAATAGTAAACTATGCAAAATCAACAAGCAAGGTATTCCCGCGATGTTTTGAATAGTGAATGACAGCAGTTTATAAACATTTACGCGCACTGCAGTCTGAATCGGTTTATCTACGACCACGTAGACTAGAACGCAAGGAAATAGCATGAATTCGCTTAATCAGGTTGATGTCTAGCCGAAATTGCTAAGCACGATAATCGCGCAATATTTTAAATAATGAATAAAGGCAGTTTGGAAATATTTACTTGTATTAGCAATTGAATAGGTTGGTCTATGGACGCGTGGTTCAAAGTACAAGTGAAATCATATCAATTTACTTATTTAAACAGAAACCTGTATAAAATAGATGGTCAAAAACACTTCCGTGGAACCTTAAGTGTGTAAAAAGCACTCGGAACTCTATACGGAGTTTAGCCGTGCAGGCCATTTACATCTGTGTCTGCCCATGACCGCCACCCTTAAGATATGACGAGACTGCTGGAGGTGCCGCGTCCTCCCCCAGCAGTTCCGCCACGCGCGTTATTTTGCCATTACCTGGTTATTGCCAACTTCTGCAGGGAACGGCTTTCACATATTCGTAAACTTCTCTGGTGAAAGACTTGTGCATGCAGTCAGATAAAACAAAGATGCACTGCACAGTTCCGTTTGAAAGTTGGCCGAATTAATACAATTCGAAAAGCAGAATTCAGTTACTGTTACCAGATTGACATTATGAATGGAATGGAGACATTACTTCAGTTCTACTACACGTTTGTCATTTCTCCAAATAGGATGTCATCCTTCTTTTAGCGTTTGGGGGGGCTTAGTGAGCATCAAGTAATGAGACCTGTCGCCATCGCCGGCCGCGGTGGTCTAGCGGTTCTAGGCGCTCAGTCCGGAACCGCACGACTGCTACGGTCGCAGGTTCGAATCCTGCCTCGGGCATGGATGTGTGTGATGTCCTTAGGTTAGTTAGGTTTAATTAGTTCTAAGTTCTAGGGAACTGATGACCACAGCTGTTAAGTCCCATAGTGCTCAGAGCCATTTGAACCATTTGAACCTGTCGCCATCTTTGAGATGAATGCGTGTCAAGTTGCATTACCACGGCTATCCACAGGGCATCACAGTATTTGAGGGCGTAGAAGAAATTCTTCAAAATGGACCAGATATGAAGAATAATTTTAACCTCATAGGAGAATGATGTAGAGTAGTACAATCTGAAAAGTAATGTGAGGGCTAGACTCAAATCAATAAGGATGGACAATGCAACATGCAATGCCCGAATGCAGAAATAGGATCTCGGCAACATTTCCACTTGTAACCGAAAGCCTCTTGAAAAGACTGAAGAACCTAGTCAAATAATGCCTTCAGCGGGAATGTAGTGGAACGTTTCGAGACTGTATCATTCCACAACTTCGGTACTTCACCAGTTCATGTGCTGGATATAGATCTGTAATTGATGCCTCCATATTATACTTTTTCGGACGCGTGTGTTTATTTTGTGGATGGCATTTGTTATACCTCATGAATAAATGAAAGAAATCACCAGAAGGAAATCTAAATTTGGGTAACTGGACGGTAATTTGAATGCCGCTTCTTCCAAATTGTGTTCTCTTATCCACTGGGTAATCACTCTGTAACAAATCGAGTGTAGTGGATTACTGCTGAAGTCCTATATATAAGGCTCATCGCCCATTTGACCATCTTCTTCTCTGCGGATGCCAAACAGTGCCCGAACTCTTACGGGAATCAGCAGTAAAGCCGCGAGTAGTGTGATGGGGAGAGGCACTATGAATGTAGTGCGGGACAATAAGTTGCGAATGTGGTCTCACGGGAGGCGTGAGAGAGATAAGTCCCTGCAGTCACACCATCCTCTGTGTCCTCGGTGGTTCAGATGGATCAGAGAGCTGGTTGGTCTCTGAGTGGAAGGATCAACATACGAACGAAAAAGAAGATGGATAGAGCAGGAGATCCCGGCTTCGAGTCCCGGTCGGGGCACACATTTTCAAGTGTCTGTCGAATTATATGAACGCCTGTATGCAGGGAAGGGTATTCAAAAAAAATGGTTCAAATGGCTCTGAGCACTATGGGACTCAACTGCTGAGGTCATTAGTCCCCTAGAACTTAGAACTAGTTAAACCTAACTAACTTAAGGACATCACAAACATCCATGCCCGAGGCAGGATTCGAACCTGCGACCGTAGCGGTCCTGCGGTTCCAGACTGCAGCGCCTTTAACCGCACGGCCACTTCGGCCGGCTAGGTATTCATTTCATTATAATTTCATGCTAGAGTATATTATAAGTTCAAATATGGACGTTTCCGGAGGAAAATAAACGTATCTCAAAGAATAAGGTAATAATCATGAAAAAACTCTCGCTTGGTCTTTTCACACACGATGTCTTGCAAACAAACGACGCAGGTGAATAGCTAGATTCCGTCTTCCTAGATTTTCGAAAGGCGCTCCACCTTGTACCACTTTGTTAACTACTAAACAAGATCGGGCATACGTAATATCTTCTTAAATACGTGGTGTTTCGAATATACATAAGCGCCTCACCAGACAGCATGAGCAACTCTACAAGTTTGTTCGCTGACGATGCTGTTTTTTATATTTCTTACAGGAGAAGTATCATCATTCTGTTATCGTAAGGCAATGGATAAGGTATTGGAGAATATTTCCATTTATTGTAGTTAATGACAGGTCACTTTAAATGTGGATTAAAATGATGTAATGTCTATAACAAAGAGAGCGAACTAGAACGTATCCGCCTGCAAAGATCGTGTTGATCTCAAGTTTAGTACCGAAACTCAAGAGTTCAAGCATTTAGGGCTAATACTAAGATGTCAGGAAGTATTTCTGAACGTATTTTTCTGACGTGTAGCGTTGAACGGAACTGAGACCTGGACAATAAAGGGTTCAGTCTAGAAGAGAATAAAGGCTTTTGATATGTAATGCTACAGAAGAATGCTGAACGCTTGGTGGCTACATCAAATAACTAATAAGCATGTACTGAATCGAACACCGGAAGAAATAAATTTGTGCGCATCTTCACTAAAAGAAGGGATCGGGTGATATTATTTATCCTGAGGCACTCAGCAATCATCAGTTTGGAAATGGAGGGAACTGTAAGGATAAAAACTGTGGAGGGAGACCAAGGCTCTGATACAGTAAGCAGTACCAAATGGATGTAAGTTGCGTTAGTTATACAGAGATGTAGAGACTTGCGCGTGACAGACCAGTGTGGAGAGATTCATCAAAGCAGTCTCAGGACTGAAAACAGCAGCAGTAACAACAACAACAACAACAACAAAGACGACAACGACGACGACGACGACGACGACGACGACGACAACTACGACGACAAGAACAACAACGCCGTCGATGAAGACGACAACGACAACAACAGAACTAAGAAGCAAAGGAAATGAGACGACTGGGCATTCCTAAAATCAGTATTAGGGAAGTGGAGAGGAAGACTAGATTTGTCCTGGAGAAGTGTAATGCCTCTTCCAACGTAGACCCCTGTATGACCAGTTCTAGAGGTTGTTCGAGTTTGGAGTCCTTGTGAAGTAGGCGTGACAAAAGATATCCAACAAACTCAGAGACGTTGTGTTACGATCGTAATATGTCGATATAGTCGATACGAAAGAGTGAAGCCAAATTGCTACAGTACCTAATTTGGAAGAAAAACTACATAGTTCTCATTAAACACTGTTGGGATATGCATTAGAAGAAGACTGTGGGAGCACTGTGCTGCCACCATCGTATGTATCGCTTGGAGATCGTGGGAAGAAGACAGGAGACGTTTGGAGACGCACAGCGGCATATATTGGAAACGAAAATCGATAATTCCGCTACTAAGTTCAACCCCCACGCATTGCACAGTTCTTTGCGAAATATATGCGTTGTTGCAGATATAGAAATGGTGTAACTATCCTACATAAATCTCTTGCAAGGATAGTCAGAACGGCAGGATAAGTAGTAACCTGTCCTTCACCGTGAAGTGGGGCCGTGTGTGGAAGTGAAAGCTACTGTGTACTAAGCAGGATGAATCACCTAAAACTTGCATCGCAAATATTTCGATAATAGAAGGCGCTATTCAAATGGTTCAAACAGCTGTGAGCACTAAGGGACTTAACATCTGAGATCATCAGTCCCCTAGAACTTGGAACTACTTAAACCTAACTAACCTAAGGACATCACACACTTCCACGCTCGAGGCAGGATTCAAACCTGCGACCGTAGCAGTCGCGCGGTTCCGGACTGAAGTGCCTAGAACGGCTCGGCCACCGCGGCCGGCAGAAGGCGCCATTGATATGCGGATTGGAATGATATTCAGGTGCTCACCTATGCAACCCATACATAGAGCGTTCTTAGTTTGAAATTTCTATTTATTTTAAAAAGACAGCTATTTCAATGGAACTACGCCTACCGACATAATCCAAAGAGACCAAATTAGAACGTCAGTGGTGCTTGTTGCAGGAGTCTAGCGTAAGTTGATATCGTAGTCTAAACATTTTGAGCATTGCCAGTTGTTCGTTCCATGTTGTAGCACAAACGCAGCGCGGAGTGGCCGTGCGGTTTGGGGCTCTATGTCGCGGACTGCGCGGTCCCTTCCGCCGGAGGTTCGAGTCCTCCCTCGGGCATGGGTGTCTGTTTTGTTCTTAGCGTAAGTTCGTTTAAGTAGTGTGTAAGTCTAAAGACCGATATCTTCAGCAGTTTGGTCCCTTAGGAATTCACACACATTTGAACATTTTAGTAGCACAAACGAATGTGAATTTAACATGGGTACGTATGTGCAGCCCTCGACAGAAGTTAATGTCACCGGAGATGACGTGTTGTTAAATGGGACGTTGTCTAGGATAAACGAAAGCAATACCACTGTGGGGTCTGATACGTAAAGAACCAATGTACCCTCAAAATCTGTACTGCAAATGATAACCACCAGGGTCAATACAAGCTTGCAGTCTGCCCTGCAACGAGTGCGGCACACATTCTAGCAGAGGAAACTGCTGTGCAGGCAGCAGTAATAGGCTGCTTCATATCATCACTGATAGTTTCAAGAGCTTGACGTCTATTGGGTTACCTTTCCGCGTACACGGTACGCGAAAGAACAGCAAACTTCCTACATTCACGATAAACCACGAGTATGCCCGCTTTTTTTTGCATTAGGAAATATTCTTCGAAGAACATCCTACTACGACCATTATCGCACAGTAAGTGACAGGATCGTTGCAAAACAATCGCAGTTTACAGACAATACAATTTAGACAAACATAACATCGTCGCCTAGTGTCTAACTGATAAGATGGAACAAACAACTGTCGATGTTTACAATGTTCAAAATACGATAACTCGCAAAGTACCTGCACTAGCTTTCTGCAAAAAACGCTATTGTTAGTCTCATTTACGCTAGTTTATGATTTTTCTCTCAACAGGCATCATCCCATTTAAAAATTTGTAACTGACTTTCGTCAACGTCCTAAGATCTGTGTACTGGCTATAAGTACGCATCCTTGCCTAAAGTTTAGTTCTGTGGGAACTGCCTACCGATAGAGCCTTCCATGTCCGAAATACAGGCGGTGCAGGTGTTACGTGACTCACCATGTACACTACTGGCCATTAAAATTGCTACACCAAGAAGAAATGCACATGATAAACGGGTATTCATTGGATAAATATATTATACTAGAACTGGCATGTGATTACATTTACACGCAATTTTAGTGCATGGATCCTGAGACATCAATACCGAGAACAACTGCCTCTGGCCGTAATAACGGCTTTGATACGCCTGGGCATTGAGTCAAACAGAGCTTGGGTGGCGTGTACAGGTACAGCTGCACATGCAGCTTCAACACGATACCACAGTTCATCATGAGTAGTGACTGGCGGTATTGGGACGAACCAGTTGCTCGGCCACCATTGACCAGAGGTTTTCAATTGGTGAGAGATCTGGAGAATATGCTGGCCAGGACAGCAGTCGAACATTTTCTGTATCCAGAAAGGTCCGTACAGGACCTGCATCATGCGGCCGTCTATTATCCTGCTGAAATGTAGGGTTTCGCAGGGATCGAATGAAGGGTAGAGCCATGGGTCGTAACGCATCTGAAATGTAGCGTCCACTGTTCATAGTGCCATCAATGCGAACAAGAGGTGACCGAGACGTGTAACCAATGGCACCCCATACCATCAAGCCGGGTGATACGCCAGTATGGCGATGACGAATAGACGTTTCCAATGTGCGTTCACCGCGATTTCGCAAACACGGATGCGACTATCATGATGCTGTAAACAGAAACTAGATTCATCCCAAAAAGTGACGTTTTGACATTCGTGCTCCCAGGTTCGTCGTTGAGTACACCATCGCAGCCGCTCCTATCTGTGATTCTGCGTCAAGGGTAACCGCAGCCATGGTCTCCGAGCTGATAGTCCATGCTGCTGCAAACTTCGTCGAACTGTTCGTGGAGATGGTTGTTGTCTTGCAAACGTTCCCATTGATGACTCAGGGATCGAGACGTGGCTGCACGATCCGTTACAGACATGCGGATAAGATACATGTCATCTCGACTGCTAGTGATACGAGGCCGTTGGCGTTCCGTATTACCCTCCTGAACCCACCGATTCCATATTCTGCTAACAGTCATTGGATATCGACGAACGCGAGCAGCAATGTCGCGATACGATGAACCGCAATCGTGATAGGCTACAATCCGACCTTTATCAAAGTCGGAAAGGTGTTGGTACGCATTTCTCCGCCTTAAACGAGGTTGGTTGGTTGTTTGGGGAAGGTGACCAGACAGCGTGGTCATCGGTCTCATCGGATTAGGGAAGGATGGGGAAGGAAGTCGGCCGTGCCCTTTCAGAGGAAACATCCCGGCATTTGCCTGGAGTGATTTAGGGAAATCACGGAAAACCTAAATCAGGATGGCCGGACGCGGGATTGAACCGTCGTCCTCCCGAATCCGAGTCCAGTGTCTAATCACTGCGGCACCTCGCTCGGTCCCTTAAACGAGGCATCAGAACAACGTTTCGCCAGGCAACGCCGGTCAAATGATGTTTTTGTACGAGAAATCGGTTGGAAACTGTCCTCATGTCAGCACGTTGTAGGTGTCGCTACCGGCGGCAACCTTGTGTGAATGCTCTGAAAAGCTAATCATTTGCATATCACAGCATCTTCTTCCTGTCGGTTAAATTTCGCGTCTGTAGCACGTCATCTTCGTGGTGTAGCAATTTTAATGGCCAGTAATGTACTATGCAGTTTTGGTTTTGCAGCAAGCATTGCCTAATGACCCTACGAGGAAACCAAACATTTGACCCAGTGAGCCACTTGCTTTCCATTAGATTATCTCATGGTAGCTCGATCGGAGCCCGCGTAATATTCCCCAAACGACTGACGGCGTCCCTCCGCATTGGTAAGAGGCGCGAGAATAACAAAAATCCTTATCGTGTTTTTAGAACGAAATAGACTTCATCTGGTGGCGCGAGGCGGCGATAAACGTGTTTGCAGACGGTGACAGGCCCACCGGGCAGCGAGGGTCACCGGCGGAGCGTTCTGGGAGGGCCGGCCGGGTCTTGTTTGTGGGCGTCCGTCCGGTCGCGGCTCATAACTCACGGCGGGTGTCGGACGCCGGGGGCGGCGCCTTATATGGCGGCCGAGGCAGCGCAGGCAGGGCCGGGCGCCGCCAGACACAGACGCACGCGCCGACTCGCCGCCGGCAGATAACCTGGCGCCACGGGCGCAGCCGCAGCCGCGGGCAGAGCCGCCAAGCTGATAGCGTCGCTGCCGCCGCTCCGTGCCTTGTTCTGCTTGCCGACGGCAGTCACTCACTTGATGAACGTTCACCGAGCATCGATTTTCAAATGAACCAGGCACGTCGCCGGCCGTGGTGGCGGTTTTAGGCGCTACAGTCTGGAACCGCGCGACCGCTACGGTCGCAGGTTCGAATCCTGCCTCGGGCATGGATGTCTGTGATGTCCTTAGGTTAGTTAGGTTTAAGTAGTTCTAAGTTCTAGGGGACTGATGACCTTAGAAATTAAGTCCCATAGTGCACACAGCCATTTGAACCAGAAGGTAAAGAACCACCAACTGTTAGGCATTTACACCGCATGCTAAAAAAAAGTGAAGCACCCAGAACGGGTGGAGGGAAGAAAATGAAATATCACTGAGTCAGTCGGTACTTGAATAAAGAAAACTGAAACCAACAGCTGTAACCGTGGTTTATCCAACACATGACACTAGTTTCGACGTGAGATAGCATCATCCTCCTCAAGCATAATCTATCGTCAACTTACGAACTACAATGACAAAGATCAACGGAGTATTCAAATGGAAACAGTACGATACGCCCGCTAGACCCGCTGGGCAGAACAGGTAATAGGATTGTGGAAAGGGCCAAGGGTTGAGGTCAGTTTCTGCTTCTAATTCACATTAGACATAAACATAGCCAAAGCCTTGCAGACAAACAAAAATTACGCGAAGCGAAATGTAGTGTGAGGAGGGCTCTGCGAGAGGCGTTCAATGAATTCGAAAGTAAAGTTCTATGTACTGACTTGGCAGAAAATCCTAAGAAATTTTGGTCTTATGTCAAAACAGAAGGTGGATCAAAAAAAATGTCCAGACACTCTGTGACCAAAATGGTACTGAAACAGAGGATGACAGACTAAAGGCCGAAATACTAAATGTCTTTTTCCAAAGCTGTTTCACAGAGGAAGACTGCACTGTAGTTCTTTCTCTAGATTGTCACACAGATGACAAAATGGTAGATATCGAAATAGATGACGGAGAGATAGGATAGAAAAACAATTAAAATCGCTCCAAAGAGGAAAGGCCGCTGGACGTGATGGGATACCATTTCGATTGATACCAATTCGATTTTACACAGAGTACGCGAAGGAACTTGCCCCCCTTCTAGCAGCGGTGTACCGTAGGTCTCTAGAAGAGCGTAGCGTTCCAAAGGATTGGAAAAGGCCACAGGTCATCCCCGTATTCAAGAAGGGACGTCGAACAGATGTGCAGAACTATAGACCTATATTTCTAACGTCGATCAGTTGTAGAATTTTGGAACACGTATTATGTTCGACTATAATGACTTTTCTGGAAACTAGAAATCTACTCTGTAGGAATCAGCATCGGTTTCGAAAAAGACGATAGTGTGAAACCCAGCTCGCGCTATTCGTCCACGAGACTCAGAGGGCCATAGATGGGTTCCCAGGTAGATGCCGTGTTTCTTGACTTCCGCAAGGCGTTCGATACAGTTCCCCACAGTCGTTTAATGAACAAAGTAAGGGCATATGGACTATCAGACCAATTGTGTGATTGGATTGAAGGGTTCCTACATAACAGAACGCAGCTTGTTGTTCTTAATGGAGAGAAGTCTTCCGAAGTAAGAGTGATTTCAGGTGTGCCGCAGGGGAGTGTCGTAGGACCGTTGCTTTTCACAATATACATAAATGACCTTGTGGATGACATCGGAAGTTCACTGAGGCTTTTTGCGGATGCTGCGGTGGTATATCGAGAGGTTGTAACAATGGAACATTGTACTGAAATGCAGGAGGATCTGCAGCGAATAGACGCATCGTGCAGGGAATGGCAATTGAATCTCAATGTAGACAAGTGTAATGTGCTGCGAATACAAAGAAAGAAAGATCCCTTATCATTTAACTACAATATAGTAGGTCAGCAACTGGAAGCAGTAGGTTACAGTACGCTTGTTGGCCCACTGCTTGAATACTGCTCAGCAGTGTGGGATCCGTACCAGAGAGGGTTGATAGAATAGATAGAGAAGATGCAACGGAGAGCAGCGCGCTTCGTTACAGGATCGTTTAGTAATCGCGAAAGCGTTACGGAGATGATAGATAAACTCCAGTGGAAGACTCTGCAGGAGAGACGCTCAGTAGCTCGGTACGGGCTTTTGTTAAAGTTTCGAGAACATACTTTCACCGAGTAGTCAAGCAGAATATTGCTCCCTCCTACGTATATCTCGCGAAGAGACCATGAGGATGAAATCAGAGAGATTAGAGCCCACACAGAAGCATACCGACAATCCTTCTTTCCACGAACAATACGAGACTGGAATAGAATGGAGAACCGATAGAGGTACTCAAGGTACCCTCCGCCACACACCGTCAGGTTGCTTGCGGAGTATGGATGTAGATGTAAAGTTATTGTAATTTAATAACCTTTACAACCAAAGCGGCACATAACCGAATCATTACTGAATGCAACTCTTTCACGGCTGAAGGCCTCCCACAAGAAATCTTATCAAATCAACAAGATAAAATCGAATTAAGATAGCAATAAAACAATTCAGAAAACAACGTACGCAGAGTGCAATACAAATGGCTGAGGGCCACAATTAAATTCAAAAATTTTAGAAACTTTTAAAGACAGAAGGCCAGCATGTTTAAACACAAGAAATCTTAAAAAATCAACAAATCCAATTAAGATAGCAATAAAATTATTTAAAGAAGCAACATATGCAAGGTGCAATACCAATAGCTGAGGGCCATAACTATATTCCAAAACATCAAAATATATCACCATAATCTTTAAAGGCAGAAGGCCACAGTGTTTAAGCCTGAAAAATAAATTTAAAGCAAAATTTTAAGAAAACAAAACAAATTGCCATAAGCCTAAAATTTAAAATAGCTGACAATGGATAATTAAACACCGGTGGCACTCAGAAAGCCTCCAGGGAGGTCGGTCTGCCCTCGTTCACATACGCGAGACAGGTGGTGAGCCCAACTATACTTGATCCGTCGGAACCCAACCAGGGGACAGCCACGGACCGACCGACACAACGACTTGCTTCCCATCAATCAGTACATGAGAACTCAAACCGGCGATGTTACATACGTGATAATCCACAATGGAGTACGTATTACCTGTCAAAATTACACACCATGTTGGACAGCGACAACAGGTGAGGAAAGAACGCTGCCTGAATTTGCGTCAGTGCCCAGGGCAGGTGACCACAACAGTAACGGCCACAAGACAGAAAATTCCACTGGTGCACTCAAATCGTAGTCGACCAAAATAGTTAATTGTAGCGCATGGTAGCTAAATCTCAGGAGTAGAACCACTCGGAGTTGCTCACAGGAAAACCTCCCCAACAGCAAACCACCGAAGCGAACCACCACGACATGAATATACGTGGCTTGGGTAGTTGAAACCACTACTCAACTTTGACGTCCTGGGTCGGCGAACCACGAAGCTCGTAGCGATCGGACAGCTCCACATGCGCTCCGACACTGCGCAGGGGCTGCCAGCAGTCCCAGCCTACTGCACCGCGCGGAGATAACTTCCCTCGTCCGCAACAACCGACCGACTCCTCCAGACCCCCTTGCCGGAAACTATATGCACCAAACCAAAGATGGTACATGGCGCAAATATCGATACACATCACTCCTGCCACACGTAGAAGGAAGAAGAACCACAACGTAACCGCGACAAGGGCGGGAAACCAAACACAGACAGACAGCGAAGTTCACGAAAAGGCATAGCTGGGAGAGAGCACGGCTCACGGTACAAATTATTAAGCATGTTACGCCAGCATGTGCAACCAACAAAATCTAGTGCAGTGGACCCAAATCAATTGGATTCCATAATGCCCACCAACAAGCCTCCCAGTGGTCAGATCGTGCACTGCTTCCATTCGAAGACTCCGTTGATCTTTGTCATTGTTGTTCGTACGTTGATGGCAGATTACGCTTGGGGCCTGAAGACGACGCTTTTTAGATTCAGAACTGGTAGCATGTTTGTGAATAAACTACGTTCGAATTACAATACAGCTGTTGGTCTCAATTTTCATTATTCAAGTATTTTTGTTCCTTCTGCTACCCCGTTGTCCCCGATAGATTACCAGAGGTTCGAAGGTATCTGATGTAATTTGTGTGAGAGCTAAATCGAATCGAACTCACAGAGGAATTGGGAGTGCGATTCCACTTAGTAGTTTGACGTTGCGCCCCCACTGGACTAGATGCATAGACTGATTCGGACGGGAAGGGCGTCATTAAGCAGTTGTATCCTCTATTGGGACTAGCTGGCCCACAACTGTGATAACTGCTCCTTGATATCCGCACACCGTTCGAGCTTGTTCCACACATATTGTATCAGGGACAGATCTGCTGGCCATGGGAGTACCTCAGCACTATGCAGTCATCTTGGGTATTAACAAACCGCTTCAGCTGTATTTAGTACGGCCCCTCTCGTCGGAGGTTCGAGTCCTCCCTCGGGCATGGGTGTGTGTGCTGTTCTTAGCATAAGTTAGTTTAAGTAGTGTGTAAGTCTAGGAACCGATCACCTCAGCAGTTTGGTCCCTTAGAAATTCACACACATTTGAACATCGTTGACTCACTACCGGTTTCGTGGCTCTAAATGCCACATCTTCAGGTGAACATTGCTTCCCCCCCTTGTTCCGATACCGTACAGATCGGGGAAGCGATGTTCATCTGAAGATGTGGCTCGTAGTGCCACGAAGCCGGCACTGATCCAGAATGAAGGACTAAATATGGCTGAAGCGGTTTATTAACCCTTTGCCTTACGATCGTGAGCCGTAAGTGGTTGCAAGGTACGGATGAGCCTTACGATTCCCGGCGCTTACACACGCTGAGGCTGCAGTGCACTACGCCTGGTGGCGTCCGAAGTCGTGCAGACGCCCTCGGGATTTGTAAGTACGTGTGTGAGATACCAATAACGTGACATTTCTACAGGTATCATAAATAATGACGGTTAGTTGCCCATTGGAAGCGAAACATTCATTGTCTAAAACCCAACGATATATTCTCAAACGTTTTATTTCCCTTTATAAGCAACATACATTGATCAAATACATCTTAATAATAATATTCACAACAATGCAATGATCTAAGACTGTATAATATTTTGTTCAAAACATTCTGGGACCTGTTACGTTAGTACGTTGGCAAACATATTTTCAAACGCAACGTCTTCACAACGACATCTACACGAATTTAATAGTCTTCGATTGTATGATATCGTTCGAAACAATCTGTCACATGTAATGCAACCATGCACTTTCTGCATTCCCACGTTGTTTCGCTGCGTCGTTTATGCTTTCTGCACACTACACAAGCTCTCGCAAGATTTAATTTTGTTGGTGTTGGATCAATATGTTTGGGAAAATGTTACAATGTTGCGCGTGCAGTCTTTGTGGTATACCGCTTGATGCTAATCATCCCTTCCGATTGTTGTTGTTGTTGTGGTCTTCAGTCCTGAGATTGGTTTGATGCAGCTCTCCATGCTACTCTATCCTGTGCAAGCTTCTTCATCTCCCAGTACCTACTGCAACCTACATCCTTCTGAATCTGCTTAGTGTATTCATCTCTTGGTCTCCCTCTACAATTTTTACCCTCCACGCTGCCCTCCAATACTAAATTGGTGATCCCTTGATGCCTCAGAACATGTCCTACCAACCGATCCCTTCTTCTGGTCAAGTTGTGCCACAAACTTCTCTTCTCCCCAATCCTATTCAATACTTCCTCATTAGTTATGTGATCTACCCATCTAATCTTCAGCATTCTTCTGTAGCACCACATTTCGAAAGCTTCTATTCTCTTCTTGTCTAAACTATTTATCGTCCATGTTTCACTTCCATACATGGCTACACTCCATACAAATACTTTCAGAAAAGACTTCCTGACACTTAAATCTATACTCGATAATAACAAATTTCTCTTCTTCAGAAACTCTTTCCTTGCCATTGCCAGTCTGCATTTTATATCTTCTCTACTTCGACCATCATCAGTTATTTTGCTCCCCAAATAGCAAAACTCCTTTACTAATTTAAGTGTCTCATTTCCTAATCTAATTCTCCCAGCATCACCCGACTTAATTCGACTACATTCCATTATCCTCGTTTTGCTTTTGTTGATGTTCATCTTATATACTCCTCCCAAGACACTGTCCATTCCATTCAACTGCTCTTCCAAGTCCTTTGCTGTCTCTGACAGAATTACAATGTCATCCGCGAACCTCAAAGTTTTTATTTCTTCTCCATGGATTTTAATAGCTACTCCGAATTTTTTCTTGTTTCCTTTACTGCTTGCTCAATATACAGATTGAATAACATCGGGGAGAGGCTACAACACTGTCTTACTCCCTTCCCAACCACCGCTTCCCTTTCATGTCCCTCGACTCTTATAACTGCCATCTGGTTTCTGTACAAATTGTAAATAGCCTTTCGCTCCCTGTATTTTACCCCTGCCACCTTTAGAATTTGAAAGAGAGTATTCCAGTCAACATTATCAAAAGCTTTCTCTAAGTCTACAAATGCTAGAAACGTAGGTTTGCCTGTCCTTAATCTTTCTTCTAAGATAAGTCGTACGGACAGTATTGCCTCACGTGTTCCAGTATTTCTACGGAATCCAAATTGATCTTCCCCGAGGTCGGCTTCTACTAGTTTTTCCATTCGTCTATAAAGAATTCGTGTTAGTATTTTGCAGCTGTTGCTTATTAAACTGATTGTTCGGTAATTTTCACATCTGTCAACACCTGCTTTCTTTGGGATTGGAATTATTATATTCTTCTTGAAGTCTGAGGGTATTTCGCCTGTTTCATACATCCAGATGGTAGAGTTTTGTCAGGACTGAATCTCCCAAGGCCGTCAGTAGTTCCAATGGAATGTTGTCTACTCCAGGGGCCTTGTTTCGATTCAGGTCTTTCAGTGCTCTGTCAAACTCTTCACGCAGTATCGTATCTCCCATTTCATCTTCATCTACATCCTCTTCCATTTCCATAATATTGTCCTCAAGTACACCGCCCTTGTATAGACCCTCTATATACTCCTTCCACCTTTCTGCTTTCCCTTCTTTGCTTAGAACTGGGTTTCCATCTGAGCTCTTGATGTTCATACAAGTGGTTCTCCTATCTCCAAAGGTCTCTTTAATTTTCCTGTAGGCAGTATCTATCTGACCCCTAGTGAGATAAGCCTCTACATCCTTACATTTGTCCTCTAGCCATCCCTGCTTAGCCATTTTGCACTTCCTGTCGATCTCATTTTTGAGACGTTTGTATTCCTTTTTGCCTGCTTCATTTACTGCATTTTTATATTTTCTCCTTTCATCAATTAAATTCAATATTTCTTCTGTTACCCAAGGATTTCTACTAGCCCTCGTCTTTTTACCTACTTGATCCTCTGCTGCCTTCACTACTTCATCCCTCAGCGCTAACCATTCGTCTTCTACTGTATTTCGTTCCCCCATTCCTGTCAATTGTTCCCTTATGCTCTCCCTGAAACTCTCTAAAACCTCTGGTTCAGTTAGTTTATCCAGGTCCCATCTCCTTAAATTCCCACCTTTCTGCAATTTCTTCAGTTTTAATCTACAGTTCATAACCAATAGATTGTGGTCAGAGTCCACATCTGCCCCTGGAAATGTCCTACAATTTAAAACCTGGTTCCTAAATCTCTGCCTTACCATTATATAATCTATCTGATACCTTTTAGTGTCTCCAGGATTCTTCCATGTATACAACCGTCTTTAATGATTCTTGAACCTAGTTTTAGCTATGATTAAGTTGTGCTCTGTGCAAAATTCTACCAGACGGCTTCCTCTTTCATTTCTTAGCCCCAAGCCATATTCACCTACTATGTTTCCTTCTCTCCCTTTTCCTACTGTCGAATTCCAGTCTCCCATGACTATTAAATTTTCGTCTCCCTTCACTACCTGGATAATTTCTTTTATTTCATCATACATTTCTTCAATTTCTTCGTCATCTGCAGAGTTAGTTGGCATATAAACTTGTACTACTGTAGTAGGTGTGGGCTTCGTATCTATCTTGGCCACAATAATGCGTTCACTACGCTGTTTGTAGTAGCTTACCCGCATTCCTATTTTCCTATTCATTATTAAACCTACTCCTGCATTACCCCTATTTGATTTTGTGTTTATAACCCTGTAGTCACCTGACCAGAAGGCTTGTTCCTCCTGCCACCGAACTTCACTAATTCCCACTATATCTAACTTTAACCTATCCATTTCCCTTTTTAAATTTTCTAACCTACCTCCCCGATTAAGGGATCTGACATTCCACGCTCCGATCCGTAGAACGCCAGTTTTCTTTCTCCTGATAACGACATCCTCTTGAGTGTCCCCGCCCGGAGATCCGAATGGGGGACTATTTTACCTCCGGAATATTTTACCCAAGAGGGCGCCATCATCATTTAATCACACATTAAAGCTGTATGCCCTCGTGAAAAATTACGGCCGTAGTTTCCCCTTGCTTTCAGCCGTTCGCAATACCAGCACAGCAAGGCCGTTTTGGTTATTGTTACAAGGCCAGATCAGTCAATCATCCAGACTGTTGCCCTTGCAACTACTGAAAAGGCTGCTGCCCCTCTTCAGGAACCACACGTTTGTCTGGCCTCTCAACAGATACCCCTCCGTTGAGGTTGTACCTACGGTACGGCTATCTGTATCGCTGAGGCACGCATGCCTCCCCACCAACGGCAAGGTCCATGGTTCATGGGGGGAAGCCCTTCAGATTATATTCCGGTAAAGGTGTAGTTTTAAACAATGACTCTGCAATGTGAATCCTATATTCTGAGTAGCTCTGTCGTTTGCCACAAAGTATTTTGTAATAAAAAATGTACGTGTTAAATAAAGCAACATCAAATAGGTAAAAGAATATCTTGCGGTATCCTTTCATACATTTTCTCATAACAGGGAAGCATGCGAGCATCTGATCTTGGCGATCAATTCCATTCATGTCTCTATTGTATTCGACGACACTTATCGGTTTCCACGACGCATTGAGGAGAGGTGTGTCTATGGCAATCATTTCTACTGTTGAATTTTTTGTGGAAAGCATCTAAACGTCTCGTTTATGTTTCCATTTTAGTGCCAATATTCCATTACAACTCCTCACCGTATTTTCTCCCTTCTTTAATTTTGCCTTCAGGAAGTCCATGGGTATATTTTTTCTGTTTGAGCGCACTGTTCCTACCACATTAGTTTTATTGGTGAGGAGAGTTTTGAAAAGTTTCGGTGAAGAAAACCAGTTATCTAAATAAAGAGTATGCCATTTGTGTAATATCGACTGTGATAGTTCTAGAACTACACTTTCAGAGGCACAACCACTAGCATCACATTTGTCACTACCCGTGTACATCTTAAAATCATAGCAGTATCCTGAACCTGACTCACACAGTTTATACATATTAATACCAAACCTCGCTCTTTTTGATGGGTTAAATTGTTTGTAGGATAAGCGCACCTTAAATTTCATTAATGATTCATCAATGGCAATATTCTCTTGCACTGTGTACACTTCGTTAAATTTTTCATTGAACATATCTGTGAGTTTCGCGGGAGGCGTGCCAGAGTAAATCCCTGCAGTTGCGCTATCCTCTGTGTCCTCGGCGGCTCAGATTGATAGAGCGTCTGCCATGCAAGCAGGAGATCCCGGGTACGAGTCCCGGTCGGGGCACACATTTTCATCTGTCCCCGTTGTAACGCCTGTAAGCAGCTAAGGGTGTTCATTTCATTGTAATTTCATTCTAAGGAGCTGCTTGGTCTAAGATACCATCATAGTAAATAACATATCTGTGACTGGCCTTAGTTTGTAGAGCTTATCTGTGTTGGTGGCTAAACTGTTATTCGCTAGATGCAGAAATCTACTTATGTGCAGAAATCTCCTGAATGGCATCGTCTTCCTAAATATTGGCGTTTCTATAACGGCCCTCCTAGACCAATACATCTGAATCGACGGTTTCCTTACTTCAGCCATGATTATACATAACGCAATGTATATTATTATTTCATTGCAGCCGGTAGGAGACCACTTTTGGTCTATTTTTCGTCTCTTCTGTTCTTTGTTGAGTACGTCTTGTGCAAACCTATTCGTCTCAGTTACGATGTTTTCCCAAAATGTAGTATTAAATATTACACAGAAAACGTCTAATTCTCTTATGCTTATACTCACCGCTTCCTTTATTCCGGGAATTTCCCTATACGTCTAGATTGTTGGTTCATTGTCTTCCTGCTGCCACATCCACGACTGATTGTTGCTGTTAGGTTTGCTCTTCTTCGTCAGTATCACCTTCAGTCACCAGCCGCTTACACCGTTTTCGTACAGGCCGTAAAACGTCGCTATCACTCTTACTGCCGCTGCCAAAATATCCTGCAAAATCATTGTTGGCTATGCCACCACATGTCTCCCTTTCCTCGTGAACACTTTTGCTACACGTCGGGAACATTGTGAAAGTATTTTTGTAATGTCGGCAGGTCAGAATGCGGCGAATAACACTTCCTGTATGCCGAGTGTACTCGATCAGATCCGCAACGTGTCAGAGACGTTCTGTTTACATTTGGCGCGGCTGACCGACGACGTCTCTCACACGACATGCGCTTGTTCGGCGCGGTAAACGTACCACGCCTCTGATACGTCTAGCTGACGTTTGGCCAGGTCGGCACGCTACGTCTCTCACACGGCATTGTAAGCTAAGGGGTTAATACCCAAGACGACACTCACAACTGTGGCTGGCCTATCTACAACGTTTTCTACATTAGGCCGTCAGTTCATAAAGACGCGTGCCAAGTATGGACGCTGTCCTGCACAATATGCGACATCTCCCTATGCTCCACATTGACCACTCAACAGCTGACGCTGTTCACGCATCTTATATATCCTAGCAAGCCCAGACATTATCCCGACCGACACTAATGCACTCTGGTGGCCGTTTCACAGAGCACTGCAGCTGTAGTCATTTACATACCCGCCGATGGTGTGTACTTGTCTGAAGTTACGTTGACATCCGACCATGTTGTCTGCGTGGTTCACTTTTGTTGTCAGGAAGCGTAAACCTTCATCCTTACAGGTCTATCTGGTAAGCATGGAACAGGAAGTCGGCCGTGGCCGTATCGTATGAAACACCCCGGCATTTGCCTGAAGTATTTTACAGACAACCCGGAAAATCTTAATCATGATGGCCGAATGGAAGTTGAGCATCCATTCTCCCAAACGGTTCAAATAGCTTTGAGCACTATGGGACTTAACATCTGAGGTCATAAGACCCCTAGATCTTAGAACTACTTAAACCTAACTAACCTAAGGACATCACACACATCCATGCCCGAGGCAGGATTCGAACCTGCGACCGTAGTGGTCGCGCGGTTCCAGACTGAAGCGCCTAGAACCGCTCGGCCACTCCGGCCGGCCTCCCAAATACAAGGGAAGTCTGTTTTTAAATAGCCCAGCCCCGTTCTTTTTATCCTTGTTGTAATAAGATGTTTCGTTTATACTAGTTGAAGTCTCTTTCATTCCAAAAACACCATAAAGTTTTATTTTTTCTCGCGCCTCCTACCAGGAGAGAGGGACCTGTCAGCACTGTGGGTAATGTTACGCGGCGTCCGCTGGCGCTGCGATGAGCCTTCTATAGGAATCCATTTGGTCCACTGCGTCCGAAGACTGGTCTTGTTGAGAAATCACCTCTTTCAATAGCTATCGAAATCGCTTGTGACGTCCACTGTCTGTCGCAATATTCGCAAAAAAGGTCAGGGTGTGTCTAAAGTTCGATGAATGGTCATTAGCACCAACACACTCCTGACATCGCAATACAGTTCATCGAAAGTGTGTTGTGAAATGACATTATTTACTTGTCTTACATCCTAACCAAACCTCTCGGTCCTGATCGCAGAGGTAAGTCTTTGCTTTTTCATTTTCTTTAGGATAAGCATTGTACAACCTTTCTTCTAGCAAAGGTTGTTGTTTTGAGATTTTTATTTATTCTTTGTTGATAAGTTCATAAGGTTTTTTTCCGTGTTCACGATTACAATTGATTGCGCCGCAATTTTCAAGATTTTTTTTTGTAGTACATAGCAGGTCGATAAATGTAATTGCTTAAAATCCTCGATTCTTTTGACAGATCTCTACGAGAAGCCTGATTACTTTTTTCTATAATTATTCTTTTGGTCATTTCTGTAATGTGAAAGCAGTATTCGAATTTTGTGATTTTAAACCTCAAACCCCCTCCCTCTTCCCCTCCGAAAAATATGCGTAGCTAAGAATTGAGATACGAGTATGAACGAGCAGTATGCAACTAAAAGGTACTGTTACGCACTGATGATAGGACGCCAGGGTCGTTGGCTATCAGTTGTCATCATCAACAACAACGTCATCATCATCAGTCATTTCAGATCCACCGTCTTACGATCTTCAGCAGTAGACGCATACATAGGGGCAGAAATCCATTCCAGTACGATTATGCCATAGGTGGTAAATCATTGGAAGCGGTAACGACCGTAAAATACATAGGAGTTACTATCCGGAGCGATCTGAAGTGGAATGATCACATAAAACAAATAGTGGGAAAAGCAGGCGCCAGGTTGAGATTCATAGGAAGAATTCTAAGAAAATGTGACTCATCGACGAAAGAAGTAGCTTACAAAACGCTTGTTCGTCCGATTCTTGAGTATTGCTCATCAGTATGGGACCCTTACCAGGTTGGATTAATAGAAGAGATAGACATGATCCAGCGAAAAGCAGCGCGATTCGTCATGGGGACATTTAGTCAGCGCGAGAGCGTTACGGAGATGCTGAACAAGCTCCAGTGGCGGACACTTCAAGAAAGGCGTTACGCAATACGGAGAGGTTTATTATCGACATTACGAGAGAGCACATTCCGGGAAGAGATGGGCAACATATTACTACCGCCCACATATATCTCGCGTAATGATCACAACGAAAAGATCCGAGAAATTAGAGCAAATACGGAGACTTACAAGCAGTCGTTCTTCCCACGCACAATTCGTGAATGGAACAGGGAAGGGGGGATCAGATAGTGGTACAATAAGTACCCTCCACCACACACCGTAAGGTGGCTCGCGGAGTATAGATGTAGATGTAGATGTAGATGTAGTGATTTACTGACCTTCCATTTACCGGTCTCTCATTAGGTTGTAATCTTATTTCTTAGAGTCCATAAAAATACTTCCACGGTGCATTGACACGTTGCCTATCTTGGCTCCCCGTTTCACTCAGCAGCATTTCATTTTCAAAACATCATCCCCTCTTTTGTTTTATCTGACCCAGTTTTTTTCGTTTCTTCTAGTAATTCTCAACATGCAAGTCTCCATTTCTATTTACCAGTCATCAGGTTTTGACCGCGATGGCACCGTGGTAAGAGGATGGATTCGAATTCTAGATGACTGCAGTTCAAATCTCCGTCCACCCATCTTTATTTAAATTTTCCGCACTTTCGAAATAATTGTTTAAAGCAAGTGCCGGGATAGCCCCTGTAAAGAAAACGTAGAGGCCTGAGGCTTCTATGTACGGTGAAAGTTCGGCTGACCAAGCGAAACTGTTCCTTTTCACCAGCTGTACGACGAATCGTTCTTCTCCCTCCCCCCCCCCCCCCCCCCCGTCGCCCTCCTACCGCGATCTTGCACATTCCACAGCCGGCTATCTTCAGCCATGAGATCACACTTCATGAGCAACTTTCAACCGATTCCAGGCATCTGCCCGTCCACGTTCATAATAATTCTGAGTACATTAGCCACCCACCACCGTAGCCATTCAGCCAGCATCGCAGTATTGCATTATAGCTGATTGCTTTCACCTTTGAGAGTGTACTTCGGTCGTGACCAACGCAGCGGTATTTTCGGATCCCTAGAGCGCTCTTTCTTGTGTCACTGGTCCAGCTGTAATTTCATCCTACCAATCTCTGCAGGAAGGTGCATTGCGGTAATGCAGCAGTGCATACGTGGAATTGCAGTCGTCGTGTTGTGGTCATTATCAAACGGTGTGACGTTAAAATTTATCAACAGTTCTAATAAATTGTTACTTTACTGTTACACTGAAAGTCACTGCATTTTGTGTGTACCGCAACAGAAAGTTTAATTTTCTGCACGCACCATCTGTTAGCAATGCGGTATAATGCCAAAAGTCTTTCTTTGGGAACCCTTAGCACCTATCTATCCATAGAACATCGGTGTGATCAAGTTACCAGAAGTCAGCGATTCTCTGTTTAGGATTACCTTCAGAGACTTTTACGCCCTTCACAGTCTCGCAGTCTAATAGCCAAAGAGACCGCTTTGAATAAATACAGCGCCTTAGTTGAAAATAGTTTTTGTGCCTATCAACAACTTTTGATAGCATCACGAAACACATCATACAGTGCCTTCCGTAAAGAGAAAGAAGTTTTTCACTACAACTCACAAGAAACATGTACTTCAATTTTTTCAGATAATGTTTAACTTTCCCACAGTCACTTCCGTAATGGGGTAATCAGAAACTCACTGATAAAAACGTTGGCGTCTCCATTTGAAAAATATGAATAAGTGTGAATCGATTTGTAGATCTTACGACAGTACACTTATACATGTAGGACTGTTGCCCCACAATTCAGTTACTGTTATTTTTAAATATCCGAATCTACAGGATGTATCAAAATTAACAGCGAATGATTGATGAATGGGGTTCATGCATTATGGGGCACCGGCACATTTTTCTGCTGATGGAAGACGGCGTCTTGACGCATGGGCCAAGATGGACACTTTGAGCAGGGCCTGTATATTGTCCTCTAAAGGGCTTGTCCCCAAGTAACTTCTGCAAGGAGTTGTTCAGATATTAACATTAGAACAAAAACTTGCGCAAGTTTGATGCTGCAAGTAGCCTGGAAAAGTTAATTTCAGGAACTTGCTGCAAGTAATTCCAGAAGTATTCCCGCTAGAGACACGTCATGAGATCGGCAAGTCCATGTTTACAGGCTCTGCTAAAAATCAGAGCAGCCGCCATTGTTTTGCGTTATTACTATCGAAGAAAAATCGTGACGAAAATTTAAAAAAATATTAAGAGAGGAAGAAATGTTTGAGTGAAGAAATGGATACAGGGGCGTACATATTTGCCAAAAAAAAATACTATTGAATGATCTGAAATCAGACGAAATACGTTATGAGACTGTCGATGCAAATTTCGAAAATCTTTTGCCTATTGTACAATAAAATATTCCAAACCAGGATTCAAAAATGCTGCAAGCTGTAGCAACAAGAATAATGTATTAAATATTCTTCAACTTTTGGAAACAGCATTTTTGCTGCAGGCTAGATCACCAAGAGATCACCTTTTAATTACACTTCGCTTCTGGAAATATGATTTATTACAAAGGTATTACATTTATGTTTTCGCTAGGGTTAAAAATCAGCCCAAACTTAAAGATGTGTCTACTGCCCTTCTATTTTCCCTTCTAGTAAAACAAGGTAACTGGTTAATTTTGCCTCACTTCCTGGCTTGAGGATGGTCATGTATACATGTTTATGGATTCCCATGGTACATTTGTTTCGGTTCATCTGTCATTGTGCTATTGTGCTTTTCGACGCTGACATCGTGCTAGGGTTAAAAATCAGCCCAAACTTAAAGATGTGTCTACTGCCCTTCTATTTTCCCTTCTAGTAAAACAAGGTAAGTGGTTAATTTTGCCTCACTTCCTGGCTTGAGGATGGTCATGTATACATGTTTATGAGTTCCCATGGTACATTTGTTTCGGTTCATCTGTCATTGTGCTATTGTGCTTTTCGACGCTGACATCGTGCTAGGGTTAAAAATCAGCCCAAACTTAAAGATGTGTCTACTGCCCTTCTATTTTCCCTTCTAGTAAAACAAGGTAAGTGGTTAATTTTGCCTCACTTCCTGGCTTGAGGATGGTCATGTATACTTGTTTATGGGTTCCCATGGTACATTTGTTCCGGTTCATCTGTCATTGCGCTATTCTGCTTTTCGACGCTGACATCGTTGTACCAGTGTTGAACACATAAAATTTCTGCAAGTTTGAGAAAAACTTCCAGTAACTGGCAAGTTCAGCAAGTACATGCAGCAAGATGTGAAAAACTGTTTCTACCAACTTACAGAAGCTGCATCTGCGGATGTCGATTTGCCGAGGATGCTTCCACGTCAAAGAAGTTACAGAAGTAGAAAGTGAAGCGAACACCAGTCCCATTGCTACAGTTGAAAAACTACAGCAGCTAATTCTACAGTCAAGTCATTATTTAAGATATGATACAGCAGAGTTTGAAAGAATTCGCAACTGATTACAGGGACACATACAGTGTTGCATCCAAATGCGAGGTTGACACGTGAAACTCCCGATCTAACAGTTTCAAGTTAGTTCAAATCTATATCTTGGGTGAATTTCGAGTCAAATTAGACGGAGGCTTAATCGACCAGTTTACGTTTTAAATATGTTTGTTCTGACTACGACAATATTCCATACTGAAGACAGTGAACGCTTGTAAACACATAATCTCAGTTAGCTCGCAAACTTTTCGTTTACGGACACACGATTGCTGAACTTTTTGTTTTGTTTTTTGTTTCTCTTATCGTATACTTTTACCCGTGTCAGTTTTCGCAGTTAATGTGTGTGAAATCTTATGGGACTTAACTGCTAAGGTCAGCAGTCCCTAAGCTTACACACTACTTAACCTAAATTATCCTAAGGACAAACACACATACCCATAGCCGAGGGAGGACTCGAACCTCCGCCGGGACCAGCCGCACGTTTTCGCAGTTAGTTACGATATATCCTTATATAAGATTCTAGAAATGCTGCGCCGATCAGATTTCTTCCTCTTAATCTCTTAAACTTCGAATATCCTGTATGCAGATGAAACAGAACCCCGCCGAAAAAACTGCCGAAGTTGTTCATGGATGTTTTTTGAGTATTTTGGCGTAGGAGACCCGTGGTCTACAGTCGCCCGTTACAGACTAAGGATTTAATTATGATTTATTCAATTTTTCACGCTAGTTACTTTAATTTATAAGAAAATATGTTGACAGGAGTTAAAATGTACGTGACACGACACGAAACACTGAGTAATGCACCAATCCTTTATAACGTAACGACTCTAGGGATAAACCCTTGGCGGGAACTGAACACAATAAGTATTAAATGTTTTTTTTGAGTGGTCGAGGTATAGTTTGCGCTAGTCAAGTGCGATCAGGACGCGAGTGCAATACAATACTAACGAGTCTTGGTAGACTT
Organism: Schistocerca piceifrons; assembly: GCF_021461385.2. Lineage (NCBI taxonomy): Eukaryota > Metazoa > Arthropoda > Insecta > Orthoptera > Acrididae > Schistocerca > Schistocerca piceifrons. Next base: position 325,163,573 of record NC_060140.1, read on the forward strand.
CAGCAATTACATACAACCACTAGCTCAAAGAAAACTCCATACCTGAAGACTGGAAAATTGTTCAAGTCACGCCAATACCCATAAAGGGAAGTAGGGGTAATCCGCTGAAATTCAGTCCCATATCACTAACATCGATTTGCAGTAGGGTTTTGGAACATATACTGTATTCGAACGTTATGAAGTACCTCGAAGAAAACGATTTATTGACACACAGTCAGCACGGATTCAGAAAATATCGTTCTCGTGAAGCACAATTAGCTCTTAATACTCATGGAGTAATTAATGCTATTGACAGGGGATGTCAAATTGATTCCATATTTTTAGATTTCCAGAAGGCTTTCGACACAGTTACTCATAAGCGTCTCCTAACCAAACTGCGTGCCTATGCAATATCGCTTGAGTTGTGCGACTGGATGCATGATTTCCTGTCAGAAAGGTCACAGTTCGTAGCAATAGAGGGAAAGTCATCGAGTAAAACAGAAGTAATATCCGGCTTTCCCCAAGGAAGTGTTGTAGGCCCTCTATTGTTATGGTCTATATTAACGACATAGAAGACACCGACTGGAAGTGCACCATAGAAATTAAAACAAGGATAGCAATGGCAAAAGAGGCGTTTTACAAGAAAATGAGAATTTTCTGCAGCGGCCTGGACAGAGAACTCAGAAAGAGACTCATAAAATGTCTTGTATGGAGTGTTCTTCTATATGGCCCTGAAACATGGACTATGAGGAAAAAAGACAGAGAGAAAGGCTGGAGGCTTTTGAGATCTGGACATGGCGGAAGATGGAAAGAATAAGTTAGATGGACAGAGTAAAAAATGAAGAGGTACTGAGAAGAGTGAGAGAGAAGACACTAGATGTAATAAAGAGAAGAAAAAGAAATTGGGTTGGGCATATATTAAGAAAGAATGACGGACTGATAAAAAAAGTTTTAGAGGGTTATATAGAAGGGAAAAGGAAGCTAGGAAGGAAGAGATTCCAGATACTGGATGACATGGTGGACGGTACAACATACAGGACCCTTAAGAAGGAAGCAATGGATCGCAGAAAATGGAGAGGCAAAGGACCTCCTAATATAGCAGATAACTGATGATGATGAAATCATCAGATGATCGAAACGAATTGCAAAATGATTTAAAAATGGTTCAAATGGCTCTGAGCACTACGGGACTTAACTTCTGAGGTCATCAGTCCACTAGAACTTAGAACTACTTAAACCTAACTAACCTAAGGACATCACACACATCCATGCCCGAGGCAGGATTCGAACCTGCGACCGTGGCGGTCGCGTGGTTCCAGACTGTAGCGCCTAGACCCACTCGGCCACCCCGGCCGGCAAAATGATTCAGATAAGATACCTGTACGGTCCGAAAAGTAGCAGTTGACCCCGAATAAAGAAAATTGTCAAGTTATTCACATGAGTACTAAAAGAAATCCGCTAAATTTTGATTACCCGATAAGTCACAGAAGTCTGAAGGATTTAAATTCAAATAAATACTTAGGAATTACAATAACAAATATCCTAAATTGGAACCATCACATAGATAATGTTGTGGGTAGAGCAAACCACAGACTGCGATTCATTGTCAGAACACTTAAAAGGTGCAACAGGTCTACTAAAAACACTGCTTACACCACGCTTGCCCGCCCTATTCTGGAATACTGCTGTGCGGTGTGGGATCTGCATCACAAGGGACTGACGGATGACATCGAAAAAGCACGAAGTTGGGCAGATCGTTTTGTATTATCACGAAATAGGGGAGATAGTGCCGCACACATGATACGTAAATTGCAGTGGCAGTCATTAAAACAGAGGCGTTTTTCGTTGCTACGGGATCTTCTCAAGAAATTTCAGTCACCACTTTTCTCCTCCGATTGCAAAAATATTCTGTTGATACCCACCTTCATAGGGAGAAATGATCATCACAATAATATAAGAGAAATTAGGGCTCGTACAGAAAAATTTAAGTGCTCATTTTTCCCGCTCGCCCTTCGAGAGTGGAACGATAGAGAGACAGTTTGAAGGTGGTTCATTTAACTCTCTGCCAGGCACTTTATTGTGTATAGCAGAGTAATCACGTAGATGTAGAAGTAGATGATTTCAAAGGCGCAGTGGAACATAACAAAGCGTTAAAGTGGCTTTTAAGTTTGAATAAATACGAACAGTGATCCGGAAGGTAGCAAATGGTTTCCGATGTGTAGGTGCTGAGGGGCGCTACGAAGAATGAAATCAGCGCTACCGAGCGACCGGGTTTTACCGGCAGGGCGCTTACAGCGAGCCGCAGAGGTCAGCCACGCTAGATTGCAGATGGATGGACCGTATGTATTCTTTTTTGAGTCATCAGTCTTCTGACTGGTTTGACGGGGTCCGCCACGAATTACTCTCCTGTGCCAACATTTTTATCTCAGAATAGCACTTGCAACCTACGTCCTGAATTATTTGCTCGATGTATGCAAACCTCTATCTTCCTCTAGAGTTTTAACCCTCTACAGCTCCTTCTACTACAATGGAAGCTATTTCCTGACGTCTTATGTGATGTCCTATCATCCTGTCCCTTCTTTTTGTCAGTGTTTTCCATATATTCTTTCCTCGCCGATTCCACAGAAAGCCTCCTCATTACTTACCTTATCAGTCCACTTATTTTTCAGTATTCTTTTGTAGCACCACTTTTTAAATGCTTCGATTCTTTTCTGTTCCAGTTGTCCCACATTTCATATCTCACTAACATATAATTCCGTGCTCTAAACTTATATTCTCAGAAAATTCTTCCTCAAATTAAGACCTATATTTGATGCTAGTAGACTTCTGTTCACCAGTGCTAGTCTGCATTTAATGTCCTCCTTGCTCCGAACGTCATGGTTTAGTTTGCTACCTGCGTAGCAGAATTCCTTGACTTTATCTGTTTCGTGATCACCAACTGTTATGTTAAGTTTCTCGCTTTCTCATTTCTGCTACCTCTCATTACTTTCTTCGATTCACTCTCAAATCATATTCTGTACTCATTTGACTGTTCATTCCATACTATTGATCCGTTAATTCTCTTACTTTCACTAAGGACGGCAATGCCATCAACGAATCTTGACATTCTTTCACCTTTAATTTTAGTCTCACTCCTGAAACTTTCTTTTATTTTCGTATTTGTTTATGCCACGTATAGATTGAACAGTAGGGGAGAACGACTATATTCATTTTTAATGCATGCACTTCGTGCCTATCTTCCACTATTACTGTTCCGTCTTGATTCCCGTACATATTGTATATTACCCCTCTTTTCCTATAGCTTACCTCTATTTTTCTCAGAATTTCAAATTTCTTGCACCATTTTACATTGTTTAACGCTTTTTCCAAGTCATTATCAATTGCAACTTCAAAACTGCCTCTCTGGTGCCTTTACATATCCTAAAGCCAAACTGATTGTCGTCTGACAGATCCTCAAATTTGTTTTCTGTTCTTTTGTATATTATTCTTGTCAGCAACTTGGATGCAAAAGCTGTTTAGCTGATTGTGAGATAATGTGTAGGTGATATTTTTTCCATAGATTTTATGTCGCCAGACTCATACATTCTACATATCAATCGATTATTGCCACTCCTCCCAATTATTTTAGAAATTCGGATGGTATGTTATCTATCCCTTATGCCTCATTCGATCTTAAGTCTTGCAAAGCTCTATTATATTCTGATTTTAATACTGGATCTCCTGTCTCTTCTGAATGGATACCTGTTCCTTCTTCTGTCACATCAGATAAACCTTCCCTCTCATAGAGACCTTCAGTGTACTCTTAACGCCGAACCACCCTTTCCTCTCCATTTTACAATGGAATTCCCGTTGGACTTTTAATGTTACCACCCTAGCTTTTAATTTCTCAGTCAGTCTTCCGACAATCTTTTTTTTCGATTGCTTCACATATTTCATGCAGGCATTTCGTCTTCGCTTTCCTGCATTTCCTCATTATTTCATTTCTAAGTGACTTGTATTTCCGTATTCCTGAATTACCCTGGACATTTCTGTATGTCCTTATTTCGTCGGGCAACTGAATATTTCTTCTGTTACTCATGGTTCTTCGCAATTCTTTGACTGCCATTTTGAGAGGTGCCCATTACTCTTCAAATGATGTGCCCACTGAGATATTCGTTATCACACTATCTATAGGCACAGTGAATTTCAAGCGTATTATTACCTACGCATCACACTTCTTTGCGAATCGATTCTTGCTCACTTGTCTCAAATACTTCAGCCTATTCTTCGTCATTAGCAAATTTGATTCTACGTGCCCTGGATACGCCTTACAGTCCAATATCTGATTTCGGAAACTCTGCCTAATCATTACGTAATCTGACATCTTCCCGTATCTTCCAGTATTTTCGAAGTGTACCTCCTCCTATTATAATTCCTGAACATAGTATTCACTATTACCATCTGAAATTTATCGCGGAACTAAATTAGTCTGTCTGCTCTCTCAGTCACAGTACCAAGCCCATATTCACCTGTAACCCTTCTTTCTGTTCCGTTACAACCGCATTCCAGTCACGAATGACTGTTAGATTTTCATCTCCCTTTATGTCCCGAATCATCCCATTAGTATCTTCATATACTCACTCTATCTCTTCATCTTTAGCCTTTTGACGTCGGCATGTATACTTGAACTATTGTTACCAGTGTTGGTTTGTTGTAGATTATGATGAGAATAACCCTATCACTGAACTGCTGACGGTAACTCACATGGTGTACTACTTTTCTATTCATGACGAATAATAATTAGCGTATACGGCTGGCTAACGACATACATACCACACACATTAATAATCTGAAATGAGCCCAAGAAGTCTGGTACAGTAAACACAAGAACAATAAGTCAATCAGGGGAATGAGAAACATCGCATAAAAATATTGTTGTTGTTGGTTGATACAGCTCTCCATGCTATACTCTATACTGTGGAAGCCTCTTCATCTCCGAATAACTAACGCCACTTAAATGTTTCTGAATCAGCTTACAGTATTCATCTCTTAATCTCCCTCTAAAATTTTTACCACCCGCACTTCCTTCGAATGCTAAATACATGATTCCTTGCTGTCTGAGATTCAGATTGTGTCACAAATTTATTTTCTTCACTACCTCCTCGTTAGTTAAGTGATCTACAATCTAATATTCAGGATTCTTCAATAGCACCACATTTCAAAAGCCTCTAGTCTCTTGTTGCGTAAACTGTTTATTGTCCATGTTTCACATCCATACGTGGTTACACTCCACACAAGTAATTCCAGGAAAGACTTCCCAACACTTAAATCAATTTTCGATGTTAACAAATGTCTCTTCTTCAAAAACGCTTTCCTTGCCGTTTCCAGTCTACGTTTCATATTTTCTCTAGTTCGGTCGTCATCAGTTATTTTGCTGCCAAAACAGTAAAGCTCATCTATTACTTCATGTGTCTTATTTCCTAGTCTAATTCCCTCAGCATCACATGATTTTGTTAGGCTACATTCCATTATACTTGCTTTTATTATCCTTTCAAGAGACTGTCCATTCTGCTCAACAGCTCTTCCAAATACTTTCTTGTATGTGACAGAACTACAAAATGATCGGCAGAGCTCAAAGTTTTCATTTATGCCATGCGAATTTTTACTTCTGAGTGAATTCGTTACTTTCCTAATTTCAGTAGAAGAGATGGATTGAATTTCAGTTTTATGAAATTTCTTAGGTGTTGCCTCTTCCATATACATCCTTGCATTTTCTTTTGAACGGCTGCATCCTATTTTCTCTACAACACTTAAAAATGATTATTAAATTTTTTTTCTATTTACTATTTTTTGTTAAAAAATTTTTCATGAAGTTTGTTAGAAATTCCGGCTTCCTGTGCTCTCGGTTGGCCTGTTTCCGTCTTAGCAATACTCCAAATTGTTTTAATTTTATTATCAGAGGTGCTAAGCTCTGACATAATGCACATACTTCTGGATTTCTTAATACAGTGCAGGAGTTTTTATAATGTTTCACTGTTTCTGGAACATTACTCCTTCTAGCTGTAAGACACATTTTCCTTTTCTGTTTACAAAATATTTTTATTCCTCTAGTGAGCCATAGCTTTATAGTTGGTTTTTTTAAATTATGTTTCACTGTTTTCTTAGGGACACTGTTTTCAAGTAGGCTCACAAAGGTCTTATGAACTAAGTTAAATCTTAAATTAGCATCAGGTTCTCTGTGCACCTCCTCCCATTGTAATTGTTGCAAACTTTCCCTAAAATTTGCAACTGTTAAATTGTTAATTGAACGCACTATTTTAGAGGACTGTTTACCATTACTGTATGGAGATATGTCGTAAACTGTAACTGGCTGTGCACCATAAGCAGAAAGATCATTCGTAACAGGAAACGTTTTTACTTGATTAAATTTATCTTGGTCTATAAAAACATTATCTATAAATGTGCCGCTTTCTTTTACTACCCGAGCAGGAAGTCAATAACTGATGTCAAAAGACCCGTAATACCTCAAGGTCATGCTTTCTATCGGCCTCTTTCAGAAAATCTACATTGAAATCCCCACAACAGACAGCACAACAAAGAACACAATTTTTTTCAGAAATAGCTGAAAATTTCCCAGTTGGGACCTGCACACAGCTACAATTACAAAAGTACCATTATTTAGTTTAAGCTCGCAGGGATACATGATTATGTATGTTGCTCTACTCAAAATTTTTTAGTTTCTAAATTTTTCACACTATAATAAGTTTTAACATACATGGCAACTCCTTCTTTCTTGATACTGTCTCTACTCACATGTGCTGAAAGCTTATATCCATCGACATTTACCTCATCCATACCTGTGACTACGTGATGTTCAGACAGCTGTAGCACATCTATTCCACCCTCAGTTTCTAAATCTTCTAAAGAAACAAGATGCTCATGTACTATACTTTTTAATGCGCTGATACTCTGATTCAATATACTGACATTATTTTTCATTTTACTTTTATCAGAATCTTGTAATATGTTACTATTATTTTTTGTTGTACTTTTGTGAGAATCTTGTGATACTTCAACGTCTCTGGTACCTGCTTGACCGAGCTTCTCATTAAGCTTAATTTCATTCAATGTTGAATCATTGGACACCGATCTTAGCCTAAAAAAGGAGATACTCCCATGAGTTTGTGCGCCCGCTCCCCCTTTTTAAAATTTTTCTATCATTCCGGCCAATTTACTCTTCTCTTTGTTACTGAAATGCAGGCCATGCCTCGTGAAGTCCCATCTACGAAGAGCATCAACAGGAAGCAGCTGATCTATCTCCAAATTGAACCTGCTGACAGAGCTGTTCAATTGGGGCTGACCACACGGCATGAAAGCAGGAACCAAGCCAACATTTGAATGGTTCGATGCAGATGCCATTTTAGCAGGTCACACTCAATATTCTAGACCCGATCCCTATCAAAACTGCTTCCTGCTTCACCCACTATCACAACAGGATCCTGCTTTTCAAAACCCTAGCAAAATGATCCTACATCACCTATCACTTGACTAAGACATGCACTGAGCTTGAAAAAGCTTGTGACATGGTACCTGTCACCTACTTTTTCATGGAAGATCGGGCCCACACCCCTTTCCTAGCTACTACCTAACAATAGAACTTCTCTGCTACTTGTTTTTTTGAAACAGTTGATTTTCTGTAGAAACTTTGTTGGGTATTAACTACACTTACATCGACCAGAGCCTCTTCCTTAGTCAACTGAGATAACAAAGCAAATATGTTGTATATGAAAATGATGAAACAGATTTCTCTTTCTGTGGCCCCTTGCTACCACTTCTTACCTGTCTTCACCCTTCTCCCCCCTTAACCTCATCAGTTCCTCCCTTGAACTATCCAGTTCAGCCTTAAAGGCACTAATCTTCCCTTCCTGTTCAGCTATTTTCCGGTCCCCTGAACATACTTCGCAATACCATGGCAGAGACCCAGTTGCTTTCCAAATTCCCATGCCACTACATTACCCTCAACACAACCATCTGTCAAAACAGCTGCATAGAACAGTATAACTAACTTTCCTTCGGCAGCTCAAACACTTCTCGCTCATGGTTGTTTACAATCTTGTTACAAAATTTATCTATCAAATAACAATAATATTCTGTTAACTGTCAATATTCTGTTAACAGTATTATTCTATTAACTGAAATTGTAAGACATTTCCAGGGGCAGATGTGGACTCCGGCCATAATTTATTGGTTATGAACTGTAGATTACAACTGAAGAAACTGCAAAAAAGTGGAAATTCAATGAGATGGGACCTGGATAAACTGACAGAACCAGAGGTTGTAGAGAGTTTCAGAGAGAACATTAGGGATAGACTGAAAAGAAAGGGGGAAAGCTATACAGTACAAGAAGAATGGGTAGCTTTGAGAGATGAAATGGTGAAGGCAGCAGAAGATCAAGTTGGTAAAAAGACAAGCGCTAGTAGAAATCTTCCGGCAAAAGAGGAGATACTGAATTTAACTGAAGAAAGGAGAAAATATGAAAACGCAGTTAATGAAGCAGGTGAAAAGGAATACAAACATCTCAAAAATGAGATCCACAGGAAGTGCAAAATGGCTAAGCAGGGATGGCTAGAGGACAAATGTTGGAATGTAGAGGCATATAGCACTAGGGGTAAGATAGATACTGCCTACAGGAAAGTTAAAGAGACCTTTGGAGAAAAGAGAACCACTTGTATGAGTATCAAGAGCTCAGATGGATACCCGGTTCTAAGCAAAGAAAAGAAAGCAGAGGGGTGGAAGGAGAACACAAAGAGTCTATACAAGGGCAATGTACTTGAGGGCAATATTATAGAAACGGAAGAGGACGTAGATGAAGATGAAATGGGAATATGATACTGCGTGAAGAATTTGATAGAGCACTGAAAGACTTATGTCGAAACAAGGCCCCAGGAGTAGAGAACATTCCATTAGAACCACTGATAGCCCTGGGAGAGCCAGCCATGACAGAACTCTTCATCCATGAGCAAGATGTATGAGACAGGCGACATGCCCTCAGGCTTCAAGAAAACTGTAACAATTCCAATCCCAAAGGAAGCATGCGTTAACAGGTGTGAATATTACCGAACTATCAGTTTAATAAGTCACGGCTGCAAAATACTAACACGAATTCCTTACAGACGAATGGAAAAACTGTTAGAAGCCGACCTTGGGGAATATCAGGTTGGATTCTGTAGAAACGTTGGAACACTCGAGGCAATAATGACCCTACGACTTATCTTAGAAGATAGATTAAGGAAAGGCAAACCTACATTTCTAGCAATTGTAGACATAGAGAAACCTTTTGACAGTGTTGACTGGAATACTCTCTTTCAAATTCTGAAGGCAGCAGGGATCAAATACAAGGAGTGAAAGGTTATTTACAATTTGTACAGATACCAGACGGCAGTTATAAGAGTCCAGGGGCATGAAAGGGAAGCAGTGATTGGGAATGGAGTGAGACAGGTTGTAGCTACGCTATGTTATTCAATCTGTATATTGAGCAAGCAGTAAAGGAAACAAAAGAAAAATTAGTAGGAATTACAATCCATGGAGGAGAAATAAAAACTTTGAGCTTTGCCGATGCCATTGTAAATCCGGCAGAGACAGCAAAGAACCTGGAAGAACAATTGACCGGAATGGACAGTATCTTGAAAGAAGGATGTAAGATGAACATCAACAAAAGCAAAACGAGGATATCGGAATGTAGCCGAATTAAATCAAGTGATACTGAGGGAATTGGAATAGGAAACGACACACTTAAAGTAGTATTTGCTATTTGGGGAGAAAAATAACTGATGAAGGTCGAAGTAGAGAGGATATAAAATGTAGACTGGCAATGGCAAGGAAAGCGTTTCTGTAGAAGAGAAATCTGTTAACGTCGAGTATAGATTTAAGTGTCAGGAAGTCTTTTCTGAGAGTATTTGTCTGGAGTGTAGCCCTTTATGGAAGTGAAACATGGACGATAAATAGTTTAGACAAGAGGAGAATAGAAACCCTCGAAATGTGTTGGTACAGAAGAATGCTGAAGATTAGATGGGTAGATCAGGTAACTAATAAGGAGGTACTGAACAGAACTGGGGAGAAAAGGAATTTGCGGTACAACTTGACTAGAAGAAGGGATCGGTTAGCAGGACACTTGAGGCATCAAGAGAGGGAGGGAAGCGTGAAGGGTAAATATTGTAGAGGGAGACGAAAGGATGAATACACTAAAGAGATTCAGAAGGATGTAAGTTGCAGTAGTTACTCGGAGACGAAGAATGTTGCAGAGGATAGGGTAGCGTGGGGAGCAGCATCAAACCAGTCTCAGCACTGAAGACCACAGCAACAACAATGAAAATAAAATAGAGGAAAGATTGCAATACCATAGGCCCTTCGACGAAGATATCGTCTGAGGTGGGTGACACTTAGCCGATTCCTTTCAACGGAAGCTGCTTGGCACTGGACACAAACGGTTTAGGGGTAGAGTGGATAGACGGGTTTTTAAATCCTACCCCTTCAGAATCCAAGCCCAGCTTCTTACACATTGTTCGATTGACATATTACAGAATATGTTGTTTCTAGCAGTTTCATTTCTTACAGCATTCGAGAGGTTTTCAAGAACGCTGTGATATGAAATGAAATGGTACAAAAGATTGATGCAACATGTCAGTGGCCAGTCTGAAACATTTCGCAAAAATCGAACGGCAGTGCACTAAACGTGTCGGCGAAGTGCGCCAGTGCAGCAAACTACCATCTAAGCATCAGTGTGATTTGAAAATGAGCTATGTCAGCGCATCTGACATACACTCCTGGAAATGGAAAAAAGAACACATTGACACCGGTGTGTCAGACCCACCATACTTGCTCCGGACACTGCGAGAGGGCTGTACAGCAATCATCACACGCACGGCACAGCGGACACACCAGGAACCGCGGTGTTGGCCGTCGAATGGCGCTAGCTGCACAGCATTTGTGCACCGCCGCCGTCAGTGTCAGCCAGTTTGCCGTGGCATACGGAGCTCCATCGCAGTCTTTAACACTGGTAGCATGCCGCGACAGCGTGGACGTGAACCGTATGTGCAGTTGACCGACTTTGAGCGAGGGCGTATAGTGGGCATGCGGGAGGCCGGGTGGACGTACCGCCGAATTGCTCAACACGTGGGGCGTGAGGTCTCCACAGTACATCGATGTTGTCGCCAGTGGTCGGTGGAAGGTGCACGTGCCCGTCGACCTGGGACCGGACCGCAGCGACGCACGGATGCACGCCAAGACCGTAGGATCCTACGCAGTGCCGTAGGGGACCGCACCGCCACTTCCCAGCAAATTAGGGACACTGTTGCTCCTGGGGTATCGGCGAGGACCATTCGCAACCGTCTCCATGAAGCTGGGCTACGGTCCCGCACACCGTTAGGCCGTCTTCCGCTCACGCCCCAACATCGTGCAGCCCGCCTCCAGTGGTGTCGCGACAGGCGTGAATGGAGGGACGAATGGAGACGTGTCGTCTTCAGCGATGAGAGTCGCTTCTGCCTTGGTGCCAATGATGGTCGTATGCGTGTTTGGCGCCGTGCAGGTGAGCGCCACAATCAGGACTGCATACGAGCGAGGCACACAGGGCCAACACCCGGCATCATGGTGTGGGGAGCGATCTCCTACACTGGCCGTACACCACTGGTGATCGTCGAGGGGACACTGAATAGTGCACGGTACATCCAAACCGTCATCGAACCCATCGTTCTACCATTCCTAGACCGGCAAGGGAACTTGCTGTTCCAACAGGACACTGCACGTCCGTATGTATCCCGTGCCACCCAACGTGCTCTAGAAGGTGTAAGTCAACTACCCTGGCCAGCAAGATCTCCGGATCTGTCCCCCATTGAGTATGTTTGGGACTGGATGAAGCGTCGTCTCACGCGGTCTGCACGTCCAGCACGAACGCTGGTCCAACTGAGGCGCCAGGTGGAAATGGCACGGCAAGCCGTTCCACAGGACTACATCCAGCATCTCTACGATCGTCTCCATGGGAGAATAGCAGCCTGCATTGCTGCGAAAGGTGGATATACACTGTACTAGTGCCGACATTGTGCATGCTCTGTTGCCTGTGTCTATGTGCCTGTGGTTCTGTCAGTGTGATCATGTGATGTATCTGACCCCAGGAATGTGTCAATAAAGTTTCCCCTTCCTGGGACAATGAATTCACGGTGTTCTTATTTCAATTTCCAGGAGTGTATGTCGTCGATACTCCGCCATATAAAGGTGAACATTACTACTGTACAGAAAGAATATTGTACTATGCACCGTTGTGTGCACTGGTTTGTAGCTTCCTGGTAATTTAAAACTAAGTGCCAGAGAGAGAATCGAACGAAAGGTCTTTTCCTGTTACGAGCAAGCGCTCCAACGATCGATCTACCCAACCACGTCTCATGACACATCTGCACAGCATTACTTCTTTCAATACTTCGTCTCCTACCATCCAAACTTCACAGAAGCTCTCCTGCGTAGCTTGTGGGACTGGCACTCCTGGAATAAAGTATGTTGCGGAGACATGAGTTAGCCACATGGTCCTGGGGATGTCCTGTGCATTGATATGAACTTTACTGGTAGATTAAAACTATGTGGTGGACAGGGTTTCGAACCCAGGACTTTCTGTGTGGCGAAACGGTCTCAACCCTGGACTCTTGTCCACCTTTTTAGCCTTTGCAATGGCTCTGATTTTGAGTACCGGTTCGGCACACAGTTTTAGTCTATCGGAAAATTTCATGCACTATATAACTGTACAGCGACATTCACACGATAATGATCGTCTGCGATGAAAAATTTATGTAATCAAAGAATTATTATTTCAATACGTCCCTTGGTCAAATGTTAAGGGTATAAAACAATCATGAAGTTACTCACACCATTGCGTATCGTAGATTAACGAGTAAACTTCTTTATAAAATCGTCAACCATGAATGAAATACTGTTGGCCCCGCCTTATATGAGGCATCTTTTTACGTATTTACCTGTAACAGTAACTACTCTATGGCGTGTGTTTCGGTCAATGTTTAGTTCGCCACTAAATTTGAACCAAACCAATTATGAATCAGCTTCTTACAGAGATTTAATTAAGACGTTATAGCTTTCCTCCCAATCACGTGATAAGAGAAAAGTAACTCGACTTATAAACAATTGCATACATTGTAATAGAATCACACTGCAGTTTTCAGTACTGAAATTGTTAGAGTACGTTTTCTACTACTTGTGCAACTTGTTTCTCTACGAAGCCTACATTATGCATACCAAGCTGAACCCTTTCTCTTTTCTGTTCCTCTCTACCTTGTTTCATTCTTCAGGAAGAGGAATTTCTAGGTAGTATTTGAATTTCGTTTTGTATTCTTGAGTAATCTTTTGACTTCCTTCCTGATGTAAGTAGGGAAGTATGTGATGAATATTTCTCTACCTTCTGTTATAGTGAAAATTACGATCTCTCGAACAGGGGCGCAAGGTACTGGAAAAAGCAAAAATTAAAAAAAAATTCATTATAAATGTTTTTGGATGCCAAACAGATGTCTAACAGAAAGAGAAAATGTGGGAACACAAGTAAATAATTGCTTAGCATAAAATGAAATGGGACTATTTGCAAGGTAAAGAGATTTTATTCGGTCATAAACATGTGCTTTTTGCGATTATGACATTAAATTACAGGCGGCAGTAGTCAGTATTTTTGGATTCTGCTACTCACGCAGTTCTCTCAACAGATATTACAGGCGTTAACATTTCAATTTCGTCGTAACGTAAGTTTTAGTGCCCGGTTTCGGTAACTGTTAGAAGTGCTGAGTTACTTTACGATGTAGCTTATCGGTCGTTACAGCTGAACGCTTATTGATAACGAGGGGTCCTTATAGTCGTATTTTACATCTTGTAGCCGGGTGCGGCTCCTCTTAATCTTGAGATGTCCCTCGTAAAAAGCGCCGCGCAGCGCAGTTGGCACCCCACGGCAGACAGGGCGTCCCCGGACGTCACTCCGCTGAACCTCGGGGACTGGAATTTCACTGACAGCCTTCAATGATGAGTGTCGTTTCGGATTAAGCCCAATGAGTAATTATGAGACTGATGTTCAGTTATATTTCTGGAAGATTTGAGAATCTGAGGATGCCAGCTGGTTACTGGTTAAGAAATAATTTCATAGCAAGTGATCTTGGCTTCTGATGTTATTAACCATACCATGGAGTCAAGGCAACGACTGCACTGAACAGTAACATCTGCAGCACCTGAAGAAGACGGATAGGTTCGTCATCGAACTACCGTGCAGAAAATGGAAACAATAACTCGGCAGAACACCCGGAAAAACACTTTTAGTGGACTTTAACTTTTCCCGTCCCAGCAGATGACTATATTACAGGCACCACACATTCCTACGCATGCAGCAGAGTACCTACAACCTCACGCGTCTCAGAAACTTAACCAATACAAAGTACACAAAGCGTCACCGGGAAGCGTCAGTGAACATTTTGTCGCTAACAAAAATTGTTCGCCTAGTAAGGACTTTGAATCATCGTGTATATTTTTCGAGGGATTGACTGGCAGTAAAACTTCAGACTGCTGAATTTATCTGCTTCTGACTACATGTCTGAAACAATTTTGCATCGTAATTCGGAATAATACAGGCACTACAATATCGTATTTCTCTACCGATACCGGGCAAGCAACTTTCAAGTAAAATATCTCCCCCGTATGGGAATATACGCAATGGATATACAAGTACAGGTTACAGACAAATGGCTGACGATGTATGGAAGTATAAGTCAGGCCGTGAGTCATGACAGAATAGCGAAGTCGTAAGGCGGTCGCTCGTGATAAGCGGGAAATTCGGCTTGGAGTTCTGGTCCGGCACAGATTATCACTGTCGTCATTACCTTATACAGCTGATGATGGTCCATATTCGCATCTGTGAGTGCATTTCGTATACATCTTATTGTTTCTCACGATGTGTTGATTTATGATTCGAAACTGTAGGGAACAATAACCTGGCTTAGGGAAAGATTTACAAGGATAAACACAGCACTTTGTCATACATCACTACACATTTCGTGAGGAACCCAGGTCAATGCGTTTAAATTTTGGCATCCACCAATTTTCCAGTGCTGAGGACAGGAGTGTAGCCTTTCTGTCACAGAGGCTGATGTAAGGTCTTCCTCTATGATCTCGCTGTGAAACTTATCAGAGGTTATATTATTATTGTTATCATCATTATTATTATTACACACGTTACAGGCCTTTTATCAGACCAAGCGAAATATTCATGACGACTAGTTCTTCCTGGTCTTCCAGTACTCCTTCATTCGTTCACTAAAGGTCTTCTTCCTTTCTTCCGTCCACTTTGGCCTTTGGGATTTAGGTGTCGTTTTCTCTGACATCACTTCCCACTTGTACACCTTGTGTGACGCCTTTCTCCATGACGTCTGCTGAATCTATCTGAGCTCTTTCCAGATCAATTTTGACTTGTGTTCAAATGGCTCTGAGCACTATGCGACTTAACTTCTGAGGTCATCAGTCGCCTAGAACTTAGAACTAATTAAACCTAACTAACCTAAGGACATCACACACACCCATGCCCGAGGCAGGATTCGAACCTGCGACCGTAGCGGTCACGCGGTTCCAGACTGAAGCGCCTTTAACCGCACGGCCACACCGGCCGGCTTTGACTTGTGTCGTCCAGGGTGTAATGGTCTTGAGTCTCTGGATGTACCTGAGCATTCTGTTGGTGAGTCTGGTCTGTGGGAGTCTGCTTATGTGTCCATAAAATTTTAGTCGCCTCTTTCTAATGTCTGCTGCGATGTTGGAGAACTTCCCTGTGGTGTCCCTGGAGTGAAGCCTATATCCATCGTCCGCGAGTTTTGGCCCAGTAATTTTCCTAATGAGTTTTCTTTCCTGTGCGAGAATCTTCTCAACGTCGGCCTTTGTTTGTAACATCAGTGTCTCACTGGCATATAGCACCTCAGGCTTGATTACAGTGTTGTAGTGACGACTTTTGGTGCAGGTGGACAGACACGTTATACATTTATTATTATTACAGAAATCGGGTGGAAGGAGACAGCTAGCTAAAATTCAAAAGAGGCAGAGTCACGAACATACTGTTAAGTGACAGTGTTATTAAAATATTTTCCCCAGTCAAACAGAAAAACGCGTCTTTAATTTTGTAAGCACTGGTAAAATTACTAGCTGAGTATATACGTCGCAGATGGCTAACTAATATATAGCTCTATGTTTCCCGGATCGGCTTTTAATTTTCAAACATTGCACCAATCCTTCTTTTTGTGCGTGAGTTTCTGCTGTTTTAGACGAACGAAAAGATTCCTACAGCTCTTGTAAATCTTTATGTATGTCCTTTGTGTAAAAGTATATATAGAAAGAGACCTAACAACGAACCTGGTGAAACGCCTACCAAAATATTCAAAAGGTTTTCTACTGAATATGGGCCACGACTCTGACCAAGGCAGTCCATTTCAAGAACGTTATTCTCCATAAATCATTGGCTCACTGATGTTGCTTTATGATAGGGAAAGAATCACTGTCCCAGAAGTGTTCCTATAGCATGCACAGAACACAATGCCACAAAATGTGATCATATTCTTCCGTATTTACCGTTGTCTAAGCCCAATAAGGTGACTTTACCTTATCCATAAAGAACATCCTTATACCACAATACTAAACGTTCCATCGAACGGCCACGGATTGTAGCATGATTCATCACTCCATATCCTTCATGTGATCATCCAGTGTCCTGTGACGTCATTTTTTACACTACTTCAAGGGTCGCTTAGCACAGACCTTATCTTTTCTGAGTCATCTGACTGGTTTGATGGGCTAGCCACAAATTAATCTCCTGTGACAATCTCTTCATCTTAGGGTAGCACTTGCAACCTACGTCCTTGTGTATTGCTGCATGTTTTCCAATCTCTCTCTACCTCTACAGTTTTTACCCTCTATTTTTCCGAAAGACTCATACATTCTACTCACCAACGTGCATAGTCGTTTTGTTGCCACTTTCCCCAATGATTTTGGAAATCCTGATGGAATATTATCTTTCTGTGCTGCCTTATTTGATCTTGTCTTCCAAAGTTCTTTTAAAATCTGAATCTAATACTGAATCCCCTATCTCTTCTAACTTGGCTTCTGTTTCTTTGTCTATCAGATTAGGAAATATTTCCCCTCACAGACGCCTTCAATGTACTCTTTCCACCTATCCGCTCTCTCCTCTGCATTTAACAGTGGAATTCCCATTGCACTCTTAATGTTACCACACCTGCTTTTAATTTCACCGAAGAATGTTTCGACTTACCTTAATGCTGTTTCACTCCTTCCGATATTCATCTTTTTCGGTTTCTTCATATTTTTCATGCAGCCATTTGTCTTACCTTCCCTGAATTTCCTGTTTATTTCATTCCTACATGACTTGCATTTTTGTATTCCTGAATTTCCCTGAACATTTTTGTACTTCCCGCTTTTGGTGATCAGTCGAAGTACTTCTTCAGTTACCCACTGTTTCCTCACAGTTACCTTCTTCACACCTATGTTTCCCTTTCCAATTTCTGTGATTGCCGTTTTTAAAGATGTCCATTCCTCTTCAGCTGTATTGCCTGCTGAGCTACTCCTTATCGCAGTATCTATAGCATTAGAGAATTTCAAGCGTATCTCTTTATTCCTAAGTACTTTCGTATTCCACTTTGTTTCGTACTCATTCTTCCTAAATTATGGATTTAACTTCAGCTTACTCTTCATCCCTACTACATTGTGATCAGAGTCTATATGTGCTCTTGGGTACGCCTTACAATCCAATGTCTGATATCAGTATCTCTGTCTGACCATGATGTAATCTAATTGAAATCTTCCCGTATCTCCTGGCCTTTTCTAATATATCTCCTCCTCTTGTGATTCATGAACAGAGTATTAGCTATCACTAGCTGAAATTTGTTACAGAACTCAATTAGGCTTTCTACTCTCTCATTCCTAGTACCAAGCCTATATTCTCCCGCAACTCTTTCTTCTACTCCTTCCCCTACAACCGCATTCAAGTCTCTAATGCCTTTTAGTTTTTCATCTCTCTTCACGTACTGAATTACCCTTCAATATTCTAACCTACTTCGTCTCTCTCTTCATCTTCAGCTTGCGACATCGGCATATATAGCTGAACTATTGATGTCGGTGTGGGCTGCCGTCCATTCTGATGAGAACAACCCTATCACTGAACTGTTCCCAGCAACACACTCTCTGCACTACCTGCCTATCCGTAAGGAATCTTACCATCTTACTCCTTTCGTAGCATTTTCTACTGCTTTTGATGATATAACCGTATGCTCATCTGACCATTAATCCTTGTCTTCTTTCCATTTCACTTCACTGACTCCCACTATTTCTAGATAGAATCTTTGCATTTCTTTTTTCAGATTGTCTATTTCCCTAACACGTTCAAACTTCTGGCATTTCACCCGTCTATCGGTAGAACGTTATCCTTTCGTTGGTTATTCAGTCTTTTTCTCATGCTCACTATCCTCTTGGCAGTCCCCTCTCGGAGATCTGCATGGTGCAGTAGTCCGGAATCTTCTGTCAATGGAGAGATTATCATGACACTTTTTCAATTACGGGCCACATGTCCTGTGGATACACATCATATATCTTCAGTGCAGTGGTTTCCATTGCCTTCTGCTTCCTCAACCCACTGATCATTGCTGATTCTTCTGCCTGTAGGGACAGTGTCCCACCCCAAGAGCAACAGAGTGCCATGAAACTCTGTCTGCTCCTCCGCCCTCTTTGACAAATTCGTAGGCAGAATGAGGGTGGCTTCTTATGCCAGAAGTTTTCGGCCGCCAATGGTGATCATTTCTATTCAAAATGTATGCGGTAGTGGAGTTCGAACGCTGGAAGATGTTTTTGTAATTAATGAAAGAAGCTATCTCCAGCTTATGGTCCATACGTATGGCTTATTATGAGCTCTTCGATCATTGTACCCCATTCTTTTTACTCCGTACGTACACTCATTGTGCCAGCAGGTCTCCTGGTAGTATTTCGCAACCCATTCGATACTTTCCGCTGATGTAATACAATGCTAGCCGGTTCCGGTCAGCACATGAGATTTACCTTGAGTTGTTTTACCTGTAGTTATTCCTTGGCATTTCCACTTCACAGTTACACCATCCACGACTACACAATCTCTGATGGACATGTCCTGCAGATATCTTCTAATGATCAGTTCGTGTTCGCAGTCATTGAGTTCCCCTGAGCGAATCAGTCTGCTGTTACTGATCTGTAGTAACAGCTCCACAGTCTTCTACTTCTTTTGTTCTGGAACATTACATGGGGCTGTCCGTGTACTTTTTAGGAGATAAGATATGTTGAATCGAGTGTAGGCACTGTTTGATGGTGGAAAGCTCGGCATAGAGGCAGCTCCGGATGCAGAACGTTCTATGACAGTACAGCGGCTGTGTTGTTCAGAAGTACGATGCATTGTTGCTTCGAATAGCATGAATGCCCGAAGGGTTAAGCACTGCGGCGGCTGTAGCCGTTATGAAAAACAGAAATGTGTTCGCAATTGCGAATATGGACAAGCGTCAGCTTGTTAGTAGGCTGTTTACGTTTTTATGTTGGTAACGCCACGTAGCACTCTGTATGAAAATCAGTGACTGTGCTGTGTGCAGTCTGTGGCTGGTTTGCATTGTTGGAATATTTGCTATTGTAGTGTTGGGCAGTTGGATGTGAACAGCGCGTAGCGTTGTGCAGTTGGAGGTGAACCGCCAGCAGCGGTGGATGTGGGGGGAGAGATGGCAGAGTTTTGAGAGCGGACGATCTGGAAGTGTGTCCGTCAGAAAAAGGAAATTTGTAAGACCAGATGTCATGAACTGATATATATATTATGACTTTTGAACACTATTAAGGTAAATACATTGTTTGTTCTGCATCAAAATCTTTCATTTGCTAACTATGCCTATCAGTAGTTAGTGCCTTCAGTAGTCAGAATCTTTTATTTAGCTGGCAGTATTGGCGCTCGCTGTATTGCAGTAGTTCGAGTAACAAAGATGTCTGTGATTCATGAAAGGTATAGGTTATTGTTAGTCAGGGCCATTCTTTTGTAGGGATTATTGAAAGTCCTGCGTTGCGCTAAAAATATTGTGGTTTAGTGTTGATCAGAATAAGTACAGAGAGAAATGTCTGAGTACGTTCAGTTTTGATCAGCTGTTTGAAAATCAAGTAAAGTAAGAGGTTTACCAGCACTGTCATTCATAAATTTTTCTAAGGGGATGTTATAAGCTGTGCAATGGAATGACGACGATGAAAATTGGTGCCAGACGGAGACACGACCCTGGATTTCATGCCTGTCGCGAGAGGCTATCTGAGTATGGGAAACGGCCAGACCCAAACTTCCATATGACGTCAACCATGTGTCTTGGAGACATATGGAAGTTTGGATCTGACGGTGATACGTGCTCGGATAGCCTAATGATAATACGACCACTCGCGATAAGCCGGAAGATGGGACACTCGTTTTCTGGAAGTAGTAGTATTTTTATTAGATTAGGGGAGGGTAATAACTTTCTCAGTCTGTCATGCTTGCGGTAACTTTGTTAGCCTCAGTGAACATTTAAAACGCATGTCAAACAGAAAAGGAGGTCAAGAAACTTCCTGGCAGATTAAAACTGTGTGCCGGACCGAGACTCAAACTCGGGACCTTTACCTTCCGCGGGCAAGTGCTCTACCAACTGAGCTACCCAAGCACGACTCACGCCCCGTCCTCACAGCTTTACTTCTGCCATTACCTCGCCTCCTACCTTCCAAAGGCAAAGGTCCCGAGTTCGAGTCTCGGTCCAGCATACAGTTTTAATCTGCCAGGAAGTTTCTTATCAGCACACACTCCGCCGCAGAGTGAAAATCTCATTCTGGAAACATCCGCCAGGCTGTGGCGAAGCCATGTCTCCGCAATATCGTTCCTTTCAGGAGTGCTACTTCTTCAAGGTTCGCAGAAGAGCTTCTGTAAAGTTTGGAAGGTAGGAGGCGAGGTACTGGCAGAAGCCAAGCTGTGAGGACGGGGCGTGAGTCGTGCTTGGGTAGCTCAGTTGGTAGAGCACTTGCCCGCGAAAGACAAAGGTCCCGAGTTCGAGTCTCGGTCCGGCACACAGTTTTAATCTGCCAGGAAGTTTCATATCAGCGCACACTCCGCTGCAGAGTGAAAAATCTCATTCTGGAAACATCCGCCAGGCTGTGGCGAAGCCATGTCTCCGCAATATCGTTTCTTTGAAGAGTGCTACTTCTTCAAGGTTCGCAGAAGAGCTTCTGTAAAGTTTGGAAGGTAGGAGGCGAGGTACTGGCAGAAGCCAAGCTGTGAGGACGGGGCGTGAGTCGTGCTTGGGTAGCTCAGTTGGTAGAGCACTCGCCTGCGAAAGACAAAGGTCCCGAGTTCGAGTCTCGGTCCGGCACACAGTTTTAATCTGCCAGGAAGTTTCATATCAGCGCACACTCCGCTGCAGAGTGAAAAATCTCATTCTGGAAACATCCGCCAGGCTGTGGCGAAGCCATGTCTCCGCAATATCGTTTCTTTGAAGAGTGCTACTTCTTCAAGGTTCGCAGAAGAGCTTCTGTAAAGTTTGGAAGGTAGGAGGCGAGGTACTGGCAGAAGCCAAGCTGTGAGGACGGGGCGTGAGTCGTGCTTGGGTAGCTCAGTTGGTAGAGCACTCGCCTGCGAAAGACAAAGGTCCCGAGTTCGAGTCTCGGTCCGGCACACAGTTTTAATCTGCCAGGAAGTTTCATATCAGCGCACACTCCGCTGCAGAGTGAAAATCTCATTCCAGAAAAGGAGGTCGGTCACGGGGAGAGCTGCGAGAGTGGCCATGGGCAGAGGATTCGTGATTACTTTGTAACTCGAACAGCACAGCTGCTGCGGGCTCACTGACAGGCCTGACCTCTGTGTGGGAGCGGCGCCGGCCGGTTTCGCCGCAGCACCGGGAGCTGCCGCCAGAGGAGGGGGCAGCTGCGGGCGCGTGGGAGGCGCCGGACACAGGCCCAGGGCCGGGTCCAGCCGGAATGCGACGCGGGCCGCTCCGAGAAAGTCGGAAGTGAGTCCTCTCGCATTCCTACCGGCCCGCTCCCCTACTTGCGCTCGCGTAAACCAGCACGCCAGGCCCTGCACGGATCTAGTTTACACTCGATCAGCCGAAGCGACGACGAAGTTTGGAAGAGTTGGATTAGGAAATCGGTGTCATATAAGCGATGCCTGTTCCAGGACAGGAAGGTGTGAACTGCTTAGATTAGGTTAGATTCAGTTTCAGTTCCATGGACCCAAAAATGAGGTGATTTTCATGAGTGTGAAACATGTCAGAAAGTGTAACATAAAATTATAGAATGTAAGTGTGTCATTTCTCTGGCGCGTTGCGTATCTGGCACTATCCATAGCGACTTGTATTTCTGTTTCCGTCTGGTTCGGCCTGCGCAGGCGCTGAGGTGGCTGCTGCCCTCTGGAGCGTTTTCTCGGGGAGTATTTTGCCTTCCGCCCCGGAACGGAGGTGTGCTCTCGTTGTTGGCGGGCCCCGTTGATTTGGCCGTTGGGCGGTGTGGCGTGTTGGTGACGTGCTGTAGTGGACAGCTGATGGATCCCCGCACCCGATCGCTCGAGGTTTTCCGCCTCTGAAAAGGGTGCCACGATACGCTTGGGTTTCCGCACCCAGGAGTTGTAAGGACTGCAGGGCAGGCTTTCTGTGTGTTTGCTGTGTCCGGTCTGCGTCGCGTGGTTACTTCAGCTGTTGTTTATATTTTCTGCGTGATTCCGTTTTGGCCGGAGTCTTGGTGTCGAGTTTTATGCTTGTGTGTACCCGGTCGTCGCCCCCGCTTTCCCGCCCGGGGGGCAGTCGTATCTGTTGGTGGGAATTATTTGGCAGTGTGTGTTTTGCGTGGACCCGGTGTGCTCACGCGCCCTGATTCTGACAAGGGGAGGCCGCCAATTGCGAAATTCAGATTCGATTCATACTGCGCATAATAAAAGCCCATGGCCAGAGGTGTAATGTGGCAAAGCACCAAGGTGCACTTCTCAGCCGTTGTCGAGAAAATCGACAGTTAAAAGAAACCGTTGCGGTGAAATTCTCTCGACGATTAGTAATTTTCTACAGCGTCGTGGCGCAGCGGTAAGCGCTCTGATTCGTAATCCGAAGGTCGCCGGATCGAATCTCGCGCTATGCAACCTTTTGTTTTTTTTTGTATTTGTTTTTTATAATTAAAATATATATGTATATATATATATATATATATATATATATATATATAATTCCCGGCAATCAGTTGCAACAATTATGCATATAAGTTGTTGAAAGTCGTTTGTCGTGGAAAAACTGGCGACTTCGAACATCATTGTTTTCCGCAAACAAAGTTATATTTCACAAATGTTATTGTCTTCATAATGTTAACCACGCATAGTTAACGGAAGACGTAGAAACGATATTCCGAAACGAATACGTATAGCGTAAGTCAAACGTTCGAATTAGAATAGAGACCCCACGAACACAAATTTGCTGTGGTGGGTATGAAATGTAAACTCCGTTACTCGCTCGTTACACTTGAATGACAGATGTTGAATGGGCCGAAACGAGCCGCCGCATAACAGCATAGTTGCCTGCTAACTTCGAAAGAAGGTAGATGCGGTCCCTAGCGCAACTTATAACATTGTCGAAAATCAGTGCGGACGGGAGAGCTTTGGTACACCCTGTTAAAAAAAAACGGGAAAATGGAGGCGGTACAATTGGAGAGCGATCCGCCTTCACCAACATGCAAAAGCAATTCATTAATACTTAACTATACGTGAATAACATTATGAAGATAATTAATAACATTTGTGAAATACAACTTTGTTTGCGGAAAACATAATGATGTTGGAAGTCGCCACAAAAAACAAATACTAAAAAAAAAAAAGGTTACATGGCGCGAGATTTGATCCGGCGACCTTCGGATTACGAACCCGAGCGCTTACCGCTGCGCCACGACGCTGTAGAAAACTACTAATCGTCGAGAGTATTTCACCGCAACGGTTTCTTTTAACTGTCGATTTTCTCGACAACGGCTGAGAAGTGCATCTTGGTGCTTTGCCACATTACAACTCTGGCCATGAGCTTTTATTATGCGCAGTATGAATCGAATCTGAATTTCACAATTGGCGGCCTCCCCTTGTGAGTTGAAATTACTGTGGCCAGGCTGACTCGGTTGCTGGAGTGTGTGTTGTTGGTTTTCTGGCTTGCCGGGGACTGCGCTCGCGCCTGTTCCGTTTTGTGGCAGCAGTCTGATATTTTTATGTGTGCTTGTTAAGTTGCTAGCAATTGCTTTTAGCCTTGTGCTTACTTATTTTTATATAAATTGCTGGGTATTGTCATTTGCTTGGTCTTTTACCTTTATTTATTTGTAGTGTCAGTTAAGCCTAAGACGATGTCCAAGGTGCTAGCAATTGATTTTAGCCTCGTGTGTACTTAATCCTATTTAAATTCTTGAGCATTACCATTTGCTTGGTATCTGTCAACCTTATTTTGGCTACTAGCGTTCAGGTGCAATATCGCCGGGCCTATCCTGGATTTTGTCATTAATCAAGATCCTTTTATACTGTATTTTTAGTAGTAGCTTTGGCAAGTGCAATTGCGTATGGTATTTATTATGCCCCCCCCTTCCTCCTTCGTGTAAACTATGCCGTACATGTATTTATTATTTGAGCTAGTCATGTACGTGTTGTTGTGTTCAGTGTTTTAGGGCATTTTTAATTGAGATACCTTTTGGAAATTTTATCGCTCTTTCAAAGAAGGTATAGGAAGGAGTAACTTCGACTGAAAATTTAATTGTGAATTATACATTTGTGCTTCGCATTATAAAATTTAACTGTATTACGTGAAAGTATGTAGTTTAATGCACAATGATTATTTGTTAATGTATCAAATTTTAAACAGTTTTGTTTGGCAGTGATTCAAACGACACATAAATTCCTCTGTTCACCTGTGGCATATAACATTTTTATTACCTCATATTGAAAGCAGCTTGACTTGTTGTGTCACTGTAATTTGTAAGCCACAGTGTAATTTATTACAATTAATTAATTGTTTTGGGGAAATAAACCTTGAATTGTATGTCCCCTTTTTATTAATCGAATCCCATCCACATCGTCCGCTCAGTAAGACGTGTATATTTCTATTGTCTGTTGTCAAACCACAGTTTATGAAAGATGTTTATATTTTATTAATAGGATTGAGTAGGAATAATTAATATTTGTCACGTTGGAAATAGTTGTGGGAGCAGGGAATGTCTGCATCAAAGTATTGTTGGCGGGAGAGACCGCACATCGATATAATTTTAAAAAGGGCGGGAGAGACCGCGTATGGATACATTTTGCAATGGTAGCAGGGATTGTCTGCACCAGAAAGCATTGTTGGCGGGAGAGACCTCACTTTAGCGTTCGTAGGAAGTCAGTAGTAAGCGAGAAGTGAAGCGAGTCGGTAGCAGCTCTGAAGCGAGAGGTTGAGAGGAGCGGTGTGCCTGCCAGCCACCAGCTGTGATTTACAAGAGATTATAAACGGATGTACAGAGACATCAGCTAACTATTATCATAAGGGGAACTAATGTTATTGAATTATTTTTTTGAGAAACTCAAGACTACTGAAGGTATGTTCGCGCAATGCTAGTTGTAAGATTATTGTAAAAAGCAAGTCCCATTTGAACGTTTGTAAAATCATTTCATTCAGAATATAATTAATTTCTGCCAGCAATATTGCATTACTGATTATAATCCATCCCAAAAACCATCAACGTAAAACTTTGCAAAATTTTATTGTTGTCATGAAAAAGTTTAACTATGAATTACGTAACTTCAGTCAAATTAATTAAAGAATAACGTCAGCGTTGCTATTAAAGAATGACGTCAGCTTTGGTAATAAATACAGCCACTTATTATGACAGCCCACCAGCAACTAATAGACTATACTAAAACGGAGTAAGTATATTCCTGTAGCAGTTCGATGTAGCAGTCAGATGGCGATCCAATAACAGTAGAAAAGGTAACGAACAGTTTTCGGTTATTGCAGCTAACGACTGGGGGCCACGACGAAGACACATTCTATGTTTCGTCGAAATAATCAGAAAATCACTTTTAATAAGCAGCATTTAAATTTGTATGCGCAGATTGAGAAAGAATTAATTTCAGAGGGAACATTTCATTTGTTATTATTAAGCAAGAGATAGAAATCCTAAGAGAAGGTTTCATAGTTTATTGTAGAAGGGAAGGTTGCCTAACAAAAAAGATATAGAGGAGACGGGAAGTTTCAAGAACATCTGAATAAATTACTCGCTTCCCTGATCATCTCTCAGGAGATTGTCAAATTATGTGAATACATTACAGAAACCTGGAACTGCTAAGATTTACTCAATTAATACACTGCCAGAACTAAACGTAGTTATGCACTTTTAATAAATTTATCGTACACAAAATAATCTTGACAGTTGTAACTAGTCCTCTCAAAACCGAAATCTAACAAACATTTTTACTTTAGCTAGTTCAACAGTCCCCATTAAACACTCGTCTACGAAGTAGAAGGAATTGCGTACCAGCCCGCCCGGTTGGCCGTGCGGTCTAACGCATGGCTTTCCGGGCGGGAAGGAGCGCCTGGTCCCCGGCACGAACACGCCCGCCGGATTTGTGTCAAGGTGGTGAGCCGGCCACTCTGTGGATGGTTTTGAGGCGGTTTTCCATCTGCCACGGCGAATGCGGGCTGGTTCCCCTTATTCTGCCTCAGCTACACTATGATAGCGATTGCTGCACAAAGAAGTTCTCCACGTACACGTATACCACCACTACTCTACCCCGAAAATATAGGGATTACAGCCGGCCGCGGTGGCCGTGCGGTTCTGGCGCTGCAGTCCGGAACCGCGGGACTGCTACAGTCGCAGGTTCGAATCCTGCCTCAGGCATGGGTGTGTGTGTGTGAGATGTCCTTCGGTTGGTTAGGTTTAAGTAGTTCTAAGTTCTAGGGGACTTATGACCTAAGATGTTGAGTCCCATAGTGCTCAGAGCCATTTGAACCATTTTTTTAGGGATTACACTCGTCTGGTGTGAGACGTTTCCTGGGGGATCCAACGGGGGCCGAACGGCGCAATAACCCTGGGTTCGGTGTGAAGCGGCGGAGGGGTGAAGTAAACTGCGGTAGTCGTCGTGGGGTTGTGGACCACTGCGGCTGCGGTGGGGACGGAGCCTCTCCGTCGTTTCTAGGCCCCCCCGGTTACCATACGATACAATACAACTGCTTACCAAGAACCCTTTCAAAGTCTGTTTGAACTGAGCTTAATCTGAAACCAAGTTTTTAATAGTTCCTGGCAACTGTCTGGTCCTGAATACTAGACCCCTTTTTGGACCAAGGTAATTGATTTTAGGTCTTTATGTAGATCTTTCTTATTCCTAGCATTGAACTATTGGTTTGGAAGCAGAGACAAATTACTTGGAACAAATTTCATTAAGGAATATACTAAGGAGCAGTGGTTAGAATACCCAGATCCTTTAACAGGTTTCTACAAGATAATCTTGAATTTGCACGAGTCTTATTATTACATTCTTTTGCACTCTAAGTGCATTTTGACGAGTTATCCCAGAATGTGATCCCATGTGACACAATAAAATGAAACTGAGCAAAGTATGCAAGTTTTTTTTATTTACATCTCCTACTCTGACAGATTCGAACTGCAAGTATAAACTTTTTTAGGCGCTTCAGCAATTCTGTGGTATGCCCTTCCCAACTGAATTTACTATCGAGGTGTAATCCCAGAAATTTAACACTGCCAGTTTCTTCTATCTCCATGTCTTCAAATGTCATACATGTGTGAATGACAGTGAATTAGCTTTAAACTATTTATTAATGGCAGTGAAAATTTGATTAGCAGCCATTTCTGAATCTGTACTTGACTTGCTGTTTATTGTAATGTTTATATCATCTGCAAACAAAACGAACTTGGTATCTAGCAATGTAACTGACGAGAGGTCATTAACGAACACAAGAAAAAGCAACGGATACAAGATGGAACCTCGAAGAAAAACACATGTAATTAATTCCCAATCACATGAAGACTGTTTACTAACTCCACATACTTCTCAGCGACACCCTTTGTTTGCTGTTAGATAGGTAACACTCGAGCCATTTTAAAATAATGTCAGAGACAAGAGACCCCATAATATTCTAATTCAGTTAAGAGATTGTTGTGATTCATACAGTCGAAGGCTTTTGACAGGTCACAGAAAATGCCAACAGTCCCTATTTGGTTATCTAATGAATTAGACACATTCTCACTGTATGTGTACACAGCGTTCTGTATCTTGGAATCCTTAACGAACCGAGAATGTGGCTTGGAAAATATATTATTTGCGACAGATACTTAAGAAGACGCTTGAACAAAACCTTTTCAAATATTTTTGAAAATACCGGCAAAAGTGAAATTGGTCAATAGTTTGATGGTATCTTTTTATCCTCCTTCTTGTAAAGAGGCTTAACTCAGCCTATTTCAGATAGTCTGAAAATATTTCGCTGATAAGAGATTGTTCAGTACCGGGATCGTTAGGTAGAATTACGGCGTTCAGTAAGTAATGCAACATTTTTTTCTCGACCAATTTCGGTTGAATGAATGTGGAATTTTTTGTGGGACATCATGGTATAAAATAATTAGATCAAGACCCTAAGCCGTCGACAGGCGTTGATATACATCAACGGGGACAGTTGAAAATATGTCCCCCGACCGGGACTCGAACCCGGGATCTCCTGCTTGCATGGCAGACGCTCTATCCATCTTTTTTTTAATCTCATTTTGTTCGCATTTGTTCGTTGCATCTGCTCGGGGCGGGCGTCGTAAGACATCATTTTAAGTTCGTTGTTGATCGATTAGCTGAGTTTTTTTTATTACAGAGGGCTGCTAACCCTCTGACCGAACACGCTGAGCTACCAAGCCGGCATCCATCTGAGCCACCAAGGACACAGAGGGTAGTGCGACTGCAGGGATTTATCCCTTGTACCCTCCTTATGAGACCCACATTCCCAAATTAATGTCCACGCACTACATTCGCAGTGCCACTCATCATTTGCGGCAGACAATCTTAACGAGTCCCATAAAAGTTAGGGCAATGCGTGTGCATCCGGCACAGAAGGAGGTCAATGGCCGGCTAGCCTTTACTATATGAAGATGGTATCTGTTCTTTCGGACATATCCAAGAGAACAGATAACATTTTCATATCGTAGAATATTCCCACTTCAACACCCATAGTTTAACGAAGCTTGTTTCTTTTGGCGGAGAAACAGAGCATCGCAGTTATTCGTAGGCACTTGCAGAATGACTGCGGAGACCTGGCAGTGAAAAAAAGCACGATCAGTCGTTGGGCAAGGTGGCTGTCATCACCGTAACAGTCACGCAAACCTGTCCGAACTCCTGCGTGCCGGCCGGTCGCGCTTAGCTGTGACTCCTGCGATGTTGGAACTTACGGACACTCGCATTCGAGGTGATCGGCGGATCACAAACAGTTCTTTGCTCAACTGGACGTCTCTGTTCGTAGTGCTGACACACTGGTCCTCCAGTTGGGGTACTCAAAGGTGTGTGCCCGCTGGGTTTCTCGTCTCCTAACAGAAGACCATGAGCGCCGAATCGCTTGCGCGTGACGAGGCTGATCGGGACATTTCTTTTTTTTTTCGAAATCTCACAGGCGGTGAAACATGGGTGCTTCATTTCGAACCGGAAACAAAACGGCAATCCATGAAGTAGCGCCACACCACCTCTCCTCCGAGGAAAAAGTCCAAAGCCGCACTCTCAGTGGGTAAAGTCTTGGCAACGGTCTTCTGGGTTTACTCTGTTTGATATCTTTAGTACCGGCCGCTATGGACGAGGGGCTCTAGGCGCTTCAGTCCGGAACCGCGCTGCTGCTACGGTCGCAGGTTCGAATCCTGCCTCGGGCATGGAAGTGTGTGATGTCCTTAGGTTAGCTACGTTTAAGTAGTTCTAAGTCTAGGGGACTGATGACCTCAGATGTTAAGACCCATAGTGCTTAGAGCCATTTGAACCATATCTTTAGTCATGATGCAAGGAGGATTCATACAGGCCTGCGCACCGAAGAGGAGCTCACGAAACTTCATTGGACTGCTCTTCCTGATCTCGCACTTGCCGACTTCTATCTGTTTGGGCCAATGAAGTATACACTCCGCAGGAAGCGGTAGATGATGATGGGGAGGTTATTGATGCATCAAAACTTTGACACAGACGTCGACTCGTGGAGTGGAATCATGCGGCCATCCAGGCCCTCCGGGTGAGATGACATAAGGTTGTCGCGTTGAACAGAGATTGTGTTGAAAAACAGCGTTCTGCAGCCAAAAGCGTATTGGAATCGTGAACAAAACAACAAGTGTTGCACTGCCTATCGAATGACTCTCGTAGGTGAGAAGCATTACCATTTTTTTCCATATTCACCCACTTACAACTGCCTGATAAGACTACTACAGCACCGACAAGGGGAAGAGGAACGAAAAGGAATTTCACGAGCTAAGGCGATATTTGTTGTTATTACGATGATTAGAAAATCGTGTCAAATTTACGAATAACTTTGAAGTATGAACGCAATTATCAATGTGACGCTACACTTCCTTTCTTCAGGGTGCATGCAATGATTCGCTTGGTAATTGTGCCATAAAGTCTTTTAATCTTTTCCTGGAGCTATCCCTCGATATCAAGGATCTGACACTAGAACGGATTTGACATCGAGTCTGGTCCCACGTATGTTCTATCAGGGACAGATCTGGGGATCTTGCAGGCCATGGGAGAACTTCAGCATAACGCAGACAGATGACAGACACATGCCATGTGTGAACAAGCATTGTCCTTTTGTAAAACGGCACCACTATACTGTCACCCGAGACGTAACACGTGAGGACGCAAACGTCCGCGATGTAGTGTTATGCCTTCAGTTTACCCTCAACCACTTCCACCCGTGACCAGACGTCATGCTTGAAGGATGGCTCCTCCATATCATGGCGACAGGAGTAACACCTCTGCACCTCTCCAAGACTTCGGAAGAACTGAACGTCTCCCCAGGTCACCACGACTCTCGCCGACGATGGTCATCCAAGGTAGTGGAGAATCGCGACTTATCACTGGACACAACACATCAGCATTCATCCTGTCAAGACGCCACTCCAAACGCAGCTGGTTGAGTTGTGACGTGAAGTTCAACCTACGCAAGAGACTATGATTCCCTAATCGGGCTGCTGCTAGTCTCAGACTAATGGTGCGGGATGAGACACGCTGATGCGGAGTGTTCATTACTTTCCTCGGGTGCAGACGCAAAATACGGTGATGAGTCTCCATCGTAGTGGTCAGACCTGCTCGACCAGAGCCTTGAGAAGATTATGCCTGGCCTCAAGTTCCCATAGAGTCCAACATCGGGCAACTGTCACATCCGAATGCCCTACAAAGATTCGACCAGCCGGCCAAATGGAGACTGTAACCTCCCCCCAGTTTCGCATCGAACTATATTATTCGCATACGCTGTAGGAGAAGTTATATTTTAATTATTTTAGCATAATATATATCTTCCCTCCTTGTCATGAAACTCATTGTTGTCCACTTCCGTTATTGTGAAAACTACTAAATGATAACACCTCCTTTCTTAAATGCTGGAATTTATTAATTAAATCACTCAATTTATAAACATTTATGAACATCAAACACTGTGTGCCATTCTGCCACTCATCTCCGGCCTCGCTACCGAGCAACCTCTCTCTCTCGCCTCTCACACCCGACTTCCACCCACGGACTCCAACACTCGACGACTGCTTACCCACTCGCACATTGTTGACTGCACTGCAGTCTTTGCTTAAACCATGTATGATCTCTGCATAGCGCATAATCGATACTTCGTAAGGGTACTGTACCCTTACAAGACTCAGAACGAGGCCCATTTTAAACCCTATCAGTTGCTGGTAATGCTATATCACTTCAGTTAGTGAAAATATCTAGTTGGTGTGACGAAGGGCAGCAAGCTTTATGTAGAAAAATGTAAGTTGATTAGAAACAGTAGGGGAAACGTACTCGTTCTGTTCGGATACAGCAATAGTAGTGTCATGCTTGACACAGTCGTGTAAACGTCTGGGCATAAAGTTGCACAGCGATATGAAAAGGAACGAGCATGTGAGGAGTGTGGTAGGGAAGTTGAATAGTCGACTCGGAGATTTTGGGAAAGTGTGGTGCATCTATAAAAGAGACCGCATGTAGGAGATATTCTTGATTATTGCTCGAGTGTTTGGGATCCGTTCAAGCTTGCGTAAAAGACACTGACGCAATTCAGTGGCGGGCTGCTAGATTTTTTACCGGTAGGCTCGAAGAAGACGTAAGTGTTACGGAGATGCT
This sequence comes from Schistocerca piceifrons, assembly GCF_021461385.2. NCBI lineage: Eukaryota > Metazoa > Arthropoda > Insecta > Orthoptera > Acrididae > Schistocerca > Schistocerca piceifrons. Next base: position 325,195,956 of record NC_060140.1, read on the forward strand.
TCGGGAACTCAAACGGGAATCCATGGAGGGAAGGCGACAATCTTCTCAAGGAAAAATGTTGAGAAAATTTAGGGAAGTGGCATTTGAAGCTGTCTGCAGAACGATTATACAACTGTCAACATACGTTTAGCGTAAGAACCACGAAGATAATATACGAGAAATTAGAGTTCACACGGACGCAAATAATAGTTTTTCCCTACCTCTATTTCCGAGTGGAACAGGAAAGGAAATGCCTAGTAGTGGTACAGAGTACCCTCTGTCACGCACTGTACGGCGGCTTGTAGAGGGTGGACGTAGATAAAGATATAAACGGGTAAGCGCAGTCTCCGTGCCTTTCACAACGATCACTCAACTTCTGACGCTTTTCATGCCCATAACATACGGTAGCAGGCCTGATAGGAACTTTAAACACGAACAACACTAATACATAGCGAACTGCCACAGCGAACTGCAACATTAACCATTTGGAAACGCACTGATTATGTGTATGTGCATGAAATGACATTGACATAGGAACATGTCTTCTGGGTGTTCCCACTGTTTTTGTCGGGGAGTGTAAGTTACTAGCTTGAAGACGAAAATTTGTCGTTGTTATTATTATTATTCAAATTTGAGTACTACTGGGCCACGCGATACACAACAAAGTGAATTTCAGAGTTTCATGTTCTCCTGGTGGGCACATTACTTTAATTCTGCCAGCTTGGGTTACCCTTCCTGTTTTCGAGAAAATAGTCATGGTTTTCTTCGTCTTTGCTGCCAGGCCCGTTGTGAATTTTCTGCCTATATCTTTTTTGTTCTATCTCATAAAGCATGTGTTCTTGTTTCTTTCAGGTCTTTTACTGCAGCAATCCATTTCATTGTCGCAATCATAGTTTTCCTGTGCTTTCTTTGAATTCCACTACCTGGCAGGTCCCATTCTTTCAAAGTTCCCATAGAGTTTTAACCTGTATCTTTTCGTATCCGAGTAAATATTCGCATAATTTTCCATTTAGTTACCTTCTCCTAATCTGTATGCTCCTGCTCCAGTGTAATTTGGGTGATTACCTTTAATTCCTTCTTTCCGTTTAAAATGAGAGTTCCAACTCTGTGAAACCATTCTGGTTGGATGATTGCATTATAATGTATATGCAGGTGAATTTTTCATTTAAGAAATAATTTGGTCGGCCAGTGTGGCCGAGCGGTTCTAGGCGTTTCAGTTTGGAACCGTGCGACCGCTATTGTCGGAGGTTCGAATCCTGCCTCGGGCATGGATGTGTGTGATGTCCTTAGGTTGGTTAGGTTTAAGTAGTTCTAAGTTCTAGGGGACTGATGACCTCAGATGTTAAGTCCCATAGTGCCAAGAGCCATTTTTTGATATATTTTGTAAGTCTGACACTGTTTCCATCTTGTGGTAATTAATTTGAAAACCAATCTTTTCCAGGCTATCTATCGAATGGTTTCGCCCAAATAATTGAATTGAGATACTCTCTCGACTTTCACCAATTTAGCTTTCAGAATTTTGGACGGCAGATTGTTTCTAGACTTGTAATTAGGTTTCTCAAACGTTATCTGGAGACCCCCCGCTTTCTGCTGTTTGTCTAAGAATTTCTACGTGTTTTCACGATGTTCCAATGTCCTGGCATAGGACTGTTGAGTCGCCAGCCAAAACAAAGCCAGTATACGCTAATATTGAGTCTACCTAAGTTAATTGTTTCTCGATTTTAAGCTAAGATTTTAGATTTCGCCACTCTTGACTTGCTTTCTCTAAGACGAAGCGATGGAATCAATCACAATGTCACACTCTTATTTTTATTTCAAAATGCTTCGAAACTTTTCACCCCAACTTAATTATAGATTTTGTGCTATTTAATTTTTCACTAAAGACTTGTGTGGTTTTGAGATCCAGACACTGTTCTCTCAGAATTTGGAAGAGAGACCTGCGGTCAACTGCTTCACAACCTATTTTAAAATCTGTAAAAGTACAACTACTTTCTTATTATAAATTTTTTTATGTCTGAGAATTAGTTGCTGAACTGTAGTTTGTTCTGTGCAATACGTTTGCATTCAAGTAGCTGTTAGAGATCGGGATGCATGGAGATAAGATTTTGTGTGTGCGGGGAAGGAGAGTAATTGATCTGAAGTGAGAAGTAATGGGATATCTCCTAATATCGTGTCGGATCTCCTTTTGCTCTATGTAGTGCAGCAACTCGGCGTGGCTTGGAGCTCAACGAGTCGTTGGAAGCTCCCTGCAGAAATGTTCATTCATGTTGCCCCTATAGCCATCCATAATTGCGACAGTGTTGCCAGTGGAGGATCTCGTCCACGAAACCACTTCTAGATTATGTCCCATGACTGTTCTATGAGATTCATGTCGAGTGATCTGAGTGGCCAAACCGTTCGCTCGAACTGCCCATAACTTTCTTCAAATCAATGGTGATCAATTGTGGCCCGGTTATTCACAAAAAATCCATCATTGTTTGGGATCATGAAGTCCATGAGTGACTGAAAATGGATTCCAAGTAGCGGAACATAACGAGGACCAGGCAGTTTCATGTAAACACAGCCCATACCATTACAGAGCCAGTACCAGATTGCAAAGTGACTTACTAATAACTTCGGCTTCGTGGAGTCTGTGCCACACTCGAATCCTTCCATCGGCTGTTGCCAACTGAAATCGAGACTCAGGTGACCAGACAACAGTTTTCCAGTCATCTGGGGTCCAACTGGTATGGTCCCGAGTCCAGGAGAGGAGCTGCAGGTGATGTACTGCAAGTAAAGGCTCTAGCATCGGTCGTCTGCTGCCATAGCCCTATAACGCCATATATTGCCGCACTATCCGAACGGATGTGTTCGTCGAACGTCCCACACTGATTTCAGCGGTTATTTCACGCGAACGGCGCTGGTCTCGGTGAAGGCCATCGGCCACTGCATTGTCCATGGTGAGAGGCAATGCCTGAAATTTGGTATCTACGGCAAACTCTTGACACTGTAGATCTCGGAATACTGAATTCCCTAACGATTTCAGAAATGGAATGCACAGTGCGTCTAGCTCCAACTATCATTCCTCTTTCAAAGTCTACTTATTATGAGTACAACTGACAGCTCCGTCAATGCATTGCTCTTTTACCTCGAGTACACGGTACTGCCGCCATCTCTACATGTGCATATCGCTATCACATGACATTTGTCACCTCAGTATAAGTTGATGATTGATTCAATTAATCTCCACAGTTAAACAGCAGATGGAAGCATAATCCAATAAACCATGAAGTCTTAAGTTCAAAGTGACATTTTACTTTGGGGAAACTAAGCTATTTCTGGAGCTTATCATCACATTCAGTCGTGTGGTTGTGGGCAGATTTTCGTGCAACGAAGCCGTTAACCCTGCAAACGCTTCAAATGAGATCGCGGCTACTTGCTTACCAGACCGCTCCACGTGGGAGATTTGATGCTGCTTGGATAGCGACGGGGGATCCCAGTAATAGTCGGAACAGAGCAGTGGATGTGCGTCGAAGCGGAAACACTGCACGAGCCACCTCTGGTACTGCGTAAAACGGCAGTCTGTAAGAACAGGGGGCCTGAAAGTAGCTGAAAGCTCATCTGCAGATGAACAACAGTGGATCACAGCGTCATTCCATTGATGGTGCAGCGTGAGTTTGACGGTGTCCTGTCTTTTAAGCAATTTGTCTGAACAACAAGCTGGAAGTATGTGGCAATAATAATTTTGTGTATTGACTGCTGGGAACAATATGGGAAGCTCAGTCACAAATTTGACTGTTCTTGCTGTCTGATATTCTGCAGCTGAGTACTCCATGCCCTATATAGCACAGATCCTGCCATTCCAATCCAGCTGATGTAACTGTGGATGAGACACCTTGTATTATTGCGTGCTGTTTACCAAACTGCAAACATTATTATAATAGTAATATAAAATCAATAGATACGCCATTAAAGAAATTTATGGTATGTTAAGGATAGTGCCCCCCCCCCCCCCATGAACCATGAACCTTGCCGTTGGTGGGGAGGCTTGCGTGCCTCAGCGATACAGATAGCCGTACCGTAGGTGCAACCACAACGGAGGGGTATCTGTTGAGAGGCCAGACAAACGTGTGGTTCCTGAAGAGGGGCAGCAGCCTTTTCAGTAGCTGCAGGGGCAGTAGTCTGGATGATTGACTGATCTGGCCTTTTAACACTAACCAAATCGGCCTTGCTGTGCTGGTACTGCGAACGGCTGAAAGCAGGGGGAAACTAAAGCCATAATTTTTCCCGAGGGCATGCAGCTTTAGTAGCATGGAGAGCTTCATCAAAAAAAATTGGCTCTTAGCACTATGGGACTTAACATCTGAGGTCATCAGTCCCCTAGAACTTAGAACTACTTAAACCTAATTAACCTAAGCACATCACACACATCCATGCCCGAGGCAGGTTTCGAACCTGTGACCGTAGCAGTCACGCGGTTCCGAGAGCTGCATCAAACCAGTCTCAGGACTGAAGACCACAACAACAACAACAAGGATAGTGCAAAAAAGCTATTCTGTAAATGCTGATCGTAACTCTGTAGATCAAACAGAAATAAACGAATTAAAAGCAGCCTTAAAAGTAACAAAAAATAGAAAAGCTACATGCCTAGACGGTATTAATGCTGAATCAATCAACTAAGAAGGAATCACTTTAGAACTTTCTTTCCTCCATTTTTTAAAATATGTTTTGAAAGAACTTTTCCTCCATTTTTAAAAATATGTTTTGAAAGAACTGTTCCATATCTGAAGAATGGAACACAGTTACAGTTATTTCGGTATTTAAAAAAAGGCAAGAATAAAGACATGAGAGATTATAGATCATGGCAAGGAAAGCGTTTCTGAAGAAGAGGAATTTGTTGACATCGAGTATAGATTTAAGTGTCAGGAAGGCGTTTCTGAAAGTATTTGTATGGAGTGTAGCCATGTATAGAAGTGAAACATGGACGATAAATACTTTAGACAAGAAGAGAATAGAAGCTTTCGAAATGTGGTGCTACAGAAGATTGCTGAAGATTAGATGGGTAGATCACATAACTAATGAGGAGGTATTGAATAGAAGTAGGGAGAAGAGAAATATGTGGCACAACTTGACTAGGAGAAGAGATCGGTTGGTAGGACACAACAACAACAACAAGTCTACTACATCCAGGATATAAAATTTATGTGAAAATTCTTGATCAGATATTACAAACTTTCGCTGATAGTATCGTCTCAGAAGAACGATCAGGCTTCCGAAAAGGACTTTCGTAAAACAATAATATTTTTAATAAAACACATGTTATTGAAAAAGTCCGGAATTTTGCTTAGTAATGCATTTAGCATTTATTAATTATGAGAAGGGCTTTGATACGGTAAAAAGAGCCCTTTTGAGGAAAACATTGGAAAAAAGGTTTTCCTAAACCATAAAGATTATATACGTAAATATGGAAATATTATAAGCTCAGGTTCGAAAAGGTCAGACGAAATTTGTATTAATCACACTGTTCGACAAAGGCGCAATCTATCGCCTATGTTTTTTTTTAGTTATGTGTGATGACGTAGTTATGAAGTGGAAACATGAAATGTAATTACTAATCAAAATAGGCTCTAGCGTACGATTCTATACTCTGTTATATGCTGATGTTCAGATAATTATGCAGAAAATAGAAGGTAGTTTACAAAGAGCTGTATATAGGCTGAGCCAAAAGGCAATAAATTACAACTATATATTACTATTTAACTCTATCTGCAAATAAGAGGAAGACAATGACTTTCAAAGGAAGGAGTGCCGTCACATCGAAAATAACAATAAATGAGAAAACTTTAGAGTAAGTATTCCACTTCAGATATCTAGGATGTGATATTAGTTTTACTAGGACAAAGACATTGGGAAGAATGTTAACAGCTAATGAGTACGTATTTCTGCTTCGACTGGTGTTGCTTCTTGCCAATGACCATGATTTGGAGTCTCCTTCCATGCAAATTATAATAATGTAACAGTAGTTATGTAAATATGTTTACACATTATTAACAGATATTAAAACAATGTATTTTAGGAGAAATCAATGCAGTCATCCTCCCATTCCAATGAATTTTAAAAGCAAATAATACAAACTCTCATGATTTCATCATTGGATCTACTAGTGAATTCTGTATAAATAGTGTTCACAAAATGCTGCAGCGTTCAGTACATTGGTACTGTGTTAACACTATAGTATACAATTACGTGTACCAATATGCACTTCAATGTAGAATATTATTGCTTCATAATAGCATCTGGCACAATAACTACATACTCCATCACTAATTCGAAATTTACTAGCGAAGTGCTCATTTTTTAACAGCAGCTGTATTAGGTACCAATTAGTGACATATGAAAATTGGTGCCGGACCATGACTTAAACCAGAATTTCGCGCTTATCGCGAGCAGTTGTCTTAGCCACTTCAGCTACGCATGCATGCTCCCTAGACCGACCGAGACCTCCATATGTCACATTGCCTACATCCTTGCGCTGTAGCCCACTACATTCATCACCTAATGCTCGCCAACATTACTATGAGTAATTGAATTCCTGTGCTAAGGCTAGGAGACGAGACCAATGTTGTTATCGTCGTATAGCTATAAGCTATAGCTTCGTTGCATGTCTGAAAAGATAGGTAGACGTTGTTGACAATGGACAGCTGTACGAAATGAGTCGAAATTTATTCGATGATAGCGAATTATTAGGCATCAGCTGTATTAGATAGATGTGTACTACCTATTAGTCACATACTAAAATTTTGAGGTGGACTGGGACTCGAACCGCTTGCGATAAGCGGGATACCTGAGTTCGAGTCTCAGTCCGGTAAAAATTTTCATATGTCAGTAGAAGGTAGTACATTGATATCTAGTACAGCTGACGTCAGAGAATTCGCAATCAGTCAATAAATTTCGAGCTATTTCGTACAGCTGTGGACCGTCGACAACGTCTGTTCTTTCAGACATGCAGATAAGTCTGTCACTAGTACTATACAGCATACTCACTGGCAAGGTGCAACACCGATGAAAGCAGATCTGCATAATCATTCCATGACAGGGTGTAATAAAGTTGAATACTAGTTCCGTCAAAAGCTACTAACAACGAGTTCTCCATAAAACGCGGGAAAGTACGGAAAGCGGATGAGAACAAAAGTAATGTACAATAGGAGCAATTTACTTACAATGCATTTAAATAGAGCAGTTCACACGGGGAGTCATAGACTGGAACAAATGTCCACAGACCACAATGCGACGAAACCATCTTTTGTTTTACATGAAACAAAAACAAATATGGAATCGTTTACTCAACCCAATATTACAGGTGCGAGTGAAAATGAAGCAGATCACGAGCAACATATTCACAACACATTTCAGAGAATGCAATGCACGCAATAAGTCGTGATCAGGAACACAATGCGATGAAACCAGCCTCAGTTAACTACGAGACGAAAAAAAATGTGCAAGACTGAAAATCGCCCAGTAAGAAACCGAAATGAAGGACTGATTAATTTGGAACGCTCCTGGTGGCCTGACAGAGAATCAAGGTCACGTTACAGGAAGCCCCTACGTAAGTTCAAAGTCCCTGGGTGCCCGCATGGCATCTGAATTCCCCGGCGGCTGCGTCGAGCGAAACCGCCGAGCCATGTAGGGGGCGTGTTTGTGCAGCAGATCAAGCACGGCGGGGAAATTTCTCGCCCGGGACGAGACGTAACGACATGGAACAGGCGGCAGGCGGCTAGGCCCGCGGGTTCGCACCTGGGCGAGAGCACCGACCTCGTCTGCCGATCAAGTTGGAAGAGTTGCTAAATGTGATGGGGCCCAACCAGAGCTGCATCACCAATAACTCTGAAATAACTACCAGCTGCTAGCGAGGACCACTAGAACGCAGTTTCTTGTCAGGACAGAGTTGCTGAAGGCAGTCTGTACATTAATTAACGGGTTAGACCAGGACAGATTCTTTTTAATTTTAGCCTAGATTTTTTTTTACTGTCTTAAAGTGTTCCTTAGAAAATCTATGTTTAAGATAAATTCATATGAAGTGTCCCATAGACGGTGAAATACGTTAAAACTGATTTACTGCATAGGTGTCTGGCGCATCCGAGGGCTCGTGTGCAACCGATGTAATGCTATAAGAGTTGCCGACGGCGTAGGGGATAGTTTCGGATAATATCACAGATGATTTTAGTGTCAACTAAAGCACTATTCTCACAAGACTCCTCTTCGCAGTATGAACTGTTCATTGTAAACACTCTGAAAGCAGGTGTTTGTCTCATGTCTGCTTAACTTGTTAGTTCGCTTTCTTTCTTTTTCTTTTTTGCACGAAATGAAAAGTCAGAGCTTCTAAACCATACAAGTATTTATGCAGATCGAAAAGATTCGAAAATTAATCTAGTCATGCAAAAAACGCTTCGATTGCTAAGTGGAAACCAGACAATCGATGTAATTTTGCCAAATTTTCGATATTGACGAAGCAAAAAGACCAACTCTACGGAAAACCACACAAACTGAAACACTGAACACTTGTTTTTCCAAACAACATTTTCCAAGTTGGCGAGAGTTAGCCCAACTCAGGAAATATACATGCAATTACATTACACCTTTTATAAAATTGTTAGTCGGCCTTTTCTCTACTGTAGTACGTAGAATTTTGCAACATATTCTAATTTCGATTTTTTAGCGAAAAATTGATCTGTATTTCAGTGTGCAACCATTTTGTTAAAAACCACTTTTTTAAATATCCCTGCATGCTACGTTAGACAGTATCATCCTTTTCAAAGCAGTTTTTGAAATTTTCTTCTAGGTTAAAATTATCGCTTTCAGAGCTCCCACCAACCGTACTCACACTCCGCGAACACCTTTCGTCAATGCCGTTTAGTATGCTCTGGGTGCAAGTTTTTTACTTAACATTGATACGAAATACAGTCTTAGGGATGTAAAATAAAGAGCTAAAGCTAGTTTGGTTATTCTTTGTTATTATATTGGAAAAACATCATGAATATCGGTTCCGAACTAGATCCTCACACTGTTCTACCCTCTTAAGAGCACGCAATATGTGTCACTTATAATCTGAAGAAAAATTGTTGTGAACATTTTATTTCTTTAATTGCTGGTGACGCCTTATTTCATTGTGTTTTCAGTTCGGCCATTGTGCCTGATAATTATTTTGGAAAACTGTTTTTATTTCTAATGCGTATTTTGAAGGGCAGGTCTCATAATCAACCCAATCCTTCCACATACCGCTACGCTACACACTGTAACTGACGTTCCTGCATATGATTTCCAAACATTAGTACCATAGCCACTCAGGGCAAATGAATCAGTGGTGGACCGAGGCTCAGGCTTGGCACTAGCGATATGTGTGAACAAACTGAGCTCTCTCAAATGAAACACATGCTGAATGTGACAGTTATTACATAGGGCAGACAGGGCGGAATTTTCGAATTCGATACAGGGAACACTGCAGTCATAGCAACAGGACAGCATTTGGGGCGCATGTAAAGGATAGCAAACATGAAGTGAGCAATATAAATGAACAAAACGTTGCTATCTCAACGTGCTCGAAGAGATTGAGATATACGCTCGTGAAATGAAAAACCCAGACCTACTACTTAATGAGCAAAGTGATTTTATGCACAGGAATTATTATGAGATTTTTAGACACGTGTTTTAGGCTTACTCTTGAATGCAACAGCACGCTCCAGTAAGAACCAGCTGCAGCGGAACGGCCTTCAACCTACTGGGGGCGAGGTGAACTGGACACGGCGGAAGAGGACTTGGCGTGGCGTTGTATACGTTCTGAGGTAGGGAAATCATCTCCATCACCAATCAATACAAAGAAGAGGAAACGCACATTTTCGAAAGAATATATAAATGTTTTAATTATATTTTTAAGTTTCTTTAACAAATTGTAAATTAATGTGAATCATTTCAATTCGTGGTCCACTCAAAAAGATTATTTAAATGTTATTTCTTTAAAAATTGTCTTATTATTAAAAAGTATATTCGCCATTAATATCTATGGTGAAAAATAACATCTTAGTACATATGCGCAATTCTTACAGATAGGGGGCACTTTTTACTTTTACCAATCAGGTTTCTCCAAACTGTGATATGTTTTAACAGATAAAAAATTGCCGGCCGGAGTAGCCGAGCGGTTCTAGGCGCTACAGTCTGGAGCCGCGCGACCGCTACGGTCGCAGGTTCGAATCCTGCCTCGGACATGGATGTGTGTGATGTCCTTAGGTTAGTTAGGTTTAAGTAGTTCTAAGTTCTAGGGGAATGATGACCTCAGAAGTTAAGTCCCATAGTGCTCAGAGCCATTTGAACCATTTTGATTAAAAATTACTTTAGTTATGACTGCGAACTAATAGTTCTGTACTGACAGGTTACTCTGTAACTGCAATATATGGTATGTTGGCATTTAATTCATTCCAAAATTTCTTTTTGTAAGCTAAGATAGTTCTATCAGTAACTATATCTCTCTTGTTAATCATACCGGCGGAGGTTCGAGTCCTCCCTCGGGCATAGGTGTGTGTGTTTGTCCTTAGGATAATTTAGGTTAAATAGTGTGTAAGCTTTGGGACTGATGACCTTAGCAGTTAAGTCCCATAAGATTTCACACACATTTGAACATTTTTTTGTTAATCATATTTTTAACTTTATCTAACTGATCTGAAGATGGGCAGCTAGTCTGAAGACGGTTAATTAAAATAAAAGATAGCGATCAAAGACTGAAATGCCGTATTTTTATTTTTTTTGAACTTACGTGGAATTGATGGTGATGAACTCAATTAAGATATAGTGACATAATGATATCAGCTAAACCGACTCATAATTGCTTAACCTGCAGCATAATGATTCTGTTGTGATAACTGACACTAAACTGCCCGGAAAACACAATCCAGAACAAGCTCATTTTATTGACAGCTGGCGTGACAGATAGTTCGTCATTATAGGAGTATACTGTATACTGGCATAGCAGACTACATGAAACATACGTCACACTAAAGGGTGCCGTAACAGTCGTATCAGTACACAGTCCACTCCCATTTTGCGGCAACAGAGGCGTAATTTCACAAATCATAAAGGTGCTGAATAGCATCCTACGATGGACTGATCCAAGCACCATGAGCCTTTTGTTGCGATTCGGCGATGGTTCCTGCATGAGCAAATTCCTGATTCACCATTTCCCATACTTCCCCACTTGGCGACACATCAGGTGTTGTTGCTGGCCAGGGCACCGTGAAGAGCACTCTGCGCCACAGCTCCCTGTCGAAGACTTGGCCGTAACATTGGAGTAACATTCTGTGCAGTGTAGCGGACACTGCTTACTTTCTCTGCGGCAAGACCAAGTTTTACAGCGAGTTATGACTGATGGCCTCCAAACCATGAAGCCTGGCTTTGGTACTGTGTATCTGAACGAATGCACACGAAGGAGGCACCTCACACCACACACGTGAACATCTATCACTCGGATACAAACGCTCTTTCATCATTAAAGGGCACTATTTTACTCTCCTGTCGACTCTTCCACATCAGCGAAGTCGTGCTTGGCAGGGTCATGGTGTTAGCGCCTCAGCGGTGACCTAGCCAGAGGAACACAGGTATTCTTAGTCCTGCTGCAAGCAGACTTTTCCCCATGGTCCTAGGCGAAAGAGCAGGTGCAACACGTGCCCGGATTTCTTCGCTGGATGATATCTGGTCATCTAGAGCTGCTCGCACAGTACGTCGATCTTGACTTGCGTCTGCATAGCACGAACGTCTAGAACGTGGTCCACAGTATGAGAATGTTACCCAGACCACTGCTGAAAGCAGCGAAACACTGTGCCGGATATGCCTGGCAACGCGTCGATACGTCCATCCCCGGGTTCCCGGGTTCGATTCCCGGCGGGGTCAGGGATTTTCTCTGTTTCGTGATGACTGGGTGTTCTGTGATGTCCTTAGGTTAGTTAGGTTTAAGTAGTTCTAAGTTCTAGGGGACTGATGACCATAGCTGTTAAGTCCCATAGTGCTCAGAGCCATTTGAACCATTTTTTTTGATACGTCCATCGAGGTTGCCACAGGCCCACAATGCTACCTCGTTGAAGTTGTTCAGCAGGTATATTTACACGGCTGCAGGTCATGGTTGTACCCTAGAATGAATGTTGGAAACGCCATTCACCTGAAGAGTGAGAACGGAGAGGGCACAGATAGGCCTCCAGAGCGCCATCTGATCGCAAATGGTGGTGACAAGTGAATCACTAAACCCACAGGACAGGACAGGTAGGTTAAATAATGGAAAGGGGCTGTCAGTTAACACGAATATGCAACTTTATTTATTTGTCCAAACATTACAAGAGCCAAGGAAAGAAAAACACACACAGCCTTAATTTTTAGAACTTAACCGGCTGAATACGTCATACAATCTCATGACTTAAGGGCAAGACCACTTTAATTTAAAATCGGTTGATTGCCAATAATTAAAAACTCAAACAAAAATCACAAGGTTAAAAGGCAGAAGGCCTTAGCTTAAATCAGTTCCTTCAATTAGGCTGAAGGCTCAAACAATCTGACACCTTAAGAGAAAAACAACTTTAATTCAAAATCGACTGAACGCCCATCACTTAAGACTCAACAAAATTAAATTTTTAAAAAGGCCAAAGGCCTTACTTAAAACCGATCCTTTAAATGAGGCTCAAGGCCCAAGCAATCTTACACCTTAAGGGAAAAACTACCTAAATTTTAAAATCGGCTGGAAGCTACGCAAATACAAACAACAAGAGCAAATAAGGAACGGCAGTACACCCAACGGCGCTCAAAAGTTTCTGAGGGTCGGCCTGGAATTCAAACGCTCGCTTAGGTGAGACAGGCAGTCGGCCCAACCATTCTCGATCCGACGACAACCCAACTGACAGACAGTCAACAGACTCACCGACAAGATAACTTCCGCTCCACCCAACCAGCTTGCAACAGGGAATTAATGGAACAACGTAGAAAGTATTGTCGCCCACAACCAATTATTCATTGAGCTGTCAAACTACACACCGTTCAGGACAGCGACAACACGATGAGGAAAATACGCTGCCTGAATTTACGTCCATGGCCAGGTCAGGTAACCGGAACGTTAACGGCCACAAGGCAGAAGATTTCGCTGGTGCACTTCAATTCAAAATAACTAAGTACAATCAAACTCCACTGGAGGGTGGCTAAAATTTGCCAAATTGAAAACACACGTTGTTGCTCGCGGGAATGTCCCAACAGCCGACAACGAAATCAAAAGGACACAATGTGAACAGTCGTGACTTGCTGGTAGATTAAGTCAAAACTCAATTTTCGTGTCCAGGATCGGTGAGCTACAGACCTCGTAGCAATGGGAACAGCACCACACACTCCGACCGCACGTAGACGCCGCCAGTGGCCCCGGCCAAACTGCACGCCGCGGAGATTTCCTCGCTGCTCCACTCCAACCGACCAAGTGCTCGCACAAAGCTCAGCTGGAAACTAAAAGCGCCAGGCCAAAGATAGTACAAGGTGCGAATATGCTACTGACGGAGAAATAGGATAAGAGCATAATAGCTATAACCGTGGGACACTGAACACAGAGTGGCAACCAAGGTTAAACTAAAGCATAAAGTGGGCCAGCCACAGCTCAAGTAGAGCAGTTTATTACGTACAGATTATACCTAGGTGCCATTAAAAACAGTTTGCATCTACATTACATCTACGTGATTACTCAGCTATTCACAATAAAGTGCCTCGCTGAAGGTTCAATGAACCACCTTCAAGCTGTGTCTCTACTGTTCCACCCTCGAACGGCACGCGGGAAAAACGAGCACTTAAATTTTTCTGTGTGAGCCCTTATTTATCTTATTTTATTGTGACCATAATTTCTCCCTATGCAGGTGAGTGCCAACATAATGTTGTTCTTGAGAGTGTTCCATTTTCTTCCGGTAGTGTATATCCATTTTGCTAAAGACAGTTGAATTCAATTATTACCATTGTTATCTCGAGGTAGGCAAATTTTGATTTGAACTGTTCGACCATTTGGGTCAACTTGCCTTTCCTTTTTTGTTCAGTACTTTGTATTTGCGATATGTGTTGTATTCAGATGACACAATAACACATCGCTGTGTCTTCCTAAGAAGACGGAGCCAGGGCAAAAGCACCACAGGCGCAAAGTTGCGAGCTGGTGCCAATGCCGTAGAGATTCGCCACTTGCGAGAGTTCCACCAGCGCCACGGGCGGCGCTGAGGATGAGGATATCGACTTCGCATCGGCCAATTGCCGGCCGAGTGCAGTCCGTCAATGATCTAACGACAATGGAAAGAAAACTGCTTAGAAGACAAAAGAGCAGCTTTCGACCACTTGACCATAGATCATCGTCAGAGCTGGCATAGACAGAGAACGTCGGTTTAGTGAACTCTTAGAAGTGAGCAGTTGTTGTAAATCGCTTTTTCTGTGTGCTGTGGAGTTTATCTACGACTACTTACACGTAGCCATTGGGGGCGTTTTTTTGTGTTACATTAAATGCAGTTTGCAGACTTCATTATTCAACTAGTCACAAAGAAAATCAAACGTTTTAACTCATTTGAGTGTTACTAATTTGTTGGAGTACTGTAGAACCTCCGTGCTCCTATCCTGTTACCTGACCCTGGGGCACAGCTGTGTAATAGTGGCAGGGAGAAATTGTCTTAGCGGTTTACTGCCCCAAAAGCCGTTTCACGAACACACAAGCTCGGCCGACCGTAACAACAGTGGCAAATCGGCCTCCACAGCAGAAGCAACGAGGCCTTTACAAAACTGTCGACGTGGGTTTACAAAACATATATGCCAACAATGTTGCTGTAGCCGTACCCGTGTTTGCAATGTAAACATTTATTTCTGGTACTCAGCATTCTATACAGCGCAAAAAATTGAAGGATTAATTCTTCGAAACCCCATGACTGTCTTCCATTGCCAGGCATAGGTTTGAAATCTGCCTCAAAGATTCCTAATACATTCTTCCGCGATCGAGCAAAAACGTGGTGCCCTCAAGGTGTCAACACATGCGTAAAAATCGCCGCCTCTCAGAATTGAGCTGTAAGATGGATTAATGACGTCACATTGGCATCAAAATTCGCCACAATTCTGTTCAACGCCACCGTGGACGTCACACCCCCTCTTACCCACATTTCACTCCTTCTATCGAGGCCTCTGCGATGGAGGTCATAACCTACACACCTGTGTTGAAATCACGCGGATTTTTTTTATGGGTGGCCGAGGAAAACGTTTCACATACTCTGTACCTCAGGATCGACACGGACAAGGCTCCTGATGTGGCATACAGGCCGTCAATGAAACCACCACTTTTTTCGCGATCGGAAACGACAGTTCACACGCACTGAGCAATAGGTCGCCGTTCTTGACAAGTTTAGTGACAGCTGCCACCCACTGGGCGTTTCATCCCTTTTGTACGGACAATGCGGGGCAGCAACCACACTGAACGTGATCCCATTCCTTTGGAGTGACAGCAATTTTTGTTGTGCCATTCAACGTGGGACCACTAGGACCTTTCAAAACTGTTCGAAGAAATTTGCACTTGGTCCGAAGCAGTAAAGTATTTTCGTTTTATCGCTTTTTTCTTCGCGCCCTCTTGTGAAGAGATAGCGGAAGGATTCCGCGTTGACACATATTTCAATAAAATGACTAAATGTCTCTCTTAGACCACCCTCGGTACCACCCACACGCCCTCGTGGAACAAGTTGAAAATGTACCTGCCACAAACTTGAACACTAATTCACAGCCGGCCGCGGTGGTCTAGCGGTTCTAGGCGCTCAGTCCGGAGCCGCGCGACTGCTACGGTCGCAGGTTCGAATCCTGCCTCGGGCATGGACGTGTGTGATGTCCTTAGGTTAGTTAGGTTTAAGTAGTTCTAAGTTCTAGGGGACTGCTGACCACAGATGTTAAGTCCCATAGTGCTCAGAGCCGTTTGAACCACTAATTCACACTCGCGATTGCTCTAGCGCCCGAAGTTAAGCAAACTACGCCTAAGGGTGTGGAAGGGGTTGCCTAACGCTCAGGCTGTGACTGGCTGAATTTGTGTCTAAGTTTATGACAGTTACATCTTTAACGTACTCAAGAAACGTGCGTGCGTGGTGCCTACAATGGAGCCGAACTGGATGATCTTAGAACGACACTTAGTGATTCATTCACGCATGTGTCCTGTCGAACACTCACATTATCGCACCACAGTAGGCCTCAGGAAAGGCTTTAAAATTTACTGCTTCGAATAACTTTCAGGTTTCCTAGAATGGTTTTCAAAGTTTCATAGTAGTTCCACCCTACATGGCACGTTCAAATTTCGTAGAATGGTTTTCAGTTTCATAGTAGTTCCGCCCTATATGTCACAGAAAAAAATTGATGTCATGCTATACTCCAGAGAGGTGACGTCACGTTCAGTGGGGTTGCAGCCTCACGAAGCCCACGGGGTGGCAGCAGTGGCTAAATTTGTCAAGAATCCGTCCTGTCGCTGCGAACTGCGAACTGTCAGTTTCGAGTGCGAAATGTGTGGGCATCAACGCTAGAAGGAAGGGATAGTTTCGTTGGCGTCCTTTAAGGTACCCCCTGAGGCCTTTTCGTCTCAGTTCTGAGCGGTGGTGGACCCGAAATGTTTTCCCCGGCTATCCACACGAACACCATGTGGTTTCAAAGCTGAATGTCACATTTCTGAGATCCATCGCAGAGGCACCAAAAGCAGGGATGAAACGAGGGTAAGAGGGAGCATTGGGCAGAATTGGACGGTGCCAAAGTGACATCATTAGCCCACCTCACAGCTCACATGAGCCTCTGAGCTTTGGCCTTTTTTTCGCACGTGTCAACATCTTGCTGTATGAAGCCTCGCAGAGGACGTGGGTTGACTTTGCAGGGCGCCACGCTTTTGCGCCATTACAGAGGAAAGATGTACGCACCATTGAGCCAGATTTCAAACTTATGCGTTGTAATGTCAGAAGAAGTGATCTTTCAGTTTTGTTGCAGTGTTTGTAAATTATAACATATGACATTACGAGCAGTAGTCATGAAACTTTGATTATCACTTCAAAAATGTGATGTTATTGATTTTTTTCATTTTGCATGTACGTATCTATGGTCCTGGTAAACATTAAAAATCTCTACGTCACTTTATTGCAGCGCGCGTCTAGAGGAGCCAAAACAAAGCCATGCTATCCATCTTCACTTCACCACCAGGTTTCAGTGTTTACCTGGACAGCATGTACACTCCTGGAAATGGAAAAAAGAACACATTGACACCGGTGTGTCAGACCCACCATACTTGCTCCGGACACTGCGAGAGGGCTGTACAAGCAATGATCACACGCACGGCACAGCAGACACACCAGGAACCGCGGTGCTGGCCGTCGAATGGCGCTAGCTGCGCAGCATTTGTGCACCGCCGCCGTCAGTGTCAGCCAGTTTGCCATGGCATACGGAGCTCCATCGCAGTCTTTAACACTGGTAGCATGCCGCGACAGCGTGGACGTGAACCGTATGTGCAGTTGACGGACTTTGAGCGAGGGCGTATAGAGGGCATGCGGGAGGCCGGGTGGACGTACCGCCGAATTGCTCAACACGTGGGGCGTGAGGTCTCCACAGTACACCGATGTTGTCGCCAGTGGTCGGCGGAAGGTGCACGTGCCCGTCGACCTGGGACCGGACCGCAGCGACGCACGGATGCACGCCAAGACCGTAGGATCCTACGCAGTGCCGTAGGGGACCGCACCGCCACTTCCCAGCAAATTAGGGACACTGTTGCTCCTGGGGTATCGGTGAGGACCATTCGCAACCGTCTCCATGAAGCTGGGCTACGGTCCCGCACACCGTTAGGCCGTCTTCCGCTCACGCCCCAACATCGTGCAGCCCGCCTCCAGTGGTGTCGCGACAGGCGTGAATGGAGGGACGAATGGAGACGTGTCGTCTTCAGCGATGAGAGTCGCTTCTGCCTTGGTGCCAATGATGGTCGTATGCGTGTTTGGCGCCGTGCAGGTGAGCGCCACAATCAGGACTGCATACGACCGAGGCACACAGGGCCAACACCCGGCATCATGGTGTGGGGAGCGATCTCCTACACTGGCCGTACACCACTGGTGATCGTCGAGGGGACACTGAATAGTGCACGGTACATCCAAACCGTCGTCGAACCCATCGTTCTACCATTCCTAGACCGGCAAGGGAACTTGCTGTTCCAACAGGACAATGCACGTCCGCATGTATCCCGTGCCACCGAACGTGCTCTAGAAGGTGTAAGTCAACTACCCTGGCCAGCAAGATCTCCGGATCTGTCCCCCATTGAGCATGTTTGGGACTGGATGAAGCATCGTCTCACGCGGTCTGCACGTCCAGCACGAACGCTGGTCCAACTGAGGCGCCAGGTGGAAATGGCATGGCAAGCCGTTCCACAGGACTACATCCAGCATCTCTACGATAGTCTCCATGGGAGAATAGCAGCCTGCATTGCTGCGAAAGGTGGATATACACTGTACTAGTGCCGACATTGTGCATGCTCTGTTGCCTGTGTCTATGTGCCTGTGGTTCTGTCATTGTGATCATGTGATGTATCTGACCCCAGGAATGTGTCAATAAAGTTTCCCCTTCCTGGGACAATGAATTCACGGTGTTCTTATTTCAATTTCCAGGAGTGTATTTGCTTGCGAACAAATATAACTGAATTGCTTAATATTTTAAGAGGTGATAAATGAAGCCTTGTGGCTTCTGATCGTATGTCTCAAACCAACTATCTGTAAAAAGTGGCAACAGCACTCACGAAGTCGCTATTTATCAAGTACGGCTTATAACGAATCATCCTCCTCTAACATTGCCTATTTTTGTAGAGATAACCGATGCCACGTATACTGTCGATTCTTGCATAGGTTAAAATTATCTCAGCTGTTTCACTGAAAGAATTCACGTGATTTTGTACACGATGTATTATATTTCAGGCTAAAATGTATAAGAAAGAAATTACTGTGTTACAATCGATATTTTCTAACAGTTAAAATTACTCTTCTTTTAAGAATAATTGAATTTTCAAAATCTCTGGCATACTTAAAATTTGTATTATTAATTGCACGTTGGCCGCTGTAGCCGAGCGGCTCTAAGCGCTTCAGTCCGGAACCGCGCTGCTGCTACGGTCGCAAGTTCGAATCCTGCCTAGGGGGTGGATGTGTGTGATGCCCTTAGGTTAGTTAGGTTTAAGTAGTTCTAAGTCTAGGAGACTGATGATTCAGATGTTAAGTCCCATAGTGCTTAGAGCCATTTGAACCACTAATTGCATAATCAAATTTGTTTCTGGATTTATTTATGAAATAATGATATAATTTGGTAAAGATTCTTCTCCTGTCGAGAAAGTTTGTAAACACTCTTGCTTTGTAAAGTCTTTGGAATACTGTGAGTACCGTAGAATGTAAGTAGTGGTGGGCATGCCTCAGATGGAAGTAGACGTTAGTTTTTCACCAACAATGTAATTACTGGTTTTTTGAATGTGGAAATTATAAATTAGGTGTAATTTAGAAGAATGGGATAAAATAAAAAGATATTCAAAGCAACAGGCAACTCTTCATCAGTTATTTCGTCTTTAAGAACCCGCAACACCACATAAAAATTTTCAGCAGCAAGAATGTACTCCTAGACACAAGATTTTGAGCCAGCAACAACAACAACAAAGAGATAATCAAGATAAGTAAAAAAGTTCTTTTTTTGTAGTCTTAACCTTCTCGAAGTTTTCAATAATGAGAACTTTTATGTTGAAGTGCGGGAGGGCAAGATTACAGGCTAGAGATTCGTGGTAATATAAAGGCATAATTTGTCAACATAATCGACGTATATTACGGCAGAATGAGTCAAAGGAGATGACTTTGGTTCAAATGGCTCTGAGCACTATGGGACTTAACTTCTAAGGTCATCAGTCCCCTAGAACGTAGAACTACTTAAACCTAACTAACCTAAGGACATCACAGACATCCATGCCCGAGGCAGGATTCGAACCTGCGACCGTAGTGGTCGCCCGGTTACAGACTGTAGCGCCTGGAACCCTCGGCTACCCCGGCCGGCAAAGGAGAGGACTGAATGAGCTTATAAGTTCAGATGTCCAGTCACGAAGATTAACGATTTTACTGCTTACTGAATACCTCTTTGTAAGCACTAAACCTACCTATTTGTCATGTGTTGGTTGTTTAATTGATTTGAGGGAGGGGCCAAACAGTTAGATCATCGATCCCATCGGATTAGAGAAGGATGGGGAAGCAGTTGACGTTCGTGGATTTACAACACCAGCTCCAGTTACCGTCACCGCCTACCATCACGGTACGATGGGCTGGGGATGGTCAAACACTGACTGAAACCGGATATCACCGAAATACGTGTTTTTGCAGTCCACATTGTTTTTAATCTATTTTAAAGTAGTTTTAGCCAGACTGCTGTTTCTCCACGTGAAATGCTCTCAAAAATTTTATATTTCTTATTTCTGATATCGTTGCAGCTTCTTTCATACCTCCGTCATATTCTGCAGTTATTTTTGTAGATTAGTAGGGTACTTCAAGTTACAGCAGTTAAGTGTATCATCAGACCAATTTTTAATCATGGAATATTAATAAATGGTTTTATTAATAATAGTAGATTTGTACAACGTATAGAGTGGAAATTCGTTATGATATACTATATATAAAGATACGTGACAACGGATGTATCTGTTGGTTTTCATCAAATGATTACTGAAGATTTTCTTGCATGGTACTGGCCTTGATTCATATACTGTTTTCAGTCTGTCTTCGTATTTGCGTGGTTGGTAAGTTGATGATGCTGTCATTACAGTTTATGGACATAGGACTCAAGATGGTGTACTGAATCACCGAAACTGCTTTCAATATAATTAAATAACATCAAAACGAAGGCTGCTGGTGTTTCATTTTAATACGTTTGTAACTATGTTTTGTTGTGGTGACAGATAAATTTGATAAATATGTTGTCATGTTGGTGGTCTACTTTGTCTGAGTAGGCTTAGACCATTAGTTTCAGCCCATGTGTTTATGGAACCATTTTAAACAAACGTTTGCTTCCGATATTGAAGAAATACACTAAAGAGCCAAAGAAACTGGTAAACCTTCCTGCAGGGCTGTCCATAGATCCGTAAGAGCATGAGACGTGGAGATCCCTTCTGAACGGCACGTTGCAAGGCATCACAGGTAGGCTCAATGATGTCCATGTCTGGGGAGTTTGGTGGCTATCAGAAGTGTTTAAACTCGGAAGAGTGCTCCTGCAACCACTCTGTAACACTTCTGCACATGTGGAGTGTCGTATTGTTCTGCTGGAGTTGCCCAAGTCCGTCGGAATGCACAATGGAAATGAATTGATGGAGTTCATCAGACAGGGTGTTTTCGTGTCACCTGACGGAGTCGTATCTAGACGTATCAGGGGTCCCGTGTCACTCCAACTGCACATGCCCCACACCATTACAGAGTCACCACCAATTCTCTCCATACTCGTACACGTCTATCTGCTTCATACAATTTGAAACTAGACCCGTCCGACCAGACAATATGTTTTCAGTCAACAACAGTCCAGTGTCGGTGTTGACGGGCCCAGGCAAGGCGTAAAGCTTTATGTCGTGCAGCCATCAAGGGTCCACTAGGAGCCTTCGGTTCCGAAAGCCCATATCGATGATGTTTCGTTGAATGATTCGCATGCTGACACTTGTTGATAGCCCAGCATTGAAATCCACAGGGTTGCACTTCTGTCACGTTGAACGATTCCCATCAGTCGTCGTTGGACCCGTTCTTTCAGGGTCTCTTTCCGGCCGCAGCGATGTCGGAGATTTGGTGTTTTACTGGATTCCTGATATGCACGGCACACTCGTGAAATGATCTTATGGGAAAACCCCTACTTCATCGCTACCTCGGAGATGCTGTGTCCCATCGCTCGTGCGCCGATTATAGCAGTACGTTCAAACACACTTAATTCTTGAATGCCATTGGCTATCGTTGGAAGAGGCTTCGACGAGCAGCGATATCTGTTTCGACCTAATGTATTTGTAGCAGAACCTCTAGCTAAAGATTCAGTCTCCACACTTCTGTCTTCATCACTTTGATCACTTGCTTCATTCAAGGAGTTCACAGGTGGCGAAATAAATTCTTCTTCACTTTTGCCTGATTACTGTACAGTAACATGTTCATTTTTTATTTCGTTGGCACTATCCGATCAAACATCACTTCTTAAACTGTCCTCAAACAATTTTAAAACAGTATCCTTAAAAACAAGAGCATTAGACGTAGACCTGGCTACTGAATCCCTAAAACAAAGTACAAGGTGCAGTCTCAGAGACCGCTTGCACGGAAGAAGCAGTAATTGCGTAGGTACACGTTATAATCAAGCGGCTACTGACAAAGGAAACCATGGCAGCTTCGGGAAGGAGAAACTACACAACGCTTAATCTACTACCCCTCCACTCACCATTACTCATTAGCAACAGAGTCACATTAAACACTAGCGGCCTATGAGACCACGCCTGAGACGTCAAGAGCTGAATCAACGACATCGTCAAATACGATTGCAGTGGACACGGAATCATCATACTGGACAGTGGATCATTGGAATTCTCTCGTGTGGATGGATAGTTGGTGGTCTTTTCCGTATACACATTGGTATTCATGGACGACAATTCGCACCTCCATCGTGCACATCTCGTGAATGAATTCCTTCAGGGTAACGACATCGCTCGACTAGAGTGGCCAGCATGTTCTCCAGACATGAACTCTATGGATCATGCCTGGGATAGATTGAAAAGGGCTGTTTATGGACGACGTAACCCACCAACCACTCTTAGGGATCTACGCCGAATCGCCGTCGAAGAGTGGGACAATCTGGACCAACAGTGCCTTGATGAACCTGTGGATTGTATGCTATGACGAATACAGGCATGCATCAATGCAAGAGGACTTGCTACTGGGTATTAGAGGTACTGGTGCGTACACTTATCTCTACCACCACCTCTGAAGGTCTCTCTGTATGGTGGTACAACATGCAATGTGTGGTTTCATGAGCAATAAATAAGTGCTGAATGATGTTTATGTTGATCTCTATTCCACTTTTCTATACAGGTTCCGGTACTCTCGGTATCGAGGTGATGCCAAACTTTTTTGATATGTGGAATATTGTAATCTACATCCCCCGCACACCATTTGTTAGCTGTCACCGTTCATAATAAACTCATTTAATAAGCTTCGATAGGAGTAATATTTACAATAAACTTTTTTACTTATTTTCTTTTCTTGTAGTTGACTCCAGTTCTTCACGTCTAGGGGTTGATTCGTGAAGCTGAAATTTTTGATATCACAGCTTCTCAGGCTTCCAATTGACCTAACAATTTCTGAAAAATTGCGTGAATAGTTAATTGCCTTCTCTCACATGAAATTTTTGATATCACAGCTTCTCAGGCTTCCAATTGACCTAACAATTTCTGAAAAATTGCGTGAATAGTTAATTACCTTCTCTCACATTTTACTATATCACACTGTCTTTACAGTTTCCACTCAAAACCGAAAACTACATTGTTCTTGCCGGAAATAAAAACGTGTCCGATCGCAGCAGAGGAATACCCACTACTACTCCATTCCGCGATACTATTCCAAGGAGTTTACGGATCTTCTTTACAAATGAAACTTCACCAATTTATATCATTATTTTATAAGTGAATCCAGAAATAAACGTAATAAATATCGGCAGATTGCGCAATTAATAACATGAATTTTAAGTGTGCCGATTATTTTGTAATGTTCAAATGTTTCTAAGAGATAAGTAATTTTAACTGTTCATTCAGAGCTAGCACATATCGATTGTAACAACGAAAATAAAGTAATTTCTTTTTAAGGATTATGGCCTGAAATATACCACATCGTGTGCAAAACCATATGAAATTCTTTTATTTAAACAGCGGAGATGATATTAACCTGAAGTTAAAATCTCCTGGGTTGTTTGGCCGCGTCATATTTCTTCTAAAATAATCGACATTTCGACCCCTCTGCTGGAATCTTCCTCAGGATCTTCCGGTCTACATTACTGCGAGAACACTGTCAGAGACCAGTTGTTTATGTTGCCCCCACACCGCGGCCGCATATTCACTTCCTTGATGTCGGGGAGGCACGATGCCGGAACGAGTTGCAAATCGCCTCGGCGGACAATAATATTTTGGGTCAATATTCCTTCTCTCTTGATATGCCTGTTTCGCATCTTGCCAATGATGATGGCCAACCAATAGCGGTAGGAGGAATTTAAACCAATAACCCTTCTCCAGTGTAAGTGTGGGATAGAGCCTTTCCATCCAATGACGATGGGCCACCAATAGTACCCACAAGAGTTTAGCCAATAATGCCCCTTCTTCTGCATCAGTGC
Source organism: Schistocerca piceifrons (assembly GCF_021461385.2). Lineage (NCBI taxonomy): Eukaryota > Metazoa > Arthropoda > Insecta > Orthoptera > Acrididae > Schistocerca > Schistocerca piceifrons. The sequence continues at coordinate 325,220,346 of NC_060140.1, forward strand.
TGGAATATGACGATGGCCCACCAATGGTAGCCATATGAATTTTAACAAATAGTATCACTTCTCCAGCACGAACGCGGGAAAACTGCCCTTTATAAGAAAACGCGACACTGGTCTGTGACAGTGTTCTAGCAGTAGTGAACACCGCAAAGTGAGGAAGATCTCAGCAGAGGGATTGAAATGTTTATTATTTTAGAGGAAAAATAACGTGGCCCAATAACCCAGAAGATTTTCACTTCAGTGATAACGGCCACGAAAGCCTGCAGACTTGCATAATACTAACCCGTTTAAAAGGTAGAAAGTAGTTTTGGTATCGATAAATTCTGTTGAAGAAAACTAATGCTAGAGGAGGGTATCCCTTTACAAATATTATGTTCATATTGTGTAGTTTCTGTTATGTGCTGTTTTTTTTTTTTTTTTACTAAAAATGAACTTTAACATTCATGTCTATTTATTAAACTTTTTTGTGTTGTACTAATGTAACCTTTTACATAAAATCTGAACAGTTCCACTGAAACTGCTGAATGCAATCTTTATGGCCATTTAAATAGAGCGGTCACTCAGACTGCAGCTGGGACAGTGAGTGGCCGAAAAATGACCTGGGAAGCTAAGGGTCAACATGGGCGGTCGTCTGTAGCGGTGACCCTGTTCAATAACGTGCACTGTACGGTGTGCGCCGAACACTTGTGTCTGTGCCAGCCCTGTGCTCAGTCGTCTGGTCTGCCACTGATTCCTGCCCATCCTGCTTTACACAGAGGGCAAGCTCCAACCTCGAAGGAGGCAGCAGCGAATAGCTTACCACCGTTGCCGTTTCCGTGATGTTCGTTCCAGGCGCCTGGCCTTATCAATCAGCTATTTGTCAAAGGCACTAACGCCCGTGGATTTATTCACTTTCGGCCCATATTGTCACGTCAGGGAATGAATTCCATGGTGTTAGAGGGAGCTGTCAAACTGTAGAGGGAGACAGAGATTAGAATACATCCACAAAATAATTGAGGACATAGGTTCCAAGTGCTACTCCTAGATGAAGAGGTCGGCACAGGAGAGGAATTCGTGGCGGGCCGCATCAAATTAGTCAGGAGACTGAAGACTCAAAAAAATAAAAAATAAAAAAATAAATAAATTGTCGCCATAATAATGCTCACTTCTTCTCTTTTTTCATACCTTTTCAGAGGTATTCAATATGCCCCCCCCCCCCCCCCATGGAATGCACGGCATATGTCAATGCGGTATTCAAATTGCTCCCACACTGCAACGAGCATATCTTAAGTTACAGCTTACACAGCTGCTTTTAAGCGCTGCCTCAGTTCATCCATTGTTGTTGATAATGAAGGCACATAAACAGTCTTTTGTAAAGCCCCACAAGAAATAGTCACAAACAGTCAGGTCTGGTGACCTTGGAGACCAGTAATGTAAGGCTGAATCATTTGGTCCAGTGCGACCGATCCATCTTTCGGTAATCCTTTGATTTAAAAATTCCCGCACTTCCAGTTGCCAGTGTGGCTGTGCAACATCCTGTTGGCAAATGAAGTCGTTCGAATCAGTCTCCAACTTTGGGAAAAGAAATTTATTGCTTATCGAGACATGTGCTTCCTGTAACACTGTTCTCGGCAAAGAAGAACGGACCATACACCTTTTCCCGTGAAACTGCACAATAAACATTAAATTTTGGAGAACCTAGTGGAAACCATGTAAAACTCAAGAGTTTACTCCTTCCAACAGTGGTTGTTCACGTACGTATCTCAAATAACATAATACATTACTGGCCACTAAAATTACTACACCAAGAAGAAATGCAGATGATAAATGGGTAATCATTGGACAAATATATTATACTAGAACTGACTTGTGATTACATTTTCACGCAATTTGGGTGCATAGATCCTGAGAAATCAGTACCCAGAACAACCAACTCTGGCCGTAATATCGGCCTTGATACGCCTGAGAATTGAGTTAAGCAGAGCTTGGATGGCGTGTACAAGTACAGCTGCCCATGCAGCTTCAACACGATATCACAGCTCATCAAGAGTAGTGACTGGCGTATTGTGAAGAGCCAGTCGCTCGGCCACCATTGACTAGACATTTTCAATTGGTGAGAGATGCAATAAACAGAACTTAGATTCATCCGAAAAAATGAAGTTTTGCCATTCGTGCACCCAGGGTCGTCGTTGAGTACACCATCGCAGGCGCTCCTGTCTGTGATGCAGGGTCAAGGGTAACCGCAGCCATGGTCTCCGAGCTGATAGTCCATGCTGCTGCAAACGTCGTCGAACTGTTCGTGCAGATGGTTGTAGTCTTGCAAACGTCCCCATCTGTTGACTCAGGGACCGAGACGTGGCTGCACGATACGTTACAGTCATGCGGATAAGATGCCTGTCACCTCGACTGCTAGTGATACGAGGCCGTTGGGATCTAGCACGGCGTTCCGTATTACCCTCCTGAACCCACCGATTCCATATTCTGCTAACAGTCATTGGATCTCGACCAACGCGAGCAGCAATGTCTCTATGCGATAAACCGCAATCGCGATAGGCTACAATCCGATCTTTGTCAAAGTCGGAAACGTGATGGTACGCATTTCTCCTCCTTACACGAGGCATCAGGACAACATTTCACCAGGCAACGCCGGTCAACTGCTGTTGGTGTATGAGAAATCGGTTGCAAACTTTCCTCATGTTAGCATATTATAGGTGTCGCCACCGGCGCCAACCTTGTGTAAATGCTCTGAAAAGCTAATCATTTGCATATCACAGCATCTTCTTCCTGTCAGTTAAATTTCGCATCTGTAGCACGTCATCTTCGTGGTGTAGCAATTTTAATGGCCAGTAGCGTAGTTAAGATTTTTTAAAAATCGGCTAATTATTTTTGATACACCCTATGTATTTGGCATTTCGAAGGAATGCTGCAGCAAAAAATACCACCTACGAGCTCAAACAGAATGCAGGCGAGTCTTCCTTGTTCCACCCTTGAAACGTTGGGTCTCATACCGACATTGACTTCCGAAAAATGTGTGAAGAGTGTTGCGCTTTCATGCGTAAAATTGTGGTAAAAGGAGACGATGAATTGTCACTTGGCATTTATACGTTATTGAGTGCGTCACTCCATTGCGCTGTGATGAGAGGTCGCCTATGAGATGATGCAGCAGCTGAGCAGCGGGGCAGTAACGACGTCAGTAACGCGTCATTCCTCTGCTTCTGACCCTAATAGCGCAGCTTCCGTGTTAACCTCCCGCCTTTATCGTTGCATGGACTGGGCTCCGAGAAAGCCGCAGGCTTACGTGCGCTGTAGAATCGCGCTGTTAGACCGGCGGCACGTGACCGTGCGGTCATTAGTCAGTCGCCTCGGCCCATTTCAACCAAGTTACGTACGTCTCCCAGCCGCTGCGGTCACGAATGCACACACGAGCCACAACGGGAAGGTTGTGAACGATGACTTCTCGGCTAAACTTTCCATTTCCCCGATTGCAGAGGGTTCTGAAACTTGAAAGTACTCTGTGTAATAAATTGCAGGCCAGTCAATAGTTTACTCCACTGTACTTCGTCTCATACATAAATAAGAGTCCCGAGGTGAAAGTGATGGAAGTCTAAGTTTCAGCGTAGAATAATCTCAATTCTGACTAACAACCTCTTCTAAAAAAGAATACATATTAAAACGACACAGAAGGGGGAGGGGGGGGGGGGGGGTTGGGTTGTTTGGGGGAAGAGACCAAACAGCGTGGTCATCGGTCTCATCGGGTTAGGGAAGGATGGGGAAGGAAGTCGGCCGTGCCCTTTCAAAGGAACCATCCCGGCATTTGCCTGGAGCGATTTAGGGAAATCACGGAAAACCTAAATCACGATGGCCGGACGCGGGATTGAACCGTCGTCCTCCCGAGTGCGAGTCCAGTGTGGCGCAGAAGAGGAAGTATGTAAAGTGCAGTACTTGAAAACAGAACAAAGTAACATTGTCTAGTGAGCAAATGGTACATCGATTTTAAGGTTTTCCATCGACGTAAGAAGCGCGATATGAAGTAACAACACTTATGCTGACAACGCACCCAAAAACGCTCTTCCCGTAACGCCCTTCCTCACTCATTTCATCATATTTCGTAATGAAGGAAACCTGACAACAAATTGCACTGATTGACTGTTCTGTCGGTTCTTGGTAGAGTATCTTATACATTACGAATGGAACACACACAACACTGGTGTGATATTCTACAATATCTATTATTTGTTTCACGAACAGGTTTTTGGCTGTTGCGCCATCGTCAGGTATAAGGATATATGTGTACCTGTTGGTGGCGTAACGGCCGAAAACCTGTTCGTGAAACAAATAATAGATATTGTAGAATATTACACCAGTGTTGTGTGTGTTTCATTCATAATGAAAACGAATTGTGCAAAATTATAGCAGAAAGCCAGCGAGCTGCACATAGATGATTGTTTATTTACAGATAACACAAAAAAGTAATTATACGATATCATTTGAGAATTTTCTTAGTGTTACCTCGTTTTCATATGAAAAAGAAGCCCCCGCAAATTTAAATTCGACTGTGGTAAATAGGTTCGCGTGAATATAGGTTATAGTAGTTATTCAGAGGTGAAGAGGCTTGCACAGGATAGACTGTCATGGAGACATGCATCAAACAAGTCTTCGGACCAAGAGTCGCAACAACCACGCGAAAAAAGCGAATGAAATTAGCCATTTAGTTGAGTGAATCACATATTTTTAAAAATATCTGCGTTCCAAGGGTTTCAATTCTTAAGCTCCGGTGGACACAGTAAGTTGACTTACCTTTGGTGACGCATACCATTGTATTTCTTACTTGACATTTAATTTCAGTATAAAATACTTAATATACACCATACGTACACCTATTTACAGTACTGAGGTAATACATTACTATCAGTCACCATATTAGTTACCAGATATTTCCTTTAGTTACACGCTGTTGGTAGTTAGGCCTACTACATAAAACGATTTCAAGTGCATACAGAGAAGGATTCAGATAACGTAACTAAAGAACAAACCGTAATTTACAAGACAAGAAAGAGGTCATTGTTCACTACACTGTTCTGAATAACCTGGAATGTGAGATGCTTAATCCACCAAAAATAAACGAAAAATATATCTATTCAAAAAGGAAGATAAACATTCGCTTGACGCCTTATTGAGGTACAATCTCGACTCCTTTCAAATTAACAGTGCAGGTGTTTAAGACAAGGTTTGAATTTAAAGAAATACGAGTAGTATGGGCAGCAGCTGAGAAGCTTATATCAAATAAATTAACAAACGACAGAGCTGATACAACACAGTTCAAAAGACAGATCAGAATACTGCTGCAGAAACAACGATAAAAGCATGGCAAATTTAAACGAAGGCAAAATCCCCAAGACTGGCGATCCTTTACAGAAGATCAAAATTTAGTGCGGACTTCAGTGCGAGATGCTTATAATAATTTCCATAACGAAACTTGTCTCGAAATCTAACAGAAAATCCGAAGAAAGTATGCTGGCGGCAAGACACAATCAATGCTTTCTCTGCGCGATAGCAATGGAAATATTATTGACGACAGTGCTGTCAAAATTCGTTTACCAAACAAGACGAAGCAATTATTCCAGAATACGAATCAAGAACAGCTGCCAACATGGGTAGCTTAGATTTATATATCCTCGAAACAGTGAAGCAACTTAAATCAGTGAAGAATTGCAAGTCTGCCGGTCCAGATTGTATACCAATTAGGTTCTCTTAGAGTATGCTGACGCAATAGCTCCACAGTTAACAAACATATACAACCGATCACTCGATGTTAAGATCCGTACCCAAAGAGTGGCAAGTTGCACAGGTCACACCTATATTCAAGAAAGGCAGTAGGAGTAGTCCACTAAATTACAGGGCCCTTTCATTATAGTCGATATGCAGTAGGATTTTGGAGCGTATGTTGTGTTCGAACATTACGAATTACCTAGAAGAGTATGGTATGTTGACACACAGACAACCCGGATTTAGAAAACATCGTCCTTGTTAAACTCAACTAGCTCTTTTCAAAATGGATCTGAGGACTATGGGACTTAACATCTGAGGTCATCAGTCCCCTAGAACTTAGAACTACTTAAACCTAACTAACCTAAGGACATCACACACATCCATGCCCGAGGCAGGATTCGAACCTGCGAACGTAGCAGTCGCGCGGTTCCGGACTGAAGCGCCTAGAACCGCTCGGCCACCGCGGCCGGCTCACACGAAGTGTTGAGTGCTATTGACAAGGGATTTCAAATTCATTCCATATTTCTAGATTTCCAGAAGGCTTTTGACAATGTACCTTACAAGCGGCTTATAGTGAAATTGCTTGCTTATGGAATATCGTCTCAGTTATGTGACTGGTTTCGTGATTTCCTGTCGGAGAGGTCACAGTTCTTAGTAATTGACAGAAAGTTGTGGAGTAAAACAGAAGTGATTTCTGACGTTCTCCAAGGTAGTGTCATAGGCCCTCTACTGTTTCTTATCTATATAAACGATTTAAGAGACAATCTGAACAGCCGTCTTAGGTTGTGTGCAGATGATGCTGTCGCTCATCGTCCAGTAAAGTCATCGGAAGACAAAAACCAATTGCAAAACAATTTAAATATCTGTAGGGTGGAAAAATTGGCAGTTGACCCTAAATAATGAAAAGTCTGAAGTCATCCCCATGAATGTTAAAAGGAATCCGTTAAATTTCGGTTACACGATAAATCTATCAAATCTAAAGGCAGTGAATTCCACTAAACAGCTGGGAATTACTGTTACGAACAACTAAGTTGGAAAGAACAAATAAAGAACGTTGTGTGGAAGGCGAACAAAAGATTGCGTTTTATTGACAGAACACTTAGAAGGTACAACAGATCTACATGAAGAGACTCTACGCTTGTCCGTTCTCTTTTGGAGTACTGATGTGCGGCGTGGGATCCTTACCTGACAAGGTTAACAGAGAACATCAAGAAAGTTCAAAGAAGGGCGGCATGTTTTCTAATATCGAGAAGCAGGAGAGAGAACGTCACGGATATGACACAGGACTTGGGGTGGAAATTAGTAAAACAAAAACGTTTTTCGTTGCGGCGGAATCTTCTCACGAAATTCAATCACCAGCTTCCTCCTCCCGATGCGAAGATATTTTGTTGATGTCGACCTACATAGGAAGAAACGATCATCGTAATAAATTAAGGGAAATCAGAGCTCGCACGGAAAGATTTAAGGGTTGGTTTTTTCCGCGCGTTGTTCGGGAGTGCAGTAACAGAGCTATTGTGACGGTGGTTCGATGATCAGTCTGCAAGGCACTTAAGTGTGATTTGCAGAGCAGCGATGTAATTGTAAATGTAGATGCAGAAGTGAACGACCCGCTGCAAATCCGAAACTTCTTAGAAAATTCATTCCACTGGGAAAACTTTAAAATTTACATCAGAAATTTTCAGTCAGGCTGAACTGTTAAATGTACATTGCTGCTAACGAAAGTTCAAAACGCTGAGAGGAAAAAGTCCAGGGTTGCTCGGTTGATTGTTATAATGTAAAATGAAAAGGTGTTTTGCTTCAACGAAACAAAATATGACCTTTTTCTTCTTTCTAGGAACTATGTGCACTTTAACTTCCATTTTCAGACGAAAGTTGTCAGTTCTTAAGTTTTACGTGTTGCGTGATAGTTCAGCATATTATTGACAGGAATTCCATTGTATTTCCCGTAGCTACTTATGAAAAATCTGGTCTGTAGTCGTGTTTGTGAGTAGTCTCACTGTTGAATAGTTTTTTTTTTCTTTTTGGTCATCAGCCTACTGACTGGTTTGATGCGGCCCGCCACGAATTCCTTTCCTGTGCTAACCTCTTCATCTCGGAGTAGCACTTGCAACCTACGTCCTCAATTATTTGCTTGACGTATTCCAATCTCTGTCTTCCTCTACAGTTTTTGCCCTCTACAGCTCCCTCTAGTACCATGGAAGTCATTCCCTCATGTCTTAGCAGATGTCCTATCATCCTGTCCCTTCTCCTTATCAGTGTTTTCCACATATTCCTTTCGTCTCCGATTCTGCGTAGAACCTCCTCATTCCTTACCTTATCAGTCCACCTAAATTTCAACATTCGTCTATAGCACCACATCTCAAATGCTTCGATTCTCTTCTGTTCCGGTTTTCCCACAGTCCATGTTTCACTACCATACAATGCTGTACTCCAGACGTACATCCTCAGAAATTTCTTCCTCAAATTAAGGCCGGTATTTGATATTAGTAGACTTCTCTTGGCCAGAAATGCCTTTTTTGCCACAGCGAGTATGCTTTTGATGTCCTCCTTGCTCCGTGTTGGCCCTGTGTGCCTCGGTCGTATGCAGTCCTGATTGTGGCGCTCATCTGCACGGCGCCAAACACGGATACGACCATCATTGGCACCAAGGCAGAAGCGACTCTCATCGCTGAAGACGACACGTCTCCATTCGTCCCTCCATTCACGCCTGTCGCGACACCACTGGAGGCGGGCTGCACGATGTTGGGGCGTGAGCGGAAGACGGCCTAACGGTGTGCGGGACCGTAGCCCAGCTTCATGGAGACGGTTGCGAATGGTCCTCGCCGATACCCCAGGAGCAACAGTGTCCCTAATTTGCTGGGAAGTGGCGGTGCGGTCCCCTACGGTACTGCGTAGGATCCTACGGTCTTGGCGTGCATCCGTGCGTCGCTGCGGTCCGGTCCCAGGTCGACGGGCACGTGCACCTTCCGCCGACCATTGGCGACAACATCGATGTACTGTGGAGACCTCACGCCCCACGTGTTGAGCAATTCGGTGGTACGTCCACCCGGCCTCCCGCATGCCCACTATATGCCCTCGCTCAAAGTCCGTCAACTGCACATACGGTTCACGTCCACGCTGTCGCGGCATGCTACCAGTGTTAAAGACTGCGATGGAGCTCTGTATGCCACGGCAAACTGGCTGACACTGACGGCGGCGGTGCACAAATGCTGCGCAGCTAGCGCCATTCGATGGCCAACACCGCGGCTCCTGGTGTGTCCGCTGTGCCGTGCGTGTGATCATTGCTTGTACAGCCCTCTCGCAGTGTCCGGAGCAAGTATGGTGGGTCTGACACACCGGTGTCAATGTGTTCTTTTTTCCATTTCCAGGAGTGTAAATTACGTCGGGAATTAGTTCAGTTCCATGTGACTGGGAAGATCTGCTCGAGGTACCATCTCGTCCGACATTAAATAATCAAGGAAACCAACAGAACAGTGCAATTTGGATAGACAGGAGAGATCTGGAGTCTACCAGGTGTAGAAGTAAGAAATCGGAATTTGGTTGCAATAATTACACGTCTGTTGTCTGAAACAGATAAATAATCTCCATTACTATTTATACATTTCTCCCACCGCTCCAAGCTGTGAATTCCACGCAAAAAAAAAAGTTCTTCTTTTGAAGCGAACGAGACAGATGAGCCATTTTCGTTCCTTTTCATACGAATTAAAGCGTCGTTCAGGGAGAGCGTGTCCCAGTGTTGCAAATAGAACATAATCGGACGGAGCCAAGTCTGGAGAATAAGCTGCATGCCCTAGTATTTCAGAACAGAACGCCTCGATCGTTTCCGTGACCCGTTTTGTGTTTGTGGTGGGGTGTTATCATGGAGAAATATGACTTAGTCTTGCGTTTTTCCACATTCCGATCGTTTTTCATGTAATTTTCCATTTAAATCAATCATTTGCTGTTGGTAGCGATCAGAGTTAACGGTTTCACCAGGTTTTAGCAGCACATAATAGATGACACCCCTCTGATCCCACCAGACACAGAGAATTGTCTTCTTTACAAAGCGATTTGGTCTTGCAGTGGATGTCGAAGGTTTGCTTGGATTCACTCATGATTTACGACGCTTAGGATTCTCAAAATATATCCATTTTCATCAGCTGTCACTATTCGATGGAGAAACTACTTTCTGTTGTATCTGGCGAGCAGAATTTCACAAGCGGACTTTCGATTTGCTTGCTGTCTTTCATTCAGTTAATGCGGAACCGATTTTCCCACTTTCTGCATCTTTCCCACAGCGTTCACCGAAGAGAAAGGCTTTCTGCGTCACATTCAACTGTTCCACGAGTTCCTGTCGAGTTTGAGTATCATCTTCATCCAATAAGGCCTGCAATTCGTTGTCTTCGAACTTTTTCGGTGGTTTCCAGCGCTCGTCGTTTCTCGCGTCTAAATCACCACTTTTGAATTTTTGAACCACTCGAAACACCCTGTTTTCCAAAGAGCATGTTCGCCGATAGCTTCGACAAGCATTCGATGCGATTCTGCAGCAGTTTTCTTCAAATGGCAACAGAAAACCAATGCTGTCCGCAAATCGTAGTTCGTAGGCACAAAACTCGACTTGTTTACCGTTTTGATACACATACCAGTGTATGGAACGTGGGTTACTGTGTTTTGACATTCGTCGTTAGCCGTTACAGGAAGCAGATGGCGCTGCAGACGCTGTCTCACGGGCCCTTCACCGATGGCTGGCACCATCTATAGGGAAATTCCGGTTTCATACTTCTACACCTAACAATATTCCGGCGCTTTGTTCTACATGTGCTTACATTTTTACTTCAATAAAAATTTAATTTGTACTATCGACTTGTATTTCTTATGTCAAGATAACTTTGATACTGAATATTCAGCAGTTGACTTTTTTAAGTGATTTTCCAAAGTCGTAATGCACCTGTTTACTGATGTTAGCATAGCAGCTTGTGCGGAAAGGACGCACGCTTGCACGTCATCCTGACCAACGTCGGCTGCCCGCCATCTTTGTGCTTTTCATTTGCAGCCGTGTATTCATTAAGATGTGCAGTAGATATCCGCGCTCTCGGTTCTCGGGTCGGTAAACTAGCTGGCATGGCCACGGCTCGGCGCTGTTCTCTTACACTATCGGGCTTGTTATCAGTCCCGTTAGCCACGTAAACGCGCCTAAGCTCATTAAAGTCGACGAACAAACAGCCGGCAAGAGGAAGTTGCAGCGGCCGCCGCCATTGTTCCTGACACAGGTCCGCAGCGTAGGTACGGGATACGTCCTCTGGAAGGGCGAAACTACGTATACGAGGGTGCAGGGCGGCCTCGGACCATTCGTCGTTAATGGTCAGGAACAATGATCTTTTGTGTAGATGTTAATAGGTTCAGACCTCGCAAGTCTGGCTAGTCTTTCTTTAAGGAGCCAGAAAAATGTGCTGTAATATGGCCCTGAAACATTAAAGGCTGAAATATTATAGGTTATTCTTCCTTTCAGCAGCTAGAAAATATAGGTTGTATTATAGCTCTGGAACAGTAAGGGCTGGAATAGTGAAGGAAATTCATGCTTTCAGCAGAAACAAATATGTTCAGTGTTACAGCCTTCCAACATTAACCCTAGCAACAGATGTTACATTATATTATTCTTGAAGAATCAAGTTTGCCAGGATCGCCGGTAATTCTTTTTATTAGTATTACTTGTTTCGACAGATCTACGCTGTTCTCATGGACTCTGAAAGTTACGGAAACAAACATCCCACGTGAAGGTGGCGGGAACATATACGATTTCATGTAACCACTGTGTATACTAATGCAACATTAGAACATACCTTGTAACATTATTAGATGTAGATGCTTTTTGCAACACTGAAAGTCACATAGTGGTGTTGCATCATATTATAATAAAAAGTTGCAGGGAACACGTAACTCATAAATAAAATACTACACAATTAAAGCATATAGCTTGTTGTGCTGATGTCCCAGCATCAGTAATCACTTGACACCACAAGAGGACGTAGCTAGTGTAATATTTTCACAGATAAGTAGGTATACAGTTGTTTGTATAGTGGAGCACGATAATCGGTAAATTTCGATATATGTTTAACACTACAATTATCTCTTCTCTCCAAAGCCATTAACATTATTCTTAAGACATTTTATGTAACATTTTAAATATCAGGTTTAAAATAACATTACTTTCTTCAAAATAAACAGTGTTTTCTTTTTTTAAAAAAACAAGTACGTGAAGTTTACAACTAAATATACATTGTCATCCTTTACATGTAAACTCATAACAACTAGAGTTCAACTTCTATTTTTTTTAAAGTTTACAACAAAAGTGGTTCAGATTATTCTTGAACTCAGAGCCATACCAAAAGTTCTGACAGAAAAAAAGTCATCGAGGTACCAATATGCAAGATGAATACAGGCCATAGCATAGACCACACAAAATCACTCCATGAAATACTATTAGGGTTACATAATTGTGTTCATCGCACAACATAAAATAAACTACGTTAATTCATACATAGAAGTGATATGGTACTCGTGGTCTAACTATAGCACATTCATTAAAGAATTATGGATTAAAGCGTCAGTGCAACTGCATAGTGGATTATTGCAAAATTTTGTGGAGATTTTGGTATATATAACGAAAAAATGTACATTTGTTGTGGAATTCAAAGCTTACTTATTCTAAAGTGTTCATGGTTTAAATCTTCTGCTTCTTAGTTTAAGTACGCATAAAGTACAATGGAAATCAGATGTCGTTTGTACGAACGCCGATATCCTTTATATAGTAATTTCTTAATACATGAATATGCAATGCTCGATGTTTCTGTTTATTGCACTATTCAAGATTTTGTTGAATAAATACGATAATAAATACATCATGGTAGGCAGAAGTGTGACAGTAAAGGTTTAGAGATCACATGAAAATGGTATAGTACCAATGACAATATCGTGTAATAACATCTTAAATGGTGAATGAATAATCTGTATGTAACTGATGCAACGCTCGATCTTCATGCTTAATACGGAGTTTGAGGTTTAGTTCAAGTGGCCCCAACAGTAAATACATTATGGCAAACAGACGAGTTACAGTACATAATAAACGTTTTTGCTTAATAACATTCATAACATAACCAGACACCACTATGTAAACAGTTTTATACTTATATAATTTCTAAGACTTTCCCGGCGATTTGTTGTCATCTCGTAGAATCGGGTGTACTGCCGGTAGTCCGCGTCTTTCCAACACGATATTTCAACGTCGTAACTCCGCGTTTTCATCAGGTGTTCCCTGGTGGAGACTCCGTGTTAAGACGTCGAAGTATCGTGTTGGGAAGACGCGAACCACCGACAGTGCACCCAATTCTACGGGATGACAGTTTTATACTTGCTTACCTGTGAAAATGCACTGATTTATTTTGATTGTCGAGTTGCTCTCGAAAAGACACGCTTTATAATCTGAAATACATTTGTATAAATGATGTAGTTGTCATCCTAAATAATATGAATGTAATTAAGAAAAAAATTTAAAGATGTACTGTAACTCTTCTGTTTGACATGATGTATTACTGTTGGAGAATACAGTATTTCTTTTCGTTGGTGATTGCTGTACTGTAACTCTTCTGTTTGACATGATGTATTACTGTTGGAGAATACAGTATTTCTTTTCGTTGGTGATTGCATGCATATGCTCTCATGTAAACCACGGGAACTACACCATGACTTCCACAATGCTCCTGCAATAATCCACTATGCAGTTACACTGACATAATTTGTTAATGAATGTGCTGTAGTTAGACCATGAGTAACGTGTCACTTCCATATATGACTTAGTGTAGTTCATTTTATGTGGTGCGAAGAATACAAACATATAAACCTAATAGTATTTCATGGAGTGATTTTGTATGGTCTAGGCTATGTCCTATATTTGTCTTAATGTAGTTATCTTGATGGATTTTTCTTTCAGGACTTTTGATATGGCTCTGTGCTGATGAATAATCTGAACTACATTTATTGTAAACGTTTTCTTTAATTTTTAATGACATTGTGCTATAGTTATTATAAGTTTTACAAGTAAAGGATAACAATGTGTACTTCATCGTAAATTTCGCATTAAAAAGCATTGTATATTTTCAAAAAATAATATTTTTTTACAAGTGCTATTTAAAATGTTGTATAAATTGTCTTAAAATTAATTTTAATGACATTCGAGAAGAGAAATGATTGTAGTGTGGCACATGGTTGCATGAAATCGTATATGTTTGGGACACCTTTGCTTGGGATGTTTGTTTTTATGACTCTCAGATCCGATGGTGACAGCATCAATCCGTCGAAAGCAGTAATAGTAATAAAAAGAGTTACTACCAAGCTTGGTATACTTGAATTTTTAAGGATAATATAATCTTCAGATCGCCTTCTTATGGCTGACACAATATCAGACAGACGTAATATTGTACATAACAAGATGTTTGTTCTTAATTTCTGTTAACAACACGCTTTTTAAGTAGGTACTGACGTGCAAGTAGGGTTCAGAACTGAAAAATATCTTTTAGCACAATCTTAGCGCATTTTCGGAAACTTGTACTACTCAACATGGAAATACTTTGTAACCACCACAAAAAAAGATTTTAAAATAGCAAGTTTGTTAACTGTTATTGGCTTTTATGTCCAATATACTTTTCAAAAATACATTGGAATGTAACATGAGCTCTGATCCTGAAAATATGAATACGACATTTGTTGTTGGAAGTCATACCCACTACTTATACTTAAATTTTGCGTTAAATTTTATCAGTTAATTGACCATCCGCCTTAAGGAAGATTTTACTGAAAAATCTGGTAGAGGAAATCATTCAAAGCAATAAATATTGTTTTTCAAATTTTTTTAAATCAAATACATACTGTAACTATATTGCTAAATTTTCATTACGTGGACATAAAGTTTCTGATGACACCGTCATCGAGGAGACGTTAAACCCTACTATTTCTTTCTCCCTGTGGCCTTATGGGCGCTAAGCTAAGTAAATTACGTTCATCTAAGTGATTTATATGAGCGTGTATACTGACAGTATGAACATAATATTCGTTATTTTCATATTGACAGTAAATCTCTATATCCTAAACAGCACTATGAGCAGTTCAGAGGCGACATCTACGGTAAGTTCTTACAAAATTGTCTATCGCCCTGACTACTGAAAATCAAAATAAATGCTCGCCAAAAATGTGGAAAATAATTGGTACCACTTGCAGACTGCCTTTCATGAAACCTCCATGTTCCTGAGAAACAGGTAACATAGCCTAAGCTTCTGTTCTCAATTTAAACCTAAGGGAGGACAAAACACATTTTATATTCTACTTTCTTGCAATAATCCCAATAACTGAGAAGTTACGAGAAGGAATACTGGCAACAAGTTACATCTGAAAAAACGAGATATTCTATTTCATTATTTAGCCTGAATCACAAGCTTTTCATTTATCTTTTCCTTTTTGCATAAACCATACCTTTTATGCACTGAAGTTCAATTTATTTTCTTAAATAGTGATTTTTGGGCTAGTTTGTGATTTATTTTATTACTTTAGATGTTGCTTTAACTTAGAAAATTGAGTAACCTTTGCATTTGACTCATTTCATTTGACTCAATTATCATACGGATTAGTATGCTAAAGAAGTCATTAGTTCGAAAGCACTTACTTTGCTTTGTTGTACACATAATTGGAAAGCTGTTTTTATTATAACATATCAATACTTTATGATCTGCATGATTTAACACATTTTTTGGATTTTGCTGTCTGTAATTATCAGTTAATTGACCATCCACCTTAAGGAAGATTAAGCGTTTCTAAAACCTTTTTATGAGATGTGAGGAAAATTACTCATCAGTTTTCCACCGTTTAACCATGTATGTCAGCCTACTGACTTCATTTCTTCTGCTCCCACTTTCATTTATACATATATTTCGATGCGTCTTCCTCCCTTTTCTCTTCATCAGCCTACTGACCTGATTATTTACTTATACATTTGGTGTGATTCTCACACCACTTCAAGATATCTGCTTTAATTAATATTAAAAGGCTTCAGCTTGCTTCTAGGGGCACCACATTCTTACCCTTTCTTACCTTCAGCCAACCTTATTCCCAAATGAAAATTATTACTTTACGCTGAGTCTATTGGACAGATTTTAGGAATTTCCACCTTCAATAACTTCTCTTAATGCAAAGTGTCTCTCTATTTTCGTAGTTACTAATCTTTTTCATGGATCTTATTTATTACTTATTTATTTTAGCCATGCTTTTTCTATTATTGGTGCACAAAAGCAACTCATTGTTATTTTAACCTTTAGAATTTACTGCTGCAAATTACCTCTCACATTCTTCTGTAAATCATCGTTTGGATATAGTCATTTTCGGGAACCATTCTCATTCACTAGGAAGACATTACAAACTAATAGCCTACATAAAACATGAAGACCTATTTTCCTTACTTACTCTGATAGGACAGAAGAAGGGTATGAAACTTGAAAGGGAAATAAAGTTTCATCCGGCTGGGACCGCGTAGTACGCCAAACCCTGTATCTGCCAAAGAGTGGCAGTCTCCCTACACTAAATAGTATTATTTTTAAATTTCTTCAGATCTACAATATTTCGTAGACTTGGTTCTTTCTTACTCTCTGGTATTCCAAGCGGTATGCATTCGCGAGGGGCTTGCTTGTTACCCTGAGTGGTCCTTGACAGACATGCATAAACTTCTTTGTTTCCACTTAAATTTTCTCATATTTTTCTTTAGTCTTGACCAGTATTTGTGGACCAATGCTAAAAGTAATGGGGGTAGCTTTTGCGTTATGCCTTCTTTTTCTGTCCAAGCTCTTTTACGCATGTTTGCCCTTGCTTGTGCCTTCTTTTCGTCTAAGAGGCTCTGAGTTAGGACTGGAAAATCAACCATACTTGAAATGATGTTATGGGGCTCCTGATTAAAGATTAGTTCACACGGAGCAAAGCCTGTAGCATTGTGTTTAAGATTATTGACGATTTCTTCAAAATGTTTAATATGATCGGGCCAAGACGAATGCTTCCTGGCACAGTAAGTCTTACACGGTCTGTTTAATTCACGCATAACTCTCTCGCTCATATTTCCCTTTGGAAAATACGCCGAGATGCTTATATGGCGAATTCCAGCCTTTTCAAGACACACCTTAAATTTTTCAGATACAAATTAAGGACCATTATCTGATAGGAGATTCTTTGGCTTGCCAATCATTACAAAACAGTCCTTCTCTATCATGTCTACAAGCGTTTTGGCATAAGCTCTCTTTTTTGGGTATGGTTTGACATACTCTTATTTGCTAAAACCGTCAATCACCACAAAAACATGGGTACGTCCTCCTTTAGATGTCGAGAGTGGCCCAAAAAGATCGGATGCACAGAATTCCAGGGGTTCACTCGGTTCTACATGATGCATAACTCCCTGCACTACGCTATTTACCGCACGTACCTTCTGGCAAATAACATAGGATGCTGGTCTTCTTGCTACTCTACGATTCATGTTATCGAAAACGATTTTCTCACATAATTTAGCAATGCATTTCCTGTCCCCGTAATGGTCATCTCGTAGAAGAACGTAATCTATCAGTAGATACACCTGTCGTAAAGGAAAACGTATTTCCTATTCTGCTGAATCTAACTTCCTTCTTGGAAATAAAATTCCTTTACCTAAGCATTAATATTGTGCTATTTTTGGATAATTAGGGATTTCGAAATGGCTTTTGGCTAACCTCAATTTATCATCATCATTCTACTCCCATCTTTAGGTTTTTAATATTTTCTTCAAGGCACTCTCGTCCCTGAGCTCATGTATGGCCAACATACTTACTTCATTCCTATCAGCTAAGGGAAGTTCCAATTCCATGCATAACTCAGCACTTCTTGACAGCCCACCTGCCACCAGATTGTTCTTTCCTTGTATGTATTCATTATTCTTCATCACCATAATAGGTAGTTCCCTAGTTTCATTATTACCGCCTATATAACTTCCGACAAAATCTTTTATTACCTGAGAATCAGTATGGTTAAAGGTTAGTTCAAAATCAATTTTCCCCTGATACTTTGTTAAGAAATCTGTATCTATTAACAGTTCAACACTTAAACCGAGCACGATTAAACAAGGATGATCTATTATCACATCACATATACCAATGAGTATTAAAGCTGCATGCTGATTGGTCTAGAAACTTTCCCAGTAGCACCTATTATTTTCAAACCAATTACTTTCATGACAGTTAATTACTTGTTATTAGGAGTAGAATCAAAAAATCCTTGGGACAAAGCATTTGCTTCAGTGCCACTGTCGAGAAGACAATATACTGTTACTCCTGAGATGTCAGATTTTATAATAGCGCGAGTTATTTTAATCCGAACAGGTTTCTCGTGAACATCTCCTAATAAATGCTTCTCAATTTGTTTCCAGCTTAAGTAGTTTTGTTCAGTTGCAAGTACGTCACACCTAGATTCTGGGGTTCATCAATCTCTACATTTTTAGCTGCCTTTTCCAATCTGTCCACCAATTTCAAATCAAAGCACTTGACGACTCCCGCTACTTCCGTTTGCTGCACATCAGCTGAACTATTCTCCACCTCTGAGCAACTGCGTCCCGGCGCAACATTTCTACCTATAATACTGTTGTCAGCTTTTACATTTGCAGCTAGTGAATATAGCTATCAGGTTCCTCGACCTCATTATTATTGCTTCCCCCCTTCATTCATCAGTTCCTCCGCTTTAAAACTTTGCAAAACGGACTCTACTTCCTCTACCGCAACTTTAGCCTTCAGATTGCCATCATTGTCGAAGATGTAAGCTTTTACCTCATCTTCGTCCATATCAGACTCAAACACGTTAATTTTTTTCCTCCCTGTTATCTATAGCGTTTTCTTGCTCTTCTCTGACCCATTTTTCCAAAGTATTCAAAATGCTGTCAACTATATTATGAGAGTAGTTTAACACATCACTGATACTATATGTTCCTATTTCATCATCCCTGTTTTCTGTTTGCGTGTGTTGGCTTACTGTGGTCTGTGTTTTTGTTCCTGGCTGTGTTACTGTTACCGCCTTGTGAGCGCCAGTTTCCTCATAGAGGGCATTTAGTTTCCCACACCTGGCCTGTTATGTTCATTTGATACATCAGATAGGGTAGCATTTTTCCATTCCGTCTTATCTCAACGGTACGCATTTACATTTCTGCTTTCGTCATAATAACTGTTGTGAAATCATGGTGACTGTCTACTCCCTCATCCTCTACCGTAGCCTTGATTATGATTATTAGACCTTGTATTCCCAACCTTTACACTTCTAACATTGACATATCCACTGTCATTATTTCTGTTGTTGACATGATTGTTAGAATGTCTGTTATTATTTTGCATCTCCCTCCCCCCCCCCCCCCCCCCCCAAATGAACCACGGACCTTGCCGTTGGTGGGGAGGCTTGTGTGCCTCAACGATACAGATAGCCGTACCGTAGGTGCAACCACAACGGAGGGGTATCTGTTGAGAGGCCAAACAAACGTGTGGTTCCTGAAGAGGGGCAGCAGCTTTTTCAGTAGTTGCAGGGGCAACAGTCTGGATAATTGACTGATCTGGCCTTGTAACACTAACCGAAACGCCTTGCTGTGCTGGTACTGCGAACGGCTGAAAGCAGGAGGAAACTACGTAACTTTTCCGGAGAGAATGCAGCTTTACTGTATGGTTAAATGATGATGGCGTCCTCTTGGGTAAAATATTCCAGAGGTAAAATAGTCCCCCATTCGGATCTCCGGGTGGGGACTACTCAGTAGGACGTTGTTATCAGGAGAAAGAAAACCGGCGTTCTACGGGTTGGAGCGTGGAATGTCAGATCCCTTAATCGAGCAGGAAGGTTAGAAAATTTAAAAAGGGAAATGGATAGGTTAAAGTTAGATATAGTGGGAATTAGTGAAGTTCGGTGGCAGGGGGAACAAGACTTCAGGTCAGGTGAATACAGGGCTACAAATACAAAATCAAACAGGGGTAATGCAGGAGTAGATTTTATAATGAAAAGGAATGCGGGTAAGCTACTACAAACATCATAGTGAACGCATTATTGTGGCCAAGATAGATACGAAGTCCACGCCTACCACAGTATTACAAGTTTATATGCCGACTAGCTCTGCAGATGACGAAGAGATTGATGAAATGTATGATGAGATAGAAGAAATTATTCATATAATGAAGGGGGACGAAAATTTAATAGTCATGGGTGACTGGAATTCAATAGTAGGAAAAGAAAGACAAGTAAACGTAGTAGGTGAATATGGAATGGGGGTAAGTAATGAAAGAAGAAGCCACCTGGTAGAATTTTGCACAGAGCATAACTTAATCATAGCTAACACTAGGTTCAAGAATAATAAAGAAGGTTGTATACATGGAAGAAGCCTGGAGATACTGAAAGGCTTCAGATAGCTTATATAATGGTAAGACAGAGATTTAGGAACCAAGTTTTAAATTGTAAGACATTTCCAGGGGCAGATGTGGACTCTGAGCACAATCTATTGGTTATGAACTGTAGATTAAAACTAAAGAAGCTGTAAAAAGGTGGGAATTTAAGGATATGGGACCTGGATAAACTGACAGAGCCAGAGGTTGCAGAGAGTTTCAGGGAGAAAATTAGGGAACGATTGACAATAATGGGGGAAAGAAAGACAGTAGAAGAAGAATGGGTAGCTTTGAGAGATGAAATAGCGAAGGCAGCAGAGGATCAAGTAGGTAAAAAGACGAGGTCTAATAGAAATCCTTGGGTAACAGAAGAGATACTGAATTTAATTGATGAAAGGAGTAAATATAAAAATGCAGTAAATGAAGCAGAAAAAAGGAACAGAAACGTCCGAAAAATGAGATCTACACGAAGTGCAAAATGGCTAAGCAGGGATGGCTAGAGGACAAATGTAAGGATGTAGAGGCCTATATCACTAGGGGTAAGATAGATACTGCCTACAGGAAAATTAAAGATAGCTTTGGAGAAAAGAGAACCACTTGCATGAATATTAAGAGCTCAGATGGAAACCCAGTTCTAAGCAAAGAAGGGAAAGCAGAAAGGTGGAAGTAGTATATAGAGATCTGTACAAGGGCGATGTTCTTGAGGACAATATTATGGAAATGGAAGAGGATGTAGATGAAGATGAAATGGGAGATACGATACTGCGTGAAGAGTTTGACAGAGCACTGAAAGACCTGAGTCGAAACAAGGCCCCTGGAGTAGACAACATTCCATTAGAATTACTGATACCCTTGGGAGAGCCAGTCCTGACAATACCATCTGGTGAGCAAGGTGTATGAGACAGGCGAAATACCCTCACAGTTCAAGAAGAATTTAATAATTCCAATCCCAAAGAAATCAGGTGTTGACATGTGCAAAACTTATCGGACTATCAGTTTAATAAGCCATGGCTGCAAAATACCAACACGAATTCTTTACAGACGAATGGAAAAACTGGAAGAAGCCGACCTCGGGGAAGACCAGTTTGGATTCCGTAGAAACGTTGGAACACGTGAGGCAATACTGACCCTATGACTTATCTTAGAAAATAGATTAAGGAAAGGGAAACCTACGTTTCTAACATTTGTAGACTTAGAGAAAGCTTTTGACAATGTTGGCTAGGTTACTCTCTTTCAAATTCTGATGGTGGCAGGGGTAAAATACAGGGAGCGAAATGCTATTTACAATTTGTACATAAACCAGATGTCAGTTATAAGAGTCGAGGGGTATGAAAGGGAAGCAGCGGTTGGGAAGGGAGTGAGACAGGGTTGTAGCCTATCCCGATGTTATTCAATCTGTATATTGAGCAATCAGAAAAGGAAACAAAAGAAAAATTCGGAGTACGAATTAAAATCCATGGAGAAGAAATAAAAACTTTGAGGTTCACCGATGACATTGTAATTCTCTCAGAGACAGCAAAAGACCTGGAAGAGCAGTGAACGGAATGGACAGTGTGTTGAAAGGAGAATATAAGATGAACACCAACAGAAGCAAAACGAGGATTATGGAATGTAGTCGAATTAAATTGGACGATGCTGAGGACAATAGGAAATGGGACGCTTAAAGTAGTAAATGAGTTCTGCTATTTGGGGAGCAAAATAACTGATGATGATCGAAGTAGAGAGGATATAAAATGTAGACTGACAATGACAAGGAAAGCGTTTCTGAAGAAGAGAAATTTGTTAATATCGAGTATAGATTTAAGTGTCAGGAAGTCTTTTCTGCAAGTACTTGTATCGAGTGTAGCCATGTACGGAAGTGAAACATGGACAATAAATAGTTTGGACAAGAAGAGAATAGAAGCTTTCGAAATGTGGTGCTACAGAAGAATGTTGAAGGTTAGGTGGGTAGATCCCGTAACTAGTGAGGAGGTGTTGATTAGGATTGGGGAGAAGAGAAGTTTGTGGCACAACTTGACTAGAAGAAGGGATCGGTTGGTAGGACATGTTCTGAGGCATCAAGGGATCACAAATTTGGCACTGGAGGGCAGCGTGGAGGGTAAAAATCGTAGAGGGAGACCAAGAGATGAATACACTAAACGGATTCAGAAGGATGTAGGTTGCAGTAGGTACTGGGAGATGAAGGAGTTTGCACAGGATAGATTAGCATGGAGAGCTGCATCAAACCAGTCTCAGTACTGAAGACCACACAACAACAACATTTCTCTGGACTACAATGTCTTTGAAGTTGTGCTAAAACGATGTACTAGGAATGATGACACAAATAAAGAGTGGAAATGTCAAACGTTCTAATTGCCGAATCTGATTTTTCTCAAGATAATAAAAAAAAACAATGTAAATCTTTTTGCACATAACCTACTCGTAGCCAAAACATTGAGAATGTATTCCGGTACAACGAAACTCTACTGCTCATCACTGCAACAGAAAATGAGACAGATTAGCAAATAAATAATAACTAATATCGTTCTAAAGTTCTGAGTGCTGTATTAGACAACTGACTGATTCCAGGTGCAAAGTTTTTGTTTCATATACCATTAGTATTGAGGCAATACCTCCTCTTTTAAAATGAAAAAAAAGAAAAAGCACCAGTAACGAAATTAAATTAAAAAAACTTTTTGAGTCATTTTCTTTTCACATCTTCATCCTTGGGAACAGCCGTTCCTAAGTTTACTATGGGGATTTCTTGAGTTGCCGAGGAAGAACTGTCAGCATCGTCAACAGGTCGTCCAGTTTCAGTCTTACAGCCGATAACTAAGAGTGGTCTTTCAGACGATGTACGGTATGGCATACATCAGTCATGATATTTTCTCTTTAAAAGACATTAACATTAAGCCACTCTTGTGTTTGAGAGTAACAATTTATGTATCGCTGTTAGAGATACACTGACGCCCCAAAGAAATTGGTATAGGCATGCGTATTCAAATATAAAGATATGTAAGACGGCAGAATAGGGCGCTACGGTCGGCAACGCCTATGTAAGACAACAAGTGTCTGGCGCAGTTGTTAGATCGATTACTGCTGCTACAATGGCAGCTTATCATGACACAAGTGCGTGTGAACGTGGTGTTATAGTCGGCGCAACGAGCGACGGGACACAGCATCTCCGAGGTAGCGGTAAAGTGGGGATTTTCCCGTGCGACCATTTCACGAACGTCCCGTTAATATCAGGAATACGGTGAAACATCATATCTCCGACATCGCTGCGGCCGGAAAAAGATCTTGCAAGAACGGGTCCAACGACGACTGAAGAGAATCGTTCAGTGTGACAGAAGTGCAGCTCTTCCGCAAATTGCTGCAAATTTCATTGCTCAGCCACCAACAAGTATCAGCATGCGAAACATGCAACGAAACATCATCGATATGAGCTTTCGGAGCAGAAGGCCGCCTCGTGTTCCCTTGATGACTGCATGACACAAAACTTAACGCCTCACCTGGACCCATCAACACTGACAGTGGACTGTTGTTGGCTGGAAACATGTTGCCTGGCTGGAAGAAAGTCGTTTCAAACTGTAGCGATCGGATGGGCGTGTACGGGTATGGAGACAACCTCATGAATCCATGGACCCTGACTGTTCAAGCTGGTGGAGGCTCTATAATGGAGTGGGGCAAGTGCACTTGGAGTGATATGGGCCCACTGCTATGTGTAGATACGACTCCGACAGGTTACACATTCATATCTTGTCACCTGCATCGATTCACCTCCATTGCGCATTTTGACAGTATTGCTATAGAGTGGCTCCAGGAAGACTCTTCTGATTGACTGGCGACTACATGGAATGCTGTGTGCTCAAAGACCATATACGTGAAATTAGAAGGAAGATCAGCTTTGGCCGTAATATTGATGGTTCACTGATAGCAAAATCGATTTTCAGTCACATAGTGATCATCTTCAGTGCTGTTAGTCTGATCGTTTCTTAGATTTGGTTACTGACAATAACTTGATAACAGCGCCAATGAGTTTAATTTCTACACCAAATCACTGAAGATGATCAAAAAATGTTCAAATGTGTGTGAAATCTTATGGGACTTAACTGCTAAGGTCATCAGTCCCTAAGCTTACACACTACTTAACCTAAATTATTCTAAGGACAAACACACACACCCACGCCCGAGGGAGAACTCGAACCCCCGCCGAGACCAGCTGCACAGTTCATGACTGCAGCGCCTCAGGCCGCTCGGCTAATCCCGCACGGCTGAAGATGATCATTATGTGACTGAAAATCGATTTTTCTATCAATAAACCATCAATATTACGGTCAACACTGGCCTTCCTTCTAATTACACTCTTCTGTGTTTAAACACTTCCGCTGGCCACCAAACTCCCCAGATATGAACATTATTGATGATATCGTGGACGCCTTGCAACGTGCTGTTCATAAGAGATCTCCACCACTTCGTTGTCTTACGGGCTTATGAACAGCCCTGCAGGATTCATGTTGTCAGTTTCCTCCAGTACTACTTGAGACATTAGTCGAGCCCCAGTCACGTCGTGAGGCAGGTGTATCAGTTTATTTGGCTCCTCAGTGTAAATGAGTATGAGACATTTTTTGCAAAAACAGACATAATGTCTTATGGGATAACAGCAATCAGTGATTTTATAATGTTACATAAAATCCGTCTTGATTGCAAATTTTTTATTCATATGACGGGTTTCGGTTCATTCAGAACCATCTTCAGATCTGATATTTCAGTTACAGGAGTAACCCGTACATGCTGCGTTATATGTGTCGCAGCATGTGAAAGTTGCTGGATTTGGACGGGTTACTCCTGTAACTGAAATATCAGATCTGACGATGGTTCTGAATGAACCGAAACCGGTCATAAGAATAAAAAATTTGCAATCAAGACGGATTTTAAGTAACAACGAGTATGAGACACTTTGATCATGCCGTATTTGCAAATCTTACACGTCTGCGTTGAGAAAAATGTTTCAGTAACGTCTCTAAAACCAAACAACTCAGTTGCATGTTTATATATTTAGTGGGTTCATATCTTTCGCTGAGTCAGAATCTGGGGTACATCTAGTGCAACGAAGGCCTAGCTCGCCTTGCGTCATCTAGTAATGAATGTTTGATACGTTTTCTCCATAATTTGGCAGTTGAAAAAAAAGATTATCGAGAACACTGCAGGTAAAACGCGTATTGTGAAAAAATAGTTGAGTGTTTGACATTTCCACTCTTCAAATTATTATACTCAAATATTTCACATATTTGTTTTGTTATTAATAACATTAATCATCCAAGCACGTCGAAGTTGGCGGTGTTAGCTAGCTATATTTTGGGGAAGATAGTGACAGTAATTATCGGCGATCCCTCTCTCTCCACTCAGGATCGAACCCTGGACTCAGGCCATCTGTGACATTCCACGATGACGTGGGGCTTCCGTGCGAACAGCGATGAGGTTGGCTACCCGAGCGCCGATGGTCGTGATTCACGGTGACCTCCCGGAACCCCGGTGGCCTGGAGGCATGCGCTGCATCGCTGCATTCCGAGACACGGGGCGTTTTTTCCTGGCGCGGCGCGGCGCGCAAGCGCATTCCTGCTGCCCGTCACTCGGACAACGCGGACGCCGTTTCGACAGCGCCGTCGTTAGCCCATTCAGATACTGTGGCGCGATACGCTGCTCACATTCTCAGTGCAGCTGACGTCACAGCAAGGCGCGGAGCACACGTTGTTCCTAATTCAGACAAAACACATGGGCGACAGCGCCTCGACAATTCGTTGATAAAGTGGAAATTGCCACACTGGACGTCGGATTCTTACCAGTCACGTGGTGAACATGCATTAGACGCTAAAATGGTGACTGCAACGTCATATCTTTGGTCATAATTTCGAACATAAACAAAACAGTCGTTCGCCTCCGTAGCTGGCTGGACAGCGAGCCTCAGAATCCAGCTTGAATTACTGGTACTCCCAGGGAATTTTCGTTCGTAAGAGGCCTGGAGCAACGTCAACCTAGCCTCCTGAGGCCAATTGAGGAGCTACGTAAATGATAAGTAACAGCTCCT
The DNA here is from genome assembly GCF_021461385.2 of Schistocerca piceifrons. Lineage (NCBI taxonomy): Eukaryota > Metazoa > Arthropoda > Insecta > Orthoptera > Acrididae > Schistocerca > Schistocerca piceifrons. The sequence continues at coordinate 325,246,596 of NC_060140.1, forward strand.
ATGTCTGGAGAGCCCAAAACGACCGGGAAAGCGGTGTACTGTCTCCATTCCCCTTTATAGGGCATTCGAATGATGCCATACGGCAGCGGGAGACACGGCGGTCGGTCAACATAGCTCGGTCATCTGGGCACCAGCTTTTTTTTTTTGGGGGGGGGGGGTAATTCGGAACGATTATCAAAAGAAAAACAACTATTTATCAGAAACTAACCAATCGGTTATTGTACAGTGTCTTTGGCGTTTCGGTGTATATCATAGTTGTAGAGCTCCCTGTACGATCATGGCTTATTTCCTATCAAAAGTGATTGGGTCTCGTCTTGCTAGGAATATTTTGTAAGATAATTCAGCCCATCCCCGAATTATTCGATTTGTATATTGAGCAAGCAGTAAAGGAAGCAAAAGAAAAATTCGGAGTAGGCATTAAAATCCATGGAGAAGAAATAAAAACTTTGAGGTTCACCGATGACATTGTAATTCTATCAGAGACAGCAAATGACCTGGAAGAGCAGTTGAACGGAATGAACAATGTCTTGAAAGAAGGATATAAGATGAACATCAACAAAAGCAAAACGAGGATAATGGAATGTAGTCGAATTAAGTCGGGTAATGCTGAGGGAATTAGATTAGGAAATGAGACACTTAAAGTAGGAAATGAATTTTGCTATTTGCGGAGCGAAATAACTGACGATGGTCGAAGTAGAGAGGATATAAAATGTAGATTGGCAATCGCAAGGAAGAAAAGAAATTTGTTAACATCGAGTATAGATTTAAATGTCGGGAATTCGTTTCTGAAAGTATTTGTGTGGAGTGTAGCCCTGTATGGAAGTGAACCATGGACGATAAAAAGTTTAGACAAGAAGAGAATAGGAGCTTTCGAAATGTGATGCTACAGAAGAATGCTGAAGATTAGATGGGTAGACCACATAACTAATGAGGAGGTATTGAATAGAATTGGGGAGAAGAGGAATTTGTGGCACAACTGAGTAGAAGATGGGATCGGCTGGTAGGAGATGTTCTGAGGCATGAAGGGATCACCAATTTGGTATTGGAGGGCAGCGTGGAGGGTAAAAATCTAAGAGGTAGACCAAGAGATGAATACACTAAGCAGATTCAGAAGGATGTAGGTTGCAGTAGGTACTAGGAGATGAAGAAGCTTCTACAGGATAGAGTAACATGGAGAGCTGAATCAAACGAGTCTCTGGATTGAAGACCACAACAACAACAACAATTCTGATCTTATGGCTTCAGCAGGAATCTGTACGTTTGCAACAGACCACTTGTATACCCATCAGAAGGAATGTCTTAGTGTCACTATCCTACAGTACATTGTTGAAATATGTATATTACACACTTCCCCCTTCTTAGGCAAACTGACCAAATCGGTTGATTCGTTTTGCATTTGATTTGGTATTCTGTTGGTCTTAAGAGCGCCATTACTTTATGGGCAGCTCCTTACAAAACCCCCCAAAAAAGATTTTTTCCTGTCATTTCGAATCAAAATCGAGCCGCAGCTGATAGAAAACAGCAGAAATTTTCACAGTGTATTTCTAAGATCCCTATCTCGAAAATTTTGTTGATATCGTTATCCGTGTCCGAGATACAGATGTTCAAAATTACTCTACTTGTACATGTCAAATACACATGTAAAACCTGGAGTGAGGGGACAACGTAGTTTTTAAGGTGATATGTGCTCTACAGTATCTCCGTACTCATCACAAGGGTCCTTGGAATCCCATGCAACCCAGTACAAAATATTCATGTACGTAAAATCCGGTCTTAGGTGTAAAATTAGTTTTGCTTTATTTCAGTTTCACGTAAGCAAACAATCTGAATTTTACTGACCCATAAAGTTCTTTTTGTATGAGGGACACGCCCTGCTGCGACAAGGTACTAGAACCAGCGGGAAAATGCTTCTATCGGAGCACAAAAAAGGTGAATATGTTCCTGCTTAAAAGACTGTCTCATTCTGTCTTCCTCAGCACCTTTAAAAATTTTCCAAAACTTTTTGAAAGCAAACATATTAGTGCTTTTTTAAGCTGAGAGAGAAGGAGACAGTGCCATTGGGAAACAGACGGAATAATAATAAATACTGGATGATAATAGACAGTGGTTGTGGATAGAAAGAGCGAAGGAAACAACGGCAGAGAGTGGAGGAAGGCAGGGACACAGTGGCAGTGGAACTTATTTCACAGGGATGGAACACTGTAGGAAAAGAGTGAAGGACATAGTGCCGGGAGAAGAATAAAAAGAAGGAGGAAATGGAAGTAGGTGAAAGCCAGTGATTCTGAGAGACGGAATCTATGACAATAACGACTAAAAGAGAAATAGTGACAGTGAGAAGAAACAGCAGCATTAGAAATAATGAATGGGACAGTAGCAGTAAGAGAGAGCAAGAGGAAAAGAGTGAGACAATAGTAGTAGGACAGAACTAAGGAGGCCGTGGCAGTGACAATTAGAGAGACACAAGGATATCATGAGAATGAGTTGAGGTGAATGAGTAAGTGAGAATGGGCAAGTGGGAATGAATAGGTATAAGCGACTTACAGCGGTGGACTAGTGGGTGTGAACGCTTCCAGGAGCTTGTTGGAGTGAGAGGTGAGTTGTGTGTTAAAAAGAGCACGAATATGTTCACATGCCAAAACTTTTAGAAAAATTTTGAAAGGTATTGAGGAATATAGAATGAGGTAGCCGGTATCCACTTTTTAGTCAGTCTTTTAACAGGAGCATATTCGCCTTTCTTGTGCTCCGACAGGAGCTTTTTTCCGCCAGTATTGTTTGATGAAATTTTTACAAAGAGCGACCGAACTTCTTTGTATATAAATCACCTTGATAGGCATTCGTTATTTACACAATATTCGATACATATTAGTCTTATCATGACCATCATCGTCTTACCGTTATTTGCCACAGTTCACTGTGGCGTATCGTGGAAGCTCAAAAAAGACACTACCAGTCTGTCCTATTAAGCTATGTAGTCTACCATAATATTCTCGTCTAATAACAAAGACATGTCTGGTTCCTCATCACTAAGCTGGGGCTTAAGTCCTGAGTTAATTCCGAAGTCTTTCAAAGTGTTTCCTGGAATGAGTACATGAAAATACTGCTAGTAAATCCATCCATTGGATAGAGTCATTAAACTTCGCAAACTCTTTGTTGCTGTTTGAGATGAGTACGCTATATAACACGGTTCCATCGGTTTTCTTCCGTCTCATAGTCGTTAAAAAGCACTCAAGAAGTACATACCCTTTAAAGTACTCAAACTTCTTGAATGAAATATCTCACTATTTGCAAATTAATTAGGCCTTTGTGGTTAGGGTGCAGTCAATAATATTACATGTCTCCAATTTTTAAATTCCCTGGGAATGACAATGCATTCAATTTCCTTGTCTGCTGGCAGTTCCACAACATTTCATTTCATCTGTGACCTGGTCCATTTGTTCTTGCTTGTCTGACCAACAGTGTACCGCAACATTGTACTACTGTTTCAATCACGTCTTCTGCCCTATGGAAATCTGACTATAAGAAGAGTATTCTACAAAAAATTCGAACTCAAGTTATCTCCTCGTTGTAAACCTACCCGAGGAACACGCTAGTATCCGTGGTATGTGTGTAGCATTCCTTTGCAACATTCGCTCCTCATGAATGAGTAATAAACGCATTTAGCCACACCATTACTTTTCAAAGAGGAACTACAAGCTTTTTGGTTTGTTAAACTGTGGTATTAACAGGCGCGTGGATGGAAAGATCATGTTCCCCCCAAGGATATTCTACATGACTTCTTGAAGTAGAAAAGTGAAGTCATACTACAGAGTTTTTAAAACCTAAAAGCGGCCAGATACATAGCTGCAAGCTTCATAAGAATACATGATCAACCTTTATGTGAAAGCATTCTTGACCGTGTATACCGTAATTTTGCACAAGTATTCCAGACAATTTAAGCTGCTTGAGGCGCTCAAATGTTCAAATATGTGTGAATTCCTAAGGGACTAAACTGCTAAGGTCATCGGTCCCTAGACCTACACACTACGTAAACAGTATCATGCTAAGAACAGCACACACACCCTTGCCCGAGGGAGGACTCGAACCTCCGGCGGGAGTGGCCACACAATCAGTGACATGGCGTCTCTAACCGCGCGGCGCTTGAGGCGTGATAAATTTCCACTGTTGTACCCTAGCGTTAGGGTGTGTTGGCAAGCTTATACAACCACAGGTCAGTTATGAGGCAATTTTAGTTTTGCCTCTGTGTCGAGCGATGTGATGCTCAAAATGGCTCTGAGCACTATGAGACACAACTTCTGAGGTCATTAGTCCCCTAGAACTTAGAACTAGTTAAACCTAACTAACCTAAGGACATCACACACATCCATGCCCGAGGCAGGATTCGAACCTGCGACCGTAGCGGTCTTGCGGTTCCAGACTGCAGCGCCTTTAACCGCACGGCACTTCGGCCGGCTGATGTGATGCAAACCAACTGCAAATTGCTGGAAATGTTCGTTCGAGTGTATTTTGTTTCACGAACACTGAATCTAAAGCCTACAACGATAAGGCAAAGCCGGAAGTTGCGTTAACAAAATGCAAACCACCATCCCTCTACTCGTATTACAGATGTGTATAGATTCGTATTTGATGTTATCATGGTTGCTTCGACACACATTACTCCTGGCAGTCTTTTCATTGGTTATAGCTTCCATCTTGATTATATCCTGGATTTTAGTTAACAGCGCTATGACTGATTGGAGATTCAAATTCATTTTTTTACTCACCCAGGCTTGTTATCAATATTTCGAATATATTTCAGCTCACACAAAAAAATTATGTGAGAATAAGTTTTTCGTTTCATTAACCAACCTTTTCATCACATTACAATTTTCAACTTTCGTATCCTGTTTCTTTTTCTATTTATATTTTCTCATATCACAACGGAAAAATCAGCCATAACGGGCAAATCGTAGTTGCCCGAACTCCACTTATTACAAGTACAAACTGATGCTTGTACAAGCATGCTTGGTCAGCGGTGAGGTGAAGCTGATTGATGCATGCTTATAAAAATGCTCACACTTGCATTCTTCTCAAATCTGCAGACTTGGCCTCCTTAAAACAGCTGTGGTGTAGGCACCACATATAAGCAGGTGAATACAGTTACATGTGTGGCCGTCTTGAAACAGCTGTGGTGTAAGCGCCACAAGTAAACAGGTGATGACACCATAACTTCAGCGTCCGAAGGAAGATTTCATGTACACTTCGAAAATTGAATCTTTTGAAACAAAGTATCAAAATCAGTTGGATTCAGATGCTATGTATCGAAGATTAGTGAGAATAAAGCTGATGAGCAATACTCTGACGACAGGCTAGTTGGGAGGTGAGCTCTATACCGAAGTGTTGTGGGCAAATATATTACATCCTCTTACACACGACTCATGGAATGACTGCAATGAAAAAATTAGGGGCTAATACGAAGACTTTTAACAAGAGCCAATAAATGGATAAGTGGTAGCTTAATAGGTAGACTAAATTTACATCTGCATCTATATGCTTCCCTGTACGGTATGCGGCTGAAGTTACGCTGCACAGTTACTAACCATTTCCTTTCCTGTTTCACTTGCAAACAGAGCAATGGAAAAGAGACTGTCTATATCCCTCGGTATGAGCGTTAATTTCTCGTATCTTCGTGGTCGTGTATGTTGACGCCAGTAGGATCCTTTTGCAGTCAGCTTCAAATTTCGGTTCTCTAAATTTTCTCAACAGTGTTCCTCGAGAGAAGAACATCGCCTTCCCCCCACAGACTTCCATTTGAGTTCTCGATGCATACAGCCACTAATTTGGCGGGAGACAGTGCACGTTTGGTGGTGGCGGCTGTACCTGCTGTTCGCGTAAGGGGCGGTGGCCACGGCGTGGACATAGGCGGAGGTGTTGCGCGTGTCGGGAGGAGAGTGAAATATCCTACTGCCCCCATAGACCGGTAGATTTCAGCACGATTACTTCGGGAGCAGTTTACCGGAATTCGGAGTGACTTGCTTCCACCAGCTTGACCAGGCAACCGACTGACAGAGCGTAATTAGCGTTTCGTGTCTTCAGCTATTTGATGATGGTTACCACCCATTTTCACATCAGACGATGTGCTTGCTACCTAGCACGTGGGAAGCCCCCAGAGACGTCACAGAAGCGTCTATAAAGGCTACCTGGCGAGTGTAATCCGACTGCAGGAAAAAAATTAGTCACCATGCAGGGTGACTCTCATAATCAATTTTAATTAGTCAATCAATAATATGCCGCGGGGCAGGTGGAAGGAAGGACGAGAGTACCAAGGTTGCAGTTCGCGAGTGGAGCGGTAGTCAGCCGTTTTTCGTTGTGGCGAGATCTTTTAACGAAATTTCAGTCTACCACCTACGCAGCAAAATCAGCTGTGTTATCGAATTTATAAAGTGCTACATAGGATTAACCTCATACTTACAGTTCCTCGATGCTGCTGCCTTAAGAGACTTCGTAGCTTACAAGGCATTTGGCTACATTAAGAGAGGTGGCAAATGAAGAGGCATTCCGTGATAGAGTTGGAACATTCTCTTAGCACACCGTCTTGAGCGAAAAATTTGTTTAATATTCTAGACCTGTGACGCAGAAGGTAATAGATATTAAGAACAAATTTTTAGAGGAAATTAGCCTATGCTATACAGTTGTACAGGATTTTCACAATAAGCAAAGATGCTTTAGCGATGTGAAAATGTATGTATGCTCCAATTTCTTCTATCTTTGAAAATAACTTGTATAAATGTGAGGAATCTACATTTCATGTGAAAAATCTGAGATATGTGGATAATAACATCCTCGTTTCAGACTGGGTAAAGTGAGCTTCTTAAACTAGGGAGCCTATCTCGGGGGTGGAACTGCAGTTAGAACTATATGTCCAAGTAGTGCCTGCTTGTCTCACAATGTGCCACAGCCCGTGGCAGGAGTTTGCCCTGATGTTTCGGAGCCACAGCTTATCCTCGTGCGACCGCCGAGTCAAGGAAACTTTTCGGATTGTCAGATCTTGCCCGCAACCATGGGGGCAAGTTCCGCCAGCGGCTACTTCTGGATGGCTGAAGGGCGATTTAGTATGTAGGTTGAGCGGCAGCAGAAGTGGACGTATGTGTCGCCTGAGAATATGGCGTTTGGCACTGGACGATTATCTCCCCTCCTCCCCCCCCTCCCCCATGTAAATTGATTGGTTATCTGCTTGGCAGTCACAGTGACACTCTCTCCAGCCTGTGAGCGCCGGGTTTGGCCGGCATGTGGATACCTGGAGATGTGCACAGAATTGCCAGTTCCCTGATGCACCCGCAGTTCTTCCCCGACCGGCGCGGCTCCCCGGCAGTACGAAGAACAGTCATCATAAGGTGCCTGTGACTCCTGTAAATTGTTAAACAATTAATTTGATGGTGTAGTACAAATGGACTATTTCCCGCCATTTTTTATATCACAGTTGCGCCAGCTCTCCTTTTGCCTCCATGACTAGCCATTAAGAAAGTTTTTGAGGAGAGATGAGAACCTCCGTCTGCGTGTTTGGACACGTTGGTTCATTCTTGTGCTCACATAAACAGGAAAAAACCACTTGAGAGAGATAGAGACAGGAAGTGATTCTGTAATTCCCCGATTAAAGAAATCCCACCAGCTGATGCTATGTTTGGGGGCCACGAGAACAAATGGAACTCCCTCAGGTGAGTAGGCACGTCACTTACGTCCACAGGTTTGAGGTAGTCGTGTTACAACAGGAGGTATCTACTTGAGAGAGAGAGAGCAGTGGTGGTTTGCCGGGTGTCAAACACAAAAGGATGCCCACTTCCGGTCTGTGCTCAATGATATTTAGTATCGTCATCTGTCATTTCTGAAAGTATTTGTATGGAGTGTAGCCATGTATGGAAGTGAAACATGGCCGATAAATAGTTTGGACAAGAAGAGAATAGAAGCTTTTGAAATGTGGTGCTACAGAAGAATGCTGAAGATTAGATGGGTAGATCACATAAGTAATGAGGAAGTATTGAATAGGATTGGGGAGAAGAGGAATTTGTGGCACAACTTGACCAGAAGAAGGGATCGGTTGGTAGGACATGTTCTGAGGCATCGAGGGATCAACAATTTAGTATTGGATGGCAGCGTGGAGGGTAAAAATCGTAGAGGGAGACCAAGAGATGAATACACTAAGCAGATTCAGAAGGATGTAGGTTGCAGTAGGTACTGGGAGATGAAGAAGCTGGCACAGGATAGAGTAGCATGGAGAGCTGCATCAAACCAGTCTCAGGACTGAACACCACAACAACAATCTGTAATTAGAAAAGTGGGTGATTTTGGACCTCTGTGGCGTGCAGAAAAATGTCCCCAATATCTGGCACTGCGACCAAAAACGGCGGCTAATATATAGCACTTCATTACATTGCTTGGTGCTTACAGTTCTTACATCATTGGAAGTGGGGGCGTGACGTGCAGATGTGAGCTCTATCCAAGTGGGGGATCCCTGTCTCCCGCAAAGTGATTAAATAAAGGACATGCAAACTGAATTAAACAATGTGTTATTGACACCGATTTGAATTTCTTGTCATGAGATCTTTCTTTTCCAGCACAGACTGTATTTTCCCCACCAATTCCCAGATGGGTTTGGCAGGGAGAAAGTGGGGGGACAGGAGGGGAGCTGGAGTATTTCCCAGGAGAGCCTCAGACCAGTGGAGGGCAGACGAAAAAAGCGTCCTCCCAGAGGGGTTGGGGGGGAGAGGAGGGGAGAGGGGTGACGGCGTGGGTTTCTCGGAGGGACGAATTATCCCCAGTTGTAGTGAGGGGTCGTATATTAACCCCAGAGGGTCATAAAACACTCAGCAGACCAATAGGTTAAGAGGAGGGGGGGAAGGAAGGGGCGGATTAATTGATCAATTTAATTAATTAGCAAATCAATTCGATATCACAACTGCATCAAGATCGGCTTTGTCAGAGTGGTGACCTGCAGAGCAGCGACAATTGCTGCTGGGCTGGAAGTTGAAGCTAATGCAAATAAATGAAACGACTTGTGCACAAATAGGCGAAGAGATCCATTACTATTCAATTACACTATTGGCTTCATATCTGAAAGCTGGTTTCTCAGGATGGGGCAGGATAGGGTTACGATTGTGGATGGGGCCGTCATCAGTTACTGTCGGTTGTACAGCAAATATGTAAACATTACTTAAAGAAATTAAAATTTTAAACATGAAAACAATTCCAAATGGCACACATCTCAACAAATACATTGCTTTTAAAACAAGTTTGCATTAAAAAACACTTATTGTAACACGGCTGAAGGCCTTATTATGAGAGAAGTGAAATTATTGCTCGGCTGAAGGCCTGAATTAGAAGTCAGAATAACAATTCCAAATAACACACATTAAGATAAATACTTCGTTTTAAAGTAAACGAAGGCTACACACAACTTAAATAACAAACGGCTGATGGACTGAATTAGAAGTCAGAAGAACAATTCCAAAAAGCACACATTTCAACAAATACTTTGCTTTTAAAATAAGTTTGCAAAAAGCGCTTATTGTAACACAGCTGAAGGCCTTATTATGAAAGAGGTGAAACTATTGCTTGGCTGAATGCCACAAACAATTTCAAATAACAAACGGCTGAAGGCCTGAATTAGAAGTTAGACGAACAATCCCAAATAGCACACATTAAGATAAATACTTCCTTTTAAAGTAAACAGTAACACGGCTGAAGGCCTTATTATAAAAGAAGTGAAATTATTGCTCGGCTGAAGGCCACAAACAATTTCAAATAACAAACGGCTGAAGGCCGAATTAGAAGTTAGGAAAACAATTCCAAATACCACTTTTAAAATAAGTCCCTTGCTTTTAAAACAAGTTTGCTTAAAAAAACTTACTGTAACACGGTTGAAGGCCTTATCATCAAAGAAGTGAAATTATTGCTTGGCTGAAGGCCACACACAACTTCAAATAACAAATATCCTTAAAACAAGCACCACAATCTAAGGAATCAGGACAAGCGGTTCTCAGCAAGTGTTCCAAGGGTCGGCCTCGGAAGGTAACTCAAATATAAGGTAAGGTGAGACAGGCAGCCAAGAGTTGTACTCACGTAACAGGATGGCAACTCAAACCGACCGACTAACGAATCCGCCTAACGACCGATCACCGGTACAACATTGGAATATTTTTAGGCAAGGACAAAGAGACAGACAGCACTGTGTCTTCAGAAAACACCCAAGGCCGAAAGAAACACTACAACCAAGTCAGACCTCTCCCCCCCCCCCCCCCCAAAAAAAGCACAGTGCCATACAAGAGGCTGTCGAACTATACGCTGTGTAGGACAGCATCAACACGATGAGGATAGGTGCACTGCCAGAAAAGTACACTAACCTCCAGGGCGGGTAACTGGGGCGTTAGCGGCCACAAGGCAGAAAATACCGCTGGTTGCACTTCACTAATAAGAATAATACTAAATTCAATGAAGAATAACAAATGCAAAAAGACGGCAGCAATATTTCTCCGCCTCGAAACACTTTACTCGTTGCCGCCAGGCTCAGCGGACGTGGGAGCAAAAACCCACCGACCAAAGGCGATATCTCAGAATAGTCGAGTCTGCGTCAGCAGTTAACTCTTCACTCAGCTTAAACGTCCAGGTTTCGGTGCGCAACGAAATCGTCGCTCTCGCAAATATGCCGGCAGTGGCAGCTCACCGCCAGCGGCCCTGGCTTGCCCTGGCTCTGCACGGACCTGTTCGCTGCTGCGCCCCAACCAAACTGGTGTCCGTTCGCAACTCACCAAATCCAGTACGCAGACAGCATTAAAATAACTGTTCATTCAAAACCACAAGATACACACAGATCCGAAAAACAATTCCACAAAAAACTCACAATATTAAAACCAGTCACTGTGAGACAACACGGACGAATTGTAAGTCGGCACAAACACAGAGAAGCCAAAACCGGTCGGAAGATCAAATGCACGACGTCCGCTGTGACGATCGATCGAATGACCAACCAACGGTCGTTCCCACTCAAGTCAGGCAAGGGAAATATCCTAGTATAAATTGTCAACTGACAACTTATTGCCATGAGGGCACTTCGACGGGCGGACACACACACACACACACACACACACACACACACACACACACACACACACACACAGGTGAAAGTTGCACTACTTGAATATCACAGTCCATTCAACTGTCCGGTCCTTGACGTGGTCGCGTACTCTCGCGCCCACATCCTTCCGTCGGACAGTACATTGTGTCGTAGCGGTCGGGCGAGTACTGGCTGTCACTGCTGCTCCGTCCCAACTCCCCTAGCTCGACACACGACGACCCGGAAATACTAGAGGCTTCTCCAAAGATGGTGCCACAGTACGTGCTATCGATAAGCGCTGCTGCTGCCACTCACGGACAGACAAGGCGAGCAAAGGTAGTGGCGCCATTGAACACACCAAGGAAACGAGACGCCACTGTCGCTATGAACGACATCAACGTGAGCTGTACACGGCTCAATATAACTATCATTAAACACCTAGGAGTAAGAACTCGACCACCTAAAGTAATTGTAAGAAATACAGATTCCAGACTGAGATTCATTAAAAAATTGTTAGTTACATCATTTACGAAAGAAATGCGTAATACCCATGGTCTAGTGGTAGCGCCTTTTATTCATAATAAAAACGTCTTCGGTCCCGGGTTCGATCCCCGCCGCTGCCTAAATTTTGATAAATAATCAGCATTGGCGGCCGAAGACTTCCGGCACAAGAAGTCAGCCTCATTCTGCCAACGGCCTTGTCAAAGAGGGCGGAGGAGCGGATAGAGGTTCAGGGCACTCTCTTGTCCTAGGGGTGGGAAATTACCCCTAAAGGCGGAAGAATCAGCAATGATCAACGACATGAGGATGCAGAAGGCAATGGAAACCACTGCATTAAAGACACGTAACGTGTATCCACAGGACATGTGGCCTGTAATTGAAGAAGTGTCATGATGATCACTCCATTGGCAAAAGATTCCGGAATAGTCCCCCATTCGGATCTCCGGGAGGGGACTGCCAAGGGGGAGGTTACCATGAGAAAAAGATTGAATGATCAACGAAAGGATAAGTTCTAGGAGTCGGGGCGTGGAATGTCAGAAGCTTGAACATGGTAGGGAAACTAGAAAATCTGAAAAGGGAAATGCAAAGGCTCAATCTAGATATAGTAGGGGTCAGTGAAGTGAAGTGGAAGGAAGACAAGGATTTCTGGTCAGATGAGTATCGGGTAATATCAACAGCAGCAGAAAATGATATAACAGGTGTAGGATTCGTTATGAATAGGAAGGTAGGGCAGAGGGTGTGTTACTGTGAACAGTTCAGTGACCGGGTTGTTCTAATCAGAATCGACAGCAGACCAACACCGACAACGATAGTTCAGGTATACATGCCGACGTCGCAAGCTGAAGATGAACAGATAGAGAAAGTGTATGAGGACATTGAAAGGGTAATGCAGTATGTAAAGGGGGACGAAAATCTAATAGTCACGGGCGACTGGAATGCAGTTGTAGGGGAAGGAGTAGAAGAAAAGGTTACAGGAGAATATGGGCTTGGGACAAGGAATGAAAGAGGAGAAAGACTAATTGAGTTCTGTACAAGTTTCAGCTAGTAATAGCGAATACCCTGTTCAAGAATCACAAGAGGAGGAGGTATACTTGGAAAAGGCCGGGAGATACGGGAAGATTTCAATTAGATTACATCATGGTCAGACAGAGATTCCGAAATCAGATACTGGACTGTAAGGCGTGCCCAGGAGCAGATGCAGACTCAGATCACAATATGGTAGTGATGAAGAGTAGGCTGAAGTTCAAGACATTAGTTAGGAAGAATCAATACGCAAAGAAGTGGGATACGGAAGTACTAAGGAATGACGAGATACGTTTGAAGTTCTCTAACGCTATAGATACAACAATAAGGAATAGCGCAGTAGGCAGTACAGTTGAAGAGGAATGGACATCTCTAATAAGGGCCATCACAGAAGTTGGGAAGGAGAACATAGGTACAAAGAAGGTAGCTGCGAAGAAACCATGGGTAACAGAAGAAATACTTCAGTTGATTGATGAAAGGAGGAAGTACAAACATGTTCCGGGAAAATCAGGAATACAGAAATACAAGTCGCTGAGGAATGAAATAAATAGGAAGTGCAGGGAAGCTAAGACGAAATGGCTGCAGGAAAAATGTGAAGACATCGAAAAAGATATGATTGTCGGAAGGACAGACTCAGCATACAGGAAAGTCAAAACAACCTTTGGTGACATTAAAAGCAACGGTGGTAACATTAAGAGTGCAACGGGAATTCCACTGTTAAATGCAGAGGAGAGAGCACATAGGTGGAAAGAATACATTGAAAGCCTCTATGAGGGTGAAGATTTGTCTGATGTGATAGAAGAAGAAACAGGAGTCGATTTAGAAGAGATAGGGGATCCAGTATTAGAATCGGAATTTAAAAGAGCTTTGGAGGACTTACGGTCAAATAATGCAGAAGGGGTAGATAACATTCCATCAGAATTTCTAAAATCATTGGGGGAAGTGGCAACAAAACGACTATTCACACTGGTGTGTAGAATATATGAGTCTGGCGACATACCATCTGACTTTCGGAAAAGCATCATCCACACAATTCCGAAGACGGCAAGAGCTGACAAGTGCGACAATTATCGCACAATCAGCTTAACAGCTCATGCATCGAAGCTGCTTACAAGAATAATATACAGAAGAATGGAAAAGAAAATTGGGAATGCGCTAGGTGACGATCAGTTTGGCTTTAGGAAAAGTAAAGGGACGAGAGAGGCAATTCTGACGTTACGGCTAATAATGGTAGCAAGGCTAAAGAAAAATCAAGACAGTTTCACAGGATTTGTCGATCTGGAAAAAGCGTTCGACAATATAAAATGGTGCAAGCTGTTCGAGATTCTGAAAAAAGTAGGGGTAAGCTATAGGGAGAGACGGGTCATATACAATATGTACAACAACCAAGAGGGAATAATAAGAGTGGACGATCAAGAACGAAGTGCTCGTATTAAGAAGGTTGTAAGACAAGGCTGTAGCCTTTCACCCCTACTCTTCAATCTGTACATCGAGGAAGCAATGATGGAAATAAAAGAAAGGTTCAGGAGTGGAATTAAAATACAAGGTGAAAGGATATCAATGATATGATTCGCTGATGACATTGCTATCCTGAGTGAAAGTGAAGAAGAATTAAATGATCTGCTGAACGGAATGGACAGTCTAATGAGTACACAGTATGGTTTGAGAGTAAATCGGAGAAAGACGAAGGTAATAAGAAGTAGTAGAAATGAGAACAGCGAGAAACTTAACATCAGGATTGATGGTCACGAAGTCAATGAAGTTAAGGAATTCTGCTACCTAGGCAGTAAAATAACCAATGACGGACGGAGCAAGGAGGACATCAAAAGCAGACTCGCTATGGCAAAAAAGGCATTTCTGGCCAAGAGAAGTCTACTAATATCAAATACCGGCCTTAATTTGAGGAAGAAATTTCTGAGGATGTACGTCTGGAATACAGCATTGTATGGAAGTGAAACATGGACTGTGGGAAAACCGGAACAGAAGAGAATCGAAGCATTTGAGATGTGGTGCTATAGACGAATGTTGAAAATTAGGTGGATTGATAAGGTAAGGAATGAGGAGGTTCTAAGCAGAATCGAAGAGGAAAGGAATATGTGGAAAACACTGATAAGGAGAAGGGACAGGATGATAGGACATCTGCCAAGACATGGGGGAATGACTTCCATGGTACTAGAGGGAGCTGTAGAGGGCAAAAACTGTAGAGGAAGACAGAGATTGGAATACGTCAAGCAAATAATTGAGGACGTAGGTTGTAAATGCTACTCTGAGATGAAGAGGTTAGCACAGGAAAGGAATTCGTGGCGGGCCGCACCAAATCAGTCAGTAGACTGATGACAAAAAAAACAAAAAAAACGAAAGAAATGGGTTACAAAATACTTCTAACACTGGTTCTTGAGTATTGTTCGGCAGTCTGGAACTCTTAACAGTTTGGGTGAATATAACAGATGGAGAAGATGTCATGAAGAACGGCGCGTTTCGTTACGATATCACGTTGCGTAACGCTGAAGAGTGTCAATGTGAAATTGCAAAGGCATATGTTTGTGGAACAGTCGCGCAAAATAATATCCACAGAAAATATAGAAGTCATTCTTTCCATTCTTGGGAAAATGAACGTATCGTCTGCTTTCGAAATGACTCTTGCTGTGGGCAATAACGGGTTGATGGCAGGAGCTTCTGTCAACTACTGCAAATAGTTAGAGCAGATAGGTGGGCAATTTTGCGATAAAACACTCACCATTTCCGAGCCAGACCACATCTGGAGAGCGGGTGTACAATCCAGAATCATTGGCGGAGTGCAGACACCAGCACATCACGCGTGTGTCCCTGTTCACTGTGCAGCTTAAGGGACTGAGGTTTACCACAGGAACACTCTCAATGGACACTGGAGGCATGGAAAAAAGCTTGCCTGGACTGATCAGTCCTAAACCTCAGAATACACGGATAGTGGGGTACAAGTACAGAGAAGTTCATAAGACTGGGAGCTGGGCGCTTACCAGGGGCCAAGGGGTGAAGGTGTTCTTTCGTGGGGGTGTTTAAACGAGTTTAAATGGACCACAGGTGACCGATAGAGGAATCTATTGCACGATCAGACGCATGCGTTTGCTCACGTGCAAAATTCCAGAGGCGAACTCCGCCGTCAGGTAAATAGTTCACTGTGTAATCGCTCCAGAATTGTGTCATAGTTGTGGAAATAGTACTGTATGAGCGTACTTGCGTATCCTTGTTGATTCCTAGAGTTCCTCCCTGTCCTACTGACCACTTCTGTGATACCATTAAGGGAGACTCGCGGCTTCGACAAAGAACAACAGATCTGCGTGAGTAAATGATCAACGTTCAGGATGGCGCCTCAATACTTTCGGTGTTTCGATGAGTCCTCTCCACAATGTGTCACCACTCTCAGGGTGGAAGGAAAAGCTAGAGGTTTCTAGGCAGATGTCGAATTCAAGTGCTCGAATGTAAGCTCTGAAGTGTTGTCCCCGTTTTCTTGATTATATAAATACACTATTCTAAGGCTAAGGCCTGGAATCTCACTGAATAGAGCATGTTTCCAGTGGTGAGTCTTACCTTGGCCGGCAGGGTCGCCAGACTTCTCTCCAATCTAGAACATTTCGAGCATTATGGGCAGGGGGGGTCTGACAGTCTAACCCACTAATTGGACAGAATTTTGGCATGGTATCCCTCAATATATCCAACAATATCAATCAATGCCAAGCTGTATAACTGCTTGTGTAAGGACCAGACATTGACCAATGCGTTACTGACGAGCATCTCTTTGTGAAGCTCTTAGTTTTGAATAAATTATCCAATTTTTGTTAAACTGTCATCATCTAGTTGTTTGCACATGTACATCACATCTACCGATTTCCGTCTCATCCGGGTAGTTGCTCCGTGGTGCGTGATTTTATTTTGTAACAGTGTATAGAAACACAAGAAATTTAACTGGGCAATGCTTTTTCTACTAAAATTTAATTTTATAAATGTACAAGAAAAATGGGAGATGAGGGTTCAAAGTCCCGTTGTTACATTCGGGGGACTATTCGTGCCACCAAACACCAATTGGAGTATGTTACCGTCGGCTCCCACTGTGTGACCATTTCCTCACAGGAAAGCATTTCGTCTCCCAGTTCTCAAGTACGAAACATTTACAGTGACTAAAATGTTGCCATTTCAAGAAAATTAACTCTGGCCCCTGAGTTTTAACATACTAAGCGCTGCTATAGAGGTGTACAGTGTGAGTGAGTTTCAGATTTTTTATTTAATTTTTGTAGGATACACAGATCATAAACCACTTGTTACGAGTTGAATATTATCTAAATTGCCGTTTCTGGAAACGGATACATAGAAAACTCAATGTGACACGTAATGTAGAAAAGAACCACTACCGTGATATGTTATTTTGGCAGTCATCGGAAAGAAGTATATCATCGAGTTTGTCTTCGGGATATGACGTGATAAGTTTGAAACTATTTCTCCATGGCAAAAATCTCGTCCGTTTCAACAATATTAACGTATCTCTGGCTGTAATTAAAAACAAGAGCTGTGCTCTGAAAAACTTAGAGATATTATAGAGATCTACGCCACATGTGAATTTCAGATATTTTAAAGGGTATGTCCACAAAGTAAGTTCCGTTTGGTTATATAATACAAACAGGTACAGTTACAGGTAAAGATATTTGTTGTACAAAAATCTACAACTGTTAATCTTCTTTTCTACATAGCTTCCGAAATTTTGTAGGCACTTGTCATAGCGTGGCACAAGCTTTTGTATGCCTTCTTCATAGAAGGTTGCCGCCTGTGTGTTCAATCATGTGGTAACATGTTCTTTCATTTTCTCATCATTGTTGAAGTGTTGACCACCAAGGACAGATTTTAGGTGTAAGAAGAGATGAAAGTCGCTAGGAGCGAGGGCCGGGCTGTACGGAGGATGATCAAACGCGTCCCAGTGAAATTCCCGTAAGAGTTGTTTGATCACATTCGCCCTGTGAGGTCGGACATTATAATGGGAAAAAACCTTTTGACAATAATCCTCGGCGCTTGTTCTGTATTGGGCGGTGCAGTTTCTCAATGGTCTCGCAGTAACCACGTGCACTGATTGTTTGGTCTCGTGGAAAGAAATCAATCAGCAAAATGCATCTTCTGACCCCAAAAAACGGTGCACTTCACTTTAAGAGGTGTCAAGATTTGCTTAGGCTTAACCTTCGTTGGGGATGAAGTGTGCCTCCATTCCACTCATTGCCGTTTTGTTTCAGGGGTGTCGTACGATACCAAAATTTCATCCCCCGTGACTATCCGAGAAAGAAAACCATCGCCTTCTTCATTGTAGCGGGTCAAATTCTGAAGTGCACTGCCCATTCGTTGTTTTTTGTGTTGTTCAGTAAGAATTTTGGGTACCCAACGTGAGCAAAGTTCTCGAAATTTCACTTTTTCAGTAACAATTTCATGAATTAGTGATCGTGAGATCTGTGGAACTTCCACAGCAAGGGCACTAAGTGTAAATTTACGGTTGTGCTTAATCTTCTCTTAAATTGTGTGAACCAGTTCATCAGTAACCACAGACGGGCGTCCACTTCGTTCTTCGTCGTGCACTTGATCACGTCATTCACTGAACAGTCTGACCCATCTTCTAACCATTGGATCATTCATAGCATTTTGTCCGTAAAGCTCGCAGATTTGCCAATGAATATCCTTTGGTTTAACTTTCTTTGCATTTAGAGAACGAATCACAGATCTGATTTCACTCGCGGCGGCATTTTCAATTACGGCTGACATTATAAAGAAGCACTACAAAGCACACGTCGGCATCAGCGATCTGAAAATGGCGTACATGTCTTTTCCTTGAGTCAAAGTAAGTGCCGCGCAAGCGCGGAACTGCGACCGTAGCGCTGCTGCGGATAGAAATAGAAACGGAACTTACTTGTGGACAACCCTCGTATCACTGACTGCCTGCAGACAGTAATTGTCGCGACAATGTCGCAATGTTTGACTTTAAACATCAGATGCCAACCAATTTAAATCAGACGACAGAGGTGGAGTACAAACTCGGATTGTGCAAGGATGCGAGTGGAAATCGGTTGCGTCGTTTCAAAGGAACCATCCAGGCATTTGCCTTAAACTATTTACGGAGATCATGCGAAACCAAACCGTCGACAGTGAGACGGGGCTTTCAATCGCTGTCATCCCGAATACCACTCGAGGGTTTATCACTGTGCCACCTCGCTCGGGTCCTGTTGAGTACAAATATTTGTGACAGTTGCATTGTTTATGTAATAGCAGTTCTTGCCCGCCCTCCATATCGATTCTTGTTTACTCTGTTTAAAATGTTTCATACCCAGTTTGCAGGAGATAAAGCTAAACAGTTCGAAAGTAATTAGAAGGAAGTCAAAACGACTTGACGCTATCGTAAACTTAAACATGTAATAGATGCTCCAGCATTAATAACTAAGTGTTATAACTATCCCACACAGTGGTAATGCTGACAACAATCGTCTGAATTTACAGCATGAAATTTTAATCAATCACAACTTTTTCTGCATAAAAAAGTTCCTTGAGTGGAAGTTATATACAAAGTCAGTTTCTACTTATCCGGCCGCTACGGCCGAGCGTTTCTAGGCGCATCAGTCCGGAACAGTGCTGTTGTCCTTAGGTTATTATTATTAACCCAATCTAGTACTGTTTACTTTGTTTATTTCTGGATTCATTTATGAAATAATAATCCAAACTAAAAAAATTCATTTATCAAGAAAATTGTAAACCCTTTGGAGAATTGCTGTTTCCTCTGAGTGAGTAGTAAGCATGGTTCAAATGGCTCTGAGCACTATGGGACTTAACATCTATGGTCATCAGTCCCCTAGAACTTAGAACTATTTAAACCTAACTAACCTAAGGACATCACACAACACCCAGTCATCACGAGGCAGAGAAAATCCCTGACCCCGCCGGGAATCGAACCCGGGAACCCGGGCGCGGGAAGGGAGAATGCTACCGCACGACCACGAGCTGCGGACCAGTAGTAAGCATGTCTCTGATATTATCGGACATATTTTTGTATTTTATGCAAACAATGTAATTTTGGCTTTGTTAATGTGAAAAATCAAAAGACTAAAAAATGTGACAAAATACATTAACGTAACAACAAAAATTCTACAAAAACGATCTTCAATTTTATTTAGATCAATTCAGCCGTGAGGACTTATGATATGAGAATTTCGGCTTCAAGAATCAGGCCCCTAGACAAGAAGAACTGGACCAACTGTACGTGAAAGGATAAATAAACTAGAATGTTTATTGTAATCTTCGCTCCTCTCTAATCTTCATAAAAGACTAATGTGGACAATACTTGCAAGTAGGAAGGAGGGGGTATATTACAGTGTTCGAATAATTGTTACAAACACATTATTCATTTTCATCTCGTCGATTTGTTGTGTTGACTTTTCATCTCCATAAACAGAATAGTCACAAGAAACAGTCTGCGCTCTCAAAAAACGATTGACTATTACTACTCTGAAGAGCCTGAGCTAGAAATATCTGATTCCTTCTACCAGAGAAAACCAACTTCAGAGACGACAGATATTAACTGAGTTACAAAACTGCCATTTTGGCGCGATCACGAATTCAAATGGCTCTAAACACTATGGGACTTAATATCCGACGCCATCAGCACCCTTGAACTTAGAACTACTTAAACCTAACCAACCTAAGAACATCACACACATCCATGCCCGAAACAGGATTCGAACCTGTGACCGTCGCAGCAGCGCGGTTCCGGAATGAAGAGCCTAGAACCGCTCGGCCACAGCGGCCGGCGATCACGAATTCAAAGATATTGTTACACCAAAGATGTATATCTGAATTCTTTAGATCGAAATAAATGTTGGCTGTGTATTAAACGGGCACTTGTAAAAACAACCATTTCTTCACAAGCAGAACCATCACATAAAATAGTCTATGTTCTCAAAAAACGTTTTGCTGTTACAAATATGAACAGTCCGTGTTACAAATATCTGATTCCTTCTACCACAGAAACCCAAGTTCAGTACGACATATAACTACTTTACAAATGTGTCATTTTGACGCGATCACTTGTTCAAAGATAACGTTAAACCTATGATACATTTTTGAGTATTTAGATCGAAATGAATGTTGTACGTGCATTGAAATGTTATGCATCAAATCTTTGTTTATGCAATAATTCCGTTTTACTAAATTATTCTTACTTTGCAAAATATGCATTTTTATTTATTTTTAATTAAACTCAATCCAGGTGATGACACGATGATCGGTTTCTGGAGTGCACACATTCTTGCATAAAAAGCGTACTGAATGTTTTCAGAATTATCAAAAACGCTTAATAAATCGTAACGGCGGATAAATGCTTCGATAAACCAAGCTACCTTGCAGAAGTCACGTACTGCCCAAATGCGAACAACAATGGTATAGGACGATTGATAAACAGGGACACCGACATAGAGCGATTCAATTTAAAATAAGAATATCAGCTTAGGATTGTTGCGCTGTTCTACAGTTGATTACTCTGTTTCACTCGTGTCCTGTGCGGCTACTCAGTCGGTGACGTATTCCTACATACTTAACGTTGAGAGTCACGGAATACCTGGATGTCGGTCAACTACTTGGAGCTGCGCTGCTCATCTGAGGAAGAGTCGGGAAGTTATGACGTCGCTCGCGGCGCAGTGCGGATGTGAAGCAACGGGCAACTACCTGGTGTCTGCTAGCTCACAACGGAACACTTCCTGCAGTAAAACAGGCCGTTACAGTGGCCCTAAACTCCCAGATGTCTGTTACTTCTCACTAGCGGCCTCTTCTTCCGCGTGCGCTCTTCACCCAGTGATGTGGGAAACCAGCCTCTTTGGGAGTAACACAGCGCGCCGACGTGCCGCTGTAACTGAACTTGATTGCCATTGAAGAACTGACATTCAGCTGTAATGGTTACTCGTAAAGAGTCATTATTAGACTCGGCTTGGCTTTGGTTGATGGAACTGTTGGATGTCCTCCTGAGAGATACCGTGGCGAGTTAGATCGTCAAAATACCGAGCTGATTGGAGTGCCATGTCCATGATGTTCCAAGTGTTCTCAGTGGGGGGGCAGATTCGGCCACATTGCGGGCAAAGGTAGGGTTTGGTAAGCAAGAAGACAAGCAATAGAAACTCTCGCTGTGCGCGAGCGAGATTATCTTGCTGAAATGCAAACCCATAATGGCCTGCCATTAAGGGCAACAAAATGGGACGTAGAACATCGTCGACGTACCTCTGTGTTGTAAGAGTGCCGCGGTCGACAACCAAAGGGGTCCTACTGTGAAAAGAAATAACAGCCCAGGCGATCTCTCCTGATTGTCGGGTGGTATGGTGGGCGACAGGGAGGTTAGTATCCCGATGTAGTCGGGAACGTCTCGAAACACGTCTTCATTGCTCTTCGGATCTCAGGGAATTCCACTACAGTCAATGAGGTTACAGGATGTAGACGCCTGAAGGCAACTCGAACAGTGGTGGTCTTGCCCACTAAACGACCCGACAACCAGCAGTGGTCTGTGGTGCCTGCTTTTCATAGCAGGACTGCTTTGCTTGTCATCTGTGGTATCCTTACAACACAGCGTACGTCCTTCATCGCAAGCCATCCAGGGCTTACATTTCTGCAAGATAATACCGTCCCAACATGGCGAGATTTTGTACTGATTGTCTCAGTTCTTGTCAAACTCTATCTTGGTCACAAAGATCACCATATGTCTCCCCAATGAAGAACGTGTGGAGCATTGTGGGTACGGATCTCGAATCAGCTCGGGGTCTTAACGACTTTTTTATTTTTTGAGTCATCAGTCTTCTGACTGGTTCGATGCGGCTCGCCACGAATTTCTCTCCCGTGCCAACCTCTTCATCGCAATCACTTGCAACGTAAGTCCTCCATTATCTCCTGGATGCATTCCAATCTCTGTCTTTCTCTACAGATTTTGCCCTCTATAGCTCCCTCTAGTACCACGGAACTTACTCCCTGATCTCTTAACAGACGTCCTGTCATCCTGTCCCTTCTCCTTGTCAGTGTTTTCCACATATTCATCTCCGATTCTGCGCTGAACCTCTCATTCCTTACCTTATCAGTCCACCTAATTTTCGACATTCCCCTGTAGCACCACATCTCAAATACTTTGATCCTCTTCTGTTCCGGTTTTCCCACAGTCCATGTTTCACTACCATACAATGCTGCGCTCCAAACACATATTCTCAGAAATTTCTTCCTCAAATTAAGGCCTAGTAGACTTCTCTTGGCCAGGCATGCCCTTTTTGCCAGTGCTACTCTGCTTTTGATGTCCTCCTTGTTCCGTCTGTCATTGGTCATTTTGCTGCCTATGTAGCAGAATTCCTTAACTTCATCTACTTCGTGACCATCAAACCTGATGTTAACTTTGTCGCTGTTCTCATTTCTGCTACTTCTCATTACTTTTGTCTTTCTTCGATTTACAATCGTACCATATACTTTACTCATTAGACTGTACATTCCATTGAGAAGATCGTAACGATATAATGCGCAAATTGTTCAGAATTCGGCACGATTTTCATCTGGAGCACATCAACAACTCTGTCAGTACCAAGCCGAATAATAGCTTGCTAAAGGGCCAGAGATGGACCAACGAGCTACTGACTTGCTCGATTTGACAATCTCAATCTTTGCAGTAAATCATACAATTTTTATGAAATTGTAATCATTTGTTTGTTTGTACATGTACATCACTTCTACGGATGTTCGTCCCATTCTGAGAATTCCTTCGTGGTGAGTCATTTTTTTTTTCCTTGGAGTGGACACTGTACATGCAGAGGGGTCCACCTGAAAGAAGAATGGAAATGACGCTATGCTGAGTTGTTCTCGCAGCTTCGGCAACAACATCAGAGAACTCTTTTCTGTGAATATACTCATTGTTTAGTGTTGTACTTTCTTGTGACTGCATATCGCAGACTTATTCACTGGCTGGCCGCGGTGGCCGAGCGGTTCTAGGCGCTTCAGTTCGGAACCGCGCGACTGCTACGGTCGCAGGTTCGAATCGTGCCTCGGGCATGGATGTGTGTGATGTCCTTAGATTAGTTAGGTTTAAGTAGTTCTAAGTTCTAGGGGACTCATGACCTCAGATGTTAAGTCCCATAGTGCTCAGAGCCACTTGAACCATTTGAACTTTTTCACTGTTGTGAAGATATTTTCTGTAGCAAACCGAATAGATCGTAATTACATGATTGCTCTGTGTGCCTAACTAGCTATTGTAAACCACAGGTCCCTTACCTAGAAAATATCCTTGAAGAACTTCCGAAATTTCGTTGGCGAAGTCCAGTACACCCACAAACTAAAATGTTTATCCTCTCCAAGAACACAAAAATTAGTTTCTCCAGGAAGTATTCAATTTCCTCCGTAAGTGAAGCTGGATATGGAACCTTCGAAAAAGCTCTTGACTGCGCTATGCCATTATCGTTTTCACTTCGTTGTCCACATATGATACTTAAAACTTGATAACTGATGCAACAAGTAAGGTTCAAAACCAAATGTGAAATAGAAAAGGCGCAGTCCGGTCTGTGACACTCGTGGTGAACTCAGTAACTGACTGGGGTAGCTAAGAAGCACAACTACCCCGGCACATATCCCTGCAGCAGACGGAGGCGGTTGCCTCCCGCTGCAGCCTTCGCGCCGGGCCGCCTGCTGGCTGCTGCCTGCTGCCGCTAATGATCCGGAACACCAGCTGCTCCGCGTTTCTTCGCTGCTCGTGGCTTCTTACTGCATACAGGTTGCACTTCCCACAGCTGCACTTGGGCAGACGCGTACCTTAAACCACTGTCTGTTTCCCAGTGGCAACTACCATCATCATTCATTACGTAACTAACGTTGGTTTACAAAATTTAAAACAGTGAAAATAAGATGAATGATTCTTACCACCATCTTATCAAATAAACATAAAACTCTCTTCGTTTCCTGTACTCTTCTGATTCTGTTTCACGCAGAGTAGTGGTGTTGCGAATAACAGTTACTTTTGAAAAGTAACGGGTGGCAACGGCCTTGCTATTTCCGTACAATAACTTGAACTTTAACTAAGTTACTTTTATCAATAAGGTTTCAACTAAAATGTCGTTACTCCTTAATAGCTAGGAACAGATTTTGTGTGAGAATCTCAAGACGTCATTTTCATAAAAAATTGTTTTGGAATTACGTGTTTTCAACAATGAGCGCGTTACGCCTGCTGAAAACCTTTGAGTTCACTGCGGCACATTTCTGCCGACCGCTTTGGCCGAGCGGTTCTCATCGTATTAACTAACCCACTTCTTCCATCAGTCGATCTTAAGTTAATGAAGAATGTTCTGCAACCTTCGATTGTTTTTTCTAAAGAGCAGCAATAGAAGGTTGATTGCATACATTTATTTTACATTGATATTACACCAAATAACGGGGTGGTTATAATTCATCTTTCGCTACTTGAAAGGGCCCTCATGAAAAACGAGTGATCAGAGGACAATGAAACTTCCTGGAAACATTTGTAAGGACCTGCGGAAGAGGAATAACGAATAAATCATTGAGAGAAATACCATTCAATTTCTGCGTCAGAGGATGACGTTTTTTAATTGCGCTACATGTTTACGTTCCAGGTTACGAAAGTGGTTCAGTGTGACAACCATCTGTGTCTACGAAAGCCTGAAAATGCACTACAGACTGCTCTACTGCTGCTCGAAACAACGGTGGACCAGGGAATGTTCAGCTGTAGTGGGACAGTTCGTACTCTGGTTGAAGACCGCACATTGCTTCCAGCATTCTCAGCCATATAACAGTACCTCCTTCAGTAACTGGTGCAATTGGCCACCGGGCTCTCCCAAGAATAATTCTGAAATCGCCAGTTAATTCGAACTTTCACATCATGTTGTTCAGTCCCGGTGTGAAAAGAGGACGTCTCCGTATTCCTTTATAAGTGTCAATACTCGCGAAGAGCAGCAACACTATTTCTGCTGTTTTGATAAATCAGCTTTAGAAGTACAGCCCTGCTCACCTTGTACAGACCCATGTTGAGTGTCTGCATCTGTAATGCACACTGACTCTTATGTTTCAGCCCTACGTCACCGTATCACTATCGATGCCTAAAGGCAAGTCAAGGCAGTAATATTGCTAACAACCCAAATCTAGCAATGCACATTCTGAACATCATTCTTACGAAATTGTGTACATGTACAGCAACTGGTTTCCCATCTATACCGGCTCGAGTAGTGAAAGTTTAATTACAGCCCTCCTGTACAATAAAAGCATGGATTTACCTATATTACAGGTCATATTTAGTTGTATTATATAGACATACACTGTCGAACCGACACATAGTAACTGCATAGGACAAAAATCTTCGTCACAAAGTCATCATATATGTTGCACACGTTTATAGATGAGAATGAACTCTCTTACTCTATGTGGACTAAATGCCGTATTGCTCGTAAACTGGGTGGCCTACAACCACGGGAAGAGCTGTTCCATTCTTAGATGTGCTGTGTATGGCGGACGAGTGTTGCGGCTAGATGCGTCGTATATCCCAGACACTGTATCTGAACAGTGTGTAACAGACGGTTGTGTAGTAAACATGGCAGTACACGGCAAGTTAGTTGACTCTGAACGTGGGATTCCAACCGTTGAATAATGTGTAAGTAGGCTGTTTAGGTTTTTGTGTTGGCAACGCCACGTAGCGCTCTTATGTAAGTAGGCTGTTTAGGTTTTTATGTTGGTAACGCCACGTAGCGCTCTGTATGAAAGTCACTGACTGTGCTGTGTGCAGTCTGTGGCTCGTTTGCATTATTGGAATATTTGCTATTGTACTGTTGGGCAGTTGGATGTGAACAGCGCATAGCGTTGTGCAGTTGGAGGTGAGCCGCCAGCAGTGGTGGATGTGGGGAGAGAAATGGCAGAATTTTGAGAGCGGACGATCTGGACATGTGTCCATCAGAAAGAGTAAGTTTGTAATACTGGATATCATAAACTGATATATATATATATATATATATATATATATATATATATATATATATATATATATATGTATATGATGACTTTTGAACATTATTAAGGTAAATACATTGTTTGTTCTCTATCAAAATCTTTCATTTGCTAACTATGCCTATCAGTAGTTAGTGCCTAGTTAGTGCCTTCAGTACTTAGAATCTTTTATTTAGCTGGCAGTATTGGCGCTCGCTGTATTGCGGTAGTTCGAGTAACGAAGATTTTTGTGAGGTAAGTGATTCATGAAAGGTATAGATTATAGTTAATCAGGGCCATTCTTTTGTGGGGCTTATTGAAAGTCAGCCGGCCGAAGTGGCCGTGCGGTTAAAGGCGCTGCAGTCTGGAACCGCAAGACCGCTACGGTCGCAGGTTCGAATCCTGCCTCGGGCATGGATGTTTGTGATGTTCTTAGGTTAGTTAGGTTTAACTAGTTCTAAGTTCTAGGGGACTAATTACCTCAGCAGTTGAGTCCCATAGTGCTCAGAGCCATTTGAAAGTCAGATTGCGTTGCGCTAAAAATATTGTGTGTCAGTTTAGTGTTGATCAGAATAAGTAAATGCAGGGGTCACAGCGCATCGGAGGTTATACAAGAATGGTTTCAGTAGTCGACTGTGTACGGGGTGGATCTCAGAGACAATGTTTTACATGCTGTAAGCGCAGCACCGGATGGCCACAAATATTTGGCGGACGGACGTCGCATCGTCTGTGCAGAACCTTTTGTAGCGATCGACCGTATGCTTTTAGATCACCGCCGATATGTATGTGGAACGCCAGGAACCCATTTCTAGCACGACTGTAGGAAGACAAATGCATAGCATAGGATTGGAGCGATATCACAAGCACTGGTTTTCCATGACATTTAGTCAGAGTATGTGACAAGTTGACGGGGAGTGACGGCCACACGGCCATTGAAACCCGGATCTCTGTCTCACGCGGGCGGTGCGCTGCCAATATTACAGCCGTACACAATGGCTGATCTCATCTTCCTGTACGTCCGTATGTAATGGATAATTAAACAGTGCAAAACAAAATACATAGTAATAATACCAGATTTTTAACGTAAAACCGGTACTAAGAAAAGAAGGGAAAGCTGAAAAGTGGAAGAAATGTACTGAAAGGCTATAAGAGGGAAATGCACTTGAAGCCCATATTATGTAGAGTAGATGAAAATGAGATATGACACTCCGAGAAGGATCTAACAGAGCACTGGAAGAACTGAGTCGCAACAAGCCCCATCGAGTGGACATACAATTTACTAGCTTTCTGGAGGTAGCCATTCAGTCAGCTCAACAGTGGAATTTCAGGTATGACGATACGAAGTTTAGGACAACACAACGCCCAGTCCCCGAGCTCAAAAAATGTCCGTCACGGCCGAGAATCGAACACGGGTCCCGTCGCCTTTCAGTCCGCCGCGATGACCGCGCAGCTATCGAGACGGGCTGTTGATAGCTTTGAGAGAGTCGGAAATTGCAAAGTTATTTCATCAGGTATGCAAGATGTATCAGACAGGTAAAATACCCCCAGACCTCAAACAGAATGTAATTATTCCATTTCCAAAGGAAGCTGGTGCTGACAAGTGTAAATATTAACCAACCGTTGTTGTTGTGGTCTTCACTCCTGAGACTGGTTTGATGCAGCTCTCCATGCTACTCTATCCTGTGCAAGCTTCTTCATCTCCCAGTACCTACTGCAACCTACATCCTTCTGAATCTGCTTGGTGTATTCCTCTCTTGGTCTCCCTCTACGATTTTTACCCTCCACGCTGCCCTCCAGTACTAAATTGGTGATCCCTTGATGCCTCAGAACATGTCCTACCAACCGATCCCTTCTTCTGGTCAAGCTGTGCCACAAACTTCTCTTCTCCCCAATTCAATACTTCCTCATTAGTTATGTGATCTACCCATCTAATCTTCAGCATTCTTCTGTAGCACCACATTTCGAAAGCTTCTATTCTCTTCTTGTCCAAACTATTTATCGTCCATGTTTCACTTCCATGGCTACAGTCCATACAAATACTTTCAGAAATGACTTCCTGACACTTAAATCTATACTCGATGTTAACAAATTTCTCTTCTTCAGAAACGCTTTCCTTGCCATTGCCAGTCTACATTTTATATCCTCTCTACCTCGACCATCATCAGTTATTTTGCTCCCCAAATAGCAAAACTCCTTTACTACTTTGTCACATTTCCTAATCTAATTCCCTCAGCATCACCCGACTTAATTCGACTACATGCCATTATCCTCGTTTTGCTTTTGTTGATGTTCATCTTATATCCTCCTTTCAAGACGCTATCCATTCCATTCAACTGCTCTTCCAAGTCCTTTGCTGTCTCTGACAGAATTACAATGTCATCGGTGAACCCTAAAGTTTTAACGAACTATCAGTTTAATAAGTCATGGCTGCAAAATACTAACGCGACTTTCTTACAGACGAATAGAAAAAAATGTTAGAAACCGACCTCTGGAAGGTCCGTTTCGATTCTGGAGAAATATAGAAATACGCGAGGCAACATTGACTCTGAGATCTATTTTACAGGATAAGTTAAGGAAACATAAATCTACGATTATAGTTTTCGTAGATTTCGAGAAAGCTTTGACAATGTCGACTCGAATACACTCTTTGGAAATCTGAAGGTAGCAGGGGTAAAATACAGCGAGCGAAAGGTCATACACAGCGTTCTACTGAAACTAGACAGCAGTCATGAGAGTCGAGAACCACGAAAGGGGAGCACTGGTCGAGAAGGGAGTGAGACACGGTTGTAGGCTATCCCCAGTATTATTTAAACAGTAAAGGAAACAAAAGAAAGTTTGGAAGAGGAATTAAAGTAAGTTCAGGAAGAAGGAATAAAGAGAGGTTTGCCTATGACACTGTAAATCTGGCTGAGACAGCAAAGGACTTGAAAGAACAGTTGAACGGAATGGACAGAGTCTTCAAAGGAGGATATAAGATTAATACTAACAAGAGAAAAACAACAGTAATAGAATGTAGCCGAATTAAATGAGGCGATCCTGAGGGAACCAAAATAAGAAACTAGAAACTAAAAGTAGTAGATGAGTTTTGCTTTTTGGGCAAAACAACTGATTATGGCCGTAGGAAAGGACGTAAAATGTAGACTGGTAACTCTAAGGAAAGCATTTCTGAAGAAGAGAAATCTGTTAACATCGTATATTGATTTAAGTGTTAGGAATTTTCTGAAGGTATTTGTCTGGAATGTAGGCTTGTGTGTAAGTGGAACGTGGACGATAAACTATTCAGACCATAAAGGGAATAGAAAATTTTAATATGTGATGCTACTAAACAACCCTAAAAATTAGATGAGTAGATCATTTAACAAATGAGGACGTGCTATATAGAACTGGGAGGAAAACAGATTTGTCGCACAACTTGACTAAGAGAGACGATGGGCTGGTTTTTGAGACACAAGGGATTTACTGTTGGGTGCCAATGCGGGAGGCGAAAGTTGGAGGATAAGAGGTGAATGCAGTAAACAGGTTCAAAAGGAGAGTTATTCACAGATGAAGATGCTTGCACAGAATAGAGTAGCATAGAGAGCTGCCTCAAAGCAATCTTCAAACTGAAGTCCACATCAACAACAACAACAACGTCTATTCCATCTGTAATGAGAAGAGAGAGAGAATGAGAAACATGGGCATTTAGTAGTTGCTCAGCAGCTGATTAAGAGAAGCGACGGTAGGCTATAGAACGAAATGGCGGACTCCATTGAAAGCTTATGTAAGAGAACGCTGCATTATCCTCCAGCAGGAAGAAGAAATATCTATCGGAAGGCCATGTGGAAAGTGAACCCATTATACACTGCTTCGAACCTGCTATGAATTATTTGATGTGCTATGTGATGGAGGAAGAAGATCGCTTTATAATATATCTTTCCTCAGTACTACTTTCATTCGATTCAGTCATTGCGTCATTATTTGTTACAATGTTATTTTGTGTGGACCTGAGATCACGTATTTGGTAGACGTGTTTCGTTATTTCACAAGTGCGTAAATCATTATTATTTTCTCCGTGGGATGAAAGAGATATGACTTTTATCTGCTTTCACACGCTGCCCAAGAGAACGAGAACGTTGACCTCTGGGTCATCACTTTATCGTGAATAAGAAACCGCGGCCACGGCTTACATAACCAGTCGACAGATTAATTAATTACGCATTACAGATAGTTTCCTCCGCCTGACCGTAATGATGCAACATCTTTATACAGCTTTCAGAGTGGCTGAATGGTCGACTGAGAAGATGTCGTCGTATTCGTAACCCTCACAGACAAGGTCGCTAATGAATGATATTTGGGTTCAGAAGATGTGACACTGAGACACTTCGTATGTTTGAACAGAATATGACAATTTCAGTTACAAATCACAAAACTTTGTAGGTTTCAGTTGTTTTAACGTCTGCCTTACGTAAAATACGATGCTTTTCTTTTTAGTTCATCCAAACATGTTTCTGTACCTATATGTCATCTTTTGTGGGTCAAATTTATTTCATTAGAATATCGTAATAAGTTCGTTGTCATTTATCTATTTTAGACATAAGAATTATAACACGTTAATTTCTTTAGTTTGTTTCGTTTATTCACCTGCGAAATAGATTTTTACAGGTCAGCTTTTTTCGTCTTTTTTCATCGTTTTGACGGTGTATCATCTGCAGAGGACTCATGAAGAAACTTGTTTATTTTTGAAACACTTCTTCGTAGCTATTGGTTGTGTATGTTACTGTACTTGCCTTGTCGGTCCTGTTGTGCACCTATTGCACACTTTCGTTTTAGATTTCACTCCCATCTTCACACGTATTTCACACAAAAGGAGATTCGACCAAACACTTACGTCTCCATACTCATTTGTAGGTGGTATGTTACTGTCGCCGTTCACATGAAAACTGCTGTGATGTGTCTGTTGAGAGAGAACTTAAGTTGACATGTGTGAGAAAGATCTGTGTGGATATATATATATATATATAAAATTTATTTTCCATTATTCCCTTTTGAGAAGACGATTAAACTTCAGTAGTCTTGATTTCTTCTTCTTTCTTCGTTCTTCCCAAATTCTCTTCATACGCTCACTATGTTCTTTCTTGCGTTCTTCCGACCATCTTTTTCCCGTTCTGTTCTCCGCATGTTCTTGTTTAAATGTGTGTTTCTGTATGATGTTTCTAAACTGTTCTCTACTGTTTATGTTGTCTTGTGTGATCCCCAGTTCTTTAATGTCTTCTTCTGCTTCAGTGATCCACTTTGCCTTGTTTTTGCTCTTGTTTACTATCTCAAAGATTTGTCTTGTGAGCTTGCTTTTATTCAGCCTGCGGATATGTCCATAAAATTTCATCCTTCTCTTTCTAGTGGTGTCTGTTATTTTTTCTATCTCTTCGTAAATCTCTCTAGTTGGCCTCTTCATCCAAATTCCTTCCCGAAACACTGGTCCACATATTTTCCTCAGAATTTTTCTTTCCTGCTTTTTAATCTCTCTGATCTGAGTATGACTATCAGTCACTGAAGTTTCTGCAGCATAAAGTGCTTCTGGTAGGACTACTGTGTTGTAATGCCTTAGTTTCGCATTTACAGAAATAGATTTCTTATTATAGTGATTCCAAGTGAGCTTATATGCTTTTTGTAATCTGGAGATTCTATCTTTATTGGATATTGAGTTCAGTCCTGATGGTTGGATTATATCTCCCAGATATCTGAAATGGGCAACTTGTGCCCCTTTCCCGTATTGAGTACTAATAGGGAGATCATCTACAGGTTTGTTTTCAATATACTGTGTTTTCTCGTAGGAGATTTGTAGCCCAGTTTTCTGTGAGATTTCGTGTAGTTTTTCCTCTCTATTGTCCGTTAGAATGGCAAGATCGTCCGTGAAAGCCAGACACTTTACCCCAATTCTCTGCTCTTTTTTAATCCCAAGCTGAATTCCTTTTATTTCCTTTTCCCATGTCCTCACAATTTTTCCAGAACCATGTTAAATAGAAGGGGGAACATTCCATCTCCCTGGCGAACACCAGTATGGATATGAAATGCATCTAATGTTTCTCCCACGAATTTAACTTTGGAGGTTGTATCTGTTAACGCCTGTTGAATAATTGACCTTGTATTCCTGTCAACTCTGAATTCCTCCAAGGTGTGAAATAATGTTTGCCTGTCTATTGAATCGTAAGCCTTTTTAAAATCTACAAAAGTTAGTACAGTATTTCTACATCTTTTCATTTGCAAAATTGTTTTTAAGTTCCATATCTGTTCGATGAAGATCGACCTTTGCGAAACCCTGCCTGATACTCCCCTATTAACTGGTCCGCTTGTTCCTCTAGTCTGTTAGACAGGGCCTTTGAAAGAATTTTGTGTATTACAGGGAGCAGTGAAATTCCCCTGTAATTATTTGGATCGGTATTTGCACCTTTTCTGTGGAGAGGGTGAGTCAATGCACATTTCCACTCTGCAGGTATGTGTCCAGTTTTCCAAATATTTGATAAAATTCTGTGGGTTGCTTGTGTGAGATTATTGTCATTTAATTTCCATACTTCTGCTATGATTCCGTCTTCTCATGGAGACTTGTTTTTCTTCAAAGAATTAATTATTTCCTTTACCTCTTTAAGTGATGGTGGATTTGAATGGTGATTGGATGTGGGTTCTTCGAAATCTGGTTGTTCTGTCGGGGGCTCGCAGTTGAGAAGTGAGTGAAAATATTTAGCTAAAATTTGACAGTTCTTTTTAGGGTTGGTTTCCAGTGATCCATCGGACCGGCGAAAGCACAGATTAGGTGGTTGATACACTGTTAGGTTTTGATTGAAAATTTTGTAAAAATTTCTGGTTTTGTTCTTGATAAATTCTTGTTCAATTTCTTTAAGCCGGCTTTTATCATATCTACGTTTTTCCCTTCGTATTGCCATGGATGAACTCTTCTGTGTTCTCAAAAATTCCTGCCATTTTTCTGTAGTTTTATAGCTACTGAAACGTTTCCAAGCTTGTATTCTTTCTTCTATTGCTTGATCACAGGCACTGTCCCACCATCTGTGTTTTCTCTTTCTTAAGGGTTTGTCAAATTTCATAGTGTTCTCCAGTACTTCTGCAAGGTCATTCCAATTCGTTGAGTTTGACTGCCCAATTTCCTGGAGAATTTCCCTCTTGTTAAGTTTAAGGTGTTAGGGATCAATTCTAACTGTTTTGTTCATTGGTGGTTTCTATCCGTTAGGTTGAAATATAATCTTTATTTGCAGCAAATGGTGGTCTGACTCAAAAAATCCCTTTCTTGTTCGTACGTTGAGTATTTCTTTGGTATTCTTATTAGATACGCAATACGGTCTATCTGAAATTCACCTGAATTTGAATTTGGTGATTTCCGTGTTGTAAGTTTGTTTACAGGTATAAGGAATTGTGCAGACATGATTTTAAGATCAAAATTTTGGCAGAAGTTTATCAGTCTCTCGCCCTTTTTATTTTTTCTCTTGTGAGCTGTATGAATTCCCGTTGTTTTCCTGAAGTTTTTTTCTTTGCCGAGTTGTCCATTGAAATCTCCTAACATAATTTTCACGTAATGGGTAGGGATTTTATTTGAGGTTTCCTCCAGTAGTTCGCAGAAATCATCTATTGCCTGTGAATCTTTTCTACTGTAATCATTTGAGGGGGCATGTGCATTTATCAGTGTGTCTGCCTTGTTTCCAGATTTTACTGAGATTGTCGAGATTCTTTCTGATGTAGAACGGAAGTTTATTATGGAGTCTATGATTGATTTGTGCACAACAAAAGCTGTCCCAAATTGTTTGGGTCCCTTGATCATCTGGACTGCAGGTTTTCCTTTGTAGATTCGGAAGTTTCCTGAATCAAAATGATTCTCGTCAGTAAATCGTGTTTCTTGAACCGCAAGGATTTTTATGTGGAATTTTTCCATAGTATTTGTGAGTTGTTTGAGTTTACCTACTTTGGAGAGTGTGTTTGTGTTGAGAGTTCCTATGAAGTTTTTCTGTTTTGGTCTTAGAGATTTTGAGAAGCTCCGACTCTTCTGCGCATGTCGTTCCTGGTCCCCCAGAATCCGATGACCAGGAAGATTCAGTCTAGAGATGCCTGGGGTAGTGGATTTCTTTCCTTCTATTCCATCGCGCTTACTCGAGTTGAAACTGGTTTTGTGGTGATCTGCTATGAATGTCACTTGTTTACCACTTGATTGTTGAGATCAGGAACAGCATCCAGCAATCGCACCAACTAGATGAACAGACGCTGATCACTACCCGCTGGATTCCAGAACAGACGCTAGTGGATTTGGGCTACCTCTTCCGGCAGTTCCGGCATACCAATGATCTTCATCTCCGCCTTCACTGCCGTTGAGGTCTTCACCGTATACCTGGCAAGGGGCCCTTACTATCACCGGGGCCAGGTGAACCAACGTTTTTTGACGTGGTGTTACACCTCCCCCTTCTCCTTTGATATATATACTACTGGCCATTAAAATTGCTATAGCACGAAGATGACGTGCTACAGACGCGGGGAACACGAAATCACCACAACAGGCCACGCAGCAACAACAGAACAGCAACACACAGGAAAACATCAACAAGACACCGAGACTGTAACTCACACTACCATCCCCCTCACCACAGAAGTAACATAGGCGCCACAACCTCCGTCACAAAACACAAATGCCGCTCCTAACAACACACCAATACCCGCACAAGCGGCCGCGAACTCCCCACAACAGCACCTCAGGCTGCCACACCCAACACCAACACACCACCTGGGGGAGTATTGGAAACACTATTCCGTCGACACACGACCGTTCAAATCCTTACCAAGGTGCTGACGGCCGTCACTACACTCATCACCCAGCTCATGAGCGCCGAACCCGGGCAATACTGAGCTGTCATACACACTGCCATCACAACACTCTTTCACACTCTTACATGAATAATGTACCACACACGGCCCATAACGCAGACCGGCACACACTATCACAGATCCTGTTCTGGAATGCAGACTCGATCCACAACAAAAGGGCAGAATTTGCCGCGTTCATGGAGCGCAAGGGAATCCTTGTCGCGCTACTCAGCGAGACTAAGCTTAAACGGCACAAACAATTAAACTTTCCTGGCAACTGTGTCTATCGTACCGACCGACCGGGCGACGCCGTGGCAGATGTAACTGCAATCGTCATACACAAAGACATTGAGCACACAAGCATAGAGCTCCCTGAACGGAAAAAATCGAGGCTACGGCCGTCAGAGTCAAGTTCAACGGAGCCTACACCACACTGATATCGGTATACAACAGCCCTGTAGGCATTTCAACACGCGATATCAGCACATTACTCAACATTTCACTGTGAGTAATAGTCGCTGGAGATCTGAACGCTAAACACCCAGAATGGAATTCGCGCATACGAAATCTCAACTGCAAAAAACTGTACGAACATTCACTAGGCAGAAACTACATTATACTAGCGCCGACTGAACCGACGCACATTCCCTATCAGAGGGGACACAGGCCAGACGTGATAGACATGGCCCTCATCAAGGGCATTGCATCGACACTCAACGTTGCCGTTGAAAACGATCTGCCCTCAAACCACCAACCTGTAATACTATACATTGAGGAAACACTGCAGCACATGGAACAACGCAAGATGTTGGACTACGGGCGTGCGAATTGGACATTGTTCAAGCAAACGCTCGATAGCCACATCCCACCTATACACGAAATTAATGAAACAGCACAAATTGACGAGGCAGTAGAAACCCTCACTAACCATACCTGATTGCAACTCACAACAACACAGTGCGGCCCTGCCCCGGGAAATCCTGGGCCTAATCTCAATGAGGAATCGCCTCAGGAGACAATGGCAGCGCATCAGGCGTCCGTACTTCAAACGGCACATTAACAGGCTACAGGGCATCATACACGATAAAATACAAACACATAGAACACAACAGCGAACCAAAAACTAAAACACAAACACACAGAACACAACAGTGAAATCAAAAACTCGAAGGGCTGGACACCGCACTACCTGGCGTGTGGCAACTAGCCCGACACTTCACCAGGGAGAAAATATACACCCCAACGCTTCAAGGGCCTGACGGACCTGCATACTCAGCGGAAGAGAAAGCAAAACTAATGGCCCGAACACTCGCAGCGTCATTCACACCGAACCTGGTACCATCAGATCCAGTGTTCACACTTGCTACTGACCAAGAGGTTACACGCATTCTAGCCCAGCCATCGCGCGACGACATTCGACATGCTAGCACAGCCGAAGTCTCCTGGGCTATAATGCATTCCGCTGCTAGGAAAGCCCTGGTCATGATGGTATTCAAAACCGTGTCCTCCAGGAGTTCACGGATAAAGCAACTGAGTACCTAACACACATAACGAATGCCATACTAAAACACCAACACTTCCCCGCCTTTTGTAAGATGGCTAAGGTCCTGATGTTCAGGAAGCCGGGGAAAAACCACAGCCTCCCACAAAATTACCGACCCATCAGCCTTCTGAGATCGCTCAATAAGATTGTTGACAAGGTGATTCTCAAACGCATCACTAGGCACTGCATAACAAATAACATCTTAAGACCGGAGCAATTCGGCTTCAGGAATCACCACTCCACAACACAACAACTCCTATGGGTCGTTGAACATATAACATATGGCTTCAACATAAACAAAGCTACAGCTTTCGACCGTCTATGGCACAACGGCCTCATCCGCAAACTCAGCGACGCGGGATTCCCCGACGGGCTGCTGCGTCTAATACACTCATACCTCACAGACAGGAGTTTCAACACTGACGTGCAGGGAAAACAGTCAACACGACACGGTATACACGCGGTAGTACCCCGGGGAAGCATCCTAGGGCCCCTACTGTTTAACCTCTACATAAACGATCTCCCAACCACACACAACACAATGATGGCAATCTATGCGGATGACACAGCCATCCTTGCGCAAGATTGGAAACCATCAAACATTACATCACGCCTACAGACTGCACTCAGAGTGGCCGAGCCTTGGTTGGAGAAATGGCGTGTTTGAGTAAACGTCGACAAGTGCGAAGGCGTTCTGTTCACTAAAAGACCGAAACAACTGCGCAAACACCGCTACTGCAGACCAATAACTCTACATGCACGTCCAATACGCTTCCGCGAGAAAGTCAAATACCTCGGTGGCTGGCTGGACCGTAAATTACTCTGGGGGGGACCACATACAACACATGACCAACCGAGCTAGCGCGAGGCTCAAACAGCTCTATCCTATGCTCAACAGGCGTAGCACACTGAACAGAAGGGTGTCGAGGTCCATATACATGACACTTATCCGACCCCTGATGACGTACGCAGCTCCTGTCTGGGGATACACTGCGCCTACACGCCTGCGCCGTCTGCAGCTCATACAAAACAAAGTACTCAAAATCATAAGCAATGCTCCACGATACACACGCATCGCGGACCTTCACCGGGAATACCGACTTGAGACTCTCACGGAGGTAATCCACAAACTCACCACAAGACTGTACAGAAACTCCAGACATTCGCAGAACCCGTTTGTTCTGAATCTGGGGAACTACGACCACAACCATAGATGGAAACATAAAAGACCAAAAGACACACTTGTAAGGACATAACATCTATGGCCAAGCATAGGCAAACATAACGGCACAGGCGAGCCCCTGTTAATCAGACGCCATTGCTGGATATCCAGCTGAATTACACTGCCGAATAACTGGCACCACACAGGGAAACCGTACCGTACACTGCATGCAAACAAGCTCCACACAGTGAGATGATCTATGGCCGACCTCCCACTACTGTATAACGATCTTGATTGCTCCAGGAATGTAGCAGTTGCAGCAACTGGGACACATCGCCATCGCTTGTCACGGTAATGATGCATGATACCTATACTAACAAATCCAACCTTGCATGAGCTATCGCAGCTAGTAAGCCACTACTGCTCTTACTACCCATCCCACTGTCGCAGAGGTTTTTTTCCCACGGCACGAGCCATGGCACTTTTTTCACTCTGCTCTTCAAATCGCTACCCTCACTAGCGTTTCGTCCACTATCTATCACCTGATGGACCGTGTTAATGCGTAGCCTTCCCCAGACGCACGGACAACATCACAGCCCAGCATCCTGTGATCCACTTACTAGATAACTAACATGTTTACGGAGGTGACAGTAGAACTTTTGTTTGGTTACCACATTGGTGCGGGCGTGGAGGGGCCCCATCTCTTTTTTTTATGGACGTTACATTTCAGATGTGTTACGACCCGTGGCTCTACCCTTCATTCGATCCCTGCGAAACCCTACATTTCAGCAGGATAATGCACGACCGCATGTTGCAGGTCCTGTATGTGCCTTTCTGGATACAGAAAATGTTCGACTGCTGCCCTGGCCAGCAAGCACATTCTCCAGATCTCTCACCAACTGAAAACGTCTGGTCAATCGTGGCCGAGCAACTGGCTCGTCACAATACGCCAGTCACTACTCTTGATGAACTGTTGTATCGCGCTGAAGCTGCATGGGCAGCTGTACCTGTACACGCAATCCAAGCTCTGTTCGACTCAATGCCCAGGCGTATCAAGGCCGTTATTGCGGCCAGAGGTGGTTGTTCTGGGTACTGATTACTCGGGATCTATGCGCCCAAATTGCGTGAAAATGTAATCACATGTCATTTCTAGTATAATATATTTGCCCAACGAATACCCGTTTATCATCTGCATTTCTTCTTGGTGTAGCAATTTTAATGGCCGGTAGTGTATATTCTTCGTAAGACATGTCCTTGAAATTGTACTTGATGATTAAAATTCCTTTGGCTGAATCTATCAACAGACGGTTCCTCTCTTTTTTCCACTGAGCAGCTATGAGAGGAACTCATTTTCAGTAGATGCATTTCTGCCGAGAATCACAAAGAAAAATTAGCAAATTTTGAAAATTTCAGAAAATGTTTCGGTATTTTGATACTTCTTAAATAAAGAACACCACTGTTTGGCTGCTTTAGAATTGTCGTCCAGCGTTGTAGACTTGGCACAATGCTTGAAGTTGTAGATCTAGTCAAACAATTTCGTATGGGCTATTTTCACAGCTTTTTTTGTGAGTACTGAAGATATGGAAGAATGTCCTCAAAACGAACGTCTTTAAGTCTTTGAGTTTAAGACATTTGAAGTAGTTGAGTTATTCCATTGTCTGTGTCCTTTTTTCTGGGTATTCAGTGCCGGTTTCAGGACACTAGATACATTTTCCATCTAAACGTGGTACCCATTTCCCAAGCCAGCTTCTGAAAAGGAATTCAAAGCTTGTCTGACTTTGAGATCGATCAACTTATTCTCAAGTCAGTTTTTCAGAGCAAATAATATAGTTTCTAATAAGTGATGCAGTTCTACAATAGAAATGTTTTTCTTTTCAACACACATCATTTTGCAATTAAAATGTGCATAGTCGAGGAGTGAAGTACAAAAGGCGTTCTGTAGAAGTTTGGTAGGAACAGATTTCCCATCCCTAGAAAAGAAGTGAGATTTAAGTCGTGGGTACAACTTGCTGTTACTGTATGCAATGATAGCCATCTGGTCTTGGAATGGTTTAAGAGTTGTTGGCAATTTGTGTCCAAAAATTCGCAGAAATATTTCAGTTCCTCTGTGCTTACCGTGTACTCGGCAAGAAAGTGAACACTTTCATAATAAAACAGTCTATACCTAAAAGGAGAGAATCAGTCCCGTGTCGCAAGGTATTATGTAATATATACGCAGGGCATCAAGCTCGTGTACTTATTTCGTTTAACTGTCGATTGAGAATAGAAAACACATCTTCTTCCCGGCGTGGGACCACCGAAATTAACTTTTCCATTGTCACCAACAAAAACAATGCACTGAGAAGTATTTAGGATATTCTTTCTTAATGTATCTATAATGTGGTTGGCAATACATTCTGAGGGCTTGTTTGGACAACTTATAAGTGAAGAAACTTTGTTTGAATATTACTATATTCATAATAAAAATATTGAATCACAACTGATGACTTATTCAGTGCACTATGATTATTTGCGTCTGTCCCAAGACCGGAACATGGAGCTTTGTCATTCAAACTTTTCACAGAAGCATCTATGGCGTGAGGTATAATGACACTATTTGTAATTGCTACTGTTTTAGTCCTTCCACAAAATAATTTGTACGCAACATCAGATTTTGGAAACAGTTATTTAATTTCCTTTACAGTCCATCGATTCGGTACGAATGCTTGTGGAAAATCGTGTGCCAGTGTAGCTTCTGTGCCTTGAAAGTTTGTAACTGCAGATATGATTTTTATTCACATTGAGCCATATACGGAACGGGTACACATCATCCTTTTATGTTTTCCCGTGTTAAGGTGTCTTTCAGTCAGTGGCACTCTTCTGTCCCATATTAACGTAACTATCACACACTGCACATTCAGCTTCACTTTCGTTTCGTCCAAATACAAAGCACTGGTATTTTGCTTTTAATTTGTCTGAAAACTTGCTCTGCCTTTTTCTGGTATCAATGCTATTTAACTTAGAAGACGACCTACTTCAAATCAGACATTAACTAACAAACTTTTATTGTAGAGCTTCTAAATGTCTATATACTCCTAGACAAACAACAATATCTCAAATTGAAATATAGTATATGTCGGCTATGAAAATATAGAGACAATGCTAGAGAAACTAGAATGTCTAACTCGATGTATCATACACGTCGACTATTAAGATATCAAGAGAGTCTTAGACAAACTGCAATATCTCGACATATCGTGTATATCAACTATAAATGCAACATTTCTCCGAAAATTACACCATTTGTGGCAACCTCGTGAAAAAACATCGAGGGCTATAAAGTAAGTTCCGATCGGTCTTGAAATGGAAACCACTGTGAAAATACGATGACTTTTTGCACAGATGTGTTGGATAGTTTCTCCAGTATGTCGGTCGATTACGGCACGTCGCTCTTTCCAATTCTGAGTGCATAGGAACACGTAAAGATGCCTAGGAAATAGTGCCTTCCGCCAAGTATGCGGGCCTGGTGAGAGGCTTAGCCTGATGTCATGCAGGCCACATAACATAACCGTCGTGCATTTCGTTCTGCATGACAATTCTCGGCCGCACTCTGCAGGGGAAGTGTATGATCACCCACAACATTGCCCATGCTGTTCATTTTTGGAACACAACCTACGATCAGCTTAGAGAAAGAAGTGATGACACTTTCTGCAGGACCTTACCATCATTTTGCAAGACAATGCTCAAGCATGTACGGTGCAAGCTGTTACTGATTAGTTTGACTGATGGGGCTGCTAAGTGCTATACCTACTACTGAACTCCCTTGACTTAACCCCTCGTGAGTTCAACTCGATTTCTAAACTTCACGGCATTCGCTTCAGAACTGCTACAAATTCGTCGGGCAATAGACCGCGCCGCTCGAACTGTCAACATAACTGGCGCTGCTAAGAGTAGCCTACAACTTACACATCGCTGGCAACGGGTTATACACAATGCTGGTGACTACTTTGAAGGTCAGTAAACCTCTGAAACACGTATCTATTTTTTACGAGGTGTAAATAAATAGTTGCCACTATTAAAGTTACAACCCTCGTATTTAGACAAGTAGCTGTAAGGTGAAGCTAACTATTGCAAATGAAACAGTTCTGATTTTTACAGCGGTCTCCATTTCGCGACCGATCGTAACTTGCTTTCCGAACAGCCCTTGTATATAACCACGAGTTTGTAGTCTGCAATTCAGTCCGTTTACGCTACACTGAAATTCTTCAGATGAGGGAATGCAACTTTATTTTCAAAAAGCGAGACATTTTCTAAAAGCAAGAAGTCGTCCATACATGAAGAAAATCATCGAAAAACCTCACGTGTCCGGATAAAGCCGGACGATTGGCAACGGTAGACGGGAAGAACCCTACGCCTGTTTCTGTGGAAATAGCCTCAAATAAACGCCAGCAGTTCCTTGCCATTCAGTTAAAAAAAAAAGAAAAGCACATTGCCGACAGCGTCACTACGGGTACTGATGAAGGAATGCAGACAGGGGGAGAAAGTGCTGAGCGTTGCTACTGCAGAGAGTGACTTTTTTTCCCTCGAGCCGGTGCACCTGTCCGCCCACTCGCTGGCACAGATTGCTGGAACGCATTCAGCCGTGGGCCAGCGTTTCGCAACGCGCATTCCAGGCTGCAGGCCC
Organism: Schistocerca piceifrons; assembly: GCF_021461385.2. NCBI lineage: Eukaryota > Metazoa > Arthropoda > Insecta > Orthoptera > Acrididae > Schistocerca > Schistocerca piceifrons. Next base: position 325,289,395 of record NC_060140.1, read on the forward strand.
CTGGGCGCAGCGTGCACCAGCTACCAGCCACCAGCTACTGCGTGTCCGCAGCCCGTATCTTCGCGCCCTAAATCTTTCCGTCTGCAAGGCCACAGCAGTTGCTGGGCGGCGGGGCACTCTGTTGCCTCCTGGGCACGCACTTCACCAAAACTGAAGAACACACGCTGGTACTCAGGAACATAGCGTCTCGCAAAGCATCTTTCCCGAATACTGAAATACCGTTCGCGGAGTTCATCCACATTTTCAGTTTAGTGTTTTTCAGGGGTAGCATTTCAGAAGATCAATTGAAATAACGAATGTCTGAATTTACAACATTCGTACTGTTAGAGAAATTTTTACAATGTAGAACCGAATACGCTCTTTGAAACTATAAGGTAACAGGAATCAAATACAGGAAGTGAAAGGTTGTCTACAGCTTGTTGAGAACTAGAATGCAGATTGAATAGTCGTAGGATATGAGTGAAAGGTAGTATTGAGAGGAGAGTGAGACAGAGGTGTAGCCTACCCCCTCTCGTATTTAATCTGTATATTGCATAAGACGTAATGGAAACTAAGCAGAAGTTTCAATAGGGGTCTAAAGTTCAGGGAGATTAAATTGGAACTTTAACTTTTGTCGATAACAATGTAATTCTGTCAGAGAAAATCATTTGACTGGAATGAATAGCTTTTTGAAAGGAGGTTTTAAGACGAATATCAATAGAAGCAATAGACTGCAGTCAAATTAAATCATGTGATTCTGAGGAATTTAGAGTAGCAAAGGAGAAACCAAAAGTAGAAGATGAGTTTGGATATTTGGGGCAGCAAAATAATTGATATTGACGCAAGCAGCCAAGACATAAAAGGTAAAGTGGCAATGGCAAGAAAAACATTTCCGAAAACGAGATAAACAAGTAATATAAAACTAAATCTTTGTCCAGATCAGTGGTTTTAACCTTTTCTGCCTGATGCACCCCTATGAAACCCCATATGTATTTATTTATTTATTTTCTTCCATCATCATACTTTATTTGACAATGATCTGCAATCCATACCTTAGTCAAAGAGGATTCTCAAATACAAAGTAACACAGAACTATAGTGCTTCAAAGGACTTTGTAGCTGAAATAGAAATGTGTTTATTAATTACTTATGGACCTATTGATATTATTTTCAACTGAACAACACATTTCATATCTAACTATTCTTTATGTCATTAAGGCACCAGTAAAACTCGGGACATCAATGAGACGGTTGAATTTTTTTCTTTAAACAACTCCTGATGTTTGATTTCAAACTAGTTAAAGCACATCTCATAAGTTACACTCTACATACAGGCGACAGCGGCGTTTTGCTTTCATTCAGTCTCACATAGTCACTTAGATGAGAACTGTTTAAGGACTTTTAAGGCTTCGCTCCTGGGTAATTACTCAACAAAGTGCCCTAAATTCTTCCAACCCTATTTCTTGAAACTGTTCTGTAGCACCCGAATCACGTTTCAGTTCAATTGTATGCTGTTGTATTTCATCACGAAGTGAATGTACATCAGTAGTGGAGGGTGAGATTGCTAATTTTTCTACTTTCTCCTGAGCTGTCTACGCCCTCCCTTTCACCCTCCATGAATTTCTCACCCCTCCCCAGTAGAGCGCGCTCCCAATTTGGGAACCACTGGCGTAGACTGTGGCCTTGTACGTAAGTTATGCACGGAGGATGATCAGTTCAGCCTAGAATAAAATGTGGTGCTTCACAATGACGCCGAATATTAGACTGGTAGAAAAGATGGAGGGGAAAGAAATTTTTCCCACGACTTCACTAAAAGAGTGGTCAGTTGGTAGGTCACATTCTAAGGAATCAGAAATGGTCAGTTTGATATTGAAGTGTACAGGGTCCAAATTGTAGAGGTAAACAAAGGATTGGCTGCAGCAGCCAGGCTAAAAAGATGTTAGTTGCAGTAATTTTGCAACAGTAACGAGGCTTCATATGATAAACCAGCATATGCAACTGCACCATACCAGTCTTCGCACAAAGGACCAGAAAAACATAATCAGGAATAGGGCGGTCTCTGAGTAGTATGAAGAGTGGAGCCTTACATCTTGATGGAAGAGAAGAGATTACGCCGATATCCATCCCACTCTACCACCATAAATCGTTTCCTTCAATTTCCATAGAAGGGGATCTTACACTTTTATTCGGCTCACATTTACCATGATATATTTTTGAATCCATCTTCCTAGTAATCATTTTTTAGATTCCCCGGATTCCAGCTGCGGCAGAAATTAGTCTGGAGGTAAGAACAACATTATATTCTCTTGCACGAAGTACAGTGCATGAAGAAGAGTGTTTCTATTGAAATTGATTAACACTGGCATCCATAAACCGATCTCCATTAAGCGTCTCACTTGTAGCTATAATCCACACATACTGTGCTCTTTTGGAATAAACTCTTACAATGAACTTTAAATTATAGTCATTTCATGTCAATGTATGTAACTGCATTTGATGTTTTAGCTCATCTCCCTATTATTTCTAAAGCTTAATTGTGTAAACTCACTGGAAAGCATTTTGTACATTGATTTTGGTTTAATGATGGGCTGACCAAGGTCAAATAAATAATAAAAATACACAGCACCTGTAAGGCATACTGCTGATGCGAGAAATGTCATACTCTCTGATCATGATGGGGTTCCATTGTTCATTACCAGCTTAATGTTGTACAGCAATGTTGACCAATGTAGACGAGCGTATGATTAGCTGCTTACGAAGCGCATACTCTGGTTAGAATCGAGAACAACCTCCTTCGGTGAAAATTACTTCTTGGCACAACATCAAGAGTTTTGATAAATTAGGTATATTTACGACGAGAACACGAGAACATTAAGACTGTACTTAAATTCGACACTGCTATTGTTCAAATATCGTACTACGGTCCTTATTAGCTTTCTCTGTGGTTTCGTCATTAATTTAGGGTGAAAGCCAGGGCTGTACCTTCAACAGGCCACTATCGTGTCCGACACAGCTGGTGTTGTGTTTATAATGACCTCATTGTCGACGACACACTCTCTTTTAAAGCTTATCGGTACAACTGCATCTGGAATAAGGAGAGCTCTTTAACACGCATTTGAAGCCATTTTCGTAGGTGACCCGTCACTCCATGCGTCTTGGGATTTCGCCTGAGAAACCCAGCTAGCATTCCAAAGCGGTGAGCTTAGAGCGTTAATGGAGCTGTCGCTTCCATTTTTGTTATCACTCGGGGCAAATTGCTGGTAGCCGGTAGCCCCATTCCGACACAGGAGCCGCGGCCGCACCGCAGTCCCATACGTCACAGAGGACGTTGGCTCCGCGTGATACCAGGCGGAGAACTGGGCCGCAGTGTGCCCAAGCTGGTCAACACTTAAAACCATCTGTCTCGCTTCCCACACCCATAGGCACGTAATAAAACAAAAGTGAGAATCCTTAAGGAGACTAGTAGGTGAACAAGTGTCAAAAACTCGGTTTTTTAATTCTTGCCTTAAAAAATTCTAAACAATAAAAAGTTTACTTCAAGGAAATTGTTCCGTAGAAAGCCCCAAAATTGAGGAATTTTAAAGAGTTTGCACGCATAACGACGCCCCCATGTCACGGGGATAGCTCTGCTAAAAACAGAATTCTGTTCTCACTTTTTTTTGTCTTCTTAGTCTCTAATCCCTTAGTGACAAAAGAGTGTTAAAGAAGTATTCATGGTAGGACGCAAAGCTCAAATCAGAGTTTTAATAACTGAATATGGAAACGAATACCAAAAAGTGTTCTGTTAGGACTAAATACTTTAAAAATAGATGTGCTGGATGTTCTGCTGTGTTTTAGTGTGGATTAGTGACAAGATTTAAGGTTATGGAATTGATGGAAGTTCCTGGTGGCCTAAATATACGAAGAACTTTAATTGCCACTGACCGCAGGAGACTCTTCGAAGCAGAGAAATCGGTGTCGGAAGCCACCAGAGAAGCAAGGAGAAGATGAAGCGTGGAAGAAAAGGGAGGGAGAAGAACACAAGAAACAAGATGAATAGAAACGTGATACAGATATTTGGTGAACTGTTATAATATCAATTATATATGAAACATATCACCCCAAACCTGACTGCCGTGCTTCAGATTATGTGCCAACAGGAGTGCTACAACGACGAGCTCCGAATATGGTTAAGTTTTACCTCTTACGTCCGGGTTTATAATGCAGCATTCTTTAGGACTGTTTCCTTATGCTTTCGAAAGACAATAATTTGCTGACTATACCTGCAACTGTCAGAGCCCAATTTTTCGCCAGGACTGTGTTGGATATTGCCAAGATGTGCCTCGGAAGAGAAGCAGACACAAAATGCGAACTGCAAGGTAAGTCCATCAACTGTCTGCTACAAGTGCACGGTTCATTTGTGCTTCGAGAAGAAGGACTTGTAAAAAATTAGAAATATATTAGTCAGAAGCATCAAATTATTTTTTTTATTTTCATACGTCAGTTAAGTGTGTCTTTAATTATTCACAAGTCGGATTTAATTCCTCAGTATTCTTCTTACTATATCCAACACGTAATGCTACAAAGTATGTATCATATAATCATGACGTCTGTTTCTCATATGACGATATTTTTATTGTGACTCTTAAGTAACGCAAATATAAAACTTACAGTTATTTTGTCATTATGGCCTAATAATTCTGTCCATAGTGTGCTAAATTCTCTCGCGTTTGTGGATAAATCGCCGCTGGAATCTGTTTTCGCCTGCAGTTTATGGTGTCTCGGGCATATGTTCCAGACAGTTCTTCCTGCCTATAAGGTGTTGTACTATGTTGACGTGAGATGCACATGTCTTACAACAGATAACTGTAACGAAAGAAAATGTGACCTGAAATCATTTCGTAACGAAAAATATGTCACACTGACGGCTGATTGCGAATAGTTCCGTGCAGCAATCAGTAGCGCTTTCCAAGCTACAGTGACTTTCGATTCTTCAGAAGCACAAATGGTTGCATGGTAACTTGGAGACTTACGAGCATGTTTCTTGATTTTTTTACTGTCAGCGACTACGTTCATGAATGTGATACCTGGAGGAAGCATACAGTTACATTCTCACGTCTTCTGGCGTCGGTGGAGGAAACACTGAGTCGCAAAGCCGAATAGCTCACACCACAGCGCTAATTCCGTTAACAAACGTTATGACAAGGCGGGTATGTGCGGTGCGACTTCTCAAGTTCTGTCAGCTCGTCTTATCTTCTGCAAAATGAACCAGATGTAAAGAATAGAATATTTTCGCTAGTGTATGATTTTCTTGAATCAGCCAGTAGTGGTAATGGTTCCCTCATATCTTACGAATATGAAATGACGCATTACTGTACTCTGTATTAATTGGCTTGGTTGTCCTATTATTGTATTTCAAATAATTTTTTTTCCTCTTCCTAATGGATAATGTACCCGCTGTTAAGTGCGCGTGTGTCGTCAGGTTAGCCGAGAGCGCTAATGCGCTACTTCCTCGACTCGTGTAGGCGCGCCGGCCCCAGATCGAATACGCCCAGCGGATTAACGACGTGGGCCGGTGTGCCAGCCAGCCTGGATGTGGTTTTTAGGCGGTTTTCCACATCTCACTAAGTGAATACTGGTATGGTCCCCCCCATCCTGCCTCAGTTACACGACTCGCAGACATTTGAAACACGTTCGCTCTATTTCATGGTTTACACTAGATGCAGATAGCTTGGGTACACTGATTCCATCCTGGGGGGTATGGGGTGGCGGCAGGAAGGGTATCTGGCCACCCCTTTACATTAATCATGCCAATTCCCGTTGTAACAATGCGAACCCTGCGAAACTGGGAAAAAGGCACAAGTGGAAGAAGAAGAAGAAGAAAAAGTTAAATGTGGGTGTGCATATTCTCAAATCCTGGCTGAATCTTGGCTTGCTCGCATTGTAGTATCTCAAAGGATAATATGTATAAATTCAGTCTTTTTACACAGTATACCTGACAAGTCGAATATCAATCAGTGTCCAGATTTTAAAGTCATTTTGATCTGTTTCAACTTCAAAGTTTATAATCGCTATCCGCTTCGCGAAACGAACTATGAGAGCTGTGAAATTATCCTCAGACAGTCCTACCACTGTGTCCAAAAAGACTGAATGTGTTAGGATTCCTGTATGTGTTTTGTCCTTCCAAACGTGCCGTTAGTTTCGTAGTGTGGATAACATTTATAAATACTGCACTTGAAGATGACTGAAGTAACTTTAACGGTAAAGAGAATGACAGGCTGTATGCAACTTGTACAGAAACCAGACTGCCGTTGTAAGAATCGAAGGGAAGTAGTAATTGAGAAGGGGCAGAAACAGGGTTGTTCAAAAATGGCTCTGAGCACTATGGGACTTAACATCTGCGGTCATCAGTCCCCTAGAACTTAAAACTACTTAAACCTAACTAACCTAAGGACATCACACACATCCATGCCCGAGGCAGGATTCGAACCTGCGACCGTAGCAGTCGCGCGGTTCCGGACTGAGCGCCTAGAACCGCTAGACCACCGCGGCTGGCAAACAGGGTTGTAACTTATCTACAATGTAATTTGATCGGTATATTGAGCAAGCTGTCAAGGAAACCAACTGGAAATTTAAAAAGGGAGTTAAAGTTCAGGAAGAATAAATAAAGACTTTTAGAAGGTGGTGCTCTACAGCTAGAAAATATTTGAAGAAGTTCATTACTTACTGCCAAGAGCTGCTGATACAGTTTCTTTATTGTACAGCCTGTTTCGGTCCACAGACCATTATGAGGTTCATAAAATCATTTAAAACATCACACTAGGCGATATAAAATTGATGGTGATAGTTAATAGAATCCATGTACTCCTCACTGTTGTCACATAGCCATATCACATACATCATCAGTCATAAAATTTACCGTTGATACAGCATCAATGAGTGCACTGTCTGGCACATTTCATGATTTTCTACGTGATATGTATTACTATGTGACAACACTGATGAATTAATGGATGTTATTATTGAATTGCAGTTGGAAAGTATTGGAGAGCGTCCGGCATATAATCTCACTTGTAACTTCAAATATTCTGAAATTTTTTCCCACCACTTTTACCTTAGAGTTTGTACCATTTAATGAACCACCAGTAACTGTAGTGTTATTCTTGAATTCCAGACCTCGTTTTTTCAGGATTTTCTGCGTCACATTTTTTTAATTTTTTTTTTATAAATCTGGAAGGGTACAGCAACAAGATTTAATTTCAATACTAAAATATATTCTGGGCGCTATTTATTTGGTCTGAAATCCGCATGATATTAGGCAGTTTTGCGTTTTGTTGTCGCGATCGGTCCGGAGACAATGAGACAGTTCTGTATGGGACAGGATCAAGGTAAATCACTCTACATATCTTAACATCAGCTCTGTCTCCCTTCTTACACAATGGATGGATGCAGTTTCCTATTCCTGCTGCATTTTTCAGTTTGTCAAATGTTTCCGTGATCACTGGAATTTCTTGGATATTGGTCCAGCTGATTTCAAGACTTCCATACAATTCCGTCGTTACCAGATGCTCTGTCATCTTTAATCTTTGAATTTATCTGGCAGTTTTCCCTTCATATGATGCTTCCAAATCTGGCTTGGTTCTCAGATGATTCTTTTTGTGAACTCAGGCCAATTTAAAAGCTTTTTAAATGTTTTTTACTGGCTTGGTTTCATTTTTCATGTATCATTTGAACGATTCTTTCATCGAAATGATGTGGAACGACTCATTTCACTAGGTACGTCCAATTTCTTTCTTTTTTTTTTGAACAGGATGGTCAGAAGCAGCCTGAACAGCTTGTAGGGCTATTGCAGGGTAGGGTATGCTAAAAAATAATTCTGAAGAAAAAATTCTGTTCACTGCATCGTTTCTGATTTAAGTGGCATTGAAGTTAGCCAATCTGGTCATTCCGCTTGCAAATTCAAGTAGCCTGTCAGAGACAATGTCGCGAAACCTGTTCTTCGTTTAGTTTCCTCAAACCCAACAAATGAACCTTGTGCTCACCTAGCTTAAATTTAACTGTTAATGAGCATTTCAACAGTGGTAACTTACAAACCCACAGATCTGTACATTACCGCAGTTCAGGGCGTGCAAGTGACTGAATTTGCACGCAACGACCTGATTGAGTAACGTCAATGCTAATTAAATGGGAAACTGTGCAACGTATCGAAATTCCTTCTTAACAATTATTTCCCAGCACAACCTACCCTCCGACGACCTTACAAGCAGTCCAGACTGTTTCTGACCACATTCCATACAAGCTACCTGTTTTTAAATAAAAATTCGTCCATGGAATTGAAGAAGTTATCCAGGAGAGGTAGTTTTAGGTTAGAACTAAAAGTGCATTACTACTCTTCAGACGTTTTTGTTATTGAGAATATGATGAAAAATTTTGGTTACTATATATTGAACTCCTTTATGAGCTATTGACGGTTTCAATAATGGGTAAAAAAGGTCTTTTTTTTTCTTCTAGTGGTGTAGGTACGGACATCACTATTCTTCTCAAATATTGATGGATTATTTATGATGGAATTCATTAGCGAATATATGTATTGTGACGATGCAGTTGCGATGCCAAACTCCTTGAACATGTGCCTACGTGACAAGTGCGGGTGAGCATCATGTTATTTTTACTGTTGCCTTTTTCCGTAAGTACATTCCTTCCAGATGATACCAGAAACTTATTCCAAAAGACATTATTAAGTGGAAATTTGCAAAATACGTCTGGATGTTGATCCAAGTGTTCCCAAATCCAGCAATTATGCTAAGAGCAAAAGTAGCTGTACTTAATTTTCTGAGTAACTCAGTAATATGCTTCTTCCAGTTCGAACTTCCATCAGGACGCACACCCAAAAATTTGGAGCATGCTACCCCGTTTATTGACACCTGTTCATTTGCCACATCAATTGTTGATTGTTTGCTGTATCCTAAAAATTTAGAGAGTGTCCATTTCCAGAGAACCACTTAAACATTCTTCGAAAACGGTTGTTAACAACCTGTTGTGCTGCTTTGTCTCTATTGGGATTTATTATAACACTAGTATCGTCTAGAAAAGGTACCAGTTTTACTTAATGCATGTTAAATGGCAGGCTGTTCATAGATATAACGAATGGGAATGGACCCGAAATTGAACCTTGTGGGATTCCCTTTGCGGTTTCTCTCCAGTCACTGAAATTGTCTCTTTCTCCAAAATTGTTTGATTTATTCACCTCAGCTATTTTCTTTCTGTTTATTACACTACTGGCCATTAAAACTGCCACACCACGATGATGACGTGCTACAGACATGAAATTTAACCGACAGGAAGAAGATGTTGTGATATGCAAATTATTAGTTTTTCAGAGCATTCACACAAGGTTGCAGCCGGTGGCGACAGTTACAACGTGCTGACATGAGGAAAGTTTCCGACCGATTTCTCATACACAAACAGCAGTTGACAAGCGTTACCTGGTGAAACGTTGTTGTGATACCTCGTGTAAGGAGGAGAAATGCGTACCATCCCGTTTCCGACTTTGATAAAGGTCGGATTGTAGCCTATCGCGGTTGCGGTTTATCGTATCGCGACATTGCTGCTCGCGTTAGTCGAGATCCAATGACTGTTAGCAGAATATGGAATCGGTGGGTTCAGGACGGTAATACGGAACGCCGTGCTGGATCCCAACGGCCTCGTATCACTAGCAGTCGAGATGACAGGCATCTTATCCGCATGGCTGTAACGGATCGTGCAGCCACGTCTCGATCCCCGAGACAACAGATGGGGACGTTTGCAAGACAACAACCATCTGAACGAACAGTTCGATGACGTTTGCAGCAGCATAGACTATCAGCTCGAAGACCATGGCTGCGGTTACCCTTGACGCTGCATCACAGACAGGAGCGCCTGCGATAGTGTACTCAACGACGAATCTTGGTGCGCGAATGGCAAAACGTCATTTTTTCGGATGAATCCAGGTTCTGTTTACAGCATCATGATGGTCGCATCCGTGTTTGGCAACATCGTGGTGAACGCACATTGGGAGCGCGTATTCGTCATCGCCATACTGGCGTATCACCCGGCGTGATGGTATGGGGTGCCATTGGTTACACGTCTCTGTCACCTCTTGTTCACATTGACGGGACTTTGAACAGTGGACGTTACATTTCAGATGTATTACGACCCGTGGCTCTACCCTGCATTCGATCCCTCGAAACCCTACATTTCAGCAGGATAATGCGCGACCGCATGTTGCAGGTCCTGTACGGGCGTTTCTGGATACAGAAAATGTTCGACTGCTGCCTTGGCCAGCACATTTTCCAGATCTCTCACCAATTGGAAACGTCTGGTCAATGGTGCCCGAGCAACTGGCTCGTCACAATACGCCAGTCACTAGTCTTGATGAACTGTGGCAGCGTGTTGAAGCTGCATGGGCAGCTGTACCTGCACACACCATCTAAGCTCTGTTTGACTCAGGCGTATCAAGGCCGTTATTACGGCCAGAGGTGGTTGTTCTGTGTACCGATTTCTCAGGCTCTATGCACCCAAATTGCGCGAGAATGTAGTCACATGTCAGTTCTAGTATAATATATTTGTCGAATGAATACCCATTTATCATGTGTATTTCTTCTTGGTGTAGTAATTTTAACGGCCAGTAGTGTAAGTGTTATTTACCGGGTAAGTTTTTCTGAGATAGTAACATGATCTACGCAATCAAATGCCTTAGAGGAATCACAAAAAATGCCAATTGGAGGTATTTAAAGCTTGTAATGTTTTGTGAATGAATGTATAAATGTGTGAGTTTGTTTCTGTTGCGACCTGCTGCAGTGTGGAGCACGTGGAGAGACTGGAGATGCGGGGCATCGGTGAAGGCACGCGCAGCTCGCAGCGCCAAGGCGGGGGAACAATGAGCGGACCCGGACGTGGCGGCCTGAATGGGCGGCGGCGACGGCGGCGGCGGCGGCGGCCTGCAGCCAGCCAGCCAGCACCAGAGGCAGCTGCCGCCGCCGGAGCGTCCTTGGCCCGGCGCGGCCCGCAGCTGCGTCCTTCACAAGGAGAACCGCTCGCCTCTGCTCGCCGGGACCCACCTCCGCCCCTCCCCCTCCCCCACCGCCACACTCGCATAGGCACAGACGCTGACCGTCTGACCACTGGCGCCAGTCTACTTTCATCACGGACTTCTCGGGGTACAACTCTCTCTGTAGTGCCTACCGTCTCCGTCTGTGCTAGATGGGTAGCGTCTTTTTTTTCTTCCTATTGTAGTTTCTTCTGAACCCGCACGTGTGAAGGATGAGTTGTCAGCAGAAACATTTATATCTTCTCCTCAGACAGTAAATATTTTGGCCGGCCGGAGTGGCCTTGCGGTTCTAGGCGCTACAGTCTGGAGCCGAGAGACCGCTACGGTCGCAGGTTCGAATTCTGCCTCGGGCATGGATGTGTGTGATGTCCTTAGGTTAGTTAGGTTTAATTAGTTCTAAGTTCTAGCCGACTGATGACCTCAGAAGTTAAGTCGCAAATTGCTCAGAGCCATTTAGTAAATATTTTGAAAGTGATTTAAAATTCTATCGCGTCGTAACCACACTCAAGACCGGATGGAATATTCCAGAATTTGAAACACGAACAGCTGCTAGCATGAGTTTCTTAGAAGTAGATACCTAAGGGGTTGCGAAGCAACTCAAATCACTTGATACGGGCAAGTCTTCAGGTCCAGATTGTATACCGATTAGGTTCGTTTCTGATTACGCTGATACAATAGCTCCCTACTTAGCAATCATATACAACCGCTCGCTCGCCGATAGATCTGTACCTACAGATTGGAAAATTGCGCAGGTCGCACCAGTGTTTAAGAAGGGTAGTAGGAGTAATCCATCGAAATACAGACCTATATCACTGACGTCGGTTTGCAGTAGGGTTTTGGAGCATATACTGTATTCAAACATTATGAATCACCTCGAAGGGAACGATCTATTGATACTTAATCAGCATGGTTTCAGAAAACATCGTTCTTGTGCAAGGCAACTAGCTCTTTATTCGCACGAAGTAATGGCCGCTATCGACAGGGGATCTCAAGTTGATTCCGTATTTCTAGATTTCCGGAAAGCTTTTGACACCGTTCCTCACAAGCGACTTCTAATTAAGCTGCGGGCCTATGGGGTATCGTCTCAATTGTGTGACTGGATTCGTGATTTCCTGTCAGGAAGGTCGCAGTTCGTAGTAATAGACGGCAAATCATCGAGTAAAACTGAAGTGATATCAGGTGTTCCCCAGGGAAGCGTCCTGGAACCTCTGCTGTTCCTGATCTATATAAATGACCTGGGTGACAATCTGAGCAGTTGTCTTAGGTTGTTCGCAGATGATGTTGTAATTTACCGTCTAGTAAGGTCATCCGAAGACCAGTATCAGTTGCAAAGCGATTTAGAAAAGATTGATTTATGGTGTCGCAGGTGGCAGTTGACGCTAAATAACGAAGAGTGTGAGGTGATCCACATGAGTTCCAAAAGAAATCCGTTAGAATTCGATTACTCGATAAATAGTACAATTCCCAAGGCTGTCAATTCAACTAAGTACCTGGGTGTTAAAATTACGAACAACTTCAGTTGGAAAGACCACATAGATAATATTGTGGGGAAGGCGAGCCAAAGGTTGCGTTTCATTGGCAGGACACTTAAAAGATGCAACAAGTCCACTAAAGAGACAGCTTACACTACACTCGTTCGTCCTCTGTTAGAATATTGCTGCGCGGTGTGGGATCCTTACCAGGTGGGATTGACGGAGGACATCGAAAGGGTGCAAAAAAGGGCAGCTCGTTTTGTATTATCACGCAATAGGGGAGAGAGTGTGGCAGATATGATACGCGAGTTGGGATGTAAGTCATTAAAGCAAAGACGATTTTCGCCGCGGCGAGATCTGTTTACGAAATTTCAGTCACCAACTTTCTCTTCCGAATGCGAAAATATTTTGTTGAGCCCCACCTACATAGGTAGGAATGATCATCAAAATAAAATAAGAGAAATCAGAGCTCGAACAGAATGGTTTAGGTGTTCGTTTTTCCCGCGCGCTGTTCGGGAGTGGAATGGTAGGGAGATAATATGATTGTGGTTCGATGAACCCTCTGCCAAGCACTTAAGTGTGAATTGCAGAGTAATCATGTAGATGTAGATGTAGATGTAGATCCTAAAGGTAGATAGGAAATAAAGTATAACTCTTACAATGAATCCATCCTTGTTACAAACATCAATTTACAGTCAGAACCCCAGATCACGTAAGAAACAGATTGACCGTCCTTACGGCGGAACAGGCAACCGTAAAAATAGTTTTCCCGTCGGTCAACAGATGTCGCAGGCGACGCTACAATGCTAACTGACCTGTCCATGTCGCGGAATTCGCAACGCTGTATCTTCGGTGACGTGAATGACGCTGATTTGTGTGCGGCTAGAGCATTGCGCGCGAAATGCATTCGTCACACAGCTGACTGTAGACCATGATCGGCTATGGTTTTTCCCGAGTTTTCAATCGAAGAATGTAAATTAGCTCCTGTAATTCTACAAACCAAGTTTATTTCTACTGTAGGGACACTTCTCACAATCGTATGCGAAACGAAATAAATGAAAAGTAACACACAAATATTTCTCATGAGTTACTGTTTAAATGCAGACTGTATTGCAGTCGCATAGGTTTTACACTCACCGTCTATTTCCTCTTTGTTATAAGCTCTTCTGATAAGGATGATGGGGGTAAGAAAGATCTCCACGTGCAGGTTAACACTAGAAAGTTTTCAAAACCTTCTCAACGTCTTTGAGATATAATCCGATAATTTACTGACAAATATTGCACTGAGCAGTGGGTTTCGCGTCCTGACATTACCGACATAACTATTTATTTTGAATAGAGTATGTATAGGGATTAGGTGAGTTATAACGACAATATATTTTTCACTTTGAGACTGTAAATAAGTTTAAGAAACAGATTTTGCTTCCTTTTTAAGTATTTCTGTAAGCGTTCTTAAGTATAACCACATTTTGCATTTGTTTACAGTTTGTTGTAAACGAATATAATTTCATGTGCGCACTTAACAACGATATCTTCGAAAAAAATAAATATTGTGAAACTTTAAATATCGTGAGTAAAAACAAAAAAAAACAAAAAATCTGTGATGGTAAACATCTTAACTTTGCGGTCAGCACATCTACTATTGTCACAAGCAGTACTGTTTTGCTCAGATTTAACACATTACTTCTTTCTAGTTAAACGTGGTAGAACGATCAAGGAAAGGCAACGAAACTTATTTGTGCAGCCTAACGGAGAATCTTTATTTGGTACTTAAATTCAATATGAATAAACTACTTATTTTTTATAATTTTCAGTTTTGAGACAGTTCTACTACACTTGTCTTTGAACATTGTTCTGCAACTGAAATACAATTTACATTTCACAAGATGATTCAAAATGAAAAGTCTGTGTTCTCCACATTCCTCATCGTCCAACCAGTGAAAGTTTTCAAGTTTTGATTTGATGTAATTAACAATCCTAAACTTTATATTTTTCTTATAAATCAACTGTAAAAAACAGGACTCATATGCCTGTAAAGACATTTCAATAATGTTGCTAAACTCAACATTTGGAGCGCTGAGTCCCACTGAAGAATGACACAAATTCCCAGTTGCGTATTTTTTATGGAGAATAAATAATTCCCTCTTCTCTTGAAGCTCACTGCTACAAGTAAGTGTCTCCTTACATTTCAAACAACCATACCTTTCGATACATATGTGTGCTAAGTATCCAGCAAAATATGCTACTGAACACTGTTCAGAGGAAAGGTCTTGCTGTGAAGAAGACAAATACTCGTCGGTCTCGATGGTACTCCCTTCTTCATCCGTAGAGGAACCAGGGGTGTTCGGAATTCCGACCTTTCCAGAGCTCTCCAACAGCTGAGATTCATTACCTTCTTTTTGCAACACACAGTTGTTCAGTAACAGCATCTTGTCAGTGTCATTCTCACAATTTGAAGCGTCAGAAGGCTTCATTAGTGAGTTAATAGTGCTTGTTCGGAACAAGCACCTTAGTGTTCTAACTGTTGGATTACGGTTGTAGCCTCCTTTCTGACGGTACACAGAAAATAAATTCTCAAGAGCATCTTGATTCAATCTGCTGGTCAGTTAAAATTTAATGCCGACAGTTTGTTCCTCAAGGAAAAACTGAGCAATAGCATTCACAGTCTGGATTAAACCCGTAATGCATGGTGGTGTCGTTATTTTACCTGTCTTTTCTTCAATTTTATTTATGGTACTTAAGACATCCTTTGCATTCTGTAGCGTTTCCATTACTACTGGACATTGTTCTGATAATGCACACCTATATGAATTAGAGGAAAATGCTGTCCTGCTGTTCAAAACGTCAAACAAGTTGTTCATAAATTCTATAAAAGTAGCTGTGCTCTCTGCTGTATCACTCGGCAATTCTTTAGTCGCTACACAAGTTCTGATAGCTGCAGCAACAGAGTGGCTGAGAACCTGGACTGCCATTTTTACATTCACTTTCTGGAATGAATCAGGTTGCAAATGACTATCAGTGAGTTTTACCAACATTCTGCTTTTTTTGTTCTTCTTATCAATGTCATATGTTTTCCTGACATCTTCGAATGAAACAACAGCATTGTTGAAAATGAAGTCGCCACTAAGCAGATTGTTTCGTACGCTTTTGAATAAATGTGGGACATCATAAATGTAAAACAATTTCTGTCCATTTACAATAAAATAAGGTTTTTCAGGCGTAACATGTAAATGCTTCACAACACTTCGATTACTAGCTCCCTGATCACAAACGACTAATTTTGGCTCTAGGTTTGCATTTTGCAATAAAATAATTAGTTCCTGTAAGAGTCCCAATAAATCCACATGTTTTACTCCTGAATTAGACAAAAAATATGAAACAGGCAATTTCCAGTTACTGTAGATGCCTCTGATCATAAAAACAAGTGCATATTTTGCAGGAAGTGATTTCCTTCCCCTATCACCCAAATCTTCTAGACCTTCTACTAAATCAAGATCTTTTGCATATTTCAGATGACGCATTATCGACATCTCATCAAAAGATACTACACATGCCTTTTCTAAATAAGTTTGTGCCTCAAATTTCTTGCTAAGTTGACTAAAAAGGTTTTTATTAAACCCTGGTAGAAATTTTGTGACGCCAATCCATCGTCTAATTGTAGACAGTCCAGGTAATACGATACCCAATTTTCGCACAAATTTATATGCTGCAGGAGATTTGTAAAACAACATCAGAGAGAGATTTTTCTCGATAGAAGACCACGGGCGTTTTTTGCTCTTGCACTGCACTGCATCCAGTGCCCTGCAGTAATCAGATGGGAAGCAGAAACTGCTTAACACATGGGCAATATTATTTGAGCTCCTATAATGCAATAATCTACTCTTAACTTTTGACAAGTAGGAAGTTTTGTTTTTCAGTGATCTGTTCATGTTATGTATTTTCTGTTTCAGTTTTTGCTTTCTAGGGGTATCCTCATCATCACGACGTAGCATACAGAGTTTTCTTTTAACTTGTCTCGCAGGCATTTCTATTTCTTTCAGGTCTGGAAATGGTTCACACTTTTGTGGTGTTGCATTTGTTTCTACCAGAAGGTGACTAGCTGCACTGTATGTTCTCCTTGGAATGTTCACTTTCAGTTCAGGTGATGACAAACTATTCTTATCACTAGTTCCCTCACATACTGCTGAAGAACCAGTGTCAGATGTAAATTTTGCAGGAACTGCTGTGTGCATAAGCCGTTGTCTCGTACTGTTCATGAATGACTTTTCATCAAAATGGACATCACACAGGAGTCTATTGTGCAGTTTTCCTGGGTCCATATCCAGCAGTTTGACATTGCCTGTAACAATAACTATCCATCAGAAAAATGCGATATATGTATATACCATTAACACATTTAGTAGCTCAGTCTACATTAGCATGATAGAAAGGAATCTTTCATTAAATATTTCCTAAGAGGGACCTTTGTGTGCAACCTTTTTTGGTCTTTAAATATTATGATTAATTCTGGGAATGTGGTCCTATGGCGTTTTAAGCCTGGTCAACACTGAGCGAACTAAAACAGGAAAAACAGCATTCTCATATGTGTAGACGAATTTGAGCAAACGTCATTCAGTCGTGTTTGGTTCGTATACTTTACTCGGTGCCCACAGTGCCTCTGAAGTTCCTGCAAAAGTTAAGAAACACTTGGTTTCTAAACTCTTCTGCGTTACATTACTTGCTTCGTAATTAAAAAAAAAACATTGCCTATAATGTTGTTTCCCCATTTAGTGCTTAGCTTTTCACAGTGAGAAACAATTAAGTAGCGAAAGCATAACATCAATGTTTGCAAGTGTTTGCGTGATGAAATGCTGATTCTGTAGTGTTCAGCTCCATTCACCACTGCGAGACAATAACATTCAGTCTTTTTCGGTACGCATTCGGTAGTGTTCGTTAGTGTTCAGCTGGCTGTCAGTTTTTGAGCAAAGCATCAAAAGAGGTTTGCCTCGTGTCCCCTTTGGCGTTACCAGCACGGAGAGTACTCGTCTTTTTGCGAACTGCTTTATGTTGCCGCTAGTGAATTTCCTCGTCAGGTGTAATGAGGAGCCAGCGAAAGGCGTCAACTGACATATGTGCAAAATTGTGGAATAAATCTAAAGAAGGCTGGAGCTGCACTTCAGTGTTAAGTGCACTGGCACTACTTCCAAGCGTTTCACACCTACGTAACAGATTAAGCCACCAACATATTTATTTTCCTACGCCACTTTGTTTGCTTTGTCAAAACCTTCGGGCAAAATAATCTTACCTCAATATCAAAGATTTACATCGTAGCTGTAACTAGAAGTTTGCGCGGACAGGAAAAATGCCGCCGTCCGTATGTGCACCGCATCCACAAGATCACTATCCACATCTGCCAAGTTGCGTATCCGCATTCTCAGATATTAACGTTTTGTTAAGCTGTTTAACCCACCACTGCTCTGAAAAGAGACTTGTGCCTGGCCTGAAGTTTTGTCTGCTGATGCCCGCAATCAGTTACGATGCGAATTAAGGCTGGACGTATTTCAGTGACAGTCATTTCAAATTTAAAATGGTTTACTTTGCCTGTAACTTTTCGTAAATGATATAAGAGTGGCACAAAACGATTAATTTTGGATAGTTGTTGAAAGGGGGCTGCAAACGCGGTAATATATAAGTGAAAGTGTGTTTTTCGAGCATATTTTGGCGGTGTCTACTTTGAAGAGCCACAGACGGCAAACCATAATTAAGTTAAAAATTTACTTTGTACAGTTTAAAGATAACCCGCAAATATTCGCAACAGACGTACGCTTTTATCTGCAACACAGTAATTACTAGGGATATCCGCACTCGCGCTGACCTGTAACTACAAGTAGTGTTGTTTTCAAGTGAAAGCTGTGTGAGGATTATTAGCGCACAGATAAAAAAAAATGCTATGCTCGTTCTCTTCTATCCTCCTCCGTTCATTCCAGTATAAACGCTTGTTCCCACATATAAACGAATGGCAGTGAACATTGGCGAATTATCTATGAATACTCATTGGCAGCAGTGTAACGAGGTTTTACACTCC
Organism: Schistocerca piceifrons; assembly: GCF_021461385.2. Lineage (NCBI taxonomy): Eukaryota > Metazoa > Arthropoda > Insecta > Orthoptera > Acrididae > Schistocerca > Schistocerca piceifrons. The sequence continues at coordinate 325,307,977 of NC_060140.1, forward strand.
TTCATTTCGTTCGCTCTAGTATATACCAGGATTTAGAGGGACCGATGACCTAGCAGTTAGATGACGGCTATTATTCATTTATTTCACTGTTGCGATTTCAGCTCTAGAGCCATTTTCAAGTACCAAGGGAAAGGTCTTGTAAGGTAATGCTTCTTAAATTGTTTACCAAATGTTACCACACTATGCTTTGCATTTTGTTATCCATATCTTATATTGGTTTCAGTTTTCATATTGCACACAAAAATGCCTCTACAACCAAAATTACGATAGTGAAGTGAATGAACAGTTTAAAAAAGTCCAAATCGCAGCAAAGATTTCATTTAAAAATTATATGATATGATTCTTGTACAGGAAGGGCTGCCACGTTGTATCAGAATATAAGATCGACAAAATTTAGATAGGATCGAATGCTTAGGGCTCTTTATTAGTTCTTACTGGTAACTAATTTATTGATTTACCTGAATTTAAAATCCACTCGCGTAACCTTTCTTTATCTTTGACGGGAAATCTGAACAATTTCAATTCAGGATTTGTTCGTCTACTCCTTCCACAGTTGATATAATCGCAGGCCCTCGGCATGACGACTCGATCCACTGCCACTGGTATGTCAGAAACAGCTGTACTTCACAGACGCCAAATAGTGGAAAGCTGCACGCGTTCGGCCGATGTTGCCACATTTTTCACAGAACGGAGTGCCATCTAGTGGTTGATTCCACAAGTAAGGGTGTGACGCTGTTGCCGCCTGGTGGCTGTTCCCTGAAAAGGGTTGCCTCCTATACCAAGCGATGGGGCAATCTGTTTCTTACGTGATCTGGGGTCAGAACAGAGGTGAACTCCTGAACAGAGACTGTTACCGTTTGTACAGGCATCGAACATTCCATAATTTAGAAACATTACAAACGTAAGAAATTTCGAGGATCTTCCAGAAATGATGAACGCTAAATAAGATGTAAGCTTATTTGTCCGTATCTGACATAGAAGGCCTATAACGGATCTTTTACGTTGGAATAAATTTATTTTATTTTTTGTTAGATGTTTTCGTTAAATTGCTGAATAAATTGTAATTCGGAATAATTTAATTAAGCAGAGTAGAGAAGATAAAGTCAAAGAGAGGTTCATCGGGCGGACATTGTCGTAATGTGACGTCATTGCGCTGTTCGGTTGTTAAAACACGTCTTTTGTGTTCAGTTCTGCTGTTCGGTCGTGCGCGTATCTGAAAGGAATTAATTCGGGCACTAGAATAAACTTTCACATAGTAGTTACGATTCGATGTTCCGACAAAAGGGGTTAACGTAAGCGTTAATTTGATTTGTGGGAGACAGGTTTAGTTTTGACAAATACGTGAGAACGGACGTAACGAAAGTTGTTCGCCTATCATCCTTGAACGTGACTTTTTATTTAATTAATGATTGCGAGCTTATTAAAAGCAATTATCTCATGATTAAGATCAATCCCCCTTTCTTCCTAGACAGTGATCATTCATTAACATTTACGTCATAAGAAAAAGGATTATTAATAAAAGTTATGTTAAATGACAATTACGGGTTGCTCCGTTGGTGTGGAACCGACGTAATATCTCTGAAATGACATTGATATATAATTTGTGTTAAATACTGAACTGAGATAGGAAGTAAATTGAAATTAGTGAACATTTGATACTGAGACTATAGAAGCAGAAGCGCTTAAGGTTTCTCTTCTCTAAAATGGCAAAATAGGTACGAACTTAATAGTCGATATTATGTGTTGCAAAGACATTAGCATTAATCGGGCAGGTAGGTTAGAAAATTTAAAAAGGGAAATGGATAGGTTGAAGTTAGATAGAGTGGGAATTAGTGAAGTTCGGTGGCAGGAGGAACAAGTCTTCTGGTCAGGTGACTACAGGGTTATAAACACAAAATCAAATAGGGGGAATGCAGGAGTAGGTTTAATAATGAATAGGAAAATAGGAATGCGGGTAAGCTACTACAAACAGCATAGTGAACGCATTATTGTGGCCAAGATAGATATGAAGCCCACACCTACTGCAGTAGCACAAGTTTATATGCCAACTAGCTCTGCAGATGACGAAGAAATTGAAGAAATGTATGATGAAATAAAAGAAATTATTCAGATTGTGAAGGGAGACGAAAATTTAATAGTCATTGGTGACTGGAATTCGAGTGTAGGAAAAGGGAGAGAAGGAAACATAGTAGGTGAATATGGATTGGGGGACAGAAATGAAAGAGGAAGCCGCCTGGTAGAATTTTGCACAGAGCACAACATAATCATAACTAACACTTGGTTTAAGAATCATGAAAGAAGGTTGTATACATGGAAGAACCCTGGAGATACTAAAAGGTATCAGATAGATTATATAATGGTAAGACAGAGATTTAGGAACCAGGTTTTAAATTGTAAGACATTTCCAGGGGCAGATGTGGACTCTGACCACAGTCTATTGGTTATGACCTGTAGATTAAAACTGAAGAAACTGCAAAAAGATGGGAATTTAAGGAGATGGGACCTGGATAAACTGAAAGAACCAGAGGTTGTACAGAGATTCAGGGAGAGCATAAGGGAGCAATTGGCAGGAATGGGGGAAATAAATACAGTAGAAGAAGAATGGGTAGCTTTGAGGGATGAAGTAGTGAAGGCAGCAGAGGATCAAGTAGGTAAAAAGACGAGGGCTAGTAGAAATCCTTGGGTAACAGAAAAAATATTGAATTTAATTGATGAAAGGAGAAAATATAAAAATGCAGTAAGTGAAACAGGCAAAAAGGAATACAAACGTCTCAAAAATGAGATCGACAGGAAGTGCAAAATGGCTAAGCAGGGATGGCTAGAGGACAAATGTAAGGATGTAGAGGCCTATCTCACTAGGGGTAAGATAGATACCGCCTACAGAAAAATTAAAGAGACCTTTGGAGATAAGAGAACGACTGGTATGAATATCAAGAGCTCAGATGGAAACCCAGGGAAAGCAGAAAGGTGGAAGGAGTATATAGAGGGTCTATACAAGGGCGATGTACTTGAGGACAATATTATGGAAATGGAAGAGGATGTAGATGAAGATGAAATGGGAGATACGATACTGCGTGAAGAGTTTGACAGAGCACTGAAAGACCTGAGTCGAAACAAGGCCCCCGGAGTAGACAATATTCCATTGGAACTACTGACGGCCGTGGGACAGCCAGTCCTGACAAAACTCTACCATCTGGTGAGCAAGATGTATGAAACAGGCGAAATACCCTCAGACTTCAAGAAGAATATAATAATTTCAATCCCAAAGAAAGCAGGTGTTGACAGATGTGAAAATTACCGAACTATCAGCTTAATAAGTCACAGCTGCAAAATACTAACACGAATTCTTTACAGACGAATGGAAAAACTAGTAGAAGCCAACCTCGGGGAAGATCAGTTTGGATTCCGTAGAAACACTGGAACACGTGAGGCAATACTGACCTTACGACTTATCTTAGAAGAAAGATTAAGGAAAGGCAAACCTACGTTTCTAGCATTTGTAGACTTAGAGAAAGCTTTTGACAATGTTGACTGGAATACTCTCTTTCAAATTCTGAAGGTGGCAGGGGTAAAATACAGGGAGCGAAAGGCTATTTACAATTTCTACAGAAACCAGATGGCAGTTATAAGAGTCGAGGGACATGAAAGGGAAGCAGTGGTTGGGAAGGGAGTAAGACAGGGTTGTAGCCTCTCCCCGATGTTGTTCAATCTTTATATTGAGCAAGCAGTAAAGGAAACAAAAGAAAAATTCGGGGTAGGTATTAAAATTCATGGAGAAGAAATAAAAACTTTGAGGTTCGCCGATGACATTGTAATTCTGTCAGAGACAGCAAAGGACTTGGAAGAGCAGTTGAATGGAATGGACAGTGTCTTGAAAGGAGGATATAAATGAACATCAACAAAAGCAAAACAAGGATAATGGAATGTAGTCTAATTAAGTCGGGTGATGCTGAGGGAATTAGATTAGGAAATGAGTCAGTTAAGGTAGTAAAGGAGTTTTGCTATTTGGGGAGCAAAATAACTGATGATGGTCGAAGTAGAGAGGATATAAAATGTAGGCTGGCAATGGCAAGGAAAGCGTTTCTGAAGAAGAGAAATTTGTTAACATCCAGTATTGATTTAAGTGTCAGGAAGTCATTTCTGAAAGTATTCGTATGGAGTGTAGCCATTTATGGAAGTGAAACATGGACGATAAATAGTTTGGACAAGAAGAGAATAGAAGCTTTCGAAATGTGGTGCTACAGAAGAATGCTGAAGAAGAGAATAGAAGCTTTCGAAATGTGGTGCTACAGAAGAATGCTGAAGATTAGGTGGGTAGATCACATAACTAATGAGGAAGTATTGAATAGGATTGGGGAGAAGAAAAGTTTGTGGCACGACTTGACCAGAAGAAGGGATCGGTTGGTAGGACATGTTCTGAGGCATCAAGGGATCACCAATTTAGTATTGGAGGGCAGCGTGGAGGGTAAAAATCGTAGAGGGAGACCAAGAGATGAATACACTAAGCAGATTCAGAAGGATGTAGGTTGCAGTAGGTACTGGGGGATGAAAAAGCTTGCACAGGATAGAGTGGCATGGAGAGCTGCATCAAACCAGTCTCAGGACTGAAGACCACAACAACAACAACAACTTATTTTGACGACGCGCTGTTAAACAAATGAACGTTGAGTCTCTGTACCGAGTAATAAAATTATATCTAAAAAACATAATTATTAACGGCGACCTCAACCCTGGACTTGTGTGGTGAAATTAGAAGTCGGGCATATAAAACAAACTTAAAAATCCATTCAAGCTACAGTGGAGTCGGCACAACACGACGTGGGCAGTTATAGACCGCAAACCTTCTTTCCTTCCCGTCTGGGCAAGCTGTGCAATGGCTAGGGTATATGTAAAGCTTACTGGGACAGGGTAAATGCTAGCTACAATGAAGTCGATAATTCGATTGTATACTGGCATTTTAATTTGATATCCCCCACATCTGACAAAATTTAAAAAAAAAAAAAATGTGAATTTCCTTGTCCACCCACACACTCCTGAGAATGGCACATTAACAATTTGCAATTAAGCGCCCCTATTCCCGTTAGCTACGTTGATAAATACTCGGCACCTCGCAAGGATAACTACCGGATCAAGAATATTAGGTTAGTTGTTGGAAGTGGTCAAGCGTTGGTGAAAATCTCGTTTCTGAGCACACAAAGAACTCTAACCGCAGAACTCTGCACGGAACATGCGTTGGTGCAGTGCTGCGATACAGACCGTATATCTCCCTTCGAAGGCGATGGCCAAGACGCCGTCTCCAAGTTCGTACCGCTAGATGGCTGAAGGCGAAGTCCTCTCTCCACAATTCTCCCGTCTCACACGCGTACGAAAACGCGGCGGAAGAATACCCCGTTTCGGCCAATGTCGAACGCTCTATCATCGCCGAAATCCATCCAACGGCATTTCTGAGATCTACCCAATGATCGAGTAGGTCATAACGCCCCTAGGCAAACGAAATTCCCGCCTTCGCCACGTGTTGCCCAGCACAGGTGGCTCCGGATGCCGCCCAAAAGCGCCGTACAGTCCCGCGTTTCCGGTGACCGCTACCTGCCGCCCACGGCGGCCCGTCGAGCTACTGCCATCTGCAGACTTTATATTCCACAATTCTCAACTTCAGACACTTTTCACGAAGGCTTTAAGTTAGTGGCTCAATCATGCAGACATGCAGGGGATACTGCTCGAGAGTGCCTCATATTTATCATAATTCAATAGAGTCGTGATCTGATGCCCTTGCCAGTCCCTTTATTATTAATACTAATGTTGGTAAGCTAACGTGTAAGTGCCATGTCCTGGCACAAAGAAATCGGGTCTGAACTGGAAACTCTCTAGGCACCAGTCAGGGATGCTAACTATTGTGGCACACTGCACGCACCATAGATCGCGACATTGCTCCCTCTCCAGGAGAAACAGAGATCCCCATTTTCAGGAATTCTCGTTCGCACCACTGCAGCACGGTAGATCTGAATCTTGTTGATGGTCCTCTGTATGGCAGCGCTGGAGGATTTTTGCGTACCGGTGACGTTCTCACATCATCTTAACTACGATGGGCATAGGAGGTAAACATACTTATCGGAGCAAGACGATCGTCCAGCGGGTCTTCAGTTTCCTTGTACAAGAAACCCCCATCATCGATCTGCGCCTCAGGACTGTAGTACAGTGTGGAGGGCATGGGCACCACGTCCGCACTTACAGAGAGAACTCAGTCGTGGTTCTTCATTTGCAGTGCCCTTTCCGTACATTGAAAGGCATCCTCAAACAGTCTAGCAAAATTAAAAATGCCAGTACAGATAGTATGGCCACATACAAAATTTCTAAAACAAAACCGGGTAAAAGCCTTTTAATCCTACACATAAAAGTTGGAGGTGCCAAATTGCGTTTAGAAGAGGGGATGGAAACTAAAGAGTGTACAAGCTCCCATAGTGTGAAACATAAATTTAACACTTATCGAAGTATGAGTAAAGAATCGTCTCCTGAAATGAGGAGTCAAACGCATAAAATTACACCCACTAAGGGCCTACTGCATGTATAGCGTTAAAATACGGAACAGTGCCGATGGCCGCAATCTGTACCTAAAACAAGAACGAAATTAGGTCATACACAAGAGTATTAGCAGTAGCCATAAAAGAGAAACAGGCAAAAGACTGCCTTGTACAGTTTTAAGGTAATTTGGTAACACGTTATCGGCCAATAACGGTAATAAGAGAGAATTCTCATATAGTAAGATGAAATGTGACTTTTTAAAAATACAGGTTCTATAAACAGGATAACAATCATCTGGAGAAGGAAAACAACACTGTTAACATATACAAACAATGACAATAGGTGGAAGCAAACTGTCTGCATGTCGAAAGAGCTAAGACACAGAAACTATTTGACTTAGCATATGGTATTCTAGGTGAAGGATTGTAATCTTCATCTTCATATGTGACGTTCGAGAAACGACGAAGGGTCCGATATGGTCCAAAGCAGTGCCTTAGTAAGTTTTTCGATATTTCTCTAGTCAGTACAGGTTCAAAAATCGTTACCAAGTCTCCTGCACTTATCTCACTGGGCGGTGCTTGGCGTCATACATCTCTCTAGGAACTCACGGCCTATATACGAGCCAGCTCTCTCGCTTATTCAGGCTTGGTGATGTGTTTCATGTAGTCATCCTTTCATCCGGTTGAAACGTGGACAGGGTACCCACTGATTACGCCTCGTGACAATGGACCAGAAAGTATGTTGGGTACCCTGTGTTGTATGGGAATGTCACGACAGACAGTATTGAATCCCAGACTCTCTGTTTGCCGTCAGTATTCAGAGTCTTAAAGCATTCTGTAAGGCCAGCTGTCTGTAGCTGTTTGGCAGTTGTCATCTCAATGGTGAAGGGGCAATGTAATATTAGTTTTGACTGTAAAACTATCCCACAATCAGATATATTCCTCCATACTAAAAATGATATCTTCAAAAAGGAAATTTGCATTTTATGTCGCTTGGGTTGTCGACACAGCCTTGGTGACAAACAAGTGAGGTAGTCAGCGCACACTGTTATCCATCGATTCTCTTTTGTCGACTTCTAACATTCCTTACTGAGGGTCACTTAGTGTCTAAAGTATCGGTAGCGACCTGATCGGTGATACCTGCGTCTCACTCAGTCTAGAGTCTTCACGAACGCTAGGTGACCATATCTAGAAGCATCGACGAAATAGTTCAGGATAGCTGGTCGTAGAGGACCTGGTTGGACGAGCAAACCATTTCCGTCCCATTTAATCCTATTTTCTCTTATACAGTGCTCCGTTTATTAAGTGCAATTTTCCTTTGGTCGGTTCCATTTTCATGGCTTCCATGGTTTCCGGGAGTCCATGATCTCCCCTTCGTTCAGTAGCAATGCCATTTACTGCTGCGATGACTGAGATTTCATCCTGCTGCTGTGTTCCACTTAAGTGTTCCTTGAAAGGCGGGCAGAATCCTTGTGTTTGGGTCCAGTTTCGTATATCATTGCGATGTCGTGCTCCTGAAACCTCAGTGTCCATCTCGCCAGTCTAGCTGACGGATTTATCGGGCTAGTCAGTCAACATAGAGAATAACGGTCCATCTGAACGGTGAACAGTTTGCTAAACTAATACTAATGGATCTTGTTGATTGAGCACCTGACAGAAACGCACTCTTTCTGAGTAGTACAGTAGTTCATTCAGATTTGAAGAGTGCTTTGGAAGCATAAGTTATCAACATTTCAGAATCTTCAAGTATTTTCACTGTAAGTGCGCCTACTCCACAACCACGTGCGTCACAGAGAAGTTCAAAGCTTGCATGTCATACACTGCTAGGACGGAAGATTATGTAAGTACGTCTTTAGGGACATGGAAAGATCTTTATTGCACCTTGCTCGAGGAACGTTTGGCGTCTTTCTGAAGTAATTCTTGCAAGGGACGTGCATTTTTACGGAAGTCTAGATCTGCATCAACATAGATACTTCGTACGGTGCGTGGCAGAGTACGTCCTGTACCATTATTAGCCATCTCCTTTCCTGTCACACTCGCAAACAGAGCGAGGGAAACGCGAGCGTTTAAACGCCTCTGTATGTCCTAATTTCTCGTATCTTATCTTCGTGGTCCTTGCGATCCTTGTATGTTGGAGGTAGAATTTCGGCAGTCAGCTTCAGATGCAGACCTTCTCAATTATCTCAAAGGTGCTCCTCGAAAACAACGTCGCCTTCCCTCCAGGGATTCCCATTTGAGTTACGAAGTATCTCCGTAACACTGACGTGTTGTTCGAACCTACTGGTAACAACTCTTAACAGCCCGCTTGGATGTATTCCTTTAATCTGACCTCCTACGGATCCAAAACACCGAGCATTACTCAAAAATAGGTGGCACCAGCGACCTGTATGCGGTCTCCTTTACAGGTAAACCACACTTTCCTAAAATTCTCACAATTAACCTAAGTCGACCATCCGCCTTCTTGTACCACAGTTCTCAGATGCTCGTTCCATTTCATACTGCTTTGCAACGTTACGCCCAGATATTTAAACAACGTGTCAGTGTCAAGCAGGACACTAGTAATACTGTATACGAACATTACGGGTTTGTTTTTACTGATCATCCACATTAACTTACATTTTTCTGCATCGAGAGCTAGCTGCCATTCATAACGCCAACTAGAAATTTTGTCTAACTCATTTTCTGTCCTGTTACGGTCACTCAACTTCGACACCTTACCATGCGCCACAGACACGTCAGCAAACAATCATACTTAACTGCCCACCCTGTCGGCCAAATCATTTACGTATATAGAGAACAACAGCAGTCCTGTAACACTACGCTGGGGCACTCCTAATGATACCCTTGTCTCTGATAAACACCCGCTCTCGAGAACAGCGCACTGTATTCTATAATTCATGTCTTCGAGACACTCACATATCTGTGAAAATATTTCATGTACTCGTACCAACAGCCTGCTGTGGGGCACAGTGTCAAATGCTTTCGGGAAATTAAGAAATATGAATTCTGTCTTTTGCAATTCATCCATAGTAAGTCATGTGAGAAAAGGGCAAGCTGAGTTTCGCATGAGCGATGCTTTCTAAAACCATGCTGATTCGTGGAAATAAGCTTCTCGGTCTCAAGGAAATATGTTATATTCCAACTGAGAATATATTCAAGGATTCTGCAGCAAACCGAAGTTAGAGATGTAGGTCTGTAATTTTGAGGGTCCGTTCTTTTACCATTCTTATATACAGTAGTCACCTGCGCATTCTTCCAGTCGCTTGCGACTTCGCACTGGGCGAGAGATTCGCGATAAATGCGAGCTAGGTAAGATACCCGTATGCTTTGCAAAACTGAAATGGGATTCCATCCGGACTTGGTGACTTTCGTGCTTTCAAATATTTCAGTTGTTTCTGTGCGCCAGGGACGCTTATTACTATGTCGTCCATATGGGAGTCTGTTCGATTGTCAAATGACAATATGTTTGTACGATTCTCCTGCGTAAACGGTTTCTTGAACGTGAAATTTAAAACTTCGTCTTTCGTTTTGCTATCTTCAACTGCCACACTACACTGATCAACAAGGGACTGGATTGAAGCTTTCGACCCACTTAGTGATTTTTCATAGGACCTGAAATTTCTCGGATTCTCTACCAGATCTTTTTCTAAGACATGAGTGTAGTAACTGTATGCTTTACGCACAGATCTTTCCACAAAAGCACAAATCTCTACTAACCCTTGCTTGTCGTCATTTGTGTGTTCTCTTTTTTAACCGAGAGTGCAACAGATTCTGCTACCTCACCATTTTCTGAATTTCGTTATTAAACCATGGTGGGTCTTTTCCATCCTTAATCCACTAACTAGGCACAGATCTCTCCAGATCTCGATTTACAATCCGATTGAGAATGTAATTTTCGCTCTGCAGCGGAGTGTAAGCTGATTTTGAAACTTCATGGCAGATTAAAACTGTGTGCCGGACCGAGACTCGAACACGGGACCTTTGTCTTTCGCAGGCAAGTGCTCTAAGAAATGGCTCTGAGCACTATGGGACTTAACATCTGAGGTCATCAGTTCCCTAGAACTTAGAACTAGGTTTAAACCTAACTAAGCTAAGGACATCACACACATCCATGCCCGAGGCAGGATTCGAACCTGCGACCGTAGCGGTCGCTCGGTTCCAGACTGAAGCGCCTACAACCGCTCGGCCACACCGGCCGGCCGGCAAGTGCTCTACCAACTGAGCTACCCAAACACGACTCACGACCCGACCTCACAATTTTACTTCCGCCAGTAAGTCGTCTCCTACCTTCTAAACTTCACAGATGGAGAACTTCTGTGAAGTTTGGAAAGTAGGAGACGACGTACTGGTGGAAGTAAAATTGTGGGGACGGGTCGTGAATCATGCTTGGGTAGCTCAGTTGGTAGAGCACTTTCCCGCGAAAGACTGAAGCGCCTAGGTCCCGAGTTCGAGTCTCGGTCCGGAACACAGTTTTAATCTGCCAGGAAGTTTCAATCTGATTGACCTTTGCCCATAATTCCTCTACGTCCACCTTAGTGGAACTAAGTGATGTCAATTCCCTGTCTAAGTGAGATGCTAACAACTGTATATCTGCCCTTTCTTGCAGAAACATTCTCCTAGCCTTCTTGACTGATTTATTACCTTTCGCAACAATAGTTGCTATAATGACTTCATGATCACTAATCCTCGTTTCTATACTGACGTTGTCGATAAGGTCAAGCATATTTGTAGCTACAAGGTTTGAGATATATTCACCGTGTGTGGGCAGCCAGTCTAGCTGCTCAAGACAGGTATATGTTAACCAAGTTAACCGTCAAGAATGTTTCCAGCCCCGAACGCTCTCCCTCTGAGGAGCTTCTTAACGCGTCTAGCATTGGCGCTCCCTGTTTGCACCCTGCTGAAACAGTGACCACGTGTATACTCACAGGGTGAATGGGCGAACCCAGACGGCCAGTCTCCACATTGGCCCTGTACCTCGAGCGAGGTGAACGTGTTACCACCCGCCACTCACCCTACTGTGAAGGCGGATCGATCATGTCGGTTACGCTTGGAGGTGCCTCGGCAGCAGAGCCCGTGTGCGAAATAAGCGATACTTGAGGTGTCCCAGTACCATGCGACGCACGAGATTCTCCGCCACCGCTACACTCTGAGGCAGCAGCCTGGAGATGATTGACCGTAGCCAAAAACTCAGTGAGCTGTTCGCAAACTGCGAGCAGTAGTTACTCCTGCGTCCGCACAAAGCATGCACACATCCTACCCACCCTAGCAAGACTGAAGAAGTATAGAATCAGACAGAATCCTAGGTATGCATTTTACTACCCTCCTGACGTGTCACCGACGAACGCTGATGCGTTAATGAGTTATGTAGCCGGCTGTTTAGAAGAAATTAAAACTGCTTACAAACTGAATGAATTTACACTTACAAACATGGGAGATTAAACCTCTTAAACGAAAAACACGCACGAAAATTAAGAAATATACTACGAGCAAACTACAGGAAAAGATAAACACTTAATAATTGTATTCTTTCTGTACTTTCTGAGCTTTATTTTTCATCTCTTATTATACAAGGCTTGCCCGGAAAGTAAGTTACGATTAGTCGCGAAATGGAAACTACATTGAAAATCAGAAATGTTTTATTTGCGACAGTTGGCTCCACCTTCCAGCTACTTCCCCACATGGCTCCAGCTAGGACATCTGTCGCACCGTTGTACCAACTTTCCAATACCCTCGTCACAGAAGGCAGCCGCCTGTGCTTCCCGCCAGTTCTCTACGCTCATCTACAGCTCGTTGTCTGTGCGAAAATGTTGTCTTCATAGCCAGTAGTTAATGTAAGCAGAGATGAAACACAGCGAGAGCCAATTACCGGCTGTAGTGCGGGTGAACAGTTCCCATCCAAAACGCTGCAGGAGCATTTTCATTGCCCCTGCAGATTTCGACCGAGAATTATCACGAAGTAGGAACCGTATGACAGTTCTGTAATGTGGGCTGCATAACATCAGGCGAAATATCTCACCACGACGTCATACTTGGCGGGAGACACTATTTCCTGCGAAACTTTATGTGCTCACCAGGCTCTCAGAACGGAAAAGAGTAAAGTGATGCAACTGACAGGGATACTAGAGACACTGTTGAACACATATGTGCAAAGCTTTATTATATTTTCACAGTGGATTCTATTTCTTGACCAATCGGAACTTACTTGCCGAATATCCCTCGTATAAAATACACTACTTCTTACGTCGGCGAGAAGTCAAAAATTGTGTCACTGCTCTTATTTTCTTTGAGTCAGGACGGATTCAATTTCTTGTGTACGAAGAGGCCCTTATTAGGTTTCTGGTGGAGACCTGCAGTCTGAACACATTTCCTGAAATGGATCTGCTCCCCCTGCACACGTAATTTGGTGTTTTGGCTACTCGTGACAATTAGTGATGCAAAGATCCTTTGAACACCTACAACTTTTATGACGGTCGCTAGCATGCAAATTTTTTTTATAAGCCCGAGTAGCTTTTTTCAATCAACAAAAGCTTCTCTGTTTAACGGAACATCTCGATTGATGACTAGAAATCTTCTAGTTGATAACAGCGGAATAACAGCATCTTCAGCGGTAAACAGCTGCCCAGCGCAGTCTTTGTTATGTGTGCTTCTTGGAATTGGTTCTTCAATATGAAGCGCTGATCTTTCACAGTCTGCTTGTGACGTTTGTAAGACGTTCTATCCGAGAACAACTTTACGACTACATTGTGCTGAAATAACAAATTGCCGGCCGGTGTGGCCGAGCGGTTCTAGGCGCCTCAGTATGGAACCGCGCGACCGCTACGGTCGCAGGTTCGAATCCTGCCTCGGGCAGGTTAATTAGCTTTAAGTAGTTCTAAGTTCTACGGGACTGATGACCTCAGATGTTATGTCTTACAGTGCTCAGAGCCATTTGAACCAATAACAAATTCGAAGTACTGCATTCTGCCATTGCAATACATGTTCCTGTCGGATGGACGTCTTTCCTATTTGTGGCTTTCAGCACAATGGCTTTAGTATCACATAACTTAGTGTCTTTTGGTTGACAACGATAAGCGTCCGACATTACAGAAAAAGAGGCTCGTGAGTCACCTAGCGCCCGGACAATTAGGGCGTCAACCATGAAGGGTCATGGATGACGGCCATGGACGGTGGTTCGCTTAATTTTCCTGAATTTGACGGTTAGGCGAATGGCTGGTACCTATGTGCCGCGACAGTGAACGACTACGACATGTTGGCGGAACGACCCCGTTAAGAGTACAGCGATTACCTTCAGCCCCACGTCGCAATTTAATGACGTGAATAGGCCTGCTGCATCTGTCGGTGTAGTAGTCGTTGATAACTAGCCTTATTTCACTGCAGCAATGTACAAAGTCAGCAGGGCGCCCACAGTGCAAACAAAAAGGTGTGTTCTCTATTCTCCGAACTCTGTTCTTTCTGCGGTTGTTACCTTTGGCGGAGCAGCTGATTGTACCTGCGTTGGTCAAATGCTGTTTGTCATTTGACGACTGCGGTGTAAGTCCAAGTTGGCCCATTCCATTCATCCTGGCATGCTAGACTGGTGGCGCAGTTTGGTGCTCAAGATCAGTAAACCTCTTCTTCAATATTGTCTATTACTTACTGACGTATAGGGTCGACATTCATGACTGCTATTTCTTGCTTCTCAAGCCGAACTTCTGGTTGCCATAAAAGGCTACATCTCTTCTCTCATTACCTGGAGTATGAGGAAGGCGAGGAAGTGGTAGTCTTCCACAATTACCATACGGTCCATATTTCGTCCGACATTTTCTATTTCATTTTCTCGATGCGTCAGTACTACTTGATTAGTTCCTCTATTTTTGTGCATCTTTTACCAGAAGACCTTGGTACACTTCTAATTCGACCACACTCTATTGGAGATCCTAAAGTAATGTCGTCACTAAAGTACAATACTTAGAACTGAAGTATGTTTATGACATACACCAATCTACAACCAGAATAGAACCGAACTCATGAACGGAGAGTGCAGCTATTTATACAAATATCGAAAAATTTCAGAATATAAAAACATTACAAATTTGAGAAATTACGAGAACCTTCCAGAAATGATAAATACTAGATACCGAAGACCGGGTTCAAACTGGCAACCTGTTGCAGGCCAGCCAGCTACGCTAATCGTTACGCCACACCGCATGCACCGTTTTTGAAAGGTTAAATTAATGAAAGGTCACTCCAGTTGCCGATGTATATCCCTTTTTAAGTCCTCGACCAGTTTCGGCCTTCACATGCCGGCTACTTTCAAGCGGATCTGAAACTGCAATGCATAATGTGACGGATGTGTAAATATTGTATGTAATAAAAGATGAAAAATGAAGCTCACAAAGTACAGAAACAAAATATAGTTTACATTCTGCTGCGGCAAAGCAGCTTCAAATGATAAAAATCAGAAATCTGGTGGAATTATACGCCCAAAGATATTACGAGAAAAATGGATGTACAGCGGTGATAAAAACTGGACAGCTTCATACATTAAAACTAATGGGACGCTTTGGCTCTAAAAGGAGTTGTATTCTGACGTGTTCGAAATTTCAAATTGCATGCTGTGATAGTAAAAACCTAAAAGCAATTTCAGATTTACTTCGTAGCTCACAACAAGATGTCGTGTAAGTTGCAAATACCCTTAGTAAAATGCACGATACTTTTACAGTTGATCCCCATTAGACAGCATAATTAATTTTTTAGATCTTTCCAATGCCATTAAATCAGCATAGACACGTTTTCTGGGAATTTATCATAAACCTACATCTTCCGACGTCATTATTCCTAGCTTATCATGTCATGCTGGTCAATAGGAAAATCGTTCTTTCATTCTACAGTAAACATATAGTACTACTTAAAATGTCACTAAATGCTGATTTAATAGGAAAGACACTTAACTAGTTTCAAAATACAACCAAGAAAACGGCTATCTTAGCATGACAGAATTTATAGTTTAACCAAGTCTAAAAGAAATCAATTTCTACAAAACGAGGAAGTAGATAAAAAGCAAATTCTATCGATTCCTTTCTATGTCCCGGCTTATTATCGACTCAGAAATCTTTTTTAAAAATGTAATGTACACGTCGCGTATGAATCTCAACCTTCACTGCAACGTCTTCTAATAAACTAACAGTTCAAGAATCATGCCAAAACGATGCCCTATACAAAATTTACTTTGAATATAATGCGAGCTACATCGTTCAAGCGATATAAGGAACACTCAGAATTAAAAAGGAAAAACTTAAGAAGCAAACGCACTTTCGCAGCTCACCTCATACAAGACAGTCACATGGTTAACAGTCTCGAAAAGAACCTCGTAATTCTTCTTACAATAAAGAAAGGACACTTTATGGACATCTATTATGGGCGCAGAACCCTGAGAGTGTGATGTATAAAGATTTTCATAAATAACTGCAACCAGTTGTCTTTTGTGATGGTTTCGCTTTTATTACACCTTTGTCGGTTTCGAGGAGCCCAGCTAGTCATCATCAGATTTTAGATACTGTCAATGGTTGTTTGTAACATCGTGGGAGTAGTTCAGCTGTGGAAAGTTAGGAAAAGCGAAACAAGTAAAAACTGAAGGCACCGTCGTCGCTCCGGCAGTGAGCAGTGATGTCGCTGCCAAAGCAGGCTGTTCAAATGAAGATGATGACGAAGAAGCCGTCCCCACCACCGGACGGTCACACCGGAGGCCGCCGCCCATAGTCTTCGAGGTGGCAGAAGACTACAAGGGTTTCCTGCAGCTCG
Source organism: Schistocerca piceifrons (assembly GCF_021461385.2). Lineage (NCBI taxonomy): Eukaryota > Metazoa > Arthropoda > Insecta > Orthoptera > Acrididae > Schistocerca > Schistocerca piceifrons. The sequence goes on from NC_060140.1 coordinate 325,324,275, forward strand.
TGAGGCAGTGGACGACTGCCGACTTCACCTTGCGAGCTGCGACAGGGAACCTGGTGCGGCTACGAGTCGCAAATACAGAAGACTACATCCGGGTGACGAGCGAGGCGTCAAACCAGGGCCTCCACTGGTACACACACGCCGCCGTCCCCGAGCGACTACTGAAGATAGTCTTCAAAGGACTACCCATGGCAGCTCAACCAGAGCTGCTACAAGAAGAACTGACGGAGCTCGACTTCCGCTTGCGCAACGTGACGCGCGTGAAGTCGCACGTCAGTCACAAGGAGTCTCCGTCACTTCTGGTGATCGCCACCGATACACCGGAAAACAGGCGGCTCTACCAGGTGACGAGGGTGGCCAATACAAAGGTCACCGCCGAAAACCTGAAGCAGAAGAGGGGCCTGGTACAATGCTTCCGCTGCCAGGGGATGGGGCACGTGGCTCGCCACTGCTCCTTCCCCGAGAAGTGCGTGAAGTGTGCCGGGGACCATGCCAGCAGACTGTGTCCGCTACCGCGGTCGCACGCGCCCAAGTGTGCGAACTGCAGTGGCCCACACGTGGCGAGCTACCGCGGCTGCGAAGTCTTCAAAGCCGCAATAGCTCGCCAAAACGGGCAGCAGGCCACAACGACTGCCGACTGCTCCCTCCGCCGTCCGCGCCCAGGCGCAAAACCGGCGGGGCGGCCGGCACACGCAAGACAGACGCCGGCAGCCAATGCTGCCAACTCCGTCCCCACTGAAGGGGGCAACAGAAGCCGGAGCATCCGCGTTGGAAAACGTGCGCGCGAGCGCACACCCGAAGGCCAGCGCGCCTACCAAATCCAAGGGAAGGCGCGCAAAGAAGACCACGCATCGACGGGAGGCGAAAGGCGTGGTAATGCGCCAGCCGCCTCACGTCACCCAGCAGCATCCAGCCAAGGCGCCACAACAGCAGCGCTTGAAGGAGGGCTGGCTGCAGCAATTTCAGCACTCTCTGCGGCAATCGACAAGGTGACGCACCTTGCCGACACGCTGCAAAGAGTGGCTGAAACAGTGATGACCGCCTCACCGGCGGCTGTTCAACAGCCGCCGAAATAAGGCGCTCCCAACGCCGTCCGCGCCAGGAGCAGCGAAGTCGGCCTGTCATGGGCCCACCCAGTGTCTCCAGTGCAGATACAAAGAAGTTTAACCAACCTGAGAATAGCCACAAGAAGACACAAATGAAAGAGAAGAATTAACCATTCCAAATGTAAGAAGACTTGGAGGCAAAGTAGGGCAAGCCTACTAGGACTCCGCCAACCAGGGGTCGGGGGGCCCCTGCAGAAGCCCGGTTCGTTCGATCGTTCGTAAAAACTGAAAGTGGCAAGGTATCAGGAATTATTTAAACCATAAGATCGTGTAAAAGGCTTCAGTTTTTGGAAAGGTTAAATTAATGAAAGGCCACTCCAGCTGCCGATGTATATCCCTTTTTAAGTCCTCGACCAGTTTCAGCCTTCATATGCCGACCACTTTCAAGAGGATCTAAAGCTGTAATTGTTAATGCGTAACGTGATGGATGTACTTAATTCTGGTGCACATATCGCTCTGGAAAACATAATTTGTATTTCCTAATTATGTTATATGCAAACAGCCTTGCCGCAGTGGTAACACCGGTTCCCGTCAGATAACCGAAGTTAAGCGCTGTCGAGCTGGACTAGCACTTGGATGGGTGACCATCCGGTCTGCCGAGCGCTGTCGTCAAGCGGTGTGCACTCAGCCCTTGTGAGGTAAACTGAGGAACTACTTCCTAGAAAAATAGCGGCTTCGATCTCGTAAACTTACCTACGGTCGGGAGATCGGTGTGCTGACCGCAAGCCCCTCCATACCCGCATCCAGTGACGCCTGCGGACTAAGGATGACACGGCGGCCGGTCGGTAACGTTGTGCCTTCGTGACGGAGTTTTAATTATGTTGTGTTCACAGATGCACACAAACTTTCCCACAAGCAACAACGCCAACGTGCTTTACAACACATAAAAGACACAAAGAGCGTCATTTAACGAAAATGTTACGTGAGTATTTGGGAGGGTGGTTTAGGGGAAACTTCGTTTAACATGTGTGTGTGTGTGTGTGTGTGTGTGTGTGTGCGCGCGATTGTGTTTGTCCTGGGTATTTACCTCAGAGTAACTGTCTGCAGTTGAACAGACAGAGATAAAAGAGGTAGATTAGATCCAATGAAGTGCGGCGCGTTTCGTCAAGGAATCGTTTAGTCGACAGGAGAGTGTTACCGAGGTGCTCAACAAACTCTGTTGACAGACGTTACATGAGAAGCGTTGTGCATCATGAAATTTGAGAGAGCAGTGTCCGGGAAGAGTCGCACAATGTATTACATCCTCCCACATACACCATGCTTAGCGAAATGACGAGAAAACTCGAGAAAGTATAGCCAATAGAAAGGCATACCGACAATCAGTCGTCCCACACGCCATTCACGAGTGGTACAGGGTAGAGGGCATCAGTCAATGGTATCAGAACCACCCTCCACCACACATCATTGTCTGGCTTACAGAGAATAATGTAGATGCAGATGAAAAAATATTTTGTGCTATACAGACAGCAAAACGGGATTTATTTAGATTTTTTAACTTAAATTATCGTGTTGAGTGGTATAAGGCGGCAATTTCTTACTGGTGCGACGGAAGTGCAGCGGGAGGAGCGATCTATATACATCCTGAATGGTAGCCAATGCCGCTTTGTGTCATTCTTTGCAAGGGACCTGCAACAACCTAGTATTGAGAAAATCAGTAGTGGCTCGCTCAAGCGACTAACGAGGGAACAGTCCAAAGTGCCAGCGAACGATCTTGATGAAACTTGGCGGGTGTGTAGAAGAGAGAAAAATAATTCAATACGTACTTCTTGATTGTGTCCAATTTGACTTTTAATGAGTAAAACGCGCACGGGAAGACAATTTGGAATATTAGTTTTGAAGGGAACATCTTCGAAAAGACAGCACATAAAAAAATGTTACTTCTTTGAAAGCTGATACGTAATTAGCGTTCTTGAAAACTGATAATGAATTATACACTCCTGGAAATTGAAATAAGAACACCGTGAATTCATTGTCCCAGGAAGGGGAAACTTTATTGACACATTCCTGGGGTCAGATACATCACATGACCACACTGACAGAACCACAGGCACATAGACACAGGCAACAGAGCATGCACAATGTCGGCACTAGTACAGTGTATATCCACCTTTCGCAGCAATGCAGGCTGCTATTCTCCCATGGAGACGATCGTAGAGATGCTGGATGTAGTCCTGTGGAACGGCTTGCCATGCCATTTCCACCTGGCGCCTCAGTTGGACCAGCGTTCGTGCTGGACGTGCAGACCGCGTGAGACGACGCTTCATCCAGTCCCAAACATGCTCAATGGGGGACAGATCCGGAGATCTTGCTGGCCAGGGTAGTTGACTTACACCTTCTAGAGCACGTTGGGTGGCACGGGATACATGCGGACGTGCATTGTCCTGTTGGAACAGCAAGTTCCCTTGCCGGTCTAGGAATGGTAGAACGATGGGTTCGATGACGGTTTGGATGTACCGTGCACTATTCAGTGTCCCCTCGACGATCACCAGTGGTGTACGGCCAGTGTAGGAGATCGCTCCCCACACCATGATGCCGGGTGTTGGCCCTGTGTGCCTCGGTCGTATGCAGTCCTGATTGTGGCGCTCACCTGCACGGCGCCAAACACGCATACGACCATCATTGGCACCAAGGCAGAAGCGACTCTCATCGCTGAAGACGACACGTCTCCATTCGTTCCTCCATTCACGCCTGTCGCGACACCACTGGAGGCGGGCTGCACGATGTTGCGGCGTGAGCGGAAGACGGCCTAACGGTGTGCGGGACCGTAGCCCAGCTTCATGGAGACGGTTGCGAATGGTCCTCGCCGATACCCCAGGAGCAACAGTGTCCCTAATTTGCTGGGAAGTGGCGGTGCGGTCCCCTACGGCACTGCGTAGGATCCTACGATCTTGGCGTGCATCCGTGCGTCGCTGCGGTCCGGTCCCAGGTCGACGGGCACGTGCACCTTCCGCCGACCACTGGCGACAACATCGATGTACTGTGGAGACCTCACGCCCCACGTGTTGAGCAATTCGGCGGTACGTCCACCCGGCCTCCCGCATGCCCACTATACGCCGTCGCTCAAAGTCCGTCAACTGCACATACGGTTCACGTCCACGCTGTCGCGGCATGCTACCAGTGTTAAAGACTGCGATGGAGCTCCGTATGCCACGGCAAACTGGCTGACACTGACGGTGGCGGTGCACAAATGCTGCGCAGCTAGCGCCATTCGACGGCCAACACCGCGGTTCCTGGTGTGTCCGCTGTGCCGTGCGTGTGATCATTACTTGTACAGCCCTCTCACAGTGTCCGGAGCAAGTATGGTGGGTCTGACACACCGGTGTCAATGTGTTCTTTTTTCCATTTCCAGGAGTGTATATAGGTCCACCTTTTAGCTAGTACACAAATTATTGGTTTGTTTTGTCACACAAACACGCTTCACCACAGTTGTGGCATCCTTAATGAGTTATTTTATTATTTTACCGAAATAGATACATACAGGTTATTATTAGGTTAAGCAATATGATACATAAGATTTTGTTGTCATTAAAATTGTATGTGCACTTTACTTTCATTTTACGTTGTGTTTGTTCTATTCCCACCAATCAAAATCAGTCACATCTCTGTATTAGGACATCATGTCATCTGCAAAGGTGAGAGATGTTATAAAATCATCTGCACAGAATTTTTTGTTTTTATTTCATCTTTGAAAACGAATATTCTGATAAAATTAGTGGCATATGCCTGATTTTGTCTTTATCATTATGATATTTTCCTAGTCAGCTGTGATAAGCTTGTTTTATGCATCAAACACAGGCCCAATTCAATTGCACAGAAACTCGTTTCATATATAAGTACCATTTTTCGAAAAGATGCTGTACATAATACGCTGTCAGAGTATTTTCAACATTTTCAGCGTACATAATTACAGTAGCTGAACATTCATTTTTAGTCTAGGACTCGACTGCACAACTACAGTTGTGAGATGTGTAGTGCTTTCATGTTGGAAGAACTTTGTGAGAAAATTTTCAGATCTAGTTCTGTTGAACGATTTTGATGTCAGCCTTCGCTTGTGTGACAATATAATTAATGCAGTCACTAGTACATAGTAAATTATTTTCAAAATGGCTTACCAATATACTGAAATGTGTCTGATACAAACCAGGATATTTAGTAGATCACCCACAACAGTGTGAAATCCTACTTAGTTTTCTTTTATATTTTGTTGTCTGCCTTGTATACTACATAAGGAAATTTCGAACAATTAATGTGTATATTGCAAGAAAATGATACGTTGTATTCATTTGTTTACAAATTACCGTTATTGTAATAAATCTGAATCATAATAAAGAGTTTGTAAGGTGGCTGTAATTTCACACCTTACAAGGACTCATCTACATACTTAACGCAAGAAGTAGCCAAGACGGACAGTCGGAGCACCTGAGCATTGAAGCACAATACAGTGGTGGCCGACCAATTTTGTAGCGGGGCCGGAAGGATAGCCGGATAATACTTCGGAAACTCTGAAAATCTTGAAAGCAGCAGAGAGGAACAGGGAAGCGTTACCTCGGAAATCACGCAGGCTGGATTATTTCAGAGGATTTTTACTCTGAGAATTCCTAATTAACGAGGATAGGTATTTCGTCGCAAACGTTCCAAGCTGGACGACAAAAGACTACAATATGGTTGGTCGGCGTTCTGAAGAATCTGTAGAGAGGGAGAATATTCCGTGGTTTGGAGAATATGATTTGTCTTCTGCAGTTACGAGGGAGGGGAGCCGAGCTTTGCTGGGAAGCCAGCAGTGGAGAGAAAGACGTCTTCTGTTTTGAGCTCCCATGTTTGATGGTCGCTCAGTATCAGCTTTGTTGGTACAGACGGACTTGCTCACCGGAGATTTTATAGTTAGAACAGTTAGGCACTGTACTGTTATGAACTTATACGATTTTGGACTACCTCTGGGTAGGGAGTCGTCGTCGATTATGCAGTGTTTACTGTTTGAGAGCACTTCTGTCTACAAGCATGTAGAGACATTATCTGAATTCCGTCCTTGTGGCTGGGAGTTCGCGTTTCTTGTCTGTAGAACACAGAGAGGAGAAGACAACATTAGATAATATTAGAGAGAGGACCGCCTTCTGCTGTCCTAGCGTTTGAAAGAGTTTATTTTGTGGCTGGAGTTCTTCCATCATGGCAGACGTGTAGGAGAACCATCACTCCGACGCACCGGACACACTGCATGTGGTGATATTTCTAATTGCTTCAGCTTACTAGGGCTATGAGACTAAATAGCTGTGATCACGTAAGTTTTATTTGCACTGAGGTTGCACACCACTGTAGATCATCTTTGAAAGTAGTGTCTTCCAGTGTTTGGTACGTAGATGATGTCAGTCATCTTGCGTTGTTTATATTAGATCGCGTAGCCATAAAAAGAGGCAGATTTGGGGAACTGATCAGTAATATTAGTTAGGAAATATAAACATTTGTAACATAAAGGGATTTTTAATCTACAATAAGTGTATAAGCAGAAACAACAATTATCATTTAGTAGTTAGGCCTGCTAGTCCCTTAAGTATTAATTTATGTTTAGATTGTAATTTATATGTTAAAGAGCAAGAAGGAGGAGATAATATCACATTAAGAGATCCTAAGATCAGCTTCAGGGGGTAGTCAGACGTGGCCAAATCTTGATTTTTCGCATCCATTATTTTCCGTTGTGCACATTCATTTTGTACTCGCCTGGAGTAGCATCTTGGAAGTTAATTATTATTTTTAATTAACAAAGTACACTTATGTGAAACGGTAAACTAAGAAACACAGAAAGGAAGGATTAGTGTAAAACATAAACTATTAACTTAAAACATACAATAAATATAAGTAAAATAAGAAACAAGGCCAACAATGAATGTTTGGATTTCGAAATTAGGTATGTCGAAAATACTATCAGCTCACTTTGTACAGATTCTTCTTCAAAACTTTATTTCGAAAACCAGTCGTATTACACGTGGATGAACGTAATTTTACAGCTATTTTTAATTTATGTTGAAACAAAAGGTTTTCGTTTTACAAAATTAATTTATGATGGTGGGGTACTCTGCAGAATTTTAAATTACAGGAGAATTCGATTATATACTTATAAAGAAAGTTATTTACTTGTCATATTTTATATGAGAAACATTTTTTATATATAAAGATATTCCCTCCAATCTTAGAATGCAAAATCACTTTTCGGGGTGTGTTTCACCCCTTAAAAGTGAGATCGGGCACAAACACAAAGATACATTCTGCATTATTTTGGGCCCCTCTACACATCCACTAAGTTTCATGAAGATCGTTTGTTGACACTTAGGAATGTTCCCTTGTTAGCAGCTTCTGTGGGCTACTTCTACTCTTCTCAACATTGGATTGTTGTAGATTCCGTGCAAAGAACGATATAAAGCGCCGTGACTACCATTCAGGATATATATGACTAATACCGGTTGTCTAGCTCCCATTATCAGTAGTTAAAAGTATTCGGTCCCCGGTTGTAACACTATCAACGCTCAGACTCTGAATGCAATCATTCAGCATTAGAAGTAAGCCCTCATTCAGCAACAGCCTTGTCAAAGAGGGTGGAGGAGCGGACAGAGGTTTAGGCCACTCTCTTGCCCTTGGAGTGAAAAGCTGCCCCTTAATGTAGAAGAATCAGCAATGATAACGGCATGAGGATGCAGAAGGCAATGGAAACCACTGCATTAAAGACACATAACATGTATCCGTAGTACATGTGGTCTCTAATTGAAAAAATGTCATAATGACCAATCCATTTGTGAAGAATTCCTGAATAGCCCCCATTTCGATCTCTCGGAGAGCACTGCCAAATGGGAGGTGACCGCGAGAAAAAGATTGAATGACGAACGAAAGGATAACGTTCTACGAGTCGGAGCGTGCAGTGTCAGAAGCTTGAACGTGGTAGGGAAGCTATGAAAACTAAAAAATGAAATGCAATGGATCAGTCTAGATATAGTAGGGGTCATTGAGATGAAATGAAAAGAGGACAAGAATTTCTGGTCAGACGAGTATAGAGTTACATCAAGAGCAGCAAAAATTGGTATAACTGGAGTAGGATTCGTTATTAATAGGAAGGTAGGGCAAAAAGTGTGTGAACAGTTCAGTGACAGGTTGCTCTTATCAGAACAGACAGCAAACGAACACCGACGAAGATAGTTTAGGTATATACGCTCACGTCGCAAGCTGAAGATGAAGAGATAGAGGAAATGTATGAGTAGATTCAAGGTGTAACACAGTGTAAAGGGAGATGAAAATGTAATAATCATGGGGGACTGGAATGGAGTTGCAGGGGAAGGAACAGAAGGAAAAGTTTCAGGAGCATATGGGCTTGGGACAAGGGATGAGGGAGGAGAAAGTCTAATTGAGATCTGTTATAAATTTCAGCTAGTATTAGCGAATACGCTGTTCAGGACCCACAGGAAGAGGAGGTATACTTGAAAAGAGCCGGGTGATACGGGAAATTTCAGTTAGATCACATCCTGGTCTGACAGAGAATCAGAAATCAGACACTGGATTGTAAGGCATACTCAGATCACAATGTAGTAGCGACGAAGAGTAGGCTGAAGCTTAAGACATTGGTCCGGAGAAACAATACGCAAAGAAGTGGGATACGGAAATACTAGAATGACGAGATACGCCTGAAGATCTCTAAGGCTATAGATACAGCAATAAGGGTCAGTAGGCAGAACAGTTGAAGAGGAATGGATATCTCTGAATAGGACAATCACAGGAGTTGGAAAGAAAATCATAGGACAACGAAGGTAACAGCAAAGAAATCATGAGTATCAGAAGAAATACTTCAGTTGATCGATGAAAGAAGGTAGTACAAATGTCTCGGGAAACTCAGGACTACAGAAATACAAGTCGCTGAGGAATAAAATAAATAGGAAGTGCAGGGAAGCTGAGAGAAAATGGCTACATGAAAAATGCGAAAAAATCGAAAAAGAAATGAGTGTCGGAAGGACTGGCTCCGTGTACACTAAAGTCAAAAAACCTTTGGTGAAATTGGAAGCAAGGATGGAAACATCAAGAGTGCAACGGGTTACATGCAGACGAGAGAGAAGATAGGTGAATTTATAAGAGCTGTGGAAGGCTTAATATCAAACAAGGCAGAGAGGGGGGTAAATTTCCTTTACAGTTTCTAAAATCACTGGGGGGAGTGGCATAAAAACGACTATTCACTTCGGTGTGTAGAATGTATGAGTATTGCGATGTACCATCTGACTTTCGACGAAACATCATCCACACAATTTAGAATATTGCAAGACCCGACAAGTGCGAGAATTATCGCACATTCAGATAACATCTTAGGCATCCACGTTGGTGAAAATAATAATATACCGAAGAACGGAAAACCGAACCGAGGATATGTTAGGTGGTTTTAGGGAAGGTAAAGGCCCCAGAGGGACAATTCTAACGTTGCGGTTGATAATGGAAGCAAGGCCAAATGAAAATGAAGACACGTTCATAGCATTTATCGACCTGGAGAAAGCGTTCGACAATGTAAAATAATTGAAACATATACGAAATTCTGAGGAAAGTAGGGGTAAGCTACAGAGAAAGATGGTAATCTACAATATGTACAACAGCCAAGAGGGATTAATAAGAGTGGGCGACCAAGAACGAAGTGCTCGGATTAAAAAGGATGTAAGACAGGGATGTAGCCTTTCGCCCCAGCTGTTCAATCTACACATCGAAAAATCAGTGACGGAAAGAAAGGTTTAAGACTGCAGTTAAAATTCAAGCTGAAAGGATATCAACGTTAGTATTCGCTGATGAAATCGCTACCCTAAGTGAAAGTGAAAAAGGTTTACAGGATCTGCTGACTGGAATGAACAGTGTAATGGTCACAAAACGAAGATTGAGGATAAATCGAAGAAAGACGAAAGTTATGAGAAGTAGCAGAAAGGAGGACAGTGAGAAACTAAACGTCAACATTGCTGACTACGAAGTACATGAAGTTAAGGAATTCTGCTACCTAGGCAGAAGAATAACCCATGACATACGGAGCAAGGAGGACATAAAAAGCAGACTAGGTTTGGCAAAAAGGTTATTGCTGGCCAAGAGAACTCTACCAGTATTAAATATACACCTTCAGGAAGAAATGTGTGAGAACATACGTTTGGAGAACAGCATTGTATGGCAGTTAAACATGGAATAAGGGAATACCGGAACACAAGAGAATCGAAGCATTTGAGATGTGGTGCTACAAAAGAATGTTGAAAATTAGGTGGTCTCGGGCTAAGGAATGAGGAGGCTCTCCGCAGAATCGGTAAGGAGACGAATATATAGAAAACACTGACAAGAAGAAGGGAAAGGCTGGCATGACATCAGTTAAGAAATCAGGGAATAACTTCATAGGTTGCAGTGCCACTCTAAGATGAAGAGGTTGGTAGTATATATATATATATATATATATATATATATATATACATATATATACATATATATATATATATATATATATATATATATATATGTGTGTGTGTGTGTGTGTGTGTGTGTGTGTGCGCTCTAGAATCGCTCTGTGGAGGAATGTTGAAATCCTCGTGTGAACATTTAGATTTAGATTCAGATTTGCCCTAAAACGGTTTATTAGAATGTTGGGATGAATGTTTTGAAAAGGACACGTCTGATTCCTTTTGTCACACACGTGAGGTCCCAGCTAAAGGCCGATAAAATGTCAAACCGTAATTTGTGTTCTTTTTATCTCAAATACCGTTGTTTCGTTTGGCATGGTAAACCAGTTTAATAGAGTGACAGGTCTAATGGAAAGCTTGTATCAAACTTCCAACTGATTACGCTGTTCAGTATGCCTTACAGTAATTGCTTCAGTTATTAACCATGCATATTTCGACAATCACCATGGTTGGTGAATCAAAATGGTAGTTATTAATGCATTTTAAATCATCGTCGGAATATGAAATTGGATTAGCGGAGCATAATGTAAACACTCTGCTGAAAGAAATCGAAAAAGTGACACAGAGAGAGGAGGAGGGATCGAGGGAGTGACAAAAACTCAGTTACTCGGAAGAGGCTGCTAGGGTGGAATACGATTTCTTCCTGCTGATTCACAGCCAATTAGGGCGATAAATTGAGTGCTGGCACCCTTGAACGCCACGGACACCTCCACTTAACTATCGTCCTGTTTGTTGGTCCCCTCTCTGTCTAGTCTTCAACCCGACACTCTATCAAGCAAGTAATAAAGAAAATGAGGAAAAAAACAATACCCAATAGATCCAATATATACAACTAGCTCATCACCTGCGACTTGGAGGAAAACTACGACGAACTGACACCACAAACGTTTGGATCAAGATCCAAATGTTTGTGGTGTATAGTAATTCTCTTATCATTCGTTACCCTTAACGATAATTAGTGATCAAAGTACTTGACTTTTTAATAGAATTTGAAAGCTTGTGTGAGATTAACTGGAGTCTTTCAACGAATCATTCGAGTGTAATTTCATTTTCTGTGATTTTGAACCGCAGGATTCCTACACGTAACTTCAAAAATTTTTTTGGTAGCAAAACTAACAAATGGTAATTTAAAACTATTCCATCATTAAATTATTATACAAGGAATTATGCAAGAACGATAATTACTTGATATGGCGTATGGGTATCAAGATCCTCTAGTAAAAGGAATTATGCAAAACCTTTACTGGAAAAGCTGAGAACTGAGTGGAAATATAAATTACGAAACGCCACACTGACAGACGAATATTTAGATACTGTAGTGCCATCAAGTGAGGTGAGAATGACTTGAAAAATGTACAGTAGGTTCAATAATTCCGAGGATTTTATCTACAACAGCGGTTGTTGGCATCAGAAAATTCCTCTTACGTATCAAGGCTAAGTCAGACTGCGTTTCTAAGTGATTACTCCCAAATAATGAGTACTATTATAATGAGAGTGATTTATTTGGCCGGCCTAGCGAAATACAGCTATAACATGCGATTTCATTAGAATCATTCTTGTATTGGAAGCCTAGTCTAACATACCTGCTGCTATCTGTTTGTTAAATGTTAAGGTTTATCTGTAACAGAATTATATGTCCATTATTGAATCTGACTGAATCCTCGAATGGAATCTGACTACAAGGAAAGTTGTTTAGAGATTCTGCGACGTGAAAACAACAATGACAATCCCAAGTCGTTTTTTTCATCTGAAGAACTTTGCTGCTCCCCTGCAATACAAATCAGTTCTTTGTTGCAATGCTTAGTTTACACCTTTGGTCAATAGAAATCGAATGCTATCTTAATTCGTATCTTTGCTTAATAGATGTTCTTTGCATTATAAACATAAACGTCGAGTGTAAAGTACTTGTGTGAAGCTCACTACGATATTAAGAATACTATGAAGTGCTCTACAGTGATATCTTTACAACATGTGTGCTGTTTGCAATGCAACAGCTTATATGCTGTCCTGGAAAGAACAGATTGTCAGCCATTGGAACTTATATCTGCATTTATGCAGGCACATTAGCACATTTTTATTCGTGAAAGAATGTACAAAGTGGCCCCAAGTATTGAAACACTGTAGTGCAGTGCCGGGGCAGACGACGTGCTGCTGACCAACACATCAATGTAAGAGGAAATGTCAGTCATATGAAGATGGACATGGTAGCCCAAAATCAGTTATATCGCTGAAATAAAGCATTTTAGAAGTATCTGTGGCTGGTTTGGTTATTTAACTACAATAACTACGCTAAGTTTCAAATATTCACATTTCCCACACAAAACAGATCTAATGTAAAAGCTTATGTAATGTTACCTAGATTTTAACTATTTATACGAGGGCAGTTCAATAAGTAATGCAACACATTTTTTTTCTCTGCCAATTTTGGTTGAAAAAACCGGAAATTTCTTGTGGAATATTTTCAAACATTCCCGCTTCGTCTCGTATAGTTTCATTGACTTCCGACAGGTGGTAGCGCTGTACGGAGCTGTTAAAATGGCGTCTGTAACGGATGTGCGTTGCAAACAACGGGCAGTGATCGAGTTTCTTTTGGCGGAAAACCAGGGCATCTCAGATATTCATAGGCGCTTGCAGAATGTCTACGGTGATCTGGCAGTGGACAAAAGCACGGTGAGTCGTTGGGCAAAGCGTGTGTCATCATCGCTGCAAGGTCAAGCAAGACTGTCTGATCTCCCGCGTGCGGGCCGGCCGTGCACAGCTGTGACTCCTGCAATGGCGGAGCGCGCGAACACACTCGTTCGAGATGATCGACGGATCACCATCAAACAACTCAGTGCTCAACTTGACATCTCTGTTGGTAGTGCTGTCACAATTGTTCACCAGTTGTGGTATTCAAAGGTTTGTTCCCGCTAGGTCCCTCGCTGTCTAACCGAACACCATAAAGAGCAAAGGAGAACCATCTGTGCGGAATTGCTTGCTCGTCATGTGGCTGAGGGTGACAATTTCTTGTCAAATATTGTTACAGGCGATGAAACATGGGTTCATCACTTCGAACCTGAAACAAAACGGCAATCAATGGAGTGGCGCCACACCCACTCCCCTACCAAGAAAAAGTTTAAAGCCATACCCTCAGCCGGTAAAGTCATGGTTACAGTCTTCTGGGACGCTGAAGGGGTTATTCTGTTCGATGTCCTTCCCCATGGTCAAACGATCAACTCTGAAGTGTATTGTGCTACTCTTCAGAAATTGAAGAAACGACTTCAGCGTGTTCGTGGGCTCAAAAATTTGAACGAACTTCTCCTTCTTCATGACAACGCAAGACCTCACACAAGTCTTCGCACCCGAGAGGAGCTCACAAAACTTCAGTGGACTGTTCTTCCTCATGCACCCTATAGCCCCGATCTCGCACCGTCGGATTTCCATATGTTTGGCCCAATGAAGGACGCAATCCGTGGGAGGCACTACGCGGATGATGAAGAAGTTATTGATGCAGTACGACGTTGGCTCCGACATCGACCAGTGGAATGGTACCGTGCAGGCATACAGGCCCTCATTTCAAGGTGGCGTAAGGCCGTAGCATTGAATGGAGATTACGTTGAAAAATAGTGTTGTGTAGCTATAAGATTGGGGAATAACCTGGTGTATGTCAATGCTGAATAAAACAACCCCTGTTTCAGAAAAAAAATGTGTTGCATTACTTATTGAACTGCCCTCGTAGTTCTCACTCTACTTTACAAAATGCTTATTTCCAAGAAAATCCTTACGGTTTCTCTGCAGTCTACCCAACATTTCTTTGTACCCACAGTTTCCCACGTCTAAGCCACACACTCTCTGCACTGGCTGGTGAAATGCCCTTATCGTTGGCATATTCAGTTTTGTATTCCTGCTTGGTGGCAAGGTTAGCACAAAATGACAGATTTTCCCATGCAGACACTTATCGCACTACCAAAGGCAAGGCTAACAAAATATATGTAAATGTAAATGTAAACTAATGCAGATGAGTAGGAAAAAGAATCCTGTAATGTTTGAATACTCCATTAGTAGTGTAGCGCTTGACACAGTCACGTCGATTAAATATTTTGGCGTAACGTTGTAGAGCGATATGAAGTGGGACAAGCATGTAATGGCAGTTGTGGGGAAGGCGGATAGTCGTCTTCGGTTCATTGGCAGAATTTTGGGAAGATGTGGTTCATCTGTAAAGGAGACCGCTTATAAAACACTAATACGACCTATTCTTGAGTACTGCTCGAGCGTTTGGGATCCCTATCAGGTCGGATTGAGGGCGGACATAGAAGCAATTCAGAGGCGGGCTGCTAGATTTGTTACTGGTAGGTTTGATCATCACGCGAGTGTTACGGAAATGCTTCAGGAACTCGGGTGGGAGTCTCTAGAGGGAAGGAGGCGTTCTTTTCGTGAATCGCTACTGAGGAAATTTAGAGAACCAGCATTTGAGGCTGACTGCAATACAATTTTACTGCTACCAACTTACGTTTCGCGGAAAGACCACAAAGATGAGATAAGAGAGATTAGGGCTCGTACAGAGGCATATAGGCAGTCATTTTTCCCTCGTTCTGTTTGGGAGTGTAACAGGGAGAAAGATGCTAGTTCTGGTACGAGGTACCCTTCGCGACGCATCGTATGGTGGATTGCGGAGTATGTATGTAGATGTAGATATCACATTTGGAGAGTACTCCTCGTGGTGTGGTAGGAAGGATGTCGACCCGCCAGACCTAATAGCATCATGAACTTTGCAGTAATCCGATATAATTATTGGGTGGAGGAAGACATCTTCGTGTGTGTCAGGATGCACTCGACTCCCACCTCAAGTGTCATAGATTTGTATGATGGCGAGGGAGAAAGGAGTGTCCCCAGCACACAGCGGCGTAGGAAGAGGCTGGATAGCTATTGGTATGAATAAAATAGTTCATCATTACTCTATCTACTTCGAACAATCATTTGGGACACCATGGTCTCTAGCATAGGTTGACATTGTGTCATATTACCCCTCCGCTCGAAATTTGAGATAGCCATAGCAGACAAGCTCGGATAGCAGCGTAATTGTCTTTGAGAGCTCATATTGACAAAACAGATTGCGACCTCGATGTTGGATTAAGAAAAATTTTGGGTGCAGGAGCCCAATGACATGTGTAACTGTCTGGGAGGTGGTGTGCTGAGCTTGGCAATGCTGGTACAGGCAATCATGGGCCTCAGCCTAGAGCGGGGGACAGCAGCAAGGCAGCAAAGGCGTCTTACGTCGTAACTTGTCAATGTCCTAATGACGCGACAGCAGGAAGTGCTGGCCAGGCAGATGAACCCTGCATTCTACATCTACATCTACATACATACTCCGCAATCCAGCATACGGTGCCTGGCGGAGGGTACGTCGTACCACAACTAGCATATTTTCTCCCTGTTCCACTCCCAAACAGAACGAAGGAAAAATTACTGCCTGTATGCCTCTGTACGAGACCTAATCTCTCTTATCTTATCTTTGTGGTCTTTCCGCGAAATGTAAGTTGGCGGCAGTAAAATTGAACTGCAGTCAGCCTCAAATGCTGTTTCTTTAAATTTCCTCAGTAGCGATTCGCGAAAAGAACGCCTCCTTTCCTCTAGAGACTCCCACCCGAGTTCCTGAAGCATTTCCGTAACACTCGCGTGATGATCAAACCTACCAGTAACAAATCTAGCAGCTCGCCTCTGAATTGCTTGTATGTCCTCCCTCAATCCGACCTGATAGGGATCCCAAACGCTCGAGCAATACTCAAGAATAGGTCGTATTAGTGTTTTATAAGCGGTCTCCTTTACAGATGAACCACATCTTCCCAAAATTCTACCAATGAACCGAAGACGACTATCCGCCTTCCCCACAACTGCCATTACATGCTTGTCCCACTTCATATCGCTCTACAACGTTACGCCAAAATATTTAATCGACGTGACTGTGTCAAGCGCTACACTACTAATGGAGTATTCAAACATTACAGGATTCTTTTTCCTACTCATCTGCATTAATTTACATTTATCTATATTTAGAGTTAGCTGCCATTCCTTATACCAATCACAAATCCTGTCCAAGTCATCTTGTATCCTCCTACAGTCACTCAACGACGACACCTTCCCGCACACCACAGCATCATCAGCAAACAGCCGCACATTGCTATCCACCCTATCCGAAAGATCATTTATGTAGATGGAAAACAACAGCGGACCTACCACACTTCCCTGGGGCACTCCAGATGATAGCCTCACCTCCGATGAATACTCACCATCGAGCCATTCTAGGCTGCAGTACTGCATCAGGTAATGGCAGTTCCCTAGCGGCATGGAGCTGGGCGGTCGTCCGTTCGTGCCTCGGCAATGGGGTGGCGACAGGTACGAGTGACTCGTGGAGACAGAGGTGGAGTGTTGGCAGCCATGGGCCTAAGCAATCAGGCAATGGCCATTCGTGGCCCGATGACAGAGCTGGCAGTTGCAACATTGTCACAGTGTAGACTCCAGAGCTACATCCACGGCAGAAAACTTGGCCAGGTCTCGGGAATGGTTCGCTCTACCATTTTAAATGCAGCTGTCTGGCACTGACCGAGCAGAAGAAGCCGCATTATGTGTCACGCAGGTGCGTCTCGAACTCCGTGAACGAGATTTGGCTGTTGCCATATGGTAGCGGTTCAAACCGAAGAACCTTCCAGCAGGTTGGTCGTGTCCCAGGCCATTGACTCACAGAAGTTCAGTGCGGTAACGTCTTGCTGCTGCTGAGCGGGCAGGTCGATGTCTGCGACAGTCAGTGCCCAAAATTCGGCTCTCTGTTTACGGCAGTGAACACTGGCTGTGATCTAGGCCATTACAATGGGTTGACATGGTCAAAGAGCTTTCTTAAGGCTGGATCGCAACAATCCGTCGCCAGGTCGTGCACTCTGTCCAGTGATCATGATTGTGGCTGCAAATCGCAGATCTCAGTGATCGATCGCTGATCGCCTGGAATTCTCATTTGATCTGAAGAATCACATGCAATGTGTTGCAACTATTGGTCTAGTTATTAAGCGTAGTTGTGTACTTTCGTTTCGTTTCGATTTCCCCAAGCTGAGTAAGCACGTTACAACTTCGTTATTCAGGGACCACGAACCACTCCCAGAAATGAGGCTGATGCCGGAGTTTCCATTTATAGTAATGGTTGTAAAAGGAGATATTTTAGCAGAACTATGAGAAAAAAGATAAAAATAAGACTGCACAAGATGGTAGCTAAGACTGGTCTTACGTACTTAGTCTATTTATTAGTCTTTTCCTCTTACCAGCAGTTGCCTGTTCTCAGATGCCACGAACTTCTATACTGCCACTCTTCTTCCCATAGACCTCTTCTTTCCATGGCTTTGGCTAAAGTCCCTCTCCATATTGCCCTCGGCCTCCCTCGGTCTTACGTATCGTAGTTAAAACTGGGTTCTAAGAAAAGGAGAGGAAAAGAATTGAAAAAGTTGAGATAAGGTTTCTGAGCTCACTTCTTGTACTAACGTTAAGAGACGGAGTGCAAAGTGAGAAAGTAAGTTAGCAACTAAATGTGACAACAACAATGACAGAAGGGGGAAAGTGGTATGACCAGACGAAAAGGATCCCACATGAGTGCTTTACATGGCAAACATTACATTTTAACCAAATTGGAGTCAATAGTCTTTCCCAATTCCTTTGAT
Source organism: Schistocerca piceifrons (assembly GCF_021461385.2). Classification (NCBI taxonomy): domain Eukaryota; kingdom Metazoa; phylum Arthropoda; class Insecta; order Orthoptera; family Acrididae; genus Schistocerca; species Schistocerca piceifrons. Next base: position 325,342,500 of record NC_060140.1, read on the forward strand.
TTTGGAACGGGCCATCACCCACTCCTTGAAATGGAAGAAGAAAAAGTAGAAGAAGTAATAGAAAACAGAACCTCCGATTTTGATATGAATAGCTTTTTGAAGTAGACTTGGTGGGAGTAGCTACCACGATACTCTATGCCCCATCTGATCATTTTCAGATATTTATGAAACAACTACACGCATTACTGAAGTTTTTAACTTCCAAACAGAACAGTATACTGTAATATTAAGTGAACATTTTCAGGGCGAACCTATAGAACAGCTACGTTCCAGTCACTTATCATTTCATTAATCTGACTCTCCGTAACATAATTTGTAACAAGAGTTACGATAATCAGCATTGCTGCTATTGACAACTTTTCTATAAAGACATCGATGTTGCGAAACAGATTGTCTAAAAATTTGTAGTTACACTATAAGACTAATGAACGAAAAAGGATTTGAGGACTAATAACTGAAAAACCATTGTATTAGCACAGTGTAAATACGTTAGTGAAAAATGTAAAAAAAAAGTAATGTAACTTACAATTTACAGGACAAGTGTTTCAAAACAAGTTTATTAAATTACACATCAATTTATTTTTTACTACTATTTATGGGGATATGAGGAAAAACTGCCTCTGCTGCTTAACACAACTGTTCATTTATCGTAGCATTACTTCTGGATACAGTGGTGTTCGTAGTACGTTAAAATGTTGCTTGTCATATCGTTCGTGGGAGGAGGGGATCGAGGCCAGAGGCCGATCGCAGCGGTATTGCTTGGGGCGCATCGCTACAAGTCGTTCCCGTGTGGGGAACTTTATAGACTACATTTAAAAATATATTGAATGTAATTGTCAAATGTTAACCAGAGTCCAAGATAATGAGTCCCGAAACTATCAAAATTTCTGCCATTAACAAACACACTGTAAAACGATCGTATACTAGTGAGTATAAGAAGTGGAGAAGCACATTCACAATGTAAATGAGGCTGTCGTTCGGAGTTTATTGTGGCGCTCTACATTGTAGCAGCAGTAAAAAATATAATCCGACTGTTATTGTTCCTTAGACAAAAATTTTCTAAACTTCTGTAGACTATAACATGGAAACTAATAACCATACGAGTACCAAACTTGGTAGCATTAATGTCCAGAGTATGGGGTGCATGATTATCATGCGTCACTGCGCCATCGACTATTTCCAACTATGGCTACCAGGTACCGTGATCAGTCATGGTGATTCATAGTCTCACACACTCGAACAGTAGCAGTGCACTTGTTGATGTGTGAACATGAGCTTGGACGAAAGGGGCAGAGCGTTGTTGGTGAAGCTCTATTACCAAAACAACAGTAACGCTTCAGCTGCACTTCGAAAATATCACCGGCTGAAAGGATTACGGAACGGTCCTCTTTCTCCACCTGCTGTGCAGAGGATAATGAAGAAGTTCGAATCAATTGCAGAACTGGGTGTCGCTTCGGGAAGTGGCCGACAATTGGTTACCCACAGGTGGTTGACGAAATTGCTTTTGCTATTGCAGACAACGCAGCGGGCAATTCCAGATCGTCAAGCAGTTCGCGTGCTGCGCCCCGAGAGTTGAACATCCCGTGGTCCACTGTGCGGAAGGTGCTTCGAACCATTCTCAAATGGTATCCTTACATGATTCGCATCACACAGCATCTTGCACCACAGGACGCTCTCCACTCTCTAGCAAGGATTGAAGATGACGAGGGCTGGCCCTGGTCCATTCTATAGACAAATGGTTCAAATGGCTCGAAACACTATGGTACTTAACATCTGAGGTCACCAGTCATCTAGACTTAGAACTGCCTAAACATTCGTAACACCTAAGGACATCACACATATCCATGCCTGAGACAGGATTCGAACCTGCGACCGTAGCAGCAGCGCGGTCTCGGACTGAAGCACCTAGAACCGCTCGGCCACTGCCGCCAGCCGCTATGGACAGACGAAGATTTTTCTCAGACGGATGAGGCGAACACCCAGAATTGCCGAGTGAGGGGATTTTCACCTCCAGACACTATGCATGTATGGTGCACGTGTCACCGTGTGGTGTGACTTCACGGCTACGTTCAGAATCGCCCCATTCTTTTTTGAACACGTTGGCGCTCAAGTACCAAAGACGTGCAGTGTGACTGGCCAGTCTTACTACGATATGCTTCGAACTATCAGCCGATCGTTTCCAAATGCCTTGCCGGCACGATCACCCGATCTCGCTCCCTGTGATTTCTGGTTGTGGGGGCTACCTGAAGGATAGGGTTTACAAGGGGAACATTCACACATGTGCTGATCTGAAGCGCAGAATATCAAGAGAGGTAGCCAGTATACCTGCGGACAGGCTTCGTTCTGCTGTGCAGAATGCAATCCTGTACTTTCAGACTCTACCGGACAATAACGGGCGCGATATTGAGCCCATTTTTAGCAGTAATGGTACCAGCATGTAATGGTAAGATGTACCGCAGCAGCACATTAAAAGTGATTCTCCAACAGAAAGAGGTTCCTACTCATTGGTCTGAAGATGACCACAGTAGTGGTCGAAACCGGTCACCTTGATAAATAAATCGTGATCAAGACTGTTTTAATAGTAAACATTAAAAGTGTTTCAGTTTATTTCGTTCTGCAATATTTCTCTTCCCCATGTCCTTGACATCAATGCTACCAAGCCTGGTCATCGTATGGTAATTAGTTAAGATGTTATAAGGTGTGAAATAAGGAAAGTTCAACTAAAACCACCCGGTATAAGCAGTGCTCAAATGAAAAGGTACGAAACTTCGCAAAACCAAACCGGTTAAAATTTGCATTTGTTGCTTTGGGGTAACGTAGTGAGACATCTAGGGACAGGCACGTAGTTTCGTCATATGTCCCCAAAAATTCAAATCTATGCTCTCAGCAGGTGAGATAAAGCTCACTTGCAAGCCGTCACTTGCTTTAATTATAAATACATGTCTGTGTGATGCTAAATGCTGTCATCTTTACTTAAAGAAAAGTATTATCTTCTCAATAATTTTCTACTCGTGAGCTACACCCTTAATTTTTATATATGAGGTTAGTGAATTTACTCATGGCAATATGGTTGTCTACGCTTGCGGTCACGTTCAGAATTAAAAGTAATCAGGAAGCCAGACTGAGTAGTCTGCAATTTCTCGTGGACGCGTCAGAACGTTACAGCTGCCGCAGCGCGCCGCTCCTCGCCCACAGAACGGCGTTTTCTGCTGCCGCTCGAATCGAGGTGAGAGGAGAAAATACTGCTGCACCGGCATACGCTTGTCACTTTTTTATGAATTACGCGTACTTCAGGTTTTCAGTAACTTAACATACAAGTTGTCGATCTCTGCTGTATTTCATGGTGTGATTTTCATGACAGGGGAATTAATGAGTAAAGCATAAGTGAAAATAGAGCAATCAATTATCTGATCAGCCAGTCAACTTAGTGTTTCAAATTATACTGCATAACTGTCTTACGCACTAGTTTCGACGGAGCTCATTTCCTTCTTCTCCAGAAATCTGGAACACCCGATTTTGCTTATAAGTCAGTTGCCGCTAGAAATCCTTAGACTTCGTTTTGCCATGCGTAATGTAGTTAATGAACTTGGCCAGCATTTTTCGACCACAATATTATTGCACCTGGGAGTGAGGGCGCTTCGGTCGGCTTATCGTGTGTTTTTATAGTGATATTTCAAGAGGACACGTTGATCCACCTGATTAGATGTGCACAACTGTCTTGAAATTATTCACAGTGTGCTGCGCTTTATTTAGTCTCCACTGTACATTTTCCCGCAGGACATCAGAATGCTCTTCCATGCATGTCTCACCACGAGCTATTTCACGTGGAATGGAGATTTCTACGAACAGCTGGGAGGCGTGGCCATGGGTAGTCCTCTCAATCCAGTGGTGGCCAACTTCTTCATGGAACAATTCGAAGCACAGGCACTGGACTCGGCGACTTGCAAACCTAAGGTGTGGTACAGGTACGTCGATGATACTTTCGTGGTGTGGAGCCATGGTGAAGAACAGCTCGGTGACTTCCTAAGACACTTCAACAGCCTCCATGCCAACATAACATTTACCATGGAAGTAGAAAAGGACAAGAAACTGCCATTTCTAGATGTGCTGGTCACAAGGGACGGCGAAAACCTGGGACACAGCGTGTATCGAAAACCGACACACACGGACCGATACCTGCACAAACTGTCAAACCACCACCCGAGCCAGAAAAGAGGCATGATTAGTACGCTCGTAACGAGAGCAGGACGAATATGTGAGCCGCAACACCTCAAACGAGAAATGCAACACCTGGAAACTGTCCTGACGAGCAATGGGTACTCCAAAAATTATATTAGAAGTGTAACAGAGCCAAACACTCGGCGAAGTAAGGAACCAGAAAAAGAAATGTCGGGTACGGCCTTTCTGCCATACATTCCCAGAGTGACGGACAGAATCGGCAGTATGTTGCGCAAACATGGCGTAAAGACGATTTTCAAACCGACAAGGAAGATCAAGGAGTGTCTTAGATCGGCGAAGGAGAAAAGAGACCCACTTGCAATGTCGGGAATATACCGTATACCATGCACATGCGGAAAAGTTTATGTCGGAATGACTGGACGATCCATCAACACCAGGATCAACGAGCATAAGCGACATTGTAGGTTGGGGCAGGTGGAGAAATCGGCCGTGGCAGAGCACGCACTCAATGAGACCGACCACGTAATAAAATTCACCGACACGGAAGTTCTGGCTGTAGAGAAGCACTATCACACGCGCTTGTTCAGAGAAGCTGTAGAAATACAAAAACACGCGAACAGTTTGAACAAGAAAGAGGAATGCCTTAAGGTCAACGGATCCTGGCTTCCCGTACTGCAGCGAACGACCGTCGCAGGTAGCAAGAGGAGAACCGCACCGGAGATGACCGCGGAGAAGCCCTCGGACGTTGGCGCGCCAGGTACATATAGTCTGCGCCCGCGAGCTCGGCTCCAGTTCACCACCGGCAATGGAGGGTGAAGCTTTGACAATGCCAGCCACTCGTGCTGGCGAAACGTCAGATGAACGTCGGCCGAAGAACCCGAGACAGAAGCCAATAGGCAGTTTGTCAACAAGTGGCCACGAAAGCCTTAACAATTTTGTATTCTTTGAAGCGATGAAGCGACTTTTAACGTGAATGGCAATGTGAACAGACACAGCTACGTCAACTGGGATTCTAAGAATCCCTATGTGGCGATGGAGACAGAGTTTAAAGTCTCTGGCGTTAGTGTATGGGCAAGTATTTTCAGTGGCGGCCTAATCGGGCTCGCGCTGTATAGCGTTATTGTGAGAGAATTTCTAAGTGAAATACTTGATAAGTGGTTGACAGGCGGCGTACTATTGAATGGCCTCCAAGTGGAGTTTTCAGTCTGACTAAACTAAAAAATGAGGTTTATTCCACCAAGATTCATGATATTGAACATTTGCAGAAACGAATCCAATCAGAATTTGAAAACCTAAGGCCCCGGAAGAATTGCGGCAAAAATTTGTAAATCAGTGTGTGCCCAGAAAAGCATCGAAAAAACGTCGAGCCTCTTTTGTGAGTTCACTGAACTCTACATGTATTTCTGTTTTAATCATAAATTAATTCTTTCATTTGCTTAGTATTATAGCATCGAAAGGATTTTTGACACGTGAGTTATGAGAATGAGATTTTCATTCTGCAGCGGAGAGTGCGCTGATATGAAACTTCCAGGCAGATTAAAACTGTGTGCTGGTCCGAGACTCGAACTCGGGACCTTTGCCTTTCACGTCCAAGTGCTCTACCATCTGAGCTACCCAAACACGACTCACGTCCCCTCCTTACAGCTTCAATTCTGCCAGTACCTCGTCTCCTACCTTCACAGAAGAGCTTCGTTGGTTGGAATACCTTTGGGGTCGCTTACGAAATTTTCACTGCCTATACTGGGGCTGCAAGGGGACGAGAGGTAGCGGCATACGTTCCCAATCAAGAGCCTTTACGCCAAAGTCCTGATTAAATTCCAATCCTCTCTGCAGTGTCTCATGAAATGGGGGCATGTGACACTGCTGAAGGTGATCCATTAGTCGGACAGGCCCCTTTGTGCTGTTAGAGAAGAGAAGGACTTTATACGCCAGGACCGAATTTCGCTCTCTCCATTCCCGTCACCCATGACAACATACATCTAACACTACGCTATATAAGTACTCGTAGCCATCATCCACACGGCACAGAGACACACTTGATACTTTACAACAGGTCGGAGAAAGGCAACGACCAATCGCGTCTGCTGTGACCTTGCCTAGAACAGCGATGGAGGAGTCCTCCATCTGCTCACACTCTTTCCACGCCTATGGGATTAGGCTGACGTTTTCATGGCGTACATACAGTTTGACATCCACTTTACGTAGTTGTTGGTATCAATAAAAGAAAAAAAAATTCTAAAATCGATAAGCATTCTGCTGATGCGAAAATGACTGTCAACCTGAAAGTGTACGAATACACTGAGTGACAAAAGTAATGAACTACCTCCTAATATGGTGTCGGACCTCGTTTTTCCGTGCGTAATGCAGCAGCTCGACGTGGCATGGAAGTCCCCTGCATAAATATTGAGTCCTGCTGTCTCCATAGCCGCCGGCCGCTGTGGCCGAGCGGTTTTAGGCGCTTCAGTCTGGAACCGCGCTGCTGCTATGGTCGCAGGTTCGAATCCTGCCTCGGGCATGGATGTGTGTGATGTCCTTAGGTTAGTTAGGTTTAAGTAGTTGTAAGTCCAGGCGACTGATGACCTCAAAGTCCTATAGTGCTTAGAGCCATTTAAACCATTTTTTATCTCTTTAGCCGTCCGTTACAGCGAAAGTGTGACCGGTGTCAGTTTCTGTACACGAACTGATCTCTCGATTATGTTCAAATTGGGCGGTCTGAGAGGCCAAATAATTCGCTCGAATTGTTCAAAATGTTCTTCAAACCAATCGGGAACTATTATGCCCCAGTGACATGGCACGTTGTCATTCATAAAAATTTCATCGTTGTTTGCGAACATGAAGTCCATAAATAGCTGCAAATTGTTTATAAGCAGCCGACCGTAACCATGGGTTCAGATGGACCAGAGGACCCTGTCCATTCCATGCAAACACAGCCGACACGATTATCGAGTCACCACCAGCATGCACACAGCCTTGTAGATTACATGGGACCCTGCCTTCGTGGGGTCTGCGCCACACTCGAACCCTACCATTAGTTCTTACCAACTGACGTCGTAACTCATGTGAAGACGCAACGGTTTTCCGATTGTCCAGAGTCCACTCGATATGGTCACTAGCCGAGCGGCGGCGCTGCAGGCGGTGTCGTGCTGTTAGCAAAGGCACTCGCGTCGGTCGCCTGCTGACATAGCCTTTCAACACCAAATAACGCCGCAATCTTCTAACGGATACGTTCACCGTAGTCTCACACTGATTTCTGCGGTTATTTCAGGCAATGCTGCTTGTCTGTTATCAGTGACAACTCTTCGCAAACGGTGCTGCTCTCGGACGTTAAGTGAATTCCGTCGGCCACAGCATTGTCCATCATGAGAGGTAATGCGTGAACGTTGGTATTCTCGGCACGTTCTTGACGCTGTGGGACTCGGAATATTGAATTCCCTAACGATATCCGAAATGGAATGTCCCTTGCTTTGGGGCGGCGGGTTCATAATGAGAAATTAGAAATATTGTTCGCCGTCTTCTACGAGAGCCTGAAAGCTATTTTTGTGGTTAGCCAGAAAGCAATGGAGAACACACTGACCATATTTTCCAGTGTGCAAGTCTACATTCTTGTCTTTCCCACTGAAAGAAATATTTCTATTCTCTATTTACTCAGTGGGATCAGGAACAACGATTACAAATGAAGATTTTGACTTCTAATTGACAGACATATTTGATTAACACGCACAACACACTAATATTCCTGATGATAATAATAATAATAATAATAAATATGATGCCTCTATCATAAACAGCACTATGAGCAGTTCAGAGGTGACCTCTATGGTAAGTTCCCATTAAATGGTCTTTCGCCCTGACTTCTGGTAAACAAAGTTCATTGCTCTTCACAAAAGTGGAAAAGTAGTTATCACCACATGCCACGCGGTTTTGTTAACATTACGGACAGCACACAAATAATTACATCCGCGATCCAGGACGGTGTAGATTCCTCGTGATTTCAGTTCCTATTTGCGCCAATATCATGCGTTTAGTTGCGGCCTGGCTGTGACGTCATCCGAGGCAGCGCATAAGCCGGTGTTTGACTGACACGTACCTTATGATAGCTGGGGCAGAAGTGAAGTCACTGCCTCTCAGGCCGTATTTATTTTGTGGCGGTGTTCGTAGCGACAAGCAATTCGCTGTAAAAAGTCACCGCCACACTTTTAATAGCGGGCCGACCGGTCCGCTGGAACAGTGAACAGAAAGATGAAAACCCAAACTGATTAAATAAAAGTCGGTACTTATCTTTATTGATGAAGATACAGAAACACAATAGTGAACTCCGTGTCTACAGAGATCTGTCTAGTTCGAGTCGGAGCGGCTAGGTCAGCGTCGGCTGACGACAAACAACAACTCTGCTGCGATGAACACACAACTGACTAGCAAGTACACAATTCGGTGGCGAGTATACAACTGAGCGGCGAATACAGAACTGTCCTAGCGCTCGCGACTCCAGCGCTTAAGAACCCAGAAGCCAGCGGTGGCGCGCGCAGACTTGCGGCGATTTGCTGTCTCGCTGGCGCTGCTTATGCGGACGGCGTCCGGACTTTGATGCTGCCAACCTTTTGGCAGCGGGCTCGGGTGGCATTACTGGCTAAGATATAACACTCCTCCCCCCAAATCGCCGCACCGTCGTTGAATAATGACGTGGCGAGCGTCGACGGCGGGGGAGGGGTCTGGCCGCAGGCGTAGCAGAAGAGACCGGGGCGGAGACTGTTGTCGGTGGCAGTCCCCGGTCCGCACCCCAGCATTGGCTGCGAGGGGCCTCGGGAAACACCGACTGAAAACCGAGGTCAGGGTGCACGCCTGTGACCACGGGCGCAGCTTCTGGTACTGGACGCGACGGGGCGTCGGGACCCACGAAGAGAGGCAGCGTCTCCTGACGCTGCGTCGACGGCTGCTGAGTGGGAGCCGGACAAGGCGCTGCGGTGTCAGACTCCTTGGGGGTGCCCAAGGAAAGCGGCTGCAGGACAGGCTGCACAGCCACCGCTTGGTAAGGCGGCCCGGCTGAGGGGTCGACGTCCATCAGCTCCGAAGGCGGTGGCGACTGAAGAGGGACCGCAGGCGCCGGAGCGACCACCTGGGGCGCTCCCGGATGAAGCTGCGCGGGAGGCATCAACGGGACGGGCTGTCGGCGTGGTAGCGGCGACGGCTGCTGCTACTGCCCTGGGGGCGGTAGCGAAGTCGGAAAGCGCGGCTGGAACCCGCCGCGGACCAAATCTGTGGACAAAGAACGAGCGGCAGAATCCGGGCGGCCAGCGCGGCGCAACTGGTTCCGATGCCTCCTGTGCACCCCAGTAGCACCTTGAACAGTATAAAAACCGCGACCCTGGACACTTATCACGGTACCACGTTCCCAACGACGGCGACCGTGATAAACTCTGAAAAAAAACGGCGTCGTTGCGCTGAAAACGCGTGCGATGCTCAGAAGCGGCGGGTCGATCCGGGGGGTGCAACAACCGTAGTAGGGTGCGATGACGACGGCCGTGGAGAAGCTCCGCAGGCGAAGGGCCGTCGCGTGGCGTGGTCCGGTACGACGACAGGAACGTGATGAGGGCCTGCTGACGAGAGTGCGTAGCACGAAGGCGGTCCATATGATCCTTGAATGTGCGTACAAAACGTTCCGCTGCACCATTCGATTGAGGGTGGAACGGCGGAGTAAGAACATGGCGAATGCCATTGGCAGAACAAAAACTTTCAAATTCAGCAGAGGTAAATTGTGGACCATTGTCAGACACTAAAACTTCTGGAAGACCCTCAATACAAAAAATTGAAGTCAACGCCTGTATAGTTTGTGCAGACGTCGTAGACGGCATGGGCATAACAAACGGAAAATTACTAAATGCATCTATCACGATGAGCCAACGAGAATTCCAATATGGACCAGCGAAATCAATATGTACTCGCTGCTAGGGACCGGCAAGGCGTGCCCACTCAAAATAGCGTTGAGGCGGAGCAGCTTGGTGTTCGGCACACGTCGAACAATCTGTAGACATCTGCGTAATCTGCTTATCAATGCCGATCCATGTACAATGACGGCGGGCAAGCTGCTTGGTGCGGACCACTCCCCAATGACCTTGATGCAACAAGTCGAGGACCTTGGATTGGAGCACTTGGGGAACCACGACACGAAGCTGGTCATTCTCGGTGCGTAACAGCAAAACTCCGTGCGAAACAGACAACAAATGACGTTGCGGATAATAGCGACGAACCACAGGATCCGATATGTCCTTTGCCTTGGACGGCCAACCACGTTGAACAAAACGTAATAGTAAACTCAGATGAGGATCCGTAGCTGTCTCACGTGCCACCTGACGATAATCAATCGGAGAATCCCGGAGGGATTGATGCTCATCGGCGTCAATCTGATGGCAAGAGTCGTCAGAGGAATCGAAGACATCATCCGCAGCAATCGGCAATCTAGAAAGCGCGTCAGCGTTTGCATGCTGAGCTGTAGGGCGATACAGTATCTCATACTGGTATTGTGATAACAAAAGAGCCCAACGTTGTAGTCTCTGAGCTGTCCGCTGAGGAACTGGTTTAGACGGATGAAACAGTGACGTCAGGGGCTTGTGATCTGTGACTAAATAGAATGGTCTACCATAGAGGTAGTGATGGAATTTTGTGACACCGAACACAATAGCCAACGCTTCCTTGTCCAATTGGCTTTAATTACACTGAGCTTTGTTTAGCAATTTAGATGCGAACGCAATAGGACGTTCGGTGCTACCGACACGGTGAGACAACACAGCACCGAGGCCGAAAGAAGAGGCATCACAAGCTAACACCAGAGGCTTGTTAGGGTCGTAATGGACCAGACAACGATCATTCAATAAAGCCTCTTTAAGCTGCTGAAAGGCTGATTGGCAATCAGCTGACCACACAAACGGAACATTCTTACGGCGGAGACGATGCAACGGTGCAGCAATCTGTGATGCATTAGGTATAAACCTAATATAATACGTCAATTTGCCAAGAACTGCTTGCAATTCATGCAGATTGCGAGGGGCGGGCAAATCACGAATAGCTGCTAAATGTGACTGGGAGGGATGAATGCCTTGAGCATTAATAACATGTCCCAGATACTCCAGCTCCGTAAGGAAAAATGAACATTTATCGATGTTGCAACGTAGGCCTGCCTGAGACAACACTTTAAACAAACACTCCAAATTACGGAAATATTCAGCAGGCGTCCGACCGGACACAACAATATCGTCTAAATAGTTGCAACACGATGGCACATTAGCCAGAAGTTGTGACAAAAAACGCTGAAAAACAGCTGGAGCTGACGCACAACCAAAAGGCAAACGCAGAAAACGGAACAACCCCAACGACGTGTTTATGACAAAATACTGTTGTGATTGCTCGTCGAGGGGCAACTGCAAGTATGCTTCACGGAGATCAATTTTGGAAAAGAAACGAGCTTCCCCTAACTAATCCATCAGCTCGTCCGGTTTAGGCAAAGGAAAAGAATCAATGACAGTCTGAGGAGTAACTGTCGACTTAAAATCAGCACACAAACGTAACTTGCCAGACGGTTTCTTTATAATAACTAAGGGAGAAGCCCACTGGCTCGCTGAAACGGGTTGAATAACACCGTTGTTTTGCAGACGACGAAGTTCATCTGCTACAGGTGCCCGGAGGGCGTGAGGCACTGGACGAGCACGACAAAATCGAGGCTGAGCATTATCTTTTAACGTAATATGAGCGGCAAAGTTCGCAGCACAACCTAGTTCGTCTTTAAATATGTCACTGTATCGTTTACACAAATCGGTTATGCTGTCTTGAGGAACAACAACAGAATTAATTTGCAACACATTGTCTTGGATAGACAGGCCAAACAAGTCAAAACAGTCTAATCCGAAAATGTTTACACTGTCTGTAGCGCGGAGCACTGTGAATGAAACTGTTTTTGTATTGCCACGGAATGTGGCTGGCACACTACATACACCTAACACAGGAATTTGTTCTCCACTATAAGTAGCCAAAGAATGTTTTGCCGCTGAAAGTTTAGGGCGGCCGATAGCCGCATACGTAGCACTATTTATGAGAGTCACAGACGCACCAGTGTCTAATTGAAAATTGAAGGTCTTATCCTGGATGCGTAGTTTCACAAATAGTTTATTACACTGTCTCTGGATCGGTGCAGTGGAGGCGGAAGACACAAAATCAGCGCGTTTAGCGCGTGTTCGCTGCTTACGACAACTCGTGGGTTGGGCGGGTGGAACAACAACTCCCGCTTCGCTTGCAGTCTGTACATTACTTTTTACAGCGTTTGAATTACGCTTGGGTCGCATAGCAGAGGGCTGGGTGGGTTGCTTATCGCGAACAAGTTTATTACCCACACGAACCGTGGAAGAGTCTTTAAACGCGACCTTCTGGGCGGGCTGGCTTTGAAGAACATGAATATCCATGGGCTGGGCAGCACTAGAATTGTTCTTGCGTTTACGCAAACAAACAGTCTGGATGTGTCCTTTCCTTTGACAAAAGTGACAAACCGCGTTTCTTAACGGGCAACGTTCACGAGGATGAGCAAGAACACACTTAGGGCAAGACTTAACTCTATCATTTTGCACACGCGGCTGACGAATGTGTTTAACATGACGCGGCCGGCTAGTGTTTACAGTCTGACTTTGCCGGTGGGGCCGCGGGCGTGACAGAACTTGCTTAGCACAGGCAATTTGAGAAATACATGGCTGATCTAACTCACACTCAGCATAGTCAAAAGTATCTTGGGCTTCAATGATGTTCATCACAGTCTCTAATGACGGGTCAGGCAACTTTAAGATAGCAGCACGAATACGAGAATCTGAATGTTTTGAGTAATAGCGTCTCGTAACATGACATCACTGTAGGAAGCTCCACACACACAATTAAATCGGCACTGACGGGTGAGGCCCCGTAAATCTGTTAACCACTGTTTATTAGATTGATGTGGCAGTTTCTTTAATCTGAAGAACTTGAATCTGGCTGCTGCCACATGAACTCGCGACTCGAAATACTCAGCAAGCTTGTTAACAACAACGTCATAGTCTAAAGCTTCTGGCTGGGATTCCGGGAACAACTTACAAAGTAGTCGATAGATTTCCACGCCTGCAGTGGAAATTAAATAAAGCTGCCGCTCAGTACCTGTGATTTTGTGGACTGTCATGTGCGCCTGCAACTGCGCGAAATATTCTCGCCATTCTTCTCTGGATGCATCAAAAGCACGGAAATGTGGTGCTGCCTGTGCTTGTTCCTTTTGTGTTGGAGGATTAGCCGCTTGTTTGGCGATTGCTTCCACCAGACTTTGTATTTGCTGACTCTGCAACAAGATCAACTGTTGTAATTCGGCAGACATAGTGAACACAAATTAAACCAGCCCCCAAAAGTTTATCGCTATAATTAGTATAACCAGAAACAAGTTGAACCAGCCCTGCACACGAGTTCGGAAGTCCTCGTCGCCAGTTTTGTGGCGGTGTTCGTAGCGACAAGCAATTCGCTGTAAAAAGTCACCGCCACACTTTTAATAGCGGGCCGACCGGTCCGCTGGAACAGTGAACAGAAAGATGAAAACCCAAACACTCTGATTAAATAAAAGTCGGTACTTATCTTTATTGATGAAGATACAGAAACACAATAGTGAACTCCGTGTCTACAGAGATCTGTCTAGTTCGAGTCGGAGCGGCTAGGTCAGCGTCGGCTGACGACAAACAACAACTCTGCTGCGATGAACACACAACTGACTAGCAAGTACACAATTCGGTGGCGAGTATACAACTGAGCGGCGAATACAGAACTGTCCTAGCGCTCGCGACTCCAGCGCTTAAGAACCCAGAAGCCAGCGGTGGCGCGCGCAGACTTGCGGCGATTTGCTGTCTCGCTGGCGCTGCTTATGCGGACGGCGTCCGGACTTTGATGCTGCCAACCTTTTGGCAGCGGGCTCGGGTGGCATTACTGGCTAGGATATAACAATTTATATATGGGCGCAGCGGACGGCCGAAGGGAACACCTGCCGTCATCCGCTCTACGTCCCCGTAGTAGCCTCTAAATGACTGCTTTCTCGGACATGTATTATTTAATAACTCGGCCATGAATCAATATAGAATCTTCGTAATTTCTGTATGAATGGAGATAACTAGGCTTCAATCACAAAAAAAAATTTTGCTCGTCAACATATAAACTTTGGCGTCTAGAATTTCTACAACGTAAGTGACAGTAGCACATGTCCTCTGAACTACATCTTTAAGAGACCTTGAATTGTTTGTTATTTTCATCAAAGTCTTGAAACGTATTCAAAATGGTTCAAATGGCTGTAAGCACTATGGGTCTTAACATCTGAGGTCATCAGTCCCCTAGACTTAGAACTACTTAAACTACTTAAACTTAACTAACCTAAGGACATCGCACACATCCATGCCCGAGGCAGGATTCTAACCTGCGACCGTAGCAGCAGCGGGGTTCCGGACTGAAGGGTCTAGAACCGCTCGGCCACATGAAACTTATTATATCGCTGTTACTTAATGGGTTTCTTTAGGTGCTGTAATCAAAACTTTCTGCAATTAATATAAATGATACTTAATCTACTAGAAATAAGTACATTTGGTTCGAAATTTAGTTTTCAGTAAATTACTTGAAAACTATTAGAGGTAGCTTAAAGAGGTCATATAGTTACTGTTTTTATATCGAACGGAAGCTTCAGAGAAATTTTCATATTTCTAAATCTAATCATTAGAGCCCTTAATTTTTTTTGCAGTAATACCGAGTTTGAGCGAAATATTGCCCGTTCAACATAAAACTTATAACAGTTGATTTTGACATACATTTGCACTTTCTGGCCATTTTGGGCTTTCTAGCTTTATTATTTAGCGACACTTGTTTTTTTGTTCAAAACGATGTATTTGCGGAAAGATCTTCATCTGATGGCTCTCACATTTGACAATTTAAACATTAATATACTGAAAAATGTGTTGACAAAGTGTGGAAAAGCAACTAATTTTTAATTTCATCATGAGATACTTGTATGCTACGAACAGAGGCGTTATAGTGACATAGCGGTAGTAGCTATGAACTGGGGTAAGTCCCGGCACACTCGCTCGCCTCTGTATCTCTCAAATGATACAGCGCTTCCTTCGCCACAATGGGTCTAGCTCCAACTACACTCCTGGAAATGGAAAAAAGAACTCATTGACACCGGTGTGTCAGACCCACCATACTTGCTCCGGACACTGCGAGAGGGCTGTACAAGCAATGATCACACGCACGGCACAGCGGACACACCAGGAACCGCGGTGTTGGCCGTCGAATGGCGCTAGCTGTGCAGCATTTGTGCACCACCGCCGTCAGTGTCAGGCAGTTTGCCGTGGCATACGGAGCTCCATCGCAAACACTGGTAGCATGCCGCGACAGCGTGGACGTGAACCGTATGTGCAGTTGACGGACTTTGAGCGAGGGCGTATAGTGGGCATGCGGGAGGCCGGGTGGACGTACCGCCGAATTGCTCAACACGTGGGGCGTGAGGTCTCCACAATACATCGATGTTGTCGCCAGTGGTCGGCGGAAGGTGCACGTGCCCGTCGACCTGGGACCGGACCGCAGCGACGCACGGATGCACGCCAAGACCGTAGGATCCTACGCAGTGCCGTAGGGGACCGCACCGCCACTTCCCAGCAAATTAGGGACACTGTTGCTCCTGGGGTATCGGCGAGGACCATTCGCAACCGTCTCCATGAAGCTGGGCTAAGGTCCCGCACACCGTTAGGCCGTCTTCCGCTCACGCCCCAACATCGTGCAGCCCGCCTCCAGTGGTGTCGCGACAGGCGTGAATGGAGGGACGAATGGAGACGTGTCGTCTTCAGCCATGAGAGTCGCTTCTGCCTTGGTGCCAATGATGGTCGTATGCGTGTTTGGCGCCGTGCAGGTGAGCGCCACAATCAGGACTGCATACGACCGAGGCACACAGGGCCAACACCCGGCATCATGGTGTGGGGAGCGATCTCCTACACTGGCCGTACACCACTGGTGATCGTCGAGGGGACACTGAATAGTGCACGCTACATCCAAACCGTCATCGAACCCATCGTTCTACCATTCCTAGACCGGCAAGGGAACTTGCTGTTCCAACAGGACAATGCACGTCCGCATGTATCCCGTGCCACCCAACGTGCTCTAGAAGGTGTAAATCAACTACCCTGGCCAGCAAGATCTCCGGATCTGTCCCCCATTGAGCATGTTTGGGACTGGATGAAGCGTCGTCTCACGCGGTCTGCACGTCCAGCACGATCGCTGATCCAACTGAGGCGCCAGGTGGAAATGGCATGGCAAGCCGTTCCACAGGACTACATCCAGCATCTCTACGATCGTCTCCATGGGAGAATAGCAGCCTGCATTGCTGCGAAAGGTGGATATACACTGTACTAGTGCCGACATTGTGCATGCTCTGTTGCCTGTGTCTATGTGCCTGTGGTTCTGTCAGTGTGATCATGTGATGTATCTGACCCCAGGAATGTGTCAATAAAGTTTCCCCTTCCTGGGACAATGAATTCACGGTGTTCTTATTTCAATTTCCAGGAGTGTATCATTCGGCGTTCAGATTCTGTTAATGCCCGGCGTGCGGCCACAGTCACACCGGAAAACATTTCGCAGTGTAATGCCACTTCCTCGGACGAGAAATAAAAATAAAAAATTAGCTCCCAATACCCCAAAGATCTCCCACCAAGTCCTACATTCCCAGAAAAGTGAATAAGCGAACGAAGTTCCATTTATCACTATTATTAGGACAATAACAAGTAATTAAATCAGGAATCTAAGGCTTGACAACTTAGCAGTCTACGAAAGAAAGATTAAATTTCAGTAAAATTAAAATCAAAATCATAACAAATCGCAAAATTAGAATAAATTAACATTCGCAAAGTAGAACCAACCATCCCAAATAATACTCCGTGTGAGTTCTCCTTGGGAATCGTGAGTGATGACTAAGTATAATTCAATGCATTGTCACTACGTTACGAGTGTTAGCCGAAGCAGGTCATATATTTGAATGCTCGTACATGTAGGAGCGCTTAGATTGTTTTTGAGATTGAATTATTGCGATCTATTATGACGCAGTAATACGATCTTCTGACTTCAAATATCACGGTATTAGAACTCGAACGGAGGACTTTTATCTACTAGAATAAAGTGAACTTTTAACTAGATAATTGAACTAAACATTACTTAGACAGTGATTTAGGCAAAGAACACTGATAGACAATTTTCATTCATAATAGCCAGTGGTTTATGGAACTTCAGTGATAGGTCCTAAACATATAATTTAAATCCCCCCCAACACCTGTCAAAGTTTTCTTCTCAAGGCTCCGTTAGGATGTGACTGATATTGTGCAATAAAACACCCTCTCGTGCCAAGTCGTGCATTTGTGATTTAAAATTCTATCAAATCATTGACATGAAACTCCCGAGTAATAATTACGCGCAGCGGTAATATTTGACTGTTGCGCTCGGAGCTTGTGTAGAATCTTTGACTCAAATAACGAGCCCACTGTTACGATTTCTTAGATGCTTGAAATTACGACCAGCTTCTAGGGAATTTGTTGTGGATGTGACTGTATTGGTTTATCATTAATATTTCATCATTAATCAGTTAAACATCGATTACGAACGATTAATTACGACTCTTGGTGAAGTAAATATCTCACGCACGCCGACATTTCGGTTCAGCACTGTTATTTTGTGTAACGTCGTCTTCGTAACTTGATAACGATCTCAACACTCTACCGACTGTGGCCGAGTTTTAGCCGAGGCCAAGTACAAATCAAACCAAATCATCAAGAAGAAGAGGCCTTATTGCACGGACCACCTGAGTGTAAATTAGAGCTCCGCCAATGCACTGCCCCTTTATACATCGTGTACGCGACACTATAGCCATCTGTATGTGTATATACAGCTATCCAGTGACTTTTGTCACGCTAGTGTAAAGTCGCCTGAACGTGAAGTGGATTAACAGAAAATACTGGTAAGTTCGCGCTGTGTGTTTTCAGTATAATGTCCAGTACTTTTATCTTTATTTGCAGTCTCCAAAAAAGAAAAGATGACTGGCTGATGTTGGCAGCCAGTGATGTGATTTACAGTCCGCATTGGCAGACAAGTGCAGCTCGCAACTCAGAGTGGCCGACATGGCTCTGGTGAGGGCAGGCAGGAGTCGCGTGGAGTGCCGAGACGGGACGGGACGGCAGTTTCCGGAGCTGTACGGCCGGAAGCCGTCCATCAGGGCAGGACGCGCCGTGGACTCGGCAGGACCGGCGCCGCTTGGCTCGCCTGCGCGGCTTTCGTCACCGACTCCGACACAAACGTTCTTTATGGCCGCCTGCCAATCTTCCCGCCGCCCGCTTGTTCTCGCTTCATTCTCCTACTCCACCAACAAACATCGCAGCCTCCGAATGCCAGCTAGATCTGTCGTTGGGCACAGCGATTCGGTCCCGTTTGGAAACTGCTCCCCACATGCTCACAATATATGCTTTCGCTTCCACGTGCGCTATATGCTGTGATGTAATCAAGCCTCGCATACGTTCTGAAACAATCGATACAAATGAGAATAGGTAATTTCATTTATAATTAGAAAAGTTCTTCTAAAACGATGTTCTCGAAAATTAATTATTTCACGCATTACTATTTATACAGTGTGTTACAAAAAGGTACGGCCATACTCCCAGGAAACATTCCTCACACACAAATAAAGAAAAGATGTTATGTGGACATGTGTCCGGAAATGCTTAATTTCCATGTTAGAGCTCATTTTAGTTTCGTCAGTATGTACTGTACTTCCTCGATTCACCACCAGTTGGCAAAACTGAAGGAAGGTAATGTTGACTTCGGTGCTTGTGTTGACATGCGACTCATTGCTTTACAGTACTAGCAACAAGCACATCAGTCCGTAGCATCAACAGGTAGGTGTTCATGACGAACGTGGTTTTGCAGTCAGTGCAACGTTTACAAATGCGGAGTTGGCAGATGTCCATTTGATGTACGGATTAGCACGGGGCAATAGCCGTGGCGCGGTACGTTTGTGTCGAGACAGATTTCCAGAACGAAGGTGTCCCGACAGGAAGACGTTCGAAGCAATTGATCGGCGTCTTAGGGAGCACGGAACATTCCAGCCTATGACTCGCGACTGGGGAAGACCTAGAACGACGAGGACACCTGCAATGGACGAGGCAATTCTTCGTGCAGTTGACGATAACCCTAATGTCAGCGTCAGAGAGGTTGCTGCTGTACAAGGTAACGTTGACCACGTCACTGTATGGAGAGTGCTACAGGAGAACCAGTTGTTTCCGTACCATGTACAGCGTGTGCAGGCACTATCAGCATCTGATTGGCCTCCACAGGTACACTTCTGCGAATGGTTCATCCAACAGTGTGTAAATCCTCATTTCAGTGCAAATGTTTTCTTTACGGATGAGGCTGCATTCCAACGTGATCAAATTGTAAATTTTCACAATCAACATGTGTGAGCTGACGAGAATCCGCACGCAATTGTGCAATCACGTCATCAACACAGATTTTCTGTGAACGTTTGGGCAGGCACTGTTGACGATGTCTTGATTGGGCCCCATGTTCTTCCACCTACGCTCAATGGAGCACGTTATCATGATTTCATACGGGATACTCTACCTGTGCTGCTAGAACATGTGCCTTTACAAGTACGACACAACATGTGGTTCATGCACGATGGAGCTCCTGCACATTTCAGTCGAAGTGTTCGTACGCTTCTCAACAACAGATTCGGTGACCGATGGATTGGTAGAGGCGGACCAATTCCATGGCCTCCACGCTCTCCTGACCTCAACCCACTTGACTTTCATTTATGGGGGCATTTGAAAGCTCTTGTCTACGCAACCCCGGTACCAAATGGAGAGACTCTTCGTGCTCGTATTGTGGACGGCTGTGATACAATACGCCATTCTCCAGGGCTGCATCAGGGATTCCATGCGACGGAGGGTGGATGCATGTATCCTCGCTAACGGAGGACATTTTGAACATTTCCTGTAACAGAATGTTTGAAGTCACGCTGGTACGTTCTGTTGCTGTGTGTTTCCCTTCCATGATTAATGTGATTTGAAGAGAAGTAATAAAATGAGCTCTAACAAGGTGTGTGAGGAATGTTTGCTGAAAGTTTGGCCGTACCTTTTTGTAACACTCTGTATAGTTAAGATATGATTTTGGAGCTCCAGCATTGAAATCCGTAAATTTAATTTTTACAAAGTTTAGCTAAATTATGTATCACTTAATCGAAACATGTCCTTGACAACGATGTAAATCATATAACCTCTTTGCCTCAAATGTAATCTTTGTCTATTTTCTTGTTCACGCCTGGAGGAAAATTGTTGTTAAATGGAGTAGTGTCTTATTCTGTGATGCTCTAGAAGTGGGACATGTTTAGTTTAAATTACTGGTGGCACAAAGAAGCGAATCGGTGTTAAGTGTTGACAGCCTGATAGTTCAAGAGTTGAAAATACAAAACTTACAAAGTATAGACATTTCATTTTATTTCGTGGTTATTGATTCATTCTAATGCTCACAACCCTGAAAGCAGCACCTACATTCGTCGCATAGTCCTCTGCCCGTAGTCATACTTCAGATAAGAAGACAACGAGACAAAGTCCAAACCGAACATATACGTAAAACGTTATATTTTCCTAAAGTAAGCATGCTATTTAGTGGCATTTTCTTCAGAATAATGACAAATGTCTGTTCAGAGAACAAGTGAATGTACAGACGAAATTGAAGAGTCATGTTACTATGTCAGGAGGATCTGTGCGCTGTAAAGACGCACCGGAATGCACCAAAAGAAAAAAAATGTTCAAATGTGTGTGAAATCTTATGGGACTTAACTGCTAAGGTCATCAGTCCCTAAGCTTACACACTACTTAATCTAAATTATCCTAAGGACAAACACACACATCCATGCCCGAGGGAGGACTCAAACCTCCGCCGGGACCAGCCGGAACACCAAAAGACTTTCCTGGCAAGCGACCATGTCATCGTGTAAGCCAGTGCATAGTTTCAGGTGCTACTGAAGTTAGCCTTCATAACTATGACGATACACATTTATGAGTCAAAACGTTACAACTGCCCACCGCGAAAGTTAATGCCACTTGGTCTCGTTGCAGGCGCAGGCACGTGGCATGGTAAGGAAAACTTAAGTAGAGCAGAGGCGAATGGGAAATAATTCTAACAACGATACGGATCACAAATGGAGGAATTCGGTGACATATCAGACTTCAACAAAGGCCAGACTGTTACGGTCCTGCACCTTAGAAGGAGCACATCGGAAACGGAAGGTGTACCCTTGTTCTCTTGCTGATGTCCTGGAAAAATAGTGATGCACAGAGAAGCTTTATTTGAGAGGCCAGAGTGCATTTACAAAGTGATAAATACTGACTAAAATGGAAATATGTGTCTTCACCGCGTCATAAACTTGCAGGGAGTGTCTAACCCAGGTTTACAAAACAAAGTTGTGATACTCTACTGTGGCTCGGTTGTATTGGAACCACATTAAAGATCAGTAAAGCTTTCTGCAATAACGTGGTGAAAATTTTTCTGAAAAACACGGTGTGTATTGGTGAATTTTAATTGAAAGGAAACAGATACGTGTCTATTATCCAACCACTGAATAAGTAAAAATAAACGTAAACTCCATCCACAGCCGACCAACCGCCGTGTCATTGACAATGTCGTCATTGGATGCCGTATGGAGGGGCGTGAGGTAAGCACATTGGTGTCAGTTTTCGTGTCCAGGAGTCGCTACTACGCACTGTAGTAGCTCTTCCATTGGTAACACGAGGTTGAGTGCACCCTGGTCCAGTACTCCCAACAAGGAAAAATCCCTGACAGTACCTGTATTCAAACCAGGGTCCTCTGCTTAGCAGGCAGCCTTGCTCACCACTCAGCTCCGGAGGCGGACAAATCACTGACTTACTGCAAACAAATTCACTGCAAAAATATGCTGTTGGCTCTTCACAACAGTAGCGAGGAAATCCCCAACTGGCCAAACGTGTCTTGCAGCTAGTAAGCGTTCCCCCTCCGGTGAAATTAGCACACTGGACTCGCATTCGGGAGGACGACTGTTCAATCCCATCTCCAGCCATCCTGATTTAGGTTTTCCGTGATTTCCCTAAATCGTTTCAGGCAAATGCCGGGATGGTTCCTTTGAAAGGGCACCGCCGATTTCCTTCCCAGTCCTTCCCTAACCCGAGCTTGCGCTCCGTCTCTAATGACCTCGTAGCCGACGGGACGTTAAACACTAACCACCACCACCTTCCGGTGAAACATGCTTCACCCAAGGAAATAACATCCATCGGAAGATCACAACTGACCACACAGCTCTACAGCACCAACGGCTTTACTAGGAGGTGAGATTCGGAGTCAACAAGGGTCGAGATTATCTCCTGTTCTTGGTTCACTTTCGGCATAATACTGTGCACGTACTACACAATACATTACAATAACAACCATCTGAGGTAGATAAATCTTTGCTGCTTTTATAGATTTAGAAAAGGCTTTTGACAGAGTTCAGTGGAACAAACTGATGGATATTTTGAAGAGGAAAGGAGCAGATTGGAAAGAGAGACGACTGATACAGAATCCATATTTACACTAGAAAGTAAGGATAAGAATTGGAAATGAAATGTCAGAAGGAAGCAGCATTGGACGAGGTGTTAGACAAGGTTGTTGCCTTTCCCCACTGTTGTTTAACGTATACCTTGAAGAGATTATTGCGAAAAGCTTAGATGGGAAAAGAGGAATATGTATTGGTGGAAAGGGAATAGAATGTATAATATTTGCTGCTGACATGGTATTAGTGGCAGAAAGTGAGCGGACAGTGAATAACATGCTGAAAGATCTGAATGAATCTTGTGTGGAATATGGGATGCAAATAAACACAGCAAAAACAAAGAGTATGGTCATCAGTACAAGACGCAGACTGTCCAATATTAAAATAGGACAATCTACCATTAGCCAAGTAAGTGCATTTAAATATCTTGGAAGCACAATAACTGAAGACTTGAGATGACACCAGGAGGTGAAAACTCGAATTGCCATAGCGAAGGAGGCATTCAACAGAAAGAGGAGGCTCTTATGTGGAAAATTAGATAAAGGACTAAGGAAAAGGCTTGGCAAATGTTTTGTCTGGAGTGTGGCACTATATGGGGCAGAAACATGGACGCTGAGACGAGAGGATGAAAAAAGGTTAGAAGCATTTGAGATGTGGATGTGGAGGAGAATGGAGAGAATAAGCTGGATGGAAAAAGTGAGTAATGAAAGAGTACTGGAAAGGGTTGGTGAGAGAAGATGTCTGCTGAAGGTTGTAAGAGAAAGGAAAAAGAACTGGTTGGGACATTCATTGAGAAGGGAGTACTTGCTAGCAGATGCTTTGGAAGGATTGGTTTGTGGGAGAAGACTGAGACGAAGAAGGAGATACAAGATGATAGACGACATAAAGGGAAGAGGAAATTATGCAGACCTGAAGAGGATGGCAGAAGACCGGACAGCCTTGAGAACTAGCATGTGAAAACCTGCCTTTTGGCAGAACACTGATGATGATGATGATGAGGATGGTTATGATAGCTCTAAATCGGTAATTGCATTTGAATAAAGGCTTTTAGAAGTAAGGCTGGTTGTATCCTTCACCAGCAATCCTTAAGGTTAACGGAGTTCAACAAGATCCAGAATGTACGCGTATACAATACAATTAATTTCATACATCATACAAAAAAAAAAAAAAAAAAAATACCGATTGATAGTTTCTCGTATTCCGCCGGCAGTGGTGTTCCTCAACTTCTCAAATTTAGACTCATTTGTTTCTGGACCAAGATTCTTTGTTCACTGGAACCAATTTTGTCCATAAATTGCTGAATTATGCAGGTTATAAATGAAACTTAAGTTTAAATGTGTCAGTTATTTACTGACAGCAACACTGAATATTCATACGCAGGTGACCAGATTGTCTAAATGCAACTTTGTTCTGTGATACGTTATCACGGGGCATAACACAAGTCATTCCAGTAAGGGATGTGTTTTGCGTTTTTCTTCCCTTTTATTTGCTGCTCCAGCTGCGGTGGGTTGCAGCTTAATCAGTGTGGCAGCGTACACAGTTCTGATGTCAGCGTGTGGGAGGCAGTTAAGCTTTTGGCTGCACAACAGCGTTTTAATTTAGGGCTTCCCTTCTGCGTAAACTGTGTTGCTGTGTCAACAGTAAGTCTTCTACATATCTGAGATGTATTTCCATTCGCAGGTTTGCATCTGTATCACTCAGATTCTATGCCTAAAAAGTGATATACTCAAACTTCGTTTTCTTATTTACTTCTTGTTGACATTAAATGCATTTAACAGTGATTCAATATGTTAACACTGAAACTGTTGTTGACATTCGGTAGAGGTATGGCTGAGCTGCGACCAGAGAATTGCAAAATCGAAAGAGCTTACTAGAATAAATGGGAAGTGGTAGTCATTAATATGTCTCCAACCATAGTGCACACCTAGGAACACGAAAATTACACTGAAGTCACAACAAGAGGATGGACTTAATAAGTTTCCTTTAATATACGTCTGTGGTCACAAACTTTTTGTTAAGAGATTACCGGTTTCGGTCTATAATGACCATCATCAGATCTGTTTTATAAAAACAAAGTTCTAATGAACTGCAGCCATAATGGCATCGTCAAATGTTAAATGCCACAGGAAACTAATTTTATATGCGGGTCACTGTTTTACTCGCGACAATGTCGCAGCTTGGGAAGGATGAACTTCATCGGTGGGTACCAGTAGGAAGAAGCATAAATGTGGAATGTCAAAACAACGTTGCAGAAACTACTAACATTTTGAGAATATGCCTTGCAACAGTACTGGTCGCCAGCTAAACAATAGTACAAGCTGAGGAGGATGACAGAGACGTTGAAACCAGAAGAGAAGCAAGATTCAAAAGGTTAGTAAGGAAAGAATAAGATGATGATGTAAGGGGGAAACAAAAGCAGAAGTGGAAAAAGAGGAAGGAAAAGTAAACGAATACACTGAGGTGTAGAAGAAAACAAAAGGAAGAAGCAAATGAAACAGAGAAATCTACTGAAAAAAATCACGTCTACATTCAAATACAGTGGAGTGTATGTGCATTATGTATGGACGAGTATGTGGTATGCATCATATACACGGTCCAGTGACATAAATGTGACCGTCTGAGTTCGAAATCAACGTGAAGTAACGATTTACAGACGGCAGATTGCAGCACTACCAGTGGAGGGTACATGCGGCGTGTTGAGGGAACGCAAAAAACATTCCAGTGGTTGTCGTAATACGGAAACGGAGTGATTTATCTGACGTCGAAAACTGCTTTCGGGCCAATGGTGTAAGTATTTCCGAAACGGTTAAGCTTGTAAGCTGTAGTTAAAGTATATCGTGCATCGTAAAACGGCGCTATCCAGAACCGGCGCCGAAACAGCTGTGGTGCACCACCGGCCATAAATGACAGGAGTAAACGACGGCTCAGATTCCTTCATCAGGGCCATTTCCAGCGCCTCCCCCTCCCGAATGACGAACTTCGCCGTGACATCTACCCTTCCTTCCAACTATAACCTGGCATTGTTCCCCCCCCCCCTCCCCAGGGCCCCCTTTTTCCTCTTCCCTCCTTCTCCCAGAGCAAATTTTCCTCCTCCAACCCCCCCCCCCCCCCCGAGTCCCTGCACCCCATACACCATACTTGCCTCTTTGCTTTCCACATCCCTCCCTACCTGGCCCTCTTCAGCGCGCCCCCCCCCATCTCCCCCCGCTCTTCCCCTCCCTCCCTCCCACCCTTCTTCCGGTCTCCCTCATCTCCTTGCGCCTGGCAGATCCTCCATTTTGATCATCGTCAGTGTGCCGCGTCAGTGTTGTGTTTAGTGCTGTTTCTCCTGTGCGTCAAGGGGTGAGATTTTAATTGTGTACTGCCTTGAGGTTCGCTGTCAGTGTTTGCTACGTGCTACACCATCTGTCGATACTTTTTATGCTCCAGTCATACTGTGCCTTGTGTTCTTTTAATTGTCGCAGTGTGTGGCTTTTTGTGTGCGCTATTTTTAAAAAGTTTTTTATCTCCATTTTACAGTCGCCCCTTTTTTTGTCTATTGCCTTCCATGATGTTCCCCCTTTTTTATATCTATGTTCACCATATTCTCTCCTTTGTATATTTTTCACTGTCTTCTATTGTTTGTTCTATGTCTTTCGGCTGAAGAGCAGCGCATATGCTGCTGCCAGCCACCCCGATGGGGAATTGAAATACAGGGTGATTCAAAAAGAATACCACAACTTTAAAAATGTGTATTTAATGAAAGAAACATAATATAACCTTCTGTTATACATCATTACAAAGAGTATTTAAAAAGGTTTTTTTTTCACTCAAAAACAAGTTCAGAGATGTTCAATATGGCCCCCTCCAGACACACGAGCAATATCAACCCGATACTCCAACTCGTTCCACATTCTCTGTAGCATATCAGGCGTAACAGTTTGGATAGCTGCTGTTATTTCTCGTTTCAAATCATCAATGGTGGCTGGGAGAGGTGGCCGAAACACCATATCCTTAACATACCCCCATAAGAAAAAATCGCAGGGGGTAAGATCAGGGCTTCTTGGAGGCCGGTGATGAAGTGCTCTGTCACGGGCTGCCTGGCGGCCGATCCATCGCCTCGGGTAGTTGACATTGAGGTAGTTATGGACAGATAAGTGCCAATGTGGTGGCGCTCCATCCTGCTGAAATATAAATTGTTGTGCTTCTTGTTCGAGCTGAGGGAACAGCCAATTCTCTAACATCTCCAGGTACTGTAGTCCAGTTACAGTAGCACCTTCGAAGAAAAAGGGACCAAAAACTTTATTGGCTGAAATGGCAAACAAATGTACAGCTAAATGAAACCTTATAGCTCCCTTAATTCGCCGACAGATAGTGCTTAGCTCTACCTTTTGTCGTTGCAGAGTTTTAAATTCCTAAAGTTGTGGTATTCTTTTTGAATCACCCTCTACAATAAAGAAGAAAAAAAAGACGGCTGCAGAGATGTGTACGAGCGGAAAGACCTGCAACTGTTGATCGTTGATGAATCACGGAGCTACCAACAGTGTTTCTCCACCGACTGTTCACCGCACGTTGGGTCTCCGCAGCAGATGTATGGTTCATGTACCCTTGCTGAGTGTGCTACCTGCTGTTTGCTTGCCAGTACCACAGCTGGACGTAGACTGAGCGATGTTTTAGAACGTTGGACTGCACTGACAAGGGATTTACGTTTTCGTGCTGTGTTTTGATAACGCGAGACGTGATTCTTGTGTGATTTGTGGAAACCATAGGAAACCTGTATCTGGATGGATGGCCAGACCTAGATTTGAACTGAGTTCCTCCTCTATTCGATTGTCCATGCTGTAACCTCCCTTTTAGGTCACAACGCAAAAAAATAATTAACTGGCAATTTATTTGGGTATAATTTGCATCCAAACTCATCTGTTAATTTTTGATGCAACTTACATTCTGTACCGTTAACTAGGTTTAAAGCCAATGCGGGATATTCGTCAGAGAGCTGTGTTATAAGAGCATTATCTGGATAATGTGCAGCTAGTCACTGTGATCATGGTGTTGGAGGAAATAACGGAAATTTAGTTACTGGTAACAAAAAGTTATTGTAATGAAAATTTTGTTGTGTTTTGGGAACTTACATCGCAATGTCTCGTGGTATCTATCGAAAATCCTTTCTCATAATGTGTGTTTTGCAGTTTATTATAATTTGGAAAATGCTTAACGAACAAACTGAATCAACAGAAAACCTTTCCTTGCGGAATTTCCAAGACGTACTGGCATCAAAACACCTAAACTGGCAGCAATTATTGTCGCTTTTGGTGTTTTGGTGCCAGCATTGACCTAAGTTACACAAAATATAAACAAATAGAGGGAAATATTTACTGTGTAATTATATAACGAATGAGTTACTACCAAATGTGACACAACTTTTCTTCGTGGGGCCATGGCAATAAAAATAATAAAGAGGAAAACAGTTACGAGTAAACAAACATATTGTAATAGTCGTTAGGCGAATAAGAGCATGACAAGAGAATGATAATGCTCCTAGGTATTGTCCCTTGTGCCGGCCCTGGTGGCCGTGTGGTTCTAGGCGCTGCAGTCCGAAACCGTGGGACTGCTACGGTCGCAGGTTCGAATCCTGCCTCGGGCATGGATGTGTGTGATGTCCTTAGGTTAGTTAGGTTTAAGTAGTTCTAAGTTCTACGGGACTGATGACCTAAGAAGTTAAGTGCCATAGTGGTCAGAGTCATTTGAACCATTGTCCCTTGTAATCTGCTTGTTTGTTCATAACTGTTTCCTCTTTATTATTTTTATTGCCATGGCCCTACGAAGAAAAGTTATGTCACATTTAGTGGTAAATCATTCGGTCTTTAATTATATAGTAAATGCTTCCCTTTATTTGTTTATATTTTGTGTAACTTAGGTCCAGTCTGTAATGCAATGCGTCTCGAGTCAAACTTAGTACTGTGTCACAGTGTAGTATCCATCACATTCATGTTCTTGCACTTACGTTTAGTGTTTACTGACGGTTTGTGGAACCAAGTACAGCTAATTATTGTGTATTTATGTGTATAACCTGCAAAACACACATTACCAGAACGGATTTGCAATGGATACCACCATGCAGTGTTTTGAAGGTACCCAAATACAAACTTATAGTTACATAAACGCCACGTTACTAGTTACAAAGTTTCCGTTATTTCCAGCAGCAGAACGACTACAGTGTCTAGCTGCACATGGAAAGGTAATGTTCCTGGAATACCTCCATCTGACGAACAGCTTGCTGTGGTTCGAAAACTAAAAACTTCAAAAAATGCGACAGCTTACTTATTACAACGAAATAAACCGCCAAATTATATCACAGTTGCACTTCAGCATCCAAAATGCATTCAGTGAAAATACAGATAATTTATACGCAATGAAATGATCTAATGGTCCTTTTTTTAGTACAGTAATGAAACTGCATAATTTCATATTTATGTAATTTGGCAAACAATGCAAATGTTTTCAGGATGAAATTTTCACTTTGAGGCGTAGTGTGGGCTGATATGAAACTTCTTGAGAGATGAAAATCTTGTGCCTAGTCTCGAAAGGTCACGCAAAGGAAAAGACCCTGAGTACCAATCTCGGTCCGGCACACGATTTTCATCTGCCAGAAAGTTTCAATTAACTTGTTTTGTTACGGTCTTCAGTCTGAAGCACGGTGTGTTGCAGCTCTCCACGCTAGTCTGTCTTGTGCAAGACTCTTCATATCTGCATACTACAGTAATGGAAATGACTCTGCTTACTGTAATCTTCTTCTACAGTTTTTACCTCGCAGGTTCTCACTATTCCCTGTAGTACCAATTTAACTATTACTTGACGCCTTAGATAGTGTCCTACAGTCCGATTCTTCCCTTTAGTCAAATTGTGTCGTGAATTTCATCTCTGCTGAAGCCAGTAGTTATTCGCTCTACCATCTAGTTCTGTAGCAGTACATGTCAAAATCTCCTAATCTCTTCTTGTCTAAGGTTGTGTGACTAGGGCCACCCGTCGGGTTGACATTTCGCCGGGTGCAAGTCTTTCGATTTGACGCCACTTCGGAGACTTGTGCGTCGACGAGGATGAAATGATGATGATTAGGACAACACAACACCCAGTCCCTGAGCGGAGAAAATCTCCAACCCAGCCGGGAATCGAACCCGGGCCCTTAGGATTGACATTCTGTCGCGCTGACCACTCAGCTACCGGGGGCGGACCTTGTTTGAGATGTTAACGTCCTTGTTTCACTACCGTACAATAATATTCTAGATAGAAATAGACTGACGGAAATAAGTGTTACGCTATGAAGTTCTAGTCGGATATTTGTTCAACACTGAGGAAATGTTCCTCACGTCGATTATTAAGCAGTTACACTCTATTTTGAATGTCATTCGGACATGTTTGAAACACATTCCATTCTGAAAACGCGCCATGTCAATGCGTGAAGGTTATTGACTTTTGGCTGGTATGTAGTTACAAGTGTTCCCGTCGCATCTAACGCACTAAAATTCTTTAGTGTGATTTGCAATGTGAGATGTTACATTATATACGCTGCTAGAATATGATACTTGGTGTTCTGACCATGAAGGATATGCAACAGAGTTTATCATTTCTGCTACATACAGGCTATCATTACGAAATCAGTCCCCTCATCGTATCAAGCATCTCCCCACTCCATGACTCCAAGAGTTGTAGACGTATGAACCTCAAAATTCGCTGCTTCTTGTGACATTTTATCAGGTCGTCTATAGATAAGTTAGTGTCGATTTGGTCGTCACAGATAGATGGAGAAACAATCATTGAACACAACAAAGAGCCACTTAGTGTTTTATTTGTGTGCTGTCACTACGCACGCAAGTCACTATTGTCTGCAGTAAGATGTTAGGGGTTAACGATGTATGATACTTCGAGATCTCAATCCAGCTTTCCGTAATCTCTTTCTGCTGGCTCTGCCTATAATCTCCACACGGATTTCAGCTGGTGTGACTCGTATGTTTACTCAGGCCTAGTCGATACATCTCAGGCCACCGGAAAAACATCATCACACAATTCCGAAGATTGCAAGGGAAGATAAGTGCGAGAATTATCGCACTATCAGCTTAACAGCCCATGCGTCCATGTTGTTGACAAGAATAACATGCATAAGAATAGAAAAAAATTGAAGAATTCGCTGTAGAAAAGGTAAAGGCGCCACACAGGCAGTTGTGAGGTCGCTGTCGATAATGGAAGGAAGCCTAAAGAAAAGTCAAGAAACGTTCATAGCATTTTTCGACCTGTAAAAAGCATTCGACAATGTAAAATGGGGCAAAATGTTCGAAATTCTGAGAAAAATAGGAGTAAGCTACAGGGAAAGACAGGTAATATGCAATATGTACAAGAACCAAAAGGGAAAAATAAGACAAGGAAGGAAGTGTTCGGATTAAAAAGTGTGTAAGACAGGCATGTAGACTTTCGTCCCTGCTGTTCCATTTACGCATTGAATCAATGACGGAAATAAAAGAAAGGTTCAAATATGGAATTAGAATTCAAGGTGAAAGAACATCAATGATAAGATTCGCTCTTGACATTGCTATCCTCAGTGAAAGTGAAGAAGAATTGAATGAACAGTCTAATGAGTACAAAATACGGACTGAGAGTAAATCGAAGAAAGACTAAAGTAATGAGAAGTAGCAGAAATTAGAACAGAGAGAAACGTGAGAAACAAAATATCATAACTGGTTGATCACGAAGCAGGCTGCAAAAATCCCATGACAGACGAACCAAGGAAGATATAAAAAGCAGAGGAGCACTGGCATAAAGGGCATTCCTGGCCAAGAGAAGTCTACTAGTACTAAACATTGACCTTAATTTGAGGAAGAAATTTTTGAGAATATACGTTCGGAGCATTGCATTATTGTAGTGAAATATGGACTGTGGGAAACAGGAAAAGGAGGGACTGCATTTGAGATGTGGTGCTACAGAAGAATGATGAAAACTGGATGGACTGAGAAGTTAAGGAATGAAGAGGTTCTCTGTAGAATCGGCAAGGAAAGTAATATGCGGAAAACACTGATAAGAAGAAGCGATAGGAAGGTGGGACGTCAGTTAAGGTGTCAGGGGATTACTTCGCTGGTACCAATGGGAGCTGTAGACGGTAAAAATTGTAGAGGAAGACAGAGACTGGAATGCATCCAGCAAATAACTGAGGACGTAGTTTGCAAGTGCTGCTCTGAGATGGAGGGGTTGGCACAGGAGAGGAATTCGCGAAGGGACGCATCAAAGCAGACAGAAGACTGATGACAAAAACCATCGAAAAACGGTCTTCTTGTGGTGTAGTCTTTCTGGAAGGACCCGTACCGACTCTTCTTACTACTATGTTGACCTGAGTCAATCTCGTCACAACTCGTCCTGAAGGCATTGCAGTACAGCTTGCTGTGCAATCTATTGGTACGATGCTCCCATGTCCCTTATGCCAATGAGTCGACATTTCTCAAAGTCTGAAAGATTGTGATAAACTGAACGTTCCCCAGCGCTTACAGTCTCCGCCTGCAAATGTAGGCACACCCAATAGCCTTCCTTCTTCATGCACAGGGATAGCTGTTTTCTGTACTGAAAGTGAGCTCACCAAAGATGAAATCTCAATCAGCATATCCAACATGCTTGAAAATACGCGGGCATCAGTTAGCTAGCGGCATTTCGGGGTGCTCATGGAATAACACTTTAGATTTCAGTTAATGCCATTTCAGAAAAGATTTTCAGACACTTAAAGTTACATTACACTGAGGCGCCAAAGAAACTGGTATAACCATGCGCATTAAACACACAGATATGCAAACAGGCAGTTTGAACATGGTGTTACAGTTGGCGCACGAGCTATGGGACACAGCATCTCCGAGGTAGCGATGAAGTGGGGATTTTCCCGTACGACAATTTCACGATTGTGCCGTGAATATCAGAAATCCGGTAAAACATCAAAACTCCGATATCGCTCCGGCCGGAAAAAGATCTTGGAAGAACGGGACCAACGACGACTGACAATCGTTCTGCATGACAGAAGTGCAACCCTTCCGTAAATTGCTGCACATCACAGTGCTGCCATCAACAAGTGTCAGCGTGTGAACCATTCAACGACACGTCATCGATATGGGCTTTCGGAGCCGAAGGCCCAATCTCGTGTACTCTTGATGACTGCACGACACGAAGCTTTACGGCTCGCCTGTGTCACTCAACACCGACATTGGACTGTTGATGACTGGAAACTTGTTGCCTGGTTGGACGAGTCTCGTTTCAAATTGTATCGAGCAGATGGACGTGTACGGGTATGGAGACAACCTCCTGAATAGATGAATCCTTCATGTCAGCAGGAGACTGTTCGAGCTGTTGGAGGCTCTATAATGGTGTCGGGCGTGTGCAGTTGGAGTGATATGGGACCCCTGATGTATCTAGAAACGTCTCTGACAGGTGACATGTACGTAAGCATCCCGTCTGATCACATGCATCCATTCATGTCCATTGTGCATTCCGACGGAATTGGTCAATTCCAGCAGGACAAAGCGACACCCCACACGTCCAGAATTGCTAAAGAGTGACTCCAGGAACACTCTTCTGAGTTTAAACACTTCCGCTGACCACCAAACTCCCCAAACATGAATGTTATTGAGCATATCTGGGATGCCTTGCAACATGCTGCTCAGGAGAGATCTCCACCCCCTCGTACTCTTAGGGATTATGGACAGCCCTGCAGGATTCATGGTGTCAGTTTCCTACAGCGCTACTTCAGACATTAGTCAAGTCCATACCACGTCATGTTGCGGCACTTCTGTGTGCTCTCGGGGGCCCTACACGATATTAGGCAAGTGTATGAATTTCTTCGGCTCTTCAGTGTAGATGTTATCATATTTCTCTTTTTTCAGAATTACATTTCTTGGTATTTCAAATCAGCTTCTTATGTCCTCTGTATGTGGCCGTTGTGAAGTTACAGCTGAGCAATGGACGTACATCTGTGGAGGTCAGGAAGGCTTGTTCCTGTTGACCTTGCTGATAAACACATAGCTCAAAATACGATCAAGTGAATTTAATTACGGGTGTCGCATAAACAGGAGTGGCCCTAGCATTCATGAAACATAAGTGCTGTGACTCACAAAGTCATAAAATTGGAGGTTCATTGACCTGATGAATAAAAGAATGATCTAAAACAGGAAACTGAATGTTCATTAAATATTGAGTAATGAGTCTGATACGTTAAAGTCAAGACATTATTTTGGGGCAAAACTACGTTCCCGGAAGTCGCATAGTGATTAATGTTAAATCAGACAGGAAAGATAGAATTACATAGTGGATCTCACATGCGCCCACTACCTTGACTGAGCACATGTTGAGCTCAGAATTGATAATAAACGTACTTAAATGAAAAATGTGAAAGCCTTATCACCAGTCTGAAAGCTTCATGTTCATCGTATTACTCGGTTTGAGAACGCAGCAGTTACTCACCATCTTCAGCATTAACGGTGCCCATGGATGGTGGCAGTCGTGCCTGAACATCCTATACGTTATCAGGCCTGCACTGAAGGCTGTTCTCCCTCACAGCCTGGCATCGAATTCCCTCTCTCAGTTGGAGTCTTCCCTGGTGAGTCTCAGTTGGAAGTAAGTTCCACAGAGCGCTTCCTGCAAGAAGCATAAATTTTACTCTACCTTTTTGAGTGTGAGGCTTGTTCATGATTTCGTTCTCCAATGACAATGATTCTTCTGTTGTCAAGCAATTAGGTCTACTGTAACAGTGCAACAATCTGCCTTTCACGCACAGTTTTAGTATAATTAGTCAATAGTGATGGAGCACAAAAACAGCAAAATCTGACTCCCACCATCTTCCCTACTTCGGTTGCAGCCAACTCGGTCTTTTCCACATACAGCGAGTTCGCCTCTCCCGCTCCACAATTTATTTATACTATCCAGTGACAACTGCTGTTACTGTATCTTTTATTCCTGGCCTAACTGTCTCCAGAATACGAGCTTCCCGGGGAGCACTGTTAGCTTGCAATGCGTCTCCTTGGTGCTAGCGGACTACCCACGTTAAAAACAGTCTTTCTGTCGTTTAGGACGCAAAAACAGATGACGGCTGTCCAGCGGAGGTTGAGCCGGTAGCAGTATACTTGTCCCAATTCCTGCGTGGCTTCTACTTCGCCTGCCGTAGTGACGGTGTCTGTCCTTTCAAGAGGACTGCGTCCCTCCCCCCCCCCCCCCCACCCTTTCCCCTAATGGCCGCACACCGACGCGCTCTCTCCTATTCAGCTAGCCTCTGCTCAACATGTAGTAAATTAATATGGAAATTTATTGGTTAGATATAACAGTTACTGCCGTTCACTTTAACCATATTTGTACTCTCACTTCCACCTGGGAATTAAGTTTGGTTGGCTGGGATTATTAATTCAGTGGAGTTTCATTATGGTATATGACAGTATTGGCAAAAATGGTCACGTAAGACCATTCTCAGTTATTTTTCTGTCCAAGTAGCTAAAATTATCTTCCAGCTTTACTGCGTCATTCATTAATCTAATCCTCTCAGCATCACATTATTTAATTTGGCTAGACGTCATTATGGTTGTTTCACTTTTGTGTATGTTCATCTTATAAACTCTTTCCAGGGCACTATCAGTTCCTATTTTTATTGTATACATGGTTCCACAGCAGCTGTGAATTTCTAGAGAGAAGTCTTTTCTTGGGAGAGCTATTTTGTTTTGAAATAATCACTTTATTTCATGTCTGAGCTATTATCTGCTTTCGTTTCAAGTTACATCGCAGTAAAAAAAAAGAGTTGTAATTCAGGTAGCTTAAAATACGCCAAACATCTGTGCGCAGAAAGCAGCAAGTAATGGCGTCCGTAATAAGAGCGTCGCACAACCGTTACAGTTACAGGCACAACTAGCTCAGACTTGAAGTCCGTGTGTAAAAACGAAAAAATACAATCCTTATTCAGCTTTTCTCACTGCGCCTCCGTACAACGCATTAAAATTCATTAGTGTAACTATTTAAAATGGCCGGTGTGGCCAAGCGGTTCTAGGCGCTGCAGTCTGAAACCGCGTGACCACTACGGTCGCGGGTTCGAATACTGCCTCGGGCATGGATGTGTGTGATGTCCTTAGGTTAGTTAGGTTTAAGTAGTTCTAAGTTCTAGGGGGCTGATGACCTCAGAATTTAAGTCCCATAGTGCGCAGAGCCATTTGAACCATTTTGAACCAGGACTTGAACCAAGGTCTCCTTCTTCTGAGGCAGCTTTGCTAACCACTACGCCACTCTGGCACAGACTACCTTACCACGCCGCCCTCCTCAGTGTAAATTCTCCATCACGCCTCTGTCTACTTGGTATTGGTCCTAAACCCGAACAGAATTACAGAGACTCTAAATACGTATTGGAATAGCACCACAGCATGGAAAGAAACGGGGAGCCTGCCTGAAACCCAGGCACAGATGCTTTAATCATATGAAACTCTATGGTTCCATAGACCTTCTTCAAGTCTCAAACTCTTATGATGTATACATGTAACGCTGGTAGAGTTCAGAGGCCATACCAAGTGGGCTGAGGCTGTGAATGGGAGTTTGGATTGAGGAGGGAAGCAAGCTAGGGTAGTCCATGCAGCTACACAAAGCTACTGTGGCAGGATGGCCTAGTGGTCAGCGCATCTGTATAGTGAGCAGGAAGCCTGGGTTGGAGTCTCAGCCTTGGTACGAATTTTCACTCGTCGCTTGAGTCTGTTAAAGAAATAACCACAGTACCGTCTTCCTGATTGGAACAATTTTAGGACAAGGAATTTAGTATTTCTGGCTTCTCTCTGTAATTCGCCGTTTCGATCCCATTATGATAACAGGGCGTCTACCCTGATGTCTTTGATCCGTCTACTATTTTAAAGTAGGATAACTGTTTTTAGGGTCTTCTGTCAGATCAGCAGACAGAATTTTACTTTCTAATTCGTTGAACAGTACATGCAAGGCTCTCCTTACGCCAACCTTGGCTTTGTTCATTTCCTGTTTATCTCAGTTTTTCACATATACGTCTATCTGTATCTCTGAGGCATGCCAGCCGCCTCACCGCACAAGCTTCATGGTTCGTGGGATTGGCAGTAAACGTACAAATTAAAGATCTCCGTTTCCCTTGATTAGTATAACTTTTTATACAGCTGTTTGCTGATATCGAAGTAGACTGAAGCAAGAGAAGAAATCTCCTTCAATAAAAGTGCTCTACTCTTACTACGAACTGATATGGATACCAGGAAGAACTTACCGCAAGTGTCTGTCTACACGGAAGTGAACTCGGACATGGTGAATGCTGCGCTACATCTGTATGTCAGTGATGTGTATTATGAGCATAAAAGTAGCTGCAAGACTATGGAAGATGCATAAAATCAGCCGACATAAATTTAAAAATAATGATGATGTGCATAATACCCCAATTGTAAATATGTGAAAACTAGAAATGCATTTTGGCATAACTAAAGTTTAAAAAATCTGGAAGATTGTCGTATTTCTTCAACTAACGTAATGCTTTCAAAGGTCTCTGTCAAATCTTTCACAAAATAGAAGACAGCACCTCAAATTTTATAATAGGCATCGTAAAAGTTACTGACCACACCATTAAGGATTCTGCAAAATGACTTTTACGAAAAATCTTTGACAAACTTCATTTATTATTTTCTTTATTTAACACTATCAGATAAGAGCCTCCATGCCCTCCTTCTAAATGAGACCGCGGTTTTACACATAGATTCTTTTTTTCATCACAGTTACTGAAGAAATGAGATTAATCCATATGTAATAAATAGGTATGAAATAATATTAATAGAATTAAAAATCATTTGAATACGTCTAGGAACACTGTGAATAATAGTACTGACTAAAAAATAATAACGTTACTATTGCCGGTACTACTGCTACTTCTACTACTACTACTACTACTAATACTACTGTTGTTTATACTGGCGCTAGTAAAAACAATAACAATAACAATATCGATAAAGATTGTACCGGTCACAACATGTATTTATAGGTGAGAAAAAGCGACATTTTCCGAGCCAGCAAATTTTGAGGGTGAGAATTGTAGACTACATCACCTAGGAGCTTTGCGAAATGAGGAGGGTCTGGTTGGAAAAAATGCAGATAGATGTAATGGAGTGAGGAGTGTGTACAGGAACAAAGAGAATATTATTGTTGTTTCAATAGTTATGTCGCTGTCTTTTGGGAGCTGTTATTTGGTTTTCTGATACAATGAGGGAGGTCATTCATGAGTGAGGTTCCTACTACAGGGAAGGACTTCAAGATAGTGACTGAGTGGTGGAGCTGGACGCAAAGGATTTTAACCTGATGGGAACTACAGTTTTTTCTCTGTTGTTTAAACAAGAGCATTAAGGTCGAGGAGGGCGTGATGGTCTGTATAAGCTGATAAGACCTGAGAGGAGACAGAGCGTTTGGACCTCTCTGCACTTGCCTACACGTAACAAATGTAGTTGGGCATGAGATTAGCAAAAGAGTCGAACGTCACATATGTATCGAACGAATGTGTTCTTAGTCGGGCCTATGTGCCCGAGTTCTCCTCGGATACACGTCGCAGGAGCTTAGGCGACTGATCATCCGTAATTTAGGAGGCCGGCACGGTAGCTCAGCGTATTCGGTCAGTAGGCGAGCTGCCCTGTGTAATAATAATAATAATAATAAAG
Source organism: Schistocerca piceifrons (assembly GCF_021461385.2). Lineage (NCBI taxonomy): Eukaryota > Metazoa > Arthropoda > Insecta > Orthoptera > Acrididae > Schistocerca > Schistocerca piceifrons. Next base: position 325,380,978 of record NC_060140.1, read on the forward strand.
AATGAAGTATTCCATGATGAAATTGAAAGGTGTCATATCACGTTCACCCAGACCAAACGCCGACAACGACGAACAAAATGAAAATAAAAAAGAGTAGCGTCTTTGTTTAGGAATCAAAAAGTCCTGTGTTCTGCGGACAGTCAGGGGAAGGCAGCCATGGTGAGGACTGAATAATCGACGAAAGGCTAACATTCTATGAGTCGGGCGTGGAATGTCAGAAATTTGAACGTGGTAGGGAGCTAGTAAATTTGAAAGGGAAAAGGCTAAGGTTCAGTCTACGTTCAGTAGAGATCATTGCAGTGAAAAGGGAAGAAGACAAGGCTTTCTGGTCAGAGTAATATCTTCTCAGCGGAAAATAGTATAAGTGGAGTACAATTTGTTACGAATAGGTAGGGTAGTCAGTGAGTTACTGTGAACATTTCAGTGATAGGATTGTTCTTATCAGAATCGAAAGCAAACCAACACTGACAAAAATAGTCTCGGTGTACATGCCGACGTCGCAAGCAGAAGATGAAGAAATAGAGAAAGTATATGAGGATATCGAAAGAGTAATTTAGTACGTAAATGGAGATGAAAATCTAATAGTCATGGGGTATTGAAATGCGATTGTAGGGGAAGGAGTAGAAGAAAGGGTTAAGGGAGAATATGGACTTGGCAATAGGAATGAAAGAGGTGCAAGTCTGAGTCCTGAAAGTTCATCTAGTAATAGCGAATACTCTGTTCAAGAATCACAAGAGAGGATGTATGCTTGGAAAAGGCCAGGAGTACGGAAACAGTTCACTTAGATTACATTATGGTCGGGCAGAGATACGGAATTTAGATATTGAATTCTGAAGCGTATTGAGGAGCAAATATAGACCCAGAACAAAATTTAGTAATGATGAAGAGTAAGCTGAAGTGTAAGAGGGTAGTCAAAAGGAATAAATGCGAAAAGAAGTGAGAGACTTAAGTACTAAAGAAGGAAGAGACATGTTTCAAATTTCCTCAGGGTGTAAATAATGCGGTTATGAATAGATCAGCAGGCAGTTCAGTTGAAGAGGAATGGCCATCCTGAAAAGAACAGTCACAGTAGTTGGCAAGAGAAACGTAGGTACAAGGATGGTAACTGCGAAGAAACCGTGGGTAACAGAAGAAATTTTTCAGTTGATCGATGAAAGAAGGAAGTACACAAATTTTCAGGAAAAAATCAGGCATACAGACTTAAAGTCACTTAAGAATTAAATAAACAGTAAGCGCAGCGATACAGGCGAAATGACTGCAAGAAAAATATGAAGAAATCAAAAAAGATATGGCTGTTGTCAAAACAACCTGTTAAACACAAAGGAGAGGGATGGAAAAGTACATTGAAGGCCTTTGTGAAGGGGGAGGGCTTGTCTGATGACGTGACAGAAGAAGAAACAGGAGTTAACGGCGAGGAGAAAGGGGATTCTGTGTCAGGATCAGAATTTAACAGAGCTTTGGACGAGATAAGATCGAATAAGGCAGAGGGGGTAGATAACACCATGGGAATTTCTAAAATCATTTTGGGAAACGGCAATAAAACGACTATCCTCGTTGGTGCGTAGAAAGTATGAGACTGACGAAGTACTATCAGACTTTCGGAAAAATATCATCCGCACCATTCCAAAGACAGCAAGTGCAGATAAGTGCGAGAACTATCGCAGAAGCAGCTTAACATTTCATGCATCCAAGTTGCTAATAAGACTAATAGACAGAAGAATGGAAAATAAAACTGAAGATCTTTTTAATGACGATGTTTAGATTTAGGTTTGAAACCTGCCTCGGGCATGGATGTGTGTGATGTTCTCAGGTTAGTTAGGTTTAAGCAGTTCTAAGTTCTAGGGGACTGATGACCACAGATGTTAAGTCCCACAGTGCTCAGAGCCATTTGAACCATTTGATTGACTGGATTTCAGAAAAGCTGAGTAGTTGTAAACACACAGGTACTAGTCGTTTTTTTTTTTTTTTTTGGTGCATTTATTCCAAATGACATCGTCAGATTTCCTAGTATAAAGAATATAACAAATAATTAGTTATACATTTTTTAAAACACCAAATGTTGACAAGAAAGGGCAAAATCGAACTAAGTACTTTCTGGTGTTTTAATATGCCATTGTCCAGGCACACAACATGTACTTTTAGTTGTTATTGGTTACTGTTATTAATTTTTAGCAAGCGTATCGGCATTTGCGCAGGCGCAGTGCCGTAACGTGATGTCCTCTTGCACCGCGTGGTGTGCCTAACAAGTCCGAGTGCACTGGAGTGGCAGTTTTTCGTAGTCCTTCTCACGATCAACATTCCCATTTTCCAAATTTAAAATATATGTCACACTTTTTGGTTCGTGAATGTATAAATAAGGAACAAACTGCCAAAGTTATTTTTTCTATGAAATGGTATGTATTGGTTCTGACACTTAGTCGATTTTGCACTTTCCCGTTAACATTTGGTGGTTTTAAAAATGTATGGTTAATTGTTTGTTATACTGTTTACACCAAGAAATCTGATTGTGGGCAGAGCCCGAAACATGTCAGTTGGAATAAAAGCACCAAAAAACAAGTAATATCTGTTTGTTTGCGACTACTCAGATTTTGTAAAATCCAGTAAGTTATATTAATATTAAAGGTTGCATACCTCTACCGGCAGTTTAAGGCCGACATACGCGTATCTGTTGTGTTTATCAAACATATGGAAAAGCGTTACGAACTTACGCAGCAACCTAATACACGATCCTTAGGATTAATGCCTGTCCACATTACTCAGTCATCGTTTAAAAGAATTATTTATGCAAAGATAAAAATGCTCTGATACATCACACTGATATCTATTCTGTACAATGACGGTAAGTCCAATTCCAATAAAACTGCTAAGAAACCCAGTCATGTCCGTTGCAACGATCCCATCACTCCTACAGGCAATTTATTCTTCGCATGATGCGTGTCGCATGGTTCTCCACGCATAATGCATGCAGTCCCCACTGCATTTGAATGCACACGCGATTTGGTCAGCCGATATCTCCTTCTTCCTTACACTTTTTTTCTTTTAACTTCTGTCTTTTTGTTTTCTTCTGCAACTTTTTGTTTTAGATTTCTTTCCTCCTTTTATTTCTACTTTTTTCTGAGCCTTTCTTGCCTCCTGTTACCGGTACCATTTTCCTTATCATGTATCATTATCTTCTTTTCCTTGTCAATCTTCAGCTTCTTCGTTGTCTTATATCCATCGTATTTTGCATTTTTTTCTCTGACCTATCGTCAGCTTATAGGCACTCCTCTTCAGCTAGTACCTCTGCTTGATTCAATACCGGTTCTGCTGCAAGAAACCTGTCAGAACGTTGGTAGTTATTTCAAGCTTCCTCGGCTACGACCCCACTTATTCAGTTCTTACTGTAGGTACCCAACCATAGTTTGATGGACCAAGGCTCTGTGGAGCCGTTCTACGAAAGCAACAGCTTGAATACCCTTCTGTGATTCCAGTTGTGTAGACTGTCGTGTACTGAGGAGAAACGTAGTTGTACCACGGATGATGTCATCATCATTATCACCTCCAATTTTCTTTATCAGATCCTATAACACATGTTAAAATTGTAAGAGCGCATTCTCTAGACGTAGCTCTGCTATGTCTATGATTACGGAAATCCGTCTTGCAAGTTTATCTCTCAGATCCTCGCACCTCATTTCCGTGACGGTTCGATAGATTTACTCAGTGACTGGCCCTTTCTAACTTCTGCGTTTATACATTCGACATTTTTCTGATGTTCTCTGAGTTTTCTAAGCATATTTTGTACTTCTGCAGCCTGCAATATAAAATATCTACAAATGCTCACAGGTATTTGTCGTTATTTGTACATTTCACATTTATTTCTGCAGTTGCTCTTTTAATTGCGATCTTTCTTGCCCCTCTCTACTGAAGCCATTGCTAATTCTCAATTTACTTCTACAAACATTTTAGTTTCATTCTATTCGTGCAGAATTTCGTCTCGATGGTAATCTAGCATCGCTCTTAGCGGTGCGTCTAACGAATATTGCTCCTATACTTCGCCTCTTCCTGTTTCTGCAAGACTGCCGTCTGTGATGTTCATCCACCTGTAGTAGGTACTGTGCATTATCTGGGTGTTTCTAGTTGCTTCGTTGAACTTCACATCGTTTCTGTTCTTCTCCTCACCTCCTGTTCATTGCCAATTCCTTCATTGCCAGCTACCTCAACCTTGGACATAACTGTTAATTGAGCTGCGCTTGAGTGGTTCCTGTTTCATACTATTTAACAGCAGCAAAATAAAAGAAAATAAAATAAAACTCTACGACGAAATAATGAGGCCACGGTCGTTCGCTGACTCGTCACCTCGTTCGTAGCCACCGGGCCTTTGATGGTGATATGGGGTGCCATTACCTTTGTCCTCTTTCACATCCCAATTGTGAGGTCCCTGAAATGATAGGAGTCGCCCCCATTCCATTAAGGACAAAAATCGAGACTATGACGGTGCAGTTATCTAGACACACAGTCACAAAACTGCCATTATTAATTTACAAAAAGTGCAGTTGCAACTGTGGTCAACAAGCGTAGACTAAAAACTATCGCACAGAAAAACATTCCTACGCACACACACGCCTATAAATACACACAGCATAAAAGAATGAAAAAACTGTCAGTCTATGGCCAGAACTATTTATTCATATTTCCGTACGAGGTATAAGAAATTCAGTCACTTGTTGAAGGAAATCAACAAGCGACAGTATAGTCGCTTTATAGGTGCCGATCAGCCTTCACTTTTCGACTAGCTTTTGACTGTTCTTACTCTCGTAACCTCTGAACAATTTCTGAACACGTTGATGATAATGATCTTGTTTATGAAAATTTGGTCGTGCGATCTGTAAGTCAACAAATAGTGGGTTTAATATGTGGTCCTTTTGTTTGAAAAATGGGTGTCCCCACCAAGCGACACTGTGAAGGTAACGTGCTGTATCAGATTAAGTAGCTTCTTTCCTGTTCTATGTCATGCTGGACGCAAAATTGTTAGCGGCCTTCGGTACATGCCAGAATTTCTGTAATTTTACGGTTAGTACCCGAGATATCGACTGAAGAAATAATGTTCCCTGACTCACATTGCAACGCATGATCGCTGCATATAAGGAAGAAATTTCGGATAAAGAGGTCAACCTTCTTTTAAATCTTTTCTATCATTTCCGTTAATCCACCTTGATACAGGCTCTCGATTGTCGAATGACGCTCAAGAATTTTCCAAACGTGGATACTGTAAACGGCGTCCTACCATGTGAAACTGGAAATTTGTGACAAGGTCTTACGGGACCAAACTCCGGAGATCATCGGTCCCTAAGCTTACGCACTATTTAACTTAAACTAACTTACGCTAACGACAGCACACACAGGTCCATACCTGAAGGAGGACTCGAACCTCCGACCGGGGGAGCCGCGCAGACCGTGGCAAGACGCCTCAGACCACGTGGCTCCTACCACGTAGACTAACAACAAATTTCAGTCTATCACCTCTCTCCCTCGCAGATGAATTCATGTACTCGTTACAAGTCAAATAAATCCTGACAGGCTGATCGCTGACACCTCAGTCAAAGGATATTGGAATTTTCCTTCTTCTCCGTCAGTTACATTCTGTGTATTTATGCTGACATGTATATATGTCCTTTCTTTCAGGAGTGCTAGTTCTGCAAGGTTCACAGGAGAGCTTCTGTAAAGTTTGGAAGGTAGGAGACGAGGTACTGGCAGAAGTACAGCTGTGATGACGGGGCGTGAGTCGTGCTTGGGTAGCTCAGTTGGTAGAGCACTTCCCCGCGAAAGGCACAGGTCCCGAGTTCGAGTCTCGGTCCGGCACACAGTTTTAATCTGCCAGGAAGTTTCATATCAGCGCACACTCCGCTGCAGAGTGAAAATCTCATTCTGCACACAATACTGTTATCTGTGAGCAACATGAGAGAGCTCAAAACGTTGACGTATATCGTGAACAGTATTGATAATATCCGATTTTCCTAATGTACACTAAACGCCGTTTCTTGTCGAGGACAAGGTGTGCGCTTATGGGTGTTACAAGTCACGTCACAGGGTGCGAGTGGCCCACCATGATTGAAGAGACGTTGAACAGTTCGCATTGACACACGAAAAAATCGAACAACTATATTCACTCTGCGTCCATTGACACGTCCAAACGGGGGAACAGCCTTCTGCTCTTTTGTCACGTTTACACGTCGACTCATCTTACTGCGCAGATGCAACACAAATGACTAGCGCGCGCGCACACACGCACACACACACACACACACACACACACACACACACACACACAGAGAGAAACATACACACACAGAACTTCACTTCCATGACAAGTCAGCGGTTGAATGTTACACAATCGGCTACAATCCGCCCCTGCGTGATCTTTTAAGGAGGCAATTAATATTCTGTCCTATGAGCTTTAATTTCCTTAACGAATTGGATGTTGAACCCACTTCTCAACGTAATTTTCGGATAATACGTTCAGCGATTGGCTCACACTCTAAGTGTGTGCGCATCTCAGTAGGTATTTGCCAAACTACGATCTCCCTTATCACTACACAGTATGAAAGGAAATTTATGCACCGTACATTCCAAGCTTTCTCTGAGGTGCACCACCTTTTTAATACTCACAAGCGAAACTCCCCACCGCAGCCAGCACAGATTTAGTTGTAGGATAGCCCGTCAAAAACTGAATATACATCAAGCATGAAAACAGGAAAAGGTGTATTGAACAGTGAAAAAGGAAGGAGGTAGAAGCAGTGAACTGTCCAAGCTCACGATGTATAACATCGAGCGTACTTGAATGGCCAGGACGTCGTGGTTGTGTGGTCATCTTTCAAATGGTTCAAATGGCTCTAAGCACTATCGGACATATGAGGTCGTCAGTCCCCTAGAACTTAGAACTACTTAAACCTAACTAACCTAAGGACATCACACACATCCATGTCAGAGGCGGGATTCGAACCTGCGACCGTAACAGCAGCGCGGTTCCGGACTGAAGCGCCTAGAAGCACTCGGCCACAGCGGCCGGCGTGTGGTCATGCTGCTGGACTGCGAAAGAGGAGATCCCTGTTCAAATCTCCCTCATGCCCCTTTTTTTCCACAAAATTATGAACCTCCGCTCCGATATTGATGTGCCTGTTCGCTTTATTCAAATTTGTGTCTGTGTCGGGCGTAACGTCTATTTGCAACAGCGAGATGTAAGGAAGTGCCTTCTATTTGTCCTTTACAAGTGCCACTTTTACGCTCTGCGTTCTGGTTTGGCAGTTTTGACTCTTGAATTCCTTTGTAGTTCACACCCGTTTATTTGTTGCTTTCGTTTCTGTGTCAGGTCTATGTGGCATCTCGTTTAGTCTCACTATTCGTCACCTTTACTTGATACGGTAATATTTTCTTGCCACATGACTCATATTCAATACTGAAGCGCCAAAGAAACTGGTATAGTCACGCGTATTCAAATATAGAGATATGAAAACAGGCAGAACACGGCACTGAGGTCGGCAACGCCTACATAAGAAACCAAGTGTCTTACGAAATTGTTAGGTCGGTTACTGCTCCTACAATGGCAGGTTATCAAGATTTAAGTGAGTTTGAACATGGTGTTATAGTTGGCGCTCAAACGATGAGACACAGCATCTCCGAAGTAGCGATGAAGTGGGGATTTTGCCGTCCGACAATTTCACGAGTCTACCGCGAATATCAGGAATCCGGTAAACTATCATATCTCCGACATCGCTGCGGCCACATAAAGATCCTGGAAGAACGGGACCAACGACGACTGAAGCGAGTCGTTCAACGTGATAAACGAACAACCCTTCCGCAAATTGTTGCAGATTTCAATGCTGGGCCATCAACAAGTGTCAGCGTGCGAACCATTCAACGAAATATCGTCGATATGAGGTTTCGGAACCGAAGGCCCACTCGTGTACCCTTGACGACTGCACGACACAAAGCTTTACGCCTCCACTGGGCCCGTCAGCACCGACAATGTACTGTTGATGACTGGAAACATGTTGCCCTGGTAGCACGAGACTCGTTTCAAATAATATCGAGCAGATGGATGTGCACAAATATGGAGACAACCTCGTGAATCCATGGACCCTGCGTGTCAGCAGGGGACTGTTCAGGTTGATGGAGGCTCTGTAATGGTGTGGGACGTGTGCAGTTGGAGCGCTATGGGAACCCTGATACGTCTAGATGCGACTCTGGCAGGTGACATGTACGTAAGCATCCTGTCTGATCACCTGCATCCATTCATGTCCATTGTGCATTCCGACCTACTTGGGCAATTCCAGCAGGACAATGCGACACCTCACACGACCAGAATTGCTACAGAGCGGCTCCAGGAACGCTCTTCTGAGTTTTAACACTTCCACTGGCCACCAACGTCCCCAGACAGCAGCATTATCGAGCATATCTGGGATGCCTTGCAAGGTGCTCAGACTCTTATACATTTATGGACAGCCCTACAGGATTCATGGTGTCAGTTCCCTCTAGCACTACTTCAGAGACTAGTCGAGTCCATGCCACGTCGTGTTGCGGCACTTCTGCGTGCGCGTGTGGGTCCCACGCGATATTAGGCAGGTGTAGCAGTTTGCTTGGCTCTTCAGTGTATAAACAATGTATAGTATTACAGTAGCTAAGACTACAAAAGGAGAACAGACACGTCAATGGTCGCACGGAAAGTTCGTAATTTTGTGATAAAATAAAAAAAGTGTGAGACACGAGGAAGGTTTGAACCAAGCTTTTCCGCTTCACAGTCCAACATTGTGACACACAACCACGTTGCCGACTTTGTCGCAATTTGCTCGATGTTGCACATCTTGAGCTTAGATCATTCACTGTTTCTATTCTTTTTTCTTCTTTCACAGTTAGTAAACCTACTTTTTGTTTTCCTTCTTGATTTGTATTCACTTTCTGTCGGGCTATCCACTGGGCCATTTTAGCACTAAATCTGAAGGGGGTGCAATGGGGAGCTTCCCTTGTGTCATGGAATAATCTGTTTTTTTTTATATTTGGCAGAACGTTGACGCTTACTTACGCGCAGATTATCTCGACGTCTGACTGCGTTTACCTCACTGGGCATTATTGAAGTTTTCACATCAATAAATTCCCTAATCCATCGATGTGCAGCGTTGCAATTCGTGGGGACCGTACAATTACACACGCTATAGAGCACCACCTCTATTCCTGATATCATCACCGAGTCGAGTTAAATTTTTTACTCGGTCCCGAACCAGAGTACAACAACTGTGGGTTGTGGTTCCACCTTACAATAGAGAGTAAATCTAGCAGCCGAATGGAGTCGAAAATGTTTTCTGAAACAAGGTGACAGGAACCATTGGTGGTGACGTGAACGAAGACTTGCAGCTAGCTGCATCCAGTGCTGATAATAATTGCCGGCAGTGCCTTTTCGACATCTCAGATTACACCCTACAACATTCTGAGGCTACATTCCTCTTCTGTCTTTTTTGCTGTAGCTTCCAACAGCCAACTCTCCCTTCAGTTGCATTCATTTTCCAGAATGAGAGAATACTAATTTTGAGTACTGAAGACTATTTTTCTGCCGGCCGCTGTAGCCGAGCGGTTCTAGGCGCTTCAGTCAGGAACCGCGCTGCTGCTACCATCGCAGGTTCGAATCCTGCCTCGAGCATGGATGTGTGTTATGTCCTTAGGTTAGTTAGATTTAAGTAGTTCTAAGTCTAGGGGACTGATAGCCTCAGATTTTAAGTCATATAGTGCTTATAGCCATCTGAACCATTTTTTGAACTATTATCCTGCACTTAATGAAATGAGTAAACAAAACGCTTTGTAGAGGTCACTAACTGTACTTGGCTTCCGACTGACGATGTTGTCCACTATTCCACCTGGTGTCAATCTCTCTGTTTCCTTGTACCACCTGTGTCAAAGGCACTCAACAAAGTCAAAACTCCAATAGTCACACCTAGTGACTGGTGTGTCCTTTGCTAGACTGAGTCATGACGACCACTCTAGAGTGCGATTAGTAGTACAGTGATGAGCCAAAACAGTATGACCATTCCTCCTCGAGAGATTAAATACCTAATGGTGGTGTTGCGGTAAGGTGACGAAGTAAGAAAAGAATGTAATTGGAACACAGAGGAATGGGCAGTCATTATAGCGAAGATACAGGCGGCAAATGCGGAAATCCACTGATATAAGCGGTGTAGCGGTGTTGGCAAACGGCACATTGTTATGGCCCTGGGCTGGAAACGAGAATTTCTGAAACGGCGAAGCTGGTCGACTGTCGGCGTACTACTGTCGTGAGCACGTATTGGAATTGGTTGGAGGATAGTGAATAACGAGTAGGCCGTATGGTACTGAACGACCACGACTCATCACAAAACATAGAGGTCGGAGGATCCCCCACTGTGTTATCCAGGATAGGCAGCGATCTGTGGCAGATCTGACAACATAGTGCAATGCTGGTGCAGGCACAAGTGTTTCGGAACACACCATTCAAAGGCCATTGGTGAATATTGGGCTCCACATCACACGACTCCTACGTCTCCTGTGTTGACCCAACTACATTGTCAGTTATGCTTGCAGTGACCGCAGCATCACTGAGTTTTCATCAAGGATCAATAGATACAGGTCACCTGTCGAATGAAACGCATTTCTTGTTGCAACAGGTCAATGACTGGGTTCCTACAAGCCGTCATCCAGGCGAATGGCTGCACAAAACATGAACCTTGCCACAGATGCAGGCCGGTGAGGGCAGAATTATGCTAAGCAGGACATTGAGTTGGACTTCCATGGGACCTATGGTAGTACTCGAAGACACCATGGCAGCTGTGAACGAAGTCAACATTGTTGCGGATCATCTGCATCCCTTCATAGTTGACGTCTTCTCTGATGGCAACAACAGGTTCCAGCAGGATAACTCTCAGCGACACGAGGCCAGATCGTGCTGTACCGTTTTGAGGAACATGATAGTGAACTCAAACTGATGTCTTGGCCAGAAAATGTGTCTGATGTGTACCCACTGGAATACATATCGGGCGCCAGCTGTGTGCCCGTAAACCACAGTCCCGTAATTAGCGGGAATTGCTAGAGCTGTGGGTAGTCATCTGGTGATACATACTGGGTGCGGAGCTTAAATCCAGACAAATTTCAATTTGAATTTCTCGCCATATCGTAGTTCCGCTGGAGGTCGCGACTGGCGTTCTTGAAAGCCTTAGGCATCTAGTAAACAGCCATAGCCTCAAACTGGCCGCAATCTTACAAAAAAGTGCGGAGTACAACCGAAGAACCGCGACTATTGATAGTCTTCGCGCCGGTTGTTCGCCCACTGAAACAGTTCCATTCTTCAGGTACCTGAGATCAGCTGTTTACGATACTGTGGTCAAGTATAATTCTGCGGAGAAGTCTAGGGAAAGTTCCACTAACTGCTGTCGAAGCATCATTCGCGAATATGGACAGCGCTGTTTTAAAGAGTGCGGGCGATCACTCCATGACAAGATTGGAGGCGGTCCTTGCGGCTGAAGGGTTTACATCGAGTAATGTTACTCTTGAAAGAAACCCCTACTAATATGTAAAGAGATTTTCATTTTCATTTATATTTTGTTTTAATAAATTTTCTTTTAAAGAAAAGTTTCATTTGTTCAGATTGAAGCGCCGCACTTCTGGAATCCTGTCAAAATCTTGTAGACTCTATGCCAAACAGAACCTCAATTGTACTTTGTTTGAAAAGTGGAACAACACGCTATTAAACAGGTGGTCATAATGTTTTCGCTCATCGTTGTGAATGATACAACAGAATGTTGTTACAATTCTGGTGTAGTACTATTTCACTTATTTTAAAGAGTATTTGACTTTTTACAAGGTTATTTAGATACTAATCTGAATTCATTGATACTAATGATCATTTAAGAGACTCATTAGTCTCTTAAAAAAGTATTTTTAAGAAGTAAACATTGATCAAAATTGATGCTGGAGTAAATACATAAAGCTTCTCTATTGTGAGTATCCCGGACCTAACGATGTCAAGCACGTAGCTGAACAGAATTTCCGCTTTAATCTTAATATATCCGGGGTGACCGTTTCACGAATTCTCGTTTAGTAATATTTGTATGCTTTGTCAGAGGTTCCCCCCAGAGGCATTGATCAGACGGAAATGCTGTAACGCCATGTACTTTAAGATGTATTGAGCTTCGATCTGTGTTGTAAGAATAGGTTAATTTGTGCCCAGATAGAGTTCACAATTTTAACAGCCATAATCGGGATTACTATATTCTGCTTCTTTCACCGTAAATTATGTTTAACGCTCAGAGATGATGTTTAACAGATGTTCACGGTGGTTCGACTACTCGCAGTATTAGGGAAACTGTATCGAAAGTATTTTCTCTACTGATGAGTGATTCTCTGATTATTGTACCACCAGCCATTTTATAGTGTGTTCATTTCTGTTCTTTAACTATCTCTTAGACAGGAACATATAACAGGCTGGCAACATATATATGTACTATCAAGACAAGAGACACCAAGTGAACAGCGTTATGGCGATATCTCACAGCTCTCGGAAGACAAACCTTAAGTTCTTGGCATTGCAGTAGTGAAGTGTTTCACAATGTTTACGTAAAGGACAAAAGCATGTTAAAACGAAACATAGAAATACTTACCTGGATGTGATTATGTTCAGGTTTTTCATAAGTGGAAATGTGTCCTCTAATCTATGACCAGATCAGAGAAAACGCAGATTTTGGCAGGACAGACGAATAATCGCACTTTAGATTTTACTTGTGCTAAAATTTTGGTAGGATATGGTCCGAAACTGTAGGTATCAGACACAAAAAGGCATTATCCTAGATAACAATTCCAATGAAGATGACTCGATATATCCCTTTTTACTAAGTTTTGTTTGTAAAATGAAATGTATATTATGTATATTGATAATACACACATGAAAAAAAAATTTACATCACCTCGGTGCTGAGAGTTCCCGAACCTGTACAGAAAACTGGAATAGAGATCAACGGACACATCATTTACACCCTTCTTATTGCTCATGAAAATCACACATTGCTTGTTGTACCACCTTACAGCGAGATCTTCAGGGTTTGTGGTCCAGGTTGCTGTACACACCGGTACCTCTAATACCCAGTAGCACGTCCTCTTGCATTGATGCATGCCTGTATTCGTCGTGGCATACTATCCAAGAGTTCATCAAGGCACTGTTGGTCCAGATTGTCCCACTCCTCAACGGCGATTCGAAGTAGGTCCCTCAGAGTGGTTGGTGGGTCACGTCGTCCATAAACAGCCCTTTTCAATCTAGACCAAGCATGTTCGATAGAGTTCATGTCTGGAGAATATGCTGGCCATTCTAGTCGAGCGATGTCATTATCCTGAAGGAAGTCATTCAAAAGATGTCCACGATGGGGGCGCGAATTGTCGTCCATGAAGACGAATGCCTCGCCAAAATGCTGCCGATATGGTTGCACTATCTCATCGCTGAAGAGAACGTGTTACCAGTCCTGAGCGGTCCATTCGGCATGTTGTTGGACCCATCTGCACCGCACTGCATAGTGTCGTGGTTACAGAGGCTGACCTCGCCATGGACGTCGGAAGTGAAGTTGCGCATCATGCAGCCTATTGCGCACAGTTTGAATCGTAACACGACGTCCTGTGGCAGCACGAAAAGCATTATTCAATATGATGGCACTGCTGTCAGGGTTCCTCCGAGCCATAATCCGTAGGTAGCGGTCATCCACTGCAACAGCAGCCCTTGGGGGGCTTAAGCGAGGCATGTCATCGACAGTTCCTGGCTCTCTGTATCTCCTCCATGTCCGGACAATTTCGCTTTGGTTCACTCCGAGACGCCTGGACACTTCCCTTGTTGAGAGCCGTTCCTGTCACGAAGTGACAATGCGGACGCGATCGAACCGCGGTATTGACCGTCTAGGCATGGTTGAACTACAGACAACACGAGCCGCGTACCTCCTTCCTGGTGGAATGATTGGAACCGATCGGCGGTCGGACCCCTCCGTCTAATAGACGCTGCTCATTCATGGCTGTTTACGTCTCTGGGCGGGTTTAATGACATCTCTGAACAGTAAAAGGGACTTTGTCTGTGATAAAATATCCACAGTCAACGTCTGTCTTCAGTAGTTCTGGAAACTGGGATGATGCAAAACTTTTTTTGATGTGTGTAGATTGACTGTGTCTATGTTCCGCTTGAGACTGAGACATCGCTCAAAACCGGTAGTGGTAAATAAAATATAGAAATACAGCTCTGGTGGATAATTGCAACAATAGTAGGCATTTCATACAATTATTTGAGGCTGCAAGCAACACATACAAGAAATATTTAATGTAAACGGAAACACTTCTGGAAAGCAAGTAAATATTTCTTGCTTTTATGTTTTCGTTTTCTTTAAAGACAAATAGAAAAGGTGAACTGGTAGCCCAGCGTAGAGCCTGCGTCTAACGTCATGTATTTTTGATTTTCGAATGTTAAAAAAAATAAGATGTTTTTCCTGTTCGTCGGTAAGAGGAGAGACTCGCTCTCTGCTAATGATCGAAGGTAGACGCACGTTTTTTTAGAGCGTAATCGGAGGTAGCCATTTTGGTTGTGAGAATAAGTGAAAGGCCTGTATTTTTTATGTGTGTAGAAGAAACAATACATTCGTATTTCGTTGGTGAAAAACTGAGTTATTATTCCAAGTAGTACTGCAATATAGACGAATTGAAGAAGCCCATCTGAGTACTTCAGATTATTACGAAGATCCGATTCCCATATCATGGATACAGTCAAAATTTTGTAGGTGGATACGGCGATCGGACGTAGTATTATTAACTGGTAAACATAAATCTACGACAAGAGAAAACTATTTCGTCCATGCAGAACTTATATGAACTAATATGAACCCATTTACAAACGTAGCCCAGCTTATTGTGCTTGTCCGAGTGACGAAAAATTGTCATTAATTCCATATATCTAAATATTTTCTATATCTAAACGTTTTCCTCAGCGACTAACGCTCTAAAAAACCACTTACGTTTTATATACACAATGTAGTCAGCATTTACAGAGCTTTGTCAGAAGTGCATGGCTGCTGTGCGTCGAATCGTAACGCTCTCCCGCAGATGGCTTCCCACTGTCATGGTCCGGTAACCACAGAGGCGGCCAACGTTATGCTATTGCTGCATTAACGCCATGGAAACAGAACACACCAGAGGCTACTAAGGCACCCTCAGTGTCAGTTGAAACGTCCCCTTAGAAAAATTATACATGACTGTGTTTAAACTGAAACACAATATTTTTTTTAGCGCAACGCAATCTGACTTTCAGTAATCCCTACAAGAGAATGGCACTGACTAAATTAATCTATACCTTTCACAAATCACTTACCTCACAAAGATCTTCGTTACTCAAGCTACTGCAATACAGCGAGCGCCACTACTGCCAGCTAAATAAAAGATTCAAACTACTGAAGGCACTAAATACTGATAGGCATAGTTAGCAAATGAAAGATTTTGATAGAGAACAATGTATTTACCTTAATAGTGTTGAAAAGTCATAATATACATAGCAGTTCATGACATCCAGTCTTACAAATTTCAAAACTCCGCCATCTCTCTCCCCACATCCACCACTGCTGGCAGCTCACCTCCAACTGCGCAACGCTACCAGCTGTTAACATCCAGCTGCCCAACACTACAATGGCGAGTATTACAACAATGCCAACCAGCCACTGACTGCACACAGCACAGCCAGTGATTTTCATCAGAGCGCTGCGTGGCGTTACCAATATAAAAAACCTAAACAGCCTACTTACATAGCCCCCATGCTCCCCACAAAAATTTTTACAAATTGTTTTGGGCAGTGGCCAATACAGATTTGAAAAAATTTTTCATAATTACAATAACAAAGAAATGAAATGCACACACTTATCGAGACAATGTTGGTCAAAAGCTAAAATTTTCTCACAGTCCGTAAAGACAGCCCTAATCGTTCATCACAGTAAAATTGCAGTGTTTTTCTCAAAGTCTGAGCAGTAAAAGAAAATGCACACAGAAGTAGTGGATTTCCATGCCGTCTTGAAGAAGTAGTGTTGTCCTTCCAACAGAAAGACAGTGCTGACTCTTGACATGCAGACAGGTAATGGGCCACAACAGAGCAAACCCACAGCAGAGTCATTCGATGTTTTGAAGAATATTGATAGGTATGTCATCACAGAGCAGACCCACTGTAGTCCTGGTAGAGATTACGGTATTGGTGGGCCACCAGAGGTGCAGACCCACTGCAGTCCTTGTAGAAATAATGGTATTGGTGGGTCATCAAAGATGCAGACCCACTGTAGCAACCATCTGTTGTGACTGTGCAGGTGCACAATCACCAATGAAGAGTCTTGTGGATAATATAGTAAGTCCATAACCACCACTTGTGCACTCACAAACTTTTTGGAATTGTCCTTAGAACCAGCAACGCTGTTATCCAGTCCCTTGCCGAATTATTAACACACGTGCAAACACTAACAGTCCCTACTTCTCACATATTGTCCATATACTATGACCAACAGAAACGTGTGCAGTGAAATGGAACTTACAAGTTAATAATATGATGAACTGGTGTCAATTACAATTTTATAACGTAAGAATACAATTACAAAGGTACAAAATACATCATTAAACAACATAACAATACAGATAACATTTGTAGTACAGGCTTTACAAAAGAATCAAACTAACATATACATCAGTGTTACAGGAATTATGACATAAGTAAATACATAAAAGATCAGAATAACTTTTGAAACATCTACTTCACACATGAGCATTAAAACAAAACAGAATAAATAATGTCTAAGCATATTTATAAGGTAAAGAACATATTATTAATGCCAATTATATTTGAGGATAACAGTATTCCTCATCATAGTGAATGTAGCTTAGTATTGGAAGAGAAAAAAATTCTATGAAACTACACAGAGCCAGGAAGAAAACAAATACACAAAAATAGTTTTTCTCCACTGTACACTACTTTTTTGGCCAAACCATTTCCTTATAGCTTCTCAATGCATTTCTTCCAATCCATTGTAGTTAGTTTTTTTATATAGTCTATCCCCTCTTAAGCTAACTTAAATCTACTGAGCTCAGATGCTAAACTAAGGGACAAGGCAATGCAGCAGCACAAAACAATTAACACAAACAGCAATGACAAAAAAATGGAAATTGGCAAGGCAAGCAGCATAAATTATCAAAGCAAATGCAATATTACAACTAATATAAGGCAATGTGCAGCAACAAGAAAAATAAATCAGTAGTAAAACTAGCTTAACAGAGTAATACAAAGTGAAATTCAGTAGCACTATGCCTGGCAAACAGCAGCAGCAAATGCAATAACTTATATCTAAACATGGCATAGCTCAAGCAGAAAAAATATTACAGTAAAAATGGCCATGTTTAATACCTATGTCACATCTTAACACTAGGGTGGTGCATCACCTTAACTTACACTACTAAATAAGTTACCCAGTCATTGACAAAAATTATGTACGCAATTCCTGTGAAGGGAAATGTCTTTTTGTGCTCCCTCCTTTTTTTGGAATAGATTATAGAGTTATTATTGATTGGATCTGTAGGCATAAAATAACTATATTAGTACATCTATTAAATTTTATTTTAACCAATGCTGCAGTGCAGCTAGAAACTAGATATTAAATAAAATGAGTAAATAAATACATAAAGCAAGCCATATGGCATTTCTCTCAACTAGCAAGACAATAGCGGTGAAATGTTTCTCATTGTTTCATTAGGCATTTTAGTAAATATCATAAATTAAGAGCTCCACAGTATAATCATATGTTTTCAAGTTTGAGCGTGTCGTATTTGCGATGCTTTCTACAAAGGAATGTTAATAGCGAGGATAATAGCCTCCCTTTTTTTTTCTCCACCTGTGCCTCTGAAAGGCACACACTAATGGCTTTTTTTCCAGGCGACTCGTGCAGCTGGGTGCCCACGACGCATTACGTGCAGGTGGTCACTTAACTTTCTTACCAAAATATTTATGACACCAGTTTGCACTACAGTGACAGTCTCATATAAAAATTTCACACGTCGAGAATTTGCTTTTCAAATCTGTAGAAACAAAATCCTGTAAATATAACAGTGTCCAAAAAATTTTCGCCAGCATAGTGATACGTTCACACATATACACACATTTCATAACTCTTAAAGTACGATTCTTGGTTTCCAACATCCTTTTTCACACGTCAGAGTCCCTAACCACTATTCATTAGTCCTTACCTTATTACACATATACATATTCGTCGACATGTCAATCTTGCGATGACACTTCAATATTTCATCATAATAAATACATAGCATAATCAATGTCCTCATATAGCATCAGCTTATTGACCATAAACATACCTCAACAGCATAATACACATTGTCATCGTAATAATAACAACATAACACCTTAGTCAACTCTCAAAATCGTCATAGCTTTCTGCAATAATTTGAAAACCTAAAAAAAAAATTCTCTGCTCATTTCAATACTGTGATCTACCTCAAACGTACTTTAAAAATCATGATCTCATACCAAATACATCATTCAAAGCTCTGATAGTATCATAATGGTTCCAAAAAAATATGAACAGTTCACAAAGTACAGACAAAATACAATTTCATAAGTGTGAAGTTACCCAACTGTGTAATTGCGTAAACATGTGTCACTGATGTAGTAAAAAAAATGTTTGTCTCTCTCAGTTAAATGATCAGATAGCTGTGTAATTTATGTGTTAGAGAAACATGGTACCGATGTGTAAAGTTGTATAAGCAAATACTATATTAGCTAGGGCTCCTTGTGCTCGCCAAACACATGGTACACAAAGTAGGCGTGTATCCCCTGAGGATTAATGTAATTATACCCTCAGGTGTTACAGATTACAGCAATGGAATGAAATGTATCATGGAAAACCTTTGTATCATTGTACTTCAAATATCTTTAAAAATAAATGTTTTAAGTACAAAATTAATCACTCAAATACGTGTACTGTAGCGCTAAACTGTGCGTCTTGTTGTAAGATAATCTCTGTGGAAGTGTCGTAGTTATCGTCCTCCGAAAGCTAAGTTCTGCAGAAGTCAATGTACTTACCTCATGATACACAAAAGTGAAATGTTTTGCGTATAGATATTGTGGTGTCACCGCCAGACACCACACTTGCTAGGTGGTAGCCTTTAAATCGGCCGCGGTCCGTTATTATACGGCGGACCCGCATGTCGCCACTGTCAGTGATAGCAGACCGAGCGCCACTACACATCAGGTTTAGAGAGACGTACTAGCATTCGCCCCAGTTGTACAGCCGACGTTCATAGCAATAGTTCACTGACAAATACGCTCTCATTTGCCGAGACGATAGTTAGCATAGCCTTCGGCTACATTTGCTACGACCTAGCAAGGCGCCGTATTTAATTGATAATTAATATTATGAAGCATGTACCGTAACGAGAGATGTTCTACAATTGTGGATTAAAGTTAAGTATTACATCATCAACGTACTTTATTTGCAATTCTCAAGATATTGTCCTGTTCCAGACCTCACGCCAGTCAGCGTGTAATTAAACACGTGCATTTCGGCCTCCTCTAGAAAAACAGTGTTGGCTCTTCTGCCAGCACTACAGATATCTTAGTTATTACGCTTATTGCCATGATGGTGGTGGTGTTGGTTAGTGTTTAACGTCCCGTCGACAACGAGGTAATTATAGACGGAGCGCAAGCTCGGGTTAGGGAAGGATTGGGAAGGAAATCGGCCGTTCCCTTTCAAAGGAACCATCCCGGCATTTGCCTGAAACGATTTAGGGAAATCACGGAAAACCTAAATCAGGATGGCCGGAAACGGGATTGAACCGTCGTCCTCCCGAATGCGAGTCCAGTGTGCTAACCACTGCACCACCTCGATCGGTTTGCCGTGATGAAGAAAGTACTGTGCTGTAACGTATTGTTGTCCTACGGAAAAGGCTGTCTCCTTGTAGCTATACCACAAAAGTTACTACTAAAACATGTTTTACTTTCGAGAAGAATGCAGAAAAACTATGCAGATATAAAACAGAAACACCGCAAAAGCAACATTGTAAATTGTCACTCATTAGTAGCGTCGTAATAAAATCGTGTAGCTGTCACATAAACTAACCACTGTGTCATCTGGCATCTCACAGAAAGTACTTTAAATCCAGAATGTATTTTCAAGTAAACCAAAATGTTGCATTAAAATCTCGTTAGCAGCACAGGTACATGTTCTAAGTATGTCAGCCTTATAGTCGTTACGTAATTGTGCAACTAACAAGTACGAATGTATACACACAATAACACTGTGTCGTCTGTTCACTAAAGCAATGCACTCGTAAATACTGTCTAAATATGTTCCCTATGTTCTAGACTGGATAGTTAACTTTAAAACATAGTGGCATGTTAACAGTTTCTAAGTCTGACGAAGCGTACTAGTAACGTGAAGTGAAAAGTTTTATGGCAAAGACTAAGTTATAAAGCAGATTATCTCTCAATAAACGGTTTTACACGTGAAATGTGGTGTAAACCTTTACTCTTCCTAGTACGCAGAGTTTCAACTTTAACACAATTATCATGTGGTATACGTCGGTAAAGAATACTGGAATTTTCCTCAAGGTTAGCGTCTATGTTATTTTTTCCTGAGCCAGCGGGCGCACGTGGCTGCCTGCGGTGCGAGTCATTGTCTGTCTCTTTGTTGGCGCGCGCCGTTATTGGGATTAGGAGACCTAACTTCTACAAATTCACCTTGACGAGAAGGCTCTGCCCTGTTTGAAGCTCGCCAGTTCTGATGGAATTCAGTTCTGTCATTTTGTCGTTAATTTATATAGTTTCTTGTTTGTCGGTCACATAGTGGAGAATTTCTCCCTGAATCGTAACTGCGCGCTGGACCGTTGCGTCTAAAGTTATTCTGTCTCTCTTGATAATAATTATTTTCGTTCCCATATTGTCTGTTTCTATGGTTATCTCTGTCATATTCATTACTACGGAAGTGCGATCTTTCTCTGTAACGATTATTCTGCCAATGGTTGTCATACTGGTGATGTCTGTTTTGGTCACGATTTACGTTGTAAGAATAGCTTTGTCGTGTCCAGTTATTATTTCTGTCATCACGGAATTGTGACAGATGTGACCTGTAATTGTTGTGTTCCTGTTTTCGCGTCCCACGGTTGTCAGTGTCAAATTCTAATTCTTGTAAGAGTCCCTGAAAAGCTTCAATGTCGTCTTTACAACGTCCTGCCAAAGTAATATGTCGTAAATGTTCAGGTAATTTGATTAAGCAAATGCGGATGAGTTCTGAGGGGCTGTATGGGTTTGACAGGTACTGATTCTTGTGCAACATGTCTTCAAAATATTTCACAAGACTGGAAAATTCAGATTGTTCGAAATGTTTCATCATTATGATGCTATGTTTTACTCGGTCTTGTGTAGCTTGAGACCAATATGCTGAGAGGAATGCATGGTAAAATTCTCCTTCACTTTGACAATCGTGAATGACTGATCGCATTCTTACAGCTGGTTCATTCTCTAAATAGCCACATATAAATTCTAATCTGTGCTCTAATGACCAGTTGGGAGGAAAACAATGAGAGAATTGATGGAACCACGCTTGTGGATGAATGTCGTTGCTAGAATTCTTAAATGTTTTGAATTTACGTGTAGTAACGAATAGCGTATAGTCAAAATCATCATGTCGGCGAGTCGCATATCGGTCATTGTTACGTCGTTTCGGCGGTTCCATTTCAAAATTCGTTGCACCTTGCCAATTTCTTTCGTAATTACCGAAATGCGCTGTGTTATTATTTTGTGGCTGTTCCATATTTCTATGTCCCTCTTCTCGTATTGGAGCGCGAGTGTCTTCTGAAATACGTAATTCTTGTATTACTTGCGCCAACTGGTCTTGTACTTCCCGGATTTCTCTTATGTACAGTGTATTAATTTGATTTTGATGTTGTTTGAATTTTCTAATTTGTTCATCCTCTTCAGTGTCCGTGAAGGCTACAGGTCTTGTGGCATTCAGATCATCATCTACGTTTGTAGATAAGTTAGTGACCTGATCTGAAAGTTCTGTTACTTTATCCGATAGTGAAATTATTTCCTCTGTGTGATTTTCTGAACCAAGTTTCAGAGTGTCCATTTGTGTTGAAATCGTATCTACTGTGTCCTTTAAGTTTTCCTGAGTTTTTGCAAGTTGCGTAACCGAATCGGTAGATGCAACTGAGTCAATTTTAGCTTGCAAGGTCTCATGATTTTCATGAACAATAGTTTGCAGTTCTTTTATGGCTGCTTCATGATTCTGTAATGCATTTTCATGCCGCGAAAAAATAGGTTGAAAATGCTCACAAATTTGTGTTTTTACCACATTACAGACTTTTTGACATTTGGATTCAATGTTATGTAACTCAGTAGTTAAGTCTTCACGTGTTTGTTCAAGTGTGGTGTCTAACTTCCGAAGATTTTGTTCCATTGTGTCTAACTGTTGCTGTGTTTGTCTAAGGTGTTGTTCCATTGTGTCTAACTTTTGAAGATTTTGTTCCATTGTGTCTAACTGTTGCTGTGTTTGTCTCTGGTGTTGTTCCATTGTGTCTAACTTTTAAAGATTTTGTTCCATTGTGTCTAACTTTTGAAGCTTTTTCTGTGTTTGTCCCATTTGTTGTATTAATTGTAATAACAATGCACTGGTGTCTGAATCACGTTCCTCAGTGCTCTTCGGCAGTGAATTTGCACCGGCAACATTCACATTTTGACAAGCAGAAAATGTGTCTTGACTTATTTGAGAAAACGGTGAGGACCCAAAACCTGAATCTACAGTATTTGCGAGATTGTGTCCTGTCATTTCGGATTCCTGAGGCGAGCTATTGCCGACCGATCGATCGATAATGCTTCCCTGTTCACCAATTGTTTCACTGCCTACACCATTATTTGCAGCCCACTCCATTTCCCTATGCACAATTACCAAATTACAAGTTTGAACATTAGTTAATTCATTACATGGTGGCGCTAACACACTGCTTTCGTCTTCACTGTCATTTCTCAGTTTACTTTGAAGCCTAGTATTACGTTTTTCACACGTCATTATTGTCACAATATTTCACACGACAAAACAGAAAAGCACAATTTTAAGAGCAAAAATAAGAGAACACATTAAAATAGCACTGAAAATAATATTTAGTTAATTGCAAGCACAGCTGCGAAGTACTTGGTGCAAATTTACATGCGTGCCACACCTGTTTTACTGTACAACAATGAAATACTGCAACTACAAAGGATATTCTCTCTACAATAACATGCTAGCAATAAACAAAATCTACACTAATTACACAAATTAAAAGAAAAAATCAGAAGATTCCAGTGAGGTATCCGTATGATATGTCCCCTTAGAAAAATTATACATGACTGTGCTTAAACTGACACACAATATGTTTTTAGCGCAACGCAATCTTTCAGTAATCCCTACAAGAGAATGGCCCTGACTAAATTAACCTATACCTTTCACAAATCACTTACCTCACAAAGATCTTCGTTACTCAAGCTACTGCAATATAGCGAGCGCCACTACTGCCAGCTAAATAAAAGATTCAAACTACTGAAGGCACTAGCTACTGATAGCATAGTTAGCAAATGAAAGATTTTGATAGAGAACAAACAATGTATTTACCTTAATAGTGTTGAAAAGTCATAATATACATAGCAGTTCATGACATCCAGTCTTACAAATTTCAAAACTCCATCTCTCTCCCCACATCCACCACTGCTGGCAGCTCACCTCCAACTGCGCAACGCTACGTGCTGTTAACATCCACCTGCCCAACACTACAATGGCGAGTATTACAACAATGCCAACCAGCCACTGACTGCATACAGCACAGCCAGTGATTTTCATCAGAGCGCTACATGGCGCTACCAATATAAAAAGCCTAAACAGCCTACTTACACAGTACACACTTGGGCCTGTGTCGCTGCTGCATGATCCTGACCGAAACTATGGGACCTCTTGGATACGCCTGCATAAGTCGATAGTGCAGCGGTGCGTCCGTGTCCTGAGGGAGACCTGCCGTTGTAGTTCGAATTAGGATTGTCGATATTTTCAGAAACATCAGGAATCCCATATATCGATATTTAAATAGGAGTCTTTACATGTGTTCGATGTTCGAAAAATATCGATATACCTACAGAGAATATTCTGACATATCGGCCTATAAAAATATCGGCTGAACATTGTAAATATATTGCCAGTTTTAGGGCTATATATTTAAGTAATGATTTATTATTAGATATGACGCTGAAGATTGAATGTGTAGATCAGATAATCAAATTATGAGCTCCTGAATTGTAGAAAAAGAAATTTATGACGCAGCCTAAGGAAAAGAAATGGCCGGCTGGAATGGCCGTGCGGTTCTAGGCGCTACAGTCTGGAGCCGAGCGACCGCTACGGTCGCAGGTTGGAATCCTGCCTCGGGCATGGGTGTATGTGATGTCCTTAGGTTAGTTAGGTTTAATTAGTTCTAAGGTTCTAGGCGACTGATGACCGTAGAAGTTAAGTCCCTTTAGTGCTCAGAGGTGATAGGTTCATAGGCCACGTGTTACCGCATCAACGAAAGGCATAATCTTAAAAGTAAACTTTGTAGGTGAAACCGAAGGCTCGAATACAGAGAGCAGGTTCAATCGGATGCAGAGTGGAGTAGTTATGCAGCTAATTTACGAAAACAGTGTGTGTGTGTGTGTGTGTGTGTGTGTGTGTGTGTGTGTGTGTGTGTGTGTATGAGTGAGAGACAGAGAGAGAGAGAGAGAGAGAGAGAGAGAGCGTTTTTGTGGATTTGCAGGCAATCAGCGCTTGTGAAACGACACAACATAGCCTGCACGGCGATTCCGTGATGATGCTATAAACTTTCAGGGATGATGGAGATGTGTAAATGTATCAATCTCAGGTCAGGACCCCAGTCTGCAAACGACTGAGTCGAAAAGTATAAGCGCAAGTCTACTTAAGTTCCGCCTTAGCTTCGCGCAGCGCTCAAACTGATGGCCCCCAACTTCCGAATCCTGGTTATGACGTATGGTATTTCCGCTGAATATTCCCTAATGCCTTTAGATAATTTGGCCTTGTCGATGACCTAGTAACTGCGCACGTAACTTGATGTGTGAGACATACAGACTCCTGAGTCCAGAGTCAGTAATAATGAATTCAGCTTACCTGCACAAGTTTCACAAGCTGCTACATTTAGAACATTTGTTCAAAATGGCGCCCCCAGCGTCATCCCTGTACAGTTCTGTCGTACACCAATGTCGTCTCAACAGCTTTGCAGGCAGCGGGAATTATTGCCAGAAGATCCTCTTGATCCTCTTCCAGCTCGACAAGCATCTCGTACACAAGACCTTTCATATGGCCCCACAAGAAGAAACGAGGAGGAGCGAAATCAGATGAACCTACTGGCTGTGAAACATTATGTCCTCTGCCTATCCACTTTTCAGGGAATGTCTGGTCCAGTTCACGAACCCTTAGTCCAACTGAGGTGGGTCTCCATCGTGTTGTAACCACAGCCCTTGACGAGTAACGAATTGTTCAAATTGCTCTGAGCACTATGGGACTTAACATCTGAGGTTATCAGTACCCTAGAACTTGTTGTTGTTGTGGTCTTCAGTCCTGAGACTGGTTTGATGCAGCTCTCCATGCTACTCTATCCTGTGCAAGCTTTTTCATCTCCCAGTACCTACTGCAACCTACATCCTTCTGAATCTGCTTAGTGTATTCATCTCTTGGTCTCCCTCTACGATTTTTACCCTCCACGCTGCCCTCCAATACTAAATTGGTGATCCCTTGACCCTAGAACTTAGAATTACTTAAATCTAACTAACCTAAGAGCATCACACACATCCATGCCTGAGGCAGAATTCGAACCTTGAAGAGTAACAAGTGAGACAATTTTCAGGACCGTGGATAGTACGACTCTGATAAACATTGTGTGCACTGGTGTATTGAAGCGGTGAGGAAGAAGAAACAGGTCTAGTGCATAGCCTGCCCAGACGTTGACTGATAATCTATGTTGATGGCTCTCCACAACTGTTGCGTTGGGATCCTTATCGGCCCTGTGGAGTGCTGATCGAAGGCACCTCATTCACTCCAGCAAGCACCGCATCATCTAACAAAGGGAGGCCACGACGTTTGGAACGCGGATTTACTGCAAACTTCGTACACTCGTAGTACTCCATTAGGACAACAAAATGTGTAACCAGTAGCGCGTACTTCTCAAGCAATATTGAGAAAATCGCAAGATAATTCCGGTCGTTAACTATATATGGCTGTGCGTGGCCATTTTTACGGTGACCTTCTGGCAGCCGAGTGTCGCCGGCACGGTAGCTCAGCGTGTTCGGTCAGAGGGTTAGCTACCCTCTGTAATAAAAAAAAAACTGAGTGTACGGATCAACGACGAATCTGAACTGAGTCATCGGACGTCCGCCCCGAACGAATTCAACGAACAGTATACAACAAAATGAGACCAACCAAAGAAAGAAAAATTGGTTAGCGTTCAAACCCCGTAATCGCTGGGTCACTGGATCGAGTCTCGCTCCTCAGTTTTTTTTTATTTCTAACACAATAATTTTCTTTACTACTTATATTACAATTGATGTAATGGGAAAAATACGTGTAATCGGATGAACTTTTATTAAATTTTCAATATTATTTGGCAGTCTACAATTTTTATTATCACAGATAATATTTCATAACTACCGCTATTAAACGACTGAACGCATAAAATGATACCGAAAATGTATGCTTGTCCGTGTCTTCAAAATTGTTCGTATTTAATCGAAAGAGAACGAAAAATTGCTTCTCGTGAAGACGCTATTAAAATACACTCGATACTGCATGACCAATGAGTAGCGCCGACATTTAAGGAAATGCTGCGATTTTCATGGCTTGCTTCCAGATTATCGGCTGAAAGAGAGGTTTTAGAAAATGTTAACGAGGTTTGTTTTTCCACGGAAAGCCTCAAAAGACCTTGCGTGTGCGCAAACATAGCATTTATTCAATGCAGCTGGTGCCGTTTAACTTTGTTTTTCATATTTTTACGAAAAATACCATCCCGCAACTTGTACTCGTAATGTCGAAAGCGAGGATTAATTGTACATCTTTCGAAAGCCGTCTGCGCCGGTCAAAACTTGGAGGTAACAAGTCGTTTCGGGCTCCTTCCAGATATAAGGGATTTCTCAAATCACGGACAAGCATACATGTTCAGTATCGCTTTATGCGTTTGACCGTTTAATAGCGGTAGTTATGAATATTATATTATTTGTGATAATAAAAATTTGTAGACTGCCAAATAACATTGTAAATTTAATAAAAGTTCATCCGATTACACGTATTTTTCCCATTACATGAATTGTAAAATACATAGTAAAGAAAATGAGTGTGTTAGAAATAAAAAACAACTGACGAGCGGGACTCGATCCAGCAACCCATCGATTCCGGGATTTGAA
Organism: Schistocerca piceifrons; assembly: GCF_021461385.2. Taxonomy (NCBI): domain Eukaryota; kingdom Metazoa; phylum Arthropoda; class Insecta; order Orthoptera; family Acrididae; genus Schistocerca; species Schistocerca piceifrons. The sequence goes on from NC_060140.1 coordinate 325,408,495, forward strand.
CGCTAACCACTTTTTTTTGTGAATCTCATTTTGTTCTACATTGTTCGTTGACTTTGTTCTTGGCTGACGTCCTATGACACTTGTTCTGGTTGTTCGTTAATCCGTTCACTCAGTTTTTTTATTACAGAGGATAAGGAAACCCTCTGACCGAACACAGTGAGCTACCGTGCCGGCAGCACTCGGCTGCCAGCGCTTCACTGTAAAAATGGCCACGCACAGCCATATATAGTTGACGACCGAAATTATCTTGCGATTTTCTCAATAACGCTTGAGAAGTACGCGCTACTGTTTACAAATTTTGTTATCCTAATGGAGTACTACGAGTGTACGAAGTTTGCAGTAAATCCGCGTTTTAAACGTCGTGGCCTCCTCTTGTAAGTCGGTATAGTTCGTCATCGTTCTCGGTCGTTCTACTGTGGTACCAGTTGCCGTGTTGCATTTAATCGCTGGAACAGTCTTGTTAACTTGATGTGGGTCGTGTGTCTTTTCTGCAGATATCTGGCCTTGAACAACCTCGTGCATGTCTCACAAAGCATAACTTCGTTAAAGGCCATCTGATCCAGACAACCGGTCATTTCTCCTTATGTGCTACTTTGCAGCAAAAAGATCGTGCACGTATCTCCCGTATTAACAGTTACTCACAGCTAACGTTACACTCCTGCATACTTCCTTAACAGAGAACGCGTCGAAGACTATGATGCGACGACAGTGCCACCATTCTGACTCGTCAAGCTCGCTGCACTACAGCGGGGACGAAGGAAGCCTGTTAGCACTGATGTCACAGCAGCGCCTTGACTTGTGAAGTATGCAGCCCGCAACATCGGCGTCGCACTCGCTCTGATACTGATCTCTACTAGCTACACCGGCGACCACACGAACCGGCAACTTACAACCGCAAGGTTTCAGTTAATATTCATTCCAAGTTTTTCATTCAAGTAGAAGATCTACTCTTGTAAACCAGGATGCTAATTTTTCTCTTTTTTTCGTAACATCCTGTATTTTGACAAATGTGAATATTTTCGTACGGGCAATGAACTGTCTCAGAAAAGTGGTAGCAAAATATTTAAGTAACGGGCTTAAGTTACACAACGACAATAATACGCTAATTTTCGTAGCGATTACTCCTCTCATTTTGCCATAGAAATGCACTGTTAGCTACTGCAGTTGCAACACCTTGCTGTGAATGTGTAATTGTGATGAGATGTGCCACATGGTTGGATATGCATACAGTGCACTACACTTCCATAACTACTACTCTGTACTAGTATTAATATATTACTGCTATAGTGTACTACTTTATGCATGTAGTGTGCTAAATTATTACATATGCATTTGGATGGTGTTTCAGAGAAACAACACAAAGTAGGTAGCAGTATAGGAATGTACATGTTGCATCTAAGAAAAGATTGCGTACAGAGTTTCTTACTCAGAAATCGCATCTGAGTGTTCACTGTTTGTGAGAACACTGAGTTATATCTCGTATAAGAAGAAGCATCTACGACCACGTGATGGAATTCGAGAGGGGCAGTCTTGTGGCCAACCGAGACTATACTTCCTCGCTCTACAATATTGCTGCTCCCATTGATCGGTATCGGCAACTTTCTTCTAAATGTGGAGTCGACAAGGTTCAGGAAGGCCATACTCAATGCCGTACAGGATCTTAACGGTGCCACGTGACTAGAGTCAGGCACAGACACGTTTTCCATCTTTACAATTTTTATATGTTAACGCCTGTGGCTGTCTCCTATCTTCGAGGTCTCCCTGACGATTTCTTTCAAGAAGATAACACAAGACAGCGTGTTGCTCTTGCTGTCCTCGATACAGAGGGTACTTGACTATTTCCCTGGCCAGTATGTTTCCAGATATCTCTCCCTTTGACAACATCTGATCATGGGTGGCTGAGAGACTTGCATACCACCAGTACGATTGATGAAGTCTAATGTTTAGTTGGAACAACATGAAATAACGTACCCGTATCAGTCATCCAATCCCTGGTGGACATAATGCCCAGCCGAGTCCGGCCATTGTTGCTACCAGAGAAGGCAGCTCAGTGTGTAAGTAGGCTGTTTAGGTTTTTATGTTGGTAACACCACGTAGTGCTCTGTATGAAAATCGCTGACTGCACTGTGTGCAGTCTGTGGCTGGTTCGACTCATTGTTGGAATATTCGCTAGTGTCGTGTTGGGCAGTTGGATGTGAACAGCTCGTAGTATTGGGCAGTTGGAGGTGAGGCGCCAGCAGTGGTGGATGTGGGGAGAGAGATGCCAGAGTTTTGAGAGGTTACTATGAGCGGACGATCTGGACGTGTGTCCGTCAGAAAAAGGAGTATGACTGGATGTCATGAACTGTTGTTCATATTATGACTTTTGAACACTATTAAGGTAAATACATTGCTTTTTCTCTATCAAAATCTTTCATTTGCTAACTATGGCTATCAGTAGTTAGTGCCTGCAGTAGTTAGAACCTTTTATTTAGCTGACAGTAGTGGCGCTCGCTGTATTGCAGTAGTTCGAGTAAGAAAGATTTTTGTGAGGTAAGTGATTCATGAAAGGTATAGGTTATTGTTTGTAGGGCCATTATTTTGTAGGGATTATTGAAAGTCAGATTGCGTTGCGCTGAAGATATTGTGTGTCAGTTTAGTGATGATCAGAATAAGTAAAGATAAAACAGTCTCAGTACGTTTAGTTTTACTCAGGTGTTTCAGTACCAAATAACGTAGAAGTTTACCAGCACAGTCTTTCTTTCCATACAAAGGGGAAGATTCAAGTGTACTCAGTTTTGCAACCTCTATACACAAAAACACCTACAAATTTAATAATGTACTACCCTACTTCATTGTCTACGTACAATACGCAAAATACACTGTCGTAAAAAGATTCATGCACCTGAAAAGACGTCACTTGTGAGATAGTAGTGAAACATCCCCTTTGAAAAATTATTGAATTACTGTGCTGATAAAACTCTTATGTTATTCGATTTTCAAACAGCTGAGCAGAACTGAACGTACTCAGACATTTCTCTCTTTACTTATTCTGATCAACACTAAACTGACACACAATATTTTTAGCGCAACGCAATCTGACTTTCAATAATCCTTACAACTGACTAACAATAACCGATACCTTTCATGAATCACTTACCTCACAAAAACCTTCGTTACTCGGACCACCGCAATACAGCGAGCGCCAATACGTATATATATATATATATATATATATATATATATATATATATATATATATATATATATATATATATCAGTTCATTATATCCAGTATTACAAACTACTCATTACTCTTTCTGATGGACACACGTCCAGATCTTCAGCTCTCAAAATTCTGCCATCTCCCCACATCCACAACTGCTGGCGGCTCACCTTCAACTGCCCAACGCTACGCTCTGTTCACATCCAACTGCCCAACACTACAATAGCAAAAATTCCAACAATGCAAACGAGCCACAGACTGCACACAGCACAGTCAGTGATTTTCATACAGAGCGCTACGTGGCGTTACCAACATGAAAACCTAAACAGCCTACTTACAGTAGATGTACTGATAATAGTGTCGACGTCGTGTGCCAACAGACAGCGTGGTGGCATACTTACCGGAGAGCCATCTGTGTCTACCTTTTATTTGGGAACGCTCACAGCATTTGAAGAAAGCAGGCAGTCACGCCACGGAGACGCGCTCGTGCTTCCTAGCCAACTGAGCGAGTTGGGTCAAATTGTGGCCTTCCGAGTGGCGGGATGGTGCTTCGAAGAATTGCCACATTAGTTGGACGTGTTGCGTTAGTTATCCAACGATGGTGGTATCAGTAATCACGTGAACATTCTCACGCCCGTAGACAAGCTTGTGTAAGTCCACGCAGCACAGACATTCGCCAGGATGGTCGTATTGTAAGAACAGCAGTAGCAGATCGTACAGTTACCACAGTACAGATAAGAGGGCTTATGAACCCAGCTTTGTCAATACAGATTGTTGTTAACCGGTTTTCTGCAGAGCGACCAAGGGTACGCACACTTCTAGCCCATCTTCCACTCACTCCACAGCATCGACGTGCGCGGCTCAACTGATGGCATCAGAGGATCACTTGAAAGATGGAATGGCGCACTGTGGTCCTCAGCGATGAAAGCAGATTCTCCTTGCAAGCAACTGATGGTTGTTTGCGCGTACGCTGTATTCCAGGTGAGCGCTGTCTCGTAGAGTGTATTCGTCCAAAGACACAAGGGCCCCACTCCAGGTCCTGTGGTCTTGGGTGTGATATGCTACCACTCCCGTTCAACTTTGGTGTTTCTAGAGTGGAGGTGTAGTGGCGTGGCAAGACAGCCAAGCCACTCAGAGGTAAAGTAATTATCCTATAAAGAAAAGAACGTAGTTCTTGGAAAACTTTAATCCATAATTGTAGAACATCTCTCTTGACTGTACAGGCTTCAAGATAAATATCAAATGCTATGGCGCATTGCTAGGTCGTAGAAAATGACGTAGCTGAAGGCTATGCTAACTATCGTCTCGGCAAATGAGAGCGTATTTGTCAGTGTAGCATCGCTAGCAAAGTAGGCTGTACAGCTGGGAAGAGTGCTAGGAAGTCTCTCTAGACCTGCCGTGTGGTGGCGCTCGGTCTACAATCACTGACAGTGGCGACACGCGGGTCCGACGTATACTAACGGACCGCGGCCGATTTAAAGGCTACCACCTAGCAAGTGTGGTGGTTGGCGGCGACACCACATTCCTCCCCCGCAAATCGGCGAACGGTTGTGTTATAAGGCTTCCGCCCGCCGTGGGGAGGACCCCATGTTGACGTATGCGACGAGGTGGGGAGCCTAACAACAGGCGAGGCTGTGCCACCCGCACCCGGCCATTCGGTCCGAGGGGAGCTAGGAAACGCCTGAAAACCTAGTCCAGGGTGCACGCCAACATGCGGTGTATGCGCCCTTAAAGAGACAGGAGGGGCCGAAGATTCGATCTCCATCGGGGCGGGGCAGCCGACGGGCGAAGACGACATCTGGTCCGGAGCGGGCAAGAGGTCCATGTCGGAGGACAGCTGGTCACGGGAAGCGATCGGCGGCGCGTGACCCAGGGAGGCGCTTGGCGGCTGCAGCGAAGCGTCCACTGCGGGCGTCGCCGGCGTGAGAACAGGCGGCGGCGGCGGCGGCGGCGCGTCGCCATAGGGCAAAATGGAAGGCAGCGTCGGTAACACCTGGGGATGAGGCGAGCCAGTAGATGGGTCCCCAGGGCGCTGACCGGGCGGCACCGTCGCTGAAAGCAGACGGGGAGCGGCAGAACCCGTGCGACGACAGAGGCGCAGCTGATTGAGATGCCGACGAACCTCACCAGAGGCCCCCAAAACCAAATACATAGCGCGGCCGAGGCAGCGAAGAATGCGCCCTGCGAGCCAACGCTGTGAACCGCGATAGTTGCGATAGTATACAACGTCGCCTGGAACAAAAGCAGGTGTCTGCCGCTGCACAGGAATCTGATGCGGCGGATGCAGCAAAGACATGAAGGTTCGATGAGGACGACCGTGGAACAACTCAGCCGGCGGGCGACCATCTCGGGGCTGAGAGCGATACGAGGACAAGAAGAGCAATAACGCGTCCTCCCGAGAATGCGACTCTTTCAACTTCAACATCTGTGACTTGAAAGTCCGAACCAATCGTTCAGCGGCACCGTTTGACTGAGGCGAAAACGGCGCGGATGTCAGATGTTGAATACCATTGGCCTTGCAGAATTACTGAAATTCTGCGGATATGAATTGTGGGCCGTTGTCGGAAACAATAGTCTGTGGAAGACCTTCAATGCAAAAGATAGAATATAACGCTTGTATGGTGGCAGATGACGTCGTGGAAGACATCCGGACAACAAAAGGAAAATTACTGAATGAATCGACCACAACCAACCATCGAGCATTCCAGAATGGGCCAGCAAAATCGATGTGTAAGCGTTGCCAAGGAGAAGTGGCTTTCGGCCATGCAAAGAATTTCCGCGGCGGTGCGGATTGGTGTTCGGCACACGCCATGCAAGAAGAGCACATATTCGTAATCGCAGCATCGATTCCGAACCAAGTACAGTGCTGACGAGCAAGTTGTTTCGTTCTCACTATACCTCAATGTCCTTGGTGAAGAAGCCGTAAGACAGAGGACTGTAACGAACGTGGGACCACAACCCGGGACTGATCATTATCAGAACGCAACAGCAAAACACCACGTCGAACAAAAAGTCCCTCCCTGTGAGCAAAAAATTGGCGAACCAACGGATCCTCGATCCGTGACTTTGACAAGGGCCATTGTGTAGCAACAAAACGCAGAACGGTAGCAAGGACAGGCTCAGCAGCTGTGGCTGTAGTCACACGACGAAAATCAATCGGAAACGATTCGACCACTTCATCGGTTTCCGCATCAATGAACAGGCAAGCAAGTTCGGAAGAATCGAATGCTCTATCCTCAGCAACAGGCAAACGGGACAACGCATCGGCGTTTCCGTGCTTAGTAGTGGACCGATACAAGATATCGTAGCGGTACTGCGAGAGGAAAATAGACCAGCGAATGAATTTCTGCGTGGTACGTGGAGGTACAGGTTTGTTTGGAGGAAAAAGCGATGTCAAAGGTTTGTGGTCCGTGATGATGGTAAAGTGACGACCATACAAGAAATCATGAAACTTCACCAAAGACGAGAGCCAAAGCTTCTTTCTCGATCTGTGAATAATTTCTTTGCGCAGACGAGAGCAATTTGGACGCAAAGGCAATAGGGCGATCGTGTGAACCATCTTTGTGCGCAAACACAGCACCAATCCCGAAATACGATGCATCTACCATCAAGAAAAGGGGTTTCAGGGGATTGAATGGCGTAAGGCAAGTATTTGACAGCAACGCCGATTTCAACCGGCGAAAGGTGCGTTCGCATTCCGTCGTCCAGACAAATGGAACACCTTTACGGCGTAAGCGATGAAGCGGAGCTGAAATGGAAGAGGCTTTGCGCACATATTTATTATAGTAATTTATTTTTCCCAGCACACTCTGTAGCTGCTTCAAATTCTGCGGCGAAGGCAAGTCTTGTATGGCACGGAGGTGCTCTGGACTGGGATGTATGCCTTGAGCATTGAGTACATGGCCCAGATATGGTAAGTCACGAGCAAATAACACACATTTGTCCTTCCGTAAGCGAAGACCATTTTGTCGCAAGACCTGAAATAATGTTCGGAGATTGGCTAAATGTTCTTCTTCCGTCTTTCCGGAGATCACAATATCGTCCAGATAGTTTGCTGCAGTAGGGACCGACGCACAAACAGTTTGCAGATATTGCTGAAATAATGCAGGGGCGGATGCACACCCGAATGGCAGTCTTTTGAATCGGTACAAACCAAGATGCGTGTTAACCACCAAGACGCGCTGGGATTCGTCGTCCACTGGTATTTGCAAGTACGCATCTGCGAGGTCCAACGTCGAAAAATAGTTACCCGGGCACAGTTTGTCAAAAAGATCTTCTGGGCGGGGTAAAGGAAAAGTTGCAATCACTAGTTGTGGATTCACTGTTGCCTTGAAGTCCACACAAAGTCTCAATTTTCCGGAAGGTTTCGGCAAAATTACTAAGGGTGACGCCCAGAGAGAAGCCTGCACACGTTCAATCACACCTTGTGATTCCAAATCGTGTAATGTTCTTGCGACCTTATCACGCAATGCGTGGGGAACATTGCGCGCTCGGAAAAATTTCGGTTGCGCGTTTACTTTCAGTTCCAAATGTGCTTTATAGTTCGTAGCGCAACCAAGGCCCGGTGCAAAAAGTCTGCAAACTCTTCACATAGACGAGAAACACTGGCTGAAGGCACAGTCTGGTTCACTGATAGGACCTGATTTACTATAGACAAGTTAAACAACTGAAATATATCTAAACCAAACAAGTTCACTGCAGAAGAAGAACAAAGGACGTAAAAAGACACAAGTTTTGTTTGCCCCTTGTATGTTGCAGGAAGGCTGCACTGTCCTAACATAGGGATCGTGTGACCTGAATATGTAGTTAGCTTAACATTTGCGGTACGCAACAGAGGTGTGCCCAGTTGTTTGTACGTGTCTTTATTGATCAGAGAAACTGCAGCTCCGGTATCGAGCTGGAATGGGATCACGTTGCCATTAATGACCAAATCTACAAAAAGTTTATTGTCCTGCTGACGACAAGAGCGACTGTCTCGTGCAACGTGAACAGACACTGGTACAGAAGCACCTGCGACTTGACGTGATTTCCGTCGTTGACGACGCGCACTATTTGTGGGAGGAACATAGTCACTGTTCGAGAGAGTGGCACTGAGCGGAGTGGAATTAACGGCATGAATTTCCATGGGCGAAGGTTCACAAGCCTGAGTATTCTTGGTTCGATTCCGATTCCGGCGCGAAGCAAAGTGTGTGTGTGTGGTTTGAGGTTTTCGGGCGCTAAACAGCGTGGTCATCAGCGCCCAAACGCATAGGAACACATGCAGTGAAGGGACGAAGACGGACAGCGAACAAGGAGAACGGCTAAAAGACACAGACCTGACGCAAAATCCTCACATACAGAGGCAAAACAAGAGCAGAAGAAACGCACTAAAAAAGGAAAGGAAACGCAAGGAAAAGAGAACAGCAATCGAAGTGAAACAAGTAGGTAATCGTGACTGGCGGACCTCTTACCTAAAGCCTGGGTGAGCCAGTCACCCAGCAGCACATTAAAATCCTGTCCCTAAAATCCAAGGCAACGAATTGGACAGGACACAAAACCGTAAGACCTTAACCACAGTCGTTGCGTCGTCTTGCAAAATAGAGGGCAAATCCGGTGGCAAGGAAACCACCGCCCTCTGGTCAGAGAATAAAGGACAGTCAAGTAAAATGTGGCGGACAGTAATCTGGACGCCACAAGCGCTGCAGATTGGGGGGTCCTCCCGCCGGAGTAAAAAACCGTGCGTTAAGGGACTGTGCCCGATGCGGAGGCGAGTGAGGAGAACCTCATCCCGCCTGCATGACTGGTAGGACGTACGCCATGGCCGCGTGGTGGCCTTGACCTGACACAGCTTATTTTCACTGACTGCCAGCCACTCCTCTTCCCATTGACGCATAACACGAAAACGCAAAAGGGAGGTAACAGCATGGAGGGGGACGGCACATTCAACAACGTGAGGGAGGAAACATGCATCTTTGGCAGTCACATCCGCCAATTCGTTTCCCCTAATACCCACGTGTCCCGGCACCCAGCAGAAATAAACCTCCTTCCCCTGCCGTTGCAGGTGGAGTAGGGCATCATGGATGTTCTGGACGACCGTATCCGCTGGGTACAAGTGTTGCATGGTCTGAAGGGCACTCAGGGAGTCAGAACAGATGAGAAACTTAAGACTGGGAACACATCTCATCTGCTCCAATGCCCACAAGATCGCAAACAATTTGGCATCAAAGATGGTAAACGCCGCAGGAAGCCGTAACTTGACGACTCGATCAGGGAAAACAACAGCACAACCAACAGAGTCCCCCTGTTTAGAGCCATCCGTAAATGCGAAGCAAAGGGCCTGGAATGGTTTATAGTGTCCGATCTGAGCTCTTTCTGGCAAACACTCTGAACATGTCGTTTTTTATTACAGAAAAAGCAAATAGCTTGGCAGGACGGGCAATTCTCACGCGAATGTCTAGTAGCACACTGCGGGCATGATTTTAGCACTGCATTTGCGTGCTTGCGCGGCACACTTAGCGGAGAGCTTGGCGGCAGCTGTGCGGACGGGCGCGAGGGCTGTTTACTGTTCCGTGCAGCTCGCCCGGCGGGCCGGTTAACGTGACACACGGCTGGCAAAGATTCAAACGATTCCTGAGCAAAGTCAAGTGTGTCTTGCCTATCCAATATGTCCATCACTTGTTGAAGGGAGGGATTGACTAGTTTCAAAATTTGCTCCCGTATACGAACATCAGAAACGTTCTGTGCAATTGCATCACACACCATAGTATCTGAATAAGGGAGTCCACATTCACACTCAAAAGCACAATCCCCAGTAAAGCCTTGCAAAGTGGCAACCCACTCCCTATTAGTCTGACCGGCCGTACATTTGGTACGAAAGAACGTATACCGTTTTGCAACTACATTGACTGATTCCTTGAAATAGGCAGCTAATGCCGACAAAATTTCTTCGTAGGACAGAGTTGCTACGTCGCATCGGGGAAATAATTTCACTATCACACGGCACGTCTGGACGCTGACACACGATGATAAGTGAGGCTGCCGCTCATTACCTTGAATTCTGTAGGCGGCGAGATGGAATCCAAATTGGCGTGACCACTCCGTCCAGCTTTCCAGTGCCGCATCAAAAGGACGAAAAGCTGGTGCAACTGCATATTGCGGCTGTGGTAGTGGTGGAGCGGCGGCTGCCGCATCGTTTTGCAGTGCACGTTGACCCAGGATGAGCTGTCCAAGGGCATCCAATAAGGCCTGCGTCTGCTTATTCTGCAAGCGATAAAATTCGGACAGTACATCTGGTGATTGTGGCGAACCCATGACACAATGAAATCAGTCTATCAACAAACACAAAATCCTCGGCGCCAACTGTAGTGGCGTGGCAAGACAGCCAAGCCACTCAGAGGTAAAGTAATTATCCTATAAAGAAAAGAACGTAGTTCTTGGAATACTTTACTTTAATCCATAATTGTAGAACATCTCTCTTGACTGTACAGGCTTCAAGATAAATATCAAATGCTATGGCGCCTTGCTAGGTCATAGCAAATGACGTAGCTGAAGGCTATGCTAACTATCGTCTCGGCAAATGAGAGCGTATTTGTCAGTGTAGCATCGCTAGCAAAGTCGGCTGTACAACTGGGGCGAGTGCTAGGAAGTCTCTCTAGACCTGCTGTGTGGTGGCGCTCGGTCTGCAATCACTGACAGTGGCGACACGCGGGTCCGACGTATACTAACGGACCGCGGCCGATTTAAAGGCTACCACCTAGCAAGTGTGGTGGTTGGCGGCGACACCACAGGAGGTACATACAGAATATTGTTAGGCCCTTTCTTTTGCTGTTCTCGCAACAGGAAGGTAATGTGTTGGTTCAACATGATGATGCTTGCCCACACACTGCACATGAAACTCAACATGCTCTGCAAAATGTGCAGCAACTTCCCTGGCCACCACCATTCGGACTTGTCTCCGATCGTGTATGTGTGAGATATGATGAGACGAGAAGTGACTTGTGCGACTCGTCAACCAACAAGTCTTAAAAAGCTACGTGAACAGGCATGGTATAACATAACCCAGGACCGTATTCGCCATCTCTAAGATCGACTGGATGCGAGATTCAATGCCTGAATTGTCACCCGTGGAGGTTAAACCACGTACTAATATGGGTGTTTCAGCAAGGGCCGATACCTGGTACCTCAGAACGGCTTGTGCTATTGACCTGTAGGTGTAATCATTTGCTGGCCGATGTGGCCGTGCGGATCTAGGCGCTTCAGTGTGGAACCGCGCGACCGCTACGGTCGCAGTTTCGAATCCTGCCTTAGGTATGGATGTGTGTGATGTCCTTAGGTTAGTTAGGTTTAAGTAGTTTTAAGTTCTAGGGGACTGATGACCACAGATGTTAAGTCCCATAGTGCTCAGAGCCATTTGACCCATTTTTGTAATGATTGGAGCCCGCATCTCGTGGTCGTGCGGTAGCGTTCTCGCTTCCCACGCCCGGGTTCCAGGGTTCGATTCCCGGCGGGGTCAGGGATTTTCTCTGCCTCGTGATGGCTGGGTGTTGTTTGATGTCCTTAGGTTAGTTAGGTTTAAGTAGTTCTAAGTTCTAGGAGACTGATGACCATAGATGTTAAGTCCCATAGTGCTCAGAGCCATTTGAACCATTTTTTTGTAATCATTTAATCTGTCCCATGTGCATTGTTGCAACAATAAATCTTGAGTGAACTGGAAACCTCTAAAAGGGTGTACTAATTTTTTTCCGGCAGTATATTGTTAGCTACAGGGTGGTGCACGAAATGTGTTACGAATTGTTTCTTTCACAATTTACGACGCACATTAGATATCCCGCTGGGATCTCTACGGCAGTACCAGCAGAGCTTGGAAAAACAAATGAGTTACGAAATGACGTTTAATTCACGATACTGCCGCTAGGAGACTAGTAAGCAGCAATGGCTGACAATGGAAGACTGACGACACAGCAACGATCGGTAATTCCTACTTTAACATGAAACGAAAAGCCTTGTTGTGACTCAGAGGCGTTTTCGACAACAGTTTAACACACGATGGGTCCCTTGGAAGAAGACCATCGACATGTTGTACGATAAATTTGTAGAGGAACGAACAGTGTTGGAAGCGAAGCGACCTCGGCCAAAGTCTGTTTGTTTGCCGGAGAATATTGAAGCAGTACGTGCTGCTGTACAGAGAAGTCCCGGGAAATCATGTAGAAAGGCAGCAGTGCAACTGGGAATATCCAGACGCTCTGTTCAACGCATTCTTAAAAGTGACCTCCATATGTATCCATACAAGATCACCTGTGCATAGAAGCTCGCTGAAGAACACAAGCAGCAGAGACTAGCGTTTGCTCAGTGGGCGGAGGATAGGGAAGAAACTCTCAACAACGTTTGGTTTTCAGGCGAGGCGCATTTTCATTTAGACGGTGTGGTTAACAAACAAAATGTACGCTTTTGGGCCACTGAAAACCCACAAGTGATTCATGAACGACAACATTATGCTCCGATGATTACAGCGTGGGCAGCAATTTCCAGTCACAGACTTATTGGACCCATTTTCTTTGAAGAAACTGTGAACAACGAGCGTTATTTGAGCATGCTTCGCAATTGCTTCATTCCACAGCTTCTTGCTACTGCCTTTCCCTCCAACACGCAGTGGTTCATGCAAAATTGATCAAGGCCACATACTGCAATCACTGCGTTGGAGTTTTTACAAGAGCATTTCGACATGCGGATCATTTCACTCAGGTTTCCAGGTCGCTTCAATGACGGACAAAATTGGCCCCCCAATAGTCCAGACCTCAATCCATGTGACTTTTTTCTTTGGGGGTACCTAAAGGGAAAAATTTTTCCGAAACGTCCACGTGATTTAATGGAGCTCAGAAGACTTATTCTTCATGTTGCAGTGAAATTACGGAAGACATGTGCCGTAGGGTAATCAGCAACTTCAGTGTTCGTGTTGTGTACATAGTTCCGCGTAGTCAGAGCATACGCAACTTTCCCACTAGAGCGCGCCCTGCTAAGCACAACAACGCAGGCGCAGCGCTCGTCCATCTCTGCACTACGAGATGGGCCTGTCTTAGAGACGGACCAAATTCTGCTTCCGCCGATCCGCGTATTAATATGTAACGCAGCCAATGAGATTGCTGCTAAAGTAGAACCTTTTCTCCTCGCGGATCACTCTCCCGCAGTCATACCTGAACGCGCGAAGTATTATAACGAGTGTACAGACCTCCGATTAATCATCGTGCTTCAGGTTGGATCCCTGAAAGTGTTATCGTTTATACGAGTGCGTTACCGTGTCGTATCGTTGTAGATTTTGCATCGCCTAACAGCTCCTCTCGTGCAGGGCCTCTGGCCATGTCAGGCGGACCCGCGTCCACAATGGAGAAACTCGCGGAGGACCCTTCGTGACCCTCCGACTCTTGCACCGCCGCCCCTCGGGGAGAACCGCGTCGGAAACGCCGCTCGTCCCGGCCTCCCGTCGCGCATAATGCTCTGCCCACCTCGCAACGGGCGAAGGATCGCTTGAATCGCGCCAACCGCCACAAATCGCCGGTGGACACCACCGGCACTGAAACCGATCATCATGAAGACTGTCCACCGTCGCGTGTCAGGGTCCGCTCATCCGCGTCGTCGTCGTCGTCCGACGATTCACCTGACCGCCTAGTAATTGATCTTTCTCGTAGTGAGGCGGCGAACACATCGGCTCTGTCTGATCACCACCCGGCTGTACCTGCACCTCTTTCTACGCCGTCCCGCCACCGTGGCGAGTCTTCTGGACACCCTGACCCAGTCGGAAAGTCCTCTGGCCGTCGCTCCAGACGCCCCTCCGCCCACGCGGGCTGTGGTGGCAGCTGATCGTGTTCCGATACCCCCCTGCCGGGGGACGCTGCACCGGATGGTCCTGTGGATGAGGAAATGACTCAGGCTCCCGACCCTCCTTCTCAAGAGATCCCATCAAGCCCTCTGAAGAAAGAGAGGATACCCCCCATTGTGGTATATAATGTCACTAATTACACGAAACTGAACACTGAGCTCCAGCGGCTCATTGTCGGCCAATTGAGAGCTGTTTACCAAAAAGATCATGTGAAATACCTGCTTGACAGTAGGGACGACTATCTTACCATTCCCGATTTCGTAAAATCAAAGGCGATGCCTTACTTTACCCACCAGACGTCGGGTAATTGCCGCACCAAAATCGTCATCAAGGACTTGCCACCAGACGTTACGGCAGAGGAGGTCATGGAGGAACTGCTTCGACTCGATTTCGAAGATCCTTTGGTCCACCAGTATAACAAGAGGAATCCTGAGGCCAGGGCATTGATCCCCTGCCCTACCCACGTCGTCTCCCTTTCCCGGGGGGAGGACATAGAGCGGGTTCACCAAATCCGGTATCTTGTGTACACGAAAGTCCGGATTGATTCGTACAAGGGCCGCAACGGGCCAGCCATCTGTCGCAAATGCCAACGTTTACGACATACTGGGAATTACTGCTCCCTGCCGTTGCGGTGTGTTAAGTGTGCTGGCCCACATTTAGTGGAGAACTGCACACTCCCTGCTTTGGAGAAACCTACCTGTGCCAGATGTTTGGGAACGATGCACGATCCCCACCACATGGCATCCTGGAGGGGGTGCCCAGTTTACCAGAAGGCACTGAAGTCTTCCTGTCCACCCAAAAAGAAACCAAGAACAAATCGACCTCCCCCACTGCTAAGGGACATGACCAACTACCCTGTTTTGCGGGGTCAGCCTGGTGAACTGTCCTCAGCAGCCACTCTGGTACCAGCCACTCAGGCACCAGATGGTTCGGTGGCTCCTGTGCCCCTTCCTGCCCAGACTCCCACGACATCCTTTGCTGCTGCAGCCTGGTCTCCTCCTCATTGTCTGTCTTCCGTGACGGCTCCCACTGCTCACCAACTACAGGTGCCAGCTGCAGCTCCCTCCAGTCCATCTGTGGCTCTATCTCAGCCTTCTGCCCCTACCCCCACTCTGCCTACTACTACACCTGCTCCTGCGCGCCTAGGGGCAAGCAGACCACCCGGGACCCAGCCCCAGTGGTGGAGACTGATGCGTCCTTTTGGGCAGACATGCGTGAAATCCTCCAGGTCATCTCCTTTTTCACGAAACCCCACATCCAGGCTGTTATTCGTGACACTGCACAAAAAATCCGTCAGTCGGAGGACGGGCTCTCCAAGGTCATCGCCCTAGTGGAGGGGCTTAGTCAAATATTGTTGTAATGGCGAATGGACCTCCACACCACCACCAGCCCCCTCGGGATCTTGTCCATACCCAAGAGACTCTCCAGCCAATGGAACACATAGAGGCCACAGCAGTTACCATCTCCACACGCCTTGGTGCCATTACCTTTGCAGGAGCGTATTTGAGCCCAACAAGCCACTGCTGGAAGCAGACCTCCGCACATTGTCATCCTTTGACAGGCTCATCATTGGGGCAGATCTCAATGCCAAGCACCCAGCTTGGCATTCTCGTGTGTCTAACCCCAAAGGCTGGCTCCTCCTTGACCTGGAGGATACTTTAGCACTATCAGTCTATGGCCCCCACGAACCTACCCATATCCCATTCCGTACTAACTGCCAGCCAGACGTTCTAGATGTGGCCATCTTCAAAAACATCACTGCTCAGTTTTCTCTGGAAGTTCTCCACGAACTGGCCTCTGACCATGAGCCAGTACTCTTGCACCTCACCAATGCTGCCCTTTCATTTGATGCTCGTTCCACTGCAACCCTCACCAATTGGGACAAGTTTACCAGGGTACTTAATAACACCACTCGACACGACCTCGATTTGACAACACCGGCCAATATAGTCCGTGCTGTGGATTACCTTACCGCCAAAATACAGAAAGCAGTGAAACTCTCCACCTCCACTGCACCTCGAAATTTAACACCCCTGGACGACTTGCCCCCTCTGTTACGAGAGCTGAAGGTGCAAAAGAACCGCTACCGCCGGAGGTGGAAGCAGTTTCGTGACCCCCAGGACAAACGCCAAATGAGACGCCTCCAACGCGAATTCAGCCACCGGCTCGCCGAATGGAGGTCTGAACAGTGGGAGGACAGGATGTCCACTTTCCTACTCCACCAAAAATCTGACTGGGTTGTCATTCGCACCCTGCAGCGTTCTAAGCCAGCGACTGCCCATCCTATTCGCACAGCAGTGGGCTTGTCATATGATACCCTGCAAATTGTGGAAACGCTGGCAGATGCGTTCGAGGCCCAAAACCGCCCTCTGGTCCAGGACCTTTCTCCGAACGAACTACAGGAAGAACATGAAGTCCTGACAGCTGTTGCTGCTTTCCGTAACCGCCCACCCCACTCTGCTCCCCTTCTTACGTCCATGGCAGAAATTCAGCGCATCCTTCGACGGAAACGTGGCCCGTCGGCCCCTGGATTGGACGAAATTTTAAATGAACATCTTTGCCACCTTCCCCGCACACCACTCATCTTGTTCACCAAGATTTTAAACTGTTGTCTCACATCTGGCCTTTTCCCCCCTCAGTGGAAACAAGCCAAGCTGATTGCGATCCCCAAGAGGTTCAAAGACCCTACAGTCCCCACCAACAACAGGCCCATCAGCCTCCTAAACACTATGGCGAAGGTCCTTGAATCTGTGATCCTTCACCGACTTTCCCAACCTCTTGCAGCAGCTGGGACGGTCCGTCCTGAACGGTTTGGATTCACTTCGCACCTCTCTGCTGAACTTCAGGTCCTACGGATCACTGAACGCATCAGCAAAGGCTTCAACACTGCCAAGTCGACAGCTGCCTTTTTTCTGGACTTGCAAAACGCCTACGATAAGATCTGGCGAGACAACCTCGTACACAAGATGCTGACACAGACCCCTGTACCGGATATTTATGTCAAGATCGTGGTAGGACTTTCCTAGTGGCTCAACGGGGAATGCGTTCTGGCATTCGCCAGTTGTCGGCAGGCACTCCGCAAGGATCGGTGCTATCCCCCATCCTATTTAATATCTATGTCAATGATATGCCGGTCATCCCCGAGTGTCACCTTGCACAATACGCTGACGACACAGCGCTATACACCACTGGCCGCATTACTGACGCCGTCGTCGCCCGCCTCCAGCGACAGGTGGACGCCACTATCACCTGGTGCCGGACAAACAAAATAGCTCTCAATGCCGCCAAAACTATGGCAGTTTACTTTACGAAACGGCGCCCAGTCCTCAGCCGCAATATCTCGATTGCAGGTGTGCAGGTGCCCTGGTCCCCGACAACCACCTATCTCGGGGTCCAGATGGACCACAAGTTGCTCTTCCACTGTCATGCGGAGTATGTCACCAACAAGGGGCAAAAGCTAACGAGGGCTTTGTACCCGCTCTTTCGCAGTAGGGAACTTAACCTGCATACCAAGCTCCGCATTTACCGAACAGTTATCCTGCCTGCCCTCACGTATGGATCTGCTGCATGGGCCACGATTAGTGTCACCAGGATGCGGACATTGCAGCGCCTGCAGAACAAGGTGCTCAGGTGGAGCCTGCACGCCCCGCCACTCACGAGAATTGTCACTCTCCACGAGGAAGCGGATATCGTCCCCCTAAAGACGACCATACGCAACAACGCTTGGCGGCTCTATGAGAAAGTGGATGCCTTGTCCATGGGTTACGCCACGTTGGGACCACACTTCCACGCCGCTGGCATCGACATCCGGTTCCCCTAACCATCCTAGAGGAAACGGATTCCGACCATGGCTACCGATAGGTCTGGCACGCCCACCACGGACGCATCCTTTGGCGGGACTAGCCCCCATTCTACGTCCAATACTTTCCAATCATACCTGCCCATGTTAGGCTAAATTTTTCTGTCTGACTCATGTAGTACTGTCACCGTCAGAGGGTGGTACGGGACTACAAGTCCCACCGCCACACCTCCAAAGTGAATTGCAGTGACGCAGTCACTGCCCTGTGGAAATTTACTGCCTCACCAACACAGTTAGACCGCAATAGACCGGTGATGCTGTATTGTAACATATCACAAAAAAAAACACTCCGATTAATCAGTCTGCATTAGTCTGCATTTGTTGGGTACATAGTGCCGCATTGTCAGTACGTACACAACTTTCCCACTAGAGCGCGCCCCGCTAAGCACAACAGCGCAGGCGCAGCGCTCGTCCGTCTCCGCACTACGATATGGCGCTGTCTTAGAGACGGACCAAATTCTTCTTCAGCCAATCCACGTATTAATATGTAACGCAGCCAATGAGATTGCTGCTAACGTAGAACCTTTTCTCCTCGCGGATCATACTCGTGCAGTGATACCTGAATGCGCGAGGTATTATAACAAGTGTACAAACCTCTGATTAGTCAGTCTGCATTAGTGTGCATTTGTCTGCACCAGTCTGTACCAGTCTGCATTAGTCTGTACCAGTCTATAGTCAAGTTCAGTCTGCGCCTAATAAGATTATCATATTCCTGTACATAGCCATGAAGAGAAATGCATAGACACTTTGTCAAGTATCAGAGACGTGTGCGAATAAGATTAATGTACCAAGACCAAAGGAACTTCAGATTGTCAATTGTAAACAGCATCCAGAATCAAGTTACGTAATGTCTATGATTTTTATTATTTTAATAAATGTGTGTGAAAATTAATCAAGTTCTGTTTAAAGTTGGTCACCGTCAATCTGCTACTCTAAGCGTGCAAGTGGCATTTCTATCGTCTGACCTAACGGCAGAAGATAAACACGCCACGATAAGACCACAAGACATATTGCTGACACTCGCCTACTTCGTTAGAGCGACAAGTCAAATAATCTGATGGTGTGTGTACCGAAGGTCTTACAGTACGCACACCACAGCATTAGTCTGCATTTATCTGTACCAATCTATAGTCAAGTTTCAGTCTGCGCCTAATAAGATTATCATATGCCTGTACATAGCCATGAAGATAAATGTATAGACACTTTGTCAAGTATGAGAGATATGTGAGAATAAGATTAACGTACCAAGACCAAAGGACCTTCAGATTGTCAATTGTAAATAGCATCCAGAACCAAGTTAAGTTACTTTTATGCTTGTTATTATTTTAATAAATGTGTGTGAAAATTAATCAAGTTCTGTTTAAAGTTGGTCACCGTCAATCTGCTACTCTAAGCGTGCAAGTGAGATTTCTATCGTCTGACCTAACGACAGAAGATAAACACGCCACGATAAGAGCACGAGACATATTGTTGACACTCGCCTACTTCGTTAGAGCGACGAGTCAAATAATCTGATGGTGTGTGTACCGAAGGTCTTACACTACGCACACCACAGTTCGTTTGAAGGAAGTTAGGAAACGAAATGGTGGACAAAAAATGGTTCAAATGGCTCTGAGCACTATGGGACTCAACATCTGAGTTCATCAGTCCCCTAGAATTTAGATCTACATCCATGCCCGAGGCGGGATTCGAACCTGCGACCGTAGCGGTCACGCGGTTCCAAACTGAAGCGCCTTGAACCGCACGGCCACACCGGCCGGCGAAATGGTGGACATATTGAGCATGTGCTGAGTTAGAACATATCTCCATGGACGGTTCTTCATTGTAGTATTTGTTGCTTTAGACTGTATTGACAATAAAGTTTATATTCAAAAACAAAATGGTAACACATTTCGTGCGACACCCTGTAGAGTTGCGATTTTAATGGCTTACAGAGCACTTCCCATGGAACGAAAACGTATAGTAATGCAGAGATGTATGGATCAAAAGAATGTGTAAGTGACAAATATAGACCAAAACAGTTCCTCATACCTTCAAAGATTGTGAAGAAACGAGAGCCAGGGAAGTGGCACCAGAAGCGGGCTTGGAATTGAGGATGCTACTTCCTGTTGATGCGTCCGGCCAGGACAGAGTGCAGACGCTGCGTCCTCATTAGGCGGTCAAAAGCAGCGTCTGGGAGGCGCCGAGGGGACCCGCCGTGGCGTCGCCTTGGCGCCCAACAGCCGGCGTCTCCTCTGCGCGCGCCACACGCCTTCCTGGAACGCGGCGCAGGCAGCAACCGCGGCCCCCGGAAACGACTCGTATATTCGGACCCCGGCTTCACTACTGCACCAGCATATAACCGACAGTTAAGTTACCTTGACTGTTGGTATTTACGACCAGCACTATGGGACTTAACTTCTGAGGTCATCAGTCCCCTAGAACTTAGGACTACTTAAACCTAACTAACCTAAGGACATCACACACACCCATGCCCGAGGCAGGATTCGAACCTGCGACCGTAGCGGTCACGCGGTTCCAGATTGTAGCGCCTAGAACCGCTCGGCCTTCCCGGCCGGCCACCAGAACAAAACAATTCTGGCAAAATGAACTTGACGTGACATACGTCAGAACTGTCTGCACACAGCATGACAGATCAGATGAAAATCGATAGTAATGACTCAGTCTACAGCTTCGACGTTTTGTCTGTAACGTGC
Organism: Schistocerca piceifrons; assembly: GCF_021461385.2. Classification (NCBI taxonomy): domain Eukaryota; kingdom Metazoa; phylum Arthropoda; class Insecta; order Orthoptera; family Acrididae; genus Schistocerca; species Schistocerca piceifrons. The sequence goes on from NC_060140.1 coordinate 325,429,107, forward strand.
CTTTAATGTTTACCGTTGGGTTTTGCGTTACTGCACGGCCCATAACGATAATTTTTCGTCATAGAACAAGGGCTGTTCTATAAATAACGCAACACATTTTTTCTTGTCCAATTTCGGTTGAAAAATGCGAAATCTGTTGTGGGGTACCGTGGAATATTCCGCTTCAGCCTCCAACAATACCACCACTTGCAAAGTAGGTTAGAAATCAGATTAATAATGTTGCTCACGCAGCATATGTTCGCTTTATCGGGCAACAACAAAGTTATTGACTGTGGATGGTATCGTCAGAATGGAAATAATGAAGTCGCTGTAAAAAAGTAATTGATTTTGGCACTTACCTTGAATGGATTCCCACGTAGATTTCGTCGAAGTTGTTATGCTCATCTTGTTGATTCTAGGGTGATTCCACTTTGACTGCTGTATTTTAGCAATATTTGAAGACCTAACAAATGCGTTTTTCAGGTAATTCTTAATGATCAAACAATCCCAGATCAGAACAATGGTATGGTAGAAATAATTTTTGACTTGGTGTTCACGATCCACATTTTTATTAAACTTCTTGTAAATTCACATATACTTCTTCTTAATTGTCACATCATCAAGAAAACAGTTTTGTATCAATCTTCATACATTTAATTTCCACTTTAACCAAACACGAGACTTGACTGTTCTTTTACAAAGCGGAAAAACTACTTAACTTCTGCAAAGTGAAACAAAGACTGCTCTGTGCACATTCGCGCGGAAACGGTTACATGTAAGTCAAAGATTATGACAGTCTCACAGAAACGAATACACACAAGAACCATATCACTGTAATATATCGATACATCGGAGTACCTATCATTAATAAAACCACATGTGAATATTGTCACAAAAATATGTCTGTTACTTCGCAGAAAAGTAGTACGATATTACTGGTATAGAGAACTGCGGTTGGAGTGCCGTAATTGTTACGTAAATAAAGAACCATTACAAGCCCATATATTTTCTTGAAATTACGACTGATAGCAGCGCTATAGACAGACGCGCACCAAAATATCGCCTGTAACGGAACTGCCTTCCAGGCAGAAAACGGTCACGGAGTTTCTTTTGGCGGAGAACCAGAAGATCGCAGATAATCATAGGCGCTTACACAATGTCTACGGAGACCTGGCAGTGAAAAAAATTATGGTCAGTCTTTCGGCGAGGCTTTTGTCATCCTCATAACAAGATCGACCAACCATGTCCGACCTCCCGGTTCCGGCCTGCGTCACACAGCTGTAACTCCTGCAAAATTGGCAAGTGTCGACACTCTCATTCGAAGTGATCGATGGATCAGTCAAACACTTAGTTGCAGAACTGGACGTCTCTGTCGGTAGTGGTGACACGTCCACTAAGTGGGGTACTCAAAGGTGTGCGCACGCTGGATTCCTCATCGCCTAACAGAATACCATAAACAGCTACGAAGGACCATCGGTGCGGAGTTGCCTGCGCGTTAAGAGGCTGATCCTGACAATTTTTTGTCGAACGTCGTCACGGGCCATGAGACAAGGGTCCATCACTTCGAACCGGAAATAAAACGGGAATCCATGGGGTGGCACCACACCACCTATCCTCCGAAGAAAAAGTTTAAAGCCACAGGTAAAGTCATGGCGACGATCTTCTGAGACTGATGGAGTTATTCTGTTTGATGTCCTCGCTTACTCTGAAGTGATCAGCTGTGAAGTGCATTGTGATACTCTCAGGACATTGAAGAAATGACTTCAGCGTGTTCGTTGCCACAAAAAATGCAAACGAACTTAACCATCTCCGAGACAACGCAAGGCTTAACACAAATGTGTGCATCCGAGAAGAGCTCAAAGAACTTCATCGGGTTTTTGTTCCTCATCCACCCTATAGCCCACATCTCGCTTCTTCCATCTGACTGGCCCAATGAAGGTTGCACTCTGCGGGAAGCAGTACATGGATGATGGAGGGGTTATTATTGTAGGAAGGCGTTGGCTCAGATGTCGGCCACTAGAGTGGCACCAAGCGAACATACAGGCACTTCCATTAAGGCGGCATAACACTGTCACGCTGAGCGGAGAATATGTTGAAAAATATGGTTTTGTAGCCAAAAGAGTGGAGAGTAACGTGTTGTATTCGAATTCTGGATAAAACCAACCTACTTTCAAAAAATTTGTTGCATTACTTATTGATCGCCATTCGCAATTCAGACTGGTGCATTTGACGAAATTTGCTTTCTTACGGAACACTAGTGCCATCGCATACTCGTGTATTCCTTTCTGAAAAAGATCAGTAGGAAAGAACATTACCCTAAACAGCAGCATGTTCCGGCGTTGCAGTTTCCAAACTCTCTGTCTATTTAGATTTTTATCTTTAAACTTCAATACCTCGAAATCAGAGCTGAGAGAGAAACATTTCTTCAGCCTGACAGAAGGAGATTTTTAGATAATATGCAGTTACTTACCAACGTAGTCTCCTTCCAGGACAATGTTATTTGGCCAGTGGTTTACCAGTCTATGGATTCCATCAAAGAATACTATTTATGGGAAGACTGGTGGCATAACATTCCATTTTCCAGTCAAAAATTTCGTTAGATGCGGCTATAGATGAAAGAGAAAAGGTATCAAACCTGGTGAAAAGGGTGGGGAGGCCAAAATTCTTGCTTCAAATCACGCAGTTTTCCCACTGCTGAAGAACCTTTCTCAGTGGTTGATTTTCGTTTTCGTTTGATATCCTGACGCAGATTTGCTTTCTTCGTTCTATTTGGTGCGAAGACTTCCTCAGAATTATTCAGTAATTACTTTGTGTTTTGCAAAGTAATCAGCAAGAAGAATCCTTTTCCGTCTCATACAATATTGTCCGTAACCTGTTTAACCAATAAAGTCGATTTCGCCGTTTGTAGAGCAAGGATACTGGCCTCCTTATTTTGTTTTGTCTGCTGTTTCGTTTCCGGTTTGTAGTCTCAAGTGTATTAACAATTCGAGCAACATAATGAGAATAATTTTTAGTAAAACGGTTTCACACTTGTTTTTGCGAGCATTCTATAAACTTTGCACATATATTCCCGTAGGTAACACATCAAGTGAAATACGCCGTACCCATTCTTCTGGTGTATATATTGCGTGTATCTATTGCGTTAGCTGTTTCGTATTCCTTTAATCGTTGATGGTGCAACATCATATTATACAACATTATTCAATCTGTGTTGGGTCCTGTCCACTCGTCTCTTACAGGTTGCCTAAAGGATGCTGCCTTCTCAGACAGCTATATAACAGTTCAAACAAATAACGTGAATGATTTTTGATACATTAAAGTAAATTGACAATACTTAACTTTGGGTTCAAACAAATGGCGACATGCAAATAATCGAAGTTCAAATGGTTCAAATGGCTCTGAGCACTATGGGACTCAACTGCTGAGGTCATTAGTCCCCTAGAACTTAGAACTAGTTAAACCTAACTAACCTAAGGACATCACAAACATCCATGCCCGAGGCAGGATTCGAACCTGCGACCGTAGCGGTCTTGCGGTTCCAGACTGCAGCGCCTTTAACCGCACGGCCACTTCGGCCGGCTTAATCGAAGTCCTTCGCTAATTAATGTCTATGCAAGTTATTCACACTCGATCATAAGTCACTGCTATCGTTAATATCACTGCTCTTTCAGGCCTCTCTGCTAGTGTCCGTCTTCTACTGTCCGGCCGAGGCTGGCAGGAACTGCGCATATATTCTCTTCGGCCAGAGGACCCTGCTGTCGTGGTGCGGACCTTGTCAGCGAACTATTGGCTGATGTCGCCTCACATACTTCTCTGCTCTTGCGTTCTTCATCTTCGTGCCGGCGCTTTCGTTTCGCCGGAACAAATGGGAATGAACGCGACAGCATCCTAATTAACACTCTGTTTCCTTGCCGCGTCAAGTCAGAGTGGAACTCAGGCTTCCAACTGACTGTCGTACCTGCTATTGAGGTGGCCTTTTACAGCCAGTTGACGGTTTGTGGTTGGTCACTATTCCTCATTATTGCGTCATGCTGCCAGAAATTTTGTCAGCTTTTGAGCTGGTGGCACCACCGATCGTTCACAATTTGGCAAGTATATCTATACGTTCACAGAGCGGGGAGTTCGCTTCTACGCATCATCACATTGCACACTTTCTTGGTTTTCTGTACGTTGTCGCAGTTATAGGACGTCCTCCATGTTGAACTTTTCACGTCAATGGTCCATTTTGAATTTATACATCTATTTCTTAACTTTCGAAAATGAAGCATCAACCTGCTTATAAATCCTAAATATCAGAAAGGTCAGGGTAAGTGATTGTCGCGCAGACGATACAACCTCGATTTCAGAAACTTGAAGGAGGATTACTAGTTCTGGATCAAAATATGGCATTAACGGCAGGGACTAATCACCTGTCTCTCGAAGTTGGGTTCCATATGGTCACTGTGGGCAGGGAGAGATGCAGCTGTTAGTCAGAGATTGCCTGCGTATCAGCAGAGAGTTATATTTTCTTACCTTTCTATCAGTCTAGGTCATAGATAACTCTTCTCCTTCGCCTAAGTTTCACTTTCATTCACGGGTAAACGCTGTTCGTGGATTATTCATTTTGTTTGTTGGCAAACACGGCTTGATACTTTCTCTATGACAGAGATGCCACAATAGGTAAGTTTAGTATCAGCCGTACATGTACACTTCTGAAACCACATTCCTCATTTAGTGGTCTGCAGACCACCCATATTGATGTGTTACTAATTTACAAAAGAATTCATCTAGCAAGCGTTCAGATATAAATGTTTGAGAGATATTATGTGTTGTCCCGAAAACAAGTACGGGTACGCAGTTAGACTTCGTGGTCTGCTCATAGAGTCTATCGATAGAGAATAGAAAGAAGGGCTCAGATTTTACGTGGGAATGCAGGCTTTCTCGGCGAATTCCAGTGACGAAATCTCATGCGGTTGTTAGCGGAGTCGTGGCGTCGTTTCCTCGCAGTCCGTGGTCCAGTGGATATAAATAAACTAACTAGAAGTGAAATACATAGCTGCGTCTTTCTGGAGAAACAGAGCCATGTAAATTTGGCACATCAAGAAGTGCCGCACGCGTCTAGGTTGGCTGCCCAGACACATGGGTTGGCTGCTTAGATGCATGCGGCACTTCTTGATGTGCCAAATTTACATGGCTGTGATTTGCCAGGAAGACGCAGCTATGTTTTTAACGTTCCACTCGCTTTTTATTATGTGTCCGTTACGATAGAACGAAAACAAACATGCGGTTTATCGCACTGTATGACATTATAACCTGTACGTTTTGGATCTGAAAATGACAGCTTATTTTGCCGAAACTAGTAATGCAGTGTACATACATGCGATCAAGGCAATAAAAAAGATATCTACGAAGTTTTCCCTACGTTAAATTAATTGATAACTCTCCAGCCGGCAATGTCAGGTATTTATAATATTTACTGTTACATATATTACCATGAGCCAAGTGCAACTAATTTACGAAGGTGTATGTAGGAGGGAGAGAATGGATCCTTGCGACGAAAAATGGACGGGGAAGGGGGGAGTGAGGCCACCAAATGACATATCGTTTGTGTGAGAGAACGTTCTCGAACCAACCCTGGATGAATGTTCAACTCTTGTGTCTCATCGCCTGGTGCAAGACTTTTGTAATTAACACCCTATTGAGAGGTGCACATCAGCTGTCTTTCGTGTGATGAGAGAGAGGGAGAGAGAGTACATAACTATCGCACTTATGTTGTCGATAATGATAGAACGCGGAGATTCCCACCCCACACCACACCCCTCCACACTCCGGTCCATAAAAATCACAAATTTCAACTTTTCAAAACTTCTGGTAAAACTTAAAAATTCGGTTCTTTAAATATAAGTCCTTATAACCAAAACATTAAAACCACAAAATTTAATAAAAACGACAAGTGCTACCGTCCGTCCCCGTAGCAGTGTCACTGTCTCCTACGTCTGCTCGATATATATCGGCGAAAATCGGTAGTCTTCGTGACTATGACGTCATGATTTCAACTTCGGAACGAAGCTCTACTAACCTTGGGTATACCACACACACACACACACACACACACACACACATACACACAAACAAACACACACACACACACACACACAGTAGTTCAGTCCACGCCCCTTCTCACGGCATCGCGTTGGTCGCCCATTGTCACGTTTACAGCTGCCGGCGCAGCGGCGAATTTTACTTCCGTTGAGATTTAATACATGCGTACTTGTCGACTTCTTCTGGCAGAAATTAAGCACTGGTTACACTTAATCCATGTAGCACATGCTGTATATTTTTCTTGATGTGTGTGTGTGGTGGGGGGGGGGGAGGGGAAGATAAAATTTTTAGCAGCTTCGAATGGAAATGATGACACTGGTTAATATTATTTTCGTGATCACCAAGTATTTTTAAAAAACTGAAAATTTGACGTAAAATTTTATGTCCGAATGCTTGAAAAATACACCAAACGTAAATCTATTTTATTAAACCACAGCTTTTCATTATAAACTGGCATTAGAGTCTTTTTTACGTGTTCTATTGCACTGTAGTTTGCTACGACCGTTATGAAAATACGCAACTTTTTGTCGATAGATACACTATGTGATCAAAAATATCCGGACACTCCTCAAAACATACGTTTTGCATATTAGGTGCATTGTGCTGCCACCTACTGCCAGCACGTCAGCAGTCACTAGACATCGTGGGCGAGCAGAATGGGGCGCTCCGCGGAACTTACGGACTTCGAATATGGTCAGGTGATTGAGTGTCACTTGTGTCATACATCTGTACGCGAGATTTCCACGCTTCTAAACATCCCTAGGTCCACTGTTTTCTAAGCGATAGTGAAGTGGAAACGTGAAGAGACACGTAATGCACAAAAGCGTACAGACCGACCTCGTCTGTTGACTGACAGGAACCGCCGACAGTTGAAGAGGGTCGTAATGGGTAGTAGGCAGACATCTATCCAGACAATCACACAGGAATTCCAAACTGCATCAAGATCCGTTGCAAGTACTATGACAGTTAGGCGGGAGGTGAGAAAACTTGGATTTCATGGACGAGCGGCTGCTCACAAGCCGTACATCAGGCCGGTAAATGTCAAACGCCGCCTCGCTTGGTGTAAGCAGCGAAAACATTGGACGATTGAACAATGGAAAATCGTTGTGTGGAGTGACGAATCACGGTACACAATGTGGCGATCCGATGGCAGGGTGTGGGCATGGCGAATGCCCGGTGAACGTCATCTGCTAGCGTGTGTAGTGCCAACAGTACAATTCGGAGGCGGTGGTGTTATGGTGTGGTCGTGTTTTTAAGGGAGGGGGCTTGCACCCCTTGTTGTTTTGCGTGGCTCTATCACAGCACAGGCCTACACTTAAGAACCTTCTTCCTTCCCACTGTTAAAGAGCAATTCGGGGATGGTGATTGTATCTTTCAACATGATCGAGCACCTGTTCATAACGCACGGCCTGTGGAGGAGTGGTTACATGACAATAACATCCATATAATGGTCTGGCATGCACAGAGTCCTAACCTGAATCCTATAGAACACCTTTGGCATGTTTTGGAACGCCTATTTAGTGCCAGGCCTCACCGATCGACATCGATACCTTTCCTCAGTGCAGTACTCCGTGAAGAATGGATCGCCATTCCCCAAGAAACCTTCCAGCACCTGATTGAACGTATGCCTGCGACAGTGGAAGCTGCCATCAAGGCTAAGGCCAACACCATACTGAATTCCAGCATTACCGATGGAGGGCACCACGAACTTGTAAGTCATTTTCATCCAGGTGTACGGATACTTTTGATCACATAGTGCATTATTTGTTTTCTATTGATAAGAAAGTTCGCCCAATAATCAGTTATTGATATACTGTCATGCCACTATGTATTTTAGTTGGCAAGTTAATAACACGAAGCATTTTACTTTTTAAAGTGAGTTGCAAAAAAGAAAAGAAAATGTGCCTCGCATCCTGCCTCGCTAAACGGAGAGAGACGTATCAGTCAGAATGTGTAATATCTAACGGATATTCACTAATTGTAACAAATTCCATTCCCCTCCCCCCGTCTACGTAGCACAGGTCTTGGGTAGGGTCTTGCGATATTGCTTAATAGGGGCCCCGAAGTGCATCAGCACAACTCACTCCACGTGACGTTAAACCGCCTCTGGACACTCAGCCTCCTCATCTCGAATAACATCTAGGTGGCCGCCGGACTTGATATTCCCATCCCTGCGGACAGATCGCCATCAACTGAATCACGTATCTTCACAGAATGACACCGAACCTCAACGAAAAACTGCCGTGGGAAAGTCGCTGCAGCGCGGCCGAAAAGTTAGTTATTTAAATATTTTAGCATTTTAAGCATTTTATAAAGTAATGCGGCAGTATGCACACAGGGATTTTAATGCGATAGCGGAGAGTTTTGGTAAACCCGAGATTTTGGTGTAGGGCCGTGGTTCGCAAACTGGTGCTAAATACTCTACGAGAGGTAAAATTAAAGAAGTTGTGTTTCGGTCACTAATCCAAATCATTTCTTCAAGGTCCTTAATGTAATGATTATTTCTTAACCCTGTAATAGTGATAATAAAAATTACTAATAATTAAACTTTTCTACAGATACTACACCGACACAATCTCATGGTGGTTACAACTTATGAAAGGAGTATACGAACATCATCTACCTCACATAGTCCATCCACTTCAGTAGTACTTTGTAGTTTGCATCACGCATACATCACAGTGAAATTGAGACATGTACGCCATATATGCTTAAATATCTCATTCAGATGTCTTGTGCGAGTTGTAGGTAGTTCCACAATAGGCCAGAAATTACTCGATTCTTCACTTCGCAACAGTAAATACACCAATGTCAATAACTATGTTACGCAACACACAGCGTAACAGTATATTTTATGAGAAAAGATCGATTTGGGTGTAGGATCAGACCATCCGATACTAGATCGAAATCGATTGTATTTAATAAAATATACTATTACAGCTGCGTATTGCATTACGCAGTTTTTTTTCTTTTGTCACCAGCCTTCTGAATGATTATTTGATGCTAACAGCCACGACTTCCTCTCCTGTGCCAACCTCTTCATCTCAGCACTTTCGGCCTACGTACTCAGTTATATGCTGAATTTATTACAATCTCTGTCTTCCACTACAGTTTTTACCCTCTACAGCTCCCTCTACTCCCATGAAAGTTATTCCACGACGTCTTAGCAGACGTCCTACCAACCAGTCCGTTGTTCTTCTCAGTGTTTCCCAAACATTCCATTCCTTTCCGATTCTGCGCAGAACCACCTAATTCCTTACCTTATCAGACCACCTAATTTTCATCATCCTTCAGCAGCACCACACCTAAAATGCTTCGATTCTCTTCTGTTCCGGTTTCCACACTGTCCATGTTTCACTACCATACAATGCTGTGCTCCAAACGTACATTCTCAGAAATGTCTTCCTCAAATCAAGGCCTATGTTTGATACAAGTAGATTTCTCTTAGCCAGCAGTGCTTTTGACGTTCTTCTTGCACCATCTGCTGTCTAGCTAACAGAATTCTTTAACTTCATTTACTTCGTGGTCACCAATTACGATGTTACGTTTCTCGCTGTTCTCATTTCAGCTACTGCTCATTACATTCATCTTTCTTCGATTTACTGTCAATCCATGTTATCCACTCTTGGACTGTCCATTTCACTCAGCAGATTCTTCTTCACATTCACTAGGGATAGCAATGTCGTCAGCGAATCTTTCATTGATATCCTTTCACCCTGAATTTTAATTCCACTCTTCAACCTTCTTTTTATTTCCATCATTGCTTCTTCGATGTGTAGCTTGAACAGTAGGAGTGATAGACTTCATCCCTGTCTTACGCGCTATTGAATCCGAGCACATCTTTCTTGGTCTTCCACTCCTATTACTCCCCGGTGGCTCTTGTACATGTTGTGTATTACCCCGTCTCTCCCTGTAATTTAGCCCTACTTGCCTTAGAACTTCGAATATCTTGCACCATTTGACGTTGTAGAACGCTTTCTCCTGGTCGACGAAGTCTACGAACGTGTCTTGATTTTTATTTAATCTTGCTTTCGTTATCAACCGTTAACGTCAGAATCGCCTTTCTTGTCCCTTTACCCTTCCTATAGCCAAACTGATTGTCATGTAACACATCTTCAATTTTCTTTTCCATCTTCTGTATATTGTTCTTGTCGGCAACTTGGATGCATAAGCTGTTAATCTGATAGTGTGATAATTTTCGCACTTGTCACCTCTTATAGACTTCGAAATTGTGTGGGTGATATTTTTTCGAAAGTCAGACGGCATACAGCCAAACTCATACATTCTACACACCATCCTGAATAATCGTTTTGTTGCCACTTTCACAATGATTTTAGAAATTCTGATGTTATTTTATATATCCCTTCTACCTTATTCCATCTTCCAGAGTTCTTTTAAATTCTGATACTGGATCCTTTATATCTTCTACATCGAATCTTGTTTCTATTTCTATCACATCAGACAAATCTTTCCCCTCATATAGGCCTTCATTATGCTCTTCCCAACTATCCTTTCTCCCCTCTGCATTTAATAATGGAATTCCCATCGTTCTCTTAATGTTACCACTCTTGCTTTTAATTTCACCGAAAGCTGATTTTACCTTCCCATATGTTGAGTCAATCCTTCTGACAATCACTTTTTTTCGATTTCTTCCCATTTTTCCTGTAGCTATTTCGTCTTAGTTTCCCTGCCCTTTCTATATATTTCATTCCTAAGTGACTTGTATTTTTCTATTTCTGAATTTCCCGAAACACTTTCGTACTTCCTTCTTTCATCGATCAACTGAAGTATACCCCCGTTTGCCATAGTTTCATCGCAGTTACCTGCCTTGTACCTACGTTTTTCTCTCCAACTTCTGTGATAACTCATTTTATGGATGTCCATTTATCTTCAATCGAACTGCCTACTGAGCTATTCCTAATCGCAGTGTCTACAACCGTAGAGAAGTTCAAGTGTATTTCTTCATTCCTCAGTACTTCCGTATTCCGCTTCTTTGTGAACTGATTCTTCCTAACTATTGTCTTAACCTTTAGCCCACTCCTCATCACTACTAACTTGTGATCTGAGTCTATATCCGCTCCTGGCTACGCCTTACAATCCAGTATCTGATTTCGGAATTTCTGTATGACCTTGATGTAGTCTAATTGAAATCTTCCCATATTACCTGGCGTTTCCAAGTATACCTTCTCCTCTTGTGATACTTGAACAGAGTATTCGCTATTACTATCTGAAATTTATTACAGAAGTCAATTAGTCTTTGTCCTTTGTGACACCTAGTACCAAGCCCTCATTCTCCCAAAACACTTTCTTGTACTCTTTCTCCTACAGCCGCGTTCCAGTCCCTCAGAACTATTTGATGTTCATATCCCTTTAACCGTTCAGTATCATTATATACCTTCTCTATCTCTTCATCTTCAGCTCGCGACGTCGGCTTGTATACCTGAACTATCGCCGTCGATGTTGGCTTTCTGTAGATTCTGATGAGAGCAACAATGTCAGTGAACTGTTCACAGTAACACACTATCTGTCCTACCTTTCTGGTCATAACGAATCTTATTTCCGTTATAAAATTTTATGCTGCTGTTGATATTACCCTATATTCATCTGACCAGAAATCCTTGTCTACTTTCCGTTTCACTTCACTGACCCCCATTATACCTAGACTGAATCTTTGCAGTTCCCTTTTCAGATTCTCTACCTTCCCTGCCACGTTCGAACTTCTGGCACTCCACGCCCCGACTCATTGTCATTGTCCTTTGGTTGGGTGTTCAGTCTTTTTCTCATGGTCTCCTCTCCCCATGCAGACCCGTCCCGGAGATCCGCATAGAGGTCTAATTCGGAATATTTTGCCAGTGGAGAGATCATCATGACACTTCTTCAGCTATAGGCCACATGTCCTGTGGACACACATTAAGTGTCTTTAATGTAGTGGTTTCCATTGCCTTCTGCATCCTCAAGCCATTGATCATTGCTGATTCTTCCTCCTTAGCGGCAGTTACCCACCCCGAAGGCAAGACAGTACCCTAAACCTCTGCCTGCTCGGCGGCCCTCTTTACAAGGATCTTGACAGAATGAGTGTGGATTCTTATACCGGAAGTCTTCCGTCGTCAAAACTGATGATTTTTATTCAAAATTTTGGCGGTAGCGGTGTTCGAACCTGAGACCGAGGAGGTTATGATTGCTAATCAAAGACGCTGCCCTTCTTTTTTTTTACCCTAAACCACGTGCCTTTGAACATTCATAAATTCGTAAAACAACACCTCTATAAAATATTTCTTTAGTAAATGAACTAACTCACAGCATAATACAACAGCAACTATTTAAAGGCAACGACACTGCTTCAGGGCCTACAGATTATTATTAATATTGTTGTTGTTGTTGATGGTGGCAGAGGTCATACACAAAGCACTGTCAGCCTAATGTCTTTCACTTACCGCCAGTTCAGAAGTTAGCAGCGCAGCGGGCACAGCAGTCAAGTGATTTGCGCACAGTAAGTATAGCACACGCATTTTAACTTTGTTGATTCCAAATGGAGGTGCATGGAGTGTCTGGAACAACTGTCGCTAAGGAGAGGAGTGGTACAGAGGAAGTACGTTTTGTAGTAAGTGACTACCCTCGATATGGATAACTAGTCTCCTTTTCTGAGAAGAAGCTTTATGTAGCACTCTCGATGCACTGGCATACTGCTTCATCATTGTATGATAAAAGTTGTTAGAAACGAGCAATACCAATTATGTCATTGACTCATTAGATTGTGGTTTAACAAAACAATTAGAAAAGTTAAATATCATTAATATTTCGTCATTTTAAAAAATAGACTGACGAAGAAAATCGCAACAACAAAAATAGTTAATGCATGGTAACGTAAGTTGTGGAAGCATTTGTCTAGATAATATATGTAAGTGATTAATTGCAAGGTCATAGTTTAATGCAAGCGGCAGATTAATAATCGGTGTAACCGCCAGATTGTTGCGTATAAGCATGTTAACGTGCATGCATTGTGTTGCACAGGTGCCGGATAGTTTGTGGGATGGAGTCCCACGCCTATTGCACTTGGTTGGTCAGTGCAGGGACGGTTAATGCTGGTTGTGGGTGACACTGGAGTTGTCGTTCGATGATGTCCCACAGATATATTTGGTGATAGAGCAGATTAAGGCGCATGTCGACACTCTGTAGAGTATGTTGGGTTACAACAGCGGTATGTGGGCGAGCGTTGTCCTATTGGAAAACACCCCCTGGAACGCTGTTCATGAATGACAGCGCAACGGATCGAATCACCACACTGACGTACTTGTAAGTCCATCTTTATATAGATAGTTGTTGGGACCTCGGCTGTTCAGTATAAAATGTCGAATCAAAAACATGTTCCAACACGTCGGTCAGGTAACTTGAAGGTGGCGCAACGTAGTGCTGGAAATGGTTGCTCAAATAAAATAACGGGAAGTTTAGAAGATTGAATTTAATTTGATTCGATTTGTTTTTTTTTTTTTTTTTTTTTTTTTTACGTGTAGTTTGCAGTCAAGGTGCATGGGATAACCACGAGAGTGCTCCTGCTGTCAAACGAAATTACATCTCAGACTTTTAATGCACGTGTAGGTCCACTATGTCGAACACGCAGATGGGTTGGTTGCAGACGCTCAGCTGGCTTCGTCTTAAGCAACACAAGACCATCACTGCCACCTAGACAGAACCAGCTGTCATCAGAACACAACAGACCTCCACCATGCGCTCCATGAGCTGTCACTTAACACCACTGAAGTTGCAAATGGAGGTCATTTGCGGCCAGTGGATTGCACGTTACAGGCCGTCTGGCTCGGAGCAGCCGTTGAAGTAACCGATGTGTAACAGTTCGTTGTGTCACTGTGGTGCCGACTGCTGCTCAAATTGCTGCTGTAGATGCAGCACGATGCGCCACAGCCATACATCGAACACGATGGTTTTCTCCCACGGCAGTGCCACACGGCCGTCCGGAGACCGGTACCTACTTGCGACCATCGCTGCCAGCAGTCATGTACAATGGCTACATGCCTTCCAAGTCTTGCTGTAATATCGCGGAAGGAACATCCAGCTTCTCGTAGCCCTATAACACGTCATCGTTGAAACACAGTGACTCGTTGGCAACAGCGTTTTCGTCGCCTTAAAGACGTTCTTCAGTAACGTCAACTCACTACATCCAATCTCAAAGGTAACTAACGCTCACGACCGTTACAGAGTGTATATAAAGTAAACTGGTTGTGCATTCTAGTAGTGGCGCACGCCATTGTCAAGCGAGTGGCGCAAAATTGGGATGGACATCGTCTTTCACATTGTAACATAATAGATTAAGGGTCGACCTGCGACAGCAATCGCACAACTTGCGTACGGGCCGCTAGACGCCGCCGCGTGCGCAAAGAGTGCATTGCAATCGCAGGCGCACGCGTTGCATACGGTGCCGCCACGAGCGCAACCGTATATAAGTGCCGACGGAGTTGGGCCAGCTTTCATTTTGTTGGCATCTCATTTTTGCCTCTTCTCTTATTTGCTTAGTTGCTTAGCTCTTATTCGTTTATGGCTCATGTTATTGTGCTCTCTTTCAGCCATTCTGATTGTTTTGATTTACTCCCAATTGAGAAGTGCTGATTTTGGCATTTCACTTTTGCATTTTTCTCCTTTTGCTAATAATATGCTCCTTAGCTTTTTACAGTTAAATTGATTAACATAGTCTCATGTACTGTTTGTTCATTTCAGCCTGTTCATATTTTGATGTTCTTTAAATACTGTAATAATTATCGGAAGCATTTCTTCCCTTAAACTTGTGTAACGTATTCTCGATGTAGGATTTATTCTGTGACACAGGTGTAAGGTTTTGAATATAAATTATATACGAAACTGTGCTTTAAAAGGAATTTATTTTTTCAGTTTGTACTACATCAGACTATATAGATATACGTCACAACATGTAGAAACAAGCCTATCAACTTTAATTTATGCCACAGAGGTCCTTCTTGGTGTTAGGATCACGATTTTTTTTATTTCGCCTGTGTAAATGTGTACAAAAAATTATTTTTTTTAATTCTAAAGTTTAGTTGAGGTAATGTTGATGATAATTAGTGACATGGGAATGAAGTGTGATACTAGCTAATGTCTGATGGCACTCAGAGTTAATGGTCTTAGAAACGTAGGGAACCACTGGCCTTTAGCGATCAGTAAGGGGGTGCTACTGCCAACGCCTGCGTCCCGTTACAGTTACAGCTGCCAGAGTCATGTCTTAACAAGCAAGAATGTTGCGAGATCCAGTGGCTGTTGTGAAACAAGGAGACGGTGAAGGCACGGGGCTAGCCAGGCACAGTGGTGCGGCCGGCGGCGCGCTGCCAGCTCGGTCCTGCATTGTTGGCAGCCGCGGCAGGCGGCGGGCGCGACCGTAACGCGCGGCAACTTCCTGGAGCCGCTCCAGCGGCCACTGACGGTCCAGCCGCAATCTCACGCTCAGCCGCAACCTCCATCAGCTGTGCGGAAAGGACGCGCGCAGGAATGCGCCACCTCCTGGGAATTTCCCTTTCCGAAAAAGCGAGTACACGCCGTACGTATTGTTGGCACAGAGCGATTCTCGTGCAGAACGGAGGTGTCGGGGGGAATTCCGGCGGCGCCGTGCGCCTCTCGGCTGATGAATATTCAGCAGGGCTGCAAGCGGAGCCTCGACGAGACGGACGGACGGTGCTGGCCGACACTCGAGACAGCCGTTCCCAGCGGATCACTTACGGTCGGACCAGCCCACCCGGGTGCTCCCGGCGGAAGCTGCGCTGTCGTGGCGAAGGCCGCCCACTGCATACCACTGCGGTGCGGGCAACTGCCGAATCTATGCGAAAGCGGGTTATTTCGCTTATATTGTACACTACTGTCCATTAAAATTGCTACACCAATAAGAAATGCAGATGATAAACGGGTATTCATTAGACAAATATATTATACTATAACTGACATGTGATTACATTTTCATGTATTTTGAGTGCATAGATCCTGAGAAATCAGTACAAAGAACTTCCACCTCTAGCCGTAATAACGGCCTTGATACGCCTGGGAATTGAGTCGAACAGAGCTTGGATGGCGTGTACAGGTACAGCTGCCCGTGCAGCTTCAACACGCTACCACGGTTCATCAAGAGTAGTGACTGGCGTATTGTGACGAGCCAGTTGCTCGGCCACCATTGACCAGACGTTTTTAATTGGTGAGAGATCTGGAGAATGTGCTGCCCAGGGCAGCAGTCGAACATTTTCTGTATCCAGAAAGGCACGTACAGGACGTGCAACATGCAGTCGTGCATTATCCTGTTGAAATGTAGGGTTTCGCAGGGATCGAATGAAGGGTAGAGCCACGGGTCGTAACACATCTGAACTGTAACATCCACTGTTCAAAGTGCCGTCAATGCGAACAAGAGGTGACCGAGACGTGTAACCAATGGCACCCCATACCATCACGCCGGGTGATACGCCAGTATGGCGATGACAAATACACGCTTCCAATATGCGTTCACCGCGATGTCGCCAAACACGGATGCGACCATCATGATGCTGTAAACAGATCCTGGATTCATCCAAAAAATTACATTTTGCCATTCGTGCACCGAGGTTCGTCGTTGAGTACACCATCGCAGGCGCTCCTGTCTGTGATGCAGCGTCAAGGGTAACTGCAGCCATGGTCTCCAAACTGATAGTCCACGCTGCTGCAAACGTCGTCGAACTGTTCTTGCACATGGTTGTTGTCTTGCAAACGTCCCCATCTGTTGACCCAGGGATCGAGACGTGCCTGGACGATCCGTTACAGCCATGCGGATAAGATGCCTGTCATCTCGGCTGCTAGTGATGCGAGGCCGTTGGGATCCAGCACGGCGTTCCGTATTACCCTCCTGAACCCACCGATTCCATATTCTGCTAAGAGTCAATGGATATCGACCAACGCGAGCAGCAATGTCGCGATACGATAAACCGCAATCGCGGTAGGCTACAATCCGACCTTTATCAAAGTCGCAAACGTGATGGTACGCATTTCCGCTCCTTACACGAGGCATCACAACATTTCACCAGGCAATAGCGGTCGACTGCTGTTTGTGTATGAGACATTGGTTGGAAACTTAGCACGTTGTAGGTGTCGCCACCGGCGCCAACCTTGTGTGAATGCTCTGAAAAGCTAATCATTTGCATATCACAGCATCTTCTTCCTGTCGGTTAAATTTCGCGTCTGTACCACGTAATCTTCGTTGTGTAGCAATTTTAATGGCCAGTAGTGTATGAATGCGGACATGTCCGAAAGAGCAGACACCAAACACTCATACAACTGATTCACCTCGATGAGCAATCAACCCCACCACCTTAAGCGCGGATGCAGAATTACGTTCGACTGCCGCCGGAATCTAAAGTAGCGATCATGGAGTACATGAACAGGGACGGAGGATAGTTGGGTCTAGGTGGGAGTGTGGGTCGGCCGGGAAGTGTGGCGAGATAGATCGTGAAGTTGCGGTAAACACTGTCTCCGAGTGGCATAGCGGTTAACGCACCTGCCCAGTAAGCAGGAGAACCGTGGTTTCAGTCCTCATCCGTCACACACTTTCACTCGGCGACACTGAGTTCGCATAAAGTCTCGATGCAGTCACATCAACAGTTCCTTTCTCCCCCCCTCCCCCTTCTTTTTTCTTCATTGGATTTGAATTTCCCCCCTCCCCCCCTCCCCCCTCTGGAGGGGGCGACAGTATGGCGGGCTGGCAACAGCGTAATATGCTGCTCTACAGCCTACAGAAAAGTTAAAAAACATATGGGAATAGAAACAAACAAGAAAAACAGGGGATAAAACGGTGACATTGTAAAACACTGTAAAATGGCGGTAAGCTATGGAATATAAAATATAAAAACACAGCGGTGCCGATGCGGATGAAGAAACACAAGAAGCAGACAGACACAATTAAAAACCACGGCGATAGTCTGGTTTCTGTTCGCACGAGATAAAAAGCACAACTAGCGACAGTATGGCGGCTGTTCGCAACACTGACAGGGGACGCACAACACTGAACACTCATTTATAACAGCACTATACAGGTGACACGGCGGCAGATGTGGGGGGTGGGGGGGGGGGGGGAGGGAGGACCCGGACCTATGAGGGGAAAAAGGGGAAGAAGAGGAAAAGAAGAAAGGGTTTTTCCCCTCACCTCCAATTTACATATTATTTCTTTTCACTACTGCTGCCGGTTGTAGAATGGTAGTTTGCAAAACGAAAAATTCCAGACACAATACCGCAAAGTACCTGGACATATTACTGGAATGAAAGCAGATAGGGCGATATGGGATGTTTCACAATCTTTTGACGACTTCAAATTTGACCAAGATACAGCGACGGTGGCGCCGTCTGTTAGTAGTGCAGAGTGTTAATTTTCCTCCTATATACAGGTCAGTAATCATGTAGTACTGTTCGAAATGTCTGCTATATTAGCTACAGCGAGTCTATCGTGCATGTGCAACGTGCCTTTCGTAAACGTTTCAAGATTCTGCCGCCATATCCGGTTCCTGCTCGTGCAACAATATTTAATTGGCTAAGAAACTTACGTACAACTGCCAGTGCATTGAGTCGAAAGCCTCTCTGGCCTGATTTAACCGTGCCAGACTCTTATCTATGCGATTATTTGCAGGCGAGAGTGTACTCCAACCAGCCGAAAGCCTTGCAACAGTTAAAAGATAGAATTAGCGATGACATTTCCATAATTCCTCCAGCGGTTACGAAAGAATAATTTTTGAGAACATGTCTCTCTTGAGTACAGCGATTTATGCATTATTTAAAATTGAACATAAACAGCCACCACAACAATAAACATTTTTATAACATAATGTCACCGGTTTCGGTCTGTTTTAGACCACCTTCTGACCCACACTGAAGTATTTACATGCAACAGAATAAGAGGTATGTAGTAACGTACAAAATACGTCTCACATATCAAATAATAAAAGAATAAAATATACGCATGATGTATATGGTGGTTGTGAACGGAGCACGCACTACACCTCTACGAACGTCAGGTGCTAAGGAGAGTAATGTAGCTGTTGCTCAAACACGCGATGCCCCGCCCACTGCACACCGATTACACCAGCGATAGTCAGCTATACAGAACGTCAAACGGTTTCTACCGTAAGGTATATATAAAATGGTCACACGAAAGCTAACAAAAGATGAAGAAATAGGTGCCTTATATAAAGTAACTGCTATACACAGCATTACGTCAATTTCTGATAAAAAAATATATAAAAGACATACCCAATCATAATTTGTTAAGAGAACATCGATAGCTATCTGGGGGCATTTATCGTAAACTCGTAGACTGTGTGGCAGCAAAGATGGCGGTGAGGCAACGCTAAAGGTTCCTATTGAGACGGCGTGGTCACATCGAAATATGTCATCTAGCAGGAGAGGATCTGAGAGCCGTAACAGTGGCTGGAACTCACGCACTTACTGGCATCCAGGTTGACATGTAGAAATGCAAGCAAGTGATCGCGTATTGCTCTTAGATCGTAATGTCAGTGAAAACAGTGCTTGAGCGACTCAATTATTTATATTGAAGCGGCGTGGAGGTGACGATGTGGTCGTTTCACAGGACCGATTTCGAAGCTGCGACATTGACTAGTTGATATCAGGTATTGGTATGCAAGTGAGAAGACTGTCGTAATATGTGTCAAATCCCCCAGATGACATCAAGCACGTAACTCACAAGATAACAAATAAAGTGTGATAGTTGAAGCATTAAAAAAGAAAAAAAAATATGTAAGTTACATCAAAATAAGTATGGCACGAAGTCTTATTTACCGATCAAGGTAGTCAGAGATATAAAACAATGAGCATAAGAAAACTGAAGTTTAAAAAACTGAACATAGTTGTTTAGTTATTCCATAAAACAGGCGTACAAATTGTCCGATGTACAGAAGTATAGGTTACAACACTACGATGTAATACATTAGGGACCCATCTAAATAGTCATAAAACTAAAACAATCCCATAAGCAATCAAAAGTTAAGCGGTACTGTGACTGTAGTTGTTTACAGTCACGAAAATATCAGTAAGGATGAAGTTACAATTATTATTTGGCGAAATAAATGAGGAATAAATACGAACTGAAGAACGACAGCGCTATTTGGTAGCCTAGGGCACAATCATCATGAAGTGAGGTGCTGCCCACAAACTGGGTCTATTAAGATAGACCTAAGTAAAAAGTATAAAAACCTAAGCACCAAAGAGTTTATAATAAATTAAACAAAGTTTATTTCAATCATGAAGACATTCCAACAAAAGTAAAAGAATAAAAAAGGAACGGAAGAGCACGAACTATCTACAGCAAGTCTTCAAAAATATCACACTAATATCTTTCTCTGAATTCTAGTTGCTCTCTGAGTAGGGAGGAGGGTTTATTTTTTAGTAAGTATAAATTTCTATCTCTGCTAAAGTGTTAAGTAACAATCCTTTGGGTGATTTGTGAAGGGTTCTTAAATTATTCGTTATAGATCCTTCTGAGGGATTGTGATGTGTTAGGTGTTGGCCAAATACTGAATTACAACGAGATGTACCTGAAGTACCTTCCTTATAACGAGCAGTGAAGTTCTTACCTGTCTGGCCAGTGTAATGTTTGTCGCAATCTTTACATACTATTTCATAAACACTGGAATTAAGACAGACATTGTTGCACTGTCCATCTTTCAGCCCACTCTGCAAAAGGTTAATAGTAACAAAGGCTATTGTCAGATTGGTGTTTTTGTACAGTTTATTAATTTTGCCAGAAATAGAGGCCATGTATGGCATTTTTGTAAATTTGCTGCTGGGAGTAGCAAGATTCTTATATTGTTGCAATTTATGAAAGAAATAGTCAACTTCATTGAGGTTAAAACAGTTGGCTTTGGCAATTTGCTTTAAAATATTTAGTTCTTTTTGGATTTCATCTGGTTTCAGAGGTAATTTTAGTATTCTGTGAATCACAGATTTAAAAATCCTTTTTTATGTTTAGAAGAGTGACATGAATTAGCATGAATAATTACGTCAGTAGCAATGAGCTTCGTTCAAATGACAAAACAATGTTTAACGCTGCAATTTGAAATGGTTGGATCTAAAAAGTTAGTGCTATTGTTGTTTTCATGTTCTACGGTAAAAACAAGATTAGGATGCACGTTACTCAAAATGCTCACCTCGCCTCTGTAACCTTCATATAATAACAAAGTGTCATCAACATACCTCTTACAGCATAAAATTTTATTAGTGATCTGTGGATTATTTTTCAAAATTGTAACTCTAGATGATTAACAAAGATGTCAGCTGTGGTACCTGCCAGTGAATTGCCATTGCTAATCCGCTTGTCTGGAAATAGATTTTGCCATTAAGTGAGAAATAGTTGGAAGCGAGAGTATTTTCAAGTAACTGAATGAACTCTGTTATTTTGAAATGAATGATTTTGATAATGGCAATTGTTTCAGTGACTGGTGTTTTAGTGTATAGGTTTGTAATGTCTGATGCGGCAAATCTTGCAGTGTCAGGAATTTCGATATTATAGATTGACTGTGCTAGTTCATAGCTGTTCATAAAGGTAAAATTCTCCTCGAAAATATAAAAAGCTTTCAAAATATCGCACAACTTTGGTATCTGGACAGTTCTTAACCACTGGACGAATCGGCATATTTGTCTTACGTAGCTTTAATTGGTATCTTAATTTACGTAATTGAGGATTCATTATCTTCAATGAAGTTTTTTCTTTCGGTAAAAGAGGAAAATTATTGTCATTAATTAGTTTTTTATTCGTGTTTTGAAATTTCGGAATTGGATCATTGTTAATCTCGGTAATACCATTTTCACTGAAAAACGTTAAACTCTTCGAAATATAATCATTTTCATTAACAAGGACCAAAGTATTACCATTATCTACCTTTGTTACAATTGCTTTATTAGTTGTAAGCTTGTCATTAATATTTTTAACTATATGAGATTCCTTGTCTCTTTTCCTTTTACTTTTTTCTATGCTGATTACGTCTTTAATTTTTGAGGCAGTTGTGCAAATTTCTGATTTACACAAATGGGAACGTTTCGTTGCAACTTTAACATCGGCTGTTATGCGCTTAATGTTTACATCATTTAGAGTAATTATTAAATTATATTTTATCCCCTTGTTTAAAAGTGCTGTTTCTGCAGGAATTATATTGGAAACCCATGGATAAAATGTAGGTTCATTAATGAAGGAAACCTGTGCAGCTTTGTGTTGCTGGCTGGTAAGAGTATCTAGTTTTTGCGATGCTTATTCACAATTGTTTCCCATAAGACACTAATTTTCTCATCATTAATATTGAGAAGCGTAGAAACGATCAAATGAGATACCTGCTTACTTGAAATCAAATGCAACTTATGCATTTTATAAGTTTGCTCATCTTTTTGCTAAAAGGCATTCTTCATTTCAGACTTCAAGCACAGAATGCTGCTCTTCTATTGAACAATTGTAATAGCATGAGAATTTGAATTAATACCAACCCTAGCATATTTAGGAATAGCATGACTTACAAAGCAGTATTTGTTGAAAAAGATTTTAGTATTCAGTTTCATTATTTTAAAATCTAATCCCTCTAAATTTCTTAGAACCTCCAAATACCTGACTTGGTAATGAACTAGTAATTTTTGAGAACATGTTACGAAATATGTGCTCAAAAACCGGGTGAAATGCCTCGAGTATTATGTAGTCGCGAATGGCGGTCATTAGTCCGATGTAGTATTTCATAAGTAAACCTGAACGAATGTTGTACATTGAGTAAAATTTTAAACTTCGTTTCACGCTTAGTTTGTTTGATTTTGAAATTTGAAATCACCATAACATTTGAAAACACCCTGTAGAATCAAACTTGCGAGGGGAATTCAAAAAAGTAGTTGCGCTTGCCTGTTCCACAATATGACCATCGTGTAACAAGAGTGGTGCATTGTCAGAAGAGACTATATGTGCTGCATTTCCTGTAGACAGGTTCTGCTACGGTACGGATACAGCCTCATCATTGTGTTGGAGCGAAATGTCGCGGCAACTGGGAACGTACGTCAAAGTTTACATGCGCGGGCAGTACAATTGTTGAGAGCAAAATTCTAAATTGGGCACAGATACACCTCAAATTCTATCTTTATATTTACCACATTCAACGTCGTGTCCAGCCGTATGGAAATGGTGCCAACAGTTTCACCAAGGCCACACAACGTGAATGATGCTGGTGGGGAAGAAAGGCCATCGATACCGGGCCACAGAGGACAACGTCCAGGCAATCGAGAAAGATCGTTTCGAGGGCTGGGGAGGGGGGGATTTCCCAACGATGACACAGCGCTTCCGAATGGCTCCGTGAGCAAAGAGTGGATTTCTATCGTCGAGGAATTGAAAGACTGGTAGAACATTCCGACCGTAGTTGTGGAGACTTGGTGACTATGTTCAAAACTAGTTTCATGTATGTGTATCACTTTCAGGTCTTCCAGCATTCAATGAAAGTTATTTGGCCGCCTTAATAATGTATAAGTTCCTTTTTGAAGTCCTCTCGTAAATGCAGTTCAAGATGGAGCGCTAACTAATCTGGGTATCGACGTATCGAAAGTGTCCTATGGATTCCTGTAAGAAGCCAGTCTATCATTTAGTTGCATTTGTGAAACTCACTTAAGAACTAAATCATAATGACCGGTCTTTAGAATAATTAGTCACCAAATCTCAGGAATACAAATAGAATTTTCACTCATTTAGCAACATCCCCAAGGATAATTCCAGCACGAGTTATAGAAGAATTTATGGCAGTCTAACGACACAGTGTGCCACGTATTTCAAGCATTACTCCAGGGTCTGAGGAACAATGCTCTGAACTGAATGCGGACGTACTACGAAAGATGCGCAGACTCACTGTGGAAACGCCTTCACCCAGCTATGATTCCGCTATTGAGCGATAAACTATCCAAATATGTTCAATGCAAACATTCACTTGGCATACGAAGAACTCCCTGTGACAAAAGAGGGCTCTGTTGCATACTTTAGAAACTAAGAAATTGTAACATTTTGTAAAACCCAAATGTAAACATTGCAAAATGTAATATCTCGTTATACAAAGTGTCCCAGAAATGTTGCGACAAAATTCGAGGGGTTATAGAAGGTGTCTTGAGGAACAAATCGAGAATAGGAATCCTATTGCCGAAGTTAAAGGCACCGGCGACTGCCATTAGGTCACCCCTTCAACAGCAAACCGGCCTAGGTACACTGACGGAACTTAGGCGGAACGTCTCGCAATATTGTTCGTTATTCAGTGATTGCGACTGATTGCCACGATCGCCAGTGGAGAATACGGAGCAAACTGCAGCGTAGGAATGCCTTGCATCGTTTGAATTAGATACTCTGTGCCCTCGCTGTATGATGGCTTAGGACACGGGTTTCCATCTGTAGTTTATTTTTCTCGTGGAACCCTCTAATGTTTCCAGTGTTTCTCGATATACAAGACAAAAATAAACTACAGATGGAAACCCAAGTCCGAAACCGTCATCCATCGAGGCGACAGAGCGTCGCATTCATACGAGGCAGGCTAGTCTACAGAGCAGTGTAGAAGATCTCCACTGGCGATTATGGCAATCAGTCACGATCACTGAATAACAAACAGCATTGTGAGACTTTCCACCTACGGTCCGCCAGCGTACCTAGGCAGGTTTGCTGTCGAAGCGGTGGCCTTGTGCAAGTCGTCGGCTCCATTAACTTAGACGAACAGCTTCCTATCCTCAAGACAACCTCTACAACCCATCGAAGACTGTCGCAATATTGCTCGGGCACACTGTTACTGGTGATCGGATGTATCACCCGTCGCTTAAGGTTATGTGTATTGCCGTCAGTTAGAGCTTCGACTTACAAGACGAAAATTGGATACAAAAATCCTACGAAATGTGCGAAACCTCCTCGTAGTGTCACGAACAGTAATAAAATATTTCACACTGGAGCCCTAAAGAAACTGGTATAGGCACGCGTAATCAAACCGGAGATATGTTTACAGGAAGAATACGGCGCTGCGGTCGACAACACCTATACAAGACAACTAGTGTCTGGCACAGTTTGGTTACTGATGCTACAATGGCGGGTTATCAAGTTTTAAGCGAGTTTGAACTGGGTCTTATAGTCAGGGCACGAACACTCAGCATCTCCGAGGTAGCGATGAAATTGAGATTTTCTCGTACGACCATTTCACGACTGTACCTTTAATATCATGAATCCTGTAAACATCAAATCTCCGACATCGCTGTGGCCGCATAAAGATCCTACAAGAACGGGACCAACGACGACAGAAGAGAATCGTTCAACGTGACGGAAGTACAACCCTTCGGCAAATTACTGCAGATCTCAATGCTGGACCATCAACAAGTGTCAGTGTGCGAACCATTCAACGAAACATCATCGATATAGGCATTCGGAGCCGAAGGACCACTCATGTACCCTCGATGACTGCACGACGCAAAGCTTTACGCCTCGCGTGGGCCCGTCAACACCTACATTGGACTGTTGATGACTGGAAACATGTTGCCTGGTCGGACAAGTCTCGTTTCAGATTGTATCGAGCGGATGGACGTGTACAGGTATGGAAACAACCTCATCGATCCATGGACCCTGCATGTCAGTAGGTAACTGTTCAAGTTGGCGAAGGATCTGTAACGGTGTGGGGCGTGTGCTGTTGGAATGATATGAAACCCCTGATAAGTCTTGATACGTCTAGATACGACTCTGACAGTGACACGTGCGTAAGTATTCTGTCTGATCACCTGCATCGATTCATGTCCATTGTGCATTCCGACGGACTTGAGCAATTCCAGCAGGACAATGCGACACCACACACGTCCAGAATTGTTACAGAGTGGCTGCAGGAACACTCTTCTGAGGTTGAACACTTCCGGTGGCCACCGAACTCCCCAGACATGAACATTATTGAGCATATCTGGGATGCCTTGTTGTTCAGAAGAAGTCTGCAAGCCCTTACGGATTTATGGCAGGAATCATCGTTTCAGTTTCCTCCAGCACTACTTCAGACATTAGTCGAGTCCATGGCACGTCGTGTTGCGGCAGTTCTGCGTTCTCGCGGTGGCCCTACACGATCTTAGGCAGGTGTACCAGTTTCTTTGGTTTTTCAGTGTATATGAGACGAATGCCGGATGGAGATTTGAGGTCTTTAAATTGACCTAATGCTGTCTTGACCGAGTAGACAATTTCCTCACATCTCTAACATCACCGGCATTAGTATGTTGCATGGTTTTTAAATATTATCAACACTCCCCTCCAATTGTCACGAAAAACGCAAAACGTGCTCTAATATATCAATCAGTCTAGTGCGCTGAAACGAGCACGACTCACTAACGCAGTACGAACTTTCAGCTGTTACCTATCTGCTTCTTTTGATTAACGATAATCTTGTTTAATGCAGTCTTTGTTATACTCAAGGTTTGGCAATTTTACTTGCAGTTAATTTTGCGGCCGAATGCTCTCCCTGCCGCCGCAGGAGAGAAGTCGTCTGCGCCATCTGTCTGTGAATTGTGAGAAGTTCGTGTTGTATGTGTGATCACATTTTAACTGTTGTGTATTGTAATTTATAAGGCAGAAATTGGTGACCAACCCAGCATTTGTCTAAACGGGTGTGGGAAACCGCCCAAATATCACATTCAGGCTGTCTAGTGTACCAGTCACGATCGTTAATCCAGTAAGCGGATACTATCTGGGTCTAGCTACCGCGCAGAGCAACGCTGTCTAAGGCGCTGCTTTCCAAGAGGGAAGACTTGCCGGTCCCCGACAGGACTCTGCCCGGCGGATTAGTGTCGAGGTCCGGTGTGCCGGCCAGCCTGTGGATGGTTTTTAAGGCGGTTTTCGATCTGCCACACGCGAAGGCGGGCTGGTTCACGTTATTCCGCCTCAGTTAATGTCGGCAATTGCTGCCCAAACGTACGCGTACACCATCATTACTCTGCCACGGAAACATTTGGGGATACCAATCGTCCGGTATGAGACGTTCGCGGGAGGGTTGGGGTGTCCACTGGGGGCCGAGCCGCACAGTAACCCTGGGTTCGGTGTGGGGTGGCGGCGGAGTGGATGGACTGCTGTGGCGTGTTGTGAATCACGGAGGACTACGGCGGGACGAAGCCCCTCCGTTGTTTCGAGGTCCCCAGTTTAGTACACAATATACAATACGAACAGGTTAACTGTGAATTACTGCGATTAGTGTATCATATTGGCTATATTACTCACACATTGCCGATTACTGATACGGACTCTATCCTTCGATTTTACGTAACTGGTCTCAACTTAATACGGCCAGCGTGATGAATAATTACAATACTTTATTATTATAAAGAGACATATCTCCACTCACTGTGGCACATGGTATAATTCGCCTTGGAACTGACCATGCTGGCTGGCATTTTAAGGTCGTCCGAAAAAAACAGAGCACTAACTGGACATAATACGATATCATCGCTCATTTATGAACCCAGACAACAGACGCGAAGGGCGTGGCTACTCCTATCTCTGAAATCGAGGAAGAAATGGCTTCCCGTGAAAGAAAATGAAGTTTATTTGGATAAATCACATCAGCTTACCGATGAGAGCAGTCACCGCCGGCCGGGAGCAGCTGGAACAATTGGCTGGTGGCCCCAGTGTACCAATTCAATCGGAAGTCACTTCGTGCATCTAGCTTTCATTATCTTATGTACACAGTTGTTCATTTCTACAGCCGCAATTTGTGTTCGAAGCGATCCCGGTAGTGACTTGTTATTTGCTACAACGTTCCAGTGGTGACGTTAATCACTGAATTACTAAGTTTGCCTCCACCTAATTATTTGCCTTTATCTATCCCAATTATTACCACTGTTTTTACTTTCTTCGTGTGTGTCGATAATGCGCTCGGTTCCGAGGGCTAGTAGCCTACTCTTATTTCTCTTGCATAAGCTCTTTTCATTGAGCTTCCGTTTCCTAACAGCGCTTGAGTTGTCTGTAACTCTTCGAATTATACAACACGTTTCCAAATTGTGCTTGCTACTTTCTTAAGTTTCGACAGTAGCTTTTTATGATTAAAAAAGAGCCACCATACTTGATTAAAGAAGGAAACGGTTGATGGGTCTTAACCAAACTGGTGGGATATGGAGGGAAATGTGCATCTGTGTGTAGGGGGGGGGGGGGGGGATGGGGAGGGACGGCAAATATAGGAGAGGGAGATCAAGGCTTGAGGCTAGTTAACAGGTTGAAACGGGAGTAGGTTGCGGTAGTTATGCAGAGATGAAGAGACATCCACAGAACATACTAGAATGAAGAGCTGCACCAAATCTGTCATCGAACTAATGACCCAACAGCAAGAGCCCTCCTATGCCTACCGTCATCCTTCGAGGTAGATGAAGCTTCTGTTACAAAACATCACTCCTGTTATGTGTCAGACTCTTTGGATGAAGACTGCAGGAGCCTGTGGATAATCGTCTCTCCCTCGGACTGTTTCACTTCAGTGCTTTTGAAGACACCTGCCAAGGGGATAGTTAGGATCATAGATGCTATTCTTAGATGCTACCCCCAAGAGGAGTGATCCCTCTATCCACTTGCTCAAAGTGTAACCTAGCGCTGTGACTAATAATTCCTGACTTGTGTCTCTCAACAAGAATACTCATCCTTCCCTTCTTCCATTATTCGGCAGAAGAATGGTTGAAATGTGTCGTGAAATAGTCCTAGGGTTTCTTTTTTCCCCGTCAGTTGAGCTGAGTTTCATCTCTATAACTGCTCTGTATATGTGAAAATAAAATCAAGTGACAGTGTAGCTCAGAATCTTTTTCAGATCTGCGAAAGGCGGAGGTCATCCATTTCCAGTGGGGCCATGCCTAGGAAAGCATTGCGTTGTCCACACCAACATACTCGTAGGTTCCAGTGGAGTACTGTTGCTGCGTAAAGTACAAGCTACACGCTAGAGGCATCACTTCCTGACGACGAAATGAAAGCACCGACTCAGTACTTCGAATAGGTCTTTGCGTATCGAGAAAAGTCTCAAGAACGGGCCATATAAAAATCAACAAAGGGTCACGTAAATTTCGAGGCTATCATTAGACGCCTCCCCACAGTGTAGGGTATTTAATCGGACAGGTAAGCTGGTACCGAGCGAAATTGCGCAGTGGTTAGGGGGGAGGACAGCGGATCAGTTCCCAGTAGGGCAGTCCAGCTCTAGTCATTTCCATGGATTTCTGTAAGCCGCTTAACGCAAATGCCTCAATGGTTCCACTAAAAAGGACAGGGGCCGTTCATTCCCTCTCCTACACCACTGCAAACTTGTATTCCGCCTCTAGCGATCTTGTCGCCGAACATCGGTACGTTAAACCCTTATCTTCCCTTTTTCATTTTCGATCAAGGATCATGGGATCATGAGCGCCAGCAGTTCTCCAGAACACAAAAAGCGAGGAGTGTGGTAGCGCGTTTCAAGTGGAAACTGACACCAGATCACTGCTGATAAATACCGGCAACACTATGCATCTTTGTGATATGATTGAAAAGTTCACCCCTTTCTCTCTCTCTCTCTCTCTATCTATCTCTCTCTCTCTCTCTCTCTCTCTCCCTCTCTCTCACTCACTCACTCACTCTCTTCCTCTCGTTATCGATGTGGTAAAAGGCCTTTTATTGTGTTTTTGACAAAAGAAATATATCTCATCTTGAACATCAATCGTCTCATAGCCCATCCCTCTCTTCGACGCTCTTGCTGTTTCAACCAGTTACTTGCTTTCGCTTCAAAACGTCTATACGAAGCATCTACATTCCGTAGTCCGATGCTGCGAGTGTGAGATGGCCCGTTTCCATTGCTTACAGCCTACGCTACATGTCACCCACACGATTTTCACAGTGATTAATGTATACATTCAGTCGCCCCTGCAAAATGCACCGAGGCCACCAGTCAGACTTGATCCTCGCTGCCCCACTCAGTCTTCTCCTGGTTCCTCTCACGGTCGCCTGCAAGGCCTCCTGCCACGTGACTGCTAGCAGAATCCTGCGCTACAGGCATGGAGAGGAACGCGTGGCACCTGGACCGCTAAGCACGTGGCCATAAACACGGACCCCGACATTTTCATTCTCGCAAGCAGGAAAATCGTATTACGGAAATAAAAATGCCTATTATTGACCCACTACTCTCCGCTAAAATATCTTGAACCACTCGTTAACCACAAGTGTTTTCCCTGAGGCCTGCGAAAAAGAGACTAATTAAGCCACTAGCAATGACGTCACCATAGCAGCCTGTGATCACCGGTCTATTTGCATTCTTCCTGCACTGTCCAAGGCCTTAAAATATGTGGTACAGACCAGGTAACCGTCCACTTTACTACAAACAACCTATTCGACAAATACAAAGCAGGTGTCCGTAAACATCGCAGCAAAGCAACAAGTGACCTGAAGCTTGCCATGGAGGTGCAACAGGCGACTACCATGTGCATCTTAGACTTCAGCACACCCTTTGACACTGTTGACTTCGACATATTAGTTGCCAAAATTAGCAGCCTAAATTTCTCGCCAAGTGCCCAGCCGTGGTTTCGTTCATATCTGACGTCTCTCCAGTAATACGTCCCGTCCGGAATCATGAAGTCAGACACAGGTAGTGTAAGGGAATCCCTCAGGTTTCAGTATTAGGTCCTAGACTCTTTTCATTGTATTCAATGATGTGTCGTCAGTTTTTTCCCACTACAGATGCCACATGTATGCAGATGACTTCCAGACAGCTATCGATACTGACTTACGTTCACTACCAAAATGGACACAGGAGTGCTAGTTCTGGTTCGCAGGAGAGCTTCTGTTAAGGCTGGAAGGTAGGAGACGAGGTACTGGCAGATGTAAAGCTGTGAGGACGGGGCGTGAGTCGTGCTTGGGTATCTCGGATGGTAGAGCACTTGCCCGCGAAAGGCAAAGGTCCCGAGTTCGAGTCTCGGTTCGGCACACAGTTTTAATCGGCCACGAAGTTTCAAAATTAAAACACTACAAGACGGTGGTTCAGCCAGAGGTAACATACGCAAGCGAGACACTTTTTTAAGTCACTCAGAGGAACACAGTCGACGATATACTAAAAGCAGAGAGAGGAATAGCTAGAACATGCATAAATAAAAAATACCAGAAGGAAGGACAATGATGGATAGTGCCGAATAAAGTAGTGTACAGGTAACTAGAGCCCATCACAGACACTATACGTAAAAAGAGGGTTTCTTTCTTTGGTCACATAATGAGGACACCATAAACCAGATTAGCAAAAAAAATTATGCAGAAGCCGTGGAATCTGAAGCAACAAGTAGGATGGATCAAGAAAATTAAAGAGGATATGGGAGAACTAGATATAACTTTGGATCATCTGTGAAACAAGACAGAAAATCTCAAGACACTGAAAGACAAGAAAATGAGATTTAAACCAAAAGTAGACAAACGACACAATGAAAAGGGTATTTGCGGATGAGGAAAGACAGGAAAGATCAGAACAAATGAAAAGATACTGAGCAGTTAAGAAACAACGAAACATGCGCTTACTGAAGAACAGGACCAGGAAATGATTAAACTGGTCAAATGAGGCCGTAAAAGTGATACTGAAGTTACTAGACCGGCAACCGAGCACCTCCCCAGGTGGAGGATAGAGGAATGCCTCCTAGATATAGGTGGTACCGAGGAAATGAAATACTCGGGGCGGACCAAAACTACTAGTAGCGTCTGTTCCCACAGCGGGCGGCTACAAAAGGCGTCTGCTCCACATGTCAGTGTCGGCCTCAACCAACCTCCTGATCTGGAAAGTCAGGTTGTACTCGGCAGCATGCCATATATCCAACTACTAAACATCGTGATGGTACAACGAGAAAAATCTCATTACCCCGGACCCCAGTCAATAGACTGGGATCGTTGTGAGCATCGGATTCCGGGGGCTCACCGACATCATGAAAAGAATCGGAGATTTTCAAACTCCCTCAAGACCAAACGCAAACACTACATCGGTACACTCAACGTGAACACACAGATGAAGACAGGAAAGATGAAACAACTCACAGACACTCTCGAAAAATTTCAAATCAAATATGTGCACGATTCACAGACGAATACCATTTCAACACTGAGAACTTTAGAACATAGAAAGGAAAACCATCGAGACAACTGAAAAACCTGCGGCTTTTTGGCACAGCATTTGCAGCACACAGGTCCATCACGGACAGCATAATCGACTTTTCGTCACCAAACGAAAGAATCAGTACCATCACAGTGAAATCATCCAACATATCCTACACAATAATCAACACACATGCACCGACTAATGACTAGAACAGGAAAAACCCGGACGAAATTGATGACTTCTGGACGACAATGGAAGAAACTATCAGGAAAATTCTGCACATAGAGTCAAAATAATACTGGGAGACTTCAACGGTAAACTCGGAAAACAAAAGATATGAAGACATACCACAGGAAAACATACTCCACACAAGGACACAAACAAAAATGGAAGACACCTGATAGACTTTTGCAAAAGCCACGACCTCGCCATTATGTCAACAAAATTCAAGAAACCAAGCTTCTACAGAACGTTCAGAGAAAATATGACTGGATATCAACCACCCAACTTGTGCTTAAGAAGACCGGATGGAACCCTAGGAACCTTTACCAAAAACAATTATGACATTCTGGCAAAGTACTTTGAAAAACTCCTCAAAACGGACCCCCCCCCCCCCCCATGGTAGAAATGATGATAGAAACGAGCACATACAATCCAGATAGTGAACTTCCAACTCTATAAGAAATCAAGGAAATAATCAAGTCACTCAAGAATCGTAGAGCACCAGGAGAAGACGGCATCATCGCGGAAATCTGGAAATTACAAGACCCAGAACTCATCAAAGACATCCACAGGATCTTGGAAGATATATGGGAGACCATGAAAATTCCTAACGACTGGAAAACTGTCCTGATACACCCACTACACTAAAAAGGTGACAAGACTGACCCGAACAACTACAGAGGAATATGTCTGCTACCGGTCACATACAAGATCCTCTCTAAAGCTTTACTAAACAGACTAGAATGCGAGATCGCCCAGTTGATTGACGAATACCAAGCAGGCTTCCGCAAAGGACGGTCATGTGCGGAACAAATTTGGAACCTGAAAATGATTTTACAACACAAACAGAACCTGATCATTACCTTTGTCGACTTCAAAAAGGCGTACGACTCTATCGACCAGAAAACTCTCTTCAAAATTCTAGCTGAATACAAAGTAGACAACAAAACACGGACTATCTTAGAGCAAACTTTGACCAACACGACCTCCAAAGCAAAATTCTGTGGGGAACTATCAGAGCCCTTTGAAATACGCACAGGTGTCCGACAAAGCGATGGCCTCTCACCTCTCCTTTTCAATCCAGTGTTAGATAAGGCAATAAAAGAATGGGAAATATCACAGCAGGGGATAACATTGGGAAACCTACAGATTAAATTCCTGGCTTTTGCAGACGATTTGGCCATTGTCACGAAAGGTATAAACGAAACAAAAGACGCTATTGAAAAACTACAAGAAATCGCTTCCAAAACTGGACTACAGATCTATTACGAAAAGACACAGTTTATGAGCACAAAAAAACTCTCATCTCTGAACACAAAGTACGGCACGATTTACAAAAAAATGGCAAACTTCATATACCTCGGTGAAACACTAAAAATGAGCGGACATAACAGCGACTCAAACGAAGAAAGAAAAACTAAACTGGACAAGGCATTCAAAGTAGTGTGGAATCATTACAACAAGAAGTCGATCTCACAAAAAGCCAAATTACAACACTAAGACGCAGTGGTGCGTGCCCCCCAGGCACTTTATGTAGCAGAAACCACACTAATCCTAGGGCATACACATATTAGACAACTAGAAAAAGTAGAACGGAAATTACTTAGG
The DNA here is from genome assembly GCF_021461385.2 of Schistocerca piceifrons. Lineage (NCBI taxonomy): Eukaryota > Metazoa > Arthropoda > Insecta > Orthoptera > Acrididae > Schistocerca > Schistocerca piceifrons. Next base: position 325,463,105 of record NC_060140.1, read on the forward strand.
AAAATATTTGGCCCAAATAACAACAATAGAATATGGATCAAGAAACTGTAGAGGAACTATATAAACATACAGAGACAATCAAAGAAAAAATTAGAAAACGCAGACTACAGTTCTATGGACACATATACAAAATGCCATCACACAGACTGACCAAACAGATCTTTGACTGGGTAACCACTAGAACCAGCAAATGGGTGGCAGAGGTAAAAAACGACCTGAACTAACTCATCATCACAGCAGACACAATAAACGACAGAATAAAATTCAGAAACATCATTAAGAAAAGTAAACTACATGGGATACGCTGTGACAAATGAACAGGGGTAAAATGGACCGAAGAGCGCAAGCAAGATCTCAGCCGGAAGATGAAAGAAATATGGACAACCAAAAAGGCAATCAAGATGAAGCCGAAGACACTAAGCCGACAAAAAGCATGGACATAGGACCGGAAACAGAAACACAGCGAGCAAATGAGGGAAGTTGGGGCAGCAAGGAAGGCAGCAAAAGGATTGGCCATGTAGTTTAATCCAACTGCGCTCTTTAAGGGCAAAACACCAATAATAATAATATACGGATGTGGGATATTTGATTACTATCGGTTTTAATAAGTGTACCTACAACTGCACCACTCCTTCCTGCAATTTTATAGATAATTTATGGCTACTATTTTGTCGAAATTTTGAGGCCGTGGCTGTGTACGAACTGGCTATCGTGCAATAACTGCGTATGACCTTGATTTTTCAGGATCAGAGGCAGGTGTTTCAACATTAGCGTATTTGAGTTTCTTGGGTTAGTGCTACAGACGAGAATCAAATGTTGCTGTTGAATTCAAAATACGTATATTGATCTCAGATACATGGGCAATGTCACGGCAGCCTTCACAATGCGGCAACGACCATTAATCCACAACTCTGGACTACTACTGACACAAGCAAACTGTCCATGAAAAAGAACACATAAGACACAATAGAAAATAACGATGGGAATTCGCTCCAGCCGTTAGGAAAATCGCTAGATGTATGAAGAAAGCTAATCAGAAGGAAAAAAAACACGTAGTTACTGACTCAGAAGATTAATAAAGATGAAAATGCGGACGTAGATGCATGAGCGCTTTCCTTACCACTGATTTGACGATGTGCTGGTGGTAGGCTGCTTACAGAACCGATGAGAGTACATGTTGCTATAACGATCGCAGGAAACGTGTGCATCTTCTATAGATACGACTCCATCGCTATAGTGAGTTTCTCATAGACATCTAACTTCAAGATAATGCAGTCCAGCACATGCTTCAACTAATATGGCGGCATACTTGCACATCAATTTGCATGGTGCACCAAAACCAACCGACCACGACAACTGCTTCAGAGTGAGATCTTGGTGGAGGCATTATGTAACTACACGGGCAAAATGTTGTCCTACACAGAAACATTTTACCATGGAGGCTGTGCTGATAACATCTCCGCAGCGTTTCAGGTAAGTTAGCAGGGGAAACTCCTCAGCGTTTAGGTTGGTCAATTCAGCACTCCAGCAATGAAAAGAGTCGCCTTCCCTGGAAGTAAGGCAACGAAGCGAAATTTGCCTATCAAATTTTCCAGATCATTAATTAAGCAAGCAACCAACTTATGACTATATCATTTGGTTTTTGATAGCTTCTGCAGTTGTAATCTGAACTTGGATTCAATATTAATTAAATATTTCTAACTCCTTCATCATAAGTGCTGGACGAAATAGTTATTGGGACCGCTTCAAGTGCTTAAGAGCTAGAAAAGACTGCTGTTCACATACTCGCGCATTATGACGTGGTTAGAAAGCAAAAATCTGCTCTATAAAAATCAACTCTCTCTGTACAATCATCCGATCCATAGCGCCATAGACAAAGGTGCTCAGGTTCATTCAGTGTTTCTCAATTTCCGGGAGGCTATAGATACTTTTCTGCACTGTCGTAATACGTTATTATATCTATGGCCATTGCTTCGCACTTTGTTCACATTTGTGACATCTAGCGACTGACGTCATTGGGCTACCACTGACGTTACAAGCCCCCCGTCGTTATCAGTGAGCTAATATTCTCATCGTTGAAATCATCAAGCCGTGACCCATTTCCCCTCCCCTCTTTCTAGCCAACCACGGAGCAACATTAACAATGAAGTCGGCAAAACTAGCACAATTTTGCTATTGGGAAAAGTTCAAAAATACAAAAATGTGTAAATAGGCTACTTATGGTTTGTGACTCCAAAACTCATTGCCCTCCTCTTCAGCCAATCAAAATATAGGATTAAAATGAGTTCAAAGTCAAAGATATGCACTGCTTCAGTAATATTTACGTAAAATTTCGTACATATACATACCTCTGGTGTAATATTAAAGTGATGCATAAAAATGGAATCATGTTACATTATTTCTGTAAAGTCGTAGACAGACAGATATTTACACACCTCTTGCATAATATTAAAGTGATGTGTAAAACTGCCACCAGGTTGTACACACACACACACACACACACACACACACACAGAATTATAACAGTTAACAGTAAACAGTAATGGTAAATGCTGAATGGTCAGCAGCCAACGGTGAACAGTAAACCGTGAACGATAAACGAGAAATGGTAAAGGGTGAACGGTTAACGGTGAGCTGTAAATGGTGAACAGTAAATGATGAATAGTAAATGGTGAACGGTGATGGTAAGAGGTGAATGGCAAATGGTAAACAATGAACAGTAAACAATAAATGGGAACAGCAAATGCTAAATGGTAAACGGTAAATGCTAAACGGTAAATGATGAATGATGAGCAGTGGATGGTGAATGGCAAATAGTGAATCGTAAATGGTGGACAATTAACGATGAACGGTGAATGATAAACGCTAAATAAGTGGAAAGTTGAAATGGTTCAAATGGCTCTGAGCACTATGGGACTTACCGAGCGAGGTGGCGCAGTGGTTAGCACACTGGACTCGCATTCGGGAGGACGACGGTTCAATCCCGTCTCCGGCCATCCTGATTTAGGTTTTCCGTGATTTCCCTAAATCTTTTCAGGCAAATGCCGGGATGGTTCCTTTGAAAGGGCACGGCCGATTTCCTTCCCAATCCTTCCCTAACCCGAGCTTGCGCTCCGTCTCTAATGACCTCGTTGTCGACGGGACGTTAAACACTAACCACCACCACCACCACCACCACCACTATGGGACTTAACTTCTGAGGTCATCAGTCCCCTAGAACTTAGAACTACTTAAACCTAACTAACCCAAGGACATCACACACATCCATGCCCGAGGCAGGATTAGAAACTGCGACCGTAGCGGGCGCTCGGTTCCGGACTGTAGCACCAAGAACCGCTCGGCCACTCCGGCCGGCAAGTGGTAAGTGATAATCGGCAAATGGAAAACGGTTAATAGCTGAATGGTAAAACTGTTACTGCCTCCAAACTGTAACGGATTTCCCCGATATTGTTAGATATTGCTTGAAATTGGAATTGCTTGAAATTGGTAACGAACTACCTCAAAACTATAGCAAAATTTTCAATGATATTGTAACTAATTGTCCTCCGAATTGTCTCGTCATATAAAATACTAAATTTTTCCTATATTTCTGCCTTTTCATTAAATTTCATCTCACATATTTATGTGTGTGTGTGTGTGTGAGAGAGAGAGAGAGAGAGAGAGAGAGAGTGAGAGAGAGAGTGAGAGAGAGAGAGAGAGAGAGAGTGAGAGAGAGAGAGAGAGAGTGTGTGTGTGTGTGTGTGTGTGTGTGTGTGTGTGTGTGTGTGTGTGTGTGAGTGAGTGAGTGAGTACAAAACATTCCCACAGTAAATTTCATATATTTGGACCTTTTACTTATCATTAAAATCGTACTGTAACCTATCTTGCCATACTCAGAAAAACTATGAATAGATGAGATCTCGAGCTTTCTCATCACACACAGACGATTTAAGTGTCTATGTTTGATAACTTCCGGCGAGACAGAGCTCCAAGCGGGAAGTTGCCTTTCCACATCTCAGCTATCCTTATGAAACACACAGCCACCTACCTATGAGAGAGAGGGAGAGAGAAAGAGAGAGAGAGAGAGAGCGAGAGCGAGAGCGAGAGACTCCATAACGTAACGTTATGTTGCATGTAGAGAAGAAATTACAGAGCAAACAAGAAGGAAAAAACTTAACCAAAAAATAATCTGCAAATAAAATTTATTATAATTTTTTCATGCAATGTTTTTACATACAGCTTATTTACATTCAGTGTCCTTACATACAATGTATTCACAGTCAATGGTTTTACATACAATGTTTTTTTACTATCTGAGCAGTTACAATCGATCACTAAATTTCAATCTAAAAGTATATATATATATATTTTTTTAGATATTTATATTTTTTACAGGAATTTACATTATGTTTTTACAGGTATTTACAATAAAATTAGTTATCATCATTATGTTTTAGTGTGGTATACTGGTCTATCAGTATCTGTGTAGCGCAGTTTTACACGATTTGGTGGAAATTTTTGTAATATACATCCACAGCTAAACTCTAAATATCGAGAAGGGCCATTACTACTGTAATTGGATTAGCAAAGACTACATTACGTCTGCTCAGCTCAATGGCGACTATTTCGTAAAAAAATAAAGGTCCTTCGAAAATTTGGTTTGGAAATAAATGCAGCTGCCCGAAATCTGGCTTCCCAGGATGTTACTAGTCTTACGTCCAGCATCTTTCACACGTTATGGATGGTTTTCCGACATACAGTTACTCATCAGGTTGAAAAAGTTCTTCTCGAACTCTTTTCTTGTACTAGCCCCTTTTTTGTGCGTTAATCTAAAAGTATGGCCCCACTCAGGGAGCTAGCCAAAAGGATAAAATTTGATGAATCTTTTTTAAAACCAATTTACGTTTCAAACATTGTTTCACATTCTGGTAGTGAATGACATAGTTTTTCTTGTCATAGACAATCGGAAATAATTTCCTAGGTATCTTACCATCGGATGGTGGCGTCTTTATTTCCAGACGTATGGGAGTCCCCAATGTAAATTGCTAGTACTCTCGGAGACAAGTTCTGGTTCTAATATGTACCCTATGTTCGAATCATCTAACATGTTTTTCATGTCAAAAGTTTCGACGCTCTCTGGGGGAATACCAATCAAAACTGGACACTGAAAGATGCTGAAAGACTACCTGAATGTACAGATTATGCATCAAGATATGTGATGTAAGGGTTATTAATTTTATCATCATAATCCACCATGACTCTATTGTTGGCAGGTGCATGTCCACAAGAACAGTGGAGGTTTACAGCTTTGATGCAACACTTAACAAACCAGAGTTGTTCGGGTCCAGTATGAAGATGCAATTTTGTTTTTATTCAGCAAAGCACCCCGCGCAAAACCAGATGAAGCAATACGATGTGATTCATCCAAGCACGAGCCTTAAGGCAAAGACCACGAAAGTCTTCGAACACGTTGGAAAGTAGTAGTGAATGAATTTTCAAGTACAAACTGAAGCATTCTCTCAGTGTTTTAAGCTTGAATACATTCCGTACATTGCAAGGGCTTTGCACATGGCCAGTGTTAGCGTTTCACCTGTTAGTAAAATTTTGAACTCGTCCACTGATGGTACGCAATCTTCCAGCAGAATCGAGTCGTTGCTCGCATACTCTTATAGAAAATATCCCTTCTGATTAACGAGATTAAACTCCCGATCACTTGGAAAAATATGTTCTCATTACTTAAATTTAGCGAACTGATAAATCTGAAATTAGTGGTGATATACCTTTACAGCAATACTTTTTCCATATCAGATGAAAGAATAGAAATACAATATGGAATTAATTTTATTTTGTTCATCAACATCTGTTATCTTTTGTTCACAAATGTTTGTATCAAGAAATACCCTTCATAATTGCTTAGAGTAAGGAATACGATGGAAACTGTATAGTGAGGCCTGTAGTTCACAAAACAGCTGGGATGTGCTGTTCCTCGGTATACAGTGGTAAAATGACAGTGGTGTCTGTGTTTTACATCGCGTTCGTCAAATGGTTTGCTGCAAATACGGCAAGTCTCTGCTGATCGAAACGCTGATTTTTCCTTGGGGTTTGATACCATCTTTTAGTTTGGTAATAAAAAGGAATTCATAGTCCCAGAGATTTCATAGACCTGGTCAGATTACCATTCCATTCAATCGCTGCCTCTGTACAATTTAAACTCAGAATATCCCTTGTCATAGCTACAGTGTGTGCAGTAAGCAATGCTGAATGGTTTATGCAAAAGTACCTGATCGGAATATGAGCCAGAGTTAGTACTATGACTGCAACCAGCAGCTGGTTTCAATAACCACTATGTATGAGCATAAATTATAAAAGACAGCTCCAGTTTGTCAAAATACTTAGTAAATTTTACAAACTCATTTTTGCCAGTACACAGTATACTGGTAACTGGTTTAAACTTTGCAGAGTCAGCTAAATGTGGGTCTACTCTTTACGGAGAACGAAAATAGCGCAGGCGGCATTCACAAACTATAAACGAATTGTGACGGTCAGTAATACTATTCCGTGTGAGCCAACAAGTTTCTTATGCAGTAGAAACGACATATGTCTGAAGTAACAACATGACACATTAGCAGATTTACATATCACTTGTGATGGCGTTTTGTAATCTCTAGTGGTGCAACTTGGAATTCTTTCTCAACTCTCCTACCTTCTACAGTCGTCCGTTCATGAGCAAGGGTACTGCGTGCCATAGACGTTTACAGAGAAGACTTCATTCTATTTTTCGAAAATGTGAACGTATTTGAGATCTGCAGCGAACAGTACAGTATGTTTGCAAAGACTAATTTCTTTACAGGTGGTCAATATTTAGACTTACCTTGTACATCTTTACGTACAGGATACAATCTTGCTAGAATTGATCAGTTCAATCAAACGTAGTTTGACTTAATATTTATTCGTTTAGCACTTGTCGGAACGCGTTTATGCCACACCATGGTTTATAACACCTTCAATTTAAACCACAAATCTTCTGCGTTTGTCAGATCTGAACTATATGTTCTCAGTCCTTTTAAATAACTTGATAGTGACTGTCTATCACTTCGACCAAACACAAACATTCTCCTACTTTTCTCGACAACCTTTCAATTGTTCCTGAAACAGCATCACAGTCGCTAATCTCTGTGCGAAGCTCTCGAAAAAGCCGGGTCTGTTCGTAACTAGGAGGCCCAGAATTTTTCTTTTCCGTTCAATTGTCGGACTAGCACTTCACTGACCTCTCAATTTCCTTGGCACACCACTACATTATTAAGACATTTCGTACTCATTCCAGCAATATTATTATCGGCAAGAGGTGGTACACGAATCTGTCGGTCGGAATTGATCATAACAGTATTCTGTCGTTGGACGCAGTACATTGCGAGCACTAGGTGCGGTCTGCGTCCCACCAGAGGTGTGAACCAGTTTCCGCGACCCCGCTGCACGCTGCCCCGATTAATGTTCGCCTCTCAAGTCCAGCTCTCGCCTGCTGTGCCTCACAACCGGCCTCTAGTCGACATTTCCATAGCTACTTCTTCATCAGTTTATTTTCCCTTCTAACGTACGTCGCTCCAGCTCGTTGGTGTTGTTACACGATTCGCCTAGTGGCTTGCAGGGCTGACCTTCTGCAGTCAACACGTTACAGCACCGCCACACGGCTGACTTTACAGCATCCTTGCTGAAAGTGTCACGTTAGCTGGAAAGGGCAACAAAGCTTAAAGGAAGAAAGGGAGTAAATCATCGAACCTAGCTGTTGAAATTTTGAGCAGAAAAGATATGAAGTAGAACTGCACAAGCAATGTTGTTAATTCTCTTCATGTAGCTGAAATGAGAACGAGATATTGCTGCAGCCTGTTTCACCCAGAATTCAAGCTGCACTTAGAGTAAGCTATAAAGAAAATTAAGAAGCGATTTGGGAAGAACGTTAAATTCATAGAGAAGAAGTAAAAAGTTTAAAGCTTGCCGAAGATGTTGCAAACCTACTAGAGACGCAAAGGACTTGGAAGATCAGTGGACGGAAACATATTACGCAACGACCATCATAAAATGTAAAATTCTGGTAATGAAATGATCTTGAATTAAGTCAGTTGATGTTGCACGATTTAGATTAGGTGATAAGATGATAAAAAGAGCACATGTAAAGACGATGTAATATGTAGCCTGGCAATAGTACTAACAGTGTTTCTTAAAAAGAGAAACGGGTTAATATGAAATACAAATTTAAGTGTTAAAAGAGCTTTGCTTGGAGTATTTCTCAGCAGTGCACTCTTATATCGAAGTGAAACGTGGACGATAAGCAACAGAGGCAAGAAGAGAAAGGAAACAGCGGGAATGTAGTGGTACAGAAAATGCTGAAAAGTAAATTACTAGACCTAACAATTAATGAGAACTTAATAAATCGAATCGGAGAGAAAAGAGTTTTATCCCACAGTTTGACTAAACGAAGGAATATGTTAAGATGCACAGTGAGATGTCAAATGACAGTTAATTTAATAACGGAGAGAATTGTGTGAGAGGTAAAAATTGTACGGGAGACCATAGATTGAACACAGTAACTAGGTTCAGATGGATGTAGGCTCTGATATTTATGCAGAGATATACTAACCGAGTATAGAACCCGTCTTCAAACTGATAACTGTCTTAATACATTAAAGTAGTACAATAATCTGAACAAAATTTGATATACTTCCCCAGTTACATACGATATGAAAAGCAACTGAGTACAAGTTCGCATTTACTGTTTATAAATACACCCGGAGACAAGAGTAAGACATTATTTTATTTTTTCTTTAAGCCTTGGGTCATACAATTTCTGTATGAGTCGAACTGAAGTACAATTAAAATCTTCGTCATAGGATAGTACTGTATTTCCCCTAAGCGGCATGCCCGGTCTGCGTAAAACTACGTCGTCTTAACTCGCTGTTTACGCAAATCAAATAGGTTGGTGTGGAACGTGGAAAGGTACCCACGATTCCACAATAAGGGGACCCATAAATGAGGAATGGAAATGTCAAACATTCTAAGTGAAAAACCTGACACCTGTTAAGAGAATAACGTATCTCTTTTGCTATATAACTTTTTTATATTCAAAAAACTGAGAAGGTATTCTGATACCACAGCATTATGCTACTCCCCTCAGCACTTCAAAAACTATAAAACTAATTACAAAAAATTTATAAAGGATGTTCTGTGTACCACAACAAGGAATTGACTGGTTCTCAGTGCCAATAAAGTTTTGTTTCAGCACTATACAAGTACATAAATACGGCATATTACAACTGCATTCAAGAAGAACCATTTCTCATATCTTCTAAATTTTTACAAAAGAATAATAAAATTAAATGAAAAACATCTTGTGTTGACTTCCGTTTCCTACACCTCCATTCTTGGGATCAGATGTTGCAAAATTTACTATAGAGCTCCATGTGATATTTAGGAAGAAATGGCTTTTCATAACATTTTTATAGACGCACCTTGTTTTGTATGCTCACTTCTCCAAATTTCTTGACTGTTTTTGAAACCGAAATTATCTCCTCTCTTTACAAGCACAAGTTTAAATGCACTCTCCTTACCTCCCGAACGGTACATTAAGTAAATAGAGGAGACTTCGACTTGTGGTCTTTGGACCTCTAGAGTTAAGCACTATTTGGCACAAAACCCATGCGCCATCTTGTAATGAATGTTTGAAACATTGATTTGGCACTTGGAACATGTCTAGGTAGACAACGGTGAGGCGAGAACACAAAAGCATTGTAAACACGTTTTGTCAAAACGTGACACTTAGAACGTTTGACATTTCCACTCATCAAATATTATGTTCGTTACCAAGTTTAGTACCGGTAAGTATAGTACAGATTTTAATGACTGTTCACTGGAGGGTACAAAATACGTAGATGAAGATGTTGCCCCAGGACAGAAGAAAAACGATGTTAAACGGAGAAAACTACTGACAAAATTTAAAAATGGCAGAAATTAAAATGCGTGTGTTAGCGATGCCTAAAAGTTTTAAACATTCATTAATTTAATTTTTTACTTTTGAAACGCGATTTACTGAAAATTAAACACATCCCTAGAATCAATTACTACAGTTAATTTCGCATCGTTTCCTTTTTGTTGATGAATTATTTAGCATCCTGGAGATCATGTTTGCAATATTCCATAGATTTCTATCTTAAATCGTGCACTGCTACTGAGGACTAAATAGTTATTGCTGTATGCAATTCCTTTTTATCTTGCTGCGGAGTAACTTGGTGGAAGAGTGAGATGAAAGTTACAGTATCGTATTGTACGTTATCGCTTCTGTTAGGAATTTTAGAGGGCCTAGCAGGGTGGACAATTAGATGAATTGCCTATTAGAATCACTTTCTGGAATAGTAGTACATCGTGCATCGTAAAACATTCAGCCGCCAGTACGAAACCCACCAGACAGAGGCGCAGTGGAGTCTCATAGATTTAATTCACTGACTGACATGGCGCAATGGCAAACCTATTTGACTCTTATTTTGGATCAGGAGGATTCAAAGCCCCGTTCATTGACTCTGAGTTACATTTACCTCGATTTTCTTAAATTATGTAAGGCACTCTGGTTCTCTTTCGCCTTTTACAGCAGGCAGATGCCAGAATGGTTCCCTCGAATAGGGCGCACCTGGCTCCCTTCTCATATTTGTCGAGTTTTGCTAGTGCTGTGATAATATCTGCGATATGAAAGACACGTTAAATTCCAGGCATCTTCCTTACTCTTGTACAAGCACGACTCAGATAAATGCACGTCTGAAGAAGCTCTGAAGATGACAGTAGAAAATTGCTGCTGTAGTAATAAATTGGCCCCAAGAAAAAAAAAGAAGATTTACACAAGCTGAATGTTTGAGAACGTGTGTGGGCTTTGTTTCTAGGGCAGCAGAAAATGGAAGAAACGACTTATGAGACTGAAAAATTTAATAATCATCTTTTAGATGTTGTAGCTCCGCCTATTGCCTTACTTACTAAGAAAATGCTGGAGAGGAATTCTGCGTTACGCAAGACACCATTTTATAGGTTTGATATTAGCTAGATATGTTGCAACCATTTATGTGCTATGTTCAGGGGGATTTTTGTATATTTTCTTTCCGGAAATGATGGTTACATGTTAACCTCTTCTGTAAGTCATATGAATTTTCGGCTCAAAATTAGTTAAATTTGAAAAAGGAGTAATTATTAGTTATTAAATATGGTACGTTAGCTTTCACATAGTACATAGTTAAGTCATATGTCACTGAACTGAAGCACTATAAGTTGTATATTTACGCTTTGCTTGGACAGTGTGATCTCAAAATAAATATGATAATAATACGGATACGTATTCGTTTGTATGGAACACTGTGCAATGTAAGATTAACCACAGCACCAGAACCACCACCTTAGACCTAGAAAAATCAGCAATTTACAAGATCATTTGTAACAATTGTCAAAGCTTTTATGTTTGACAGGCCGAAAAAGGAAATGGACCTCTTATAGAAACCAGAAATACCTATCCCACATCTTCAGCTCACTCCAATACATTCTAAATGAGCAGCTGGAGCCAATAAACATTATCTAAATAATTTTCCTTGGGCTGCTCACAGAAACCAAACACAAATTGCACCGCTAACAGCCACACCACTGATATTTAACATACCAACATAAAATTGTTTAAATATAAACTACCTTGAAGGATCAATATGCTGTTCTCATCCCACCCTCCAACATTTTAATTCTGTATTTCCCACAGCTCACTTATAAATTGTAAAGATAATCAAATATCCGTATATGTAAATGTGTGTACATAAATGTCGACTTTATAATATGCAGTCAGTTGGCTTTAAAGTATTTCGTCAACAATTTCCACTGACAGTAAAAAAAAGACCCTACTAAAAACAATTTGTCCTACTATCGACTAATAATGAGTTTACTCTTAGACTGCAAACATTTTACCGTTTTTAGTATGATACATTTTGCATATCCCACACATCATCTTTGCTCTGTTTACATCTTGGTCACCATTCAATGAATGATACCTTTGTTTCTTTGCTTAATGATACTCTTTGCAGGGTATGATAAACAAAAACATCAAGTGCATAGCACATGTGTGATGTTCAACACCCATTTTAGGAATATTATTAAGTGTGCCACAGTGATTTATTAGTAATATGTGTACTGTGTGGAATTCAACAACATATGTATCGAGTTAGAAAACCACATGGACGACAACAAGACAAATCCCCATCTACTGGAACTTATGAAAGTGAACACAGTCATCTTGCATCATATACAAAAATGAAAGCACTTTAGAGTATTTTTATCAGTGAAACTGCTGTTAAAAGCGACTAAATATTCAAATATTCTTGTGCACTGTGGAGGAGGCAACACCCTGTTCGTCAAAACACCAGTGTAACGAAAAATCTTAGCCATCTGAAATGGGTATGGCAGCCCGAAACCGGTTATGGCACTGAAATAAAACATTTAAAAAAATTTTTTGGGCTGGTTGCGGCAGTCAGCAACTGTTTTTAAATCAGTTTCTATGTTGGTTTGGTGGTTATTCTGTTCTATTAAGTGATCATCAAATGTTGGGTTGGCAATATGAGATGTACTGCATATTTGGATCTAATATTCCTAAATGTTTGGGCCGTGTATACAGATTAACTTTACTGTGAAATAGAAAAATATAGCCAAAATAAAGGCAGTGTTTGAAAAGTGCACTTCTTTTGACATCTGTAAAATCACAATCTGCTGTTGAGTAATATTCAATACCGTGTTGATGCGCCCTGTCCATTTTAAAAAAGTTTGCCCCACTCCTTGATGCGCTGTCCATAGAGCGCTGCAATTCAAGGCGGCCGGCCCTGCTCTTCGTGGCGGCCTTCCTAAGATCATCCACTATGTGAGGAGCCTTCCTGCGGTTCGGATTCGCAGACACGGCAGAACATTCCATTTGGTTGATTCTTGACTCATGGAGGCAGGAGACAATGATCTGGGCGCCGTGTGATCCCTATTATCGTCTTCAGAGATTTTTTTGAGCATCTCCCCAAGCTCTCGCACTTACCTAAGCGAATGCGTGATGAGAAGTGTCGCTACTCGTTGGCTCTACGTCTCTTCAATCAATCCTCCTTGGTAAGAGTCCCAAACTGATGAACAATATTCAAGAATGGCTCGAACAAGTATTGTGTAAGCTACACCAAAACAAAAAGAAAAATAGATGCACGACGGAAGAATAATCCGAATGGGACGGAAATCAGCAGATATGACGTACATGTAAAGACAAACAAACGATTAGAATTGCAGAAAAATTGGGAGATTTATACAATTGAAAAAGCTTCACTAAGTGAGCAGGTCAATAACGCGTTGCTCTACGTCTGGCCATTATCAAAGCAGTTATTCGTCTTGGCACTGATTGGGCGAGTTGTGGATGTCCTTCTGAGGGATATCGTGCCAAAGTCTGTCCAATTGGCGCATTATGTCGTCAAAATCATGAGATGCTGCCCATAATGCTCCAAACGTCAATGCGGGAGAGATCTGGTGACCTTGCTGGCCAAGGTAGTGTATGCCAAGAACGAAGATAAAGCAGTAGAGATTCTTACCGTTTGCGGACGGGCATTATTTTGCTGAAATATAAAGCCAAGGTGGCTTATCACGGAGGTCAACAAAACAGGCCGCAGAATATCGTCGACGTAGCGCTGTGCTATCAGTGTGCTGTGGATGACAGCCAAAGGGTTCCTGCTATGAAAAGGAATGGCACCCCAGGCAATCGCTCGTAGTTGTCGGATCGCATGGCGGGCGACAGTTTGGCTGGTATCCCACTACTGTGCGATGCGTCTCCAGACACGTCTTCGGTTTGGAATCTCATTGACTGAAGTAGGAATGTCAAGTGGTGGGTCCCGCTTCGAGCTGAGCGCCGACGACCAGAGAAGACGTGTCAGGAGATGCCCTGGACAGCAGTGTGACACTAACCTGAATTACGCTTATCCATTACGGATATTTTAGAACCCGTGACTTAATTGAATGTAAATAAGTTACATAAAACTGCAACCAGTCACTTTTTTTTTAATAATTACGTCTTATTCGATGAACCGATTTTCGAACCTTGTCAGGTTCATCTTCAGATGGTCTCTGGAAGTTACATCATTATTCCTACCATAATACTGGGTGCTGGAAGAAGATGGAACATGCTTTAATGTATCGCCATGACTATTGTTTATCTGTCGATATGGATGGCCGCGCTGTATTAGCCGAGCGGTCCGGGGCGCTGCAGTGATGGACTGTGCGGCTGATCCCGGCGGAGGTTCGAGTCCTCCCTCGGGCATGGGTGTGTGTATTTGTCCTTAGGATACTTTAGGTTAAGTAGTGTGTAAGCTTAGGGACTGATGACCTTAGCAGTTAAGTCCCATAAAATTTCACACACATTTGAACATTTGATATGGATGTAAATTTATTTTTTTACTTACTGCGACAGTATGGGCGGCTTTTTCCGTTAGTGTCCATCTGTCTGCCTTCAGTTTGATGGGTGGTTCGTATATCACTTCACACACTTTTACACAATCTATATTAATTTACACTCTGACAGCGAAACTTTTCCAGCATCCAGCTTGTGCTATACAACTGTTGCTCGTAGCGTAGATCTTCACAAAAAGATATGCCATAGGCCTAATTTACACAGAGCTGTAATTTATTCTTTTTTACATGTATTAAAGTCGATATAAAGGGTAAATATTTTAATCAGACTGGCAATAACATTAGTGCACAAAATAAATAAATAAATAAATCACTACAAGAACAAACAGCAAGTGATCTGATGTCTTATTTCTGTTTGTATATTAAAGTATAATACAATAATTTTATAGCAAATATATTAATCAAGATTGGCATTAACGTAAATGCCCAAGAATAAATAACATTGTATTTCCAGTGAGATTAGCTGTTTGTATGCCTAGGACCTTTATATTTAAATTTTAAATAATAACAAACCTTCAAATTAACTGTTGACTTATTTCTGTTGTTACGTTAACTTAATCTGGAATAGTAGTAAGAATAGATTCTGTTTATTTTAGGTAAAGGTATATGTATAAAAGGTATAATGTTTGTACTGGACTAAAGCTGTTTGTATGACCGCACACTTTATATTTAAAAACCAAGAACAAAAGTTTAAGCGCACTGTTAACTTATTTTTGTTCTTACATTAAAGTGATCTGGAATATTGGTAAAGGCAGCTTCTGTTTGTTCCAGCTAGAAGTAATGTGTATAAAAGTGCTGATTTACGTTAACAGCAGAGGACTTTACGATTTAGAAATATAGTACAGGTTTTATTCGGTGGTAGGATATTTATATTGAAACCATTATAATTAGAAGGTAAGGTGAGGGATGGAGGTGAGGTGTTAGGGAGGGAGGGGGGAGAAATGTGGAGGCGGTGTAGAGTTAGCTGAGTGGTTACTTGTTTTGAACTAGTGGAGGCAATTGATTTAATAATATCTGTCTTTCAGTTTATACACTATACATTAATATGCAAATAGAAATAAGACGTCAGATCACTTGAAGTTTGTTCTTGTAGTAATTTTTTTATTTATTTATTTATTTTGTACTCTAATGTTATCGTCAGTCTGATTAAAATATTTGCCCTGATATCGACTTTAATACATGTAAAAATGATCTAATTACATCTCTGTGAAAAGTAGGTCTATGTCATATCTTTTTGTCAAGATCTTTGTTACAAGCAACAGTTGTATAGCACATGCTGGATGCTGGTAAAGTTTCGCTGTCAGAGTGTAAATTAATATAGATTGTGTAAAAGTGTGCGAAATGGTATACTAACAGCCCATCAAAATGGAGGCAGACAGATGGACACTAACGGAGAAATGCCGTCCTTACTGTCGCAGTCAGAAAAAAACTGAATTTACATCCATATTGATAGATAAACAATAGTCATGGCGATACATTAAAGCATGTTCCATCTTCTTATCGCCCGCATCTCGTGGTCGTGCGGTAGCGTTCTCGCTTCCCACGCCCGGGTTCCCGGGTTCGATTCCCGGCGGGGTCAGGGATTTTCTCTGCCTCGTGATGGCTGGGTGTTGTGTGCTGTCCTTAGGTTAGTTAGGTTTAATTAGTTCTAAGTTCTAGGCGACTGATGACCTCAGCAGTTGAGTCGCATAGTGCTCAGAGCCAGCCAGCCAGCCAGCCATCTTCTTATCACAGAGCCAGTACCCAACATTATGGTAGAAATAATGATGTAACTTCCAAAAACCATCCGAAGATGAAGCTGAGAAGGTTCGAAAACCGGTTCATGGAATAAAACATGATTATTCAAAAAAGTGACTTGTTGCAGTTTTATGTAACTTACTTATTTCGCCCGCCATACGGCCCGACATACAGGAGTGATTGTCTGAGGTGCCATTTCTTTCCATAGGTGGACCCCTTAAGCTGTCATCCGCGATATACTGACAGCAGAGCTCTGTTTTATTGTCCGTGTGGGGATGTAAGCCATACTGTGGTTACATTTCTGCAAAATAATGCCCGCAGACACACGGCGAGAATTTCTATTACTTGTCTTAGTAATTGGCAAACCCTACCATGGCTGGCAAGGTCGCCGGATCTCCCCCCAATTGAGAACTTTTGGAGCGTTATGAGCATCATCTCGCGATTTTGACCATCTAACGCGCCAATTGGACAGAATTTAACACGATACCCTTCAGGACAACATCCAACAACTTTATCAGTCAATCCCAAGCGGAATAAATGCTTACAGAAGGGCCACAGGTGAACCAAAGCGTCATTGACTTGCTCAGTTTTTGGAGCTCTATGTCTTAATTAATCACCCAGTATTTCTGAAACTGTAACATTGTTTCCATCCCATTCGGATATTTCCTTTGTATAGCGTCGTTTTTTTTTTTATAGTTGGTCTCTTCGCGTAATTTTGTGGTTGGTCGTAGTGTGTGTACAGTGTATTGACAACACACAGTGTTTCAATGTTTACGACACATTCATCTGAAATCGCTATCACGTATCAAGTCTCTTTTCGATATCTTTAATCGTTCGTTCACGTGTTATTTATGTTGGAATGTACAGTGCTTCAGAAACAGTATCTGTGTTCTGCGCCTTTGGTTTCTGGATGGCTGTCCTTTGTATTTCATATTCTCTGCGTGTAAATAATGACTTTAGGTTCAGAGGTATCAGCTATCAGGCGTTATGTAGGGGAGTGGTGGTATGAACTTGTGGAGGAGGAAGACGGCGATACTGCATGCTAATGCGCGGCATATAATTCCGAAAGTAGGGTACACTGCACAGCAGGTGACTTCACTGCTAGGCAGCTGGCGACCAGACTAAACACGTTCGCTCCCGTTCTCTAGCGGGCGCTGGCCTAGCTGGTGCACTCGCCACCTTAGCCGTTATCTGACGACGCACAGTCTTGATTTCGATACGAAGTCAGTGCGAAAAGCATTTCCAAAGCGTTAATATCAAATAAAGTTTAGATTCTCTAGAGAAGATGAGACTAGGATGACATTCCCACTCCATCCCTTCTCTACTGAGCTATTTCTCTAATAAACGTAAACCTTCTTTGTTTTGCTTTTGTTCGTCGGCACTACAGGAATGATATACTGGCGGACTGAAGCTCGTAGTTTCGGCGTGAGGTACACCTAGATAAATCAGGTGGTAAGACGATGGCTGCAAAGGTAAAGTTTATGGTTCGAGCTCCCGTCAGCACACAGTTGAATATACGAGGAAGATTCGTTATTCTCTGTGATTAGTTTCGTAGTCGATAAGGAACAGCTTCATAGAAAGATGAAAACTGGTTTATAAATACTTGCTCACAGACGTTTCCTTCAAGGGACAATCTTCATGTTCTAGATTATATTCCAATACGTGTAGATTACTGATTCTGCAACAAAAACAGTGATTTAAATTTGTAGAGTAGTCACAAATTTCATCAATGTTTTCTTTTGAAAAATTTACAAAAAAAAAAATTACACGCGACTTGTGGTTGTTTCACAGTTTTAATTTTTAACGGTCGCTATTCCCCTACAAGCGCAATGCCTGCTTTCATTTGGTGGCAAGAAGCTTTCCTTATACGTCACGTGGTATTAATGCGTGGCTTGAAGATGGTATGTCTTCCATACCTAACTGGCATGAATAGAATGGCTTCCGGTCTTTCTATGGTGTTTTCCTTTAAATACATGAATATTGAAACTGTACAGCAATGCCTACAAAAAGAATTTCGTAGCTGACCTACTTAATGGAACGACCTGGGGTTGTGGAGCGAGCAAACTGAGGACTACAGCACTAGCCCCTATATAGCGTAGCTGAATACTGTTGCCCAGCGTGAATGAGAAGTGCGCACGTAGCTACGAGTATAATGGACGCCCAATTCAAGGAGACACTGTGGATGATCTCTGGAACACTCAGGACCACCCCGTGTGCTTGGCTCCCTGTTCTAGGAAAGATAAAGCCCCCTGATGTTAGGCGGTCGCAATTAGGCACAAGATTATACAGGAAATCCTAACAACACAGAACTCCCTATACACCAAGATTGGGTTTCCATCCGTCCGATATATCGGGACCGTCTCAGTTACTGATCTTCTCCTCCCGACTTCCCGGCAAGACCCAATATAGTCCCGATTTTGAAAATACTGTTACGGGCTTGGCTCAAGTACTAAAGTAACGCCATCTGTTAGCGCAACAAGGAGGAGGTTATTAGAGACGGAGCACAAGCTCGAATTAGAGAAGGAAGGGGAAGGAAATCGGCCATGCTCTTTCAAGGAATCATCCCGGCATTTGCCTGAAACAATTTCGGGAAATCACGGAAAACCTAAATGAAGATGAACGGACGCGGGTTTGAACCGCCTTCGTGAAGCTTCTAAGGCCGGTCGTTGTGGCCGAGCAGTTCTAGGCGCTTCAGTCTGGAACAGTGCTGCTGCTACGGTCGCAGGTTCGAATCCTGCCTCGGGCATGGATGTGTGTGCTGTCCTTAGGTTAGTTAGGTTTAAGTAGTTCCAAGTCTAGGGGACTGATGACCTCATATGTTAAGTTCCATTGTGCTCAGAGCCATTTGAACCTTTTTTTTTTGAACCGTTTTCCTCTGGAATGCTAGTCCAGTGTGCCAACCACTGCACCACCTCGCTCGGTAGCGCAAGATGTAAATTTGGTGAAGGGACTATGGCTTTCCACACCATAGCACTCGATTATTAGGATAAAAGGGGCATTTCTTTCAACAAATATCAAGTATTTGATTGGATGACGCTATCTGAAACCCCAGCGTGGGTGGTGATTGAAAAGACCATTATATACCTGACTAAAAGTGATGTGAAGATTTCAGGTGACAGTTGTTTTCAGGAATATATGTATCTGAAGAGCTTTTTAGAAACTAAGCGTGACTCGGAAGAATGAAAATATAAACATTCCGTGGAAAAAAGGTTGCTTTATTTTCTCAAGGAAACCGAAAATCCTGAATACAAATACTAAAATTAAGTGAGCATTTCTTCTCTTTTCCCACACATAAAGACGCTGCGAAGAGAGTATTTTCGGTGATGTCGGCTCAGTGGACTGCTGAAAGAAATTGACTGTGTAATCAATATTACATTGCCACGTTAACAAAAAGCTAACTTGCAAAGAGTTTTATAAATACGTAAAAGGGAAAAAAGACTTGTTGTAAAAGGTGAAAAATTCCGAAAAATATGGCGGAACAACTACTTCTGCCACGACAAGTTCCATGTAATGGTGTTCTATATAAAAATTAATTATATTAAATAAATTTTTTACTTCATTTCATAGTGTCCCGATATCGTCACTAGCACCTCTAAACCCATCTAAAGCGAGGCCACCTTTATGGAAAACTGGACAAGAACTGAGAGACATAATCGAAAACAGCATGGAATGAACTTTGAGCTGTAAGTGTATATAAGAATCGAAACTTGATGGACGACCACATCATCCTACCGAGGAAATTGTGGACAACTTTGGACAGTGTCACGACGAGTGTCGGAAGGTGCAAGCAACCAATGAACAAATGGGGCCTATCGGACAGTCCTGAATGTGGGTTTGGGGACATTCAACCAGAGGACCATTTACTTGTGATTGAGGTGCATGGCTATGAGGACGAACTGAGGGGCATACACATACTCTCCGACTCAGCCATACAGTGGCCCAAGAGTACTTGTAATATTGTGTAGTATTGTAAGAAAATCTGTGAAGAATATTGGAAGTCAGTATAGAGCTATCAGAATATTTTAGTAAATACATTACGTAACGAATGCCTTTGTAAATGCTAACGAGTGAATAAAGAAATAGAATTTTTCAGTATTTTCGTACCACCTAGTCAATAACGGGACGGATTACCACTAAACAGACTTGCCCAGTGTGGTTTCTGGCGATTTTCCACAGTCACGTGAATGATGGCGCAGACCACTGATAAAATGGAGGTACGCGGTTTCCTTCTGCCCCCTCCGCAACGTTACATTGGCGCGGGGTTTCAGTGTTTACCAGGTCAAAAAACATGCACCTAATAATCAGCGAAAAATTATTCCCGTAGCTGTATCTTTTCGGAGGTGATAATTAACTCTATATGACTACCCCTCTTAATCAACGTCATCATTAAATCATGCATCATCTGCTTTATACTAGCGTTTGGCGTCACCTTTCACACGCTGTGTAGGCTCGTAGATTGATTCGCATGACGATGAGGGCATTGTCAGATGCGTATTCGTCAGAATCGTAAAGACTGGCGTCAGATGCAAATGTTTCTTTTTTACGCACACTAAACAAAGGAAACGCTTGTTTCTCGTCACCGGTACAATCTGCTTCTCGTCTTTCACCGTCTCCTGGATGTAGACTTTCCGTTCTCCTTTTGGGATATCGTGAGGATGCAGAAACTCGAGGAAGGAGACGTGTTTGTTAGGATGAGCTGTGCCATAAATTTTTGACAAGCCACTTAGCGAGGCGGCTGGCGCAGCGGCGTAAATATTTGTGCCGCTAGTCGACAAAGTAGGCGTACTGTCGCTGGCGCTCTGTATGTGTGTGTGTGTGTGTGTGTGTGCAGCAGCTGCAGCTA
The DNA here is from genome assembly GCF_021461385.2 of Schistocerca piceifrons. NCBI lineage: Eukaryota > Metazoa > Arthropoda > Insecta > Orthoptera > Acrididae > Schistocerca > Schistocerca piceifrons. The sequence goes on from NC_060140.1 coordinate 325,484,154, forward strand.
CTTGCCCAGCACCTGCCGTCCCCACTGCCGCTGCGCCTTCTCTTATCGCGGCCGCATTCCTCTGCACAGATACGTCGCTGCAGCCGCCTCGCCTGCTGCTAAACACGTCGACAGCGGTCGGCGCTCAATCACACGAGCAGCTGCCACGTTTGTAGCATAACAACTGACTCCAGTTCGGTGTCAATAGAGTGAGCGCAACTTTCTTTCCTATCACTTATCTCGTCGTAGAGGATCCCCTGTTTTTCATAGTTTGGAAAATATATTATATTTCAACTTAACCCTTTCACCACCATTGACATGTGCACTGAGGTGACAAAGGAGAGGGATAGCGATACGTACACATACAGATGTCGGTAGTATCGAGTTCGCAACGTATTAAACGGCACTGTTTTGGCGGAGCTGTCAGCATCAACCAGTGTCCCAAGAAAGCACCACAGGCGACTATCAGGGCTACGACTAAAGTTTCAAGGGAATCCTCAACAACAGACTGTCGCGGTACTCGCATAAGTAACCGCAAAGTAGGACCGCGAAGACAACACGTGAACAGAGAAACAGGCTAGGCAAACGACTGACTTTCGTTAAACAGATAAACTGGGCACGTACAACAGGCTGCGCTGCATACAATCAGTTTGAAATTTGGAAATTTGTGGTAAGTTCCTATGGGAACAAACTGCTGACGTCATCGGTCCCTCGGCTTACACTCAACTTAATCTAACTTAAACTAACTTACGCTAAGGACAACACATACACCCATGCCCGAGCGAGTACTCGAACCTCCGACGCGAGGAGCGGCGCGGACCGTGACAAGACGCCCGAGACCACGCGGCTACCCCGCGCGGCTAGATTCAGTTATATCCACTCCTGTATGTGGGGTCGACAATTGAAACAACCCTAAGATTATACAGAGTTGTCATCCTCCCTACGTTATTACACTACTGGCCATTACAATTGCTACACCACGAAGAAATGCAGATGATAAACGGGTATTCATTGGACAAATGTATTATACTAGAACTGGCATGTCATTACATTTTCACGCAATTTGGGTGCATAGATCCTGAGAAATCAGTACCCAGAACAACCACCTCTGGCCGTAATAACGGCCTTGATACGCCTGGGCATTGAGTCAAACAGAGCTTGTATGGCATGTACAGGTACAGCTGCCCATGCAGCTTCAACACGATACCACAGTTCATCAAGTATAGTGACTGGCGTATTGTGACGAGCTAGTTACTCGGTCACCATTGCTCAGACGTTTTCAATTGGTGAGAGATCTCAAGAATGTGCTGGCCACGGCAACAGTCGAACATTTTCTGCATCCAGAAAGGCCCGTACAGGAACTGCAACATGCGGTCGTGCATTATCCTGCTGAAATGTAGGGTTTCGCAGGGGTCGAATGAAGGATAGAGCCACAGATCGTAACACATCTGAAATGTAACGTCCACCGTTCAAAGTGCCATCAATGCGAGCAAGAGGTGACCGAGACGTGTAACCAATGGCACCCCATACCATCACGCCGGGTCATACGCCAGTATGGCGATGACGAATACACGCTTCCAATGTGCGTTCACTGCGATGTTGCCAAACACGGATGCGACCATAATGATGCTGTAAACAGAACCTGGATTCATCCGAAAAAATGACGTTTTGCCATTCGTGCACCCAGGTTCGTCGTTGAGTACACCATCGCAGGCGCTCCTGTCTGTGACGCAGCGTCAAGGGTAACGGCAGCAATGGTCTCCGAGCTGATAGTCCATGCTGCTGTAAACGCCGTCGAACTGTTCGTGCAGATGGTTGTTGTCTTGCAAACGTCCCCATCTGTTGACTCAGGGACCGAGACGTGGCTGTACGATCTGTTACAGCCATGCGGATAAGACGCCTGTCATCTCGATTGCTGGTGATACGAGGCCGTTGGGATCCAGCACGGTGTTCCGTATTACCCTCTTGAATCCACCGATTCCATATTTTGCTAACAGTCATTGGATCTCGACCAACGCAAGCAGCAACGTCGCGATATGGTTAACCGCAATCGCGATAGGCTACAATTCGACCTTTATCAAAGTCGGAAACGTGATGGTACGCATTTCTCCTCCTTGCACGAGGCATCACAACAACGTTTCACCAGGCAACGCCGGTCAACTGCTGTTTGCGTATGAGAAATCGGTTGGAAACTTTCCTCATGTCAATACGTTGTAGGTGTCGCCACCGGCGCCAACCTTGTGTGAATGCTCTGAAAAGCTAATCATTTTCATATCACAGCATCTTCTTCCTATCGGTTAAATTTCGCGCGTGGTGCCTGTCATCTTGATGGTGTAGCAATTTTAATGGCCAGTAGTGTACACGGTGTCTGAGGTTACATAAATGGCACTGCACAAACTTCAGGCAGTGAAACACAGGATCCTTTGTACCACAGCTGACGCAGACCTATACACGCCCAACGCACATTAAAGACTTTAAGAGAAACATCGATCCTCACATACTGGGCGACCCATCGATCCTCAAATACATTGAAAAGAAAGTCACATACTATGAGCAGACTAGAACCTCGACGCATCGTGTTATCCTTCAGTTAGGCACAAAATACTCCGACGCTTCAAATAAAAGACGAATCTCTACACTAACCAGACAATTTAGGGCACAACAAATACACACAGTCATGCATGCAAATTGTCTTTAGAATACCAAAACAAAAGTCATTTTCAATCAATCATTCAGCCATGCTACAAGGCAGCGGCGTAGCGCTCCTATGAGAAATATAGATAATGCAGATGATTCATGCGAAAATGTTTGCGACGTGATTATAGCCGCACGACGGCAATTAACAGAATATGAACGCGAACTTGTAGTTGGAGCTAGACTCATAGGCCTTTCCATTTCTGAAATCGTTAAGGAACTCAATATTCCGAGAGCCACAGTGTAAAGGCTGTGCCGAGAATACCAAATTTCAGGTATTACCTCTCACCACGGGCAACGCAGTGGCCGACGACCTCCACCTAATGAGGAGTGCAATGGGGTTTGTGTATACTTGTCAGCGCTAACTGACAAGCAACGCTGCGTGAAATAACCGCAGAAATCAACGTGGGACGTACGACGAACGTGTCCGTTAGGACGGTGGGGCGAAATTTGCGTTCATGGACAATGGCAGCAGATGACCGACGTGAATGCCTTTGCTGACAGCACGTCGTCGCCTGCAGCACCTTCCATCGCTCATGGCCATATTGTTTGCACCCTAAAACAACTGGAAAAACGTCGCCTAGTCAACGAGTCCCGATTTAGTTGGTAAGAGCTGATGGTAGAGTTCGAGTATACCCCAGACCTCACAAATGCATGGTCCCAATTTGTCTACAAGGCGCTGTGCAACGTGGTGGTGGTATGGCATGGGGTATTTTTACATGAAAAGGACTGAGTCCTCTGGTCCAACCGAGCTGATCATTGACTGGAAATGGTTATATTCGGCTACCTGGCCGCCTTTCACGGACCTCCTGTTCCCGAACAACGATGAAATATTTACGGATAACAATGAACCACTTCACCGGGCCACAATATTTCGCAACTGGTTTGAAGAACGTACTAGATAGTTCGAGCGAGTGATTCGGCCATCCAGATCGCCCGACGTGAATACCATCGAACATTTATGGGACATAATCGGAGATCAGTTCGTGCACAGAATACTACAACGGCAACACCTTCGCTGTTACGGACGGCTATCGAGGCGGCGTGGCTAAATAATTCTGCAAGGGACTTGGAACGACTCGTTGAGTCCACGCCAGGTGGAGCTGCTGCACAACGCCGGTAAAAGGAGATCCACACGATATTATGAAGTATCCCATGACTTTCGTGACCTCAGTTATGTATCTCATGTTAGGTTACTAGAGAACCAGTGGGAATTTGGTACATGTTACTGGCATGTATCAATGTACCACTGGTGAACAGAAGCCTGTTAACGGTATTCAGAATCCTTGTAACTGCCGCTTTCAGCTGTAGATTGTGCTGTCTCCAAGTTTAATTGTTAACTCTCTGCTCCGCTCCACTTCAGACTGTTGCATTGAATCAGTTCATGCCAGGGCACTTAACGTATACAGTCATTACCTGCCTTTGCTGTTCCAGTCGCGTATAGTTCGCTGGAAGAACGACTGCCGGAAAGCCTCCGTGCGCGCTCGAATCTCTCTAATTTTACATTCGTGATCTCCTCGGGAGGTATAAGTAGGGGGAAGCAATATATTCGATTCCTCATGCAGAAACGCACCCTCTCGAAACCTGGACAGCAAGCTACACCGCGATACAGAGCGCCTCTCTTGCAGAGTCTGCCACTTGAGTTTGCTAAACATCTCTGTAACGCTATCAAGCTTACTAAATAACCCTGTGTCGAAACGCGCCGCTCTTCTTTGGATCTTCTCTATCTCCTCCGTCAACCCGACCTGGTACGGATCCCACACTGATGAGCAAAACTCAAGTATAGGTCGAACGAGTGTTTTTGTAAACCACCTCCTTTGTTGATGGACTGCATTTTCTAAGTACTCTCCCAATGAATCTCAACCTGGCACCCGCCTTACCAACAATTAATTTTATATGATCATTCCACTTCAAATCGTTCCGCACGCATACTCCCAGATATTTTACAGAAGTAATTGCTACCAGTGTTTGTTCCACTATCATATAATCATACAATAAAGGATCCTTCTTTCTACGTATTCGCAATACATTACATTTGTCTATGTTAAGGGTCAGTTGCCACTCCCTGCACCAAGTGCCTATCCGCTGCAGATCTTCCTGCATTTCGCTGCAATTTTCTAATGCTGCAATTTCTCTGTGTACTACAGCATCATCCGCGGAAAGCCGCATGGAACTTCCGACACTAAGGGCAGGTGTCTTCTGAAACTCCGATAGCTGTGGCCGAGCGGTTCAAGGCGTTTCAGTCCAGAACCGCGCTGCTGCTACAGTCGCAAGTTCGAATCCTGCCTCGGGCATGGATGTGTGAGATGTCCTTAGGTTAGTTAGGTTTAGGTAGTTCTAAGTCTAGGGGACTGATGACCTCAGATGTTAAGTCTCATGGTGCTTGCAGCCATTTGGACCATTTTGAAACCCGGATAGCATTATGATTAACTCTGTGTGCTCCAAACTTTCGCTCCCAAAGTTGGAAAACGACATGGCAGGAATTTTTTTAGTTGTTATTTCTGGTGGGTCATTAGTTAAAATAACTATGTATTAACGTTTTTCACTCCAGAGAAAAAGAATAGGTGGTGAAAGGTTTAATGGCTGGATGCCAGTGGCTTAACTAAGATGGGGAAATTGAGACAAAGCATCAGGTCCCACGACGATGAGGGTGCTCCCTGGCTCCCGAAAGATAGAAATAAAGAAAGTTGAGAAATAATGGAAATGAAGTCCCATGCTTGTTGACAGAATGTTCATTAAGGAGGTTGTGTGCCGTTGGCTTCCTCCGACCGTAATGGGGATGAATGATGACGATGAAGACGACACAACACCCACTCATCTCGGGGCAGGTAAAAATCCCTGACCCCGCCGGGAATCCAACCCGGGACCCTGTGCTCTGGAAGCGAAAAAGCTACCGCGAGACCACGAGCAGTGGACTTAAAAAGTAAAGAAATTTGAAATGGAAATATGTCACCTTAACTGATCTAAGTCTGGACGTCTGGAAATCTGAACCAATGGCCATCTTGCGTGTTAGTACTCCATGCGCTTTCAAATAAATGAAAAAACTCTCGAGTAACAGGATAAAAACTACACTGCCTTGACAAAAATATGTGAATCACTTAGAAGGCATGTCCTGATGTCAACGCAAGTTCGTACACGTAAGTACACACCATAGGGAGGTATGTAAGTGATTAGAGTTGCAATTCCCTGCGTCAGGTAGAATGCTCATCAGAGTGCGTTAGAACTGTTCGTATGTTTTGTTGTTACCTGGCCTGGTAGGGGTATAAAGGGGCGTGAACGAATCCTGATGTTGAATAATCATTGTCAAGGTTCGAAGATGTCATATACCCCTGTAAGAAAGTGTTATCAGCATCTGACAGGTTTTGGAAGCGGCCTCGTTGTTGGTCTCCCTTTGGCAGGCTGGTCGAATCGTGCAGTATCCACATTTGTGGAGGGCTGTGGTATGACATTACTTGCTGCATGGGAGTGTGACCGCCCTGTAATGTTCTGAGTCAACCTGCACGACTGGTAGGAGGCTAGCAGCAGCCGGAGTAGGGAATTTCCGTGACGCGTGTGGCCTGCCGTTGACACCACAACACAAAGGATTCGTGTGACTGCTGTGGTGACGAGTATGAATCGACTGCTGATGAACGGCGTCGCATTGTGTTCAGCGATGAATCGTAGTTCTTTTCTACCATGTATGACGAGCGTTGGCGACTATAGAAACGAGAGGTCCCATTCTTCCAATCCTTTGGAGGGACACAGCACTCCTGCTGTCATGGTGTGGGGAGCCATCGGATACGGTAGTGGTTCAGGTAACTCTAAGGAACAACGGTACGTCGCAGACATCATGCTCCATAATGCGTACCTCTGATGCGACAGTATCGTGGTGTAATTTTTCAACTGGACTACGCTCGTCTACGCTATCTCTATGAACTTTCTGTGTGGTGTTGAGTTACTCCCGTGGACATCAAGATGCCCAGATCTGTCCCCAACAGAACACACATGGCACCAGGTTGGACGTCAACTCAGTCCCAGTGCCAGTACCCAAGATATTAAAGACAAGTTACAACAATTGTGGGCCAGCTTTCCTCAGGAGAGCATGCAACGCTTTATGACGCACTTACCAACAGAATCAGTGCATGCATAGTTTGCATACAGGTCATAGAAAGTTGGTTGGTCAAAAGGAATTTTGCATCGTAATCAGAATAACACAGACACTGCAATATCGTATTTATCTGCCGATACCGGGCAAATACTTTCAAATACAACGTCTGACCTTTACGGGAATATACACTATGTATGAGTACAGGTCGTAGACACGTGGTTGACGACATTTGGAAGTTTGGGTCTGGCCGTGAGTCGCGCACGGATAGCCGAAGGATAAGGCGACCGCTCGCAATAAGCGGGAAATCCGCGTTCGAGTCTCGGCCTGGACCAAATTTTCATGGTCGTCATTCAGCTCTTCAGCTAATGGTTGTCCATATTCGAAATTGGCAATTCATTTTATGTATTCCATAACGTCTGTAGTCGCCGCAATGCCTGTTCCTTTGAACTTGCATTCATGTTCAAAGGAACTCTGTACCGTAATCAAAATAATATAGGCACTGCAATATCGTAATCATAACTGTGGCTGCGTTAGTGCGTTTTTGAAAATGTTGGTTTCAGCAATGACTCTGGTTGGTATTAGTTATATAATGACATCTTCCATTGTACCTTTTTATGTTTTAGTTACACGAAGACATTTGTTATTATGTTAGAACATTCATCAGAAGGTAGTATTGATTTACAGATCATGTATGTATACAGACACTGTGTATTACATACTGTGCGTTTCTTTACCTGACATATACTAATGAGTTCCGGTAGCCATACAGTAAGCCGTTTGCAACATTTGACAATCTGAGTTAGTAATTTTCTAACAACAGTTTAATATTTACTTCATAACTGTACGTACATGCCGTGTGCCGTTTTGCTCGAAAGTTGTTCCAAGTTAACTGGTGACATCAAGGGTTAATCAGACATTTTTTTTATTTTAATTCTGTTATATCATCATGGAAGTACTGAAAATGGGCATCCTGGTAATTACAGATACGACAACGAAAGGACGTGGACAAGAAATAAATGGAGACTATATTCCGTTTCGGAGTGGAAAAAACTGTATGAACAAAACCAGGGAAACAAGCCAATAATTAACTGTGAGGAGACTAATGAAAGAGTAATCAATGTAACAATAAACGTTCGTGGAATAGAACCAGAATTAATTGGGGTGTACGACCCTTCGATGGCCGACAGGGAGTGGTTGGCGAATGACCAGAAGGACGTGAATTGCTAATTATGGAGTACATAAAGGACGAACTGCGAAAAATGTCAAATGATGAGGTTTTAGGTCCATGGGGGGTGGGGGGGAGAATGGGGATGTAGAAGATGATAACGGTATAAGTTCCCCACTATGTGTTGCTGTATAAAATTTACCCAAAATTTACTGTCCATTCTATAGAAAGTCTACATATCACCAAGACTATTTAGCCACAAACTGTTATTCAACTTAAACTCGTATGCTAACCTTAATTTGAACTGAACTGTAACTGGCCTCAATACAACTTATCTTTGTATTAAATGCGAAACTGAAGAAAAACAATTATCTGGACCTAATTTAAATTTTCTTGACAACATTGTCGCAGATTTCTGAAAGCTCAACAGAAAAAGGAAGCAAGTGACGGCTAAGCTAGATTTCTATTTCCAATCAGTATTCAGGCTCTTACATGTGGTAATGCGTTACGATGGAGAGAGTAACTATTCCCATCAAATGATATTCCAAGACAACGATTTTAGAATGAAATGTGTATTAAAAAACACAGACAAAATCTTCGCGTGATCTTAACACATGATACTGGTCTGAACAATACTATGCTTAACAAAGTGCACAACGATTTAAAAAGGGTACAATATAACCAGAGAGTTTCAATAAACACCAAACAGTTGATATGCTAATGCACGAGTCAAGGAAGTGGTGTGGTCCTTCTCTTAGATCTTAGCAAGTGGGTAAAGTTAACTAGCCGTCAACAATCATTCCGAGAAATTAGCTGCGCAGTGCTCCACTGTTGTCTCAAACTACACTTAAAAAAAGAAAAAGAACCTTATTCAAAACTTATAGTCTTTTTGCCTTCCAATACACACATCACATTCATCCTTGATGCCCTATACTACAAATCTTTCATCATCTAACAGATACAGTCACAAGTCTACACAGCACTACCGTCCATCACCTAACACATTTCAACTAAGGATGCATCACACTGTTCCACAACAAGGCTAAAGACTGTTTAATAGTAACATAACTTGCTCTCTCTCTGACGTACGCATCGATAACTTACAAAAACCAAAATGACGTGCCTCCACCTTCCGCGAGTAGAATTCTGTACGAAGGTCATTTCAGACAGGAATGGGACGAGGAAAAAATTCTCAACACTATAGATAGGAACATACAAAACATGTTACAAATACAAAGAGAAAAATAACTTTACAAGAACATGAGTTAGCGAACTATAAGTAAAAAGGAATTACAAAATTCAAGAACACGTGAATGAAGTAATCAATAGAATTCACCACAGGTAGGTTACCATGTTGCATAATGTCTATGACAACGTTCCGCACAGGACTCTTTCGAAAGTTCATATATCACATTTTGTATTGTAGTAAGCAGTATTGGTGATTTGCACTATTCTTGCATCACACAGGCAGTAGGTTAGAGACTATCTTACACGTGTCTGTATTACACAAGGCCAACATTTATGAAGCATTGTCACATAGCAGAACTTATTTGGACGATGAAAGTAGATAGAAGAGTGTCCTTGTAACAAACGACCAGGCTTTCTCTAGCTCGTTGCAATTATGTCACTGTTGCCGGAAGTTATGTGGAAGCAGTCTCAGTGAGACTAAGCACATTTCTCAGTTGACAGCCTCACACACGCACAAACAGTAAAATATATGTAGTAGTGTCTGCTTGAATCATTCATAGATCCATTGATAATTCCAAAATCATCTTGTAGTATCGAAGAGTTTCTTATAAGCCAGTTGCAGCGTGTATCGGTGAAGTATGCCAACATTTGGCAGAGAATATTTCAGTATATAATCAGTAGAAATATTTCTCCTGCCCTGACAAGTCTCCATCATTTATGGTGAATGGTCACTCACTTAAAAATTTTTTAATTTATAATATACAATTACATTAAGACAGGAGTAATAAGATTCTACACATTTTTAAATATGGACTGCTCATGCAGTATAACGGTAACAACGGATTTTATGTTTATAAGAAAGCATGAAAAAAATGGTATCATGGTTATACAGTAATGAATTACAGAAACATCAGACAATTAAATCATGTGAAACAGTGTTCAGTAGTAGGCACGATAAAAAACGATTATTATGTGTACAGATTGACGTACGCAAAATTCTAAATCTATTCAAGTAGATATGATCATCACTAAAATACACAAAAGTATAAGGAGCTATGTAGAAAGAGAAACATAAGGATAGTAATCACACACAAGAAATAAACACATGAGGATGTTCTTATATTTTGTCTCACGTTCTATTGAATATACTCTTCTGAGTTGAAAAAATAAAATATCCTACGTAACCTTATATGTGGGTTTAGCTTGTTGCCTACAATTCTTAGGCCATTGTAACAACGCATCATCGAAGAGAGAAACCACATTAAAACTAATTTACATTAATTACGTTACCGTACTGAATTTTTACAGCAGTCCGATTCTAAGAAATACTCACATTGTGGAAATATAGGTCTCCTCAAATAGTGGGACTGAAATGTAAATTCTGGAGGGAGAGAAAATACCAAAACAGTGGTGCTCATCATACATGTCTGCTATGCATAAACAAAGAAACATAAAGCTCCCTAGCAATTATACGGGGATTAGTTTTATGACATCTGTCAGCAGACATTTTAGCGCTACAATGAAAACAGCTTTGAGAATAAGATTGCGGGAAAGATGCGAGCGGACCAGAAAGGTTTTACATTTGGATGATCTTGTATTAATCATATTTTTAGCCTTATACAAATAAATGAGAAATCGTATTCTAAGGTCCAGGAAGTACCTGTACACCTAATATTTGTGGAGTTAGACAAAGCGTTGAGTCTGTACCCGTCAACGTGCTACGGGAAGCGATGGAGTATAGGGGTATCGAAAGACAGCAAATATCTCTGTTTCAGGGAACATAACAGCATTCGTACACTGTAGCACGGAGAAAGATGAGTGAGATATCTACTTGAATTGATTTAGAATTTTGTGTACGTCGTTCTGTACACATGTAATAACCGTTTCCAAACATCGAAAGGACTTAGGCGGGATTGCAGTATGTCGCCGGCATTGTTTAAAATACATATGTTGAGTAAACTTGAACGGTAGAATCAATCGTGCCTACGACCTCGCAGCAGTGGTAACGCGAGCTCCCATCACATCACGAAAGTTACGCGCTGTTGGTCCATGCTGGCACTTCGACGGGTGACCGTCGAGGTCCGCCAAAAGCTGTTGGCAGTCGGAGTGCACAGACCCTCGTGAGGCCGATTGAGAAGTTACTTAACTGGGAATTAGCGGCTCCAGCAACGAAAACTAACAACAGACGGGACAGCAGTGTGTTGACCACATGACCCTCCGTATCCGCATCCAGTGACGCCTATCGGCTGAGGATAACACGGCGGTCGGTCTGTATCGTTAGGCCTTTTGAGGCGTCTTGATGAGGAGTTTGTGTCTTGAGTTTTGGAAGCAGTCATGTTGATCCAGAATGAGATTTTCACTCTGCAGCGGAGTGTGAGCTGATATGAAGCTTCTGCAAAGTTTGGAAGGCAGGAGACGAGGTACTGGCAGAAGTAAAGCTATGAGGACGGGGCGTGGGTCGTGCTTCGTAGAGCACTTGCCCGCGAAAGCAAAGGTACCGAGTTCGAGTCTCGGTCCGGCACACAGTTTTAATCTGCCAGGACGTTTCAGTCATGTTGATGTCTCGGAATTCCTCTCCAGTATGGAACTGTCGATTCATAATTATTTTCCGCTGGTAAAGTATTGACAGAACAAAGTAGGGAAGATGTCTAATTAATGATAAAGAAGTTAGAGGAAGCATTCGAACGAAGAGGGGCTTAGAATAAATATGAGCAAAGCAAAATATCTGGCAATGGGAGGAATGTAAGCGATACAGTACTGCCCCAAGGAATTATTAAAGCAGTTTAAATACTCAGGATCGGTTATCCTTTCCTCGAAAAGCTGTGAAGCAGATGTGGGAGGTAGGATCCAAAACGCAATAGAAGCAAATAAGAGTTCTGAGGAGCTGGGCAATATTAAAAGAAACAAAGAAGAGGATGCTGCAAATAGTGGTTGATAGTGTACTGATGCGGAAGGTTGGACCCCAGAAGACTGGCAGACAAGTAGAGTAGGCTAAAGGCAGCACAGATAGATGGAATAAGGACAGCCAGTACACCCAGAACAGCGAGGGGATGAAACGAAGAATTTTGGGGAGACGATGGGTGCGGAACAACCAGTCGTGCAAAGAACTGAGAAAAGAGATCTTCAACTGAATGGCTACTGCTGCAAATGGAGCAAGTACGATGGCCAAAAAGAATCCTGGAGTGGTCAACACCCGGGAACGAGGAAGCGCGAACGGGCGAGAATGGGATGGTGTGTGGGAATAATTGAAATGATGAGGAAGAAAGGTCTGAAAGAGGAAGACTGAAATGGTCACGAATGTTGTCGAACAGGAATAAAGGACAACTGTTGAAGTAAAATTATTAATTCTGGCACGCCAAAAGCAGGCCACAAATCAGGTTCCCTGTGGTTGCCACTTCTAAATGCGTCGAAAGAAGATTTTTTTAATTTTTTTTAAACCGTCAGCAAACTTTATTATGTCACCATACAGAGAATTTATTCCGTCTTTAGATCTTCAAGTGAGAGCCATCTATAGTTCTGCTCTACATTTCAACATTTGGACTTCACTCTATGTTTACAAACATGTTTAAGTATCGTTTTCATCGCGTCATTTAGTTTTTCATTGGTAATGGTAGTTTCAGGTGTCATGTTATCAGTATCCGTGGTCTACGTACTTGTACGCTGTATTTTTCCGCATAATCGCGCAGTGTTTCTGATTTAATGATCACTCTAGCGGCTGAGGGCGGAGCATTATCTGTTTCACTCGCTGCCAGACTGTATTCGCCTTCCTTAATTCCCAAACACAGGTGCAGCCACCTGTTCCTGAAGCTGGTTGCTAATCGCACGATCAGTGGCCAAAGCCTACCTGTTGTGAGCAGGTTTCCATCTCCTTCTCCACCGAATTTTCAGTCTCCCCTCTCTTGCTCTGAAACGCTAACCACCTCGCCACACTGCTGCCAACATCGACCTCTCTGCACTGTACGTATCAGCTGCGCAACAGTTTCCTTGATACTCTGAATAATTTTTCTCTCTCGCTTTGTGAACAATTGCTGCGAAACTTCCGACTTATTGCAGTCTTACTCCTTTTTTTACGTTCTATATTGACATCTACGTGATTACTCTTCTATTCCCAATAAAGTGCCTGGCAAAGGGTTCAATGAACCACCTTCAAGGTGTCTCTCTAGTGATCCACTCTCGAACGGCACGCGGGAAAAACGAGCACTTAAATTTTTCTGCGTGAGCCGTGATTTCTCTTATTTTATCGTGGATCATTTCTCCCTATGTAGGTTGGTGCCAACAGAATGTTTCCCAATCGGTGGATAAAACTAGTGATTGAGTGAGAAGATCCCGACGCAACGAAAAAATCCTTTGTTTTAATGATTGCCACTCCAATTCACGATAATACAAAACGAGCTGCCCTTCTTTGTACTTTTTCGACGTTCAAAATGGCCCTGAGCTCTATGTGACCTAACATCTGAGGTCATCAGTCCCCTAGAACTACTTAAACCTAACTGCCGGCCGAACGGTTCTAGGCGCTTCATTCCGGAACCGCTCGACTACTACGGTCGGAGGTCCGAATCCTGTCTCGGGCATGGATGTGTGTGATGTCCTTAGGTTAGTTCGGTTAAGTAGTTCTAAGTTCTAGGGGACTGATCACCTCAGATGTTAAGTCCCATAGTACTCAGAGCCATTTGAACCATGTTTTTAAACCTAACTAACCTAAGGACATCACACACATCCATGCCTGAGGCAGGAATCGAACCTGCGAGCATAGGGGGTCGCGCGGTTACAGACTGAAGCGCCTAAAACCGCTCGGCCACACCGGCCGACTTTTCGATGTCATCCGTCAGTCCCACCTGATGCGGATCCCACACCGCACACCAATACTCCAGAATAGGGCGGACAAGCGTGGTGTAAGCAGTCTCTTAGGAGACCTGTTGCACCTTCTAAGTGTTCTGCAAATGAATCACAGTCTTTGGTTTCTTCTACCCACAATATTATCTATGTGATCGTTCCAATTTAGGTTATTTGTAATTGTAATCCCTAAGTATCTAGTTGAATTTACAGCCCTCAGATTTGTGTGACTTATCGCCTAATCTAAATTTAGCTGATTTCTTTTAGTACTCATATGAATAATTTCACACTTTTCCTCTTTCAGGGTCAATTGCCACTTTTCGCACCATACAGATATCTTATCTAAATCATTTTGCAAGTCATTTTGATCATCTGATGATTTTACAAGACGGTAAATGACAGCATCATCTGCAAACAATCTAAGACGGCTGCTCAGATTGTCTTCTAAGTCGTTAATATAGATCAGGAACAATAGAGGGCCTATAACACTTCCTTGGGGAATGCTAGATATTATTTCTGTTTTACTCGATGACTTTCCGTCTATTACTACGATCTGTGACCTTTCTGACAGGAAATCACGAATCCAGTGGCACAACTGAGGCGATATTCCGTAGGCACGCAGTTTGGTTAGAAGACGCTTGTGAGGAACGGTGTCGAAAGCCTTCTATAAATCTAAAAATATTGAATCAATTTGACATCCCCTGTCGATAGTACTTATTACTTCATGAGTATAAAGAGCTAGTTGTGTTTCACAAGAACGATATTTTCTGAAACCGTGCTAACTATGTGTCAATAAATCGTTTTCTTGGAGGTACTTCATAATGTTCGAATACAGTATATGTTCCGAAACCCTACTGGAAATCGACGTTAGTGATCCGTAATTCAGCGTATTACTCCTACTTCCCTTTTTGGGTATTGGTGTGGCTCGAGCAATTTTCCAGTCTTGAGGTACGTATCTTTCTGTGAGCGAGTGGTTGTATACAATTGCTAAATATGGACTCTGAGAGGAACCTGACTGGTATAGAATCTGGACCGCAGGCGTTACCTTTATTGATTTACGCTGCTTCGTTAAAATATTTTTAAAATGACACATCACATTAGGTTGCTGAATACAAACAAATTTACATTTTTTTTATTGAGCTCCTCTAATAATGAAAGTTGTTAGTACGGTTTACGCCAAGTATTCTTTTTTAGCATTTTGCTTTTTTGCTGATCGTTGTTAGGTCGTTGCGGACGTCACATGTCATCAGTTAAATTTCGTTTGTTGATCCTTCCACTCAGTTTTTTATTGCAGAGACCAACCAGCTCTCCGACCGAAGACGCTGAGCTACAGTGCCGGCACTCAATCCAACCACATACCTCCCCGATAGCTCATCACATACGTGCATCCAGCAGTCATTAAAAAACTACATTTCTTCACTTTCAGCGTCTCTCTGTTCACTTAGATTTCTCTTTTTTTCCCTTATTTTGTAGACAGTTATCGAACTAACTAATAGGTTGGTGCGTTACTTCGCAACGATTTTACTTTGGTATTCCGATTGCTATGGGTTTATTTACCGATTATCATTTTTTATTTTATTTGTAGTTCACAGTTGCCGTTTGAGTTTACATTTCGTCATTTAGAGATAATGAGTGGAGCTGTGGACGCTAGAAAATGGAGTGCCAAGTGGAGAAATCAGAAAATTTCCGACATATTTTTCTATTTGATTTCAATAGAGGTGACAGCAGTGGACACATACAGAAACATTTGCACTGAGTATGGGAATAATGCCGTTGATAGAGAAAGGCAAGAAAATGAATTCTAGTTTTAAGGAGGATCGTTTTCACGTTAGTGACTTTCCACGTTCAGGAAGACACGGGGTTTGATGAAAATCGTTTAAACGCATTAAGCCACAGCGATCTATGTCAGAGAACTCGGAAGCCGGCAAAAGTGATGAACTGTGATCATTTCACCATCATGCGACGTTCAGATGCATTGGCGAAGGTTCATTTATCGGACGTGTATGTACTGCATGTTCAAGACCAAAATCACAAAAAATCAGCAGGGGGTCATATGTGCATCCCTGCTTGCTTCTCATCAATTGGCTCATGAAGAACACCGATCATTCCTATCCAGTATTGCTACGGTGACGAGAAATGGTATCTTTATGCTAGCATACTATAAGCGGGAAAATAAGAATTGGTGGGTCCGGACAAAGCAGCAACTGCCCGTAAAAAGACCTGCGAGCATGCACAAATGAAAATGTTATGCATCTGCTGCAAAAGCAACGGTATGGTGTACTACTAGTTGCTTCCCCGAGGTGTAAGCATCACTACTGACATTTACTGTCAACATATGAGATGTCTTGCAGACGCAATCCAAGAACAACGACAATGGAAGTCTGTGTTAAGGTACTCCACGATAACGCTAGCTCGCATTCTGCTAGACTGACAAAAAACACGATACAGTAGTTGGGTTGGGAAGTCGTCTCGCGCTTACTTTATTCACCTGATCTTGCGCCCTCGCATTTTCACACTTTCCGCCCTCTGTCGAACAACCTTCAAGAACATACGTTTCTCTTCACGGGACACGCACAACTGTTATTCACTCTCAATGATCAAATCCTCTACAGCTGTAAAATTATTTATTTCTAAAAAGGAAAGCAATGCAAGATTTCAGGACATATGTCCTGTCTTCTGCTGCATATTAAAATGTGAGTCCACAAGTATGCATAACTAATGTCAAAATAGGGCAAAATGTGTTAAAATACTGCATCCATGTCATGTACCAGGGATGCACTATTTTAACCTATTTTAGCCTTAGTTATCCATCCTTGTGGGCTCACATTGATGGACATATGTCCTGAAACCGTTCAGTACTTTTGTTTTTTTTTAGAAATAAATAATTTTTGTGACTGGTGGATTTTATCATAGACGGCAACCTTCAAAGAAATTCGTTTTCGAATGATAATGCGCTCCGAAGATGGTTCGACGAGCTCTTCGTCTCAAAACCACATGCTTTCTACAGTGGCGGAATCGAAAAGCTACCCCCCCCACGTTTGGCAGACTGTTGTAAGTAGTGAAGGAGAAAATACTATTGATGACTAAAGTCTCTGATATATGTATCTGTTGTGTTTATTCAACTTATGGAATAGCTGAGAGCTTATGCACCAGCGTAATATACACTCCTGGAAATGGAAAAAAGAACACATTGACACCGGTGTGTCAGACCCACCATACTTGCTCCGGACACTGCGAGAGGGCTGTACAAGCAATGATCACACGCACGGCACAGCGGACACACCAGGAACCGCGGTGTTGGCCGTCGAATGGCGCTAGCTGCGCAGCATTTGTGCACCGCCGCCGTCAATGTCAGCCAGTTTGCCGTGGCATACGGAGCTCCATCGCAGTCTTTAACACTGGTAGCATGCCGCGACAGCGTGGACGTGAACCGTATGTGCAGTTGACGGACTTTGAGGGAGGGCGTATAGTGGGCATGCGGGAGGCCGGGTGGACGTACCGCCGAATTGCTCAACACGTGGGGTGTGAGGTCTCCACAGTACATCGATGTTGTCGCCAGTGGTCGGCGGAAGGTGCACGTGCCCGTCGACCTGGGACCGGACCGCAGCGACGCACGGATGCACGCCAAGACCGTAGGATCCTACGCAGTGCCGTAGGGGACCGCACCGCCACTTCCCAGCAAATTAGGGACACTGTTGCTCCTGGGGTATCGGCGAGGACCATTCGCAACCGTCTCCATGAAGCTGGGCTACGGTCCCGCACACCGTTAGGCCGTCTTCCGCTCACGCCCCAAGATCGTGCAGCCCGCCTCCAGTGGTGTCGCGACAGGCGTGAATGGAGGAACGAATGGAGACGTGTCGTCTTCAGCGATGAGAGTCGCATCTGCCTTGGTGCCAATGATGGTCGTATGCGTGTTTGGCGCCGTGCAGGTGAGCGCCACAATCAGGACTGCATACGACCGAGGCACACAGGGCCAACACCCGGCATCATGGTGTGGGGAGCGATCTCCTACACTGGCCGTACACCACTGGTGATCGTCGAGGGGACACTGAATAGTGCACGGTACATCCAAACCGTCATCGAACCCATCGTTCTACCATTCCTAGACCGGCAAGGGAACTTGCTGTTCCAACAGGACAATGCACGTCCGTATGAATCCCATGCCACCCAACGTGCTCTAGAAGGTGTAAGTCAACTACCCTGGCCAGCAAGATCTCCGGATCTGTCCCCCATTGAGCATGTTTGGGACGGGATGAAGCGTCGTCTCACGCGGTCTGCACGTCCAGCACGAACGCTGGTCCAACTGAGGCGCCAGGTGGAAATGGCATGGCAAGCCGTTCCACAGGACTACATCCAGCATCTCTACGATCGTCTCCATGGGAGAATAGCAGCCTGCATTGCTGCGAAAGGTGGATATACACTGTACTAGTGCCGACATTGTGCATGCTCTGTTGCCTGTGTCTATGTGCCTGTGGTTCTGTCAGTGTGATCATGTGATGTATCTGACCCCAGGAATGTGTCAATAAAGTTTCCCCTTCCTGGGACAATGAATTCACGGTGTTCTTATTTCAATTTCCAGGAGTGTATTCACATTCATATTCCCTCCCACGTGAATCGTCTCAGAATCGCCTTCGGTAATCACACACACTTGTCTCGCAGATTCTTTTTCCCATTAAGTGGGCCTTGGTACGGTGAGCATTATCGATCTCACAGCACTAGACTCCCATAAAGCAACTAATTACCCCAGCCAGACTCACCACGCGTCGGTATGCGTACACGTGCGTTCGCAAGATGTCACTAACAAAGAAAAAAACCGAAAAAAATAATAATCAGTTCATAGGAATGAATATTTCGCACCAATTCTTAATGGATATCACGCTGCTGAACTTATTACCGAGTTATCTACACTATTTCGAGGTTCCCGAAACTTTAAATGCAGATTAGCGTCTTATTAGAAACGCAGAGCGGAAAGATACCCTAATAGATATATGACATACTGAGGAACAGTATCCTTGAACGTGACTGAGAATGGCCGGCCGCGGTGGTCTAGCGGTTCTAGGCGCGCAGTCCGGAACCGCGCGACTGCTACGGTCGCAGGTTCGAATCCTGCCTCGGGCATGGATGTGTGTGATGTCCTTAGGTTAGTTAGGTTTAAGTAGTTCTA
The DNA here is from genome assembly GCF_021461385.2 of Schistocerca piceifrons. Lineage (NCBI taxonomy): Eukaryota > Metazoa > Arthropoda > Insecta > Orthoptera > Acrididae > Schistocerca > Schistocerca piceifrons. Next base: position 325,503,264 of record NC_060140.1, read on the forward strand.
AGTTCTCGGGGACTGATGACTACAGTAGTTAAGTCCCATAGTGCCCAGAGCCATTTGAACCATTTGACTGAGAATGCTATCGTTTTGAGAAGAAGATAGGGGCAATTGGTGAATTAAGATATAAATTCCAACGATCTTCGTCTTCCTCAAAGAGGCACAGTGACGACGCCGTTACGGCTTTATCACATTAGGACATGTTGTAGAACAGATCTGAAGATGGTCATTACTGACTGAAACCGGTATTTGTCCAAGGACTTACTATTGTGATTAAAGACTGGAATAAAAAAACATTTGACAACCGTGCTCCGAATGTTGGAGTGAATACAAGATGTGCAACCTCCGTCGACAGAAGACGTTGTCAGTTCTCTGTGTCCCAGCGGCTGGTCCTTGCTCACTGCCTCTTTCAGCAGTTGGTACTAGCTCTATTTTTTGAGGTCAATAGCTCACTAGAGGGCAGTCGCTCCGAGATCATGAAAACTAAGAGTACACCCGCCCCAGAAGCAAATTGTCGGCTTCTCTTCAGACGCGCTGGACAATTAGCCAGCAGTCGCTTTTTAGAGCCTTCTGAAGCTTTCATGAACGTGGCTGCCTACATAACAGCCTCCACACGTCGCACATCAATATTGGATACAAATAACTGTGTAATATGTCGGTCTCTGTATATGTTACTGCCAAGAGTGTCAAAATTTGTTTTCGATGGAGAACTTGCACATAAGGATGAGAGTGTTCTGCTGAAACGTGTCGTACCAAACTACTCTTCCTAAAAAGTAATTGAAAGAAAAACAAAGTCTTGTATGACTCGGTTGGCTGGGAGACCCAAAGGATTGTTCAGTTGCCCACAATAGCCCCTTTAGTAGCGGTGTATGAGAGTTGCCCCTTATGTGTTTCTGTTGAGTGTAGGTAAAAGTAGTGTGTGTGTGTATAGAGCGATAAGACATTTGTATTGTATGATGGTGATAGAAACCCATTGCCGACATATAGCCTACTCTCCTGGAGTAGCACCAGAGAGGGCACGGAGCTTAACGTCCCCATACTGTGCATGGATGATCATCATCCGTGGCACATCTCCTCACTTCGTGAAAAACAGTGCAAAAAATTTGGAAATTAAGCAGGGCACTGGCGCAAAGTTCGGTGACCAGGGACTTTATGCCACCATCTGCCCTCCCCAAACCGGCGAAATACTTCTTCTTCTTGAGTCTAACTCATTCCACTCTTGGATATAGGCCGTATGTTTCTACTGTCATTGATTTTGAGCCACCTGATCCCACCGTGTTCCAGCCAGCAGCTTCGCGTCATCAAGCCATGTCTTTTGTGGTGTTCCAGTGGCCTCTTTGTGGTCCAATCATATCCACTGAACAATTCCAGCGGTCCATCTGCTGCAATCCTTTAGAGCTAAGGGTCCGACCCATTGCCATTTCATTCTTGCAATTCTCTCTAGGGCGTCTGTTACTATTGTTCTCCTCCTATTGTCCTCTGATCGAACCACATCCCTGAGACTAACTCCACCGCTCCATGGCTCGTTGTGCGTTCTGTATTTTGCGAGAACTTGCCTTAAACAAAGACACAGTTCCCAGGCCGCAGGTTGTGCAAACTTTAGCCATCACGCTATTTGGGACATCCTTGTTTGGCAGAATGAAACTTCGTTTCTAGAACGCAGCATAGAGCATAGCTCAGTCCTATTCAGCGAGAAACTGGTGACTTTTAGTTGTTTTTCCATAGTTTGATGTTGTGGGCAACGTAATTTACTTTCAAAAGCTTCTATGAGTTAGTTTCCAACTATAGGGTGTTGGTTGTCTGGGCTTGGTGCTTTTGCTTTTCCGATGTTTCAGTTCTTTTTTCAGTTCTTCCAGATCTTCACTCGTGAGCACAGTATAATTGGCAAAGCGCAGATGGTTCTCACAATAGCCATTTATTTTTGCTCCTCTGCTGCTTCAGTTTAGTGATAAGAATGAGTCATTGAATTCTAGGCTGAGTAGATTCGGAGAGACAGTGTTACCTTTGATAATTCCTTTGTTGATTCGGATCTTATTGGTGGTGAGAATTTCAGAATCGCTACCTAAGGGTCGAGCGCCACCAAAAGCTGTCCCTTTTTCAGCCCGGTTGTGAAGATAGAGAAGAATGCCTGAAACATAAAACAGGTCTACAAGAAATCTCTAAATTTATGCTACTTCCAAATTCGTCATTATTATAGAGAGAAAGCACTCCGTCTTCAGGCCACAAGTGGCCCATCGGGACCATCCGACCGCCGTGTCATCCTCAGGTGAGGATGCCGGTAGGAGGGGCATGTGGTCAGCACACCGCTCTCCCAGTTGTTATAATGGTTTTCTGTGACCGGAGCCGCTACTATTCTGTGAATAGCTCCTCAATTAGTATCCAAAGGCTGAGTGCACCTCGAAAAATGGCAACAGCGCATGGCAGCCCAAATGGTCATCCACCCAAGTGCCAGCCACGCCCGCCGGTTCCCGGGTTCGATTCCCGGCGGGGTCAGGGATTTTCTCTGCCTCGTGATGGCTGGGCGTTGTGTGCTGTCTTTAGGTTGGTTAGGTTTAAGTAGTTCTAAGTTCTAGGGGACTGATGACGATAGATGTTAAGTCCCATAGTGCTCAGAGCCATTTGAACCAGCCACGCCCGACAGCGCTTAACTTCGGTGATCTGACGGGAACCGGTGTATCCACTGCGGCAAGGCCATTGCCTATTATAGAGAGAGATAAATCAGAAATTACAAAACTGTGAGAGTTTACATTACTGTATTCAGGGTGATTCAAAAAAACTTTTTCGAATTGACATGGCACATTGGACATACAACAGGGTTCAGTAATCACATAGTAACCTGGGGCTGCACAGGACATACAGGGCTACTAAATAGCGACCGCTACGGTCGCAGGTTCGAATCCTGCCTCGGGCATAGATGTGTGTGACGTCCTTAGATTAGTTAGGTGTAAGTAGTTCTAAGTTCTAGCTGACTGGTGACCTCAGATGTTATGTCCCATAGTGCTCAGAGCCATTTGAACCGTTTGTTATTTAGTCACATCCTACAAATGGACGCCCATTATAGGACATGTTCAAGATTTAGCCGAGATGCGTTCACTCTCCATTTAACGGTGCACCTTCACAAAGATACCTGGTGTATCTCGAAGACATCCTGCTGGCGCAACAATCCTGTCCACTAGGTCCACCGGTGCTGTAACAGGTGTTTCATACATAAGGCCCTTCAGATATCCCTATAGAAAACAATCTATTGGGGCAGATCGTGTGTCGTGATGGCCATGCGACTGGCCCACCGCGAACAATCCAGAGGCCGAGGAAGGTTGCCCGCAGATGCGCCGCTACTTGTTTGCTGAAATGCGAGTGAGCTCCATCGTCCTGAAATCGAAAGTGGCTGCGAATGGGCATGAGAACATCGTCCAGCATGTCCAGCAAAACCTGCAGGACCCCTCACAGGGCTATGAGATACGTGCGACCATCGAGTCGGTCCGGAAGAATGTACGGCTCAATTAAACAGTCTCCGATAATGCCAGCCGCCACATGACCTTAGTACCTTCTCGTGGCGTTTGCGACCCCCGTTTCCAATGTGATAACGGATCCTTGTTGTGTGCCCTATATGCCATGTCAGTTAGTTTTTTTTTTATTATTATTTTGAATCACTCTGTATACATGAGAAGAAAGCAGCAGCTCATACCGCACAAATATGTCATATCAAAAGCTCTCTCTACAAGAAAATCGTGACTGGCAGAAGCAGATACCGTTTTACAGCAAATAACACCACTATGAGATACCGTGTGTACTCTCGTGTCACGTGCCGCATCAAGCCGCAACAGTGGGACGTCGTAGGCGACACATCTCCAAACAGGAAATACACTACTGGCCATTAAAATTGCTACACCACGAAGATGACGTGCTACAGACGCGAAATTTAACCGACAGGAAGAAGGTACAGTGATATGCAAATGATTAGCTTTTCAGAGCATTCACACAACGTTGGCGCCGGTGGCGACACTTACAACGTGCTGACATGAGGAACGTTTCCAACCGATTTCTCATACACAAACAGCAGTTGACCGGCGTTGCCTGGTGAAACGTTGTTCTGATGCCTCGTGTAAGGAGCAGAAATGCGTACCATACCGTTTCCGACTTTGATAAAAGTCGGATTGTAGCCTATCGCGATTGCGGTTTATCGTATCGCGACATTGCTGCTCGAGTTGGTCGAGATCCAATGACTGTTAGCAGAATATGGAATCGGTGGGTTCAGGAGGGTAATACGGAACGCCGTGCTGGATCCCAATGGCTTCGTATCACTAGCAGTCGAGATGGCAGTCATCTTATCCGCATGGCTGTAACGGATCGTGCAGCCGCGTCTCGATCCCTGAGTCAATAGATGGGGACGTTTGCAAGACAAGAACCACCTGCACGAACAGTTCCACGACGTTTGCAGTAGCATGGACTATCAGGTCGGAGACCATGTCTGCAGTTACCCTTGACGCTGCATCACAGACAGGAGCGCCTGCGATGGTGTACTCAACGACGAACCTGGGTGCACGAATGGCAAAACGTCATTTTTACGGTTGAATCGAGGATCTGTTTGCATCATCATGATGGTCGCATCCGTGTTGGCGACATCGCGGTGAACGCACATTGGAAGCGTGTATTCGTCATCCCATACTGGCGTATCACCTGGCGTGATGGTATGGGGTGCCATTAGTTACACGTCTTGCTCACCTCTTGTTCGCATTGACGGCACTTTGAACAGTGGACGTTACATTTCAGATGTGTTACGACCCGTGGCTCTACCCTTCATTCGATCTCTGCGAAACCCTACATTTCAGCAGGATAATGCACGACCGCATGTTGCAGGTCCTGTGCGTTCCTTTCTGGATACAGAAAATGTTCGACTGCTGCCCTGTCCAGCACATTAACCAGATCTCTCACCAATTGGGAATGTCTGCTCACTGGTGGCCGAGCAACTGGCTCGTCAGAATACGCCAGTCGCTACTGTTGATGAACTGTGGTATCGTGTTGATGCTGCATGGGCAGCTGTACCTGTACACGCCATCCAATCTCTGTTTGACTCAATGCCCAGGCGTATCAAGGCCATTATTACGGCTAGAGGTGGGTGTTTTGGGTACTGATTTCTCAGGCTCTATGCACCCAAATTGCGTGAAAATGTAATCCCATGTCAGTTCTAGTATAATATATTTGTCCAATGAATACCCGTTTATCATCTGCATTTCTTGTTGGTGTGGCAAATTTTAATGGCCAGTAGTGTATCATCCTGTGACTTTTGGAGACATTGTTTAAATAAGTAGACGCGGAGAATGAAAATAAACGAGGAAAAGTGTGGTATGCTGACGTCTGGACAAAGTGGCGACCTGCTCCGCGTGTTGGCGACCGCTTGCACGGATGCCGCACTGTGAACCGAGCGGAGCAAACAGGTGCGGGCGGCAGGGCGGCGCCGGAAAGTCGCGCGTGCGCCCGTCGTCACCCGGGCCGCGCGCTTCCGTTTCCGGCTTTCCTCCGGTCGGCGTCTTGTGAGGCGCCTGTCGTGAGTGACGTCACGTCCGGTGCGGCTCGGTGCAGCAGCGGCGCGCGCTTCCGGTCGCGGCGCGTGCGCAGCCTCGGTGAAGGACGCGGCTCTGAGTGCGAGCGTGTGTGTGTGTGTGTGTGTGTGTGTGTGTGTGTGTTTACGGCGGTCGGGCCGGGGCTTAAAACAGCTCCAAGGACGGCTGCGAGCTGGGCGCCGCGCAGGGTTCAAAGTCTCGTTGGCCTCGGCCGGCGGCGCAATCTGCAAGGCGCCCCTGCTGATGAGTGCCGGGCCTTTTTGCGCCTCCATTTCTCTCCTCCTCCAATGTATCAGCTCAGCACAGGGCGCAGAGATCGCTTCATAAAGTGCTCTTTTGTTTCGGGGGTCAACACGCACTTGCAGAAAAAGTTGTATGTCTGCACTCTTCGTTAGCGATGGCGCGTAGCTTCAATTGGCGCCCTGCTAAGTTTAGATTATCTACAAAGCGGGGAAATTACGGTCCTCATATAATTGTTCAAAACGAACTTCTGAAATACTCCGTTGCCCAGGATGGAGTTTGTTCAAACGAATATCCAAAGAAAAAATAAAGTAAAATAAATAAAATAGTGTCTTTGTCGTTGTTTTTACCTCGTCACGGTTGTGAGCATGTGAAAGAGATCTCTCCAGTGTGGAATTATCACTCCCCGTCTGCAGTAGTTGCGTGGTGGGTGCTGCAACCTTGTCTTTTATAACGTGAGCCGGAGAGTAATATCTTTTCTGCGCTTGGTTTCTCATATTCGTTTGTCATTTATCTGCTCATTACGTACTTCAGAGTAGTAGGCCGCGCGGAGTGGCCAAGCGGTTAGAGGTACCATGTCACTGACTGCGCAGCTCCTCTCGCCGGAGGTTCGAGTCCTCCCTCGGGCGTGGGTGTGTGTGTTGTTCTTTGCATAGCTTAGTTTAAGTTAGTTTAAGTAATGTGCAAGTCTAGGGAGCGATGACCTCTGCGCTTTGGTCCCTTAAGAACTCATACACATTTGAACATTTTTCAGTGTCGTACCAATGACATTTTAAGGTTGGAGTGACTTGTTTACTCGTCAATTTATGGTGCAATGGCCACCCAAATACTAGAACAGGTACATGTGCAAGTCTAGGGAGCGATGACCTCTGCGCTTTCGTCCCTTAAGAACTCACACACATTTGAACATTTTTCAGTGTCGTACCAATGACATTTTAAGGTTGGAGTGACTTGTTTACTCGTCAATTTATGGTGCAATGGCCACCCAAATACTAGAACAGGTACATGTTCGGCATCGTATCCTTTTTGAGTTTCGAAAGGATAGCAATGCATCAGTTCCTAACAAAAGCATTTGTGATATTTATCTATGGGCATTGGACGTTCGTAAATGCCAAAGGTATTTTTCTAAGTTCAGATTTTGTAATTTTGATCTTTCCGACTAATATCGACCGGGAAGAGCAACTTTAGGCAATTACATGTTAGGGGCGGCAATGGGAGCATATCCATGTCATATAACTTGTTTGGCCATCCAAGAGCCGGCCGGAGTAGCCGAGCGGTTTTAGGCGCTACAGTCTGGAACCGCGTAACCGCTACGATCGCAGGTTCGAATCCTGCCTCGGGCATGGATGTATGTGATGTCCTTAGGTTAGTTAGGTTTTTCTAAGTTCTAGGGGACTGATGACCTCAGAAGTTAAATCCCATAATGCTCAGAGCCTTTTGAACCATTTTGAACCATCCAAGAACATTTTCAGTAGATCGAGGAAGACAAACAAAGCTACCCGATCCACCTGTTGCTTCAGCAGCACAACACAGAAGCGTTTTTTGATCGCCTAATCGCTGGAAATGAAAAATGGTTTCTTTAAAACAATCCAAAACGTAAAAGACAGTGGCTGTCTCCGAATGAATCGCCACGAAATACAACTAAGCCACGCTTACACCCCAAATGCACTTTTGCGTTCATGGAGGGATATCTGCGAGGTCGTTCGTTTTGAAGTGCTGGAACCTAGAAAGACATGCAATGCAGATCTTTAGAGTGAACAGCTCGATCGAGTAAATCAATCCTTAATTAAACAGTGCCCAGCGATTGTCAATAGAAATTCCGTTATTCTGCTACACGATAATGCGAGATCGCAGTGTGCAAGATGAACCCTGGAAAAAATTAGTGAGTTGAGGTGAGAGGTATTGCCCTTATGCGCCGTCGAATTTTCATTTGTTCAGATCCCTACAACATTTTCTAAGTGGCTGAAAAATTGTGCTTGTAGATGAGGCCCAAAATGGCGTCAACTAATATTCTGTTCAAAAACCAGTTTTTACCGATGTGGTACTGAAAATTTGCATACTAGCTGACAAAAGGTTGTTGATAACGAGATTTTTAACAATTTGTCTGTTTAAATGTAATGCGAAAGAAACGACATTGCTTTCCGTGGTCCTGCCTGTAATTTTAGTCAGGATTGTTAGTCAACATAATTGTTCGGTTTTTATTGAGATTTATCCTCTCCACAAGCTTTTTCAAAGGGATCATCCCTGTATTTGGCTTAACCAGACCAGGGAAGAACGTCAATCTTGATGGCGGACGCAGATCTGAATCCCCGTCTTCCGGAGTTCGAGTCCACTGTCATATCCATCGCTCCACTTCACACGGTAAGAGAAACAGATTACAAGTGAATGTGTGTGATACCCTACACTTAGACGTCATAATTCTTTTATTAAGACTTAAATAAAAGAATTGTTCACCAGTGGAATTAAAATTCAAGGTGACATTCTCAGTGAAAGTGAAGAAAGATTACATGATTCCCTGAATGGAATGAACACTCTAATGAGTACAGAATATGGATTGAGACTATGTCGACGTAAGACGAAAGTAATGAGATGTAGCAGAAATGAGAACAGCGAGAAGCTTAACATAAGGGTTGATCGTTACGAAATAGATGAAGTTAAGGAAGGGCAAAAACCGTAGAGGAAGACAAAGATTGGAATACGTGTAGCAAATACTTGAGGATGTAAGTTGTAAGTGCTGTTCTGATGTGAAGAAGTTGGCACAGGAGAGGAATTCGTGGCGGGCTGCATCAAACCAGTCAGAAGACTGATGACTATAAAAAAAAAAAAAAAAAAAAGAAGAAGAAGAAGCCGTCTCAAATGTCGTCTGTATGTTGGCCCTGGAAAAGTGGAAAATCTTGGAGATATCCTGATTTTGTTTGTCGTAGTGTGTATCTTGATTACAGATGGAGATTCGTGGTGCGCAGTGTGTTGTTTAAGTTTTCCTCAACTTAGAGGGTGACAAATGATCCGAGTTCCGTCACGCAGTCACAGCCGCCTGCAGCCCGGCGCTTCAGTGCTGGGAAAGTCTACCTAGTCTACAGACAAGGCGGAAGTCAGAGGATGTGAAAATTCCCAAACAAGTAGGAAATATGCGGTGAATTAGCGAACGCATACGCCGAATTTACAGAGAGAAGAGTAGAAGCGTGATTCTAAAGGTAAGTAGGAATTGCCAGTACTGAGGGACTTAAACTTGAGAATGAGGATTGCGAAAGGCGGGGGAGCGGATGTAGCATCCAAAAAAATAAAATATAAGTAAGGGCAGAATAATTAAAATAAAGTTATTTCAACAATAGGCGCAGCTGGCGATGGTATGGTAATAAATGCTCCATTAAGCTGACATGATTGGAGCTAGTGAGTCATACGTTTGAAATTGGTGTATTGATATTTTACATAAATTTCACGGAAAACTGCTATCAATTCCGTCTGTAAAATAATAATAACAAGTGATTTCATGGACATATGTTTTGTGAGACTGCTATGTTTCTCCATCTCTATCTTCCACAGCAGAATCATAATCGGAGTACCACATAACTATAAATACGTAGCGACAACTGAAAATTTGTGCTAAGACTGGAACCGCGCGGGGTAGCCGGACAGTCAGGGGCGTCTTGTCACGGTTCGCGCCCCTCCCCCCGTCGGAGGTTCGAGTCCTCCCTCTGGCATGGGTGTGTGTGCTGTCCTTAGCGTAAGTCAGTTTAAGTTAGATTACGTAGTGTGTAAGCCTAGGGACCGAACACCTCAGCAGTTTGGACCCATAGGAACGTACCACAAAATTTCCAAAATTTTTGCTCAAGATGGGATTCGAACCTCGATCTGCTGCTCACAAGGCAGATGCGATAACCAATACGCCAGCCTAACACAACGGCTTTTCATAAATACATTCCCTCCCTTCTCAGTTCACATTCGTTTTCAGGTAGGATGCACTGTTTCGTTCGATGCTGAGATGTTACTCCAATATACACTCCTGGAAATGGAAAAAAGAACACATTGACACCGGTGTGTCAGACCCACCATACTTGCTCCGGACACTGCGAGAGGGCTGTACAAGCAATGATCACACGCACGGCACAGCGGACACACCAGGAACCGCGGTGTTGGCCGTCGAATGGCGCTAGCTGCGCAGCATTTGTGCACCGCCGCCGTCAGTGTCAGCCAGTTTGCCGTGGCATACGGAGCTCCATCGCAGTCTTTAACACTGGTAGCATGCCGCGACAGCGTGGACGTGAACCGTATGTGCAGTTGACGGAATTTGAGCGAGGGCGTATAGTGGGCATGCGGGAGGCCGGGTGGACGTACCGCCGAATTGCTCAACACGTGGGGCGTGAGGTCTCCACAGTACATCGATGTTGTCGCCAGTGGTCGGCGGAAGGTGCACGTGCCCGTCGACCTGGGACCGGACCGCAGCGACGCACGGATGCACGCCAAGACCGTAGGATCCTACGCAGTGCCGTAGGGGACCGCACCGCCACTTCCCAGCAAACGAGGGACACTGTTGCTCCTGGGGTATCGGCGAGGACCATTCGCAACCGTCTCCATGAAGCTGGGCTACGGTCCCGCACACCGTTAGGCCGTCTTCCGCTCACGCCCCAACATCGTGCAGCCCGCCTCCAGTGGTGTCGCGACAGGCGTGAATGGAGGGACGAATGGAGACGTGTCGTCTTCAGCGATGAGAGTCGCTTCTGCCTTGGTGCCAATGATGGTCGTATGCGTGTTTGGCGCCGTGCAGGTGAGCGCCACAATCAGGACTGCATACGACCGAGGCACACAGGGCCAACACCCGGCATCATGGTGTGGGGAGCGATCTCCTACACTGGCCGCACACCACTGGTGATCGTCGAGGGGACACTGAATAGTGCACGGTACATCCAAACCGTCATCGGACCCATCGTTCTACCATTCCTAGACCGGCAAGGGAACTTGCTGTTCCAACAGGACAATGCACGTCCACATGTATCCCGTACCACCCAACGTGCTCTAGAAAGTGTAAGTGAACTACCCTGGCCAGCAAGATCTCCGGATCTGTCCCCCATTGAGCATGTTTGGGACTGGATGAAGCGTCGTCTCACGCGGTCTGCACGTCCAGCACGAACGCTGGTCCAACTGAGGCGCCAGGTGGAAATGGCATGGCAAGCCGTTCCACAGGACTACATCCAGCATCTCTACGAACGTCTCCATGGGAGAATAGCAGCCTGCATTGCTGCGAAAGGTGGATATACACTGTACTAGTGCCGACATTGTGCAAGCTCTGTTGCCTGTGTCTATGTGCCTGTGGTTCTGTCAGTGTGATCATGTGATGTATCTGACCCCAGGAATGTGTCAATAAAGTTTCCCCTTCCTGGGACAATGAATTCACGGTGTTCTAATTTCAATTTCCAGGAGTGTAGTTAGAGAGCCTGTGCAATTCCGTTCAAGTTTAGGAAGAAATACCAAGTGAGCTGAAGCATGAAGGGGAATTTGGACTTGTGGAAAACCACTGTACCAGGGTGGCGTAGTGGTTAAGCGCATCAGCCTAGCGAGCAGGAGATCCAGGTTCGAATTCTGGCTTTACACATCTTCCAGTCGTCGTTTCAGTCTGCATATATACATCATACATGTCTGAGAGTTGAAAATATCTCTTGAATCATATCGTATCATTTCATAATTACGTAGCATTTGCATCTTTAACATTTAAATAGACGAGTATGATGAGTGCATTCAGTTATTAAATAGATAGAAATGAATACCGTAAGGAATATAATTCGTCTTATCTATACTTTATTGGATGTGGTACTCCATACATCACGCTTATTTACATCGATGCTTCTGCTCCTGATCCAATTGTGTAGCCTCAGTACAGCAAAATAGTTCAGAGCAGTGGCGGATCTCGTGCATTTCGCTCCTATGCCTATGCCAGCAGATAAATATAAAGAAGAAAACAATCAAAACTGAACATCGAGTAAAATATGAAGAATGCAATTCCAGCAGTGATTACATAAATCTGTCTTTATGCACCCGCCTCTCAAAATTTGTCTCTAGACTTAGAGAAAATTTAGTTAATTTTAGTGTTGGTGCTAAAAGGGGTAGAAGGAGGGGAGTTGAATCCTTTAAGTTACGAGATAGTAGCCGATGATGGGAGGTCTCGGTCGAGCTGCCAGCTGCCAGCTACCAACCACCCCGAAGACTGCTCTTTCTACTCCGCCTGGCGAAGTGCCGCAGTTTGTATCAGCCATGAAATCCACCAAGCGACTTGGGTCAGAACCACTTTATTACAAATTATAAAATGTGGGAATATAGCAGTAAGTCTTCTTACATCGCTTATAATTCTTGTAGCAAACAACAGAGAAACGGACTAGTAAATATGTGCAAAACAGATCAGATTAATTACGTAAATTTAGCACAGAAGCGGACAACGTTAGTTCTGCAAGAATCTGCTGGTTCTTGAAGCTGCACAGGGTGTACTGGATTGTCTGTAGCTCACTGTGAATGCAGAGGTCAAACGTCAATGGGAATCGCTATTTTATGAGATTTGCTTCGGGTCTTGTTGTTTCTGACCGTAGTCTCTTAAAGGTTTTCCAGACTTCTTAGTTTTCGAGATGGCCAATGACTAGTTGTACTGGTGGTTCTATTCGGCGACAGTCTACTGAAATTCACCGTTTCTTTATTTTAGGCTGGGTTTGGTATTCGTAGATCTCGCATGTTGTGAAGAAGTTGCTCCCTGATTTTAGTCTTTAGGTAATCAGTCGAATGCAGTGTAGTGGGTGTTCGAACGTAGAGGACTTGACTCTCTCTTTATGGGAAGTTGCCTCCCGCTGAGCTATCCGTGGAGTGTTTCCAGCCAGGTGGTATATTACTGGATACTGTGGCATCACAGATCAATACCACTCCCACCCGCTTTCAGGAGTTCCGACAACGTGCGCCCTCTGCCACCTCGATATAGGATGGCCGGCGGCACAGTCTCAGTCGCCGTGCTCGACAGTCTTTTGTCTTTGTCACCTCCGACAGTTCACTCATGCATAAGTAGTGGCATCCTCCCACTGCAGAACGCTCTTTAGTTTGCTTCTTGCAGTAGCTGGACTTTACTGCAGTTGGTCTTTTGTGAAGTTTCTTCCCAATGCTTGGAGAAAGCTGTAAGCTAAGTAATCATTTCTGCTCCTGTCCAGCTTGCCTATGACGACACTTGCTGCACCACTCTGTAGCACACCTCTCCTTACTGTTGCGTATGAAGTAGTACACAACAGCTATAATAGGTACACCTGTCATGCAAACAATTACATATACAGGGTGTTACAAAAAGGTACGGCCAAACTTTCAGGAAACATTCCTCACATACAAATAAAGAAAAGATGTTATGAGGACATGTGTCCGGAAACGCTTAATTTCCATGTTAGGCTCATTTTAGTTTCGTCAGTATGTACTGTACTTCCTCGTTTCACCGCCAGTTGACCCAATTCAAGGAAGGTAATGTTGACTTCGGTGCTTGTGTTGACATGCGACTCATTGCTCTACAGTACTAGCATCAAGCATCAACAGGTTAGTGTTCATCACGAACGTGGTTTTGCAGTCAGTGCAATGTTTACAAATGCGGAGTTGGCAGATGCCCATTTCATGTATGGATTAGCAAGGGGCAATAGCCGTGGCGCGGTACGTTTGTATCGAGACAGATTTCCAGAACGAAGGTGTCCCGACAGGGACACGTTCGAAGCACTTGATCGGCGACTTATGGATCACGGAACATTCCAACCTATGACTCGCCACTGGGGAAGACCTAGAACGACGAGGACACCTGCAATGGACGAGGCAATTCTTCGTGCAGTTGACGATAACCCTAATGTCAGCGTCAGAGAAGTTGCTGCTGTACAAGGTAACGTTGACCACGTCACTGTATGGAGAGTTCTACGGAAGTCCCAGTTGTTTCCGTACCATCCACAGCGTATGCAGGCACTATCAGCAGCTGATTGGCCTCCACGGGTACACTTCTGCGAATGGTTCATCCAACAAAGTGTCAATCCTCATTTCAGTGCAAATGTTCTCTTTACGGATGAGGCCTCATTCCAACGTGATCAAATTGTAAATTTCCACAATCAACATGTGTGGGCTGACGAGAATCCGCACGCAGTTGTGCAATCACGTCATGAACACAGATTTTCTGTGAACGTTAGGGCAGGCATTGTTGGTGATGTCTTGATCGGGCCCCATGTTCCTTCCACCTACTCTCAATGGAGCACGTTATCATGATTTCATAAGGGATACGCTACCTGTGCTGCTAGAACATGTGCCTTTACAAGTACGACACAACATGTGGTTCGTGCACGATGGAGCTCCTGCACATTTCAGTCGAAGAGTTCGTACGCTTCTCAACAACAGATTCGGTGACCGATGGATTGGTAGAGGCGGACCAATTCCATGGCCTCCACGCTCTCCTGACCTCAACCCTCTTGACTTTCATTTATGAGGGCATTTGGAAGCTCTTGTCTACGCAACCCAGGTACCAAATGTAGAGAATCTTCGTGCTCGTATTGTGGACAGCTGTGATACGATACGCCATTCTCCAGGGCTGCATAAGCGCATAAGGGATTCCATGCGACGGAGGGTGGATGCATGTATCCTCGCTAACGGAGGTCATTTTGAACATTTCCTGTAACAAAGTCACGCTGGTACGTTCTGTTGCTGTGTGTTTCCATTCCATGATTAATGTGATTTGAAGGGAAGTAATAAAATGAGCTCTAACATTGTAAGTAAGCGCTTCCGGACACATGTCCACAAAACATATTTTCTTTCTTTGTGTGTGAGGAATGTTTCCTCAAAGTTTGGCCGTACCTTTTTCTAACACCCTGTATATCATAAAACATTTTGCATCACCTTGGTTCCTAGAGTTCCGAACATGCACAGAAAATTGGAATAGAGATCAACATAAACATCATTTCCGCCCTTTTTATTGCTCATGGAAACCAAACATTACATGTTGTACCACCATGCAGCAAGACCCTCAGATGTCGTGGTCCAGACTGCTGTACACACCGGTACCTCTAATACCCAGTAGCACGTCCTCTTGCATTGATGCATGCCTGTATTTGTCGTGGCATACTATCCACAAGTTCATCAAGGCACTGTTGGTCCAGACTGTCTCACACCTTAACGGCGATTCGGCGTATATCCCTCAGAATGGTTGGTGGATCACGTAGTCCATAAACAGCCCTTTTCAATCTATCTCAGGCATGTTCTATAGGGTTCATGTCTGGAGAACATGCTGGTTACTCTATTCGTCATTCTGAAGGAAGTCATTCACAAGATGTGCACGATGGGGGCACGAATTGTCCATGAAGACGAATGCCTCGCCAGTATGCTGCCGGGATGGTTGCACTATAGGTCAAGGATGGCATTCACGTGTCGTACAGCCGTTACGGCGCCTTAAAAAATTGTTCAAATGGCTCTGAGCACTATGGGACTCAACTTCTGGTGTCATTAGTCCCCTAAATTTAGAACTGCTTAAACCTAACTAACCTAAGGACATCACACACATCCATGCCCGAGGCAGGATTCGAACCTGCGACCGTAGCGGTCTTGCGGTTCCAGACTGCAGCGCCTAGAACCGACGGCGCCTTCCATGACCACCAGCGGTGTACGGTGGTCCCACATTATTCCACCCTAGGGCACAGCAGGGAACCTCCAACTTGCTGCACTAGCTGGACAGTGTGTCTAAATCGTTCTGCCTGATCAGGTTGCCACCAAACACGTCTCCAACGATTGTCTGGCTAAAGGCATATGCGGTGAAGAGAACGTGCTGCCAGTCCTGAGTGGTCCATTCGGCAAGTTGTTGGGCCCATCCGTACGGCGCTGCATGGTGTCGTGGTTGCAAAGACGGACCTCGCCATGGACATCGGGAGTGAAGTTGCGCATCATGCAGCCTATTGCGCACAGTTTGAGTGCATGAAGTCCTGTGGCTGCACGAAAAGACTTGTTCAAAATGGTGGCGTTACTGTCAGGATTCAAAAAATGGTGCAAATGGCTCTGAGCACTATGGAACTTCTGAGGTCATCAGTCCCCTAGAACTTAGAACTGCTTAAACTTAACTAGCCTAAGGACATCACACACATCCATGCCCGAGGCAGGATTCGAACCTATTACCGTAGCAGTCACGTGAGTTCGAGACTGTAGCGCCTAGAACCGCTCGGCCACCCCGGCCGGCTGTCAGGATTCCTCCGAGCTGTAATCCGTAGGTAGCGGTCATCCACTGCAGTAGTAGACCTAGCGCGGCCTGAGAGACGCATGTCATCGACAGTTCTTGTCTATCTGCATCTCGTCCGTGACCGAACAACATCGCTTTGGTTCACTTCGAGACACCTGGACACTTCCCTTGTTGAGAGACCTTCCTGGCACAAAGTAACAATGCGGACGCGATCTAATCGCGGTATTGACTGTCGAGGCATGGTTGAACTATAGACAACATGAGTCGTATATCTCCTTCCTGATGGAATGACTGGAACTGATCGGCTGTCGGTCCCCCTCCGTCTAATAGGTGCTGCCCATGCATGGTTGTTTACATCTTTGGGGCGGTTTAGTGACATCTCTGAACAGTCAAAGGGACTGGGTCTGTGATACAATAATTTCAGTCAACGTATGTCTTCAGGAGTTCTGGGATTGTCTTGCTGAAAAGAGGCGTCTAATGAGTTGTGCAGACAGCATGTGACTACGGGTCGCAGAATGTCATTCACGTAAGTCACATTGCTCACAGTGCCCTGGATACGCACCAACTATGATTTGTGGTTGTACCCAGTACCACCCCACACCATAAGACTTTGAGCTGGCCCTACATGTCCTGTGCGAATGCAGTCACTGTTATGCCGCTTCCCCTGTCTGCGGCGAACCAAAATGCGGCAATCATATTCAAACAAACAGGACCTGGATTCGTCGGAAAACTTTATGTGATATCATTCCTGCCCGAGTGATGTCGTTTCATATATCATTGCCGTCAAGCATGTTTCGGCATATTCGTCATGGGTAGGTGGAGAAGTGGACCATGTGCATATAATAAACAGCGTTGGATTGTCGCCCCTAATAGTGTACGATGTGTTACACTGTTCCACTTCTGCACCAGAGCCGAAGAGTTCGCAGATCTGTCCTGCAATTCCATTTGGACGATGTCGCTCGGGGAGGGGGGGGGGGGGGGGGTGGGAGGGGGAAGAGGGTATGGGTGGTGCGACCCGACCCATCTCTTCGTGTTCTACGGCCTTCCGTGAACCATTGTGCACACACCCTTTGCACTCCCGAAACACTTCGTCCCACACGAGTAGCCATTTCCCGGATAGATGCATCACATTCTCCCACGCCAATAATGCACTCTGTTTCAGACTCACTAATCTGACGGCACGGTTCGGGCATACGTCTGCGAGGCTTCCTGGACGTCTGCTCAAGTCACACTGATCCATTGCCTTCGGTTTATAGTGACTACCAGAGCCGCAGACACATTTTGCCGGCAGGTAGTGTAGCACCGCGATATCGATGTTGAGCTTGAACATGCGTCCCGACATAGTTCAATTACTAACATCTCTGCAGAGCATACTAATGTACCTGTCCTGTGAATGTGAACGTCTTGTCTCTAGTCGTTCGAGGTGTTCTGCTTTTTTTTTTTTTTTTTTTTTTTTTGAATAATGTGTTCTCTTGACTGCAGCTCTTAAAATGTGTTTACTGACTGCAATAGCTCCTGGCTTCCACCAGTGGTCTTGCTGAAGACATGGAAGGTGTAATACTTCATGCTGCTGTTACATGCAGAAAGAAAGTAATCGAATCCTTGAATATGAATTTATCAGGGGCACGTGAATATGAATAAATGTCAAAAGCGGCAAAGCAATTGGCAATCATTCTATTGAACATAATCATTCATGCAAGTCTGCACACAACGGCGTGAAAGAAGTGGCATACTACACCGACGCAAAAGAAAGAATTGAGCGGCTATGAAATATATATGCATTAGATAATGTTGGAAACATTTAACTAAAAGGAAGTATGATGAATTCAACAAACCTGTTATTTGAATGTATCTCAAAACTATGGACCTCACTGAACAACGAACATTACATCTGAACATAACTAAATGCACATGAAAGATCTGAAAATGCTGAAAACAATAAATACGCCAACCAGTGCGTTGCTAGCGGGAATCACACCTTACATTTGCAACTCGTGTTGTGAGAACGAAAAACAGAAAGCAAACTCATAGCTATTTAGCACGGTAATCGTCTATAGCAGGGTGGCAGCACCCAGAAAACCACACAAGACTCGGCTGCTCCGTCTGTTAGAAACAGCCTGGACGCTGAGAAACACATGCCAACGCTCACCTCCTGTTGGTTATCACAACAACTCTCCAAAGTGTCTCACTTCAGATATCCCTCCTCAAATAGTCAAAGTCTGTGATACTTTCAGCAATCGATCACTTGGTACAGAACATTATTGCGCTTGCTTGCGATCTAGAGTAAACGGAAGAAAGAACGGTCCTGAAAAGTGTCATTGTCACAAGCTACTTTCAACACAAACTCAAACAAATCCCACGCCATATTCTACACTGAGCGGCCCATTTTGTGACCAAACTGACTTCTCTGATGATGAGCTTGGCGTGTCACAGGAACGAGGACGCAGCAGCTAGCCCAGGATTCATCATCTGTGTCCAGCAACAACCATAACGTACCCACTATCGACATAGCCTTACATTCATGCACGAACTGTGGCTGTTTGCACCATAAATCCTACAATAAAACTATTTTATTTTTATTTGTATATGTATTCACTCAAACTGATCTGCTTAGCGCCATCAGGTCCTCTCTTACACCGGACCAAGATTTCACACGTACAGAAACTTTTTAACATGTTACCCAAGAAATAATTTTAATATTACAAGTATTAGGTTAGCGCATAAATTCGTAGCGTTTTTGTTTTGTATGTTGATATTCCGCATGCTATGGGTTTACTTATCGGCTGTCAATTTTTATTTCTAGTTCACTGTTGCTATTTGAGTTTGCATACTGCCATTTTGTCATCTGGAGATAGTGAGCGGAGCTGTGATGATGATGATGTTTGGTTTGGGGGACGCTCAACTGGGCGGTCATCAGTGTCCGTAAGAAGTCCCGGGCTTGACGCAGTCCAATCTAGCCACTTTCACCAATGATGATGAAATGATGGGAACAACACAAACACCCAGTCCCCGGACAGAGAAAATCCCCAACCCGATCGGGAATCGAACCCGGGATCCCATGATCCAGAGGATGCTACGGTAGCCACTAGACCACGAGCTGCGGACGAGTGGAGCTGTGGACGCTACAAAATGGAGTCCCAAGTGGTGAGGTCGGAACATTTCCCATATATTATTCGCTTGAGTTCAGTGGAAGGATGACGGCAGTGTAGGTAGTCAGAAACATTTGCACTGTGTACGGGAATAATTCCATTTGACAGAGCGCGGCAAGAAAATGGCTTTCTCGTTTCAAGGGAGATAACTTTGATATTAAAGACTCTCCAAGTTCAGGAAGATCTTTGAGGTTTCATGAAGGTCGTTTAAACGCATTAATCCACAGTGATCCATGTCAGTGAACTCGAGATGTGGTAAATGTGATCAACTGCCATGCCACCATCGTGCGACATTTTCATGCGGTGGTGAAGGTTCAGAAATCGGATGTATGGGTATAGCATGCTCTAAGCCAAAATCACTAAATCCAGCGGGTGGCCATTTGTGCATCTCTACTTTCTCTAAATCAACTGGTTCGTGAACAACACCGACCATTCCTATTCAGTAACGTTATTCCTGACGAGGAATAGTGTCTTCGTGTTAACAAAAGGAAAAGGAAGGAATAGGTGGACCCAAAAAAGCAGCAACTCCCTGTAGAAAGACCCATGCGCACCCACAGAAGATAATGCTATGCGTCTGGTTGAACAGCGACGGTATGGTGAACCGCGAATTGCTTCCCCGAGGTGTAACCATCACTGCTGACGTAATGCAAGAACAACTCCGAGGAAGACAGTGTGAAGCGATGCTACTCCACGACAACGCCCGTCAGATCAGCTACACTGTCAGAAAACGCGATACGGGAGTTGGGTCGGGTAATCATCCGACCCCCACCTAATTCATCCGATCCTGCGCCCTCCGATTTTAACCTTTTCCTCTCTTTCTACATCTACATCTGCATCTACATCCATACATCGCAGCCACTTGACGGTGTGTGGCGGAGGGTTCTCCCTTCTATTCCAGTCCCGTACTGTTCGTGGAAAGAAGGATTATCGGTATGCCTCTGTGTGGGCTCTAATCTCTCTGATTTTATCCTCATGGTCTCTTCGCGAGATATACGTAGCAGGGAGCAATATACTGCTTGACTCTCCGGTGAAGGTATGTTCTCGAAACATCAACAAAGGCCCGTACCGAGCTACTGAGCGTCTCTCCTGCAGAGTCTTCCACTGGAGTTTATGTATCATCTCCGTAACGCTTTCGCGATTACTAAATGATCCTGTAACGAAGCGCACTGCTCTCCGTTCGAACTTCTCTATGTCTTCCATCAACCCTGTCTGGTACGGATCCCACACTGCTGAGCATTATTCAAGCAGTGGGCGAACAAGCGTACTGTAGCCTACTTCCTTTGTTTTCGGATTGCATTTCCTTAGGATTCTTCCAATGAATCTCAGTCTGGCATCTACTTTACCAACGACCAACTTTATATGATCATTCCATTTTAAATCACTCCTAATGCGTACTCCCAGATAATTTATGGAAGTAACTGCTTCCAGTTGCTGACCTGCTATATTGTAGCTAAATTGTAATGGATCTATCTTTCTATGTATTCGCAGCACATTACACTTGTCTACATTGAGATTCAATTGCTATTCCCTGCATCATGCGTCAATTCGCTGCAGATCCTCCTGCATTTCAGTACAATTTTCCAATGTTACAACCTCTCGATATACTACAGCATCATCCGCAAAAAGCCTCCGTGAACTTCCGATGTGTTCCACAAGGTCATTTATGTATATTGTGAATAGCAACGGTCCTACGACACTCCCCTGCGGCACACCTGAAATCACTCTTACTTCGGAAGACTTCTCTCCATTGAGAATGACCTGCTGCGTTCTGTTATCTAGGAACTCTTCAACCCAATCACACAATTGGTCTGATAGTCCATATGCTCTTACTTTGTTCATTAAACGACTGTGGG
Organism: Schistocerca piceifrons; assembly: GCF_021461385.2. Lineage (NCBI taxonomy): Eukaryota > Metazoa > Arthropoda > Insecta > Orthoptera > Acrididae > Schistocerca > Schistocerca piceifrons. Next base: position 325,524,265 of record NC_060140.1, read on the forward strand.
GAACTGTATCGAACGCCTTGTGGATGTCAAGAAACACGGCATCTACCTGTGAACCCGTGTCTATGGCCCTCTGAGTCTCGTGGACGAATAGCGCGAGTTGGGTTTCACACGACCGTCTTTGTCGAAACCCATGCTGATTCCTAGAAAGTAGATTTCTAGTCTCCAGAAGAGTCATTGTACTCGAACATAATACGTGTTCCAAAATTCTACAACTGATCGACGTTAGAGATATAGGTCTATAGTTATGCACATCTGTTCGACGTCCCTTCTTGAAAACGGGGATGACCTGTGCCCTTTTCCAATCCTTTGGAACGCTTAGTGAACAACCTTCGAGAAACTTCCTTTCCGGATGACAATGCGCTCCGCACATTGCTCGACGAGTTCTTCGCCTCAAATCTACGTGATTTCTACAGTTGCGGAATCGAAAAGTTTCCCCAGAGGTGATAGAATGTTATAAATAATGAAGGCTAATATACTTTGTACTATTGATGACTAAAGACTCTGTTATGTTTATAAGTTGTCTTCATTAAAGTTACTGAAAACTCTACGAACGTCCGCAATAACTCGCAACTATTGAAATAATACCAGTATTTCTAGTAAGAATATGGGTAAGTAGTACTGACTATGAAGCAATAAAGTTAATGCTGGCAGTACTTGTACTACTGCTGCTGCTGCCACTAATAGTGGTAACAGTAATAATAATAATAATGTCAATAATATCAATAATGATAGTGGTGGATACGAAAAGAATTGACACCTGTACAAAATAAAAATTTTTCGATTTGGTGAGTTCCGGTGAAAGAAAATTTAAGGATACTGCTGCAGCTAAGAATACCGAGAAATGTGGGAGATCTGGTTGGAAAGAACAATATACACGTATAACGAGTGTGTACAGGTTCAGATGGTTCAAATGGCTCTAAGCACTATGGGACTTAACATCTGAGGGCATCAGTCCCGTAGACTTAGAACTAGTTAAACGTAACTAACCTAAGGACATCACACACATCCATGCCCGAGGCAGGATTTGAACCTGCGACCGTAGCAGCAGTTCGGTTCCGGACTGAAGCGCCTAGAACCGCTCGGCCACAGCAGCCGTCAAGTGTACAGTGACTATGGGAATCATTGTTGGTGCTTTAGTAGATATATCATTAACTGCCTTATGAAGCTGGAGATGTTCTTGATTTCACTAATATACTATTCCAGAGTCGGGCTCCGGTGACTCGACTAGCCATCCACACTGTCGCCGCAGACTTCTATGGACTTCCATGGCCGCACCCTCCCCCCCCCCCCCCCCCCCCCCCCCCCCCCCCCCCGCCCATTTCCGTTATTCTTCCCGGAAATCTTGACCCCCGATACAAAACAAACTTTTTCTGAACGGTAGCAACAGAACTTTTTGTGATCGTCTCTATGCAAATGAGTAGTGTGGAGCTCGAGTTACAGTGACTGAAATAAAAACAGCAACACCAAAATTTAACTCATGTAGAGTAACCAAATTTCAGAAAGACATTTGTGTATGTAATGTATTTAACTGATTAACATTGCAAGATTACAGGTTAATGTAAGGGCGAGATAAGCCATTGCAAATTTGGAATGCTGATACTTTGATAATCGATGTAACCGCCAGAATGTTGAATACAAGCATGCGAACGTGCATTTGTTGTATTGTATAGGTGCCAGATGTTAGTTTGTGGAGTGGAGTTCCATGCTAGTTTCAATTGGTCGGTCAGTACATGGATGAATAATGCTGGTTGTGGATGAAACTGGAGCTGTCGTACGATGATGTCCCATATGTGGTCGGCTGGAGATAGATCTGGTGATCGAACAGCATGTTCAATTACAACAGCGGCATGTGGGTGAGCGTTATACTGTGGGAAAATACTCCTAGGACTGCTTTTCATGAATGGCAGCACAACAGATCGATTCAGAATGTTGAACCAAAAATTTGCGTTCAGGGTGCGTGGGATAACCACTAAAGCGCCCCTGTTGTACTAAATGGCACCCCAGACCATAACTTCAGGCGTAGGTTCAGAGTGTCCAGCACGAAGACGAGTTGGTTGCAGGTCCTCAACTGGCCTCTCCTAACCAACAGATTTGTAACAGTTCGTTGTGTCACTGTGGTGGCAACTGCTGCTCAGATTTCTGCTACAGGTGTAGTACGATGCACCACAGTCGAATACGATGGTCTTCCCTCTCGGTAGTGCCACGTGTCCGTCCGGAGTCCGATCTTCTTGTGGCCGTACATTACCGTGTCCATCGTTGCTAGCAATCATGTACAGCGGCTACATTCCTGCCAAGTGTGTGTGGAGTATCGCAGAAGAAACATCCAGCCTCTCGTACCCTTGTTACTCGACCACGTTCAAACTCACTGAGGCCTTGATAATGCTATTTTTGTCACCTTAAGGGGGGTAGGACGTCAAAACGATCCGACTTGGAGCAGGAGAGGCACCACGGGACATTTTAATTTCCACTGTCTATACTTTTACAAATAAATTCATAAAACTTTAATAGCATGACCAGGAAGGATTCAGGATTCATACTCATAGCAGTGGAAGCTCAAAAACGTAACAAAACACTTTATTTTTACATGTGAAATTTCATAATTTTTTTACTTATTACTGGCTGCATTTGTTGCTATAGGTACACTTTTCTTCCTAAGTAAGAGAGATTCTTCGATGGCTTTTGCACAGCATACAAACCATAGTTACAGGTGTATGAAACTTAGAAGTTATTTAATTTATGAAAAAATGAATGAACTGTTACATTTTAAACTTCATGTTTAGAAAAAATTCAAGTTTTATAGTTAATTATCTCAATTTTTTCCACAGTTTTTTAATAGATTTGGAAAATTCTAGAGTTTCATACACCTGTAACTACTGTTTTTATGCTATGAAAAATTCATCGAAGAATCTCTCTTACTTAGGAAGAAAAGTGTACCTATAGCAACAAATGCAGCCAGTAATCAGTGAAAAAATGATGAAATTTCACATGTAAAAAAAAGGTATTTTGCTACGTTTTTGAAATTCCACTGCGATGAGTGTGAGTCCTCAGTCCTTCCTGGTCATGGTGACAAAGTTTTATGAATTTATTTGTAAAAGTATAGACAGCAGAAATCAAAATGTCCTGTGGTGACTCTCCTGCTCCAAGTCGGCCCGTTTGACGTCCTACCCCCCCCCCCCCCCCCCGCCCCCCTTAAAGAAAATTTTAAGTAAAATCATCACACCACGTCCAAACTCAATGGTCACTAACGCTAACCACGGCTTCAACGTATGTTTAAGGAATGCCTGATCTGCACCCTCACAGTAGCGCTACTAACGCCACTCTTATGCGACTAGGGCAAAATTTGAACAGACGTCGTCCACCAGATGTAGAAACACGCCTACCAGCTTTCGTTTATGTCGTACATCTCTTTCTTGGTGTTGCGATTTCTTTTCCGTCAGCATATTTCGATTTAAAAAAATACAGTCTGCAAACGAGCAGACCAACACCTGCTACTGAAAGATTTGAGTTGAAGCTGTACTATGAACATCATGCGACTCTGCGCACTCGGAACGTAATTCAAGGCCGCGACTCTCTCTTTTCGCCTGTGTATGTGTGTGTGAGGAGGAAGCCGTAATTTAGCTGATGGCAGAGTGAGGTCCGTTGATGACGCGGCTAGTATTTCGGTCGCCTCGCGCCGTAATTAGTGGCCCGCGGAGGCGCAAGCCGCGCCGCGCGGGGAGCCGCGTGCATTCCTCCGGAGAAACGCCGAGGAGGGTGAGCCCCGTTCCAAGCCGCGCACGGAGGCCGTCGGACGCCGGACCCCAGCACTCGCCAGCCAGCACCGTAGTTCGGACTCGTGGTGCACCAACGGACCTGTCCACCTACCTGTAACCTGTGTCAGTCTCAAGAATGAAGCCGGATTTTGCTCCCCACAGTCGCTTAATAAACAAAGTAGGAGCATATGGACTATCAGATCAATTGTGTGACTGGGTTGAAGAGTTCCTAGATAACAGAACGCAGCAGGTCATTCTCAATGGAGAGAAGTCTTCCGAAGTAAGAGTGATTTCAGGTGTGCCGCAGGGGAGTGTCGTAGGACCGTTGCTATTCACAATATCCATAAATGACCTTGTGGATAACATCGGAAGTTCACGGAGGCTTTTTGCGGATGATGCTGTAGTATATCGAGAGGTTGTAACATTGGAAAATTGTACTGAAATGCAGGAGGATCTGCAGCGAATTGACGCATGATGCAGGGAATAGCAATTGAATCTCAATGTAGACAAGTGTAATGTGCTGCGAATACATAGAAAGATAGATCCATTACCATTTAGCTACAATATAGTAGGTCAGCAACTGGAAGCAGTTACTTCCATAAATTATCTGGGAGTACGCATTAGGAGTGATTTAAAATGGAATGATCATATAAAGTTGATCGTTGGTAAAGTAGATGCCAGACTGAGATTCATTGGAAGAATCCTAAGGAAATGCAATCCGAAAACAAAGGACGTAGGTTACAGTACGCTTGTTCGCCCGCTGCTTGAATACTGCTCAGCAGTGTGGGATCCGTGCCAGATAGGGTTGATAGAAGAGATAGTGAAGATCCAACAGAGAGCAGCGCGCTTCGTTACAGGATCATTTAGAAATCGTGAAAGCGTTACGGAGATGATACATAAACTCCAGTGGAAGACTCTGCAGGAGAGACGCTCAGTAGCTCGGTACGGGCTTTTGTTAAAGTTTTGAGAACATACCTTCACCGAAGAGTCAAGCAGTATATTGCTCCCTGCTACGTATATCTCGCGAAGAAACCATGAGGATAAAATCAGAGAGATTAGAGCCCATATAGAGGCATACCGACAATCCTTTCCACGAACAATACGAGACTGGAATAGAAGGGAGAACCGATACAGGTACTCAAGGTACCCTCCGCCACACACTGTCAGGTGGCTTGCGGAGTATGGATGTAGATGTAGATGTAGATACGCAAGCAGTATTGTTACGAAGGTGCATCTACATATTCGTCTATCTTTACGAGGGTCACTCCAAAAGAAATGTACACTCGTTTGTTTGTGTCGCCATCTTCCGCAGCAAGCATATAAATACTTGTTTTGCAAATCAAACTGCCTTTTTCTGCTCCTATTTATTTTATTTAATCCATACGCGTTTCGCATTCTACTGTTTTAAGGCATCATCAGTGGTATCTATAATGATGCAGTTTTGTTAGTTATAGGTTATCAAACAGTTCACTTCGCGATTGTTTTGTAAAAAATGTAACTACTTACGAATTGTTGATTTGCGTTTCCTCACATCTGGTCTGGAGGTCGCACTACCACTTTTATCACTGTTCTATATTCACCTCTTCGTGTTTTCGCCATCCACACACTGTTCAGCATGTTTGTCACTCTTTTTTGTGGTGGACTATCGTTCTTCTGTCACTCGATACAACTATTTCGTCGTGCACTTCTTTCCACAGCGTAAATATTGCGACTACATTACGTGTTTCATCGTTTTTGGTATGTTTACCTATGTGTCGCCAACGTAACGAAGTGTATGTTAGTTAGTAACTTCTGTTTATGCTGTTTATACCGTCTGAGTGCGTATGAATGAGAGAGAGAGGGGGGGATCGAGCCGATTTTCGTGTGTGTGTGTGTGTGGGGGGGGGGGGGGGGGCGGTTATACTAGCTGTTAGCGAGTTAGCGAGTGGCTGAAACTTTGGTGACAGTTGTTTTGACTTTCCGTTTCAATATTCTGTGGCGGGGTCATTGATGGGTGAGTGTAAAGATGTTGGTTTCTATTACTACTACATTGAATACTGTTTCTATATTTATCCTTTTTGCGAACATTATTCTATTATTTTATCTATTAGTGTAAATAATGAATTGTTTGGCATGTGTACTTGGTCATCCAACAGCATTTTCCCCTCTGCTTTGGTTTTATGTATGTGGTAATTTTCTTGCATGGTCAGAAGGTGCTTTTTATTGTTGATTCTAATTATTCTCATGTCATCTTCTCTAGTAGTTCGTTTGTGGTCATTTTCTCTCAGGTGTTCTGTAAATGTGGAGTGGTTTGTCCCAGGCGCTATCCCCATAAAGCCTATTATGTCTCTGCGAATAAAAGGTGGTTCTGCTTTCCAATTAATGTCAGTAATACTGTAAATAAATTCTAAAAGGGATATCAAATGTAAACGATTGATTAACCGGTTTCTTCTTGTGAATCACGTTTTCGCATGGGGTTTCCTTTTAGTTTCCCTAACTTTTAAAGTAAACGTAAGGTGTAGTGAATACAAATGCAGATATTACTATTTGTGACTGAGGACAGTGTACTGAATAATATTACATGAGTATTTACGCTACTGGCCATTCTATTGCTACACCACGAAGATGACGTGCTACAGACGCGAAAGTTAACCGACAGGAAGAAGATTCAGTGATACGCAAATGATTAACTTTTCAGAGCATCCACACAAGGCTGGCGCCGGTGGCGACACCTACAACGTGCTGACATGAGGGAAGTTTCCAACCGATTTCTCATACACAAACAGCAGTTGAGCGGCGTTGCCTGGTGAAACGTTGTTATGATGCCTCGTATAAGGAGAAGAAATGCGTACCATCACGTTTCCGACTTTGATAAGGGTCCGATTGTAGCTTATCGCGATTGCGGTTTATCGTATCGCAACATTGCTGCTCGCGTTGGCCGAGATCCAATGACTGTTAGCAGAATATGGAATCAGTGGGTTCAGGGGCGTAATACGGAACGCTGTGCTGGATCCCAACGGTCTCGTATCACTAGCAGTCGAGATGACAGGCATCTTATCCGCATGGCTGTAACGGATTGTGCAGCCACGTCTCGATCCCTTAATCAACAGATGGGGACGTTTGCAAGACAACAACCATCTGCACGAACAGTTCGACGACGTTTGCAGCAGCATGGACAATCAGCTCGGATACCATGGCTGAGGTTACCCTTGACGCTGCATCACAGACAGGAGCGCTTGCAATGGTATACTCAACGACGAACCTGCGTGCACGAATGGCAAAACGTCATTTTTTCGGATGAATCCTGGTTCTGTTTACAGCATCATGAAGGTCGCCTCCGTGTTTGGAGGCATCGCGGTGAACGCACATTGGAAGCGTGTATTCGTCATCGCCGTACAGGCGTACCACTGGGCGTGATGGTATGGGGTGCCATTGGTTACTCGTCTTGGTCACCTCTTGTTCGCATTGACGGCACTTTGAGCAGTGGACGTTACATTTCAGATGTGTTACGACCCGTGGCTCTACCCTTCATTCGATCCCTGCGAAATCCTACATTTCAGTAGGATAATGCACGACCGCATGTTGCAGCTCCTGTACGGGCTTTTCTGGATACAGTAAAATGTTCGATTGCTGCCCTGGCCAGCACATTCTCCAGATCTGTCACCAACTGAAAACGTCTAGTCAATGGTGGCCGAGCAACTGGCTCGTCAGAATACGCCAGTCACCACTCTTGATGAACTGTGGTATCGTCTTGAAGCTGCATGGGCAGCTGTAGCTGTACACGCCATCCAAGCTCTGTTTGACTCAATGCCCTGGCGTATCAAGGCCGTTATTACGGCCAGAGGTGGTTGTTCTGGGCACTTATTTCTCAGGATCTATGCACCTATATTGCGTGAAAATGTAATCACATGTCGTTCTTGTATAATATATTTGTCCAATGAATACCCGTTTATCATCTGCATTTCTTCTTGGTGTTGCAATTTTAACGGCCAGTAGTGTATGTCATTTGCAGAGAAAGAACTGTAACTACTCCAAGTCTACGTTGTTAGGTTGAGTAATACCTCGAAGAACATGTGGCAAGAGCAAGCCATTTGTGTGTATTTCCCTGGGTACCAGGACATATGTTGAAGTGTGGACACAAAATGGTTAATCCATAGTGGCAGCCGTATTACACTTAGTTGTGCAGTTACGACCGTGGAGAAAATATGAGGTATCAAATTATGTGCTGTGCTTGTGGGAAGACTGTTCGACGCATAGCAAAAACAACCTCCACTTTGATGTGTAGAAATATTAAAGAATCACTATAAAAATGTCTGCCCTGATACCATTTTCACTCTGTATATGTAACAAAAAATTCATGAAAGTACATGACTACTTTGAAACAAGTATCCGTTGCGTCAGTAAGCGACTGTTATGCGCATCTAGATGAAGGTTTCCATCTGTAGCAGTCGGCGAGGTATGCTAGAGCTATTCGGAAAGTAAAGTCCGATCCGACGTGAAATGGAAACCACTGTGAAAAACAAAAATGTTTTATTTGCAACAGTTTACTACACCTTCCAGCTACTTCTCTACATCTTGATGCAATAATTTACCAACAGCCGTATGTATTATGGAAATCTATTTTATAAACTTCTATGTGCTACCAGTTTCGGCATTACATTGATGCCGTCTTCTGGCATCCAGTTATATGGCTCCTTCCGTGTATAGCGATTTTACGACAATGACTAGTCGGACCTGAAGATGGCATCAATGTAATGCCGAAACTGGTAGCACATAGAAGTTCATAAAATAAAATAAATTTCTACAATACATACGGCTGTTGGTAAATCATTGCATCAAGAAGTTCATGCCAGCCGTCGTCCCACGACCCATAATGGATCAACGAAGACTTCTCTACATAGTCGCCGCTACAACAGACATTTGTCGTAGATTTATACCAACTTTCCAATACCTTAATCATAGAAGGCATTCAGCTGTGCTTTTCGACAATTGTCTACGCTGGCCTGCAGCTCATTTCTGTGCCAAAATGTTGTCTTCATAGCCAGCGGTTCACAAGAACAGAGATGGAACTTAGGAAAGCCGGTTACCGCCTGTGTTGTTGGTGATGAGATGCTTCCTATCGAGAACGCTGCAGCAGCATCTTCATTGCCTCTGTACAGTGCAGCCGCCAATTGTCATGAAGAAGGGCTACATGAAATCAGGCGAAATCTGCCACCATGCCCTCTTACTTGCCCTGAGACGCTATTGTTCCATGACATATTTACGTACTCGCTGTGCACTCAGAACTGAAAAGAGCGACGTGACACGATTGTCAGGCAAACTGGAGGTATTGCCCAACACATCAGTCCAGAGCTTAATTGCATTTTCACTGTGGTTTCCATTTCGCGCCCAGTAGGACCCTACTTTACAAATAGTGCTCGTAGATCCGGTGGATGTAATCGATCATTTATTTACGAAAAGAGTGGAGAATTCAACACAATTAGATCACAGTGTTCACGCTTCGTGGAACACTTTGCGCATTAATATTTCGTCTAGATCTCCAAAAGCGGCTAATTTTCTCCCCAAACTAACTTGGGATGTCGTTGTCGCCCTGAGGGAACTCCACGGAGACATGGCCGTCCAGTGAAGCGGAACAGTTCGCGTAGCGAAGCGAGCTCGCACCCGTTGTGGGCTAATGATGCCAAGCAGAGGCCGGAGACCACCCAGGCAGAGGTTGTGTGGCGTGGGAGATCTGCCGTGGGCGCCGCCGCCACCACCACGAGAACAGCGCAGCACGGCGAGGCACGCGCTGACCACCTGGTAACAGGCCGACAACCTCCGCCAGGGCCGCCCAGGCGACGCCGTCCCTTCCGGGGCCACCAAAACGTCTAGCAGCGGCACACCTACCATCCTGCGACATCCGCCGGTGCCTTTCGCACTACACTTGTCGTGGGTTTACTGGCGATTCTTGGAATATAATGTCCGATAAAATGTTAATGTCGTGTGACCAAAGCCTCCCGTCAGGTTGACCGTTCGGCCGGTGCACAAGTCTTTCGATTTGACGCCACTTCGGCGACTTGCATGTCGATGGGGATGAAATAATGATGATTACGACAACACAACATCCAGTCCCCGAGCGGAGAAAGTCTCCGACCCAGCCGGAAATCGAACCCAGACCCTTAGGATTGAGATTCTGTCGCGCTGACCACAATTTTTTTTTCTTTTTGTTCGCTTTCGTTCGTTGTATCTGCTCGGAGCGGACGTTGTAAGACATTCGTTTAAGTTCGTTGTTGATCTATTAACTCAGTTTTTTTTTATTACAGAGGGCAGCTATCCCTCTGACCGAACACGCTGAGCTACCGTGCCGGCTACCTCTCAGCTACCGGGGATAGACATATGGCCTTTGGGTATCGTGCTTTCTTACAAGACAGCGTTATTTTGGGTGAGGCTTAAAAAATATGAGCGAGAGTGAACGAGATAACAGAAGCACATGTTTATACATATAAAGTTATCCTGCTTATGTTTGTGCTTAAAAGTCTCAGAAAGTAGTCTGTCGATTTGTCTGAAATTTTGACGCGACACTGCATTTGAAAATGCGCCTGCTTTTACATATGAGAAGTGGTTTGATTACCTGTTTTAGGAAATCAAATTCTGAGTCACTTTGATTCCCATTGTTGCTTTCAGTTAAATTCACCTCTTTTATTCGGAATACGATTCGTTTATCTATTTTCGAAATTCGATTTCATTCTTGTCGTTCCCCTCCTACTGATCATCTTAGTCATAGTATGGCAGCCTTAAGCCATAGTACCACATTCTTTAATGACCTGTGAGTCTCGCTGTACGAGAGACTAGAGGGAATAATAAGAGTGGACGACCAAGAACGAAGTGCTCGGATTAAAAAGGGTGTAAGACAGGGGTGCAGCCTTTCGCCCATTGTGTTCAGTCTGTACTTGGAAGAAGTAATGATGGAAAGAAAAGAAAGATTCGGGAGTGGGATTAAAATTCAAGGTGAAAATATATCAGTGATACAATTCGCAGATGACATTGCTATCATTAGTGAAAGTGAAGAAGAATTACATGATTAGTTGAATGGCATGAACGATCTAATGTACGGAGCATAGTCTGAGAGTAAATCGAAGAAAAACGAAAGTAATGAGAAGTAGCAGAAATGAGAATACCTAGACACTTAACATCAGGACTGATAGTCACAATGTAGATGAAGTTAAGAAATTCTACTACCTAAAAATAACCAATGACGGACGGAGCAAGGAGAACATCAAAAGCAGGCTAGCAATGGCAAAAAAAGGCATTTCTGCGCGGGAGAAGTCTACTAGTATCAAACATGGGCCTTAATTTAAGGAAGAAATTTCTGAGAACGCACTTTTGGAGCACAGCATTGTAAGCTGAGGAATGAGAAGGTTCTGTGCAGAATGGAAGAGGAATGGAAGAGATGGGAAATACTGACAAGGTACCAGATGATAGCAGATCTGTTAAGACATCAGGGAATGACTTCCATGGTGCTAGTTTTGAGTTGTAGAAGGCAAAACTGTAAAAGAAGACAGAGATTGGAATACATGCAGCAAATAATTGAGGACATAGGCTGCAACTGCTATTCTGAAATGAGGAGGTTGGCAGGTAAGAAATTCGTGGCGTGCTGCATCAAGCTAGTCGGAAGACTGATGAACAGATCGTTAAAGGAAATCAAATAGCACTGGTGAAGGACGTTTAGACGAATATGAACGTGTCAGAGTCGAACTTCTCATATTCGGGCAGAAGAATCGATAAATCAGAAAGATAAAAGAACTTAAGTCGTACGAGTTGAATCTAGAAGAAGAAGAGCAGCAAAGTCGTCTCAATAACAGGAAGAACAATTACATCAACAGCGAAGACGCACTTAATTGTAATACCGAATCGCTTTCTCATACGAACCAGAGATTCAGTATAACACCTTGTGTAAAGTCGTTCGATTCAGAAAACGGACGAAGTTTGTCCACCACGTTGTAAAGTTATAAAATTTAAACAAGTAACACCGGGTGTGCTGCGTGAGCGGAAAAATGAAGCTACCTAAACTTGAGCAAACGAAAGAACCACGGCTAACTTTGTAAAATGGAATTACTGATCATTCTAAATATTTTATAAAACAACATGAGGAATTACAATTCCCGTTTTCAGATGACTTCGCAATCTTGGGCAACTTTAGAAGGGTTAAAATGTCCCTGGTGTATTGGTTATTCAAGTGTAATCCAAAGTCCGGTTCCACTACGGTCGCAGGTTCGAATCTTGCCTCGGGCATGGATGTGTGTGATGTCCTTAGGTTAGTTAGGTTTAATTAGTTCTAAGTTCTATGGGACTGATGACCTCAGAAGTCGCATAGTGCTCAGAGCCATTTGAACCAAGGTCCGGTCCGTGTTCGAAATCACGTTTGCTCTCCTGACAGGCCACTGTGCAGTTGCTGCTTCTCTACTGTCAATACAGTACTCCCTCCCTCCTTTTATATTGGTGGGTCCGCCTCTCGTGACATCTAGGGATCTACTCCGTGTTACATACTGGAGTTCATAGGCTTTTGATCAGGTAGTGTGTACTGAATACGTCACTCAAATGTGTAGTCGAGGATAAATGTTATAAGGACATAAAAAGATCAGAATACGTAGAAATTTTTTTCATTATGTTGGATGTAGTAGGTTCGCAGACGTGAAAGATTAGTACGTGGAAGAATGGACAGACTGTTGCAAACCGAAAAAGTGATGACAACATAGTAAGTCGCTGCCTTACAGATTATTGGATGACAAAGTAAATACCATTTATGAACAGAAGGAGGCGTAAGGATGTTAAATGTATGAATACTGACCAGCCGTGAGCCATAGAACTCGACCAAACGCCGTAACACAAGTCAGAGTTTCGGTGGCATCTGTGCGCCGAACGGAATCAATTCAACTGCGGTTGGTGAACTATGAATGTCACATAGATGCAGTTTTACGAGAAACGACCTCCAGTATTCTGAAAAATAGTAACAAAATGGCGTAATTTATGCTGATCGTGCCATTGCGGTAAGAGCAAAGCTGGATACGACCTGAGAACTACCCGGAAGCCGTTACTTAATGCGACGTCTCTCGGAGACGGGCTATTAAACGATAGCCGTCGCGGAAAAGCATGAAAACCGTCGCCGGGTTCAGCGGAGGGCGAGTAATTAATATGCCTCGACAGGCGGAGACGGCGGCGCGCTCACGAAGCAGCGTGGGCGACGGTGCTACGTCACAGGCGTCGTGGCGGAGAAAGTCGCGACGGAAGGCGCTGGGTAGTTTGTTAAGGGGGGGTCTGCGCTGCGCTGCACGGCGCCAGGGGACGCGTTGTTTGCTCTGCCGTAGCTGTCGGATGTTAGGAGAGCTACGAAGGAGGGAAACTACAGCAGCGGCAGCAACACTATCTACCGGGCCTTGTTATAAGCTTTCGTTAACTCATAAACGATTTTTTAACGCCATTACATGTCTTCATTGCTGGTACGAACTGAAATCTCCGCACGACAGTACCATAGCACGCCACCTACAAGGGCATTCAAAAAGTACTGCAACACATATTTTTTCTTAAAGCAAGTTAGTTTTTTCAGGATTCAAATACATGATATTATTCCTCACCCTGTATTTCCATATAATCTCACTCCTATGTGACGGCCTTACGAGGTCTTAACTGGGAGGACCTGTATGGCGCTCATAGTACCACTCTACCGCTCGGCATTGGAGCCAACGTCTTGCTGTCTCAATAATCCGCCCCAGTCATCAGCGTTCTGCTTCCCACGGAGTGCATCTTTCATTGGACCAAACAAGGTGGAAGGTGAAAGATTCGGGATGTAAGGTGGATGAAGAAGAACAGTCCAAAGAATTTTTGTGATCTCCTTTCTGGTGCGCAGTCATGTGTGAGGCTTGCGTTGTCGTGGAGAAGGAGAAGTTCGTTTGAATTTTTGTGGTGACCAAAACGCTGAAGTCGTTTCTTCAGTTTCCTGAACGTAGCACAATACACTCCAAAGTTGATCGTTCCACGATGAGGGAGGACGAAACAGAATAGTCCTTTCAGAGTCTGAAAAGACCGCCGTCATGGGCTTACAGGCTGAGGGCACGGCTTTGAACTTTTCCTTCGATGGAGAGGTGGTGTTCCATTTTGTTTCCGATTCGATGTGTGATAAACACATTTTTCATCGCCTCTGACGAAGCTCGATAGAAAGCTGTCACTATCAGGCTCGTAACGCGCAAGAAATTCCACGTTGATGGTCCTTTGTGCACACGCTTTTAAGTACCCCAGCTGGTGGACAAGTGTGTCAGTGCTACGAACCGAGACGTCCATTTGAGCAGGGGTGTCTGATTTTGATCCGTCGATCACCTCGAGTAAGCGTGTCCGCACGTTCCAACTGCGTAGGGGGCAGAGCTATGTGCTGCCAGCTGGCAGACAGGAAACCGGATAGATTTGTGCAATCTTATGATGATAGACGCCTCGCCCAACAACTCACCATAGTTTTCTTCAATACCAGGTCTCCGTACACACTCTGCAAGTGCTTATGAATATCTGCGACGCTGTCGCTTTCCGACAAAAGAAACTCAATGATAGTTCCCTGCTTGGAACACACCTTAGTTACAGATGTCAGGCTACATATAGCGACGTCATCTGTATGAATTTCATGAAACTAAAGAGGCCGATGCAGGACTCTTCCACGATGTCCGAAAACAAACTGCGTATTTTTTCAACAGAAATTGGCTGAGTAAAACAAAATGTATTGCATTACATAATGATGCCCCTCATAGAGGAGCCCGAGCAAACTGGTGCAGCCTATTGATAGTGTCTAGTACTGTAAAGTGGTTAGTTTTCTTCATTTGAAGGGGTTCAAAAATGGCTCTGAGCACTATGAGACTTAACTTCTGAGGTCATCAGTCCCCTAGAACTTAGAACTACTTAAACCTAACTAACCTAAGGACATCACACACATCCATGCCCGAGGCAGGATTCGAATCTGCGACCGTACCGGTCGCGCGGTTCCAGACTGTAGCGCCTAGAGCCGCTCGGCCACTACGGCCGGCCATTTGAAGCGGGATAGCTCTCATATAATCCAGGCTGATCTGGTGAGAATGTATGGCAACAATGAACCATCATATAAGACATTTTTAGGTGGTGCACACGCTTCCAGTTTGGTGAAAGCAGGAGTCTGATTGAGGAAGAACCGCAAAGGACGTGGATGCCCTGGTGCTCTAAGACTGGCGTATTGCAATCGAGGAGACAGTGGAAAGAAAAGAAAATCAGACACGAATCAACTTTCAACATGTTTCACGTGTTGTGTGACATTTCGATCATGACAAAAGTCGTCGCCCGCTGGGTTCCACGGCTGCTCACATCCATTAAAATAGCTCGCCAAACCGAAGCAGCAGCAGTAATGTTGCAGCTGTGTCATGCCAATCCAGATGACGTCTTCAGTCACTTAATCATCATAGTCTCGGCTATGACTGGAAAGATTAAAGCAAGCAGTGGAACCATTTGGATTCACCACTGCCAAAAAAGGCGGGGACGGAGCCATCATGTCAACTGATACTCAAAGTATTTTTGGACTGCCATGGTACTGAGCAGGCAATATTCTCATAAGACACAAACCATCAAAATGGCATGCTACCGCTACCTACTGACGAGGTTACTGGGTGCAGTCAAGACGAAAATTGGACGGAAGCTTTCAAAAGAGGGGTTTTTGCACCACGAAAATACACAGCTCACTCTGCGCAAGACTTAGACACATATACTGCTTGTTTGGGCTATCAAATTTTCCCCCTCTATATTTCCCGACGTCGCAACCAGTGACTTCGTCATCTTTTCCTGGGTTAAGAAGGCTTTAAGTGGCAGAAATTCCAAGAGTGATGACGAGATTATTTTCGAGGTAGAACGTTTCGTGAACAGCCAGATTGCCAACTACTACAACCAAGCTCTCCGTCATGTCATCGATCATCAGGAAAATGTGTCGTATTGAAGGGAGTATGTGTACTGGACGACTGACACCGCAGCTTGATTTTTTCGGGGCTCTAATCACAATTTTATCACTGAATTTTGCTCATCTGCATCTCCGTCGACAGGATGCTTAAAAGAAAGCGTCCCATATGCTTACTAGAAGTTGTATAAAGCTATGCTTCGGTATGTGAGAAGCTGGGGACGCATTCTAGTATGATAACTTGTGCGCGTTGTTGATTGGTGTGTGAACATCAGTGCCTTTGAGTATCTCCACAATCATTCATCTATGGGGTTAAAGTGAAATGTATGGAGAAGGCATGTTTCTGTACTTCCTTGGCCAACTGAGTGCTCAGTAAATGTTTGTGTTGTCGAGAGACGCGCAGAAAACGGAATGGCACCTCGTCGTGCATCATTCATATCTGCTGTCTTTCTGCAAGGACAAGGTTCTCGAATGGGACATGAAATACATCGTGTAGAAACTGGTGATAAAGAGTGTAGGGGGATTTGTCCGGTAATGTGTACGACCCTGTGAGTATCACGCACAATTCCTTCCGGCACGTTGATATTAAAGCGAACCTGATACCACGACTCCATGACCGCTAGAGGATTTGTACCCTTCCAGATGTGGTTATAGCTATAATTTATTATCCCACTCTGAAACCCGCACCATCTGCAAATAAAATGCAAGATGTGAACAGCGGATCTTCAGTGTTCAGCCTTAGAAGCCATTGACGGAACTGTAACCTGACGCGTGGTCTTACGATCAGGGCGCTTGTATACGTTGTAAGTGAAACGGATAACGTAGCTGCTCGTGCAGAACTAACCACATAAGAGTGTAGCTTATGCTCGCATCAGCTCCAGTTCTTCGCACACTTGTTTGTCGCTCCTTCATACCCAGCTTCTTAACTTTTTGGGGTCTATAGCGTTCCCACGTCTGAGTAGAATAAAGACAACACGAAAGTTTCACTTCGTAGAAGACACGTCTTTAGAACAGCAATTTACATCATTCCCTTTACACAATGGGAACAGTGAACTAACAAAATGGCACAAAAGTGAAGACATTGAACTAAATTTTGCTGCAGAAGTAATGATCAATGTGTTTTAAATTCTATAGAAATGCAGTTTTATGCAATCATACCTATGCTACCACGATGAATGTCACAACTGCTTCCAATGGTGCATATTCAATTATCAGTATCCCCCTCACTCGCTAGCTGCAACACTCCTTATCTTCTCGCTACAACATTATAGCATTATGGTGAAAATGGGTTTTGTGCGTTAATCGCAATCGTAAAATTTACTTAAAGAGTTCACCCAACTGCCAAGTACATTACATAATGTGAATTACGTTCGCTAGGCTGTTTACATTGTGGTACCTAGTGGCGAATAAAGTTCGATGGACGCCTACGATAAAGAAATTGGGTTGAGAAAATATGCTACTATGAATCACTTATTCTTGCTGTATTAACTGCCGTTACTGATGTTAGTTAGCTAGTGTGGCATTGATATGGAACATTTTCTTCAGCCCATTTGTACTCACTCAATGTACAGGAATGAACCTCAAGTCCAGTTATACTACTGAGTCACCATTTATCTACTGTTGGGCCTTCGTATTTGCCAAAAAGGTTATATTATCTCTAACGGCAGAAATAGATATTTACATTTCGAGAGATTGTTCTCGACTTTCGTAAAATAAACATCTAGTCGTTGAAACATAAAATTTATGGAAATGTTTGTGTTTGACATAATTTTTTCCTGACCACGGAGTGTGCGCCTCTTCTATGCACATTCTCACTTCTTTCGTCATTTCGATGTGATAGTGCTATGTACCGAAGAGTACTTTCAAAAACGTTTTCGGAGCTGTAGGTGTTTTCAAGATAAACAGCACATTTTCTACTGTTTATTCGTCCATAGCTCTTACACAAATTCACGGGAAATGGCGAACGTTCCAGTCTCTGCTGGTCGACGTAGCTAAAACTCTCTCTGCGCGGAGGTATTCGATTCCGAAGCAGATTCTGAAAGATGAGAAGGGGAAAGGAGGGGGTGGGGGGCAGGGGGAGGGGTAAGTGAGAAAGGGAGAAGAGGGACGGCAGTTTCCCTGGTAAAGGAGAGTGGGGTGATGCTCCAGGCGTCATAACCCCTTCACCAGATTATGTGCCAAAATACGCAATGTCACATGAAGTGGGAACAGAAGACAATTTGGATGGCTATCCGCCACTAGGAATTGTTCGAGCGTCAGTCGAGGATTCAGACTTCGGTTCTGGGAAGGGGGAGGTGGGTCACAGTTTCTGTGTCCTCTCTTCTCAACACCGCCAAAAATAAAACATGCCGTCACCACCATTTAAGGTGCTGATGACGCCTAGGGTTATAATAATATGACCGAACGTTAGACTCAATCTTCCTTCCTTGATTATAACAATAATAATAATACGAAATATTTAATATAATAATTGTATACTGTTTCATTAGAATAACGTATACAGGGTGTTACAAAAAGGTACGGCCAAACTTTCAGGAAACATTCCAAACACACAAAGAAAGAAAATATGTTATGTGAACATGTGTCCGGAAACGCTTACTTTCCATGATACAGCTTATTTTATTACTTCTCTTCAAATCACATTAATCATGGAATGGAAACACACAGCAACACAAGGTACCAGCGTGACTTCAAACACTTTGTTACAGGAAATGTTCAAAATGTCCTCCGTTAGCGAGGATACATGCATCAACCCTCCGTCGCATGGAATCCCTGATTCGCTGATGCAGCCCTGGAGAATGGCGTATTGTATCACAGCCGTCCACAATACGAGCACGAAGAGCTTCTACATTTGGTACCGGGGTTGCGTAGACAAGAGCTTTCAAATGCCCCCATAAATGAAAGTCAAGAGGGTTGAGGACAGGAGAGCGTGGAGGCCATGGAATTGGTCCACCTCTACCAATCCATCGATCAACGAATCTGTTGTTGAGAAGCGTACGAACACTTCGACTGAAATGTGCAGGAGCTCCATCGTGCATGAACCACATGTCGTGTCGTTCCTGTAAAGGCACATGTTCTAGCAGCACAGGTAGAGTATCCCGAATGAAATCATGATAATCGAGGAAGTACAGTACATACTGACGAAACTAAAATGAGCTCTAACATGGAAATTAAGCGTTTCCGGATACATGTCCAAATAACATATTTTCTTTATTTGTGTGTGAGGAATGTTTCCTGAAAGTTTGGCCGTACCTTTATGTAACACCCTGTATAATACAGTTGGTACACTAATATTAATTCTATGTTTACCTGTACATCTGTGCTTTGTACATTGCTTCAGAGCAACTTCAAAAACATTGCAATCCATACATACTACAGAAGCGGATATATGTACGTTTTCACCTAAACTAGCGGATCGATTTCAACCAAACTTGGTACACATAGAACTTTCTGTCTAAAAAGAATCACCATGTGGTTTAGAACCACCTACCTCTCTACGAGCTGGAGGTAGGGGTGAAAAAGTAGCCCGGCTCGCGAAATAGCCTGGCTACAGGAGAAGAAAATGGTTCAAATGGCTCTGAGCACTATGGGACTCAACTGCTGAGGTCATTAGTCCCCTAGAACTTAGAACTAGTTAAACCTAACTAACCTAAGGACATCACAAACATCCATGCCCGAGGCAGGATTCGAACCTGCGACCGTAGCGGTCTTGCGGTTGCAGACTGCAGCGCCTTTAACCGCACGGCCACTTCGGCCGGCGGCTACAGGAGAGCTTCTGTAAAGTTTGGAAGGTAGGAGACGAGGTACTGGCGGAATTAAAGCTGTGAGGACGGGGCGTGAGTCGTGCTTGGGTAGCTCAGTCGGTAGAGCACTTGCCCGCGAAAGGCCCGAGTTCGAGTCTCGGTCCGGCACACAGTTTTAATCTGCCAGGAAGTTTCAGTCTGGCTACATTCATTCACTATTTCAGAATGAGAGTACTTAGAGACTTGCAGCCAACTTTACACATTATTCCAAACTTTTAAGCTTACAGTCCCCACAAAAAGATGGACGAAAAAAAAATTATCGTTAACTACATTTTCACTTTTCATACAGTAGAACTGACGAATTAGGCATCACCTTTCAATTTATTACTTCCTTACTACCAACTCTATTTGAAACAGATTTTGCAGACAGTGTTCACATACTTGACTGAATGTACCTACAAAAATACATTACTGGGCGACGCGTAGTTCCGAGGATACGATGCCTTAAACACTGAGACACGTGAGAAACTGCCACGTCATGCATAACGCTTTAATTTATTACTTCTTTACTGCTAACTCTATTCACAGCACATTTAGTATTAACATGTACTATTGAATGTAGCTGCAAAATTATATCATTGTACGACACATAGTTCAGGAGATATAACCGAGCGAGGTGGCGCAGTGGCAAGCACACTTGCATTCGGGAGGACGACGGTTCAATCCCTCGTCCGGCCATCCTGATTTAGGTTTTCCGTGATATCTCTAGAACGCTCCAGGCAAATGCCGGGATGGTTCCTTTGAAAGGGCACGGCCGACTTCCTTCCCCATTCTTCCCTAATCCGATGAGACCGATGACAGCTGTCCGGTCTCCACCCCCAAACAATCCAATCCAATCAGGAGATATGACGTCATAAACAGTGATAGGTGTTCTCTAGAAATACAGATTAAATATGTGTGAAATGTGTTAAATTTATTTCATATCAAGTAAAAGGTGAGTACTCGGGCAAATCCACGGGTATACAGCTCGTCCAGACCTCAAGATCGATATCTACCAATCCTGGTACACGTATAACTTACTATCGAAAGCAATACTATAGGGCTAGGAAGCAGTAACCTCCTTTGGGAGAGAGGAGGAAATTTAGGTACAGAGACGGGGAAAGAGTAGTTCGATACAGATAGTGTGGAGGAGGGGATAAACAGAGTGAACAGGAATACGGAACGGACAGCAGTTTAAATGGAGGAGATGGACAGAGAGGGGGTGAGACGAGCATATGGGCGGAAAGAAGGGGGAAAATCAGGTGGACAGTAAGAGCGGAAGGAGCAGATGGACAGGGAGAATGAGAACACTAATAGACGATTGGAACAAATACATTCACGTGCAACGCTGGGTACTCAGTTCAGAGATATACGGCATTTGCGAACCATTATCCAAACATTTGTGGAGTTCATGTTTCGTGTAACTGATTTAAGAGAAGTAACAGCACAAACTCTCAATTACGAGAACGTCAAAATCTATAAAACGTAAGATAAAAGTGTGTACTTATGATCATCCTACTTTTAAAAGTAGCAATGAGAACATAGGTCTGCAGACTATGGGTACGCTAGCGTCGAAATCGGGGGGGGGGGGGGGGGGGGGGAGGTTGCTTCCTTCAGCCGCTTCAACCTACGTTCCCTGTCTGTCAGGCCTCACTCAACTTCCTGTGGTTTGCCGGTCCTACGTGTGCACTCACCAACCGCTTCGAATCTTCTGTTGACAGCAGGTGCTGTTAACCTCTGATTGTGCGCCTTTTCCTGTCAGGAACGTTCTACGCAGGCGGTCAGTCCGCAAGATCGTCCCCATAGGTCAGAAAGCAATCGAAGGATACCTTGCGTCTTCAGTTAAACATATCATTTTTGAGGCTTAATTCTCAAGCTGCTTTATACTCAGATGCTTGTGGAAGAAAGTTGGAAACTGGTATATGTAAAAATATAAAATCTATCAGAAACAATTTTCATTCTGCAGCGGAGTGTGCGCTGATATCAAAGTTCCTGGTAGTTTAAAACTGTGTGCCGGGCTAGAACCCGGGCAGTTCGGCTTTCGGGGGCAAGTGCTCCACCGACTTTTTTTCTCCTTTTTCGGCGCCGGATTCTTCTTCCATAGGTAAGTTTCTTTTTGTCCTTATGGTTGTCGGATTATTTCCTTGATCCAATATTATAATCTGAAATTGAAATTACATGTAAACTTGGGACATACGAAGAAAAAAATACTTGATCTATTCAATGTTGTAAAATAGCTTCCAACAAACTTTGATGTAAGACTTTGCAGTTATCAGATATTTTTATTCTTTGCCTGTCTATTATTGGAAAATTAAGAAAACTCTCCTATTTGCGGGTAGTGTATCGCCTCTGGTTCAAAAAGTTCAGTTATATTTGTATGACCTTGTTCTAATAACTGAGCTACCCAAGCACGACTCACTTCCCGTCTCGCAGCTTCATTTCCGCCAGTGCCTCATTCATTCCGATTACAACCTCCTAGCCTGCGGCTAAGTCATGTCTCCGCAATATCCTTTCTTCCAGGAGTGCTAGTCCTGCAAGTTCCACAGGAGAACTCCTGTGAAGTTTTCATTGTACGAGATGAGGTACTGGCGGAAGTAGAGCTGTGTGAAAGGGTTGTGAGTCGTGCTCGGGTAGCTTAACTGGTAGAGCACTTGCCCAAAAACGGTAAAGGACCCAGGTTCGAGTCCCAGTCCCGCACGGAGTTCTTCTTAACATCACACAGTTTTAATATGCTAAGAAGTTGCACAAAATCTTTCGATAAATCTTATCTTCCTGTTTCGGGCGTGGGGGAGGGGAGGCGAGGACGTGATCGAGCATGGGTCCCGGGTCCCCCACCATCCGTCCTTGAATCAGCGTCTTCAGAGAGGAGCAATTTAAATGACAATGTCGATTTTATGTACCTCACTTACAGCACATCCGTTACCAGCCCTCGAGAGGTACACGGCAATCTACTCTGAACGAGCTACACAAAATCATGATACTACTAAAGCAGAACTTTTCAATGAAAATCGTTAGAGTAAATTTATATACACTCCTGGAAATGGAAAAAAGAACACATTGACACCGGTGTGTCAGACCCACCATACTTGCTCCGGACACTGCGAGAGGGCTGTACAAGCAATGATCACACGCACGGCACAGCGGACACACCAGGAACCGCGGTGTTGGCCGTCGAATGGCGCTAGCTGCGCAGCATTTGTGCACCGCCGCCGTCAGTGTCAGCCAGTTTGCCGTGGCATACGGAGCTCCATCGCAGTCTTTAACACTGGTAGCATGCCGCGACAGCGTGGACGTGAACCGCATGTGCAGTTGACGGACTTTGAGCGAGGGCGTATAGTGGGCATGCGGGAGGCCGGGTGGACGTACCGCCGAATTGCTCAACACGTGGGGCGTGAGGTCTCCACAGTACATCGATGTTGTCGCCAGTGGTCGGCGGAAGGTGCACGTGCCCGTCGACCTGGGACCGGACCGCAGCGACGCACGGATGCACGCCAAGACCGTAGGATCCTACGCAGTGCCGTAGGGGACCGCACCGCCACTTCCCAGCAAATTAGGGACACTGTTGCTCCTGGGGTATCGGCGAGGACCATTCGCAACCGTCTCCATGAAGCTGGGCTACGATCCCGCACACTGTTAGGCCGTCTTCCGCTCACGCCCCAACATCGTGCAGCCCGCCTCCAGTGGTGTCGCGACAGGCGTGATGGAGGGACGAATGGAGACGTGTCGTCTTCAGCGATGAGAGTCGCTTCTGCCTTGGTGCCAATGATGGTCGTATGCGTGTTTGGCGCCGTGCAGGTGAGCGCCACAATCAGGACTGCATACGACCGAGGCACACAGGGCCAACACCCGGCATCATGGTGTGGGGAGCGATCTCCTACACTGGCCGTACACCACTGGTGATCGTCGAGGGGACACTGAATAGTGCACGGTACATCCAAACCGTCATCGAACCCATCGTTCTACCATTCCTAGACCGGCAAGGGAACTTGCTGTTCCAACAGGACAATGCACGTCCGCATGTATCCCGTGCCACCCAACGTGCTCTAGAAGGTGTAAGTCAACTATCCTGGCCAGCAAGATCTCCGGATCTGTCCCCCATTGAGCATGTTTGGGACTGGATGAAGCGTCGTCTCACGCGGTCTGCACGTCCAGCACGAACGCTGGTCCAACTGAGGCGCCAGGTGGAAATGGCATGGCAAGCCGTTCCACAGGACTACATCCAGCATCTCTACGATCGTCTCCATGGGAGAATAGCAGCCTGCGTTGCTGTGAAAGGTGGATATACACTGTACTAGTGCCGACATTGTGCATGCTCTGTTGCCTGTGTCTATGTGCCTGTGGTTCTGTCAGTGTGATCATGTGATGTATCTGACCCCAGGAATGTGTCAATAAAGTTTCCCCTTCCTGGGACAATGAATTCACGGTGTTCTTATTTCAATTTCCAGGAGTGTATATTAAATTGTACAGTAGGATCTCTCGGACAATATCACAAGTTTTCTTATTACTCCGCTTATCGATTTAAATAATATTTGCACTACAGCGAATTTATTTAAAATCTTTTCATTGAATACTTAATGTTGCTCTACCTTCTGGTAAAGTTGTCAGTTACCACACCCATGCTCACCTATTGTACTGTAACTAGATTACACATGAGATTTCCGAGCACTGTTCGGATATTCGGAGACCTACAGGCATCTTCTGCACTAACCATTGTGTTTATATTATGACGAATTAGCCTAGTACGCACTCGAGTGTGTCCGTGAACGATAAATAACAGTGTAATTACACTTTCACAATCGTTAAGACTGTCGAGTGATTAAAACTATCTTTAAAATTAATTAATTTTTATTCAGTAGGAATTCTATATCAACGATAAGATTTCTATAATATGTTATAATATATCCTAACCTATTTAATAGAAAATCAACCTGCGTAATAAAAACTTGAACTATAACATTCCAGAAAAAGAAGTTACTTCATTTTGCAAACATTAACAGAGGACAAAGAATCGGTGTGTTGTCAGCTGCCATTTGGGTAGTCATCTGCCAAACACGTCCGGTCATTAACGTCTGCACTCGCTGGGACTCACCGTTCACGTTAGGCAGTGTAACCTAACCTCTTCGACGGCAGGCGCAAGCTGGGTTTAGCGTTAGCGGCTACACATGATGGCACTTGAGAGAACCCAATGACCATCTTATCATGTAGGTTCCTTGACTATAACGTAGACTCTCTCCATCTGACTATGTATTATAAAGTAACTACGATTTCATGGTCAGTTATCATTTGCGTCTATTATGAGCGATATTTTTAAATAAGAGTAGTTTTTCAATTAAACCAACAGAAAACAACTTTTATCTACCTCTCATTATGTTACAAGTGGCGTACAATCTGAAAGGTGCAGCCGACTCAATTGTCTTCCAGCATACAGAACATGCATCACACTTTTGGTACTCCACATTTGTCGTTGCCCTCGGACTGACTTGTCGAATTGCTGTCTTGCGGTGACATGAGCCGCTGTGCTTTACTTGCAGTGAGCTGCTGCCACAAGTTATCAGTTATTTTTACTGTTCCATACATTAAACGTCCATAATTCACTAACTACTTGCACCCGACGTATCTTTGAATTGAAAGAAACCGTTCGTTGATCTTCTCGAGGCGTTCACCAAATTTCTCTCTTCAGATAACTAGTTCTTTGGAATCAAAAATCAAAGATTTGACATATTATGCACTCATTACTATAATATTGCATAGGAATCGCAGCCACGTGTTCGATGTACAAGCGGATAGCTAAGTTACAGTATTTATTTGGTTTGAATTACAGTGGAGGGATTACTGACAATGTTGACTGAAAAACACTGCCCGAAACTCTGGAAGTATCAGGGACAAAATACAAGGAACGAAAGGTTGTCTGCAGCTTATACAGTAACCGTTCTGCATCTGTAAAGAGCCGAAAGAGACTAAGAAGGTGAGGAAGAAGTGAGACGGGATTGCAGCCTATGCACCACGTTATTTCACTTCTACATAGAGAAACGAATAAAGGAAGCCAATGGGGAATTCGGAAACGGGATTAAAGTTCAGAGTGAAGTAGTAAGAACTTTAAGGTAGGTCGATAATTTTTTGTTCTGTCAGACCGTATAGCAGACTTGAAAGTTTGGAATGCATACTGTCTTGAAAACCGTTTGGAAGACGAAAATCAATAAATATAAAAAACTTGTGGTATACTGTACGTGTATTGCATTAGGTGATGGTAGGGGAATTAGATCACAAAAAGAGACTGTGAAAGTGGTAAACTAGTTTTGCTGTTTGAACAGGAAAGTAACTGATGATGGTAGAAATAAAGAGACATAAAATGTATGTGTCGGTCTCAACGAAAGTTTTTATCACCAAGAGAATCACGTTAACGCCGAAAGTAAATTTAAGTGTTAGAAGATATTTTTGAAAGTATTTAGTTGGAATTTTTGAATTATATGGAAGTGAGATGTGGATAATAAACAGTACAGACAGGAGTAAAGTAGAATATCTCGCGAAACTAGACATCATCTACGGAGCCACAAAACATAAACTTTTTACTCTGGAAGAAGCTGAATACTTCCGATGACAGCTCCTTTTCAATTGTAATTGGCCAATATTGTTATTAATCGTTGCAACCAAGACGGTGTGAATAAAATATTGTGAGGAGAAGTTTTTGAAATATGGTGTTACAGAAGCATATTCAAGATTAGATTGATAGATCAGACAACAAATGGAAAGTTACTGTTCTAATTGGGAAGAAAAAGAGCTATATGACACCACTGGGGGAGGGGGGGGGGAGGGAATGGAGGGGGAGTGATGATTATATAGAGAATCCTGGACTTCAGCACAATAACAAGTGTAACGCATATACGTTACAGTAATTATACAGAGATGAAGAGACTTTTGCTGGATAGAATAGTGCGGAGTGCTGCAACAAAACAGTTTTCATACTGAAGATTACAACGGTTTTCTCACCAATAACAACAATACATCGTATGTTACGTTGTGAGGTAATTGCATTGTGATAGACAGTGGCGTGGGATACTGCGAATTCTCCTGCAATGCCCGAGAGAAGACTTTACGGTAGATAAATGCGTGACCACACACATGGAGCAATGCACAAGCCTTCTTCGCAGAACAGTACTTACCACTTCTTCATTAGGCTGCGTTTATTCCTCACAAATTGTCCTGAGGAGATGTATAGGATACGACTAGTCGGCAGCTTTTTGTCACAGTCCTCAGTCTAGCTCTTTTCATGCTTTATTAGGTACTTTCATGCAAGTCGTGAAGAGAAAATTCTCCAAGATCATTTGCAGGACCTTTCTGAATGCGTGCTTCGACGCATGGAGGCTATGATAGCGTGTGACTAATCACTGATATTGGAACGTTCGTAAAATGTCTCATTATGCACTTCTGGAGTGATACAAAATGGAACGCATTCACAAATTAGTTATAGGAATGGCATATGCCGCACATTGATACCGTACGCTGGAAAACACATTATAAGAAAAAAAAGTCCTGAGGGATAAAGTGCCAATTGGTGTGTTAGATCGTCAAAATCCCGAGCTGGTTGGAGGGCCCTGTTCATAATGTCCCACACGTTGTCACTTGGGGAGAGATCCGGTGACCTTGCTGGTCAGACACGTCTTCGGCTTCGACTCCCATTGACTGGAGTAGAATTATCTTCATCGATGAGTCCCGCTTCGAACTGAGCCCCAATGACCGGCGAAGACGTGTCTGAAGACGCCCCAGTTAGCGGTGGGATATCAGCCTGACTGTCGCCCGTCACAGTGCCCGACAACCAGGAGTGGTGATTTGGAGTGCCGTTTCGTATCATGGCAGGAACCCCTTTGGTTATCATCCGCGACACCCTTTTGTCGCCCTACGTGACAAGCCATCCTGGTACTTCATTCATCAAGGTAGTGCCCATTCGCACACGGCGAGGGTTGCTACTGCTTTTCATCGCGCTTCCCAAACCCTATCTTGACCAGCAAAGTCGCCCTCTCTCCCCTCAGTTGAGTACGTTTGTGGTATTATGGGCCCTCTATCCAGCCCGGAATTTTGACTAGCTAACCCGTCAGTTGGATTTAATTTTTCACCTTGTCCCTCAGGAGGACATTTAACAGCTGTGTCAATCAATGCCAAGCTGAATCACCCCCTTGATAACTGCCAGAGGTGCAGCAACGCGTTATTGTCTTCCTGAATTTCTGAAGCTCTTCTCTCGAATAAATCATTCAATTTTTCTAAAATTGTAACCATTCGTTTGTCTGTACGTCTAAGGCACATCTACCGATTTCCGTCACATTCCGACAATTCGTTCCTGTTGCGTCATTAAAACAAAACAAAACAAAAATCAGAGAAATCGGAGCTCATATGAAGGATTACCGAAGGTCGATCTTTCCGCGTAACAGGAGAGGGGTGAACGACAGTTTCACGTGTAGAATTTCGTAACACGCTTCGTAAGGCTGCAACGGCCTTGCCGCAGTGGATACACCGGTTCCCGTCAGATCACTCAAGTTAAGCGATGTCGGGCGTGGCCGGCACTTGCATGGGTGACCCTCTGGGCCGCCATGCGCTGTTGCCATTTTCTGGGGTGCACTCAGCCTCGTGATGGCAATTGACGAGCTACTCGACCGAATAGTAGAGGCTCCGATCAAAGAAAACCATCGTAACGATCGGGAGAGCGACGTGCTGACCACACACACCCCTCCTATCCGCATCCTCAGCTGAGGACGACACGGCGGTCGGATGGTCCCGGTGGGCCACTTGAGGCCTGAAGACGGAGACGGGTGGAGTGCTTCGATAGGTGATCGGCATATGACCAGATAATTGTTTTCATTAATAGTTCAGGCATGCAAATTATTTGGATTCGAGAAAAAGCAAAGGTATACAAAGGATGGCGTTAAACTTTGAGCTGCACTTGACTGGCTGGGCGAACTCCCTACGAGTGTCATGCAGTCAGAATCAGGGCTACCATTCTCTACAAAAATAAAATTATTTACAAAAACAAGTGCAAAGGATCAAACAGGAAAAAATTCACTATATAATCACGATGATATGAGTTCTTATGCACTGTGATGATGGTGTTGGTGGTAGCTTCTTGTAACTATAGGCAAGGAATTTTAAACTGGAAGGTAATGAGAGGATGATACATAAAAAATAATAATGGGCCTCTTGTGGGAGAGAGATCTGACAGTTGGGATGTAAGAAGCTGCAAATGGTAGGGCTCAGGTTACTCAGCGGGAGACTGTCATACATACGACCATGCTTAACGAAGCATTGTGGTGCTAGAAAGATATGCAGGAGAGATGTAAGGTTTGAGGTGTAGGAGAAGGTGTCTACCATCTAAAACTGTACTCCACGAGCCGTTTATTATGCGTCGTACAAGTATTTTGTGTACCACTGTTGCTTCCACACTATCCTGTTCCAGTCGGGAATGGTACACGGAAACATCGGTTGCTGGTAAGGCACAGTAAGAGCTCGAATCTCTGCATTTGTACCTACACGCTATTTCCGCGACACATACGTAAGAGGGAGCAATACGGTATCTCATCAAAAACATCCGGACTTGTAATGGGGAACTGATCTCTAGAACTGATGAGGGTCAGATTAGAAGCAGTAACAACAGAATTGGGTAGTCAGAGCTCAGTGACTTCGAACATGGACCTGTCATTGGATATCACCAGATTAACTATCCATCAGGGACATTTCAACCCTTCTAATGGCGCTCAAGCCGACTGTTGCTGATGTAGCTGTGAACTGAAAACTGAAAGGAACAACAGCAACAAAACCAAGCCGAGGCAGACCTCATATTCTGATGGACAGAGACCTCGAGCTTTGCGGAGAGTCGTAAAAAATAGCACGAAATCAGCGGAAAGATACATTTTGAGCTCGAAAGTACCACCAGCAGTCCATCTAACGTAATGACTGTGCATCGGGATTTAAAATGAACGGAGTACAGTATTCGAGCGGCTTTTCAAAAGGCACACATTTCTGTAGTCGGTACTAATCGACGCTTGAGATTCCGTAAAATGCGCCGCCACTGGACAGTGGATGACTGAAGACGAATGATCTTGAATGATGAATCACGCGATAACCTGTGTTAATCCGGTGAAAGGGTCTGGGTTGCCGAATGCATGGAAAATATTACCTGCCATCATGCGTACTGCCAACAGTGAGGAACGAAGGAGGACGTGTTATGGTATAGGAATGTTCCTTGTGATTAGCGTGTGATCCCCTTATTACGCTTAAGAACACGTTACATGTGGAAGGTACGAACCTATTTTACAGTATTGCGTGTTGCGTACAGCAGGGGTATAGTTCGTATGAGTTTGTATGAGCATGTCAATGCATCCTGTGATAATGCAGCATTTGTGGGACAGAGTGGACAGGGTGAGAGAAGGACATTCCGGAAATGGGCTGGACTTCCCGGAATACAGACCTAAGCTCAAACAAACAACTTTGAGGTGAGTGAGAACAATGACTTCGTTCCGGACCACAAATTCCAACGTTGACACCGTCTCTAGTTTCGGATCTTAAAGAAGACTGGGCTGCCATTCTTCCGCAGACATTTAGAAAACACACTGAAAGTGTTCATAGCGGAGTTCAAGTTCTCATAAGTGCGAAGGGTGGACATATACGATGTTAATTTCCACTATTAGGTGTCCGGATACTTTTGATAAGGCAGTGTGTATTGGTCGTCTCCGCTAAGAATATACGCTTTGCTTTTCAGTGAATTGAGGTTGTGAGGGTAGCTCGTAGATCCTGCCTGGATGCTCAGCTGGTAACAGCTTGTTGCCCACGTTGCCCGCGTTCGAAATGCGGTTGAACTACTGTTTTAACCCATTCGGGAAGTGTCAACAAAGTTCTCACATCAAAGTGGAAGAAAGATTCGTTATAAAACGAGTGGAAAAATGCTCCTATCGGAGCACAAAAAAATGCGAATATGTTCCTATTTATTTGAAAGACTTGACTGAAAAGTGGGGTACCAGCTGTCCCATAGAGTCATCCTCAACATCTTTAAAAAGTTTAAAAGTTTACAACGTTTTGACGTGCGAACATATTCCCGCTTTTTTATGTTGGGAGAGAAGACAGTGGCAGAGGCAAAGAGACGGAAAAGTAATAAATATTAGAAGGTAGTAGGCAGTGATTGTGTTGTAGAAAGAGCGAAGGACACAATGGCAGGGTGAGAGAAGGACAGGCACACAGTGGCAGTGGAACATATTTAACAGTGACATAACAGTGCCAGGAAAAGAGTGAAGGAGACGGGGGACGGGGGGGGGGGGGGTGGCGGTGGGGGGGGGGAGTAGGAATTAGAGAATTAGTAGCTAGTGGTAATGATAGGTAGAGTATACGACAATGACGACGAGGAAGATGGAGTGACAGTGAAAGGAGACAGGAGCATTAGGAAGGAAGGAATAATAATAAATGTTGTGTGACTAGGGCCTCCCGTCGGGTAGACCGTTCGCCGGGTGCAAGTCTTTCGATTTGACGCCACTTCGGCGACTTGGGCGTCGATGGGGATGAAATGATGACGGTGAGGACAATACAACACCAGTCCCTGAACAAAGAAAATCTCCGACCCAGCTGTAAATCGAACCCAGGCCCTTAGGACTAACATTCTGTCGCGCTGACCACTCAGCTACCGGGGCGACAAGGAAGGAAGGAATGAGATGTTAGCAGTAAGAGACGGCAAGAGGGAGACACTGAGGAGACCATAGTAGTCAGAGAGGACAAAGGGGACTGTGTTTGTGACATAATAAACAACGACAAAGACAAAAAGACATAATGAGAGTAAGATGGGCTGAATCAGTGAGTGAGGAAGGGCAACTGGCTGTGAATGGGTACGAGCGACTTACAGCTATGGATCAGTGGGTACGAGTGAGTTACAGATAGTGGAGCTTGTGAGGAGCATTTTTGCGGTGTTTCCCTTCTTTTCCCTACTGTAGCAGGGCATGTAACTCACATGACAACAAATTATTGGTCACTAAAATTTGGATAGTTTACTTATGTGAAATGAAACAATGAAAAACTAAATTTACATCGGATTTTACGTGCAAAAAATTTTTCATGTGCTTCATTACTGCAAAATATGATTTCTAGATGATAACTAGAGACACTTTACGGCACATTTCTCCATGTTACGTCTCTTTATAAGGTACGTTTTCGCCTCACACCGCATTTTACGTGTGTATATTACGTGTACAAGTAAGGTTACTTCGAACTTCTGTATCTCGGAAACGATAAAGATATGAAGAAAATTTCAATTTTGTTCGAGATCTGGATCATAGCATTGCCTCTTAAAAATTTCAGGAATTTTCTGTGCATAACTATCTTTGAATCCTCAGATATGTTTTGGTCCGCTGGTGACGGCGAAAATAAAGTAAGAAAACCCTTTTGATGGGGTTTTCCGAGGAACTACCTATGACTAAATGGTGCCTCCACAAGTACAATCAAACTCTTCGAAGAGCACATCAAATGGAAAAAGAACCAACAGATTTTCTCCATTTGCCTAAGCAAGAGAAACTGTAAGATAGTCAAATTTTGACCTCGTTTTGTAGGATATAACAGTAAGACGATCCTTCTGTTGGGAATACAAATGGTCCCTAGTCCAAGGTCCATCCGAAACACTTGACCCTACATTTTACCACCAATAGGACCAGAGGTTTGACTACTGCGCGGCGTATTGTAACTTATACTATATATACCGATAAGGGTGTTCAAATCAAATTATGATATGGTGAACGATTTACTTATTTCACAAACACTCTTATAAAATCATTAGCTGTGGGCCAGATTCGCTTGCCATCCAAATTACGTGAGCCACTGCCCTACATGTAAGAAAGGCGAGCCTCGGAGCAGGAAGGAGTCGGCTTGGTGTAAGGAAGTGTCGGTTGGCGGAAGCGTTACCTCACGCTACGCGGCGCTGCCCGCTGCCCGCTGCCCGCGGCGGCTACCAAACAAACACGTCCGAGCACTTTCACCCGCCAGGGTCAGTGGAGGCTCGCCGCGCCCCACCCCACACGGCACGTGATTGCGTGCGAGTGCCGCACAGATCCAGCTGCGCCGTGCCGTGGCCTTCTACAGGTACTGGTAGCGCCTATCGCCGCTTCGGACAGATAGCGGTAGCGCTCGACCTTCGCCTTCACACTCTGCCGGCCTGAACCCGTCCGCATACTATTTCTGCCGAAAGTAAGAGGAAGAAGGTAACGCTTTGGTTCGCAGCGAACACCTATGTCGCCATTTCTGCCTTTAAATGCAACAGGAAATCAGCGAGGATGCGACTGCATCCGTACTTAAATATGTTCCAAAACGGTATTTTCCGGTGCACACGCCTCGGTTTCTACTGATGATAAAAAGAAGGGGTCAAATGTTTTCGACAGCCCTTGGATTGGGGACCATTTTTGTACCAAACAGAAGGTGGCCATGTTGTCCGTAGTTGCTTTACAATTCTTGAGGGTATTTTTGTTCTGTCGTTGCGACTACAAAAACGCGTGTCTTTTTCGCCAGACGCGTTTTGCTTTTGTGGTGTCATCGCCAGACACCACACTTGCTAGGTGGTAGCTTTAAATCGACCGCAGTCCATTTAGTACATGTCGGACCCGCGCGTCGCCACTGTGTGATCGCAGACCGAGCCCCACCACAAGGCAGGTCTCGAGATACGGACGAGCACTCGCCCCAGTTGTACGGACGACATTGCTAGCGACTATACGGACGAAGCCTTCCTCTCATTTGCCGAGAGACAGTTAGAATAGCCTTCAGCTCAGTCCATGGCTATGACCTAGCAAGGCGCCAATTTAACAGTTCATGTATCTTACGAGTCTCATTTGTATAGTCAAGAGAGATGTATCACAAGGAGTGATTAAAAGTTAAGTATATTCCAAAGCTACGTAGTTTCTTTATAGCAGTCATAACGTATCCTGTTTCAGACTTGACGGCGGTCGCCGTGTGTGTAGGCGTGCCTTTCGGCTCCCTTCTCAGTGTGGCGTAACTAGCTTGTTACGCCACAACAGCTTTATTGAGGTAAAGCATTATATACTTAGCATTGAAGCAACGCATATTTAGAAATATAAAAACAAACAGTGATGAGCAAAAATGTGTGGGATAAAAAGCATAGGGAATGCATAGTGCTGCAGAACAACTAAAAATTAGACCACAACTACCAGTGTATAAAGAAGAAAATCATCAAGGATGTGCTAGCAAACGGCATTTCCCGATGTAAGCGAGAAATCAAGCAAAAAATCACCACCACAGATGATGCTTTACTTCAATAAAGCGAAATGCGTCTGGTGAAAAAAATAAGCATTTTTGTAATAGCAGCAACAGAACAAAAATACTCTCAACAAACAGAAGGATCTTCTTAGCATCACTATCCTACAGTACAGGGACAAAGTATGAATATCCTACACTTCCTCTTGCTTAGGCAGATGAAGCAAATCGGTTCGTTCTTTTCGCATTCAATATATTCTACGACGGGCTTGATCGAATTTCTGGAGGCACCGTTAGTTCAGGGACCTCGGAAGACACCACAAACAGTACTTTTTTTACTATGTTTAGGCCCTCAAATGTGGACCAAAGGCAGCCGAGGATTCCAAGACGGCGATGCAAAGAAAATGGGTGAAATTTTTAGGATATCCAAATCTCAAATTTTTAGGATATCCAAATCTCGAACCACCTTGATTTTTTTTGAAGTCCTTATTCATTTCCAAGATACATGGGTTCAGAATTACACAAATTCTACACGTAAAATCCGATATGAGGCGAAGTCTAAATAATATGCAACCGCAACAAATTGCTCAAAATTTAACGGTATGTTCTCTAGGCATTTACCTAGAAGAGCTATCTTCCCGTTTCCAAAAACCATTTTTCCCTTATCGAGAAACACCCTAGAAACCTGTTTTTAGGTACCTAAACATAGCCGACCAAGCACACCAGATGGCTATAATTTTTACGATGCATTCCTAAGATTCCGCTCTCGAATAGCCTTGAAAATTTTCTTCATATGTTTATCCATTCCCGAAATACAGAAGTTCAAATATACCCTAATTGCATAAGTAAAATGGCGAAAACGTAGCTTATAACATGACGTATCACGGAGAAATTTGCTGTAAAATGTCTCCGTTATCATCTGGAAGACCCATGTTACAGTACCGAAGCACAAGCAACCTTTTTTTTTTTTTTTTTTTTTGCACCTAAAAACTGGTGTGTAGTGTAAAATTAATTTTACGTTATTTCAGTTGCACATAAGGAAGCTCGCTAAATTTTACTGAACAATACATTTTCTTTAATATGAGTTACATGGCCTGCTGCAGCAGGAAGAAGAAAAGAACCAGCGGAAAAATGCTCCCATTAGAGCACAAAAAATGCGAATATATCCCTGAGTCTTTAAAATTGTTTCTCAAAAGCGGGGCACCAGCTGCATTCTACATTCCTCAGCCTGTTAAAATTTTCACAGACATTTTGGCATGCGAACAAATTCGCGCTTTTTTTAACGCGCAGCATTTGTTTTCCGATAGGAGCATTTTCCGATGCTTACTGTACACGAGTACATCCGTCTAATATCGTATAGGGTCCCCGCGCGCATGCAGAAGTTCAAATGGCTCTAAGCACATCTGAGGTCACTAGTCCCCTAGATTTAGAAACTACTTAAACGTAACTAACCTAAGGACATCACAGACATCCACGCCCGAGGCAGGATTCGAACCTGCGACCGTAGCAGCTGCGCAGTTCCGGACTGAAGCGCCTAGAAGTGCTCCGCCACAGAGGCCGACGCAGAAGTTCCGAAACACTAATATATGAGGTAGTGCTGGTGGCAACAGGCACCATGAATACTGGAGAGCTGTCCACAAATCCGAAAGAGTACGAGGGGGTGGAGATCTATTTTGAAGAGCATGTTGCAAGGCATCCCAGACATGCTCAGTAATGTTCATGTCTGGGGAATTTGATGGCAGCGGAAGTGTTTAAGCTCAGAAGAGTGTTCCTGGAGCCACTCTGTTGCAATTCTGGACACGTGGCGTGTCGCATTGTTCTGCTGATATTGTCCAAGTCCGCCGGAATGCACAATGGATGCAGGTGATCAGACAGGATCCTAACGTAAGTGTCACCTGTCAGAGTCGTATCTAGACGTATCAGGGCTCCCATATCACTCCAACTGCACACACCGCACACCATTACAGAACCTCCACCAGCTTGAACAGCCCCTGCTAATATGCAGGATCCATGGATTCATGAGGTTGTCTGCATACTCGTACACATCCATCCAATCGGTACAATTTTAAATGAGACTCGTTCGCCCAGGCAACATGTTTCCAGTCATCAACAGTCCAGTGTTGGTGTTGACGGGCCCAGGTGAGGCCTAAAGCTTTGAGTCGTGTAGTCATGAAGGGTACACGAGTGGGCCTTCGGCTCCGAAAGCCCATATCGATGATGTTTCGTTGAATGGTTCGCACATTGACACTCGTTGACAGCCCAGCCTTAAAATCTGCTGCAATTTGCGGAAGGGTTGCACTTCTGTCACGCTGAACGGTTTTCTTCAGCCAAGTTGGTCCCGTTCTTGCAGGATCTTTTTCCGGCAGCAGCGATGTCGGTGATCTGATGTTTTACCAGATTCCTGATATTCACTGTACACTTGTGAAATGGTCGTACGGGAAAATCCCCACTTCATCGCTACCTCGGAGATGCTGTGTCGCATCACACTTGCGCCGACTGTAACACCACGTTCAGACTCGGTTGAATCTTGGTAACGTGCCATTGTAGCAGCAGTAACCGATCTAACAACTGCCCAGGCACTTGTCTTACATAGTCATTGCCGACCGCAGCGCCGTGTTCTGCCTGTTTACATATCTCTGTATTTGAATACCCATGCCTGTACCAGTTTCTTTGACGCTTCAGTGTATATGCGTCTATATATATACAGACTGAGAAAAGAAGTTAACCACTCAGAACGGTAAGTATAGGAAGGAAAAAACGAAATGTCACGGGTTCAGAGGATCCGTGCTGTTATTAGTCAGTATGACGTTGCACAACCTCTCGCCTCAATGCGTGCACTATTTGGTTAGGAAGGGTGTCATAAAGCCGTTACATTCTCGCCCGAGGAATGCTGGACCACAACTGATGTAACTGTTTTGATACCCTGGATACTGGCTTTGGGACAGAATTAATGTCCGAGCTTGACCCGCACATTTTCTGTTGGGAACAGATATAGGCATCTTGCTACCCGTCCAACGTCACCTAGACACTTCGTAGAGATACGTATCGCACGTGGACGAGAACTGTCCTATTGAACAATGGTAACTCGATATTCTCGCATGAGAGGTAACATAGGAGGACTCGGGCTATCGACGAACTACTACCGTGCTGTCAGAGTTCACTCAATCAAAATAAATGCTGCTTCTTGGATGAGAGGGGATTGACAAAAATGAAACATCTAGAAGAGATGGTGAGATATCAATGTAACTTCGTACACGAGCATACCATTGGCGAGTGCGTCAATGATTAGAGTTGTAAGTCTCTGTGAGATGTAGAGCGGCCAACAGACTGCGACGCGATAAAACATTTTTTGACGCAGTATGGCCACAGTGTAATACCGGGTGGTCATAATTAAACTTTCCCTATTAATATGTTATAACACGGAAACTAAGTACCGTATGAATACCAAACTTTTTAGGATCGATGTCAAGGAAATGGGTGTGAGAAATAATGCAGAATCAGTTCAACTGAAACACTTTCTAAAGTGCTGCTATGTTACATCATACCATTGCATACCGGTACCACTACTGCTACAAAAGCGGCTCAATATGGCGCCCATCAGTGTCCAGAAGAATTTGAAAGTGCAGCGTTGCATTCTGCACAGAAGAATGAAGCATGTCCGTAGTTATGCTGGCTACCTCCCTTGATATGCTGCGCTTCAGATCAGCACATGTGTGAATATTCGCCGGCCGAAGTGGCCGTGCAGTTAAAGGCGCTGCAGTCTGGAACCGCAAGACCGCTACGGTCGCAGGTTCGAATCCTGCCTCGGGCATGGCTGTTTGTGATGTCCTTAGGTTAGTTAGGTTTAACTAGTTCTAAGTTCTAGGAGACTAATGACCTCAGCAGTTGAGTCCCATAGTGCTCAGAGCCATTTGAACCATTTTTTGTGAATATTCCCCTGGTAAACCCGGTCCTTCTGGTAGCCCCACAACCAGAAATCACAAGAAGAGAGATCAGCTGATCGTGCCGGCAAAGCGTTTTGAAACGACCGACTGATAATTCAATCGTTTCCAAATGTGTTTCGGAGAAACAAGTGAACTGCACGTGCGATGTGCGGTAGGGCCCCATCTTACATGAAGACTGTTGAGTTCAATGCGTCTCTCTCCTGTAGGGCGGGTACGACATGCTGGCGAAGCGTATCGCAGTAACGCTGGCCAGTCACACTGCGCGATTATGGTCCTTCAGCATCAGCGCGTTCAAAAAAGAATAGGCGACGCTGAACGAAGTCATGAAGCCACACCGTGCTGTGACACGTTCACCATGCAGAGGAACTTCCTGCACAGTGACTGGAGGTGAAGATCCCCCGCACTCGGCAGTTTTCTGTGTTCACCTGACCCACCAGAGAAAAATGAGTTTCGTCTGTCCATAGGAAGATTTAGGGCCAGCTCTCGTCAAGTTCAATCCTTGCGAGAAAGTGGAGAGCGAAGTCAACACGTCGTTCTGCTTCCTGTGGTGCAAGCTGCAGTACGACATGGCTCTTGTTCAGATACCATTTGAGAATGGTCCAAAACGCCTTCCGTACGGTGAATGGACCACGGAATGTTCTAGGTGCTTCAGTCTGGAACCGCGCGACCGCTACGGTCGCAGGTTCGAATCCTGCTTCGGGCATGGATAAATGTGATGTCCTTAGGTTAGTTAGGTTTAAGTAGTACTAAGTTCTAGGGGACTGATGACCTCAGATGTTAAGTAGCATAGTGTTCAGAGCAATTTGAACCATTTTGTACCACGGAATGTTCAACTGTCGTGACAATGCATGCGCACTGCCTGACGATCGGGAATTGGGTGCAGCGCTGTCTGCCATAGCAACAGCGATTTCATCAGCCACCTTCGGGGCAACTGGTCGTCGGCCTCAGCCTGGAGCGACGTCCTGTTCTCCAGTTGATTCGAACTTCTTCATTATGCTCCGCACAACAGACGGAGAAAGAGGATCCTTTCCGTAATCCTTTCAGCCCGTGATATTTTCGAAGTACAGCTGCAGCCTTACTGCTGTTTTGATAATAGAGCCTCACCAATACCGCCCTACTCCTTTTGTCCAAGCTCATGTTGACATGTCAAGAAGTGCCCTGCGACTAGTCAGGTGTGTAAGACTGTGAATCACGATGACTGACCACAGCAACTGGTGGCCAAAGCTGGAACTGGACAGTGCGCTGTGACACATGGAAATAATGCACCCCATGCTACCAAGCTTGGTGCTGGTACCGTAATTAGATTCCGTGTTATAACGTTTCAACCCAGGACATACACAGACACTGTCTGGTTCAAATGGCTCTGAGCACTATGGGACTTAACTTCTAAGGTCATCAGTCCCCTAGAACTTAGAACTACTTAAACCTAACTAACCTAAGGACATCACACACATCCATGCCCGAGGCAGGATTCGAACCTGCGACCGTAGTAGTCGCGCGGTTCCAGACTGTAGAGCCTTTAATCGCTTGGCCACCCCGGCCGGCCAGACACTATCTGGTGAGAAAGTTGTTACCGTTTGACAGGTAGAGCGACAGTAGTTCGCCAAGCGGTGAGAAAGCAGAAAGTCACATGCATCGTAAGGGTAATGTTTGTTTTTAATTATTCTCTACTTAATTAACGAAGTAGTTGTTATATTTTTGCATTCCATGCGTTAGTAAACTACCAAGAGACATGAATTATCGTGAAATACAGGCGAATCACTTACTAAGCTACAACTTCTTCATGAAGAAATACTTCCGAGTAAGTGCATATTTATTCCGCTCAAAGTAACAGAATATTAACACAAATTTCTTGCAAGAGAAGCATGTATTTCTACTGCTGTCTGTTATTACTATCATAGGCACTTTCCCTGACATTTAAAATTATTTGTGGAGTCTAACAATTCACCCACTCTATACGGTTTACTCCACTTTGCAATAAACCAATATTATTGTAAATGTACTTGCTTTTGATTCAAAAGCGTATGTGTTGTAGATTCTTGCCGTATGTGACACAGATCTGCAAACAGTCGTGGAATTGGTTTATTCTGTGTAGTTTTCCGTTACGCTATTGGCTTATTTGGTACGTTAAATTATTGAGAGATAACATTTCATATACAGGCTGATCAAAAAGTCAGTATAAATTAGAAAACTTAATAAACCGCGGAATAATACAGATAGAGAGGTAAAAACTGACACACTTGATTGGAATGACATGGGGTTTTATTAGAACAAAAAAAAAAGTTTACAAAATGTCCGACAGATGGCGCTGGACACCAAAACTGCTACCGTGACAGGTGAGAGGTACGCCGATATGTTACAGAATCGCATCATCCCCAGCCTGGCTGATAAACACCTTCTGGAACGTACGATGTTTATGCAGGATGGCGCTCCACCCCATATTGCTAGACGCGTGAAAGATATCTTGCGCGCGTCGTTTGGTGATGATCGTGTGCTCAGCTGTCACTTTCGTTATGCTTGGCCTCCCAGGTCCCCAGACCTCAGTCCGTGCGATTATTGGCTTTGGGGTTACCTGAAGTTGCAAGTGTATCGTGATCGACCGACATCTCTAGGGACGCTGAAAGACAACATCCGTCGCCAATGCCTCACCATAACTCCGGACATGCTTTACAGTGCTGTTCACAACATTATTCCTTGACTACAGCTATTGTTGAGGAATGATGGTGGACATATTGAGCATTTTCTGTGAAAAACATCGTCTTTGCTTTGTCTTACTTTGTTATGCTAATTATTGCTATTCTGATCAGATGAAGCGCCATCTGTCAGACATTTTTTGAACGTTTGTATTTTTTTGGTTCTAATAAAATCCCATGTCATTCCAAGCATGTGTGTCAATTTGTACCTCTCTATCTACATTATTCCGTGATTTATTCAGTTTTCAAATTTATACTGACTTTTTGATCACCCGGTAGATTCCTTACGTTTCACATTCGGTGATTTAGCTGAAAGTGTAGCGAACAGAACTCTGCTTTCTTGGGTAGGTTTACTACTGATATCTGTAAGAGATAAGATCTGCAGATGTTTATTAGCAATTTTTTGTTATCAAAGGAAAACGACATTATTCAGTAACTGTCTGTACGTCACAAGAGACTCATAAATAAACTGTCCTATAGTGTACCGCTTCGTACCTCCCAGGATCCTTAGGAAGCTAAATAATGACAAATGTCGTGTCACTTTTTAGTAATTTTCGATTTTTATGGCACTGCATTTACTCCCTATTGTAAAAAGCTATGTTACAAATCAGTATAGACTTTAGTATTCGCACTCATCCGATGTCGTATTCAGAAGTGTCGCCTGTTGGCCGCTTGGGGCACTGTTGTCGCTGTGAGTAACAAAAACCAGACAGAGTGTTGCCATTGTTTCGTTAGACTGTGGTATTGCTACGTCGTGTCATTTAGGTAATTCTCACATGTCTAATCGCAGTATGAGGTATTCTAATATCATCATCCAAGATACGCAG
The DNA here is from genome assembly GCF_021461385.2 of Schistocerca piceifrons. Classification (NCBI taxonomy): domain Eukaryota; kingdom Metazoa; phylum Arthropoda; class Insecta; order Orthoptera; family Acrididae; genus Schistocerca; species Schistocerca piceifrons. The sequence continues at coordinate 325,565,394 of NC_060140.1, forward strand.
ACCCCTCTCACAGAGCGACTGCAGCGACTGGGGCTTCCTACAGACGTAGTGCACAGTGTACGGTACAGGGAACGCCCATTAAGAGCTCGGAGAAAACCCAACTAGAGGCTACGAAGTGCCTCTGGTCCTTTATGTAATTCCCAACTGGGATTTTGCTCAAGTTTCTTCTAAAGACTGTGCCTTTCTTCTGCAAAACATTTTTTCCTGTCTCATACTCTCCTCTTCATTTCTTTACAGTTTTGGCATTTTGTTACACCAAGAGATATTAAACTACTTTTTTCTTGCATTTCTTGTCGTATCACCTAATAGCTTAAACCGAAAAGCCCGTAACAGCTCTCGAAATAGTCTGTCTATGGTATTTACCTGGCAGAGCACGGTTAATCAAATATTGTTCGTGGGATAGTTTTCCTCACTATGCAGTGAATCATTTTCCATTTCCCACACGGTACGTAACTGTCTGACGGGAGGCATTTACTATACGGTTCCGTAATGTCTACAGCAAGTCCCTTATAACGTGAGGAAACAATTCTTAACGCAGTGTGGCTAAGTCGTATCACTTAGAAAATTTTGATGAAATCATCGATCACCGTAATCACCATGAAAGCTAAAGAACTGCGTCACAGTATATACAGGGTGACTTTTTCCACTGTGTATAACTCTATTTGGGACTGATCGATGAGAGGATACGGAAAAAAAGGTCTAATGAACTTATATCCGACAATGCACTGTTTCCAATTATTCAATTAGACAACGGTCTAATACGCGCTGTACCACGCAGGTACAGTTATAGTATGCATGGTTTCCTCCTAGAGGGTGGTACTGTTCCCCATACGCCATGCCCTACCACCCTCTCCTCCTTGGTAATGTTCTGTCCGATTCACTTCTCTCGCTGACTCACCCTGCAGTGGGTGTGATACAGCGCTGCACACAATGGCTCCGTATCCTAATCGAGGCTGTCTTTACTTACGGGAAGACAAATGCCATCGATGGCGGGCAGCAAGGTTGTATCAGGAGAGCTATCCCCACCGACAACCATCACAGTATTCAATGTTTACAACAATATTTCGCCGTTTGTCTGAGACAGGGTCGTTTCAGGGAACACGATACCATGAAGGACGTTCCCGAAATGTGTGGACACCAGACTTGGAGGAAAATGTGATTAACACCGTGGATGCGAACCGCTGTGTCAGTACTAGGCAGTTAGTCGGCCAGTACAGGGTAAGTCAGACGACGGTGTGGAACATTCTCCATGGAAGTTGTTATTACCCTTATCACTTACAGTGTGTGCAGGACTTACTAGCGACAGACTTTCTTCATTGGGAGCAGTTTTTCTCCTGTTTCTTCACCAGGCAAACACAATCCCAGGATTCGTGTCATCCATGCTATTCACAGATGAGGCTACCTTTACACGGAGTGGTATCTTCAACTTTCAAAACAGTCATCTGTGGGATAGTACACAGAACCCCCATGGTACGATGACAGCGAATTATCCACGTCGGTGCAGCCTGAATGTGTGGGCCGCGATGACTGGCGACCGTATTTTGGGACAGTCTTCCTCCCATGTCGCCTAACAGGCCGGAACTATTGGCGTTTTGTTTCTTGCGGGTGATTTTGCTCCCCTGCTGGAAGTAGTGCCATTGATGATTCGAAGGGTTATGTGGCTGCTAAATGATGGTGCTCCACCCCAATTCAGCTTTAAAGTCCGGACCCATTTCAATCGTGTCTTCCCTGGTCGATGCATTGGACGAGGGGGTCCAGTTGCATGGCCTGCTCGTTCACAATATCTCAACTCGGGCGATTTCTGGTTATGAGGCCATCTCAAAATTATCGTGTATGCAGAGGCGGTTCCAAATGTGAGGTAACTGGAGCAGCGTATTCATGCTGCCTTTGACGCTGTTTGTATGCAGTCTAGCTGATGTGAACGTGTGAGACAGAACGGCGATTAGAGGCACGCCTTGAGGCACATAGAAACTCACTTTCATCACATACTGTAACTCTGGCTGCATGGTACAGCGCGTATTAGACCGCAGTCTTTGAAACAATATATGACTGAATAAATGGCCTCTAGCAGGAAAACCACCCATTTCCGGACGTAAGTTCATTAGACCCTTTTTTCAGTATCCTCTCATCGATCACTCACTAGAATTTGTACATGGTGGAAAAAAATCACCCTGTATAACCAACTAGATGTTATGAACTGCTTCGCTCGCGTATCAATAGTTTTGTTATGATGAGTCATGGTGAGTAAGTAGACTAGTAATTTCAATAGATGTCTGTGTGGTGTAGAGACATGTGTAAATATGTATGCAGTGCAGGTGCGTAGATCCATAACGAATGTCGTTCTATTACTTTGCTGTATGTCGAATCTGAAAACATGCATTATATTTTATGATTTCGTTTAAAAATGCCTAGAATACTTTCGTGCAGAAATAGAGTTTTAAGGGATTTCTCTGGCCCACCTGGTACTGGAGGTTAAATTTTGCCACCAGAGAAACACATACCAATCGTTTCTCCTTTCCATTTTAACGCATTATGGTGCCTTCATTTTTTATCCAACCCAAATGATGACTAATTTATGGTTACATTTTGTAACCTAAAAAAAATAAAAAATAAAAAAGTCATTTGTTACTTTTTTTACGTTACAAAATGTATCTCTTTAAAGCAGATAAATATGTAACTTCATCTTATTATTATTAGTGCTTACGTTATACCTGAATCAGCTTCATTACAATTTCATGTGTCTAATTTTGAATGTACAGTAGCATAGTTGTTTCTGCGGCTACTAGATGGCGCTCGTAGCAACACCATGTTTACTTGCCCACACTTTCTAACGTGGGCACCTCAGTTTTGTTGCAACTCTTGTTCACTCAGGTACGAGCAGCCCTTAGCGGCTCGCCATCTAAACTTATTTACAGCAATTCATGACGTCGCCTTTCCGGATTAGATTTTTTAAAATGTGACTTGTAAGAACTGCATCTCTTTCCACTCAGTAAACACTTTAATTTATGAATGTCTTATATACCTATTATGTTTTAGAATAGTTAGTTTCGCGCGCCGGAGATCATCGCCATCAGTGTCTCGTGAGTGCCGTCATGTTTAGTGTTCAGTGTTCCCGTCACACTCCATCGTTCACCTGTGCCATCGCCATCTTCAGTGTTAGTGCGTCGTGACAACAGTTTGTAGTGAATTATCGTCGAGTGTGAACGGCTCCGTGTTTGTCTTTATGTGTCTACTGTTTTATTACCCACCGTTATGTCACATTTGTGTATTCTTTCTGTTCTTTCTTTATCTCCTCTACGGCTGAAGAGCGGCGTACCATGCTGCTGACAGCCTGCCTGTTTGTACGGGTTTGAAAATAACAATAAAGGAAAAAAAAAGAATAGTTAGTTTAATTCCGAAGACGACGCTCATAGTAGCGTCGAAACCTGGTCAATTTTGACTTAATATTTGTGACCGAGGGTTTATTTGTTCTAATATAATTCTAACACGGTCACTGAACCTTAGCAGCTATGTTCAAAGTTTTACGTTTTTTACCTACCCAAGTATCTAAGGCTGCTTCGAAATATAAAGAATTAAAAAAGAAAATTTTAAATACAAGTATGTCTATGTATTTTAACAAGCAGTGTGAAAAAAGAGGACTTGTCCCGACTTATACAAAAGCCTACATCAATTTTTCTGTATGTAAGAAAAATTCAAAATCCTTTAGACCTATCATTAAGAATATTATTTGTAATAGGATAAAAGAGCTGTATGCTAAAAAAGACCGTCTTAACGAAGAAGCATACCATTTGTACTTAAATATCACAAACACTTTTCGTGTCAACTATAATTTTAATATTGACGACATGTGGAAGCGAATTAACGAACATCTAGAGATTTGTAAAATAGGTATAATGCAGAAACACGAGAAGAAGCTCAGCAATTTTTTTTGTCTGCTTTCTAATGAAAAATGCCCTCAGAATACATTTCAAAAAATCAGTCACGTCTTTCATGAAAGAATTTTAAATAAAACCAACATCGTTTTTACTCAGAATGAAAAAATCCTGTTAGGAAAAGGACTAAAATACGTCAGGCCTAAACTGTCAGACAGAAATGTGAGAGAAAGTATGTTTGTTGATTTAAAAATCGGTTTCTCAAGCCAGAATTGCTTATGATGTAACCCGCATGCTAGAGAAAAATACAGCTACTTTGCCTAATGCTACGCAAACGACAGAATTTTAGTAACTTCCATTAACAATAAACTTAAAACACCAAATGCTTTAGTAACTAAATCCGATAAATGTTATCTAGTCATTGCTTATCTTTCTGAGTATATTTCTAAAACTGAAAATTTCTTCAGTGAAAACAACATATCGGAGCTGCATGATGATCTGACTCCTAAATTACAGAATGAAGTAAGGTCAGCCATTAACAATGCAAAATTTCTTATAAAACCTTTCCAAAAGAAACTACTCATCAATATGAACCCTCAGCCCCCTAAACTTCGGTCCCAGTTCAAAATTCATAAACCTAATCATCTAATACGTCCAATTTCCAATAGCATGAATAGCGCATATCACGATCTGGCCCGATTTCTACACGAAACTTTGAAAAAAAATCTTTCGTTTTCGAAACTAATTATTCCGTTCCTAACAGCCACGTTTTGGTCCGAAATATTAAAAACTTAGTATGCAGTTCAGACACCAAGCTCTTTTCCTTATATATTAAAAATCTTTATATCAATGTGCTGGTACATGAGACGCTGATATTGTGGAAGAAAATTTACGTCAATTTAAAAAAGATCTATCAGATGAACAGATTACCGATTTTATGAATCTCATTAATGTCGTTGTCAAGTACAACTACTTTGAATTCAACGGACAACTGTACCAGCAATCTGATGGGCTCGCTATGGACAACCCTTTAGCAGGCATCCTTGCCGTCATCTTTATCAATTCTTTGGAAAAAAAGCTGTGTAACTGTTTCTCAGCCGCTTCACTAGGTATCCTTTCTTACACAAGATACGTTGATGATATTCTAGTCATCTATAACGGACCCGCCGATAGCATTGATCACATATTTAAATTTTTTAACGACCTCCATGAAAAAATTTCTTTCACTATTGAACTCGAAAACGAAAACCGCTAATTACATTATTTAGACTTGACGCTTACAATAGAAGACAAAAATATCACTTTCAATATTTTTCGAAAAGAAACGTATACTGACCAAATCTTGCCTGATTCCTCTTTTCATCCACAGTCTCAAAAAGTGGCCTTTTTTCACTCTGCCGTCCACCGAGCCACCTCTATATCACTTTCAACAGAAAAGTTTAATAAGGAGATTAATTTACTTAAAACCATAGCAGTCAATAATGAATATACGCCTAACATAGTGGATGATATCCTGACTATTGCTTTTTAGCAATGTAATTTTACGATTTATCAACAAACGTGTGGTTCCTGAAGAGGGGCAGCAGCCTTTTCAGTAGCTGCATGGGCAACAGTCTGGATGATTGACTGATTTGGCCTTGTAACACTAACCAAAACGGCCTTGCTGTGCTGATACTGCGAACGGCTGTAAGCAAGGGGAAACTACGGCCGTAATTTTCCCGAGGGCATGCAGCTTTACTGTATGGTTAAATGATGATGGCGTCCTCTTGGGTAAAATATTTCGGAGGTAAAATAGTCCCCCCTTCGGATCTCCGGGCGGGGACTACTCAAGAGGACGTCGTTATCGGGAGAAAGAAAACTGGCGTTCTACGGATCGGAGCGTGGAATATCGGATCCCTTAATCGGGCAGGTGGGTTAGAAAATTTAAAAAGGGAATTAGTGAAGTTCGGTGGCAGGAGGAACAAGACTTCTGGTCGGGTGAATACAGGGTTATAAATACAAAATCAAATAGGGGTAATGCAGGAGTTGGTTTAATAATGAATAAAAAAAATAGGAGTGCGGGTAAGCTACTACCAACAGCATAGTGAACGCATTATTGTGGCCAAGATAGACACGAAGCCCATGCCTACTACAGTAGTACAAGTTTATATGCCAACTAGCTCTGGAGATGATGAAGAAATTGATGAAATGTATGATGAGGTAAAAGAAATTATTCAGGTAGTGAAGGGAGACGAAAATTTAATGGTCATGGGTGACTGGAATTCGAGAGTAGGAAAAGGGAGAGAAGGAAACATAGTGGGTGAATATGCATTGGGGGAGAGAAATGAAAGAGGAAGCCGCCTGGTAGAATTTTGCACAGAGCATAACTTAATCATAGCTAACACTTGGTTCAAGAATCATAAAAGAAGGTTGTATACTTGGAAGAATCCAGGAGATACTAGAAGGTATCAGATAGATTATATAATGGTAAGACAGAGATTTAGGAACCAGGTTTTAAATTGTAAGACATTTCCAGGGGCAGATCGTGGACTCTGACCACAATCTATTGGTTATGAACTGTAGATTAAAACTGAAGAAACTGCAAAAAGGTGGCAATTTAAGGAGATGGGACCTGGATAAACTGAAAGAACCAGAGGTTGTACAGTGTCTCAGGGAGAGCATAAGGGAACAATTGACAGGAATGGAGGAAAGAAATGCAGTAGAAGAAGAATGGGTAGCTCTAAGGGATGAAGTAGTGAAGGCAGCAGAGGATCAAGTAGGTAAAAAGACGAGGGCTAGTAGAAATCCTTGGGTAACAGAAGAAATATTGAATTTAATTGATGAAAGGAGAAAATATAAAAACGCAGTAAATGAAGCAGGCAAAAGGGAATACAAAAGTCTCAAAAATGAGATCGACAGGAAGTGCAAATTGGCTAAGCAGGGATGGCTAGAGGACAAATGTAAGGATGTAGAGGCTTGTCTCACTAGGGGTAAGTTAGATACTGCCTACAGGAAAATTAAAGAGACCTTTGGAGAAAGGAGAACCACTTGCATGAATATCAACAGCTTTGATGGAAACCCAGTTCTAAGCAAAGAAGGGAAAGCAGAAAGGTGGAAGGAGTATGTAGAGGGTCTATACAAGGGCGATGTACTTGAGGACAATATTGTGGAAATGGAAGAGGATGTAGATGAAGATGAAATGGGAGATACGATACTGCGTGAAGAGTTTGACAGAGCACTGAAAGACCTGACTCGAAACAAGGCCCCGGGAGTAGACAACATTCCATTGGAACTATTGACGGCCTTGGGAGAGCCAGTCCTGACAAAACTCTATCATCTGGTGAGCAAGATGTATGAGACAGGCGAAATATCCTCAGACTTCAATAAGATTATAATAATTCCAATCCCAAAGAAAGCAGGTGTTGACAGATGTGAAAATTACCGAACTATCAGCTTAATAAGTCACAGCTGCAGAATACTAACACAAATTCTTTAAAGACGAATGGAAAAACTGGTAGAAGCCGACCTCGGGGAAGATCAGTTTGGATTCCGCAGAAATGTTGGAACACGTGAGGCAATACTGACCCTACGACTTATCTTAGAAAACAGATTAAGGAAAGGCAAACCTACCTTTCTAGCATTTGTAGACTTAGATAAAGCTTATGACAATGTTGACTCGAATACTATCTTTCAAATTCTAAAGGTGGCAGGGGTAAAATAGAGGGAGCGAAAGGCTATTTAAAATTTGTACAGAAACCAGTTGGCAGTTATAAGAGTCGAGGGGCATGAAAGGGAAGGAGCGGTTGGGAAGGGAGTGAGACAGGGTTGCAGCCTGTCCCCGATGTTATTCAATCTGTATATTGAGCAAGCAGTAAAGGAAACAAAAGAAAAATTCGGAGTAGGTATTAAAGTCCATGGAGAAGAAATAAAAACGTTGAGGTAACTCTGTCAGAGACAGCAAAGGACTTGGAAGAGCAGTTGAACGGAATGGACAGTGTCTTGAAAGGAGGATATAAGATGAACATCAACAAAAGCAAAACGAGGATAATGGAGTGTAGTCGAATTAAGTCGGGTGATGCTGAGGGAATTAGATTAGGAAATGAGACACTTAAAGTAGTAAAGGAGTTTTGCTATTTGGGGAGCAAAATAACTGATGATGGTCGAAGTAGAGAGGATATGAAATGTAGACTGGCAATGGCAAGGAAAGCGTTTCTGAAGAAGAGAAATTTGTTAACATCGAGTATAGATTTAAGTGTCAGGAAGTCGTTTCTAAAAGTATTTGTATGGAGTGTTGCCATGTATGGCAGTGAAACATGGACGAAAAATAGTTTGGACAAGAAGAGAATAGAAGTTTCGAAATGTGGTGCTACAGAAGAATGCTGAAGATTAGATGGGTAGATCACATAACTAATGATGAGGTATTGAATAGAATTGGGGAGAAGAAGATTTTGTGACACAACTTGACAAGAAGAAGGGACCGGTTGGTAGGACTTGTTTTGAGGCATCAAGGGATCACAAATGTAGCATTGGAGGGCAGCGTGGAGGATAAAAATCGTAGAGGGAGACCAAGAGATGAATACGCTAAGCAGATTCAAAAGGATGTAGGTTGCAGTAAGTACTGGGAGATGAAGAAGCTTGCACAGGATAGAGTAGCATGGAGAGCTGCATCAAACCAGTCTCAGGACTGAAGACAACAACAACATCAACAGTTCATTCTAATGAAGACTAGTATTGTCGAAATCCATATCAATGTACGTAACGTTTACGGGCAACTAAAATGTCGTGTGACGGGCCTCCCGTCGGATAGACCGTTTGCCGGGTGCAGGTCTTTCGATTTGACGCCACTTCGGCGACCTGCGCGTCGATGGGGATGAAATGATGATGATGAGGACAACACAACACCTATCCCCTGAGCGGAGAATATCTCCGACTCAGCTGGGAATCGAACCGGGCCCTTAGGATTGACATTCTGTCGTGCTGACCACTCAGCTACCGGAGGCGGACGATGTGCAACTGATTGACTGTTTAAGCTTATATTGATAGTAAGGTACCCCTTATTTGCAGATAAGAGCGCATTTTACTTTATTACCAGGTTTGCTGTTTCACATACATGAAGTGAATGTATCAGTGCTGCGGTACCTACGGATTAAGAAGCGAGCGGTAGGTTTCCACGCTGGCTAGCAGAGGCGGTATGGCGCTTTCAGAGCCAGTGGGATGAGGTGCCTGTGCAGAAATCGCCGGTGACATTAGCAAAGAGACACCACGGGAAACTACATTTATTCTGGCGCCAATCAAGTAATTGTTATCGATAAATAGTTGCTAACAAAACTCCCCTTGCCACTCAGGCATTAGGAGGAATCTACAGGTCATAAATACTACCTTTCACTAAATTTACAATGCAGGAATAAGTTGATATTAATACATAAATGAATGAATTTGGCGTAACCTAAGATGTACGATCTCATACGAACTATACCGATTGCTCATTCAAGTTACAGACTGCGTGCCATAGTCGGTACTCGTCGACAGCACGCCTATCGCTCGAGTCATTTGGTAGACCCTTGCTCTCGTACTGTTAATAGTTATAATCAATGTGAAAAAGTTCATTTAACTGTTGTGCCATTTCTCTGGTGCGTTGCGTATCCGGCACTATCGATAGCGACTTGTATTTCTGTTTCCATCTGGTTCGGTCTGCGCAGGCGCTAAGGCGGCTGCTGCCCTCTGGAGCGTTTTTCCCGGGAGGCCGCGCGCGCTCGGCTCGGCAGTTGGATTCGCACCGAGCTGGTGGTATTTCGCCTTCAGCCCCGGCACGGAGGTGTGGTCTCATTGTTGGCGGTCCTCGTTGATTTGGCCGTTGGGCGGTGTGGCGTGTTGATGTGCTGTAGTGGACAACTGATGGATACCCGCACCCGATCGCTCGAGGTTCTCCGCCTCTGAAAAGGGTGCCACGATATCGCTTGGGTTTCCGCACCCAGGAGTTGTAAGGACTGCAGGGCAGGCTTTCTGTGTGTTTGCTCTGTCCGGTCTGCGTGGCGGGGTTCGTTTCACCTTACTTCAGCTGTTGTTTATACTTTCTGCGTGATTCCATTTTGGCCGGAATCTAGGTGTCGAGTATTCTGCTGCTGTGTACCCGGTCGTCGCCCCCCTTTCCCCGCCCGGGGGGGGGGGGGCAGCCGTATCTGTTGGTGGGAATTATTTGGCAGTGTGTGTTTTGCGTGGACCCGGTGTGCTCACGCGTCCTGATTCTGAGTTGAAATTACTGTGGTCAGGCTGGCTCGGTTGCTGGAGTGTGTGTTGCCTGTTCTTTTACCTTTAGTTATTTGTAGCGTTAATTAAGCCTAAGACGATGTCCAAAGTGCTAGCAATTGATTTTAGCCTCGTGTGTACTTAATCCTATTTAAATTCTTGGGCATTGCCATTTGCTTGTTCTTTTGTTCTTATTTATTTGTTGTGCCAGTTAGCCCTAAGATGGTGTCAGACCTTGGTATCTGTCAATCTTATTTTGGCTGCTAGCGCTCAGGTGCAATATTGCAGGGCCTATCCCGGATTTTGTCATTGAGATCCTTTTATATTGTATTTTTAGTGTCCACAGCTCGTGGTTTTGCGGTAGCGTTCTCGCTTCCTGCGCACAGGGTCCCGGGTTCGATTCCCGGCGGGGTCAGAGATTTTCTCTACCTCGTGATGACTGGGTGTTGTGTGTTCATCATCATCATTGACGTGCAAGTCGCCGAAGTGGCGTCAACTAGGACTTGCGATACGGCGGCCGAACTTCCCCGCAAGGGGCCTCCCGGCCAACAATGCCACTCGATCATTTCATTTCATTTTTGTATTTTTAGTAGTAGGTTTGGCAAGTGCACTTGCGTATGGTATTTATTATGTCCCCCCCCCCCCCATCCTCTTCCTCCTTTGTGTAAACTGATTTTGGTAAGACTGCTAGGTGGCCTGTGCTCTTTTATTACCTATGAAAGTTTCCCCGCGGCCGCCGTCGTAACATGTTTTGACCGGCAAGCGGTCCATGTTGGCTAGAGTTTGAATGTGGTCTGCGCTGTTGAAATCAGCAAACTCTCTGCCGAACATATATTTATTATTTGAGCTAGTCATGTATGTGTTGCTGTGTTAAGCGTTTTAGGGCATTTTTAATTGAGATACCTTTTGGAAATTTTATCACTGTTTTTAAAGAATGTATAGGAAGGAGTAACTTCGACTGAAAATTTAATTGTAAATTATACATTTGTGCTTCACATTATAAAATTTAACTGTATTAGGTGAAAGTATGTAGTTAATGCACAATGATTATTTGTTAATGTATCAAATTGTAAACAGATTGTGTTTGGCAGTAATTCAAACGACACAAATAAGTTTCTCTGTTCACCTGTGGCACTTAACATTTTTATTACCTCATATTGTAAGGGGCTTGATTTGTTTGTGTCACTGTAATTTGTAAGCCACAGAGTAATTTTTTTGCGATTAATTAATTGTTTGGGGAAATAAACCTTGAATTGTATGTCCACTTTTCACTAACCGAATCCCATCCAAATCGTCCGCTCCATTGTGTTTCTTAAATAAACGCACTATAACGGCATCCGGTGTAAAAATTAGGTGCACAAAAGAACTTCTTCTCGCTTCATTACGTGAAACATGTACAGTAGTTTTGGACTTTCGGAAAGCGATGGCGCTGCAACGGCTCTACAATGGGATGACATAACAGATAGGAAGAATTCCTACCTGACGGCTCACTAAGTCAGTTTAAGGACGGACTGGCTTAATTATGATAAACCCCGGATGGGAAAGCTTGGCCAGTTAGACACCTCCTGTACCACCAACTACGGACTCAGCTGCTAAACTGAGACATTTCTGGACGTTTAGTACGAGTGAGGTGCTTGAACACTTTCAAAGCTATCGCTTTACTGCGCTATTGGTTTATAAGATATAATCCTCACAGTGAGTATGAGTTCTGCGTATAGTAAGACAATCCACGAACAGCAGGGGATTTTGGAAGTATAAGACAACTTTCAACGCAAAATGGGTCTGTGTGGTGCTTAGCTTTACGTGACAGGAAACGCTCCGTAGTCCTAGAGCGGTCCCTCATCACACAGACAGTAACGAAACTATGTTAGTATCTGCAGGACTCCAGGTACGTGTACCCCTTCCCACACTCAGCCAGCGGACACCGCGAGTCGCAGGGTGTGGTGAAATGACTCAGTCAACAGCCATCGTTTGGTACATGCACTGTGCAACCACAGTGGATGTTCCTGCTTCAGAGCTCACAACATACCTGCTAGAGCGTAATTGTTTAAGTAAATGATATTAATAGGGCAATCAACTGCAAATTGTTGGTGGCAGTGCAGTAGCAGCTCTCCCAAATTGTTAAAAAATCACCTGGATACACAAACAGAGGAGGAGAGGGGGGGGGGGGGGGAAAGAGGTGGAGGTGGTCAGTGGAACTGAGTGGTGGCGGAATGGGGGGAAGATAGGGAGTGACCTTGAGGAGTGACTGTGGGGCAGAGGGAGAAGGAACTGGATTGGATCTTCATGATTGGTGCACCACCCAAGCCTCCGGTGGTCAGAGAAGGAATCCAGTCCTGCCATTAAGCAGGTAGTAATACACGTACTTCTTCTCAGAGCCATAAAACGTTTTCCTGTCTTAAGTAATAAGGAAATACGAGTCTGATTACCCTGCTGTTGATTAAATATGATTTATTGGTTTCTGTTCCAGATCGTTTAGAGTTGCCCAGGATGCATCACGAGGAGGCGAACTGTGTCGCGTTTTACTTTATAGGAAACTAACTTCACATATTGCATTCTTGTAATTTTTCCAGCTTTGAAGTTCATCACCTGTTGCTTCATGAACTTTAAATCCGGACAAGGTATTTCCTTCTTTTAGAGGAATTGATTGTAGTTATAGTGTAAAGATGAATTAGCTTCAGTACCTCAACAAATTTGTGTATATCTGTGCTGCAGGAGTAGAAATGGGAACTTTCCGTGGAAACGTCCTCAAGCATTGGCGGTTTCTGCCTATTGCAACTTACTTCTGACCACATGGACGGAGAAAAGAGTGCGTTATTGTCTATATAATATCTGCTAAGTAGTAACAGAACGTTTGTAGTTTTTCACACGCCAACGTCGCTGCGATTAACTCTTCAACAAAACAGTCATCAGCCATATCAGAATCCAGCATTGTTAAACCAGAAAGTTCCCGATATCATTTCTGAAACAGTAATCATGTGAGAGTCTCAATGTTTGTATCTTTCGCCGCCAGCTCGTGGTAGATGAAATCCAAAGCTTCGACTTTTAAATTAGTCCACACTTCTTTTCCAGCTTCCTTTATGCTTTCTTCAAACCCTGAAAACATTGTTAATTTATTATATTACCAACAATTGTTGAAAAAACATGCTGATAAGGATAAGGTGAAGTTTTCTTATCTTTCAACAACAAAAAAGAAGGAAAAAGAAGACCACTGTAATATACTCTGAGGTGGCAAAAGTCATGGAATACTTCCTAATATCATGTCGTACATTCCTTTATCAGGGATAGTGCAAAAGCGCGACGTGCCGTGGACTCAATAAGTCTTTGGAAGTCTCCAGGAGAAATACCGAGCCATGCAACTTCTACTGCCATCCATAGCTGCGAAAGCGTTCCCATTCCAGGATTTTGTGAACGAATTAACCTCTCGATTACTTCCCATATGTTTATGGGCTTCATCTCAGGTGATCTGGGTGACCAGACCGTTCGCTTGAATTGTGCATAATGTTCTTCAAACCAATTGCGAACAATTGCGGCTCGGTGACACAACGCAGTGCCATCCATAAAAATTCCATTATTGTTTGGGGAATTCGACGTCCGTGAATGTCTGCAGATGGTCTCCAAGTATCCTAAGATAATCACTTCCAGTCAATAATTGTGTTTGCTTTTGGGGACACGATACAGTGCCATCCATAAAAATTCCATTGTTGTTTGGGAATTCGACTTCCCTGAATGGCTGCAAACGGTGTCCAAGTATCCTAAGATAACCACTTAGAGTCAATGATTGGTTCAGTTGGACCAGAGAACTCAGTCCATTCGATGTAAACACAGTCCACATCGATATGGAGTCACCACCAGATTGCACAGTGCCCTCTTGACAACTGTGGTCCATGGCTTCGCAGAGTCTGCGCCACGCTCGAAGCTTACCATCGGCTCTTACCAACGGAAATCTGGACTCGTCTGGCCAGGCTACGTTTTTCCTGTTGTGTAGGGTCCAAACAATACGGTCACGAGCAATGAGAGCTGCTGCAGGTGATGGCGTGCTGTCAACAAAGGTACTCTCGTCTGTCGTCTGTTGTCATCGTCCGTGAACGCAAATCTTGCAGTATTGTCCTAGTGGACACTTTCGTCGTATGTCCCACATTAATTTCTGCGGTTGTTTTACCCAAAGTTGCCTGTCTGTTAGTACTGACAACTCTCCGTAAAGGCCACTACTCACGGTCGTTAAGTGAAGCAGGTCGTTATTGCGTTGACCGCGAGGAGGTAATGCATGAAATTTGGTACTGAATTCCCTAACGATTTCCGATATGGAATGTCCCATGCGCCTAGCTCCAGCTAGCATTCCGCGTTCAAGGTCTGTTAATTCTCGTCGTACGTCCGCAATAGCGTTGGAAATCTTTTCACAAATGAATACAAATGACAGCTCCACAAGTGCGCTACCCTTTTATACATTGTTGGTGATACTGTCTTTATCTGTATATGTCACCTCAGTGATAGACCTTTAACAAGTACATGGATCGTAAGTAACTTCTGCGATACTTGAAAGTTTCATTACAAAAACTGTGTTTCACTGACTAAGCATATTGAGATTTCCTACTTCACAGAATATTGCAACGTTTTTGTCAGCATCATTGAGTACCAACAAATCCGCCCCATCTGTGTTAAGAGCGACACGAACCTCCAGAGTACTTGTAGGTAATTTCAATAGTATTTTCCGCCTAGCTTTGTAAATTGATTTATGAAACCTAACGACTTTTTTAATGATTATCTCTTGCCTGTGTTTTCCTTTTAGTCGTCCGCCCCAATATCTGAACGGTCAGCGCGTTGGAATGTCACGCAAGACGGATTCGATTTCCGGCTGGGAGATTTTCTCCCCTCAGGGACTGGGTGTTGTGCTGTCCTCATCATCATTTCATCCCCATTGTCGACGCGCAAGTCGCCCAATGTGGCGTCGCAGCCGGCCGAAGTGGCCGTGTGGTTAAAGGCGCTGCAGTCTGGAACCGCAAGACCGCTACGGTCGCAGGTTCGAATCCTGCCTCGGGCATGGATGTTTGTGATGTCCTTAGGTTAGTTAGGTTTAACTAGTTTTAAGTTCTAGGGGACTAATGACCTCTGCAGTTGAAACCCATAGTGCTCAGAGCCATTTGAACCATTTGTGGCGTCGCACTCAGTTAGACCTGCACTTGGCAGCAGAAATTCCCGCCTGGGAACTATTGGCCACTGATGCCACACGATCATTTTCATTTCCTTTCAGTCGATTATTTAGAAGTTTTGATGGTCTCTCACACATATATATTCTATAGCTTTTCTCTTCATATGACAAACTATTTTTTGTTTTTGAATTTTAATGCCAGCTATTCCCGTGTGGTTGTGATCGCGGTGACCTTCGAGCAAATGGACGTCTTCAGTGGAGGCAGTTCTAATAAACTCTTGCATTTCTTAATGTTGCAAGTCGATCATACAACGCAGTCTTAACAACTCTTGGAATCTGAGAGCGTAATGATTCTGAAGTAGCACTTCCTTTTCTGTTCTACTCCCAATCACTGTAACCGTGTCGGAAGACACATTCACTAAGAAGTGATCTGCTCTACACGGAAATCTGAGACCACGGACTCCCACTCTGAAGAGGGGGGGGGGGGGGTAGACTTACTCGGCAGGCATGGGTTGCTAGCTGCCTGGCCAACCAGTAGCAGAAGACTTGGGTCCTGCACCCCTCATGACACTGACGCAAACAGATCCGTAACTGCGCCTTAAACAGCTGACTTGCGCTATCCTTTTTCACTGTATACATTTTGTTCACTTTGCTGCTTCTTTTTTTCGATAATACTACAATTTAAAAATATAATATTTATTTTAATAGCATTTCAAATTTGTGGGGAAACGTAATACAGAAAGGATAAAAAATGTGCGTCAGTTACAGGATTAGCGGAAATGATTAATTTCATCAAACTGAAATCTTAGAATATACTGCCCATTTTCGTGAAACAGAAGATGGATTGTCTATAAATTTCTTCACGAGTGACTATAGATAAACACATAGCATCAGTTGGCAACACTACACACTGTAAACACACGCACGTTCAGCATTTAGTGTTGTAATGAATCTGGGTGAAAAATCGCAGGAAATCGGCTACCTGGAGTATGGGGGTCGATTAAACACATCTCCATGTCAGGCTCTTGGACTATCAACACTGGAAATCTTAACACCAAACGGTAATGTAACCTCAGGAAACTTGTGCTGCAAAAGGTATTTCTAACCTGAAAAACGTGAAGAAAACATGACAAACGTAGTAACATCTATTACAGGACACTGAAGATGTTTCATAAATAAAAGAAGCGAAACGCGTGTGGCTAAAAACAGTTTGCCTTTCACTTAGTATCAAAGACGGAAAATACCTCCACGAGGAATAAAATAATAGTAACAGTACTGATAACTATTTGTAACAAGATTTGTATGTATCTTACGAAACTTTGAATAACAGTACTGGAGTGTAATAGCGTTAATACCGCGGAATGGTAAATCACGACCTCGACAGGCCACAATCCTGCCACTGACGAAATGAGACACGCGCTGGTACATGTTTTTCTTTCTTACATGGAGCATAACACGAAACTTTTTGATTTAGAATTCTCTGCGTAATATTTCCTCATATATCGAACATAGATCGCATTACAGCTAGCTTCTGTGTACAGTAATGCTGAAATGCTAATCATTTACATATCTAATAACTAAGTATACTTCATACCAGTATGATACAAGCTACTGCCGCTTACACGATGTTGCAAATTTTATGGCCAGCAGTATAGCATCCCTGAACGGGTATTTAATCCCAGAACACTAATCTAAATATCTTTAACATATGCTGGGTAAAAATACGAGATACTGGAGGCATGGAAAGTAGAAATAGTCGTTTCAATATATAAGACAGCAGAGGAAAGCAATACATCTGACTATAGGGGCATAAGTACTATAAGCATTGTTTCAAAATCTACAACAAAATAATAAATGAACGACGGTGAAATAAATAGTTCAAATGGCTCTGAGCACTATGGGACTCAACATCTTCGGTCATAAGTCCCCTAGAACTTAGAACTACTTAAACCTAACTAACCTAAGGACATCACACACACCCATGCCCGAGGCAGGATTCGAACCTGCTACCGCAGCAGTCCCGCGGTTCCGGACTGCAGCGCCAGAACCGCACGGCCACCGCGGCCGGCGACGGTGAAATATCTCTGACGTAATTTTCATGGAGGAACAAGCGTGATTCGGAAGTGAAGATCCTCCATAGATCATGCCTTGGCGTTGAAACAGATAACTCAAAAGAGGCGAGAATCTAATCTGGAAACTCACCTAGAATTTGTGTAATATGGAAAAGTATATGACAGGATTCACAGAGTCAAGCTATGGGCAATAATGTAACAAAGGGGTAGCCCTAAACATTTGATCCAAGTCGCAAAAGGCTTACGTATGAACACCAGAATTAGAATTGACACAGGTATAGAGATGACACCTGAAATACAAACAAATCAAAGAGAAAAACTGTGATAAAGCTTGTCACGAACGTTATTCAGTATCTATATAGATGACATAAGAGAATAGAAACGAGACGGAACACAATGAGGCATAAATATTGAGAGAGGTAAAATAATTAACACGATGTTATTCGTGGATGATCAGGTTATCATACAACACAACAAAGATAAATTACAAATGGCATTACACGTACTGAATGATAACTGGAAGCTACAACCTGACTACATCTATAAATGAAACTAGAACCATGGCCTTTTTAGGTATTCACCCGGTACTAACAAAATTAGTCCTCAATAATAAGCCGACAGAAAAGGTAGCACATTTAAAATATTTGCGATGTGACCTATCATACGGTCAAGACATAAATATACAGAAAAAAGCTAATACTGACCACGGTATTTGCGGCACAATAAGGAGACAACTTAAGCGCAGAATAAGTGAAGAGATACAACTGAAATTTTATAGAGTCATGGCAGTTCGTATTTTGTTATCTGGAGCAGAAAGTTGCACGCAAACAAAGAAAGATTTACGGGAAGTAGAATCATCAGAAATGAAATTTTAAGATCTGCGAATGGCTGTACTAGCGAAGACAAAATTGGAAATAATGTAATAAGGGAAGCATTAGGAATCCAAGCAATAACCCAAAAGGCAGTCCGGTACAGGGAGAAAAATGGAGAGAACATGTGCCTTGCATGTCATGTCAATGACTTCCTAAACTAGTAATAGGTTACAAACCAGGGAGCAAGATAAGTGTGGGAAGACCGATGATGAGATGGTGAGACCAGAACCGGGCCTAGGCCTAAACCTGGAGTGGCAGAAGAAGAAGGCGCTAAGCGAACTCCCTTCTCCTCTAAACAGAGTTAATTTCTACGCTCACTTTGTGCCTCCACTTGTATAGCTTTTACGCGGCTTCACAGTCGATTGGCGCCATAGAAGCATTTACATCGGAAATGTCATCTACTGGCGAGACGACACATGTGCCCACAGCAACTGTGTCGGGTGATGCAAAGTGTCAGCGTTTTCCCCTCAGTGTTCAGTAACGGCTTTCTGCTCCTTTCTCCTTGGCGCCTCAGTCCCAGTCTGAAGTGGGCGCATCATTACGGTCCCACACCAGCAAGGACAGACAGCCGTAAGAAGCCCTCCACGCATAAAGCGGCAGCCGTAAAGGCGGCTAACACGCAGTGTCGTGAGACACGAGAGCGCCAGCGTCCTCCAAGGCGCGTAACGTCACCGCAAGAAAGACGGCAGCCCTGTGAAAGTGGCGCCCCTTGAAGCCACCACGCGACCAAGCAAGGCACACATGCGGGAGAAGGGTCCCTCAGCTCAGCTCTTCTTTGTTGATGTCTCGCGTGATTGAAACTTTACGGCCTTTCGTGAGCGAAAGGTCTGCCGTGGCCCAATTCAGGACATGCAGCAGTCTACCTCCCTGGTTACAAGATTCGGATGAAAGTAGCTGTTAAGATTTGTGTCTGAGAGTACCCTCTCTATCTCCTTCAAGTGAAGGCCGTGAAACTTTCTATCAATAAAAACATTAGCGGTATGCATCATGTTTCAAAAGAATATGAGATGATAGTATAGATTACGGTGGATGAAACAAGGACGACATACAAGCAGATTAGTACGCCCAAGGAGGGCGTTCATGGCCAAAAGTGTCTACTACTATTCAAAATTGAGTTTAATTTCAGAAATAACGTACGGTGGTGGTGGTGGTGGTTTTTGGGGGAAGGAGACCAGACAGCGAGGTCATCGGTCTCATCGGATTAGGGAAGGACGGGGAAGGAAGTCGGCCGAGCCCTTTGAAAGGAACCATCCCGGCATTTGCCTGGAGCGATTTAGGGAAATCACGGAAAACCTAAATCAGGATGGCCGGACGCGGGATTGAACCGTCGTCCTCCCGAATGCGAGTCCAGTGTCTAACCACTGCGCCACCTCGCTCGGTAGTAACGTACGTTTGGAGCCCAGGATTGCATATGAGGGCTGTCAGTGAGCAATGCAACACTTTTTTTTTCAGATGAAAAAATACGGATTTCTTTGGGACATCGTGAAATATTCGCGCTCCAGCCCCTATAATCTCACAAATTTCCAATAGGTGGTGGTGCGATACATAGCCTTCAGGACGGAGGTGCGTTCCAAGCAGTGAGCTGTCACTGAGTTTCTTTTCGCGGAAAGCCAGAGCATCCAGATACTCAGGCTCTTGCAGAATACCTACGGAGCCGGCCGGTGTGGCCGAGCGGTTCTAGGCGCTTCAGTCTGGAGCCGCGTGCCCGCTACGGTCGCAGGTTCGAATCCTGCTTCGGGCATGGATGTGTGTGATGCCCTTAGGTTAGTTAGGTTTAAGTAGTTCTAAGTTCTAGGGGACTGATGACCTCAGATGTTAACTCGCGTAGTGCTCAGAGCCATTTGAACCATTTGAATACCTACGGAGACCCGGCAGTGAACAGGGGGGCGTTGTCATCGTTGCAAGGCAGCGCAAACCGCTTGCTGATCCGCCGCACACTGCTGTGATTCCTGCACTGTTGGAAAGTGCGTATTTGTCACCACAAAAAGGCAGAAGAACGTCTCCTTCTCCATCACGATGCAAGTCTGTGCCCTCGAGAGGAGCTAACAAAACTTCGGTGCAGTAGTCTGTTCTTCATCGTCCACCCTACAGTTCGGATCTCACACCTTCCGACTTCGATCTGTCTGAGCCAGTGAAGGGTGCACTCCACGGGAAGCAGTACGTGGATGGTGGGAGGTTATCGATGCAGCAAGACGTTGGATCCGACGTCAAACAGTAGAACGGTACCAGTTCGTTCCAGTAAGGTGGCGCAGGGCTGTCGCACTGAACGGACATTAGGTTGAAAAGCAGGGAAATAGTATTGTGTGTTGGAATCATGAGTAAAACCTAACTGTTTCCAGAAAAAGTTACGTATTGAACGGCCCTTGTAGAAGCGTATCATGGAGCCAGGAAAAACCGGAAAGGAGAGACTAAATGGTTCAAATGGCTCTGAGCACTATGGGACTCAACTGCGGAGGTCATTAGTCCCCTAGAACTTAGAACTAGTTAAACCTAACTAACCTAAAGACATCACAAACATCCATGCCCGAGGCAGGATTCGAACCCGCGACCGTAGCGGTCTTGAGGTTCCAGACTGCAGCGCCTTTAACCGCACGGCCACTTCGGCCGGCAAAGGAGAGACTCGAAGTGTTTAAGAGATGGTGATGCATAAGGATGTTGAAAATTAATTGAACTGATAGTGTAAGGGACAAGGAGGTTCTCGGCAGAATCAGCGAGGAGAGGAATATTTCGAGAACATTGACAGTAATATAGGGCATGAAGAATGTGTGTTACGATTTCAAGGAATAATTTTCATGGTTTTAGAGGGAGCCATAGAGGGTTAAATCTGTAGAGGAAGCTAGGGACTGGGTTATATCCAACAAAGGACTCTGGCTGCAGGTACTACTCTGAAATGAGGAAGTTTCTACAGGAGTTAGTGGCAGGTCACATCAAACCATTCAGAAGACTGATGACCCAAAATAGAAAAAAATAAATAAATAAAAAATAAATAAATAAAAAATGCTTTGTCTTAGTTTAACCTGTACAGTTGGTCTCGTACTTGTTTCTGTAAATATATGCAGGATGTATCATAATCAATAGCGTAAATGCGTACCATTGAAAGTACACGATAGTAGGAAGTCCCAGCAAACACAGGTCCGCAGAAAAATCGTTTGCGATATAATTGCTATTTTGTGGTTACCAGAAACCACTGACTTGATTTTGTGTAAACGTCTTCCCAGTTAGCAAAAGGTAACAGTACTGCACAACACCAAGAAAACTTATTAGTAATTAATTAACACAACAGTTAGATTATAGTTGTCACAGTTAAAGGAGATGTTTAAAGTCTCGGCCTTGTACCCGAATGCAGGCCTGTACCCGTCGCCAAAGTGTTTCGAATCCTTTCAAACCCCAATTGAATCGTTTCGAAATGCTTGACAATCGTTGACAGGTCTCTGCTCCGGTCGTTCAATTGTGTTAACCAGAGTGGCGTTCACTACACCGTGGCCCCAAACACAGAAATCCATCGGGTTCAGATCAGGTCATATTGAAGGCCACGGTACAGGTCCTCCTCGCCCAGTCCATCTTTGACCATATCGGTGCGATAGATGTCTCGCCATAGCAGCAAAATGTGCCGTTGCTCCAATATGTATGTACCACAGCCTGCTGCGTCGATCTAAGGGAACATCATCAAGCAATCCTGCAAGATGATGCCGCAGAAACCGAAAGTAATCCCATATGCTTAGTTTGTCTGGTAACATGCACGGCGCAATAAAGCGATTATCTAGCAGCCCTAACCAAATTTTCTATAAAAAATGTCGCTGATTTGGAGACTCATGCACAACGTGTCTCTTGGAGCCTAGATGACTCCAAACGTGACAACTGTGAAAATTAAACTTACCGTCACAAGTTAACCCTGCATCATCTGTTAATAAAAATATTATTGTTAAATGTAGGATCGCCTACAGCTTATTGTTTCTTGCACTGACAGAACTTCAGTCTAGGACCAAAGTCCGCCTCACTAGGACGCTTACCTCGTTGATGTCGCTACGATGCATTATTCTCCAAACACTAGTGTGGCTAATTTCGGGAATTACTGTTTCAAGCCTCCGTTTCGAGATTTGTGGAGTATTCGATTGTTTCCAGCACAATATATTCAAGCACAGGTGCAAAAATTCGTGCAGGGGTATCCGCTCCCGCAGCTTGCGCAAAGGTTCCAGTTTCTCGGAGGCATTGATTCACCCTTGTAAACGTTCGACTTTCGGTGTGCTTTCGGGCAGGGTATGATTCTTGGTACAAGTGTGCAGCCTCCTGTACTTTGTCGTTAATCCTACCATACACTAAATGCATATCCCCACACTTCTCGTTACTGGAATGTTCGGTTTTCAGCTTGGTATACGTGAGACCGCTAGTTTTCTCCTTTTTTCCGCGCTTTCCCTACTAGGCCTAGGTGGCCTGTTAACGGTTCCTCCATCTTTCCCCTTTTGGCTTGAAGTTCTTTATCTGACATGGTAGTCTCTTTGGATCTATTCTTTGTTGATGTTTATTCTATTTCTTTTAGTTTTCATCCAATTTTTCTGAGCCACTCTAAATTTTCGATTCCTTTCCAATATCTCCATTTCGTATTTTATTTGTTCTTTTACATTCTTTCACCTCTCTAAGAAATATCGTTTCTATTCTTTGTATTTGTTTTTCTTGTCTTTTATTCAATATTCAAGATTCAGCTCCATACAATAGGACTGGCAATGCGTCTGTTCTGTAAAATTTCAGTTGTATTTCTTTCCTTGTTTTACGCTTCAAGTTTCTATTAATTTTATAATTAAAAAACACAGTCTTGATCACAAATTTCTTTTAATCGGAGTGACCGGTTTCAATCCTTAAGGATCATCTTCAGACTCTAGAACGGCAGGTGGACTTCATGGAGCAAGCTGCGCCGACCCACGACGCTGAACTGACTGCTGCTGAGCGTCGTGGATCGGCGCAGCTTGCTCCATGGAAGTCCACCTGCCATTCTGGAGTCTGAAGATGAACCTTAAGGACTAAAACCGGTCACTCTGATTAAAAGAAATTTGCGATCAAGACTGTGGTTTTTATTATAATATTAATAAAAGATCGCTGATAATGTTCTCAAAAAATTGTTTTCTATTAATTGTTCCACAGGCACCTTCTGCAAGTCCATCTTCATACAGGATGGTTGAGGGACTTCGTCTGTTCAATAGAAAATGTCAAATCAGTAACACCTTCAGCCGTCTCTTATTTCCAACTTTAGTTTGCTTATCCTTTACTGTATGATTAAATGATGATGGCGTCCTCTTGGGTAAAATATTCCGGAGGTAAAATAGTCCCCCATTCGGATCTCCGGGCGGGGACTACTCCAGAGGACGTCGTTATCAGGAGAAAGAAAACGCATTCTACGGATCGGAGCGTGGAATGTCAGATCCCTTAATCGGGCAGGTAGGTTAGAAAATTTAAAAAGGGAAATGGATAGGTTAAAGTTACATATAGTGGGAATTAGTGAAGTTCGGTGGCAGGAGGAACAAGACTTTTGGTCAGGTGATTACAGGGTTATAAATACAAAATCAAATAGGGGTAATGCAGAAGTACGTTTAATAATGAATAAAAAATAGGAATGCGGGTTAGGTACTACAAACAGCATAGTGAACGCATTATTGTGGCCAAGATAGACACAAAGCCCATGCCTACTACATTAGTACAAGTTTATATGCCAACTATCTCTGCAGATGATGAAGAAATTGATGAAATGTATGACGAGATAAAAGAAATTATTCAGGTAGTGAAGGGAGACGAAAATTTAATAGTCATGGGTGACTGGAATTCGTCAGTAGGAAAAGGGAGAGAAGGAAACACAGTAGGTGAATATGGATTGGGGGGAAGAAATGAAAGAGGAAACCGCCTTGTTGAATTTTGTACAGGGCTTAACTTAATCATAGCTAACACTTGGTTCAAGAATCATGAAAGAAGGTTGTATACCTGGAAGAATCCTGGAGATACTAAAAGGTATCAGATAGATTACATAATGGTAAGACAGAGATTTAGGAACCAGGTTTTAAATTGTAAGACATTTCCAGGGGCAGATGTGGATTCTGACCACAATCTATTGGTTATGAACTGCAGATTGAAGAAACTGCAAAAAGGCGGGAATTTAAGGAGATGGGACCTGGATAAACTGAAAGAACCAGGGGTTGTAGAGAGTTTCAGGGAGAGCATAAGGGAAAAATTGACAGGAATGGGGGAAAGAAATACAGTAGAAGAAGAATGGGTAACTATGAGGGATGAAGTAGTGAAGGCAGCAGACGATCAAGTAGGTAAAAAGGCGAGGGCTAATAGAAATCTTTGGGTAACAGAAGAAATATTGAATTTAATTTATGAAAGGAGAAAATATAAAAATGCAGTAAATGAAGCAGGCAAAAAGGAATACAAACGTCTCAAAAATGAGATCGACAGGAAGTGCAAATTGGCTAAGCAGGGATGGCTAGAGGACAAATGTAAGGATGTAGAGGCTTGTCTCACTAGGGGTAAGATAGATACTGCCTACAGGAAAATTAAAGAGACCTTTGGAGAGAAGAGAACCACTTGTATGAATATCAAGAGCTCAGATGGCAACCCAGTTCCAAGCAAAGAAGGGAAGGCAGAAAGGTGGAAGGAGTATATAGGGGGTTTATACAAGGGCGATGTACTTGAGGACAATATTATGGAAATAGAAGAGGATGTAGATGAAGATGAAATGGGAGATAAGATACTGCGTGAAGAGTTTGACAGAGCACTGAAAGACCTGAGTCGAAACAAAGCCCCGGGAGTAGACAACATTCCATTAGAACTACTGATGGCCTTGGGAGAGCCAGTCATGACAAAACTCAACCATCTGATGAGCAAGATGTATGAGACAGGCGAAATACCCTCAGACTTCAAGAAGAATATAATAATTCCAATCCCAAAGAAAGCAGGTGTTGACAGATGTGAAAATTACCGAACTATCAGTTTAATAAGTCACAGCTGCAAAATACTAACGCGAATTCTTTACAGACGAATGGAAAAAATGGTAGAAGCGGACCTCGGGGAAGATCAGTTTGGATTCCGTAGAAATGTTGGAACAAGTGAGCAATACTAACCTTACGACTTATCTTAGAAGAAAGATTAAGAAAAGGCAAACCTACGTTTCCGGCATTTGTAGACTTAGAGAAAGCTTTTGACAACGTTAA
The DNA here is from genome assembly GCF_021461385.2 of Schistocerca piceifrons. Lineage (NCBI taxonomy): Eukaryota > Metazoa > Arthropoda > Insecta > Orthoptera > Acrididae > Schistocerca > Schistocerca piceifrons. The sequence continues at coordinate 325,590,780 of NC_060140.1, forward strand.
CTAGAATACTCTCTTTCAAATTCTGAAGGTGGCAGGGGTAAAATACAGGGAGCGAAAGGCTATTTACAATTTGTACAGAAACCAGATGGCAGTTATAAGAGTTGAGGGGCATGAAAGGGAAGCAGTGGTTGGTAAAGGAGTGAGACAGGGTTGTAGCCTCTCCCCGATGTTATTCAATCTGTATATTGAGCAAGCAGTAAAGCAAACAAAAGAAAAATTCGGAGTAGGTATTAAAATTCATGGAGAAGAAGTAAAAACTTTGAGGTTCGCCGATGACATTGTAATTCTGTCAGAGACAGCAAAGGACTTGGAAGAGCAGTTGAACGGAATGGACAGTGTCTTGAAAGGAGGATATAAGATGAACTTCAACAAAAGCAAAACGAGGATAATGGAATGTAGTCAAATTAAATCGAGTGATGCCGAGGGGATTAGATTAGGAAATGAGACACTTAAAGTAGTAAAGGAGTTTTGCTATTTAGGGAGTAAAATAACTGATGATGGTCGAAGTAGAGAGGATATAAAATGTAGACTGGCAATGGCAAGGAAATCGTTTCTGAAGAAGAGAAATTTGTTAACATCAAGTATACATTTAAGTGTCAGGAAGTCGTTTCTGAAAGTATTTGTATGGAGTGTAGCCATGTATGGAAGTGAAACATGGACGATAAATAGTTTGGACAAGAAGAGAATAGAAGCTTTCGAAATGTGGTGCTACAGAAGAATGCTGAAGATAAGGTGGGTAGATCACATAACTAATGAGGAGGTATTGAATAGGATTGGGGAGAAGAGAATTTTGTGGCAGAACTTGACTAGAAGAAGGGATCGATTGGTAGGACATGTTTTGAGGCATCAAGGGATCACAAATTTAGCATTGGAGGGCAGTGTGGAGGGTAAAAATCGTAGAGGGAGACCAAGAGATGAATACACTAAGCTGATTCAGAAGGATGTAGGTTGCAGTAGGTACTGGGAGATGAAGAAGCTTGCACAGGATAGAGTAGCATGGAGAGCTGCATCAAACCAGTCTCAGGACTGAAGACCACAACAACAACAACATCCTTCGAGTTTCGGCCTTTCAATACGCCATTTCCAGGCCTCCTGTCCGACGTCTGCAATTGACGCACGAAGGGATCGTGTTGTTAAAAGAAGGCTATGGATACCAGTTGCTGAATGCTAGGAACTATTTCGATTTCCATGAAGTTGGATTCTTCCTACACATCCGTCAGGGGGCCTGAAGATGTAGTGCAACGCCTAAACTGGTCGCGTAAGTAAAATAAAATTGGACTTATAGACGGCTGATGGTGTTTTTGATTTGGCAATCTTTACCTCCAGATTTATTGGACTTAATGTTATACATACCACTACTGTATCTGGTTCACCATACACAAAATTGTTCAGGGTATTTTCTGAGTATTTCTCTATCAGGGACCCACGGTCTACTGTGGTTCGTTAAAGAGTAATATTGTTCAAAAAATGGCTCTAAGCACTATGGGACTTAACATCTGGGGTCATCAGTCCCTTAGACTTACAACTACTACCTAAGTAACCTAAGGACGTCACACACATCCATGCCCGAGACAGGATTCGAACCTGCAACCGTAGCAGCAGCGCGGTTCCGTACTGAAGCGCGTAGAAACGCTCGGCCACAGCGGCCGGCAGTAATATTATTATTATGATATATTCGTCTTGTTGGGCAGTCTCACAACAACGAAAATTTCTGTAATATATAATCACAAAAACGAAAAACACAAAAGGCTGTCTACATATCTGAAAATTCTGTGGTTCCCGTCGCTGCCGGACCAGACGAACGTAGCGTCATTGGGCCGCTGTGCTACTGCACTCAGCGAAACCATACACGAGGTGCATATCGATCAACACTTCATCAGTAAACCTATCCACACAGTTGAGCGTCACTGGTAAAGTGCAACTAACGCTGGCAGAAAACGAACTCGAGAGTGGATGAAGCAAGTTTGTTTCCAACAAAGACATACAGCAAGTTCTGTCAACATTTACACTGATGTGCAGATATTTTCATTGCAAAACAGTTTCAAAGATAAATAGTGATACGAAATCAATTGGAATGAAATTACTTAGCAACAAGTCACCAGAGACCACTGGCTCCTTATATTAATATTCTCGTACAATATCCCTGAACAAGTTCCTAAATTTTATTGGACGAGTTCGCATTCGTCCTGTATAACTCTTATGCTGAATTAATTTTCTGAAAACGTACATATTTTATGCTGAAAGGAGTTTCGCGACCACTATGTAGAAGAATTGTCATGTGAATTCATCAAGAATCATTACACTTAGACAGTTTAGGTTTCACAATCCACCCTCCGTTTCCGCCCTGTCGTCAGTTCGGGAGCTAAGTAGTCCCAGCCCGGCAACTGAGGAAAATTTCTTTCACATTTCCTTTTTAATGTCAAAAAGAATACGAAATATGAGCCTGCGCCCTTAATGTACGTCATTGTTTCCCGTCTAGATCACATGGATGATCCTTATTACTAACACGTTACACGTGGTACACTCCAGCTGCTCATTGGGCATCGAACGCGGATTTCAGGTTCTGAGTAAGTAGATTCCATACAGAAGGTAAAGTGACAACTTGTGTATTAACGCTGCTAAAATTAAAACTGTAATCTGCATTGTATGCTAGTATTTAAAGATGGCAGTGTCAAACGTATTATTAATAAAGATTTGGACTGTTTGAGGATGGGTTGTTTTTAAACAGGACACTGTTCAAATATGAAAAATGCGCAGTCCGGGACAGCAAAATGCAAATTAACATACTCAAAAGTTTATTAGCAAGTACACTCAAATGTCTGGTTTTTACTGGAGCCTGTTAAGGGACAACGTAACTTGTAGTACTTGATTTGGGAAACTATTCTTGTTTTCTCTTGAAGTGGTTTCGAAACTTTTGCTTGTTCCGCCAGTTCTGTAACGAGACTCAACAAACATAAACTCGGGAAGAGTTTTCGTTCACTTGGCGGCGTTGTTTTATATACAGAAAATATTTCCTAGCTTACAGACTGTCACAAAGATAAGAGAAACTCTAAATAAAGTAGTTGTTTTTGGTGTGGACGTCAGTCCGAAGATTGGTTTGGTGCAGCTCTCCAACCTTGCTTATTCTATGTAAGCTCTCTTCATCTGTGAATAACTACTACAACCTACACCCATTTGAACCTGCTTACCGAAATAATGTCTAAGTCTCCCTCCATATCCCTCCCCCTCTCCCACACTTCCCTCCGCTAGAAAATTGACTATTCCTGGATGCCTCAGAATGTATGTCAACCGAATCCTTCTCTTAGTCAAGTTGCGCACTTTTACCAAAATATTCTTTTTCCTAATTCTACTCAGTGGCTGTTCAGTAATGATACGCTCTACCCATATCATATTCTGCATACTTCTGTAGCACCGCATTTCAAAAGCTTCTATTCCATTCTTGTCTGAACAGCTTATTGGCCACGTTTCCCTTCTGTGAAAGGCTCATTCCAGACAAATACCTTCAGGAAATACTTCTTAACACTTAAATTTATTTTAATATTGAAATCTCTTTTTCAAAAATACTATTCTTGTTGTAGCACTTCATGCATCTCCAATTTTAGCCATTGTCAACATTTTGTTCGTCAAAAAGCAAAACTTATCTACTACTTTTAGCGTCTCATTTCCTAACGTAGTTCCCACAGCACTGCCTAATTTAATTCGACTACATTACATTGCCCTTGAATTAATTCAGTTGGTGGTCAAGTTATAACCTCTTTGCAAAAGAATGTCCACTCCGCTCAACTGCTCTTCCAAGTGCTTTGCTATCTGTGACAAAATTACAATGTAATCGACAAACGTCACGTTTTTATTTCATCCCTCTTTGGTTTTCTTTACTACTTAATCAGTGAACAGATGGGTTACAAGTAGTACCCGCCTTATAGCAACTTGCTTAACTTTATCTTCCTACGTCTACATACATACTCCGCAAACCCGCAAACCAACGTAGGGTGCGTGGCGGAGGGCACTCTGAACCACTGATGGTCAATCCTTTCCTGTTCCACTGGCAAATACAACGAGGAAGAAACGACTGTCTGTATGCTTCCGTAGGAATCTCAATTACACGTATCTTCGTGGTCTTTCCGCAAAATTTGTGTCGGCGCAATAGAATCGTTCTGCAGTCTGCTCTAGATGCCTGTTCTCTAAATTTTCTCTGTAGTGTTCCTCTAAAAGAACGTCGCCTGCCCTCCAGGAATTCATGAGTTCCCGAAGCATCTTCGCAACATCTTCGTAACACTTGGTTATTGTTCGAACCTACCGCTAACTGCCATTAAACACACCAACTAGAAGTTTTCTCTGTTATCTTGTATCCTCCTATAGTCACTCAACTTCGACACTTTGCCATACACAACATCATCATAAGCAAACAACCGCAGTTTCCTGCCCAATCTATCCGCCAGATCATTTACGTACGTATAGAACAATAGTGGTCATACCACAGTTCCTGGGGCACTCCTGACCATAGCCTGGCCTGGTCTCTGATGAACACACACTCCAGAACGACATATTGGATTCTATAACACAAGAAGTCTTCGAGCCACTCACACGTCTGTGAACCTACTTCATACACTCGTACCTTCATTTAGAGTCTGCAGTGGGGCACAGTATGAAGTGATATTTAGAAATATAGAAACATGCAATCTGCATGTTGCCCCTCATCTATGGTTCGCAAGCTGAGTTTCACAGGAGCAATGTTCCGAAACCGTACTGATTCGTAGACATAAGCGTTTCCATCTCCAGGATATTTATTACATTCGAACTTTATTACATTCTGACTCAGAATATGTTCTAGAATTTGCAGTCAGAAGATGTTAAGAATATTGCTCTGCAATTTTCCGGGTCCCTTCTTTTACCGTTCTTACGTACAAAAGTCACCATCGTTTTTTCCAGTAGCTTGGTGCTTTGCACTGGGCAAGAAATTCGCAATAAATGTAAGCTAAGTAAGTGACCAATGCCGTAGATTCATCTTTGTGAAACCGGCGTGGGATTCAGTCCGGATATGATGACTTATTTGTTTTCAGCTCTTTCAGTTGATTGTCTACACCATACGGGACTCTGTGCTATGATGAAACTTTGGTATATTTGTGCGACTCTTCCGAGTGAACGATTTGTTAAACGTGAATTTTAAAACACCGTCTTTCGTTCCGCTATTTCTACTGCCATTCCAGGCTGACCAACGAGTCGTTGGATGGAATCTTTAGACCTGCTTACAGGTTCTATGTAAAACGAGAATTTTCTCGGGTACTCGACAGACCTTATGCTAAGTTACCACTGTGGTAGTTGTTGTATGCTTCGAACATTGATCTTTGCAAAGACGTACGAATCTCTACTAACCCTTGCATGTCGTCATTGCTCGTTCTCTTTTGAACTGAAAGTGCAACAACCTTTGCTTCCTCAGCTCTGGCCCAGAGAGCCAAACCGCCTCAATTTCCAGAATCCGGAAGAGATGGCGCCCATTTTCAAAATCACATACGTAAAGTCCCACTCTGCAGTTTCAGTAAAACTTTTTTTGTACAGCTAAACACACCAGTTATGTTCATACACAACTGGTGCGTTTAGCTGTATAAAAAGACACATTTCCTTTTTTTTTTTTTTAATCGTAATGTTTCAACATAATATTTGACCATGAAAACATCTTTATATTGCCGCGTCTATCCCTCGTGTTATCAGTGATACAACGTATTCTAAAAACCGTAAGCAGTTTAAGAATTTCTACGTCAAAATGCGTTGTATCACCCATATCACGAGGGATAGACGCGGCAATATATATATATATATATATATATATATATATATATATATATATATATATATACACGAGGGTTAGATAGGTTAGAAATTAAACAGTGGCAAATATTTATTCCCAACCGATACAAAAGAGTGACATGTTTGCACCTGTTACTGTCCTTCAACAGCGTTGTATAGAATCCGTTGCCAGCGATGTGGAAGGCGTAGTATACCGTTAGCAGAGCCTGTTTCGTTGATGGTGCGAATGAAAGATATGGTGATTCCCGTGTACGACGGTGATGGTGTTATCCTAAGGCATTACGATCCTCCACTGCAGTCCGTCAATGCACAGTATTACTGTTGGTTTTTGGAGCATCACCTGCGACCAGCGTTGCGAAAGAAGCGGCGACACTTTCTGCGCAAGCCACCCATCATTTCGCACGACAGTGCGCGAGTGCATACAGCTGTGGCTGCTCTCTTCGGTCGATGGGACTCGGAAGTACTGTACCATCCACCATACTCCCCAGACTTAAGTAATTGTGACTCTGATTTGACTCTGAAGATGAACGAATCACTTCATTCCATTTGCTTGAGAACTGTTCCAGAGATTCGACAAGCACTAGACCGCTCCATTCGCACCATCAACAGAATGGGCTCTGCTACCAGTATACTACCCTTTCCACATCGCTGACAACGGGCTCTACAAAACGCTGGTGACTACTTTGACGGTAGCAGGTGCAAACATGTAACTCTTTTGTATTGGTCGTTGCCACTATTTATGTTCCATATATAATAGTTATGCACTGAAAAGCCAAAGAAATTGGTACACCTGCATAATATCGTGTTGGGCGACCGCCGTCACGAAGAAGTGCCGCAACACGACGAGACATGGAGTCTAATATCTGAAGTAGTGCTGGAGGGAACTGACACCAAGAATCCTGCAGGGCTGCATAAATCGGCAAGAGTACGAGGGGTGGAGATCTCTTCTGTACAGCACGTTGCAAGGCATCCCAGATATGCTCAATAATGTTCATGCCTGGGGAGTTTGGTGGCCAGCCGAAGTGTTAACTCAGAAGAGTGTTCCAGGAGCCACTCTGTAGCAATTCGGGACGTGTGGGGTGTCGCATTGTCCTGCTGTAAGAGCCCAAGTCAATCGGAATGCACAATGCACATGAATAGATGCAGATGATCAGACAGGATGCTTACGTACGTGTCACCTGTCAGAGTCGTGTCTGTACGTAACAGGGGTCCCATGTCACTCCAATTGCACACGCCCCATACCATTACAGGGCCTCCACCAGCTAGAACAGTCCCCTGTTGACATGCAGGGTCCATGGATTCATGACGTTATCTCTATATCCGTACACGTCCATCCACTCGATACAATCTGAAACGAGACTCGTCCGACCATGCAACATGTTTCCAGTCAGCAACAGTCCGATGTCGGTGTTGACGGGCCCAGGAAGGGCATAAAGTTTTGTGTCGTGCAGTCAGCGAGGGTACTAGAGTGGGCCTTCGGCTCCGAAAGCCTGTATCGATGAGATTTCATTGAATGGTTCGCACGCTGACACTTGTTGATGAACCAGCACTGAAATCTGCAGTAATTTGCGGAAGGGTTGCATTTCTGTCACGTTAAACGATTCTCTTCAGTCGTCGTTGGTCCAGTTTTTGCAGGATCTTTCTCCCGCCTCAGCGATGTTAGAGATATTGTTTTACCAGATTCCTGATGTTCAATGTACACTCGTGAAATGGTCGTAGGGGAAAATTCCCACTTTATGGCTGTGTCCCATCGGTCGTGCGCCGACTATAACGTCACGTTCAAACTCACATCTTGATAACCTGCAATTGCAGCAGCATTAAACGGGTAAGAAAAGCACACGCTTGTTGCCTTTTATAGGCGTTGTTGACTGCAGCGCCGTATTCTGCCGGTATGCATATCTCTGCATTTGAATACTCATGCCTATAGCCGGCCGCGGTGGTCTCGCGGTTCTAGGCGCGCAGTCCGGAACCGTGCGACTGCTACGGTCGCAGGTTCGAATCCTGCCTCAGGCATGGATGTGTGTGATGTCCTTAAGTTAGTTAGGTTTAAGTAGTTCTAAGTTCTAGGGGACTGATAACCACAGCAGTTGAGTCCCATAGTGCTCAGAGCCAGCCATGCCTATACCAGTTTCTTTGGCGCTTCAATGTAAATGTGTTGTTGCTTGAAGAAAATAACTATGACGTGTTAACAATATCTTTTTAATACTTGATTAATATATCTAAGTAGTTCGTTGGTTTAGATATACAGGGTGTCCCACTCAAACCTCCCTGATTTCAAGGACCCAGGAGAGAGAAACCACAGTAGAAAACGACAATGAAAAATGCACCACATTGTAGAGCATCTCAAGCAATTTATATTCCCGCGTCAGAAGTGCTAAGTATCGTCGTCAGAGAGAGGTACGGTCGCAGGAAGTGAAAATGGCGACTCAGTAGCAGCTCGCACAAGCAGTAGTGTGGTTTGCAGAAACAAAATCGCCGGTTACTGTGCAAAGAAATTATCGTCGTGTGTATGAATGTGATCCACCTGATGTGAAAGCAGTTAGGGAATGACATAGGAAGTTTCTGGCGACAGGAAGTGTTCTGAAACATTCTGGCAGTGCACGTTACGGAGTTTCAGAAGAGACAGTGGAGGACAACAGACAAACGTTTCTCAGAAGCCCGCGTAAGTCAATTCGTCAAGCGTCTAGGCAACTTGATGTACCTCGGTCAACATTTTACCCTGTAGTTCACCAGCGTCTTCGTATGTGTGCTTACAAAGTGCAAATTCTGTAACATCTGACCCCGAACGACAAATCACGCCGACATCAATTTGCTGCGGATATGCTGCAGCGTTTTGATATGGATGCTAGCTTCCTGGAAAGATGTTTATTCTCAGATGAGGTAAGCTCTCATCTATCAGGATGGGTTAATAGGCATAATATTCGGGTTCGCTAAATCCGCACGTTGTCATTGAACATGTCCGTGATAGCCCTAAACTCAACGTCTGGTGCAGGCTAATGCACGACAGGATTGTTGGACTGTTCTTCCTTGCGGAACAAACAGTGAATGGGTTAGTGTATCTGGACATGTTGGAGCAGTTTGTGTACCCTCAGATACAAGACTTGCAACCCCACATCTTTTTTCAAGTTCCTGAATAGGAAATTTCCCAATCGTTTGATCGGACGCAGAGGATCCATTGCCTGGCCACTACGTTCACATGGCACTATGTCGCTTGATTTCTTCATGTGGGGATTCGTGAAGGACCGCGTGTATGCCACCAAAAATGGTTCAAATGGCTCTGAGCACTATGGGACTTAACATCTATGGTCATCAGTCCCCTAGAACTTAGAACTACTTAAACCTAACTAACCTAAGGACATCACACAACACCCAGCCATCACGAGGCAGAGAAAATCCCTGACCCCGCCGGGAATCGAACCCGGGAACCCGGGCGTGGGAAGCGAGAACGCTACCGCACGACCACGAGCTGTGGGCCTATGCCACCAAAGTAGACGATATTCCTGCATTGCGACATCGTATCACTAATACAGTTGTAACAATAGCACAGGAAATGTTACAAAGAACTTGGCAAGAAATTGAATATAGATCGATATTCTTCGTGCTACAAATGGTTCACATGGAGAGGGGTATTGATGATAAATAAATAAATTCTTTGAGATGCTCTAAAATGTGGTGCATTTTTCGCTGTCGTATCTATTGTGATTTTTTTTTTCCTGGGTCCTTGAAACTAGGGCTTTTGAGTGGGACACCACAATTGCACAATTTTTTGTATTTTTTATGTCGATTGTGACCAATAAAATAGAAATAAAACCAAATGAACTATGTTTGTATATCTTGCTTTTGTTTTTGATTTAATATTTCCCCGTGGTTTATTTACCGTATTTACCGAAGATAAAGGCATTATGTATCTTAGTTTTAATATAAACTATTAGTAACTAAACTAGTTATCTAAACCAGTGAACCACTTGGATATATAAATAAAGTACTTAAAACCTATTGTTAACATAGCATAGTTTTCTTTTCACCCCACAACACATTTATATATAAGTGTTCAGGGAAATCCAGGAATACAGAAATATAACTCCCTCAGCAGTGAAATAAATGGGAAATGCAGCGAAGCTAAGGCAAATGACAGCATGAAAAATATGAAAAAATGGAAAAAGAAATGATTGTGGGAAAAACTGACACAGTATATAGAAAAGTCTAAACAACATTCGGTTAAATTAAAAGCAAGAGCGGTAACGTCATGAGTGTAAAGGGAATTAAACAAATGCAGAGAAGAGAGCGAGTAGTTGAAAAGGGTACGTTGGAGGCCTCTATATGGGGGAAGATATGTCTGATGTGATATACAAGACATAGGGGACCCATTATTAGAATCAGAATTTAAAAAAGCTTTGGGAGACTGAAATAAGGCAGAAGGGATAGCCAACATTACATCGGAATTTCTAAAATCATTGGGGGAAGTGGCAACAAGACGATTATTTCACGATGGTGTACAGAATGTATGAGACTGGTGATATACTATCTGACATTCGGGAAAAACATCATTCAGAGTGCAAGAGCCGACAAGTGAGAGAATTATCGCACAATCAGCTTAATACCACATGAATCCAAGCAGCTGACAAGAATAATATATAGAAGGAGGAAAATAAAACTGAATGCAAGCAAGACTAAAGAAGAACAGACACATCTTCATGGGATCCTTAAGGAGGAGGTTCTCCAGAGAACCGGCGAGGAACGGAACTGACAAAAAGAACGGACTGGATGGTAGGTCATCTGTGAAGACATCAGGGAATAACTTCCACAGCGCTCGAGGGAGCTGAGAGGCAACAATCGCAGAGGAAGCCGGACATTGGAATACATCCAACAAATAGTTGAGGAGGTAGGTTGCAAGTGCTACTCTGAGACGAAGAGGTTGGCGCAAGAGAGAAATTCGTGGCGGGCAGTATCAAAACAGTCAGATGATTGATGATTCAAAGAAAAGTACTATAACTGCGTAATAATGAACGTTGATTTTCACTTAGTATTTCGTCAGTTTCTAGACGAAGGTCACAATTAAACATAAAACGGGGAAGATATGGAATATTTATGAACTACCTTCGATCCTCTGATCACAATGTACTGTATTTCATGGTATACGAATGCCTAGGCCGGTGGATAAACTCTATCGAACTTGTTTGTAAGCAGTCTTGAAAATACGTTACAATGAAACTAAAATAAAGCATGACGTTTACAACAGGCAATATATCAAAGAGAAAATTGCACAAATTAACTAGGAAGTTATAGAACATGTTGATCAGGTTTCATATTTGAGGACAATGTAATAAGTGTTGTAGCAAAAAAAACTTTTGGCAATGTTCACTGGGATTTTCAAAACTAAACGCTCGATCTCTCCAAAACAGAAAGTTAATTATTAGTGGGTGTTAGCATTTCTTATTTGACATAGCTCTTTAATTCTCAGTCGCACTATAATGCTGCTCTACCTGTGTAAAATAATTGAGACACAGCTCACTGAAGTAGTGCGTGTTATCAAAGGTTGTATTCATACCAAAAAACACGCACTGGCCATCGGATTGGATTTCTTCACTGGGCTTTAGGGCTATGTGGCCATTATGAATCTGAGAGTGTGGGTATCAGTGTAAAGACGTATATATTTGTTCTAAATAATATTTTCGCTTGTCATCATATGATAAATAATGAAACATAATTCGTGTGATGCCTCGTTTTCTTAACAAGGAAAACATTAAAAAAACAGAAGGTTTTCGGCAGGTAATGAAGACATGAGTGTTTACAATTACTGGGAGAGACAGGAAAGCAGATGTATCAAAGAACAAACCTAAGTTGATGACACATGATGAATGTATGAAAATTAAATATAGATGCTAGGTATAAGTTGCTAGTTGAACGAATGTGAAACGGACGAAGGAATTTCTCTGATCGGTTCCAAGCGATAAGAAAAGACCGGACAACGAGATAATGGATGGTGGGTGGAAGTTTTTAGCAAACAAACACGAGCAACATGAATGCATAGAACTGAACGCTAATGCATGATAAAGTCTAGACACGGCCTCCACGCAACAGTAGATGCAAAATAACTGAAGCTGTTGATGTATTCTAAGAAAGCCAAATTTAGATCGACTATGGTCTGCTTTTTAATAAGAAATATATGCTCAATAGTATAATGAGATTCCATTAATTCATTTTTAAACAGAACTGGACAATTTTCGTCCTTGCATTGTGTTTTTTTTTTGTTTTTTTGTTTTTTTTTTTTTTAAATACGCTTGCCACGCTGTCAGAACAACCTTACACTCACTGAATTCCGTGTCACAAGGGAAACGCGGGCCAGACTCGTTATTCTGTCATTCAGCTGTCATAATGTGATGAAGGACACCCAGCTGTATGAGCTGCGTATTTCAGAGGAATATAATTGGACTTGCGTAAAGGGTACTTTTCCTTACCATGAACGTCAGTAAACGGCTGTCATATTCGAGTCCCGTTGCAGAAGTAATTACAAACTGGTTTCTAGCCGAGGACTTCGATTTATGTAAATTGTACCACGTTAAAAGAATGCACTGCTCCCTACTTCAGACGCTACATGTTGCCTTCAAAAACAAAGAGCTCTGGTAATATGTTGATCTCGAAACCCAAGGTAAAATATTATTTCATTTTTCTCTTGAAATACATCGGAAGAATGGACAGCAATCGAATGGAACTTGTAACTCTTAAATCTTTATGAGACTACATAAATTAGTAACCTATTTGCAAGATAACACTTGGTAGAATACCCCATCTTTGCGAGATAACACGTAGCAGAATGCTTGATTTTGTGAGATTATTACTGATCACAGAGACTTTGTCGTTGTTGCGGGAAGCAGGTTAGCATATCCTGCTGTTGATCAGCTGCGTTGCCCTCTTGTTATTTACAAATATTTTGCTCCGCATTCACACGGTTTGCTTGTTTCCTGTACACGAAAGCTTGCCAACAGTGCAAGACGATTTTTTATAATGGAGCGAGATCTTGTTTGTCTCTCCGCAGTCCCTCCCAGTCCCTCTGTCTGTAGACGTAATGTTTCTTTCCTCCTTCCTAATTTTGTCCATATTTCCAGGTTTTCTACGTGTTGCATACCTATGACTGTGAGTATAATACGTAATTTTGTCTTGGTGGAATTATAAGAAAGGTGTGTACTGCTTTTATGGCTCCTAAGAACGAATACAGTTCAACTTTCGTGCAGGCAGACATCTAAACCAAGAATCAGTTTCGTATACGTGGTATTTCATCTTTCTTTAACACGTAAGCCGGACCCACGTGGACCAGTCGGTATTCTCCCTCTAGAAGCCATTTACGTCTTCTACAATAGTGAATGATTGTGAAAATGGTATATTTCTTTATAGCTCTCTTCAGGCCTATTCTCCATATCCCTTTAATAGGTCTTCTTTACGATTTGTTTTAGATCGTGTTGCATGATATAGTTTTTAAAAAAGTTGTGTCTCAGCATTAAGTTAGTATTACAAATAAGTATGTGTGTGTCTATGTGTGTGTGTGTGTGTGTGTGTGTGTGTGTGCGTGTGTGTGTGTGTGTGTGTGTGTCTGTGTGGTGTGTGCTACGTGGGGAAAAACCACTTACCTATCAAAGGAGTTAGGGTAGGGGTGAAAAAATCGTATCCTGTGATGCTCGCATTTCCAGGTTTTGTTCGCCCAGTATTTAAGAGCACTTGGCGACTTGCGACAAACTTTACACACTACTTCAAGCCCTTCCCACATTATCCTCGCTGGCAAACCCTACAAAATTGTGACAAGAAAGATGTTCATAGCTTATTGTCTTCCCGTTGTTTATGCAATAAAAGTAGCTCATGAGTCACGACACAATATGCACATATAGCACTGAAGATAAGTACAAAATTATAGTGAGATGCTTGAAAAACAGCCGCATCGTGCACAACGTTTAAATTTATTACTTCGTTGCTACGAAGTCCATTCGGAACGCATTTTACAGACAGTATCCCCATATGCCGCTGAATGTATCTGCAAAATTATATAATTGTTTGACACGACTTCAGGAGATATGACGTCATAAACATGAAGCATATGGCCGGACGCTGCGTGCTAAAGGCGTGGACGCACAGCAACCTCGGGTTTCTCCGCTACATAATTGCAATAATGAGTAGTAACAATGATTAAGGAACAGTTAAATATTATGTATTACTTGTAACATCAACTGAGAGAAATCAAAAAGAGATATACACTGAAGCGCCAAAGAAACTGGTATACCCATGCGTATTCAAATACAGAGATATGTCAGCAGGCAGCATACGGCGCTAAGGTCGGCAACGCTTATATAACACAAAAAGTGTCTGATGCAGTTGTTAGATCGGTTAGTGCTGCAATTATGGCAGGTTATCAAGATTTAAGTCAGTTTGAACGTGGTGTTACAGCCAGCGCGCGATCGATGGGACACAGCATCTCCGAGGTAGCGATGAAGTGGGGATTTACTCGTATCACCATTTCACGAGTGTGCCGTGAATATCAGGAATCCGGTAAAACATCAAATCTCCAACGTCGCTGAGGCCGGAAAAAAATCCTGCAAGAACGCTACCAACGACGACTGAAGAGAAGAAGGTCCACTCGTGTACCCTTGATGACTGCACGACACAAAACTTAACGCCTCGCCTGCGCCCGTCAACACCGACATTGGACTGTTGGTAACTGAAAACATGTTGCCTGGTTGGACGAGTCTCGTTTCAAATTGTATCGAGCAGATGGACGTGTACGGGCATGGAGACAGCCTCATTAATCCATGGACCCTTCACGTCAGCAGGGAATTGCTCAAGCTGGTGGAGGATCTGTAATGGTGTGGGGTGTGTGCAGCTGGAGTGATATGGGACCCCTGATACGTCAAGATACGACTCTGAAATGTGACATATGCGCAAGCATCCTATCTGATCACCTGCGTTCATTCATGGCCATTTTGCATTCCGACGGACTTGGGCAATTCCAGCACGACAAAGCGACACTCCACACGTCCAGAACTGCTACAGAGTGGCTCCAGGCACAGTCTTCTGTGACATTAATATTATTGAGCACATGTGGAATGCCTTGCAATATGCTGTTCAGAAGAAATCTGCACCCCCTCGTACTCTTACGGATTTATGGACAGCCCATCAAGATTCATGGTGTCAGTTCCCTCCAACGTTATTTCAGACGCTAGTCGAGTATATAGCACGTCTCGTTGCGTCACTTCTGTGTGCTCGTAGGGGGGCTCTACACGATATTAGGCAGGTGCAACAGTTTATTTTGCTCTTCAGTGTACATAAAAGAGAATAAAAACTGAAATACACAGTAAAACCGTAAAATTACAAAAATCGAAATGGTGGTAAGTAAGTTGAGGCGAGGGATTGTTATTATGTTTCAGGCTCGTTTCGAAAGCGCGAAAGCGTCACGAATACACGCAGCCAAGTGCAGTGGCAGACCCTACATGAGAGGCCTTCTGCAGCAGATTGTGGTTTAGTATACATTTCTAGAAGAATCAGCCAATATGTTGCTTACATACGTATATCTCGCGAATAGCCCATGAAGATAAAATCAGAGAAATTCGAGTCCATAGGGAAGCTTACCAGCAATCGTTCTTACCTCGAACCATTCGTGACCGTAACAGGAAACTGAGGATGTGGCAGTATCCTCCGCCACGCATCATCAGATAGCTTGCGGAGTATAGATACAGATGTACGAGTAGATGCATGGAAAGTGGGTAGGATTATATGTTCTACACAATTAATTAGTTGGTATTTTGTCGCTGATACCCTCTACAAAACGACGAGAGGAAAAAATTACATGGCTTACTACATTTTATCTGCTCATGCAATAAAACTGCATCATAAAGCATGACGTTTCAATTTATTTCTAACTAACGGAGAAACCTGACGTTAGCCAGATATTTATTCATAACTGTACGTCAACTACTACACCACGTAGCTATTTGGCCATGTGCTTCATGTTTGATGCGTCATATCTCTTGAACTATGTATCGTACAATTTTGTAGATACAGTCAGCGGCGTATGCGCATACTGTCAGCAAAATGTGTTGCGAATGGAGTTAGTAGCAACGAAGTAATAATTTTAAGCATAATGCAGGCTCCAACAGTTTTTCATGCATCTCACTATTTATAACGTCGTAATGATATAATATTTTATGTACATTCAGTGGCGTATGTGGAAACTGTCTGCGAAATTCGTTGAGAATAGTGTTATTATCAAAAAAGTAATGATGTGGCAGTTTTTCAGGTATCTCACTGTTTATGACGTTATATCTCTTGAACTATGTTTCGTACAATGATATAATTCTGTACCTAAATTCGTTGGTATATGTGCATATTGTTTGAGAAATAAGTCGCGAATTAAGTTAGCAGTAAATAAGTAATAAATTATAAAGTCATGCCCAAAGCGGTACTTGTGCTGCATGAGCAGCGGAAAGTAGTATACGCTAAACAGTTTTCTTTCATTCCGCGAGTTCAAGACTATTTTAACTTTGGTAAGTATTAACGGTTTCCCCTTGTTCAAAAATGCTTTTCTTGCTATTGCTAGTCTACAGTATACATTTCTCTACTTCGATCATCATCAATTATTTTGTTCCTCAGAAACTAAAATCATTTGCTACTTTTGGTGTTTCATTTCCGAATCTGATTTCCTCAGTATCGCATGATTTAATTCGACTACATCCCGTTACCACTGTTTACTTAAATTGATGTTCATCTTATAACATCTTTCCAACACACTATCAATTTAGTTCAATTGCTCTCCCATGTCCTTTTGCCGTCTCTGACAGAAATACAGTGTCGTCAAATGGTTCAAATGGCTCTGAGCACTATGGGACTCAACTGCTGAGGTCATAAGTCCCGTAGAACTTAGAACTACTTAAACCTAACTAACCTAAGGACAACACACACATCCATGCCCGAGGCAGGATTCGAACCTGCGACCGCAGCGGTCGCGCGGTTCCAGACTGTAGCGCCAGAACCGCTCGGCCACCAGCGACCGGCACAATGTCGTCGACAAACCTCAAAGTTTTTATTTCATCTCGCATTGGTTTCCTTTCTCAACGTACAAATGAAATAACATCGGAGATGGGTTACAATCCTCTGAACTACTAGCTCCCTTTCGTGTCTTCTGGTTCTTATAACTACAGTATGGTTTTTGTACATCTTGCAGATAAATTTTCAGTCTCTGTATTTTACCCCTCCTACCTTCAGAATATCGACGTGCGAATGTTATAAACGTAGTTTATTAGTCATGGGATTACCTAATTCTCTATTTCTCCGGAACAGAAACTGATTTTTCACGAGGTCGGCAAATGCATTTTTCCTTTTCCCTGTAAATTATTCTTGTTAGTATACTTAAACCATGATGTAGTAAACTGATGCTTCTGCAGAATTCAAGCCGGCCGATGTCGCCGAGCGGTTCTAGGCACTTCAGTCCGGAATTGCGCTGTTGCTACGGTTGCAGGTTCGAATCCTGCCTCGAGCATGGATGTGTGTGAATTCCTTAGGTTAGTTCGGTTTAAGTAGTTTCTAAGTTCTAGGGGACTGATGACCTCAGATGTTAGAGTCATTTGAACAATTTTTTTATTTTTTTATTTATTTATTTATTTATTTTTTTGCGGTATTCACAACTGTCAACACCTACCTTCTATCAAATTGGAATTATTGTATACATATTTTTTTTTTTGAAGTCTGAGAGTATGTCACCGCTCTCACTCATATTATACACCAGCTGGGACGGTTTTATCATGACTGGCTCTTCCAACAACTTCATTATATCTGAGGGAACGTCATCTGCTCCAAGGACCTTATTCCGACTTAGATCTTAGAAGTGCTCTGTCAAATTTTTCTCGCGGTATCATATCTCGCACCTCATTTTCGTCAGATTCCTCCACTTTTTCTATAATATATTCATGTGTGTTTCACTTTTGCCAATAGATCACCGATAGTCACCATACCAACTGCTTCATCACTTAGTAACGGACAAATTATTTGCACAAGATTCCCCGTCTAGAAAATTTATAGGAATAAAAATCCGTTACCAACCTTTTCTTCTTTTCACTGTAAGTTTCAAAAAATTGTAACGTATTCTTACATTTACCTGTCACAGCCTATCCACATTTTGATCTCCATCTTGTAATCCAGTCAGCCATGGATCCTTGTTTATGATCGTTAGAGATAAGATAAGACACTGTAGGGAAAATTTCCGTTGTGGTTTTAACGCTCACCTGAATGTGGCCAGAAGTGCAGACATACCTGGGCGGTGATTCAGGGCTCCCAGTGAGTTCCCAGCCGGCTGTTGGCCGCTGGCTAATCGTTGCCCGCGTTCCAAGCAGCTCAAGCGCCAAGCCTCTCCCATCAGCGGAGGTTAGTCACCACGGCGGCTATTGGGGCTAATGAAGGCGCGAGAATTCGTGTCGTTAGTCCAGTGCAGCTGCGCCTGTTGCCGGAAGCTGCTGCCCGCTGATACCTGCGGTATGCAGAAATGCTCCTATCATAATGACACTGAACTGAAGATGCCTCCATGGTTTAAGCACGGAACTCAAATTCAGAAGTATCGGGGTAGGAGATCCCGCCCAGTCTTAGAATTTTACGTTTTGCTAGTTTTCTTTGAATCATAGCAAGCAAATATTCCGTTAATTCTCTTAATAAAGCCCCTGCTTGCCTCATCGAACTCTAACAATCTTGACATAGACGAGAAGTCACGTTCTAGTCTTCCTTCCTGTAGTGTTACTCACAAGCGTACAATTTGCTTTGTGTGCGGAATATTGTACTCTTGACGGTTCAAACTGATTCTCAGGACATTTACACTTTTTTCTTAGTTCGTCTGTCAGCTACGTTTTTTCAACATTTCTGCTACACTGGCTCACCACTCAAACCAACCTGTTACCATTCGTACCACCCTTCTTTGTATACGCTCGATATGATGATTATGATGAAGAAGTTGCTAGGGATGTTTTGGTAACTCGACGTAGACGTGTTTAGCAGCCATACTAATATCTATGTGGTTAAAATGGCGAATAAGTTAAAAGAATCTGTACCAAAATAAAATATTTTCCTAACACACACGCACACACAAAACACACACACACACACACACACACACAAACTTCTAACTTCTCTTGTGTCAATTCGATAAGTGTTGAAAATGCTGGTGATCACTGGACTAAAGTGTGTGAGTCAGCCACTGTGCGGCACCCATCCAAATTATAGGCTTATTTACGATACTAGGCCATAAACTGTTAAAAATTTTGCTAACGTAATGTAATTGTCAAATAAATCAGAGTTCATATCCCCAGTTAAATTTACCGCTACCTTCATCGTCTGTTGTCCGACACGATAAGGGTCTGCTACACTTGAGAAATGGTCCTACATGCACCACACAAGTGTCTTGTATCCAGTTTGTTTTGCACACAAAATACAGATTCCCACTATCCTAACAATGAATCATAGTTTGCCATTTGTTTTAACTGCAACTGAGCCTATGAGTTCGATCCACCGTATATCTCTATATAATGTTACTTCCGAATACGTTTTTATATTAATAATTCATGTTTTAACTCTATATTCCTGTAGTCAGGGGATATCATGCTTTCACGTTTCGTGAAATTCACAGTATTGCACTTCTCCACATTAACAGCAGATTGTCACTCTCTGTGTCTGGCTGATATTTTGTGGAGATCTGATAACAAGTAATAACAACCTAACGAAACATCTTGTGCATACTACCAAAATTTCTGAGGATCTGTTCTCAAATGAAGTCATTTACAAAATTATCTGCAGCAATTGTCCCAGTTACTGTATTTGACGAACTGATAGGGCAGTGAATATGAGATATAAATAAAATCTATTGGGAAAGGTAGGTAGCAACGTACATAGTTCCACCACTCCAGAACCTTTATTTATTGCTGGTCATACTCCGAAGGATTTAGGGGATACCGTATCTTACTCAAAGAAGCAAAAGGGCGTAGATCAGATTTACGGTAAGAGCTCGATATTTTCAAACACTTAGAGAAGAACGATGGCTACATTTCAAATGATCAGCTTCAGGTTGCAAGTAAACATTTCCTGGAAGGCTTGAAGCCTCTACTTCTGGCCGCATAGCCAAGTTTACCACTCGGTGATGGCCTCCGTTCCGTGTTTATTTTCGTCATAATTCTGTGTTCAGTAAGAATGTGTACTTAATTTTTTATATTAATTGTACACTTTATCATCACAGTTAAGTTGTTGCAATTCCTTAGATGCATCCCCCCTTTTTATTTTTAGTGTGTTTTATTATGCTTATGGTATCGTGATTTCTAGGCATGTATGCATTGCTTAGTTAGAAATCGTTTATTGACTGGGTATTTCATAGCACGTACGACCACTTCGTCAAGCATAATGCTTCACGAGTGATAATCTACCCCTTCTTCCCTCACCCCCCCCCCTTCTCTCTCTCTAGTTTTCCCCCTGCACCCCTCCCCCCTCTCCTCTATTTTCCCAGTTTGCATTTGTCTTTTAATATTTGCTGTTTCTCCGTCACAATTGTCTTTTCCAGTGGTCCTTCATGTCAGGGGTCAACTTAATACGGCAAGTATTGGGCCTCTTATACACTGATAATATTCCCTTGAAGCGTTTTTGCATTGGCATTCATGCTTGTGACACTTGCGTATTCACGTACAAGTGTTCCTCGTGCCTTTCTGTACATATTGTAAAGAGTCTGCTACGTGTACCTGAGCCTGCAGGCTCTTATAAGCCATTTGACTTCAATGGCTCACGTTTTTATCCCCCTACCCTCTCCCTCTTCTCATTTTATTAGTTAATATGTGAATCATGGCAACGAATACGTACTCGTGAAATCACACACGCTGCTCATTGCATCTATGCGCGAACAGGGCGCGCAGGAGCGCCACATACTAGAGGTGACTTGAGGTTGGTGCCTCTGCTCTTCAGCCATTCAGCCATACTTACGCTCTGTAGGAAACGATGCCACGTTTAATATTTAAGAGTCACACACGTACAGATGTTTCAAGTGGCACACTACCGATGTTGGATCCACTGTCAAATGTTTAGTACTTGAAAACATTTCAGACAAAGCCCTGCAGCAGAGGGCTCCTACTTTCAAATTATGTATTTTAAATGGTCATTAAGTGGATGACCGCACATGTACTAGACAGGGTCAATGACTCCCACTTATGTATGTGATTCTACCTGAGTATGCTTCAATAAACTTTTTTGTAAAGATTTCCTGTAATTTTGCTTATTGTAATGATACCATCTCTGTTCCGCACACAACCTCGTAATATTTGATGATAGGTACAATAACTTTTGAAGAAGAAAGTTTAAAACTGTCGAAACCATGTCAAGATTTAATAAACCTGCACTTTGCATCTGGTTGGCTGTTATTTCCAATCAATCGGACCTCTCGTATACACAGTTGCTGAAGCGCAGCCATGTTTAAAATCTTAATTGGATATTATTTCAATTTTGATCATGTAGAATTTCTTGCACAAAAAGGGGCCGATTTGGACAAATGATCAACCATATTAGTTAGGAAATTCATTTGTATCTCTTTATGTCCATTGGACATTGATATATAAACATTTGTAATATATAAAGGGGTTTTTAATCTACAATAAAGGTATAACCAGAAACAGCATTTATCATTTATAGTTACTAGTTCCCATAATCATTCATTATGCTTATATTGTAATTTGTATGTTAAAGAGCAAGAAGGGGGAGATAATATCACCATTAAGAGATCTGGAGTTCTGCTTCAGAGGGTAGTCAGACAAGGCCAGCCAAATCTTCATTTTCGCGTTCATTATTTTTCCATTGCGCACATTCATTTTACATCGCTTGGAGTAGCATCTCGGCAGGCGACTTTGACAAAGGGCAAATTATTATCATGCAGAGCCTGTGAACGAGTATCTTGAAAACGGCGAATGTTCACTTGCTACTGTCGTGAGCATCTACGGAAAGAGTCAGAACGACAGTGAAGCTAACACTAGGTCCTAAACGGTTGGATAGATGCCCACGATTCTTCACAGAACGTGGGGTTCGGAGGCTTGTCTGCTCTCTGCGGCGTCTCTGCCGAAAGAGCATGATGATAGTGTATGCACAAGCGTTTCGGAGCACACCGTTCGTTGTATATTATTGAACATGAAGCTCTGTGGTAGACCACACTTGATCCAAAGACATCGTCATTTACGATTGTAGCGGGCACGGGGCCATCGGGATTTGACCAATGGAAACGTGTCGGCTCTTCGGAAGAACCTTTTTTTTTTTTACGCTAGATGGACGGTCCTCTCCAAAAACGCCATCACGAACGGTCGCTCGAAACGTTCAACGCGCCACGGACGCCGGCTGGTGGGAGCGGTATTATTCTGTGGGACCTGTCACAGTAATTAAAGACACGCTGACAGATGCGAACCACCTGCACTCTTTCATGCTTGATGTGTTCCGCGACGGCGATGTCATCTTTCAGCAGTATAACTGTCTTTGTGTCGGAGCCAGAACCGTGCTACAGTGGTTTGAAGAGTATTATAATGAACTCATGTTGATGTCACGGTGGTCAAATTCGCCTGGCGTAAATCCTATGGTACTCAACTGAGTCACTATAGGGTCACCGAGTCACCGAGTCATCGAGTCACCGAGTACGCAAATCAGCGGCTCGTTATTTAAGCGTATTACGTGACCTGTGGGTAGATATCTAATGCAACATACCCCCACAAACCTACCAACATACAGTCGGATCCCTGAATCGCAAAATCAGTGATGTATTTCCTTCCAAAGACGGGGAAACACGCCATTAAGCAGGTGGTCATAATGTCTTGGCTTATCAGTGTATGGTCTTTAAAAGGTGTCGGGGAGGCACTGGATCAAAAGCTTTCCCGAAGTCTAAAACATCGAGTAAATCTGACTTCTCCTGTTAATGGTACTGACGATATCACACTTCAATTTTCGTATAATCTATCTCTCAAAACCTGAGCTGATTGTCATGCAGGTTTTTTTTCTGGTATGAAGGTCATAATATTTGACCTCAGAATATGTTAAGGTATTCTATTAAATAGAACTGTGATTACGTTAATTACAACATCGTTGCAGTTTTGAACAATTGGCTTCCTTCACTGGTATCCACTGAAGCCACGGTTGTAACACGGCTGGCAGATTATATAACATTTGAGACCAAGGTATTTGGGGCTATCTATCTCCAGCGAGTGATAAAAACTCTGATGCATGGCTCGTAGGCTATTTTTGACCTGTCATGCTTAAATACAGTTTTTTTTCGTCGTACTAATGGAGTCATGCGTCAATTCTTGACAGATCAGTTCCATATTCAAGAGTGAAAAGGAGACAAATTGCATTTTATTCCATTAATATTTGTTTATTACTAACCATTTTTCAGCTCACTGGACCATGAAGAACAACAGATTGGTGTACACAAAAAATACTAATTTGCAAGAAACCAAACCTTGAAATTTGTACAAAATCTTTTTTCACACCACTATATTGGAAATAACAGTCGAATGCTCATCACTCGTGCTTATGTATTAAAGATGTTAAAAAAGTTACTGGGTTGTACTTATTAATACGTGGTCCAACTGTGTAAGGAAAGTAGTTGAGCATAAAAAAACTGCGAAATTAATCGTGGCAACTGCATCCATACTTTCTTTACTAGAATTTTGTTTTTATACGTTCTCTCCAGGGCTACTGCAGTTTGTGGTGATTAGTCTTTGTTTTGCAATTCATGTAATCTTCAGTACTCAAATCTGGATGACCGGACGGGTGGAGCTAAACCCGGACGGGTTCCGCTGGATAGGTCAGGAGTCCACTACACGCAGCAAGCGGCTACACGGGTAGCAGGGGATGTGTGGCGTGGACTGGGCGGTTTTTTTAGGTTCGATGGCCTCGGGAAAGTACAGCAGCAGCCTCAAAGGGTGCGGGGCAAAGTCAGGACATGCGGGGACCAAGCAGCAATCGGTATTGTAATTGTAAACTGTCGAAGCTGCATTGGTAAAGTACCGGAACTTCAAGAGCTGATAGAAAGCACCGAAGCTGAAACCGTTATAGATACAGAAAGCTGGCTGAAGCCAGAGATAAATTCTCTCAAAATTTTTACAAAGGCACAGACGGTGTTTAGAAAGGATAGATTGCATGCAACCAGTGGTGGCGTGTTTGTCGCTGTTAGTAGTAGTTCAATCTGTAGTGAAGTAGAAGTGTATAGTTCCTGTGAATTATTATGGGTGGAGGTTACACAACCGAGCTAGGTTAATAGTTGGCTCCTTTTACCGACCTCCCGACTCAGCAACATTAGTGGCAGAACAACTGAGAGAAAATTTGGAATACATTTCACATAAATTTTCTCAGCATGTTATAGTCTTAGGTGGAGATTTCAGTTTACCAAATATAGACAGGGACACTCAGATGTTTAGAACGGGTGGTAGGGACAGAGCATCGAGTGACATTATACTGAGTGCACTATCCGAAAATTACCTCGAGCAATTAAACAGAGAACCGACTCGTGGAGATAACATCTTGGACCTACTGATAACAAACAGACCCGAACTTTTCGACTCTGTAAGCGCAGAACAGGGAATCAGTGATCATAAGGCCGTTGCAGCATCCCTGAATATGGAAGTTAATAGGAATATAAAAAAAGGGAGGAAGGTTTATCTGTTTAGCAATAGTAATAGAAGGCAGATTTCAGACTACCTAACAGATCAAAACGAAAATTTCTGTTCCGACACTGACAATGTTGAGTGTTTATGGAAAAGTTCAAGGCTATCGTAAAATGCGATTTAGACAGGTACGTGCCGAGTAAAACTGTGAGGGATGGGAAAAACCCACCGTGGTTCAATAACAAAGTCAGGAAACTACTGCGAAAGCAAAGAGAGCTTCACTCCAAGTGTAAACGCAGCCAAAACCTCTCAGACAAACAGAAGCTAAACAATGTCAAAGTTAGCATAAGGAGGGCTATGCGTGAAGCGTTCACTGAATTCGAAAGTAAAATTCTATGTACCGACTTGACAGATAATCCTAGGAAGTTCTGGTCTTACGTTAAATCAGTAAGTGGCTCGAAACAGCATATCCAGACACTCCGGGATGATGATGGCATTGAAACAGAGGATGACACACGTAAACCTGAAATACTAAACACCTTTTTCCAGAGCTGTTTCACAGAGGAAAACCGCACTGCAGTTCCTTCTCTAAATCCTCGCACAAACGAAAAAATGGCTGACATCGAAATAAGTGTCCAAGGAATAGAAAAGCAATTGAAATCGCTCAACAGAGGAAAGTCCACTGGACCTGACGGGATACCAATTCGATTCTACACAGAGTACGTGAAAGAACTTTCCCCTCTTCTAACAGCCATCTACCGCAAGTCTCTAGAGGAACGGATGATTCGAAATGATTGGAAAAGAGCACAGTTAGCCCCAGTCTTCAAGAAGGGTCGTCGAGCAGATGCGCAAAACTATAGACCTATATCTCTGACGTCGATCTGTTGTAGAATTTTAGAACATGTTTTTTGCTCGCGTATCATGTCGTTTTTGGAAACTCAGAATCTATTCTGTAGGAATCAACATGGATTCCGGAAACAGCGATCGTGTGAGACCCAACTCGCTTTATTTGTTCATGAGGCCCAGAAACTATTAGATACAGGCTCCCAGGTATATGCTATTTTCCTTGAATTCCGGAAGGCGTTCGATACAGTTCCGCACTGTCGCCTGATAAAGTAAGAGTCTACTGAATATCAGACCAGCTGTGTGGCTGGATTGAAGAGTTTTTAGCAAACAGAACACAGCATGTTGTTATCAATGGAGAGACGTCTACAGACATTAAACTAACCTCTGGCGTGCCACAGGGGAGTGTTATGGGACCGTTGCTTTTCACAATATATATAAATGACCTAGTAGATAGTGTCGGAAGTTCCATGCGGCTTTTCGCGGATGATGCTGCAGTATACAGAGAAGTTGCAGCATTTGAAAATTGTAGCGAAATACTGGAAGATCTGCAGCGGATAGGCACTTGGTGCAGGGAGTGGCATCTGACTCTTAACATAGACAAATATATTGTACTGCGAATACATAAAAATAAGGATCCTTTGTTGTATGATTATACGATAGCGGAACAAACACTGGTAGCAGTTACTTCTGTAAAATATCTGGGAGTATGCGTGCGGGACGATATGAAGTGGAATGATCATATAAAATAAATTGTTGGTAATGCGGGTACCAGGTTGCAATTCATTGGGAGAGTCCTTAGAAAATGTAGTCCATCAACAGAGGAGGTGGCTTACAAAACACTCGTTCGAGCTGTACTTGAGTGTTGCTCATCAGTGTGGGACCCGTACCAGATCGGGTTGACGGAGGAGATAGAGAAGATCCAAAGA
The DNA here is from genome assembly GCF_021461385.2 of Schistocerca piceifrons. Taxonomy (NCBI): domain Eukaryota; kingdom Metazoa; phylum Arthropoda; class Insecta; order Orthoptera; family Acrididae; genus Schistocerca; species Schistocerca piceifrons. The sequence continues at coordinate 325,616,989 of NC_060140.1, forward strand.
AGAGCGGCACGTTTCGTCACAGGGTTATTTGGTAACCGTGATAGCGTTACGGAGATGTTTAGCAAACTCAAGTGGCAGACTCTGCAAGAGAGGCGCTCTGCATCGCGGTGTAGCTTGCTCGCCAGGTTTCGAGAGGGTGCGTTTCTGGATGAGATATCGAATATGTTGCTTCCCCCTACTTATACCTCCCGAGGATATCATGAATGTAAAATTAGAGAGATTCGAGCGCGCACGGAGGCTTTCAGACAGTCGTTCTTCCCGCGAACCATACGCGACTGGAACAGAAAAGGGAGGTAATGACAGTGGCACGCCCGCATCTCGTGGTCGTGCGGTAGCGTTCTCGCTTCCCACGCTCGGGTTCCCGGGTTCGATTCCCGGCGGGGTCAGGGATTTTCTCTGCCTCGTGATGGCTGGGTGTTGTGTGGTGTCCTTAGGTTAGTTAGGTTTAAGTAGTTCTAAGTTCTAGGGGACTGATGACCATAGATGTTAAGTCCTATAGTGCTCAGAGCCATTTGAACCATTTGACAGTGGCACGTAAAGTGCCCTCCGCCACACACCGTTGGGTGGCTTGCGGAGTATAAATGTAAATGTAGATGTAGATGTAGACACATTGACGCTCACGTAGTGCCGCATCGACAGTCTTTCTCCCGTTATATAAATCTAAGTGTGTGTGTGTGCGTAAGTTACGTTATGGACGCTATGCCAACACCGTACTGTGACACGAGGAGATGTCTTCCTCTGCAGGCAGTAGGTGAACAGTTTTGTAATTTTGACTGTGGATAGTAAATATTATTTATTTCCCTCTTGTTTCTATATTCAAACAGCAATAGTTACTTGTTTTCACTTTCACTATCGTCGATTTTGAAGCCACACGGTTCAATATTCAGACACATAATGCGGGAATGGAGAAACAGTGCGTCCACAAGTATGCCATCAGAAGACAAAGCATCTCATCCATCCATTCAAAAGGCATGAAAACACCGCATGTGACCGGTCCAACTAAAATTAATTCTGTCGAGCTGCTAGCTGATACTAAAGGAAAAAACATTTCGGAATGAAATATCAGCAAAGAACAGCAAAGAAGTAAAGCTGTAGAGTGTATGTTGCAATACTATTCTTTAAATAATTAATAACAGTCTGTGTTATTCAAAATCATATTTGGTGACCCCTGTCGATATTTCGTCTTTGTGACTATATAGCTTGACTGATTACAAGTTTGCCGCGTGGTTCGAGGCGCCATGTCACGGAGCGCGCGGCCCCTCCCGCCAAAGGCTCGAGTCCTCCCTCGGGCATGGGCCTTGTGTGTTGCTCTTAGCACAAGTTAGTTTAAGTAGTATGTAAGCCTAGGAACCGATGACCTCTGCAGTTCGGTCCTTTAATAATACACAGACATTTGAACATTTTGATTACAAGTTTATTTTTATACAAGTTATCATACTGAATAACAATTTGTGCTCTACCAGCCCGGAATAAAAATACATGCCAACATCAGGACGAAACTGAGTTTTAACATCCTCTAAAGGTAACATTCATAATCGCCTACACATTCATTGACATGTGGCCCCCTCTCGCAACTGTTGTCTACTATATTACCGCCGATTTCGATGTTATTGGTTTTTTGGCACAGTTTCTAAGTTGCAGAGATATCCGTGACACCTGCAACCTTAGAATCACAGTTACGCAGAAAATTCATCTCTCCTCACTTCGCCAGTGTCAGTACTTGCATTTCCAAAACCGTGTTCTAACCATACAGGCATCTTCAGCGCTGCTACCGCTAACTTATAGTCTTCCCGTTAAAGTCATACTTGTCTGTATTCATAATTATATTTGAAAACCACAAAACTGTGGACGTCTTACGGTATTAACTTATTATTTATACGGTACTAATTTATTTCGTTAACCGGTTTTCTGATTACAAGGGTCTGGAACCGCAAGACCGCTACGGTCGCAGGTTCGAATCCTGTCTCGGGCATGGATGTTTGTGATGTCCTTAGGTTAGTTAGGTTTAACTAGTTCTAAGTTCTAGGGGACTAATGACCACGGCAGTTGAGTCCCATAGTGCTCAGAGCCATTTGAACCATTTTGATTACAAGGCCATCATCACCCTTTAACTTGTTAAGCTGGTGAATAAATTCGTACTTTTTCTTTAGCATGCTTGTATTCCGGTTACTATGGATTTATGTCTCGGTTGTCATTTTTTATTTGCAGTTCGCTGTTCCTTTTTGAGTTTACATTTTGTCATTTTACACCTTGGAGATAGTGAGTGGTGCTGTGGACGCTAGACAATATAGTGCCTAGTGGAGAAATTGAAATATTTTCTACATATTCTTATGTTTGAGTTCAATCACGGGGTGACGGCAGTGGAGGCAGCCAGAAACATATGCAACGAGTGTGTGGGTAATGCCATTGGATACAGCACGCCAAAAAATGGTGTTTTGGTTTAAAGAGGATCGTACTGGCATTGGTGTCTTTCCACTTTCAGGAAGACCTCCGCAGTTTGATGAAGATTGTGTAAACGCTTCGGTCCACAGTTTGCCATGTCAGTGTAATGAACTGTGATCATTCCACGATCGTTCGGCTTTTGCAGGTAATGGAGAAAGAAGTACGACGTATGGGTACCTCATGCTCTAAGACAAAGTCGCAGAAATCAACAGGTGGGGCCGTATGTGAATCTCTGATTACTCATCGTCATCTGGCTCGTGAGTAACACCGACCATTCGTATCTTTTACTGGTGACGAGAAATGGTGTCTTTGTGTTAACACAAGGAAAAGAAAGGAATGGTTGAGCCGAAACTAGCAGCTCATCGTACTAAGACCAGGTCGCATCCACAACGGATACTGTTATGCATGTCATGGAATACGGTGTGGTGTACTACGTTGCTTCCCCGAGGTGTAACCATCACTGCTGACATTTATTGTCAATAACAGAGACGTCTCGCAGACGCAACCCTAAAACAACGACCAGGAAGACTGCGTGTAATGATGCTACTCCACGTTATCCATCCACCAGCACTCTGTCAGACTAACAAAGACACTACATAGGAGTTGGTTTGGGAAGTCACTGCATCCGCCTTATTGATCTGAACTTATGCCCTGGAACTATATTGTATTGTGTTGTGAAGTAACTAAAAATATATCTATTCGACAAGAGAAACTCAACCAGTATTCATATCATTTAAGAGCATCTCCTAGACCAGTATATGAAGCTGCGTTTTAGAATCTAGGATGGACATAGATTACGAGCCTACAACTTTCGACAACAACGAAGAACTATAACAGATGAGTACTATGAAAACTGTTTACTTAAATTCTACCGTATCTCTCTCTCTCTCTCTGCAGTGTGTCACTATCTTAGCGTGTCCAGTGTTGTGAAGTTGTGACCAGCAGCCCAAATGCAAATTTGTGTATGGAACTGCGGACCTAGAAACGACGGAGAGGCTTCGTCTCGCCGTAGCCCTCAGTGCTCCTTGCCGTCGCCCCACACTGAACCCAGGGTTATTGTGCGGTTCGGCCCCCAGTGGAGCCCCTCCCCCCCCCCCCCCCTTCACCAACGGGAACGTCTCATACCAGACGAGTGTAAACCCAATGCTTGTGTGGTAGAGTAATTATGGTGTACGCGTACGTGGAGATAGTGTTTGCGCAGCAATCGCCGACATAGTGTAACTGAGGCAGAATAAGGGGAACCAGCCCGCATTCACCGAGGCAGATGGAAAACCGCCTTAAAAACCGTCCATAGGCTGACCATCACGACTTCCCGCTCGGGTAGCAGAGCATTAGACCGAGCGGATAGGCGGGCGGGCAAATGTAAACTCATTTAAAACCTAACGAATCTATTTTCGGTTATAAGAGGGCGGTGATGGTTAGAAGTCGCGGAATCGAGAAGTTACCCCCGCGTTGGCAGACAGTTGTAAGTAAAGGAGGAGAATATATTACTGACGACTCAAGTCTCTCTTACGTGTATCTGTTGTCTTTATTAAAATTTTGGAAAAACGCCACGAACTTGTGCACCAACCCAATACTATCGTCGTCAAAGAGAACGCAATGTTGGTGAACAATATTGCAGAAAATGTTACATAAGAATAGTAAGGCCCAAACACAGAGTATATGTCATCTGTGATACTGCAGTGGTAACGCAATTCAGGATGTTAAATGCTACATAAATATAAAGTGAATAAAACAGAGCCACATTAACAGTAAATATAGAAAAAACAATCTATCTCTCTTTCTTTCCGTGTGTGTGTAAAAGGATAACACTGACAAAGAATTATACTCAACACAAGAATAGATATACGTAGAGTAAAACAACTTAATAAGTCACATAACTGTTTCGCGGTTGTTAAGAATTAATATTTGTCTGGTTTGTGCTCTTTATGCTTGTTTACTGTTTAACTTTAACATTTTAAATTACGTTAGTATAGCGCTGTTTACTCTGTGTTTGCGCCTCACTCACCACGTAATATTTATGCAATGTTGCTCATCAGTATTTTATCATCTTCTTGTACCTAAAAAACCGGTTAACGGAATAAACTGACATCGTAGAACATCAACAATTTTGTCCCTTTCATTTATAATTGTGAAGCTGTTCTACCAGGAAGTGACGGACTTACGAGTTAACACCATTTTTCTCACTGAACAGCCATATTACTCTGGTATTCCTGTAAAACCACTGTTACTGTACGTGGTGCGTCTCCCTCTTATAGCGAGCAATATGGTGCAGCATTTAAGCCATTCGATTCGTTACCCGAGATCATTTTAAGCGCTTGCAGAGATGATTAATTAAACAGGGTACGGCGTCGTTTTCTCCATTTTTCAGAAAGCATTTGGTAACAAGGCTTTCGAATTCGACCATTCTTTCTACATTAGGAACGGCGAATTTAACATGAACACGGTTTCAAACGACGGAGAAAAAACGAAGAGGTCATTAGAGACGGAGCACCTGCTTGGAAGGTTTCAATGATGGGGAAGAACCGCGCCCTTTCAAAGAAACCATCCCGGCTTTTGCCTGGAGCGACTTATGGAAACCACTGGGTACCTAAATCAGGATGGCCGGACTTGGATTTGAACCCTGAATACAAGTCCTGTGTTCTAGCCACTGCGCCACCCCGCTCGATGGGTCCAAGCGACTAGGCCATGAACTTTGCACGGCTGAGGAAAGTTTTAAAAAGTGAGACGTTAACACACTGAACACTTACTAACTCAGTACAATAAAAAGATGGAGTTACAAATTTCACTATTCTTCATTTACTTGCTGACTAGTTTTGGGCCGGGACCCATTTCCAATTCAGCCTACAGGGCAGAAAACCAAATTTACACTTTTGTACATTACAGGTGTTACCAAATGTTTAAGCACATGCCAAAAATACAGAACATATCGTTTCAAAACCTACGTAACAGATAGTCAAAATATTATTTCCGGTCTGCTCCTCCCGCTGCCGTAAGTAAACCTCGGGAAGGGGTGCCCTGTCAGGTTATAGGAAACCTTTTGTATTTATTACAATATTCTCCAACCATCAATAATACGACAATATACAATAACAGTGTGATGATGATGTCCCATATTCCTTCACAGAACGTAGGGGAGCGAAGCGGAAGACCAGCACCGCCGTACTACGCAAGGTCATAGTGGATGTGGTTTGCCATTGCCTTCCTCCGACCGTAATGGGGATGAATGATGATGAAGACGACGCAACAACACCCAGTCATCTCGAGGAAGGTGAAAATCCCTGACCCCGCCGGGAATCGAACCCGGGACCCCGTGTTCGGGAAGCGAGAACGCTACCGCGAGACCACGAGCTGTTGACAATAGCAGTGTAAGTCAACAATAAAATCAATGCTTTTAAAATCTTAACCAAAAACAGAAAAACTCTCAAAACTGCTGAACAGCAAAAAACAGCAGCGTCACATACGGCGCGTATGACAAAGTTATATGTCATAATGGCACATAAAAATAGTTAAATGTAACCCATAACATCAGTATTAAAAGAAAACAAAAGCGTAGGACATGAAAACATCTTCATTTTCTTTACGAGAATAAAAACTTTACTGTAACAAACTTCACAAATATATGAATATAAAACAATTTTATCTGGCATCGTCCGGGTAAAGACAGCCATTAAACCACAAAATTGTCTTTCACAAAGCACCAAAAACGTACTTGCGCTCCTAGAGGGGAAGACATAGTATAAACACACGCGTGGGCGTATGGGGAGCGAGTGGGGTTGTAGAAGGAGGGGGGGGGATAAGAGATAGGGGTGGATGGAGGGCTGAGAAATGAAGGGGATGAGGGGGAGGAGACAGCATGAATATGAAGGAGCACATAAAGGGAGTCAAGAGGGCAACATGGCAAGAATGTAAATAACTTGTTATCAGTAGCAGAAAAACAAACGTACTGAAATTTGGCCGGGCATATTTTTGACAAGGTTTTTACATTTTCTGAAATACTATTTTCACTGTCTGTTACGAAAGTTTTGAAACGAAACGTTCTGTATTTTTGACACGTGCTTAAAAATTTAATAACACCTATATTGTTCATGAGTGTAAATTTGGTTTTCTGTCCTGTATTATGATACGAAATTGGGTCCCGGCGCGAAACTAGTCATAGAGTAAATAAAAAAAAGTAAAATTTGCAACTTCGGCTGCTTTTTCGTTATACTGATTAACAGGAGTTGCTGAACTGCAATTATCCCTTGAATTTCGTAACGTACTAACTATTGACATAACGACACTTCAAAGGAAGTGATTAAACATATCTAAAGCATTGGACTTCGTAAATCTCTCTGAATTCCCGAAAGTTGCCATTCTTCGGCATCAAAGAACTTCATTACAGGACAAAATACCGAAAATTGCTCTCCTACCTTTACACAAGTACTTCGCAAACCGCTGACCAGCACTTTGCTCAGTACTCTGTATCTCTGCACTAGGAAGAAGACTAAGGGAAACAGTGGTGGCTTTACTCACACATTTATCGTCGACATTGTCCATATGGGTATGCTTGATCTCAAAGTGTCACGTCTGTAGCCTTCAGAGAGACGTGCCCACAGTACTGCAGTGCGACGCGATAGGCGCATCCTGTCGGCCTTCCCGCCTTTCACCGACACGTAATTCGGTATTCTGAGTCACGGGCTGCCTTAAGATTTCCCCATTTCTTTGCACGTCCTTCGCTTCAACTCGTACGTGGTTGTTATTTTACCACTAAGCGAATATATATAGTTGGAAATGCGGACTGTTACAGACGACGTTCGGATTTACTGCACCACGCAACCCAATACAACGTTAGTAATCGTGTACTCCTAGCTCTATAAAAGTACACAAAATGGTGAAGACTTTTAGTAAATATGGGATGACTTTAGTCAAATTATCTTTGACGTTTGGCCAATAAAGCTAATATTTTAAATGCAGCAAACTAATACAGGGATTTTCTACAATCACTTTAGACACATGCCGGAATGTAAAACAAATTAGGTTGTTGTAATTCGTCGTTGTTCTGATTACTTCCTCTGATAGTTTTTGATATCCTTGTACAACGTGTTCTGTGAATTAGTTGTGGTATGGTTGTTCAAATACTTCTGTAAGAGCACTTGGGTATATGTCAACAACTTTACCTAGTCGGTTTTAGAACAGTCACAAATTTTTTAGTGGCTCCCCATTCACACAAGGATTATGCGCAAATCATTTGAGTCCTTGTTCTTCGTAACTTCATTATTTTTGACAAATAAATTAAACAAGGAATTCAGTGTCTCAGTAGAGGTGAAATACTATTATGGAGGATAGGAAGAAAAAGTCACCTTGTCTTGTTTAAAGTTAATCCAGGCCCTCGAAGAGTTTAAATAAGATAAACTGGTTTGGTATTTGAATGTTTCTTCCTCGTCTCAACCTGACTTCTCCAATACTGTCCGTGAATAAAAGTGCACTGATTTAAATACTTCGCCGTTAAGCATTCGAGAAAGAGGTAGTTGCGATTTTCTAGGAAAACCCTATGAAGTGGCGCTGTTCCACGACTATAACTATCGAGGACTTGTAGGGCGACTGAGAAGATATGATTTACAATATCAGCTAAGTCTAGAAACGTATCGCTTGTCATTCAGTAATAAATATTTAAAGTAATTATATATTCCACTCCCATGAACCATGGACCTTGCCGTTGGTTGGGAGGCAAGGGTGCCTTAGCGATGCGGATAGCCGTACCGTAGGTGCAACCACAACGGAGGGGTATCTGTTGAGAGGCCAGACAAACGTGTGGTTCCTGAAGAGGGGCAGCAGCCTTTTCAGTAGTTGCAAGGGCAACAGTCTGGATGATTAACTGATCTGGCCTTGTAACAGGAACCAAAACGGCCTTCCTGAGCGGGTACTGGAACGGCTGAAAGCAAGGGGAAACTACAGCCACAATTTCTTCCGAGGGCATGCAGCTTCACTGTATGGTTAACATATCATGATGGCGTCAGTTTGGGTAAAATATTCCGGAGATAAAATAGTCCCCTATTCGGATCTCCGGGCGGGGACTACTCAGGAGGACGTCGTCATCGGGATAAAAAAACTGGCGTTCTACGGATTGGAGCGTGAAATGTCAGATCCTTTAACCGAGCATGTAAATTAGAAAATGTAAAAAGGGAAATGGATAGGTTAAAGTTAGATATATTCGGAATTAGTGAAGTTCGGTGGCAGGAGGAACAAGACTTCTGGTCAAGTGAATAAAAGGTTATAAATTCAAAATCAAGTAGGAGAAATGCAGGAGTAGGTTTAATAATGAATAAAAAGTAGTATCGCCGGTAAGCTACAACGAACATCATAGTGAACGCATTATCGTACCCAAGATAGACACGAAGCCATCGCCCACCACAGTAGTAAAAGTTTATATGCCAACTACCTCCGTAGATGACGAAGAGATTAGTGAAGGGAGACGAAAATGTAATAGTCATGAGGGACTGAAATTCGACAGTAGGAAAAGGAAGAGAAGGAAAAGTAGTAGGGGAATATGGAATGGGGGTAACGAATGAAATAGGAAGCCGCCTGGTAGGATTTTGAACGGAGCTTAACTTAATCATAGCTTAAGAATCATGAAAGGAGGTTGGAGACACTGGAAGGTTTCAGGTAGATTATATAATGGTAAGACAGTGACTTAGGAACCAGGTTTTAAATTGTAAGACATTTCCAGGGCAGATGTGGATTTTGACCACAATGGTTATGAACTGTACATTAAAACTGAAGAAAGTACAAAAAGCTAAGAATTTTAGGAGATGGGACATGGATAAATTGAAAGAAACAAAGGTTGTAGAGAGTTTCAGGGAGAGCATTAGAGAATGATTGACAAGAATAGGGGAAAGAAATACAGTAGAAGAATGGGAAGCTTTGAGAGATGAAATAGGGAAGGCAGCAGAGGATCAAGTAGGTACAAAGACGAGGGTTAGTAGAAATGTTTGGGTAACGGAAGAGGTATTGAATTTAATTGATGAAAGGAGAAAATATAAAAAAGCAGTAAATGAAGCAGGCAAAAAGGAATATAAACGTCTCAAAAATGAGATCGACAGGAAGTGCAAAATAGCTAAGCAGGGATGGCTAGAGGACAAATGTAAGGATGTAGAGGCCTATCTCACTAGGGGTAAGATAGATACTTCCTACAGGAAAATTAAAGAGACCTTTGGAGGAAAGAGAACCACTTGTATGAATATCAAGAGCTCAGATGGAAACTCAGTTCTAAGCAACGAAGGGAAAGCAGAAAGTTGGGAGGAGTACACAGAGGATCTATACATGGGCGATGTACTTGAGGACAATATTACGGAATCTCAAGAGGATGTAGATGAGGATGATATGGAAGATATGATTATGCGTAAAGAGTTTGACAGAACACTAAAAGACCTGAGTCGAAACACGGCCCCGTGAGTAGACAACATTACATTAGAACTACTGACAGCCTTGGGAGAGCCAGTCCTGACAAAACTCTACCATCTGGTGAGCAAGATGTATGAGGCAGGCGTAATACCCTCAGACTCCAAGAAGAATGTAACGATTCCAATCCCAAGGAAAGCAGGTGTTGACAAGTGTCAAAATTACCGAACTATCAGTTTAATAAGTCACGACTGCAAAATACTGACACGAATTCTTTACAGACGAATGGAAAAACTGGTAGAATCCGACATCGGGGAAGATCAGTTTGAATTCCGTAGAAATGTTGGAAGACGTGAGGCAATACTGACCCTAAGACTTTTCTTAGAAGATAGATTAAGGTAAGGCAAACCTACGTTTCTAGCATTTGCATACTTCGTGAAAGCTTTTGACAATTTTGACTGGAATACTCTCTTTCAAATTCTCAAGGAGGCAGAGGTTAAATACAGGGAGCGAAAGGCTATTTACAATTCGTATAGAAATCAGATGGGTTATAAGAGTCGAGGGTCATGGAAAGGAAGCAGTGGTTGGGCAGGGATTGAGACAGGGTTGTAACCTATCCCCGATGTTATTCAATCTATACAATGAGCAAGCAGTAAAGGAAACAAAAGAAAAATTCGGAGTAGGCATTAAAATCCATGGGGAAGAAATAAAAACTTTGAGGTTCGCCGATGACATTGTAATTCTGTCAGAGACAGCAAAGGACATAGAAGAGCAGTTGAACGGAATGGACAGTGTCTTGGAAGGGGGCTATAAGATGAACATCAACAAAAGCAAAATAAGGATAATGGAATGTAGTCTAATTAAATCAGGTGATGCTAAGAGAAGTAGATTAGGAAATGAGAGTGGTAGATGAGTTTTGCTATTTGCGGAGCAAAATAACTGATGATGGTCGAAGTAGGGACGATATAATATATAGACTGCAATGGCAAGGAAAGCGTTTCTGAAGAAGAGAAATTTGTTAACATTGAGTATAGGTATAAGTGTCAGGAAGTCTTTTCTGAAAGTATTTGTGTAGAGTGTAGCCATGTATGTACGTCGACGTGGACGACAAATAGCTTCGACAAGTTGAGAATAGAAGCTTTCGAAATGTGGTGCTACAGAAGAATGCTGAAGATTAGATGGGTAGGTCACATAACTAATGAGGAGGTACTGAATAGAATTGGGAAGAAGAGGAATTTGTGGCACAACTTGACTAGAAGAAGGGATCAGTTGGTAAGATATGTTCTGAGGCTTCAAGGGATCACCAATTTAGTACTGGAGTGCAGCGTGGAGGGTAAAACTCGTAGAGGGAGAGAGGGAGACCAAGAGATGAATACACAGGCAGGTTCAGAAGGATGTAGGGTGCAGTAGGTACTGGGAGATAAAGAAGCTTGCACAGGATGGAGAGCTGCATCAGACCGGACTCTGGACTGAAAACAACAACAACATATACCAATCTCTCACGACTGCTTGATGAAGGGGCAACAGTAGACCAATGTAATTCTTGTAATTATTACAGTGGCAATGAAACAGTTAATGTACTGACATTGTCCTGTTTGGCAGAGAACAGTAATCATCAGTAGAAGAAGACACACTGACTGTGTAGTGCTTCACTGAAAATTACGCTAAATATTACATCTTAGTTCTGTTTGAAGCTTTCGGCGGTGTTAGTTGGGCATAAATATCATTATCATCAGAGTTAAGCTTCTCATTATGTTACCTACCAGATGCAGGGTAGGACAATTACTTATTTTACATTTTAATTCCTGTAGCACGGAGTCTTTGTATTTTCAGATGTGAGGTAAAGGATACCTACTTTACCTCCATCACAGGACCTCAAATTCTTTAGGGGATATTTAAAAACATTCTCTGTATATTCCCTGATAGAATGAATCGATGTGCAAATATGTGTCTGTTGAGAAATTACATGGGTGGTTTAAGCTACATTTCAGAGCACTAGTCTGAAAAAAGAGAATAACTGTCATTGGTTAGATCCATAACTTATATGATCTTCATCGCAAGAAGGAATTAAATCTGAAGTTTTTCCAAAATTTCGGAACCATTGTCTCCTCACGCATGTAGCTGTAGAAAATTACTACCATGAAGGGAAGTCTGTTCCAGGTAAACACTACCGTTACCTTAAACATTGCTCACTCTTGTTAAGGTAGCTGAATGTCTTGCACCGAGAGTGTTGACGCAGTAATACAGCGGACTCGCAAACGGGTAACACCGTGCGGGCTTCATGGCTTAAGTTTTCTGTCTCTTCCTAAAATGCTGAACGCAAATTAAGGAATGGTTCCTTGAAAAAGGACTGATTTACGTCCCCACTGCGAGCTTATGCTCCGTCGACAATGACTTCATCGTCGGTGGCTCGTTAATCTTCCTTCATTTGAATGTCTTAGAATCATAGCTTGTGTGTAAGAAACGTCGAAATCGAAACATCACAAGAGAAATTGCAGAGCGCACCTATTTGCACACCTTCAATAAACATACGTTTCGTAATTATCAGCAATCATTTAACAGCCATTTCTACTGCTGCTCCTGCATGTTCAATAATCTCATATAATTATCTTCCATTGGGTGATCTCATCGATTGCAACAAAATAAAGGATGTCCCAAAAATAACTCAACTTTTGAAATGCTCGCCGCTTATGTTCTAATAAGTTGGTAGCCCTGAACGCTGTACAGTTTTCAATTTTTTTCCTTGAGTTAGTAACATACTGCTTTACGACAGAACAGCTCACAGTCATAGTAAAAATTTACTACAAATGTGGTGGGCGTTCTGCAAACTCAGTTAGCAAACTCCATGGAACGTTTGCTCAACATAACGCACCAAATAAGTAGACTGACATGAGGCTGATTAATAAATCTGAGAAAACCGTTTCGATTGTGGACCTTGAAGTCTCTGGCATCATCGTGTTACTCATTCCGCACAAAACATAGCCATCGTGAGTGATAATGTTACTGTAAGTTTGCTGAAATCTATTCGCCAACGTTCGCGACAATTGGATATTCCTAGAACCAGCATGCAACGAATTCTAAGAGAAAATCCGCGCCGCTGAACCTATAAAATCCAACTTCCAGGCGAACTGAAGCCAGACGATCACGAAAAGCGCCAAACACTTACCCAATGGGTGCTTGCGAAACAAAGAGTCGACACCATTTTCATGAAGAAAATAATGTTCATTGATTAGGCGCATTTTGTGGTGAACGGCTTCGTGAACAAGGGAAATTGCAGTACCTGGGGCACATAAGACACTCGAATAACTATGGAGAAACCATTAAATCCACGACGAGTGACTGTGTAGTTCACCATTTGGGCTGCGAACGAAACTGGGCCGTAGATTTTCCAAGATGGCGTCGGAAACGCATTAACAGTGGACGGCGAACGCTACTGAATTATGTTAAGAGAATCTGAACTTCATTTGGTGAATGCTGGAGAGGTAAGGTTTCAACAAGATGGCGCAGTCTGTCACACATCGATTGCAAAAGTGGGCTTGTTACGGGAGAGGTTCCCTGGCCTGGTACTTTCTCGCAACAGTTAAGTGAACTGATCATCCAGGTCTTCTCATTTGGTATCATGTCATTTTCTTCTTTTTTTTCCTTTGGAGACATTCGAAATTTCGTGTTCACGCTAACAAACCACGATCACTTCCAGAGCTGAAGATCGAGATTCAACGACTAATTTCAGAACTAGAAATGCAACTGTGTAGAGAAGTTATGGAAAGTTTCATCGAAGGCACGTGACTGCGTCTGGACTATCGTGAAAGGCATTTGAATAATAAAGGCATTTCATAAATAATCATACATAAGGCACTGCAATAATATGTAAATTACTTAATTTATTCAATAAGTTCGTATGTTATTATATATTCAAAGGTAGCATTCTTTGTGGGACACACTTTACTTCCTTAGTCCATTATCTGGTCACTCGCCGGCAACCTGTATTTCATTATTACGACTTCCATACCAGTACGTTTCCTTATCCGTCAGTTTTGCTATTCTCGTAGGGACTTCAAGCGTGTATCTCACCGTTCCTTGCTCAACAACCCTAATTCCTGAAAGAATTTTGCATTAAATGTCTTAAAAATTTCATGGCTCACTGTCATAAAACAAAACTGGTGAAACACACTAATCGTAGGAGTTCCCTTTCAGGATCATCAGGAACTTGGGTTTGAAAATTCTATTTAGTGCGCCAAAAATCCTCTGCACCCTTTTAATGTTCTAAATAATTACGCGTCTACTATAAATGTTACAAATTTCTTTTTCATTTGTTACTAACAAATTATATTCGTTTCATTATAATTGATTTTCATGCGTACTTTCACTCTGTTGTTGTCCTATTAGTTGCTATTTATCTGCGTTAGAGACAAACAGTAAAATCTTACCAGCGGAACGAAACTGATAGGGATCTGATTTATTAACTCGAATTCCTTCTCTTAAGCAGTTTAGAAATTTGAAAACTACTTCCAGGGAATCTGAGAAGCGAATATAATCGTTAGCAGTGGCAGTCATTTGATATTCCTTTTCAGGTAAAGGATATGTATTATCAACCTTGCTCGCCGATGGTATGATTGCCTCAGTGCTCAAGGCGATTTTGCCTTTTTTTTGCCTCTTTGGCATACTGATGCGGACTGATTCTGGAGTGCAGGTACTTCTATTATTGACTGAGGACCAAGTTCTGAACCAGTATTTGCCTAATTTGCATACTAATAATTATAGGTATTACAAGTCATATGTTTTTAGACTGGTTGGTATCTCTATATACCTGCGGTGAGCGCAATCCATTAATGTTTATTTCCCCTGGGTAGCAGGTCAGGTGTTGAAGTGAGGATGCGTGGCCGCAAAACTGTTAGTCTATACCGAAAGGCGTAGTATACTAAGTGGTTTAGTTACGACCGTAAGGAAAACTTTAGGTCTAGAGTTCGTATCATGTTTGTGGGAAAACTGTTTGATGCAAAGAAAAAATAAACAACTAATGTATGTACATTAAGGTATCAAATATAAAAATATCTGCACCTATACCCAATTACGTTCTCAAACAAATATATTAAAGCGACGATCAAAAACCTTCGGTTAGAATGCCGTACAGTCCGGAATTGGTATGCCACTCAGGTAAAATCACCGTGAACACTGGGGCAATTATCCCATCGGAGCACCAGGTTGAAGATACCCGTTAGGTAAAACACAGTCTTCCGCTTCTAACAATAGCACCACTTGCAAAGTAGGTTAGAAATCAAATTAATAATGTTGCTCACGCAGCGTATGTTCGCTTTATCGGGCAACAACAAAGTTATTGACTGTGGATGGTATCGTCAGAATGGAAATAATGAAGTCACTGTAAAAAAGTCATTAATGTTGGCACTTATCATGAATGTATTCCCACGTAGATTTCGTCGAAGTTGTTATGGCTCATCTTGTTGATTCTAGGGTGGTTCCACTTTGACTGCTAGAAGGTCCAGATCTGTATTTTAGCAATATTTGAAGACCTAACAAAAGCGTTTTTCAGGAAATTCTTGATGATCAAACAATCCCAGATCATAAAATTGGTATGGTAGAAACAATTTTTGACTTGGTGTTCACGATCCACATTTTTATTAAATTCTTGTAAATTCACATATACTTCTTCTTAATTGTCACATCATCAAGAAAACAGTTTTGTATCAATCTTCATACATTTAATTTCCACTTTAACCAAACACAAGACTTAACTGTTCTTTTACAAAGCGAAATAACAACTTAACTTCTGCAAAGTGAAACAAAGACTGCCCTGTGCCCATTCGCGCCAAAACGGTTACAAGTAAGTCAAAGAGTATGACAGTCCCACAGAAATGAATACACACAAGAACCATATCACTGTAATATATCGATACATCGGAGTACCTATACATTAATAAAACCAAATGTGAATATTGTCACAAAAATATCTCTGTTACTTCGCAGAAAAGTAGTACGATATTGTAATGGTTCTTTATTTACGTGACCATTACAGTACTCCAACCCCAGTTGTCGATACCAGTAATATCATACTACTTTTCTGCGAAGTAACAGACATATTTTTGTGACAATATTAACATGTGGTTTTATTAATGTATAGGTACTCCGATGTATCGATGTATTACGGTGATATGGTTCTTGTGTGTATTCATTTCTGTGAGATGACTTACCTGTAACCGTTTTGGCGCGAATGCGGACAGAGCAGTCTTTGTTTCACTTTGCAGAAGTTAAGTAGTTATTACGCTTTGTAAAAGAACAGTCAAGTCTCGTGTTTGGTTAAAGTGGAAACTAAATGTATGAAGATTGATACAAAACTGTTTTCTTGATGATGTGACAATTAAGAAGAAGTATATGTGAATTTACAAGAAGTTTAATAAAAATGTGGATCGTGAACACCAAGTCAAAAATTATTTCTACCATACCATTGTTATGATCTGGGATTGTTTGATCATTAAGAATTTCCTGAAAAACGCATTTGTTAGGTCTTCAAATATTGCTAAAATACAGATCTGGACCTTCTAGCAGTCAAAGTGGAACCACCCTAGAATCAACAAGATGAGCCATAACAACTTCAACGAAATCTACGTGGGAATACATTCAAGATAAGTGCCAACATTAATGACTTTTTTACAGTGACTTCATTATTTCCATTCTGACGATACCATCCACAGTCAATAACTTTGTTGTTGCCCGATAAAGCGAACATACGCTGCGTGAGCAACATTATTAATCTGATTTCTAACCTACTTTGCAAGTGGTGCTATTGTTAGACGTGTATCAAGAAGTCTGTAACTATCCTCGTCCGACAGGAATCGTCGACCCTTCACGGCTTTTTTTTTTTTTTTTTTCAGTGACCGAATGCGTGATAATCACGTGGGAAGAGATCAAGACAATAGGGCGGGTGCTCGAGCGTCTCCAAATTGAGTTGCTCTGCAACCTTTCGCTTATAAATTTCTATTCGTTCGTTTCCGTACCAGAGACCCCTACCTCAAATTGATACATTTATCCTTCTCCGTCATCCCTGAAAGTCTGTACCACTATCGTGGAATGACTCCGTATATACACACATAAACAGGCGCCGGCGCCAGTAGCTTCGACGCTCTGTGGCGTCATCGGAAGACGTTTCTGGAGATTGGTTACTAACTGCATTTTGTTCCTCAAGGCACCTTCTTCATTCCCTCGAAGTTTGTCAGTCTAATTTTGAAGCACCCTGTATATACTAATGAGCCAAAGCACAATGATTTGCCGCGCGGGATTAGCCGATCGGTCTGGGGCGCTGCAGTCATGGTCCCGGCGGATGGTCGAGTCCTCCCTCGGGCATGTGTGTGTGTGTGTGTGTGTGTGTGTGTGTGTGTGTGTGTGTGTTTGTCCTTAGGATAAAAAGGTTAAGTAGTGTGTAAGCTTAGGGACTGATGACCTTAGCAGTTAAGTCCCATAAGATTTCACACACATTTGAACATTTTTTGAACACAATGATCACATGCTTAGTAGCGTTTTTGCCCGCTTTGGATTGCAATGCAACAACGGCTCGCATGACGTGGATTTGGCATGTGTTATGTCCGCACTATAACATAACAAATATTCCGTGATAACCAAATTTATTTGACCTTCTGTCACTCAAAACAAAACTTAAGTTCGACTACACAACACTTCGCTGGCTGTAGCGCCAAGGAGAAATCAGGGTCACTAGTAGAGAATACAAGTCCAAACCACTGCCAACCAGTCGATACCGACGCGTCGCCAGTTTCCAGCCAGGGAGGCCACAGTACGGTTCGGTCGTCGTGAATCCAGCAGCCGGGTAGTAACACAGTCATCGGCGAAGATTGAACTGGTTAAACGAGCTCACGGAGCTCGCTTAAATCCGCAGGTCCGGCCAATCAGAGTGTAGGTAGATGGCGCCCTTATACGGTTGCTCACTCTGGTGGCAAGGGCAGCGCCGCCAGGGTAATCCGTATCGATAGTGGTGTGAACGCTGCTGCTAACCCCGCGACGACGCGTTCACTTGCGCCAGTTGTTGACATCGTGTGCGGCGCCAGCGGTACTCGCAGTGTGAGCCGCGCGTGTTGTAGCACGCCGCGCCGAGTTGACGGCTGCTGTGCGGCGGTCGATACGACAGCATGCCGTGGTAGTTTTTGGAGGTACGTGGCACTAGATGTCTAGGGATTTGTAATCGGACTGCTGGCGCCCGGTAGAGTCCCAGATGTTCAGATCAGAAAATTTTGTCGGCCAAGACATCAACATGAACTCCATGAAATCGCTATCAGGTTTCTGAGATCACTGCAACACGATTCTGACCTTGTGACACGCCGGCTGGAAGGTCGTTAGCGTCCACGGCCACTGATGTTCTGCGTTATCAGTGTACTATTTCGCTGCGTAGCTTTCCAATTCTGCTCCGCCGAGGAACCTTCATGTTACGGTTGAACAGACAGCAAGAAATTAATCCAAGGAAAAGCCTCCTCAGCCGTCAGGAAAGACGGCGAGGCCTGCGGTGCCGGTATGTGCTAAGCACTGACCAATCACGCAGCGCTTATCTTAAACAAAATAAAAGCTCGTTATGCGTACACGTGATGGTACGAGTGGCAGGTAAAAGTTGTTCCGAAGGGCACAAAGGAGAAAATGTTTGCGAGACCCCGTGGCACGATACTGCGATAACCCATGCGTGGTTTTCTCCCCGCTTGCGGTGCCCAGTGAGGCGTGTCGTGCGGCCGCATGCTAATTGCAGCGTCCGCTACGTCAGGCCGGGCCAGCGTGATGCCGGGACACCCATCTGATAGCGAGCGGCCACTAGCCACGGCTCCACACCGCCAGCTTCCGGCTCAGCTGCGTCCTGCATCTGCGAGAGAAGTCTTCAGTGTTATCTGCTCTCTCAAAAACAAATCTTCCATTGTTTGGTTTGAATCTGTAGCAAACTGATGAAACTGGGGAGCGAAGCGTTCTTCATAATTGGAATATAGTGCGCTTTTTGTTCATGAGACCCAGAAAATATTAGATACAGGCTCCCAGTTAGATGCCATTTTCCTTGACTTCCGGAACGCGTTCTATATAGTTCCGCACTGTCGCCTGATAAACAAGATAAGAGCCTACGGAATATCAGACCAGCTGTGTGGCTGGATTGAAGAGTTTCTAGCAAACAGAACACAGCATGTTGTTATCAATGGAGAGACGTCTACAGACATTAAAGTAAACTCTGGCGTACCACAGGGGAGTGTTATGGGACCACTGATTTTCACAATATATATAAATGACCTAGTAGATAGTGTCGGAAGTTCCATGCGGCTTTTCGTGGATGATGCTGTTGTATACAGAGAAGTTGCAGCATTAGAAAATTGCAGCGAAATGCAGGAAGATCTGTAGCGGATAGGCACTTGGTGGAGGGAGTGGCTACTGACCCTTAACATAGACAAATGTAATGTACTGCGAATACATAGAAAGAAGAATCCTTTAATGTATGATTATATGATAGCGGAACAAATGCTGGTAGCAGTTACTCCTGTAAAATATCTGGGAGTATGCGTGCGGAACGATTTGAAGTGGAATGATCATATAAAATTAATTGTTGGTAAGGTGGGTGCCAGGTTGAGATTCATTGGAAGAGTCCTTAGAAAATGTAGTCCATCAACAAAGGAGGTGGCTTACAAAACACTCGTTCGACCTATGCTCATCAGTGTGGCATCCGTACCAGGTCGGGTTGACACAGGAGATAGAGAACATCCAAAGAAGAGCGGCGCGTTTCGTCACAGGGTTATTTGGTAACCGTGATAGCGTTACGGAGATGTTTAGCAAACTCAAGTGGCAGACTCTGCAAGAGAGGCGCTCTGCATCGCGGTGTAGCTTGCCGTCCAGGTTTCGAGAGGGTGCGTTTCTGGATGAGGTATCGGATATATTGCTTCCCCCTACTTATACCTCGCGAGGAGATCACGAACGTAAAATTAGAGAGATTCGAGCGCTCGCGGAGGCTTTCCGGCAGTCGTTCTTCCCGCGATCCATACGCGACTGGAACAGGAAAGGGAGGTAATAACAGTGGCACGTAAAGTGCCCTCCGCCACACACCGTAGGGTGGCTTGCGGAGTATAAATGTAGATGTAGATGTAGATATTCCCAAGAAGGGTCGTCGAACAGACGCGCAAAACTATATGTCTATATCTTTGACGTCGGTCTGTTGTACAGTTGTGGAACATGTTTATTTTTGCGTATTATGACATTTATGGAGACCGAAAAGTCCTCCGAAGGAATCAAAACGAGTTACGCAAACGACGATCTTGTGAAACACAGCCCACACTCTTCGTCCACGAGACTCGGAAAGCGGCAGATACAGGCGCCCAGGTTGATGCCGTATTCCTTTGACTTCCAGAAGGCTCTCGGTGCACTTTGGCATTGCCGCCTGATGAATAAAATACCATCGTACGGAATATCAGACAAAGGCGTGACTGAACAATTTCCAACAAACAGAACACAGCATGTCTCTGCGGAAAGAAATTTTCAGGCGTAAAAGCAACTTCGAGCGTACCCGGAGAGGGTGCTATACAACCATCTAAACTAAAAACTAAACTCCGTCCGAACTGGCCTTGGCGAGCCCAATGGCACCGACCGGCCGCCGTGTCATCCTCAGTCCACAGGCGTCTCTGGATGCAGATATGAAGGGGCATGTGGTCAGGACACCTCTCTCCCGGCCGTATGTCAGTTTACGAGACCGGAGCCGCCACTTTTCAGTAAGTAGCTCCTCAGTTTGCCTCACGCTAGCCAACAGCGCTCGGCAGACCGGATGGTCACCCATCCAAGTGCTAGCCCATCCCGACAGCGCTTAACTTCGGTGATCTGACGGGAACCGGTGCTACCGCTGCGGCAAGGCCGTTGGCATACAATCATCACTTCTCACAAAATATGTAAACGACCTAGTAGATAACGCCGGAAAGTCCAAGGGCAATGTCGTGAATGATGCTGTTGTACATAGAGAAGACGCAACGAGCGAAAATCGTAGCGAAATGCAGGAAGACCTACAGTGGATCGTGAAGATACATAGGCAAAAAAAGCCATTATTGTATGATTACAGAATTACAGAACAATCATTTGAACATGTCAAATGACTTATACACTCAGGTGACAAACGTCGTATGTACCTCCTCTTGCTCGGCTTAATTAAGCATCTCGACATGACATGGACTCAACATGTCGCAGATGTCACCTTCAGAAATAGTGAGCTATGCTGCCTCTATAGCCGCTCATGATAGAGAAAGTGTTGTTGGTGCAGGACTTTGTGCACAAACTGACCTCTCGATTATGTCCTATAAATAGTTTTCATGTCGGTCAACCTGGATGGCTAAACCATTCGCTCGAATTGTCCACGAAGTTCCGCAAACCAGTCGCAAACAATTGTGTACCGGTGACACGCTGCACTGTCAGGCATAAAAATTCCATCGTTGTTAGGGAACATTAAGTCCACGAATGACTGTAAATGATCTACAAGTAGCCGAACATAACCATTTCCAGTCAACGATCGGCTCAATTGTACCAGATGACCCAGACTATCCCAAGCAAACACATCCGACACCATTACTGAGCCACCACCAGTTTGCACAATGACTTATTGACATCTTGGGTCCATGGCTTGGTGGGGTGTGCGCCACATTCCAACCTTACCATCAGCTCTTACCAGCTGAAATTAGGACTCATCTAACCAGGCCACGGTTTCCCAGTAGTCTAGCGCCCGACCAAATGGTCACGAGACCAAGAAAGGCGCTGGAGTGTCCATGTCGTTTTCTTGGCAAAGGCACTTCCGACGCTCATCTGCTGCCATAGTCCATTAACACCAAATTTCGCCTCACTATCCTACCGGATACATTCGTCGAACGTCCCACAATGGTTTCTACTGTTATTTCAAGCAGGGTTATTTGTCTGTTAGCACTGACAACTCTAGGCAAACGCCGCTGTTCTCGGACGTTAAGACCGTCGGCCATTGCGTTGACCATGGTGAGAGGTAATTCCTTAAATTTGGTATTCTGGGGCACCCTTGACACTGTGGATCTCGGATCATTGAATCCCTAGCGGTTTCCGAAGTAGCATGTCCCACTTGTCTAGCTCCGACTACCATACCAATTTCAAAGTCTGCTAATTCCCATCGTTCGCCCATAATGAAGTCGTAAACATTTCCACAGGAATCATCTGAGAATAAATAATAGCTCGGCAGATGCACTGCCCTTTTATACCTTATGTATGCAGTACTATTGGCATCTGTGTATGTATATATCGCTATCACGTCTCTACATACGACCAGCACTTCCTAGGACTTCCTGTCAGATCTTTCACCAGAATTTGACTGCGGAACTTCTTTCTCCGGTAGAATAAGTGGCCACTAAGCTTCCTGCACCAGTTTCAGTATATCTTTGGAGGGAGGGGGAGGGGGAGCCGTGCGTGGCTCGTGTTCGCGCCATATCTCATTTGACATCCTGTTCTTACTGTACTAAGACCTCGTTATGTAAGTTTCAATTACTGGTGTCACTGAGTTGCCGCCTTGCCTGCCCGTGAGCGGCAGCATCGGCGCTTATCGATATACGCCCTGGCGTACAATCTTTGCTGACTGTCGTGTGTTCAGAGTTAGTTTGGATCTGCCAGTGAGTTGGAACGTGACCTGGCAGTGTTTGTTTGACTTAGGGCGCGGCAGAAGTTCAGTCGGGGCGCGGCTGCAGTGAGGTCCGGACAGCCATGGCTCGCCCGACGGTTGCCGATACATATCACCTGATTGCAGACCACATTGGTTGATCATCGGTCGATCGTCTTGTTCGACGACGTGTATGTTGGCCGGCGATCGCTTATGAGTTGCCTGCGTGTGCCGACTCGTGATTCGTCCTTGTTATTGCACACTCGCTGCCGTTAGTATTGTCTAGTCGTTCGTGCAAGTGTTCGTGAAACTGTGTGTAGCTTGTGATGTCGACTGCACAGTTATTTTAGTGCTGTCTCCGTGCTGATGTGTGCCAGTCGGTCGGTTGGTGTGGACCAGCCAGGAAATCTCCGCGCTGCGCTGTGGGCCAGGCGCACTGGCTGTCTCTACGCAGTGTCGGAGTGTGTGGGGGCTGTTCCGATTGCTACGAGGTTTGTGGCTCACTGACCCAGGACATCAAAGTTGATTGGTGATTTAATTACGGAAACCAGTCTGTTCACATTGTGCCGTTGGTTTTCATGGTTGGCTGCTGGGGGTATTCCCGTGAGCAACAGCGAGTGTTCGAGTTGGCGAAAATTTGGCCACCATCCGGTGGAGTTTAACTGTATTTTGGTTATTTGAAGTCCACGTCCACCAGCGGAATTGTCTGCCTTGTGGATGTTAGCGTTCCGGTTACCTGCCCTGGCTGCTGACGTAGAATTCAGGCAGTGTCCTCTCCTGAGCGTGTTTTCGCTGTCCAAGACGTGTGTGGAGTTTTGACAGCTGATGGATACTTCGTTGTGGGCGGCTACGGCATTTCCGTTTTGGCATTGGAGTTGGTTGTGTACTGGTCGGGTGGAAAGCAAGTCGTCTTGTCGGTGGATCCGTTGACTGTCTCTTGGTTGAGTTGGTGGTGGTTAGTGTTTAACGTCCCGTCGACAACGAGGTCATTAGAGACGGAGCGCAAGCTCGGGTTAGGGAAGGATTGGGAAGGAAATCGGCCGTGCCCTTTCAAAGGAACCATCTCGGCATTCGCCTGAAACGATTTAGGGAAATCACGGAAAACCTAAATCAGGACGGCCGGAGACGGGATTGAACCGTCGTCCTCCCGAATGCGAGTCCAGTGTGCTAACCACTGCGCCACCTCGCTCGGTGGTTGAGTTGCCGGGGGATCGGATATAGTGGGTTGGTTTAAATGGCTCTGAGCACTATGCGACTTAACTTCGGAGGTCATCAGTCGCCTAGAACTTAGAACTAATTAAACCTAACTAACCTAAGGACATCACACGCATCCATGCCAGAGGCAGGATTCGAACCTGCGACCGTAGCGGTCGCTCGGCTGCTCCAGACTGTAGCGCCTAGAACCGCACGGGGATATTGTGGGGCCGACTACCAGTCTCTCCTAAGCGAACGTTAATATTTCAAGTGCAGACCGACCCCAGGAAACTCCTGAGCGCCACTGGCTGTACTGCCTTTTCTTATTGGTGTTTGATTGTGAATTGTAATGGCTCGTAGCCGATGGTTTGAATTTCTATGCTTTTAGTAGGGTTTTAAATAATGGGCCTTCTGCCGTTTTAAAATTGGAAGTTCCTTACTTGTCAAGTCTTGGATTGTTTGGGCCTTCAGCCTCATTTAAAATACTTTTGGATAAAGCTTTGGGCCTTCTGCCTCTCGAAAATTTGTTGTAGTTGTGTTTTTCAATGAAAATTTATTGTAGTTGTGTTTTTCAATCATGGGCCTTCAGCCGTTTTAAAATTTAAATTCCTTACTTGTTAAATATTAGATTGTTTGGGCCTTCAGCCTCATTTTAAAAAAAATCAAGCATAGAGCCTTGGGCTTTCTGCCTTGTAAAAAATTATTTGAATCATGGGCCTTCAGCCGTTTTAAAGGTAAAAATCGTTATTGTTAAGTCTTAGATTACTTGGGCCTTCAGCCTCCTATTTTAAAATTATTTGAGAATAAAATGGCTCTGACCACTATAGGACTTAACATCTATGGTCATCAGTCCCCTAGAACTTACAACTAATTAAACCTAGCTAACCTAAGGACATTACACAACACCCAGTCTTCATGAGGGAGAGAAAATCCCTGACACCGCCGGGAATCGAACCCGGGATCCCTGGCGCGAGAAGCGAGAACGCTACCGCACGACTACGAGCTGCGGACTTTAAGGATAAAGCTTTGGGTCTTCTGCCTTTGAAAATTTGTTGTAGTTGTGTTTTTAAATCATGGGCCTTCAGCCGTTTTAAAAATTAAAGAGCTTGTGCCCTCAAGCCATATGATTGTGTGACATATTCAGCTGATAGTTAAGCTCGGAAATTTGCGCTGTAATGTTTGGGCAACTAAATAAAGTTATATGTGTTCGAGTGTAACTGACAGCCGCTAATTTTTGGCCCTTTTCCACAATTCCAACTACCCGTTCTGTCCTGTGGATTTAACCAGGCGTTTCAGGGTTGGGGGGGGGGGGGGCAGGGATAATAAAGAAACGCGTTGAAGAAGTGAGCATATGAGAGATGGCGAGGGTCTGAAGCAGCGGTGTTAGCGCATGTGGCGGTGTTTGGGTGCGGCGCCTGAGTCAGCGACGCACCCGAGGCCGGCGGCCTGGTGCTGCTGGCAGCCTTAGTCACCGCCGCTGATGTCACACCTGCTGTCAACAAGTGGCTGGCCTGGCCTCGCACCGCCTCACCTGGCCTGCCCCACAACCCGAGGCGCTGCCTACTGGACACTCGTCTGGACTGCTCCCCGGACTTGCTCAGGCTTTGGGAATCTGTGACTCGTCATCCTCTCGTCTCTACACAAAAGACACTAACGGAGTGAGAGCTTGGTGGCACAGTTCTACATCTACATATACATGGTTACTCTACAATTCTCACTTAAGTGCCTGGCAGAGGGTTCATCGAACCATTTTCATACTACTTCTCTACCATTCCACTCTCGAATGGCGCGTGGGAAAAAGGAACACCGAAATCTTTCCGTTCGAGCTATGATTTCTCTTATTTTATTATGATGATCATTTCTCCCTACATAGGTGGGTGTCAACAAAATATTTACGCATTCGGAAGAGAAAGTTGGTGACTGAAATGTCGTAAATAGATCTCGCCGCAAAGAAAAACGCCTTGTTTCAGTGACTGACACCCCAACTCGCGTATCATGTCAGTGACACTCCACCCCTATTGCGCGATAACACGAAACGAGCTGCCCTTCCTTGCACTTTTTCGATGTTCTCCGTCAGTCTTACGTGGTAAGGATCCCATACCGCAGAGCAATATTCCAGCAGAGGACGGACAAGTGTAATGTAGGCTCTCTCTTTAGTGGGTATGTCGCACCTTCTAAGTGTTCTTCCAAGAAAGCGCAGTCTTTGTTTCGCCTTCCCCGCAGTATTATCTATGTGGTCTTTCCAATTTAAGTTGCTCGTAATTGTAATTCCAAGGTAACTGACAGCCCTTAGATTTGTGCGATTTATCGCATACTCAAAATTTTTTCGGATTTCTTTTAATACCCATGTGGATGACCTCGCACTTTTCTTTGTTTAGTGCCAATTGCCACTTTTCGCACCAAACATAAATTCTGTCTAGATCATTATGTAATTGGAATTGATCGTCTGATGATTTTACTAGACGGTAAATTACAGCGTCATCTGCAAACAGTCCAAGGGGGCTGCTCAGGTTATCACCTAGAACATTTATATAAATCAGGAATAGCAGAGGGCTTGTGACACTACCTTCCGGAACGCCAGATATCGCTTCTGTTGTACTCGATGATTTACCGTCCATCACTACGAACTGTGACATCCCTGAGAGGAAATCATGAATCCAGCCACAACTGAGACAATACTCCACATACACGCAATTTCATTAATAGTCGCTTCTGAGGGACGGTATCAAAAGCCTTCTGGAAATCTAGGCATATAGAATCGATCTGAGATCCCTTGTCGACAGCACTCATTACTTCATGGGAATAAAGAGCTAGCTGTGTTGCACCAGAACGATATTTTCTGAATCCGTGTTGGTTATGTATCAATAAGTTATTTTCTTCAAGGTGATTCATAATGTTCGAGTACAGTATATGCTCCAAAATCCTACTGCAAATTGAGGTCAGTGATATGGGTCTGTAATTCAGTAGGTTACTCCTCTTTCCTTTCTTGAATATTGGTGTGACCTGTGCTACTTTCCAGTCTTTAGGAACAGACCTTTCGTCAAGTGAGCGGTTGTATATGATTGCTAAGAAAGGCGCTATTGTGTCTGCACACTCTTGAGAGGAACCTGAGCGGTATACCATATTTCAAATGCTTACTCAAATTATTCTCTGTGTCGTCTATGTAATCTTGCTTCGCCAATTTCTCACTTATTTATTGAATAATAAGAAGATACTCAAAAGTTATCTTTTATTTTGATTCCACAATCATATGCGAAAATTCGCGTGTTTTCCTGGAATGTTCCCATGTACTTGCCGGCCACTTTCTTTCTTGTATTTTACAGAAAGTATAAGATAGATCTAAGTTGCCGAGATCTTCAAGAATTCCTGCTGATTCTGAATATGTTCGGAGTGATTATCGTACTTCATATACACGGTGAACAGGTATTAGACTACACAAAGTGAAGTTTTACACACTCGTTGCACTTATCTTCACAACGAGAAACGGTTCAGATACACTTCCAGATCGTTTCAGGAGATTAGTGTGCGTTGACAGTGGTACTGCATTCACATGAGCACGTGTTCCAGCTCCCTTTATAACCCCGTTGCACCCTGTTAAGCTCTTTCGTACTTCTAAATCTGTCAGTCAAAAAGCAGTCTGATAAAAATTGTGACTTTGTACTGAGTGCAGGTGTTCGTCATGCCACATTAAGCAAATCTATCGTTGTAGACTCGGATCCAGGTCGTTCAGAATGCAAAACATTATGCGAAACCAGCAGGAAAGCGCCTGGTCGCTGCCGCCCCTGACAATAACGAGGCCTGGTTCCCAGTATCTGCCTCGTTCCAAATGTTATGGCTTACACAGTCCTCTGAAAAGGCAGCTGTCATCCCCTAGGGAGTATTTCTAACATTTTGTCACTGGTCTGGCCCCTCTAGCTTGCCTCATCACGCACTCAGTTGAACTACAGAAAAATTGAAGCAATACATACACCAAGAAAAAGTAATCAGTGACGTTATTCAGTACAACTGTTAATTATTCTTATTAAAAGACACTAACGAAATTCAGATAGTGCTGATTATCAATCAAATTAAGATTTGCATATGAGACACACAGTCTGGTAATAGACTGTCGCATATCAATATCAACATTATTTATTTCTTCCAGTTCCGTTTTCTCCCACTCTCCCTGAATACCTGCTAGTGGTAACTCTGTCTTTATAGTCTTGTCTCCTGATTTGTTTCCAAAGTTTCTTGGGGTCCGCACCAGCCAGCCAGAGCCTAAAAGTATCACTCCGAATCCTGACACAGTTTGTTCGTGTGTTCCCAATTGGTTATATTCCAATATAATTCTTGTCTAGCAGTGTGCCATTGAATATGTGAAATGGAACAACCAGTTATTACAAATCTGTGTTAGCATTGTAGTAGTCAGGGCCACACCTTATAAGAGAGGGGGAAATCTACGTGTGTCATTGTGTGGTGGATTTCAGGGCTCTCATTATCTTATGGCACAAGCATCCGCCATGACAGCTAAGCGCGTTAACGCGCCTCTTCCGGGATTGGGGAGGACGAGCCAGCCCCGCCACCTCGCAAATTAACGAGGGCTGGTTAGGCGGGCAGCGTGGATCTGGTTTTAGGCAGTTTCTCACATCCAACTAAGTAATTCAGGCTGATACCCGCATCTCGTCTCTGATTCACAATATGCAAATGTTAAAAAAAATTTCTCACGCTGTATTATAAAATTAACTCTAGACGCATACAAATGAGGTACATGGTTTCTGTATGGTAGGGAGCGGCGGAGGGAGGGAGGGGGATAGTGGTGGAGTCACGTACGGTATCTGACCACCAATTAACATTGCCAGAAACTAAATAACAATTTTGACCTCGTACGAGGAACGGGAAAAGGCAAACATGAAGAAGAGGTGTTCAAGTAGCACAAGACTTCTCATCGTATGTAGGCGCACCGCTTCAGCTTTAGTATTAAGCCATATTTATTTTATCGACCTGAAAGAGCACTTGGCCTGGACTCCAGACTTTCTTTTTCTTTGGGGGGGGGGGGGGGGGCGGGAGGGAGGATGGGGGACGGCTTTGGTCAGCACCTGATTGTATAAGATTTACGATCTTACCCCTGAGCCTTCAAATGTTTCAAGATGGATTTCGTATGTGTAAAATTTCTCGACGTGGTCTGGCACGATGGACCTCGTGTTAAACCTGGAGATGGTGTAATAAACGTATATTCTGAGTATTTGCCATTCCGTTTAGCAACCATTTAATACACTTCTAATGAGTTCTAACCGCCCACTTGTAGGGATATGAAGATAGTACGGAGTATTAGGTCGCCGCTGCCAAGCAGCGAATCGTTACTCGCGAGATCACCGTATTTTCCGGTAGCTGGAACAGCGTCCTATGATGACCCAACATTTTGACTGGGGTTGTGTTCAGGGCCTCAAAACATCCTACGAACCGGGAAATTTGTGATAAGGTCTTATGGGACCAAACTGCTGAGGTCATCGGTCCCTAAGCTCACACACTACTTAATCTAACTTAAACTAACTTACGCGAAGGACGGCACACACACACCCATGATCGAGGGAGTACTCGAACCTCCGATGCCGGTAGCCGTGCGGACCGTGACAAGACGCCTTAGATCGCGTGGCTACCCCGCGCGGCTATGAGCCGGAGTTACGTGCTCTTGTGACCAATAGTTTGGCAGTTATTAGTGTTTTCTTGAAGTTTGGTTGAGTTCGGCTTCAAAATGAAAGTACAAACACCAGATTTGGTATGTGGGTCTAGGCAGATATTACACTCACGGGATCAGTGCCGTTCTGCAAGTGGACTAGTAATTTTTGAGTTATTCGCGTTTGTTTTTAATTTTTGAATGCATCATTGTAGATAATCTAGTACCAAATTTTGTTATTGGTAAAAAGTATTGATAATATTGTGCAAGGCAGTTCAAATGACGAATCTGTGCCAAGTTTGAGGTCCTTCAGATCGGTAACGCCGGGCGTAGGAATCTTCTAAAGATTTCGTGTAAGTTATTTAAATAAAATTTTATCAGTTAGAAGAATTCTTACGGGGACAGTTTTGCTGTTTTATGGATAGCAGATAAGCGCTTTGGGCTGAGGAGAAAGCAAATGATCCCCTTTTAAGGAAACATTCAGGGAGTTGGTAATGGGCGAAATCTGTAGCGAGAAGCGATTGAATGCTTCATCAGGCGAATGGCTGATCATTATGAGTTTTGTGCAAGTGTGAAAATCAACAAGTACTTTGCATGCGGTCCGCTCCCGTCTTATATATAAGGCGTAGGACTCTTGAGTACAGGAGTAACTCGGCAGTGAAGGTACGCCAAGTCCACCTCCCTCAATTCTCTGACCTGTGAGTGGTCGCAACCATAGGGACCTAAAATGTTTACATCTGGCAGTGAAGCGTTTTGAAAGTATTTTGAAAATTTTACAGCGAATTTAGGACTCTATTGCTTGAGAATCGATTGGAGACAAAGTAATTTTGTGGTGCAAATTGTAACGGTGAACTTGAAACTTTTGCCATTGTGCTAGACAACCCCCGCCTCCCCTCCCCCCTTCCCCCTCACCACGCCCCTGGGTATCTAGACTACAGATTTTCATTATAGAATTGTCATACACTTCTAGAAATGATTTCTCGTGATTCTTCTAAACCTATCGTTTAGCCAATTATAACATTACCTGGCTGATTACAGTGAGAAAATATTATGGCTTTAACAATTGCTGTGTAACTTCTGTTTCTTTGGTCGTACAAATTTTCAAGGAAAATTATGTCATTTCTTTCGGCTCAGCTACGTTTTTCGCAGATCTGAGTTCGTAGCAGATGCAGACCTTTGCAGGATAATGCTGAAATAGAACACTCGGACTTTTTTCCTTCGATTCCTTACACCCTCATACGCTTATACTCTGAAGATAACCATGCTCATCTTTTAAGAATCAAAGTAACCAACCTACAACAAATACTGAGTGGGTAACTATTAATTTTATAGGACATAATTTTTTGTGTCACCTACAACATCTTGTTCTTCCGACATGACATGTCACGACACTGACTGTCTCATTTATATAAAAAATGGCAATTTTAGTGTCTTTACACCACCCCTTTCCACGATAAAAAGTTATGTGGATTCTGTGATCGGAACTTAAAATAATTTTGACTGGATGTGTTCCTTCAAGTGTGGCAAAAAAAAAAAAAAAAAAAAAAGTGTGAGAAATCTTATGGGGCTCAACTGCTAAGGTCATCAGTCCCTAAGCATACACACTACTTAACCTAAATTATCCTAAGGAGAAACACGCACACCCATGCCCGAGGGAGGGTTCGAACCTCCGCCGGGACCAGCCGCACAGTCCATGACTCCAGCGTCAAGTGTGGCACTTTGAACATTATCGTATGCACTTCGTTCCGTACGATAAGCATCGCATTTAAAAAAAAAAAAAAAAAAAAAAAAAAAAAAAAAAAAAAAAAAAAAACCTTTTGGACATTTGAGGGCGCGGGCAAATGTTTTATGACCTTTTTCTAATTTTGATTTTTCAACTGAGGGGATGTCAGTACTTCGGTAGTCCGCGCGTGGTAGCCGCCCGGTCTAGGGCACCTTACCACGGTTCGCGCAGCTGCCCCTGTCGGAGATTCGAGTCCTCCCTCGGGCATGGGTGTGTGTGTTGGTCTCAGCGTTAAGTTAGTTCAAGTTAGATTAAGTAGTGTGTAAGCCTAGGAACCGATGACCTCAGCAGTTTGGTCCCATAGAAACAGCAGCACAGCTGTGTCAAAACTTTGTACTTTCCTCTACCCAGTGACATGAGCAATTTGTTTGTATCTTTTATAGTTTATATGTAATAAAGAAGCACCACAGTACTTCCATAGAAATTACTTTGAGTTGTTCTAGATAACATCTGGTATTCCATCGAAGAATATATGAACTACTACATCTTAAACTGTTTTTACCATAGAACCCTACGTTACTCACCGCATTGTGTTTAAAATAAATTCTACTAAAAGATTCTATGTTATGGCTAGGCACAGTGTCTTGCTGTTTCCTCCTACGCGCTTGTCGTAGGTGAGGCAGCATACGTCGAAGCTTATGGGAAATTTAAGATGCACTAAAAGAATAAATATTATATTATAATTATTTGAACTGCACCCCACACAATGTATACACAGTCATATTCCAACGGATCCCTCCAGCTGATCCACATGGGTTCATAAAAGCACGGGCAAGTAATTATTTGTGACCAGCAGGACTCAAAGATCCTAAACAGTATTGCCTTAAACGTGTAAAAAAATCATGTATTACTGCTACTACTATTACTGTTCACTTTCAACTGATGTACTTCCAACTTTAAAAACTGCATTACAGTAAGTGAACGTGATTTATTATACAGGGTGCATATGATAGCGCTCGATTGTGTACGTAGTGGTTGAAATGGATGGGGGAAAAATAATGTTATCTACTTACCATGAAATTGCAATAGATTGAAACTATGTTTCCCGTTACCAGTTATAAGTAATTTTATTTCGAAAACTGTTCCCCCTGTTTCCTATGGTCACAGACTCCTTTTACTGCCGTTTTTACATCACAAGCAAAATCACGCAAATTTTGTAAATACTGAAGAAAAATAAGCCTGTGACCACTGGAGACATTCCTCAGGTTACCCAAAGCCGTACACACAACACATACATCAGTAAACTTGTCGTTTCAGTTGGTATCAGTAACATTCGCAGTAAAGCCTGATTTAAATTGTTCGAATTTAAAATTAAAATGCAACATAAACCAGCTTCGAAGTCCTATGCTAGCAGTTAGGCAGAACAGAGTATAAAAGTCTTACGGGTGTTTTCCGTATGCGATGCTTTCCATTTTCTGAAACTGTGTCAAAGATAATTCATCAAGGGGCATTATGTTCCTTCCAGTGATGACAGGTTACTATTTTTAGTATAACGTCGTTTGCAGTAGATAATTTCCATACCGGACAGTGAATTCAAGAACATCTTACATGCAAGCTGGTATGGACAAGATGTCGGACGAGCCATTACTTGCTGTTGATGCAAACTGAGCAGAAATTTTTCGTTCTTTATGTTTAGGGCTGCAGTTCACCTAGAAACCAAGAAGAACGTAACAAGCCGCTGGAATTTTCTGAAAACCTTCCGAACACCATAAGAACTGGGATATTGCCATCGTCGCAAGTCTGAAGAAGATACTTACCAAATCAGAGTAAACAATGGTATTCGGGAAAGATTCCACTGCACAGAGTATTCAGAGAGTTTCTCATTAGATGGCGGAAACTTTTCTGATGGTTAGTTTGCGGAATTACACAGCCGCACTTAACAGACTGCTGCTATTGTCTTCGGAGGGGACTCAAACAATGGAAACAGTTGTGAACAAGAAACAATACGGCCATTATGCAGCTGCAGCGCTAAGAAGTCCAATAAAAGTGGAGGGTTATTGTAAATTCGTGAAATCAGGAAGTCTGTCTCTCATTCTCTTGGATGGAAGTAGCAACGTCCAGAGGGATAATGATGCGAACTGTCATCGGCAGTTACCATCGTGGTAGACAAAACTTATCGCTTCAACGCAGGTGAACTTGGTTGTTGGGAAGCAGATTTTTTGTAGTAGTAGATCATCGGAAGCTGTGACTCTGAAAATCGTGCATACTGTACGTTACCTATGCTTCTGTTATCATTCAGAGGCACTTTTACGGTATATTAAAGAGCTAAATTTAGCTCTATGAGAAGCTGGATGGGAAAATTGACGTGGCGATGTTTAGTAATATGGGGAATAATCAGTTTTCTTTGTGTGAAATGAAAGTATTTGATTTTAGTGTGACTTTCTCACACTAGCTTCCTAAACTGTTATAGCGATCCTTCTGTTTCGCTGTGAGTGTCAAGGACGTTGAAAAGAACCGGCTGGAGATTAAAATGGGGGTGGCTACCGTCGCATATTTCCATTTCAGTTGTCTCATCTTGAAATTTACCTGAGGCAAACTGACTGCTACGGAAAACTGGCCACTTGTACCAGAGTCATAAGTTTCTACCCTTATCTCGCTGGTGAAACTAACGCTTGCAACCCTTATCAAAAACTATTCCACTAACATTGCGGTGTAGGCTCCGTATTTAAACGTTGCCCTTGAACACAGTGATGCAATCACGTCGGAAAACCAGAGTGCGTGGATACCAAATGATCTCAGGGTGTAGGTATCCGCGCTGATGTACTTCACGATGTCACGTTGTTAAGAAGAATGTGTTGCAGTCGCAGCAAAGTATTCCTTTGGAAACAGACTTCCAAATGTTTAAGGCTGCTGCTGACTAAGATCATCATCAAGCACATGCTGAGGTCACACTTCTAATGTCATCAGTCTCTTATTTACCTCCAGGAGGTATTTGTGTATCCCCTCTCTCTGGCTGCAGAGTACACTGAGGTGAAAAGAAGTTATGGGACAGCGATATGCACCTATATATATGTGACGGTAGTATCCCGTACACAGGGTATAAAAGGGCAGTGCATTGACGGAGCTGTCATTTGTAGTCGTGGGGTCATGTGAAAAGGTTACCGACGTGATTCTGGCCACTGGACGGGAATTAACAGATTTTGAAACCGGAATGGTCGTCGGAGCTAGACGCATGGGACATTTCATTTCGGAAATCCGCGATCTACAATGTCAAGAGTGTGCCGAGAATGCCAAATTTCAGGCATTATCTCGCACCACGGACAACGCAGTGACCGACAGCCTTAATGACCGAGAATAGCGGTGTCTGAGTAGAGGTATCAGTGCTAACAGACAAGCGACATTGCAGGAAGTAACCACATAAATTAATTTGGAACGTACGACGAACGTATTAGGATAGTGAGGCGAAATTTATATTAATAATCTATGACAGCAGACGACCGATACGAGTGCTTTTGCTAACCTCATGACAGCGCTTGCATCGCCTCTCCTAAGCTCATAACCATATCGTTGGTCCCTAGGCGACTGTAAAACCGTGGCCTGGTCAGATGAGTCTCGATTTCAGTTGATGAGAACTGATAGTAGGATTCGAATGTGGCGCA
Organism: Schistocerca piceifrons; assembly: GCF_021461385.2. Classification (NCBI taxonomy): domain Eukaryota; kingdom Metazoa; phylum Arthropoda; class Insecta; order Orthoptera; family Acrididae; genus Schistocerca; species Schistocerca piceifrons. Next base: position 325,651,671 of record NC_060140.1, read on the forward strand.
GACTTCACGAAGCCGTGACCCAAGTTGTCAACAAGGCACAGTGTAAGTTGATGGTGATTCTATAATGGTGTGGGCTGTGTTTACATGGAATGGAAAGCGGCTTGACTATGTTCGGCTACTTGGAGATTATTTGGAAACGTTCATGGACTTCTTGTTCCCAAACAAAGACGGGATTTGTATGGATGACAATGCTCCATGTCATGAGCCACAGTTGCACGCGATTGGTTTCAAGACCATTCTGGAGAATTTGAGGGAATGAGTTGACAACCCATATCGCCCGACATGAGTTCCATCGAACATTCATGGGACATAATCGAGAGGTCAGTTCGTGCACAAAATCGTACTCCGGCAACACCTTCGCAATTATGAACGGCTATAGAGGCAGTATGGCTTGATATTTCTGCAGGGGACCTGCAACGACTTGTTGAGCCCATGTCAACTGGAGTTTGCCGGCCGGAGCGGCCGAGCAGTTCTAGGCGCTACAGTCTGGAACTGCGCGTCCGCTACGGTCGCAGGTTCGCATCCTGCCTCGGGCATAGACGTGTATGATATCCTTAGGTTAGTTAGGTTTAAGTATTTCTAAGTTATAGGGGACTGATGACCTCAGAAGTTAAGTCACATAGTGCTCAGAGCCATTTGAACCAATCAACTGGAGTTTCTGCACCAATCCAGGCAAAAGGAGATCCGACCCCGTTATTAGGAGGCATCCCATAACTTTTGTCAACTGTGTGTATGCTATGTGCAGGTGTAAGAATGTTTTCTAAATGTTTGCATAACGTGGATACAAGCCTGGTATTCACCTGGTGGGACGTGCCGGACCACCTAAAAGCCACACCCAAGTTGGCCGTCTCAGCAGCGTTCGTCGTTAACCCGCGAAGCAAATTCGATCCGTGGCAGGCTCACCTTTCCGAACTCGGAAGCGGCACGTAAACGCTCTCGGCTACCTCGGTTATCACGCTTTGATCTGCGGAAGCAGGTTCTGAGCTCAACAGCCGTCGAAATCTAGACCAAAGAAGGCAGAACACTACCTCTGCTGTAAAACAAATGTGTAGGAGGCAGTCTATGGTCTTGTGGAAGGACCCATATCGGTGTTCAAGCAAAGAAGTTTAGGGGAACTACAATTTTAATTATTATGAACAGACAGGGATTCTAAACTCGATCACGAATGGACTCTTTCATTATTCATTTAAGCTACCCTGTGCCGCTTTTTGTGAAGGAAACCACACCCCCTGATACAGGACAAACTAACTAATGTTACATGACAGATAATTTGCCTTCGGTACAAACGGCCCAGATGACCGCATACAAAGATATTCTGTATGTGAGACTCCGTAGTAGCCTGTACCTCACGATAGTGAAAAGATCCGTTACACGCCGCCATTGAAATGCTTTGAAATAAATTAGGTTCGGTTTCGTTAGTAAAGGATAACTCGGTAGACCTTGAGAATAATTTCGCAATATTTGGATCATTGCAGTGTTTTCTATGTGGTCTGCAACTTTGTGATTGTGAGACATGAGACCACTTGGATCTATGGGTGCTACTAGATTCCTGAAGAAATCATGTAACTGATTATGAGATGTGTATACGGTTTTAATATTCGGTAATCGTATTAAGAAAAAGGCGACTATGTTTTGTGCAGTTCTGAGTGAGCTTTCTTCGTGCATGGTTGGTAGCAGTTACCACATATTTTGTTCCTGAGTTTGTGGTTTAGTATTCTTTGCTAGCAACTGAACCAGTTTTCTTGCTTAAGTAAATTCTCGAGTTTTATTGTTTGATTTCGTGACCTCTCTTGTTGTGAATTTTTTTATATTTTATCGATTTTTCTTTGTAGTGAATATCAACGTGGTTATCAGTGGCTTTCTGTGGCTCCCGCCTTTAGGAAGAATTGTTCACAGGACGTAGTTCCTACTCATTGCTCTTAATTGCAGCCTCGAGTAAACTTTTTTATATAAATTTGGGAATCATTGTTAAAGTATTAGACCACTGACGCTAGTCTCTCTCTCTCTCTCTCTCTCTCTCTCTTTCTCTCTCTCTCTCTCTACCACAATTTCGATCTCGTTTGCCTTATCAAATTATTGAACGACTTCTTTCTCTATGATGAACGGTTAGCCTGAACTCGGGCGTGTGTAATCCATCTTTCCGAAGCCACTTCCGATTTCAAATGATCGTGTTATTCACGTGTGCATTTCAGACAATTTTACCAGCAATATTCAGAAACAAATTCCATGGTACGTTAAGGATTTTATGTTAAATATACGTTTCTTCATGTACTTCTGTTTTCAAAGGTTGAATCCTGAATAAATGTATAGAAAAAGACATGCCTGACGTTCAATAACTCAGCCGATATTTACACAGTTCCCCATCGAAGCTGTTCCAAGCCAGCTTAGATCACACGTGTGACATTTTCAAAATAGTTAAAACAATTTTCCAAGCTGATTCACCTACAGAATTAATCAATAATTATTATCAAGGGGTGCCAAAACTTCTTTAAGTTTTCCTGAATTGAGGCCTATCCACTATTTTTTTTCTTTCCAAGCTCTTTCTTTCCAAGTTCAGGGTAATTAAGTGGTAGGTCAATTCAGGTGACTGCCCGAGACATTTTATGAAATAAAATCCCAATTTAAATTCACATAATAATGTGCCAGTCTGCGTTATAGAATAGTTTTGCATCAACCAACCTAACTATGTAATTAATTTGGTGCCTTACAACTGTGTCAGTATTGGTCGTTTCTCAACAGAAAATTTTTGGTTAGAATTAAAGAAAGTTCTCGTCTAATACCATCATGTGGCACATCATTTAACTTTTATTGAAGCATGGATTTAGATGCGTAAACTTCATTATCAGAAATTCATGATAATACAAAGATCGTTTAACGTAAGCATACGATACATTCCTCACTGGAAGTGTCGCCCGGCGATCCTGAGGGCCTCTTTCATTTCAACAGCACTGTACCGATAGTCAGTGGGCACGATGCTGCATTTCGATAGAGATTGTATTACATTTTTGGTCAAGTAGGTACCCAGTTCCTGTAGGAAATGGGTAGACAGGTGCAAATGACAGAAGTCTCAGAAAAGATACCAACTGCATCATGTTACAAGATTTTAGCGACATCTGTAACTGTGATGTAAAGCTATTTGGTTATGAATGAGTGATTATGTGATTATGTAGGGAAATGACTTGTCAGGTTATACATAATTACATCTCATGGAATGTAAGTTGTGTGTTTTGTGTACTGAAAATTCCCTTTTGAATGGCGCCAAAGACTGCCACCAGGCATACATCAATCTCACTTATTTTGTACTCACGATCTGTACCTGGCAGTGAAGACGTACTAAGAGGCACGTCACTCTTCAAGGGCAAGGAGCCCGTTCAGACTACCGCAAGAGACACCTTGACTTCTCTAGGGCCATGGCCGTCATCAAAAACAAGCGCCGACAGCGCGAAAGGCGTATTTTTGTCTGCTGTGTGCGTCAGGCTGGAGGTGAAGTCAGCTGAATAAGTTACGGTGCTGTTACTCTGTTGCCATGGTCTCAGTGCAGATGTCGTGTTTCTCTCTTTGGATAGAGACAATGAATTTGTTTACGTATCAGTCGATTTTAGAAAATGAAAGAGAGCCAGTGACAATGTTTAGCTTTTCGACGGTCGATCCATTGTACTCTTAAGTACGAAAAACTTTGAAGAATCGATGAGTAGAATGGCCGGCCTACTTAGTGCAGAATTTGTGTTAGTCAAAAATTCCACGAAGAAAAATGTTCTGCGGATTATAGAAGCTTATTGAGTACCAAAATTGGGGTACACATAGTGGAATAAATGAAAGAAATCATATCTAAGTAATACCATTAAGAAGATGACCTAATTGAGGGAGACATCAGGAACAGATTGCTATAGATCAACGATGTTTTTTTTACAAAATTGGTGTGATAAATATTGATACGGAACTGAGAAAGATGTTAGTGAAGCGTATCTCGTAATGTAAGTTACGCTTTTTAGCCATCAGTAAAACATGACCCACTGATGATAACAGAATTGTGCAGAAACATGTTACGGCAATTAGAAGATTTTGTGGTTTGCATGATCAAATAGGACCTGCTTCTCATAATTTAGACTGCAAACCTTGGTACCATTAGGGCATCAGAAGCCATAAGAGAAACCAGCTATTAGATTATAGACGGACAGATTTTAAGGTCTTCCGTACTTTACGCTACTGTGTTACATCGGATTGATGCAGATACTGTATATTAACATCTGGAAAACTACCTATGAAGACAGCTTCTAAATTCGTTACACAATTTATAGTAACAATATTACAGATTAAAAAAGAAGTATAACTCCCTTCGATTTTCGCTTGGTTTAGAAAGAGCACAATGCTCTGAACCAGGGTCTATTGAACAACCTATCATGACTAGCACAAAAACTAAGAAACCAAGCATGTTTATCTACACGAACGAGGAAGACTCGTAAAGAAGACCTTGAATGTCGCTAGCATTCTGCCATTATGAGTGACATACATGCTTTACATGTGCCATTTGCGAAAGGCCAGCTGTGAGGCACAAACTGTAATTAACGACATATGGAAGGCGAGGTGTGTCGATAGTTTATTTCACGTAACGACACACCAATAACTCCGAAGTGGACATTTGCTGCCTTACGTCTGTAGGTGAGTCACTTCCGGAAACCGAAGAGCGACGAGATGGGTAGTACTGAAAATTCAGCCCACGAGCGAATAACAATGAAGTGAAATCTGTGTCTAGCAACTGCGTGAACCATGACGTGTGTGAAGTCCGCTCTGTCAGAATCAAGTCACTACGGTGACATGATCGCACTCCAATAGCGTGTGTGTAAACACGTTCCTTGTTTGACGCTTATAGCACAACTGCGCCCAACAACAAGACACTATTACTTTCGTTCATTTCATAACTTACCGAAATCAGCTTCGGCTTACATCGGCATATTTTCAGGTTCCTATTTTTTAAGAATAAGGCGTTCTTGTTTCGATATTTAAGAATTATTTCATTGATAGCCTCAGAAAACATACCACATGTTACTAGATAAAGTTGTATCTTGTACATGAAACTCGGTTACAAAAGGTGGTAGACAAACGACTGATTATGTGCGAAAAGCCAGACTTAGTTGCGAAAAAATGGTTCAAATGGCTCTGAGCACTATGGGACTTAACATCTTAGGTCATCAGTCCCCTAGAACTTACAACTACTTAAACCTAACCAACCTAAGGACATCATACACATCCATGCCCGGGGCAGGATTCGAACCTGCGACCGTAGCGGTCGCGCGGTTCCAGACTGAAGCGCCTAGAACCGCTCGTAGTTGCGAAAATTTTCGCATGAAACAAAAAGAATAATAACAAAGAAATATTGTTTTACAGACTTTTCATATCTGAAGTGAATGAAATCAAGAGTTCGAAGAGAAAGCTTTACTTTCATTTACTTATTCATTCTTAAATGGAAGTTCACTTTTCCGTCATAGTTCGTTACATGTTCCTCAGATCATGTGTATGACTTCCATTGAAATTGTGTAGAACGAGCCGGTTTACGGGCTAAGGTCACATGATTTGTGTGTGTGTGTGTGTGTGTGTGTGTGTGTGTGTGTGTGTGTGTGAGAGAGAGAGAGAGAGAGAGAGAGAGGATGTAGCTAAGCATTGTCCATTTTCAGATTACCACCCGCAGGGTAGCTTAAATGGAAAACAAGTGAACGTATTAGTCTTCGTCATTTGTCATGTTACGTGTGGGACACAGATTTCACAATAAATCAAAGACATTTTTCTAGAATTTCACACATGCTAACACTGATAATTAAAAATTCGTTTATGGACTATAGTACCTGTTTGCAAGAAATTATTTCACGTTCAATTTGATATTTTCTTTGCTGCCTTCCAGGCAATTTATATTACTGGGTAAATTGCCAAATATTTCTTAGCTACGTAACTGAACTCCTTTCTAAGCCACATACAGCTTTAGTAATAATTAACTGTCATTTTCCTTTAACTAATCAGTAACAGCCATTATTCTTTAACTCTTGTAATTGTTGGTCATAACTCAAACTGCATTAGATTGTTTGTGACGAATTTCGTTACCGAATATGCGACACATGTCGCGAAGGAACAGTTAGAGCACTCATTTCCTTCAAACGTAACCTACAAGATGACTGGACGTGAAAACCACATATTGTTGTCGCTGCTGACTATAGCGTAGTGAGTATTTTCTTCATAAGTGATGATCTTTGGTTCAAATGGCTCTGAGCACTGTACGACTTAACTTCTGAGGTCATCAGTCGCCTAGAACTTAGAACTAATTAAACTTAAGGACATCACACACTTCCATGCCCGAGGCAGGATTCGAACCTGCGAACATAGCGGTCGCTCGGCTCCAGACTGTAGCGCCTAGAACCGCACAGCCACTCTGGCCGGCTGATGATCTTTCCCAGAAAACAAGTTACTGTAGCTTCTTGAAATACATAATCAACACATTCTATAGCAATATTAAGACGGATGGGAAGTGAAAATTGGAATTTTGGATCTACTCGGAATTAGAAAAAAAGAAAAGTTCTCGAAAAATATCGTATTCTCCCCCATTTTTGTGAATATAGGCTTACGTGTATAAGTACACAATCGTCTTTTCACGTACGTGAATGGTTATGTAATTTCCGTACCAGTGGCTATTCTGAACGTATAACATGAGAAAACTTTAAAAATATTTAATCTTCGGTAGATTATGAATAATTTTAAGGGTAGTACATATAAATCATTTACCTCGAGAATATTGAAATTCGCTATCGTGTACTAGCTTATTTAATCAGAAAGAGATGGGAGCAACTATCGTCTGTCATGAAATCAACCTATAGTGTAGGATGATAATTTTAACTTACGTTGCAAACGACTTCTGCTGTTCCGGCCGAGCGGTTAAAGGCGCTACAGTCTGGAACCGCACGACCGCTACGGTCGCAGGTTCGAATCCTGCCTCGGGCATGGATGTGTGTGATGTCCTTAGGTTAGTTAGGTTTAAGTAGTTCTAAGTTCTAGGGGACTTATGACCACAGCAGTTGAGTCCCATAGTGCTCAGAACCATTTGAACCATTTTTTTGACTTCTGCTGTGGTGAGGCTTGTGCGTAGTCGAAGCTGCTGTGTAAAGGAAGATAGTCTCAGCACGACACACTGACTGTTTCACATGTAGTTTAGTTAAAAATGTGACGTTATCGTCAAATTGTGGCAATTCATCAGAAAATATTTAACAAAGTAAAATACTACTCGCTCTCAAAATTAAAAAAAGCTTCCACCCAAGAGATCAAAAAACTGGTTTGTAACTTACACAATACAAAGTGTTATAAAGACAGTCATGTCAACGTAACTTATAACATTCTGCGTGGTGTCTGTTTGTTCCATATCGTGTCTCCCTACCACTTTCGCGCAACGACGCTCTGAGCGTGCTTTTTAGGGAATTGACTAGTTTGAACCTGGGACCTGTTGCTGGTAAGGAGACGCTAGACCACACATGACATGTAGAATTCAGAAGAGTTCAGTGAGACTAGCGATGATATAACCAAATACTTAGGATTTCAGCGTCAGCTCCACTGCACTCCCTGTAAAAGAATCTCAATACTAATTAAATTTAGTGGAAGGGGTTCAAGGCTTTCCTATTTTTAGTTAGCTGGTAAAATAACGTCGAAAAAGCAGTTAAGTTTACCATTGGAAATTTTATTCTACTCACAAAACATTGTTTATAAATTGCACTATTGATAAAAGGAAATTTTTTACTACAGGATGCTAAAAACCAACTGCGTTCAACAAAAATGTGAACGAATATTCCCTGAACGGGTTTCCAAGTTCTACAATGGATCGAAGGATGAACTATGCCACATCACATCTATAATCTAGGTTTAAATTAAGTTTCACAAAAGAGAAAACTATCAAAATGGTCTACAGTGACCCTCAATTATCTTTAATTACTTATCTAACTAGCCGTAAATTACAGTGGCTGATGTGGCTTCTCAATAACTATATAACAGAAAAATCATCGCGTTTCAGATTTTACTTCAAGTGGCAAATATGAACACCATGAGCTTTAATTGACGATCGACACTAGTATTACGCAAAAAAGGGGTGTAACAGATGAGACTTCTGAAGTTCTGAGTGAAGCTTTATGCGCTGTTATGCGGCATCGCGTGCGTTCATTACCTTGACGGTGTTCGTCAGGGGGCGTCGGGCAGCACAGCTCCGCTCACCTCGCCATCTCGGAAGCAACTCCTTACCTAACTTCTCCTTACTACAATTTACCGAAGTTGGTTTAAGAAAAAACTATCTGGATGTGTTTTCATCTGACCAATCAGGGTCTCAATGTTAACCTTAAGCTCCGCCTACAAAAATTCTGTCTATCCAATGAGAAATGTTATACTTTTCGTGGTGGGGCAATGTTTTTAAAGTTTGCAACGTAACAGAGACGCGAAAAAGTCTCACGCTAAAACTTGCAGCTGGTGTGGTCCTTTTAGCGTTATCGTAAGATCTATACTGTCCTTCTGGAGGGCTCTAGCTTTTAACATGGGCTGGGGGGTGGTCCTAACGTAACAGAGACGCGAAAAAGTCTCACGCTAAAACTTCCGGGTGGTGTGGTCCTAACGGTTAGCTGGCGACGTGGGTGTCCGTCTGTCCCTTATAGTAGTGCCTTTCAGCTTAACACGGTTCTGCTCTCGGCTTCTGTTCTCGTTTCTCCCCTCGCAACTGCGTCTGTCTCACGGTGGGAAGGTATGACATGCATTTAGGCATTCTTGTGTTAGTCTGTGGTATTCCATTTGCTCACTCGTTACTCGTATTACTTTGGTTATTTTAATGTCACGATTTATTCGGAGCTATGTGACATACTACTGGATTTGCTTATCATGTCAGGGTTTTCATGGAAGGTGTTGGATTTGCCTGACACCTTACAAACTCACTGGACTGAGACGATGTACAAAAGCGACTCCAGCAGCTAACGTTCTCTTAAATATGCCCGATGAGCACTCCCTTAACTTCTTATCGGTAAGCTGTTCATGGTGATGACATTATAACTTCTGCCGGTTTTTTTCTTTTGTTCCGAATCGTACTGAAGAGTTTTTGAGAAGAATTTCTTATCAAAGAGGGAATTTTTCTTTTTAATTTCCCCTTAATTTGACGAAAACAAAATTTTTTATGGAAACTGACATAGGTATGTACATCAATCTTAAAAATGAGACAATTACAAAAAAACAGTACGAGGATACACATCAGAAGTAAAGGAAGTAATAAGACATTTAATAGCTAAACAGGTTTCAGTATATTTCTCTGAGAGATTCGTTTGTAACGACATTGACGGCAGAGGGACGCCAAACTCCATCCTTTCCTCATTGCTTCCAGTGCGTAACCATGTACTTTCCCCGAGGTTAGTGACAGATTAATGCAACGAAAGAGGTTGTATATTAGTCAGTCGCTCACTAGATGGGCTTTATCTGCTAAATGTCTGAAGAATGATGTAAGGAAGAGATCAGAAAACTCAAAGTTGTAGATGTCAAAGCTCTGCTTAGAAAGGCCAAATATCTCACGAAATAAGCATCAAACGAAAAAACCACAAAGAACGAAACTTGTCTAGCTGGAAGGGGGAAACCAGATGGCGCTATGGTTAGCCCGCTAGATGGCGCTGCCATATGTCAAACGGATATCAACTGCGTTTTTTAAAATAAAACCCCCATTTTTGTTACATATTCGTGTAGTGCGTAAAGAAATATGAATGTTTTAGTTGGACAACTTTTTCCGCTTAGTGATAGATGGCGCTGTAATAGTCACAAACATATAGCTCACAATTTTAGACGAACAATTGTTAACAGGTAGGTTTTTAAATTAAAATACAGAGAACGTAGGTACGTTTGAACATTTTATTTCGGTTGTTCCAATGTGATACATGTACCTTTGTGAACTTATCATTTCTGAGAACGCATGCTGTTACAGCGTGATTACCTGTAAATACCACATTAATGCAATAAATGCTAAAAATGATGTCCGTCAACCTCAATGCATTTGGAAATACGTGTAACAACATCCCTCTCAACAGCGAGTAGTTCGCCTTTCGTAATGTTCGCACATGCATTTACAATGCGCTGACGCATGTTGTCAGGCGTTGTCGGTGGATCACGACAGCAAATATCCTTCAATTTTCCCCACAGGAAGAAATCCGGGGACGTCAGATCCGGTGAACGTGCGGGTCATGGTATGGTGCTTCGACGACCAATCCACCTGTCATGAAATACACTATTCAATACCGCTTCAACCGCACGCAAGCTATGTACCGGAAGTTGGAAGTACATCATCATTCTGTCATGCAGTGAAACATCTTGTAGCAACTTCGGTAGAACGTTACGTAGGAAATTAACACACATTGCACCATTTAGATTGTCATCGATAAAATGGGCGCCAATTATCCTTCCTCCCATAATGCCGCACCATACATTAACTCACCAAGATCGCTGATGTTCCACTTGTCGCAGCCATCGTGGACTTTCCGTTGCCCAATAGTGCATATTATGCCGGTTTACGTTACCGCTGTTGGTGAATGACGCTTCCTCGCTAAATAGAACGCGTGCAGAAAATCTGCCATCATCCCGTAATTTTTCTTGTGCACAGTGGCAGAACTGTACACGACGTTCAAAGTCGTCGCCATGCAATTCCTGGTGCATAGAAATATGGTACGGGTGCAATCGATGTTGATGTAGCATTCTCAACACCGACGTTTTTGAGATTCCCGATTCTCGTGCAATTTGTCTGCTCCTGATATGCGGATTAGTCGCGACAGCAGCTAAAACACATACTTGGGCATCATCATTTGTTGCAGGTAGCGGTTGACGTTTCACATGTGGCTGAACACTTCCTGTTTCCTTAAATAACGTAACTATCCGGCGAACGGTCCGTACACTTGAATGATGTCGTCCAGGATACCGTGCAGCATACATAGCACATACCCATTGGGCATTTTGATCACAAGAACCATACATCAACACGACATCGACCTTTTCCGCAATTGGTAAACAGTCCATTTTAACACGGGTAATGTTTCACGAAGCAAATACCGTCCGCACTGGCGGAATGTTTCGTGATACCACGTACTTATACATTTGTAACTATTACAGCGCCATCCATCACAAAGCGAAGTAAGTGGTCCAACTAAAGCATTCATATTTATTTACGTACTACACGAATATATAATAAAAAATTGGGGTTACTATTTAAAAAAACGCTGTTGATATCCGTTTGATCTATGGCAGCGCCATCTAGCGGGCCAACCACAGCGCCATCTGGTTTCCCCCTTCAAGCTAGACGAGTTTCTGACTTTGTAGTTTTTTCGTGTGATGCTTATTTCGTGTGATATTTGGCCCGGTCACTATCAATGGACCACCCTGTATGTTTTTCCTAATGATCTCTCTGCACTAGACGTGGTGTAATTCTAGATACGTGTATGTTATGAACAAGGCTCATTCAAAGTAAAAGACTACTGCATGATTACGTTTTGCGTCGCTTAGTTAAAATTTCCTCAAAAAATATTTACGTTATTGTAGAATATCACTCATGAAGCTGTCGTATAACGCTTGGGAAGTTAAGAAATCCAATGAAATGGCACTCATAAAAAACGAACGTTCGTTAATATGTAGATCGCATCAGATATATTGCCATCGTTGGCAGGCGTGGTGTAATTATAGATGCGTGTGGGCGGTTAACAAGACTCATCAAAGTGAAAGACTAATGCGTGGTAATGTTTTGCGTTGCTTGCTTAAATTTTCCTCAAAATACTATCTACCGTATTCTACAATGTACTCTTGAAGCAGTCGTATGATGTTTGTAAAAGTAAGAAATTCAATGAAATGAACGTTCGTGAACATACGGATATCATCAAATTTCGAATACACATTAAACCTCTAGAGACACGGTTTTCAACTGCAAAGAGAATACATTCTGTGCCTAAAGACGTATGTGCTGTTAGGATAATGTAGGTTTCATTAGCATACCTATTTTGTAAATACATCTTAACACCAGTCAATTAGTCCTTAACAACGACAATACGGAAATGATATACCTCTGTAAAGGCGTAGCGGTGATTGCAGTCTCGCGTACAAGCAAACATTCTCAGCCTTCAAGCAACCGTAAATCCTGCCAAAGCGCCTTTGTCAGCTTCAAAGGCCACACATCGGACATGATTAGCAAGAGTAAAGCGCTAACTAACACCATGTTTCAAGCAAAATATTTTAATGCTTTTGTTGGCAGAATGACCGTTTATCTTATAACTTGATTTCCAAAGAAATTTAAACGGATGACTCAGCTGCAGCGAGTTCTTAACGGCCCGAAGGAAAGAAATACTGCGAAAGCAAACTACGGCCGGCCTGTAACGTAACGCGATTGGTGCCACACGACTGAGTAAGCGATGATGTCACTCATATCCAGAGATCACACCCATGTGACCGCGGAAGTGCTTGCACGAGAATGGAACGTATGTAAACATTCTGCAAGCAGGTGTTTCGTACCTCTTCTGGGAACATCAACTCAGATTTAATCTAAACTGACTTGTGTCTTGACATTAATTTCCCATAAAGTAAGAAATTAATCAGCTTCCTTTAAGCAAATTACTGCAAGCGGAGACAGCAAATAAAATTTCAATGAAACTGTAAAAGAAGGTGTTGAAACATTTATGTAAAGGAGTAACACAATAGTACACGATCACGTAGAGAAATTACAGTTGACTAATATTTTATGGGCGTATCCAAACAATGAATCCTGACAGACTGACAAGAAAAATTGTACCACATTTCGAGAAATTAAAAGACAAACTCAAGCAACTTAGGAAAATGCGCAGAGACCTAGAAAAAACTGGTTAAACAAGAAACTGGGGAAAAAAAGATACAGGAACAAAATGAAGAAGTGGAAAGGTTTCCAAGACAAAACATTTGCAGAAAGCGAGGGAAGCAAATGGACAGCAGAAAAAATGAAAGGAAAGAATGAACAGATGAATGATATTGAAGAAAGAGTCACACTAACTTAGCGGCCTAAACATGGCCCTTAGCTACCCTCTAAGGAAATAAGATGAAGCAATAAGCTTTCATAAAAAGCTAGTATACTACAAGTATTTCCACTTCTCTTTACAGCCAATGAACCCTCCACTTGCATGTGACACGATGTATGACACGGGTAACAAGAAGCACCATAAACGTTGTTTACAGTGATTGCTTCATTATTTTCAGCTCAACACAAAAAATATTCGTGAAGGCAGTAGCCACATGCAGTGAGTTACAAAACACGCGATGATATTGTAACGAGGTGCAAATCAAGGTCACAGACGCTATTCAGTGGCGCACTCTTTACTATCTCTGCTGGTAGAGACGCTCTCATATAAAACAAAGGATTATCTGATGAGGAGAGGTTCGAAGTGATACCCAAAAGTTCCCGAAATATGTTAATTAAAATTATTACATATTATTTATCTCTTATTCTGCACTGTCATCTACAAAATACTTCCCTCGGCAGAAAATACAAGGATACCAACGTTTTACCAACTAAAAATGTATCCCGGAAATTTTTATTTGTTAGCATGTTCAGTACCCTCTGCGATTTCCCTTTAATCTCCTCCACTGTATCAAATCTTCGCCCTTTCAATACGATTTTCATATATAGGAAGAGAATTGAGTTACGTAGACCTAGATACGTAGTGAGCACGCCCGGTGGACGAAAAGCTTTAGTTTTGTTTTATATCAAAAACTCCTGAATACTGTAGGTTTTATGTGATGGTGCTTTACCGTAGTGGACTACCCAGATGTTCCTAAGTCACTTCTGTGGACGTTTTCACCACGTATACTGCCTAAAAAGTCTTATAACACTGCAATGGAACACTTCGTTGACCGCCTGACCAGGAGGGACGAACTCGAACAATCCTGTCAAAATATACACGGTGTCCCCCTTCCCTCCTACGTGCCGTCAGGTGCATTTTCTGTGTTGTTTAGGGAGATATTTGCAATTTTGTTTTTGCATTGTGTAATTGGAGTCATCCCAAACAAATACTGTTCATCTGGTCCTTCATGTAACACCCAGTTTCCCATTACAAAGAAAATGAATTTATAAGCGGAATTTTCTGTGTCCATTCTATAGACCGGGTCCCGTATTAATCTTGTGCGGTATTTGTTTTATCGACACGTATTAACGTGAAACGTCCCCTTAGAAAAATTACAAATGACTGTGCTTAAACTGACACACAATATTTTTAGCGCAGCGCAATCTGACTTTTAATAATCCCTAGAAAAGAATGGCCCTGACAAACAATAACCTATACCTTTCATGAATCACTTACCTCACAAAAATCTTCGTTACTCAAACTACTGCAATACAGCGAGCGCCACTACTGCCAGCTAAATAAAAGATTCGAACTACTGAAGGCACTAACTACTGATAGGTATAGTTAGCAAATGAAAGATTTTGATAGAGAACAAACAATGTGTTTACCTTAATAGTGTTCAATAGTCATAATATATATAGCAGTTCATGACATCCATTATTACAAATGTACTGTTTCTGATGGACACACGTCCACATCATCCGCTCTCAAAACTCCGCCATTTCTCTCCCCACATCCACCACTGCTGGCGGCTCACCTCCAACTGCGCAACACTACGCGCTGTTAACATCCAGCTGCCCAACACTACAACAGCCAACAACAATGCAAACCAGCCACAGACTGCACGTAGCACTGCCAGTGATTTTCATACAGAGCGCTACGTGGCGTTACCAATAAAAAAAACCTATACAGCCTACTTAACAAACGGAGCGGTAGAACAGGAACAATAAACTCATTGGCTGCTATTACCACACAGCAGCGCTGCTCAGTCGATGTTGGAGTACTGGCTCTTTTTCATGTTTTACTGTCAGCCCTAATACTTATCGCTAAAATGAATATCGCAGTAGATAATTTAGGATTGTTCTTTCGAACTGGCACCGGAAATTACGCTTAAAAAGGATTTTGTTAGTAACGGGAAACAAACCGGCTTTTTCTGTCGACACTGAGCGCTGTGTGGAAGACATGATGAGCAGTACATGTTTGAGCTGACTCCAAGTACAGATCGCAAAAACAAAATTGCAATTATCTCCAAAACATCATAGAAAATGCACCTGACGAGTCTTAAAAGGGGCACCCGGCACATACAAAATGTTTGACAGTCATAGGTGAAAATGAAATAGGCGAGTAGAGGACGATCAAACAAGTATATAATCCTAATAAATATAGTACGGGAACTGGTGGTTTCCCTGATACCATACATACACAAGTCAGCCATGCCAATATTACAACACTGTTAAATCTAAGGCTGAGTTTTGGCAGAAGTTCGTTATACTGTAAGGGTGTGAATGTACATGATGTGCTACCACACTTTCATGTGGAATACGCGGAACGAATCTTGGAGAACAAGTGTAGCGGTCGTGGCTTGTCAACGCAATAGCCTTCCATGTCTCCCGACTGGAACCCGTTGAACTTTTTTGTATGGAGGTATTTACAAGATATGATGTATACCTGGAACCGCGCGACCGCTACGGCCACAGGTTCGAATCCTGCCTCGGGCATGGATGTGTGTGATGTCCTTAGGTTAGTTAGGTTTAAGCAGTTCTAAGTTCTAGGGGACTGACGACTTCAGATGTTAAGTCCCATAGTGCTCAGAACTATTTGAACCATTTGACGTATGCTATTCCCGCTCATAGCTTCGTTGCACTCCGAGAATGCATTGTGGATGATTGTCAATACATTCGGCACACGCCTGGAATTTTTGAACGTGTAAGGGCTTCAATGAGGGGACGTGCTTAAGCGGGCTGTAGAGGTTGCCTATTCCAGAGTTGGAAACACTTATGTTTGTCAGGATGGAGGCCGCGGAACCTGTGTGGCATCACTAGAGACAATGAAGCAGCACTCAGTATTACTTCATTTATTTCTCTGAATACAATTCGTAGCTGTATCTTTGATGGCAGCTAGCGTCTTAGCTCGCCGGCGAGGTATCTGCTGGACGCAGTGGCTCGCTCAGTGACTACCACATCTCGCTGCATCAGCACTGTGCTTAGGCTGGTGACTTGTAGTAAGCGGGCTGTCCCTCCTGTGTCTCTGACCCTGTCGTCGAACCACAGGGACAGCGATGTCGAGTGCCATGAGGTCGTGTTGAATGTTGATCCGGGCTCGCATGTTTGGTAGACCGTCTAACTCAAGTGATGCTGGAGCTTAGAACAGTTTGTGCCCCAGGCTGTAATGGTGTTGCTGGGCCCCTGGATTACCACTAGGCCCCGGGACTACCCATCAGTGGTGACTGGTACTGGAGGCTTCTATCATCAGTGGTTACAGATTGTTGACTGTTACTGGAACAATCTGAAACACAAGAGGTTACAATCCAATAGTCAGAGAAACGAGTGCAAACGGCATGAGCGCCATTTATTCTACTTATCTACTGACTAGCCTAGCGGGAGGAGTATTTATGGTGTCGAGGAGAAGTTCGGCTGTTTGAGTCAATCGTCATGACCGAATCGGTTCTGCTTTTCTGAGTTGTCAGGTGCCTCCCGCTCTGCTACATTTGCTTAAACAATTTGTCTCAGAGTCTTAACTACTTTGTGTGATGCGTGATGTGTGCTGTTGCATCCTGCTTAGCGCTTCTTACATACTGTCATGAGAGTAACAGGGCGCTGAGCTCACTCGCACTACACAGAAGTGTTGCTGTCGCGATCTTGATGACCGACTATCCGTGCTGAAATGTTTATACCTAGCGGCTGGCTCATGTTGGTGCTTCCGCGCGCTTAAGCAATGCCGTTCTGTTTAAACTTAAAAATTTTCAGTCTCACGTTCCCTTACTTCCTTAATGCGTAACACTGCCTTGTATGGTGTCCGTCTGTGTAGTTTGTAACTTCGGGGACTCTGTTGCAAGATTTTTTGGTATTCAGTCGTAATACGTGGTATCGGGGAAACTATTCGTTTGCGGTCGAATGTTTAATGGGATTATTTGCTTGTTTGATTGTCTTCTACTCGCGCCTTTGGTTTGTAACAGTCAAACACCTTGCATAAAAAGACAGATCACCAATGACTTAAGTCTGTTCCTGACCTAATGACGTTTCTCTAAAAGCGTGCTTCAGCAATTGCTGCGTTCTGCAGTGGTTTTGTCGAGTCTAAAACAAAAATTTCTACAAGTAAAACAAAGAAGGCAAAACTTTATGTAGACAGCTCTGTCTGTGTGATGCTCTTTCAGGTCTGCCATCACAAAACTGCGATGTCACAGGCACACGACACTGGAAGTTTGCTCACGAGCAAACAACCAAACCACTCAGCTCGAAGCTGCTTGCCACAGTGATTTAAGAAGAGTTCGTCAAGACATCGAATGGCTTTTCATTGTACTCGTAACCATTTTGTGCGACAGAGAAAAAAAGAAAAAGAAAAGACGATGTTGTGCAAGACTGAGGTCACTAAGTACTTTGTTACTACAAGTTTTCTTGTTTGCTTCTTGCTTTTACGACTTGCAAATGTTATGTTGTGCTACGTTCACTTCTGAAGCCATTTGTTCTTAACGTCAATAAATCCAACGTTTTTTTTCCGTGCAGTTGGGGACAAATAGGGTTAGCAACTTGTCATTGTGGGGAGCAGTCTTCTAGGTCCATAGTTTTTCGTCTTGTCTCTCTTTCAATTACATCAGTTCCAGCGTAGAATAACTTACTGCTCTATAAATATTCTATAAGTAACGTTGAAAATGCTGTTTGTATTACTTTTCTTTGCCTTTAATCATCTTTATTGGCAAAATTTCCTACCATCATTGATTTTTCCAAAATTTCTGTGTCTATTTTTCAGATTCTTAGTATTTCCAACTGGTTTTGCTACCATATTTTCACACTCTTTCGAAGACATTTCTGATTTGTTTTAAAATTCGGTGCATTCAATCGTGTTCATATTGTCGTTTGCTTGAAACTCTCGCCTTGTCTCTTATAACTACAGCCTTTATTTGAAATTTTCTTTCGTTTGTTCTCTTCACACGGGAAACACCTTTTGATGTTTCCATAAGTTCGTTTGTTAATTGACCCTTTCATCCACTCCTAAATGTTTTAATTTTCTAACACACAGAATTTATTACTTAATTTAATCTAGTTTAACTCTGTTCGTAAAGAAATTCTTATAATACACGTGACTAGCATCATGTCTGATGATTGTGAATCAGAGAAATCAATGATCACCTGAACTTTGGTAGTGATTGAACGTTGTTTATTGTAAGTTCAAATATTAGCCGATTTCATTTTTAGTTCGGTCCTTATAAAGTCTATTTTTCATTCGTTTCGCTCTCGAATAGTACCACAACGCAATACATGATAGAACTTAAGGATTCTCCAAATAGTGTTGGTAGCACAATATGGAACAGAATAGCGGTTAGCCTTTTCTGCGCCTCGTATAATCTCTCGAACAACCCAACAGGAACTCATAGGAAGGCAACTGAAATGATTACATTCTCAGTGGCGTGTAGTGACGTTAACCGACGAAGTTAAAAGAATAATTTTTATGAATCACGAATAACTGTTGATGAAATGATTATTCACTACCATTTTGATAAACTAGACATCAACTAATACAAAATTACTTGCAAGTTTATATGGTACCATTGTCAATGTCGCGTCAAAAAATTAAATAAAAATTATCCCTGCGCCGTCTGTATGAGAACCATAAACACAGTCATTGCACTAATAAGTCTAATAATCAGAGTACACAGTCTGTATTCATGTTTAAGGAACATAAATCGATATCGGTGCGATGTATCGAATCTTATCCTAACCCACCTCTTCTGGACCCGAGATCATAGGTGAAGCGGAGATGTTGCAACAGTTGACAGGTGTGGCCAGGTTTTGGCGCGTGCAGAAAACATACATAGGCAGTCTGAGGGGCCGGCTCACAGAGTGAACCAGTACGAGTCGGGGCGCAGCAGCGATGGCGCGAACAGGGTGCGAAGTATTTACTTTACGTTTAGTATTCTGCAGTACTGAACAGCATGATCAAAAATATCCGGTCTCCCCTATGAAATGCGAATTGACCATTGGACGTCATAAGAGGCGAATTGCCAGTGTAAAGGGAAGCGGGGAGCATTGCGTTGGCAATAGAGAAGCAGTGACTCGTGAATTCCAAACTGCTACCAGTAGTCCGTTTAGCACAGTAACTGTGCGGAGGGAGTTAAATAGAGTGTGGTACAGTAATAGAGGAACTCCTCATAAGCCACGCATTTCTGTAGTAATGCTAAGCGAAGCTTGAGGTGTAAATAGCAATGTCACTGGAGAGTGGATGACTGGAAACGAGTGATCTGGAGTGAAAATCACGGTAGTTGAGGTTTTAGAGGGATTATAAGAGGCGCAGAAAAAAATCACTATTCCACTGAATGTTGTACTACCAACGCTATTTGGAGAACTGTTAAGCTCAATCATGTATTGCTGTAGCTTTTGGAAGGACCTGGGTCCTGGGTTTGGCGAA
This sequence comes from Schistocerca piceifrons, assembly GCF_021461385.2. Classification (NCBI taxonomy): domain Eukaryota; kingdom Metazoa; phylum Arthropoda; class Insecta; order Orthoptera; family Acrididae; genus Schistocerca; species Schistocerca piceifrons. Next base: position 325,671,182 of record NC_060140.1, read on the forward strand.
TGCCTGAAGGACATTACCTGCCGTCATGTCTAGTGCCAGCAGTGAAGTACGGAAGAGGTAGTGTTACGGAATGAGAATGTTTTTCATGTTCAGGGCGTGGTCCCCTTATTGCGCTAAGAAAACTCTACATACCGAAGGATATACTCTCAAAAAAGTGGTTCGAATGGCTCTGAGCACTATGGGACATAACATCGGAGGTCATCAGTCTCCTAGAACTTACAACTACTTAAACCTAACTAACCTAAGAACATCACACACATCCCTGCCCGAGGCAGGATTCGAAACGGCGACCGTAGCAGTCGCGCGGCTCCGGACTGAAGCACCTAGAACCGCTCGGCCACATCTGCCGGCTATAATCTCATTTTACAGCATTCTGTACTGCGTATAGCTGATATGGAGACGATGATCAAAGTGACACTTCATCCTGTCATAAAGCAGCATCCGTGAGGCAATGAGCTGTGGACAATAAAACTCCTGAAATGGACTAGCCTACACAATGCCCGGACTTGAATCCAAGGGAGTGCCTTTGGGATGAGTTAGAACATCGAATTCGCTACAGGTTTCAGCTTCCAATATCACTGCCTTCTCTGGGTTTAGCTCTTGACGAAGAACAGACTGCTATTCATCAAAAACTTTCATTGAAAGTGTCCCCAACAGAACTGAAGTCGTCACAAAGCCATAGGATGGACATACCGCATACTAATGTCCACTTATAGACGTCCGGATACTTTTGATCAGGTAATTTATTTTTATTTACGGCTGCCGGACGGATAAAATAGGGCAGTGGTTAAATGAAGTGAAAATGTGAATAGAGAGTTTTCTGATGTGCTACGAGTAGACTTTATGTCGAAACAGGGACATTTTCATGATCTCAAGGCATAATAATCATGAACTGGTCAATTTCAAGACCCCTTTTTATCACAGCATGTTCATTGGGATAGATTTATTGAAGAATGGTAGTAGCAAATTGAAAAAACCCGTGTAACATAGATAGACACACGGTTAAGAAGCTACACTTAAAAAAAAAAAAAGGAAAAAGTGACCTACGACGAAGGAATTATCCGAATGGGACGGAAATCAGTAGATATGATGTACAATGTTTAGGCAAACAAAGAATCATAGTTTCAAAAAAATTGGATTATTTATTCAAGAGAAAGACCTTCACAAGTGGAGAAACTCTACAACGACGCGTTGGTCCATCTCTGAGCCTCATGCAAACAGTTATTCCGTTTTACATTGATTGATAGAGTTGTAGGATGTCTCCCTGAGAGATGTCGAGAAAAATCCTTTCCAACTGGTGCGTTAGATCGTCAAAATCCAGAGCATGTTGGAAGACTCTGCCCACAATGATCCAAAAGTTCTCAGTTGGAGAGATTTTGACGACCTAACGCGGTAATCGGACAGAAGTTGGCACGCTTTCCGTCAGTAGGACGTCCAACAACTCTGCCTATCAATGCTAATCCAAATGACAGCTTGTATAAGAGCCAGAGATGAAGCAACGCATTATTGATTTGCCCAATTTGTAAAGCTCTCTCTCTCTCTCTCTCTCTCTCAACTTTTTTAAAAAAAATTTATAGTGTGTCGGGTTCAGCTAAACTGGTGGCTGTCCGACCTTTGCTTAACGTGATTCAGAAGAATAAAGACCTTCAGTTCAGCAACAATAACTTTATTGCGAGCGCGTATCTGACGACGCCCGGCATCCATGGATTGATCGGAGTTACAAAATTTGCTTCCGGCCTGTACAGAAGGATCCTTAATCCTGGGAAAACTCCCGTAGTTATTGGAGAGAAAACAGTACTCGGTCACACAAGTTAACTCAAAAAATAAGGAATAATAATAATAAACAGAACGTATATAAAAGCTAGAAAACACAGCGCCTCTAGAGGTTGGGCGCGGAACTACACAGACGTCGTGTACAGCAATTACGACCGCACAGAACTGCACTTACACACACACTCACACACACACACACACCGGCGAGCTTGAATTAGCGCGCGGCAGCGTCGCTACAAGTGTATTAGAGGTGTACCTCGGGAGTAAGCTGACCAGTAATGCTGTCTACAAGTGCTCTGATACCGAACGAGTACGACAACAAACCACATGTCAAAAGTCGTAGTCAGCCACTGACATTTTATAACATCGTTAGCTTACAAATCTGCATCCTCCTGTGTGAAGTACGCCGTGTCCTCACTGGAATACTCTTAAGATTGTTTCCTGTCAACCACATGAGCGATTATGAAGTGTCTGCTGTTCCGATAGGCCGCACTGCTGGCGAGGTACGGGCGATATGCAGCAGAGCGACGCCAGCTAGCGTGACTTTTCGCTGGCTCGGAATTCCCTGGCGCGGCTGTCCCGTTACCTGGCAACACGACGCCGGCCCCACGTGACGCCGCTGCAGATTGGCTGGGGCGGCGCCGGCGCGCACGTGCGGCCCGCGCACACCCTCCGCCTCCACACGTGGCTCGCTGCCCACCGTTGTCTCCGCGCCACTGCCAGCTTTTCACAGCGATCTTTAACGAATTTTCTGTTCTTCACACTCCACACCACGCCAGAATTCAAAAGCTCCTTCCGTGGACTTCGCAACAACTAAAGGCCTGGCCAGACAGAATCCGGCCTGCCGCTGCGTCGGACGGCGCAGCGGTGGGCCGGACCTGTCAGCGGCCAGGGACGCCACACAGGCAACGGCCGGCCGGCCGGCCGCAGCGACTCTTGATGCGTCAGCTGTTACACTGTGGGAGGGGCCGAAACCCATTATTAAGCTTGCATGCGTAGTGCGATTGTCTTGCGTTAGACTATTTGGAATCTTAACGCGGGACACGTTATCTTTGTGCGAGTTCTTTTTTTTTTGTTTTGTTTTTTAGTTGCAGATATGAGTAGCTTGCACTAGCGATGCCACGAAATGGCACCAATAAGAGGAGATGTTGGGTGCACGACATTGATAACAAGAGAAAAAGCTTAGGCGAATACCATCGTCTGTTTATTGAACTAGAGTCTGACGAAGATAGGTTCTTCAAATATATTCGTATGTCGCGAGAATGTTTCGAGGAAATGCATCGCCTGATAAAAAGGTAGCACCGAGAAGTGCACAACGAACTGGAGAAAGCCAATTGATACAAGGCACAGACAAGCCGTTTGTTTGAGGTGGCCTCTTTGTACTTCGAACAGAAGTCACATAATTTATTCCATTTCTGTTTTGCTGTACCATATGAAAGGTTCGGCGGAAGAAAGTGCTATCCCACAACATAGTTACGAGTGGAGTGATAAATTTATCTGCAGTGTTTACTAATACAGCAAACAATAGTAACATCTAGTTCCGTATGTCCCGCTAGAGAGAACTTTCTACTTATTAGATTGTTTTGTTTCATTGTATTCATAACATTGTCATTGAATTTAAACAAACATATCTTTGGTCTTTAACTTATCTATTCGTTCTATCGGAATAATTGATTTTAATCTTTTCCAGATACTTGAGTACAGGCGACAGTCACCAGACCATAGCTTTTTCTTTTCGGTTACGACGTTCAACAGTCTCAGATATTGTGAAACAAGTGTGCCAGACAATAAGGACTGTTCTAAAGCCCAAGTATTTTCCTACTCTTACAACAGAGATGTGGAAGAAATCTGAAGAAGGATTTATAGAACTGGGGGTTTCCGAACTGCCTTGGAAGCATAGACGGAAAGGCTATCAGGTTAAAATGCACGAAGGATAGTGGATCCCAGTTCTTCTGTTACAAACAGTTCTTTTCGCTAGTTCTCCTGGCGATCGTTGATCCATATTACCGAGTTTACAGTAGTTGATATTGGAAGTTATGGACGTCACAGTGACAACACTATTCAGCTTTCTATCAAGAGTATATCGAGGATAAATGTATTTTACCTCCAAATCAGAATCGCGTGTATCATACAAAAAGTTATATTCTCTCACCTCCTCTACAAGTCTTTCTGTGTGCATGCACTACGAGCTGTAAGACAAAAACCGCCTCACGCCGCTGCTTCCAGTGTGCCAGCAGAGCAGTTGAGTGTGCCAGCAGAGGCAAGCAGCCGCTCCGGCTTGCGGCGAATCTTGTAATCTGTGACAACCCGGCGGCGGCCGGTGCGTCAAAGCCGCACTCAGTGTGACCGCCGCCATACAATAACGAGAGATTCAGCAGTGCGGCCTGCCGGCTGCGGTTCAAGGCCACAGGCCGGACGGCCAGGCCGCATTCTGTCTGGCCAGGCCTTAAGCTGGATTTGATAATCTCCTCATGCTTTAGCGCGTCAGTCCCTTCCGCTTGGCTTTCTATCTTTTCTTCGTCCTTCACTTCAGAATAATGCTTTATTTTCATTAGTTTTGTTGTTCCATTTAAGTCCGCTATGACATAGTGCTCTTAAATTGGACAGTGTTTAATGAAGGTTCTGTAGCCACCCCATGAGAATGACTTATCTTCTGTTTGTTACGTCACGTCTGCCACGTTCTCATTATTTCTCTAGTATGCAAAGGCCTACCGACGGAGATTCTGCGTCCCTACCAACCCTGTGTCCCTGCTAAACCTGCACGCATGCCTCCAGCAAGTTTTCTACTTGTATTAAATTTCTTTTGCCAATCCCTGGGATACTATAGGCGCTCACAAAAACATGCATAAAATTTTCCATGACTGTATCAAATATCGCAATAAAGACAAAAATACAGGTGCATTTTAACTTGCTCATCGCAACAAAATGTTAATGTTTGCTCCAGTTGTACTCTGATCAGGCAAGACAACGATCACTTCTCGTAGCCAGACTGAAAACCGCCTGGTGGCGTTTCGGGGACGTGACGCGGTAAGGAAATTACTGAAGCAGAGATCAATTAGGAACTAATTTATCGACGATACAGGCCCGAAATAGTACTAAAACGAACTCCTTATGGAAGAATGGAAAACAGAACAATGGAAAAGCCGGCCTCTGTGATCGAGCGGCTCTAGACGCTTCAGTGTGGAACCGCCCGACCGCTACGGTCGTAGGTTCGAACCCTGCCTCTGGCATGGATGTGTGTGATGTCCTTAGGTTAGTTATGTTTAAGTAGTTCTCAGGTCTAGGGGACTAATTACCTCAGATGTTAAGTCCCATAGTGCTCAGAGCCATTTGAACCATTTGAAGAATAGAAAAACTGGTAGATGCCGACTTCGGGGAAAATAAATTTGGATTCCGGAGAAATGAAATGTCCCAAGACAATACTGACCCTACGAGTTAGATTAAGGAAAAATAAACCTACATTTACAGCATTAGTAGACTTAGAGAAAGGTTTTTACAATGTTTGAAACGCCCCCTTATTATTGAATTACTGCACTAGTAAACCCCTTACGCTATTTGATTTTCAAACAGCTGAGCAGAACTGAACGTACTCACACATTTCGCTCTTTACTTATTCTGGTCAACACTAAACTGACACAATATTTTTAGTGCAACGCAATCTAACTTTCAAAAAATCCCTACAAAAGAATGGCGCTGACTAATATTAATCTATACCTTCATGAATCACTTACCTCACAAAAATCTTCGTTACTCAAACTACTGCAATACAGCAAGCGCCACTACTGCCAGCTAAATAAAAGATTGTAACTACTGAAGGGACTAACTACTGATAGGCATAGTTAGCAAATGAAAGATTTTGATAAAGAACAAACAATTTATTTACCTTAATAGTGTTCAAAAGTCATTATATATATATATATATATATATATATATATATATATATATATATATATATATATCAGTTCATGACATCCAGTCTTACAAATTTACGCTGATGGACACACGTCCAGATCATCCATTCTCAAAACTCCGCCATCTCTCTCCCCACATCCACCACTGCTGGCGGCTCACCTCCAACTGCGCAACGCTACGCGCTGTTAACAGCCAACTGCCCAACACTACAATAGCAAATTCCAACAATGCAAACCAGCCGCAGACTGCACACAGCACAGTCAGTGATTTTCATATAGAGCGCTACATGGCGTTACCAACATAAAAACCTAAACAGTCTACTTGCATGTTGACTGGAATACTCTTTTATATTCTGAAGGCAGCAGTGATAAAATGTAGGGAACGAAAAGCTATTTACAACTTGTACCGAAATCAGATGGCAGTCATATGAAGCCGCGCGGAGCGTCCACGCGGTTAGAGGTGACATGTCACGGATTGCGCGGCCGCTCCTTCCGGAGGTTAGAGTCCTCCTTCGGGCATGGGTGTGTGTGTTGTTGTTATTAGCATAATGTAGTTTAAGTAGTGTATAAGTCTAGGGACCGATGACCTCAGCAGTTTGGTCCCTTAGGAATCCACACACTTTTGAACATTGAAGTTATATGAATCGAAGGACGTGAATCGGGAAGCAGTGGTTGAGAAGGAAGTGAGAAAGGCTTGTAGCCTATCCCTGATAGTTTCTTCGTTGAGCAATCACTGAAGGAAACCAACGAATAATCTGGAGTAGGAATTAAATTTGAGGTTAGCATATGACACTGCAAATCTGTCAGAGATAGTAAATAATTGGAAGAGCAGTTGAACGAATGGACAGCATCTTGAAAGGAGGATGTAAGATTTCCACGGGGGGCCGAACCGCTCAATAACCCTGGGTTCGGTGTGGGGCGGCGATGGGATCGGTGGCCTGTTGTGGGTTGTGAACCACTGAGGGTTAGGGCGGGACAAAGCCTCTCAGTCGTTTATAGGTCCCCGGTTTAATACACAGTACACAACTATTTGTGGAAATGTCAGCTCATGACTTCCTCTCTTCATCTCAGAGTAATACTTGCACCCAAGGTTCTCAGTTATTTGTTAGATATATTCCAGTCTGTCTTCGCTTACAGTTCAGACTCTCTCCAGTTCCCTCTAGTAGAATGGAAGTTATTCCCTAATTTCTAACAATTTCCTGTCATACTGTCCCATCTCTTTTTCGGCGTTTTCCATTGATTCCTTTCCTCGCAGATTCTGCAGTGAATCTCCACATTCCTTTTCATATCATTCCATCTAAATTTCATCATCTTTCTATAGTTCCACATTTCAAATGCTTCGGTCCTCTTCTTTTTCGTTTTTCTTACAGTTCGTAGTTCACTTCCATACAATGCTGTGCTCCAAATGCACGTTCTCAGAAATTACTTCCTCAAATTCAGCCCTATTTTTTATACTAGTAAACTTCTTTTAGCGAGAGATCCCCTTTTTCCCTTTGTCAGTCCGCTCCTTATATCCTCCTGAGATCTTCAGTCTTTTTTAATTTTGTCACCAAGACAGCAGAACTCCTTCACTTCGTCTTTAATCCTATAAGACTGGATTTATGGATACATGTGTAAAATAACAGAAGCTTCTGCAGAGCTGGTAGTAAACCTTGGAAGAACTCAAATAGGAAGATGAAGAACCTGAAGATACTGTTGTGATAACACCAAACTCTCTATCACCTAAAACTATCTAAAAAGCCACTTTAAGTGTAATCATAATAACCGTAATGTGTAGAGTACTTTGACAGTTATAAGGAGACTGTAAAGCAGTGCAAAGAAGGTGGTACACATAGTTGATGATAGCACATAGGATCCTAATGAAAGATAAGGCAGACCAACTACGATAACAATTAGTATATGAAGGATGAGGACTGATAACACAATTTCGGCACTCGACCTTATTTCATTCTTACAACAGATATTCAGAAACGAACGGTCCGAAAAATGCAACCACATAATAGGGTTGAATATTAATGTATAAATGAGTAATAATAAAATTTAATGTATAAAGAAGCCTGAGAAGTCGTAGGACGATTAATACAAAAAGTTGTGCAATATCTGAACTACAATGAGTGTTTAATGGACATAGTATACTCTGTAACTTGTCTAAGAAAAATTATGCCCGCTCGTTTGGTATGGTCTGCATATTGATATTATGGGACAGCCGTCGCAACCGTTTTCATCAATTAAGGAGGTGTAATCAACTCTCACCACAGCACAAGCAATCAATCAGTTCAAATGGCTCTGAGCACTATGGGACTTAACTACTGTGGTCATCAGTCCCCTAGAACTTAGAACTACTTAAACCTAACTAACCTAAGGACATCACACACATCCATGCCCGAGGCAGGATTCGAACCTGCGACCGTAGCAGTCGCGCGGTTCCGGACTGCGCGCCTAGAACCGCTAGACCACCGCGGCCGGCAATCAGTCAGTTAGTTCATTCAGTTCTGTATGTTTATACTAACCTCGGATAGCAGATTTTTCCTTGTAGTTACCAACTTACAATAAAAGTTTTATTATAGGTCCATGCATGTGATCCGAATGAGATGTTCACTTGTTACAAAAGTAATGCTCCTTTTTGCACAAGGCATCTGAAATTTGATATTAACCAGTTGATTTTAAGGAAGTCCTGACGATACGACACAAACTAAAGTGGTTCCGCACGTTCTAATTTTCTTAATTGGCGATGATATTGCAGTTCGGCTTCAACTATTACACTTCATTATTCGAAAACTGCAGCAACAGATGCACCAGAAGATGCAATTAAATATGTTGCGAAACCAGCAGTGCGTGTCTACAAGGACTTCAATAAATACAGCTATATTGGATTTACAAGCTTTCCCTCAGCTACATGTTCATTATTTTTTTACACATTTTGACATCTGGAGTTTCCTTCTCGAAAGTTCTGTAAATTGTAGATCTTACAGCTGCCTGTTGGGATACCCCTGCACACACTCGGAAGTGTTGTACTCTGTCAAACTATAATTAGAGTCACCAACATTTTATCTGAGACATACATTCAAGTGGCGCCCGGTAATTCGATTAAGCAAATAGAAGCAGCTTAATAATGATCTTCCCCAAGGTTCAGTTTTGGCACCAGTTCTGTTCAACTTACATACATCTGATCTCTCTGAAACGGAATCGAATGAGTTCATTTTGAAACGTCCCCTTCGAAAAATTTATGAATTACTGTGCTGATAAACCTCTTACATTATTTGATTTTCAAACAGCTGAGCAGAACTGAACGTACTCAGACATTTCGCTCTTTACTTATTCTGATCAACACTAAACTGACACACAATATTTTTAGCGCAACGCAATCTGACTTTCAATAATACCTACAAAAGAATGGCCCTGACTAACATTAACCTATACCTTTCACGAATCACTTATCTCACAAAAATCTTCATTACTCGAACTACTGCAATACAACGAGCGCCAATACTGCCAGCTAAATAAAAGATTCTAACTACTGAAGGCACTAACTACTGATAGGTATAGTTAGCAAATGAAAGATTTTGACAGAGAACAAGCAATAAATTTACCTTAATAATGTTCAAAAGTCATCATATATATATATATATATATATATATATATATATATATATATATATATCAGTTCATGACATCCAGTCTTGCAAATTTACTGTCTCTGATGGACACACGTCCAGATCATCCGCTCTCAAAATTCCATATCTCTCCCCACATCCACCACTGCTGGCGGCTCACCTCCAACTGCGCAACGCTGCGCGCTGTTAACAGCCAACTGCCCAACACTACAATAGCAAACAACAATGCAAGCCAGCCACAGACTGCACACACCACAGTCAGTATTTTCATATAGAGCGCTACATGGCGTTACCAACATGAAAACCTAAACAGCCTACTCACAAGTTTACGTTGCCATAGGCTGAATAAATAATAAACTTAACGTAGGTGGCCAATGGTTGAAAGTTCACATACACTTGATCACATGTTACTGAAACGCAATGGGTCAGGACATATTATCGATGAAACTTTAAATTATTACAAGTGAGCGAGAAAAACAAAGAGCAAGGGTATATCAAAGCAGTATGGAAAACAAGAAACAATTTCTATATGGGCTTCAAGACGAATTGAATTACAGATTATTAATTCTGATTCATGTGCGTGGCTTGCGTTTGCCAAGTAACTACAAAACTTAGTGATACGGCCAAATTGTGATTTTAATTTCATCCGATGATTAGCAAAGGGAATCAACATATCATTATACACGAAATCGGCTGGCCCCACAGATTGCGTACAAACATTTGCAGCAGCGTCTGATGACACTGAGATGTTTGATTCCAAACTTCCGTACGTGCGATGCTTCGACAACGTTTTTCCCCAGAAGATGAGTCAGAGAGATCTTCATTCTTCAAATACGACGAATAGAGTATCTCTAACTCACAAACCACAACCTGCCATGGTGCAAGCGGAACTTGAGCTGACGGTACAATCGGTACAGAACAAAGGCAAATCGAATGCATGCATGGTCCGCGATCAAAGATTTTCTTGCTTCTACATGATCAATAGTAAAATATCGGTGTATCTGAACAGTGAACTCATAGTCTGCAGTGTGCTAACGTAATAGGACCGGCGATTACCAACACCAAGAAATATATAATGTAGAGAACATTACAATCACCTAACTAATAGCAGTTATGTCCCTCTTTGCCGGCCGGAGTGGCCGAGCGGTTCTAGGCGCTACAGTCTGGAACCGCGCGACCGCTACGGTCGCAGGTTCGAATCCTGCCTCGGGCATGGATGCGTGTGATGACCTTAGGTTAGTTAGGTTTAAGTAGTTCTAAGTTCTAGGGAAAAAAAAAGTTCTAGGGGACTGATGACCTCAGAAGGTAAGTCCCATAGTGCTCAGAGCGATTTGAACCATTTGTCCCTCTTTGGCACGGGTAACAGAGGCGATGTGTCATGGGTTGGAAGCAATAAGGCCTTGGTTGGCCGATGGAGGTAGTTAGTACAACATCTGCACATACAACTCACCCAATTCCCTTAAATTCCGGGGAGGGGGGCGATGAGCTCTGACGCTACTTTCAATTCCATCCCAGATGTTTTCAATCGGTTTCAGATCTAACGAGTGGGGTGGCTAGCACATAAATTGCAACTCGTCAGTGTGTTCCTCGAACATCTCCATCAGACCTCTGGTCTTGTGACATGGCGCATTATCTTGTTGAAAAATATCGCTGCCACCGGGAAACATGAAGGGGTGTACATGGTATGTAACCAGTTTATGATACTCCTTGGTCGTCACGGTGCAATGCACGAGATACATGGGATCTATGGATGCCCACGTGAGTGTTCCCCAGAGCATAATCGATCCGCCGCCAGTTTGTCTCGGTCCCACAGTACAGATGTCAAGTAGCTGTTCCCTTGGAAGACAACGTATTCGTCCCCTCCCATCGAGATGACGGATATGGTGTCGGAATTCATTGGACCACGCTACGCTCTGGCACTGCACCAACGTCCAGCGCCGTTGGTCACGTGGCTATTTCAGCCATAGTTGCAGATGTCGTGGTGTTAACATGGGCATATGCATGGGTCGTTAGCTGCGGAGGCCCACCGTTAAGAGTGTTCAGACATACTTGTACTCTGCTCAGTGTTGAAGTCTGATGTTAATTCCGCCACAGTTCGCCGCCTGTCCTGTTTTACCAGTCTGCCCAGCCTGCGAGTCCGACATCTGTAATGAGGGGTGGCCGCCTAACGCCACGACGTCTGGACGTGTTGAAGACACTCATCACAGCACTCCTCGAACACCCCACAAGTTGTGGAGTTCCCGAAATGCTCGTGCCGAGCTTCCGAGCCATCGCAATCTGCTCTCGGTGAAACCCTGATACATCGTCCGCCTTCCCCATGCTGCACACGGACAACACGTTCACTGTGCTACAAGCATGGTGCATGTGTTTGATTAGCAGTCATTCCACGCCAGGTGACGCTGCTATCGCCTGGACGGATTTATATCGATAGTAGGTAGGTTGTCGTAATGTTATGGCTGATCAGTGTATGCAAGTGATTAACGTTATAAGATCATAGTTCAATGTAATTGCGAGAGAAGCCACTGAAGACGTGAAATGTTGATACATTAATGACTGGTGTAACTGCCATGAAGTTGACTGCAACCAACTGTGCCGCATGGTGTCGTAGAGGTGCCGGACGCCAGTTTATGAGATGGAGCTCCGTGGCCATTGCACCTGGTCGATCAGTACGGTCAATACCGTTTGTGGATGACACTGGAAATGTCGTCCGAAAATGTCCCATACGTGCTTGACAGATACGGTGATCCAGCAGGCCAAGGAAACATGTCGACTTTCTCTGTAGAGCATGTTGGGCTACAACTCCGTTTATGGAAGTGCGTTATCCTGTTGGTAAACACTCCCTGGAATGCTGTTCATGAATGGCAGTACAGCAGGATTTGTCACCAGACTGGCGCACAAATTTCCAGTCAGGATGCATCGGATAAGCAAGACAGCGCCCCTGCTGCCACATTAAATCTCACCCTAGACCATAGCTCCAGCAGGTTGGTTGCTGGTTGCAGGCGCTTACCTGGCGCCCTTCGAACACACGACCGTCGCTGGTACCGAGGCAGAATCAGCTTTCATAAAAATACACAACAGACGTCCACTCCACCCTCGAATTACCTCTCGCTTGACACCACTGAAGTTGGAAACGGTGGTGGTTTGGAGCAGTGGAATGCACGCTACAGAACGTCTGACTCAGAGTAGACCTTGAGGTAATCGATCTGAAACAGTTCGTTGCGTCACTATGGTGCTAACTGCCGCTGGAATTGCTGCTGCAGATGTACTACGATAAACCACAGCTGTACGCCGAACACGAGGGTCTTCCATCTCGGTAGTGACACGTGGCCGTCCGGAGCACAGTCTTCTTGCGAACGTACAGCCTCGTGAGTACACAGTCATGTACAGCGGCTAGATGTCTGCCAAGTCCTTCTGCAGGATCGCAGAAGGACCATATAGCTTCTCGTAACCCTCTTACTCGACCTCGTTCAAACTCTGTGGTGTGTTGATAACGGTGTCTTTGTCACCTTAAATGCATTCTTGACTAACATCAACTGACCACGTCCATTCGCAAAGGTAAGTAACGCTCACTACAGTTACAGCATGTCGTTGAAGCAAACCTGATTTTCATCTTCATAGTTCTAATGCGTGCAGTTTGTTTGTTCTAAGTCGTGTCTCCCTACCACTTTCGCGCAACGACGCTCTGAGCGTGTTTTTTAGGGAATTGGCTAGTTTGAACCTGGGACCTGTTGCTGGTAAGGAGACGCCAGACCACACATGACATGTAGAATTCAGAAGAGTTCAGTGAGACTAGCGATGATATAATCAAGTACTTAATGATTTCAGCGTCAGCTCCACTGCACTCCCTGTAAAAGAATCTTAATACTAACTAAATTTAGTGGAAGGGGTTCAAGGCTTTCCTATTTTTAATTAGCTGGTAAAATAACGTCGAAAAAGCAATTAAGTTTACCATTGGAAATTTTATTCTAGTCACAACACAGTGTTTATAAATTGCTCTTTTGATAAAAGGAAATATTTTAATACAGGATGATAAAAACCAACTGCATTCAACAAAAATGTGAACGAATATTCCCTGAATGAGTTTGCAAGTTCTACAATGGATCGAAGGATGACCTATGCCACATCACATCTATAATCTAGATTTAAGTTAAGTTTCATAAAAGAGAAAACTACCAAAATGGTCTACAGTGACCCTCAATTATCTTTAATTACTTATCTAACTTGTTGTAAATTACAGTGGCTGATGTGGCTTCTCAATAATTATATAACAGAAAAATCATCGTGTTTCAGATTTTTACTTCAAGTAGCAAATGTGAACACCATGAGATTCAATTGACGATCGACACTAGTATTACGTAAAAAGGGGATGTAACAGATGAGACTTCTGCAGTTCTGAGTGAAGCCTTATGCGCTCAAAAATGCGGCATCGCGTGCGTTCATTACATTGTCGGTGTTTAGGCAGCGTCAGGGGGCGGTGGCGACGCAGCTCCACACAGCTCGCCGTCTCGGAAGCAACTCTCTCCTAACTTCTCTTTACTACAATTTACCGAAGTTGGTTTAAAAAAACCTATCTGGCTGTATTTCCAACTGACCAATCAGGGTCTCAATGTTAACCTTAAGATCAGCCTACAAAAATTCTGTCTATCCAATGAGAAACGTTATACTTTTCGTGGTGGGGCAATGTTTTTAACTTTTGCAACGTAACATAGATGCGAAAAAGTCAAACGCTAAAACTTGCAGCTGGTGTGGCCCTTATCATAAGATCTATACTGTTCTTCTGGAGGGCTCTATCTTTTAACATGGGCTGGGGCGTGGTCCTGGCGGTCAGCCGGCCATGTGGGTGTCCGTCCCTTATCTTAGGGCCTTCTAGCTTAACACGGTTCTGCTCTCAGCTTCTGTTCTCGTTTCTTCCCTCGGAACTGCGTCTGTTTCACGGTGGCAAAGTATGACATGCATTTAGGTGTTCTTGTGTTAGTCTGTGGTATTCCACTTGCTCACTCGTTGATTGTATTACTTTGGTTAATTTAATGTCATGATTTATTCGGAGCTATGTGACATACTGCTGGATTTGCTTATCATGTCAGGGTTTTCACGGAAGGAGTTGGATTTGCCTGACGCCTTACATAGTGGCACAACTAGCGCCACACTTACACGATTGGCACGAAATCCGAATACACATCATCTTTCCGATTACAAACACGCCTACCAACTTTCGTTTATGTCGCTCAACTCCTTCTTGGGGTTGTGAATTATTTCCTACAGAACCCGTACTAACATTTGCAACAGCGCCTGATGATAATGAGATTTCTGTTTCAAAACTTCGGTATATGCGATGCTTTCGACAAAGTGTGTCCCCAGAAGATGAGTCGGATAAAACTTCATTCGTCGAACACAGTGGCAGAGTGTCCCTAACTCCCAAACCATCCCCCGCCAAGCGGTCAGTGGGAGCTGACAGTGCAGAAAAAGTCGAACGAATTCAGGGATGGCCCATGCTCAGGGAGTCTCTTGCTTCTACATGATCAATAGAAAAATTGAATCTCAATGTAGACAAGTGTAATGTGCTGCAAATACATAGAAAGATAGATCCCTTATCATTTAGTTAAAAAATAGCAGGTCAGCAACTGGAAGCAGTTAATTCCATAAATTATCTGGGAGTACACATTAGGAGTGATTTAAAGTGGAATGATCATATAAAGTTGATCGTTTGTAAAGCAGATGCCGCACTGAGATTCATTGGAAGAATCCAAAGGAAATGCAATCCGAAAACAAAGGAAGTAGGTTACAGTACGCTTGTTCGCCCACTGCTTGAATACTGCTCAGCAGTGTGGGATCCGTACCAGATAGGGCTGATAGAAGAGATAGAGAAGATCCAACGGAGAGCAGCGCGCTTCGTTACAGGATCATTTAGTAATCGCGAAAGCGTTACGGAGATGATAGATAAACTCCAGTGGAAGACTCTGCAGGAGAGACGCTCAGTAGCTCGGTACGGGCTTTTGTTGAAGTTTCGGCAACATACCTTCACCGAAGAGTCAAGCAGTATATTGCTCCTTCCTACGTATATCTCGCGAAGAGACCATGAGGATAAAAATCAGAGAGATTAGAGCCCACACAGAAGCATACCGACAATCCTTCTTTCCACGAACAATACGAGACTGGAATAGAAGGGAGAACCGATAGAGGTACTCAATGTACCCTCCGCCACACACCGTCAGGTGGTTTGCGGAGTATGGATGTAGATGTAGAAAATATCTGTGTATCAGAACGGTGAACACATCGTCTGCTATCATAACAGCAGCGGTGATGTATCTGTATATCTGTTCTCAATTTTTTGTTTTACGGTAAATCTTGGAGTAAGGAATGCTTATTGCACATAAAGCCGCTTTTCAACTTAGAAAAGAAGTTTGACATTAAACATAATTTTCTTCGGGCAAGAAACGTAGAATGAGTAACATCCTAATGAAAGCCCTTAGTTTTTACTCGGTTTGGTCGATGTGTATCCTAACGGTGCTGCCTTTAATGCAACTCGTCATTTAGCATGACGGGGTAAAATGTACCCAGTCCCAGGCCATCTCAGCACAAAGCACATGTAGTATTTTATTGGCGGACTGGGAGACGGTCGAGAAAAGCTATTATCTCTGCTGCGATGTAAGATTCACGTGGATTGCAGCAGCGTCTTCCGTAGCGTCACTGTGTCCGCGTTCATTAGCGGTTTAGTGCTAGGGGTGGCAGAGATATTGAGGAAGGCGCGTGACATAAACATGCGAGGCCTTATGCAGCACATGTAGATTATCTGCTGCTTAACGACCGGAGTAGAGGCTAAATGAGTAGCGTGATGGGTGCATTAGGTACGTGTAGCGGAAGGGTAATGGCTTACTCGTTGGAGCCGGCTGATGATAGGTGCGGACTGTGATGGTTCTGAAGCCGCGAAGTTACTGTCCCCTCACAACTGCAAAATCACAAAAATGGTTCAAATGGCTCTGAGCACTATGGGACTTAACATCTGTGGTCATCAGTCCCCTAGAACTTAGAACTACTTAAACCTAACTAACCTAAGGACATCACACACATCCATGCCCGAGGCAGCATTCGAACCTAAGACCGTAGAAGTCGCGCGGCTCCGGACTGAGCGCCTAGAACCGGTAGACTACCGCGGCCTGCTGCGAAATCGCACTCGACGAAGAATTAGCTTAAAGGTGGCTGTTCCTAGCACTGAACTCCGATTTAGGAGGCCGTGCAGCTACTGAGAGCGAGTACCCTGCCCGACTTCATATTTGGGATGCTGCACAGTTCTGAAGCTAGAGTCAGTGTTTGGTGTCACCAAACTGTTGACGCCAGCGTTAATACTGCTGCCCCCGACGGAGTCACAGATAATGTCAAATTCAGCTACGCTTTGTAATATGTATCGTAAAGTTTCTTTTGGGACTTTTATCCATTGTGGATTTGATTCACTATTGTTTTAACATCACATGCTAATAAAGGAGTTCTTGAGAGAACTTGTAATTTTAGCCTCCTAATAGATACTCGAACAGTCGAAGATATTATTAAAAGGAAAACGCATCGCTCACATTCATAATGGAAGCATATCTGCACAGGCAGGTTGAAAGTGGAATAAAGAACTTTTCTTCTTTTCCTTAGCGATGATCCTGTGTAGTGTGGAGTTTGCTACTTCAGGATATGGCAGATTTTATTTAATCATTTAACTTCATGACCGGATGCCCTTTCCGACGCCACAGTCACCCAGGTAATCTGAAGGACGGAAGCTATGTGGTCCATCTGCCTATGAATTGTGTAATGTTGTTCTGTATGGTATCATAATTTCACTGTTTCTGTATCGTATCTTCTGAAGCGTAAATTGGGAGGCCATTCCAGCGTTTGCCATTTAGGCTGCTCGGTGCAGTAGCCCTCAGTCGCTAGTCAATGGCGCATATTCGATTCGGTACTGGCGCACTCACTAGATTCGCAAGCTAGTGCACTGTTCGTTACACTGTACAAGCTGGTGATATGGAGTAAAGAAGTAAGATGGGTAAATACTTTCATGCTGTATTCCTTGCTTCATCGTACATCTGCAGATGACTTGTTACTAATTATGACTTGTATATAGGGTATGGTTCAAATGGCTCTGAGCACTATGGGACTTAACATCTGAGGTCATCAGTCCCCCAGAACTTAAACCTAACTAACCTAAGGACATCACACACATCGATGCCCGAGGCAGGATTCGAACCTGAGACCGTAACGGTCGCGCAGTTCCAGACTGAAGCGCCTAGAACCGCTCGGCCACACCGGCTGCTGGGTTACATATGGATTTTGTGCAACCCGCAGTGCCTTAAAAAACCACACATGACGTTTTCGTATTCTCTCGCTCGCTACACACAAATTATGTCCTACACAAAAAATGAACAAGGCCTGTTAGTAAGAAATTTTCCCATTGTAAGCATGTTTACGTATCCTTTGCGTGTTGAGTAACGATGGTGGACAATTTTACGTTGGAGAAATCCGTAAAATGTGCACAGTCTGCTGAGTCTGGCATCATGTTTCTGGCTGTCACCAATCCGAATAAAGTATGTCATTCCCCACTGGTGCAAGATGAAAAAAAGTGTAAATTTTAAATCCGGTACAGTGACAGGAACTTATGTTTATTGTCTGGGATTCATCAGAATGAAACATTCCGCAAAATGAGGAGTGAGCTTCCTACTTCTCCTTCTTCTTCGTCCTCGTAGTCACTTCCTTCAAGGATTAGGTGCTGCAGTCAACTGTTCCAGCCTTTATTATCAGTGAGCTTACGTACTTCCGCAGTTATCTTTGGGCAGTATTAAAATTTGACTTATTTTACAAAGGTATTCACAGGATTTTCGTAATTTATGCTTTTTGAAATGTTGTTTACTAATTACGAAAGTGGAATTTTACAGTAACTTTGATATCGAAACGATTTTTCCAGCTTTAGAATGATTAAATTTTACTTCAGTACGGACTTCAATTAAATATTTAGCACATTTATGGTCAAAATTCATTATTTACTCAGTGTACCATTTCGTTATATAAAATACTCGAGTAACAAAGATTGAAGTTTAATCCCGTCAGAGTCAAATTCTTTACAAGTAGTATTCACAGCAAGCGCTGCAAGTAGCTCTTTTTTTTTTCATTGGAAAACAAACACACAATTTTTTTAAAGGGTGCTACGCATTTATAAAGAACGTTACGCTTTTGTAATGAACGTTACACTGCAGAATCTAGCGCGACTACCGTTGCTGCTTCAGAGGTAAGACAATTTTATTTATTTGTTACGTGCACAGGGACCAAAGCTATCAGTTTTGAACAGGGCCAGAGGATTCAGTACCTAAGAGGCTAAATGTATATTGCAGTGATTGTATTTCTTTTTTGGTGTTGGGAGTTGCGTTACCCAATCAGTTCGTATAAAGTTTTGCTAACAACAACACAGAGTAAGCACACCACTCCCAGTTACAACACGCTACACGATAACTGCAGTAACGGACGCATTCCCAGTTCAGCGGTTCATTTATGTGCTTCAGTATTTATAAACAACGTTACATGTTTTGTGGGAAAAATGTGACATCGAACGGTAACTGAAAATTATTTTCACCTAGAGATGGGACCGCAGCATGTGGAACGTCATTGTCTTTAATGAAATTAAAAAATATATACATGCATTTGTCATAAGCAGGGTTAACTGACAGTGGATAAAATTAAGCTGTCTGTTGATTACTGTGGAAACCTTAACTATTTCGTATTTGTTGCCTGGCAGTGAGCTTGGCAACGATTTAATGCACGAATGTGGTTTGATTCTCTAAAGTTCTTCCTAACTTCATCTTCCGTAAAACACATTGTATGTCTTTTTCTATTTACCCAAACAGGTTTCGAGACCTGTGTATAATCTTCTGTGGATATCGGTTTATTTCTGTCGAAATGTTATATAAAATTTGACTTTTTCCATTTTAGGCCAAAAAACTGTAACATGAGTATTTTTTGCTTTGTTTTAATTGTTCATCTGAAACTACATTAACTGTGAAAATGGAGTTTTACAGATCGCCTTGCTTTGACGCCTTTTTGTGCCATAAGAGCATTTCACCCGCAAAGCAATCAGAAGAATTTGCTTATAGAATTATTAATCTTGGAATACTCTTAGAAGAGTTGAAGTGGTGTAAGTCGCCTACCTAGGATTTCCGTCCTATAGTGCAAACTGGAGTGTTTTCTTTTGTATTTACATCCGCTGTTTTCACACCTTTTCGCACTTCACAGTCGTCTTTGTCACAATTTTTTTAACACAAACAGAAGATGTGGGAGAACACTTAAGTCACCAAATTCACTGAGAGACTGAGAGACACCCGATAACTCTCTCATCCTTTTGTTCCTGTCCAGTGTGGCTCATTATGAATGTTTGGTGCGACAGTTTCTGGCACGTCTACTGAGGAAGAAACTTTTTTGATGTGGTATTTGTGTGTGTGTGTGTGTGTGTGTGAGAGAGAGAGAGAGAGAGAGAGAGAGAGAGAGGAGAGAGAGAGAGAGAGAGAGAGAGAGGCAGAGAGCAGAGAGAGGGACAGAGAGAGAGAGGGAGAGAGAGAGAGCGAGAGAGAGAGGGAGAGAGAGAGAGAGAGAGAGAGAGAGAGAGAGAGAGATGCAGACGGAGAGACAGTGACAGAGAGAGAGGGAGAGAGAGAGGGAGAGATACAGAGGGGGAGGACGTAGGCCTCCGCATTGATTTCAACAACGCTGACCGCTATAAATGGAGACAGAGGGTGGCATATCTTCCACCTGCCAAGAAACTTTCAGGCAGATTCAGATTGCTGGACCGGATTTCGAAACACTATAATAAGGCTCAAGTCGAGGTGATCTAATGATGTCCAACGGTGGAAGCTAGTAATTTTTGATGCACAGAAGATGAAATGCAGAAATAATGTCTTTACAGAAGTGTCAAAAGTGAACGCTGAGGCGTACTCAGACTTTATGTCTTCTTTTCAAAATAAGTGGAAGGTTCGCAGTCAGAGCATTGAAAAAGGAACTGTTGTCCCTGACGCAAACAAAAAAAATTACTCTATATACACTAAGGTGTGAAAAGTAATGGGATAGCAATAGTCACATATTTTTTATGGCGGTAGTATAACGTACACAAGGTATAAAAGGGGAGCACTTCGGCAGAAGTGTTTTTTTTACCCAGGTGATTCATGTGAAGCGCTTTCCGACGTGATTATAGCTGAACGACGGAAATTAACACACTCTGAACATGGAATGGTAGTTGGAGCAAGACGTATGACACATTCCATTTCGTAAGTCGTTAGGGAATTCGATATTACGTGATCCACGGAGTTAAGAGTGTGCCGAGAATACCGCGTTTCAGGCATTACCTCTCATCACGGATAACGCCGTGGACGACGGCTTTAATGACCAAGAGCAGCGGCGTTTGCGTAGATGTATGTATGAGTGCTGACAGACAAACAACACTGCGTAAAATAACCGCAGAAGTCAATGTGGGAAGTCCGACGAACGTATCCGGTAGGACAGTGAGTGGAAATTTGGCATTGATGGGCTATGGCAGAAGTGACCGACGCGAGTGCCTTTGCTAACAACACATCAGCTGCAGCGCATTTCCTGGGTTCGTGGACATATCGGTTGGATCCCAGACAACTGGAAAATCTTGGTCTGATTAAATGAGTCCAGATTTGAATTGGTACGGTTCGAGTGTGCTGCAGACCCGACGAAGACATGGACACAAGTTATAAACAAGGTACTGCGCAGGCAGGTGGTGGCTGCTTAATGGTACGGACTGTGGTTGCTTGGAATGGACTGGGTTCTCTGCTACTTGGAAACCATTTGCAGCCTTTCATGGACTTCATGTTCCCAAACACGATGTCATATCACCGGGCCACAATAGTTTGTCCTGGTCTGAAGCACATTTTGGACTGTTCGAGGGAATTATTTGGCCACCCAGATCACTCAACATGAATCCCAACTAAGATTTATGAGAGATAATCTAGAGGTCAGTTCGTGCAGAAAATCCTGCACCGGCAACACTTTCGCAACTACAGACTGCTATAGAGGCAGCGTGGCTCAGTATTTCTGCAGGGGACTTCAAACGACTTGGTGACCACATGCCACATCGAGCTGCCGCGGACAAAAGGTGATCCCATATTTGGAGGTGTCTCATGATTTTTGTCACCTCGGTTTATAACTGTTGTTACACATCTGCCAACTACATAAACTGGCACAGTCAGTTTGTCTTCATTGTTAGTCCAGAAGGTCACAGCCGTACTGGTTGCCCAGATGATCTACAGTAATGCCATAATAAATGACGGTACTTTTGCGTTACCCATAAATCAGAAAGAAGCCCCGTTTGAGATGCTTTTATCAGGATGTGCATTACAGTCGCTCCCACCCCTCTGTGCTGTCGAGGAGCGGGTACGTGGCACCAGCTGCGAGCACCGGACGTCACGAATGAGGACCGGATGGGCGGCAGGCCGCAAGCCTCGGCGTGTGTGGCTGGGTCGCTGCGTCACACGGCTGTCGGACGCGAGCTGGATGCTGCCGGCAGGAGGAGCCCGTGTGCAATGTCGTCTGTTTTGTCTTCGCATTCGCCACCTGTGCTCACGCAAAAAATCCAAATCTTCTCCTTTCTCTGCTGTTTCCTAGTTTTTCAGCGTTTCCTCTTGTCGCCACGTCATCTGCTTCTTCCTACTGCCCATTATGTTCCTTATTTCTCGCGTTTTCTGCCCTGAAAATCTTATAAATCTAGTGTTTTATTTGTTTCTTTTACTTAGGATTCTTAGATATATTTAGGATCCCGTACCTTAAACGGTAAAGGCGGAACTCTTATATGGTCACTTTGTTGCCTGTCATTCTGTCTCTATGAATGTTCAAAACCATTTTCTCAGGAACGGATCGACGTATCAAGTTGAAACTTATATCACATATTAAGGTCTACAATTCTTTGACGGTGCAATCAAAAGATACGGCCATTTATGTTACATATTTTGATACTTTAAAATTCATTCATCAAAACCTGTAGGGTAATTTCCGTTGGTCTAGAATCATGAGATTTGGCAAGATGAAAGGTTTCATGATACAAGTAAAGGGAAAACCTCAGAAAGTCATATGTCATCAAAAAATATAACGTTTGTCATTTGTTATCGGGCTTGAAACTTGAAATTTAAATATTCTCGAAAGCCTTACTATCCGTGGGATTGATATCTTTCCAGTTTAATGTTGAAAACGACAAAAAATCGTCAAGGTCCTCAATTTCCATTAATATGTGAACTGTCTAGATACATAACTAATTTTGCACCGAACCCTCAGTATGCGGCTCCTACTCACACCTGGCCAGTTTTTTCGTTTCTTTCCAACTATTACTGTATTATTTAACTAATGTAGTCTTACAAACTACCAATTACTTACAATAAAGTTATATTGAGAGATTTGGGAAAATTGAAAACCTAGAATTTTTTCTCATTGGTACTCAACAGTCATCAAAATATGAAACAGCGAACGCCAAACAAAGCCTCCCGTGAGATGTTTGAAAATTTTTGATATTGCGTTCACAACTTCCTCATTATGAAATATCGTGTCCTTGTAAGCGCTGAATTGCTGACAATTTCATAACACATGAAGCCATTCCTCTGCACCCCCCTCCCCCCATACCCCCTCTCGGTCTATACTTCACCTCCTCCGCACCAAACATTGCGCGTGACTTTCTAGCCTCCTAATAAACTGCCTGGTTGTATAGGATGTTCTGCTTCAGCTTTGACTTATATTTTCTGCTCATTTGCTTTCTGTAGTGGTAACTAGTGAACCCCGGCAATACTTTGCCATTGATAAATATGTATGGGAATGTTAAAACGTACCAGTCTCGTTCTCCCTCGCCTCTCTGCCCCATCTCCTCTTCCCGCCTCTCTCTGTCCATCTCCAACTTCCCCTCGGTATCTCGCCCCCTTTCTGTCCATCTCCTCTTCCCCGCCTCTTGAACCTTGTATATTGATATTGCCCACAAAACCTTGGTGTTGAAATGAAGTCGCTTAAAATGAATAGATAAATCGATTGGGCCACTGGTAACAGGGTATGAGGAACCTATCTTGCGGCTGGATCCGTGAGGATAGTAGTTTCATTGACAGTACTTTGCACACTTTTAATCTCCAAGCGGTTAGATTACAAAGTTTCAGACGATTTAGATTTGTAGTAGTGTGCCGGTCTTAAGCTGATAAGCCATAAACCCAAATTTCCCGTTTTCTGTGAAAAGTGAGAAAGAAAGCAAAACAGTACATAGTTGTACACAATTTGCAGTGGCCTTCTTCTGGGTCTACTGGTGCGTTCTAGCGGTGCAGTGTTCCTTATATTTTGTTATTACTGTTCACTGAGCATGCCATTATGTCATAATTTTAAAAAGATTGTTCGTTTCACTGGTCACTTAAGGAAGAGGGAGATGGAACTTTATTTTAATAGGTTACTGTGGTGGAGGGAGAGCGTAACCTCTGTTGTCTATTGGCTCTTGCATTATGTGCCATGATTGGTGGTCACCGGCGAAGGAGATGATGGCTGCTGTTCACCAAGTGCTGGAACGTCGGCCGCGCGGCGGCAGTTACTCGCCGGTAGTGCCCGCGCCTCGTGTTGACAGTGTGGTCTGTTGGGCTCCGATTGCTGGCAGCCAAGATCAGCAAGCCTGAGTCCACTCTCTCTATTTGTGTTCTATTCATGTATTTCGACGGCCTCTCTGATTTTGTCATAACGGGCTGCCTGTCTAACACACAGGCTTCGCTAAATTTTATTTGCTTTCCGCAATCTTGCTGGTGATCTGCCACTGCAGATTTGTTGTGCCGGCCTAGAATATAGCACTGGTGTCCAAGAATGCGACTTGAAATACAACACTGAATAAAATGTTAGTTTCTCAGAAATGGTATTCTTCGCTGATAGTAACACAAAAGATAAACGAAAATACACTGACGGGAAAAAATTCGCAACACCTAGAAGGAGGTGTGCGACATAAACGAAAGTTAGCACATGATTGCTGGCAACGGTGGTCACGAGAATGTACAGTCGCAAGAAGACCTGGTACCGGATGGCCACGTAGCACGACCGACAGGGAAGACCAACGTGTTCGGCATCGTACTGCAGCTGCACCAGCAATGCCATTTGCGACTTCAGTGGTGTCAGGCGAGAGCAGCGTGGAGGTCTGTTGTTTTATCTGATTAAAGCTGGTCCTGCCTCGGTGCCAGTGATGAGCATGTGTTGGTTAGAAGGAAGCCAGTCGAGGGCCTGCAACCAAACGGTCTGCGTGCTAGAGACACTGGACCCACGTTAGAGCTACAGTCTAGGGTGCGATTTCGTATGACAGCAGGAGCATCCCACTCACCCTGACTGCAAATTTGTACGTCAGTCTGGTAATTCAACCTGTTGTGCTGCCACTTACGAACAGCATTCCAGGGGATGTTTTCCAACAGGATAACGCTTGCCCTAATACCACTGTTGTAACCGAACATGTTCTACGGAGTGTTAACATGTTGCCTTGGCCTGCTCGATCACTAGGTCAGTCTCCATTCGAGCACTTATGGACATCATGGGGCGATAACTCTAGTGTCATCCACAAACAGCATTTACCGTCCCTGTATTGAGCCACAATGGGCAACAGGCACGGACCTCCATCGCAGAAACTGACATCCGGAATGTGTACAAAATGAATGCACGTTCGCACACTTTCATTCAACATTCTGGAGATTACATATTTTATTAATCTACCAGCGTTTCATTTGCAATGGCTTATCTCACATTTGCATTAGCCTGTGATCTTACAATGTTAATCCTTACGTACAGGGTGGCGCACGAAATGTGTTACCAATTGTTTCTTTCACAATTTACGACGCAAATTGGATATCCCGCTGGGATCTTTACAGCACTACCAGCAGAGCTCGGAAAAATAAATGAGTTACGAAATGACGTGTAATTCACGATACTGCCGCTAGGAGACTAGTAAGCAGCAATGGCTGACAATGGAAGACTGACGACACAGCAACGATCGGCAATTGTGTTACGTTTCCATGAAACGAAAAGCCTTGTTGTGACTCAAGAGCCGTTTTCGACATCAGCTTAACACACGATGGGTCCCTTGCAAGAAGATTATCCACAGGTTGTACGATAAATTTGTACAGGAAGGAACAGTATTGGAAGCGAAGCGACCTCGGCCTAAGCCTGTTTGTTCGCCGAAGAATATTGAAGTGGTACGAGTTGCTGTACAGAGAAGTCCCGGGAAATCGTGCAGAAACGCAGCAGTGCGACTGGGAATAACCAGACGCTCCGTTCAACGCATTCTTAAAAGTGACCTACATATGTACCCATACAAGATCACCTGTGCACAGAAGCTCACTGAGGAACACAAGCAGCAAAGACTACTGTTTGCTCATTGGGCCGAGGATAGGGAAGAAACTCTCAACAACGTTTGGTTTTCAGACGAGGCGCATTTTCATTTAGACGGTGTGGCTAACAAACAAAATGTACACCTTTGGGCCACTGAAAACCCATAAGTGCTTCATGAACGACAACATTATGCTCCGAGGATTACAGCGTGGGCAGCAATTTCCAGTCACTGACTTATTGGACCCTTTTTCTTTGAAGAAACTGCGAACAGCGAGCGTTATTTGAGCGTCCTTCGCAATAGCTTCATTCCACAGCTTCTTGCTACTGCCTTGCCCTTCAACACGCAGTGGTTCATGCAAGATGGAGCAAGGCCACATACTGCAAACACTGTGTTGGAGGTTTTACACGAGCATTTCGACATGCGGATCATTTCACTAAGGTTTCCAGGTCACTTCAATGACGGACAAAATTTGCCTCCCAATAGTCCAGACCTAAATCCATGTGACTTTTTCTTTGGGGGTACCTAAAGGAAAATTTTTTTACCAAAACGTCCACGTGATTTAATGAATCTCAGAAGACTTCCGTAGGGTAATCACTAATTTCAGTGTTCGTTTGAAGGAAGTTAGGAAACGAAATGGTGGACAAAAAAAATGGTTCAAATTCCTCTGAGCACTATGGGACTTAACATCTGTGGTCATCAGTCCCCTAGATCTTAGAACTACTTAAACCTAACTAACCTAAGGACATCATACACATCCATGCCCGAGGCAGTATTCGAACCTGCGACCGTAGCGGTCACGCGGTTCCAGACTGAAGCGCCTAGAACCGCACGGCCACACCGGCCGGCTGGTGGACATATTGAGCATGTGCTGAGTTAGAACAAATCTCCATGGACGGCTCTTCATTGTAGTATATGTTCCTTTCAAGTTGTATTGACAATTAAGTTTATATTCAAAAACAAAATGGTAACACATTTCGTGCGCCACCCTGTATGTTACCTAGACAAACGTATTCACGAAAGTTCTTCACTCTACCTTAATTACGTTATGGTGTTGCGACTTTTTTCCGTCAGTGTAAGTTAAGAACAGTCGACAGACTGTGCGTTGTCCGAAGAAGTAGCACGTTCGCTCGACACGGTCGGAGCTCACTGCTCGCCGGTGGTCATTTTGTGCCGCTTGAAATGCTCGGCACAGCCGAGTGCCCCGACTCGACACCAGCAATAGCATCATCCTGCCGCGATGTGTGGGAGGCGTGGCGGCGGCGGAGGGGCGGGGGGACGCCGAGAGTTTGCAGCGGGCGGGC
Source organism: Schistocerca piceifrons (assembly GCF_021461385.2). Classification (NCBI taxonomy): domain Eukaryota; kingdom Metazoa; phylum Arthropoda; class Insecta; order Orthoptera; family Acrididae; genus Schistocerca; species Schistocerca piceifrons. The sequence goes on from NC_060140.1 coordinate 325,698,133, forward strand.
GGGCGGCAGCCGTGAGAACGCATCGCCGATGCGCGCTGCGTACTGCGTGCCGCCTGCCTGCGTGGCGTGCGTCGGCCTCACGCACCGGAGGTCGCGTCCGAGGAAGGCCGACCGGGCCGCAGCCGCGCTGACGCACCGCGCCGTCCGCCTCTGGGAATCGCCGGAGCATCGAAAAGGGCGGACACCCATTGCTTAGCAGTGCGGCTTCCTGCGCCGAGCCAGATAAGCTGTATAAGGATAGTCATAAATGTTCGTAGATGACATGGCGGTCAGAACGGATACCACTCATATCTGCGGGTGGGACGGCTGTTTCGTGAGTAAGTTTCATAACGGATGCACAACCAAAAGACATGCCCAAAGAAAATAAAAAAAAGGCAAAAAAATTAAACAAAAATAAAAAATAGTGATAAACTAAACTCATAAGGAAAAAAATAAAAAATAAATGTTAAGGCGACCACTCGTGACAAAAAATAAGAAAACGGAAAATGTGGATACACTGATTAAAAAAGACCGTTCCAACCAATCCAGGGATGTGGATCATCTGGGTTTGAGTCCCAGTCCAGCACTGCCGCAATGCAGTATGCAAGTTATATGTCGTGAGAAAATATAACATTTCTCAGTTGTTACCGGACTTGAAACTTGAATTTTAAATATTCTCGTAGTCAAAACGAATGGCATGCTTGGAACAAGAGTACCATAAGGCTGTTTAGCCAACAATCCAGTAGTCTCAGCAATACTCCATGTCTTCCAAGCCAGAATGTTAGCATCTGGAAATGCTTCAAGGCCACCATAATCTGCTTGATTGCCCCATAGAACAGCAAGTGTCAGCCAGGTACTACCTCCAAACACTGGTTGTACATCACAGGTGAAGTTCAGATGCAGTCCACGAAAAACATTTGGACCTCCAATCAATTGCTGTTTATTAAACTGCCCAGCCAAGTCAATATCAATCGCCTTCAAACTGCGACGTGCATGGCGTCGTCGCTGGTGGCGCAGTATACCTGTCTATCGCAGTTTGAAGGAGATTGATATTGACTTGGCTGGGCAGTTTAATAAACAGCAATTGATTGGAGGTCCAAATGTTTTTCGTGGATTGCATCTGAACTTCACCTGTGATGTACAACCAGTGTTTGGAGGTAGTACCTGGCTGACACTTGCTGTTCTATGAGGCAATCAAGCAGATTATGGTGGCCTTGAAGCATTTCCAGATGCTAACATTATGGCTTGGAAGACATGGAGTATTGCTGAGACTACTGGATTGTTGGCTAAACAGCCTTATGGTACTCTTGTTCCAAGCATGCCATTTGTTTTGACTACGAGAAGGAAGAAGAAATTGAATGCTGATGAGTACCTGTTTATATGGGCGAAAGTCGGCAATGGCAATTGTAAAATAAAGATCAATGGTGATTGTATGATTTATTATAGACAATAAAGTTTGTTCTGTCCTTTCCTTATCTCTTTTCCTTATCTCCCTCCCTTTTTTTATTAAATCCTTGGGATTGATATCTTTCCAGTTTTATGTTGGAAACAACAAACAATCGTCAAGGTCCTCAATTTCCGTAATATGTGAACTGTCTAGATACATAATTAATTTTGTACCGAACCCTCAGTATGCGGGTCCTACTCACAGCTGGCCAATTTTTTAGTTTCTACCCAACTATTACTGTATTATTTATCTAATGTATAGTAAGACAAACCACCAATTACTTGCAATAAAGTTATATTCAGAGGTTTGGGAAAATTAGAAAGCTATGATTTTTTTCTCATTGGTACTCAACAGTCATCAAAATATGAAACAGCCAACACCAAACAAAGCCTCCCGCAAGGTGTTTGAAAATGTTGATATTGTCCGTAGAGTACGTTAGTATAAGTTAGATTAAGTAGGGCGTAAGCTTGGGCACCGATTACCTCAGCAGTTTGGTCCCATAAGACCTTACCAAATATTTCCAACTTTCATCCCTAGAAGTAGTCACAAAGTTTTCAATGTCGCCTCAAAAAAATAAAGCGATGGCCACAGTCAAAGTGGAGATGCATTGCGCAGTTTCATTTTGGCTCCTGTAGCGGAACGTCCCAAGTATCTTGCCCCTTACGTTGCAATTCGATAATGATTGTTGCAGGCTCTAGAGAACGAGTAAGTTCCCTCTTCACCACGTGCCATAGTGTTCAATTGGCGAGAGATGTGATGATCAAGCCGACCTACTGGCCACGGCAGTTGTTGTATACCATGAAGAGAATATTGTGTCACGGCAGCCGTATGTGGACGTGCATTATCCTGCAGAACGAACACATCACCTTCCTGTCGAAGAAACGACACTAACACGTGTATAACAACCTGTGCAGTGTAGTAGGCCTTGGTCACTTAGCCCTGAAGTACCATTAAATGTGACCACTAGTTGTAACTGATGGTTGGACACCACCAAGAAGCCTGACGTGTGACCTCTATCGTTAGCAAATGCACTCTGGAACAGACCGCTCACCAGGTCTCCGTCGTACACGTGTACGTCAGTCACTCACATACAGAAAGAAGCTACTCTCGTCACTGAAGACAAAAGAGCGCCCTTTGGCTATCCAATCGACTCTTTCAGCACACCAGAGTGGTTGTTGGTGGTGTCGGTGGTACATTGCTGGAGGCATACGTGATGTTAGCCCTGCTGCAAGCAGACGGTTCCCAGTGTCCTTGGTGACACCATAAAGCACTCCGTCTTCAGGCCACAAGGGGCCCATCGGGACCATCCGAGCGCCGTGTCATCCTCAAATGAGGATGCGAATAGGAGGGGCGTGTGGTCAGCGCACCGCCTTGCCTGGTCGTTATGATGGTTTTCTTTGACCGGAGCCGCTACTATTCGGTCGAGTAGCTCCTCAATTGGCATCACGAGGCTGAGAGCACCATCCAAGTGCCGGTCACGCCCGACAGCGCTAAACTTCGGTGATCTGACGGGAACCGGTGTATCCACTGCGGCAAGGCCTTTGCCTTGGTGACACCATACGTGAACAGATTTCTTCCCTGGATGCTGTTCGATCGGCTACCGCTGCTCGCACGTGCTTCGATCTTGACGTGCATCTGTATTAAATAGAAATCCGGAACTTAGTCTATGGGTATCGGGGTATTCCACAGACCGCTGTTAAATGCAGTGATACGCCAGCGACACGTTGTACCCAACATGTGCAGCAATCCGTCGATATGTTCATTCAGCTTCTCGCGTGCCCACAATGCAACACTCTTCAAATGGCTGAAGCAGGTCAACAGGAGTACGTACACGTCCGTGGGGCACGGTTGTACCCTAGACTGAATGTTGCAGACGCTGTTCAGCTCTAAACTCAGCAGTTACTGCCTGCAGAATCAAGACATAGGGCGCGCAGACTGGTCATCTGAGCACAATCTGATCGGCTATGACAGTGACAAATGAATTACTAACACAATAGCCCCTCAGTATGAACGTTTTATACGCTGGTGTCACTAAACGCATTTTTTTTCGGCAGTGTTTCAAGAATACAACATTACTTACTTTGACTGAAAATACGAGGGTCGCTCCAAAAGAAATGCACAAAAATACATTTTTCATTCTGAATGTGTGAAAGTTTTACAGTGTGTAGATACATCCTTCCCCCTTGTTTTCAAACTTAGTTCACCTGTTCCCGTGAGTGGCGCCGTCACAGCATGTCTTCAAGGTGGCTGCTACACTTGACGTCCGTCAGAAGCGACGTGCTGTCATAGACTTCCTGTGCTGTGAAAACAAGACAGTGGGAAACATCCAAAAGAGGTTGAAAAAGGAATATGGAAAGGCTGCTGTCGATCGCAGTACAGTTAGTCGGTCGGCAAGCAGGTTAGGTGATGAAAGCGGGCACGGCAATATTTCGGCAGGTCTCGTACTGCACACACTCAAGACAATGTGCAGAGAGTTAACGAATTGGTGACTGCTGACAGACGCATCACAGTGAACGAATTGTCACGCTACGTTAGGATACTGGAAGGAATTGTATGCAGAATTCTGAAAGTGATCGCCGTAAAAAAGGTTTGTGCCAGGTGGTTTCCCAGGGTGTTGATAGTGGCTCACAAAGAAACAAGAAAAACAGTATGCAGTGAACTTTTGGAAAAGTACGAGAATGATGGAGATGAATTTCTTGGAAGAATTACGACAGGTGATGAAACATGGCTCAGCCATTTTTCACCAGAGACGAAGAGGCAATCAATGGAGTGGCATCATGCAAATTCACCCAAGGAAAAAAAAATTCAAAACCCACACCTTCTGCTGGGAAAGTTATGGCTACGGTGTTTTTCGATTCTGAAGGACTCTTGCTTGTGGACATCATGCCAAGTGGAACCACCATAAATTCTGATGCATATGTGACGACACTGAAGAAACTTCAAGCTCGTTTGAGTCGTGTTCGACCACATCGGCAGAAGCATGATGTCTTGCTGTTGCACGACAATGCACGGCCACATGTCAGTCAAAAAACTATGGAAGCGACCACAAAACTCGAATGGACAGCACTGAAACACCCGCCTTACAGTCCTGACCTGGCTCCATGTGACTACCATCTCTTTGGGGAACTGAAAGACTCTCTTCGTGGAACAAGGTTTGTAGATGATGACTCCCTTGTGCACGCTGCCAAACAGTGGCCCCAACAGGTTGGTCCAGAATTTTACCGTGCAGGGATACAGGCGATGGTTCCAAAATGGCGTAAGACAGTTGAGAGGGGTGGAAATTATGTGGAGAAATTAAAATATTGTTCCTAAAGGAAGTATCCACACAGTGTAAAACTTTCAGACATGTAGAATAAAAGATGGATTGAAAAAAAATAGTGTGCATTTCTTTTGGAGTGACCCTCGTATATGGCTCCCTTGTTTGTTTTCCGCATTGATACTTTCTTCATTGAGTATTCTGTTGTCCCAACTGGAGCAGTAGTTCAGTAAGTTATGAAGTTCAAACGGCCGCCTGCGTAACGGAGCGGCGAAAGCAGCGGCGTTACGTGTCTGCCGGCGGTTGCACGGATCAGATCGTGCAGGTATCGGGGAGAAAGGTAATTACACGGACTGTTGCGTCACATCCGCGCCAGCTGCGAAATGCTCGCGGGTCCCGCAGTCGTCCGAAAGCTTCCTAGTGCACGCCTCGTCTTTCCTAATCTCGCTGGCCTAGTTCTGCTGCGGCGAGGTGCGCGCTCGCTCGGGCGCCCTTCGCGTAGCGCAAAGTGGCCGCTTTCGGCGCGCGCGCGACTCGACCGTCCTTCGCGGTTCTGCAGGTGAGTGGGAGACCACAAAGGACGGGGATCCCCGCTGGTGAAACTAAGCCGCAGAGATTCGGAAATAGGAGCCGTTGTAAACGCTGGCTGTTTCGGTAAGAACTTCACAAACTTAGAAGCGCACGAACACTTGCAGGGACTGGCAGTCGCCGCTCAGCGTAAACAAATGTGACGAACTGTCCGCAAAGAGGCAGAAACACCTGCTATTGTACGATTAAACGACATCCGACTAGTAATTGTAAGCATCCTTTAAAAATACTGCTCAGAACAATTGTATTGTACTGTCTGTTAGCCAGGGGCCAACGGCCCTGCCGCAGTGGCTACACCGGTTCCAGTGAGTTCACCGAAGTTAAGCGTTGTCAGGCGTGGTCGGCACTTGGCTGGGTGACCATCCAGGCTACCATGCGCTGTTGCCATTTTTCGAGGTGCACTCAGCCTCGTGATGCCAATTGAGGAGCCTCTCGATCGAATAGTAGCGGCTTCGGTCAAGAATACCATCATAACGACCGGAAGAGCGGTGTGCTGACCCCACGCCCCTCCTATACGCATCCTCCTCTGAGGACGACACGGCGGTCGGATGGTCCCGGTAGGCCACTCGTGGCCTGAAGACGGAGTACTTTTAAAAATGTTAACCGGGGGCCTAGAAACGACTGAGATGCTCCGTCCCCGCCGCAGCCGCAGTGGTACACAACTCCACGACGACTACCGCAGTCCACTTCATCCCTCCGCCGCCACACACCGAACCACTTTTTCAGCGTTATTGTGCGTTTCGGCCCCCGGTGAACCCCCTCCCCCCCCCCCAGGGAACGTCTCACACCAGCACGAGTGTAACCCCTATGTTTGCGTGATAGAGTAATAGTGGTGTACGCGTACGTGGAGAACAACTTGTTTGCACAGCAATCGCCGACATAGTGTAGCTGAGGCGGAATAAGGGGAACCAGCCTGCATTCGCCGAGGCAGACGGAAAACCGCCTAAAAACCATCCGCAGACTGGCCGGGTCACCGGACCTCGACACAAGTCCACCTGGCGAATTCGTGCCGGGGACCAGGCGCTCCTTCCCGCCCGGAAAGCCGTCTGTTAGATCGTACGGCTAACCGGGCGGGCCACTCAGAACAGTTAGTGGAACATGACTTCTTTCGTCTGCCATGCTCTACCGAGCAATTATTGACGACTGGATATGTTACCAAATTATACCTTTATCTTTCACGAATTAAGTACACAACAAAACATCATTACATCCTCGGTCGACCGAGGGAGGTGGCGCAGTGGTTAGCACAGTGGACTCGCATTCGGGAGGACGACGGTTCTATCCCGCGTCCGGTCATCCTGATTTAGGGTTTCCGTGATTTCCCTAAATCGCTCCAGGCAAATACCGGGATGGTTCCTCTGACAGGGCACGGCCGACTTCCTTCCACGTCCTTCTCTCATCCGATGGGACCGATGACCTCGCTGTCTGGTCTCCTCACCCAAACAACCCAACCAACCAACCATCCTCGATCGTTTACAAAAAGGGAACTGAAATTTCCAACAGGTGTCCAAAACAAAATGGAAATATTCATTCAATCTATCATCCTGGGAAATTTTCATTGGCCTTCGAAAGCTTCAATAACCTGTGTGCCCTCCATGAGTGTTTATCACTGCCTGACACCTCCTTGTAAGTCTATGGACGTTACCCACTGATTTCCGTTCCCAGTCTTCAATAAGAGCCGATGAGAGGTCTTTGAGAGTCTGTAGTGGAACAAGACGTTCACGAACAAGTATGTTAAGGATGTCCCACGCGTTCGCAATGGGACTTAAGTCGATCAGTCCACTACCTCAATGTCCAAGCTTCGCAAGACATCCTGCTGACACCCGCCACGTAGGCCCAGGCATCAGAAGGTATTCAGAGCCACCACCGTATGCAGCAGCCGTCACATGGTCCAACAAGATCTGTTCGGCGTACTATCTGGTGGTAAGGCCACCATGGACAACGACAACATTGGTATGATATAATCGCAAGCTTCCGCTGCCATTGTCACAACCACTAAAATTTTTCTGTGTGTGACCGCATGTCAAAATGTAAATCTACGGACTTTTTGGTCACTGTTACAAGTGACCCTCTTCAGGGTGTTTTTGTTTACTGCTGAATGAGAAAACTTTATTTCTTATATACCTGCAGAAGAGGCTGTTATCTAATTCCGAAAGACTGTTAAGGATGAGTGGAAGGATGCTGGACGTTCTTTATTGGTGTTTTTATTATTTGTTTCCATTTGGGGAAACCCGACCTTTTCATTGGTGTTTGCATTACTGCTTGTGATTGGTGGAAACCGGTGACTGGAAAACCAGGCGGCAGATCTGGCGTGGCGTTGTTTTCCTGCTTCCTAGAACCGGCTGAGGCGCGTCAGTACCTGGGGCCGCGACGGTCTCTCGCGCACCTGTGTATTGCTTCACGCGAGCTGTCGCCCCGTATAGCTGTTACCGCTAGCAGTCAAGACGTCGGAATTCGGTACCCTAGATTCGTATGGTTGTCAACACTGAATCCTTCCCACAAAGTCATAGGACCTTGGAAATCTCCCTATTTTCTGGACGACATTTGGCAGGTACCGCTCACCACGGCTCACCACGCACGAACACGGCCATCACTTTGCATTAGAGGACATCTAAAACAGTCTGCGAATAACCCTTTTCGCCAGTGACGAAGTTGCCAGTTGATATGGGAACGGCAGAATTGAAAGCGAGCTGGAAGATGTCATGTCGAGCGGGGTACTCACCGTAACGCAGAGATGGCCAGTTATTGCTATTCATATGGGATTGTAACGCAACAGCGACCTAGTCCAACTCGCTTTGTGTATTGACCTGTCTTCCTGTAGCGTCTCCCCAACCTATAGATGACACACAGAAATGCATTGGGATCTGCAGCAACACGAGCGGAAGTCCATCCTTTTTTGTTCAAATAGACGGCTCTTGGAGCTGGCTCTAAGATGTACTGCATATGCTTCGTTTAATACGTCAACAAATGGAAACTGCCGTCTGTGTACTTCTAGTGAACACTAGGACACCAGTACTCACTCCCGTCTGAGGGGTCACCTGACATTGTAGTGCATAACACAGCCAATAGATGGCGGATGATTTTACTTGTTGCCTACGTTGAAAGCGAATATTGAAACATTCCCTTAGAAAAAATTTATAAATTACAGTGCTGGAAAACCTCTACGTTATTTGATTTTCAAACATCTGAGCAAAACTGAACGTACTCAGACATAACTCTCTTTACTTACTCTGATCAACAATAAACTGACACACAATATTTTTAGCGCAACGCAGTCTGACTTTCAATAATCCCTAGAAAAGAATGGCCCTGACTAACAATAACCTATACCTTTCATGAATCACTTACCTCACAAAAATCTTCGTTACTCAAACTACTGCAATACGGCGTCCGCCAATACTGCCAGCTGAATTCTAACTACTGAAGGCACTAACTACTGATAGGCATAGTTAGCAAATGAAAGATTTTGATAGAGAACAAACAATATATTTACCTTAATAGTGTTCAAAAGTCATAATATACCGGGTGATCAAAAAGTCAGTATAAATTTGAAAACTTAATAAATCACGGAATAATGCAGATAGAGAGGTACAAATTAACACACATGCTTGGAATAATATGGGGTTTTATTAGAACCAAAAAAATACAAATGTTCCAAAAATGTCCGACAGATGGTGCTTCATCTGATCAGAATAGCAATAATTAGCATAACACAGTAAGACAAAACAAAGATGATGTTCTTCACAGGAAATGCTCAATATGTCCACCATCACTGCTCAAAAATAGCTGCAGCCGAGGAATAATGTTGTGAACAGCACTGTAAAGCATGTCCGGAGTTATGGTGAGGCATTGGCGTCGGATGTTGTGGCAAATGGCTCTGAGCACTATGGGACTTAACATCTATGGTCATCAGTCCCCTAGAACTTAGAACTACTTAAACCTAACTAACCTAAGGACAGCACACAACACCCAGCCATCACGAGGCAAAGAAAATCCCTGACCCCGCCGGGAATCGAACCCGGGAACCCGGGCGTGGGAAGCGAGAACGCTACCGCACGACCACGAGATGCAGGCCTCGGATGTTGTCTTTCAGCATCCCTAGAGATGTCGGTCGATCACGATACACTTGCGACTTCAGGTAACCCCAACGCCAATAATCGCACAGACTGAGGACGGGGGACCTGGGAGGCCAAGCACGGCGAAAGTGGCGGCTGAGCACACGATCATCACCAAACGACGCGCGCAAGAGATCTTTCACGCGTCTAGCAATATGGGGTGGAGCGCCATCCTGCATTTTGGTTCTAATAAAACCCCAAGTCATTCCAAGCATGTGTATCAGTTTTTACTTCTCTATCTACATTATTCCGTGGTTTATTAAGTTTTCAAATTTATACTGATTTTTGATCACCCGGTATATATCAGTTCATGACATCCAGTCTTACAAATTTCCTTTTTCTGGCGGACACACGTCCAGATCGTCCGCGTGGCTATGTAAGTAGGCTGTTTAGGTTTTTATGTTGGTAACGCCACGTAGCGCTCTTATGTAAGTAGGCTGTTTAGATTTTTTATGTTGGTAACGAAGATTTTTGTGAGGTAAGTGATTCATGAAAGGTATAGGTTACTGTTAGTCAGGGCCAATCTTTTGTGGGGATTATTGCAACTCAGATTGCGTTGCGCTAAAAATATTGTGTGTCAATGTTTAGTGTTGATCAGAATAAGTAAAGAGAGAAATGTGTTAGTACTTTCAGTTTTGCTCAGCTATTTGAAAATCAAATAACATAGAGGTTTTCGAGCACTGTCATTCATAAATTTTTCTAAGGGGAAGTTTCAATATCTCAAGTCATCCAATAACACAACAAGTACCGCATGAAATTTAGACGCCAGACTGAGATTCATAGGAAAAATCCTGAGTAATTTTAGTCTATCCGTGAAGGTGATACGTTACAAAACCCTCGAAAAAGACTTCAGCGTTGATCGTCAGAAAGGGATCGTTACCAGAGAGGACTGTTAGAGGAAACATCGAAGATCCAAAGAAGAGCAACACGTTTCATCATACGTTCGTTTAGGTAGCGTTATTGGGTCTCAGAGATACGAATCCAATTCCAGTGGCAGTCGCTGCAAGAGAGGCTTTGTGCACCGCAGTACTACTTACTATCAAAATTCCGAGAAGGTACGTTCCTAGAAAAGTAACATATTATTCGTGCAGCGTACATCTTCTGAAAAGATCATAAAGGCAAAATTAGAGACGTTAGAGCCACATATAGGCTTATCAACAATCGTCTTTCTTGCAAAGTATTGGCGACTGGAACAGGAAAGTAAGGAGGCGACCACGGCACACAAAATACCCTTCTCCTCACAACACAAGGTGGCTCATGTACTATAGATGTAGATGTTGTCACATGCTTTTTATAGTCATCAGAAGCGTTATTTGAAAGAATAATGTCTTGCCTTGTAAATAAACGTAATGTGATGCCTTGTAAATAAGCATCAACAGGATAATAGTGGCAGTGGTAGGCAAAGTTGAGAACGTAAAGTCTATAATGAGAACTTTCAAAGTAAACACGAAGATGAAGGATTAACATTTGACTAGAGGAGGTCTAAGGCGCTGCAGTCCTGGACTATGCGGCTGGTCCCGGCGGAGGTTCGAGTCCTCCCTCGGGCATGGGTGTGTGTGTGTTTGTCCTTAGGATAATTTAGGTTAAGTAGTGTGTAAGCTTAGGGACTGACGACCTTAGCAGTTAAGTCCCATAAGATTTCACACACATTTGAATTTTTTTTTTTTTTTGACTAGAGGAGATGGACAACCACATGTTCTCCTTTTCTTGTGCCTTTGTCCTGCATCGGTGCAGGGTCGACAGGGTTGTTAACGGATTTAGCGGTTAATTTTAAACGATGTTCCAATGACCTCTCTGTCGGTAACCTATTACCCCCCGTGACGGAATTTGCTTGTCCCAACTGCCTGCTTGTAGTGATTTTGATGCGAAAGCTTTTCTAAGTGTTTGTGAATCGTGTAAACGAGGTGTGACTTAAATACCAACCCTGTATTTATCTAGTGAGATGTGGAAAACAGCGTAAAAACTACGTTCGAGCTGGCCGGCACACTGACACCTATCGGGGATCCGCCACGTGGGTTCGATTCGGGAATGGGGCACCTCGCCGTCCCGAAAACGACGATTTAACACTCACGGCTGTCCGGGCGTGACAGATGGAAAACATTATCAAATTAGGACAAAACATTCCTGTCAGCGCTGTTTATATAGACAAACGTGAACTTTTGATAACGAAGGAAGAAACGTCGAAACTCCATGAGCTCTGAGAAATAAAGCAAAAATTTAAAAAAACCGTTAATAATTTCAGATCCCAGGTTATTTGGATCTAGAACTGCGTTTTATGCTTACAGTAAATAGTAACTGAACGGAATAAAAATGTGACTCACGAAACTTCAGCGTATGTTACACGCAGCAAGCAGTTAGACTTTGGATGACACGTAACGACGGATAATGCCACGCTCATTTATTTGCTGTCGGATGCACAGATACTGCAGAAGAGGAAATGAGTTCAAGGAATCGACACGAGGTCGGAATCGTGCCGGCATCAGAGCATGCTGGTTTCCCAAAACCAAGCAGCCGTGATGATGACGAGATCTCGAGTGACCTTGCATAACGCCAGAGTGCGGCGTCTGCCAAAATAATTTTGTCCGGACTACAGTGCAAGGCCGGGCTGCGGCCGCAGGAGGCCGGAGTGCCGCGTGCTTGCTGGGTTAGACTGACAGTCCCTGCAGACAGTGCGTTCATTCAGCCTCTGCCAGCACTGCGGCCGGTGATCTTGTCCGTGGAGAATGCAGCGCAAGACAGTGACGAGACTGAGGCAGAAGCTCAGAAAACTTGGTCCTCCTACCCGTTGTAGCACGACTGACTGACGTCGTTACTGCGGCAAACTGTTAGACAGCTAGTGTGCCATGATTTCCAGGCTGTAATGCCACAGTGCCTCCCGAAATTGAGTAAGTTCACCTTAGCACCTTAAATAGTACTGTTACAGTGGACTCCTGTTATTAGCCGGCCGTGGTGGTCGAGCGGTTCTAGGGGCTTGAGTCCGGAACCGCGCTGCTGCTACTGTCGCAGGTTCGAATCCTGCCTAGGGCGTGGATGTGTGTGATGTCCTTAGGTTAGTTAGGTTTAAGTAGTTCTAAGTCTAGGGGACTGATGACCTCAGATGTTAAGTCCTATAGTGCTTAGAGCCATTTGAACCAACTCCTGGTATTCCAAGAGCACATTCCTCAGTGCCTCTTCAAACACTGTGAAGTTCTAGTATATGTAGTGTGGGCGACGGCTCCCTCTTTCAAAATTTTGCAAAATCTCTCTCTTCCGAGAGAGCTTGATAATTTAGTTCCAGTCACAATTATTATATTTTTCCGGGCCCCAGGATGCACGAGAACTCGTAGAAGCAGGGTATCCACAGCTACTTAAGCTGTTTACTTTAGGTAGATAATTACTGTGTTTGAAGCTCAGAGTTTAACATGAGAATTGAAACTGATAAGAGCTCCGAATATGTAACATGAATAAAGTAATAGTGGCTGTTTCTGAACGGGTACATATCTGGGTGTTATATAAGGCAAAACCCCTTCCTCTCTCTTCTCCTATTCTCCCTTTCTCTTTATGCCTCTCTCTCTCTCTCTCTCTCTCTCTCTCTCTCTCTCTCGGTGTGTGTTCTCCTAATATTTTATTTCCATTTCCAAAATACGGTAACACTGCAGCTGGATCAACAGCCATCGAAACAATATTTCTACAGTGTATCTGGCCTCCATCTTCAGATGATACAGCTGTTAGCTAAGCACGCCGGAACTGATGCATAGCATACTTTGCGTGTGTGTGTCTGTGTGTGTGAGTGTGTGTGTGTGTGTGTGTGTGTGTGTGTGTGTTGTGAGACTGAAGTGCTACCAACTTACTGGGTGGACATTTATGTGGCAGACAGAAATGTAACAATATCTTTATTTATATCTTACAGGGACTGTGGGCTCAAGGTCCTTAACCCCTTAAGATATATAAGTCACTGTGTTTGACGTTGTTGAGGGATTTCAATAATGGCACGAGGCACCCTAATGTGTTGTCAGCGCTGAGGCGTGACAGAGCCCGTGTATTCCAGATGTCTCGAATGCGGGCGCAGGAGATCGAACTTATCCAGCAACTCCTGTATGGTGAGCATGATCGACTCTTGAACAGTCGGGTCTTTCAGCTCAGCGTGTAGATCCAGGACTCGTACCCACTTGGGTGCCCCCAAGATGAGACTCAAGCACCGGTTCTGAAGTCGCTGAATGGGTTGGGGGTGGAAGGACACGTTGTTTCCCACGAAGAACAGCCGTACAAGATCGCTGGGAGGACTTTTGCTCGGCAGAGGCGAAGTTCCGTGTGGACTTGTACGTCGCTGCTGGCAAGTAGAGGGTACAGTTGTATGAAGCAGCGAAGGATCACCCGTTTCTCCTCATTTATACCGTGAACGTCGGCTCTTTCATACGCCATGAAAGACCACAGCGAATGCGTCAAAAATTGTGACTAGTGCTCCTTATGGCAAGTTGAAGTACAGCGCCCCAGAGACAAAAGCTAGAAACAACGATGAATCGCTATCGAATACCGCTGTCGACACATTCATCCAGCCGAGTCAGTGTCCTTGTTCTTTAATGTCAGGTAAAACAGGGTTCCAAATCTTACTTAAAGGGTAACACTTATCTGCATGTCTCACTTGCGTTAGGGAGCGATAACGACGGTTTCTGACGCAAGCGCTGTTGGTTTTCCGTGGCGCAAATAAAGAGGCCGCCCTTCACGGTATGAATGAATTCCAGCGAGATTAGCGTACGGTGTCCTCGCCTACAGATGGTGCCCATATGGATCGCGAAAATATTGTGTCTAGATCTTTGTATCATCCAACTGAAGACCCGACAAGAATATCATCATCAGTTAATACGCTGGGAATTTCTGCGTAATCACAATGAAATTCACTAACACATTTGGAATGTAGCGTAAAATATATTATGCGTTATGTATACAACTAGCTGGCAAACCCGGCATTGCCCTGGCATTCATTTGGCCAGTTTTCTGTCAGAAACGAACACAAAAAAATTTTACTGTGTTTGCAGTAATCAAAAAATTTCATTTCCATGTATTCGTGAAAACACCTCTGAATTACGAAACAGTCGGGCAAAGAAATATGAATAATGTACAAATATATAAGCACAATATCCAGATTAAGAAACATGATCCCGGATAGTTCATGGAAGCTGGAAGCAGCTGCGTTGCGTGTCTACAATGCTATTTTGTAAAAGGCTCTATGGCAATGCGTCTTCATAACTCTACAGACAGCTAATGTTTTCGCCTACAGCCGTTCGTGCTTCGCTATTGAAGGGTGTATAAAGCCCTGTCAGATGTCAGCCATAATCTTAATTTGACTCAACTGTACGAGTGTCGCAATAGTAAAGAATAAATGTATTAGAACTTCATGCACGATGCCGCAATTTTTCACGTACGTATCTCAGTTTCAATAATGTCACATCTCTTGAACTCCTTGTCGTACAATGATGTATTTGCGAAGGTACATTCAACGGCATATGTGGACACTGTCTGCAACATGTGTTGGCAATAGAGTTAGTAGAAAATAATTAAAAAATTTAAACGTAATGCATGATTCGGTAGTTTTGCACGCACACATTGTTATGACAAATCTCCTGAACTATGTTAGGTAGGTGATTCTTACTCCTACAGCGACTCTTGCCTGACAATGAAGGATATGTGTACCAAACTTGATTGAAATAGCTGCAGTGGTTTAGAAGGAGAAGTGGAATACACACACACACACACACACACATACACACACATACATCCATACACACATTTTTTTAACATACACGATTTACAACGTATCGTCTGTTTAAAAATGTAGAGATTACACTCAAAGTAAAAAGTAACTTATTAGATGAATAAATAGTTGATATTTGCTACCTTCATTTCAGTTACATATTACCCGTTATCCTTTATTCACCTAGATCATAATTTTACCAGCTCTAATATTGTCCTCGCCCGTTGCTGTAGTATACAGGCCTGGAGATAAAATATAGAACCAACTTTCGGAGGGCATAGCTAGGACCAAGGCGATAAAATTGTCTAAAAAAGTATAGCTTCTTCAATGCATAAGCCCTCAAACACTTAAGACAGGTCGACGACTCAAATCATGACAAATTTCATAAGAATATGTCTTTACCTTACCGGCCAAGAACTGAGGCTTATTTGGGAATAATATGTTACTGGCTCTCCACGGCCTATCCACAGGACATGCCATACACAATTTTAGTGCCGATATTGCGAAGAAAATAGACTGGTGCGAGATCTGATATACATGAACTACAATTCGCGTGCTCAATAGAACATTATTTAGAAAAATGATAAAACTGTAATTCTTCATCGTTCATAAATTTAGTTTCCTCTGTTGCGCGTTTTCATTGATAAATGTGACAGGCACCTGTTACGTGGGCCCTTTTAGTAGCCAGCATTGGTCCTTTTATTTAGCAGCATGTATGGTTCCCAAGACATTATGTTGTATCTTGACTGGTAATGATTTACTGATTTAGCTGCAACATTCAAGGATTTACGACAGAAAATAGTTTACCTCTGATCTGTCCTCAGTAACTTTAATGACTAGGAGGCGACACACGACATTTATATGTTACTTGTCTACGACTTACATGGTTACTGAATGATAATATTATATTCAGTAATAGTTGACTGCTTGCGTTAATTGCAACTGTAAACTCCAGAAGACACTGTAATATTTGTAGTCTTTGTCGCTCTTATATTCATTGTTCACTTTATGTTCACTGCACATAGACATTGTTCTACTTAGCTCTAAGGAAGTCGTCAGTTTCCTCGAATCAGCTAAATATTGTGGCTTTCAACTGTAACATATTCTTAATCTTGGAAGTATCACACAAATTCAGCAGACTGCTGAAGTATTTTTTATGAGACATAAACTTCGTCATAGCACGCCTCCATGTCTCAGAACGACACTGAGTTGGAACTCTTACGGTGTACTGCTAGTGTCCTTGCAATGGCGCATGACATTTCGTATTGTAACAAAATACGTGATAACTCAGGAAAACTCATTAAGGACACTAATATGTATTTTACATTGATTTCTGTAAAGCTTAAGAACAAGTTTCTGGCACTGTTTTGTTGTATTCCACGTCCACCGAAAGAGACTACGGCTAGGCGAAGACAAAAATTAAAGTCGGTCTACGGATCTCATTGTTGCGTGAACGCATGGTGCGAGTCTGCGTTTTCAGTTAATACAGTAAACGTTGTATACTGAAAATGTGGATATACAATTACAGGGAAACATACATCTCCTTGAAGTTAGAAAGCCACAGTGATTTTCTTAATTAGGAGCATGTACAGGAATTGGGGAAAAATTTGGAAACACAGCGAGAAATGCACGCTTGAACGTAAATGCAGATGCGAGCCGAACGGGTGTAGATTGCGCTGTTGTCTTTGGGCACGAATGGCACTAGTACGATGTCCTCAATAAGTAGCAAGATTAAGTAGTGGTCAGGAAGGTGATCTATGTAGTTGTGAATGTATTGTGTCGGAGCTAAGTGTCTTCGAACGTGGGAAAATGGTTGGTTTTCCTATAGTGGATGCCTCCATAAGCAAGGCAGAGGAAGTCCATATTGGTGTTTCAAGAATCACCACAGCGAAGAATTATTCCGCGTACAAGAAAAGAGGAAAAACATCATCCGCTAAGTCACAACGCTGAAGAAAATGTGTGTTGAGTGATTGCGAGAGACGGTCATTGAAGAAGATTATGACGAAAGACAAGGGGAAGAAAGCTGCAGAAGTCACTGGCGTACTCGCGAATCCTGTCGCCACCAAAACAACAGGAAGCGAACTCGATAAGCTGCTACCGAGAGTGAAACATGGCGGCGTTTGGAGATGATTTGGACAGTCGATAGTGTGGTAACACATGGGACCCGGTCCCATAGCTACTCTGCAACGCTACACTATTGCCAAGGATTATGTGACCATTTTGGCTGCCAAGACCCATCACATGGTACACTATTCCCCAATGGCAAATACTGTGTTCCAAAATGACAAGGACCCTGTTCACAAAGCTCGCATCTTGCAGGACTGGTCCTGTGAGCACGAGGATGAAGCTCGGTTCTCTTCTGACCATCGTAGTCACCAGATCTCACTGTTATTCAGCGGTTGTGGTTTCGTTTGGAGAGAAGGATGCATGATTTTCTCCATCATAGTTGCCTAAATTTGACACTGTTGTGCAGGAAGAATAGTATAAGATTCCGCTGTAAACCACACCTGTATTTATCCATTCAATGGCGACTGGAAGCTTCAACGGTTTTCCTGCACTATATTAGGCACGATAACGTGTTGTGTTTTTTGGTGTTTTCGCCCGTTGTGTAGTTCTTTTTTTGTCATCTACAGAGATCTCTGCATTACATCCATATCAAATTTGACCACATAACAAAGGAATTTCGAAATTTGAATCTACACTGAAGCGGCAAAGAAACTGGTATAGGCATGCATATTCAAATATAAAGATATGTAAACAGGCAAAATACGGCGCTGTTGTCTGTGACGCTTATATAAGACAACAAGTGTCTGGTGCAGTTGTTAGATCGGTTACTGCTGCTACAATAGTACGTTATGAAAATTTAACTGAGTTTGAATGTGATGCTATAGTCGGCGCACGAGCGATGAGACACAGCATCAATGAGGTAGCGATGAAATGAGGATTTTCCTGTACGACCGTTTCACGAGGTTACCGTGAATATCAGGAATCCGGCAAAACATCAAATCTCCGACATCGCTGCGGCCGGAAAAAGATCCTCCAAGAACGGGACCAACGACGACTGAAGAGAATCGTTTAACGTGACAGAAGTACAACCCTTCCGCAAATTGCTGCAGATTTCTGTGCTGGGTCATCAACAAGTGTCAACCTGCGAACCGTTCAACGAAACGTCAACGATAAGGGCTTTCAGAGTCGAAGGACCATTCGTGTACCCTTGATGACTGCGCGACACAAAGCTTTACGCCTCGCCTGGGCCATCAACACCGACATTGGGCTGTTGGTGACTGGAAACATATTGCCTGGTCGGACGAGTCTCGTTTCAAATTGTGTCGAGCGGATGGACATATACGGGTATGAAGACAACCTCATTAACCCATGGACCCTGCATGTCAGCAGGGGACTGTTCAAGCTAGCGCAGACTCTGTAATATTGTGGGGCGTGTGCACTGTATATACGACTCTGACAGGTGACAAGTACGTAAGCATCCTGTCTCACGACCTGCAGCCACTCATGTCCACTGTGCATTCCGACGGACTTGGGCAGTTGCAGAAGGAAAATGCGGCACCCCACACGTCCAGAATTGCTCAGAAGTAGCTCCAGGAACACTCTTCTGAATTTAAGCACTTCCGCTGGCCGATACGTTCCACAGATGTGAACGTTACTGAGCGTATCTGGGATGCCTTGCAAAGTGCTGTTCAGAAGAGATCTCTACCCCCTTCTACTCTTACGGATTTCTGGACAGCCCTGCAGGATTCATGGTGTCAGTTCCCTCCAACACTACTTCAGGCATTAGTCGAGTCCATGCCATTTCGTGGTGCGGCACTTCTGCGCACTCATGGGGGCCCTACATGATATTAGGAGGGTGTACCAATTTCTTTGGCTCTTCAATATATAAAAGGAAAAGTCTATTACAAGAATAATATGATATTTAATAGTATCAACATCATCTCCTTCGACTATACACTGCCTGACAAAAGAAGTAATGTACCCAGAAGACATGGTCCAATGTCTATGTAACTTCATACATATGCGAAAACTTTCGGCGGTTACGTAAATGATTAGAGTTGCAATTCCTTGTGCCAGCCAGAACGGCCACAAAAGAGCATCAGTTCTGTTCTCGTTCAGTGTTGTTGTCAGGCTTGGTAACCCATATAATCGGCGTGAAGAGTCAGATGTTGTGTGAGTCAGATGTTGAGTGGTCAATGTGAAGGCCACGGAGATGTCGCTTACTGCTGTGAGATGCGGTATCGCACGTGACCATATTGAAAGGGGCGTTATTGCGGGTCTGGGTTTGGTTGGCTGGTCAAATGGTGCAGTTTCCGGATTTGTGGGGGATTCGGATAAGACAATGGCCCCAAGTTGGATTGCATGGAAAGGTGAGGGCAGGCACATTCCCCGTCAAGGTTCCTATCGATCAGGTCTGGACACAATTAGGGAGGATCGCAATATTATAAGACCGTTGATATTTTTAAAAATATCTGAAGACCGATATATCGATATTTTGAGGTATACCGCTATCGATCATCAATATGTCGAAGAAATTTATCGATGTATACATGTATCGACGGATAAAATGTCGACGTACGTGCCTATGAAAATACAGGCTGCACATTATAAATACACCTCTAGATGTAGAGCTGTATATTTAGGTATTGATTTATTATTAGATACTCTGTACATCAACAAGATAGCAGCCTGTCTATCTGACTTTGAGCAAGAATTGTAAGGAAAGCGATGCACGTTCACGCTTGACGATAACCGCTTTACTAACAATGTTACCTATATGTAAGTGGCACATTAAAAGGTGTCCGATGAGTCACTCCTTCGGTTTCGTCACGTATCGGATTTTTCCGGAACACTTCATGCCGACTTCCCTATTTTTTCATTTCTGCAAACGCCAGCGACCTAGCAGTTGTAGTGTCAAAATTGCGTGGTATTTCGTGGTGAAACGCAGTTTCTGTTGCTAGCGCCGAGCGCCGACTGTGTCAGCATTCCCCTCACACGTCTCCGCCCACCGCAACGATATTTGTTCATCGTTTTGAGCAACTGTTTTTGAAGAACGCCAATGTGAGGAAATAGCACACTACTTTTGTGAGAAATTGTTTTTTAACGTCACTGGTGTGCTATTTCTTCACAAAAAATGTGTGTGAAATCTTATGGGACTTAACTGCTAAGGTCATCAGTCCCTAAGCTTAAACACTACTTAACCTAAATTATCCTAAAGACAAACACACACACCCATGCCCGAGGGAGGACTCGAACCTCCACCGGAACCAGCCGCACAGTCCATGACTGCAGCGCCTTAGACCGATCGGTTTCTTCACATAAAAAATGTTGTTATTCCATTTACACCAACCGCCCCCTCCCCCTCCCACCCGCGCAATCTAACTTCTTCTTCTTCTGTGGCACACATACTTCCCTCACACAGTCGAAGTAAAAGACTGGATGCGATGAAAGCTCAAAAAGTAATAAGACTCCTTCACAAAGTGAAAGTAAAATTATGTTCCACTACTATCTTCAACTAACAACTTCAAATATTTACAGAAAACTGTGAAAAATATATAAAATTATAATATTGGCACTCGATATTGCCATTTTAATATCTACATATCGATTGTAATAGTGACAATTCGTCAATATACACTCCTGGAAATGGAAAAAAGAACACATTGACACCGGTGTGTCAGACCCACCATACTTGCTCCGGACACTGCGAGAGGGCTGTACAAGCAATGATCACACGCACGGCACAGCGGACACACCAGGAACCGCGGTGTTGGCCGTCGAATGGCGCTAGCTGCGCAGCATTTGTGCACCGCCGCCGTCAGTGTCAGCCAGTTTGCCGTGGCATACGGAGCTCCATCGCAGCCTTTAACACTGGTAGCATGCCGCGACAGCGTGGACGTGAACCGTATGTGCAGTTGACGGACTTTGAGCGAGGGCGTATAGTGGGCATGCGGGAGGCCGGGTGGACGTACCGCCGAATTGCTCAACACGTGGGGCGTGAGGTCTCCACAGTACATCGATGTTGTCGCCAATGGTCGGCGGAAGGTGCACGTGCCCGTCGACCTGGGACCAGACCGCAGCGACGCACGGATGCACGCCAAGACCGTAGGATCCTACGCAGTGCCGTAGGGGACCGCACCGCCACTTCCCAGCAAATTAGGGACACTGTTGCTCCTGGGGTATCGGCGAGGACCATTCGCAACCGTCTCCATGAAGCTGGGCTACGGTCCCGCACACCGTTAGGCCGTCTTCCGCTCACGCCCCAACATCGTGCAGCCCGCCTCCAGTGGTGTCGCGACAGGCGTGAATGGAGGGACGAATGGAGACGTGTCGTCTTCAGCGATGAGAGTCGCTTCTGCCTTGGTGCCAATGATGGTCGTATGCGTGTTTGGCGCCGTGCAGGTGAGCGCCACAATCAGGACTGCATACGACCGAGGCACACAGGGCCAACACCCGGCATCATGGTGTGGGGAGCGATTTCCTACACTGGCCGTACACCACTGGTGATCGTCGAGGGGACACTGAATAGTGCACGGTACATCCAAACCGTCATCGAATCCATTGTTCTACCAT
Source organism: Schistocerca piceifrons (assembly GCF_021461385.2). Taxonomy (NCBI): domain Eukaryota; kingdom Metazoa; phylum Arthropoda; class Insecta; order Orthoptera; family Acrididae; genus Schistocerca; species Schistocerca piceifrons. The sequence continues at coordinate 325,719,828 of NC_060140.1, forward strand.
TCCTAGACCGGCAAGGGAACTTGCTGTTCCAACAGAACAATGCACGTCCGCATGTATCCCGTGCCACCCAACGTGCTCTAGAAGGTGTAAGTCAACTACCCTGGCCAGCAAGATCTCCGGATCTGTCCCCAATTGAGCATGTTTGGCACTGGATGAAGCGTCGTCTCACGCGGTCTCCACGTCCAGCACGAACGCTGGTCCAACTGAGGCGCCAGGTGGAAATGGCATGGGAAGCCGTTCCACAGGACTACATTGAGCATCTCTACGATCGTCTCCATGGGAGAATAGCAGCCTGCATTGCTGCGAAAGATGGATATACACTGTACTAGTGCCGACATTGTGCATGCTCTGTTGCCTGTGTCTATGTGCCTGTGGTTCTGTCAGTGTGATCATGTGATGTATCTGACCCCAGGAATGTGTCAATAAAGTTTCCCCTTCCTGGGACAATGAATTCACGGTGTTCTTATTTCAATTTCCAGGAGTGTATATCGATATCATTCGGGAAGACGTCGATATATCGATATTTTATCAACAGCCCTAATGTGAACCAAGCGCATCCTAACGCCGTCAAATCTGCGTCGGCCATACTAGAACAACTAATGGTCTCCCAGCAACATTCTGTGTTATCGCACAATATTGGGCGGGGACTAGCAGCAGCTGAACAAGGAAATTACCGTCCCATGCGTAGGCTGCCGTGAACACAACACAAACTTCTGGAATGATTCCGTGTCTGGGAAGCATGGACTGTTGATGAATAACATCGCATTGAGTTCAGGGACAAAGCTGCACTACCCTGAATGACAATCGTCGGCGAGTTTGGCGGCGACCTCTGAAGAGGTCCCATTCTTCCAATGTTTTGGAGAGTCTCAGCAGTGTTAGTCCTGCCGTCATCATGTAGTAGTCCCGTAGCCAACAAGATTTATAGATCTTTCCCCAATAGAACGTATGTGGGATCAGCTCGGAAGCATGTCCCAGTGCGAGTATCCAGGATATCAAAGACTTTTGGCCTAGCTTGGCTCAAGAGACAACGCAACAACTTTGACACTCTATCCAAGCGAAATAGTGGTGCTTCCAAGCCAGAAGATGTTCAGTCATACTGACATGTGGACCCATACTGTCACATTCTTTGTAAAAATTACTCGATTCCGTAATAACTGGAATCACATAACCTGTCAATACGGAAGGTTTCATTTCGTTTCCTCCACGCCTTTTGGCTGATTCACTTTTGTGAGGCAGTGTAGAAAGTCGTTGGAAGAGAAATGTTCAAATGTGTGTGAAATCTTATGGAAGTTAACTGCTAAGGTCACCAGTCCCTAAGCTTACACACTACTTAACCTAAATTATCCTAAGGACAAACACACAGCCATGCCCGAGGTAGGACTCGAACCTCCGCCGGGAGCAACCGCACAGTCCATGACTGCAGCTTCTTAGACTGCTCGACTAATCACGCGCGGCGTTGGAAGAGAAAACACGGCATTGTTACTTCCGTAGAAAAATGCAAAAACAGTATTTGAGTAACAACATTTTTATCCTTGTTAATGCCAAATCGAACTGAATACATAACGGTTTTTAATGATGTCAACAAGAATATTATGCGAATTACCCGCCTAAATTTATTTCGTAATATTCAGCATTATGATCTCTGAACAAGGATAGAATAGAGAAATTCATATCGCTTCAAATAAGTCACTTAAGTATCATTTTCTTTTCTTCCTAAGTGTAATGCGCTTGAAGAGTATTTTACTCCAGATTCACTTTGCTTTTATTTACAAACCATTGACAGTGCACACATAATATATTTCTTCATTTTGCTGTTTGTTCATGAATTTGCTGTACTATTTACTAATCGTGTTTATTGCTCCTTTTTTCACCTATTCTGAAGTCGAAAGGTTTTTTCTTCGTTGTTAACCGAATCCAGGTACCTTCTTCTTGGTCTACCCCGACTCCTCCTACCCTCTACTGCTGAACCCATGAGTCTCTTGGGTAAGCTTGCTTCTCCCATGCGTGTAACATGACCCCACCATCTAAGCCAGTCAGGGCGAACAGGCTTAGATGGTGGGGTCATATTACACGCATGGGAGAAGCAAGGTTACCCAAGAGACTCATGGGTTCAGCAGTAGAGGATAGGAGGAGTCGGGGTAGACCAAGGAGGAGGTACCTGGATTCGATTAAGAATGATTTTGAAGTAATAGGCTTAACATCAGAAGAGGCACCAATGTTAGCACTGAATAGGGGATCATGGAGGAATTTTATAAGGGGGACTATTCTCCAGACTGAACGCTGAAAGGCATAATCAGTCTTAAATGATGATGATAATGATGATGATGTTAGCAGAGGCTGAGATCGAAAAAACTTTGTTTCAGTTTCACCCTTTAATTTTTCGGATTATAGGTATCCGCTTTTTCTTTCGTTGCATTTTCGTTTCTTGCTCTTTTCATTCGTAGAACTCTTTACTTCCTACCAAGGTCACAGGGCGAATATTATGACATATTGATGAAATTAATAGCTAACATGAAGTCAGTATCCCAAGAAGAAGCGCGCTAGCACCGCTCCCTGTGTTCTACATTTGCCTGTGTAGCTCCCCTTCCAGAAGGCAACCAGTTGGCTATAGACGGCGTTTCCTGGTGGCCTCTACAGCTGCGGTCCCGCGTATTTCCGGTAGCGTCTGGCCCACCAAAGCGCGTGCGGCGGACGCAGCCCGTTCTGCAACGGTCCCACGTCCCATTCAGCTCACACGTGCCGTCCACGTGAGGTTCCGCTAACTGCTGGCACACTGCCGTCTCGGCGGCTTCATTACCGCCTCGCCTCTCAGAACCTCATACACTAGATCGCCCTGCGGACGTCAGCGTAGAAACGAGATCTTGGATTTATGCAAATATACCTTATCTGATACGCGCGAGGTTTTAATCATCACCTCGAAAAATTAAAATTACATAATTAATGTTTTGTGTGTTTGCAGGTTGAAACGCCATTCAACTTTCTTGTCTGGAACTTTCTAGTACACTCACAGGTTGTGAGGTCTGAAGAGCAAACTCTGTTAGTGCATTGACGGTTGATTGCATCAAAATAAATTATTATACTTATCTTTCGTTGCGTTGGTCTCCTCCAAGTTTAAAATGCGTTGTGTATTTCCCAGGTCCTCTGAAATGTCGTGTAGGATGTAGCTAAAACTCTAAGTTGCCTCTCAAATAAAAATACTAGCTGTTTAATTTGTCGTATATCTACATTTATTCGCTCGTAGACTAACCCCTCCCAACGTAGTACACTGGAAAACTTCAGCACTTTGCGCAATAATTCTACAAACAGAGTATTTGAGAACTGAAGGGCTTATTTTAATAGTGATACAAGATCATTTTTGTTCATTCTGAGTCCTAAAGTTAAATAAGCGCTGAAAAATCTGCAGTTGAGTTACCAGAAATACGCAAGTATATATACTACTCAAGTATATATACTTGAATATTTCCGGTATCTCAACTGCAGATTTTTCAGCGCTCATTTAGCTTTAGGACTCCGAATTTCAGAATGAGCAAAAATGGACTTGTACCACTATTGAAATAAGGCCTTCAATTACACCTGTGCGTTAAAACATCCACAATGCACGTGCTCTTCGCTTCAGAAATGTCCAGGGTCACAGACAATACTCTCAGTATTACTCCCCACTTCTACAAAGTGACCTACTTATACAGGTCTTTATCAGAAAACAGTATTAACGTAAAAATAGATATTAATGATTCTCTTGAACAAGTTGTATATTGCTGTGATGGTGATTAACTACACAAATATGTTTTTACAATTTCGGTCGTAAATATTGCAGGTAATATGGCTAGAAAGTAGTTTTGACATTTCTTCGTCAAAAGTGTAATTTACAGTTAGCCTTAATCAAATATAAAATTATAAAAATTTTAGAAGCTTTCGATAAGACTTGGTAAAATTCTCACACATTCTCTATTTATTGTTTTAGTTGCACTGAACATTCACTTTTGTTTCCTTTTTATACAAAACGATGACCAGTTTTGGTACCTTCACTAACCACTATCTTCGGATCACATGTAGTATTATAAATGCAACTACCAGTGTATAACACCAGTACATCGTCGATAACATTCTTATTTTAAATCTTGCTGCCACAGAGAATGTGGATAAATATAACAGATTTTAAATCTTCAACTAAAATCTGTTATATTCGTCAACACTCTCTGTGGCAGCAACAGAAACAAAGAGAGCCGGTAATATATCGCACAAATTTTATTACACATTGACGCGTCTATGTAATTATTTTGGTCACCGCAAACAGTAATTTGCCGTGTAAGCTGTGCTTGAAGTCAAAACTGAAACATAAAGAAAATTATAGAAAGTTTTTAAAATTTTTAAAACTTTATATTTTATTACCTGCTATCGATTGCTTTTAGTCTGACAATGTCAGATGTATTTAAAGTTAGTTTTATTTGCAATTTAAATTTTCTAGAGTTGTTAATTAATTTTACAGTCTAAAAGTACAAATATAATTTTACTATTGACAACGACAAAAATGGGTTGTTTTGAATTGTAAATTACTATGCAATATAAATATTTATTTCAATAGATCGTCAATCCTGGAAGTTTGTCCAGTTGTGGAAAGTTACTGGTTCTCCATCACCTAACCTTTGTATTGAGACATAAATTCTTAAAAAGGCAAATACTTCGTGCAATACCAAATTTAACAAATTGTGTTTCATAAATTTCAATGTTGCTTCGATTATGTGATGATGTTGAAGGTTAGTTAGGAGCAGTAGTCCATAACAGACTAGTTTGAGAAATATTGCGCTGTAAATTACCTCGCTATTTATAATTTTTTGTTTATTGGGTATTTTCAGATATAGTGGTAATTTTGGCTTGCAAACAAATATTGCTAATCGGCAGAAAATAAATCGACTGATATGCTATAAAGTAAATACAAGTATTCCGAATAGTAGATAAAAGGTTCGTATTCCTGTTATAAATATGAACGTAAAATTGTGAACTGAAAGTACCGATTGCCAGCGTCTTTTGACCTGGTAACCAGCAAAATACAGCAGACAACAGACCTGGCTCCAAAGTGAAAAATCAAATTCAAACGGCTCCAAGCACTATGGGACTTAACATCTGAGGTCATCAGTCTCCTAGACTTAGAACTACTTAAACCTAACTTACCTAAGGACATTATACACAATTATGCCCGAGGCATAACATGCGACCGTAGCAGCAGCACGGTTCCGGACTGAAACGCCTGGAACCACTCGGCCACAGCGGCCGACTACAAAGGGAAATGAGCGATACCAGGCGTAAAGTGTTCCAACGTCCACACTGAAGTTCCCGCCCCATAGCACGCCGAAAGAAGGGAAAAACGAAAAGGAACAGCCAGTTAATGAAGCGGCGTATCCCGTGGTAATTCCTTAACTGCAACAGTGATACAGCAATGCATGTTAAGTTGGTGGAAGCGTAAGGTAACAATGCTACATGCCACAATAGTTAAATCTGAAGAACAACGGAGTGGCAGGCCTTTGTTTCTGTGAAGAATCGTGGATCGCGAGACAAGTGGTCGTCTGTTGCTGGCAGACTTGCGTATGACAATCGAGGAGATAGTGGAAAAAATGAGTATTAGTCAACTATCAGTTTTCAGCAGCTTGCGCTAAATTTTGAACACGACTCTGTTCGCCGCCCGCTGGATTTTGCGCCAGCTCACACCCATCGATAAAACCCGACGAATCGATAAAGCAGCCTAAATGGTGCACTTGTGTCACACCAGTTAGTATGACTTATTAGTCACATTAACTGGTGTGACACAAGCAGCCTTGATGAGTGCTTGGTGTATCACGATGAGTCCTACACAGAGGAGCAATGGAAGCAAACATGTGTAATCACCACCACCGAAAAAGCGAAGGCACAACCACCATCTAACAAGCTAATGCTGAGTGCTTTATGATGCTACAATGGCATGGTGACAACAGATTATAGCCCGTAAAGGGCAAAACTTCCCAGGGTCGTACTACCTAAATTTCCTGACCACGTTGTTGGGAGGCAGTCAAGACGAAATGTCTTGGGAAGCTGACGAAGGGAGAGTTTTTTGCTCACCGTCATATCCACAGCTCCTTTTGCACAGGACACAGTCGTTCATGATGCTTCTTGCCTTCGCCTCAGCTCCCCTGCCCCCCTCCCCCCTCTCACTTCCGATCACCCCTTATTCTTCTCCTGACACGCCACACAGTGTATTCTCCCTTGTTCCTCGGTTGTAGAAACGATAGATAAGCATTTGTGCAATTAAAACGTCATGATTATCGAGGTGTATATTTCTCTAAACAACCAAAACGCAGACGGCTACTAGCAAGATCTACGCCAAGTCCTCCGTCGTTGAAAATAGGGTGTCGTGTTGAAAGGTGAACATGTACAGAAGAGCTGACACCAGCTCCAAGTCTCGTGTTCGCAGTTTGATTATTTCGAGTTGACAATTACGGAAACTGTGACTGTCTGCACTGATGGCGCCCACATCACTTTGTCGTTGATTAGTAACCCTATTTTGCTCGCTTCTGGCATAAATCAAAATGTATCTGGTGTGCCCTCATTTCGAGTTTCGCACACAAGCATCACATAATTTGCAAATGAAGGGATCGTCCCACTTCCCATCATCTCCAGCATCCTATTACGGTCAACTGTAAGTTCCGCCTTTTTCTGTGCAATCTTGAATAGAACTGGCGACAGAGGATTGCCCTGTCTCAAACGATTCTTAACCGTGAAGCGTGCCGACAACTGACATGTAAAGCACACTTGAGAACTTGATCCGTTGTAACAAGTTGCAGTCAGCCTAATGTACTTAATTGGTATGCTAAATTCCTGCATTGTCTTCCAGACGGCTGTTGGATGCCTGCCGGAAGTCAATGAATAAAAGTGAAATAGAGGAAGAACTCTGACAAAGATTAATAAATGCGAACCGGGTATTCTACCGTTTAACCAACCTGTACATGTAATGCATTGTGTCCCAGGGAAAGGAACATTCAGAACCACACGTTACTAGTACGACCGGTTGTGAGACATGGGCAAGTACACCGACAACGGAAGAGCGCATCCGTGAGTTTGAAAGAAAGATTTTAAAGAAATTTTATGGTCCGGTATACTGTACAGAAAGTGGCAGGTGAGACAGAAGGCACAATGAATATCTGTATCTGCGGTTTATGAAAGCTAATATTAGGACAGTCATTGCAGAAAGATGATACGAGTGAGCAGAGCATGTTCTCCAAGCAGAGGGTACCCTCCATAATAAAGTATTTGTACGTCAGCTAACTGGTAGACGTCCAAGAGGGCCTCCACGAACGACATAACTTTAGTGACCCCGGGAGAAGCAGATTGAATAGCCAGCAAGGAGGATGTCCGGGACAGAAGTAAGTGGGCATACACCTCGATAATCAATTTCTGTGATATTACAGTTCTATTTAGTCATGATTCGTGAACTGGATATGTTGATCATATCATTATGTTTTATGGTTATGTATTTGTATAGTTTTTTCTTTATCCATGGGCCTAAATGTCCTGTTTGTGAGTAATAAATGATGATGATGATGATGATGATGATTAGGTGACTGTTGAAACCTTATCTGCCCTTAGCAGAATTACACAACATCATTTTCCTAAGAAAGACTGGTAATGCTTGCTCACTATAGTTACTTATCATCATTCCATTGATAGGTGGTGGTGGGGTTATAATCTCATATTTGTGCCATCAAAAGACATCAAGCAGCCGCCACACGTTAAAATCCGCGTCATTGTGTGGCATACACAGTTGAGTACAGGGTGCGGCGCTTAAATCCGGAGCAATGAAAATTTCTAAAGCAAATTTATTAAAATAAAATACAAATGAAAATGACAATCCTTTTACATATGAGTAGTGGTATCTTTCAAGAGTAACATCACTCGGTGTAACCCCCTTCAGCAGCAAAGGCCGCCTCCAGTCTTGTCCTGAAAGGATCGCACACGCTCTTTAAAACAGCCCTGTCCATATTTGCGAATGCTACTTCGACAGCGGTGTGTGGAGACGCAACATCAGGGTGGGGTTGGGTTGATTTGGGGGAGGAGACCAAACTGCGAGGATATCGTTCTCATCGGATTAGGGAAGGATGGGTAAGGAAGTCAGCCGTGCCCTTTCAAAGGAACCATCCCGGCATTTGCTTGAAGCGATTTAGGGAAATCACGGAAAACAAACAAGGATGGCCGGACACGGGACTGAACCGTCGTCCTTCCGAAGGCGAGTCCAGTGTGACGTCAGGGTGCCTAGTCTTACCGGTAGCCGGCCGCTGTGACAGAGCGGTTCTAGGCTCTTCAGTCCGGAACCGCGGGCTGCTACGGTCTCAGTTCGAATCCTGCCTCGGACATAGATGTGTGTGTAGAATGAAGGCTTTCACGACCGGGTGACATGGCTGTTGATATACTTTCCGGGATGTGAGGTCGTGGTCCAAGAACTTTTCTGCTCCTTACGTTTCGTCCAGAACTGCGCTGGACTTCCTCAGAGACGCTGCTCCGCTGAGTCTTGCCGGCAAGACCGATGAGTCTTGCCGGCAAGACTCAGCGGAGCAGCGTCTCTGAGGAAGTCCAGCGCAGTTCTGGACGAAACGTAAGGAGCAGAAAAGTTCTTGGACCACGACCTCATATCCCGGAAAGTACATCAACAGCCATGGATGTGTGTGATGTCCTTAGGTTAGTTAGGTTTAAGAAGTTCTAAGTCCAAGGGACTGATGACCTCAGATGTTAAGTCCCATAGTGCTTAGAGCCATTTGAACCATCTTATTGGCAACTCTTTCGATTACGCTCCAAATTTTGTTGTCGAAGGTGTTCATATCCGGGCTATGGGGGGCCATAACTCGTTTGACCAGAACATTTCAATGTTATCCGAGAGCCAGTTTTGGACCAAATGGCTCGTACGAGAGGGTGCACCGTCCAGTTGAAAGACATATTGTCTCTCCGAGGCCACAGCTACCATCCACGGTTTCACGACATTCATCAAAACTTGCAGAAGCATTATACTTGACCGCAATATCGCAAACAGTTGATCTCGGGCACCCGAAGACAAATTATTTCAGTGGACGAACGCCCAGCGCGAAGACATTCGATAATCGTGACTCTTCGGTTGTACTCGGCACTTGTTCGTAACATGTCGGCCATTTTGAGGTTCTGACTGTTTACTAGATGCCTATGGCTTTCAAGAACGCCAATCGCGACTTCCGGCGGAACTACGAAATGGCGGCAAATTCAAACTGAAATTTGTCCGAATTGAAACGCTGCACCCTGTAGCTCTGTTTCGGCGCTGCGCCGCGTGCATAGCAACACAGGCACCACTGAGCAGACCTTCGCTAAACAGCCAGCAGGGCGAGGTTTCTGCTTTTGGACGTCGTGCGAGTACCTACCAGGGCCAGAGATCAGCAGTGGAAGCGGCCATCGTATTTAACTGCACGCCGTGGCTCCCTTGGTGGACAACAAGGAAGAGGGCGCTGGCCAGAGACTTTTGATACGGCGAGACAGAGCGGAGTTTGTTTCAAGGCTGTTACCGAATCAGAACCTGGAGACAGTGGAATTACCTGTGTGAGTCCTTTATAGTCAGGGCTGTTCTCTTTGTTCTCTTGTGTTGGAGGTCTGCAGATGTTAATAAGTAGTGTGCGTTGCTGTGTGTACTGAGCGAATTCAGCCTGTAAGCACACATCATAAAACCAGTACTTGCGTGCTAACTGTGCTTCGTATCTGTCACTTATCGATTCTCTAAGTTTTTCAGATGTGTGTTCTTTTGGTCACTGGATTTGATGTCATTTGATTTTTCGTTATGTTCTATGCAATAAATCCGCTCCTTATTTAACTGTCACGTTGCAGGTATTCCGTACTTATGTTGTATTTTCTTTATAAAAATTATCTTAATTATTTGAAGTACGCTGGCCGTTGTGGCCGAGCGGTTCTAGGCGCTTCAGTCTGGAAACGCGCGCCCGCTACGGTCGCAGATTTGGATCTTGCCTCGGGCATGGATGTGTGTGATGTCCTTAGGTTAGTTAGGTTTAAGTAGTTCTGAGTTCTAGGGGACTGATGACCTCAGATGTTAAGTCCCATAGTGCTCAGAGACATTTGAGCCATTTGAAGAAGAATTTTCTCCATGCATAATGGTTTCGTGTGTAACTTTTAATACGTATGTATTTTACAACAATTTTTTCATTACGAAGCAGTATTGCTACTTGATGTGTTTTCACTGTTGTGGAATTTCAAATTGTTACGTGATATTTTAGTACTGAGAAAATTCTTCTTGTTCTGTAGCTGCAAAGCTGGTTTGTTTGCCCATACGTAATAATTTGGTCTGGAAAAAGTAAGTGTCTTTTAAATCTCTGAATTGTGCTATTTTTATGAGAAAATAAATATTCCGAAATTGTTTGGATAATATAAAAAATATTTTAGCAAGGAGCAAGTACCACTGCAACTCACTTCCTCTAGAGGCATAATGTCGATAGTTCCTTGTTACGAGAAGTAATATAAACCAGAAATCCGAGGAACTTGTGTATTTGTGTTTGTATGTGTGTCTGTTTTACTTTCTACCTATGAGGGCACGGTGGTGTTTTGTAAGGTTTGATTCCTTACAGCCAAGTCGCAAAACCATAAGAATGAAGCAAAGGAACTCCCAATTGGAGATATTTGGGAAAGGATTTTAAGATCTGGTAGTAAAGGAAACATCACGGAAACCTAGATCTAAATGCACTGATTTGAACTATACTCAGCTGTTTTTGTTACAGTGTTGCAAATGTTTTTGTTCTGGTTCATATTTGTTCTGTGGCGAGACTAGCCGCAATGTGCTAGCTACACCACAGCAATACAACTACTACTTTCTGTGCTGAGGGGTTCACTTCCTGCTACCTTTATGCTGGGTGGCAGAATCGTGTAGCACCACTGAAAAATCGTGCCAAAGTTCCAGTTTTTCCAATACATTCGACGGCCTTCGGAAGACAAGACGATCTTAACCTTCTGAACGTAGATTGGCTCTCTGCGGCAACGCTTCAGGAAACTCTTGGAAATGTTCAAGTTCGCAGTTTCGTCGAAAATGATGTATATTTCACGGCTTGTTTGCTCTCTCACTCTCAGTGGATGTCACTGTAGAAGTCACTATGCAAAAATTCTTGTGGCACTCAGTACGTAAGAAGAGGTGTTTGAAGGTTGCACACATAAATTTCCCCCGAAGAGTACTTCCAATAGATGAGCGTAACACTAGTAGTTCGAAATGTGGAGTGTTTGTTCCTGCAGAATTTCATGTACTGTTTAGCATACGCAGCTGGAAGAAAAGCTGGCACAAGTGCGTATCGACATTTGCATTGGCCTCGCGTTAGCTGGCAGGCGGGTGAAGCGTTGCCAGGAGACGACGCAGGAGCCGGTGGTGTTCCGGGAACCGCAGGCCCGCCACGAGGCAGAGCCGGGGAGCGCCAGGTGGGCCCGCTTGCTGTTGCCTCAGCGCTGTTAGTCACGGGTCGTGGCCTGCTCCACCTACCAGCCTGTCCCGTGTTTGCTGCCGCTGCTCCAGCGTGCGTTTTGCTCGTTACACACAAGCGACTGATTCACCCGCCTTCTGATGCAACCACTGGTGGCTGCAGTATGCTCATAGCCAGAATATTAAAACAGTATTCACATCCACAACAGCAGAAAACTAATAATCAATCGGGAATCAACGAATCCAAGAATATGAAAATCTACCAACTTGCCCCCATTACTAATACGAGGGTCACTCCAAAAGAAATGCACACTATTTTTTTTAATCCACCTTTTATTCTACATGTTTGAAAGTTTTACAGTGGGTAGATACATCTTTTAGGAACAATGTTTACATTTCTCCACGTAATTTCCATCCCTCTCAACTGCCTTAAGCCATCTTGGAAAAAGTGCCTGTATACCCGCACGGTAAAATTCTGGACCAACCTGTTGGAGCCACTGTTTGGCAGCGTGCACAAGGGAGCCATCATCTTCAAACCTTGTTCCACGAAGAGAGTCTTTCAGTTTCCCAAAGAGATGTTATTCTCATGGAGCCATGTCGGGACTGAAAGGTGGGTGTTTCAGTGTTGTCCATCTGAGTTTTGTGATCGCTTGCATGGTTTTTTGACTGACATGTGCCCGTGCCTTGTCGTGCAATAGCAAAACATCCTGCTTTTGCCGATGTGGTCGAACATGACTCAGTCGAGCTTGAAGTTTTTTTAGTGTCGTCTCATATGCATCAGAATTTATATTTGTTCTACTTGGAATGATGTCCACAAGCAAGAGTCCTTCAGAATCGAAAAACACCGTAGCCATAACTTTTCCAGCAGAAGGCGTGGTTTTGAATTTTTTTGTTCTTGAGTGAATTTGCATGATGCCACTCCATCGACTGCCTCTTCGTCCCTGGTGAAAAATGATGGAGCCATGTTTCATCACCTGTCGCAATTCTACCAAGAAATTCATCTCCACCATTCTCGTACTGTTCCAAAAGTTCGCTGCATACCGTTTTTCTTGTTTCTTTGTGAGCCACTATCAACATCCTGGAAACTCACGTGGCAGAAACCTTTTTTAAAGCCAACACTTTCGGTATCTCGCAAACACTTCCTTCCCCTATCCCAACGTAGCGTGACAATTCGTTCACTGTGATGCACCTGTCAGCAGTCACCAATTCGTTAACTCCCTGCACATTGTCTGGAGTGTGTGCAGTGCGAGGCCTGCCGCTACGAGGACAATCCTCAATATTGCCGTGCCCGCTTTCATCACGTAACCTGCTTGCCCACAGGCTGACTGTACTGCGATCGACAGCAGTATCTCCATACACCTTTTTCAACCTCTTGTGGATGTTTCCCACTGTCTCGTTTTCACAGCACAGGAATTCTATGACAGCACGTTGCTTCTGACGAACGTCAAGTGTAGCAGCCATCTTGAAGACATGCTGTGACGGCTCCATTCACGGGAACAGGTTGAACTAAGTTTGAAAACAAGCAGGAAGGATGTATGTACACACTGTAAAACTTTCACACGTGCAGAATGAAAACTGTATTTTTACACAAATTGTGTGCATTTCTTTTGGAGTGACCCTCGCGCAATGACAAAGAGTGCCCCAATATGCAATCTCATTGCAAAGTACCACTTCCACTATATCCCATATGACATATAAGTGCAAGACTAATCGCCTCCCCTCTCGCACGGCAGCCCTCTTTCCAGGTGCAGTAATAAATTTTCGAAGCTATTGCGCGACATCCACAGTAAAAGAACCAACTCAGACCGGGCGTCACAACAGTAACCTAAAGCACGTCAAGAGTGCCGTTACTACAAAAGCAAAGCAAACGTACGTACCTCATTTCTACACAGCAAGAAGCGCAAACGTTCCAGTATGACGGCATCCAGAACGTCGTTCTGCAAGCTCGATAATACCGACTAATAACATACAACATCCGAGCTCCGCTGTTCCAGTGCGTACTAGTACTGATCAGAAATATTACGTAAATTGGGTTTGGAGAGGGGAGAAAGGAAAGAAAAGGGAAGAATCTGTTGATGCCAGCCGCATCGGGACTTTATGCGGGATCAGCGGTGACGTGTAAAAATGTGTGACGGACTGGAACTCGAACCCGGGATCTCCCGCTTACTAGGCAGTTTCGTTAACCATTGCAGTGCTTATCGCAACTACGCTTAGGCCGTGCGGTTCTAGGCGCTAGTCTGGAGTCGAGCGACCGCTACGGTCGTAGGTTCGAATCCTGCCTCGGGCATGGATGTGTGTGTTGTCCTTAGGTTGGTTAGGTTTAAGTAGTTCTAAGTTCTAGGCGACTGATGACCTCAGAAGTTAAGTCGCATAGTGCTCAGAGCCATTTGAACCATTTTTGAACTACGCTTACTATCGTGGTACGCCTCCAGGTGGGTCCACATTCCCAAGTAGCACCACCTATCCGAAGTCCCTGTCCATGTCCCCCACGCTCACTATTTCGAGATTCCCGCAGGAGGTCGAACGTTACTGTGCATCCGCACTGGAGGTTGTGGATTCATTGGCTCATCGATGCAAATCAATCATATGAAAAAGTGGTTTCCTTTCTTTCGGACATGTCCAAAAGAATAGACACCACATACTCATATAACTGACGAGAATTGTAGATGCAGCAAAAGCTGTCCGTACTTGAGACCAACAATGTGAACAGGATCGTTGTCACCACTGTTTAAAGAGAGAAAGTGGCTGAGGCCTCCTAACCTGCTGCAGTGATGTGATATCTGGTTTTAAAGACCCCTGTTTCGTACAGCATTTTTTTCTATGTAACTAGAGCACCGACCTCGACTGAATGACAGTTTCGCTAGTTAGAGGTTGGCGCTGCTGGCAAACCACTATACGCTGCTTGCCACCTGTCTCGAGACTTCAGCTACGAGACTGCAGCCTACCGGCAGGGGGTGGACTTCATCGCTGCACGTTGTTCGCTCCTGCTGGCTCGCAGAAGATTCAGACCTAGTGGGCCTTCCTCTGGAGAAGAGCCTAGCTGACTGACTGCAAGCTGCCGTCCTCTGGTTCTGGGTGGGCGCCTGAGTGCCACCTAGCATGCTGTTATCAGATGTGTGACCGTTACACGCCTACAATACCTGAAATGTCTCACCACATACGTCTCCTAGACACATTGTTGCGCCATGGTTCCACTTGACGAAGCTTACCGCTCTTGTGGCATACTCAGCAAAACTACGTCATAAGGGTGGTATCGTAAGATGGTTGGTTGGTTTGGGGAAGGAGACCAGACAGCGAGGTCATCGGTCTCATCGGATTAGGGAAGGACGGGGAAGGAAGTCGGCCGTGTCCTTTGAAAGGAACCATCCCGGCATTTGCCTGGAGCGATTTAGGGAAATCACGGAAAACCTAAATCAGGATGGCCGGACGCGGGATTGAACCGTCGTCCTCCCGAATGCGAGTCCAGTGTGCTAACCACTGCGCCACCTCGCTCGGTATCGTAAGACCCCTCAGCGTTTTGGTCTATTGGTGCACACACCACCGAATCCTAGCTACTCGCCGGCCGGAGTGGCCGAGCGGTTCTAGGCGCCACAGTCTGGTACCGCGCGACCACTACGGTCGCAGGTTCGAATTCTGCCTCGGGCATGGATGTGTGTGATGTCCATAGGTTAGTTAGGTTTAAGTAGTTCTAAGTTCTAGGGGACAGATGACCTCAGCAGTTAAGTCCCATAGTGCTCAGAGCCATTTGAACCTAGCAATTCCCTAAGCGCAGAAGTTATAATCCATTTCATTACAACATACTAAATATCCATCCCTTCGTGATCTGTTCATACGAGCTGTTCGCTCCATATTTCACCTAAATGCCACCGTCACAATCAGTCCCACTCCCATTTCACATTATCTCATCTAGACGCCTTTGTCTAATTCCGCTCCAACCATACCATGTGATATCATATGCAATCCTTTTTTATTTTGTTTACAGAATGTTCCATCGGTTCTTGGTAGAACAACATTATAATAAATGAAAAGCAAACTTGTAGAATATTCTACAATATTGTAGAACAAAAGCAAACCGCTCTTTTTATTTATTTACGAGGATGAGTCAAATGAAAACCTTAAATTTGTAATAACAACTCGAAATTTCGCACCGTTATCCTGTAAGCGTGCTACAAACAGCATGCAGAATGGCCTGTAGGTGGCAGCATAGTGCAGATGCACACATACCGTCGCAATGTCAGTATAAAGATGGCTGCCCCACTTGCGAGTTGCACCAGGGAAGACCAACGTTCTGTTCTTCGGTTTTTGCGTGGTGAAGGTGCGAAACCTATTGAAATTCATTGACGAATGAGGGTTCAGTACGGTGATGCATGTTTGTCACAGTAGCAAGTCTACGAATGGATTAGGAAGTTCGCAAATGGTGTGACTTCAGTGGAAGATGCTCTTCGTCCAGGTCAGGCATAACGAGTTGTGACTCCACAGAACATTGCAGTAGTTGAAGCCATAGCGAAGGAAAACCGCCGAGTGACACTGAATGACATTGCAGCATGTTTACAGGTTAGCCATGGGTCAGCACACCACATTGTGCATGATGTGCTCCAGTTTCACAAAGTGTCTGCAAGATGAGTGCCACGGCAGATGACTCCTGAAATGAGAGAATGATGTGTTGATGCTTGTGAAGAACTTCTTCGGCGCTTTAAAACGAGAATGTGATGGCGTTCTTGCAAGAATCGTTACTGGGGACGAAACATGGGTTCACTTCCACCACCCGGAAACGAAGAGAGCGAGCAAGTAATGGCGCCATTCCTCATCACCAAGTGATTTCCATATGTTTGGACCACTCAAAGACGCAATGGGAGGAAAGAAGTTCCGTTCTGATCAAGAGGTACGCCACGCGGTGCATGAGTGGTCACGCAAACTACCAAAAGAATTTTTTTTCTAAAGGAATTTATGCCCTTTGTAAGTGCTGGAGGACTTCCATTGAGCGTGGGGGAGATTATGTTGAAAAGTAATACAGCTTTGTACCACTTCTGCACAATAAATAATATTTAAAAGAATATTGAAGGTTTTCATTTGACTCACCCTCGTATTTATTTTTCAATGTCAGTTTTCTTACTGGTTTTATGAGGCCAGCCGCGAATTCCGCATTTGTGCAGATTCTTTATATCAGAGTCGCACTTTTTCCCTATGTCCTCAATTATTTGCTGGATGTATTCCAATCTCTGTCATCCCTTGCAGTTTTTACGCTTTCCAGCTCCCTCTAGTACCATGAACGTTGTCCCCTGATGTCTTCACGCATGTCCTTCTTCTTGTCAGTGTCTCAGATACGATACATTTTTCACCGTTTCTGTAGGGAAGCTCCTTAATTATCCTACCAGTCCATTTAATTTTCAAATCTTTGTTCAGCACTACACCTAAAACGCATAATTTCTCTTCTATTCTCGCCTTCTCACTGTCCATGATTTACTTCCGTACAATTCTATATCCCAAAATTATATTCTCACAAATTTTTCTCCCGAATGAGGGACTGCCTTTAACGAGCATTTATTCCTTTTGCGCAGGAATTCCTTCTGCCAGCGCTAATCAATCTTTTATGTGATCCTTGCTTCGTCCGTCATCTGTTATTGCTTAACTTTGTCTACCAAGTGGTCGCCAATTTTGATGTTAAGTTTCTCTCTATTCTCATTTCTGCTATTCGTCATTACTTATGCCCGTGTTCGGCTTGCTCTCAATACACAGTCTGAGCTTATGGGACTGTTGCTTCCATTCAACTAGTCCTGCAATTCTTCTTCACTTTCACTGAGAATATAAATAGTTTCGTTAGCGAATCTTATCATTGATATCCCTTCACGCTGAATTTAATCTCTAGTCTTTAACTTATTTCTGTTAGTGCTTCTTCGGTGTGTTGATTGACCACTAGAGGCGAAAGAGTCGATCTCTGCCCAACGCCCTTTCCAAACCAACCACTTCGATCTTGGTCTTCCAATCTTATTGTTCCTCTTCGTTCTTGTACATATTGTTTATAATACATCTTTCCCTACTGTTCACTCCAATTTTTCTCAGAATTTCGAGCAATTTGCATTTACAATGTTTTTTTCTGTATCGAGAAGTCAGTAGGTCTTTACTTTTCTTGAGCGTTTCCTTCATTATCAAGCACAAGGTCAGAACTAATTCTCTGGTGCGTTTCCTTCGCTGAAGTCAAACTGATCGCCATGTAACAGCTACTCGACTTTCCTTCCCATTCTTCTCTATGTTATTCTTGTCAGCAACTTTGATGCATGAGACTTCAAGCTGGTTGTGCGTAAGGCCTCACACTTACCTGCTCTTGATGTCTTTGGGATTTTGTGGATTATATTTTCCCGGATGTCTGACCCTATGTCTCCAGACTCATATAGGTTGCCACTCCCCCCAATAGTTTTATAAATTGCCAAGGAATCTTATCTATCCTGCCGAATAATTTGATCTTAAGTCTTCCACAGCTCTGTTAAACTCTGTCTGTGATACAGCCTGCCACATCGATGCCCATTTCGTCTCGTACAACGCCTACAGTTCCTCCTCGACATATTTTGTCTTCAACACACTCTTCCCACTTATCCGTTCTCTCCTCTGTGTTTCACGGTGGAATTTCCATTGCGCTCTTAATGTGCTTTTAATTTCACTGAAGATTATTTTGACATTTCTATATGCTGCGAAAGTCCTTTCTATGATTACTTCTTTTCGGTTTCTTCACATATTGCTTGCAGCCAATTCAGCTTGGGTTCCCTGTACTCACTATTTTTTTCATTTGTAACTGATTTATATTGCATTATTCCCGTCCTTTCACGAACATTTTTGTATTTCCTTATTTCGTCTATCAAATGAAGTGTTTCTTCTGTAACCTAAACTCTCTTCCCATTACCTTCCCAATACCCAAGTCTGTCTGTTCAACTTTGTCATTATTATCGCCGTATCTACAGTCTACAACATTTCCAAATCATCTAACCTTTTTCAGCAGTTCTGTATCTATCTTCTTCCCACATTGTTTCGTCCTGTCGATTGTTTTAAACTTCACTCTCCTCTTCATCTCTACTACATTGTGATCCGAATCTAAATTTTCACCTGCGTATGCTTTACATTCTAATATCAGATTGGGAATCTGACCATGATGTAATTCATCTGGCATCTTCCAGATATATCTACTCCTCTTCTGATTTTCGAACAGTCTACATCTACGTCTACGTGATTAGTCTGCTATTCACAATAAAGTGTCTGGCAGAGGGTTCAATGAACCACCTTCAAGCTGTCCCTCTACCGTTCCACTCTCGAACGGCACGCGGGAAAAACGAGCACTTAAATTTTTCTGTACGAGCCCTGATTTCTCTTATTTTATCGCGATGATCATTTCTCCCAATGTAAGTGGGTGCCAACAGAATGTTTTCACAATCGGAGGAGAAAACTGGTGATAGAAATTTCATGGGAAGATCCTGTCGCAACGAAAAACGCCTATGTTTTAATGATTGCCACTCCAATTCACGTATCATGTATGTGACACTATCTCCCCTATTTCGTGATAATACAAAACGAGCTGCCCTTCTTTGTACTTTTTCGATGTCATCCGTCAGTCCCACCTGATGCGGATCCCACACCGCACAGCAATACTCCAGAATAGGGCGGTGTAATGTCTGTTTAGTAGACCTGTTGCACCTTCTAAGTGTTACGCCAATGAATCGCAGTCTTTGGTTTGCTCTACCCACAATATTATCTATGTGATCGTCTGGTGGAGTATTGCTTATTTCCTGATCTCAAGATCACATGCCAGTTGCCTGGAATAATCTCCAGGTCTCTTTACAGTAACTCATGAACTAGTAAGTGCACTTGACACTGTGGGTGATCCTTTCGTCGTGAGGGTGGTCATCGTGGGTGCCTCGTTAGAGTTGCCTATGCTGCGTCAGTAGGGCACTCCGGTCCTTCCATTTTCATAATAGATATATACGACGTGGTTCTCACCTCTGCAGCTGATAGTTTCTCTACAATAGCAGAAAGAAAGTATACTCGTCGTGACATGTGTGGATTAGGCTTCGCTCCATTCATATAATCGAGCATTGCTGACCATTAAAAGTGCGACACCACAAAAACGTGATGCAATAAACGTCAAACTCGCATGAGAGTATTAGACGCTTGGATATGCAAATGATTAGCATTCCAGTGCAGCAGCACGAAGCGCGAGGGTGAGTCATTAGAAAAGTCGCAAACTGGGATAGAGACATCAGAGCGACGTGTAGCATCCTGACATTTATTTTACCTTTAAAAATACTCCGTTTTTAAACTTAAAAACTTACCAAATCGTTCGACAAGACGTTAAAAGCCTGCAGCATAGAGTTCTTCTCACAGTATTCGAATCTAATAAGTCTCCAGGACGTTCCTTGTATTCGTTGCTTTTTTTTTCTTTTCCTGAATTCTTGTATCCAATTGAACACGAATTTCCATGAAATACAGTTCTGACCATATATGGCCCAAATTTCTCCACGGCCGTGCTTACGAACAATCCTCTGCTCACAATAATGGCGTTGTTGTAGTCAGGTATACATTCATAGCACAAAACTGCCATCTTGGTCTGACAGCAAATCATTTAACTATTGGCCGCGGAATACTGTGTATCGCCTATCTTCTAAATGCGTAAAGGCGCTAAATTTAAAACGATATGTAGTATTCTTGAGTTTACGATTTATTTACTGACTCACCCTTGTAGACATAACTGACGCCACGTAGATAAAGAAAAACTGGCAGCGGATCGTCGGTTACCGAGAGATTGTCACGACAGAGCTGAAAAATGGAATGAGGCGACCCTATCTCTCACCGAAGTTTCTTCAATTCGATGCCCAGATTACAGCTATCGTTGCTACTACATGGATCATCACTGTCTACTAAATGTCGCGCCCTGTATAGCCCCCGTATCACCTAGAAATTTAATTATGCATTCTTCCTATTGCACTGTATATCCACAATAAATAAAATAAAGTCAATTATTTTCCTCCCAAGTGTTGCAATTTAATGTCTGCTGTGATGTATGAGATACTGTTTTAGCCAGTTTCAGTATATTGATATAAGCTCTTTACCAACCTCTTTGCCGTTCACTGTGACTAACTTAGGTCTTTGATGAGTCGGTTTTGCTCTCGATCAAAACAAGCGTTCGCCGGAGCGGAACATGTGGTCCTGATTATTTGAGAGTACTTCACAATTATTTGCGGTTTTTTCTTGTCTGAAGTTGGTATTGTACAGACAAAGATTTCTGATGTAGAGAAGGAAACTGTTTTTGTCTGGCCGGGGCTCAAGCCATTGAGCACACAGACCAATACTGAAAGATTCGGTGAAACCAGCTCAGTTTACTTTCCTGTAAGGAAGGTCATTTTTTCGTGGCGAGATTAGTTTGGAATGCTTGCGTGTATTACTCCGCCCTTAGGCAACCAGTCGTAATATTCTGCACAATCTAATACGCGCTCTAAGATTGTTACGATTAGATGCGTGGAAGTTGGTTGCTGCATCACTGATTTAGTCTTAATCAATGATGGTGGATTATGCTGCAGTGCAAATGTAGCTGAAACCATGAGCAGAAAATTGTTTAATAAAGTGATGACTCTTGACCTCGTGGAAGAATGTGAGTCCATATAGAGATGAACGAGATAAAATACAAAAATTTCTTATTAATTTTACTTATGAGATATTAATGAGAGGGATCAATCATTAACATTCAAGCAACAAGGCACAACAGCGACAGAATTAATCGAGGAAATGGTTATTACACTGAGGACAGTTCCATGTAGCAGAAACGTTCACTTACTTGCGATGTCTTAATAGTTCTGATTTCAGGGAGATGATGTTAGGTATCTATCTGTTTACTCTGATTGCTCACTAAATTTTCCGGAAGAAGGTTTGCAATGGGGGTACGGTCAATAATTTACAATGTCCCACTAGTTCAGATGTGTTTTATGAATAATGTATTATTCTAAGAAGGTTTGCAATGGGGGTTCAGTCAATAATTTAGAATTTCGCACTAGTTCAGATGTGTTTTATGAATAATGTATTATTCTTCCAGCAAGTCTTTTGAGCTGCAAGGGTCGTTTCAAAAGATGATA
Organism: Schistocerca piceifrons; assembly: GCF_021461385.2. Classification (NCBI taxonomy): domain Eukaryota; kingdom Metazoa; phylum Arthropoda; class Insecta; order Orthoptera; family Acrididae; genus Schistocerca; species Schistocerca piceifrons. The sequence continues at coordinate 325,741,389 of NC_060140.1, forward strand.
GCAGTTCCTTGCTTATTGTGGACGACCAATCGCAGTCATCTTAATCGATCCAGCCATGCTTTACGAGCTGGATGGAGTTTCCAAAACAGCGTCGTCTAAGATTGCACGTCCTTCTTCGCTGGATCGCGCTGAAGACCCCTGCTGACTGAAGCTGGAGTCCCGTATCTCGCCCACTCACTGTGTTGAGCGTCCGCTTCTGGGAACCTACTGCTTCCTTCCGTCACAAAGGACCACTTATTGGGTCTCTTCCTCCACTCGGCTGTCACCACCATGGGAAGGTTTCATTGGTCTTTTTTCACCCTATCTTTTTCCATTACTTTATATCCCTGTGTGGTTCATAATAGTCAAAATGTTGCTAGTATTTTCTTTGTTTAAAACACAACATTTTCAATCTTATTTAGTAATAAATAGTAGTCCAGGAATTTATACAGGGTGATCCAACTCCCCCTGCCGCTGGGTTTTATGCAACCCGCAACATCTTCAAACACCATGCACAAGATTTTCATATTATCTCGCTCACTACACGTGAGCTGTCAGTCCTACGAAGAAAATGAAAGATACCTTATCGTGTTAAATTTAACGTTAAATTTTGCGCTCAGATGCGTTTCCGCTAAAGGCTGTAATTTTCGAATTATATGAGAAAACGTAAAGAAGCGACATTCAAATGCATTGTTCTAGAATAACTTGGAACAGTGCCCTCCAACGAAAACGTATCCCGTTGCAAAATTTAACTACATTAAATTTCCTACAGAAAGACCCTGTTCATTTTTTCTGTAGGACTAATGCACTGAAGAGCCAAAGAAACTGGTACACTTGCCTAATATCGTGTAGGACCTCCTCGAGCACGCAGAAGTGCCGCAACACGACATGACGTGGTCTCGACTAATGTCTCAAGTGGTGCTGGAGGGAATCAACACCATGAAGCCTTCAGTGCTGTCCATAAATCCGTAAGCGTACGAGGGAGTGGAGATCTCTTCTGAACAGCATGTTGCGAGGCAGCCCATATATGCTCAATAATGTTCATGTCTGGGGAGTTTGGTGGCCATCGCGAATGTTTAAGCTCAGAAGAGCGTTCCTGGAGCCACTATTTCAATTCTGGACGTGTGGTGTGTGGCATTGTCCTGCTACAATTGCCCAAGTCCTTTGGAATGCACAATGGACATGAATGGATGCAGAGGATCAGACAGGATGCTTACGTACGTGTCACCTGTCAGAGTCGTATCTAGGTGATTCAGGGGTCCCACATCACTCCAACTGCAGACGCCCCACACCATTTAAGAGCCTTCCCCTGTTAACTGCAGGGTCCATGGATTCATGAGGTTGTCTCCGTACCCATACACGTCCATTCGCTCGATACGGTTTGAAAAGAGACTCGTCCAACCGGGCAACATGTTTCTAGTCATCAACAGTCCAATGTCGGTGATGACAGGTCCAGGCGAGACGTAAAGCTTTGTGTAGCACAGCCATCAAGGGTACACGAGTGGGCCTTCGGATGCGGAAGCCCATATCGATGATGTTTCGTTCAATGGTTCGCACGCTGACACTTGCTGATGGACCAGCATTGAAATCGGCAGCAATTTGCGAAAGGGTTGCTCTTCTGTCACGTTGAACGATTCTCTTTACTCGTCGTTGGTGCAATTCTCACACGATCTTTTTCCGATCACTGTGATGTCGGAGATTTGATGTTTTACCGAATTCCTGATATTCACGGTAGACTCGTGAAATGGTCGTACGGGAAAATCCCCACTTCATCGCTACCACGGTGATACTGTGTCCCGCCGCTCGAGCACCGACTATAACACCACGTTCAAGCTCCCTTACATCTTGATAACCTGCCATTATAGCAGCAGTAGTCAACCTAAAAAACGCGGCAGACACTTATTATATAGACGTTGCCGACCGCAGTACCCTATTCTGTCTGTTTACGTGTCACTTTATTTGAATACGCATGCTTATACCAGTTTATTTGGAGCTTCAGTGTAGTTTGCATACAGTGAGCGAAAGAATATGAAAATCTTGCATGTGATATTTGAAGGTATTACAATGAAATGAATACCTCTAGCTGCATACAGGCGTTGATAGAAGTCAACGGGGACAGTTGAAAATGTGTGCCCCGACCGGGACTCGAAGCCGGGATCTCCTGCTTACATGGCAGACGCTCTATCCATCTGAGCCACCGAGAACACATATGATAGCGTGACTGCAGGGATTTATCTCTGGCACGCCTCTCGTGAGAGCCACAATCGCAACTTATTGCCCCTCACTATATTCATAGTGCCCCTGCCCATTATACTCATTACTCGCGGCTTTACTGCCGATTCCCGTAAGAATTTGGGCACTGTTTGTGCATCCGCACAGAAGAAGATGGTCAAATGGCCGGTGAGCCTATCTGTTCTGTCGGACATGTTGCACAAAACCCAGCGGTAGGGCACCTGAATCACTGTGTATAAAGTAACAGGAAAGGTTTCTGTTTGAGTTTGCCTCTTAGGTCTTCCTCCAGTGACAGGCGTATCGTCTGATCTTAACGACGCTCATTCCAACATCTCTTTCTCTGCTGCATAAAGGACTCGAAGGCACCCACCTCTGTACCCTTCAACAGTACTGCGCCATATTTCATAACTTCTGAGGAAATAATAAAATGTCAAAATATAGCAGAACCAATACACTGTGCCCACTGTAATCGTAATTGATGATATCGACATGGGAACATATGGATTCGTCTGTTGCTGAGCCCCGTGTCCAGCAATGTACGCAGAATGGTCTTCCAAAACACTTTTGCCTGCACCAACGTTGCACTGTGTCGTCAGATCTGTATACTACTTTTCAAAAGCGAACAAGCTTCCGCACTCCACGTTCTGTCATGAGACGTGGAGACCAACACAACATCTTGTCGCCTACTGGGAGCGTGGTTTCAGCCTCCTTCAACCACTTTCCATACGTTCTGACGACGTCCTGAGACAAAGCGGCAAAGTGAGGGGTGGCACACAGACATCTCCTCGACCGAAAACAGCTCCAATGAACAAATCAAAGATAAGAACAATGCGGATTTGCTTTATTGACAGTAGAGGTATCGTGCATGAAGAATTCGTTCTCCAGGACAAAATGTTAACCAAATGTTTAGAAATATGTCCTTGAACGGGTTAGGAAAAGAGTGAACCGTGTGAGACGGGACGCTGCAGGAAAGTGGATGACAACGCTCCATGTCAAACGGCCATTTCCATCACGGAAACCTCCCTGTTCTCCTGATCTGGGTCCTTGTGTCTTAGATCTTTTCCTGTAATTGAAAAATTTGTTAAAATGACGTCATTTTGGGACTGTGGAGAACATTTAAAAGAATGTGACCAATATGTTAAAGGCTCTACCACTTGAAACATTTCAGCACTGCTGCGAAAACTGGGACAACGGCTCTGCCGATGTGTAGCTGCCGAAATATTGTGGTCTGAAAAATTATAAAAACTTTGGTAGATAAAAAATGTCACATTATCTCTATCAGGCACCTCGTATGACATTATTAATTCGGAACTCGTCGAAACACTAAATTGTTTAAGGAATGGAGGAAGAGAACTCTCAACTATTAAGCAACGAAGCATTGGCCGTATCGACCTGCTGGTTGGTAGATCCTTCGGTTATGTGGTCACTCTCGCCGTGAAAGAGTTTTTTTGACAACTTCACTCCATCAGTCACTTACTAATAAGGTTACAACGGTGTACAGGCAGTTGCTTTTTTTTTTATGAAAGCCTCGTGAACTTACCAGTGGTCGTCACTTCGATGTGGGAACTCGGTAAATCTATTACACCACTGGCCATTAAAATTGCTACACCACAAAGATGACGTGCTGCAGACGCGAAATTTAAGCGGCAGGAAGTAGACGCTGTGATATGCAAATGATTAGCTTTTCAGAGCATTCACACAAGGTTGACGCCGGTGGCGACATCTACAACATGCTGACATGAGGAAAGTTTCCGACCGATTTCTCATACATAAACAGCAGTTGACCGGCGTTGCCTGGTGAAACATTGTTGTGATGCCTCGTGTAAGGATGAGAAATGCGTACCATCACGTTTCCGACTTTGATAAAGGTCGGATTGTAGCCTATCGCGATTTCGGTTTATCGTATCGCGACATTGCTGTTCGCGTTGGTCGAGATCCAATGACTGTTAGCAGAATATGGAATCAGTGGGTTCAGGAAGGTAATACGGAACGCCGTGCTGGATCCCAACGGCCTCGCATCACTAACAGTCGAGATGACAGCATCTTATCCGCATGGCTGAAACGGATCGTGCACCCAAGTCTCGATCCCTGAGTAAGCAGACGGGGACGTTTGCAAGACAACAACCATCTGCACGAACAGTTCGACGACGTTAGCAGCAGCATGGACTATCAGCTCCGAGACCATGGCTGCGGTTACTCTTGACGCTGGATCACAGACAGGAGCGCCTGCGATGGTGTACTCAACGACGAACCAGGGTGCTTGAATAGCAATCTGTTTACAGCATCATAATGGTCGCATCCATGTTTGGCGACATCGCGACGAACGCACATTGTAAGCGCGTATTCGTCATCGCCATACCAGCGTACCACCCGGCGTGATGGTATGGGGTGCCATTGGTTACACGTCTCGGTCACCTCTTATTCGCATTGACGGCACTTTGAACAGTGGACGTTACGTTTCCGATGTGGTTCTACCCTTTATTCGATCCCTGCGGAACCCTACATTTCAGCAGGATGATGCACGACCGCACGTTGCAGGTCCTGTACGGGCTTTTTTGGATACAGAAAATGTTCGACTGCTGCCCTGGTCAGCAAATTCTCCAGATCTCTCACCAATCGAAAACGTCTGGCCAATGGTGGCCGAGCAACTGGCTCGTCACAATACGCCAGTCACTACTCTTGATGAACTGTGGTATCGTGTTGAAGCTGCATGGGCAGCTGTACCTGTACTCACCATCCAGTCTCTGTTTGACTCAATGCCCAGGCGTATGAAGGCCGCTGTTACAGCCAGAGGTTGTTGTTCTGGGCACTGGTTTCTCAGGATCTATGCACCCAAATTGCGTGAAAATGTAATCACATGTCAGTTCCAGTATAATTTATTTGTCCAATGAATACCCGTTTATCATCTGCATTTCTTCTTGGAGCAGCAATTTTAATGGCCAGTAGTGTAATACATCTGTAATGAGGGTGCATCCAAGAGTAAATTTTTCACTCATCATCTATACACGTGAAAGCAAGCAGACTGCTGCATCTTTGCTTTCAGCAGAAAGCAGAGGCATGCCAACACCGTTGTGTTTGCCATCCTCTTTACACTGTGCATGTAGCACATTCGTGGGACTAACCCAGAATCTTGCCCGCTGGCGCCGCCCAATGCGACCGTTAACACGTTCTCATTCGGGGACGTGTGAGGGCGTGCGCTGGGTAATCCCAGAGACGCACGTCGCGCCGCGTCCTTGGCGAGTGAGTCAGGCCGCGAGGTCCGCATGCCACCCGCGTTCCACGACTGCCGCTGCGCGCTGCCCCGCCTCCAGCCCACCAAGGTCGTCGCGCTGACATCTGCCTCGGGATGGGGGCAATGTCCAACAACAAAATGGCATGACTCGAGCATTGCCTCCAGTCGACGACGATTCAATTAGAGATGGATCACAAGCTCGTATTGTGGAAGGAAACTACTCGTGATCGTTCCAAACGAACCATCCTGCCATTTATCTTGAGAATCTTATTTGACTTTAAATGCGAATATTATAGGTTAGACTTTACCGTGACTCTTATTTATATAGAATGAAACAACAAGTTTACTGTTACCATCACCGTTTATTTATCTCCTTGACGCGCATCAAATGATTAAACCTATATCATCAGGTGGATTTACTTTTATTAGTATGACATTTGTGTGTGCTGTGTTACGATTTCTGGAGGAATTTGTTGCATTATCTTCAGTGGTCACAGGTTCCTTTCACTGTCGTAACGCATCACGTATATACTGTGCCACAAGTTCCTCCAAAAATGCCGGCCAGGGTGGCCGACCGGTTCTAGCCGTTACAGCCTGGAACCGCTACGGTCGCAGGTTCGAATCTTGCCCCGGGCATGGATGTGTGTGATGTCAAAAAAATGGCTCCGAGCACTATGGGACTTAACTTCTGAGGTCAGCAGTCACCTAGAAGTTAGAACTAATTAAACCCAACTAACCTAAGGACATCACACACATCCATGCCCGGGGCAGGATTCGAACCTGCGACCGTAGCAGTCGCGCGGTTCCAGACTGTAGCGTCTAGAACCGCTCGGTAACTCCGGCTGGCTGTGTGATGTCCTTAGGTTAGTTAGGTTTAAGTAGTTCTAAGTTCAAGGGGACTGATGACCTCAGAAGTAAAGTCCCATAGTGCTCAGAGCCATTTTTTTCCTCCAAAAACGTAACACAACACACACACACACACACACACACACACACACATATGTCGTACTAACAAATGTAAATCCATCTAATTGTAGAGGTTTATACCTTTGAATCGCGTCGTAGAGATAAACAGGTCTGATAACAGTAAATTTGTTGTTTCGTTCTGTATCTCATTTGAACCACAGTAAACTTAAATGTAGATGACCAGACAGGGATTGAGCCATTCTCTCGAATGTCAGTGTCACTGTCTTGTCATATCCAACGAGAAAGGTCACAGCGTGTTTGCTTCCTTCTCCGTGGTTTGTTTATAGTTCCACGAACTACTACTTTCTAATTCATGGCCAGCTTTACTGAATGCCCAGAAACGGTAAGCAATAATCTGTAAAGACAGTGACGTCTCAAGTGCTTTCATTTATTAATCAAAGTACTTGATTGCAACTGACACGTGAAGAACCTGTTTCTCAGTGCTGTGTAGATACTTTCCATACTACTTCGTACTCACAATCAACTGAATTAATGGTTCTCTGTTGATGAGGCACAATCAGCAAAGGTGACAAAGCAATGGTTCAGCTACTCTATTCGAAATGGAGAGAAGCGGCTCCAAGCAGCCTCTTCATAAAACACGCTACCTGAAAAACAGCTTTTCTGCATTCACCATTCCGTTTGAACTCAAACTGTTGAAAAACATGAGAAACGTCAGTTGTATGTTTTGTAAAATAATTTGTCCAAAACGAAGAAATGAAACAGATTATCGAAACATTTCACGCACCTCATTTGCTGTACATGATTTCTGACATCATTCACAGGTGCCTGAAATGTTCCTCTAGTCTATTTTATTTCCTACTTTTTCCTAAATCGTTTTGCAAAACATTGAACTAATTTTTTTCGTGTGCAAGTTTTGTTCAGAAAGCTTGTTCTTATTGGCACCTCATTTGTTTTCCTAGCGTCTTCTGTACACTAAATATCCTGAATTTAATATTTTTTTTCGAAGGAAACTATTTAAATAGTTAAATATCACACCAATTTAACTTTTTATCAGAAAATAGCTAGACTTCTAAAACATAAACTTCTTGACACCTTATTTTCCTTCGTAGTGTCTGCTGTTCTCGAAATGTCCTACATTTAGAAATTGATTCCAAGGAAGCATTTTTTAAAATCGCCAACAGCCTTGCCCCAATGGTAACGTCAGTTCCCGTCATATCACCGAAGTCGGGCTTGGCTAGCAGTTGGCTGGGTGATCTTCCGGGCTGCCGAGCGCTGTTGGCATGCGGGGTGTAGTCAGCCATTGTCAGGCCAACTGAGGAGCTACAGTACTAGACTGAGAAGTAGCGGCTCCGGTCACGAAAACCGACAACCGCCGGGAGAGCAGTGTGCTGACCACATGCCCCTTCCTATCCTCATCCAGAGACGTCTATCACCTGAGAAAGAGGCTGCTGTCCGTCGTCACCGTTGGACTTTCCGAGGCCTATTTCGCCGGATAATAGGAGAACTGAATCAGAGTTATTAAAAATCAAGTATCTCACTAACGCAATTATTTGTACGCAAAACAGCTACACTTCGAAGAGAGAAGCTTTTTGACATTTGATTTGCCTCCCTAGTGTCTTGTGTTCTCTAAATGTCCCAAATTTCATATTTGATTCGAAGGAAGCCTTTTTGGAACCCAAGTATCACACTGCTGGAACTTTTTAGGCGAAAAACTATTGGGCTTATAAGAGTGAATTTGTTGACAGTTAATTAATATAGATAGCAGTAGTTGTTTGCGAAATATCTCAATATTTTCTCAAACCGCTAATTTTGTTTTTATTAATTGCCCTGATTAATTTCAAGCAATTTTTTTTGTCAAAACTAGGCTTCGCGCTGGTCAGTTTGATACCCCCTTTGTCCATTTGTCACTCTTAGTTTCACTAAGAAAATTCGGACAAGAACCCAAAAACCCACAGTGTAATTTATAATTTATAATTTCGCTGTTCTCCAATATATGAGTAACAAGGCGTACAGAGGGAGCTGCAGCTAAGAACGAATCGCCCGAGGGTTCCTCAGTCACTACCACAAACACTTGGTTTCCACTTATCAGTCAACGTCAGCTCCGTTTCCTTTTTTGCCGTCAGGCTACGTATGAAAATAAAGAAATTGATGGCTTTTGCTAGGAATGTCAACAAACTTACGAGTGAAGAACACAGGCTGACCTGATGGTATTGCATTTATTGGCTCCACGTCCTACGCAAGCGTCTGTAAAAGGTTCAAACACCACCGGCAACATTCCGCACACGAAAACATAACTTTCCAAACCACAGTACGTTCAAAACTATTACAAAACCGTAACTGACGTTCAGGAACTTCAAGTCTGTGCTTTCCGCGAAGCTCGTGGCCTTATACGTTTCTATCAAAGCTAAATACAAGAAGATCGTGCTGATAAAATCGCTTGTACCATAAATCTTAGCTTTTCTTAACATATTGTATTCTCCATACTTTGTATTCAAGAGCTTGATGAGTAATGATCATTACACAGTACAAGAGTAAATTGTTTTAGTGAAATCTGACAACAAAAGTTTTCATTTCGTTTTTAAACTACATTATATAAAAAAGATAGTAGTTCCGCCATCAGATCCAGCATACAACTCTGTGGTGGCCCGCCTGTGTCATCTTCTGCCACATGACGTCATATGGATACGGCGTGGTGGACCACGTCGCCAACACATCGCTCTCCCAGGCGTTTTAAGCTTTCCATGAAACCGCTAATGCTCACCCGTGCAGCTTATCAGTTGCCCTCACGAAACGGAGAGCCTTTCACTCCAGTCCTCCCACCAAGAAAAACTCGCTGGCCGTACCGAAAACGGAGGGCAGGTCCTGCACTTGTTAGTCAGATGCGCTCACTGGTGATTTACGGAGGCGAACTGCGTACCACAGTGGAATGATTAATAACCAGATATAATTGGAACTGAAGACCGGAGTGGATGAAGGTAAATAAAACAAGAGAATATAACTGTGAGACACTCACACTGTTTTCATCAACTATGTCGAGGCGTTTGAAAGGTTAAACAGGACAAAAATAATGTCAGTGCTATAAAAAAATGGAAGTCCGTGACATTTTATATGGGCCAAAAAAGCTTGTACAATGAAACTAAATTTGTAATAAAGAAAATAAGTAGACATGGAATTATACCAAGAAGTTAAACAAGGCTGTATAGTCTATCCCCAGTTTTATTCAGATTATAGACTGATGAACCAGAACATTATGACCAACGCCCTACTATCCATATCAACCCCTTCCAGGTGATAGCAACGTCATTTGGTGAGGAATGACGTCTAGTCAGACACAAGCACGGTACATGTAGTATCAGCGAGCGTGCTATTCGTGTGTACTCGTAGAATAGGGAAGGCGCACGATCTATCTCAGTTTGACCGAGGACATATTGTGATGACCCAGAGACTCGGCACGAGCATTCTGTAAACTGCAAAACATGTCGAAAGTTCGAGGAGTGCTGTGGTGAGTGTCTTCAACGTTAAATAACGTCCACCCGTCTTGGACTTACGCGGTCACTCCTCATTACAGCCGGCCGTTGTGGCCGAGAGGTTCTAGGCGCTTCAGTCCGGAGCCGCGCTGCTGCTGCGCTCGCAGGTTCGAATCCTGCCTCGGTCATGGATGTGTATGATGTCCTAGTTCTAAGTTCTATGGGACTGATGACCTCAGATGTTAAGTCCCGTACTGTTGAGAACCATTTGAACCTCATTACAGATGTCGGACGTCGTAGGCTGGACAGAATAGTAAAACAGGACAGGCAGCGAACTGTGGTGGAACCACCATCAGATTTTAATACTAGACAAAGTAAAACTGTTTATGAACACACAGTGCAGCAAACACTCCTAACCATGGGCCTCCGCAGCCAACGACCCATGAGTGTTCCATTGTTACCACCACATCGACACCTTTAATCGGAATGGGCACATGACCATTGGCACTGGGTGTTGGTGCAATGGCAGAGTACTGCATGGTCTGATGAATCCCGATACCTTCTTCATCAAACCGTTGGGAAGGCCCGAATCCGTCGTCTTCCAAGGAATCTGCCCCTTGGCTACGCTGCGGGACGAATACAAGCTGGCGGCGACTCCATTATGCTCTGGAGAACATTCACATGGGCATCCTTGGGTCCAGTGGAGCTCGTGCGAGGCACCATGGTGGCGGATGGACCACTATATAAAAACATTACTGGTACTGACGACCTGACTATAACAGACACTTCAGAAGAAAATTGCAAAGAAATATTTTTTAAATAAACAAAGTTTGCCAGATTTATAAATGTCTATAGAAGGGGCAAAAGTAATGGCATTTCGACAGGAACAACAGGAATGATCAAAACCAGTGATAGAAAACAAAATAATCAGGCAACTAGGCAGTTTTAACTACCTGGGCGGCGACATTTCTTTCCATCGCAGACAAAATGTAAGGAACGAAATAACAAATTTTCAGAGTGTCAGTGAAAAAACAGAAAGAACCTCAAACAAAAGACAACTAAAGAAATGCAACTGAAATTCTATCAAATGCTGACTGTTTCATTGCTACTACACGGATCTTAAGCTTTGATAGCAAACAAGGAAGATATAAATGGAATAGTCACATCAGAAACCAGTTAAGGGATGTAAAACAAAAGATTAGGAATCGTAGCTATTAAAATTGAACTTAAAACAATTGCAATGACAAAAAACTACACATAAAAGCATAAATGGGAGGAATATGTAAACAGAACGCAACACGTCAGATAGTTTTAAAAACTGTAACAATATACACTCAAAGATGTAAAGAACGTACATCGCCCCAGAAAATGATGCAGCTTGGAATTTGAAGCGAAACAGTTTGCTCGAACCTAATCCTTGGATACAGGTGATGATGAGTTTCCATGTTTTGGCGGCTTGTTCCCGATATCTTTAGCCCTTCCCCGCTAAGCGGCGTTATTCACTGCTGGTTCGCAGATTTCAGTCGCTATCCCCTAATGTCGGAAAGTAGTGCTGTTTGTGAAGAAAAGCCATCCCGTGTCACCAAAAAAACGTTATTCATTGTGCTGATCAATTATCAGTGGTCCCCTCTGACACTTACCAGTGCTTCGCCATCGCACCTGCTCATCACCTGCTGAGACATGATCTGAAGATGATTTTTGGAGGAGATCGAAACCGGTTACCATCCGACATGTTATTTCTAGTTTTTAGTAAATCCTTCCGATAAAGACGGATTAGTATTTTAATTAGTTAATTTATAATCTTTTTATGCCAATATGAAATACTGTAGTTACTCACGTACGTAACACATAATACTACACATTGACCTCTACAACCATTTATTAGGGCAACGGGAAAGTAATGTCGTTTGTTTACGAGTATATTGACTTCAAATAGATAAAGTGTTAGCAACTTTTTGTTTTTAATCGGTGATGTAATCACCCTCGATATCAACAACTTTTTGCCATTTTGTGTGTAAATTTTCAATGCCGGATCGATAAAAATCATTTCGATTTTGCGCAAAATATCTGGAGACGGCATTTAGGCCATAATCCACATTTTCAAATTTTTTACCACATAGAAAATGTTGTAGTGATCGAAATAAATGGAAATCCCATGCCCGCATATCACTCGAGTATGGTGGGCGAGGCGATACTTCCCACACCAGTTCATTAATTTCTTCCAGTGTTCGTCTTCCGCATTGCGGTCTTGTATTACTATGCTGCAAGGTAACGCCTTTTCTGTTGACAATCACGTGACACCTTTGAATTAAAAATTCGTTTGCTTGATCCACCTGTTCACAGTAGAAGTCTGCATTCACAATGTGTGCAGATTTCAGCACGAATTCTCCACTCATTTTTGGGTTTAAATCTGGATTAGCTGTAATTCGTGGCGATTCATTCGGAAAGAGTCACTGTGTTTTACGTTTTGGATTATCGTACCATCTCCAGTAATCAAGCGATCAAAAGCCGCTTCGATGTTATGCCGTTGAACCAATAAGTTGCGTGTGATGGATCGGGTAACTCTATTTGCCTCTACTGATCTGTTGAAAATGTTCCTAGATGGACGACAAGGTTGGTTAAAAGTGTTAGACAGTTCCTCGATTGTCTGACACATATGCTTCCACTTCCGCCCATAAAATGCCATAATCCAAATTTGATGGTTCTCCTGATCGGTACAGATAGGTTCAAATGGTTGAAATGGCTCTGAGCACTATCTGACTTGACATCTGAGGTCACCAGTCCCCTAGAACGTAGAACTACTTAAACGTAACCAACCTAAGGACATCACACACATCCATGCCCGAGGCAGGATTCGAACTTGCGACCGTAGCAGTCGCGCAATTCCGGACTGAAGCGTCTAGGACCACTCGGCCACATTGGCCGGCGGTACAGATACGAAAAATCAGAATTACACATATGATCAAGAAAACCACCTTTGACATTTACTAATCTCTAATGCACTTGCACGTCTGTTGGCGACAGTAGAATAGTTTTGCAGTGACCTTCGAATGACGCGAAGAAAAGATAAGAGAAATTTGGGCTAGACAATCGTTTATCTGTCGCTCCATTTGCGAGTGGAACAGGAAGGGTGACGACTAATGGTGGTACATATCCAGGGTCATATGCCTTTTGAGTTTCTCAAGGGTGGTAAAGAAACAATTGCTACAAGAAAACTTTGGCGATTTTGATGAGATGTCAGTTTCATACAAATCTTTCAAGTGACATAATAAATATTGTACTACCTAGCGTCAGATATGTGGTATTTTAAAAAGATGAAGGCAAAGCCCTACAATAGACGGCTACTACTTTTATGCAAAGTATTTTAAATGGCGATTAAGTGGATGACATATACCAGGCAGAGTCAACGACTCCCAGATTGGCTATAGATAGTTTGATTCTACACATAACATCTTCTGTAGAAGGCGGTTTTAAAACCGTCGAAACCATGGTCAGGGTTAAATAAACCTGTATTTTCCAACTGGTTGACTGTTACTTCTAATCCATTGAAGTCGTCAGCTAATGCACAATATTGCAGTTATACAAAGCACTCACAGTGACATGTTTAATCGTTCACTGCCGTCTCACAACTGGCGCCGTTCTGATGAATGCGTGCTACACTAGATCACGTTTGTACATATCTGTGCATGGCTGTGGATGCAAGGGCAACATTTGAGTTAGCCCATTCGGTTCGATTACTTACAGTGCTCTACGAGGTTTTATTGGACAATGGAAGAAAAAAAGTTTCTTTTAAAAAATGCAAATGAAATTTTTCAAAAATGTGCGTTATAGAAAAATTCCGACTCCATATTTGAAACTTGATTAAAACTGCATTAAGTACAACTATTGGTATTCTTGAGTTGAAAATCATGTTGACCAGTGCACAGGCACATTGACGACCTGCCCAAAGGTGTAACTCTGAGCCCTCATCGTCACTGCGGCGCACAGCAAATATTACGAAGTACGGTTTAGAGGAAGAGGCAAGCAGCGGTCGAGCAGATCCGCAACAACGCTTGCCCAGGCAGGTATCAGCGCACAACACGTTCTCTGTGGTCGTGTTTGATCATATGTGCTACAGTGATAAAATTACTCTTACGGTATTCATTTTCCACTGATTAAATATGACGTCTAGTCGCTTTCTTTCTTCTTTAAAAAAAAACTGTCCAAATTTATTTCCTACAGTGCCAGGCCTCCTGATACATTTCCGAGTTTTGTTCAAGATATTTAAATTTCTTTTTCCCATTGTGTGTGTGTGTGTGTGTGAGAGAGAGAGAGAGAGAGAGAGAGAGAGAGAGAGAGAGAGGGAGGGAGAGAGAGTATTGTCCACTGACACTTGTTTACCAGTACTGTAAGGTGAGCAGGATGAATTGCGGCAAAGCAGGAGGAAAAGTGAGGCTCGAGGAAACTTACTACATAGATAGCCTTAGCACAACGAAGGAGTAAAGAAATGACATTACAGCAAAACATATGTTAATTCCGAGAAGTCTTTCCATTAGTACCTCACAATGGCACACAATTAAGTCTAAGGTTCTTTCAAGGAAAGTATATCAGAGTAAATGTATTACTTGCTGCAAGAATAAGAAAAAATTCTGCATGAGAAATGCCACCTTATGCAAGACACCTTTGGAATTTTGCAACACCGCAAGATGATGAGAAAAAAAAATACGTCTCTGCTATGCATTGAACACGTACATCAGCAAAGAAATGTGTTGATGTAAATGATTTTGTAGAAACTGTCACAAAAAGTTTCAATTGTGACGTCATCGGGATGTACTTATTTTTCTTCAAACTAACTTATCTTATGCAGTAAACATAAAAGAAAAAACACAAATGATGTAACACCACGGTCACACGTATGAGTAAACGTGGAAAAGAGGTAATTTCTCATTGCCTACTCTCCGAAATATGTTTCAGTGATAATCAAAGTACCGACACAGAGAACATTAAGTGTAATCTTTAGTAATATGATGTCATTAACTATAAGTTGAATGTAGATAAATGTCCGTTTTATAGGTACACTTCTTAATGTATGAAGAGGAACTTGGAGACCGGTCCAGAAATCACCTAATGCGTACATTTACCTTAGAATCAGGCTCCGCATGGCAAAGTTCCAGGTTTTGCTTAATAGTTGCACAGTTTATCAATCTCTTGTCCTCCAAACACGTAATCTAGTAAAATGTAAATTCTGTATAGCCACAAGAAGGCTTTGCCAGTTCTCTGCAACTGCTCTAGGAGAAGACTATAAGTAACGCGACGAGCAGGATGCGTCAACATATTCATTTGCTAGAAAGTTTACGTAGCTAGTATCTCACTCTGTCTCCACTTATCGTGCAGTATTTATAGTACCTTAATTACGAAAGATTTATGCACATTGATTGTGGGTTTTCGCATGCAGAAATAATTACGTACCACGAAGTAAACTTGAATTCACTCACACGAGCATGCTATATTAGCGCATGGGATGTATTCATATAATTTAATTCAACAGTCATTTAGTGTACAAGAATTTGTATCCTAATGAGGTGTTTAATACAATATTATATCGTTAGAATCAGTATGTAAGCTACCGAGAAGACGCAGTGTACTACGCTGAACGCATATTTTCTAGGAGAGGATTCGATTTTGATAGCTTTGTTATTCGCCCCATTTTGAGCTAGAGACACGAATGACAGCTTTTCCTTTTACTGTAGTAATTATGGACATTATCCTTCCTAGTGAATTGTACTGGATTATACACAACAAATTTCATGACGAGACGGATGCACTATAAATCTTCATGTACATTCAGAAGTTGAAAACCACTGCGTAGTGCATGGCAGTGGATACATTCCAATGCATCACAAATTACGGTTTCTTTCCATTCCAATCGCGAATGGAGCACGTAAAGAGTGATTGCTTAGCCATGCTAGCACCAATGGAGCTAATATGACCCCAATACGTTTGTTTGTTTCATGAATGTAACATTTATGAAAACAGAGTGATGATCATTAGGTTGAACAGCTGTAATGTAAGTTTTGTGTTAGTTCATTAAAATACTGCTAATGTGTCCCACGTAAATTGCTTGGGATGTTTATCAAAAAAAATGGTTCAAATGGCTCTGAGCACTATGGGACTCAACTGCTGAGGTCATTAGTCCCCTAGAACTTAGAACTAGTTAAACCTAACTAACCTAAGGACATCACAAACATCCATGCCCGAGGCAGGATTCGAACCTGCGACCATAGCGGTCTTGCGGTTCCAGACTGTAGCGCCTTTAACCGCACGGCCACTTCGGCCGGCGGATGTTTATCACCCAGTGGTATTCGGTGAAACCAAAAGTTCTGGTAGTAGGAGGCTTAAACGTCGCTGTCAACGCTGTAATTAGTGTAATATTATCTCTGTGGTTCCTACGTCAGCGAAATATAAGGGACTGTAGCATATTGCTAAAAAATACTGATTCATCAACATTTTTAAAAAGATCCTCGTGAAATAGCTGATATCTATCTTCAAGCGTCTGCATACGATATATCTCCCACTAAATTCCGCACTCATTTGTGTACGTTCAATACTCCGAGTTCCATTTGGTATGGATCAAAAACATTGGATCAATGTTCTAAGATGGGTAGCGTTGAGTATTTTGTAAGCAGACTCCTTTGTAGAATGACTACTTTTTCCTAGTCAATACCAATAAAGATGTAAGGTATCTACTTTCCACTGAGCGTGCGTGACCAACTCTTTTCCTATCATAACAGTTTGTTACAACTCAGTTATCTATATGAGACATTCCAGTTACGGATCACTCATGTGATAGCCGTAGGATATTACTTTTCTGCGTGTTGCGAAGCACACAGTTTTACATTCCTGAATATTTAAAAGAAGTTGGCAGTCTTTTCACCACACTGCAGTCATATCAAGACTGGCTTAATGTGTTCGCAGTTTTTTCATACTGTGCGTCGTTATACTTAACTGCATCACCTGTAGTTTAAATGGCTGATTCCTTAAAGAACTGATAAGCGGGATGATCATAGTTGACCATCGTACATTATTCGTGGTGCAAGCTTTTATGAAACGGAAGCGTTTCTTCTGTTTCACGGTATAATTAGGCCGAATGAAAGTAAATTATGTTGGTAATTATTATTAACGTATAGTTAAATAAATATCAATAAAGTAGGTTATTATTTTTAGCATATACGCTGTTCAAAAGAATTGAGGGAAGACGTGTATCAACGTCCAATATGTTAAATCTATTTTGATACGGGCGGCTCCTGTAGTCCTACTGCAAATACTGAGATTTGTGCTTTCGATGTATGCAACAATTGAAGTTATTGGCCATCTATCGACTGTGTTTTGCTTTACTGTATTAGGTGACTCCTCAGAGGGAGTGAGTACCGGTGTCCCAGTGTTCTCTGATGAGGTACATAAACGGCAGTTGTCATTTGTGGGCGTTGTATTCAACCAAGCACTTGCAATGTGTTATCTTAGTGCAGTGCAAGTTACAAGAGCAGTCTGTTTGTTCCAAGAAGGATGGACTTTCCATTGTGTTGCTGCAGATGCCAATGTCTCCCCATCTGTCATCCCCAGGTAACGGACACGCTACAGGGATATAGGTCAGTTCAGCAGGCGAGTTGGATAAGATTTCTGACGCATTAAAACCCCACCTAGAGACCTACGCCGGGCCATCTCTGCGTTGCGTTGTGGCACTGCTACTGCCAGAGCACTGCAAGACGATCTTACAAGAGCAATGGCGCTGCTGCGTCCGATCAGACTGTAAGGAACAGGTTACGAGAAAAGACCTTGTGATACAGACGTCATAATCGGGAACCCCACTTGAGAACATCTCGCAGCTAGCTTTCAGTTCTGCCTTTCCTTTATCAACTGGCAAGTTCCTCACTGGTGAAATGTGTTATTTACAGACGACTCCATATTTCCTCTGAAACACGGTGAGCATCGTGTTCGTGTGTGGAAACGCTGTGGTGAGAGTAACCATAAAATATTTTACAGGGAATCGACAGATTCTGCTGTTGACACCCATGCGGATCTTGTCGTTGTCCTTGGTCGCCTTACTGTCAGGCAGTACATCGCACTGCTGGACCATGTGGCAATTCTGTATAGGGTCGTAGCTCCGAATTCCTTTTGATCCATGATAATGCTAGGGCCCGTGTGGCGGGCGTCCGGGAATGCACTGTGATATCTGGACATTGGAGTAATGGAAAGGACACCAAAACCCAGTCGCGACAAGCTTGACAGAAGTGTTAGTCGTAGTCGTCCTGTGTCACCACAGGCTCTTCAAAAACCCTCAAGGGTTCTCATTGAGGAATGGGAGTGGATACCATAGGGTGACCTCCATAGACTTGTATGGGGCGTGCCACGTAGGTGGCAGGCGGTGATAAACGTTCACTGAGGGCAAACATGTCATTGAACCTCTCAAAGTCCAATGGAAAGCACCGAGGAAGACGGAATGAATGATGATTTCCATTTTTTTTTCTGACATTCCAGTTCTTGTTACATAAATGAACGAGGATGTAATCATGTTTCGTTGTGTGCTCAATTTATGAAATATTAAGGCAGTATTTGGGAACATATACAGTCCTCAACTATAACTCAATGCAGTTTGGCAGACACCCAAAGTCATATTCCCCTAATTCTCTTGGAGATTGTATTTTTGTTTTAACGTTTTATTTTAATGTAACGTCAACGTCAGATGCTGTTTTTAAATATTTTCCGTATCCGAATATGGCCTTAATGACCCGAAACTGGTAATCGTATGTAAAATGGAGGTTTGTGACGTTGAAATAAATGAAATTTTGAACTGTTTACATTTGATCGCTGTCTCTGTTACCGACTATTACGTCAGCGTTCATTGAAAAAAGAATAACTATTGAGAGGCACCCACATGCCTTGCTCATACTGTGGCATCAATCAGTCAGGCCTGCAAGATGAGTGGTCTGCCAAGCGAGTGGACTCATTCTTATTTATCGAGTAACATGAACTCTAGTACTCACAATTAAGCTACAAGTTATTCTCCTGTTTGAATATTACGCAACGGAAATGGAAACGCACATCTGACTATTATTAATTTACACAACTCTGACTGTTCGCTACGCACTGGCAATACCACATTTTCTTTCTTACCCAACGGCTTTGATCAACACGTGGCCATCGCACTGATATGAATGGCGCACACATTATAAATTCTGGATATCATGACAACATACTACTCGAAGGAAAAGGCCGCCAATCTTTTTCTTTTCACTATCTTTTTTATTCCGATAAATTCTATAACCTAAACACACAATTACATTTTCTACAACAATTGCACATGCGAAACTCCGTCCAGTGGGCACGGCTTTGCATTGGTGATTCTCTATCATATGGTCTCGTAATTATCTAACACTACAGTGCACTTTCTGGATAGGATGGTGGATCTTTTGCTATATCTCACACTTCGACTCTCACACCCATCATCACGCAAATTTCCTCCAGACCGAGTGGTACAACTATCTTGTTACTCTCCCATGCCAACCACACATACTTAAATTTCATGAAATACATCACACTGGCAACATACAATACAAAACAAGGAATAGTCACAGCGTTATAATCACATCACTTTCAGCTTTCCCACTTCAATTAAAATTCATCCCAGTTTCACACGACACTGCCCCACTTCGTAACTTTTCTTTCCTACTACGTACTCTGGAGGATATATGCACGTCTTGCTGTGCAATGCAAGCCAAGTGGCGTTGCTGGATAGACGGCTGACTCACCTTTCTTCTCTCTCAGAGTATTATAGTTTGAATCAAGCGTCACACGGAAACATAACACGCAATGTAATATTAAGAACATATTCATCACACACGCGAGTCCTCAGCTGATACCATGGACGAGTACTTCTCTTTATCCTTTGTCTCACACACAGATTGAGACTCACACAGTACTCACCACGTGAAAGTACTCGTCTCCAATTTCAAGTCCTGCACACGCCATTTCTTAAATATTTCCAACTCATAGTACACACGCCAGTAATTCACCTTAACTTTAGCACTCGAAAGTATTTCAACTTATTGCTACACGTGGTTTCATTGTGACCGTTGCTCACTTCCGAAGATTACTACGATCCCATTAATATTACCTGCCTGACATTTAATTCTCCCCACAAAAGTTCCTGAAATAGAGAAATTATTATTATAAACTACTCTTAAGTATTCCACATGCATACCATTCTATCCACTCTTTTGTCTTTGCGGAGCACACCTGAGACAGGTCTTACCAACACAAGATCCAGTGGCAGAGTGCTGAAAACATGGCCGTTCTTCAGGTCATCTCACACCTCTGTCGAAGTGGGGGAGCACCTTGCTACAGTATTGGTCAGCCATATTTCAGGCGCTCAAAGCTCCGGTAAATTTCATCTCTTTGGTTCCAGCAAAGGTGACGAAAGGACCGTCTCAAAGATGATCATATATTCACATTCACTATCTGCGGTTAGCAGACGACCATACATTCATTCATTTCACAGATATCACCAAATTGGATGTAGGGATTTATTTTATGGGAGTGCACATGTGATCAATTAAATAAATAAATAATCCTTCTTTCCTACACTGGTATCCGGCTTCGGTGTATTAAGTGAAATTGAGTTATTATTACAAAAAATATTTTGTTATGACAAGAATAACGAAGAATGTTGCACCTATTTTCAATGTCGGGCAGTACTGTACCCTTTCACCATACTTCCTTGTGTTGAGCGGTAACTGCAACTGCAGGTTCAGATTAGTGACTGTACTTGTGTTGGGATGGGAAACATGGCATTAAATTGATTGGAAGTTGAAATAAACGTTTAAGAGACCTATAATTCCGTGGAACGGACCGTAAAGCTTATTTCTCAACTGATAGGACGCATGGAATGTAAATGAGAAAAAATGAAAAAAAATTTACGTAAGAGCTAAAAAATACCATTCTTCTAATACGGAGTCCTCCCCCAGTTGTAAGTTACATAAATACATTTTATATATACGTTTTCACTATGAAAGACCGCTAGAAGCTGATATTTACAAATAATTATGTTACAAGCAGTTTAGACGTTTGGTCAGACTTCACAGCTCAAAATGGTGTACACCACATGTATATGACGTACACTATCTGATCAATAGTATCTAAACACCTATCAGCGGACAATAATGGTGTGTCCATCCCACGTCTTTATGACAGTTATAACTCTGGTTGGTTGGTTGATTTGGGGGAGGGAACCAAACAGTGAGGTCATCGGTCCCATTGGAGAGGGGAATGATGGGCAAGCAAGTCGGCGGTGCCCTTCCAAAGGAATCATCCCGGCATTTGCCTGAAGCGATTTAGGGAAATCACAGAAAACCTAAATCAGTTTGGCCGGACGCGGGATTGAACCGTCGTACTTCCGAATACGAGTCCAGTGTGCTAACCACTGTGCCACCTCACTCGGTCTATAACTCCGCTGAGGACACTTTTAATGAGGTGTCTATATCTCTGTGGGCAAATGACAGCCAATTTTTCCTGAACAGCAGAAATCAGACAAGGACTCAGGGGGCCTGGAACAAAGTCGACGTTGTAACTCATCCCATAGGTGTTCCGCTCGGTTCAGGTCAGCACTGCCAGCAAATCAGTCAATTTTAGAAATGTTACTGTCCACATATCATTGTCTCACTGATGCTGCTTTATGACAGAGTGCATTGTCATGCTGATACGCGGTCTAGTCACATTAATGTGACCACCGCCTATGTTCGGGGTAACGCGCAATAACTAATACTGATAGGAGGTGTCAGAATTATCAGTGGTGAGTGTATAAAGTGTGCCGGGGAGGGGGGGGAGGTGGAAATGGTTCAAATGGCTCTGAGCACTATGGGACTTAACATCTGTGGTCATCAGTGGGAGGTGGACACAGAAAACGAGTAGACATTGTAATGCGATGCGGAAATGAAGCGACTGATCTGACGTCCAAACGGACATGATCGTTGGCTTTCAGGCAAATGGTGAAGCATTGCCGAAACGGCCGAATCGCTTGCCGCCTTGGTTAAAGTACACCGCGCATGACGTAATGGCGCTATCCAAACTTGGCACCGATGCAACTGCAGTGCACCACAGGCCATGGATGACAGAGGCGAACGACAGCTATGGAGAAGTGTTCGGGCGAAGAGATGTGCAACTGTCGAGCAACTGACCGCCCAATTGAATCAAGGGACCACAAACAGAGTCTCGTCAACAACGTTGCAGCGAACGTCCCTGCGTATGGACCTCGGCAGCAGACGCGCGGTTCATGCACCCTTGCTGACTGCCGTTCATCGGCGACGAAGCCTGGGATTTGCACGCCAGTACCGTAACTGGAGTCCACTGAGTGGCAACGGGCGGCCTTTTCGTATGAGTCACGTTTTATGCTCCGTCGGACAGATGGCCATTGACGTGATCGACGTGAAACGTCTGAAACAAAACATCCTCCAACCAGGAGGGAGCGTTATGCTCTGGGGAATGTTTTTGTGACATTCCTTGGGTGATATCGTCATTCTGGAAGGCACAGTCGATCAACATAGTCAGTGAATCAACACAGTTAGGCATCTATCCGTGGGGACCATGTACATCTCTACATGTAGTTTTATTTTCCTCGTCACGATGGCATCTATCAACAGGACAACGAAATATGTCATCCAGCTCGCAGTGCACGTGCATGTTTCGAGTAGCGCCACGAACCATTTACCGCATTCCGTTGCTCACCAAACTCCTCAGATTTGAGCCCAATGGAGAATCTCTGGGACCACTTCTATCGGCCTGTTCGCGCCATGCGTTCACAACCAAGAAACCTGGAGCAGCCGGCCATGGTACTTGAGTCCGCATGGCTTTACAACGCGGTCGGTGCCCTCCAGAACCTCAATGACTCTCTTCCGCATGTCTCGAGCGGCAAAAGGTGGTTATTCAAGCATTTGACAGGTGGTCACAGTGATGTGACTGGACTGTATAGATACGTTCATCGACTCCTATCTCTTCCTCTGCGGTACGCACTACACAATACTGCAAAATGCGTTTATATTTTACAGTATTGTGCTTCCTTAAGCGTAATAAGGGGACTACAACATAACCACGAGAAGTAGCCGCATACCGTAACACCACCTCCTCCGAACTTCTCTGTTGACATTACACACGATGGAAGGTAACGTTCAGCAGCAACCACAGGGAGTAGCATGATTCATCGCTCCTAATCACTCGTTTTCTGCCAACTCTGTAAATACCTCAATAGTTGTGTAGCATTGACTACAGGAATGTCTGACTTGTAAGCAGCTGACTGGTTCTTGTATCTCATTACTCCCCCCCCCCCCCCCCCTACGAACAGTTATTGTGCTAGCTGGACTGATGTTATCACTTTGATCACTTTGGAACACACGAGTGAAACCTTCCGCTGATTTCATGAGATTTTTTGCAACTACCCTCTGCAACGTTCGACGGTCCATCTCCCTCGGTACATCAGATGCCCGCTCTTGGTTTATCTGGGGTTATTCCCTCGCATTTTCAATTCACAATCAATTCACCAACAGTCGACTTGGACAAGTTTATGAAGGTTGAAATGTCTCTGGTAGAGTTGTTATTCGAATGACAACCAATGACTACTCCGCGTTCCTGACTGACCTATTCTGCTGCTACTGTTTCCCTTCTGACACCAGGTCCACGAGGAAGGTCGCGGAGCATTGGTCATAGAACGTGACACTGCTGGCTTACGAGACCTAGTAGGTGTCTGCAGCGGGGACCAAGTAACTATTTCAGACGAGTTTAATTATTCTTAACTGTGCGTTTAAATGCATGCAAGCTCTCAATATCACACGACGAAGTTACGACCTTTAGTCGGTACTTTTTCACTGGCATATTGATTTCCCGTGAGCCTTCCACAGAGCCGAGCGTTCGCGAGGTATGGCGGAAAAGGAGACTAGCGTGACGTGACAAGTTCGTTGCGGGGCCCGTATTTCTCGTGAGCCCTTTACAGAGAACACATTACTGCCCCCCTCGTTTTATACTGGTGGGTCAGCCTCTAGTGACATCTAGTGTTCTGTTCCGCTTTACGCAAGGGCGTACAGATACTTTTGAAGAGATGGTGTACGATCACTAGACTTTGACTTCTTTTTATGTGTGTCGTATCGTCCCAGAAATAAAAATAATTCCCACCCTCCCGTTGTGACCAAGGTTTTTGTCAGATTTCCCTTGATTGTAAGGTAACTATTGGAACCGGAAATCTTCTCCCAAATATTCCCAGTTAGGAGTACCTCTGTCCCACAGACGGCTTGCCACTGATGAGAAGCCCCTGGCTGTTCAGTGGCTCATTTCCTGAACACCCTGCTGTACTTTCAGGGGGAGGGAATGAAAAAGCAAGAGGAACTAAGTCATATCTAGCTGTTTATCACAATAACAAAGAATTTTCAATGCACCTTTCCATGTGTAAAAGACATAAAATTACGAAAAGGTATCCACGTAACGGATAGAGAGACTTAAACGTTGTGACACTGGCTTAGGGAGAGGCGGAGTCTCGCTTTAACAGCGCGTCCCGAGTCACGTGGGCCGGGCCGCTTCTATCGCGGTCTGGGTCTATGTGGGTGCCGAGGCCAAACACCTTCCCGCCCACTCACCCGACTGCAGGCTCAGATTCCGCCGGAGGCTCAGCGAATGCCCACCAGGACTCCCAGTTTCATTCATAGTTTCCTAGTCCGACCGGGGGACAGGGGCGCGTGCTCTGTTGTACTCACGCCCCCTGAACGCGATTCCGTATAGATCGGAGAAACGGACCCATCCACTGTATTGGAACCTGGCTGTTCAATGCTATGATATACTGCCTTTTAGCGCTGTTTCGATCTGACGCACAACGAATGTTGAACAAAAATGTTCCGAGCCTTTCCGCTCTAGTGTTTTAGTCGTATGTTCACCTGCATATGTGGCTTTTAGTGCCACGAAACCGGTAGTGATCCAACAATAAAGGACTAAATACAGCTGGCGGTTATTAACACACAAGATGAAACAGAAGAAACCAGGGATGATTTTATACGGATTTGATATGCATTCAAAAAAACAAGGTTCCAACTTCCCCCCCCCCCCCCCCCCCCGCCACAATCCATTTAAGTTTTTTCGCCAGACACTTAAACTATTTTCCCAGAGTCGAACTGGTTATCTTCGTTGGAAAAACAAATAAAAAAGGGATAAAATGAAGACAACGGTCAATATCGAAATGGACGAGGGTAATGAGATGATAATGACTTGGGGAAGGAACGATATGATGCACGTCGATATTATTTAAAATCTGTAGTTTAATAAATGAACGTAAAGGCATTTGCTGTATCCATCATCTCGGCTAAAACGTTATCTCTCTCTCTCTCTCTCTCTCTCTCTCTCTCTCACACACACACACACACACACACACACACACACACACACACACGTGCGTTTGAAAGTCACTGCGAGGAACCCAGTCGACTATTATAGGGTTGCGACCGTTCAAATTGCATATAAAAATGGTCTAGTTGACTCCAAAAACCGCGTGAGGCATTTCGCCAACGATGATCTCATATACTACGTCACAGTACGTGACAAAAAATATCAGTTACTAAATTTCTCTGGCCAATGTGAACTCCTTGACTCTCATTTAGATAGGGACAAATGACCGCCGTAATAAGATAGGGGGTATCAAAGCTCACACAGAATGATTAAGGTGTTGATTATCCCACGGTCTAACGGCCGAGAAATATCGTGAAAGCGTTTCTGTGATCATTGTGCCGAGAATCTGGGTGTGAATTACAGAGTAGTGATGCAGATGATCGGTGCTTGGGGCAGTGACTGACACTGAGGCTTCGACATAAGTACAAGTAACTTCAGCATAGATAGGCAGAAAGACCGATTATTGTTTTCTAACATTACTGTCAGTCAATCACAGAAGCACAGTCGTTAAATATCTAATAGTATGTATCTGGAACAACCTTTAATGTAATGAAAATGTTGTACGCTCACGAAGACGGCAGCTCACAAAACCCGCTTTGTCCGGTTCCTGCGTGTTGGTCATCAATCAGCGATTACGGAAGGTTAGGCTTAATCAGGAGATAAAGAAACTCTCTTTCTTCAACAGGGAACATGGAGTTACACACGGTGAGGCCACTTTCCGAGATAAACTGTTCTTATTGACACTACGCTTGTAGGCTAGTTTCTTGACGAGATTTTCGTCACGCAGTCAAAGGATTCTAAGTATTATTATCTCAAGCAAAAATCTTTATAGCCCATCTATCGTGTACAACCCATTATTTTCTTGATCCAGAGAATACCCTTCTCACGTTTGTGCTTCCATAGGGTATCCCAGAAGGATATGACAGGAACGACCATTCGAAACGAAAAAGTCCTGTAAACATGGCCTTTTCACTGCATACCTTAAGAGCTGGTCATCAGAAGAGATGTGTTTCACAATATCGAAGATGAATAAGTGCTCATAGCTCTTAAGGGACGCATTTTACAGCCCAGATTCATTAGAATATTTTGCTTCAAATGATGGTTCCTGTCATATCTCTGAATACTGACCATTCCTCCTGACACACTCTGTGTTACGTGGTGTATGAAAACTATCATTTCATGGCGGTTTCACCTTTCTGGCTCCTGCCAACAAACATTTTTTAAACAATGGAACACCCATGTATAAAACAGCCTCAAACGTCTGATTATTTTAGAAGTGAGTTAATGTGCTGAATAACTGGCGTTATGCTTGAAAGCAGAAAAAGTTTAGAAAAAGTTAGAAGTTATGTTTAAAGTTTTGTCACATGTTGCTAAAAACTCTAATTATGAAACATTGGATGAGTATAATTTGGGTAATTTGCACTCCGTCTTAATCAAAAGCTAGTTTTTTACGCCTATCAATGCTCATGACGTCAAATCTCCTGAACTATGTATCATACAGTGATATAATTTTGCAGGTAAATTCACCGATAATTGCAGATAGTAAATTAAAAACGTGTTGCAGATAGAGTTAGTAGTCAAAAGGTAATGAATTGAATCATAATGACTGATACGGCTGTTTTAGTGCATGAATAGCGATAAATGTTTTTCGTTTCGTCATTTTGAGGGAGGTATAACAGAGAATAAAGTTACTAAAGGTTTGAAATTATGTTTAATTGTTGTTGCAAGACACGAAGTGCTCTCATTCTGGAAGAATTTGGTCTGGGTATTTGCATACAGTGACTCATGGTGCCTCTAGACGTATGCACAGTTTCTGACTATAATACACTACTGGCCATTGAAATTGCTACACCACGAAGATAACGTGCTACAGACGCGAAATTTAACCGACAAGAAGAAGATGCTGTGGTATCCAAATGATTAGCTTTTCAGAGCATTCACACAAGGTTAGCGCCGGTGGCGACACCTACAACGTGCTGACACATGAGGAACGTTTCCAACCGATTTCTCATACACAAAAGCAGTTGACCGGCGTTGCCTGGTGAAACGTTGTTGTGATGCCTCGTGTAAGGAGGAGAATGCGTACCATCACGTTTCCGACTTTGATAAAGGTCGGATTGTAGCCTGTCGCGATTGCGGTTTATCGTATCGCGACATTGCTGCTCGCGTTAGTCGAGATCCAATGACTGTTAGCAGAATATGGAATCGGTGGGTTCAGGAGGGTAATACGGAACGCCGTGCTGGATCCCAACGGCCAGCAGTCGAGATGACAGGCATCTTATCCACATGGCTGTAACGGATCGTGCAGCCACGTCTAGATCCCTGAGTCAACAGATGGGGACTTTTGCAGGAGAACAACCATCTGCACGAATAGTTCGACGACGTTTGCAGCAGCATGGACTCTCAGCTCGGCGACCATGGCTGCGGTTATACCCTTGACGCTGCATCACAGACAGGAGCGCCTGCGATGGTGTACTCAACGACGAACCTGGGTGCACGAATGGCAAAACGTCTTTTTTTAAATGAATGCAGGTTCTGTTTACGGCATCATCATGGTCGCATCCGTGTTTGGCGACATAGCGGTGAACGCACATTGGAAGCGTGTATTCGTCATAGCCATACTGGTTTATCACCCGGCGTGATGGTATGGGGTGCCATTGGTTACACGTCTCGATCACCTCTTGTTCGCAATGACCGTACTTTGAACAGTGGACATTACATTTCAGATGTGTTACGACCTGTGCCTCCACCCTTCATTCGATCAATGCGAAATCCTACATTTCAGCAGGATAATGCACGACCGCATGTTGCAGGTCCTGGATACAGAAAATGTTCGACTACTGCCCTGGCCAGCACATTCTCCAGATCTCTCACCAACTGAAAACGTCTGGTCAACGGTGACCGAGCAACTGGCTCGTCACAATACGCCAGCCACTACTCTTGATGAACTGCGGTATCGTGTAGAAGCAGCATGGGCAGCTGTACCTGTACGCGCCATCCACGCTCTGTTTGAGTCAATGCCCAGGCGTACCAAGGCCGTTTTTACGGCGAGAGGTGGCTGTCCTGGGTACTGATTTCTCAGGAACTCTGCACCCAAATTGCGTGAAATTGTAATCATATGTGGCCGGCCGGAGTGGCCGAGCGTTTCTGAGCGCTCCAGTCTGGAACCGTGCGACCGCTACGGTCGCAGGCTCGAATCCTGCCTCGGGCATGGATGTGTGTGATGTCTTTAGGTTAGTTAGGTTTAAGTAGTTCTAAGTTCTAGGGGACTTTGACCACAGCAGTTGAGTCCCATAGTGCTCAGAGCCATTTTTTTGTAATCACATGTGAGTTCTAGTATAATATATTTGTCCAATGAATACCCGCTTATCATCTGCATTTCTTCTTGTGTAGCAATTGTAATGGACAGTAGTGTACATGTCTTATTGTGTCAAAATTTTAACATAAAGATTACGTCTCGTAATGAGTAGATTATGAGAGCAATTTAAATTTTTTAAGTGATTGTTCAAAATCAATTTTTTGTTGTGCTGGAAGCATGAACCGTGAACCATGAACCGGGATACCTGTTTAGTACTACACGTTTCTGGCAGAGATCCGTGTTATAGCGCTTGGTAGTGTGGAAGGTGAGTGAGCCAGGTCAAAACTGACAACATGCGAAGCTGAGGCGAGACGCCGGCCGCGGTGGTCTAGCGGTTCTGGCGCTGCAGTCCAGAACCGCGGGACTGCTACGGTCGCAGGTTCGAATCCTGCCTCGGGCATGGGTGTGTGTGATGTCCTTAGGTTAGTTAGGTTTAAGTAGTTCTAAGTTCTAGGGGACTTATGACCTGAGATGTTGAGTCCCATAGTGCTCAGAGCCATTTGAACCATTTTTTGAGGCGAGACACGGCCTAGATTTTCGTAGCGAGACGTCTGTATATGAGGAGAAGCTGGTGACAGAGGTCAGTTTGGATGCCTACTCGTCAGACCTAATAAGGAGGAAAGGAGGTCAATGTTTAACCCCTCATCGATGACAACGTCATTACAGACGAAGGACAAACTGGGAATGAGGAAGATGGAGGAAGTAAATCAGCCGTGTCCTCTCCAAAAGGAACCATTCTGGCATTTATGTTAAGCTATTATGGAAGCCACGGTAAACGTAAATTAGAACTGTTGGTTGGGGGGATCTGAACCGGTGTCTTCTAGCAATCGAGTCCAGTGTCTTCCACTGTGACACCGCGCTACCTGCGGGACCCACGAGTGGAACCACTGTCCGTATTCGCCTTTTAGGATGGCGCCGTCGGCGCGATGCCGACATTGAAATCCGAGTTCAAAGGCGAGGTGAGCGCTGAGTCAGCACAGCTGTAGCAGTACCGCCGTGTTTCGCATTCCTGGCCGCTGACTCAATGCCAGCCGACGCAACGGGCGCGAGCGCCGCCTCTCGCGGTGCACTGTGCAAGGCACCAGGGATCGCCGTCGGCCGATGCGCTCTGTTTACCCGCGCCCAGCCACAGGGCTGCCTGCCTCGCATTGCGGATGTTTGTAGCACTGCCGGTGCGGTACCACGGGTCGGCTGCCGGCATCCTGACACATTACGCACCCTGGTGCTAATCCTTCACACTGACAGCTTTCCAGGCTCTGTCTGTCTCTGTCTGTCTGTCTGTCTCTCTGTCTCTCTCTCTCTCTCTCTCTCTATCTATCTATCTCCTTCTCCGTCTCTCTCTGATTTTAGAGTTGAACGTCTTCCACAGTGGTTCGAGGAGAACTCTTAGGTTCGATGTACAGGAGGAGAAACGGCCCACTCCGCTATGCTACACAATAGCTCACCTCTATGCGTACAGAGTAGGAACTAATCACTCACGTTACGAATGAAAACACACACCACACTGGTGTCATATTTCACAATATTTATTATTCCACGTTACAAACCGGCTTTCGACTCTTACACCATCATCAGATACTTCGAAACTGGTTTAAATACGATTAAACCAAGATCTCCAAACAAGGCGCCCAGTGTGGCCGAGCGGTTCTAGGCGCTTGAGTCTGGAACCACGCGACCGCTACGGTCGCAGGTTCGAATCCTGCCTCGGGCATAGATGTGTGTGATGTCCTTAGGTTAGTTAGGTTGAACTAGTTCTAAGTTCTAGGGGACTGATGACCTCAGAAGTTAAGTCCCATAGTGCTCAAAGCCATTTCAACTATTTTTTTCATCAAACAATGGTTACCGTGGTTCCCTTTTCTCGACCCACCAACGTCGAGAACTCACTAAATGTTGCATGATTCCATACTTAGAGAAAGTCTCTCTGAATGTGTCCAATACCATAAATCGAGGAACTTCAATACATGATTTTATGTGCGCAACGCTATTGGTCACTGTTTGCCCACAGGTAAAGACAGTACTCCAGTTATGGAAAAGAAGTTGAATATACAAAATCGTTTGTAATTGTGGAAAATTCTGTATAGGCCACATTTGGCAGGGCAATATTCACTGTAAATACATAAAACTGCAACCAGTCACTTTTATCAATAATTATTTATTTTTCCATGAACCGGTTTTCGAACCTTTTCAGGTTCATCTTCAGATGGTTTCTGGAAGTTATATAACTATTTCTAGCCTAATGCTGAGTGCTGCGTCTGTGACGAGAAAATGGAACATGCTTTAATGCATCGCTTTGACTATTGTGTTTCTGTTGATATGGATGTAAATTTAGTTTTTTACTTACTGCGACAGCATGACCGGCTTTTTTCGTTAGTCTCCATCTGTCTACTTCCATTTTGATTGAGAGTTGGTATATCACTTCACACACTTTATCACAATCTACACTATGTGATCAAAAGTATCTGTACACCTGCCTGAAAATGACTTACAAGTTCGTGGAAAAGGGAAGATTTTTTTGTTGCATCTGACTGTCAGAAACGACATTGATAATGATGGAAAATGAAATGACAGTGCGGCGTTGTTGGGTAGGAGACCTCGTCTGGGGTTGTTCGATCGCCTGCTGCAAGTCTTTTTATTGGACGTCACTTCGGCGATTTGCGCGTCGACAGAGATGAGATGAAATCAATAGGACAACACAAACATATAGTCCCTATGTCAAGAAAATTCCCGATCAGAGCGGCCGTCGAAACCGGGATCCCACACTCTAGAAACAACCAAGGTCCACGACTTGCAGACTACAGTTGTAATATAATACACTCTGTGATCCAAAGTATTCGGACACCTGGGTGAAAATGACTTACAAGTTCGTGGCGCCCTCCATCGGTAATGCTGGAATTCAATATGGTGTTGGTCCTCCCTTAGTCTTTATGAGATCTTTCACTCTCACAGGCAAACTTTCATTCTTTACGGAGTGCTGCACTGGGGAGATGTATCGATGTCGGTTGGTGAGGCATGGCACGAAGTCGGCGTTCCAAAACATCCCAAAGGTGTTCCATAGGATTCAGGTCAGGACTCTGTGCAGGTCAGCTCATTACAGAGATGTTATTCTCGTGTAACCACTGCACCATAGGCTGTGCATTATGAACGGGTGCTCGATCGTATTGAAAGATGCAATCGCCATCCCCGAATTGCTCTTCAACAGTGGGAAGCAAGAAGGTGCTTAAAACATCAGTGTAGGTCTGTGCTGAGATAGTGCCACGCAAAACAAGAAGGGGTGCAAGCACTCTCCATGAAAAACACGACCACAACATAACACCACCGCCTCCGAATTTTACTATTGGCAATACACACGATGGCATATGACGTTCAGAGGGCATTCGCCATACGCACACCCTGCCGTCGGATCGCCACATTGTGTACCGTCAATCGTCCTATGTTTACGCTCCTTACACCAAAGGGACCGATGACCGTAGCAGTCTGGTCCATTTAGTCCCACAAACCAACCAACCTTACACCAAGCGAGGCATCATTTGGCATTTACCGGCGTGATGTGTGGCTTATGAGCATCCGCTCGACCACGAAATCCATGTTTTATCACCTCCAGCCTAACTATCATAGTACTTGCTGTAGATCCTGATGCAGTTTGAAATTCCTGTGTGATGGTCTGGATAGATGTCTGCCTATTACGCATTATGACCCTCTTCAACTGACGGCGGTCTCTATCAGTCAACAGACGAGGTCGACCTGTACGCTTTTGTGCTGTACGTGTCCCTTCACGTTTCCACTTCACTATCACATCGGAAACGTTGGACGTAGGGATGTTCAGGAGTGTGGAAACCGCGCGTACCGACGCATGGCACAAGTGACACCCAATCACCTGACCACGTTCGAAGTCCGTGAGTTCCGCGGAGCATCCCATTCTGCTCTCTCACGATGTATAATGACTACTGAGGTCGCTGATATGGAGTACCTGGCAGTAGGTGGCAGCACAATGCACCTTATATGAAAAACGTATATTTTTGGGGGTGTCCGGATACTGTATATCACACAGTGTATATTCATTTACAATGCTACAGCGAAACTTTGCCAGCATCCATCATGTGCTATACAACTGTTGCTTGTAACAAAGATGTTGACAAAAAGATATGGCACAGGCCCACTTTGCTCAGAGATGTAATTTGTTCTTGTTTACATGTATTAAAGTCGATATAAGAACATTCATGTTAATGACAATCTTGATTAAAATATCTGCTCATAAACTGTTTTATACGTTAATATACAAATAGAAATTATTCATCAGATCACTTGAAGTTTGTTTTTGTAGTAATTCATTTATTTATCTATTTTACTTTGTTATCTCATGTTTTCGCCAATTTGATTAAAATATTTGCCCTTATATCGACTTTAATACATGTATACAAGAACAAATTACATCTCTCAGCAAAGTACGCCTATGCCATATTTTTTTGTCAAAATCTTTGTTACAAACATGCAGGGTGCGGGCATAGTTTCGCTGTCATAGTGTAAATGAATATAGATTGTGTACAAGTGTTTGAAGTGATATACCAACTGGCCATCAAAATGGAAGCAAACAGTTGGATACTAACGAAAAAAGCCGGCCATACAGTCGCAGTAAGAAAAAAACTATATTTGCATCCATATCGGTAGATAAACATTCGTCATAGCGATACACTAAAGCGTGTTCCATCTTCTTGTCACAGACCCTGCACCCAGCATTATGCTAGAAATAGTGATGTAACTTCCAGAACCATCTGAAGATGAACCTGAAAAGGTTCGAAAACCGGTTCATGGAATAATAAATAATTATGGAAAAAAGTGACTGATTGCAGTTTTATGTATTTACATTCAATTAACAGTCTCGAGTTCTAATATATATGTAATGGATAAGCTTAATATGCATCGTGACTGAATGAATGTCGTAGAAGTTAGAAACTTGGGAAAGTAGACTACTTTTGCAGACCACCTGCTTAAAGAAGACTGTAATTACTAGGTGCAAACCGAACGAGGTGGCGCAGTGGTAAGCACACTGGACTTGCCTTCAGGAGGACGACGGTTCACACCCGCGTCCAGCCATCCTGATTTAGGTTTTCCGTGATTTCCCTAAATCGCTCCAGGCAAATTCCGGGATGGTACCTTTGAAAGGGCACGGCCGATTTTCTTCCCGATCCTTCTGCTATGGCCGGCCGCGGTGGTCTCGCGGTTCTAGGCGCGCAGTCCGGAACCGTGCGACTGCTATGGTCGCAGGTTCGAATCCTGCCTCGGGCATGGATGTGTGTGATGTCCTTAGGTTAGTTAGGTTTAAGTAGTTCTAAGTTCTAGGGGACTGATGACCACAGCAGTTGAGTCCCATAGTGCTCAGAGCCATTTGAACCTTCTCCTATGACCTTGCTGTTTGGTCCCCTCCCCCAAATCAATAAATCAGCCAACCAACTAGGTGTAACATGAAGTGTTACGTCACATCCAGAAAGAGAGGAAGAAAACTACCTTTAGATAATGTAAACTGATAAACATACGTCAATTTTTCCAAGCTTAGTACTGTATAATCAGATAAAGTTCCATTATTCACCGCTTCAGACTGCAGGTACTATTCATAATCCCATACAAACCGTGTTGTAAATTGCCGCCCCACTCTCACGTCCCATTTTTTCTTTTATTCCAGTTATTATAGTTTCACTTGCCCTTTTACAAAAAAAAAAAATTAATTTGTGTAACCATAGCTGCTTCACTGACCTGCTTAATCGCTCACTATATCGTACCTGTTACTACTACTGGACCTGTCAAAGACAAGATCATTTTGTTCAGCCGTTTTCCTGGAACATGTCACCAGAGTAATTGTTCAATTTATTTTAAAACAGTTGTTGTAATTAAGTATGTAGTTCATTGTCTAATATGTCACATACTTCATTTAGATCGAATACCTTTACGTCGCATTTTCACTAAAATAATTAGCAATTGTCATCTTTGGGAACTAATTGAGATACTCTGTAGATGTACTAGTTTCAAATCTTTGATCCCACAAAAAATTCACAGCGACACATACTTATCTTTGATTTTGATGGTGGCGTAACAGCTGAAATTAAGTTTGTATCATGAAGTAATAGACATTGTAGAATATTACACCAGTATTATGTATGTTTTCATCGATAATGTATAAAATATTTAACCAAGAACCGACGGAATAGTCAATCAATGTAATAATTCACGAATTCGTCAGAAGTGATTTCATGACAACTCCAAGAACAGCGTTTCTGTCTGTATCCCAGGACAAAGCTCTGGTGCTACTTTAAGAAATGCAACAACCAACCACTATTTATGTGTATTTATTTATGGAAAGATGCATTTTGGACTGTAACCCATATTAGATAGCCGTAATGCATCCATATCCCGGTATTCGTGAATCGCTATTGGTCTTGTTTAAGGTACAATAAAGTAAAGTCGTGGACGTGATGGGGGAGATATGCATTTACACCCATCTGTAGGATCAATTTGATAGAGTTTTAAATGAACAAAAAGACGTGCGCCATGGGAAATTTATGGACTATTTTGCGCCCGTTCTGCGACGATGCGTTACAGGGCCACGAATCGCTCAGTCGTCGTTGTCGTGATAGACGTACCGTAGGTGGCCACAATAGGGGCACCATACAGCATGTAATAACATGTTGTGGTACATGTTTATTTGATTATATACAAACATCAAAAAAAGTTTTGCATCAGTCCGGTTCCCAGAACTCCTGAAGATAGACGTCGACTGTGGATATTGTATCACAGACACATTCCCTTTGACTGTTCAGAGATGGCACTAATCCCGCCCAAAGATGTAAACAACCATGCATGAGCAGCGCCTATTAGCGAAGGGGGTCCGACAGCCGATTAGTTCCAGTCATTCCACCAGGAAGGAGGTACACGGCTCGTGTTGTCCGTAGTTCAACCATGCCCAGACAGTCAATACCGCGGTTCCACCATGTCCGCATTGTTACTTTGTGCCAGGAACGGCTCTCTACAAGGGAAGTGTCCAGGCGTCTCGGAGTGAATCAAAGCGATGTCGTTCAGACATGGAGGAGATACAGAGAGACAGGAACTGTCGATGACATGCCTCGCTCAGGTCGCCCAAGGCTACCACTGCAGTGGATGATCGCTACCTACGGGTCATGGCCTGGAAGAACCCTGACACCAACGCCACTATGTTGAATAATGCTTTTCGTGCAGCCACAGGACGTCGTGTTACGACTCAAACTGTGCGCAGTAAACTGCATGATGCGCAACTTCACTCCCGACGTCCAAGGCGAAGTCCATCTTTGCAGCCACCACACCATGCAGCGCAGTACAGATGGGTCCAACAACATACCGAATGGACTGCAGGTAACTCGGGCAGGCTGAACGCCTTAGACACACTGTCCAGCGAGTGCAGCATGGTGGAATTTCCCTGCTGTTTTGGGGTGGCATTATGTGGGGCCGACGTACGCCGCTGGTAGTCATGGAAGGCGCTGTAACGGCTGTACGATACGTGAATGCCATCTTCCGACCGTTACTGCAACCATATCGGAAGCATATTGGCGAGGCATTTGTCTTCATGGACGACAATTCGCGCCCCCATCGTGCACGTCTTCTGAATGACTTCTTTCAGGAAAATGACATCGCTCGACTAGAGTAGCCGTCCGCTGTGGCCAAGCGGTTCAAGGCGCATCAGTCCGGGACCGCGCGACTGCTACGGTCGCAGGTTAGAATCCTGCCTCGGGGATGGATGTGTATGCTATCCTTAGGTTAGTTAAGCTTAATTAGTTCTAAGTTCTAGGGGACTGATGACCTCAGAGCCATTTGAACCATTTTTTTCGACTAGAGTGATCAGCATGTTCTCCAGACATGAACCCTATCGAACATATCTGGGGTACTGAAAAGGGCTCTTTATGGTCGATGTGACGCACCAACCATCTACGCCGAATCGCCATTGAGGAGTGGGACACTCTGGATCAATAGTGCCTTGATGAGCTTCTGGACTGTATCATACGACGAATACAGATATGCCTCAATGCAAGAGGACGTGCTACTGGGTATTAGAGGTACTAGTGTGTACAGCAATCTGAACCACAACCTCGAAGGTCTCGCTCTAAGGTGGTACAACATGCAATGTGTGGTTTTCATGAGCAATAAAAAGGGCGGACGTGATGCCTATGTTGATCTCTATTCCATTTTTCTGTATAGGTTCCGGAGCATAATTTATTGCTTTTTAGATACTCGACTGGTAAACGATACACCTTGGCTTTTATTTTAAGTTAACCTGTCTTACGATTTTTAAAGTCCCCTGAAGAAATAACACGCGTATGTTCAGTACATCAACTTTGTGTTTCTGTGTATACTTAAAAATACCTGTGCAACAGCTTTTTTTCAGTCACATGCCCAAATTCTGCATCTACATTTGCATCTATACTGGGCATGCCATCTTGCGGTGTGTGGTGGAGGGTACTTCACGTACCACAGTCACTGCCCGCCTTTCCTGTTCCAGTCATGCATGGTTCGCGGCAAGAACGATTGGCCGTGGGCCTCCATTTGGACTCACATCTCTCCCTAATTTTGTTTCATGGTTCTTTCGTGACATCTAAGTAGAACGAAGTATTATATTTTTTGCTTTTCTGGTAACATACACTCTCGCAAGTTTAACAGTAACCCACGTCGTGATGCAAAACACCACTCTTACAGCATCTGCCACTGGAGTTGGCTGATCATCTCCCTGACGTTTTCGCCCTTGCTCTTCTTTGGATCTTCTCTATTTCCTCTATTAACCCTATCTGGTACGGATCCAATACTGACAAGCAATATTCAAGTACACTACTGGCCATTAAAACTACTACACCACGAAGATGAGGTGCTACAGACGCCAAATTTAACTGGCAGGAAGAAGATGCTGTGATATTCAAATGATTAGCTTTTCAGATCATTCACACAGGGTTGGCGCCGGTGGCAACACCTACAACGTGCTGACATGGGGAAAGTTTCCAACCGATTTCTCATACACAAACAGCAGCTGACCGGCGTTGCCTGGTGAAACATTGTTGTGATGCCTCGCGTAAGGAGCAGAAATGCGTACCATCACGTTTCAGACTTTGATAAAGGTCGGATTGTAGCCTATCGTGATTGCGGTTTATTGTATCGCGACATTGCTGCTCGCGTTGGTCGAGATATAATGACTGTTGGCAGAATATGGAATCGGTGGGTTGGATGGTAATACGGAACGCCGTGCAGGATCCCAATGGCCTCGTATCACTAGCATCGCTGTAACGGATAGTCCAACCACGTCTCGATTCCTGAGTCAACAGATGGGAACGTTTGCAAGACAACAACCATCTGCACGAACGCTTGGTTATTTTACGAAAGTAACTGCTTTCAGTGATTTCTACACAATCGTGTAATAATACACTCCTGGAAATTGAAATAAGAACACCGTGAATTCATAGTCCCTGGAAGGGGAAACTTTATTGACACATTCCTGGGGTCAGACACATCACATGATCACACTGACAGAACCACAGGCACATAGACACAGGCAACAGAGCATGCACAATGTCGGCACTAGTACAGTGTATATCCACCTTTCGAAGCAATGCAGGCTGCTATTCTCCCATGGAGACGATCGTAGAGATGCTGGATGTAGTCCTGTGGAACGGCTTGCCATGCCATTTCCACCTGGCGCCTCAGTTGGACCAGCGTTCGTGCTGGACGTGCAGACCGCGTGAGACGACGCTTCATCCAGTCCCAAACATGCTCAATGGGGGACAGATCCGGAGATCTTGCTGGCCAGGGTAGTTGACTTACACCTTCTAGAGCACGTTGGGTGGCACGGGATACATGCGGACGTGCATTGTCCTGTTGGAACAGCACGTTCCCTTGCCGGTCTAGGAATGGTAGAACGATGGGTTCGATGACGGTTTGGATGTACCGTGCACTATTCAGTGTCCCCTCGACGATCACCAGTGGTGTACAGCCAGTGTAGGAGATCGCTCCCCACACCATGATGCCGGGTGTCGGCCCTGTGTGCCTCGGTCGTATGCAGTCCTGATTGTGGCGCTCACCTGCACGGCGCCAAACACGCATACGACCATCATTGGCACCAAGGCAGAACCGACTCTCATCGCTGAAGACGACACGTCTCCATTCGTCCCTCCATTCACGCCTGTCGCGACACCACTGGAGGCGGGCTGCACGATGTTGGGGCGTGAGCGGAAGACGGCCTAACGGTGTGCGGGACCGTAGCCCAGCTTCATGGAGACGGTTGTGAATGGTCCTCGCCGATACCCCAGGAGCAACAGTGTCCCTAATTTTCTGGGAAGTGGCGGTGCGGTCCCCTACGGCACTGCGTAGGATCCTACTGTCTTGGCGTGCATCCGTGCGTCGCTGCGGTCCGGTCCCAGGTCGACGGGCACGTGCACCTTCCGCCGACCACTGGCGACAACATCGATGTACTGTGGAGACCTCACGCCCCACGTGTTGAGCAATTCGGCGGTACGTCCACCCGGCCTCCCGCATGCCCACTATACGCCCTCGCTCAAAGTCCGTCAACTGCACATACGGTTCACGTCCACGCTGTCGCGGCATGCTACCAGTGTTAAAGACTGCGATGGAGCTCCATATGCCACGGCAAACTGGCTGACACTGACGGCGGCGGTGCACAAATGCTGCGCAGCTAGCGCCATTCGACGGCCAACACCGCGGTTCCTGGTGTGTCCGCTGTGCCGTGCGTGTGATCATTGCTTGTACAGCCCTCTCGCAGTGTCCGGAGCAAGTATGGTGGGTCTAACACACCGGTGTCAATGTGTTCTTTTTTCCATTTCCAGGAGTGTACATTACTGGACCTTTCTGTCTTATGTATACGTAATACGTTACATTTATTTATATTCAGGGTTAATTGCCAATGCCTGCAGCAAGCTTAGATCCTCTTCAGGTTTTCCTGCATGTCGCTATAATTATCTACTGCAGCGTCTTCTCTGTTTAGCTTAGTTTAGTTAGTTATGTGTTCCACTGATCAATAGCACGGAAAACCGTTATGATGTGGAACGTGTCAAATGCTCAAGAAATGCGCACAGGAAACAATTTTTTTTACATTATAGCGTTATACCTAAATATTTCTATTATCTATCCCATTCC
This sequence comes from Schistocerca piceifrons, assembly GCF_021461385.2. NCBI lineage: Eukaryota > Metazoa > Arthropoda > Insecta > Orthoptera > Acrididae > Schistocerca > Schistocerca piceifrons. The sequence continues at coordinate 325,781,188 of NC_060140.1, forward strand.
CTTAAATGGCGCAAGATGCATATATTACATCACCAGATTTATTTATTCATATTCAAGAATTCATCTATGGTATAGAAAGAGTTGTCAAGGAGGTATGATTCCAATTTGTTTTTGAAACTATTACTGCTGTCTGTCAGGCATTTTATTTCATCTGGTAATTTATCAAAAAGTTTTATAGCAGCATATTTTATCCCTTTCTGTGCCGAATATAGATTAAGTAAAGGATAGTGTAGGTCTTTCTTTTTTCTGATATTGTAATCATGAATGTCACTGTTGATTTTAAACTGGTCCATGTTGTTGAGAAAAAATTTCATTACTGAGTAAATGTACTGTGAAGCAGTTATAAGAATTCCTAACCTTTTAAACAGATGCCTACATGATGTGCGGTTATGAACCCCACACATTATTCTAATTACTCTCTTTTGAGCAGTGAATACCTTTTGCCTAAGTGCTAAGTTGCCCCAGAATATTATTCCGTATGACGTGAGAGAGTGGAAGTATGTAAAGTATGTTAGCTTACTAATTTCTACATCCTCAAAATTGGAAGTTATTCTGATTGCAAAAGTTGCTGATCCTAGTCGCTTTAGGAGATCCAAAATATGAATTTTCTAGTTAAGATTCCCATCTATATGTACACCCAAAAACTTAGTATGCTGTTCCCTGACTTCTGACTTCTTTTGATGTGTTATGTTTATTGAAGGAATTATACTTTTTGCAGCAGAAAATTGGACGTACTGTGTTTTCTCAAAGTTCAGAGCAAGCCCATTTGCAGAAAACTAATTAATAATTTTTCAAAAACCTTATTTATATCATTTTCTATCAGACTTTCTTTTACTGGATTAATAATTATGCTTGTATCGTCAGCAAACAGTGTCATTTCAGTATCTTGTTCCACATAACAAGGGAGGTCATTCACATACATCAAGAACAGGAGGGGACCCATGATCGAACCTTGTGGAACACCTGATTTAATTTCACCCTAGTTAGATGAAATGGCAAACTCCTTTGAATCACTTGAAGCATATAAAGAGACTTTTTGCTTCCCGTTCTGTAGATATGACTTAAACCACTCATATGCTGTTCCATTTATACCACAGAATTGTAATTTCTCTAACATAATGTCATGGTTCACACAATCAAATGCTTTGGATTAATCACAGAATATTCCTACTGCTGACATTTTACTATTTAAAGACTCTATTACGTGGACAGTGAAATTACGTATTGCTGTCTCAGTGGAACAGCATTTCTGAAATCCGAACTGTGATTTACTAAGTATCCGATTACTGTTGAGTTGGCTAACCATGTATGAAACAGCGTCATCCGCTCGAGCCGCATTAAAATTCAGATTTTGTCTGCTATGTCGTTCATGCAGGATGTGCCAAGAGGACTGGTCAGTATTCAGGCATATGACAGAAACGATCATGAAGCAAAAAAATCTATTAAATATGGTCTCCAACATGCATACATAAAGACATGTGAGTACTAGATCATCAGAAGAGGTGTTTCCCAGTAGCGATGGTGAACAAGTGCTCACAGCTCTTAAGGTATGCATTTTGGAGCAAAGTCTACTGGACTTCTATCTTCGAATGATCGTTCCTGACATATCACAGAATACTGAACATTCCTCCTGGGACACCCTGTATATGTCGTCGAGGATAGTGACCCATAACACTCCCTTGGGGGACGCCCGAAGCTAATTTTACGTCTGAAGAATAATGACATGCTGCGTTCTGGTTCTTCGACCCTTTAGTCCAATTACGCAGTTGGTCTGGAGTTTGGCGCGCGTATTCTCAACGTTGTGCGACCATAACTTTTATGTTGAGTGCAATCAGACGTGAAATGTAGTTTTAAAAACAAGCGTGCTAGTATTTTCAATTCTGTGACGATTACCGCACCTGATGTCGGAGCGACAGTAACGATGGACGCTATTTAAATATAAACTGGTGCAGCAACTTTTATGACATAATGAGCCAGCGATGAATTATTTACATGGTAAGTTATATTTTTCCTAGCGTATCTTAATATCTGTCCTGCTTTTATATTTAACTCTTAATCGATTATTAACTGGTGTATCGCCCTTCCGTTTTGTAAAATGTTCAAATGTGTGTGAAGTCTTATGGGAATTAACTGCTAAGGTCATCAGTCCCTAAGCTTACACACTACTTAACCTAAATTATCCTAAGGACAAACACACACACCCATGCCCGAGGGAGGACTCGAACCTCCGCCGGGACCAGCCGCGCAGTCCATGACTGCAGTGCCCCAGACCGCTCGGCTAATCCCCCGCGGCTCCGTTTTGTAGATGCTTGATAATGGCCTAGGACAGAAATTGTACCAACGTACAACCGATGAAGGAAAAATGTCAGCTGCAGGTGGCAGTAGCTTCGTCACTACATTTTTACCGACTGCATCACTTACACGCTACAGCTGCTCCGCACAAAATAACAATTCCTCTAGCTACCACGTAAACTTAGTTTTAGTTTAGAGTTATTATGTAACTTATATCTTCTCGTCTTTCCATTCATATACATAATTTAACACTTTTAGATTCGCTGCATCATTCAAGTTAAAAGACACTAATCTATGTATGTAAATGGTTAAAAAAGAAAAAAAGAGCTACAACTTGCAAAATAAAAGACAGATTCAGAGTTCAAAATACAGTCGATGGAAGCGTTGCATTGATGAAGATGTAATAATTTACGCCAACTAAAGAGTTAAGTAAACAGTGGCTGGTTGCTGTATTTCTTCAGGCAATTTAATCCACAACCGTGAAGCTCACATTAAAGCCATGGTGGTGTTACTGTTGCACCTTGGACGACGAATTTTCCGTTTTACCAATTTATATTTTCCTTCATCTGCTTTTCAGCGTTAAACGTCAAGTCCTCGCCTGTTCCACATCCCTTCCTTGCCCTAGAAAAATCTACTTGGATGAACTGAGTCACTAACTAGCAGGGATATAACATATTCACCCTGATCACGTCCAGAAGACAAAATTGATTCATTGCTCTCCAGTAAGTTGTAATGGGTCATACTAACGACCAGGATTGGTTCTGATCGTAGCAATGAAAATTGTAATGACTTACAAGAAATATATAGAGCGTGATTATTATCCCCGCTATTTGATAGCCACTGCTAGATGTCAGTGGCAAAGTCTGATTTCGCCATCCTCGTTAAACCTAGAATATTAAAATATGCATAAAATAGAATGAAACAACGTGCTATAAACCGTGAAAAGTTATATTACACGACATACGTAGATAATTTGATGCGACTTAATTATACTAAGATGACAAAGATGACACAGAAAACCTAGTGCAAAATATGGTTTCTCAGTGTCCGAAGACAAGATTCACTGTGGACTTTGAGGAAGATAATTGCATAAATTACGATCGTCATTCAATAAGTAAAGCCGCAAATTTTTTTCTCAGAACATATTTATTGTTAAGAATCATAATAGGGTGTCTTGTCCATGTCCTATTTTTTCTACGTAGCCTCCATTACGTTCTATGGCCGTACGCCAACGTTGCATCCACGAGAATGACGACACCACAATGCGAGAAGACTGCCCCCGTGACTTTTCCGGCAGAGGGGGTTGTCTCGAATTTCTTTTTTTGTGGTGAATGAGAATGATGCGAATCCATGCACTGCCTTTTTGTTTCCGGCGCAAAGCGCTGTTCCCAGCTTTCATCCCCCGTAGCGATCCGTGACAGAAAGGCCTCTCCGTCGGTCTCAAACCGCTCCAACAATTCAGATGAAATGGGCTTTCTTTGAATTTTGTGACCCGCTGTGAACATTCGTGGAATCCATTGTGAGCACCTCTTTGAATATCGGAGAGTCTCGATAATTGCAGACGCACTTCCAATGCCGACCGACAGCTGTAGAACCAATTGTCGAGGTGCGATGCGCCGGTCGGCACGAATCAGGGCGTCCGCACGATTCAGCACGTCTGGAGCAGTGTCTGTGGCACGACGTCCCGAGTGTGGCTGATCATGGAGCTCTGTTTTCGCATTTCCTGAAGCTGTAACTTTCTTTACCCGTCACCTAACTGTACTCCTATTAACTGCAGCATCGCCATACACTGCACACAAACGTTTATGAGTGTTCACCACGATTTCTTTTCCTGCACACAAGAATTCAGTAACAGCACGCTGCTTGTAACGTGACACTGTACTACGGCTTCACCAGAAGGTCCAAAACTTCACCGGCACACACAACAAACATCACCAGCAAGGATGGTTTCTCTATGTATATTAATGGCTTTTTTTTAATGTGGGGCATTACTAATTGAACGACAGGGAGGATTTAACACTAGAAACACAGAATACATTAATTTAGGCGTGCCGCTCTGGACTATACAAGTGTGCTTATTTTAATGCAATGCTGTGTATTTTATTAGGATTGCCACTAAGTCCGCATGAAGATGAAAATAAATGAGCGTTCTTAAGCAAGTGGCCGTGGCGAATAGACGCAGAGGCAGCGACGTGATAAAAATTTATAATAAGATAAAGAAGAAACCACCAAAACAAATAAGTGGAAATGACGTCGCAGTTAAGAATAAATACAAGATGTTTTACAGCGGAAAGACTTCCGACAAAATTGAAAAAAAAAATTCGTAAAGCAAATGTAAGAGTAGGTTATCGTACAAATAACATGTAACAGTAGCAATAAGTTTCGGGATTCAGGTGTGTACAGCATAAAATGCAGTGACTGCAGTAAACAGTACACAGGGAAACTGGGTAGGAACTTCGGAACTAAATTCAGGGACATCACATACGCTTAAAACAGAACAGTGTTTGAGGCAAATATGGTAACTTTAAAGTACAGTCACTAACGCTGATCAAAATTCGGACGTACCACGTAGAGTTCAAAAGTGACGAATCGTTAACATCTTAGAGATTTATGATGACTTCTTAGGTGATGATTGTTGTGTATGGATATCGGAAGTAGTAGAGGAGAGAAAATGCGCGGTGGGACAGCTGGAAAGTGTGCTGTGCCTGATATCGATGGTGGGAGCCTACTGAGCGACCTTCTCCCCACGGCAGAGTTTACTAGACGACTGACCGGACTCGGGACACAACTCCTAAGCAGCGAGCACATAAGAATACACGCCGCGACCAAGACAGACCTGTAGCAACCGCGTTATAAAACTGCAATTTTTTTGACGTTTTTGTAATATATATCCTCTCCTCCCTCCACCTACCACCACCACCTAGAGAGAGGTGGTGGTGCACCTACCCCCCCCCCCCCCTATCCTTCAATCCTCCCAAGTCCTAACCCTTATTTTGGATTCATTGTTCTATGGTGCGTACAATATATATATATATATATATATATATATATATATATATATATGTATGTATATGTATATTTGTATAACTGGTCTTGGATGGATTAGTGAACGGTATGTGTAGGGTGTAAACAAAAAGATCGTCGTGTACAGTGGGCGAGCTCACCGGCTGTTGTCGTGTATTGAGCGCCTTGTAGCACATGATCACTGTCTATGAGGATTACGTAAGTTTATTACCATTACGTTTATCCATACATGTAATTTATACTGTCGACATGTGTCATATCTTTGAATATGAATCAGGTGTAAAGATTTATCTAGTATTCAATATACTTTTAAAACTGTGCGAAATTTTAATGGTGCTACTTTCAATATATTTCAATATATCACCAGTTAATACGACGGCGCCATCTGACGTCTACACGGCAAGTCACAAGGGCTCTGCGGTGCCTCAGTTTAGTCCACGTGAGGTCGTCGACATGAGGTGTAGTTTTAACTCTGTTGAAGCTATGGATGCTGCACTTTTACCCATCTGGGAGAATTCGGTTTTATAAACGACAAACTATATGAATTTATAATGTACTTACACTTTCTTCCCAAAATGTCGACGACACATACACTATGTGATCAAAAGTATCCGCACACTCCCCAAAATATACGTTTTTCATATTGGGTGCATTGTGATGCCGGGTGCATTGTGATGCCGCCTACTGCCAAGTACTCCGTATGAGCGACCCCAGTACCCACTAGACATAGTGAGCGAGCAGAATTGGGCGCTCCGCAGAACTCACGGAGTTCGAACGAGGTCAGGTGGTTGGGTGTCACTTGTGTCATACGTCTGTACGCGAGATTTCCACACTTCTAAATATCCCTAGGTACACTGTTTCCTATGTGATAGTGACGTGGAAAAGTGAAGTGACACGTACATCACAAAAGCGTATAGGCTGACCTCGTTTGTTGACTGACAGAGCGCCAACAGTCGAACAGGGCCGTAATGTGTAATAGGCACACATCTATCCAGACCATCACAGGAATTCCAAATTGCATCAGGATACACAGCAAGTACTATGACAGTCATGCAGGAGGTGAGAAAACGTGGATTTCATGGTCGAGAGTTTGCTCTGGAGCCACGTATCACCCCGGTAAATGCCAAACGACGCCTTGCTTGGCGTCAGGAGCGTAAACATTGGACGACTCAACAGTGGGGCCGGCCGAAGTGGCCGTGCGGTTAAAGGCGCTGCAGTCTGGAACCGCAAGACCGCTACGGTCGTAGGTTCGAATCCTGCCTCGGGCATGGATGTTTGTGATGTCCTTAGGTTAGTTAGGTTTAACTAGTTCTAAGTTCTAGGGGACTAATGACCTCAGCAGTTGAGTCCCATAGTGCTCAGAGCCATTTTTTTCAACAGTGGGAAAACGTTGTGTGGAGTGACGAATCATGGTAGATAATGTGACGATCCGATGGCAGAGTGGGGTATGACGAATGCCTGATGAACGTCATCTGACAGTGTGTGTAGTGCCAACAGTAAAATTCGGAGGCGGTGGTGTTATGGTGTGGTCGTGTTTTCCATGGAGGGGGCTTGCACCCCTTGTTGTTTTCCGTGGCACTATCAAAGCACAGGTCTACATTGATGTTTTAGGCACCTTCTTGCTTCCCACTGTTGAAGAGCAATTCGGAGATGGCGATTGCATCTTTCAACACAATCCAGCACCTGTTCATAATGCAAGGCCTGTGATGGAGTGGTTACACGAGAATAACATCCCTGTAATGGATTGGCCTGCATAGAGTCCTGACCTGATCCTATAGAACACCTTTGGGATGCTTTTGAACGCCGACTTCGTGCCATGCCTCACCGACCGACATCGATACATCTCCCCAGTGCAGCACTCTGTGAAGAATGGGCTGCTATTCCTCAAAAAACCTTCCAGCACTTGATTGAACGTTTGTCTGCGAGAGTGGAAGCTGTCATCAAGGCTGAGGGTGGGCCAACACAATTCCAGCATTGCCGGTGGAGGGCGCCACGAACTTATAAGTCATTTTCAGCCAGGTGTCCGGATACTTTTGATCACATAGTGTATACATATATGCAAAGATATGCAAAGACTCTTTTAAAATTTGGGTCATCCCGGAAAAAATGGGTGTATTTTGTGCCTTTACCTATTTTACTTTCATGCAGTGAAATGCCAGCCTGAAGGTTACAGCAGTATTCTTTCGAAACAAGTAACTGGAAGAAAGGTTTTAAAATCAAGCATCTTGGATTTCTCAAAAAATAAACAGAGATCGCCCCAACAACATGTGTAAACTATAAACGTATTTGTAACATTTTATACACTTGAGAAACCGCAAGTTTAAATCACTATTTCAGAAAATAGTATTCTCAAGAAACAAAACTTATTATTAATTCACTATGGGTATAAATGTTTTATTCACATGTGACAAATGTACCAGACGCAACCTGTTAGCAGTTGCCTTGTGGGCTATATTAATGACTTGGATTCTACCAAAGTAACATTTTATCCTGTGACGTAACATGCAAGGTTTACTGATAAGTTGGGCGGGTTGTTCTGGTAAGCGATAAGGTCAGCTATGTTCCGGAAGATGGACAGTAAAAAAATCTGTTGTTCAACACGTGGCATTTCTAAAAGTGCGAAATCGAGAAAATCTAGTTCGTGGTGGAAAGAGACAGGATTGTAAGTTATCGCCACAGCCGGTTAAATTGCGAATAATAGAAGTAAAGAAAGTAAAAATAAATCAAAACGTGAATAAAAGTGCAAGGTGGGTACACACAAAAGATGATAATTTCATACTACTTACTCCTTCTTTCTGAAAGCAAGAAAGACATAGAAGAACTAGTGAATGAAACGGACAAGAGACTCATAACACGATATGGGTTAAGTATAAAAAAACGTCTGAAGTAGTGCAGGAGCCTGAATATTAGGACAGTGATTTTCTAAGCATCGAAGTTGAGGAATAAATTAAAGAATTCAGGCATGAGGCAAATTACGTGGGGTTGAAGTTGTGAGGAAGATATCATTAATCCAGGAGGAGAACACTGATGCAGGAGAAAACAAACGCCTTCATTTCGTTGAGATGTTTCACTGATATCAAATATTGAGGAAGATGTTCGTGATAACAGGAAGGATTAAAGTCACGTCAACGGCGATGTCATTAGAGACTGATCATAAGCTCGATCTTGGGAAGGATAGGGAAGGAAATGAGTTTTCATTGCGAAAGGAACCATCCTGGTATTCGCCTTCGGTGCTTTAGTGATATCACGATGTTCCTGTAGCTCTAGTTCTGCGCCGATGCGTTGTTACAATGGGACAATGAACCACACAAAACAGTAACGTATAATTATAAATTGGAATATTTTCAAATCTAGTGCTACAGATATAGACTGACAATAAGATCAGAATATGCAAAACTTATCTCCAGAACAATGGAGATAGAAGATACGCCAGCGTGACTAGATAGGAAAAGTTGAAGGAAGACATGAAACTAACGGAAATAAAAACTAAAATCTAAAAAACCTCGTACAGACGCGCAAATTCACCTATTCCCTTAAACATCCAGTTCTAAATATATTTAGTATTTTTCCTTAATTTGTTTAACTTAATTTTCCCAATTTTATCACCAAAGAACATAGGAACAAAGAACCCATTTGCCATTGCAGAACCCTGCGTCACTGCTTAGACCTCCGCTAAGCCAGTGTCGAAGTAGCTCACGCGGCCATCGCTTGTGCTGGAGGCTGCGTAGGCGCCGCTGGCATTTCCTTCCTCGTGCCGCTGTCGCCGTCTGCACCTCTTAGCGTTGCTGCCAGCACACTTAGTATCTAGTCTATAAGCCTTGTCGGGTCTTCATTTATTATTCCTCCGTGACCATTCATTTCACAATACCATCATTTATCTGAAGCGAGGAAAGCCGTATTATCCATCAACAAAATGTGTAAATTTGGGTCTCTATACATTAGTATACAGATTTTTTTTGTGTTGGGTATCTTTTTAATGTTTTTTTAAGTCAAAACCGCCTCAGCATATGTTCAGTAAAGTCTAAAAAACAAGTAAAAACGAAAACATAGAGGCACAACGTTTTTCAGTGCAATGTCGTCAACCCAGAGCTCGGATACATTCAATACCTGACTGTCCTACTGACTCAGCAGTGCGTGCTCCGCGAGTTACAGAAAGACTATACCTTCTATCAGCTACCTTCCAATCAGATATTTTTATTGCGTATGACTGATGACATAAGAACCTCTCGATTAATGAGCATTAGATTTGGGACATTTGTTACTGTCGGAGTGATAAAAAACAAATTTTTTGTTAATGACGCACACACACACACACACACACACACACACACACACACAGAGAGAGAGAGAGAGAGAGAGAGAGAGAGAGGTGTATACTGAAGTGACAAGAGTCATGCGATACCTCCTAATGTTGTGTCGAACCTCCTTTAGCTCGGCACAGTGCAGCAACTTGACGTGGCGTGGACTCAATCAGTCGTTGGAAGTCCCCTGCAGAAATACTGAGTCATGCTGCCCCTACAGCGAACATGTAGCCGGTGCACGAATTTTGTGAACGAACTGACCTCACGATTATATCCCATAAATGTTCGATGGGATACATATCGGGCGACCTAGGTGGCCAAATAAAAAAAAAATGTTCCATATGGCTCTGAGCACTAAGGGACTTAACTTAGAACTACTTAAACCTAACTAACCTAAGGACATCACACACATCCATGTCCGAGGCAGGATTCGAACTTGCGACCGTAGCGGTCGCGCGGTTCCGGACTGTAGCGCCTAGAACTGCTCGGCCACTCCGGCCGGTCCAGCACGTTCTTGAAACCAATCGCGAACAATTGTGACCCGATGACATGGCGCACAGTCATTCAGAAAAATTCCGTCATTGTTTGGGAATAAATATCTGAACTTAACCATTTATAGTCCACGATCGGTTCAGTTGGACCAGACGACCCAGTCCATTCTATGTGAATTCAGTCCACGCCATTATGGAGCCACCACCAGCTTGCACAGTGCCTTGCTGACAACATGGGTCCATGACATCGTGGGGTCTGCGTCAGGCTCGCACCGTACCACTGACATCGGGACTCATCTGACTAGGCCACAGTTTTTAGTCGTCTACGGGCCAACCCATATGGTCACGATCCAGGAGGGGCGCTCGTCGGTCGTCTGCTGCCAATAGCCCATTAATGCCAAGTTTCGTCACACTGTCGTAACGGATTCGTTCGTCGTAAATCCCACATATATTTCACGTAGTGCTGCTTGTCTGTTAGCACTGACAACTCTATGCAAGCGCCACTGCTCTCAGTCGTTAAGTGAAGACCATCGGCCACTGCACTGACCGTGGTGAGAGGTAATGCCTGCAATGTGGCATTCTCGGTGCACTCTTGACACTATGGATCTCGGAATATTGAACTCCCTAACGATTCCCGAAATGGAATGTCTAGCTCCAATTAACATTCTGCGTTCAAATTCTTAATTTCCGTCGGCGTCCATAGTCACATCGGAAACTTTTTCAATTTAAATCTTCTCAGTACAAGTGAGAGCTCCACCAGTGCCCTTTTATACCTTGTGTACGCGATACTAGCGACATCTGTCCATGTTCATATGTGCGTATCGCTATTCCATGACTTGTCATCTCATATATATATAGCCAACGACAATGCTAGTGACAACCAAAGATCACATTCCTTCTACTCAACACCTCTGTGGCGTATCGTATCGACTATTGAATACTGCTGTTTGAAAAATATCCATTTTCTAAATATGAAGTATATCGAATGAAAATATAGAGCTCACATAACACTCCTCGAATATCAAAAATAAACTAGAAACCGTACAAGGTACAGACCCATCCACATACATACACTATAGGCCATTAAAAATGCTACACCACGAAGATGACGTGCTACAGACGCGAAATTTAACCGACAGGAAGAAGGTGCTGTGATATGCAAATGGTTAGCTTTTCACAGCATTCACACAAGGTTGGCGCCGGTGGCGACACCTACAACGTGCTGACATGAGTAATGTTTCCAACCGATTTCTCATACACAAACAGCAGTTGACTGGCGTTGACTGGTGTAACGTTGTTGTGATGCCTCGTGTAAGGAGCAGAAGTGCGTACCATCACGTTTCCGACTTTGATAAAGGTCGGATTACAGCCTATCGCGATTGCGGTTTATCGTATCCCGACACTGCTGCTCGCGTTATTGGAGATCCAATGACTGTTAGCAGAATATGGAATCAGTGGGCTCATGAGGGTAATATAGAACGCCGTGCTGGATACGAACGGCCTCGTATCACTAGCAGTCGAGATGACAGGCATCTTATCCGCATGGCTGTAACGGATCGTGCAGCCACGTCTCGATCCCTGAGTCAACACATGGGGACGTTTGCAAGACAACAACCATCTGCACGAACAGTTCGACGACGTTTGCAGCAGCATGGACTATCAGCTCGGAGACCATGGTTGCGGTTACCCTTGACGCTGCATCACAGACAACAGCGCCTGCGATGGTGTACTCGACGACGAACCTGGGTGCACGAATGGCAAACGTCATTTGTTCGGATGAATCCAGGTTCTGTTTACAGCATCATGATGGTCGCATCCGTGTTTGGCGACATCGCGGTGAACGCACATTGGAAGCGTCTATTCGTCATCACCATACTGGCGTATCACCATCGCGTGATGAATGGGGTGCCATTGGTTACACGTCTCGGTCACCTCTTGTTCGCTTTGACGGCACTTTGAACAGTGGACGTTACACTTCAGATGTGTTACGACCCGTGGCTCTACCCTTCATTCGATCCCTGCGAAACCCTACATTTCAGCAGGATAATGCACGACCGCATGTTGCAGGTCCTGTGCGGGCATTTCTGGATACAGAAAATGGTCGACTGCTGCCCTGACCAGCACATTCTCCAGATCTCTCACCAACTGAAAACGTCTGGTCAATGGTGGCCGAGCAACTGGCTCGTCAGAATACGCCAGTCACTGTTCTTGATGAACTGTGGTATCGTGTTGAAGCTGCATGGGCAGCTGTGCCTGTACACGCCATCCAAGCTCTGTTTGACTCAATGGCCAGGCGTATCAAGGCCGTTATTACGACCAGACGTGGTTGTTCTGTGTACTGATTTCTTAGGATCTATACACTCAAACTGCGTGAGAATGTAATCGCATGTGAGTTCTAGTATAATATATTTGTCAAATGAAACCCGTTTATCATCTGGATTTCTTCTTGGTGTAGCAATTTTAATGGCCAGTAGTGTATTATTGTATCGACTGAACACAAAATCCTCACGGAACACATGTAACTGTGTCAGTGCTGCATTTACAGTGTGTGCTATTGTTCACATCCAGTGATGACTTTCTGTATTACTGTCGATCGCTTTTCTGTTTAGATAACACATGTCAGGTCAGTTTAATTTTGATGATTTCTTAAACCTAGGTTCTTCAGTCTTTACAAAATTATTTGGCTAAATTAGGCGGAAGTCTATTTGTCTCAGAAAGTCAGCAAATTTTGGCCTGTATTATCAGTTTCAAAGATCAGTGCATGTAATGTTCTAATCACACGTACATCTGTAGACAGATGTATCAGCTGTCAGAAGACATACTGTCATACTGTGTGAAAATCACTGAGTAAGGGAATACACTATTAACTGCCAAATCAGTTCTGGAATATCTGCGAAGAGTCTGATAAATTTATGTTAGAGGAACATATAATTTAGAGTTAACGTGACATTTCCTGAGTAAGTTAACCGTCCATATTGAAACCATGAAAACGTCTTAGATGCCGAAATTAGCTGACGGCGTGAGACGTACACACTTTTGTCTAATAATTACAACCAAATAAAAGAGAAAGGACTTCAATTTTCTGGGACAAGCTTCTCATTTCGACATTTTTAACGATTCTGGAAATATCTGAAATTAACAGTTTAACTTTTTCATGGACTTCCATGCAATGAGAAACATAACGGATAATGGTGTACTATTGAGGAAAGAGAATAAAAATCGAACGTTCGAGTCATGATTATCTGTTACATATTTCACTGTTGGCAGGACTCCACTGAAGGACGAAACCACTGGACGAAGAAACCTTTGTTCCACACGTGACTATGCGTGCGCAAATTACAATTCAAACCTAGACACTATGCTTTTCTGACCTGTGGACTTTCTTATAGTGCTGCACGAATTCATCAAATTCCAAACTGCTGTATCCAGTAATTACCACTTTATTCTGATGATGTTCTCTCCAGCTTGAAAATTAAGAAATGAGACCATAAACGATACGCTCGGTCTTTACCGTCGTTGTAACTGTACAAGTAATTACATTTGCTGCCTCCACGACACACTAAAGTGTTGGTTATCGTTAAAGATGAAAGCCCGTGTACGCCACGGCTCTTCATTTCCATCCATAACAGTCCATCCCACGAGATGATGAGCTCTCCGACGAACCGACACGGCACGGCCGTCCAGCTGGGGGCCATTTTCGCCAGTCAAAACTTTTTCCCTCCCCAATACGACAGCAAGAAGCTAAAATGCGCACATAAAATTTTATTGCTCCTTGGGCCTTAGGCCTTCCTCATTATCTTAGAGTCGCTTGCCGGAGAGATAGCGAAATTCCTTCTTCGTGCTATCTCTCCGTCACAAGCAATTCCGTTACATAGGCAAGTCGTAAATTGTAGCCCTTCGCGGTCTTCTCTTTATGTCTTATCGAATACATGACGCATAGTTTTTCTCTGACGTCATGCAGCTGGATTCTGCTTCTCCAGTTCGGCATGCGTGTAGAGTCGACTCAGACCAGCTGCTTAAGCGCGCGACTCTACATCTGGTGCACTGGAAGTTTTTCTACCGAATAAAGAGTAAGGAGGTCCACACTCCGCATAGGAACGACATCGGTAGGTGCGAATTTCAATTTCACTGTAATTCTGAATCGTCCCTGTTAATTGCTACAAAACGAAGGACGCAGAGCGCAGACGAATATAGTACTTTGCATATATCAAGTTCCTTACCTGAACATCACTAATGAAACATTTTATTTCTTTCGAAACTACCAACTCATATTAGTGTGTTTGAGAGTGAAAGGAACTTGAACTACTCTCATTAGAAACGAAAGTAAACCCCTGAGCCTTTAACCTACGCAATAAGTTGAAAGCCTTCTACTTACTTTTGAAATACAGACTTTAATAATAAAATGGGGAGATACTGTTAATCAGAACACAGGGAGAAGTTGTGATCTAAATGACAGATTTATTCACCTTTATCATCACAAGACAACAAAAATGACTAAAGAAACGTGACACAAACATTTTTATTTGACAAACTCTTTCACTATCATGGGATCGGCACACGACACTAACCGGAACACTAATCGCTTTATCTGACTTTACACACGTGAATCCGGGTTATGGCACAGAAACTACGCTACCATCAAGCATCTATATTCTACCCTTCCAAAAAAGAAAAATATGGTTCAAAAGAATAGGGTGCTGAGAAACATATATATTGGAGCCCTACGCCGTAGCAGCGAATACCTTACCCTCCTGCTGGTCAGGGCGCCACACTATGATGCGTTTGGCGACTAAAGTCATGGAGGGCGGCAATCTGTTATTAATAGCGCGCGCCCGAAAAATGCAAGTATGCGCTGTCGCATTCTGTTAATTCGGGATGCAGGTAATTTCCTATGAGCCTCTGAAACCCCGGTGGATTCCAATGTGCAGGTGGACCCATTTGCTGGTCTACCAAACCAATTTTACTCCGTGCCACGACTATGCGTGACAGAATATGTCAAATGTTTAGACGGCTGACTCAAGACAAGTGAGTAAAACCACGCATCACTCATTATGTGCGTTATGCTAGTAGCAGTACCTCTGACGGTTCAGAAGGTGATTGACACAGGCTCTAAGTGATACACTAGCAAAGGACACAATTCTCACTGTTTAGGTAGAGACCTGCAGTTCTTTACTAGAAGCCCCAGTACAAGAGCAATCTTCTCTTTCTGTTTGCTTTCCTCCTCAGCTCGGTGGCAAAAGCCCATTTACATCTTAGACTTCCCCCACCTTCGCACAAGCCAATCATGAGCTATAGCATGGCATTCGAAGCTTGGAGAGCGCCACTTGCTCAGCATACATCGATTTGACCAATCAGAGACTTTAAAGTTAATTGGGAGAAAAGGAAAAAAGATTCAGCTTCGCGGACTCTTTCCGCACAATTACGCCGTGTCTTGTGCTAACAACATGACCAGGATGGTACCACACCCCTCCATAAAAAGCTTGTTATCTCCCCTGCTGCGTCCATATCAAAGTTTCCAAAGAACGGCCATAAACTCGCTAAAACAGTCGTGCTTTCACAAATACACTCCTGGAAATTGAAATAAGAACACCGTGAATTCATTGTCCCAGGAAGGGGAAACTTTATTGACACATTCCTGGGGTCAGATACATCACATGATCACACTGACAGAACCACAGGCACATAGACACAGGCCACAGAGCATGCACAATGTCGGCACTAGTACAGTGTATATCCACCTTTCGCAGCAATGCAGGCTGCTATTCTCCCATGGAGACGATCGTAGTGATGCTGGATGTAGTCCTGTGGAACGGTTTGCCATGCCATTTCCACCTGGCGCCTCAGTTGGACCAGCGTTCGTGCTGGACGTGCAGACCGCGTGAGACGACGCTTCATCCAGTCCCAAACATGCTCAATGGGGGACAGATCCGGAGATCTTGCTGGCCAGGGTAGTTGACTTACACCTTCTAGAGCACGTTGGGTGGCACGGGATACATGCGGACGTGCATTGTCCTGTTGGAACAGCAAGTTCCCTTGCCGGTCTAGGAATGGTAGAACGATGGGTTCGATGACGGTTTGGATGTACCGTGCACTATTCAGTGTCCCCTCGACGATCACCAGTGGTGTACGGCCAGTGTAGGAGATCGCTCCCCACACCATGATGCCGGGTGTTGGCCCTGTGTGCCTCGGTCGTATGCAGTCCTGATTGTGGCGCTCACCTGCACGGCGCCAAACACGCGTACGACCATCATTGGCACCAAGGCACAAGCGACTCTCATCGCTGAAGACGACACGACTCCATTCGTCCCTCCATTCACGCCTGTCGCGACACCACTGGAGGCGGGCTGCACGATGTTGGGGCGTGAGCGGAAGACGGCCTAACGGTGTGTGGGACCGTAGCCCAGCTTCATGGAGACGGTTGCGAATGGTCCTCGCCGATACCCCAGGAGCAACAGTGTCCCTAATTTGCTGGGAAGTGGCGGTGCGGTCCCCTACGGCACTGCGTAGGATCCTACGGTCTTGGCGTACATCCGTGCGTCGCTGCGGTCCGGTCCCAGGTCGACGGGCACGTGCACCTTCCGCCGACCACTGGCGACAACATCGATGTACTGTGGAGACCTCACGCCCCACGTGTTGAGCAATTCGGTGGTACGTCCACCCGGCCTCCCGCATGCCCACTATACGCCCTCGCTCAAAGTCCGTCAACTGCACATACGGTTCACGTCCACGCTGTCGCGGCATGCTACCAGTGTTAAAGACTGCGATGGAGCTCCGTATGCCACGGCAAACTGGCTGACACTGACGGCGGCGGTGCACAAATGCTGCGCAGCTAGCGCCATTCGACGGCCAACACCGCGGTTCCTGGTGTGTCCGCTGTGCCGTGCGTGTGATCATTGCTTGTACAGCCCTCTCGCAGTGTCCGGAGCAAGTATGGTGGGTCTGACACACCGGTGTCAATGTGTTCTTTTTTCCATTTCCAGGAGTGTATGTTTTGTAACTTAGTCTGTCCACGGAAATTCGCAGAATGCTCACAGCTGTTTTGTAAGCTTCCTACCTAACAAGGGCCCAACTTCTGCTTTACTGCCGGTCTACAATGCGCTGTCCACTGCTGCAAATGCCGGACATTTGCCACGCCGGACATTTGCCACACTTGCCCCTTTGCCAGGTAGCTTGAGTAGCTATCCCTCAGGTAAGGGACGCCGTCCCTCGTACTACTTCTGTCCGCTTTCAAACCGCCGTCTCCACATCTTACTCGATACAACCAGTACGTAAGGGACCTTCTTCTTCGACATCTTGCCCAAATACAGAGCTTCTTTTCCGAAATCGTAAGATTTATAATTTTGGGGAAGCGAAAGCAATACCGACGATTATGTCAGTATGTAATTAGTTCTGCAAGTATAAATATAGATCCATCTGTCTGTACGGTAGCTTCCTTTCACGCTTACTGATTGCAATAGAAACAGTCCATCGCCATGGGAGCAATAAGAAAGGAACGATGTAAAGAGAATTCGAATGTACGCTAATCATTTCTTTTTGATCACTGAATTTGTGCCTACTTTTATTACTACAAGTGCATGCCCAGAAGACAATAAGGAAAGAAGAAATGGCTATGTGAATGTTTGAGAAGAAGAACGACATATTCCATATTAATTTACTCTCTAAAATGCGATATCCCTTGCGCCGAAGCATTAGTTAATAAAGTGTAGCGGGACAATGTTCAAAACATGACTGAAAATACGTTCACTAAATAGAGGTAAGAACATCTATGATTGACATGTCATCTGAAGTCGACGTACAATTTTAAAATGTTAGAAATAAGGAAATAAAGTAACGCAGAATGCTATACTTGTAACGTGCGTTGTTGTTCTACATAGTTTAGCTATGGTATTTACAGGGTGACAGAGAAAGCATCCTAGGTTTTGGAGGGAAAAGCCCTAATTGTAATGAGCTGCACAACAACAGAAACAAGAAGCACAACTTAAGGAAAAATAATGTGTGTGTTCCAACTCACAAGCGACATTGAAGCAGATAGTTCCTGTGACTTAGTATGAGCAGAGTTATATTCGACAACCAGAATAAATTAATAACTGGCTCCTTTTACCGACCCCCGGTCTCAGATGAAACAGTTGCTGAACAGTTCAAAGAAAACTTGAGTCTCATCACAAATAGGTACCCTACTCACACAATTATAGTCGGCAGTGACTTCAATCTACCTTCCGTAGGTTGATAAAAATACATTTTCAGACCATATTGTAGATAGAAAATAAATTCTGTAATTGTTCTAAATGCTTTTTTAAAATTATTTTGAACAATTAATTCACGAGGCCATTCAAGTAATAAATGGTTACAAAAACACAACTGACCTCTTAGCCACAAATAATCCTGAGCATCACGAAGGATACAGGGATTACAGTCGTAGCGAGGCTCAATTTCGTAAAAAAGAAATTCACCAAAACTAAACGCGAAATATGTCTATTTATAAAAGCAACTAAAAATTCGGTTGACGTCTTTCTAAGATACAGTCTCCAATCCTTCCGCACTATGTAAGTGAAGACCGTATGTGGCTTAAATTCAAAAAAATAGTATCAACAACACTCGAGAGATTCATACCAAATAAATTAATAATAGACGGAACTGATCCCCCATGGTACACAAAACACGACAGAAAGCTGCTGCAGGAGCACTGAATTAGGCAAGTATAATTTAAACGAACGCAAAGTCTCCAAGACTGGCGAAGTTTTAATGAGGCTCGAAATTTGGTGCGGATTTCAATGCAAGATGCATTTAATAGTTTCCACAACGAAACTCTCTCTAGAAATGTGGCGGAAAAACCAAAGAGATTCTGGTTCTATATTAAGTAAACCAGTGGAAAGACTCAGTAAGCGATGAGGAGGAGGAGGCGGAGGAGGGTGAGACAAGGAACTCAACCCTTCGGAGCAGGTAAAATCGTGGCAAATGTCCGGCTTGGCAAATGTCCGGTATGGCAAATGTCCACACACCATTGCTGTGGCGACTTCTCGGCGCTAGTCAGTCTACCTGGACAAGGCTGCCTTCCAACTGGGGCCAACCAACGTGCCTGCACAGTGAGACAGCGGAACTCAGCTGTTCAGAAATGTTTCCACACAGGTTCCCCAGAAAAACCGCGCTTCCCTCTGCCCATCATCGCCGTGCTCTTTTACTGCAGTCGTTTAAATCAGCACCCTATTCCTTTGAACACAGGTAAAGCTTACCATTATTCCCTCCCTAGAGCACGCAAGCAAGAGCATTAACTTCTGCCCACCATTTCATCAAGATGTATAAAGTCAAATCGCAATAAAGATCATATTCTCTAAAAACATGAAGTGGCATAACTGCGAATTAGAAGTGAGAGTGCCCTGCTATCTCTCAAAGTATGAATCTTTATGTTGCAGAAGATAGTTTGGAAACACAATCTGACCTTCTATATTTATCACAATGAACACAGACACACACGCTAACACAATCAAAGCGCAATGAAAATAGATTTTACTGAGATTCTGTTCAAATATCAAATGAAAAATTCTTCACCAAGATATTGATTAAGAATTGTATAGCTTATTTGCTTTCAACTTACGGCTCCATGGAGCATGGATGCGGATGTCCCCGCAGTTGTGCTGCATTGCTTCTAAGCACAAAGGAATAAGTAAACCTGATCTTAAGATCAGCAATATACCGGGTGATCAAAAAGTCAGTATAAATTTGAAAGCTTAATAAAAAACGGAATAATGTGGATAGAGGGGTAAAAATTGACACACATGCTTGAAATGACATGGGGCTATTAGAACAAAAAAAAAAAGTATTGCTAGACGCGTGAAAGATCTCTTGCGCGCGTCGTTTGGTGATGATCGTGTGCTCAACCGCCACTTCCGTCATGCTTGGCCTCCCGGATTCGCAAACCTCATTCTGTGCGATTTTTGGCTTTGGGGTTACCTGAAGTCGCAAGTGTATCGTGATCGAAGGACATCTCTAGGGATGCTGAAAGACACCATCCGACGCCAATGCATCACCATAACTCCGGACATGCTTTACAGTGTTGTTCACAAGATTATTCCTCAACCACAGCTATTGTGGACATATTGAGCATTTCCTGTAAAGAACATCATCTTTGCTTTTTCTCACTTTGTTATGCTAATTATTGCTATTCTGATCATATGAAGCGCCATTTGTCGGACATTTTTTGAACATTTGTATATTTTTCGTTCTAATAAAACCCCATGTCATTCCAAACATTTGTGTCAATTTGTACCTCTCTATCTACATTATTCAGTGATTTATTCAGTTTTCAAATTTATACTTTTTGATCACCCGGTACACTGAAGCCCCTAAGAAACTGGTATAGGCGAGGGTATTCAAATACAGAGATATGTAAAAAGGCTCAATACGCCGCTGTGTCGGCAACGCCTGTGTAAGACAACAGGTGCCAGGCGCAATTGTTAGATCAGTTACTGCTGTTACAATGTCAGGTTATCTAGATTTAAGTGAGTTTGAACGTGCTGTTATAGTCGGCGCACGAACGATGGGGCACAGCATCTCCGAGGTAGCGATGAAGTAGGGAGTGTATCGTGAATATCAGGAATCCGGTAAAACGTCAAATCTCCGATATCACAGCCGCCGGAAAAAGATCCTGCAAAAATGGGACCAACGACGAGTGAAGTGAATCGTTCAACGAGACAAAAGTGCAACCATTCCGCAAATTGCTGGAGATTACAATGTTGGGGCATCAACAAGTGTCAGCACGCGAACCGTTCAGCGAAACATCATCGCTATGGGTTTTTGGAGCAGAAGGCCCAGTCATGTACCTGTGATGACTGCACGATTCAAAGCTTTACGCCTCAGCCGGCCGCGGTGGACGAGCGGTTCTAGGTGCTACAATCTGGAGCCGCGCGACCGCTACGGTCGCAGGTTCGAATCCTGCCTCGGGCATGGATGCGTGTGATGTCCTTAGATTAGTTAGGTTTAAGTACTTCTAGGGGACCGATGACCTCAGAAGTTAAGTCCCATAGTGCTCAGAGCCATTTGAACCATTTTTTTACGTATCACCTGGGCCTGTCAACACCAACATTGGACTGTTGATTACTGGAAACATGTTGCCTGGTCGGACGAGTCTCGTTTCAAATTGTACCCAGCTGGATAGACGTGTACAGGTATGTACACAACCTAATGAATCCATGGATCCTGCATGTCAGCAGGGGACCGTTCAAGCTGGTTGGCTAAAAAATGGCTCTGAGCACTATGGGACTTAACATCTGAGGTCATCAGTCCCCTAGAACTTAGAACTACTTAAACCTAACTAACCTAAGGACATCACACACATCCACGCCCGAGGCAGGATTCGAACCTGCGACCGTAGCAGTCGCGCGGTTCCGGGCTGAAGCGCTTAGACCGCTCGGTCACAGCGGCCGGCTCAAGCTGGTGAAGGCTCTTTAATGGTGTGGGTCATGTGCAGTTGGAGTGATATGGAACTCCTGATAAATTTAGAGTCTGACAGGTGACAAGTACTTAAGCATCCTGTCTGATCACCTGCAACCATTCATGTCCACTTAGCGTTCCGACGGATTTGGGCAATTCCAGCAGGAAAATGCGACATCCTACACGTCCAGGATTGAAAGAAAGTGGCTCCGGGAACATTCTTATGAGTTTAAACAGTTTCGCTGGCCACCAAACTCTCCAGACATGAACATTATTGAGCATATCTGGGATGCCTTGCAACGTGCTGTTCAGAAGTTATCTCCACTCGTTCGTACTCTTACGGATTTACGGACAACCCTGCAGGATTCAGGGATTCAGTTCCCTCCAGCACTACGTCAGACATTATTCGAGTCCTTGCTACTTCATGTTGCGACACTTCTGCGTGCTCGCGGGGGCCTTGTACATATTAGACGGGTGTACCAGTTTCTTTGGCTCTTCAGTGTAACCTGAAAGTGACAGGTCACTCCGTAGTATACTGAGAAAGTAGAGCTCGTCCGTAAAAGCAGCCGTAGACTTTCCTTTCTGCGTCTGAAATCTGATTTCGTATAAAGAGAGAACATTTATTCAGAACACATGTACCTATTGTTTTGCAGTTTGCAGACTTAATTCAGTGTGTTGCTGCCGATGCATCAGAATATTCAGCTGTCGCAGTTGGCATAAAGAAGCTATAGCAATATGGCAGCTTTGTAGTGTGGCGCTGAGTCACGTAGAAATAACAAAGAAATAACTTTGTTGGGGATGGAATAATCCAGAAAAAAACTTATTAACAAATAGATACATAGTTATCAAAAGAGTACTGCTAATTTACAGGCCCATATGGGTTCTCTGAAAAGAAAATGCAAAAGTGAATCTCACAAAGTATTTTCGTCTACAGCACGACAAATTGAAGAGATAACATTTATTCCTATATTCAGCTTACGTTTAATAAAAAAATGAGAGACCTGTGAGAATTCACTTCTCTATGCAGAAAAACACATTTCTAAGAGATTATGCATGCACCCTGTGTCTTCAGGTATCTCCTGGATGTGTTCTGATCTCTGCCTTCCATACAGGTTTTCCCCCTTCAGGTCCCACGGAGGTTATTCCATAACGTCTTAACAGATGTCCCATTGTTCTGTCCCTTACAATTGCCAGCGTTTTTCATATTTTCCTTTCCATACCGATTCTGTGGAGAACCTCCTCATTTGAGTCTTCCTAATTTTCAAGATTTTCCTCAAACGCTTCGGTTCTCTTCTTTTCCGGTTTTGCAACTGTCCATGATTTGATAACACACAATCCTGTGCTCCAAATGAACATACTCAGATATTTTGTCCTCAAATTAAGGCCTAGTTGAATGCCAGTAGACTTCTCTTGGCCACGATTGACCTCTTTGCCTCTGCTAGTCCACTTTTTGTTTCCTCCTCAGTCATGTATTCTTTTTATTTTGCTTCCATGGCAGCAGAATTCCTTAACTTCGCCTACTTTGTGATCTTGCTATTCTCATTTCCTCTGTTTCTCATTCATTTGGTATTTTTCACGTCTACTCTCAATCCTTGTTTTGTACTCATTAGGCTCCTCATTCCATTCTACAGATCCTGTAATTCTTCTTCGCTATCATTGAGGATAGCAACGTCTGCAGCGAATCTTATCGTTGATAAACTTTCACTCTGAATTTTAATGTCACTTTTGAACCTTACTTTTATTCTCGTCATGGCTTCTTTGATGTACAGACTGAACAGTAGGTCTGTTTCCCTGTCTTGCACACTTATTAATCCGAACACTTCTTTCCGTACTTCCAGTTTTATTGTTCTTTCTAGGTTGTTGTATATGCTGTATACCACACGTCTTTCCCTATTTGTCTCACAATTTCGATCTTTCACCATTTTACATTGTTGTAAGGTTGTTCTATGTCGAAAAAAATCTACGAGCGTGTTTTGATTTTTCTTCAGTCTTGTTTTCGTTATGAAACGCAACGTTAGAACCGCTTTTCTGTTGCCTTTACTGATGAGGTAGGGAGCAGGGCACCAGATTTTGGCGTGGAATGCTGAGCCACAATTTGAGGATACAGTAAAAAAAAGAGTTATTTTTAAAAAAATACGCAAACACTGGTAACAACACAGTTACAGAATTATACTATCATAAGCAACTGGTATTATACTTATGGTTACAGAATTAATTAGAACAAAATCGAAATTTACGGCCCATAACTTTAACAAAAATAGTAGTGCTGCTAAATAGAAATAATTTCACAATTAAAATTTTAAAAACTTAACTATTGATGTAAGTTGAATGAACAAATTTTGACCCAGACAAAATGATAGCCCCTTACGAATGTCATTACGGTAACACAGTTCATAGCAAGCTGGAAGGTTTCAAACTATTCACATGAAAATTGTCTTGATAGCAAAAGTGTCTATCACAATTGAGCAACCTGATTAATAAACAAAAAAACTGCTTCTTACAGAGAAAACCATAACAATCGAGTGATGATTTATACTATCATAAGCAACTGGTATTATACTTATGGTTACAGAATTAATTAGAACAAAATCGAAATTTACGGCCCATAACTTTAAAAAAAATAGTAGTGCTGCTAAATAGAAATAATTTCACAATTAAAATTTTAAAAACTTAACTATTGATGTAAGTTGAATGAACAAATTTTGACCCAGACAAAATGATAGCCCCTTACGAATGTCATTACGGTAACACAGTTCATAGCAAGCTGGAAGGTTTCAAACTATTCACATGAAAATTGTCTTGATAGCAAAAGTGTCTATCACAATTGAGCAACCTGATTAATAAACAAAAAAACTGCTTCTTACAGAGAAAACCATAACAATCGAGTGATGATTACTTAATGTAGTAGGCTGAAAAAATAAACACATATTAGCGCACTATTGACGGTTGGCGTTCAACTTCAGCCTCGCGTCTGAATTTCGTGCGCGAGACCCGACCGGAAACAACCATTAGCATGGGCTGCACACTGACTGCAGCTCGTATAACACACAGAAAACCAACATGAATGTACAATTCACTCAAAACAAATCACAACAACGGTAAAATATGGGATCATCGCCGTAGAAAACAAATGCAGATGAGTTTCAGCTCAAAATTTCTTAAAATTCGGTATAGATACAGTTGATGTTAATTCCGTCGTTAAGACAGCTTCAATCAAATAAAGAGTCATAAAAGGTAATCTGCAGAGTGACTCAGGGCTTTGACCTTGTAAAGAACGAAAATCTGCAGACAACATTAACTACTAGGAATATCGTCCTTTGAAGGCACAACATCTTCCACAGGTCAGAACCGCCTACAGGCAGAAAGTGGCACAGGAAAATCCAACTTAAGCTGGAAGTTGACCTTTAGCATACAGGAGAGGAATTCATTGACAAATCGTGAAAGTAACAGTTCACTCAAGTAAGACCGAAATTCGCAGAATATCGCCAGAACTGTCAACAACCAAGAACTGGTAGGAAAATCAAGCAAGGCACAAGTCAGTTAATTCCACTCACGAATAACAGTGATGCAAACGCAACACTCAAACAAATTAGAACACCCCTCGAAAAAACACAGTGGCCACAGGGAGCAACCACGGGTTGAAAACGATCCCCCAGGGAAATAGTTCACTATATGAAAATCAATCCAATGAGCTGTCGTAGATGTACAACCCAGGACAAACTCCGGGGGTCTCGTCGCAGCACAAAGACGGAACGACTGTTGAACAGAGCCCATGTTTACTGGTCCCTGCAGCCACACTGCAGTTCCTCTCGCCAACAGCCACGGGCGCCGCAATGACAACACCTGTGCCGCACAGCAGTACACCACACGCCAACTGGCCCCTGCGAAGTCCCTTCATACTCGCTCCTTACTCCTTCCCTGTGCAGAGCGCCGGGTCCCGCATATCAAGGGGGCACTCACCAACCAGCGAGCTGCAAAGCATATCGTTTAGATAGAGAAAACTGCGCGAAAGCAAGAGTGTCGCAGGAGGTCACGGCACATTTACCTCTCATAAAGCCAAACGGATCATCATCTAACAGATCCTCAATATTCTTTTCTATTATTATGTATATTATTCTTGTCAGCAGCATGGATGTATGAGATGGTAAGCTGATTGTGCGGTAGCTCATGCGTTTATCAGCCCTTTCTATCTTTGGAAATGTGTGGATGATATTTCATCGAAAGTCTGATAGCACGCCGCCAGTCTCATATATTCTACACACCAGCTTGTGTAGTCGTTAGGTTGCCACTTCCCCCAATTATTTTAGAAATTCGGAAGCTATATTATCTACCTCTTCTTCCTTATTTGATCTTAAGTTTTCCAAAGCTCTTTTAAACTCTGATTATAATACCGGATCCCCTGTGTCTTCCATATCGACCCCCATTTCTTCTATCACGTAATCAGACAAGTCCTTTCCCTCACAGAGGCCTTACCACTTATCTGCCTTCTCCTCTGCATGTAATAGAGGAAATCTCGTTATAATCTTAATGTTACCGTCCTTGCTTGTAATTTCACGGAATGTTCTTTTGACTTTTCTATAAACTGAGTCAGGCATCCAGACAATCATTTCATTTTCTATTTCTTCACGTTTTTCCTGTGGCTATTTCGCCTTAGGTCCCGTGCACTTCCTTTTTATTTCATTCCCAAGTGATTTGTGTCTGTATTCCTGAACTTCCCTAAACATTCTTGTACTTTCTTCTTTCATCGACCAGTTGAAGTATTTCTTTTGTTATCTATAGTTTCCTTGGAGTTACCTTCACTGTACCCCTGTTGTTCATTCCTGCTTCTGAGATTGTCCTTTTCGTAGACGTCCACTCCTCTTGAACTGAACTGTCTATTATGGTATTCCTTATCGCAGTATTCACATCTTTAGCGAACTTCAAACGCGTCTCACCATTCCTCCGTACTTCAGTATCCCACTTCCTACCACAGCGTTTCTTCCCGGTGATTCTCTTGAACTTCAGTCTACTCTTCATATATACTAACTTGCGATCCGAGCCCATGTGTGTTTGTGGGTAGGTGCTACAATCCAATTTCTGCTTTCGGAATCTCTGTCTCAGCATGATGAAATCGAATAGGAATCGTCCCAGTCTCCGTGTCTTTTCCAAGTATGCTTCCTCTTCTTGTAATTCTTGAACTGAGTATTAGTACTGCCAACTGAAAGTACTGCAGGTCTCAGTTATTCTTTCTCTTCTCTCACTCCTAGTGCCAAGCCCATATTCTCCGGCAGGCCTTTCTTCTACTCCTTCCCCTACAGCCAAATTCCAATCCCCCGTTACAGATTTTCATCTTCTTTTACTTTGCTAATTACCCCTTCAATACCCTCATATACTTCGTCCACCTCTTCGTCTTCTGCTTACCTGAATTATAGTTGTGGGACTTCGTTTTCTGTCGAATCTGATGAGAACAGTCCTATCACTGAACTGCACAGAATACCTCACTCTGTAACCTACGTGCCTGTTCGTAAGGAATTATACTCGAGTTATACAATTTTCTGCTGCAGTTGGTATCACCCTACACTCGTCTGATCAGATATCCTTATTTTCTTTCCGTTTAACATCACTGACCCGCACTATATCTATATTTGGTCTTTCTATTTCCCTTTTCAGATTTTCTAGATTTCCTGCTACGCTCAAACTTCTGACATTCCATGCTTCGGAACATAGAATTTTATCTCGTTGTTGGTTATTCCATCTTTTTCTCGTGGTCACCGCCTCCTTGGCAGTCCCCTCCCAAAGATCCGAAAGGGCTACAAATTCAGAATCTTTTGCCAGTGGACGGATAATCACTCCACGCTTTTAATTACGGACCGCATGCCCTCTGGATGCGCGTTAAGTTTCTTTAATGCAGTCGTTTCCACTGCCTTCTGCAGCCTCATGTCGTTGATCATTGTTGATTCTTCCGCCTTTAGGAGCAGTTTCCCAACCCAAGGGCAAATCAAATGCCCTGAAATTCTGCCCCCTACTCCCCCCCCCTTCCCCCCCCCCCCTCCCCCCATCCACCGACAAAATGTCGGAAGTCGTCTGCCGCCTTTGCTGATGATTTTTATTCAACATTTAAGCAGTGGCTGTGTTCGAACCCGGGACGTTTTGATTGTGCAGAAGCTATCTAATCGTAACACTCAGCTTGAAGAGCTGCGTAGGCTTCGTGCCGTGGTTTATGGTGCACATCTATGTGGTACGCTCTTTTCTTTAGCGTAAAGTGTAAAACTGTCGATTTTGGCACGTCAAATGTGTTGCTTAAAAGACGAGTTGATGGATTCGGACTTCTTTCAATTGATACTAGCTGTAACTTTAGAAAAGATCAGCCACACTATCGCTCAGAAACGTCATCCACAGTTCTAGCATATGCATTCTTTTTGATTATTGTGTAAAAAAGCAATAGGCCCAGGTCATCACACAAATGAATAATAATTACATGTAACATCGATTCACCCATTATTTCTTATAAATGGATCGAGATTTTATGATCATCCTTTATTGCCGCAAGCAAGTGCGTGAAGTAATCGCGAATTAAACTGTGCAGAAATTTAGAAAACACACTCCTGAAATAACCTAGCCAGTCACTTAATACTGACCACGACAAGTAATTGAAATGATCTTACCCGATTTATTCATCATTGTAGAAACTGCGAGACAGATCCCACCAGCTAGATAAAGCCAGACCTCCTTATAGCCCAAACAGAATTTAACGTGGCGAAAAACATCACCTGAACGAGGAATATACATTAAAACAAGAAACACCTCGTGGCAGCCGAATTGCCGAAGGTTCCCCATTGGCCGATAGACAAACCGACCTCCCAAAGATGCGAAAATGCCTCGGGAGGTACTCAAAGCGCTAAAAAATGTAAATGTCGTGTGGCTAGGGCCTCCCGTCGGGTAGACCGTTCGCCGGTTGCAAGTCTTTAGTTTGACGCCACTTTGGCGACTTGCGCGTCGATGGGGATGAAATGATGATGATTAGGACAACACAACACCTAGTCCCTGAGCGGAGAAAATCTCAGACCCAACCGGGAATCGAACCCGGGCCCTTAGGATTGACATTCTGTCGCGCTGACCACTTTTTTTTAATCTCATTTTGTTCGCTTTTTTTCTTTGCATCTTCTCGGGGCGGACGTCGTAAGACATCCGTTTAAGTTCGTTGTTGATCGATTAACTCAAGTTTTATTATTATTATTACAGAGGGCAGCTAACCCTACCTACCGGGCCGGCCTCCACTCAGCTACCGGGGGTGAAACTCAAAGCGCTTATTTCAATCAAACGAATCTGAATATACAAGAAGAACACAATGTATAGCAAAGGTAATGCGGCGGCTTAAAAGAAGCAGAAATATTGGGTCATATAAGATGATCAAATGAATAGGCAACTTCCAACTCCAACATCAATTTTTATATTTAACATTTAGAAAATAAGATACTTGTAACTTACGGGAATGCAATTGGGTAACGTCCTCGACTGCCAGGACTTTTTTTTCTCGTTCTTGTGATGCCATTTGAAGAACTACTTGAGTGACAAGTAGTGGCTGCAAGGTCTGGGAAGCTGGCAGCGACCTGAAGGACGATGTGCTGGCCCCGGGCCCCTCTATACAGAGCACGAATGACGCCATTGGCAGAGGATGATTGATACTGAATGGCCAGACAGGATCAGTCTGCGGAGCTTTGCTTTTAACATCCTCGACAACCGCTGATATTTTGGCAGGTGAACATCCTGCATTACCAAGGCGTAAATGCCTTGTGCCTTGATAATTACGGGGCATCCACTTGCCGAAATATCGGTGGTGTGTCGACCAGGCAATATTCCCGGAATTTATCTGACCGTTCGATACGCCGGGAGACGCTCAAATTTCATCTACATCTACATGGATACTCTGCAAATTACGTTTAAGTGCCTTACAAAGAGTTCATCGAACCATATTTATAATTTTCTGTTATTCCAATCTCCTATAGCGCGCGGAAGGAACGAACACCTATATCTTTCCGTACGAGCTCTGATTCCCCTTCTTTTATAGTGGCGATCGTTCCTCCCCATGTAGGTTGGTGCCAACAAAATATTTCCGCATTCGGAGGTGAAAGTTGGTGATTTTAATTTCGTGAGAAGGTTCCGTCGCAACGAAAATGGTGTCCAGCCCAAACCCTGTATCATTTCAGCGACACGCTCCCATATTTCGGCATAATACAAAACGCGCTGCCCTTCTTTGAACTTTTTCGATGTACTCCGTCAGTCCTACCTGGTAAGCACAAGAGTATTCTAAAAGAGGACGGACAAGCGTAGTGTAGGCCGTCTCCTTAGCGGATCTGTTACATTTTCTGTGTCTCCTGCCAATAAACTGCAGTCGTTGTAAGCCTTCCCCACAACTTTTTCTGTGTTCCTTCCAATTTAAGTTGTTCGTAATTGAAATTCCTAGGTATTTAGTTGAATTTGCGGCCTTTAGATTTGACTGATTTATCGTATAATTGAAGGTTAACGAATTCCTTTTAGCACTCACGTGGATGACATCACACTTTTCGTTATTTAGGGTCAACTGCCAATTTTCGCACCCTTCAGATATCTTTTCTAAATCGTTTTGCAGTTTGTTTTGATCTTCTGATGACTTTATTAGTCGATAAACGACAGCGTCATCTCCAAACAACCGAAGACGGCTGCTCAGTTGTCTCCCAAATCGTTTATATAGAAAAGAAACAGCAAAGGGCCTATAACACTACTCTGGGAAACGCCAGAAATCACTTCTGTTTTACTCAATGAATTTCCGTCAGTTACTACGAACTGTGACCTCTCTGACAGGAAATCGCAAATTCAGTCACATCAATGAGACGATATTCCATAACCACGCAATTTCACTACAAGCCGCAGGTGTGGTACAGTGTCAAAAGACTTCCAGATATCCAGAAATATGGAACTGATCTGAAATCCCTTGTCAATAGCACTCAACACTTCATGCGAATAAAGAGCTAGTTGTGTTTCACAAGAACAATGTTTTTCTAAACCCATGTTGACTGCGTGTCAATAGACCGTTTTCATCGAGGTAATTCATAATGTTCGAACAAAATATATGTTCCAGAATACTGCTGCATATCGACGTTAACGATATGGGCCTGCAATTAAGTGGATTACTCCTACTACCTTTCTCGAATATTGCTGTGACATTTGCAACTTTCCAGTCTTTGGGTACGGATCTTTCGTCGAGCGAACAGTTGTATATGACTTAAGTATGGAGCTAATGCATCAACATTCTCTGAAAGGAACCTAATTGGTGTACAGTCTTTACCAGAAGACTTGCTTTTATTAAGTGGTTTAATTTGCTTCATTACTCCGAGGATACTTCCTTCTATGTTACTCAACTTGGCAGCTGTTGTTGATTCGAATTCTGGATTTTTACATCGTCTTCCTTTCTGAAGGCATTTCGGAGGGCTGTGTTTAGTTACTCTGCTTTGGCAGCACTGTCCACGATAGCATCTTCATTGATACCGCGCAGAGAAGTTATTGATTGTTTCTTGCCGCTAACATACTTCACAAACGAACCGAATCTCTTTTGATTTTCTGCCAGGTTTGGAGACAAAGTTGCGTTGTGGTAACTGTTATAAGCATCTCACATTGAAGTCCGCGCTAAATTACGAGCTTCTGTAAAAGATCGCCAATCTTGGAGATTTTGTGTCTGTTTAAATTTGGCATGTTTGTTTCGCTGTTTCTGCAACAGTTGAAACCTCCCCTTAGAAAAACTTATGAATGATTGTGCTGGTAAACCCCTTACGTTTTTTGATTGTCAAACAGCTGAGCAAAACTGAACGTGCACAGACATTTCTCACTTTACTTATTCTGATCATCACTAAACTGACACAAAATATTTTTAGCGCAACGCAGTCTGAGTTTCAATAATCCCTAGAAAAGAATGGCCCAGACTAACAATAACCTATACCTTTCATGAATCACTTACCTCACAAAAATCTTCGTTACTCTAACTACTGCAATACAGCGAGCGCCAATACTGCCAGCTAAATAAAAGATTCCAACTACTGAAGGCACTAACTACTGATAGGCATAGTTAGCAAATGAAAGATTTTGATAGATAACAAACAATGTATTTACCTTAATAGAGTTCAAAAGTCATAATATATATAAGTTCATGACATCCAGTCTTACAAATTTACTGTCTCTGATGGACACACGTCCAGATCATCAGCTCTCAAAACTGCGCCATATCTCTCACCACATCCACCACTGCTGGCGGCTCACCTCCAACTGCGCAACGCTACGCGCTGTTCACATCCAACTGCCAAACGCTACAATAGCGAATATTACAACAATGTCAACCAGCCACAGACTGCACACAGCACAGCCAGTGATTTTCATATAGCGCGCTACGTGGCGTTAACAACATAAAAACCTAAACAGCCTTCTTACACAGTGTACTGGCCCGTTTTGTGTACCAAGGAGGATCAGCTCCGTCCCTTGTTAATTTATTTGGTAAATCTCTCAACTGCTGCCGATACTGTTTCTTTGAATTCAAGCCACATCTTGACTTTACTCTTATTATTAATTTGGAAGTAGTGGAGATTGTCTCTCAGGAAGGAGTCAAGTGAATTTTAATCTGCTTTTTTGAATAGGTATGTTCTTCGTTTATTTTTGGAGGATTTGGGGGTTACAATATTCAGTCTCGCTACGACAACCCTGTGTTCACTAATCCCTGTGTCCATTTTGATGCTCGTTATTAACTCAGCATTATTTGTTTCTAAGAGGTCAACTGTGTTTTCACAACCGTTTACTATTCACGGGGCATCATGAACTAACTGCTCGAAATAATTTTCAGGGAATGCGTTTAGCACAATTTCGGGTGATGTTTTATATACAGGGTTTCTACAAAAACATGGAAAGACGGCTAGAAATGCAAGCTTCAACATAAAGGGAAATGACAGACAATCCAATAGGTTGTGCTTTCGTACTTGACTATGACCGGCGCCTATTGACTGTCCTCAATATGTTACAAGTGTCTGTCGTGGTCACAACAGTGTCCTGTATAGTTGTGAGAGCATTACGCTGGAGCTAAGTGGACTCTAGGGTTGGCAAATTATTGTTGTCTGAATGGTGGGTGCTTCCGTATCCAAGGAGGCCAGAGTGTCTGGTGTTTCAAGAGGCACCACACCAAAGATTTATACAGCGTCAGAGAAGAACATCATCCTCTGAGTCACAACGAGGGGAAATTATGTGTTGAGTGATCGTGACCCACGGTCATTGAGGAGCGTTGTAACGAAAAATAATAGAACGGCAGTGCCAAAGGTCATTGCAAAACTAAATGTCGCACTCACGAACACTGTCAACACCAAAATAAATGTAAAAATAGACAGTCAACAGAAAACAAACATACATATTACGCAGTGTTCACATGAAACAAAACTGATAACTGGCAAAAGCTAGTCACATGCTGAAACACAACAAGACTGATAATATAAATGAGGTGGACCTGAGCCCATATAGGTGTTTTTTTATCTACCAAGTAATTTGCCGTCCTGACAAAGTTGCAATGTTATTGGCAAATCTTAAAAATTTTCTTTCCGCTTGAATAATCCCCTTTACAAGTTCCTCCTTGGTTTCCTTTAGCGCTTGCTCAGTGTACGGGTTGAATAACATCGGGAATGCGCACTCTGTTCCCAGCTACTAATTTCCTTTCATGTCCTTCGACTTTTATAACTGCAGTCTGTAACTGCACAACTTTTAGATAACCTTCCAGTGCTTATATTTTATCCCTACTACTCTCAGAATTTAAAACAGTGGATTCCAGTCAGCAATGGCGAAAGTATTCTCTAAATCTACATGGGAACTCGAATATTTCCCATTTTTCTGCGACGTTCATGCGGGAGAAAAGTAATATATATATTGGGTGCTCTCGGAGCCCATGATCCTGGCATTTTAAAAGCATACCACTCAGTGTTGAAGAATGCCTTTCATGTAGCGTCAGCCTCACGAGTTTTATAATACTCTCGGTATTATTAAACGAATACATACGTCACCCTCCATCCGCATGAACCATGGACCTTGCCGTTGGTGGGGAGGCTTGCGTGCCTCAGCGATACAGATAGGCGTACCGTAGGTGCAACCACAACGGAGGGGTATCTGTTGAGAGGCCAGACAAACGTGTGGTTCCTGAAGAGGGGCAGCAGCCTTTTCAGTAGTTGCAAGGGCAACAGTCTGGATGAATGACTGATCTGGCCTTGTAACAATAACCAAAACGGCCTTGCTGTGCTGGTACTGCGAACGGCTGAAAGCAAGGGGAAACTACAGCCGTAATTTTTCCCGAGGACATGCAGCTTTACTGTATGATTAAATGATGATGGCGTCCTCTTGGGTAAAATATTCCGGAGGTAAAATAGTCCCCCATTCGGATCTCCGGGCGGGGACTACTCAAGAGGATGTCGTTATCAGGAGAAAGAAAACTGGCGTTCTACGGATTGGAGCGTGGAATGTCAGATCCCTTAATCGGGCAGGTAGGTTAGAAAATTTAAAAAGGGAAATGGATAGGTTGAAGTTAGATATAGTGGGAATTAGTGAAGTTCGGTGGCAGGAGGAACAAGACTTCTGGTCAGGTGACTACAGGATTATAAACACAAAATCAAATAGGGGTAATGCAGGAGTAGGTTTAATAATGAATAGGAAAATCGGAATGCGGGTAAGCTACTACAAACAGCATAGTGAACGCATTATTGTGGCCAAGATAGATACGAAGCCCACACCTACTACAGTAGTACAAGTTTATATGCCAACTAGCTCTGCAGATGACGAAGAAATTGAAGAAATGTATGATGAAATAAAAGAAATTATTCAGATTGTGAAGGGAGACGAAAATTTAATAGTCATGGGTGACTGGAATTCGAGTGTAGGAAAAGGGAGAGAAGGAAACATAGTAGGTGAATATGGATTGGGGGACAGAAATGAAAGAGGAAGCCGTCTTGTAGAATTTTGCACAGAGCACAACATAATCATAATTAACACTTGGTTTAAGAAACATGAAAGAAGGTTGCATACATGGAAGAACCCTGGAGATACTAAAAGGTATCAGATAGATTATATAATGGTAAGACAGAGATTTAGGAACGAGGTTTTAAATTGTAAGACATTTCCAGGGGCAGATGTGGACTCTGACCACAATCTATTGGTTATGACCTGTAGATTAAAACTGAAGAAACTGCAAAAAGGTGGGAATTTAAGGAGATGGGACCTGGATAAACTAAAAGAACCAGAGGTTGTACAGAGATTCAGGGAGAGCATAAGGGAGCAATTGACAGGAATGGGGGAAATAAATACAGTAGAAGAAGAATGGGTAGCTTTGAGGGATGAAGTAGTGAAGGCAGCAGAGGATCAAGTAGGTAAAAAGACGAGGGCTAGTAGAAATCCTTGGATAACAGAAGAAATACTGAATTTAATTGATGAAAGGAGAAAACATAAAAATGCAGTAAGTGAAACAGGCAAAAAGGAATACAAACGTCTCAAAAATGAGATCGACAGGAAGTGCAAAATGGCTAAGCAGGGATGGCTAGAGGACAAATGTAAGGATGTAGAGGCCTATCTCGCTAGGGGTAAGATAGGTACCGCCTACAGGAAAATTAAAGAGACCTTTGGAGATAAGAGAACGACTTGTATGAATATCAAGAGCTCAGATGGAAACCCAGTTCTAAGCAAAGAAGGGAAAGCAGAAAGGTGGAAGGAGGGTCTATACAAGGGCGATGTACTTGAGGACAATATTATGGAAATGGAAGAGGATGTAGATGAAGATGAAATGGGAGATATGATACTGCGTGAAGAGTTTGACAGAGCACTGAAAGACCTGAGTCGAAACAAGGCCCCCGGAGTAGACAATATTCCATTGGAACTACTGACGGCCATGGGAGAGCCAGTCCTGACAAAACTCTACCATCTGGTGAGCAAGATGTATGAAACAGGCGAAATACCCTCAGACTTCAAGAAGAATATAATAATTCCAATCCCAAAGAAAGCAGGTGTTGACAGATGTGAAAATTACCGAACTATCAGCTTAATAAGTCACAGCTGCAAAATACTAACACGAATTCTTTGCAGACGAATGGAAAAACTAGTAGAAGCCAACCTCGGGGAAGATCAGTTTGGATTACGTAGAAACACTGGAACACGTGAGGCAATACTGACCTTACGACTTATCTTAGAAGAAAGATTATGGAAAGGCAAACCTACGTTTCTAGCATTTGTAGACTTAGGGAAAGCTTTTGACAATGTTGACTGGAATACTCTCTTTCAAATTCTAAAGGTGACAGGGGTAAAATACAGGGAGCGAAAGGCTATTTACAATTTCTACAGAAACCAGATGGCAGTTATAAGAGTCGAGGGACATGAAAGGGAAGCAGTGGTTGGGAAGGGAGTAAGACAGGGTTGTAGCCTGTCCCCGATGTTGTTCAATCTGTATATTGAGAAAGCAGTAAAGGAAACAAAAGAAGAATTAGGAGTAGGTATTAAAATTCATGGAGAAGAAATAAAAACTTTGAGGTTCGCCGATGACATTGTAATTCTGTCAGAGACAGCAAAGGACTTGGAAGAGCAATTGAATGGAATGGACAGTGTCTTGAAAGGAGGATATAAGATGAACATCAACAAAAGCAAAACAAGGATAATGGAATGTAGTCTAATTAAGTCGGGTGATGCTGAGGGAATTAGATTAGGAAATGAGGCACTTAAAGTAGTAAAGGAGTTTTGCTATTTGGGGAGCAAAATAACTGATGATGGTCGAAGTAGAGAGGATATAAAATGTAGGCTGGCAATGGCAAGGAAAGCGTTTCTAAAGAAGAGAAATTTGTTAACATCCAGTATTGATTTAAGTGTCAGGAAGTCATTTCTGAAAGTATTCGTATGGAGTGTAGCCATGTATGGAAGTGAAACATGGACGATAAATAGTTTGGACAAGAAGAGAATAGAAGCTTTCGAAATGTGGTGCTACAGAAGAATGCTGAAGATTAGATGGGTAGATCACGTAACTAATGAGGAAGTATTGAATAGGATTGGGGAGAAGAGAAGTTTGTGGCACAACTTGACCAGAAGAAGGGATCGGTTGGTAGGACATGTTCTGAGGCATCAAGGGAGCACCAATTTAGTATTGGAGGGCAGCGTGGAGGGTAAAAATCGTAGAGGGAGACCAAGAGATGAATACACTAAGCAGATTCAGAAGGATGTAGGTTGCAGTAGGTACTGGGAGATGAAAAAGCTTGCACAGGATAGAGTAGCATGGAGAGCTGCATCAAACCAGTCTCAGGACTGAAGACCACAACAACAACAACAACAACATACGTCACGCGCTGCTCGTATATGCGCTTGTACTCAAAACTCGAACGTGGTTTGCAAGCTACTTATTTTGTGACTGATATAAATCTCTTTGGAAATCGGCGGATTAATATGACTAAAGTCTGTTCTTCTACAGTTAAAAAATTTATTGTTTCCGGTCAGTGTTAGTGAAGAGTGTAATAGAACAATAATGGGCCTTTCTCTATATTGTATGCGCTACATGTTATATGTTTTTTTTTGTTCTGAGTATCAACTGTCTGTCCTTGAACCATGCGTCAGTCGTTTGCAGTTTTCCCTACATTACGCCATAATTTTCTTTCCTTGAGACTTTCCCGTATACATATTATGCGTGAACAGCCGAACAGAGCTTCCCATGTCATATACATAAGGAAGCCTCCGATGAAAGACCATTACCCGAAACTAACGGTTTCCGTTTCGTTAAGGACTGCGCTTTATTTGCTAGGATGTTCTGAATCCAATTCCTAAGTAGTTTCGATGTCCTGCAAGTTCGTATTTTGTTCATTAGCCGACAGCGCAGAATTCCATCAATTGCTTTCCGAAAACGAACAGAGCGATCTCAGTTTCACAAGATCGTTATTGCTGTAAACCCATTTTGATCTGTTTCGGTCTCGAAAATGCTCCTAACATGTGAGTCTGTGAGCGTGAAACGACTTTCATAATTCAACAATAGACTGATATGAGCGGTAGAGGTCTATAGATATCTACATACGTAGACAACATTTCTTGAAAACGGAAATGGCCTGCTACTTTTCCAGTCTGTCGAAACGTTGCTTGGCAGAAAAGTGTACCTCTCGGTATATTTTCCAGTATATCTGTTTTGTGTAGGGTTTGGATCAGCTTTCATCTACGGACTACAGAATCATGACTCTATAGCCTGAACGAGAGCCTCCAATATGATCGCTGGCGCCAAAGACCCTAGCGGGAAGTCTTTGTTCAGCACGAAATTCCGAACATGCTGGTGGGTCTGTGGCTTTTTGGAGAAGACAGACGGATTAGAACCATCTACGCGTAAGGAAAAGTTGGTGTTCGTTTCACGACATTCTTTCCTTCTCCCAGGGTCATGTTTTGTACTTGAAAGCGTTGTTACAGAGGCTACACTTATCGAAAGGTGGAATGTGTTATAAATAGTGGACGGATCCATTCATTTATTTCATGGACAAATATTTGTATGAATACTGGTTTGCATCACACAGCGTGGCCGTTCAGATCATGTACTGGGCCAGGGTATTGA
This sequence comes from Schistocerca piceifrons, assembly GCF_021461385.2. NCBI lineage: Eukaryota > Metazoa > Arthropoda > Insecta > Orthoptera > Acrididae > Schistocerca > Schistocerca piceifrons. The sequence continues at coordinate 325,819,308 of NC_060140.1, forward strand.
ACAGATTAATGTTGTACATAAATGCCTAAGTTTCTGGTACACTTTTTTAGATTCCCCCCCGCCGTCTTCCTCGCATCACCTCCAGCTGGGCTTTACTTTATTGTGATGTCTATATGTGTGTGATTCAAGATTCAAGCCAACGTAAGTATCTTCCAGGCATCGGACATCATCGGCAGCCCTCCAGCAATCAAGAAGCGAGATGAATCCATACGAAAATAATACCCACAGTGTGATACCGTATGCGCACACGGGAAGAGTAGACAGCTTGCATCAGATTCGTTTTCGGAATATTTTCCGTCATGCACCGTTTCTGCACAGGAAGAGAGCAGTATACCGACCTTCCAAAAATTTGCGAGACTGGTTTTATTCTGGCGTATAAGCGACATCAGCGCGAGATCTTCCGTGGGAACTTGAAGTAACAACTGTAAACAACAGACGGGCATTCGATCAGTCGGTTGTGAGCTGGCAGTGTTAAGTAGTGGACGTCTGGCCGCAGTTCACACAAATCGGACTGAAGCGACATCTCTAAAGCACGTCTTCAGGTTTGTTTCCATCAGGAAAAGCGTGCTCCACGAACGTATGAATGAGACGCAAGATATAAGGTAGGATAGCATTGGTCATAAACTTTTTTAATCTGTTTAGTGCAGATCGATTTCAATTGCTGTGTAGTTATCCTCTTTGGAATTACATCCAGCAAACGCAGTTTAATTGTTTGTTGTCTGTAGTGCCAATATGGAATCATGTGCGATTTTATTCACGGTGAGTCATGGTGAATTGGAAATACACTACCGGCCATTAAAACTACTACACCAAGAAGAAATGCAGATGATAAAAGGGTATTCATTGGACAAATATATTATACTAGAACTGACATGTGATTACAAATTTCACGCAGTTTGGGTGCATAGATCCTGAGAAATCAGTACCCAAAACAACCACCTCTGGCCGTAATAACGGCCTTGAAACGCCTGGGCATTGAGTCAAACAGAACTTGGATGGCGTGTACAGGTATAGCTGCCAATGCAGCTTCAATACGATACCACAGTTCATGAAGAGTAGCGACTGGTGTATTGTGACGAGCCTGTTGCTCGGCCACCATTGACCATACGTTTTCAATGGTGAGAGATCTGGAGAATGTACTGGCCAGGGCAGCAGTCGAACATTTTCTGTATCCAGAAAGGCCCGTACAGGACCTGCAACATGCGGTCGTGCGTTATCCTGCTGAAATGTAGGGTTACGCAGGGATAGAATGAAGGGTAGAGCCACGGATCGTAACGCATCTGAAATGTAACGTTCACTGTTCAAATTGCCGTCAATGCGAACAAGAGGTGACCGATACGTGTAACCAATGACACTCCTTACCGCCAGATGATACACCAGTATGGCGATGACGAATACACGCTTCCAATGTGCGTTCACCGCGATGTCGCCCAACACAAATGCGACCACCATGATGCTGTAAACAGAACCTGGATTCATCCGAAAAAATGACGTTTTACCATTCGTGCACCCAGGTTCGTCGTCGAGTACACCATCGCAGGCGCTCCTGTCTATGATGTAGCGTCAAGGGTAACCGCACGCATGGTCTCCGAGCTGGTAGTCCATGCTGCTGCAAACGTCGTCGAACTGTTCGTGCAGATGGTTGTTGTCTTGCAAACGTCCCCATCGGTTGACTCAGGGATCGAGACGTGGCTGCACGATCCGTTAAATCCATGCGGATAAGATGCCTGTCATCTCGACTGCTAGTGATACGAGGGCGTTGGGATCCACCACGGCGTTCCGTATACCCTCCTGAACCCACCGATTCCATATTCTGCTAACAGTCATTGGATCTCGACCAACGCGAGCAGCAATCTCGCGATACGACAAACCGCAATTGTGATAGGCTACAATCCGACCTTTATCAAAGTCGGAAACGTGATGGTACGCATTTCTCCTCCTTCCACGAGGCATCACAACAACGTTTCACCAGGCAACGCTGGTAAACTGCTGTTTGTGTATGAGAAATCTGTTGGAAACTTTCCTCATATCAGCACGTTGTAGGTGTCGCCACCGGCGCCATCCTTGCGTGAATGCTCTGAAAAGCTAATAATTTGTGTATCACAACATCTTCTTCCTGTCGGTTAAATTTCGCGTCTGTAGCACGTCATCTTCGTGGTGTATCAATTTTAATGGGTATTAGTGTAACTGCACAGAAGGCAGCTACACTGTATCTGAAGTCAATCTTTAATCAACAGATTTAAAAAATTTACTATCGCGATTTTCAGAGACGCTGGTGAAGCTGCGGCCAGTACGTTGCAAACTTGTACCTACGGGAGTAAAATATTGGACCATGAATGAGAGTTAGGTAACAGACTTTCCCGACAAAGTAGACCCTGGAGTCTGTTACAGCATCGCGCTCCGGTGCCGGGGTCCTGGGAGTCGCGTGGGCAGCACGACCTCCGACTGCTGGCCGCGATATTTCACTGCTGGCTCGTTATCTGCGGCCGCTAATTGATTTAAGGAGCTGCACTTGAACCCCGCGCCGGCCGCGCTGTCGCAACTGGAGGCGGCTGGTTACGTCGCCCGACCGGGAGATCACCGCTGTAGAGCGGCCAGTCGCCAGACGGCTGCACGTGGAACAACCCTAAATCTGGAGCAGCTGCTTTAAGTTCCAAACCACAGCGCTGCTCTCAGCGTGTTGATGAAGCTGCTCTGGCTAGGTAGGGAAAGCTCTCAGAGCTAGTTTATCTTGTACAGGACTCTATATCTCTTTGTAACTACTGCATACTACATCCATTGGAACCTGGTTACTGTCCAAAGCTACCCACAGCTGCGGTGTGTATGTGTGAAGGCTGTCAATGTCGTGTTTGCAACTGTGTGGTCCCCCCTATTACAGCTAATTAAATTATCCCTGTCATTGACATTCTGTAACTGGGAATAACAATTGGATTGGTTCCTCAAATTGACAGTAATCCACTGTAACATAATCAGGATCGGCACTTGGAGTCTAATCATAGGAAAAGTAGAACAACTTGGTACTGGTAAGATATTTGTTACGAAAACTCTCTAAGAAAAACATGAACAAATATAGACATAGACCGTTAACCCCTACTCATTAAGTTTGAGATTGACAAAACATCTATGACTTGACTCGAATTCGCGCCTGCCTTCATACGCCGAAAACACTTGATACGTGATTCCTCAATCGTACCACACTTACACACCGTATCTTAAATACCACAAAAGAGGAAGCGGGATGGAATCATGGTTGGTAGTCACCATTTATAATTAAGACAGTTTATTGATATTACCCATTTAAAAAAAATTAAAACTACAAATTGTGGACGAGGCACTAGATAAAGCTTTCCAAATACAGTTAGAAAACCAACGTATTCAGTACTCTAACGAACAATTTCAAGTTAAGAAAACAAACTTGAGAACTTCAAACTCCCATTGGGACTTCCCTAAAGATAGATATAATGAAAATAATTTCCGGTAAAGGGTGACTTAATAACACTTGAACACTAGTGCCAAGCTAGGATGCCATTACATAACATGATAGAACCACTTAAATAAAAAAACTACAACAGAAACACTGGTCTTTAAAAAATAAATGTTCACGTGTTGAGACGGGTTAATAAAAAATTACTAGAAAAAACTGCACAAGGAACTCAGCAGCTGCTGTGCAGTTTAAGGTTTATCCAGTTGCCAGTCCCTAATATTTAAGAAAACAAGTTCATATACAAACGGGTTACACACAATATATATTAACCCGCCTTGACGGAAAGGAAGATAAATACCAAACTTTGGAAGGCGATGTGTGAACAACTCCGGTAGCGGGCAGGTTCTTAAACACGGCCAGGCCTAGACCTCGGATGACACTTCACTCCCCGCCAAGGCTCTGGCACAACCAAAAGTTTCTGCCCAAATCACAAAGACATTCCTATAACTCTGAAACATAGAAACACTCGGCAGAAGCTCTGACTCACTTGCACACGAATAACTGTATTAACAGAGTGCAGGCTTTAAAAACGACAATAAAATCATTTGATTGCAAGAGACACAAAGCACTAGTAAAACTGAGAAAATTTTCAAATAACGACCTCCATTTAACTAGGCCAACTAAACTCTTCCTCGCCGTCTTAAGGTTCGACTATGAAAGTCTCAACATAACAGTAAAGTTTAAAACCTCTGAGTGCGTCGATGAACAAATAATTACGACGACTTACTCCATATCAGGTACACAATACGAGGGAGTGGGTTTCATAGCCTCACCGTTTCCCTTCAAATTTTGTTCCGACAGAAGTCATAGAACTTGTATCTCCAAGCTGCCCATGTCGGCAAAACGACCAACCAATTTTACACAACAACGTGTAACGGTCATCACGCTTGTTCGGCAGCCGTTGACACTCGTCTCCTCGCGAATGTCACGACATCTCCAGGGTTACCAGTCGTGGACTAACAACCAACCCGCTTCGCCTGCCAAGCTGCAAGGTAAGACACACGAAAAGCAAAGATAGCTTACCTCAACCACAATCGATCTGAACGATACATGAACAAAATAAGACTGGTTCCAGCTCGTCACGGCTCACACTAATTGGTTGATACTGGTTAGCATTGAAGTTAAGAAAGCCTCCTGCCTGACTACTACTGACAGTAAAGAGTTCTGAGATCAGACAAATGGAACTTCACACATTTACTTGTAAAGACTCCCTGGCTGGAAAGCCGTGGTGCGTATATTACCGAATTCAGTGCTGGGAAGAGAAATTTTGCGGTACCGAACTGCTCTGTGCTGTCGGTAGTCGTGCAGGCGAAGTGCGCTGCGGAGCTAAAAATTCTTACTAACCAGAGAACGTGAGACAGCGTCCGCAATCTCCAAGGCTCCAAGCTACTTCCTTACAATGCTCGACACGAATAAATAATTCTGCTCGCACTTCAGATAGGCGCAGAGACTTGACTCAAGTGTGCGATCAGAAAGAAGGACGTCGTAATGCCATAATGCCTCAATCTCCACAAAGAAGCGCAAGTTCGTTTCTTCACTCACAGAAAGCGAAATCAGCACTTTCGAATCCAATGGTGAGGCTGTACACTGACACTTTGTCATCAATGGCTCAAAACGCTATCTGACGAAGTGTATTCTATCGAGGCACGCTAAAGAGTCGCCCCACTGCGCAGTGCCCAGTTTACAGCAAACCTCACCTTTAGAATAAACTCTCCTTGTGGTTAATCACCGTGCCCGTTACAAGCGGAATACCTATCACTGAATGAGTCATGAAGCTGTCAGGCAACCGCCTTCAGCTCGTACTCAGTTTGGTAGAAACTTCTAGAACAAATTGTAACCCTTCCTCTATCTGCTATTCAGCCAACCATATGCGTTTCAGTGTCTTTTGGCGGGAATACGCCTAGGCGTCTGGAGTGAGAAATTCTGCGATCATCGGCTCGCATCTGCAGCAGGCTTTCCTCGTTCATTCCTCCATGCTAAAAAAGACTGACGGTAGCCCTTATAAGATATTATCTCTACAATCTTATGCTTTCAGCATCGTCTCGCCCTCGCCTCCTTAGCAGGGTCGCAGTGAGCAGTCTCTTTCCAGCTGCTTCTTGGCGAGCAGCATAGCGACGGCAGTTAACACCCAATATCCTCTTTTCAGAGCCATAAACTGCCCTGCCTGCAGCACTTGTTTGTGTCCCTTTTGGAGACTGAGAAACCTTCTATTCTCTTCTCTACTGATTGTCGTCCATGTTCCACTTCACTATAAGGCCGTAGTCCAAATACCTCCAGGAAAGACATCTTATTACTTAAATTTGTATCCGATATAAAAAAAAATTCTCGTCATCACAAACAGTTTTCCTCCTGTCTACAGTAGGCATTTTATATCCTCTGTACTACGTCCATCGTCACGTACTTTACTTTCCAAACACACTGTTGGAAAAATAATTCGTAATCCTTTTAGAGGTTTCCATTTCACTCAAGTCTTGTTATTGAAACAGTGCACATGGACCACACGAAATGATTACATTTACAGGTCAATAGCACAGGCGATTCTGAGGTACCAGGTATCGATCGTGCTGAAACACATTCATGGGCCCCAGCCCTACATTGATAACGGTGAAAGTCGTTTTCCAACAGCTGTTATTGTTCCAGAGATATTTTGGGTGGGCAAGATAGCTGGGACACCCTGTATACGGGATGAAGTTGACGCTTGAAACACCCGACACGCGCTGCTAGCGCACGTCCTGAGCCTCAGGCGTGAACCCCATGCTGCCCGTAATAATCGCGATGTGACTGACATGTGTAATCACACCTCCTTACTTATCAAGAGGTCCGAAACGAGTAATACGGTCTGCTGCCATCCTGCATTAACGTCGTACATTCCAGCAGGTATTTATCCCATAGGCTAGGGGTGATGCGGTTCTGTAACATATCTGTGTACCGCAACGTTAGTCACAAAGTCAACTTCGCTTATCGTTAATCCGTTACTAAAAAGGTAATGCCGTTCAACGTTAAAACTTTACTTTATTGTAGATCTATCGCAAGTGACAGTTAATCATTCACTCGTAATAGTAAAATTCATGTTGATGGTTTTAGTGAAACGAGCAAGTGGACTAAAAGTTTTACCGTTGTTTAGGTAAAAATGTTTTGATTTGGGAAGTTCCGGTAGGACATAGAAGATGAATGTAAACATGTTTAACCAATTAGTTTTATTATCACATAATTATCAATGTTATGTTTATCTAATGCGTGAAATAACAAATTGTTGCAAACAAATGTTTCTTAACATCACTGGGTAAAATGGCCCTTTGTAGAAACTTCCACTGTGATACCAGCACTACATACTAAACATAGCGTTCACATCTCATGCTCAAAGTGATGCCCACTGGCTTGCATACATAGGGTCACTCTGCGGATGAAGGATGCCCTACTTCGTGCTACTGTTTCCTCTTTGATGGCTGTACAAGCGTCAATAATGCGTTGCTTCATGTCCTCTGGTGTTGTTGGTTCGTGTTGGTAAACAGCATCCTTCACTGCTCCCCAAAGAAAATAACCCAGCGGTGTAGGGTCCGGAGATCGGGCAGGCCACCTAACCGGGCCACCTCGTCCAATCCACCTACCAGGGAACTTACGGTTCAGAAGTCGTCGTGCTCGTAAGGCGTTATGTGCAGGGCATCCGTCATGCTGATACCACATGACCATTCTCCGGTTCAGAGGAATGGTGTCCAACAGAACAGGAAGATTGTGTCGTATGAATCTGGAGTATTGTCTGCCATTTTGGATGCCATTTATAAAGAAAGGTCCGATAATGGTATCTCCAATAATCCCACACCAAACATTAACTTTCCACGGACGTTGATGCTCTACCTGACGGAGCCATTTTGGATTGTCTGCGGACCAATAATGCACATTCCTCTTATTGACAATTCCTTTGTTGGAGAATGATGCCTCGTCGGTAAAGAGAACATCTGCAAAAAAATTTGGATTAGTCAGAAGTTTTTGCTGAGCCCACCGACAAAATGTTACCCTATTGCGGAATTCATTTCCATGAAGATCCTGATGTAAATGAACATGGTAAGGATGAAATTTATGACGTTTAAGAATACGCTCTGCACTTGATTTCGACACACCAACTTCACGTTCAATTTGACGTGTGCTGATTTGAGGATTCACAGCTATGGTAGTGAGCACAGCAACTTCAGCACGTTCATCTGCGCGTGTTCTAGGACGATGTCGAGGTCTTGGATTTACGCTTCCCGTTTCACGTAGACGAGATGTGAGACGACCAGACATCTGGCGCGAAGGCGATGGCTTGTCAGGGAATCGTCTTCTGTACAGTCGTTCTGCCTGAACAGCATTTCGTCCACCTACAACAGGGTACAGTACAGGTATGTAGAGTAGGGTAGAAAACAGACATATTAACTTAATAATCATAATGTTCGCTAACAGTACTATCCACAAACAAGAAGTCTCATAACGTATTTCCTGTCAACGTACATTCTCCATAGATCAGCAGTATTTCTACCATATCTTCATGTGTGTACATTATACTGTACAGTATAAGTTCCACAACACAACGTTTATTCACAATGTGTACTACCTCCGTGCCGTCACTAGATTACTCTGCTGCACGACTACACTGGCAAGCGGTGTACTGACACTGGCAAGCGGTGTACTGCACGCCAAAGCAACAACAAATTGGATGCTCGGAGGGTGGTGGAGTACAGGAGTTTGCATGGGTAGCACATCATAAACAAGGCGAAGTGGTAACTGTGGCAGTAGTGGGAACTACGTTGAACACTTGATTAGGTAGAGGCAGGCCCTGCGCGACAGGCACAATGGGTCATACAACGCATTAGATAAACCTTATTTTGGGTGTGCAGGATAAATAAGACAACCTGACGGGTGTACACCGATCAGTACTGTTTCATATTGTGTACGTAGATACGTAAAACGTGCAAGAGGGAAACCATTATCTGCTTATGAGAGCTGATGGCAGCAGACCGTATTATTCGTTTCGGACCTCTTGATAAGTATGGAGGTGTGATTACACATGTCAATCACATCGCGATTATTACGGGCAGCAAGGGGTTCACGCCTGAGACTAGCAGAGCATGTCGGGTGCTTCAAGCGTCAACTTCGCGTCTCAATATCTCGGTATGTAATGGGAATATTGAGATGCAATCAACGCCATTGTGTATGTGCTTTGTTATGCTATGGATTGCTGAAGAAAAAATATAGGAGATCCGTTTAAAAAAACATAAGTTTGAGTTAAAAAACACATATGCTTTCGTTTTAGAATGTTTCCAAATATGTACATTCATGGGCCCCAGCCCTACATTGATACCGGTGAAAGTCGTTTTCCAATAGCTGTTTTTGTTCCAGAGATATTTTAGGTGGACAAGATAGCTGGGACACCCTGTATACGGGATGAAGGTCGACATGCGATTCCTCATTTATATTCAAGGCAAATGTGAAATCAGCAAAATCAGATAGGGTACATTCTGAAAACACAAGTACGAAAAAGAGGAGTGGCAACACTGTCACATCGGACATCGCATCGACATGTACAGAGGAACGAGTAGCACCCCACATTACCGTGCCAGCTACCGTAGCTCACTGAGTAGATTTCTGGGACATCAAATCCACATCCACGTTGAAGTTATGATTCGAATCCTCGGCGGTCCCGTTCTTATTCTTTAGACATCCGTTCCTTAGTTCTCGTCGCTTACAAGCAGGACATCATTTTGTCACATGACAGTGGGACCCTTAAAACTTTATGCATGCGTCTAGTAATCGCACAGTGAAAAACAATAACTAATTCTGTCTAGTTCACCTAGTGAGGCTTACCGTTGGAGTGCGCAAAAGATGAATATGTCGATGTGCTTTTGGTGCTGTGTGCATCCGACAGCCAAACTGCTGCTGCACTTCATGCTTATTATACTGCATAGTACCCTCAAAGGCGCCACCCCTATAAAAATGCTTTTCCTCGCCTGGAGCAACGCCTTCAGGAAACCCGTAATCTTCATCCACAAGTAATGGACAGAGGTTGTCCAACGACCAGACGTACTCCGCAAACAAAGGACCCGATTATTGAAACCGTTCACCTCGACGAAGTATGCATGATGTTGCAAGGCAGCTCCAGACATCTCAATGACTGGTAGTCGAAGTGTTACGCGATGAAAACTGCATCCATATCATTACACGTTAGCCCAACATCAGGGGCCAGAAGACCGCATTCGACGAGTACAGTTTTGTGAATGGCTTTTGCAGTTATAAATAACGTGATATGGATTGACAATCCTGCTTCTGTCGTGAAGCTATTTTGAACCTCAACAACTGTTGTAACTGGTCGTAACACAGCCCACATGCCACCCGTTAATTTGGCTTTGAGGCACCCTTTGACATAAACCTTTGTGCTGGAATCGTGGGAGGAGTGCTCTTGGTCCATTACCTATTGCCAGACAAGTTGAATGCGCACTTGTATCCTACGTTTCTTTCCAATTCTTTGCCTGACGCATTAGAAAAAAATCCACTTGGTGTTCGACGACAAATATGATTTCAGCAGCCACACTTTGGAATGAATGTGCGTTACTGTTTAAATGAAGTGATTCCAGGGAAACTGATTGGTCCTGGAGGTCCAGTGTTCTGGCCTCGACGTTCCCATGACCTTAATCCACTAAATTTTTATTTGTGGGGACACTCACAGGAACCTGTTATATTGCTCCACTCATGGACGTACACGACCTAATAGCTCGCGTGCGTGCCGCTTCGGCAGTGGCGAATGCGAGTATGTTGCGTAGGGTCCAGAAAAGTATAATCCAGCGAGTGACGAAGTGTTTGCAAATGCAAGGTGGTCGTTTTGAATATCTTCTCTAAAGTGAACGTTGCTCGTAATTGTGTGTACCGGCTCTGCGAAGATGAGCGTGGACGTCAAACGTAAAGAGTGGAATAGTGTACGTAGCATAATGTGCAATCTAGTGTAGGCTACCAATTTTTTTGTATCTTATTGGATAGAGACGATGTTACTGTGTTCAGTATAATTTTCTATTAGCTTTATGGGCGAAACAAAGTGGTCATTTATGGCAGTAAAAAGTTCAGTTTGTAACATCCCCTTAGAAAAATTATAAATAACTGTGCTGACAAACCTCTTACGTTATTTGATTTTCAAACAGCTGAGCAGAACTGAACGTACTCAGACATTTCTCTCTTTACTTATTCTGATCAACATTAAACTGACACACAATATTTTTAACGCAACGCAATCTGACTTTCAATAATCCCTACAAAAGAATGGCCCAGACTAACAATAACCTATACCGTTCATGAATCTCTTACCTCACAAATATCTTCGTTGCTCCAACTACTGCAATACAGCGAGCGCCAATACTGCCAGCTAAATAAAAGATTCTAACTACGGAAGGCACTAACTACTGATAGGCATAGTTAGCAAATGAAAGATTTTGATAGAGAACAAACAACGCATTTAACTTAATAATATTCAAAAGTCATCATATATATATATATATATATATATATATATATATATATATATATATATATATATATATATATATATATCAGTTCATGAAATACAGTATTACAAATTTACTCTTTCTGATGGACTCACGTCCAGATCGTCCGCTCTCAAAATTCTGCCATCTCTCTCCCCACATCCACCACTGCTGGCGGGTCACCTCCGACTGCGCAACGCTACGCGGTGTTCACATCCAACTGCCCAACACTACAACAGCGAATATTCCAACAATGGAAACCAGCCACAGACTTCACACAGCAGAGCCAGTGATTTTCATATAGAGCACTACATGGCGTTACCAACATAAAAACCTAAACAGCCTACTTACAAGTTTACGTCTTAGTGTTTAACTAAAGGCAACAGTAACAAAAAAAAAATACTTAAGATACCGAATAGTGGAGGTGTATAATGGATACAAATTGATACTTTAACTGAAAAAAGATATTTGGCTCGAGCGCAACTAGAGCATAGCCGAGTCTGCGCATCCGTTCCTAAAGGCACTGCCTCGTCTCACTGAGATAATGGGTCAGATCTGGCACAGCGCAGAGTTCATGCTACCTGTTCTTGGCCACACTGCATGCAGTTACAGCGGTGCCAGAGCCTCGCTTTTAATTGACAAGAGAGACTAAGTTTCGCCACATACACTTTTGTTTTGTACTGGGATGAAGGAATCGCATGGCTCTGAGTACTATGGGACTTGACATGTGAGGTCATCAGTCCCCTAGACTCAGAGCTACTTAAAACTTAAACCTAACTAAGCTGCCCGCTGTGGCCGAGCGGTTCCAGGCGCTTCAGGCCGGAACCGCGCTGCTGAAAGGGTCGCAGGTTCGAATCCTGCCTCGGGCATGCATGTGTGTGATGTTCTTAGGTTAGTTAGATATAAGTAGTTCTAAGTCTAGGGGACTGATGACCTCAGATGTTAAGTCCCATAGTGCTTAGAGCCATTTAAACAATTTTTGAACCTAACTAACCTAAGGACATCACACACATCCATGCCCGAGGCAGGATTCGAACTTGCGACCTTAGCAGCAGCGCCGTTCCGGACTGTAGCGCCTAGAACCGCTCGGCCACCCGAATCGCATGCCGACCTCCAAGTGCTAGTGGTTCTACTTTATTGTGAAAATTAACCTGTATTACTGTAAGAATTTTGCGGTAGAAACGTATCGACTTGCAAAGAATGACAATGCATGGACCAAGGGTTCAGAGCGAAAAAGAAAAATCAAACACACTAGTCAGTACACGAGAAGGCCGCATGTGGTGGCCAGTGGGAACTGGTGCAATTTGCAATTCCAAATAACTGGGCTGAGCGTGTTCCGCGGGAGACTGCAGTGACCCATTGGCCGAGTCCCTGAAGGAATGATATCAGTCGTGACGAGTGACGCATTGTTGGACTCTCAGTGGGCGCCCCACACCCTGCGGCAGCTCCATGCAGCGCCCCACAGCAAATTACCGCCGCCAACGCCGCCTCCGAGGCTCGGTGCTCGGGTGCCCGCGGCCGCTAGTTACGTTAATGGCGGTCGAGAGCGTGCAGCTCGTCCTAAGTGGGTGCGGTGTGGAGTGTGGAAGCGCTCCGTGCCCCGTTTGCATAACGAGCTCTTCCCCTCGCGCTTGCTACTACGCTTTTTCGAGATGCCAGGCCTGTAGAGGCTGCAGCAGCAACGGAGCGATTATCCTACGAACACCGTCAGTATGGAGGGTTGTACCCCAGGTCACAAAAATATTATACATTACTTAAGATGGAGTAGGTGAGCCGTGCGTGGCTCATGTTCCCACCATAACGTATTTTACACCCTGTTTTTAACGTACTTCCACCTCACTACGTTAATTTAAATTACTGGTGTCCCTGAGTTGCTGCTTTGCCTGACCGTGAGTGGCGCTAGCAGTGCGTAACGCCTCCTCGACAAGTATCTTTGCTCGACTGCTATTGCTTCCCGGTCGTTGTCTGTCGTAAGAGAGTTCGGATTGCGAGTTCAGGCTGCCAGTCAGTTGGAACGCGTCTGGAGCACAGTCCGGACCTGCCAGTCGGGGAGTTGCAATGCGGCACTACTGCAGTCGGGTTGGAGCAGTGAGGTCTGCGTTGACATGGCTCCCCCGACCATTGCCGCGACGCATCACTTGAGCCGGACCACGGTCTTGGGCTCCCCCGACCATTGCCGCGACGCATCACTTGAGCCGGACCACGGTCTTGGTGGATCGCCGGTCGGTCGTCCTACTGGATGATGCGTTTTGGCTCGCCGATCGTTCATGATTTGCCTGTGTGTGTGTGTGTGTGTGTGTGTGTGTGTGTGTGTGTGTGTGTGTGTGTCGGCTCCCGATTTGTCCTCGTCTGAGCTTAGTTACTGTCGGATATCGTTCAGCTCTTCGTGCAGGTGTTTATCAGGTTGTGTGTGTAGTTGGCCTTATTTCCACTGACGACTATTTTAGATGTTGTCAGCATTCTGAGGGCAGTCGGTCGTTTGCTGCGGACCAGGGAAGTTATCTCCGCGCGGTGCAGTCGGTTGAGTCCGCTGGCGGTCCCTGCGCATTATCGGAGCGTGTGTGGAGCTGTCTAGTCGCTACGAGCTTCGTGGTTCACCGACCCAGAACGTAAAAGTTGAGTAGTGGTTTCAACTACCCAAGCCACGTCCATTCATGTTGTGTGGTTCGTTTTGGTGGGTCGCTGTTGGGGAGGTTTTCCTGTGAGCAACACAGAGTGTTTCTATTGCTGAAACTTAGCCGCCATGCAGTGCAATGAACTATATTGGTTGACTACAATTCAAATGCACCGGCGGAATTTTCTGCCTTCTGGCTGTTAGTGTTTTGGTTACCTGCCCTGGCCACTGACGTAAATTTAGGCAGTGTTCCTTTTGGGTGAAGTTAACTATATTACCGTTTTTAAAATTCAAGTGTACCAGCGGAATTTTCTGCCTTGTGGCCGTTAGTGTTTTGGTTACCTGTCCTGGCCACTAACGTAATTTCAGGCAGCGTCCTTTCCTCACCTGTTGTCACTGTCCAACATGGTGTGTAGTTTTGACAGTTAATACTTATTTCATTGTGGATATTCACGTTCGTAATTTTTTGTGTTTGAGTTCGCATGTACCGATTGGTGGCAAGCAAGTCGTTTTGTCGGTCGGTCCGTGGCTGTCCCCTGGTTGGGTTCCGACAGATCAAGTGTAGTTGGGCTCATCACCTATCTCACCTAAGTGAACGAGGGCAGACCGACCTCCCTGAACGCTTCGAAGTGTAGTTTTCTTTATTGATCTTCTCACCGGTATTTAATTGTCTGTTCATAATCTATCATAGCCAATGATTTAAAATAAAGTTCGATCAGGTGTGAAGTGGAAAATACAGTGAAAATCCAATGAAACTTTGCATATATGTGATGAGCAGTGTCTCTAGTATGCCCGTCGATCGCGTCACGTCACACTTTTCAGTTCTGACCGCACAGTGAGCACATGAAGATGTCTAGATAGTGTCTCCAGTCAAGCATGAGGACCTGGTGGAAGACTTTGCCTGACGTCATGCTGCCTACACAACATAACTGTCATGCTTTCCTTCTTCATGACGAATCTCGCCCCCATTCTGCAGGGGCAATGAAGATGTTCCTTTAGCGTTTTCCACGGAAAGTGTGTGATCATCCACAATAAAATCCGTAACTGGCTTCCCCTGAGTTTCATCTCAGCTCACATGAACCGCTGGCTATGAAGACAAAATTTTGGCACAGACAACGAGTTGTAGATGGGCACACAGCATTGGAGGAAAGAAGAGGCGGCCACCGCCTATGACGAGAGTATTGGAAAGTTGGTACAATGCTACGACAAACGTCTCAGACGGAGCGGCGACTACGTAAAGAAGCAGCTGGAACGTGTAGCTAATTGTTGCAAATAAAACGTGTTTGATTTTCACAGTTGTTTGCATTTCGTGACCAATCTGACCTTAATTTCCAAATAACCATTGTATTTCAGTCCGAAATTATCTGTAGGAAAGTACACTATGCACACTATTGGCGAAGAAAGTAATAAAGAAAAAAAAATTATTTTATATTTAATAATGAATTTTTGGGCCAGACTGACGGTATAGACTGGAGAAGTCCCTTGTGACCCTGTTAGGCCAATTTGCTTATGGAGCACTATGAGGAAAAGGCGCTGGAATCTGCTAGTCTGCAGCCTACAGTATTTTGGCTATATGTTGACGACATGTTTGCAGTGTGGCCCCAAGGTGAATATATGTTACAGAAATTTTTAAAACTTTTGAATTTCATCAATGTACAAATACGGCTGACAATGGAAATCGGGAAGGAGGGATGCTTTCTATTTTTAAATGTCTTAGTTCGGAACAAAGATGATGCCACTTTGGAAAAAAATGAAATGAGCGTATGGCATCGTTGGCCGGGAGACCCCATCCGCGGAAGTTCGGCCGCCAAGTACAAGGCTTATTTCAGTCGACGCCACATTGGGTGGCTTGCCCGCCGGTGAGGAGGATGAAATGATGATGAGAACAACACAACACCCAGTCCACGACCGGAGAAAATCTCCAACCCAGCCGGGAATCGAACCCGGGCCGGCTTGCATGGAAGGCGAGCACGCTACCACCTACTAAGCAGGCAGACGTCACTTTGGAACATATAGTATAACTGAAACCGACACTACGGAATTATATTTACGTGCACGTAGCCGCCACCGTCCTTCCCAGACAGTGAGTGTTCTCCGAGCTTTGATTCACAGAGGACGCATTATTACTCGCGAGATCAATCTGCAGGATGGACATCTACACTTAGAGAGAGTATTTGAAGCCAACGATTATTGTTCGCAGCGAATACGTAAGGCGGCAAGTATGAAACCAAAAATGGCCATAAGGAATATAGAAGAATACATAGAAAGATTTAAATACATAGCTTTTCTGCCATATGTCAGAAGTCTATCGTCGAAATTGGGGGGAATGCAATGGAAAAGCAAGTGGGCATTCTAGCGAGATCCTCTCCTGGGAATGCAGAATCTGTAATAGAAATAAGTTGATAGAGGAGCAGGAGCGTAAGATATGTGCCCTTCAAGTGCAGTTACAACGCGCAAAGGAGAAATTAGATAGGCCGATGAAGGTGAAGGGTGGCGGGGAATGGGAACTGACAGTTGGAAAGGAGGAGCAGGAGGTATTCAGACAGTTATACTTTGCGTATATGCAACAGATTTGACCAACTGTCAGAGTTGAGTGGAGAGGAGCCTCTTATAGCTGTAGATGTAGGGAACATGCAGCAGTCCTCAGCAGTTAGGAGCCCTTGGTCAGTTGCAAAGTCTAACAGAAAGAAGAACGTGCTGCTGCTAGGTAGTTCACACGGTAGATGTGTGGGCCAGTAGTTGCAAGAAGTGTTGGGGAGTGAGTACCAGGTCACCAGCATTGTGAAGCCTGGCGCATGGTTGGCTCAAGTGACTAGCAGCATAGGGGAGTTATCTAGGAATTTTACCAAGGAGGATCAGGTACCGATACTGGGTCGAACAGGGAACAGTCTTGATAGGGACGGGGAATATGATGTAGGTGGTGACCTAGTAAAAACAGCTACTCAAACTGGTGGAACTTATGTGCATTTCGTCCAATTGTTTCAGCGTCATGATTGGCCTTATCTTAATGCGGCTGTTAGGCGCGTTGACATGGGGCTGGAGAGGGCGCTGATGGTAGAGGGCATGGGTCACATTTGAATGGTGTCAGTTGGGTCTATCAGTACGTTGGGTTTCTCTAGGCTAGGCCTGCACCTCAGTAGGTATAGGAAGGGGAGGTTGGCAAAGCTTATAGGCGACAGTGTAGTGGGTGGTGGAGGGATCACTCATGGAAAAATTCCTGTAGTAGTTGGTGTTAGAGCTGCAGCGTTTTTAGATTGATAGTTATACCTGATAAAGAAAGACCCTCTAACTAAGGGCTCACCTTCAGAAGATGTTAAGTTTCCAAGTAGAGAAGGAATTAGCATACTTCATCAAAATATAAGAGGTATTAGAGATAAAGTTAGTGAACTGTTTATAGATGTTGACTCTCAAATTGCTGGTATATCGAAGCAACACTTAAATAATTTGACAATTCAGAGACTTCCTTTACCAGGGTACAGATTAGCCAGTTGTTTTTCAAGGGGTTCCTTGCAGGGTGGGGGAGTGGCTACGTACGTAAAAAACAGTATTCCATTTGAGTCCATAGACGTATTACGACACTAAAAAAATGGTTCAAATGGCTCTGAGCACTATGGGACTCAACTGCGGAGGTCATTAGTCCCCTAGAACTTAGAACTAGTTAAACCTAACTAACCTAAGGACATCACAAACATCCATGCCCGAGGCAGGATTCGAACCTGCGACCGTAGCGGTCTTGCGGTTCCAGACTGCAGCGCCTTTAACCGCACGGCCACTTCGGCCGGCTATCACGACACTACACTGAGCAGATATTTGAATGTTGTGCAGGGGCAGTTGAATTTAGTGAAACTAAACTTCTAATTGTTGTTGTTTAAAGGTCTCCTAACTCTGACTTTAGACCGTTTTTGCTCAAGTTAGAGGGGGTTCTTGATTCACTTTGTAGGAAGTACCAGAAAATTTGACGGTGCAAGAAAAAGGATGTTGACAGATCTCCTAAAATCATATGATCTGATGCAGACTGAGTTTTTTCCAACTAATGTGCAGGCGAACAGTAGCACAGCCATATACAATATTTTCATTCATTCTTCATTAATAGATGGGCGTTCTGTTAGTAAAAGGGCGAATGGCCTGTCAAAACATGATGCATAAATTTTAACACTAAAAGTCTTTTGTAATCAAACAAATGTCACAAATAATCACAAACTACGTAGGAAAGTTAATCCAGTAGCAATAGAGAGTGTCTTATTAGAATCCCCCAAAAATCGGAAGTGGAGAACCGTCTAGAAACTGAGGGAGGATATATGAAAGGCCAAGGGAACCTAAGGATCATTTTTGCTCTGCATAGTTATTCTATTACTTAAGAACAAACAGTATTAATAGCAAAACTGAAATTCTCGATTCAGGTTTATTCAAAAACTGTTGATTTGTGATGTGAAACAGAGGGAGTAGTAAAAATATAAGGAAAACAGATTTATCGTATAGCACTAGAAAATGCAATTTCCTTCGTAACGGTAACACCGACCACCTTAAACGGCAATCGATGCTAACGTTAAACCTCTGCGAGGAATTTCTGAGAAAGTTGTGACCGTGAGATAACCTAATGGGAACGGAACAATCAGACCGAGATTCGTTTCCGAAGCACTCCAGCAGAGTATAACCAACAGTAAACAGGTGGGTGAGGAACAGACGTTCTCCCAGCACAAAAGTAAGTTGTAACATTGCGTATTAATATTGGTCGCCAGCGTAAATAGGCATTCTTGTGTCAAGCAATATAATAAAGCAGAAGGCAGTGCTAAGGCTAACCTAACCTTCCTTGACTCACGCGCTACACTCTCTTTATATGTTCACACTACAACACAGTAACCTAATCTTGCAGATAAATGTACTACTAACTTGCAAGTCAGACAAACAAATGACCAATGAGATAGCAAACTGTTACATATGCCTCTTAACAATACGAATCTTAAATGAATTAGATGCAGCAGTTTATAGAATCAATCACCAACACACACGAAACTAATAGCAATACTAAACAGGGAAGAACATGAATTGATTCTGATTTAAATCAGGGGGTCTATTAATGATCGTACTATATAATACCAGTGCTTTGTACAGGGTCTCCATGCCTGAGCATTAACCAACTTGCAATAGAATAGCTAACACAGTAAACATTTCTTTCTTAAGCTCAGTTTGAGGCAATTAAACAGGATGCAAATCTAATTACACTGGCTCTAAAGGAGCCTTTGCTTTGTTTCATTAACTAACTAGCCTAGTACATGAGTAATTTCATCAATAACAATTAATCAAGTAAAGCACAATAAACTGCAACTCTTTAAATAACAAATGTGCTTTGATAACCAGTCTTTTACCCAACTCAAAAAATAGTTGGCTGTGCAAATGCCAACACAACATTAAATTCAATTTCGAACACTTTCTCATGAAATAAACACTGATAAAAATTCGAAATTCCGATCAAAGTGCATAAATGCAACAATTAATAATCTTTTTCACTTCAGATCAAGATTAGTGTTCTTTTAACTAAAAACTTTACTATTTTCAGGCAGCTTTTCAAGTAAGGTAAATTATTTAAGAAAATGACTGCAGATTGATTTAAAATGCACTGAAAATGAAGTATTTCTCTAACTATAAAACTGAACTTTAAACACTATAACTCCACACATTAGAAAACAATCACAACTATTTGAACAGCAGCCCAATAACTCTTTCCATAATAAATTTGGACACTTGGAATGAAATTCACTAGAATAGGATGCCTGTCCTGGTTTGTGATTTGGGATAATCACGGGTGTAAGCCAGAGTTTTTAGCAACGCCACGATTATTATTAAAATCAACAAAATTTCACAAATACCTGGTCCATTTACAGTGTGCCAGACATAAACCATTTTGTGGAAGGCTGGTGGCACTGGAAGCGTAATTAACAGTGGCTGTTAACATGGCGGCGATGCAGTCGCGGCAGTACTGTTGACTTCGCCCTGTTACAGATCTTCTTGGCGCCAGAATTATATTTCTACAGGGCAAAACACCATGCCATGTTAATTGTATCACCAAATGCAGCATCAGAGGCCCATAAATACTGCTCCTCTGGCCACAAAATTCCAAGAATATGAGCCACAATGGTCCGCTACTGCTCACAAGCACAGTTTAAATAACATCGTTCAAAAAGTTCACATAACTGAAATTTGTATACATAGTTAAAGAATTTACATGACAGATACAACACTCTACATAAGCAACACTACAAATTGACATAGAAATATCGATACAGATACAAAATAAGTTGAAAAGAGGTGTGACACGTTAACAAAAAATAGAACGAAAACAAAGAAAAAATTCAAAACAGATATATCGAACATCGCTTCAATAATTCGACGAACTTATATAAAACATTTTTCTGTTATTCATAGTCAGCTTTCGCGTTTATCAATAATAAGAGGAAACTCTTGCCTTTGATCATGACGAAGGACGCTCCATTGAGTACATAATAACAGCTATATATATATATATATATATATATATATATATATATATGTGTGTGTGTGTGTGTGTGTGTGTGTGTGTGCGTGTGTGTGTATTTGTCTTTGTGCATGTATACTGTACTTGCATCAAAAGTTTTTGCTTTGGGTGCATAAAAGCTTAGAATTTAAGCAATAAACTAATTTTTATTACTTATAAAATGCAATTTGTATTCTGTAAGGATATAAAATACACACTGGACTAACACTGAATGACGTGCGGTTCTAATTATGTGCAAAAGAAACAAGCAAACAAAAAACCAAAGAGAAGTCGTCGGCTCCCAGTTCTGTCTCACACATTCATTTATATTTCTTTCCCTATCACTACTACCAGTACAACTAATAACCTATCTTCTAACGCATAATTTACGTTGCGTATCAAAACTACCGAACCGTAGTTTCGGAAGAGCTAAACTCTAGAAGTGACTCACAAATGTATTTGACACTAGCAGAACAGTACAAAAAGAGCACAAATGGGTGATTACTGCCGTTGTTGCCATCTCCTGTCAGTAATCCAGACTGCTCAGTATACGAGTATTAATAGTGAGGAAGCTGAATGGACAACATCGCTGCCGACAACAGTCATTCACAAGTAACCATTTAGTTTCTGATGTCCGATGCGTTATATAGGATAATTCCGCGTGTTATAGATGTTCAAGGATGATGCAAAAGGATAAAAGTATGAGCCTGAAGTAAAGGACCCTGGTCCGTAAGCGGCCGACTCGAAAATCGTTGTGATACCTCTGACTCAGATGGATGTACCGGTACTGTCGTTGCTAAGACTGTAGGGTAGGCAACTTTCAGAAGGGATAGTATGGATCAAAACAAGAAACATTTGCTCTAAGATGCATACCTCAAGAGCTATGAGCACGTATTCATTTTCTTTACTGTGAAACACATCTCTTCTACTGAGCAAGTGCCCATAACATGCATTTTAGATCCCATATTTATTGGACTTTTTTCTTGTTTTGGTCCACACCACTTCCTTCAAACTTAAGAAAACCAAAGATTTTGCAATAGAGCAGCCATCTCTCACAGCAGGGAAGATTGTGCAAATGGCTCTGAGCACTATGGGACTTAACATCTGAGGTCATCAGTCCCCTAGAACTTAGAACTACTTAAACCTAACTAACCTAAGGACGTCATACACATCCATGCCCGAGGCAGGATTCGGACCTGCGACCGTAGCGGTCGCGCAGTTGCAGACTGAAGCGCCTAGAGCCGCTCGGTCACACCGGCCGGTCAGGGAAGATGAAGAGGTGCCCTAACTATTAACGTATGAATTTTAGAGCCCATGTTTACTAGACTTTTTTTCTTGGTTTCGTCCAAACTATCACCTCTGAAAGTTGCCTGCCCTACAATCATAGCAATAATAGTGCCGGTACACGTATTCCACTGTAAGAAGTAAAAGAACGATTACGCTTGTAACCCTCGACTCGGTCGCTTCCGGACCAGGGCCCGTTACGTCAAATTGGCACATTTACCCTTCTCGTCATCCCTGACAGTTTGCGACATCATCATTGAATTAGCCTCTATAGCTACATTTCGATACTGAGCACAACCTGGAGATGGCTGTGCATGCCAGAATACGAGGTTATCGACGCCCATAGCTCAAAATAGTGCATCAAGTATAATCACTAATTGCTGGCGAATCTTCAACGTTTTGTGGTAGTGATTCATGAAACTATTTTGTTCCTGGCGTATCGTTCGGAGCTGTGTTGGACATCTCTGAAGAGTTTCATGGACTACAAGCCAGAACCCAGAAGATTCACATGCAACTAAGACAATGAGTCGTGACAAGCTTTGTTGTATAATCACTATGTGCAACATAATATTCCAATCAGTAAAAACATTTCTCTCTATTGTATTAATTGTTTATAGAAATTCATATGTCTCAAGCTAAGAGAGTAAAAAAATTGGGAGAATGTCGAAGGTTCTTTTTAGAGTCTTCAGATTTTCATAAGGCTACACGCTCAATTTACGGCCCCTCTCTTCGCCCACTACGGCGTATTTTGCACAGTGATTTCCAAGTTCGTCCGTGTAAAACTGCACATACTCTTTATTATTCACTATATACTGGAAAGGAAGGTAGCTATTCAACAAACCGACTACACTGTCGGAAAAAATTGGAACAACAAAAACAATTAGAGTAATGAATTTTCGGAAATACATTTGTGTAGGTAAAATATTTAAGTGATTAACATTGTAAGGTCACAGGTTAGAGTAAGTGAGGGATAAGCCATTGCAAGTGTGAAATGCTGGTAGATTAATAACCGGTGTAACCGCCATAATGTTGAATGAAGCATCCAAACGTGCATGCGTTGTGTTATACAAGTGACGGATGTCAATTTGTGGAATGGAGTTCCATGCCTGTTGCAGTTGGTCGGTCAATACAGGGACGGTTAATGCTGTCCATGGATGACTCTGGAGTTGTCGTCCGATGATGTCCTATATGTGCTCGATTGGAGACAGATCTGGTGATGGAGCAGGCAAAGGCAACAAGTCAACACTCTGTAGAGTGGGTTGGGTTACGACACCGGTATCTGGCCGAACGTTATCCTGTTGGAAAACACCCCCGGGAGTGCTACTCACGAATGGCAACACAGCAGGTCGAATCACCAGACTGACGAGCAAATTTGCAGTCAGGGAGCGTGAGATAACCACGAGAGTGCTCCTGCTGTCATACGAAATCTCATCACAACCCACGACTACCGGTGTAGGTCCAGGGTGTCTAGCACGAAGACAGGTTGGTTGCAGACCCTCAACTGGCGTCGTTATAACCAACACACGCTCATCACTGGCACCGAGGCAGAACCAGCTTTCATCAGAAAACAAAATAGATCTCCGTCCTGCCCTCCAACGAGCTCTCGCCTGACACCACTGAAGTCGCAGATGACGTTAGTTTGAGTTCAGTGAAATGCACACTACAAGACGTCTGGCTCGAAGCTGTTCTTGAAGTAACCGATTTGTAGCAGTTCTTTCTGTCACTGTGGTTCCAACTGCTGCTGACATTGCTGCTGTAGATGCAGAACTATGCGCCAGAGCCATACGCAGAACTGGATGGTCTTCTCTCTCGGTGGTGCCACGTTGCCGTCCAGCTCCCGGTCTTAGTGAGACAGCACATTCCCGTGACCACCGCTGGAGTGGCTACATCCCTGCCAAGTTTTTCTGCAGTATCGCAGGGGGAATATACAACTTCTCGTAACCGTATTACACGACCTCGTACAAACTCAGCGAAGTGCTGATAATGGCGTCTTAGTCACCTTAAAGGCATTACTGACTATCAGCAACTAACCATGTCCAATCTCAAAGATAATCTCACGACCGTTACAGCGTGTATTTGAATAAAACCTAATGTCCATTCCCATAGTAACGCTACTAGTGCCACTCTTATTAAACTGGCGCAAAATTGGAATAGACATAATCTTTGAGATGTAGAATCACGCCAACCATATTACGTTTCTCTCTTGATGCACGCCTGAAGATGTCATCAATGTAGTGCCGAAACTCGTAGCACATAAGAAGTTCATAAAATAAATTTCTACAATACATACGGCTGTTGGTAAATTATTGCATCAAGAAATACATGCCAGCCGTTGTCCCATGGTCCATAATGGATCAACGAAGATTAAATTAAGTTTATGTTGGCCATCTCCTTCTCGGTCTTTCGATTTTTTTCCATGACTGTGTATGCACGAGCACTCGAAGTACATGACAATCTGCCTGAATCAATTTACTTGCTCTGAGCAGCCCATGTGTTTGACAATGAGCTTTTAGCAGTTGTTTGTGTCGGTATCATACGTCGAAATAAGTACCCACACGTCGAGTGTGTGCACCAAAATTATCCTTACCAACTGTGAACCGCTTGCGTGCAGCTGTTGGAAATGGAGTCATCCAGCAGATAAGTGAACATTCAGTCTCATGGAAGGACTTGCGAGGTCCAAAATCAAGATTTATAAGAGGCTAACCAAAGACAAAGAATGGAGTGAAATGTAAGGCCTCTCTCTCTGAGTCCACTTTTCACTGTACAGCCTCGGTTTTTCTCGGAGTACTATGTTGTTGGTAATCACAAACTGAAGTATGCTACTACGAATTGTTACCAAATACTGTCAAACAGGTTGCACCCATGTGCTGGAGCTGCTGTCTCCTATCTATGTACTTTACTAGAAACGTTAGGAAGCCTTAGGAGCAGCACGTCGGTGTTCCACGTCACCAAGAGTCAAATAATAAATACTGCAAAATATTACACCAGTCTTGTGTGTGTGTTCCATTCATAATGTATAAAATATTCTACAAAGAACCGATAGAACGGTCAATCAAAGTAGTCAAGAGAGGGTAGTTCCTAGTCCTTATACAATATTAACATTTTCTTAACATTAACCTAACACTTGAGTGAATATTTACAAGCATAAATAAACTGTTTACGAAATGTCACAAGGTACCAGTTCCCTTCACTGCCTCAACTGGGAATGTCGAGGATATTGCTGTAGCCTAGTTGAAAAGCCATGTTCCATCAATCCATACCAATAGAAGCTCATAACTGCATGGTTGTGCCAGCTGATGTATTTAAGACATGGATGGAACGCTACAGCGTATACTACCGATGATGCGTTGGAGTCATATGTTA
The DNA here is from genome assembly GCF_021461385.2 of Schistocerca piceifrons. Classification (NCBI taxonomy): domain Eukaryota; kingdom Metazoa; phylum Arthropoda; class Insecta; order Orthoptera; family Acrididae; genus Schistocerca; species Schistocerca piceifrons. The sequence goes on from NC_060140.1 coordinate 325,844,066, forward strand.
ATTCCATCTAATCTCTTCACTGAATTTATGAAGAACTGGAAACTAATCGCATCCTGACACATTTAAGGGCATGTTGTCATCCTGGAAAACAGAGCACATGAAGTCTACACAGGAGTATACGATGCAACATTGAAACTGATTTTCCACCACCGACTCAGAGGTTTTAAAAATGGTTCAAATGGCTCTGAGCACTATGGGACTTAACATCTATGGTCATCAGTCCCCTAACTAACCTAAGGACAGCACACAACACCCAGCCATCACGAGGCAGAGAAAATCCCTGACCCCGCCGGGAATCGAACCCGGGAACCCGGGAGGGGGAAGCGAGAACGCTACCGCACGACCACGAGATGCGGGCTCAGAGGTTTTAGTTTCATCAGGGTCTCCTAATATGACATGCCTTCTTTTTTTTTTTTTTTTTTTTTTTTTTGAGTCCTTAGTCTTCTGACTGGTTTGATGCGGCCTGCAACGAATTCCTCTCCTGTGCTAGTCTCTTCATCTCAGAGTAGCACTTGCAGCCTATGTCCTCAGTCTTTGGCTGGATGCATTCCAACCTCTGTTTTCCTCTAGAGTTTTTACCGTCTCTGGCTCCCTCTAGTAGCATGGAAGTTATTCCGTGACGTCTTGATAGATGTCCTACCACCTTGTCCATTCTTCTCATCAATGTTTTTCATATATTCCGATACTCGCCGATTCTCCGAAGAACCTCTTCGCTCCCTAATTTATCAATCCACCTAATTTTCAACATTATTCTGTAACATCACATCTCAAATGCTTCGATCCTCTTCTTTTCTGGTTCCCCCACAGTCAATGTTTCACTACGGTACAATACATTCACAGACATAGTCAAATTAAGGACTATGTTTCACGCTTTTTGTAAGTGCCAGGCTGCTTTTGATGTCCTTGCTCCGATCTTCATAGGTTATTTTGCCGCCTAGGTAGCAGAATTCCTTAACTTCATCTACTTCCTGATCGACAAACCTGATGTTTAGGTTCTCACTGTTCTCATTTTTACTACTTCTCATTACTTTCGTCTTTCTTCGATTTACTCTCAATCAGTATTCTATACTCATTGGAGTATTCATTCCATTCAACATATCATGTAATTCTTCTTAACTCCGCTGATGATAACATTGTCATCATTGAATCTTATATCCTTTCACTTTCAATTACAATTCCACTCTTGAACCTTCCTTTTATTTTCACAATTGCTTCTTCCATGTATAGACTGAACACTAGCGCGAAAGACTATATCCCTGCCTTATATCCTTCCTAATCCGAGCGTTTCGCTCTTTGTCTCCCACACTTATTGTTCCCTCCTGGTTCTTATACACATTGTATATTACCTATCTTTTCCTATAGGTTACTCCTATTTTTCTCAGCATTTTGAACATCTTGCACCATTTTACATTATCCAACACTTTCTCCAGGTCGACAAATCCTATGAACGTGTCTTTATTTTTTTTCTCAATCCTGCTTCCAGTATCAACCGCAACGTCCGAATTGCGCCTTTACCTTTCCTAAAGCCAAACTTATCGTCGTCTAACACATCCTCAATTTTCTTTTCCATTCTTCTGCAAATTGGTCTTGTCAAAAACTTGGATGCATGAGGTGTTAAGTTACTGGTACGATAATTCTCGTATGTGTTGGCTCTTGCAGTCTTCGGAACTGTGTGGATGATGTTTTCAGAAAGTCAGATGATATATCTCCAGATTCATACATTCTACACATCAACATGAATAATCGGTTTCTTTCCAATTCCGCCAATGATATTAGAATTTCTGATGCAATGTTATCTACTGCTTGTGCCTTATTCAGTCTTCAGTCTTCCAAACCTATTTTAAATTCTGTTTCTTCACATATCACATTAGACAAATCTTCCCCGAAAGTAGAGGCCTTCAGTCTACTCTTTCCACCTATCTGGTTTCTCCTATGATTTAACAGTGGAATTCCCTTTGCAGTTTTAATGTTACCACCCTTGCTTTTGATTTCATCGAAGATTCTTCCGACTTTACTCTATGCTAAGTCAGTCTTTCCGATAATTATTTGTTTTTCGACTTTTTCACATTTTTCCTGCAGCCATATCGTTTTAACTTCCGTTTACTTCCTATTTCTGCAACCTGAATTTCCCATAATACTTTTGTTTTACTTCCCTCTTTCATCGATCAACTGAAGTATTTCTCCTGTTGCCCATGGTTTCTTCACAGTTACCTTCTCTTTACCTACGTTTTTCTTTCCAACTTCTGTGATTGCTCTTTTTAGAGATGTCCATTCCTCTTCAACTGATCTTCCTACTGAGCTATTCCTTATCGCAGTATCTATAGTCTCAGAGAATTTCAAGCTTATGTCCTCATTCCTTAGTACTTCCGTAATTCAGTACTAAATTGTGATCTGAGTGTACATCTGCTCCTGGATACGCCTTAAAATACAGTGTCTGATTTCGGAATCTCTGTATGATCGTGATATAACCTAACTGAAATCTTCCAGTATCTCCCGGCCTTTTGCAAATATACCCCCTGCTCTGGTGACTCTTGAACAGAATATGCGTTATCACCAGTTGAAATTTATCTCAGAACTCAATTAGTCTTTCTCCTTTTTCATTTCTAGTATCAAGCCCACATTGTCTCGTAACCCTTTCTTCTGCTCCTTCCCCTACAACGGCGTTCCGGTCCCCCATGGCTGTCAGATTTGTATCTCCGTTTACGTAATGAATTAAGCCTTGAATAGCCTCATATACTCTCTTTCTTTCTCTTCGGGTTGACACGTCGATATGTATAGCTAAAGTATTGTTGACTGTATTGATTTGCTGACGATTCTGATAACAGCTCTACTACTTAAGTGTTCACAGCAACTTACTCTCTGCCCTACTATATTCCTATTCATAACGATTACAACTACCGTTATACCATTTTCTGCTGCTATTGACATTACTCTATAATCACCTGACCAGAAATCCTTGTCTTCTTCCCATTACACTTCAATGACCTCCTCTGCCCTACTATATTCCTATTCATAACGATTACAACTACCGTTATACCATTTTCTGCTGCTATTGACATTACTCTATAATCACCTGACCAGAAATCCTTGTCATCTTCCCATTACACTTCACTGACCTCCTCTACATGTGATGGAGCCTTTGGATTTCCCTTTTCAAGTTTTCTAATTTCCCTACTATGTGCAAACTTCTAACATTCAACGTCCCGACTCGTAGAACGTCATTCTCTCGTTGGTTATTCACTCTTTTGCTCATGGTCATCTTCCACATGGCAGTCCCCTGCCAGATATTCGAATATGGGACTATTTCAGAATCTTTTGTTAATAGAGAGATCATCATGACAATTTTTCAGTTTCAGGCCACGTGTCCTGTGGATCCAAGTTAAGTGTCTTTAATCCCATGGTTTCCATTGCCTTCTGCATCCTCATGCCGTTGATCATTGCTGATTCTCCTGCCTTTAGTGCCACTTTCCCACCCCAAGGACAACAGATTGCCCTGAACCTCTGTCCGCTCCTGCCCCTCTTTGACAAGGCCGTTAGCAGAATGAGGGTGAGTTTTTATTCCGGAAGTCTCCGGCCGCCTTTGCTGATGATTTTTGTTCAGAACTTAATAGGTGGCGGGGTTCGATCCTAGGACCGAGAATGTTTTGATTAGCAAGCAAAGACGCTACCGCTAGACCACAGGTGCTGCTAATGGACATTGTAGCTGGTACTAACTGACAGTGTTGGCATCTGGTTGCGCAGGACAAAGCGCATCAGGTTGTGGAAAGGGGCCAAAATCAGTTACTGTTAGTTACACAGGAACACAGAACTTTATTCCTCGAAAACACAATGCACAGTTTTCTCTTTAAAACAACAAGGATCACTTCACGGCTGAGGGCCCAAGTAACTTCTCAATAATGTTTAAATAATTCCTTTTAGAACACAAGGATTTAGAGAAACGACTGAAGGCCTTACTTAAGTGAAATTAAAATATCCTTAAATAATTCCTTTTAAGGCACAAGAATTTAGACGAAGGGCTGAAGGCCTTACTTTAAGTAAAATTAAAATACCTTCTCGGCTAAAGGCCCAAATAATATTTGATATCTGCAAAGGAAATTCTTTAAAAGGCAAGCATTTACCAATTTCGGATAGAAGCCATATTAAGGAAAATTTAAATTAATTGGTTCAAATGGCTCTGAGCACCATGGGACTTAACATCTGAGGTCATCAGTCCCCTAGAACTTAGAACTACTTAAACCTAACTAACCTAAGGACATCACACTCATCCATGCCCGAGGCAGGATTCGAACCTGCGACCGTAGCGGTCGCGCGGTTCCAGACTAAAGCGCCTAGAACCGCTCGGCCACCAGCGGCCGGCTTAAATTAATTCCTCGGCTGAAAGCCCAATAATATTTCAACATAATAAAAGGCAACCTTTAAAGACATGCATTTACGCAGTGCAACAGAAAACCTTCTTGAGAAAACTTGCAATGTCTTGACGGCTGAAGGCCCAAACAATAATTCAAAATAATTAAAGACAAACCTTAAGATAAGCATTTACACAGTACGGCTCAAGGCTATTTTAAGAATTCAAGATAATCAAAGAGAAAACTTAGAGACGGGAATTTACACATTACGGCTGAAAGCCACAGATCTTAAAACAAATGCGACTGAAGGCCTAAATATAGAACAAACAAGTATTTAAAATAAAACCCGGCTGAAGGCCTAATCTTAAAATACTTCACATAAGGTTCGGCTGAAGGCCATATACTGAAGAAAGAACAGACAAAATTAATACACGGCTAACGGCCTGGCACAGTACTTGTGACAAAAGAAAATCACAATCACAAAGAACAGAATAGTGGTGCTCATAAGTGTTCCAAGGGTCATGCCTGGGGAGGAAACTCTAACAACAGTTTAGATGAGACAGGCAGCCAAGAGTAACACTAAATAATCGGGTGGCAGCACGACCTAGGGACGGCTCAAGAACCAACCAATAACCTAACCAATTCCCTTCCGCCCGACCAACGGCACGAGAACCAAAAATATCAGCGAGGATCGCAGCAGGACTATATCTTAATAATTGGCGTCTAAACACAGTCAAAGCATAATAACCACTCAAAAATATGAAAAACACCAAAGGCTGTCAAACAACACGCGGCACGGACAGCATCAACACGGCGAGGAGAAACACACTGTGGAACACTACGCTAATGGCGTCGCCACGGAGACTTCACCACCGCGCTGTCCCAACCGACCGACTGCCTACTCCAGTACGCACACAGCATCAACATAACTTATAGTCGAAATTACACAAGCTAGACACAGTTCCTCGAAAGAACTTCCACAAGAACTCGAACAATCGCAAAATCAATCACTGTGGAACAACTAGGACGAATGACAGGTCGACACACACAGAGAATCCGAAGCGGTCGGTGACCAAATATACGTCATCCGATGGACGACGAACCGCTCCAGTCTCCTTCCATCGGACAGCGCATGTGTGCCGCCAGCGGTCGGCGAGTACTGGCTGTCTGAACCCCATTGGCACTGCTTCCCGACTGAACTCCTGACACACAACGACCCGGAAATACTAACGGTCGCTCCAGAGATAGTACGACAGTGCACTTATCGATAAGCGCTGCTGCTACCACTTACGGGCAAGCAAATCAGCAACTTAGTGACGCCAAAAGGATTGAGTAAGAAAATGGCGACAGAATCATAAAAACAAGATGACGAGCAAGAAACGACACGACAGCGAGCCACGCACGGCTCAAGTGTGTTACGCTTGATCACTTTTGTTTGTTTCCGCACATCATTTTGCTCTGACGCCGGAAACCGTAGTCACGTGGAGGCATACTCGATAGCTGTGTTCTCACAAGTGGCCGGCCGGGGTGGCCGAGCGGTTCTAGGCGCTACAGTCTGGAACCGCGCGACCACTGCGGTCGCAGGTTCGAATCCTGCCTCCGGCATGGATGTGTGTGATGTCCTTAGGTTAGGTAGGTTTAAGTAGTTCTAAGTTCTATGGGACTGATGACCTCAGCAGGTAAGTCCCATAGTGCTCAAAGCCATTTGAACCATTTTCTCACAAGTGGTAAGTTATGCCTTCAAGCATTTACTCTCTTAACATGGTCAGTGTGGACCGAGAAATGCTAAAACCCCAACTACATGAAATGCACTATCGAATCAAAGTATCCAAACACCAGTTAGTGGGCATTAGTGTGGGCTGTATCCACTTGTGACGACTTGAATGCTGTGCACACATTCAGGGAGATATCTGAATGTTTCAGAAGGATCTGCAGCTCATTCTTCCTCATTAGCCGAAACCAGCGAAGGCAGTGGTGCTGGACGCAGGGGCCTGGAGCGAAGTCGACATGCTAACTCATCCCACAGGTGTTCCATTGGGTTCAGGTCAGGACACTGGGCAGGCCAGTCCTCTTCGATTGTGTCATTGTCCACTTACCGTTGCCTCAAAGATGCTGCTTTATGGCAGAATACATTGTCATGCTGATATAGTCATCGACTCCAAACTGGTCCACTACTGTACGCAGCTCGCAATGTTTTTACATCCTCCCGAATTTAGCGTCTTATTGACCGCAAGAAGGATACCGCGCTCTAGCCATGGAAACATCCCCTCCCGTGACACAACCTCCTCCGTAATTCACTGTTTGCAGTTCACATGATGGCAATAAACGTTCTCCAGTTATTTGGCAAACCCAAATCCTTTTGACAGATTGCCGCAAGGTATAGTGTGCTTCATCAACTAAATCACTCGTTTCGAGCCACCCACCGCCCAGCAGCGTTGCCATTTGAACCACCTGATGCGTCGTTTAGCATGGCTACAGAAAATTATGGATAATGAGGAGTTTCTCGACGATTGTACCCCACTTTCTTTAACTGTCTACGCACAGTCACTGTGCGAGCTGGACTGCAAATATCACATTAGAATTCACGAGTGATTTCTTCCGCTGATTTCATGCGATTTTTTACAATCACGCCACTCAGTGCTCGGCGTAAAGTGGGTCTGCCTGGTCTTGGTTTGGCTGCGGTTGTTCCTTCGCGTTCCCAGTTCACAATCAATTAAAAGTTGACTTTGGCAACTTTATAAGGCCTGAAATATCTCTGATCGATTTGTTCCTCAAGTGACATCCAGTTACTAGTCCACGTTCAAAGTCAGTGAACTCTCCTGACCAAGCCATTCTGCTGTTACTCCCTCTACTGGCAGCACAATGCTCCACGTCTCCTTTTATAATGGCAGGTACGCCCCCGAATAATTTTGATCATATAGTGTATGTGAGCTCATTCTGGCCTTTATTCTCTGGTCGTGTGTGTGTGTGTGTATGTGTGTGTGTGTGTGTGTGATTTACGGGAGCTCAACGGAGAGGTTATCAGCACCTTTCTGACTGTTCGAATCAGCGGGAATTTAAATACAGTAGAAAGGTACTAGCTTGGCTTCTCCATGCTCCTTTTTTATGAAGGGAGCGACCTACGATCATATATTCTCAAAAATACCGTTTTCTCGATGCTGAGGAACGGCGAAAGATGTAACTGATAAAACTATAATTCTGATATCTCTCGTAAAATGCTGACTGAATGAATAACAATAATTACGTTAAGAAATGTGAAAGTACTTCTGGAAGATAGTTTCGGGGTACGAAATGGTAGCCTAGAAGCAACTCTGATCTGTTGTTGTTGTTGTTGTTGTGGTCTTCAGTCCTGAGACTGGTTTGATGCAGCTCTCCATGCTACTCTATCCTGTACAAGCTTCTTCATCTCCCAGTACTTACTGCAACCTACATCCTTCTCAATCTGCTCAGTATATGCATTTCATGGTCTCCCTCTACGATTTTTACCCTCCACGCTGCCCTCCAATACTAAATTGGTGATCCCTTGATTCCTCAGAACATGTCCTACCAACCGATCACTTCTTCTAGTCAAGTTGTGGCACAAACTCCTCTTCTCCCAAATTCTGATCTGTTAATGGGATCTAGGCGCTTCAGTCTGGAACCGCGCGACCGCTACGGTCGCAGGTTCGAATCCTGCCTCGAGCATGGATGTGTGTGATGTCCTTAGTTTAGTTAGGTTTAAGTAGTTCTAAGTTCTAGGGGACTGATGACCTCAGAAGTTAAGTCCCATAGTGCTCAGAGCCAATTGAACCATTTGTTAATGGGAGCAACAAAACGATTGACAAACTGTATGTTACTATAAGAGCGGCTTCGAAACCTTAAGATGAAATAACGCGTTCTACATCCTGAAAGTTGGAGAGGGATGGACAGCTATTGATGAATTAGTCAAAATGTTGACAACTATTTACTTATTTGTAATTTCTGCTACCAGCCACTTTTATTTGTTTTATGTTTAATTAACATAATACAACGCGTTTCTGGTATGTTCTATTCGTCATCAGCCGATTATATATACATACAGAGAAATGTATGTACGTCTGTATGTATAAACCCCTGATGATGAACATAACAGTTTCGAAACTCGTTTATTATGTTATATTAAACATAAAACAAATAAAAGTAGTAGGTAGCAGAAATTACAAATAAGTAATTATCCCACACAGCCACGGTTCACAAACGTAGCCACTATGACAAAAATAATTGATAACTATTATACTAGAACCAAGGCCGAGAACAAACTGTTTTTAGAAGTTGGTATTACACAGTGAACCATCGGTTGTCTCTATGCAAATGACAGAAAGCAGCAGTGAATGAGCACCTCACCTGTGAGTTATCGATTTCGAGAAAGCTTTCTTACTCATGCGAAACATGGAACTGAATATACGTAAATGAGTTTGTTCCAGAATATAAGCACTGTAGGTACAGAACCATTTAAATAAAAGCACTACAGCCATAAACCGACTGCTAAGTCGTTGTCGTAAACCCGTTACATAGCAGTTGTTAGTTAATACTGACACAATACATACGAGATACAGCGCGGCGCTGAGAACACGCGAGGAATGCACCTTTGTTTGTCCACGAGTGCTCATTATCTTATCTGCAATTACACCGCGTGTTTTCTGTGGAGTATGCACCAGCAACCTATTTTTGGACTACGTTAGCATTCCCAAGAAGGCAGCGCGCTTTGAGCAGCGTTATTCTGCCTAACAAAATGTTTCTAGAATTTCCCACAAAATACTGATGCAGCTTACACCCCAAGTGCAATCCTGGCACAAACATAATAGTTATAATAAATGAAAGATCAAAATCTACCGTTCTCCTTTTCAGTATGACAGTTTTGTAACTGTGCATATTATATGGTGAAAGTCATTTGCTGCTTGCTTTATTTATAAAAATGTGGCTAGTTGCCATATTTCTTCAAATTGTTCTTACCGTTGTCTTCAGTCCGAAGACTGATTTGATACATCTTTCTAAGCTAACCTGTCTATTGTGATCTTCTTTATCTCTGCATAACTACTGTAACCTACATTCATTTGAGGAACGTCCGCCCCTGGTAGCTGGGTGGTCGGCGCGACGGAATGTCATACCTAATGGCCCGGGCTCAATTCCCGGCTGTGTCGGGGATTTTCTCCGCTCAGGGACTGGGTTTTGTGTTGTTCTTATCATCATTTCATCCCCATCGACACGCAAGTCGCCGAAATGGCGTCAACTCGAAAGACTTGCACCAGGCGAACGGCCTACCCGACTGAAGGCCCTAGCCACACGGCATTACCATTTGAGGAAGATTACTGTTAAATCTCGGCTACCGTCCGCAATTTCTGTGCTCTCACCCTTTATCACTATACCCTTCATATTTTTCGCTTTTGGTCTAAGTATTTGTAAGTACCTTTTAAGTTAAGACCGATTTCATTGGAGGAAGGATAAAGCACTAAATATTAATGTACTTTTCGTTCGTGTTTCCAAAGAGCCCAGTGAAATTAGCTTCAGTATGTACTCGCTGGCTATCAGCGACGATATGGCGGAGGCTGCTGGGATCGGCGAAATTTCCAAATTTTGAAAAACTGACGTTCCTCTAATTTAGACTTTAAAATTTATATTCAGGCCAAAGGTGAGATCTGTATATGGTTTCACTTAGGTTCTGTTTTTAGTAAATGGGCTCATATAAGCGTGCAATATGTTCTTGTGTGGTGGTGGAATTTTGAAATGACCAAACCAATACTGTTACCAGATATATCGCCAACTAAAATAAAGTTTTACGCAGTTGAAAATCTTAAAAAAATGGGATTTTGGAATGGGAGTTTCCACAAACTACCAGAAGAGAAAGTTACGTTCAGTTTGAGCTAAGAACTGAATATTTTTCTTATCACTCGACCCGCACTGCATCGGAAAGTCCACAGCAGTTTCATTTACGTCTTATTAACTCAAACTAAAAGACAAGAGTAGTACAGGGTGTCCGAAAAGACTTTCCCTGATTACGTAAATTGATAACTCAGGCTAGAAACTTGGATCGAATTGTTTACAACTATCAAAGTTTTTTCTGTTTTAGGTTCGCAGTACGTAAGTAGTGGATGAGATGCAGTGCCCAAGAAGCCATGTTAACCAATCAGGAGAAGGCACAGTGTGTCCTGTGGTACCATGAGACACGATCACCAACCATAGAGCAGAGACACTTCCAGACAACTTTTGGAAGGAATCCACCTGATGTTAAGAGCATTAAAGCCTGGTATGAGAAGTTCAAGAACACAGGATCGGTTGCTGACTTTCCGAGGTCTGGTCGACCAAGAACCTCAGCAGACAGGGTGGAAGCTATAACGCTGTCTTTTCTGCGAAGTCCGAAGAAATCGGTGCTCAGGGCAACACGTGAGTTACAGATGCCAAAAAGCTCTCTCCATGACATTTTACACAAACGTTTATTACTTCGTGCTCACAAAGTGCAAATTGTTCAGGCCTAGTTGCCCAATGACAGCACACGTCGATATGACTTTGCGGTCGAAATGCTATCACGTATTCAGGACGATGAAGGTTATCTCAGACGAATTGCCTTTTCCGACGAAGTGACCTTTTTTGTCAGTGGAGTAGTGAATCGCCATAATGTGCGCATTTGGGGTTCACAACCACCTGTCGAGATCATGGAGTGCACCAGAGGCAGTCCAAAGGTGAATGTTTGGTGCGCGCTATTGCACGATCGAATTATCGGGCCATTCTTCTTCGCTGAGGCTACCATCTCATCTGTAGTGTATCTGGACATGTTGCAACTGTATGCTGTTCCTCAGTATCACCTCGATGTCTTTTTTCAGCAAGACGGTGCACCGCCTCATTGGGGTTTGGACGTCCGCGTCTATCTCGATATGACCTTTCCTGGGCGACGGATTGGTCGTGATGGGCCAACGGTTTGGCCTCCACGCTCTCCTGACATAGCCCCATTAGACTTCTTTTTATGGGGTTATGTCAAGGACGAGGTCTACCGAACACGTGTACCAGATCTTGAAACCCTGCGGCAACAGATAACCACAGTCGTTGAATCGATCCCTCCAGTGATGTTGGCTAATGTGTGGACGGAAATTGAATATCGCCTAGATGTGCTACGTGCTACCAAGGGTGCTCATGTGGAAGGTTACTGAAGTGTGAAAAAAACTTTGATAGTTTGTAAACAATTAGACACTAGTTTCATATTTGTATTTTAGTTATAGCCTGAGTTATCAATTTATGTAATCGGGGAAAGACTTTTCGGACAACCTGTACATTTCATGTTGTATAAAACAATCGCGCAACGTTTTCAGTACATCTCTTTAAATACGTCGTTAAAGTACACGTGGTCGCTTATTCCAAATATGGAAATATCGCAGGAATAGGATGCATGAATATAAAAGCAGAATCCGGCCAAGCCTGCAAGTTGCTCTGTTGTATCTGACCACGGTCGGCACTCGTGCAATGACCTTAACACGTTGCAAGCGTCGGTCGTCAACAGATCAGTGTTCTGTGTAGTTGTGAGTGCACAGTATCGGAGGCAAGTTAATACGAACGGTGGGTCATATAGCGGGTGCTCCTGCAAGCAAGGGAGCCGAAGATTTATGCCTTTGCCTATGACTGCTGGGATCGGCGAAATTACGAAGTATTGAAAAACTGATTTGTTTGCTAATTTTCACTTTAAAACGTGGACGAAAGTATGTGTTGAGTGATCGTGATGGACAGTCACTGAAGAGGCTTGTGGCGAAGAAAAGAGAGGGCAACAACTACAAAAGTCACTCCAGCGCTGAAAGTCGCACTGAACGAACCCTCTTAGCTCCAAAACAGAACCAAGGAATCTCCGTGATTAGGGAAATGCAGGGCAAAGTCGAATTCCAGAAACACTCACCAGTGATACAAATGTTTGTAACAGGAAAATGTGGTGCTGAAGCCATAAAAACTGGACTATGGAGCAATGAAAGAGTGTCATTCGGTCAGATGAGTCTTGTTTCACACTGGTTCCAGCTTTCGGCCTAGTCTGCGTCTCCAGAGTGAAACATGGCGGAGGTTCAATGATGATTTGGACATCGGTATTGTGATATCACATGGGCCCCATGGGTACACTGCAGGGTCGCAATACCGTCAAGGGTCGAGTGCTCATTTCGGCTGATAAGTTCCATCCCCTGGCACAACGTTTGTTTCCGAAAGGCAACACTGCGTTCCAAGGCGACAAGGCCCCTCTTCATAGAGCTCGCGTCATCCCTGACTGGTGAGCATGAGGGTGAAATTTCGCATTTCCCCTGGTCACCACAGTCACGAGATCTCTGTGACCTACTATTGAGACGAAGAGGTGCATGATGGCTGTCCACTTCTATCATCGTTGCCTAAATTGGCACTATTTTGTAGGAAGAATGTTACAAGATTCCCTCGAAAACTATACAGGACGTGAATATACACTACTGGCCATTGAAATTGCTACACCACGAAGATGACGTGCTACAGACGCTAAATTTAACCGACAGGATGAAGATGCTGTGGTATGCAACTGATTAGCTTTTCAGAGCACTCAAACAAGGTTGGCACCGGTGGCGACACTTACAACGTCCTGACATGAGGAAAGTTTCCAACCGATTTCTCATACACAAACAGCAGTTGACCGGCGTTGCCTGGTGAAACGTGTTTGTGATTCCTTGTGTAAGGAGGAGAAATTCGTACCATCACGTTTCCGATTCTGGTAAAGGTCGGATTGTAGCCTATCGCGATTGCGGTTTATCGTATCGCGACATTGCTGCTCGCGTTGATCGGGATCTAATGACTCTTAGCCGAATATGGAATCGGTGGGTTCAGGAGGGTAATACGGAACGCCGTGCTAGATCCCAACGGCCTCGTATCACTAGCAGTCGAGATGACAGGCATCTTATCCGCATGGCTGAAACGGGTCGTGCAGCCACGTCTGGATCCCAGAGTCAACAGATGGGGACGTTTGCAAGACAACAACCATCTGCACGAACAGTTCGACGACGTTTGCAGCACCATGGACTATCAGCTCGGAGACCATGGCTGGGGTTACCCTTGACGCTGCATCACAGACAGACGAATGGCAAAACGTCATTTTTTCGGATGAATCCAGGTTCTGTGTACAGCATCATGATGGTCGCATCCGTGTTTGGCGACATTGCGGTGACCGCACATTGGAAGCGTGTATTCGTCATCGCCATACTCGCGTATCACCCGGCATAATGGTATGGGGTGCCATTGGTTACACATCTCGGTCAACTCCTGTTCGCATTGACGGCACTTTGAACAGTGGACGTTACATTTCAGATGTGTCATGACCAGTGGCCCTACCCTTCATTCGATCCCTGCGAAATCAGGATAATGCACGACCGCATGTTGTAGGTCCTGTACGGGCCTATCTGGATACATGAGATGTTCGACTGCTGCCCTGGCCAGCACATTCTCCAGATCTCTCACCGACTGAAAATATCTGGTCAATGGTAGCCGACCAAGTGGCTCGTCACAATACGCCAGTCACTACTCTTGATGAATTATGCTATCGTGTTGAAGCTGCATGGGCAGCCGTACCTTTACACGCCATGAAAGCTCTGTTTGACTCAAAGCCCAGGCGTATCAAGGCCGTTATTACGGCCAGATGTGGTTGTACTGGGTACTGATTTCTCAGGATCTATGGACCCAAATTGCGTGAAAATGTAATCACATGTCAGTTCTGGTATAATACGAGGTCCAATGAAAACCCGTTTATCATCTGCATTTCTTGGTGGTGTAGCAGTTTTAATGGCCAGTATTCTATCCTTTCCGAGACGATTGGAAGCTGTTTTGAATCACAAAGATTTTCCTACACTGCTCTAGGCACGGTAATGTATTGCTGGCGTTTCCAGATTTTTATACACCTCACGTATTTGCTACTCATCTCTCTCATCTAGTCGCGCAAGCGAACTCCTCGCAGAAGGGAGCAAGGACCGCAGACCTTGAATGGAAGTCCCTTCTTGCGACTCGCGGGATGAGAACGCTGCGTCGTGAATGGAGTTCTTCGCACCGTGGGCCACCATTGAGGCAGCCCGTTATCAGCCTGCAGGGACGGAGCAGTGCTCCGCGGAGCCTGCAGGCACGCGTGCTGCAGCGTCGTTAGTTCCAGCTGCCGCCCCGTCTGCCGGCTTTTTGCACGCGCCTCCCTCCACACACGAGCCACAGGCCGGCGCGATAATGATGCGCTTCCTCTACGCAGCTGCCTTTCTCGCCGCGAGTTGTGTAGTAAAAACCATCTCGTGACACTGGGTCACATTTTCTGTCCCGCAGGCGTAAGCGGAGGTGAACTCTCTGAAAAGTCACTCCTTCCCCCATCAGGAGAAAACACGATCGGTTTCTCTATATCCACTGAGGATCGGTATGAATGAGTTGCTCTTTACAATATACAGAATAAAAATAACCAGGCATTAATGCCTGTGAGAAGGTCTTTGTACCGAATACGTGAGACGATACGGCAATATCTGCTAACGAAGAGGACTGCGTCCTGGTGCCAATTGGAGGTGCGATGGGCACTGGAAAGTACCTTTGCTAAGATGTTTTCGGTTTCACAATTACACTGTAAGACAAAAACGACCTCGCACCACGAAAGAATTAGCCACAGGGGACAGAAATTGCTAGATGTGATGTACATGGTTCAAATGGCTCTGAGCACTATGGGACTTAACATCTATGGTCATCAGTCCCCTAGACCTTAGAACTACTTAAACCTAACTAACCTAAGGACATCACACAACACCCAGTCATCACGAGGCAGAGAAAGTGATGTACATGTACTGACAAACAAATGACTACAATTCAGAAAAATTAGAAGTCTCGTTCCAGCCTCGGTTCCGTTTTCCGTTCCAGACTGTCTCGGTCTCGGTCGCGGCTTTCTGCTTATAGTCCCGGGAACGGGAAACGGTCGGTCTCGTTCCCGCAACGGCACGTCAGCCGGTCTCGTTCCTGCCTCGGTCCCTTTCCCGTCTGTCTTGGTCTCAGTCTCGCTCGGCCGGACTCGGCCTTCTTCGCGTGGCCATTCGTCGCAGTTCCACAGCCGTTTGCTCATAGTTCAGTATCGAGTTGTTGTTCGTTTCGTTCGCTGCGCACCTCCATTCTAGATCAGTTTCAAACCTTTTTTGAACTCTGAACTTCTGGTTCTTTTCGTATTCTATTCAGCGTCCATGACCGGTAATTAAAATATATTTTATAATTACGTAAATTACATAAAAATTACGTGGTATGTAATACATACATTTTTTCAGGTAACAAAACGGCATATCAGCTTACTTCACTATTTCGATAAATAGCAGAAGAAATACTTGTAAAAAGGCAAGATTTTGTTTGTTATTACACATGCAAAGGAAGTCAGCACGGCACACGAGAGTGGCCATTTTCCGTCTTTTTTTGATCCAAGGTAAAAGGGCATGTTCATTGTTATGGATGGCAGACCGACTTACAACCGAATGAAGCCCGCGCTCCATAATCGAGTGTCTGGTGTCACATTATGTAAAGAGAATATGATTACTTCTACAATATTATTTCAGTGGTACAGGGTGGCGCACGAAAAATCGGCCCCGAGTACTAGACTCTCATTGTCACCCACCAGTCATCATCTATTGCTTGTAGGTTGTTGTTTGCATTAGCTTTTTTGTTATTTCTTCTCTGCCTAGTTATTACATGTTTATCTATTGTGATCGTAGCGGTCAGCAAATGGTGCGTAACTGGCGAGCAGTCTGTGCTCGGGGCCGGTTTTTCGTGCGGCACCTTATATTATTTCAGTGCGATCAGCCATATAACGCTACAGCTGGCTAAACGAGAGGTTTTGCAGAATCACGAAAATCACAAGTGTGTGAGAATTCTGTTATGAATAAAAGTTCTGTACTCCCGGAGGGGAGGGGGGGGGGGGAGGCAAGTGCCCCCTCTTGGCGCCTTCCATCTCAGTTCTCTCTTCATGAGAAAGCGCTCCGCAAATTGACCAAGTCCTGGTCCATATGCATGGCATAAACTGATAGAATTGTAGGATGTTCTCCTGAGTGATATCTTGCCAAGTTCTATCCGATCGGCACATGAGATCGTCAATATCCTGAGCTGGTTGGAAGACCCTGCCCGCAATGCTCCAAACATTCACTAACTGGGGGGGGAGATCGGACGGTTTTGCCGGCCAAGGAATGGTTTGGAAAGCATGAAAACAAGTAGTAAAACTCTCACCATCTGTGGGCGGTAATTGTCTTGCCGAAATGCAAGTCCAGGTTGGCCTGCCACAAAGGTCAGCAACACGTTCTGTAGCTATAGACGACGTACAGCTGTGATGTAACGGTGCCGCGGTTGAAACTAAAGGGGTGTTCCTATGAAAAGAAATGTCGGACCGTATGGCAGGCGACAAGTCGGTATCCCACGTCTTCGTTCTGGAATTTCACTGTGAAGACGTCTCTGGAGACGCCCCGAGCAGCTATGGGATACCAACCTCACTGTCGCCCAATATACGGCCCGAGGATCAGGAGTGAAGATTTGAGGTGCCATTTCTTTTCATAGAGGATAACTTTGGTTGTCATCTGCTGCCCCCTTACAGCACAGCGGCAAGTCGGGGGCAGTCTATGCGTCGTTTTGTTGACCTTCATAACAATCCTTCCTGGGATAACACACCAGCAAGATAATGCCCGCCCGCCCAGATTTTCTACTGCTTTTCGTCGTGCTTATCAAACACTACCCTGACCAGCAAGGTCGCCAGAACTCTCTCCAATTGAGAACATCTAGAGCATTACGCGAAGGACCTTCGAACCAGTCAGGATTTTCACGTTGTGATGCGCCAATTGGCACGATATCTTTCAGGAGAACATCCATCAATTCAGTCAACTAGAGTCAAGCCGAATAACTGCTTGCATAGGGGCCAGAGGAGGACCAAAGCGTTATTGACTTGCTTACTTTATGAAGCTCTTTCTCTTGTATAAATCTCCGAGGAGCATTGCCGCTTTCTGTCTCTTGCTCTACAGTATGACAAGAACAATAACTTCCTTTCCTCATGCAATATATCGTACACGATTTCTTAATAAGCGCTATCCCAACTCTCGGGTTGTCTGCCTTGTGGTCTTCGTCCATCTCTGTAGCTCCACTCAAGCACTGCCTTTGTGCATCTTCCGTCATCTCTTAGTGCAATATGTCCTATCCATTTCAGTTTTAGATCCTTTACCCTTTCGACAACATACTGTACTCTTCTTATTGCTGCATGATGGAAAAGACCGCTTCAGCAGTATGATAAATCTTTACTTATCATATAGCTGAAGCGGTCTTTTTCACCACGGTGAATGTCCACAGCACAAAATTTGCTGCCTGTTATTACTTTTACGTTTCCAGTTCTTTTCCGATCTTTCTCAGTGAGACCTAGGAGTGACCTTTCCATACCTCTCTCTGCTACTCGTAGTTATTTTTCGAAACACGCTTTCAAAATCCTAGTTTCAGAGCCATATGCTAATACCCCGCACAGATCCTGCACTACATACCTTAAATTCTCTGCTTTATCTTAAGTAATTCTGGTTTTTAACTCGTAATGTGAAATAAGAAAGGAACATGAAACATCATAAAAACTTCAATAATATCTAACATGAGGAATGAAGCGAAATTCATTTTTCTGGGTGGTATTTTGTATTAAATTGACAGCTGACAGTATTTCACCTTTAGAACTATTAAAATAAGTGCATTTAAAGAAAGACACGGAATTGTTTATACTGGCACAAATATTCGAACAAGAGTTCTGAAACTCACCTTTTCTCATCCTTATTAAGTCCCTTCTCCGTTACTCTAAACAAAATAAGATGTTTGTATCATTCATTTGATGTGATTGTGCCACGTTTCCGAGGGTTGTATACTTCACAACAGTAGAAACTACACTTACTTGACCTCACCATAAGCAGAAAGAATAACACCCGTGATTTAACAATACATAAAATAAGAACCCACTAGCAGTCAGAACGAAGCGGCTAAAATTAAATAAGCTATGCAATAAAATTAAGTCACTTCCTTGAAATCCCCTCATTTTCTCCCATAGCAACTCAGGAGTTCGAAGTATGGCACGAAGTTGCCTACAACCTTCATCTCTAATGGTGCAATAGCGTGGCGCTTCCCGACGTCTCCCTCGGGCTCGAGGACGCAAGGTATCGACATGTGCCAACTCAGAAGTTCATGTGAGGGGTAAGTCGGGTTAGTGATGAAACATTGCCACCATATTTCACAACAGTCCTAAGCAATGCCACTTTGGACGTGCCACACGGGGAAGGTCGACACACCAACCCTTACCCACATCTCACCCCCTTCCTTGACGTCTTGTGACTAAGGTCGGAATCTCGAGCCCAACGTTGAAATCTCGCGGTGTTCTTAAGGGTGGCCAATTAAAACATTTCGGACTTATTACTGCTCAGAATAGACACGAAAAGTCCTCAGGAGTTGTCACAAAGAATGTGAATAAAACCTCTACTTCGCCTGGGGCGTTCATTTCCACATGTTTCGCGGTCAAAACCGACAATTTACAGTGCAATATGCAATAGGACAACATTTTTGACAAGCTTCGACACCACTGAACCTTCCGGATGATGGAATCCTTCTCTGAAGATATCGTGCTGCTGAAAATTCATTGAACATCATCTCAAAGCTTTGGAGTGTAACGTGACCGCAATTTTTACTACATACAGGGTGGAACCACTACGGACCGTTCAATCCCGTCCGACGGAATTTAAACGTGATCTGTAGCAGATATCCCTGCCTATGCTTTTTCATTCACCTTTCCTCGTGTCCTGCTGTCAACTGTGCACGGGGAGAGGGCGAGTGCGACGTAGACTCGTATGTGAATAAATGAATAAAATAGTGAATGGACCCTTTAAGACCCTTCAGTTTGGAAACACCTTTGGGCCACGTGCGCGCCGTTATTGGGCTCTCTAAAAATGTCCTAGGTGCTGGTGGGACAGGCATCTCTTTCAGCACCCCTCAGATTTCGCATGTGGCCTGAAGCACTACTGCAGCTGCGTAGCACCACTCAAATGGTTCAAATGGCTCTGAGCACTATGGGACTTAACTTCTGAGGTCATCAGTCGCCTATAACTTAGAACTACTTAAACCTAACTAACCTAAGGACATCACACACACCTATGCCCGAGGCAGGATTCGAACCTGCGACCGTAGCGGTCGCGTGGTTCCAGACTGTAGCACCTAGAACCGCTCGGCCACCCCGGCCGGCGTAGCGCCTCTCAGCTGTATCGTTTTGGTGAACAAACAAATAATTCTGCAGACAGCTCTTGCACAGTGTGGAGTGACTTTTTCTCTTGTTATCACTGTTGTTTTCAGTGCACGGTAAAGGTTCTGTAAATAACGACTTTCGCTTTAAGCTCTGGCTCATATTCAACGCAGAGAAATTAGAATGTTTGTTTCGTTTTACAGAATTGTGGTAGAGAGATAGCTGTCTTCTACTGAAATTAGCCAAGCCGTTGTTCTGTCTGTAGACTGTAGGGCAAAGTTATAAACTGTGAACGTTTTAGATTTGTCGCAGAGGGTAGGAAGAATGCTGCAAAGATATTGGGAATCAGGCCCTGCTAGGCGACGTCCAGATCAGGACCATCGCTGTTACTTTACACAAATAGAGGAATACGCTATTGGACGGCAGGCCCTCCAGGAACCACGTCGGGAGCACAGGCTCATACCAGTCGCCATGATGCCGCTGTTGGTCAAGTTTTATCAACACAGACATTTCGGCAACGGTTGAGGAAACTGTGCATTCATCCGTGCAAGTCAATGAAGGTGCCCACCTTGATATGTGCACATCATGTAGCTGGAGTACAGTTTGGAAGACAGCATGTCCAATGGGGTATACAGTGTTGGGATTGACTCTTCACAGATGGGTCATGTTTCTCCAGGGATAGGCCCATGACGGAAGGATCCATGGTTGCCATCGCACTGTGGAGGACAAGAATCATCTGGATGTCAATTACCCACAGACAGACCTTGGAGGTGAATCTGACATGATTTGAGGAGGCTTGAGATTGAACAGGAGAACACCTCTCGTCATCATATCACGTCCAGTGCCGAAAGCCCGGTCCTATCCGGATAAGACAATGGAGCCATACGCCATTCTAGAAGTTAAAGTGTTTACTTTGCACTTCATGCACTTCACACCGACCAGTGCAGTGCAGTGTCTCAGATTGCCCAGGTCGCCACAATGGTGGTACAGCCGGTCAACAGCATTGACTTAAGGCCAATGCAACATGGGTGAGGTTTCATGGACTGATGGCGTGGGTGCCTAAAACCTCAGCCACCAATAAACGATGAATTGGTTGATGCGTAACAAAACTTTTCTTTTTTTGGAATCAGTCTTCTGACTGGTTAGAAGCCGCCCGCCCTCTCCTGTGCTAACCTCTTCACCTCAGAATAGCACTTGCAACCTACGTCCTCAATTATTTGCTGGATGTATTACAATCTCTGCCTTCCTCCACAATTTTTGCCCTCTGCAGCTTCCTCTACTACCATGGAAGTCATTCCCTCGTGTCTTAACAGATGTCCTATCATCCTGTCCCATCTCCTTATCAGTTTTCCACATATTCCTTTCCTTTCCGATTCTGCGCAGAACCTCCTCATTCCTTACCTTATCAGTCCACCTAATTTTCAACATTCGTCTGTAGCGCCACACTCAAATTCTATGATTCTCTCCTGTTCCGGTTTTCCCACAGTCCATGTTTCACCATACAGTGCTGTACTCCAGACGTACATTCTCAGAAATTTCTTCCTCAAATTAAGGCCGATATTTGATGACAGTAGACTTCTCTTGGCCAGGAAAGCCCTTTCTGCCATTGCTAGTCTGCTTTTGATGTCCTCCTTGCTGTGTCCGTCATTGGTTATTTTACTGCCTAGGTAGCAGAATTCCCTAACTTCTTCTACTTCGTGACCATCAATACTGATGTTAAGTTTCTCGCTCTTCTCATTTCTACTACTTCTCATTCGATTTATTCTCGTTCCATACTCCGTACTCGTTAGACTATTCATTCCGTTCAGCAGATCATGTAATCCTTCTTCATTTTCACTCAGGATAGCAGTCTCATCAGCGAATCATATCATTGATATCCTTTCACCTGGAATTTTAATTCCTCTCCTGATTCTTTATTTCAATCATTTCTTCCTGGATGTACGGATTGAACAGTAGGAGCGAAGGCTACATCCTTGTCTTACACCCCTCTTATTATTCCCTCTTGGCTCATATTGCATATGATTCGTCTCTCCCTTTAGCTTACCCCTACTTTTCTCAAAATTTCGAACATCTTGTAATGTTTTAAACTGTCGAACACTTTTTCCAGGTTGACAAATCCTATGAAGTGTCTTGATTTCCCTTTAGTCTTGCATCCATTATTAACCGCAACGTCAGAATTGCCTTTCTCGTGCCTTTTCCTTTCCTAAAGCCAAACTGATCGTCATCTAGCGCATCCTCAATTTTCTTTTCCATTCTTCTGTACATTATTCTGGTAAGCAACTTGTATGCATAAGCTAACAGCTGATTGTGCGGTAATTCTCGCACCTTTCAGCTCTTGCAGTCTTCGGAATTGTGTGGATGATACTTTTCCGAAAGTCAGATGGTATATCGCCAGACTCATACATACCAACGTGAATAGTCGTTTTGTTGCCATTTCCCCGAATGATTTTAGAAATTCTGATAGAATGTTATCCACCCCTTCGGTCTTATTTGATCTTAAGTCCTCCAAAGCTCTTTTAAATTCTGATTCTAATACTGGATCCCCTATCTCTTCTAAATCTTCCCCCTCGTAGAGGCTTTCAATGTATTCTTCCCACCTATCAGCTCTCTCCTCTGTATTTAACAATGTAATTCCCGTTGCGCTCTTAATGTTATCACCCTTGCTTTTAATGTCACCGAAGGCTGTTTTGACATTCCTATATACTGGGTTTTTCCTTCCAACTATAATTTATTTTTCGATGTCTTTACATTTTTCCTGCAGTCATTTCGTCTTAGCTTCCCTACAGTTCCTATTTATTTCATTCCTCGGCGACTTGTATTTCTCTATTCCTGAGTTTCCCGGAACATTTTTGTACTTCCTCCTTTCATCGATCAATTGAAGTATTTCTTCTGTTATCCATGGCTTCTTCGCAGTTACCTTCGTTGTACCTATGTTTTCCTTTCCAACTTCTGTGATGGCTCTTTTTAGAGATGTTCATTTCTCTTCAACTGTACTGTCTACCGAGCTATTCCTTATTGCCGTATCTATAGCCTTAGAGAACTTCAACCGCATCTCGTCATTCCTTAGAACTTCCGTATCCCACTTCTTTGCGCACTGCTTGTTCCTGACTAATGTCTTAAACTTTGGCTTACTCTTCATCTTTACTATATTGTGATCTAAGTCTATGTCTGCTCCTGGATGCGCCTAACAATCCAATATCTGATTTCGGAATCTCTGTCTGACCCTGATGTAATCTAACTGAAACCTTCCCGTTATCACCCGGTCTTTTCCAAGTATACCTCATCCTATTGTGGTTCTTGAACAGAGTTCTCGTGTTTGCACCCGTGGTCTAGGAATCGCGTCTTTGATTCATAATCAAAAAATCTTTGTTCCCGGGTTCGAATCCCGCGCTGCATAAATTTTGATTAATAATCAGCATTGGCGGTCGAAGACTTCCAGCATACGAAGTCACCCCACATTCTACCAACGAGCTTGTCAAAGGGGTGGAGGAGCGGACAGTGTTTCAGGGCACTCTCTTGTCCTAGGGGTGGGAAAAGGCCCCTAAAGGCGGAAGAGTCAGTAATGATCAACGACATGTGGATGCACTGCATTAAAGGCACGTAACGTACCATTCGGATCTCCGGAAGGGGACTGTCAAGTAGGAAGTTACCATGAGAAAAAAATTGATAACCTTCTACGAGTTAGGGCGTGGAATGGCAAAAGCTTGAACGTGGTAGGGAATCTATAAAATCTGAAAAGGGAAATGCAAAGGCTCAATGTAAACGTAGTAGGGATCAGTGAACTGAAGTGGAAGAAGACAAGGATCTCTGGTCAGATGAGTATAGGGTAATATCAACAGCAGCAGAAAATGGTGTAACGGGAGTAGGATTCGTTATGGATAGGAAGGTAGGGCAGAGAGTGTGTTACTGTGAACAGTTCAGTGATAGGGTTGTTCTTACCAGAATCGACAGCAAACCAACATCGGCAACGATAGTTCAGGTATACATGCCGACGTCGCAAGCTGAAGATGAAAGAGAAAGTGTATGAGGATACTGAAAGGGTAAATACAGTATGCAAATGGATACGAGAATCTAATAGTCATGGGGGACTGGAATACATTTGTAGGGGAAGGAGTAGAAGAAAAAGGGTACAGGAGAATATGCTCTTGGGACAAGTAATGAGAGAGGAATAAGACTAATTGAGTTCTGTGACAAAACATCTACAACAATATCCGCCAAGCGCGTATAAATACCTTGACGTGCAGCTGTAGTTGCCAATGCTACGTTGTCATTAAGGCTATAGTCTGTGCCACCTGTTGTTGAAAATTCATTAAAATCATAAAAAAGTCATTTAAATCAGAGCTTGTGATATTTTTTGCCCTGAAAATGATTTGATCGTACTCCGTAACAAAACAAGTGAATGGCGCTGTAGCACAGCATTTATACTTGATGTCCACATGCGAAGTTTGAGGGTTGTCGCGAAGTTTGCCTATCCTGCTGGCCCCTAGCAGTCGGTGAACAGGTGTCTGTGTTCATAGACATTTTTAAAGTGCCCAACAGAGGTGAATGGATGGCACCAAATGTGTTACACAACTGCGGAGTCTTAGTGGGGCCTTTCACACTGTGTCAGTGATTCCGTGTTGTATACCAAAACAAAAATTCCACGATATAACTTTCAGTGGAACGCGTGCTCAGTGATATCCTTAGAGAAGAAGTGGATCATCCGAGTAGTGTCAGCAATGTCAGAGGCTGACAAAAGCGTCGTTCTTTTGTCAGTCATACCACAAACTGTCGTTATACACTGCGAAATGTGTGCAAATGAATGCCGAAGGGACATGCAAGTTTCATTCTCTTCCTTTATGACTCCTCCTGAGACCTTTTCGTGTCGATTCTGAGCAGCAGTGTGTCTGAAATGTTTTCCTCGGCCACCCTTCATGATTTGAAAATTCAAATGGCTCTGAACACTATGGGACTTAACATCGTAAGTCATCAGTCCCCTAGAACTACTTAAACCTAACTACCCTAAGGACAGCACATACATCCATATCTGAGGTAGGATTCGAACTTGCGACCGTAGCAGCAGCGTGGTTCCGGACTGAAGCGCCTAGAACCGCTCGGCCACAGCGGCCGACCTTAATGATTTGAACGTTGGGTGTATCTCATCTGTCCTCCGTCAGAAAAGGGGTGAGAAGTGGGTAAGGGCAGGTATGACAAGCTTCCCACCGTGTGACACGTGCACGGTTACTCTAGGCGGAGCTGTGGAGAAATCTGGCTGTACCTTAACACCTCACATGAATTCAGAGCTTTGGACTATTTTTTCACGTGTCGAGACCTTGGGTTTGAAGGTCGCCGAGTCCGAGGGAGACGCGCGACGTCACGCTTTTGCGTCATTATAGAGGGAGCCTGTAGGCACCTGCGACCCAAATCTCGAACTTCTGCTTTGTTATGGGAAACTAGGACGGGAATTCAAAAGAGCTAGACTATAATTTTGTTAGTCCAGAAAGTAAGCAAAATATTAAATAACTGGGAATTTCGAGAGGATACGTCAGAAAGTGACAGAAAAAAATCCCTCGACAGACTTAGTGACATATTCAGTCAAGTCTTCGAAGGAAGCAGTTGAGAGGTCACAACAACCAGAAACAGATGGCCCCAGTAAGCCAGTATCGGAAATTATTTGCAGGTACACATGAGGCCTGAAGATGGCATACTGAATTGCCGAAATTGGTAGCGAAAATAAAATAACTTTTCAATTTGCAAGGCTGTTTGGCGAATCTGTTTGTTAAAAATTCAGAGACTAGTACATTCAACAGTTAACAAGTGAAATTTATTTACTATCACAGCCCAGAAGCTAACTACATGCGATGATATAGAAGAATGCTGCATGTTAGATGGCTAGATCGGATAACTAACGATGAGGTGCTCAGTCGAAATGGAGGAAAATGTTTGCACTACTTGACTGAAAGGTTCTTGACGCGATACAAATTATCGTCCAAGTCTAATTTTATTCCTGGCGTACAAGCCGTGTCAGTGCACAAACTAGGACGGCAGTTTGAAATAACACCTGCACGCAGCAGGTGAGCATTCGACCAGTCAATTGCGAGCTGGCAGAGTTAATTAGTGGACGTGTGACTGGTGTGTCAACGTTGTTGTGTGACAAATCGCAATGTATCATCAACGTCTCCGAACCAAGTCCGTGTTGTCGAAAATTGTGAGCTAAAGTTTTCCCACACACTTTGACTGCCGAAAAAACAACGATTCTGGGACGTCTGCCACGATTTGATTGAAATGCAACATGTTCACAATTCTTCTCTAGAAAATCACGCAGTGAGACTTGATGTCGTCAATACGAATCCATCACAATACGACAAAGTACAGAAATTCATTCAAAGGGGCGACACTTTGACAATATAACCAGCATGCAAGCGAAAGTGATGCGCAAGTTGGAAACCTCCAATAGAAGGCATTTTATGACTATTTCACATGACTGTATGAACAGTCTGAACACAGTACACAGTTGCAGGTGGACTGTGTAGAACATCTGAAGCATTAAAACCACCACTTTAACCTCTCTCTGCTTTGAATACTCCAGTCTCCTACAAAAGTGTTTAGAGTTACAGGGTATCCTGAGGCATCAAGGAATCGTTAGTTTGGTAATGGAGGGAAGTGTGAAGTGTGACAGAGATGAAGGCCTGATTAAAGTAGGCATGTTCAAGTTAATATACGTTGAAACGGCAGCGCAGAGATTATGAGCTTTGAGCACGATAGACTGTCGTGGGCAACTGCATCAAAGCTGTTTCGTACGACTTCATACACAATGGTAAGGAGAGGTGGAGCACAAGTGGTGCAGCGCTTGACATCATAGGAAAGCTGAACAGCAGCAGAAATGACTGAACAAAGAACACAGCTAACAGAAGATTTATTTAACTTGTATTTCAACGAACATACGAAGACTCAACACAAAGAATGCAGCAAGAAACAGAGACTAGCTATTACAACAGAAACAACGGGTATGTGGCCCCTTTAACACGACCTTGCCTAATCCATACCACAACTATTATCGGGACGGGAAACGGGTTGGCGAATCATGCCTGCTGGTCATACCTTGATTTATACACTACTGGCCATTAAAACTGCTACACTACGAAGAAGACGTGCTACAGACGCGAAATTAAACCGACAGGAAGAAGATGCTGTGATAAAATTAGCTTTTCAGAGCATTCACAAAAGGTTGGCGCCGGTGGCGACACCTACAACGTGCTGACATGGGGAAAGTTTCCAACCGATTTCTCATACACAAACAGCAGTTGACCGGCGTTGCCTGGTGAAACGTTGTTGTGATGCCTCGTGCAAGGAGGAGAAATGCGTACCATCACGTTTCCGACTTTGATAAAGGACGGGTGTAGCCTATCGAGATTGCGGTTTATCGTATCGCGACATTGCTGCTCGCGTTGGTCAAGATCCTATGGAATCGGTGGGTTCAGGAGGGTAAAACCGAACGCCGTGCTGGATCCCAACGGCCTCGTATCACTAGCAGTCGAGATGACAGGCATCTTATCCGCATGGCTGTAACGGATCGTGCAGCCACATCTCGATCCCTGAGTCAACAGATGGGGACGTTTGCAAGACAAAAACCATCTGCACGAACAGTCTGAGGCGTTTGCAGCAGCCTCGACTATCAGCTCGGAGACCGTGGCTGTGGTTACCCTTAACGCTGCATCACAGATAGGAGTGCCTGCAATGGTTTGCTCAACGACGAACCTGGGTGCACGAATGGCAAAAAGTCATTTTTTAGGATGAATCCAGGTTCTGTTTACAGCATCCGTCTTCGGCGACATCGGGGTGAACGCACATTGGAAGCGTGTAATCGTCATCGCCATACTGGCGCATCACCCGGCGTGATGGTATGGGGTGCCATTGGTTACAGGTGTCGGTCACCTCTTGTTCACATTGACGGGACTATGAACAGTGGACGTTACATTTCAGATGTGTTACGACCCGTGGCTCTACCCTTCATTCGATCCATGTGAGACCTTACATTTCAGCAGGATAATGCACGACCGCATGTTGAAGGTCCTGTACGGGCCTTTCTGGATACAGAAAATGTTCGATTAATGCCCTGGCCAGCACATTCTCCAGATCTCTCATCAACTGAAAACGTCTGGTCAATGGTGGCCGAGCAACTGGCTTGTCACAATACGCCTGTCACTACTGTTCATGAACTATGTTATCGTGTTGAAGCTGCATGGGCAGCTGTACCTGTACACGCCATCCAAGCGCTGTTTGACTCAATGCCCAGGCGTATCACGGCCGTTATGACGGCCAGAGGTAGTTGTTCTGGGTACTGATTTCTCAGGATCTATGCAACCAAATAACATTAAAATGTAATCACATGTCAGTTCTAGTATATATTTGTCCAATGAATACCCGTTTATCATTTCTTCTTGGTGCAGCATTTTTAATGGCCAGTAGCGTACATACTTAATTTATTAACATACGGTTCCTTCAGATAATTCACCATAATGTTCAGTACAATGCAGCAGTTACTTAGTATAAGCTCTTATTGAAACAAGACAGTTATCAGAACCCAACAAGTATAGCCATACAATGCACATGAAATCAGTTAACAAACAACTAGCAAACACAGTATTGCCGTGGCTTCACCACACTTAACAAAAGCTTACAACTGACAGTAAAGTTCCTATCAGAGTGGGCCAGTCACTTAATTGCATTTGATTTCTACACGGCCCAAAAACACTTAAAACTCACGTGGTTAACCACGATTCACTAGAACATGGATATGTAAAAGAAGCAAGAAAGATTGCCGTGAAACAAACACAGATTACATTTTACGTGTCTACACACTGTAACTTAAATAAAGATGTGACATCGATTAAACAAGTACTATGGGCTGTCTATTACTACAGAGACAGATCACTGCAATTGGCCCAAAATTACATGACAATCGATAGAGAGAATTTAATTACTTTGCACCTATTTGCTAACGTTTACTTAGTTGCAGGTCTATCTTTATGTAACCCAAAAAAACATTTGTTTAAACATCAGAAAATCACAATCGAATTACAAAACGTGTTTTATCGGTCTTGAGGAAAAGGAAAGATATACTAAACTTTTGCTACTGGCTCTTCGCCCAAAGCAACCCAGCAGTGGCAGGGTTACGCAAACACAGCAGGACGTAGGCTGCGGGTTACCCTTCACTCTCCGCCAAGGCGTTGGCACTTACAGCAGCTTTTGACAAACACAGGACAATTGCAACTCTCTGAAACACACACAAAAATACAGGGCAGAATCCTTGCACCAGACATACGTGTATCAGTCTACAAAATTTTCCGTCCACAGCAATCACTGACCTTTAAACTGAAACCATTTACGGACGGTTCACCGATAATATAGTAATATCACTTAGGTGCAGTTTCCAATCACTTAATACCCTCAATGATCCATTAGAGAACAACCAGTATAGTTATAACTAAGACTTCACTGCGAAGCCAACATTTAACAAGCTCACACGGAGCTCATCCACATACTTTTCGATTAACGGCTGTGTAATTTCCACAATCATCTAGTGAGTGAAACGCCTCTTAACACGTCGCTCAGCCACAAACACTAACGGCCAACTTACTTGACGTCTGCACACACTACAACTCAGCGACTCATGCAGCTTAACCACTTTACTTCAGGGACCTTTCCCTTGATATAAATCACGAAACTTGGATCTCCGAGCTGCCCCAAAACACAGACTTGCCGACCAATACAACTCCGCGGCATATCACGCTGATAAGTCATGGACTGTGCGGCGGATCCCGGCGGATCCCGGCGGAGGTCCGAGTCCTCCCTTGGGCATGGGCGTGTGTGTTTGGCCTTAGGATAATTTAGGTTCAGTAGTGTGTAAGCTTAGGGACTGATGACCTTAGCAGTTAAGTCCCATAAGATTTCACACACATTTGAACATATCACGCAGTCGACACTCCTTTCTCCGGAGACGTCCCAAGTCTCTCGATGTATTTCTTTCGAAAGCTGACGGCCGACTCTTGAAGCCCGCCAACACGGAAGAAAGCCACTCGATATCCAAAGATCACATATAACCTACAAAATCGATCGCAACGATATAACGAGCGTACCGGGTGCTTGCGCCAGTCCGCCACGGCTCACAAGGATGGTGACGG
Organism: Schistocerca piceifrons; assembly: GCF_021461385.2. Classification (NCBI taxonomy): domain Eukaryota; kingdom Metazoa; phylum Arthropoda; class Insecta; order Orthoptera; family Acrididae; genus Schistocerca; species Schistocerca piceifrons. The sequence continues at coordinate 325,873,807 of NC_060140.1, forward strand.
AGCCGCGACTGGGCAGCGTCTATGTAGCTTCCTGAAGTTATGTGGCTCCGAGCGCTAGTGGCTGAGCCGCTGTCGCCTCCTATAATGCGGCGGCAAATGGCGCTCGAGGCACCGAATTGCCAGAGGTGTGGTTTCAGCGGGCGCGCTACATTGGGTCCGCCGGATCCGTCACGACTGCTATTGGTGTCTCACGGAAACTTGCAGTTCGGTTGCTATGACGCCTGTGGGGTAGTATCGCTATGTGATATCACAAAAACAGTCATAACACTGAAGACAACATCACCAACAACAAAGTAGAAGATTATATCTTTTATTAGCATTTGTTGAACATATGCTATAGTTGCTAGTGAAAGAGTGAAAAACACAATAGAGATTTCTTGTTTAGGATTTTTCCTTGTAGGGACAGAGGACTCAGTGTCATATTTTCATGTCAGCAGCAGTTTTCATATCAGGCCCATATACAGGTTATGTTCCTACGTCTCTTTTCCTTTCACGATGTAATGCCCTCCTTTAGTATTCTTCTTTCCTCGGGTTATTCCTATTGTTCGCATCTATTCGCGGTCGACTCTCCTTATCTGGAACGCCAAGATTCTGTTGATATGAAGCCCATTAACTGAAACCCATTTGTGCGTAAGTCCGTGACGTTTCCGTTTTGCATGTTGCTGTTCCAGTTGCTTTGGACTTGTTTGTCGATTGTCCTTTTTTTATTTGTAGCTCGCTATTACTTTCTGAGGTAACATACCGCCTTTTTGTCATTTGGAGACAGTCAGTGGAGCTTTGGACGCTAGAAATGGAATGCAAACTGGATACATCGGAACACTGCCGACGTACTATTGTTTGAGTTCAGTAGAGGGCTGAAACCACTGAAGGCAGCTATAAACATTTTTGACGTGTAAGGACTAATGCCATTGAACAGAAAACGACAAGAAAATGTTTTTTGCTTTTAAGGAGGATATTTTCGACATCAGTGGCTCTCCACGTTCAGGACGACCTTCGTCGTTCGATGAACATTGTTTTAACGCGTTAAACCACAATCATCCACGCCACTGTACTCGAGAACTGTCAAATGTAATGTACTGTGATCATTCCATCATCGTGCGACATTTGCAAGCAATGCGGAAGGTTCAAAAATCAGATGTGTGTGTACTGCATACTCTTAACCAAAATCATAAAAATCAGCAGGTGGTCATAAGTGCTTCATTTCTTGCTCGTCATCATTTGGTGCATGAACGATGTCGATCATTCCTGTCGTTTATTGTTACTGGTGACGAGATGTGGTGGCTTTATGCTAAAGTAAGGAAAAGAAACAAATTGCTGAGCCCAAACAAAGCAGTACCTCCCCGCACAGAGTCCTGGGCGCATCCACAACAGATACAGTTATGCATCTGGTGGGACAGCTTCCTCGAGGTCTAACCATCACTGCCGATATTTAATGTCGACGACTGAGACGTCTTGCAGGCGCAGTGAAGCGATGCTACTCCACGATAACGCCTGCGTGCATTCTGCTAGAGGGGCAGAAAACACTATACAGGAGTTGTGTTGGGAAGTCATTCAGCACCCAGATTATTCTCGTGATCTTGCGCACTCAGAGTTTCACCTTTCCGCCCTCTATCGAACAACCTTCAAGGAACTTCCGTTCTGATTGAAAATGCACTCCGAGCATGGTTCGACGAGTTTATTATTGATGACAAGTCTCTGTTGTATTTATTAATTTTTTGGGAAACGGCTACGAACTTATGCACCAACCCAACAGTTACGCGGAGATGAGTAGGCTTGTACACAAGAGACTATCGTGGACAGCGGAATCGAAACGGCCATCATAATGAACGAAAACAACGGCAACAACACCAACAGAAACCCAAAAGATTAGAGTTTGAATCAGCATTCGTTGAAGGTATCCTGTAGTCGGTTGTGGAAGAGAGAGCAAAGCAAGAGGTAGTTATAATTTTTCTTTGCAGGGACAGAGGAATCAATATGATACTTTTCACGTCACCAGCAGCTTTCATACACTACTGGCCATTAAAATTGCTACACCAAGAAAAAATACAGATGATAAACGGGTATTCATTGGGCAAATATACACTCCTGGAAATTGAAATAAGAACACCGTGAATTCATTGTCCCAGGAAGGGGAAACTTTATTGACACATTCCTGGGGTCAGATACATCACATGATCACACTGACAGAACCACAGGCACATAGACACAGGCAACAGAGCATGCACAATGTCGGCACTAGTACAGTGTATATCCACCTTTCGCAGCAATGCAGGCTGCTATTCTCCCATGGAGACGATCGTAGAGATGCTGGATGTAGTCCTGTGGAACGGCTTGCCATGCCATTTCCACCTGGCGCCTCAGTTGGACCAGCGTTCGTGCTGGACGTGCAGACCGCGTGAGACGACGCTTCATCCAGTCCCAAACATGCTCAATGGGGGACAGATCCGGAGAGCTTGCTGGCCAGGGTAGCTGACTTACACCTTCTAGAGCACGTTGGGTAACACGGGATACATGCGGACGTGCATTGTCCTGTTGGAACAGCAAGTTCCCTTGCCGGTCTAGGAATGGTAGAACGATGGGTTCGATGACGGTTTGGATGTACCGTGCACTATTCAGTGTCCCCTCGACGATCACCAGTGGTGTACGGCCAGTGTAGGAGATCGCTCCCCACACCATGATGCCGGGTGTTGGCCCTGTGTGCCTCGGTCGTATGCAGTCCTGATTGTGGCGCTCACCTGCACGGCGCCAAACACGCATACGACCATCATTGGCACCAAGGCAGAAGCGACTCTCATCGCTGAAGACGACACGTCTCCATTCGTCCCTCCATTCACGCCTGTCGCGACACCACTGGAGGCGGGCTGCACGATGTTGGGGCGTGAGCAGAAGACGGCCTAACGGTGTGCGGGACCGTAGCCCAGCTTCATGGAGACGGTTGCGAATGGTCCTCGCCGATACCCCAGGAGCAACAGTGTCCCTAATTTGCTGGGAAGTGGCGGTGCGGTCCCCTACGGCACTGCGTAGGATCCTACTGTCTTGGCGTGCATCCGTGCGTCGCTGCGGTCCGGTCCCAGGTCGATGGGCACGTGCACCTTCCGCCGACCACTGGCGACAACATCGATGTACTGTGGAGACCTCACGCCCCACGTGTTGAGCAATTCGGCGGTACGTCCACCCGGCCTCGCGCATGCCCACTATACGCCCTCGCTCAAAGTCCGTCAACTGCACATACGGTTCACGTCCACGCTGTCGCGGCATGCTACCAGTGTTAAAGACTGCGATGGAGCTCCGTATGCCACGGCAAACTGGCTGACACTGACGGCGGCGGTGCACAAATGCTGCGCAGCTAGCGCCATTCGACGGCCAACACCGCGGTTCCTGGTGTGTCCGCTGTGCCGTGCGTGTGATCATTGCTTGTACAGCCCTCTCGCAGTGTCCGGAGCAAGTATGGTGGGTCTGACACACCGGTGTCAATGTGTTCTTTTTTCCATTTCCAGGAGTGTATTATACTAGAACTGACATGTGATTACATTTTCACGCAATTTGGGTGCTTACATCCTGAGAAATCAGTATCTAGAACAACCACCTCTGGCCGTAATAATAGCCTTGATACGCCTAGGCATGGAGTCAAACAGAGCTTGGATGGCATGTACAGGTACAGCTGCCCATGCAGCTTCAACACGATACCACAGTTCATCAAGACTAGTGACTGGCGTATTGTGACAAGCCTTTTGCTCGGCAACCATTGACCAGGCGTTTTCAATTGGTGAGAGATCTGGAGAATGTGCTGCCCAGGGCAGCAGTCGAACATTTTCTGTATCCAGAAAGGCCCGTACAGGACCTGTAACATGCGGTCGTGCATTATCCTGCTAAAATGTAAGGTTTCGCAGGGATCGAATGAAGGGTAGAGTCACGGGTGGTAACACATCTGAAATGTAAAGTCCACTCTTCAAAGTGCCGTCAATGCGAGCAAGAGGTGACCGAGACGTGTAACCAGTGGCACCCCATACCATCACGCCGGGTGATACGCCAGTATGGTGATGACGAATACACGCTTCCAATGTGCGTTCACCGCGATGTCGCCAAACACGGATGCGACCATCATGATGCAGTAAACAGGACCTGGATTCATCCGAAAAATTGAGGTTTTGCCATTCGTGCACCCAGGTTCGTCGTTGAGTACACCATCGCAGGCGCTCCTGTCTGTGATGCAGCGTCAAGGGTAACAACAGCCATGGTCTCCGAGATGATAGTCCATGCTGCTGCAAACGTCGTCGAACTGTTCGTGCAGATGGTTGTTGTCTTGCAAACGTTCCCATCTGTTGACTCTAGGATCGAGACGTGGCTGCACGATCCGTTACAGCCATACGGATAAGATGCCTGTCATCTCGACTGCTAGTGATAAGAGGCCGTTGGGATCCAGCACGGTGTTCCATATTACCCTCCTGAACCCACCGATTCCATATTCTGCTAACAGTCATTGGATCTCGATCAACGCGAGCAACAATGTCGCGATACGATAAACCGCAATCGCGATAGGCTACAATCCGACCTTTACCAAAGTCGGAAACGTGATGGTACGCATTTCTCTTCCTTACACGAGGCATCACAATAACTTTTCACCAGGCAACGCCGGTCAACTGCTGTTTGTGTATGAGAAATCTGTTGGAAACTTTCCTCATGTCAGCACATTGTAGGTGTCGCCACCGGCGCCAACCTTAGGTGAATGCTTTGAAAAGCTAATCATTTGCATAGCACAGCGTCTTCTTGCTGTCGCTTAAATTTCGCATCTGCAGGACGTCATCTTCGTCGTGTAGCAATTTTAATGGCCAGTAGTGTATATCAAACCAGTATGTGATGAGGTTTCAAGTAATAGGATAGCGATGTGCACGTATACTAATGGAATTAGGATTGGGCACACAAGGTATAAAAGGGCAGTGCATTGGCAGAGCTGACATTTGTACTCAGGTGATCCATGTGACTAGGTTTCCGACGTAATTATGGCTGCACAATGGAAATTAACAGACTTTGAACCCGAAATGGTAGGTGGAGCTAGATTCGTGGGACACTACATTTCGGAAATCATTAGGAAATGAAATATTCCGAGATTCACAGTGGCAACGGTGTGTCGAGAATATCAAATTTCAGATATTACCTCTCACCACGGCAACTTAACGACCGAGAGCAGCGGCGTTTGTGTAGAGTTATCAGCACTAAGAGATAAGCAACACTGCGAGGAATAATCACAGAACTCAGTGTACGATTAACGAATGCGTTAGCACAGTGCGGCGAAATTTGGAGTTAATGGGCTATAGCAGCAGGGCAGGCAACCTTCGGAAGTGTCTTTGCTAACAGCGCTACATCGCCTGCAGCTCCTCTCCTGGTCTCGTGACCATATTGGTTGAACCCTAGACGACTGAGAAACCGTACCCTGGTTAGATGAGTCCCGATTTCAGTTGATAAGAACTGATGATAGGGTTCGATCGGAGTGCTGACCCCTCGACGCCATGGACCCAGATTGTCAACAAAGCATCGTGCAAGCTGGTGGTGGCTCGGTAATGGTGTGAGCTGTGTTTACGCGGAATGGACTTTGTCCTCTGGTCCAACTGAACAAATCATTGAATCGAAATGGTTATGTTCGGCTGCCTGGAGATCATTCAAGACATTCGTGTATTTTGTGTTCCCAAACAACGATAGAAATTTTATGGATGGCAATGCGTCATGTCACGGGACAACAATTGTTCTCGACTAGTTCAAAGAACATTCTGGAAAATTCGAGAAAATGGTTTGGCCACCCAGATCGCTCGATGTGAATCCTCTCGAACATTTATGGAACATAATCGACAGGTCATTTCGTGCACAAATTTGTGCCCAGCAGCGCTTTCGCAGCTATGGACGGCTATAGAGGCAGCATGGGTCAGCATTTCTGCGTGGGACTTTCAATGATTGTTGAGTCCAAGCCGCGTCGAGCTGCTGCACTTAGCCGTGCGAAAGAAGGTCCGAGACGATATTAGGAGGCATCCCATGACTTTTTTCTCCTCAGTGTAGGTCGAAATAGTCATGCAGAGATGAAGAGTCTTGCTCGCCGATTGCTACATCAAAACAGCCATAAAAATGAAGACAACAATACCAACAACATACCAAAAGATTAGAGTTTTTATTAGTATTCGTGCAATGTAAGCTGCAGTTGTTTGTGAAAGAGTGAAGAACGCAACAGACAGCTTCTTGTTTAGAATTTTTCTTTGTATAGACAGAGGACTCAGTGTGATGTTTTCACGTCAGCAGCAGCTTCGGTATGTGAAGCCATTGCACAGCTTACCTTGTTACGTCACTCTGCCTTTCGCGACGTAATGGCCTCCTTTAGTATTCTTCTTTTCTCGATATATTCCTGTTGTCCGCGTCTTATCACGCTCGACGTCTTCTTAGCGAGAACACCTAAATTCCGGTGATGTCAAGCCCGTTAACTCAATTACAAGATAAATTTGTGTTCATACCAAACTTTAGAATGTATAATTGGTGTCTCTCATCACTAAAGTCCGTTCCGAGTATGCATTACTATTAGTTACAGTTGACGTAACTGCTATATGACGGTCCTCACAAAATCATTATATTAACGTTAAACTAAAATTTATTGGAATTGTGCTTGTCTACTATTAGCTTTGACAACTTTTTTTCATTCTCAGCCTAACGTCCGTCTTCTCTTTCACATCATACACTTCGTCTGCCTTCCGTCAAAGACGTCAGACGAGCTGATTGGCACAGACATTCTTTGTGCAGCATTAACATTCTGCTTTCCTGCTGGCGGCTGCTCCAGGCTGCGTAATTCTTTGGCCAACTCCCAAGAGATACAGTTAATCTGTGAACACAGTGCACTGCATTCTGAAATGTCACGGCGATACTGAATGCTGCTACAGTTGTGAAAGAAGGGAAAAATGCTAAATTGTGCTTTCTGTCCTGAAGTAAAAAAAAAAGGAAACTCTTGACGCAATAATTAAAAATGTTGCCGAAACGAATTCAACTGAAAACCATCGATTACACATCAGTCTCCTTTAGAGCAACAAAACTATCACATTTTTGTTGATTTCTAGCAGATTTTGTAGTAACATGGTGGACTTAGTGAAATGTATGTTACTTTTTTGCTAAATAGCGCATCAGGGAAAGAGATATTTGAGTTGAAATGAGAACGGTACATTGGCGAAAAAATAAAATAAAGTCAGCTGTTGTATTGGAGACAGAGAGCTCTTAACGCCGCGGCGTAGTTTGTCACGTGACTTGAATGTTATCAAACCTTGCACTGAACGTCGTATGGACTATCGAGAGTGCGGTAGGCAACACTGGCGATAAACGCGCGCTCTTCAAACTGCAGTGGCTGGCACGCTGTGCGTCACGGAGACGTTTGTTACTAAAATCCTGAGAGTGTGTGTTGCAAGTAGAGTCAGGTGAGATACAGAGTGAGCATGAAGTCTTTCCCTGGTATCAAAACTTTATTTTTAAAGAACTATGTAAAGTACAGCTACGTAGTTTGATGCAAATGGTAGCTTAACTTGTGAACTTTGCAAATGGTAGCTTAACTTGTGAACTTAATTCTCTTTTTTTTTTTATACACTTGCACATGAGCTCCGTTTGCTACCCTTAGAACGTCTAGCCAATACTCTTACTATCTTTGCCAACACCTCTCCCGTCACTGCCTCTACAGCATCTCTCATTCGTACCGTAAGAATCTGTTCATCAGCAACTCGGAAATCGACAACTTTATTGTCTTTCAATAAAAGTGTCGTTTCTGCTCGTCTGTTTGCGTATTGCTTTCAGTCACTTTCTGAACTAAACCGTAGCTGTATGGTCCAAGTATATATATATATATATGTGTGTGTGTGTGTGTGTGTGTGTGTGTGTGTGTGTGTGTGTGTGTGTATGGTCCAAGTTTGATAGAGCTAGTTTAGTTGGCGGTGACACATTACGCCACACGAGTGTAAAATGGTCGAGCGGTTCTAGGCGCTTCAGTCTGGAACCGCGCGACCGCCATTGTCGGAGGTTCGAATCCTGCCTCGGGCATGGATGTGTGTGATGTTCTTAGGTTAGTTAGGTTTAAGTAGTTCTAAGTTCTAGGAAACTGTTGACCTCAGTTGTTATGTCCCATAGTGCTCAGAGCCTTTTGGACCGTTTTTTGTAAAATGGTGCCTGCAGAGATGTCGAACGATCTTCTAATACAGATTTTCTAACTCTACTCAGCAGGTTTTTGCAAGAGCTATGTCGTCTTCCTTCGAAGGATTCCCAGTTATCTTCGATCTTTTCTATTAAACTGTCCTGTAAGCTATTAATCTATATAGAAATATTAAGATCAAAACAGCGTATCTCCACATTCGTTCAAAATCTGTTCTCATTGACAAGGAATCCAAACACCGGAACGGTACTGTAGAACTGATTACACTTGTGCTTTGTATCCAACAATGGTAAGTCCTTTCTCTGCCCCGTGATGACTGGGTGTTGTGTGCTGTCCTTACGTTAGTTAGATTTAAGTAGTTCTAAGTTCTAGGGGACTGATGACCATAGATGTTAAGTCCCATAGTGATCAGAGCCATTTTTTGGTAAGTCCAAATAACTAAATTCATCGGCTGCTTTCCTAATGCAGTTCTATCAATATCGCCTATTGAATTCGACTACATTCCATTACCTTGTTTTACTTTTTGGTTCAAATGGCTCTGAGCAGTATGGGACTTAACATCTATGGTCATCAGTCCCCTATAACTTAGAACTACGTAAACCCAACTAACCTAAGGACATCACACAACACCCAGTCATCACGAGGCAGAGAAAATCCCTGACCCCGCCGGGAATCGAACCCGGGAACCCGGGCGCGCAAAGCGAGAACGCTACCGCACGACCACGAGCTGCTGACTGTTTTACTTTTGTAGATGTTAATTTATCATCATTTTTCAAGACGCTGTTCATCCTGTTCAAATGATCTTCCTGCCCCTTTACTGTCTCTAACAGAACTTCAATTTCATCGGCATATGTCACGAACGAATTCCAGTTTCTCTCTTTCCCTGCAGCTTTTACGCTCTCCAGCTTCCGCAAGTACCGTGGAAGTTATAACCTGTCACTTTTTCTTGTCAGAGTTTTCTATACGTTTCATTCTTTGTCTATTCTGCCGAATACCTGCTCATCCCGTACCTCATCAGTCACCTAATTTTCATCATCCTTCTACAGTACCACATTTGAAACACTTCGATTCTCTTCTCCCACAGTCTACAATTCACTACCACACAACGCTCTGCTCCGTACATTCTCAGAATTGTTTTCCTCAAATTAAGCCACTATTGGCGAAGAATGCCCTTTTTATCTCTGCTAGTCTGGTTTTATGCCCTCCTTGCTTCATTCGTCATGTGTTGCTTTGCTTCTAAGGTGCACATTTCGTAAGTGCAAGAATAAGTGTTGTTTTTTTTTGTATTTTTTTTAATATTCAAGGACGATTTTAGCCTAAATCTCGCGCTGCGCGCTCTCGCTGCATGTTAGGTTGCTTTTTCCCGGTTTGATAGTTCACGGGCGTCCTTTATCAGTTTACCCCATTTGATTTCACTTACACTACTGTGGTACGTTGTAAACAATCGTCGTTTACATCCGGTATAGCAGACGGCTTTCAAGCTATAGTTTTGATACTAGTAATAATAATTATACACTAACAGCTGAGTAATAAGAAAAGAGATAAATAGCAGTTGAAGTAGCAGTAGTAACAATGAAATATGCTTGACAGAGGCCTACAGCAAGGAATTTGTTATCTATAACTGCACTGCTTCATCTATGTGCTTGGATATTCTATTCCGAGGTGCGTTCATTAAGTAATGCAGATTATTTCTCGGCCAATTTCGGTTGAAAAAATGTGGAATTTTTTGTGAGACATCGTGGGCGGTTTCAAGAAGTTCCGATAGGTGATGGCACTATACGTAGCCTTCAAGATGGCATCAGTAACGGTGGTGCGTTCCAATGAGAGAGCTGTCATTCAGTGTCTTTTGGCGGGAAACCAGAGCATCAGAGACATTCATAATCCCTTGCAGAATGTCTACGGAGACCTGACAGTGAACAAATGAACGGTGAGTCGTTGGGTGAGGCTTCTGCCTTCAAAGCAACAAGATCGCGCAAACTTGTATGATCTTCCGCGTGCCGGCAGACCGCACACAGCTATGACTCTTGCAATGTTGAAGCGTGTGGACACTCTCACTCGAGGTGATCAATGGATCACAATTAAAGAGCTCGTTGCATAACTGGACGTCACTGTTGATGGTGCTGATACACTCGTCCAGCAGTTGGGGTACTCAAAGGTATGTGACCGCAGGATTCCTCACCGGCTAACAGAATATCATAAAGAGTAACAAAGGAGCATCTGTGCGGAATTGCTTGCGCATTACAAGGCTCATCGTTATAATTTGCTGTCGAGCATTTTCACAGACGATGAAATATAGGTTCATCAACCGGAGACAAAACGGAAATCCATGGCGTGGCGCCATCCACTTCTCCTCCGAAGAAAAAGTTAAACGTCGCACCTTCAGCCGGTAAAGTCATGGTAAGCGGCTACTGGTACTCTGAAAGGGTTATTCTGTTTGACGTCCTCCCTCATGATGCAACGATGAACTCTGATGTGTATAGTCCTACCCTCGAGAAATTGAAGAACCTTCAGCGTGTTCGTCGCCACAAAAATGCAAACTAACTTCTCCATGGCAATGGAGGACTGATGAAATCACATCAGAAAGACCGCGCACGCAAAAGAAGCTCACAAAACTTCACTGGACTGTTCTTCCTCATCCGCCCCATAGTCCTGATTGCGCACGTTCCAACGTCCTTCTGTTTGGCCCAATGAAGTAAGCACTCCAAGAGAAGCAGTACGTAAATGTTGAGGACGTGACTGATGCAAAAAGACGTTGGCTCTGACGTCGACGAGTAGAGTGGTACCGTTCGGGCATACCGGCTCTCCCAGCAAGGCAGCCTAAGGCTGCCGCATTGAACGGAGAATGTGTTGCAAAGTTTAGGGTTTTGTAGCCAACAGAGTAGGGAAAAATATGGTTTACTAGAATCCTGAAGAAAACCAACCTATTTTGAGAAAAAAATTGTGTTGAATTACTTATTAATCGCCCTTCGTAATTATACATTTGCAACCGAGTAAAGAGAAAAGTAACTAGTAGTAGTTGTAGTAAAACGTATTCTTGATAGACGTCTGTAGCTACACTTTCGTCAGGTAAGTGACTGGTTCAAATGGTTCAAATGGCTCTGAGCACTATGGGACTCAACTGCTGAGGTTATTAGTCCCCTAGAACTTAGAACTAGTTAAACCTAACTAACCTAAGGACATCACAAACATCCATGCCCGAGGCAGGATTCGAACCTGCGACCGTAGCGGCCTTGCGGTTCCAGACTGCAGCGCCTTTAACCGCACGGCCACTTCGGCCGGCTAGGTAAGTGACTGAATATCCTGTTGTGAGAGGGTAAATAATAATAAAAACTATAATAATAATAAATCCGAACCTCTTTGCAAATGAGATATTTTTGCCGCCTGATACCCACTGTACTCTCCGTTCAACTCATAGAATTCCCGTCGTCTCATCAGAAGCAGTCTATTTCACCCTCGCTGTCTGTAAACAAATAACTTACAGCTGAGCACTGGCCAGTTATGAAAGTATCAATGCTAGCACATTTGATGGCGTCATTCTAGCATTTTTTTTCCCCTCTCTTCTCTCTTGTTCTGCCAGCGAACAGCCCATTTGGAGAAGGTTACCAGATGGCCTCCCACCCAGGGCTACGTTCCTCCATTCCTGTCTCCCTCTCTGTCCTCCATCTCCTATCTACGCCCCTTTCCACCCTGGCGCGATTCTGATGGAACTCGCTGTGTTTCGCAACAGGCGGCCGACAGGCACCAAAAGCTGGCGCCGCCGTTTGACCAGCAGTTCCGCTCCAGATACGCGCCTGACGTCAGCCACAAATGTTTGCCGCCTCCAGTCCACCCAAGGGATGTCCCTGAGGCATCTGTTGACTTCGGAACGGGAATCTCTCCGCAGTATCAAACTACACCACGACCCACAGTAATATACTGACTTACCCCACAAACGTATGTATACTCATTCCTTTCGTCTTAAATAAAGTCTTGTGTACATATGTTCAGCTTCGATACCTGTAAAATAGTCAGTACTGCTGACTTCCAAGATTATTATTCAATTATTGGAACTCATTTTTATTTGATTACCAAAAAAGTACACCCTCTGTCGATCTCCACAACAGGAGCTAAGTATTATGTGGCACATCGCCGTTCTTTCTTTACTGGAAAATCAACGCATTTTAGTGAAACTGAGTGAAAAGCCTATCAATTTTTAAAAATATTTCATTGAGAGGCAAGATTTTGTTACATCTTTCCCGACTGTCATGTTTGTGCGTAATTGTATGTCACCGAAGATTCTTACGACGAAGCCCTTGTTTAAAATGTTCTCGGCTCTTTGAAGCATCATATTAGAGCAAAACTCGACCTTTCGATGAACACCTCCTCTACCTTCGTCAGCAGCAACTAGCTATCGTAAATGCTGCTGCGATCCCCTTTCTATAACAGTTACTCAGCTTGTGATTGGTTAACCTACGTTTTGTGACGTCATATCGCCAGAGATCCCGCCGATGAAACTTCCTGGCAGATTAAAACTGTGCGCCCGACCGAGACTCGAACTCGGGACCTTTGCCCTTCGCGGGCAAGTGCTCTACCAACTGAGCTACCGAAGCACGACTCACGCCCGCTACTCACAGCTTTATTTCTGCCAGTACCTCGTCTCCTACCTTCCAAACTTTACAGAAGCTCTCCTGCGAACCTTGCAGAACTAGCACTCCTGAAAGAAAGGATGTTGCGGAGACATGGCTTAACCACAGCCTGGGGGATGTTTCCAGAATGAGATTTTCACTCTGCAGCGGAGTGTGCGCTGATATGAAACTTTTGTGTGCCCGACCGAGACTCGAACTCGAGACCTTTGCGTTTCGCGGGCAAGTGCTCTACCGTCTGAGCTACCGAAGCACGACTCACGCCCGGTACTCAAAGCTTTACTTCTGCCAGTACCTCTTCTCCTACCTTCCAAACTTTACAGAAGCTTCTGTAAAGTTTGGAAGGTAGGAGACGAGGTACTGGCAGAAGTAAAGCTGTGAGTAGCAGGCGTTAGTCGTGCTTCGGTAGCTCAGTTGGTAGAGCACTTGCCCGCGAAAGGCAAAGGTCCCGAGTTCGAGTCTCGGTCGGGCACACAGTTTTAATCTGCCAGAAAGTTTCATATCAGCGCACACTCCGCTGCAGAGTGAAAATCTCATTCTGGAAACATCCCGCCGATGTCTGCGATGGACAATCGATACCGGCATCACTGCTTTCGTTGAAACGTAAGCTTCTCGGCGTATTTCTCTTTATGTTATAAATCAGTAATTCCGACAGCGGACCTAAGGCTATGTGGAATGTAGTGAAACTAAAGACAGGACAACAAGCAACAGTAACATAACAGGATAACGTCACTATTCATTTAAACGGCAGGACTCCAAACGACCAGTCACACGTAGCATACCTGTTTAATAACCATTTCTTAAATGTAGCAGAAAATATAAAGACTAACAGTTCAAGACAAATAGCAGAAGAGTATGTTGAACAAGCAACTTACATTAAATTCAATCATATGGAATAGCACCTGCTTCTCCTTCTGAAATTAAGAGATTTATTTATTATCTCAAAAACGAAGGATAATCTGTATTTGATGGTGGTTACTACAGAGCACTAAACAATTGTTCGCACATACGAAGCATTGTCTTTTCTGAAATATATAATGCGTTACTAACTCACGAGACATTTCTAAAGGGATTGAAATGTGATTTTGTTAAACCTCTATAGCAAAGGTGAAAGGAGAGGTGTCAATAACTACCGACCTGTTTCAGTAATGACACCATTTTCCAAAATTTTTGAGGAGATAATTTATTCTACAACAGTATTCCACCTGAGGAAAAATAATATACTCAGTAAATCACAGTTCGTATTTCAGAAGAGGTGCTCAATTGAGAATGCCATTCACACAATCACTCACCAAATTTTATAAGCACTAAATAACAAAATAGCACCAGTTGGTGTTTTCTGTGACCTATCTGAGTGAGGTTTCGTGCAATTGATGGACTAGCGAATTAGTAGATAATGTTCTTTCTTACTAAAAGGAAGCACAAAATTATACTTAATAATTCAACCAATGTAAGAAGGGGAGATTGTTCTGACTGAGAAGAAATCGGCTACGGAATTCCACAAGGCTCAGTCTCAGGTCTACTATTGTGTTTCATGTACGTAAACAACCTTTCGCTAACGTACAACAAACAGAATTATTTCTTTTTGCGAATGACTAGCATCTTAATCAATCCAAACGTACTTAGCAACTGAGGAAACTGTAAATATTTTTCTTAAAAATATTATTGGGTGGTTTCCTGGAAATGATCTCACTCTCAAATTTAAAAAGGAATAACATATACAGTTCTGGGCATCTAGCGGTACTGCACTAGAGATAAGTGTAAGACTTGGTGAAGGAATAATAACTAGCTTGGAAAAGTCAAAAAATTTAAGTGTTCATACTGACGACAATTTAAACTGAAAAAAAACAACAGTTTGGCAGTCATAAAACAACTTAGTTCAGCCACATTAGCACTTCGAACTTTTGCAAATCTTGGGGAGAGACAAAACAGTAAGTCGACTTATTTTCCGTATTTTCATTCATTACTATCATGTGGAATAATGCTCTGGGATAACTTAACTTTAAGAAAAGATGCGTTCATTTCTCAAAATGCTGCTGTAAGAATAATGTGTGGTACTCACTCATGATCGTCTTGGGGGCATCTGTTTAAGATGTTAGGCATTTTGATTACTGCTTCAAAATATATTTTTATTCGCTCATTAAATTTATCGTAAATAATCCACTACCGTTCAACAAGAACAATAATGTTCACAATTATACTACCATAAGTAAAAGTGTCATTCATTACTCCACATTAAGGTTGTCTCTATCACAAAAGAGGATGCACAATGCTGCCATCAAAATTTTTAGTCACATATCCAATAATGTAAAATGTCTGACAGAGAGCAAAGTAAAATTTGAAAATAAACTGGAAACGTTTCTCCTTGACAACTCCTCCTATTTCGTAGAAGAGTTTCTAATTTTGTTATGTGTAAAACGGGATGGGTAGGAATTATTAACTCATAACAGCACTAAAAAAAAAAAACAAAAAGAAAAATAATTGTAGATGCTCAACATGTAGCCATATAGTGTTATTTTGGGTGGTCAAGGTAAATGAGACACCACCTGTTGTACATGCTCCAGTAATGAAAGAAGTACTTCTACCTGGTTTGAAGATCATTGTCGCACTGAAGCGCAATTTCAGTGCAACACATCGAGTGAAGTGTTGCAGGTGTTGAAACACTGGACTCGCATTCGTGAAGGGTGAGGTTTGATTACGATCATACAGGGTTAGGTTTCTCCGTGGTTTCTCTTATCTGGTTAAGGCGAATAGCTGGAAAAATCCTTTGAGATGGGTACCATTAAATACTGCTCTGAGAACTCAGCGCAGGGGCTAATAATGAAAGACTACGACTACACCACCTTGTCACGCTGCAGTACTTAATCGTTGCGTAATGGTTTTACAGTGATGTAAAGTGCCAAGACATATGGTGCATGATATTAATGTCTTGTCGTTTTCCTGATCTCAATATCTCACTCATGAGAGCGGAATGTTTACACAGTTTTCCAGGTGGACTGAAGAGATGGAGGTGTGCATTGTTTACGTAGTATGTTTATGGACTTTGAATCAGTTCTCTGGACAGACGGAAGATAGTACAAGGAGCATAGCAGCATGTTATTGATCCTGGAGTCACCACCACTAGACCGTAGTGTTTGCGGTGATAGTGTAGTGAGATGTAAAGAAACAGAATCAAAACTGTATTTATGTTATTTGTAGCCTGGTGCAAATTGTGTATAATCAAAATAACATAGTGCAGTAGGGGACAAAGAATGAGGCATTGTAGGTGTTAAGACACTGGCTTCATATTCACAAGCATGGAGTTTGTTCCGTCCGACCACGGTGATTTAGGATTTTCGTGGTTATCCTAAATCATTTCACGCTAATGCAGGATAGCTCCTTCAGCAAGGCCCCGGCCGACCGCCCGTCCTATCCACATAAAAGCTGTACTCTAAGTGCATGTGTATTTGAGGTTTTTTCACTGTATTACGATCACAAATCAAATATTACTGTGTAATGACCCCCACATGAATAATTAACTAAATAAATTTACTAGTTTCTAGATGACATCTTTCTTTCCCCAGCTTTTACGAAGTATTATGGTATATATGTATGTTTTACAATTTAGAAAGGAGCTTGTGACTACTGGAGGTCTTGTGGAAATAAATAAAAAATGACTAGTAACAGTATACTTATTGTTTCTTACGAATAAATGAATGATTCCCTTCTCCATGCTTGTCTAATGCAAGGATATGGTCCAGATCTAATGACCTCGCTGTCGACGGAATGTACGAGTGGCGCTCAAGAAATAATGCAACACTTTTCTCTCGACCAGTTTCGTTTGAAAAAATGAGGAATTTGTTGTGGATATCTTGGAATATCCAGAGTGAAATTTTCACTCTGCAGCGGAGTGTGCGCTGATATGAAACGTTCAGACTCGAACTCAGGACCTTTGCCTTTCGCGGACAGTTGCTCGACCAACTGAGCTACCCAAGCACGACTCACGCCCGTCTTCACAACTCCTTTCTTCCAGGAGTGCTTGTTCTGCATGGTCTGCAGGAGAGCTTTTGTGAAGTTTGGAAGATAGGAGACGAGGTACAGGCGGAATTGGAGCTGTGAAATCACGTCGCGATCCGTGCTTGGGTAGCTCAGTTCATGAACACTTGTGTGTGAAGGGAAAAGGTCACGAGTTCCAGTCTCGGTCCGGCACACGGTTTAATCTGCCAGGGCGTATCATCTTGGAATATTCCCGCTTCAGCCCCCAAAGTTCCATGAAGTTCCGATAGCTGGCGGTGCTATACGTAGCCTTCAAAATAGCGTCTGTGACGAAAGTGCGGTCCGAGCCCTTCAGTTTCTTTGGCAGAAAATCAGAGGCTCACAGATATTCATAGACGCATGCAGACTGTCTACGGTGACCTGCCAGTGAAGTTGTTGGGCGAGGCGTCGATCACCACCGCAACAAGGTCGCGCAAACCTGTACGATCTCCCACTTCCCGGCAGGCTGTGACTCCTGCAATGTTGGAACATGTGGAAACTCTCATTCGACTTGATTGACGGATCACAATCAAACATCTCACTGCACAACTGGACTTCTCAATTGGTAGTGCTGACACGTTCATCCACCAATTGGGGTGTGTGTGTATTGTGTATGGAACAGGGGAACTAGAAACGACGGAGAGGTTTCGTCTCGCCATAGCCCTCAGTGGTTCATAACCCCACAACAGCCCACAGCAGCACACCCACCCCACTGCCGCCCCACACCGAACCCAGGGTTATTATGCGGTTCGGCCCCCAGTGGACCTACACGGGAACGTCTCATATCACACGAGTGTAGCTCCAAATGTTTACGTGGTAATTATGGTGTACGCCTACGTGGAGACAGTGTTCGCACAGCAATCGCCGACATAGTGTAATTGAGGCGGAATAAGGCGAACCAGCTCGCATTCAGCGAGGCAGAGGGAAAACCGCTGTCCGGCACAATGGACTTCGACACTAATCCACCGGGCGTATTCGTGCCAGGGACTGGTATGCCTTCCCGCTCAGGAAGCAGCGCGGTTAGACCGCGCGGCTAGCCGGGTGGGCCCAGTTGGGATACTCAAACATGTGTGCCCGCAGGATTCCTCACCACCTAACAGAAGGGCATAGAGAGCATCTATCCGTTTGGTACGATGAAGGATGCACTCCACGGGAAGCAGTACGTGGATGACGAGGATGTTACTGATGTGGCAAGATGTTGGCCCTGATGTCGACCAGTAGAGTGGTACAATGCAGGCGTATAGCTCCTTCCGTTAAAGTGGCGTAAGGCCGTCACATTGAACGGAAGATATGTTGAAAAATAGGGATTTGTAGGCAGAGAAGTGGGGAACAGCATAGTGTATTGGAATATTCAATAAACCAAACTGTTTTCAGAAAAAAAATGCGTTGGATTACTTATTGAACGCCCATCGTGAAAACCTGAAAACCTGTTCTCCTTTTCCAAAATGGCTCAGTGTGACGGAGATACCAGTCATCTGAGAAATCATAAATAAACGTCAATGAAGTTACTTCGCTTACATCGGATTAGCTGTGGGCATTTCGCTATATTAGTCCCATAGTGCTCTGAGCCATTTGAACCATTTCGCTACAACACAGCGGACAGAAAGACGAACGGCTATAAAGATAAAACGTCTCACTTACAGCACCCACCCGCTGCACGCAGTTGAGTAATGACGACACATACAAAGCCCCCACTAGAGTTGTCAGAGACAGTTGGTGACGCTGCCTTCTTTGGCTCGGAAATGCCCCAGAGTGGGGTGATTCCGTCGCGAGCACGCGCCTTGCAGTCTGCCGGCAGATAAGCTCGCTTCTGAGACAGCCCCTGTCGCGCCGCCTCTCAGAAACACGAGCAGCTTCCAGAGAATTGCGTAACTGCTGCTGGCCGCGACCCCAAGTTCACTGGGCGGCTTCGCGTGAACTCACAAACTGCGTTCCTACGTCCCTCCGCTGTCAGCTTTCGGGGTGTTCTTGATTTCGTGTTGAAAATTGTAGTCCTGGGCCACTTACTCGTAATTCTTCTCCGGAGATGGATTACTCAAGATGAAACACAAGAGTGATGCAACGAGCTGTAGCATTTCTGTAAGGCTTCCATCCATCTAATTCTCTATCCCTGTTATCACCCTGGAAAAGATAATGCCTTTAACAAAGAGAGAGAATGGTATAGTATGTGATGATAAGATCATTGGTGAACATCTTGAGCACGACACATCGTATAAGTATTGAGGGGTAGTACTGTGAAGGATATGAAATTGGATAATCGCGCAAAATCGGCAACAGGGAAGACGAATGAAAGAATCAGATTTGTTGGAACGGTCCTCGGAAAGTTTAATGCATCTGTAATTGAACCACACAGAAGACGCTAGGTTGACCAGTTCTAGAGTACTCTTCCAGTATTTGACGTCCGTATCAAAAAGACTTGACAACACGAGCATAACGAATTCAGACACGCGCTACTGAAACCTTAACAGGTCGGTACAACCCATGTGAAAGTGTAACCGAAATGCTCATGGGAATATAAATGGTAATTAATTTTAATTTTAATAACCAACAGCCTTAGTTGCACCGTTTACCTAGAATTTACCTAGGTTTCAGTCGGGATAACCCAACCTTCTTCAGAATAAAAGTAACTACCGTTTGTCCAAAGTGGACATCGTCAAGCTAAAACTAAAAGTCTGTAAATTATCGTCAGACTGTAGAAACTTATCTGAAACTGCCTCGGCCCCACTTCGCGACCGCGACGCGGCCGCCACCAGTGCTGTGCTGGAACTCTGTGCTGTTCCAGTTCGTACCTGCCGCGCAGCGGTCGCGAAGTGGGGCTGAGGCAGTTTCAGATAAGTTTTTACAGTCTGATGATAATTTACAGACTTTTAGTTTTAGCTTGACGACGTCCACTATGGACAAACGGTAATTACTTTTATTCTGAAGAAGGTTGGGTTATCCCGACTGAAACCTAGGTAAATTCTAGGTAAACGGTGCAACTAAGGCTGTTGGTTATTAAAATTAAAATTAGTGTTAATACAGTTGCTGACGGGGCCGTGAAATGTTGAAAATACTTAAATGGGAATCCTCGGAAGAAAGGCGACGTAGTTCTCGCGAAACCGTCTACGGTATATTTAGAGAACCAAAACTGGAAGATGACATGATGACCACTGTGCAGCCACCAATTACATCTATTGTAGGGATCATTAGAAGAAACCGAGACATTAGACGGTCCTTCCTCTCTCCCTCACTATGCGAATCGAACAGGACAAAACATTAATAACATTGTTACGAGATATCCTCCGCCATGCACTGTATAGTGGCTTGCGAGGTATTTATGTAGACTTAGATTTAAAAGGAAGCTAACACGTCTCTGCTCCCTCTTAGTATCTGAAGCTTTCGTTCCCCAAACCACCAACTCTTATTTAGTTGCCACAAGTGAACAGCTATCTCTGACTGCACAAAACTAATGGATGTATGTTATGTAATATGTGTCAATTCTCAGTTTATTGTACACTACTGGCCATTAAAATTGCTACACCACGAAGATGACGAGCTACAGACGAGAAATTTAACTGCCAGGAAGAAGATGCTGTGATACGCAAATCATTAGCTTTTCAGAGCATTCACACAAGGTTGGGGCCGGTGGCGATACTTACAACGTGCTGACATGAGGAAAGTTTCCAACCGCTTTCTCATACACAAACAGCAGTTGACCGGCGTTGCCTGGTGAAACGTTGTTGTGATGCCACGTGGAAGGAGGAGAAATGCGTACCATCACGTTTCCGACTTTGATAAAGGTCGAATTGTAGCCTCTCGAGATTGCGTTTATCGTATCGCAACATTGCTGCTCGCGTTGGTTGAGATCCAATGACTGCTGGCAGAAGATGGAATCGGTGGGTTCAGGAGGGTAATACGGAACGCCGTGATGGATCACAACGGCCTCGTATCATTAGCAGTCGAGATGACAGGCATCTTATCCGCATGCCTGTAAAGGATCGTGCAGCCACGTGTCGATCCCTGAGTCAACAGATAGGGACGTTTGCAAGACAACAACCATCTGCACGAACAGTTCAACGACGTTTGCAGCAGCATGGACTATCAGCTCGGAGACCATGGCTGCGATTACCCTTGACGCTTCATCACAGACACGAGCGCCTGTGATGGTGTACTCAACGACGAACCTGGGTGCACGAACGGCGAAACGTCACTTTTTCGCATGAATCCAGGTTCTGTCTACAGCGTCATGATGGTCACATCCGTGTTTGGCGACATCGCGGTGAACACACATTGGAAGCGTGTATTTATCATCGCCATACTGGCGTATCACCCGGCGTGATAGTATGGGATGCCATTGGTTACTCGTCTCGGTCACCTCTTGTCCGTGGTCTAGCGGTTCTAGGCGCTCAGTCCGGAACCGCATGACTGCTACGGCCACAGATTCGAATCCTGCCTCGGGAATGGATGTGTGTCATGTCATTAGGTTAGTTAGGTTTAAGTAGTTCTAAGTTCTAGGGGACTGATGACCACAGATGTTAAGTCCCATAATGCTCAGAGGCATTTGAACCTCTTGTTCGCATTGACGGCACTTTGATCAGTGGACGTTACATTTCAGATGTGTTACAACCCGTGGCTCTACCCTTCATTCGATCCCTGCGAAACCCTACATTTCAGCAGGATAATGCACGACCGCATGTTACAGGTCCTGTACGGGCCTTTCTGGATACAGAAAATGTTCGACTGCTGCCCTGGGCAGCACTTTCTCCAGATCTCTCACCAATTGAAAACGCCTGGTCAATGGTGGCCGAGCAAAAGGCTCGTCACAATACGCCAGTCACTAGTCTTGATGAACTGTGGTATCATGTTGAAATTGCATGGGCAGCTGTACCAGTACACGCTATCCAAGCTCTGTTTGACTCAATGCCCAGGCGTATCAAGGCCATTATTACGGCCAGAGCTGGTTGTTCTGGGTACTGATTTCTCAGGATCTATGCACCCAAACTGCGTGAAAATGTAATGACATGTCAGTTCTAGTATAATATGTTTGTCCAATGAATACCCGTTTATCATCTGCATTTCTTCTTCGTGTAGCAATTTTAATGGCCAGTAGTGTATTTCTACAGTAAGATTAAAATATGGTGCTAATAAGATATAAATAAACAATTCCCGCTATAATCCATACAGTTTCATGGAATTCAGATAGGTGGCGGCGCTATACGTATCCTTCAAAATGGCGTCTGTAACCTGTAACGAAGGTGCGTTCCATGCAGAGATACGTCATTCAGTTTCTTTTAGCGGAAAACCAGAACATCGCAGATACTCTCACAGGCATTGCAGAATGTCTGCGGAGACCTGGCATTAAACAAAAGGACGGTGAGTCGTAGGGTGAGGCGTCCGTCATCAGCGCAACAGTGTCACACAAACCTGTCCAATCTCCCGCTTGCTGGCCTGCCTCTCACAGCTGTGACTCCTCCAGTGTTGAAACGTGCGAACATTCTCATTCGACGTGACTGATGGATCACAATCATTGCGGACACTCTCACTCGAGGTGATCGATGGATCATAATCAAACACGTAGCTGTTCAATTGGATGTGTCTGTTGGTAGAGCTGACACACTGGTTCGTCCGCCACTTGGGGGACTCAAAGGTGTGAACCTTCTAGGTTCGTCACCGAACTTCTATCTGTTTGGCCCAATGAAGGTTGCACTCTCCTGGAAGCAGTACATGGCTGATGGGGAAGTTATTGCTGCAGCACGACCTTGCCTCCGACGTCGACCGAGCAGACTAAGGTGGCTCAAGACCGTCGCATTGAACGTACATTATGTTAAAAACAGGATTTTGCAGCCAAAAGAGTGGGGCGTAATATGTTGTAATTGAATCCTGCATAAAACCCACCTCCTTTAAGAAAATGAAAGTTAATATTGAGCGCCTCCCCGTAGTGTGTATGTTAAACAGCAGTATATGAAATGGGTAGGACAAGCAGCTAGGAGGCTTATCGTTCCAAGACATCCTTGTGATCTGGAAACATAATAATAACGCGGTTATAAGGCTCTATGGAAATTTCGTTAGTTTCATTCATAAAAGAGTTCGGGCAGCAATGGAAATTACAAATGCGACATTGCGACAGAGTTGAATAAACTGTTCAACAAAAAGACCCATAAGAACTTCTTTGGAAACCTGTTACAATGTTTTGTAAGGAAGGTATAGGACGATATCTTGTAGGATTCGAGTGAAACAACAAGAATCAGCAGAAGTTAAGAATCAGCTTCTGACAACGATTCAAAACAAGAAGTTTAAAAATTGTTCAAATGGCTCTAAGCACTATGGAACTATTTAAACCTAACTAACCTAAGGACATCACGCACATCCATACCCGACGCAGGATTCGAACCTGCGATCGTAGCAGCAGCGCGGTTCCGGACCGAAGCGCCTAGAACCGCTCGGTCACAACGAGAAGATTAAAGAAGGAAAAATGAACACTTGCAGAAAAAGTGAAATTTACATCCAAGAAGCCTCCAAGCAAGATTATAACAGCAAGCCAGATTCAGTTTCCGATTCGGAAGAAGTACAAATAAGCTAATTTTTTGAAGGCTTTGTAAAAAATAACTTATGTAAAAGTATTTTAATAAAGACTGCTGAGACATGTAAACTGTTTGAAAGCATTACTGTAATTGATGTATACAGGTTGAAAAGTATTTAAACCGACAAACTCCGGAAGGTTGTAGGGGACATCAAAACAAATATTTTTCCCTAATGTCATTTTTTCCTATGAGGAGTATTTAAACTGGTAGAGGAAGATTTCTCTGGCGGCAAATTAATTAAACCAAGAAACACTTCTCCATTTTTTATGACGAAGAGACAACACATTAACACAATCCAATTTCAATTACATTAGATTTTCAAAAATGCCTCCATTGACACGTAAACAAAGGTTACACCGTCGGATCATGTTCTGTCTGACACGGGCAAAAAACCCAGGAATATCCTGAATTGTTCCTGCTGCTGCTACTATCCGGGCAACCAGATCCTCTTCTGATGCAACAGGAGTTGCGTAAACAAGGTTGCGCATCTCTCCCCACACAAAAAAGTCCAGCGGGGACATATCTGGGGATCGAGCAGGCCATGGTACAGGACCATCTCTACCAATCCACGTTTCTGGGAACCGTCGGTCCAGGAATCGTCGCACACGACGACTGAAATGTGCCACATGCGTTGTCTTGTAGGGAGCGGGACGTCTTCCAACAATTCTGGCAATGCTCTGGCGAGAAAATTGTAATAGTGCCTTCCATTTAATGGCCTAGGTAGCAGATACGGCCCAATTAAACAGTCCCCAGCAACAGCGACCCACACATTAACGAAGAACCGCACTTGATGAGCGCTAGTAACTGTGGCATATGAGATATCCTCGCCCCAAACATGCGAATTGTGCATGTTGAAGTCTCCATCACGCCCGAACGTTGCTTCATCGGTAAACAACACAGAGGCTGGAAATGTAGGATGCATTTCACACTGTTCCAGGTATCACTGCAAAAACTTTGCTCTGGGTGGATAATCAACTGGTTCCAGGTTGCGGACACGCTCTAAGTGAAATGGACGTAACAACTGCCCTCGAAGACTGTTCTTACATTCGCCTGATTCGTCCCCATGTTACGTGCAATTGCACGAGTGCTGTTTGAAGGATCCCGCTCCACATGCCGCAAGACAGCTTCCTCAAATTGCTGCGTTCTTACCGTGCGACGGCGTCCTTGTCCAGGTAATCTGCTAAATGACCCGGTCTCACGCAGACGTTGGTACACAGCAGCAAATGTCGTATGGCGCGGGATACGGCGATTAGGATATCGTTGTCGATAAACCCGCTGTGCAGATCGCCCGTTGTGATGCGCAACGTAGTACGCACCAACCATACCAGTGTACTTACTCCAGGTGTATCGCTCCATTAGTAAACAGAGACAATGCACTACTACACTGGTGGACAGCAGTTGCCTACAACTGAAGAGCGTAATATGCCCTCTAACAACTGAAGATCGTAATATGGCCTCTAACGACCGAAGAGAGTAATATGGCCTCTGCCGGTTTAAATAATCCTCATAGGAAAAAATGACATTAGGGAAAAACATTTGTTTTGATGTCCCCTACAACCTCCCAGAGTTTGTCGGTTTAAATACTTTTCACCCTGTATAGATTTATTTGTGTTGATTTGTTGTGCTGATCGTGAGTGATACTAGCTTTTATTTCTACTTCAGTTATTCCTTGGCACTGGAAGTGTCTTCAGTCACTTCATAATTTAAGTGGTGCATATAATGTGGATAACCTTGCCAAAGATTTGTCAGCCGTCTTGTTGCAACTGGATCAGCTTCTTCGAGGAGTGATAATTTCTAAACTGTTAAACTATTTGTGAAACAAATACTTGGTTTTGTAAGTTTTTCCTCAAATTTTGCTTTGAAAACGTCTATAGCACTTTTACAATGACATGTACAAATAATTAAACGTAAATAAGTCGCAAAATTTCTTGTAAAAAAAAGTAGTAAAACGTGTGCATAGAAACCTAGAGGTAGCGGGATCGAATTCCGGTCGAACTACGGAAGCTTTTCAGTCTTCCTCTTAACCTTGTCTTGACTTCTCGACGATGTCAGGATTCACCAGAAACGACACTTGGTTCGGCTCCCACGTTAAAATATAGATCAGCTTTTCCCAGTTCAATAAACGGGGTAGGTTAGGGACACCCAAGTCACCTGAAGTGGCGTCCATTAAAAAGGTTGCACCAAAGTGTTGAGCCAGTTCTTATACCAGCAACATTACATCTCGTCCGCAGATTGTTTAGAAAGTGGACTGAACAGTGCATTCAGAAAGATTTGAACTAGCTTGAACAGAGCACTTAAACTAATATTCCGCCATCTGAACATCCACCTGGACACTGCCTGTTATATACAGCGTGTTGCATCCGCTAGCAAAACTTTGAACGTTGTCAACTCCTTAACTAAAACTAATAGAAACGTGATATAATTTTATTTTTACACAGTTGGTTTAAAAACAGATACGCTATAGAAAAAAATAAAAAACCAGCTTGAAAGATTTAAAGCGTCGCTGTCTGGAAAATAGTTGGATAAACTATGTTCATAAAACCGCAGAGAGAGTAACGCTGCTCATGTTTACCTCTCTAAGTAAGCATTTAGAGTTGTGTAGGTTAAATACCGTCTTTTGCAACTGTAATGAAAGTCTTACTTCAGTCCGAATGCGTTTCGCGTTATTCTAAAGCATCTTCAGTGGTCACTGTAACAATATGGTTTATTTTTCCCCTTACAATTTTTTTTGTTAAGATCCCGAACAGTCCGCATCCTTTAACTTACTACTATAAACAGTACTAATTTTTATCGTTACTCACAGGTTTTTAGCTTATTTCTTTCTTCCTGTTCTTCCACGTGTGTTAGATTTTGACACACGGCACTTTCACTAACACTAAACATATTGACATTTTTGAGTGTTGCGAAGATTCACTGTCATCTCGCCGTTTCGCGTGTTTTGCTGTTGCAGGATGCGTTTTTTTTTTTTTTTTTTTGCGAAGATTCACTGTCATCTCGCTGTTTGGCGTGTTTTGCTGTTGCAGGATGCGTTTTTTTTTTTTATGGTGGAAGCGTCTGCTATTGCTCCGTGTAAGTGCTTATATTTTTCGACTAGTATCTGTCTGTGTGTAAGTGTGCGTGTGTGTGTGTGTGTGTGTGTGTGTGTGTGTGTGTGTGTGATTCAGTGAGTTTGTGTGTATAATTTTTTAAAGTGGGTGTGACTGTCCGTGTACGTGGAGAGAGAGAGAGAGAGAGAGAGAGAGAGAGAGAGTGAGAGAGAGTTTGAGACAGTTTTTTAAGTGGGTGTGATTGTCCTTGTGCGTATGTGTGTGTGTGTGTGTGTGTGTGTGTGTTGTATGTACTTGTTTTATTTATTGCCTTAAGTGGGAGGATTCTCCCTCCCTCTCTCTCTCCCTCCCTCCCTCTCTGTGTGTGTGTGTGTGTGTGTGTGTGTGTGTGTGTGCGTCTGGTATATCTGCAACTGCGGAAAAAAAAACAAAGGAGACGACATGTATAAATATTTCTTTCACTTATAATTTTTTAAGATATGGATTAGAAACACTCTGGATGGTGCACCGTACGCTTTCCTTGGCCCTCCAGGAGAGAAAGCCCGACCGCTCTTTCTTATGCGAACACCTTGTGAGACGCTCAATCCTCGTCCTCCACTCGACGGTCCCGCTCTCTTACAATGCAGACTCGGGCTGTAATTTGCAACAGCCGCACGCCGCCCCGCCGCGTCCTCAATGACAGCACGCGCACTGCAGTAATTGCCCGCGAGAGGCTGCTCACGGCAGTCATTTGAAATTCAGCCACCTCATTGATGCGGAGTGGGTGTGACAATTCTCGCGTCAGCGGTGCGGAATTCCAACAACGTGCTCTTTATCGTGCCTCGCTTATGACACTTCGGCTTATCGCCCGTGTGCAAAGGTTGTGCAAACCTGTTTGGAATGCGGCACGTCTGCACTCAGAGCCGTTACGTTGATAAAAACTTGTTTGCGAAATGTTTACGGGGACGTTAGAGCGACCTTCTCCCACAAATTAGCCAGAGCGGTACCAGCTGCGTTACGACTCTCGACTAGGGATGGGAAAAACCGACAATTTAAAACCGATACCGGCATTTTCGTTCCGAATAACAGGTACTTTTCAATATTTTTTCGGTCTCGGTTGCAACAAATGTTTGTTTTTTACTAATATTCAAACAAAAAAAACGAAATATCTGTAAGCCATAGCATCAGTGCTAGTAGTTTTGGTTTTTAAATAAATCTTTCCTTTAAAAAACGAGTAATTCTTGGTCAAAAAATTTCCATTGCTTCGTAGTTTTATGGTGTTATGGAAAACGACAAAAATGGAGAATTGCTAACAGCAATACCCACAGAAATGAGCAAGAAACCCACGGCATAAGAATTGGTGCCACACTGCTGGGATAATAACGTGCCTGTTACCATGTGATGTGGCCTATAAGGTTGCTAGTGTGTACATACAGCGTGAAAGACTTGCCTCATCTGATCTGTGCTGTATGGTGGTTCCTCCCTGTTGACGTTCAGCATCATTTGTATTACAGAATGGCACCATCCATAGCCTGGTAGTGTTTTACGAAGTACGGTATCAGTAACGCGTCATTTGCTCTAAATGATTAAAAACAGAAGGAGGCGCAACAAATTTGCAGCATCGTGCATAGTTTACAAGAAAAATACAAAGTATTCTGACTTGCTGGTTGTGTGTAATTAATAGGCCTTTATCTGCTTGTCACCTTGGAAATTAATAAATTAACGGGAAGTAGCGTTCTTCAATTTTATTTTTCACCCTTTATTACTGACTATTCGTAATGCCCAAATAGTGGAATGATCTTCTATTATAACATGATTTTTGAGCAGAGTTTCAAAAAATTAAAATAAATAGGATAATTTTTTGTAGTATTCAATCACTTAACCCTTTTCCGAGAAAAGTAGCAAATGGTGGACGGATTAAGTTTTCGTTTAGTTGCCTAGTTGAAAGAGAGAGAAGCAAGCCTTTTCAATTTTTGTTCGTTTATTTAAGTTTGCTGCATGAAATAACGGGAATAGGATTACTAAAACCGGTTATTTCAGAAACCTGTTATTTTGAGCGGTTTTAATACTCCGGCTTACTGGCATTGGAAAGAACGATATTACCGAAAACCACGTGTTTCAGTGATAACCGTCACCTCTACTCTCGACTTGCATTTTACGTGGTAGAGGGTGAAACAGTAAGACGAGAGTTGGGATATCACTGTCTATATCTACATTTCATCATGTCTCGTCGGGAAAATGAATATTCCAGATTTGCGTGTAACAATCCAATTTGATTGTAATAAGGTAATTTCGGGAATGCTCAATGCGAATGTTAATAGGGACATTACTGTTTACAGTATACATAGTGACCTAGTGGATAATGTCGGAAGCTCCATGAAGCCGTCCACTGACGGTTCCGTCGTGTTTAGGAGAGTGTGAGCAACAGAAGACTGGAACAAAATCGTGGAAGTCCTACAGAAGACCAGGAATTGGTGCAGTGGACGGCAGCGTGTTGTACATGAATGTGTGGAGAGAAACATAACTGTTCGTTTGTGCTAAATACCTTGGAGTAACCGTCCAGAGCGAGCTTAATTGTAATGACCACATAAAATTAATTGTAAGAAAAGCAGATGCCAGGCTGAGATTCACTGTGAAAATCTTAAGGAAATGTAATTCATCCACCAAGGAAGTTGCTTAAGAAACATTTGTTCGACCGATTCTTCAGTATTCTTCTGGGACCATTATGGGGTTAGATTCATAGAAGAGATAGCGATGATCCTAGGAATTGCTGCCCGGTTTCGTTAAGCACGAGAGTACTAAGAAAATATTTAACAAGCTTCAGTGGCAGACGCTACTATAGGGCGGAGAGACATCTCGTTGAAATTCCGAAAACTTAAGTACGAAGAAAAGTCGAGCTATGTATGACATTCTCCGATGTATGATTCTTGTGATGCTCACGACAAGAAAATCAGAGAAGTTAGAGTTGATTCAGGGGCTTATGGACAGCCGTTCTTCCGACACACCATTCCCAAATGGAACAGGGAAGGCGGGTAATCACACAGTGGTACCAAGGTGCCTTGCGGAATGTAGATGTAGATGACGGCGTAGAACATATTCCATCTTGTATTAGTGGCAAGAAAATAATTAGTGATGCGTATCTGAGAGAAAACGGTATTATTTGAGCAGATGGAAACCATAATGATAAAGAAAGAAACGCTAAAGGAAAATCAAGACACTTTCATAGGATTTGCTGATCTGGAAAAAGGTTTCGACAATGTCAAATAATGCAAGATGTTCAAAATTCTGAGGAAAATAGAGGTAAGCTATAGGAAGAGACGGGTTATATACAACATGCTCAAGAGCCAAGGGCGAATAATAGGAATGGAAGACCAAAGAAGAAGTGGTCGAATTAAAAAGGGCGTAATACAGGGCTGCAGTCTTTTGCCGCTACTGTTCAATCTATACATCTAAGAAGCAAAGATGGAAAGCAAAGAAAGGTTCAAGGCTAGAATTAAAATTCAAGGTCAAAGGATATCAATGATACTGTAGCGACCGCTACTCACGTCAACTGTTGTGTCCGCACACGTTAGTTCCGTTCGCGCCATCCATAGACGCAGTTGTGTCGCGAATTCAGTGACTGCACGGCAACAAATGAATGGCGTAAACTGCCAAGTTTGAATCCGCCGCTTGGAGCTTTGAGTAATGTTGTTGCCTACTCCTTGGACTTTTATGCTTATTCCGTTCGTTGGTTACTGTTTTGTTCGTTACAAGTTACGTATAGCAACTGTGCTTCTTTGTCTGTAATACCAAGTAATAAACCGTTCCAGTGTATTCTCAGTGCTTGTTTGAATATTTATTAAGTACGGGTAGCTCTACACGACGAAAATATACCTGTCAATACGATTCACTGATGAAACCGCTACCGTCAGTGAAAGTGAAGAAGAATTACATGATCTGCTGAATGTAATGAACAGTCTAATGAGTACGGATTGAGAGTAAATCGAAGAAAGAAGAAAGTGATGAGAAGAAGCAGAAAAGAGAACAGCGAGGAGCTTAACATCACACACGAAGTAGATGAAGTTAAGGAATTCTAATACCTAGGCAGCAAAATAATCGATGAAGGATCGAGCAAGGAGTACATAAAAAACAGTCTAGCACTGGCAAGAAAGGGCATTCTTGGCCAAGAGAAGTCTACTAGTATCAAACATACACCTTAATTTAAGGAAGAAACTTCTGTGAATGTGAGTTGGCAGCACGGCATTGTGTGGTAGTGAAACATGGACTTTGGGGGAGCCGGAACAGAAGAGAATCGAAGCATTTGAGCTGTGGTGCTACAGACGAATGTTGAAAATTAGGTGGACTGATAAGGTAAAGAATGTGGAGGTTCTGCGCAGAATCGGCGACGAAAGGAATAGATGGAAAACACTGACAAAAAGCAGGGACAGGGTGACAGGACATCTGTTAAGACATCAGGGAATAACTTCCAAACTTTCATGGGGCTACAGGAAGCTGTGGAGGGTAAAAACTGTAGAGAAAGACAGAGGTTGCAATTCACCCAGCAAATAATTGAGGATGTAGGTTGCAAGTGCTACTCTGAGATGAAGAGGCTGGCGCAGGAGAATTTTTGGCGGGTAGCATCAGACCAGTCAGAAGACTGCTGACTCAAAAAAGAAAGGAGAGCTTAAAATATTACTCTAATATTTAGCCTTCAACATAAAATCTGCAAGAGCTTTTTATTCAATAGCAAACATAATCACTGATTAGCTGAATGAATCTTCTGTGGTAGTCACTATGGCAACAGCGAATACAGAAAGTGATAGCTCCGTCAAGCACATGTCAGAGGGAGTTTCTAATATTCTGTCCCTTGCTAACGGCCATTTAAACGTTTTTAAATGTCTTAGTAGTCGTAAGCAAAATTTTATTACATTTTCAAGAAAAATGATGTTTTCCTGTTTACACACAGGCTGTTTGCGGATTTTGGTGGTCTTTATTCGAAGGACGTGGGGAATGGCGTTGGAGCTTCCATTTTATAACGCCTAGCCTTTCCTAGCTGGTGAGAACAGGCACCAGTCGGCACTGCACAGCAGTTCCAAGCATCGGATCCTCATTTCGTATGGGTAACACATCATTTTATATCGTGAACAACACTGTTTTTGGTTTTTTTTTAAGGTGAACAAATTCTGTCATTTATAATCCATTATAAATGTTAAATAGGAGGTTTGGAACTTTAATAGTGGCAACTATTTATTTACATCTCGTACACAATAGATATGTGTTTCAAAGTTTTACTGACCTTCAAAGTAGCCACCAGCATTTTGTATAACCCATTGCCAGCGATGTGGAAGTCGTAGGATACTCTTAGCAGTGCCAGTTGTGTTGACATTCGAGCGGCGCGGTTTATTGCCTGATGAATTTGCAGCAATTCTGAAGTGAATGCCGTGAAGAGTTTGCTTCAGTTTAGAAATGGAGTAGAAATCACGAGGGCCTAAGTCAGGGGAATGCAGTAGGTGGTATAGCACTAAGCATCCCCATCAGTCTAGCAAATCAATATAGCCGCTACAAGCCCCGTCAGTCGAACAAATCAGTAACAGCTTGCACTGTACGTGCTTGAGCATTGTCCTGGAAAATGGTGATCAGGTCCTGCAGAAAGTATCATCACTTCTTTCTCTATGCTGTTCATTTTTGGAACACAACCTACGACCAGCTTAGAGACAGAAGTCATAACACTTTCTGCAGGACCTGACCATCATTTTGCAGGACAATGCTCAAGCACGTACAGTGCAAACTGTCACTGTTTGAAATTACATACACTGTTCACTGTAAATTAATCTACTTGCTTAGCACAACAACTGATTGTTCTAACTACACACTGTCTGCTCACAAGAATACAAGATGAGAAGTAAAAGTGACTTGCCTCTTGCTCAGCCTGCTATACTATGTGTGGTGTACTGACGTACTCGAAAGCAAATTGCGCAAATTAAAATCAGCAGATGCAGCAGCTAAAGAAAGATAATCTACTGTTTTTTGTTTTTGGGCAGAAATAATCAGTGATTTAGTATGGCGTAGGATCCAATGTACATATGATAAAGTATTCAAAACTTTACTAAGAACGATGAATGTGGGTTTTACTTTAAAGTAAATCATTCTTGAAATATTAAACTTTGATTATAGTCAAAAAAGACTTTACAACATAAGAAACCTAATACTACTGTGAATTTCTCTCATTATAAATATTACAGACATCTCAACCAGCTGCGTAATTTGTGAAATAAAGAAAACAAAGAGATCACATTAACACAATCATAAATATTATTAGTTGAGGCACAAAGACTTCCTTCAATTAATAGTTTGACAAACAAACGCCTTATTCTTCCACCAAAATGGGTTACCTTCAAAAATTCCACCAACAATCTTCTCCATTAATATAAATAATGAAATAGCTTTACGAACGAGTTTTCATCTCCGTAATAAAGTGTTCCAGGTAGTTTCTCCCAGATTAACAAATAACAAATCTCGTTCTCAGACAAACTCAACTGCTCGCTACTGTGCCTCAAAATACAAGAATGCCCCAGAGCTGCACGACTGACTGACTAGCAAGTGAACCGCAGATAAAGCTAAACACAAAGTCAAGGATCTTATTCACTATTCGTGTTATGCGGTCACTCATCTATGCCGAGTGCAGTAAAGCTGAATTATTCACAGTATCAGAAAACATATGAAAACCTTACAGTTCTTGCACATATTGTACATTACCCATCTTTCAATACACCACTCCCCTATTTTTCCCAGAATTTCGAACATCTTGTTTCAATTTTCAATATCGAACGCTTTTTCTAGGTCGACAAATCCTATGAACATGTCTTGATTTTTCTTCAGTCGTGCCTCCATTATCAACCGAACCGATCGTCGTCTAGCAGATCCTTAATTTTCCTTCCCATTCTTCTAGTCAGAAATTTGGAGGCATGAGCTGTTAAACTGACTGTGTGATAATTCTCGCACTAGTGGGCTCTTGATGTCTTCGGAATTGTATGGATTACGCATTTCCGAAACTCTGGTGGTATATCTCCTGTCTCATACTTTCCAGACACCACTGTGAATAGTTGTTTTGTTGCCACTTCCCCTAATGATATTAGGAATTCCGATGCAATATTTTCTACCCTTTCTGTCCTTTTTTACATCAAGTAGTCCAAAGCTCTTTTAAATTCTAATACTGTATCCCCTGTCTCTTCAGTGTGAACTCCTGGTTCTTCTACCACCATCTCATCAGACAAATCCTCCGTCTCATAGAGATCTTCAGTTTACTCTTTCCACCTGTCCGCTGTCTCCTCTGAATTTAACGCTGGAATTCCCCTTTCAGACTCAATGCAGCCCTTGCTTTTAATTTCACCCCGAAGGTTGTTCTGGCTTTTCCACATGCTGAGTCATTTCTTTTTTCATTTCTTCATATTTTTCATGTAGCCATTTCACCTTAGTTTCCGTGCACTTCCTATTTATTTCATTTCTAAGTGTCTTGTGTTTCTGCATTCTTGAGTTTCACTTAACATTTTTGTACATCCTCCTTTCGTCCATCAACTGAAGTACTTCATCTGTTACCCGTACTTTCTTCGCAGTTACGCTCCTTGTGCCTAGTTTTTCTTTCCGACTTCTGTTATTGCTTTTTCTAGACATGTCCATTCCTCTTCAACTGATCTACCTACTGAGCAAGCAGTATCTATAGCCTGACAGATCTTCAAGCGTGTCTCTTCTTGCCTTAGCACTCTCTGTCCTATCTTCCTATTCATAACGAATCCTATTCCGGAATGCCATCTTCTGCTGCTATTAAGCTATAGTCACAAACCAGAAATCCTTGTCTTCATTCCATTTCATTTCACTGACCCCTATTATATTGCATCTAGAATGTGGCTTAGCATTTCCCTTTTCACATTTTCTAGCCTCTCTGCCACTTCAAACTTCTGACATTCCACGCAGAGATACGTAGAGCGTTACCCTTTCGTTGGTTATTGAATATTTTCTTCAGGTCACCTCCCCCTTGGCAGTCTCCTCCGGGGACCGGAACGGGAGACTAGGCTGGAATGTATTGCCAGTGGAGAGATCGTCAAGCTACTTTTTCAACTACAGGCCACATGTCCTCAGGAAATGCATTATACGTCTTCAGTGCAGTTCCATCGACTGTGGGAAAACCAGGAAAGAAGAGAATCGACGCATTTGAGATGTAGTGTCACAGAAGAATAGTGAAAGTTAGGTGGTTTGATAAGGTACGGAGAATCGGCGAGAACGCGAATACATGGAAAACACTGACATGATGAAGGGACAGTGTGACAGGACGATTACTAAGACAGTAGGGAATAACTTCCACAGTGATAGAGGCAGCTGAAGATGGTAAAATTGTAGATGAAGACAGAGATTGTAATACATCGAGCAAATAATTGAGGACACAGGTTGCAAGTGCTATTCTGGAATGATATTGGCACAGGAGAGGAAATCGTGGCGGGCAGCATCAAACCGGTAAGAAGACTGATATAAAAATTACAATGGTTACGTTGCCTTCTGCATCCTCATGCCGTTGATCATTGGTGATTCTTCCGCCTGTGGAACAGTTTCCCACCTCAAGGGCAAGAGAGTGCCCCGAAACTCTGTCCGCTCCACCGCCCTCTTTGACAAGGCCGTTGGCGGCCGCCATTGACTATGCTTTTTATTCGACGAATATGGTAACGGAAGAAAGTGTGGTATGTAAAATTTCAGAAGCTGTCAAGGCATGACTACAGAAAGGAGGCTCAAATTGATGTCGGATGCAGTAGTTAGGCAGAGATGAAAAGTCTGGCACGTGGTAGATTAGCATGGAGAGTCGCATGAAGGACATTCTTTGGACTGATGACTGCAACAGAACGCTAATCCAGAACTGAAGCTTTCACATACAGTTGAAATCTTTCTTTTAGTATGGAACATAATTGCTATTATATTGTTGTACTTGAAGAAAAACTTAGATCTGTCAGGATAAGCTTAGTAACTTAATCGCGTTGTGAATCCCCAACCATTGTGTTTCCTGCGCTCAGCACGTGTGACTGTATATACACTACTGGCCATTAAAATTGCTACACCAAGAACAAATGCAGATAATAAACGGGTATTCATTGGACAAATATATTGTACTAGAACTGACATGTGATTAAATTTTCACGCAATTTGGGTGCATAGATCCTGAGATATCAGTACCCAGAACAACTACCTCTTGCCGTAATAACGGCCTTGATACGCCTGGGCAGTGAATCAAACAGAGCTTGGATGGCGTGTACAGGTACAGCTGCACATGCAGTTTCAACGCGATACCACAGTTCATCAAGAGTAGTGACTGGCGTATTGTGACGAGCCAGTTGCTCGGCCACCATTGACCAGACGTTTTCAATTGGTGAGAGATCTGGAGGATGTGCTGGCCATGGCTGCAGTCGAACATTTTCTATATCCAGAAAGGCCTGTACGGGTCCTGCAACATGCGGTCGTGCATTATCCTGCTGAAATGTAGGGTTTCGCAGGGATCGAATGAAGGGTAGCGCCACGGGTTGTAACACATCTGAAATGTAATGTCCATTGTTCAAAGTGCCGTCAATGCGAACAAGAGGTGACCGAGACGTGTAAGCAATGGCACCCCATACCATCACGCCGGCTGATACGCCAGTTTGGCGATGGCGAATACACGCTTCCAATATGCGTTCACCGCGATGTCGCCAAACACGGATGCGACCATAATGATGCTGTAAATAGAACCTGGATTCATCCGAAAAGATGACGTTTTGCCATTCGTGCACCCAGGTTCGTCGTTGAATACACCATCGTAAGCGCTCCTGTCTGTGATGCAGCGTCAAGGGTAACAGCAGCCAGGGTCTCCGAGCCGATAGTCCATGCTGCTGTAAACGTCGTGCAACTGTTCGTGCGGATGGTTGTTGTCTTGCAAACGTCCCCATCTGTTGGCTCAGGGATCGAGATGTGCCTGCACGATCCGTTACAGCCATGCGGATAAGATGCCTGTCATCTCGACTTCTAGTGATATGAAGCCGTTGAGATCCAGCACGGCGTTCCGTATTACCCTCTCGAAGCCACCGATTCCATATTCTACTAACAGTCATTGGATCTCGACCAACGCGAGCAGCAATGTCGCAATACGATAAAGTGCAATCGCGATAGGCTACAATCCGACCTATATCAAAGTCGGAAACGTGATGGTACACATTTCTCATCCTTACACGAGGCATCACAACAACGTTTCATCAAGCAACGCCGGTCAACTGCTGTTTGTGTATGAGAAATCGGTTGGAAACTTTCCTCATGTCAGCACGTTGTAAGTGTCGCCACCGGCGGCAACCTTGTGTGAATGCTCTGAAAAGCTAATCATTTGCATATCAAGCATCTTCTTCCTGTCCGTTAAATTTCGCGTCTGTAGCACGTCATGTTCGTGATGTAGCAATTTTAATGGCCAGTAGTGTACCTTGTACATGATGCAACATGGCGTTTAGAACTGAGCCGTACTTGAGCTCCAGGACAGACTTGGAGTCGCCAGCAGCGAACATGGCAGTAACCCGTCGACTTATTGGCGGCGGCTACCCGGACAGCAAGGGATGCGGGCTGCGCCAGCGGCAGGATGCGCCTTCTCCTTCTTCTCCTTTTGTGGCCACCGGGACGCCGCCCTGTCGGCACCTCTCTGACGAGGAAGATCAACAGGAAGGCCCGCCACCGCACGCTTCTCAGCAGCCCATCCACACTCTTGTTTGCTTGCGCTGTTAGCGGTTCTTCTCTCAGGACCATATCTGTGCCATCGAACGTGCTGGCGCGGCAGTTAAATCCCTCCACTTGCGTTTGAGAGGAACCGGATTCTGGTCTCCGTTCTGTCATCCAGTTTTACTTTTCACGTCGTTCCCGTAACTCGATTTAAGTGATTTCCGGTGTGGTTCCTGTGAAAAGAAAGTGGCCAGCTTGTTTCTGATAGATGTCATGAAAGTTCATTACTAGCACCAAGGCTATTTTTGTACAGAGCGATGAAAGAGGATATGAATTTCACGCTCACCGACCAATCGGCTCCCTTCTTCTTCCCAAGTGCAGTTATGATAACCTCAGTATCCGTACGTAAAGTTCCGTGTATGGCTGTATCACGCGACTCCCCACGTTCTACGCAGCTCTTGCTGGAAAATTAATCAAAATTGTCACAACAAGCTCTGGAAGGGAAAACATTTATGTAATGCTTCGTTTAGTAGCCACGCTACAACACATTTTCGTTAGCGCAGAGTAAACAAATACGAAAAGACAGTGCTCTTATTGCTCTTGCGTAATGTCGACGCTTTCCGGCGCTTCGAATTCAGTAACTTCGTATTTTCCCACAGAATGTCTGACACACTAAGCGGAAGTGATAATCTGTCTGTAGCTCATATTTCATCTGAATGAAAAGTTCGACAAATATGCAGAAACTGCAATACTGTATTTAACTGTATGAGCAATATATGAAGAAATCTTGTATTATTGTACACTTTCTCATTGTGTCTCGAATTTTGTCATAGTTTAAATATATGCCTATATCTACATCTACATAGAAACTCCACAAGCCACCATACGGTGCTTGGCGGAGGGTACCCTGTACCACTGTTAGTAATTTCCTTTCCTGTTCCACTCGAAAATTGAGCGTGGGAGAAACGACTATCTACATGCCTCTCTACGAACCCTAATTTCTCGTATATTATCTTCGTGGTTCTTACTCGCAATGTATGTTGGCGGCTGTAGAATCGTTCTGCACCCAGTTTCAAATGCCAGTTCTCTAAATTTTCGCAACAGTGTTTCTCGAAAAGAACACCTTCTCTTCAGGCATTCCCATTTGAGTTCCCAAAGCATTTCCGCAGCACCTACGTGTTGTCCAAACCTACGGGTAACAAATCTAGCAGCCCGGCTCTGAATTGCTTCGATGTCTTCCTTCAATCCGACCTGGTACAGATCCAAAACACTGGAGCATTAATCAAGAAGAGATCACACCAGCGTCCTATACGCTGTCTCCTTTACAGGTGAACGACTCTTTCCTAAAATTACTTACTTACGTACTTACTCCTCGGCTCTACAGCCCTTGAAGGGAGTTGGCTATCATCACAATATCCTGGCATTCTATCCGGTCCATGGCTTTTCAAAATGGTTCAAATGGCTCTGAGCACTATGGGACTTAACATCTGTGGTCATCAGTCCCCTAGAATTTAGAACTACTTAAACCTAACTAACCTAAGGACATCACACACATCCATGCCCGAGGCAGGATTCGAACCTGCGACCGTAGCAGTCGCGCGATTCCGGACTGAGCGCCTTAACCGCGAGACCACCGCGGCCGGCATGGCTTTTCGTCTCCATCCTATGACACCCAGTTTTTTCATGTCTTCTTCAATTCCATCCACCCATCTCTTTCCGGGATGTCCCTTCCGTCGTCTACCTCCAGCCTTTGCCATAAAAAGTCTTCTTACGCGTTCTATCTTCCTCCATTCTGATCACGTGTCCTCCCTATCGCAGTCTTCTTATTTTAATGGTAGTGTCAATGTTAGAGGTTCTTCAAAAAGTTATTCTAATTCTGCATTCGTTTGGACGCGCCAACCTTCTTGATCGTATATTGGGCCGTATATTTTTCGCAGAACCTTTCTCTCCCAAACGCTAAGGATCTTTTACTCATTTGCAGTCATGGTCCATGTCTCGGCACCATATATAACAACTGGTCTTATAATTTTTTTGTAAATCAGAATTTTAGATTTTCGTGATAGAAGTGAGCTCTTAAGCGTGGGCAGTGTGGCAAAGTAGCATCTGTTTCCTGCTGCTATTCCAGCTTTCACTTCGCTGCTGCTGTCATTTGTCTCCGTGATAATCGATCGGAGGTACTTGAACTCTCTCACCCTTTCAAACTCCTTGTCGGCTATCCCGCGATTTGGTAGGTTTCGTTGGTTGCTCATTGTTATATGTTTGGACTTCTCGACATTGAGTACCAGGCCAAGTTCCCATGTAGCTCTCTCCAGTTGTTGATAGACATCAACCAGAACAGCAG
The DNA here is from genome assembly GCF_021461385.2 of Schistocerca piceifrons. NCBI lineage: Eukaryota > Metazoa > Arthropoda > Insecta > Orthoptera > Acrididae > Schistocerca > Schistocerca piceifrons. The sequence continues at coordinate 325,913,223 of NC_060140.1, forward strand.
TGTTTCGTGCGAGTAATGCCACATCATCAGCATAGGCTGGGTACTGCAGTGAACGATTAAAAATGGTTCCTCCTCTATTTAACTCTGACTTGACTTTTTCTAGGCAGAGGTTGAATAGCGGTGAGGAGATATTGTCACCCTGTCTCAGTCCCTTCTTCACTTACACTTCTCTGGAGATTTCGCCCCGTATTTTTACTTTACATTTGGTTAACGCGTTTCTTAGATATTCCAGCCTCTTCCATCACATTCCGGAATGCCTCTCTTGAGATGCTATCATAGGCTTGGTTAAAATCGATATGAAGCTGGTGTATGTTTATTTGATGTTCATAATATTTTTCAGGTACTATGCGTAATGTGAATGTTTGGTCATTTGTTGACCTATTTCTTCTAAAGCCACTCTGATAGTCTCCAATTCTCTCCCACATAGGGAGTAATCCTCCTAGTTAGGATCTTGGAGAACACTTTATATGTAGTATTTAGCAGGGATATTCCTCGGTAATTCTGGAAGTTTAATTTAGCTCCTCTTTTATCTATGGGACACATAATAGCTGTTTTCCACTCCATTGGCATGCTCTCCTCCTGCCAGATGCTCGGTATTGCTTTATATATTGTTTACCACAATGCTTCCCCGCCGTATTTGAGAAATCCGCCTGAATTGATCTTCTCCAGGTGTCTTATTATTTTTTTAATATCTTAATGGCATGTATCACTTCCTCCAGTGTGGGTTGTGGTATTAAGACCTCTGGTCCATAATAATTTATTTCCACTAGTTCTTCTTGCTCTAATCCTTCTATTTCTGGGTTCAGTAACTCTTGGAAGTATGCTGCCCATCTGGCAGGCATTTTATTACTCTCCCCTATCAAATTCCCTTCTTTATTTCTACATACATTTGTTCTGGCTTGAAATCAGCTTTTCCTTTTGTAATCTTTTGGTACATTTTACGTACTTGCTTCTCTTCTCCTAGCTGTTCAATTTCTTCCAGTTTTTTTTTAATTTTCTAGTGCTATTTCCTTCATTCTGCAAACCCTGTTAGCTACACGGCGCTTCTCATTACATTCATTCCGATTAGCTCTAGTTCTTCTCTGAAATAATTTCATTCGTGCTATCTTACGGTCCACAATTCTTCTCGTACATTCTTCATCAAACCAATCTGCCTTCCTTTGAGCCTGTACCTGTCCCATAACCTCTACGGCTGCCTCGAGGAATGCAGTCTTACAGTGTTTCCACATTATTTCTTTACACACATCAAAAAAACTTTTGTATCACCCCGGTTCCCAGAACTCCTGAAGGTAGACGTTGATTGTGGATATTGTATCACAGACACAGTCCCTTTGTCTATTCAGAAATGTCACTAAACCCTCCCAAAGATGTAAGCAACCATGCATGAGCAGCACCTATTAAAGGCAGGGGGTCCGACAGCCGATCAGTTCCAGTCATTCCACCAGGAAGGAGGTACACGCTTCGTGTTGTCTGTAGCTCAACCATGCCCAGACGGTCAATACGGCAGTTCGATAAGGTCCGCACTATTACTTTGTGCCAGGAAGGGCTCTCAACAAGGGAAGTGCCCAGGCGTCTCGGAGTGAACCAAAGTGATGTTGTTCAGACATGGAGGAGATCCAGAGAGACAGGAAATGTCGATCACATGAGTCGCTCAGGCCGCCCAAGGGCTACTGCTGCAGTGGATGACCGCTACCTGCGGGTTATGGCTCGGAGGAACCATGAAAGCAACGCCACCACGTTGAATAATGCTTTTCGTGCAGCCACAGGACGTCGTGTTACGACTCAAACTGTGCGCAATAGGCTGCATGATGCGCAACTTCATTCCCGACGTCCATGGCGAGGTCCATCAATGCAGCCACGACACCATGCAGCGCTGTACAGATGGGCCCAACAAGATGTTGAATGGACCGCAGGCAACCCGGTCAGGATGAACGCCTTAGACACACTCTCCAGTTAGAACAGCAAGATGGAGGTTCCCTGCTGTTTTGGGGTGGCATTATGTAGGGTCGACGTACGCCGCTGGTGGTTATGGAAAGCACCGTAACGACTGTACGATACGTGAATGCCATCCTCCGCCCGATAGTGCAACCATATCGGCAGCATATTGGCGAGGGATTCGTCTTCATGGACGACAGTTCGCGGCCCCCATCGTGCACATCTTGTGAATGACTTCCTTCAGGATAACAACATCGCTCGACTGGAGTAGCCAGTATGTTCTCCAAGCATGAACCCTATCGAACAGCCGGCCGGAGTGGCCGAGCGGTTCTAGGCGCTACAGTCTGGAGCCGCGCGACCGCTACGGTCGCAGGTTCGAATCCTGCCTCGGGCATGGATGTGTGTGCTGTCCTTAGGTTAGTTAGGTTTAAGTAGTTCTAAGTTCTAGGGGACTGATGACCACAGCAGTTAAGTCCCATAGTGCTCAGAGCCATTTTTTGAACCTATCGAACATGCCTGGGATAGATTGAAACCACTCTGAGGGATCTACACCGAATCACCGTTGAGAAGTGGGATAATCTGGACCAACAGTGCCTTGATGAACTTTTGGATAGTATGCCACGACGGATACGGGCATGCATCAATGCAAGAGGACGTGCTACTGGGTATTAGAGGTACCGGTGTGTACAGCAATCTGGACCACCACCTCTGAAGGTCTCGCTGTATGTTGGTACAACATGCAATGTGTCGCTTTCATGAGAAATAAAAAGGGCGGAAAAGAGGTTTATGTTGATCTCTATTCCAATTTTCTGTACAGGTTCCGGAACTCTCGGAACCGAGGTGATGCAAAACTTTTTTTGATGTGTGTACGTTCACTTGATGTGTCGGTATCGTTCTTAATCCTCTCTTCTATTTTCGTCTGATATGTTCTCCGTATTTCTTCTAACTTCAGTTTCCTACTGTTAAAACTCTTCTGTTTGTTTCATTTTTGTTCACTCGATAGTGATATCCTTTGCCTGTACTTAATTCTCACTAGATGATTGTCTGAGCTGCAGTCAGCTCCATGTTGGCTGCTAACATCCATTATGTCTGGTCCGTGCCTCAGGTCAATCAATGTATGGTTTACCCGATTTATAGTTTGTCCACCTGGTGACATCCATGTTTCTTTGTATATATTTTTGTATGGAAAACATGTTCTGCAGACAGCCATGTTCTTATTTGTAGCAAAATCTACAACCCTAATTCCATTGTCATTTGATATTTGATGGAGGCTATGTCTTCCTATGGTTAGTTGATAATCATCTTCTTTTCCTATTTTTGCTTCCAAGTATCCTATCAAGATCTTACCATCGTGTTTAGGAGTCTGATCATACAACTGCTCAACCCTGCTATAAAACGCATCCTTCTGTTGTTCATCTGCCTCCTCTGTGGATGCACGTACATGTATAATTGTTATGCTGAAAAATTTTTGCCTTAATCTTAATATGGACATCCGTTCATTGATTGGTTCGAAGCGCATTACAGCATGTTTCAGTCCTTTGGCGACCACAAAATCTGTACTAAATGTATTCGTCCTCCCACCACTATAGAAGATACCGAAATTTCCTGAGTCCATTATGTCACTTCCCTTCCACCTAATTGCTTGGAGAGCCAATAGTTTTATACTGTAGTTGCTTACTTGCGTTAGCAGCTGCCGTAGGGCTCCAGTTTGTTATAGGCTCTACACAGTCCATGTTCCCATATACATTTATCCTTTCTTTTTTTGATGGGGTCATCATCAAAATATCTGTCCGGCTTATTCCTTTGTTAGCACTCGCAACAAGTGATTTTTACAAGAGAAGAGTGTTCATCTTCCGCCCAACCATTTCAGGGGTTGCCCCTTTCAGCTCGACGGGTAGCTGGTTCCATTTTCAGGGGAACATCCTTAGCCTTTGTAGATCCCTCTACTGACTGCAAGGAGCAGTTGATGGTTGGAGGCTCCTCTGCCTTTTTTCCAAGCTATTGGCCTTCATACCTGTTGCGTTGGGTCCACCCCAGGTATTTTATTTCCCTGGTACCCTCCATATCTGGAGAACGTTCACCTATCCTCCACTTGCAGAGGCACCCGATGGGGGACCAACAACCCCACACGGATTATCTGTATGCCTCTGTGCGAGCCCTAATTTGTCGTATCTTATCTTCGTGGTTCTTACTCGCAATGTATGCTTGAGACTGTAGAATCGTTCGGCAGACTGTTCCAAATGCCAGTTCTCTAAATTTTTGCAACAGCGTTTCACGAAAAGAACGTCGCCTTCCCTCCAGGCATTCCCATGTGAGTTCCCGAAGCATCTCCGAAACAAGAGTTGTTCAAACCTACGGGTAACAAATCTAGCAGCCCGCTTCTGAAGTGCTTCGATGTCTTCCTTCAATCCGACCTGGTACAAATCCAAAACACTGGAGCATTAATCAAGAAGAGATCACACCAGCGTCCTAAGTGCGGTCTCCTTTACAGGTGGAGGACTTTTTCCTAAAATTCTCCCAATAAACCGAAGTCGATCATTCGCCTTCCCTACCACAGTTCTCACATATTCGTTCCATCTCGTATCGTTTCGCAACGTTACGCCCAGATATTTAAGCAACTTGACTGTGTCAAGCAGGACGCTAGTAATACTGTATCCAAACATTAATGGTTTGTTCTTCGTACTGATCGTCCATACGGGAGTCTGTTCGATAGCCAAATGATGATATGTTTGTACGATTCTCTTATGTGAACGATTTCTTTAACATGAAATTTGAAACTTCGGCTTTCGTTTCGCTGTCTTCAACTGCTGCACTAGGCTGTCAACAAACGACTGAATAAAAGCCTTAGACCCACTTAGCGATTTTACAAAAGACCAGAATTTCATTGGGTTCTCCGCCAGATCTTTTGCTAAGGCCTGACGGTGGTAGTCGTTATATGCTTCGTGCGTAAATCTTTTCACAGACGCACGAATCTCTTCTAACTTTCGCTTGTCGTCATTTGTGCGTTCCCTTTTGAACTGAGAGTTCAACAGCCTCTGCTTCCTCAGTATCCTCCGAATTTCGTTATTAAACCATGGTGGGTCTTTCCATCCTTTATCCACTTACTAGGCATATAACTCACCAGACCACGATTTACAATCTGCTTAAACTTTACCCATAACTCTTCTACATCCATCTTATTGCAACTAAGTGATGCCAATTCACCGTGAGATGCTAATAACTGGTTATCTGCTCTATCTAACAGAAAAACTCTCCTACTCTTCTTGACTGATTTATTAACTTTCGTAATCACAGTTGCTATAACGACAATATGATCGCTAATCCTCGTTTCTATACTGAAATTGTCGATAAGGTCCGACCTGTCGTCATGTAGTGAGTATATACGAATTAATAAAGTAACGTTGTCATGGAAATTAATCGGAAAAACACTTAATAGCCTTCGGTGATTACAGTACAATCCACATATCCACATAACAGAGCAAAGAGTATTCCGTGGTGGTTTCGCTGTCAGTATGTAGTTAGGCTGATCGTTGAGAAATAAGTGACCGGAAGCAACCACATTTTTTTTTTTTTTTTTAAATACGTCAGTTGAACAACAAGAAGGCGTTCTGTTGATCGCAAGGAGTGCAATGACGGTGACACGTAACATTATATAATGTCGATTTTCCCAGAAAAGAGTTTACTGTCTCTTCGACAACTAGATCATTGAAGCATAACTCCGGATGAAATTGTGATGTGACAGGAAATCGGCCGGATTATTTCCAAAGAAAGTGTCCTGGTAGTTCCGCTAATAAATAATGGCACACCTTGACTAAAAGAAGTGATTGGTTGATGGGACAAATTATGAGGCATCAAGGAGCAGTTAGTTTGGTAATGGAGGGTAGTGTGGTGGGGCTAAAACTGTAGCGTTCGTAGTTTAGGGAAAGATTTGAGTGTATACAGCGCAGATTATTAGGTAGTCACTGCTGAGTAACGTTATACGGAAATGTATTCGCAACAGCGAATATGAATCACCATAAGCTGATATTGGAATGACGACAATGAAAATTTGTGCTGGACAGCGACTTGAACCCAGATTTCCCGCTTTACGGAAGGAGCCTCCTTAATCGCCTCTGCCATCCGTGCACGAACCACAGCCGGACTCAAACTTCTATATGACGTCGTCCATGTTTCACAAATTGCACTCATACGTTGCGTATATTACCGCCCACGTATTGACAGTTGAGGGCCTGGTATTGGCGAATAAATACGAAATAGCAGTCCCTGTGTAATTAAGAAGCATGATGCAATGTTCCTAACATTGCGCCATGTTTCCTAACAACACAGGCGCTGGCTGCTATTTCATAATATTATTATAGATCATATAAGCACAGGCATTGTGGATGATGGCTTGAATGAAATGCGTCTTGGTGAATGACCGAGTAATAGGCGCCAAATACTCCAATGATACGATCGCTATGGCGGATGCTCTTTTTCAGGCTGATGATGATTTGGAAAATATTAGACCTGTTTATAGTAAAATTCTGTTTCCTCATTTTTTTGCAAACTTTACATGTATAATTTGTTTACTGAATGAAAGATGCCAATGCAACAGTATTTAGGCAGGCACAAAAGGAAAACAGGAACACAGAAAAGCTTCACAGAATTTAGCTGGCCTCATAACGCCGTACTAATTTTTTTCTTTCTTATTTTGGTCGAAGGGGTCGAAGAGGAATGATGCATGACATTTTACTTACTTTTTGAGTGGCTTGATAAGGGAAAAGAGCGCCGAGTTCAAAGGCAAGAAACATCTGACGATTACGACGTAGCAGCTCTCTTATTCGCTTACGCAACATTGGCTGCTAGTCGGTCACTAGCCCACTTATCGCTCGTTATATTTCGCATTAATAAATTACTGGTCTCTGGAGGCCATTTAGACGGACAGCTGCGCGAAATATTGCTGTAAACATGGTCTGTTTTGTATCTTCATCCGCGTACTGGTTTGGAAGTCTCGCCTGCTTGCGACCACGGGTGTGTAACTCGAGCAAGCAGGTTACTCGGTAATTTTGCTGCTGATAAACACGAGAAATAATCTAGTCCGGACAAAATCATCAAAAATTGAGGTTTTCACCAAAGTTGCTGGCTCGAGAAAAACAGTGAGCTCTCCGAAAAACCGAACACCATTAAGTGAGACGAATAGCGTTACTTCTGTAACTCTGCCACTACAATGGTGTCCAAACGTAAAGCAACAAACCATTGTTTCCCCGTCATGTGTCTAATTCACGACATAATCATACAAACTGTCAATATATGTCCGTGCGATCGTGTTCTGCACGGAAGATGGCATTCCGGTCAACGCCCAACTACGGCAATGGATGACGTCAGGGCACCTATCAAACGGGGTAGTGTTCGCTGGGTAATCCAAGTTATAACACCCCAACGACCCCCTTAAAGTCAATTAAGACAGAATGTCATAATATGAAGTAGGGAAGAGTTATTTTGGCTAATACGACATCTTTGCCGATAAGCTAACACCAAGAAGTTTTGATAACAACAACATTATACATCACTGAGAGTTTTTGTTATGAAAAGAGGAGGAAGAAACATCAGATTTAATTAATGGACAAATATCAGAGCGATAATTACGCTTAATATCTTGAAAGCTAAGTCTAACAAGGGAACCTCCCCATCGCACCCCCCTCAGATTTAGTTATAACTTGGCACAGTGGATAGGCCTTGATAAACTGAACACAGATCAATTGAGAAAACAGGAAGAAGTTGTGTGGAACTGTGAAAAAATAAGCAAAATATACAAACTGGTCATCAGTCTTGGCCACATAGGCAACATAAAGGAGAACGTGAGCTCGGGAGCGCCGTGGTCCCGTGGTAGAGTGGGCAGCTGCAAAAGGAGAGGTACTTGGTTCAAGTCTTCCCACGAGTGAAAATTTTACTTTCTTTATTTTTGCATAGTTATTATCTGTCCGTTCGTTCATTGACGTCTCTGTTCACTGTAATAAGTTTAGTGTCTGTGTTTTGGGACCGCATCGCAAAACCGTGCGATTAGTAGACGAAAGGACGTGCCTCTCCAATCGGAACCGAAAACATTTGATCGCAAGGTCATAGGTCAACCGATTCCTCCACAGGAAAACACATCTGATATATTCTATACGACACTGGTGACGGCATGTGCGTCATATGACAGGAATATGTTGTCGACCCACCTAACTTGTACACTTGGCGAATGGGTAAAAGGATTCTTCTACCTTGCCTGATTTAGGTTTTCTTGTGGATGTGATAATCACTCCCAAAAAAGTGATGAAAACATAAGAGTTTGTCACATAAACTGAAAATAAAAAATTAAAGTTTTCACTCGATGGAAGAGCTGAACCAAGGACCTTTCGTTCCGCAGCTGCTCACGTTACCACGAGACCACGGCGCTGCTGCGGTCCCAGTGTCCTTAATGTTGCCTATCTTGCCATGAACTACTCAGTGTGTATATTTTGCTTATTTTTTCACAGTTCCACACAACTTCTTCCTGTTTTCTCAATTGATCTGTGTTCAGTTTTTCAAGGCCTATCCACTGTGCCAACTTATAACTAAATCTGAGGGGGGTGCGATGGGGAGGTTCCCTTGTAAGGTGTGTTAGTCAGAGATAACTTTTTTGCGGAAGAGAGTTGTAAGCGCAACGAAGAAATTCAATGCGCCTACAATACTCTTTCACAGAAGAAGTCGCTTGCTGGTTCTCGTGCTGTAAAGACGTGCAAGAACAATTCTTGTCTTAGTTATTGAGAGTACGGAACGCGACGAGATCGTTTTGCGTTCAGAAGTGTTTCTTGCGTGACGTGATTCACGAACTTCGGAAACTGATTTTCTAAGCAGAGACAGGAACTGATAGACACGTTTAACCGTGCATAACGAGCTAATTGAACTTTATTGACGAAAATGGTGAATTTTGGACTTGACTTTCAAACAGTTGGAACTAAATGCAGAGTGGATAGTATATCAAAGGACTACACTCAATTAGTCTCGAGTAGGACACAATTACACGACTTCACGAAAATAATACAATTACGCTGAAGAGTCAAGTTTTCTTAATTGTCAAGAAACTTAATTTTCATAGAACTGACTTTACCAACCAACTGTGTGTGCGTGTGGTGCGAAAGTTATAAAGTATTTAGTGGCCAAGGAACAATAAACTGTTCGTTCCAAGTGAAATAGCAAGCGTGGACTACATTATTAAGAGATTTAATCAATGACAGTTAACCAACGACTGTTCAGCAGGGACAATTTAATATGAATATCAAAATACCTACTTCATTAATTGAAAAGAGAACTTTTGAACATTTTTTTTAACATTATGGAGTAGGTTCACTCAGACGTGATCAAAGAGTATCTGTGGATCTTGCATCAGACAGGTTCAACAACTCCATAGCAACGAGCCAACAACGTAAAAGAAGACTGATAATTACAATGTTTCCTCGCGACTGGTGGTATGTACGATCCGGATGACATAAAATTTAACAACTACTGCATATCCGGGCAATGAATCATTCAATCTTAAATCAGAAGAAGCATCCATCGTACGAGTTCGCATTTCTGTCTCCCGTTCACCAACGGGGACATACGTCATCGCGCTCGTGTCTCAACTCCACTGCGAGAGCTGTGACAGTAGCAGCTCTACGGCGTCGACAACATCAGCACTCGGTTGGAGTGCGGGGACGCCACACACCATAAAATCCACAATCGGTATGTACACAGTCATTGACGGTGCTGCATTGCACAGTTAAAACGCCTACCAGTCTCTCTCTGGTGGAGGAACGTTGGAAGAATGGAAGCAGGACAGTCGCAAACTGATGTGGCCAGATGGTTTAACGTGAATCGTTCTGTTCTTTTTTTAATATGACGACAGTTCATAGCGACCGGAACTGTATCCCGAAGATCACATCAGGGCTGACCACGTGTGACATCAGAAAGAGAGGACCGTTATTTGGCTGTAAGGGGATGACGGTACTGCCTTAGTACGACACGGCAACTGGCATCTGACTTCTCAGCACCCACTGGACGTGTTGTATCGAGGCAAACGTTGTGCAGAAGGCTTCGTCAGAGTGGTCTTTATTGTCGGAGACCTGCTGTATTTGTACCTCTGACACCTTTTCAGAGGAAGGAACGTCTAGAGTGGAGTCGTCAACATGCCACCTGGGCGGTCGAACAGTGGGCCAAATGTTCTTTTCAAAGATGATTCCCGATATGGTCTGGAGAGTGATTCTCGACGGATTCGCATCTGGAGGGAACGTGGAAAATGATTTTGGGACCCAAACATCGTGGAAAGTAGCCTATACCGAGGAGGGTCTCCAATGGTGTGATTTCATTGACTACTCGAACATCTTTACAGAACTTGTACGGTTAAATCGGCAAGGTTTAACTGCTGCCAGGTATAGTGACGAGATCTTCGGATCTCACGTGAGGTTGTTGCGAGGTGTTGTGGGCCCAGACTTGTATACATGGCGTGGCCTGCTCTCTCGCCCGATTTGAATCCCATAGATCAAGTCTGGCATACATTAGGGACACGGGTTGCATCACGTTAGCTTCCACCAACCGCACTCCAACACTCGCGAGCACTCTGCGGGAAGAATGGGAGTTATTGCCTCAACAGGAGATTGACGACATCATTCACAACATGCCCCCTTGTTGTCAGGTCTGTTCTGCTGCCAGGTGTGGTCACATCCCAAAATGAGCATATTAACCAGTTCTCGGAATGTGTGTCTAAAACATTTAAGTTGGAAATAACGAACAACGTATTTGTCTACCGTTATGCTTGGAGCAGTTGTTTACGTTCTGTATTCTTTACATTGTTTCTACTATACTATCTACTATTTGCAATGTTTTGTAACAAAATAAAAGCAATTTTGCAAAGTTTTGGTTTGTTTATTTAATTTTGAGCCCCAATGTAGTTTACCACTAAGAGAAAATTGTGCAAACGCTAGGTCAAATACAAAGTTGAGTTGGTTACTCTTTCATTAATGTATCGATTTAGATCCGGCATATGGTTTATGAAACATATAACTAAGTAACTAACTAATCCGAGAAGTGATCGCAAAATCTTTCAGATCCATTGCTTCGCAAACTTATTATAGTGATAACCGGGAAGCTTACGCTGGTAGTTTCAAATGGTTCAAATAGCTCTGAGCACTATGGGACTCAACTGCTGAGGTCATTAGTCCCCTAGAACTTAGAACTAGTTAAACCTAACTAACCTAAGGACATCACAAACATCCATGCCCGAGGCAGGATTCGAACCTGCGACCGTAGCGGTCTTGCGGTTCCAGACTGCAGCGCCTTTAACCGCTGGTAGTTTCTTAATCATTGGGACCAAAAGCATTTTTCCTAGCAAGCCTGTTCTAGTTAGCAGGTTCTTAACATGATACTGTTGTTAACTCGGAACGATAGCTTAAAGGGTCTCGCGATTAGCGTTGCTGGTAACTGAGGCAGAAGACGCAGGTTCCGTTCTCGATGGTTACCTCCTTTTCTTTCTGTTGTGGGCAGACCTGTAACATGTATGCTCGGACTCGTAATACCAGCGAAGAACAAATCAGCAGAGAAATCGACACTGAGAAAGCAATGACTTCAAATCAAGAGGCTTGCAACGAGTTATGAACACATTTCTCTATTTCTCCCAGCTATCTTAATTGCAACTGCTTAGCAAACATACACTATGTGGTGAAAAGTATCCGGACACACATTTTTTTCGTATTAGGTTCTATGTGCTGCCACCTACTGCCAGGTACTCCATATCAGCGACTTCAGTAATCATTACACATCGTGAGAGAACAGAATGGGGCGCTCTACAGAACTCACGGACTTCGAACGTGGTCAGGTGATTGGGTGCACTTCTGTCATACGTCTGTACGCGATATTTCCACACTCCTAAACATCCCTAGGTCCACTGTTTCTGATGTGATAGTGAAGTGGAAACGTGAAGGGACACGTACAGCACAAAAGCGTACAGGTCTACCTCGTCTGTTGACTGACATTAACTGCCGACAGTTGAAGAGGATCGTAATGTGTAATAGGCAGACATCTATCCACACCATCACACACGAATACGAAACTGCATCAGGATCCCCAGCAAGTACTATGACATTTAGGCGGGAAGTGAGGAAAATTGGATTTCATGGTCCAGCGGCTGCTCATAAGCCACACATCACGCCGGTAAATGCCAAACGACGCCTCGCTTGGTCTAAGGAGCGTAAACATTGGGCGATTGAACAGTGGGAAAACGTTGTGTGGAGTGACGAATCACGGAACACAATGTGGCGATCCGATTTCAGGATGTGGGTATGACGAATGCCCTGTGAACGTCATCTGCCAGCGTGTTTATTGCCAACAGTAAAATTCGGAGGCGGTCATATTATGGTGTGGAAGTGTTTTTCATGGAGGGGGCTTGTACCCCTTGCTGTATTGCGTGGCACTATCACAGCGTAGTCCTACATTGATGTTTTAAGCACCTTCTTGCTTCCCATTGTTGAAGATCAATTCGGGATGGCGAGTGCATCTTTCAACATGATCGAGCATCTGTTCATAATGCACGGCCTGTAGGGGAGTGGGTAAACGACAATGACACCCCTATAATGGGCTGGCCTGAACAGTGTCCTAAAGAACACTTTTGGGATGTTTTGGAACGCCGACTTCGTACCAGGCCCCACCAACCGACATCGATACCTCTCCTCAGTGCAGCACTCAGTGAAGAATGGGATGCCATTCGCCGAATATCCTCCCAGCACCTAATTGAACGTATGCCTGCGAGAGTGGAAGCTGTCATCAAGACTAAGGGTGGGCCAACACCATACTGAATTCCAGCATAATCGATAGAGGGCGCCACGAACTTGTAAGTCATTTTCAGCCAGGTGTCCGGATACTTTTGATCACATAGTGTACTGTGGTATTTCATTTGCAGGTGGCCTGGAAGTGTCTTCTGCGACATCACTGTGACTGGAGTCACCTACCCACTACATCAATGTTTTTATGGCTGTGGGCGACGAAGGTTGACAAGTATTTCTATGAGACAATATACAGAAATAGAATCTTGCATCTATTCAGATAGTAAGATTTCTTCATGAATATGTGTCTACTGATCACGTTTATTGTTCATCCTTGACGATATTTGAGGCCGGCCTGAGTGGCCGTGCGGTTCTAGGCGCTACAGTCTGGAACCGGGCTACCGCTACGGTCGCAGTTTCGAATCTTGCCCCGGGCATGGATGTGTGTGATGTCCTTAGGTTAGGTTAGGTTTAATTAGTTCTAAGTTCTAGGCGACTGATGACCTCAGTAGTTAAGTCGCATAGTGCTCAGAGCCATTTGAACCATTTGAACGATATTTGAATAATATCCTTCTGGATAATTTGTCACATCATTCAGTTAAATAAAGCTTTGTTTGTAGCTGTCCTCTTTCGGCCAGCGAAACTTCTGGAATCTATCGACAATATCGTCCACATATGCTCCTTTTGCAATCGGTCACATAACAACCAATGTATATGCAGGAACGTCATTGAACACATTCATGTGGATGGGTCTGTGTGTTGCCTGTGTTACTCTAACACTACAACCACAGTTAATTTTTTTCTTTTCGTTTCTAATAGAAACTGGCAAAATGAATACCTGGGAAATGCCATTTATCTCAGTTAGTAATGGGATAAGTATTGAAATGCACTGACTTCTTCTTTCTTAAAGTTTCTGCCGTTTCTTTGCATTTGATTTTAACATTATGTAAATCAAAGCAGGTCGTATATCCTGAAGCTGGACGTCTCTGTGTCATAGTCGAATGACACAGTTGATTACACAATTGTTATTTTTCGCACCACTTTAATACTTCGTAAGATAACTTAGTACGGTTAAATACAAAAGGCTCAAGATTCGAGTATGCCGGTGTGGCCGAGCGGTTCTAGGCGCTTCAGTCTGGAGCCGCGCGACTGCTACGGTCGCAGGTTCGAATCCTGCCTCGGGCATGGATGTGTGTGATGTCCTTAGGTTAGTTAGGTTTAAGTAGTTCTAAGCTCTAGGGGACTGATGACCTCAGATGTTAAGTCCCATAGTGCTCAGAACCATTTTTTTTTATGATACTTCCTTTTTGTCAGTCTTCCGAAGAACACCTAATAAACCTTTGGTTTGCAACTGGTTGGCTGATTTTTGAAGCTTCTTGAAACTTACATTGTCAGAAAGTTCTTTCTCAAATTAAGGTCTACATTTGATGCTACTCAATTTTCTTACGATGAAGAACGCGTTCTTAGCCTGTGTCAGTGTACTTGTTATGTTCTCCCTTCGCTTCGTCTACAATACCACTGTTGAAATGAGACGAAACGAAAAGAGGAGAGCCAGAGGAAACGACAGGCGCACTTTACTGCAGAAAAGGAATGGAGAATGGCATTTAAAGTCCCATCAACGACAGTGAGGCGTAGCGCCGTATACCGATCCTGCCTTGGAGGCGGTTAAGTGGGAGATAGAGCTGAATAGTGACTGATGGTGACGCGAGACTGGACACGCACGTAGTTTATGTATCAGCCGATAGAGGACAATATTGGATAGGGGACTGGTTTAGTTTCGATTGTGCCCACTAGAGTGCACTAAACTAATAGAATGTTTTTCATAAACTGTTCTAGTATTTTCATGAAGTGTTATTATGTCTTTTTGCGCATGAAAAATGTTATAATTGTGTTTTAGCAGTATGAATGATGCGTGAGTGTGGATTAATGTTAATATGAAGATAATTGTTTAACGAGTTATGTAGTAGGATTTAGTGTGGGAACATTTCGAAGAAGTATGGATATGAACAAATGGGATTTTTGTAGAATAGATTTGTAAAGTAAGTTTATGGTAAAGGGAAAGTTAATTCAGGTATAAATAACAATAGTAAATAACTTCATGCATAAACAAAACTTCAGCATATTAGATAATTAAGTTGGTAAAAGGTGCAGGCGTTAGGTTTACTATTTTGCCATTGGTTATTGATGAAAAGCGCGGACTGACGCGGGAGAATGTTGTTTTGCTATTGAATGTTGAGTAAACTGACCAATGGTAAAGCAATATTCTTCGCCCTCTCTTCTCTGCTGGTAGAGAAAACTTAGAGTGTTCTAGGGAAGAGTGTAAGCCTAGCCATGAAAGAGATCGGACGTGTGCAGTAGTTGTTCCGATGGAAATGGTAATTTGCCGGATCTAGCAGTGTTCCATACATCAAAAGTGTTGGAAAGTGACGGCATTCATATTCCGATGTGTGGGTAGAAATTTCGGAATTTTTAAGTGAATTTTCTGACGATAAAAGGCATATATTCCGCGTGGAGTATTGAGCAGATCGCTGGCTAAAAACTGTGACTGCATTTCGTACCGACAGACTTAATATTTGGCGAGCATTATCGATCTAAAACAATCAGTATTTTTGTAGCTATTACGTTTTCAGGAAATGCAATACCATAAACTTGTTAACGTGAGTGAAAGGGATTCAAATGGTTCAAATGGCTCTGAGCACTATGGGACTTAACATCTGTCGTCATCAGTCCCCTAGAACTTAGAACTACTTAAACCTAACTAACCTACGGACGTCACACACATCCATGCCCGAGGCAAGATTCGAACCTGCGACCGTAGAAGTCGCGCGGTTCCGGACTGAGCGCCTAGTGAAAGGGATTGGCAGTGATACTTGTCACCTAAGTTTCAGAATATATTAACTGAGGACAAAATTCCCAACCTTTCATTTCATATGAAAACTTTCTCCCGAAACGTATATTAGTGACTTTAATTGCAGCCTGGTTCACGTCGAAGTACAGTAGGTTTCACTCGGCTTCCCTACTGATGATCTGCTGAGACAATGTTCACAGGTAGGTGCAGGTCCGTCGTAAAGGGACGGAAACAACCGCGCCGCAGCAACAGTATCTCTAGAGGGCGAAGAAGGAGCGGAGCCATTCGGGCATTCGCGTAAATTGGTTCACAGAAACCACGAGAAATCTGAGCTTTGATCGTAGGACTGAGATCTGAACCGCACTCTTGAGTTCAAGTCCAGTAACTTAGTCAGTACACCGCCTCGCTTGGCGTCGTTGTGCGGTCATTTCAAGTGCCGCGTGTAAAACTGCAAGAAACATGACGGTGTAATTACAGAGAGAGGCGTTTGAGCAGACTGTTAGCGAACACGACGAACCGCAGGAGTTGGGCGTGGTCAGCTCTTATGCTGCAATAAAGGGGAGAACGGTAGGGCGGCGACCGCTTCCTGTGGAGAACCGCTCCACGCGGCTGCGGTGCATCACGCGACCACTGGCAGCACGCGGGAACAGCACGTGCGCAGCTGTCTCGACCCGCAGTACTGTGTAGGTCGGCTCCAGCCCCGTGTATAGCTTTTCTACGGTTTACCTACACTGGTCATAATGAGCTGACCGTCTCCAATATGTTATACCTACACTATGTGATCAAAAGTATCTGGCTGAAAATTACTTACAAGCTCGTGGGGCCCACCATCGGTAATGCTGGATTTCAGTATGGTGTTGGGTCAACCTTAGCCTTTATGGCAGCTTCCACTCTCGCAGACATACGTGCAATCAGGTACTGTAAGGTTTCTTGTGGAATGGCAGCCCATTCTTCACGGAGTGCTGCACTGAGGAGAGGTATCAATGTTGGTTGGTGAGGCCTGGCACGAAGTCGGCGTTCCAAAACATCCCAAAGGTTTCTGTAGTAGGATTCAGGTCAGGACACTGTGCAGGCCAGACCATTACAGGGATGTTCTTGTCGCGTAACCACTCCGCCACAGGCCGTGCATTATGAACAGGTGCTCGACCGTGTTGAAAGTTACAATAGCCACACCTGAATTGCTCTTCAACAGAGCGAAGCAACAAGGTGCCTAAAACATCAATGTAGACTTGTGCTGTGATAGTGCCACGCAAAACAACAAGGGGTGCAGTCCCCCTCCATGAAAGACACGACCACACCATAACACTACCGCCTCCGAATTTTACTGTTGGCACAACACACCCGGCAGATGACGTTCACCGGGCATTCGCTATACCCACCCTGCCATCGGATTGCCACATTTTGCAACGTGATTAATCACTCCACATGACGTTTTTCCACTGTTCAATGGTCCAATGTTTACGTTCCTTACACCAAGCGATGCGTCGTTTGGCATTTACCGGAGTCATGTGTGGCTTATAAGCAGCCGCTCGACCAGGAAATCTAAGTTTTCTCACCTCCTGCCTAAATGTTATAGTACTTGATGTGGATCCTGATGCAGTTTGGTATTCGTGTGTGATGGTCTGGATAGATGTCTGTCTATTACACGTTACGACCCTCTTCAACTGTCGGCGGTCTCTGTCAGTCAACAGACGAGGTCGGCCTGTACTCTTTTGTGTTGAACGTGTCCCTTAATGTTTCCACTTCGCTATCACATCAGAAACAGTGGACCTAGGGATGTTTAGGAGTGTGGAAATCTCGCGTTCAGACGTATGGTTGGTTGGTTTGGGGGATTAAAGGGACCAGACTGCTACGGTCATCGGTCCCACAGACGTATGGCACAAGAGACACCCAATCACCTCACCACGGTCGAAGTCTGTCAGTTCCGCGGAGCGTCCCATTCTGCTCTCTCACGATGTCTAATGACTACTGAGGTCGGTGATATGGAGTACCTGGCAGTAGCTGGCGGCGTAACGCATCTAATATGAAAAACGTATGTTTTTGGGGGTGTCCGGATACTTTTGATCACACATTGTACGTGCACGTCTTTAATGTTATTGACCTGCCGCCGTTGAATAAGCAGCTGCAGCAGCAAGTCGCATACTCTTAGCTCACTCATTTGTTACATAGTTTAATTCTTTATTTCTTTGCGTGTTTTTGGTATTTGCGTTGTTTAATTCATAAATTTCTGGCGTATTGTAGTATTTGAGAGTTGTAGCATCGCGTTTTAGTACCTGAATAGTGTAAAATCGCGTAGTCTCCTTCCGCCGCCGAGCAGTGGTTCAGCAGTGCGCAAGTAGCAGCATTAGTGCATTTACTAGGCAGTCTTGTATTTTAATAACCGTTTAAATTTTGTGTCGAATTGTTTGTGCTCTCTGTGGATTAGTTCAGACGTTCTTTGCACAACAGTTTTTAGCATGGATAGGGACTGCAACTGCTGTGATCGGATGCAGACTGAGTTGGCATCCCTTCGCTCCCAGCTTCAGGCAGTGTTGGCTTCGGTCACACAGCTTGAGGCTGTTGCCAATGGGCATCACTGTGGGGGTCCGGATGGGGGTTTGTCGGGGACGGCCAGCTCGTCCCACGCATCCCCCGATCGGACTAAGACTGTGGCTGCCCTGGATACTGCCCACATTGAGGCTGATCCCTCACCTGTGGCCGAGTGGGAGGTCGTCTCGAGGTGGCAGGGGGCGAAAGACATTCCGGAGGGCTGAACGGAAGGCCTCTCCAGTTTGTCTGACGAACCGGTTTCAGGCTCAGGCTGAGACTGATCTTCGGTCAGACATGGCTGCTTGTCCTGTTCCAGAGGTTGTCCCTCAGTCTGCAAGATCCGGGCGGTCGCAGAGGGTGGGCTTACTGGTAGTTGGGAGCTCCAACGTCAGGCACGTAATGGGGCCCCTTAGGGATATGGCAGCAAGAGAGGGGAAGAAAACCAATGTACACTCCGTGTGCATACCGGGGGGAGTCATTCCAGATGTGGAAAGGGTCCTTCCGGATGCCATGAAGGATACAGGGTGCACCCATCTGCAGGTGGTCGCTCATGTCGGCACCAATGATGTGTGTCGCTATGGATCTGAGGAAATCCTCTCTGGCTTCCGGCGGCTATCTGATTTGGTGAAGACTGCCAGTCTCGCTAGCGGGATGAAAGCACAGCTCACCATCTGCAGCATCGTCGACAGGACTGACTGCGGACCTTTGGTACAGAGCCGAGTGGAGGGTCAGAATCAGAGGCTGAGACGGTTCTGCGACCGTGTGGGCTGCAGATTCCTCGATTTGTGCCATAGGGTGGTGGGGTTTCGGGTTCCGCTGGATAGGTCAGAAGTCCACTACACGCAGCAAGCGGCTACACGGGTAGCAGGTGTTGCGTGGCGTGGACTGGGCGGTATTTTAGGTTAGATGGCCTCGGGCAAACACAGAAAGGGCAGCAGCGTCAAAGGGTGCGGGGCAAAGTCAGGACATGCGGGGACCAAGCAGCAATCGGTAATGTAATTGTAAACTGTCGAAGTTGTATTGGTAAAGTACCGGAACTTCAAAAGCTGATACAAAACACCGAAGCTGAAGTAGTTATCGGTACAGAAAGCTGGCTGAAGCGAGAGATAAATTCTGCCGAAATTTTTACAAAGGCACAGACGGTGTTTAGAAAGGATAGATTGCATGCAACCTGTGGTGGCGTGTTTGTCGCTGTTAGTAATAGTTTATCCTGTAGTGAAGTAGAAGTGGATAGTTCCTGTGAATTATTGTGGGTGGAGGTTACACTCAACAACCGAGCTAGGTTAATAGTTGGCTCATTTTACCGACCTCCCGACTCAGCAGCTTTAGTGGCAGAACAACTGAGAGAAAATTTGGAATACATTTAACATAAATTTTCTCAGCATGTTATAGTCTTAGGTGGACATTTCAATTTACGAGATATAGACTGGGACACTCAAATGTTTCGGACGGGTGGTAGGGACAGAGCATCGAGTGACATTATACTGAATGCACTATCCGAAAATTACCTCGAGCAATTAAACAGAGAACCGACTCGTGGAGATAACATCTTGGACCTACTGATAACAAACAGACCCGAACTTTTCGACTCTGTAAGTGCAGAACAGGGAATCAGTGATCACAAGGCCGTTGCAACATCCCTGAATATGGGAGTTAATAGGAATATAAAAAAAGGGAGGAAGGTTTATCTGTTTAGCAAGAGTAATAGAAGGCAGATTTCAGACTATCTAACAGATCAAAACGAAAATTTCTGTTCCGACACTGACAATGTTGAGTTTTTATGGAAAAAGTTCAAGGCAATCGTAAAATGCGTTTTAGACAGGTACGTGCCGAGTAAAACTGTGAGGGGCGGGAAAAACCCACCGTGGTTCAACAACAAAGTTAGCAAACTACTGCGAAAGCAAAGAGAGCTTCACTCCAGGGGTAAACGCAGCCAAAACCTCTCAGACAAACAGAAGCTAAACGATGTCAAAGTTAGCGTAAGGAGGGCTATGCGTGAAGCGTTCAGTGAATTCGAAAGTAAAATTATATGTACCCACTTGACAGAAAATCCTAGGAAGTTCTGGTCTTACGTTAAATCAGTAAGTGGCTCGAAACAGCATATCCAGACACTCCGGGATGATGATGGCATTGAAACAGAGGATGACACGCGTAAAGTTGAAATACTAAACACCTTTTTCCAAAGCTGTTTCACAGAGTAAGACCGCACTGCAGTTCCTTATCTAAATCCTCGCACAAACGAAAAAATGGCTGACATCGAAATAAGTGTCCAAGGAATAGAAAAGCAACTGGAATCGCTCAACAGAGGAAAGTCCACTGGACCTGACGGGATATCAATTCGATTCTACACAGAGTACGCGAAAAAACTTGCCCCCCTTCTAACAGCCGTGTACCGCAAGTCTCTAGAGGAACGGAAGGTTCCAAATGATTGGAAAAGAGCACAGGTAGTCCCAGTCTTCAAGAAGGGTCGTCGAGCAGATGCGCAAAACTATAGACCTGTATCTCTGACGTCGATCTGTTGTAGAATTTTAGAACACGTTTTTTGCTCGCGTATCATGTCGTTTTTGGAAACCCAGAATCTACTCTGTAGGAATCAACATGTATTCCGGAAACAGCGATCGTGTGAGACCCAACTCGCTTTATTTGTTCATGAGACCCAGAAAATATTAGATACAGGCTCCCAGGTAGATGCTATTTTCCTTGACTTCCGGAAGGCGTTCGATACAGTTCCGCACTGTCGCCGGATAAACAAAGTAAAAGCCTACGGAATATCAGACCAGCTGTGTGGCTGGATTGAAGAGTTTTTAGCAAACAGAACACAGCATGTTGTTATCAATGGGGAGACGTCTACAGACGTTAAAGTAACCTCTGGCGTGCCACAGGGGAGTGTTATGGGACCATTGCTTTTCACATGTATATAAATGACCTAGTAGATAGTGTCGGAAGTTCCATGCGGCTTTTCGCGGATGATGCTGTAGTATACAGAGAAGTTGCAGCATTAGAAAATTGTTGCGAAATGCAGGAAGATCTGCAGCGGATAGGCACTTGGTGCAGGGAGTGGCAACTAACCCTTAACATAGACAAATGTAATGTATTGCGAATACATAGAAAGAAGGATATTTTATTGTATGATTATATGATAGCGGAACAAACGCTGGTAGCAGTTACTTCTGTAAAATATCTGGGAGTATGCGTGCGGAACGATTTGAAGTGGAATGATCATATAAAATTAATTGTTGGTAAGGCGGGTGCCAGGTTAAGATTCATTGGGAGAGTCCTTAGAAAATGTAGTCCATCAACAAAGGAGGTGGCTTACAAAACACTCGTTCGACCTATACTTGAGTATTGCTCATCAGTGTGGGATCCGTACCAGATCGGGTTGACGGAGGAGATAGAGAAGATCCAAAGAAGAGCGGCACGTTTCGTCACGGGGTTATTTGGTAACAGTGATAGCGTCACGGAGATGTTTAGCAAACTCAAGTGGCAGACTCTGCAAGAGAGGCGCTCTGCATCGCGGTGTAGCTTGCTCGCCAGGTTTCGAGAGGGTGCGTTGCTGGATGAGGTATTGAATATATTGCTTCCCTCTACTTATACCTCCCGAGGAGATCACGAATGTAAAATTAGAGAGATTAGAGCGCGTACGGAGGCTTTCAGACAGTCGTTCTTCCCCCGAACCATACGCGACTGGAACAGAAAAGGGAGGTAATGACCGTGGTACGTAAAGTGCCCTCCGCCACACACCGCCAGGCGGCTTGCGGAGTATTGATGTAGATGTAGATGTAGAATTAGTTGCTAGTAATTTTATGTTAATGGTATTGACTTTATGCCTGGCGCAGCTGATCTAATGCAGTCTGTTTTGCATACACGTCTCGTCTCAGTTTATTTGAGCGTGTTCAGTCGTCTGAAACACTCCCAGAGTTTCTTATATATGCAGCAGTAGCATTTATTATTTGTATACTCCGCCATTTCCCCTTTATTTACCATACACCCGACCCCTTACTCTTTAAAGAATCATCTCATTCTTATGAAGTCATATTTCCTTAATTATGTGTCGCACAATGATTATTTTCCACTTTGATGGTTGTCTGTTATATTTTATGTTCTTACGTCTCTACTACGTGGGAGCCATCTTTGTTGCCGGCCTGGGTGGCCGAGCGGTTCAAGGCGCTACAGTCTGGAACCGCGCGACCACTATGGTCGCAGGTTCGAATCCTGCCTCGGGCATGGATGTGTGTGACATCCTTAGGTTAGTTAGGTTTAAGTAGTTCTAAATTCTAGCGAACTGATGACCTCAGCAATTAAGTCCCATAGTCCTCACAGCCATTTGAACCATTTTTTCAGCAATCTTTGCTGTCATATTTGCGGCCAATGATCGATTTGCCGTGTATTCACTGTTTCGTCTAATATACTAGACTGCGTTACGGGATTAAAGGACCACTTTTTAGAAACACGGTAATTCCCATCCTTAGCGACGCACAAGATTGAAATATGGCTGAAGGATGAGTACAACATTCCCATGCAAAAGTCCAAAGGCGTGGTTCCCTGCGATACTTGCGAAAAAAAAGGCCACAGCTAAGAAGTTTATGTAACGAGTGACGTCGGTTAATTATGTCATTTTGGCACCTAATTTCGTCATGATTCTTCCCAATGCCACCGTGGATGTTTGTGGGAACAATGTATTACGCCACGAACAGTTGAGTTTTATAAGCCATTACTGAATGCACGACATGATACATGTCCTTCGTACTGGACTCTAGATGATGCCTATGGAGTCAGAGGTTAGAGTCAGAGATGAGAATTTTGCTCAGTTAACAACAGTAAATCATTTCAGATGCCAAATAACATTCGTTGAGTTACGTATGTGCGGGTCCGCGCTCACGCGCATATATATATATATATATATATATATATATATATATATATATATATATATATATATATATATATATATGTGTGTGTGTGTGTGTGTGTCGAATCATATCTCAAAGGCAGTCAACTCATGTAATTATATCCTGCGTTTGGAGTTCATTCATTTGGTTAAGAGGGTATCTTTAATCAGGGAAATTTTATGTTAACTTAATTTCACAGACGAAATACATTCAGTGGTGTATGTGGATACTGCCAGAAAAATGTGTTGCAAATAGAGTTAGTAAGAAGGAAATGATACGTTGCAAATAGAGTTAGTAAGAAGGAAATGATACGTTGCAAATAGAGTTAGTAAGAAGGAAATGATACGTTACAACTTCATGTCTGATACTGAAGTAATACTGCACAAAACGCGAAAATGTAGCGAAAAACTTGTTTAATTGCAATATTTTTAGGGGGTTTAGTGAGAAATAGATTCAAAAAGGTTTGAAGTAATGTGTTAAGTTTGTTGGAAGTAGCTAAGTTTTCACATTCTCAAATAATGGATAATTATAATCTGGATAATTTGAACCGCGTGCGTTGCGCTGCCGGCTTATAAACGGTTTTTAACTTTAATGCTTAACTTTGCGTTTTAAATCTTTAAAGTTAGATAATACCTATTAACAAGTGCGGTATGACGCCACTTCGAATTTTTAAATTTGTCGACAATTATATGAAATACTGAAAATCAAATTTTTGTTGCCCCTGGAAGCCGTTAGATATACAACCTACAGCTTGAAGCGGTTGACCGTTTTAAACGTTTAATAATACAGAATCCGAACGCTTGTAGAAGCGGTCACGATAAACACTAGACAACGAGCTGTAGCTGATTTCTTGGGTGCATAATCTGGTTACGTTTAAACGTTCTCTGTATGGACTGCTTGTGATAACTATGGTTCTCCGAACTTCATTTAACCTTCTTCGTGGAGAGAGTTATGTCAATATGGGAGAGATTTCATCCGAGGAAACTTTCAATCCCATTGTTAGTGAGTTAGTTGGAATAAATTCTGGCCTATCTGGACATACAGATGCTGAGACGGCAGTGTTGGGACTAGCACTATGTGGTTCCAGGATTAGCCCATCGACAGGTGCTCCTCTTACAGGAAAATCGTTTGTTCCAGACTATAGAAAATCAGCCTGAAAAACAATTCCGTTATCCGGCCAGATTCCTTTTTGCAAAGCCATTCATCGCGGTCCCTATTTTTACTACCGAAGAGACACGCAATATGAAATACACTGAAGTGCCAAAGAAACTGGTACACCTGCCTAATGTCGTGTAGCAACCCCGTGAGTAAGCAGAACTGCCACAACATCACGTGGCATGGACTCGACTAATGCCTGAAGTAGCGCTGGAGGGAACTGACACCATGAATGTTACAGGGTTGTCTGGAAGTTTCTAAGTGTACGAAGAGGTGGAGATCTCTTCTGAACAGCACGTTGCAAAGCATTCCAGATATGCTCAATAATATACATGTCTGGGGAGTTTGGTGGCCAGCGGAAGTGTTTAAACTCAGATGAGTGTTCCTGGAGCCAGTCTGTAGCAATTCTGGACATCTAGGATGTTGCATTGTCCTCCCGGAGTTGCCCAAGTCAGAATGGACAAGAATGGATGCAGGTGATCAGACAGGATGCTTACGTATGTGTCACCTGTCGAGTCGTATCTACACGTATCAGGGGTCCCATATCACTCCAACTGCATACGCCCCACACCATTACAGAGAGTCCACCAGCTTGAACAGTTCCCTGCTGACATACAGGGTCCATGGATTCATCATGTTGTCTCCATACCCGTACACGTCTATCCGTTCGATACTATTTAAAGCGAGACTCGTCCGACCAGGAAACGTGTTTCAATGACAAGCCTCGGCGAGGCGTGAAGCTTGGTGTTGTGCGGTTATCAAGTGTACACGAGCAGCAGTTTGCGGAAGGGTTGCACTTCTGTCACGTTCAACGATTCTCTTCAGTTGTCGTTGGTCCCGTTCTTGTATGATTTTTTTTCGGCCGCAGAGATGACGGTAATTTGACGTTTTACCGGATTCCTGATATTCACGGCACACTCGTGATATGGTCGTACGGGAAAATCCCCGCTTCATCACTACCTCGGAGATGCTGTGTCCCATCTCTCGTGCGTCGAGTATAATACCGCGTTCAAACTCACTTAAATCTTCATAACCTGCTATTGTAGCAGTAGTAACCGATGTAACAACTGCTTATACAGACGTTGCCGAAAGCAGAGCCGTATTCTGCCCGTTTACATATCTCTGCATTTGAATACGTATGCCCGTACCAGTTTCACTGACGCTTTAATGTGTATGATAAATTAACCCATCACTGCACTGCTTTGCGGACGTGCAAACGAAGTTTCAGCCGCGCGGGATTAGCAGAGCGGTCTGGGGCGCTGCAGTCAGGGACTGTGCGGCTGGTCCCGGCGGAGGTTCGAGTCCTCCCTCGGGCATGGGATGGGTGTGTTTTTTTGTCCTTAGGATAATTTAGGTTAAGTAGTGTGTAAGCTTAGGGACTGATGACCTTAGCAGTTAAGTCCCATAAGATTTCACACACACCAAACGAAGTTTCACCTACCCTGAATCAGGAAACTGGCTTGTTTGTAACAAGATGAGAATCCACACACACAGCGTAACAACGTCCGAGGCCCCTAGGGTTCTCAGCCGGACGACCATTGTGGTGATTTCCTCTGGTACGGCAGCAGAAAAAGGCGCGCCGACTGCGGTGCATACGAGAGTGGCACCACGTCGTCTTTCGGACGACTCGCACTTTCGCGTGCACCGCCACTAACCAGAGTGCATTCGTGATCGCTATATGGGCCATCATCTTTGTACGATTGTATGCTGTGCTACCGGGTAAACAATATAGTCGCATCACCTTCGCTTAGCCGGTAATCGGACGGCAGGCACTACACTGCCCTGTTTTTTAGGTTTCCATGATGTTATCTTTCAACAGAACAACTCAAGACCGCATGTTTCCCCTGCTGTCTTGCCTTACATTGATACTGAAAGTGCCCAAGTGTTGTAGTAAGCACACTCTCCAAGCTCTTATCCACTGAGAAAATAAGATCGTGGATTGTCGACAGAATGGCACGCCTTCAGCTCGCCAGCCACTAAAGCTTTAAAACCCTGGTATCAGGTTGAGGTAGGGTGGATGACGTACCCGTATCTGTCATCCAAGCTCTTCTCGTTTCAAATGGCTCTAAGCATTATGGGACTTAACATCAGAGGTCATCAGTGCCATAGACGTAGAACTAGCTAAACCTAACTAACCTAAGGACATCACACACATCCACGCCCGAAGCAGGATTCGAACCTGCGACCGTAGCAGCAGCGCGGTTCCAGACTGAGGCGCCTAGAACCAATCGGCTACAACGTCCGGCAGTTCTCGTTCTCAGCTTGTTGCAGCCGTAGTCGGTGACACAGATGGCAGCTCCATGTACAAATTTCAAGCCATGTACAACCCCAAATGGTCTACAACAAGGGATAGCGTGAGGCACATATGACTATAGTTTCACGCACGAGAGGTATAAAAGGGCAGTGCACCGGCGCAGCTGTCATTTGCACTCGGGTGATAGGTGACTCATGTGAAAAGGTTTGCGGCATGATTCTCTCCACAAACGGAAATTTACAGACTTTCAACGCGGTTTGGTACTTCGAGCTAGACGTATGGGACATTCAGTTTCGGAAATCATTGGAGAATTCAATATTCCTAAATCCGCAGTGTCAAGAGTGTGCCGAGATTACCACATTTTAGGCATTACGTCTCCCGATTGACGATGCAGTGACCGACGGCCTTCACTTATCGACCGAGGGCAGCGGCGTTTGCGCAGCGATGTCAGATGAGCAATACTGCGTTAAATAACAGCCGAAATCAATGTACGACGAACGTATCCGTAAGGCCGATGCCGGAAATTTTGCGTTAATAGGCTATAGCAGCAGACAGCCGACGTGAGTGCCTTTGCTAACAGCACGTCATCGCCTGCCGGGCCTCTCCTGAGCTAACGACCATGTTGGTTGTTTTGTAAACCTCGTCGCCAGTTTAGTAAAGGCCTCGTCGCTATTGCTGTGGAGACCGAGTAGCCACTATTGTTACGGAGGGTCGAGTTTGTGAGTTCGTGAAACGGCATCTGGTGCAGTACACCGCTAAGACAATTTCTCCCTGCCACAATTTAACATCTATGCCACAGTGTCAGGTAAGAGGATAGGAGATCGAAGACTCTACAACAGTTCGACAAATTAGTAATAAAGTCATACAAAGGAGTTCAAAAGGTTTACTTGTCTTTGTGTATTGTCGAATAATGAAGTCTGCAACATCGCTTGTAATATAACACAAAAAAGGCCGTCAATGGTTAAGTAAAAATAATCGTAGATAAACTTCACAGTACATAGCAAATGCAATTTACAACAACTGTCTGTTCACTTCTAAGAGTTCACTAAACGACGTTCCCTGTCTAAATCAGAACTGGACTATTATCTATATCTAAGTGGGCGAGTAGGCTTTTGTCCGTTGTCGTCTGGTCATTGATGGATGGTTCTCGGGTGGCAGTTGGCCGAGGTGTAGTCGAAATCTTCATCCTCAACGCCGGCCGTGGCGCTGGCGAAAATCGCGCAAGTTCAAATGGCTCTGAGCACTATGGGACTTAACATTGGTCATCAGTCCCCTAGAACTTAGAACTACCTAAACCTAACTAACCTAAGGACATCACACACATCCAAGCCCGAGGCAGGATTCGAACCTGCGACCGCAGCGGTCATGCGGTTCCAGACTGAAGCGCCTAGAGCCGCACGGCCACACCGGCCGGCAATCGCGCAAGTGGAGAGTCTCCATGGCACTAGCACCAGCTCGCATCTTTCGCCTGTGGTGTTTTTGCCCTGGCTGTGTGTTGTCCGGGCGACACGGTAAGTTGGGCTCGACAGATGAGTCCCGTTTTTAAGGCGTGATGGTAGGGTTCGAGTGTGGCGGAGACTCCAAGAAGCCATGGACCCAGTTTTCAATAAGGCACTGTGCACACTGGTGGTGGTCCCATAACGATTTGGCCACCTAGGTCATTATGGCACATAATCGAGAGGTCAGTTCGTGCACAAAATCCTGCATCGGCAACAGTTCCGCAGTTCTGATCTGCTATGGAGGCAGCATGGCTCAGCATTTCTGCAGGGGTCTTCCAAGTACTTGTTGAGTCCATGACACGTCGAGTTGCTGTACTACGCTGGGCAAAATGAGGTCCGACACGATATTAGGAGGTATCTCACGACTTCTGTCACCTCAGTGTGTATGTGCAGTCAGTAATACACTCCTGGAAATGGAAAAAAGAACACATTGACACCGGTGTGTCAGACCCACCATACTTGTTCCGGACACTGCGAGAGGGCTGTACAAGCAATGATCATACGCACGGCACAGCGGACACACCAGGAACCGCGGTGTTGGCCGTCGAATGGCGCTAGCTGCGCAGCATTTGTGCACCGCCGCCGTCAGTGTCAGCCAGTTTGCCGTGGCATAAGGAGCTCCATCGCAGTCTTTAACACTGGTAGCATGCCGCGACAGCGTGGACGTGAACCGTATGTGCAGTTGACGGACTTTGAGCGAGGGCGTATAGTGGGCATGCGGGAGGCCGGGTGGACGTACCGCCGAATTGCTCAACACGTGGGGCGTGAGGTCTCCACAGTACATCGATGTTGTCGCCAGTGGTCGGCGGAAGGTGCACGTGCCCGTCGACCTGGGACCGGACTGCAGCGACGCACGGATGCACGCCAAGACCGTAGGATCCTATGCAGTGCCGTAGGGGACCGCACCGCCACTTCCCAGCAAATTAGGGACACTGTTGCTCCCGGGGTATCGGCGAGGACCATTCGCTGGGCTACGGTCCCGCACACCGTTAGGCCGTCTTCCGCTCACGCCCCAACATCGTGCAGCCCGCCTCCAGTGGTGTCGCGACAGGCGTGAATGGAGGGACGAATGGAGACGTGTCGTCTTCAGCGATGAGAGTCGCTTCTGCCTTGGTGCCAATGATGGTCGTATGCGTGTTTGGCGCCGTGCAGGTGAGCGCCACAATCAGGACTGCATACGACCGAGGCACACAGGGCCAACACCCGGCATCATGGTGTGGGGAGCGATCTCCTACACTGGCCGTACACCACTGGTGATCGTCGAGGGGACACTGAATAGTGCACGGTACATCCAAACCGTCATCGAACCCATCGTTCTACCATTCCTAGACCGGCAAGGGAACTTGCTGTTCCAACAGGACAATGCACGTCCGCATGTATCCCGTGCCACCCAACGTGCTCTAGAAGGTGTAAGTCAACTACCCTGGCCAGCAAGATCTCCGGATCTGTCCCCCATTGAGCATGTTTGGGACTGGATGAAGCGTCGTCTCACGCGGTCTGCACGTCCAGCACGAACGCTGGTCCAACTGAGGCGCCAGGTGGAAATGGCATGGCAAGCCGTTCCACAGGACTACATCCAGCACCTGTACGATCGTCTCCATGGGAGAATAGCAGCCTGCATTGCTGCGAAAGGTGGATATACACTGTACTAGTGCCGACATTGAGCATGCTCTGTTGCCTGTGTCTATGTGCCTGTGGTTCTGTTAGTGTGATCATGTGATGTATCTGACCCCAGGAATGTGTCAATAAAGTTTCCCCTTCCTGGGACAATGAATTCACGGTGTTCTTATTTCAATTTCCAGGAGTGTATTTTCTTGCTTGCCGTTTTTCCTGGTGTTGCTATTTCTATGGCCAGCAGTGCACACAGTGTTCCCGCCATCTGGGCACAGACTCGCGGCCCTTTCCCCACGTAATGAGCCTGGTCCCTGGCCTACGCCTGCCGATGTCTGTCGGCGGCGCCCGCAGGTCGCCGCGGCTGCTGCTGCTGCTGCTGCCGCTGCCCCACCGCGCTCATTATGCGGCTCGCGCTATGAATTATTCAGCGGCTCACAGCCAGCAGAGGGCGCTCATCCATCTCGGCTTCTCGCCGCAGATGGGCTCCTACCATTTTCGTTGACACCCAGCTATCAATTCCGTCAGCGTGTTGTGGCTCGAGGCATCGCCTGTCCGAGGAATTGATTCACACCTGGGCGAAATTAAGCCCAGCCGCACCACCGTCTGGAAACTGAAAGCTATGTATAAACAGAACCGATTTGGCTATCTAGTGATGAATCGAAACATCTGTTATGCAGACTAATAATACTGTAAGGGACAAGGAAGATCTTTTTGTTGCTACTGACAGTCAGAAACGGCTTAGATTGTGGTGGAAAATGAATTGACTGCACGGCGTTATTGGGCAGCACACCTCGTCTGGGGTTGTTCAATCGCCTGCTGCAAGACTTTATTGGACGTCATTTCCACGGATTGCGCGCCGACGGAGATGAGTTGAAATGATTAGGACAAAACAAACATATAGTCCCTGAGTGAAGAAAATTCCCGATCAGTGCGGCCGCCGAACCCGGGACTCCGCTGCCTAGAAACAACCGAGTAACCACTAGTCCACGACTTGTGGATGATAGTAGTAATACAATGCACTATGTGATCAAAAGTATCCGGGCACCTAGCTGAAAATGACTTACAAGTTCGTGGTGCCCTCCATCGGTAATGCTGGAATTCAATATGGTGTTGGCCCGCCCTTAGCCTTGATGACAGCTTCCACTCTCGCAGGCATACATTCAGTCAGGTGCTCGAAGGTTTCGTGGGGAATGGCAGCCCTTTCTTCACGGAGTGCTGCACTGAAGAGAGGTATCGAAGTCGGGTGGGTGTCGCCTGGGACGAAGTCGGCGTTCCAAAACGTCCCAAATGTGTTCTGCAGAATTGAGGTCAGGGCTCTGTGCAGGCCATTCCATTACAGGGATGTTACTGTCTTGTAATCACTTCGCCATAGGCCGTGCGTTATGAATAGGTGCTCGATCATGTTGAAAGCGGCAGTCACTATCCCCGAATTGCTCTTCAACAGTGCGAAGCAAGAAGGTGCTTAAAACGTCAGTGTAGGCCTGTGCTGTGATAGTACCACACAAAACAACAGGGGGTGCAAGCCCCCTCCATGAAAAACACAACCACACCATAACACCACCGCCTACGAATTTTACTGTTGGCACTAATAACGCTGGTAGATGACGTTCACGGAGCATTCGCCATACTCACACCCTGCTATCGGATCGCCACATTGTGTACCGTGATTCGTCACTCCACACAACGTTTTTCCAATCGTCCAATGTTTACGCTCCTTACACCAAGCGAGGCGTCGTTTGCATTTTCCGGCGTGATGTGTGACTTATGTGCAGCCGCTCGACCATGAAATCCAAGTTTTCTCACCTCCCGCATAACTGTCATAGCACTTGCTGTGGATCCTGATGTGGTTTTGCATTCCTGTGTGATGGTCTGGATAGGTGTTAGCCTATTACACATTACGACCCTCTTTAACTGTTGGCGGTCTCTGTCAGTCAACACGCTTTTGTGTTATACGTGTCCCTTCAAGTTCCCACTTCACTACCACATCAGAAACAGTGGACCTAGAGATGTTTAGGAGTGTGGAAATGTAGCACACAGGAGTATGACACAAGAGACACCCAATCACCTGACCACGTTCGAAGTCCTGAGTGCCGTGGAGCGTCCCATTCTGCTCTCTCTAATGACTACTGAGGTCGCTGATATGGAGTACCTGGCAGTACTTGGCACTGAAATGCACCTAATATGAAAAACGTATGTTTTTGGGTGTGTCCGGATACTTTTGATCACATAGTGTATGTTAATGAGGGTCAGTATTCTTAAAACTTTCGTTATTTCCAAAGTTATATCAGTAATGTATATACCATCAATCATAATCGACATCGTTCCCTCAATGCTCAAGATCGTGATCAGCAAGTAAATATCACTGCATTGTCCTTAACCCGGGATGTGCGGTCACAATGCTTACGCGAGCACTTACTGCTGTTTCCCTGTAACGCCAGAGGTCGTGCTCTTTCTTAAAGTGATTGTTGAACTTTCGGTTACGCTATCAGAATATCTGTCAACATATATCGGAGCTATGGCGTTTTGTTATATATTTTAAAATATATTTTTAAATTTTTATTATTTTTTAATGTAAAGCATAGAATATATTTCTCTTTCTGAACACTCCGTGTTAAGTTGTTAGCTGTTAGATTCTTCGTTGTAGGAATCCTGTAACGATATTGCAAACTAACCAATATTTAGCCCATTTATTTTTCATTTTCTTCTGCGATATTACCGTTCTCTCTAAGTTTTATCGCTTCTAGCGTCATCGCTGTGTTCCTGAGCGCAGAGTGGCAAACAAAACGACAAGAAGTGACGAACTGCCACTTTCAGATAAAATAATAATGATATAAAATCATAAAGGCATACATCCGCGTATTCTCCAAGAAACGATCCCATATTTTGCAACCAATCGGGCTGAATGCTACCGACATTCCCGTTTCGCACTCCCGGACACGCTTGTGCAGCCTATTATTCTCCAAACCTATTCTAACCAGATTTCACTCTAACTCCTGACAGATACCCTTTCCCAACCATCCGCCCCCTCTAACATGAGTTGCATATCTACATTGCACTTGCACTTTGCTTCTCACGGTATCATGATACTATTCCGTCTATTTGTTGACTGTATCTCGTGTTCTATGGTTATCGTTTCCACCTCCAGATCAAGAACTCTCGCGTTCTTGACTGGGTGCTGCCTAATCATTTCATCTCCAGCGAGGCGAAGGGACCTCAAATAGAAAGACTTACAACATGCAACGGCAACGGCCTTGCCGCAGTGGATACACCGGTTCCCGTGAGATCACCGAAGTCAAGCGCTGTGGGGCGTGGCCGGCACTTGGATGGGTGACCATCCAGCCGCCATGCGCTGTTGCCATTATTCGGGGTGCACTCAGCCTCGTGATGCCAACTGAGGAGCTACTCGACCGAATAGTAGCGGCTCCCGTCAAAGAAAACCATCGTAACCACCGGGAGAGCGGTGTGCTAACCACACGCCCCTCCCATCTGCATCCTCAACTGCGGATGACACGGCGGTCGGATTGTCCCGATGGGCCACTTGAGGCCTGATGACGGAGTGTGCACCATGCAACCGAAATACCCACATGGGATCTACCTGCCAATAGTCTCATACGATCATTTCATATACTTCTTCACTTGCAGCTGATTAAATATGTCTGATTGTCGCCTTCCAACGCACCTGCAGAACAGAAGCATCAATATCACAACCAACAGTCAAAAGAAACAACATCTAAAGTTCACCTTGCAAATCATCTATTTTAATAAGAAAATTTACTAATATATTTAATAATATCTATGTTTTTCGTCTTTAATGTTAGAACAACACTGAGTTTTCAAAAATTTAGCGGATGGAGGGTATTCTCTTATAGAGCAAGCTACTGATCTTTATATGCGAACTACAATGATATTACGGACACTGATTAGCCCCCCGATGGCAATAAAGTGTCTTGTAAGAATTTGCCGCCATTCCAGGCGACAAGAGACAAGAGATACACAAATCTACCTCTACATCTACATACATATTCGTACTCCGCAAGTCACCGTAAAGTCAGTGGTGGAGTGCACCCTGTACACTGCTAGTCGTTTCCACTCCTGTTCCACGTGGAGAGAGAGAGCGAGGGAAAAACGACAGTCTATATACCTCCTTATGACCGCTAATTCCTCGTATCTTATCTCCGTGGTCCTTAGGCGAGATGTACACTAAAGTTCAAAGAAACTGGTGTAGGCATGCGCATTCAAATATAGAGATATGCAAACAGGCAGAATACGGCGCTGCGGTTTGGAACGCCTACATAAGACAACATGTGTCTGGCACAGTTGTTACATCGGTTACTGCTGTTACAATAGCAGCTTATCAGGATTTAAGTGAGGTTGAACGTGATGTTATAGTCGGCGCACGAACAATGGGAAACAGCATCTCCGAGGTAGCGACGAAGTGGGGATTTTCCCGTACGACCATTTCACGAGTGCACCGTGAATCAGGAATCCGGTAAAACATTAAATCTCCGACATCGATGCAGAACGGGACCAACGACGAATTAGGAGAATCGTTAAGCGAACAGAAGTGCAACCCTTTCGCAAATTGCTGCAGATTTCAATGCTGAACCATCAATAAGTGTCAGCGTGCGAACCATTCAATGTGAGCTTCCGGAGCCGAAGGCCCTCTGGTGTACCCTTGATGACTGCACGACACAAAGATTTAAGCCTCGTCTGGTCCCGCCGGCACCAACATTGGACTGTTGATGACTGGAAACATATTGCCTGGTCGGACGAGTCTCGTTTCAGATTGTATCGAGTGGATGGTCGTGTACAGGTATGGATACGGCCTCATTAATCCACGGACCCTGCGCTGGCCTGTGTGGCCGTGCGGTTCTAGGCGCTTCAGTCTGGGACCGCGTGATCGCTACGGTCGCAGGTTCGAATCCTGCCTCAAGCATGGATGTGTGTGATGCCCATAGGTTAGTTAGGTTTAAGTAGTTCTACGTTCTAGGGGACTGATGATCTTAGTCCCATAGTGCTCAGAGCCATGGACCCTGCATGTCAGCATGAGACTGTTCAAGCTGGTGGATTTTCTGTGATGGTGTGGGTCGTGTGCAGTTTGAGTGATATGGGACCCCTAATACGTCTAGATACGACTCTGACACATGAAACGTACGTAAGCATCCTGTCTTATCACCTGCAGCCATTCACGTCTATTGTGTATTCCGACGGACTTGGGCGATTCTAGCAGGACAACGTGACACCCCGCACGTCCAGAATTGCTAGGGAGTGGCTCAGGATACTCTTCTGAGTTTAAACACTTCCGCTGGCCACCAAACTCTCCAGACATGTTCATTATTGAGCAAATCTGGGATGCCTTGCAATGTTCAGAGGGGATCTCCACCCCCTCGTACTCTCACGAATTTGTGGAGAGCCCTGCAGGATTAATGGTGTCAGTTCCCTCCAGCACTACTTCAGACATTAATCGAGTCCATTGCGGGACTTCCGCGTCATCGCGGTTGCCCTACACTATATTAGGCAAGTGTCACCGTACGCTGTCACCTTTACAGATGAACAACATTTTCTTAAAATTTTCCCAATAAACTGAAGTCGACCATTCGCCTTTCCAACCAGGATCGTCACACGCTCGGTCCATTTCATATCGCTTCGCAACAGAATCCTCACATGCCGATTCCATTTCATACCGCTTTGCAAAGTTACGCCGAGATATTTCAACGACTTGACTGTGTCAAGCACGACATTAGTAATGCTGTAAACGAATATTATGGGTTCGTTTTTCCTAATAATCCGCAGCAATTTACAGTTATCTACATTCAGTGCAAGCTGCAATTCGTAGTAAAAACTAGAAATTTTGTCTAATTAATCTTGCATCATCGTACGGTCACTCATGTTCGACACCGCAGCATCATCAGCAAACAACCGAAGATTGCTGCTCACCCCTTCCACTTGATTATTCATGTCCTCCCGTATACACAAAAGTAAAAATGCGCATTGGGAGAGAACTTGTAGATCAATAACTGTTCAAAAAAAGAAGCTATTTGTAAACTTGCACTAACTACGTTACACGATGTAACACAGTAACTACAACCAACTAATCTAAGATCTATATCACATCTACACTGCCTGACAAAAAAAGTTAAACACCCAAAAGGAGAGGAGGGAGCTAAATGAAACTTTAGGGGGTATGTGATGTTATTTCAGTGAATACAAAACAAAATCGAATTTACAAAGAACTTGGCAGTATCAGCCTACTTTGCAGTATGACGTTGCATTCCTTTTTGCCTAGATTTGCATTCATTCGATTGAGAAGATTGTCATAAACGCGCTGTATTGTCTCTTGAGGAAAGCTGACTCGCAGCTGTTCTACCTGGTCCTCGACATCCTCGATGCACTGACACGTTGTTGACCTCCGAGCTGATTCCACACATATTCTAAAGGGGCAGATCTGAAGAGCTTTCTGGTCAAAACAGCGCCTCAAAATCGCACAAACAGTTTACAGAGACGCCTTCTATGGGTCGACGTGCATTGTCATGTTGAAACATGGCACCATGGTACTGTCGCGTGAGAGGTAACACATGAGGACGCAAAATTTCCGTGTCGTACCACTACCAACCATAACCTACAGTCATACACGATGGCTCATCACGCAATGACGCCAGGAAGAACACCGCAGTGCCTATGTAAAACATCCCCAGGGGTCGCCGCCATATTCGCCGGCGATGGTCATCCGGGATAGTGCAGAACTGCGACTCATCGTTGAACACAACGCAATACCGTTCAGCAGCTGTCTTACTTCCTGGTCATGTGCAACATTCCAAACGCAGTAGTTTGTGTTGTGGTGTTAATGGCAGCCTACGTATGCGACGGTAAATCTCTAGTCTGGTAGCTGCCAGTCTCCAATCAAAGGAGCGGGATGTCAGGGGCAGATGTGAAGGGGTACGATGTGCCTGGAACGGAATACGGCGATCTTCCCATTTGGTGGTCACACGTGTTTGATCGGAACATTACAACCCATTCCCATGCAGTCGAGCATCGGACCACTGTCACATCCGAATGCTGCACTAATCTGGAGATTGCAGGTTTCGAATAACTGTCCGCATAGAGAACCACAAAGAAACTCTTTTCTAATTCTGTCAGTTGCTGATAACATTGTCTCATAAGAGTACGCAGCATCTCCGTATCATTGATAGTGATCAGTGAGCGTCTAACATTGTTCACAGTCCTTGCATCCGTACCAGGCATGGTAACAACACTAAACAAAAAGAACACTAATGTCCTGTCGTGGCAATTCTACCTGTCAGTGAAATGTAACACCTATTATTTATATACAGGGCGTTTCAAAAAGAAAGAGCAGATTTCAAACATTTATTTCTCAAAAACTACAAATGATAGAAACACAATTCCAACGGTCCTTCACTCAATATGAGTACCAAATGTTACACAACAAATATCAAAACTGTACCTCAATATGAGCACCATTTGTTACACGACAAATATCAAACCGGTATCTCATTTCTTGCCACACACGACGCAACTGGTCTTTAGTTACCGAATTCACGGCCGCAACAATTCGATGTCGTACCTCTTGAAGAGTAGCGGGCATAGGTGGGACATAAACACAGTCCTTTATGTACCTCCACAAATAAAAATCGCAGGGAGTAAGGTCTGGTGACCTGGGAGGCCACAGACGATGACATTGATCTTGTGCTCCTGCTCTTCCAATCCACCGTCCTGGAATGGTGTTATTTAGGTACCGTCGTACAGGTTCAGAGAAGTGTGGTGGGGCGCCATCTTGCATGAAGATGAAGTGATTTGAATCTTCCTGAAGTTGAGGAAATATCCAGTTTTCTAACATGTCCAGGTAAATGGTTCCTGTGATAGTTTTCTCCATGAAAAAGAAAGGTCCATAAACTTTGTTTACCGAAATTGCACAAAAGACGTTAACCTTTGGTGGGTCTCTTTCATGTTGAATAACGTCCCTCGGAGTTTCACTCGCCCAAATTCGTACGTTATGCCGATTAACTTTACCAGAAATGTGAAACGTTGATTCATCTGAAAAAATTAATCGTTCGGCAAAATTGTCCTCTTCCATGTCCTGTAGAATTGCAGTTGAAAATTCGAACCTTTTGTTGTGGTCGTCAGGACGCAATGCTTGCAATAACTGCAGTTTGTACGGCTTCATGTGCAGACGGTTACTCAGAACGCGCCATACCGTTGTTTTAGACATGTTTAGTTCGTGACTTGCCCGTGCCGTGGATTTTCTAGGGCTCCTTTCGTAAGCTGCACGGACACGCTCGACATTTTCATCCGATGTGCGTGGACGACCCGTGCTTTTTCGCTTGCAGATGCAACCATCTTCTACGAATCTGTGATGCCACTCATAAATTTGCTTATGACGAGGCGGCTGTTTGTTGAATTGACGGCGGAATGCACGTTGCACACCAACAATGGACTCTAACTTTGCAAATTGCAGCACACAAAATGATCGTTCCTGTGGTGTCGTCGCCATTTTCCTACAAACAAACGCCAGCGCCACTGCGGATTTGCATGGAACTTCTGCGCGGACCATTGAAAAACTTTGAACCTTTCTCTGACAAGAAACGTTTGAATTGTGTTTCTATCATTTGTAGTTTTTGAGAAATAAATGTTTGAAATCTGCTCTTTCTTTTTGAAACGCCCTGTACATGCCGATGATGTATGTGTGTACGAAGTTACTTTGACATCCGAATATGCCTTCTGGGTGCTTCCTTTTTTTTCAGGCAATGTATATTCTTAGTACATTTTTTACTTATGAATATATATTAATTTGTCTAACTTTGTAGTGTGTCTTACGTTTTCTTTCCTTCTTTTTCACTCTGTCATTTTTTAACTTACCTAACTCAACTAAGTGACCTCACATGTCTAATACTAAACCTTCGTTCTAACTCTTGCTATCTCTCCAATTACCTATTAAGTTCCATTAGACTAATTAAAACCACTAGACAAACCTGCTAAGAAATTTTAGGAATTAAGTGATCTTTCTTTCTTTCTCAGGGCCTTTGTCCCACTTTCAATGCAGGGTCGGCATTGTTACTATTGATTTCGTAGTGTTAGTTGCAGAGGGTGGCTGGATGCCCTTCTTGACGCTAACCCGAACCCCCTAGGATTGAATTTGTGTACCCCAGCTGTCTGCGTCTAGTGTAAGCCATGGAAGAGTGTGAATGTTTTCAAATATCTGAAAATCGTGTAACTGAGGTGGAACGTGGGGACCATCCCGGTATTCACCTATTGGGATGCGGAGAACCGCCTAAAAACCACATCCAGGCTGGCCAGCATACCGGTCTTCATTAATCCGCCGGGCGGATTCGAGCCGGGGCCGGCGCGCCTACCCGAGTCCAGGAAGCAGCGCATTGGCGCTCTCGGCTACCCTAGCGCGGTTTAGGAATTTAGTGACGAGGATCAGAAATTGCATGTAGCTGGTTGTACAGCAGAGACGTAAAGGCAAGTAAAGAAAACAGAAAGAACAGGAGTACTCCTTAAATAAAGAAAATGAAAAGAACACCAGTAGTCCTTTCTTTGTTCTTTCATGTCCTGCCCTATTGGACGGAATGCCTGAAGTAAAGCAAGTAGACTTCATACTCCTAGAAGTGACTTGCGTGTTTTATAGTAAACACAGTTCGATGGCATCTTTCTTAGCCTTTGTGCAACGTGTTTCATCCATTAAATTAAACAGCAGGTAACTGTGGCAACAGAGAGCTATCTACCCTTTGCGTGAATTGAACGTGTATATGTTCATTAATTTTGGATACAGAACACAATGAAATTAGCCAGACAGATACGTATTGACAAGAAACGTAATTCATCTTGTCAGGCGACACGTGTACATTTATCCACGGCCCAATTTCAATGACACCATGCCCACTGGGATTATAATTGAGAATGTCATTGGGTCCAAATGGGAATGGCGTGCTTCAGAACACTTGTTCCTGCACCACCATTGTTCTCTGCAGTCAGATCGCAGCTTATTCCGTTTTACAAAGCGGGTAAGTTTCCAACCTGCACGTCCTGTGATGAGGCGTCGACGTCCAGCACCTTGTCGCCTGACAGTAGGGTACTGCGCGAACAGTCGACCTGCTTCAGCGTTTCCAAGTTGTTCATTCCTAGGCTCCAAGGCCTAACACATGGCTCTGAGCACTATGAGACTTGACTTCTGAGGTCATCAGTCCCCTAGAACTTAGAACTACTTAAACCTAACTAAACTAAGGACATGACACACATCCATGCACGAGGCAGGATTCGAACCTGCGACCGTAGTGGTCGCGCAGCTCCAGTCTGTACCGCAAGGCCTAACAATCAGCTTTTTGTCAAAATTGCTGAGGTGACCAAAGTCACGGGCACGTCTTACTGTCGTGTCGGACCTCCTTCCATTGGCGTAGTGCAGCAATTCGAGGTGGCGTGGTGTCTGTAAAGAGTTGGAGACCCCTGCAGAAACATTGAGACATACTGGTTCTACACCCGTCCATAATTGGGAACGTATTGCCAATACAGAATTTTATACAGGTACTGACTTCTCTATTATGTCCCATGTTGGGCGATCTGGGCGGCCGACTCATTCATTCGAATTGCCCAGAATGTTTTTCAAACCGGTCGCGAAGATTTGTGGCAGGTGACATGGCGCATTGCCATCCATAAAAATTGCATTGTTGTTTTGGAACATGAAGTCCATGAATGAATGGTCTAGAAGTGGCCGAACATAACCATTTCCAGTCAATGATCGGTTCAGTTCGGCCAGAGGAGCCGTTATGGAGCCACCACCAGCTTTCAAAGTGCATTGTTGACGGCTTGGGTCCATGGCTTCGTGACGTCTGTCCCACACTAGAACCGTACCATCAGTTCTTACCAACTGAAATCGGGACTTATCTGACCAGGCTACTGTGTTTCAGTAGTCTAGTGTCCAACCGATATGCGTTGCACTGTCCTAACGGATTTTTGCAGTTATTTAAAGCATTGTTCCTTGTCTATTACCTCTGACACAGCTCGACGCAAACGACGCTGCTCTCGATCGTTATGTGAAGGCTATCGGTCACTGCGTTGTCCGTTTAAGAGGTAATGCCTGAAATTTGGTATTCTCGGCACTCTTGATACTGTGGATCACGGGATATTGATTTCCCTAATGTATCCGAAATGGAAAGTCCCACGCGTCTAGCTCCAACTACCATTCCGTGTTCGAGGCTGTCGATTCCCGTCGTGTGGCCATGATCAGGCCGGGCACCTTTTCACAAGAATCACCTGAGGACAAATGACAGCTCCGCCAATGCCTTGGCTTTTATATCTAGTCTACATGATACTACCGCCATCTGTAAATGTGCATATCACTACCCCATGACCGAGCGAGGTGGCGCAGTGGTTAGCACACTGGACTCGCATTCGGGAGGACGACGGTTAAATCCCGTCTCCAGCCATCCTGATTTAGGTTTTCCGTGATTTCCCTAAATCGTTTCAGGCAAATTCCGGGATGGTTCCTTTGAAAGAGCACGGCCGATTTCCTTACCAATCCTTCCCTAACCCGAGCTTGCGCTCCGTCTCTAATGATCTCGTTGTCGACGGGACGTTAAACACTAACCACCACCACCACCACTACCCCATGACTTTTGTCACCTCATTGTATGTCAACATATCCTCCCGTTTGCGGCAAGTATCAGAACGATTTCCCACTCGTCTCTGTCCCGCTTGTGTACCTTATTTACGTCTCATGTGTACACCACCAGGCGGCATTCAGTCTCGCAGTGGGTAGTGGTTTTGGTCCGTCAGTATATATTCGTATTACATTTATGACGTATGTAAACCTATGCATTTTCTACCTTGATAGATTTTTATCTCTTTCTCGCGAGGTCTTCTTTCTTGAAATTCCCTAAATTCGTCCCACATAGCTTCTCATTCCAAACCTTTATTCTAAACCGTTGTATCACTCCGTCTAAGTAGTTATCCAAAAGAAGTTCTATTGACCAACTTAAGCCAATTAATTTGCTTGTAAAGAAATTTTATGAATTGTATGTAGCATGTACCGGGTGACAATTATTGAATTATACGGGAAAAAACGTAAATTAGTCACAAACTACGGGGCGTGCACTTTATTCAATATGTAAACGTCACTACAGATATTCGGATTTAGGTCATGACATGTTCGATATGCCTGCCGTCACTGGCGATGATGTAGCGCAGACGAATAGCGAAATTCTGGATGACCCGCTGAAGTGTCGGAACATCGACGCTGTCGATTACCTCCTAAATGGCTGTTTTTACATCAGCAATGGTTTTCGGGTTATTGCTGTACACCGTGTCTTTAATTTAGTCACGCAAGAAGTAGTCGCACGTGTTCAGATCTGGAGAATATAGCGGCTAATTGAGGCCCATGCCAGTGGCCTCTGGATATCCCAGAGCCAGAAGCGATACCCAAAGTGCTCCTCCAGGACATCAAACACACTCGTACCTCGATGGTGTCGAGCTCCGTCTTGCGTGAACCACATCTTGTCGAAATCAGGGATACTTTGTACAATGGGGCTGAAATCATCTTCCAAAACGTTCACATGCCGTTCCGTAGTCACCGTGCTATCAAGGAATATCGCACCGATTATTCCATGACTGGACACTGCACACTGCACAGTCATCCACTGAAGGTGAAGAGACTTCTCGATCACGAAATGCGGATACTCAGTCCCCCAAACGCGCCAGTTTTGCTTACTGATGAATCCATCCAAATGAAAAAGCACTTTGTCGCTAAATCAGACC
This sequence comes from Schistocerca piceifrons, assembly GCF_021461385.2. Lineage (NCBI taxonomy): Eukaryota > Metazoa > Arthropoda > Insecta > Orthoptera > Acrididae > Schistocerca > Schistocerca piceifrons. The sequence goes on from NC_060140.1 coordinate 325,955,510, forward strand.
ACACAGCGCATATAATTCTCATCATGCCCCGCGAACAATCGTGCAGTTTGAACGTCCTAGCGCAAACCATTCAGAAGTTACAGCGATTTTATTTCATATAGTTCAATAATATTGTCACCGTGTAGATGGTTACAAGGGTAGAGACGTAAAGGCCAACAAAGGCATAGAAAAGTAAAAGGAAGAAATACATCGCGCACTAAGACGAAAACATTTGACAACATTCAGTGGAATCTCAGTCATTAAACGGTTCCACCGTTCATACAATAATCTTCAAGAGACTACAAGAAACAACAGAATGACGTGAAGAAGTAGCTGCTTTCCCATCACAAAAACCTGTCCTGAATATATCACCCATGGCAAAATGTACATTAATGTCGTGTGACAAGGGCCTCCAGTCGGGTAGACCGTTCGCCGAGTGTAAGTCTTTCGGGTTCACGCCACTTCGGCGACTTGACTGTCGATGGCGATGAAATGACGATGATTAGGACAACTCAACCCCCAGTCCCTGAGCGGAGAAAATCTCCGACCCAGCCGGGAATCGATCCCGGGCCCTTAGGATTGACATTCTGCCGCGCTGAATACTCTTTTTTTTTTAAATTTTGTTCGGTAATGTTCGCGGCGTTTGGTCTGGGCGGACTTCATAGGACATCCTTCAAGTTGATCGTTGATTCCTTAGTTTTTTTTTTTTTATTATTACAGACGGCCAGCGCCTCTCTGACCGAACAAGTTGAACTACCGTGCCGGCTATCACTCAGCTACCGGGGGCGAACATCTCCCATGGTTAAGTTTACGGATTAACAGGATACATAACATAACATTTTAATAATTTACATAATTTTATGAACAGTAAATACAGTTTATAATATTTTTTGTGTAAGACTCTGTCTTACGTTTTTATTTATTTATTTATTTTTTTTGTCATCAGTCTACTGACTGGTTTGATGCGGCCCGCCACGAATTCCTTTCCTGTGCTAACCTCTTCATCTCAGAGTAGCACTTGCAGCCTATGTCCTCAATTATTTGCTTGACGTATTCCAATCTCTGTCCTCCTCTACAGTTTTTGCCCTCTACAGCTCCCTCTAGTACCATGGAAGTCATTCCCTCATGTCTTAGCAGATGTCCTATCATCCTGTCCCTTCTCCTTATCAGTGTTTTCCACATATTCCTTTCCTCTCCGATTCTGCGTAGAACCTCCTCATTCCTTACCTTATCAGTCCACCTAATTTTCAACATTCGTCTATAGCACCACACCTCCAATGCTTCGATTCTCTTCTGTTCCGGTTTTCCCACAGTCCATGTTTCACTACCATACAATGCTCTACTCCAGACGTACATCCTCAGAAATTTCTTCCTCAAATTAAGGCCGGTATTTGATATAGTAGACTTCTCTTGGCCAGAAATGCCTTTTTTGCCATAGCGAGTCTGCTTTTGATGTCCTCCTTGCTCCGTCCGTCATTGGTTATTTTACTGCCTAGGTAGCAGAATTCCTTAACTTCATTGACTTCGTGACCATCAATCCCGATGTTAAGTTTCTCGCTGTTCTCATTTCTACTACTTCTAATTACCTTCGTCTTTCTCAGATTTACTCTCAAACCATACTGTGTACTCATTAGACTGTTCATTCCGTTCAGGAGATCATTTAATTCCTCTTCACTTTCACTCAGGATAGCAATGTCATCAGCGAATCGTATCATTGATATCCTTTCACCTTGTATTTTAATTGCACTCCTGAACCTTTCTTTTATTTCAATCGTTGCTTCCTCGATGTACAGATTGAAGAGTAGGGGCGAAAGGCTACAGCCTTGCCTTACACCCTTCCTAATACGAGCACTTCGTTCTTGATCGTCCACTCTTATTATTCCCTCTTGGTTGTTGTACATATTGTATATGACCCGTCTCTCCCTATAGCTTTTACCCCTACCTTTTTCGGAATCTAGAACAGCTAGCACCATTTTATATTGTCGAACGCTTTTTCCAGGTCGACAAATCCTATGAAAGTGTCTTGATTTTTCTTTAGCCTTGCTTCCATTATTAGCCGTAACGTCAGAATTGCCTCTCTCATCCCTTTACATTTCCTAAAGCCAAACTGATCGTCACCTAGCACATTCTCAATTTTCTTTTCCATTCTTCTGTGTATTATTCTTGTAAGCAGCTTCGATGCATGAGCTGTTAAGCTGATTGTGCGATAATTCTCGCACTTGTCAGCTCTTGCCGTATTCGGATGATGCTTTTCCGAAAGTCAGATGGTATATCGCCAGACTCATATATTCTACACACCAACGTGAATAGTCGTTTTGTTGCCACTTCCCCCAATGATTTTAGAAATTCTGATGGAATGTTATCTATCCCTTCTGCCTTATTTGACCGTAAGTCCTCCAAAGCTCTTTTAAATTCCGATTCTAATACTGGATCCCCTATCTCTTCTAAATCGACTCCTGTTTCTTCTTCTATCACATCAGACAAATCTTCACCCTCATAGAGGCTTTCAATGTATTCTTTCCACCTATTTGCTCTCTCTTCTGCATTTAACAGTGGAATTCCCGTTGCACTCTTAATGTTACCATCGTTGCTTTTAATGTCACCAAAGGTTGTTTTGACTTTCCTGTATGCTGAGTCTGTCCTTCCGACAATCATATCTTTTTCGATGTCTTCACATTTTTCCTGCAGCCATTTTGTCTTAGCTTCCCTGCACTTCCTATTTATTTCATTCCTCAGCGACTTGTATTTCTGTATTTCTGATTTTCCCGGAACATGTTTGTACTTCCTCCTTTCATCAATCAACTGAAGTATTTCTTCTGTTACCCATGATTTCTTCGCAGCTACCTTCTTTGTACCTATGTTTTCCTTCCCAACTTCTGTGATGGCCCTTTTTAGAGATGTCCATTCCTCTTCAACTGTACTGCCTACTGCGCTATTCCTTATTGCTGTATCTATAGCGTTAGAGAAGTTCAAACGTATCTCGTCATTCCTTAATACTTCCGTATCCCACTTCTTTTCGTATTGATTCTTCCTGACTAATGTCTTGAACTTCTGCCTACTCTTCATCACTACTATATTGTGATCTGAGTCTATATCTGCTCCTGGGTACGCCTTGCAATCCAGTATCTGATTTCGGAATCTCTGTCTGACCATGATGTAATCTAATTGAAATCTTCCCATATCTCCCGGCCTTTTCCAAGTATACCTCCTCCTCTTGTGATTCTTGTACAGCGTATTCGCTATTACTAGCTGAAACTTGTTACAGAACTCAACTAGTCTTTCTCCTCTTTCATTCCTTGTCCCAAGCCCATATTCTCCTGTAACCTTTTCTTCTACTCCTTCCCCTACATCTGCATTCCAGTCGCCCATGACTATTAGATTTTCGTCCCCCTTTACGTACTGCATTATCCTTTCAATATCCTCATACACTTTCTCTATCTGTTCATCTTCAGCTTGCGACGTCGGCATGTATACCTGAACTATCGTTATCGGTGTTGGTCTGCTGTCGATTCTGATTAGAACAACCCGGTCACTGAACTGTTCACACTAACACACCCTCTGCCCTATCTTCCTATTCATAACGAATCCTACACCTGTTATAACATTTTCTGCTGCTGTTGATATTACTCGATACTCATCTGACCAGAAATCCTTGTCTTCCTTACACTTCACTTCACTGACCCCTACTATATCTAGATTGAGCCTTTGCATTTCCCTTTTCAGATTTTCTAGTTTCCCTACCACGTTCAAGCTTATGACATTCCACGCCCCGACTCGTAGAACGTTATCCTTTCGTAGATTATTCAATCTTTTTCTCATGGTAACCTCCCCCTTGGCAGTTCCTTCCCGGAGATCCGACTGGGGGACTATTCCGGAATCTTTTGCCAATGGAGAGATCATCATGACACTTCTTCAAATACAGGCCACATGTCCTGTGGATACACGTTACGTGTCTTTAATGCAGTGGTTTCCATTGCCTTCTGCATCCTCATGTCGTTGATCATTGCTGATTCTTCCGCCTTTAGGGGCAATTTCCCACCCCTAGGACAAGAGAGTGCCCTGGACCTCTATCCGCTCCTCCGCCCTGTTTGACAAGGCCGTTGGCAGAATGAGGCTGACTTCTTATGCCGGAAGTCTTCAGCCGCCAATGCTGATTATTTATCAAAATGAATTATTATTGATTATGAATCAAAGGCGCTACCCCTAGACCACGGGTACGTTACTTATAAAACTCGTTTAATGAAAGTTTTATGTTTTTTTTAAGTAGTCCAGCAAACATACAAAAAAGTACTCATTGCACTACTCAGGAATCTACCTGCTTTTATCGTTTTGTATTCGATGTTGGTTTGTAAAACAAACTCCCTGAGTTCCATAATAGTAAACTAAAATTCTGATAATCACAACGTGAATTGTGCTTTCTCCTGGCCGAACTCCATCTTTCTATCTTATGGATCCTGAGTTTTTCCATATTCCTGAGGTTTATTAAATGCATACGAAAATTTACGAGATATGTTTCACAGTAGGAACTTATTGTGCTGCAGAAAATGCTAAAATAGTGAAAACTGCTAAATTACTGGGTCTCGTACAGGTTTCTGAATTCTTACACATATACGCACAAGCATAAGCTAAATGCTAAAATAGTGAAAACTGCTAAATTACTGGGTCTCGTACAGGTTTCTGAATTCTTACACATATACACAAAAGCATAATACGAGCCTACCAATACAGATTCAGCTGTTTATCGGAGACACTTTTCAAGGGCGTAGTAACTGTAAAATTAAGCATTAAATCAATCTGTTCATATTCTCTGTGGGAAATGCCGATAGCCAGTAAACAGATGGAAGTACCGCTGCGCCAAAATATGAGGGTTTGCACGAAGCTCACTGACACCACGGGACAAAAGAGGAAGAATACCCTGTACAGCTATATGACCACTCCTATTTAGCAGCCGGTGGCAGACGTCCATATCATAAGAGTGCGATGTTGACTGAGGTTGCGTCAGAACAAGTTAGTGGACGCCTGGTAATCTGGCAGGCTAATGCACAGAAGCTTCCGTTCGTCCAAAGACCAGCGTGACTCAGTTTTAATAGCTTTATTATATGCACGAAGAAATCACTATAATTACCTCTTGTTACCCTAATTTAGTTATTAGTTCAAGCATTCGAAAGCTAGACCAAAGATCGATCATTCAAAAATTCTTAAACAAGCTAAATAGGTCTTTCGCCGGCATTAACAGCCAGACTCTCAATAGATGATTAATCCGAAAATATTTTCAATCACTTTATGGTTACTGATTTTTAATTTACTGTTTTGTGAATTGTAATTTGACAGTAAGGCACTGAAAATTTAAAGCATGTTGTGGGTTTATTCAATAATGTGACAAGATGGTAGCCTTGTTGAAAACGATGTCCAAATAATCAGTTACAACTAACCTAAACGCAATGACCTACGAATATGAATTATAGAATTGGAACTTTCAAGCCATAATATTACACAAGGTGCTATTATCAAATTAGAAGTAACATTAGTGGAGGTCCATGTGATTGAATTAGCTGTTTATTGTAGTCCATTCAAAGGCCCACCACCGGTTTCGCAACATAAAGGTACATCCTCAGGTGTATTTAAGTAATCACTTGATGCGTGATGGGAATTACAATGTTCCAAGGTGCAGCTACAAACGAAAGTGACTAGTCAAACTAAAAGGCTCTGAAAAACCGATGGTGGGCTTCCTAAATAAAATCCGTAAGCTGCGAAAATGTGGCTTTGGATGGTTCAACAAGCGGGAGAAGCGTTCATTGGAATTCGCACAGCAACTCATATGGTTAGTTGGACAGAAATGCCTATACAAAATTCGATAATGACCATCGTCACCTGGATCAGATCGGATACTCAGTTGGCCTGCCTGATCCATCTGACGATTAATGTAATCGAATTTTGTACACACATTTCTGTCCAACTGACCATACGCGTTGCTGTGCGAATTCCAATGAGCGCTTCTCCTGCTTATTGGACGCCCTCAATTTGTGTTCAGTAGCCTTTCTGTTTGATGTAAACCGTTGAGGGACCACTCACTTCCGTTTATAGCTGCACACCTTGGAATATCGTAATTACTAAAAACCACGAAGTGATTACTGAAATGAGCCTGAGGATTTACCTTTAAGGTTTGTCTTTGAATGGACTACAATAAACATCCTACTGACCCAGGAGGAGGCCACTGTAAACGTGGTCGAAAATTGGTTTTTTCAGCATAGTGTTTCACTTTATGAAGCAGTGCAATACAAAGAAAAATTTCATGTCAGCACAAAAAAATTCTTTAGCTTGTCTGTCATATCATCAAATTAGATTTTGTTTTCCTGCCAAACACTGGCTACATTCAACCCTTTCAGACACTGATTCAAATGGCTCTGAGCACTATGGGACTTAATTTCTGAGGTCATCAGTCCCCTAGAACTTAGAACTACTTAAACCTAACCAACCTAAGGACATCACACACATCCATGCCCGAGGCAGGATTCGAACCTGCGACCGTAGCGGTCGCGCGATTCCAGACTGTAGCGCCTAGAACCTCTTGGGTACTCTGGCCGGCTCAAACAACTCTGCTTACAATTGTGTACATGAAGTTTTACTGTGTCTTAGCTGCAACAGCAGTATTTTTTCTAATGGAAACCTGAGGTACATATTTGTGAATGTTCAACCTTTTCACCATGCGCAAGTGCTGCCGTCTGTTGGGCATTCCGCTATATAACTGAATATTGTTATTTCGCGTGGTAGTTATTGAATGATCATTTTACTATTTATTCCAATACAGAATATTTCATAATTAGTTATTTAAGTCCATAAAATTAAACCAAGTGTGCCAGTGTGTTCTGAAAGTGGGTACATATTTTTGTATAAATCGAGTATACAGAATTATTTAAAAAAATCACCTAAGAGCATTATGACACAAATAAAAATTTTACGTCCCCCCGGAAAAAATTCTAGTTTGAAAGAGTTAAATCTGCTATGAATCTCTCTATGTTTTCATGGTAGCCTTCTAACATGGCTGTCGCACCATGACCGGTTTTCCCATCCTTCACAACTTTACTCGGCACGTACCTTTGTAAAACACATTGTGTAAAATTCTAGAAATTCTTCAATCTGTAATCCACCATTTAACGCCTCAAACCACCCAACCCCTTTTCTTTAATAAACCGAAGTTCACTGAATAAAACAGCTAGTTTTTCACATATCTCATTGCTTATGACGTCATATCTCACGAACTATATGTCGCGCAATGATACAATTTTGGAGATGGATTCTATGGTCTATGTGGATACTGTCTACAGAACATGTTGCGAACAGAGTTAGTAGTGAAGAAGTAATAAACTAAAATGTATACATGAAGTTGAATTTTGAGAGCTCACGATTGCACACAGCTGTATGACTCCAAAATCAGTTATAAAACACGTCGTTAACAGACCATCTTTTGGTGTCTGTACACAATAAGAAACAAAAGTAAGGCACAATGCATCATCACATAAGAAGGATGGTTTAAGCACCGCTATTTTTATTGATTACTGAGGACAGGCCCAACGTTACTCTGTATTTACTTCATTTGCAGACTAATAATGATTGCAATTGGGAATGGTATGTTTTAGGTTGGTTAATACCTCCAAGTACATGTGGCACGTGTGAGCTATTAATGCTAATTTTCCCCTGGGCAGCAGGTCAGGTGTTGAAGTGTGGACATGTGGACGCAAAATGGTTAGTCTATACTGACAGGCGTAGTCTGCTTAGTGGTGCAGTTACGACCGTGCAGAAGACATCAGATAGTAAATTATGCGACGCGTTTGCAGGAGGATTGTTAGACGAAGAGAAGAAACAACTAACGCACTGATGTGAGTACATTTTAAGACTCTGCATATCAGCTTTTGTTTGTCAGTTAGGTTTTGATATTTGTTGAAGCTTTCTTTGTTTATGTAGCAATTTTTTAACCAGCCTATTAAACCATGGTGGGTTTTTCTCATCTCTAAAGACCTTGCTAGCAACATACTTGTCTAAGTCTTACTGAACGATGCTTTTTGAATTTTTGCCCTTTGCCCCAAGCACTAGATATCTGTGGTAACCACTCGGATACTGTGCTATTTCTAACCTGCCACTCTTGTTAAGCAAGAATATTTCCGTACGTTTCTTTATACTCCTTATAATATAGGTAGTCACAGCCTTTTGATCACTGATACCTTCTTCTTATACCTCTTTAACTGATTAAAGAAGTTCAGGTCTGTTTGTTGTTAAGAGCCCTAAGACATTACCTTCACTCATGGAAAAATTCCAGTAGTAGTTGGTGTAAGAGCTGCACATTTTTGGACTGATGTCAGCTGATAAGTATACCTGCTTAAAGGAAGTCCCCTTAAATAAGGGCTCACCTTCAAAGGATGTCATGTTTCCAAGTAGAGAAGGAATTGGCATATTTCATCAAAATATAAGATGTATTAAAGATAAAGTTAGTGAACTGCTTATAGATGTTGATTTTGAAATTATTAGTATATCGGAGCACCGATTAAATAATTTTACAATTTACTTTACCAAGCTACAGATTAGCTGGCTGTTTTTCAAAAAGTTCCATTTGAGTCCATAGACTTATCATGACACTGAACTGATCAGATATTTGAATGTTGTGCAGGAGCAGTTGAATTTAGTGAAACTAAACTTCTAGTTGTTGTTGTTTATAGGTTCCCTAACTCTGACTTCAGAGCATTTATGCTCAAGCTAGAGAGGGTTCTTGATTCACTTTATAGAAAGCACCAAAAATTAGTTTATATGGGGTGACTTCAATATTAATCTTGTATTTGATGGTCCAAGAAAAAGGATGTTGGTAGATCTCATAAATCCATATGATGTGATGCAGACCGTGTTTTCTCCATCTAGAGTGCAGGGGAACAGTAGCATGGCCATAGAAAATACATTTATTCATTCTTCATTACTAGATGGGCATTCTGTTAGTAAAAGGGTGAATAGCCTTCCAGACCATGATGCACAAATTTTAACGCTAAAGGCTTTTGTACTCAAACAAATATCACATATAATTAAAAACAATGTAGGAAAGTTAATCCAACAGCAATAGAGAGTTTTTTAAACCCTGTCAAGGAACAAGAGTGGAAGAATGTTTATAGCGCCGATAACATAAATGACAAATATAATGCTTTCCTTTACACATTTCTCATGCTCTTTGAGAGTTGTTTTCCATTAGAACGCTCTAAACGGGGTACTAGTAGTAAAAGGTAACCGGCGTGGTTGACTAGTGGGATAAGGATATTGTGTAGAACAAAGCGGAAAATATACACTACTAACCATTAAAATTGCTACACCACGAAGATAACGTGCAACAGGTGCGAAATTTAACCGACAGGAAGAAGATGCTATGATATGCAAATGATTAGCTTTTCAGAGCATTCACACAAGGTTGACGCCGGTGGTGACACCTACAACGTGCTGACATGAGGAAAGTTTCCAACAGATTTCTCATTCATAAACAGCAGTTAACCGGCGTTGCCTGGTGAAACGTTGTTGTGATGCCTCGTGTAAGGAGGAGAAATGCGTACCATCACGTTTCCGACTTTGATAAAGGTCGGATTGTAACCTATCGCGACTGCGGTTTATCGTATTGCGACATTGCTGCTCGCGTTGGTCGAGATCCAATTACTGTTAGCAGAATATGGAATCGGTGGGTTCAGGAGGGTACTACGGAACGCCGTGCTGGATCCAAAAGGCGTCTTATCACTATCAGTCGAGATCACAGGCGTCTTATCAGCATGGCTGTAATAGATCGTGCAGCCACGTCTCTATCCCTGAGTCAAAAGATGGGGATGTTTGCAATACAACAACCATCTGCACGAACAGTTCGACGACGTTTGCAGCTACATGGACGATCAGCTCGGAGACCATTCCTGCGGTTACCCTTGACGCTGTATCACAGACATGAGCGCCTGCGATAGTGTACTCAACGACGAACCTGGGTGCACGAATGGCAAAACGTCATTTTTTCGAATGAATCCAGGTTCTGTTTACAGCATTATGAAGGTCGCATCCGTGTTTGGCGACATCACGCTGAACGCACATTGAAAGCGTGTATTCGTCATCGCCATACTGGCTTTTCACCCGGCGTGATGGTATGGGGTGCCTTTGGTTACTCGTCTCGGTCACCTCTTGTTCGCATTGACGGCACTTTGAACAGTGGACGTTACATTTCAGATGTGTTACGACCCGTGGCTCTACCCTTCATTCGATCCCTGCGAAACCCTACATTTCAGCAGGATAATGCACGACCGCATGTTGCAGGTCGTGTACTCGCCTTTCTGGATACAGAAAATGTTCGACTGCTGTCCTGGCCAGCACATTCTCCAGATCTCTCACCAACTGAAAACGTTTGGTCAATGGTAGCCGAGCAACTGGCTCGTCACAATACGCCAGTCACTACTCTTGATGAACTGTGGTATCGTGTTGAAACTGCATGGGCAGCTGTACCTGTACACGTCACCCAAGCTCTGTTTGACTCAATGCCCAGGCATATCAAGGCCGTTATTACGGCCAGAGGTGGTTGTTCAGGGTACTGATTTCTCAGGATCTATGCACCCAAACTGCGTGAAAATGTAATCACATGTCAGTTCTAGTATAATATATTTGTCCAATGAATACCCGTTTATCATCTGCATTTCTTCCTGGTCTAGCAATTTCAATGGACAGTAGTGTATCTATGTTAGAAGTAGTCACAATCAAGCTATAGTAACCCATTACAAGCAGTACTGTAAGATGATTAAAATGTTATTAGGAAGGCAAGGAGTATTTACTACGAAAATAGAATATCTAATTCACAGAATAAAATTAAAACCATATGGTCAGCTGTGAAGGAAGTTGAAGGTTGAAGGTTGAAGCCGACGATATAACGTCAGTTCGTAATAAAAATATTTCTGTTACTGATAAATCAGATATTTGTACAGCATTTAGAAATCATTTTCTGAGCATTGCTGGTGAATTAAATAGAAATTTAGTTTCTTCAGGGAATCTTATAACCCACATGGCAAATGCCTCTCCGAGATTGTCTGAAATACACCTTTGTGATACAGATAAGGGTGGACTGAGTCAATAATCAAATCACTGAAGACTAAAGACTCTCATGGATATGATGGAGTGCCAAACAGAATATTAAAGTACTGTGCTGCAGACGTTGGCCCTGTATTTAATCATATTTGTAATTTTTCCTTTAGGAATGGTTAGTTTCCTGAACGATTAAAGTTCTCAGTAGTAAAGCCGTATTATAAAAAGGGATAGAGGGATAATGTAGACAATTTTAGACCTGAAACTTCCTGGCAGATTAAAACTGTGTGCCCGGCAGAGACTCGAACTCGGGACCTTTGCCTTTCGCGGGCAAAGGCTCTACCATCTGAGCTACCGAAGCACGACTCACGCCCGGTCCTCACAGCTTTACTTCTGCCAGTATCTCGTCTCCTACCTTCCAAACTTTACAGAAGCTCTCCTGCGAACCTTGCAGAACTAGCACTCCCGAAAGAAAGGATACTGCGGAGACATGGCTTAGCCACAGCCTGGGGGATGTTCACAGAATGAGATTTTCACTCCGCTGCAGAGCGAAAATCTCATTTAGACCTATTTCTATGCCATCAGTGTTTGCACAGTTATTGAATAGGCTGTGTATGTAAGGATAGTTGATCGTTTTATATCACACGATTTGCTAGCAACGTTGGACCATTATGGGATAGGGGGAATAGCTCACAATTGGTTCACCTCTTACTTTAGCAACAGACAGCAAAAGGTAATTATTCACAGAGTTGAGAATGGCTGTGATATAGCGTCTGAGTGGGGTTCGGGCGAATAGGGGGTGTTGCAGGGATCAGTGTTGGGGCCACTCCTGTTCCTTATTTATATAAATGATATACCCTCTAGTATTGCTCTAGTATTACGGGTACCTCTAAAATATTTCTGTTTTCTGTCGACATTAGCTTGCTAGTAAAGGATGTTGTGTGCAGCATTGGCTTTGTTTCAAATAGTGCAGTTCACGACTTAAGTTCATGGCTTGTAGAAAATAAATTAACGCTAAATCACAGTAAGACTCAGTTTTTACAGTTTCGAATACACAATTCAACAAAACTTGACGTTTCAATTTCAGAGAATGGGCATATGATTAGTTAAACTGAACAGTTCACATTTTTATGTGTTCAGATAGATAGTAAGCTGTCGTGAAAAGCCCAAGTTCAGGAGGAGGAGGAGGAGATTAGTGTTTAACGTCCCATCGACAACGAGGTCATTAGAGACGGAGCGCAAGCTCGGATTAGGGAAGGATGGGGAAGGAAATCGGCCGTGCCCTTTCAAAGGAACCATCCCGGCATTTGCCTGAAGTGATATAGGGAAATCACGGAAAACCTAAATCGGGATAGCCGGACGCGGGATTGAACCATCGTCCTTCCGAATGCGAGTCCAGTGTGCTAACCACTGCGCCAGCTCGCTCGGTCAAGTTCAGGATCTTGTTCAAACATTTAGTGCTGTCATTTTTACAATTCGAACGGTATCTGATGTACGTGATCGTTCGACACGATAATTAGTCTACTGTGCTTATTTTCATTCTCTTATGTCGTTTAATATTGTATTTTGGGTAGCTCTTCCCATTCTAAACGGATATTTTCGCCTGAGAAACGGGCGGTTTTGGCAGTAAGTGGTGTAAGTTAACGAACCTCTTGGCGACCCGTTTTCACTAGTCTTTGTATTTTGACATTGGCCTCTCAATGTATATGTTCCTTACTGTCACTTCTTGTTCACAATATTAACTTATTCCCAAGAACAACCAGCTTTCGCTCAGTTAATACTCGGCAGAAATCAAACCTGCATTGAATCGGACTTCGTTAACTCTTGTGCAGAAGGGTGAGCGGTATACTACTGCATCCATTTCCAATAAGCTACCACAATAATTCAAAAATCTTAGCACTAATCCACGCGCTTTCAAATCGAAACTGAGGACATTCCTCATGGGTCACTCTTTCTATTCTGTCGAGTACTGCCTTGGAAAACTTAGCTGATTCGTGTTGAATTGTTGATTGCGTTTACTTAAACTTATTGCATGACTTTTTTGGGTTCATGAACATTTTATTTTTATCTATTATTGCTTTTATGTTGTAACCTCATGTACTGACACGTTCCATGACCCTGCAGATTTGCTCCTCAATTTGGTCCTACTGTAATATTATTGGATTTCAGATACTTTGCATATGAGATATTTGTCATAAAAGAAAAGAACAGGCAACGAGCTGTAGTTCGTAAAAATGCTAAGCATCACAGCGCGAGGGTAAAGAGACGAAATGTTTTTTTTAATGTGCGCCTATAAAAAGACGCGCGTCTAGCGTTTAAATACTCTAAACACTATGACCCGCTGGGGGCAGATATTTAAAATCATTTCCGCAGCGCTTGATAGCAAGAAGCTGCGAAACAGAAGAATGAACAATCTATCTTTTGTTAAGAAATATTCTAGAGACTTCATTATCCCTTGTACTTTTGGTCGCCAACATGTTAAGACGTACTACATAGCATTGCTACAAGTTGTATTTTTATTTTGTGTAAAAACTATGTGAAACGACGAACAAACATTTCGGTAACTCGGGTGAGGATACAGTGTACTTACGCACACGCAAGGACATTTAATTTTAAGAAGGAACGGACTGACAAAACAGCGATTATTGGACTGCGCCATGTACAAAAGAAATATCACTTGTAAGTCATGCATTTATTGTGTATTTGTCAATGTCTAGAAGTTTAAAGCCAATTAGTTCAAAATATATTAATATTGTACGATGCAGTAATTTTCTTCTTATTCTTTTCTTCCACTAACCAAAAATGATATTCAAATTGTATATGAGCTTTGTTACAGGTTCGCTCTTTATCGCGGTGTCTCGATTTTATTTGGGAGACCACTAATGCGCTCAACTTCCGATATGTTAATCTTTCTCCTACGAAATTCCACTAATTTGTTTTCAATTCCATTTTCATATTCAAATAGGTCTCTTAGGTATTTTCATCGAAGATTCTGATTGCGTGAAGGCAACCCGGATCAAAAGGTCAATTAAGAAAACCCCTTCGCGTAATCAATCCGTACGTCTCCTGAACACAATCGAGAACCGACGCATCGGTGATCAATTAATAATCTCTCTCTCTTTTTAAGTTACGAAAAAACGGCCACAGGACAGCCGTAAGCACGCAATCAGTGTTAGGTTACATTTTGTCAGTAAATACTACCAACAAACAGTTACAGCATCACTATTATTATTTACTACTATTTCTTATACAGAATAAGCAAGTTCCTAACGCCAGATGTGGCGCCCGAACAGGGACCTGACTAAAAACTAATCTGTTCTTTTTATTTTTCATGCCACCATCTGGAGGAAATTTGGAAGCGGTGGTATCAGCGAGAAAATATTTTTAAAATGTTTGAAACCATGTGTATATTTTGTTATAGAAGTCGATATCTGCTCTTATTCTCAAATACTATATGACGATACTGATTAGTCACATGTCGTTGTGCGAGCTTTAATAATTGAATTTTGTGTTGGTTCTGGGAGGACGACAGGACAAGTGTAGGCGAAATTCAGTGTCCGCTAAACTTCCCCACTGGTGGGACGAGAGGCGTGTGGCCACCCACTAGCCTGAGGTTCCCTGTGGTTGAATAGCGGCGTCTCGAGATGTTACCAGAATTTTTCGTGTGGGCGCACGAAGCCGGTGAGACAGCTAGGCGAGAGTGGTACTCTCTGGCCAGCGGTACTGTTAGCCGCCTTTCTGCTGCATGCTGCGCTGTTCTTCAGCTGGCTCCTGAAGACAATCAGAAACGCAGCTGTGCGTTTTCTGGAAACATAGCACAGGGGAAGCCACAACCATGTTTTCGCACACAGCATGGCAAACGAGCGACTTTTCCCACAATACACGTGTAGCCAATAGGGAAAGAAAGAAGCGCCTATTGCCAACTTCTGGTTAGTCTACTGCAGTACAACAGGCACTAAATGGGAAACTTAGGCAAGCCTTCCCTGCAAAGTGGTGTGGAAAAAAAACACGCATTTCTTAGTGTTAAACCCGGAGATTGGCACCCTCTGTGTGTGAGACCAGAGTGAAGTGAGTTGGAGAGGAGTCAGGATGCAGAGAAGTTGCTGGACGGTGCTGTCTGGCACCGCAGAGCGATGTCTTTTCCGCATGGGTTACGAGTGGTGACCGGTCCAAACCGGCGCGTCTTATACCTGTTACGAGTAAGTGCCGCGCATGGCGTTTGTGATACTTGTAGGCTGCGCAGCTCTTAACTTGTGACTGCTTGCCGCAAGTTGTGTTGTTGCTATTTGGTTCGGAGTTTGTATTACGAAGGTCGCGTTCCAAGCTTCGCCACTACTGCTATATTTGTGAGCTGCCCAGAATTTGATAAGTAGTTTTCCCAAAAACTCTGGAACGCGTCGCTGTTCCAGAGTTAAACAGGTACCACCACCTAGAACGTTATGATTAACTAGGGGAACGTAATCGCTTCATTTCCGGTTTATATAAATATTTTAATTAATTTTTCTTAGTGATAAACTGAAGTTCACCTGCGTTTACACGTGCAGAGAGGTGTTTCTGCTTTTTCAGTACCACTTCTGTGGTGTGATAATTTCCAAAGTACCTATTTGCAGGTGGAATTAATAGCGTTCCAAGTTGGTGAGTGTGTGTGTGGCTTGCAGATTTTCCTGGCCTCTGCTGAAACCACGATCGACGGCAAACGCAAAAAAAAGTCAAGAAAGTAAGTGGGAATTTTGGAACTGGATGAGTGTAGTCCGGGTAATTTGCGCGCCGTGAGGTAATAAGCTGCCTGTACACATATACACTGTTTCTACCATATTTGTCTTGTTGTGTTAAAAATTACATGTTCATGACACTGACGGTGGAAGAGCAACGAGTACAATAGAAAAACAGTATATGTTTTAGTCCATGAGTCAAATATTTGACACACGTCTGCGTACCATGGGATGGGCTGAGGATGGTACCGTGTACCGAAACCAGTAGCCAGGAGGCAAAATAAATAAATTGCGACAATAGACTAAAACTTATAATTTTTCATTATTGTGTTAAACCTTTAAAGTAAGATTACACTCTTTGAGAGTAGATTGTAACAGCACTTTACGTTTCTTAATTCGATTGAAAATTATATGAAATGGAGAAAATTAAATTTTTACTGTTCCTGAAAGCCGTTAGATAGGCAACCTGCAAGTATGATCCTGTGTGGCCGTTTAGCCGTTTAATATTATAGATATTATTTAGTACCGGTATCAGAGATTAATGCTTGAGGTAATCCGAAGCCCATTTCCTGTCTCAGCTAGTAAACATTACCAGTAGTACTGTAATTGTCTAGTAATGGCTATAATCATCATGTAGCTTACGGTGGTTCTACGACGAAATTACCTCAAAAAAGTGATTGATCAAGATAGTCGTATTTACGTCGGGATGAACCGTATGTCGAAGCAGCAGGGTATCATTCCGAGCGTTAGACATGTCCTGCATCGCCAGCCGGTCGTGAAATATGCTCTTCGCTTGAGGGATGGGCGCGGCAGCGCACCCTGCTATAGTGCGTATGCCAGGCACGCACTGCTCCTGCGTGACCGATGCTCCGAAATTTCGGCGCGTAACGCGGAAGGCCGCGGGCCGTGGACGTGGACGCGGACGTGTCCCGCCAGCCTTCCGCGTGCCGTGACTCACGCCAGCACACGCGTGACGGAGCGCAGCTGCGACCGCCGCTACGCAACGCCCAAACTTATGGCGGCGCGGCCCCGCGCGCTGTTTCGCCACCTGAGATATATGGCCGAGCGCACAGCCGCTTCTTCTGCGGAAACGGGCAATGTCTGGGAAACCAGTTCCTTCTAGCAATCCGAGGATGCGCACCGCTACGCTGCAGAATTCTAGTTGGCGTACCATAAGCACACCGGGCAAAAAATTTACCCTCCCTCCCATCTCCCCCTCCCCTCCCCCAGGGAACACCACCCTAACACCTTGCAACACTGTCTCCAAAGTCGAGAAAGCAAGGCAATCCCTACATTTCCTTAAGTTTGCAATATCGAATGAATTCACTCAATGATGAATGTATTCCGTCGAGCTACAAAAACTAAGCGGATGTTGATCTTGTAGTGAAAAAGTCATTCTGAAGTCCAAATATCGTCATGGGGAGACAGACGACGCTCCGTTTCACGTGTCCCCTCCAACCTCCTGCAGTATCCGACGAGTGTTCGTAGATACTATTTCTTTTTCCTTCTCTCTCTCTCTCTCTCTCTCTCTCTCTCTCTCTCTCACACACACACACACACACACACACACACACTCCCTCCGTCTCCGTCCTTTGTCTTTATTTGTTCTTTTTATGGTCTTCTTTCTCAAGATTCGTTCATGCAGCCTTCCACAGTAGTCTGTACAGTACAACCCTCTCCAACATACACCCACTTCAGCCTACGATCTGGGAAACGGGACTGATCACATCATATTCCATATGGAGATGTCCAGAATAGGGGAGCATTTGAGCATTTGGTCAGCGACATAGTTGAAATAAACATTATGATTTATTTAAGGACAACAGCCATAATGTACTTTGCGAATAAATTGCCATCATTTTCTTATTATTCATTTATTTCACACTACCGCGACTTCAGCTTTATAGCCATTATCAAGTACGACGGTGAAACAGTCATTAAATATCCGACCTGTCTGGATGACATGTTGTCTTCGGAATATAATAACACAGATCTGGTTATATACACCAATCGTCGCACTCGGTCCTCGCACTCAGATCTTATAATGTGACAACTGGTGTATACGGGGCGTCTCTGGAGCAATGGTCGATATTCTGCGATGTGACAAGAACGGTCATTCGAAGCAAAAGGGTCCGGTGAACATGGGCTCGCAAATGCATACGTAAAGAGCTATGAGCACTTCTTCATTTTTGATGCTGTGAAACAAACCTCTTCTACTGCAATCTTTTTCCTGTCTATAATTTGAGAGGTGATATTGTGAATCAAAACGAGAAAGAAATGTCCAGTAAACACAGGCTCTCATGTGTATACTTTAGGAGCCATGAACAACGGCTGATCCTCGCTACTGCGAAACACATCTCTTTTACTGAACAATTGCAGGTACCTCTGAAGGTAAGCATCTTACAGCCCATGCTTACTAGACAATTCTTTCTTGTTTTTCTCTGTACTACCTCCTCCCAAAATATGGAAAGCAGATAGCTTACAATAGACATTTGTTTCACAGTTCAAAGATGAAGTGCTCATAGCTGTTAAGATACGCACTTTAGAGTCCATGTTTAATGGATCTTTTTTTCTTCTTTTTGTCCATACTACCACCTATGAAAGTTTACCATTATAAAATATTAGCAGCAACAGTTCTGATGCATTTATTCCACTGTCACAGTTACCAGAACATTTTTAGTTTGTAACTTCCGACTCGGTCGTTTCCAGACCAGAGTCCCTTATGTCAAATTGATACATTTACACTCCGCATCATCCCTCAAACTTTTTAAGATCATAATGGAATGACCCTGTATATAACCACATATTTGTTGTAATATTCAGACGACGATACGCCATACAGACATACCTGATATTTAATGACAGTTACACCTTTACACTTAACAATAGAAATAAAGCCAAGAACGAGATACAGCGAAGAAAAGCAATAAGCGAAATATTACAGTAGAGTGGTGACAGTTTCATTAATGAAAAATCCTGATTGATGTTTACGGTAACCTGAATAAGTGTACCAAAGTCATGGTAAGGAAAACACGCTGAAACATCACGGACCGATCTACGATCTGATCTTTTCCTCCATTTTCTCATCAGTCTTCTGACGGGTTAAATGCGGGCCGACCCGCTACGAATTACCCTCCCGTGCCAACCTCTTCATCTCATAGTAGCTTTTGCAACTTACGTCCTCATTTATTTGCTGGATGTATTCCAATTTCTATCTTCCTCTTCAGTTTCTATCCTCTACAGCTCCGTCTGGTACGATGGAAGTTTTACCCTCATGTCTTAACAGAGATTACTTATCATCCAGTCCCTTCTTCTTGTGTGTTTAACATCTATTCCTTTTTCTCCGATTCTGAAGAGGACCTCCTCATTTCTTAGCTTATCAGCCCACATAGAGGACCTCCTCATTCTTTAGCTTATCAGCCCACATAATTTTCAACATTCATCCGTGGCACCACATCTCCAATGCTTCGATTCTCTTCTCCAGTTTTCCCACAGCCCATGTTTCACTACCGTAGAATGCTGTGCTCCACACAATGCAAGATAAACGCCTCATTTAACCGTCGGTGCACTAGGTGCTTCTCATTATTTGAAAAGGGTAAAATCGCATCGCGTCGTACCACATCATACGGTTCCACTCAGCTACGTTCCAATTTCTAACATCCACTGCATGCACTACCCTTCACAAAGCTCGCTCGAAATGTGGTTGAGATATACCCGCATTCATCGATAGGAGCAGTTCCTGTCGGCTTTCAGTTCGACTGTGAAATCAAGGAGTAATACTCGTTGTAGATAACAGTCGGTCGGTCATAAACTTTTTTACAACTGGCCTTACTCCGTGTTAAGTGACCGCGTGTAGGACACCATTCCTTGTAAAGATATCGGCCATCTTCATTCACGATGCGATGACAGGCACGTCCATACACGGCATATAACTCCTTTCTGCCATTTTGTCACGTATCCACATCGATCAGTCTATCTGCACCGATTCCATACTTAGGACTGGCACACACACGCCACTTCAGTCCACTGACTTAAGTCTGTGATGGAGGACCACGTGACACCCTGGTACCAATTCCACACCCACTACAGTGATCCAAGGTGACCAGTCTGCTATTTCAAAGAGGTGACTAATATATTATCCGTTGAACTTATCGTCTAATTATTCTGTGCTCTTCTTTCCCCATTTCATCAAAAAGCCTTTTATTGGCAACAGCGATCAAGATGTTTTTAGGATGTATCCACACTTTTGGGGTGTGCCGAATCCTTGTTCAGTAAGTTATTCCATTTTAAGCTAATTACCTCAGTGAGCATATTATGACGATGTACCCCACAGAAAAATAGTTATCCTAGTGATTTGCCTGAAAGAGAATAATTAACGCATCAAGTAGGTCATTTCATTTGTACTGTTACAGGCAGGGAACTGTATGTCGTTCGTAATGTTTTGTTCAGAAACCTGAAAATATCTATCTAATTTGCATACTATGTGAAAGTTAGTTGCTGTATTATGGCGGCCAGGCAATGTAATAGATTGGTTACTTATCAGCTGGATCAGAACACCAAGATCCTCCTTTGCGAACTCACAGTATTGATTGATACTGCAAAAAAATGTTCAAAAATTCTGAAAAATAATCTTACAAAAGTTTAAAAAAATTTTCGAAAATGAATGAAAATTTTTCAAAGCCGCGTTAGCTATATACAGGTTCCTTCATTAGGTAACATAACAGATTTCACACCATTACAGATGTTAGGGGATATCGATATGCACATATAGTGGTAAGCCAAAACATTATGATCACTGCCCACCGTGAAGTTGGATGCAGCCTGGTGGTATCGCGAGCACGTAACGCGGTAACAAAAGTAGGTAAGTGGAGCAGACACGGACGGGGGAACACCCTAGCGAAGTTATGGGCTTCTAGTGGGGAAATCCATTGAAATAATCAACTTTGATAAAGGACAGATTATTACTATGCAGAGCCTGTGAACGAGTATCTCGAAAGTGGCGAAGCTAGTCGAATTTTCATGTGTTACTCTCGTGAGCATCTACGGAAAGACGGTGAAACTACCACTAGGCACTAAAAGGTTGGACGTCTATGACTCTTCACAGAACGTGGGTGCTGGAGGCTTGTCTGCACTATATAGTAGGACAGATGGTGATCTGTGACCTCTCTGCCGAAAGAGTACAATGCTGGTGCACGCAGGAGTGTTTCGGAGCCCACCGTTCATCGTATGCAAATCAGGGTTCCGTTATTTATGCGAATTACATGACCTCGGAGTAGACATCTCATGCCACATACCTCCATAAAACTACCAACAAACTGTCGGATCCCTGATACACAGAATCAGCGATGTATTTCGTTCCAAAGACGGACTGACATGTTATTAAGCTAGTGGTCACAATGATTTGGCTCACCAGTGTATGTTACGTATGAAGGTAGTCCCTCATACACGAGGTATAAAATAGCAGTGCATTGCCGAAGCTGTCATTTGTACGCAGGTGATTCGTGTGAAAAGGATTCCGACGTGATTACGGCCGCACGACGCGTATTAATAGACTCTGAACGTGGAGTGGTAGTTAGAGCTAGATGCAGGACACATTACGTTAAGGAAATCGTTAGGGAATTCAATGTTTCCAGATCGACAGTGTCAGGAGTGGGCCGAGAATACCAAATTTCGGGCGTTACCTCTCACCACGGACAACGCAGCGGTGTTTGCGTAGGGCTGACAGTGCTAACAGACAAGCAACACTGAGTGAAATAACCACAGAAATCAATGTGGAATGTACCAAGAA
Organism: Schistocerca piceifrons; assembly: GCF_021461385.2. Lineage (NCBI taxonomy): Eukaryota > Metazoa > Arthropoda > Insecta > Orthoptera > Acrididae > Schistocerca > Schistocerca piceifrons. The sequence continues at coordinate 325,977,062 of NC_060140.1, forward strand.
GGTATCTGTTACAACAGTGCCGCGAAATTTGGCGTTAACGGTCTATAGCAAGCAGCAGACGACCGATCCGAGTGCGTTTGCTGACAGCACGACATCGCCTGCAGCGCCTCTCCTGGGCTCGTGACCATATCGGTTGGACCCTAGACGACTGGAAAAGCATGGCCTGGTCGGATGAGTCCCGATTTCAATTGGTAAGCACTGATGGTAGGGTCCGAGTGTGGCGCAGACTCCACGAAGCCATGCAACCAAGTTATCAACAACGTATTGTGTAACCTGGTGGTGGCTCCATAATGGTGTGGGCTGTGTTTACGTGGAATGGACTTTGTCCTCTGGTCCAACTGAACTGATCATTGATTGGAAATGGCGTTCGGCTACCTGGGGACCATTTGCTGCATTCATGAACTTCATGTTTCCAAACGACGATGGTATTTTTAAGCGTGACAGTGCGCCATGTCAGACCATTCTCGACAATTCGAGCGAATGATTTGCCCATCCAGATCCCTCGACATGGATCCCATAGAACATTAATAGGATGTAATAAAGCGGTCAGTTTGAACAAAATATCCTGCACCGACAGCACTTTTGCAATTACGGACAGCTGTAGAGGCAACATGGCTTAATATTTCTGCAGGGGACTTCCAATGACTTGTTGAGTCAATGCCACGTCGATTTGCTGCACGACACGATATTAGGAAGTATCTCATGACTTTCGTCGCCTCAGTGTAAAGGTGCACCTTCAGATGATAACTTCCATTTCATAAGGCTAGAGAGAATGTACGATATGCCATCGTTCAATTTGTAATTCGACTAATTGCGCAACCTCTTAAAAGTTCTCCTAGCACATGTTTTAATGGTGATCTACATGAACCTGCAGAGATCTTGCGCTCCTCTTTTCGTGCGGACTGCATTTTACGACTACGTTTAATGACACAAATTTAATTGATTTTGTGTGTATTATAATTTGGCTTGGTATTTTACTGGAGTTTCAGTGTATGAATTCAAAGATCAGCTATTCGATTATCAACCTTTCAAGAGGTTACGTAAGTAATGGGTTTACAACTTGAACGATGGGACATCGTACATTTTATCAGCCTTATAAACTGAAAAGTTATTATCCCTGAAGATGCCCTTTTAATGGTGTGAAATCGGCTTTCTGTTGCATAATAAAGAAAGCTGTATACGGTTAATGATATCTTTAGGAAATTTTATTCATTTTCGGAAACTTTTAAAGTTTTATTTAACACTATTTTGGAGAATTTTTGGAAATTTCTTTACAGTAACCATGCGTAATCTAATCTGTGGTCACCTTAACTATACAATCTTCGGTTTGTCCGTGGTCTGTTAGACGTGAATCTGCTTGCAGTCGCAGGTACTGCTCGCCACATTCTCGAAGATGTGTCATCCGCTAAACAGACTCATCGCTAAACAGGCGCTCCGCTATGCATACAAGTGGTTGAGCTTTTTGAATAAGTAGTTAGTGCGCTCTCAGCCTACTCACGTGTCCTGTAGCTATTTGTATTCAGATGAAAGAGTAGATTTGAAAATTTGAATGTTACAGAGATCAAATCGATGCACCATTCCGTTTAGTACCCGCATAAACTGACCTCTGTTCCTGATTTCAAAGTGCCGCTGACAAAAAATTTCGGTCCTTGAAGTAAAGAACACAATGGACGCACGCAAATCTAATTTCAGAGATGCAAAACAACAGCAATTAGTCGCCGTAATGTAGATTCTTCATGTTCTTCACACTTGTAAATATTAATTTGACGTTAAGTTTCAGCCACAGTTCGCGTAATTCCTTTCGATTGCAAGGAGATGATTTGATAACAATAATGGCCAGGAAAGCAACTGGGATGCTTGGGCAGTTTAGCATGATTTGACAGCAATGATGGCCAGGGAAGCAACTGGGATGCAACATTTTGTTGCTCTGACCTTGCGGCTTGGACAGTTAAGCTTCCGGAAAAAAGTTATTTTTGACTAGAAAACATCAATCAAAAAATGAATAGAGTAATATTCATGTAATCTTCAATCCCTCTCCGCCACAGATACACACACAGTTTGGCTGGAGTCCAAACAGCGAGCAACGAATTCTCCACTCTACGCAAGAGATAGAGAGTCAGGAAAGTTTTCGAAAGAGTGGTTAAATATGAAGTATATGTCGGCTGAAAACCCAAACTAGTGCTTATATAGTCCACACAGGCTATTTGTGACAGAGATAGATTCCAAGCAAGGGTAAGTGAACGAACACTGTGGCCTAATTTTTGCACCACTGACCAGTATACGCTTCATCGCACTGCTCCCATGCACTTGCTATCCTAGCAGATGGCGTTTCCTGAAATGACAATATGTATGCTGTAAAATTCAGCTACCCTTGTACATTGGTTTAAGTCCATTAATAATGACCCTGTGTCTTCTTCTGCGACTGACGATGTACACTGCGTGACAAAAAATAAGTGAAGCATCCAGAAGAAGAAAAAGAAGAAGAAGAAGAAGAGGAAATGAAATGTCATGGGTTGAGAGGACAGGTGAGGCTATTCCAGTGAGCCAAACTTACAGAGAACTTGGCAACATGCGCGCATTTATCTGTTTGACAGTATATCCTCTCTGGTCCAGATGTGGGGTGTGATTGCTTTGGGAGAGATGTCATAAAACCACTATATCCTCTCCTGAGACAAACTGGCCCACAACTGTTGTAAGTGGTTCTTCACATCCTGGATACTGGTTACGAGACATTATTGTACGAGCTGGTCCCACACAGGTTCTATCGGGGGACACATCTGGATCCCTGCTGATCACGTGTTTCAAGATCACATAGATAGTTCACAACCACGCTAACCGTGTTTGAACGAGCATTATCATGCTGAAAAATGGTACCGTGGTGCTACAGCATGAGACGTAGCACATGTGGGGTACCGTTGTGCCGTCAGAGCTTCCTCAGTCACTACAAGGCTTGACCTGAAATCATTCCCGATTGCTCTCCACAACAGAACTCCAGGAGTAACACCGCGCCAAACATTGAAAGTATGGGATCTCCCACCAGGTCGCAGCCATAGTCGCCAACGATGGTCACTTGGATCAGCACAGAAGCACGATCATCGCTAAATACACAGTGGGAATTAATTCATCAGCAGTCCAAGATTTCTGATCGTAGCACCGCACGGAAAACAGTCGTTTGTCTTGTGGAGTTAACAGGCGCCCACACTGGGCTGCGGCTGGTCTCCGAGCAATGGTGCGGGATGATACAGAATGTTGCAGGAAGTTCAAGAGTCCATTACCTGTTTTCGGATGACAGGCGCAGATGTGAAGAGGTTGCCACGTGCATGGTGCACAATACAGCTGCCGAGAATTCTTCTGGATTGTATGGTCGTGGTCCATAGAACTCTTCTATCCCTGACGTTGCGTCCAAATCTACGTTGGACATCTTCGGAGGTGCTCCTAGTTGTGCTGAGTCTTGCTGACTGACGAGTCGGACGTCGAAGAACGGTCTAAATATCGCGGAAAGTGGGCGTGGTCTGGATTTCACGTGATAGCAGAGATAAACCTTGTCAAGGATAAAATACAACTATCGATCATAGTACGTCAAAGATTTAAACTTCTCATCGATTCTGTAGCCCCACGGTCCATATATCGCTGAGTTTCATAGCTTCTTCTTTTCTGTTAAAATTATCCCCATGTATATATATTTTCTATAAAGCCATAGATAATAGTTCGTCTAACACATAAAACTTCAGTTTCCAAAAATTTCACTACGTGATTACCCGACAGAAGAGCATGTTCCGCCACGACGATCCTCCCTTGTGGTATTCAGGCGTGATCGACCAGAACCTCGACACGGGGAATATGCCTGGCCTCCTCTCTCCCCCTACCCCCCCCCCCCCCCCCAGTCCACAGCTCGTGGTCTAAGGGCTAGCGTTGCTGCCTCTGGATCACGGCGTCCTGGGTTCGATCCCCGGCCGGTTTGGGAATTTTCTCTGCTGGGGACTGGGTGTTTGTGTTGCCCTCATCATTTCATCATCATCAGTTGTGAGAGTGACTAGACTGGGCTGTGAAAAGAAGATGGACTGTGTAAAAGCTGGGTCTTTGTACGGTCGCTGATGACCGCGCAGTTGAGCGCCCCATAAACCAAACATCATCATCATCTCCCTTTCCCATGCCGTTCAATGTCGGGCCACTGGCCCATCTGAATGCACCACAGATCTCATTATCGCACGATTCTACCAGCCGGCCAAATGGAGACCCACTATGAAACACTTTTCAAACTCCGCCATCTGTTGATAACGCTGTAACACACGGGTACGTGGCATCTCACTCAACATCAAACACTGTGAGAGGGGAGAGGGGGGGAGGAGGGGAAGAGGGTGTTCGATTGAAAGGTGTTTGGCTGATGGACTAACATTTGCTGGTAGATCACGAAGAGACGTCGAGAAAGGCTGTTTGCATTTGCGTAGAGTTACGTACAAAGTGCAAGTTCAAAACTTATAGGAAATTCAGATACTCAGTTACTGAACACTTCATCTGCTATGTACTCTACGTCTCCACCAACCTATCTCCATATGTGACGGTGAAAGTCTTGTGACAAAAATAGGACTTAACATCTATGGTCATCAGTCCCCAATCTTCTGACAGCAAACAAGAAAATTCCATATTGAGCATTAAATGTATAGCGTACAAAAACACGCATGTACTTTTGAACTATAACCTCACTGTTACATTTTTACAATACTTTCTTTAATCTATAGTTCTCAGTACAAAGAACGTAACGTCCAAATTTTATGTCTCTAGTATCAATGGTAAAGGCTGTACGTCAAATCGATGAAAGAAACTATTAACCCCTCTTTCACTTCAATAGGCGTTGCTCTTTCAAAAAAATCCTTCGTTACACAAACAATGTTTCCACCAAATTTCAAGCTTTTCTCCAGTGGTTTAGGCTGCGCGTCATTAGGTTAATCAGTTTCCCCACAAAAGTGGCTGAAAGGCACTGGATGGTCCCATTTATTTAAAGATAAGTCGTGTACGACACCAGACTCTTTGCAGCAAGATGTGCCACGGCTGTAGACGCGATAGCCGAGCAGTCTGACAGAGACAAATGTGCAGTGAAGAAGGCAGCACTTAATGAGTCAACCGGCTTTGAACGTGGTATGACAATTGGTTCAAGACGCTTCTGCCATAGCATTTCGGAAATTACACAGGAATTTTTGTTTCCCAGGTCTACAGTGTCCAGCATGATCCTTATAATCTCGGAGACCATGTTTCCACTCGCGTAATCCGTGGCACAGGTCCACCGCAAACGTCGTGACTCCTTCTGTGGAGCCATACTAAGCGTTTGACGGTCAGCTAAGAATCAAACCCCCAGCGACTTGAACGTCGGGTGCCAGGAAGCCATTCCTGCCAGGACTGTACGGAGAGAAACGCAATGCTCAGGCTTCAACTGCCGCTGTGCAAGCCACCGACGGACATCATATTCAGTGCCTTCCCATGATTTTTGCCCACTCATTGTGTATAAAACACGTTAAAAAAGTTTTGCATCATCCTTTTATTTCTATATTCATGGCACACACAAAATTATTTCACAGGTACGCGTTCGTTCTCATTTGCAGTATGTCCAGAACAAAAATAAAATTGACTAAAGACAAAATCATCTAATTCCCGGAGGGATTTTTAACAGCACTACTGAGTAATGTTAACACATAGTCATACGTCACATTGTTCAGAAACAGGCTTCAATCCGTCGTGTTATGCCATCGATAAGATCATCAACCCAGCCGGGTCGAAACCGTCCCACTATTCAATGGCGATTCTGCCTAAGTCGCGCGCAGTACATGGTTGTTGTCGACGTCCCAAAACAGCGCGTTTCAGTCGATCCCATACATGTTCGATTGGTTTCACGTCCGGGGCACAGGCAAGTCACTCTATTCTTGTGATCCTAGCATGCTGAAAGAACGTGTTCACGAGAACAGCATGATGGGCACGTGAATCATTATCTATCAAAACGAAATATTCACCGATACAGTCCTCCTATTGGTTGCAGAATCTCGTCCATGTAACGTAGAGCACTGAGATTGCCTTCAGTAACCACGACAGGCGTACGGTAGCTCCATGTAATGCCATACCAGACGATCATACCACCAACACCTTGTTGCACGTGCAGGACACAGTGTTGGAGGCGTTCGATGTTACCGAGTTATCTGCGGTTACCAGAACACAACACCTGACACCTGACACTGAGTCAATTGTGTTGTGGTGTACGATGTTCTGCTTGCCACGGTCGTTGGGAATGAAGATTGGCGTCATGCAATCGTCTCGTAACAGTTTGATGCAATACATGACACCCTGCATCCACTTCGAATGCCGAATTTAGTTCTGGAGTACTCATCCCGCAGTTCCTTTGACTCATAAGACGAAGATATCGATCATTCTGTGCACTGTCCGCAGCACATCACTCTGATTCCGGTGCACACCACACGTCGAGCGGATTCCCTGGTTGACAAGCCTTCTACAAGTAATGTGATGATGCGGACCCGGTCATTCGTGGCGATTTTCCTTCTTGGCATAATGGATGGTCACTCTACTATTCCACAGAAGTCTCTAACGCGTCCCAACTCCCAACTGGCGCTTTTGTTTCAACTGAAATGCTGCAGTTCATTCGAGCTCAAGCCGTAGGTAACGCTCATGGTAATTGTAAGTTTACATACAAAGTCTGGGACGACCTTCCGATCGGTGCAGGAAATCACAATCCCAACACACCTGCGCGACGTATTGGGCTGATGCAGAATTTTTACCGATGAATGCGGATAACAACGACTTAGAAAGCCTACTCCCCCAAATACTTTTCGTCACTTACACTTCAAATCTTACCAAGAATCTACATTCTGTAAACAAACAAAATTCTGACACAGATTTAATGCTGTATTTTTGGTCATCTAAGAATCACGAGTTTCATCGATGGAGAAAGGCATTCTTTCCCTTCTCAGAACGCATATTTCTGGTTGCTGGCATTGTGCTTAACTTTTAGACGTTAGTGTACCTCCCAGTTCTGATTTGCTACAAGGTGCAGGCAGTAGGATTCAGTGAGCTGAAAACACTTGTACTCGTTCCACAGATAGAAAGGTTTTTTGTTTCTCTGACCTTGATTATGCCCGAACCATTAAACCAATTATTTCAGATGTTCCATTCGCTCAGGTAACGCTTCTGGTGAATGCTACAGGCAGCGCAAAGTGTTATCCGTTTGGCACGGCAAAGTATCAATTTGCCGGCCGGACTGCTACAAACGCAGGTTGGCGCTGCAGATTACAGCCTCCGCCTTGAGGTAGGGCGACCCTGGGTGCGTCCGCTCGCGGCCGACCTTTGCAGCCCGTGTGGGCTGACTGCGGTCTAATTATCGAATTACAGTGGCAGCTTACAAAACGGGTATTACGTTCTTCCATGGCCGCCGCACGGCTGAGTTTTGACCAGCGAACTCTTTTGTCGTTTCTGTCTTGCAGAAACAAAGGACACGCCAGAATGAGATTTTCACTCTGCAACGGAGTGTGCGCTGATATGAAACTTCCTGTCAGATTAAAACTGTGTGCCAGACCGAGACTCGAACTCGGGACCTTTGTCTTTCGCGGGCAAGTGCTCTACCAATTGAGCTACCAAAGCACGACTCACGCCCCGTCCTCACAGCTTTACTTCTGCCAGTACCTCGTCTCCTACCTTCCAAACTTTACAGAAGCTCTCCTGCAAAGGTTTGGAAGGTAGGAGACGAGGTACTGGCAGAAGTAAAGCTGTGAGGACGGAGTGTGAGTCGTGCTTCGGTAGCTCAATTGGTAAAGCACTTGTCCGCGAAGGGCAAAGATCCCGATTTCGAGTCTCGGTCCGGCACACAGCTTTAATCTGCCAGGAAGTTTCATATCAGCACACACTCCGCTGTAGAGTGAAAATCTCATTCTGGAAACATCCCCCAGGCTGTGGCTAAGCCATGTCTCCGCAATACCCTTTCTTTCAGTAGCTCTGCAAGGTTCGCAGGAGAGCTTCTGTAAAGTTTGGAAGGTAGGAGACGAGGTGCTGGCAAAAGTAAAGCTGTGAGGACAGGGCGTGAGTCGTGCTTGGGTAGCTCAGTTGGTAGAGCACTTGCCCGCGAAAGGCAAAGGTCCTGAGTTCGAGTCTCGGTCCGGCACACAGTTTTAATCTGCCAGGAAGTTTCAAAGGATAGACCGTATACATTACGTTTGTGGGGTACTATTGCCGAAATTTTGAACTATACAAAACTCGTATTTAGCCAGACTGGTCGTAAACATTCCGTAATTATTGAACTTCATAATATTCGTGCATGTACAGTTCTTAAATCTAAAAACTCCCGGATCGAACCCTTTCGAATACCTCAACATGTGCTACAAGAGTGCTACTCTGTAACTAGAACCTGCCATTCTCCTCACCTCTCCTTCCAAGGTCATATTCCCTCCCACACACAGGAAGAAAGCACAACAGATAACAGACAAGAAATTTGGAACACTTCTACACACAAATAAGACAGCGAAATCCAATTAAACAAATAGTTCTGCTCTCAGTGGTATCGTCGTTTTCTTGTTGAACTTCTTAATTATTTACCAGATGGTCGGTGAAATGTTTGCGTCCTATAGCACACGCAGAAAAAGATTTAAAAAGGCAAGAAAATGAATATTACAGACGCGGAAGAGTAAAGACTTTTCGTAAGTATAGTACAAGTGCGTCTTTCGACGTCCGACCAAAAGAGTCGAAAAACAGAAATCGTCAGTATACACATAAGTAAGTATAGGTATTAATTCATTCAGGAAAAAAATGTCGTCGTGTGACTAGGGCCTCCCGTCAGGTAGACCGTTCGCCTGGTGCAAGTCTTTCGATTTGACGCCACTTCGGAGACTTACGCGCCGATGGGGAGGAAAATGATAATGATTAGGACAACACAACACCCTGTCCCTGAACGGAGAAAATCTCCGACCCAGCCGGGAATCAACCCGGGCCCTTAGGACTGACATTCTGTCGCACTGACCACTCAGCTACCGGGGGCGGACAGGAAAAAAATAAGGATATTGTAAATAGGCTGTTTAGGTTTTTATTTTCGTAACGCCACGTAGCGCTCTGTATGAAAATCACTGACTGTGCTGCGTGCAGTCTGCGGCTAGTTGGACTCGTTGTCCGAACATTCGCTTGTGTTGTGCTAGGCAGTTGGATGTGAACAGCGCATATCGTTAGGCAGTTGGAGGTGAGCCGCCAGCAATGGTTGATGTGGAGAGAGAGATGCCAGAGTTTTGAGAGGCTACTATAAGCGGACGATCTGGATATGTGTCCGCCAGAAAAAAGAAATTTGTAAAGATGGATGTCATATATATGATGACTTTTGAACACTATTAAGGTAAATACATTGTTTGTTCTCTATAAAAATATTTCATTTGCTAACTATGCCTATCAGTAGTTAGTGCCTTCAGCAGTTAGAATCTTTCATTTACCTGGCAGAATTGGCGCTCGCTGTATTGCAGTAGTTCGAGTAACGAAGATTTTTGTGAGGTAAGTGATTCATGAAAGGTATAGGTTATTGTTAGTAAAGGCCATTCTTTTGTAGGGATTATTGAAACTCAGACTGCGTTGCGCTAAAATATATTGTGAATCAATTTAGTGATTATCAGAATAATTAAAAAGAGAACTGTCTGAGTACGTTCAGTTTTACACAGCTGTCTTTTTTACTAGCACAGTCATTCATACTTTTTCTAAGTGGACGTTTCAACATCAAGTGCACTGACGGAAAGAAAACCCAAACACCAAGAACGAGTTGTGCGACATAAACGACAGATGGTAGGCACGTTTCTACAACTGAAATATGATGTATATTCAAATTTCGCGCCAGTAGCATAAGAGTGGCACTAGTAGCGTCACTACGACGATGCGCTTCAAATACAGACTGTAACGACCTTGAGATTTAGTTCCTTTTGAGACTTTACAGAACATACATGGCTCGTACATCAATTGACTTGGGACGCATCGAAATGCTTGTATATTTTGGCGCAACTGTTGCACTAAACCTAACATGTTCACAGAAAACTACACAAGAACACATCGAAATGTTTGCATGAATTGTCGCAACTGCTGCACTAATCCTCATACACTAACACAAAAGTTTTACAGAAGAACATACACTTAAGGGCCAAAGAAACTGGTACATATGGCTAATATCGTGTAGGGCCTCCGCAAGAACGCAGAAGTGCCGCAACACGATGTGGCACGGACTCGACTAATGTCTAACGTAGTGCTGGAGAGAATTGACACCATGAATCCTGCAGGCTGTCCATAAATCAGTACGAGTACGAGGGGGTGGAGATACCTTCTGAACAGCAAGTTGCAAGATAGCCCACATGTGCTCAATTATGCTCTTGCCTTGGGCCTTTTCGGGCCGACAGAAGTGTCTAAACTCAGAAGACTGTTCCTGGAGCCACTGTGTAGCAATTTTGGACGTGCTAGGTGTCGCATTGTTTTGCTGGAATTGTCCAAGTCCAAAAATTGGTTCAAATGGCTCTAAGCACTATGTGACCTAACTGCCCAAGTCCGTAGGAATGCACAATCGACATGAATGGATGCAAGTGATCAGACAGGATGCTTAAGTAAGTTTCACCTGTCAAAGTCGTGTCTAGGCGTATCAGGGGTCCCATATCATTCCAACTGTACACGATCCACACCATTACAGAGCCTCCACCAGCTTGAACATATAAAGGCACATTTGCATGCCGTGCGTGAGTTTCCTCGGAAACGCGAAATCTTAATTAAATAATTAATCTCTGACAAATAAATAAAGCCTATGGCACAGAACTGCAGCGCTATGCCACTGATAAAACAAAATACAATTATGACACTCTTATGTTTCATTAAGAAGAAAGAGGTCTGGAGAATAGCTGGTGCGGGAAGCACGTATATTTTATTAACTGGCACACCGCCATATATGGTGTTAGATAAGAACACTGCGAGTTGCAATCTTACTAGGCACTCGATTCTGTAAAGAATTTATATTTATGAAAGTAACTAGAATTATTTAACTGTAGGCTTATTCGTTGAATATATCTGATTTAACTAACTGTGTAAACTTTTTTATGTTTAGTAGACAGTCACCTCTGTACGACGTATTGACATGGCTGGCAAATTATTCTAATATTGAGATTTATATTTTGAGTCTGCACCTACCGCAGCAGTCTTTGGAAACGATTTAAATACGAAGTCCGATTATTTGAGTCTTATTTCACGGTCAACTGCGAATAACATTGCATTTACGAAAAAGCCATTGTCAAGCGTCTGATACCAAATAATTAAACGTCCACGTTCCAGATAAGCAAATATTAATTACAACCAATCACTATCATATATATACAATAATTAACATTTATATTTTATTTTATTTATTTATTTATTTATTTGTTTTATAAACAGTCCTCTGCTGGCATGCAGGGTCCATGGATTCATCAGGTTGTCTCCACATCCGTACACGTCCATCCGCTCGATACAACTTTAACTGAAACTCGTCCGACCAGGCATCATATTTCCAGTCATCAACAGTCCAGGCGTAAGGCTTTGTGTCGTGCAGTCATCAAGGGTACACGAGTGGGCCTTTGACTCAGAAAGCCCATATCGATGATGTTTTGTTGAATGGCTCGCACGCTGACACTTGGTGGCCCAACACTGAAATCTGCAGCAACTTGCGGAAGGGTTGCACTTCCGTCACGTTGAGCGATTCTGTTCAGTCGTCGTTGGTCCCATTATTGCATGATCTTTTCCCGGCCTCAGCGATGTCGGAGATTTGATGTTTCATCGAATTTCTGATATCACGGTACACTCGTGAAATGGTCGTAAGGGAAAGTCCCTACTTCATCGCTACCTCGGAGATGCTGTATCCCATCGCTCGTGCGCCGACTATAACACCTCGTACATACTCACTTAAATCTTCGTAACCTGCCATTGTGGCAGTTGTAACCAATCTGAAAATTGCACCAGACACTTGTTGTCTTATATAGGCGTTGCCTACAGCAGCGCCGTATTCTGGCTGTGTACATATATCTGCATTTGAATACGCATGCCTATACCAGTTTCTTTGGCTCTGAATTGTACATGACAAGTACACCAGCTAACTTGAGACACACGTACATCATTAAGACTCGAAAAGAACATGATAGTACTTTGGAGCACTTAAACATATGATTACAGCCATAAGTACACGACAAATGAACCTAACACCAATTTCAACAAAGAGGAGCGAAAGAGAATAAATTTGACATGTCATAACAAATCCCCTGGATTGTAAGAGAGAGCACCGAACCGATATAAACATCACTTTCGCTAGGGAACTCAACACAATTCCGGGAACACCACGAATATGACACAGAAGTCAGCTAAAACCTCCAAAACAAATACAGCGCCGTACGGTGCATAATTACTCACAGAACAACGTAGCTCACTCATGATTGGCCTGCAGCAGCCTCAGCTGGGCACCATTTGAACATCTTCAAAGCGCCATCCTTCAGACACACAGCGGCAAGAAAATGGCAAGCCGACAGCTTACACCCGCTGCTGGTGAATCCACAGCGCCCATCTGGGTTCGGTATTCGGTACACAGAATTGACCTAACGACGGGCGACAGCCTGATACTGATGCCTGTTGCTCCACAACAGCCATACAGATGGCGTCCTCCGTGCGTGACACGGAAAAGTGGCAGACAGACACATAGCCTGCACTCGGTGCGCACAGCTCAGGAATGACTTCCGTGCTCAAATGTCGTGGCCACAACTTCAATATACGGGCCGTCCCAATGCACTGCAGCGAACCCCGTATTCTCCTGCTTGTTCGTAGGCAGACTAGCGACTGAGTCCGCGCCTAGCCAACGCTGCCCGACTTCCTCCTCGGAAGCGCCACAGCGTACTCGCGACGGACCTCTCCGACTTCGACTGCCACAGGCATGCTGTCATGGGTGAAACCCAAAAAGTCTCTAGACGCATTGTAAGTGCTGCTGCTACGCTAATTCTGGTTTTTACTACACTTTCAAGCCAGCTCACACAATACAAATGCAGTGAAAGGTAAGGAATAACTTAGTATAACTTGGTATATACGGGTATAGACTCGGACACAGTTCACTTCTTCACAGAGATAAGTGAGAGCAAAAAATAAACAAAATCTTGTATATAAACATAAACTGCTGTTGCTCCCGAACGCAGCCATGGTCTCCGCGCTGATAGTCCACGCTGCTGCAAATGTCCTCGAACTGTTCGTGAAGATGGTTGTTGTCTTGCAAACGTCCCCATCTGTTGACGCAGGGATCGAGACGTGGCTGCACGATCCGTTACAGCCATACGGATAAGATGCCTGTCATCTCGACTGCTAGTGATACGAGGCCGTTGGGATCCAACACGGCGTTCCGTATTACCCTCCTGAACCCACCGATTCCATATTCTGTTAACAGTCATTGGATCTCGACCAACGCGAGCAGCAATGTCGCGATACGATAAACCGCAATCGCGACAGGCTACAATCCGACCTTTATCAAAGTCGGAAACGTGATGGTACGCATTTCTCCTCCTTACACGACGCATCACAACAACGTTTCACCAGGCAACGCCGGTCAACTGCTGTTTGTGTATGAGAAATCGGGTGGAAATTTTTCTCATGTCAGCACGTTGTAAGTGTCACCACCGGCGTCAACCTTGTGTGAATGCTCTGAAAAGCTAATCATTTGCATATCATAGCATCTTCTTCCTGTCGGATAAATTTCGTGTCTGTAGCACGTCATCTTCGTGGTGTAGCAATTTTAATGGCCAGTAGTGTATTTGTACTTCACATGCCGCAATACGTTTCATGTTTCCTTTCGAAGTAGCAGTTTCGCCTAATAACTTGTGAATCGCAGCCAATACTTAGGTGAATATCCAAAGAAACGTGAGAATTGGCCAATGAATGGCAAGCACACACTCAATAACAGAGAAACATTAAGCGAAAGGATTGCAGGCATTGACCTACAGAAAACAAAAAGTACAACACAGGAGCGATACTGACAAAATACGTGTTCATTTAATGGGATGCAATGTTAAAAGTACAGCCGTGGTTTCTTGCAGAAAAAGAAAATTCTGTTGCGTTTCTTGTGCAAGAATATCGTCGATTTATTCCGAGCTTTGCACTTTGAGCTTGAACACTTCACATTCCACGTGCACTATCGCAAAATATCAACACGAATCGCTGGCAGACTGCTTGGCCGCGCGAGCGTCAGCGGCTGTGAGAGCGGATCGAATGCGACCTTCGGACTTGCTGCTTTATCACGGAAAAGTACTTAGCATTGTGAAAAACCTCCAGCCGCACTCTGCAAGATATGCCTTCAAGTGATTTCATAAGTCAAAAACATGTGCTCTGTTTCGCTTGCACTTTAACCTACATCTGTCCGATAGCGCTAATAAAGACGCAGAAGACAGAGCCCTTTTGTGTAGATGGTTTGGCAGCATCTCCTACAACACTCCGATTTCCCTTTTTCCTATTTGAATACTTATGTATGTTTGTTTCAGCTGGTTGCATTTTATTCTCCACTTGTTTCTGTCATGAACCAACTTCCCCATTTCTTCATAATTCCCACATCCAGTGTCCTTGATACGTTTCGATTTGTAATCCAACCTTGTCTAGCTATACTTTTTCTTTCGTAAGTCCGTCCCCTGCCAAATTAATACACCTTAAAGCCTTATACAAATGAGCCGCTGAGAACCGAAGTGGCGTAAGTCGAAAAATTTATTTTTTGAATTATACCATTCAGTTTCCTCACACTGCATGGAAATTTATTGTTGAGAAGTGATATAATGGTTACTCCCACCGGAGCCACTTGAGAGCTCCAAATGCATTCTTCCTCTCACGCCAGAGCGAAGTGCGTTCGCAGGAAAAGTAATTTAAGTCAATCGGCAATGCGACGTCGTCTTGTTGTTCTGTGTTGTTTTGCGTCTTTATTTACGCTCCAAAATCAAAAAGGGATTGCAACAGTGCTAGTAAGTATTAGCACTGTTTTATTTGTCTAGGTTTATAATGTCCACATGTTATTAAAGTCGCTTCCCGCGCCCGGGTTCCCGGGTTCGATTCCCGGCGGGGGCAGGGATTTTCTCAGCCTCGTGATGACTGGGTGTTGTGTGATGTCCTTAGGTTAGCTAGGATTAAGTAGTTCTAAGTTCTAGGGGACTGATGACCATAGATGTTAAGTCCCATAGTGCTCAGAGCCATTCGAACCTTTTTTTTTTTTTTTGGTTATTAAAGCAAAATTGTATTTATAAGGTAAGTTTGCACTGCATATTGAAGTCTAGGTTACAGCCTACACGAATCAAGCTTTGATGTCTCACATGAAACACACAAACCATAAAACTCATCCCTCTCAACAATGCTATGCGACCTGCCACCGAGGCAAAAACGAAAGACATGATGACACTACTCCCATAAATCCTTCCGGTGCACCACGCTCTTCTCAACAACTGGCAACTGCAAGTGCGGTTCAGGTATCTAGACCTGGACATGTTGACACTTTGGCAGAGGAAGATCATGTGGACGGTGAAATTGAATAAATAGACACACTCCATTATAAATCCTCTTGAAATATCAGCGGGGCTTGAATTACGGTTTAAGAAATTTCTACATTTAGAAATAACAATTTCTTTTTATTTCGTAGATGATCGCGCTGCTTAACTATTGGACCGACTCAGTAGGTAGCATTCTAGTATTTAACAACAATAATGCAATTATTTAAACCTAATTTGTGAGAGAAAAGTGCATAATGTGAGCAATAATTGCAAACTCACATTTATTGTATCACATTATGTTCATGTTTCAGAAATAAAAGACAACGTATTTCCGCTCAGGAATTCAGCTTCACCAACCAGTCGCTATAACTAAATTTCTGAGAGGAAAAGTGGTCCACCAACTTTTAGAGACTCCAAGAAGGAATTTAAAGTACAAATAACTAAAATGTCTGTAGTAAACATAATTATAATATTTCATTTGTGCATGACATCAAATGAATCAGGAATTACTGTAAACCATGAACTTACATTAAACGAAACGCAAAATCGTTCATTTCTCAGAAGTGGGAAAAATTTAATTACACCGCTTTGTCTCTAGGCGGCTCATATCATACTTCTAATCAATAGCAAATTTATCTGCAGCTCATATTTTATAACACTGATACTATTGCACTTGCATAACAAAATGTAAAAAGTTGTGCTGAACATCATATGTTGTTGTTACATTTTAACTACACTCCTGGAAATGGAAAAAAGAACACATTGACACCGGTGTGTCAGACCCACCATACTTGCTCCGGACACTGCGAGAGGGCTGTACAAGCAATGATCACACGCACGGCACAGCGGACACACCAGGAACCGCGGTGTTGGCCGTCGAATGGCGCTAGCTGCGCAGCATTTGTGCACCGCTGCCGTCAGTGTCAGCCAGTTTGCCGTGGCATACGGAGCTCCATCGCAGTCTTTAACACTGGTAGCATGCCGCGACAGCGTGGACGTGAACCGTATGTGCAGTTGACGGACTTTGAGCGAGGGCGTATAATGGGCATGCGGGAGGCCGGATGGACGTACCGCCGAATTGCTCAACACGTGGGGCGTGAAGTCTCCACAGTACATCGATGTTGTCGCCAGTGGTCGGCGGAAGGTGTACGTGCCCGTCGACCTGGGACCGGACCGCAGCGACGCACGGATGCACGCCAAGACCGTAGGATCCTACGCAGTGCCGTAGGGGACCGCACCGCCACTTCCCAGCTAATTAGGGACACTGTTGCTCCTGGGGTATCGGCGAGGACCATTCGCAACCGTCTCCATGAAGCTGGGCTACGGTCCCGCACACCGTTAGGCCGTCTTCCGCTTACGCCCCAACATCGTGCAGCCCGCCTCCAGTGGTGTCGCGACAGGCGTGAATGGAGGGACGAATGGAGACGTGTCGTCTTCAGCGATGAGAGTCGCTTCTACCTTGGTGCCAATGATGGTCGTATGCGTGTTTGGCGCCGTGCAGGTGAGCGCCACAATCAGGACTGCATACGACCGAGGCACACAGGGCCAACACCCGGCATCATGGTGTGGGGAGCGATCTCCTACACTGGCCGTACACCACTGGTGATCGTCGAGGGGACACTGAATAGTGCACGGTACATCCAAACCGTCATCGAACCCATCGTTCTACCATTCCTAGACCGGCAAGGGAACTTGCTGTTCCAACAGGACAATGCACGTCCGCATGTATCCCGTGCCACCCAACGTGCTCTAGAAGGTGTAAGTCAACTACCCTGGCCAGCAAGATCTCCGGATCTGTCCTCCATTGAGCATGTTTGGGACTGGATGAAGCGTCGTCTCACGCGGTCTGCACGTCCAGCACGAACGCTGGTCCAACTGAGGCGCCAGGTGGAAATGGCATGGCAAGCCGTTCCACAGGACTACATCCAGCATCTCTACGATCGTCTCCATGGGAGAATAGCAGCCTGCATTGCTGCGAAAGGTGGATATACACTGTACTAGTGCCAACATTGTGCATGCTCTGTTGCCTGTGTCTATGTGCCTGTGGTTCTGTCAGTGTGATCATGTGATGTATCTGACCCCAGGAATGTGTCAATGAAGTTTCCCCTTCCTGGGACAATGAATTCACGGTGTTCTTATTTCAATTTCCAGGAGTGTATTTTCATACATCTTGCCCTATTTCATATGCATCTTACTCATTCGATCGATATTGTTGCCTTTCACGTACAACTGACCAGTATGATATATCGATATTGCCTTCCATTACGGAGAATTTCCGTAATTCTGTACCAACATCTTATTTTTTTCTCCAAAGTGAAAACATCTGACATTTCTAGGATATCACACTGCATATGGCTTCTAGTCCGTACATTATATTTTTAAAGTGCACACTCCATATCTTATACACTGAAGAGTCAAAGACACTGGCGCACCTGCCTAATATCGTGTAGGGACCCGGCTAGCACACAGAACTGACGCAACCCGACGTGGCATGGATTCGACTAATGTCTGAAGTTGTATTGGAGGGAACTGACACCATGAACCGTGCAGGACTGTCCATAAATCCGTATGAGTACGACGGGCTGGTAATCTCTTCTGAACAGCGCGTTGCAAGGCATCCCAGACATGCTCAATAAAGTTCATATATGGGGAGTTTGGTGGCCAGCGGAAGTTTGTAAAATCAGAAGAATGTTCCTGGAGTCACTCTGTAGCAATTCTGGAAGTATGGGGTGCCGAATTGTCCTGCTGGAATTGCCCAAGTCCGTCGGAATGCACAATGGTCACGAATGGATGCAGTGATCAGACAGGATGCTTACGTAAGTGTTACCTGTCAGAATCGTATCTAGACGTATCAGAGGTCCGATATCACTCGAACTGCACACACCCCTCCCCTCTCCCCCCCCCCCCCCCCCCCCGCCTCCCACACACACACACACACACACACACACCATTAGAGCCTCCACCAGCTTTAACAGTCCCCTGCTGACAATCAGGGTAGGGAGCGGCTATCCATACACATTTTTTACTTCACGAGTAATATTCACAAATTGTAGCGCTAGATAAGCTTCTTAACTTTTCATTTTTTATTTTCATTCCGTTTTTTGGTGTTTTTCCATCTTTCTCATTTTCACGCATACAAAGGACGCCAGCAATTTGCATAAAAAAATCACGGATCCGCAACATTCTGAAGCAGCGTGTTCCGTTAATTACAAGATACGCAGAACTGCAGTACAGATACACTGCGGGAATAACGATCTCCCTCATTAGTGGCACCGAAACAGTTCCGGAACACTGCATTATCTGCTTATATTTCTTATGCTTCCGGTGCTATCTTTCGGCCTCTCGCCTATTTCAAATAAAATGACTCGTTCAGTTTTTTGCGCGAAATGTGATATCTGCGAAACCCTCCAGCATGAGTGCGCTAACTACACAGTGAGAGATGGTGGGCGGGAAGCAGAAAGTAGTTAGTGCAAGTGTTCATGGCTGTGAGAGTTTAATGTTTATGTCGCTCTCGGTTAGCAGTAAGGATTGCTTACAAAATCGTCAGTTAATTGTTGCGGTCGAGGGAGAAGCGGCACATGCGGCTTGCAGTAGGCTACAACGATGGGCGTATCTGTTTCCCAGAAGGTCTCATTCTACACTACTGGCCATTAAAATTGCTACACCACGAAGATAACGTACTACAGACGCGAAATTTAACCGACAGGAAGAAGATGCTGTGATATGCAAATGATTAGCTTTTCAGAGCATTCACACAAGGTTCGCGCCGGTGGCGACACCTACAACGTGCTGATATAAGGAAAGTTTCCAACCGACATCTCATATACAAACATCAGTTGACCGGCGTTGCCTGGTGTTATGATGCCTCGTGTAAGAAGGAGAAATGCGTACCATCACGTTTCCGACTTTGATAAAGATCGGATTGTAGCCCATCGCGATTGCGGTTTATCGTATCGCGAAATTGCTGCTCACGTTGGTCGAGATCCAATGACTGTTACCAGAATATGGATTTGGTGGGATCAGCAGGGTAATACGGAATGCCGTGCTGGACCCCACGGCTTCGTATCACCAGCAGTCGAGATGACATGCATCTTATCCGCATGGCGGTAACGGATCGTGCAGCCACGTCTCGATCCCTGAGTCAACAGGGACACAACCATCAGCACGGACAGTTCGATGACGTTTGCAGCAGCATGGACTATCAGCTCGGAGACCATGGCTGCGTTTACCCTTGACGCTGCATCACAGACAGGAGCGCCTGCGATGGTGTACTCAGCGACGAACCTGGGTGCACGAATGGCAAAACGTCATTATTTCGGATGAATCCGTGTTCTGTTTACAGCATCATGATGGTCGCATCCGTGTTTGGCGACAACGCGGTGAACGCGCATTGGAAGCGAGTATTCGTCATCGCCATACTGGTGTATCACCCGGCGTGATGGTATGGGGCGCCATTGGTTACACGTCTCGGTCTCCTCTTGTTCGCAATAACGGCACTTTGAACAGTGGACGTTATATTTCAGATGTGTTACGACCCGTGGCTCTACCCTTCATTCGATCCCTGCAAAACCCTACATTTCAGCAGGATAATGCACGACCGCATGTTGCAGGTCGTGTACGGGCCTTTCTGGACACAAAAAATGTTCGATTGCTGCCCTGGCCAGGACATTCTCCAGATCTCCCACCAACTGAAAACGTCTGGTCAATGATGGCCGACCAACTGGCTCGTCACAATACGCAAGTCACTACTCTTGATGAACTGTGGTATTGTGTTGAAGCTGCATGGGCAGCTGTACCTGTACACGCCACCCAATGCCCAATCGTATCAAGGCCGTTATTACGGCCAGAGGTGGTTGTTCTGGGTACTGATTTCTCAGGATCTATGTACCAAGTTGCGTGAAAATGTAATCACATGTCAGTTCTAGTATAATATATTTGTCCAATGAATATCCGTTTATCATCTGCATTTCTTCATGTTGTAGCAATTTTAATGGGCAGTAGTGTACAAGCAGAAACAGCTCACGAAGGTGGGACATTCCCTTGCTGCCGGCGAAAGTTAGTAGTCCCGCCAAAATAACGGCTTTAAAATCTGTCCAGATATCAGAGACGTGGTAGATATGTGATGCATCGTATGTAGGATCAACATAAAAAGTCAAACCACAAATGCGTCTCCATAAACGTTTCTAAAGATCCATGACTAACCTTCTACAAATTCCAAAACGTTATTCTTGTAACATTACATCTTTTCGTGGGTCTCAAGAGCTGCAGCACGTCCTGATTAAAATAACTGAAGTTCACGTCTTACTCTTTATCTTTCACTGTCTCTTATAGAAGCAGTTTTTCTACTTTGATTATGCTCACAGCCAGCTACATGGCACACGTGTTTTGTTTAGGCTTCTATCATTCTTCTTCAATGCCTCATTATTTATCAATCTGTGGGCAGGTATTGAATGAGACTGACAAATAAGATGTTACATTTAGCCACCCCGTATGGGTGGTACTCATGTGTTATTCACTTCACAAGCCCTGCCACGTCGTTGGAAATTGTGCCACTTGTCCCCCGAGCGAATCTGCCTTCTTCTTGAAAATATACCATTCCACTTCCGTGTTAAAGTATTTGAGCACCGGAAAAGCAGGTAGCCTCTGCATTGAACTAGAAGCTTTCATTTTATGTAGTCGTTGTTGTATACAACCCAAACAATAACTGAAAACGAGTTGGTTTGTGTGGTCTTAACTGCCAGTCTCATTGCACAATTGCACAACAAATGACAAGGATGTTTAGGAGAGTGTGAGCCGTTCTAATGGATGCGTTGAGAGTGGTTCGGTTCAAATGGCTCTGAGCACTATGGGACTTAACATCTGAGGTCATCAGTCCCCTAGAACTTAGAACTACTTAAACCTAAGGACATCACATACTTTCATGCCCGAGGCAGGATTCGAACCTGCGACCGTAGCGGTCGCGCGGTTCCAGACTGTAGCGCCTAGAACCGCTCGGCCACCCCGGCCGGCCGAGTGGTTTGAACGGTTGCTATAATCTTAAGCTCTTACTATATGGTGCATGTTGTTTATGTCTGTAAAAGACTAAATATTAATTCTCGAGCATTAGCTCCTTCGTTACTCAGATTACAATCCTGTTTCACTACTCGGAAAACTACGTTCTGCAGTGAAACTTATTGGGAGATTAATACTGTGTGCCGGATCGAGACTCGAACTTGGAGCAAGTGCTCTATCGCCTGAGCTGCTATGCAGTTTCACATTAGCTCAAACTCCACTGCAGAGTGAAAATTTCATTCTCTACTTTCTGTCATGTTAGGAAACTAAGTGTTGTAAACAGAAGTTTTGGGGAAAGTGTTTGAGACTGCGCACAAGAAGATTCCTATATTACTGAAATTATAAATTATCGATAGCTTTTCTTTAACCTGCCACATCGATATCGAAACCAGATATACCGTGATTAAATACTATCGTAAGAAATAGACCATCGACATCGAGGTTTTAGCATGAAGCTAACGTCAGTGATTAGGTTTCTTTTGTTTTTTCGGTATATGTCTCTACCGTTTGCATTATTATTGAAATTTAATTTCTTTTAAGTTTAGCATACTTCCCACAACTCATTGTCAAAAATCTGAGGAACCGAAACCAATGAGCACTCTTTAATAGCGTGTTGGTCCACGTTTGGAACGTAATACAGCAGCGATTCTGCGTAGTATGGATCCGACAAGTTCCTGGCACCTTTCTAGGTGTATGTGGCAGCAGATGTCTACGCACAGGTAACGCCTTTCCCGTAAATTACGGGTCAGTGGTTTGTGTGATGGCACCACATATGGGTTCCATCGGATTCATGCCAGGAAAAATAGGACCACAAGACGTCAACAGCAGTTTACTACCATGTTCCTCAAACCACTGTAGCATCATTCTGGCCTTGGGACACGCGGAAGACATCAAGCATCAAGGGATGCAGGTGGTCTGGAATAATATTCACGTAGTCCAAATGTGTCATGATGTCTTCGATTCTTACCATAGGTCTCTCATGGGAGCTCAGATGAATACCTCCATATCAGGGATCAGTGCTGGGGCCACTCCTGGTCCTTATTTATATAAATGATATGCCCTCTAGCATTACAGGTAATCGTAAAATATCTCTTTTGGCGGATGACACTAGCTTCGTAGTAAAGGATGTTGCGTGCAACATTGGCTCGATTTCAAACAGTGCAGTTTATGAAGTAAGTTCATGGCTTGTATAAAATAAACTAACGTTAAAACACAGTAAGACTCAGTTTTTACAGTTTCTAACACACAATTTAACAAAGGCCGCAATTTTAATTTCACAGAATGGGCATATGATTAGTGAAACTGAACAGTTCAAATTTATAGGTGTTCAGATAGATAGTAAATTATCGTGAAAGCTCGCGTTCAGGAGCTCGTTCAAAGACTTAATGCTGCAATTTTCACTATTCGAACGGTATCTGAAGTGAATGATAGTTCGATACGAAAAGTAGTGTACTTTGCTTATTTTCATTCGCTTATGACATATGGTAGTACCTTTTGTTGTAATTCTTCCATCCGCAATCGACATTTTTGGATCAGAAACGGGCGGTTCGGGCAATAAGTGGCGTAAGTTCGCGAACCTCTCGTCGACCCCTGTTCAGTAGTCTGGGTATTCTGACGTTGGCCTCTGAATACATATACTCTTTACTGTCGTTTCTTGTTAACAATATCAGCTTACTCACAAGAATTTGTAGCTTCCACTCAGTTAAAACTAGGCGGAAATACAATCTTCATTTGGATCGCACTTCCTTGACTCTCGTGCAAAAAGGTGTGCAGTATACTGCTGCACCCATTTTCAATAAACTACAACAAGCATTCAAAAATATTAGCAGTAATCCACGCACTTTCAAATCGAAACTGAAGATCTCTCTCATGGGTCACTCCTTCTATTTTGTCGAGGAGTTCCTTGAAAAATTAAGCTGATTCCTGTTTCACATACACTACTGGCCATTAAAATTGCTACAACAAGAAGAAATGCAGATAATAAACGGGTATTCATTGGACAAATATATTATACTAGAACCAACATGTGATTACATTTTCACGCAACTTGCTACATAGATCCTGAGAAATCAGTACCCAGAACAACCACCTCTATCCGTGATAATGGCCTTGATACGCCTGGGCATTGAGTCAAACAGAGCTTGGATGGCGTGTAAAGGTACAGCTGCCCATGCAGCTTCAACACGATACCACAGTTCATCAAGACTAGTGACTGGCGTATTGTGACGAGCCAGTTGGTCGCCCACCATTGACCAGACGTTTTCAATTGGTGAGATATCTGCAGAATGTCCTGGCCAGGGCAGCAATCGAACATTTTCTGTATCCAGAAAGGCCCGTACACGACCTGCAACATGCGGTCGTGCATTATCCTGCTGAAATGTACGGTTTCACAGGGACTGAATGAAGGGTAGAGCCACGGGTCGTAACACATCTGAAATGTAACGTCCACTGTTCAAAGTGCCGTCAATGCGAAAAAGAGGTGACCGAGACGCGTAACCAATGGCACCCCATATCATCACGCCAGGTGATACGCCATTATGGCAATGACGAATACACGCTTCCAATGTGCGTTCACCGCGATGTCGCCAAACACGGATGCGACCATCATGATGCTGTAAACAGAATCTGGATTCATCCGAAAAAATTACGATTTGCCATTCGTGCACCCAGGTTCGTCGTTGAGTACACCATCGCAGGCGCTCCTGTCCGTGATGCAGCGTCAAGGGTAACCGCAGCCATGGTCTCCGAGCTGATAGTCCATGCTGCTGCAAACGTCGTCGAGCTGTTCGTGAAGATGGTTGTTGTTTTGCAAACGTCCCCATCTGCTGACTCAGAGATCGAGACGTGGCTGCACGATCCGTTACAGCCATGCGGATAAGATGCCTGTTACCTCGACTGCTAGTGATACGAGGCCGTTGGGATCCAACACGGCGTTCCGTATTACCCTCCTGAACCCACCGATTCCGTATTCTGCTAAGAGTCATTGGATCTCGACCAACGCGAGCAGCTGCAATCCGACCTTTATCAAAGTCGGAAACGTGATGGAACGCATTTCTCCTCCTTACACGAGGCATCACAACAACGTTTCACCAGGCAACGCCGGTCAATTGCTGTTTGTGTATGAGAAATCGGTTTGAAACTTTCCCCATGTCAGAACGTTGTAGGTGTCGCCACCGGCGCCAACCTTGTGTGAATGTTCTAAAAAGCTAGT
Organism: Schistocerca piceifrons; assembly: GCF_021461385.2. Taxonomy (NCBI): domain Eukaryota; kingdom Metazoa; phylum Arthropoda; class Insecta; order Orthoptera; family Acrididae; genus Schistocerca; species Schistocerca piceifrons. The sequence continues at coordinate 326,001,845 of NC_060140.1, forward strand.
CATTTGCATATCATAGCATCTTCTTCCTGTCGGATAAATTTCGCGTCTGTAGCACGTCATCTTCGTGGTGTAGCAATTTTAATGGCCAGTAGTGTCGATGCCTGCGTTGACATAAACTTCTGGGTTGTCGTTTTTTAGGTTCATAGACATTTTATTTTATGTATTACTACTTTTATGTCGTAATTTCATGTACTGACACATTCCATGACCTTGGAGATTTGCTTCCCAATTTGTACCTACGGAACTAGACGTGTAAAATAAAATTAAAATAAAAAATCGTAATACTGCCCCACGGCCCCACGTCCATCGACCTGTTGTAGTAAGGAACGGTTCTTCTGGTCGGACGAATCGCGCGTTTATACATCAACCGTCCGATCTCCATGGTCACGAGCTCACTGCAATCGTGATGTTGTATCAAGATGGGGACACGTAGGCGTTGTCAGTTGTGAAGCCCCATGATCAACAATGAGCGCTGGACAGCGTGCTCTGAATCACTTGCGCCTGCGCCAGCTTTGTACCCTGTCGTCAGATCTGGCGCAGGTCGCCTCTTATCTCGCTTTACAGAGTGTGCAAGCCTCCTATCTCTACGTTCTGTGGTGAGAGTGGATGTCGGACACCGCCCCTAATCGTAGTTTCACTGTCCTTCATGCAGTTTCCACAGATGTTGACGGCAGGAGCAAGCGAGCAGGTAACCAGCTGCATCGTCTCAGAAATGCTCGTTTTCAGTCTTCAGGTCATAACAATCAACCCTTCGTCACAGGTACTTGTGTACGTGAATTTGCGTACAAGTCGCCCGTATCATTGTTAGAAAGATTTTCCATTCGTCTCTGCTTCGATTGTACACCATCTGACCAAATATATCTTAACGCCTATTAGTGGGCATTAATATGAGGTATGTACACCTTTCGCCTTTATGACGGTCTGAACTCTTCTGGGGACACTTTCACTGAGGTGCCTGAATGAAGCAGCCCGTTCTTCCTCAAGAGCTGAAACCAGAAGACAGTGATGTAAGGACTGAAGCGAAACTACGTCCAAACTCAGCCTAAAACTTTCGCATTGTGTCAGGTCAGGAGGCTTGCAGTCCAGTCCATTTCAGGAACGTTGCTGTCTACAAACCATTGCGTTACAGACGATACTTCATCACACAGTACATTGTAAGGCTGGTACAAACAGTTTCCGAACTCATCTACTGTGCGCCTTACAGAATAAGGAGACAGCACCGTAAGGACGAAAAGTTTCCCCATACCGTAACACCGTCTCCTACATAGCTCACTGTTGTCGCTGCACAAGATGGCAGGTAACGTTCTCCAGGCTTTCGATAAATCCAAACCCTTCCATCACATTACCACAGGACATAACGTGATCCGTCACTCTTTCTTAGTCACCCACCGTCCAGTGGTGTCGGTCTTTATGCCACCTGAAAGGCACTGACTACAGATATAGTTTGGACAAGAAGAGAATAGAAGCTTTCGAAATGTGGTGCTACAGAAGAATGCTGAAGATTAGATGGGTAGATCACATAACTAATGGGGAGGTATTGAATAGAACTGGAGAGAAGAGAAATTTGTGGCACAACTTCACTAGAAGAAGGGATCGGTTGGTAGGGCGTATTCTGAGGCATCAAGGTATACCAATTTAGTATTGGAGGGCAGCGTGGAGGGTAAAAATCGTACAGGGAGACCAAGAGATGAATACACTAAACAGATTCAGAAGGATGTAGGTTGCTGTAGGTACTGAGAGATGTAGACGCTTGCACAGGATAGAGTAGCATGGAGAGCTGCATCAAACCAGTCACTGGACTGAAGAACACAACAAAATACGTGACTTATGAGGATCTGCTCGATCAATGTACGCCACTCTTTCTAACACCTGATGTACAGTCACTGTGCTACCGGACTGATGGTAGCACTTTGGAAATCATGGGTGATTCCTTCCGTTTATTTCATTCGACTTTCTACAACCACCCTCCACAATGCTGGACGGTCTGTGTTCGTCAGTTCATGATATATGCCTGATCTTGGTTTAGCTGTCATTGTTCTTTCGCGTTTCCACTTCAAAATCACATCACCAGCAATCGACTTGGGCAGATTTAGAAGGATTGAAGTGTGCTTGGCTGAATTTTTTACTTAGGTGACATCCAACGACTAATCCACGTTCGAGGTCACTGACCTCTTCTGATCCATCTGTTCTCCAGTTATTGTTTGTCTTAATTCCAACAAAGTACTCCGTACTCCTCCCCTCCCCCCCCCCCCCCCCCCCGTAGAGGCGTCTGATACTAAAATGTAGACTTTCACGGCCGGAAATGCCATGTCCATTATAATTATCCAGGCTGTTCTGCCGAGGTCGGTTGATGAATTCTGTGTCAATTCCCATCGTTTCGTCCCCGTCTGCGGAGGACATCTTCAAAGGGGTCTGTAGCTCGATTGAAAGTCCAGCACACCACACAGCCTGACAGTCAGTAGCGAGCCAGTGGGTGTGTTGGACCTTCCATCGAGCTATAGACCCTCTTGAAGATGTCCTCCGCAGACGGGGACGAAACGTTGGGAATTGACACAGAATTCATCAATCGACCACGGCATAACAGCCCGGATAATTATAATGGACGAAGTACTCCCCGACTCCTTTTACACTGGCGGTTCCTCCTCTAGTGACATTCAGGGGTCAATTCCTCATTACATATGGGCGTTCTGATACTTCAGATCAGAAAGTGTATACTTCCCTTACCAAGTCACCTGCCCTCAACGCTACCAGGTGACATTAAATCACGCCGCGGGCAGAGATCATAATGTTAGCGTGCAAAATAAGAGTTTCAAAATGCATAAAATCGGAATCATTTGTTTGCAGTACTGTCAGTGCGTGTACTGTTGCTAAAATAATATTGACGTATCGATTTAATTTTAGGTACCAGTATCGGTAGGAAACATCTCACCGAAAGCTGCTGGGACGCCACTACAGGCACAGCATCCAGAGAAACCGGCCACGTGCCGCTTTTCTCGAAACGCGAGAGACTGAGGAAGCAGCGTGGTGGTGGTGCGCCCTGGGCGCAGGAGGGGAGGCGAGAGCAGCTCGTCCCGGCCGTTCTGCTGCAGTATTCATGCGGCCAGCCGGCCATCGATCCCTGCCGCCCCGAGACTTGGCCCCTCGCACGGCGTCTGCCCTCCAGCCAGCAGCCAGATACTTGTCGCAGCGAGCGAGGCCACCAGCGGGGTCCGCTGCGGAATGCGCGTCCTTTGCTCGGCCTCCCAACACAGCATACGGCCGTCCGAGACATACACTGAGGCGCCGAAGAAACTTGTACAGGCTTGCGTATTCAAATACAGAGATATGTAAACAGGCAGAAAACGGCGCTGCGGCCGGTAACGCCTATATAAGACTACCGAGCGAGGTGGCGCAGTGGTTAGCACACTGGACTCGCATTCGGGAAGACGGCGGTTCAATCCCGCGTCCGGCCATCTTCATTCAGGTTTTCCGTGATTTCCATAAATCGCTCCAGGCAAATGCCGGGATGGTTCCTTTGAAAGGGCATGGCCGAGTTCCTTCCCCGTACGTCCCTCATCCGATGAGACCGATGACGACGCGGTTTGGTTTCTTCCACCAAACAACCCCCTACATAACACAACAAGTGTCACGCGCAGTTATTAGATCTGTTACTGCTGCTGCAATGGAAGGTTATCAAAATTCGAGTGATTTTGAACGTGGTGTTATAGTCGGCGCACGAGCAATGGGACACAGCGTCTCCGAGGTAGCGATGAAGTGGAGATTTTCCTGTAGGACCAATTCACGACTATACTGTAAGTATCAGGAATCTGGTAAAACATCGCCCGCATCTCGTGGTCGTGCGGTAGCGTTCTCGCTTCCCACGCCCGGGTTCCCGGGTTCGATTCCCGGCGGGGTCAGGGATTTTCTCTGCCTCGTGATGGCTGGGTGTTGTGTGCTGTCCTTAGGTTAGTTAGGTTTAAGTAGTTCTAAGTTCTAGGGGACTTATGACCACAGCAGTTGAGTCCCATAGTGCTCAGAGCCATTTGAACCATTTTTGGTAAAACATCAAATCTCCGACATTGCTGCCGCTGGAAAAAAATCCTTCAAGTGTCAGGGCACGAACCATTAAACGATACATCACCGATTAGGGCTTTCGGAGCCGGAGACCCACTCGTATACCCTTGATGATTGCACGACACGAAGTTTTACGCCTCGCCACTTGGAAAAATGTTCGCTGATCGGACGAGTCTCGTTTCAAATTGTATGGAGCGGATCGACGTGTACTGGTACGCAGACAACCCCATGAATCCATGGACACTGCATGTCAGCAGAGGACTTCCAGCTGGAGCAGGCTGTGTAATGGCGCGGGGCGTGTGCAGTTGGAGTGATATGGGACCCCTGCAACTTCTAGATACGACTGTCACAGGCGACACGAATGTAAGCATCCTGTCAGATCACCTGCGTCCATTCATGTCCATTGTGCGTTTAGACAGGCTTATTTTGGTAAGAATGATAGCGTTACGGAGATGTTTAGCAAACTCAAGTGGCAGACTCTGTAAGAGAGGCGCTCTGCATCGCGGTGTAGCTTGCTGTCCAAGTTTCGAGAGGGTTCGTTTCTGGATGAGGTATCGAATATATTGCTTCCCCCTTCTTATACCTCCCGAGGAGATCACGAATGTAAAATTAGAGATATTCGAGCACGCACGGAGGCTTTCCGGCAGTCGTTCTTCCCGCGAACAATACGCGACTGATACAGGAAAGGGACGTAATGACAGTGGCACGTAAAGTGCCCTCCGCCACACACCATTGGGTGGCTTGCGGAGTATAAGTGTAGATGTACGAGGTGCATTCAAGTTTAAGGCCTCCGATTTTTTTTCTAATTAACTACTCACCCGAAATCGATGAAACTGGAGTAACTTCTCGACGTAATCGCCCTGCAGATGTACACATTTTTCACAACGCTGACGCCATGATTCCATGGCAACGGCGAAGGCTTCTTTAGCAGTCTGTTTTCACCACTGGAAAATCGCTGAGGCAATAGCAGCACGGCTGGTGAATGTGCGGCCACGGAGAGTGTCTTTCATTGTTGGAAAAAGCCAAAAGTCACTAGGAGCCAGGTCAGGTGAGTAGGGAGCATGAGGAATCACTTCAAAGTTGTCATCACGAAGAAACTGTTGCCTAACGTTAGCTCGATGTGCGGGTGCGTTGTCTTGGTGAAACAGCACACGCGCAGCCCTTCCCGGACGTTTTTGTTGCAGTACAGGAAGGAATTTGTTCTTCAAAACATTTTCGTAGGATGCACCTGTTACCGTAGTGCCCTTTGGAGCGCAACGGGTAAGGATTACGCCCTCGCTGTCCCAGAACATGGACACCATCATGTTTTCAGCACTGGCAGTTACCCGAAATTTTTTTGGTGGCGGTGAATCTGTGTGCTTCCATTGAGCTGACTAGCGCTTTGTTTCTGGATTGAAAAATGGCATCCACGTCTCATCCATTGTCACAACCGACGAAAAGAAAGTCCCATTCATGCTGTCGTTGCGTGTCAACATTGCTTGGCAACATGCCACACAGGCAGCCATGTGGTCGTCCGTCAGCATTCGTGGCACCCACCTGGATGACACTTTTCATATTTTCAGGTCGTCATGCAGGATTGTGTGCACACAACCCACAGAAATGCCAACTCTGGAGGCGATCTGTTCAACAGTCATTCGGCGATCCCCCAAAACAATTCTCTCCACTTTCTCGATCATGTCGTCAGACCGGCTTGTGCGAGCCCGCGGTTGTTTCGGTTTGTTGTCACACGATGTTCTGCCTTCATTAAACTGTCGCACCCACGAACGCACTTTCGACACATCCATAACTCCATCACCACATGTCTCCTTCAACTGTCGATGAATTTCAGTTGGTTTCACACCACGCAAATTCAGAAAACGAATGATTGCACGCTGTTCAAGTAAGGAAAACGTCGCCATTTTAAGTATTTAAAACAGTTCTCATTCTCGCCGCTGGCGGTAAAATTCCATCTGCCGTACGGTGCTGTCATCTCTGGGACGCAATGAACGTCGCCTCATTTTAAAACAATGCGCATGTTTCTATCTCTTTCCAGTCCGGAGAAAAAAATCGGAGGCCTTAGAACTTGAATGCACCTCGTAGATGTAGATGTAGACGGACGTGGGTAATTCCAGCAGGACAATGCGACACCCCCTACGTCCATAATTGCTACAGAGTGGCTCCAGGTTCAGCCTTCTGAGTTTAAACATTTCCACTGGCCACCAAACTCCTCAGACATGAACGTTATTGAACATATCTGGGGTGCCTTGCAACGTACAATTCAGAAGAGATCTCCTCCCCCATCGTACTCTTACGGATCTATGGACAGTCCTGAAGAATTCATGAATTTCATTTCCCTCCAGCACTACTTCAGACATTAGTCGAGTCCATGTCACGTCGTGTTGCGACATTTCTGCGTGCTCGCAGGGCCCTACTCGATATTAGGCGGGTACACTAGTTTCTTTGGCTCTTCATTGTATCTTTCATAGGCATAACAACAAAACTAAACCTGTTAACTTGCCTAAACTTGAGTTGCCTAACATTTGACGAGTGTGCGTTTCAGAGTATCATATTACAATGCCCGTACTGTGTGTTATATCAGTCTGCTGTCCTTTTACTGGTACAAGAGACAGTCGCAAAGTTTTGTGTAGTGTTGGTCACGGCAGCGTTCCACAAGGCATCTGAATATCCCGGCAGCTGAGTCCAGTGATACCACCCATACATAGGATGATTCAGCTGTCCATAGCTATGGGAGTTTTGCAACCAGCAATGCCTTCAAATACCACGAGCAAGATTTTCATATTCTCTCCCTCGCAATGCACATACAGATAAAATAAAAAGCACATTTTTGTAGGATATTTGATGTAGCTTTTTTGTACAGGAATACGTTGTGCCTCCATCGAGTCTATTGGGCCGAGGCGAGAAGGGACGAGGCGAGAAGGGACGAGACCGAAAAGGCGCCCAGCCCCCGTGGTAGCAGGTGGGCAAGAGCACCGACCTTGCCGAATGTGGTGGGCCCCTACATCACAGGTGCGTCACTGGCTACTAGCGAGGAGATTTTCGACGCTATTTTCTTATGACATTATTGCTTAATGCGACCTCTAAATTGGTTAAGGGTATGCTACGAGAGGCGTTCAATAAGTACTGCAGCACTTTTTTTTTTCCAGTGCAATCTGCTGTCGGACGTTGTAGAATATGCCCGAATATGCCCGCTTCGGCTCCTGTAGTTGCGATAAATGGCGGCGCTGTAATAGCCTTCAAAATGGCGCTTTTAAAAAGGGTGCATTTCAAGCCACGTGGGGTAGCCGCGCGGTCTGAGGCGTCTTGCCACGGTTCGCGCGGCTCCTCACGTCGGAGGTTCGAGTCCTCCATCGGGCATGGGTGTGTGTGTTGTCCATACTGTAAGCTAGTTTAAGTTAGATTAAGTAGTGTGTAAGCCTAGGGGCCTATCCGCCATTTTTGTTTCCCTATGACCGGGTATGGCATCCCAGTCTCCTCTTTAAACACCAAACCTACGCCCTGCCTATCAATTCTGTCCGTCTGGTCGCTTCCTTCCTGTCACGCCGTCCTTCCTCTGTAACCCTCAACAACACCAACTCCCATATCTTTCATCCCACTGCTGGTGTCCCCCAGGGCCCCGTCCTCTCCCCTCTCCTTCATCTCTTGTACACAGCTGATATGCACAAGCCACCCCCACATGTCCACCTTTATGCTGATAACACTGCCTTGCTGGCTCTCTATCCTACCCTTCAACGGTCCCAATGCACCCTCCAAACCCACCTTGACTAGTTCACCACTTGGTGTAACCAGCAGTTCCTTCCACACAACCCCTCCAAAACCCAGGCAATCATCATAGGCTGCACCACCCACTCCTTCCGTCTCCATGATTTCTACCTCACCCTTTATGGTCGTCCCATCCAGCTCACCCCCACCCTGAGATACCTTGGACTCAACCTCGACCGTCACCTCATCTGGAGCCGTCACCTCCTGACCATCCACAGAAAGCCCATTCCTGCTTCGCCTCTTGAAAGTCCTGTCTGGCCGGACATGGGGATTGCATCCTTCCACCATCCTCTGCACCTACAAATCCCTCATCCATCCTATCCTCTGTTATGCCAGCATTGCCTGGATCTCCACACCCACCCGCTTTTACAAGGCCCTCCAAATCCTCGAACGCCATGCGCTCCACCTTTCCTTCCGTATCCACCTCCCTTCACCTACATGGTTCCTGTACGACCTCATCCCCTTCCCCCACCTCCTCCTTTTCCTCCAATATTTTCACATTCTTTACACTGTCTGCAGGTTAGATCCCCCCATCCCCTGGGTTCCTTCTTCCTCTCCACCCCCCACCCATTGCCGTGCCTCTATCTCTGTATCCCTCCCTCTCTCCACCTCGACGCCCTCCATCGCCTTCATCAGGGCACTTTCCAGCACCTCTCCCTCCCAGATGTTGAACTTGGCTGTGACATATAACCTTCCTTCCAACTGTAACCTGGCCTTGTTCCCTCCCTCCCCAGGGCCCCCCATTTCCTCTCCCCTCCTTCTCCCAGAGCGGTTTTTCCTCCTTCCCCCCCCCCCCCCCCCGAGTCTCTGCACTTTATCCTCGCATCCTTCCCTCCCACGTCCTTCCCTGCCCGGCCCTCTTCGGCACTCCCCTCTCCCGTCTCTCTCCCTCTTTTCCCCTCCCTCCCTTCTTCCCTTCTCCCTTATCTCTTTGCGCCTGGCAGATCCTCCATTTTGCTCATTGTCATCGGTGTGCTACGTCAGTGTTGTGTTTGGTGCTGTTCTCCTGTGCATGATGAGGTGTGATTGTAATTGTGTTCTGGACTTGTACAGAGTGTTACTGTCAGTGATTGTTATGTGCTATGCCGTCTGTCCATACTTTTATGCTCCAGTCAAACTTCGCCTTGTGTTCTTTTAACTGTCCCAGTGTGGGGTTTTTTGTGTGTGCTACTTTTTTATCTCCATTTTACAGTCGCCCCTTTCTGTTTATTGTCTTTCATAATGTTCCTCCCATTTTTTATCTATATACACCAAATTTTCTCCTTTATGTTATTTTTAAATGTCTTCTATTGTATGTTCTACGTCTTTCGGCTGAAGAGAAACGCATATGCTGCTGCCAGCCCGCCCCAATGGGGAACTGAATAAAGAAAGGAAAAAACAAAAAAATAAGGACCGATGACCCCAGCAATTTGGTCAAGTAGGAACTTACCACAAAAAATTCTGCCATTGAGTTTCTTTTTCTGGTAAACAGGAGCATCACAGATATTCACAGGTACTTGCAGAATGTCTGTGCAGATCTGGCAGTAAATGAAAAATGCACGGTGAGTCGTTGGGCGAGGCGTCTGTCATCATCGCATCAAAGTCGCTCAAAGCTGTCCTATCTCCTGCGTGCACAGCAGGCTGTACACAGCTGTTTGCTCCTGCAATTTCGGAACGTGCGGACACTCCCATTCGACGTGACCGACGGATGACTATCAAACAAGTCGTTCCCAACTGGATGTAGTCATGACACACTCGTCCATCAGTTGGGGTACTCAAAGATGTGTGCCCGCTGTGTTCCTTGTGCTTAACAGAAGGCCATAAAGAGCAAAGTTTTGTCAAACATCGTCATGGATTCATCACTGCGAACCATGAACCATACGGCAATCCACGGAGCCACGCCATTCCACCTTTCCTCTGAAGAAAAGGTTCAGAGCTGCACCCTCAACCGTCATGGAGCCCTTTGCGGCTCTGAAGAGTTTATTCTGAGTCCTCCCTCATGGGGAACGATCAGCTCTGAAGTGTACTATGCTTGTCTCAGGAAACTGAAGAAGCAACTTCAGCGTGTTCGTTGCCACAAAAATGGAGACGAACTTCTCCTTCTCCACGACAATGCAACACACAAGTCTGCGCACCCGAAACGAGCTCACAGAATTTCTTTGGACTGTCCTTCCTCATCTACCCTACAGCTCTGATATCGCACTTTCCATCTATTTAGTCCAATGAAAGGTGTACTCCGCGTGATGCACTACGTGGGTGATGGGGTCGTTGTTGATGCAGCGAGAAGTCATCCAGCTGTGAGGTACCATGCGGCCATACAGACCCTCCCAATAGGGCGTAAGCTGTCGCATTGAACGGAGATTATGTTGAAAAATAGAGTTTTGTGGGCAAAAGAGTGGGGAAGACTACGGTGTATCGGAATCCTGAATACAACCAACCGGCTTTCAGAAAAAATTGTGTTGTTTTAGTTTTGAACGCCCTTCGTTCAATGTCCTTACTTCCATCAGCCTGCTGTTCTTTTATTGATACGACAGGTAGTTGCAAAGTTTTAACTGTCACCTCTAAGAAAGAGGTTACATAATAAGGTTCAAATGGCTTGAGCACTATGGGACTTAGCTGCTGTGGTCATCAGTTCCCTAGAACTTAGAACTACTTAAACCTAACTAACCTAAGGACATCACACACATCCATGCCCGAGGCAGGATTCGAACCCGCGACCGAAGCGGTCGCGCGGTTCCAGACTGTAGGGCCTAGAGCCGCTCGGCCACTCTGGCCGGCCTACGTAATAAGGTTTGAGTCGTTGTGGAGACGGTGTTGTACCGCTGGTTCCAGCACAGCATCTGAATTTCCCGGTGCTGCGTCGATCGACCCGTCGAGATACACGGAGAATGCGTTTGTGCCTGTTCGACCGAAGGCAGAGGAGGCTCTCGGGCGGAACGAGACGTAACAACATGGAACAGGTGCCAGGACCTTGTTATTGCAGCTGGGTGAGAGGACCGACCTCACCTGCCTATCAAGTTTGAGGTGAAAAATAATTGAAAAGCCACGATCGCTTAAATATTGTTTCTAGTAAATGATATTGAAGCGATCGTGGCTTCTCAATTATTTTAAAAACAGAGTGATCACCCCACGACATACGATGTGTTCACTGCAAGTTTGAAGTGTTGAATACAAAGGCCCTGATACTACAGCTGCGTCGCCAGTAGTTCTGAAGTAACTATCAGCTACTAGCGAGAAGCTTTTGGACCCTGTTTTCTTATCGGGATATTGTTGCTTAAGGCGATCTGTAAGTAGAGTGGCGTTCAGTAATGAAATACATTTTTATCGGCCAATTTCGGTCGAAAAAAATGCAGATTTTGTAGTGGGACATAGCGCAACATTCCCTCTTCGGCCCCTATAGTTTCATGAAGTTACGATAGGTGGCGGTGATAAACGTCGCTTTCAAAATAGCTTGAACGTGCGTTTCTGGCTGGGAGCTGTCTCTAAGTTTGTTTTGGCGGAAAGCCAGAGCATCGCAGATATTCATAGGCACTTTCAGAAGGGCTACGGAAACGTGGTAGTGAACAAAAGCAGGGTAAGTCTGTGGGATAAGGTCGCACAAACCTGTCCGATCTCCCGCGTGCCGGTTCGGGCGCAAGCAGCTGAGACACCTGTCGTGGTGGAACGTGTTGACGCTCCCACTCGAGGTGATCGACGGATCGTAATCAAACACCTCGCTACACTATTGGACGTCTCTGTTGGTAGTGCTGACACATTCGTCCATTAGCTGGGGTACCGAAATGCGTGTCTGAATTTTCTTATTTTGGGAAGACAGAAGAATCGATCCGTTATACTTTCTGTTGTGTCTAGACAAGACAGCCTAGGCACAATGAGAGGAAGCCGAAAGGCACGCGCTTAAACTCACGCAGGCTGGCGTGAGGTCTGAAACAGGATACGTAATGAATGCTATAAAGGAAAGTACGTAGCTTCTGGAATACTTAACTTTAATCCATAATTGTATAACATCGCTCTTGTACAGATATAATCTCCATTTCAATATACTTGGTGATGGCGCCTTACTAGGTAGTAGCAAATGACTTAGCTGAAGGCGGCAAATGAGAGAGTCTTCGTCAGTGTAGCATCGCTAGCAAAGTCGTCTGTACAACTGGGGCGAGCGCCAGGACGTCTCTCTAGACCTGCCGTGCGGCGGCGCTCGGTCTGCGATCACTGACAGTGGCGACACGCGGGTCCGGCGTATACTAATGGACCGCGGCCGATTTAAAGGCTACCACCTAGCAAGTGTGGTGTCTGGCGGTGACACCACACTTTCTAAAAAATATTCTGAATTATATTGGTTAAAAACAGTCTTGGTTGCAATTTTTAGTTTTTTTATTTTTCAACGACCCGTTTCGCCTTATTTAGGCATCTTCAGGTTATCTACATAGAAAACAGAGAACAAATACGTCTATTTGAGAATCGCGATCGCGTTGTGCAGACTCGGATAACCTATAAGCATATATACACAGATCACCTATTGAAAGAGCAAATGCCTTAATTTGGTATTTCTTAGAAGAATCCTTTAGTCAGTTAAGCCAAAGGGCATCGTCAAATGTATCAGGCCAATATCGCCTTCGTTAAACTCAGTAAAAACTAGAAATATAAAATAGTAAAATCATTACCTTTTCTAGATGGACGCGAGAGGCACCAAGATCTGTATAACGCGTTTCCGCTCACAGGAGCGAGTACCAGAGTAAGATGGGGGCTCAGGTAGTAAGCATAGTGCGCCACAGCGTCGTGTGCCAGAACTGAAGCCTAATACAGAATCACTTCAAGAGGTGGCGCTGCGACGCAGCAGTGATAAAATGAGAGATCGTAAACTGGATATACATACCTACTAAGATTTTATAAATGTAATGCACATAAGATATTGATAAGTAATGGCACACGACGCTTTGAATAAAAACAACCTGCTTTCAGTAAAAAGACTGTGTTACATCACTTATTGAACGCCCCTCGTAATAGGTAACAGTTGTGGTTTGAAGAAAACTGTATGTAAAGGTTGATTTTTTTCGCTTTCTTAATTGGTGGTGACGCCTTTTTTTGTGTTCTTACTTGGCCATTGACCTGCAAATTATTGTGGTATTTCTTTTCTAATAAACATGGTGTAGGATAAGTTACGTAATCAATCCAGTTCCTACACACTTGTCGCTCTGCTAAAAAAATTTTACTTGTTTCCAGGTAGACGGCTCCGCCTCGATAAACGAGTCAAAACATCACGGCAAATTCCGCAGATAAAGTAGTATATCATGTGAATTTTTGTTTTCTCCATTAGAAAGTGAAAACTGATGCCACAAGCAGTGCTCACTTGGTAGGAGTGCGCACAGCAATTCTCCATCACACCACACAGTGGTCAAGTGGCTCAGACGATTCTATTGTTGTTAAACATGTCTGAATGATGAACAAGAAGAACATCGCTCTGTTAAGAACCCGGATGCTCGAAGACTGGCCATACCACCGTCGAGGAGATGGAAAAAGTGAAAACGCTTCGGTTTTCCCTACCTTCATGATATTCTGAACATGAGAAAGATCGCCGTCCGCTGGGTTCTGTGGTTACTCACACTCATTTGAAAGTTCGCTAAACAGATATAGCAGTTGAAACGTTGTAGCTGCATCAGACCATTCCAGATAACTTCCTTAGCTGCTAACCGCCTACTCACATGGGACGTGCGCTAGGTGTATCACTAGGACCCACATATTCCGAAGTGTCAGGAATACTTTACCAATATCAACATTTGATTAAAAATAAAGCTGTCATCACCCCGTGGGTTGGTATTAATGTGGCAGGACTAAGCCTGGTGCTGTTGGAAGTTGTACCACACTGTACTCCTCCTTGAACCGTCGCTTTAAGGTGAACTCGGAACCACAAATTTTCATTTTTCACCTTTTTCAAATCATTGCCAAAATGGAAAGAAGTAAAAGTTACTAAGACAAAAATATTGAAGCAAGCAGGGATTGAACGTCGGACCACTGCCTCAATAGTCTGACACGGAGACTTTCATATACACACATATATAATATGTTTCGGGAATAGAAATTTTTAGTAATTAATTGTTCTTTTGTTCTGATCAGTCACTGGATCATAGAATTCATGAAATAAATACATTTCTTTTCGAGTAATTAAAGAGAATGCTATTTTGTTCACTAATGACATTATCAACCGTGGATATTATGCGATACAAACACTCACAACTGGGTTTTGATTTACTTCACAGAAAAAGCGCTGTTAGCACTTTCGAATTTACGGACCGCTTCCATGCTTTTATCAAAATACAGTCACTTGCAGTTGAGCTCCTCTACAGTAAACAGAAATGAATCGTTTCAGCCGACACCTGTGGCCGAGCGGTTCTAGGCGCTTCAGTCCGGAACCGCGCTGCTGTTACGGCCGCAGGTTCGAATCCTGTCTCGGGCATGGATGCGTGTGATGTCCTTAGGTTAGGTAGATTTAAGTAGATCTAAGTCCAGGGAACTGATGACCTCAGGTGTTAAGTCCCATAGTGCTTAGAGCCATCTGACCCATTTTTTTCGTTTCAAAAGTGTGATAATATGACTGCGCTATGAACAAGTGCTAGAATGTGAATAAACATGAAATGACTGTTTGAACATTTATTTTCACCGTATTTTTTCTATGAATAACATTCATGGTGAAACTTCCTGGCGGGTTAAAACTGTGTGGTGCACAGACACTCGAATCCAGGACCTTTGTCTTTCGTGAGGAAGTGCTCTACCAGCTGAGCGACCCAATCACGGCTCAACAGCCAGTACCTCATTTCCTACCTTCCAAACTTCACAGTTCTCCTGCAACACTTGCGGGCTGACACTCCTGGAAGAAAGGATACTGAGAAGACATGATTTATCCACAGCATGGGGGAATGTTTCCAGGCTTCATTCTGTGAGTAAACCGTGTCTCGGCCATATCCCTTCTTTCAGTAGTTCTAGTCCAACAAATTTCGGAGGGGAACTGTGAAGTTTGGAAAGCAGGAAGTAGAGTTGTGAGGAGGGCATCTGAGCAGTGATCGGGTAGCTCAGATGGGCAGTGCGTCTTTCGCAGCCGTGCAGTGTGGAGGTATTGTTTCCGCCTGCGGACCGCGCGCTCTCGCTGTTACTTTTCAGCGGCCATCACTTACGTGTCGCTTACGTGTAGTAGAACCATGGCTAACCGTTTTAAAAAATCAACACTACGATTCAGCTTCTGAAACGACTACACACGAGCAAGGCCTTGGAAGTGGAACGTTTCCTACTCGACGTTGCTAAGATCCCAGTTTCCGACATCTTGGGCATCCATTTCTCGATATTAAGCAGTACGGTGAACGTCAAAGTCGTCAATGACGCGGTGTGCAAAAGAATATCGAACACGGACTACGCTTTTGTCACGCTGACTGAAATGTCGGTGCGGTCACTGTCGACCACGCAGGCTTGGGAATGCGCACCATACAAGCTCCCGACGGAAGACGGTATCGCGACTTTCCGCCCCTATAGCACTGTACATGGCCACACTGCCGAAGGCTGGGCGGATTCCGAACTCACCCCGTTCTTAACGGTGTACGACAGATCACCATCGGTCTCCATCGCCACAGGCCATCTTACCTTCAATCAGTGGGTGCCGCGCGGCCGTCATACACGACGACCAACGCAAGACCTGTTCCGGGTGCGGCAAAGAAGGGCACCTCAGGTCTGAGTGTCTTCAGCGACGAATCACCCAACTGCCAGTCGCTACTGTGGCACCTCAGACTCCGCCGCCGGTTTTACGGATCACCTACGCATCGGCGCTCTCTTCTCCTCCCACCTGCCGCCGTCCGTCGGACCATGTATCGGTGACCCTTCCTGCTACTACGGATACCGCCGAGGTCGACGCGTCGAGCTCACAGCCTGACGCTACTCCGGCGCCTCTACCAACAGCGACGACTTCCGATCCCCACTCGGCCGATCATATGGGCGCCCCTTCACTTATCTTTCCCGCGACGGCCCTTCTCCCAGAGCGCCGCGATCCCTTCCGTCTTCCGACACAAATGGACAAGCAGCTAAAAGGAGCAAGAGGAGGCGCAGTACGGTCTCGGAACGGGTCAGATCACCTCCCGCTGAGGCTCCAGAAGCCGTCCGGCTCGACGAGGCCTCGGAGAACGTGCACGGCGACACGAATGACGAGAGCATGACGCCGGCTGTCGCTGTGTCGATGCCTACTCTGCTGGCTCGCACAGGTGCACCTGAACCAATGAACTCCACCGTTGCGACTGCCGCCGAGACGTTCTCCGCTACTACGAACGAAGTCGAACTTAAGAACATTACAACGACAGGGCCTTCAGTGGCGTGGAGTGGCGACGTCAACGAAGGCCCGAGCCACACGCTGGGGTGGAGATACCCCAGACGGAAGCCTAGCTACGCCACCGATAATGCCGTCAGGTGGCCTACGGCACACTACCGACTATGTCTACGATGCCCAGTCGCCCACCCCTGAAACCCAAAGGGAACGCAGCAGGATTAAGGCACAAACTATAACGTTCACACGCCGTAGACTGCAGGGGACGATGGTGCGGACCGGATGTCAAGATTCGGCGGAACAATAACATCCCACCATGCATCTTATCACCTCCGATACGAAACATCGACGATAAGGACTCATCACAGAAATCTACACCTGTCGCACCCAGCAAGTCATTTGCCAGGCCGAAATCGTCAATGCCTTTGTAGGCCACTACCGCACAATGTACCAAGAGGAGAATACCAACAACCGCGCTGAGCAGTTTGTGTTACCACTCGTAACTCGTGCCCTCGCCAGCGACGAAGCGGACGAGCTGATGGAACCAGTTACGCGTGACGAAGCCCACGATGCAATCAACAGAGGTGCTCTGAATAAGCCACCTGGTGCCGACGGATTGCCGATAGAATTTTATCGCACTTTCCTCGCGCTAATGGCATCACGGTGGACGACGATGTTTCATGAACTGATGATGGGAAACACCGTACCGCCGTCCTTTGTCACGGGAATTATTATACCCATCCACAAACCGACACTGGAAGTGACAACAGCACATTGCCGTTCCCTGACTCTGCTTAACGCAGACTATAAAATTTTTACACGGCTCCTGGCGACGCGATGCCGCAAGAGGGCCTAGCATTCTATCCCCGGAACAGACAACTCCGGGTAGTCCAGTTAATATACAAACGGCCACAGGAGAATGTGATGTTTTAATAGCACTGGCAGCGGCGTGCAGACTCAGCGCCGCGATGGTTGCCATTGATTTTGATAGCGCATTCGACAAGGTGCGCCATCGTTTTCTGTTCCCAGTAATGAGCTGAATGGGTTTTCCACCCGCCTTTATCGATGTCATCTGGCGCCTGTATGGCACCGCCGAATCGCTGATTCAGGTCAATGGCCGTGTGGCGGGACCAGTGACGATCCGGCGTTCCATAAGGCAAGGTGTCTCACTTTCGACGCTACTCTATGCCATAAACCTGGAGCCACTCGTCGGGAGTCTGACGAGCCACCTTTTAGGTCTCACTTTGCGACAGCACAGTTTTCAGTGTCGTGCGTACGCGGACTACCTCCTCCTCTTCGTCCGCTCACGGAATGAAACACAAACGGTGCTTGATTTGATATCAGCGTAAGGAACTGCATCGGGCAGTAACATTAATGTGGCTAAATCCACGGCGATGTCCATTGGACGCGGCCTCTCACACAACGACTTAGCACCTCTTTCGTGTATGCAGAAGCTACGATACCTTGGTATCATTTTCACCTCCACCGTCCGCCGCTCCGCTGCCATCAATTTTTGCGTACACTCTAAATTATCCGCACGGGGGTGTGACAAAATCTCCTCCACCTACTCAATTACTTACAACGTGTCCAATACCTCAATCGACATGTGGCGTCCAGAATGGTCCACATCGCACAGGTACTCCCGCTGCCATGTCCACCATGCACAAGCAGTGGAACAGGGGCCCCTCTTCTACGCGCAGCTTGCTGGAAATTCTTATGCCCGCGACCATAACGCCACCAATACCAGTCGGACATATCAAGCACCATCTGATGCACATTTCTGATTTCATCGTTGACTTCAGTTATGCTCACACACACAGACCACGCGCTCTCCTCGACCTAAAGATTTTTACACCCTACTGCTTCGTTACATATCCAGCAACAGCATCGAATTCAGACATCCATCGACGCGGTGGCCCACAGTTTGGTGGCATATCCACCAGCGTTTGATTCCATCCAACGTCCGGGCAACATGGTACCACGTCTCATGTGGCAAATTCGCCACCAGTCAACGTCTTCACGCCATCGGACTAACGGACTCTCCGCTTTGTTCAATTTGCCACCTTATGGATGACGCTGTCCACCAACTGACTTGTGCTGCTACTAGTGACGTCTGGAAACTTGTTCGACAGTTCGTTGCCTGTTACCTCCGCGTTCCGCCGGATTCGATTGACTCAGGGACTTTTATGCATTCTGAAGATATTTATTTCCCTGGCACCAAAAATCATGCGACTGTATGGGTCAAGGGGTGGACGAACACCTACATGTATAGTGATGACGACAAATCGCGCCTTGTCTTCTGGCAGTACTTACAAACTGCAGACAGTGAAGTCGAGCACCGACCGTGCTAACGGGCCCTCCTCAATTACCTACACGCGATCTTGACGTCACCCCCGCTCAGCTGGGTGGTCCTACACGCGGACGACACACCTCCTCCCCCCCCCCCCCCCCCGCCCCCTGTTGATATCTGAGACTCTCCGCGCTATTTTCTATGTCGTAACCCACAGTGGAGTCCTTTCTTTTATACACTATACCAGAGTACGCTGGACATTCCCCCAACTCTACTGTCCGTTCCTCTTTGGCTTATACCTACCTTTCGGACGCTTCTTCCCGGTGGTGGTGCCGGGGGACACTGTGGTCAGGCCTCACATGTTGAGTCCTGCCCACTCTGCCTCCACGCTCCATCTGCCAGGCAGTTGACTGCAAGTCTTGTCATACCCTCGCACCTTCTTCCCTTTTTGTCTATTGCCTCACACCTCTTACATTACTTCAGTATTATTGTTATTATTACTTTTTTCCGACACCTTGTTAGTAAAGACTTTTGCTTGTCTTGTTCGACTATAATATCTCGTGTTGATTCCGCCGGGAGGATGGCATTTCTGTTGTATATTTGCTTGTACAAATAAAGATGTTTTGTTTACTTACCCTACTCCACCGGTAAAAAAAAAAAAAAAAAAAAAAAAAAAAAACAAACTAGAGGGGAAAGATTCGGGGATGGGAACGGGGAGGCATCGTGGCCAGGCCTCGGGTTTCGACCTCTGCCCAGCCTGTCTCCACCAGAGCAGAACTGACCACTCTACTGTCCACCATTTTTTTTATTATTAAAGAAAAGAGTTCATTGAGGCAGAATGTACAAAACAAAAGTTGTAGAGCAGTTTCTCGTGAACGATAAAGGGGTCCGCAGCTCGTGGTCGTGCAGTAGCGTTCTCGTTTCCCACGCCCAGGTTCCCGGGTTCGATTCCCGGCGGGGTCAGGGATTTTCTCTGCCTCGTGATGACTGGGTGTTGTGTGATGTCCTTAGGTTAGTTAGGTTTAAGTAGTTCTAAGTTCTAGGGGACTGATGACCATAGATGTTAAGTCCCATAGTGCTCAGAGCCATTTGAACCATTTGAACCAAGATAAAGGTCTCCGCTTCGAGTCCCTGTCAGGCACATAGTTTTAATCAGCCAGGAAGTTGCAGATCAGCGCAGACTCAGCTGCAGAGTGGACATTCATTCTTCGAACGTTCACATTCTTCCTCATGTTTTCGTACACACTAACAGAGATCTTAGGAAATTTGTGTTGTTCAGCTAACGAGAGTAATACTGGAGATCACAAAAAACAATAGTCGAGACAATAATAAAACATCACCCTAGCGCAACGACTGCAAGGTAGCAATCAAAAGAGGAAGATATGAAGTTGTACACTTCACGCGCTGAGAAAATGAAGTAACCGTATAGCACACAATTAATAGACCACAGCCGGTGTCAGTCACGTCACACAAGGAAAGGATGTCCAGCAGTATGAACTAGAAAGGGAGTAGATAATACAAATGACAGGCTTCATTATTAGTGGGCTGCCCCGAAAAGAGCGTGTTTATAAAACGAAAGTAGGTTTTAAAAGGAAATATTTTTTCATTAAAATGTACGCATTAATCCGTATATAGAATAATTTGTTCATTTTTCGGTTTTATTGTGTACAATATCCCATATGTTGGTAATAAGTCTCGTAAAACTGTAGAACTCAATTTTGTGTTCGTTGTGATGGGTTGGCACAAATGAACTGGTTTCGAAACAGGTGATAAGTTACTTGTAAAATATAAGAACTGCAATACATTTGGAAGGAACGAGGTACTGGCGGAAGTAAGCTGTGAGGACGGGCCGAGGGTCGCTCTTGGGTATCTTAGTCGTCAGTCGGCTCTCAGCCGTCTTGCGAAGCGAACGTGCGCGGGGCTCTGTGCGGCGATCCGCCAGCGAGCCGTGGTTTACTGTATCGTAGTGTAGACATCTCACCTCGAACGACGATAGCGCTTTCGTACAGAAAGGCCACGATAAAATTAACGTTCCACGCCCGGTACGCACGACCCAAGGCATACGAAGTAGAGCGTTTCCTGCCTGAAGTACTGTACCTCAATGCACACGAACTCCTCGGTATGCATCTTTCAATAGTCTCCAGCACAGTTTACCTGGAATTTGTCGATGAAGCATCGTGCGAATAGCTTATTCGCCGTTCCATCGATGGATATCGTTTCTAACACTCTGACGGCAATGTGGGTGTGGTGACCGTCGACCATGCAGGTCTTAGAGTTCGGAAGATACGAATCTCCGAGATGCCGTTTGAATTTCCGGCCAATATTTTCGTGGACGAGCAGGGGCCTTACGGGGAAGCACTAAGTCACGTGGCACGCATTCGAGACGTAAACTGTTCTGAATAGAGTGCATCAGATGCGAATCGAACTGCGCAAACTCATCCCGTCGTACGTGACCTTTGGTGGCTGTCGAGCGATCGTCATTTATAACGGTCAACCCCTAACTTGCTCGGGGTGTGGGCAGGAAGGGCATTTAAACTCTGAATGCCTGCAGAGACGCCTCGTCCAGATACCGCGTGCGGACACGACGCCTACATCGCGACCGAGGACGCTGCTAATTACATACGTTGAGGCAGCGAGGAACATGACGGACGCGGAGGCTGTTCTGTTCCATTTACCTACCCCTTGGGACCGGTTTCCGAGCCCACGACGACGCAGTCTCCATCGGAACCGTCGACGTGCTCGACAGCAGTGACCACGTCTGCACTCCAGCTGTGTGAGGAAGGAGAGCACCAGAAAATCGATTCAAGCTCGGACTCGGAGATGCGGGAGGTCCCTAATGTTCGTCGTGATCGACAGGAAACGGACATGCGTTCCCGCAAGCAGATGTCACCCAAAGGATGGAGGAAGAGAAGGCTGTCTGCAGTAAATGATTCGCGAGGGAGGATGAGAACAATCCCTTTGCGACCTGAACTGTGGATCTCACTCCAACAGTTTCTGTTTCGCTGTTGGCAACATCCGAAGGACAAAGACAGTTTGACGATGCTCAGCACACTCACGAGCACCCTGGCGATTTTGCGGCTAAGACACCAGATGAACGTCATCCATCGCGTATCGTACCACACCTCCAGCTGGTAACTGGGCGTCCGAGATGAAGATAGAAAGAATGATGTCAGACTCGAGCGACCATCTGATGCCGGCGGCCGGTGGATTGTCGGACGGACGTCTTGTCTCAGCCGATAAGTAATATACAAGGTGATTTTTTCCACCGTGTACAAACTCTAGGGATTGATCGATGAGAGGACAAGGAACAAAAAAGGTCTAATGAACTTATGTCCGAAAATGTATGGTCTCCA
This sequence comes from Schistocerca piceifrons, assembly GCF_021461385.2. Taxonomy (NCBI): domain Eukaryota; kingdom Metazoa; phylum Arthropoda; class Insecta; order Orthoptera; family Acrididae; genus Schistocerca; species Schistocerca piceifrons. The sequence continues at coordinate 326,023,572 of NC_060140.1, forward strand.
TTCTGGACCACTTATCCAATCATACTTTGTTACCGACAGTGCGATCTAATACGCAGTATACAGGGTTTCCTCCTAGAGGGTGGTACTGTTACTCATACGTCACGCCCTAGCACCCTCTCTTGTCATAGTAATTGGTAACGTTGTGTCCGATTCACTTCTCTTGCTGACTCACGTTGTAGTGGATGTGATACTGCGTTGTACGCAATGGTTGCGTATGCGAATAGAGAGCTTGCCAACGTGGTGTTTGCCGCGTCGGATTAACCGAGCGGTCTAAGGCTCTGCAGTCATGGACTGTGCGGCTGATCCCGGCGGAGGTTCGAGTCCTCCCTCGGGCATGGTTGTGTGTGTTTGTCCTTAGGATAATTTAGGTTAAGTAGTGTGTAAGCTTAGGGACTGATGACCTTAGCAGTTAAGTCCCATAAGATTCCACACACACCTGAACATGTGTGAACAACGTCGTGTTTACTTACGGAAAGGCAAATGGCAACGGGCGGCCACCAGCAAGGTTGTATCAGGAGACCTATCCCCGCCGACAACAACCACAGCATTCAATGTTTGCAACATTTGAGCAGTGGCGCTCGTTACTGGCGCGCCACTCTCTTGGATGTCCATTATCGATCCTTTGATGTTTCTTATCTTTGCTTGCCTTGTTGTTTTCCGCATTCGCGGGGCGAGAGGCAGTTGACGTTTGCTCGGGCTACCTGCTGAGGAAGCAACCACGTATTTGTGTAGTCGGTTGTACGCGGTCTGTCGGTTCAGGATGGAGGATATGTGTTGGCTGCCTGCCTGTCTGCTCTCCTGATTTTGCTCGCTGTGCCTTGCGACCGCCTAGCTTGGGTTGCTGCCTGGTGTATCCTACACGAGCCATACCGGACGTCCAGCAGAAGTTAAACAGCCTTGTGTTTCTTTTAAAGAGAAGGAGCAAATGTATAAGACTTTTTGTAACCAATTTTGGTTGCCTCTTAAGGGTTCCCTTAGCGTTTACACTGCCTTTGGGGAGAGCTAATTCTTTTAGATTTAAATAGTTGGAGTTCCCTGTCCTTTATAATCTTTTGGGGGTTTTATTTGAATTTTCTCTTTGGGGTTCCTTCCTTGTGCTTGGTTAAATGTTTACTTATATACTGGGAAGTGACTCCTGGTTAAAAGTCGGAGAAGATGTTTGATGTTACTGCTGCCTCCGGCATTCGTCTTTTCAATTAAGTGTTGTGATCCCTTCGAGCGACCTGGTGTCACTCCTCGTTAATTAATGCCGGTTTATGTGTACTTAATTTTGAATTGGCCGTTTGAATTAATATTTGGTAGCGCAGTATAGCACTAAGGCAACCTCATTGTATACCACCTTGTGCTCCGGTCTAGTACCTTAATTTTCAGTGGCACGAGTTAGCTCCACTACCGGTTTTACTGTTGTGCTCCCTTCAAAATCTTGTCTTGTATAAGTTTGCCCCATGTGTGTCTGGGAACCCAGAGATGAGCTTTAGTGTGACTTCAGTGCTAGTCAGTTAATGGAATCTTCATTTTGGATTGGCTTCAACTGAAGAGTTTGAGTGGAGCGTAGTGTGTTTGATTTGTTATTCATTTAATTACTGTAAGTTTGTTTATTTAATGGGGAGCAAGACATTTAAAGACTGTTGGTATTGACTCCCCTAGTTGCTGGGTGTTGCTAATTAATTCCAAGTGGCCTATGGCTTATTCAGTGGCAAGGCTGTCGATTAGTTGGTTACTGTGAGTACAAATTCACGCTATTTGTTTGTTGCCGAAATTGTTAAAGTGTCTGTGTCGTGATTCAATCACTAGCTACGTGTTTGAGCTAAACTGATATAAACCTTACATTGCCTCCTTAAAATTTGTTGTTGTCACTGCTTATGTTAACCTTTACTGGGAGAAATATTTCATGTGGTTAACTTTTGTCTTAAAATGTGTACTTCTCTGATGTAATAAACGAGTGATGAAAGAAAAAAGCAAAGGGGCCTGCTCCTTCCTCTTGTGTTCGGTTTGTAACACGTATCAACATTGTTTCGCCGTTTGTCTGAGACAGGGTCATTTCAGAAAACAGGAAATCATTAAGGACGTACCCGACATGTTCGAACACCAGACTTCGAGGAAAATGTGATTGACGCTGTGGAAAACGCTCAACGTGTCAGTACCAGGCAGTTGGCCCGCTAGTACAGGGTAAGCCAGACGACCGTGTGGAACATTCTCCACGACAATTGTTACTACCACCTTACAGCATGAGCAGGGCTCACTAACGACAGACTTTCCACACCGGGAGCAATTTTGTCACTGGTTTCTCCAACAGACAACCACAAATTCCAGGATTTGTGTCTTCCGTCCTATTCACAGATGAGGTCACCATCAGGCGGAGCGGTATCTTCAGCTTTCATAGCAGGCATCTGTGCGATAGTATGCAGAGTCCCCATGGCATAGTGACAGCGAATCATCAGCATCGGTGCAGCCGGAATGTGTGGGCCGAAATAATTGGCGACTGTATTTTGGGACCATCTACCTTCCATCTCTAAAAAGGGCCATCACAGAAGTTGGGAAGGAAAACACAGGTACAAAGAAGGTAGCTGCGAAGAAACCATGGGTAACAGAAGAAATTCTTCAGTTGATTGATGAAAGGAGGAAGTACAAACATGATCCGGGAAAATCAGGAATACAGAAATACAATTCGCTGAGGAATGAAATAAATAGGAAGTGCAGGGAAGCTAAGACGAAATGGCTGCAAGAAAAATGTGAAGACATCGAAAACAATATGATTGTCGGAAGGACAGACTCAGCATACAGGAAAGTCAAAACAACCTTTGGAGACATTAAAAGCAACGGTGGTAACATTAAGAGTGCAACGGGAATTCCACTGTTAAATGCAGAGGAGAGAGCAGATAGGTGGAAAGAATACATTGAAAGTTTCTATGAGGGTGAAGATTTGTCTGATGTGATAGAAGAAGAAACAGGAGTCGATTTAGAAGAGATAGGGGATCCAGTATTAGAATCGGAATTTAAAAGAGCTTTGGAGGACTTACGGTCAAATAAGGCAGAAGGGATAGATAACATTCCATCAGAATTTCTAAAATCATTGGGGGAAGTGGCAACAAAACGACTATTCACGTTGGTGTGTAGAATATATGAGTCTGGCGATATACCATCTGACTTTCGGAAAACATCATCCACACAATTCCGAAGACGGCAAGAGCTCACAAGTGCGAGAATTATCGCACAATCAGCTTAACAGCTCATGCATCGAAGCTGCTTACAAGAATAATATACAGAAGAATGGAAAAGAAAACTGAGAATGCGCTAGGTGACGGTTTGGCTTTAGAAAAAGTAAAGGGACGAGAGAGGCAATTCTGGCGTTACGGCTAATAATGGAAGCAAGGCTAAAGAAAAATCAAGACACTTTCATAGGATTTGTCGACCTGGAAAAAGCGTTCGACAATATAAAATGGTGCAAGCTTTTCGAGATTCTGAAAAAAGTAGGGGTAAGCTATAGGGAGAGACGGGTCATATACAATATGTAAAACAACCAAGAGGGAATAATAAGAGTGGACGATCAAGAACGAAGTGCTTGTATTAAGAAAGGTGTAAGACAAGGCTGTAGCCTTTCGCCCCTACTCTTCAATCTGTACATCGAGGAAGCAATGATGGAAATAAAAGAAAGGTTCAGGAGTGGAATTAAAATACAATGTGAAAGGATATCAGTGATACGATTCACTGATGACATTGCTATCCTGAGTGAAAGTGAAGAAGAATTAAATGATCTGCTGAACGGAATGAACAGTCTAAGGAGTACACAATATGGTTTGAGAGTAAATCGGAGAAAGACGAAGGTAATGAGAAGTAGTAGAAATGAGAACAGCGAGAAACTTAACATCAGGATTGATGGTCGCGAAGTCAATGAAGTTAAGGAATTCTGCTACCTAGGCAGTAAAATAACCAATGACGGACGGAGCAAGGAGGACATCAAAAGCAGACTCGCTATGGCAAAAAAGGCATTGCTGGCCAAGACAAGTCTACTAATATCAAATTCCGGCCTTAATTTGAGGAAGAAATTTCTGAGGATGTACGTCTGGAGTACAGCATTATATGGTAGTGAAACATGGACTGTGGGAAAACCGAACAGAAGAGAATCGAAGCATTTGAGATGTGGTGCTATAGACGAATGTTGAAAATTAGGTGGACTGATAAGGTAAGGAATGAGGAGGTTCTACGCAGAATCGGAGAGGAAAGGAATATGTGGAAAACACTGATAAGGAGAAGGGACAGGATGATAGGACATCTGCTAAGACAAGAGGGAATGACTTCCATGGTACTAGAGGGAGCTGTAGAGGGCAAAAACTGTAGAGGAAGACAGAGATTGGAATACGTCAAGCAAATAATTGAGGACGTAGGTTGCAAGCGCTACTCTGAGATGAAGAGGTTAGCACAGGAAAGGAATTCGTGGCGGGCCGCATCAAACCAGTCAGTAGACTGATGACCAAAAAAAAAAAAAAAAAGAAACCTTCCACGTTGCCTAACAGGCCGAGACATCGCGCCGTTTCTTGCCGCTGACTTTACCTCCCCTGCTGGAAGAAGTGCCACTGACGATTCGAAGGGTTATGTGGCTGCTACGTGATGGTGCTCCAGTCCAGTTTGCCGTTAACGTCCAGACGCATCTCAGTCGTGTCTTCCTGGTCGATTGATCGGACGAGGGGGTCCAGTTGCATGGCCTGCTCGTACACCGGATCTCAAGCCGTGCGATTTCTGGTTATGAGGCCGTCTCAAAAGTATCGTGTACTGAAGAGTCCATTCCAGATGTGTAGACACTGGAGCAGTGTATTCATGCTGCCATTGACACTGTTCGGATGTAGCGTGGCCAATGTGAATGTATGAGACCGAAACGTGCTACGGTGCGTGCGCACATGCGTGGACGCACATGGAAACCACTTTCAACACTTACTGTAACTGTGGCTGCGTCGTGCAGTGCGTATTAGACTTCAGTATCCGTAACAATGTATGACTGAATAAATGGTCCCTAGCTCGGAACCATGCATTTCCGGACGTAAGTTCATTAGAACTTTTTTTCCCGTATCTTCTGATCGATCAATCCCTTGAGGTTGTACACGATGGAAAAAAAATCACTCTGTATGTGTTATGGATGACAGAGATGATCAGATGGGCAACGTGGCGCTTACTGCTTAAAGGACTGCAAGTTACGTCAACGTACTAACCAGGAACCCACGTGTATCGGATAGCTACAGTCAATGTCAATGGCGTTAGTTCCACGATCAAAACCCAGTTGTAACAGGACATGATTCCGGCTGCGGACATTGATATCGTGTTTCTTCAAGAGGTACAGCCTGATCTTCGCCTGGATGTTTATGGATACACGTCTCATGTCAACCCAACTACCGACGGTGGTGGTGGTGGTGGTGTGACCATACTGCTACACGAGGCGTAAAAACAACGGATACTGAGTATTTGCCATCAGCGTGAGGCGTTGCGGTCACCATTGGGCAGTCCGGCTTGTGAATCTGTGTGCCCCGTCGGATATTGCGAAGCGCCGAGACGGGAAGTTCTGTTACCCTACTGAGGCACCTCCATTGTCTTAAGGCGCTACAGAGCACTTCGTGGTGGGCGGGGACTTCAACAGCGTCTTACGACCTGAGGATCAGATCCCTGACTATATTTCATGTTCTGCCCTTCAGGCTTTGGTCAGGGACCTCGCTTTGCATGATACATGGACAATAATCCACAGGGACCGATACGGATATAGACACTTCACCACCCACTCCACCAGCACGTTTGAGAGGATTTACCTTTTCCGAGGTCTTCGGGCAGCGATTGTCAATGTCGAGCTATGGTCCACTACATTCACCGACCGTCAGTCCTTCATCTGCGCCCTGATCCTGCCACAACAACAAACGAGCCGTAGAAGAGAACCTTCAACATCGCAGCGCGTCAGCAATCGTTAGTTAATATATTAAAAAACTAAAAACCCGCCTCGATTGCGAAAAAAGCACCTAGTTTTAAGTGTTAACCCAGGTTTCGGCGTAGATAACTACATCTTCTTCAGAACAACAATAAAACCCACAAGTGCCCAAGAAGACTTTTTCCAATGATTAAAAGAAAACCATAGTTATACATTTATAAACGAAAAAGAAAAGGAAAACACAAACAGCACGTATGTACAAAGTCAAAACCACTACTTAACTTAATGGTGTACGCTCCACCTCACACCGGCCTATGTTCGATGGGCCATGACCCGCCAAGTTTATCATTTTAATCATTTTTAATCATTGACAAAGGTCTTCTTAGGCACTTGCGGGTTTTATTGTTGTTCTGAAGAAGGTTTAGTTATATACGCCGAAACCTGGGTTAACACTTAACAATAGGTGCTTTTTTCGCAATCGAGGCAGGTTTTTAGTTTTTCAATATGTAGAACAGAACCTTAGACTCTTAACGTCAGCATTCTCTGGGAAGAGGCTTGCCGTCTAGCCTTCACTGGTACCTGGCCCAACGGTGAGCGACAACGTCGTACCTATGATTCCGCGATACGATGGCTGACACACTCTGCCAGATCAGCTATTCACCTCACGCTAATGACGTTTTTTTTGGTCATCAGTCTACTGACTGGTTTGATGCGGCCCGCCACGAATTCCTTTTCTGTGCTAACCTCTTCATCTCAGTGTAGCACTTGCAACCTACGTCCTCAATTATTTGCTTGACGTATTCCAATCTCTGTCTTCCTCTACAGTTTTTGCCCTCTACAGCTCCCTCTAGTACCATGGAAGTCATTCCCTCATGTCTTAGCAGATGTCCTATCATCCTGTCACTTCTCCTTATCAGTGTTTTCCACATATTCCTTTCCTCTCCGATTCTGCGTAGAACCTCCTCATTCCTTACCTTATCAGTCCACCCAATTTCCAACATTCGTCTATAGCACCACATCTCAAATGCTTCGATTCTCTTCTGTTCCGGTTTTCCCACAGTCCATGTTTCACTACCATATAATGCTGTACTCCAGACGTACATCCTCAGAAATTTCTTCCTCAAATTAAGGCCGGAATTTGATATTAGTAGACTTCTCTTGGCCAGAAATGCCTTTTTGCCATAGCGAGTCTGCTTTTGATGTCCTCCTTGCTCCGTCCGTCATTGGCTATTTTACTGCCTAGGTAGCAGAATTCCTTAACTTCATTGACTTCGTGACCAAGAATCCTGATGTTAAGTTTCTCGCTGTTTTCATTTCTACTACTTCTCATTACCTTCGTCTTTCTCCGATTTACTCTCAAACCATACTGTGTACTCGTTAGACTGTTCATTCCGTTCAGCAGATCATTTAATTCTTCTTCACTTTCACTCAGGATAGCAATGTCATCAGCGAATCATATCATTGAATCCTTTCACCTTGTATTTTAATTCCACTCCTGAACCTTTCTTTTGTTTCCATCATTGCTTCCTCGATGTACAGATTGAAGAGTAGGGGCGAAAGGCTACAGCCTTGTCTTACACCCTTCTTAATACGAGCACTTCTTTCTTGATCGTCCACTCTTATTATTCCCTCTTGGTTGTTGTACATATTGTATATGACCCGTCTCTCCCTATAGCTTACCCCTAGTTTTTTCAGAATCTCGAACAGCTTGCACCATTTTATATTGTCGAACGCTTCTTCCAGGTCGACAAATCCTATGAAAGAGTCTTGATTTTTTTGTAGCCTTGCTTCCATTATTAGCCGTAACGTCAGAATTGCCTCTCTCGTCCCTTTACTTTTCCTAAAGCCAAACTGATCGTCACCTAGCGCATTCTCAATTTTCTAATAACGTAAGGACGAGAAAAGGCGCATTGACAACGATCGACCTCTGAGTCTTGGGAGAACCAGCGTAACAACTGCCTCCGCCAGATCGCCAGACGCCCGTCCACTGGACATAGGCGCAGCTTCTGCAGATCACTGCTGCCAGACTGGAAGGCACGCGGGTTCGAGCGAGACTCCAAGATTCCCTCAAAGACGAACGTGCTTCTCTCTATCATATCGCCAGAGAACGAGACACCTTAAGAGGCCACTCATCACGGCAGTTATTGCGGCGGACGAGCGACGTGCAGACACACACTCCGCCATCCCCCATTCTCTGTATCTGGCAGGTCAACGGCCTGACGATATTGTTCAGGACGTACTAGACGACATGCACCTTCGAGTAGAGCGCAAGATGAAGCCACATTCTTGGAGGCCGTCACGTTGGAAGGAATGCGCATGACCCTGTCGCGGCGAGAGAAACAAATTTCCTGGACTTGATGGTCTTACGCATGAATTTTACAGCACCTTTTTTCGCCCGATGGAGGAAGTTTGGTGGCAGATGTGCTGCGAGCTCTTGGATCCGGACTTTTACGTCCCCGCCGAATTTTTGGAGGGCATGGTGCGCCAAATTGAACGAGAGGTGCAGATCTCAAGATTTCCGGCCGTCGAAATTAGTGAATTCGGATTACAAGCTGTTCACATGCATACTTTGTGTTCGCCTGCTCGCTACAGTCATTCAAGCTGAACAACCATATTGGGAGGTGGCAGGTTAGTGAGTTTGAACGTGGTGTTATAGTAGGCGCACGAGTGATGGGACACAGCGTCTCCGAGGGAGCGATGAAGTGGGGATTTTCCCTTACGACCATATCACTAATGAACCGTGAATATCAGGAATCCAGTACAACATCAAATCTCCGACATCGATGCGACCGGAAAAAGATCCTGCAAGAACGGGACCAACGACAACTGAAGAGAATCGTTCAACGTGACAGAACCGCTCATTGCTACAGATTTCAATACTAGGCCATCAACAAATGTCTGCTGTGCAACTTTCAACAAAACATAATCGATACAAGCTTTCGGAACCAAAGGTCCATTAGTGTACCCTTAATGACAGCACGACATACGCCTAGCCTGGACCCGTCAACATCGACGTTGGACTGTTGATAACTGGAAACATGTTGCCTGGTCGGACGAGTTTTCTTTCAAATTGTATCGAGCGGATGGACGTGTACAGGTATGGAGACAACCTCATGAATCTATGGACCCTGCATATCAGCTGGGGACTGTTCAAGCTGGTGGAGGCTTTGTAATGGTGTGGGGCGTATGCAGTTGGAGTGATATGGGACCCGTGATACGTCTAGATACGACTCTGACAGGTGACACTTACGTTAGCATCCTGTCTGATCACCTGCATCCATTCACGTCCATTGTTCATTCCAACCGATTTGGGCAATTCCAGTAGGACAATGTGACACTCCACACGTCCAGAATTGTTACAGAGTGGCTCCAGGATCACTTCTCTGTGTCTAAACACCAGACTCCCCAGACATGATCATTATTGAGCATATTTGGGATGCATTGCAACGTGCTGTTCAGGGGAGATCTCCGCCCCCTCGTACTCTTACGGATTTATGGACAGCCCTGCAGGGTTCATGGTGTCAGTTCCCTCCACTACTTCAGACATTAGTCGAGTCCATGCCACGTCGTGTTGCGGCATTTTTGCGTGCTCGCGAGGGCCCCACACGATATTAAGCGGGTGTACCAGTTTCTTTGGCTCTTAGGTGTAATTTTCTTGGCGAGATCGGTAGAAGATATGTGTACGGCGATAGCGTGGCTTCAGCGCTCCGGCGAGGTGGGCGGGAGCCGTATAAACCTGCGGAAGTCACACTACATGAATGTGAACTGAGGACTGAATATCCGTACAGCAGTCTCTATTACCAAGGTCCCAGCGACGAAATATTTGGGAACGACCTTCCGTGGTAACGTGCAGCACAGGAAGAGCTACGTATCGCAGACTACTTACTGTGATCCACACTCAAGTTCGTCTCCATACCTTTCGAACATTTGATTTGATCATGCGGGAACATTTTGTCAATGTTTACCTCGCCCCGAAGGTTAATCATCACTCACTTTCTCCCAATGCCCGCTACGGCGGCTGCCAAGTTCCAGGCGCCTTTGGTCATTTCGTCAGCGGTGCTAGGGTGTTCAAGACCAGTTACGAGACACTGACGTTGCCCACGCCTGCAGGCGACATTGGAATGATAAACGTGCAAAATTGGGCACGCGCTCTGTTTCTACGGACGGTGCATCGCCTACCTACCTCGTACAAGGACACACTCACTGGTACATTGATTGAGGAGGTGGCGCCTCAATCCCTCCGACCGCTGATTCCTGTTGGACATAACGCGCCACCACTGTGTCACATTCGCATGAGTTGTCCGTTGGATGTTATACGGGCCACGAGGGCTCCTAGAACCAAGGCCTTCTACAGCTTCTTTCAACTGACTCGTAATGTAATTGAACGCCGACATGGGCTGTCGGCTGGAAGCGAGTGTGGAATAACATACACTAATCTTTCCTTCCCACCGCGGTGAGGGCGCTGTAGCATGGGACAATGAAAAATTCTCCACCCGACAACGTTTATACAATATACATCTTGCCGAGGACCCTCTCTGCCCCAGATTCGCCAATGTCGACACCGACATGCACCGTTTCGTTTGTGATTACGGCTGCCGACTGCCGGCTCTTCACACGACGCATGTTGGAATTGCTCCTGCGACGGTCGCCTCACTCCATGGAAACCACCGAACTGATCCGTCTCCACGTCAGTTACTACCCTGCTACTCGTCATGACGCAACGGTGTGGGTTAAGGGTGTAGCAGTGTCACACTTTTTTTAGTGAGGGCATTCCAGAGTTGTGAGATTTTTCGCACTACTTAGCCTGGCGTATGACTGACCTCGTGTCCGTATGTCGGCCTGTTTCAGGACAGGGCGCCGAAGCTGACGCAGAGAATATCTATGGACGTTTCTCGCTACTTCCGTCTCATTGGTGTGGCCCGTGAAGCTCCACTAGCAAGGGGCACCTATGCAGTATCGATAGCAGGCACCCAGGCACCAGCGCTGTCTGTGCCTATCGCCTACACCATAGCTTTACCTTTACACATATGTAAATTTAGTATTTTATCCAACCTCAGCAACTGTAGTGTCTACAACGAAACGCGCTATCTTGTTTGTTCCCAACACAGAAGTAAATGAAATAAACTTACCTTCTTCTCAAAAATTACAAAATAATTACAAAATCAAATCCAAACACTACCACGTGAGCCCCTGTGATGACGCGAACAATGTAGTCTGTATTCAATTTCCATTCTGGTTCGCTTGTAAGTTACCCATTATTTTCAGATAAGAGTGCATTTTACTTTTCAATTGAACACATGAAGTCTGAAAATGAGTCCGTGATCACTTTATTGTACAGGTCCGTCGTCAACACACAAACTTTTACACTTCACTATTACCATCTTCAGATCATAAAATATTCTCATGTAGTATCAAACTAAACATGTAGGTATTTTATTTCCAGTTTTGCTGTTTCACATATATGAAGTTAATGTATCATCGCCGCAGTGCGGAGTAAGGCACAAGCGATACCCCCACCCCCCCCCCCCCCCACAGGCTAGCAGAGATGGTTGGCCATCTGGCGCTTTCAGAGCCAGTGGACTGAGGCGGATATGCAGAAATCGCTCGTTACATCAGCAGTGACATGTTTATGGAAAGGACTTTCAATCTGGCGTGAATCAAACAATTGTTATTAATAAATATGTGCTAGCAAAAGTTGCCTTTTACCGCTCAGACATTACGAGGAGTCTACATGTCATAAATACTATCTTTCGGTAATTTTACAATGCCAGGAAACGTTGATATTAATGAATAAATGAATACCTTTAGCATAACCGAAGATGTACAATCTTATACACACACTAGCAATTGCACGCTGAAGTTACATACTGTGCTCCATAGTCGGCAGTCTTCGATAGAATGCCTTTCGATCAAGTCATGTGGTAGACCATGCTTTTGTACCGTTAATAATTAGCTTACAAGCAGTGTGAACAACTTTATTTTACGAAGTTTCTTCATCAGACGCACCATAATGACATCCTGTGAAAAATGATTGACATAAAAATCTTCCTCCCGCTCCATTATATAAAACATAGACTATGTGATCAAAAGTATCCGGACACCACCCAAAAACATACGTTTTTCATATTGTGCTGTCACCTACTGCCAGGTACTCCATATCAGCTACCTCAGTAGTCATTAGACATCGTGAGAGAGCAGAATTGGGCGCTCCGCGGAACTCACGGACGTCGAACGTGGTCAGGTGATTGGGTGCCACTTGTGTCATTCGTCTGTACGCGAGATTTCCACACTCCTAAAAATCCCTAGGTACACTGTTTCCGATGTGATAGTGAAGTAGAAACGTGAAGGGACACGTACAGCGCAAAAGCGCACAGGCCGACCTCGTTTGTTGACTGACAGAGACCGTTGAAGAGGGTCGAAATTTGTAATAGGCAGCCATCTGTCCAGACCATCACACAGGAATTCAGAACTGCATCAGGGTCCACTGCAAATACTACGGCAGTTAGGCAGGAGGTGAGAAAACTTGGATTTCATGGTCGAGTGGCTGCTCATGAGCCACACATCACGGCGGTAAATGCCAAACGACGCCTCGCTTCGTGTAAGGAGCGTAATCATTGAACGATTGAACAGTGGAAAAACGTTGTATGAAATGACGAATCACGGTACACAAGGTGGCGATCCGATATCAGGGTGTGGTTACGGTGAATGGCCCGTGAACGTCATCTACCAGCGTGTGTAGTGCCAACAGTAAAATTCGGAAGCGGGTGTGGTGTTATGGTGCGGTCGTGTATTTGATGGAGGGGGCTTGTGCCCCTTGTTGTTTTGCATGGCACAGGCCTACACTTGATGTTTTAAGCACATTCTTGCTTCCCACTGTTGCAGAGCAATTCGGGGAAGACGACTGCATCTTTCAACACGATCGAGCACCTGTTCATAATGCAAGGTCTGTGGCGGAGTAGTTACACGACAATAACATCCCTGTAGTGGACTGGACTGCACAGACTCCCGACCTGAATCCTAGAGAACACCTTTGGGATGTTTTGGAACGCCGAATTTGTGCCACGCATCACCGACCGGTATCGATACCTCTCCTCAGTGCAGCATCCCTTGAAGAGTGGGCTGCCATTACCCAAGAAACCTACCAGCACCTGATTGAACATATACCTGCGAGAGTGGAAGCTGTCATCAAGACACCATATTGGATTCCAGCCAGGTGTCCAGATATTTTTGATCACATAGAGTAGACAGTGGTATTCCACTTTCAGAATCCGGAGGCGCTGCTACGGCCCTGCAAGGCGACATAAAATTATGAGAGCATCTCCACATAACAGGTACAAAGTATTCTTACGTGGCGGCTCACTTAGTCAGTTCAAAGACGATCTGGCTTAATTATCGCAAACTCGAGTACAAACAGTTATACGAGTACTATACAGCCCTTTGAACCACCATCTAAGGACTCACCGGCTGAACTGAGACATTTCTGGAGATTTACTACGAGTGGGGACAGGGATCTTGCACGCTGCAACGTTTCTGGAGAGATGGTACTGATAACTTCAACCCGAATACACATGTCTTGAAGGTCCAGCATTGCAGTGGCGAACATCTGTCCTTCACGTAACCCTAAAGGAAAAAAATTTCATTGGTGTGATGTCAGAAGAACGTGGTCACTTCACGGGTCCATCAAGTCCAGTCCAGAACTCTGGAAATGTTCGACTCAGAGTTGTCCCAACATCCAGTGCCGAGTGAGGTGGAGCACCATCTTGTTGAAGCCAGGGGTTTGGTTGCAGATCTGTAGTCTTGGGAAAAGAAAACGTCTCCAGCATGTCAAGGTGTGTCGTTCCTGTGACATTCCCCTTCAGCAAAGAAGTACGTTCCAGTTATCTTGTGGCACATGAGGCCACACCAAACGTTCACTTTCAGGATGTCTCGCACCTTTCCCCTGATTTTGTAATCTGTAACCCGCAAGTGCGAACGTCAAGCTTATTCACAGTTCCAGAGATATGGAACGTGGCCTCATCAGAAAACATTACACTTGACAATAAACCAGGCTTCCAATCGACTCGGTTAAGCATTTCACTTGCAAATTTATATAGCCGTTACTTGTCATCGGGTTTTACGGCCTACACACTGCACCTTCTATAAATACAGACGCAGCCGCTTTTTGAGGAACGTATGAGTAACTGCACTTGTCATCTGAAGCTCCCGTGAAGCTTGACGAATTGATCTGTGTGGACTTCGTTGGGACTCTTGGCGGACATTCTTAACTTATTCTTCAGAGAAACACCTACAGCCTACATGCCGCTTCACAGTGCTGCCAATGTCCATGAAGTGCCTATACCACGCTTTTATCCTCTTTGCGTCTGATCCTACTTTCTTATAAACAGAACGAAACTGCCTTTCTACCATAACAATGGACATAAAGTCTACGCACCAAAGCAAGGTTGAATAGAATTGGGGAGAAGAGAAATTTGTGGCACAACTTGACTAGAAGAAGGGATCGGTTGGTAGGACATATTCTGAGGCATAAAGGGATCACCAATTTAGTATTGGAGGGCAGCACGGAGAGTAAAAATCGTAGAGGGAGACCAAGAAATGAATAAACTAAACACATTCAGAAGGATGTAGGTTGCAGTAGGTATTGGGAGATGAAGAAGCTTGCACAGGATAGAGTAGCATGGAGAGCTGCATCAAACCAGTCTCAGGACTAAGACCACAACAACAACAACATCCACACACAAATCACATGCAGCGAAAAGGCATATAACAAAAAAAACACAATTAATACCAAGTCTCCTCCGGCGCTGGTAGCACTATCACGGCAGGCTTCGACGACACATGTGGCGCAGCTTCTCTCTACCGCACCCTGCGTCCGACTCCCTCGACAACTGCTCGCTCGCTACTACTCGGGATAATAATATCTCAGACTCAGAGTTTGTGTATGCACACAGCAGGCCAATGACGACTGAAGAGAATCGTTCAATGTGACAGAAGTGCAGCCCTTCCGTAAATTGCTGCAGATTTCAATGCCGGGCCATCAGCAAGTGTGAGTGTGCAAACCATTCAATGAAACATCATCGATATGGGCTTTCGGAGCCGAAGGCCTACTCGTGCACCACACAAAGCTTTACGGCTGGCCTGGCTCCGTCAGCACGGAGATTATACAGTTGATGACTGGCAACATGTTGCATAGTCGGACGAGTCTCGTTTCAAATTGTATATAGAAGATAGACGTGCACGGGTATGGAGAAAAACCTCATGAATCCAAGGACTCTGCGTGTCAGCAGGGGATGTTCAAGCTGGTGGAAGCTCTGTAATTGTTTGGGGCGTGTGCGGTTGGAGTGATATAGGACCCTGATATGTCTAGATACGACTCTGACAGGTGACACGTACAGAAGCATCCCGTCTGACCACCTGCATCCATTCATGTCCATTGTGCATTCCGACGGACTTGGGCAATTCCAGCAGGACAACGTTACACCCCACATGAACAGAATTGCTACAGAGTGGCTCCAGGAGCTCTCTTCTCGGTTTAAACACCTCCACCGGCCACCAGACTCCCCAGACATGAACATTATTGAGCATATCTGGGATGCCTTGCAACGTGCTGTTCAGAAGAGATCTCCACCCCCCTCGTTCTCTTATGGATTTGTAGACAGCCCTGCAGGATTGATTCAGCATTACTTCAGACATTAGTCAAGTCCATGCCACGCCGTGATGCAGCACTTCTGCGTGCTCGCGGTGCCCTACACGATATTAGGCAGGTGTACCAGTTTCATGGGCTCTTTTTTCCATTTCTTCCATGTTTAATTTTCGTGGTTGATCGACATGTGTGTGTTTTACTCGCATATTTCAAGGAAATTGTCATTAATCTATTATTCACAAGCTTAACTTCGATTAAGAAATTAAGAATGTCTTGTGAAACAGCAAATGCAATAACCATTTGCAGTTTATGTGCTATTATGTGCACTTGTAAGCTGCGTGCTGCCGCCGCCCACGCACATCGTGGGTGGCTCTCTGGGGCGTGTCCGCTGCCGCGGGTCCTAAGTGGCAGCGGGCCAGCGAAGAGACCTCCCCAGCGGCGGTGTGGGCAGCGGCCGCCTCTGGAGGCTACCGGCTGGCGTTGCGTCTGCCTCCATCCCAGCCGCCTGCTGGCCGTTGACCCTGCTGCACTACCAGCCTTTGTCCTGCCGCAGATTAACGACGCCTGGCTGGTTGGGTTGCCGCCCCCGTTATGATGGTCCTCCGTCCCTCCTCATTTGTCCGGGAGCTGCTGCTGCTGCCCCGTAATCCCGCACCCATTGAGGCGGCCTAAGTGCTCGCTGTCACAATCCTCGGCGGTCGGTAAAGGCACGTTGAGCAGAAAGCGTCGGGACGGGAGGCGGGGTTCTAAACGTCTCCCGCATTGAAGGCGGCGTCACCTGGAGGCTTTATGAATGCAGCCGTGTGCGTATTCACCATTCAATTTCCTGTAACACCTACATTCAAAAGTCAAGCCGACCTACTACCCGTTAATGAGCGTCGAAACGGGCACTAGTGAAGTCACCACTGCTCCGTTGAAGGTGGACTGCCATTGCCTTCAGTTCACACGAGTTTCGCAACCTTTGCTTGCTCTACACGCGAACTCCGGATCTAGCCAGAAAATGCCCTTACCGCCATTTTCCAAAATCCCAACGACAAGGGGCGTTCAATAATTAATGCAACACTTTTTTTCTAGAGCAGTTTCGGTAGAATAAATGCGGAATTCATTGTGGGACATCGATCAGTCCCTACAGCTTCACAAATTTCCAATACGTGGCGACGCAATACGCCGCCTTCAACGGAGGTAGTTCCAAGCAGGTAGCTGTCACTTAGTTCCTTTGGGCGAAAAACCAGAGCATCACAGATTGTAGAATGTCTACGGAGACCTAATAGTGAACAAAAGCATGGTGAGTCGTTGGCCGAGGCGTCTGTCATCATCGCAACAAGGTCGCGCGTACCTGTCCGAGCTCTTGCGTACCCTCCGGCCGCACAGCTGTGGCTCCTGCAGTATTGAAACGTGCGGACATTTTAATTCGAGGTGATCGACAAGTCACAATCAAACACCTCGCTGGTCAACTGGACAGCTCTTTTGGCAGTGCTGACAAACTCGTCCACCAGTTGGGCCACTCAAAGTTGTGTGCCTAACAGAAGAAGGTCATGAAGAGCGAGGAGGGACTATCTGTGACGAGTTACTTGGGCATTACGAGGATGATAGTGACAATATTTTGTCGAACATCGCCACAGGCGATGAAACTTGGGCTCATCACTTCGAACTGGAAACAAACTGGCAATCTACGAAGTGGCGCCACGCCACCTCACTTCGGAAGAAAAAGTGCAAAGCCGCACCCTCGACCGGTAAAGACAAGGCGACGGTATTCTGGGACTTTGAATGAATTATTTTGCTTCATGCCCTCCGCCATGGTGGAACAATCAACTGTGAAGTGTATTGTGTTACTCTTAGGAAATTGAGCAGATTACTTTAGCAAGATGGCGCGCCGGAGAGGAGCTCACAAAATTCGATTCGACCGTTTTTCCTCAACCACCTTACAGCCCGGATCTCTCATATTCCGATTTCCATCTGTTTGGCCCAATGATGAATGCACCCCACGGGAATCAGTACGTGGATGATGGGGAGGTTATTGGTGGGACAAGGCGTTGGTTCCGACGTCCACCAGTAGAGTGGTACCCTCCCAGTAAGGTAGCGTTAGGTCGTCACACAGAAGGAAGATTACTTTAAAAAGTAGGGTTCTGTGGCCAAAAGAGTAGTGAATAGTATGGTGTAATAATACAAATAGAACAAACCTACTTTCAGAAAAAATGTGTTTCTTTACTTGTTGAATACCCCTCGTAACAGGAAACTTGTGATTTTCTCCTGATTTACAACACATCAGTAAGCCACGTTGTAGGAGTCTGCAATGCTAAACCACCTTGCAAAAGCAATTTAGTCTCAAATGCCGTAACTGGGAAAAGGTCGACGAAAATTATTTTTAAAGGAAGCGGTTAATTGCAGAGTAATTTCACTATTACCCCTCAGCTACAGCTTGCTAACCAAAGCCCTATTAAGTCGGCTATAGCCTAAGATAGATCCACAAATTGGATAATACCACGGAGGGTTCAGAAAGGGAAGATAATGCAGTGAACGCATCTGGTGCCTGAGAGTTATATCAGCAACTAGGAAGTCCAGGAACGCTACAACAACATTTGTCGACTTCAAGAATGCATATGGTTTCACAGATAGGGAAACACTCTTCAACACAATGGAAGAAATGAAAGTGAACAACAAGGTCAAAAAGTTAATCCAAGAGTCTGCCGTTGTGGCCGAGTGGTTCTAGGTGCTTCAGTCTGGAACCGCGCGACCGCTACGGTCGCAGGTTCGATTCCTGCCTCGGGCATGGATGTGTGCGTTGTCCTTAGGTTAGTTAGGCTTAAGTAGTTCTAAGTTCTATGGGACTGATGACCTCAGATGTTAAGCCCCATAGTGCTCAGAGCCATTTGAACCATTTTTGTTAATCCAGGAAACAATAACAAATACTGTCAGCTACAAACTATGTTGGCACGCGCACCTGTTTGGCCGAAAAAGCGTTCTTCTACCTAAACCGCAAGTTGTAGCATTCGAGTAGAGGGACTAATAGACTCTTTCTCGATCTTTTCTGAGTTGCGTGGTTAGTGTCTCTCCGTTGTTTTCACCTGATGTAGTGTAAAGTGTCCGGAAGCTGTTTCTAGCTATATTCGTTTTCCCGAAGGTGTCTTGTCTTTAACTACGTTGAACGGCAGAACACGAAGACTGAGTGCTACCACCGCTACCGAAAAAAGGGTATGACGTTAGGTGTTAACGCTCATTAGAGGCGAAGCTCTAGCTTAGTTGCACGAGGACAGCGGTCCAAACAGGTCCATACCTTTTCGAAGAAATCATCCCATCACACACTGTAACCGATTTAGGACAAATTTCGGAAAGAAATTAAGATTAAAACGTCCCCTTAGAAAAATTAATGAATTACTGTGCTGATAAACCTCTTACATTATTTGATTTTCAAACAGCTGGGCAGAACTGAACGTACTCAGACATTTCTCACTTTACTTATTCTGATCATCACTAAACTGACACACAATATTTCTAGCGCAACGCAATCTGACTTTTAATAAACCCTACAAAAGAAAGGCCCTGCCTAACAATAACCTATACCTTTCATAAATCACTTACCTCACAAAAATCTTCGTTACTCAAACTACTGCAATACAGCGAGCGCCAATACTGCCACCTAAATAAAAGATTCTAACTACTGAAGTCACTAACTACCGACAGACATAGTTAGCAAATGAAAGATTTTGATAAAAAACAAACAGTGTATTTACATAAACAGCCTACTTACAAGATACAGAACAGGTATTTCAGCCCCGCTCCAATCCGAATATAAACAGGTTGTAGAATCCTGCGAAAGTTGCAGTAAAGTTAAAATTGAAAAAATAAAATCAATTGGTGCAGTAAAATAAGACTTGAAGTGAGCAGGAACTTCATATACAAGACAGAAAAAATTTTAGGCAGTAGAATCTATGACAGGATACTTCCTCTGGCAGAAAAACCCAACAAGGCCCGAAAAAAATTGGTCTGAAGAGTGAAAAAGAAGCCATTCTGAGAGAATAAAAGGAATATTGATAAAAGTTAAAACAAAAATCTGAAAATGCCCTTTTTAAAACGGGTTTTCGCGCTTTTACTACGTCCCTTCCTTGTCTGTTTGTCTGTTCGGTACAAATTTTGCAGTTAAAGTCAAACTGACTTCCCGATGGTCTAGAGGCTTGTAACTTTCTTCATAGCTCAAAACTAGATGACAATGCTTTCTTGTACGGTGTAAGACGGAGGGTGTCCAGTGCCCCACTGCTATTTCCCCCTTGCCCTGTTCCAGTCACCAATGTTCCTCAGCAAGAACGATTGCTAATAGGTCTTCGTGTGAGCTCGAATGTCTTTCATTTCTACCTTCAAGGTCTTTTCACGAGAAATATGTAGGATCAACCAATATACTGGCTGACACAGATGAAGTGAAACTGAAATAAAGTTGAGAAAGTTTAGAAAACCAGCAGTGGCGACAGACTGCAGACCGATTCTACTGCCTCCAACGCACAGCCTGCCTTTGTAAGACTGCAAGTATCTAATGAGGGTGATGGTAGACTATTAGAACTCACGCAGAGACATAGAGGTAGTCGTTCTCCATAGCTCCATTTTCAGTGGTGTACAGTATCCTCCGCCATGTAATATACAGTGGTATGTGGAGTATATATGTAGCTGTACGTAGATAATCCTATATTTGGACTTAGTAACATAGTTTGATGCCTAAAGGCGTTCTCTCAAGGGACGTGCAAATGTTAGTGGACAAGCATCTGGTGACGTTGCAGCGTGGAATTCCACATTCCAATTCACTGAGTAACATGAAAGAGAGACTCTTCCATATAAGGTGTTTGTCTAGCGGAGAGGGACGTGGCCAGGGAGATGCAGCATCGGTTTTAATTAACAAGCAGACCTTAGGAAGAATTTTAAGCAATTTTGGCCATTTTTCGAACGTGACTGTCTCAAGAAATATGTAAAGGTTTTTTTTTAAAAAAAAATTACCGCTACCGGTCACAAACTGTGTTGACTATTGTATTACTTATTTATTTAGCGACATGTTTCGAGGGATCCAACGCAAAGCTCATCTCCCTTGACATAGTAAATTTATATAGGAGCATACCCATCAAAGAATCCATACATATAATCAAAAATAATTTATTAAAAGGTCAGACTATGTCCACAGCTGAAGTAGTTGAATTAACAGAATTGCTAGAGCTTGTTCTTTCACACAATTATTTCACATTTAATGGTAAAATGCACAAACAAGATGTAGGACTAGCAATTGGAAGCCCTCTAAGTGGAATCATTGCAGAATTTTCATTAACCACCTTGAAAATAAACTTCTCAACAACAAAGTCATAATAACCCAGAAAATAGTACATTACTGCAGATATGTTGATGACTCATTCATTGTATACAATGGAACTGATGAAGAAATAGAAACTCTATTAAACAGATTCAATAATTTACACAACAACTTCCAGTTCACCATAGAACATGAGAAAGATAACAAACTTAATTTTCTAGAGATGGAAATAACTAACGCAGACCAAACCCTAAATATCAATGTATACAGAAAACCAACATACACAGATACAGTCATTAATAAATCTTCCACACATACCAGCTCACATAAACAAGTGCATTCAGATCCTTCTTAAACAGAGCACAGAAATTCCTACTTCATGCTGCCGACTATGAGACAGAAATGAACACTATAAAATACATTGCACATAATAATGGCTATCACGAACATGAAATAGATACACTATCACAATGCACAACTAAAAATAGCAAAAAACAATGTGACACAGCTTCCTCACATAACATCCAAAATCCCAAGTACATAGCATTACCATATTTAGGTGTTATATCAGACAAAATAGCCAAGCTGTTAAAAAGAAAAACAGACATCAGGATCACCTTTGCCACCAACAACAACTTAAAAAGGCAACTGAACTGATACATGACATCTCACATGTCACAGAGAAACTTAACAAAGCAGGCATTTATAAAATTGCATGCAGTCATTGCAACAAATATTACATTCGCCAAATGGGAAGAAATTTTAAACCAGCTTTAAAGAACTCATTGACTGTTTCAAACTTGGCAAACCGACTAAATCTGCTATAGCGAAACATATAAATGAAACAGGACACAGTGTTACAATAGACGACAATCTCAAAGTACTAAATAATTTAGAAAAGAGCTGGAAAATGGACATATTGGAAGAAATGGAAATATTCATCCATGGCCACATGGGGAATAACGAGACCCTGAATGAAGTGACAGACTTCAAAAATTCATATTTCTTTTCCAATTTCACTACAGTACTCCCAAATATGTAAAATAAATAGTTGATATAATGATGTGTACAATAATATTGTAACAGGTGCTCAATTTGCAATGTATTTCGTCAACCTACATCTGTAATACGATAACAAGACGTGCGGAAGACATGTAAACATCTGACACCACATAGATCGACAAATCGGTAGTCAAATCGAAACCAGCTGTATTTCGACCGCCATCTTGACCACTACACTGCAGATTTGTTTTTGTGATCGTGTTTCCAAGTTACTGCTATGTTAGTGACAATATGCGAACAGTGACCAACAAAGCCAAGAGAGGCACAGGAATGGAAACACCTCAGCGCATCACAACGAGACTGCCACGCCAGAAGGACAAAGTGAGTGACCTTTACAAAACATTTTCATGCCATCATCAGTCCAGCTTTCAAAGTGACATCGCCTCTTACTAAGATTTCTCTTCTTCCTCAGGATAACCACAAAGTTTACGAAAAGCCTGTATAATAACAGTTGTTTTTGCAATGCCATTTAGCCTGAAGATGAGGTATTCCCTCAAAACATGCCGCTAAATAAATAATACATTAGTTAACAAAGTTTGTGGCTGGTAGCGGTAACTTAAAAAAAAACTTTAATATAGAACCTAGAAAATACCATATTATGTTGATATGTGTATACTGTGGTTTTTATGTTATAATTGATGTGCTGTGATTGTAATTTACTTGAAAGCACCAGCACATTAAGGATATCTTGTTCACGTTGTTATTGGTACAATTTGTTATCATAAATTGGCGAGATCTACATGTCGACTGTTAGAGGCTTCTCATATTTGCTTTCGTATTATAACTTATGTAATATGAAAATACGCCATTCCATTACAGCACATTGATGATTTATCAATGGAGCGTCATTTTTGATTCAATTTGTTACTGGTAAATAGCACATAAGGAAATCTGTAATTATAGCCTTTATAGAGTTGTATACAGCGTCTGCCTCAACGTAAACACGAGTTTTACTTCGAAACTTTACCGTAATGGGTTCAGTATTGAACTATGAAACAAAAGGTAATAGCTGGGGATTCAGAAAAACCCTTAACAGTTGAGACTGAAAATAAAATTTTATTTGATAGTGCCGGCCGGGGTGGCCGAGCGGTACTAGGCGCTACAGTCTGAAACCGCCTCGGGCATGGATGTGTGTGATGTCCTTAGGTTAGTTAGGTTTAAGTAGTTCTAAGTGCTAGGGGACGGATGACCTCAGAAGTTAAGTCCCACAGTGCTCAGAGCCATTTGAACCATTTTTTTTATCTGATGTTTCTGCTTTTATCTACAAGCCTTTTTCAAATCGTAACGAAATACAGTGATTAGTCATCAACAGCCAAACGACAGGTCACGTAATAGTAATATGTGGGAACAGGATCGTCGGTTGCACACTCCAATTGAGTAATAATGTAAATTATCCCAAAATAACAGGTTGTCATATATAATGCACTCACACAGAATCAGTTTCCATATGAGGATACTGCAGTCACATTTGCTACGTTATGCTATTCTAAAGAAAGTCGGGAGCAGGGACTGTTTTGGACTACGCTTCTCGCATTACTTCAGAATAACGTAATGCAACTAATATTATCGCACTGTCCACATATCTAAACTGCCTGTTTCTTTCAGTGTCCATTACAGATGACAACGTGTTATTTTGCGGTAATTTACATCATTGTTCCATTGGATTGTAAAACAAACAATCCTGTTCACACAAATTACGGGGATGTGTCCCGCCGTTTGGCAGTTGCTAATCAGTGTATTTCGTTATGATCTAAAGATGACTTGTAGATAAGCTGAAACTAGCAGTCAAATACAGTTTTATTTGCAGTCTTGTCTATTACGGATTTTTATAAATCTACGACTTTAACACAACAGATCTCTTATCTCCAAATTCGGCCATAACACCTTCGTGTCCAGCTACCTCTGAATTTCTTTTACGTTTTCTGAAAGATCCTGGTAGTTTCTTATTATTTTAACAGAAGTGTGATCTGCAATACTCTATTTTATTTATTATGAGTAAGAGCACTATCCATCCAACATTGGTTGATTCCCTTGCAGTTCATTACAGTTTATACTTGAAATTTCCCCTTTATATGTAAAGAACGACTGTGCTGGTAAAGTTCTACATTATTTGATACTGAAACACCTGAGCAAAACTGAGCGTACTCAGACAGTTCGCTCTTTACTTATTCTGATCATCACTAAACTAACACACAATATTTTTAGCGCAACGCAATCTGACTTCCAATAATCCCTACAAAAGCATGGCCCTGATTAACGATAACCTATACCTTTCATGAATCACTTACCTCACAAAAATCATCGTTACTCGAACTAGCGCAATACAGCCAGCGCCAATATTGCCAGCTAAATAAAACATTCTAACTACTGAAGGCAGTAACTACTGATAGGCGTAGTTAGCAAATGAAAGATTTTGATAGAGAACAAGCAATGTATTTACCTTAATAGTGTTCGAAAGTCATTATATATATATATATATATATATATATATATATATATATATATATATATATCAGTTCATGATATTCAGTATTACAAATTTACTCTTTCTGGTGGACACACGTCCAGATCATTCGCTCTCAGAACTCCGCCATCTCTCTCCCCACATCCACCACTGCTGGCGGCTCACCTCCAACTGAGCAACGCTACGCCCCGTTAACAGCCAACTGCCCAACACTACAATAGCAAATTCCAACAATGCAAACCAGCCACAGACTGCACACAGTACAGTCAGTGATTTTCATATAGAGCGCTACGTGGCGTTACCAACATAAAAACTCAAGCAAGGAGGAGCAGGGCTTATACAGGGTGTCCCAGCTATCTTGTCCACCCAAAATATCTCTGGAACAATAACAGCTATTGGAAAACGACTTTCACCGGTATCAATGTAGGGCTGGGGCCCATGAATGTACATATTTGGAAACATTCTAAAACGAAAGCATATGTGTTTTTTAACACAAACTTACGTTTTTTTGAAATGGACCTCCTATATTTTTCTTCAGCAATCCATAGCATGACAAAGCACATACACAATGGCGTTGATTGCATCGCAATATTCCCATTACACCCCGAGATATTGAGACGCGAAGTTGACGCTTCAAACACCCGACATGCGCTGCTAGCGCACGTCCTGAGGCTCAGGCGTGAACCCCATGCTGCCCGTAATCACGATGTGATTGACATGCATAATCACACTTCCATACTTATCAAGAGGTGCGAAACGAATAATACGGTCTGCTGCCATCCTGCATTAACGTCGTACATTCCAGCAGGTATTTATCCCATAGGCTAGGGGTGATGCGGTTCTGTAACATATCTGTGTACCGCAACGTTAGTCACAAAGTTAACTTCGCTTATCGTTAATCCGTTACTAAAAAGGTAATGCCGTTCTACGTTAAAACTTTACTTTACTGTAGATCTAGCGCAAGTGACAGTTAATCATTCACTCGTAATAGTAAAATTCATGTTGATGGTTTTAGTGAAACGAGCAAGTGGACTAAAAGTTTTACCGTTGTTTAGGTAAAAATGTTTTGATTTGGGAAGTTCAGGTAGTACATAGAAGATAAATGTAAACATGTTTAACCAATTAGTTTTATTATCACATAATTATCAATGTTATGTTTATCTAATGCGTTAAATGACAAATTGTTGCAAACAAATGTTTCTTAACATCATTGGATAAATTGGCCCTTTGTAGAAACTTCCACTGTGATACCAGCACTACATACTAAACATAGCGTTCACATCTCATGCTCAAAGTGATGCCCATTGGCTTGCATACATAAGATCACTCTGCGGATGAAGGATGCCCTACTTCGTGCTACTGTTTCCTCTTTGATGGCTGTACAAGCATCAATAATGCGTTGCTTCATGTCCTCTGGTGTTGTTGGTTCATGTTGGTAAACAGCATCCTTCACTGCTCCCCAAAGAAAATAATCCAGCGGTGTAAGGTCCGGAGATCGGGCAGGCCACCTAACTGGGCCACCTCGTCCAATCCACCAACCAGGGAACTTACGGTTCAGAAGTCGTCGTGTTCGTAAGGCGTTATGTGCAGGGCATCCGTCATGCTGATACATGACCATTCTCCGGTTCAGAGGTACGGTGTCCAAGAGAACAGGAAGATTGTGTCGTATAAATCTGGAGTATTGTCTGCCATTTTGGATGCTATTTATAAATAAAGGTCCGATAATGGTATCTCCAATAATCCCACACCAAACATTAACTTTCCACGGACGTTGATGCTCTACCTGACGGAGCCATTTTGGATTGTCTGCGGACCAATAATGCATATTCCTCATATTGACAATTCCTTTGTTGGAGAATGATGCCTCGTCGGTAAAGAGAACATCTGCAAAAAATTTTGGATTAGTCAGAAGTTTTTGCTGAGCCCACCGACAAAATGTTACCCTATTGCGGAAGTCATTTCCATGAAGGTCCTGGTGTAAATGAACATGGTAAGGATGAAATTTATGACGTTTAAGAATACGCTCTGCACTTGATTTCGACACACCAACTTCACGTTCAATTTGACGTGTGCTGATTTGAGGATTCACAGCTACGGTAGCGAGCACAGCAACTTCAGCACGTTCATCTGTGCGTGTTCTAGGACGATGTCGAGGTCTTGGATTTAAGCTTCCCGTTTCACGTAGACGAGATGTGAGACGACCAAACATCCGGCGCGAAGGCGATGGCTTGTCAGGCAATCGTCTTCTGTACGGGCGTTCTGCCTGAACAGCATTTCGTCCACCTACAACAGGGTACAGTACAGGTATGTAGAGTAGGATAGAAAACAGACATATTAACTTAATAATCATAATGTTCGCTAACAGTACTATCAACAAACAAGCAATCGCATAACGTATTTCCCGTCAACGTACATTCTCCATAGATCAGCAGCATTTCTACCGTATCTTCATATGTGTACATTATACTGTACAGTATAAGTTCCACAACACAACGTTTATTCACAATGTGTACCACCTCCGTGCCGTCACTAGATTACTCTGCTGCACGACTACACTGGCAAGCGGTGTACTGCACGCCAAAGCAACAACAAATGGGATGCTCGGAGGGTGGTGGAGTACAGGAGTTTGCATGGGTCGCAAATCATAAACAAGGCGAAGTGGTAACTGTGGCAGTAGTGGGAACTACGTTGGACACTTGACTAGGTAAAAAATGGTTCAAATGGTTCTGAGCACTATGGGACTTAACATCCATGGTCATCAGTCCCCTAGAACTTAGAACTACTTAAACCTAACTAACCTAAGGACATCACACAACACCCAGTCATCACGTTGACTAGGTAGAGCCAGGCCCTGCGCGACAGGCACAATGGGTCATATAACGCATTAGATAAACCTTATTTTGGGTGTGCAGGATAAATAAGACAACCTGACGGGTGTACACCGATCGGTACTGGTTCATATTGTGTACGTAGATACGTAAAACGTGCAAGAGGGAAACCATTATGTGCTTATGAGAGTTGATGGCAGCAGACCGTATTATTCGTTTCGGACCTCTGGATAAGTATGGAGGTGTTATTACACATGTCAATCACATCGCGATTACGGGCAGCATGGGGTTCACGCCTGAGCCTCAGGACGTGCGCTAGCAGCACATGTCGGGTGTTTCAAGCGTCAACTTCGCGTCTCAATATCTCGGGATGTAATGGGAATATTGCGATGCAATCAACGCCATTGTGTATGTGCTTTGTCATGCTATGGATTGCTGAAGAAAAAATACAGGAGGTCCATTTAAAAAAACATAAGTTTGTGTTAAAAAACACATATGCTTTCGTTTTAGAATGTTTCCAAATATGTACATTCATGGGCCCAGTCCTACATTTATACCGGTGAAAGTCGTTTTCCAATAGCTGTTATTGTTCCAGAGATAGCTGGGACACCCTGTATAACAATAAAAATACGAATTATCGCAATAAACATTGTGCTGAAGTGTTATCCCAGGTGTTTGCCAAAGTGAAATGTATAAGGACGAACTTGTGACACTAATGAAATGCCAAACAAAATTTTATATACCTAAAATACGTACAATATGGAAAGCCTAAGAACAAGAGAGAGACCAAGGGAACTGGAGACAGGTCATTTGATGTACTTATTTTTCTATTAATCGTGTATTTTATAAAATAGTGATTTGTAGTACATTTTGTATGTCACTGTCAATTGCAGCCTATATAGTACTCCTCTACCAGCAATTTACTGTTGAAGTCATCGACGACACCAGAATCTGTTTCGCGATTTTCTCCACGATCCTTCGACTATCGCTAACAGGGTTGAAGGAGCCACTCTACGCGAGTCCATTTACGTGAAGTGTGATTTACGCCGATTCAGCTAACAATTACCGCTGGAAAGCTCTGTGGTCTGCGACGGTACCTAAGGGTTACTGCTGTCTAGATGCTCTTTTAAACAGCATCCCATGCGAGAAACCAGTTGCATCTTTACCTGCGGTTACCCATACTTTTAGGTACCTAAGCTATGCACAGCTCGGTTTAGAAAGAATAGATCGATGTAGTCATAGAGTCGAGTCATGCGCATCTGCTTTCATGCTCCACAGCTAATTAATTCGCTGCAGATAATAACCTGTAATTGTGATCCTGCAGTTTAATAGTCTATGCATTGGTTGAATTGCAATTAAATATACAGAAAAAATAAAATCTAAATGAAGAATTTAATAATAAGGGTTCTACTCTCATGTCTGTATTTGATGTAGACAACAGAGAATTATGTTAAATATTGTTTATTCAAGGAAGGACATCTGAAATAAATGGGAAATGGTCCTACGATATTCAAGTAGAATAAGACAGAAAACACCCTTACCAAACGCAGTACAGTTACGTTGAGAGCGTTGTAAGCGCTCTTTAGAGAATGGTTATACAGAAATGAATGTTAGATTAAATTCTGTAATACGAAATGACCCAAGAGCCAAAAAACGGTAGTAGAATTTCGAAGTATTAGTTAGTTAAAGTTTTACAAAGAGTAGATATTCGAAATAGAGTAATGCAAAGTAGTACAAAGGGAATCCCAGGAAGACATAACAGAGCTGCGTTTTCTTTTGAATGTAATAATTAAAACAATGTCAAGCACTGTTAGGTCTCCTGTGTTTTTGTTTTCAGCGGTGGCGAGTGTGTTCCCGGTTCTTCCGTGGTAGTCGGAATTTTGGGATTAGAAGCCTAATTAAATTGCTTTCTTAGAACTGGATTAGACATTGGAGTTATAAAGAATAGATTATTTTTGGATAAATTCAGAGACGGAGTCAATTAGAGGTAACTGAGTGTCGGACATTGATATGCAATTGAATGGTGATTGTACGTGTTAAACGGAACGCTATGATGGTATACTTACGAGTGTGAAGAGATTTATTGACAATACGGAAACTTTTATGTTAAATTAGGACTTTATTCGCTGTAACCGAATTATTAAAGAGTATTGGGACCGAAAATAATTTGAACCTTATCACATTAGTATCTTTGCCGCTCGTTGTCAAGGTGATTTCGCTAATAAACGAGAAGTGAAAAACAGTGCCCGTTAAAAGACTAAACTTGTGCTGAACAGACGTTGAAAGGCTTCGAATCCATAATTAATATCGTGTCGTGAGAATTGAGAAGCTTGGACATTGTAAGGCCCAGAGACACATTTATAATTTATCGGACATTAATGGCAAAAGACAGTTTCATGGGAAAGCATATGTTTGGTGATAGGTACACGAAGGAATGTAATACTGACTGACTTATCATACCGAAACAATACACACTAGGATCAACTCTCCTTTCCTTGATCCCCCAGTGCCGTCTCTCATTAACTTAAGAACTTAATTTTGTCAATAAAACAGAAATACACGAGGCATTCCCAGTGTTTACTAAATTCCATAATCAACTAGTACACAGACAATAAAATCTGTGAACATTCAAGGTTTACTGAAGGAAGCTGATAAACTTTTTTACAAACAGATTTAATAGGATTCAACGAATGCATACAGACTGCTAAAGTAACTAAATCAAATTACTCAGGGAAACAAATTAGTAAAATTAGACTGGAACTCAACTGATATCTTACTCCAGAGCAATAAAAAACTGTCTTTGGATCCGTCGTGGTTGAAAGTGTATGAAATATCTCTGGGAAAACGCGATCAGTTCTCAACTGCTAGTTCTCACGACTACATTCGCAACTTGATTCATTCAGTGATCTTTTATGCCCGACCCACATGGCAGGGAATGGTTCTTAACTAACCGGGACATTATATACACAAACTCACAAACTTTGAGATCAGCTCCGCTGCCGGGCGGGGCGGGGGGGGAGGGGGGGGGGGGGCGGGGCGAAAAGCGCTATCTGTGCATTCGCGACGAAGGCGAAGGTGGGGTGGGTGGGTGCGCGGCATAGCGTCACGAGAATGGAAGCAAAATTCCCAAACTAAACTGTAATCCAAGATACTCAAACACTAAGTCAATTACGTAACCACAAAACAACAAATAGTCTCCAGTTCAAAACCGTTCAGAGTTCAACCTGATGATACACTAATTAACACACATGAGATGACAAGTAGAAAATCATATTCTGTCTATCCTCGGTTCTGTAAGCCAAGCGGAATAGGGGAGTCCTACTCTGGAGCACATTCAGACCTCTCTAAGTATGAAAACCTCAAGAAATTACGGTATTGTAGCAGCCGTTCATTGCCCAGAATCTATCATTCACTCCATCAAAATCCATATGATACCATAGTCAGGTATGCCTTCTTCCAGAATAAACAGCCAAGTGTGCAGAATCGCTCCGTTGAGCTGTTCACTCGAAAAATCCCAGTCTCCCCTAGATTCCCGAACTATTCTGCTACTGTCTGCTTTTCCGTTGGCTGAAGACTGTCCCCACCATAAATACGTCATTCTTAAGTTCTACAGACACCATTACACTCAGCTTCACCCAGACCAAACTAGCATGTTACAACAATTGTGTCGCCTGCTAAGGTATGTGACTGACCACTTTTAAATTAGAACAGTTTTTTAATAGAACTTGCAATCACCATTTGAAAAAAGTTGTTGCCAGAATAGTAAATTTCTCATTTAATAAACATACAAGTATAGCAAAATATGGAGTATTCTCGCTGTAGTCATTTGCTGAGTAACTGTGGAGAGTAGGATCTTCTGACATACAGTTGCATAGTAAAAAAGGTATAACAGACGTCATCAGTCAATGTTTAAAATATATACGAGGGTCACACCAAAAGAAATGCACACAATTTTTGTAAAAATACAGTTTTCATTCTGCAAGTGTGAAAGTTTTACAGTGTGTAGATACATACTTCCCGCCTGTTTTCAAACTTAGTTCAACCTGTTCCCGTGAGTGGCGCCGTCACAGCATGTCTTCAAGATGGCTGCTACACTTGACGTTCGTCAGAAGCAACGTGCTGTCATAGAATTCCTGTGCTGTGAAAACGAGACAGTGGGGAACATCCACAGGAGGTTGAAAAAGGTGTACGGAGATGCTGCTGTCTATCGCAGTACAGTTAGTCGGTAGGCAAGCAGGTTACGTGATGAAAGCGGGCAAGGCAATATTGAGGATTGTCCTCGCAGCGACAGGCCTCGTACTGCACACACTCCAGACAATGTGTAGAGAGTTAACGAATTGGTGACTGCTGACAGACGCATCACACTGAACGAATTGTCACGCTACGTTGGGATAGGGGAAGGATATGTTTGCAGAATACTTGGCGTTAAAAAAGGTTTGTGCCAGGTGGGTTCCCAGGAGGTTGACAGTGGCTCACAAAGAAATAAGAAAAACGGTAAGCAGTGAACTTTTGGAACAGTACGAGAATGGTGGAGATGAATTTTTTGTAAGAATTGTGACATGGGATGAAACATGGCTCCATCATTTTTCACCAGAGACGAAGAGGCAATCAATGGAGTGGCATCACGCAAATTCACCAATGAAAAAAAATTCAAAACCACACTTTCTGCTGGAAAAGTTATGGCTACGGTGTTTTTCGATTCCGAAGGACTCTTGCTTGTGGACATCATGCCAAGTGGAGCCACTATTAATTCTGATGCGTATGTGACGACGCTGAAGAAACTTCAAGTTCGACTGCGTCGTGTTCGACCACATCGGCAAAAGCAGGATGTTTTGCTGTTGCACGACAGTGCACGGCCACATGTCAGTCAAAAAACCATGGAAGCGATCACAAAATTCGGATGAACAACACAAACACCCGCCTTACAGTCCTGACCTGGCTCCATGTGACTATCATCTCTTTGGGAAACTGAAAGACTCTCTTCGTGGAACAAGGTTTGAAGATGATGACTCCCTTGTGCACGCTGGCAAACAGTGGCTCCAACAGGATTGTCCAGAATTTTACAGTGCGGGTATAAAGGCGCTGGATCCAAGATGGCGTAAGGCAGTTGAGAGGGATGGAAATTGTTCCTAAAGAATGTATCTACACACTGTAAAACATTCAAACATGTAGAATAAAAGATGGATTTTTTTAAAAAAATTGGTATTTGGCTTTCAGGGATGATAGCTATCAGCTGAGATACAGTACGATGAAATCGCATGAAGCGTCTAAAAGTAGTTATTTCAGAGGTTCATTGTGAAAAAGTTTATTTGCTGTGAAATATTAACAACATCTGAAATATTAACATCCCGTAGTTTCAAAGATATTGAAATGCTGTTGTTTTGTTGCATGTGCTTTTTGAGAATGCAGATGTATTCAGATTTGGTTTTAAGCTTGACTGTGAATTACTATAGGTTCTGGAAGAGTTGTGTCAGTTTTTATGACACGTCCTGCACAAAGGCCATGTGAGCCATAGCCGGACAAATTCCCAGCCTTGAAGTTTACTCATTTCTGTAGACTTTTCGAGCCTATGTACCTGGACTCGCCCGTTTCGCTCGTCTAGTCGGACCTGTGGTGGCTCGCTCTGACACCTAGGGTTCAATAGCATTCAGCCGTACAACAATGTCACCTACAACAATGTCACCTCCCGTCATATTACTTCCCGGCGACCAAACCGCTCCCCTAAATACGCGTGGCGTTATAGATCGCAAATCACGATGAGATACACGTTCGTTGAGCCGTAGCAGGTCGTTCCAGAACGTGCAGCAAACCCGGCGGACACCACGTCTGACGAGTTTCACTGTGAGAAACACGTCTCGTGTGAGGACGGCTTAACGCTCCAGCTTGCGAAAATGAGGTTGTGAGCCGCGTCTGAATAGGAAGTGCACACAGCATTAGCGACCACTGGTGAAGCGGATCGGTGTGCCTCATGCTTTTACGCGTTTTCTTACAGCCGCTTAAGCAAATGCTGGAACTTTCCGCCAATTCCGTCTCAGAAACACAATGCCTAACATGAAATCACGCAGAAAGGTTCTTACACCTTTGACAGAAGATGTGTGCGTCTTTCACTCTTGTATTATGATAAAATATGCTGTAGAAACCAGAAAAATAAGTGCGATTAACGGTTATTAAGTCAAGAATGACTTACTTCTATCACTCACAGAGCCCAGATTAGTAATAACGTCAGGATAGAGGAAGGCGTTGTCAACTGTTATAACTTTTTTATGTTCGTGTCGACCAACTAGCATCAATTATCAGTTTCAGTTCCTCTCCTTTCTTTGTTATTTTTCCACTACTCGTTCATCCTCTACCCATGTTTTCTCCTTACTCCTCACCATGTTGTTCCTGACTTCTTATTTATTCTGCCTTCTAAGTTTAGAATATTTTTCTTAAAAATGTTTCTTTCTCTTATTTACGTTTCTTCAATGTCGTTTCTTTCTAATTCTTTCTTTATTTTTGTGATAAATGCTCTTGTGAACTTCATTTTCAAGTAAAAAAATTGTCAAATGGCTCTGACCACAATGGGACTTAACATCTGAGGTCATCAGTCCCCTACAACTTAGAACTACTTAAACCTAACTAACCTAAGGACATCACACACATCCATGCCCGAGGTAGGATTCGAACTTGCAACCGTAACGGTCGCGCGGTTCCAGACTGTAGCACCTAGAACCTCTCGGCTACCCCGGCCGGCTTTCAAGTAAAACTGGAATATTCGTTTCGCTTGCATCCTCATATAATAGGTAGAGATGTCCAAAGGAAACTGACATTCCATTTTTGGTTGCTTCCAAAATTATCTTTGTATTTTGATAGACTTCCTCATTACTTTTCCATTTCCAACCGTCTGTGGTTCGTATTGCACCCATTCTTTTTCTATTAACCCGTCTTTTTAGTAACTCTATTCAGCCCAGCTTGAAGTTCATAGTTAAGCATCCGTATGCATACAGACATTCCCGTCTTATCACTGTGGTGTAGTGTTTTAGTTTTCTTCTTTCTAGCAACGCATATCTTGTTGTAGGTATTTTTAATTGAACCACATGCCCTTTCGGTTTTATTAACTTTAACGTCTACTGCAGATCTGCCAAGTTCACTGTCTGCCCAAGCGTTGGTATCTCGTTGGAGTTTACCACAGGTTACCTCACGTACAGTTTGCGGAACTTATACTGTCACACACAACATGTAAGACCTTGTACCACCTCAAATATTTGCTTCCCAACTGATGCTCCTGATCGCAAAATATTCAGTTTAGGCAAACTGAACTTGAATAAAACCACAAACAGCTGTTACTTGACAATTTATCTACAACCGATTTCGCGGCGTTTAAGCAGCATCTTCAGGTGGTTAGTAATGTAACATACACTGAAGCGCCAGAGGAACTGATATAGGCATGCGTATTGAAAAACAGAGATACAGTATGTAAACAGACAGAATACGGTGCTGCGGACGGCAAAGCCTATGTCACACAAGTGTCTGGCGCAGTTGTTAGATCGGTTACAGCTGCTACAATGGCAGGTTATCAAGGTTTAAGTGAGTTTGAAAGTGGTGTCATAGTCGGCGCACGAGCGATGGGAATCAGCGTCTCCGAGGTAGCGATGAAGTGGGGATTTTCCCGTACGGCCAGTTCACGAGTATACAGTGAATATCAGGAATCCGGTAAAACATAAAATCTCAGACATCGCTGCGGCCGGAAAAATATCCTGCAAGAACAGGACCAACGACAACTGAAGAGAATCGTTCAACGTGACAGAAGTGCAACCCTTCCGCTAATTGCTGCAGATTTCAGTGATGGGCCATCAACAAGTGTCAGCGTGCGAACCATTCAACGAAACGTCATCAGTATGGGCTTTCGGAGCCGGAGGCCCACTCATGTGCCCTTGATCACTGCTCGACACAAAGATTTACACCTCACCTGCACCGAGCGAGGTGGCGCAGTGGTTAGCACACTGGACTCGCATTCGGGAGGACGACGGTTCAATCCCGTCTCCTGCCATCCTGATTTAGGTTTTCCGTGATTTCCCTAAATCGTTTCAGGCAAATGCCGGGATGGTTCCTTTGAAAGGGCACGGCCGATTTCCTTCCCAATCCTTCCCTAACCCGAGCTTGTGCTCCGTCTCTAATGACCTCGTTGTCGACGGGACGTTAAACACTAACCACCACCACCACCTCACCTGCGCCCGTCAACACCGACAATGGGCTGTTCACGGTTGGAAACATTTTCTCTGGTCGGACGAGACCCGTTTCAAACTGTATCGAGCGGATGGACATGTGCGGGTATTGAGACAACCTCATGAATCCATGGACCCTAGATGTAAGCAGGGGACTGTTCAAGCTCTGTAACGGTGTGGAATGTGTGCAGTTGGAGTGATATGGAACCCCAATACGTCTAGATACGACTGTGACACATGCGTATGGATCCCGTCTGATCACCTGCACCCATTCACGTCCATTGTGCATTCCGACGGACTTGGGAATCCCAGCAGGACAATGCGACACCCCACACATCCAGAATTGCTACAGAGTGGCTCCAGGAACACTCTTCTGAGTTTAAACACTTTCGCTGGCACCAGACTCCCTAGACTCGAACATAATCTGAGATGCCTGTTCAGAAGACATCTCGACCCCTAGTACTGTTACGGATTTATGGACAACTCTGCAGGCTTGAAGGTGTCGATTCCCTCCAGCACTACTTCAGACATTAATCGAGCCCATGCCCCGTCGTGTTGCGTCACTTCTGCGTGCTCGCGGTGGCCCTACACGATATTAGGCAGGTGTACCAGTTTCTTTGGCTCTTCATTGTAGTAACGCCTTTCTTGTTGTAGATATTTTTAATTAAACGATATACCCCTTCAGTTTTATTAACTATTACATCTATTGCATATCTACCTAGTCCATTGTCTGCCCAGTCGCCTGTATCCACGGTGGAGCTTACCAAAGGCTACGGGACGTAAGGTTTGTGGCACGCGCACTGTTTCACTCATGTTAAATGAAGACCTCGTACTAGCTGAAATATTAATTTCCAATCAGTTGTTCCTGATGGCAAAATATTCATTTAGGTAAACTGTAGTTGTGTAAAACCGCAAATAGCTGTTAAGTAAGTAGTGTGCCGGCCGATGTGGCCGAGCGGTTGTAGGCGCTTCAGTCGGGAACCGCGCTGCTGCTACAGTCGCAGGTTCGAATCCTGCCTCGAGCATGGAAGTGTGTGATGTCCTTAGGTTACTTAGGTTTCAGTAGTTCTATGGGACTGCTGACCTCAGATATTAAGTCGCATAGTGCTCAGAGCCATCTGAATCATTTTTGTTAGTAGTGTCACAAAGTCCAACGCCATGAAGAGGGGAGGAAGTAGCCAGCAAATAATAACCGGCAGAGCACTGGAGCGATAGAGCAGGGGATGAGGCACCTGTAGTTGGTTATCGCGAGAGTAGAGCAGTAATTCTTGACTGTGGAACGGAGAGAAGTTTAACCTAACACGGGTCAAAGCGTGGCTGACGACCCTTTCGAAGACTGATTTGTTGGTGTAGCATTGCCATCAATATAAGTTTCCGACTAAATCTGCCGAGAAATACGTTGCGCAGTTTGTCTCACGCGCCGCACACCGATTGGAGCGCACGTATTCTGGATGCGGGCGCGTTTGGTACTGCGCACAACGCCACAATAGCTCCGCGGACGGGCGAAGGGAACGTTTCCCGTCGACGAGTATAATGTGGCAACTTACTGTGTGCCGGCGGGGCAGCGGCGCTGGATACGGAACATACTAAACAGGCAACGACCCGCCTCGGCCACGTTAGTTGTGGCCCATTACCGTGTAAAGCGGCGAGATTACGACGAGTGGAATTACCGGGGCTGCGGTGGTATTGCACAATTCCGTTTGCACAACAAAGAGGCGAGTAGCCGCGCAGAGGAGCACCGGAGGTGAACGAGCGCAGAGAGGGAGACTGGTGCGGAACAAAGCGAGGAATTCGCGGGCGCCGAGAGAACGCGGAAGGTGCGGCGCGGAAGGGCGCGGGCGTCTGTGGCGGAGCGGCCC
This sequence comes from Schistocerca piceifrons, assembly GCF_021461385.2. Taxonomy (NCBI): domain Eukaryota; kingdom Metazoa; phylum Arthropoda; class Insecta; order Orthoptera; family Acrididae; genus Schistocerca; species Schistocerca piceifrons. Next base: position 326,060,818 of record NC_060140.1, read on the forward strand.
GCCGGCCCCTGGCGCGGTGGCCGCTGGCCGCTGCTGCCTGCCTGCCGGCCGGCCGGGTTCAGCGGCCGCGGCGAGGGGTCAGCCGTCATAAGGCGCAGAGCTGTGGCCGCCCGGCCGGCCGGCGCTCGGCGCGGTCACGGCCACGGACACGCCGACCCACGGCCGCCTGTGACGAGGCCAGAGGCGCAGCGCCATCCAGGTCCCGCGAGCGTAGTTTTGCCATGTGCCCAGCCTTTTACGGTCGGCTCCGGCCAATATACAGGGTGGTCCATTGATGGTGACCGGGCCAAATACTGGGTGATCAAAAAGTCAGTATTAATTTGAAAACAAATCACGGAATAATGTAGATATAGAGGTACAAATTGACACACATCCTTGTCGTCTCCTGCCAAATATACAGGGTGGCTGACGACCCTTTCGAAGACTGATTTGTTGGTGTAGCATTGCGACCAATAAAAGTTACCGACTAAATCTGCCGAGAAATACGTTGCGCAGTTTGTCTCGCGCACCGCACACCGATTGGAGCCAAATACCGGGTGATCAAAAAGTCAGTATAAATTTGAAAACAATGAATCACAGAATTACGTAGATAGAGAGGTAAAAATTGACACACATCCTTGTCGTCGCCTGCCAAACATACAGGGTGGTCCATTCATGGTGACTGGGCCAAATGCCGGGTGATCAAAAGGTCAATATAAATATGAAAACAATAAATCACAGAATAATGTAGATAGAGAGGTAAAAATGACTCACATCCTTGTCGTCTCCTGCCAAATATGCAGGGTGGTCCATTGATGGTGACCGGGCCAAATACTGGGTGATCAAAAAGTCAGTATAAATTTGAAAACAATAAATCACAGAATAATGTAGATAGACATGTTTAAATTGACACACATCCTTGTCGTCTCCTGCCAAATATACAGGGTGGTCCATTGATGGTGACCGGGCCAAATACCGGGTGATCAAAAAGTCAGTATAAATTTGAAAACTGAATAAATCACGGAATAATGTAAATAGATAGGTACAAATTTACACACATCCTTAGAATGACATGGAGTTTTATTAGAACCAAAAAATACAAAAGTTCAAAAAATATCCGACAGATGGCGCTTCAACTGATCAGAATAGCAATAATTAGCATAACAAAGTAAGACAAATCAAAGATAATGTTCTTTACTGGAAATGCTCAATATGTCCACCATCATTCCTCAACAATAGCTGTAGCCGAGGAATAATGTTGTGAACAGCCACTGTAAGGCATGTCCGGAGTTATGGTGAGGCATTGGCGTCGGATGTTGTCTTTCAGCATCCCTAGAGATCTCGGTCGATCACGATACACTTGCGACTTCAGGTAACCCCAAAGCCAATAATCGCACGGACTGAGGTCTGGGGACCTGGGAGGCCAAGCATGACGAAAGTGGCGGCTGAGCACACGATCATCACCAAACGACGCGCGCAAGAGATCTTTCACGCGTCTAGCAATATATGGTGGAGTGCCATCCTGCATAAACATCGTACGATCCAGCAGGTATTTATCAGCCAGTCTGGGGATGATGCGATTCTGTAACACATCGGCGTACCTCTCACCCGTCACGGTAGTAGTTATTATGCTGTGCAGCGCCATCTGTTGGATATTTTTTGAATTTTTTTTTCTAATAAAACCCCATGTCATTCCAACCATGTGTGTCAATTTTTATCTCTCTATCTACATTATTCCGTGGTTTATTAAGTTTTCAAATTCATACTAACTTTTTAATCACCCGATATTTCACGAAATAAGCGTCAAACGAAGAAACTACAAAGAACGAAACTCGCTTAGCTTGAAGGGGGAAACCAGATGGCGATATGGTTCGCCCGCTAGATGACGCTGCGATAGGTCAAACGGATATCAACTGGGTTTTTTTAAAAATAGGAACCCCATTTTTATTACATATTCGTGTAGTACGTAAAGAAATATGAATGCTTTAGTTGTACCATTTTTTTCTCTTTGTGATAGATGGCGCTGTAATGGTCACAAACGAGTAAATACGTGGTATCACGTAAAATTCCACCAGTGCGGACGGTATTTGCTTCGTGATACGTTACCCGTGGACCGTTTACCAATTGCGGAAAAAGCCGATATCGTGTTGCTGTATGCCTATTGTGAGCAAAATCCCCAATGGACGTATGCTGTGTATGCTGCTCGGTATCCTGGATGACATCATCCAAGCGTCCGGATCGTTCGCCGGATAGTTACGTTATTTAAGGAAACAGGAAGTGTTCAGCCACATGTGAAACGTCAACCACGACCTACAACAAATGATGATGCCCAAGTAGGTGTTTCAGTTGCTGTCGCGGCTAATCCGCACATCAGTAGCAGACAAATTGCGCGAGATTCGAGAATCTCAAAAACGTCGCTGTTAAGAATGCTACATCAACATCGATTGCACCCGTACCATATCTCTGTGCACCAGGAATTGCATGGCGACGACTTTGAACGTCGTGTAAAGTTCTGCCATTGGGCACATGAGAAATTACGGGACGATGACAGATTTTTTGCACGCGTTCTATTTAGGGATGTAGCATTATTCACCAACAGCGGCAACGTAAACCAACATAATAAGCACTATTGGGCAACGGAAAATCCAAATGGCTGCGACAAGTGGAACATTCAGCGACCTTGGCGGATTAATGTATGGTGCGGCATTATGAGAGGAAGGGTAATTGGTCCCATTTTATCGATGGCAATCTAAATGGTGCAGTTTTTGCTGATTCCCTACGTAATGTTCTAACGATGTTACATCAAGATGTTTCACTGTATGACAGAATGGCGATGTACTTCCAACATGATGGATGTCCGGCACATAGCTCGCATGCGGTTGAAGCGGTATTAAATAGCATATTTCATGACAGGTGGATTGGTCGTCGAAGCACCATACCACGTACCGCACGTTCACCGGATCTGACGTCCCCGGATTTCTTTCTGTGGGGAAAGTTGAAGGATATTTGCTATCGTGATCCACCGACAACGCCTGACAACATGCGTCATCGCATTGTCAATGCATGTGCGAACAGTACGGAAGACGAACTACTCGCTGTTGAGAGGAATGTCGTTACACGTATTGCCAAATGCATAGAGGTTGACGGGCATCATTTTGAGCATCTATTGCATTACTGTGGTATTTACAGGTAATCACGCTGTAACAGCATGCGTTCTCAGAAATGATAAGTTCACAAAGGTACATGTATCACACTGGAACAACCCAAATAAAATGTTCAAACGTACCTATGTTCTGTATTTTAATTTAAAAAACCTACCTGTTACCAACTGTTCGTCTAAAATTATGAGCCATATGTTTGTGGCTATTACAGCGCCATCTATCACAAAGAGAAAAAAGTGGTCCAACTAAAACATTCATATTTCTTTACGTACTACACGAATGTGTAATAAAAACTGGGGGTCCCTATTTTAAAAAACGCAGTTGATATCCGTTTGACCTATGGCAGCGCCATCTAACGGGCCAACCATAGCGCCATCTGGTTTCCCCCTTCAAGCTAGACAAGTTTCGTTCTTTGTAGTTTTTTCGTTTGACGCTTATTTGGTGAGATATTTGGCCCGGTCACGATCAATGGACCACCCTGTATACGAGCACCGCCTGACCCGCTTCCGCCATGCTTCTTAGCGAGGACGGAGAGCAAACAAGCTGATGCCTGTTCCAAGCTAGTAACGTAAACACGAGTAATAACTATGGGCAGGAATAAATGTTAAGATGTGTGTGAATTCCTAAAGGACCAACTGCTGAGGTCATCGGTCCCTAGACTTACAGACTACTTAAACTAACTTACGCTAAGAAGAACACACACACATGCCCGAGGGACTACCGTACTCGAACCTCCGGCGGGAGGGGCCACGCATTCCGTGACATGGCGCCTGAAACCGCTCGGCCACTCCGTGCGGTTGAGCAGGGATAGTGAGGTATACCGCAAGGATACAGACGAATGGAAAAACTGCTAGAAGCCGACGTCAGGAAACATCAGTTTGGATTCTGTAGAAATGCTGGAACACGCGAGGCAATACTGACCCTACGACTTCTCATTAAGGAAAGAAAAACCTACTTGTGTAGCATTTGTAAACTTAGAGAAAGCTTTTGACAATGTCGACTGGAATACTCTCTTTCAAATTCTGAAGGTGGCAGGGGTAAAATACAGGGAGCTAAAAGCTATTTACAATTTGTACAGAAACCAGATGGCAGTTATACGAGTCGAGGGGGACGAAAGAGAAGCATTGGTTGAGAAGGGAACGAGACGGAGTTGTAACCTATCTACGATGTTATTCAATCTTTATATTGAGCAAGCAGTAAAGAAAACAAAAGAAAAAGTTGGAGTAGGAGTTAAAATCCATGAAGAACAAATAAAAAATTCGAGGATTGCCGACAATATCGTAATTCTATGAGAGATAGCCAAACACCTGGAGGAGCAATTGAACGGAATGTGCAGTGTTTTGAAATCAGGAGATAAGATGAACATCAACAAAAGCAAAATGAGGATAATGGATTGTAGTCGAATTAAATTAGGTGATGCTGAGGGATTTAGGTTACCAAACGGGACACTTAGAAAAAGTAGATAAGTTTTATTATTTGGTAAGCAAATAACTAATGACGAGCGGAATAGGGAAGACATAAAATGTACACTGGCAATGGCAAGAAAAGCGTTTCTGAAGAAGAGAGATTTATTAAATCGAGTATAGATCTACGTGTCAGGAAGTCCTTTCTGAAAGTATATGTATGGACTGAAAACTTGTATGGAAGTGAAACATGGACGATAAATAGTTCAGACAAGAAGAGAATAGTTCTTGAAATATGGTGCTACAGAAGAACGCTGAAGATTAGGTGGATAGATCACGTAACTAATGAGGAGGTACTGAACAGAATTGGGGAGAAGAGGAATTTGTCGCACAACTAGACTAGGAGAAGGGATCTGTCAGGCATCGAGGGATCACCAATTTCATATTGGAGGGAAGCATGGAGGGTAAAAATCGTAGATGAAGACTAAGAGGTGAATACACTAAGCAGATTCAGAAGGACGTAGGTTGCAGTAGGTACTTGGAGAGGAAGAGGCTTGCACAGGATAGACTAGAATGGAGACCTGCAACAAATCGGTCACTGGGCTGAAAACCGCAACAACAACAAGCGTAAAGTTGCACAGGATGATTCAGTTGCCCCTAGGGATAGGTTTCATGCAACCCTCAATGCCAACAGAAACCATGTGTGAGATTTTCATATTCTCTCGCTTCCTACAAGCAAACTATTTGTCCCTCCAGAAAAAATGAAGTGGACTTGTTTCTGAAAATTTTAATGTAGTTAAATTCTGTGCTGGGATACATTTTCGATTATGGCCACAAGTTTAGAGTTAGCAAGAAAAAGCGTTTGACGGTCGCTTTTCTACATTTTGCTTGAATAATTCCGAAACTAGAGTCTCTAGAGAGAACTTATTAACCACATTCAGCTTCCAACAGAAAGGTCCAGTTCTTTTTTCTGTATGACTGATAGATCGCGTGAAGCGATAGAGAGTCTGGAAATCTTTAGCTTGGTATTTGAAGATGTAGCGAGTTGTATAAAACACATGGAAAGGGGCAGCTGAAACATCCTGTACATATTCTCGAAGGCAAAAGAGAAAAGACGCGCCGCGAAAGAATTATCTGAATGGAATATACATCGATAGATGTGGTGTGCATGCACACAAACAAATTATTACACTTTCATAAAGTTTGATGATTTATTCATGAGAAAGATCACAAATTGAGCAAGTCAGTAACGACTTGGTGTACATCTGGCCCTTGTCCAAGCTAAGAATCTTCAACATCCCAGCGCGTCAGCAATCGTTAGTTAATATATTAAAAAACTAAAAACCCGCCTCGATTGCGTAAAAAGCACCTAGTGTTAACACGAGGTGCTTTTTACGCAATCGAGGCGGGTTTTTAGTTTTATAATATTTAAACTTGTCCAAGCTGTTATTCGGCTTGACACTGATTGAAAGAGTTGCTGTATGTGCTCCTAAGGGATATCGTCCCAAATTCTGTCCAACTGGTGCATTACTGGTCAAAATTCCAAGCTGGTTTGAGGGCTCTGCCCATGATGCTCCAAATGTTCTCAACTGCGGAGAGATCTGGCGACTTTTATGGTCAACGCAGGGTTTGGCAAGCATCAAGACAAGCAGTATAAATCGTCGTTGTGTGTGGGCGGGCATTATCTTGCTGAAACGTACGCTCAGAATTGCTTGCCTGAAGGGCAACTAAACGGGACGTAGAACATTGTCGACTTAACTGCTGTGCTATAGCGGTGCTGCAGATGACAACCAAAGAGACCTGCTATGAAATCAAAAGGCAGCTCAGATCATCAATCTTAGTTGTTGGGCTGTATGGTGAGGGACTCTCAGGTTGTTATCCCTCCACTTTCCGGGTTGTCTCCAGACACGTCTTTGCTGGTAACTGGGGCTAAATTCGAAGCAGGACTCATCGCTGAAGATATTTCTATTCCAGTCACTGAGATTCCAGGATGCACGCAAGTCCGAAGGAACTTTGGATCGTACTCCTGAACAACACAGGCACTGCAATATCATATCTATCCCCCGACAACGGGAAAGAGACTTTCAACTAAACTGTCTTTCCTGAACGGAAACATACGTAATGAATGTATGAGTGCATGTTTTAGACATATGGTTGAAGAGATATAAAAGTTTGCGCCTAGTCTTGATTCGTGCTCAGCCTAATGTTTTCTTTTTTCTCTCAATTTAGGTGACGTCTGTTCCATATAACTTCATAATAACAGTTTTTTACAAATAGATAAATCCTTCAATTTCCGCTGATCCGCATGTGTATACGTTTCATGTATAAATTAGAACGTGGCAATCAGCCGATACCAGCCAGGGCCCCCTCCGCACACTGTCACGTTAATTTGACGTAAGTTTATAGTAGGAAAAAGACTGAGCAGTTAAGAAGACTGGGCACTTAGTTGCTATCATAGCTTCCAAATCAAAAGAATGGTTCTTAATAGTTTACTTTTTTTAGTTTAACCGTGTTTAAAGTTGATGTTTAGCACTCCGTCTTCAGGCAACGAGTGGCCTACCGGGACTATCCGACCGCCGTGTCGTCCTCAGTGGAGGATGCGGATAGGAGGGGCGTGTGGTCAGCACACCGCTCTCCCGGTCGTTATGATGGTATTCTTGACCGAAGCCGCTACTATTCGGTCGAGTAGCTCCTCAGTTGGCATCAAGAGGCTGTGTGCACCCGGAAAAATGGCAACAGCGCATGGCGGCCCGGATGGTCACCCATCCAAGTGCCGACCACGCCCGACAGCGCTTAACTTCGGTGATCTCACGGGAACCGGCGTAACCACTGCGGCAGGGCCGTTGCCTTAAAGTTGATGTTGCAAAAGCTAATTGAAAATACCCAACTTATCATATTGTATTAAAAATGGGCTTTTAGAGCAAAATGTCCGACTACATATGACACCAAGTCCGGCTTTTCTATTTTTGGACGTGGCAACCCCACCTGCGCGCCTCAAGGCCGTGTACCCCAACGACCTATATAAATAACCCAAAATGGCCAAGGCACCACCATATTAGAAGCTAACTTGAAATTTAGCTGCAATATTTTGCAACGTCAGGTTGGCTGATACTAGTCGTCTGATAGCACGGAATCATATGTTTGTTTTTGTTATACAATGGCATTTGCTGTTGCCAGTCACAGAAGGACGCATTTCGCAACATGGTTCCCCTATGAAGTGCTTTTATCGTGTACTATGTCATCTTAAGCGTGATTCTTGCAATGTGCTAGCTACTGCATTACTTTGATGACTTTACTGTAATGCAAACAAGCGTATATTTCTAATTACCAATATATCTTTCCTCTTAGATATAGGCGAATCCATTTGTCACCTTTACATTTCGTTATTCTACTCCTGACTTGAATGACATTTGTCTCTTGAATGAACTGCGTCAGATATTTATCAGAGGTGCATTTAACAGCTCTTTGGAATTGATAGTGAGAACAAATCGTCGTCGAATAAATAACATTTAAAAACTTAGATCGAAGACGTATTTATGGCTACAGTTGAAGAGAATTCCAGATATTTAGGCTTTTTTTAATTCTAGCGTTATGTTGTTTTTTGTGTGGTTTTGAGCAGTTCTAATAGAAGTCAAGGGTGTTATTTTTATTTAATATTGCTCTAGGAAATTGGTAGCCCGGAAAAAAGCGATTAACAGATCCCGTTAAATCAATTCATTTAGTTTGAATATTCTCACATTTCTGTGACCTGCTGTATTATCAGCATCCTGCAGGACACCACAAATCTGTTTTCAATCTACCGCTGTCATTGTATAAAACCAAGTATTACTGTTTAACAAGCAAACCCAACGTTTCTGCAGTCACAGGCTTTCAAGACCCATTTGATAATGGATACAATAAAACTGATTCATATTATTGTACGTTGTGCATTGAGTTGAAAACAAACCCTACTGACAACCTAATATTCATGTTGTAAAGCTAATAGGAATAAAGAGAAATGAAATAAAACACGTTTATGCTATGCAGTAATTAACAACTATCATCCTAGAATTTTAAGCTTCCCGTACTTGCAGAAAAATGATGATGAATTAAAGATGGGTCTGCCTTTTCAAGTACAAAATTATTGTTTTGCTTTAATACTCAAATATTGCGATTTTTCTTTATTTTTTTCCTGAAACACATACATACATATTTTATACAGGGCAAGAAATATGATACATTGAATTTTATTGTTATTTAAATACCTTACGCACTTATGCACGCAATGCATATAAATGTTTAAGTGCATTATTGCCGTTAGTCCTACAAGTCAACGGTACAACAGAAAACTGTTGTCCACGCAAGCTAGCTTCTTTGGAAAACAAGGACTCACTCTTATTTACAAACAGTTCAGAAGATATGCATTCAACAGTGTCTCGTATCACAGAAAATTGTTGGTAAAATTACGGTCAAACCTACATGGACAGCTGCAACATACCATGGTAATTAACACAATAGGGATGTGTGCTGCACCTAACGAAACGTTCATTTACCCTGCTGAAATATTAGCAGTTCGAGCAGCGGTTATCTATGAAATAAACGAATTTCAAAAGGTCCTAATCTTAACAGATTCTAAAAGTACTCTACAGAGAACAGAAACACCATATCTGAATGCGACCATCCTGATTACATACAAGATGCTGAGTTTGATTCATACTGCCGGAAAGGTTGATGTGGATGAAAGGATCATTGGAAACGAAATAGCCGATAGAAATCTATAGAAGTCTTAAGAAAGGTATTATTCAAGGCAAATCCCAAGGAATTAGATTCCTATTTAGTGACTTTACACGGGAAACATGCCAACAAGTGCAGGAAGAACATAATATGAAGTCTACAGAAACTCAAAGTAACAAAGAAATATTTTAAGTCCACATTCAGCTGGAACTGCCGAGAAGACGGTGATTGGAGGGAGTCAAATTGAGTAAACGACGCCAGAGCTTCATAATACGAATAATGCTAGAATATTAATGTGCCCTAGTCACCTCAACAAAATTAAAGTTGTATTTTCACCGTTGAAGCACGGTCAGCAATCGTGATAATCTAGTGACTCTTATTCAGGCTGTTTTAGTTTTATTTACAGGCCAGGCCCTTTTAGACATATTATAGATTCAGATATATCTTCCGAAAAAGACTCAATTGCTTGGTCTGAAACCTAGATAAAGGTTGGTTTCATTACTGCAATCGAGGCTGATAGTTTCTTATATATAAAATTAAAGGTATAGACATCGCAATGTGCAATCATCACATTGAAGGACAAACCGCTATAATCACGTCATGTTAGCATGCACCAAATACCGAACACAGCAAACAAAATTTTACTGCAAACTGAACCAGCTGAAGATTCGATTACCAACACCCATTACTATCCCGTCAAGCACGAATGATACTAGGATCTGTCACTTCACAGGAATCTACCTAAATGACACACTGATTAGATTAGATTAGATTAGATTAATTATTTATTCCATAGATTCATAAAAGAGGGAATCCTCCTGGGTGTGGAACATGTCAGTGATCAATACTTAATTTAATTTTATTCTGAGTGTTTATATATGGACATGTAACCATGTGTGTATGTTTACGTTGAAAACTGGTCAGTAAATTTTAGACTTTAACGTATGAGTTAGTAAGATACTATGACCCAAGTTTTAATACTTTGAAATGTTCCCCTTTAATTGAAACCCGACCCATAAGTGAATAACAACGCGGTCTGACTAATGTTTACCGTACATGTTGTACTGACAAGCAGTTTCGTCATAGGGCAACGGAATAATAATTAAGGCACTTGACATAAGCTAAACCAAGATAACTTGAAACCAAAACTGTTTTAACAAATCTCATGTAGCTACTCCCTATCTGTGTTGTTCAACCACTCCTCGTAGGAGTAATTCCCGCAATACGTACAAATGGACTTGCACACAGTATCATGTAACACCTAAGAAATTGAACTGAGCTCGTGTGATAACTAAATATTGACGTCTTTGTTACTGCAAAAGCGTGTCTTGAAGTTCCGCTGCGACACGCTCTTACCTTGCTGCCTGAAAATTTGATTTAAAAATAATCTATCCGCTGAACGTAAATCATTCTTTCTTCTTGAAGTATAAAAAAAACTTAATGTAGATATCTAGTAACGAGGCTTTGAAGTGAGTACATTCAAATCAACAATCAAACTCAGCGGACTGGAAAATGCCTTCGCAAAAGCCACAGATTGTGTTACTACTGCATAAGCTTGCGTACATTCTGCTAAAAATGAATACAAAGTCTCATATCTTACATACTAGTGCCTTTCAACGTACCACGTGCCTTAACGTGGTCACACATTCACAACAGTCAGAAAAATAAATCTGTATTCATATCAACTACCATAATATTATTTAATGAGTGAAAAGACAATGAGATAAACTACTAGCTTCTTGGATGAATGAATAGAAAGTGGAGCTTGATTCCCTTGTGTTCCAGTCAGACTGTGAAATCGGACGAAGAAACTAACTCTGCTCACATGAAATGCAATTACAAAGTATCTTACGTGAAAAACCACGCAACCATCTCACGACAAAGTTGGACGCACTCGCTTCAACAACAGATAGTAATTTTAGAATTTTAACAACTCCTAATAATCTTTGAACAATCCCATATTTAATTACCTGTAAAAATAATATATAAATATATCACCTTCGTTATGACTGGTTCAGACCTTCATATGCTTTAAGTAGTAAGGCTACATTAATATGCAATTAATAATAATGATGAAACTTCCTGGCAGATTAAAACGGTGTGCCGGACCGAGACTCGAACTCGGGACCTTTGCCTTTCGCGGGCAAGTGCTCTACCAATTGAGCTACCCAAGCACGACTCACGCCCCGTACTCACAGCTTTACTTCTGCCAGTACCTCGTTTCCTACCTTCCAAACTTTACAGGAGCTCTTCTGCGAAACTTCTGGCAGAAGTAAAGGTGTGAGTACGGGGCGTGAGTCGTGCTTGGGTAGCTCAGTTGGTAGAGCACTTGCCCGCGAAAGGCAAAGGTCCCGAGTTCGAGTCTCGGTCCGGCACACCGTTTTAATCTGCCAGGAAGTTTCATATCAGCGCACACTCCGCTGCAGAGTGAAAATCTCATTCTGGAATAATAATGATGTAATATTGCAGTGTATGATATAGACACATAATATAGCATAGTGATGTATCGTCTTGGAAATATGTATAGAACCTATTACGTTTTGTGCAGGTCTTCATATGCTAAAAGTAGTGGGAGTACATTAATACGAATTTAATGCAGCTCAAGGCACGCGTTCGGTGGCGAAGACGTCAATATTTAATTACCACACGAGCTCAGTAATACTGAAATATATGGATGTAGCATACCTCTGCCACTACCCCCCCCCCCCCCCCTATGCCCACCACCAAATCTATTCCTTCCCTCAGCCAACCCAACACCTCCCATTCGCTCTCAACTTTCCTCTTCTTCCCTTCACCCCACAAACCATCATACGCCGTCACCTGCCCCTCCCCTTGTCACCCGCTCCCCTTTCATTCTCCCTCTGCTGAACAGCTGTGTTCTACTGCGGGGACTGTCGTATTTTAGGAATGTGCAGAGAATGTCACTCAACAGTTCTGGTTCAGGATCTTTCAGTTTCTGAGTTTGTGGCAGTCCCACCATTTCACAAGTCTCATGCAAGTTGCTGCACAAGTGTGTCATTTTTTATGTAAGTCTCCTTCAATCAGCGAATTATGATTTTACGATATGGCAGCTAAGCGATCGTTTTGAGCTCAAAATTTTATTGTGCATCTAAAATCGTTATATTTACACTCAGAGTATGGAGTATTACAATGTATTCCCGTAAGTGGCTGTCACAAACGTGTATTACGGAGACATATTAAGCATTTAGTTGAATAAATACCCACCCACCGCCTTTCGTGGTAATACCTCTGGTAATGCAAAGATCATGTGGCTCACACCGTGGTGCTCCTTTGTTACGATCTCTACCGCTGTTTTGACAAATGTTAACCTCAGGTGATGAACAGAAGAGGTGAATATAGGTCACAGGAATATATTGGCGATAAAATACGTCTTAATGTTTGATAACTGTACTTCAGCCATATCATGTATCTCCGACATGTACTCATACCCCATAAAACAACAATTGGTCTATAAGAACGGAAGTATGTTTCTAATTACCGATATACTTTTCCCCATAGATATAGGCGAATCCATTTGTCACCTTTACATTCCGTTATTCTACTCCTGACCTCAATGATATTTGTCTCTTGAATGTACTGCGTCAGATAATTATCAGAGGTACATTTAACAGATCTTTGGAATTGATAGTGAGAACAAATCATATGTCAGATATATTTTACCACGTAAGTAATGTTGTCATATATGTAATAACATCTTGTTATGTATGATATGTACGCTTCATTAATTTTAATTTTCACATGCACTTGAGAATAGCTATAAAGTCGAAATCATGTAAAGGAAACTTCTTTTAAAAAATTCTTCATAACTGAGCCACCCACGAAGGTAACACCATTCGCTTCATTGTGCCCATTTAAATATCACAAGACAAGCTTCTACAAAATGGTTCAAATGGCTCTGAGCACTATGGGACTCAACTGCTGAGGTCATTAGTCCCCTAGAACTTAGAACTAGTTAAACCTAACTAACCTAAGGACAGCACAAACATCCATGCCCGAGGCAGGATTCGAACCTGCGACCGTAGCGGTCTTGCGGTTCCAGACTGCAGCGCCTTTAACCGCACGGCCACTTCGGGCGGCCCAAGCTTCTACACTAAATAGTTCAACTTCTCCCAGCGGGAAAACAGAGCGTGCTCCGTGCAGCAGGAGGAAGTGAAGAGCGTGTCCCCTTTGTCCAGCAGCCATACGTCGTCTCGTTGGGTCTATGTGCCAAGCAGTACTATTGGCTAGATAATCTCTTGAGTTTAAGTAACCTGCGTAACACATGCCTTTGCGGTTCTCAGCCAAAGACGACGCTACCCGATTACATGGAAGGCTGACTATATGTTCTTTGAGACCTACAAGTGCTTATTGACCGTCGTATGAATACGTAGTATGAAAGAAGTATGTAACTGACGGCTGTCATTGTTCCCCCAACCATATTAAATTATTTCTCGGAATGTTGTCCTATTAATCCGTAGCGGAAGATTCCAACGATTATTTGAGATGTCTAACATACCATTAAACAAACATAATTGCGCGGGATCAGCCAAGCGGTCTCAGCTGCTGCAGTCATGGACTGCGCGGCTGGTCCCGGAGTAGGTTCGAGTCCTCCCTCGGGCATGGGTGTGTGTGTTTGTCCTTAGGATGATTTAGGTTAAGTAATGTGTAAGCTTAGGGACTGATGACCTTAGCAGTTAAGTCCCTTAAGATTTCACACACATTTTTCACACAAACATAATTAAAATTGTTACCAACTTCCTTCCTAACTTACAAGTCTGTGAAACAGATGAGCGGCCTAGTGAATCATTGTTCCTCAATGAAAGAACAGATCTACATGTCATACTCATTAAACAACAAAAAAGAATACGTTAAGCGGAGTTGTTTAGTTGAGTGTTCATCTTCGTGCTATTATAAAAAGATGTCTTTCAATTCAGGATTAATCACAACGTGAAACTAAACTTGGTTTTTTATCACTGGCACGAGATTAGTTTTCGAGCATAGAAACTGAAAACACACACACACAGAAACGGGGCTTCATAGGGTACTTGGTAACAGGAGACGACTCTAGCTCTGGTGGCTGATACGGCAAATGACTTTTTTGGTGGGCTGCAATTAGATATCCATTTTGATTGACTGACATCCTTCGCATGCCAAGTAGACTTGTTTCCGACAGAGTGCCCATCAATTAAACCTTATTTCTTTTATTCGACAGGGTATTTTGAAGTATGTGTATCTAGGCATGAGTACAGTGATACTTAATGGCCAATAATACTTTTCCTCAGGCGGAGTGATCTAATGTATATTTACTCGTATTTCTTGTTAATGTTTTCTTATTAATTAGGAAGTGAGGGTTTAGAGACTGCTGATGTGACATAACTGTGTGAGGGATGGGTGACTTTTATGTTTAACTTCAGCTAACGCATTTCTCAACAGATTGTGGAGTAGAGAGCATTATAACGAATGTCATATGAGACAGACCTAAATTTCAGGGCAAGTATGTGACAACAGTAGGTGGTCCATGTGACAGATACTGGAGCCCACCGGGCCGTAAGACTAATCTAGATCAGTTGTAGAGTGCTGTACTGCAGTCAGTATTTGAGTAGTTCGGGTATTTTGAAATAGCCTCGAGCAATCAGAATGTTGTCTGTTGATGGATATCAGTTACCATAGAAAAACTGGATGCTATGTTACCAGACATGTCTGGAATAACCATAAAGAGCGCAATAGCAAATCCATGGTGAAATCTGATGCTACCAAGTACCATGACAGGTATTTTAGAAACCTAAGTGTTTTCTAGCGGTATGGGCGCATCTGAAGATGATAAACCCTGTTGCCCTATCTTTATTGAATCATGTTACTTTAGCTGTGTCGACCTGCTTGTCATACCTTCTACTGAAGATAGAAATCATTGTTAGCACCATACAGCGTCCGTCCAAAAAGTTCCGAGACTGACTTTATTCCTGGCGTATTAGTGACGTCAGCGCAATAACTACAATGGCAGCCTGAACAACAACTGAGTCACTGAGAACAAAAGCTAAGTCAGTTTACTCTTACTGCACGGATATTTATTGTTGAGAAGTGGTATAACGGTAACTCCTGTCGGAGCCACATGAGAGCTCCAAATGCATTCTTCATCTCACTCCAGAGTGAAGTGCGTTCCCGGTTGGTTGGTTGGTTGGTTTGGGGAAGGAGACCAGACAGCGTGGTCATCGGTCTCATCGGATTAGGGAAGGATTGGGAAGGAAGTCGGCCGTGCCCTTTCAGAGGAACCATCCCGGCATTTGCCTGGAATGATTTAGGGAAATCACGGAAAACCTAAATCAGGATGGCCGGACGCGGGATTGAACCGTCGTCCTCCCGAATGCGAGTCCAGTGTCTAACCACTGCGCCACCCCGCTCGGTTTGCGTTCCCGGGAAAAGTAGTTTAAGTCAGTCGGCAACGCGACGTGGTCTTGTTGTTGTATGTTGTTTTGCGTCTTTATTTACGATCCAAAATCAAAAAGCGATTGAAACAGTGCTGGTATTAGCGTTGTTTAGTCTATATTTATAATGGTCACATGTTATTAAACCAAAAATTGTATTTATAAGGGAAGTTTGCACTCAGTGTTGAAATCTAGGTTAGACCCTATACGAATCAAGCAGTGCTGTCTCACATTAAATACAGAAACCATTAAACTCATCCCTCTCAACAACGCTATGCGACCTGTCGCCGAGGCCAAACGGAAAGACATGATAACACTTCTTCCGTAAATCCCTTCGGTGCACCACGCTTTCCTCAATCAACTAAAAACTGGAAGTGCGGCTCAGGAAACTAGACATCGATATGTTGACCCTTTAGCAGAGGAAGATGATGTGGTGAAATCTCGTAAGCAGACAGACTCCACTATAAAGCCTTTTGAAATATCAGAATGATGAGAAATACATTTTAAGAAACTTCGACATTTAGTAACAACAATTTCTTTATAATCGGTATATGAACGCACTGCTGAACTATTAGACAGACTCAGTAGATAGCATTCTATTAATTAAAATCAATAAAGCAAATCATTTTAATTCGTGGAGGTATGTACCGTCTATGCAACTAAATAAAGGCAGTTTGTTTATTGCCATACGTGTTTCGCTTCTTTTATTTGGGAAGCGTCAGCAGTTTATGACAGAAAAATGCATAATGGGAGCAATATGTGAAGACTCTTATGTACTCCGTCATGTATTTATTCTCAGGTATTCAAATTCACCAAAACGTTTATAAGGAGAGTTGTAAGACTCTTGGTTTATACCACTTTATCTTTATTGTAAAGCATTAATTTACATTAATCTAAACGCGAAACCTTTCATTTCTCAGATGTGGCCAAAACTGATTTACATCACTTTGGTTCTCAGACGCTCGTTACTGTAAACAACTCATGTGCATTCCAGCAGTAGGTTGTAATCAGGCACTGTTGAATAGTGGACGAGCTACTGCAGGGTGTCAAGAGTCGTCCAGTCACAAATCGCAAAGGAGCGACACCCCTAAATCAAGCGTCTAAGACATTGGCCGCAATGTTTTGAAGAAGAGGAAAGTGTGTGCAAAACTGGTCCCGAACACATTGACCACAGAACAAGACCGGGGACACTTTCCGCGACTTGTTTCAAAGGCGAATCGCGGACAGTTCTTTTCTGGAAAAATCACGGGTTACGAGACTTGGTGTTATCAATAAAAACCTGCCACCATATCGACAAAGTACAGAAATTCATATGAAGTGTCTGCGCTTTTACGACATAACCGACATTCAAGCCAATGTAACGCGCGAGTTGATCACCCAAAAGAAAGACTTTTCTGACGGTTTACATGGTTGTTAAGAACGTTCTGTGCGTTTTATTTAAGTGAGGGGAGACTATGTAGGACACCTGAACCATTAAACTGGCATCTTGACTTTATTTTTTATTAATCCAGTTAGGAAGGTTTTTGGACTGACAGGTAAACCATACACAGAGGTTTACCTGTGATGTAATTATACTGCATTCCCCGCTCTTTTCCTTAATTAACTATTGATAACAGTAACTTGAACTGTACCTAATCGACTGCTTCACAGGGAAGACCCGTCGTACACCAAAAGCTAAATTTGCGTGTAATAAAACTAAAATATAATATGAACATCAACAAAAGCAAAACGAGGATAATGAACTGTAGTCTAATTAAATCAGGTGATGCTGAGGGAATTAGATTAGGGAATGACATACTTAAAGTAGTAGGTGGGTTTTGCTTCTTAGGGAGCAAAATAATTGATGATGGTCGAAGTAGAGAGGATATAAAATGTAGACTGGCAATGGCAAGAAAACAGTTTCTGAAGAACAGAAATTTGTTAGCACTGAGTATAGATTTGAGTGTCAGGAAGTCTTTTGTAAAAGTATTTTATGGTGTGTAGCCATGTATGGATACGCTTGTCCATCCTCTTTTAGAATACTACTGCGCGGAGTGGGATCCTTACCAGATAGGACCGACGGAGTACATCGAAAAAGTTCAAAGAAAGACAGAACGTTCTGTATTATCGCGAAATATGGGAGAGGGTGTCACAGAAATGATACAGGATTTGGGCTGGACATCTTTAAAAGAAAGGCGTATTTCGTTGCGACGGAATTTTCTCACGAAATTCCAATCACCAACTTTCTCCTCCGAATGCGAAAATATTTTGTTGATACCGACCTACATAGGGAGGAACGATTACCACGATAAAATAAGGGAAATCAAAGCCTGTACGGAAACATGTAGGTGTTCGTTCTTTCCGTGCGCTTTACAAGATTGGAATAATAGAGAATTGTGAAGGTGGTTCGATGAACACTCTGCCAGGCACTTAAATGTGATTCGGAGAGTATCGATGTAGATGAAACATGAACGATAAACAGTGTAGACAAGAAGAGAATAGAAGCTTTAGAAATGCGATACTACAGAAGAATGCTGAAGAATAGATGGGTAGATCACGTAACTTACGAGAAGGTACTGAATAGAATTGGGGGAAGTGGAATTTATGGCACAACTTGACTAGAAGAAGGGATCGTCTGGTAGGACACGTTCTGAGGCATCAAGGGATCGCCAATAAGTACTGGAGGGCAGAGTGGAGGGTAAAAATCGTAGACCAAGGGATGAATACACTAAGCAGATTCAGAAAGGTGTAGGGTGCAGTAGCTACTTGGGGATGAAGAAGCTTGCGCAGGACGGAGCAGCATGGAGAGCTGCATCAAACCAGTCTCTGGACTGAAGACCAAAACAACAAAATTTAGATCAGATCTAAGGAAAGGTAAGAATACAATCCGTACTTTTCTAGCAGTCTTTTACTTATATTCACTTTTTCAGCTTCCTTCGTGTGATCCTAGTTTTCGCATTTCATTTCCCCTTCAGAAATTACACTAATTTGAAGTCGGAACCACCTCTTATTCAGAGTGACATAATAGGTTTTGTGGAGGAGAGCTTCAATGATCTAATGTTGCAACGATGGTTAAAATTCTTCTGGGTTTTTTACCGCATCGTTATGAAAAATACTTTCATTGTAAACTTAAAACCAACGTTTCGACCGTATTACAACGGCCTTCCTCATGGTAAGAGTGGTTTTGGTGGAGCAAAGGTGGCTCTGTTTATTGCAGATGATCGGTGTCAACACGACAATGTATAAAAAAAGAAGCTTTATTGACCCTACAATGTAATAGGCTAGTCATGACGGAAGGGAGAAGGTAGGAAGGAAGCTATTGGTAGGCTCTAGCCGAGTTGTCGGTGATTGGCGACAGTCCGTCAGTCAGTCTTGGCTTCTGGTGGGCACGTTTTCTTCCTGGTGTGCGCGGCAATGGGTTGACAGTTCCATTGTAACCTGTTTGTTTACGGGTGTCGCGTCCGTGTCCTGTGAAGCTCCTGCCCCGCGACCGCTAGCGGCCCGTTGGGCAGGTATAGCCGGCACCCAGGACGCCGGAAATTTGAGCCATCCTCTGTTTTGACCCACGACATGATACGTCCAGCCAAAGATGTAGTCAATAAACTAAATACTGCAGAAGTATATGAACTATGTTGTGGTTGCGGAGCTGCCTACATAGAGGAGACAGGGAGACCAGTTAACACTTGAGTAGCAGAAAATGAACTAATGCGCGATTAGCACAGCATAATGAATCGGCGATAGAGGAACACCGCCGTCACTGTGGGTAGGTTATCTTGTTCCAGGTAGGTTTTGTCTTGACGAAAGCCGCGCGGACTGGCCGCGCGTTTAGAGGCGCGATGTCACTGACTGCGCGGCCCCTCCCGTCGGAGGTTCGAGGTTCGAGTCCTCCCTCGGGCACATGTGTGTGTGTTGTTCTTAACATAGGTTAGTTTAAGTAGTGTGTAAGTCTAGGGACCGATGACCTCTGCAGTTTGGTCCCTTAAGAACTCACACACATTTGTTGAACCATTTTTTTTTTTTTTTTTTTTTTTTTTTACGAAAGAGTCGTGGTCGCAGCAACGCAAAATTCGAGAGCGGATTGAAATTATCAAACTATCAAGCAGCCTGACATCAATAGAGAGGACGGCTACAAAGTTCCGGCGTCCTGGCAGCCTGCTATCCCAGTCCAATGGGCCGCTAGCGGTCGCGGGCCGGACGCCTCAGCGGCCACGGACGTGACACAGTAAACAAACAGCTACAGGCGAACTGTCAGTGCATTTACGCGCAAACAGGAAGAAAACGTGACCACCAGAAGCCGTGCTCTGATTTGAAGACTGTCCCTAGTCACTTAAAAATCCGGCTAGCCCACAATAGCTTCTCTCCTGCACTCCGCCTTCCGTCATGACAAGCCTATTAAATTCTAGGTGCAATAAAGTTTTAAAAAACTAACTACGACGTATTGACACCGATCGTCTGCAATAAATAGAGCCACCTTTCTTCCACCAAAACTAGTCAGGCCGTTGCAATGGTTCGAAACGTTCGTTTCAAGTTTACAATGACAATATTTTATGCCATGACGGGGTACAACCACCCTTAAGAATTTTAATCATTTTGACACCGGCCGCGGAAGTCTATATAGTTCCTTCTCTAAATCCTCGCACAAACGAAAAAAATGGCTGACATCGAAATAAGTGTCCAAGGAATAGAAAAGCAACTGGAATCACTCAACAGAGGAAAGTCCACTGGACCTGACGGGATACCAATTCGTTTCTACACAGAGTACGCGAAAGAACTTGCCCCCCTTCTAACAGCCGTGTACAGCAAGTCTCTAGAAGAACGGAAGGTTCCAAATGATTGGGAAAGAGCACAGGTAGTCCCAGTCTTCAAGAAGGGTCGTCGAGCAGAAGCGCAAAACTATAGACCTATATCTCTGACTTCGATCTGTTGTAGAATTTTAGAACATGTTTTTTGCTCACGTATCATGTAGTTTCTGGAAACCCAGAATCTACTCTGTAGGAATCAACATGGATTCCGGAAACAGCGATCGTGTGAGACCCAACTCGCTTTATTTGTTCATGAGACCAAGAAAATATTAGCTACAGGCTCCCAGGTAGACGCTATTTTCCTTGACTTCCGGAAGGTGTTCGATACAGTTCCGCACTGTCGCCTGATAAACAAAGTAAGAGCCTACGGAATATCAGACCAGCTGTGTGGCTGGATTGAAGAGTTTTTAGCAAACAGAACACAGCATATTGTTCTCAATTGAGAGACGTCTACAGACGTTAAGGTAACCTCTGGCGTGCCACAGGGGAGTGTTATAAGACCATTGCTTTTCACAATATATATAAATGACCTAGTGGATAGTGTAGGAAGTTCCATGCGGCTTTTCGCGGATGATGCTGTAGTATACAGAGAAGTTGCAGCATTAGAAAATTGCAGCGAAATTCAGGAAGATCTGCAGCGGATAGGCACTTGGTACAGGGATTGGCAACTGACCCTTAACATACACAAATGTAATGTATTGCGAATACATAGAAAGAAGGATCCTTTATTGTATGATTATATGATAGCGGAACAAACACTGGTAGCAGTTACTTCTGTAAAATATCTGGGAGTATGCGTGCGGAACGATTTGAAGTGGAATGATCATATAAAATTAATTGCTGGTGAGGCTGGTACCAGGTTGAGATCAATTGGGAGAGTCCTTAGAAAATGTCGTCCATCAACAAAGGAGGTGGCTTACAAAACACTTGTTCGACCTATACTTGAGTATTGCTCATCAGTGTGGGATCCGTACCAGGTCGGATTGACAGAGGAGGCAGAGAAGATCCAAAGAAGAGCGGCGCGTTTCTTCACAGGGTTATTTGGTAAGCGTGATAGCGTTACGGAGATGTTTAACAAACTCAAGTGGCAGACTCTGCAAGAGAGGCGCTCTGCATAGCAGTGTAGCTTGCTGTCCAAGTTTCGAGAGGGTGCGTTTCTGGATGAGGTATCGAATATATTGCTTCCCCCTACTTATACCTCCCGAGGAGATCACGAATGTAAAATTAGAGAGATTCGAGCGCGCACGGAGGCTTTCCGGCAGTCGTTCTTCCCGCGAACCATACGCGACTGGAACAGGAAAGGGAGGTAATGACAGTGGCACGTAAAGTGCCCTCCGCCACACACCGTTGGGTGCCTTGCGGAGTATAAATGTAGATGTAGAAATGTAGATGTAGATGTAGAATCTCGCTATGTCTGATACAAGAGCACTGTTCAACTTATATTTCGACAGTTTCTTTGGAACGATTTCGGAAATAATTGAGGTATTCCATTCGATGCACGAGGTCAAAATACCTTGATACAGGCAATATGTTTCAAGTAAAAGACAATGTCTTAATGAATATTAATTAATTCGAGTACAGACTTGTAGCCTGTGAATCCAACGGAGTCTTTTGACATTTGCCGGCCGGGGTGGCCGAGCGGTTCTAGCGCTTCAGTCTGGAACCGAGAGACCGCTACGGTCGCATGTTCGAATCCTGCCTCGGACGTGGATGTGTGTGCTGCCTTAGGTTTGTTAGGTTTAAGTAGTTCTAAGTTCTTGGGGACTGATGACCTCAGAAGTTAAGTCCCATAGTGCTCAGAGCCATTTGAACCATTTGAGCCATTTTGACATTTATAACAGCCCACGTTTAATTTCCGTCTTTCACATATTGTAGTGATTTTCGTTTTTATGTGTTTTAACGCTTTTATTTTCATGCCAACCCTGTCCAGGTAGTATATATTGCCGAGAAAAGAATGCAATTCATTTGAGAGATACTTGTGAAGTGTGGTAACAAGCTGCCATTGGCTTCAGGGAGAAATATCCATCTGTTTAGTATAAATGTATTTTAAATATAAATTTTCAGTTAGGTCCCCATGTAACTGAGCTCAAATGTTACCCTCGACCCATGATTGGGAGATATGGTTCATGCATCATGATGCACTGGCACATTTTGCTGGTGATGTAAGATGGCATCTAACGCAACAATACGGCTGTAGGCATTACAGCTGTGGACATATTAGATAAATATCATGGCATACATCAGAAGCAAAATAAATGATCTGGGTTTGATCTACATAAATAAATATTACAACAGTGTACATCGCATTTTTTTTTTTTTTAGATATAGCTAGTTGAAGGTGCTGTATGACAAAGAAAGCTGTTATATATTATTTACTTCATCTTGGCTTTGTGTCTGCATGTTATTCTTAAAGGGACTAGTGCTTACTTTAAACTAAAAAGAAGGTGAATGAAATTTTGAAGAAAGGCTGCATTGGCAAACTCGGTGGGCCCACAATTGTAATATTTATTTGTGTACATCTTTCTCTTATCATTTACTTTGGTTCCAATGTATACAAAATATTTACACAATATCAGTGCAGTAACACTTTATAACAAACTGGTCGCTTTATTTGTTTATCTTAATTTAAGTCAGTTTTCTTTTAGTATAAATAGTAAGTAGCGGAACATTAATAATTTGCCAATTCCTCCTGTCACATATATGCATATACCGAAATTTGTCTGAAAGTGGAAGTCTTTCGCATATTTATGGTTGCAGTATGCTGTCTTTGTATACATACCTCCACGTAGTGAAACTTGGTGTGTGAGTAGTGCTTTAGATTAGGTGTATACAAACGCATAAAAAATGTGCATCAAACAGTCTTCGGTACTGCTTGATCACAAGCAGTCAGCACTGGAACTTAATGGTGTGGATTATTCAGCGTAAGTAACCAAAATATCTTCACTTTAATGATTTGCTTACATCATTTAAAACCGTTTGAGGCACAATTGCAGTTAAAAAGACATTGTCTCACGTGTTGTTTTGGTTGTAGGACACCACCACCCTAAGGAAATTTCGTCATTTGGGAAAACAAAAAGTGAAAGCTAACGTAAGATGTCTCTTAACGTGAACTAGCTTTCTGAAGATAAACATGTCTGTTCGGAACCGGTAACGGCGCTATTTAAGTAAATAAAGGTAGCTGGTTGCTGTTATCTTTCCTGTAAGAGTCAACCTAAATTTTGTACACAGCCGCAGACTCAGAACGTCAGATTTCGGCAAAATATGACTAAGAGGTGTTCGGATACTTACATTCATATACACTCCTGGAAATTGAAATAAGAACACCGTGATTTCATTGTCCCAGGAAGGGGAAACTTCATTGACACATTCCTGAGGTCAGATACATCACATGATCACACTGACAGAACCACAGGCACATAGACACAGGCAACAGAGCATGCACAATGTCGGCACTAGTACAGTGTATATCCACCTTTCGCAGCAATGCAGGCTGCTATTCTCCCATGGAGACGATCGTAGAGATGCTGGATGTAGTCCTGTGGAACGGCTTGCCATGCCATTTCCACCTGGCGCCTCAGTTGGACCAGCGTTCGTGCTGGACGTGCAGACCGCGTGAGACGACGCTTCATCCAGTCCCAAACATGCTCAATGGGGGACAGATCCGGAGATCTTGCTGGCCAGTGTAGTTGACTTACACCTTCTAGAGCACGTTGGGTGGCACGGGATACATGCGGACGTGCATTGTCCTGTTGGAACAGCAAGTTCCCTTGCCTGTCTAGGAATGGTAGAACGATGGGTTCGATGACGGTTTGGATGTACCGTGCACTATTCAGTGTCCCCTCGACGATCACCAGTGGTGTATGGCCAGTGTAGGAGATCGCTCCCCACACCATGATGCCGGGTGTTGGCCCTGTGTGCCTCGGTCGTATGCAGTCCTGATTGTGGCGCTCACCTGCACGGCGCCAAACACGCATACGACCATCATTGGCACCAAGGCAGAAGCGACTCTCATCGCTGAAGACGACACGTCTCCATTCGTCCCTCCATTCACGCCTGTCGCGACACCACTGGAGGCGGGCTGCACGATGTTGGGGCGTGAGCGGAAGACGCCCTAACGGTGTGCGGGACCGTAGCCCAGCTTCATGGAGACGGTTGCGAATGGTCCTCGCCGATACCCCAGGAGCAACAGTGTCCGTAATTTGCTGGGAAGTGGCGGTGCGGTCCCCTACGGCACTGCGTAGGATCCTACGGTCTTGGCGTGCATCCGTGCGTCGCTGCGGTCCGGTCCCAGGTCGACCGGCACGTGCACCTTCCGCCGACCACTGGCGACAACATCGATGTACTGTGGAGACCTCACGCCCCACGTGTTGAGCAATTCGGCGGTACGTCCACCCGGCCTCCCGCATGCCCACTATACGCCCTCGCTCAAAGTCCGTCAACTGCACATACGGTTCACGTCCACGCTGTCGCGGCATGCTACCAGTGTTAAAGACTGCGATGGAGCTCCATATGCCACGGCAAACTGGCTGACACTGATGGCGGCGGTGCACAAATGCTGCGCAGCTAGCGCCATTCGACGGCCAACACCGCGGTTCCTGGTGTGTCCGCTGTGCCGTGCGTGTGATCATTGCTTGTACAGCCCTCTCGCAGTGTCCGGAGCAAGTATGGTGGGTCTGACACACCGGTGTCAATGTGTTCTTTTTCCATTTCCAGGAGTGTAGTATATACTAAAACATTTTTGCTATTATTATTCTGTACTCTCACCTGTACCGGTTTCACTTGTAACTTTCTTTCGTACTGCACGGGAGACAGGCTTTTGTTAACCCTCAGATGTGAAGCATATACACTAAAGTGCCTTCCCACGCCCGGGTTCCCGGGTTCGATTCCCGGCAGGGTAAGGGATTTTCTCTGCCTCGTGATGACTGGGTGTTTTGTGATGTCCTTAGGTTAGTTAGGTTTAAGTAGTTCTAAGTTCTAGGGGACTGATGACCATAGATGTTAAGTCCCATAGTGCTCAGAGCCATTTCAACCATTTTGAACTAAAGTGCCAAGGAAAGTGGTACAGGCATTCGTATTCAAATACAGAGATATGTAAACAGGCACAATATGGCGCTGCTGTCGGCAACGCGTGTATAAGACAACAAGTGTCTGGCGCAGTTGTTATATCGGTTACTGCTGCTACAATGACAGTTTATTAAGATTGAAGTGAGTTTGAACGGTGGTGTTATAGTCCACGCACGAGCGATGGGACACAGCATCTCCCAGGTAGCGATGAAGTGGGGATTTTCCACTTCACGAGTGTATCATGAATATCAGGAATCCGTTAAAACATCAAATCTCCGACATCGCTGTGGCCGGAAAAACATCCAGCAAGAACGGAACCAACGACGACTCAAGAGAATCGTTCAAGTGCAACCGATCCGCAAATTGCTACAGATTTCAGTGCTGGGCCATCAACAAGTGTCTGCGTGCGAACCATTCAAAGAAAAATCATTGATATGGGCATTCGGAGCCGAAGTTCCACTCGTGTACTCTTGATCACTGCACGACGGAAAGCGTTACGCCTCGCCTGGAGCCGTCAACACCGACTGGAAACATGTTGCCTAGTGTTGTAGTTTATGCAGATTAACGCAGCTAAATGACAAGTAACAACTCTTTAAGGGACAAGATAGACAAGTAACAACTATTTAAGGGACAAAATAAACTTTTGCTTTATTCGCACAACACATATTAATACATTTGGCTAAGCAAATACACTCCTGGAAATGGAAAAAGAACACATTGACACCGGTGTGTCAGACCCACCATACTTGCTCCGGACACTGCGTGAGGGCTGTACAAGCAATGATCACACGCACGGCACAGCGGACACACCAGGAACCGCGGTGGTGGCCGTCGAATGGCGCTAGCTGCGCAGCATTTGTGCACCGCCGCCGTCAGTGGCAGCCAGTTTGCCGTGGCATACGGAGCTCCATCGCAGTCTTTAACACTGGTAGCATGCCGCGACAGCGTGGACGTGAACCGTATGTGCAGTTGACGGACTTTGAGCGAGGGCGTATAGTGGGCATGCGGGAGGCCGGGTGGACGTACCGCCGAATTGCTCAACACGTGGGGCGTGAGGTCTCCACAGTACATCGATGTTGTCGCCAGTGGTCGGCGGAAGGTGCACGTGCCAGTCGACCTGGGACCGGACCGCAGCGACGCACGGATGCACGCCAAGACCGTAGGATCCTACGCAGTGCCGTAGGGGACCGCACCGCCACTTCCCAGCAAATTAGGGACACTGTTGCTCCCGGGGTATCGGCGAGGACCATTCGCAACCGTCTCCATGAAGCTGGGCTACGGTCCCGCACACCATTAGGCCGTCTTCCGCTCACGCCCCAACATCGTGCAGCCCGCCTCCAGTGGTGTCGCGGCAGGCGTGAATGGAGGGACGAATGGAGACGTGTCGTCTTCAGCGATGAGAGTCGGTTCTGCCTTAGTGCCAATGATGGTCGTATGCGTGTTTGGCGCCGTGCAGGTGAGCGCCACAATCAGGACTGCATACGACCGAGGCACACAGGGCCAACACCCGGCATCATGGTGTGGGGAGCGATCTCCTACACTGGCCGTACACCACTGGTGATCGTCGAGGGGACACTGAATAGTGCACGGTACATCCAAACCGTCATCGAACCCATCGTTCTACCATTCCTAGACCGGCAAGGGAACTTGCTGTTCCAACAGGACAATGCACGTCCGCATGTATCCCGTGCCACCCAACGTGCTCTAGAAGGTGTAAGTCAACTACCCTGGCCAGCAAGATCTCCGGATCTGTCCCCCATTGAGCATGTTTGGGACTGGATGAAGCGTCGTCTCACGCGGTCTGCACGTCCAGCACGAACGCTGGTCCAACAGAGGCGCCAGGTGGAAATGGCATGGCAAGCTGTTCCACAGGACTACATCCAGCATCGCTACGATCGTCTCCATGGGAGAATAGCAGCCTGCATTGCTGCAAAAGGTGGATATACACTGTACTAGTGCCGACATTGTGCATGCTCTGTTGCCTGTGTCTATGTGCCTGTGGTTCTGTCAGTGTGATCATGTGATGTATCTGACCCCAGGAATGTGTCAATAAAGTTTCCCCTTCCTGGGACAATGAATTCACGGTGTTCTTATTTCAATGTCCAGGAGTGTATATTACGTTGCCCATCAACAAACACGGAACATGTATATTCCACAGAGTCTAATGCAGTCTGCACATAATATCTTATGCGCCACTATGCACGCTGGAAAATGTTTGTTCACATATCCCCAACACCTAGTCGGACGAGTACCGTTTCAAATTGTATCGCGGGGATTGCCGCGTGCGGGTATGGAGACAACCTCATGAATCCATGGACCCTTCATGTCAGCAGGGGACTGTTCAAGCTGGTGTAGGCTCTGTTGTGGTGTCGAGCGTGTGCGGTTAGAGTGATACGGGACTCCTGATACGTCTGGATACGTCTCTGACAGGTGACACGTACGTGAGCATCCTTTCTGACCATCTGCATCCATTCATGTCCACTGTGCACAGAATTTCTACAGATTGGCTGCTGGAGCACTCTTCTGAGTTAAAACACTTCCGCTGGCTACCAAACTCCCCAGACATGAACATTATTGAGCATATCTGAGATGTCTTGCAACGTGCTGTTCAGAAGAGATCTCCATCCCCTCGTATTCTTACGTATTTATGGACGGCCCTGAAGGATTCATGGTGTTAGTTACTTCCAGCACTACTCCAGACATTAGTCGAGTCCTTCCTACTTCATGTTGAGACATTTCACGTCGTATTGTGGAACTTGTGCGTGCTCGTGGAGGCCCTGCACGATATTACGCAGTTGTACCAGTTTCTTTAGCTTTACAATGTAAAATTTTTGTGAGGCAAATTTCAGTTAAAAAGATATTGTCTCACATATTGTTTTTGTTACAGGGCACCACCACCCCAAGAAAATTTCATCATTTGGAAAATAAAAAGTGAACGCTAATGAAGAATATGTCGTCTTAAGATGCGCCTGTCGGTTCGAAACCGGTAGCGGTGCTATTTAAATAATTAAATAGCATTCCAAAACGTTGCTGTTACCTTCTCCGTAAGAGTCAACCTACATTTTGTTCACAGCCACGGTCTCAGAATGTGAGTAATCACTAATACACTACTGGCCATTACAATTTCTACACCAAGAAGAAATGCAGATGATGAAAGTGTATTCATTGGACAAATATATTATACTAGAACTGACACGTGATTACATTTTCACGCAGTTTGGGTGCATAGATCCTGAGAAATCAGTACCCAGAACAACAACCTCTGGCCGTAATAGCGGCCTTGATACGCCTGGGCATTGAGTCAAACAGAACTTGGATGGCGTGTACAGGTACAGCTGCCCATGCAGCTTCAACACGATACCACAGTTCATCAAGACTAGTGACTGGCGTATTGTGACGAGTCAGTTGCTCGGCCACCATTGACCAGACGTTTTCAATTGGTGAGAGATCTGGAGAATGTGCTGGCCAGGGCAGCAGTCGAACATTTTCTGTATCCAGAAAGGCCAGTACAGGACCTGCAACATGCGGCGATGCATTATCCTGCTAAAATGTAGGGTTTTGCAGGGATCGAATGAAGGGTAGAGCCACGGGTCGTAACACATCTGAAATGTAACGTCCACTGTTCAAAGTGCCGTCAGTGCGAACAAGAGGTGACCGAAACCTGTAACCAGTGGCACCCCATACCATCACGCCGAGTGATACGCCAGTATGGCGATGACGAATACACGCTTCCAATGTGCGTTCACAGCGATGTCGCGAAACACGGATGCGACCATCATGATGCTGTAAACAGAACCTGGATTCATCCGAAAAAATGACGTTTTGCCATTCGTACACCCAGGTTCGTCGTTGGGTACACCATCGCAGGCGCTAGTGTCTGTGATGCAGCGTCAAGGGTAACCGTAGCCATGATCTCCGAGCTGATATTCCATGCTGCTGGTAACGTCGTCGATCTGTTCGTGCAGATGGTTGTTGTCTTGCAAACGTCCCCATCTGTTGACTTAGGGATCGAGACGTGGCTGCACGATCCCTTACCGCCATGCGGATAAGATGCCTGTCATCTCGACCGCTAGTGATACGAGGCCATTGGGATCCAACACGGCGTTCCGTATTACCCTCCCGAACCCACCGATTGCATATTCTGCTAACAATCACAACCAACGCGAGCAGCAATGCCGCGATACGATGAACCGCAATCGCGATAGGCTACAAAGTCGGAAACGTGACGGTACGCATTTCTCCTCCTTACACGTGGCATCACAACAACGTTTCAACAGGCACCCCCGGTCAACTGCTGTTAGTGTATGAGAAATCGGTTGGAAACTTTCCTTATGTCAGCACGTTGTAGATGTCGCCACCGGCGCCAACCTTGTGTGAATGCTCTGAAAAGCTAATCATTTGCATATCACAGCATCTTCTTGCTGTCGCTTAAATTTCGCGTCTGTAGCACGTCATCTTCGTGGTGTAGAAATTTTAATGACCAGTAGTGTAGGTTTTCGGATACTTCTGATTATATGGTATATACTGAAACACTTGTTGCTACTGTTATTGTGTATTCTCATCTGTGTCATTTTGATTTGTAACTTTCTTTCATTCTGCGCGGTAGACAGGCTTTTGTTTTTCCTCAGATGTGAAGAATACTATCGAGACTGAGTTCCGCCTTTTTCCCGGCGGCTCTCGGGTTGCGAGCCGCCGAAGAAGAAAGAAAAGGCCGGCCGGGTGCGCGACGTGTCTTCCTGCTGAGGCAGGTGGCTGCGGCGGCGGCGACGGCGACGTCACGACCGGTAGCCGCGACGTGACCGCCGACCAGGGGTCGCGGTGTTTCCAGCCACCCACGAGCGGCCCGTTACCAAGCGCCGCCAGAGGTCGTGGGATCTCTAAAGACTCGGAAACAGATCCGACGGCACGTCTGCGGCAATAACAGTGCGCGGCACAACAAGAAGGCCGCGGCGCACGCGGAAATTCTCGCTCCCGCCGTCTCGGATCGTTAGCAGGACGTAAGGGATTCGAGTGATGACGTTGAAATGCGGGAGTGAAGTATTTATCCCGGCAATTTCGCGGATCCCTAACCGTTCATTTCATCGTAGCGAAATAAATTACCGTTTCAGCCACGGCTTTTATTTACGACGTAAACTATCGAGTATCGTCTGGACATCAGTTTGCTGATTTCTCTGCGTTCACCCTAGTGGCAGAGCGAAAATCACTTTTCTGGCATCAAAAACTCTCATAGAGACATTCCCACGGCAGTGAAGCGTTTAGACGTCCGATTCAAAATCTTGTCTCATTTTACAATGGTTTTAGTCAAAAAAATGTTCAAATGTCTTTGAAATCTTATGGGACTTAATTGCTAAGGTCATCAGTCCCTAAGCTTACACACTACTTAAACTAAATTATCCTAAGGACAAACAGACACAGCCAGGTCCGAGGGAGGACTCGAACCTCCGCCGGGACCAGCCGCACAGTCCATGACTACAGCGCCCTAGACCGCTCGGCTAACCAAATGGTTCAAATGGCTCTGAGCACTATGGGACTTAACTTCTGAGGTCATCAGTCCCCTAGGACTACTTAAACCTAACTAACCTAAGGACATCACACACATCCATGCCCGAGGC
Source organism: Schistocerca piceifrons (assembly GCF_021461385.2). Lineage (NCBI taxonomy): Eukaryota > Metazoa > Arthropoda > Insecta > Orthoptera > Acrididae > Schistocerca > Schistocerca piceifrons. Next base: position 326,091,953 of record NC_060140.1, read on the forward strand.
AGGATTCAAACCTGCGACCGTATCGGTCACACGGTTCCAGACTGTAGCGCCTAGAACCGCTCGGCCACCCTGTCCGGCGCTCGGCTAATTCCTCGCGGCTGGTTTTACTCACTTTTCTTGTCAACTCGAGCCAATGACGAAAGCAAATTACAGTAAAAAATTTATGCTCTCATTTTGTTGTAGCGTATTTTATTCACTAACTTCCAAGAACAGCTTTATCTGGTGTTTGAGCTAAATATTTACGAACCTTTTATATCGAAATGAAGGTCACTCAGTGACCAGCAGAAGTTCTGAAGATGAAGCTGTTCCTAAAAACTTCTATTTTCAAGATAAATATTCTAGTATGAGACGGTCGACGAAGGTGGTCATTTCACTTCTGAGAATGAGCGATCAAGCACACAACTACCAAAGGCACATTTACAGTGAATCACCGAAGACCCTCTCCCCTGATAAGCAAACTTTTATAAACCAAACGTTACACGTCACGTCTTCCGATCCCATGTAAGATTGAGTCAGCAGTAGCATTACAAATTTGTACCTTTCCGTGTCAGAGGAAAGAACAATTTGTCACGAATATAGCCACGACATAGAAAACTTCTTCTGTTACCTTGTGTGATGGATGAAAATTCTGGTCAGCCCTTTGCCTTTCAAGGGCATCTTCCTCTTCGTCCGCAAGGAGTTCCAGCGCAGAATGTGTGATCTTTCGAAGAGAGAGAGGGGGAAGGGGGCGGGGGGGGGGGGGGTCTGAATTCGAATCCGATCAGGCAAACGTAACTTTATTCTATCCATTGACGTCAAGCATGTTGGTCTACAAGTAGTGTTTGAAATACATTATTTGTATAACACTTTGGTCCTGAACAACAAGTGAAGATCGGAGACGAGAAAAGTTTCTTTATTCATTAATTTGCTTGCCTCTACATACACTCGCGGTCGCCTTTTAGGATTTTGTGGACAAGGACAGGACCAGTCTTACAGGTGAGTAGCCCGATCAGGTACAAAATCATACAATGCGTATTGTTTCCGGTACCTCTCGGCCACAGAGAGATTTCTTTGAGTAACGTAGCATCGCAGTCCGCCCACAATAGTTGAGAGGTGCCCTCACGGTATATCAGCGTGTTCGGTCAGATGGTTAGCTGCCCTCTGCAATAAAAAAATTGAGTCAACGATTCAACACTGAACTTAAACGGGTATCATGGGACATCCGTACCGAACAACGACAACAAACAAAAATCGAAAAAAATGAGAGCAATTTTAAAAAAAGTGGTCAGCGCAACAGAATGTCAATCCGAAGGGCCCGGGTTCGGTTCACGACTGGATCGGAGATATTCTCCGCTCAGGGACTGGGTGTTGTGTTGTCCTAATCATCATCATTTCATCCCCATCGACGCGCAAGTCGCCGAAGTGGCGTCAAATAGAAAGACTTGCACCCGACGAACGGTCTACCGTAGTCACACGACATTTACATTTACGTAGCATCGCAGTCTCTCAGTTACTATTTTCAAATGAAGTATAGCAACCAGAAGACAAAAACACAGTCGGAAAGCAGTTTTTCGCTTTTGTGTTTACATGTCAGCCCTGAAACGCTTTTGCTATCCCGAGCAGATTTCGTTCCCTAGTTACATTTGGTGTACATGAATGGTATTTGTAAACTTGATATCCCGATTTCATCCGCACTATGAAATGAGACTATCAATAACTTCTTAATCTACACACATTATAAAAATGGAGGTACTATCTATGCATGTACTGTAAATATGTCCGCGGATGTATGTATGTTAGATCGATTTTAACCATACTTGGTACAGACTTACTGCCTAGAAAGAATGCATAGATATTATAAAAATGGATGTACGTTTATGTGATTGTATATATGTATGTTTGTTCTTTATGTCCTCCTAACCACAGGACCGATTTCATCGAAATTTGGTGCACATATTTCTTATTGGCTGGAAAGAATCACTGTGATTGTACGAAACACCTACCTATCAAAGCGGTGGGTTAGGGGGCGAAAAAGCAGTGTAACCCACGAAATGTGAATACCAAGTTCACAGAGTATTTAAGAAAGAGAGCACTTAAAGACTTGCAACAAACTTCATACACCATTTCAAACATCTATCACTGCTTTTTCTCGCTTACAACCCCAGCAAAATGGTAAAACGGAAAAAAAATTGTCGCTTATTACATTTTCGCTAATATGCATTAAAACTGCCGTATGAAGCATGACGTTTTAATTTATCACTTTTTGTCACTAATTGCATTCGCAACACATTTTTCACACGGTATTCACACATGCCACTGAATGCACCAGCAAAATTGCATCGTTGCCCGACAGATAGTTCAGGAGATACAAAGTCATAAACACGGAGATGCGTGAAAAACTGCCGTATAAAGCATTATGTTTACATTCATCACTTCTTTGTTGGTAACTCTATTCGCAACACATTTCGCAGACAGTAACCACATGTGTAACTGAATGCACCTACAAAAATACGTCATTTTTCAATTCATAGTTCAGGAGATATGACGTCAAACACTGAGATGCTTGAAAAACTGCCACATCATGCACGGCATTTTAATTGATTACTTCTTTACTACTAATTTTATTCACGACACATTTCCCAGACATTATCCACGTATGTTGCTGAATGTACCTACAAAAATATATCAATGTATGACACATAGTTCAGGAGACATGACGTCATAAACAATGAGCTGCGTGAATATGAAACTGCAGGGTGACATTCGCTAGCAATAAAGCACGTGCAGATCCATGGGCAGAAAGCTCGTCCTAAACCATTGGAACGACTTCAGCCAAATTAGTCAAGATCTGGAAAGAAATACTATTGAGGTAAGAACCACTAGCATCCAGTTGGGGACGGGTTATAAGCAAAGAAAGAAGAGGGAGGAGGAGATGAACAGACAGAGAGGAGAGAAGGAAGAGATGGACACAGATTAGGAGAGACGAGTAATATACAACATGTACAAGAGCCAAGAGGGAATAATAAGAGTGGACGACCAAGTCCTCGGATTAAAAATGGTGGGAAACGGGGATGTAGTCTTTCGCTCCTACTGTTCAGTCTGTACATAGAAGAAGCAATGATGAAAATGAAAGAACGGTTCAGGTTTGGAATTGAAACTGAAGGTGAAAGGATATCAACGATACGATTGGCTGATGACATTGCTATCTTGAGTGAAAGTGAAGAAGAATTACATGATCTGCTGAATGAAAATGGAAATGAGCGTTTGGCGTCATTGGCGGCAGGTCCAGCCGCCTTGGTGCAGGTCTTATTACATTCGACGCCACACTGGGCGACCTGCGCGTCGGATGAGGATGAAATGATGATGAAGACAACAGAACTCCCAGTCGGGAATCGAACCCGGGCCCTTTAGAATGGCAGTACGTCACATATCGGGGAGGACATTTGCTGAATTAAATAGGCAGTCTAATGAGTATAGAATATGGACTGAGAGTAAATCTAAGAAAGACGAAAGTAATGAGAAGTAGTAGAAATGGGAACAGCGAGAAACTTAACATCAGGATTGATGATCAAGAAGTAGTTGAAGTTAAGTCAACCAATGACGGACGGAGCAAGGAGGACATCAAAAGCAGATTAGCACTGGCAAAAAAGGCATTCCTGGCCGAGAAAGACAACTAGTATCAAACAAAAGCCTTAATTTGAGGAAGAAATTTCTGAGAATGTACGTTTGCAGCACAGCATTGTATGGTAGTGGAATGCAGACTCTGGGAAAATCGGAACAGAAGAGAATCGAAGCATTTGAGACGTAGTGCAGCAGACAAATGTTGAAACCTAGGTGGATTGATAAAGTAAGGATTGCGGAGGTTCTGCGCAGAACCGGAGAAGAAAGGAACATGGGGAAAACACTGACAAGAAGGAGGGACAGGATAATAGGACATCTGTCAAGACATCAGGGAATGACTCCCATGGTACTAGAGGGAGCTGGAGAGGGCAAAAACTGTAGAGGAAGACAGAGATTGGAACACATCCAGCAAATAATTGAGGAAGTAGGTTGCAAGTGCTGCTCTGAGAGGAAGAGGCACAGGAGAGGAATTCGTGGCGGGCCGCATCAAAAAGAAAAAAAAGAAAGAAAAATGAGACAAGCCGGTCATTGCCTTCATGGAAAAATGCGGAACCATGACTGTACCCAGGCGTGCCCCTCTTCGTCCGAAGCAAAACGACGGCCATGAATATCCTTCTTCAGGGCTCCAAAAATATGGATATTGTATGGAGAAAGATCGGGACTGCACGGAGGATGTGTAAGGGCTTCCCAGCGAAACTTCTACAGAGCCGTCGAAACACCCCTGCCAACGTGAGAACTCACCCATAGGCATAGTTCCGTAGACCACTGCGAAGATTTTTCCGTGAAGTTATTCACCAGCTTGTGGGATAAATGTCTTAATAAATATGGCGTCTGCTTTCAAATAATAACCAGTTTATTTACTTTTTTCCATCTGCCTCGTTTTCATTTGATTGTCCCTTGTGTAAATGAAACCAAAACCCGCTTAATACGATTTTCAGTCATCTTAAAAACATAATAATTCTCACCGCAGATAATATCCCCTCTAACCCAAAGACCCACAACATCATACCACCTCCCACTTTCTTCTTACCAAAACACGATTCATCAGTTTCCACAATCACCCCATGACCCCCGAAAGATACCCTTTACTTAACAAGGTTCATATACGTCTCCATACAAAAAGAGTCTTTTAGCGTTCGTTTATGAAAATCGTTTTCCTGCCTTACGTACCTCACAGTGGACTCGTAACGGAAGTAATCCATTAATATAAGAGAGAGAGAGAGAGACTGAGAATCTCTGCGACAACATACCATGCCTGACTGACCGCTACAAACTATCACGATGACTCTTCTACAAGTAGCCGTCACGTGACCGCTCACACGAAACTTGCACCAAACTCATGTATTAACACCACATTCGTGGCATCTACAGCATTCTCCGATTATAGCTAACTTTTGTAAAATATAGTCGCATCCTGATCTTTCATCTCCCACTACAACATACTACTAGTAAGTATTAATGAAGGATCCATTTTGCAAAAATTACAGCGCGAGATCAGTAACCAATAAAACAAAATGATGAAACAAGGGGATTAAACAAAGAAATATAATAAAGGATTAATATGCAGCACCACTGTAACACACAAACCGAGACTCAATCTCTCAAAGGAACTAGCAAGCCGGGAAAAGTTATATTTTCCAGACGAAACTTTATTTCAATGTTATTCGAAGTTCACGTGCATTTTAATCACTGATTTTACTCGTTAATGGGACAATCAAAGACAGTGTTTAATCTCACAACATTTTGAAGCTTCAGCTCGTTAACAAATGACGTCACTTACAACGTCATGGCTCAAAGACGACGGATGGTATCGAAGGCTTCAGTTGACCCAAAAATGCTGCTTTCGCGTAACTTTATGTTCCCTCACAAAAAGGTGTCTAGGTAACTGGAGACTCATTATAGTAACGGGCTGAAAACCTTTTGCAATCAGCTGCTAACTGCGTGTCGTAGGATCCTGTTTCATGTGCACGGCTCCCATTATCGGTCACAGTTCTTTTGTCTTTATTAAATGGTCCTTTATCTCTTCTTTGTTGTAACGCTTCATTGGACGTTGCGGAGTAGCCCACCTAAAACGCCTATTGTTAAAGACCGGTTTCTTTCACCTGTTGCAAGTCTATCGCCGATACCTTGTTAATAAGGACCCGTTATTTATCTCGCAAGAATCAGGAAATGGTCGTGCACAGATTAATTATACGTTGGTGGGTCGAAATAAATGAGTGTAAATGGAGCTGGAAGCACGCGAATGCGGTAAACTGGAGCAGCTGCTTCCGCCAAATTAAGTGCTTTGCGAAGACTCCTCTGAAACATTGTGCCCACTTGAGCACTAACTACCTTCACCGTTTCAACAGGAATATAAAAATCGCTGTAATTTTACAAAAGTAAATTCTTCGTTGGCCAACAACAGTACATTGAAACTGTATGTCAAACAAGTTTTCAAGATAATTGCCCAATTCGTATGGCAACCCTCTTAGAAGCCTAGTCTAACATAGTCTGAAATAATTTTACTCCAGCTGACCACTAGAAGTATTAATGAGAATATTCAACCAGGAATATTGGTTTGAGAAGGTTCAAAGTGAATTCTAACAAAATCGTGAATAAATTTGACTTAATAATTTACGTTGGATTCCTACAAGTCCCTTTATATTAATTTCATTTAATAAAATGTTTCTACAATTTGCTCCTCACCAGAAGTGTTTGTACACAGAATACAAGTTGTATAATAATAAAGCAAAAATAAGAAACTTATGTATGCAGGGTGGCTCTCACAAGAGCAGTCAGGCGAATTTTCTCTGGTATTTCGGAAATATTTCCAATTTCGTTTTTGAAATTTGAAGCAGCAGTTAGCCGAAACAAACACTGCTCATCACTTATTATGTGACGCCCATTGTCCAGGAATAACCAGTAATGCAGCAGAGACAGCACCGCCCTGGAACGCGCTGACTGCTAACGCCATGCGGCAGTGCTGGTCGTTCGCAACTGGAGTACTGCTTATTCCTCGTGTTTTATTGTCCTTGTTAATACAAATCGATGAGACAAATATCGCACTAGACTAATTTGGGACCGCTCTATTGCATGGAAACGTAGAATTCCCCTTAAAATACACTCCTGGAAATGGAAAAAAGAACACATTGACACCGGTGTGTCAGACCCACCATACTTGCTCCGGACACTGCGAGAGGGCTGTACAAGCAATGATCACACGCACGGCACAGCGGACACACCAGGAACCGCGGTGTTGGCCGTCGAATGGCGCTAGCTGCGCAGCATTTGTGCACCGCCGCCGTCAGTGTCAGCCAGTTTGCCGTGGCATACGGAGCTCCATCGCAGTCTTTAACACTGGTAGCATGCCGCGACAGCGTGGACGTGAACCGTATGTGCAGTTGACGGACTTTGAGCGAGGGCGTATAGTGGGCATGCGGGAGGCCGGGTGGACGTACCGCCGAATTGCTCAACACGTGGGGCGTGAGGTCTCCACAGTACATCGATGTTGTCGCCAGTGGTCGGCGGAAGGTGCACGTGCCCGTCGACCTGGGACCGGACCGCAGCGACGCACGGATGCACGCCAAGACCGTAGGTTCCTACGCAGTGCCGTAGGGGACCGCACCGCCACTTCCCAGCAAATTAGGGACACTGTTGCTCCTGGGGTATCGGCGAGGACCATTCGCAACCATCTCCATGAAGCTGGGCTACGGTCCCGCACACCGTTAGGCCGTCTTCTGCTCACGCCCCAACATCGTGCAGCCCGCCTCCAGTGGTGTCGCGACAGGCGTGAATGGAGGGACGAATGAAGACGTGTCGTCTTCAAGGATGAGAGTCGCTTCTGCCTTAGTGCCAATGATGGTCGTATGCGTGTTTGGCGCCGTGCAGGTGAGCGCCACAATCAGGACTGCATACGACCGAGGCACACAGGGCCAACACCCGGCATCATGGTGTGGGGAGCGATCTCCTACACTGGCCGTACACCACTGGTGATCGTCGAGGGGACACTGAATAGTGCACGGTACATCCAAACCGTCATCGAACCCATCGTTCTACCATTCCTAGACCGGCAAGGGAACTTGCTGTTCCAACAGGACAATGCACGTCCGCATGTATCCCGTGCCACCCAACGTGCTCTAGAAGGTGTAAGTCAACTACCCTGGCCAGCAAGATCTCCGGATCTGTCCCCCATTGAGCATGTTTGGGACTGGATGAAGCGTCGTCTCACGCGGTCTGCACGTCCAGCACGAACGCTGGTCCAACTGAGGCACCAGGTGGAAATGGCATGGCAAGCCGTTCCACAGGACTACATCCAGCATCTCTACGATCGTCTCCATGGGAGAATAGCAGCCTGCATTGCTGCGAAAGGTGGATATACACTGTACTAGTGCCGACATTGTGCATGCTCTGTTGCCTGTGTCTATGTGCCTGTGGTTCTGTCAGTGTGATCATGTGATGTATCTGACCCCAGGAATGTGTCAATAAAGTTTCCCCTTCCTGGGACAATGAATTCACGGTGTTCTTATTTCAATTTCCAGGAGTGTATTGCTTTGTTTGTAACGGGAATCAAACTGACCCATTTCGTCAACACTGGACGCCACATGAAACACGTGATGAGGAGAGTCTACTTAGGCTGACTCCAGCTGCACGCTGCAAAAACGAAATTGCAAACATCTGCCGAAACACCAGAGACGATCCGCCTAATACACGTACGTATTAAGCATGCTTATGATGGGCGAAATATGATCTATACATGTGGCAATCAATTAAATTAAAACTTGAAATAAATATAAAGCGAATGGCACTTGTACAACACAAATAACTATTTCGGGACGCCATGTTAACTACATTTAACCGATATTAATAAACATTTATTAAAAGCATTTTAATTCAGTCTCTGTAAGTACCAGAAAATGCGTCTTTATTTTACTCACGCATTTGTCTTATAGATGTAAAACATCGTCAATGGTCTCAAGCAAAACGTTTTTACAAGATTCCTCCATATTCCAGATCTAAAAATTGTTCGTTATAGAAGATATGGAGCAACGATTTTTTATTTTCATCTCACTATCTTTTATAATGAAAAGATTTTAGATTTAGAAAATAAAGCAATATTTTCAATACGTTTAACTGGAGACCATTGAAGGTGTTTTACAGCAATAAGACGAAGCATGTATGGTAAAATAAAGATGCATTTTCTGGTAGTTGCGCAGACGGAATTTAGATACATTTAATAACTACAAGAAACGACAGACACTATGGCCACAAAAACGAATAGTATTAATACACATGTTACACAAAATGCTCAGCTGACGAAATAACTTAAATGTACAATGATTGCGCATATTTATGGTTTTTATTTGAAAATTCTTGATCGTTGTCTCACAAGCAGGTAATATTGAAGTTGACTCACATGCCAACAATGAGATTTGATTAATATTTTGTGCAACGAGATGTAAAAAAATATTGCGAGGTATCTTTTCCATTTTAATTTAGATCTGCAGACGTAAGGAGGGCTGGGTTTCTGTAATTTTGTTCCAATATTTGGCATAAACTGGACAGTAGAAACAAGAAATTTGGAAATTTGTGGTAAGATCCTATGGGAGCAAACTGCTAAGGTCATCGGTCCCTAAGCCTACACACTACTTAATCTAACTTAAACTAACAACACACACATCCATGCCCGAGGGACGACTCGAACCTCCGACGGGGGCACCCGCGCAAACGGTGACAAGGAGACCTAGACCGCACGGCTAAGAAATAAGAGAAACAAGGTAACTAGATTTCTTTTTCTGCTGACGGATGGTGGCAGTTTCGTTAACGGTTTCACATTATCGGGATGTTCACAACACGTCATATGTCTGATTGGATCGGTAATGCTATTTGTTGACGACGCTGATGGGTACAGGAAAATACACTATGTGATCAAAAGTATCCGGGCACCCCAAAAACATACGTTTTTCATATTAGGTGCATTGTGCTGCCAGGTACTTCATATCAGCGACCTCAGTAGTCATTAGACATCGTGAGAGAGCAGTTGGGGCGCTCCGCGGAACTGACGGAGTTCGAACGTGGTCAGGTGATTGGGTGTCTCTTGTGTCATACGTCTGTACGCGAGAGTTCTACACTCCTAACCATCCCTAGGTCCACTGTTTCCGATGTGATAGTGAAGTGGAAACGTTAAGAGACACGTACAGCACAAAAGCATGCAGGCCGACCTCGTCTGTTAACTGACAGAGACCGCCGACTGTTGAAGAGGGTTGTAATGTGTAATAGGCAGACATCTATCCAGACCATCACACAGGATTCCAAACTGCGTCAGGGTCACTGCAAGTACTATGACAGTTAGGCGGGAGTTGAGAAAACTTGGATTTCACGGTCGGCCACACATCACGCCGGTAAATGCCAAAAGACGCCTCGCTTGTTGTAAAGAGTGTAAACATTGGACGATTGAACAGCGGAAAAACTTTGTGTGGAGTGACGAACCACGGTACACAATGTGGTAATTCGATGGCAGGGTGTAGGTATGGCGAATGCCCGGTGAACGTCATCTGCCATCGTGTGTAGTGCTAACAGTAAAATTCGGAGGCGGTGGTGTTATAGTGTGGTCGTGTTTTTCATGGAGGGGGCGTGCACGCCTTGTTTTGCGTGGCACTATCACAGCACCTTCTTGCTTCACACTGTCGAAGAGCGATTCGAGGATGGCGATTGCATCTTTCAACACGATCGAGCACCTGTTCGTAATGCACGGCCTGTGGCGGAGTGGTTACACGACAATAACATCCATGTAAAGGACTGGCCTGCACAGAGTCCTGACCTGAATCCTATAGAATATCTTTGTGATTTTTCTGGAACGACGACTTCGTGCCATGCCTCACCGACCAACATCGGTACCTCTCCTTAGTGCAGCACTCCGTGAAGAATGGGCTGCCTTCCGGCACCTGATTGAACGTATGCCTGCGAGAGTAGAAGCTGACACCAAGGTAAAGGGTGGGCCAACACCACGCTGAATTCCAGCATTACCGATGGAGGGCGCCACGAAGTTGTAAGTCACTTTCAGCCAGGTGTCCGGATACTTTTGATCACGTAGTGTATCATCGTTTTAAGATCGTAAGAAGCTGCAAGAGACTTGGCCAAAATTTCTCCTTGGTGTAGTAAATGGCAGCTTTCTTTAAATGCGAATCAATGCCTATAACAGAGAAACACAACCCCAAAGTATCTCATTACAAGATTAGTGGTGAACATCTTAATCACGTCACAGTCTGTAAGTATTTAGGTTTAATATTGTGAAGTGATATGAAATGGGACGATTACATAAAATCAGTTTTAGGGAAACAGGCTGGGGGACACTGATTTGTTGGAAAGGGTCTCGGAAAGTGTAATGCATCTGCAAAAGAAAAACGCTTTCTGTATGTTGAGTTTTTTAATTCTGACTCATAATAAGTGAATATTTCCACGTTTCCTGCAGAGGGCCTTAACACTGCAGCATTCTGACTACAGTACCATCATGATATCCGGCGACTTCTACGTAATTGTAAATTCTTTGCATATTTCATGACAAGAAAAACGTAAGGCAAACCAACCTCAACCATACTGGCTGTTATTCGACTGTGATTGTCTGTTAAATTTTATAGATATGTGTTTTCAGAGGCCGTTACCGGTAACAGTCACTGTCAATTTGCTTAAATTATTTAATACTGCAACACGTTTCGAGATATAACCCCTTTCATCAGGCATAAAATTGCAATACAAATACAATTAACATGAACAGAACAGATCTTAATGTTTTTCATGATACAGAAATTCGCTCCAGTAGTAAGTACTTGACAGATAATTTATTTGGATAAAACAGAACACACGACTCGGGTTACAGAATTAAACCAATTATCAGGCGCTACAAATAACAGGAAAAACTAAGAGGAAATCTTCATAAAGTTAGTTAACATTAGGAGTGCCCACAAAAATGTGAACCTCAGGTTATACTTGAATGCCTACGAGAAAGTCGAACCAGTCATGTGAAAAATCTTGCGAATTTAAAGCGAGATCCCGTGCAAGTGGGCATGAAAATGTTCCCTGCATCAACCAGTATCACACCGGGTAACCAACCGGGCCTAATAGAAACAACATTGTCAATCTAATACAACCAATGTGTGGTGTCACCGCCAGACACCACACTTGCTAGGTGGTAGCTTAAATCGGCCGCGGTCCATTTAGTACATGTCGGACCCACGTGTCGCCACGGTGTGATCGCAGACCTAGCGCCACCACAAGGCAGGTCTCGAGATACGGACGAGCACTCGCCCAGTTGTACGGACGAGATTGCTAGCGACTATACGGACGAAGCCTTTCCTCTCATTTGCCGAGAGACAGTTAGAATAGCCTTCTGCTAAGTCCATGGCTACGACCTAGCAAGGCGCCAATTGTAACAGTGCATGTATCTTACGAGTCTCATTTGTATAGTCAAGAGAGATGTATCACAAGGAGTGATTAAAAGTTAAGTATATTCCAAAGCTACGTATTTTCTTTATAGCAGTCATGACGTATCCTGTTCCAGACTTGACGCCAGTCGGCGTGTGTGTACGCGTGCCTTTCGGCTCCCTTCTCAATGTGGCGTAGCTAGCTTGTTACGCCACAACACAATGGACCAACTGCGAGCAACTAGACATGCGGCACGGGCCTAAGAAATTAAAGTAATGCATAAAAGCAGTAGCATGCTAATTTATGAACCTCAAAGGTAGCTTACCATAAAACAGTACAGCCCCAACAATTCGTAAAAGTTAGCAAGAGCGGGCAACGGACTGCCGTGTGAACCGCTATTGGACTCCAGTGTGTCTAGATACGTCAGAGACAGGGTGTTGCTGCTACTACGTTCATATTTTTCGGTTATGTCCCGTTTACCCCGTGTGGTACTGATTGACTCAGAGAACCTTTTCGTGCCCCACCCACAAGCAATCTCGTATGTTACTTGATAAATTTTCCGGCTTTTTACGCGACTGGTACGACTAGTACGCAATAAACGTATAACCTCATGTTCACAATTGTAGGGGCTCATTCAATGTTAATTTTATATAGAATACCTCTTAGTTTTCTTTGTTTCTTTTTTCGTAGGGCCTGAAGCTGGGGTTTACATCCGGCAGCCTGGGCCGTGTATACGACTTCATCCAAATATACACTGAAGAGCCAAAGAAACTGGTACAGTTGCCTAACATGGCCCCCGCGAGCACGCAGAAGTGCCACAACACGACGTGTCATCGACTCGACTAATGTCTGAAGTAGTTCAAAATGGTTCAAATGGCTCTGAGCACTATGGAACTTAAACTTCTGAGGTCATCAGTCCCCTAGAACTCAGAACTACTTAAACCTAACTAACCTAAGGACATCACACACATCCATGCCCGAGGCAGTATTCGAACCTGCGATCGTAGTGGTCGCGCGGTTCCAGACTGTAGCACCTAGAACCGCTCGGCCACCCAGGCCGGCTCTGAAGTAGTGCTAGAGGGAACTGACACCATGAATCCTGCAGGGCTGTCCATAAACCCGTATGAGTATGAGGGGTTGGAGGTCTCTACCAAACAGCACATTACAAGGCATCCAAGATGTGCTCAATAATGTTCATGTCTGGGGAGTTTGGTGGCCAGCGGAAGTGTTTAAACTCAGAAGAGTCTTCCTGTAGCCACTCTGTAGCAATTCTGGACGTGTGGGGTGTCGTATTGTCCTGCTGGAATTGCCCAAGCCCGTCGGAATGCACAATGGATATGAATGAATGCAGGTGATCAGACAGGATGCTTACGAACGTGTTACCTGTCAGTGTCGTATCTAGACGTATCAGGGGTCCCATATCAGTCCAACTGCACACGCCCCTCACTATTACAAAGCCTCCACCAGCTTGAACAGTCCCCTGCTGACATGCAGGGTCCATGGATTCATGAGATTCTCTCCATAGCCGTACACGTCCATCCGCTCGACACAATTTGAAACGAGACTCGTCCAACCAGGCAATTTGTTTCCAGTCGTCGACAGTCCAATGTCGGTGTTGACGGGCCCAGGCGAGGCGTAAAGCTCTGTGTCGTGCATCATCAAGGGTACACGAGTGAGCCTTCGGCTCCGAAATCCCATACCGATGATGTTTCGTTGACTGGTTCACGCCTGATACTTGTTGATGGCCCAGCATTCAAATCTGCAACAATCTTCTGTCACGTTGAGAGAATCTCTTCGGTCGTCATTGGTCCCGTTCTTGCAATATCTTTTTCCGGTCGCAGCGATGTCGGAGATTTGATTGTTTTACCGGATTCCTGATATTCATGCTACACTAATGAAATGGTGGTAGGGAATAATCCCCCCTTTATCGCTACCTCGGAGACGCTGTGTTCCATCGCTCGTGCGCCGACTATAACACCACGTTCAAACTCACTACAATCTTGACAACCTGCCATTGCAGCAGCAGTAACCGATCTAACAACTGCACCAGACACTTGTTGTTTAAGGCGTTGCCAATCGCAGCGCCTGTTTACATATCTCTGTATTTGAAAACGAATGCCTATACCAGCTTCTTTGGCGCTTCAGTGTATATCCTCTCAGCATCGGTTATCATCATTTATTTTGCTGCCAAACTCATCAACTACTTTGAGTGTTTCGTTTCCTAATTTAATTCCCTTAGTATTATATAATTTAATTAGAGTACATTTCTCTTACCCATGTTTTGATTTTTTACCGTTCATCTTGTATCCTCCTTTAATGACACTGTCCACAACGTTCATCTGCTCTCCGAAGTCCTTTGTTACCTCTGACAGAATTAAAATGTCAACGGCAAGCCCTAAAGTTTTTTTATTTCTTCTCCCTAAACTTTAGTTCCTACTCCAAATTTTTCTTTGGTTTCCTTTACTGTTTGCTCAACGTCCGAGTTGATTAACATTTGGAGAGGCTATACCCCTGCATTACTCCCTTCTCAACCGCTGCATCCCTGTTATGCCACGTGTCTCTTATAATTGCCGACTGTTTGCTGTACAAATTGTAAATAGCCTTTCAATATTTGTCTTAGCTTTCTCTAAATCAACAAATGCTATAAACGTAGGATAGTATTTCCTTAACCTAACTTCTAAAATACGTCGTAGGTCAGTATTGCCTCACATTTTCCAGGTTTTCTCTGGAAGCCATGTCAGTGCCTACCAGTTTTTCTATTCTTCCGTAAAGAATTCGTGTTCATAGTTTGCAGTCATGACTTATTAAACTGGTGGTTCAGTACTATTCACACCCATTAGCACCTGCGTTCTTTGGAAGTGAAATTGGTAATGTTTCACTTACCACCTCGAAGAAGCCAATTTATGTTATTAATTTTTTGTTTGTTTGCAGGCTCACGGCTGTAGATTGGTAAGCACTGAAATCCGGCAACACAGCACCGAATCATGCGGCAAAAGGAGCCAAAAAGCACACGTCGCAGCTCATTGATGAAGTGGAGCATCGTGCCGTAAACAGTCTACGAGGAGTTGGTGGGACTATAAGGCACAATGTACCATTATATGACGCAATGGTTAGGTGATACAGACGCTTCCGACGGAGCCCAGTCACTCGAATTACGATGATGGAAGTGGCAGGCCCTCTCAGCTCTGCGAAGAACTGGAAATCGCGATAGGACTGGAAGTCGTGGCTTACCACAATCGAGATGATAGTCGAAAAAATGAAAATCAGTCACGGTTCATTTTTAAACATCTCGCACGAAGTTCTGAACAAGAGAAAAGTGAGCACCTGATAGGGTTCTGTGACTGCTCGCATCCATTATTTGGGCGGGTAACCGAGTGAGAGAATCGTTGAACGCGACAGAAGTGCAAACCTTCCGCAAATTGATACAGATTATAATACTGAGCCGTCAACAAGTGTCAGCGTGTGAACCATTCAACAAAACATCATCGATGTGAGCTTTCGGAGCCTTGACGACTGTACGACACAAAGCTATACGATTCGCCTGGGCGCGTCATCACCAACATGGGACTGTTGATGACTCGAAACATGTTGCCTGGTAGGACGAGTCTCGTTTCAAATTGTATCTAGCGGATGCACGTGTACGGCTATGGAGAAAACCTCATGAATCCATGGACGACGCTTGTTAGCAGGCAACTGTTCGAGCTGGTGGAGGCTCTGCAATGGAGTGGGGCGTGTGCAGATGGAGTGATATGGGACCGCTGATACGTCTAGATACGACACGTGTGTAATCATCCTGTCTGCTCACTTGCATCCATTCATGTCCATTGTGCATTCCGACGGACTTGAACAATTCCAGCAAGACAATGCGACACCCCACGCGTCGAGAATTGCTACAGAGTGGCTCCAGGAACACTCTTCTGAGTTTTTAACACTTCCGCTGGCCACCAAACTCCCTAGACTGAGCATATCTGGGATGCCTTGCAACTTACTGTTCAGAAAAGATCTCCGCCTCCTCTTACTCTTACGGAGTTATGGACAGTTCTGCAGGATGCATGATGTCAGTTCCCTCTAGCACTACTTCAGACATTAGTCGAGTCCTGCCACGTCGTGTTGTGGCACTTCCGCGTGCTCACCTGGGGACCTACACGATATTAGGCAGGTGTACCAATTTCTTTGGCTCTTCAGTGTAGTAGTCATTAAATGGTTACTGTTGGGTTGTGCTGTTGTATTGTGTTGTGCTGTTGTGTTGTGCTGCTGTGTTGTGCTGTTATCTGTTGGGAAGAATAAAAGGAAGCAATTTCTGGTCGAATGCAGGAAATCTTTTTCCTAAGATATTTATGCACATGTGAAGTAAATGTTTCAGTTTATTTTAATCCATGCATGGTAGTAAGTACAATGTACGTGTGTAGTTGGTGGCATATGTGGAGAAGATGTTGTTTATACTGTGGTGTCACCGCCAGACACCACACTTGCTAGGTGGTAGCCTTTAAATCGTCCGCGGTCCGGTAGTATACGTCAGACCCGCGTGTCGCCACTATCAGTGATTGCAGACCGAGCGCCGCCACACGGCAGGTCTAGAGATTTCCTAGCACTCCCCCCAGTTGTACAGCCGACTTTACTAGCGATGGTTCACTGACAAATTACGCTCTCATTTGCCGAGACGATAGTTAGCATAGCCTTCAGCTACGTCATTAGCTACGACCTAGCAAGGCGCCATTATCATCTGCTATTTATCTTGTGATGCATGTACCGTCAGACCGATGTTCACCAATTATGGATTAAAGTTAAGTATTCCACAGCTACGTCCTGTTTTTGCTAGTTCATTTCCGTATCCTGTTCCAGACCTCACGCCAGCCTGCGTGAGCTTATACGGTGCCTTTCGGCTACCTCGCACCTGTCATTGTGAATTGGCTGTCTTGCCAGTCCACAACACATACATTCGTTTCAAAAACTGTAACCTCCAGCCCAAAGTAACGTGTTAATACTAATATTTGAAAATAAATGTAATTATTGGTAACTTACATAAACAGTGTTACAGACTTATGAAAAAAGGGTAATAATAATGATGTTCTAAAAAATAGTTTATTTCCGTTGCCGAAATGCAAAATCCCTTTTGTTTTCATCCCTCGGAAAATTTGATTTTACCCTTCAGGGAATCATTACCCCCATGTTGGGAACCACTGTGATAAAATTAGGGTTTATGAGTATCCTCGTACCAGCGGAGACTTTACTGTGACAGTTCTCATACTCCTGCAAGTCTTAACTGGCGACAAATTGTGTTAGTACGATACTTCCAAGAGACATGATCACAGAGCATGTAAACAGACGAGAATTTCTGCGTTGATGTATTTTATTTGCCAAACTTTTTCCTCCACCACGACTTGAAGCTCCTCTGCGCTGTCACACACGCTCTTCCGCTTGGCCTACGCGTTGCCGCTAGCAGACAGGACCCCCGCAAGTCAGAGAAACGCCGGGGCGCGTGTCTGCGAGGCGAGGGGAGGCCGCCCCGCCCCCCGCTGTTTCGATATCACCCCGGCGAACACACACCGCCTGCCACGGCTGACAGGCACCCCCGGAGGCAATCTGCGTGCGGTCGAGCGCAGCGTCTGTTCCGCGCTCCCATCCTCCGAGGGTAGGGAGGGCAAGTCGTCCCGTCATGCGGCAAAAAGCCATTTCCGAGGGTTCAGAGAAAATTCCTTCGGCGTTTTGAATTCTTGAAATTCTAATACAGAAGATACTATGGAGCCACACAAGCTGTTTCTAGGAATCTGTAACAATGTCTACGTAGTAAGCTATCGTATTTACGCGAATATAATGGCCAACGAATGTAATAAGCACCCCCATTTCAAATTCATAACCGAAGGGTTTGTTGGCGCATCACTGGTGGCCTACATTTATTTTACACAACAACGGATGTATACAACATGAACTGTCCAAACAACAATAATTGTAAGTGACTCACTGTTGAGTGACACAGACATTGTTAAAACAGAATCCCAACTTGATTACCTACATAACATGCAAATAAACATATCGTAAACCACAGGTGTCACTGATCATTGTTTACTAATGTCAGTATCACTGGTATTCACGGAGGAGTCTATGTCACAAAAATAATCATTTGCTCTTTCTCCATCTTCCTCGATGTCATTCCAGAGCACATCAACTTCTCTACCGTCCCGAGTATTTGCAATGCAGCATCTCTTGAATGACTCTACGATCATTGTTGCTTTCGTGCTTTCCAGGCAGCCGAAAGCCAATGTGCAATAATGTGGGGTGCAGCATGCTTAATTTTTCCTTTTGGAATCAGTTCACGGTTTGGTTCGCGAAACCATTTTTCGTATTGTTCCTGGACGTAAACTTAGATTTATTTACACTAACGTCCGGGGGTTGTAAAACAGAAGGAGTAGTATCACTCCTAGGTTGTGGATCTTCTTTTTTATGTCGTCAGTGAAATGACCACTAAATGCATCAAGACAAAGCATTGATGGTAGTTTGAAAGCCCACCGAGGCGGAGTTCCCATACGCTTCGGAGCCAGTCAAGCATTAAGATTTCAGCCACCCATCCCTTCTCTGGATTTCCAACAGTGACGTCATCAGACAACAGTTTTTCATTTTTAGGGGCCTTAGAACTGCTTGAAGATTAAGAAAAGGGGGAAGTTTGCTCCCATCTTCTGTGATTGCCAGCATTACAGTCATGCATTGTTTTCCACATCCTGATGTTTTATGGTAACTTCTTTCGTCCCCTTCTCATCAATCGTGCAATTACGTGGCATATCAAACCAAACTGACGCCTCATCAGCTTTGCCTTCTTGGCTCATGGAAAATTCCTTCTCTTTCCGAAGTGTGACGACATACCGCTGAAATTTTTGAAGTTTTTTCTCGAAATTCTGTGAAAGCTTCTGCCGTTTGGCGCCGTACGGATAAGCCCGCCCATTTCATAAAGTGATCAACCCATCCGCGGTTAGCATTAAACTCTTGCCTCGGTGTATCAGTATTTGCTGCCCCTCCTTTGCTTTGCTTCCTATGGTGTCGTTAGTCACAGGTTGCCTGCTCTTCTTCCTTTCAGGGGCTAATTCCAAATATTTTAATTCGGCGTCAGGATGCCTTCCTTTGCGAGGGCCGCGATTTTCTTTCTAGTAGCAGTAATTGCAAATAACGCTAATTTCTATTTCTTCCATAAGCGAACGTTACTCTCAGCTACAATGAACTCTCGTCCTGCCTTCCTGTTACTATACTTTTCAGCATAATGAATTATTTTACGCTTGAAAGTAACGTCTTGCGATGTTCTTCTCTGCTTGTCTTACATTTCGTGACTACCAAGAGAGACTAACTAACGCAAACCAAGCAGTAATAGGCCAACAATAATGTCATGAAGCTGAGAGTTACAACAATGTATTGTGGCGTAAGTAACAATACCTAAATGTGAAAGATGTTGCCGGTGAACGACGGATTCCAATTTTTACTCGAATGTAACGCGCCATCAAAACTTTTGCACACCCCGCTTTGAATGCTACATATGGTAAAAAATAGTTCACGTTAAATTCGCTTAAATATGGTACTTCCTTTCAAATAATCAGTACCCTAGCTACAATACTGACCGACTATACTACGCTACCTACCTCGGAGTACCAGAGAGTGGGACTGAACAAATCTTTCCAACACAAAATTTAGGTCTAATAAATGAAGCGCGGTAGGAAATGCCAAACTCAAAAGTAAAGTGCTGGACACTATCACAGATTACGGCCAGCTTGCAAATATGACTGGAAACAAAAGGTCGGTAATCTTTCCACGCAATAAATTAGGATGGCAAGCGTCTTGAAGAGATTCATCTATCTTCATGTCAAACATGACGGTAAAAATGAAAAAAAAATAGTGCCCATCCCACATTGACTTACGGCTCGGGACCTGGACACTTCATAAACATACCAGACGGAAATTTAGAAGTGCACAGCTAGGCATGGAAAGTTCCATGATGGAATTTACAACGAAATACAAGAAAATGGGCAGAATACATCATATCAAATCCCGACGTCGAAGAAATCCTACAGAGAACAGCCACTATGAAATGGCAATGAACCGACCATGTTGTCAGAAGATATTATGACCGAGGGACAAAGGTGGTGCTGGGTGGAGTTCAAGAGACTGAGACGCACCTCGAGGATGACCGCCCGACCTAGGAGACAAAGACCTGAGGAAGATCGCTGGAGGCAACTGGCTGAATATCACCCAAGACCACTGCTCACGGGAGCGGAAGTTTCACGTGTTTGAACTCAGTACTTGGAGAAGCCACATATTCAATGGAATGGCTGATGACGATATCCAACACTGACTAATAACCAAAAGTCCTAGGTTCCGTATTCGATCCCAGCCCTTGCTTGGATTTTCAATAAGAACCAGTGTAAAAGAAGAAGAAATCGAGGAAATAAATGTAAAGTTCAGAAGTGGGATTCAGATCAGGGTGAAAGAATATCATTGATACGATGCGACGATAACATAGATATTCTTTCTAAAATTGAGGAAGAATTACATGGGCTTCTCTTGAACACTTCATTCAAAAAATGGTTCAAATGGCTCTGAGCACTATGGGACTTAACTTCTCAGGTCAACAGTCCCCTAGAACTTAGAACTACTTAAACCTAACTAACCTAAGGACATCACACACATCCATGCCCGAGGCAGGATTCGAACCTGCGACCGTAGCGGTCGCGCGGTTCCTGACTGTAGCGCCTAGAACCGCTCGGTCACTCCGACCGGCTAACACTTCATTAACTGACTACAGAGTATGGATCGAGATTAAGCCAAAGATCGACGAAATCATCAAGGAGCTGCAGAAGTGAGATTAGTGGCAAACGTAACATTAAAACTAGAGTCACGAAGCAGCCGAAGTGCTGGAATTCTGCTGCCTCTTAATCAGAATAACGCGTGATGACGAAGCAAGGAGGATACAAACAGAGAGTACCACAACAAAAGGGAATATCACTGTTCAAAAGAAGTCTTCTGGTTTCAGACATAGGGCTTAACTTCAGATAGAAATTTTGTTAGGTCTGATGTGAATCATTAACTGCCGCTTTAGATTTATTATTACAAAATAGCACTAGGAATTGGGCTTACTAAAGACAAAAAATTGGACAAAAACCCGGACAATACAGATAGTTCATCTGTAGGTTTCCATGAGTGAGTCTGCGGGTATCAAAATATCTGACATAAATGTCCGTACCTTTTGAATGCATTAATTTAGAAGCTTAATTTTTTAGCACACGGACAGATAGACGAACAACAAAGTGATCTCATAAGGGTTCCGTTTCTAGTGACTGAAATACGTAACCTTTCCCAGAAGCAGTGAAAAACGAAATATGTGGAAAACACTGAATAGAACAAGAGACAGGGTGATAAACGTCTGTTACGGCGCCAAGTGATCACGTCTACCACACTATAGGTAAGTTACCAAACCTCGCACGCAGTAGAAGCAAAATAATTTCATTGAACTAACTCAACCTCGCAAACTATTAGGTGTACAAAGATGGAAATGGCATCAGAGTCGTTTGGAAGATGTACACTACGTTTTCATTTCAGTTCTATTTGAGGCAATAAATTTTTAAAATAAACATACGGGAAGTTCCCCCCACGAAGCTGCTTTTGTGGGGAGGCTTGCGTGCCTCAGCGATACATATACACGTAACGTAGGTGCAACTACAACGGAGGGGTATCTGTTGAGGGGCCAGACAAACGTGTGGCTCGTGACAACAGTCTGGATGATACTCTGATCTGGACTTGTAACAGGAGTCCAACGGGAATTCCACTGTTAAATGCAGAGGAGAGAGCAGATAGGTGGAAAGAATACATTGAAAGCCTCTATGAGGGTGAAGATTTGTCTGATGTGATAGAAGAAGAAACAGGAGTCGATTTAGAAGAGATAGGGGATCCAGTATTAGAATCGGAATTTAAAAGAGCTTAGGAGGACTTACGGTCAAATAAGGCAGAAGGGATAGATAACATTCCATCAGAATTTCTAAAATCATTGGAGGAAGTGGCAACAAAACGACTATTCACGTTGGTGTGTAGAATATATGAGTCTGGCGATATACCATCTGACTTTCGGAAAAGCATCATCCACACAATTCCGAAGACGGCAAGGGCTGACAAGTGCGAGAATTATCGCACAATCAGCTGAACAGCTGATGCATCGAAGATGCTTACAAGAATAATAAACAGAAGAATGGAAAAGAAAATTGAGAATGCGCTAGGTGACGATCAGTTTGGCTTTAAGGAAAGTAAAGGGACGAGAGAGGCAATTCTGACGTTATGGCTAGTAATGGAAGCAAGGCCAAAGAAGACACTTTCATACGATTTGTCGACCTGGAAAAAGCGTTCGACAATATAAAATGGTGCTGTTCGAGATTCTGAAAAAAGTAGGGGTAAGCTATAGGGAGAGACGGGTCATATACAATATGTACAACAAGCAAGAGGGAATAATAAGAGTGGACGATCAAGAACGAAGTGCTCGTATTAAGAAGGGTGTAAGACAAGGCTGTCGCCTTTCGTCCCTACTCTTCAATCTGTACATCGAGGAAGCAATGATGGAAATAAAAGAAAGGTTCGGGAGTGGAATTAAAACACAGGGTGAAAGGATATCAATGATACGATTCGCTGATGACATTGCTATCCTTAGTGAAAGTGAAGAAGAATTAAATGATCTGCTGAACGGAATGAACAGTCTAATGAGTACACAGTATGGTTTGAGAGTAAATCGGATAAAGACGAAGGTAATGAGAAGTAGTAGAAATGAGAACAGCGAGAAACTTAACACCAGGATTGATGGTCACGAAGTCAATGAAGTTAAGGAATTCTGCTACCTAGGCAGTAAAATAACCAATGACGGACTGAGCAAGGAGGGCATCAAAAGCAGACTCGCTATGGCAAAAACGGCATTTCTGGCCAAGAGAAGTCTACTAATATCAAATACCGGCCTTAATTTGAGGAAGAAATTTCTGAGGATGTTCGTCTGGAGTACAGCATTGTATGGTAGTGAAACATGGACTGTGGGAAAACCGGAACAGAAGAGAATCGAAGCATTTGAGATGTGGTGCTATAGACGAATGTTGAAAATTAGGTGCCGGCCGAAGTGGCCGTGTGGTTAAAGGCGCTGCAGTCTGGAACCGCAAGACCGCTACGGTCGCAGGTTCGAATCCTGCCTCGGGCATGGATGTTTGTGATGTCCTTAAGTTAGTTAGGTTTAACTAGTTCTAAGTTCTAGGGGACTAATGACCTCAGCAGTTGAGTCCCATAGTGCTCAGAGCCATTTGAACCATTTTTTTGAAAATTAGGTGGACTGATAAGGTAAGGAATGAGGAGGTTCTACGCAGAATCGGAGAGGAAAGGAATATGTGGAAAACACTGATAAGGAGAAGGGACAGGATGATAGGACATCTGCTAAGACATGAGGGAATGACTTCCATGGTACTAGAGGGAGCTGCAGAGGGCAAAAACTGTAGAGGAAGACAGAGATTGGAATATGTCAAGCAAATAATTGAGGACGTAGGTTCCAAGTGCTACTCTGAGATGAAGAGGTTAGCACAGGAAAGGAATTCGTGGCGGGCCGCATCAAACCAGTCAGTAGACTGATGACCAAAAAAAAAAACATCAACCAAAACGGCCTTAGTGTGCTGGCACTGCGAAAGTCTGAAAGCAGGGGGAAACTACGTCCGTAATTTTTCCCGAGGGCATTCAGCCTTACTGTATGGTTAAACGATGATGGCGTCCTATTGGTTAAAATATTCCAGAGGTAAAATAATCCCCCATTGGGATATCCGGGCGGGGACTACTCAGGAAGACGTCGTTATAAGGAGAAATAAAACTGGCGTTCTACGGGTCGGAGCGTGGAATGTCAGATCTCTTGATCGAGTAGGTAGGTTAGAAAATTTAGAAAGGGAAATGGATAGGTTAAAGTTAAATACAGTGGGAGTCAGTGAAGTTCGGTGGCAGGAGAAACAGAACTTCTGCTCAGGTGAATATAGGGTAATAAATACAAAATCAAAGGGGGGTAATTCAGTGATAGGTTAAATAATTATTAAAAAAATAGGAACGCGGGTAAGCTATTACGAGCAGCATAGTGAACAGATTATTGTAGCCAACATAGACACGAAGCCCACGCCTACCACATTAGTACAATTTCATATGCCAACTGCCTCTGTAGATGATGAAGAGATTGAAGAAATGTATGATTAGATAAAAGATATTACTCAGATAGTTAAAGCAGACGAAAATTTAATAGTTATGAAGGTCTGCAATTCTGTAGTAGGAAAAGTAGTAGGTGAATAAGAACTAGGAGTAAGGAATGAAAGAGGAAGCCGCCTTGTAGAATTTTGCACAGAACATAACTTAATCAACGCTAACACTTGGTTTAAAAATCATGAAAGAAATTTTTGTACGTGGAAGAGACCTGGAGATAACGGAAGGTTTCAGATTGATTACATAATGGTAAGACAGAGATTTAGGAATTAGGTTTTAAATTGTATGACATTTCCACACTCCGTCCACAATTTATTGATTAAGAACTGTAGATTAAAACTGAAAAAATGCAGACAGGTAGGAATTTAAGGAGATGGGACCTGGATAACCTGAAAGAACCAGAGATTGTAGAGAGTTTCAGAGAGAGCATTAGGGAACGATTGACTAGAACAGACGGAAGGAATGCAGTAAAAGAAGAATGGGTAGCTTTGAGGGATGAAATAATGAAGACAGCAGAGATTCAAGCAGGTAAAAAGACGAGGGCTAGTAGAAATCCTTGCGTAACACAAGAAATATTAAATTTAATTGATGAAAGGGGAAAATATAAAATTGCGGTGAATGAAGAAGGCGAAAAGGAATACAAACGTCTCAAAATTGAGATCAACAGGAAGTGCAAAATGGCTAAGCGGGAATGACTAGAGGACAAATGTAAGAATGTAAAAACATATATCACTAGGGGTAAGATTGATGCCGCCTGCAGGAAAATTTAAGAGACCTTAGGAGAAAAGAGAGCCACCTCTATGAATTTCAAGAGCTCAGATGCAAAACCAGTACTAAGCAAAGAAGGGAAAGCAGAAAGGTGGAAGGAGTATAAGAGGGTCTATGCAAGGGCGATGTACTTGAGAGCAATATTATGGAAATGGAAGAGGATGTAGACGAAGATGAGATGGGAGATAAGATACTGCGTGAAGAATTCAACGAACCATTGAAACACCTAAGTCGAAACAAAGCGCCAAGAGTGGACAACATTTCGTTAGAGCTGGTGATAGCCTTGAGACAGCCAGCCATGACAAAACTCTTCCACCTGGTGAGCAACATGTATTTAACAGGCGAGATACCCTCAGACCACAAGAAGAATATAATAATTCCATTTCCAAGGAGAGCAGGTGCTGACAGATGAGAAAATTACCGAAGTTACTAAGTCACGGTTGCAAAATACTAACACGAATTCTGTACAGACAATTGGAAAAACTGGTAGAAGCTAACCTCGGGGAAGATCAGTTAGGATTCCGTAGAAATGTAGGTACACGCGAGGCCATGCTGAATCTACGACTTATCTTAGAAGATAGGTTAACGAAGGGCAAACCTATGTTTACAGCATTTGTAGCCACAAAGGAAGCTTTTGATAATGTTGACTGGGGCACTCTCAAATTCTAGAGGTGACAGGCATGGATAAAACATAGGGAGCGAAAGATTATTTACAATTTGTACAGAAATCAGATGGCAGTTACAAGAGACAAGGGGTGCAAAAGGAAGCAGTGGTTGAGAAGGCAGTGAGAGAGGGCTGTAGCCTACCCCTAATGTTATTCAATCCGAACATTGAGCAACAATTAAAACAAACAAAAGAAAAAATTGGAGTAGGAATTAAAATCCAGACAGAAGATATAAAAACTTTGAAGTCTGCCGATGACATTATCCACTGAGGGGCCAAAGAAACTCGTACACTTGCAGAAATGCCGCAACACGACGAGGCATGGACTCGACTAATGTCTGAAGCAGTGCTAGAGAAAATTGTCCTACAGGGCTGTCCATAAACCCGTAAGACTACCAAAGGGTGGAGATCTCTTCTGAACAGCACGTTGCAAGGCATCCCAGATATGGTCAATAATGTTCATGTCTAGGGAGTTTGGGGGCCAGCGGAAGTATTTAAACTCAGAAGAGTATTCCTGGAGCCACTCTGCAGCAATTCTGGACGTGTGTGGTGTCGCATTGTCCTGCTGGAATTGCCCAAGCCCGTCGGAATGCACAATGGACACGAATGGATGCAGGTGATCAGACAGGATGCTTACGAACATATCACCTGTCACAGACGTATGTAGACGTATCAGGAGTCCCATATCACTGTAACTGCACGCGTCTCACACCATTACAGAGACTCCACCAGCTTGAACAGTCCCCTGCTGACATGCTCGGTCCGTGGATTCATGAGGTTGTCTCCTTACACTTACACGTCCATGCGCTAGATACAGTTTGAAACAGGCTTTGTGTTGTGCAGTTATCATGATGTTTCGTTGAATGGTTCACACGCTGACACTTGTTGACGGCCCAGCATTGAAATCTGCTGAAATTTGCAGAAGTGTTGCACTTCTGTCACGTTGAACGATTCTCTTCAGTCGTCATTGGTCCCGTTCTTGCATGACCTTTTCGCGGTCGCAGCGATGTCGGGGATATGATGTTTTACTGGATTCCTGATATTCACGGGACACTCGTGAAATGGTCGTACGGGAAACTCCCCACTTCATCGCTACCTCGGAGATGCTGTGTGCCATCGCTCGTGCCCCGAATGTAACACTACGTTCAAGCTCACTTACACCTTGATAACCTGCCATTGTAGCAGCAGTAACCGATCTAACAACTGCACGAGACACTTGTCTTATATAGGCGTTGCCGACCGCATCGCTGTGTGCTGCCTGTTTGCATCTCTGTGTGTTTGAGTACGCTTGCCTATACCAGTTTCTTTGGCGCTTCATTGTATTTACACAACTTTTTTTGCATCTTTGTAGGACATTATCGATATGAGTGACACTGGATTGTACCTTGTCTCCAGTTTTATTCAACCTATACGTTGTGCGAGGAAACAAAATAAAAATTTGGAGGATAAACCAAAGTTCAATGGTTCAAATGGCTCTGAGCAGTATGGGACTTAACATCTGAGGTCATCAGTCTCCTAGAACTTAGAACTACTTAAACCTAACTAACCTAAGCACATCACACACATCCATGCCCGAGGCAGGATTCGAACCTGCGACCGTAGCACTCACGCGGTTACGGACTGAGCGCCTAGAACTGCGGCCGGCAAACCAAAGTTCAGAGAGAAGAAATAAAAACTTTGAGGTTTTCTGATCACATTTTAATTCAGTCAGAGACAGCAAGGACTTGGAAGTAATATACGAGTTTTGCTATTTGGGCTTCAAACTAACTGATGATGGTCGGAGTGGAGCGGTTATAAAATGTAGACTGCTGATGGCAAGGAGTGCGTTCCTGAAGAAGAGAAATTTGTTAACATCGAGTATAGATTTAAGTGTCAGGAAGTCATTTCTGAAAGTATTTGTATCATATGTAGCCATATGTGGAAGTGAAACATGGACGATATACAGTGTCGACAAGAAGAGAATAGAAACTTCTGAAATGTGGTGCTACAAAAGAATGCTGAAATTAGATGGGTAGATCACGTAAATAATGAGGAGGTACAGAGCAGAATTGCGGAGAAGAGGAATTTGTGGAACAACTTGACTAGAAGAAGGGATCGGTTTGTAGGACACGTTCTGAGGCATCGTGAGGATCACCAATTTAGTATCGGTGGGAAGTGTGGAAGGTAAAAATCGTAGAGGGTGGGCAAGAGGTGAATACATTAAGCAGATTCAGAAGGGCGTAGGTTGCAGTAGGTACTGGGAGATGAAGAGGCTTGCACAGGATGGAGCAGTATGAAGAGCTGCATCAAACCAGTCTTTGGATTGAAGACCACAACAACAACATACGGAAAGTTTACTAAAGTGTATTTCTTGACTTTACCGAATTTTCGACATGCAAGAAGCTTCTTTTGTTATTGAATTTAGGATATGTAATATGCAAACTAAATCTTAGTAATAATCCGAACGCTGTCGTAGGTCTCTAACACTGGCGCTGCTCACGATTCAAAACTTAGCAGTCGCCTGTTTGTGATGACAATGGAAACACTCTTCTGGCATTACAATCGTCACTATCAAACATGCTTCTAGTGACACTATGTCGTTATCTAATGACGCGTTATTTCCTATACCTATTTTTTAAATAATATATTCCTTCTGCCATGCTTCTTACATGGTGGGCTGCGTATGGTTAACGACTTTCTTCTAGTCTTCAGAGCTGGCATTCGTAACAGCTTTGTTCCTGAGCGCTTCTACTGCACACACTGTAACTTTTTTTTTATTATTGCCGCTAATATAATCATTCATTCATTGAAATAGTAGTGACACAGCGATTTCCTAATGATGGTATGTCCGTTTTCTGTCGCCTTGTCGATTCTATATACACGTGAACTGTGGTTCACAGGGAGAGAGTATGTCCATAAGCACCTTTTTTTTTATATCAGTTACGTTGAGGGATCTGACGCTTAAGCTAATCATCACCTCTCACTCTGTCGTCGTAAGAGTCTTGTCAGAAACAACAGAACGGTCGTGAACATTAACATTACACTCTGCAAGCAACCTTGCGGTGTGTGGGGTGGAGGTTACTTTGTGTACTACTGTCACTTCCCCCGTTTAATGTTCGAGTCGCGAACGGTTCGCTGGAAGCAATAAATTTGTCGGTCCTTCTAGAAAAGTACGCTCTCTGGACTTCGACAATAAACGACGCCGTGAGGCAGAACGCCTCTCTTGCACCTCAACCGCTTTAGTTGGTCGATCACCCTCGTGACGCTTTCGTTCTTAGCATATGAACCTATAACGAAATTCGCTGCCCTTCATTGGATCTTCTCTACTTCCTTTATCAACTGTATCTGGTACGGATCCCATACGACGAGCAGTAATCAAGAACTCGTCGAACGAAGGTTTTGTAAGCTACTTCCTTTGTTGACGGGATAATATTCTTAGCTTTCTTCCAATGAATCTCAGTCTGGCATCTGCCCTTCCGGTAATTGACTTTATGTGGCCGTTCCATTTTAAATCGTTCCGTACGCGTACTTCTAGATACTTTGTTGAACTGCTTCCAGTGATCCTTCTGTAATAGTACAGTCATACAATAATGAATCTCTCTCTCAAAAGTGGTTAAGGGTACGGCAATCACTCGCAAATGATGTTTATTGCATTGATTTTGGCCTTTGTGTGGCCATTTTCAGTGCGACATGTGAAGAACCAGTTTCAATAAGTTAACAAATATGCCTTATTAAATGTACAGTGCTATAAGTTTAAAATGTAAGTCAGTCACAAAATACATACCAGTAAACGTAAGTTAAAAGATTAAGAACACTTTTATATGCACTCAGTCCCAACTGGACTATTCATTTCATTGGTTGAGTTCACACTGAAGCCCCTGTTTACAATTACAACAAAAAAATTGCTGTGAGCACTATGGGACCTAACATCTGAGGTCATCAGTCCCCTAGACTTAGAACTACTTAAACCTAACTAACCTAAGGACATCACACACATCCATGCCCGAGGCAGGATTCGAACATACGACCGTAGCAGCAGCGCGGTTCCAGACTGAAGCGCTTGGAACCGATCGGCCACAGCGGCTGGCTACAATTACAACACAGCTGGTTTCAGTGTACGTCATACCAATCTAAAGCGCCCTCCATATATGATGTAGTGACAACAGGTATTAACTTCATCTTATTTGGTTTATGTACATAAATTTTAAAATCCATAACATAATAAATAAACTGATAAAACACACGAATTCTGAGGTAAAGTAAAGTCAGTACATGTTTTCATTGCATCATACATGCAAGGAGGACGCTTTACACTGGTATGACGAACAGTTTAGCCAGCTTCGCTGGTGTAAACAGCGGCCCGTGAATGAATAAGTTAGGACTACGTGTATGTGCAGCGGTTTTTAATGTTTAACTTACATTTACTGATATGTATTTCATAACTGACTTACGTTTAAAGCTTACGCAAATGTACATTTAATAAAGGCATACAGTTACCTCATTATAGCTGGTTGCTCACATGTTTTTAGCATTGAAGATTGCCACACAGTGACCGAACTTTAGATATGCAATAAACGTCGTTTGCAACTGATTGCGGTTCCCTTTACTACTTGAGATGAATAGTCTCTGGCCACAACTGTTGCTCTGTGGAAACAAAGATGATAAAATTTGTTTTTATGTACACGCAGTACGTTACATGTGTTTACTTCGAGGGTCAATTGCAATTCCCTGCACTATGTGTCGATCCTCTGCAGGTCTCCCTGCATTTCGCTATAATTTCCTGACGTTGCAAAACTGGTTCAAATGGTTCTGAGCACTACGGGACTTAGCCGGCCGGAGTGGCCGAGCGGTTAAAGGCGCTACATTCTGGAGCCGCACGACCGCTACGGTCGCAGGTTCGAATCCTGCCTCGGGCATGGATGTGTGTGATGTCCTTAGGCTAGTTAGGTTTAAGTAGTTCTAAGTTCTAGGGGACTTATGACCACAGCAGTTGAGTCCCATAGTGCTCAGAGCCATTTGAACTACGGGACTTACCATCTGTGGTCATCAGCCCCCTAGAACTTAGAGCTACCTAAACCTAAACTCAGGACATCACACACATCCATGTCCGAGGCAGGATTCGAACCTACGACCGCAGCGGTCACGCGGTTCCAGGCTGAAGCGCCTAGAACCGCACGGCCACACCGGCCGGCTCCTGGCGTTGCAATTTGTCTATAGAAGACAACACCATCCGCGAAAATTCTCATGGAACTTGCGATGTTGTCTACTACGTCATTTATATATACCGTGAAATGTAATGGATCTATAACAGTCCCTTGGGTTCGCCCGAAGTTACTTTTACGTCTGAACTTCCCTGTTTTGAGAATGATGAGCTGTGTTCTGTTTGCAAGAAACTGTTCCAAGTTAATCGCAGAATTGGTTTGATGTTACATAAGCTCGTATTTTGTTCATTAGGCGGCAGTGTGGAAGTGCCTTACGGTGTCGATTGACATTCCACGACGAAGAGAGCGATGACGAACTTTTGCACTAAATAAAACTTGACCAATTTGCTTCTGACATTATTCGGTATCACAAAACAGGCACTAACAATAACAGATAAGTTTTAACCCCAGTATTGTAGGAAATGAAAACAAAAAAAAAACATTACAGAAAGAAGCCCTAATCTGAAGCACACTGCAGGCATCAAGTGTTGTAGTAGTGGGGGTGAACGCCTGCCAATCGCGGTTGGTTGCTGTGGCCGCAGGTCTCATGGGATAGCTGAATGCCAACAGTGTCTTTCTCGTGAACCTCGCCCCATTTCTTCCCCCGTTGCTGTCAGTCCTGTAATTCTGAACAGACTATAAAGACAGCTGTAGAGGGCAAAAACTGTAGCGGAATATCCAACAAATAATTGAGGAAGTTGCGTGAAAATGCTAATTTGAGATGAAGAGATAGTCTGAAGAATGGAAATCTCTGTGCTCCTCCTGAAACCAGTCAGAAGAATGGTAGCATAAAGTCATCCTGAAACCGAAGGTGGCGTTGACAGCAACACTGCCTTACAATGCATGGTGCTATTGGACGTAGCATATCCTTGCCTCCTCCAACTTTTAAGAACACTCTCGTTATCCAGTCAGATATAGGGGCTCTACAGTTCAACGTGGAATGCGAACCGCCATGCAATTTGCGATTTTCCTAGTTAATAAATGTCAAAGGTGAAAGATGCGATATTTTTTTAGTGTTCGGAAGTCTGATGACTTAACTCCTATAGTAGACTGGTATCAAGGTACAAGTTGTAAGAGGTCCGAGCAGATGTAATTTCGATGTATTGCTCATGCGCTGCCTGCGGTATGCAAGGTCTCTGACCAGAGAGCAGTGTTGACTGCAATAGGAACTGTGTAGCTGTAGCAGTAAGTTGTTGCTAGTTTGGAGTCTGCTCTGGTCTGGTCTGGTGTATCGTGTTGGCTGTTTTTGTTTTAAGATCGGAGATTTCGTCATGCAATTCGTTATTCAACTGTTTGATACAGTTAATTTCGTCTGATACTGTAGCAATATTGTTGTCTACGTATGTTTTTGCTTTCGTAAACAATTTACGCTTATCTTCCAGTCTTTGTACAGTAATTGTTTCCATGACTTGTTGCTTTACTTTATTCTGTTCCTGTATAAATTTACTGTAACGCTTTTCACTGTTGTGTAGGTGGCTGTTCTGTTGGTCAAATTTCGCGTCTACTTTCGCATCCAGCGTGCGTGAAAGTTCTGCTGACATTAATTTAAACTCGTCGCGTAACTGTGTTGCGTTTTCAGAGCATTGTTTAGCGACTGCACTAATTTCATCTCTAAATAATTTAGTTGTGGTTGCATGTGTATTACTTAATTCTTGTGCCACAGATCTAATTTCTTCACTACTGTTCCTAGCACAAGCCTTAATTTCCTCACGTAATTGTTCCTTAGTATCATGACATTGCACGGCAGCGGCTGTAATCTGTTCACTAAGTTGTTTGAAATTGTTGTCTTATTTATCATTCGACTGCTTGGAATTGCTGTCTAGTTTTCCATTAAGTTGTTGTTTGAGATTTTCATTATTTTCATTAAGTTGTTATTTGAGACTTTCATTAAGTTGTTGTTTGAGATTTTCATTAAGTTGTAGCAATAATGCCATAAATCGATCCATGCCAAAATTAGCTGCTGTATTCTCTGTGCTGTGTGATGGTGTATCTGCATATGTCACGTTTTGTGTACCGGTAACCATTTGGTCATTGTCTGATTCTTGAAAAGGTTCGCCAATTGGATGTGCACTGTTGGTCACAACACCGGAATCAAATAAATCTGACGTATTCTGACTACATTGTTCATCTTCGGGGGAAAAGTTTATCTGCTCACAATGCAAATTTTGCAAACCGGGTATGTCAAGCTGGGCAGCGTTCATTGTATCAGAACGTGCCGTGTCATCAATTGTTACATTTACTGTGGACATAATTGAATTTGTTTGTTCATCATTAGGATCAAAATCATTACTAGTGATCGGTAGGCACTGATATCTGTAATGAGACGATTATCACTATTACACTGTGTGTCGCAATTATTATCGGTCAAATTAATCGAGTCGGCTATTTCACTCATTGCACATCGCGATGTACTGTTAACAGTTTTTCGCGGCATTTTCACAGTTCAAGATTAAACACAAAAATGAAACAAAGACGAAGCAAAAAAAATGGAACAAACACAATTACAACAAAGAGCAATAAATTGCCGATGATCTGTGAAAGAAAGAGTGACAAATTAGTAAATCCGTTGCGCCAGATGCAAACTACATTTAAGTAAATAAGAGCAGCTATATGACTACTTCTCAGAGATTCACAAAGAAATACGATCCTGGCCGGTTGTCGCCAAGTGTAACTTCCCCACAAAATATAATAAAATAAATAATATGAATAAGATTCTAATTTAGTGTAACCTCAAAACAAAATTCTTTCACAGTGTAACCTCCCCACAAAATTCGTTCCCATTTATAACCTCCCTACAGAAATTCATTCACATTTAACCTCCACACAAAATTCTTTCTGATTTAATCTAAGCTCAAAATTCATTCACATTTAGCGTAACCTCACAACAGAAAAATTCCTAAACCTCTCAACAGTAAAAATTATAATTATGTCGTTCACATTCAGTGTAACGTCCCAATAAAAAAATTAATTCAGTAACCTGGTAATAAAACAATGTCGCTCACTTATGACTTTTCAATAATTCCCTGTGAATTTAACCTGGTAAATTTTGGACGACAGCAGTGCTGCGTCATGGCCCTGAAAGATCATTCTGAATAAAAAAAGGAAAAATTCTTACCTCAATGAAGTCGCCGGATATATCTGCTCTTACAATAAATTTTTCCGGCACAGCTCTGTGCAATGCTGGCCGACCTATCTGTCATTTATGAAAGGGAGCAACTGATTTTTCTATTGTAATAATAGGGATGATCATGGATGGGAGAAATTAGTAAATTCTTTAAATTGAAATGAATGGTTGTTAAAAGTTACTTTTTATGAGAAAGATTATTATTACGAGAGTTTTAAAACATTTACATGCGACTTGAGATAACATCACTACATATGCGCGAGGCTGCTTTTTACCTTATACAATAATACTCAGGCTCCGGCATCGCTGCACCGCGACCGGGCCAGCCAACACGATACACCAGACCAGAGCAGACTCCAGACTAGCAACAACTTACTGCTACATCTACACAGTTCCTACTGCAGTCAACACTGCTCTCTGGTCAGAGACCTTGCATATCGCAGGCAGCGCATGAGCAATACATCGAAATTATATCTGCTCGGACTTCTTACAAAGTGTTGAATCAAATGTGGTACCATGCATCCCTACTCCAGCGTACTGCGATTAAAATCTCTGCTAAAAGGTCTTTGTCTCACAGAATTCGGAAGCCTATAGACTTCTTTCTATAGAATGTACAAGAATTAACGTTGTTGTAGAAGATATTCTGTGACACTGACAGTTTGATTTTAAAAAATAATGTTCTGTTTTCCTCGACACTATTCTTTGTGGATATGTGTGTCTTTGATAGACAAAGAAGCCCCTAAGTGTATGTAGTGAAGGGAATGAAACAGCACCACATTTGTAATCTTCCATTGGAAATCACTGGTGGCCAAATGATACAAAATATTTGTACCACTAATTCCTGAAGAGGTTCTGCCTAACAAAGACCTATCACTCTCGAAGGCTTTACCAGAATGGCGTGCAAAGATAATGTACAATAAACTTCCGGTGCGGGCCTAAGAGGTACCTAAATTTAATCAAGCTGTGTGTGTGTGTGTGTGTAATATTTCCTTGTGTATAATTCTCTATTAACGCTACAAGATCGGAAATGATATTTTTCAAATATTATGTACTTTTGTTATATTTATGCATGGATTTTACTATATGGATCTATGTTTCTGAGATATAGTTTGCTTTTATATTTTCATCTTTGATAAAAATAGATTCATATCGTACATAAAATTCAGGATTATCTCTTGTTCTGAATTGTCTGTCACCGATAAGAACTTTGTGTAAGTTCTCAGATAATTCACAACAAAAACAATCCTAAATTTTACGTACGATATAAATCGATTTTCATCTAAAATAAAAATTTAAAAGAAAACAATATTTTAACACATACGTCAATATTGTAACAACCATTCATAAATATTACAAAACAAAAGTACGTCGTATTTGAAAAATAGCATTTACAATTTCATAGCTTAGGTAAAAAAATACAATACAACCAAATATACGGAGAAAAATGTTCTTATCGGAGCACAAAGAAGGTGAATATGCTCCAGTTTAAAAGACTGACTGAAAAGTGGTGTACTAGTTGCCTCATTCTATTCTACCTTTCTCAGCTCCTTCAAAATTTCCCAAAAATTTTAGTATGCGAATATATTCGCGCTCTCTTTAACATGCAACTCTGTTACTCATTCACAGCCAATAGTTCATCGCAGAAGTCGCTCATACCCATCCACTCCCACCTGCGCATTCCCACTCAGTCGTCCAACCTAACTCCTGTCATTATCTCTTTGTGTCTCTCTGTCTCTGTCTCCTATCTCACAGCCACAGTCTCCTTCTTTCTGTCCTTCTACTAGTGTCTCCTGTCACTGTTTCCCTCTTGCTCTCTCTGACTGCTACTATCTCATTCATTCCTTCCCACTGTTGCTGTCTCTTTGCACTGTCACTATCTCTGCATCGTTGTCATTGTCATAGACTCGTCTCTCATTATCACTGGCTCACACCCACATCCACTTTCTCTTTCTCTTCGTTCCTCTCCCCCTACAATGACTCCTTCACTCTTTTCCTGGCACTCTTCTTTCACTGCCAACTACGTTCCAGTGCCACTGAGTCCCTCTCTTTCTCTCATATGCAATTTTCTCCTTCACTCTTTCTATACCACAACCACTGTCTACGATCTTCCAGTATTCATTACTTTTCCGTCTCTTTCCCACTGCCACTCTCTCCTTCTCTCAGCATAAAAGAGCGCGAAATGTTCGCAAGGCAAATTTTTGGGGAAATTTTTAAAGGTGCTGAGGAAGGCAGAATGAGGCAGCTGGTACCCCACTTTTCAGTCACTCTTTTAAAGAGGAGCATATTCACCTTCTTTGTGCTCCAACAGGAGCAATTTTTCGCTGGTTTCCTTCTTTTTCCTGATACTGCAAGGTATGTCACACATAAGAGAAGAAATTTATGGGTCAGTAAAATTTTGATAGTTTACTTACGTGAAACTGAAATAACGCACCTCACATCGGATTTTACGTGCACAAAAATTTTGTATGTACTTCAGTACTGCAAAATATGATCAGCAGAAAGCTTCTCATAGCAACGGAGACATTTTACTTTATAAACTACGTTTTCGCTTCGCAGCGAATTTTAAGTGCTATTTTACATGTAGCCGTAGGGTAACTTTTCAAGATTTTTCGAGATCGGGATGTTAAGAATATATCGTAAAAATTACAGCCATTTGCTACGCATAGTCATCTTGGAACCCGCGGTTTAGTTTTGGTACACGAAAACCATGTTTTTCGGTATTTATCGATGACAAGATACAGATTTTTGAAAACAGAAAGATGTCACTGCTAAATAAATGCATAAAGAATATACCGTTAAAATTTGAGCTATTTTTTGCGGTTATTTATTTAAATATCCGCTAATGGCTAGAAACTGGTAAAAACTGCTATTTTCGCAGTTTCTCAATAACTGCCCATGAGCTTAATGGTGCATCCATAAATCCCTCAAGGCGCACCGTAGACTATATCTAATGCAAAAAGAACCATATTCAGCTGGAGGAAGTGAATAACATTCAAACTTTTACCTTGTACTGTAGGAAAATTACAGTAAGACAATCCTTCTGTTGGGTATAAGATTGTTGCCCTATCTTTCTATCGCCAACGGAACCGTAGGTAGCAGCCGCAGAAAAATCACGTTTTTATGTGCGGCGTTTTGTCACATGCGTACCGACAAGGGGTGATCACAAAGTTTCGGTCCGAATGTCACACTAACTCCTTGGCTGCATTTCGGTGATCAGCCAGTTTCGGGTGAAAAACTGCAGAATTTGTTGTGCCACTTCTTGGTATATTCCCGCTTCAGCTCCTATAGCTTGATGAAGTTAAGACAGGTGGCGGCGTTGTATGTTGCCTTCAAAATGGCGTCTGTAACGGAGGTGCGTTCCAAGCAGAGAGGTGTCATTGATTTTCTTTTGACGGAAAACTAGAGCATCAAAGATATTCATAGATGGTTATAGAATGTCTACGGAGGTCTGGCAGTGAACAAAAGCGGGAAGAGTCGTTGGGCAAGGCGTCTGTCGCGCAAACCTGTGCGATCTCCCGAGTGCCGGTCGGCCGCACACAGCTGTGACCCCTGCAATGCTCGAACGTACGGACTCTCTCATTCGAGGTGAACGACGAGTGAAAAAGAACTTTTCCTTCTCCATGACAACGTAACGCGTCACACAAGTCTGCGCAGCCGAGATGAGTTCACAAAACTTCATTGGACTGTTCTTCCTTATCCACGTTACAACCCCGATCTCCCGCTTTCAAACTTCTATCTCTTTGGCGCAATGAAGAATGCACTCCATGGGAAGTAGTACGTGGATGATGATTGGGGTACGGGGGTGGGGAGAGTGTTATTGACCCAACAAGATGTTGTCACCGACGTCGACCAGTTGAGTGGTACCAGAGGGCCATACACGACTTTCCAGTAAGGTTGCGTAAGACCGTCACATTGAACAGAAATTATGTTGAAAAATAGTGTTTTGTAACCAAAAAAGTGGCGAATAACGTGGTGTATTTGTATCCTAAATAAAACCAAGCTGCTTAAAAGAAAAGAAAAAAATTGCTCGAACGTCCAGAGGTGTACTGCCGGTCCATAGTGTCCATTCTCGCCTGTGGTCCTGAATTTTTATATGGAGTACTTCGAGGAGGAAGCTTTGGCGTCATCCAAATGGAAACCTACTTGTTTTCTTCGTTATGTGGATGACACGGTCGCGATCTGGCCCCATGGAAGCTCCTAGACTTCCTTACACACCTGAACTCCATACATCACAACATCAAATTCACTATGGAGACCGAAGCAGAAGGAAGATTACCATTCCTGGACGTCATGGGCAAAAGAAGAGCGGATGGCACCCTGGGCCACGGGGACACAGAAAGAAAATGCACACCGACCTGTATTTGCATGCGAATAGCTGCCACCACCCTTCGCAGAGGAAAGGGGTGCTAAAAACACTGGTGCACAGGGCACGCATCATCTCTGACGCAGAGATTCTGCCCCTTGAGCTGGAACACTTCAAAACTATATTCTGGAAAAAAGGGTACTCGGAATGGCAGATCAGACGCGCTCTGCACCCCACCTCTACAGTACAGCGTGTGGAGACGGAAGAAGTCACGGAGGAAGAGATAGCCACTTCCTATATACCGTATACTAGTGCGCTATCGGGGAAAATAGGACGAATATTGAGGAAACCTCGAGTAGGAACTGTCTTTTGCCCACCCAATAAAACACGAGCATTATTGGGAAGTGTCAAAGACGATCTCGGTTTGCGGAAGGCCGGCATATGCCAATTTCCGTGTCAATGTGGGAAGACTTGTATTGGACAGACAGTGCGCATCATCGAAGATCGTTGCCGAGAACATTAGAGACGCACTCTACTTAGGTACCCTAACAAGTCGGCGGTCGCAGAGCACTGTCTTTCCGAAAATATCGAAATATGGACTACCGACATACCAGGGTCTCGGCACAGACATCGTCGTTAGCAACGCTATTGAAATTCGTACCAGGGACGGACTCATCAACTGAGATTGCGGCTATAACCTCAGCAAGGCATGGGAACCAGCATTGAGTCTAATTAAAAAGACGCTCAGCAAAGAAAACGAATAGGCGACCGGGGCGGACGAGGCAGTTACATCGACGCCACCACAGACGCCGACGCCAGCGTCTCAGCGACAGCCGAGGCGCGACCGCGGGCGCGGACCGCGGAGAGAACGCCTCGCAGGGGCAGGGATTTAAGACGGCCGCCCGCCCTCAGGAGCTCAGTTCGTTAGCGCACCTGAGGATGGCGACATGTCTCATCGCAGAAATATTGTGCCCGTTGGACACTATGGATGGGCAGTACAACCGTGGACAATTCGAGCTAGAAATACGCCGGGAGAAACTTAAGAATCACAAGAAAAAAAGAATGTTGCGTTACTTGTTGAACTCCCCTCGTAAGCATATACTATCTCTGGGGGGACTGTCATTACAGTGCATCTCAGAGGACAAATGACACAGACCTTAACCACTACGCGGCTTGGTCCCCCATAGCTCGCCTGAGTCGCCTCCCACGGTGCACCCCTCTGCGCCGCTGGCAGCCAGCACGTGTCCCCTGTGGCAAGCCGAGCGCGGCTCTGCTCCGCCCACGCGGCTACCTTCAGCGGAGCGTCAAGGTCGCCCGCGGGCCCCGCCCAGTGCCGTACGGCCGCACAGAATGGACGGAGCGCCGGCTATCTCCTCCACATCGGAACGCGTCCCGCTCGGGCGAACAGTTACCTGGCTGGCTGGGTCCGGGAGACAATCCGTTCTCATTATGCCCGAGCTGTCGCTGCGCCGCGTCCGTCACGACCGCCGCCGCTCCGCCGGCCCCTACAACCGACTTGTCTCCATCACTA
Source organism: Schistocerca piceifrons (assembly GCF_021461385.2). Taxonomy (NCBI): domain Eukaryota; kingdom Metazoa; phylum Arthropoda; class Insecta; order Orthoptera; family Acrididae; genus Schistocerca; species Schistocerca piceifrons. Next base: position 326,131,751 of record NC_060140.1, read on the forward strand.
TGCATCACAGCCGGCCGTCCATCTTAATCCCCCATCAGTCGGAGAGCAGCTGCGGAGCAATACGGACGAGCAGAGACACTTTCACGATAAAGTAATCACAACTATCATATAAGTGATTGTCTTGCGTAAATGCAGACGTCGTAACGTCTAGAGCGCTAGACCGTTATCTACAGTTCTGAGTGACTAACGCACAGCTTTCATTGTCTGTTGTAGGGTACAGCTATAACAATTCTTTACAGGGTGTACACGTCGTCGACATTGTCTATGACGTTGATACAAATCTCAGTTTTATACGAGGGGCGTTCAATAAGTAATGCAACACTTTCTTCTCTCGGTCAATTTCGGTTGAAAAAAAAAAATGGGAAATTTGTTGTGGGACATACAAAAATGATCCCATTTCAGCTTCTATAGTTTCATTAAGTATCTATAGGTGGCTGCGCTATACGTACCCTTCAAAGTGGCGTCTGTAGCGGAGCTGCGTTCCAAGCAGGGAGCTGCCATTGAGTTCCTTTTGACGGAAAACAGGAGCATCGCAGATATTCATAGGCACTTCCAGAACTGCTATCGATACCCGACAGTGAACCAAGGCACGGTGAGTCGTTCGGCGAGGCGGCTGGCACCATCTCAGCAAAGTCGCGCAAACCTGTCCAATCTCCCGCGTGCCGGCCGGCCACGTATAGCTGTGACTTTTGCGATGTTAGAAGGACCCCCCCTCCCCCCATCTCCGGACTATCCAAGCCAGGGCACGCTCTCGCCTCCGTCTCCTTAAGCTCCTTTCTGGTCGCACATGTGGTCTGGACCCCTCCACCATCCTCCACACCTATAAATCCCTCATCTGCCCTATCCTCTGCTACGCCCATCTGGCCTGGATCTCTGCCCCTCCTACCTTTTTACAAATTCCTTCAAATCCTAGAACGCTATGTGCTCTGCCTCGCATTTCGCGTCCGCCTCCCCTCCCCCATTTGGATCCTGTATGACCTCATTCTGTTCCCGCACCTCCTCCTTTTCCTCGAATGGATATGGATCCTCTACACCTCCCACAAACTTGATCCCCCTCACCCGCTTGTCTCTCCCACCCTCTCCCACCCCCGTCTGCTGCCGCACCTGCTGTCCCACATCCCACCTGCTCTCCATCTATCCATTCTCCATACCCTCGCGCAAGGTGGCTTCCACCACTACCCCTCCCTGGTGATGCCCTCATCCCTCCAACTACCCCTCCTACCAACTTTGATCCTCCCCATCCAATGCCTGTTTTTTTTCCCCAAGGGCACCCTCTCTCCCTTCTCTCCCTCCTCTTTTCTCCCCTCCCTCCTCTCCCCCAGGCTTCCCCTACCCCCCTACCTTCTTTCCTCCCCCTCCAGGCACCTCTGCCACTGGCATCTATACCCTCCCGCTCTCCCTCCTCCCCCACCATATCCCCTTTGGCAGGTCCCTGGACTCGCACACGACCAGTGAACATTCGCGTGCCGTTGATCATCGCCGTCGGTTTTTTTTTTTGTGTGCAGTCGTGTTAGTGCCTTAGTGTTTCACTGTCCATGCTCTTCGTTCACTTGTGTTGTTTCTGTCATCTATGTTCGTGTATCAGTGCTGACCATTTTCTATTTCTCTACGCCTGAGAACAGCTCCATGTGTTACACATTGTGTGTCTACTGTTGGCTATCCATCGTTTTGTTTTTTGCCTTTGTATGTCTTCATCTTAACTAATTGTACTGTCTGTGGCCGAAGAGCGGCGTAGTTTTGCCGCTGCCGGCCTACCTTGTATAAGGTATCAAAATTGCAATAAAGAAAAAAAAATGTTAGAACGTGCGGACACTCATTCCAAGCTGTCGACGTATGACAAACACCTCGTTCATCAACTATATGTCTCCATTGATAGTAGTGTTTTTCTCGTCCACCGGCTGGGGTTCTCATAACTGTGTGCCCACTGGGCTCGTCGCCGCCTAGAAGAAGACCATAAACAGCAACGAAGAACCATCTGCGCGGAACTGCTTATGCATTATCAGGGAGGTTACCTCACGATAAGGTGGCGTAAGGCCGTACATAGAACGGAAATGATGATGAAAAATAGAGTTTTGTAGCCAAAAGAGTGAGGAATAATACGGTGTACTGGAACCCTGAAAAAACCAACCTGCTCTCAGAAAAAGCTTTGTTCCATTACTTATTGAACGATTCTCGTAATAATATTTTTTCTGAGCCTGTCTTCACTTAAACCAATAATAAAATTCAAAATTTCCAAAGGGCTCAAGCGAGAATTAAAAAAATAATGTAAAGAAGTAATGCATATTAAAGATCTGGAAGAAAAGTGAGACCTGGTACCAAGGAAGGCAAGATTGGGCTATGATTGTGGACGGGGCCATAATCAGTTACTGTTGGTTAGTTTATTTTTCAATAACGTACACTTTATTTGTAAACAACAACAAATAAAAGGTGACAATATATTAATAGGTGTTCCACGGCTGAAGGCCTTAATGACAACAAATTCAAACTATTTCTCGGCTGAAGGCCCCAATAGTGATGATTTAAAACTGTTTCATGGCTGAATAGCAATCTTAAGAACCAATTAAACTACTTCAACCAGCAATTACAGTAATTAAAATATTTTTAAAAGAACAACCATCAAAATCTCATTGCTAGAATAAAACTGTCTAATTAAAATTTTAAGACAAGTAACATGTGGCCGAGCGGTTCTAGGCGCTTCCGTCTTGAACCGCGCGACCGCTATGGTCGCAGGTTCGAATCCTGCCTCTGGCATGGATGTGTGTGATGTCCTTAGGTTAGTTAGGTTTAAGTAGTTCTAAGTTCTAGGGGACTGATGACTTCAGATGTTAAGTCCCATAGTGCTCAGAGCCATTTGAACCATTTTTGAAGACAAGTAACAGCCACGGCTGTAGGCCTTAATGACAACAAATTCAAACTACTTCTCGGCTGGTAGCTCCAATAGCAACAATTTAAAACTGCTTCACGGCTGAAGACCTGATTAGCAATCCTATTAAGAACCAGTTAAACATCTTCAAAAATGAAATTACAGTCATTAAATTTTTTTTTGAAGAAAAAATCATCAAATCTGACCAAACCAAGGGGGAAGGGGGGGGGGGGGGAGGGCGGGTGGCGCAGACTTTGCTGCAAGGATCGACCTGGGAAAATCCCTAAGAATTTCGCAAGCTGTGAGACAGGCAGCCAAGAGTTACTTTCACTTCACAGGATGGTAACTCACACTAGTGGCAGTTTAAACGCATGACCAATAATCATTTGCCGAATTTACCTAACGTGCGATGACCAATGTAACGACGGAATAACACACCTAAGCCGGAACCGGCTGCTACCAGAGTAGGAAAAAAAAAAAAAAAAACACCCGGCCCACAAATCAAGGAAGCTGTCGAACTACACGCCTTACCGGACAGCAGAGGCAAGGCGAGGAAAAGTACACTGCCGTAACATCCACTAAGCTCCAGGGCAGGTAACTGGGGCGTTAGCGGCCACTAGGCAGGAAAAATACCACTGGTTGAACTTCACAAATAATAACATGTAGAATGCAACAATTAATAATAAGCAGTGGAGGAAGGGTAATTAGGTTCGCCTTCCCCGAACACTTCACTCGCTGCTCTACGTCTCAGCAACACTGCGAGCACCAACACGGAAGCAAATGGAGAGCTCTCACAATGGTGGAGGTTTCACTACTTGAATTAAGGCCCACTCAACTTAAACTTCCGGTTGACAACGAGGTTGTACCCCTCGCAACTACAGCGCTTCCAAGCGGCAGTGCATGCGTGTCGCCAGTGGTCCCTGGCTGCTCATCCGTCCCCAACCGAGCTGCCGGCTCACACGACACGGAAACACCACAACGTCGCCCCAAAGATAGTACCACAATTACTATATTTCGATAACCGCCGCTGCTGCCATTAGCGGGCAGACAACGCTTGCAAACAGAGTGGTGCCAATGAACACAAGAAGAAGACGGCAACCGTAACTATATCAGCTAAACGATGCCAACCTAGCGTACGAACGTGTGCCGCAGCACGGCTCAAAAACGTTTCAGATTTTGTACGCTGTTGTTTAAATTGTATGTGCAAGAAACAATTAAAGCAACGAATAAAGTTTAGAGGAAAAATTACAGACTACGAGGGGACTAGATACCAACGTTATGGCTAGCAAATAACATAGCAATTCTCGTCAAGGAAAACGAATTCAAAGAGGTATTGAGTGCGGTATGAGACCCATCTGCCACAATATCTGCTTTCAAGGACAAACAAAGAAAATACTAAAGTAACAAGCTGTAGTAGAAAGAAGAACAGCAAACAGCAATGTTATAAATGAGGAGACGTTAATGAACTTGGACCTGTTGTAATTGTTGTGGCCTTCAGTTCGAAGGCTGGTTTGATGCGGCTCTCAATACTAGTATATCCTAAGCAAGCCTCTTCATCTACGCATAACTGCTGCAGCCTACATTCATTTGGACCTACTTACTGTAATCAACTATTGACCTCTCTCCATAATTTTCACCCTCTCACACTTCCCTCCAGAACCAAACCGACGATTTCTCGGTCCTCAGGATATGCATTGTCAAATGATAAACTACCCCTCTTTTAGTCAAATTGGGTCACATTTTCCCCCCAATTCGCTTCAGAACTTCCTCATTAGTTCTTAGGACTACCCGTCTAATTTTGAACATTGTTCTCTAGCAACAAGTTTCAAAAGCTTCTATTGTCTTCACGTCCGTACTGCATATCGTCCAGGTATTACCTCCGTACAAACCATACTCTAGACAAATACCTTCGGAAAAGACTTCCTAACAATCAAATACACATTCCGTGTTAACAAATCTCTGGTTTACAGAAATCCTTTGCCTGCTATTGGCAGTCTGAACTGTATTATCCTGACTATTTGTAGCCAATCGTTAGTTATTTTCTGCCCAAATAACAAAACTAGACTGCTTTCCGTGTCTCATTTCAGAATCTAATCCTATCAGCATCACTTGAATTAATTCGATTATATCTCATTACTCTTTTTTTACTTCTGTTTGTATTCATTTCATAATCTCTTTTCAAGGCATTATCCACTCTGTTCAGATGCTCTTCCAAGTACTTTGCCGTCTGACACAATTACAATGTCATCGAGAAACTGCCCCTGAACTTTAATCCTCTTTCTAGATTTCTCCTTTGTTTCCATTACTCCTTGTTCGATGTGCAGACTGAATCACATTGGGGATAGGCTAAGACCCTGCATCACTCCCTTCTCAACAGACTCCAGGATATTAATTCTCGAGTTTCTTCGGGAATATTTTGTATCAGGGACCCGTGATGTTCTGTAGCTCGTCACACAGAAATAATGTCATTATTATTTGTTTGTCTGCTAGCCCAGTTACCTTTTGCTTCCGTGAACATAAATTTACAACAGTGAAAATCCTGTAACATGCGATCATGGAAGAATCTGGTTTACTGCACGCGCCTATGTACAGATGCAAATCTATTGTTATGTGGCTGTCGTTGCAGCGTTAATAGCTGAAAACACTTCTTCGTTGAATTCAATGAACCAACGCCTTAAATGCACATCGGTCAACCCTCGTCAGTAAACATGTCCTTCTGCTGTGTATCGCTGTAACATGCCTTACTGTCGGGAAACAAACCCTGTATAGAAACGAATAGTATTGAATGCAAGCGACTACTGGAGTGTGCATTGTTGTTGCCAGCCATCAGTACCGTGAGTGAATGGAACAAGTTTGTTTCGAGATAAGACACAGTGTATACCTTACAAATATTTTCAGTGATCTACAAAGATGAAATGGGTAAGAAAACAAACGAAATGCACTTACTTTGTAACGAGTCCCTTATTACCAAATTGCCAGAAAAAATTCTTGAATAACCTCAGACGTTTTTTCGATGTATCCCGTGTACCCCCTCCGCACATGCATTCCTATAGCTCAAGCTTCCAAATATAAATTACTGCACAATTTACAAATATCAGTACTTACGATTTTTATTAGTAGACTTGTGCAACCCAAATTATTTTGCAACCAGAATTCGCACGCGGGGCTTTGAAGCCCTTGCGTGATCCATTTACGCGGTTTGGAACGCTACAAGCACTTCATCCAATGTAAAAATGTAAACCATCGAAAGCAATTGCATAAAACTACTATTTCTGTATTCCACTAACATTGTCACAATTACCTGTTAGCGATGCGCCAGCGCGCGACCAGTAGACGATGGAAGATATGGCTCTGAGCAGTATGGGACTTAACATCGTCATCAGTCCCCTAGAAATTAGAACTACTAAAACCGAAGCAACCTAAGTACATCGCACACACCCATGCCGGAGGCAGGATTCGAACCTGCGACCGTAGCGGTCTCGCGGTTCCAGACTGTAGCACCTAGAACCGATCGGCCACCCCGGCCGGCTGATGGAAGATAATCCCCAAGAATCACGAAGAGACAACATTTACCTGTGTGTGCTGCTGATCACAGTAAAATTTCTTCCGTTACGTGAGTGTTCTTTTGACACGGATCTTCAGTTCTGTTCCACAGGATGTCATAGTTTATTACTGAAACTTCTTTTACACTCAGATCACAAAAGTCATGGGGTACCTCCTAATATCGTGACGGACCTCCTCCTGCCCAGAATAGTGCAGCAATTCGACGTAGCATGAACTCAACAAGTCGATGGAAGCTGCCACTGAAATAATGAGCCATGTTGCCTCCATAGCCGTCTGTAATTGCGAAACTTGTAACATCCCCTTACTTATCGACCTTAATGACAGTGAAAAATTAAACCGCGTGTACCTAATGGAAATTTGGGAAAAGCAATCGTCACCGAAGTTAATCTGTCGGTAAAGAGGGAGGAAAGGGTTACATCTAAAAGAAAGGAAAAATGCAAATGCAACTGGTGGAAATTAATTTTGAAAAGGGGTAAAGTTAATAAACAAAGTAAATGTGCGGCTGTTACGTTAACAATTAACTAGCGGTAATTAGATATTTGAGATTTGGGGAAAATTGCGGTCGCCAGTCGTATGGACAATTACTATACTAACTGAAAAACAAAAGGTTATTGCACATATAATTAGCACTAAACGCGTGGCAACTGAAGGTTGACACGTGTAGTGTAAAAACTGAAAGTTTGTCAGAAGTAATAAATTTCGCTGCACTCTGACTTAATTTAGCAAAAGAATTAATAAAACCGAAAAATTGACAGTTAATTTAGTGACTGAAATTAATAGTGAGATTTGTTTCTGAAGCACTACGAAATTCAGTAAAATAAGGTTAGTCTTGGGCTACCTCAACAATCATTTCAAAAGCTACTTGAATCTACGCAATTTAGAAATAAGAGATTTAACTTTGAACTTGAATTAAATGATTCTGGACAATTAACAATAGTAACATTTAGTACGTACCAAACTGAGCTGCAGTCACAGGTAAGCTAAAATATGCTAACAAAACTCGCACTCTTTGTTTGTGCTTGTGTAATCTAAATATTGTAGCCAGCTATGAATACTTTAACTGAACTTTGAAATTAAAGCAGTGAAATGGAATAATATTGCTTTAATGCTGGCGTTTGAATTTCAACGACACTCGGGTTCATTCCGGAAAAGGAAGGGACTCTTCTTGGTAATGCAATTGGGACAATGAGCAACAAATGTTCATGCTAAGTTGCTGTAATTATAGTTACGGAAATGGAACAGTTTGAAAAGCTGAGGTCTGCCATACAGTTCTAAAACTTTACGTGCTACCAGTCTTCCTTGTTGGTTGATTGAAGGTTTGAAGCCGTCGATCGAGGAGGTGGCGAAGTCACTCATTGTCGGCCGTCGCTGATGCAGAAGCTGGATGTTGGCGCGCCTTCCTCTCGACACGGTCACCAGGCGAAACGGGCTCTTGATGTGCGCCAGCTAATGCTTCCCGTCCGCGACACCGTGTCAGAAACTATCATAGCAAGTCGAGCGCAAGTACATGCTGCCCAACCCCGAAAGCGCGGCAACTCGCGGGAGCGTCACGCAACACACCTGTTCCACCGCCCTACCCCAGCCAGACTCTTCTCTGCCCACGCTCCACGCGACAGAGTTAACACTACCAAAGATCCTAAACACTCTGGTTCTCCACACGACCTATCGATGTATTCGTTCGATAGCATAGTTTTCCCTAGGCCAGACCAGCGTAAAAATACAAATAATCTTTACACAACAAACCAATTATACATCGACATAAATGCATATATACACAAATAGCAAAACAATTACAATATACAAAGACACAGATACGTCATATCTTCAGGTAACAAAATAAGGAAAAAAATTTGTAGTACAATAGGTGGAAATAGGAGGATATGCATTTCCGGCGTTACAAACTGTTGCCGGTGCAGGATTTTGTGCAAGAACTGACCTCTCGATTATGTCCCATGCATGTTCTGTGGGATTCATGAAGGACGATCTGTCCAGAATTTTCTTCAGACCGCGTGACTGCTACGGTCGCAGATTCGAATCCTGCCTCGGGCATGGATGTGTGTGATGTCCTTAGGTTAGTTAGGTTTAAGTAGTTCTGAGTTCTAGGGGACTGATGACCACAGATGTTAAGTCCCATAGTGTTCAGAGCCATTTGAACAATTTTTTTCTTCAGACCGATCGCGAATAATAGTGTCCCGGTGATATGGCGCATTGTCATCCATAAAAAATCCATCGTTGTTTGTGAACATGAAGTCTGTGAATGGCTGAAAATGGTCTCCAAGTAGCTGAACATAACGATTTCGAGTTACTTATCGGCTCAGTTGACCAGAGGACTCAATCCATTCTATGCAAACACATCCAAGACTATTATGGAGCTGTCATCAGCTTGCACAGTGCCTTGTTGACAACTTGGGCCCGTAGCTGCGTGGGGTCTGTGCCACACTAGAACCTTACCTCAGCTCTTGCCAACTGAAATCGGGACTCTTGTCAGCAGGCCACGAGTTTCCTGTCGTGTAGGGTCCAACCGGTAAGGTTGACCCCAGAAGAGACGCTGCAGACGACGTCGTGCTGTTAACAAATGCATTCACATCGGTCGTCTACTGCCATAGCCCATTAACGCCACATTTCGCCGCACTGACCTAACGAATACTTTCGTCGTACGTCCCACACTTATTTCTGCAGTTATTTCACATAGTGTTTTTTGTCTGTTAATACTGACAAATCTACACAAACGCCGCTGCTATAGTTCGTTAAGTGAAGGCCGTCGGCCAGTATATTGTCCATGGTGGTATTTTCGGGACACTCTTGACACTGTGGACCTCCAAATATTGAATTATCTAACGATTTCCGGAACTGAATGTCCTTTGCGTCTAGCTCCAACTACCATTCCGCGTTCAAATTATGTTAATTCCCTCGTATGACCATAATCACGTCGGAAACATTCTCATATAAACCACCTGAGTACAAATGTCAGCTCCGTCAATGCACTGCCCTGTTACACCTTGTGTAAGCGATACTACCGCCACCTGTATGTATGCATATCGTTATCCCATGACTTTTGTCACCACAGTGTAAAATAATAACAGAATTCGAATCGAGAACATCTGCCAACATAAGGAACGTAGAAGTAAATATTCTCGGAGTAGTGAAGCAACTTAAATCACTTAATAAAAGCAAGTCTTCTGGTCCAGACTGTATACCAATTAGGTTCCTTTCAAAGGATGCTGATGCATTAGCTCCATACTTAACAATCATATACAATCGTTCGCTCGACGAAAGATCCGTACCATAAGACTGGAAAGTTGCACAGGTCACACCAATATTCAAGAAAGGTAGTAGGAGTAATCCACTAAATTACAGGCCCATATCGTTAACGTCGATATGCAGCAGGATTTTGGAACGTATATTGTGTTCAAACATTATGAATTACTTCGAAGGAAACTGTCTATTGACAAACAGTCAACATGGGTTTAGGAAACATCGTTACCGTGAAACACAACTAGCTCTTTATTCACATGAAGTGTTGAGTGCTACTGACAAGGGATTTCAGATAGATTGCGTATTTCTGGATTTCCGGAAGGCTTTTGAGACTGTACCACACAAGCGGCTTAAAGTGAAATTGCGTGCTTATGGAATATCGTCTCAGTTATGTGACTGGATTTGTGATTTACAGTCAGAAAGGTCAGCTCATAGTAATTAACGGAAAATCAGCGCGTAAAACACAAGTGATTTCTGGCGTTCCCCAAGGTAGTGTTATAGGCCCTTTGCTGTTCCTTATCCATACAAACGATTTCGGAGACAATCTGAGCAGCCGCCTTAGGTTGTTTTCAGATGACGCTGTCTTTTATCGACTAATTAAGTCATCAGAAGACCAAAACAAATTGCACAACAATTTAGAAAAGATATCTGAATGGTGCGAAAATTGGCAGTTGACCCTAAATAATGAAAAGTGTGAGGTCATTCACACGAGTGCTAAAAGGAATTGGTTAAACTTCGGTTGCACGATAAATCAGTCGACTGTAAAAGCCGTAAATTCAACTAAATACCTAGGTGTTACCATTACGAACAACTTAAATTGGAAGGAACACATAGAAAATGTTGTGAGGAAGGCTAACAAAAGCCTGCGTTTTATTGGCAAGACACTTAGAAAATGTAACAGACCTACTAAGGAACTGCCTACACTACGCTTGTCCGTCCTCTTTTAGAATACTGCTCGGTGGTGTGGGATCCTTGCCAGATAGGAGTGACGGAGTACATAGATAAAGTTCAAAGAGGGGCAGCACGTGTTTTATTATCGCGAGAGATTGTCACAGAAATGATACAGGATTTGGGCTGGATATCATTAAAAGAAAGGCGTTTTTCGTTGCGACGAATCTTCTCACGAAATTCCAATCACCAACTTTCTCCTCCGAATGTGAAAATATTTTGTTGACACCGACCTACTCACCACGATAAAATAAGGGAACTTAGAGCTCGTACGGAAAGATGTAGGTGTTCGTTGTTTCCGCGCGCTATACGAGATTGGAATAATAGAGAATTGTGAAGGTGGTTCGATGAATCCTCTGCCATGCACTCAAATGTGGTTTGCAGAATATCCATGTAGATGTAGATGTAATGTAGATGTAGATGTAGATGTAGATGAATAATTTATTTACATCAGCGTCCAGTACATTGCTTGAGCATAATGTCCAAGAAATTGCTATTCAAAGAAATATAGCATTTGAAAGACATTGTCACCAAAAATCTTAGAAGTACACGCGTCATGCGATTGATATGAGGGCTATAACAACAACAAAACGTCACAACATTGATAAAGACATATTTTAAATGATGCAAATCTAAGCGTGCACACAAAATTATCATTATTCAGATTAACACTACGACTGTGAACACAGTTTTGCAGAGGATGGCTATGCTGGCGCGTTGATGAGATGATCACTGCTTCTTTTGGACGTTCTGAAGTTATTTTTGTTGGTGGAGTGTCCTTTCCATATGTCTTCCCTTACCCAACTTCCTATGGTTTGCAATTTTTACCCGTGGACTCAAAAATCGCCTCCGATCTGCTGTTGGCAGCTTCTCACGGGTCAGGCCGAAAGCCAATCCACGTGGTCCGGCTTTCACTCAAACAATTGAAACGTGACCTGTGTTAAACGTAGCTTGCAAGTTCTAAAAGTCTTTATCGTTTTCGAAACACTTTAATTCTCACGCTAACTCGTCGTTCGAGACTGGCTGTGAAACTGGAAACTTATTTGTGTAAAAATGTTGGAGGGGGGCTGTCTGTGGGGGCCGAAGGGATACTCAGAACCCCTTCACCTGCGCCAGGTCTTCTTCCTATTCAGTCCACTGACGAAGAGGAAGCAGGTGATTACATTTTTCGCCTGTCTCTGCGTGTTTGAAAGTTAAGTCATTTTCTGCGAGGCTAAATTTTCTCCGTTGCATAGAAAAAGAAGATTCTCTGACGTGCGTGCAGTTCCCCGGCAGTGAGTCAGCTGTAGCAGGCGTGAGGAACGCGGACGTGTGTGTCAACGCGGAATGCTCGCCGAGCACATGTGCTGGCCAGGGAGCGCCTTTGTGGGCGCACGCGTGTTCGTCCTTGCACCAGGGCGACTGCAAGCCGGGCACGTCGCCGACACCATTAACGCCCTTATCGCACTTTCAGACGCACAAAACGTTACAACCACGCCTGATCGCTTCTGCTGGCGCTCTCAGTACTATGGCGTCCCTTGTCACCAGCAAATTATTTCTCGTAGACCTCAAGAAACAATATAGAGTGAACTACAGTTAACAGCCAAAGCCGAAACACGGAGATTGTAGCTCTACCAGAACCAAAAGCGCTGACGTAAACATATTTGCGAATGTGTGGTTACGAGCCGCACACTGACTTCTGCATGAACTAATGGCTCTGAGCACTATGGGACTTAACTACTGTGGTCATCAGTCCCCTAGAACTTAGAACTACTTAAACCTAACTAACCTAAGGACATCACACACAACCATGCCCGAGGCAGGATTCGAACCTGCGACCGTAGCAGTCGCGCGGTTCCGGACTGCGCGCCTAGAACCGCTAGACCACCGCGGCCGGCGCATGAACTAAAGGAAGTTTACAAATTAGTTATGCAACAGTAACCTTTAGTTGTGAAACAAGTAAATAACGTACAGAGATGTATAATACGGCACCGAATGCGATATTATTGAACTACACGAAAAAAGGTAAGTTAGTTACAAACTACGGAGTGCACAAACTTTATTCACAATGTAAACGTCACTACAGATATTCGGATTTAAGTTGTGGCATGTTCGATATGCCTGCCATCATTGGCGATGATGTGGTGCAGACGAATAGCGAAACTTTGCATGAACCGCTGAAGTGTCGAGATATCGACGCTGTCGATGATCTCCTGAAAGGATGTTTTCGGCTCAGCAATGGTTTTGGAGTTATTGCTGTGCACCTTGTATGTAACATAGCCCCACAAAAAGAAGTCGTTTGTGTTCAGATTCAGAAAATATAGCGGCAAGTCGAGGCCAATGCCAGTGACCTCTGGGTACCCCAGTGCCAGAATGCGGTCCCGGAAGTGCTCCTCCAGGACATCAAACATTCTCCTGCCTTTGCCTCTGATGAGCAAGTGCTCTACCATCTGAGATACCCAAGCACGACTCACGCCCCGTCCTCGCAGCTTTACTTCCGCCATGGTAGAGCACTCTACCATCTGGACTACTTGCCTGCGAAAGACAAAGATCCCGAGTTCGAGTCCGGCACACAGTTTTAATCTGCCAGGAAGTTTCATATCAGCGCACACCCCGTTGCAGAGCGAAAAACTCATTCTGGAAACATCCCCCAGGCTGTGGCTAAACCATGTCTCCGCAATATCCTTTCTTCCAGGAGTACTAGTTCTGCAAGGTTCGCAGGAGAGCTTCTGTGAAGTTTGGAAAGTAGGAGACGAGGTACTGGCGGAAGTAAAACTGTGAGGACGGGGCTTGAATCGTACTTGGGTGTCTCAGATGGTAGAGAACTTGCCCGCGAAAGGCAAAGGTCCCCAGTTCGAGTCTCGGTCCGGCATACAGTTTTCATCTGTCAAGAAGTTTCACATCAGTGCACACTCCACTGCAGAGTGAAAATTTCATTCTGTATCTCAGGCATGTTCGATAGGATTCATGTCTGGAGAGCATGTTGGCCACTCTAGTCGAGCGATGTCGTTATCCTGAAGAAAGCCATTCACAAGATCCGCACGATGGGGGTGCGAATTGTCATCCACGAAGACGAATGCCTCGCCAATATGCTGCCGATATGGTTGCACTAACGGTCGGATGACTGCATTCACGTATCGTACAGCCGTTACGGCGCTTTCCATGACAACCAGCAGCGTACGCCGCCCCCACATAATGCCGCACCAAAACAGCATGGAACTCCCACCTTGCTGCACTCTCTCGACAATGTGTCTAAGGCTTTCAGCCTGATCGGTTTGCCTCCAAACACGTCTCCGACGATTTTCTGATTGAAGGCATATGCGACACTCATCGGTGAAGAGAACGTGATGCCATTCCTGAGCGGTCCATTCGGCATGTTGTTCGGCCTATCTGTACCGCACTACATAGTGTCGTGATTGCAAAGATGGAGCTCGCCATGGACGTCGGGAGTGAAGCTGCGCGTCATGCAGTCTATTGCGCACAGTTTGAGTAGTAGCACGACGTCCTGTGGCTGCACGAAAAGCATTATTCAACATGGTGCTTTGCTGTCAGAGTTCCTCCGAGCCATAATGCGTAGGTAGCGGCCATCCATTGCAGCAGTAGCGCTTGGGCGGCAGGAGTGAGGCATTTCACGACAGTTCCTGTCTCTCCGTATCTCCTCCGTGTCCGAACAACATCGCTTTGGTTTATACCGAGACGCCTGGACACTACCCATGTTGAGAGCCCTTTCTGGCACAAAATAACAATGGGGACGCGATCGAAGGGTGGTATTGACCGTATACTCATGGTTGAACTACAGACAACACGAGCCGTGTACCTCCTTCCTGGTGGAATTACCTGAACTGATCGGCTGTCGGAACCCTCCATCTAATAGGCGCTGTTCATCCATGGTTTTTACATATTTGGGAGGGTTTAGTGACATCTCTCAACGTCTATCTTCAGGAGTTCTGGGAACCGGGGTGATGCAAAACTTTTTTTGATGTGTGTATTACTGTCCGCATTGGTCATGATGTTAGGACTGTCTTGCGAATATGGAATTGATGAGTTCAGGAGGGTTACATAAAACGTAATGCAAAATCTAAAGGGCCTCACGTTACTATTGCCCGAGAGGACCTATTATTGCACAAAACTTCATAGCTATGCCACGTACGTTCAGTCGGGAAACTGGTTTGTCTGAAAAAAGACAAGTTTCCACAAGGACTGTGCGACGGTGTGAAGCAGCATAGATGGTCAGTACAGTTTTCATTGCTGCAGATTCCTTGACACGGCATCAAAGAGAAGAACGTAGACAGTGGTGTGTCCAACAACAACACTGAACATATGAGTGGCGCCACACTGTCTTTCGAGATGGGTCATGGTTCTACGTGCAGCATTACAATGGACGAACCTGTGAGTGGAGGCTCTGAGATGAACGAATGTTGCCAAGTGGTTAGGCATTTCATTGTGTAGACCAGATGATCTCCTCTGCTTCAAATAACTGGCAACTTAAACGGAAGCAGTTTCACTAGTTTATCATCAAATAAAATAACACAGTACTACATGTTGTCCTGTTTGTACTAACCTTGAACGGTGTCTGTTGAAATTACTAACGGTGTGTGTTAAAATTCCGCAAAAAATTATTTACGACATCTAGGACAAGGCTCTCTTATCAAATGGGAGTGTGCATTCTGTTCTCATTCAGACAATCGATCCATTCATAGGCAACGTTCTTTATAAAACTGGAATTTTGCTTAGCAAGCAATTAAATAAATAAGCTTGTATGAACTGCACAAGGAAAAATCACTATAGAATGTATCTTATGAAACAGGCATTGTGATAAGAGGGATAAAAAATTAACAGTGTAATTTAATTTAACATTAATTTTATGTAATCAGATTAGAAAGACACTACATATTTATATAAAAACATGATGGTTGCTGGTGCCTGCCTTAAATACCTTGGCTGATGGGCTGAAAAATCTTTACAGTCTCATAAAATAGGAATCACTTAATAATGTGGAATCAAACACACACTTCAGATACATAGTTAACACCACACGGAAGATAAAAAAGAAAACAGAAGAACTAAAACATGCACTATCAACCCGTATGGTTGGCAAACGTTTTGCTCCACCGACATAACGCAAAATACGGAAAACTCAAGTCGTGGAACTAAAGGAGAATTACGATCGGAAATGCATATCAGATCTAGAATGGCCGTGAAAAAATGTAATTTAAGTCCTGCAAGTGTAGAACAAGAACTGAAAACCGAAGAGTTAAGGGCTTATTCGCTTTTTAAACATGTGGCCCTAGCACATAAAGCCAGACCAAGAACTGAAGGTTCTCCAAGACAACGACGAACACGTGGGATTGAACAAACAAAGGCACCTACACTAACGAATAAGGATTACGGAATGCCGACGAAAGTAACAAAACAGGAGAATAAATAAGAAACACAAGCACATGCTCATTCACACTGGGAAACACGAATTCTAATTGAGACTAAGCAGAGCTCACTCACCATGCTCCCACATTTCTAAGTTCTGATTGAACTAAGTAGCTGCCGGTAAAACCGTGCAACTGCAAAACTCTACTAATTTCCATTCTGCATGATTATGAAGGTCTGAAGCTAGAAAAGATATGGATTAAAACTTCAACTAAGCTGAAACATGCACAGACCCATTTACCACTCTCACTATTGCAAACGAGTTTCTACGAGTAACCTGTCTCTTCAGAATTCCAGGACCAAGTGACCAGCACTCTGACCTAATCGTGGTCCACACACAGGTAGCGGATGTTGTCAGAGAACACATTCGCCGCACCTTACAAAAAAAAAATGGCTCTGACCAGTATGGGACTCAACTTCTGAGATCATTAGTCCCCTAGAACTTAGAACTAGTTAAACCTAACTAAACTAAGGACATCACACACGTCCATGACGCCCAGGCAGGATTCGAACCTGCGACCGTAGCGGTCTCGTGGTTCCAGACTGCAGCGCCTAGAACCGCACGGCCACTTCGGCAGGCCGCACCTTACAAACTTAAGCACAATAGCGCTTCAACCAGAAGGGAACGAAACCTGTTACGCAACCGTTCGCTAAACTGCCACAGTAGCAGACAAGAAGTTTATCCGCCGCCAGATACTATTAAAGCTCAATATACATACACATTCACTCATTCTGTCTTTCTAAGATGCTAGGAATGGTTCAAATGGCTCTAAGCACTGTGGGACTTAACATCTGAGGCCATCAGTCCCCTACAACTACTTAAACCTACCTAAGGACATCACACTCATCCATGTCCGAGGCAGGATTCGAACCTGCGACCGTAGCAGCAGCGTGGTTCCGGACCGAAGCGCCAAGAACCGCTCGGCCACAGCGGCCGGCTGCTAGGAATGGGAAAGTAGGATAGCAGTACAATATAAACATATTGCAATCAAGTGCGGGGAACATATAGGAAGAACAGATACGTAGTAAATCAATACATTGTTACCAAATAGACATAGAATAAATATGAATTTAAAGAATGTCTACAGTGGTGGCTGATTCGAGCACACTCAGCTGCTGATTCTTTCTCCTCGCATGTTTACTGAATGCGCCGAAAGTATAAGATGCTAAAAGACATGTGAAATGACGTTAAAATTCACTGAAACATTATGAAGGGGCTAACATGGAGACCCTTCATCCTACATCCAGTATTCGACTATTTCTCTGGCCAATACATTCTACACGTCTCTCGCCCTCGAATAACGTCTAGTCATTGGTTTGCCGAGAGACTGCGCGATCATTCGTTAGTTACTATGACTGAGAAACTCTGGCTCAGAAGTGACACAGTGTGAAAGACATACCCCTGTCTGTCAAATGAGTTCAATTCCACTCGATGCATGGCTGGGTTACAACCATTGTTGCCGCCAGAGGTGGCACCTCTGTGTTCTAAAGTTCACACGTGCAACTCAGTAAAAAGTTTTGTCGTGAATTCTTCGCACTATACGGTGGGCACAACAAATAAAACCAGTGTCGCCTGTGGTCGAAAATCGACAAATTGTGTTTATTAAGTAACGAAACGCAATTTATTTTAAGCGTAAGTAATTGTAATTTATTTGTACGCAGATTCTTAGTTCCTGTCTGAATACTATGCAGATTTTTAGGTCTTACCTGAACACCATGAGGAAAAGAGTAAGAAAGGGTAAGAAGAAGCATGAGAGAATGAAGAACTCAAATGATGGAAATAATCGCTTTATTCTAAAAGTTAACATAGGCCTATAAACCTCGGTACAAACAATACTTTTGGTAAAAATTCTTTCATCATTCGCAAAATGTCCTTGCTCGCTATGTTCACAAATATAAAATTTTAAACCATCGAAAGATCGAATTCTGCTTGTTGCAACGTACAGCTAAACATGCGTAAAAATTGGTTGTTTTAATAAAACACCAAATTTTCGAATGTCTGTCCTTGTGACTTATTAATGGTAGTAGCAAAAACAGGAATAATTGGGAATTGTGTTCTTTGAAACTGAAAATGTAAAATAGTACCCGAATAAGTCCTATGCACACGCAGAATAAAAATTCGCTTTTCTGTATGATTACAGTTAAAACTTACCAACCAATGGTGTTCTAATATAAACATTTAATGAGCATTCTGGTTCCATTAACTAATCTTTCTTTTGCATTTAAGTTTCTGACACGAAGAACAATGCAATTAATTTTTAATTGTCATTTGTGCGGTGTGTAATATTATTGGGATTTCCGTCGTATGAAAGCTGTGAGTAGGCCTATCTGTATATTAAATGATCAACTTATGAGATGAGACCTATTCTTTGAAAGACATTTGTTTTATAAAATTTACGTAACTGTAAAGATGCACATCTAGCGCGGACGCTAATACATCGATTGCGCAGTCAAAGAAACATTTTAACAGAAGCCGAACTGAACTTTCCGCTTCGATCTAAATAAAAGATGACAGTAGAAACTTTTCTAGATCCTCAGATTTTATCGTAGTTCTGCTTGTAATGTGAAAGCGTAAAGAAGGTCGTCTTTAAGCCACAAAAGTGAGCGGTCTTGCCAGCGTGCAGACAACACTATTAATTAATAAAATTCGAGTAATTTTTGTTCGATACTGTAAACCGACAAGTTATTGTTATGAAGGTGTTGAACGGTGCAAGAATTGTCTTGAAGGAAGGAGAAAAGTAATGACTGTAATTTGTGACAAACACGTGAACCAAGAACCTAGTAGAGGACAGGCTGAAATCTGATCGCACCATACAGTTAGAAAAGTACTTATGTAGGTTATACTGTTTATAAATAAGCCCTAATTGCTTGTGAGAATTGTTTGAATATATTTAGTGTTTACCAGATTTCTTATTCTATTCATTTCCTTCATTTTTTTTTTACCTCCATGTCATATTATTTTTGTAAATATCAAACAGCCTTTACTACTGCGGCATCCTGGTCGTAGACAGAAGGCCGCTCCTTGTCTTCTATACAACTCATAGCTGCCCCATTTATTAATGATTTCATTTGCAAATGCAATTTTTTTATTGTTCATTGTTAAAGGTCCCTTAGGTGATTATAAATTTCATACTGATTACGTAAAGAAATCCGGGTTGTTCTCTTCCAAATAATAGAAGACTGTGCGTAAGCAAAAACTAGCCTCCTTCTGACAACGATCAGGAGCCGACCAGAAGACGGACGTCTTCGACCGCTTTCGTGTTTCCTGTGGCAACGCTGTGCCAAACTGGGAACACGACATTCTAATATGAAACACAAATATATATATATATATATATATATATATATATATATATATATATATTAACCGATTAAAATTGAAAAAAAATTGAAATATAAATTCTTGCACCGTTCAACACCTTCATAACAATAACTTGTCGGTTTACAGTATCGAACAAAAATTACTCGAATTTTATTAATTAATAGTGTTGTCTGCACGCTGGCAAGACCGCCCGGATTTCTTTACGTAATCAGTATGAAATTTATAATCACCTAAGGGACCTTTAACAATGAACAATAAAAAAATTGCATTTGCAAATGAAATCATTAATAAATGGGGCAGCTATGAGTTGTATAGAAGACAAGGAGCGGCCTTCTGTCTACGACCAGGATGCCGCAGTAGTAACGGCTGTTTGATATTTACAAAAATAATATGACATGGAGGTAAAAAAAAAATGAAGGAAATGAATAGAATAAGAAATCTGGTAAACACTAAATATATTCAAACAATTCTCACAAGCAATTAGGGCTTATTTATAAACAGTATAACCTACATAAGTACTTTTCTAACTGTATGGTGCGATCAGATTTCAGCCTATGAGATGAGACCTATTCTTTGAAAGACATTTGTTTTATAAAATTTACGTAACTGTAAAGATGCACATCTAGCGCGGACGCTAATACATCGATTGCGCAGTCAAAGAAACATTTTAACAGAAGCCGAACTGAACTTTCCGCTTCGATCTAAATAAAAGATGACAGTAGAAACTTTTCTAGATCCTCAGATTTTATCGTAGTTCTGCTTGTAATGTGAAAGCGTAAAGAAGGTCGTCTTTAAGCCAATGCAAATAACTACAGAGGTATCTCATTGTTATCAGTGGCCTATAAGATCCTATCCAAGGCACTACAAAACAGGATTGAAAATCAAGTAGAGAAAGAACTGGGTGAATATCAGGCTGGGTTTAGAAAAGGAAGATCATGCAGTGAACAGATATTCAGTCTACTCTCCATAATACAACTTCGCGCACGCACATCGAAAAATCTAGTAATTACATTCATAGACTTCAAAAAAGCATATGATTCTATTGATAGACCAACCCTGATTAACACATTAGAAGAATTTGGGATTGATGATAAAAGCAGAAGTCTAATCCAGGAAACCCTTACGGGAACAAAATCGCAAGTGAAGTTTTTGGGTAGATTGTCACAACCGTTTGTAATTGGAACAGGTGTTAGACAAGGGGATGGGCTCTCCCCACTGTTGTTTAACATTGTCCTTGAAAAAGTGGTCAGGGAATGGAGAAAGAAGATGGCAGAAGCTGGAGTGAAAAATGGGATAACGTTAGGAAGAAATAAAACAAAAATTGAATGTCTGGCATTTGCTGATGACATGGCAATATTGGCAGATGACATCGAAACAGCAAAGATTCAGATAGAAATGCTGCATGAGATCGCTGAGAAGACAGGTCTACAAATATCGTATGAAAAGACAGAACTGATGATACAGGACAAAACAGACCCAACACAGACATTGCAAACTAAATATGGAATAATTAAGAGAGTTCATAAATTTAAGTATCTAGGGGAATGGATTACACCGACAGGGTTACCAAATGTTTCACTACAGGAAAGAGCAATAAAGATGGAAACGGCATACCAGCTATGCCGAAATGTATACAATAAAAAGTCGATCTCCATCAATGCCAAGCTCAGGCACTACAATGCGGTAATAAAACCAGAAAGTTTGTATGCGATTGAATGCATCCCACTGAACAGAAAACGTCTGTTGGAGAAATTGGAAATAAAAGAGAGAAAAACACTGAGAAAGATCTTAGGACCTAAAAAGGATGGACAAGATTATAAATTGCGATCCAATAAAGAGTTATACGAGAAAATTGAAAAACTGACAACATCCTTTAAAAAGAGAAGACTGAGTTTCTATGGGCATGTCAAAAGAATGGCACCAGAAAGAACGGCAAAGAAAATCTGGAATACATGGAAAGCAGAAAGACACAAATTAACTGGCTGAAAGAAGTAAAAGAAGACATTGCAGAAATGAACATTATACCAGAGACAGTTTACAACAGAATGGAATATAGGAATGCCATCAACAAAATACAGGGATTCAAAGACCGAACGCAATAAAAGAAGACGGGAACAACCTGGTCGCAAGAACGTAAAGAAGCCCACTCAGAAAAAATGAAGAAGTACTGGGAAGAACGCAAGAAAAAGCACAAGAAATGACTGATGCTTAGCGTAGTCCAAAGTTGACTGTAACGAATAATAATAATAAATAAATATTTAACCTATTAGTTTTTTTTCTTTAATCATACTAGAGGCGGTAAACCATTTACAGACAGAGAATTCAGAAACTCTACTGGACAGTAATAGCTAATTTCGTATTCGTTACCATAAATTATTTTATTTTTAATGTTCACATATTGAAGACTTTAATACGTGATGGATTTAATATCATCAGAGTTATGTATATGAAAGAATCTATTTCCTTCTACCACTCTTAATTGCTACGTACACGCATGATGTTTTCTTTGTTCGCATCTATTGCAAAGTGAACTTCGAATTATATAAGTTTCGCCACCCTCCTTGTATAATTAATATTAAGAATCGGTACTTCAGTTTTCGTATTCACGTGTTAATATTATGATTTCGCTTGTTGCTATTCTTCCCGGCGTTGCAATTTTAATTTCCACCAGTGTAGTCGCAGAACGCGGCTTCTGCGTAGCAAATGAGCGATATGAACATTGTCATATGTTCGACATTGTTCCCGTCACGTGTCACGTCGCTTCCAATTTACCGAAAACAGCGGTGCTAATGGACCGGGAAATGACGCCAGCGAACCCTCCCTCGCGATTGCGGCAGGCGTCGCATTGTGCGCATCGCTGGCCAAACCGCGGAGTAGCGAGATGTGACAAAAGCCGCCGTCCCGCCAGGAATGCGGCGAGGCGCGCGCCGCCATTGTTCTTGGGCGCATTCTCGCGCCCCCCACCACAGCGCGGCTGCCACTGTGGCGGCCGCCCCCTGCCCCTTCGCACCTTTTGTGTCGCCTCCCACTCATCGCCGCCCGCAGACTTCCGCGGCGTGAGGCCCGTTGTCCATTCCCCGCACGTCTGCCCACCGTGCGAGTTAACCCCTAAAAATGGATTCCAGCGGACAATTGGCTACCCACATTCTCCGTCGTTCTTCACAGTTCGAGCGTTCGGAAGTTTCGTCATCACTGCCTCACGGTGGTCACAAAGTTCTCGTCGTTGCCGTTTTTCATGTCGTCTGTCTTTCTCTACAAAACTAAAACTCCGTAAGAACAGGCCTCGGGGAGCCCAACGACGCCGACCGACCGCCTTGTCATCCTCTGCCAGAGGCGTCACTGAATGCGGATATGGAGTGGCACATGGTCAGCACTCCGGTCTCCCAGCCGTTGACAGTTTTCGTGACCGGAGCCGCTATTTCTCAGTCAAGAAGCTCCTTAACTGGCCTCACAAGGTATGAGTGCACCCCACTTGCCAATAGCACTCGGAAGATCTGGACGTCATCCAACCAAAGCCCTATGGCGCATAGGTTAGGTGACCCGACGGAAACCGGTGTTGCCATTGCGGCAAAGCGGTTGGCGTCATACTCCAGGGTTGATTTCCAGTACAAATATGAGCGTCCATGGAAATTTATTCAAAAGGAGATAAAACTTCCACAAAAAAAGAAAAGAAATGATCGTGTGGCATTGTTGGCAGGGAGGCCCCATTTGGGGAAGTTCGGACGCCGAGTTTTAATTCTTATTACAGTCGACGCCACATTGGGCGACTTGTGCGCTAGTGATGATGATGATAATGATGATGATGAAAACAGCTCAACACCCAGCCCACAAACGGAGAAAATCTCTATCCCGGTCGCGAATGGAATCCGGGGCGGCTGCATGGCAAGCAAACGCGTTACCGTTCAGCTAATCAGGTGGACGTTTCCCACCTTTAGGGTTTCGTACCTCGGATCACTTCACTGTCTTTCTGTCCGACTGTTAATAACTCTTTCTCTAAGCAACGTGAAGACATATCAACTTGAAATGGCGGAATTAAAGCTGTGAGGACGGGGCGTGAGTCGTGCTTGGATAGCTCAGTTGGTAGATAATTTTCCCGCAAAAGGCAAAGGTCCCGATTTCGAGTCTCCGTCCGGCACACAGTTTTAATCTGCCAGGAAGTTTCATATCAGCGCACACTCCGCTGTAGAGTGAAAATTTCATTCTACAACTTGAAATTTATGTCACATACTAAGGTCTGTGGACCGTTGGCGGTGTAAAAATTTTAGCTTCTAAGTCAAAAGATGAGGCCATTTATATCCTATATTTTGATACTTGCAAACTCATTTATCAAAATTTCCCGTTGATCTAGAATCATGAAATTTGGCAAAAGCATGAAAAAAAAATTTTTTTGTCATTTCCGATCCCACTGTCTATCAGTTAAGATCCCTTTTCCTCGCTAATCACAACAGCAACGCGAAATTATACAAAAATTTAAACTTAAAGCTTACAATTAAAGCATTCTCGAAACCGATATTTTGCCATTATCGATATCAATAACAGACAAAAATCGTTGAGATTCTCGATTTTCTGGATGAATGAACTTTCTGCACACAGCACAAAAAGTTTTGCATCACCTCGGTTCCAAGAGCTCCGGAACTGGTACAGAAAACTGGAATATAGATCAACATAAACATCATTTCCGCCCTTTTTATTGTCCATGATAACCATTGCGTGTTGTACCACCATACAGCGAGACCTTCAGAGGTGATGGTCCAAATTACTGTACTCCCTGTACCACTAATACGTCCTCTTGCCTTGATGCATGCCTGTATTCGTCGTGGCATACTATCCACAAGTTCATCAAGGTCGCATATGCGCAAGTTGGTCCAGATTGTCCCACTCCTCAATGGCGATTCGGCGTAGATGCCTCAGAGTGGTTGCTGGGTAACGTCGTCCATAAACAGCCCTTTTCAATGTATTCCAGGCATGTTCGATAGAGCTCTTGTCAGGAGATCATGAGGGCCACTCTGGTCGAGCGATGTCGTTATCCTGAAGGAAGTCTTTCACAAGATATGCACGATGCGGCGCGAATTGTCATCCATGAAGACAAATGCCTCGCCAATATGCTGCCGATATGGTTGAAGACCGGTCGAAGTATGACATTCACGTATCGCACAGCCGTTACGGCGCCTTCCATGACCACCAGCGGCGTACTTCGGCCCCATATAATGCCACTCAAAAGCAGCAGGGAACCTCCAGCCTGCTGCACTCGCTGGACACTGTGTCTAAGGCTTTCAGCCTGATCGTTTTGCCTCCAAACATGTCTCCGACGATTGTCTTGTTGAAGGCATACGCGACACTCATCGGTGAAGAGAACATGATGCCAATCCTGAGCGGTCCATTCGGCATGTTGTTGGACCCATATGTACCGCGCTGCATGGTGTCGTGGTTGCAAAGATAGACCTCGCCATGGACGTCGGAAGTGAAGTTGCGCATATGCGGCCTACTGCGCACAGTTTCACTCGTAACACGATATTCTGTGGCTGCACGAAAAGCAGTATTCAACATGGTGGCGTTGCTGTCAGGTTTCCTCCGACTCATAATCCGTAGGTAGCGGCCATCCACTGCAGTAGTAGCCCTTGGGGGGCCTGACCGAGGCATGTCATCGACAGTTCCGGTCTCTCTGTATCTCCTCCATGTTCGAATAACATCGCTTTGGTTCACTCCGAGACGCCTGGACACTGCTCTTGTTGAGAGCCCTTCCTGGCACAAAATAACAGTGCGGACGCGACTGGACCGCAGCATTGAACGTCTAGGCATGGCTGAATTATAGACAACACGAGCCGTGTACCTCCTTCCTGATTGAAAGACTGGAACCGTTCGGCTGTCGGACCCCGTCCGTCTAATAGGCGCTGCTCATGCATGGGTGTTTACATCTTTGGGTGGGTTTAGTGACATCTCTGAACAGTCAAAAAGACTGTGTCTGTGATACAATATCCACAGTCAACGTCTATCTTTAGGACATCTGGGAACCGGGGTGATCTAAAACTTTTTTGATGTGTGTATGTACGTAATTAAGTTTGTACGGCACCTTCGGGGCATGAGCCCTATTCGCACTTGGTTTTTTTATACAAGTGATCTAGTTTGCAAACTAAATGTGGCAGGAAGTCTAATAAACGTATTCATGTCCAATGATTCATAGTTTCAAACCAATATCAGTATACCTGAAAGGTAAGCATACTTCATCAGTATGTGCAAAGTACAGCATTGTGTAGTATGAGTATGAATGTAGACTCCACCTTTTCTGTGTAACAATATCCCCGATACGGTTAAATCCAGCGCATCCATCGAGTTTGAAAACAAAATCTGTAAATATTAACCAAAGATATTTTTGTCCACATGCCAGAAATGATAGTGTGATGATAAAAATAAAAAACATGAATACAAACAACAGTCTGACAACTTGACAAAATCTTGTTGGTCGTTTACAAAAACAACCGGCAGAAGTGTCACTGAATCACAATCTTCAAAGTGGAGAAGCAGTATATATATTTCAAAAACTGTTAGTCAACTCTCTGCCATCTATAACACTTCAATTGCAAATAAAAGTTCACATCACATCTTGTTAACGGATTTATTGAGTTATTTGGATGGGTTGTATTTTTCAGAGTTAACTGGAGCAGTTCAAGTTTTGTTTGGGTGCAATGTATCTCGTACTAGCATCAGCAGAAATGAATATGGGAAACCTTACGAAACTGGCCGGTACAACCGACTCTTAAGGCCTGCTACTCAACTAAGGTGGTGCTTGTCTTCCTAGTTTGACGCATTACCATGCAGCATGAAAGCTGGACTGCTAGACTCATAATTCTGTAACAGCATCTTGAGCTGTGTTGCAAACCACGGTGTTAAAGAAGGTGTTTCCTGGAATTGAGATCTTTTCGACCATGAAATTTCTCTTTTTTTGCTCTCTTCTGTCGCACAAAATGGTGTTGGAAGGCGGGGGATGGAGGGGATGGGGGTTCGTTTATCTGAGTAACGTATGTGAGCTTTATACTAACGTTATATATACTAACTAAGTCGAAACAAGGCCCCGGGAGTAGACAACATTCCATTAGAACTACTGACAGCCATGGGAGAGCCAGGCCTAACAAAACTCTACCTTCTGGTGAGCAAGATGTATGAGACAGGCGAAATTCCCTCAGACTTCAAGAATAATATAATAATTCCAATCCCAAAGAAAGCAGGTGTTGACAGATGTGAAAATTACCGAACTACCAGTTTAATAAGTCACAGCTGCAAAATACTAACGCGAATTCTTTATAGACGAATGGAAAAACTGGTAAAAGCTGACCTCGGGGAAGATCAGTTTGGATTCCGTAGAAATGTTGGAACACGTGAGGCAATACTGACCCTACGACTTATCTTAGAAGAAAGATTAAGGAAAGGCAAACCTACGTTTCTAGCATTTGTAGACTTAGAGAAAGCTTTTGACAATGTTGATTGGAATACTCTCTTTCAAATTCTGAAGGTGGCAGGGGTAAAATACAGGGAGCGAAAGGCTATTTGCAATTTGTATAGAAACCAGATGGCAGTTATAAGAGTCGAGGGACATGAAAGGGAAGCAGTGGTTGGGAAGGGAGTGAGACAGGGTTGTAGCCTATCCCCGATGCTATTCGATCTGTATATTGAGCAAGAAGTAAAGGAAACAAAAGAAAAGTTCGGCGTAGGTATTAAAATCCATGGAGAAGAAACAAAAACTTTGAGGTTCGCCGATGACATTGTAATTCTGTCAGAGACAGCAAAGGACTAGGAAGAGCAGTTGAACGGAATGGATGGTATCTTGAAGGGAGGATATAAGATGAACATCAACAAAAGCAAAACGAGGGTAATGGAATTTAGTCGAATTAAGTCGGGTGATGCTGAGGGAATTAGATTTGGAAATGAGACACTTGAAGTAGTAGATGAGTTTTGCTATTTGGGGCGCAAAATAACTGATGATGGTCGAAGTAGAGACGATATAAAATGTAAACTGGCAATGGCAAGGAAAGCGTTTCTGAAGAAGAGAAATATGTTAACATCGAGTAAAAATCGTAGACGGAGACGAAGAGATGAATACACTAAGCAGATTCAGAAGGATGTAGGCTGCAGTAGGTACTGGGAGATGAAGAAGCTTGCACAGGATAGAGTAGCATGGAGAGCTGCATCAAACCAGTCTCAGGACTGAAGGCCACAACAACAACAAGAATCATGAAAACTGTAGGACAAGTTAAAGATCTTGTTATGTAATTAAAGTCTCCTTTTAACAGCCGGCCGAAGTGGCCGTGCGGTTAAAGGCGCTGCAGTCTGGAACCGCAAGACCGCTACGGTCGCAGGTTCGAATCCTGCCTCGGGCATGGATGTTTGTGATGTCCTTAGGTTAGTTAGGTTTAACTAGTTCTAAGTTCTAGGGGACTAATGACCTCAGCAGTTGAGTCCCATAGTGCTCAGAGCCATTTGAACCATTTGATCTCCTTTTAACGGAATTTTTATTTACTTTAAACCTGAACAAAAGTATGTCAAAAGTTAGAATTTCACAGAATTTCCCTTTTATTTTAAAAGAAACAAAGTTGATCGAATATAATCTACCTTTAACATATTATTATTTACTCGTAATTGAAAAAAAGTCAATTACAAGTAATCTTCCTTTAACATACTCTCATTTACTCTTAACTGAAGCAAAGATTACTCAAAAGTTATCAGTGAAAAAAATTAATTCAACCTAGAATTTTGTTCATAAAAGGTGACACTAGCACTGCGGGAGGAACCCTATGGAAAGAAGGCTGCATGGCGGTTGCAGCACAAAGATATTATTGAAATTGGGATTAAGTCATCAATTTAGGTTGCACATCCAAAAAGTGTGGGAAGCGAACTGCTCAGATTACGAATCACGTTAGCGCAGACTGCGAAAACTTACTTCTGCGCCACGTCAGCAGAGGACGGCAAACAGCCACAGATTGCCCAGCTCCTGTCAGCCTCAATCATCCCTAGAACCTCTGTCCCCTAATTCCCAAATAATTCCTTCCCCCTGTCCAACCTCTCAAAAATTCCAGGAGGAGGGGCTGACGCTATACTGTTGTCAATGTGACGACCGAGAACTGTAACAAAATTTTCGAAAAAACAGGGAAAATACATCAAACTTCCCCCTCTCTGTGTAAGCGGCGCACATTTTACCTTCACAAGAGTGGCACTGGACTGGAGCAAATTTGGATTGGCCGACCTTTGGCCTTGCCGAACATAATACAATCACATTGGATGACCCAAATTTTTGGGGCACAAACAGAGACGAAAGTCCCACTATAGCCAGCTGGCTCCTGTGGCATCGGTCTTACAAGTGAGCACAGAGAAGCCAGATTGTCGCACTCGACTTATCTCCAGTGGTTGGCAAGGCAAACATAATGTCTGGCGCCAAAGGCCTACACACAATGGTGGTGCCGCGGACCGACCTGACATGCCAAGGTTATCCTGCCACTACGAAGGCGTGGTTGACGCGACGTTATTTACCGCAGGTTCTCGGCAGACAAAAGAACCTCCTGCCCAACCTGAAAACGCCACTGGGACGCGTAGCTTTCTCTTCCTTCACGCAGTCCAAATGCCCACAAACGTATCGGCGAAATATTAGCCTTGAAATGAATAGACATCGCCTACCGAAATTTGGCGGTGATGTCACAGTATTTTCTCTTTTGGATTGATGAATTTGGGTCCACAGATGAAGTGCAGATTATACGCCTACAGTAATTCGAAACCATGCTCATCAGAGTCTACTAGAACAGTCCTGCAATTCTAGGACGGAGTGTGGTATCAGAAAGGTATGAAGAGTCTTCTTTGCCGAAGACAAATGGTAAACGATGTTTCGGCGTAACATCAAGCGCCGGCACGTCGGCCTGGAACGTTACAGCAGAGAGGGCTGCGAGACGACGTCAGCCAGTAGCACGCTGACTAGGACGACACCACGACAGGAGCGGCCCCTATACGAAGAGAATATAAGTGCCGCTCCGCATAGCCGCGGCCACACTACAAGATGAGCACTAGAAGGCAAGCCGTGACTTGTGTCCTGTGTTATTTGCTTGCATGGAAATTGTGTATATCGAAGGACATTGATTATTTGGATGCTGCCATTTGCTTGCTCACAGAGGGTTTACTATAACGGTATAGTGTGGTTCACTAGTGATTGTCGAGCCGCGAGGTATCGTACAAATTAGTAAGACTGTCGATGTTCTGACGACATGTATAGAAGATTTATATCACTGGAAAGTAACTTATCTGCAAGACTTACATCTTGCATTGCATTTCAAACGTATTTTAGTGAAGTTTATTTATCTTGTGTGAAAATCTGAAAAAACGTTTCTTTTATAAAAGAAATAAGTTGAGCCCCGCAGTGTTACCCTCGATTAAACAGTCATTTATAAAGAAATATTTATAACGTACTGAGGCGCAAGCGACAATCGGCCCAGCAAAGTTAAGTACTGTCTATTTAATTTGCTGAAATAAACTCCATTAATAAGTTTTGCTTGAAAGTTGTCTAGGTGTCCGGGAAAACAAATTCCTAGGCACCGTATATCAGACAAGTGAGCAGGACACGACAGACGACAGTTGTGATAAGTTGTCCAGCAGAAAGAGCAGATCTCGTGGAAAGCTGGTTCAAGTGGCTGTGAGCAGTATGGGACTTAACATGTGAGGTCATCAGTCCCCTACACGTAGAACTACTTAAACCTAACTAACCTAAAGACATCACAAACCTCCATACCCGAGGCAGTATTCGAACCTGCGACCGTAGCAACAACGCGGTTCCGGACTGAAGCGCCTAGAACCGCTCGGGCACAACGGCCGGCAGTGGAACGCTAGGATAGGCGTTTGGTGGGTCTATTGCAACCGTGTTTATTTTATATTGGGAATAGGCCACAAAAGCAGTGCGCCACATGTTGGAATAATGAATTGCTGCAGCTTGATGTGCGTGGAAGTGGTGCAGTAAATATTGGAGTTTCCTCTGACAATACCCATTTCCCCACTACCTCCACAGCTCCTCAGTAGCCGTGGACGGTAATGCACATGTGTGTCGTAGCACTCAACTTGAAGCTAAGCCTGTCCGAATCATAGTGGTGGAAATTTCTCACTCCGAGTATTTGGCCGGAAAGGGGATGATGTATATTTGTTGATGTAAAGTTCCTAATCACCAGTCTTTGCGTTAAAGCCCTGGATTAAATTCTAAATCTCTCTGGAGTGACTGATGAAGTGAAGGTATGTGATAGACACTGATCCATCCACCGATGGAGACATTAAACTCGGCGACCCCCTTGTTGCTGTTCGTGAGGAGTATGCTGTGTGTCAGCATCGGGTTTCACCCTCTTCCTTACCTTCATCCATAATAACAAAAAACTACACTACACAGTACATGTACTCATTACAGTCATCCACACGCTACGGATACACACTTGATACTTCGGATAACAGATTGGGCGAGGGCATTGCAAACCACCTCGACTAGCTCCCTGAGTGGACTGGCGATGCACGATTCCTGCACTCAGTCCCCTCCCTGAGCATGAGACTACTTTGGCTTTTGATACTGAGAGTGTTCCATAAATCTTCACAATCGCCTTGTGGTGAGGACCCAGGCAAAGCCACCACCGTGCAGTGCATAAGGTGTAATTACCTCTGATCTGCCTAAACAGTCAAACAAACTCGTACGGTCACTACTGAAGACGCAATTTTTCTCATAGCACTCTGTATTGCTAGATCTACGGTGTGCTACAATCACAGATAATCACTGAAAGCTGGTGGTAATGCATAGAGGAGGGAGTGGTAAGGTGCTGGGCTCCAGAAAGTTCTCACAGAACAATTTTTTTTTTTATTTAGCAGATGTGTCCGCAAAGGAAATCTGGCACGATTTATAAAGACAAGCTTCAAGTAAAATGTAATATCAGTTAAGAAAATAATTTTCAAGCGAAGCTCCCTTAAACAGAGGAAGGTTAAATGAACTGGGACGATCTACAGTTAGCTTATTGTAGTTACAAAAATAGTCTTCAAGAAAATTAACAGGGTTTGAAAGGGAAACAAACTTCAATTAAAATCAATTACTTTAGCATTATCTCGATTAGCAAATAGAACGAAATTCATATGATTGAAAGTAATAACGAATTGTAATCTATTCTTCTGTAGTAAGGCCATTGATTCAACACATCGATCAAGGTCGGCTTCTTACAGGTTAACGTGTTGTTTACAATTTACAATGCCCACTTCTCATAATCGGCCACTTTAGTACAATATAAAGAAAACAGAGAAAAAACGTACCATAAATGTAACTACACAAAGGTATACACCCATGAATGGGCCCTGGAAGATGAAACTTTTACCGAAAATAATTACCGGCTAAGCAATACTCAGCACGTCACTGCACACGAAAATCATAATATACGTGTATTACCGACAAGTACACAAGAAAAGTAATTAGCTTCTGGAGAAATAACCAAATACAAGTTTGCCTCACCACATGAAAAACACTATATTAAACCGTTTATAGCCCGTAACACTGTAGCTCGAATTTTATTTCGACAAAATACGGCCTAAGACATTACAATAAAATGGATCTCCAATGGCGAAACCATTAGTTCAGATTTAACAAATAAAGGCTCACCAGATTCAACATAGGCCAGTTGCCTAGGTGGAATCCTAATAAATCATGAATGAAAGCTGCCTCAGTAACCGCCCGACGGTTATCTTCCACCCATTGCGACGCACCACAGACAGCGACACCACTGCTAAACTTCACACCTCCTCTCGGCACGCCACACTCCATCTCTCATGAGGGTATAAACACTAGGTACGACACGTCCGTCCTATAACTCTCAAATCCACCAACACCAGGCCGCGTACCGACCAAGACATGCCCGCAGAGGCACGTCCTGCTCAATTTTTCTAGCCGCCTCCTCGCGTGCCCATTCGCAAGACGCCTCGAAATCCGTCAGCCAGTAACGATGTAAGAAGGTGTCTAGCCGCACTTCGTAACTCATCAGTATGAGGCGGCGCACGGCTCAGCCATACCTAGAAATGCAGAGAATTGTGTAATGAATAAGAAACCTGTAGCCCGGATTCTAGGAGGTAACAACTGTCCACCCCCCCCCCCCCCCCTCTCCCTTCCTCTTCACCAACTGTTGATACCTGTGAATGCAAAACACACTTCTACAAGTTACACTAACACCTCCCTTGTTCTGCAGGATGTTTCACATACAACAGAAAAGTTGTATCTGGCGCTGAGTGGGAACCGATACCTCTGCAGGCGGGCTGCGAACACAGCAGGACGCTCTAGCCCATTGTTGGGACACTGCATCAGGTGGGCTACTGATTTCCACTGACAGTAACCTGGGAAAACTAGGGGCAACCATGGAATGAGCCCGATAGGGTCTAAGAGTCATTTAGCTTTTCGGATTGCTGTGGCAGTGACACGTGTTCACAGAGCGTTTAATATAACTGTATCGGGTGGTTAAAAAGAAATGGCTCTGAGTACTATGGGACTTAACATCCGAGGTCACCAGTCCCCTAGAACTTAGAACTACTTAAACCTAACTAACCTAAGGACATCACACACATCCATGCCCGAGGCAGGATTCAAACCTGTGACCGTAGCGGTCGCGCGGTTCCAGACTGGAGCGCGTAGAACCGCTCGTCCACAGCGGCTGGCTATCGGCAGGTTCACTAAAGATTGTCTACAGGCGAGTTATCGTACAAATTGCTAAGACTGTCTATGTTCTGAGGACATGTATAGAACATTTACATCACTGGAAAGTAACTTATCTGCAAGACTTACATCCTGCATTTCATTTCAGACGTACTTTAATGAAGCTTATTTATCTTGTGTGAAAATCTGAACACACGTTTCTTTCATAAAAGAAACAAGCTGCACCCCGTAGTGTTACCCTCGACTAAACAGTAATTTATAAAGAATATTGATAAGGTACTGTGGCGCAAGTGACATTCGGCCCAGCAAACACCGCAAAATCGGGGAAAAAAAAACAAGAAAAATGATACGATGGAAGAAACTGGCAAAATAAATATCGCTCAAACCCACTTGTTTACTTAAGGGAAAAACTAACATCTACGCTAAACTTAATGCATTCCCTTGATAGTTAACTTTTATGGATGACTGTTTACTCAGGGTTACTCATTCCGCGGAAACAGCTGCCTCATCGACCATCAAACGAGAATCGTGCTTTTTTAAAAAATAAAATATAGCCTAAGTGTTTATACGGGGTATAGGCTATCTCCAGTCGAAAGTTCATCCAAATCAGTCCATCCCATTCATCGTGAAGGTGTAACGTACTAACTCGACGAAGAAAGAAAATAAGCAGTTTCCGCTTCGGTGCAACGCAAATTTTATATTTGTACGTGCAACAATGTCACCTGCCCTCATATGTCTGCCTGTTAGCTGCAGATACGTTCGCATTTCATAATCAAATCCAGCCTCACTAAAAGCCTGTCACATGCTACGTGTAAAGACACGACGTTTCTCTGTCGTACAGCACCTAAATGACACCGTCATTGTGAGTCTTCAAGAGTATCAGAAGCTCTAAGATACACCTGCCACTCAGTGGCTAACATGCAGTGGGCTTGTACGGAAGTACAGATTAAACACTTTGAGAATTGTATAAGATTTGTATTGCACTGAATAGTATTATGTAGAACATATTAGACAATAAAAGTAAAACTTTGATCATAGCTGCTAAGGTTCAGTGACCATGTCAGAATTATATTGGAACAAATAAGTCCTCGGTCACAAATATTAAGTCAAAATTGACCTTGTTTCGACGCTACTATGAGCGTCGTCTTCAGAATTAGACTAACTGTACTAAAACATATTAGGTATATAGTACAATAATAAAATTAAAGTTTGTACTGACTCGAAAAGATGCAGTACTTACAAGTCACATATTAAAAAAGATCTAAGCCGGAAAGGTGACGTCATGAACAATTGTGATATGGCGAGCCGCTAAGGGCTGCCCGTACTGTGAACAAGGGTTGCAACAAGACTGAGGTGCCCACTTTAGAAAGTGTGGGCAAGTAAACATGGTGTTGCTACGAGCGCCATCTAGTAGCCGCAGAAACAACTAGGCTATTGTACATTCAAAATTAGACACATGAAATTGTGATGCAGCTAATTCAGGCGTAACGTAAGCATTAATAATAACAAGATGAAGTTACATATTTATCTGCTTTAAATAGACATACATTTACTAACGTATAAAACGTTAGTTGTGACATACAAGAAAACAGCAAAGATGTGATAGGAAAACAACATATCGGTAAACTGCATGAGTAAATCTGAATCAAAGATCAAGCAATGGCTTTATACAGTCAAAAAAGTTTTTATTTCGCAGCTGCAGCTGTTCGTTGAGAATGAAGCCATCATGACGAGTGAGATGTTTGAAAATCTCCAATTCCTCTAAGACATCTAACCTACGCCCCTTCTTTTCGGTATGCAGAATATTGTTATCGCCTATGGCTTTAGGTTGGTTCAAATGGCTCTAAGCACTATGGGACTTAACATCTGAGGTCATGAGTCCCCTAGACTTAGAACTACGTAAACCTAACTAACCTAAGGACATCACACACATCCATGCCCGTAGCAGCAGCGCGATTCCGGACTGAAGTGCCTAGAGCCGCTCGGCCACAGCGGGCGGCTATGGCTTTAGGCACGTGTCCAGTAATTAAGAGATGATCGGCAAAGGATGAATTTTGGGGACTGGTGCCGTTCATTCTCAAAAGATGTTCTTTATATTTGATTGTGAAAGCACGTCCGGTTTGCCCTATATAATAGGAGGAGCAGGTATCGCAGATGATCTTATAAACGCCAGAACTTTCTGTAGGGGAGCGAATAGATTTCAAATTATGAATGAAGTTTCTCTTTAGATTATTATTAGTAGAGAAGGCAACATTGCAGTCGTATTTGTTGCGAAGCATGCACTGAATCTGATAGGAAATGGGTCCTATGAAAGGAATAGAAAAACGCTTCTTTTTTTTTTTTTTTGATTAATTTCAGTGCATGAGGTGTTGAGCGTGGTAGTTCCTGCAGTTTTCTTTTTTAGGATATCGTCCACTATGTTAGGCGTATATTCATTATTGACTCCTATGGTTTTAAGTAAATTAATCTCCTCATTAAACTTTTCTGTTGAAAGTGGTATGGAGGTGGCTCGGTGGACGGCAGAGTGAAAAAAGACCATTTTTTGAGACTGTGGATGACTCACTCGTCATGATGGCCTCATTGTCAATGAACAACTGCAGCTGCGAAATAAATTTTTTTTTTACTGTATAAAGCCATTGCTTGATCTTTGATTCAGATTTACTCATGCAGTTTACCGATATGTTGTTTTCCTGTCACATCTTTGCTGTTTTCTTGTATGTCACAATTAACGTTTTTTACGTTACTAAATGTATCTCTATTTAAAGCAGATAAATATGTAACTTCATCCTGTTATTATTAATGCTTACGTTACGCCTGAATTAGCTGCATCACAATTTCATGTGTCTAATTTTGAATGTACAGTAGCCTAGTTGTTTCTGCGGCTACTAGATGGCGCTCGTAGCAACACCATGTTTACTTGCCCACACTTTCTAAAGTGGGCACCTCAGTCTTGTTGCAATCCTTGTTCACAGTACGAGCAGCCCTCAGCGGCTCGCCATCTCACAATTGTTCATGACGTCGCCTTTCTGGCTTAGATCTTTTTTAATATGTGACTTGTAAGTACTGCATCTTTTTGTGTCAGTACAAACTTTAATTTTATTACTGTACTATATACCTGATATGTTTTAGTACAGTTAGTCTAATTCTGAAGACGACGCTCATAGTAGCGTCGAAATCAGGTCAATTTTGACTTAATATTTGTGACCGAGGGCTTATTTGTTCCAATATAAAATAATAAAAGCATTGTCACAAACAAGGTACAGTTCAAAAGCCTAAGAGGAGCAAATAGTTTTTTCTAAGACTAATAATTGTTCCACATTTCGCGTTATATTATTAAATAGCAATAAATATCTTTTACTACACACTTTTAAAAGTTGCTAATGTGTTAATTCAGAGTATAAGCTAATTTCACTTCAAATTTCTTCCAAATCAGAACAACCGTTTCCGCGTGAATGGGTAACAAACATACTCAAATCAAACTTCTGCATTTAAAATTTATTATGACATAAAGTTCTATAAAGAAAAGAAAGTGAGAAATCTTACAATTTTGTTACTTATTAATCAATACAAATCGACTAACCAGTTTGGTAACATCAAATATTTGATCATAACTTTTGCAACTATTATACTGATATTCCGAATAATAGGTAAAGCATTACAATGACCAAGCTGATCAAATAAAAATAGCTGGAAACTGAACCACAAAAATTTGTTGTAAAACAATAAATTGAAATTTAAGTAGCTTTCATCAAAAACATGGTTAATTAAATTCTGCAGGTAGGAATATTTAATATTTTATTAAGCAACTCATTTGTTTCAACTTTCCTTTTTTACTTTAACATTTCCCAGGATGACAGCAGGCAATAAGCATGACTTAAGTGAGAGCAGTTCCAAGGTGGAGCATTTTGCAAAATTTATTGTGTAGGACTCATGGGGAAAATGGTGGTAAAAATCATTTTAACTGAGATGTTAAATCCTTGAAATGTAATATATTACAGGGAATTTTATGTAAACAATGGAGAACAAAGCTGAAAATTAATAAATGCAAGATGTGTACAATTAACACTTTAATTCTGAATTCCACAATGAGAACGAGATTCCTTGGATTTTGCAAGTCCCTCCATCAGCCCGGGTAGCAGAAGAAGAAATTTCAACGCGAACTACAAGATTATAGCTAAATCACATATGTACACCATTTTTAGAACATTGTGCTTGCCGAACTTTTCAGTTATAAAAATAGATACTATTTGGTTGACTCAGATGCGATGGTAAATGAAATGTATCGGCAGAATTCAAACTGAAACCTTACGAAATAACGATGCTGCATCGACTGGTCAATTGGGATATTGCTGCCTGACGTCACTAGTGTAGATGGCTGGCTATTGCAGTTTGTGTATAATGGAGAAGTTTATCCCGAAAGATTCTGTATTTCTGGTGAAACATGGCTGTAGTTGTCGGGGAACGTGAACTAACAGAGAAATAGACGTTAGAGTTCTAAAAATTAGTTACAACAAGATTCTTTGCATGAGGTGAAAACAGAGGTGTGGAGTGCAACTTGTGCAACACGAATTATTATACGATCTTTTCCCGCGAAGTTAAAACTTCTGACAGGTAATCAGATACTACACTGAAACCCGTTCTCGGAGATGTAATAACAACAAAAATTGCGATTATTTGATGTAGCACAATGCAACAGCACACGCTGCCACATCGTCTACGCCAGGATTACGAACTGATAGTTGCCAGTGACATCGACTAGAGGAAGATGATGTATCTGGTGACCGTCTGACGGTACCAGAATACACGTTTACTTTTTATTTCCACCTGGAAATTTTTTTCGTGTTTCTGAGACTTTCATGCTTTCCCGCGTCGACGCCTCAATTGTATCCTGCTTTATGAAAGTCCGTGCTGGGAGTTGCAGCTACACCTGTAAAGAGAGACTGGAGAATCTACGTGTGTTGCTTAAGCATGCTAAAAGTGTAGCACTCCAATGTGGCAGTCACTGGTAGTTTATTCGTAATATCTATAGATGCACAGCGGTTGGACAGAAATATGGAGACGCGAAACAAACAACACATTACCATGCCTAATACGACGTAGCAAACTCTCTGGTATTCAAAATAGCTTCCAGTAGACTCGGAAAGTATAAAAACAGGTCCAGTATGGTCTTCAAGAGAACCTTGTATGGTTTTTCCTGCAAAATAGCGATAATTTCAAGTAACGATGGTGGAGGTGAATAGCGGTTACGCATTCCCTCCATAGTCGACCACTTAGGTTCAACAGTACTGAGATCTGATGACTGTGGAGGCAGTGCAGATGCAATTCATCGTCGTGCTCACAAAACAAGTTCTGGACAATGAGATCTGTGTGAGCAGGGGTCACGTCCTCTTGGAACACAACATCACCATTGAGGAACAAAAATTGTACTATGGGATGGACCTGATTAGACAAAATGGTCACATGATCCTTGGCAGTAATGCTACATTCCAGAGTAACCATGGGCCCCGTGGAATAACACGACATGGCTGCCCATATCATCACCAGACCCCCTCCATCTTTCACATTTGCAACAATGCAACAGCACACGCTGCCCCAGCTGGCGGCTACACGGGTAGCGGAGGCTGTGTGGCGTGGACTGGGCGGTTTTTTGGGTTAGAAGGCCTCGGGAAAGTACGGGGTGGGCTGCAATCTCAAAGGGTGCATGGCAAATACAGGACGTGCTTGGATCAAGAAACAGTCGGAATTGTAGTTGTAAATTGTTGTAGTTGTGCTGGGAAAGTCCCTGAGCTTCAAGCGCTAATAGAAAGCACAGAAGCTGAAATCGTTATAGACACAGAAAGCTGGCTAAGGCCTGAAATAAGTTTTGCAGAAATTTTTACGAAGTCTTAGACTGTGTTCAGGAAAGACAGATTAGGCAGAATTGGTGGTGGAGTGTTTGTGTCTGTCAGTAGTGGTTTATCTTGTAGTGAAGTCGAAGTAGATACTCCGTGCGAATTGGTATGGGTGGAGGTTATACTTAACAGCCGAACTAAGTTATTAATTGGCTCCTTCTACCGACCCCCAGACTCCGATGATATAGTTGCTGAACAGTTCAGAGAAAATTTGAGTCTTGTAACAAATAAATACCCCACTCATACAGTTATAGTTGGTGGGGACTTCAACCTTCCCTCGATATGTTGGCAACAATACTTGTTCAAAACCGGTGGTAGGCAGAAAACATCTTCCAAGATTGTCCTAAATGCTTTCTCCGAAAATTCTTTCGAGCAGTTAGTCCACGAACCCATGCGAATTGTAAATGGTTGCGAAAACACACTTGAACTCTTAGCCACAAACAATCCAGAGCTAATAAAGAGCATCATGACTGATACAGGGATTAGAGCCAAAGGTTGCGTTTCATTAGCAGGACACTTAAGAAGATGCAGCAAGTCCACTAAAGAGACAGCTTACACTACACTCGTTCGTCCTCTGTTAGAATATTGCTGCGCGTTGTGGGATCCTTACCAGGTGGGATTGACGGAGGACATCGAAAGGGGCAAAAAAGGGCAGCTCATTTTGTATTATCACGTAATAGGGGAGAGAGTGTGGCAGATATGATACGCGAGTTGGGATGGAAGTCATTAAAGCAAAGACGTTTTTCGTCGCGGCGAGATCTATTTATGAAATTTCAGTCACCAACTTTCTCTTCCGAATGCGAAAAAATTTTGTTGAGCCCAGCCTACATAGGTAGGAATGATCATCAAAATAAAATAAGAGAAATCAGAGCACGAACAGAAAGGTTTAGGTGTTCGTTTTTCCCGCGCGCTGTTCGAGAGTGGAATGGTAGAGAGATAGTATGATTGTCGTTCGATGAACCCTCTGCCAAGCACTTAAATGTGAATCGCAGAGTAATCATGTAGATGTAGATGTAAACTTGCACAAATTGGAGACTTTGTAACAAGCCTCATCCGACCACATGAGTTACTTCCATTGCCCTTAGTCCAGGTTTTACGACTACGGCACTACGTTTACTTGAACGGGCACACTGATGAGTGCTTTTGGAATTCCGGCTCTCCCTGCTTATGTAGCTCCCTCCTTAATGTTTCGGTGCTAACAGGATGCGCGAATGCAACATTCAGCTATGCATCGACTTTTGAAACTGCGTTCCTCTTACACAGAGGTGACAAAAGTCGTGGGATATCTACTAATACCGTGTCTGATCTCCTTTTGCCTGGCGTGGTGCGGCAACTCGACGTAACATGGACTGAACAAGTCGTTGGAAGTCCTCCGGAGAAATATTCAGCCATGCTGCCTCTGTAGTGAAAGCGTTACGGCTGCAGGATGTTATGCACGAACTGGCCTCTCGATTACGTCTCATAGATGTTCGATGGGATTCATGTCGAGTCATCTGGGAGGCAGAATCTTCGCTCGAATTGTTCAGAATGTTCTCCAAACCAATCACGACTTCTGTGTCCCGGTGACATGGCGCACTGTCATTCATAAAAGCTCCATCGTTGTTTGAGAATGTTAAGTCCATGAACAGCTACAAGCGGTCTCCAAGTAGCCGAATATAACCATATCCAATCAATGATAGTTTCGGTTGGACCAGAGGACTCAGTCGTTTCGCGTAAACACAGCCCACACTTTTGTCCATGGCTTCGTGTCGTCTGCGACACACTCAAATATCACCATCAGCTCTTACCAACTGAAATTGGGGCTCATCTGACCAGACCACGGTTTTCGAGTCGTCTAGGATCCAACCGATACGGTCACGAGCCCAGAAGAGACGCCGCAGGCGATGTCGTGCTGTTATCAAAGGCACTCGCGTCGGTCGTCTGCTGCCACAGCCCATTAACGCCAAATTTCGCCGCACTGTCCTAAAGGATACGTTCGTTATATATCCCATATTGATTTCTGCAGTTATTACATGCAATGTTATTTGTCTGTTAGCACTGACAACTCTACGCAAACACCGTTGCTTTCGGTCGTTAACTGACGGCCGTCGGTCACTGTGCTGTCCACCCTGAGAGATAAAGCCTGAAATGTAGTATTCTCGGTACACTCCTGATAATGTAGATCTCGGAATGGTGAAGTGGAATGTCCCATGCGTCTAGCTCCGACTATCATTCCGTATTCAAAGTGCGTCAATTCCCGTCGTGCCGCCATTATCGCGTCGGAATCCTTTTCACGTGAATCGCATGAGTACAAATGACAGCTATGCCAATGCACCGCTCTCGTATGCGTTGTGTACGCTGTACTACCGCCATCTGCATATTGTGAGCGTGGGGTTGATCTGCTATTCTGTTATTCTGCGCAACGGATTAATCTGAGATGTACCCTTTACGCTGTGGCTCCTGCAAGATGCAATATCCATCCCCCCCACACACACTACTACAGAAATCAGACAGGCGCTCCTAACGCTCTAAAGAGAAATGCCTGAAAAACTTTCAGCAATAAATACCTTCTGGAGTCGTCCGCTGTAAGGAAATCACACAAAATTCACAAAATTTCTTATGTAACTAGTGGGATACTTGGGTACTGGAGTAGTGCTAGTTAGTGTAAGAAAAACATGAAACTAACGAAAATTATTGTTTATTTTACAAAAATTCTGACAAATCACAATGGCACTTTGAACAAGTTATATCCTGGTTCTTTTCAGAATGTGAAGTTACCTCTCAAGGATAGGATTCGCTAATGAAATTTCTATACAAAGTTTAAGATTGTTATTGACTTGCCAGAATGGCTGAGAGGCGCGCCTACTCAACTTGAATAATTATCCTTTAGAATGTTGCTAGGTACGGTGGAGGCTGTCATGTGTGAAATGCAGTGAAGTGTACTGTTGCGGAGGAAATATGGGGCTCGCAATAGCTGTAGCGCACAATACCGTAAGCTGCGATGACTGCTGTCTGCACCGCTTGCTGCTGACAAATAAGTTAACTCTTGTTCTATCTGGATTGACATTTGCCAATCAAACTCTCCCTACGCCTTGATGAAATCAAGGACCCCTATTCGCCCCTAGTCTAACTATTGGCGTTGTACACCGGTCAGATAACCAGTCCACCGCGATGCCACTCAAAATTCGCTCCCAGGCGTTTAACTATAACTCTGTCCATTCACATCACACAATAAGTGTGTTGGTCAACACAGTGAACAACGCTTAATCGCAAGGACCCAATGTAGAGTCGCACTTCGATTCGCTCTCGACAGAGGTGCTCTCCCTGTGAAGTACTGAGGAGAGACTTGTTCATCGCTCCAAGAGCGACAACAGAATGGCGCCTCTCCACGCCAGACATGAAGGGGTATATCTTTCGGTCTCTTCCATTACTCCTTCAGCTCAAGGCGTCAGAAATATCGTCTGCCAATCAGCACTGCTCTTCTAAAATGGGAGAATGACGTTTCGTTTAAGGCGACCAATCCGAAAATCTGTACTATCGGCGTTTGGCGTTTGCTGTCTCCCTGTGAAAATCTCTGAAACTGCGTGCTATGTGTAAAGAATGCGTAGGCTGCCCACTCCCACACAATGTAGCGGAATTTGCTTTTAAGCCGAACACGGGGTCGTTCCCCCTTTCCCTCGGACGAATGCTGTCCACTCCATGGGCGTCCACCGGCCGACGTAGATGGGTTGGGACTGGCCTCCTGGCGTGCGGTTGCCTCTCTCGAACTAAAAGCTCCTATGACTGTCATGTCTGGAATGTATGTGTGTACGCCAGCCTCGAGTATTTCAACCATGGTGCGCACTTACGAGTTAATAGTTATTTGCATATCGTTTACATGAATTCATACAACATTGACTTTATCTTATCGAGTTTGGGTTCGAATGAAGCGTCTTGATGTGCGGAATATGTAAGCAATGAAGGTCAGGAGGCCACGACGTCTTACAATATGTGCATATCGCTATGCCATGACCTTTTGTCACCTCAGTGTATTTTTCGTTCGCCAACGGCCTTGCCGCAGTGG
Organism: Schistocerca piceifrons; assembly: GCF_021461385.2. Classification (NCBI taxonomy): domain Eukaryota; kingdom Metazoa; phylum Arthropoda; class Insecta; order Orthoptera; family Acrididae; genus Schistocerca; species Schistocerca piceifrons. The sequence continues at coordinate 326,174,726 of NC_060140.1, forward strand.
TGATCCCGTTAGATCACCGAAGTTAAGCGCTGTAGGGCTGGGCTAGCACTTGGATGGGTGACCATCCACTCTGCCAAGCGCCGTTGGCAAGCGGGGGGCACTCAGCCCTTGTGAGGCAAACTGAGGAACTACTTGATTGAGAAGTAGCGGCTCCGGTCTCGTAAACTGACACACGGCCGGGAGAGCGATGCGCTGACCACATGCCGCTCCATATCCGCATCTAGTAACGCCTGTGGTCGGAGGATGAGACGGCGGCCGGTCGGTACCTGTGGGACTTCTAAGGCCTGTTCGGACGGAGTTTAGTTTAGTTTAGTTTAGTTTTAGTGTATTTTTCGTTACCCTCCTCACCAATGACCGTCTGCTACGAACATTCTACACATACTTCGGTCCGCGTTGTGACTTTGCTAGACGATATTTTTCCACTTTCCCTCTATGTTGAATAAATCTTCGATACGATGTCTCCCGAGACAATTCGGCTACCGTGGTTGCGGAAACACCCAGCATATGAGCACTAAAAATTTGACCACGCTCGAATTCACTTAGGTCCTACATAATGCCGGCCAGTGTTGCCGGTGCGGTTGTAGGTGCTTCAGTCTGGAACCGCGTGACCGCTACGGTCGCAGGTTCCAATTCTGCCTCGGGCATGAATGCGTTTGAGGTCCTTAAGTTAGTTAGGTTTAAGTAGTTCTAAGTTCTAGGGGACTGATGACCACAGATGTTAAGTCCCTTGGTGCTCAGAGCCATTTGAACCATATTTTTTCCTACATAATGCACTCACAGCTGCATAGAACTGCTGACAGTTGCAGCTTGTCGAGGACATTGCACAGGTGCCGTTCGTGGTCAATTACAACAGCGCAACCTGCAGGTTGGCTAGCATTTGCGTCTTCGTCCAGTCACGCATTTCTCGCAGTGTTTGCATCTTTTTGTCCAACCCCTGTATTTATCACTGGAAGAATTCGCAGACTCAGTGGCCGATTAGATCCAGTTATGCTAGTAAAAATCTTGCAGAGTCTGTCGTGAAGTTGTCCTCAGAATATTCGTTTCGACTGTTTTGCCTTTGATTCCTCCAGATTGACTATCGGTGAATGTATAGTCCACTGCTCCGTGCCTCTGAGATTTTCCAGCATTTCTTTGCCTCTGGTAACGACTAGTGGTGACTCCGCAAACCCATGACTCAATGAAACGCAGCTCTGTGGCCAATCGGCCTTTACTTGCCGCAGGTTATGCGCCGTCGCTTCTGGGGAACGGCCTGAATTGCTCTCTCGTCCCCAACCGTCAGTTGGACAGTACGAGAAGGCGTCTCCAAAGCTCTACGTCGAAAGAAAAACTTACAGCTTTCAGAGAGAGACTACGGGGAGCGGACACACTCAGCCCAATATGCATGACGCATATCCCTGTTGTTGAGGGTTATTATTTACCCAGAGAATCACAACAGGCCTGCTACTAACAGGAACCAGGTTGGAAAGGAAATATATTATTTCGTAAAGCGAATGAATATCAGACTATAAGGTTGCTACGTTGTTAAATCTCAGAATAGGACCATACCAACCTGCACTTCAAATGAGATCCATTTATTTAAAAACGTATGTAAACCACAAGAATATGGAAAGTAAAACTAAGAGAAAACTCAGCACTACGAACCGCAATACAAAAATATTACTTAAACTATCCGTTACTCTGTACAACTTACTAAGATTCAGATGCCAGGGCACCGTAACCCACTGGGTCTTTTTTTCATAACTATAGTTCAAAAAGGCATATGATTTCGTATATATATGAATATTGATATACTAGATAAATTCCAACTTGACAAAAAAAGAGCAAGGGAACTGATAAAACGAACTCTGGCCAATACATCAAAAACTTTTGGGAGAACTGTCTGAACCATTCAAGATCAAAACTGGGATCAGATAATAGGACTACTGGAATTACTTTTTAATTTGGTTCTGTGAAAAGTAGTCAGAAAATGACAAACTGAAACTATAGCTACAAATAATGGTACAAGTCTCAAAATTAAAACTGGCGTTCATTGTCTACCATTTACTGGCGATATAGCAAACCTCTCTAATAACAGGCCAGAAGTTGTACTATCTGTAGAGAAACTCTATGAAATAGAGGCAAAAACTGGTCTCCAAATTTTGAATGATGAGATGCACTATATGGATGGGACCAGAGCAAGATTCAAATATCAACCTTTAACCAACAAATTCAGCAAAATCTCCCGTGTAGATAAATTCAGGTACATAGGAGAAATTATTGAACCGGCAAGGCTAAATCGAGATCCTAACAAAGAAAGAACTGCAAAACTGCAAAGAGCGTACGAACTCGCTTGGAACAGATACAAGAAAAAAATCTATGTCACCAAAGAAAACTATACGACAGCTATCAGAGTAGAACCTTTTTAATCGTCTGAAAGTACAATAAGAGACTGGCAGGTCCCAAATAAAAATCATCTGAAAACACGAAAAGAAATTCTCAGAAAAATCGTAGGAGAAAATTGCGGAAATGCCATTCGGATAACAAAGAACTTACATTTGCTCATATTTCACTAGGGAAAGTCTTCGACATTTTGATTGTAAATATGCTAAAATTTTACTTTTTTCATTCATCCTGGTTCTTACTAAAGTAAACGAACATTCTTATTGTCTATTTACCCACTGACTTCAGGCAAGACGCAGTTTTCTTTCCTTTGTCTGTCTCCCTTCCTGCCTGGCGACCGTTTATTTTTTTTTAATGTTTTTAACAGAAGGGTTCACGTAAGGTAAGATTATATTGGTTCCTCTGTTGTGAATGTTGCCATCGTTGCATCTTCGACATTTGTAGTCCTGTCATCTACTGTTGCCTATAATATTACGATATATTGGTAACTTTGACTTTGGGACCGTCTAATTACAACTGAATGAAACACAATTTTTTATCTTACGCGTTTCGTCTTTATTCTTTGCAAGGCATCTTCAGTGGCCTGGAATATGTATATATTATCCAACTTACGTTTAGGACCTTGTCTACATATATTATAAACAGTTCCGGTACTTTTTGCTTTTTCTATGATGACATAATAATTTACAGTTCTACTCACAAAATTCGTACTTGTTGAACTACAGAACTTCAAATTATTACTGCATTATGGAAGTACAGAAAAGCAAGAAGTGTTTATAATGTATATATAATGTCCTAAATGTAAACTAAATAGCATAAACAAAAAATTGTACATATTCCAGGCCACTGAAAATGCGTTGCGAAGAATAAATGGAAACTCGTATGGCGCAAAATGTGTTCCATTCAGTTGTAGTTAGACGCTCCCAAAGTAAAAGTTATCAACGTACCGTAATATTGCCACCGTTTGTTGGAGGATAACATCCACCGTTGGTTAGTGGATAACATAAAACTTTCTAAAGAATAACTCATTGTGAAACTATCTCTTTAATAATTTTTATTAAACGTTCACCTACACAATTTTCCCTGACAAAAACAACTCAAACTTAACCTATTCATTTATTAACCACAATATACAAGCCCAACGCAATCTGACTGCTATATATTGACAACATGACCTCCGATAATTAACACAAAAGAATGGCCCTGAATTGCATAAATCCTAACAATAATACAAATCCAAAAAATATGAAATTAAGGAAGTAGGAAACTACCTTCAATTCTTTTGATTGCCTAAACTCATTTCAATCACGAATCCCAACAGTGCAAACCCCACTATTTTTCATAAGTCACTTACCTGATTCCCAGAAATAAAATTGATTAAGGTTAGCGTGCGTGGATCTCAGAACTGTTTACGTTACCACTGAATGTTATGAAAAGTCGTTAATTGAGAACAATACTGATCTTTCCATTTCATTCCGTAGTCATTGTTGCTGTAGTAGTTGTTGCTCGTTATTCTGAAAACAAACGGTTTATGATGTCACCGAGAGATTCCCTGTATGTTGGACGTGTTTAAGAATAATACGTTAATCTACTTCTCGCTCTCAGTATTGTGACGTAATTCCTTCATTCAGTAAAGTCATCACGAATGGAGCTTTGTCTTGTACTCAAAACGACTTAAACAGGTATTAAATGTAACTTGTTTAAAATGACACACCAGTTAGACTCATTTTCGTACGTGTTTTTCATTTTGAAACAGTCACAAAACAATTTTCCATATTAATTGTACGTTATCAACGTAATTCACAAAAGCAGGTAGGAGACGAGTTATACTTCGACTTCTTTCTATCACAGCTCACAACCGACTCTCTGCTACTACTAGCAGCCAGAGAAAACATAAACCAAAGAAACGTAAGCTTTACATCGATAATTCATAGAGTGTAATACATATCGATTTTTAAACACAGGTAAAATTGAACTAGAATATTTTACATCACATACTAGTTGCATTTTGTTAATTTTTTAACAGTCATTTAATTTTAGATGGCCTTTGGTAATAAAAGAAGACAAATCAACATTATATAAAAACTATTGGTCCCCAAACATCGAAATAAACCAACGAACCCATATTGAGAAAATATGCATTAGCAATATTACAAAATGTGAAAACGGCAAAAGGTGTATCGTGTTGTACGATTGATTACAGCTGTATCGCCATCTACTATAATCCGTGTATAGTTTCGTTGTAGCGTCAACAGGAAAATCTTGCGGTTTTTTCTGCCTACAGTGCCAGAGGGGACCGTCGTACCTCCAGCAACGTACCTTCCAGCAGAAAGCTTTTGAGTGATCGAATCAGGAGGGAGGAAGTTACCACTTTAAGCCTCACCAGAAAGTTGTAACATGGTGCATGGCTGGAATAAACAGTTGCTCACTGCTGCCGTAAACACAATCTATCGTGCACTAGATACCATTTGATGATGGGCGGTGCTTCTATAGAAATATCGCGGCCTTTAGAAAGTGTAATCTGACGTGAGGACGCAGATCCTTACAGAGTACTGTTGCTCCAGCAAAGAATAAAGAAGAGCAGATTTAAAGCACTCGGTATTATCGTTCCCATTAAATCAAAGAGCGACGAACTAGAGAAGCAACAAATTTATGTACTTTCTTTGAAGTGAAAATGAAGTATTTCCTTTGATGACGCTTTACTATCGGATTTTCACTGTTGTTTTGTGAGATCCCTTGAAGGTGACAGCTAAGTACTGAAAGCTGACGTAGGAAGGTGTCATACCAGTCTTCAGTACAGCATATGGACAGGGAATTTTCGAACTGTTTCAGAAACTTCTGCGCGTCCCATAGTGGCGTTAACGATGTTGCTTTGTCTTTTTCCCGATGAGCTGTAATTTGCCCTACGTAATCTCATCAGTAACCAAATGACAGAGGTAATTTCAAAATCAGGCAACAAGATACGTCGTGAGTTGTCAATCCTCTTGAAATTGATGAGATGAAAACAGTGCATATCTGTTTCCTTTTTCGACGTATGAATGTTACACAAATTGGTTACATGATCGTTTGTAGGTTGATGTGCTTCGCTAGAAAACATGGTCTCAGAGACACAACTTGCCTATTGTTAACCTTATGGCTTAACCATGGAGCTGCTTGTATCACAAACACTAAAGGGATGTACTTGAATTTCGACCCAGAAAATGCTTTCGTTTTCAATAAAATATCATTCGCATATAGTCGCTAACGATAACCTGTGAGAAATCCTCAATGCCCTAATTATATCCACAGATACATTATAGAGTTGGAGCAGTTTATTTACAACGAAAAATGGTACATATTTCACGACACGGGAAAGCAGGATAACAGACATGCTCATGTTTGACACAGGTCAGTCTCTTAACATAAAGGTCGATGTCGGATTCTCAGTAAGGAATATGCCCTCCTCGGGCACTAACGCACAGTGAGCACCTGTTGTATTGTATGTTAACCGGGGACCTAGAAACGACGGAGAGGCTTCGTACCCACCGCAGCCGCAGTGGTCCACAACCCCACGACGACTATTGCAGTCCACTCACCCCACCGCCGCCCCACACCGAACCCAGGGTTATTGTGCGGTTCGGCCCCCGGTGGACCCCCCGGGAATATCTCACACCAGACGAGTGTAGCCCCTATGTTTGCGTGGTAGAGTAATGGTGGTGCAAGCGTACGTGGAGAACTTGTTTGCGTAGCAATCGCCGACGTAGTGTAACTGAGGCGGAATAAGGGGAACCAGACCGCATTCGCCGAGGCAGATGGAAAACCGCCTAAAAACCAACCACAGATAGGCCGGTTTACCGGACCTCGACCCAAATCCGCCGGGCGGATTCGTGCCGGGGACCAGGCGCTCCTTCCCGCCCGGAAAGCCGTGCGTTAGACCGCACGGCCAACCGGGCGGGCTGAGCACCTGTTAGTCATGCTGGCTACCAGACTGTTGAGAAGTCCTTGGGGGATATTATCCCGTTCCTCTCTCAAGATAGTTTTCAGTTCTTGCACGGTTCAATGAGGGGGTGTCCAATAGCATCCCAGGCATTTTCTGCAGGATTTAAGTTCTAGGAGTACGCAGGCCACTCTATACGTCCAATACCTTCGCTCTGCAGTGTGTCCGACACTTCATCTCCTAGGCCATAACGATAACGTTCATGTGGTGTGTAACGGGTTCCCCTCTCTCTCCACAGCCAGAATAACTTGTCACGTGAAGTGGGATTCGCCAGAGACAGTGGACCACTTCTGCTGGCCCCAACGAACATGCTCCCTACAAAAACGAACTCTTTGTCGATGATTCTCTGGTTGAAGTGAGACCCATTAACAGGCTTCCGAGCATAAAAACCAGCTTGATAGACATGTGTACCAGTAGCGGTTGCAAGATCTGCAGCCATCTGCCTAGATATAATCTATTCCTCTACCCACCTAGGACTACGTGGTGATCCGTCTACGACCAACGGGTATGTTTTCACATAGTATTTCCACCTTCGCCGGCCTTTTTTTAGCAGTAAGATGACACTTTTATACACACGCACTACTGCGACCACTTTGACCCGCTTCGAGCCATCCAGCTGCTCGACGAGGATTGTAAGCACTCAGATGCTGTCTTGCAGACATGTTGCCGTACCACGCGGGACGTCATACACTACGGGCAATTAAAATTCCTACACAAAGAAAAAATGCAGATGATAAACGGGTATTCATTGGACAAATATATTATACTAGAACTGACATGTGATTACATTTTCACGCAATTTGGATGCATAGATCCTGAGAAATCAGTACCCAGAACGACCACCTCTGGCCGTAATAACGGCCTTCATATGCCTGGGCATTGAGTCAAACAGAGCTTGGATGGCGTGTACAGGTACAGCTGCCCATGTAGTTTCAACACTATACACAGTTCATCAAGAGTAGTGACTGGCGTATTGTGACGAGCCAGTTGCTCGGCCACCATTGACCAGACGTTTTCAATTGGTGAGAGATCTGGAGAATGTGCTGGCCAGGGCAGCAGTCCAACGTTTTCGGTATCCAGAAGGGCCCGTACAGGGCCTGCAACATGCGGTAGTGCATTTTCCTGCTGAAATGTAGGGTTTCGCAGGGATCGAATGAAGGGTAGAGCCATGGGTCGTAACACAACTGAAATGTAACGTCCACTGTTCAAAGTGCCGTCAATGCGAACACGAGGTAACGGAGACGTGTAACCAATGGCACCCTATACCATCACTACGGGTGATACGCCAGTATGGCGATGACGAATACACTCTTCCAATGTGCGTTCACCGCGATGTCGCCAAACACGGATGCGACCATCATGATGCTGTAAACAGTACCTGGATTCATCCGAAAAATGACGTTTTGCCATTCGTGTACCCAGGTTCGTCGTTGAGTACACCATCGCAGGCGCTCCCGTCTGTGACGAAGCGTCAAGGGTAACCGCAGCCATGGTCTCCGAGCTGATAGTCCATGCTGCTGCAAATGTCGTCGAACTGTTCGTGCAGATGGTTGTTGTTTTGCAAACGTCCCCATCTGTTAGGTGATCGAGACATGGCTGCACGATCCGTTACGTCTATGCAGATAAGATGCCTGTCATATCCACTGCTAGTGATACGAGGCCGTTGGGATCCAGCACGGCGTTCCGTATTACCCTCCTGAACCCACCGATTCCATATTCTGCTAACAGTCATTGGATCTCGACCATCGCGAGCAGCGATGTCGCGATACGATAAACCGCAATCGCGATAGACTACAATCCGATCTTCATCAAAGTCGGAAACGTGATGGCACGCATTTCTCCTCCTTACACGAGGCATCACAGCAACGTTTCCCCAGGCAACGCCAGTCCAATGCTGTTTGTGTATGAGAAATTGGTTGGAAACTTTCCTCATGTCAGCACGTTGTAGGTGTCACCACCGGCGCCAACTTACAAGGGGAGGCCGCCAATTGTGAAATTCAGATTCGATTCATACTGCGCATAATAAAAGCTCATGGCCAGAGGTGTAATGTGGCAAAGCACCAAGATGCACTTCTCAGCCGATGTCGAGAAAATCGACAGTTAAAAGAAACCGTTGCCGTGAAATACTCTCTACGATTATTAATTTTTGAATTACAAAAGACTAATAATAAAAAAAATTGGGTCGCACGAGATTCGATCCGGCGATCTTCGGATTACGAACCCGAGCGCTTACCGCTGCGCCATGGCGCTGTAGAAAATTATTAATCGTAGAGAGTATTTCACCGCAACGGTTTCTTTTAACTGTCGATTTTCTCGACAACGGTTGAGAAGTGTATCTTGGTGCTTTGCCACAATACACCTCTGGCCATGAGCTTTTCTTATGCGCAGTATGAATCGAATCTGAATTTCACAATTGGCGGCCTCCCCTTGTTAGTGTGAATACTCTGAAAAGCTAATCATTTGCATATCACAGCATCTTCTTCCTGTCGATTAAATTTCGCGTCTGTAGCACGTCATCTTCGTGGTGTAGCAGTTTTAATGGCCAGAAGTGTACTAATCTATTCCACATCAACGATCGTCAAGCACCGTTCTGCATGAACTGTCGAATGCATACAGGCTTCGCTGCAGCCGCGCAGGATTAGTCGAGCGGTCTAGGCGCTGCAGTCATGGACTGTGCGGCTGATCCCGGCGGAGGTTCGAGTCCTCCCTCGGGCATGGGTGTGTGTGTTTGTCCTTACGATAATTTAGGTTAAGTAGTGTGTAAGCTTAGGGACTGATGACCTTCGCAGTTAAGTCCCATAAGATTTCACACACATTTGAACATTTTTTTTGCTTCGCTGCAAATAACACATCCCGCCCTCTTCATTTCCTTTCACCATCAACTGTCAGGTGTTCCGTAGCGCCGGCCGGAATGGCCGAGCGGTTCTAGGCGCAACAGTCTGGAACCGCGCGACCGCTACGGTCGCAGGTTCGAATCCTGCCTCGGGCATGGATGTGTGGGATGTCCTTAGGTTAGTTAGGTTAAGTAGTTCTAAGTTCTAGGGGACTGATGACCACAGCAGTTAGGTCCCATAGTGCTCAGAGCCATTTGAACCATTTTGTTCCGTAGCAATTGTCAGTTGTTCCGCAGCTGTTGGCAGTTGTTCCCTAGCAAGTGTCAATTGTTTCTTAGCAGTTGTCAAACAATGTATATAATGTCTTTCTTACTGCAATTATTTAAAAACACATATTTATTTAGTTAATTCGGAAAACACTCAGTCCAACAAACTTGCCATGACTATTGGTTCAAATAGCTCTGAGCACTATGGGACTTAACATGTGAGGTCATCAGTCCCCTAGAACTTAGAACTACTTAAACCTAACTAACCAAAGGACATCACACACATCCATGCCCGAGGCAGGAATCGAACCTGCGACCCTAGCAGCAGCGCGGATCCAGACTGTAGCACCTAGAACCACTCGGCCGCAACAGCCGGCGCGCCGTGACTATTGATTGTAATATTTTTCAGTCGTTATAATATTAAATTTGTTAATCAAAAGACTTCTTGGAGATGTAGACACCTCTGGGTTGCTAAAGGGGAAGAATAAAATAAGATTCTGAGCAGTCAAGCAAGTCAGTCAACGGTTTGGGTTCAAAGACGCCGCTGCTCCGTGGCTATATTTGGCGAGTGATAATGTCATGTTTAATTCTAACAACTACAGTAAAAGTTAGATCTGGAGAGCTATATGAAATGTGTGTATTATATGGCATGTATTGTGAGCTGGTCGAGGTTTTCGATCTTAAATTGGTAATGCTGAATCATCTCGCTCACCTTTAATATTCACACATTACCTCCAGCTGATTGATGTTGAATATACAAATGCATCAGAATAACGCTTCACATTACGTACGACTAAGACTGAATATCGAACATGACTCTGTTTAAAACGTCCACGTGTAACGGAAGGAATTTCATTCACGAAAACGTTAATCAGTAAGGCCTACTTAAGATGCACAAAATACATAATCGTGACTCGCAGTTGAATTATACTGCTATTCTTTAACTGAAAATATGCACCGGATAAGGATTCTGACTGCAGAAAAACAATCAAAACTACCTGATCTGTTCTGTATCCAACCAAATCTGATACATCGTAACAGCGTTGTAAAGCTAGAAAACAATTTGCCACCTACCTGTAACCTTCCTCGGAGAGCGCTTTAAACAAGAATAAGGATGAAAGAAAACTGATGGTGTATCTTCTAGTAAACCTTCCCGGATGTAAGGTCATGGTCCATGAAACTCTTCAGCTCCTAACGTTTCGTCCAGAGCTGCGCTGGACATCTTCAGAGGGGTGTTTCTCCTCCGGTGAGTCTTGCCGACTGACGGGTCGGACGTCTGAGAGCGATGATGATGATGTGCTATATGCTATAACAGTGATCGTGCATTCGACTGGCTTGGCACTGACCAACTGGTTCCCAAGATTATAAATATTTCAGACTGAACAGTCTGTGTAGAAATCTTTTTTATGTAAACTTTCATAATCTTTCTAAAGTAGTGAAACACACTGACGAACACCAAGAAGTTGTGCCACATGAATGAAAGTTCACAGGCGTGCTTCTACATCTAAAAGATGATGCCTACTCAAATTTCACGCCAGTTGCATAAGAGTGGGGCTATAGCGCCGCTTTGAGGAGGCAAAACAGTTTTACTATAAATACACGCTGTAACGGTCGTGAGCATTAGTTATCTTTGAGATTGGGCGTGCTGAACTGATGTTAGTTAAGAATGCTTTTAAGGCGACAAAGACGCCAATACCAACACCCCATTGAGTTTTAACGAGATCGTGTAACAGGGCTACGGGACGCTGGATGTTCCTTCTGCGCTACTGCAGAAAAACTTGGCGGGAATGCAGCCACTGTACGTGATTGCTGGCAGCAGTGGTCACAGAAATACAGGGTCGCAAGAAGACGGGGCTCCAGACAGCCACGTGGCACTACCGAAACGGATGACCATTGTGTTCGACGTATGCATCGTACTGCATCTGCGGCAGAAATCTGAACGCCACAGTGACACAGCGCATTGAGACAAGTTGGTTTCTTCAAGCACAGCTCCCAGCCAGACGCCATGCAACATGCATTCCACTCACCCCGTACCACCGCTATTTTCGACTTCAGTGGTGTCAAGCGAGAGCTCACTGGAGAGTAGGGTGGAGGTCTGTTGTGTTTTCTGATGAAAGCTGGTTCTGCCTCGGTGCCCGTGACGGCCGTGTGTTGGTTAGAGAGAGGCCAGCTGATAGGCTGCAACCAACCTGTCTGCGTGCTAGACGCACTGGACCTATACCTTGAGTTGTGGTCTGCTGTGTAATTCCGTACGACAGCTGGAGCACTCTTGTGGCTATCCCAAGCACCCCCACTGCGAATTTGTACGTCTATCTGGTACCTCATTCGATCCGTTGTAGTACCACTCATCAACAGTATTCGAGGGATTTTTCCAACAGGATAACACTTGTCCCCATACCGCTGTTATAACCCTAGATTCTCTGCAGAGTGTCGACATGTTGCCTTGGCCTGCTCGATCACTAGTTCTGCCCCAGCGAATAGCATATAGGATATAATCGGATGACAACTCTAGCGTCATCCACAAACAGCATTAACCATCCCTGTATTGACTGACCACGTGCAACAGGCATAGAACTCCATCCCACTGACATCTGTCACGTGTACAACACAATACATGCATGTTTGCATGCTTTCATTAAACATTTTGGCGGCTACACTGGTTGTTAATGTGCCAGCATTTTACATTTGCAATGGCTCTTCTCGTGCTTGGATTAACCTGTAACCTTGCAATATTAATCACTTAAATAATTTACCTAGACAAATGCATTCCAAACATTCATTATTCTATGTTACTTATTTATTGGTGTTGTGATGACCCACGTGCTGGCTGAGGAAGACTGATGACGTCATCTGGGGGGGCGTATCAATTTAATATCAAAACTAAGCCACCGGCCGGTGTGGCCGAGCGGTTCTAGACGCTACAGTCTGGAGCCGAGCGCCCGCTACGGTCGCAGGTTCGAATCCTGCCTCGGGCATGAATGTGAGTGATGTTCTTAGGTTTGTTAGGTTTAAGTAGTTCTAAGTTCTAGGGGCCTGATGACCTCAGATGTCAAGTCCCATAATGCTCAGAGCCATTTTGAAAGCTACGCCAATACCTCTATAACCCCACTACTAAAAGCAGGTATCAGTTTTTTACCGTTTCCAGCGTTTAAACATAGCCTTACACATATCAAAGTAGGTTTGATGAAGTCAGTGACTATCTTAAGAAATTTAGAAAAGTGAGTACAATCACTGGTTCAGTCACTTTTTATCACCCAAGGTACTTGGCACGATATGGTACGGCCGGATACAACCATCTTCAGATGCTCAAATTTCAATAAATTATTTTTGTAATATACAACACTTAACTAAAGCGAGATTATTTGGCCAACGTACCTTAAATTGGATCAAAGAAGTGATATAAATTAATTTTTATCATCCGATATTTCGCATGTTGTCTGTGTTATGAAGAAAACATTGACTTAGTTGCGTTGAGGATGCAGGATCCGCTCACCGCAGCGTGAAAAGAAAACAGAAATCGCTTCACACTTTTTCATTACAGGGAAGTCTAAGTTGCACTCGCGCGAGCTGGTCAGAGCTTACTGTCCCCACTACGAACAAACCGCATGTTATGGCTGTCTCGAAGCTCTTATCTCGGCTAAGACTCAATTCCTTGGGGAAACATCCAACCCTTGGCTTACTCTCTGGGGCGGTACAGGGCGCCTTTTCTTTTCTATTAAGTAGTGACGCCACATTCGTATAGAAAGCGGCTTAGAATCCCTAGGGTGAAAGATCCGGCGTGCTCTGTGACTCACATCGCTGCAAATAGGTTGATAATTTGTTTCTGTTAAATAAAAAAGATAAACTATTTTTATTTTATTTATTTGCTGCCCTTCACATGTAAATGCCGTCAAGCGACCAAGATCGGTCAAAGTGTAAATCTCCATTAGATTTTCGTAATATAGTAACAGTGATTCTCCACAACCAAGCCCTGCATGTGCGTCATTAAGAATCAAATTAAGAATCAATTCAAAGGACCAGCTGATCAACCGTGATTGCGGCCGCAGCGTTAGTATGCAAAGGGGCGATCACTTTCAGAGCAGCGAGTGGTAAGACAGAGAAATGAAAGTAGTAGAGGGAAGAGCACACAGTCTGGTCAAAAATACCCGGACACCTATCATTGGAAATCAGTATCGGTTGTGTCCACCCTTCGCGTTTATGACGAGCTTGAACTCTGCTGGGGACACTTTCATTGAGATGTCTGAATGTCTGTAGAGGAATGGCAGCCCATTCTTCCTCAAGAACCGAAGCAAAAGAAGACAGTGATGTCAGACGTTCTAACTCAACCCAAAGATGTTCCGTAAGTTTATATCAAGAACATTTTGTCCACAAACCATTGACTCACACATGCTGCTTAATGTCAAAGTGCATTCACATCTGATACAAACAACCGTTATCTCCAAACTGTTCATCTACTGTACGCAGTACACAATGATGTAAAATCCTTCTACACTTAGTGTTTTGCGCAATAATGGAATAACACCCTAACACCACCATCCCACAACACTACCGCCTTTGTACTTCACTAATGTCACCACGTCTGATGGCAGGTAAGGTTCTCCATGCTTCGCTTTGCAACAGGATATGGCTTAATTCGAGACCCCATCCACTGTCCAGTGGTGTCGCATTGCTTAACTTTGACTGCAGAAATACACTATGGATCAAAAGTATCCGAACGCCTGGCTGAAAATGACTTACAAGTCCGTGGCGCCCTCCATCGGTAATGCTGGAATTCAATATGGTGTTGGCCCATCCTTAGCCTTGACGACAATTTCCACTCTCGTAGTCAAACCTTCGATCAGGTGCTGGAAGTTTTCTTGGGGAATGCCAGCCCATTCTTCACGGAGTGCTGCACTGAGGAGAGGTACCGATGTCGGTCAGTGAGGCCTGGCACGAAGTCGGCGTTCCAAAACATTCAACAGGATTCAGGTCAGGACTCTGTGCAGGCCAGTCCATTACAGGGATGTTATTGTCGTGTAACCAGTCCGCCACAGGCCGTGCATTATGAACAGATGCTCGATCGTGTTGAAAGATGCAATCATCATCTCCAACATTGGGAAGCAAGAAGGTGCTTAAAACATCAATGTAGGCTTGTGCTGTGATAGTGACACGCAAAACAACAAGGGGTGTAAGCCCCCTCCATGAAAAAAACGACCACACCATAACACCACTGTCTCCGAATTTTATTGTTCGCACCACACGCGCTGGCAGATGACGTTCAAAGGGCATTCGCCATACCCACACCCTGCCACCGGATCGCCACATTGTGTACCGTGATTCGTCATTCCACACAACGATTTTCCACTGTTCAATCGTCCAATGTTTACGCTCCTTACACCAAGGGAGGCGTCGTCTGGTATTTACCGGCGTGGCGTGTGGCTTACGAGCAGCCGCTCGACCACAAAATCTAAGTTCCGCCTAACTGTCGTAGTAGCTGCAGTGGATCCTGATGCAGTTTGGGATTGCAGTGTGATGGTATGGCTAGATGTCTATTACACCTTACGACCCTCTTCAACTGTCGGCAGTCGCTGACAGTTCAAAAAATGGTTCAAATCGCTCTGAGCACCATGGGACTTAACATCTGAGGTCATCAATTCCCTGGACTTAGAACTATTTAAACCTAACTAAGCTAAGGACATCACACATATCCACAGCCGAGGCCGGAATCGAACCTGTGACCGGAGCAGCAGCGCGGTTCCGGACTGAAGCTCCTAGAAGCGCTCGGCCACAACGGCCGGCCGCTGTTAGTCATCAGACGAGGTCGGCCTGTACGCTTTTGTGCTGTACGTGCCCCTTCACGTTTCCACTTCACCATCATATCGGAAATAGTGGACCTGGGGATGTTTAGGAGTGTGGAAATCTCGCGTACAGATGACACCCAATCAACTGACCACGTTCGAAGTCCGTGAGTTCCGCGGAGCGCCCCATTCTGCTCTCTCGCGATGTCTAATGACTACTGAGGTCGCTTATGCGGAGTACGTGGCAGTAGGCGGCAGCAAAATGCATCTAATATGAAAAACGTATGTTTCTGGGGGTTGCCCAGATACTTTGGATCATATAGTGTATGTGGCTTACGCAGAGCTGCTCGACCATCGCATCTCTTTCTTTTTGACTGCCTAAGTTGAGTCATTGTGCTCTATCGACTGCTGGTAGCACTTTCGAATTCAGGAGTGATTCCTTCCGCTGAATTCATGCATTTTTTTACAATCGCCCTCCGCAATTCTTGTTGGGTCCTGTCCACCAGTACATGTAGTCAGACTGGCGATTGTTTAGCTGTGGTTCTTTCTTCACATTTCTATTTCATAATCACAACATCAGCAGTCGATTTGCGCAGCTTTGGAAGTGTTGAAATGTCCTTGATAAATCTGTTACTCGGGTGACAAGCAATGATCCGTCCAAATTCGACATCACTGCGTGCTCATGACGGACCCATTCTGCTGTTTCCGCTTACCTACCAAAAATACTCCGCCCCTCTTTGTATAATGGCCGATGAGCCTCTCGTAACATCTAGTGGTCAATTCCGCATTACATAGGATTGTCCGGATACTTCTGATCAGAGAGTGCAAATACCGCGCGCACGGCCCGAGGCGGTCACTTTCGCCGACTTCCACATAATCAGTCAGGTGCCTCACGTATGTGAGAGATTCCAATGGTTTGCGCGGATTTTCTACCAGAAGACAGATCTACAGCCACATATGAAAGCTTGGGAGACGCGTGGAACGTCTGAATGCCGCCAGATGGCCCCGCAGGAACTGAAGTTTCAGTATCACTGACAAAGAGGATACGTAAACAGAAGAGCAGTACAAGAGAGGCTATCCAGCACGTTGGAAAACATAACAAAAAAACCAAAATGCACTTTGCCGGCACAGCCGTCAAGGTCTGAACTCTGTAGCAAATCGAAGAATAGGGAAAAACCCGCCATTACTGCCGCTTGCTCGGGGAAGTCAGGTGATCAGCGTACCTCATAATGACAACGGAGCACTTTGCCGAAATACTGTGCACGCTGGATACCAAGATGCGGCCTTTCGCTCGTGAATTATTGTGTCGCCAAAATTATACGGGCAGAAACTGAAGAGTGTAAAATTGAAATTATGTATAAAAACGTATAGTTGCGTAATTTATATGAACTACTGTAGGTCCACTGCTGATAAAAATACAGGGTGTCCCACATAGCCGGTACGAAACACACCCAGCATTCGCGTAACAATGAACTAAGAGATAATAGACAATAGTAACGTTAAAAAACGTAATTCCTGTTTATAAGAGATGCTGGAAGTGATGGCCATGGGCATCCGCGCGGATTGGCCGTACGGTTTGAGGCGCAATGTCACGGATTGCGCGCCTACTCGCGCCGGAGGTTCGAGTCCTCCCTCGGACATGTGTGTGTGTGTGTGTGTGTGTGTGTGTGTGTGTGTGTGTGTTGTTCTTAGCATAAGTTAGTTTGTTTACATAGTAATTTAGGGATCGATGACCTCAGCAGTTTGCTCCCTTAAGAATTCACACACACGGGCATCCAGGCGTTTCTGACTTCCTGTGATGAGGTTACCAGAAACACGCAGTGATTGTACCGGCGTGAAGCTGCTAATTTTTCTAGTAATGATCCGTTTAACATCGTCTATTGTGCGAGGATTGTAAACGTACACTTTGTTTTTTAGTGTGCCCCATAAATGAAAAGCGCACTAAGTCTGGAAAGTTGGGGGCCAGAGGCCTGTACTGACAAGTCTGTCTTCATGGAGCACGTTCGTGCTCATAGCCATTTGAACCAATTTTTGGATACTACCGTCCTCCGTTTCTTGCGCAGATCTTGAATAGTGCTGGTCGTGGGGAGCTTACTACCAGGATACTTCGCTTGAAACATTTCTTTACATTCCTTGAAGGACCCTGACTTTATGTAACACTCCACGGTATCAATTCGCTTTTCAAATGCAAACTGCACCGTTTCTATAACAACGCCACGATACGAGCTTCTCACAACAACTTACGTACGAACACACAGCTGCACTCAACTTTCTGATAAAATGCAGTGTAGCTAGCTTTCGAGACAGTGTTGCCATTTCACGAGAAATTTGACCAGATAATTGCGCAGGCTTCCGCGGCCAGAGTCAGTCCACAATGGCTACAGTGCCGCGCGGGATTAGCCGAGCGGTCTTAGGCGCTGCAGTCATGGACTGTGCGGCTGATCCCGGCGGAGGTTCGAGTCCTCCCTCGGGCATGGGTGTGTGTGTTTGTCCTTTGGATAATTTAGGTTAAGTAGTGTGTAAGCTTAGGGACTGATGACCTTAGCAGTTAAGTCCCATTTGAATGGCTACAGCCATAAGTCGATCCACACAGCCTTGTCGACGAATACAAGTAAGCAAGAAATAGACAAACTGCAGCCAGCAGTGCGCTTACCTTACGTGAAAAATGTTATTGACCGAATAGGCAAACATCTCCAAAGGGTTGGGGTGCTGTCTGTCTTCTATAGCGGTCGCAGGGTACAGGACGTGCTAGGCTCCACTAAAGACAAGGTGGACGCATTACACACTGCAGGCGTGAATAAGGTGGAATGCGAATGTGGAGAGGCATACATCGGTGAGACTGGCAGGCCAATAGCAACGCACATTCAGGAACACGGGCGCTATGTTCGTCTAGAGCAACAAAATAAATCTGCAGTGGCAGAACAGCAGCAAGATTGCGGAAAATAAATGAAATTCAGCGAAGCATGTGTGTTGGCCAAGCAGCCGATTATGACGAAACGCAAAATTAGAGTCCGTCAAAATACTTAAACAATCCTAAGAACATGAATTGAGAGGCTTGCTCCCTCTTGCCGGCCGGAGTGGCCGAGAGATTCTAGGCGCTACAGTCTGGAACCGCGCTACCGCTACGGTCGCAAGTTCGACTCCTGCCTCGGGCATGGATGTGAGTGATGTCCTTAGTTAGGTTTAAGCAGTTCTAAGTTCTAGAGGATTGATGACCTCAGAAGTCCCATAGTGCTCAGAGCCATTTGAGCAATTTGAGCTTGTTCCATCTTGGCTGCCCAACTCACCGCACTGTCAACACGAGGCGCGAGCACTACCTGCGAGTAACTGCCGCTGAGCGGCCGACGTCCAGCATTTGGTAAACAGGAGCCAACTTCTCATTCGCCGGTGACCACCAAAAATAGCACATAATACAAGAGCCAATGAACAACAGAGAAATGAACTATCGGTTTAAAATTATGACGTAATGGCATGCGCAGTGAACAGTAATAACAAAATATAAGGGACACTGCAGAGCTAGAACGCACCAGTAGACCCAAAAGAAGGCCGCTGCAACCATGGCCGAAACGTTGGTTTCCTCCAGCAGTTGTTTTATACAAAATGACGCGGTACCATACCCAGAAAACTTTTATACCGAATGTAACTAGAGATGATTAACTGGTACGTGAGGTGAAACTTCCTCGCAGATTAAAACTGTGTGCTGGACCGAGACTCGAATTGGGAACCTTTGCATTTCGCGAGCAAGTGCTCTAACCTTTTTTTTTTAGTTGATCTTATTTTGTTCTATATTGTTCGTTGAATTTGTTCGGGGCGGACGTCCGATGACATCCGTTCAGGTTCTACGTTGATCCGTTCACTCAGTTTTTTTTATTACAGAGGGCTGCTAACCCTCTGACCGAACACGCTGAGCTACCGTGCCGGCGACCGTCTGAGCTACCCAAGCACGACTCACGACTCGTCCTCCATGCTTCACAGAAGCTCTCCTGCGGAACACTTGGTAGAGCACTTGCCCGCTAAAGGCAAAGGTACCGAGTTCGAGTTTCGATCTGGCACACAGTTTTAATCTGTCAGGAAATTTTATATCAGCGCACACTCCGCTGCAGAGTGAAAATTTCATTCTGGGTACGTGAGGTGTACGGGATTTATGATGGAAACCCTGTATCATATTCGTGACATCTCTATTTCAAGTTTTGTAATTGCGTTATTTAATAGCTTAATCTGCAGTTAAAATAAAATGTAACTTAACAGCATTTCTGAATTTACATCGATACTCCGCAAGGAACGACACGCTGTGTCGTAGGGTCTCTATGGAGCGCGAGATAATTTTCCCCGCTTTCTCTAGCACTGACGGATGATGTGCTGAAAGGAACATCGTTGGTCTTCCTCGAGCATCTCCACCGCAGCAACAGTAACGAAACAACAACTAAGAGAGATAATATCGCTACAGCAGATGTGTCGAGACATTTATTCTTTGACACCCACGAGAAGCGACAACAGCACGGACCACCAGCGTCGGCCTATGTACAGTTCACGGCTAGGAGAGGCGGTGACGCGTCCACTCGTGTAACGGACTGTCTGATAGGTAGGTCTCCGTTGGAGGTTGGTGGCCTTGCCTCACCGCGGCCCGTGTGCTTAGCTGCGGTTCGTGTATCGGCCACTGCCGTTAACAACACACACGGTTCGAGGACGCTGGCTAACTGCCGTCACGCCACAAGCTGTGCTGAGCCAAGCAGAAGACAAACGCCCGCAGTTCTCACTCTGTGAGGCCCGCCATACGTGACGACACGGCTTGGCTTCAGCAGTGAAAAGGCTCGAGACCCGTCAATACAGGGTGGGCACGAACGTCGCAGACAAAAAGTTGGACTTTATTCAGCGTTTTCTTTTGAGTATATCTGTACTAGGATGAAAACTGCTCGTTCCGTAGCATAAAAAAGGCGAATATGTCCTGGACAAAGTTAGGGACGTAAAAGAGAGGAACTTTTCGACTTACCTGACATCTTCAAAGAAATTTAAATCAAAAAATCTGGACACATTCGCTCTTTCTTACTTATCGGTATTAGTACCAATGTCATGTAATATAACGCATCGTATTACGTAAAGTAGCATGATACACAATGTCATGTCATACAACATGACACATCCCGTCATATCATCCAACATGGCATTTGTCATGTCATGCAGTATGACAAGAAGTGTCATCAAAGTTTAGGATACACGCATTCCCACTCCCGAATACTTCCTATTATTGACGCACCCCACGCTCGGATACTTCCTATTGCAGATGCATCCCACTCTCTAAAGCACATAAATTCATGTCTATTTGGTCTTACAACCTTCACCATACATATAACAGGGGTCGTCTCACTGCACTGGAGGAGTAGGGTTAACTCGCTAAAAAAGGGCGAATATGTCATGATGTTTTGGTTTAAATGTCTTTGAAGCTGTCAGGTAAGTCTCAAAGCTAGTTCACTGCTTTTGAATCTCTAACTCTGCCCAGGACATATTCACCTTTTTTCTGCTACGGCAGGAGCATTTTTAATTTTGGTTCCCTATTTTTATTCTACCATAATTTTGACATCAGACCGCCATAGGTTAACTTGAGCGACGACTGATCCTGCGAGTTTTTTTATTGGCTTTCTAACCATACTGCTTACATCGTGACAATGGATAAAGTTTTCACGAACAACAGGACGACTATTAATGAAATGAATTTGTCTACCATCTAACAAAACATGAACGGTTTTGCCCAAGTCTGAAACATAGAAACGGCGTGTAAAAAAAAGAAAAAACAAAACAAGATGAAAACCTGACAAAAAACTTGTTTTTTGCACGTAAAATCCGGATAAAACTAGAATGAAACAAGCTTTCAATTTTATCCTAAGAATGCATTTTTATTGTTATTCGATTCACTTTAAATCGTTTCTGCGTATTCAATTCACGTAAGAACGAATTTTACGTCCTACATTTCGCTGCACTTTAAACCATCGTACCTCGACAACGGATAAAGATCATTGAATATAAAGAAACTTATTTTCGACTTTACCCATTTATCTACATTCGTGCAATGTTTGAGTCGATTCGTAAAAGTGGCTCGCTTCAAAAACTTCCCAGTAAACCGTGTTTTTTTTTTCACGCAAAATCCCAACGAAACAAGATTTTTTTAAACTTATCTCAAACCAATGTCCGATACGCCGGTGGATCAAATTTGAACCATCAGTCTCTCTATTTAAAGGTGATTGTTTTCTCACGTAAAAACCGAACGAGGCTAGTCACTTAATCCGAACGAGGGTAGTTACGTAAAATCCGAACGATGTACATGCAAATGGTGCTGTTGCCTGAACATTAATTTCAGACCAATTATAACCTCTTTCAAAAGGAAGTAACTGATTCACGCAATTTGCCTAGGGAGGCGGGGGGGGGGGGGGGGGGGGAGGCAGCTCAGGTTCGTCGTTCAACCTTGCTTAATACGAGTATAATGTAACATAGCTACAGTAAGATAATTGTTCGAATGACTGTAAAAATTGCCGCTGGTCCGAGCTAAAGCGAAAAATTCTCATCTCACGTTCCTAGCTCAAATAGAAACTGAGCACGCACCAAGCCACCCCCCCCCCCCCCCTCTCCCTTCCTCCAAACGGCGATTCTACCACTGGGCTTTACAGACGTACTTACGTACTTGTTACTGCGGTGGAACGATAAGAGACCCGTCAGCGGTGGTGGAGAGGGGGGGGGGCTCGTTACAGTGTATTTGTTTAGCGTCCGCCACTTCACTCGCGACTGCGTAGCAATCACAACAAAAATAACTATATAAACGCATATTAGGCCTGCTGAAAAATAATTGTGTTAAAGAGTCATTTCTTTTTCTCTGCAATCCTGACAAAGCTGATTTGCTGTGGAGACTATTAAATACCTCACTTTGAATTAGTTCAAAATTGCAACACTTTTTCAACTTTTCACGCTAATTAAGGCCATAGAATCATGGTCTTTTCCAGATGTCTCCTGACCAAAACCTACTGTGGTAGCTGGAGCCGAAAGTTTTTGTTAATCCTCCCGTTTGACTTTTCACGGTGACATTTCCATGGAAATGTTTATCTCCTTCTTCTTCTCAATGTTTTTCATACATTCCTTTCCTCACAGATTCTGCAGCCAAGGTCATATAGAGGGTATACCGTCAGACTCATACATTCTACACACTACCGTGAATAATCGTTTTGTTGCCACTTCACCCAATGATTTTAGACATTCTGATGGAATGTCATCCATCCCTTCTGCCTTATTTCCCCTTAAATCTTCGAAAGCTCTTTTCAGTTCTGATTCTAATACTGGATCCCTTATCTCTTCTATATCGACTCCTGTTTCTTCTTCTATCACGTCATGAGATAAGTCATATAGAGGCCTTCAATGTACTCTTTCCACCTATCCACTCTCTCCTCTGCATTTAACAGTGCAATTCCCATCGCAATCTCAATGCTACCATCCTTGCTTTAATTTCACCGAAGGCTGGTTTGACTTTTCCACATGCAGTGTCAGTCCTTCCGACGATCATTTCTTATTCGATAGCTTCACATTTTTCATGCAGACATTTCGCCTCAGTTTCCCTAAACTTTCTACTTATTTCATACCTTAGTGACTTGTATTTCTGTATTCCTGAATTGTGCGGAACAAACTCGTAGAATCGCAGGTCGGTTCTGAATCTCGCCCCCCTTTGCAAAGCTTTATGCGAGCGCTCATTACATATATACTTAGCACTGTGGTTCGGAGGAAGGTAAGAGCGTAACAACTCTAGTAGGAGATACCATGCACAGTAAAGCAATGCAGGACTCAAAGTAACCCAGAGATCGAGGGCTGCTTTCCATTAAGAAACGTGGAATACATAGAGTAAAATAATTTATCAGCCTAACTTTGAACTAGTAACGAAAATTTCAGTTTCCTTTCATAAAAAACGTATGTAGCGACTTTAATCTCTGGTAGATAGATACAACACGTTACTTACATAATTCTGAAATCCTCTATGAAAGAACAAAAGAAGCTTATTTTCTTTTCAAGCACGGCTTTTTTTAGACATATTTACAATTTGAGGTTGGTTTGTGGATCTAAAAAGACTTGATTTCGTATATGATTCATGTATTATTTTTGACATACTGCATTTTCTTCAGTTTGTTTTGCTTAAATCCGGGTGTGTCGTCTGTGTCCACATTTTACGGTATTCTTGCCTTTTATGTCATTTTCATTTGCAGTGCCAAACATGCCATGATGAACAACGTGATGAAATGTAGCACCACTATTGTTCATAAATGTGTTTGTTCGTCAGTTAGATCACCACACAGAATTTTTATGTCTCTTGCAACGCAAACGTTAGTTGAACTCAATCTAAACAAACTGCCTCTCAACAGGCTGCATGCTGATACGCGTAGTTAAGCACTAATAAGACACTTGAAGATGAAATTGTGCCATTTTAATTAGCAAAAAGTGATTCAAACAACAAACTGTGGTTATCGTACTGCAATTGTCGCCGGATACTTTCTGGTCCATCACAGTGATGCACAGAAGTCAATACAGAAATTTATAAAAACAATTGTGAAGAGGAGTACGACATGGGAACTCTCGAAACTGGGAAACTTTCGGCAAGAATACATTTATAAATCAGAAATATTATGATTGAACCCAATCTGAGTGTTCTTTACTGGCTCATTTACTTTATTCCGATGTTCAGGGTGACAGAGCCGCACATCTTCATCGGCGAAGTTACAGGCAGGTCACTCGGCTTGGGAGCTTGGCCATGGTATTTCGTATACTTCTATAGTTAGCATTCCTTAAGTGCGTTTCGGCGGTAGAGTTAGCTTCCGGAAGAGATTCACTACGCCGCTGGACAAGAGTTTGTTTATCCTTCTCACTGGGACTGTCAGAAGCAGGTCTCCAGCGGTCATAAACACGCTTCTCTCACTAGCGGTATTCGTAACTATATTACAACTAGGTAACAGACTCACAACCATTCATCCACTCTATTTTAAATTTCTGTTCTCCGTCATGGACGTCTACCGTACTCTCCGTGTTTGTCGAATAAAATTAGAGATGTTACTGTAATTACCTTAACTAGTGGTCATTACTACATTTGCAAACTGTTTCGTGCAGTCTCAAGATGCCTAATTTCATACTGCCGTCTTTTGTTCTCACAAATACGTCAAACAATGCAACGTATATACTCCTGAGTGCATTTTTCTTTCATAGCTACTTTTCGTTGCAAAGTTCAATAATACTACATCTACATGATTACTCTGCTATTCACAATAAAGTGCCTGGCAGAGGGTTCAATGAACCACCTTCATGCTGTCTCTCTAACGTTCCACTCTCGAACGGCTCGCGGGAAAAACGAGCACTTAAATTTTTCCTTGCGAGCCCTGATTTCTCTTATTTTATCGTGTTGATCATTTCTCCCTATGTAGGTGGGTGCCAACAGAATGTTTTCGCAATCGGAGGAGAAAACTGGTGATTGAAATTTCGTGAGAAGATCTCGTCGCAACGAAAAACGCCTTTGTTTTAATGATTGCCACTCCAATTCACGTATCATGTCTGTGACACTATCTGCCCTATTTCGCCATAATACAAAACGAGCTGCCCTTCTTTGTACTTTTTCGATGTCATCCGTCAGTCCCACCTGATGCGGATCCCACACCGCACAGCAGTACCCCAGAATAGGGCGGACAAGCGTAGTGTAAGCAGTCTCTTTGGTAGACCTGTTTCACCTTCTAAGTATTCTGCCAATGAATCGCAGTCTTTGGTTTGCTCTACCCAGAATATTACCTATGTGATCGTTCCAATTTAGGTTATTTGTAATTGTAATCCCTAAGTATTTAGTTGTATTTACAGCCCTCAGATTTGTGTGACTTATCGCGTAATCGAAATTTAGCTGATTTCTTTTAGTACTCATGTGAATAACTTCGCACTTTTCTTTATCCAGGGTCAATTGCCACTTTTCGCACCATTTAGATATCTTATCTAAATCATTTTGCAAGTCATTTTGATCATCTGATGACTTTACAAGACGGTAAATGACAGCATCATCTGCAAACAATCTAAGACGGATACTCAGATTGTCTCCTATGTCGTTAATATAGATCAGGAACAATAGAGGGCCTATAACACTTCCTTGGGAAACGCCGGATATTACTTCTGTTTTACTCAATGACTTTCCGTCTATTACTACGAACTGTGACCTTTCTGACAGGAAATCACGAATCCAGTCGCACAACTGAGGCGATACTCCGTAGGCACGCAGTTTGATTAGAAGACGATTGTGGGGAACCGTGTCGATAGCACTTATTACTTCATGAGTATAAAGAGCTAGTTGTGTTTCACAAGAAAGATATTTTCTGAATCCGTGCTGACTATATGTCAATAAATCGTTTTCTTCGAGGTACTTCATAATGTTCGAATACAGTATATGTTCTAAAACCCTACTTCAAATCGACGTTAGTGATATAGGCCTGTAATTCAGCGGATTACTCCTACTTCCCTTTTTGGGTATTGGTGTGACTTGAGCAATTTCCCCGTCTTTATGTACGTATACTAACACATTCACTCCCATCAAGTGTGGTGAAAGTGATTGTAGTTTTAGCGGCAATTGTCATGCTAGCAACAGAAGTGACAGCATAGAACTAGTGGCTGGGTAATTCGGTAGGGAGGTTTAGACGTCGGAGTAGCTGCTAGAATCGTCGTAAATATCCAAAACATTAAATTGAGATATATTACTGAGAAGTAAAATTACAGCAGTTGTCTAATAATCGATACAAAAGGAAATAAAGCTGGCTGTCCTCGTTCAACATAAACTTCTATTTAAGTTCCGCATTCTTGCTCTAGACGGCCTGATGGCCGACCTCTGTGTCATCATCTGTCAGTGACTTCACTGGATGCAGTATGGAGCGGCATGTGGTCAGTAAAACACTCTCCCGGTCGTTGTCGAGTTTCTTGACCTTGGAAACGCTATTAAACGGTCGAGTAGCTCCTCAGTTGGCCTCAACGAGGCCGAGTGCATCCCGTTCAAGTCCTCCCACCTTGGAAAATTCCCGGGCAGTACCGGGAACCGAAGCCGAGTCCTCAGCGCTCCAGTCAGCTGTGCTAACCACTCAGCTACGGAGGCGGACAAGTAAACAATTAAATACCACTATTTATTGTTCACTAACCCGACAAGTATTTCGTTTTCATAGGTGAATGACAGGTCAGAGTACTACAATTTATTTCTCCTCTTAGAAAGTTTTTGCCTACTCCCAAGATATTTCTTGCATGCGATTTGCATGCTTATAGGTCATTGTGTTCGTTATCTACCGGTACATTTTTTATAATTTCAAGTCTTCGTTAATGTGAAAATCTATTAATCTTGCATCTCATTCCAAGCACGGCTGTCTCTGCAGTTGACCATTTTTCGGTTAGTGATTCGAAACTTTACAGGAAGTTCCCATGTGTACGTACTAGCTCGAACGTACTGTTTTCATAGAGTGTTGGAGATCGCAAAGAACCAAATGTATTTAGAAAATCTTTTATTTTATTGCCCTTAGAAGTTTCAAACACGTACGAAGTTTTCCTCTTAGTTACATTTACGATTGTTGTGTGCCCATTCCTTCAGCGACATACGTCTGCTAATGTTCTGTGTGCAGTAATTTAATACTCCGGGTATTTATGAAGTAGGGATGACCTAAAATCGTAACGAAACTATTGCGGTGCCACAAACGAAGTTATTTATCAGGATACACAAGGAACGAATTAAAAATACCCACTTACTTTTATTTCAGTGAGGGTCATTTTAGACCTGCTGCGGCAGTATACACTTTAGTGAACTCACACTATGAGCCTAGAAGAAATAGATATCTGTGTTGTTTGTTGCCTTTAGGCATGGTGAATGATCTTCTTTCATCACGGTCTAGGCCATGGGCCTGTTCCGTCTTATAAGTGGCCAGCCATCTTTTTCTTGATCTTCCTGCACATCTTGTACCTAAAGGTCTGACATTTAAGGTTTGTTTTGGTAGATGTTCTAACCAGCTTTGTCGATTATACATGGCCTCATTTATAGCATATATCTCAAGCTCTGCTCTTATGCCTTCCTTTATTAGTCTATCTAATCTTGTGCAGCTCTTCATCCCCCTTCGAAATTTCATTTCTGCCACTTGGATTTGCTTTCTTGCTTTTCAGTAGTTGTCCAAGTTTCACTTCCAAATAGCAATTTGGAGTGACCATTACCTTGCGAAATTTGATTTTTTGTGTCTTTTCTCGCTTTATTTAGTGATGTTCTATTGATTTTTCTGAATATCATTTGATATTTCGGCAGTTTGTTTTCAATGTCGAGTTCATTCTGATAGCTTATACGAGGGTCGTTCAATAAGTAATGCTCCACTTTTTTTTCTCAGAACATATTTGTTGTTAAGAGTCGGAGTTTAATGACAATATATATCAACATGCCTTGTCCCTGCCCTATTTTTCTACTTAGTCTCCATCACATTCTATGGCCGTACACCAAAGTTGTGGAGAAGCATGTATTGATGATGATGATGATGTTTGGGTTCTGGGGCGCTCAGCTGCGCGGTTATCAGCGCCCATACAAATTCCCAACCTTTGCTCAGTCCAATCTCGCCACGTGATTGAATGATGATGAAATGATGAGGACAACACAAACACCCAGTGATCTCGAGGCAGGTGAAAATCCCTGACCCCGCCGGGAATCGAGCCCGGGACCCCATGCTCGGGAAGCGAGAACGCGACCACGAGACCACGAGCTGCGGACCAGAAACATGTATTCTCTGCTGTTAAAAGCTCTTGTCCTGTAGGCGTAGCCATGCTTTCACTGCATGACTGACACTCTAGTAATCTTCAAAGTGTGTTCCCCGTAGTGAATCTTTAAGCGGCCCAAAGGGATGGTCGGACGAATAATGGCATCAGCACGATTGAGCATGTCTGGAGTAGTGGCTGTGACAGGACGTCCCGAGCGTGGCTCATAACGGATCTCTGTTTCTGTATTTCCTGAGGCTGTAACTTGCTTTACCCATCGTCCAACTGTACACCTATCAACTGCAGTATCGCCACACACTGCACATAAATGTTTATGGATGATCACCAAGGTTTCCGTCTCTGCACAGAAGAATTCAATAACAGCAAGCTGCTTGTAACCTGAGTCGTACGTAGATGCCATTTTGACAATGTACTACGGCTCTGGCATCTGCCAAAACGGTTCGAAACTTCACTGTAGCACAGAAAAAACATCAAATGTGAA
The DNA here is from genome assembly GCF_021461385.2 of Schistocerca piceifrons. Taxonomy (NCBI): domain Eukaryota; kingdom Metazoa; phylum Arthropoda; class Insecta; order Orthoptera; family Acrididae; genus Schistocerca; species Schistocerca piceifrons. The sequence continues at coordinate 326,203,213 of NC_060140.1, forward strand.
GCACCAACAAAAACGTTTCTCAATGTATATTAACGGCTTTTTAAAAAAAATGAAGGGCGTTACTTATTGAACGGTGCTCGTAATTATTCCCAGGTAACTGAAGTGACTAATTTGTTCAAGGAATTTGTTTCCTTGTATGATTTTAGTCCTCTGCGGTGTTATCCCTTTGAAAGCCATCACTTTTGTTTTTATAATGGATATTTTCATATTGTAGTCTTTAGAAATTCGGTTAATTTTATAGATGAATCTTTGTAGCGAAGTTTCGCTGTCCTGTACATTGCAACGTTGTCTACAAAAGCATTGTATTAAAAAATATGTCACGTGAAAATTTCAAATATTTCAACCATATTGTCAATATATATATAAAAAAGTGTGGGTGATAAGCTACACCCCTGGCGGACCCCTTAGTTCGTAGGTATGCCTTCTGATTAATGGTTGGTCTTTATTCGTAATTTTGTACCTCTATTTAGGCTTTCTATCACCTTTATTATACGCTGAGTTATGGTGAGTGATTTCACAAAAAATTTTACAGCCATAGCAGAACTGAAACACCCAGGGCTGGAATATTCGTAAATTAGCATTCATCACTCGTTCCCTGCGTCTTCCCACAAATAATATTAGGTTGATGCCCCACCATTACACTGATAAGCAATATCATTCTGATCACCTGATTAACAAAAGTGTTGTTCCATCCTTAATACAGCGTGGTTTGGCATGGATTTGACAAATCATGAGTAGGGTTCGAGAGGTATAAGGTACAACGCTCGTTGTCAGGCATCGTCCATTACAATCTGCCCTTTGTCCAAGCCACTTAAGTCAGTGGATTTCCCCATTTTGTGGCCCATACTGTAATCAGAGCTCACGGGAGTCTTTCTTTTTCTGTCCTCAACTCAGATCTTCAAAGCTACTGCGTTGTAGAATAGGATATTGGATCACACTAGACTTAGGGAAGAAACCTCTGCAGGAAAAAAAAAAGCGACGCATCCTGCTTCCTTGCAGATTTAATGCTGTGGAATAACCTTAGGGTAGGAGATGCCACAACTCCAAAACAAGGCTGATGGGACAGGTTGTGCTCCTAAGCTGTAGTCAGAGCAGCCAGCCAAGCGAAACGAAAATCTTGAAAACAAACCCACCGATAGTCAAGTCAGTGACCTATTAGGGGTGCAGCTTCACTGCTGTTAATACCAGTACTGTGCCTCGGAAAGGACGGACTAAAGATATGACGACTAAGACTAGGAACGAGTATCACTTGAAAAAATAAAAATTTATTGAGAATTGGAACATGAAACACAAAATCCTTTAATAACATAGATCAAGCGCTTGTAAGAGGATTGAAACACCACGAAATCTCACAATGTAGTATCTAAGAGGTGAAAAAGAAAGGCAAAAAGCAGAAAGAATATGACCAGTATCTGCTCATTTATAGTTGAGTTCAAAGGAGACAAGAGCTAAAGCAGGAGTAGGGATACTTATCCACAACATATATATAGTTCTTATAGAGGAGTGTCAATACATTTCTGAGAGAATAGTTTTACTAAAATTGAACGTCGCACATCACTAATTGAACATTATCTCCATGTACAGCCCAGATGATTATAAATGTAGAACAGAAAGAGAGGCCCTCTATGAGCAGTTACAAGAAATTACCAATATGATACCTATAAATAGACTGGCTCGTCATAATGTGGAATTTCATTGCTCTTATTGGAAATAGAGTTATCCCTGGAGTTAAACAATGATTTAGTGAAAACTTTCTAAATGAAAATAGTGAGATTATTATCAACTTCAGAATAACGAACTGAGAATAAATAATACCTTTTATGACCACGAAGAACAGTATAAATACACATTTCAGAACACAACAGCTCATAAATCTACATTTGATTACCCTATTACAAAAAGAAACTGTGGTATCATGTGTTGATACCATCCCACAGCTTATCAAGATTGATAACAGAATGATAAGTTTCCGTCTGTCACCGACAGCGGTCGCGCAATACCTGGCGGACCCAATGATGAAGTTCTGCTGAGCCACACCTCCACAGCAACTCTGTACTATGAGCGCTCTCTGCTGCAGCATTATGGGATGGCCAGTGGCAGGTGCTCAGCCTACTTGCACTTGGAGCCACTGCGCTACAACACCTTCGTTTGTGCCACATCCTGGTCGGCATTGTGGTAGCTAGACTCAGTTTCACGCTGCATTATTTGTAATGAGTTTTCGTATACTTGGACGAATACAAATTAAGTAAATCTTCTGTTCCCTGTAATAACTTACTCGCTTATCATTTCTACTCCTGCCCAGCTTTCCTACAAGGACAGTTGCTGACTACTCTGTAAACCACTTCTCCTTATCATTGTGTACGAAGTCTTACACAGCAAGGAACGTCCATCCTCAGTCAGTGCTGGACGTTAGGACTTCTGACAACGCAGGGAGTGATCACAGCCTACTCGTGGCAAAAATCAGATTGCATGCAAGAAGGAACAAGATTGTTAAAGAATCAATCTTAAAAGAAATTTATATCGAGTCATTATGGAATGAAGAACAGGATACTAGTAATAGCGAAGGCGAAAAAAACGACAAACGTTAAATTTGTATCCTGTTCTTCAATTGAACTATATAGGTACTAGCGAAGGCGAAAAAAGCGAGAAACGTAAAATTTGTACTCTTTACATCGGTTGACGTATATAGATCAACTGAAGACTAGGATACTAGTACTGGCGAAGGCGAAATAAAGCGACTAATGTAAAATTTGTGTCCTTTACTTAAATTGACCAACATGTCAACTGAAAAATAAGATACAACCTGCGTAGTTCAGCTGAAGTACAGGAAGCCAGTGTTACGTAGGTCGCTTTTTTTGCTTTCGCTGGTAGTAGTCTCTTATTCTGCAGTTGACCTACGTAGTACAAAACACAAATCAATTTCAGAGCAGACAGCAATTGGAACGACTCACCGTCAGACAAACGTATAATTGAAAACATGTACACAAATGATCTAAAATTACCAAAAACGACAAAAAGCGTACACAATATCTGTCCCTTAATAAAACATGCATTTATTCCTACTTACGATTATGGCTTTCGCTAAAGAAGATAACCGATTTATTATCTATGTTTGGAAAATAAACAAATTAATACCTATGACGGCTCTGAGCACTATGGGACTCAACTTCTCAGGTCATTAGTCCCCTAGAACTTAGAACTAGTTAAACCTAACTAACCTAAGGACATCACAAACATCCATGCCCGAGGCAGGATTCGAACCTGCGACCGTAGCGGTCTTGCGGTTCCAGACTGCAGCGCCTTTAACCGCACGGCCACTTCGGCCGGCCTTAATACCTATGACTAAAATATGACGTCACTGGGCAAAGCCGACGAATTGTATCCCATTCTTCTGTTGACCCAAAATTCTTCAGAGCTGGTGAGGTCTTACCACTAAATGCTCCATCACTAGTGACTTCATCGTCGACGGGACTTTAAATCCAGGCCATCCCTATTCCTCATTCGAGTTTGCGAGTGGTGTGCGTTGTGAGCACACGCTTCTCACACAGTGTGGTGTACTTTCCGTGAGGGCGATGACAACGGCGCCACTGCCTCCGCCCGTTTGCTTCCGTGTGTCCAGATGTCTGGTGAGCCTGTGGCGTCGTCATTAATCGTGCCCCAGACAGCGGGCAGCTGCGGGCGCCAGCCGCGGTGGGACCAGGCCGGGCCCTAATCACGAGTGCTAACGGAACGGGCCGCGCCAGACTGAGAAACGGCCTCGGCGGATATCCCGGCTCCATATTTCCTGCCGAAAGCGGCAATCGAAACTACCGCTAGCGGCATAAAGTATCAGACAAATGTGTGCCGGGAGTTCTCAGGGTTTCCGGGGTAAGACTCCTAGCACATTGGACATTATAACCATAGACCTCTATGTCAAGCGGAATTGACCACTAAGACCAGTGTAAAAGGAGGCGGGAGTATTGTCAACAGATAGGATCTGCCAGGAGAACTCCGTGACTACGAACGCGGACTAGTCATTGGATGTCACTCGAGTAACAAAGCCATCAGGGACATTTCAACCTTTCTAAAGCTGCCCGAGTTGACTGTTGGTGATGTGATAGTGGCGTGGAAACGTGAATGAACATCTACAGCTAAATCAAGGACAGAAGCCATCGCACTGTGGATGTTGACTGTAAAAAAATCGAGTTATACCACCGGAAGGAGTAACTCGCGAGTTCCAAAGTGCTACCGGCAGTCCATTTAGCATAGTTACTGTGTGAAGAAGTACTGGCAGAATTGAAGCTGTGAAGACGGGTCGTGAGTTGTGCTTGGGTAGCTTAGCTGAAAAATCACTTGCCCGCGAAGGCAAAGATCCCGAGTTCGAGTCTCGATTCAACACACAGTTTTAATCTACGAGGAAGGTTCAAATGGCTCTGAGCACTATGGGACTTAGCATCTGAGGTCATCAGTACCCTAGAACTTAGAACTACTTAAACCTAACCAACCTATGGACATCACACACATCCATGCCTCAGGCAGGATTCGAACCTGCGACTGTAGCAGTCGCGCGGTTCCTGACTGACGCGCCTAGAACCGTTCGGCCACCGCGGCCGGCAATCTACGAGGAAGTTTGGAATCAATGCATATTTCTCTCCTCTCACACTCTCTCACAACCTTCCCTCTCCTTAGAGGGGAGTCAAGTCAGCCAAGTTCTTTGTTAGTTTGATACGATATCGTGATCACCGAAATAGATCACATACTCTCTCGACCTGTGAAGTTTCATTTCTTTTGCTCCTTATGTTCTGAGTGCTTCACTTTTTTTGTGAGTCAGTGTATTTCCTGACCGTTATCATTTTAATGCTAGTCCTACATTTGCGACGAACTTGGAAGCAAAAGTGGTCAGAAAATATACTGAACCAAATGAGCGTTTATTAATTTCTCCATGTTTGTGTGATGCTGATTCTGCAACTGCTGTTCAGTTAATGAGAAGCTGCTCCAGTTGCTTTATTAAGCGCACACGACCGGTTTCGTTCTTTATATTAGGCTATTATCAAGTGTATCTGAAACTTCTAAATGTTAATACGTAATGGGAAGGGTACACAGATAGCTATAACAGCAGACAATGCTTATGTACAGGGTGACAATTATTGAACTATATGAAAAACAAACATAAATTACTTACAGGCTACGGCGCGCACACACTTTATTCAACATCTAAACGTCACTACAGATATTCGTATTTAGGTTATGACATGTTCGATATGCCTGGCATCATTGGTGATGATGTGGCGCAGACGAATAGCGAAATTCTGCATGATCCGCTGAAATGTCGAATCATCGATGCTGTCGATGAGCTTCTGAATGGTTGTTTTCAGCTCAGAAATGGTTTTGCGGTTATTGCTGTACACTTTGTCTTTAACATAGCTCAACAAAACGGAGTCACATGTGTTCCGATCCAAAGAATACGGCGGCCATTCTAAGTCCCTGCCAGTGGCCTCTGGGTACCCCAGAGCCACAATGCGGTCCTCAAAGTGATCCTCCAGGACATAATTCTCCTGCTTCGATGGGGTCGAGCTCCGTTTTGCATGACCCACGTCTTCGAAATCAGGATATTTTGGATAATGGGGATGAAATCATCTTCCAAAACCTTCATGCACCGTTTCATAGTCCCCGTGCCATCAGGGAATATCGCACCCATTATTCCGTGACTGGACGTTGCATACCAGACATTCACCCATTGAGGGTGAGGAAACTTCCCGATCGCGATATGCGGATTCTGAGTCCCCTAAATGCACCAATTTTGCTTCATGATGAACCCATCCAACTGAAAATCGGGCTTCGTCGCTAAACCAAACCATACAGTGCACACTATTTCCCATCATGCTCCGCTGCGAACCGTGCAATTTTAACGTCCTAACGCAAACCGTTCACAAGTTACGACGATTTCATTTCGTATAGTTCAATAATTGCCACAGTGTATCTTCAGTACAAGTGAAAAAGCAATAAACATCTTACGTTGTGCTGTTGAGAATCAACTTCAAATGACAAAAACAGCAGACGTTAAGTGGATTTCAGACATCCGAGTAGCTGCGAGTAGCACCTGCGCACCGAGGGTTCCATATAAACTTAATTATGTATATAGTTATTTCGTCCATCCCTAGAATGGAGAATCGCAACGATTTGTACTTGTTATCGATATCGATACTGGCAATACGTCGGGGAATTCCAGAACTTTCGAGATGATTTTCTTTCGTGTGATATAAGTATAAATAAATAATTTCGTGATTTTTTCCTTTTACCTGTAATGCGAAACCTTGCTTGTTGCAAAAATTTGATGATTCTAGACCAATGGGAAGTACCCTGCAGATTTTGATGTGTGAGTTTGCGAGTATCAAAATATGTTACACAAATAGCCGTATCTTTTGACTGCGCTGAAGCTTCAGTTTTTTACGTGCCTAGTATGTGACCTATATTTCAACTTGATGTCCATCCGTTCCTGAGAAAAAGGATTTTTAACAGTTGGACAGACAGACGACCGAACAACAATCCTATAAGCGTTCCGTTTTTACCGGCAGAGCCGTGCGGGATTAGCCGAGCGGTCTAAGGCGCTGCGGTCATTGACTTTGCGGCTGGTCCCGGTGGAAGTTCGAGTCCTGCTCGGGCATGGGTGTGTGTGTTTGTCCTTAGGATAATTTAGATTAAGTAGTGTATAAGCTTAGGGACTGATGACCTTAGCAGTTAAGTCCCATAAGATTTCACACACATTTGAACTTTTTTTAACATTTTTTTTTTTTACCGGCAGGGGTACGAAACCCATAAACGTTTCACATCCAGTGACTTCTTGAGAAAAAATGGGCGTGTCGTAATTATAAAAACTGTACAATCTGATACCGTAAAATGTTGAGATGGTTTAGCCTAAAAAGAGGTATTTTATGTTTTTCAAATACAGTGCATGTTGATGAATTCTTCTCGGGTTATCAGCCGAGTGGTGGCGTCGCTTTGTCGCAACGTTTCAATGAGTTTTGTACCCATCGTCTTCTGGCGAAGTGTCTGACAGAAGATCGACACCTTACTATAAGATCCAGCATACAAAGAAGTGGGGAAAGACGCAACTGCTTTTGTTACGCGCAAGACCATCGATCTTCTCAACAGCTCAGGACGTAAGAGAAACACCTTCAGGAAGCTTTACCCTCGGGCACCGACTCCACCGCGACTGTATGACCTCCCGACGATCCATAAGGAGAATGTCCCACTACGCCCTATATTGAACACCATAAATTCTCCGACGTATGGTGTAGCGAAGCACCTAGCACAGCTGTTAAAACCACTCGTGTGTCACTGCCCTCTTACTCGACCGAATTTGAAAAGGTACTCCAAGGGTTACGCCTGGACGAGAAGGATCTACTAGTCAGCTTTGATGTCACTTCTCTTTTTACTCGGGTGTCGCTGGATGATTCCTTAGCACTGCTCGAAGATCACTTCGATGAGGACACACTCAGACTCTTTCGTCTCGTGTTAACCACAACCTACTTCAAATGTGGTGGGAAATTCTAGGAACAAACAGATGGTCTTGCCATGGCTTCCCCCCTAGCCCCAGGTATTGAAAAATTGTACATGGAGTACTTTAAAGATGTGGCACTGAACACCGTCCGCCGTAAACCAAAGGTGTTCTACAGATACTTAGACGACGCTTTTGTAGTGTGGCCGCATGGCAAAGAAAAACTACAGGAGCTCCTACGGAATCTCAGTGGCATACATGACAGCATCAAATTCACCATGGAGGTAGAAGAGAATGGCTGCCTTCCCTTCTTGGATATTTTGATCAAGAAAAATCCGGACGGTACGTTGGGGCACTCTGTCTACAGGAAGAAAACGCACACGGACTTATATCTCAACGCTCGGAGCTGCCAACATCCAGCACAACGTAACTCAGTACTGAACACCTTAGTACAAAGAGCTAGGTCTATGTGTGACAGCGAGAGTTTGCCGCGTTTTAGCACATCTGTGGGAAACCTTCAGTAAGAATGGTTACACCGAGACACAAATAAGACACGCCTTGCGTGCAGACAAGAGGCGGGAGGAGAAACCAGAAGAAGACGAGGCAAAACGTGTGGCGTTTCTGCCGTTTGCTGGACCACCGACAGCCAAGATCGCAAGAATATTAAAGAAGCACGAAATAACGACCATCTTTCGGGCACCGAAAAAAGTCGAAAATATACTTGGCGCAACCAAAGACCAACAGGGGTTGCGGACGCCGGGCATTTACGATACTGAGTGCGAATGTGGGATGGAATATATCGGGCAGACACAACGATGTATCTCCCAGCGCTGTACTGAAAACATCAGGAACGTACGGCTAGGGCTGACAATGAGCGTCTTTAACGCAGTCGGCATTGTCAATCAAGAGGTCGAGTTCAGAGAACTCATGAAGGAGTTCTCTATCGACATATGCATGATGGGGGAAACCCACCTAAAACCGGGACTAAAAGCGACAGTTCCCAACTACGTTAGTTCCCATAAGACAGGTCAAACCAACGCGGAGGAGTGGCCATATACGTAAAAAGAGGGATCCCCACCACCAGGTATTCCTACCAGCTACCAACAAAATCGAAGCAGTGGCGGTGGAAGTAACCACTGCCACCGGACCCTTAACAATTGTTGCAGTCTACCGACCCCCACATGACCAGGTAGATGAGGGAGACATAGCTGCTCTACGGCAAATTGAAGGCAAACTCATAATATGGGGTGACTTCAATGCCAAACATACTGATTGGAATTCTGGAGTAACCTCCAGAGCAGGCGCCAAACTGCAACAACTAGCGCGCACCCACCACTTCGAAACATGGGGTCCAGTCGAACCCACACATTTTCCAAAAAATTGAGGCAGGCCCGACGTGTTAGACATAGCTCTCACTAGGAGGATTGCAGGGTTTGTAGCCGCAAGGGCAATCAACAGAATGTCCTCCGACCACAACCCAGTGATCGTAGAGGTCGATGTGGGAGAATGGGTAGCACTCCCACGGTACCAGACGTCTTACAAACGTACAGACTGGGAGCGTTACCGAGAAACTGTCGCCTCTGATATCGCTCGCGCTCCGCCACCTACTGCCGAAACAGTAGAACAAGCGCTACAAGACTTAACAGGCACCATCTTGCAGGCAGCAGGCCACCCCTCCACAAAGGGATGGCCCACCGGTGCAAATACAACTCTCGGAACACTTGCTAGCTCAAATTCGACATAAAAACAGAGTGGCAAAAGAGTGGAAGATCATCAGAAATCAGGCCACCAGGAGGATGCTCAATCGTCTACAGAGAGAGCTGAAGGTAGCGCTCAATGATCACAGAAACCAGCAATGGCAGCACCGCCTCACAGCTCTCAAAGTAGACGATCATACACTATGGCGAGCAACCAAACAGTTCACAAAAAGACGGGCTAGGATGCCGCCACTGCACGGCGAGCGGGGTCTTGTCTACAGCCATGCTGGAAAGGCCAACGCCCTCGCCGACTCCTTCGAGAAGCAGTTTCAAGCGGCAGAACCCCAGGATGAAGAGCATGAACAGGTAGTCAGTCGTCAACTGACTGTCTTCCTCAATGCTGAGGAGGACCCAGAGGACAAACCCACACTTTTCGCCCCCGAGGGCGTGGCAAAAGTAATTAGGTCCCTCCCCACAAAAAAGGCGCCAGGACACGACAGTGTCACCAATCAGATAGTCAAAAATCTCCCACCCACGGCGATCACACACCTCGCGAACGTCCTCAACGAGATTACTCGATCCCGCGAGTTCACAGATTGTTGGAAACATGCGGAAATGGTCACGATACACAAACTATGGAAAGACCCTCTATTCCCGCAGCACTACAGGCCGATTAGCCTCTTGCCAACTCTCAGAAAGATCTATGAGCGGCTCCTGCTAAGACCGATACAGGAACGCATTACCAGAGAGCAACTTCTGCCGGATTTCCAATTCGGGTTTCGGCAGAACCACTCTGCCCCACAACAGGTCATGAGAGTGGTTGAAGCAGCCACAGAGGGCTTCAACCACAGAGGCTACTGCGGGACAGTGCTACTAGACGTAGCCAAATCCTTTGACTCAGTATGGCATAGACGGCTACTCTACAAGTTGTACACACAAGGGTTTCCCGGGAGTATAGTTAAGCTGATCAAAAGCTATCTCACGAATAGAACTTTCTCCGTCAAAGTAGAAACTGCCACCTCCACCAAAAGGCGTATTCCTGCTGGGGTGCCACAGGGATCGGTCCTGGGGCTCGTTTTGTACGGTCCGTACACTGCGGACACACCAACGGCCCCCCTGGTGCACACTGCACAGTACGCAGATGACACAGCCTTCTACACGAGAAATGCGAACAAGGACCCGGTCATCCGTAGGCTACAAAGGGTTTTAGATGACACAGAAAGTTGGGCCCGTCGCTGGCGAATCACCATCTACTCTGAAAAGACACAGGCTACGCTGTTACCCGCAGGCTCGGAAGGCGCGAACCTCCTCAACGTCCCCCCCTCCAACTTCACCTAAATGGAACCCAACTCCTCTGGCGCAGAACCGCCAAGTACCTTGGCGTAGCCTCGAACTCTCGTCTTACGTGGAAACCCCACATAGACGAGGTCCACAGGAAGGTCTGCGCCAGAATGTCCATCCTATACCGAATCCTGAACTCAACCAGCTCCCTTCCCTGCCCAGTAGCAGTAAATGTATACCAGGCCCTGATCCGGCCAGTAATGAAATATGCGTGCCCTGTCTGGGGATACGCGGCGAAGCAGCACCTGGACAAACTTCAGAGGCTGCAGAACCGCGCCCTCAGGAGGGCATTGCTTTTACCTCTTGAATTCCCCATAGATGATCTGCAAGCCGCAGCTGAAATCCCACTCCTGACAGAGCGTTTCCAAGATCTGGCAAGGGCTTTCTATGAAGGTTCTTCCACATCAGGAAACGCCCTCATCCACTCCCTAGGTCGGTATGACATGTCCCGCGACAAGCACAAGCGCCCCATGACGATCTTCGACGATTAAGTCGAAGAGAAAATTCCAATACCCAATCCCTTAATCCTGCTCCTTCCCATATAACACCAACCATCTCGCCAACCTCAGGCAAGTAACAGGCACAAACAGAACAATCATCACATTTCACAGAGAGCAAAAAACTACAGAAAAAATCACACACACACGTACACAGGGGAGTAAAAGCCGAAAGGCTACAAACTCCCTCTCACACTTCCCCAAAGAGGGGAAAGTAACAGATGAGAGCAGCATCCCGACACTTCGCCAGAAGATGATGGGTTCGAAACTCATTGAAACGTTGCGAGAAGACGACGCCGCCACTCGGCTGATAACCCGAGAAGAATTCACCAGTGGAATACGCCAAAAAAGACTGCACGCGTTCAGTGCATGTTTTTCAGATAAAACGCTAATAGTAACGACAAACCAGAGAAAGTCAAGTAAATTGAAAAAAAAATTACCCTCCGTAACCAACGACGTCGTGAGAAAAATGGACGTGTCGTAATTATAAAAACTGTACCATCCAATACTTCAAAGCTGTTTACAGGGTTTAGCTTAAAAAGAGTGAATTTCACCTTCGGACCCAGCTGGTCAGTTTGCGCAGCCGTAGGCTTTCTTCTGTTCGCGGCTCGATAGATACCGTGGAGAGGAAAGCTACGCGCCGCTTCTTTCAGAGATCGGCAGAGAAAGTGGGGGCACAATGGGCCGCCGGGATGGGAGAAGGCGCATTTCCCGCCTGTTAAGCCCCGGCGTGCAGGATCGGGAACCCCGGCCAGCCGACGGAATGAAAGGCGGGCCGCCGTGTCGTCACGGCAGGCACGCCTCTCCGCCGATGAAGACATAGCGCCGCGTCTCATTTACACAGTCGCCGACGTCTCGGAGCTCCCAGTCGAGCAGCGTACGTAGCAGGAGCAGCCATTCATTTCAGCAAACAATAACGCGCCGGTTCATGACTTACGGCTTTTGCCTATTGCCCCGAAAGGTTTCTACAGCATGTATACGTCGTCATAGTTGCTACCTAAACAAGCAACGTAAGATGACGCGTCATGCTCATGTCTGTACGTCATATTAATGATTGCATCCGCACAGGCTAAGGTTGGTGTACGGACAAAGTATATACAGGGTGTTACAAAAAGGTACGGCCAAACTTTCAGGAAACATTCCTCACACACAAAGAAAGAAAATATGTTATGTGGACAAGTGTCCGCAAGCGCTTACTTTCCATGTTAGAGCTCATTTTATTACTTCTCTTCAAATCACATTAATCATGGAATGGAAACACACAGCAACAGAACGTACCTGCGTGACTTCAAACACTTTGTTACAGGAAATGTTCAAAATGTCCTCCGTTAGCGAGGATACATGCATCCACCCTCCGTCGCATGGAATCCCTGATGCGCTGATGCAGCCCTGGAGAATGGCGTATTGTATCACAGCCGTCCACAATACGAGCACGAAGAGTCTCTACATTTGGTACCGGGGTTGCGTAGACAACAGCTTTCAAATGCCCCCATAAATGAAAGTCAAGAGGGTTGAGGTCAGGAGAGCGTGGAGGCCATGGATTTGGTCCGCCTCTACCAATCCATCGGTCACTAAATCTGTTGTTGAGAAGCGTACGAACACTTCGACTGAAACGTGCAGGAGCTCCATCGTGCATGAACCACATGTTGTGTCGTACTTGTAAAGGCACATGTTCTAGCAGCACAGGTAGAGTATCCCGTATGAAATCATGATAACGTGCTCCATTGAGCGTAGGTGGAAGAACATGAGGCCCAATCAAAACATCACCAACAATGCCTGCCCAAACGTTCACAGAAAATCTGTGTTGATGACGTGATTGCACAATTGCGCGCGGATTCTCGTCAGCCCACAAATGTTGATTGTGAAAATTTATAATTTGATCACGTTGGAATGAAGCCTCATCCGTAAAGAAAACATTTGCACTGAAATGAGGATTGACACATTGTTGGATGAACCATTCGCAGAAGTGTACCCGTGGAGGCCAATCAGCTGCTGATAGTGCCTGCACACGCTGTACATGGTACGGAAACAACTGGTTCTCCCGTAGCACTCTCCATACAGTGACGTGGTCAACGTTACCTAGTACAGCAGCAACTTCTCTGACGCTGACATTAGGGTTATCATCAACTGCACGAAGAATTGCCTCGTCCATTGCAGGTGTCCTCGTCGTTCTAGGTCTTCCCCAGTCGCGAGTCATAGGCTCAAATGTTCCTCGCTCCCTAAGACGCCGATCAATTGCTTCGAACGTCTTCCTGACGGGACACCTTCGTTCTGGAAATCTGTCTCGATACAAATGTACCGCGCCACGGCTATTGCCCCGTGCTAATCCATACATCAAATGGGCATCTGTCAACTCTGCATTTGTAAACATTGCACTGACTGCAAAACCACGTTCGTGATGAACACTAACCTGTTGATGCTACGTACTGATGTGCTTGATGCTAGTACTGTAGAGCAATGAGTCGCATATCAACACAAGCACCGAAGTCAACATTACCTTCCTTCAATTGGGCCAACTGGCGGTGAATCGAGGAAGTACAGTACATACTGACGAAACTAAAATGAGCTCTAACATGGAAATTAAGCGTTTCCGGACACATGTCCACGTAACATTTTTTCTTTATTTGTGTGTGAGGAATGTTTCCTGAAGGTTTGCCGTACCTTTTTGTAACACCCTGTATACACGGCGAGTCGCGTAAGACGTAACACCCCCATTATTCCGGGGGCGATTGCGCGTATCGACAAGCGGTGTTCGGCGAATCATAGCCGACTATGGGGCACATACTTTGGTACATGCACAATAATCACAACGTTTATATTGACCGAGACAATGAGGCAAGTACATGTTTTTTAAATGGGACGCTATTCTTTTTTACCATCATTCGAACGCACTGGAAAAGACGCGTATAGTGATGTAACGTATGTTGCTATATGTGATTCAAACTTCGCTTAAAAGACACTGGGAAATATTGTACGACTGAAGGTCGAGGCGGTCGGAAGCGGCTGCAGACTGTAAACACGCCTCGCGCGACCCGCAGGCCGAGTTGCCGTGCTCTATGCAGCATGCACGGCCTACGCTACGTAGGTAAATCCTCACCAGCCCTCTTTTAAGCAAAGTTTAAATCACAATAGCAACATGCGTTACATCACTATACGCGTCTTTGCCAGAGCATTCGAATGATGGTAAAAAAAGTACAGCGTCCCATTTAAAAACATGTACTTGCCTCATTATCTCGGTCAATATAAACGTTGTGATTATTGTGCATGTACCAACGTATGTGCCCATAGTCCGCTATGATTCGCTGAAAACCGCATGCCGATACGTGCAATCGCCCCCGGAATAAAGGGGGTGTTACGTCTTACGCGACTCACCCTGTATACATATTACGTCACGATCGCTAAAAAACATGTAATATTTACATTATTCGTTTCGGCACCAAGCACCCATCATCAGTGCAATGCACGAAAGAGCATCGTCACCACATACAACAATTTGTTGGGTCCTTTGGAAAACATGAAGCCTAAAGCACCAGTCAATGTACAGCATATCGACAGATGTTCACAGACGTATTTTAGACTTCATGACTTAATTGTTTTGTAACTGTCTTTCAGGTTCATTTCATCACCATTTCTTCATAGTAATGATGTTTTTAGAATTTATGCCTCCACTAGAACTCTGAATATACATTACAATTTGTACGGAAACCAGATGGCAGTTCCAAGAGTCGAGGGCACGAAAGGCAATCAATGGTTGAAAAGGGAGTGAGGCGGGGTTGTAGCCTACCACCGCTGTTATTCAATCCGTATAGTGAGCAAACAGAAAAAGAAACAAAAAAAAAGTTTGGAATATGAATTAAAGTTCAGGGAGAAGAAATAGAAACTTTGAGGTTTGCCGATGACATTGTAATTCTGTCACAGACATCAAAGTACTTGGAAGAGAGTTGAACGAAATAGACAGTATCTGGAAAGGAAGATATAAGAATAACATCAACAAAAGCAAAACGATGATAATTGAATGTAGTCGAATTAAGTCAGGTGATACTGATAGAATTAGGTTAGGAAATGAGACACTTAAAATAGTAGGTAAGTTTTTCTATTTGGGAAGCAAAATAACTGATGATGGTGTTCGTAGGGAGGATATAAAATTCAGACTGGCAATGGCAAGAAAAGCGTTTCTGAAGAACAGAAATTTGGTAACATCGCGTATAGATTTAAGTGTCAGGAAATCCTTTCTGAAAGCATTTGTATGGACTGTAGCAATGCATGGAAGTGAAACATTGACGATAAACAGTTTAGAGAAGAAGAGAATACAAGCTTTTAAAATGTGGTGCCACAGAATAATACTGAAGATTAGATAGATAGATCACGCAACTAATGAGGAGGTACTGAATAGAATTGGGTAGAAGAAAAATTTGTGTTACAACCTGACGCAATCACGTTCTTATGACACAGTCATAACCGGTTTCGCCCATACAATGACCATCTTCAGATTCTATAACAATACAAAAGAAAAATTATATTAAAACCTGAAAATAAATGCAATATTTAACGAGGCTTATTTGTAATCTAACTGAATTTATGCGAAATACATATAGTTCATACCTAAAGGCGGCATACACTGAACGCTGGTTCATGCGTTGTCAAACTAGCTATAAAATGTAAAACGTTGGTCTTATATAGATATAAAAATTTGTTAGATTTTGTTCCCCCTCTTTGCGCTAGATGCGCGCGTCCTCTGTAAGATAGTTTTTGTTTTTCAGAAGCCTAAAATATGACAAATTTACTATTAATATTTAGGTCAAATGTATATATAAAATTTGAAATTACAGAACAGATCGTTAAACCAGTGAAATAACATTTCAGAACAAGGAGATGCTAGAGGTGAAATTAATAGTTTCCCTTGTATTTCTGACAGCCGATGGCGCTATATTTCCGGTTATTGCCTGTTTATGCCGTTGGCCATTAGTACGGCACGGACGACACGGGCAGGACGACGAGTGTAATGCTCTGCTGCAGGTGGCTGGCACGCTCCTCCGCCTTAAAGGTTGTTGACATCTGCTGCTGTCCGCACTAGCAGTGCAGTACTCGACTGCCGGAAGGTTCCATCCTCAGCTGAAGCACGTATGTAGTAAAAACGATTCGCTCAGGTGAACAAATCGTCGTAAATGTTGAAGTATGCGTCTGTCGGAAATTCATTCTGTTCATTGAGGAGTTTGTCAGGATATCTGTGTCTCGTAACATAAAGCTCCAGTTGTTCTAAAATATCTAATCGTTTACTTTTTGTAACTTCATGTAGAATTTGAAGCAGTTCGTCGATGTTACCATTATTACGACCCTCCTCTTGCATATGCAAGCCTAGCGCTGTCTTATTTCTGGGATACGTGTGTTCTTTAAACCTAACATCAAAGACCCTGCCCGTCTGTCCGATATAGCTTTTTTCGGATTCATGACATGATATTTACCGTGGAAAGTTATGACGCACTAGTCCTACTTGAGTCCTACTTAGTTTCACGTGAGCTCCCGAGGCCCACCGCACGGCATCCATGGAGACGAGGCACACGCCAGAGCTTAAGTCAAGTCTTGGTGTGGCTTAGTACTTATGTACCACATTTTTAAAATGTGACTACTCCTATTCATGCTGCATTAGTTTTATTTCTACACCACGCCCTCTTAGACAAATTATAGATTCAGGTATATCTTCTGAAGAAGCCTCAATTATTTGGGCTGAAACGTAGGTAAAGGTTGGTTTCATTACCGCAATCGAGGCTGATAGTTTCTTATTTATTAAATTTTTATATCTATATAAGACCGGTGTTTTACATTTTATAGCTAGTTTGACAAAGCATGAACCTGTCTTCAGCGTATGCCGCCTTTAGGTATGAACTATATGTATTTCGCATAAATTCAGTTAGTTTACAAATAAACCTGGTTAAATATTGCACTTATTTTTAGGTTTTAATATAAATTTTCTTTTTTATTGTTATAGAATCTGAAGATGGTCATTGTGTAGCCGAAACCGGTTATTACTGTGTCATAAGAATGTGATTGCGTCTATAAATAAACAAAATTTTTTTTACAAAATCAGATTGTACAGTAGAATAAACATGCCACACAGTCAAATCCGGAACTTTGATTTCAAAAGATTTCCATGTAGATGTGAGTCCATTATGGGGGAACTAAGTCGAATTTTGGAAAATTGATGGTGCTCTTATGGTGGGTGCCTCCGTATCCAACATAGCCGGAGTGACAAGTGAATAAAAAGGCAGCATATCGAAGAGTTATACCGCATATAGGGAAAGCGGAAAAATATCATCGAGATAAGTCACAATGCGGATGAAAATGAGTCATCGTGGCAGACGGTCATTGAAGAGGTTTCTGGTGAAAAATAAAAGGACGACAGCTGCAGAAGTCACTGCAGACCTGAATGTCGCACTCACGAACCCTGTCAGCACCAAAAGAACACCGGAGGAGCTCCATAAGTAGGGCATTTAAGGGGAGCTGTACTTCAAAAACCACACATCAGTGATTCAAATGTCTGTAACAGGAAAACGCGATGTCAAAGCCGTAAAACCTGCGCTATGCAAAAATGGAAGAAGGTCATTCCGTCGGACTGGCCTTATTTCACACGGTTTCCAACTTCTGGCCGAGTTTGTCTCAAGCGTGAAGCATGACGGAGATTCGGGATTCGGTAATGATTTGGGCAGGCGTACAGTGGTATTCCATGGGTCCCATAGTTACTCTGCAAGGTTGCATTACTGTGAAGGATCATGTGACCATCTTGGCTGAGAATACTCATGTTACCATGCTGTTCCCCAATGATGATGCTGTGATGCAAAACAAGGTCCATGTTCACACAGGTGGCATCGTCTAGGGCTAGTTTCGTAAGCACGAGTATGAACTGTCATATCTCCCGGGTCTACCACAGATGTCAAGATTACTGAGCCTTTCTTGCCTACTTTGGAGAGACGCGTGCGTGATCGCTGTTCTCCTCCATCATCGCTTCTTGTCACTATTTCCGGCATTTACATATACATCGATACTCTACAATCCACCTTACGGCGCATGGCGGAGGGTACCCCGTACCACTGCTAGTCATTTCCTTTCCCGCCCGACCCGCTAACAGAACGAGGGAAAAACGTATCTTCGTGGTCCTTGTGTGCAGTGTATATTGAACGTAACAAAATCGTTCTGTAGTCAGCTTCAGATACCGGTTCTCTAAATTTCTCAACAGTGTTCCTCTATAAGAATGTCTTCCTCCAGAGATTCCCATTGGAGTTTCCGAAGCATCTCCGTAACACATGCGTGTTGTTCCAACCAACCAGTAACAAATCTAGCAGCCTCCTCTGAACTGCTTCGATGTCTTCTTTCAATCTGACCTGCCACGGATACCAAACACTCGAGCAGTACTCAAGAATAGGTCGCACAAACTACCCATATGCATTCTCCTTTACGGATGAACTACACTTACGTATAATTCTCCCAGTAAACCGAAGTCGTCCATTCGCCTTTCCGACCACAATCCTCACAAGCTCGTTCCACTTCATATCGCTTTGTAACGTCAGTACCTGATATTTAAACGACCTGACTGTGTCAAGTAGGACACTACTAACGCTGTATCTGAACATAACTTATTTGTTTATCCTGCTCATCTGCAATACCGTACATTTTTCTGCGTTTAGAGCTATTTGCCACTCAGAATACCAACTACAAATTTTGTCTAAATCATTTTGTATCATCCTACACTCACTCAACGTCAACACCTTACCGTACACCACAGCATCATCAGCAAACAACCGCAGGTTGTTGCCCACCCTGTCCACCAATCATTTATGTGTATACTGAACATTCGCTGTAGAGGACAACATACTGGGTTCTATAACTTAAGAATCTTCGAGCCACTCGCATACCTTGAGCCTACTCCATATGCTCGTATCTTCTTTAACGGTCTGCAACGCGTCACCGTGTCAAACGCTTTCTGGAAATCTAGAAATATGGAATCCATCTGTTGCCCTTGATCCATAGATCGTAGTATATCACGTGAGAAAAGGCCAAATTGAGTTTCGCAAGAGAGATGTTTTCTAAAACCATGCTGATTCCTGGACCCAAGTTCATAGGTCTCAACAAAATTTGTGATATTCAAACTGGGAATATTTTCAAGGACTCTGCAGCAAACCGATTTTAGCGATATTGGTCTGCAATTTTGCGGGTCAGTTTTTTTGCTCATCTTATATACAGGAATCTCTTGCGCTTTTTACGGTCGCTTGGGACTTTGCGCTGGGTGAGAAATTCACAATAAACACAAGCCAAGCTTGGGGCCAACGCTGTAGAGTACTCTTCGTAAGACCGATTTGGGATTCTATCCGTACCTGGAGACATTGTTTTCAAGTCTTTCAGTTATTTCTGTACGCCAATCTCTTGAGTCTGTTCAATGGTCAAACGACGATATGTTTCTACGATTCTCCTGCGTAAACGAAGCCTTGGACATGAAATTTAAAACTTCGGCTTTCGTTTTGCTATCGTCAGCTGCCACACCAGGCTAGTCAACAAGGGAATGGATGGAAGCTTTAAACCCACTTAGCGATTTTACGTAGGACCAGAATTTTATCGGATTCTCTGTCAGATCTTTTGCTAAGGTATGACGGTGGTAACAGTTGTATGATTCGCGCATGGATATTTTCAGAGACGCACAAATCTCTACTAACTTTTGCTTGTCGTCATTTACACTTTCTCTTTTGAAACGAGAGTGCAACATCCTCAGCACTTTCACAATCTCGTTTTTAAAGGACGATGAATCCTCTCCGTCCTTAATTCACTTACTAGGGACATAACTCTGAGACCATGATTTACAGTTTGCCTACACTTTGCCCATAATTCTTCTACTTTCATCTTACTCGAATTAAATAATGTCAGTCCACTGTCTAAGTTATATTCTAACAACTGCTTACCTGCTCTTTCTAGCAGAAGTACTCTCTTAGCCATCTTGTTAGGTTTACTAACTTTCGTAACCATAGTTGCTGTAATGATATCATGATCGCTAGTCCCCGTTTCTATACTGACGTTGTCGCTAAGGTCCGGCCTACTGGTGGCTAAAAGATGTAAGATGATATTTTAATTGTGTGTGGGCTGTCGAAGTAGCTGCTCAAGACAGTTTTCATTAAACGTGTTCAAAAGTACTTCGCATGACTGTCTGTCTGTAGCCCCAGCAGTGAATCGATAGACCTATCAGTCTATAGTCGGTAGGTTAAAGTTGGCTGCAACTGGCAATTCATGATCTGGATATTTACGCACTACTGCCCATATGCATTCTTTGAATGACTCTAGAACTGTTACAGCAGAATCGGGTGGCCAGTAAAAACATCCTGTTGTATCTACGGACCCAACCAACCAACCAACTCGCGCACGCGCGCCCTGACCGTGACATCGCTGGCCACAGTTCCTGTCGCGGCCGTCGGTGTCTCAGGGCGTTACCGCCGTCGGAAGAGGTCGTGCCATGGCTGAGCTCGGGTCCGCAGCGCCCTCTGCCTTTTGCATTTAAGGAGGAGCGCTGGCCCCGTGGCGGACAGTCTATTGTCGATTGTCTATTGCTAGCCTTTCGTGGAGTTTATAGCGGAGCCATTGCAGTGTGATATTTGCTGTTGTATTCGACTAGGCTCAGTACACGGATTACTCTTGGATATTACTTGGAATTGTATATGCTGGTGTACGTTTCGTCAGAAATAAAGATAAGTTATCTCTTCATTCTAGCTGGCGCAATTCTTGTCATTGATTATTTTTCGGGCAACAGACATAGCTTCATCCTGGTCACTACCCACGGTTTATACAATTTGTAGTGGCTGCCCCAAAAGTACCGCCGAGGACCTTGGGTTTGGGAGCCGTCACAAAACATCAGACAATTAACATGGTTTCACCTAGACCTTCTATACGCGACCAGGTAGCTTCACTGTCACTCTCACTTTCCACCTATTCCCACCCCTGTGGCCTCTAATTTGTCATTCCGATATACATTCATGATTCGCTAAATATATCAGAGCTGTCCACTTCGAAATTCAGCCAGCTCGCGGTCCCGAGAATAATTTGAGTGCGAAAACTTTCCTGGAGGGCACTAACTCCGGAAACTTTGTTAGAATACTTCGACAATTTACTGATAAAATTTTGACAGTCGAAAAGTCTTTACTCTGAACGCGGTCTGAACTTCCGTTGGTGCGTATCGACTGATTGTCCATCAGAGTATCTCGAACTACCACCTAGCCGAAAAAACCATGTGCCCTCCGCAAGTACTCTGCTACGCGAGTAGCTGCTTCCTTTGTGTAAATCACCCCTGACTTATCAAGGGGAGTCCTACAGACCCCTCACTTGATAACGCAGGTCTAGGAATCTGCAGCCAAGATCGTCACAGAGTCCACGGATCCTTTGGTTGAGACCCTCCAGGAAGACCGGTATAACACTCCACTGGAAACGATACAGGAGAGACAAGAACATGTCTGAATGCCAGCAGGTTTTCCTACACCGTGTTAGCCATGGTAATTTGTTGTGTTTTTGGTGTTCCCACTTTTTTCCCTTTTTTTAGGGACACAACATAGCTGTTTCTACAGCTCATTCGCATTTATACAGCAGTACGTTTTCCACACGTGCAGCTGAATTAAGTCACGCATCACGTTCCGACACTGATGGTGCATTCGTGCAGGTTGCGGCGATGCCACCGAGTATTCGCACGACAGTCCACGGAGAGCGGAAGGACGTTCCAAATTGAAATCGTGCCGCACTCATCGGCCACGTTCACTGTTCGAGAAATGTTGTCTAGAAACTACGGGACTCT
Source organism: Schistocerca piceifrons (assembly GCF_021461385.2). NCBI lineage: Eukaryota > Metazoa > Arthropoda > Insecta > Orthoptera > Acrididae > Schistocerca > Schistocerca piceifrons. The sequence continues at coordinate 326,225,041 of NC_060140.1, forward strand.
CGTGGGCGTCATGACCTTAGCACAGAGACAGTGTGAAAACAGGTTTTTCATTCAGTGATTGCATGAATCACTCTTCTGAACGAGTACGATGATATTTCGCCAGTGTTACTACATTGCGTGAGGAGGCTTTGGTATGTGGAAAGAACCAAACATTTAAATTTTATTTGCGTGCAGTAAATTTAAATGCTTTGAATTAATGAAAGATTATAATATTTCAGTGCTAATATTAATCATGAAACAACGTGATGCAGTGGTACGACCCTTCTGTTATGGGACTACTTCGGGCTATCGGATTAATATCCTATCGTCGTTTTACGACGGAAATTGCTCCTCCCATTAGGCTCACACTTTACATAATCCGAAGGGTCTGGTTGTGTCTACGTAGATTCTTTATCGCTCTTGCGATTAAACCGCGGGCACAAAATCTTTTTCCTTTTACTGTAATAAATTTCTAAATCCTCCCTTAGAATGATACGTATTAGTATCACAGTTGATACAGTTACTGTAGCAACCAAAGATTTTTCAATAGGAATTTCCCATCTGACTTCAAATTTAGCACTACTCTCTGTATCCAGAGTATCTGATTTAAAATATGTTTACTCGTATATTGATACTCGAAGCTCTGATTTTTATTTTAATCATTCTTATTAATTATTAAATATTGTACTCTTTTAAATCAAGACGTATATTGCTTTCCTACATTCTGTTAAATGTCCATTTATCGATGCAAATTCAGTTTATCTTAATATTTGATTTCCGAAGATATTAGTGATCATGCACTTTTCGTAACGTCTGGCATTTAGATTATACTTTTCAAAATACTAAATTTTGATTTTAGTATTTGTGACCGATCACATGCGTTACTTAACTACTTTCACAAAGCAGCAATACCACAAATACGTTCTTCACGACGGATCTACAACAGTTTATTAACCACAGATTACAGAACCGGTCAAGTACTGCAAATTGCGAAATTTACTAGAGGGTAGTGAGTGCAATATTTCATACGCAGTCTCCATACCAATTGAACTTATTTCATCTCTCAAAGTATTTTATTTTATTTTTACGTTGTTATAACAGTTATCACGACAGTTAAATCCAGCTTCAGCCATCTTCTTGCTTTGCACGTCGGTACGGGAAGACTACATCCGGCGACGCGAACTCTTCGTGCAGCGAGGAAAAGTGCCGTCGGCTCCCGCTTATCTGCTGCGTTCCTCATGTAAGAAAAGAAACAAACATTTTTTACTTTGTTTAGACCTGCGTACCTCGGTCGGTAGAAACGGAACACGTACAGGATAACTTTCTTGCTCGTCTGTTAAGACCCCTTTTGCTCAGGAACGTATAGATGTATCAAGTTGAAATTGATGTAAAATACTGATGTCTATGGTCCCTTGGAGGCGTAAATAATTTAAGCTGCTAACTCAATACTATAAAAATATACGGCCATATATTCAAAGCCGTCTTCCACGGTGACGAAGAAGCAGAGAAAATGTATGATAAAATAGAAGACATCATTCAGTATGAAGGAACAGGAAAAGTAAATACCATAATCATGGGTGACTGGAATAGTGTGGTTGGACAAGGCAATGAAGCAAACATTGTTGGACAATGTGGATTAGGAAAAAGAAACAACAGAGGAGGAATGCTAGTGGAATTCTGTCACCGAAATAATTTGGTAGTGATGAACACATGGTTCAAGAAAAGGAAGAGTAAACTGTACACATGGAAGAGCCCAGAACAACAGATATCAGATAGACTACATACTTGTTAAACAGAGGTTTGGGGGCAGTGTGTTAAGGACGCCAAGACTATGACGGCTGCCGACATCGACTCGAATCACAAACTTTTGGTTGCAGATATCAGCAGAAGGCTGAAGAAGATCCGACAGCATGGGAGGAGAAAACAGAGATGGGACTTGGGAAAGCTAAGACAGAATAACGTGGCACTAAGAGAACCGTTAGAGAAAAAAATTAACGAAGTGAGACACAAAAATACAAGTGAAAGTGCGAAAGATCAGTGGCAAAATGTTAAAATGGTTTTGTTAAATACTCTGAAGAGTGAAGTTGGGAGGGAAACAAAGAGAACGAGAAAACCCTGGATCACTAATGAGATGCTGCAGAAGATGAAGGAAAGGAGGTAGTGTAAAAATGTTAATGAAGAAGAATACAGAAGACTTAACAACGCCCTCAGGAGGGAAACAGACAAAGCGAAGGAAAAGTACTTAGAAGAAATGTGTGAAGAAATAGAAGAATTACGAAGAAGATGAAGGGACGACCTCATGTACCAGAAAACGAAGGAACTGGGAGAAGGAGAGAACAAAAGTGTAAGGACGTTCAGAATAGAAGATTCTAGAGGACAATGGTTACTGAACAAGTGGGAGTGCTGAAAACATGGGAAGAATATATAAGGAAACTAATGATACAGAACATCGCCCAGATGACATCGACATAGAGCCAGAGGAAGCTATTGACGAAGATGAAAAAAGGCCCAGTATACTGACAAGGGAAGTATAGAAGGCAATAAAGGACATGAAGAGTAGGAAAGCTACAGGGGCTGACGACATACCAGTGGATTTGCTTAAAGAAATCGGAAATGAAAGTTTGAAAGTTCTGACACAACTCATAAACAAAATCTATGAAACTGGAGAATGACCTGAAGACTTTTTGGACGTCACAATAGTTACTCTTGAGAAGAAAAAGCAGGCCAAGAAGCGTAGTGATTATAGAACAATTAGTCTGATATAGCATGTGGCAAAGATCATTGCAAGAATACTAAATAGACGGTTGGAAAACAACATTGAAGAAGTGATGGGAGAAGACCAGTTTTGCTTCAGGAAAGGAAAAGGGACCAGAGACAACATTGGCATTGTGGTGTCACCGCCAGACACCACACTTGCTAAATGGTAGCCTTTAAATCGGCCGCGGTCCGTTAATATACGTCGGACCCGCGTGTCGCCACTATCAGTGATTGCAGACCGAGCGCCGCCACACGGCAGGTATAGTCTAGACTAGAGAGACTCCCTAGCACTCGCCCAGTGATACAGCCGACTTTGCTAGCGATGGTTCACTGACTACAAACGCTCTCATTTGCAGAGACGACAGTTTAGCATAGCCTTCAGCTACGTCATTTGCTACGACCTAGCAAGGCGCCATATTCAGTTACTTTAATCTGAACAGATAATATTGTGAATCATGTACCGTCAAGAGCGACGTTCACCATTAATGGATTAAAGTTAAGTATGAAACTAATTACGTCCGCTTTCTGAATTCTCATTCCTTGTCATGTTCCAGACGTCACGTCAGTATAGTTCTTCCCTCCTGACGCCAGCCTGAGTGAGCTAAAACGCGTGCACTTCAGCCTCCTCTAGTAACACGGTGTTGGCTCTTCTGCCAACACAACAGGCATGATGAGGATATTGTCAGAGAGAGTTTTGGCCGTTAACGAAGAAGTTTGCGCTTGTTTTTTAGACTGACAGAAGGCCTTCGACAGAGTCAATTGGAATATATTGATGAACATCCTTAAGGAAATAGGAATCGACTGGAGAGATCGGATACTTATAAGGAACTTGTATCTGGGACAAAGGGCAAAGGTACGACTGAACTATGGAGAAACGAACAGTGTGGAAATAGGAAGGGGAGTGAGACAAGGATGTTGTCTGTCGCTAAGTCTCTTCAACCTGTATGGAGAAATGCTGGCGAGAGAAGCTCTGAAAGGATGCGGAAACATCAAAATAGGAGGACGTCTCATTGAAACCTTCACGTCTCCACTATACCTCTTTTGTTAATGATAACCTTCCCTGTTACAATAAACTATGAAACCTTTCCTTAGGATTTCTATCTTTTGCTTAATAATAACAAATGAAATCTTCCCTTTGAAATTTATTCTCTTTCTCAATCTTCGCATACAAATTTATTTGCTGCTTTTTAAAAGTGATTTTCGGATTATTTCGACGAAACATAGAATGTGTCGTCGTCGTGTGGCCCTCAGTCGTTATCTGCAATAACCCAATACTGATCTTTACCTTTTTTACTGTTACTGGATCGCCATCTGACTGCTACATCGAACTGCTACATGAATATACCTACTCCGTTTTACTATACTCTATTAGCTGCTGGTGGGCTTTCATAATAAGTGGCTGTATTTATTACCAAAGCTGACGTTATTCTTTAATAGCAAAGCTGACGTTATTCTATAATTAATTTGACTGAAATTACGTAATTCATAGTTAAACTTTTTCTTGACAACAATAAAATTTTGCAAAGTTTTACGTTGATGGTTTTTGGGATGGATTATAATCAGAAATTGCTGGCAAAAGTTAATTATATTGTGAATGAAATGATTTTACAAACGTTCAAATTGGACTTATTTTTTACAATAATCTTACAACTAGCAATGCGCAAACATACCTACAGTAGTCTTGAGTTTCTCAAAAAATTAATTCAATAATATTAGTTCCTCTTATTATAATAGTTAGCTGATGTCTCTGTACATCCGTTTATAATCTCTTGAAAATCATAGCTAGTGGCTGGCAGGCACACCGCTCCTCTCAACCTCTCGCTTCAGACCTGATACCGACTCGCTTCACTTCTCGCTTACTACTGACTTCCTACGAACGCTAAAGTGCCGTTTCTCCTGCCAACAATGCTTTCTGGTGCAGACAATCCCTGCTACCATTACAAAATGTATCAATGCGCGGTCTTCCCCGCTCTTTTCTTAAAATGTATCGATACGCGGTCACTCCCACCCTTTTTAAAATTATAACAATTTGCGGTCTCTCTTGTCAACAATACTTTGGTGCAGACATTCCCTGCTACCACAATAATTTTCAACATTACAATTATTAATTATTCCTACTTAATCCTATTAATAAAATATAAACATCTTTCATAAATTGTGATTTAACAATAAACAATAGAAATATACACGTCTTACATAATCAACACCATCAAGTATGTAGACGACATGGTAATGCTCGCCAAAAATCAGAGACAGCTGCAACACATGATGAACAATTTGGTGGAAACGGGAAGAAAATACGGCATGGAAATCAACATCGAAAAATCAAAAGTGATGCGCATATCAAAACGTGAGAAACGCTTGAAGATAACTGTTGACAATCGGGAACTGGAAAATGTGAATCAGTTCAAGTACGTGGGAAGTTTTATCACAAAGGATGCCCACTGCACCAACGAAATCCGAGCAAGAATGGCCATGGCCAAAGCTGCTTTCAACAAGAAGAGGACTCTGTTGACCAGCAAGTTGAGTTTGGCATTGAGGAAAAAACTGATAAAGTGCTACATGGACTATGAGAAAGAAGGAGAAAAAAATACTTAGAGAGCTCTGAAATGTGGTGCTGGAGGAGAATGGAAAAGATCAAGTGGACAGATCGCATAAAAAATGACGAGGCACTGCGAAGAGTAGGACAGAAGAGAAGTATTCTGCGTACAATTCATCAGAGAAAGGCCAACTGTATTGGACATGTACTTAGACACGAGGGACTCATACATGATGTCATCGAAGGGAAACTCAGAGGAAACGCAGGACGAGGATGAAGAAGAATTCAACATCTGGACGACATGAAAGATGGAAGGAGATACAACAGACTGAAGGAAGAAACTGAAGACAGGGAACAATGGAATCAGAAATTCTCCGTACGAAGACCTGAGACTAGGCAGAACACTACATAATAATAATAATAATAATAATAATAATAATAATAATAATAAAATATTTTGACAATCGGAAACTCACTCGTTAAAGCCTATAGATGAACTATCTATATAAATGTCGGGCCTGGAGGCCTAGTAGTTAAGCGCATGCGTGAAACCGAAGTCGTCACGATATCGAATTTCGGTCGGACCACCGATTTTTCAGTCTTCGTCATAAAGTAGCCTTCATCTCTAAACGATGTGAGGAGTAGCGAGAAACACGTGGCCCTGATTCCGTATTAAACGGTAGGTCCCTTTTCCACTGTTTGGTAACTGCTGTAGGTTAGGGACACGCAAATCGTCGAGGTGGTGTCTTATACAAAGTCTTGCACCAGGACACTGAGCCACACAAAAGTATTACTTCTATTATCTACATACGTTATCAGGTTTCAACGGAACCCTTAAAGTGCGAGTCCTACTCGTACTAGTCTGGGCCGGCCGGAGTGGCCGAGCGGTTCTAGGTGCTACAGTCTGGAAACGCGCGACCGCTACGGTCGCAGGTTCGAATCCTGCCTTGGGCATGGATGTGTGTGATGTCCTTAGGTTAGTTAGGTTTAAGTAGTTCTAAGTTCTAGGGGACTGATGACCCCAGAAGTTAAGCCCCATAGTTCTCAGAGCCATTTTCGTACTAGTCTGGTTTTTTTTTTTTTTCAGTTTAAATTTCTGCTAATTTGCGTTCATTAACCAGCACCAAAATAAAACGGTAACTCGAGTTCTGGCATACTGTTAAATACATATGAACCCACGTATCTCTCTGCTTTATGTACTAACTTTAATCCCCTGAATAATTTGGAGGCTGTCATTTTGTTATAGTATTATAATCATGTTACACACTATTTTTTGCGAAATGAGAAATATTTGTAATGAGAAATAGCATTCATGATTACAGACGTTGTGAAACAGTCATCAGAATACCGTAAATGCTTATAGAAGGTTCTAGAGCTAACACCATATTATATAGTTCTTAAAATGTTATTACTGTACACTGATTTCCCCACCCACCAAAAATAATTGCGTAACTCGTTAATATATTCCGGAAATACTACCGCTTTAAATTTACCTTCAACGAAAAATATCATTACGTAACTCATTAGCGAATGGAAAAATGCAGAAGAAACAGGGCTCTTAATGTTTACATCAACTATAGCTGTAACCTTCAGCACTCCAAGTACAAGTAAACTAAGGCGCTTTTTTAATTCTATAGCATGGGTTTTCTTGTTTAGGCCACGACCTACGCGTAGTTCCAAAAACTTAACACTGTCTACTTATTTACTTCACTTCTTAACAGACTCTTTCTACAGAATGCGCAGTTCGGCGAGAATTATTGAATTTTGTGTACAGAGTGGCTTCGCAAATACGTGACTGGCTCGATGAATAGTTGACTAACAGAACCAAGCGCGTCATACTAGACGCCGAATTCCTACAGAAACGGTAGTATTCTCACTATACATGAATGATTCGCCAGATAGAACCCGCAGCGCTGTAAGATTTATCTGGTGCATAATGGAGAATTTTACGTGATTGTATTATAACACTGGTGGGCGACTAAGACCCAAGTAGAAGTTGCCCTACTTACAAAATAAATAAGCGCTAAACTAATGTAACGCCGTCTGACTAATCACAGTTATGGTTGTCAGCCACCGATACTTAAATAGTGCAGTACTTGATACCCGAAATAATTTTATATTGCCCACTGGTTAACTTTCCCTTTGCTGAAAACAGAGTAAACCTATCTATTAACATTTAACATGCAGCCACAGTTACAGTATATGGTGAAAATGGTTTCCATGTGCCTCAACACAAGCATGTACGCGCCGTAGCATGTTCTGTCTCACATTTTCACACCGGCCAGGCTGTATCCGAACAGTGTCAAAGGCAGCATGAATACGCTGCTCCAGTGCCTCTTCGAATCATCAATGGCACTTCTTCCAGCAGGAGAGGCAAAGTCACCTGCAAGAAACGCCGATAGTTCCGGCCTGTTAGGCAACATGGAAGGAAGACTAATCGCAAATACGGTCGCCAATTATCCCGGCCCACTCATTCTAGCTGAACCGATGCTGATGATTCGCTGTCACCATACTATGGGGATTCTGCAAACTATTCCACAATTGACTGTTATGAAAGTTGAAGATACCACTCTGCGTAAAGGTGGTCTCTTCTGTGAATAGGATAGATGACATAAATCCCTGATCCGTGGTTGTCTGATGAAGAAACCAGTAACAAAACTGCTCCCTGCACATACTGTAAGTGATAAGGATAGTAACAATTGTTGTGGAGAATGTTCCACACGGTTGTCTGGCTTACCCTGTAGTGGCGGACCAACTGGCTAGTACTGACACGGCGGTCGCCTTCCACAGTGTTAATCACATTTTCCTCCAAATCTGGTGTCCGAACGTTTAGGGCAAGTCCCTCATGATTTCCTGCTTCCTGAAACAACCCTGTCTCAGACAAATGGCGGTACACTGACAGTGAATGCTGTGGTTGTTCGCGGGAATAGGTCTCTTAATACAACCTTTCTGCCCATGCGGATGACCTGGCCATTTTTGCTAACAACATAGAGGCAGCTGTCAACAAGATCAATAGGCTGTCAGAAATTGCTGAAAAAGTAGGACTCCACATCTCTATTCAGAAGACAAAATACACTCCTGGAAATGGAAAAAAGAACACATTGACACCGGTGTGTCAGACCCACCATACTTGCTCCGGACACTGCGAGAGGGCTGTACAAGCAATGATCACACGCACGGCACAGCGGACACACCAGGAACCGCGGAGTTGGCAGTCGAATGGCGCTAGCTGCGCAGCATTTGTGCACCGCCGCCGTCAGTGTCAGCCAGTTTGCCGTGGCATACGGAGCTCCATCGCAGTCTTTAACACTGGTAGCATGCCGCGACAGCGTGGACGTGAACCGTATGTGCAGTTGACGGACTTTGAGCGAGGGCGTATAGTGGGCATGCGGGAGGCCGGGTGGACGTACCGCCGAATTGCTCAACACGTGGGGCGTGAGGTCTCCACAGTACATCGATGTTGTCGCCAGTGGTCGGCGGAAGGTGCACGTGCCCGTCGACCTGGGACCGGACCGCAGCGACGCACGGATGCACGCCAAGACCGTAGGATCCTACGCAGTGCCGTAGGGGACCGCACCGCCACTTCCCAGCAAATTAGGGACACTGTTGCTCCTGGGGTTTCGGCGAGGACCATTCGCAACCGTCTCCATGAAGCTGGGCTACGGTCCCGCACACCGTTAGGCCGTCTTCCGCTCACGCCCCAATATCGTGCAGCCCGCCTCCAGTGGTGTCGCGACAGGCGTGAATGGAGGGACGAATGGAGACGTGTCGTCTTCAGCGATGAGAGTCGCTTCTGCCTTGGTGCCAATGATGGTCGTATGCGTGTTTGGCGCCGTGCAGGTGAGCGCCACAATCAGGACTGCATACGACCGAGGCACACAGGGCCAACACCCGGCATCATGGTGTGGGGAGCGATCTCCTACACTGGCCGTACACCACTGCTGATCGTCGAGGGGACACTGAATAGTGCACGGTACATCCAAACCGTCATCGAACCCATCGTTCTACCATTCCTAGACCGGCAAGGGAACTTGCTGTTCCAACAGGACAATGCACGTCCGCATGTATCCCGTGCCACCAAACGTGCTCTAGAAGGTGTAAGTCAACTACCCTGGCCAGCAAGATCTCCGGATCTGTCCCCCATTGAGCATGTTTGGGACTGGATGAAGCGTCGTCTCACGCGGTCTGCACGTCCAGCACGAACGCTGGTCCAACTGAGGCGCCAGGTGGAAATGGCATGGCAAGCCGTTCCACAGGACTACATCCAGCATCTCTACGATCGTCTCCATGGGAGAATAGCAGCCTGCATTGCTGCGAAAGGTGGATATACACTGTACTAGTGCCGACATTGTGCATGCTCTGTTGCCTGTGTCTATGTGCCTGTGGTTCTGTCAGTGTGATCATGTGATGTATCTGACCCCAGGAATGTGTCAATAAAGTTTCCCCTTCCTGGGACAATGAATTCACGGTGTTCTTATTTCAATTTCCAGGAGTGTATATGACGATCATCTGCGGTGGACCTGAATGGATGATCACCAATCTGGGAAAAATCGGACGAGTTAAGAATTTCAGTTATCTCGGTGAAGTCATCCAGGAGAATGGATTAGAAGAAGAAGCAATTAATGTCAGGATGAGGAAGTTAGACCAAGCATACCAACTACGAAGATTACCTACAGCAAAAAGTGTATGAGTATAGGAGCCAATTTCCGACATTATAATACAGTTGTAAAACCTGATGGCTTTTATGTGTCCGCAACTTTGACCATGAATAGAGAAGATCAAGCTGAGCGGCTGGAAAGCGAGAGCGTAGTATATTAAGGAAAATCCTAGGTAATAGATGGGTTGGTTGACAATGGCGAATGAGAGCAAATGAGGAATTGTACAGCAAGACAGAGCCTGTCACAGCATCCATTAAGAAGAGGCGATTGTTATTTTACGGTCATCTCATGAGGATGGACGGTGACTGACTAACAAAAAGAATATGGAGGTTCATCCAAACTAAGAATGAGAAGAATGAGAAAAAGATCATAGGCAGATTGGTAACTCAGAGAGAGAAATTCCTGACAGGAACAAATTTGGAAGATTGGTGAACAACTACCAAGGTTTTAAAATCGCACCAACGTTCAAAAGACGGATCCGAAAAGCATAACAGGCACTTCTTGGTGGGCCCAGAAGATACTGGTAGGAAGTCAAAGCTGGAACAAGAACAAGATCTAGACACTAAAACGAAATTGGTTGTAACCACGCAGTCCATAGAGGCTCAACTCCATAACAAACACACAAACAAAATAAAAAAAGACAAGCTGTACAGCAGTAACCCCAAAACCATTGCCGAAATGAAAACAACCTTTCAAGAAGTTACCGACAGCATCGATGTTCCGACACTTCATCGGGTCATGCAGAATTTCGCTATTCGTCTGCGTCACATAATCGCCAATGATGACAGGCGTATCGAACATGTCATAACCTAAATACGAACATCTGAGATAAAACAAAAACGACACACCACGAAGGAATTATCCGAATGGGAGGGAAATCCGTAAATGTGATCTACATGAACAGACAAACAAATGATTATTTTAGAAAAATTTGATGATTTATTCAAGAAAAAGAGCTTCACAAACTGAACACGTTATCCACTTCCGGCCTTTGTGCAAGAAGTTATTCGGGTTTGTACTGATTGACAAAGTTTTTGGATGCCCTCCTGACCTCCTATGGGATATCGTGCCAAATTCCGTCCAACTGGCGCTCTGGAACATTAAAATCCCGAGATGACCTGAGAGCCCTGCCCATAATGATCCAAACGTCCTCAATTGGAGAGACATCCGGCGACCTTGCTGGCCAAGCACGAAGACTAGCAGTAGAAACTAGACGTGTGCGGGCGGGCACTATCTTGCTGAAATGTAAGCCCAGGGTGGCTTGCCATGAAGAGCAACAAAACGTGGCGACCCAGAATCTCACTGACTGAAATATAAATGTCGTCAGTTATGGTCCCGCTTCGAACTGATCCTTGGTAACCCGCGAAGGCGTGTCTGGAGACACCCTGGACAACGGTGGGATACCAACCTGATTGTCGTCCGCCATAGGGCCCAACCACCAGGAGTGATAGTCTCAGATACCATTTCTTTTCATAGCAGAGCTCCTTTGGTTGTCCTCCGCGGCATTCTTACAGCACAGCAGCTTCGTCAACGATATACTACGCCCCCTTTCGTTGTTCTTCCTGGCAAGCAGTCCTGAGCTTACATTTCAGCAAGATAATGCCGGCCTGCACACGGCCAGTTTCTATTGCTTATGTTTGTGCTTTTCAAACATCATCTTGGTCAGCAACGTCACCGGACCTCTATCCAACCGAGAGCGTTTGGATCATTATGGGAAAGGCACTCCAACCGTCCCAGGATTTTGACGATCTGAGGTGCCAGTTGGACAGAATTTGACACGATATCGCTCAGTAGGAGGTCCAGAAACTCTATTAATCAATGCCAAGCCGAATAACTACTTGCATAAGGACAAGAGCTGGACCGAAGCGTTACTGACTCGCTCAGCTTGTAAAGCTCTTTCTCTTGAATATCTCATCCAATTCTTTTGGACTGTAATCAGTTGTCTGCCCGTACATGTACATAACATCTACCGATACCCGATAATTCGTTTATATACACATATATATATATTGTATCCCGCCTGGGAGGCGGCGCGTGGGTAAGGAACAGGAACTGGAAAAGGTACTAATCTCTCGGTACTGCAGATACAGTTAAGGCACCTTTACTAGCGGATAACATACGCAAACATATTACATAACTTTTCAAGGTGGTGCGATGCTGAAGCGAAGTGTCCTGGCTGGCTGCACCTGATCAAATAGGCTGAGGCAGTCGCGGAGCTCGTAGACCTCGACAGCACCGGCTAGAGGGCGCTGTCGTCTGTGTCTCTCCTAGTGCCAACCTAGCAGAGCGGACCTACGTTGTGGCATCGTAGCTATCGATACCACAATATACACGCACACATGCCATTTGGTAGCCGTACTATTAAGGATATGACAAGAGAGTTTACCATCTTGACATGGGAGTACATGTGTACATGTGTTGAGCCCATCCAGTTCACCTATTATCATCCCACATCGTATTCCCAAGAGTCGGAAAGGTAAGTGTCTCAGGAATCTTTCACGAGCTCGTCTACGAACACATTGGCATCGACCTCGCCGTCACAGACAGAAGCGATAACAATGGCTCAACACCACAGAATTATAATCAATGCGCAAGCTGTCTCTGGCTCTATACCATGGGTTTTCAAAATGTACGGTACGGCTTCCCCTAGGGGCGTCACTAACTTTCAGTAGGGGCGCCGCGGTGGCTTCATAAAGATAATATCCTAGTTTATTCCCTTTCTGAGTAAAGGAACAACGTGTGCGCTAGTAGTAAGTCTAGCGGGACGGCAAGTGAGTGTTGTCTCTGTAGCAGCGTGGCAGATGCGGCAGTCCAATCATACTAGGTGATACACTCGCTTTTATTCAGTAACAGTCAGTTTGAAGGTACGTTTTGTCGAATGGAGATCGTTTTTAATAGTCGTTTGTCTTCTGCGATTTGTTTTAGGCCTTATACAAAGATAGCGACTTGAGTCGAGGTGTTTTTAAGAAATCTATGTTGATAAGGGAGCTGAGTACATTTCCCTAATTAATTACTGTAACTCTCGCTGGGTGTCACGTAGGAATATGTTGAACATGGTGTATGAACTCAGGGACGATCCTTACCCTCATCTTATTCAAGAGAAAAATTTAATTTCCGAGAAGTTCGTGGAGATTCACTTTGTTTTGAAACTACACCTCTGAAAAACTCAATTCATTGAATTTATGAATCTTTTCAAGTTAATCGGACCAACAGCCTGAAACTGTCATACTAAATTTTGGTCTTTAGAAAGAAACTACTATTTTAGAAGGAAAAGTGGTATGATGGCGTACATTACGTTTTCCCTACGTCTCACATGGTTTCAGTGAAGAACTGAAGCCTATGTTTGCGGATCATTTAGCTAAATTCTGCGACTACTTTCCGAGGTACTTTCCAGAAGAAGTTGATCAACACAACTGGATCGAAAATACTTTCAGTGCATAACTTCCAGTGAATCTGACCACTGAAGAACACGAGTAATTTCTTGATATTTCTTCAGACTTCACATTGCAACCGAAGTTACTTTCCACATAACTGGATTTTTGAGCTTCATGAAGCAGGAGTATTCACAATTAGGTAACAAGGCCGTACCAGTTGTGATATACTTTGCAACATCCTACATACGTGAGGTAGCATCTCACCATTGGCAGTCATCAACACGAAATATAGATCGCGAATGAACGTGGAGAAAGAGTTGCGAGTCACAACTTCCTATCATGTACCGAGATTTGAACTAGTGATGAAGAAGCAAGCTCATCACTGATTTAATTGCAAGAATAAGGCGTAATAACATTAAAAGTTGATTAAAATGTTAAGTTAACAGTTAATGAGAAAACAGTTACTCTTTTTAATATTTTTTAAATCTTACATTTATTTACACCGTACTTCGGGTCGAGTGACACTTTTCTCCAAGTCTGGAAGATGACGTAAGCTGCACGTTCACATTATCAGATGATGATGTGTCGCTATATCCAACTGATAATTTCTAGTAACGTTAGATTCACTCAATAGCCATAATGTAATCACACATGTCTTCATCTGTGAGAATAGTTTCTTTGTGTGTTGTAAGTGCCAAAAATAAGCTCACATACACACTGCCTATCGAAAAAATGTGAAGCATCGACAAGGGAAGGAGGAAGCAAAACTTCATGGGTTTAGAGGTTATGTGATGTTATTTCAATGGTTATAAATCACGCCAAATGCATAAAGAAACTAGCTGTATGAGTCCATTTATCAGTGTCACGTTGCAACCCTTCTGGCCTGGACACATGCACGGATCCCGTTAGAAAGCATGTCGTAAAGCTGTTCCGTCGTTCCCTGAGGCAACCTAGCCCACACCTGTTCTAACTGGCCCTTGATAGCCTGGGCACTGACTAGGACGGAGTGGACGTCGGAGCTAGTCCAACGTATGTTCTACCAGGGACAGGTCTGGGGGTCATGCTGGCGACGGGACTACCTCGGCAACACACAGACAATTCGTTGAGCCACGTCCCGTCTGTGAACGATCATTGTCCGACTGAAAAATGCCACCACAATACCCTCAGGCACATAGGATGTCTGCGAAGAACTGTTGTGCAGTCAGAGTTCAAAAAATCACTATCAGCTGTGACTTGGTGACTCCACACAGCGTGACAGTATGTATAACAGCACAGTCTCACCAAAATACTAGAATGATGGGACCGTTCTACATGTCACCACAATAGTAGCCGTCGGTGGTTATCGTTGGTAATGCAGAATCGCAATTCATTACGGAACGCAATGAAAAGCCATTTATCAGCAGTCCATGATTCCTGGTCATGGCACAACTCCATTTCTATTCTGGTGTTAACAGCAGCCTACACAAGGTCCAAATCTCTGACCGGGGTGCGGGGTGACACAGAATATTGTTGTGTCATTACTTGTTTTCGGATGGCACTACAGATGTGAGGGGGTTACATACAATTTCTAGGTGAACAACACAGCGGTCCTCCCTTGTGACGGCCAGACTTGGTGGACCGATATATTGATGACGAGTATTCCTGCTCTCGCTTTCTCATGCAGTCCAGCATCAGGCTGCTGTCACATCCGAATGACACACGAATCTGGGTATGGCACAATTCAATCAGCTCACCAAATGGAGACTCACAATGAGGCCCCTTTCAAATTCTCTCAAGTGCTGTGTCACACTAGCACGAGGGATCCCCGCCTCCTCCACAGTGATCACTCAAATCTCTTACATAGCCTAAAGAAAAATTCACTATCTAAGCTAAATTGTATGCGCAGCAACATACTATGAAATATGTACCAGATATAAAATCATAGCGACACCTACTTTCCGTAGCAAACTTTTTCGAATTTCTCACAATATCTTATTTAAAGGCAAATATCGCAATAACTATGACCACTAAAGAAATGATGGGCACATCATCATGAAAGTGACATATAAAGCTGTAGGTAAGTCAAAAATGAAATTTTTTATCGAATAATTTCTATAAAATCTCTAGAGAAACATTTAGTGCATATGACTCGATTCTGTCATCGCAGTGCAAGACCTGGCAACAACAGTAAACACAGACACACACTGGTGGCCATTCTACCTGTCATAGAGAATTGTTCCTCTTGTCAGGCAGTGAACTTTAATCTTGTCGTCGAAGAGGCTAGGAAATACTGAAGTATCAGTTCGTTAACGTTCAGTCAAGGTTTTCATTGGCCTCTGCTGTATTTAAAGATGAAAAAATATTTAGCACAAAATACGAAAAGGAGGTGATCCGGAGGAACCCAATAAAAAAGTGGGGCTTTAATTACGTGCAAGCCGGACTTTTCTGTCACCGAGGAGGCGCAGAGAAACGCCACATCATTTAGGACATTGTTAGTAAGTCGCACAACCAATGGAGCATGTAGACGTCTCCGACGGAGCGCAGCTGGTACTCGTTGGGTCTGTCGCAAAGTGCCTCCGGTTCGCAGGCCGTACGTCAATTACGGCTGCCGCTCTTCTTTTATCCGGCGGCAACTTATCCGCCGGCACACTGACGCAAATCGTCGCCATGTGGCAGCGGCCAGACAGCGCAGAGCGCGCCGGACCACACGCAAGCTGCAGCAGCGGCGGCCATTAGCACAGCGCCTGTCCCGTGCCGGACGCCGTGGAATCAGTAACGAGGAGACGCGGCACTTGATTTATTGGGCAGCCCCTATCTGCCCCAGGGGTCAGCCGCCACACTCGTGGCGGGCGTTTCTTCCGCTCCGGTCACGTAAGCTACGGTCCGGCAGCAGGGAAGGTCGCATTCTTAATTGTCGCACAGTAGCTATTCTCGTAAGCTACAAAAGCTACAAATACGGAGTTATTCTGGACTGGAGAGGAAAGAATGGCGTCTGTCCGTGTACTAGCAACTTGTTCACGCCTTCTCATTTCAGACAAGTTTCGCCGGTGATCTGCGACCATCATTACCGGTGAATGGTAATACACTTGCCCTGGTGTGGTGTGCATGTGCGTACTGTAAGACCTTCAGTACACACACCATGAGATTATTTGATTTGTCGCTCTAACGAAGTAGGCGAGTGTCAGCAATATGTCTCGTGGTCTTATCGTGGCGTGTTTATCTTCTGCCGTTAGGTCAGACGATAGAAATGCCACTTGCACACTTAGAGTAGCAGATTGACGGTGACCAACTTTAAACAGAACTTGATTAATTTTTACACACATTTATTAAAATAATAACAAGCATAAAAATTACTTAACTTGATTCTGGATGCTATTTACAATTGACCATCTCAAGTTCCTTTGGTATTGATACGTTAATCTTATTCTCACATATATCTCTGATACTTGACAAAAGTGTCTATACATTTATCTTCATGGCTATGTACAGAAATACGGTAATCTTATTAGGCGCAGACTGAAACTTGACTATAGACTGGTACAGACAAATGTAGAACTCGTACAGACTGGTACCGACTAATGCTGACTGATTAATCGGAGGTCTGTACACTCGTTATAATACCTCGCGCGTTCATGTATCACTGCGCGAGTGTGATCCGCGAGGAGAAAAGATTCTACATAAGCAGCAATCTCAATGCCTGCGTTACATATTAATACGCGGATCGGCGGAAGCAGAATTTGGTCCGTCTCTATGGCAGCGCCATCTTGTAGTGCGGAGACAGACGAGCGCTGCGCCTGCGCTGTTGTGCTTGGCGGGCCGCGCTCTAGTGAGAAAGTTGTGTACGCGCTGACTACGCGGAACTACAGTATGTACACAACACCTGGTCAAGATTATAATTTTTATTTATCATTTCGGGATAACACCATCGTCTGGTCTGTGGTATGAAACATACTATATTATACAAGTTATTTAAAGACAAACATTACAATAACACTGTGAAGTTAACAAACATACCTGTCAAAATCGATACATAGTATACTCACCTGTGGCGCCTCAGGCACCGACTGAATCGGAGCCAGAGCCGACAGAAGACACTAACAACACCGAAGACGGACCGTGGCAGCAGGTCGGTCCACAACGCAAACAGCCAACAAACTCACAAACAAGTGAGTCCACAAGCTCACGAGGCAACCGCCGAGTGCTGCTGCCAACTCCAACAACATCGCAAATTAGCAACACCAGCAACGCTGGGAACAATACCAACAACCCTGCGACGGCAGGACCCACAAACATACAAGCAGCTACGCAGAAGCCGAACAAATCCTCGCTACACACAACTATGGAGACCTCACTCACCTAAACAGAGTTTTATAAAAAAAACAACTCCACAACATCCTACTCAAAACTCAACAGGGACCACGCCACACTGTACGTGGCAAACAAAACAGATTACTCGAATCTGCTGGCCTTTCTGAAAGACAGGAAGGTAGAACATTTCACGTACAGGACAGTCATAGAAAAAACACAGCAGTACGTGATCAAGGGGATAGATTCATGAACCTCAATCGAGACAGTACACGAGGAACTCACCGCCCTCTTGTAAACCGAATTACACAGTTCGGAACAGCGAGACAATCTCACAACTACATGGCGTAATTGGCCGACACGGCCAAGTCTCTTGACCTGTTGTTAAAATTATTTCTTCACATGGTCGTCAGTGTAGAAGTCTACAACAAGCCGCGCACCCTCCAACAATGCCACAACTGCCAGCGCTTTGCGCACGCGGGTATCCGATGCGGTCTCGCTCCCCGCAAGTGTGCTGGTGGTCACACAACCCAACAGTGCAAACTCCCCAACACAGCACCACGCAGATGCACCAGCTGTGGTGCGACACATCCGACCAGCTACACGGCGTGCATTGCGTACAAAGAAGCTCTGAGGCGCAAATTAGCAAAACATACCAAAACTACGGCCATCACAGCTCCGAAACCACCCCGCGCACAGTAAGAAGTGGAAAATCTTTCGCTGGAGTGCTCGCTGGCAGCCCCAGAGCGCGGGACGGTCATAGGAGCCTCAGAGCTCAGGACACGCACAACAAACACCCCCAGTAACAGACACACAACCGGTACACGCAATGCCGAACACCACACCCGCATCAACTACACCACACAACACCAATAACAACACTCTACCCGCTGAGATAGCGGACTGCAGCCCACCACAGGCTACAGAAGACGCACCAACACAGGGACGACCACAACGCCAGAGAATGAGAAGAAGAAACAATCGAAGCAGAAGGAACACGACCACACCACAACAGCAAACAGACAAAAGTACACCAATCCTCACGAACACAATCCGGACACCAACACAACAACCCACACAGCACACCCACTCACCACAGAGATCACACAGGCGCCCAGAACGTCACTCAGACAGCCGACACACAAGCCAGCCCTCACCAGACACCAACACAACCACCAGCGGCCGCCCACACGACCAACGACTCACAGGCCGACACACCCAACATTATCTCAACATTCCGGAGAATAATGGAGACATTATTCCCTGGACTCAAGGCCACTAAAGTAGTCGTGTAGATTATGGCACGTGTCACACAACTCTTCAAGCAGTTCATGTCGGGCTCGCTCAACTGGACTAGCATCCAAGCTACTATCACGCCACTTTTCACACCACTATATGGATAACACACCAGCTCCGAAAAGCAGACGCTAACACAAACTCACAGATCCTGTTTTGGAGCGCCAACGCTATCGCAAACAAAAGAGCCGAAATGCTCGCGTTCATGGAGCGAAAGGGTATCCGAATCGCCCTAGTGAACGAAACACTGCTTACGCCTCGCAAACAGCTAAACATTCCACGCTATTGCATTTATAGTACCGACCGAGCGGACGGCAGGAAGGGAGGCGGCACAGCAATCATCATACACAAAGACATAGAACACACGGAGATCGAGCTCCCTGCGCTTGAGAGACTAGAGGCCACGGCCGTCAGCTTCAAGTTCAACGGAGCCAACACCGCAATGGTATCGCTGTACAATCCTCCTAGAGACATAGTAACACGTGAATCAGCACAGTTCTCAACACAGCGGGTAATCGCCACTGGAGGCATAAACGCAAAACACCCCGACTGGAACTCACGAATACGTACCTCCAACGGCAAGAAACTATACGAACACACACTAGGCCGAAACTACATTATACTTTGGCCGGACGTCCCCACGTTCATGCCTACACAGTCCGACATAGGCCAGACATGCTAGACATAACCCTCATCAAGAGAATCACATGCACACTCAACATTAGGGTTGAAAACGATCTGGACTCAGACTTCATGCCTGTAATACTGCAAACGGAAGGAACACTGCAGGACAAAGAACCCCACAGGATATTGAAATACAAGCGCGCGAATTGGACACTGTTCAAGGAAACGCTTGATAGTCGTATTCCTGACACCCACGAAATCAACAACACGCAACAAATTGATGAGGCAGTGGAGGCTCTTACTACTGCCGTCCAGGACGCAAAAATGACTGACACAATTCCACTTACAACACCAAAACAACACTTGATGGCCCTGCCCCAGCAGATCCTGGGCCTTATCTCAACGAGGAACCGCTTCAGGAGATACTGGCAGCGTACCAGGCGCCCGTTCTATAAACTGCACGTCAACAGACTCCAGGGTATAATACGGGACAAAATACAAACATTTAGAAACGAACAATGGGGACAGAAACTCGCTGGGCTGGATACCACACGTCCTGGCGTATGGAAGCCAGCCAGACGCTTCGCCATGGAGAAACATTACATCCCCACGTTACAAGGACCAGACGGCCCAGCTTACTCCACGACGGAGAAGGCAGAGCTTATGGCCACAGCACTTGCAGCGTCTTTCATGCCGAATCTGGCTCCTTCAGATCCAGTATTCACACTTAAAATGGACTATTAGGTTACACGACTTGTAGACCAGCCCACGCGCGACGAAATTAGACGCACTAGCACAAATGAAATCACATGGGCTATCAAGCATACCAACGCTATGAAAGCCCCTGGGCCTGATGGCATTCAAAACCGTGTCCTCCGTGTGTTCATGGATAGAGCCGTAGAATACCTTACACACATAACGAATGCCATCCTAAAACACCAACACTTCCCTGACTTTTGAAAGGCGGCCAAGGTCCTGATGTTCAGGAAGCCGGGAAAGACCACTCCCTCCCACAAAATTACCGACCCATCAGTCTGCTGTGCTCGCTCAGCAAGATTGTTGAGAAGGTAATATTAAAACGCGTCACTAGGCACTACGTCGCCAATGACACCCTAAGACCGGAGCAATTCGGCTTTAGGAATCACCACTCGAGAACACAACTACTCCTCCGCGTAGTAGCTGGCCGCGGTGGCCGAGCGATTCTAGGCGCTCGAGTCCGGAACCGCGCGACTGCTACGGTCGCAGGTTCGAATCCTGCCTCGGGCATGGATGTGTGTGATGTCCTTAGGTTAGTTAGGTTTAAGTAGTTCTAAGTTGTAGGGGACTGATGACCTCAAATGTCAAGCCCCATAGCGCTCAGAGCCATTTGAACCTCCGCGTAGTCGAACATATAACACACGGCTCCAACATGAAAAAAGCCATAGGGGCTGTGTTCCTGGACATCGAAAAAGCTTTCGACCGTTTATGGCACGACAGCCTTACACGCAAAACTAAGCGAAGCTGGTTTCCCGGACGGACTCGTACGTCTCATATTCTCAAATCTCTCGAACAATGTTTCAACACTGACGTGCAGGGCAAACAATCAACACGACACGGTATCCAAGCTGGAGTACCCCAGGGAACAATGCTAGATCCCATCTTTTCAACCTGTACATTAACGACTTCCCAGAAACACAAAACAGGACGTTAGCCATCTACAACACAGATGGCACTCAGTACTGCCGAGTCTTGGTTGGAACGATGGCGTATTAAAGTAAACGTCGACAAGTGTGAAGTAGTTCTGTTTACACACAGACCGAAAATACTGCGCAAACATCAACACAGTAGACAGATAACACTACATACGCGCCCAATACGTTTCCGAGAGAAAGTCAGATACGTCGGTGTCTCGCTGGACCAGAAACTTACATGGGGGGACCACATCGAATACGTTGCCAACAGAGCGCACGCGAGGCTCAAACAACTCTACCCAATGCACACTGAATAGGAGTGTGTCGAGGTCCATATAAATGACACTGATTAGACCTCTGATGACGCACGCAGCTACGCCGCCTGCAGATCAAACGGAACAAAGTACTACGAATCATTAGCAACGCTCCGCGCTACACACGCACCGCGGATCTTCACAATGAATACCTCCTTGAAACCCTCAAGGAAGTATTCAAATCACACGCCACACGAACAATCCTTTGATCCTTACTCTGGGAAACTACGATCACAACCATAGGCGGAAGCATAAGCGGCCAAAGACGCTACTAGCTAGGGCATAACCACCCAAGCTAACATACAACAACAAGCGATAAACGTCGGCAAGCCCCTGCATATCAGCAACGTTGACTGGAAATACCAGCTGCTATTAAAGCCGACCAGCAGGCTACAGCACGGAAACCGAGGAGCTCGCCCACTGACGCATAAATTGCCTACATCACCCTACACCAGTGGTTCCCAACAGGTGGTCCGCGGACCCCCAGGGGTGCGCGATCTATGCCAGAGGGGTCCGCAAGATGCTATTAGAATAAAAAATATATTAAATATATTTCGTATGATAACAGATTTTTTGTTTTGGCCGCTTCCTGCATGAGCAGAGCTTTAGCGAACGCTAAATTCTGCGTCTAGCGTCTTCCCAGAGCTAACTAACACTAGCACACTCTATTTTTTTAAGGAGTTTGTTATGCTAAACACCCAGATTTGAAGAGCAATAATCAGAAATTTTACAATAACAATGAGGGCTAAGTTGAAAAACTTTTAAGGTCAATATTTTTTCAATAAAGAATATGTCAATGTTTTTTCTATGTACCAAAAATAGAAAACGTATAAAAAAACTCTTCATTTGGCTTTTTTAAGTACTTGATACTGTTATATGGCAAGGTACCAATCACGCTCGATGAGGAGGTCCTCGAGAAAATTTTGTTGGGAACCCCTGCCCTACACTGTGGATCTGATGACCTGTCGGACACAAAACTATGATAAAGTTAACTGTTGCAGGTTGCTAACGCTGTCCGAGAGTTCAAGACCGTCACCCAGCGGCAACCACCGGGCAACAGCACCGCACAACGTGAAAGGTATCGACATGCATGATACCCACTACTAACGAAGCCTACCCTTACATGACGTATCGCAGGCAGTAAGACATCCGCTACTGCTCTTACCACCCAATCTAACTATCGCAGAGGTTTTTTTCCCCTACGCCATTCAAACCGCTACCCTTCTTTCGACTTTCGACCCAGTCTATCTCCAGATGAGCGCGTATTAATGGTTAACCTTAACCAGACCTACGCAAACATCGCAGTACCCACATCCTGCGACACCTCACTTTAGTAAAAACTAACCGTTATGCAGAGATGGCAGTAGACCTTCTGAGTTGGCCATCACGTCGATGTGGGCGGGGAGGGGTTCCACCTCTATTAAAAAAGTATACTTTCGCCTCCACCGTCAATGCCCAAACTGACAGAAGCATTTCGAAATGAAAAGCAAGAGTGGTACAAAGTAAACAATTTTGCCAGTAGGTGGCGTTAGTCACAGTACGCCTATGATAAAAAATGGCTCTGAGCACTATGGGACTCAACTGCTGAGGTAATTAGTCCCCTAGAACCTAGAACTAGTTAAATCTAACTAAGCTAAGGACATCACAAACATCCATGCCCGAGGCAGGATTCGAACCTGCGACCGTAGCGATCTTGCGGTTCCAGACTGCAGCGCCTTTAACCGCACGGCCACTTCGGCCGGCGCCTATGATAAAAGGCAACAGCTGTTACAAGATAATGCTTATTGAAACATGAATTATTTAACTGAAATAAATAAACTTTAATTAATAAAAGAATAAAATAGGCCCTCACACGCCCAACGTGTATTGTTCAGTAGCGACGATTGCGCAATATTGACCGCCTGAGAGCGGTATTGGCACCACGTGTAATATATTTTAGGAGACTGAGAGCTTTATAAATATAGATGTTCTCAGGGTAGTATTTCGCAGCACACGACCGTTCCTGCCGAGACTACGATTTGTGGATGTGTTAACAACTGATCCAGCGACGCCATGTGATTACGATTATACCAGGAAAAATTATCAGTTGAATTTCATTCAGGTGCGTAGTTTCTTTACATACTGAGTCATTATACAGCATTTAGCTGTAGGAACATTCGACAAAAGTGTTTCAAGTGGAAAGAGCACTGGAACTGCATATTTATTTCGTTTCAGAAACTTGAATTATTTATTGTAGAAATTCATACCAGCATTACCTACAAACCTATCGTTTACAATAGCGTAACTTACCCTTTTCAGTATTGCAGATCACTGCCAGCAATGTGGAAAGTGAAATCAGAAGAGTATTTGAATAGGGGCTTGAAAAATTAGACCTGCAGCGTCCTCCTGAAAGTCTGTGAAACAGGGTACCCATCAACTACGAAGGAGGATGTACGAGCATAAAAGAAATTCAATTTGCTCCTTCAGAAATAACTGAAAAAAATCAACGACACAAAATTAGGAAGCATTTGAGGAAATGAAGTTCCTTATTAACAAGGAAACGCCCGATTCCTCGTTGCCCGCAACTGCAAAGGAAAGTGAAGAACATAGCGTCATGACGGTAATCAGAAACGTTTATTTTACTTGTAGCAGTTTTCAGAATTGGCAAATAAGATGACGTCAGCTGTCCACTGAGCATACATGTTTATTTTCCTTGCAACAGTTGTCACTGTACACATGACTATGTTAGCTTTCAGTCAGTATAATTGGTTTATTTCGTTTGCAACAGTAGTTACAGTGAAGACATACACTGTAAAAGCGAATATACACAATTAAATGTGCCGTTCACATGCTTAATGTTTTACTGAAATGTCGTTTATTGACAGTCATAGATATCTGCGATGAAAAGTTAGAATTAGCTCATCTCAGCCGTCACTTGAAGTGCTTTATCCTAGCAGTACTGGTGATTAACAACAACATTTAACGGGGAACTTTCTGCCGATAGTTCGTCTTAATGTTTCACAACTATGATTTAACAACACTCACTCCCGTCAGCACCTGATTTCTTTGATTTTGGGATTATTACATTCGTACTGAAGTTTGACAGTATTTTCGTAAGTTGCGACATACTCGCGGATTAAAACATTGATCCAGGAAGTGTAGAATGAATTTATTTTATTTCCGCCAATGGTCACAAAACTTTTGGTCCTTATAAAGATACGTCATTAGTTTAGGACATGTTATAAAACAGATCTGAAGACGATGGTCACTGCTGACCGAAACCAGTAGTCTACGGACGAAAAGTTTTGTGATCATTGGCAGAAATAAAAGAAATTCATTTGACGGTATTTAGCCTCT
Source organism: Schistocerca piceifrons (assembly GCF_021461385.2). Lineage (NCBI taxonomy): Eukaryota > Metazoa > Arthropoda > Insecta > Orthoptera > Acrididae > Schistocerca > Schistocerca piceifrons. The sequence goes on from NC_060140.1 coordinate 326,249,872, forward strand.
ATCAAGCAACCCTCATACAAAATGGAACAGTTTTGCCAAGGTTATTTCTCCCAAGCATCTCTCTCTGTATAGTTCTTCTCGCACTATTGATCCCCTGCAACATTTTAATCCACTTCCCCTTTCCTTTCCATACTACTGTCTTCGATCTTCTTTCCTTTATATGGTCCCACTTTTATTCCTCCCAAATTTCAGTCCTTACAGTTGCTTTCCTCTTCTTGTGCTGATCAGCAGGAACACATCGTACCGCGCACAAATGTAAATGAAAAAACTTTGGAAATGTCATTCGGTACACAAGTAAAATTGTGGGAAAATACCTCGCTATTAGCAAATTCGTAAACTTTTGCTATTAAATACTTCGCCGTATTTTTTAAATACGACTTCTGACAACTTTTATGAGCCTGACCACGACATCTTCTCCTGAATCAATCTCTTCAGTGACTTGTGTAAACTAATAACTGAACAGTCATTTTGTATGGATCAGGTATTGCAACCACTCATTCGTTTGACTTAATTTCCTAGAACTCTATCCAGATATTTATCTGCTTTGTTACGAGTATTAAGTACATAAACAAAACGTTGATCATCTTCAGCGTGGACAACCAATATAATAAATGTGAAGTACAAATCAATTTCGATGATGTTGTTATCAATTCTTTCGAAGTTATTTAAAGCTCCTAACAGTCAGCAACTGGACACTGAGAGAAAAAGGCCTATGAGGCACTCGACAGGTCAGGAATCTTACAAGTGGTTTACTGCCAATATCGGTATCGCCTGTTGATCCGCAATACGTTTCACTTATTTACGTTAAGGGTCATCTGCCAACTCCTGCATCAGTCACTGATCCTCCGCATGTCTTCCTGCAATTTTTTTACAGCTTTCTCATAGTGTATCGGCAACAGTACGTTCTGCGTAAAGCCTCAAGGAGCTTCCAAAGTTATCAGCGGGATTATTTACATATATCTTATATATCAACTGTCCTGTTCAAATCACTTGAAGTGCTCTCTAAGTTACCTTTACATCTTTCGAGTCTGTCCCTCCTCCTTCTATTCCTCCTCCTCCTCCTTCTTCTTGTTCTTCGTTTCATTTCTGTCATCTGAGGAGCGCTTTAGTTCGTATCATCATCTTCTCTTTCAGTCTATATCGCCAACTGAAATATTTTGTTTACATGCTTTGTAACCTTTCTCGCTCTTCTGTTCACCACGCTTTTGTCCTGGTGTAATTCTGACCTGGAAATCTACGACAGCCCGACATTTTTACTTAATTCTCACCTTGTTGTAAATCTCTGTTTCCTGTATTTCCATTTCTTCCAAGTCCCTTTGTACTTCTTGCATCCACCATGCTTTAGATTACTAGTTTAGACGAAACTGACGTATCATACACTACAGGCCATTAAAATTGCTACACCAAGAAGAAATGCAGATGATAAACGGTTATTCATTCGACAAATATATTATACTAGAACTGACATGTGATTACATTTTCACGCAATTTGCGTGCATAGATCCAGAGAAATCACTACCCAAAACAACCATCTCTGGCCATAATAACGGCCTTGATACGCCTGGGCATTGAGTCAAACAGAGCTTGGATGGCGTGTACAGGTACAGCTGCCCATGCACCTTCAACACGATACCACAGTTCATCAAGAGTAGTGGCTGGCTTATTGTGACGAGCCAGTTGCTCGGCTACCATTGACCAGACGTTTTCAATTGGTGAGAGATCTGGAGAATGTGCTGGCCAGGGCAACAGTCGAACATTTTCTGTATCCAGAAAGGCCCGTACAGGACCTGCAACATACGGTCGTGCATTATCCTGCTGAAATGTAGCGTTTCGCAAGGATCGAATGAAGGGTAGAGTCACGAGTCGTAACACATCTGAAATGTAACGTCCACTGTTCAAAGTGCCGTCAATGCGAACAAGAGGTGACCGAGACGTGTAACCAATGGCACCCCATACCATCAAGCCGGGTGATACGCCAGTATGGCGATGACGAATACACGCTTCCAATGTGTGTTCATCGCGATGTCGCCAAACTCGGATGCGATTATCATGATGCTGTAAACAGAACCTGGATTCATCCGAAAAAAATTACGTTTTGCCATTCGTGCACCCAGGTTCGTCGTTGAGTACACCATCGCAGGCACTCCTGTCTGCGATGCAGCGTCAAGGGTAATCGCAGCCATAGTCTCCGAGCTGATAGTCCATGCTGCTGCAAACGTCGTCGAACTGTTCGTGCAGATGGTTGTTGTCTTGCAAACGTTCCCATCTGTTGAGTCAGGGATCGAGACGTGGCTGCACGATCCGCTACATCCATGTGGATAAGATGCCTGTCATCTCGACTGCTAGTAATACGAGGCCGTTGGGTTGCAGCACAGCGTTCCGTATTACCCTCCTGAACCCACCGATTCCATATTCTGCTAACAGTCATTGGATCTCGACCAACGCGAGCAGCAATGTCGCGATACGATAAACTGCAATCACGATAGGCTATAATCCGACCTTTATCAAAGTCGGAAACGTGATGGTACGTATTTCTCCTCCTTACACGAGGCATCAAAACAATGTTTCACCAGGCAAAGCCAGTCAACTGCTGGTTGTGTATGAGAAATCGGTTGGAGACTTTCCTCATGTCAGCACGTTGTAGGTGTCGCCACCGGCGCCAACCTTGTGCGAATGCTTCGAAAAATTAATCATTTGCATATCACAGCATCTTCTTCCTGTTGGTTAAATTTCGCGTCTGTAGCACGTCATCTTCGTGGTGTAGCAATTTTAATGGCCAGTAGTGTAGTACTGTGGTCCGTTCTAGTGATGTGTCCGAAGAACATAGTCCTTCGCTTTCTGGCCGAGAGCCTCTCTATCTGGGTATTCAGTTCTTAGTCCGCTAGTCTTGTGTGTTGGCTGTCTGCAATTATTTGAGGTCCCTGTACCTTCCTAAAAGCCCTTAGTTTCGCAAGTTCTACCTCTTGAGTAGTTCTGTTCTTATGCGGTTCATTCTGTTGCTTTTAAGGCTTCAGGGCAGATTACTGTCTGGTAATATCTTACTTTTGCATCGATCCAACGTTTCTTCTTCTTGTAGATGGTCATAGCGGAACTGTATGCTGAATTTATCTCGTTTATTCGTACTCCCATGGCTTCTTTTCCTGTCGGACCATTTTCTGTACCTTCCCCAAGGTATTTAAGGCTCGCTACGAGATGCCCCGTGGTATAGGGGCAGGTAACCAAAACATCACCGCCACCGCATAATTTTGATTAATAATCATCATTTGCGGCCGAAGACTTCCGGCATAAGAAGTCAGCCTCATTCTGCCAACGGCCTTGTCAAAGAGGGCAGAGAAGAGGACAGAGCTTCAGAGCACTCTCTTGTCCTTGGGGTGGAAAACTGCCTCTAAAGATGGAAGAGTCAGCAATGATCAACGGCATGAGGATGCAGAAGGCAATGGAAACCACTGCGTTAAAGACATATAAGGTTTATCAGGTTTATCCACTAGACATGCGACCTATAATTGAAAAAGGTCTTGATGATCTCCCCATTGGCAAAAAATTCCGGAATAGTCCCCCATTCGGATCTCCGGAAGGGGGCTGCGAATGAGGAGATGGCATGAGGATAATACTGAATAATAAACGAAAGGATAACGTTCTACGAGTCGGGGCGTGGAACGTCAGGAGACTGAACATGGTAGGGAAGCTAGAAAATCTGAAAAAGGAAATGTAGAGGCTCAATGTAGATATGAAAAGGGGTCAGTGAAGTGAAATGAAAAAAAGAGAATGATTTATGGTCAGATGAGTATAGGGTAATATCAACAGCAGCTGAAAATAATATGACAGGAGTAGGGTTCGTTATAAATAGGAAGGTACGGCAGAGCGTGTGTTACTGCGAACAGTCCACTAATAGGGTTGTTCTTATCAGAATCGACAGCAAACTAACATTGACAACGATAGTTCAGGTATACATGCCGACGTCGCAAGCTGAAGATGAAGAGATAGAGAAAATATATGAAGATATTGAAAGGGCAACACAGTACGTAACGGAGATGAATATCTGGTAGTCATGAAGAGTTTGGAATGCAGTTGTAGGAGAAGGAGTAGAAGAAAGGGTTACAGGAGAATATGGTCTTGGGACAAGGAATGAGAGAGGAGAAACACTAATTGAGTTCTGTAAATAATTTCATCTTGTAGTAGCGGATACTCTTTACCAAAATCACAAGAGGAAGAGGTATACTTGGAAAAGGCCGGATGATACGAGAAGATTTTAGTTAGATTAAATGGAAATGAGCGTTTGGCGTCATTGGCCGGGAGGCCCCTTGCGGGGCAGGTCCGGCCGCCTTGGTGCAGGTCTTATTACATTCGACGCCACATTGGGCGACCTGCGCGCCGGGTGGGGACGAAATGATGATCAAGACAGCACAACACCCACTCCCTGAGCGGAGAAAATCCCCGACCCAGCCGGGAATCGAACCCGGGCCCGTAGGACGGTAAGCCGTCACGCTGACCACTCAGCTATCGGGACGGACAGTTAGATTAAATCATGGTCAGACAGACATTCTGCAATCAGATACTGGACTGTAAGTCGTACTCAGGAGCAGATATAGACTCAGATCACAATTTAGTAGTGATCAAGAGTAGGCTGAAGCTTAAGAGATCAGTGAGAAAAAAGCAGGATGCAAAGAAGTGGGATACGGAAGTACTAAGGGATGACGAGACACGCTTGAAGTTCTCTAAGGCTATAGATACAGCAATAAGGAATAGCTCAGTAGGCAGTGCAGATGAAGAGGAATGGACATCTCTAAAAAGGAAGACACAGACGTTGGAAAGAAAAACAAAGGTACAAAGAAGGTAATTGCGAAGAAATACCTCAGTTGATCGATGAAAGAACGAAGTACAAAAATGTTCAGCGAAATTCAGGGATACAGAAATACAAGTCGCTGAGGAATGAAATAAACAGGAGCCGCAGGGAAGCTAAGACGAAATGGCTGCATGAAAAACGTGAAGAAATAGAAAAAGAAATGATTACCGGAAGGACTGATTCAGCATACAGGAAGGTAAAAATAACCTTCGGTGAAATGAAAAGCAAGAGAGTGCAACGGAAATTCCACTGTTAAATGCAGAAGAGAGAGCGGATAGGTGGAAAGAGTACATTGAAGGCTTCTGTGAGGGGGAAGATTTATCTGATGTCGTAGAAGAAGAAACGGGAGTCGATTTAGAAGAGATAGGGGATCCAGAATTAAAATCAGAATGGAGGGCTTCAGATCAAATAAGGCAGAAGGGACAGATTTAAAAAAAAATCTTTATTGACATAACAATAATACAATAATAATTATACGTATGTGGCCCACCTCCTAACATACATAAGACTAAGTTTTTTGCAGCTTAGATTACAATTTTGTTGTTAGTGAGCTACTATTAAGTTCCTAAGGTAGTGTTAGATTCCTACAACAACAATGGGCAGTTTAGTTTTTACCTACTTCTAACCTAGAAATGACTACTAACTGCAGCGTCACAGGTGTGCCAGTAAAATATAAACCTACTTGGAGTGGCCAGGCTCCTCGAGCTAACCCCGGGGAGCATGCCCCTGGCACCGGGCCGGCCAAGGTTAGTAATCGCTGCAGTTTCCTATGTTAGTATTCTAAACTACGTCCTACTACTACTAGCTTAACCTACGTCATTGTTGGTGCTTGTCGTAATCGGTGTGATTGATCCCATCCCCCTAATCCCATACGTGGCGGTTTCCAAATAATGGGAGTCGGCCATTCCACGCACAGGCGGTATGGGATTGGGATCAGGTCATAATCGGTTGGTTAAAGAGTTCGGTGTCTATTCTTGATCCCTCAGGTATTCTGTTAAGACCTTTCGTGATACCTCTTCTGCCAGAGCGTTCAGGGTATGGAATGTGTCTTCTTGTCTGAGAAGATTGTATGTCTCGTTGTTTGGAAGTCTGTCTCTGAGTGTCATTGCCACGTCATTGAAGAGAGGGCACTCGAAAACCACATGATCAGGAGTTCCCTCTGCCGCGCCACAGTCACACTCGGGGGTTGCCCTTTTCCCAAACCGACATAAATATGTCGGATAGGGTCCATGACCAGTGAGAAAGTGGATGAGTCCTCGTGTGGGTTCAAAATATTTCATGGTACCGCGTTCTTTAACATCAGGTAGAAACTGAAATGTTCTTCTCCCCGTTTCATCTTCCTCCCAAATCCTCTGCCACAATTCCTCTCCTCTGTTTCTTATTCCCCTCTTATCCTCTACGCTCACACCCATGATATCTGTTATTTTTTCCCCATTCCCTTTTTTGGCCCAATACCATGCCGCTTGTTCATGTATTTTAATGTCTAACGGGCAGAGCCCCATTATGACTAACAGGGCTCCCCCTGGTGATGTCCTGTAGGCCCCTACTGATCTTAGAATCATATTTCTTTGGACTCTTCTCACTATCATGGCGGGCACGACCCGCGTGAGCCTGTGCGCCCAGACTCCCGAGCCGTAACCCACTACTGAGGTCAAGATGCTATTGTGATGGAGTTTGATGAGATGAGGGGGAAGATGAAATCGTTTATGTCCAATGGAAATGAGATTATTTAGTAGCTGGAGGGCTCTCTGAGTTACGGCTTCTATGTGTTTTCCAAAGTTCCATCTCTCGTCAATTATAACTCCCAGATATCGCGCCTCTCGTCGCCGAAGAACTGGTGAGCCTTCAATTCTGACCGTGGGATTCCTGACAAGCTGACCTTTTAGCAGTAAATATGTGGATTTGGTAGGAGATATTTTCATCTTCGTGTTGAGGGACCATTGGTGCAGTTTTTCAATGGCCCTTTCGATCTTTGGCTCGATGTCCTCTCGGCTACGACCGCCGACCAGCAGGAGGAGGTCATCTGCGTAGGCTATCACCTCTAGCACTTCCTCACTTTGTTGCAGCTCGTCCAGTAGTGGTTCCATGTGGATATCCCAGAACAGGGGCCCCAGAACAGAGCCTTGGGGACATCCCTTTGTGATTACTTTTCCAATTCTCCCGCTAGGGGATGATAGCCAAACCTCCCTGTCTTTACAATAGCTCCTCAGACACCCATAAAGCGGCCCTGGACACTCTTTCTCCCGTAAGCAGGAGAAGAGCGAAGGCCACCACAGGTTGTCAAAGGCGCCACTGATATCCACCATGATGCCGACGACGTACTTATGCGGGGTCGAGCCACAGACCTCAGCCGCCAGAGCGATGGCATCAGATGCCGACCGCCCCGGCCTGAAGCCGAACTGCCTGCTGCTCATCCCCCACAGTACCCGGTGGGCCGTCAATCTGTCAGCCAGCAGTTTCTCTAGGAGCTTCCCGAATAGGTCCAATAGGCAGATTGGCCTGTAAGATTTAGCTTCGGTTGGATCTTTCTCCGGTCCTTTTTTAATTATTATCACGTTCGCGGTTTTCCACCTCTTGGGAAACCTTCTTTGTCTTAGACATTCGTTGAATAGGTGGGTCAACAACGCGACTAACTGGGGTGCCAGGAATTGCACCACCTCAGCCACAATGCCGTCTGGTCCTGGAGCTTTCCCTCTTTTTAGAGATCTTATTTGTGCAGCCACCTCCTCTTCCGATAATGGGTAGACTGCCGTGTTGTTGTTATAGTCCACCAGATATGCGTCACGCAGTTGCTTCTGGACTTCAGTTTCTTCATCCGCATTGTCGTCAGGCAGCAGGGACTGGAGAAGGACCTCAGCAGTTTCCTCCCAAGACTCCGTCATCCCGTCCCCTCGCCTGACTGTTGATCAGGGGAGAGCGGATTTTTTCCCTTACTAATTTATAAGGGAGACCCCACGGATCTAAGGCCAACTGGTTCAGCACGTAGGTTTCCCAGCTACGCATTCTCACTTCGCGTAACTCCTTCTGGAATCTTTGTTTGGCCTCCCTGTATTGCAACTGCCATCTTTGTCTTTCCAGCCAGACGACACTGCGCTGGTAGTTTCTCCTTAGCCTTCTGACTGATTGACGTAACTCCTCTAATTCGGGCGACCATGGTGATGGCGAGGCCGCCACGGCCTTCCTCCTGGTTGGTACAGCGGCCCTCACCGCTCTATGTACTGCACCCACCAGTTCCTCGGCTCTGTTGTCTACGTCTAGGTCTTGATGTGCGTCACCTTCTGGTAAGGCAGGAATGTCCCACTCCCTTGCTAAAAGTTCCCAATTTGCTTTGTTATAGTTAAATTGCACCTCCCACCCCATGGTCCAGCGGCACTCTCTTTCACTTAGAGTGAAGGTTATTAAGTTGTGGTCACTCGTGGTGGCATTGCTTACGACTATCCAATTTTTTATTAGGTTAGTTGCATTGTGTGATGTAAGGGTCACATCTATATTCGTGCCTTGTCCTCCTCCTGCTGTGTATGTAGGAGGATTGCCCGGCCTGTTGGCCACCACGAGCTGCGAAGCCATAAGAAATTCTTCCACTTTCTCGCCGTTTGCGTCTCTGGTGCCGCTGTACCACAGGGGGGATTTTGCATTGATATCAGCTGTTATGATTATCTTTCGTCCCCGCAATGCCGTGGTAACTCTTGCTAGATGTTCTAAGTGTTGTTCTATCTCATCTCCGTATTGAAAGTACATATTTATGAGAATGATTACTCCCATCGGGGACTGAAGCTCCACGACGTTGCAGTGACGAGTTGCAAATTGTGTGAGCGTGGTTACCCTCAAAAGTTTGTTTGTTACTACTATTGCTGCTCTAGGGTGCTCACCTCTGCTGATAATTTGCCAAGTAGTGGCAGCAAAAGCTATTTTACCAGCTTGGGAGTACGGCTCCTGTAGGCAGAGCACGTCCAGTCTCCTCTCCTCCACCTCTTTACGGAGCTCCTGCATAACAAGTCGACTGTTGTGCGTATTTAACTGTCCAATTGTTATCTCAGTCGTCATGGGAAGTATGTATGTATGTGGTCGTCCTGCCAGGTCTTATTCCAGTCGAAAGCAATTCGTCCGTTTGCCAGTACGGCCTGTTCGTAAATGTTCTGGAGGTCAAACTTTTCGCCACGTCTCTCAAAAACTTTTTTCAGTAAGTCCCGCAGGGCTCCGAAATCAGTGGGGAGATTCACTGACTTGAGCTGTATTCTGTCTACAGCCCCCATTACCGAGAAGGTTACCTTTTTACCCTCTTCGTGTCCTACACGGACCACATGCCGTAAGGCAGTGGCCAGGGTGATCGGCTCTTCCAGCCTGGCCAGTTGCATCGTGTACTCGATGTTGGGGTATACCCTTACCGGGTCCACGGGTGGCAATCTGACCACTGGAGTGTTCTGTGTTGTGGACTTTAGGCTTGTACTGGTAACAGCACTATCTTGGATGGGTCGGTTTTCTTTGGGTTTTGTCTGGGATATTGCAGTCATAGGATGCCCTTGCCGCTTCAGGTGGATTGTCGGCTTTGTTTCCCGGCGTTGAGGGGCGGGATCTGTGTTCAGTACAGGAAGATCTGTTTGTATGCTTATGTCAACCATGTAAAGCTCTGTTTGTATGGCCTTGTCTATTATTTCTGTTTTAGTGGCACCCGAAAGCGCCAGCAGGAAGTTCTTAAACCTGGTTGCCCTCATAGCGTCCCGCCTCCTCTTGCTTGGGGATTTATGCTTTGGCATCCTGTTTGGTGGGCTGTGATCAGCCATAGTCGATTTTGGAAATTAGTCGTTGTTCCAACATTCTGTATGTTGGGCAATTGCGTCCTGAGGCTCCGCATGACTTTTTCCCACGGTTTTTGCAGGGAATGCAGACCGCTGCTGCTTTCCAGTCTTTGCGGTTGTGTCCACTTGTGCCACACTTCGTGCAGGCCGACTTCCTGGTACAAAGCCTTAGGATGTGATCCAAGTTACCACAATTGTGGCAGCGAGGTACCACGATGTAGTCTCTGACGTTATCTAGAGACATTCATAGGATTTGTTGACCTGAATAAGCGTTCGAGAGTGTGAAATGGTGCAGCATGTTCGAAATTCTGAGAAAAATAGGAGTAAGCTATAGGGAGAGACGGGTAATATACAATATATACAAAACCCAAGAGGGAGTAATAAGAGTGGAAGACCAAGAACGAAGTTCTCGGATTAAAAATGGCGTAAGACAGGGATGTGGTCTTTCGCCCCTCACGTTCAATCTGTACATCGAAGAAGCAATGATGGAACTAAAAGGAAGGTTCAGGAGTGCAATTAAAGTTCAAGGTGAAAGGATATCAATGATACCATTTGCTGATGACATTGTTATCCTTAGTGAAAGTGCAGAAGAATTACATGATATGTCGAATGAAATCAACAATCTAATGAGTACAGAATGTGGACTGAGAGGAAAGCGAAGATAAAGTACTGAGGAGTAGCAGAAATGAGAACAGCGAGGAACTTAATATCAGGATTGATGGTCAGGAAGTAGATGAAGTTACAGAAATCTGCTACCTAGGCAGCAAAATAACCAATGACGTACGGAGGAGGACGTCAAAAGCAGACTATCACTGGTAAAAAGGGCATTCCTGGCCAAGAGAAATGGTTCAAATGGCTCTGAGCACTATGGGACTTAACTACTGTGGTCATCAGTCCCCTAAAACTTAGAACTACTTAAACCTGACGAACCTAAGGACATCACACACATCCATGCCCGAGGCAGGATTCGAACCTGCGACCCTAGCAGTCGCGCGTTTCCGGACTGAAGCGTCTAGAACCGCTCGGCCACCGCGGCCGGCGTCAAGAGAAATCTACTAGTATCAAACATAGGCCTTAATTTGAGGAAAAAGTTTCTGAGAATTTACATTTGTATGGTAGTGAAACATGGACTGTGGGAAAACCTGAAAGGAAGAGAATCGAAGCATTTGAGATTTGGTGCTACAGACGTATGTTGAAAATGAGGGGAACTGATAAGGTAAGGAATGAGGGAGTTCCGCGCAGAATCGGATAGGAATATGTGGAAAACACTGATAAGGAGAAGGAACAGGATGTTAGGGCATCTGTTAAGACATGAAGGAATGACTTCCATGGCTCTAGAGGGAACTGCAGAGGGTAAAAACTGTAGAAGAAGACAGAGATTGGAATACAGCCAGCAAATAATTGAGGACGTGGGTTGCAAATGCTGCTATGAGATGAAGAGAATAACTCTCATTAACGCAAGTACGAAAACGTTGAACAGGTTTCAGGTGATGTTCTGGGGCTAAGAAGAATGTGCGAGATAGAAATGCACCTGCGAGTTAGCGACGCGCTCTAGAGAGGGAAGTGTGCGCCGCTCTAAAAACATTATCGCAAATTTCATTACGTGGAGATTGTAACTGTGACTGACGAATAATTTCAAGCGACGTAAATACATCAAATCGTCTCAACTCTGCAGTGCACTGGTACTTCCGGAACAACATTAGTTAAGTTCTTGATTTGGGTGTACTTGACATCAGTAGCTGATGTGTCATTAGTTTGTTGAAACTGGTATTGTGTGTGCAACATTTGAACTAACGAAATCGCGATGTAAGTTCCGCTTTATTCACCGATTTTCTAGGTCGTTTCATGGTTACCGTGTGGATGTGATGTCTACATTTCAGTAGACCTTTCATCTATCTCACTGACGCATTAAAAATAAAAGAAAATGGGAGACCAGAAACGGCGAACACTGAAACACAAGGCTGGCAGTATGCAGTTCCATGAAAGCACGGAACATTTTCGTTGCGCGTTCATTGTTAGTAAGCTCCATTACTCCAAAAGTCGTATAAATAATTTGAACAATGTACGGCGTGCAATTAGTTGTTGACGGCTTTCTGAATTGATCAGTGTATCGATTGCGATTGAAAATACAGAAAAGTGAGTTTCGTGCTGTTATTAAACATTTTCATTTGAAGGGCTGGACTGCCGCACAAATCAGAACAGAACAGGATGAAATTCGCGTGGGCTCTGCATCGTCATTGAAGACCATTTACTTTTGGTTCAAAACTTTTCAAATGGCTCTGAGCACTACGCGACTTAGCTTCTGAGGTCATCAGTCGCCTAGAACTTAGAACTACTTAAACCTAACACACATCCATGCCCGCGGCAGGATTCGAACCTGCGACCGTAACGGTCGCTCGCTTCCAGACTGTAGCGCCTAGAACCGCACGGCCACTCCGGCCGGCTTTACTTTTGGATTAATGAATTTAAACATGATCGGACGAGCCCGAAAGACGAAGCGCGCTACGGGATCCAGTCGAGGTCACCACAAAGGAAACCATCGACAAAATCATATAGTAATCTAAGACTGCCGAATAAAAATTCGTGAGACTGCTGAGACTGGAGGCATCTCAACTGAGCAAGTGCATAATACTCTGCACGGAGGATTGGCTATGAAGAAGCTGTGTGAGAGGGGTACTACGATAGCCCACAGTCGACCAAAATGCACATTGGGCACAACATTTTAACACAATGGCTGGCGATGTTTAATCACAGTCTGTAAGACTTATTGTGCCGATTTATGACTGTTAATGAAATCTTGACCCATCATTACACACCAGAGTCAAAACGGCAGTCAGAACAAAGGACAAAGGCTGGTGCAAGTGCACGAAAGCAGCAAAGGCTAGCTGGTAAGGTGGTGGCCACTGTTTTTTGGTGTTCCCAAGGAATAATTCTGATAGATACCTTGAAAAAGGCAGAACCATATCTGCACTCTATTATGCTTCATTGTTACATCGTTTGAAACTTGCGTATGCTGAAAAAAGATCAATTTTGGCACGCAAAAAAGTGCTCTTTCATCTGGATAATGCACCGTTCCACACATCAGCGATAAAAATAGTGAAAGTGCATGAACAGGGATTTGAATTGGTTGACTTCTTCCTGTTCCCTGACTTCAAACTTTGACGTGATGGGAATAAATTTTTATCAAATAAATAGTTGCAGTCGGCGAGTATTTTACAGAGTTCGACAAAATCTATTTTTCTGATGGAAAGGAAAACCTGGGGGAGCGCTGGACCAGGTATATATCTCTTAAAAGGAGACTGATAGCTACAGTCAACGAAAATTATACGAGTTTGACAGAACCTATTTTTCTGATGGGATGAAAAACCTGCATGATCGCTGGAGACTATATGAAGAAGTAGGGTGAGCTGTTAAAAACACTTTTTTTTTGCTTTTTTACCAGACTTACCAAATTACCCTCGCAGCGTACCGGCAAGGCAATATTTTTCGGATGGCCAGAGCTAAGTAAGCTAATTGTAAGTTTTCTATCCATTCTCCTAGGTACTTCTGCATTTTCTCTTCATTTTTAGGGTTCCTTACCTCAATCGGTAAAGATGGAATCCTTATAGCTTCACTTCGTTGTCCGTCTACCTGTCCGTCCGATTGTTAGAAACCGTTTTTCTCCGGAACGAGTTTAAGATCTAGAGTGCCTTAGCGGTACAAAAAATTGAAGCTTCTAAGTCAATGAAACGAAAAGATACGGCTATTTATGTCACATGCTCGCAAACTCGCTCATCAAAATCTGTAGGATATTTCTCGTTCACGGTAAACTAAAAGAAAAAGCCGAAAATTGCTAATTTGTAATTATATCACACAAAAAAAGTTCTGTGGTTTATTGTCCGACTGTCAACCTGTTCGTTCGTCTGTTAAGACCCCCGTTTGCTTTGGCAACATAAATTACAGGTTGATACGTCTATGGTCTCTCGACGGTGTGATAAATTTAAGCTTTTAAGTCAATGAAATTAAAAAATACGGCTAAGTACGTGAATCATTCTGATACTCAAAACAAATGCTATAAGGTGCTTCCCGTTGGCCTAGAATCTTGAAATTTGGCAATAAGCAAGGTTTTACACTATGAAATCGTTAATTTGCAGTTATCTCACACGAAAAAATATATTCTTTGTCATTTCTTATCTGTCTGTCCGTCCGTCTGTTAAAGCCCCTCTTATCAGGAACAGGTAGACATACCAATTAGAAATTTATGTAAGATATTGTGGTCTATAATCCCCTAGCGGCGTAATAAATGTAAGAAGTCAAAAGATACGACTATTTATGTCACACATTTTGATTCCCGCAAACTCATTCCGTTGACCCGGAATCATCAAATGTGGCAAGCAGCAAGTTTTCACAGCAAAAGTAAAGGAAAAAATCCGACAGTTGTTAATCTGAAATAATGTGATACAAAAAAATTGTTTTTGTTATTTTTAACCGATGGTGTGTCTGTTAAGCCCACGTTTTTCTCAGAAATGGATAGGCATATCGAGTTGAAGTTTATGTCACACACTAAAGCATATTGTCCCTAGGAGGTGTAGAAAATTTAAGCTTCTACAGGTAAGTCAATGAAATCACAATTTGTGTCACATACGAGGGTCACTCGAAAAGAAATGCTCACTATTTTTTTTAAATCCATCTTTTATTCTACATGTTTGAAAGTTTTACAGTGTGTAGATACATCCTTTAGGAACAATATTTTCATTTCTCCACATCATTTCCATCCCTCTCAACTGCCTCACGCCATCTTGGAACCAGCGCGTGTATACCCGCACGGTAAAATTCTGGACCAACGTGTTGGAGCCACTGTTTGGCAGCGTGCACAAGGGAGTCTCCATCTTCAAACATTCTTCCATGAAGAGAGTCTTTCAGTTTCCCAAAGAGATGATAGTCACAAGGAGCCAGGTCAGGACTGTAAGGCGGGTGTTTCAGTTTTGTCCATCCGAGTTTTGTTTTTATGGCTGCCCAGGCGTGGCAACCATAATTTGGATATGGAGTGGGACTGACCAGGTTGTGACTAAAATCTGGTGGCAGGAAAACGATTAGTGACAAATAAGCGCCAGCTAATATAAAACAGTTACTTAGCTTTATTGACAGCTAAGAGTGTACCGTAGATACAGTTCCAATTAGTGTCCAAAGAATATTCCTGATTCGTGGCCTAAGTCGTTATACAATACTGAATCACACAGCGAGCTAGCTAACCAGACAACGAACGACGGCACTGACGACTGCAACGAGCTGTCTGCAAGACTCCCTGACTCGGGGCCGGCGCTCCTGTTATATCGTGTAGCCAGAGGCCCCAGCTCAGCAATGGCGCGACGTCTTCGGTCGGCGGCAACGCCATGCCCCGCCGGCGGTCGCGACGGGAAACTGTGGCAAGCGATGTGACGGCAGGGCGCGTGCGCTATTCGGTTGGGTCCGCGTACACAACATTTGTGATCGCTTCTATGGTTTTTTAACTGACATGTGGCCGTGCATTGTCGTACAACAGCAAAACGTCCTGCTTTTGGCGATGTGCTCGAACACTATAATATTTGATGAGAGCTTAAATACGACAATTCGTTCACTGTGATGCGTCTGTCAGCAGTCACCAATTCGTTAACTCTCTACACATTGTCTGGAGTGTGTGCAGTACGAGGCCTGCCGCTGCGAGGACAATCCTCAATATTCCCGTGCCCGCTTTCATCACGTAACCTGCTTGCCCACCGGCTAACTGTACTGCGATCGTCAGCAGCATCTCCATACACCTTTTTTAACCTCCTGTGGATGTTTCCCTCGTTTTCACAGCACAGGAAATCTATGACTGCACGTTGCTTCTGACGAACGTCAAGTGTAGCAGCCATCTTGAAGACATGCTGCGACGGCGCCACTCACGGGAACAGTTTCAACTAAGTTTGAAAACAAGCGGGAAGGATGTATCTACACACTGTAAACCTTTCATACATGCAGAATGAAAACTGTATTTTTACAAAAGTAGTGTGTATTTCTTGTGAAGTGACCCTCGTATTTAGATGCTCGCAAATTCACTCGTCAAAACCAGTAGGGTATTTCTCGTTGCTCTAGAATCATGAAATTTGGCAAGAACCAATGCTTCACAGCACACGTAAGGAAAAACGACGAAAATAATTCGTTATTATACCATAAAAATCTGTTTTGTCCTTTTGAAAAGTCTTGGAATTCCCAACATTGATATCTTGCCAGTATCGATTTCGATGACAGGCAAAAATTGTCGGTATTCTCAATTCCAGGAACGGATGAACTATTTATATTCATTATTAAACAACAGAAAATCCTGGATGGAATAATCACATTATACCGAAAAGGACAGAGTACTACTCATCACCATATAGTGGAAATGTTGATTCGCAGAAAGGCACAACCAAAAGACAGCAATACAGGCCAAAAGGCCCTCTGCTGAACTAGACAACACAGACACACACACTGAAATGTGTGGTCTTATAGGACAACTATCCAAGGAGTTCCACCCAATAATATCCAAACAGCAGACTCTGTACACAATTCATTAACTTGCCAATACTAAACTCTTTTGAATAACAACAAATTCATATAACTTACAAAACTTAACAAATGGTTAAAGAGTGAGCTTTAAAAACAATAACGGAGGCTTGCCACCATAAAATCAAGAACCTTTTACAATAGTGCTTTTAGACTTTACCCAAAAGACAAAATCCAGTAATAGGTTAACTTGGCATTACAATTTAAAATGATTTATATAAAAAACTTTGAGAAGGATAATGGCGCTTGGCACTATAAAATGATAGAAGCGCAACACACAACCAATAAATATAATAACAAAATAATAATTTGATACAACCAAAGGGCGAGGGCAACTCCCAACGCAATCACAGACGAGCGAGGTCTCAACACTTCGGAGCCTTCCCACTAGAAACGGTCCCCGAAATAAACCGCTAAGAGCTCCCCGACATGCCTCCCAGAACTGCCCATCACTTACGCACCTTAGTTATGTTCTGTAACACACGACAGATAATATCAACACAAGATAAAATTCAGAAGTACAGTACAACATCCCGACAGCACATGATAACCACGGCGCCGTTAACTCGGGCGCTCTTAATAAGAGCCGGAAGCCAACACACACAAATCTCAAACAATTCTCGCTTCTTAAAACGAAACAATGAAAGCCAAACGCGACTATTCCACCAAGTTAATAATAACACAGTAAAAAAAATACAGAACATACCACTAAACGCTGTTACACAACCAAACTGACGAGATCGTGTTGTTCAGGCCCCAGAAGACCACATATACCAAGCAGCAGTAATTCACTATGTATGTACTGTACAAAACCGCCCTTCTTAGGCAGACTTTACCTAACACATCGACTGCCAAATGTACCATGCATGTACGCAACTCCGGGCAGGACTCCAGTTGAGCAAATAAATTAGTACCAACAAATACCGTAACGAGCCACACACACAGCAAAAAGTTCCAACAACACCGTCCCAAATCAGAAAAGTTCAGAAACCGCTGCTGGAGCTTCGAGGGGAAAATCTGAAGAGCCAATTGAGCCCACACCCTAACCTGGCAGACGACTCCAAAATTCAGCAACTAGTTGTCTCCGGGCCAGAGTATCACAGGACCCCACCTGAACTCCACATCAGACAGGCGGGAAGAACAAGTACGCCGACCCCAATTAATCACCACCGCATTGCCAGCGCAGCGGCGAGTCGCCTCCGCCCCAGACCACTCTGCTCATATTGTGAGGCACAACAACCGTAGCCCTAGTCACTCGCAGGTCAGGCAGAGCGAACTTCACATTCCGTGCAATACCCGGAAAACCAACTACCTTCTCTCTTTCCGCCGGCCACCGCAAACACACGCCAGCGACGTCATAGCAAATTGCCACCGAAGCGCCACCCGCACCAGGACAGCGAACTATAATCGATTACAGTGAGCACTCTGAACAAGATCACAGGATAACGGCGCGCACCATATCACACACATTCACGCAGAAGTATCTCACACACACATGACCGCTGTCTCTGGTTGCCTCGGTACAGAACCATCGGTGTGCGAGTCCTACGCCCTCTTGGTCAATTTTTCATTTATCTAAGACCTCTCTTCTACATCTACATCTACATCTACATGATTACTCTGCAATTCACATTTAAGTGCTTGCCAGAGGGTTCATCGAACCACAATCATACTATCTCTCTACCATTCTACTCCCGAAGAGCGCGCGGGAAAAACGAACACGTAAACCTTTCTGTTTGAGCTCTGATTTCTCTTATTTTATTTTGATGATCATTCCTGCCTATGTAGGCTGGGCTCAACAAAATATTTTCGCATTC
Organism: Schistocerca piceifrons; assembly: GCF_021461385.2. Taxonomy (NCBI): domain Eukaryota; kingdom Metazoa; phylum Arthropoda; class Insecta; order Orthoptera; family Acrididae; genus Schistocerca; species Schistocerca piceifrons. Next base: position 326,267,874 of record NC_060140.1, read on the forward strand.
GGAAGAGAAAGTTGGTGAAAGAAATTTCGTAAATTGATCTCGCCGCGACGAAAAACGTCTTTGCTTTAATGACTTCCATCCCAACTCACGTATCATATCTGCCACACTCTCCCCCCTATTACGTGATAATACAAAACGAGCTGCCCTTTTTTGCACCCTTTCGATATCCTCCGTCAATCCCACCTAGTAAGGATCCCACACCGCGCAGCAATATTCTAACAGAGGACGAACGAGTGTAGTGTAAGCTGTCTCTTTAGTGGACTTGTTGCATCTTCTAAGTGTCCTGCCAATGAAACGCAACCTTTGGCTCGCCTTCCCCACAATATTATCTATGTGGTCTTTCCAACTGAACTTGTTCGTAATTTTAACACCCAGGTACTTAGTTGAATTGACAGCCTTGAGAATTGTACTATTTATCGAGTGATCGAATTCCAACGGATTTCTTTTGGAATTCATGTGGATCACCTCACACTTTTCGTTATTTAGCGTCAAGTGCCACCTGCCACACCATACAGAAATCTTTTCTAAATCGCTTTGCAACTGATACTGGTCTTCGGATGACCTTACTAGACTGTAAATTACAGCATCATCTTCGAACAACCTAAGAGAACTGCTCAGATTGTCACCCAGGTTATTTATATAGATCAGGAACAGCAGAGGTCCCAGGACGCTTCCCTGGAGAACACCTGATATCACTTCAGTTTTACTCGAGGATTTGCCGTCTATTACTAGGAACTACGACCTTCCTGACAGGAAATCACGAATCCAGTCGCACAACTGAGACGATACCCCATAGGGCCGCAGCTTGATTAGAAGTCGCTTGTGAGGAACGGTGTCAAAAGCTTTCCGGAAATCTAGAAATACGGAATCAACTTGAGATCCCCTGTCGATAGCGGCCATTACTTCGTGCGAATAAAGAGCTAGCTGCGTTGCACAAGAACGATGTTTTCTGAAACCATGCTGATTACGTATCAATAGATCGTTCCCTTCGAGGTGATTCATAATATTTGAATACAGTATATGCTCCAAAACCCTACTGCAAACCGACGTCAATGATGTAGGTCTGTAGTTCGATGGATTACTCCTACTACCCTTCTTAAACACTGGTGCGACCTGCGCAATTTTCCAATCTGTAGGTACAGATCTATCGGTGAGCGAGCGGTTGTATATGATTGCTAAGTAGGGAGCTATTGTATCAGCGTAATCTGAAAGGAACCTAATCGGTATACAATCCTACCTGAAGACTTGCTCGTATCAAGCGATTTGAGTTGCTTCGCAACCCCTAAGGTATCTACTTCTAAGAAACTCATGCTAGCAGCTGCTCGTGTTTCAAATTCAGGAATATTCCATTCGTCTTCCCTAGTGAAGGAATTTCGGAAAACTGCGTTCAATAACTCCGCTTCAGCGGCACAGTCGTCGGTATCAGTACCATCGGCACTGCGCAGCGAAGGTATTGACTGCGTCTTGCCGCTTGTGTACTTTACATACGACCAGAATTTCTTCGGATTTTCTACCAAATGTCGATGTGATTCCTGTTCTTTGGTAGAAGTCGAGCGTTTTTTGTACGAGGAAGTCGCCTCGGGAAACTTGTAGGAAACTAGTGCGGAGGTCTAGCTAGCCGCGCTTCCTGGGCCAGGACGGGCCGGTCCGTTTATTAATAAGCCGCGGCCGCATGGGGAGCCCCGGGCGAGGGGCGGCAGGGCGCGGTCAGCCCGTTATGGCCGGCGGCGCGGCCCGTGACCCAGCGGCAGCCGCGGCCGGCCCACATACGGCGTTCCCTGCTGCACGGCCCCGCGCATCACTCGCCCGCAGCGCGGCGCACATCTGCATGCCGACAGCGACGTCTGCCGCCGCCCGCATCGACCGCAGAGGGGGATTCCCCACACCTGCGGACCGCTGCCCCCAACTGAGCTGGGAATCCTCGTCACACGAGACACTGTTGCACCAGAACTGCTACAGATCCCATGTGATAGCTGATGAAAAGTACCTAAACATCTACTATTGGACACTAACAGGGGAAGTGTCCAGCCTTCGCCTTTATGACGGCTGAACTCTCAAATGGTTCAAATGTCTCTGAGCACCATGGGACTTAACATCTGAGGTCATCAATTCCCTAGAACTTAGCCGGCCGGTGTGGCCGAGCGGTTCTAGGAGCTTCAGTCTGGAACCACGCGACCGCTACGGTCGCAGGTTCGAATCTTGCCTCGGGCATGGATGTGTGTGATGTCCTTAGGTTAGTTAGGTTTAAGTAGTTCTAAGTTCTAGGGGACTCATGACCTCTGATCTTAAGTCCCATAGTGCTCAGACCCATTTTTTGAACGCTAGAACTTACAAGGGAACCTCCCCATCGCACCCCCCTCAGATTTAGTTGGCACAGTGGATAGGCCTTGAAAAACTGAACACACATCAATCGAGAAAACAGGAAGAAGTTGTGTGGAACTATGAAAAAAATAAGCAAAATATACAAACTAAGTAGTCCATGCGCAAGATAGGCAACATCAAGGATCGTGTAGGCAGAGGAGCACCGTGGTCCCGTGGTTAGCGTGAGCAACTGCGGAACGAAAGGTTCTTGGTTCAAGTCTTCCCTCGAGTGAAAAGTTTATTTTTTTTTATTTTCAGACAATTATCAAAGTTCAAGCACTCACACATAATCAACTACGCTCTCCAAAATTCTAGGACATGTTCAGATTTGCTTGGACGTATGCAGGATTTGACGGTCTACACACGGAAAAATTTGAAAACGTTAAAAACATGTTTTGACAGAGCACAGAGATAACTGTGCGACTGTGAAACTGTTGCATTCATTTGTTGCAGTTTATGTGACAAACTCTTATGTTTTCATCACTTTTTTGGGAGTGATTATCACATCCACGAGAAAACCTAAATCGGGCAATGTAGAAGAATCTTTTTACCCATTCGCCAAGTGTACAAGTTAGATGGGTCGACAACATATTCCTGTCATGTGACGCACATGCCGTCACCAGTGTCGTATAGAATATAACAGACGTGTTTTCCTGTCGAGGAATCGGTTGACCTATGACCTTTCGATCAAATCTTTTCGGTTCCCATTGGAGAGGCACGTCGTTTCGTCTACTAATCGCACGGTTTTGCGGTGCGGTCGCAAAACACAGACACTAAACTTATTACAGTGAACAGAGACGTCACTGAACGAACGACAGGTCATAACTTTGCGAAAATAAAGAAAGTAAAATTTACACTCGAGGAACGACTTGAACCAAGGACCTCTCATTCCGCAGCTGCTCACGTTAACAACGGGACCACGGTGCTCCTATGCTTATATTATCTTTGATGTTGCATATCTTGCACATGGACTACTAAGTATGTATATTTTGCTTATTTTTTTCATAGTTCCACACAACTCTTCCTGTTTTCTCGATTGATGTGTGTTCAGTTTTTCAAGGCCTATCCACTGTGCCAACTTATAACTAAATCTGAGGGGGGTGCGATGGGGAGGTTCCCTTGTTAGAACTACTTAAACCTAACTAACCTAAGAACATCACACACTTCCATGCCCGAGGCAGGATTCGAACCTGCGACCGTAGCAGTCGCGCGGTTCCGGACTGAAGTGCCTAGAACCGTTCGGCCACAGAGACTGGCGGCTGAACACTGCTGGGGTCACTTTCACTGAGGCGTTTGATTATCAGTGGCGGAATGTAAGCCCATTCTCCCTCAAGACCCAATCCCAGACAAGATATTGATGAACACTGGGGTACGGAGCGAAGTCGACGTGTTCCCTCAATTGGCCTGAGAATCCTGTGACACGAGAGACACTGTTACATCGTAACAGCTACACGTAGCATGCGCTAGCTATCTGCTCAAAAATATCCGGATATCTATTATTGAGCAGTAATAGGGGAGTTTAGCCTTTGCCTTTATGACGGCTTCAACCCCACGGGGGTCGCTTTCAATTAGGTGTCTGAATCTCGGTGCGGGAATGGCAGCCTATTCTTCCTCAAGAGCCGAGACCACAGATAGTAGATACGAAAGATGGTGGGCTACGAAGCGAAGTAGACGATCTCACTCATCTCGAAAGTGAGCCAGTTTATTTGTAAGATGAACTAAATCATTTGCGAACGGCTTTTAAGGAAAATGGGTACGCTGACAACCAGATAGATCGAGCACTTCATCCCAGAATAAAAGTGTCTGACAACATTCAGCAACAACAACTGTCAGCTGGAAAAGTTTTTTTTTTCATTTACTCGCAATATTACGGACCGTATTGGGAAGTTTCTGGCCAAGTTGAAACCATCTTTAGACCCACCAAGAAGATTTATGAGTGTTTAATATCAACACCCCTTAGCAACTCCTGGTGTGTATAAAATTCCGTGTAGCTGTGGGGAACAACGAAAAGATGTGTCAATACCAGCTTAACCGAACACAACAGGAACTGTCGACTGGGACATACCGACAAATCATCTGTAGCGAAACATGTTTTTGAAGACGTTGATCAAGAAATAAAAGTTAGTGAGACGAGTGTGCTAGCCAGGACATCGCATTATTATCCACGTATGTATAGAGAAGCTATAGAGATTCAGAAATAGTAAAATAATTTTAATAGAAAAGATGAAGGCTTAAAGTTAGAGAAGATATGGCGGTCGACTTTGCACCAACGATATGACAGTCGATTACCTTCAATCGATAATAAAGGCGTTAATCAGAGATAGACTTACAGTCGGCCCCACGTGACGTATGGTGGTGTCCTCTATGTGCTCTATACAGGGTGTTACAAAAAGGTACGGCCAAACTTTCAGGAAACATTCCTCACACACAAAGAAAGAAAATATGTTATGTGGACATGTGTCCGCAAACGCTTACTTTCCATGTTAGAGCTCATTTTATTACTTCTCTTCAAATCACATTAGTCATGGAATGGAAACACACAGCAAAACAACGTACCAGCGTGACTTCAAACACTTTGTTACGGGAAATGTTCAAAATGTCCTCCGTTAGCGAGGATACATGCATCCACCCTCCGTCGCATGGAATCCCTGATGTGCTGATGCAACCCTGGAGAATGGCGTATTGTATCACAGCCGTCCACAATACGAGCACGAAGAGTTCTACATTTGGTACCGGGGTTGCGTAGACAAGAGCTTCCAAATGCCCCCATAAATGAAAGTCAAGAGGGTTGAGGTCAGGAGAGCGTGGAGGCCATGGAATTGGTCCACCTCTACCAATCCATCGGTCACCGAATCTGTTGTTAAGAAGCGTACGAACTCTTCGACTGAAATGTGCAGGAGCTCCATCGTGCACGAACCACATGTTGTGTCGTACTTGTAAAGGCACATGTTCTAGCAGCACAGGTAGAGTATCCCGTATGAAATCATGATAACGTGCTCCATTGAGCGTAGGTGGAAGAACATGGGGCCCAATCAAGACATCACCAACAATGCCTGCCCAAACGTTCACAGAAAATCTGTGTTGATGACGTAATTGCACAATTGCGTGCGGATTGTCGTCAGCCCACACATGTTGATTGTGAAAATTTGCAGTTTGATCACGTTGGAATGAATCCTCATCCGTAAAGAAAACATTTGCACTGAAATGAGGATTGACACATTGTTGGATGAACCATTCGCAGAAGTGTACCCGTGGAGGTGCTGCTGATAGTGCCTGCACACGCTGTACATGGTAAGGAAACAACTGGTTCTCCCGTAGCACTCTCCATAGAGTGACATGGTCAACGTTACGTTGTACAGCAGCAACTTCTCTGACGCTGACATTAGGGTTATCGTCAACTGCACGAAGAATTGCCTCGTCCATTGCAGGTGTCCTCGTCGTTCTAGTTCTTCCCCAGTCGCGAGTCATAGGCTGGAATGTTCCGTGCTCCCTAAGACGCCGATCAATTGCTTCGAACGTCTTCCTGTCGTGACACCTTCGTTCTGGAAATCTGTCTCTATGCAAACGTACCGCGCCACGGCTGTTGCCCCGTGCTAATCCATACATCAAATGGGCATCTGCGAACTCCGCATTTGTAAACATTGCACTGACTGCAAAACCACGTTCGTGATGAACACTAACCTGTTGGTGCTACGTACTGATGTGCTTGATGCTAGTACTGTAGAGCAATGAGTCGCATGTCAACACAAGCACCGAAGTCAACATTACCTTCCTTCAATTGGACCAACTGGCGGTACATACTGACGAAACCAAAATGAGCTCTAACATGGAAATTAAGCGTTTCCGGACACATGTCCACATAACATCTTTTCTTTATTTGTGTGTGAGGAATGTTTCCTGAAAGTCTGGCAGTACCTTTTTGTAACACCCTGTATAAAAGGGACCTCTACGGCCTGGCAGTCAATCGTTGACTTACCTCGGAAGATGTTCGCCGCAGTTGACAACGAAACATCAGGAAGAAGTACTCGTAGTTTCATAGATCGAATACAGCCTCACAGCCCGGAAGTTTTAACTAAAAATGGTTCAAATGGCTCTGAGCACTGTGGGACTTAACTTCTGAGGTCATCAGTCCCCTAGAACTTAGAACTACTTAAACCTCACCAACCTAAGGACATCACACACATGCCAGAGGCAGGATTCGAACCTGCGACCGTAGCGGTCGCGCGGTTCCAGACTGTAGCGCCTAGAACCGCTCGGCCAACCCGGCCGGCGGAAGTTTTAACTAATGAAAGTGTATTTCAACCACGTGTGCGTTTTGTGTTGTAGTGAGAGGAAACCGGCCACTGTCTATCATACCACCCTCTCCTCATCCAGCCAGGAACCGCAATACATTACAGCCATAACATAGCGTATTTACAGAAACCAAGAGAGAACAATAAGACTGGACGCCGAAGACCGTAGTGCTCGGAGTAGAAAGTATGTAAGACAGATATGTAGTCTTCCATCCTTATTAGCGAACCTGTATATAGAAGAAGTAATGACGCAAATAAAAAAAAGGTTCAAGCTGGAATTAAAATTCAGCGTGAGAGTGTATCGATAATACCATTCGCTGATGACACTGTTGCACTTAATGAAAGTGAAGGAGAATTACAGGGTCTGCTGAATGGAATGAACTGTCTAATCGGTACATAGTACAGAGAGTAAACCAGTAAAAGACAAGACTAATGAGAAGTAGCAGAATTGAGAATAGCGAGAAACAACACTGAACTTGGTTGTCGCGAAGTAGATGAAGTTAATGAATTCTGTTACCTTGGAAGCAATAAATGACGAAAGAAGTAAGAAGGACATAAAATGCAGACTAGCACTAGCAAAGAGAGTATTTCTGGTCGAGAGAGGTCTACTGGTGTCAAACATGGGCCTTAATTTGAGAAAGAAACTTCTGAGAATGCACGTTTGGAGTAGATCAGAACATAAATCGCCTTAGATGTGGCGTTGCCGAGGAATGTTGAAAATCAGGTGGATTGATAAGATAAGGAATGAGGAGGTTCTTTGCAGAATCGGCGAGGAAAGGAAACACAAGAAAAAGGAGCAGATGACAGGAAATGTGTTAAGATGTCAGGGAATCTCCTCCACGGTACTCGAGGAAACTGTAGAGGGTAAAAACTGTACGGAAAGTCACTGGCATACATCCCACACATAATTGAAGACGTAGAATACAAGTGCTACTCCGAAGTGAAGAGATTGCCGCAGGTGTAAAATTCGTGGCGGCATCGCATCAAACAAATCAATACTGATGTCTTAAGGAAAAAGAAAGGTTGATATTTTCATGATGAATTTCTTAAGTAGCACCCAACGACTAGTCCATCTTCAAAGTCCCAGAGTTCTCCTGTCCGGCCCATTCCATCGCTACTGGTTCTCTACTAATATTCCAGTCCCCTTGTTATAATGGCGAGTCGTCTAACGTGACATTTAGTGCTCTGTTTCGCATTACATAGCGGTGTGTGGATAGTTTTGGACAGATAGTGGTAAAGCATAAAGAACAACACAACATTTTTTTTTATTTCCTAGGTACAGTGCCTCCGTCCCGTCCTGCGGACACATCTTCAGATGCGGGGCGTCATCAGTTAGCGTACCGTAATTTACGTCTTCGTTCAGTTAATTTGCTGAGTGTATTTACTATGATTGGTGAGCAATAGTGTGATGTAACGAACACAGCTAGAATTGGTGACGCCAAGACGTAAATAATAATTGCTTCTACTTTACGATGCAATAGCGGAGCAAGGGAACTTTGTGCTAAGTGTTGTGATTCCTTTTATTGAACAGGCAAATATTTTTAAAAGTGATGTTTAAAAGCAACTGCCAATATTGTTCCATGTGTAATAGGACTACATTAGCTAACTATGTAAAGATCGATTTGAGTTTGGACACAACAGAGTAAATATGGAAGCAATTATCTGTAGAACTGATTATGACGTGAAAAAGAAATTAATTTTAACAAAATTTATAGCGTCTGTACGTACTGAAAAAAGTTTGTGGCAGCACTAAATGGGATAGAGCGATGCAAATTCTGAAAGCAGTACTCATGAATCTCAACTACTGTCTGTCAGAGTAAAATCGGAGCAGAAAAGTCGAGGCTTTATTGGCTGAGAAACTAATGAAATGGAGGTGGATACGCTCTAATTGGCATGAAAAGGCTGTGAACTATCAGTTACTATGTTTAATTTCTACAGAAAGGAAGTTTTACTTGCTGTCAGGAAAGTCGTACGAATAACATTTTATAGTAACAGAAAATATGTGCCAATTGCACTGCTGTTGCCCAAATGCAGACCAAATATATAAAACGTAAATAGTTCCTTTTAACAATAAAGAGCAAAATTAAATTGTGACTTCATCTTAGAAATTTATTGCCAGGTAAACATATTAGTCTGATAACACAATGTGTAAGATCACCAGGTATTGACAGAGTTACGTAGAGAGACTCAGGGAAACTGGTCAAGTAAATTTTTCTTCAGCAAGGAAAAAAAAACGGTTTTTAACATCCTGAAGTAAGAACCTTGATAGTATGAAGCAGCATCAGTACGTTTATGTACGGCATATTATTCTAAATAACTGAAAAACTTTCAGCCTGAAAGCCAAAGGTGAATTCGCTTCTACAGGGTGAAAAGTATTTAAACCGACAAACTCTGGTAGGTTGTAGGGGACATCAAAACAAATATTTTTCCCTAATGTCATTTTTTCCTATGAGGAATATTTAAACCAGTAGAGGAAGATTTCTCTGGCGGCAAATCAATTAAACCAACTAACAATTTTCCATTTTTTTATGACCAAGAGATAACAGATTAACACAACCCAGTTTCAATTACAGTAGATTTTCAAAAAATGCCTTCATCATCATCATCATCTTGGACAGTTTCCAGCCACTGGCTGGGTCTGTCGGGAACACAAGCCTCTCCATCGTGTTCTGTCTTTCCACCATTCCCCCTCTTCCACCTTCGTCCAGTTCTCTTCTCGTCACACATTCCTTCACTCCCTTCACCCATCTATCTCTTGGTCTTCCTCTGGGCCTCTTCCCCTCCAGTTGCAGATCAAACATCCTCTTTGGAATTCTTTCCTCATCCATTCTCTTCATGTGTCCATACCACTGCAGTCTTGATTTTTCTATCCTGTCCTGTACTGGTTCCTCCTTTGGTCTTTCCCTCACATACACATTTCGCAATCTGTCTCGTCTTGTTACACTCAACCTGCTCCTCTGGAACTTCATTTCACTAGCCTGTATTCTACTTTTGTCGCTTTTGTGCATTACCCATGTCTCACTTCCGTATGCCAATATGGGGACAAAGTAGGTTCGGTATATAATTCCCTTGGATTTCTGTGGCACCTCCTTGCTCCCAATAAACTCCCTAATGCATTAGTAGAACTGCCCTGCTTTTCTGCACCTTTCATTTATTTCCATTGCGTTTCCCCCCTTACTTTCAATCATGCTTCCCAGGTACTTGAAATTCTCTACCACTTGTAGTTTTTCCCCTCCACAAGTTATATCCACATTTGGCCTATTCTTCTTCCTTGTTGTGACAATTATTTCACTTTTCTTTGCAGAGAAATGCATTCCATATTGTGCTGCCGTTGCCTCCCATATATCTAACTGCTCTTGCACCTCCTTCTCGCAATTTCCCCATAACATCAGGTCATCGGCAAAAAGCACTGCTTTCATTTTATGATCTCCAATTGCATCTGATACTTGCTGTAGGATTTCATCCATAACAATAATAAACAATAAAGGCGAAAGTGCACTTCCCTGTCGCAGCCCATTTTCCAGCTTGAACCATGCAGTACGTTCCCTCCCCACTTTCACACAACTCTCACTTCCCTCATACATTTTTCTGACTTTTCGTGTTATCTCTTCATCTATCCCTTTTGCGTTCAGCACATCCCAGAGCTTGTCCCTACAGATACTGTCATACGCCTTCTCAATATCTAAAAAGGCCATGATTAAGTCCTTCCCGTACTCATAGTGCCTTTCCTGCAGTTGCCTTACCGCAAATATGAGGTCCGTTGTTGATCTTCCCGGTCTGAAACCATACTGCTCCTCTTGCAGTCTACTTTCAATACTGCTTCTTATTCTCTTCTCCAGGATCTTTTCATAGATTTTTCCACAGTGGCATAACAGGGTGATTCCTCTGTAGTTCTCACATCTCATTTTATCCCCTTTCTTGAAGATCGGGACTATAATTCCTTTCTTCCAATCCTCAGGAATTCTGTTCTCCTTCCACACCACCCTCAGCACTCTGTATAGCCACTGGGTTCCTACTTCTCCTGCTGCTCGTATCATATCCACTGTTACTTCGTCCCAACCTGGTGCCTTGCCCCCTTTCATCCTCTTTATGGCTTCTTCCACTTCATTCCAAGTTAGATCATCAATTTCCCCACTATTATAATCGTCTGCTGCCTTAGGCTCTCCATCGCTGTTAGTTACCCGCTTGGCGGCATTCAACAGATCTTCAAAGTACTCCTTCCAAATCTTTTTGAGCTCATGCATTTCCTCCACAACTCTTCCATTATTATCCATGATCCTCAGGCACTCACTTCTGCCGTTCCTCTTATTTCTTACCATGGTGTAAAGTAATTTTTTGTTCCCTTCACTGTCCTCTTCTAACATTCTTGTCCATTTTTCCATCCACTTCTTCTTCTCCGCCCTTACTATGGTCTGTGCCGCTTTCTTGCTTTCCTTATATTTTACCCTAGCTTCCTCTGTTCGCGTCTGGAACCATTCTCTGAAGGCTTTGTTCTTTCGAAGCACTGCCTCTTTACATATGTTGTTCCACCATGGGTTTTCCTTACTTCTCCTCTTTGTGCTAGTTCTTCCGCACACAGTCTCAGCTGTCTCAACTAGAGCCCTCTTAAAATCTCCCCATTCTTCTTCCACTGTTCTCTGAACTTCCTTTGGCAGCTTCTTCCTGATCAGTGTCTGGTACTGGGTCCTCCGTTCATCCTCTTTCAGCATCCATGTCTTCAACCTTTTCTCCTGTATATCTGTTGCCCTCCTATCTTTTTTCTCTCTCAGGGTGGCTACCAACAGCCGATCGTCACTGTCTAAGGCCTCAGATGGAATGACCTTAACACCTGTGAGGCTGCTCATCATCTGCCTATCCACTAGTACATAGTCTACTACTGAAGTTTGGGACCAGTCTCCACTGTACCAAGTTATTTTGTGGCTACTTCTCTTCTTGTACCAGGAATTTGTGATCGCCAGCCCATTCCTCTTGCAGAATTCCAGCAACAATTTTCCTTCTCTATTTCGGTTCCCCCAGCCCTCTGGTCCCATTATCTCCTCGAATCCTTTCCTGTCTGTGCCAACATGTGCATTGAGGTCCCCTATTATAATCTGATTACCTCCATTTAGCTGCTTTTGCATGTCATCTTCAAATTCCTCCTTCTCCTTTTTTGTACACCCCACCTGTGGGGCATATGCTTGGATGATTTCAATGCTTTTTCCTTTCACTCGTATTCTGGCTTTTATCATTCGATCATTGATACCTTCCACCTCCTCCTGCAGACCCTCTCTGACCACGATTGCCACTCCATTTCTTCCCCTCTCATTCCCTATCCAGTACAGTTTACATCCTTTACTTAGTGGTTTTTCACCAACTCCTCTCCACCTAGTCTCAGCAAGTCCCAAGATGTCCAATTTCCTCCTTTCCATCATTTCTACAATTTCTTCTAACTTGCCTTCATTGACACTTAAACAAAGGTTACGCCGTCGGATCATGTTCTGTCTGACACGGGCAAAAACCCCAGGAGTATCCTGAATTGTTCCTGCTGCTGCTGCTAGTATCCGGGAAACCAGATCCTCTTGTGATGCAACAGGAGTTGCAGAAGCAAGGTTGCGCATCTCTCCCCACACAAAAAAGTCCAGAGGGAACATATCTGGGGATCGAGCAGGACCACCTCTGCCAATTCACGTTTCTGGGAACCATCGGTCCAGGAATCGACGCACACGACGGCTGATACGTGCCGGGCCCCGTCATGTTGGAACCACATGCGCTGTCTTGTAGGGAGCGGGAAATCTTCCAGAATTTCTGGCAATGCTCTGGCGAGAAAATTGTAATAGTGCCTGCCATTTAATGGCCTACGTAGCAGATACGGCCCAATTAAACAGTCCCCAACAACACCGACCCACACATTAACGAAGAACCGCACTTGATAAGCGCTAGTAACTGTGGCATGTGGGTTATCCCCACTCCAAACATGCGAATTGTGAATGTTGAAGGCTCCATCACGCCCGAACGTTGCTTCATCGGTAAACAACACAGAGGATGGAAATGTAGGATGCATTTCACACTGTTTCAGGTACCACTGCGAAAACTGGGCTCTGGGTGGATAATCAACTGGTTATAGGTTGTTGGCACGCTGTAAGTGAAATGGACGTAACAATTGCTCTCGAAGGACTGTTCGTACATTCGTCTGATTCGTCCCCATGTTACGTGCAATTTTACGAATGTTGATTGAAGGCACCCGCTCCACATGTTGCAAGGCAGCTTCCTCAAACTGCAGCGTTCTTACCGTGCGACGGCGTCTCTGTCCAGGTAATCTGCTAAATGACCCGGTCTCACGCAAACGTTGGTACACAGCAGCAAAGGTCGTATGATGCGGGATACGGCGATTAGGATATTGTTACTGATAAACCCGCTGTGCAGCTTGTCCGTTGTGATGCGCTACGTAGTACGCACCATTCGTATCAGCGTACACACTCCAGGTGTATCGCTCCACTAGTAAACAGAGACAATGCACTACTGCTCTGGGGGACAGCAGTTGCCTACAACTGAAGAGCGTAATACGCCCTCTAACAACTGAAGAGTGTAATACGGCCTACACCGGTTTAAATAATCCTCATAGGAAAAAATGACATTAGGGAAAAATATTTGTTCTGATGTCCCCTACAACCTCCCACAGTTTGTCCGTTTAAATACTTTTCACCCCGTATATTATTTTCTTATGTTCACTATTCTTTACAGGTCTGGTTAATGTAAAGCAAATAAAAATCTTGCCTTAATTCCGTTACCCCCCAAGACCTCAGTTCCTAAGAGGGTTCGTTCAGCCGTGGGTATTTTCGAGTAAGGGGAAGAACCTACATCCATGGTTTTTGTAGGTCCATCCTTTTGACATGAGGTCTTGGGGACGACGGCCATTTACTATCGTTAGAAAATGAAACGCCTACAGCCGTCCTTATGATTTTATTTATTTTGTAGCTACCAGTTTCGGCGCTTCAATGCGCCATCTTCAGGCTGTAGTTGATGCTGAAGGGGTGTCAGCACTCCTACCATGAATAGTTGGAGTGCTGACACCAAAGTTTTCAGGTAGTTTGCGAAATCAGTTATATTACTCACTGATGCGGTATATGGATCATGTCAACCCCTTCAGCATTAACTACAGCCTGAACTGGTAGCTACAAAATAAATAAAATCTTAAGGACGGCTGTAGGCGTTTCTCTTGTTGACAAGAAAGTCTCAATTTCATCCGTATCACTCCAACAAACGCAGTCTCCTTTCACTGTATGAATGTCACCCAGTCACTGCTGGTACAAGAACCGACTCCATCCTGCCCTCAGCCCACTCGGCCTTGTGTACATACACTGACGAGCCACAGCATTAAGACCATCTGCTTCATGGCGAGTTGGTGATTTTGTTCGACATGGATTCAGCAGGTCCTGGGTTGGTTTCCGGAAGTACGTGGTACCAGATGTCAACTCACAGGTCACGCAATTCCAGTAAATTGCGGGCCGGTGGTTTGCGGTCGCGGAGCTGCCACGCTCCTGAAACCCATGCAGCACGATTCTAGCCTTGAGACAGTTATACCGCAGAAACATGTTGTCACCACCGGGCAAGAAATAAACAATGAAAATATACAGGTAGTCTGCAGTATTCTTCACGTAGTCGACAGGTTTCATGTTTGCTTCGATTATTACCATAGCTCCCACGAAAGCCAAAAAGGACGTTCCCCACACTATAATACGAGAGGCGTTGGATAGGTAACGCAACACATTTTTTTCCGGGCAGTTTTCGGTCATAAAAGTGAGGAATTTCTTATGGGACACCTTGGAATATTCGCTCTTCAGCCGCTCTAGTGTCATAAAGTTATAATATGTGGTGGCGCAATACGTAACCTTCAAAATGGTGTATGTAACGGAAGTGTGTTCAAAGTAGAGAGCTGTCACTGAGTTTCTTTAGGCGGAAAACCAGAGCGTCACAGATATTCATGGGCGCTTGCAGATTGTCTGTTAGACTGATTGGCGACTCCATGGAGTGCTGTAAGCACCACGACCATATACGTGAAATTAGAAGGAAGGTTAGCGTTGGCCTTAATATTGATGGTTTATTTATAGCAAAATCGATTTTCAGTCACATAGTGATCATCTTCAGTGCTGTGGTGTACAAATTAAACTCATAGGCACTGGTATCAAGGTATTATCAGTAACCAAAGTTAAGAAACGATCACAATAAATTGTAATTGTCTATTAGAGTTGCCGATAAAATATCGATGCACCGGTGTTTTCCCTAAAATATCGATATGAATCGGTGATACTTTCGTTCCCGGTATTTCGATATAACAATATCGAAATGGCAATATCGAGTGCCGGTATTTTTATTTTATTATTATTATTATTAGTCGTAAAGCTCCCAACATGGAAGACGCTAAGTAAAGATGGTTCACTTCTGGGGCTTCTTATTCTTCTTGTTTGCCCACCAGGTCTTCATTCTTTGCGAGAATTCAGCTTTTCTTTCTTCGCTCCATTTTGTTCCAGTTCTCGGCGCTTTTGTCTCTGGTTTGACCTCCCATTTGTCAACTTTAAGTTTGAAATTGTTTCTTTTGTTCATGTCTTCAGTAGTAATGTTGGCTAATTCCAGATCTTTCTTTACATTTTTGATCCATTCTCCTCCATTAACAAGGGATGCTACGTATCTTACTATTTTTTTTGTAAGTCTGTGATCGGGAAGTCTCATTATGTGGCCATAGAATTTTAGACGCCTCTTCCTCATGTCTATCTCTATGTTAGAATATTCTTCAATTTTAGAATTTTTCTGTAATCTATACCCCTCTTTGGTCCATCTTGGTCCCAGAATTTTCCTAATGATTTTCCTTTCCTCTTTCTTCAGGTTTTCCATATCTGTTTTCCTTTTAAGTGTCAAGGTTTCGCTGGCATATAGCATTATTGGTTTAATTACCGACTTATAATGTTTAATTTTTGTATTTATAGATAGACATTTTTTATTGTAAATGTTTTGGACCAGCCCTAGACCCCTACGAGCTTTTAATATTCTTTCTTGTTGTGAGTATTTTTCAGAAATTATCTCTCCTAAATATTTAAAGTATGGTACCCTCTTAATTTCTCCATATTTGGTTTGTAACTTAGAAATTTCTAGATTTGTTGTTGTAAACACCGTTTTCTCAAAAGATATTTGTAGGCCAATTTTTCCTGCACACTCTTTTAAGGTTTCTATCTGTTTGACTGCCATTTCACTAGAATCTGCCATTATTGCAAGATCGTCTGCGTAGGCTAAGTAGGGGATTTGTAGGTCATCTTTTTTGGTTCCCAGTGATATTGGTTTCCAGTACTTTTCTTTTTTGAGTTCTTTTTCCCATTCTGCCATGACTCTATCCAGAACTAAGTTAAATAACAGAGGTGATAATCCATCACCTTGTCTAACCCCAGTTTTTATCTCAAATGATTTTGAAAGTTTTCCCATGAATTTCACTTTGCATTTTGTATTTGTTAATGTCTGCTCTATGATGTTCCGTGTCTTCTTATCCAGTCCTTGTTCTTCAAGAATTTTAAATAGTGTGGGTCTGTGAATTGAATCATATGCCTTTTTAAAGTCGACAAAGACATATACTGTAGGCTTCCTTCGCATTTGTCTCATCCCTGTAATCAATTTCAAGTTTAAAATTTGTTCTGGACATGATCTGTTTGGTCTGAAACCAGCTTGGAAATCGGAGATTTTGGGTTCTAGCAGTTTTTGTGTTCTTTCAAGAAGACAAGCTGATAATATCTTGTATGTGACGGCAAGCAAGGAGATTCCTCTATAGTTGTTCACATCCGATTTATCCCCTTTTTTATGTAACGGATGTATTAGGGCACATTTCCAATCTTCTGGTATTTCTTCAGTAACCCATATGTTTTGAATAATTTTAACTAGCTCATTTCTTGAGTTAGACCCTAGACTTTCGAGAAATTCGGCTACAATTCCATCTTCTCCTGATGCTTTGTTATTTTTGAGTTTGTTTATGTGTTTGATAATTTCTTCTTCAGTTGGCGGTACAGAGTCTTGCTGTTGCGGGGCTTTAGTGCTGGATATTGGAAGAGCTTCTGTTGGTTCTGGACAGTTTAGTAGCGTTTCAAAATATTTGGCTAATTCTTCACAGTTTTCTTCGTCGCTTAGTGCCAGATTCCCATCTGATTTCCGAAAACAGACATTTTGAGGGATATACCCTTTAATTTGGTTTGCAAAAGTTTTGTAGAATCCATGCGTATTATAATTTTTAAAATCTGCTTCTATTGATTCCAGTTGCTGAGTTGCATACTTTCTCTTCTCTTGTCTAATAAGTTTATTTGAAAGTTTCCGTGTTTCTAAAAAGTTTTGAAGAGTTTTCTCATTTTTATTTGAACCGTACTTCGCAAAGGCTTCTGTACGAACTTGAATTGCCTTTTCGCATTCCATATTCCACCATGGATGTTTGTGCTTCTTCTTCAGTGGTATTTGCTCCTTCGCTATTTTTGTGATTTTTTCCTTGAATGTTTCCCAGTTGTTTGCGGGAGAATTTTCCCATTTTTTAATTGTTTCTGATTCTGTTAGTTTTTGTAGGTCAAATTTTGGGATTGCTGGTGGAATTCTTGGTGTTTTCCTTCTTGGGGTGAATTGGACCCGAACTCTTGTGAGATAATGATCTGAGTCAATATTTGCACCTCTCCTAACCTGGATATCTCTGATCTCTTTTTGGAAGTTATATGAGATGGCCACATGGTCAATTTGAAATTCTCCCAATTGGCTTATAGGGGATCTCCAGGTCTTCTGTTTTCTTGGTTTCTTATTGAACGACGTTGAGCTGATTTTCATGTTGAATTGTTGACAAAGTTGGATTAGTCGCATGCCATTTTTGTTGGTCAATTTGTGTGCTGGGTATAGCCCAACCGTCTTCCTGTATTTCTTTTCTCTGCCAATCTGTGCATTGAAATCTCCAAGAAGTATTTTGACATCATTCCTCGGTATCTTTGACATTTCAAGTTCTAATCGTTCCCAAAATTTATCCACATTGTCTAGGTCCTTTCTATTGTCAACGTTGCAGGGTGCGTGAACATTAATTAGGGTGTAATATTTATTCTTGTGTTTCAACCTAAGAAACATTAGTCTATTGCTAATAGTTTTTACAGATTTTACAAATTTAACTGAGGAATTTTCGACCATAAAGGCCATACCAAGCATGTTTGCCCCTTTACCAATTTTTCTGTCCGTTCCACTTTTGAAAATTCTGAAGCCATTGTAGTCAGTGATTTGATTATCAGGAAATCTGGTCTCTTGTACTGCTAGGATTTGGATTTTCAGCTTCTTTAATTCTTCTGTTAATGTGTATAATTTTCCGGTTTGTATTAGTGTCCGTATGTTTACTGTTCCAATGTAATCTTCATTTTTGGGAAGTTTTCCAGAGTGCTCCGATCCACTCACAAGTCGTGTAGGTCCGGTCTCCCCAGAATCCGATAGACTGGTTGCCACCTTTCTGCTAGGTGGGTGGATTTCACCACCTGGGGTACTTTTGTTATTACATACACGAACCATGATTTTACTTGTAATTGTATTTTGGTCTGACATGTGCCAGTTGGTAGGATCAAGGTTGTGGAGCCTTGAAACACACATCAGCCGCCACTAACATGTGGAACAGACGCTGTCGGGAAACCGCCACTGACATGTGGAACCGTCGTGCCCTAGTTTGCTAGTTTTGGTCCACCCCGGGTATTTTATTTCCCCGGTACCCACCATATCTGGTGAGCATTCCCCTATCCGCCACCTGGGGAGGCGCCTGGTAGGAGACTAGCGACTCCCCCAAGTATTTTTATTTTATATTTTTTATTTTTTATTTTTATTTTATATTTTTATTTTATATTTTTTCGCGATTTTCGGTACATATTTGAAAATGTTCTTTTGAAACTGTAGTACGACATAATCTTACTTTCACTGTGTGGTGTCTTACTACTTTTTGAGCGTTCATCACTTCCAGTCTTTCTCTTGAACTATGTAAAGCAAGTGTAATATAGGTGGCATAAAAAAGTCCGATTGCATTGCGGAGGGAAAAGGGGGGGGGGGCGGTGAATGGAATAACAAGATTTCCGATGTGTAGAAATAACATACCAATTGCGTTAAAAGCAAGTTTTAACGCAACTTGTGTGCTACTTCTTAACATCGTCATTCTTCAAAAGCAGTTGCTGAAAATGATGAACAAAAAACTAAATGATAAGACTGGTCTTTGCAGTGGGCGGAGACGCATGAGGGGAAATGCTGACGTAATCGACGCTCGACGCTACCAATGGAAACTGCAACGTCAAACTTCACCACGTACTTCTGACAACGCAACTGCTAAGTCGCTGGCGTTTGCGTAGATAAAAAAAAAAACCAGGGAAATCGACATGAAGTGTTCTGAACAGTTCCGATACGAGACGAAACCGACCACCGGACCCATCGGACACCTTTTATTGTGGCACTCACATGCAGTTACCATTGTTAGCAATGGTTATTGACAAGTGTGAGCATGTATCGTTTTCCTTTCAGTTCTTCCTGTAAGGGGATACGCAGTCTACTAGCTTGTTCATGTACAGAATATCTAATGATAAATCAATACTTAAATATGCAGTTCTAAAACCAGCAGTACATGTGCAGCCGACATTTTTGTAGGCTGGTTCGTCGATATTTTCTCCGTCTTTAAATCGATAATTATTTGCAACATGTCACCGACCGATCTCGACATCTGTTAAAATATCGATTTATTGCATTCCCCATATTTTTAAAAATATGAACAGTCCTAATGACTATGGAGACCTAGCAGTTGAAACCTTCCGGTCTCCTCTATACCTCTTTTGTTAATGATAACCTTCCCTTTTACAATAACCTATGAAACCTTCCATTCGGATTTCTATCTCTTGCTTAATAATAACAAATGAAATCTTCCCTTTGAAATTTATTCTCTTTGTCAATCTTCGCACACAAATTTAATTGCTGCTTTTTAAAAGTTATTTTAGGATTATTTCGACGAAACATAGAATGTGTCGTCGTCGTCGTGTGGCCCTCAGTCGTAATCTGCAATAACCCAAAACTGTTCCTTACCTTTTTTACTGTTACTGGATCGCCATCTGACTGCTACATCGAACTGCGACATGAATATACCTACTCAGTTTTACTATACTCTGTTAGCTGCTTGTGGGCTTTCATACTAAGTGGCTGTATTTATTACCAAAGCTGACGTTATTCTTTAATTAATTTGACTGAAGTTACGTAATTCATAGTTAAACATTTTCTTGACAACAATAAAATTTTGCAAAGTTTTACGTTGATGGTTTTTGGGATGGATTATAATTAGAAATCCAATATTGCTGGCAAAAGTTAATTGTATTCTGAATGAAATGATTTTACAAACATTCAAATGGGACTTACTTTTTACAATAATCTTACAACTAGCATTGCGCAAACATACCTGTAGTCTTGAGTTTCGCAAAGAAAATAATTCAATAATATTAGTTCCTCTTATGATAATAGTTAGTTGATGTCTCTGTACATCCGTTTATAATCTCTTGTAAGCCACAGCTGGTGGCTGGCAGGCACACTACTACTCTCAACCTCTCGCTTCAGACCTGCTACCAACTCGCTTCACATCTCGCTTACTACTGACTTCCTACGAACGCTAAAGTGCGGTCTCTCCTGCCAACAATGCTTTCTGGTGCAGACAATCTCCGCTACCATTACAAAATGATCAATGCGCGGTCTTTCCCGCTCTTTTCTTAAAATGTATCCATACGCGGTCTCTCCCACCCTTTTTAAAATTATATCAATTTGCGGTCTCTCTTTCCAACAATACTTTGGTGCAGACATTACCTGCTACCACAATTATTTCCAACATGACAAATATTAATTATTCCTACTTAATCCTATTAATAAAATACAAACATCTTGCATACACTGTCGTTTGACAACAGACAATAGAAATATACACGTCTTACACAGTGAAAAAAAAACACGGTGGGTTGTCGGGCGACGCAGCTGTCAACATCGCAACGAGGTCGCGCAAATCCGTCCGATCTCCCGCGTGCCGGTCGGGCGTACACAGCTGTGACTCCTGCAGTGTTGGAGTGTGCGGACTCTGTCAGTTCTCACTTGACGTCATCTATGCACACAATCAAAGAACTCGCTGCACAATTTGATGTCTCTGTTGGCAGAGGTGATACACTCGTCCGCCAATTGGGCTACTCAATGATGTGTGCTCGCTGGGTTGCTCGCCACCTAAAGAAGATCGTAAACAGTAACGAAGGACCATCTGCGCTTTACGATGCTCATCGTGATAATTTCTTTTCGAACATCGTCATAGGCGTTGAAACATTGGCTCCTCACTTCAAACCGGAAACAAAATGGCAATCCATGGCGCGACACCTCTCCTCCGAAGAAAAGTTCAAAGGCGCACCGTCAGGCAGCAAAGTTACTGCGACTTTCTTGGACTCTGAAGGGGTTTATTCTGTTTGATGTCCTTCCTCATGGTACAACGATCAACTCTAAAGTCTATTGTGCTACCCTCAGGAAACTGAAGAAGCGACTGCAGCATGTTCATCGCCACAAAAATGCAAACGAACTTCTCCTTCTCCATGACAACAGAAGACTCCACACAAGTCTGTGCACCAGAAATGAGCTTACAAACCTTCATTGGACTGTTTTTCCTCATCCACCCTACAGCCTGGACCTCATACCTTCCTTCTGTTTGGCCCAATTAACGATGCATTCACAGGGGAGAATATTGATTCAGTAAGACGTTTGTTCTGAAGTCAACCAGCATGTGGGCTAACAGCCCTGCCAGTAAGGTTGTGTAAAGTCCTCGCATTGGATGGAAATTATCTTGAAAAATAAGGTTTTGTATCCATGGCTTGCACCACACGGTATATATGGCTCCCTCATTATTGCAATTATCTTGTAAACTATTATCTGCACCGAAAATGAAATTAGGATTTTCTGCAGAATTCTTGTGGAGCTGTTTGGAATTGTGATCATACTTTTTTTTCGCAAACTGACATTTTTTTACAACAATAAAATTTCCCCAAGTAATATTTTTTTCGCGAAATGTTGCAGAACTCTTTAAATTTTGTACAGAGAACTGGATTGTGGCATATTTGAGGAAAAACATCGAACTCATGTCACAAGAAATGTGATTCATCCCAACAGGTCAATGGGTTTATGTGGGAAAATGTAGAACTTCTCTGTTGCAGATCCCCATTTTTAACCGTTACTGAATAGTGTACTCTAAAACACTTGTGCCTGCACCAGCATTGCACTCTGTCATCAGATCTGCCACAGACCATCGCCTATCCCACTATACAGAGCTGGAAAATCTCCACAATTGGCCAGCAGCTATCGTCCATTTTTGTTTTCTTTTGTGACAGATTTTACTTCGTCTCTTCCTGGCTGTGATGAGGAGTGGACGCCATACACCCTACCGCCCACCCGTGGTTTTACCATTCTTCATCCGCTTTCTATAGATACTCATGGCTGTAGCACGTGAAGAGGCGACCATTTTCGCCTTTCCTCAGGTGCTTGTTTCCTGGCGCAGCACAGTGGGCCAAATCGCTTCAAACCCAAAGAGAACAGAAAAAAAGTTGCGCGTTCCGACTTAAGTCCCGCGAAGTCTCGTGTATATTTCACTGGTGCATACTTTCCCAGTGCTGCGGTATCATTCCAGTCTCAAATCAGTAAGACACGAGCCGTGACTGTTGGCGGTAAACAGTGAATCAGACGACACGTTTTTCAGACATTGTTTAAAATATGATAGCGATCCTGCCTTGTTTTAAGGATGACGTAAGATGGGTAGTACTCCAGAAGGTACGTTTGTGACATTTTTAACCGGTGTAATGACGTATATCGACTATAAACCGATATTATACGAAATTATTCAAAACAATTGCACTGAGCACTATGGAACTTAACATCTGAGGTCTTCAGTCCCCTAGAACTTAGAACTACCTAAACCTAACTAACCTAAGGACATCACAGACATCCATGCCCGAGGCAGGATTCGAACCTGCGACCGTAGCGGTCACGCGGTTCCAGACTGAAGCACCTAGAACCGCTCGGCCACTCAGGCCAGCTGCGAAATTATTCGCTAAAAAATTTCCTCAGCGTGGCTCCACTTTTGTAAATACCTCTCCTGCTGTCTTAATAGTATATTTAACGGGTTCAAATGCATTTGCGTGCACATATTTGCACGTGTTTCGTGGATGATCATGTTTGTACCGTGCGGCAGCGCCACACGGCATTTACACCACTGGCCATG
This sequence comes from Schistocerca piceifrons, assembly GCF_021461385.2. Lineage (NCBI taxonomy): Eukaryota > Metazoa > Arthropoda > Insecta > Orthoptera > Acrididae > Schistocerca > Schistocerca piceifrons. The sequence goes on from NC_060140.1 coordinate 326,290,803, forward strand.
AGAATAGTAACACCACGAAGATGACGTGCTACAGGCGCGAAATTTAACAGATAGGAAGAAGATGCCGTGATATGCAAATGATTAGATTTTCAGAGCATTCACACAACGTGCTGAGCGATTTCTCATACACAAACAGCAGTTGACCGCCGTTGCCTGGTGAAACGTTGTTGTCATGCCTCGTGTAAGGAGAAGGAAATGCGTACCATCACGTTTCCGACTTTGATAAAGGTCGGATTGTAGCCTGTCACGATTGCGGTTTATCGTATCGCGACATTGCTGCTCGCGTTGGTCGAGATCCAATGACTGTTAGCAGAATATGGAATCGGTGGGTTCAGGAGGGTAATACGGAAAGCTGTGCTGCAACCCAACGGCCTCGTATTACTAGCAGTCGAGATGACAGGCATCTTATCCACATGGATGTAGCGGATCGTGCAGCCACGTCTCGATCCCTGACTCAACAGATGGGGACGTTTGCAAGACAACAATCATCTGCACGAACAGTTCGACGACGTTTGCAGCAGCATGGACTATCAGCTCGGAGACCATGGCTGCGATTACCCTTGACGCTGCATCACAGACTCGAGCGCCTACGATGGTGTACTCAACGACGAACCTGGCTGCACGAATGACAAAACGTCATTTTTTCGGATGAATCCATGTTCTGTTTACAGCATCATGACGGTCGCATCCGTGTTTGGCGACATCGCGGTGAACGCAGATTGGAAGCGTGTATTCGTCATCGCCATACTGCCGTATCACCCGGCGTCTCGGTCACCTCTTGTTCGCATTGACGGCACTTTGAACAGTGGACGTTACATTTCAGATTTGTTACGACCAGTGGCTCTACCCTCCATTCGATACCTGCGAAACCCTACATTTCAACAAGATAACGCACGACCGCATGTTGCAGGTCCTGTACGGGTCTTTCTGGATACAGAAAATGTTCGACAGCTGCCCTGGCAAGCACATACTTCAGATCTCTTACCAATTGAAAACGTCTGGTCAGTGGTGGCCGAGCAACTGGCTCGTCACAATACGCCAGTCACTACTCTTGATGAAGTGTGGTATCATGTTGAAGCTGCATGGGCAGCTGTACCTGTACATGCCGTCCAAGCTGTGTTTGACTCAATGCCCAGGCGTATCAAGGCCGTTATTACGGCCAGAGGTGGTTGTTCTGGGTACTGATTTCTCTGGATCTATGCGTCCAAATTGCGTGTATATGTAATCATATGTCAGTTCTAGTATAGTGTATTTGTCCAATGAATACCCGTTTATCATCTGCATTTCTTCCTGGTGTAGCAATTTTAATGGCCAGTAGTGTATATGGGTCCCTCATTATTGCAACTATTTCGTAAACTATTATCTGCACCGAAAATGAAATTAGTGTTTCTGTAGAATTCTTGTGGAGCTGTTCGGAATTGTGATCATAATTTTTTTCGCAAACTGAAATTTTTTACAACGATAAAATTTCCCCGAGTAATATTTTTATTCACGAAATGTTGCAGAACTGTTTATATGTTGTACAGAGAACTATAGAACTAAAACATATCCGTCAAGAACTCTAAAAAAAGGTACATATTTCTCTAAAGTCCGGTGGCAACGTCACTGGACTCAGAAAATTCTGCAATAATATCAGTGCACGTAGTTCTGATGCACGAATAAGCCACAATGGCATCTCTCCCTTGCCGATTGTTCTGCTATCGGAAGATGCGCAGGAAGTCTGAAATAAGGATCTCCGACGTTACAGAGTTGATTTTACACGAAAATATTTGCTTGAGTAAATGAAGCACGTCGTATCCCATCCACTTCTGACATCTTCGGATCCATTCATCACGAGAGTACAAAAAATGACAATCGGAGAAGATTAAACAGTTGCCACTGTTCGGAAAATCTCCCAGTGGACAACCCGACAGCGACCCTTCTGAAATCAATAATGATACTAGCAACGAATGTGACTATGATTTCTATAGAAAAATATTGAATAAAACCGCTCATTGCAGCTGTTTTGACTGTTAATTCATTATCCACGGCCTCACAAAACTGTATACCCAAAGTTTTTTCTCGAATCCGCTAAATTTATAATTTTTTATTCGCCAAATTTTCTCCACCATTTCATGTTTTGTAATTCCGACATTTTACTCCTAATCAGCGACGCAAAGAATCTAAAAAGAATCCAGTTTTTAAGGATTTTATATCCGCTTTTTTTATTATGTCCAGGTTTTAAAGCGAGTTGGACCACTGTGCGACGGTTATCAATAGCCTCCCTTTGTCAAGGACGCTTTTTTTTTTTTTGTCATCAGTCTACTGACTGGTTTGATGCGGCCCGCCACGAATTCCTTTCCTGTGCTAACCTCTTGATCTCAGAGTAGCACTTGCAACCTACGTCCTCAATTATTTGCTTGACGTATTCCAATCTCTGTCTTCCTCTACAGTTTTTGCCCTCTACAGCTCCCTCGAGTACCATGGAAGTCATTCCCTCATGTCTTAGCAGATGTCCTATCATCCTGTCCCTTCTCCTTATCAGTGTTTTCCACATATTCCTTTCCTCTCCGATTCTGCGTAGAACCTCCTCATTCCTTACCTTATCAGTCCACCTCATTTTCAACATTCGTCTATAGCACCACATCTCAAATGCTTCGATTCTCTTCTGTTCCGGTTTTCCCACAGTCCATGTTTCACTACCATACAATGCTGTACTCCAGACGTACATCCTCAGAAATTTCTTCCTCAAATTAAGGCCGGTATTTGATATTAGTAGACTTCTCTTGGCCAGAAATGTCTTTATTGCCATAGCGAGTCTGCTTTTGATGTCCTCCTTGCTCCGTCCGTCATTGGTTATTTTACTGCCTAGGTAGCAGAATTCCTTAACTTCACTGACTTCGTGACCATCAATCCCGATGTTAAGTTTCTCACTGTTCTCATTTCTACTACTTCTCATTACCTTCGTCTTTCTCCGATTTACTCTCAAACCATACTGTGTACTCATTAGACTGTTCATTCCGTTCAGCAGATCATTTAATTCTTCTTCACTTCATTCAGGATAGCAATGTCATCAGCGAATCGTATCATTGATATCCTTTCACCCTGTATTTTAATTCCACTCCTGAACCTTTCTTTTATTTCCATCATTGCTTCCTCGATGTACAGATTGAAGAGTAGGGGCAAAAGGCTACAGCCTTGTCTTACATCCTTCTTAATACGAGCACTTCGTTCTTGATCGTCCACTCTTATTATTCCCTCTTGGTTGTTGTACATATTGTATATGACCCGTCTCTCCCTATAGCTTACCCCTACTTTTTTCAGAATCTCGAACAGCTTGCACCATTTTATATTGTCGAACGCTTTTTCCAGGTCGACAAATCCTATGAAAGTATCTTGATTTTTCTTTAGTCTTGCTTCCATTATTAGCCGTAACGTCAGAATTGCCTCTCTCGTCTCTTTACTTTTCCTAAAGCCAAACTGATCGTCACCTAGCGCATTCTCAATTTTCTTTTCCATTCTTCTGTATATTATTCTTGTAAGCAGCTTCGATGCATGAGCTGTTAAGCTGATTGTGCGATAATTCTCGCACTTGTCAGCTCTTGCCGTCTTCGGAAGTGTGTGGATGATGCTTTTCCGAAAGTCAGATGGTGTATTGCCAGACTCATATATTCTACACACCAACGTGAATAGTCGTTTTGTTGCCACTTCCCCCAATGATTTTAGAAATTCTGATGGAATGTTATCTATCCCTTCTGCCTTATTTGACCGTAAGCCCTCCAAAGCTCTTTTAAATTCCGATTCTAATACTGGATCCCCTATCTCTTCTAAATCGACTCTTCTTCTTCTATCACATCAGACAAATCTTCACCCTCATAGAGGCTTTCAATGTATTCTTTCCACCTATCTGCTCTCTGCTCTGCATTTAACAGTGGAATTTCCGTTGCACTCTTAATGTTACCACCGTTGCTTTTAGTGTCACCGAAGGTTGTTTTGACTTTCCTGTATGCTGAGTCTGTCCTTCCGACAATCATATCTTTGTCAATGTCTTCACATTTTCCTGCAGCCATTTCGTCTTAGCTTCCCCGCACTTCCTATTTATTTCATTCCTCAGCGACTTGTATTTCTGTATTCCTGATTTTCCCGGAACGTGTTTATACTTCCTCCTTTCATCAATCAACTGAAGTATTTCTTCTGTTACCCATGGTTTCTTCGCAGCTACCTTCTTTGTACCTATGTTTTCCTTCCCAACTTCTGTGATGGCCCTTTTTAGAGATGTCCATTCCTCTTCAACTGTACTGCCTACTGTGCTATTCCTTATTGCTGTATCTATAGCGTTAGAGAACTTCAAACGTATCTCGTCCTTCCTTAGTACTTCCGTATCCCTTTTCCAAGTATACCTCCTCCTCTTGTGATTCTTGAACAGGGTATTCGCTATTACTAGCTGAAACTCGTTACAGAACTCAACTAGTCTTTCTCCTCTTTCATTCCTTGTCCCAAGCCCATATTCTCCTGTAACCTTTTCTTCTACTCCTTCCCCTACAACTGCATTCCAGTCGCCCATGACTATTAGATTTTCGTCCCCCTTTACATACTGCATTACCCTTTCAATATCCTCATACACTTTCTCTATCTGTTCATCTTCAGCTTGCGACGTCGGCATGTATACCTGAACTATCGTTGTCGGTGTTGGTCTGCTGTCGATTCTGATTAGAACAACCCGGTCACTGAACAGTTCACAGTAACACACTCTCTGCCCTACCTTCCTATTCATAATGAATCCTACACCTGTTATACCATTTTCTGCTGCTGTTGATATTACCCGATACTCATCTGACCAGAAATCCTTGTCTTCCTTCCACTTCACTTCACTGACCCCTACTATATCTAGATTGAGCCTTTGCATTTCCCTTTTCAGATTTTCTAGTTTCCCTACCACGTTCAAGCCTCTGAAATTCCACGCCCCGACTCGTAGAACGTTATCCTTTCGTTGATTATTCAGTCTTTTTCTCATGGTAACCTCCCCCTGGGCCGTCCCCTCCCGGAGATCCGAATGGGGGACTATTCCGGAATCTTTTGCCAATGAAGAGATCATCATGACACTTCTTCAATTACAGGCCACATGTCTTGTGGATACACGTTACGTGTCTTTAATGCAGTGGTTTCCATTGCCTTCTGCATCCTCATGTCGTTGATCATTGCTGATTCTTCCGCCCTTAGGGGCAATTTCCCACCCCTAGGACAAGAGAGTGCCCTGAACCTCTATCCGCTCCTCCGCCCTCTTTGACAAGGCCGTTGGCAGAATGAATGGTGCTGACTTCTTATACCGGAAGTCTTCGGCCGCCAATGCTGATTATTTATCAAAATTTAGGCAGTGGCGAGGATCGAACCCGGGACCGAAGACGTTTTGATTATGAATCAAAGACGCTACCCCGTTTTTGTTTTTTTTCTTTTTTATTATTTATTATTTTTTTATTTACTTTTTTTTGAAAATTTTTTTTGACCACTTTTTTCCCTTAAAAAGCCCCTTAGGAAAATTGAACTAAAAAAAACACCAAAGTGCCACCGCCACCTCTAGACCACTCTTTTTTTTTTTAACTAATGAACCGCTGCAGGAGCAGGACGACGGGTAGGGCAGGGGTCGACACCCGAAGCCTGGCCATCCCACCGCCACGCCCAAGCAACGTGTTCGAGTTCGAGGATCGAAGGATCAGGAAGAGGATGTAGTGGGTTTGTCGATGTTGTTTTATAACATTTTTTTGTATTATAAATTTATTTTTGTTTCATTACAAAGAAAGATCCTACAACTGCCGTAGCCGAGCGTCCGAGTCGTCTTCTCGTCTGTTGGGAGGAGTTCCCCCCTATTCCGTCCGTAGAGGATCAATATGCTCCAGGATTATTCTTCATTTTCAGCGTCTCATACCCGGAACGCCCCAGTGAGCAGGAGGATCCGCAAATAATGAACCTAAATAGTTTGCGAAACGAGTTCTGTACTTTGGGTGGCGGCTGAAAGCTGCATGTGTCGTCATCAATAGGGACCAGAAGTCGAGTGTGCCTTTGGGAGCATCGCAAAATATGTAGTAAATGGCCACGCCTTTATCCAGTTAACGGCGTTCGTTCAGGTTGATGGAAAGTATACACCGTCGGGGCGCAATACGTCATCAGGGGAGATAGACTCCGGCAATCGCCGCAAGAGTAATGCCAGCACGCGGTGCGTCAGTAGCCAGCACTCGCTGGTCGCGGCACACGTCAGACGTTGTGCATCCGAGTCAGCGACTGAGCATGTCGGACACAAGGGGTCGTCCGTCAGATGTATGTAATGTAGCCTCTGACGAGTAGCGAACTTCCCATTCACAACCACATACCACAATGAACGCGCCGTCGTAGGTAGAAAAGGCGTGTGTACCACTCGCCACACCGTGTTCCAGGCAACTTCAGGATGTCTGTGGATGACCGTATTTACAGGTTGCCGCTGTTGATAGAGGCGATAATAGTCTTCTGTGCTGGGCTTCCGTGTCGTTGGAAGTTCTGACCGTAAGTAGCTGAAGTCAATCAAGAACTCTCTGATGTGGGTGAGTGCCGGTGAAATGTGTCCTACAGAAACCGGGGGATGCAGAGAGTGTGGTGCCACTTTCGCTATCAGGGTGTCCGTCAGAGTGGCGTGGGCAGAGGTCCACTTGCGACGCAAAGTGTTGAGATAAAGCGATCGCGCACGGTTATATACATGAATTAAACCGATACCGTCCGCTCGCTGCGGCAGTGTCAGAGTGGCGTATCGGACTTTAAAAACCAGACCGGTGCTTACGAAATGTCCATATGCTGCTTGAAATCTGTCGGCCATCGTAGCCGTCAAGGGAAGGATATGCGCAAAATAGTTCAGTTTTGAGACAAGATAGGTGTTGACATAACGTGTTCTGAGGAGCATATCCAAGCGACGCAGTTTATTGTCCTGCAGCAGAGCACGTGTCTGGTGTAGGAGCCGGCGGTACGTAGCCGCCGCCGTTCGGCGGACATTGCTATAGAATTGCACTCCTAAACACTTGAGTACGGGCACCTTGTCAAAGGGCACCGCCGTTGTGTGGGAAAGCCCCCCTCCGACATCCATGTATTTTGTCTTCTTCACGTTGATGACGCTTCCAGCGACCGCCCCGTACTGGCGTAGCCACTGCAGCGCCATATGCATTTCATCCTCTGATCTGGCCAGGAACACCACGTCATCGGCGAATGCACCACAACAAAAGGTCACGTCCCGCAAGGAGATACCAAATAATCGCTGCCGTAGACAATGTAAAGCTGGTTCAAGCGCTGCAGCAAATAATATATCCGACAGGGGGCACCCTTGTCGCACTGACCGTCCAACAACAATGTCACCAGACTGATAACCGTTGACCATCATGCGGGAGCGCGCTCCGTGGACCAGTCGAAGGACCACCTGTGCAGACTCCGGAGAGAGGCCCAGTGTTGCAAAACTGCGCGTAAGAAGCCGTGGTCGACGCGCTCGAATGCGTGGTCAAAATCTACGGCGACAAGGGCGCCTCGTATTTTGCAGGCCGCCGTCAAAGCAATTACGTCGCGGTATGCTCAAAAAAATGGTTCAAAATGGCTCTGAGCACTATGGGACTTAACATCTTAGGTCATCAGTCCCCTAAAACTTAGAACTACTTAAACCTAACTAACCTAAGGACAGCACACAACACCCAGCCATCACGAGGCAGAGAAAATCCCTGACCCCGCCGGGAATCGAACCCGGGAACCCGGGCGTGGGAAGCGAGAACGCTACCGCACGACCACGAGATGCGGGCTCGCGGTATGCTCCTAACGCCGTATGAATGTTGCTGACACCACCTAAACATGTCTGATCGGTGTGGATGGCTTTCCCGATAGCGGTGTGGAGACGCGCGCGGAGGATACGGGCGAAGATCTTGTAGTCGTTGTTGAGGAGTGTGAGTGGGCGAAAATCCTGCCACCTACAACCACCATTCGGTTTCGGTACTGGGATCAACATGCCTTCTGTGAATTCTGTGGGGACAGTGAAATCAGGGTGGATCAGGTCTTGAAACATTTGGAGCCACTTGTCACTCATAAGGTGGTAAAAAGTGCGGTAGAATTCCAGGGGTAAACCGTCCGGTCCAGGCGACGTGTTCGGTGCTCCACGTGCCGAGGCCGATGCCAGCTCGTCGGGTGTAATGGGCAACAGCAGACTATCATCGGGTGCCACGTCCCGAGGGGCGGGAAAATCGTGCGACAGCTCGTCATAATCACGTACATTTCGTGGATCTTCCACGTACAAGGTCCCATAGTGTCTGGCGAACGTGTGCGCGATGTCCGTTTGTGTCACTGCGCGGCCGCCGTCCTCCGTGTTTACCGCCGTAATGAGCTGACGTTTGCGGTGGCGTCTCTCGCGCACAATGTGATACACTGATGCTGTTTCGTTGGGGATACAGTCTTGCACTCGCGCACGGATGCGGGCACCTTCTAGCTGCTCTGCCCTGATGCGAAGTAGACGAGCTTTGATGCGTTGTACGGACATCTGACGTTCGGGAGACGGCGGTTGCGTCGTCAGCTCACGTAACGCTGTATAGTAAAATTCCGATGTTGCCCTTTGCCAGTTCGATCTGTCATGCCCGTAGGCCATCAAGGTCTTTTGGAGTGCAGGTTTGACACATCCTAGCCACCACAGCAACGTGGAAGCATACATGGGCAGGCGCCTGATACATCGACGCCACGTGTCAGTGACTGCTCGCCGACACGCTTCCTCGCGAAGGAGGGAGACGTTCAGCGACCACGGGCCCCTGCTGCGTCTTGTGAGTTGTCGGGGCAAGGTGACAGTGCAGATGTGCGCGAGATGGTCCGTGAAGGCCGTCGGCCAGAGTTCTGCATCACGGGTTGCTGTGCGGAGGGCACGCGAGACGTATATCCGGTCCAGACGACTGGCAGAATGGCTGGTAAAGTGCGTATATCCACTCTGGGTCCCATGATGTAAGAGCCATGTGTCGTGGAGCGCGAGGTCACGTATCAATGCTTGTAGAGCCGGGCATGGGACGTAATGCGGTATCTGGTCCTCGGGCCACAGAACACTGTTAAAATCGCCGCCCACTATGTAATGGTCCATATTTCCTTGCAAAAGTGGGGCTACCTCCTCCGAATAGAAGACATGCCTGTCACCACGGTGCGAATTACCGGAGGGAGCGTAGACGTTAATGAGGCGGACTGCGCCAAGTGTGAGTGCGATGCCTCGCCCGTTCGGCAAGTACGTCGCGTCCGTCGCGTCTATGCCATCTCGGAGAAGGATGGCCGTTCCTCCTGCGGCATCACCTACGGGTAGGCTGTACGTGGTGTAGCCATATAGGTCTAAACGCAGCGCGGGACGGACCTCCTGGAGAAGGGCAATGTCCAAGTCTGCCGCTCTGATCATATTGTATAACATGCGGGTCTTGACAGTGGAGTGGACCATTTACATTGACTGTTCCCGCACGGTATGACTGAGACATATCAAGTGCCGGAGGCAGTGTGCCGGTGCAAGCCCACAGTGATCTCACACACCACACAGCCATCCATCTGCATGCTGTGCATTACTGTGCCGTATGAGTCCCTGACTGGCAGAGCCCTCCGGGCTCAATGCCAGGCATGGGCTCTGGTGGAGATATCGATGTTTGCTGTGCATCATCTGCCTCCATATCGTCTGCCCAATCACCAAGAGACGATTGTGATGTCATTGGAGGCTGGTCGCTTTCACAGGAGCCCACATTTTGGGAGTCGACGCAATGCGCCTCGTTTTCTGGGCCACCAGATTTAGGAGAGTGTTCCTTGTCTTCAGGCACCTTCTGATGAATGATGCCACTGGAGTCCGTTGCAATTGTGGGCGAGTCAACGAAGTCGATGTCTTCCGCTGGCTTCACATCCCTGCCCTGTTCTTCAGCTGACAATCGCCTCGTCTTGTGTGGCTTGGGTGATTTTTGCTTTCAGGTCCGAGATTCGACATCCACTGGAGGGCGGGGCTCGACTTAGTCTCGGTCGCTAGGAACCCCTGTGTCTGATCCCGACAGTGACGATGGCTGGGTGCCCACGACGCTGCGGTGGGCAGAGGCTGTAGGAACCTCTGCACCGTTGGGCTGCGGCGTCGTCGACGGCGCTGACTCTCCAACGGAGTTGGCAGCGGCTTGAGGAGGTAGCAGGTTTTGATCATCCATCACATCATGTCGTGCCGCCTCCACATATGTTAGCGGGAGAGAGGTCATAGTGGATCGTTGGGGAAGTTCATTGCGGGGCACCTGAACTAGGCGGCGCTGCAGACACTCAGTTCTAACATGGCCCTCCTGGCCGCAGCCCGAGCAGGTCCTCGGTTGTCCATCATATATAACAATTGCGCGGCAGCCACCAACGAAAACATACGATGGAACGTGCTTCTTAAGTTCTATGCGCACTTGTCGTACCCCGTTAAGGACAGGGTACGTTTCGAATGTGTTCCATTTCTCCTCTGTGTGGCTCAGAACTGTGCCGTATGGCCGCAGCGCATCAACGCCTAGGTTGGCAGGAACTTCGAACGGTAGTTCAAAGATGCGCACGGTACGCACCCCCAGACCAGCATGGTCAACTCCTACCACGCTCACGTTACCGTCTGCGTGACAGAAGCGAAAGCCGTTTGCAGATCGTTGGAGTAACCTGTCGCAGGCCGCTTCGTCAATCAGTTTGAGGTACACTGTGCTGGTTACAATAGACAGATGAATTCCTATCAGTTCCTGTGGTTCTATGTGCATGGTGTCTCGTAGAAACCGTTCAATTTCATGGGCCTTCGGTCTCGTGTACGATGCGTTGAACGTTAGTTTGATTGTAGCTTTTCGATATGAGAACGCCATGTCGGGTCGGTACAGGTACTATACGGCAATACAACGACGCGACCGCGCGCTAGCGGGTAAACAACACCTGCGGAGCACTGCCCGGCGCGCTGAGCCCGTCCGCACGGTAACACGGCTGAAAGCCGACTGTCAGTGTATTTCCCCATTTTGTGGCCTGAACCGTCGCTAAATTGATTCCCCATTCATCTCTGCCCCGTTTATATACTTTCCATACCGCGTCGCGTCCTCGCATGGCTATCAGACGGCATTCGGCCTTGCAGTGGAAAGTTGTCGTAGTCTTTTGGCTCCTCATTGTATGTTTCTGCAGTTGCGTTAAAATCAGATGGACTGAAAGGATGAGAAATGGTGAGATTCTTGAGGAGAAAACGAGAAGGGAAGTCTGTAAATCCACCCCAATCAGTCGACTGTGACTTTTTGGCCATTTACTGAGACACGAGAAATTGCTCCGCAAATAACAGAGGTAGCGACATGGAGGTATAGGGATTACTGCGATCGCACAAAATATATCCGTTTACAGAATACGCAGGATTTCACAGCTATGAACAGACAAAACAAAATCTGTCACACCAAGGGAATGGGCAACTGCTGCTGGCCAATCGTATTGCCGATTTCTAATAAATGAAGCGCACGAGACGTTCAAACATTCTAGGGACGAAGCTGACTTTTGTGCTTTTGGTATGGTAGGTAGACATGTACTTACGAACAAAGGACGAAAGCAGAATAAAAAGTAATGAGACAAAGTTCATGTGTCGATCAGAAGGCTATACAAAATAGGATAGAAAAAAAATTTGAGGTCTGACATGAACATGAACTGCAACCATTATCAGGGCATGTATATCAGTACTAAGAAAAATGGTTATAATGTGCAAGATTGAGGCCGACGCAAGAATTAAAAAACAGACTTAAACTACCGACTTGTCAGTGAACTGTATCCTTGAGTACTGCGTACTTCAGAGTACGTTAAAAGGCTTTGATCAGCCCTGAAAACAATGGAACACTGTTTCTGTAAGGTTCTACTTGGTTTGTGATCTGACAAGTGAGTCTACTATCATGATATAAGGACAAGGGTGAGGTAAATCAGATAAGCTGTCCAGTTGTGTGATTGGACTGAAGAGTTTCTAGCAAACAGAACATGTCATTTTCAACGGAGAGAAAGTGCTATAGTACCATTACTTGCAACGCAGGTGCGGTTTAGCGGGATGGCTTGGATACAGGGATCCTTGGGCGACAAGCCAGCAGACTTTTCCCTTAAGATTTCCGCTAATAATCATTTATTAGATGTCATACAAAATAATTGCGTACATTGATATTTTAACAACACAAACAATGAATTAATTTGACCAAATCTGTAAAACAAATGCAGCAAATCTTGACTTAATAAACTAGTAAAATTCCTCGTAAATCTTCGAACAGCTGATACCGGTATAGTTTTCAGTTTAGGTAGAACAAATGAGCTTCTGAATCTTTCCCAGCAACAAATATTTTAAGACCAAAGCACAAATGAATTAAAAAACACTTAGCACTAACCGTAGACTTTTAAATGAATTAATTAAAACTTGAGCACACCATTGACAATTACAAAGTAAAAAAGTAGCAGCAGTTGACATGGTTAGAAATGTTTTATCAAACTTTAATTTCAATAACTGACAAACTTACTCAATTCGAAAACGACTGATAGTTTACCCAGGTCGTTGCCCAAAATGCAGCGTCGTAACCTTCATGATCTGGCGGGATCCAAATACCTTTACTCAAATACAGGATTTACGATTACCACGTTATTTTAACAACCACTAATGAAAACGGAGGGTGACCGATTGCTCACGGCGGTGGCGTACTAGAATGAAGTCACATGCACAGGAACATACGCCGTGAGCCCCGTTCTGTGCAAGGGCGTCTTACAATACACACACACAAAAGCTAACCTCTACAACAGAGAATAAGGCAATCGTACCAAAAAGCTTTCTATTTTCTTTCACGAGGGTCGCAACGACAGGCGAATGAACCGTAAATTAATTCAGCGGTATCAGCTTGGAAAACAGTAATGCACAGTTTGATACCGAGATAACTGACGGCCGCAATGACCGGCCGCATAATCGTGAAACTGGAAAATCAGTCATTAAGTCGCTACAATTTAAACGCTAGCTGAGTTCCTTCTTTGCTTAGGCAAATTTGAACTTCAGTAACAGTAAGGTCGACCACGCAGCTTTCGATCAAAGTTTAGCAACACAATCGTCAAAGACCTGAATTAGTCTGTCTTGGCAATGCAACTAAATAGGGTATATCAACACTATCTTCGTAGGAACCGGAAAACCTAGCTGATGTTCACCTGTTACGGGTCAACAGAAAGATTGCGGCGCTCAGGTTGGCGCGGCAACCACTCCCAGGACTACGCCTTTTTCCGTCCGGGCGTCGGTTGCTGTGTAATACGGTGCACTTCCCTGACTACGACGGCGACAGCTCCTTCCTTCTCGGCCGACGACTCCAACTCTCGCTGCCCTGTCCCAGGAAGCTCACGTGCCCGTCATGCATGCTGCTCTGCACACATCAGTCACGCACTCCCTCTCTCTCTCTATCTCTCTCTGCAGGCCTCTGCTGTAACCCACACCCTTGCTACGCGCTTGTGCACGACTTAAGAAGGCATTTTCACACCGCGCGCGCGCCCTCTGACCACAATTAGCCGCTCCAAAGACTCTCAGCCAAGTTGACAATCGTTAGGTCGGCTGCGACCATATGACCCAATGGGTAAAATCGGAAGTTCCGTAAGGCTTTTCGCGTATGCTGTTGCAACGCTTGAAATAGTAATAAAATGCAGGGAGACCTGCAGAGGATCAATGGTTGGTGCAGTGATTGGGAACTGATCATCAATGTACCAAATTTAATATACTACACATAAATATACAGAAAGAGACATCATTATATGATTACACTATAGCAGGACAATCACAAGAAGCAGTTACATTCATAAAATACCTAGGAGCGATTTAAAATGGAATGACCACACAGAACTTATTGCGTGAGGAGGATGCCAGACTGAGATTGACTGGAAGAATTCTCAAGAAGTGTAGTGCAGCTACAAAGGAGCTAACTTACACAACCCTCGTTCGACCAATAGTGGGATATTGCTCGTCAGTCTGGGATCTTTACGAAAAAGGATCAATAGAAGAAATAAAGATCCAAAGAAGAGCAGTGCGTTTCGTTATAACTTCATTTAGTCAATGAGAAAGGGGCGCGGAGATGATCAACCACCTGCAGTGGCAGATGTTGCAAGAGAGGTGTTCTGCATCACGGTGTGGTCTACAGTTAAAGTTCCGAGAGCATACATTCCTAGAAGTTGCTACAAATATATTGCCTCCCTCTAAGATTCGAGCCCACAGGAAGGCTTACCAGCAATCGTTCTACCCTCGAACGATTCGCGAGTGGGACAGGAAAAGGAGGGAAGTGTCACCGGTTCACAAAGAACCCTCCGCCACACACCTTAGGATGGCTGGCGAAGTTTATTTGTAGATGTGCTTTTCCCACGATAGCAAGTGTCTTCCAGAAAGCGTTGAAAATGAACTTCTGAAGAGCCTTGGCAGGACGCAGCATGTTGTAGACGAGTGTTGTTTATGTGAGCGGGAAATGGCGAATGGAACATCCATATAATTTTTTTATTTTCCTTATTTTTTATTTTTTTATTTATTTTATATGTTCCCATTTACAAATGACCTGTCACATTATTACTAAGAACGTTTTCAAGTCATCAGTGATGTATGCTTTTCCGGTTAAATAGCATGTACAGGGTTATTACAAATGATTGAAGCGATTTGACAGCTCTACAATAACTTTATTATTTGAGATATTTTCACAATGCCTTGCACACACATACAAAAACTCAAAAAGTTTTTTTAGGCATTCACAAATGTTCGATATGTGCCCCTTTAGTGATTCGGCAGACATCAAGCCGATAATCAAGTTCCTCCCATACTCGGCGCAGCATGTGGCCATCAATGAGTTCGAAAGCATCGTTGATGCGAGCTCGCAGTTCTGGCACGTTTCTTGGTAGAGGAGGCTTAAACACTGAATCTTTCACATAACCCCACAGAAAGAAATCGCATGGGGTTAAGTCGGGAGAGCGTGGAGGCCATGACATGAATTGCTGATCATGATCTCCACCACGACCGATCCGTCGGTTTTCCAATCTACTGTTTAAGAAACGCCGAACATCATGATGGAAGTGCGGTGGAGCACCATCCTGTTGAAAGATGAAGTCGGCGCTGTCGGTCTCCAGTTGTGGCATGAGCCAATTTTCCAGTATGTCCAGATACACGTGTCCTGTAACGTTTTTTTCACAGAAGAAAAAGGGGCCGTAAATTTTAAACCGTGAGATTGCACAAAACACGTTAACTTTTCGTGAATTGCGAATTTGCTGCACGAATGCGTGAGGATTCTCTACCGTCCAGATTCGCACACTGTGTCTGTTCACTTCATCATTAAGAAAAATGTTGCTTCATCACTGAAAACAAGTTTCGCACTGAACGCATCCTCTTCCATGAACTGTTGCAACCGCGCCGAAAATTCAAAGCGTTTGACTTTGTCATCGGGTGTCAGGGCTTGTAGCAATTGTAAACGGTAAGGCTTCTGCTTTAGCCTCTTCCGTAAGATTTTCCAAACCGTCGGCTGTGGTACGTTTAGCTCCCTGCTTGCTTTATTCGTCGACTTCCGCGGGCTACGCGTGAAACTTGCCCACACGCGTTCAACCGTTTCTTCGCTCACTGCAGGCCGACCCGTTGATTTCCCCTTACAGAGGCATCCAGAAGTTTTAAGCTACGCATACCATCGCCGAATGGAGTTATCAGTTGGTGGATCTTTGTTGAACTTCGTCCTGAAGTGTCGTTGCACTGTTATGGCTGACTGATGTGAGTGCATTTCAAGCACGACATACGCTTTCTCGGCTCCTGTCGCCATGTTGTCTCACTGCGCTCTCGAGCGCTCTGGCGGCAGAAACCTGAAGTGCGGCTTCAGCCGAACAAAACTTTATGAGTTTTTCTACGTATCTGTAGAGTGTCGTGACCATATGTCAATGAATGGAGCTACAGTGAATTTATGAAATCGCTTCAATCATTTGTAATAGCCCTGTATAACATGTGAAATTGTGGCATCAGAAATTTTACATACTTTTCCACTGTGAAGATGGTGCATGATCGAGGCCGGTAGTACGTAAATATATTGTAAGACAGTACAGTGAGTGTCATGCATTTGTCCAATGTCATGCATTTGTCCAAGTATATCAATGCTGTTGACAGTCGCCTGAAAAAAAAAATTAGTCTTATATATTTGTTACAGGTCACATGTGCTTCACACGGGGCATAAACGGTACATTATTTGTGCATCTTTGCCTTCCTTATTTCTGAATGTTGCGAGCATGGTGCTTGTGTTGTCTGTAGGTTAAAATATATGTAAGCTTGATAACCAATTACAACATTTTCATTACATTTCCAACAAAGGTATCACACAGCCAAGCGGTTGCACATAACTATTTACTACATTGATCTAGGTTTAACACCTCTAAGGACGTCTTCATCAGAATGAAATTTTAAGAAATCAATGGTCAAACTAAAAGTTTAGATCAGACATGCTCAAGTCAAAAATGAAAATTAAACACTTCCAGCCTTTGGCACGTATGCCTTGTTGCTCCTGCTCTAAACTTTGATCGTTGCCATCTCGCAATATACTTTTACGATTTCTTAAAATTTCATTCTGATGAAGACTACTTTACAAGTGTCGAAAACTAGGTCAATGTACAAAATAGTTATCTTTAACCGTTTGGCTGTGTGATTCTTATGTTTAAAGCTGTAAAATTTTCATTACAGATACTACTTTACCCAAACTTAATAAACAATTGCATCTTTTAAATTACACCTATTACCCAAGTCGTTTCTACACATATTTAGCCGGCCGCTGTGACAGAGCGGTTCTAGGCGCTTCAGTCTGGAACCGCGCGACCGCTACGGTCGCAGATTAGAATCTTGCCTCGGGCATGGATGTGTGTGATGTCCTTAGGTTAGTTAGGTTTAAGTCGTTCTAAGTTCTAGGGGACTGATGACCTCAGATGTTAAGTCCCATGGTGCTACCAGCCATTTGAACCATTTGAACATATATTTAAATATTTTAAGGCAATTGATCCATTTCTGTGCTTAATTCAGTCTTATCTCACATCTAGGTCTGTATATTTATCTCACTAAGTGTATCTGTTTCAGGTGTTTGTGTCTGTATCATTCCAAGAATCCTGTTCCCGTGCTCGTGTGTTTGGCTTACTTGTACATGTGATTGTTCTTGTTTGTATACTTCGTGTAAGGTATGTGACACATTATCGGTTATGTCATTAAGTATGAACCAATCTTCCGGCTATCGTAAAATTTGCCCTACGTTGTCACACTTAGTTTGGGGTCGTAAATGTGTGAGCCTGTCACACGGTGAAGTGACATGTTCAGGATCTCCTAGTTCTCCACAAGAGCGCGTGGGTGTTCGGCTGAGATCAAACCGATGGAGATGTTATGGGTTGTTACTTTTAATTTGTCTTGATTGCAAAAATGTTTATTCACATGACCGGTTTCCGTTCCTCTAAAACCATCTTCAGATCTGAGATGGCAAGATACTAATTTACTAGGGGAGCACACCTATTCTCAAAAGAAAACAGCGTTTGGGGCGCATATGGTTGCCTTAAAGCACTCAGTCACGAACATTGAAAAAACTTAGACATACTACAGAGAGTTCATAAGGGACGGTTTCTTAAAATTTCAGAAGAAATTGAAATATACATCCACAAAAAGAAAGACGCGGATTTAATCCTCAACGAGCTAAGCGAGTTCAATCATAATACCTATTTTAGTATTTATGACGACGTACTGAAATGATCACTGTTGCGTATAGAAGTCCAAGCCGAAGGATGAGAGAAGGTGCACGGTGAAACAGCTGGAGGATGCGTGCAGTGCCTGGCGTCATTGACGGGGCCCTCCTTCACGGCCCCTTACCCACGGCGATGGACATCAGACGACTGAATGGCTCGCGGCACAACACAGAAATAGCGGGAACCACGGAAGCAGACCATGGAGGAAAACAAGTCTACACCAGCGCCATGGCTATAGAAATTGCCCCTTGCTTTCGATCGTACAAAAACGATACTTTTATTGTGTATTTTAATTTTGACAAGTACAGATTTTAACCGTGACAACTACAGATTTTAACTAAGTATTTTTAGAGATAAAAGCAAATTAGAAAAATTTACTTAATACAGTAAGTGTATATGTAATGTAACAAATGTACGAGACGCCACCTGTCGGTAAGAGTTTTATAATTAATATAAATGACGTGCATTCTGCCAACCAATTTCATGTGACGCAGCATGTGAAGGTTGCAGTTTGTGGACGGGTTACTCCTATAACCGAAATTGCAGGTACGTCCAGGTACATTTGATATTGATCGAATAGGAGGAAATAGGTTTGCATTAGTAAAATAGTAAATTAGTATCTTTGCCATTTCAGATCTGAAGATGGTTCTAGAGGAACCGAAACCGGTCATGTGAATAAGCAATTTTTGCGATCAAGACGGATTATAAGTAACATTGTGTAACCAGTGAGTGCGGTATCACTTTAGACATTATGTCTGTTTTTGCAAAACGATGTTATGGGTATGAACCATGGCCTTTGAATGAAACTGTTGGCATTCTGCTTCTGACTGTGAACGGTCTGTAGGAAAAATTACTTTTTTGTGCTGCTTGCAGTTCCCAAAATGTAGAAGTCAGCCATCAGCCCTCGCTGGGTACAGGTGGTAAGTCTTGGGTCTACTGGAGCGGAAGTGGTATTTCGAGGAGTACTTTTTTGGAAGTCGATAGTCAGTGACCAGCCAAGCTATTTTTCAAAAACGGCGAGTTACGTAATTGTATTGGCAATGCGGACACGATTATTAGCCAGGATGATCGCTTCTGTCACAGAATGACGTGTGCAGGAACGATGGGTTGGATTCTACCGCTACCAGAGCGAATGAAGTGTCACTAGTGCTCAATTAGCAATAACGTTCTTTATTGTGCAAGACATCTGTGTAGAGGCAGATGACAGGTCTCGGTGGCGTACGCGGTCATCCACGCAGCGGTTGCTACCTCAGCATAATTCCCAGCGGCTTACTCAGCTGGCGACAGTGCGTCTGTACTAGAGGCAGTGGCGCTGCCTCAGCGGAAGGCCGTGTCTGGTCACGGCACCTTTGCTGAATTAGGTCAGACGCTTCTGCTAGTCAGCGGGCTTACGCTGCAGTGGCCGTTGAGTAGCAGACCAGAGACACAGAGGCCTTTCGTCGAACCGGGACCCTTGGAGTCGCTGGAAGTGCCAGATGAATACACCCCAAGACGAGGTCTTCCCTTGGTGGCAGCGACTCGAGACATGGAGCCATCTGGTCTATCGGCACCTTATAGACTAGTGACTAGCTGATGGCGCAGCTTGGAGAAGTTCGAACTGCTTGACCCCACACTGGATCAACGGCTGCCGGGGAGAATTGTTATGTCATTATTCGGAAGTCCCGTTACTAGTCTAGTACAAATACACTGAGGTGTCAAAAGTCATGGGATACTGTTATAGCCGGCCGCGGTGGCCGAGCGCTTCTAGGCGCTTGAGTCCGAAACTACGCGACTGCTACGGTCGCAGGTTCGAATCCTGCCTCGGGCATGGATGTGTGTGATGTCCTTAGGTTAGTTAGGTTAAAGTAGTTCTAAGTTCTAGGGGACTGATGACCTCAGATGTTAAGTTCCATACTGCTCAGAGCCATTTGAACCATTTTTGATACTGTTATGCACATATACAGACGGCGGTAGTGTCATGTACACAGGGTATCAAAGGGCAATGCAACGGCAGAGCTGTGATTTGTACTCAGTTGGTTCACGTGAAAATGATTCCGACGTGATTAAGTCCACACGACAAAAGTTAACAGACATTGAACGCGGAGTAATAATTGAAGCCAGACACCCAGCACATTTCGTCATTAGGGAATTCAATATTCTAAGATTCACAGTTTTTGTATCCCGCCTGGCAGGCGGCGCGTGGGTAGGAGTAGGAGCAGGAAAAGGTACTACTCTCTTGGTACCGCAAATGCGTTTAAAGCACATTTACTAGCGGATAAACATATGCAAACATGTTACATAACTTGCAAGGTGGTGCGAAGTTGAAGCGAAGTTTCCTGGCTGGCTGCACCTGATAAATGGGTTGAAGTAGTCGCGTAGCTCGTAGACCTTGACAGCACCAGCCAGAGGGCGCTGTCGTCGGTGTCTCTCGTAGTGCCAACCTAGCAGAGCGGACCTATGCTGTGGCATCGTAGCTATCGATACCACAACAGTCTCAATAGCGTGTCAAGAATACCAAATTTCAGGCATACCTCTCTCCACGACCGAGAGCAGCGCCGATTGCGTAGAGTTGCAAGTGCTAACAGACAAGCAACACTGCGTGAAATAACTGCATAAACCAATGTGGGAAGTACGACAAACATATCTGTTAGGTCAGTGAGGCGAAATATGGCGTTAATGGCTACGGCAGCAGACGATCGATCCGAGTTCCTTTGCTAACAGCACGACATCGCCTGAAGCGCCTCTCCTGGACTCGTGAACACATCGGTTGGACCCTAGACTACTGGACAACCGTGGTCCCGGTTTCATTTGGTAAGAGCTGATGGTAGGCTTCTTCGAGTGTGGGGCGGACTCCATGAAGCCGTGGGCCCTAGTTGTCAACAAGGTACTGTGGAAGCTGGTCGTGGGCTGTGTTTACATGGAATGGACGGGGTCAGCTACTTGAAGAGCATTTGCAGCCATTCACGAAAGTCTTTACCAAACAATGATGGAATTTTCATGGAAGACAATGGGCCGCAACAGTTGTTAGCGTTTGGTTTGAAGAACATTCTGTTACAATTCGAGCGAATGATTTGACCGCCTGGATAGCCCGACATAAATCGCATCGAACATTTACGGGACATAATCGAGAGGTCAGTTCGTGCACTGCGTACTTCACTGGCAACACTTCCGCAATTATGGACGGCTGTTTAGGTGGCAAGCATCAATATTTCTGCAGGTGGCGACTTGTTGAGTCCATGCCACGTCGAGTTGCCCCAATACGTCGGGCAAAAGGAGATCCGACACGATATTAGGAGGTCTCCCATGACTTTTGTCACCTCAGTGTACAAGTGCTCAGCGGCGAGGCGAGTCAGTATAGTCGCCCTGCCCAAATATCTTCCGACAGCCCCCCCCCCCCCCCCGCCCCTCTCCGGTCACGAAGGTGACCACGGAGGGGCTGCGTTGTGCCACGGCATGTGGAAATACAGCTCCACCCCTCCAAGGCAGATTTGCTATGTTGGCATCCGGCCGAAGGATTTCGTAGGCAGCACACCTGCACGCCTGTCAACGGATTGTGGAGTCTGGACTGCAGATGTTGCCGCAACAACGTGCAGGAATGCAAAAAGGTGTTGCTGCCTATCGGTATTGGACTTTAGTTGAGGCATTTCAGGTTTTCTGGGTGCGTGGTGCGACTGCTCGAACGAGAAAAGTGGTCGGTAGTCAGAAATCTCATACCAGATCGTGGAACCCGTAGCTAGATGGGTTGATGTGACTTGAGGATAAGTTTCAATTGAAGCCAATAAATTTCACTGATTTCTGTGGAAACTTGAAGTGCAGCATGTTTGTGTTACTCTTCCCATTTTCTTTTGAACTGTATTCCAATTTTAAGGAGTGCAGATCATCAGCGTAAGGCGCTAGGAACCAGTAGGACGTAGTGAATGAACTTTCAGCAGTAAACATTTTACAATTCAAAGGTTGGATCTCGGAGATAAGAAAGATTCATCCAGCTACAGAGCGATAAATTTACTGAGTTCACTTCTTAAATTCATAACAAAAATAATAAGAAATAAAATAACGTATTACAAGCCTTACCGAGGAGCAATATGGGTTTAGATCCGGTGGATTTTGCACAGATGCAGTATTGATTCTTATACAGGTTGTAGAGAAGTCCATTGAATACAACTGACCAGCTTATGTTTGTTTCATTGATTTACAGAAGCCTTTCGATAGAATTCAGTTAACAGCTGTGGTAAAACTGCTCTACAATCGGGGGATACCTTCCAACTTAATAAAAATTGTTGAAGGCCAGTTGGTCCTAGTTTAATTAGCTGCATAACAGTTAATAGTGATGTCAGACAAGGTGACTCTTGGAGCCCACTTCTTTTCAACACAGTCATGGATAAAGTGATAAGGAAGGTACTGGCTGGTAGTGGTTATAGAATGGGGAAGAAAGAAATAAAAATCATTTGTTATGCAGACGATGCAGTTCTATTGCCAAACAGTGAAGGTAACCTGCCGAAATTTTTACATATATTTAATGTGGCAGCCAAAAACGTGAATATGGTTATTTATCTCTAAAAACCAAGTGTAGTACTACATCTGTGGAACCAAATACATGCAAAGTGGAAGTGGATGGAAAAATTATTCAACATGTAATGATGACATTCAAATGTCTTGGTATTGAACTGTCAAACAGTGACAATGTCGAAGGAACTTAGAGAACAAGTAGCGGAAGCTAATAAAGTGGCGCGGTGTTTAAATTGTACTATTTGGAAAAACAAGCATATATGAACAGATGCAAAGGCAAGAATATACAAAACAATAGGGAGACGAGTTATGCCATACACAACTGAGACAAGACACTGAACATCAAACACGTAACAAAAATGATTTTTGGAAACCACGGAAATGAAAATTCTGCCAAGGATTACAAGGAAGACACTACGTTCAAATGGTTCACATGGCTCTAAGCACTATGGGACTTAACATCTGAGGTCATCTGTCCCCTAGACTTACAACTACTTAAACCTAACTAAGGATAACACACACATCCACGCCAGAGGCAGGATTCGAACCTGGGACCGTAGCAGCAGCGCGGTTCCGGACTGAAGCACCTAGAACCGCTCGGCCACAGCGGCCGGCAGACACTACGGGATAGAGGAGTGAAAGTGTTAGAAAAGGGTGTAAAGTGGACTCCATTAATGAGTGGGTACACAAGAGACATTATCAATGGAACGAACACAAAGACAAGATGGATGAACGGAAGATTGTGTAAATCGTAAGGAAACAGGGTTTAGCCTAGGAAGAAAGTAAAAAGAAGAAGAAGAAGAAGAAGAAGAGATCTCGGAGAATGTTTCAGAAAGTACTTGGAATGCTACAGAGCATGAATGCAATGGGAACAGTGACAATATTAACTCAATTTCGATTTTCAAAGCGAAGCTGACAACCCTTATTTTAGACTGATTGTACAAGCGCAGCAGTGGTGAGGATAATCCAGGGCCAGCTCCGAGTAAATCTGCTGTGAAACACGTCGCCTAATTTGTCTCGCGCGCTGTGTGTCGATGAGTAGATTCTTGCAGCGGCCGCGAGAGGAAGAGACAGAGAGCGTCTCATCCTAACGGCAGAAAGAATCTGGGACTTCCGACGGAGATATGAAAGGAAAGATTTCTTTTTAGTGTTCATAGAACTGAAACATCAGGTTGTTGTTATTTATGAAGATATTGTCAAATTATTTGAGCAGAGGGTAAGTGCCGATACTTTTTCTTACCTTTTCGACTGTAGAGAAAAGTCGAGAATGATGTCGGTACCTCGTGAAGAGGTAATTGGGGGGGAACTAGCTGAGATCTCGTCACTTTTCTGTCGCTCAGGACCTCACCTCACAGATTCAGGGAAACCAGCGAAAACGTATGTAAGAATGATTTGGCAACGCGGAGCGATCTCTGCGTCAGTACTGATGTGGCAGAAGTCTGTGGCCGTTGCAGTTTCTTCACGTACGTCACTTCACGCGTAATGTGGCTCGGCGCCAGCTGCTATGCGTGATCCCAATACGCAATCCTTGCAACGCACAGCCAAAATTCATTGCCGCACTGTGGAAAACCGTTGCTTTACAGTAGACGAAGCGGTGTCCGCTGAGGACTACGAAGCTTGGTGCCTACAAACCACAAGAAGGGTTACGACCACGACGAAACCGTAATGTCTCGATGACCTGCAGGTGAATCGGTGAAACTGAAGAGCTAAGAAGGTGGGCAATGTAAATTCCACTTTCAGTGGCTAATAAGTGGCTTTTCTCTCATACACATTAATATCTCGGATCTTAATGAGTCCCACATCATGCATATCCGTCCTCTCATATCATTCATTGTACTAGTCTAAAAAATATTAAATAATACAATTCGTGAAATGTAGTATCATGTTTCAAAAATAAGCAAATTTAAACTAGGAACTTAGTTTTAGAAGCATGGCGGGGAAATGAGGACGAAATCTAAACATGTAGTTTATTACACAGAAACGTTGGATTCGCGTGTAGATTTTACTGTAAATAATAAAACTAGAAGCAGTGTTACAGAATGAAAAATAGTGAAGAAAACTCATTTAGAACAGCTAGAATTATTCTAAAAATTAACAAAAGCTATTTCATGTTTTTTCACCAATCTACTAAGCCAATTATGAGAAGGTAGAAGATCTGTAGGAAGAATTACAGAGATTGATAATTGCCAGCAAAACGCACTACAAACTGATAATGGATGATTTTAATGCAAAATTAGAACGAAAATTAAAAAATGGTTCTTTATTGGGAAACGTCTGGAATATTAGCAGAAGCTATAGATATCACATGTGAGTACAGTGTGCCGCAAAAGTTACATGGAACCAGTTGTAAGCAGTGAATTTACCGTCAGCAGTGTCAGCCGTCCAATCCAGAGAAGATATCTCTGAATCTCCAACATTTCAGTTCTATTGCGTCAGGGAATTCGTCTTTGGCATTGGGATGCAACCAGTTTAAACTCTGAAGACAAGTGAACCCTTTTAAGATAACTGAGGAATGATAATGCCAAATGTTCTGTGACCTTTTTGCGGAAGACGTGTTTACAGTGCTATAGTGTTCACAGTATTCTGTTACATCTCCCAAGACTTGTTCCAAACGTCAAATCATGGAGAAAATGTTTCACACATTCATTAAGGGACGGCGCATGGTCTTTCTACCAAGCAGCGCTTCCCTCTGGAGTCGCAAATGCCGTGCGTCAATGTCGCCTCCATTTCGCCTGGGATGGTTTCGACAGATAAGATACAAGTTTTTAATGATTTAGTGCAGCTTTTTGGACTACAACAATTTTGTAAAATGTATTTGAAAGATTGTTGTCAATGCAGGCGTGTAAGGCAGCGACAATACCTACGGTTACTGCTGAGTGGTTGCTCTTCCAAACAGCAGTCCATACGAGCAAACCAGTTGCGTCTTTACCTGTGGTTACTCATACTTGAGGTACTCGGGCATGCACTGCTCTGTTTAAAAAGAATAGCTCGATGTAGCCACAGAGTCGAACAGTGCACGTCTGCTTTCATGTCCTGCAGTTAATTCGCTGCAGATAATAACCTGTAGCTTTGATCCTGCGCTCAAGTAGTCTGTGCGTTGGCTAGAATTGAATTAATAAAATGAACAGAAATTTAAAATAAAAGACAAAAGAATAATTTAATAAAATTATTCTATTCTAATATCTGTAATGGACGATCATGATAAAGAATTATGTTCAATAATGTTTATTCTTACTTTGAGAGCGTTACGAGAATGGTAGCATAATCCCCAAACTAGATTGTAATCAAAGACACGCAAAAACTAAGTCCATTCCGTATTCATAGTACACGAAATATTCAACAGCTCAAAATAGTTGAGAGTTCAACATGGTGATTCACAAATTAACACACGTGTTACAAGGAACAGTAACTCATACTCTTTCTATTCACAGTTCCGTATTACAAACAGAAAAAGTTAAAAGTCCTACTGTCAAGTTATAAAGTCCCTTCAGAAGTAAGATAACGGCCGTTCA
The DNA here is from genome assembly GCF_021461385.2 of Schistocerca piceifrons. Lineage (NCBI taxonomy): Eukaryota > Metazoa > Arthropoda > Insecta > Orthoptera > Acrididae > Schistocerca > Schistocerca piceifrons. The sequence goes on from NC_060140.1 coordinate 326,316,521, forward strand.
CCATTCAGAATCAAACTTCTCCATGACATAATCACTCACGTTACCGCAGGCAGGTCTGCCTTCTATAAGAAATCGACATGAAGTGTCCAGAATCACTCCCCTGAGTTCTTCACTCGGAAAGTCCCATTGTTCACTTTATTCCTGTAGTGTTCCACTGCTATTTGTTTTTCCATTGGCTGAAGGCAATCCCCACAAACATACAACGCCCTTCAGCTCTACAGACATGCTCTGATTCTAGTTGACTATTTCCCGGACTAAACTATTACAACAATATCTAATATTTAAATAAGGAAATGTCATACACATTTGGTTACACTCAGATCATTTACAATAATTATAAACAAAGGTTTGTCCGTAAATAAATAAGCCAATATTTTTGTTGAGGTGTACTCATGATAAATGACAACAGTTGTCTTTATATATTATTTAAGCGCTCATTTATGCCTTCTTGACAGAAGCATTTTTTTTTTTTTGTTCTCTTTTCAACCGTGGTGTCCACTAACCATTCGTCTGACCTCTATCAAGTTAGTGCAGTTTTTTAACTGCACTTCTAATCAACATTTAAATAAAGTTACTGGAAAAATAGTAAACTGTTCATTAAATAATTACACAAGTATGATACGTGCGGTATTCATGCTGCATTCATTACCTGTGTTAATGTGGAGAATACCATGTTCTGACAAACATGTGTGTCATAAAAAAGACATAAAAATGTAGTAAATCAAGGAATAATATACATACAGATACGTACCTTTCAGCAATCATAACTATAGTGCTACGCTATCATCTGAGATATCATTCGTTGAAAACGCAGAAAGCGATTAATGTTGTTAATTCAGAGGTTCATTGTATAAGTGTTTATTCAGTATGAAATATTAACTTCTGTAGTTTTAAAGATATTGAAATATTTTTGTGTTATTGGATGCACCTCATTTATCTGAGGTCGCCAGTGTATTCAGATTTGTATTAATATTTGATAGTAAATCATTATAGGTTAGCAGAGAGCTACAAGAAGCCATCTTTCAGTTTGTCTCACAGCCCTTCTTTACTGGAAGCATATCCAGCCCTCTCAAGTTATCGATGCGTCGACAAGATTTGCTGTACTGGAATTTTCCGGTTTACAGCCAGGTGCCCCTTCTCTCTTCCCTGGAGCGTCCGCTACAGCCTGCCCCGAGCCCCTGGCCCCTAGCATTCAGCCGTACATCAAACACACATTACCTCGTAGCAATTGTAGGTGGCCGATTAGCTTGCCTAAAAAGGCGTAGCGTTACAAGATCTCCAAATGCAGTACGATGAAAGTGCGTCAGACTCGCCCATCTCAAATAACTATGAAAATTCTTACTCTGAAACAAAAGGGTGGAAAAATGCCTTTGTTTTAAAAAGAGGATGGATTATAGCTGTTGTCATGTGAAAGACCACCCTTGCTTTTCAGTTGCAAAACAGAAAGACCTATTACGACGTTGTCATTTCTTCCTCAACAGCACAGAGAGTTTTACGATAACCTCTGCAACACCACAGTCTAAGAATAGAGTTGTGTAACAAACGAAAGTCAGTACTGAGATACTTTTTCTTGAATTTAATTTTGTTATTGTCTTGCAATAAATTTTAAGATATGAGAAATGATTTTCCTTGTCTACACTTCTACCAGTTAAAATTTACAGATGCACTTTATTTTTATAGCCACAAATAAAACTTAGTCTCTCAGAACTAAAGGCACCTGAAAAAAAACTACCCTATTGGCAATTGGAGCCTGTTTCCCGGAGTAGCACTAAGAACGTTCTTACTAAACTGTTTAAAATTGGCCTCTTTATTGTTTGAGCCGGCCGCGGTGGAAGAGCGGTTCTAGGCGCTTCAGTCCGGAAACGCGCGGCTGCTATGTCGCAGGTTCGAATCCCGTCTCGGGCATGGATGTGTGTGATGTCCTTAGGTTAGTTAGGTTTAAGTAGTTCTAAGTCTAGGGGACTGATGACCTCAGATGTTAAGTGCTCAGAGCCATTTGAACTTTTTTTTTTTGTTCTTGTTTGCAATGATGAGTTGAGCAGTATAATTCTGTCGGATCGGAATACCTTTTCAACTTTTTGAGTACAAATAAGTAATGTACAATAGGATATAAAATGTTTTTCGACTCCCTTGACAAATGTGAGATTTGGCACTTAAAATGTTTGACATTTCTGCTTCCGAATGATATAAGTGCAGCAGTGCCGGGAATTGATTCAGGCATGCCGATCAACATTTCCGTGTTAATCAGTGTCTGTCTCTCGTTCCCCGCATCGAGAAGAATGCGGAGTTTCGACCTCGCCGTAAATGATATCTTGCGCGACGCTGCTTCATCTTCGAGGACTATGTGAATCAAAGTTCAAAAAAATGGCTCTGAGCACTATGGGACTTAACATCTGAGGTCATCAGTCCCCTAGAACTTAGAACTACTTAAACCTAACTAACCTAAGGACATCACACACATCCATTCCCGAGGCAGGATTCGAACCTGAGACCGTAGCGGTCGCGCGGTTCCAGATTGAAGCGCCTAGAACCGCTCGGCCACTTCGGCCGGCGAATCGAAGTTCAGCCGGGCTCCAATGAGTGTCTGACAATGTAATTTTCGTTTTCCGCGGTTTCATTACATGATTTCATCCTTATTCTGGAACGGTTCCAGAATAAAGGCAAGAGGCGAGATTCTTTCCTTGCTCATTGTCATCTAAGTGAGCCAGAGTTCAGTCTCCAGTAACTTCACCTTTCGACATTAAACTTCCCTTCGTTTTGTAGGGTGCCTCCTTGACTAGTAATCGGCTAGCTGGCTGCTAATGCAGAGAGTCAAGACTGTATTTCCGGTGACGACTTCAGATTTTTAAGTGGTGGAAATGTCAGGAACCGGGTCCACCCAGCCTCGTGAAACCAGACGAGTAAATAGTACATAGTAAGCGAAACTAGTAAATAAGTAGCGAAACTAAAAGGCGTAAGTAGGCTGTTTAGGTTTTTATGTTGGTAACGCCACGTAGCGCTCTGTATTAAAATCGCTGACTGCGGTGTGTGCAGTCTGTGGCTGGTTGGACTCGTTGTTGTACGTTTTTCGCCAATGTAGTGTTGGGCAGTTGGATGTGAACAGCCCGTAGCGTTGGGCAGTTGGAGGTGAGCCACCAGGAGTGATGGATGTGGGGAGAGAAATCTCAGAGTTTTGGGTTGTTAATATGAGCGGACGATCTGGACGTGTGTCCATCATAAAAAGGAAATTTCTTAAAGTGGATGTCAAGAATTTATATAAATACTTTTGAACACTATTAAGGTAAATACATTGCTTGTTGTCTATCTAAATCTTCCATATGCTAACTATATGTCTATCAGTAGTTAGTGCCTCCAGTAGTTACAATCTGTTATTTAGATGCAAGTATTGGCGCTCGCTGTATTGCAGTAGTTCGAGTAACGAAGATTTTTGTGAGGTAAGTGATTCATGAAGGGCATAGGTTATTGTTAGTCAGGGCTATTGTTTTGTAGCGATTATTGAAAGTCAGATTGCGTTGCGCTAAAATATTGTGTGCCAGTTTAGAAATGATCAGAATAAGTAAAGAGAAAACAGTCTCAGTACGTTCATTTTTACTCAGCTTTTTCAGTATCAAGTAATGTAAAAGCTTTACCAGCAAAGTCATTCTTTTCATTCGAAGAGGATGTTTCAAAGGCAAGCAGTCAAAGTGCTGGCAGACCGAAAAGACTCTAACCGGGTTGGGATCCAACGACAGTTATTCACTCCCTTTGTTTTGATTAATTCGCTTTTACACGTTATCAGAGAAAAGATTTCACAGTTCAGGGCAGATAAACTGTCAACAGTATTGTTCTTACACAGATTACCCAGTACAATGTTGCCGCAGAGCTGTATTAACGAACGCGGAAAGAGATTTATTGCAACGATAATAATGCATACGCCGTGCCGTTTCGATATCGCTGTCTGACAAAAGCTACGTAGTTCCCTAGTCAAAGCAGGCTGCCTGGTGTTGCATCAGCCCGCCTGCGGTCAGCACACGCTGAGGCCCGTACGTCAGACAAAGAGCTCGCGAACTACCTTGACGTAGCTCACGCCACTTTCGCCAAAACTCGGCAGTCGCGTTGCGCCGTTTGTAAACTCTCTACTCTCTTTCAGGAGGTTGTGCAACGTCAGATCTGCGCTCACTGTGCGATACTGTAAACAGTCTGACGCTAGCGGCGGAGGAAGTCTCTCTCGCGAGAATGTGCTTTGAACGGGAGGATGCTCACAGTCAGACGGTGTCACTTCCTCACTAACACGGACTCTTCACTAAACACGGTTTACCAAATAGCTCAGGACCGTATACACACGGGCAGAATGTCAATGTAGTTTCCCATGAATTATCCATACCTCAGGCGGCAAACATGGAAGTCTTACATGATCGCTTTATTGTCCGTTTGTCGTGTCTGTCTGTCAGTCCGTCTGTCAAAAATCATTAAGTCTGGCAGAAAGAAATGTTTCATAGTACACTACTGGCCATTAAAATTGCTACACCAAGAAGAAATGCAGATGATAAACGGGTATTCATTGGACAAATATATTATACTAGAAATGACATGTGATTACATTTTCACGCAATTTGGGTGCATAGATCCTGAGAAATCAGTACCCAGAACAACCACCTCTGGCCGTAATAACGGCCTTGATACGCCTGGGCATTGAGTCAAACAGAGCTTGGATGGCGTGTACAGGTACAGCTGCCCATGCAGTTTCAACACGATACCACAGTTCATCAAGAATAGGGACTGGCGTATTGTGACGAGCGAGTTTCTCACCATTGACCAGACGTTTTCAGTTGGTGAGAGATCTGGAGAATGTGCTGGTCAGGGCAGCAGTCGGACATTTTCTGCATCCAGAAAGGCCCGTACAGGACCTGCAGCATGCGGTCTTGCATTATCCTGCTGAAATGTAGGGTTTCGCAGGGATCGAATGAAGGCCAATGCAGTCAAAAGATACGCCTATTTATGTCACATATTTTAAGACTCGTAAACTCAGCCAAATCTATAGGGTATTTCCCATAGGCTAACAATCATTAATTCTGGCAGGAAGGAAGGTTTCACAGCACAATCAAAAGCGAAAACGCCTAAAAGAGTAAATATGTAATTACATCACACGAAATTTTTTTTTTTTTCCTTATCTGATTCTCTGTCTGTTCGTAGCTGTGTTAAGACCCCCTTTTTCTCAGGAACTACTAGACGTATCAGACTGAAATCTGTGTCACGTACAAAGGTCGATAGGTTCTTCGCAGCGTACAAAATTGAAGCTTCTTAGCCAATGCAGTCAAAAGATACGGCCATGTATCTACATCTACATCTACATTGATACTCCGCAAGCCACCCAACGGTGTGTGGCGGAGGGCACTTTACGTGCCACTGTCATTACCTCCCTTTCCTGTTCCAGTCGCGTATGGTTCGCGGGAAGAACGACTGTCTGAAAGCCTCCGTGCGCGCTCTAATCTCTCTAATTTTACATTCGTGATCTCCTCGGGAAGTATAAGTAGGGGGAAGCAATATATTCGATACCTCATCCAGAAACGCACCCTCTCGAAACCTGGCGAGCAAGCTACACCGCGATGCAGAGCGCCTCTCTTGCAGAGTCTGCCACTTGAGTTTAATAAACATCTCCGTAACGCTATCACGGTTACCAAATAACCCAGTGACGAAACGCGCCGCTCTTCAAAGAATTCTCCACATTTTTCTATGTATGTAAAGCTCTAACTAGAATGAGATTTTCACTCTGCAGCGGAGTGTGCGTTGATATGAAACTTCCTGGCAGATTAAAACTGTGTGCCCGACCGAGACTCGAACTCGAGACCTTTGCCTTTCGCGTGCAAGTACTCTACCAACTGAGCTACCCAAGCACAAATGTTAAAACTCGCAGACCCCCTCATCAAAACCTATATATAGGGTACTTCCCATTGGCAGAAAGGAAAGTTTCACGATACAAGTAAAGGGAAAAGGGAAAAAATCCGAAAATATTTAATTTGTAATTATATTATACGGAAAAAATATTTGTTTTATCATTATTATCCGGCGTCAAAGTTGAAATGAAAACAATCAATAGTTCTCCATTCAGGCTGATTGGATCGCAGCGGTGAAAGTCATGCATCAGGCAAGAAATGACTTTTTTGCTCGTATGACGCGTTTCGGAATCTATCCATCATCTGATATCCAGGAGCGATTACTGCACACAGATATGGCGTTTCAAGTGTTTGTGAAAGAAGTAATTGCAGACTAGTCTCCTCGATATCTGATGATGGATAAATTCCGAAACGCGTCATATGAGCAGTAAAATCATTCCTTGCCTGATGTTTCATTTTCAGCATTGCGACCCAGTCAACTTGAACGTAGAACTGCTTATTATTATAATAACGGTCGCCTGACTCCTGCATGGCTTTATGCCACATTTATATTATTAAAATGAAAACATTCTCGAGACTCTTGGAGTCCCTGGGACCAATATCTTTCCAGTATGAACGTCGATAACGGGTAAAAATTGTGGAGAGTCTCGATTCCAGTAATGGATGAACAAACTGTCTACATACATAATTAAGTTTTTACGGAACCCTCAGTGCGTCTGTCCTACTGCCACCTGGCCATTTTTTTTTTACTAATATACTTACAAATTTGCACAATATTTCTGAAGGTTGTATCAGTGACTATATGAACTGTTAAAGTAACAAAAACACATCAGTTACTGAAATTTACATTTATAGTCACGGTGCGTTGGGGAGAATTAGTTGTACCTTCATCTGACACTCATGGGTCATGGCACTTGCGAAAGCGACAACGTTAGATGTTCTACAGTTTTCTCCCATTTCCACTATGTGTTATTTTGGTCAGCTCTACAAGCAAACTTCATGTTTTTGAGTTAAGACCGTATGCAGTGTGCTCCACGAAAAAACATTGCAAATGGGGTTATCTGTAGTGCTTCTAAAGAAGTTATTTTCAGGGGAGCAAAGCTGATGTGTCAGATGCTCATATTGTGATTTGAAGGTACAGAAGTCAACAAAACGCGCCTTAGCATATGAAGATAAATTTTAGGGACTGATAATGCTGTGGTCTTATTGTTTTAACATTTTTACACTGTTTAGAACTACTAGTGAATTCACCATTTAGCATGACAGGAAATAACTTACAGAAGATTTCTTCTTACGTTCTTGACGTAGGACCATGTATGCGAAGGACACGAGGAATACAGCAAGACAGAAGGGAATCCTTTAATTTCTTCGGCACCATTTCGTTCTAGGGCGTCATAGCGTTGATAGGTTGCTGAAGGATTTCTCTTGAATCGCTATAAATGAGGCTGTTATAGAAAAAGGCAAGATTATCCTGTGCCTTACCGAAAGAGGAAAAATTTCTTTCGTAATTACGCAGAGTTATAGAAATATAACGAGCAGAGCACAGAATCATTATCTCGTAATAAGATATACACGCGAAACTTGTTCCAAAGAAGACGGGTAAAACTCATTAACAGGTATGCATGTATTGGCCTCACTGTTCATTTTCGGAGGATCGGGGTGCGGTACCGTTACTTAGGACGTCGAAAGAGAATTCGAACGAGCGGAACAGAGTTGTAAGGTGACCGCATGAATAGAGAGAGGGAGAGACTTAAAGAAATTATGTACAGAAGAAAGCCATCAATAATTTGAGCCATGCTGCGGCTCGCGTTGTGCTGTTTATAGGTTTCCGCCCTCTGTTGGAGGCCAAACGGTATCGTTTAGTTGGCATGGTTGCGGTTGTTTTCTTCTCGTGTTGACTGGTGCCACTTGGTTTCGCAAGCGTTGCCTGTCCGCTAGTGGCAGCAGCAGCGGTTATCGATATGTAGTAACTGTTACCCTATCTTTGGGGCGACGTCGTTGTTTTTCCGGGTAGTGTGAGTGGGCCATTTCCCTTGGGGACTCAGGAGGAGCCAGGTCCGCACAGTGCCAGAACACGCCGGGACCGTTGGCGGTACGCATGGTAGTGATTCCTTTCTCGTTCTGGGCGCTCTAAGCACGGTATTCTGGGGACGTAGTGCAGACCGCCGGTTCTGGCTTGGGCGTATTAATCCATTGTTGCATTTCGTTTATCGGACGTCAGGTAGCTTCAGCAAGATTATCATTAGTCATTCGTTAGACTGCCACTAGTCTGAGTTACCATCTTGTGAAGTGAATGCAACTCTTGGCTGTCTATCTCATCGCGCATGAAAGTGTTTGTTGAGGGACCTTCTCAGAGGTCGATTCCTGGAGCATCATCTGTGGCCCCTTGATTCTTTTAAGGTGTGTGTTCTAAAACGAGGTCTCATGGCCAGTAGTTCAATGTAACGCTCCTTCAGTCCACGCCTTCTGTGAGTATAATCTGCCTCAGTATCTTTTAAGGAACTTACGTACTTGTCATCGTGTTTTATTATCGTATCGTTTATTACAGGTCCCAGGAGTAGACAGCATTCCATTAGAACTCCGATAGCCTTGGGAGAGCCAGCCCTGACAAAATTCTACCATCTGGTGAGCGAGATGTATGAGACAGGCAAAATGCCCTCAGACTTCAAAAAGAATAATTCCAATCCCAAAGAAAACAGGGGTTGACATGTGAAAATTACCGAACTATCAGTTTAATAAGTCACAGCTGCAAAATACTAAGGCGATTTCTTCACAGACGAATGGAAAAACTGGTAGAAGCCGACCTCGGGGAAGATCAGTTTGGATTCCGTAGAAATGTTGGAACATGTGAGGCAATACTGACCTTACGACCTATCTTAGAAGAAAGATTAAGGAAAGGCAAACCTACGTTTCTAGCATTTGTAGACTTAGAGAAAGCTTTTGACAATGTTGACTGGAATACTCTCTTCCAAATCTGATGGTGGCAGGGGTAAAATACAGGGAGCGAAAAGCTATTCACAATTTGTACAGAAACCAGATGGCAGTTATAAGAGTCGAGGGGCATGAAGGGGAAGCAGTGGTTGGGAAGGGAGTAAGACAAGGTTGTAGCCTGTCCCCGATGTTATTCAATCTGTATATTAAGCAAGCAGTAAAGGACACAAAAGAAAAATTCGGAGTAGGAATTAAAATCCATGGAGAAGAAATTAGAATTTTGAGGTTCGCCGATGACATTGTAATTCTGTCAGAGACAGCAAAGGACCTGGAAGAGCAGCTGAACGGTATGGACAGTGTCTTGAAAGGAGGAGATAAGATGAACATCAACAAAAGCAAAACGCACCGAGTAGATCGAGACTGCAGTACCACTTCTTCTGGCACTGTAATCGGTGATACACGCAGGACGGCTCAGCAGATAGGGAAACAATCACAGTAAATGGATTAATTTCCATTTGCTTGTTCTCCGAGATCTTTACTATCAGTACCAGTCATGATGCAGGTCTTCTGTTTCTCACAGCTACTCAGTATCACCCATCTAATGAAAGTGGGTGCGATTTTGCGGAGAGTAACAAATGTTCTCCCTATGTCAAAACTGAATTAAGAGTAGGATTTACCATCCTCTATTGAATTCATAATTTTGCCTTTTTTCTGTTGTTCGAAAAAAAATACTTTGACGGAATCCTGTTGTATTGATTCTAACAGGATATATCGTCAACAGTATCGACCTCATAATTAAACTCTGTTCGAACAGGCCTCGCAAGGCCCAATATCCCGTTGACCGTGGTGTGATCCTCATCTGATAGGCGACATTGGATGTGAATATGGCGGGGCATGTAGTCAGCACACTGCTCTCACGGTTATTGTCAGTTTTCGTGGCCGGGCCACACTTCTTAGGCAAGTAGCTCCTCAATTGGCCTCACAAGGGCCGAGTGCACCCCGCTTGCCGACAGTGCTCGGCAGACCTGGACGGTCACCCACCCAGGTGCTAGCCAAGCCCGATAGGTCTTACTTCGGTGATCTTACGGAACCGGTGTTACCACTGCCTTAGCGGCTTCCTAATTAAGCTAGAGCAGAACATCATCACCACTACACACCTCATCTAGAGTATACCTCTAGATGTAGGCTGTGAAGTCACAGCTGTTTAATTGGTTTATAGGCTTCAAGTGGTTCAAATGGCTCTAACCACTATGAGACTTAACATCTGAGGTCATCAGTCCCCTACACTTAGAACTACTTAAACCTAACTAACCTAAGGACAGCTCACACATCCATGCCCGAGGCAGGACTCGAACCTGCGACCGTAGCAGTAGCGCGGTTCCGGACTGAAGCGCCTAGAACCACTCGGCCACAGAGGCCGCCTGGTTTTAGGAATGATACTTCCACTGCGGACACAACATTAGGCAGTCACACGTACACACGCCATGTGCACACTACAACACCTTCGCGTTTACACTGAATCTCCTAATATTTGCGCCAAACGTCAATTCCAGCATTTATTGACATACAAATTATTGGCCGTCTTTCAACGGCGTCGAATTGAGGTAAGTATGAAGACTAAATGCGGTATTTGTCTCCTGAGGGATTTTTTTTTTTTTTTTGTCCAATGTGATTATGTAATTGCCAATGTCGTCATTGTCACCTTTTTTCTAATTAGGAAAATGGCTTTGGTGTTCTGACACGCTTGCGACCGAGCGAGGTGACGCAGTGGAAGTACACTGGTCTCGCATTCGGGAGGACGACGGTTCAAACCCGCGTCCTGCCATCCACATTTAGGTTTACCGTGATTTCCCTAAATCGCTTCAAGTAAATTTCCTTCTCCATCCTCCTCTAACCTGAGCTTCTGCTCCGTAATGACATCGTTGTCGACGCTAAACACTAATCTCCTCCTTCACACGCTTACGGTGTTGTCCTTCCTGGGACTATTTGTTCACAACGGAGAGCAGGGCGCTTGCCTACTCTCTCACGTTCCCCACACTCCTCCTCACTCAACCCCGTGCCTTGCTGGCACGCGGGAATTATACAGATCGGCCAGCAAGGCGTATTACGTTCCGCCCGCGCCCGTTGGCCGGGACTCATCAATTAGCCGGCGCTGGCCACATCAATTACGTAATTAGGGGACCGCCTGCCCCGCAGCGCGGCTCGCGGCGTGTAATCTGCAGCTATCGGCGCCATCGGTGCAGCCGCTCCGCATCCGCCTAAATAATGTCGGCGGCAGCAGCAGCCAGTATGAGCAGAGTATATACTGCGCGGCCGCCCCTGCGCTCCACGCCCAAGCTGCCACTCCGTCATTACGCCGGGTCTGCCCCATCTGTGGAGCGCTGCTTTCGCGACGTAGGCCACTTGATCATACCGTAGCTAAAACAGCACCCTGACAACGGCAGCGATCTTTCACCTCGCGTACGCAATATACAGGCTCTTCGTCTACGTCTCTATTTCACAAATCACGGCTGTGTGGCACCGGGAACGTCCTACTCTAGTATTACATGCCGTGGGGGGGACGTTCATGAAAAAAAAAACATACACTATTTAAAAGATGCACAAAATCCACAATTTTGAAGATACAACAGTGAAATTTTGTACCGCGCTTTACATGAAACTAACACATTTACTGTTAGGTTCCTTGGATATTTACGAGGCGTGGTTTTTAAGTAAGTCTGTCTATCTATACCCGAATCCCGCTCCAGCTACTGCCGGGTCTGGGTGCTGATGAGTCCTCTCCATTTGGCTCAGTCCTCCCACCACTTTTCTTCCTCCACTTGCTGCCAGGTCACACCTCTCCTTTCTACAGATATTCTCACTCCCATTTTCCACCGTGTTCTTGGGCGCCCTCTAGGTCTTTTCCCATCCATCTTTAGTTCTTCCATAATTTTGGAGAGTCTCTGCCCATGCATCCTCTTAACATGCCCGTACTATCTTAATCTCTTTCTTTCAATTTCTTCTCTCATACTTTCTTGTTTAAGGTCCTTTCTAATCTCTACATTCCTTACTCTGTCCATTCTTGTTTTTCCCTTAACTGCTCTGAGAAATTTCATTTCCCCTGCTTGCAGTCTGCTCCAGTCCCTTTCTGTCATTGTCCATGTTTTTCCACCATAGGTGACAATAGGGATGTAATAATTCTTATACATAAGGAGTTTTGCTCTTTCTTGAAACTTCATTATTCCAAATCAGGTGTTTTATTGTTTGGTAGAAATTGCCTCCCTTCTGTAACCTCCTATTAATTTCGCTAGTTATTCTTCCATCCCTAGATATTTCACTCCCTAAATAAGTGAAACTTTCTACTACTTCGAGGGGTTCTCCATTCAGGGTAATATTTCCATTTGATCCCTTTCTCTCTTCCAAAATACCATTACTTCACTCTTATCTTTATTTATTTTGATCCATGCCTTTTCATTATTTCCTTCCACGCATCAAGCTGTAACTGTACATCTACCTCTTTATCACCCCATATTACCATATCATCTGCAAAAATCACATTTTTGTCTTTTTCTTTTACTATATCTTTAACTGCCCTATTCATTCCCTCCATCACAACATTAATAAGTGCAGGAGATAAAATACTTCCTTGCTTATGGTTCAAATGGCTCTGAGCACTATGGGACTTAACATCTATGGTCATCAGTCCGCTAGAACTTGGAACTACTTAAACCTAACTAACCTAAGGACAGCACACAACACCCAGCCATCACGAGGCAGAGAAAATCCCTAACCCCGCCGGGAATCGAACCCGGGAACCCGGGCGTGGGAAGCGAGAACGCTACCGCACGACCACGAGATGCGGGCAACTTCCTTGCTTAATTCCTTGTCTTATTTCGAAGTATTCAGAGTTCCCCAATGGTGTTCTAATTCTACAATTGTGTCCTCTGTACATTGTCTTTATAACATTAATGTATCCATTTTCTATATCTATCTTCTTCATTTCTTCCCAGAGTCTTTCCCTGTCAACTGAGTCATATGCCTTTTCTATGTCTATAAAAACCATTATCACCCTTTTGTTATACTCCCAACTTTTTTCCATCAGTTGATGGATAGAAAATATCAGGTCGATCGTGCGTCTTCCTTTCCTAAACCCATGCTGTTCTTCACTCAGCTCCTTTTCTATCTTTTCACTTATTCGATTTAGTAAAATTCTTTCAAAAATCTTGGCTGTAAGACTAATAAGGGTTATTCCTCTGTATTTTTACAAAGTCTTTTATTGCCTTTCTGGAAGATAAGAACAATGTCTCCCGTTCTCCAGTCATCAGATATTGTACTATTTCTCCACACGCTTGATAGTACTCTATACAGCCACTGCATTCCCACTGGACCTGCTGCTCTTATCATGTCCACTGATACTTCATCAGGTCCTGGGGCTTCCCCCCCTTCATCTTCTTCACAGCTTTTTCCATTTCTTCCCGTGTAATTTGTCCTAATTCTGCTTCCCAACTTCTCTCAATTTCTCCATTATTTGTTGTTTCCTCATGTACCTGCTCCTCAGCGTTTAACAGCTCCATAAAATGTTCTTTCCAGAGATCTTTTATATTCCCTGGATCTTCAATAATGGTACCGCCCTCTGTTTCCATCTTTAAGTAAGTACCTTTTGAAATTAAAAAAAGACGTGCTAAGATATCTCAATAATTTTATTTTTACTTGAAAGCCTGTACCTTAATCTACTTTCCCACATAATTTCCGTCAATATTGAGGCACTTGTCATAACGTTGTACCAGTTTTTGAATACCCTCCTCATAGAAGTCTGCCGCCTGACTTGTTAACCACTGCATCACAACTGTTTTGACTTCATCATCGTCTTTAAGACGCTGACCGCCCAGGTGTTTCTTCAAGTGCTGGGCGCAAGATCGGGGCTGTACGGAGGAAGGTCTAGAATTTCCCATCGAAAAGATGTGATGAGATATTTGGTCTGATTCGCCATATGCGGACGGGCATTGTCTTGCAGCAAAACGATGCCCTCGCTCAACTTGCCACGTCTTTTGTTCTTAATCGAACGGCGCAGATTGTCCAATGTCTTACAGTAAGCTGCTGCATTGATTGTCTCATTACGAGGCAGAAATTCCACAAGCAATACTCCTTTTCTGTCCCAAAAAACTGTGCACATGACTTTCCGGGCAGAAATTGTTTGCTTAAACTTCACTTTTCTGGGTGAATCTGAATGCCGCCATTCCATGGACTATTGCTTTGATTCTGGTGTGACGTAGGCCACCCATGTTTCATCGCCCGTAACAATTTGGCTTAAGAAAACATCACCGTCGTTGTGGTACCGCTCAAGGTAAGTCAATGCACTGTCTAAACGTTTGGTTTTGTGCACATCCATCAACATTTACGGTACCCAACATGCGCACAATTTTCGGTAACTCAAGTGCTCTGTCACAATACCATACAAAACACTACGAGAAACATTAGGAAAGTCATCCCGCAAGGAGGAAATCGTAAAGCGTCTGTTTCCTCTCACCTTATTGTCCACTTCCTGCAAACTTTTATTAACGACTGAAGGACGCCCACTCCGTTGTTCATCATTCGCATTTGTGCGGCCGTCTTTAAATGCTTTCACCCACTTTCTTACCATTCCATCACTCATAATGCTTTCGCCTTAAACTGCACGGATATCACGATGAATATCGATCGCTTTTAGGCCTTTAGCACTAAGAAATCTTATAACAGCCCGTACTTCACAGTCGGCGGGACTCACGATTATCGGAGGCATCTTAAACAATCAGTACACAACGTAAACAAGGAAGAATCAGACTTTAATGGCGTCAGTGCGTAGACAACAGATGTAAGTACCCAGCGCACATGCGCAGAACGCCGACCGCAGCTCTGCAACCGCGGTGTGGCAAAACGGCACTTACTTAAAAAACACGCCTCGTATATTTAACTTTTTAATGAAAATTAAAAATTTTGTTTTCAAAAAATAATTTAGGAGTGATCGGGCGGAACTGTCCTCCTAACGTGGAGCAAACTTTGGAGGTCTCAATGACGAAAAAAAAATTTTAGAGAAATTGGGAACCGTTTATTCAAACATTTTTCAAATGAAAATATCGTTTGTTATGTCAATGAGCTAAATAAATGTATTTAAATTTACCTTCTTCGATGGAATTGGACTTCATCGTCCTCAATGTCTATGTCAGCAGAAGAGTTATGAGCCCCATGCTTGCACTGCTTAATGAAACTTAAGTCAAGATGGCGAGCCAGAAATCCAAGGACCCAATTTCTCCATCCATCTTCTTTTCGTTGTTAAATGGTTGCGGGCATCGATATCTGACAAATTCTAACTCTTGCTCCTTATTTAAAACACACTGATATTTTCCGCAGGTTTTGTTAGTTTATGAAAAGGGATTGCCTTTTTCATTTTTATGTATCGCTTTAAAGTAGTTAAAGGCACGACAAATTGTTTCGACGTTTTCCCGTGGGTTTTCGTTTCATTAATTAGCGATTCAACAGTTGTTCCATGTTTTTGTGGACCGATTTCGTCTCTCCGTTTTCCAGACTTAATGACGTACGCAAGGAAAACCACGTGGTAGAATTTGTCAAATGAAGAATAAAAGGCAACTGGGATGGAGTGGACTATACCAATAGACCTTTTCGTCCCAAACGCATATCTATTGAGAAAATATGCAGTTATACAATTTTTTTTCCATCTGCATTGTATACAAAGATAGCTAAGAACATCATGATTTAGGTGGACTAATCGTTAATTGTGAAGGAAACAATATGACAGGTTTACCTTAGTTGGAAATGGTCCGGAAATTAATAACAGAACAGTGAATTCCCTCAGTTTTACAGGCAGACTACGCAACTCAAGCGCGACAACGATTGATTGCAGTCTTACTAAACAATAACATTGGTTTGTTAAACACTTCTAAGTCTGAGCGCACCCTAG
Organism: Schistocerca piceifrons; assembly: GCF_021461385.2. Classification (NCBI taxonomy): domain Eukaryota; kingdom Metazoa; phylum Arthropoda; class Insecta; order Orthoptera; family Acrididae; genus Schistocerca; species Schistocerca piceifrons. The sequence continues at coordinate 326,332,259 of NC_060140.1, forward strand.
CGCCTCTAGGCGAAATTTGACGATCGAAGCATATCTGCCCCGGTAGTCCATTCCGCCCCGATCTCCTCTAACGCGCCTTTTCCTCAGAAACCATTCACGAGATTTTTTACAAAATTTTCCCTTTTTAATATCTGTGCATATTGAGGTTTTCTTGAATATATCGAACGGCAAAATAATACACTCCTGGAAATTGAAATAAGAACACCGTGAATTCATTGTCCCAGGAAGGGGAAACTTTATTGACACATTCCTAGGGTCAGATACATCACATGATCACACTGACAGAACCACAGGCACATAGACACAGGCAACAGAGCATGCACAATGTCGGCACTAGTACAGTGTATATCCACCTTTCGCAGCAATGCAGGCTGCTATTCTCCCATGGAGACGATCGTAGAGATGCTGGATGTAGTCCTGTGGAACGGCTTGCCATGCCATTTCCACCTGGCGCCTCAGTTGGACCAGCGATCGTGCTGGACGTGCAGACCGCGTGAGACGACGCTTCATCCAGTCCCAAACATGCTCAATGGGGGACAGATCCGGAGATCTTGCTGGCCAGGGTAGTTGACTTACACCTTCTAGAGCACGTTGGGTGGCACGGGATACACGCGGACGTGCATTGTCCTGTTGGAACAGCAAGTTCCCTTGCCGGTCTAGGAATGGTAGAACGATGGGTTCGATGACGGTTTGGATGTACCGTGCACTATTCAGTGTCCCCTCGACGATCACCAGTGGTGTACGGCCAGTGTAGGAGATCGCTCCCCACACCATGATGCCGGGTGTTGGCCCTGTGTGCCTCGGTCGTATGCAGTCCTGATTGTGGCGCTCACCTGCACGGCGCCAAACACGCATACGACCATCATTGGCACCAAGGCAGAAGCGACTCTCATCGCTGAAGACGACACGTCTCCATTCGTCCCTCCATTCACGCCTGTCGCGACACCACTGGAGGCGGGCTGCACGATGTTGGGGCGTGAGCGGAAGACGGCCTAACGGTGTGCGGGACCGTAGCCCAGCTTCATGGAGACGGTTGCGAATGGTCCTCGCCGATACCCCAGGAGCAACAGTGTCCCTAATTTGCTGGGAAGTGGCGGTGCGGTCCCCTACGGCACTGCGTAGGATCCTACGGTCTTGGCGTGCATCCGTGCGTCGCTGCGGTCCGGTCCCAGGTCGACGGGCACATGCACCTTCCGCCGACCACTGGCGACAACATCGATGTACTGTGGAGACCTCACGCCCCACGTGTTGAGCAATTCGGCGGTACGTCCACCCGGCCTCCCGCATGCCCACTATACGCCCTCGCTCAAAGTCCGTCAACTGCACATACGGTTCACGTCCACGCTGTCGCGGCATGCTACCAGTGTTAAAGACTGCGATGGAGCTCCGTATGCCACGGCAAACTGGCTGACACTGACGGCGGCGGTGCACAAATGCTGCGCAGCTAGCGCCATTCGACGGCCAACACCGCGGTTCCTGGTGTGTCCGCTGTGCCGTGCGTGTGATCATTCCTTGTACAGCCCTCTCGCAGTGTCCGGAGCAAGTATGGTGGGTCTGACACACCGGTGTCAATGTGTTCTTTTTTCCATTTCCAGGAGTGTAGCTTTTATTATAATTCTGTAAGTATAAAATCCATCCAAAATTCCACGCACTTTGCCCCCATATCTCAGTCTACGCTCAGCATTCCAAAATTTGCTCTTGAGACAACGTGTATTGGCTTCGTAGAAATAAGTGCGTCTTCCTTCTCGTGAATGACAACCGTAGTGTGCAATGTTAAAGGGAAGTGTGCTATCAGTTACGGTGCTCTGTACGTGTAGCATCAATTGTATGTTGATCAAAATTTATAGAATAACATTTTTCTTTCATTTTGCACCAAGTTATAAAAACCAACGTTTACGTGCTCTTTAGCATAAGATACAAATTCTGTACTTGTTGTTCGCATTCTTCAGATTATTATGAAATGAGCACCAGCTGATAAAGTCGAACGTGTACTAGTCCTTGTCAATAATCAAAAGGAAAAGGGCGTCAACAAACTTATAATGTGTATTTTTTTAATTTAATCTATTTTTTCGTAATAAATTTCTGTCTCTGCGTCTTACATGCAGTTTACTTGTTACTGGTTGTCATCAGTCTTTACAATCTGTCTCTCCCTAATTTAAGTTGACTACTGGGACAGTTATGCAAAATGACCACTACCTGTTTCCTCCCCATCCATGTCCCATCTGAGTTTGTAATCGATCTCCTTTGATATTTAAATGAGGTTAAATCCAATCTTCCTTCACTTGTTCTTCCTATTGCTGATAACTTACTTTCCCAGTGGTCATCCAATTAGACCCATCAATTACAGTTGTGACGTTGGCCAATACTGCTTCTCTCGTTCCTTTCCCTGGTCTGAAATCAAATTGGTCATTGACTAAATTTCAATCTATTTTCTTTTTAATTTTCTTTTAATTTAATTATTGACAGTAATATTTTCGATACATTTGACAAAAGAGCTGGCGCCCTTTGCATTTGTCGCCTGATGTAATGCAGCACTTATACTGTTTGTGAAATCAGGTGGTATGATACCTTCCTCGTAACATTTACATACCACAGTAACCAATTAATTTTTGGTGCTGTAACTACCTTTTTGCAGGAGCTATACTGGTATGTTATCTATATCCTTTGCTTTATTTGATTTTAACCTGTTTAGTGCAAGTAAAAATTCTTTTCCTATCGGCAGTCCGTTATTGCTTTCATCAATTAGTTTTTCCATCTTCCACATACTCATTTAAACGTCCAGTTTCAGTGCAACTGTACATGACTTTGATATAATCTTCTCATCTGTGCCGGCCGGAGTCGCCGAGCGGTTCTAGGCGCTGAAGTCTGGAACCGAGCGACTGCTACGGTCGCAGGTTCTAATAATGCCTCGGGCATGGATGTGTGTGATGTCCTTAGGTTAGTTAGGTTTAAGTAGTATTAAGTTCTAGGGGACTGATGACCTCAGAAGATAAGTCCCATAGCATTTGAACCATTTTCTTCTCATCTGTCACTTACAGCTTATGTGTCAAATGGCAGCTTCCTATTTTTATTTTTTGATTCATAATATTTTATTTTATATTTATTTGCGAGGAAACGCTCAGCAACTACTGACCAACGCTGTTATTGGCTCTGAGCACTATGGGACTCAACATCTGAGGCCATCAGTCCCCTAAAACTTAGAACTACTTAAACCTAACTGACGTAAGGACATCACACACATCCATGTCCGAGGCAGGATTCGAACCTGCGACCGTAGCGGTCGCGCTGTTCCAGACTGAAGCGCCTAGAACCACACGGCCACACCTGCCACCCAACGCTGTTATTATTATATCATTCATACGTGACACTGTCAAAATTTTAGGCAATTTTGTAAATTGATATGTCTCATTTACCACAGTAATTTTGTAGCCAAGTTCTGTTTAAACTGTGATATTATTAGTTCACCCGTAATATACAGGGCGATTATAATACTTGTTAACAAATTTAAACTCTTTTTCTGTATCTGGTTTGTAAATGGGTGGATTTACGTAATTTTTGGGTGCTGAATACACTGGTAAAATCAGTTTTTCTCTATAACGTCACCTTTCCTAGATACACGACAGAATAAAAAAAAACGTTAATAGCGGAAATTGACAGAATTAAGTCAAACAAAAATACACATTCAGAACGTTTGAAATCAATACTGTTTTGTATGTATATTTGGGCATGATGCCAATAAAAGGTCCAAATTAGTTCAGAAGATATTTTCACTTTTAATCTGGTTTTTGAAAAATGCGACGACGGAGCTCTTCTTTTGTTTGGCGTTTCATCACTCTCTCTAACACGACCCCAGCAGTAGTCACCCATCATCGAAGGGTTCCAATGGCCTTGGTAACGGTGGTCCATGATAAGAATGTCTTGGTGAAAGCGTTCACCATGCTCAACGCTTACGGCTCCCAAATTTTCCGGGAAGAAATCAAGGTGAGAATGTAAACAGTGAATTTTAAGCGAAATTCTACACCCGATGTTCTTATAGTTATCCAACAGATCATTCACAATGGTAACATAGTTTTTGTCTTTTCTGTTACCCAAAAAGCCCTCCACAATTGCTTTAAAAGAAGACCAAGCAGCTAATTGGATATCTGTGAGTTTGGTATCAAAGGTTGGATCTTTCGGAAATTTTCTTATTTGTGGTCCCACAAATATACCCTCTTTCAGCTTTGCCTCCCTTAATTTCTTTTAAGTGATTGAAAGGTGAGGCCTCACCTTCTTTATCCAGAGCTTTTACAAAAGTTCTTGATAAGGCCCCACTTGATGTGAAGGGGAGGCAAAATGATTTTATCGGGCTCAGCAATGGGGTTTCCAGGAACATATGACTTCCTTATAGGCCATTCCTTGACTGTACAGTGGTTCTTGGTGTCACAGCTGTCCCAAATCCACAAAAAGCAGCAGTATTTCCTGAATCCAGCCTGTAAACCTGTAAGGAGTGCAACAACTTTTAAATCACAGCAAAGCTGCCATTCATGATCCTTATAATTGATTGCATCTAGCAGCAACGCCATGGTTTCATAAGTTTCTTTCATGTCTACTGCGTAAGCCAAAGGTACCGATGGAAATGCATTGCCATTATGCAGTAGTATTGCTTTCAAGCTGGTTTTACTGGAGTCAATAAATAGCCGCCCACCCCTATGGATTATGTTGTATATCTAGCTGCCATGTCAGACCATTATCTCTACATACACACACTGAATTCTGCATATCGAAATATTGAGCGAAGGAAGCACCTCTCGATGTGAAACAGGAAATGTTTTCCCCTGGAGATAGAAGGTTGCAGTCTCGACCGCAAGAGTTTTAGATCGCGAAACAAATCGTTCAATTCCTTTTGATTAAAGGGCTGAAGCGAAGTGTCATGATAATGAGGGCAGTACTCTTCTATATGTTCAGTCCTTTCTGATTCACTTGACATGGTGTGTGGTTCAGTGGCTTTCAAGTTACAGACAGGAACAGGCAATCCCTCATCACGGGGCACAGGCAAAATCGCTGAAGATACTTTATTTTATGCCTAGGTTTGCTTGAATGTCCGGAAATATTTGTAAGACAGTAGTAACAGTCTGAATAATGGTCATTAGGCTCACACCACACCATCGGATCAGGGAATGGCATGGCTCGGCTTTATCCTTTCAACCACTCGGTTAAGGTTGTAATACAGGTTACGCAGGCAATATGAGGTACAAAATTTTTATCTTGATCACCAACAGGGCAATCAAAATACAATTTATATGCTTTCTTAACTAGATCAGTGACTGATTTTCTTTGGGATCTTGGAGTGAATTTCCCACACACATAACAAAAGCTGTCGGGGTGGTTTAGACAAAGAGATTTCCTAGTTGCATAGTCCTTAGTGTAAGTTTCAAATACAAAGAGTTTGCACTATCTTTCACAGGAATCACTCACAGAGCATCTGTTTCACACCACTGGATGTCCGCCCCGGTAGCTGAGTCGTCAGCGTGACAGACTGTCAATCCTAAGGGCCCGGGTTCGATTCCCGGCTGGGTCGGAAATTTTCTCCGCTCAGGGACTGGGTGTTGTGTTGTCCTAATCATCATCATTTCATCCCCATCGACACGCAGGTCGCCGAAGTGGCGTCAAATCGAAAGACCTGCACCAGGCGAACGGTCTACCCGACGGGAGGCCGTAGCCACACGACATTTCCATTACACCACTAGATTACCACACCAACCACTTACTGACGATTTGTAGATCTTCTAGCTCTCCTCTGCAAATCAAAAACAATTCGAAATACTGAATACGAAAAATAAAAAACCCTTAAAAACTCAAAAATGGTACGTGCTAGAACATTTTGAAAGGCACATTCGGTTTCTACACACCAAAATACATGCTAGTTGATGTATCACATCGCAGATGCAAAATGGCTGTTGACTAGTGTAATTAAACTTTCAAACCGCTGTACAAGGAACACCACTGGTCAGAATCACGTCAAATTGCAACGTAACATGATCGGAGAAGGGAGAAAACGTATGGCAGAACAAAAATAAATAGTTACAAAATGTAGCAATAGATGACGGTATAAGCATCATAATTTAATAGAGGTGGACAACAAATGACAAATGAATCATACAAAAATGCCTAAATTTACGTTTGACGTTAAACAATCTTGACTATTCAGCGTGCATGGGTGTACAGGTGTGATACTGTTAGTTACGTAAGCCCTTGCACCACAGCAAGGTCATATCATATGGGACGGAAAAAATCAGTTTTTAACTGTCCTGAAGCCAAAAACAACATAAAAAGCATCACTCACAACGGTTTTTAACTATCCTGAAGCCAAAAACCGCATAAAAAGTATCAATCACATCGGTTTTTGATTGTTCTGGGGCCAAAAACCGCATAAAAAGCATCAATCAAAATCATATCGGATTATTAATTTCCGTGTGACTGGCGCAAAACATGTTCAGTATACTGTCCAGCGTTTTCTGAAACAAGTTGAAATTGAGAAACAGCATGTTCCACAACTGATCGAAGTGTTTCCGGGGTCACGTTCAGAACGTGCTGTGAAATACTTGCCTTCAATGCTGGTAGGTTTGCAATCGGAACACTGAACACAGCATCTTTCAGATAGCCTCACAACCAGAAGTCACACGGATTACTATCAGGTGATCGAGACGGCCAGGCTGTAGGGAAATGGCGGCTGCTAGTTCTAGAATTTCCGGAATGGCGCTTCAGCAGCTGCTTCACTGGATTTGCAATGTGCGGAGGTGCGCCACTTGCGTAAAAATGATCCCATCCACACATCCACGCTGTTGGAGAGCTGGAATGACGCGGTTGCGCAAAAGACACTCATAGCACTTACGAGTAACGGTACAGGTAACAGGACCGGAAGCACCTGTCTCTTCGTAAAAATATGGCCCTATGGTATATGCCGTAAACCCGCACCACACAGTGACCCATATTCGACAAATCTATTGCCATATCGTGTCATATGGAAGTGGGCTTCGTCTGCCCACAGTATCTTCCACGGCCAATCATTGTCCATTTCCATGAGAGCAAGAAATTCTAAAGCAAAGGTCTCTCTTGCTGGCAGGTCTACAGGAAGCAACTCGTGCACGTGGGTATTTTGAATGGATAGCAGAGAAGGATGTCTCGTAGGATTTTGCGCATCGTGCTCACGGGTATGTCCAGTGTTCGGGCAATTCCCCGTGCACTACACGTTTACACACCACCACTCGTCTCCTCGCGCATTGTTGTGTCCACTGCTTCCACTGACGTCGAATCAGTTCGTTTTCTCCCTCTACCAGGTTGACCACCAAAAGAACTCGTCTTTTCGAATTTCCGAATCTTTTCTCCAGACCCACGGCAATCATCGGACCAACGCTTTTTTTAAAACCCTTCAGTTTCCGCAACTTCTGCGGAGCGACGTGTGCACAGTCATCATTCTTGTAATACAGCTTTACAAGCGGAGCGCGATCCTGCATTGAGACAGTCACGGCGAACGTCACAGACGCGGAAGGACGAAAATTCGTGTACCCGGCGTGTTTATACCAACTCCAATGGGTCGTGTGCATGACAGGTGTTTTCATTTACGTATGACACATACAGCACCACATATTGATCAATTTTCACATTATTTTTTTTCCTCTGCCATACGTTTTCCCCCTTCTCGGATAATATACCTTTGCAATTTGATGTCATTCTGGCCAGTGGTGTTATTTCTACAGCGTTTTGAAAGTTTAGCTTAAATTATAATCATCATATAAATTTAAATATGCTAGCGACCCGCCCCGACATCGTACGAGTACCACTAAGTATCAACAGCCGAACTACTTACCCGGCGTGGCGATAATAAATCACAACAAAACGCTGTCACCTGGTACCTTTGTTTATGATCAAGAACAAGAAGATGCCGCAATGTTCTTGATGATAAACACAAAGTGTGAAAGTTTTTGTGTTTATGTGTACAGAATCAGCTGCATGCAGTCCAACGAACTTGCAGATGACATGATGTACACTGAGAAAAAACGGCAACAGAAAAAAGCACAGTAAATACGCCGCAAACGGCGAGAATAATTCTTAAAAACATGCCGTAATATACAAGATTTTAAAACCCAATGATGATGGTGATATCTGTCCCCGAAAATAGTTTGGTAAAATAAATAAGTAAACAAATAACAAGGTGTTTCGTATCAACGAGGACTCGAATTGTGATAGTTTTTCTATGCAAACATGGACCAAATGGAAGAGTTCCAAGATAAAGTTATTGTTTCCTTGATTTATTTTCTCTCAGATATTCCCTATAACGGAACAATAGGTACCCTGCCATCAGTGGCCGATGTTTTCAAGTGTACTGCCTTACCCGACAGATTAGTTTTTCGTGCCTGGGGGTTCACAATCAGGTAATTTTTTTAAACAACATCAAGGTCGATTTTGAGCGTAAAATCATTTACTCAAATAATCTACCACTGCAATTTTAGCAGTATGGCAGTTAGCAAGCGGAGTATTTTGAAGACTGTGACTCAGCATACGGCCCTGCGGCAGAAATAAGAATATTGAGTCTTATAAATAGGTTGAAGTACCCACCAGTTCTTGCTGTTGCCAGGCAGTTAACTGCACTGACGACGACTCTCTCAGTAGAACAAGAGATTCAAGACTTTTCGTGATACGCAGTTTCTCGTTAAACTCGCCGATTACCAATCTCGTCTATCCAGTAAGGCTAAATTCATAAACGTGACAACTTGACGTAAACTGAACGTAAACACGACAGAGGTTAACAATCCAATTGCGCGTCAATACCCTCTGCATCTAAGCCAATAGCAGCAGTCCGCTAACGTTAGCTAAAGCCCAGCAAGGTCACTTCACTTGGTCATTCTCGCCATTGACCCCCGTGAAACATTTGGGATTCTAAATATTGTCCGTCTGTTTTCAAGTCTAATTGTATCGCATGAGACATATGTGACTATGACAAGAATATATAGCGTATGTCATTATTTACTTAGAGTCTGCAGCACTTGGTATAGTGGTTGCCGGCAAGGTAGCACAGCGTGTTCGGTTATCCCACCATCTGTAATGAAAAAATTGAGTGAAGATCTCATCAATGCAATGTGAGAGAGGTCTTACGACATCCGCACAGGACTGCAGAAGAAAAATAACGAAGAAACAGATACAAATAAAAGATAAAAAATAGTTAGAGCCCTGGGTAGAGCTTAAAAACTATTAGCCTTGCTGCCTGTAAAAGTCGTGGGGTCTCGTGTTCTACACTGAAGAGCCAAAGAAACTAGTACACCTGTCTAATATCGTGTAGGGCCGCCACGAGTACGCAGAAGTGCTGCAACACGACGTGGCGTGGTCTCGACCAACGTCTGAACTAGTGCTGCACGAAACTGACACCATGAATCCTGCAGTGTTGTCCATAAATCCGTAAAAGTAGGAGGGGGGGTGGGGATCTCTTCTGAACAGCGGGTTGCAAGGCATCCCAGATGTGCTCAATAATGTTCATGTGTGGGGTGTTTGGTGGCCAGCGGTAGTGCTTAAATTCAGAAGAGTGTTCCTGTAGCCACTCTATAGCAATTCTGGATGCGTGGGTGTCGCATTGTCCTGTAACCGCCCAAGTCCGGCGGAATGCACAACGGGCATGAATGGATACAGGTGATCACACAGGATGTTTACGTACCTGTAAGCAGTGAGAGTAGTATCTAGATGAATCAGGGGCGCCATATCACTCAAACTGCACACGCCCCACACAATTACAAACAATCCACCACTTTCAACAGTCCCTGCCGACATGCAGGGTCCATGGATTCATGAGGTTGTCTCCATACCCGAACACCTCCATCAGCTAGATACAATTTGAGGCGCGACACGTTACCAGTCATCAATAGCCCAATGTCGGTGCTGACAGACCCAGGTGAGGCGTAAAGCTTTGTGTCGTGCAGTCATCAGGGGTACACGAGAGGGCCTTCGGCTCCGAAAGCCCATTTCGATGATGTTTCGTTGAATGGTTCGATGACACTTGTTGATGCCCCAGCATTGAAATCTGCAGCAATTTGAGCAAGGATTGCTCATCTGTCACTTCAACAACTGATCTCGTTCTTTCAGCATCTCTCTCCGACCGCAGCGACGTCGGAGGTTTGATGTTTTACCGTATTCCTGATATTCATGGTACACTCGTGAAATCGTCGTACGGGGCAATCTCCACTTCATCACTACCTCGGACATGCTACACTACTGGCCATTGCCGGCCGGAGTGGCCGAGCGGTTCTAGGCGCCACGATATGGTACCGCGCGACCGCTACGGTCGCAGGTTCGAACCCTGCCTCGGGGATGGATGTGTCTGATGTCCTTAGGTTATTAAGGTTTAAGTAGTTCTAAGTTCTAGGGGACTGATGACCTCAGAAGTCCCATAGTTCTCGGACCCCATTTTGAACTACTGGCCATTAAAATTGCTACACCACGAAGATGACGTGCAACAGACGCTAAATTTAACAGACAGGGAGAAGGTGCTGTGATAAGCAAATGATTAGCTTTTCAGAGCGTTCACACAAGGTTGGCGCGCGGTGGCGACATCTACAACGTGCTGATATGAGGAAAGTTTCCAACTGATTTCTCACACACAAACAGCAGTTCACCGGCGTTGCCTGGTGAAATGCTGTTGTGATCCCTCTTGTAAGGAGGAGAAATGCGTACCATCACGTTTCCGACTTTGATAAAGGTCGAATTGTAGCCTATCGCGATTGCGGTTTATCGTATCGCGACATTGCAGCTCCCGTTGGTTGTGATTGTTAGGAGAATATGGAATCGGTGGGTTCAGGAGGGTAATACGGAACGCCGTGCTGGATCCCAACGGCCTCTTATCACTAACAGTCGAGATGACAGGCATCTTATCCCCATGGCTGCAACGGATCGTGCAGCCACGTCTCGATCCCTGAGTCAACAGATGTGGACGTTTGCAAGACAACAACCATCTGCACGAACAGTTGGACGACGTTTGCAGCAGCATGGACTGTCAGCTCGGAGACCATGGCTGCGGTTATCCTTGACGCTGCAGCACAGACAGGAGCGCTTGAGATGGTGTACTCAACGACGAACCTGGGTGCACGAATGGCAAAACGTCATTTTTTCGGATGAATCCAGGTTCTGTTTACAGCATCATGACGGTCGCATCCGTGTTTGGCGACATCGCGGTGTCTGCACATTGGAAGCGTGTATTCGTCATCGCCATACTGGCGTATCACCCGGCGTGATGGTATGGGGTGCCTTTGGTTACACGTCTCGGTCACCTCTTGTTCGCATTCGAGGCACTTTGAACAGTGGACGTTACATTTCAGATGTGTTACGACCCGTGGCTCTACCCTTCATTCGATCCCTGCGAAACCCTACATTTCAGCAGGATAATGCACGAACGCATGTTGCAGGTCCTGTTCGCACCTTTCTGGATACAGAAAATGTTCGACTGCTGCCCTGGCCAGCACAGTCTCCCGATCTCTCACCAACTGAAAACGTCTGGTCAATGGTGGCCGAGCAACTGGATCGTCACAATACGCCAGTCACTACTCTTGATGAACTGTGGTATCGTGTTAATGCTGCATGGGCAGCTGTAAGTGTACACGCCATCCAAGCTCTGTTTGACTCAATGCCCAAGCGTATCAAGGTAGTTATTATGGCCAGAGGTGGTTGTTCTGGATACTGATTTCTCAGGATCTATGCACCCAAATTGCGTGAAAATGTAATCACATGTCAGTTCTAGTATAATATATTTGTCCAATGAATACTTCGACTTATTCGAGCGTCTCATACTAGATATTTATCTCGAAAATAGAAGTTTTTAGGAACAGCTTTATCTTCAGAACTTCTGATGGTCACTGAGTGGCCTTCATTTCGATATAAAAGGTTCGTAAATATTTAGCTCAAACACCAGATAAAGCTGTTCTTGGAAGTTAGTGAATAAAATACGCTGCAACAAAATAAGAGCATAAATTTTTTACTGTAATTTGCGTTCGTCATTGGCTCGAGTTGACAAGAAAAGTGAGTAAAACCATCCGCGAGGGATTAGCCGACCGCCGGGCAGGGTGGCCGAGCGGTTCTAGGCGCTACAGTCTGGAACCGTGCGACCGCTACGGTCGCAGGCTCGAATCCTGCCTCGGGCATGGATGTGTGTGATGTCCTTAGGTTAGTTAGGTTTAAGTAGTTCTAAGTTCTAGGGGACTGATGACCTCAGAAGTTAAGTCCCATAGTGCTCATGGCCATTTGAACCATTTGTGTCTACAGGGGCTGGACAAAAACATGGAAACACGACGAGAAATGCATGCTTGAACAAAAATGCAGCTGCTAGCGAAGCCTGAAGATTGCGCACTTCTGTTCAACCACGAACGGCATCTGTGCAGTTACCTCAACAAGTTGCTAGGGTCGGTCGTGGTCGGAATAGTGTTCTGCGTAGTTGTGAGTACAGCGTGACGGAGCTAACACCCAAGCCTCCAGATGTTGTACCAAACGTTGTTTGTATATAGAGTATCAACCAAAACACTGATTTCGTTTGAGTTATGTGCTACCGCCCAGTAGAACACGGGTAAACGGTAATTAAAAGTAAAACCAGAACTACGGAGAACAGAAAATGCGTATCTGTGAATGAGTTGTAGCGCGTGTGGTCATCGTGCCAAAGATCCCGCGTTCAAACCACACTAATGCGAATTTCTTTTAACTGTCTGCGCGTCGCGTGAAACTGTTATATGGGAGAACATTTTCCTGACATGTAAACGGGCTTTTCATAGTTTGCAGCAAAGTTCTTTTGGCAGTCTGCTTTTGCCTCGTTAATTGAAAGTAGTAAACCTACAGAGCACATTTGTATAGATAGGTGTTGTGTTCGTCGGGCATGTGCGACGGAACAGACAGCACTCACGCATTTGCAGTTTCTCAGAATAAACAATCGGAACGGTAAGATAACGAAACAACTGCATAACACATGCGGAAGTCTTAATAGTCCCATATAAGACTTCACGCATAATACAGTAAAAAAAAATTGTCATCATTGGTGTATGAACCCAGGATCCTGGGAACGACGATCCAACGCTCTGACAAATTCTCCATGGAAACTACACGTATTGCTTACTCATAGTTATGCTTTTCCTGTGCTCCGTAGTTCTCTTGTTACTAAATGTTCAAATGTGTGTGAATTCCTAAGGGACCTAACTGCTAAGGTCATCGGTCCCTAGTCTTACACACTACTTAAACTAACTTAGACTAATTTATGTTATGAACAACACACACACCCATGCCCGAGGGAGGACTCGAACCTCCGACGTCGGGAGCCGCACGAACCGTGGCAAGATGCCTAGACCGCGCGGCTACCCCGTGCATCTGTTGTTACTTTTAATTAACGTTTACAGCTGGTCTGCGGGACGGCAGCACAGAGTGCGAACAAAATGGGAGTTTTGGTTGATACACTGTCATCATACAACGTTTGGTAGCGGTCTAAGTATTTGACATCTGGAGCTTTGGGTGAATTCGAACGTCTGCAAATTTTTGGTACCGTATGGTGTGTGTTTCCGTAATCAAGCTAGCCAGAGTGTCTTATGTTTCAACAGGCACCATATCGAAGATTTATTTATACCACATACAGGAAAAGCGAAAAAACATCATCCGCTGAAGTCATAGTGCGGCCGAAAGTGCGTGTTGAGTGACCGTGATGACGGTCATTTGAGAGGATTGTGACGGAAAACAACAGGACGACAGCTGCAAAAGTCACTGCAGAACTGAATGTCGCACTCGCCAGTTCTGTCAGCAACAAAACAGCATGAAGAGAGCTCCATAAGCAGGTAGAGCTGGGTTCCAAAACCACTCATCTGTGATACAAATGTCTGAACAGGAAAAGTGGTGCCAAAGCCATAAAATCTGAGCTGTGGAGCAATGGAAGAAAGTCATTTGGCTGGATGAGTCTTGTTTCACACTTTTTATAACTTCTGGCCGACTTTACGACCGAAGATAGAAATATGGCGGGATTCGGTGATGATTAGGGCATCCATATCGTTGTACACCATGGGCCTCATGGTTACTCTGCAAGGTTACTTTATTGACTTTTATTCCTCCACTTAGAGACGTCGTCCAGGATAACTATCACAAAGCGAAAAAAGTGGTCTAACTAAAACATTCATATTACTTTACATACTACACGAACATGTAATAAAAAATGGGGGTTCCCAATAAAAAACGCAGTTGACATCCGTTTGACTCCTGGCAGCGCCATCTAGTGGGCCAGCCATAGCACCATCTGGTTTGCCCCATCAAGCTAGACGAGTTTAGGTCTTTGTAGTTTATTCGTTTGACGCTTATTTCGTGAGATATTTGGCCCGGTCACGATCAATGGACCACCCTGTATATTAGCATAGTACCTTCTTCATGTCTCTGAAAACAGTGCTTTAGAGCGTGTGGTTCGTGACATCGAAAACGGTGTCAAGAAAAAAGTCAACTTGAAGTGTTGCTGCCCTTCTCAGACCATTCAATAGCTGTGTGATTTAGTCTGTTAGGATTGGTAGACAGACTCATCTCGTTCAATGAAACAAGTTCACAATGAGCATTTAAACAATAAAGTTCTATGATAACTAGCAGTCTTTTTCACGGCGTCAGAATGGATGTGGACAGTTAGGACCTCACCTACACACTCCGAAAGGGCATTATCCGTTCTGCATGTGCTCTGTAGGAGAACAGTTTAGGAAGAATAACTAGTTACGTTTCGGTAAAGAGAACTGTTTCTTTGCCGTGCAGGGGGTATATCGATGGTTTCTTGGGTATCGATATACCTGTGGTTACAAGCTACGGAAGTCTTTGGTAGCTGGTTGAGGCAACAGCGTGAGGTGCCGGGCAGTGCCGCTGATGCTGTTGGATTAAACTGGACTGGTGAGTGCTGGCGTAGCAGCCATCGGCACAGAGTGGAGGCACGCGTAGTTCTGTTAGTACTCACAGAGCCTGGGGCAAATCTGGGTTATTCACTACTGACTGCATTTGTGGAACTTCAAGCCTTATGAATAGTTCACTTTTGTAAATACATTAGTTTCAAGTCCATGGGTTTCCTCGTGTTCCTGATTACTGTCGGTATCACAGTAGTGAGGGCTGCCTATAGTCGAGCCGGCTTAACACGGTCCCTGACAGTTCGCAGCGTTGTTGCCACCCTTCGACTGCGAATCGCTAACGACTGTAGGCGAAAAAAGTGCCGCCTACAGAGCTGTCACAGCACTGAGGCGTTGCCATAGACACGTTTACCAAATCGCGTTACGTTATTGGTTGAGGTAGGGCCTCAAAGATGACGCGCCCAGCCCACTGCAATTGTCAGGGATCAATTTACGGAGACTCAGCTATAGTGTAGGTGCGTCTGCCAGTGTGGTTACTGTATCTTTATTGCTTGAGAGTGTATGGTCAGATATTCTGAGACACGATTCTGTGCAACTAATACTATACTACTGGCCATCAAAATTGCTACACCAAGAAGAAATGCAGATGATAAAGGGGTATTCATTGGACAAATATATTATACTAGAAATGACATGTGATTACATTTTGACGCAATTTGGGTGCATAGATCCTGAGAAATCAGTACCTAGATCAACCACCTCTGGCCGTAATAACGGCCTGGATACGCCTGGGCATTGAGTCAAACAGAGCTTGGATGGCGTGTACACTTACAGCTGCCCTTGCAGCTTCAACAGGATACCGCAGTTCATCAAGAGTAGTGAGTGCCGTATTGTGACGAGCCAGTTGTTCGGCCACGATTGGCCAGACGTTTTCAATTGGTGAGAGATCTGGAGAATTTGCTGGCCAGGGCAGCAGTCGAACATTTTCTGCATCCAGAAAGGCCCGTACAGGACCTGCAACATGCGGTCGTGCATTATCCTGCTGAAATGTAGAGTTTCGCAGGGATCGAATGAAGGATAGAGCCACGGGTCGCAACACATCTGAAATGTAACGTCCACTGTTCAAAGTGCCGTCAATGTGAACTACAGGTGACCGAGACGTGTAACCAATGGTGCCCCCTACCATCACGCCGGGTGATACGCCAGTATGGCGATGACGAATACACGCTTCTAATGTGCGTTCACCGCGATGTCGCCAAACACAAATGCGACCATCATCATGCTGTAAACAGAACCTGGATTCATCCGAAAAAGTGACGTTTTGCCATTCGTGCACCCAGGTTCGTCGTTGAGTACACCATCTCAGGCGCTCCTGTCTGTGCTGCAGCGTCAAGGATAACCGCAGCCATGGTCTCCGAGCTGACAGTCCATGCTGCTGCAAACGTCGTCCAACTGTTCGTGCCGATGGTTGTTGACTAAGGGATCGAGACGTGGCTGCACGATCCGTTACAACCATGCGGATAGGATGCCTGTCATCCCGACTGTTAGTGATAAGAGGCCGTTGGGATCCAGCACGGCGTTCCGTATTACCCTCCTGAACCCACACACAGATTCCATATTTTCCTAGCAGTCATTGGATCTCGTCCAACGAGAGCAGCAGTGTCGCGATACGATAAACCGCAATCGCGATAGGCTACAATTCGACCTTTATCAAAGTCGGAAACGTGATGGTACGCATTTCTCCTTACCCGAGACATCACAACAACGCTTCACCAGGCAACGCCGGTCAACTGCTGTTTGTGTATGAGAAATCGGTTGCAAACTTTCCTCATGTCAGCCGCCGGCGCCAATCTTGTGTGAACGCTCTGAAAAGCTAATCATTTGCATATCACAGCATCTTCTTCCTGTCGGTTAAATTTCGCGTCTGTAGCACGTCATCTTCGTGGTGTAGCAATTTTAATGGCCAGTAGTGTAATTAACGTAGATGAGCAGAATCGTAGCTCGTGCATAGTACCAGTCATTTGCAATACCTGAATTTGTTTCTTATAGAGGTTTCTTCGTTACGGTTTAGTGTTAAAATATTTATTTGCTGTATTTAATTGTCGTTGTAAGTGTCACGTGATGTTAGTTTAATTTGGTCCGAAACCGCACGAGTCACTCGTCTGTACTAGGTTTATGAACCTGTTGCTCGCACCAAGTTTATTATTGTTCAGACGCACTTGCAATGACTGTATTAGCATAGCACTGTGTCCATTGATGTCAATGTTTCGTGCTAAGGTGATTGTATTCTGTCCTTGTATTTTACTTGATTACCGTAATTTGCTGTGTACTCCAGTTTACGTGCGAAAACACAGCTGTAAGTTAACAAGTGTCAGTTGAAATTAGGCGACGGTTGGTTCAAATTTGTCTATCGTCCACGTCATTTTGCCTTGCAGTACGACATCTCTCGTTTCTGGTATTGATAACTGTAAATAGCATTACCTTGAGGATTTAATATCTTGTTTTGAGGTTAACCACAGCATTTCAGCAACAGGCGTTATCCCATCTCAGTTAAAACTTACGCCTTGATCAAAACCTGTTCTGAAATTTGATTACGTCACTGAAGTGATTGGCGTTATGCCTTTAATGCTAAAGCTGCGTTGTGGAATTGTGATTATTCCGAAATTGTGATAGATTGCTTAAATGTTTGCCCTGTATTTGACATTTGGCGTTGCGTGTCCAACAAATAGCTTTAGCTGTTAAAGGTTTCCCGTTCTATCATACTGAGGCGCGAGAGGTGTTACATTATTTTCCACTCCTGACATGGGAGGGAAGACTTACTCCCTTCAATGACATCGCACCTCACGGCCAATTATTGTATAATTTGAGATCATTTTAATTACAGTGCCGTGTTTCTTTAAACCATGGAATGACGTATGTCACGTCTAAGCTATATTATAATTCCGTTTAAGTAAATTTCTCTTTCCTTAAAAGTGACGTGCGTCACGCTCACCCACATTGTCTCTCTCGGTTCTGTTTGAGCAATTCTCATTTCTTAAAAGTGATGTGTCTCACTTTTGGCTATTTGGTACCTTTGATTCAGTTAAATTTCCTTATTTTTCTACAAGGTGACTTACGGCATGTTTTGATAAATTGTACTTTTATGCTGTTAAAGTAAACGCACATTTTGTTTAGGGACTTTCACACTGTTAGTGTAAATGCCCATTTTGTGTAAGGGGCACACGCGTCCGTCTGTACTTTGGATTATTTGTGTATAGAAATGGTTCAAATGGCTCTGAGCACTATGGGACTTAACATCTGAGGTCATCAGGCCCCTAGAACTTAGAACTACTTAAATCTAACTAACCTAAGGACATCACACACATCCATGCCCGAGGCAGGATTCGGAACTGCGACCGTAGCGGTCGCGCGGTTCCAGACTGTAGCGCCTAGAACCGCTCGGCCTGTGTATAGTAATCCTTGATGGATTTAGGCCTATGATCTGGGTTATTACGACTAATGTTTTGGATAAAGACACTTTTAGTGGTTTCATAAAGACTGTTTCTACCGAAGAAAATATTATTGAAAGGTGGCTACACTGAGTCACAGCGCCAGAGATTGCGCCAAAGAGTTTTATTCCGCCGCCTGCACTGGCAGTGCTTGTTCAGAAGTTGTGGTGGTTAGTGCTTTGCTGAGAGGATGTTGATAGCTGTACTATTTGAGGCCATGTCGCGTGCAGTTGTTTTGATGGGCTAGGCAGCAGATGTTGTTCGAATGGAGATGTTGTAATGATTAGAGTGTATTTTTAGTCAATGTAAATGAAGGTAACAAACATTTTTTTATTTTTTTAAAATTTCATAACTAACAATGCCTCTTGGTCACAGGTTCAGTCAACAAAGCATCTGGCTTGTGTTCATGTATTAGACTGTAATTCGGGTTTCTATGTGCAATTATAGTATTTCAGTTTTATTTAATTAATCCAGTGTAAATGGCATTTAAATCATCTTGTCTTATTGAGGAAGAACCGTGCCAGATGTGTACGTTGAATCACACTTCCACACACAGAACAGTTACACTTGTGCTTTGTTGTTCGTAGTTGTTGTTTCGTAGCTTTTGTAGTTGCTGGGGACTTAATTAATTAATTGTGGTAACGGAAATTTCCTTTCATTCTTTGTTGTTATTCTATGCAGTCAGATTGCGTACTAATACCAGTCAGGGCCAACCGGTACGAGACTTCGTAATCGGACAGTCAGCTACTAAAATTAAAATTATTTGCATTGTATTTAATTAAGCCCCCATGCATTATACAGAAGCAAAATTTTTAGAAACTTTTCGAAATTGCTTAAAAAAATATTGTTGATATGTTTTTAATTGTTCGTTCTCCCAGAACTTTACCACTCCCCTCACCCGCTGCCCTGACGTTTTAGTTTCCTGAACAAACTTGTCTCCACCGCGACGTTAATCAGGCAGCTCAAGTGATTTATGACACCCGCCGTTCCCGTATAAGGAAACAGCGCACCCAGAAGTGTTTGCCTACTGCTTGATTGTTTCGATAACGCTGTTGGCTCAGAAGGTCGGGCAATGAAGCTTCATACGTGCTCACGTGCATGCCCATATCTACAGGCCGACTGATAAGCATTGCGAGGTCTGGCTTACCGAAGTCAGCGCTGCGCTAACTCGTCTGCAGCACACTCACTGAAAATATCTGCACTGTCAACAAGTGTTTCGCACTCACAGAACATGTCTGTGTTGGCTGATGCACTAGAGAAAGTTTCGCGTACGGGAAGGAGAAGTACTTGCCTAAGAAACCAATGACACGTGTTGTCAGTGATCTGACGGATGCGTGGCGTGCATAAACCGCAATGGCTGGATTGTCTTTCGAGACAATAAGGGCAATGTTCTACAACTTGGCAGCGTTGCGGAGTGAACAAAGAAACGCATATCGCGTATTTGAGAAGGAGGGCATCTGGCGCTCTGGAGGTCAGATAGAGCACCTACTTTTAGTATTTAGTCGGCTGCAATATCTGTGCACATTACTGAATGAAATATCCCAAGAGAAAGGCGACATGCAAGAATACTAACTATAGAGGATTTAAACAGGCGTCACCCAACATTAAAGTCTGACAAAACAATATCGGTGGAAGAAACGAATCAGGTACGGAATATCAGCAGTAGAGCAACAGTGTGGAAAAGGAAAAACACACGCGAGCTTCACATTCCGCCAGCTTATCGATAAACACTGCAAGAGGAACTAGGAACTACATATACTGTTCAGAGGCCAAGAGAAAGTACACGACAGAGTCCCACGACAGGAAATTTGCAGACGCAGGAGAAAGAAGATAGCGGCAGAGAAGTACGCATCATACAGGACATCTACTACAATTCAAGACGTAGAATAAGAAGCAGGATAAGTCTGACAGAATGGATAGCAGTGAGTTGGGTCGCCCCATAAATCTACACTTAACGCTTGCATCCTTGATTTACTTGATTTAGTGACATCAGAGAAAGTTAGAGACCAAGCACAGAGTTGCATGCTGTTTCCATACGATGTCGTTTGGTGTAGGTTCAGCTAACAAGATGTAGAGTGACAGGCAGAAAACTACATAAGAGCATTGAATGGCAGAGTGCTTAAAATTAGTAAAACAAACCCGAACACATATGCTTGGTAAGTGATGATAGTAAAACAGTCCTAATAAATGGGGGAAAGTTTAATGAGAGTGAATTGCTTTAAGGACCTTGCATCAACTGTGGCAAGTAATGTAAATCTGGGTCCTTAGATAGATCACAGGCTGAACGCTGAACGGAGGAATTGCTGAAACAATTTTTGCACTTCTCTCTGACAAAAAAATAAACATTAAAACCAAAGAAAGACAGTCGTGAGACCAGTATTGTTGTACGTGACACGGACAATGCAAGAGGCCTGATAATGCTCAGTGGCGGAGTCATCAGAATGAACAGGATTATAAACGAAAAACAAATCGGGGAAAGTTATTAAGTTGTCCACCAGAGTCCCGAACAAAAGACTCAAGTGGTAAGGACGTGCCATGATAATAGACCAAACACGCACTGGATGAAGGGTGATGTAGAGGCCAGTAGAAGGCCCGAGGGAAAGTGGAAGACCAAAGAAGAAGCCGATAGACTATGTTAGAAACTACCGGAGGACCAACGACTGATAGGATTAGCTGGCAGAAACCCATCAAAAAATCGACCCTGCAAAGGAAAGAAAATGGGTCATTAGTAGAAGACAAAGTAAATAAAGGGCGTTCCTATGTCATCTTTCTCCGTTATTCTTGGAATTATACTGACATGTAACCATAGAATAGCTCTTGTACCAGTAAACCGATTCTTTAAAGAGTCTAACTTCCTTGCATGAAACAGATTCAGACTTTTGGAAGTCGCTAAGTGTCCTCTTTATCAATCATTAGATGGGTGTAGCATGGGAAATTTTTGCTCCGTTAGAAAAATAAAATAAAAAATGAAAAAAGCTAGTTTTTCACGGAGCTCAACGTTAACGACGTCAAATCTCTTGAACTATGAGTTGTAGGACAACGTAAGTTTGCAAGCACGTTCTGTCCTATTTCAGTGGTATACGTGGGTAGTCTCTGTGAAATGTATTGCGAATAGATTTAGTACTCTGTAGTACGCTTCATGTTGAAGTCTTACTGCATGAACAGCGAAAATATAGTGAGGGATAAACATTTTTCCTTCCATCAGCAGAAAAGGTTTCGTAGAAGTTTGCTGGAAGTCGGTAAGTGATCTCATTCTCAATTACTTAATCGAAATAATCAGGGTATTTGCGCATAGTGAGTTAATGCTGCCTCAATACATATAAACAGTTTCTACCTACAGTACTTGTCCTACTGTGTTATAGCTTTAACACAACATTGTACCTCTTAATGAGTAGCTTATGACAGCACACTAAATTTTTTAAATTTGCTCTTTGTTTATATGAAATACTGAAAATCAAATTTTTGTTGCCATGGAAGCCATTAGATTGACAACCTGCAACTGAGACTGGGTGTCACGAACTCAGAACAGTGCCCAGTGGCTTTAGGTGTGACTCGGTCTTTTGAAACTCGCTTGGAGACCCACTTTAGAATTCCTTATTCAGTTATACGAGGCGTGTTTTGTTGTAGACACTAGTAGTTCGCGCGCATACCGCAACGAGCGCGTATGTGGTGTACCGGCATGCCTCGGGAACAACAGTGCTCAGTTCCAGCTCTGTAGCTAACCTGTACGTTTCTGTTCTGTGCTTTCAAAATGTTTAAGACTATCAAGTCGCCCACTGCGTGTGAGGTTCGCTCAGTGATACGGTTTTTGTAAGCAAGGAACCTATCTGCTCCAGAAATTCATCGACAGATTTGCAAAGTCTATGGTGACACTGTTATGAGTGAAAGCAAAGTGAGTAAGTGGGTAAGAGAATTCAAAGATGGCTGTGACAACGTCCATGATGAGCACCGCTCCGGCCGCCCTTCTTTGATTACAGACGATTTGGTGGCTTCAGTTGAAGTGAGCATTCGCGAGATCAGGCTTTTCACAATAACAGGTCTCTCAAACGAATTTCCTGACGTGTCGAGATCAGTGCGTTACACCGTTTCTGATCACCTAAAGTTTAGGAAACTGTGATCCCATTGGGTCCCGAAACTCCTAAAAGAAGACCACAAAAACCAAAGATTTGAGCGTGTGATGAAGTTCTTGACTCGTTGTCACGAAGAAGGTAACGGCTTCATGAGTCAGATCGTAACTGGAGACAAAACATGGGTTTCGCATATCACGCCCAAATCGAAACAACAGAGCATGGAATGGAGACACACACACTCGCCTGTACAGGTGAAGGCCAAATAGACTCTGTCCCAGCGCATAATCATGGCGTCGGTGTTTTGGGATAGGTGCGGTGTTTTGTTGGTCGACTTCATGTAATGAGGAATCACTATCAATGCAGAAGCGTACTGCAAAACCCTGTGAAAGCTACGCAGAGCGATTCAAAACAAAAGATGCGGCATGTTGACAGAGGGAATTGTCCTTCTGCATGAAAATGAAAGACCTCACACTGCAGGTCAGACCCGCGATTTATTGGACAGTTTTGGCTGGGAAGTTTTAGAGCACCCACCCTACACTCCTGATCTTGCGCCGAGCGATTATCATCTGTTCCTCCACCTCAAACAACCGTTACAATGATGACGACGTGAAAACGGTAGTGAACTCTTGGTTATCGGAGCAGGTGGCAAGGTTTTATGAAGAGGGTATTTTAAAATTAGTTGAGAGGTGTGATTTGTGTTTGAACACACTTAGCAACTATGTCGAAAAATAGAGTGAAGTATGTACTTTCTGAAAATAAATTTACTTTTTTGAAATAATCTTTCGTTGTGTACTTATGTTCAAATGGACCTTACTTAAAAAACATACCTCGTACTTGTGCAGCCATTGTTCTCATTATCAGAGGAATACCAATAAGATGACTGAATCAAAAGTAACACTGATTGCAGCTACAGCGAAGAAATGGCGCACAGATCAACAGTTCACCGGTTTCTTTGAAAAACGTGAACTGGGTGTAACGTTAAGCATAGTTAGACGAGCTAAGCGGCCGCACAGTACCGGTACGAGCTAAAATGAACTTGTACAGCTGAATGCTAGCGGACCCAAGGGCTCAGGACACACCGCAGCAGATCCAGCTAAGTGACAGGTCCTGGCAAGTCCAGGTGCATAGACAACTGAATATAGCATCTGAATACATTGGCGCTCCCTGAAAAACGAGGCACATTCAATGACATAAAAATAATTTGAATCACTGTAAGCCGCCCGGTGTGGCCGAGCAGTTCTAGACGCTACAGTCTGGAGCCGCGCGACCGCTACGGTCGCAGGTTCGAATCCTGCTTCGGGCATGGATGTGTGTGGTGTCCTTAGGTTAGTTAGGTTTAAATAGTTCTAAGTTCTAGGGGACTGATGACCTCAGAAGTTAAGTCCCATCGTGCTCAGAGCCATTTGAACCATTTTTTGAATCACTGTAAAACAACAATGAAGCCATAAATTAACAACTTTTAAACACTTCACGCAATTTACGCTTGTGGTATCACAGATGATAGCATTCGACAATGCAATCATCTCTGACAGCTGCACATCTGTGTCTATTTTATTTCCTGATTTACTATGTCTTTTTATATCTTTTTATTATGCAAATGTCTGTCAGAACATAGTATTCTCCACATTTACACAGCAAATGAACACAGCGTCAGCACCTCGTAACTTGTTATACTTGTGTAGTCGTTTAATCAACAATTTACTACTTTACCAGCAAGTACTATTAAAACCTGAGCCAATTTAAAAGTGGTCAGCGCATATGTTAGCGGACACCACAACTGAAATGAGAACCAAAAGACGCTTCTGTCAAGAAGGCATAAATAATTATTTAAACAATATTTAACGACAGGCTGGTGTCATTTATCCCAAGCACAACTGTGCAACAATACTGTCTTATTTATTTATGAATTTATATTTATTGTAAACGATCTGAATGTACCCGAATATTTACAACATTTCTTTATTGAAATATTGTTGTAATACATTAGTTTAGTCCGGAGAGTAGTCAAGTTGAAACAGATCATGACTGTAGAGCTTAAGAACCATGGATTTTTGGTGGGGACAGCCTTCAGCCAGTGGAAAAGCAAAAGTAGTGAAACACTACAGGAGTCAAGTGGAGTCTGGGAAGAGCTCAAGGGACCGATTCTGGACACTTTATGTAGAGTGCTGGAAGAAGACAGACGTGCTTACGGTAATGTGCGTGATTCAGTTGTGTAGGTAATTAATTCTGAGTGGTGAATGACCGCCACCATACTTCAACTTCTGAAGGCACTTTATACTGCGAGAGGCCTGAATCTTCTCCTGAGTAAGACTATTATATTTTCCTCTTGTATTATGGAACTGAGGATGGAGGGAGTATGACTGTTATTTCTGCTGCATGCGATAATTTGTAAATCATCGTGTTGAACTCTGAACTGTTTTGAGCTGGTGAATTTTTCGTGTATTGTGATCACGAAATGGACCTAGTTTTCGAGTATCTTTGATGACTATGTAGTTTGGGGATTTTGCTACCATTTCTACAGTGCTCTCAACGTATCTTTACAGTATCTGATAAGGGCATTTTCTGTCTGTATTTTAAATGAATATCGTCGGACCACTTCCCATTTATTCGAGACTTCACTTCTTCAATAAACGTTGTTCAACATAATTCTTTATCGTCTACATCAATTACAGACGTTACGCTTGTTTTTAAATTATTCATTTAACTTTTATTTTGTATTTCCACGTATTTTATTAACTCCCAATTGTAGCCAATGCATAGACTATGAGTGCAGGATCATAGCTACAGGTTATTATTTGTAGCGAACTAATTACGGGGCATGATAGCAGATATAAGCGGCTCCACCCCATAACTACACCGAACTATTCTTTTTAAACAGAGCGGTGCTTAGCACAAGAACCTAAAGCACGAGTAGCTGTAGGTAAAGACGCAATTCGCTTGCTCGGATGACCTCTATTCAGCAGTAACCGTTAGGTACCATAGCACTGGAGACACTTTAAAGTGGACGCAGTTTGTCTCTATGAAGCCAATTTAAAAAGCTTCAATAACCAGCTTTAAGTGAGGAGTTTAGGAATATACTTTTTTTTGGTCATCAACCTTCTGAGTGTTTTGATGCGGCCTACCACAAATTCCTATCCTGTGCCAACCTCTTCATCTCAGAGTAGCACTTGCAACCTACGTCCTCGATTGTTTGCCGGATTTATTCCAGTCTCTGTCTTCCTCTACAGTTTTCATCCTGTATAGCTTTCTCTAGTACCATCGAAGTTATTCCCTGATGTCTTAACAGATATCCTATCATCCAGTTCCTTCTTCTTGTCAGTGTTTTCCATATATTCCTTTCCTCTCAGATTCTGTGCAGAAACTCCTCATTCCTTACTAAATCAGTTTATATAATTTTCAACATTCGTCTGTAGCACCACATTTCAAATGATTCGTTCTTCTGTACCGGTTTTCCCGTAATCCATGTTTAATAAACATATAATGCTGTACACTGTACGTACATACTCAGAAATTTCTTCCTCAGATTAAGGCCTGCGCTTGATACTAGTAGACTGTTCTTGGCCAGGAATGCCCTCTTTGCCAATGTTAGTCTGCTTTTTACGTTCTCCTTGCTCTGTCCAACATGTTATTTTGCTGCCTAGGTAGAAGAATTCCTTAACTCCATCTACTTCGTGAGCACCAATCCTGGTGTTTCTCGTTTTTCTCATTCCTGCTACTTCATTAGTTTCTTCTTTCTTCGATTTAATCTCAATCCATATTCTGTACGCATTAGACCCTTCATTCCATTCAGCAGATCCTGTAATTCTTCTTCACTTTCACTCACTATAGCAATGTCATAAGCGATTCTTATTATTGATATCCTATCACCTTTAATTTTAATTCCACTCTTGAACCTTTCTTTTATTTCCGTCATTGTCTCTTCGATGTGCAGATTGAACAAAAGGAGCGGAAGGCTACATCCCTGTCTTATACCCTTTCTAATCCGGGCACTTAATTCTATGTCTTCCACTACTCTTGTTATGCCCCATCGTTCTTGTACCTGTTGTAAATTATCTGTTCCTCCCTACAACTTACCCCTATTTTCTCAGAGTTTCGAACATCTTGCACCTTTTTACGTTGTCTAAAGCTTTTTCCAGGTCGGCAAAACCTAGAAACGTGTCTTGATTTTTCCTTAGTCTTGCTTCCAGCTGTAACATCATTACTGCATCTCTGGTGCCTTTACCTTTCCTAAAGCCAAACTGATTTTCATCCAATATATGCTTAGTTTTCTATCCCATTCTTGTGTTTAATATTCTTGTCAGCAACTAGGACGCGTGAGCTGTTAAGCCGATTGAGTGATAATTCTCCCATTTTTCGACTCTTGCAATCTTCGGAGTTGTGTGGATGATATGTTTCCCGAAAGTCAGATGGTATGTCGCCAGACTCATACATTCTACACGCCAACGTAAATAGTCGTTTTGTTGCCATTTCCTCAAACGATTTTGGAAATGCTGATGGATATTATCTACCCCTTCTGCCGTATTTCCTTGCCGCAGTGGTAACACCGGTTCTCGTCACGTCACCGACTTTAAGCGCTGTCGGGCTGGCTAGCATTTGGATGGTTGGCCATCCGGTCTGATGGGCGCTGTCGGCAAGCAGGATGCACTCAGTCCTTGTAAGGCAAACTGAAGAGCTACTTGACTAAGAAGTAGCAGCTCCGGTCTCGTAAACTGACATACGGCCGGGAGAGCGGTGTACTGACCACATGCCCCTCAATATCCACATCCAGTGATCCCTCTGGGTTGAGGATATCACGGCGGCCGGTAAGTATCGTTGGGCCTTCATGCCCTGTTCGGGAGGAGTTTAATTTTTCTGCCTCATTTGCCCTTAAATCTTCCAAAGTTCTTTTAAATTCTGATTCAAATACTGTATCTCCTATCTCTTCTAAATTGACTCATCTTTTTTCCTCTATATCATCAGACAAATCTTCCCCCTCAGAGAGGCATTCGATTTACTCTTCCCACCTATCCGCTCTTTCCTCTGCACTTAACATTGGAATTCCCGTTGCACTCTTACTGTTACTACCCTTGCTTTTAATTTTACCGAAAGCTGTTTTGACTTTCCTATATTCTGAGTCAGTCCTTCCGACAACCTTTCCTTTTACGAATTCGTCACATTTTTCATACAGCCATTTCGCTTTAGTTTCCTTCGCCTATTTAATTCATTCCTAAGTGACTTTTATTTCTGTATACCTGAATTTCCCTTAATATTGTTGCCCTTTTTTCTTTCATCGATCAAGTTATGTATTCCAGAATGAGATTTTCACTCTACAGCGGAGTGTGCGCTGATATGAAACTTCCTGGCAGATTAAAACTGTGTGCCGGACCAAGATTCGAACTCGGGACTTTTGCCTTTCACGGGCAATGCTCTACCGTCTGAGCTACCCAAGCACGACTCACGCCCCGTCCTCACAGCTTTACTTCTGCCAGTATCTCGTCTCCTACCTTCCAAACTTTACAGGAGCTCACCTGCGAACCTTGCAGAACTAGCACTCCTGAGAGAAAGGATATTGCGGAGACATGGCTTAGCCACATCCCTGGGGGACGTTTCCAGAATGAGATTTCCACTCTGCAGCGGAATGTGCGCTGATTTGAAACTTCCTGGCAGATTAAAACTGTGTGCCGGACCAAGACTCGAACTCGGGACCTTTGCCTTTCACGGACACCATAAGACCACCGTCTCCGAATTGTACTGTTGGCACTACACACGCTGGCAGGTGACGTTCACCGGGTATTCGCCATACCCACACCCTGGCATCGAATCGCCACATTGTGTACCGTGTTCCGTCCTCACTGCTTTACTTCTGCCAGTATCTCGTCTCCTACCTTCCAAACTGCTCGCAGGAGAGCTTCTGTAAAAAAAAACGTCACGGAACACGGTACACAATGTGGCGATTCGATGCCAGGGTGTGGGTATGGCGAATACCCGGTGAACGTCACCTGCCAGCGTGTGTAGTGCCAACAGTACAATTCGGAGACGGTGGTCTTATGGTGTGGTCTTGTTTTTCATGGAGGGTGCTTGCACACCTTGTTGTTTTGCGCGGCACTATCACAGCACAGGCCTTCACTGATGTTTTAAACACCTTCTTGCTTGCCAGTGTTGGAGAGCAATTCGGGGATGGCGACTGCGTCTTTCAACACGATCGAGCTCCTGTTTATAATGCACGGCCCGTGGCGGAGTGGTTACACGACAATGACATCTCTGTAATAGACTGGCCTGCACAGAGTCCTGACCTGAATCCTACAGAACACCTTTGGGATGTTTTGGAACGCCGACTTCGGCCAGGCCTCACCGACCGACATCGATACCTCTCGTCAGTGCAGCACTCCGTGAAGAAAGGGCTGCCATTCCCCAAGAAACCTTCCAGCACCTCGTTGACGTATGCCTGCCGGAGTGGAAGCTGCATCAAGGCTAAGGATGGGACAACACCATACTGAATTCCAGCATTACCGATGGAGGGAGCCACGAACTTGTAAGTCATTTTCAGCCAGGTGTCCGGATACTTTTGATCACATAGTGTATTATCTGACGCTCTTATAGATTTAGCAGCATATCACGCCGTCATGCACATTGTCTCTCAAGTAGCATTCTGCTACTGGAGATTGGTGAGTACACTTTCGCTCTTACTAAACGAGCGTACGGTGAAACGCGCTGCACTTCTCTGTATTTCGTCCGTCAATCCTATCTGGCAATGATCCGACCAATACTCAAGTATCGGCCGAACGATAATTTTGTAAGCTACCTCGTTCGTGGGTGGACTACATTGCAGATTATTCTTCGAATGAATCTCAGTCTGGCATATGCTTTTCCTACATTTCATTTTATATGAACGTTCTACTTTAAAATGGCTCCCTCGCATACTCTCAAATGATACATAATGGATGTGACTGCTCCCAGTGATTATTCAACAATAGATCGTATAGTGGCAGGTCTATCCTCCGATTTACACGCAGTACGTTAAATCTGCTCATGTTGAGTTGCAGCTGCCAATCCCTGCACCAAGCGTCGACCCTGTGCAGCCCTTTCTCCACTTACCTACAATTTTCTAGCGGGTTGACTTCTCCGTATGTTAATAAATACGTAAACAAGTACAGGGAAACTCTTTACGCCTTGCAACGAAGCATTGCTCTCACCTCTGGTGAGATCTGGGACAAGCGCATAAGCGCATAGAGTGAAGGATGCAAGGCCTCCTTTGGATTGACAAAAGACGCAATGCCAGGTGCTCAGCAGTCTCACAGGAGCCCCCGTGAGCAACACTTCCGTGATGCCAGAATGAGATTTTCACTCTGCAGCGGAGTGTGCGCTGATATGAAACTTCCTGGCAGATTAAAACTGTGTGCCGGACCGAGACTCGAACTCGGGACCTTTGCTTTTCGCGGGCAACTGCTCTACCGTATGAGCTACCCAAGCACGACTCACGCCCCGTCCTCACAGCTTTACTTCTGCCAGTATCTCGTCTCCTACCTTCTAAACTTTACAGAAGCTTTGGGTAGCTCAGTTGGTAGAGCACTTGCCCGCGAAAGGCAAAGGTCCCGTGTTCGAGTCTCGGTCCGGCACACAGTTTTAATCTGCCAGGAAGTTTCATATCAGAGCACACTCCGTTGCAGAGTGAAAATATCATTCTGGAAACATCCGCCGCCCGCAGTGGCCGAGCGGTTCTAGGCGCTACAGTGTGGAACGGCGCGACCGCTGTTTCGAATCCTGTCTCGGGCATGGATGTGATGTACTTAGGTTAGTTAGGTTTAAGTAGTTCTAAGTTTTAGGGGACTGATGACCTCAGAAGTTAAGTCCCATCGTGCTCAGAGCCATTTGAACCATTTTGGAAACATCCCCCAGGCTGTGGCTAAGCCATGTCTCCGCAATATCCTTTCTTTCATGAGTGCTAGTTCTCCAAGATTCGCAGGAGAGCTTCTGTAAGGTTTGTAAGGTAGGAGACGAGGTACTGGCAGAAGTATAGCTGTGAGGACGGGGCGTGAGTCGCGGTTGGGTAGCTCAGTTGGTAGAGCACTTGCCCGCGAAAGGCAAAGGTCCTGAGTTCGAGTCTCGGTCCGGCACACAGTTTTAATCTGCCAGGAAGTTTCACTTCCGTCATAACCCAACAGTGGGGCGAGCACTCACTGATATCACAGTTCTCGTTAACAAACTTTTCAACACTACTTGAAGTAGTCGAGGGGCATGAAAGGGAAGCAGTGGTTGGGAAAGGAGTGAGACAGGGTGATAGCCTCTCCCCGATGTTATTCAATCTGTATATTGAGCAAGCAGTGAAGGAAACAAAAGAAAAATTCGGAGTAGGTATTAAAATTCATGGAGAAGAAGTAAAAACTTTGAGGTTCGCCGATGACATTGTAATTCTGTCAGAGACAGCAAAGGACTTGGAAGAGCAGTTGAACGGAATGGATAGTGTCTTGAAAGGAGGATATAAGATGAACATCAACAAAAGCAAAACGAGGATAATGGAATGTAGTCGAATTAAGTCGGGTGATGCTGAGGGAATTAGATTAGGAAATGAGACACTTAAAGTAGTAAAGGAGTTTTGCTATTTGGGGAGCAAAATAACTAGTTTGGACAAGAAGAGAATAGAAGCTTTCGAAATGTGGTGCTACAGAAGAATGCTGAAGATAATGTGGGTAGATCGCGTGACTAATGAGGAGGTATTGAATAGCATTGGGGAGAAGAGAAGTTTGTGGCACAACTTGACAAGAAGAAGGGATCGGTTGGTAGGACATGTTTTGAGGCATCAAGGGATCACAAATTTAGCATTGGAGGGCACCGTGGAGGGTAAAAATCGTAGAGGGAGACCAAGAGATGAATACACTAAGCAGATTCAGAAGGATGTAGGTTGCAGTAGGTACTGGGAGACGAAGAAGCTTGCACAGGATAGAGTAGCATGGAGAGCTGCATCAAACCAGTCTCAGGACTGAAGACCACAACAACAACACTACTTGAAAATTTGAAGGCACCAAGTAACTGCTATTTCCAGAAGTTATTGAGCGAGAGAGTGACAGAGAGCTATCGAAAGGCACATACATTTCACATTTCGTTGTCTGCTTCCAGTATCTTCAGACACCGAGGAGATGAAGTCTCTACTTGCAGCTCATATAAAACTCATTTCCTCTCGAAAATTGGCTCAACTCCGCACATGGTAACACTAGCCAAATAATCCGTCTGTTGCCATCAAAACGTGGATTACTCTCAGAGTGCAGTGAGGACGTAGGGGATGGAGGCGCATCCCGTGAAATCAGACTTCAAAGAAATAACATAAATGTGATTTACAGTACCACCTACAATTTACCATGTGTCCAATTATACACCTCGATCCTCGCAAGCAACTCAAAATAACACTAATTTATCTCATAGCTTGACGTTCGCACAACATGAATATGTGCTAAAACAAAACGATATTTGTAAATTATTGTTGCGCAGGTATGAGATGATGGTAATCGATTGAAGGAGGCAGCTATGTACGCCAGTGTTCGTAAGAAATACTACACTACTATGCAGTCACCTAAAATGAATTAAATTAGCATTTCATAATCTTTTGCAAATTCGGTACTTGGTAAAATCGCCATTAGATCCTTTACATGTCATGGCAGTGAATCCAGCAGACTTCCAAGGCGTGCTTGAGGAAGAGCATACTATTTATCTTTTTTCTGATACCAGGTAGTCTCTTCGATGGCCCCTGGAGGATGGTCATAAAAAGGTTGATTTGAATATTTCTGTGCTGTGCTGGCCATTGTCGTATTGGAAGTGGAATGCCTTGATCTTTGGTTCAAAAATGGTTCAAATGGCTCTGAGCACTATGGGTCTTAACTACTGAGGTCATCAGTCCCCTAGAACTAGAACTACTTAAACCTAACTAACCTAAGGATATCACACACATCAATGCCCGAGGCAGGATTCGAACCTGCGACCGTAGCAGCCCCGCGGTTCCAGACTGTAGCGCCTAGAACCGCTCGGCCACCTCGGCCGGTCCTTGATCTTTCTCCAACGTTCTGCAACTACCGCATTTGCCACACCAAAAGATCATTGCCGCAGCTGGAAGAGGTAAGTCAGACAAAGAAACTGGAGATCGAACCCCAGACGTGCTGCTTATGCACTTAGCCACTGAGCCAAGTAATAAAATACACGGACGAATTTTCTCTGAAGATCTACCAGCTGTTTAAGACAGGGCTCATCAGAGTAAAACAGTTCAGGAGGAACTTGAAATAGAGCTCCGTGAACTCAGCTTTGTTTACAAAAGATATCGTCATCGCTCAGCTAATGGGAACATCGTGATCTACATGTGTCCCGCAGTCGTACGACGGGGAAGAAAGAAAAGGGAGAAGGGGAGACACGCCTAAGTAATCCTCTGGCAGGACGACGTGTCAGCTACATTTGCTGGCATCTGTGGACAATTTCTACTGTCGTGAACTGTAAATAACGTTTCACTATTTAATCTTCGCTGCGTTTCCTTAGTTACTTGTCGGCTCACTCGGCACCATGGATACGCCGAACGGCATTTTCCACTTTTCAAAGTCTTCAGCTGTTCCACGTACGCAGTCGTGAGCACAGACAGATATAGGCTCGGAAACTAGTTTATGACCATAAATGTTTCGTTAGTCGCAGTTATCTGAATTTATATTTAATTACTATTCAATGACATTCTACAGTCTAAAGGATAAGCTTAGTAAGATACGTAAATGTTTCATTACCGCTGTCTGGCAGACAGTTTTGAGCTGTCAAAAGTTTCACTCCAACGTTCATACACGGTAGAATGAAAGGCACGTTCTTCACCGAATATAACTTTCGTTCAGGGTGCACAATGCGAAAATAACGGGAAATGAATGAACGTAAGATATTTCGAGCCTCCTGTAACACGTTTTGACAACAACAGAACGGCCGACATGATATGTCATGGAGCGACAGAAAAGACGTGGGTGGTTACGGCGCGAGCTAAGTGAATAGCGCTGTATGGGCGCTCCTTTATTTTCTTTTTCTGCTGTCTCACATGACGAAGTCCGGCTGGTACCTGTCCAAGTGGAGTGGTGGGTGCAGCGCATAACAGCACAGCACGGGTATTTCCGACGGTATGACGCGTCAGCGACCGCCAACTCAGCCTTCCGCTGGTGGCTGCCTGATGGCCGATTGGCCATGAAGAGGCCATCTGGCTCAGTTGTGAAGGAACGCTCTACATTTACAGCTCGTTTTTTTTCTAATTTAAAAGCTTTTCGAATTTTTGATGCTAATAGTAACTCCAGATTTTCTGCAGATGTTGCAGTTGTCTGGAATGAAGTATTGTCTGATTTTGCAAAGATTTTAAAGTAGGGCAAAGATGGGCATCTTCCATTCGATGTTCAAGAAAGAAAGATCTTGCACTTCAAAAAGCATAAAACCTCGTGTGATTTGACTATAATACCAATGAGTCGCAACTGGAATCACTCAACATACACAAATACCTGCGCGTTATAATCTGAGTATGAAATGAAATTATCACATAGGCTCATTCATATGTACAGCAGGAGGAAGATTCCAGTCCATTACTCGATTAACGGGAATGAATCAACCGAGCAGACTGCTCACAGAACATCCTAGAAAATTATTCAAACACTATCCCATCAAAATTGTAGGTAGGAGTAGTGCGTCAGAACTCTCCATTACATTGATTAATATTACATTGAGAATCGAAAACAATATAGTAGCCAACTTAAAGCTATTCTTTGCATTTTGTATGGCTGGAAATAAATAAGCACTCAGATATCGATAGTAACAATCTGAGGGCGAAACATGGGAGCGCGATTCTAAGCATTGTTGTGAGACGAGTCAGTAGTATTGGTCGAGAGCTCGGAGGCAGAAGATGTTTCATGCTGCCCTCACGGTGATGGCAGATCTTACCACACTCAAGCCCAGCTTTAATTTATATGACCAGGAGAGATTTAGGTGGCTTAACTACGCTTGAAGACGGAATTCAAGGTAAAATTCGCAAGCATAGCGTTAAGAGCAATTGCAGGGTTAGGCTCGTGATTGTTAGTCCGTTGTTGTTGTTGTTGTGGTCTTCAGTCCTGAGACTGGTCTGATGCAGCTCACCATGCTACTCTATCCTGTGCAAGCTCCTTCATCTCCCAGTAACTACTGCAACCTACATTCTTCTGAATCTGCTTAGTGTATTCATCTCTTTGTCTCCCTCTACGATTTTTACCCTCCACGCTGCCCTCCAATACTAAATTGGTGATCCCTTGATGCCTCAGAACATGTCCTACCAACCGATCCCTTCTTCTAGTCAAGTTGCGCCACAAATTTCTCTTCTCCCCAATCCTATTCAATACTTCCTCATTAGTTATGTGATCTACCCATCTAAACTTCAGCATTCTTCTGTAGCACAACATTTCGAAAGCTTCTATTCTCTTCTTGTCCAAACTATTTATCGTCCATGTTTCACTTCCATACATGGCTACACTCCATACAAATACTTTCGGAAACGACTTCCTGACACTTAAATCTATACTCGATGTTAACAAATTTCTCTTCTTCAGAAACGCTTTCCTTGCCATTGCCAGTCTACATTTTATATCCTCTCTACTGCCACCATCATCAGTTATTTTGCTCCCCAAACAGCAAAACTCCTTTGCTACTTTAAGTGTCTCATTTCCTAATCTAATTCCCTCAGCATCACCCGACTTAATTCGACTACATTCCATTATCCTCGTTTTACTTTTGTTGATGTTCATCTTATATCCCCCTTTCAAGACACTATCCATTCCGTTCAACTGCTCTTCCAAGTCCTTTCCTGTCTCTCACAGAATTACAATGTCATCGGCAAACCTCAAAGTTTTTATTTCTTCTCCATGGATTTTAATACCTACTCCGAATTTTTCCGTTGTTTCCTTCACTGCTTGCTCAATATACAGATGGAATAACATCGGGGAGAGGCTACAACCCTGTCTCACTCCCTTCCCAACCACTGCTTCCCTTTCATGTCCCTCGACTCTTAGAACTGCCGTCTTGTTTCTGTGCAAATTGTAAATAACCATTCGCTCCCTGTATTTTACCCTTGCCACCTTCAGAATTTGAAAGAGAGTATTCCAGTCAACATTGTCAAAAGCGTCTCTAAGTCTACAAATGCTAGAAACGTAGGATTGCCTTTCCTTAATCTAGCTTCTAAGATAAGTCGTAGGGTCAGTATTGCCTCACGTGTTCCAATATACTGAATCCAAACTGATCTTCCCCGAGGTCCGCTTCTACCAGTTTTTCCATTCGTCTGTAAAGAATTCGCGTTAGTATTTTGCAGCTGTGACTTATTAAACTGATAGTTCGGTAATTTTCACATCTGTCAACACCTGCTTTCTTTGGGATTGGAATTATTATATTCTTCTTGAAGTCTGAGGGTATTTCACCTGTCTCGTACATCTTGCTCAGCAGATGGTAGAGTTTTGTCAGGACTGGCTCTCCCAAAGTTGTCAGTAGTTCTAATGGAATGTTGTCTACTCCCGGGGCCTTGTTTCGACTCAGGTCTTTCAGTGCTCTGTCAAACTCTTCACGCAGTATCATATCTCCCATTTCATCTTCATCTACATCCTCTTCCATTTCCATAACATTGTCCTCAAGTGCATCGCCCTTGTATAGATCCTCTATATACTCCTTCCACCTTTCTGCTTTCCATTCTTTGCTTAGAACTGGGTTTCCATCTGAGCTCTTGATATTCATACAAGTGGTTATCTTTTCTCCAAAGGTCTCTTTAATCTTCCTGTAGGCAGTATCTATCTTACCCCTAGTGAGATAAGTCTCTACAACCTTACATTTGTCCTCTAGCCATCCCTGCTTAGCCATTTTGCACTTCCTGTCGATCTCATTTTTGAGACGTTTGTATTCCTTTTTGCCTGCTTCATTTACTGCATTTTTATATTTTCTCCTTTCATCAATTAAGTTCAATATTTCTTCTGTTACCCAAGGATTTCTAGCAGCCCTCGTCTTTTTACCTACTTTATCCTCTGCTGCCTTCACTACTTCGACCCGCAAAGCTACCCATTCTTCTTCTACTGTATTTCTTTCCCCCATCCCTGTCAGTTGTTCCCTTATGCTCTCCTTGAAACTTTGTACAACCTCTGGTTCCTTCGTTTATCCAGGTCCCATCTCCTTAAATTTCCACCTTTTTGCAGTTTCTTCAGTTTCTACAGTTCATAAGCAATAGATTGCAGTCAGAGTCCACATCTACACCTGGAAATGTCTTACAGTTTAAAAACTGGTTCCTAAATCTCTGTCTTACCATTATATAATCTATCTGAAACATTCCAGTATCTCCAGGCCTCTTCCATGTATACAACCTTCTTTCATGATTCTTGAACCAATTGTTAGCTATGATTAAGCTTTGCTCCGTGCAAAATTCTACCAGGCAGCTTCCTCTTTCATTTCTTACACCCATTCCATATTCACCTACTACGTTTCCTTCTCTTCCGTTTCCTACTCTTCGAATTCCAGTCACCCATGACTATTAAATTTTCGTCTCCCTTCACTATCTGAATAATTTCTTTTATCTCATCATACATTTCTTCAATTTCTTCGTTATCTGCAGAGCTAGTTGGCATATAAATTTGTACTACTGTGGTAGGCATGGGCTTCGTGTCTATCTTGGCCACAATAATGCTGTTTGTAGTAGCTTACCCACACTCTTATTTTTTTATTCATTATTAAACCTATCCTGCATTACCCCTATTTGATTTTGTATTTATAACGCTGTATTCACCTGACCAAAAGTCTTGTTCCTTCTGCCACCGAACTTCACTAATTCCCACTACATCTAACTTCAACCATTCCCATTTCCCTTTTTAAATTTTCTAACCTACCTGCCCGATTAAGGGATCTGACATTCCACGCTCCGATCTGTAGAACGCCAGTTTTCTTTCTCCTGATAACGACGTCCTCCTGAGTAGCCCCTGCCCGGAGATCCGAATGGGGGACTATTTTACCACCGGAATATTTTAGCCAATGTTAGTCCGAGTTTGCAATAATTCCATGTTTTGCTTGTCAGTTGAAGAAGCGTCCTTATCCTCCAAATAATAATTATTATTCTCCACATTTAATTCATAAATATTCTGTGGTTATTAAATGTTAATACAACTTTCACATTCAAATAATTTGTTAATCTGGCACTCAGCCGTTATTGATAATTATAAAGTCATTGTAAGGCATTTCGCCTTTATTAATACTTGTCAAACTATTATTGGCCGTGGTGATTTCTAGAGTTTTAAAGAGACTTAATTCATGAAATCACTTCTTACAAGTTATTTAGAAGTTAATAAGACCCAAGCGCATTCCTTTTTATTAAATCCATTCTTAGTAACAATAAGCTGTAGCCACTGCTGCTTCATGCTGCCGCGAATTGCTGTAAACCACTTGGAAAAAGGCAGTCATCTAAAGAGGTGAATGCAAAACTGAGGGCCAAAACAGACACTGATACACCACAACATGCCATGTTACTCTAATCCAGTATATTCGGTTACAAAACCAGAGTCTGTATTGCTTGTAAATTCTTATTCAAATATGCAGTCAGATAGCTTATCCCCTTCAGTCTGGAACCGCGCGACCGCTACGGTCGCAGGTTCGAATCCTCCCTCGTGCATGGATGTGTGTGATGTCCTTAGGTTAGTTAGGTTTAAGTAGTTCTAAGTTCTAGGGGACTGATGACCTGAGATGTTAAGTCCCATAGTGCTCAGAGCCATTTGAACCATAGCCAGATAGCTTATCCAAATGTTAGTTTTAACGTTTTCATGTAACGGTCTGTTGAGGGCTTAAATGACAGTGAAACTGACAGTCATACGACACGCACATAGTGTTAGGCACGTTAGATTCCGATTACTGAGAGCTCGGGTTCATTATCATTTTCACAGGCGAACATGGGCTATATTTGTTGTAGGTACGATATTTGTTGCAGGTAAGTTACAACACTCTATGTAATGCAGAATTGACTACTAGATGTAACGAGAGGCCGACCCTCCAGTTACAAGGAGATGAGGAGTATTGTGTTGTCCATAGAGAAGCACTAGCGGTAGAGAATGGGTCGAGTCATGAGAGCTCAGTTACTTCGAACGTGGACTGGTCAATGGATGACACTTAACAAATCCGTCAGGGAATTTCAACCATCCTGAAGCTGCCCAAGTCGCCTGTTGTTGATTTGCAGACCTCATTTACTGACGCACAGGAACCGTCGAGCATTGTGGAGTTGTAAAAAATCGCGTCAAATCAGTTTAAGGTATCACTCCTGAGTTCGAAAGAGCTATCAGCAGTCTAGCTAGCACAAAAAGTACGCTTAAGAAGCTAAAAAGAATGGTGTATCATGACCGAGCAGCTCCTCATATGCCACACACTTCTGTAGACACTGCTTAGCAACACTTGACACCCTGCAAAGAGCTACACCACTGGACAGTGGATGACTGGAAACGACTGACTTGCAGTGACGAATCACGCTGTACCCTGTCACAATCTAATGGAATGGTTTAGTTTTGGTGAATGTCTGGAGAACGTTATCTGCCCTCTTGTGTAGTGCTAACAGTGAAGTACAGAGGAGTTACAGTATGAGGATAGGTAATTCGCAATTGGGGTGAAGTCCCTTTATTATGCTCATTAAAACACTAAATGACGAAAGACATGAAAACATTTTACAACATTGTGTACTGTGAACAGTAGAGGAACAGTTCGGAAACGATGAATTCACCCTTTCGTAAACAGCATGTGTGAGATAATGTTTTGTGGAGAGTAGCATTTCTGAAATGGATTGCCTTGCGCAGAGTCCCAACTTGAGCCTAAAGAAACACCTTTGGCATTAGTTAGAACGTCACGCCAGACACCAGCGTCCAACATCACTATCTTGTGTCGTTTCAGCTCTTGGGGAAGATTGTGTTGCTGTTTCTCTACGGACATTCAGACACCTCACTGAAAACGGCCGCAGCAGAATTCAATCCGTCACAAAGGCGAAGGGTGACACACATGTCAACTAATAAATGTCCGAATATTTTTGATAGTGTATGCATGGGACTCATACTATATAGGGCTCGCAGTGGATATTAAACCTATACAAAGGACAGCAGAGCGGTCACAGTTTTGGTTCAGCCATGGGAGAGCGTCTCTGAAATGCTGAAAAACCTAAAGTGGTAGACGCTTAAAGATAGAGCCTAACTATTTATAAAGATCCAAGAAACAGTATTAATACGGACTCTACGTATCACTACCGTAGGGAGTGTCTAATTACAACGCACAAATCGATTTAAGCAGCCATTCTTCTGGCGCACCACAGGCTACTGCAACAGGAAGAAACCTTAAAATGTGATCAACCTCGTGCCTCACGTTTGAAACCCAGGTAACAGTTGCAGGATACGAATGGATCAAACATCAAACCGTAGAAGGGAGACCCGTCGTTTTTACCAAATTAACATTTATTTAAGAAAAACATACTGATCATTTAAATGTCAGATTAATAACAAGATGAAAACCATCAGAATTATAGTGACATGTGAAGTGACAAACTATTGAAATTTACCAATATAAGCAAAGGAAACAGTATTCAATAAACACAAAGCACCTGAGTTTATGGACAGTAAGAATGAAATTTGAATCGTTCATTAAAGGGAAACTACATTTACCAAATACAGAGCACATCCGATTTTTTGCAGAACAGTTAGTAGAAAATTTGAACAATCTTCTTTTATGGACAGTAAGAGGATCAACAGCTTGATTATAATTTACAAGAGTTCATGAGTTACTCCCGCTAAACTCCATAGCCAACAACCCTGGCCGCAGTCGTTCAACCCAGGTATAGCTCCGAGGAACAAGACAACTACCTAACTTTTGCTAGGTATGACAGACGACGCGGCAAAGCGCTGCCATGGCAATAACTTAGACCTCGGGAGTTGAGCCGGGTGCCGCCAAGGTAGCGGCCCAGAAGTCGCGGCTGCAAACACCAAGGTAGACTCGCGTGTTCACAGTCAACTGTGAACATAAATCACTCTCAGACAGTAACAGAATATACACTAACAAATAATGAGACTCGCTTTAGCAAGATAAATAC
Organism: Schistocerca piceifrons; assembly: GCF_021461385.2. Taxonomy (NCBI): domain Eukaryota; kingdom Metazoa; phylum Arthropoda; class Insecta; order Orthoptera; family Acrididae; genus Schistocerca; species Schistocerca piceifrons. The sequence continues at coordinate 326,372,742 of NC_060140.1, forward strand.
AATTCGTAACCTTAGATAAAACAAAGAGTTAAAGCCAAACTTAAATAGATAAAGTTAAACCCCCTGAGGCATGAATAAGTATTGCTAAAATGTCTTAAGAAACATCAGTTAAGGTGGGCTTAAGCAAAGCAGAAAATTTCACTCAATAATAGTCCTACGTAATTCAATTATGACTAAGACACACCATCGCACGTTAGAATAATACACCTTACTAAATCACAATTAGATTTCAAATTCATACCCAATACCAGATACAATACCGTGATATTGCCACTGGGTACAGTGCCGCTCACCCGTGTTACCACTTCAATCCATAAAATCGGATGCCAAGCGGGTGCACACAAGCGGTATACCAATTAACATAATCACGTGACTTCAAAGAAGAATCACCAACAACCAATGGCCACTCTCAAGCCATACTGCAGAACAAACAAATACATATTATTCACTGAACAAGACACAATAATATTGCACCAATTTTCCCTTAAACAATAAAACCACAGGGCCAGAATATCAATAGGCAGTATGTTACGGTGCACTCTCCCCACCGTCAATTATCCCTTTAACTCCTTTTCAGATAACAGAAGAAGGCCCCCACCACCAGAGCTCCGGAGCACGACCTTCATCACCTGCTTTAGAGGCTGCCCAACATTCGACAGTCCGCAGCTCGTGGTCGTGCGGTAGCGTTCTCGCTTCCCGCGCCCGGGTTCTCGGGTTCGATTCCCGGCGGGGTCAGGAATTTTCTCTGCCTCGTGATGACTGGGTATTGTGTGACATCCTTAGGTTAGTTAGGTTTAAGTAGTTCTAAGTTCTAGGGGAATGATGACCGTAGATGCTAAGTCCCATAGTGCTCAGAGCCATTTGAACCATTTTTTTTTTGAACATTCGACAAGTCACTCGGCGATCCGGCTGGGTACATGCGTTGTCAGACCCAAATCGGCCCAACCAGACCCCGCTGCCAGGCACTGCTGTTCCATCTCTCCTCCTTCCGACACGTGCCGTTCACAACTCTCAGCCGCCGCACCGAGCCTCCACAATTCAACCAGGAAGACCGGAGAGAAGTCACAAGGGTGATGACTATCGATACCGGTGCCAGGGGTAGTTACAGCAGCAAACCGAGCCGCGACGGCTCAACATTTTACAGTGATGTTCAGAGCTATATTTCAATATCCTCTGTGGTTTTTCTTTTTTTTTTCACCTCTACGTAACTACTACACCCAGTAGCTTCCGTAATCCGCTTTTCATATTGTAGCCTTGCGGTAGCTCCACTATCCCCCACCTCCCCGCTACTACTTCCAACACCATGTTATCTATTTCCGATTTCTGTAGAAAATCTCTCAGTAACCTACCCATACTTCTCTTGAGTGTTTTTACTCTTCACTATACATTTCTCCATTTAGCACTTGATTTGTTCACTTGCTTTTAACATTCTTCGTTCGCAACACATTTCAGATGCTTTTAGTCTATTCTTCTTTTATTTCAGATGGCCCGCGTTTAGCTTTCATATCGAGGGCTTATTTCAATAGTGGTACAAGTCCATTTTTGTTCATTTTGAGATACAGAGTCCTAAAGTTAAATGAGTGCTGAAAAATCTGCAGTTCAAATACCAGAAATATTCAAGCATATGGCTTCTTGCTAGAGATGAACTTTTCTTTCTGTTTCTTTGGATCATTAATTTCACAAGCATTATAGGCAGAAAAGTGGAGGTAATAGACTTGTACCACTATTGAAATAAGCCCTTCATATAATGCTGTGAATTACGTGCAAGCTTACAGAAACTTCTTCCTCAGTTTCTTACCGACGTCGCAGATCAATTGAGCACTTCTGTTGAATAATGCTTTCGTCGCCTGTGCCAATCTACTTCTGATAACTTCCTTGGTTCGGCTCTCCTATGTAATCTTGCACCTGAGATAAAGAAATTCTTTCATTTCTTTCGCTACTGCGTCGTTATTAATTTTGATGTTAAGCAAGTAGTTATTCTTCTTTCTATTACTCTTCATCACCCTGGTCTTAGTTTATCCTTCCTTCCGTTCCGGCGCGCTTTATGCAGGCAAATGCCGGATCGGGACTGGTGTGGCCCTCCAAACTCGCGGAGTAAATAGACAGTATACCGACAGCATCGTCACCCTCAAAGGCAGTTTACAGCTATTGCCCCCGCCTCCCTTGTTATTCAATCTGCACTCGGAGAAAACAGTTAATAAAATTAAGGAGAAATTTTGAAAAGCAATTAAAGATCAGGGAGGAGAAATAAAACTTTTGAGATTTAGTGGTGAGACCGGAATTCCGTCACAGAAGCAAAGGACTTGGGACAGTAGTCAAACAGAATGGACACATTTTAGAAAAGAGGTTATAAGACGAATATCAAAAAAATAAATAAAACAAGAGTAGTGGTATGTAATAAAATTAAGTTAGGTGATGCTAAAGGAATTAGATTAAGTAATGAGACAGTAAAAGTAGGAGCTAGGTTTTACTGTTTGTGCAATGAAATAACTGATCATGATTCAGATAAAGCGGGTATAAAATGTTGATTGAAGATAAAAAGGTTTCCTGAAAAAGAGAAAGGTGTTAACTTCTATCTGCACTAACAATAAAACTGTAAAGCCGTCATGTCTGTCTTTTTGAACACGCTAATCTCCAAAACTACCTGATGAATTTTCATGGGGCAACATATAGGCTTTATTTCATCAAAATCGGATCACGAAAAGAAAAAGATGTCCTAATTTCAAATTTTATATATGCAAAATTGTGTTTGTCTTTTATCCTTCCTAGACTAAACCGCTGAACCTGTTTCGATGAAATTTGTTATGGCGCTAGCTTGAATCCTGGGAAAGATTGCGGGTTACTTTAGAAAAGCAAGAAAAGAAAAATCGACACTTAAATATTGTGACGTAGCGGAGGAAACATTTCTTTTTTACATCAGTGAACATGAACCTTGTTAATAACTTATTGAATTTGCTGAATATACGCACGTTGTGTAAAGTATAGTTGCTTCAATAGCACAATGCAAAGATGGACACACCTGCCCACACCCATCCGCATGCACCGCTCGGTAGTAACGCTGTATGCATGCCACGCCGTCGCATGTTGGGGTAGACGAGGAGGATGAGGTGCATGTATGCATCGTGCTACACTTACCCGAACAGGCAGACACGTAACAGCAGCTGACTTTATTGCACATACAATAGCTTACTTACTGCCATCACTCATCATAACGAAACTACTGATATGCGAGCATAGCCATTGGTAACAGATGGTCAAAAATAAATTGAAATGTTAGAGAGTATTCCATAAATCATTTGTTTTGGGTGTAGCCTTGCATGGAAGTGAATCATTGGTGGTAAATAGTACTGACTGACAGAGTATAGGCGCATGTGAATGCTTAACATCAAATTATTATACTACGAAATAATGGGAAGGTACTGAATCGAAATGTGGAACAAACATATTTACGGCACAGCTTGGTTAAAGAAGGCCCAGATTGATAGGTAACATCTCCAGGCCTGAAGAAGTGAAGTGTAGAGGGAGAACTACAGAAATCAGGTTTGAGTGGGTGTAAGTTGCAGTAGCTATGCAGAGACGAACACAGGATAGACGACCATGGAGAGGTACAGCAAACAAGTCTTCAGACTAAAGGCCACAACAAAAACAACGACAGCATCAGTATGAGCTAACTTCTGGCACACATTGTGCATCAGACAGTGAAGGAGAAGGTACCGACTCACAAAAATCTATACCTATACAATCCGCGTAGTCTTCCGCAAGGGAGGGAAGGGGTCAATAGCGTGCACATGCCCCTCCTTCCTCTGGAATTGTAATACAGTGTTCTATTCATATACCGAGTAGATAACCTTCAATTCTCTGGGATATAATAAGTTTTTCGAGTCACCTATAACATTTAGTTCTTATGGCACGACACGTCTCGAAACTGGACAACTCATTTATATAAAAATAGGCAATTTTAGTGTCCAGCCCTGCACCCTAGAAAAATTTCTGCGGATCCCATGAATTCATCTTTTTCTGCTTATTATCTCTAGAGCAAAAATTTTTTTTCAGGCGACTGTCAACAGCATCGATATATTTGGAGAAATGCGTGATAGATACTGCGCTATCTTACAATATATTTATTGATAACCGGTTTCGATCATTGATCATTTTCAAGCGGAAAAATATAATTACAACTTTCCGTGTCATGCACACTATTTAACCAGAAAATACATCATAGCTGACTTGAAAATGTCAGAAAAAGATGCCACAATACCCACTGAAGCAAGCAGAAACTATTGGGAACATGTTGTGCCTCAGCAATGGTGCTCTGTGCTTACTGCTGTTACATGGTTTCATGTTTTCTGCTTGTTTAAGCCGGCATTGTGGTGTGGAGTATTTTTTTATGACGTTTAAAAGTCAGCTATGGTATCTTTTCTGGTTAAATAGCATATATGACATATGAAATTGTCGCAATTCTTTTCCGCTGTGAAGATAATCAATGATCGGTTGCGAATAAATAGTGAAATTGTAAGACCATGCATTTCTCCAAGTATTATCTCTAGGCCACCCCCGGCAACACACACAAATTTGCCCACTCATTCCACCCTCGAGAGCATGGCATCACACGTCCATGAAACTAACATTTCTTACATCTTCATCCGCGCATATACTCTGCAAGTCGTTGTACACTACATGGGGGATATAATGCCACTGTGGACTTTCTTTCCTGTTCCATTCGAGTAATTAACGAGGGAAAAATGACTATCTCTGTGCCTCTGTATATTCTCTAAACTATCTTATCTCTTTCTCGTGATTCCTATGCGTGATACAAAGAGGTGACAAAGGCCGTGGGAAACCTCCTAATATCGTGTCCTATGTCCTTTTGCCGTGAGTAGTGCAACAGCTCTATGTAGCATGGACTCGACAATTCGTTGGGAGCCCTCTGCGGAAATATTGAAACATCCTGCCTCCATAGCTGTCCATAATTGCGAACATGTTGTTGGTGCAGGATTTTGTGCACGAACTGACCTCTCGATTATGTCCCATAAGTGTTCGATGGGATTCAGGCCGGGCGCTCTGGATGGCCAAATCATTCGTTCGAATTGTCCAGAATGCTCTTCAAACCAATCGCGAACAAATGTGTCCCCGTGACGTGGCGGACTGTCACCTAAAAAAAAAATTGCATCGTTGTTTAAGAACATGTAGCCGAGTATAATCATATCCAGTCAATGATCGGCTCAGTTGGACCAGAACACCCAGTCCACTCCATGTAAACACAGCTCGTACCGCTATGAAGCCACCACCAGCTTTTACAGTGGTTTGTTGACAGCGTTGGTCTATGATCTTGTAGGGTCTAACCCTACCAACAATTCTTACGAACGGAAATCGGGACTTACTGACCAGGCCACGGTTTTCCAGTTGTCTAGGGTCCAACCGACATGCTCACCAGCCCAGGAGAGGCGCCGCAGGCGATGTCGCACTGTTAGCTACGGTCATCTCCTGGAATATCCTATTAACGCCAAATCTCGCCGCACTGTCCTGACTGATATGCTCGTCGTATGTCCCACACTGATCTGAGTTTATTTCATGCAGTGTCGCTTGTCTGTTAGTACTGACAACTCTACGCGAATGACGCCACTGCCGTAGACCACTGCGTTGTCCATGGTGAGAGGTAATGCTTGAAATTTGGTATTTTCGGCACACTCTCGGACTATTGAATTCCCTAACGATATCCGAAATGGAATGTCCGAGGGATCTAGCTCCAACTACCAATCAGATGAATTACCTGAGTACGAATGACAGCACTGCCAATGCAGTGCCCTTTTATATCTAGTGTGCGCGATACTACCGCTGTCTATACAGGGTGGTCCATTGATGGTGACTGGGCCAAATATCTCACGAAATAAGCATCAAACGAAAAAACTACAAAGAACGAAACTCGTCTAGCTTGAAGGGGGAAACCAGATGGCGCTATGGTTGGCCCGCTAGATGGCGCTGCCATGGGTCAAACGGATATCAACTGCGTTTTTTTTTAAATAGGAACATCCATTTTTTATTACATATTGGTGTAGTACGTGAAGAAATATGGATGTTTTAGTTGGACCACTTTTTTCGCTTTGTGATAGATGGCACTGTAATAGTCACAAACGTATAAGTACGTGGTATCACGTAACATTCACCCAGTGCGGTCGGTATTTGCTTCGTGATACATTGCCTGTGTTAAAATGGACTATTTACCAATTGCGGAAAAGGTCTATATCGTGTTGCTGTATGGCTATTGTGATCAATATGCCCAAAGGGCGTGTGCTATGTATGCTGCTCGGTATCCTGGAAACAGGAAGTGTTCAGCCACAAGTGAAACGTCAAGCACGACCTGCAACAAATGATGATGCCCAAGTAGGTGTTTTAGCTGCTGTTGCGGCTAATTCGCACATGTGTAGCAGACAAATTGCGCGTGAATCGGGAATCTCAAAAACAGCGGTGTGGAGAATGCTACATCAACATCGATTGCACCCGTATCATATTTCTATGCACCAGGAATTGCATGGCGACGACTCTGAACGTCATGTACAGTTCTGCCACTGGGCACAAGTGAAATTACGGGACGATGACAGATATTTTGCACGCATTCTGTTTAGCGACGAAGGGTCATTCACAAACAGCGGTAACGTAAACCGGCATAATATGCACTATTGGGCAACGGAAAATCCACGATGGCTGCGACAAGTGGAATATCAGGGACCTTGGCGGGTGCGGCAGTATGGGTGGAAGGATAATTGGCCCCCTTTTATCGGTGGCAATCTAAATGGTGCAATGTATGCTGATTTTCTACGTAATGTTCTACCGATGTTACTACAAGATGTTTCACTGCATGACAGAATGGCGACACATTTCCGACATGATGGATGTCCGGCACATAGATAGCTAGCGTGCGGTTGAAGCGGTATTGAATACCATACTTTATTACAGGTGGATTGGTCGTCGAAGCACCATACCATGGCCCGCACGTTCACCAGATCTGACGTCCCCGGATTTCTTTCTGTGGGGAAAGTTGAAGGATATTTGCTATCGGGATCCACCGACAACGCCTGACAACATGCGTCAGCGCATTGTCAATGCTTGTGCGAACATTACGGAAGGCGAACTACTCGCTGTTGAGAGGAATGTCGTTACACGTATTGCCAAATGCACTGAGGTTAACGGACATCATTTTGAGCATTTATTGCATTAATGTGGTATTTACAGATAATCACGCCGCAACAGCATGCGTTCTCCGAAATGATAAGTTCACAAAGGTACATGTATCACATTGGAACAACCGAAATAAAATGTTCAAACGTACCTCCGTTCTGTATTTTAATGTAAACAACCTACCCGTTACCAACTGTTCGTCTAAAATTGTGAGCTATATGTTTGTGACTAGCCCATCTAGCGGGCCAACCATAGCGCCATCTGGTTTCCCCCTTCAAGCTAGACGAGTTTCGTTCTTTGTAGTTTTTTCGTTTGACGCTTATTTCGTGAGATATTTGGCCCGGTCACCATCAATGGACCACCCTGTATATGTGGCTATCGCTATCCAATGACTTTTGTCACCTCAGTATGTACACTGGTGGCATCATAACCGTCTCAGGTTCCCTAGGCTTACCCAGCAGCGTTTCGCGAGAACTAAGTCATCGTTCCATTTATTCATTCTTAAAAGGATTTTCATTGAAGTCCACAGAGCATTTCTACTACATTTTCGTACTGGCTGTGCCGACCTGTTATGACCCTGGTAGCTAGTCTCTGAATTAATCCGCTGCCTTTCGTGACGCCTACTTGATAAGGACTCCAAACAGTGGAAACTCGTCGCACTACCGCCTCGTAGGGGATTGGCTTTACAGATACAGCTCACTCCCCCTGGAACCTTCCGACAAATTTAAGTCTATACTGCGTCGCATGTACCAACATAACAGAAACAACATTGATTTCTGCGTAATGTCTGTCCTTTTCACTTTACTGTTGCAATTCAGCTGCTCATTGCTTTGGTGCGGATGTGTCATTGAGGAACTAACATTTCTTTTCTTATTATTATTATTTTGAAAGGTTCGACGCTTGTGATTGGAAGGGTGTAGGTATGCCAGTTGTTCTTAAACAGCTTCTGTGACTTTGAGGACGACAGAAGTAAAAAGTTTGCAATGCTGAGGCGCGGCGCGGCGCGGCTCCACACAAAGGCGGCATCGGCTGGAGCACGTGCAGCGTGGCGGAAGCATTAAAGGCCGGGGGGCCTGCTGAACGACAGACAGGTAGCGGCTGCACCGCCTCTCTATTAAGCCGCTCACCACCAAAAGCGTGTCGGCACGACTACTGTCAGGCGCGATCACACTGAAGCGTTAAAGACGAGCCTTACGATGCAGAAGCAACCCACAATGGCGGAGCGCGTAGTAACATAATGCAAGCGGCTTTACTGATTTCACACTGGGACGCCACCGATACGACATCGCCCGGCTTAACACGGAGTGCCGGTCGCTCCACGCATGTCATCCGATTTGTCTAAAAACATCGTATTTTGAAGGTGAAGCAAAGCTACATCCGACTCTGCAGTTACTTTGGCAGTAAAGATTTTATTTCTCGCGAAAGAAAATAAAATCCACTGTTTTGTGATTCGCGGTGATACGGCGCGCGCCGCTAACCTGTGATCTTGTTCAGAGCGCGTACTGTAATTGATTATAGTTCGCTGTTCTGGTGCGGGTGGCGCTCCCATGGCGATTTGCTATGACGTCGCTGGCGTGTGTTTGCGGTGGCCGGCGGAAAGCGAGAGGGTAGTTGGTTTTCCGGGGATTCGACGGAACGTGAAGTTCGCTCTGGCTGACCTGGTAGTAACTAGCGCTAAGGTGGTTGTGCTTCGCAATATGAGCAGAGTGGTATGGTGCGGAGGCGACTTGCCGCTGTGCTGGCCATGCGATGGTGATTAATTGGAGTCGGCATACTTGTTCTTTCTGCCTGTCTGATGCGGAGGTCCAGTGGGGTCCTGTGATACTGTTGCCCGGAGACAACTAGTTACTGAATTTTGGAGTCGTCTGCCAGGTTAGGGTGTGGGCTCTGTTGGCTCTTCAGATTTTTCCCTGGAAGCTCCAGCAGCGGTTTCTGAACTTTTCTGATGTGGGACGGTGTTGGAACTTTTTGCTGTGTGTGTAGCTCGTTACGATATTTGTTGGTACTAATTTATTCGCTCAACTGGAGTCCTGCCCGGAGTTGCGTTCATGTATGGCACATTTGGCAGCCTAAGAAGGGCGGTTTCGTTCAGTACATACATAGTGAATTACTGCTGCTTGGTATATGTGGTCTTCTGGGACCTAAACAACACGATCTAGTCAATTTGGTTGTGTAAAAGCATTTAGTGGTATGTTCTGTATTTTTTTATTGTGTTATCGTTAACTTGGTGGAATAGTCGCGTTTGGTGTCGTTAAGGCACTTATAAGACTGTGGTTTGACTACTCATTTGCGCTTGGCTTTTATTGTTTCGTTTTAGGAAGCGAGAATTGTTTATTGAGATTTGTGTGTGTTGGCTTCCGTCACTTGTTAAGAGCGCCCGAGTTAACGGCGCCGTGGCTATCATGTGCTGTTGGGATGTTACACTGTATTTTGAATTTTATCTTGTGTTGGTATTATCTGTCGTGTGTTACAGAACATAACCAAGTTGCGTAAGTGATGGGCAGTTCTGGGAGCTCTTAGCGCTTTATTTCGGGGACCGTTTCTAGTAGGAAGGCTACGAAGTGTTGAGAGCTCGCTCTTCTGTGATTATGTTGGGAGTTGCCCGCGCCCTTTTGTCGTATCAAATAATTTTGTTATTATATTTATTGGTTGTGTGTTGCGCTTCTTTCATTTTATGGTGCCAAGCGCCATTATCCTTCTCAAAGTTTTTTATATAAATCATTTTAAATTGTAATGCCAAGTTAACTTATTACTGGATTTTGTCTTTTGGATAAACTCTAAAAGCACTATTGTAAAAGGTTCCTGATTTTATGGTGGCAAGCTGCCGTTATTGTTTTTTAAAGCTCACTCTTTAACCATTTCTTAAGTTTTGTAAGTTATATGAATTTGTTGTTATTTAAAGGAGTTTAGTATTGGTAATTTAATAAATTATGTGCAGAGTCTGCTGTTTGGATATTATTGGGTGGAACTCCTTGGATAGTTGTCCTATAAGAATGCACATTTCACACGCGTGTTTTCCACAACGCACTCTTTTTGAGAAATGTGTGTATGATTGGGTAACCGATAGTAACCGGACTAATTTTTTGGTGGGCAGAGCTTTTGTAGTAACGCGTTTCGTCGCTAGCAACGCATGGAACGAACATTGCAGTCAGTAAGCCGAGTGGCGTCGCTGAACAAGGTCAGGACTAGTTTCGGCAGATATTATAGCGACAACTGATCTGTGTGATTGTCGTTTTTGCAATGGCTGATTTTCGTGAGCGGCACCGGTCGGCCGCCGTGTCATCCTCAGGCCTTAGACGTCACCAGATGTGGATGCGGAGAGGCATGTTCTCCCGGCCGTACCGTCGATACCGCTGGGCCTTCAGGCCTGTTCGGACGGTGTTTGAGTTTCGTGAACAGCGTGCGGCGGTGAAATTTTGTTTTTAAAAGCTCTTGAAACGTTAAAACCGGCGCACAAGGACGATCCTATGGGAAAAACTCAAGTTTTTGATCAGTTTTCCCGTTTCAAAAATGGTGAAATATCAACTGGTGACAAACCTCTTTCTGGTCGTCCATCCAAATGTTGAAAACTTTCCTGCAGTCATCAACGAAGATCGACGAAGGGCCATTAAAGAAATTGTAGAGCTGTCGGGAATGACTTGCATTTCAGTGCTGCCAATTGCGACAAAAGATTGGGGAACGAAAAGAATGGCTGTTGAATTCGTGCCACGACTGCTGACTACTGAACAAAAACAAGATCTCGAAGAAGCATGTTGTGCTTTGAAAGAAGCTCGCAATTATCTAAACTTTTTTTCAACAAGTATCACAGCTGACGACACTTGGTACTGTGCTTTTCATTCTCAATCAAAGCAACAATCAGGAAATTTCCTCGGGTGAAATCAAAGATAAAGAGAATGCTGATCTGCTTTTTCGATGTGAGAAGAGTCGGCTATTCGCAGTTTGTTTCACAGGGTCAGACAGTTAAACAGGCTTTCTACTTGGAAGTTTTGAAAATATTGCGCAACAGCATGCGGCGGAAGCGGCCTGATTTGTGGCAGTCATCTGATTGGCAATCCCTGCTCACACAGCCCTGTGTGTTCGATAGTTCTTGACCAAAAATGGTATGACCTCTGTTCCTCACCCTCCACCCCTCCCCCACTCCCACCCCATACTCAATCGACCCTGCCTTTTGCGACTTTTTGCTTTCTAGAACGAAAAAAGACATGAAAGGAAAGCGTCTTGCTGATGTTCCTAAGTAAAGAAAAACAACGACGGAGGCATTGTCAAGCATCATAAAAGGTGAATTTAAATAATGTTTTGATAACTTGAATATAAGATTAAATGGCTCTGAGCACTATGCGACTTAACTTCTGAGGTCATCAGTCGCCTAGAACCCTTTTCAATTCCTTCACATTCCTCTGTTTCATATACACGGCACTCTTTCTCATTCGATTTTGAAGAAACTGTTCGCTAAAAAAAAACATTTGTCTGCCATCTTACAGCCACACATCAGCGCTTGATGATGAACTGGATTTATTTTCGTTATTGCCTTAGTTATTGGGACACTTCTAAGGAAAGTAAAACACGGCGCATTTTTTGAAAAGTTTTCAATGAGAAATGTAGACGCTGGCCAGTTTATGTTTAGTGCTTTTTACGACGTACATTAATGCGTATGAAATAGAGTTAACATGAGGAAACTGAAAATACCTGAGACATACTGGAGGCCGTCCGCGACGGCGTTGGCAGCTGAGCGCCACAAGCGAGGCTGTTGCCCTCTGCTACGCGGGATGCGGAGCTAAGTGTCTTTGTTTTGCTTATGCTGTCGATACAAGCCGAACGTTGAAATGGAAAAATACTGAAATGTAAACACGCTGGGCGTCATCAGCTGATGGCGCTGGCTGGATGCTTTTTTCATTCTGCCCTCCCTGATACAGGAATCTTTGTGACGGGTCCGAAAGAGATCTGAAAGATGAATTCCTGTTACTTCTGAATGAGCAGCTAGACGAACCCAAGGACACGTCGGGATTTTCCTCATCATCACGGACTTCGGCCATTTCTTCAAATACATTGTCTACCCCTATGCAGAATTCACCACCCACTGGTACGCCATTGATGGTTGATTTAGCTTCAGTTGTTACAACATTTCTTCTCAGTACTCCTCAAGCTGAATTGTAAACTAATTTGTTTTGCTGTACAAATACAGTTATATCCTTATTAATTTGTTACCATTATTTGTGTATGAAACAAATTGACTAAAGTACCATACTAGGTGGTCTCACTAAAAATAAATTTTTCATAGTGGCATTTTCAAAGTCACTCAAATACTTCCACAAACCTATATTTTGCAATCAGTAGCTTCTCAACAGAAGACGTGACAACTCGAAAATTTGTGTCCTGCTTTGTCATAGTAGCAGATATCAGTCATCCAAAATGTGGAAACTGTCTGGACGCATTCTACAGAATGTGAGGAATTTATGTTCGTGCTTGGAGAGCTCATGAGAAACCACAGCCAAACTATGTTTGATAGTAATAGCATTTTATGGGTGCATTCTGTACTTGATTTTCTTTTTCAGTCGTTTGAGCTTTAAACATTGATAAGCCACAATAGCGTTCTCTTAAGCGGAGCTTATGATTGCAGTTGAGCCAAAGACGTGATTTTTGCTGTCTTGTTTGTCGTAATGCAGATCGCATAGCATATCGTACAGCCTCAGTGGGAACGCGAATGACGCACCGATAAGCGTCACATCGTGCGACCTTTATTACAACGAATCGTATCGCCTCAGTGTGAACCACGCCTTACAGCTAATGCACGGCTGCCTTCTCAGGGACTGCTACAATAGATGATGGAACCATCGCAAAACGAAAAACTAACATTACTGATCAATCCCTTATCATGATCGCCTGCCCGCACCTGCATATCTCATGACGTTACGTCTTGCACTGAACACTCGCGATTTACGCACACAGGACTCCCTGGGCGACGTCACACTAAAAAACGTTTCTCCCAGTATGACATGTCCAGTTGAAGCCACTCATTATTATTAAAATCCTGCAGTGCTACCAAATTGTGGGGATGCTGATCATTACTTCCCCTAGGTGTTCCATACATGTCACATAGTTCTACAGGATTGAGCTGGGGTGATTTAGCGAGCTAGTCGAGGTGTAGCAGAGTGGCTGAGTGTTCGTGAAACCATCAACTCATGCATCCTTGGGAATACGGCTGTTGTCATTCTTGGGAGTATGCCCTGCATACTCGTCATGAAGATGGACAAGAAAGAGCAGCACCTGGTCGCCGAGAATATTGAACCCAACACATTGGTTCATGTTCGGGGCAACCAGAATGACTGGGCCCAAGGCATGTTACGCAAAACACCCTAAAAACATCATTACAGAAGCACCTCTGGGGGTTTAATACCTCGTTGGACCCACGGTTCCCACACGTCTTACATCTTTTGGGAAAAAAGGCAAAACCGCAACTCGTGGGAGCACGCTACCTGTTAATGTCCAGTTGCTGTGATGTTTGGTGCACTGAAGACATGGAGCCTTACGTGCAACTGTGAACACTGGCCTTCCGCGAGTTACTCTAGAAGACCGTTAAAAGCGGATTCCTTAGCAAAGTTGCCTCTGAAACTTGTTGAGATGGACCTTCATTCACAGACATCAGCAATTCCCGTCGAGCATGGAACAGATTGTCAGTTGCAATGCGTGACACTCGTGTTAGTCCCTGTCGGTCAGCGTCTTCTCATGACGCTTGTTCTTACGCTGTGTTACATGGTTGCGAGTTGAGAAGTTGGACAGTTCGTGTTGACGCACCAGTAAATCGGTCAACTTCGTCTACAGTTCTGTTATGGACGCGTCCAAACAAAATATCTCATTTCTACCATTCTGTCCTAACACGTCACCATCTTACCATGCCGATTCCGTACAACCGACTGGCACGTACCCCTTCATTGCCACGACTTAGGTGAGCCGTGAAGTCTGGGATAACTGGCTGGTACCCAGTTCAACACTATCCACAGTGCTCCAAAGAGACTGATCAGTCTTTTAAGCTGTAGTCTAATATTCTGTTTGGTGTGCTTAGATACACATGGTACTTCAATAAACACTGCAAAATTTAGAATAAATATAACGAAAATCAAACACTATTACATACACTCAACATCAGCACCATGCATTGCTCGAGAAACATCGAATCGGTAGCTCCGTCTGAACGCATCTCGGATACGCTCGACATTTTCAACTGACGAGTGCTCTTCCCGTTGCATGTGAACCAATTTCCGAGAAGTGTGTATGTCAGTCATAAGTCTTCTTGTGCAGAGGCGGCTTCTTGCTGAATCGGTGGCGGAACGCACGTTGAACTTCAACAGTGGACTGACTTCGCGCAGATTCCAACACACAAAATGATTTCTCTTGTGGTGTAGTCGCCATGTTGCCACAAACAAACAACAGTGCAGCTGTGTCAAAACTTTGAAGCTTCCTCTGTCCAGTGAAATGCGCAGCGTGTTTCTGTCTTTTACAGTTTGTGTGTATTAATGAAATCTCTTCTTTTCTTTTGAATCACCCCGGTGTTTTGTTCAGTATCACCGTTTTAACAATAACACAGGGATTTTTTTTTAAATTTTGTCATGCGGTTTATGCAAAAACTGGAGGGAATTTCAGCTTAATTTTCTGCAGCTATCTGTTTTCGCGATGAAATGAAATAAAATGTACCGTGACTGTCAAAACTCCGAACTTTGACCAAGTAAGTGTTTTAGTACCTCTGATTTAACAGTAATAAACAATGAATCACCAGAAACCATAACAGCGTAAAGTATGGTACATAAACACTACCGGCTCAAAGTAGCTGATAGCAATTCATAAGGCCGAATAATAAACAAAACGCCACTGAAGAGGCACATACAGTGCCGAAACATGAATTTAAAATAAGCAATCTTACGTAAGCTGGTAATTCTGGTCAATTTCTCTTCGCCAGCACGGAAAATGCAAAGAGCTGCAATACTCAAAAGATCACCCTCAGGACAAAAACTATCACCTTAGCATCTCTATGTTAGAACAATCATGACGCCGAAAATATCTACAGTATTTTGTTATTTTAAGGCAAAATTGACTTCAAGAAACTTTACTCTTGATAACAAAAAAATGGTTCAAATGGCTCTGAGCACTATGGGACTTAACATCTTAGGTCATCAGTCCCCTAGAACTTAGAACTACTTAAACCTAACTAACCTAGGGACATCACACAACACCCAGCCATCACGAGGCAGAGAAAATCCCTGACCGCGCCGGGAATCGAACCCGGGAACCCGGGCGTGGGAAGCGAGAACGCTACCGCACGACCACGAGATGCGGGCTCTTGATAACAATATTTAGTGTTTTTATCTACTGTAGTATCATTCTTTCATTTGACTAGCATATTAGTATAGTAGCGAATCGCACGACCTTAAGCGCCAGTGTCAGTTGTTCCAAGATGGAAATTTTCTCTAAATCCAAACGCGCACGTCATATATTTCGACTATGTGACGGCAGCGCTACTCTGACATACATAAGTAGACAAAAGTGTCAACTTACGTCATACATCAAGTCAAATCGACCCGACATGTGTCTCATGAGTTGCAAATTCTACATGTCGTGCTTTGCGATGTGTTAAGCAAACGTTGGCATGTTAAACCATACAGATTTACAAAAATGCTGCATGAATTAAAGGAAATAAATATAATGGCTTTTAACAGTTTCGGTGCCGAAATGTTGAACTGTTTGAATTAAGAGAAAGAGTTTATTATAAACATCATCTCAATTGAACAATCTACTTTCTAAGTGACAATTGCATACACGCAAGTCTCAAAGTACTGGCAGTGAAATTTATCAGTATAGCTCAGAACTGATTCGTGATAGCTGTCAATTTAAAGGATTTTGGACATAAGCAAGAACAACATTTCATCGTCCTTTCTTTTTCTGTTGAGAACAGTACACGGATCAGTGTACCTTGACATTTTGAAAGACTGTTAATTCTGCGAAATAATATCAAATACCAGGCTTCATTAAGATAGTTCAATAGCGTGCAGTCTTGTTGGAAGTGTATTTGCATACTGATTGAATTCTAGGCAAGTGGCTGTTCCATATAGGATCCACAGCACGTCCAGTCAGTTCGCCAAAGCTGGAACCTATTGATATTTACTGCTGGACTGGCTGAAAAATAGAGATTGCACATCATCTTAAATGGCTGATCTCGTCAAACTCATAACAAGAAGTCGGCGCTGTATTTGAAGAACACCCGACACACTACACTGGATTTAGCAAGAAAACGAATTCTGATGGGATACCTGGCATATTGCAAATGGAGATCGTAAAGAAACTTAAAAACAAGGCACAAAGACGATGTATATACAGAGTCCAACGTAGGACAATTTAATTTATTTTTGATAACTGCCCCCTACAAATTTTAGCATTGACATCATTATACTGAGGCTGCAGTCCGTTAGGGATCCGCCGTTAGATCTTAACGCATCGGAGAAGATCGCAGAGTTCTTAAAGTAGTACTAACCTGGCTTTCTTCACTTCAAATAGTTTGTCCCAGTGCAGTGTCAGGCGAGATGTCGCTTCTTGAGCAGGTACTGTAGTCTGAAATGGATTGCTACTATAAGTGACTAGGATATTCTGGCTTCGGCAGGCCATTAAATGACATAGTTTAAAGTACAGTAGGGATTTCAGATGTTTTATTCACGCCATTGGCGTTTGCTAAAGTAATAAATTCATAACCACAAAGTCGTGCGCTCACAACGAGCAAAGATCCGTAATCCACACGCAAGATAAAGAAATGCTTTACACGCACTATGAGTAATAAATGACTTTGCTAATGAGTAGCTGGTTTGCACTGCTAGCACACTCGCACCGGCATGCAACCACGATGCTGCCGGGAGGGAACGTGCCCCACGATCCACTGACAGCGTGGATCACCTCCTGGGACACTGTTTATCACAGCCCGGCGAAGCATAAAGCGATCCGGACTATTCATATCTTTTCTTATTTTTTAAATGTTACAGTTCTATTACAATAATTTAATAAGTTGGTTGGTTGGTTTGTGGGGATTGAAGGGACCAGACTACAAAGGCCATCGGTCCCTAATTTAATAGGTATGTCAAAAAAAAAAAAAAAAAAAAAAAAAAAGGGTTCATGTGATGTCACCGCCAGACACCACACTTGCTAGGTGGTAGCCTTTAAATCGGTCGCAGTCCGTTAGTATACGTCGGACCCGCGTGTCGCCACTATCAGTGATTGAGACCGAGCGCCGCCACACGGCAGGTCTAGAGAGACTTCCTAGCACTCGCCCCAGTTGTACAGCCGACTTTGCTAGCGATGGTTCACTGACAAAATACGCTCTCATTTGCCGAGACGATAGTTAGCATAGCCTTCAGCTACGTCATTTGCTACGACCTAGCAAGGCGCCATTACCAGTTACTATTGATGCTGTAAAACATGTACCATCAAGAGCGATGTTCACCAATTATGGATTAAAGTTAAGTATTCCAGCAGCTACGTACGTTTTTTGTTAGTCTCATTTCCTTGACCTGTTCCAGACCTCACGCCAGCCTGCGCGAGCTAAAACGCGTGCCTTTCGGCTTCACCGAGCGAGGTGGCGCAGTGGTTAGACACTGGACTCGCATTCGGAAGGACGACGGTTCAATCCCGCGTCCGGCCATCCTGATTTAGGTTTTCCGTGATTTCCCTAAATCAATCCAGGCAAATGCCGGGATGGTTCCTCTGAAAGGGCACGGCCGACTTCCTTCCCCATCCTTCCCTAATCCGATGAGACCGATGACCACGCTGTCTGGTCTCCTTCCCCCAACCAACCAACCAACCAACCAACCAACCTTTCGGCTTCCTCTCATAGTGGGTTGGCTGTCTTGCCAATACACAACAGTTCATATGGCTCTGAGCTCTATGGGACTTAACATCTGGCCGGCCGCGGTGGCCGTGCGGTTCTGGCGCTGCAGTCCGGAACCGCGGGACTGCTACGGTCGCAGGTTCGAATCCTGCCTCGGGCATGGGTGTGTGTGATGTCCTTAGGTTAGTTAGGTTTAAGTAGTTCTAAGTTCTAGGGGATTTATGACCTAAGATGTTGAGTCCCATAGTGCTCAGAGCCATTTGAACCATTTTGAACTTAACATCTGTGGTCATAAGTCCCCTAGAACGTAGAACTACTTAAACCTAACTAACCTAAGGACATCACAGACATCCATGCCCGAGGCAGGATTCGAACCTGCGACCGTAGCGGTCACGCGGTTCCAGACTGAAGCGCCTAGAACTGCACGGCCACACCGGCTGGCAATAGGTATGTCCTCACGAGTTCACTGAAGGGATAACTTTTAGCCTTTTTGCAAATTCTTACATAATTAATGAAATGTATTGAATCTATTGGTTTTGGAGCGCAAGCCACACTGCAGTAGCCAATCAGGACACAGCATGCTCCGTAAGTTCCTCATCAGCTAACAGCAGGAGCTCAGTTAACTTTAGTGCCGTGTGCAAACAGACGTGTGGCAGCTTTCCTTGGTTACAAGACACAGATCAACCTTTTTTTGTGACGACAGTTACACGCTACAACTCATAAGACTCTTTCGATGGCAACAAAGTAATAACGGCTGCCAGAGTTAAAAACGTTACAAACGTAACAAATTTGTACAAACAGAGAAATCTGTCAAGTCCTCATTGGAGTACCATCTTTATGTGAGCTGACGCACTACTCTATTACACGTTTTCCTCTCTGTTCTTATGTTAAAAACATCTGGATGTTTTCCAGGATCGCTCAGTTCCCACTCAAAGTTCATTGTGAATGGCCGGAGCAGCGTGCAAGATACCACACACATGTCGCTCGTAGACATCCAATATGTGCTGAAAGTGATTGGGATCTGGCGAAATGGGAAGCCAAACGACCACCTCTGTGTAAGTCTGCAGGCTTTCGTGGCCGTTGTCAATGAAGCTAAAATCTTCTAGGTTGTTAGGCCGCGTCATGTTTCTTCTACAATGAACCCATTTCGCCGGTTGCAGCTGACGTTTTTATGGAACATTTTGAGCAACAGGCGTTAGGTAGTGCTCCTTTGAAGCCTTCTTGCTGGCTCCGCTATGTGGACGATACATTTGTTATATGGCCACACGGCGAAGAAGAACTTCATGAGTTCCTCAATTTCTTAAATGGAATTCATCCTAAAATCAAATTTACCTTGGAGGTTTAGAGTGAGGTTGGTCTCCCGTTCCTAGATGTGTATACAGAAGATCTGATAACACTCTACGTCACAGAGTGTACCGAAAGCCGACTAACACAAACAGGTATTTAGATGCCACTTCGCACCACCACCCAGCCCAGAAGCAAGCAGTACTCAACACACTGTCTTCACGTGTCTTCCGTATCAGCGATGACGACAACTTGCAATCGGAGTTGAATTTTTTAAAGACGACATTGAAAGCAAATGGGTATGACAGTTATTCAATCGACAGTGCTCTAAGGCGGAATATTTATATCGTTAATAAGAATGACGAGGAACCGCCTTCTCACTCCGTCAGGTTACCGTTTGTTTCCGTGGTCACTGGCCGCATATAAGCAGAATTTTAAAGAAAAATTGTATTCGGACATCTTTCTTTAGTCTAAACAAAATAAAAGATTTTTTCCGACGGGAAACGGATGCACCTGATTGCCTCCACAATGCAGGCGTCTATCAAGTGACATGTGGCTGCGGCAAAGTGTATATAAGCGAAACGGGAAGAACTAATAAAGAACGCATTAAGGAACATGAACGACACATGCAGCTAAAACAAAGTGCAAAATCGGCAGTAGCGGAACATCATGAGAACTGTGGCTCTGACATCGATTTTAATAATGTACGTGTACTGGCTGAAGAAAGAAACATTTATAGAAGAAAGGTCCAAGAAGCGGCTGAAATTCCTAGGAATGCATTTAATTTCAATAGAGAGGACGGCTATAGGCTTCCGGCATCGTGGCTCCCCGCCATCAAGGAAGTAAATACTCGGCCGCGGTGTGTGAGCGGCATAAACAACGCGCTGCAAGTCACCTCGGCGGATAATAATATTTTGGGTGAACATTCCCCCTCTGTTGCTCTGTCCGCTTCGAATCTAGCCAATGATGACGACCAACCAAAAGCGGTAGCAAGAATTTCAACCAATAAGCCTTCTCCAGTGTAAGTGTGGAATAGTACCTTTCTATCCAATGACGATGGGCCGCCAATGGTATCCACACGATTTTAGCTAACAACGCCCCTTCTTCTGCACCAGTGCGGGAATATTAGCCTATGACTATGGCCCACCTATTGTAGCCATATGAATTTTAACCAATACTATCACTTCTCCAGCACGAACGGGTGAAAATTCCCTCTTTATAAGAAGACAAAACACTCTGACGGTGTTCTAGCAGTAGTGGACACCAGAAGATCCTGAGGAAGGTCCCAGCAGAGGGATCGAAACGTAGATCATTTCAGAAGAAACATGACGCGGCCTCGTAACCCAGTAGATTTTAACTTCGTCAACCACCTCTGTGTTGACACCTTTCGAGAATGATCGAGTGCTGCACTGTCTTTCTGAATGGACAAGTCTTCTGCAGGGAGCTGTAGACAAACAAATGGAGACATATAACTGCACAGGTGTGTGCCATTTCACTCGCTGCTGAGAGACTATAGCAGATGTGACAGGGATCCTTTTTAATCCTACTTACAAAACCCAACACGAGAAAACTTCCTCTATCAGCCTGTTGTCAAATGGAATGAATTACCTAATTTGTTTTTCGAGGCACCTCTATGAAGTGTCGGATTAGTTTGGCCTCCCCCTCCCATTTTAATTTCAAATTCATGTAAAATGAATTCAGTTTTACACGATTTCGTTTCCCTTTTTTAATTTTCAATTTTTCTCTCTATCAGTAAATGAATGGCTAAGCTGGTTCGATTATAATGGGTCTTCGGTTAATTTCATACCATAATTTTGTCTTTGCCGTTAGGATTCGAATAGTGCATACGAAGCTCTGGGGGGTAGCTTTCTCTCCAATGTTCAATTCACTCTCCTATGTTGTGCGAGACGAACTGGGGTGGTGCCCCAGAGGAATGCACCTCGTCATGAAGGTGTGTTCGAAAACCGCAGTGCGACCATCCAGAGCCTGAAAGCAGCAGGAGGTGTCGCTCTGCTTTGTGCCAGGACCGGACAGGCCGTCTTGCTTTCCCCTTAGACGCAACACGCAGACAACACAGTGGAGCGGTGCCAGGGCATTAACTTCAGCTTTCAGTTGCCTGAGATCAGACGAGTAGACGCCAGATAATGCTGTTTTCAAATCTAGCCCGAGATGCACGCGGTCGAGCTTTCTGGCCTGATAGCATCTTCTCCAGACTTGTGAGATCAGATAAGCACTCAGCATGTTTGGTAAGTCGCTGAGGGTTTGGAGGGGTTAAGACTTAACATAGAACGGACTCAGTGTTCGGACCTCATCGGCTACTCCGTGCGCGGTTTTCGGAGAGGAAAGACTATGTGTTCGAACCTCGTCAGCTATTCGGTGTTCAGATTTCTATGAGCAGCTGCTCATGTTGTGGAGCCTGGAAAGCTTTCGTTAAGTTGTAGCTTGCCATGATAAGAGCCAAATATTTCCCGTTTGCAATGAGCGATACCGCGCAGTCTTCACACTCAGTCACCGATGGACGATGAAGGCGGACTGTGGTAGCATAATATTTGTATTAAGTATTGGCGTATGAGTCGAGGACGAGAATTGTAGCTGCACCGCGCCATCTGTTGCTATAACAACGTGTCAGCCATGGTAAAAACTGCACAGTGTAAAGTACTGCGTTTAAATCGTAAGGAGGAGGGATGTGATTCATGTCAGAGAACATGCGGATAAGTTAAGAGTAATATGGGTAAAGGGGGCAACTGAGCTTAGGAAAATGACACTAATCTTCTTTCTTTTCTTATTCTGTCAGCGCTAAGTGGTCACTCAGTTGCTGAATTAAATTTGACAGGCCGGCCGAAGTGACCGTGCGGTTAAAGGCGCTGCAGTCTGGAACCGCAAGACCGCTACGGTCGCAGGTTCGAATCCTGCCTCGGGCATGGATGTTTGTGATGTCCTTAGGTTAGTTAGGTTTAAGTAGTTCTAAGTTCTAGGGGACTAATGACCTCAGCAGTTGAGTCCCATAGTGCTCAGAGCCATTTGAACCATTTAAATTTGAGAGAACACGTATCGTTCGTTGTGTTAGAAGACAGGTAACTGCATTGTTTCGCTTCCGTAACCCAACCCCGGTGTTTCCTACGTTAGTTACGTGTCAGTGTTAATTTGCTTTGTTTCTCGTGGTCATAAAGTTTATACATTTCCTTGCATTAACACATTTGAGGTTGGCTTTCTTTCAAGACTGTATGACGCTTGTGGTGACCCTGACATTGTACCGCTTAATGAATAAACAATTATATTGACCATAGTTTTTCATTTAACAGTTTTGATGTCACTTATATTATTGTAGCCAGGTCACTATCCACCATAACTTTGTCGTTGTGGCCATGATCAATAATCAGTTTACACATTACCAGCTTCATATCGTTTCAATAGGTGTAGCAGTTTGTGACCGCTAAGTTCAAGGGGGGCATCATAGGGTCCAGAGTGTCAGAGTTTAAGACTAGCAAACGTGTTATGCAGTGAGCCCGAGCTTGTGTCATTCCGTGGAGCTTGTCAGTCCAGGAAACCTTTTTCCACCCTTAGAGCGTCTAGTGCTGCTGTTCCAACATCTGCATCACTTCCCTGTGATCTTTCATAGCTTCTGTATAGCTTACCTCGTTGAGGAACTGGTTCTGCGCGGTCCGGTTGCTCACTAGTTGTCGTCCAGCAGTGATTGACAAGTGGTTTGCTGCACTATGCGCCGTCCATGATAGGTGAGGGTGAAGCCCGTCATCAACATATTCTTACCACGGCTGCTAGGAGGGATTTCTCCTCAGTCAAAGTATTCATGGTCCATGGTAGCATTTGAAAAGCACAGCACCTACACAGCTTTGGAGATCTGGCCGTGATCACAGCGCTGATATCGTGCGTCTTCTCAACAGCACATTACGCTGGCACGAAGGTGGTCTGTTGATGCCCCTGTCACGTGACATTTCGAATCATTCCACTCACCAAGCCGACGTGAGTTTCCTCGCTCTCTACAGGGCAGCTAATTACTCACGAGTGTACTACTGCCTTTCGGAAACCAAGAGACCATTAACTCACAAAGGGAGGCCACGACGATGCCATCATTGATTTAGCTCAAACTATGCACACCATTAGTACGCCATTAAAGCAACATAATGTGCAAGTAAAGAAAGCAAGGTGCACTACTCAGGCAATTCCGAGAAAATCAAAAGAGAAGTTTTACGCGTCTTTTACAGCCAGCACGGTAGCTCAGCGTGTTCGGTCAGAGTGTTAACTGCCCCCTGTAATAAAACACTGAGTTAATGGATCAACGGTTGACCTAAACAACCATCATGGGACTATCACCCCGAACACATACAATGACCACTAACGACCAAAATGAGTTAAAAAAGGGTTGGCTTTCGCTTTGACAAGAGGATTGTGGACGAGGCGACGGTTCGAATCCCGCTAACGCTTATTTTTTAGTCTAGATTTTTTTCATCACTGGTATGTATGACATTTGAGAGATGATACAGTGGGAAAAAACACGTCCATTTTCTTGAAGTTGTAGCGAATTTCATATGTTTTTTGACGATTTACTATCTGTAATTAAATTTTCAAGGACGAGGGACAGGCTTGGAAAGACCAAGTCAAACCTCGATTAAATAATGATGCGAATGACGTTATTCGCAATCAGCAATACAGTAAGTCACAATGTGCCAGACAACAACAGTAATGTACAATTACTCGTCGGATGTGCTCTCGACATCACACGATGCAGTATGGTATTTGTCGTAGACGTCGAAAACATAAATTGAAACTTTCATGCAGTTTTTTTCTTCATTCTTTTACCTCTAGAATGTCATATAAATTAAATAATATGACCAGTGATGGAAAACAATAAATTAATAATTGGATTGTTTTAAACATTGGTGGGATAGAATGAGATTTTCACTCTGCAGCGGAGTGTGCGCTGATATGAAACTTCCTGGCAGATGAAAACTGTGTGCCAGACCGAGACTCAAACTGGGCGGACGTCGTAAGACATCCGCTTAAGTTCGTTGTTGATCGATTAACTCAGTTTTTTTTATTACAGAGGGAGCTAACCCGTTTCTGTGCCTTTCGCGGGCAAGTGCTCTACCATCTGAGCTACCCAAGCACGTCTCACACCCCGTCGTCACAGCCTCACTTCTGCCAGTACCTCGTCTCCTACCTTCCAAACTTTACAGAAGCTCTCCTGCGAACCTTTCAGAACTAGCACTCCTGAAAGAAAGGATTTTGCGGAGATACGGCTTAGCCACACCCTGGGGGATTTTTCCAGAATGAGATTTTCACTCTGCAGCGGAGTGTGCACTTCCTGGCAGATTAAAACTGTGTGCCAGGAAGTTTCATGGGTGGGATAATTTTTAATATATTAAAGTACACAAGGAAGTCGTCTCCGTGAGAGACAGGTTAAGGGTAGAAACTGATCTTTAACCTTCTCAGCTCAGCCAGACTAGCTATGAGCATTTCACAGAAATGTACGGAAGTTAACGAACATAGAATATGGAAGATTTATGCCCATCTCACAAAAAAAAAAACAAAAAAAAAAAAAAAAAAAAAAAACAATTTAATAATCTTATTAGACAATTTCTGAAATACTTGAGATTGGTGGAAAAGAGATGTGATAAAGTTGACTAGCCTTCCAACTACACTTTCTGGACATTAATGGAATATTAAGTATCTGAAGTGATCTGACCTATATAATAAGTCTTTCACTGCAAAACTGACTTACACATCACAGTACAAAAATGAACATGGCTATCTGCCAGCCATTGAATATTACATTATATCAGATACAATCCGTTCAATCTTTCGACCAACTTTGTTGTATGGGAGCGAAAGCTGGGTGGATTCAGGTTACCTTATCAACAAGGTTGAGGTTACGGATATGAAAGTAGCTAGGATGATTGCAGGTACTAGTAGATGGGAACAATGGCAGGAGGGTGTCCACAATGAGGAAATCAAAGAAAAACTGGGAATGAACTCTATAGATGTAGCAGTCAGGGCAAACAGGCTTAGATGGTGGGGTCATGTTACACGCATGGGAGAAGCAAGGTTACCCAAGAGACTCGTGGATTCAGCAGTAGAGGGTAGAAGGAGTCGGGGCAGACCGAGGAGAAGGTACCTGGATTCGGTTAAGAATGATTTTGAAGTAATAGGTTTAACATCAGAAGAGGCACCAATGTTAGCACTGAATAGGGGATCATGGAGGAACTGTATAAGGGGGGCTATGCTCCAGACTGAACGCTGAAAGGCATAATCAGTCTTAAATGATGATGAAGATGATGATGATGATGATGATGATCAGATACAATCTTATGGTTTTAACCAATCGATACGAACGTTTCCATAAAAACTGTCAATTTCCATATTTATAATATAACCAATAATGCAGCTTTAATGTTGTGTGTTTTGACACTATTAGACACACAATCTGACTGTCACATAAGTTCTGTAATTAGCTTATAAAATTTCAAAAACTACTCTCTGAAGTAGAAAAAGTACACACCAAAAATTTACAGTAAAATTTTAAATAATATCCTTAAGGTAACTGCAATAAATCACTGTCAACACAGTCTCCTTTTTTTATGTTAAGCAGTGCCCATTCTTTCAAACATATTGTTTAACATATTACCGAACTTTTTCTTGTGATTCGAATACCTTCTAATTTTGTGGAATTCACACATCATGTGTACCTTAAACTCTATGGTGCTGTCGGATCCTAATTTTTTAAGGATGTAATTAACAAATTTTCCCAGCAGCCATTACACAGCGTTATTTTTTGCCTCTGGGAAAAAGCGTGCTTCAGGCCTGTGTATCAATGACAGCGATATATACTCAAAGGATGTCCCTGTAATCAGAGTTATTTGCTCTTGGATTCACTTTCAACTATTCATGTGACCCTTGCAAGTATATCTATGAATTATTGTGTCAACTAGATGGCATTGTTGATATAATTTTGTGTCACAGAGTCCGATTGCGTACAGTCTTTCATTGGTGCAAACTATGTTGTTAATTGTCTTGTACCATGACGTTATTATATAGTGAGCACATTAGAACTAATGTTTTTCCAAATCTCAGTCCACTCAATGTTTGGAAACTGTCGTTCTATTTTGTTCCTTCCTTCGCTTTTCTTTCGTTCCCGCATTATGACTCTTGATATTAAGTGTCGTGACTGTCTGAGTTCGACACTTACATAACTGAACTCAACATAGAAAATCCTCACATGCCGTAAACGTCTGTTGATATTCTGCACGTCAATCGGGGGAAGCACGCTTCGAGATTTAATGATCTCGAAAAGTTGGCTGGTTATGCTTTCTCGCGAGTCTCTTATTAAATTAACTTGCCTTTTGATAAAAGGTGCTGAGGCTTTATCCGTTATATCAGTTGATCCTAGTCCACCATTTTTAGGATCTAAATTGTCTCCTTTAGCAGGTACTCTGAACACCGAGCAACCCTCATGGAAGCGGTAGACTTCCCCCTGCCACTGGTGACTGAAGCGAACGTCCAGTGGCAGCGTAGAAGAACCTCTAAAACTACTCGACTTGTTCCAGTATAACAGCACAACGTGTAAAGCAAATAAGGAGCAGCCAGATTCGTTGTTACCACAATAGTTCAGCGAATCTTTCGTCGTGTATGAGGTTGTTTAGCACACACCTAGTGTCAGCACTCATGATAGCGGCGTTGTATCGACGGAAGGGATTTTAATTTATTCTAGGGCGATCTAAACTGGTCTGCTGCTGACTGAAGTCGAACTGTCGCCAGTGTGTCACGTCGTCTTCTTTGTAACGCGGATAAAATCCATCCTAGCTTCCGAAAGGCACACTTCACTCACAACGTTTATTGGAGCAATTTTAGAAGTAGAGCACATCTCCAATATTCACTATTTCAGTAGAAATTTGAAGATTTCGTCTCCGACTCTGGAGTTTGTCGGTTGCGCAGCATTTCCAGGTGGTTTTCACCGCGCAGGATCGTATTCTTCGATAACCAGTCATTTCGTGTCAAAGAGTAGTAGCTAACAGTTCCTATAAGAGAATTCGTCGCTTTCATTAAGAACGCCAAAAACTTCCATCTGTCTATGCATAAAGTGCACAGCAATAGAAACAACATTCGGTGTTTCCCCAAGCTGTGCCATTTCGATAAAGCTAAAAGTGCGCTGTTGTTTGTGTACCCAACAAAATATAGTTCTGGTCAACATTTGTCTATGAAGACATTCCACAAAATAGAGAGAGCGGCACACAATCAAGTAATCGCGAGCAAGCAATCCTAGATAACGTTAGCCATAAGCAGCAAGAGCTGCATCTCACTTTCAGTGTCCGTCCCATTCTCCCTCGCCCGTGTCTCCAGCTTGTCTCTCATCCTAATGACACACAGACTATAACACATAAGGGAAAACTTTCACAAGTTGTAACTGTATACCTGTACTACAAACAAACGAGAAATTAACAGCCCTTTCAACAAGGAAACTAAAATGAAACAAGACACAAGGGCGTATTATACCCAATTAACAATTCTAATGGTCCACAAACAAACAGAATACAGACGCTCATATGCGAACTAGTCATATGTACCACCGTAAAACAGAAGCGGGCGTCAAGGCGCTGAATAAACCTACTGAACTTGATCAGCAAGTCGGAAATGTAGTCAGCACAGAATATAAAGGACTGATGACACAAGAATGGTAAATGCTCAGGAAAGTGCTGGATCCAGATTGAAGCAGTTATATGGAGAACAGTTTCGACGTTCGCGAAAGATAGCACTGAAATTACAGGAAAACCTAAAAGGCACGTTCAACTTTAAAAAGTATCTGAAACGTGTACTGAATTCAGAAAAAATATCTACAGAACTTTTGGAAAAGTGACAAAGTAGAAGTAAAAGTAAGAGCTAAATAGAAGAATTCGTGAACGACGATAAATAAAATTTTTATGCTTCTTTTTATCGTTCTACAATACTATTGAGATACCGAAGGCCGTAGACCGACAAAATATGAACAAAAAAGGTTATTGTCTAGCAAAAGGCTAAGTACATCATCTCAAGAACGTTTCTGGTGTGTAACGCATGATTATTTCGTGGCTCTCTTATATGCGGCAGCTACAAAAACACGATACGTCACGCACGTAACTGCGATAATAATCATCCTCTCGTACATTAAGCGTGAGGAGCCTGAAAACATGGCTGCAGCAACAAGTTAAAGTTACCCCTTCCACTTCGAGGTAGGATGAATCTCATAAGAGGTCGTCACATAACTTTCTAAACGTTGATGCGCTATGCAGGAAAGAACTTGCTTTATCCCGTCCTCTGATAAGTTAGGACAGATAATTCGTAATCAGTGTTTAAGATAGCAGATATTTAGTTATAACGCAATGCGCATAAACGAATGAAGTTTCTCAGTTGACTTGACTGAACAAAAAGATTGTTGAAAGTATGTCACGAGAATGTAATAAACGCGAAAATAATTATTTCTCGCGGTCTTGCACCACTTCTCATATATCTGGTTACTCTCCGCGTTCCTGCTCAGCCGTACTATATCTAGCACAGTAAATCAATATTTTCGTGCAATGATGTTTTACTAAACACTCGACGCTCCCTTTAAGTCAGTCCACAGTTTTTGTAACTTAAAGTATGTCATCTTATAACTACAATTGCTCTGAGATGCAGCATCAACTTTTCCAAATCCACCACTTCCGTTTTACTGGTGGACTGTTCTTTCTTCGTGGAAAATCGCAGTGCAGTCTTTTATTTACGAGTTTCTTCCTCTGTAGCCCATAGTGCTTTCATACTTATAATACTGATGGTAAAACCTCTAAAAGAAACAATGTAATGATCTCGCTGCTCTTCACAGAAACTTAGCCACTAACCTAGCACAAATTTTTATAAATATTTCTTCTTTCCCTCAATAAACTAAGGTGGTTCTGTAGCGAGTCACTGCATTCCCTCATCTTAGAATTACAGCTATTTCTCCTGTAAATTAATAACATCGTTGTGCTCTACTTGGGACGGGACAAAAGTTTATGTGTCCTGTCACGGACTTTGACTCGCTTCAACATATTAACTTAGCGGCTGCCAAGTATTAAATACGTGATGAATGGTTATAAATATACATATGTTCCGTAACTAAAGTCTCTATGTGTGCAAATGTTGTAGAAAAGAGAGCTTTCGAATGCGCTTTACAGTACGCCAGCAGCTGTGCGAGCCAGAGATATCATCACATCGAGCTGGCCGCTATTCAACGAGACGAAGGCCGCCGAAGAACTTACTTTTAATTGTTAAAAGCAATGGAATTGTGAAGTGATTGTCTAAACTGGTTCCCCTATGGTTTTAGGGATTCCGAAGTTCAGTTCTGATTTTAGTTTTACTCGGCAAGCCTACACTAGAGATGGTAGTTGCGACCTCTAATTAATTATCATGTCTAATTAACAAGTATAAGACAATAAATCGCAGATCTAGGTAGGATCGCGACTAATAAATTATGTGAGAATATCGTCAAAAGGTTTTATTGAATTGTTAACTTAGCATTAGGTCGGTGTTGTCGATCAGAACTTAGTGTGACCGAGTTGTTAGATATGTTTAGCAGTGTATCTGTTTTATATTGTTCCCCGGGAGAAAGCAGAGTACGTTAAACGAAATGATTTGAGTTTAGTTTGGATAGCAGGGCTGGAGAGATTTTTTCTGCGATCGTATATGCAGAGGAATTGGTTAACTGACGCTGCAATAGCGCGGATAAAGCTTATTAGTGATCACGTTGTGTCGAAAAGAACAAGCTAGCGTGCTCTTGTAAGTTACGCTCTAATTTCTTTGAAACTGTATTCCGTATTTGGAGAAGTTGATGTAAGCAGTAATTGGTCTGTACTTCGAGTGCGATTCGTGGTCTTCCTGGTGAGCGCAAGACTGTAAAGGTCGTGGTTGAAATTGGTGGACGCACTGCCTAAGGTAATTCGTGTGATTTTGGGCAACCACTCTAAGGTAGTTGAGCGGTTTATGTTGCTGTATATATTTGAGTACGCACTACAGGGTTAGTGGCGTAATAATTGTGATTTTGTGTACCATTGAGTTTAAATCTCAGCTGGTGTTTTATAAAGCCAGGAACGAGAATCGGCACGACTTGTCTAAAAGAAGACTCAGTTATTGTTGGCCGTAAAATTTGTGTCACCTATCTTTGAGAATAGACTTCACACCCTAGCGGAACCAGTTAACATTATTTGTCTATATTCAATTCCACTGCTTGGCAGGGTGACGAGTAGCAAATTTAATTTAAGGATTGTAATAGGGAACGCGATTGCCAACCCCTGACGTGGATCAGCTTTGATTGTTGTATTGAAGTTAGCAGAAAAGTGGTGATGGCTCACAGGATTTTCGTTTATGTTTTTTGTTTTGTCTTTTCTATACCGATTTCTGTGGGATGCAGATTTCTTTTAATGCCACTGGTTCACAAGGAAGATGTTCGTGAGATAATAATCTGATACTAATTTTTTAAAAAAAACTGAATTCTGAGTTCGGAGTCTATTCTACAGTGGAAAGGACTGAATCCCACTGAAAGGTACGCAAGTGGCGTTAATAATAAAGAGGTACATTGACGCAAAATAGTTAAAAGTCAGTCTTGCAGGGATAAGACAGTTAGTTATTCCAGGTCACCCAAAGGATCAATGTCATATTGAGATTTTATTGCGATTTAAAAATCAGTAATTAGAGAAAAAAGATTAATTAGATTTCATTAAAGAAAAGACAAAGGTGTTAAATTATTAATTCACTTAATGTTATTTTAAGGATCAAAGAGAAAGAAATAAGAAAAGGGACAACGAGAAATAACGTTTACAGACCGTAAGAGAATTAATAATACCGCAGAGATGGCTATCGCTATATCGCTGGTTTGCAATGAAATTCTAAATTTGCTTGCTGCGTTCGGAATTATCGTAATAAGATACGGTTTATTAAATTTAACTGAACAAAGGTACACAAACTTGAGCTTTTACGTAAGGAAGTGAAATATTGATCACGGTACATACTTCGTGAATAACGTTAGTGACCAGCCACCTGACCTAAGGCCTTGCGACTTTTTTCCTTAGGGGGTACGTTAAGGGTATCGTATACGTACAACCACTGTCGAGAATACTGAAGCAGCCCAGAAAGCACATCAATGCTGTTGTGATGACCATTGACAGGATGTTGCCACATAAGGTACGGAACGAATCTGACTACCGCTACGACGCGTGTCGTGTGACTGAGGGGCCCTCAGAGAACATTTGTAGAGTGCAAACGCAAACTTGGAGAGTTTCTGGATCTGTTCATGCATCATTCATATTTGTATATGTAATAGCGAAAAATATAGAGTATAGAGCTTTGAAAAAGAATGAATCATTTATAGCCCCTCCCCCGTGTATATAAGATCTAATGGATAACGTAGGAAGCTCCATAAGGCTATTTGCAGATGATGTTCGGAGTATGGCTGTAGTACATCTTACTGCGTCTGCAGCAGTTGGCACCACTGTGATACAATCAACTATTACAAATCGGTTACTTCAAGGAGGTTGTTTTCCAACAGCATAACGCTCGGTCAAATACCGCTGTTACAACCCAACATGCTCTACAGAGTGTCGACAAGTTGTCTTGGTCTGTTCGATCACCAGATCTGTCTCCAGTCGAGAACATATAGGACATCATCGGACGACAATTCCAGCGTCATCTACAATCAACATTAACCATCCCTGTATTGACCGATCAAATGCAACAGGCATAGAATTCCATCAAATGGTTCAAATGGCTCTGAGCACTATGGGACTTAACTTCTGAGGTCATCAGTCCCCTAGAACTTAGAACTACTTAAACCTAACTAACCTAAGGACATCACACACATCCATGCCCGAGGCAGGATTCGAACCTGCGACCGTAGCGGTCGCGCGGCTCCAGACTGTAGCGCCTAGAGCCACTCTGCCACTCCGGCCGGCGCTAGAATTCCATCCCACACGACATCCTTCACCTGTACGATAAAATGTACGCACGTTTGCATGCTTGCACTCAACATTTTGGCTATTAACGTACCAACATTTCATATTTGCAATGGCTTTTCTCGAGCTTATACTAATCTGTGATCTTGTGATGCTAATAACTTAAATATGTTATCTAGACAACTGTATTCCTGAAATTTCATTACTCTACATTATTATTTCCTGGTTTTGGGAGCTTTGTTCCAGTCAGTGTAGTAGGAAAAGCAGATGCTAAGCTGAGATTCGTTGAAAGAATCTTAAGGAAATGTAACTCATCCACGAAAGAAATGTCTTACAAAACACTTGTTCGACAGATTCTGATTGCTCATCTTTACGGGATCCCTAAAGTCTTGATTAATAGGATTAATAGAAGAGATAGAGAAAATCCAACAAGGAATGGCACGTTTCGCCACAGAATCGTTTAGCCGGCTTTACATTGGTGAATCTCTATCTTATGGTCTCGTAATTATTTAACGCTACAGTGCACTTTCTGGATAGGATGGTGGATCTTTTATTATTTCTTACACTTCGACTCTCACAATCATCATCACGAAACTTTCCTCCAGATCGAGCGGTACAGAAGGAACAAGCATAACCCACTAATCTTTTGAAACTACCTTGCTACTTTCCCATGCAAACCACACATAACCAAATTACATGACATACACCACACTACAACATGGAATACAATACAATAAATAGTCACAACACTATCACTTTCAGCTTTCCCACTTCAATTAGTATTTATCCCAGTTTCACACGACACTGCCCCACTTCGTAATTCTTCTTTCCTACTATGAACTCTGAAGATATATGCACGTCTTCCTGTGCAATGCAAGCCAAGTGGCGTTGCTGGATAGACGGCTGACTCACCTTGCTTCTCTCTCAGAGTATTATAGTTTGAATCAAGCGTCACACGGAAACATAACATGCAAAGTAATATTAAGAGCATATTCATCACACACGCGAGTCCTCAACTGATACCATGGACGAGTACTTCTCTTTATCCTTTGTCTCATACACAGATTGAGACTCACACAGTACTCACCACGTGGAAGTACTTTAATTTCAAGTCCTGCACACGCCATCTCTTAAATATTTCAACTTATAGTACACACGCTAGTAATTCAGCTTAACTTAAGCACACGGAAGTATTTCAACTTATTTCTACACGTGGTTTCATTGTGACCGTTGGTCAGTTCCGAAGATTACTACGATCCCATTAACATTACCTGCCTGACATTTAATTCTCCCCACAATAGTTCCTGAAATAGAGAAATTATTATTTCAAACTACTCTTAAATATTCCACGTGCATACCATGTCTCCACTCTATTGTCTTTACGGAACACACCTAAGACAGGTCTTAACAGCACAAGATCCAGCGGCAGAGTGCCGAAACATTGCCGTTCTTCAGGTCCTCTCGCACCTCTGCTGAAGTGGGGGAGCACCTTGCTACCATATTGGTCAGCCACATTTCAGGTGCTCAAAGCTCAGGTAAATTTCATCTCTTTGGTCCCACCAAAGGTGGCCAAAGGATCGTCTCAAAGATGATCATATATTCACATTCACTATCTGCGGTTAGCAGACGACCATACATTCATTCATTCATTTCACAGATCTCACCAAACTGGATGTAGGGATTTATTTTGTGGGAGTGCAAATAAATTGTCATTCTTTCCCACACTGGTATCCGGCTTCGCTGTATTAATTGAAATTGAGTTATTTTACAAAAAAAATGTGTTGTTCTGACAAAAATAATGAAGTATGTTGTACCTATTTTCAATGTCGGGCGGTACTGTACCCTTTCAATAGTTCCACGATAAACTGAGAAAAGTCAAAATATCTCTTATTTCAGATTCTCACTAATGGCTACTTTGTCAGGATATGTGCACGTAAACAGTGGTAAGTGCCAAAAAGGTGGCTGGTAGCAGCGTGTGCAACGTTCGTGCTAGGAAAATACTTTCCAGAGATGGTTTTTACAAATCCAAGGACGATATGGATAGCTACGACTCGATAAAGATCCTCAGTACGTTCCCGAAGCAAATACGTTTCGAAATTTGATGCTAATGAAATAAATGTAAATAATTATTTAAGCAAGTAAAAAAACATCAACGTGTGTTCCTTACCATAGTTAACGTGAATTGATGTGGCAGTGTAATGGCAGAAAGTCCATCAAATGGTTCAAATCGCTCTAAGCTCTATGGGACTTCTGAGGTCATCATTCCCCTAGACTTAGAACTGCTTAAACCTAATTAACCTAAGGACATCACACACATCCATCCCCGAGGCAGGATTCGAACCTGCGACCGTAGCAGCCGCGTGGTTCCGGACTGAAGCGCCTAGAACCGCTCGACCACAGCAGCCGGTGTTAAGTCCATCCTTAGTATTGTTTAAGTGCAGTAGCAAGGTAACAGTAAACTTAATTTTAAATTGGGCTGAATTATAGATTAATTTTAGGGCTGTTTATTGCACAAATTAGTAATGCAAATCTCATTTATTGCACAAATTAGTAACGCAAATCTCAAAGTACCCACACAGGCTCAACATTTATTGCGCAATAACATTGCGTCTATATATTGCGCGGAACTGTCAAGCCAAGGACACAGTGTTATTGCGCAATATTTATGCGTGGGACGCATCAGTTAGACCTCTGCCTTCGTAGTGAACATGTTGACGTTCGATTATGTGGAGACCGCATGTGTTGCGATTTCAGTGGCTATGTTGTACAAGAAGATAAGCGATATGATGCGACGAAGGGCCAAAAGTGGCTTGGAAGGCGTCCTTTAAACGGCCATACAAACATACTGAGAGAACTTGCAGCTGAGCCTGATACCGGAATTTTTTAAGGGTGAATAAATAATCCTTCAACGATCTCCTGAACGTCTTTACGTCCAGTGCACAAAGAAAATATGCTTCTCATATACTCGCTGGATTTCATTTTTTACAACGCTGGAAGCGATCTATAAACCTGAAAAGAGTAAGATACATTATTGTTGATGATCGGTGGATAGTGCTGTTATGTATTTCTGCTATAAATAATTCAAGTTTCTGAAACGAACAATAAGAAGTAGCAGTTTTATTTCCCTGCACTTGCCAAATGATTCTACAGCTAACTGTTGTATAAGTATTAAATATGTAATCAAACTACTCTCCTGAATGGACTTCAACAGATGATTCCTTTCATCTGGCTTTCCTGATGTATCCATACGGCGTCGCTGTATCAGTTATCTGCTTGTCCACAAATCAGGTCTCCACAGGACCAACGCTGTATTGCACAAGGACACCCTTTTATTGTACCATATATTGCGCAATATACTGAGCGGTCGTCAATATTTCTAAAACTCTGTAGTCACCTTCGATATATTGCGTAAATCGTCAATACCACTCTCGGACGGTCAATATTACTTTGCAATACTCACTATTGCACAATATCTATTGAACGTGTTTAGTATCAAACTGAAACGATTCGGTCCTTTTACATTTTTGAGAAGTTTCACAGTAATGTTTCGTTATCCTACCCAGAAGTAAACAAGCCAATACTAACCCGTGTTACGTGCACTCATTTTGCAAGTAAAGTGTGAATGCTAACGTCTGTTATGTGTACTCAGTTTGTAAGTTAACAGTTTTAAGTAGCCACTGACGTATTTTTAAGAATAAATTTTTACATGAGATATACGATTTTAAAAATATGTCGTTACTCTAGAAATATTTGAAAATAACGACTCATCTGAATAAAAAAGAGTCACAATGAATCAAATATATTTATGAGATTTCATTGCAGCTTTACTGCGCAATTTCTCAGAAATATCAGTTTGTTTCTTACCACTGTCTACAGCCAAAGTCTTTATATATACTATGAACGGTGCCTCTCAAACAATATATAACATATGCGATGAATAGCGACCTACAAGCTGATGCAGTGAAATGAAACAAACACGCCTATATACAAAGTAGGGGCGCTGGCTCCCATAGAACCTTATAAAAAGTTATTAAATGTTTAATATAAAGATGAAAATGACAGTTATACATGTAATCAAACGCCCAAAGGCTACTCAAGGGTAAAAATAAGATTACATGTAAAGTAAACTAATTGAAAACAAATAAAGAATTCTGTAATGTTAACAGTCGATCATGGCGTCATGAATCGATGGTGTAGCGGCTACTGACTGAATCTCTCAAATCTTGGAGACGAAGCTGGCAGCTGGAGACGAGTTTGCGGAAACGCGAGGTAAGTCAGTTGGACTTGGTTACGAGGCCGGAGAGTGGAGACCGATGACCCGGAAGCGTGCGAAGGGCCCTAGCGCATGTTTACGAGTTGACTTCATATGCAGAAGCCGTATCTTTACCTCATAAAAATGCCGATTAAAGCCTAGCAAGCAAATACGTGAAAGCTAGGAAAGCCTTATAACATTCGCTCAATGAATGCATTTTAGCAAATTAGCGTGTGACAGTTAAAACACTTTATCAAGTTGTAGCTCGATGCTATGAACTGAAAGCACAGTGGAATAAAAGATCCATGGTACAATAAAAGCCACTAGTAGACACTGATCTGACACTATAAAAATGATCAGAAGGAATTACAACCAAAGTTCAACGTAGTTTTTTTTTAAGGATGTGTATTAACCTATTTTATATTCTACGTTGCTATGTCAGGCTGCTCTTTGCAGTTCTTGGTTTTGGACCGTCCACTGTTTCTACTTTTTTTTCTCACGGTTTAGTACATCTTCTTCCCGGTTTCATGATTAATCTGTGTTCACTGGGCCATCTTACCACTCCCTCGTCGGGAACATACTCTTTATTGATTGTGTAGTTTTTGTTTTGAGGGATGCATATTAACCTATTTCAAAAAAATGGTTCAAATGGCTCTGAGCACTATGGGACTCAACTGCTGAGGTCATTAGTCCCCTAGAACTTAGAACTAGTTAAATCTAACTAACCTAAGGACATCACAAACATCCATGCCCGAGCCAGGATTCGAACCCGCGACCGTAGCGGTCTTGCGGTTCCAGACTGCAGCGCCTTTAACCGCGCGGCCACTTCGGCCGGCTAACCTATTTCATATTCTAATATGTTACAACAAAGGAATCTAAGAGTCAAGACTTCCAAAACGGAAGGCAACTTCAAAAACGTTAAAAACATGTGTCTTGACAGAGCACAGAGATACTTTGTGATTGTGAAACAGTAGCGCTCACTTGTTGCAGCTTATGTGACAAACTACTATGTTTTCATCATTTCCTTGGATGCGATCACACTCACATTCATACGAATACCTATATCGGGCAAGGAGGCATATCTTACTCAATTACCAGTCGTACAAATTAGCAAATTAGGTGCGTCGATAAGAGGGTCATATCATATGACACACGTACTGTCACTAATGGCGTATATAACACACCAGGCGTGTTTTCCGATGGAGGACTCGGTTGACTTGTCGCCTTATCATGAAACGTTTGCGGTTCCCGTTCGAAAGTCACTTTCTTTCGGGGGCTAATAGAGTGTTTGTGCAGAATCAACTGTCATTATAGATACCTACCTTACACCTCGCTGTTGCAAACGGATGTTACTCCACGACACAGACACAAATCTGAATAAAGCGAAAAAAAAAAGTTGATACGAGGGAGTTTGAACACAGCTCGCGCGCTTGGCATCCAACACCATAACCACTTAACCACGACTCCATTCGTCTCTCCGGGTGCTCTACGTGGCGCTTCTTGTCTTGGCGTGTTCACTGTTCTTATTTTTCTGTTTTTCCACAGTCCAGTGCGCCTTACTCCTGTTTTCATGCATGAGCTCTACTCAGTTTTTGACGGGCAGTCAATTGGACCCTCTTACCACTAAATCTGAGGGGGGGGGGGGGGGCGATGGGGAATTCTCTTGTGAGTGAAAGATCATCATTTAGCAAAATCTCAGAATTAAGGCGGGTATTTATACATATTTCAACCTTATAAGAGATTCATTTTGTAGCCCTTGTGAACTGTATAAAAAATTTCGATATTAAGTATAGAAAGCTGGGGGGATGGGGGGAGGGTGTTTTTCAGTTTTGAGGCGTTCTGCGAAACTAGACATACAATTTTCATCGTTCTTGTTTAGCAAATGCTCAGGAAACTGGATCTCTCCCACACG
Organism: Schistocerca piceifrons; assembly: GCF_021461385.2. Lineage (NCBI taxonomy): Eukaryota > Metazoa > Arthropoda > Insecta > Orthoptera > Acrididae > Schistocerca > Schistocerca piceifrons. The sequence goes on from NC_060140.1 coordinate 326,411,177, forward strand.
ATATCTCAGACATCTATTATTCTGAATTTTATGCATCCGGGATTGGTGATGTTTGTCAGTTGTAGGCCTCTGATTATGTACAAAAAGCTGCTTAGCAGCGTTATTAATGGTCAGCGCCAGGTGGTTTTCTGTATAACATAATAGTCTGATATGAAAAATTGTAGCCTATCTCCGATGTTTTTCAATCTGTATATTGAGCAAGCAATAAAGGAAACAAAACAAAAGTTCGGAGTAGGTATTAAAATCCATGGAGAAGAAATAAAAACTTTGTGGTTCGCCGATGACATTGTAATTTTGTCAGAGACAGCAAAGGACTTGGAAGAGCAGTTGAACGGAATGGACAGTGTCTTGAAAGGAGGATATAAGAGGAACATCAACAAAAGCAAAACGAGGATAATGGAATGTAGTCGAATTGAGTCGGGTGATGCTGAGGGAATTAGATTAGGAAATGAGACGCTTCAAGTAGTAAAGGAGTTTTGCTATTTGGGGAGCAAAATAACTAATGATGGTCGAAGTAGAGAAGATGTAAAATGTAGACTGGCAATGGCAAGGAAAGCTTTTCTGAAGAAGAGAAATTTGTTAACATCGAGTATTGATTTAAGTGCCAGGAAGTCGTTTCTGAAAGTATTTGTATGGAGTGTAGCCGTGTATGGAAGTGAAACATGGACGATAAATAGTTTGGACAAGAAGAGAATAGAAGCTTTTGAAATGTGGTGTACAGAAGAATGCTGAAGATTAGATGGGTAGATCACATAACTAATGAGGAGGTATTGAATAGGATTGGGGAGAAGAGAAATTTGTGGCACAACTTGACTAGAAGAAGGGATCGGTTGGTAGGACATGTTCTGAGGCATCAAGGGATCACCAATTTAGTATTGGAGGGCAGCGTGGAGGGTAAAAATCGTAGAGGGAGACCAAGAGATGAATACACTAAGCAGATTCAGAAGGACGTAGGTTGCAGTAAGTACTGGGAGATGAAGAAGGTTGCCCAGGATAGAGTAGCATGGAGAGCTGCATCAAACCAGTCTCAGAGCTGAAGACCACAACAACAACAACACATGAAATTTCACCTAGGAAAGGAATTGTAAAATATTTGTTTACAGTTTGGCTACTTTTATGAAGTAAAGATAAAAAAGTGTTCTAATTAGTTTTAGCTTTATAAAGTTTTTGTACAATGCTAGACTGACACCAGTTGTTGACAGCTGTACGCTTTAGCGTATTAAGTTTGGTGACAACAGCAGAAGTGTTTATAGGGACCTCAAACAAAGGTCAATCAGCATGGAAAAATACCAATTTGTGCTTAAAGGGGTGACAGGGAGAAGCGTGATCGATGTTGTCTGTCACGTCAGGTTTCCTGTATATGTTGTTGTTGTGGTCTTCAGTCCTGAGACTGGTTTGATGCAGCTCTCCATGCCACTCTATCCTGTGCAAGCTTTTTCATCTCCCAGTACCTACTGCAACCTACATCCTTCTGAATCTGCTTAGTGTATTCATCTCTTGGTCTCCCTCTACGATTTTTACCCTCCACGCTGCCCTCCAATACTAAATTGGTGATCCCTTGATGCCTCAGAACATGTCCTACCAACCGATCCCTTCTTCTGGTCAAGTTGTGCCACAAACTTCTCTTCTCCCCAATCCTATTCAATACTTCCTCATTAGTTATGTGATCTACCCATCTAATCTTCAGCATTCTTCTGTAGCACCACATTTCGAAAGCTTCTATTCTCTTCTTGTCCAAACTATTTATCGTCCATGTTTCACTTCCATACATGGCTACACTCCATACGAATACTTTCAGAAATGACTTCCTGACACTTAAATCAATACTGGATGTTAACAAATTTCTCTTCTTCAGAAACGCTTTCCTTGCCATTGCCAGCCTACATTTTATATCCTCTCTACTTCTACCATCATCAGTTATTTTGCTCCCCAAATAGCAAAACTCCTTTACTACTTTAAGTGCCTCATTTCCTAATCTAATTCCCTCAGCATCACCCGACTTAATTAGACTACATTTCATTATCCTTGTTTTGCTTTTGTTGATGTTCATCTTATATCCTCCTTTCAAGACACTGTCCATTCCATTCAATTGCTCTTCCAAGTCCTTTGCTGTCTCTGACAGAATTACAATGTCATCGGCGAACCTCAAGGTTTTTATTTCCTCTCCATGAATTTTAATACCTACTCCGAATTTTTCTTTTGTTTCCTTTACTGCTTGCTCAATATACAGATTGAACAACATCGGGGAGAGGCTACAACCCTGTCTTACTCCCTTCCCAACCACTGCTTCCTTTTCATGTCCCTCGACTCTTATAACTGCCACCTGGTTTCTGTACAAATTGTAAATAGTCTTTTGCTCCCTGTATTTTACCCCTGCCACCTTCAGAATTTGAAAGAGAGTATTCCAGTCAACATTGTCAAAAGCTTTCTCTAAGCCTACAAATGCTAGAAACGTAGGTTTGCCTTTCCTTAATCTTTCTTCTAAGATAAGTCGTAAGGTCAGTATTGCCTCACGTGTTCCAGTGTTTCTACGGAATCCAAACTGATCTTCCCCGAGGTTGGCTTCTACTAGTTTTTCCATTCGTTTGTAAAGAATTCGTGTTAGTATTTTGCAGCTGTGACTTATTAAGCTGATAGTTCGGTAATTTTCACATCTGTCAACACCTGCTTTCTTTGGGATTGGAATTATTATATTCTTCTTGAAGTCTGAGGGTATTTCGCCTGTTTCATACATCTTGCTCACCAGATGGTAGAGTTTTGTCAGGACTGGCTCTCCCACGGTTGTCAGTAGTTCCAATGGAATATTGTCTACTCCGGGGGCCTTGTTTCGACTCAGGTCTTTCAGCGCTCTGTAAAACTCTTCACGCAGTATCGTATCTCCCATTTCATCTTCATCTACATCCTCTTCCATTTCCATAATATTGTCCTCAAGTACATCGCCCTTGTATAGACCCTCTATATACTCCTTCCACCTTTCTGCTTTCCCTTCTTTGCTTCGAACTGGGTTTCCATCTGAGCTCTTGATATTCATACCAGTCGTTCTCTTATCTCCAAAGGTCTCTTTAATTTTCCTGTAGGCAGTATCTATCTTACCCCTCATGAGATAAGCCTCTACATCCTTACATTTGTCCTCTAGCCATCCCTGCTTAGCCATTTTGCACTTCCTGTCGATCTCATTTTTGAGACGTTTGTATTCCTTTTTGCCTGTTTCACTTACTGCATTTTTATATTTTCTCCTTTCATCAATTAAATTCAATATTTCTTCTGTTACCCAAGGATTTCTACTAGCCCTCGTCTTTTTACCTACTTGATCCTCTGCTGCCTTCACTACTTCGTCCCTCAAAGGTACCCATTCTTCTTCTACTGTATTTATTTCCCCCATTCCTGTCAATTGCTCCCTTATGCTCTCCCTGAATCTCTGTACAACCTCTGGTTCTTTCAGTTTATCCAGGTCCCATCTCCTTTAATTCCCATCTTTTTGCAGTTTCTTCAGTTTTAATCTACAGGTCATAACCAATAGATTGTGGTCAGAGTCCACATCTGCCCCTGGAAATGTCTTACAATTTAAAACCTGGTTCCTAAATCTCTGTCTTACCATTATATAATCTATCTGATATCTTTTAGTATCTCCAGGGTTCTTCCATGTATACAACCTTCTTTCATGATTCTTAAACCAAGTGTTAGTTATGATTATGTTGTGCTCTGTGCAAAATTCTACCAGGCGGCTTCCTCTTTCATTTCTGTCCCCCAATCCATATTCACCTACTATGTTTCCTTCTCTCCCTTTTCCTACACTCGAATTCCAGTCACCCATGACTATTAAATTTTCGTCTCCCTTCACAATCTGAATAATTTCTTTTATTTCATCATACATTTCTTCAATTTCTTCGTCATCTGCAGAGCTAGTTGGCATATAAACTTGTACTACTGTAGTAGGTGTGGGCTTCGTATCTATCTTGGCCACAATAATGCGTTCACTATGCTGTTTGTAGTAGCTTACCCGCATTCCTATTTTCCTATTCATTATTAAACCTACTCCTGCATTCCCCCTATTTGATTTTGTGTTTATAACCCTGTAGTCACCTGACCAGAAGTCTTGTTCCTCCTGCCACCGAACTTCACTAATTCCCACTGTATCTAACTTCAACCTATCCATTTCCCTTTTTAAATTTTCTAACCTACCTGCCCGATTAAGGGATCTGACATTCCACGCTCCGATCCGTAGAACGCCAGTTTTCTTTCTCCTGATAACGACATCCTCTTGAGTAGTCCCCGCCCGGAGATCCGAATGGGGGACTATTTTACCTCCGGAATATTTTACCCAAGAGGACGCCATCATCATGTAATCATACAGTAAAGCTGCATGCCCTCGGGAATAATTACGGCTGTAGTTTCCCCTTGCTTTCAGCCGTTCGCAGTACCAGCACAGCAAGGCCGTTTTGGTTATTGTTACAAGGCCAGATCAGTCAATCATCCAGACTGTTGCCCTTGCAACTACTGAAAAGGCTGCTGCCCCTCTTCAGGAACCACACGTTTGTCCGGCCTCTCAACAGATACCCCTCCGTTGTGGTTGCACCTACGGTACGGCTATCTGTATCGCTGAGGCACGCAAGCCTCCCCACCAACGGCAAGGTCCATGGTTCATGGGGGGGTTCCTGTATATGTAAAAGTTAATTTTGCACTCTACTAGACGCAGTTTCAAATCGAAGAAGCTAAGTTCATGACACTGATTTTCTATTTGATATTTGAATTTAATTTTAAAGTGATTGCAATTCAGGGAGCCAGTAAGAGGTATGACATTATTCAAATTGGCTATTAATATGATTCATATTATCATCGTCTACCGTCTGTAGAATGAGATGCTATTAGTCAGAATATGATTATATTTAAAGAAACTGATTTCAACACGGATAATGAAAACGTCAGCTAGAAACCCAGCAAGACAATAAAGTCGTCAGAATATCAAAACAAATTGCAAAAAGATTTATAAAAGGTATCTGTATGGTGCGAAAATTGGCAGTTGACCTTAAATAACGAAAAGTGTAAGACCATCAGTGCTAATAGGAATCCGTTAAACATCGAATACACGATAAATCAGTCAAATCTAAAGGCCGTAAATTCAACTAAATACCTAGGAATTAAAATTGCGAGCAACTTAAATTGGGAGAAACACACAGAAAATGTTGTGGGGAAGGATAACCAAAGACTGCGTTTAATTGGTAGGACACTTCGAAAATGTAACATATCTACTAAAGAGACTGCCTACACTACGCTTGTCCGTCCTCTTTTAGAATACAACTCCGTGGTGTGAGATCCTTACCAGATAGGATTGACCGAGTACATCGAAAAAGTTCAAAGAAGAGCAGGACGTTTTGTATTATCGCGAAATAGGGGAGAGAGTGTCACTAAAATGATACAGAATCTGGGGTGAACATCAATAAAACAAAGGCGTTTTTCGTTGCGGCGGGAACTTCTCACGAAATTTCAATCAGCAACTTTCTCCTCCGAATGCGGAAATATTTTGTTGACGCCGACCTACATAGGGAAAAACGACCACCATAATAAAATAAGGGAAAACAGAGCTCGCACGGAAAGATATAGGTGTTCATTTTTTCCACGCGCTATGCGAGATTGGAATAATAAACAACTGTGAAGGTGGTTCGAAGAACCCTCTGCTAGGCCCTTAAATGTGATTTGCAGAATATCCATGTAGATGCAGATGTAAAAGTCAGTTCCCCATAGCGAGGCCTTCACGTAGCTGATATAGCTGACCATTGAAATTAAAGACATTATACTTAATAATAGTTCTGAGAAGTGTTATAATGTCATAATTCAATTTCCCGTACCTAGTGAGATTATCTTCTATAAGACGAATCGTTTCATCTCTTGGAATATTAGTGTGAAGATTTGTAATATCAAGCGATGATGCAAGCATATTGCGACAGGGAAAGGTATCGTCCCTTAAAGAGTTAACTAGCTCTTTCCTAGGAAAAGAAGTTTCGTATGTGTATATGAAACTGCTTGGGCAAGAAATAACCAGGCCTACCAGTTTCATTAACGACTATACAGGGTGTCCGAAAAGACTTTCCCTGATTACATAAATTGATAAATCAGGCTAGAAGTAACATACAAATATGAAACTTGTGTTGAATTGTTTACAACTATCGAAGTTTTTTCTGTTTTAGGTTCGTAGTACGTAAGTAGTGGATGAGGTGCAGTGCCCAAGAAGCCACGTTAACCAATCAGGAGAAGGTACAGAGTGTCCCTGTGGTACCATGAGACACGATCACCAACCACAGTGCAGGGACACTTCCAGACAACTTTTGGAAGGAAACCACCTGATGTCAAGAGCATTAAAGCCTGGTATGAGAAGTTCAAGAACACAGGATCGGTTGCTGTCCTTCCGGGGTCTGGTCGACCAAGAACCTCAGCAGACATGGTGGAAGCTGTAAGGCAGTTTTTTCTGCGAAGTCCAAAGAAATCGGTGAGCAGGGCCTCACGTGAATTAGAGATGCCAAAAAGCTCTCTCCATGACATTTTACATAAACGTTTATTGTTTCGTGCATACAAAGAGCAAATCGTTCAGGCCTTGTTGCCCAATGACAGTACACGTCGATATGACTTTGCGGTCGAAATGCTATCAAGTATTGAGGAAGATGATGGTTACCTCAGACGAAGTGCCTTTTCCGACGAAGCGACCTTTTTTGTCAGTGGAGCAGTGATCGCCATAGTGTGCGCATTTGGGGTTCAGAACCCCCTGGTGAGGGCATGGAGTGCACCAGAGGCAGTCCAAAGGTGAATGTTTGGTGCGCGCTATTGCACGATCGAATTATCGGGCCATTCTTCTTCGCTGAGGCTACCATCACATCTGCAGTGTATCTGGACATGTTGCAACCGTATGCTATTCCTCAGCTGCTTCAGTAGCACCCCGTCGTCTTGTTTCAGCAAGACGGTGCACCGCCTCATTGGGGTTTGGACGTCCGTGCCTATCTCGATACGACCTTTCCTGGGCGATGGATTGGTCGTTATGGGCCAACGGTTTGGCCTCCACGCTCTCATGACATAACGCCATTAGACTTCTTTTCATGGGGATATGTCAAGGGCGACGTCTACCGAATACGTGTACCAGATCTTGAAACCCTGCGGCAACGGATAACCACAGTCGTTGAATCGATCCCTCCAGTGATGTTGGCTAATGTGTGGACGGAAATTGAATATCGCCTAGATGTGCTACGTGCTACCAAGGGTGCTCATGTGGAAGTTTACTGATGTGTGAAAGAAACTTTGATAGTTTGTAAACAACTAGACACCAGTTTCATATATGTATCTTACTTCTAGCCTGAGTTATCAATTTGTGTATCAGGGAAAGACTTTTCGGACACCCTGTATATCTCAACTATGTATCTCAGCTTGTAGTCGCGAATCTGGTGTCCTAAGATTCATGCTTAAAAATTTAGCACGGCCACTGGGAGAAAAGAGCGAATTACAGGCTTCTTTAACCTCTTCAGCGAAGTTAGTAGTGGGATTCTTACTACTGGTGAGAATTCTAGTGCTTTTTAACACAGTCGTCCTTATACAAGGTGACGGGAGATTCCGTTTATCTGTTTAGACGATGGGTCCATTTTATTCTCTGAGCTTCTTTTTAATACGCTTAACTATAGAAAGAGAATTATTTTTCTTTTTGAGAAGAGCATTGTTCTTTTGTGACAAGGTCATTAACTTTGAAGATGTAAATTGTTTAATTTGGAAGAACATAAATTGTAAGGAAATGAGTAGATATACTGAGGACAGGACTGGTCATTAGTGGTATACTTTATCGTGGAAGGTCAAGGCAAACGTCAAGAGGACTTACGTCGATGGTAGTGATACTCGAGAATGAAGATGTCTGTGACTCACAAGATTCTGGTACCTGCAGATGGGGATAAACTACGTGACGGCAGCCTACTTCCTGCCGGGTTCGAAAGAATCCCGCGCTCCTGAGGAATGTGGAGCCGGCGGTGGTTCCTGCAACCCGGTTCTGCCAGTAAGTGGCCTGTCGGCCAGAGAGCGGTCGCCTTCTTGAGGACAGGCGAGGTCGCTGAGGCCGGCGGGCGGACACGCTACTGCCAAGTCCGGCGCCACTCACATACCAGCAGCGGTTTTGCACCAGCCACGACTGACCGCTCCAGAGGTAACTGCGTGTGTGCCAGTGGTGGGAAGTATCGTCGTTGGACGATCGTAAGATAATTCACACAGAGGTGGACAGCATTTTAATTTGGAGTAAGGACTGACAGCTCTTTTTAAAAGTGGATTAATGTAAAATAATGACTATAACAAAGTGAAAGAACGCGATGAAATCTAGTTACAAGATTAGTCGTGACAATCTTGACAATGTCACATAATACAAGTGTCTAGAAGCCATTTCAAACGTCACGAACTCGTAAAATTCAATATCCAAATGGAATACTAAGATTTATTGGAAGTGTTCTGAGGAAATTCAATGCGCCACTCACATACCAGCAGCGGTTTTGCACCAGGCACGACTGACCGCTCCAGAGGTAACTGCGTGTGTGCCAGTGGTGGGAAGTATCGTTGGACGATCGTAAGATAATTCACACAGAGGTGGACAGCATTTTAATTTGGAGTAAGGACTGACAGCTCTTTTTAAAAGTGGATTAATGTAAAATAATGACTATAACAAAGTGAAAGAACGCGATGAAATCTAGTTACAAGATTAGTCGTGACAATCTTGACAATGTCACATAATACAAGTGTCTAGAAGCCATTTCAAACGTCACGAACTCGTAAAATTCAATATCCAAATGGAATACTAAGATTTATTGGAAGTGTTCTGAGGAAATTCAATGCGCCACTCACATACCAGCAGCGGTTTTGCACCAGGCACGACTGACCGCTCCAGAGGTAACTGCGTGTGTGCCAGTGGTGGGAAGTATCGTTGGACGATCGTAAGATAATTCACACAGAGGTGGACAGCATTTTAATTTGGAGTAAGGACTGACAGCTCTTTTTAAAAGTGGATTAATGTAAAATAATGACTATAACAAAGTGAAAGAACGCGATGAAATCTAGTTACAAGATTAGTCGTGACAATCTTGACAATGTCACATAATACAAGTGTCTAGAAGCCATTTCAAACGTCACGAACTCGTAAAATTCAATATCCAAATGGAATACTAAGATTTATTGGAAGTGTTCTGAGGAAATTCAATGCGTCTACAAAAGGAGATCGCATACAAGACGATAGAGTTACCAGTTCTAGAATATTGTTCCAGTATTAGAAGTCTTCATCAAGTTCTCATGACGACAGACATCGAACGAATTCAGAGAAGCTGCTGGAATGGTAACAGGTCTTTATAGCCCATACGAAAGTTAAACTAATTTAGAGGAAGACCACACGACCATTTTGTTGCCAGCAACGTATACCTTCCGTAGGAATCATGTAAATAAGTGAAGAGAAATTAGAACACGTACAGACACAGAAAGATACTTACACTACTGGCCATTAAAATTGCTACACCAAGAAGAAATGCAGATGATAAACGGGTATTCATTGGACAAATATATTATACTAGAACTGACAAGTGATTACATTTTCAAGCTATTTGGGTGCATAGATACTGAGAAATCAGTACCCAGAACAAACACCTCTGGCCTTGATACGCCTGGGCATTGAGTCAAGCAGAGCTTGGATGGCGTGTACAGGTACAGCTGCACATGCACCTTCAACACAATACCACAGTTCATCAACAGTAGTGACTGGCGTATGGTGAGGAGCCAGTTGCTCGGCCACCATTGACCAGACGTTTTCAATTGGTGAGAGATCTGGAGAATGTGCTGGCCAGGGCAGCAGCCGAACACCTGCAATATGCGGTCGTGTATTATCCTGCTGAATTGTAGGGTTTCGCAGGGATTGAATGAAGGGTAGAGCCACGGGTCGTAACACATCTGAAATGTAACGTCCACTGTTCAAATTGCCGTCAATGCGAACAAGAGGTGACCGAGACGTGTGACCAATGGCGCCCCATACCACCACGCCGGGTGATATGCCAGTATGGCCATGACGAATACACGCTTCCAATGTGCATTCACAGCGATGTCGCCAAACACATGATGCTGTAAACAGAACCTGGATTCATACGAAAAAACGACGTTTTGCCATTCGTGCACCCAGGTTGGTCGTTGAGTACACCATCGCAGGCGCTCCTGCTGTGATGCAGCGTCACGGGTAACCGTAGCCATGGTCTCCGAGCTGATAGTCCATGCTGCTGCAAACGTCGTCGAACTGTTCGTGCAGATGGTTGTTGTCTTGCAAACGTCCCCATCTGTTGGCTCAGGGATCGAGACGTGGCTGCACGATCCGCTACAGCCATGCGGATAAGATGCCTGTCATCTCGATTGCTAGTGATACGAGGCCGTTGGGATCCAGCACGGCGTTCCGTATTACCCTCCTGAACCCACCGATTCCACATTCTGCTAACAGTCATTGGATCTCGACCAACGTGAGCAGCAATGTCGCGATACGATAAACCGCAATCGCGACCTTTATCAAAGTCGGAAACGTGATGGTACGCATTTCTCCTCCTTACACGAGGCATCACAACAATGTTTCACCAGGCAACGCCGGTCAACTCATGTTTGTGTATGAGAAATCGGTTGGAAACTTTCCTCATGTCAGCACGTTGTAGGTGTCGCCACCGGCGCCAACCTCGTGTGAATGCTCTGAAAAGCTAGTAATTTGCATATCACAGCATCTTCTTCCTGTCGGTTAAATTTCGCGTCTTTAGCACGTCAACTTCGTGGTGTATGAATTTTAATGGCCAGTAGTGTATTTTTTCTTTCGCTCAATACGCGAGTGGAATTGGAAAGAAAGCCTATAATACACGGTCCAGTCAAATTAACGTGACCATCTACTATGTTCAACGTTAACGTGCAATAACCACTCACAGACGGCAGGCGGCAACACTAGCAGTGGACGTAGAAAACCGTGCAGTCGTTCTCCTAATGCAGAAACAGAGTTAATTATCTGATGTCAAACAGGCAAGATCGTGGCTTTCGGGCAAAGGCGGGAAACGGTTAAGTTTGTAAATTGTTAGCATGTCGCCGTAGTGAAAATGCACCCTGCAGGGCAAAATGGCACTATCTGAAACCGGTGCCGTGGCAACTGATGCATCACGGCGATAGATGACAGGTAGATGTGAATGACGGCCGCGGCAAGGTGTACGGGCGAGTAGACGTGCAACTGTTGGCCAGATGAACCAAGGGGCTACCAATAGCGTCTCCTCAATGACCGTTCAGCGAACGTTGCTGCATATGGACCTCCACAGCAGACTCCTGGTTCATGCACCCATGCTGACTGCTGTTGATAGGCGACGAACGCTGGAATTTGCAAGCCAGTACCGCAACAAGACGTTGATTGAGTGGCGACAAGTGGCCTTTTCAGATGAATCACCTTTTATGCTTCATAAGACAGCCGTTGGTGTGTACGGCGTGAAACGGCTGTAAGCAAACACCCTGCAACAATCATCCGAAGGGTCCAGGCCAACGGAGGATGTATGGCATTCCCCGGGTCGTCTCTTCAGTCTTGAAGCCAAAATGGATTAACACAGATATGCATCTATCCTTGGGGACCATGTTCAACCCAACATGCAGTTTGGTTTTCCTCGGCACGATAGCATCTGCCAGCCGGAGTGGCCGAGCGGTTCTAGGCGCTACAGTCTGGAACCGCGCGACCGCTACGGTCGCAGGTTCGAATCCTGCCTCGGGCATGGATGTGTGTGATGTCCTTAGGTTAGTTCGGTTTAAGTAGTTTTAAGTTCTAGGGGACTGATGACCTCAGAAGTTAAGTCCCATAGTGCTCAGAGCCATTTGAACCATTTTTGTCCTTAGGGTAGTTAGGTTTAAGTAGTTCTAAGTTCTAGGGGACTGATGACTTCAGAAGTTAAGTCTCATAGTGCTCAGAGCCATTTTTTTGATAGCATCTACCAGCAGGGCAATGCAACGTGTCACACAGTTGGCCGTGCATGCGTGGTTCTAAGAGCACTAGAATGTGTTTATCATACTCCACTGGCCACCATACTTCCCGGATTTAAACCCAGTCGAGAATCTGTGGGACCAATTCGATAGGGCTGTTCGCGCCATGTATGCTGAACTGAGAAACAGCTGGCCACGGCAGTGGAGTAGGGCATGGCTCCGCATAGTTCTCGGTACCACCCAGAATCTCACTGACCGCGCTGCGAAAGATAGTTATTCGGGCTTTTGGCAGTTGATTACAGTAATGTCACTGAACAGATTAATTTGGTAGGGGTGACCATAGTTGCCATAAGGGGCTAGTTGTCACACTGCTTTTATCTCCTGCCATCGTTGTGAAGAGCGCTGCCTTAGTGCTTGTGGGGAGTTTATGTAAAGTTGCACCATACTCCGTAACCTCAGTCTTCTTGGCAAGGTCACGAAGGAAGGACCCCTTTTTCATCGTTTTTCTGACTGGTTATCAAATGTTTTGGTTGCATTTTTTCCCTTTTTTGTTCTGTTGAACCTCAAGATCGAATTGAAGTGCTGCTGATGACGGTTTTCGAAAGAGTGGTCAACATAGGTTGCATACATGTATCACAGTCTTTTATTTCTGATGTATGAGATTGTGTGGTATCCATTTTTTTTTTTTTTGCATCCCTTTACTGTTAGGAAATTTTTGTAAATTTGTGTTAAGTTTCTATGGAACAAAACTGCTGAGGTCATCGGTCCCTAGCCTTACACACTACTTAATCTAACTTAAACTAACTTACGCTAAGCACAACACACACCCATGCCCGAGGGAGGACTCGAACCTCCGAGGGGGGTGAGCCGCGCGAACCGTGGCAAAGCGCCCCAGGCCACGCGGAGTATGAGACACTTGGCATAGCTATACCACCAAGTCACGAAGATCAACAAGGAATACCCCACCATGTCAGCGGCATAATGTACACCCTGAGTACATTTAAATGACTTCGATTTGGTGCAGTACCATACGCATCAGTAACCTGGGAAGACTGTCGAACCTGATGGCAACGAGATTTGTGTGTTTTCCATGCTCATAAACGGGGAAAACTGAAGATGGCTGGACGAGGATGATTAAATTTCGTGCGACCAGAATAAAATCGTGCAAAAATTGAATCACTTGTTCAAATAAACAACTGCCTAACTCCTACATTTCTGGTTGATTTAGAACATTGAACTAATATTATTTGAATATCTATAGGTAGCTATAAAAGTAAGCAGATCTTAATTTTCTTGAAGGTTTCATACACTGAAATTCTAATGTTGTTTATGCATTTAACAAGACTTTGTTTTAGTTCATTTTATCTCACGACAAATTAATTGTTTTGTAGATTTTATTCTTTAAAAAGGAATTTAACCCTAGTTTGATAAAATAAAATGTGATTCCTCGAAAATTTCTGTGTTCAGCCTGAGGATCCGTATCCAGATCACGTTATGCCGACTCACCCTTAGGCGCATACCAACCCTGCACTCAGAGTTGGTTGCCATAATTGTAAGCTGTTAGGTAAGAGGTTACCTACATACTTTTTTAATTATTTATAACTTTTTCATAATACCACAGTCATAATACATTTTTTTAAAGTCAGTACCGCCATTAGACTGTTGTTTATTTACAGTGTTACATTTACACTTACCAATCATGATTTCGGCTTCAAAGTACCTTTATCAAGAGTAATTTAATTACTGGGTCCTAGGTGATTTTTTTAAATCACAAAGTTGAGCTATCTGTCACATTCACTAGAAACTCTCCATGTATTGCATAAAAGAAATCAAAAATCAAAATCTGTGCCACCTATCCTCGGCCTCCAGTTTCATGTACACCCGACCATCCACTGTACAGTGTGACCAACTGCAGATTCATGCAACAGTATTCTGTGTGTATTGTACGCCGTATCTGACAACTAAACTTTGTCTATCTCACATCATCCGCCAATGACTGCCATCGACAGCATCCCCACCCTTTTCCAGACCGAACATATTTGTCACGAACAGGCTACAGAGGGAACCTGCTGCGCTCTTAATGACAAGACATCACTGTTAAGCTATAGCGACCTCGCGCGTCCCACTCAATATACACTACCTGATCAAAAGTATGCGGACTCGTATTTAATACGGAACTGACCACTAGATGTCACGAGATTATTTGGATCGAGGAGGAAGGCGTGCCAGGGTAATCCGTGCAGGTGAGTGAGCTGCTGTGCCAAGGTGTCTTAGTGGCTAATGCACCTGCCTAGCAAGCAGGAGACCCGGATTCGATCCACAGCCTGGGTACAAATTTTCACTCGCTACTTCAGTCTGAATACATATTGAAGAGGCGTTGAATGGATTTCGGAGAGAAGAGCTTCAGGGCACAGCTTGTCTAAAAGACAGATAGATTGATAGGACACATTCTGGTGCATCAATTTAGTAACGGAGAGAAGTGTGGAGGAAGTAAAAACTGTAGAGGCACACCAAGGCTTGACAACAACAAGCAGCTTCATACGGATGTAGGCTGCAGTATTGACGCAGAGACGAAAACAGATTAACATGGAGGGCTTCATCAAACCACTCTTCATAATGAAGAACGACAAGTAAAATTAAAATCAGAAAAAATATGTTTTATATCCCTAAAAGCACATTCTTTGAAAGACTGGAAACCATATCTTTCCCAGTTTATAGATGTTCTAATGTCATGCATGAGAGGAACCTCGTGATTGATAACACTGATTACGTATCGAAGTAATTTAATGTAAAAATACGCTAATTACTTGCAGCAGTTTATATTAAGTTTTCAAAAAACTTATTTCGTTTCTTCAGTTTTCTTCGCAGCACTGATACGTAGTTCTTGTGCTGACATCGTTTTTTTTTTTTTTTTTTTTTTTTTTTTTTTTTTTTTTTTTTTAATATGAGGGCACTACTGTTTATATATCGAGCTGATTTATCTTTTGCGTTTGTTCTTTTTTTTCTTCTGTAGACTTGTCTCTTCATCCACCCGTGCATACGAATAGCTAGTCGAGGTAGATCCGGTGACCCTGATGACCAATGAATGAGACGATTGCAGCCGACACCAGCCGTGCTGATGTAATGTCGGTCAGACTTGTGTATGCGGGACGCCAGTACATGTTGAAATGCTCAGTGTGTTTGTCGTAGGACAAGGACTACCAAATGGGGAACAGGTCATGCATGTCCGATAATCTGTTAAATTGTACATTTACAAAGAACTGATATGCTCTGAGTAGCAACTGTCTTTGTCAAACACAGCAGGAAACGTTTCCGAAATCCATAGCCTCTCTACGGTAAAGAAATCTTCTCATCACTCTTCGCAGAGAGCTAGCGCATGTGTGTTGTGACTTGTTGCATACTACTTGTTCATTCAATTTCCTAAAAAACTGTCGTCTATCCGCTTGTATTCTCGGATATTAGTATTTACGTCAAAGTCTGCGCAAAAAGTAATTGCGTAACTATTTTTTGTGCATCATGGGCTGTGTTTACTTCCTCGGTGGCATACGGCATTTCGAGGAATTTAGGTCATGAGCCGTATCGTACTCTTCTTTCTAATGTTTTGTCTCCTGGGAGAACCATCATCAGAGACTATGAAGCTAGGTGGTCACATTCTTCGATGTTTAATTCTTCAAATGTTTAATCCTGCAAACAGGGAATATTGGTACTTAGAAACCTTCAGTTGTACAAAGAGCTCAAACGGCCATCAGTGTTTGCAAAAGTTATTGAAAAGGCTGTGTATGTAAGGATAATTGATCATTTTATATCACACGATTTGCTATCAAATGTACAGTTCGGCTTTAGAAGTAGTTTGACAACTGAAAATGCTATATTCTCTTTCTCTGTGAGGTACTGGATGGGCTAAACAAAAGGTTTCGAACGCTTGGCATATTTTTTGATTTAACTAAGGTGCTTCATTATGTTGATCACAAAATATTGCTCCAGAAGTTGGACTATTACGGAATACGGGGAGTAGCTCACAACTGGATCACCTCTTACTTTAACAATAGACAGCCAAAGGTCTTTTTCACAGTGTTGAGAATGGCTGTGATGTGGAATCTGAGTGAGGTACGATCAAATGTGAGGTGCCCCAGGGATCGTGTTGGGGCCACTACTGTTCCTTAATTATGATACGCCCTCTAGCATTACGGGTGGCTCTAAAATATTTCTGTTTGCTGATGCTTGGTAGTAAAGGATGTTGTGTGCAACATTGGCTCGGTTTCAAATAGGGCAGTACATGACGTAAGTTCACGGCTTGTAGAAAATAAACTTTCGCTAAATCACAGTAAGACTCAGTTTTTACAGTTTCTAACACACAATTCAACAAAACCTGACGCTTTAATTTCACAGAACGGGCATATGATTAGTGAAACTGAACAGTTCAAATTTCTAGGTGTTCAGATAGATAGTAAGCTGTCGTGGAAAGCCCACGTTCAGGATCTTGTTCAAAGACTTAATACTGACATTTTTACAATTCGAACGGTATCAGAAGTGAGCGATTGTTCGGTACGAAAATTAGCCTACTTTGCTTATTTTCATTCGCTTATGTCGTATGGTATTATATTTTGGGGTGACTCTTCCCATTCTAAAAGGATATTTTTGCCTCAGAAATGGGCGGTTCAGGCAATAAGTGGTGTGAGTTCACGAACCTCTCTTGTCGACCTCTGTTCACGAGTCTGGGTATTTTGACATTGGCCTCTGAATATGTATATTACTTATTGTCGTTTCTTGTTACCAATATTAGTTTATTCACAAGAATAAGCAGCTTTCACTCAGTTAATACTCAGCAGAAATCAAACCTGCATTTGGATCGAACTTCCTTAACTCTTGTGCAAAAAGGTGTGCAGCATACTGCTGCATCCATTTTCGAATTCAAAAATCTTAGCAGTAATCCATAGGCTTTCAAATCGAAACTGAAGAGTTTCCTCATTGGTCACTCCTTGTATTATGTCGAGGAGTTCCTTGAAAAGTTAAGCTGATTCTTATTGTATTGCTGATAGCGTTTACTTAAAATTATGGACTGACTTTTTTCAGGCTCATGAACACTTATTTTTATCTGTTATTTCTTCTATGTTGTAATTTCATGTACTGACACGTTCCATGACCTTGGAGATTTGCTCCTCAATTTGGTCCTACGGAACTTGACGTGTAAATAAATAAGTAAATGAAGTTTATTCGTAATTGCACAACGACGCTCGTGTCGTGTAGTCATCCAAAAATTCTCAGTAATCATCGACTCGATCCGGAGTAAGTCCTGTAGCTCGTCGAAACGACGTGTTTGTACTGTTTACTTGTTTAACACCAAGATACAACTTGTGTAATTTTAATTCCTTTATCTTAAATCTTGAGCCAAACTCTGTTGTCCAGCAACTTCCTAGTTGGAAGAGTCGCGTTTCATGAGATCTCGAGGTCTAACTCGTTTTTTCCGTATATGTGATCAAGTCCTATTTATTTTCTTTGTTACCTGATGCATGGGCTTGGATTCCCGATTTCCAAGTTTCGGCTTTTCGCCCAGGTTAATTTTGTCGTTTTCCTTCAATAAATTTCTAAAACATCCTTATCAGTCTTCTCCAAGTGCCGAACGGACACTTAGTTGCTCGACGTTTGGAATCCATACAAACTGTGCACGGAGCAGCCTTCGAGCAGCTCTGGTGATTACTTCCCATCGCTGCCAAAGAATTAAACAGTCTCACAATAACACAAAAGCAGCCAAAAGTCTACGCCAAGTCCTAAAAAAAATTATAATGAAAACGTCGTAAGAGAATAAACCCACTACACAAAACTGGCAACCTGGTCGCTTTCGAGCGCTATGTATTATGTAAAACTAGAACCAGGTGGTTGTGTGACCCTACACCAACGACCCACGTCATGATTGTGAAGTGGTATCTATGGGCCGGTCGGTCATATGGAATAAGCTCAACAAGATGGATCGACGTTGCGACGATACAGAATAGTAGAAAAGAGCTACTGTTTGGACATAGTGAATGAAGTTGGCCAATTTGTTGGTGTGTCAACACTGACAGTCCCAGATGCCTAAAAGAAATGGCGCACCATTCGCACTCATCAAGCAACACGGAAGAGCAGTGGTCTTCAAAATACTCTAATTGACAAGGACCAGAGACGAGTGGCTCACATTCTCAACAACAATCAGTTTGAAGCCTGACAGGAATTGCCGTTCTCAGTGAACGTCCGTGTCAACCAGTTTCCGAACGAACACTGCGAAGAGAACTGTGTGATTTTGGAGTAGAGTATCTCGCAAAGGCCTTTGCTCACAGCACCTCTTAAAGATGCACGTCTTTAATGGGTCTTCATGACTAGGATCACAAGCTGCCACGTAGCTGCAAATAATAAAAGTGATCCAGGAAGTGTAGAGCGTGTTTGTTTTATTCTAGTCTCTTATCTCAAAACAGGTTTTTGTTCTCAGACTATCGATTTCGGTCAGTGGTGATGATTTTCAGCTCTGTTTAATACGTGGTATTGTCAAGAGATAGCCGATTCTGTTTTACTTGACGACGCCACTCTGGTTGTATTACCTTACGATATGTATTAAACAGAACTGAAGATGATCACCACTGACCAAAATCGACAACCTGAGGACAAAAAAGTTTTTGTGGCCATAGACTGTAATAAAGTAAACAAATGAACCAAGCTGTTTATTCAAATTTCTAGGCGATCAACTGTTACCCTTTCCTCTACATCTTGATGATACTGCTGTGGATGCGCCGGTGTTCCAAGATAACAATAGTTCGCACAGCTGCACGTATACGTCCTGATTTGGCGAATCCTCAAGCGTATTTTCGCACGTCGACTGACCCCTAATTTACTTGAACAGAATCCCCTAGGAAATGTATGGGACTATTTGGAAAAACAGGTGAAACGAAGCAGTCAACACCCGCACAATTCGCTGGTTCTACGGGACATAATCATCTACACTATGCGATCAAAAGTATCCGGACACTTGGCTGAAAATGACTTACAAGTTCGTGGCGCCCACCATCGGTAATGTTCGAATTCAATATGGCGTTGGCCCACCGTTAGCCTTGATGACAGCTTCCACTCTCGCAGGCATACGTTCAATCATGTGCTGGAAGGTTTCTTGGTAAATGGCAGCCCATTCTTCACGGAGTGCTGCACTGAGGAGAGGTATCGATTTCAGTCGGTTAGGCCTGGCGCGAAGTCGGCGTTCCAAAGCATCCCAAAGCTGTTCTATAGGATTCAGGTTAGGACTCTGTGCAAGCCAGTCCATTACAGAGATGTAACCACAAATGGTTCAAATGGCTCTGAGCACTATGGGACTTAACATCTGTCATCAATCCTCTAGAACTTAGAACTACTTAAACCTAACCTAAGGACATCACACACATCCATGCCCGAGGCAGGATTCGAACTTGCAACCGTAGCGGTCACGCGGTTCCAGACTGAAGCGCCTAGAACCGCACGGCCACACCGGCCGGCCACTCCCCCACAGGCCGTGCATTATGAACAGGCGCTCGATTGTGTTGAAAGATGCAATCCCCATCCCCGAGTTGCTCTTCCACAGCGGGGAGCAAGAAGGTGCTTAAAACATCAATGTAGGCCTGTGCTATGATAGTGCCATGTAAAACAACGGAATCACACTCCATGAAAAACACGACCACATCGTAACACCACCGCCTCCGAATTGTACTGTTGGCACTAGACACGCTGGCAGATGACGTTCACCGGGCATTCGCCATACCCACACCCTGCCATCGGATCGCCATATTGTGTACAGTGATTCGTCACTCCACACAGCGCGTTTCCACTGTTCAATGTTTACGCTCCTTACACCAAGCGAGGCGTCGTTTGGCATTTACCGGCGTCATGTGTGGCTTATGAGCAGCCGCTCCACCATGAAATCCAAGTTTTCTCTCCTCCCGCCGACCTGTCATAGTACTTGCAATGGATCCTGATGCAGTTTGGAATTCCTGTGTGATGGTCGGGATAGAGGTCTGCCTATTACACATTACGACTCTCTTCAACTGTCGGCGGTCTCTGTCAGACAACAGACGAGGCCGGCCTGTACGCTTTTGTGCTGTATGTGTCCCTTCATGTTTCCACTTCACTATAACATCGGAAACAGTGGATCTAGGGGTGTGTAGGAGTGTGGAAATCTCGCCTACTGACGTATGACACAAGTGACATCCTATCACCTGACCACGTTCGAAGTCCGTGAGTTCCGCGGAGCGCGCCATTCTGCTCTCTCACGGTGTGTAATGACTGCTGAGGTCGCTGATATGGAGTACCTGACAGTAGGTGGCAGCACAGTGGAACCAATATGAAATCGTATGTTTTTGAGAGTGTCCGGTGCTTCTGATCACTTAGCGTATGAGTGACTTCAGCCGGTTGCGGCGAACTTGATAAACTTATGTACTGGCTCTGGCTCTGAGTACTATGGGACTTAACTTCTATGGTCATCAGTCCCCTATAACTCAGAACTACTTAAACCTAACTAACCTAAGGACATCACACACACCCGTGCCCGAGGCAGGATTCGAACCTGCGACCGTAGCGGTCGCGCGTTTCCAGACTGAAGCGCCTATAACCGCTCGGCCACTCCGGCCCGCACTTACGGACTCTCTTGCACAAGGAATGACGCCGTTATCAACGTCAGAGGTGGTATTGCATGGTGTATAGCGTGTTGTCTTATTTGGCTGCCTAATTTTTCTACCTGTGTTGTTATCTATGTCATTACATTTCACCATAAAAGTATAGCTGAGCTCAGTGGTTCAGAAAGATGGTGGTTCTACACCGGAAATACTGCATAGAATTGTTTTGGGCATGTATGCTACATCGAAGCTGAGAATGATCTGGAAAGTCCGAGCCCTTACCATACTTGCTGAAACTTTGTTCAGGCGACCGTCAATAGCATCTATATAATTGGATAAATGCATGATACACACTTTACTGTCTTCCAGTATATTTATTCACTACAGGTTCTGATCATGGACCATTTTCACAGTGGAAAAATTTCTATTGTGACAGCTTCACATGTTATACATGCTACTTACCCAGCAAAGTATGCGGCATTTTCAAGTCAGCAATGGTGTATACTTTTCTGGGTAAGTAGCATGTATGGCCTGTGAAGGTGTCACCATAGATATTTTCCCACTGTGAAGATGGTCTATGACCGAAACCGGTAGTGGATAAATAACTTGTAAGACAGCGAAGTGTGTATCACGCATTTCTCCAAGTGGACTTGCTACAGTGAGAGTGCTGCAGTCACTGGTGTTTTCAGATTTCCTTTATGGGGCTGAAATTTGGACAATAGCTAAAGTGGCCGGCAAAATAATTTGTGCTTTAGAGATGTGGACATACAAGAGGTTGCTGAGAATATCATGGATGTACAAACGAACTATCAAATCAATCCTTCGATAAGTCAGAGTGGATAAGAGTTTATTCAATATTTGTTTCTGGCGAACTCTGCAATTCTTTAACCACATACTTCTACGACCGAAGGGCAACATGGAAAAGGTGATCATCCGAGGCTAAGTTAAATGGAAAAAACTGCAGGAAGATCACCGAGACGATGGATGGACCAGATAAAGCAGAAAACTAATCCAATATTGGGCCAGCTACTCCGAGATGCGGAAGACTGGGAGCAATAGAGGCAGAGTGTTAAGAGGGATGTGTGATGAGTCACCAACTTTCAACTATGAAGGAGTATTGATGATCTCGCCCAGAAAGGCTGTTATACTACAAGACACAGATTCGACTGCACAATTTTTTTGCTCTCTTTCTTCTCAGGCAACCGCGAGAAAAACAGTTTAAAGCTCTGGATCAAAAATATGTTTTCGTCAATATGGCCCAACCAAATGTAGAGCATAAATAACTGTCAAAAAAGTCTACCTGAACACAGTCCATATAAACGTGGTGTACCTTAGCACAATCACAGTAATGAAAATTTGTTGATAACTCCACACATAATAATGTACACTTGGCGATAAATCCACACTTAAGTGTGGAGTTATCACTAAGAAGAAATTATTGAATGAGGATTTATCACCAAGTGTGGTTAATTGCGCCAAGGTACTATAGGTTTACATGACCTGTGTTCGGGCAGACTATTATGACAGTTATGTACGAGGGCTGACTGAAAAGTACTGCCTCCATCTTCGTAACTCCTCAACAGTTGGCAGCATTGGTATGCGGCAGGTAGTGGCTTGTTCTGTAGCCTCTTCTCTACGGCTCCAGTTGGCTAGAAGCCGTAATATTGAATTGTTGTGCTGTTACAGTGTAACATATGGAACCTTGCCCAGAATGTCGGTCAATGCGATTTAAGCAATGTGCAGTCATAGAATTCTTGACAGCAGAAGGTCTCACCCCAAAGGAGATTCATCACAGAATGAATGTAGTTTATGCTGATTGTGTTGATGTGACTACTGTGCGTCGTTGGGCGAGTATGTTTGCAGCGTGCAGTCATTGAATTCTTGACAGCAGAAGGTGTCACCCCAAAGGAGATTTATCAGAGAATGAAAGCAGTTTATGGTGATTGTGTTGATGTAAGTACTGTGCGTCGTTGGGCGAGTAAGTTTAAAGATGTTGAGGCCGGAACATCTGACCTGCGTGACAAACAAAGAATTGGACGTCCTGTGACAGCAACTACAGAGTTTCAAAGCAAAATGTTGACAGATTGATTCAGGACGATCGTTGTACCACTCAGAGAGGGTCCGAAAGGAAAAGGGAAATGTTTTCCTGCAGCATGACAATGCCAAATCACACACGCCACGTGCCATCGCGGCTGAACCTCAGAGACTGAATCTCACCACCGTACGGCATACGGTCCGGCTTTAGATGGAAGTCAGACAGTGCTAAATCCGGACCGTATGCCGTACGGTGGTGAGATTCAGTCTCTGAGGTTCAGCCGCAGTGGCACGTGACGTGTGTGATTTGGCATTGTCATGCTGCAGCAAAACATTTCCCTTTTCCTTTCGGACCCTCTCTGAGTGATACAACGATCGTCCTGAATCAGTCTGTCAACAGTTTGCTTGTGAAACTCGGTGGTTGCTGTCACAGGACGTCCGACTCATTGTTTTTCACGCAGGTCAGATGTTCCGGCCTCAACATCTTTAAACTTACTCGCCCAACGACGCACAGTACTCACATCAACACAATCACCATAAACTGCTTTCATTCTCTGATGAATCTCCTTTGGGGTGACACCTTCTGCTGTCAAGAATTCAATGACTGCACGCTGCTTAAATCGCACTGACCGACCGTCTGCGCAGGGTTCCGTACTTTAGACTGAACAACACAACCGTTCCATACTAAGGCTTCCAGCCAACTGCAGCTGTAGAGAAGAGGCTGCGGAACAAGCCAGTACGTGCCACATACCAATGCTGCCAACTGTTGAAGAGTTATGATGGTGGAGACATTATTTTTCAGTACGGTCATATTTGACGAAAATGCGTTTTTGATCCATTGATGTACGCTGTTTTTCTCCTGTGAAGATGTTTGTAATAAGCGAAACCGCTACAGAATAAGTATAAAGTTGTATAGCCGATGGCACAAATGTGCTTCCTTCAAAACTTTTGATCTGACTGGATATTTTCCTCGGAATTCCATTATCTACATTTTATTACTTTCAAACAGTATTCCTTACATATTATGCTTATCTATTACGGATATTTTAGAACCGTGACTGTATATTGAATGTGAATAAGTTATACAAAACTGCAACCAGTCACTTTTTTGAATAATTATGTTTTCTTCCATGAACCGGATTTCGAACCTTTTCAGGTTCATCTTCAGATGGTTTCAGGAAGTTACATCATTATTGCTAGCATAATGCTGGTTGCTGGCTCTATGACAAAAAGATTGAACACACTTTAATGTATTGCCTTGACTATAGCTTATCTGTCGATATGGATGTAAAGTTAGTTTTTTACTTACTGCGACAATATAGGCGGCTTTTTTCGGTTAGTGTCCATCTGCCTGCCTCCATTTTGATGTCCAGTTGTTATATCACTACACACACTTGCAACACAAACTATGTTAATTTGCACTCTGACAGCGTCAGTTTTCCAACATCCAGCATGCGCTTTAGAACTGTTGCTTGTAACAAAAATCTTGACAGAAAGATATGGCATAGGCCTACTTTGCACAGAGATATAATTTGTTCTTCTTTACATGTATTAAAGTCGATATAATGGCAAATATTTTAATCAGACTGGCGATAAGATGAGAGCACATAATAAAATAAATAAACTTCAGGTGGTCTGATATCTTATTTCCATTTGTATATTGCGTATAATATAGGCAGTTTATAGCATTTTTTTAAAATCGTGATTGGCATTAACATGAATACTCAGAAATCAATGATACAGAGGTAATGTATCTGCAGTGAGATGCAGCTGTCTGCATGACTAGGACCTTCGTATTTAAATTAATAACAAACCTTCAGATGGACTGTTGACTTATTTCTGTTGTTATGTTAACATGATCTGGGGTACCAGCAAGAGTAGATTCTGTTTATTTTAACTAAAGGTATATGTATAAAAGATATAGTGATTGTAATGGACTAAAGCTGTTTGTATTGCTCTACACTTAATATTTGATAAACCATGAACACAAGTTCTTTAACTGTTGACTTATTTTTATTCTTACATTAAAGTGATCTGGAATATTGGAAAAGGCAGCTTTCGTTTGTTCCAGCTAGAAGTAATATGTATAAAAGTACTGATATATGATAGCAGTAGAGGGCTTTAACATTTAGAAATATAGTACAGGTTTTTTTTTCTTCTGTGGTAGGATATTACATTGACACCAGTGTAGTTAGGATGTAAGGAGAGGGAGGGAGGAGGTTGTTGGGGGGGGGGGGGGGAGGATGGGGAGATTGTGTAGGGTTCATTGAGTGGTTACTTGTTTTGAACTTTAAGATCTTCAAAATTCTGAAGGAAAAATTTGTTTCTCAGTTCAATCTGATCATTGAGTAGGTAGTCAGGTGCTGTATTTGTGTAGACAAATATTTCAATTTCTTCAAGAAGGTCAAGTATTGTGCCTTTGTTGGCAAAATTGAGTATTTGGAGATTCTGTTCTATGTTGTTTGCAGAATTATTGTGTTGGGCAAGATGTGAGGCAAAGTTTGACTTATTCAGGTTGTTAAGACAGAATGCATCTATGTGTTCTTTAAACATTGTTGTGAAGCTTCTGCCAGTTTGTCCAATGTAGAAGCTTGACAATGAGCTGCAAGTGAGCTTGTACACACCTGACTTTTGATACTGTTGTATAGTGGTTTTGGTGCTGTGTATGATTTTATTTTGTATTTTGTTGTTGGCGAAGAAACTTATTTTGCCGGCCGAAGTGGCCGCGCGGTTCTGGCGCTGCAGTCTGGAACCGCGAGACCGCTACGGTCGCAGGTTCGAATCCTGCCTCGGGCATGGATGTGTGTGATGTCCTTAGGTTAGTTAGGTTTAACTAGTTCTAAGTTCTAGGGGACTAATGACCTCAGCAGTTCAGTCCCATAGTGCTCAGAGCCATTTGAACCAAACTTATTTTTATGTTGTATGTCTTGAAGAGGTTGGCAATTTGGTGAGAAATCTTCCCTAGGAAAGGCAGGCTTATAAAGGTGGTCTTCTTGCTTGTGGGTGGTTGTTCAGTGTATTGGTTGATTTAATTTTGCTGTGTGGATTAGTTCATCTATTATTGCAGGGTTGTACCCCTTGCTGGAGGCAATTGATTCAATAATTTCTGTTTCTTTTTGTCTTTCACTTGTGTCCATTGGGATTTTAAGCATGTGATTAACCATTTTTCTGAAGAATGCTTTTTTATGTTGGTCTAGATGGCAAGAGGATTTGTGTATGGTAACATCGGTGGTTGTTGGCTTTCTGAAAATTTTAAATTTATGTTTTTGATTTTTATTTGAGATTGTTAGATCAAGATAGCTAATGGCTTCTGGTGTTTCATGTTCTACTCTGAATTGAATTTTATTGTGTATTTTATTAAGTTCTTTGGCTAGATTGTCTATTTCTTCTGTTGTTCCACTGAACAGAATGAGAGTGTCATCAACATAGCGTTTGTAATACAGCATCTTATCTTTTGGTTTGGTTTGGGATCTAAAAAAGTTGTTTTCAAGGTTATTGATATATAGGTCTGCTAGCAAGCCTTCAAGACTACCCATTGCCAATCCATCTACCTGAATGTAAAACTTGTTGCTGAACAGGAAGTAGTTGTGCGACAATATAAGTTCCAGGATCTCTATGAGTTCATACATTTCAGCTCTACGCATTATCTCATGTTTGAGTAAGCTATTTCTTATTAAAGTAATTGTTTCCTTGACAGGTATGTTTGTATATAGGTTGATTATGTCAAGAGATGCAAATTTAACTGTGACTGGAATGGGGATATCCTTTAAACTATTGATGAGCTCATAACTGTTTTTGATGGAGAAGTTATTTTCAAATACATATGCCTTGCGGATAATATCATTAAGTTTCTTGGTGATTTTATAGCTTGGATTATTGATGGAGTTCACAATGGGATGTATTGGACATTCTGGTTTGTGGATCTTAGGCTGCGATCTCATTTTTGGTGCTGATGAGTTCATCACTATACAGTGCTTTGCTTCTAATGGTGTCAACAAGAAGTTACAGTTTTTAAGCAACTTTTTAATTTTATCATGGAATTTTGGAGTAGGGTCATATGCTATTTCCTTTATGTTATTCTTTCTGAAGAATTCACAAGTTTTGCTAACATAGTCTGATTTGTATGTGACAACAGCTGTGTTGCCTTTGTCTGCTCTGACGACAAGGGCATTTTCAGTTGAAAGTTTCTTGTTTATGTCATATAATGTACAATGTTCAGTGTTCATCTTCTTGTACATTTTCTTCTGTTGAATGATGTTGTTTGCCTTATGAGCTATAGCATTTTGTTCATTGTGTTTTAGTTTAGCTGCTGTGCATGCAATTTTTGTGCTTACTATTAGGTCTTTAATGTTGCCTTTATTTAGTAAGGTAGTAATGTTGTGCTTAAGGCCTTTGTTTGACAGCTTTAATTCATTACTACTGAAGCATATTTGTGTAGTATTTATCACTTTATCAAAAAACTTATGTTCTGTGTGAGAGGATATACTGGGGTACTTTACCGCGTTCTTCGAAATTAGAGCATTTCTCTTTTTCTCGTGTCTATGTGAGATGATAATACATTCTTTGTTGACATATACATTGACATAGTCTATAAAGACCATGAATACATGGGCAACAAGTTTATGACTAAGTTCGAAGTGCATATTGTACAGCTTTGAACTGAGATCTTTCTTTTTATAAAGAGACCTGATTTCAGTTTTTAACCAAATAGTTTCACATCGTGCTTTTGTTATCTTGGCTGGCATGCTTTGACTCGTTATTTTTATTTTGATATAATTTGGAGTCACGTTTTCTGAGAGACACTATTTGTTAAATCTTATTGCAAGTATGGTTTTCGTTAGTTGAAATTTACATTGCCGAAATTCGCTCACTGTTCTAATTACTTGGCGTGGTAGCAACAGATTATACTTATCCGTTACAGACATTTTAGAACCGTGACTGTATATTGAATGTAAATAAGTTATACAAAACTGCAACCAGTCACTTTTTTGAATAATTATGTTTTATTCCATGAACCGGTTTTCGAACTTTTCGGGTTCATCTTCAGATAGCTTCAGGAAGTTATATCATTATTGCTAGCATAATGCTGGGTGCTGGCTCTGTGTCTAAAAGATGGAACACACTTTAATGTATCGCCAAGACTATAGCTTACATCCATATCGACAGATATGGATAGAGCAAGCACCCAGCGTTATGCTAACAATAATGATGTTCAAAAATGGTTCAAATGGCTCTGAGCACTATGGGACTTAACATCTGAGGTCATCAGTCCCCTAGAACTTAGAACTACTTAAACCTAACTAACCTAAGGACGACAGACACATCCATGCCTGAGGCAGGATTCGAACCTGCGACCGTAGCGGTCCTGCGGGTCCAGACTGAAGCGCCTAGAACCGCTCGGTCACTCCGGCCGGCAATAATGATGTAACTTCATGAAGCCATCTGAAGATGAACCTGAAAAGGTTCGAAAACCGGTTCATGGAAAAACCATAATTATTAAAAAAAAAAGTGACTGGTAGCAGTTTTGTATAACTTATTTACATTCCTTACATAGTTCGACCAGGTCGTATATTCATCTTTCGAGGTAATCTTCATTATTTTGAATAATAACCATTTCATCCACAAACAGGAGCACACTGAGGTACTCAGCATCCGCTATCTTAATTCCTTTGTTTGTTTTACACTTCCATTTGCAGTGTGCACTAAGTGGTGAGATTCGAATCCTGGTCCGCCAGGATCTGTTTCGTGTCAGGAAACTCTACCCGGTGAGTGAAAGTCCCCAACCAGTGAGTTGTCGTGCGCTGCGTGTCTCGCAGGCCACGGTGGCTCATATCCGGTCCGGCGGCCTCGCGCTACGAGCCGGGCAATTCCCAGCGACAGCGGCGAGCAAGCGGAACTGCGTGGCGTCAGACGGAGTGTCGCCTGCGAAGTGCGCCACCTGAGCGGAATACCGCGTGTCGCAGCGCGCCCGCCGCCCGGCCTTGTTCTGCGGCCGCGCGCCGCCACGCCGTGGCCGGCATGATTATAAACACTCGCGGCAGATACCGCTCCCGGCGACCTTCGGTAGCCACGCCGTGCTGATGCATCAGCCTGCGTCACTGCTGCGCCGCGCGTCTTCTGCTATTGAATTACGCATGCGCGTACGTCTTATTCGCCACTGCTGACTTTCTTTGAACACCGACGACTGTAGCTTATGCAGCTATGCGGACATGTACGGAGGCGGCAAGATTGAGATCTGGCGTGCAGTCGACGGAGACGCAGAGACGAAAAGTGAGCTCGGAAAGAGGAAAGTATGAGGGAGGAAATCGCCCGTATCTTTTGAAAGGAATCATTCCTATATTCACCTGAAGTTTGAGGAAGCCACAGATTTTGACGGAGAGACGCTATGCGTATCTAGTGTGCTGAGCAATGCGTTACCGTTTATTCGAACGTATGGAGGAGTGCGTTCAAAATTGTGGGTTGCTAAACAGGATGGCCATTAGCTCCCTTACTCTGACTCGGGGCAAGGGCACCTGTAGCAGGGGGGCGGGGGTTAATAGGGTCGAATCTGGAACTCTTATGGCTACTTACTGAACGACATGAAGAAAACGTAAATTAGTTACAAACTACTGCGTGCACACACTTTATTCATCTACATCTACGTGATTACTCTGTTATTCACAATAACGTGCCTGGCAGAGGGTTCAATGAATCACCTTCAAGCTGTCTCTCTACCGTTCTACTCTCGAATGGCACGCGGGAAAAACGAGCACTTAAAATTTTCTTTGCGAGCCCTGATTTCTCTTATTTTATCGTGATGATCATTTCTCCCTATGTAGGTGGGTGCCAACAGAATGTTTTCACAGTCGGAGGAGAAAACTGGTGATTGAAATTTCATGAGAAGATCCCGCCGCAAAGAAAAACGCCTTTGTTTTAATGATTGCCACTCCAATTCACGTATCATGTCTGCGACACTATCTCCCCTATTTCGCGATCATACAAAACGAGCTGCCCTTCTTTGTACTTTTTCGATGTCATCCGTCAGTCCCAAATGATACGTATCCCACACCGCACAGCAAGAGGTAAACGTCACTACAGATATTCGGATTTACGTTATGACATGATCCATATGCCTGCCATCATTGGCGACGATGTGGCGCAGATGAATAGCGAAATTTTGCATGACACGCTAATGTGTCGGAACATCGATGCTGTCGATGACCTCTTGAATGGCTGTTTTAGCTCAGCAATGGTTTTTGGGTTATTGCTGTACACCTGTCTTTAATATAGACCGGCAGAAAAAGGAGTCGCACTCATTCAGATCCGGAGAATATGGCGGCCAATCGAGTCACATGCCAGTGACCTCTGGGTATCCCAGAGCAAGAATATGGTCCCCAAAGTGCTTCTCCACGACGCCAAACATTGTCCTGCTTCGATGGAGCCCATCTCCGTCGTGCATGAACCACATCTTGTCGAAATCAGGGTCACTTTGGACAATGGGGATGAAACCATCTTCCAAAACCTTCGCGTACCATTCAGTAGTCACAGTGCCATCAAGGGATATCGTACCGATTATTCCGCGACTGGAAATTGCACGCCACACAATCACCCGTTGAGGGCGAAGAGACTTGTCGATCGTGAAATGCGGATTCTCAGTCCCCCAAAATGCTCCAATTTTGGTTATTGACGTGCCCCTCCAAATGAAGGTGAGCTTCATCGCTAAACCATGCATACTAATTCCTATCATCCCCCGCGGCCAACCGCGCAGCTTGAATGTCCTAACGCAAAACCGTTCAGAAGTTATGACGATTTTATTTCATATAGTTCAATAATTGTCACCCTGTATTATAGTCATTCGTCTTCCAAAATATTAAATATATTGCTTACCCCCAAGTAACCCCCCCCCCTTTCCCATATAAACTATCATACGGGCTCCCTTGACTCGTTCTACTATTGTACGAGAAGTCACTGGTTCAAACGTAAAGGCCATACATGGTGTCCCAGGAGGAATTGTCAGTATTCAGGGATATGATGGGAACGATCCTACGAAGTAAAATAGTCTAGTAAAGATGGACTCTTAAAGTGTATACTTTAAGAGCTAATGAGCACATCTTCGCTACTGTTAAACACATCTCTTCTACTGGGCAAGTACTTACAGCTCTTAAGGTATCTACTTTAGAGCCAATGTCTGTGGTCCATGCTACCACCTCTCAAAATATGAAAAGCAAAGAGCTTCCAGTAGAGTTTCCTTTCACAGTATCGGGGATGTGGAAATGCTCAGGCCACCTAAGGTATGCATTTTATTGCCTTTGTTTACAGGACTTTTTTTCTTCGAATGATCCTTCCTGTCATATCTCTGAAGAGCGACAATTCCTTCTGCGACACTACGTAAAATTGCAGCCACAGACACAAATACATTGTACAGTATATGTATTTATACCTTTGTTATATGTTACTAGTATTAATCAAATAATAGCTGCTATAAATATGCCTGGTTCATTGCGGAACTAATAGCATAAACCACACAAAGACACAAAGAAAACCTTTGTCCAATTAAATTGAGCAAGACTCCAGACTTCATACAAAATCTCAACATTTTTCTTGCCAATGTCCGTAGGATTTGTTGACCTGGAAAAAGCGTTCGACAGTCTAAAAGGGAGCAAGGTGTTCGAAATTCTGAGAAGAAATAGGGGTAACCTATAGGGAGAGATGGATAATATACAAGAGCCAAGACGGAATAATAAGAGTGGACATCCAAGAACGAAAAGCTCGGATTGAAAAGGGTGTAAGACAGGCATGTAGTCTTTCGCCCCTACTGTTCAATCTGTACAGCGAAGAAACAATCATGGAAATAAAAGAAAGGTTCAGGAGTGTAATTAAAATTCAAAATGAAAGGATGCCAATGTTGCGATTCGCCGATGACATTGCTATCCTGAGTGACAGTGAATTATAATTATATGACCTGCTGAATGGAATGAACAATCTAGTGAGTACAGAATATGAACTGAGAGTAAATCGAAGAAAGACGAAAGTAATGAGAAGTAGCAGAAATAAGAACAGCGAGAAACTTACCAGGATTGATGGTCATTAAGTAGGTGAAGCTAAGGATACCTAGCCAGGAAAATAACCAATGACGGACGGAGCAAGGAGGACATCAAAAGTAGACTAGTACTGTCAAAAAGAGCATTCCTTGCCAAGACAAGTCTGTTTGTACCAAACATAGGCCTTTATCTGAGGAAGCAATTTCTGTGAGTGTACGTTTGGAGCACAGCATTATATGATAGTGAAACATGGACTCTGTGAAAACCGGAACAGAAAAGAATCGTGACATTTGAGACGTGGTGCTATAGACGAATGTTGAAAATTAGGTGGACTGATAAGGTAAGGAATGTGGACGATCTGCGCGGAATCGGAGCGGAAAGGAATATGTGAAATACACTGACAAGGAGGAGGGACAGGATGATAGGACATCTGTTAAGACATCAGGGAATGACTTCCATGGTACTAGAGGGAGCTGTAGAGGGCAAAAACTGTAGAGGAAGACAGAGATTGGAATACATCCAGAAAACAATTCAGGGCGTAGGTTGCAAGTGCTTCTCTGTCATGAAGAGGTTAGCATAGAAGAGGAATTCGTGGCGGACCGCATCAAACCAGTCAGAAGACTGATGACTCAAAAAGAGATTGGCTTTTCATGGCCTACATTTTTTTGGAAAATTCTTCGGTAGACCGAAGCCCCCCCCCCCCCCTTATCAGCATACGAAACACACGGCTTTAAAACACGATGCACTGTGATTTTGTCGCCGCAAACACCGCATTCTGACAGATCTTCACGCTACAAGAGTTAAGGGTGTGTCACTGGACAGCGTCCGTCACAAAGGCGAATGAGTACCACTTTGTCCCTTCTTTGAGATCAAAAGTTCAAATGGTTCAAATGGCTCTGAGCACTATGGGACTTAACATCTATGGTCATCAGTCCCCTAGAACTTAGAACTACTTAAACCTAACTAACCTAAGGACATCACACAACACCCAGTCATCACGAGATCAAAAGGAAATGCACCACGATCGAATAGCTCGTTTGACTGACGGTAGCTTGTTATTGGACACTTCCAGCCACCATCTTTCCTGCTCAGCCGTCACGCTCTTTGTTCCCACGACACAACAAGTACTCACTCATTTCACAGAAACATCTTTAGCTCAGCAAGTCTGGAAAGGGAATTAAGATTCAAGTACAGGAGATTAAAGCTTTGAGGCTAGCCGATAACCTTGCACGACCGGACTTCGAAATGTAAGCTACACATGTCGTCTCACTCTAAAGACCATTGCGCAACAAAAGAGTGTACACCTTCCGAGTTTCCCGCAGACACGGATCTGCTGGTGTGCGCGTTACACGTTGCGTCATAGTGTGGCAGTAAAATAGAGTTATGTTTGGAAACGTACTCCAAAGCTGAACTTCGCGGGACAGTACGATTCTTGTAGGCAAAACGTCTCAAGTGAAACACTCCGTGGCCAAGAAGCGAATCTCTATCGTCGAGGACAAGAACGATTGGTAGAACATTCCGGTCATTATTACCAAAGACTTTGTGTGACTGTGTTCAAACACAGTGTCATGTATACGTGTCACTTTGAAGTGCAGTGCAGAATTCAATGAAAGTTACTTGGCCTGTCGTAATTATGTGTAACTTATTTTTTCGAGTATCCTCGTAATTCAGTCAGAGACGGCAGTGGACTGGGAAGAGCAGTTGAACGAAATTGGACAGTGTCTTGAAGGAACTGAAAAGATGAAAATCAACAAAACAAGGATAACAGAATATGGTCGAATTAAATCAGGTGATATTGAGGGAGTTTGGTTACGGTATTAGTCACTAATAGCAGCTGACGAAATTTTCTATTTGGATAACAAAACAACTGCCGGCTGCCGGAAGAGAGAGGATATAAAGCGCAGACTGGTAAGAGCAAGAAAAATCTTTTCTGAAAAAGAGTATTTTGTACATATCGAATAAAATTTTTAGTGTTAGGGGGTCTTTTCTGAAGCTATTTACAAGGGTGACAATTATTGAATTATATGAGAAAAACGTAAATTAGAAACTTCAGCGTGCACAAACTTTATTCAAGAGGTAAACGTCACTGCAGATATTCGGATTTAGTTTATGGCATGTTGGATATGCCTGCCATCATTGACCATGTGGCGCATATGAATAGGGAAACTCTGCATGGCCCACTGAAGTGTCGGAACATCGACGTTGTCGATGATCTGCATGGCTGTTTTCAGCTCAGCAGTGGTTTTGGTGTTGATGCTGTACACCTTGTATGTAACATAACCCCAAGAAAAAGATTCGCATGTGCTCAGATCCGGAGAATATGGCGGCGAATCGAGGCCCATGCCAGTGGCATCTGGGTACCTCCGAGCCAGAATGCGGTCCCCAAAGTGCTCCTCCTAGATATCAAATACTCTCCTGCTTTGATGGGGCCGACCTCCGTCTTGCATGAACCACATCTTGTCGAAATCAGGGTCACTTTGGATAACGGGGATGAAATCATCTTCCAAAACCTTCATGTACCGCCGATAGTCACCGCGCCATCAAGGAATATCGCACCGATTATTCCGTGACTGGGACACTGCACACAACACAGTCACCCGTTAAGGGTGAAGAGACTTCTCCATCGCGAAATGCGGATTCTCAGTCCCACAAACACGCCAGTTTTGCTTGTTGACGAACCCATACAAATGAAAACAGGTTTCGTCGCTAAATTAAACCATATTCACGTACTAATTCCCATCATGCCCCCGCGACCAATCGTGCAGTTTGAGCGTCCTAACGCAAATCGTTCAGAAGTTACGACAATTTTATTTCATGTTGTTGTTGTGGTCTTCAGTTCTGAGACTGGTTTGATGCAGCTCTCCATGCTACTCTATCCTGTGCAAGCTTTTTCATCTCCCAGTACCTACTGCAACCTACATCCTTCTGAATCTGCTTAGTGTATTCATCTCTTGGTCTCCCTCTACGATTTTTACCCTCCACGCTGCCCTCCAATACTAAATTGGTGATCCCTTGATGCCTCAGAACATGTCCTACCAACCGATCCCTTCTTCTGGTCAAGTTGTGCCACAAACTTCTCTTCTCCCCAATCCTATTCAATACTTCCTCATTAGTTATGTGATCTACCCATCTAATCTTCAGCATTCTTCTGTAGCACCACATTTCGAAAGCTTCTATTCTCTTCTTGTCCAAACTATTTATCGTCCATGTTTCACTTCCATACATGGCTACACTCCATACGAATACTTTCAGAAATGACTTCCTGACACTTAAATCAATACTGGATGTTAACAAATTTCTCTTCTTCAGAAACGCTTTCCTTGCCATTGCCAGCCTACATTTTATATCCTCTCTACTTCGACCATCATCAGTTATTTTGCTCCCCAAATAGCAAAACTCCTTTACTACTTTAAGTGTCTCATTTCCTAATCTAATTCCCTCAGCATCACCTGACTTAATTAGACTACATTCCATTATCCTTGTTTTGCTTTTGTTGATGTTCATCTTATATCCTCCTTTCAAGACACTGTCCATTCCATTCAACTGCTCTTCCAAGTCCTTTGCTGTCTCTGACAGAATTACAATGTCATCGGCGAACCTCAAAGTTTTTATTTCTTCTCCATGAATTTTAATACCTACTCTGAATTTTTCTTTTGTTTCCTTTACTGCTTGCTCAATATACAGATTGAACAACATCGGGGAGAGGCTACAACCCTGTCTTACTCCCTTCCCAACCACTGTTTCCCTTTCATGTCCCTCGACTCTTATAACTGCCATCTGGTTTCTGTACAAATTGTAAATAGCCTTTCGCTCCCTGTATTTCATATAGTTCAATAATTATCACTGTGCATCTGGAGTGTGGCATTACGCGAAAGCGAAATGTGGACGACAAACATTTCTAACAAGAGGAGAGTGGAAGCTTTTAAAATGTGGTTCCGGAAAAAAGCTGAAGATTATATGGGCATATCGGACAACAAAATGAGGAGCAACTCAATCGATTGGGGCGAAAAATAAGTTTATGGCACACCTTGAGTAAAACAAAGGATCGGTTGAAAGGACAAGCTCTGAGGCGCCAAGCAATCATCAGCTTGGCTATGGAAAGGTGAGTGACGGGTAAAAGTGGAGTGGGGCATCAAAGCTTGAATATTGTTCAAATGGCTCTGAGCACTATGGGACTTAACAGCTGAGGTCATCAGTCCCCTAGAACTTAGAACTACTTAAACCTAACTAACCTAAGGACATCACTCACATCCATGCCCGAGGCAGGATTCGAATCTGCGACCGTAGGGGTCGTGCGGTTCCAAACTGAAGCGCCTAGAACTGCTCGGCCACTTCTGCCGGCTTGAATATTGTAAACAGGTTCAAATGGATGTAAGTTGCAGCAGTTATTCGAAGATGAAGAGACTTGTACAGGATAGACTGAAACCAAGAACCACAGTCTCGATCAATTTAAAAATAATGCACAAATTATCCGGAGGAAAATGGGTCAGAAATTCACCGTGTATTAAGTCACATGTCGCTCTGGCTGGTGGCACTAACGTTCTTTTAGAACTGTCAGGCAGTCAGATGATTCCCAAGAAATAGAAACTTCCTTCACGCGGAGCAACAATGATGGAGATCTCTAAGTGGACAGTCCAATGCATCTCGTGCATATTTAGCCGAGTTTCAGTCAAGTCATAGGCGGAAGTGGCATCAATATTATTAGTCACGTTGGTGTGTACAATGTACGACACTGGTGATCTACCATCAGACTTTATGGAAAACTCATCCACCCAACGAGAAGTTGCAAGGACCAAAAAGTGCGAGAATTGTCGCACAATCAGCTTAATAGCTCATGCATCCAATCTGCTGACAAGAATAATATACAGAACAATGGAAAACACAATTTGGAACTGTTACGATGACGGTCATTTTGGCTTCAGGAGAGGTAAAAGCGCCAGAGAGGCATTTCTAATGTTGCGGTTGATAATGGAAACAAGACTGAAAAAAAGTCAACACACGTTCACAACATTTGTCGACCTGGTGAAAGATGTTCGAAATTCTGAGAAAAATCGAGGAAGCTATAGGGAAAAATGAGTAATATACTTTATGTACAAGAACCGAAGAGGGGACAGCGAGTGGAAGACCAAGACGGAAGTGCTTGGATTAAAAAGAGTGTAAGACGGATGTATTCTTCTGCTCTTACTGCTCTATCTGTACATTGAGGGAACAATGACGGAAATAAAAGAGAGTTTCAAGAGTCGCATTAAAATTCCAGGTGAAAGGATATGAATCATAAGATTCGCTGATAACATTCCTAAGTGAAAGTCAATAAGAAAAACAGGATGTGCTGAATGGAATGAACAATCTAGTAAGTACAGAAAATGGACTGATAATACATCGAAGAAAGACGAAAGTAATGAGACGTTGCAGAAATGGATAACGAGAGAAACTTAACGTTAGAATTGGTCATCACGAAATAGATGAAGTTAA
Source organism: Schistocerca piceifrons (assembly GCF_021461385.2). Classification (NCBI taxonomy): domain Eukaryota; kingdom Metazoa; phylum Arthropoda; class Insecta; order Orthoptera; family Acrididae; genus Schistocerca; species Schistocerca piceifrons. The sequence continues at coordinate 326,448,279 of NC_060140.1, forward strand.
GGAATTCTGTTACCTAGGCATCAAAATAAGTCGTGGCGGACGGAACAAGGACATAAAAACCAGACTAGCACTGGCGGAAAATTCATTTCTGCACAAGGAAAGTCTGCTAGTATCATACATAGGTCTTGACTTGAGGAATAAATTTTTGGGAATGTACGTTTGGAGCACAGCACTGTGTGGTAGTAAGACATGGGCTGTGGGAAAACCGGAACAGAAACGAATAGAAGCGTTTGATATATGGTACTACATAAGAATGTGAACTTATAAGAAAAGGAATGAAGTTCTCCGCAGAACCGGCGAGGAAAGGAATATATGGAAAAAACAAACAAGTAGAAGGGACAAGATGATAGGACATGTGTTAATACATCGGGGAATAAGTTCCTTGGTGGTAGAGGGAACTGCAGAGGGTAAAAATTCCACAGGAAGACAGAGTCTGGAATACCTACAGCAAATAACTGGGACAAATGTTCCAAGTTTGCAAGGTTGGCACGGGAGAGGAACTCGTGGCGCGCGCCTTAAACCAGTCAGATGACTGGTAGGCGTATTCAAGTGAGTACGAATTTCCCTTACGAATAACGCTTTGATGAAAATAGCAAGTGGTTAGAACAACCTTGTAATAACGTGCGCTAACGTTATGATGTAACTCAAAAAGAGTTTTCGTCTTTTAGATCGTGATAAGAAAGGTTTGTTTTTATATTTAACATTTTATTAAGTGGATAGCCGCCCGACACAAATTTTCCGACATAACGGAGATCCTTGAGAGATCGCTGAAATAATTGTACATCTCTCACCTAAAAATGTTTCTAAAAGTGCATTTTTTGTCGTGTTCATTTCTGTATCAACAACGTATACTGCACAGAAATGTGAAATATAACCGTTCGTGAGTATAAACTCATCAGCATCTATTTTCTCTCTGTGCGCGGCGGAACATTGAAATTTGACCAGGAAAGTCTTAACTTTAAGGTTCATCTGCTATTTCCAATGCATCTTATTCTAGAACAGCTACAATGTAGCTGGATGTTTGCTGGAACACAGAAGGTAGCGTGTAAGATTATTAGGTTAATAAATAAACATTCTCGGATAGACCTCATTAACTGTACAACTCCACTTATTTTCACCAGATACTCGAAGAAGATGGAAATTACCGGCCAGGTTTGCCGAGAGAGCTAATGCGCTGCTTCCTGGATGCTGGTAGGCGCGCCGGCCCCAGATCGACTGGCCGGTGTGCCATCCAGCCTGCATGTGGTTTTTAGGAGGTTTTCCACATCCCACTAGGTGAATACCGGGCTGGTCTCCACGACCTGTCTCAGTTACATGACTCGCAGGCATTTCAAACACGTTCGCACTATTACTTAATTTACACTAGATGCACAGTCTGCCACTGGTAGCTGAGTGGCAGCCGGTACGGTAGTTCAGCGTGTTCGGTCAGAGAGCCGGTTGGCCTCTGTAATAAAAAAACTGACTCGAAGAATCAACCACCGAACTTGAACAGGATGTCTTGCGACGTCCGCAACGACCAAACACAATGATCAATAACGAACGAAATGCAAGTGGTCAGCGCGACAGAATGCCAATCCTAAGGGGCCGGGTTCGATTCCAGGCTGGATCGGAGATTTTCTCTGCTCGTGCAGTGGGTGTTGTGTTGTCCTAATCATCATCATTTCATCCCCGTCAATACGCAAGTCGCCGAAGTGGCGTCAAATCGAAAGACTTGCACGTGGCGAACGGTCTACCCGCTACCCGACGGGAGGCCCTAGTCACACGACATTTACATTTTTTTTTACTAGATGCAAACAGCTGGGGTACACTGATTCCGTCCTGGGGAGGGGGGGGGGGTATGAGGTGGCGACAGGAAAGGCATCTGGCCACCCCTTCAAATTAACCTTGCCACATCCGATTGTAACCACGCCAACAGTGCGGGATAGAGGCGCAAGCAAAAGAAGAAGAACCTGAAGAAGATGGAAATTGTCTTTTTTTCACGTTGTTACAGAAAGTATTATTCGATGTAAATTCTCTTTGTTTCGCGTTGTTACAGAAAGTATTAGTCGGATTCATACGTAAGTGGACAGCGGAAAGGATAGGAGGCTGGTGAAAAATTTCATCACTTTTATGTTTTATGATACTTTTAGAGCTAAAAATTGCAAATTTTTTGACAAAAATAACGTATTGTAAAATTCTGGAACAGTCGTGTTGCTGTCGTATCCGATCTACTACCACATTTCTTTTAAAACGCGTTTTTCTGAGAACAGAGGCTTGCCTGCTGATAAACAACGTTCTGTTACGTCACACATTTTCAGCATATAACTGCGGGAGACGTCGTTTCCAAGAACGCATGCTTCAGATAGATCTGTGAAGGGTCTAACTGACTCCGAGGACGAACTACATTGACAATAAAAACGGAAGGTGGCAAGTTTCTCTCACGAGTCGTATCTCGTCGTTACGGGCAAACAAAGTGAGAGTGGCGTATTCTTCTGCTCTACCGCCGGTGCTTATCGATAGCAGAGCCCAGTTACGATAAGAAAAACTCTACGGGTGTGATTTAAGTACCTGTTCCCGTTGCTTGACACTGCTAAGCCGCCTCGCAGCGCAGCACCTTTCGATGAGGCGTGTCTCGCCAGCGGCGTAAGCGCTTACGGCAGTGACGTTCTGTCAACATGACACTAGAGCTGATAGCGGTTGAAAGACAACTGGCACAAGCAAAACAGAGAGGGGGAGCCACGAGCGGTGACGTCAGCGTGTGGTGCGCATCCGGGCGAGAGTGACTAACACCAGCTTGCGAAAAGTGCGGTAAGTCGTTCGCAGTCGGTTTCGTTTCACCTGTAGGAGAAAGCAGATGGAACTAGCGTAAAAAGTACCAGAGTCATTGAGAAGCAGATTGTGTTACTGTCTGTTTTCAGCCAGAAAGAACGCCGTCGCTCTGTGTTAAACACAGTAAATTTCAAACATCCCACGGCTTAGAAAGCACTGAAGTCCCCCTGCGGGTTCGGGGGTAAGAATAGGCCCGCGGTATTCCTGCCTGTCGTAAGAGGCGACTAAAAGGAGTCTCAAACGTTTCGGCCTTCTGTGATGGTCCCCTCTTGGGTTTGACCTCCTTTTTTCTTCCAAATTTCCGTCGTCAGTGCGTGCCATTTGGGGAAGGACACCTTACGTGGTGTTTTTGTATTGGTCCATCATGCTCCACCATCTTGCATGTTACCTATTGTCGTGTGGGGGGGACTACGCCCAACATCTTCTGGGTGGTCTCCTCCTCGCCTTGTGCGCACTCTTCTTCTTAGCGCCTACGACAACTGTGGACCCTTTAAACACCTAAAATCCAGCACGGTAGCCAGTCCGTTGTGGTGGGGTCGTCATGTACCCTCTTGGTGGTAGCCCCCTGACCACGCAGGGATCGCACTACAGATGCCTGAGCTGTTTCCTCCCCATGCATGCCAAGGAGTATGTGCCCATCTTGTCTGGGGCACGGGGACTCCAGGCAACGGGATATCGGCCAGGTACCCGTTGCTTTGGCTGGGTGGCGCCCTTGGGGAGAGCCCTCGTTCGGAGTAGGTGGCATCTGGGCGGATGTGGCGCAATGAAGCGCAATAAATCACATCAAGCTGGTGGTCGCACGGCCACCAGCGTCTCTAAGCGAGGTAGAGTCGACTTCGATGCTGCGCTGTATGACCCTCAGACGTTCCCCTCGTTGGCTGCGCCATGGGAGGGACGCCGATCTAGTGCGAAGCGGGAGCCTTACGTACCGCAATACCTTGTCTGCAGCAGGACTGATGGTGACTCCTTTCTTCCGACGAAGCCTATGTTTTTTGTGGAACACCTGGAGGATAAGTTTGGGGAAGTGGCGGGGTTGTCAAAAATGAGGAATGGGTCCATCCTCCTCAAGACGTCCTCCCCAGCCCAGTCACGAGCGTTGCTCTCGTGTGATAAGCTGGGTGACGTCCCTGTTACCGTCACTCCCCACAGTAGCTTAAATATGGTCCAGGGGATTATTTACCATCGTGACCTCTTGTTGCAATCCGATGACGAGCTGAGAGCCGACTTGGAACGACGCGGTGTGCATTTTGTCCGTCGTGTCCATCGAGGACCCAAGACAAACAGGGTGGCCACCGGTGCCTTTATCTTGGCCTTTGAGGGTGATGTCTTGCCCGAGAAGGTCAAGGTAATGGTTTACCGTTGCGCCGTGAAGCCATACGTCCCTCCCCCGATGCGGTGCTTCCAGTGCTGGAAGTTTGGGCATATGTCCTCCCGTTGTCCATCCAGCGCTACATGTCGAGATTGCGGACGCCCCTCTCATCCCGATTCTCCATGTGCGCCTCCGCCTGTATGTGTCAACTGTGGGGAGCACCACTCTCCATGCTCGCCGGATTGCCCTGTTCTTCATAAGGAGCGGAAGATCATGGAATTTAAGACCCTGGACCGGCTTACTTATCGAGAGGCTAAACAGAAATATGAAAGGTTGTATCCTGCTTCCCTTCAAACATCTTATGCTGCAGCCGCGTTATCGTCGCCCGCACGAGCGACGGTTGTCGCTTCATCTGTGCCGTCTTCAGTGGGCCCTCGGGGCCATGTATCTCTGTCTGCCCCCCTCGTGCCTGGGGGCAAGCCTTCCTCTCTTGCCCCCTTAGCAGTTGGGGGCAAACCCTCTTCTGTCGCTCCCCCCAAGCTTACTTCGGGAGTGACATCTGCTCCACAACCGGGAGGCTCGATTCCTCCCCCTCCTTCTCCGGCGGCGTTGCCTCCGCCGGTTCCTCTCTCGCGGAAGGGGTCCCTCGGGGCTCTCCCTTCCTCCGTTTCTTCTCCTTCCCAGCCAGATGTCAGCCAGTGGCTGAAGGTTCCGCCACCTGCTGGTCGTAGGGCTTCTGCGTCGTCGTCAGCCTCCGACGCTCCTTCAGAGAAGCTCTCCCAGCCCTCTCACCCTAAGGGCAGACACGAGAAGAAGGAACGGAATGTGTCCAAGAAGAAGGACGTTCCGGCGGTTTCAGCACCGCCTGCTGTACGTCGTCCTGGCTCCGGGGATGAGGTGGAGATCCTCGCCTCTGCCGCGGATCTCGCCCTCACGGAACCCTTGGGGGCCTCTCCTATGGACTCAGCTGACTCTCCCCCAGTGGCGGCGGTTGGCTCTGAAGCGCTGTCTGCCTCTTAGTCGCATTCACGTCCTCCCAGTCCCTTCCTGCTTCCATTCTCCAATGGAACTGCGGCGGCTATTTCCGCCACCTGCCAGAGCTCCGGATGCTTCTGAGTGATTCCCCTGTTCTCTGCATTGCTCTGCAGGAAACTTGGTTTCCTGCACTGCGGACCCCCGCCCTTCGCGGTTATCGGGGATACTATAAGAACCGTGCTGCCTGTCAACGAGCGTCAGGTGGGGTTTGCCTCTTTGTTCACCACTCTGTCTGTAGCTCGCCAGTACCCCTTCAGACGCCTTTAGAGGCAGTTGCTGCCAGGGTTGAGCTCTCGCCGGCTATTACTGTTTGCTCTGTTTACATTCCTCCGGATGGGGAGCTCCCCCGCCATGTCTTGGCTGCGCTGCTGGCTCAACTCCCGCCACCATTGCTGCTTCTGGGCGATTTCAATGCCCACAATCCTCTATGGGGTGGGACTGTCTCCGATGATCGCGGTCGGGCCGTGGAGCATGTGTTGGCTCAGCTCGACCTTAGCCTCTTGAACACCGGTGCTCCCACGCATTTCAGTGTGGCCCATGGCTCGTTCTCGGCCATCGATCTCTCTATTTGCAGCCCTGGACTTGTCCCATCCCTCCACTGGAGGGTGCATCCTGACTTGTGTGGCAGTGACCATTTTCCCATCTATTTGTCACTGCCACAGTGTCATTCTTCTGCGCGCTTGCCCCGCTGGGCTCTCCACAGGGCTGACTGGCCAGCTTTTACTTCCGCTGTAACCATTGCGTCTCCCCCACAGGGTGACATTGACGAGGTCGTCCGTGTTTTCACCACGTCCATCATTTCGGCGGCCGAGGCTGCCATCCCCCGTTCCTCTGGCCTCCCTCGGCGGAAGGCTGTCCCCTGGTGGTCGCCGGAGATTGCTGAGGCTATTCGCGACCGTAGGCAGGCTCTCCAGCGTCATAGGCGGCACCCGTCTCTGGAGACCCTCATCGCCTTTAAGAGGCTCCGTGCCTTCGCCCGTCGTCTTATTGCACGGCGTAAGCAGGAGTGCTGGGAAAGGTATGTCTCCTCCCTGGGCTCCCGTGTCTCGTCCTCGCACGTGTGGTCCCGGATCCGGCGGATTTATGGCTCCCAGACCCCTGTGGGTGTCCCTGGGCTCTCCTTGGACGGCGCTGTCTGCACGGACGCTGCCGCCATTGCTGAACGGCTAGCCGCGCACTTTGCTCAGAGCTCTGCGACTGCATCCTATCCCCCCGCCTTTCGCTCTCTAAAGGAGCGAGCCGAGCGGACGCCGTTCTCATTCCACACGCGTCGTTCTGAAACATACAATGCTCCTTTCAGCGAGAGGGAATTCCTCGCCGCCCTCGCCGATTGCCCTGATACAGCACCAGGCCCAGACTGCATCCACGCGCAGATGCTGAAGCATCTCTCCAGGGACTGCCAGAGACACATTCTCGCGATATTTAATCGCATTTGGAGCGAAGGCGTGTTCCCGTCGCAATGGCGGGAGGGCGTTATTGTCCCCATCTTGAAACCCGGTGCGGACCCACTGGCGGTGGACAGCTATCGTCCCATTACCCTCACCAACGTTTTGTGCAAATTGCTCGAACGTATGGTGGGGCGGCGTTTGTGTTGGGTCCCTGAGTCGCGCGGTCTCCTCGCTCCATCCCAGGGTGGCTTCCGTCGGGGCCGGTCTGCAGTGGACAATTTGGTGCGGCTGGAATCTGCTGTCCGTACGGCTTTTGCCCGACGTCAGCATCTTGTTGCTGTATTTTTCGATCTGCGGAAGGCGTATGACACCACATGGAGGCATCACATCCTCGCCACGTTGCATGGGTGGGGTCTTCGTGGTCGGCTCCCGGCTTTTCTTCAAAACTTTTTATTGCGCCGCTCTTTCCGGGTGCAAGTCGGTGCCACCTCTAGTTCCTCTTATATACAGGAAAATGGGGTCCCGCAGGGCTCGGTGTTGAGCGTCTCCTTATTTTTAGTGGCCATTAATGGTCTGGCAGCAGCAGTGGGGTCGTCGGTGTCTCCTTCTTTGTATGCCGACGACTTCTGCATCTCATTTAGCTCCACGACTACGGGAGTCGCCGAACGCAGGCTGCAAGTCGCCGTTCGCAAGGCAGCATCATGGGCACTGACTCATGGCTTTCAGTTCTCTGCTGCCAAGACTCGAGTAATGCACTTCTGCAGGCGTCGGACGGTCCACCCTCATCCTGCACTTTACCTCGACGGCCACCTGCTTGAAGTGGTGGACACTTGCCGCTTCTTGGGACTCGTGTTTGATGCCCGGCTCACATGGGTTCCTCATGTTACTCAGCTGAAGCAAAAATGCTGGCGGCACCTCAACGCCCTCCGCTGCCTTAGCCACACGTCTTGGGGAGCAGATCGCTGCACGCTGCTGCGGTTGTACAGAGCCCTTGTGCAGTCCCGGCTTGATTATGGGAGCCTGGCCTATGGGTCTGCGTCCCCCTCAGTGTTAAAGTTGTTAGACCCCATACACCACTGTGGGGTTAGGCTTGCCACTGGCGCTTTTTGCACCAGCCCCGTGGATAGTCTACTGGTGGAGGCCGGGGTTCCCCCACTGCGGATTCGCCGCCATCGTCTGCTTGTCGACTATGCTGTCCACGTTCATTGCTCGCCAGATCATCCCAATCGTCGCCTGCTTTTCCCTGCTATGGTCCTCCATCTGCCCGAACGGCGCCCTAGGTCTGGGCTTTCCATAGCTGTCCGTGTCCAGTCCCTGCTGTCAGAACTGGGGTCATTCCCTCTTCTGCCTCCCTTCCGGGTCCGTACACCTACGCCTCCCTGGTGTTTGTCCCGGCCGTCCGTCCGTCTGGACTTGGCACAGGGACCCAAGGACTCGGTTCCGCCTGTGGCCCTCCGTCGCCGTTTTCTTGCTCTCCTCGCCTCATTTTCGGACTGTGAGACTGTCTACACTGATGGTTCCCTGGTTGATGGTCGCACTGCCTACTCTTTTGCTCATGGTACCCATGTTGAGCAGCGCTCCTTGCCGGCTGGCTGCAGTATTCTTACTGCAGAGCTGGTGGCCATATTGCGCGCTCTTGAGCATATGCGTTTCTGCTCAGGTAGGTCCGTCGTCATCTGCAGTGACTCCCTGAGCAGCCTTCAGGCCATCGACCGCTGCTATCCCTTCTCTCCTCTGGTGTCCTCCATTCAGGAATCTGTTTCCGCCATTGCCCGATCTGGTCGTTCGGTGGTCCTGGTTTGGACGCCCGGTCATGTTGGCATCCCAGGGAACGAACGTGTAGACAGGCTGGCCAAAGGGGCGATCGACGCCCCGGCTTTGGAGATCGGCCTTACGGCTCGCGACCAGCAGCTGGTGTTGCGCCGTAAGCTGAGTGGGATGTGGGCTGCTGAGTGGCGTGGCATGACAGCCCCGAATAAACTGCGGGCTGTCAAGGAGACGACCGATGTGTGGCGTTCCTCCCTGCGGGCTTCTCGCAGGGACTCGGTAGTCCTGTGTCGGCTGCGCATCGGCCATACCTACCTGACGCACGGCCATCTGTTGCGTCAGGAGGATCCCCCCTTGTGTCGGTGTGGGTCCCGACTGACGGTCGGCCACATTTTGCTGGAGTGTCCTCGACTGCGCACACTCCGACAATCTTTTAATCTCCCGGGCACTTTGGCTTTGGTTTTATCTGACGATGCCTCCATGGCTGATGACGTTTTAAATTTTATCCGTGGTAGTCCGTTTTATGGTTCGATTTAGGGAGGTCCTGCGCCTTTCCCTTTCTGTGTCTTTTGTCCTTGTGTCTGTTGCTGTTCTGGTGTGCCGTGAGATGGTTGGCTCTTTCCCATTTTTGTTCTCGTGGTCAGTCAACCAGTCTCCGGCCATCTTCCTTTCTTCTGTTTCTTTCTGTCTGGTGTTCCTCTGTCCTGTTCTTGTCTGTAGTGTTTGTTGCTGCATTTGTGTTCTTTTAGCGCCTGGGGGGGACGTCTCCTCCCCCTTTGGTTTTTATCTGCTCCTTAGCTTTTCGGCTCGCCTGATTTTGGAATGGGGGACTGATGACCTTCGCTGTTTAGTCCCCCCTTAAACATACCAACAACCACCACCACCAAAGCACTGAAGAAATCTTGTCTCAATGTATTTGCCACTTCATCAATAATTAATGATCGCGGGTGTAATAAGCAGATACATTGAACCGCCAAAGAAACTGGCATAGGCATGCGTATTCAAATACAGAGAAATGTAAACAGGTAGATTACGGCGCTGCGGTCGGCAAAGCCTACGTATGACAACAAGTGTCTGGTGCAGTTTTTAGATCGGTAACTGCTGCTACAATGGCAGGTTATCGAGATTTAAGTGAGTATGAACGTGGTATTACAGTCGGCGCAGGAGCAATGGGACACAGCATCTCCGAGGTAGCGATGAAGTGGGGATTTTCCCGTACGACCATTTCACAAGAGTACCGTGAATATCAGGGATCCGGTAAAATATCGAAACTCTGACATCGCTGCGGCCGGAAAAAGATCATGCAAGAACAAGATCAGCGACGACTGAAGATAATCGTTCAGCTTGACAGAAGTGCAGCCCTTCCGCAAAAATAGGTGAAGATTTCAATGCTGGGCCTTCAACAAGCGTCAGCATGCGAACCATTCAATGAAACATCACCAATATGGGCTTTCGGAGCCGAAGGCCCACTCGTGTGCCCTTGATGCCTGCACCACACAAAGCTTTGTGCCTCGCCTGGGCCCGTCAACACTGAAATTGCACTGATGATGACTGGAAACATGTTGCCTGGTCGGACAAGTTTCGTTTCAAATTCTATCGAGTGGATGGATGTGTACCGGTATCCATGGACCCTGCATGTCAGCGGGAGACTGTTCAAGCTGGTGGAGGCTCTGTAATGGTGTGCGCGGTGTGCAGTTGGAGTGATATGGGACCCATGATACGTCTAGATATGACACGTGCGTAAGCATCTTGTCTGATCACCTGCATCCATTCATGTCCACTGCTCGTTCCGACGGGCTTGGGCAATTCCAGCAGGACAATGCGTCACTCCACATGTCCATAATTCTTAAAGAGAGGCTCCAAGAACACTCTTCTGAGTCTAAACACTTCCCCTGGCGACCAAACTCCCCAGACATGAACATTATTGAGCATGTCTGGGATGCCTTGCCAGGTGCTGTTCAGGAGAGATTTCCACACCCTCGTACTCTTACGGATTTATGGACAGCCCTGCAGGATTCATGATGTCAATTCTCTCCAGCACTACCTCACACATTAGTTGAGTCCATGCCACGTCGTGGGGCATGGGCACCAGTTTCTTTGGTTCTTCAGTGTATAGTGAAACTATTTATGAATTTAAAGAAATGATAATGAGTAAGTGAAAAGAGAAAAGTTTCGAATGATTCATATCACGAAGGAAATCCCCCCCTCATGGAAATGGTCTTCGTTTGGAGATGTGAGTAGCTCAAAGAGAAATGCCTGTATAGACGTACCGTGTTTGCAGCCACATCCGCCAGGGTCAACATTTGGTTCCTAAAGAGGCACAGAAGCCTCTTTAGTAGTTACAGGGGCGACAGTCTGGATGATAGGCTGATCCGGCACGATAACATTAGCGAACGTGGTCTGTCTGTATGATGACGTGGACGGCTGGAAGCAACGGAAAATTACAGGCATTATAATTCCCGAGGACATGGTTTAGTGATGATGACATTCTCTTCGGTAAGCTATTTCGCAGGTAACACATTCCCCCCTTCGGATCTCCGGCCAGGGACTCGTTAAGAGGATGTTATCACTGGGACAACAAAGCTAGCGTTTTACGTACCAGAAGTTGGAATGTTATTCGGGTAGATAGATTATAGAAACCGAAAAGAGAAATAGGTAGTTTGAAGTGAGATATATGGACATTATTGAAGTATGACGGCACGAACAACAGGACTTCTGATCAGGTGAGTACCGGGTTAATAACACAAAATCGAATAGAGATACTGCCAGAGTAGTTCCAAAAATAAAAAAAAAATAAAACAAAGTGGGATTACGGGTGAATGCCTGTGAACAGAGTAGAGAATGTACTACGGCAGCCAAGACAGACACACTGCCAACTCCTACCAGAGTAGTACATCTACGTCCCTACTCCGCAAGCCATCTTGTGGAGTGTGGTGTGGGGGACGTTCTATACCCTCTTCTATTCCAGTCGCGAATGGTCCGCGGGATTAACAATTGTAGGTAAGCCCTCGTGTGAGCCCGAATTTTATAATATTTTCGCGATATTCTCGTAAGAAGAAGTGATACTTTGGTTGACTCTTCTAGGAACGAACGGTCATGGAATTTTAACAGTAAACCATACAGTGACGCACAACGCCTCTCTTTTGGCGTCTGCCACTGGAGATGAGCATCTTCGTCATGCTTCCGCGCTTGCTAAATGAACTAGCGACGAAACGCGCTGCTCTTCTTTGGAGCTTCTCCATTTCGTCTGTTAATGCTTTTTGGTACGGACCCCAAAAAGACGAGCAATAGTCAAGTACTGGTCGAACGAGCGTTTTGTAAGTTACATCCTTCGTGAATGGGCTACACTTCTTGAGAATTTAGATGCTTACTAGCTCCACAGATGATGAAGGTGCAATTAGATAAAAAGCGTTATTCAGATAGTTAAAGAAGACGAAAATTTAGTTACAGGGAACTGGAATTCGATAGTAGGAAAAGGGTAAGCAGGATAAATAGAAGGAGAACATGGACTGAGCGAGAATCATTAAAGTGGAAGCCACCTGGTACAATTTTACACATAGCAAAATTTAGTCAATGCTCGGTTTAAGTATCATGAAAGAAATTTGAATGCGTAGGAGAGACATGGAGACAACGGAAGGTTCGAGACTGACTTTGAAATGGTAAAATAGCTTCCGAACCACATTTTAAAATGCAAAACATTTACAGTAGCAGACGTGGACGTAGATTTTATGATCGCAGCTTACAAGTCAATTTCAGAAAGGTAAGAAATTAACGAGGTGTGACCTGGATAAATTTAACTGTTTCAAAGGGAGGTTTCAACAATTATTGACGGGATCAGGTAAAAGGAGCACGACAAAATTCGAATGGGCAGCTTTGAGAGATGAAATAGTGTAGGCAGAGGAGGGACAACTACGCGGAGACAATTTCCAGTATAAATCCTTTGCTAATACACAAGATACTGAATTTAACTGACGAAAGGACAAAACATAAAAACACAGCAAGTGAAGCAGGCGTAAGGGAATACTGACGTCTAAAAACGAGTGACAGGGAGTAAAAAGTGGCAATACACCAGCGGCTGGAGTAGAAATGTAAACCTGTAGAAGTTTCCGTGACTATGCCGCGTATGGGTAAATCAAAGAAACCGTTGCAGAAAAGAGAACTTACTGTATGAATTTCAAGAACTCATATGGCAAGGTAGAACTAAGAGTACTAAGCTTTAAAAGTCGAAGGGCATGAAAGTCAGGCAGTGATTGAGAAGGGTGGGACACAGGGATGTAGTTTGTGCTCGATAGTATTCAAACTATACTCTGAATATGAACTAAAGGGAACCCAAAAGAAATTTGAAAGGGAATTAAAGTTCAAGGAGACGAAACTTTGAGGTTTTTTGACTGCATTCTAAAACTGTCGGTGGCATCGAAAGGCTCAGAGGATCCGTTTAAAGGACTGAAGAACGTCTCTCATTTTGACCAGTTATCCGTTTTAAGACCACTCTGTTCTCCCGTGTTATTATAACTATCCCATGAAAATTTAAGTAAGCAAGTTGATCAAGAAATTATTGCGCTCTGTTGCTAGTTTTTCCTTGGCTTCTGTAGGTAATCTGTTGATAAGTACTTCAGTCACGTGTGTTTTATAGATATATTGATCTAGATATTTTGCCTACTTGAAATTCCATTCCATGAAACTCCTATAATGAACACACGCCTCTTTTATACACCTGGATCCAGAAGCTTTAACCTTAGTCTTTTTTGTGCTTCCTCTGACCAAAATTTTGACTTAAAGTCTCTTTCAGATCTCTCATAAGAATCAAATCTCTCCACATTCAGCAGCCTCCACTGCAACACACTCCCCTCTAAATGATTCATCACACAACGTATCTGTTTTCTATGATCCCAAGCCATAGGTACGATTCCATGTAACGTTTTCAGAAAAATAACTGTGTAGGTTCTTCTTTCTGCATCAAAGGTCGGAAATTTCCGATTTACACATCTGCCCATTTCAAACCTAAATTCTTCCCAAAATTGATTCCCATTACCACTTATTTTACTTAAGAAGGAACACTACTTTTGAAACTTGCTGTTCCTTGCTATCTCTTTTGATGTCTTGTGTAATTTTCAGAATGGTTCCTTAGTTGTCTAATTCTCTCTTGTAACACGTTCTCAACTCCCCTAACACTATAAGGAGGGAAGTGTCATCACTACCCTGAACTTCCTTCATTTTGCTACTCTGGTCACAAATGTCGACACTGGTCACACTCATCACTATCCGCAGATAAATCACTATCTCTCAGCTTCTTTACTACGCAGTTCTGCACCTCTGAAGTCATGTCATTCATTTTCTTGTCGAAGAATTCCAACGTTTCTTGGGCACGGTGACTATTAGTCTTAGCTTTCCTGGTCTCATGTTGCAATTTCTTAATCTATCCTTGTATCTTTACTTCTATCACTATTCTTTCCAATACTACTTCACTCAAATACATGATTTGATTACTGAGTTTATCCATCTCTCCCATTAAATTATCTTGCAAAGCTTGCTTAAACTCTTCCTGATCTTTCTGCAATTCCGTATCTAGTTCTCTTATTACGCTATCTACCAGCTTGTTATGCTTTTCTTCTCCTTCATCTAATAACACTTTATTGCTTGTTAGCAAACGTTAAAAAACTCCTCTTTATCATCACCACTAGCCATTTTGTAGAAATTGAAAAATTGCTTCCGGATACAGCAAACATTCATTAAATAACAGTAATATTTTTAACTCTAGTAAAATTACATTATCAACGGCATACTACTTGAAAAATATAAGTTCCATATTCACACTTTCAGTGTCTCAAAGTTCGAAAAAAATTGTGGTTTCTGATCTTGAAATTACTACAGTCCCTACCATAGGTACACACTCACCAATAATGTTTGCTCTTCACAATAACTCATCTTCACAAATGTCAGTATTTGCATACGCAATAGGAATTGGTATTTTTAGGAGAACATCTTTACCTTACAATTAAATCTTTCCATGAGAATCGCTAACAACTTCTTCTCCGAAGATTGATGCTAATTAAACGAGCATATAAGACTCTCTCTCTCTCTCTCTCTCTCTCTCTCTCTCTCTACTCGTGAAATAAGTAGGTACTCGAAGAAATACTTGTAGTTCACTCTCGGTATATTTCATCTTCCATAAAGAACAACTTGTCATTTCTCACACAAATAAACGACTTCTTGTAAATCGCCCGTGTCGTCTCCCATTAGACACCATTAAGTTACATTTACAATGGAGTTGTTTAACAATCACGTCTCTGTTACACAGATATCAGAAACATGTCTTTACCTTAGACCGTAGTTGCGTGCTGCAGCCTTTCAGAAATGCCTCCTGTTTACTTCTACCAGACAGTCCTTTTCAACCGACAACAATGTCCTTCTTTGAAAAACATCACTTTTGCTGTTATGTATTGCAATTTCCGCCTTTGGGCCATTAACAGGTGGCACTGCAAAAGCTAAAAATCGGAAGCACAGATTGTACATACAGTCGCACAAACATGCCATATAGACAGTAGTATATTACAAAAATAATGAAACTAACCCATACACTTACATTTTGCTTCAGCGCAAGTCATACTTCAAAATCTTCCGGCATTTGTACATATCACGGTCAGATCTAAGTCTTTTCACTGTCGGAATGCAGTTTGATGTAAATTATGTGTTCATGTAATTTACATCATTTCACGATGTACAGAGCTTCGCTCTCGTTTGATGTTGGTGTAGTCCTGTAGTGAAAGGCGTAGTTCTGGCGATGACATGTACAAGTATCTGTGTCGTAAGATTTTAAAGTCTAACATGTGCTGAAGCAAAATGTAAGTGATGTGCTACTTTCACCAATTTTTTGTGGTTTACTTCTGTCTGATGGCATGTTTGTGCTATTCTGTATAATCACTGTGTGCTTCTTTTTTAGGGATCCGTACTTCAATCGGCAAAAACAGAAACCTTACGGATCACTTTGTTGTCCATCTTCCTGTCTGCCGACTTTTCAGAACCCTTTTTCTCAGGAGGGGATAGACGTATGAAGCTCAAATGCATCTCATATTAAGATCTACAGTCCCACGGCGATGTAAAAAAGTTAAGCTTCTATGTCAATGTCATCAAAAGATACGGACATTTATGTTTCATATTTTGATACTCGCAAACTCATTCATTAAAAAGTTATGGGTACTTAACCTTGAGATTAAATCATGAAACCAGATGGAAGATTTCACAATAGTCAATATGTAAAGGAATAAAATCAGGAATTTTGCTAATTTGACATTATATCACACGAAAAAAATTCTTTTCTCATTTGTTATCCGACTTCAAACTTGAAATTAAAAATTCTCAAATGTCTTTGAATCCCTGGGACCAATATGTTGCCAGTATCAACGTCGATAGCAGGCAAAAATTGTCGAGATTCTCGATTATCGGAATGGATGGACTGCCTATATACATAACTAAATTTGTTCGGAACCCTCAGTGCGTGAGTTGGGTTGTTTGGAGGAAGAGACAAACTGCGATGCCATCGGGCTCATCGGATTAGGGAAGGATGGGGAAGGAAGTCGGCCGTGCCCTTTCAAAGGAACCATCCCGGCATTTGCCTGGAGCGTTTTAGGGAAATCACGGAAAATCTAAATCAGGACGGCCGGACGCGGGATTGAACCGTCGTCCTCCCGAATGCGAGTCCAGTGTGCTAACCATTGCGCCACCTCTCTCGGTTCAGTGCGTGAGTCCTACTCACACCCGGCCATTTTTTCTACATTTTTTTCATTTTCTCAGTAGCACTCTATCATGGCAAAAGGCCGAAATTGCAATACTAAAATAAGTAATTTCTACAGTCTCTCGCCTGCTCTCTGTTTCACCTGCAGACTATATTCTGTATCCCCTTCAAACTGTAAACAGACCACACATGGCACTATGACATTATTTAAAACTTCTTATCTAATACAGAATATAAACATTGTGTTATTTTTTCATTACAAGACTGCAAACTCCCCGAGCATTTATTACAGATTCAGATAGGACGAAACTCGTCCTGTCCTAATGGTCGACAAGAATGCTAGTGCGCAAAAATAAACCAGGTGTTTCGGACTCCGAAATGAAGTATTTAACGTACTGAATATTTATATTCTATCGCCAGGATACTCGGCCATAGCCTGTACTCGAAAGTAAACAAGGAGGATTTCCTGCTGGTTATGTAATAAGCAGTGCAGTTAAGTCCTAGGTTTCACTGGACAGACGGTATTCAGTTTCAAATTTGCAATGGCGACCTTGTATGTGAAAGACTGCGGTCCGTAGATAACAGATAAAATATGTATCCCAGTTCTTTGAAAATACCGGGTGATCAAAAAGTCAGTATAAATTTGAATACTGCATAAATCACGGAATAATGCATATAGAGAGGTACAAATTGACACACAAAAATTCAAAAAATGTCCGACAGATGGCGCTTCATCTGATCAGAATAGCAATAAATTAGCATAACAAAGTAATACAAAGAAAAGATGATGTTCTTTACAGGAAATGCTCAATATGTCCACCATCATTCCTCCACAATAGCTGTAGTCGAAGAATAATGTTGTGAACAGCACTGTAAAGCATGTCCGGAGGTATGGTGAGGCATTGGCGTCGGATGTTGTCTTTCAGCATCCCTAGAAATGTCGGTTGATCACGATACACTTGCGACTTCAGGTAAACCCAAAGCCAAAAATCGCACGGACTGAGGTCTGGGGACCTGGGAGGCCAAGCATGACGAAAGTGGCGGCTGAGCACACGATCACCACCAAACGACGAGCGCAAGAGATCTTTCACGCGTCTAGCAATATGGGGTGGAGCGCCATCCTGCATAAACATCGTACGTTCCAGTAGGTGTTTATCAGCCAGGCTGGAGATGATGCGATTCTGTAACATATCGGCGTACCTCTCACCCGTCACGGTAGCAGTTTTGCTCTCCAGCGCGCCATCTGTCGGACATTTTGTGAACATTGGTTATTTTATTTTTTTTATTTTTTATTTTTTTTCTCTAATAAAACCCCAATTCTTTCCAAGCATGTGTGTCAATTTTTACCTCTCTATCTACATTTTTCCGTGGTTTATTAAGTTTTCAAATTTATGCTGACTTTTTGATCACCCGGTATGTTGTCGCACTTCCCGCGCTATACGCTGGGAGGCCAAAGTTACTGCATATATACAGAACAGAGGGCAGATATCTGTCTAATCAGAATCATTCAGCTAGCACACTCTCTCACTGCTGTAATCATACAAGGAAACCAGTGAAATGGCTCTTATTTTACTCACTCGATGAATAGATGACGAGCTACGCTTCTTTCTGAAAATAAAGACAACCATTACCACGTGTGTGCATTGTGATCCAATGCGCAATAGATTACTTACAAGAACAGGAAAACCCTCTTGTGCTTATTTTCTTTCACTTAAAGACAGAAAATTAATTTTAAAAGAAATGAAGCAGTCTGCAAACTAATAATTGAAAGAAAGACATGTTTGATTAATTACACTGTATTGACGTCTAGAATGAAACAATATTCATTTACAATCTCTTTCTCCCCTTATAAACTCCAATGACCTTTCATGTGTTTCATCCTCCTTCGAACATTTCATTTTCTACAAAATTATTTCAATGTAAAAATCTCTCGATCATTATTCCAGAAGGGTCCAGAACAATCCTTTACCGTCAGGAGAACGGACAACTAATAATAATAATCTTATTGTTCGTACAAAAAGGCAAAGAACAATTATGGCTTCAACATTAAATCGTTGCCGCTTCACATTTAAAACACTCTTGCCCAGTTTATGATTTTTTTTCCACTCACAAATGCTCTCGTCGACAATCCAGGGTCTCCCTATCAAGTTCTCTTATTTCCCAACATCCTACCACGGCAATAGTCTCGTCTGTCAGGGAGCATCTGTGTCACTCACTCTCCGGTACTCCTGCAGACTTGTCTGCCATTTGTATTTACACTACCGGCCATTAAAATTGGTACACCACGAACATGACGTGCTACAGACGCGAAATTTAACCGACAGCATGAAGATGCTGAGATACGCAAATGATTAGCTTTTCAGAGCATTCACACAAGGTTGGCGCCGGTGGCGACACCTACAACATACTGACATGAGGAAAGATTCCAACCGATTTCTCATACACAAACAGCAGTTGACCGGCGTTGCCTGGTGAAACGTTGTTGTGATGCCTCGTGTAAGGAGGAGAAATGCGTACCATCACGTTTCCGACTTTGATAAAGGTCGGATTGTAGCCTATCGCGATTTCGGTTTATCGTATCGCGACATTGCTGCTCGCCTTGGTCGAGATCAAATAACTGTTTGCAGAATATGGAATCAGTGGGTTCAGAAGGGTAATATGGAACGCCGTGCTGGATCCCAACGGCCTCGTATCACTAGCAGTCGAGATGACAGCCATCTTATCCGCATGGCTGTAACGGATCGTGCAGCCACGTCTCGATCCCTGAGTCAACAGATGGGGTTGTTTGCAAGACAACAACCATCTGCATGAACAGTTCGACGATGTTTGCCGCAGCATGGACTATCAGCACGGAGACCATTGCTGCGGTAACACTTGACGCTGCATCACAGACAGGAACGGCTGCGATGGTGCACTCAACGACGAACCTGGGTGCACGAATGGCAAAATGCCATTTTTCGTATGAATCCAGGTTCTGTTTACAGCATGATGATGGTCGCGTCCGTGTTTGGCGACATCGCGGTGAACGCACATTGGAAGCGTGTACTCGTCATGTCCATACTGGCGTATCACCCGGCGTGATTGTATGGGGTGCCATTAGTTATACGTCTCGGTCTCCTCTTGTTCGCATTGACGGCACTTTGAACAGTGGACGTTACATTTCAGATGTGTTACGACCCGTGGCTCTACCCTTCATTCGATCACTGCGAAAACCTACATTTCTGTAGGATAATGCACGACCGCATGTTGCAGGTCCTGTACGGGCCTTTCTGAATACAGACTATGTTCGACTGCTGCCCTGGCCAGCACATTCTCCATCTCTCTCACCAATTGAAAACTTCTGGTCAATGGTGGCCAAGCAACTGGCTCGTCACAATACGCCAGTCACTACTCTTGATGAACTGTGGTATCGTGTTGAAGCTGCATGGGCAGCTGTACCTGTACACGCCATCCAAGCTCTGTTTGACTCAATGCCCAGACGTATCAAGGCCGTTATTACGGCCAGAGGTGGTTGTTCTGGGTACTGATTTCTCAGGATCTATGCACCCAAATTGCGTGAAAATGTAATCACATGTCAGTTCTAGTATAATATATTTGCCCAATGAATTCCTTTTTATCATCTGCATTTCTTCTTGGTGTAGCAATTTTAATGGCCAGTAGTGTATGTTCAAGCATGCATTTCTCGCGGTGTTTTTCTGTTATCGTCCATATATATACATATATAAGGAGTTGGTTCAGCGCCGCGGGGGTGGCTGAGCGGTTCTAGGCGCTACAGTCTGGAATCACGCGACCACTACGGTCGCAGGTTCGAATCCTACCTCGGGCATGGATGTGTGTGATGTCCTTAGGTTAGTTAGGTTTAAGTAGTTCTAAGTTCTAGGGAACTGATGACCTTAGAAGTTAAGTCTCGTAGTGCTCAGAGCCATTTGAACCATTTGAAGATGGTTCAGCAAGGGCGACATACTGAAAAGCCAAAGAAGATGGTAAACGTACCCAATATCACGTAGGGCGCCCACAACCACGCAGAAGTGCCGCAACACGAAGTGGCATGGACTCGACTAATGTCTGAAGTAGTGCTAAAGAGAACTGACACCATGAATCCTGCAGTGCTGTCCATGAATCCATATGAGAACGAGGAGGTGGAGATCTCTTCTAAACTGCACGTTGTCATGCATCCCAGACATGCTCAATAATGTTCATGTCTGGGGAGTTTGATAACCAGTGGAAGTGTCTCAACTCAGAAGAATGTTACTGGAGTCACTCTGGACGTGTGGGATGTCGCATTGTCTTTCTGGAATTACCCAAGTCCGTCGGAATGCACAATGGACATGGATGCACAATGGATGCAGGTGGCCAGACAGGATGCTTACAAATGTCTCACCTTCCAGAATCATATAGAGACGTATCAGGGGTGCCATATCACTCCAACCGCTCACGCCCCACGCCTATACAGAAACCTCCACCAGCTTGAACAGTCCCCTGCTGACAAGCAGCGTCCATGGATTCGTGAGGTTGTCTCCATACTCGTACACGTCCATCCTCTTGATACAATTTGAAACGAAGCTCGTCCGACCAGGCAACGTGTTTCCAGTCATCAACAGCGCAATGTCGGTGTTGAGGGGCCCAGGCGAGGCCTAAAGCTTTGTGTCATGCAGGGTACAGGAGTGGGCCTTCGGCTCCGAAAGCCCATATCGATTATGTTTCGTCGAATGGTTCGCACGCTGACACTTGTTGATGACCCAGCATTGAAATCTGCAGCAATCTGTGTAAGGGTTGCACTTCTGTCACGTTGAACGATTCTCTTCGGTCGTCGTTGGTCCCGTTCTTGGAGGACCTTTCTCCGGCCGCGGCGATGTCGGAGGTTTGATGTTTCACCGGATTCATGATATTCACGGTACTCTTGTGACATAGTCGTACGGGAAAATCCCCACTTCAACGCTTTCTTGGAGATGTTACGTCCCACTGCTCGTGCGCCGACTATAGCACCAAGTTCAGGCTCAATTAAATCTTGATAACCTACCATTGTAGCTGCAGTAACGGATCTAACAACTGCGCCAGACACTTGTCTTATATAGGCGTTGCCGACCGCAGCGCCGTATTCTGTATTTGATTAAGCATTCCTATACCAGTTTCTTTGGTGCTTCAGTGTATATATTGCCCTTACTATAGCTAGTCTGTTGCAGTATCACACCCCTGTAGTGTATATACAGCAGTGAGTTGACCGCTGGTCCCTGAGTACTGATCCTTAAAAGTCCGCAGCTCGTGGTCTCGCGGTCGCGTCCTCGCTTCCCGAGCACGGGGTCCCAGGTTCGATTCCCGGCGGGGTCAGGGATTTTCACCTGCCTCGAGATGACGGGGTGTTTGTGCTCTCCTCATCATTTCATCATCATTCAGAGAGTGGCGAGATTGGACTGAGTAAAGGTTAGGAATTTGTACGGGCGCTGATAACCGCGCAGTTGAGCGCCCCACAAACCAAACATCATCATCATGATCCTTAAAAGCCGATCTCATTCGGAACACTTCATGTTGACCGTTCTCTGTTTCAGATTTCTGGCACAGTAATTGCCTGATGAAGTGATGTTGTGATCCCTGTGTGGACGGATGATTAATTGATTAAATAATAGTAATTCTACTTACATTTAAACGCATTATGCAATGTGAGACACAACCATAAATGTTTAAAAATGTATTGAATATCATTTTTTATTACTCAGTGCGTTATAATACTACAACCTTAATTTAATTTCACATTACTTGCTACAGATGTGTAATGCATCTGAAGATGGATGTGTCTGTGATATTCATTCACAAATCCGTGTAGCAGCTGTTTGGTGACTGATGACCATAGCAGTTAAGTCCCATAGTGCTCAGAGCCATTTTGAGATGTTTGGTACGAGTCACGCACACTCATGCGTTGTCAGTACGGGAAGACAAAGAATGAAACATTCCCTGGACTGTGTTCCCCGGCGTGTATTAAGAACATTCAACAGTGGAGCGAAAATTAACTTGTACTCTCTCTTTTTCCAACATAGTTTTATAAACATTTTACTTAAATTACATTTGATCTGGCTGCTACGAGAAACGGTTTGCAATTTCTCTGGAGACGAAACGGAAATCGCATGAAAAATATGGGCGAAAAGCGCCCGCTTACAATATGAAACACGAAATCAGATTTACGTGACAATCTTTACTGAAGGCAGTAAACTTGTTGATACACTTCTGAAGCATTGTAGTGAGCTGCATTAAGGGTATAGCCACTTTAAACGCACGAAAAAAGGTGACTTTTGTGATTTTTTCACGTAAAATAAAATTAATGCTAAATCTGAAGATACAGTTTTGTTTCTTACACTCTTGTCTTTAAGAAATCATTTTTGTAGCCACATCGGAAGCTCCCTGTAGCTGTTGCACCAGATGGAAAAAACTCTTGTAGCCCGAACATCGGTCATCGACGGGAATCCCCGAAGCCCACCTATTCGACCCGTAACAAAATAATTTTTTGTAAGTCATTTCCAAAATATTTTCTGTCGTCGATCTTGGGTAATTGAAACATACTAAGTTCTAAGAAAATGATGACGTTTTGAAACAGAGTAATTTTCTCCGCATCTTTGACAGCTTAGGTCATCAGCTGCTCTGCTTCTCGACCGCTTTTGAGCAAATGTGACAAGGTGGTCCGATCTCATCTTTGTTTTTTTTCCCGAGCACATTCATAATTTCCATAATTTCTGCCAGGCCGTCGTTGAAATTACATGTCAACTATGTTGTTCCCGCTGTGGATGGTTTTCGGAGACACTTTTCCACAAATCGCCTTGTAGTTCGATAACGGAGTTTCTGGCGAACTTGGTATGAACGTTATAATATAGTAGACATCCCAGAGAACATTCTAAGTCAAAAAACGAAAATCATTTTTATGAAAATTTCGAAAAGAACGACTCCCTTAAACGCGGTCCCTGACGCGAGAACGCCGAGCAGAAGCCGACATATCCGCCTCTCCCGCGACGGATGGAGGGGCTTGAATGGGCGGAAGAACTCTTTATCCCGGTGCCTACGTGAGCACCCCAAAGCTGTCTTCTGCGAATGCCGGTTCCGTGTAAGCGTTATCTGGAAACATCGGCTGACGAACGGCAAACACAGCACCCAAGTCAACAGACCCGCGACTTTTTACCGTCTGTGGAAGAAACACGCCAGCACTCTTGCAATTTCTGGAATAAGAGACGATATCTTATCTCGATTAAGGACCACGCGTCCTCCTCTCGGTAAATTCCGACTAGAAGCCCCCAGGAGATATCACGTGTTGCCTGAAGCGGTTATACGCCACACCGTTGAAGCTACCTTCTCGTTCCTGCCGAATAAGATAATACTTCTCTGTTCACTCTAAATGGCTTCTACAGCTATTTACGCCCATTAACGCCGCCTTATTTGTTCGTAATATTGTCGCTTGTCGTTTGAAGCATTTAAGTTATTTATCAGAATAATATACAGAACAGAAACTAACAATGAATATCGTATTTTTTACGTCTTCCATCGTTCCTCAGTTGCTTCTATATTCTTGGGATGTGATTCGTCTACTGTACTACAACTAAAAGAAAGTAGTTTTTATTGTACTATAAGTGTTTCGCTTTTTACTTGTGAAGCGTCTCCATTGACCTGTAAACAGTTTATTTTTATGTATAATATTTATGCGTTACATAGTAAATACTTGTCATTAAATTACAGATTTTTGTTGTTATTTTGTTGTTAGTTGAGAATCAACTTTTTTATGAGAAGTTTCGTGATGTTAAATTGATATTTGTTACTACTTACGAGACGCGATTTTGTTAGGGCAAACATATAGTCTTAGAGTTGTACTTAGACTGTTTGCGTACCCATGGTGTCCGATTTTTGGCGTTTTACGAACACCTTTCGACTTAACGCTTCACTTCCATTATTCATTGTGTTTTGGTTTGGTTTGTTCACTGTATGTAGTGTTGCCAACTGTCGCTCAGTATATTTCGTTCCTTTTTTGTTTTTTTGTGTGTCCGTATGTAGTTTAATATTCTTTTGTTTTGTGTGTGTGTGTGTGTGTGTGTGTGTGTGTGTGTGTGTGTGTCTATATATGATTTTTTATTTATTTAGTCTAGGTATGTCAGACATTTCTATTTGTTATTGTTCTAATGGCTAACATGAACACTGAGTTGCTACATACACTCCTGGAAATGGAAAAAAGAACACATTGACACCGGTGTGTCAGACCCACCATACTTGCTCCGGACACTGCGAAAGGGCTGTACAAGCAATGATCACACGCACGGCGCAGCGGACACACCAGGAACCGCGGTGTTGGCCGTCGAATGGCGCTAGCTGCGCAGCATTTGTGCACCGCCGCCGTCAGTGTCAGCCAGTTTGCCGTGGCATACGGAGCTCCATCGCAGTCTTTAACACTGGTAGCATGCCGCGACAGCGTGGACGTGAACCGTATGTGCAGTTGACGGACTTTGAGCGAGGGCGTATAGTGGGCATGCGGGAGGCCGGGTGGACGTACCGCCGAATTGCTCAACACGTGGGGCGTGAGGTCTCCACAGTACATCGATGTTGTCGCCAGTGGTCGGCGGAAGGTGCACGTGCCCGTCGACCTGGGACCGGACCGCAGCGACGCACGGATGCACGCCAAGACCGTAGGATCCTACGCAGTGCCGTAGGGGACCGCACCGCCACTTCCCAGCTAATTAGGGACACTGTTGCTCCTGGGGTATCGGCGAGGACCATTCGCAATCGTCTCCATGAAGCTGGGCTACGGTCCCGCACACCGTTAGGCCGTCTTCCGCTCACGCCCCAACATCGTGCAGCCCGCCTCCAGTGGTGTCACGACAGGCGTGAATGGAGGGACGAATGGAGACGCGTCGTCTTCAGCGATGAGAGTCGCTTCTGCCTTGGTGCCAATGATGGTCGATGCGTGTTTGGCGCCGTGCAGGTGAGCGCCACAATCAGGACTGCATACGACCGAGGCACACAGGGCCAACACCCGGCATCATGGTGTGGGGAGCGATCTCCTACACTGACCGTACACCACTGGTGATCGTCGAGGGGACACTGAATAGTGCACGGTACATCCAAACCGTCATCGAACCCATCGTTCTACCATTCCTAGACCGGCAAGGGAACTTGCTGTTCCAACAGGACAATGCACGACCGCATGTATCTCATGCCACCCAACGTGCTCTAGAAGGTGTAAGTCAACTACCCTGGCCAGCAAGATCTCCGGATCTGTCCCCCATTGAGCATGTTTGGGACTGGATGGAGCGGCGTCTCACGCGGTCTGCACGTCCAGCACGAACGCTGGTCCAACTGAGGCGCCAGGTGGAAATGGCATGGCAAGCCGTTCCACAGGACTACATCCAGAATCTCTACGATCGTCTCCATGGGAGAATAGCAGCCTGCATTGCTGCGAAAGATGGATATACACTGTACTAGTGCCGACATTGTGCATGCTCCGTTGCCTGTGTCTATGTGCCTGTGGTTCTGTCAGTGTGATCATGTGATGTATCTGACCCCAGGAATGTGTCAATAAAGTTTCCCCTTCCTGGGACAATGAATTCACGGTGTTCTTATTTCAGGAGTTTTCTGTTGTGATTGTTCAACCTAACAATCTTCACGTCCTGTTCCATGTTGGATGTTCATATCCAAGCTTTATCAGGTGTTCGGCAAAAATGGAATAGCGGTTTTCATATTTCCAGCTTCTTATGTGTTGTTAAATCTAGTTTTGAAATTTTTGCAGTTTCGACATCCTAATTAGTACACACTAGCTCCTTGGTATTTGTTTGGTTTTTCTGTTGATGTTTGTATATGTGACGGAAGTTTTTTGTTGTTGTTGTTGTTCTTATTCTGTATATGAAGAAAATCCCACTCGGTAGAGAAAACTATGAAGAGGAATTAGAAACAATACAGCTGACACGCAAAAACAGTGGATGTAACATCCACATGGAACAAAAATTGAACCATAAAATAAAAACAAATTAAAAAGAAAATAAACACAGGGAACAAACATCACAAAACTCCAAAAACAATACCGACACTACAGAACACACAAACACACAGAACAGGAAAACCCAAGAGATGAATGGCAAAAACAAATGGTACAATTTAACATACAAATACAAATCAACACACAAAATGCTAAATATACTGAAAAAACTTTTACTAACAAAAGTTGATTTTCACCAAGCAACAAAAGAATAACAAAAGACTGTATTATAGCAACAAATCGGTAACGCAAATATGATACACAAAAACAAAATGTATTAAAGGCCACTGAAGGAGCTTCAGAAATAAAATGTTGCATTAGACGAGTCACATACCAAGAAAATGATGAAGAGTTACTCCACAGTCTTCCGCTCCTCTTCCGAATATGTGCAGACACCCACGAGTCAACTGGCAGTTTGCACTAACCAACGGAACAAAGTCTTCGGAAATTTCAAGACCCGTTATGTCATATATAGGCCAAAAAACCATCTAATAAAGTAAAGTAAAACAATACAGACTAGTCTCGTAGACGCATGAGTAATGTGCATTTCACACAAAAAGATTTGTAATATAATGAAAGTAAGAAGTCAAAGAAATAGTCCTGTATAAAAAAGGACTTCTGAGCTGACGGGGAAATGACGACTGCGAAGTTCGGATCAGAAACGGATATGCAAGGTGAACTGATGGCAGTGCTTCGATTCATAGGCAATATTATTGTTCTGACCCAGACCAAATGGACTTTCTGAAGGGGATGGCTCGGTTGGAACTGTTGCAGGGAATACTTAACACAAAATCTAGATTATGGTTCCACAGTACAAACGGGTATGTAATGAAGAGTATCAAAAATGCAAGTAGGGTCAAATACCGTAATTAAGGAGGAAGCTAGGAAGGAAATAAATTCTGTTAAATAGGAAAATTTATTTCTGTTGAAGCACGAAATACATAAAAAGCACCCACACTTGCAAAGAATACGAAAAGCATAAAAAGACGAAACCCGAGAACTTTCCAGACAGATATTAAAAAATAAGTGGGCAGACCAAGTATCGAATTGAGAGATATTAGGCAGAACAGGCGGTGAACCAGACCCGTGAAAAACTATCACAAACTTAAAGATGTCGAGCTAAAATGTGTTGGAAAATCACTTTCGGAAACGCTCTACAAAGAAACGGAGATTAATACAATAGAAAAAGAGATTATGGATACCAGTAAACCACTATGACGACTGACGACATAACAATAACTACCTCTCCTCACAGGATAGCAGTGATCCCACCACCTCCTCCTCCGTAATCGGTTGTGCAGATAGATACTAACAGCCATGAAAGAAACTGATTTTAGTCTATGAACATCCTTTCGAATCTTACAACCTAATCATCACTGTCTCTTTCGTAGCGTTCATCCCGTCGCTCGGACTCAGCTGTTTTTCATTATTTGATAAATTTTATTTTATTGTGCTTTTACTTTTACGGCCGTGTATCCTTCCTGTCGCCACAGTCGTCAGTAAACTCCTCTGTAAACCTAAGGCACGAAAGATGTCTACGCCACCTGTTTGCGAATCGTCTCAACTTTTCTTCCGCATGTTGTTATATTTTAACTGTGTGTCACATTTTCTGAGGCAGAGACTGGGGAGCAGCTCATCATTTGCCTATACGAGGGTGGGAAACCTGCTAACAACCACACACATCCTGGCTTGCGTAATAAAACGAAGGTCGTTAACCCGCAACGCGGAATCGAACCGGGTCTGGCTCATCTTCCTGTCTCACTGTGCGTCAACTTACACTGTCTGATAAAAAGTGTCCTCACATCTATTAGTGGACATCAATACGGGGTGCGTTCACCCTCTCCTTTATGACGGCTTGAACTTAGCTGAGACAATTTCACAAAAACATGAAGCAGTCAAGGCCGAATTTCAGGGTAAATGCGATATTCTTGCGGTGAAATCATCACGATAGAAACATTTTTCAAAGAACAAAAGGTTAAATGTCAAGAAATCTGCAGCTGAAACTACGCATTTGTTACTGTAAAGCAAAAGTGCACAGACTGCGCAAATGTTGTAGCGGAAATGCTTTGGAGTGTACAAGGTCAGTGTACAAAACTTGAAACAAAATTTAATGACATTAGTGAAGTGGTACACAATAACAGTTGAAGATTGAGATTAATGTAGCATTCAGTGAACGGAATGGCGAACTTATTATAACCACGCCTGGACTTACTATGGAACACAGTATAAATTTGAAAAGACTTTAGGAATTCAAATCTGTTCATGCTTGCCCTAAAATATTTCCAGAAAGGCAGAAAATAGACACATGTGTTAGCTATTTAAAAGATAAAGTCACGTATGAGGCAGTAAAGTGTCAATAAAATGTAAAACTTCTAAAGAATTTGAAACAGCTTTCATGTGCAAATATTGATTTGAAAACCATCCGTGGGCCATCAGAGCTCAATTCTTTTCACCATCAAATTACCCGTGGAATGAGAGAGCCATGCATCAATATTTAGAAAAACACTGTGATTAAAACGAATTTTAGTTGATCCGCTTAAAGATTACGAGTTAAATGAAATTTTAATTGAAAAGTTACCTTTAGCGGAGCGAGAAAAATTTCCTTTGTCCTTGTACCATGAAACTGAAGAAGTATTAGAAAGCATTGAGACTATTGAACAATAAAAGATACTACACAATTGAGGGAATTTTTATAGAAGAAATCGCGAGGCATATTTTTCACAACATGAAGACAGGTTTCACAGAAATAACGAGCCACCAAATCGCTTTGATAACAGAGAAGATGGACCGCACAGAAACACAGATTAAGACATCCTAAGGAAAACTGTAGTCGTTATGGAAAGGATTTTCAGCCGCACAACACAGACGAACTGAAGACAGATCACTGGATCGAGAAAGAAATGATGAAGGCATGCCAGCCTGACATTCGCAGTTAAACTAAATGAAGTTTCGGATAGGACTCAGTCCGAAACTTAATAGCAGTTAATCAGTCAGTAGTAGCCGTTAATACTCGTGATATTTAGTGTGAGCCTGTTATGATGTAAGGACTGACTTTACGTGAGACATTAATGTTCCCTGCTTTAATATTTATGGGCTTCTAGTCAGTGGTAACCAGACATGCACACTATCCAGTCTGCAGTTAAAAGAGATTTCACAGATCCCATCTTTTCCTGTGAGCAGTGTACGTATTATCAGTGCTGTGGAAAATACAAGCAAGTCGCACAAGAATCAGATATTACTGAAGTTTTAGATCAGTGGCAAAGAATACCAGCAAAGTTTCCTGATAGTTCAATCATTATCTGTTGGTTGTATTTTAGGGACAGACTGAATGATGGCGAATAAATGTAAAGTGGATTTTTTCTATGGGCAATTTGTATGTTCAGAAGGGTAATGAGGAAAGAGACGTTGCATTTAGAGACTGCATCAGTTAGAAGGAGATGGGAACTACATGTTTAAATCTACGACGTATTATTTAAGTCAATAGGGAGGCAACTGCGGCTCTAATAAATACTGATTATGTTAGGGAAGAAAAAGGCACCTAGAAGGAAGGAAACGCAGAAACCGTTCTTTGTCGAATTTGTAAGGAAATTCATGAGATGTCTGATTCGAAGAAGAAAGATAAATTAAATTAAATACATTGCCTTTATCCTATGGTGTTTTCTAAAAATCCAGGATCAGTTAAATGTTGTAAATGTAAACTGGATGTAAAAGGACATGAGGAGTTTCACAGCAAAAGTTGTCGTGTACCATCTGCAAGGCGTGAAGTTCCAGATTTCTAAATTGATTGAATGTTGTGACAGATTATTACTGAAAGGTCAGCTAGTCACTACTCTGACCCAATATATGTGGTTGAAGAAAGATCTGTCAGACCAGTGTTAGGTGCAAGAACAGTCAACAAAATTACTTTACTGCAAGGGGGCCAAACAGAAAGTTTATAGGAATTATTGCAACGTTCTAAAGGCGTCAAATATCTTAACAGCTTCGATCTCACGAGCAGTTTTTGGCAAATGAAGAAGATGAAGAAAGCGGGAAATATATCGCTCTTTCGTCTGACGCAAGAAGTTATCAGTTTAACGGCATGTCATATCGATTGACGCTGTCTGCAGCTGCTTTCATGCTTGCTGTGGATGAAGTTTTAATGTGATGTTGTGGTCTTCGGTGCAAAGACTGGTTTGATGCACCTCTCCATGCTACTCTATCCTGTGCAAGCCTCTTCATCTCCGAGTAACTACTACTACCTACATCCCTCTGAAGCTCTTACTGTATTCATCTCTTGGTCTCCCTCTACGATTTTTACCACACAAGCTTCCATTCAGTACTAAATTGGTGATCCCATGATGCATCAGAATGTGTCCTACCAACCGATCCCTTCTTTTAGTCAGGTTGGCTCAAATGGCTCTGAGCACCATGGGACTTAACATAGTCAGGTTGTATCACAAATTTCTCTTCTCTCCCAATTCTATTCAGTACCTCCTCATTAGTTATGTGATCTACTCCTCAAATCATCAGCATTCTTCTGTTGCAGAACATTTCAAAAGCTCTTCTTGTCTGAACTGTTTATCGTTTATGTTTCATTTCCATACATGGCTACATTCCATACAAATACTTTCAGAAAGGTCTTCCTGACACTTAAATCTAACCTTGATCTTAACAAATTTCTCTTATTCAGAAACGCTTTTCTTGCCATTCCCAATCTATTACGACCATCCTTAGTTATTTTGCTGCCCAAATTGCAAAACTCATCAACTACTTTAAGTCTCTCATTTCCTTATCTACTTCCCTCAGCATCACCTGTTTTAATTCGACTACATTCCATTATCCTTCTTTTGATTTTGTTGAAGTCCATCTTATACCCTCCTTTCAAGATACTGTCCATTCTGTTCAACTGTTCTTCCATGTCCTTTGCTGTCTCTGACAGAATTTCAGTGTCATCGAGAAACTTTACAGCTTTTATTTCTTCGCCCTGGACTTTAATTCCTACTCGAAATTTTTCTTTTGTTTCCTTTACTGCTTGCTCAATCTACAGAGTGTATAAAATCGGGGATAGGCCACGACCCTGCCTCACTCCCTTCTCAACCACTGCTTCCCTTTCGTGCCCTTCGACTCTTACAACTGCCATCTCGTTTTTGTACAAATTGTAAATAGCCTTTCGCTCACTGTATTGTACCCCCGCCACCTTGAGAATTTGAAAGAGGCTATTCCAGTCAACATTGTAAAAAGCTTTCTCTAATTCTACAAATGCTATAAACTTAGGTTTGTCTTTCCTTAACTTACCTTCTAAGATAAGTCGTAGGGCCAGTATTGCCTCGCGTGCTACTACATTTCTCTGGAATCCATACTGATCTTCCCCAAGGTCGGCTTCTATAAGTTTTTCCAATAGTCTGTAAACAATTCGTGTTAGTATTTTGCAGCAGTGACTTATTAAAATGACAGTTCGGTAATTTTCACACCTGTCAGCACCTGCTTTCTTTGGAATTGAGATTAATACATTCTTCTAGAAGCTGAGGGTATTTCGCCTGTCTCATACATCTTGCTCACCAGACGGAAGAGTTTTGTCATGGCTGGCTCTCCCAAGGCTATCAGTAGCTCTAACGGAATGTTATCTACTCCCGGGGCTTGTTTCGATTTAAATCTTTCAGTACTTTAGCAGATTCTTCACACCATATCATATCTCCCTTGTCATCTTCATCTACGTCATCTTCCACTTCCATAGCATTGCCCGCAAGTATATTTCCCTTGTATAGCCCTCTATATACTCCTTACACCTTTCTGCTTTCCCTTCTTTGCTTAGGACTGGTTTCCATCTGAGCTGTTGATATTTGTACAGGTGGTTCTCTTTTCTCCAAAGGTCTCTTTAATAACCCTGTAGGCAATATCTATCTTACCCCTAGTGATATATGCTTCTACATCCTTACATTTGTCCTCTAGCCATTCCTGCTTAGCCATTTTGCACTTCTCGTCGATCTCATTTTTTAGACATTCGTATTCCCTTTCGTCTGCTACATTTATCACATTTTTATATTTTCTCCTTTTATCAATTAAATTCAGTATCTCTTCTGTTACTCAACGATTTCTATTAGTCCTCGTCTTTTTACCTACTTGATCCTCTGCTGCCTACAATATTTCATCTCTCAAAGTACCCATTCCTCTTATATCGTATTCCTATGGCCTGTTCTTGTCAATCGTTCCCTAATGCCCCCTCTGAAACCTACCACAACTTCTGGTTCTTTCAATTATCCAGGTCCCATCTCCTTATATTCCTGCCTTTTTGCAGTTTCTTCAGTTTTAATCTGCAGTCCATACCAATGAATTGTGGTCAGAGTTCGCATCTGCCGCTAGAAATGTCTTACAATTTAAAATCTGGTTCCTAAATCTCTGTCTAACCATTATATAATCAATCTGAACCCTTCCGGTGTCCCAAGGTCTCTTCGACTTATACAACCTTCTCTCACGATTCTTAAATCAAGTGTTAAAAAGAGCATTTGGAGATCATTAATGAAATGCTAAAAGCTTTCAGATAACCAGGAGTAGCTCTTGATTTGGAGAAGACAAAATTTGCAAATAATCACGTTAAGTTCTTAGTACACATCATCACACCGTGGACAACGAATCTGATTCGGACAAAATGGCTGTAGCAAAGTGTTCTATGCAGTTAATGTCATATCTTGGATTCTGCAATTTCTACAGAAAATTCACAGATGGAAGTTGTTTATCAGCATCAGCACCGCTGAAGTTGTTAAACAGGAATGCATTACCTCTGAGAAATCATATGGACTTCAGGAACACCTAGCGAGGTGACGCAGTGGTTAGCACACTGGACTCGCATTCGGGAGGACAACGGTTCAATCCCGCGTCCGGCCATCCTGATTTAGGTTTTCCGTGATTTCCCTAAATCGCTCCAGCCAAATGCCGGGTTGGTTGTTGGTTCCTTTGAAAGGGCACGGCCGAGTTCCTTCCCCGTCCTTCTCTAATTCGATGAGACCGATGACCTCGCTGTCTCTTCCCCCACCCCCACCCCACCCCCACAAAAGCAGAAAAAACTTCAGGAATATAGGCAAACGTGAGACATAGCGTTAAGAAGTGCATGTTATCTAGACTCTACTTAAACATCAGTTCCACGAGTGTCACATGTGTTGTAACGATACTCTTACATAGGAATAAATTAGTTTATGTGCCATCTTCAACTGACATTCAGAATCTTCATTTATGTCTAAGTGATTTTATAGCACAGACGTAGAGAGATAGTAATGCACACAAGTTTCAACATAGTCCTTTTCAGAGTAACTAACGTTATCTGGTTTCACGGTTTCGGTCATGATCCAGTGGAGTCGCTGAGTTGTGGCAGGCGACATATCATACTTCAACATGGTGTGATGAAGCAACGATTCTGTTTGGTCAGTGGGCGACACACCCATTTCATCATCATCGCAGCTGAGTATATCAACGCCTGGTCACATTCCCCAGAGATCAGTGTGCTTATTCAAACCCTCCACCCCAATCCTACACTTAATTCACTGCACTGCCCGACATTATGTGTATCTGCATGTGCAGTTACTACGATCTCATTGCCATATTCTGTACTACGAGTGAGACGATTTCAGAACATGTGTGTGAAACCAGTGCAGTCGAAGAAAAAGCTTCACATGACCTTTCCGGAATTTGTGTGAAAAGCTTTACATGTCTTTGGCGGGGGAATTGTGGAATGTGATATGTGGTACTTACTGGAATTAAGGAAAAACGTGGAAGGGAGGACCCGCCAATATAACTTTCTTCTCAAAGAACCTGTTTAATTAACTATATATATAATGTGTTTTACAGATAATCGAAGCATTGAACCATAAAATTTTCTTTAAAAAGGGAACAAATTTCCAAAATTCTTTTGACCTTAAACGTTAAGCTGAAAAAGCCTTCAATCTTTGCAAAACAAATCTGAAGTGCTGTATTGCAAAACAGCAAACATATGACAATGATTACAAGATGGCCGGAACTGCAGGCCGCCCGTTAGCGGGTGAAACAGCGGTGTTTACTTCCGCGCTGGACACAGTCTGTCTTATGAAAAGCCCTTCAGCAGCACATGAAAACTATATAAGCACCATTGATGTCAAGAGTGATTCAATTACTCAAAACAAATGACTTAACTTTTAATTTGAAAGCTGTATGTCGAAAATTTCGGGGTTAAGATGCGCACTTGTGCTTAAAGGCTAAACAGATTATCAAACAATATGACAATGATAAGGCTGCTTCAAAGCAACCAACCTCTTAATTTCAGTCGGCAACCAAGGTGCAACTGGACCCCAACCCGTCCCTTCTGACAATTGACTAAAGCCCTGGTGACAGTTAGTTGTTAATATTTCCAAGCTTAAACTGATTGTCAGTTATTAAGACCGCTCTGAAGGAACCTCTTAAAACATCACTTGTGAACACTTAGTAGAAGGGAACTCACTCGACGGAACCACAAGATGCAGCTAAAATACATAAATAATGACCCGGTCTTTCAAACACGGAAA
Source organism: Schistocerca piceifrons (assembly GCF_021461385.2). Taxonomy (NCBI): domain Eukaryota; kingdom Metazoa; phylum Arthropoda; class Insecta; order Orthoptera; family Acrididae; genus Schistocerca; species Schistocerca piceifrons. Next base: position 326,482,822 of record NC_060140.1, read on the forward strand.
CGAACTGCTTAGTACACAGGTTGTTCAGATTATAACTAATAACTGAGAAATGCAATTACAATCAAGAAATTGAACTGGTTAACAAGTAAATCTAACCACAAGGTCCCTCCCTTGGTTAACAGCAACCTATGCCTTGGTACAATTGTTGCAGCTGTATTTACGACCAAGAGCTGATTAATTAGAAGATTAATTATCGGGTACAAACCGGAAATGAAAGGCAATATAATAGCGGGACAAATTTTCAAACGACAACCTGTGCCTTAGTACAATACAACTGCCTATATCTACGACCAAAGAGCCAACCGAGTAAATCTCTGAGGGTCGGGTACAAACCAGAAAATAATAAGGGCAGGTAGACAGTGAAACAAATCATCACGAGGATTACAAAATGTTACCCCCCTTTATCAGCAAGGAGTTCCACGGATCCACAGTGCGTCGCAGCGGTTACTGAGTGGTGCCGACGACAGCCAGCTAGAAGAGGGCAGCCAGGCCACGAGCGGTCGCCCGACACTAGGGGCTGCGAACCAGCCGACGTAATGTCGGCCTGCTGCTTTCAGTCGACGCTGACCCCGGTGAAGTACACCGGCATCTCCGCTCTGCGTTGGCCCCTCCTTGCGCAGCTCGTGGTATCAGCCGCTCAGACCCTCGTACCACCTCCTGTCGCGACGCTACTGCCGATCCACAAACTTCGTGGCTCCTTCTCTGGCCAGCAAACCCCGTATATACACTACTGGCCATTAAAATTGCTGCACCATGAATATGACTTGCTACAGACGCGAAATTTAACCGACAGGAAGAAATGGTTCAAATGGCTCTGAGCACTATGGGACTTAACATCTATGGTCATCAGTCCCCCAGAACTTAGAACTACTTAAACCTAACTAAGCTAAGGACATCACACAACACCCAGTCATCACGAGGCAGAGAAAATCCCTGACCCCGCCGGGAATCGAACCCGGGAACCCGGGCGGGGGAAGCAAGAACGCTACCGCACGACCACGAGCTGCGGACGACAGGAAGAAGATGCTGTGATATGCAAATGATTAGCCTTTCAGAGCGTTCACACAAGTTTGGCGCCGGTGGCGACACCTACAACGTACTGACATGAGGAAAGTTTCCAACAGATTTCTCATACACAAACAGCAGTTCACCGCCTTTGCCTGGTGAAACGTTGATGTGACGCCTCGTGTAAGGAGGAGAAATGCGTACCATCACGTTTCCGACTTTGATAAAGGTCGGATTGTAGCATATCGCGATTGCGGTTTATCGTATCGCGACATTGCTGCTCACGTTGGTCGAGATCCAGTGACTGTTACCGGAATATGGAATCGGTGGGTTCAGGAGGGTTATACGGAACGCCGTGCTGGATCCCAACGGCCTCGTATCACTAGCAGTCAAGATGACAGGCATCTTATGCGCATGGCTGTAACGGATCGTGCAGCCACGTCTCGATCCCTGAGTCAACAGATGGGGACGTTTGCAAGACAACAACCATCTGCACGAACAGTTCCAGGACGTTTGCAGCAGCTCGGACTATCAGCTCGGAGACCATGCCTGCGATTACGCTTGACGTTGCATCACAGACAACAGCGCCTGCGATATGTACTGAACGACGAACCTGGCTGCACGAATGGCAAAACGTCATTTTTTCGGATGAATCCAGGTTCTGTTTACAGCATCATGATGGTCGCGTCCGTGTTTGGCGACATCGCGGTGACCGCACATTGGAAGCATGTATTCGTCATCGCCATACTGGCGTATCACCCGGCGTGATGGTATGAGGTGCCATTGGTTACACTTCTCGGTCACCTCTTATTCGCATTGACGGCACTTTGAACAGTGGACGTTACATTTCAGATGTATTACGACCCGTGGCTCTACCCTTTATTCGATCCCTGCGAAACCGTACATTTCAGCAGCATAATGCACGACCGCATGTTGCTGGTCCTGTACTGGCCTTCCTGGATACAGAAAATGTTCGACTGCTGCCCTGGCCGGCACATTCTCCAGATCTCTCACCAATTGAAAACGTCTGGTCAATGGTGGAAGAGCGACTAGCTCGTTACAATACGCCAGTCACTACTCTTGATGAACTGTGGTATCGTGTTGAAGCTGCATGGGCAGCTGTACCTGTACACGCCATTCAAGCTCTGTTTGACACAACGCCCAAGCGTATCAAGGCCGTTATAACGGCATGAAGTGGTTGCTCTGGATACTGATTTCTCAGGATCTATGCACCTAAATTGCATGAAAATGTAATCACATGTCAGTTCTAGTATAATATATTTGTCCAATGAATACCCGTTTATCACCTGCATTTCTTCTTGGTGTAGCAATTTTAATGGCCAGTAGTGTATATCGTCAAGCAAAGACCTTCTGAGGACAGAACCCACAGATACCAACTCTTCCTCATAGATATTGGCAATGGGGCCGCAGGAGGGATAGTTGATACTACACCTGAGCCAGTGGCGCCAGACAGAACAGTCCGCTAACTCAATGGCGCCACGGCTCAGAATGTTTCCACTGCTGCCTTTGCCATTTTCCCTCGGGCTGTCGGAAAGCTGCCGGATGGAATCGTCCTGTGGCACCATTACGCCCGGCCCCACATTGCCGATCGGATCAAGCCTAGGCTTCGGCTATTCGGTTGGGAAACACTGCAACAGCCTCCGTTCAGTCCGGATCTCTCAGCGTGTGATTTTCACATCTTTGGTGACCAGAAGAACATTTGTGGACGTCGGTTTCAGTTGGACGAGGAAGTGCAAGAGTGGGTGTTGTTGTAGATCCGCCAGTGGCCGACAGCGTTATACGAACCAGGAAGTGGTCGTCTCGTCTCCCTGTGGGATAAACGTCTTTACGCGTGTTGTGGTTCCTTTTGAATGGAACCATTCCGCGGTCCCATTGTGGCCGGTTTTCGGTTTTCATTTGAGTGCCCCTTCACAGTATAGGGAGACCAAAGCTTGATAACAGTTAGCAGGTTCCATTCTCTACACCTCTACATCTACATCCATACTCCGCAAGTAACCTGACGGTGTGTGGCGGAGGGTGCCTTGAGTACCTCTATCGGTTTTCCCTTGTATTCCAGTCTCGTACTGTTCGTGGAAAGAAGGATTGTCGGTATGCCTCTGTGTGGGCTCTAATCTCTCTGATTTTATCCTCATGGTCTCTTCGCGATACATACGTAGCAGGGAGCAATATACTGCTTGACTCCTCGGTGAAGGTATGTTCTCGAAACTTCAACAAAAGCCCATACCGAGCTACTGAGCGTCTCTCCTGCAGAGTCTTCCACTGGAGTTTATCATCTCCGTAACACTTTCGTGATTACTAAATGATCCTGTAACGAAGCGCGCTACTCTCTGTTGGATCTTCTCTATCTCTTCTATCAACCCTATCTGGTACGGATCCCACACTGCTGAGCAGTATTCGAACAGTGGGTGAACAAGCGTGCTGTAACCTACTTCATTTGCTTTCGGACTGCATTTCCTTAGGACTCTTCCAATGAATCTCAGTCTGGCATCTGCTTTACCGACGATCAACTTTATATGATCATTCCACCTTAAATCACTCCTAATGCGTACTCCCAGATAATTTATGGAATTAACTGCTTCCAGTTGCTGACCTGCTATATTGTAGCTAAATGATAAGGGATCTTTCTTTCTATGTATTCGCAGCACATTACACTTGCCATTCCCTGCACCATGCGTCAATTCGCTGCAGATCCTCCTGCACTTCAGTACAATTTTCCATTGTTACAACCTCTCGATATACCACAGCATCATCCGCAAAAAGCCTCAGTGAACTTCCGATGTCATCCACAAGGTCATTTATGTATATTGTGAATAGCAACGGTCCTACGACACTCCCCTGCGGCACACCTGAAATCACTCTTACTTCGGAAGACTTCTCTCCCATTAATGGGGAATGCAGCAGTTCTGCGAAAATGAAATGACAGACCAACGTGGTGAGCTGCATTAAATCAGTATTAGAACTGACAATCACAACAGCAACAGAAAAACTGTTAAATCGAATGGAAAAGTTTTAATGATAGCTGCTTCTCTTTCTACCAGCACAATGTCATGAATGCGCTTCTTCGCCGCGGTGCACTCGCTCCAGTTCTTTGTGGTACGCGCAAATTCCCGCTAAACGACGCAATTGCACCACTGTCTGCACAGGGCTTTTTAATCAGCGGATCCGGATCAACTCTCTGCACTGCTATATTAGCCGCCAGCTCGCATTAACCCGCGAGACAAGGTTAAAAACTTACAGCTCTGACACTACTGATTATTGCCCTGCAGCAATCTTGCTGCACTCAGATAAATTCTGATACCCGGCCACTGCACTGGAAACATACACCGCTAGCAATCTCCGTTTAACCTCCATTTGTCTCCCTGCCAAGTTCCCGCCAATCTGAGCCAAGAAAATACGTCTCTGGACAGCACTTGCAGCCATGTGCGGATCAGAGGGTCAGACGAAAACAGGAACACTCCTCATCCAGCGGCAACTGTATGTTTTATTTCTACTTACGGAATAATTTCCTGGGGAAATTCAACAAATCGACACACAGTTTCACTTTATGGAAACATTCTCTAAGGACACAGGTCCTGTTCCTCTTGGAGTTTCATGTATGGATCAGTTTAAAAAATTGCGCGTACTAACAACCGATGTTTGATGTGAAGAATAAGGCGCAATTTGAAAATAATACTAGTATTCAGAAATACATCGCCAGAAACAAAAATAGTCTCCACTGTCCACAACTTGACCTTAATTTCGCACAGAGAGGAGCAAAGTATTCTGACATAGACATGTTTGATCTCCTGTCTTGTGAATTAAATGTTCACTTAAAAAGCTCAGACTGAAATAATTTCTACTTGACAAGTCTTTCTACACCGTAGACGAATTTATGAATAGATAGTATATATATAAGTCGATGGGTTAAAATTATACAAATCTTTGTAGATTAAGATTTTAAAAAAGAATCGAATTATGTAAGTGGCCAGCACGTAGTCACATTTTCGCAGAGAAAATCTTTTTATTTGTAAATCTACTGGTGTGTTCCATTTCATAGCGAGTAGTCGCGAATATGATCGGCTAAACACGCAAAAAAAACTAAAATAATCTAACAGAAATCGCCGAGTCCATTTCTTCGACATAGGTGAAATAATTTGAAGTCACTACTGGCTAACCGTTATTACTACAGCTAAGATGCAGTCACAAAATCAAGCTCACGTGCGCTAAAAATTAAAATGTCCGCCTACGAAACTCTTAAGAACCAGCAAACACTCTACTGATCGTAAATCGACGTGAAACATATCGATATTTTCGATGTATATGAGATTTTCATACATCAAAAGGAATGTTTCTTATTTGGTAAAAAGTGGTTCGGTTTGATTTCTTGTATGAGATGTCTTTCATAGTTGAGTTACACGCAAGACTTGCCAAGTAAACTTCGATTTTTTTTTAATATTTCATTCTAATTGCCGTTAAATTAAACATTGAGCCAGTTAATTGCTGCAGACCACGAAATAATACTGATGTCAAAGAGATAAGAGTTCTCTTTCACTTTTCTTTTCTTTTGAGTCATCAGTCTTCTGACTGATTTGATGCGGCCCGCCACGATTCCTCTCCTTACCAACCTCTTCATCTCAGCGTAGCACTTCGAACATACGTCCTCAATTATTTGCTGGATATATTCCAATCTCTATCTTTACCCTCTATTGTTCTCTCTAGTACCGTGGAAGTTATTCCCTGATGTCTTAATAGACGCCCTATCATCTTGTCCTTTCACCTTGTCAGTGTTTCCCACATATTCCTTCCCTCATTCTTTACCTTATCAGGCCACCTAATTTTCAACATTCGTTTGTAGCACCACATCTCAAATACTTCGATTCTCTTCTGGTTTTCCCACAGTCCATTTTTGATTACCATTCAGCGTTGTGCTCCAAACGTACATTCTCAGAAATGTGGCGGAGGGTGCCTTGAGTACCTCTATCGGTTTTCCCTTGTATTCCAGTCTCGTACTGTTCGTGGAAAGAAGGATTGTCGGTATGCCTCTGTGTGGGCTCTAATCTCTCTGATTTTATCCTCATGGTCTCTTCGCGATACATACGTAGCAGGGAGCAATATACTGCTTGACTCCTCGGTGAAGGTATGTTCTCGAAACTTCAACAAAAGCCCATACCGAGCTACTGAGCGTCTCTCCTGCAGAGTCTTCCACTGGAGTTTATCATCTCCGTAACACTTTCGTGATTACTAAATGATCCTGTAACGAAGCGCGCTACTCTCTGTTGGATCTTCTCTATCTCTTCTATCAACCCTATCTGGTACGGATCCCACACTGCTGAGCAGTATTCGAACAGTGGGTGAACAAGCGTGCTGTAACCTACTTCATTTGCTTTCGGACTGCATTTCCTTAGGACTCTTCCAATGAATCTCAGTCTGGCATCTGCTTTACCGACGATCAACTTTATATGATCATTCCACCTTAAATCACTCCTAATGCGTACTCCCAGATAATTTATGGAATTAACTGCTTCCAGTTGCTGACCTGCTATATTGTAGCTAAATGATAAGGGATCTTTCTTTCTATGTATTCGCAGCACATTACACTTGCCATTCCCTGCACCATGCGTCAATTCGCTGCAGATCCTCCTGCACTTCAGTACAATTTTCCATTGTTACAACCTCTCGATATACCACAGCATCATCCGCAAAAAGCCTCAGTGAACTTCCGATGTCATCCACAAGGTCATTTATGTATATTGTGAATAGCAACGGTCCTACGACACTCCCCTGCGGCACACCTGAAATCACTCTTACTTCGGAAGACTTCTCTCCCATTAATGGGGAATGCAGCAGTTCTGCGAAAATGAAATGACAGACCAACGTGGTGAGCTGCATTAAATCAGTATTAGAACTGACAATCACAACAGCAACAGAAAAACTGTTAAATCGAATGGAAAAGTTTTAATGATAGCTGCTTCTCTTTCTACCAGCACAATGTCATGAATGCGCTTCTTCGCCGCGGTGCACTCGCTCCAGTTCTTTGTGGTACGCGCAAATTCCCGCTAAACGACGCAATTGCACCACTGTCTGCACAGGGCTTTTTAATCAGCGGATCCGGATCAACTCTCTGCACTGCTATATTAGCCGCCAGCTCGCATTAACCCGCGAGACAAGGTTAAAAACTTACAGCTCTGACACTACTGATTATTGCCCTGCAGCAATCTTGCTGCACTCAGATAAATTCTGATACCCGGCCACTGCACTGGAAACATACACCGCTAGCAATCTCCGTTTAACCTCCATTTGTCTCCCTGCCAAGTTCCCGCCAATCTGAGCCAAGAAAATACGTCTCTGGACAGCACTTGCAGCCATGTGCGGATCAGAGGGTCAGACGAAAACAGGAACACTCCTCATCCAGCGGCAACTGTATGTTTTATTTCTACTTACGGAATAATTTCCTGGGGAAATTCAACAAATCGACACACAGTTTCACTTTATGGAAACATTCTCTAAGGACACAGGTCCTGTTCCTCTTGGAGTTTCATGTATGGATCAGTTTAAAAAATTGCGCGTACTAACAACCGATGTTTGATGTGAAGAATAAGGCGCAATTTGAAAATAATACTAGTATTCAGAAATACATCGCCAGAAACAAAAATAGTCTCCACTGTCCACAACTTGACCTTAATTTCGCACAGAGAGGAGCAAAGTATTCTGACATAGACATGTTTGATCTCCTGTCTTGTGAATTAAATGTTCACTTAAAAAGCTCAGACTGAAATAATTTCTACTTGACAAGTCTTTCTACACCGTAGACGAATTTATGAATAGATAGTATATATATAAGTCGATGGGTTAAAATTATACAAATCTTTGTAGATTAAGATTTTAAAAAAGAATCGAATTATGTAAGTGGCCAGCACGTAGTCACATTTTCGCAGAGAAAATCTTTTTATTTGTAAATCTACTGGTGTGTTCCATTTCATAGCGAGTAGTCGCGAATATGATCGGCTAAACACGCAAAAAAAACTAAAATAATCTAACAGAAATCGCCGAGTCCATTTCTTCGACATAGGTGAAATAATTTGAAGTCACTACTGGCTAACCGTTATTACTACAGCTAAGATGCAGTCACAAAATCAAGCTCACGTGCGCTAAAAATTAAAATGTCCGCCTACGAAACTCTTAAGAACCAGCAAACACTCTACTGATCGTAAATCGACGTGAAACATATCGATATTTTCGATGTATATGAGATTTTCATACATCAAAAGGAATGTTTCTTATTTGGTAAAAAGTGGTTCGGTTTGATTTCTTGTATGAGATGTCTTTCATAGTTGAGTTACACGCAAGACTTGCCAAGTAAACTTCGATTTTTTTTTAATATTTCATTCTAATTGCCGTTAAATTAAACATTGAGCCAGTTAATTGCTGCAGACCACGAAATAATACTGATGTCAAAGAGATAAGAGTTCTCTTTCACTTTTCTTTTCTTTTGAGTCATCAGTCTTCTGACTGATTTGATGCGGCCCGCCACGATTCCTCTCCTTACCAACCTCTTCATCTCAGCGTAGCACTTCGAACATACGTCCTCAATTATTTGCTGGATATATTCCAATCTCTATCTTTACCCTCTATTGTTCTCTCTAGTACCGTGGAAGTTATTCCCTGATGTCTTAATAGACGCCCTATCATCTTGTCCTTTCACCTTGTCAGTGTTTCCCACATATTCCTTCCCTCATTCTTTACCTTATCAGGCCACCTAATTTTCAACATTCGTTTGTAGCACCACATCTCAAATACTTCGATTCTCTTCTGGTTTTCCCACAGTCCATTTTTGATTACCATTCAGCGTTGTGCTCCAAACGTACATTCTCAGAAATTTATTCCTCAAATTAAGACCTATATTTGATACTAGCAGACTTCTCTTGGCCAGGAATGCCCTTTTTACCGGAGCTAGTCTGCTTTTGATGTTCTCCTTGCTCCGTTCTAATTGGTTATTTTGCTGCCTATGTAGTAGAATTCCTTTATCTACTTCGTGACCATCAATCCTGATGTTGATGCGGCCCGCTATTCTCTTTTCGTGCGGTTCTAGGCGCTACAGTCTGGAACGGCGCGACCGCTACAGTCGCAGGTTCGAATCCTGCCTCGGGCATGAATGTATGTGATGTCCTTAGGTTAGTTAGGTTTAAGTAGTTCTACGTTCTAGGGGACTGATGACCTCCGATGTTAAGTCCCATAGTGCTCAGAGCCATTTGAACCATTTTATTTCATTTCTGCTACTTCTCTTTATCCACGTCCATAACTTTCCGTTCTCAGTCCAGTTCCTCTTCTCTTCTCTATTCCATCTCGTCCTCTTCCCTTTGTGTCCATTTCCCCTCCCTCTCTCCCTTTCCTACTCACCCTATCTGTATTCCTTCTCCTCGTTCCCCCTCTTTGTCTGCCCATCTCTTCCTCCCCCTTGTCTCTTCACGTTATCACCCCGACCCCAAAAGGAAATGGCTGATTCGTATCGCCACAGTATTTGTTCCAGATAGTAAGTACACTACTGGCCATTAAAATTACTACACCAAGAAGAAATGCAAATGATAAACGGGTATTCATTGGACAAATATATTATACTAGATCTGATATATGAATACATTTTCACGCAATTTGGATGCACGGACCCTCAGAAATCAGTACCCAGAACAACCACCTCTGGCCGTAATAACAGCCTTCATACGCCTGGGCATTGCTTCAAACAGAGCTTGGATGGCGTGTACAGGTACAGCTGCCCATGCAGCTTCAACACGATACCACAGTTCATCAAGAGTAGTGACTGGCGTGTTGTGACGAGCCAGTTGCTCGGCCACCATAGACCAGACGCTTTCAGTTGGTGAGAGATGGGGAATGTGCTGGCCAGGGCAGCAGTCGAACATTTTCTGTATCCAGAAAGGCAGGTACAGGACCTGCAACATGCGGTCGCGCATTATCCTGCTGAAATGTAGGGTTTCGCAGGGATTGAATGAAGGGTAGAGCCACGGGTCGTAACACATCTGAAATGTAATGTCCACTGTTCAAAGTGCCGTCAATGCGAACAAGAGGTGAACGAGACGTGTAACCAATGGCAGCCCATCCCATCACGCCGGGTGATACGCCAGTATGGCGGTGACGAATACACGCTTCCAATGTACGTTCACCGCGATGTCGCCAAACACGGATGCGACCATCATCATGCTGTAAATAGAACCTGGACTAATACGAAAAAATGACGTTCTGCCATTCGTGCACCCAAGTTCGTTGTTGAGTACACCATCGCAGGCACTCCTGTCTGTGATGCAGCGCCAAGGCTAACCGCAGCCATGGTCTCTGAGCTGATAGGCCATGCTGCTGCAATCGTCGTCGCACAGTTCGTGCAGATGGTTGTTGTCTTGCAAGCGTCCCCATCTCTTGACTCATGGGTCGAGACGTGGCTGCACGATCCGTTACAGCCATGCGGATAAGATGCCTGTTATCTCGACTGCTAGTGATACGAGGTCGTTGGGATCCAGCACGGCGTTCCGTATTACCCTCCTGAACCCACCGATTCCATATTCTGCTAACAGTCATTGGAATTCGACCAACGCGAGCAGCAATTTCGCGATTCGATAAACCGCAATCGCGATAGGCTACAATCCGAGTTTTACCAAAGCCCGAAACGTGATGGTACGCTTTTATCCTCCTTACATGAGGCATCACAACAACGTTTCACCAGGCAACGCCGGTCAACTGCTGTTTGTGTGTTTGAGAAATCGGTTGGAAACTTTCCTCATGTCAGCACGTTCTAGGTGTCGCCACCGGAGTCAACCTTGTGTGAATGCTCTGAAAAGCTAATCATTTGCATATCACAGCATCTTCTTCCTGTTGGTTAAATTTAGCGTCCGTAGCGCGTCATCTTCGTGGTGTAGCAATTTTAATGGCCAGTAGTGTGCATTAGCGTTGTGTGTGTGGATCCTGCACAGATGAATGGATTTTTTTTGGAGCTGTCCCATTTACCTACAGTACTAATCCTATCCCATTTCTCATCGCTTCGTAGTGTTATTGACAAATATTGTAATGTTGCTTTGGAATGTTCGCCTTTATTGTTCTAATCGGATAGTGTTGGTTTTTTTCTCTTTGTTGTGGATGTACGCACAACTAAAGAGGATTTTCCATTTATTGCATCAACTGGAAATTCTGTCAAAGGCGTTCTGCTTTTTCTTACAGTCGTACGATGACGATACTACGAGCGTAGACCGCAGCGTTGCGGCGAACAATCTAATACTACTGGTGATAATTTATGTATCTGTATTGAGAATACGAGATGTCCTGTTCTGCTTTTTGGGGAACATCTGATGTTACTTTCGTTTCCGTTGAGTAGGCGCCGTCCGATACAACGTATTGTGTTCTACTATAAGAAAGTTTTTGAGGCAGTCACTTGTTTCCCAAAATATGGTTTAATTTCTTATCTTCATTATTAGTCTACAGTGTCGTACATTGTCGGTCGTCTTTCGAAAATCTGTGATGACAGATTCTATGTCTAACATGTCTCCACATGTTCTCTTGCGATTTCATCCGGATTCCATACATCACACCCTTCAAATGTCCTTAGAGACAAAAGTTGAGTCGGCTTAGGTCAGTCCCCATATAGGTGGTAGTTAGTAACGTCATCGGGTAAATTTCTCCGGACATACTGTAATAAATTAGTTCTTTCAGGCCTCCTCTACAATACTCCTACGTTTTCCGACCTACCTTATCTGGTAAAAACTGGTGCCATGCCACCACCGAATGTGCGGTATGTTTTCTAGGTGAAAAAAACGATGCTTCACTCCACCTCAGTATAGCTACGAAGCTGGTGTAAAACATTTACTCTGGTGTGATTCTCTAGTGGGAAACTTCTGCAACATTCATCTCCTCTTTTCATCTCTTGCAGTTCTCACTGCCTTCAGTTGCCAATTTAAGATTTCTATCTACGCGCTATATAGCGCTGCCAAGTGGAGATGCGTCCAGTGCATATTAAATGTCAGTGAGATTGTGGAGGGTATAGAAACTTTGTCCTTGTGTGTGTTAAATGCTCATTGAGTAGAAGCATCAGGTGTAAATAAAAAAGCCTTGAGAAGAACACAATTTCTTAATCTCTTTGTTTATCTTCACCTAATCATGTTACACCATCATTAATGGATTTTTCTCTGACTGTCCAGTAACAAGCAAATGTTGGGTGCGAATACGTACGGACTGGAATTTTGGTACTCATTCTCAAACGTTTTGACAAAAGTCTGTACGTTGACAATAAATGTTTTTTTCTATCTCCCGCATTGCAGTCGATATTTAATTACAGTTGGTTATCTGCAACTAAAAGAACAACTGACCTTTATATGGATCGAAAATTTTCAAGCCTCGAATGAAACTACTGGAGGTTGATTTATTTTCCACTTCAGTAATATTTTTTATCTAACATTATTTGTTATTTCAACAATCAACACGGCGGTGAAAGTTACGTTTATCGTTTGTTTTCCGGGCTATTGCAACTCTTTGAGAAAAAGTGGCAGCTGTTGCTTGAAGAAACTTCTTCTCACTCGTGATGGATTTTGTAAATGTAGTGAGTGTGAGTTTATTTATAATTGTGTGTGTGTGTGTGTGTGTGTGTGTGTGTGTGTGTGTGTGAGAGAGAGAGAGAGAGAGAGAGAGAGAGAGAGAGAGAGAGAGAGAAAGAGAGAGAAATAGAGTGAGTTTTACTGTATGTTGTTTCATTTTTTTCTTCTGATGTTTCCGGAGCAGTTTCATTACAGAGAGCTGTTTAGTCAGTTGGTTTTTCTTTTACTTGTACTGTGGTTTTTTCTATGTGGCAGTTTTCTTCAATCATTAGTTTCTGTGAGAATCCATTACCTTCTAAGAAAATTTGTATCATTGTTAATTGCTGTTGGCCTGTGGTCCTTATGAAAGACGGTCTACGTGTGTAGTGTGACAGCTGACTTTTTTGAATATGGCGACCGCAATTCCGACTTACATGAATTCCCGTCTAACACGTAATTATTGTTACTAAAAGAAATAGATAAGCGCCAAAGATCATTTAACATCACAGGTACATGTATGGGTGAAGAAAACAAGAAAATGTTCAGAACATATTTATCGTTAAACCAACCACGGAAACATGTACTAAGCTTTCATGAAGAAACATCACCTCAAGAAAAAATACACAGAAAAATTAGCTACTCATAGTAAACATTTTTAATAAGTCTCCTGTTTCAAACGGCTCGCTATATAATTACTTTGAAGTCCAAATCTAAAAACGAAAGTTCATTTGTTAAAACATTAAACGCTTGCGTAGCCAGTAGAAAGGGAGTTCGGGTCACTGTCCAGCCATCGTTATTCAAGATTTCCATGTTTTCCCTATGCAACTGAAGCCTATGGCCGCGCCTTTGCTGCTCCAAACGTGTGTTGCAAGCTAATAGACCTTCTAGGCTGCTAGTGAAAACTAAAGTGTTACAGTATAACTAAATAATATCTTCACTCCAACCTAACATCAAAACTGTATTCTTTACGTAGACGTCAAGGCAAACTCTTCTTTTTTTTCCATTGTCGGCTCGTGGTCTAGTGGCTAGCGTTGCTGCCTGTGGATCACGGGGTCCCAGGTTCGATTACCGGCAGTGATGGGGATTTTCTCTTCCCGGAGACTGGTTGTTTGTGTTGTCGTCATCATTTCATCATCATTATCATCATTCGTGAGAGTGGTTAGATTGGAATGTGAAAAAATTGGACTGTGTGCAAATTGGGACTTTGTACGGGCGCTGATGACCGCGCAGTTGAGAGTCCCACAAACCAAACATCAGCATCTTGATCGTCACACAGCTGACTGCTTGGTGCGATCCGACACAAAATCTTCTCCTGTGCCAATCTCTTCATCTCAGTGTAGCACCTACAACAGAAATCCCCGGTTATCTGTTGATATTACCCTGTCTCTGTCTTCCCCTAGAGTTTTTACCTTATACAGCTCCCCCTAGTACCATGGAAGTTATTGCCCGACGTCTTGACACATGGCTTTCATCTTGTCCCTTCTTCTTATCTGTGTTTTCCATATGTTCCTTTCTTCGCCGATTCTACGGAGAACCTCATTTCTTACCTTATCAGTCCACCGAGTATTCAACATTCTTGTATAGCGCCGCATCTCAAAGGCTTCGATTCGCTTCTGTCCCGGTTTCCCCACAGTCCATATCTTACTGCCATTCAATGCTGTGCTCTAAACGTACGTCCTCATAAATTTACTCCTCAAATTAAGGCCTATGTTTGATACTAGTAGACTTATCTTGGCCAGGAAAGCCCTTTTTCGCCAGCGCTAGTCTGCTTTTTATGTCCTCCTTGCTCCGTCCGTCATGGGTCATTTTGCTGTCTAGGTAGCAGAATTTATTAACTTCATCTACTTCCTGATCACTAATCCTGATATTAGGTTCCCCTCTGTTCTCATTTCTGCTACTTCTTGTTACTTTCGTCTTCCATTGATTTACTTTCAATCCATATTCTGTACTCATTAGACTGTTCATTCCGTTCAGCAGGTCATGTAATTCATCTTCACTTTCACTGAGGATAGCAATGTCATCAACGAATCTCTTATAATTGATATCCTTTTTGTCTGTATTATAATCCTGAAACTGAACTCTTTTTTTTTTCGTTTCCGTCATTGCTTCTTCACTCTAGAGGCGAAAAAGTTTATCCCTATCCTACACGGTTTTTAATCCGAGCGATTCTTTCTTGATGTACGTCTCAGGTTACATTTAAACTACACGTTGTCTTTCCCGGCCGAAAGCTGCCTGGAAATTTTGTGTACATGCTGACTCACCGTGCTGATATATAGCCTGTCGTCAGTATGTGGCACACATGCCTGTGACAAGCGTGTAACGGCTAAAGCGAGTAGTGAAAGCATCCGTGTACGCGCGTCAACTCCCATTCAATCGGAGTGCGCTGCATGTTTCTGCTAAGGACGGCCTTTTTTTTTTTTTTTTTGCGGCCCACTGAGACTCAGTGTTTCTTCGAGATTTCTTGGGCCCTCCGCGCGCTGTAACTGGGAACATTGAAGGCAAGAGTGACCAAGATTGTTAGGTTCACATCCGATCCAAAATAGTTCTGGAAGACTAGCAATGACGTTTTGCAATACTAACGAATGAGTTTTAGCCTCGACATGGGACACTCCCAATGCTCCCGATCCGTCTTGAGCGACTTGCATCGAAATTCTGACGGGAATTCTTTGTAAAGCGCAATGTTTGCCTTTAATGGCCAATCAGTAGAAGAGTTCGCGGTGATACCCCTATGAAATTAGCCACATTCGTCATTTGATGACCCCTGACACCCTCTTTGGCTATTGAAGCGACGCTGACATTGCGCTCCATGTCACAGATATGAGAAAGTCTGAGCACAAGTCTACACTTCCCAAACTCTGCAACACGGTTCACCTCATTCCACGCCTTTTACAGTTGCTTAACTGGCATACTCCAAACAAATGTCAGTGAACATCTGGACTGGGTCACATAGTATCATTAGGAACAATATGAAATTGGACGATCTTGTAAAAGCTGCACTCGGCCAGGCAAATGGAAGACAGATCTGTTTGAAAGATTCCCAAAAAAGTGAGCCCCTACAGAAAATCACATAAAAGACATTAATGCGACCAATATCAGTTACTTTACGTAGGGAATAATTATTAAGAAAATGTGACAGTTAATGCACTACTAGGATTGTAACACGACGGTATGGCCCATACGAAAGTACAGTAGAAATCGTCGATGAAATTAAATGACAATCTTTGGAAAAGTGACGACGTTTCTCTGGCGAAATCTTGGGTAAAACGACAGTGTTGCTGTAACCATCCCAAATGTAACCTTCGGTCAACGAGACTAACAACGGAAACTCCCCTCCGCAACCCGCCCCCCCCCCCCCCCTCAAATTTAGTGGTGAGAGAAACCAGTGGACAGCCTGTCAGAAACTGAACACTGATCAAACACCAAAAGGGAAGGAGGTGTATTGAACTGTGAAAAAAAGCAAAATAGAAACAGTGAACGGTCCAAGAAGTGCAATATAGAGCAGTCTGAGAGAACAACGGTGCCGTGGTTAAGTGGTCCGGTATTAGACAACCAAGCGAGCGAGCCGTGCTCGAACCTCCCTCGTGCCAACTTTTTTTTCCCGCTGTTCGCTGTCTTCAAATTTGTGTCTGTGTCGTGGCGTAACGTCCATTTGAAGCAGCGAGGAGTAAGGTAGGGACCCATAATGACAGTTGATTCTGCACAACTATTCTATTTGCAGGCGAAACGTAGTGGCTTTCGAATGGGAACCGCAAACGTTTGATCTCAAAGTCACAAGTGAACCGAATCCTCCACCGGAAAACACATCTGGTGTGTCATATACTCCATTAGTGGCAGTACGTGCGTCATATGATAGGAATCTCTTATCGACGCACGTAATTTGTATGGCTCGTAAGCGGGTGAGATATGCATCCTCGCCGGATTTATGTGTTCGTATGAATCTGAATACGATCACTGCCAAGGAAATGATGAAAACATAGTAGTTTATCACATGAGCTGCTACAAATTAACGCAACAGTTGCACTATCACACAGTTTCTCTGTGATCTGTCAAACCATACGTTTTTAACGTTCTTAAAATTGCGTCCCGTTTTGGAAGTTTTAACTCTTGAGTTCTTTTGTCATGACATAGCTCACACCCGTTTGTTTTCCTTTCCGTGAGACGTCTGTGTGGTATCTCTCCTGCTCTCACTATTCATCACATTTACTTGCGGCGGTAACGTATTCTTACCACATGACTCATGTTTTATAACCAATGTACACAAATCACCCCGGTTCCCAGGACTCCTGGAGATAGACGTTGACTGTGGATGTTGTATGACGGACACAGACCCTTTGACTATCCAGTTATGTCACTAAATCCGCCCAGAGATGTAAACAACCGTGCATGAGCAGCGCCTATTAGACGGAGGGAGTCTGACAGCCCGTCAGTTTCAGTCATTCCACCAGGAAAGAGGTACACGGCTCGTGTTGTCTATAATTCTACCACGCCTTAATGCTCTATACCGTGGTTCGATCGCGTCCGCATTGTTACTTTGTGCCAGGAAGGGCTCTAAACAAGGGAAGTGTCCAGGCGTCTCCGAGTGAACCAAAGTGATGTTGTTCGGACATGGAGGAGATACAGAGAGAAAGGAACTGTCGATGACATGCCTCACTCAGGCCGCCCAAAGACTATTACTGCTCGGAGGGACACTGACAGCTACGCCACCATGTTGAATAATGCTTTTCGTGCAGTCACAGGACGTGTTACGACCCAATCTGGGCACAGTAGGCTGCATAATGCGCAGCTTCACTCCAAACGTCCATGGCATAGTCCATCTTTTGCAACCACAACTCCATGCAGCGCGGTACAGACATGCCGAATGGACCGTTCAGGATTGGCATCACTTTCTCTTCACCGATGAGTGTCGCATACGCCTTCAACCAGAAAATCGTCGGAGACGTGTTAGGACGCAACCCAGTCAGGCTGAACGCCTTGGACACACTGATCAGCGAGTGCAGCAAGGTGGAGGTTCCGTGCTGTTTTGGGGTGGCATTATGTGGGGCCAACGTACGCCGCTGGTGGTCATGGAAGGCGCCGTAACGGCTGTACGATACGTGAATGCCATCCTCGGACCGATAGTACAACCACACGGGCAGCATATTGGCGAGGCATTCGTCTTCATGCACAACAATTCGCGCCCCCACCCTGCACATCTTGTGAACGACTTCCTTCAGGATAACGACATCGCTTGACTAAAGTGGCCAGCATGGTCCCAGACATAAAACTTATCGAATGTGCCTGGGATGGATTGAAAAGGGCTGTTTATGGACGACGTGAGCCCACCAACCACACCGAGGGATCTACACCGAATCGCCGTTTAGGAGTCGGACAATCTGGACCAACAGTGCGTTGATGAACTTGTGGATAGTATGCCACGACGAATACAGGCATGCATCAATGCAAGAGGACGTGCTACTGGGTATTAAGAGGTACCGGTGTATACAGCAGTGTGGTCCACCACCTCTGAAGGCCTCGCTGTGATGATACAAAATGCAATGTGTGGCTTTCATGAGCAATAAAAATGGCGGAAATGATGTTATGTTGGTATCTGTTCCAATTTTCTGTAAAGGTTCCGGAACTCTCGGAACCGAGGTGATACAAACCTTTTTTTGGTGTGTGTGTATATTGTACGGCAACTGCCAAGACTACAGAAAGACAACAAGAGTTTCAGGGCCTGGACGGACAGTTCATAATGTCGTGAAGACACCAAAAAAAAGAGAAAACTGGCACGAGAGAGATTTGAACTCTGCACGTCCAGTTGCAGTCCACCAGCGTGATCACTTAACCACAACGCCGCGACTGTTCAGATTCTTTCTATGTTGCACTTACTGTCCTTGACCCGTTCACTGTTTTTATTTTGCTTTTTTTTCACAGTTCAGTCACACCTTCTTCCTCTTTTAATGCTTGATCTGTGTTCAGTTTTTGACGGGCTTCCACTGGGCCATCTTACAACTAAACCTGAGGGGGGTGCGATAGGGAGTTTCACTTATAACATAAGAGGTCTTAGCGGTCGGTTCACTTAATAAGCGATTGGAAACACGAGTGAAAATCACTAAAACAGCTGCGAGCTGAGTAAATGTGTTGTGTTTGTAGTGTAGAAACACTGCTGATTAATGTTTTGTTTGGTGAAATTACAAAAGCGTAGAGATAGTTTTGTATCTGTTTGTAAAAGGGTTAGCTAGAAACTTGAAAGCTGGTAGTCAAAGGAAGGCAGGGTTCGGTTACGATTGTGGACGGGGCCGTAATCAGTTACTATTGGTTGCCGTTTACAGTTACACACAATTTATTTTAAACCAGTAATTTCAGACTCAACAATAAATAAAAAAAACACACGTTATTAATGAAGGAATAAACTACTGTGTAAATAATAGTGTTTTCAGTGAGCTACAATTTAGCAAATCACCATTAAATAGAGATACAGCAGATAATGTTTCAAAAGCAAGCCACTGTGATCTGGGCAGGAGGCCTTACATGCGAGGAATGGCAATAAATTAAGAATTGTTTAAGAACTTGGTGCAATTTACAACTTACAGGTATTGAAATATTAAAGGTATGTCGCCACAAACACAGCAGAAGGCATCAGACGCCAGGAACGGCAGTAAATAAGGTTTTTAAGGCTTACTGCTGAAAAACAAATACCAAATTAGAATTTTAAGACAAATGACCACAATCACGGCCGAACGCCTTACACGCCAGGAACGGCAATAATGTAAAAATTTTAGAAACCTGCTCTACAACAGCAAATACTGTAACAAAGGTTAATTAAAAAAACAAGCAACTGATCACCAAGCGGGTGAAACAAGATGATGGTAAACTTGGTTACACAACCCTTAACATCCACTGAACACTACTAGATTTATTCCATGAGGCGACTAGAACTATTAACTAGACATATATAACCTTTAATGTAGGCATTACAAGGTACTGTAATAAATAATACAACAATATAACACAAGGACCAGTACATAAGTTCCTTAAAGGGTACTGAGACAGATTATACCCACAGAAGGCGTGGGCTGAAGGAGCGTTACACTGAACTACTGGTCATCAGACCTCTTTTAGAACACACATGCCTTACAAGAACCAAGGGGGCCACAGACGGTGCTCCAGGAATCGTCCTCTGAGAAAGTCCGGCAACAAACACTTTCGCGAGCGATGAGACAGGCAGCCAGGAGTTGCATTCACTTCACAAGATGGTAACTCAGACTAGTGGCAGTCTAACGAATGACTAATGATAATCTTGCTGAAGCTACCTGACGTCCGATAAACCAAATGCAATGATGGAACGATACGCCAAAGCCGGAACCAGCGGTCTGCACTACGTCCCCAGAATACTGTGTTTAGAGTGCCCGGAACGAGAAAGGTATCACTACCACCAGAGTAGAAGAATCACCAACCGCCCTACAATCAAGAAAGCTGTCAAAACTACACGCCTCACTGGACAGCAGCGGCAAGGCGAGGAAACGTACACTGCCGTTACACACACTAACCCCCAGGGCTGGTAACTGGGGCGTTAGCGGCCACTAGGAAAGAAAAATTACTGCTGGTTGAACTTAACAAATTGTAACAACTTGAACGCAGTAAACAGTAATAAGTAGTCGAGGAAAGCAGATCCGCCTTCCCCAAGCACTCGACTCGCTGATCTTAGTCTGAGGGACACTGCGAGCAGCAACACGAACCTAAGTCACTGGAGAATCGCGAGATCTCACAGTGGAGGAGGTTTCTATACTTGAGTTCAAGTGCACTCATCTTAAAGCTTGCTGGATCCGGTTTACGACGAGCTCGTGACGACAGCCCTTACATCCGACAGTCCATGCGTGCCGCCAGCGGTCCCGGCGTGTTCTGGCACTGTGCGGACCTGGCTTCTCCTGAGTCCCCAATCGAACTGGCTCTCTCACACGACGCGGAAAAACAACGACGTCGCCCAAAAGATAGGGCAACAATTACAACATATCGATAACCGCCGCTGGTGCCACTAGCGGACAGACAACGCCTGCGAAACCGAGCGGCGCCAGTCAGCACGAGAAGAAGACAAAGAACTGTAACCATGCCAACTAAACGGTACCGTCCGGCCATCAACAGAGGGCGGAAACCAACAAACAGCACCAATGCGAGCCGCAGCATGGCTCAGAACTTGTTAAATAAGTGCAATCATGTTCTCAGTTTAACGACACCCCATATCTTTAAAAGTAGCTTCAAGCAAGTAACGACAGTGGCTGCATTAGACCTCAAATTTTTTTCGAAAATAGAAGAAAGTTCAGCGTAAATCTTCGTCCATACAAGCATTAAGTGACTATCCACACATTACTAATACAGAATATATAAATGTATAAAAATATGGAAAAATTTTACACTCCAGAGAGAATGTACAACTTATTAGTATGAAACGTATCAGGACTAAAACAAAGTGAAGTTCTAAATATTTGCATTTTTCTGCTGTTTGTTACGTTTATTCATTTTATGCTTAACACACTGCAAAGCATTTCAAGCATGTTTTGTTCATATTTAAGCGTTTATGCATACAAATGTCACTTACTCTAAGGTAACAGCCGGCCGCTGTGACAGAGCGGTTCTAGGCGCTTCAGTCCAGAACCGCGCTGCTGCTACAGTCGCAGGTTCGAATACTGCCTCGGGCATGGATGTGCGTGATGTCCTTAGGTTAGTTAGGTTTAAGTAGTTCTAAGTTCTAGGGGACTGATGACCTCAGATGTTAAGTCCCACAGTGCTTCGAGCCATTTGAATCATTTTTTCTTAGGTGACAAAAGTCGTGGGATACCTCCTAATATTGTGTCAGACCTCGTTATGTGTGGTGTAGTACAGCAACTCGACGTGGCAGGGACTGAACAAGTCGTTGGAAATCCCCTGCAGAAATACTGAGCCATGCTGCCTCTATAACTGTCCATAATTACGAAAATGCAGCCGGTGCACGAGTTGTTCACAAACTGACCCCTCGATTATGTCCCGTAAACATTTGGTGCGTAATTATCGATCTGGGTAGCCAGTTAAATCGCTCGAATTGTCCAGCATGTTCTTCAAACAAGTCGCAAACAGCTGTGGCCAGTTCTGGCGAGATCGTGTACCAGCACTCTCCACTGAAGATGGCGGCCAGTTGGACCGCGGAAATATTGTGTCAAGATGACATTATGATCCGGCTGCACACCCGAGAAGAATATCTTCAATTATTACGCCGGGAAAGTCTTCGTAATCACATCAGTCTCGTGTGATTGTACCTCGTTCGTTGCAGTCGGAAATCCTTCGATTACTGCACGCTGGTCATTGGGGTATAGTGCGGAAGAGGCATTAGAGCGTCGCCACTGCACGTGGGTCGGTATTGATAAACAAATTGAGAATTTGCTTGCTAATTGTCGCTCTTGCGCGGAGCATCAATCTGCTCCCCGCCAGCGCTTCTTTGTGTGGCCGATTCCTACTGCGCCTTGGCAGTGCGTTCATATTAATTTTGTGGGTCCTTTCTGGGACACCCGCTGGTTGATAGTTATTGATGCATGCTTGTTGTCCCTATGACTTCCACAACATCTGCCAGCACTATTCGGGCTTGGACGTCTATTTTTTGCATTGAGAGCCTTCCTGAAGTTGTCTCCGACAATGCCCCCCCCCCCCCCCCTCCTATTTGGGTCCTCAGAGTTTGAAGCGTTCTGTGCTGCTAATAGCATTCTCCGTCTGACCTCACCTTCCACTCCCAGTCGAACGGTGAGGCTGAACGCTTTGTGCACACATTTTAGTCGCAGATGAGCAAGCTGCACACCACGCACTCTCGCGAGCGCGCGTTATGGACTTTCCTAGCTTCCTATCGCTCTCAGCCGCGCGGCACCCGTTCCCCAGCGGAATTGCTACATGGCCGCGCCCAACGGTCGCTCCTGCAGCTATTGCACCCGCCGCTGTGCGCTCCCACTGCTCCGCCTCGTTATGGCTTGGCGCTGCAGGATTTGGTGTTCTATCGTGTATTCTCTGGCAAGCAGGGCTGGGAGCAGGGGCGCATTCTTCGCCAGCTTGGCTGCGCTTTATTTTTAATTTCTAGTCCCTCTGGCACTGTCAAGCGACACCAGAACCAGATCCGTTTGTGCTGCCCTCGGTTTTCTGCCTCCGGTTCTTTTCCGGCAGAATTGGACGCATCGCGGCTTCCACCGCCTCAGCCCACGACTGCACCAGCGGCGCCTCCGTCGCTCGCGCCTCCGGCATGGGCCGCCCCTGAATGCACCGTCGGTTCGGTCAGCTGCGCCTGCAGACGCATCTCGCCGCCGCCACGGCCCCATCTCTGGCCGCCGCCGCCGCCGTCGCCGTCGCCGTAGCTGCCGCCGCCGCCGCCGCCGCCGCCTCCGCCGTGTTCCTCCATGGTGCCTGAACCGATGGACGCTGAGGCTGCCGTCACGCCGCCCGCCGCCGTCGCCCATGGAGCTTGTTGCTCTGCCATCTCATCCCAGCATACCCAGTGGCGGTGCACGTCCTGGGCAGGTTTTCAGCGGGGCGTTTTCCTCGCCCCCTTGCGAGCAATTCGAGGATGTGGGAGGGCGTGCTGGCAGTTCCGCTGTCCGCCCCCTCAGTTCACCACCCCTGGGTCCCTCCACTCGCCGTTGGAAGCCCTACGCAACGGCGGTGCACCGTTTCAGGGGGCAGGGATGTGGTATCGATAGTTCTGATGCCACAGCGTAGGTAGGCACTACGAGAGCGGAAGATCTTCGCCGACCACAGTGCCCTCTAGCCGATGCTGTGCAGCTCTATGAGCGCTGCTCCACTTTCGCCCAGTCCATGAAGAGCAGACGGCCGAGAACCATCACTTTAGCTTAGCTTGCTGTTGAGACTCTCTTATCTGGACTTTGGCCTCGCACCTACGAGCTCACCTGTACCAAGTTATGTATCCAAGTGTATAATTCGGGCTGGACTATAGTAAAACCACTTATACTTTATTTGCAGTACCGAAAGCTTTACCTCACCTGTTCCTACATTCGCCCTATGTTGCAGCTTTCAGGAGCAGACCCACGTGCCGCCTTCCAGGCGGGATACAAAAGAAGGCTACTGAAGAATTTTGAGTGTTACTAAAAAAGCTGGTATTATTTGGTCGATCAAAGGATGGAAATATACAACGTGGAAGTGCAGCTTCTCGGCGAGGGCTACAATTATCGCATGGTAGCGAAATTAGTTCACTGTGCTAATGCATAAATGCAGAATCGATTTACGCTGGAAAACTATTATTTCTCATCTTTGCCAGCAGGTAAATCTGTACAGCATCTTTTCGATGGCTCCGGTGCTCAAACTGACAAAATTGTGTAAGCGGCAGTTAATAACAAAATCACCACCTCACCTTTATTACTTTTTTGACCTTTTCTGTCCATGTACCGTTCCTAATCCATTACATATCGAAACATACATATACTTGAAACTTCCTGGCAGATTAAAACTGTGTGCCGGGCCGAGACTCGAACTCGGGACCTTTGCCTTTCGTGGGCAAGTGCTCTATCAACTGAGCTACCCAAGCACGACTCACGCCCCGTCCTCACAGCTTTACTTTTGCCAGTACCTCGTCTCCTACTTTCCAAACTTTACAGAAGCTCTCCTCCGAACCTTGCAGAACTTGCACTCCTGAAAGAAAGGATATTGCGGAGACATGGCTTTGCCGCAGCGGAGTGTGCGCTGATATGAAACTTCCTGGCAGATTAAAACTGTGTGCCGGATCGAGATTCGAACTCGGGACCTTTGCCTTTCGAGGGCAAGTGCTCTACCAACTGAGCTACCCAAGCACGACTCAACCCCCGTCCTCACAGCTTTACTTCCGCCAGTACTCTATACTTCTTTCATTCACAGCGCCAGCTTTGAACCTGGTGGCCAAAATTTGGACTAACTTGCTTCCAGCGTAAACTGGTTCCGCATTAACGCATTAAAATATCTACCACGTTTCGCTGCCATACGAGAATTACAGCCCACATTGAACCTCTGTGAGTAGCTTCACTTCAGTTGCAATCATCCGGTACAAAGTGAAAATAAAATTCCCACATATAAAATAATAACAGCATCCTTCCGAACACTAAATAATATATGCAGAAGCAATGTTCACATTAATTAAAGTATTTCAGCATTAAAGTTGCATTCCTTCGTTCTTTATAACTTCAGCGATTAAACTGTAGGTTGTCAATATAAGAGGACAAAGTAGTAGGGAGTAACCTAACTTTCTCAAATGTGTTAAAAACGACCCCAAACGTAAGGTATGTAAAGTGCACTGGAATAATATATGGCTGAGACCGCTCACTAATATTTCATTCTGAAGTTTCTGACATCCCTGTCTTCGTGGAGATGACTAGGGAAACAGCCGTTGTTAAACCTCACTCATATACTGGATGTTATATTTTTGGACCTGGGAATTGTATGGAATACCACACTCGTTTTGGAATAAAGGCCAGCGTCAGATCTTCTAAATCTACATCTACATACATACTCCGCAATCCACCATACGGTGGGTGGCGGAGGGTACCTCGTACCACAACTAGCATCTTCTCTCCCTATTCCACTCCCAAACAGAACGAGGGAAAAATGACTGCCTATATGCCTCTGTACGAGCCCTAATCTCTCTTATCTTTGTGGTCTTTCCGTGAAATGTAAGTTGGTGGCAGTAAAATTTTACTGCAGTCAGCCTCAAATGCTGGTTCTCTAAATTTGCTCAGTAGCGATTCACGAAAAGAACGCCTCCTTTCCTCTAGAGACACCCACCCGAGTTACTGAAGCATTTCCGTAACACTCGCGTGATGATCAAACCTGCCAGTAACAAATCTAGCAGCCCGCCTCTGAATTGTTTCTATGTCCTCCCTCAATCCGACCGGATAGGGATCCCAAACGCTCGAGCAGTACTCAAGAATAGGTCGTATTAGTGTTTTATAAGCGGTCTCCTTTACAGATGAACCACATCTTCCCTAAATTCTACCAATGAACCGAAGACTACTATCCGCCTTCCCCACAACTGCCATTACATGCTTGTCCCACTTCAATCGCTCTGCAATGTTACGCCCAAATATTTAATCGACGTGACCGTGTCAAGCGATACACTACTAATGGAGTATTCAGACATTACAGGATTCATTATCCTATTCATCTGCATTAATTGACATTTATCTATATTTAGAGTTAGCTGCCATTCTTTACACCAATCACAAATCCTGTCCAAGTCATCTTGTATCCTCCTACAGTCACTCAACGACGACACCTTCCCGTACACCACAGCATCATCAGGAAACAGCCGCACATTGCTATCCACCCTATCCAAAAGATTGTTTATGTAGATAGAAAACAGCGGACCTACCACACTTCCCTGGGGCACTCCAGATGATACCCTCACCTCCGATGAACACTCACCATCGAGGACAACGTACTGGGTTCTATTACTTAAGAAGTCTTCGAGCCACTCACATACTTGGGAACCAATCCCATATGCTCGTACCTTAGTTAGGAGTCTGCAGTGGGGCACCGAGTCAAACGCTTTACGGAAGTCAAGGAATATGGCATCCGTCTGATACCCTTCATCCATGGTTCGCAAGATATCATGTGAAAAAAGGGCGAGTTACGTTTCGCAGGAGCGATGCTTTGTAAAGCCGTCTGATGCATGGACAGCAACTTCTCAGTCTCAAGAAAATTCATTATATTCGAACTGAGAATATGTTCGAGAATCATGCAACAAACCGATGTCAAGGATATTGGTCTGTAATTTTGGGGATCCGTCCTTCTACCCTTCTTATATACAGGAGTCTCCTGCGCTTTTTTCGCAGTAAATTTTCAATAATACCTCATAAATAAGATATTTCACCTACATCCATTGCCATTTTTCAGTTTAGATAAGTCTTTGTTTTCAAACATTTCTAGAGTGACGACGAGATCTTCCACTCGTGGTGTTCGTATGTTTCACTCCTTTTTCGTATGCTCCATTCCTCTTGTGATAGAAAGATTTGCACGACTGCGGATTTCCTGGCCGAATGCTGTACAGGTTATTTTCAGTGTCAGTTTCCTCTGCTTGTTTTGCTGAATCCCAGCCTTCTCCCGACGCCTCCTGAGATGGAATAGCGGCTGCAGCGCGCGGCGGATCAGGAGTTGTGTGACGGGTGTCTGCGGGACGGCATCGCGCTACGCTACGTCACGCGGCCGCTGATGTTTATACATGATGCGTGCAGTGGCGAGCGCCACGGATTAGCACACAATGCGACTTAATTTGGCCGCCGTGGGTAACGGTACGGCCTCAGCAGACCAGGAGGCGACTGGTGGGAGGTGGAGCCGTCCCGGCGCCATCTGGTTCAGCCCTCGTCCGGGACAGCGTCAGGACCTTGTGACGCGTGCAGAACACATCTGTGAGTGGCGTGCGAACCAATCCAGCTGCCGGAAGACCTCTCAGAACAAGCCACACAGCAAAATTTGAGGAGACTTACGACGCTGTTGAATTGTCCACTAGAATAACTAGTCGGCCGGGGTGACCAACCGGTTCTAGGCGCTACAGTCTGGAACCGAGCGACCGCTACGGTCGCAGGTTCGAATCCTGCCTCAGGCATGGATGTGTGTGTGTGATGTCCTTAGGTTAGTTAGGTTTAAGTAGTTCTAAGTTCTAGGGGACTGATGATCTCAGAAGTTAAGTCCCATAGTGCTCAGAGCCATTTGAACCATTTGAACTAGAATAACTGGTCACCTGCTGTGGAAGAATTTCTGTTATTTTAATGAGCAAAAGGTGGTCGTAGGAATTTGGGATATGAATGTAAATTACCCTTTCCACGACATTACGATTTATCGTGCAAATGTTCCATGAAACATGGAACTAACTGTAAAAACTTTTAGTGATCGACCCGTTTAGACACAGCCCCTCTTCATAACATCAAAAAGGAAAGTCTTCATACAGAGTATGGAGTCACATGTGTCTTTAACGGGTTCCACTCGATGGCGTGATACAACAACCACTATGTAGAATGAGGAGAAGAAAACAGTCTTGGTTGCAATGTTGATATTACTCTTTATTTATTGGCTCTCAGCACTATGGGACTTAACTTCTGAAGTCATCAGTCCCCTAGAACTTAGAACTACTTAAACCTAACTAACCTAAGGAAGTCACACACATCCATGTCCGAGGCAGGACTCGAACTTGCGACCGGAGCGGTAGCGCGGGTCCAGATTGTAGCGCCTAGAACCGCTCGGCCACCTTTATTTATTCGTTAATGACGCGCGTTTAGCGTAACTTAAGACATCTTCAGATTTACGTACATTAAAATACCATCGAATTAGAAGAGTTTGAACCTACCCTGCGATTGGACGAAATTAGGAAAATTAAAAACTAGACTTAACGGTAAATGTTCATGAGCAAGTTATGGATATCGATGATAAAACATCCGAAAAAATAAACTGCCCTCGCAATGTGGAAGAAAAATAGCCAAAGCAAATACCGAGTGATCAAAAAGTCAGTACAAATTTGTAAAAACTGAATAAATCACGGAATAATGTAGATAGAGAGGTACAAATTGACACACATGCTTGGAATGACATGGGGTTTTATTAGAACCAAAAAAATACAAACGTTCAAAAAATGCCCGACAGATGGCGCTTCATCTGATCAGAATAGCAATAATTAGCATAACAAAGTAAGACAAAGCAAAGATGATGTTCTTTACAGGAAATGCTCAATATGTCCACCATCATTCCTCAACAATAGCTGTAGTCGAGGAATAATGTTGTGAACAGCACTGTAAAGCATGTCCGGAGTTAAGGTGAGGCATTGGCGTCGGATGTTGTCTTTCAGCATCCCTAGAGATGTCGGTCGATCACGATACACTTGAGACTTCAGCCAATAATCGCACGGACTGAGGTCTGGGGACCTGGGAGGCTAAGCATGACGAAAGTAGCGGCGAGCACACGATCATCACCAAACGACGCGCGCAAGAGATCTTTCACGTGTCTAGCAATACTTTTTTTGGTTCTAATAAAACCCCATGTCATTCTAAGCATGTGTCAATTTTTACCTCTCTATCTACATTATTCCGTGGTTTATTAAGTTTTCAAATTTATACTGACTTTTTGATCACCCGGTATATGCTCCCATCACCTATTAAAAGCATGACATCCGGTACCCTTGAAATAAGCGAAATGCGTTTTGAAAAAGCAAAAACTGCAAACAGTGATTTTCATGAAAGCTATAGTACAAAGCAAAGCAAAGAAAAAAAGGATGCGAAGTAATTTCCGTGTCGGGACGCCTAATGTGGTTCAATGAACACAAGGCAGTACGATCTGTCAAATGGTAAACATGCTGGAAGCATCGCTCTACATCGTGGGGCCACATACATAGGACTGAAAGCCAGGAATCATCAGGACTCTGGCAAGTGTGCGTTGACCACGGTAGATGGCGTTCGTTCACCGTGAGTTACGAAGCGTTATTTTTGAGAATGTTATTGAGAAATTTTTATAGATAATTAACCGTTCGTGTTGAAAGAAAGTGTCTAGAAAACGTACGTTATTTTTAGCAAGAGTTTTCTCAGAAAAAAGTGCCAAAGCTGGAATACAATAAGTTAAAGTTATGTGACGGTACTAAGGACGTAAAGTCATAGGGAGATTTTTTTAAATCAAAAGACAGATAATAGATAAAAACAGAAGATAAAAACTAAGTGCAGATGGTCACATAAAGTAGAAACTGGTCCATAGGTCAAATGATAGCGTCGATGCAAGGGCACGTAAATTAAAATCCTGAATAAAGTTATTCTAAAAACGAACGAGCCCTGAAGCCTTCTCCTGAGTTGCTTAATACCATAATGCCGTCACCGTTTATACATAATTCCTAGTTGAAGACCTCCGCTGTAAACAATGGTAAGAGACAAGTTGGTTGTTTGGACAAATTTCGCAGTAAATTTTCAATAATATCTCATAAATAACATATTTCACCTACATCCATTGCCATTTTTCAGTTTAGATAAGTCTTTGTTTTCAAAGATTTCTAGAGTGACGACATCTTTTATAAAATCTTAAATTCAGTCCAAAATTTTATATTTTTATTGGGTACTTAACTCTGCGTGTTTGCAAAATGAATGCACTTAACATAGGTTAGAAGTGACTTACCACTGTTTTCTTGTTGGGCGAGGAGGTAACGAAACGTCACTCAAAAATACAAATTTAAAAGGCCCGAAGTGTTACCGTTTATGATACTAAGATTTGCATTGCCAGCTGATGCAATAATAAAATAACCTCAAAATTAATATATTATTGAGCAGAACGTAAAATTTATTTCATTGTCGCATTACTACAGTACGGCAAAAAATATTAAGCATAGTCCTTAAGATGTCTTTTATCGCTCTCACGTACCAACTTTTACACGATATACATATTCAGTCAATGGAATTGTCTGCACCTCGGATACTTTCGAACTAAAATGCTGTAGACGCTGAAGAAAACAGAGAGCAATCAATTTTATTTTCTCCGTCTCTGTTGTCGTTCCCAATACGAGGAGTAAAAGCTCTCTTTTTCTAACTAAGGTACAATTTAATATACATACCATTTCCCTTATAATTTTAAGGACATCCGGATTTGACCTCGCTACACTATTGTTTCATTTTTATTGATCTTCTCTCATTCCTTTTCCTCGTCTTCCACGAAATTGGGTTATTTTCTGTATTTTTAAAAAGTTTTCTCTGTTTCATTGATACCTCTAAAGTAAACGGAAAATAGTGGTAGTTAACTCTCCCTCACCTCAGTTCTTATCCTTCAAGTGATTAACAATCAAGAACCATATATTCATTGACGCTGCTGAAGACAGTAGACGTTTCTAATAATGTTGGGAAATATAGACTCCTTAAAATGTACTGAAATTTTTGTGAGTGAAGACAGTAAACGTTTTCAATAACGTTGGATAATGTAGACTCCTTAAGATGTACTGAAACTTTTGCGACTTGTACATAACAAAGACCTCTACGTGACGCAATGAATTAAGTACGGCTATCAAGGCAAGAATTCAAGAGTTTAATGAGGCATTTGAATGCTGACATTATTGCTTCTTGGAGAACAGTACAATGTGGCGATAGAGGTTATCACGGAAGTGAAGCTAATGCTATCAGACTGACCTTGAACAAAACTGGATCCAACGTGAGCGTAAACAAGCAGCGGAGTACACTGTGTGCAACGCCCGGCGCGGTGAAAGTGACAGCCTGGCGGGGACATGCCCGCAGCGGGCCACGAATGCAAACATTAGTCCAGACAAAGGACGCCGACCTCGGCTGCCACAGATCCCACCAAGGCGAGCAGCCGAAATTAAAAGCCCGCGAAACGACACTGTTTGATGACCACCACTATGCCTTCAACTGAGCATTAAAATTTTCTGATTTCAATTTCTACTTAAATTTGAACCCTAATTTGGACAACATTTCAATCCTTGTTCCTCTTTTGGCTTTTTCACAATGGTTTTACCGTATTCCATTGCCACTTCACTTGTGAGAGTAATGTACCGTTTCTTTTTCTTAATTTAGTAGTGTCTTATGTGAACGATTCTGCTGCTAACTCAATTTGCAATTATTCCGTTTCACTCGCTACAGTTTGTGCAGCCATTTTTATGAGATCTGTCTGTCATGTGGGCTCCAATTGGTTGAAGTTTAGGAATCTGAGCGATGATCACAATCTCATCAAGGCGTTTTGTATTGCAAAACGAACCAAAGCAGTGCATACGACATGGTATCAAGAGGATCGATGATGATGAAAGAATCTGAGGGCTGTGGTAAATTTCTTTGAATCCATACTGTAATATTCCCAGATTTTAATTACACTGAAACCCCAAAGAAACTGGTATAGGCATGTGTATTCAAATGCAGAAATATGTAAACAGACAGAATACGGCGCTGAGGTCGGCAACTCCTGTATAAGACAAGACGCCTGTCTGGCGCAGTAGTTAGATCGGCTACTGCTGCTACAATGGCAGGTTATCAAGATTTAAGTAAGTTTGAACGTGGCGTTACAGTCGGCGCACGAGCGATGGGATATAGAATCTCCGAGGTAGTGATGAAATGGAGATTTTCCCGTACGCCATTTCACGAGCGTATTTGAGTATCAGGAATGCGGTAAAATATCAAATCTCCAACATCGCTACGGCCGCAAAAAGACCCTGCAAGAACGGGACCAACGACGACTGAAGAGAATCGTTGAACATGACAAGAAGTGCAACCCTTCCGCAGAGTGCTGCAGATTTCAATGCTGGGGCATCAACAAGTGTCAGCGCGCGAACAATTCAACGAAACACCATCGTTATGGGCTTTCCGAGCCGAAGGCCCACTCGTGTACCCTTGGCACAAAGGTTTACGCCTCGCCTGGGCCCGTCAACACCGACGCTGGACTGTTGATGACTGGAAAAACGTTGCCTGGTCGGACGAGTCTCGTTTCAAATTGTATCGAGCGGATGGACGTGTACGGGTATGGAGGCAACCTCATGTATCCATCGACCCTGCTTGTCAGCAGGAGAATGTTCAAGCTGGTGGGGGCTCTGTAATGGTGTGGGGCGCGTGCAGTTGGAGTGATGAGGGACCCCTGGTACGTCTAGATACGACTCTGACAGGTGACACGTACGTAAGCATCCTGTCTGATCACTTGCATCCTTCCACGTCCATCTTCGTTTCAAGAAATTCCATGTCCATTGTGCATTCCGACGGACTTGGGCCCTTCCAGTACGACAATGCAACACCACACACGCCCAGAATTGCTACAGAGTGGCTCCAGGAACACTTTTCTTAGTTTAAACACTTCCGCTGGCCACCAAACTCCCCAGACATGAATATTATTGAGCATATCCGGGATGCCTTGCAACGTGCTGTTCAGAAGAGATCTCTACCCCCTCGCACTCTATCGGATTTATGGACACCCTGGAGGATTTATGGTGTCCGTTCCCTCCAGCACTAATTCAGACTTTAATCGAGTCCATGCCACGCCGTGTTACGGCACTTCTGCATGCACGCGGGTGCCCTACACGATATTAGGCAGGTGTTTCAGTTTCTTTAGCTCTTCAGTGTATTATGAAACAATGCAAAATACTTACACACACACACACACACACACACACACACACACACACACGCCCGCATCTCGTGGTCGTGCGGTAGCGTTCTCGCTTCCCACGCCCGGGTTCCCGGGTTCGATTCCCGGCGGGGTCAGGGATTTTCTCTGCCTCGTGATGGCTGGGTGTTGTGTGATGTCCTTAGGTTAGTTAGGTTTAAGTAGTTCTAAGTTCTAGGGGACTGATGACCATAGATGTTAAGTCCCATAGTGCTCAGAGCCATTTTTTGAACACACACACACACACACACCATACGCTAAGTTATTGTACAGTACGTGGCGTATTTCGTATCAATGTTATCGATTTTGTGTCCTGTCCCATTCGTGTAATAAGCGAGGAAAAAAAATTACTGTCTCTATGTCTTTTACTCGTCTTAACTCTACTGTCCAATTCGCATGACTTTTCAAAAAAAAAAATGGTTCAGATGGTTCTGAGCACTATGGGACTTAACATCTGAGGTTATCAGGCCCCTAGAACTAAGAACTAATTAAACTTAACTAACCTTAGGACATCACACACATTCATGCCCGAGGCAGGGTCCGAACCTGCGACCGTAGCGGTCGCGAGGTTCGAACCTGAAGCGCCTAGAACCGCTCGGCCACATGGCCGGCCACGACATTTCAGTGAGATACACGACGGTGGCAGCGTAATGGTCACACAGTTTTTAGGGTTCCATGCCTCAGTCTGTAAAAACGGAACCCCCATAGGACCGGTTTGTTGGCCTACTGTCCTGTCTGTTTCTCTGTCCGACTGTTAAGAACCCTTTTTCTCCAGAACGGGTACACGTATCAAGTTCAAATTTATGTCACATATTAAGGTCTATTGTCCCTTGGCGCTGAAAGCTTTTTAGGCTTCTAATTCAAACCAGTCAAAAGATACGGCCAAGTATGTCACATATTTTGATACTCGAAAACTCGCTCATCAAAACCTACAGGCTACTTCCCATTGACCTAGAATCACAAAATTTGGCAAGAAGTAAGGTTTCGCAGTGTAAGTAAAGGGAAAAAATCCGATAATTGTTAATTTGTAATTACGTAACACGAAAAAATATTTTAGTCAGTTTTATCCGTCTGTCTGTCAGTCTGTTGAAACCCTTTTTCTCGGGAACACTGTAGTGTATCAAGTTCAAATTTATGTCACACACTAAGGTCTATTGTCCCTTGGCGCTGTAAAAATTTTTAAGTTTCTAAGTCAATGCAGTCAAACGATGCGACCATTTATGTCACATACACTACTGGCCATTAAAATTTGTACACCAAGAAGATAAGCACATGATAAATGGGCATTCATTGAACAAATATATTATACTAGAACTGACATGTGATTACATTTTCACGCAATTTGGGTGCATAGATCCAGAGAAATCAGTGCCCAGAACAACCAACTCTGGCCGTAATAACGGTCTTGATACGCCTGGGCATTGAGTCAAACAGAGCTTGGATGGCGTGTACAGGTACAGCTGCCCATGCAGCATCAACATGATACCACAGTTCATCAAGAGTAGTACTGGCGTATTGTGACGAGCCAGTTGCTCAGCCATCATTGACCAGACGTTCTCAATTGGTGAGAGATCTGGAGAATGTGCTGGCCAGGGCAGCAGTCAAACATTTTCTGTATCCAGAAAGGCCCGTACAGGACCTGCATCATGCGGTCGTGCATTATCCTGCTGAAATGTACGGTTTCGCAGGGATCGAATGAAAGGTAGCGCCACGGGTCGTAACACATCTGAAATGTAACGTCCACTGTTCAAAGTGCCGTCAATGCGAGCAAGAGGTGACCGAGACGTGTAACCAATGGCACCCCATACCACCACGCCGGGTGATACGCCAGTATGGCGATGACGAATACATGCTTCCAATGTGCGTTCACCGCGATGTCGCCAAACAGGGATGCGACCATAATGATGCTGTAAACAGAACCTGGATTCATCCGAAAAAAAGACGTTTTGTCATTCGTGCACCCAAGTTCGTGGTTGAGTACACCATCGCAAGCGCTCCTGTCTGTGATGCAGCGTCAAGGAAACCGGAGCCATGGTCTCCGAGCTGATAGTCCATGCTGCTGCAAACGTCGTCGAACTATTCGTGCAGATGATTGTTGTCTTGCAAACGTCCCCATCTGTTGACTCAGGGATCGAGACGTCGCTGCACGATCCGTTACAGCCATACGGATAAGATGCCTGTCATCTCGACTGCTAGTGATAAGAGGCCGTTGGGATCCAGCATGGCTTTCCGTATTACCCTCCTAAACCCACCGATTCCATATTCTGCTAACAGTCATTGGATCTCGACCAACGCGAGCAGCAATGTCGCGATACGATAAACCGCAATCGTGATAGGCTACAATCCGACCTTTATCAAAGTCTAAAACGTGATGGTACGCATTTCTCCTCCTTCGTCGTTACACGAGGCATCACAATAACGTTTCACCAGGCAAAGCCTGTCAACTGCTGTTTCTGTATGAGAAATCGGTTGGAAAATTTCCTCATGTCAGCACGTTGTAGGTGTCGCCACAGGCGCCAACCTTGTGTGAATGCTCTGAAAAGCTAATCATTTGCATATCACAGCATCTTCTTTCCGTCGGTTAAATTTCGCGTCTGCAGTACGTCATCTTCGTGGTGTAGCAATTTTAATGGCCAGTACTGTAATTTGATACTGGAAAACTCACTCATCAAAACTTAGGGTTCTTCCCGTTGACCTATAATCATGTAATTTGGCAGGAAGCATATTACAAATAAAAGAAAAAAATCCAATAACTGCTGGTTTGTAATTATATCACCGAAAAAATATTTTTTTTTTGGTTTCCGGCTTAGAACTTGAAATTAAAACATTTTCGGAAGTCTTGGAATCCCTGGGATTGATATCGTGCCGATATCCTCGATTCCTGGAATGCATAAACTGTCTGTATACATAATTAACTTTGTACGGAACCCTCAATGCGCGAATCCTCCACGCACCTGGTCAATTTTTTTCGATTTGTTGTCGCCTAAATTTATGTAACAGTGTTTCGCGCGAGAACTATGTTATCTTTGTTCCACGGATTCCCATTTCAGTTCCACGAGCATTTCTGTTACACTTTCGCGTGCTATACCGACCTCTCAGTTCATTCGATGTCTGTTGTCAGACTACTTGATAAAAACTCTAAACACTGGAACAATAGACTTGGGCGTTCTAGCGGCTTGAATAGAACTCCTTTACAGACGCACAACAATTTCACAAAATCGTCCAACAAATCGAAGTCTTCAGTTCAGCTTACCTAGTAGTGATTTTACACGATCACCCCATTTCTTGTCACTCCTAAATGCTTCTACGATGTGACACGTTCAAGATATTTTCCGCTAAATTTGATATTACCCCGTTGTTTCTCTTTCTTACAAGCATTATGTTAGGTTTATCCACATTTAAAGATAGCTGCTATTCATTGCACCAAATGGAAAGTTCGTCCAAGCCTTGCTGCACTGTCTCACGATGGTCCAACGACAATATTTTCCTGTAGCATTATCAGCGTATATTGTTTCAGAGCTGCTGGTCCTATGTAACAAACTGATAGTGTGTGTTCAGAACAATAGAAGTGCTGTTACGTTTTCTTAGGGAACACTCAATGTTACTTTCGTTTCTGTAGATAATTCACCTTCCAGTATATAATACACTGTTGTATTAGTCAACTATGCATAGAGTCAATCACATATGAGCGAAGATACTCCATATGATCGTATCTTTGTTAGTAATCGACCTTGCCGCGCGGGGTTAGCCGAGCGGTCTCAGGCGCTGCAGTCATGGACTGTGCGGCTGATCCCGGCGGAGGTTCTAGTCCTCCCTCGGGCGTGGGTATGTGTGTTTGTCCTTAGGATAATTTAAGTAGCGTGCACGCTTAGGGACTGATGACCTTAGCAGTTAAGTCCCGTAATATTTCACACACATTTGAACATGTTTGAACAGTAATCGACCTTGTGTGGTGCAGTGTTGGAAATTTAGCGAAATACTTGGTCACCTGCATCTGACGTTTGCTGGGTGTATGTGAATAAACTAAGCTCGTGTTCAGTAGTTTTTTACCGAATCTTTACAGGCTCTAGGAGAGAAGCTTTTTTATACGCCATCGAAGCTGGTGAAACATTAGATATTACATAAAGAAAAGGTGTCAATTGTGCAACGCAGATGTCAGAGCAGGTCCAAAGGGTTCCTCGACGCTTTTTGTGTTTTGTGGAGTCGATGCTACGTCGCTATGGCGAAAGGAGAAGCTACAAGAAACTAGGCACGTGGCTCTAATCATTTGCTCATGAGCATAGAATATAATGTGTTGTGTTGTCGTACTGTGATTCAGTCATATCACTCTAAATTTACATCTGTATCTACAGATATACTCCACAATCCAGCCTATGGTTAATGGCGGAAGGTACCATATACCAGTACTAACCATTTCCTTTTCTATTCTGTTCGCAAATGGAGCGAGGGAAAAACAGCTGCCTTTATGCCTCCGTTTTTTTTTTTTTTTTTTTTTTAGTCATCAGTCTTCTGACGGGTTTGCTGCGGCTCGCCATGATTTCTTCTCCTGTCCCAACCTCTTCATAGGAGCACTTGCAACCTACGGCCTCCAGTCTCAGCTTTTCTCTGTTTGCACCCTCTACAGTTCCCTCCAGTACCTTGGAACTTATTCCATGATGTTTTAACAGATGTCGTATCATCCTGTCCCTTCTCGTTGTCAGTGTCTGCGATTTACTCTCAACCCATATTCAATATTCATTATACTGTTCATCCCATTCAGCATGTTCTTCTAATTCTTCTTTGCTTTCAGTGAGCATAACAATGTCATCAGCAAATCGTATCACTGATATCCTTTCATCTTGAATTTTAATACCACTCTTGAACCTTTCTTTTATTTCCGCCATTGCTTCTTCGATGTATAGATTGAACTGTAGGGGCGAAAGATTAAATGTCTATCTTACCCCTTTTTAGTCCGAGCACTTCGTTCTTGGCTTTCCACTCTTATTACTCCCTCTTTGTTGTTGATTACCCATTTTTCGCTACAGATTACCCCCGTTTTCGTTAAAATTGCGAGCATCTTACATAATTACAATTGTCTAACGCTTTTGCCAGGTCGAAAATGCCTGTAAACGCGTACTGATTTTTCTTTAGCCTTGCATAGATGATCGACCGCAACGTCAGAATTGCCTCTCTGGTCTCTTTACCTTTCCTAAAGCCAACCTGATCGTCATCTGACGACTTCTCAATTTTCTTTTCTATTCTTCTGTATATTATTATTGTCAGAAACTTGAATTTATGAGCTATTAAGCCCATTTTGCGATAATTCTCTCACTTTTCGGCTATTGTAATCTTCAGAATTGTATGAATGAAGTTTATCCGGACGTCAGATGGTATATCGCCAGACACACACATTCTACACGCCAACGTGAACAGTCGGTTTGTTGCCACTTCCCCCAATGATTTTAGAAATTCTCATGGAATATTATCTATCCCTTTTTCCAAGATTCTTTTACATTCTGATTCTAATTCTTGGTTCCCTACCTATTCTACTCCGACTCCTGTTTCTTCTTCTATTACTTCATCAGATAAGTCTTTGTCATCATATAGGCCTTATATGCACTCTTTCCTTCTCCGCCCTCTATACTTTGCATTTAACAGTGGAATTCCCATTGCACTCTTAATGTTAGTACCTTTGCTTTTGATTTCACCGATGGCTGTTTTGACTTTTCGATATGCTGTATCAGTCCTTCCGCCAGTCATTTCTTTTTTGGTACCTTCACATTTTTCATGCAGCCATTTCGCCTTAGCCTCCCTGCACTTCCTATTTATTCCATTCCTAAGTGAATCGTATTGGTGTATTCTTGAGCATTATTGAACATTTTTGTACTTCTTTCTTGCCTCGATTAAATGAAGCATTTCTTCTGTTGCCCATCGTTTCTTTGCAGTTACCTTCTTTGGTCCTGCGTTTTCCATTTCAATATCTGTGATTGCCCTTTTCAGAGACGTCCATTCCTCTTCAGGTGAATTGCCTACTGAACTCTTCTGTATCACAGTATTCATAGTCTCAGAGAACTTCAATCGTATCTCGTCATTCCTTAGTACTTCCGTATCACGCTTCTTTGCGCAATGATTCTTCCTCGCTGGTCCCTTAAACTTCAGCCAATTCCTCATCACTACTAAATTGTGATCTCAGTCTGTATCTGCTCCTGATGCCTGACAGTCTGGTATCTAATTTCGAAACACCTGCCTGACCATGGTGTAAGCTAACTGAAATACTCCTGAAACTTCCTCGCAGATTACAAATGTGTGCTGGACCGAGACTCGAACTAAGACCTTTGCCTTTCGCGGGAAAGTGCTCTACCACCTGAGCAACCCAAGCAAGACTCACAACCCGTTCTCACAGCTTTAATTCTGCCAGTACCTCGTCTCATCTCGTCAGCACACACTATACTGCAGCTTGAAAATCTCATTTTGAAATATTCCTGTATCTCATGACCTTTTCCAAGTTGTAATATTGGTAATTTTCGCCTCACAAACATTAATATACGCTCAATAGTACACGCCTGATGGCTTAAAGTTATCGAACAATTGTAAAGTAAAAGAAATGAACCATCGCATAGCAGCGACAGAATCTATTATTCTTTATCTTTGCCGTTCTTGCGCGATGCCTGTAAATCTCTATGTACATGTATCGATTAATGATATAAAAAAGGCGCGGTCACTGTAGCCGAGCGGTTCTAGGCGCTTCAGTCTGGAACCGCGCTGTTAC
The DNA here is from genome assembly GCF_021461385.2 of Schistocerca piceifrons. Lineage (NCBI taxonomy): Eukaryota > Metazoa > Arthropoda > Insecta > Orthoptera > Acrididae > Schistocerca > Schistocerca piceifrons. Next base: position 326,522,227 of record NC_060140.1, read on the forward strand.
TACGGTCGTAGGTTCGAATCCTGCCTCGGGCACGGATGTGTGTGATGTCCTTAGGTTAGTTAGGTTTAAGTAGTTCTAAGTCTAGGGGACTGATGACCTCAGGTGTTAAGCCCCATAGTGCTTAGAGCCATTTTTTGTTGTTTAAGGTCAAATGAGGCATTGGGCGCCTCACCTTTTACTGTTAGTATTCCATGAAAGGTGGACGCGGACTTTCTGCGTTCCGCATCGGTATTTTATATCTTATGTGAAAAAATTGAGTGAATATGCTAATTCTTATTTTTCCAATCAGGAAACATGTAGTTTCTTGTAATTGATTACGAACAGACAGCATCAAGAGAGCATTTTTACTGTTATGTATAAAGTATTTAACCACAATGGTCATCTATTGTAATTTAATATGAAAAGGTGCGTAGCATTTAAAAAACGTTAAAGATAAGTGTGCTTATTTTAGTAAATTAACCTTGATGTTTTCCATCTCCTCATTCACTTGAATGATACTTATTTTGTGTTAGTTCATCACCAGAAATTACGATCACGCTGATGGGCCGAACGCAGCATGAGGCAGAAGGAACATTATGGTTTTCCTATTATTTCTGAATCAACTCTTTTTTTTAATTGTGTAGTGTTACATTTCTTTTAAAGTCTGTAAATCTTCTTCTGGTCCCTTAGTGTTGTTCCGGGTATGACTACATCGCGACTAGAAAAATGCACAGAAATGATAATGTTTCCTCCGAACGATTTCAAATACGTCCATCTGCTGCTCTTATTCAGGTATTTAATGCTCAACGTATGTTATTATAAATATAAAATAACCAATTCTTTTTCTTTTCGCCCCCCAAGAGCAACGCTTCAAAGTGTACCTACTCCTCTCCGGCCGAAGTGGCCGAGCGGTTCTAGGCGCTGCAGTCTGGAACCGCGCGACCGCTACGGTCGCAGGTTCTAATCCTGCCTCGGGCATGAATGTGTGTGATGTCCTTAGGTTGGTTAGGTTTAAGTAGTTCTAAGTTCTAGGGGACTGATGACCTCAGAAGTTAAGACCCATAGTGCTCCTCCTCTTGTGATTCTTGAACGGAAGATCCGCTTTTACTAGCTGAAATTAATCCCAGATCTCAATTAGCCCTCCTCTCTCATTTCTAATACCAATCCCATATTCTCCCGTAATCGTTTCTTTTTCTCGTTCCGCTACAATCCCATTCCAGTCTCCCATGACTATTACGTACTGAATCACCCGTTCAGTATCCTCATATACCTGTGTAATAGCTCTCTGGAACAGGGATTTTCTCTGATAGACTGAAATATGATATTGTTATACCTTTGCATAAAAAAGGGGATAGATCTGATTTCAACAATTACCGTCCAATCTCCCTTCTAACAGCTTTATCCAAAATTTTTGAGAAAGTTGTGTATTCAAGAGTAGCTTCACATATCTGTAAAAATGAAGTACTAGCAAAATGTCAGTTTGGTTTCCAGAAAGGTTTGTCAACAGAAAATGCCACACATGCTTTAACCAATCAAATTTTGAATGATCTGAATAACCGAACACCACCCATTGGGATTTTTTGTGATCTCTCAAAGGCTTTTGATTGTGTAAATCATGAAATTCTGCAAGACAAGCTCAAATATTGTGGCATGAGTGGGACAGTGCACAAATGGTTTAATTCGTACCTAACTGGAAGAGTGCAGAAAGTTGAAATAAGCAGTTCTCATAATATGCAAAGATCAGCACATTCCTCAAACTGGGGAACTATCAAGAATGGGGATCCACAAGGGTCGGTCTTGCGCCCTTTGTTGTTCTTAATATATATTAATGACTTGCCATTCTATATTCATGAAGAGGCAAAGTTAGTTCTCTTTGCTGATGATACAAGTATAGTAATCACACCGGACAAACAAGAATTTACTGATGAAATTGTCAATAATGTCTCACTGAATTTTGATAAGACACAGTACATACAGTTCCATACAGTAAATGGTATGACGCCATTAATAAATATAGACCTTAATCAGAAGCATATAGCTAAGGTAGAATATTCAAAATTTTTAGGTGTGTCCATTGATGAGAGATTAAATTGGAAGAAACACATTGATGATCTGCTGAAACGTTTGAGTTCAGCTACTTATGCAATAAGGGTCATTGCAAATTTTGGTGATAAACATCTTAGTAAATTAGCTTACTATGCCTATTTTCACTCATTGCTTGCATATGGCATCATATTTTGGGGTAATTTATCACTGAGGAATAAAGTATTTATTGCACAAAAGTGTGTAATCAGAATAATAGCTGGAGTCCATCCAAGATCATCCTGCAGGCATCTGTTTAAGCATCTAGGAATATTCACAGTAACTTCTCAGTATATATACTCTCTTATGAAATTTGTTATTAACAACCAAACCGAATTCAAAAGTAATAGCAGTGTGCATAACTACAATACTAGGAGAAAGGATGATCTTCACTACTCAAGATTAAATCTAACTTTGGCACAGAAAGGGGTGAATTATACTGCCACTAAAGTCTTTGGTCACTTACCAAATAGTATCTAAAGTCTGACAGATAACCAACAAGTATTTAAGAAGAAATTAAAAGAATTTCTGAATGACAACTCCTTCTACTCCATAGAGGAATTTTTAGATACAAATTAAGAAAAAAGAAAAAAAAACAAAAAAATTATATAAAAAATAAATAAATAAAAAGTTGTTGTATTAACTTAATTATGTTATTAAATTATTGGAAAATCTGACTCGTTCCACATCATTACGAAATATCGTATTCGTGATCCATGGAACTAATATTAATCTAATTTAATCTATCTTTGGCTTGCGACGTTGGCATTTATTCCTGAGCTATCGTTGCCGATGTGATTCTGATGAAAATAACGCTATCAGTGAACTGTTCACAGTAACTCACTCTCTGCCCTACCTTTCTATTCATAACGAATCCTACTCCCATTATACCATGTTTTGGTTCTGTTGTAGTATTATATACTCCTCTAACCAGTAATCCTTCTTATCTTACCACATCACTGCACTGACCCCCATTATATGTAGATTGAGCCTCAGCATATACTCCGTACGAGCCCTAAATTCTCTTATCTTGTCTCCGAAGTCCTTACACGAAATGTACTTTGGGAGCAGTAGAATAGTTCTGCAGATGTCTGTTCCCTAAATTTTCTCAATAGCGTTTCACGAAAGGAAAGGGCGGAACTCTCGCATGTTAATGGAATATACCGACAGCAAGCCTATCAGCACGGTGCTGAATTGATTCGGTATCAACCTTTAACCCGACCGGGTGGGAATCCCAAACAGTGCTCAAGAATGGGTCATATGTGGTCTCATTTATAAATAAGCTATGCTTTCCTAAAAGTCTCCCAAGCAACCGAAGTCGACCGTTCGCCTTCTGTACTACTGTCCTTATGTGCTCATTCCATTTCAGATGGGTTTGCAAACATCACGCCTAGCTATTTAATCGATGTGACTTTGTCAAACTGCACGCCACTAATATTGGATTCGAACGCAACAAGATTGTTTTTCTAATCCTCTGCATTAATTTACATTTTCCTACATTTAGAGTAAGCTGTCATTCATTACACCAAGTAGGAAGTCTATCTAAGTCATCCTGTGTACTTCGACCGTCACTCAACGACGATACTGCCCCGCATACCACAGCATCATCCACAAACAGTGAAAGGTTGCTGCTCACCCCGCTTCCGTCAGATCATATACGTAAATCAAGAAGAAGATCGGTTCTATCACACTTCCCTGAGGTACTCTTGACTATAGCTTTGTCTCTGATGAACACTCCCATGTCTACATCTACATTTATACTCCGCAAGCCACCCAACGGTGTGCGGTGGAGGGCACTTTATGCGCCACTGTCATTACCTCCCTTTCCTGTTCCAGTCGCGTATGGTTCTCGGGAAGAACGACTGCCGGAAAGCCTCCGTGCGCGCTCCAATCTCTCTAATTTTACATTCGTGATCTCCTCGGGAGGTATAAGAAGGGCGAAGCAATATATTCGATGCCTCATCCAGAAACGCACCCTCTCGAAACCTGGACAGCAAGCTACACACAGAGATGCAGAGCGCCTCTCTTGCAGAGTCAGCCTCCTGAGTTTGCTATACATCTCTGTAACGCTATTACGCTTACCAAATAACCCTGTGACTAAACGCGACGCTCTTCTTTGGATCTTCTCTATCTCCTCTGTCAACCCGACCTGGTACGGATCCCACACTGATGATCAATATTCAAGTATAGGTCAAACGAGTGTTTTGTAAGCCACCTCCTTTGTTAATGGACTGCATTTTCTAAGGACTCTCCCAATGAATCTCAACCTGGCCCCGACTTACCAACAATTAATTTTATATGATCATTCCATTTCAAATCGTTCCGTACGCATACTCCCAGATATTTTACAGAAGTAACTGCTATCAGTATTTGTTCCGCTATCACATAATCATACAATAAAGGATCCTTCTTTCTATGTATTGGCAATACATTACATTTGTCTACGTTAAGGGTCAGTTGCCACTCCCTGCGCCAAGTGCCTATCCGCTGCAGACCTTCGTGTATTTCGCTGCAATTTTCTAATGCTGCAACTTCTCTGTATACTACAGCATCATCCGCGAAAAGCCGCATGGAACTTCCGACACTATCTACTAGGTCATTTATGTATATTGTGAAAAGCAATGGTCCCAAAACACTCCCCTGTGGCCCGCCAGAAGTTACTTTAACGTCTGTAGACGTCTCTCCATTGAGAACAACATGCTGTCTTCTGTTTGCTAAAAACTCTTCAATCCAACCACACAGCTGGCCTGATATTCCGTAGCCTCTTACTTTATCAGGCGAAAGTGCGGAACTGTATATCGAACGCCTTCCGGAAGTCAAGGAAAATGGCATCTACCTGGGAGCCTGAATCTAATATTTTCTGGGTCTCATGAACAAATAAAGCGAGTTGGGCCTCACACGATCGCTGTTTCCGGAATCCATGTTGATTCCTACGGAGTATATTCTGGGTTCCCAGAAGTGACATGATACGCGAGCAAAAAACTGGGTTCTGTTATGTAAGAAGTCATCGAAGCACTCACGTATCTGGGAACCTACTGGAGTCCTCGGGCTTTCGTTAACAGCCTGCAGTGGAGCACCGCGTGTATCGCTTTTCAGATTATATGACTGGAATGTGGCTGTTGCCTTTCATCCATGATTTGCATGTTATCGTGCGAGAAAAGGGCAAGCCCCTCGAAGACTTTCAAGTCGTACGACAATCTTACTCAGGCAGAGTAAATTTACTATTTCTACAAATGAGTTTCATTTCAGTAGCAGGCAAGCGTCGATGAGACGAAGAAGTTGACAACCACATTTCGGACAAAATGTAACTCCATCTTGGACTCAGGAGCTTGGGACAGCGGCTGGTCGATCAAATGTAATAATACTGTACCAGCAGCCATTATTTGATATTGTTTTATTAGGCAACCATCTTCAACGTTCCAATTACATCATCTTCAGGCCTATTTCATGACTGACACCAAGCACTACTCGTGCACGTATAAGACAAGATACCAGTGTTCCTTTTTCCGTAGATGTCCGAACTTTATAAGCATGTGAAGTGGTGCTCATGAAGTGTGGATATCTGCAAAACCAGATACGAAAATTGATTGGTGCCTTGTCTTACACGTGCACGAGCGGTACTTTGTGACAGGCCTGATGATGACGTGATTGGAAAGCCGAAACTTGTTACCTAATTAAACAATATCAAATTAACGTCTGTTGGTACAGTATTATTACATTAACTTTCATACTATCCTGTATTCTGTGGCTGCTTTGAGTGATCAAGGAACACTGAAAATTATGCAAGAAGGTGTAATAAATGGAAGATGTACGAGAGGAACGCGATGGCCGAGGAGGGGTTTCATTGTGCATTTCAACACTGTCCGCACAGTCTGCTCAGAGCGTGTAGGTGGCCATTGTCATGCGTTGCCTGGTCTGTCGATCGCTATTGAATGCCTAAGGACGAGCTGACGGGGAATTTGATGCAGTTCCGCACAATAATGACCGACTGCGACGCTATCCAGGCGTGAGGTTCTCACGCCGCATGATAACTACTCTCCGTCCGTCGCATACGAGACTGTACAAACCATTGCTGAATTCCTACATCACTATCTTCTGGTACGCGTCTTCAACGAATTTCACTCCTTCCGCCTTCCTGATCAGATCTACGATACTTTCAAACATCTGCAGAAAAATGGCGCAGCCGAACGAGGTAGAGTTGGACAGTCTTGTTCCACCTCGAACGAAAGTGCAGGTACCCAGAATAAAGTTTTTCAGGTTTCTCGTGAGTGACTATAAGCGACGATACCACAGGAGCTTTTTTAGTCATTGCGAATACCGGTGGTGCTCTGTCTTTGGCAGTCTTTGCCAATGATGAGCAGTTGGACAACAGACTCAAGAAACTGGCGCAAGTAATTAATATCTTGCTAAACTAATTATACTTATAAGGCTTTATTGGGCTTATCTTTCAACATTTAGGTGTGTCAGGAGGAAAGGCAATCGCTTTGATGGGCGATAGTGATTCTGAACGAACAACTTCGTATGGACATACGGCAAATCCTCATCGTTCCCTAGGCAGGACACGTTTAATATCACTTTTGTAGGTTTTTCATGAATAACTCGAAAACCGCAGTACTAAAGTAGACTACATTACATTTCCTACAAAAATGGTCCCATCCACTTTTTTCTCCAGGACAAATAGTTTTCGCGAAGAGAGCGCGAAAATATTGAAAATCTCGCTCGACGTGGTTGCGCTGTAGCTTAGGTAGTATTTTTGCGCAGTCTGAGGTAGTTTCCTGAGTCGATAGACCACAAGTTCAAAAAATGGTTCAAATTGCTCTGAGCACTATGGGACTTAACATCTGAGGTCATCAGTCCCCTAGAACTTAGAACTACTTAAACTTAACTGACCTAAGGACTTCACTCACATCCATGCCTGCGACCGTAGCAGGCGCGCGGTTCCGGACTGAAGCGCCTAGAACCGCTCGGCCACAGTGGCCGGCAGACCACAAGCGTCCTGTATAAAATGTTTCGTCTCATCTTCCTCTGCACTACCGTGGTACAGGCCTGAAGATGATGTGATTGGAGCGTCGAAACTGGTACGCTAATAAAAGAATATCAAATAACGGTTGTTGGTACAGTATTATTATATTTCATCGACCAGCCGCTGTCCCACGCTCGTATGTCCAAGATGGAGTTAAATATGTTCTATCTCGGAAACCATTCGGATAGAGCATTGTCCATGTGAAAGTTTTTGTTCAGAATCACTAATTGTATTACCCCTCAAAGCATGTACCTTTCCTCCTGAGGCCGGCCGGTGTGGCCGTGCGGTTAAAGGCGCTTCAGTCTGGAACCGCGTGACCGCTACGGTCGCAGGTTCGAATCCTGCCTCGGGCATGGATGTGTGTGATGTCCTTAGGTTAGTTAGGTTTAAGTAGTTCTAAGTTCTAGGGAACTTATGACCACAGATGATGAGTCCCATAGTGCTCAGAGCCATTTGAACCATTTTTTTTTTTTCCTCCTGACCCACCTCGTATAAAGTGTTTCAGTTATAAATAACAAATGTCACCTTCAACCGTGACGCAATGATCTGGCGTGTGACATGACACGTTGGTAAACATGTAGAACAGAGCACTGGCAATTTTTAATTTGATTCTATATTATTTTTTGGGACTGCAGGTTTTAATGATGACAGGCTGATCTGTAGCATAACATAAGTCTAGCTTAGGTTGGAAGGTGACCGTTCGTGAATTGGCTAAACTAATGTAGGTGAGTATGAAATCTTAGTTCTAGTGACATGCTCTGCTTTGAACAGTAATGTCATCAAAATGATGAACAAAAACACTCATTGACATTTAGTATGTGTAACATAGCTTCTAACAAGAGTTATATCCATTCTCATGACATAATGTTTGTTACCTTTGCTCGCTCAAAATCAAGCATATTACAGTCTAAAAAATGGTTCAAATGGCTCTGAGCACTATGGGACTTAACTACTGTGGTCAACAGTCCCCGAGAACTTAGAACTACTTAAACCTAACTAACCTAAGGACATCACACACATCCATGCCCGAGGCAGGATTTGAACCTGCGACCGTAGCAGACTCGCGGTTCCGGACTGCGCGCCTAGAACCGCTAGACCACCGCGGCCGGCATATTACAGTCTAACCTAGATCTAGAGCTACGCTACAGATCCGTTTGTCGCCGCAAAATACATTCCTAAAAATAATATAGACGCAAAATGAATTGTTGTCTGTGCTTAGCGTATCTTTGCACATGAATGTCACACACCGCGACAACATTACGTCGCCAGTCTAAACCCGCTCTCTGGTATCCGTAAATTGAACCTACCATATATACTGGCTGTTTAGGTGGAACAGACACGGTAAGGGGGAGAAGCACGTCAAAAATTTTAAAAAATTCGATTTTTCAAAAATATGCCTATTTTGTAGCGTACATCTTCCTGAATGGTTTGATGTATAAAACATATATTTAAGAGTACCAAGATGCTGCGTCACACGCCAGTAAAGCTTTCCTTGAGGTTCAAAAATGTGTTCCATATGAAGCTGAGACTATTTTGCAGAAGTTAGAATGTGTATGGGACATTTTCAGAAAAGACTTGGCACTAGACTTACAAGGCTGAGACAAGATTCGTCAAAAAAAAAAAAAAAAAAAAAATGCCTGATGGGAAGGGACTAAAAGGGAAAGGGTGACTGACGATTGCAGAAACAGACAAGCTACAGGCATATTATGGCTTGGCAATAAGAAGGCACACAGGGGAAATGAAACATATGAAGCAAGCACTTTGGGCCTTGTACTTCCACAAACCCTATCCACAAATTGTTCCCAAAAAGAAGTGAATCATGGTGTGGCTACCAAAGGTCAATTGCTGGTGGTGAAGAATAACATCACAGGAAATCTCTACCAACTGCTATAATGGAAGCCACCAAACTTATACTCAGGGATCTTCCAAATGAAAACTTACAGAAGAAATGTCTTCATGATGGTAGCCAAAACCCAAATGAAAGTTTTAACCATTGTATATGGGAAAAGCCGGCCGTGGTGGCCGAGCGGTTCTAGGCGCTTCAGTCCGGAACCGCGTGATTGCTACGGTCGCAGGTTCGAATCCTGCCTCGGGCATTGATGTGTGTGATGTCCTTAGGTTAATTAGGTTTAAGTAGTTCTAAGTTATAGGGGTGATGACCTCAGACGTTAAGTCCCATAGTGCTCAGAGTCATTTGAACCATTTTTGTGTGGGAAAGATTGCCGGAAACCATTTTTGTGGGAACAAATGCAATTGCTATTGGTCTTTATGATACAGCTTCATGTTTTAATTATGGTGTGCAAAGCAGTAAATATGTTTTAGAGAAAATGGGAATTAAGCCCGGAGTGAACTGCATCAAAGCTTTGTATGCGGTAGACAGACAACGTATAGTGAAAGCATGTAAATCATTTTTGGAGGTAATAAGAGTGCATCATAGGAATGTAAAGAGGAAGAAAACTGATTTAGAAAATGAAAGAGAACCTGCTTATGGTGATGGACAGTTCTAAAAGAATGCCAAATACGAGCAGAAACTTTAACGGCCATTTTCCACAAAACACAAATTTCTGTACTTAAGTACGTGTAATATCCAAAATAAATATCCTATTACTTTCAAACCTGGTGTGCTTATTAAACACAAACTCCTTAATGCAAAACTCCAGAATTTTCAAAATCTATTAAAAATGTGGTAAAAATTGGCATAATTAGCTATAAAATTTGAGTTTTTTCTGAACATGAGGCTTAAAATGTAACAGTTCATTTATTTTTTCATAAATTAAATTAATTCTAGAGTTTCATACATCTGTAAGTATGGTTTGTAGCTGTGTTAAATTCGTAGAAGAATAGCAGAAAATGCAGCCAACAGTAAATGAAAATATGATGAAATTTCATATGTAAAAAAAATTTTTTTTATTTTTTTTGAACTCCCTCCCACTGCTATGAGTGTGAATCCTGACTTCCGCGTCGCTGTGTTTGTGTATATAGAGTCCACTAAGAAAGTACCTCATGGCGCACTCTTACCGACGTGTGACGATCAAAGTAATGTTTCAAGCCGAACATCCACGACCGAGAACCTTTGAAGCTGATAGTTCATATGAAAAGATATGCGTTTGAATCCCCGGTACGTGATCGGAATACATTTTTCCATAACAGGAAGTGTTGTATACATAAGATGCTGATTGAGACGCTATGCACTGGAGTTGTCCAATAGCATGCCGTCGGGCTAAAATTTAAACACTCTGATGGACATGTAAGTGCAATGACAGTGGACCATGCAGAAGACCTCCGAACCTTGCGGGTGTTTGATCTCCCGTTCGAAGTACCTCAAGAAGTAGTCACTGCCGCTTTCCAACCATACGGCAACGTCTTGGGCCACTTTTCGGAGAAGTGGCGAACATTTACGATCTACCTAATGTTAAATTGCGTTCGGCAGTCCAAAACTGAGCTGAGGAAACACGTTCCATCGTACTTGATGATTGTCGCTGTGCGAGCCTTTGTCAGGTACGATGGGCAGCCACGAACGTGCACGGAATGTGGCCAAGAAGGACATATCCAGTCCGAACGTTTACGCCGACTTTTGACACAGGCACCGTTAGGTGAAGTGACCCCAGCATTGACGCTCACGTCCCTAGACGTCACTTACGCGATGGTAGCACAGAACCCATCCACGTCACTCCAGTATACCCCTGAAGCCTCGTCAATGCCACCCAGCGCACCACAACATGCCGACGAGACCAGCATGGCGTCACCTCGTGCTTGCACCGGGACCATCCACTGTCAGGACCGTCACGGACGATCCTACTCGAACCATAGACGTCAAACTAGATGCCGTGCCGATTTCTGTCTTTATTCAGACGGGCACAGCATCGGATGATGGCCGACCACATTCTGAATCGGAACAACACATTAGGAAACAGCAGTCGCCCAGGAAGCGCAAGAAACACCATCCGACGACGCCCTCGTTCAGATGGTCTAGCGAGATGACGACCGGTTGTTTGATGGTGACCTCTCATATTGCGTACAGTCACATGGTACGACCACTCCTGACGCCCCTCTTGTGACGGATCCTCTCTCAGTCCAGAACACATACTCAATGTTGCCAGTACATGAGGACGACAGATCCCCCACAGCTTTTGTCACAGCACCCACTTTCCCCATTCCGACAGTAAACGACTGCCACATGTCTTCGACATCAGCATCCTGGGCTGATGTTATTGAAGAAGGAGCGAATCAGATCACCACCATGTCTGAGTGGGATCCACCCATGGAGACGACTGAGCTGGCGCCCTGCCAGTAATCATGTCCACTTCAGCAGACCCGGCTGGTGCACATCTGCTGGACGCTTCCATCACGCATTCTGCATCGGCTGCAAAGGACTATACACAGCAATACCGTGTCACCACAATGAATCTTTCCGCCATCCGAGCCCCTCGCAAACTGGACATGTTCCGAAACACCATCTACTCTGCCGATGTTGATATTGCACTCCTACAGGAAGTGTTAGTCACTAACTTCCAGTTGCCCACTGGGTACACTGCCAATGTTTATCACGCCTCCGACACTGGTAGCAGCGTCGCCATCCACCTACACGACATGCTCCCTGCAGAGGATGCCATATATCTCCCCACCACATGCGGTATGGTCCTCACCCAATCTGGCGTGCATATCATTAATATCTATGCACCGCCTAGAACTAGCCCCTATTATGACTGTCATACATTCTTCGCCAAGGAGGTCACACTGCTCTTCACGGTCCCACAAGACGATCTGGTGCTCGGTGGGGACTTCAACTGGACACAAGGGCCCTATGGCCAACTCCCACGGCATTCACCTTGTGTGGCTCTCTTGGTGGTCATCGATTGCCTGTGACTCATTGATATCTGTACAAAGCTCCATCAAACCCAACTGGGTTACACATTTTACATTGTTAATTCATGAAGCCCACTTGCTGATGGCAGCTGCCTTGCAGAAGTCTGGGCTATGGCCTTTTTAGACCATGAAGCATACATCTGCGACGTCACTGTTACCCGGCAGCATGTGCGGCATAGTCGTGGTCTGTGGAAATTCAATGTCGTTCACCTGATCTCCACAGAGTGTCGCTATATGGTCAAGGATGTGTGGGCATAACGCCGGCGTCCTCGTGAGGCCTGTGCCTCCACATTATCTTAGTGGCTCTCCTGTGCAAAGCCAACCCTCCATAAAACATTGATGTGTTATAGTAAGGAAGTCAAGGCATGACGAACTAATACCTTGCACTTTTATTATTCCATTCTTCGTGACTGTGTGATGGCGCCTCTCTCGCCAGCTGGGCAGACAGTAGTACAGTGAACAAATGTACACATTTCCTTCATCATGCGCTATTACCTGGAGGGCGCTGTCAAGAACTTATGTTGATGTACCACCTCCTCCAGGAACAACAATGAAGATGCAAGGCTCTGATCCAAGTCCTCACTGATGAAGGTCACCAGCATGAGATCCAGCAAACCATTGGACATGCTCTCCATAATCATTTTTCTGGATTGTATGCAGATGTACCGCATTCCGCGGGACTGGTCACAGAGGTCGCATTACTTACTACGAGTGCTCTCCCAGTTGAGGTAGCACATGAACTCTAGGAAGACGTGACCATAGATGAAGTACTCGATACTATCAAGGAGTTATTTGACAACAAAATCCCCAGGGCCTGATGGTTGCCCCATCGCATTTTACAAAAGCTGGCTTCGGGACTCAAGAAGACCGCACATTACGTCACCTCCTGCAATCAGACTTCCCTAGGAGGCGACAACAGTATCCGTACGGCTCTTTGCCGTAATCGAGACATGATAACGTTTGCTCGTCACCAACGTCACTCTGAGGCCTTTTCATCGCTGGACTTCAGCCAGGCCTTCGACCGTTTGGGGACATATGGGTTTCCCTAGCGGTTTTGTCACGGTAATTTTGCGCCTTTTGAGCCGCGCTACCTCCAGAATCAAGTACAACGGCCACCTCACGCCGGCCCTGGTCATAGCACGATCTGTCCGTCAAGGCTGCCCCATTTCCATTATTTTATATGCTTTCGATTTGGAACCCTGCTCCAGGGACTACGCCAAGGTTTGGAAGATATGACGTTGCATGATCTGTGCAGATGATCTAGTCCTGTAAGTGCACCGTGAGGATGAAGTTCGAGCAGCCATGACATGAGTAGCGAATTACGGCGAAGCATAGGGCAACTCCCTAAACGTGTCCAAATCTAAGGTATCGCTCATCGGCGAGGGCCTACGGGAGAGAAGCGTCGCCCTGAATAGAGTCGCCGCCATCGTTCAATGTCTCTGTCATTGAATTCACAGCCGATCTCCGTCGCTGAGCGGTTATTAACAGCAGGCGTTTGCTACAGACCACCAGAGAGCTGAGCCACGGCACTGTATGTCAGCTCCCAACTAAAACTGGCATCGTTGCCTGCAGAGCCTCACTGGACACCTATTCCTAGGCTTTGCTCCGGTGTATTTGTCCACCCCAGTTTTGGTATCGACCATCCCATCCCCTTTTATCATGTCTGGGAATTTTTTTGGGCTTCATTTATGACTACCGGTCTATACCTCTTACTCGTTTGTTTCACACGAAAATAGTTTAGAAAGTGTTACAAAAGTGCCTCTCGATCAACCCCATGGAACTTAAGAATTCCCAGTATGTGTGACATACATACGGAAAGAGGTCCACGCCACATTCTCGAATCCGACGTCCCATCAGCGTGGTATATCACAGTGAATGATAAATAAATTAACCGACTGCGTAGCATCCATCTAGCCGACTCGCCCCTCTGCACCCACTGTAGAGTGGATGACACAAACGACCAGTGGTTCCATTTTCACTTTGCAGTGCAGTGTGCGCTGATATGAAACTTCCTGCCAGATTAAAACTGTGTGCCGGACCGAGACTCGAACTCGGGACCTTTGCCTTTCGCGGGCAAGTGCTCTACCATCTGAGCTACCCAAGCACGACTAACGCCCCGTCCTCACAGCTTTACTTCTGCCAGTACATCGTCTCCTATCTTCCAAACTTTACAGAAGCTCTCCTGCGAATCTTGCAGAACTAGCACTCCTTCAGACACGACTCACGCCCCGTCCTCACAGTTTTAATCTGCCAGGAAGTTTCATATCAGCGCACACTCCGCTGCAGGGTGAAAATCTCATTCTGGAAACTTCCCACAGGCTGTGGCTAAGCCATGTCTCCGCAATATCCTTTCTTTCAGGAGTGCTAGTTCTGCAAGGTTCGCAGGAGAGCTTCTGTATAAAGTTTGGAACGTAGGAGACGATGTACTGGCAGAAGTAAAGTTGTGAGGACGGGGCGTGAGTCTTGTTTGGATAGCTCAGATGGTAGAGCACTTGCCCGCGAAAGGCAAAGGTCCCGAGTTCGAGTCTCGGCCCGGCACACAGTTTTAATCTGCCAGGAAGTTTCACTACAGTTCCATGTCTCGAACAGCCCATGATGTATACCATCAGGGAATTGCAAGTTCACGACATCCGTGAGATGTGGAAGAAGAAGGCTTCGCCCAGTCAGACAACCAACCAGGAACCATGCCCAAATGTTCGGACCGCATCGTTCCTAAAACCCATGGGGGCTCGCGGCGTCCAGGTTTCCATCAGCCAGCGCACGACTTTAATAACTTTTCTTGTGTCTTGACCACACTTTTATTATTCTCAAAAACACCTAGCACGTTTCGACGTTCCGTCATGTTCAACACTGTTATGTCGGTCATAACACTGTCTTTGAAAACGACGGAATGTCGAATCGTGCAAGGTGTATTTTGGAATAATAAAAGTATAGTCAAGATACAAGTTATTAAAATGCATCCAAATGGTCGCTTCGTCTTACGGAATTTTCGTGCAAATTGTAGCTGCTCATGACTGTTGTGGGAAATGAGAACACGATCCCTTGTGAACTTGGCTTCATCCGTGAGAATGACCCACCGTGGG
This sequence comes from Schistocerca piceifrons, assembly GCF_021461385.2. NCBI lineage: Eukaryota > Metazoa > Arthropoda > Insecta > Orthoptera > Acrididae > Schistocerca > Schistocerca piceifrons. Next base: position 326,537,260 of record NC_060140.1, read on the forward strand.
ACCCGGGCTCGTCCACAGATCTGTGCAAGAACGACCTGCAGGAAGGGACTCGTGACGTAAACTCCTGTGAATGTACTGACTGTACGTTCTGGGGTGGTAAGTGTGTAGCTGCTGCTCATGCAAAATGTGCTGCACAGTTTGCTGGTCCACATCCAGTCTGGTACCCGTCATCGCGTCCTCCTTCGCTGCATAGAGTACAGGCTCTTCAAACACGGGTGTGCGGCACCGCGGTGGAGCACTACTGTCGGCTCTACCGGTGGTGAATGTACCATCTCCGACGCCCGCTGGTACACTGCAGCAAGGAGGGAGTGTGAAGGCGTCTGGCGCAGGGAAAACACTCCACATACAACTGACTAGCAGTCCTTCCATTGCGCCGAGCTTCGCCGTCCAATAACATCATGTCGGTGTATTCCGCAAATGGGTTGTTCACCATGATCAACAGCAGCAAACTAAAAATGAAGTGTACGTAAAGATTGCTTTATGCACTGTAGTGAATGATTACTATTGTACAATAGTACACTGTGAACAAAGACAACAAGCACAACAGCAGAACCTGTGCGGTCGGATCTCAAACTGCATGTAATCAGACCAGTAGTGGGCCTGGGACATTAGGTGATCTGTGAATGATGTGCGTAATACCCTAGTCAATGGCGCCGAAAATGCGGGAGATGTGAACGCGTGTTGTGATATTTTGCGTGTAGCGGGAAAACGGTACGTTTCCGGACGTGAGTTACTACACTGAATTTAACGGTGATGGTGTCCAAGTCCTCAACGTCTCTAAAGGGAATTTAGTTACATCCTGTATGTGACAAAACTCATCAGCTACTTTTGATGTCTCATTTCCTAATCTAATCCCCTCAACAGCGTCTGATTTAATTCGATAGCATTCCTCATCTTCATCTATTTCCATTTCTCTTACTACAACACTGTCTTCATTTCCTTTGTATGCCCCTACTATACACTCCTTCCACCTTTCAGCTTCCCGTTCTTGTCTTAGTTTTGAGTTGCCATGTGAGCTCATGATATTCATCCAGTTGTTTCTCTAATCTCCAAAAGTCTAGTAACTTTACTACAGGTGGCCCCTATCTCTCCCATAATCATCCTTCTATAGCTCTCTATTCTCCTCTAACCTCTTCTACTTTGCCATTTTGCACTTCCTGTTAGTTTCATTATCCAGATGTCTGTACTCCTGCTTCATTTGCTGCATTTTCAAACTTACGCCATTCGTCAATTAAACATTTGTTTTCAGTAGGAAACGCATGTCGGTTTGTAACACTGACATCATTTTTCCTAGCATTTTTATTATAGATGTAGCATATTTTCTCATATCCTTCACTGTGTCTTCAGTTGCGCAGGAGGAATCATAATTTCCATCCTGGCAAAAACAGGCAGAGCTCATGACAAACGTCGAAAACTGCTAAGGATTATAAATTCACGATCCGGCCGCTGTGGCAGAGCGGTTCTAGGCGCTTCAGTCCGGAACCGCGCTGCTGCTATAGTCGTTGGTTCGAATCCTGCCTCAGGCATGGATGGTTTGATGTCCTTAGGTTAGTTAGGTTTAAGTAGTTCTAAGTCTAGGGAACTAATGACCTCAGATGTTAAGTCCCATAGTGCTTAGAACCATTTGATTTTTTTTAATTCACGTAAATAAAATAACACCAAAACTTCAGACTTTCAGAGCCACAAAAAGGCAGAAAATTATTCATTTCTGTTACTTACGGACTGCGAGATATACTGCTTAACTTGCATCTACGAACTGCTACTACTGTTTAAAACACAGAAAGTGCACTTCTTCTATTCTTGTACAGGCGTAGTTGACAGCTATGGGTCGTTAGCCGTATCAAATAATCTTCACACTAAACCGAAGGTATTTCTCATTTATCATGCTTTCGACCATAGTTCATTCATCTGTTGTATAGTAACAACCGAGAATTCTGCAGCAAATTTCATACTCGCATAAGCACGATAGTAGCCCTCTGGTGGTAAAATTCTTTCGTTCACTTCAAATCATAATGTAACATTGTATTTCATGGGGACAATACGACTCCCCCAGGGCAGGCCATCCGACACACGCGTCCAGAAAACTCTATTGCAATTTCCTGTGCGTCTTCCTCCGTCCGCCGACAGACAAAAGTTTTTATTGGTTTCCTGCCGACGCGAAATTCGTTTCCGGCTTACCTGTTTCCCTTTTTGTTTGAAGCGCTACTTTGTCTACTCGTGCTTTCATAAGGACTTTTGGTGAAACTTCACATGGTGGAAAAAAATCGAAAGAAAATTATGCACTCTCGAAGAATAACCTGGTTTTGGTGCATGAATCACATTTCGACGATCATGAATAAGAGTTACCACAGAGGACATGCTTTTTTTATTTTGGTCTGTATACGAGGTTTATTGAAAGAAATTGCCTTGTGATTGCAAATCACCAACTTTTCCTCTTCCTGTGGCCGGCCGGGGTGGCCGAGCGATTCTAGGCGCTACAGTCTGGAACCGCGCGACCCCTGCGGTCGCAGGTTCGAATCCTGCCTCGGGTATGGATGTGTGTGATGTCCTTAGGTTAGTTAGGTTTAAGTAGTTCTAAGTTCTAGGGGACTGATGACCTCAGAAGTTAAGTCCCATAGTGCTCAGAGACATTTCAACATTTGAACCTCTTCCTGTGCCTTTTTGCAAAGAGAGTTTCATCTTTTTAAACATCATCAAAATCTGTGACGTCAACGCTCATAAACGCCAGTATTTGTAAAATTAAATACTGTACTAGAAAATTCTTCTCTAGTTATCACTTACAAAGGGCAGCACTTTGTCTACAGAATTTACCAGTTCGCTTACAGTACTGCTGTTACGTAACTTATGTAATGTGGGCTCAGGTGGACCATATTACTGACGCTTGCGGACTGCCTTTAGAAATGATCTTCGTTATTTCCATTCCTGGGGACATTAAAGCTGCCCGACCCTCGTTGCAATAGTCTCTTAGGCAGCCATACAGTGGGGTGATAAAAGTCATGGGACATGTACAGATGGCACCAGTATTGCGTACAAAAGGTGTAAAAGGGCAGTCCATTGGCAGAAGTGTCATACGAACTCAGGTGATTCATGCGAAAAGATTTCCGGTATGGTTACGGCCGCACGACGGGAATTAACAGACTTTGAACACGGCATGGTAGTTGGAGCTAGGCGCATGGGACATTCCATTTCCGAAATTGTTAGACAATTTATTATTCCGGGATCCGCAGTGTCAAGAGGGTGCCGAGAAAAATGTTGAGGTATCTACATCCATACTCCGTAAGCCACCTGACGGTGTGTGGCGGAGGGTACCCTGAGTACCTCTATCGATCCTCCCTTCTCACCACGGACATCTCAGTGGCTGACGGCCTTCAGATAACGACTGAGAGCAGCGGCGTTTGCGTAGAGTTCTCAGTGCTAACCGACAAGTAACACCGCGAGAAATAACGCAGAAGTCAACGTGGGACGTACGACAAACATATACGTTAGGACAGTGCGGCAAAATTTGGTGTTAATGGGCTGTAGCAGCAGACGACCGACGCGATTGCCTTTGCCAACAGCACGATATCGTCTGTAGCGCATTTGCTGGTCTTGTGATCGTATCGGTTGGACTCTAGACGACAGGAAAATCGTGGCCTAGTCAGATGAGACCCGACTTCAGTTGGTAAGAGTTGGTGGTAGGGTTAGAGTGCGGCGTAGACCCCAGGAACGCATGAGCAGGAGTTGTCAACAAGGCACTGTGCAAGCTGCTTTTGGTTACATAATGGTGTGAGGAGTGTTTAAATGGAATGGACTGATCCAGCTGTACCGATCATTGTCTGGAAATGGTTATATTCAGCTACTTGGAGCCCATTTTGTGCCCAAGCAACGATGGACTTTTTTGGACGACAAAGCGCTATGTCACTGGGCCACAGTTGTTTGTAATTGGTTTGAAGAACGTTCTGGACAATTTAAGAGAACGAACCCAGATAGCCCGAAATGAATTCCATTTAACATTTATGGGACGTGTCGAGAGGCCAGTTCTCGCGCAAAATCCTGCACCGACAACACTTTCAAAAGTGTGGATGGCTACAGAGACAGTATGACTCGATATTTCTGCGGAGGACTTCTAACGACTTGAAACTTCCTGGCAGATTAAAACTGTGTGCCCGACCGAGACTAGAACTCGGGACCTTTGCCTTTCGCGGGCAAGTGCTCTATCATCTGAGCTACCGAAGCACGACTCACGCCCGCTCCTCACAGCTTTACTTCTGCCAGTATCTCGTCTCCTACCTTCCAAACTTTATTTTCTAACGACTTGTTGAGTTCTGCCACGTTGAATAACTGCACTACTTCAAGCTAAAGAACGTCCAACAAGCTATTAGGTATCCCACGACTTTTTTCCCCTCAATATATGGTGCCTCTGAGTATTTCAATTCACTCATGAGGCAAAAACAAAAAAAAAAAAAAGGACAGCCACCACTGGATGTCAAAATCGTCCGTAATGTCTGTCATCATCACTACGTTGTTTGTCTCAAGCGAGATCGCCTTATGTATTGTGTCTTCTGTTGCGCTGGTTCTGGTGACGGCACACATTGTTTAGTGGTCTGCGGTCTTGTAATTTTTTGCATCATAATTTTTCAAACACATTAACCAGGAAGTTCAAGAGAACCACTGGATCTTTGTCCTGCCCTTTATTGATAATCACTACCTCACCATTGTTTAGAGATGAAGGCACATCACTTTGTCAAAGGCACCAATTATACACTCTATACATGTAATGTCTGTTTGATCAATTAAGGCTTGCATTAGTTCCATAGAATCCTCTTCGGTACTACTGGAAATCGTTTGCTATTTTCTTCTGATGATACACAAGCCTATTATTTCTATGTTGTTGTTGTTGTCTTTAATCCAAGGAATGGTGGTTTGCTGCAGCTCTCCGCATTACTGTATTCCGTACAAGCCTCTTCATCTCCGTTTAATCTTTAGCATTCTTCTGTAGCACCAGATTTCAGTGACCTCTGATCTGTTCTTGTTAGAACTGCTTATCGTCCACGTTTCACTTTCGTACAAGGCCACTCTCCAGATAAGTACCCTCAGAATAGATTCCTAACACCCAAATTTATATTTCTCTTCTTCAGAAACACTTTCCTTGCCATTACCAATCTACATAATTTTACTGTCCAAGTAGGAGAACTCATCTAGTCATTTCCTAATCTAATTCTCTCAGCATCGTCTGATTTAATTCAATGACATTCCATTACGCTTGTTTTGCTTTTGTTGAGGTTCACCTTGCATCCTTCCTTCCATTCCGTTCAGCTGCACTTCCAAACCTTTTGCTGTCTCTGACAGAATTACAATGTCACTGGCAAACCTCAAAGTTTTTATTGCTTCTACGTGAGTTTTAACTCAATCTCCTATTTTTTTCTTTAGATTCTTTTATTGCTTGCTCAGTGTACAGACTGAACAGCGTCAGTAATAGACTACAACCCCATGCCACTGCCTTCTCAAACACTGCTTTCCTTTCATGCCCTCGACTCTTGTAAGTAGCGTCTGGTTTCTGTTAAAGTTCGATGTACCCGTTTCCTCCCTATATTTTACACCTGCGACCTTCAGAATTTCAAAGAGAATTTTATACTCTAGCCATAATACTGTTCGTAATCTCCGCTAATCTGCTATCTCGCGTAGTTTGTTCCCATCTATCTGTTGCCATCCCATCGTTTCATTTGAGGTGGAAGTGACTGTTGGTTATGTTTTAGCTGTATATTTTATATGGTATTCCCTTGCTATACGTTGAACAATTTCAACAATAATGAGCGTTAGATGCATCCATGCTAGAGCTAATTTCTATAAATACTCGATTCATTTTCTGTGGAGGGGGAGGCATAAAAACATTCACTAGCTGCTCCCTGTGACGACGTGCATATACAATAATCGGATATTAGACAATACGCAGTGTTGACGTACAGCAGCTATAATCCGTTCATCATAAGAATAAACCTGCTGTAAACAGATGCAAACGCGATGATTGGTCAGAAGCCGTTGCACACGTACACTGGTGTTCTTACGCTCCTGGAAGTAGGTCCTACTTATGTATTAGATATATTATTACTAAGTTACGGTAAATGAAACTTTAAGATATTCTAATTTATTAACAGCCATCAAAATTTTTCGTAATCACGCTTTATCTATGTAGTTTTTATTTCAAAAATCGTGTACATTCACAGCCTGTGCGGCGTTGTGCTCTGATTGTAGCGCTGTTACTGCCCAATATGAAAATGCCTGGGCTGCGTTCTGTTCCGTAGTGAAACACGCGCGTGGATCACGGTTAAAAAGTGCCGAGAATAGGCTGTTCTAAGTGTTTTTCATAAACTTACGGAGATATTTGGCTTTCAAGTTTTCCCAGGCATGTATATAATGCAGTTGAGGTGTACATATCCCTTGAACGTGTAGCGCAGTCGGTAGCGTAATGGAACATAAAGCAACTGCGATTGTTCGTGCGTTCAAATCACCACTGTATGATTTTTTTCCTCGTTCAATTTGAATTACCTAAGTCTCATAATTATAAAAATCATCTTTTTTATGAATAATGCACGCCTTCTTATTTCTCATTACGTATTACACGCGAAATTCCTGTTTCCATTTCAAATTCAAATTCTTGATTATAGATGTTTTATGAAAGACTGTTCATAAAAGTTATTTAAATTAAGAAAACATAACAATTTAATTAATTAAGACAAAATGAAAAACCAAATCCTCTTTATTTGGACTATGGCCATCGTTATATTCCACAGAGATAGATAAGTATCGTAGAAAAATGAAAAGCAACCACTTTCACAGCATGGAGCACATCATACAAATGCTGCATTTTTAAATTTGCGACTTTATCATTACAATACTAACCCAACAGAACTGATCTGGAGCCAAGCTGCGGGATTTGGCCCGAGAAGTAACAAGACTGTTAAGCTGCCAGACGTACTGGAATTAAAGCACGCAGCTTTTTCACACGGCACTGCCGAACGCTGACGTGATATAGAACAAGAGAAAATGGTGCACCTGTTTGGCTTCGTGGATTCTGTTGTTGATAGGCTCGTTATCAATGTAGCAGGTGACACTTCCAGAACTGAAATGTGTTTCTCGGATTCGGATAAGGAAGGACTTAAGAGATTACCAGGCGACTGACTGTAATACCTTCAATGACTTCAATGTTTAACTGTACGGTGAAATTCTTCAATACTCTGTTGCGTTACACATAGCTTATGCAGAAAAATTACACTGTGGTTAAGTCAGGAATTTTCAGTATTCTTGTTTTTAATTGCAATAGTACGTTAGCTAAAAATGATAACGTGTTGCGGCTTTCGTCTAGTCGTCTAAGTGGCGTATTGTGGGAGATTTGTAGTGTATTATTTCATTCTGTTTAAAAACTAAATGACATTCGAGGCTGTATTGCTCTTTTTTTTGTTTTTTTTTTTTTTTTTTCGTGTGAACTGCAGCTGGCTACGTCACTGCAGGCTAGCTGTAGCTTGGCTACAGTCCCACGTGAAAGGGAAATCCAATGAGGTTCCAGCAAAGGCGGAAGAATACATAGTACAAAGTTTACATCAGGTTTATTCTTATGATGAACGGATTATAGTAAAGCATTGGGCGATAGTGCATCGTTGGTAAAATATTCCGCCTTTGTTCCTCGTTGAGTTAAAGGTTGCGATGTATTACGCCGTGAAGACACTATCACGCATCACAGACGTGAAATCATCAGTTAAATACTACTAGAAAGCTATACCTAACGCGAAGTTTAAAAGAAAACCGCAGACTAGTCGTGATATTAAAGTTTGATAGCAACTTGTACATTTAACTGATTACAAGACAGAAAGATTAATAGCAAATAAGCTGTGTTTACAACTCCCGATAGAAAAAATGTTCAGAGTGAATACTGTTGGTTAATGCATTTTTTTCCAAAGTCTGAGAGGCAAATGACAGGCTACAAAACCAAAGTTTTAATTGCGTCAATGAGTGTGTTAAGCAACAAACCTTCCTTTTCTACGCAATCTCTATGATAGGGACAAGATACACAGGTGCTCGAGATTATGAAAGGCCTTAAAACTAGATAAGCCTGTCCCGGTGAGCCATGGCAACACGTAGAGGGGAAAGGTGACTCAGCGCTCTGCGGGCACAGAACCCAAGTTGCTGAGTGATGTTTACACTTTGAACCAATATGAGTACTCACATGAGGAGGAGATCATGCATGCTTAAAGCTACCATTTACATGGCGAAAGTAAAAGAAGCGAAAAATGCTTTCCGAATTACGTCACGTTCATTGCGTCTACTTCAATAGATACGCTACTCGAACCTGTTGTTCCATTCAGTTCAAACTGACTGACTTACTAGCAGGTATGGAAAGTCGGATGTAGAATAAGAGTAAGTGGACCTCGCGGAGTTTATTGATCTGACTGCAGTTTTAAGTGACTACGTCTCTTCCCTTTTTTCAAAATTTAATTTTATTAGCTTTTGGTCTGATGTCAAACAACCATCTCTCAGTGTATTAAAAATTTTCTGCGACTTCATAATTATTTTCATTAGCGCCTTAATCAGCTTATAAAACGCATTCACCCTTCATTAATCACCAAATACTCGTCTACAAACGATTAACAGAAGCCTTCTACAACACCTTAATCGGCATATGAATTGCACTCCATTCCACATTAATCACTCACCAAATATGCAACTACAAAACTGTTCACTGATAATCGAGTTATAACAGTTGGACAGTATTGTTGTGTATAGTTTCCACTGAAATACAAACGAAATAATACGTTCCTCTGCAATAATGCTAGAAATAAAATGAAAATTTATTGTACTGCAGTAATGTGATGGGACACTCTCACACTGAACAAAGTCAGTGACATTAATACAATCTCAGATTAAATTGAATATATCAGAGTTTATGTAAGACCAAACAATAAAATTCTTCGCATCAATATCTGTCAAATTTATAATAACTCCTACGAAATACAGCACAGCGTGACACACAATGAACTCCAACTAGAACAAATTCTCTGTTATACATTAAATATTGTTATCACGTGGATTAAATCATTCTGAATAATGAAGGTATCACGATTATGCTCATACACTGACATACTCTCTGCAGTAAAGTAGCCTATAACCATCAGTCTAATGTATAGCTACAAATATTGTGATATATTTTAATGCAAATCTGAAGTATACATAAAGTGTGATGACACAAATAGTACAGTCCACACCAAGTATGTCCCAGATATAAAATTCGTAAGCAGTTACCATCTGGATCATATTATTACTGACGCCTTTATTATCCACATTCGACGCATCCACTCATAAAATTTTGTTCTCTGTAATAGATGGTTTATAGAAATGGGCAAAGACCGAAACTAGGAAGCCAATAAATAATTAACAGCTTTGGTGAGAATCTTCAGTATCTGCAAGCTGCAAGACGCGACGTGCTGGAAACCCTTATAGCGTTACTTCACCACATTCACAACAGGAATTACTTCGTACGTGTGTTTGGTGAATGTGGTCTTGGGAATGACCCTTGGTCGAAGCTCATGCAGATCATGGAAGATATAATTATTTTATTCGCTTTAACTGCATGGAAATTTCGGCTGTCATTTTCCATAATATTTCTCTTTACTTAGTACCCATACGTGGTATTCGTTATCCCATCGGCGTCTTGCTCTTACATATAATGTAGACTTCAGGTCTCGTGGCTATAATTTGTTATTTTTAAATGTGTCCATTTGAGCGAGGGTCTTCTCTAAGACGTCGACTAGCGTGTTCCTTGAGGCATATAAATGTTCTTCCCAAGATTATCGTCTTCCATTGTGGCATTTTTAATGTCCATTACCATTACCTTGGTGTTCCTGGTAAGGGCTGGGATCTGCATGTCTTGGAGCGAGCTACAGCGACTCTTTATAACTAAAATATTTTATGTGTAAGGTTCTGTATCGAATGTCAGCTTCTATATGGCTGTGTCTTCGGCAAAAAGCCTAGAAATTTTACTGGGAAGCAAAATTACTTCTTTGCAGCCAGAGCTGGGACACGTGAACGCACAATCCAGATTTCTTTTTTGCTCCTTCGTCTTCATCTTTCCACGGATTTTTAAGGAATGGGAAACGTTTAAACTGTGACACTTGGTCGATAGTGTTTTTGTTGACTGATCTGTTGGTCATTCAAATATTTCGAACATTACAAACTGATAATTAGTTAATTAATTTTTGATGGCATATAGAAACGACAACCTTTCAAAACAGCCTTCCAAACTAAAAGACTGGTTTGCGCCAGTAAGGATTTTCGTAATTTTGCTTTTGAGTAAAGGGAACACGTTTACCTCGAATACAAATACTTTCTTTAAATCACGGAGGAAGAGAGACATTGCTAAGCAGTCCACCGGTCAACATAGCTACATTTCAACGAGGAGTAATCGTAAAGTGTTCCCACAAAACATTCGCATAATTAGCTACGTGAATTAGCGGTCAAGAGAAGTCTGCTAGTGTCAAACATAGGCCTTATTTCGGACAATGTACGTTTGGAGGACAGCACTGCACGACAGTGGCACATGGACAGTAGGAAAACCGGAACGGAAGAGAATCGTAGCGTTTTTTATGTGGTTTTACACAAGAATGTTGAAAATATATTGGACTGAGAACGTAAGGTATCAGGAGATTCTGTGCAGAATCGGCAATGAAAGGAAGATATATGTAAAACATTCTCGGTTTTCTTGCCGCGGGATAAAATCCCAAGCTTCGACGATATCCTCCATCGTCATCGTCAGGAGCAATTGACTGTCAGTTTTATCCCGAATTGACGTGGCAAGAAAAACCGAGAATGTTTTACAAATAAGTGCCTTCGCGAAAGACTTTGTTCCCAATGAAAGGAACAATGGAAAACACCGACAAAAGGCAGGGACAGTATGATGCGTCACGTATTAAGTCATCAGAGAATAACCACGGTACTACAGAGAGCTGAAGACGGTAAAACTGTAGGGAAAGACAGAGACTGATATAGATCCAACAAATAACAGGGGACGTACAGCGCAAATTCTACTCTGAGATGAGAGCGATTCGTCCCTTAAAGCTTTAGTAATAAATTTCACCTGTGTGTCGTATGATAAAGTGGCTACTGGTAACATTACAAGACGGCGAGGAAAGGTACGAACACATAAAGTCAGTTACAAGGAAAGGTAGTACGAACACATAAAATCAGGTATCAGGAAAGGTAAAGCACAATCTGAGTAAAATACTGTAGAAAAATATAGTTCAACGGAGATCTATTGTTGATTACTGTTGTAGTTTTTGGTATTCTCAAGTCAACTTGTAGCTATTATTATCGTGATAACCTGACTGCTTCTAGCAAACGAAAGTTCATGGAAATTAAGTTGGAACCGATTAGAAAAAGATGACGTTCCAATAAGAGCTAGACGAGCTTTTTCAGGTGATAATATATCACAAAGAGTGGATGAATGTGTGCATGTAGATACGTGCAACATCTCCTCCCAAACTACTGGAACGATTTCACCCAAACTTGGTACACGTATCACTTAAAGTCTGGTAAGATGCAATGCGGAGGTAAGAACCACCTACCTCTACAATAGGTGGAACTGGGGAGTGAGAAAGAAGCGTATCTCACGGCGGGCAGAAATCCAGAATATTTTCATCCAGTATTTGAGAATGAGATCGCTTAGTGATTCGCAACAAACTTTACACAGAATTTCAAATCTTTACGATACTTTTTCTAGCTGACAACCCCCCCCCCCTCCCCCTCCCTCCCACACAAAATGATGAAAGGGAGGAAGGTTTATCGCTTACTACAGTTTCGCTGTTGACGCAATAATATTGCTGCATCAGGCATGACGTTTATATTTATTGCTTCTTTATTGCTAAATCTATTCACAACACAGTTTGCTGACAGTTTCCACACATACCACTTCATCTACCTACAAAATTATATCATTCTACGTCCCATAGCTAAGGAGATGTGGCGTCGTAGAAATAGAGTTTCATGAAGAACTTCCGCATCATGTACGACTTTTACTACAACTATTCGCAACACATTTTGCATATACCACTGAAAATAGCTGCAAAATTACATCATTGTACGAAACATAGTTCGTGAAATATGACGTCATAAACGGTGAGCGTGAACTGGTAGTTTTTCTTAAAACGGTGCGCAAATTATCCAGGCTCTACTCCACCAGTGTTCAATAATGATTTAACATAGCGAATTCAAACACGATTTCAGACAGAATGAAATTTTCACTCTGCAGCGAAGTCCGCGCTAATATGAAACTTTCTGGCAGATTAAAACTGTGTGCTGGACCGACACTCGAACTCGCGACACACGAGTTCTAGTCTCTGTCCGTCACACAGTTTTAATCCGCCAGGAAATTTCATAATTTCAGACAGTTTCCAAACTTTTTCTCGCCTACAAGCGCAAAGTCAAATATTTAACACATTATCTCATTTATTAAGTAATCACAAGTTTGAAGAAGTTTTATACATGCAACCTGGAGCCTTTAAAGGGTCGATGGTTTACTGGTTACTAACCCGAAAGCAGCACCGGTGCCGTGGGAGGGGGGGGGGGGGAGGGGGGTAGGAGGGAGGGAGGGCGGGGTAAGAACCACCTGCCTCCCATAGGGGTGTGGGGATGAAAATGGAGTGACACTGAAACATAACTCAGAAACACCTGGAGCAATTTCGTACACATTTGTTATGTACGTAACTCTTATCATTTGTATAAAAATACTGGGAGTAAGATGTCTCTAGTACCCTTAGGGCTGGGGGTGTGAATGAGAAGGGATTACATAAACAATTTCTCAGACGAAACTACAGGTCGAACTTCGCTAGACATACAGGTCAAATATCTGAACAAACATGTATGAAACATGTCAGATAGATGTGAAATATATGTGGCATGTGCCGAGGGTAAAAGTTCGTAAGCTACAAACTGATACTATTGAATTCACTTTTTTTTTTAAAAAAAAAAAGAAAGAATCTTTAGGACAAAGTCCTCTGCCATACTCTATACGAAGTCTTGCACATAGCTTTACCAGTGGCGCTGTAATTAGCGTAACACGTGATATCCACTACACCGTAAATACTGGCAAGAGAAACTTGAGTCAACAGCAGACTCATGACTCACGAGTTATTTGTGTAGAACCATGTGACACAAGAACACGTCAAGACTTTAGCGCCGGCAACATATTGTCGGTAAATATGACTGGCAGTGGACAATGGTGAACTGGAGACACGTAGAGCCTGTGTAGAACAGAATAATGTAGCTACTGTGAGGAGGTTAATTAATCTAAATGAGTTCCGCCAAGAGCTCAGGTAGTGCCAGGTATTACTTTCTTGTTATTACGTTTATGCCGTTACGGTATTTAGTAACCTGTGAACAGACGGCACGTAGGTTTAAATATTCAGTAAGAAGCATGTCTAGCCCGTATACTGAGTCTCTCCACCTAATTTGATAGAAATCATGCATACATTTAAGTGACATCGAATGAACGAACAAATTCAAGAGATGTTTTTGGTTCACTAAGTAAGAAACATAATTGGGAAAACATTTTCGCGCAGTACAGGACGTACTTGCACTGAATGTACACTTTCTGGAGTTCAATCCCACTCAAACTTTGTGGAGAAATAAAGCATTCCTTCTATTAAATACATATTGAGTCAGGCGCCTGTTCAGTGAATGTGACTGCTGGTAAGATACTTAGTTTATTCCATTAGTGCTACTGATCTCTAATCGATACTGCTCACAAAACTGAAACGTCCTTTCTACTAGCTGTAACAAGAATGAGAGAGACAACTCGCTCACAGACAGGAACAAAAGCGTGATCTGATCAAATTCTAAGCATAGAGTGCCAACAAGTACTAAATTCCAGAATGAGATTTTCCTTCTGCAGCGGATTATGCGCTGATATGAACCTGCTACATTAAACCTGTGTGCCAGGCCGAGACTGGAACTCGGGACCTTTGCCTTTCGCGGGCAAGTGCTCCACCATTTAATTTTTTCTTGTGTTTGTTTTTGTCATCTCATTTTGTTCGTTATAGTTCGTTGCATTTGTTCGTGGCGGACGTCCCCTGGTGCCTGTTGAAGTTCATTGTTGATCCAGTCACTCAGTTTTTTAATTACAGACGCCAGCTAATTGTCTGGCCGAAGACGCTGAACTACCGTGCCGGCTTCCATCTGAGCTACCCAAGCACGACTCACACCCCGTCCTCACAGCTTTACTTCTGCCAGTACCTCGTCTCCTACCTTCCAGACTTCACAGAAGCTCTCCTGCGAACCTTGCAGAACTAGCAGTCCTGAAAGAAACGATATTGCAGAGACATGGCTTAGCCACAGCCTGAGGGATGTTTCCAGAATGAGATTTTCACTCTGCAGCGGAGTGTGCGCTTATATGAAACTTCCTGGCAGATGGCAGAGCACTTGCCCGCGAAAGGCAAAGGTCCCGAGTTCGAGTCTCGGTCCGGCACACAGTATTAATCTGCCAGGAAGTTTCAAGTACTAAATTAATAAATACTGTAGATACACGGAACAAGTACAAATAAAAACTGTGAGAAAAATGATAGTTCAAAGGCTTAAAGGGTAAAAATCCAATTCTTTAAATACGTCATACTCCAAGTAATAAATATCCACACAAACAAAATTCTTCTGTAATTAAAGTTTATAATGCGAATAATATAAAAGCTGTGACGTTGCAATCAACCAAAACAAATTACGAAATACGTCAAAGTACTGCTATACCATGCTATATACGTAATAAACGTTTTTGATTGATGACGTATCCTACCATAAATGATCTTGAACTGGTTTTTGGAATGTTATTTCCTTTTCACGTTTCGTGCAGCTATACCAATCTTCAAACGGGTATAGTTAAGTATATTATGTAGTCAGTTTCAGTTAAAGGGAGATGCTGCTGCCGAGTGTCGATGATAATGGTGAGATGATGGACTCAAGGCACTGAACAGCACGGTCGTCAGCAACCTTACTGATTATCAACAAATTCATCTCCGTTCTCACTAGTGAAATTGCTGTGACGATTCCCAAGAACCAGTAGCAGTTTTGCTAATTTCGGGCTATGCATACATAAATATATTGTTCCTCATCGATAAAATGAATTGATCAGTTACCTTGATATGCATCAAAATTCACCAGTCGTTTGCAAGAAAGGTCTTTTGATACTGTTTCCACGTTGTGACTTCGAGTGTAATAACGATCCAACCGTGAACCTAGGTAGATATCCGATAGGAATGAATTTTCTTTAGAAGAAGCACATATAGCAATGAATCAAAAGCTTTTCGAAAGGCTAGAAACATCCGATCAGTCTGATTTCCTCTACTCATGGAGCTGAGAATGTGAATAGCACTAGTTATGTATTATCGATGTTTTGGCACCAGCGCTGGTTTCCTTGAAAGTTACTTTGCACAAATAGGTTAAAAATATTGGAAATCGGAATGTGTTCTAGAACTCGGCTAGAAAAAGATGTGAGTGATATAAGCAGGCAGTTTTATTGACTAGTTCTACTACCTCTCTTGTAGAGGACTGTGGCTTGTTTTCACCTGTGGGAAACATTTATCTGCTCATATGATCTGCGGTAAATAATAATTATGAATGGAACTTATTCATTTTTGAAGAAGTGAGACGTAAACACACTGAAGTGTACAGTGATCCAATGTCAAAACTTGTTAAATTGAAAACAGTTTTCAACTCCAATTTTTTTTTAATTTCATAACCAGTTTTGATCTATAGAACACATAATTTACAAGTTTCTTTCATATAAATCGGCCATGCAACAACAAATTTTGCTGTCAAAGACTGCTTTCAATTCCACAAACTGATTACCGTATCACTCAGCAGTGGAACAAATATTGAATGATGGCGATATCCTTTGATTTTCCTTTGTGAAGGAATGTTTGAAAACAGAATACACCATTTCGCATTTTAATTCGATATTTTCTATTTCGTTTCTTGTCTCGTCCAGAAGTGTATGTACATTTTGAGCCGCACATAGCTTCAATGTATGGCCAAGATTTCTTGGGGCTATTGGATAAGTCATGTGATCATCTCTTTCTACGGCATTCGGGTAAACCAGCACGTTTCGGTTAACATTTCCCTATCAACGACCTATTGCACAGCTGGCATTATTTCTTAAGAAGCTTCCTAAAATAGTCAGCATGACAACGCAGATCTCTGAAACCCGAGCATTCGTTTGAACTATAAGTTTCCCTGCATTTTCACTGTGTGAATCAAATAATTCTGGATTCACTTTGAGGAATGACGTAACTTCCTTTTCATCCACTTTACTAAACGTGCATTTTCTGCTAAGTTCGTAGCCCTTTGTACTAGGTTGGTACATAAGTTCGCAGCGTTTTTGTTTTGCATGTTGGTATTCCGGTGGCTACGAGTTTATTTATCGATTGTTATTTTTTATTTGCAGTTCTCTGTTGCTATTTGAGTTTGCATTTGGAGGTAACGAGTGGAGCTGTGGTCGGCAGAAAGAGTGCTAAGTGGACAAACCGGAATATTTCCGACAAATTTTTCTGTTAGAGTTCATTAGAAGGTTGAGAGTAGCGGAGACACCCAGAAACGTTGCGCCTTGTATGGGAATAATGACACTAGACAGAACACGGCAAGAAAATGGTTTTCTTGTTTTAAGGAGAATCGTCTTGACATTAGTAACTCTCCACTTTCGGGAAGACCTTCGGGGTTTGATGAAGATCGTTTAAACGTATTGATTCACAATTAAGCACGTCAGTGTACTCGAGAACTGATAAATGTGATGAACTTTGATCTTCCACCATTGTGCGACATTTCATGCAAAAGGAAAGATTTAAAAATCGGGTGTATGGGTACCGCATGCACTAAACCGAAATAACAAAAATCAGCGGGTGGACACATATGTGCATCTCTGCTTTCTCTTCATCATTTGGTTTGTGAACAACCCTGATTCTTACTCGTGATGAAAAATGGTATCTTTATATTAATATAAGGAAAAGAAAGGGATTGTTGGGCTCAAACTCCCCGTACCAAGACCCGCGCGCCTCCTCAAAAGGTAATGTTATGCATCTGGTGCAACAACGACGGTGTGGTGTATTACGAATTACACTACTGGCCATTAAAATTGCTACACCACGAACATGACGTGCTACAGACGCCAAATTTAACCGACAGGAAGAAGGTGCTGTGATATGCAAATGATAAGCTTTTCAGAGCATTCACAGAAGGTTGGCGCCGGTGGCGACACCTACAAAGTGCTGACATGAGGAAAGTTTCCAACCGATTTTTCATACACAAACAGCAGTTGACCGGCGCTGCCTGGTGAAACGTTGTGATGCCTCGTGTAAGGAGGAGAAATGCGTAACATCACGTTTCCGACTTTGATAAAGGTCGGACTGTAGTCTATCGCGATTGCGGTTTATCGTATCGTGACATTGCTGCTCACGTTGGTCGAGATCCAATGACTGTTAGCAGAATATGGAATTGGTGGGTTCAGGAGGGTAATACGGAACGCCGTGCTGGATCCCAACGGCCTCGTATCACTAGCAGTCGAGATGACAGGCATCGTATCCGCATGGCCGTAACGGATCGTGCAGCCACGTCTCGACCCCTGAGTCAACAGATGGGGACGTTTGCAAGACAAAAAACATCTGCACGAACAGTTTGACGACGTTTGCAGCAGCATGGACTATCAGCTCGGAGACCATGGCTGCGGTTAGCCTTGGCGCTGCATCACAGACAGGAGTGCTTGCGATGGTGTACTCAACGATGAACCTGGGTGCACGAATGGTAAAACGTCATTTTTTCGGATGAATCCAGGTTCTGTTTACAGCATCATGATGGTGGCATCCGTGTTTGGGGACATCGCGGTGAACGCACATTTGAAGCGTGTATTCGTCATCGCCATACTGGCGTGATGGTATGGGGTGCCATTGGTTACACGTCTGGGTCACCTCTTGTTCGCATTGACGGCACTTTGAACAGTGGACGTTACATTTCAGATGTGTTACGACCCGTGGCTCTACCCTTCATTCGATCCCTGCGAAATCCTACATTTCAGCAGTATAATACACGACCGCATGTTGCAGGTCCTGGATGGGCCTTTCTGGATACAGAAAATTGTTCGACTGCTGCCCTGGCCAGCACATTCTCCAGATCTAATTGAAAACGTCTGGTCAATGGTGGCCGAGCAACTGGCTCGTTACAATACGCCAGTCACTACTCTTGATGAACTGTGGTATCGTGTTGTAGCTGCATGGGTAGCTGTACCTGTACACGCCATCCAAGCTCTGTTTGACTCAATGCCCAGACGTATCAAGGCCGTTATTACGGCCAGAGGTGGTTGTTCTGGGTACTGATTTCTTAGGATCTATGCACCCAAATTGCGTGTAAATGTAATCACATGTCAGTTCTAGTATAATATATTTGCCCAATGAATACCCATTTTTCATCTGCATTTCTTCTTGGTGTAGCAATTTTAATGGCCAGTAGTGTACTTCCTGAGGTGGACCATCGCTGCTGACATTTACTGTCGAGAACTGAGACGGCTTACGGACCCAATTCAGGAACAATGACCAGCAAGACTGCGTGGAGTGACGAGTTGGACTGGAAGTCATTCTGCACCCACCTTCTTCACGTGAACTTGCGCCCTCAAATTTCTAGTTTCTCCAGCTTCTCCGTGTTGAATAGACTTCTATGAATTTCCTTTACGGATAAAAATATCCTCTGAACATGGGTCTACGAGTTCTTCGCTTCAGAACGACGTGATTTCTACTGAAAGATACCACAGCGTTGGGGCGCCGGTGGTAGTCGCGCGGTCTAGGCCGTCTTGTCACGGTCCGTGCGGTTCCCCGAGTCGGAAGTTCGAGTCCTCCGTCGGGAATGGGTGTGTGTGTCGTCCTTAGCGTAAGTTACTTTCACTTAGATTAAATAGTGTTCAAGCTTAGGGACCGATGACCTCAGCAGTTTGGTGCCATAAGACCTTACCACAAATTTCCAATTTTCCCAGCGTTGCCACATTGTTGTAAATAGTGTAGGAGAATATATTATTGATGACTTAAGTCTTTGTTATGTGTAACTGTTGTGTTTATTAAACTTATGGCAAAACGCTACGAACTTACGTACCATTGTCAGTACAGCTGCATAGTTAAATTATGATTACGGCTTAACGTCCCAGCGATGACGTCATTAACAACAAGTTCGGATTGTGGAAGGATGTTGGCCGTGTCCTTTTGAAATGAGCACTCATGGCATTTGTGTTAAGCCATTTAGGGAAACCTAAATTTGGATGGACTTACAGGGATCTGAGAGGCCTTTATCCTGAATGCTAATCGAGCTCCTTACTATAGCGCCTTCCCGTTCGATAAACAGCATTCTGGAGGACGACGGTTCAATACCGCGTCCGGCCAACCTGATTTAGGTTTTCCGTGATTTCCCTAAATCGCTTCCGGCAAATGCAGGGATGGTTCCTTTGACAGGACACGGCCGACTTCCTTTCCCAATCCGATGAGACTGATGACCTCGCTCTTTGGTCCTTTTCCCCCAACCAATCCAATCAAATCCAGTCCAGCATTATCTTGTGGAATAACTGGTCCATTTTCTGTGTAAAGACTCACAAAGAGGTCGGGTTGTTTGTTACCCTCAAGTGTAATATATTTCCTTGATGCTTCGGGTTCCAAACATCTGTTGTTGTAGAATTTTGGAACATGTTTTACGCTCAAGAATTATAGCGTTTTTTGAGAGCCAAAGTACTCTCCATGAAAATCATCATGGATTCCGTGGACAGAGATCCTAGGAAACAGAGCTCGCTCTGTTCCTCCATGAGATCCACAGCGCTGTAGGATATGGCGCTCAGGTTGACGCGGTGTTTCTTGACTTCAGTAAGGCATTTGACACCGTCCCGCACTGCCGTTTACTGAAAAAAAAACACTAACTTACCGAGTCTCGGACCAGATTTGCGACTGGATTCAAGACTTCTTGCAGATAGAACGCAACGTGTCTCTCTTCACAGAACAAAATCGACATATATAGGTGTCCCATTTAACTTGACTATCCTAACTAACTGTTTGTCCAGATGCAAATTACAAAACGTTTCAAGCAAATGTTCTTTAGCCGTGAGGAGGACATCAATCAGAATGTTGCCTTCGCTGTAGCTTTGTTTTTTACAAAGATATGAACAGCGGTATGACTGTTTTAAATGGCACTCTCTATTTTTTATTCGGTAATTCATTTCCTCTCCTAAAGACCTATTCAAAAATGTATCACAGTGTACCATTCACTGAAACACAAAGTTATTAATTACATAACACAACACTGACGTTGACGCTCCCAGCGTTTAGTGCAGGTACTCGGGGTAATGGAACACATCCACTTGCTGACGTTGACAGAGGATAAATGTAAACGTAAGTAGAATGTACACCCATCATTCCGTCAACCATCGTCAGTTGAAGAGCTGTGTGAGTAGAATGTACACCAACGAAGAGAAGGTAGAAATGCTACTCATTTATGGGGAATGTAAGTTAGCAGAACAGTAAATGCAACACTGTTTTCTTATGTACGGATACATTTCATACAGTAGTTTAGTCCTTTTAAATACTGTTGTGTAGAGTAGGCATACAGTAAAGGCTGTCCTTCCTACAAACTGCATCGACACAACGTTTCTTTTTTGTTGTTGAAGGTAGGCGAAATGCTACGCAGGCAGCGAAACCATTCAGAGAGCGATATCCTGACGAGAACCCACCTTCCAGACGGATGTTTTCTGGTCTTGTTTCGACGCTTCAGGAAACGGGAAGTTTCAACCCACGACAACGCAGTAGTCGTAGCACTCGCACAAATGAAGCTGCCGAAGTTACTGCTCTCGCTTCCGTTGCTATGAATCCACATGTGAGCACACGACAGCTTGAACACGAGACTGGCATTTCTAAAATCAGTGTACACCGTATTCTTACACGCAACCGGTTGCTTCCTTACCATGTACACCTACATCAAGAATTGCATGGGAATGATTTCTAGAATCGTGTGCAGTTCTGTCAGTGGAAACAGCAGCAAATCCTCGCCAACCCGAACTTCTCCTCCAATCTTCTATTTACCGATGAACGTTCCTTCTCAAACAAAGGACGGGTAAACACATGGAACATGCATTATTAGTTCAGCGACAACCCACGTTGGCTTAGACAGGTGGAACATCATCGTCAATGGAGAGTTAACGTCTGGTGTGGGATACTTGGTACTACAATTATTGGCCCTTATTTCATCAATGTTGGTCTAAACGGGACAGCGTATGCCAACTTCCTCAGACGAATTCTTCCTCCTCTTCAAAATGGCTCTGAGCACTATGGGACTCAACATCTTAGGTCATAAGTCCCCTAGAACTTAGAACTACTTAAACCTAACTAACCTAAGGACATCACACACACCCATGCCCGAGGCAGGATTCGAACCTGCGACCGTAGCAGTCCCGCGGTTCCGGACTGCAGCGCCAGAACCGCTAGAGCACCGCGGCCGGCTCCTCCTCTTCTGGATGAAGTTCCGCTAAAAACCAGAATGCTTATGTGGTATCAACACGATGGATGTCCAGCACATAATGCCTTGCTGCACGTCGTGTTCTCAACCGAATGTATCCTGCCAGTTGGATTGGTCGAGGAAGAACAGTTACTTGGTCTGCTAGGTCTCCTGATTTAAATCCTCTATCGCGATATTCCAACAACTCCAGAGGAAATGCAGGAACGTATCGTGCTTGCCTGTAATTCTCTTGGCAGCAGGCAACACTGAAAGCAGTAAATAATTCTTTCATTCAACGAGTGCACCAGTATATCGGTGTCCAGGGTCACCACTTTGAGCACATTTGAATGTTCTACTCCTGGTCAAAGGTACAGGATAGTCAAAGTCAATTATGCGTTATGTTTTTACTTGCTTTTCATTTGTTTTCTGACAACTCTACCAAGTGGACGAATTTGTGATCCCGGGCTCAAAGTCAATGTTGTGTTATGTAATTAATAACATTGTGTTTCAGTGAATGGCACACTGTGATACATTTTTGAATCGGTCTTTAGGGGAGGAAATGAATTACCGAATAAAATATACAGGGTGCCATTTAAAACAGTCATACCGCTCTTCATATCTTCGTAAAAAACAAAGCTACAACGAAGGCAATCATGCTGATTGATGTCCCCCTGACGGATAAAGAAGATTTCCTTGAAACATTTTGTAATTTGCATCTGGACAAACAGTTATTCAGGGTGGTCAAGATAAATGGGACACCCTGTACAGTGGTGATTTCGGGAGTGCCCCAAGGAAGTGTGATGGGACCATTACTGTCTACAATGAACATAAATGATATAGTTGAAAGCGTCGGAAACTCTTTGAGACTGTTCACAGATGATACGATTGTCTATAAGGAAGCAGCAACTCCAGAAGACGGTATCGATTAGCAGAATGTCCTGCAGAGGACTGATGAATGCTGCAGACTCTGTTAGTTTACCCTGAATGTAAGTAAATGTAACATATTGCAGGCTTCGTCACGGGATCGTTTACTAGACGAGAGAGCGGTACAGAGATACTCAACAAACTGCAGTGGCAGACGCTACAAGAGAGGCTTTGTGCATCACGGACAAGTTTTCTATTGAAATTTCTATAGAGTACTTTCCGTGAAGAGTCGGACAACATATTACTAGCCTCACTTACCGTTCATCGCGCGAAATGATCAAGACGAGAAAATTCGGTAAGTTAGAACTAATACCTAGGCATACCGACGAGCGTTTTTCCCAAGCGCCATTCGCGAGTGGAACAGGGAAGCGAACATCTGTTAGTGGTACCAAAAGTACCCTCCGCCTCGCACCATCAGGTGGCGTGCGAAGTACTGATGTAGCTGTAGATGTTCTCAGTAACTTTCAGAGAAAGCTTTTATAACTGTCTCGCAAGACGTTTTGCCTCCTCCTGACATATGAAGTTGTAACTTTCCCATTCGACTGTGGGGTGATTAAAATCGCCAGCTATTATACCAAAGATTGTAAACCTACGTGCTAGGTAAGCTTTCTCTTAAGTTATCAGTTACTGCTGCCGCTGAGTCTGGTTGCCGACTGAATTATACACATACAGATATTATCTCATTCGTGATAGTTATTTCTGGGGAAAGCTCTATGAAAGCAGACAGAATTTCTGTCTCATTCGATTTCAGATTCTTCTTGACTATAACTTTCTGGCTTTAGCCTTCTTTCGGTGCTGAGTATTATGTGAGCTTGACAGTTTTTCAATAGTACTTCGAACTCTAACTTTTTTTGAGAATACTTCTACAATTTCCCA
The DNA here is from genome assembly GCF_021461385.2 of Schistocerca piceifrons. Classification (NCBI taxonomy): domain Eukaryota; kingdom Metazoa; phylum Arthropoda; class Insecta; order Orthoptera; family Acrididae; genus Schistocerca; species Schistocerca piceifrons. Next base: position 326,560,573 of record NC_060140.1, read on the forward strand.
CAATATCTTGATATTCTCATATCTTTGGGGAATTTCGTGAAGTGTGATAAATTTGTCGTATCTCCCTGCAGCAATGTTTTTCCGACTGAACGGAGAAAAACACTTATACGCATTCCATACATAATCAGTTTCACTGGTAGCTAATGCACCCTCGATCCGATGTTAACAATTTGGTGCAGTGACAATTGACAGAATTACACGCGCTGGGGAAATTCACCAGCTGGTAAGTCTTGTACGTTCTGATACTTGAATGGTTGCTTGCTGGTATCGTGAAGGACGCTTCACCCGTTGGCTTCGGAAGTATTTACTTCCTTGACTATCGATCGTGCGCTGGTACTGGGGTTGCCCTCAGTTCGCTGTGACACAGCTTCCTCAAATTAAATACTTCGCACACTGCGAGGTCTACCAGTTTCCCGTCGGCCCCGTCTAAGGAATCCTGTTTCATGAAGACGGGCATCAAGTCTTTAAAATGTGACATGATTTAGTAATCCCGTTTCTTGTTTTCCACATAGACGCTTTGCCAGTCGCCTGTTGCACCGTGCGTATCAGCTAACTTGGATTGAATGTAATCAGCCATCAAGAATATGCAAATATCTGTAGAAATTTTCATATAATCGCAACATAACATAAACAGTAATAAATTAATTGTTCATTTAGGGATGTGGACACCGCTAACAGTAATGAAAACTTACTCTTCCTAGAATAAGATGTAATTCTGTTGCATATTGGATTACAGTGTCAATATGTTGCATAGGAAGCAGTCGAAAGAACTATGAACGTTGGCCTTAGGTACGTCCTGGAGTAAAACCTTCAGGGACCCCTATCTCCTCTAACAACTCTATAAATGCGTAATCACGGTTTTTTACACCCTGTATATATAGGCTGCTGCCATGGAGAGGACCCAGGTTCGATCTCTGGTACTGCCTAGGATTTTTCCTTGGTAGGAAGACTGATACAGGGTTCTCCCAGCCTCGTGATGTCAACTGAAGTGCTGCTTAACCGAGTAGTAAAGGGTCCACGGTCTGGAAAGTCTATGAAGCGGCCGGGAGAGCGGTGTGCTGACCACATGCGCCTTCACACGATACCTCAAGGCAGAGGATGACATGGCAGCCGGTAAACTTCGCTTGGGCCTTCACGTCATGTGTCATAATTAATAGCGAAAACTCACGTGTGTGACAGTATACGACTTCCGAGGCGAAGAAGTTCCAGTGACGTTTGAGCCAAATTGGATGGGAGACTTAATCGATAAGTTTACGTTTCAGACAGATATATTTAATTAGGATAGTGTTTCATAGTCACATCAGTGGCGGCTCGTAAACTTATTCTCGTTTTACACGAGCAACTTTCTGGTCAAAATCGCCTGCTCTATACAGCGAGGCCCACGAAAATCGTCGGCCTCGCTATACAGTGTGGAGTTCTAACTTTCCGAGTATGCTGCACACTGCGCATGTGTTGTAACATGGGAGTATGGCGGCGTCTGCTAATATCGGAAGTTAGCCTATTCTGGCCGTGCTCATTACTATTACAGAAATTGATTCTATGTTTTCCAGTCTTCTTAATCTTTACTGTTTTTGCTTTGTTTTCGTGACACATTTAAAAGTTATACAAGGATCTTGTATTTTTCCCTAGTAATGTTCTCCTAAAAGAGAGAAGAAAAAGCTCGAAAAAAAGTAGGAATTTACGTTTTAAAAAGAAAAAGCGTACACTATGCTTAAATAAGAAAGTGAATTTTTATGAAAATTATTTCAGTTGTGAAAAAGTCAAAACTGTTTGACGAGAAAAATAATTTTCGATGTTATTTGGTGCTTAGCACGAAGCCAAGATACTAAAACAAAGGCGGTATTTAGTACGTTAAGCGTACTTTTTGATATGTTAGTAAGTATATATTTCTCGAACAAATAACTGTATATGCTTTCAAATTATTGGAAGACACTTCTCGTATTCTTTCAGTTATAAGGAGTGTAGACAAATTACCACACAACTGTCCGCCCCCGGTAGCTGAGTGGTGGCCACACGGTAGCTTGCCGGCGGGAGTGGCTGAGCGGTTCTAGGCGCTACAGTCTGGAGCCGTGCGACCGCTACGGTCGCAGGTTCGAATCCTGCCTCGGGCATGGCTGTGTGTGATGTCCTTAGGTTAGTTAGGTTTAAGTAGTTCTAAGTTCTAGGGCCGGCCGGAGTGACCGTGCGGTTCTAGGCGCTACAGTCTGGAGCCGAGCGACCGCTACGGTCGCAGGTTCGAATCCTGCCTCGGGCATGGATGTGTGAGATGTCCTTAGGTTAGTTAGGTTTAATTAGTTCTAAGTTCTAGGCGACTAATGACCTCAGAAGTTAAGTCGCATAGTGCTCAGAGTCATTAAGTTCTAGGGGATTGATGACCTCAGAAGTTAAGTCCCATAGTGCTCAGAGCCATTGGAACCATTTTTTTTAACACGGTAGCTCAGCGTGTTCGGTCAGAGGGTTAGTTGCCCTCTGTAATAAAACAACTAAGTTAATGGATCAACGACGAACTGAAACGGGTGTCTTGCGACGTCCGCCCCGAACAGATGTAACGAACTAAAACGAACAAAATGAGACTTAAAAAAGAAAAGTGGTCAGAGCGACAGAATGTCAATCCTACGGGCCCGGGTTCGATTCCCGGCTGGGTCGGACATTTTCTCCGCTCACGGACTAGGTGTAGTGTTGACCTACTCATCATCATTTCATCCCCATCGACGCGCTTGTCGCCGAAGTGGCGTCAAATAGAAAGACTTGCACCAGGCGACCGGTCTACCCTACGGAAGGCCCTCGTCACACTACCACACAACTCTGACAAGAACTTCCATTATGAATTCTGCTTTGGTCACTAATAAACTCTATTACCGTTGCTTGTTTCTACATCCTGTTACTACATTTCGATTTTTCTCATAAAAAGGATAACCTCACTTTCACGATTCAGATGCCATACTGCACAGCAGACACGTCTCATAACATAGGCAAGTTGGCACTGACGTGAGAAAATAAGTACTCGAAACAGACAAGACTCAGTACGAGGAAAAGCCGCCAGGGGCGCCGCAGTAGACTCACTTGTCTAGAGTACTCAACTGAGACAAGGAAGTCGATCGTGCACTAGAGGCTTTACATTCGGTGTTGATTCAACGTAGGGACTTCAGAAAGTAAGTCAAATATATCGTATCACGCTAAGACTATTATCCAACAAGTATGATGCATTGTCAGAAGAGATGCATGTTGCGGATATCCTGCAGAGACAGATCTGCTGGTGTACGGATAAGAGGTGTATCACAAGGTGCGAGCGAAATGGCGCGGCAACAGGAAACGTATTCTGAAGTTGTTAGCAAAACGTCTAAACGGCGCACAAAGTCACGGGTGACGTGTACCACCGTGTATGTACGAAATGCCATGTCACGTATAGGCGCAATGGAGTGGAGCCAAAATTTGACCAAGATCACTCGGACGTGGCTGATACTGATCTCCGTACAGTCCAGATCTTGCACCATGCAATTTCCATCTTTTCGGCAACCAGAAAGAAAATCTAGGGGAAAGACTGCAGTTTCTCATTTTGAGAACACAGAAGAAGCGATCTGTTTTAATGGTTAAAAATATTCTTAAGCCAAGATCGCATAAACAAGACACAAGAAAACAAATAGCAAGATCTCTTCTATATCTACATCTACGTGATTACTCTGCTATTCACAATAAAGTGCCTGGCTGAGGGTTCAATGAACCACCTTCATGCTGTCTCTCTGCCGTTCCACTCTCGAACGGCACGCGGGAAAAACGAGCACTTAAAATTTTCTTTGCGAGCCCTGATTTCTCTTCTTTTATCGTGATGATCATTTCTCCCTATGTAGGTGGGTGCCAATAGAATGTTTTCGCAATAGGAGGAGAAAACTGGTGACTGAAATTTCATGAGAAGATCCCGTCGCAACGAAAAACGCCTTTGTTTTAATGACTGCCACTCCAATTCACGTATCATGTCTGTGACACTATCTCCCCTATTTCGCGATAATACAAAACGAGCTACCCTTCTTTGTACTTTTTCGATGTCATCCGTCAGTCCCACATAATGCGGATCCCACACCGCACAGCAGTACTCCAGAATAGGGCGGACAAGCGTGGTGTAAGCAGTCTCTTTGGTCAACCTGTTGCATCTCCTAAGTGTTCTGCCAATGAATCGCAGTCTTTGGATTGCTCTAACCACAATATTATCTATGTGATCGTTCCAATTTAGGTTATTTGTAATTGTAACCCATAAGTATTTAGTTGAATTTACAGCCCTCAGATTTGTGTGACTTATCGCGTAATCGAAATTTAGCTGATTTCCTTTAGTACTCATGTTAATAACTTCGCTCTTTTGTTTATTCAGGGTCAATTGCCACTTTTCACACCATACAGATATCTTATCTAAATCATTTTGCAAGTCGTTTTGATCATCTGATGACTTTACTAGACGGTAAATGACAGCATCATATGTTAACAATCTAAGACGGCTACTCAGATTGTCTCCTATGTCATTAATATAGACCAGGAAAAATAGAGGGCCTACAATACTTGTTTGGGGAACGCCGGATATTACTTCTGTTTTACTCGATGACTTTCCGTCTGTAATTTTTCCTCTTCTCTATGTAATTATGTAGTTATGTAGTTCTCAATTCGTTCGAGCAATCAATCATTCATAATAGGAAACACAGTCATGACTCAGTCACTCAAAATGATTCAGAAATTTTACTTGTTAGAATGAAATCAGGCGATGATTCTTCTTCTCTGCAGGCTCGTGCTTTGCGCCAGTCTGCTAATCTGTACAAATAAAATGCCTCGTATTTTTGGAAGCGTTGTATAATCAGTCGGGAAACATCTACATCTACATTGATACTCCGCGAGCCACCCAACGGTGTGTGGCGGAGGGCACTTTACGTGCCACTGTCATTACCTCCCTTTCCTGTTCCAGTCGCGTATGGTTCGCGGGAAGAACGACTGTCTGAAAGCCTCCGTGCGCGCTCTAATCTCTCTAATTTTACATTCGTGATCTCCACGGGAGGTATAAGTAGGGGGAAGCAATATATTCGATACCTCATCCAGAAACGCACCCTCTCGAAACCTGGCGAGCAAGTTACACCGCGATGCAGAGCGCCTCTCTTGCAGAGTCTGCCACTTGAGTTTATTAAACATCTCCGTAACGCTATCACGGTTACCAAATAACCCGGTAACGAAACGCGCCGCTCTTCTTTGGATCTTCTCTATCTCTTCCGTCAACCCGACCTGGTACGGATCCCACACTGATGAGCAATACTCAAGCGGATATTTGGCTTTGATGAAGTTTAACCTTCCGAAGAAGTAATGGAGCTCTTGGATTATTAAATTCAGGTTCGTATCCAGTCTTTCGGAAGTTTTCTGATTAACAACTACGCAATATATCGATGAATATCATTAATTCTCAAATGTCAAATAATGTAAATTGTTACACACCTTTTGTATGAAGGAGCAATATATATATATATATATATATATATATATATATATATATATATATATATATATATATATATCCCTTTTAATCGTACAATTTCGTATCAGTTATCTTTTGGCGTAAGTCTCAATATTCAGATTACAATTCTTCAAACAATGCTCAGGCTAATCGGCACGAAGACAATCTCGGAAGCTTTTTTTCTAACAACCACCAGAGAGAGTACTACAAAGAATAATTATGCTCTCATGGCATAGCTATTGTATGAAACTACTTTGCGCATGGATTCTACGAATATGAAGATAGAAAATTAGTAAACGTCATTGAAAGGTAGAATTGTATAAGAATAATGCATCGAATATAAAGAGATATTACACGTCTATTACTACGAACTGTGACCTTTCTGACAGGAAATCACTAATCCAGTCGCACAACTGAGGTGATCCTCCGTAGGCACGCAGTTTGATTATAAGACGCTTGTGAGGAGGATCAGGGAATAAATCGGAATGGAAGACACAATTATTAGTGCAATGAAAACGAAATAGTGGACGGGATATGTAGCCTCACGAAAGACTGGCTGGAGGAGCAAGGTGATTCTTTGTTTGATTCCAGAAATGGCAGACGACGGAAGGTGGGTAGATGGCATTACAGAACAATTTCGTGCAGCAAGCGCGATGTACATGGCCGAAAATCGTAATTCATAAAAACTCTAGTAGGAATCATTACCCGACAGTGGAAACGATTGATGATGATAATGATTAAGATGTACTGTTGTTGTTGTTGTTGTCTTCAGTCCTGAGACTGGTTTGATGCAGCTCTCCATGCTACTCTTGGTATTCACCTCTTGGTCTCCCTCTACGATTTTTACCCTCCACACTGCCCTCCAATGCTAAATTTGTGATCCCTTGATGCCTCAGAACATGTACTACCAACCGGTCTCTTCTTCTTGTCAAGTTGTGCCACAAACTCCTCCCCAATTCTATTCAATACTTCCTCATTAGTTATGTGGTCTACCCATCTAATCTTCAGCATTCTTCTGTAGCACCACATTTCGAAAGCTTCTATTCTCTTCTTGTCCAAACTAGTTATTGTCCATGCTTCACTTCCATACATGGCTACACTCCATACAAATACTTTCAGAAACGACTTCCTGACACTTAAATCTATACTCGATGTTAACAAATTTCTCTTCTTCAGAAACGCTTTCCTTGCCATTGCCAGTTACATTTTAAATCCTCTCTACTTCGACCATCATCACTTATTTTGCTCCCAAAATTGCAAAACTCCTTTACTACTTTAAGTGTCTCATTTCCTAATCTAATTCCCTCAGCATCACCCAACTTGATTCGACTACATTCCATTATCCTCGTTTTGCTTTTGTTGATGTTCATCTTATATTCTCCTTTCAAGACACTGTCCATTCCGTTCAACAGCTCTTCCAAGTCCTTTGCTGTCTCTGACAGATTTACATTGTCATCGGCGAACCTCAACGTTTTTATTTCTTCTCCATGGACTTTAATACCTACTCCGAGTTTTTCTTTTGTTTCCTTTACTGCTTGCTCTATATACAGATTGAATAACATCGGGGACAGGCTACAACCCTGTCTCAGTCCCTTCCCAACCACTGCTACCCTTTCGTGGCCCTCAGATGTACTGAGCACTGCAAATTTTGCAATCTTCTGGTATGGCTGGCGCATCACCGGCTGTAACGAGAAAAGGAGACGAAATGTTCAGCAGTAACGACTGAACAGCAAATTCCAGCGGGATTTTCCTTTTGCATATAACATGTGAAGGGTGCGTTCTATGCCCGAATATGTCCCGGTATTCCGTAATCCCATCTTTTATTCCGCCTCGGTCCCGATAAACATGCATCACGGAATCTACCACGGGTGCGTCGCGCGCGACGCAGCCGTTCTCCGAAAGGCCTCGCACGACGAGACGCGATCTGTTTGTAAACAGATCGGCTCTCCTTATACGCCAGTCTGCGCGGCGCCTCTGCCGTCACCCGCAGGAACCCACCGGGCGCCAAGCCGCCGCCATTCACGCTAGAAGCGCCAGGTGAGCCACGCCGAAGCACGCAGCAGCGCGATCACGCGGCTGAGTTACGGCGACGCCGGTCCCCTAATGGCCACCATGTGCGCAGCCCGTCCCCTTTCGGCTGTTTACAGGAACCGCCGCCGCGGCGGACCAGTCCGCGCTGACGCAAGCGGCGCGCACATTACGTTGACTGATGACCCCGTAGCCTCCTACCGCTATCCGAACTACGTCTTGTTATTGGACATTTCGCAGTTTACGGCGCAAACGTAACGCTCCGGCACCTACATGACGCAGCTGCCGGACGGTTTCATCTACGTCCACAACCGTGCTCTGCAAACCTCTGCGAAGAGTACGGCAGAAGGCAAATATTCCCACTGTACTGATGATGCTGTGGTGTACGAGAAGGTGTCGTCGTTGAGTGACTGTAGGACGATACAAGATGACTTGGACAGGATTTTTGATTGGTGTAAAGAATGCTAGACAGCCTTGGGAGAGCCAGTCCAGACAAAACTCTACCATCTGGTGAGCAAAATGCACGAGACAGGCGAAATACCCTCAGACTTCAAGAAGAATATAATAATTCCAATCCCAAAGAAAGCAGGCGTTGACAGATGTGAAAATTACCGAACTATCAGTTTAATAAGTCACGGCTGCAAAATACTAATGCGAATTCCTTACATACGAATGGAAAAACTAGTAGAAGCTGACCTTGGGGAAGATCAGTTTGGATTCCGTAGAAATATTGGAACACATGAGGCGATACTGACCCTACGACTTATTATTTTAGAAGCTAGATTAAGAAAAGGCAAACCTACGTTTCTAGCATTTGTAGACTTAGAGAAAGCTTTTGACAATGTTGACTGGAATACTCTCTTTCAAATTCTGAAGGCGGCAGGGGTAAAATACAGGGAGCGAAAGGTTATTTACAATTTGTACAGAAACCAGATGGCAGTTGTAAGAGTCGAGGGGCATGAAAGGGAAGCAGTGGTTGGGAAGGGAGTGAGACAGGGTTGTAGCTTCTCCCCGATGTTGTTCAATCTGTATATTGAGCAAGCAATAAAGGAAACAAAAGAAAAATTCGGAGTAGGTATTAAAATCCATGGAGAAGAAATAAAAACTCTAAGGTTCCCCGATGACATTGTAATTCTGTCAGAGACAGCAAAGGACTTGGAAGAGCAGCTGAATGGCATGGATAGTGTCTTGAAAGGAGGATATAAGATGAACATAAACGAAAGCAAAACGAGGATGATGGAATGTAGTCAAATTAAGTCGGTTGATGCTGCGGAAATTAGATTAGGAAATGAGACACTTAAAGTAGTAAAGGAGTTTTGGTATTTGGGGAGCAAAATAAGTGATGATGGTCGAAGTAGAGAGGATATAAAATGTAACTGGCAATGGCAAGGAAAGCGTTTCTGAAGAAGATAAATTTGTTAACAGCGAGTATAGATTTAAGTGTCAGGAAGCCGTTTCTGAAAGTATACGTATGGAGTGTAGCCATGTATGGAAGTGAAACATGGACGATAACTAGTTTGGACAAGAAGAGACTAGAAGCTTTCGAAATGTGGTGCTACAGAAGAATGCTGCAGATTGGATGGGTAGATCACATAACTAATGAGGAGGTACTGAATAGGATTGGGGAGAAGAGGAGTTTATGGCACAACTTGACTACAAGAAGGGATCGGTTGGTAGTACATGTTCTGAGGCATCAAGGGATCATCAATTTAGTATTGGAGGGCAGCGTGGAGGGTAAAAATCGTAGAGGGAGACCAAGAGATGAATACACTGATCAGATTCAGAGGAATGTAGGCTGGAGTACGTACTGGAAGATGAAGAAGCTTGCACAGGATAGAGTAGCGTGGAGAGCTGCATCAAACTAGTCTCTGGACTGAAGACCACAACAACAACAACAACGTAAAGAATGGCAGCTAACTCTAAATATAGATAAATGTGAATTAATGCAGATGAATAGGAAAAAGAATCCCGTAATGTTTGAATACTCCATTAGTACTGTAACGCTTGACACAGTCACGTCGATTAAATATTTGGGCGTAACATTGCAGAGCGATATGAAGTGGGACAAGCATGTAATGGCAGTTGTGGGGAAGGCGGATAGTCGTCTTCGGTTCATTGGTAGAATTTTGGGAAGATATGGTTCATCTGTAAAGGAGACCGATTATAAAACACTAATACGACCTAGTCTTAAGTACTGCTTGAGCGTTTGGGATCCCTATCAGGTCGGATTGAGGGAGAACATACAAGCAATTCACAGGCGGGCTGCTAGATTTGATACTCGTAGGTTTGATCATCACGCGAGTGTTACGGAAATGCTTCAGTAACTCGGGTGGGAGTCTCTGGGGGAAAGGAGGCGTTCTTTTCGTGAATTGCTACTGAGGAAATTAAGAGAACCAGCATTTGAGGCTGACTGCAGTACAATTTTATTGCCGCCAACTTATATTTCGTGGAAAGACCACAAAGATAAGATAAGAGAGATTAGGGCCCGTACAGAGGCATATAGGCAGTCATTTTTCCTTCGTTCTGTTTGGGAGTGGAAGAGTGAGAGAAGATGCTAGTTGTGGTGCGAGGTATCCTCCGCCACGAACCGTATGGTGGATTGCGAAGTATGTATGTAGATGTTGATGTAGATATTAAGTTTGTAACGTCTGCAAGTTCAGGTTTTCCATTATTTTGGCGACGCACTCCCTTGAGGCAAACAACTTAGGACCATTCGCGCTCCCCATCTATGAAAACGAACAATATCCCTTGTTAGCCCCACACACTCGAGAGCAAAATTCTGACATTCGTCGCACAAGTGTTTCGCAAACCATGCCCTTTGCAGGGATGTAGAGTCGGATCTCTATTTCCCGGTCGTAGTACAGCAACTAGATGCGCCATGGACTCAACAAATCTTTGGAAGTCTCCTGGAGTAATATTGACCCATGCTGCCTCTATAGCCGTCAATAAATGAGGAAGTGTTGCCGGTGCAGGATTTCGTGCGCGGACTGACCTCTTGATTATGTCCCATAAATGTTCGATGGGATTCATGTCGGGCGATCTGGACTGCCAAACTATTCACTCGAGCCTATACTAAATTATAACAGATGCTTAAGAGACTTAAAATGGACTCGTTGGGAGAAATGTGACGTTGATCACATGCAACAAACTTAAATTTAGAGATCGCATATTCGACAGAAACTGTGCAACAATTTTACTGCCTCACGAAACGTCTCGCATAGAAAAAAATTGTAAGAAAAAGAGATCTTAGGACGCATAAGTGCCGGCCTCGGTGGCCGAGGGGTTCTAGGCGCTTCAGTCCGGAACCACGCGACCACTACGGTCGCAGGTTCGAATCCTGCCTCGGGCATAGATGTGAGAGATGTCCTTAGGTTAGATAGGTTTAAGTAGTTTTAAGGTTTAGGGGAGTGATGACCTGAGATGTTAAGTCCCATAGTGCTCATTGCCATTTGAACCATTTGACACATAAGTAGATATGAGATGGTTTCTCCCTCACTCCAAACGAAAACGAAGTAGAACAGGACGGAGCGCGCATTGTTCAGAGAAGTCATTTGTCTGCACGAGGCTGTTTTTCATCTGAAAGAAATATTTCACTTTATTGGTGATTAGTTAAATTCACCGCCTCGGTCATTATCAAGCAACATTACACAAGCACTACGTTGTACAGGGTGGGTCAAAGGGTTGCGCTCAACTTGAAGGAGCTGATGGGAGAGTCGAAATACAACAACTTTGGAGCAGGAACTTAAGTTTTTGTAAGTGATCCTGAGGCAGTGAAAGCTTTGAAATGCCGCAAACAACAAGGGCAATCAAAGTCCAAGCACGAATTCCGTCTCGCCATTGGTGGGACGTTAAAGACTAATCGTCCTGCTTTTTTTTTATTTTTGCGCTGTTCCTTGCAACTGGACCTGTTTAAATTTGGAGTATGCCTGAAGACGTTTATAACCTGTGTGATGCGCTTTCAACAGGGAGGCTTAGCGGAAGTTCCTTGATTGTTTAAGAAGGAAGGAAGATTAGAGTTTGACGTCCCACCCACAGTTAAACCATTAGAGACGGAACACAAGCTCGGATCTGGGAAGGGTATGGAAGGAAATAGACGGTATACTTTTCCCAGAAATCAAGCTTAAGCTCGATTAGTCGATTTAAGGAGGTCACGGAAATCCTAATTTGGATTGATGCACCCAGCCCCAGCAGAAAGTGAGTCCAGTGCGCCATCCCTCTCAGCTAACCATCAAGCAACTGTGTTACGCAAATTAAAAACTTAAAAAAAACTTAAAAAAAGGAGAGCCGTTATAATGGAAAAGTATCCCTCAAGGAACAGTAACATTTATCATACTTCTCGGAATCATTTATTACCATTCAATCATTTGTAACATTTATCATATCATATCATATCATACATTTGTAACATTTATCATACTTCTCGGAATCATTTATTACCATTCAAGATTGGCTTACGTCAATCTCCAGATAAAAATCATTATCCACACAATCAGTCTGCAAATGGAATGAAAAGTAATCTTCAAGTATTTGACAATAAAAACTAGCCTTTGCCCCTTTCGAAACTGAATGGCAGAGTCATTACCGTCATTCATTGTAACACATGTCACAGCAGACAGCTCAGTTCCACAAGAGGCAGATATGCTCTAAGGGTAAACAGAGCAGTGCAACACATTCAGATTCAACATTCGACGCATTTCGTGCTATTACTAACGATATTTTGCAAGGAAACCACTGCGGTGCGTGAACCGAAATAGAATGTGAATCATTGAAAGCTAAGAGAAATATCTGTGTAACCATCCTCACCACGAACGATAAACCGAGATAATAAATTACTGGTACATTACAACAGATATTAGACAAACTCTGCTCGTAAGCGTTTCCTCGCCTTATGCGTAGTTATGACGTACAGTCACAGGACTTCGTTTCCTCCCAAATGTGAAATACCACAGAGAACATCTTTCGGCACGATTGTTGACACTCCTTGCAAGTTTACGACAGCAGTTTGAAAGCTCAATGTTAACTCTCTGTTTAGACACGAGGTACCTGTAACTTAAAAAGTTCCGGTATTGCAACTTAAATATGATTTTACTTCCATGTTTAAAAATATGTCTCAGATATCATCAGATATCAACTACATAATTGTTGAAAATTATGTAACTCAGTTTCTCGTTCAAAGTTTTACCGTAAAGCCTAAAATTAACTCGAAATTTAATTAGAATCATTAGCGAAATAGCACTCCTTTCCAGAAACTGCACACTTTGTCTATGTGTAGGGTTTTTGCAACTGATTTTTATCTAGTCCAGGGGACGATAGGTTAAGAAAACCTGTGTACAGGTCACTGCTTTATGGGTTTGGTTTCCTCTTTTACATTAGAGTGTTTTCAACAAAATTGTAATTTTATAGTAATTCCTCTCAAATACGCTGTATTGCCTGTTTACAAGTGGACAACACCGACCTGTGCCTTTCTCTCTCTCTCTCTCTCTCCATTTCCCCTTCTGTACCCTCTGGAGTTTGATACACTTGTGTTCCTTTTTTTCTTTCAAAGCACCTGTGTGAAAAAAAGCGGCAGGTATTGAAATGCAGGAAGAATAGTACTCAAATTACAATTCCATTGACAACACGTTGGTGTAGAAAAAGGAAATACAGAGAGTGAGGTAATAAAATGAAGGTATTACGTGTAGAGATTGCCTGAAGTTCGTCAGTGTTAGGAGTGACTTCAGGAGATGCTATACAAACGAAGGTAATAATATTTTCCAGCTCTATCGTTTCAGCAGAATAGCAGAAGAATGTAATGAAAAAGGAAATTTCTTCCGCAGTAATTTTTCCTGAAGAATCATATTCAACAGACCATTATGCAACGTTTCAATCCAGAATGCCACTCTCTCTTTTTTAGTTTGCAACAAGTTCTTAAATTCCCTGACAAAGAAAGACTCAGAAATAGCTTGAGTAATAACAGCTATCGCTGTTTCTGTGCATCACTGGATTTAAAGCGGACCTCTATTCACGCTCTCTTCAGTACCGGAGACCGGTGTACCTTGCGTATAGTGTACCTAGGAGCACGTGGTCAGGGTTTCATTCTATTGACGGGCTTTATGATCACATGGAGGAATGCGCTGCAGAGAGTTCCATAAAAAAGTTTCCGGCATTTTCTACTGTTTTTGTTGTGAGATATGAGGTTGTGCTTCTTGCAGCATTTGTAAATATTTCGAGCTGTACACATTTAAGTTCTGTGTGATATACTTAAGCTATTTGTAACATATCGTTAATTTTTCGGTTACAGAGTTTTATGATAAGTAAAATTCTGTATATTTTAAAAATTAGTTACATAACGTGTGGACGTTATGCCATTCTTGGCCGGTCGTGGACGATATTGTACCTCGAAATGGAAGGTCTTCTGCAATTGAACATGTGATATTTGCAAATGAACTGAATGCCATTGAAGTCTTTTCCCTGTCCTGAAAAGGTAAATTTGTCTTAGTTGCCAGTAGCTTCTATTTCTAGATATATTTCATTTGTAACTGGTTTTTGATAATATGAGGCTGGTGCATAACATCGTAGTGTTTTTCCGTAATCATAATAGTTTCATAATCACGACAGCTACACATAACGTAGATTTTAGTCATCAGTGAAATATTCTCCTTCACTATTTACAACAGTCTGCCAACGCTGGGGTAACTTTACGATATACCGACTGTAAAAATCACATGCTTCTGAGGCGAAGGACTCGTCGAACCAAGTTCGAGACACATTTTTATCCGGAAAGGAAGTTCCTTAAAGGTTGTTCGATAGAGAGCGTAAAAAGGTGAAAATCAGAGTACGCAAGGTCAAGTGAATAAGGTGAGTATGGAATGACCTCCCAATCCTAATCCTCTACAGTGTTTTTTGTCAATGTGGCAGAAAGGGGGCGGGCGTTACCATGCAGTAGCGTCACTTCACGCATTCTTCCTGGCCATTGTTCTTGGACTGCGTCTGCAAGACATCTCAGTTTGTTGACAATAAATGTCAGCAGTTATGGTTACACCTGAGAGAAGCAATACGTAATAAACCACACCGTCGTTGTTGCACGAAATGGATAACTTCATGTTTTGTGGAGGCGCGCACGCCTTCGTACGGAGAGTTGCTCCTTTGTTTGGGCCCAACCAGTCCTTTCTTTTCCTTACGTTAGTATAAGGACACCATTTCTCGTCACTAGTAACGATCGGTGTTGTTGACGAGCCAATTGTTGACTAGCAAGCAGAGATGCACGTATCGCCTCCCTCTAGTATTTGTGATTTTGGCTTAGAGCATGCGGTACCCACGCACCCTATTGCAAGAAAATGTCCCACATTGGTGTAATGATCACAGCTCTTCACATCTGTCCGTTCTCGAGTACGCTGACGTGCATCATTGTGGATTAATATGTTTAAACGATCATCAAACCCCGAAGAACTCCCTGAACGTGGAGGGTCACTAATCTCAAAACGACCCTTCTTAAAACGACAAAACCATTTTCTTGTCGTGCTCTGTCCACTAGCACTATCCTCACACACGGCGGAAATGTTTCTGGCTGCGTCCTCTGGTGTCATCCCTCTGTTGAACTCGAACAGAAGAATATGTCGTAAATGTTCCGATTTCTCCACTTGGCACTTCATTTTCTAGAGTCTACAGCTCCACTCGCCATCTCCAAGTAACAAAATGACAATATTTAAACTCAAATAGCAACAGTGAACTACAACTAAAAAACGAAAATCGATAAATAAATCCATAGCAACCGGAATACCAACACGCAAAACAAAAACGCTACCAATTTAAGTACCAACCCAATACTTCAACTTAATTTCATTTTATTTACTGATTATTTTATTGGTGGGTAGTACAGTAACAATGTAAAAGATAGAACATCAAATATAGTATTGACAAGAATGTTTCGATATTCAGCACAATATTTGTTCGTAGGTACATGACCACGTTGTACCGTGAAATATTTTTCCTCTTTTGGAGGGTAATTTTTGTAATTTCAGATAAAGACTGCAATACGCTAGAAACGAATGTTATCATGTAACAATGGAATAAGAAAACATATTAGACTTCTATTACAAGGTTGGCTAGAGGCTAAAATCTGAAAAGTTTTCCCTGGCTGTACTAGGATATATCCAGGACCTGAGTTAGCGGGAAAGGGGTAGTTTTGTAGTAATTACAAGATATTTTACGACAAATGGTTCTGAATACTATTGCTGCTAACTGAAATCCATTAAAATATTTAAAATTTATGTTTTTGTTTTTGTGGTCTTCAGTCCGAGGAAAGAGTGAGTAATGAATAAGTATTGGAAAGGGTTGGTGAGAGAAGATGTATGCTGAAGGAATGAAAAAGAACTGGTTGGGACATCCATTGAGAAGGGAGTGCTTGCTAGTAGATGCGTTGGAAGGATTGGTTTGTGGGAGAATACTGAGAGGAAGAAGGAGATACAAGATGATAGACGACATAAAGGGAAGAGGAAATTATGCAGGCCTGAAGAGGATGGCAGAAGACCGGACAGCCTAGAGAACTACCATGTGAAAACCTGCCTTTAGGCAGAACACTGATGATGATGATGATGAGTCCGAGGAAGACTGGTTTGATGCAACTGTCCGTGGTGGTGTATTCTGGTGAAAGATCCTACTACATCTTTGCATAACTATAGCAACCTATATCCGTTCGAAACTGATATTGTAACGAAGCATCTGCTTCCTCCTCAATTTTTATACTTTATTCCCACCATCTCGAACTGACTATTCTTTGGTGCCTCATGTGGTGTCCTACCAACCGATCCATTTAGTTTAACCAAGCTGTGTCATAATTTACCTTTCTCGGCAATTCGTTTCAGTACCTCAGCATTACTTATCCGATTTGTTCAACAAATATTCAGTATTACTCTGTAGAACGTTTCTATTCTCTTCTAGTCTGAACTTCGGAGAGGGGTGGGGGAAGGGAGGGGGGGACGAGCGGGGGAGTTCTGATTCAGCAGTTGCTTTCCTCATCCTCTCGTTGGGTACACCTTTGTCTGTGTTAAGATGTTAATCAAGCAAAGACACTCGCACTATCTTCGAATAAGCGGTGAAAGCGAACTTAACTCCAGAGCTCTTACTCAAGGTGAGGAAACCGCAAAGTATTTCTTGTTTGCGTCGCTGGGAGTACTAATGGCGTGTTCGTATGACTCGCCTCCGGCGGACGTTGACTCATTCTCCATATGAGGCGAGTCATTTCACTGATGATCAAACATCTGCGGTGTCTAGTTTGGCACAGGTCATATACTGTATTTATAATAAAAAAATTTAAATGCTGCTTCACTGCGCGGATATTCACCCAGCACTTAAGTTTCCCAGCACATAATAAACTTAGTAAAAAACGAAAATTTATCATCATGCTTGGCGGCATAAGCAAGGTGATACGAAAGTCCTGTTATAAATTATTAGGGAAAGTTTGAGGATAATGAACAGCCAGAGCTCTGAATAACGAATGTATGTTCAGAAGATGGGAAGGAGGGCAGATAAATTTATCGGCCATCGACAACCAGACCATTAGTGGTACAATACAACCCTCTAAGCGGAAACGCAGTTTACGATGACCCGTTCAAAGTAATCGAACTGGTATTCACCTGAAAAAAAATCTCCAATATCAAACGGACGGAGAACATTCCTCGTGAATACTAGTGCAATGTCCTTACCGTTATAATAGTCACCCAAGATGCAAGCGCAAGCTTACCCCCTTCCACCTCCCCCCCTTTTTCCCTCCCCCCCTCCTCCCCACTTCCGCCCCCAGCATTCGAATCTCACAGTTTAGGCGCAATGACTTTGCCTTTTGATGAAATTCGTCCAAAATGACTGAATATTTACTAATCATTTTCTACTTTTTCTGTCAGTTACAATTACTGTCACCAGGAAATTGCATCCTGTTCCTGACAGTTCAAATAATATATCGTATTCCCGGCGTTATGATACAAAGTATATTACTGCTTTTGCTATAAAGAGAGCAAATGAGTTTAATTATAGAATAAATCGTGTATTTCCAAGTTATGGTGTTTATTTCACTTAGGGCTCCGCCAATGCTGGTGGTAATAAAGTTAATGCAGCTTATAATTTTCTAGAGCGTATAATTATTTCTG
This sequence comes from Schistocerca piceifrons, assembly GCF_021461385.2. NCBI lineage: Eukaryota > Metazoa > Arthropoda > Insecta > Orthoptera > Acrididae > Schistocerca > Schistocerca piceifrons. Next base: position 326,578,204 of record NC_060140.1, read on the forward strand.
TGTTTCCTGGCAAATCCGCGATCAGTAACATGAATGAAGCTTCACTCTTCAGAGGGTAAGTGCTCTAAACCGACTGATCTACCCAAGCGCTCACAACCCCCCCCCCCCCCCTCACCTGCTGTCTCCATTACAGCGTATGTTCGAACAGTGTCTCATCTACCTTTTCAGTTTGTCCCGATCTAAGTATAAGAAGCCTCCACCTAGAGTTTATTGAGCTTTTCATTTTCGTACAGGATATCTTTGGTAGTAGACTAAATCAGTCGGCCGGAGAGGCCGAGCGGTCCTAGGCGCTACAGCCTCGAACTGCGCGATCGCTACGGTCGCAGGTTCGAATCCTGCCTCGGGCATGGATGTGTGTGATGTCCTTATGTTAGTTAGGTTTAAGTAGTTCTTAGTTCTAGGGAACTGATGATCTCAGAAGTTAAGTCCCACAGTGCTCAGAGCCATTTGAACCAGACTGAATCAGTGTTTACCAAAACATTTTATGTATAACTTCAATCCTCGCGCTTGAGAAGACTAATAATTTCTTAGTGAAGCGTGCTTTGCTTCATTTATTTTTAAAGATTCGTCAATGGGTATTTATTACAAGAAATGTCTAATCTGGGATGCGTGAGAGCTGTTCCTGAGTCGGTGGAGTACTCCAATATATTTGTGTAGCACCTGCACTAGATTACATATTCAATACGTGTTCGTTAGCTGATGAGAGTATTTATTGCGTGTTAAGGTGAAATCGTTGGTCTCATTTTTCCAGCTCGTTTTGCGTTAGTTGTACCTTTTTTTGAAAGTTCCGTTAACCCTCTCCTAGTACACTAATGACATCTTGGCTGTCATGCTAGCATAAATCTGCCTAATCCTATGTGTCTGTTTATTAATAATGTACGTCCATTCAATAAAGTGTTCAGACTGTCACTTCAGTATTTGCTGAGATATTGAAAAGTCGTGGCAGAAAGTTACTATCGAACTTTACTTACTTCATCATATTTTATGCAATGATTCCGTTTTAACTCCTAATCAGTTCCTTAATTCTTAATATGGTTTCACTGCGACTGTTTTCAGATACGGGCAAAAGGCACTGATCTCATTCCACAGAAAAATGCCAGAATATCAACTCTTTTGCCACACTGTCATTATATTCAGACGGATATTGCTCATATGGAAGGAATTTCACAGTCCTAAGTTCGAAATAAAAGTAACGTAAAAAAAATGGAAGTATCTAAAGACAGCGGAAAGGTATATGCAGTCGTAAATGCATTACATGCCTCAGCATAGATAGAGAAATAAAACGAATGGCGATGGATAACCGAAAAAAGCCGATATGGATGATTAAGAACATGTTGCTGCGTATTCTGCAGTGAAGGTTCAATGAAATGGGGCTGCGATACCGTCGTCCTACCAAGAAACAAAAGTTTAGTCCACTGATTGAAATAAAAACGACTAGAAGGAACAAAAAATGTAAAAAAGCTAGGCCGTGGGTGACTGATATAAGTTAAATAAACGATAATATCATCCTGCCCCTCCTTTTATGGTAATGGAGACTCCCATAGGTGACAAATGGCTTAATTTCAGGTTTACTTCTCTGACGAAACAAGTATCCAAATTCTACAAAACTAAATAAATTTGTGGAAAATTCCACGAAGATTGCATAGTTCAATGGTTTGGCATGTAATAAGCGGCAAAGAAAATGAACGTCTTTATATTGTGAAAGGGACGATGCATCAAGATCAGTAGGCCTACAGGTCAGTACTGGAAACTCGACTTCTTCCCCAGATGAAAAAATGGTTTCCCGACAGCTATTACATCTTTATGCACGATTCTGCACCATAACACAAGGGGAAATCCGTGATTAAATACATAAATGAGAATGGAATTCACGTTTTGGACCGCCCAGGAAACTCCTCAGTTGAAAATGTCTGGTAAGGGCGGAAGAGGGAATTAGAAAGGGAGGTATACCCAAAAACAAGGTTATGCTGCTGGAAAAACTTGTCAGAGAATGACACAGGACACCTGAATTGGAAAATATATCGAAGAAGTACATTATGAGTATGCCACGGAGAATCATACACTCCTGGAAATGGAAAAAAGAACACATTGACACGGGTGTGTCAGACCCACCATACTTGCTCCGGACACTGCGAGAGGGCTGTACAAGCAATGATCACACGCACGGCACAGCGGACACACCAAGAACCGCGGTGTTGGCCGTCGAATGGCGCTAGCTGCGCAGCATTTGTGCACCGCCGCCGTCAGTGTCAGCCAGTTTGCCGTGGCATACGGAGCTCCATCGCAGTCTTTAACACTGGTAGCATGCCGCGACAGCGTGGACGTGAACCGTATGTGCAGTTGACGGACTTTGAGCGAGGGCGTATAGTGGGCATGCGGGAGGCCGGGTGGACGTACCACCGAATTGCTCAACACGTGGGGCGTGAGGTCTCCACAGTACATCGATGTTGTCGCCAGTGGTCGGAGGAAGGTGCACGTACCCGTCGACCAGGGACCGGACCGCAGCGACGCACGGATGCACGCCAAGACCGTAGGATCCTACGCAGTGCCGTAGGGGACAGCACCGCCACTTCCCAGCAAATTAGGGACACTGTTGCTCCTGGGGTATCGGCGAGGACCATTCGCAACCGTCTCCATGAAGCTGGGCTACGGTCCCGCACACCGTTAGGCCGTCTTCCGCTCACGCCCCAACATCGTGCAGCCTGCCTCCAGTGGTGTCGCGACAGGCGTGAATGGAGGGACGAATGGAGAAGTGTCGTCTTCAGCGATGAGAGTCGCTTCTGCCTTGGTGCCAATGATGGTCGTATGCGTGTTTGGCGCCGTGCAGGTGAGCGCCACAATCAGGACTGCATACGACCGAGGCACACAGGGCCAACACCCGGCATCATGGTGTGGAGAGCGATCTCCTACACTGGCCGTACACCACTGGTGATCGTCGAGGGGACACTGAACAGTGCACGGTACATCCAAACCGTCATCGAACCCATCGTTCTACCATTCCTAGACCGGCAAGGGAACTTGCTGTTCCAACAGGACAATGCATGTCCGCATGTATACCGTGCCACCCAACGTGTTCTAGAAGGTGTAAGTCAACTACCCTGGCCAGCAAGATCTCCGGATCTGTCCCCCATTGAGCATGTTTGGGACTGGATGAAGCGTCGTCTCACGCGGTCTGCACGTCCAGCACGAACGCTGGTCCAACTGAGGCGTCAGGTGGAAATGGCATGGCAAGCCGTTCCACAGGACTACATCCAGCATCTCTACGATCGTCTCCATGGGAGAATAGCAGCCTGCATTGCTGCGAAAGGTGGATATACACTGTACTAGTGCCGACATTGTGCATGCTCTGTTGCCTGTGTCTATGTGCCTGTGGTTCTGTCAGTGTGATCATGTGATGTATCTGACCCCAGGAATGTATCAATAAAGTTTCCCCTTCCTGGGACAATGAATTCACGGTGTTCTTATTTCAATTTCCAGGAGTGTAGATTATATCGCTGGTAAAGGAGGACATACGAGTGACACAAAACTTGGTTCATCTTCGTGATCCTCAGCAAAATTTTGTGTTTTAAATAGGTTTTTTTTCTTTAAAATTGTTTAATAAGTTCACAGAAACGTAATACTAGTGAGACATAAAATTTCATCCCTTAAAAAAACTGAAGAATAAAATTGCAGAGTATAACAACGGTGCCCTTCAGTGAGCATAATAATTTGGCATCCGACTGTATCTGCATTTTAAGAATATTTTCCGCCAAATGTGCGATGGCTGTAACTCAATCAGAAACCGAAGGTTACTGATCGGTATTTGCTACTGCTTTCCGGTACCTACAAACTTAAACCAACAAACAATAATAGGTTTTATGCGTCTACTATGTCAATAAATAAAATTATTTCACGTAATATTTCAGCAATGTCACTTCTCCTTTCATGGATGAAGACGCAGCAGACACACTTTTATCTGCTCTATTAAGTTGACAATGGCCGGAAAGTAGTCAATAGCTGCGGATGTCGTTCTATTTCCATCGGGTCAACTACGTACTCACAATAAGCACTACTCCTAGAGTCTTCTCAGACTGCGCGTACAGAAGCAACAGCTACTCTGCGTATTAATTATTATACGACACTTTTAGTCTCTTGTTTGGGCTTATCATTATATGTATTTTTGCATTCTCCTGTGATTGTGCTAGTAGTAGAACCACGTGGTCATCCACAATATCGTATCGCACCCGTCAAGAAAACTTACACAAGTCGAAAAACGGAAATTTTTAGATTGTCACTAAAAAATATGTGTGGAGTGCCCCAACGTGCAGCAAAAATTTAATGTAATTTACTGCCAACGATACTTACTTGAAATTTTGGAGGAAGCTTATACTATTCCATATAACTTTCACAGAATTAATTCTGTAAGTCTAGTTTTCTCATGTATTGCATTTTTGAGTTGGGTTACTGTTCTTGGTGGGGTGTGATACGTGTATTTTCTTTCGTATCACGATTAAACATATAGATATTGATAGACATAGCTGTTGCAAGAGATCTTTTCATGTGCTTATCACTTTATTATTGTATAATAACGAACGTGAACGTCGCTGTTGATTCTTAACGAATATATAAAATCTGTTTCAGGATGGAAAATAATCGACTTCATTAAATTACTGGAAAGAAAAGAGTGGGGTGCAGTTTCTTTGGTCTGTTCTCGAGAACAGGTGTACTACCTACGTTTCTCGTATGGTCAGAATAAAAGAGAAGCTCGGAGGAATTCAGAGGCTTGCTGCTAATATTGTAGTTAGTATGATATTGTTACGGAGGTACTCATAGATCCTGTACGAGAGTATTTGCTCGAACGAGTTCTTCCTTCTTGTGAAATGCCGTTGGGCGAGATTAAAGGCCCAATATTCGAGACAAATGTAAATTTTACAGAATGATCAAGGGGACAAAAGGAGGGAAATTAGGGTGCTCATGGAAGTATACAGTCATTAATTTATTCGATTTTCCATCTGTGAGTGGATCAGAAAAAAGAGGATCTATAATAGCATGAAGTACCCACTGCTGAGGCTTGGTGGAGTATCCAAATGACGTTTTAGAACAAACTGAGTCACTAATTAATCTATGATTAGATTAGATTAATTATTCATTCCATAGACCCATAAAAGAGGGAATCCTCCTGGGTCTGGAACATGTCACATAAACACATTACAAAAATGTAATTAGAAAAACTTGAGTTTCATTAATTTTAATGATCCTCAGTCAATAAACAGTAAAATTATGTACATGAATTAAATTTAAACTTCTAATATTTACAGGATTAATACTTACATCTGTTTTCATTAAATCCATCATTCAGACTTTTGCTAGGTTTTTGGCTATTACAACCAAGTATTGTCAAAAATTAAAGTAAATTATTCATTTCAGTGATCCTCAGTTAAGAACAGTTAGATTATGTACCGAGCGAGGTGGCGCAGTGGTTACACACTGGACTCGCATTCGGGAGGACGACGGTTCAATCCCGCGTCCGGCCATCCTGATTTAGGTTTTCCGTGATTTCCCTAAATCATTCCAGGCAAATGCCGGAATGGTTCTTCTGAAAGGACACGGCCGACTTCCTTCCCTAATCCGATGAGACCGATGACCACGCTGTCTGGTCTCCTTCCCCAAACAACCAACCAACCAACCTTAGATTATGTACAAGATTTAAAATTAAACTCCCATTATTTACAGACTAAAGACTTACATCTGCTTTCCATGCATCCATCATTCACACAGTAGGTAGTTACTTGGCTGTTACAACCAAGTATTGTCAAAAATTAAAGTATAATAAATTTTCATTAAAATGGTCTACTGTACTTGTTGAGAAACTCATGGATGGAATAGAAGGAGTTGGCCACAAAAATTCTTTTAAATTATGTTTAAATTGTGCCTTATCTGAAACTAAACTCTTAATAGTTGCTGGTAACTTATTGAAAATATGCGTTGCTGAATACTGGACTTCTGGGCAAGAGTAAGTGATTTTAAATCTTTATGTATTTTAAATCTTTATGTATGTAATCGAAAAAGTTTGGAACTGCTGGTTTAGACGATGTCAATGATAGTTTAAAACTGCTTAAAACGAAACTCATAACCACGAGGTGATTAAAGTAAGCATGAGTATTGCGCTTCTGACTTAATGTATCTCCACAGTCTGCCGAAACACCTACATACAGACGCTGCAGGTGTTTATACTGAGGTGACAAAACACGTAAGATACAATATAACATCATGTCGGACCTCCTTTTGCCTGGCATAGTACAGTAACTCGACCTGGCAAGGACTCAACAAGTCGTTGGAAGTCCCCTGCAGAAACACTGAACCATGCTACCTCTACTGCAGTCCGTAATTCCGAAAGGGTTGCCAGTGCAAGATTTTGTGCACGAACTGACCTCTTGATTGTGTCCAGTAAATGCTCGATGGGATTCATATTGGCCAAACTATTCGCTCGAACTGTCCAGAATGCTCTCCAAACCAGTCGCGAACAATTGTGGCCCGCTGATCGTACGTTGTTGTCCACAAAAATTCCATCGTTGTTTGGGAACATGAAGTGGTGGCATATGGTCCCCAGATAGCCGAACATAAACATTTCTAGTCAGTAATCGTATAAGTTGGACTAGAGAATGGAGTCCATTTCATGTAAACACAGCCCACACTATTATAGAGCCACTGCCAGCTTGCACAGTGTCTTGGTGACAACTTAGGGTCCATGGCTTAGTGGGATCTGGACAACAATTGAACTGTACCATCAGCTTTTACCAACTGAAACTCATCTGACCAGGCCACGGTTTTGCAGCAGGATTCTGGAACATAAATTGTGTTCGAACAATATGAACTACCTCAAAAAAAAAAAAAACAGTCTGTTGACACACAGTCGAAACGGATTTAGGAAACATCGTTCTTGTGGAACACTACTAGTTCTTTACTCACACGAAATATTGAGTGCTATTGGCAATTGATTCCGTATTTCTAGATTTCCAGAAGGCTTCTGACACTGTACCAACAAATGGCTTGTAGTGAAATTGCCTGCTTATGGAATATCGCCTCAGTTATGTTACTGGATTCGCGGGCAAGTCCTTTGCTGTTCCTCATCCATATATACGATTTACGAGAGAATCTGAGCAGCCGACTTAGGCTGTTCGCAGATGATGCAGTCGTTTACCGGCTAGTAAAGTCATAAGCAGTTCAAAATAAATTGCAAAACGAATTACAAAAGACATGCGAATAGTTCGAAAATTGGCAGTTGACCCTAAATAACGAAAAATGTGAGGTAATCCACATGAGTGCTTATAGATTCGTTAAACTTCGGTTACACGATAAATCAGTCAAATCTAAGAGCTGTAAAATCAACTGAATACCTAGGAATTAAAATTACGAACAACTTAAATGGGAAGGAATGCGTAGAAAATGTTGCGGGGAAGGTTGCATTTTATTGGCAGGACACTTAGAAAATGTAACAGATCTACTAAAGAGACTGCCTACACTACTCTTATCCACCCTCTTTTAGAATACTATTGCGCGGTGTGGGATCCTTACCAGATAGGACTGATGGAGTACATCGAAAACGTTCAAATAAGGGCAGCACGTTTTGTATTATCGCGAAATAGTGGAGAGAGTGTCACGGAAATGATGGAGGATCTGGGATGGGTATCATTAAACAAAGGCGGTTTTCGTTGCGGCGGAATCTTCTGACGAAATTTCAGCCAGCAACTTTCTACTCGGAATGCGAAAACATTTTGTTGACGCCGACCTACATAGGGAGAAACGATCACCACAATAAAATAAGGGAAATCAGAGCTCGCACCAGAAGATATAGGTGTTCGTTTTTTTCGCGCGCTGTACGAGATTGGAATGATAGAGAATTATTGTGAAGGTGCTTCTATGAACCCTCTGCCAGGCACTTAAAAGTGATTTGCAGAGTATCCACGTAGATGTAGGCGTACCATTCGTATAGGGCCCAACCGATATGGTCCCGAGCGCAGGAGAGGCGCTGAAGGTGACGTGCTGTTAGCAAAGGCACTCGCGTCAGTCGTCTGCTGCCACAACCCGCTAACGCCAAATTCAGTGTTGCTTGTCTATTAACACTAGCAACTCTACGCAAACGCCGCTGCTCTCGGTCGTTAAGTGAAGGACGTCGGCCACTGCGTTGTCCGTGGTGAGAGGAAATGTAACTGGTATTCTCGGCACACTCTTGATATTGTGTCTCTCGAAATACTGAATTTCCTAACGATTTACTAGTAATAGTAGTAGTAGAGGGTTTTTTTAGGCGCACGATAGCAAGGTCTTCAGCGCCCGCTCAGTAACATAGTGAGACGGGTGTCAATAAAATACCCAGAACGGTAAGATAAAACAGAACATAAAAAGCAGGTAACAAGCATTGAAAAATATGCGCCTACCCACACCGAAGAGTGGGACGAAGCATGGCGTCAGCAGTAAAACATGGGCAACACAGGAAGAAAGGCGTAAGGGAGCTAAAAAGATGTAGCAGATGGAAGTAGCTGGCTGACCGCAAGGAAAAAAGGGAGGAGCCAGCTACTCTGCCATATATACAAAAACCTCCAGCCTTAAAATTTATACAGTCTGGAACCGCGCGACCGCTACGGTCGCAGGTTCGAATCCTGCCTCGGGCATGGATGTGTGTGATGTCCTTAGGTTAGTTAGGTTTAAGTAGTTCTAAGTTCTAGGGGACTGATGACCTCAGCAGTGAAGTCCCATAGTGCTCAGAGCCATTTGAACCATTCTTTTAACCTTAAAATTTAGGACAGAGTCCAGACACATCACAAAACTTTAAAACCTTAGACACACACGTCTCATTGTTAGCTAAAACACAAGGCAGATCCCTATCAACTTGTGCTTTTAACCTTGCATCACGGTATAAAATGCAGTCTGTTAATATGTGCCGGACAGAGATGTGCATACCACAAGCATCACAAAACGGAGGATCCTCCCGCCGTAATAAAAAGGTATGTGTGAGAGGACAGTGCCCAATCCTAAGACGTGTGAGGGCCACTTCTTCCCGCCTGAGCAACCGGCAGGAGGAACACCACGGCCGAGTTGTTGACTTCACCAACCGCAGTTTATTGGCCGTCACCGCCAGCCATTCTTCCTCCCACAACTCCATGCACTTCTTGTCGAGTTTACTAAATGAAATGTCCCATGCATCTAGCTCCAACTGTCATTCCGCGTTCAGAGTGTGTTAATTCCCATCGTGCGACCATAATCACGTCGAAAACGTTTTCACATGAATCGCCTGAGTACAAAGGACAGTTCCGCCAATGCACTGACTTTTTATGCCTCGTGTTCTCGAGACTACCGCCATCTGTACATGTGCATATCGGTATCCCATGATTTTTGCCACCTAAGAGTATTAACAAGATTACCTCACTCTTCTCAATGCCAAATTATTGCTACAGCTCTCGTCGTTTGCAGGCCGCATATTGTAACACAAGAAACCTGTCGAGACGAGGCTATTGGGGCTGGCATGGTTGTCATGCAGCTCCTATACGCAGTGCAATCTGCAGAGCGTCACAGTTTGTTTAGCAGCAGTCGATAAGAGACGGCTCAAATCCCCGCTGATAACGATGGGCTACAGGGAGGAAGTTGCTGCGTGGAAAGAATTTGTCGTGCAGCAAGTATAGAACAGACAGTTCCAACACACCCACTTAAATTCCGTGCTGCAGGCCGTCGTAGACTCAATAACCTCGCTCTACACATGCCTGCCGTCTGCTTTTCACTTCCATCTTTGGATTCCCGTCTTTTGATTCAGTACCGTTGATCCACTTACTCTCCCTTCCGATTATGGTGGAACGAAGTCTTCGTTTTAGCTTCCATGCTCCGTTCTTTCTTCGCTGTCCCCAATTGCTCCGACCAGCGCATTCATTTAACTTGATAATTTACCCTTATCGAATAACGACTAGATCGTAACATGAAAATAAACTAAGTTTCATTGCTTTATAGAATACTAGCAGAAGTCGATAAGAGACGGCTCAAAACAGCGCTAATAACGGTAGAACACTACCTTAAAATCGACACTCTGCGCAAACAATGCAAAACTAAATAGCAATTTTCATAGTTCTGGCTTCAGAAGTGCCTTATTAACGACACATTTTCGAAAAACATTTCACCCCTATTTCACCCCCCATAGGGGTTTAATTTCGAAAAATTTCTTATTGAACTATGCCTTCAGAACAAAACCAGCATCCTCTCCACATTTCAAGTTTCTGTTCTTAGCAGTTTGGGCTGGGCAATGATGAGTCAGTAAATCAGTCAGGCCGTATTTTACGGCCTTAGGAATTGTATTTCCAAAGCATTGAAGCACTTATTCTTTTACTTGTAATCGAGAAGCCAAATACACTTTTTTATAGGACTAGCTTTCAAATGCTTTCACAATGAAATATTTTCGCAAGCTCTTTCATCCCTTATACACCCCCCTAAGGGACTGAATTTCCAGTAATACTGAAACACGATTTTTTTTAATTCCAACCGAGCAATCATAAATGTAGCTTTAAAAATGCTTTAGTAGTTCTTTAATAACGATTTATTTTTAAAAAACTTTCACTCACTCTTTCACCCCCTTAGGTGTTGAATTTCCAAAAATGCTGAAACACGTATGGTTTTTATGTTTCACTGAGAAACCAAATAAAACTTTTCGTATCGTTTTTCTAGCTTCAAAATTGCATTAATAGCGATATATTTGCAAAAACCTTCCATCGCTTACTTCACCCTCTTAAGGGGAGGGGTAGGGAATTTCGAAAAATTTCTTCAACGATCAATATAAGACCGACTCTCTCCAAATTTCAAGTTTGTATCCTTGTCGGTTTGAGCTGTCAGTCAGGACATATTCTTTTATACAGTGTATGCAAAAAAAAGGTAATATATAGGGACAGGAACACCAAACAAGAAAAAAGTCTAGAAAACATGGGCTACACAAAGCATACCTTAAAAGCTATGAGCACTTGTTCATCGATACTGTGAAACAGATCTCTTCCACTGCAAGGACTCTGATTTCCAAATTTTGAGAGGCGGTAGTACGGTCTAAACCAAGAAAAAAACTTCTGTAAACAAGGGGTCTAAAATGCATACTTCAAGAGCTATGAGCCACTGTTCATCTTCAAATGGTTCTAAGCACTATGGGATTTAACATCTGAGGTCATCAGTCCCCTAGACTTAGAACTACTTAAACCTAACGACATCACACACATCCATGCCCGAGGCAGGATTCAAACCTGCGACCGTAGCAGCAGCGCGGTTCCGGACTGAAGCGCCTAGAACCGCTCGGCCACAGCGGCGTGCTGTTCATCTTCGCTAGTGTCAAAGATCCCTTCCACTAAACAAGTGCTCGGAGCTCTTAAGGTATGCATTTTAGAGCCCATGTTTACATATTTACCAGACTTTTTTTCTTGGTTTGGTGTAATAAACCTGTCCCCAAAACTAGTCGGCTTTTTTGGGGGACATCCTGTTTAAAGAGATATTGATAATATAAATTAGAAGAGGTTCTTACGAAATATCGAGTTATGTATTTAGAATGGGTGGACTGGAGATCACCATCGAACTTGTACAAAAGTCAATGTAGAACATATGATGATTCAAGCAGACTGAGCCGCGGCGGTTTCTGTGAGGGCGCGCACGCGATCCTGCTGGCGCCATTTCTGCGCGCGTTCCATCAACTCATCTTTGCTTGGGTATGTATTCAATCTGGGGCTTGTGGTAGTGACTGGTGTGTTGGACACAGAGCTGGACGAGTGTGCCTGCGTACACGGCGTACTGGCGATTGCAGCGACTTGAAACAGTTGACCGTTGGGCTACGGGTGTCCGCGTCTTCCTGTAGCCTCGACTGTTGCTACCGGCGAGTTTAGCGGGCAGGGAGCGGCTCTCGTCGCGTGCAAACCTGGTTGTTACGAAGTACATCAGTCAACTGTGGTGTGCTAAATACGCTTAGATGTATTGGACAACTTGTTAGCAGCTGCGACCAGGAGGGCAGTATTATCCGGCGCCTACCTGGATTCCTAAAGCCACTGGCCTCCTTGGCATTTATTTGAAATTATCTGTGGAGACTGTTTAGTAAGTACTGTACTTAAAGATTGTTAATTCTGCATCTCTTTTCACTAACGCAAACATCCTGTCGAACAAAACACTTGCAACAGCAACTGCCATTTCAACTTCACTATGGTGACAGATGTTCCAGTTGATACAAAGTCACAATACAACTTTAAACTATCAGTTCATCTTTTTAAAAGTCAGCAAACACACTCCGAATAAATATCTCGTGAAACTGAATTAGGCGTGACGCAGTACAGTTAGTAGTTAACAATTAGAAAGCAAACATATCGAAACATCCGTTTATCACTTAAGCCCTTTTGTTTGTACTAACACTTAAATATTACATATTTACATTATTCCAAAACAAAAGCCGGCCGGGGTGGCCGAGCGGTTCTAGTCGCTACAGACTGGAACCACGGGACCGCGATCGCAGGTTCGAATCCTGCCTCGGGCATCGATGTGTGTGATGTCCTTAGGTTAGTTAGGTTTAAGTAGTTCTAAGTTCTAGGGGACTGATGACCTCAGAAGTTAAGTCCCATAGTGCCCAGAGCCATTTCTGAACCAAAACAAAAACGAACCCAGGACATACAGAACAGTACCAGTGCCTTACAACAGCGGTTTGATGTCGCGACCATTAGGTTGTTACGCACGTCATGCCTAAGAAGGACGGCCTGGTACACACTTTCCAACCCACCTGGTGTCTCTGCGATTTCTTGTGCAGCGGCTAGAACTCTTGCCACAGGAGTATCGTTAGTTAAACTTCGCTTATGAACCCACAAAAAGTAGTCTATGTGAGTTAAATGCGGCGATCGCGGTGGCCACGCGGTTGGACCACCTCTGCCTATCCATCTTTAACCATACCGTCTGCTGAGATGTCTCCGATACGCACATGGAAAGTGAGGTGGTGCACCATCATGCTGAAACCACATTTCCTGACGGAAAAGCAATGGCACGACTTCCTGTCTACAGCATACCAGGACAAGGAACTCCGAGACTTTTCCCTTTCGCTCAGCATACGTGGACGTGTTACACATGAATTGAAACCGTCGTAGAACTGAAACGTTACGTTTCCGGATATGGGCTCCTATTCAAAATATTACGTACTCATTCCACTCTACAAGTTCTAGAAGTCTGTAACGGGAATTTACGAATACCCTGTATTTAAATGCTGCCCTTCAGCTCACTTAGCGCTAATTTGGGGTTGTTTTCTTTGAAAAGCGTACAGCCGATATAATTTCCCATGTTTGTCCAAATGAAATTTGTGCTCCGTCTCTTATGACCTCGTTGTCACCAAGACGGTAAACCCTAAACTTCCGTATTTCTCCTTTCCATTGTCATGTGGCGCGTTGGGATCTCTGGCAGTACCCAGACCAGGCGGCAGATCGTAACACCTATCTGTTCCCCCAAAAGTCGGGGTCAGAGTCCAACGTTTTCAACAAAACATTAGACTACCTTTTCTTGTTAGCTTCTTGCTGAGTGAAACAATGAAATGAAATGATCGTATAGCATTATTGGCCTAGAGACACCGTGCGGGGTTGTTCGGCCGCCTGGTGCAAGAACTGCGAGTCGATGAAGATGAGATGAGATGGTTAGGGCAACACAAACGCCCCGTCCTCGAGCGAAGAAAAACGACCCAGCTGGGATACGAACGGGGGACACCTCAATCTAGAAGCAGGGATTTTAACCAATAGACGACGAATTGATGACAATAAAACAATCAACAAACTACATGCTGCCTGCCAGCGTGAACTGTGAGCGAGACAAGAATGCACAGCGACTCGCGTGTGAGTTGTGATGTGCTCTAGAGAAGCATACGGGCACACTCCGAAGAACTATTTCGTGAATACAGTTACGCCAACACTGAAACCGAGACTTACTTGATGAGGTTAAGGAGACGTATATACGAGGGACGTTCAATAAGTAATAGATAGCACTCCGTCATCAGGCCACATGTGGCTCACCGGGACCATCCGACCGCCGTGTCATCCTCAGCTGAGGATGCAGATAGGAAGGGCGTGTGGTCAGCACGCCGCTCTCCCGGTCGTTACGACGATTTTCTTTGTTTTCTTTGACCGGAGCCGTTACTATTCGGTCGAGTAGCTACTCAATAGGCATCACGAGGCTGAGTGCACCCCGAAAAATGGCAACAGCGCATAGCGGCTCGGATGATCACCCATCCAAGTGCCGGCCACGCCCGACAGCGCTTAACTTCGGTGATCTGACGGGAACCGATGTATTCACTGAGGCAAGGCCGTTGCCTTCAATAAGTAATGCTACACTTTTCTTCTGAATGCAGGTTAGTTTTATTCAGGATACCGATACACCATATTAGTCCCCACTCCTTTGGCTACAAAAGCTTGTTTTTCAACACAATCTCCGTTAAATACGACGGCCTTACGCCACCTTAGGGTATGTATACCCGCAAAGTACCACTCTACTGGTCGATGTCGGAGCCAACTTTTCGCTGCATCAATAACCTTGCCATCATTCGCATGCTGCTTCCCCGCGGAGTGCATCGTTCACTGGGGCAAACAGATGGGAGTCCGAAGATGCGAGCTCCAGGCTGTCAGGCTGTAGGATGGTTGAGGAAGAACAGTCCATGAAGTTCTGAGAGTTCCTCTACGGTATGCAGACTTGTATGAGGCCTTCTGCTGTCATGGAGAAAGAGAAGTTCGTTTGCATATTTTTGGGACGAACACGCTGAAATCGTTTCTTCACTTTCCTGAGGGTAGTACAATACACTTCAGAGTCCATCGTTGTACCATGAGAGAGAAGATTAAACAGAATAGCCCCTTGAGAGTCCCAGAAGCCTATCGCCAGGATTTTACCGGCTGTAGATACAGCCTTGAACTTTTTTCTTTGAAGGAGAGGTGGTGTAGCGCCACTCCACGGATTGTCGTTTTGTTTCCTGTTCGAAGTGATGAATCCGTGTTTCATCGCGTAAACGACGTTCGACAAAAAATTGTCTCCAGCTGCCAGTAACGCGCAAGTAGTTCTGCACAGATGATCCTTCGTTGCTTTTTATGGTCTTCTATAACGCAGCGAGGAACTCCGCGGGCACACACCTTTGAACACCTCAACTGGTCGACAAGAGTGTCAGCACTACCAACACAGACGTCCAGTTGTGCAGCGAGGTGTTTTACTGTCACCCGTTGATCACTTCGAATGACAGTGTCCGCACGTTCCAAATCTGCAAGAGTCACAACTGTTTGCAGCCGGCCGGCACGCGGTACACCGAACAGGTTTGCGCGACCTTGTTACGATGATGACAGACACCTCGCCCAACGACTCGCCGTGCTTTTGTTCCCTGCAAGGTCTATGGAGACATTTTGCAAATGCCTACGTATATTTGCCGTGCTCTGGTTTTCCAGGAAGAGAATCTCAATGAAAACTTTCTGCTTGGAACGCATCTCCGTTACAGATGATATTTTGAAGGCTAGTTACGCGCCGCCACCTATTGGAATTTCATGGGACTGTATGTCATGATACAACAATATTTCACGATGTCCCACAACAAATTTCGCTTTTTTTTTTCAACCAAAATTGACTGAGAAAAAAATGTGTTCTATTACTTATTGAACGCCCCTTGTACATCAAACCGCCTCACTTCTTCACCGTACTGAAACTTCCAGAAGAATTTCGGCGAAATTATTCAATCGTGTGTACGTGCTATCACCAGCTGATGTTTAAAAAATTAATTAATACGAGTACTATACACACCGTAAATCACTTCAAACTTGCGCAGCAGTTATTGCGGAAATGGAAAGTGCAATTGTTGTGCGGTTTTCACAGACTGGATTGGTAGTCAGCGGCTCCTATTGTTGGCACTAAACAGATAGTAATAATACTTAGAAAGTGTATTTTTGTTAAACATACATTTTTTCAAGTGGAGCCATGTCCATTGACATTAACGAACTAAAAGTAGGGTAAATTATAATGTCAGTGGTGTTTGCCGCAGGACTCTAGTGCGAGTCGTTCACAGGATATCGCACTTTGAAATTTTCCATAACGACACTTGTCTGTGCCATTCAACCTGCGTAGTTGACAGGTACGATGCTGCTATGTTTGCTTACAATGTGGTTGTGTCTTCATTCAGTGCACTGGCAGCTAATGTGTAACAGTCCAAGCAGTAGGTTGTGAGCGGATGATGGGATTTACCAATGAAGAAAAAGCCGACATGCTCATGATGTATGGAGAATGTAGGAACAATGCAATTCATTCATGTACGGTGTATGTTGCAAGACATCCCAATAGACGTCAACCATCTCGACAACTATTTATCTTCCGGTCCAGATGGTATACCAATCAGGTTCCTTTCAGAGTATGCAGACACAATAGCGCCTTTCTTAGCAATCATATACAAAACCGCTCACTTGCTGAAAGGTCTGTTCCTAAACACTGGAAAGTAGCACAGGTCACACCAATATTCAAGAAAGGAAATAGGAGTAACCCATTGAATTACAGACCCTTATCACTGACCTCAATTTGCAGTAGGATTTGGGAGCATATACTGTAGTCCAACACTATGAATCACCTTGAAGAAAATGACTTATTGATACACAACCAACAAGGGTTCAGAAAATATCGTTCTTGTGCAACACAGCTAGCTCTTTATTCCCAAGAAGTAATGAGTGCTGTCGACAAGGGATCTCAGATCGATTCCATATTCCTAGATTTCCAGAAGGCTTTTGATGCCGTTCCTCACAAGTGACTATTAAATTGCGTGCATATGGACTATCGTCTCAGTTGTGTGACTGGATTCGTGATTTCCTCTCAGAGAGGTCACAGTTTGTAGGGACAGACGGTAAATCATCGAGTAGAACAGAAGCGATATCTGGCGTTCCGCAAGGCACTGTCATAGGCCCTCTGCTGTTCCTGATTTACATAAATGATCAAGGTGATAATCTGAGCAGCCCCCTTAGATTGTTTGCAGATGACGCTGTAATTTACCGTCTACTAAAATCATCAGACGATCAATTCCAATTACAAAATGACCTAGAGAGAATTTCTGTATGGTGCGAAAAGTGGCAATAAACAAAGAAAAGTGTGGGGTCGTCCACATGGGTACTAAAAGAAATCCGATAAATTTTGGATATACATTAAATCACACAAATCTAAGGGCTGTCAGTTCGACTAAATTCAATTATGAGCAACTTAAATTGGAAAGACCACATAGATAATGTGGTGGGGAAAGCCTAACAAAGACTGCGCTTTGTTGGAAGAACACTTAAAAGATGCGACAAACCCACTAAAGAGATAGCCTAATTACACTTGTCCGTCCTCTGCTGGAACATTGCTGCGCGGTGTGGGATTCTTACCATGTAGGACTGACGGATAACATCGAAAAAGTGCAAAGAAGGGCAGCTCGTTTCGTGTTATCGCGCAATAGGTGTAAAAGTGTCACTGATACGATACGCGAGTTGGGATGGCGGTCACTGAAACAAAGGCGGTTTTCTTTGCGGCGAGATCTATTTACGAAATTTCAATCACCAACTTTCTCTTCCGAATGCAAAAATATTTTGTTGACACCCACCTACGTAGGGAGCAATGATCATCATAATAAAATAAGAAAAAACAGAACTCGAACGGAAAGATTTAAGTGTTCCTTTTTCCCACGCGCCATTCGAAAGTGGAAAGGTAGAGAAAATGGTTCGATGAACCCTCTGCCAGGCACTTAAGTGTGAATTGCAGAGTAACCATGTAGATGTACATATAGATGTATCAACTTCTTCAACCAGTTACGTGAAAGTGGTGCGTAAAACACCTCGAAATCGTCACAGAAGGAAACAAGTGACGACGGAGGAGAGGGAAATTAATGTTCTCGCTGCTGTTGCAGTTGATCCGTACGTTAGCTCCCGCGCAGTCGCACGACGAAGTTGCATGGCTGGTTCAAATAGCTCTAAGCACTACGGGACTGAGGTCATCAATCCCCTAGACTTAGAACCTAACTAACCTAAGGACATCACATACATCCATGCCCGAGGCAGGATTCGAACCTGCGACCGTAGCGGTCGCGCGGTTCCAGACTGTAGCGCCTAGAACCGCTCGGCCACCCTGGCCGGCGACTGGCTAACAGTACGATCCCATGATTACCAATCCATTCTGTGAAAATCGCACATCGGTAGCACTTTCCCTTTCGACAATTATTGCGGTGCAAGTTTTAGGTGATTCAACCTGCGTACAACCACGGGAATGCGTTCTTTCGCCATGTTGCATGTTTCGTTTTATGCAGTCACAATGTGACCAATCGTAGGGTTTTATCGTTCGCTTCTGGCGTACAATGAGATTGAAGGCATTTTTCATTGTAAATTTCGCCTTTGGCACTGACGCTGTTCCTAAAAAATAACGGCAAATAACAAAGCACAACACGGCTGACAATGAGGCCTAGTGTTAAGCAATATTTTTCGGATGACTAATAACACACATCATGGACAGTCACGGGCCGGAAGCGGGCGAACGGAAGGAGTGACCCGGTCTCGCCTCACCACTCGCAGCCATTCTTCTTAACTGCCTGCTGCACGTGAAGATATTTTTCTTGGATCCAAGTCACCAGGCCTCACCTCTATTAGGGCACATGAGATGTTCCGAGTGAGATGGAATTTGTTTCGTTAGCTGTGTACAAGCAATGAGCGCTCATTCGTCCCCAACGCTTCCTGTGTAGCTCCTCCACGAAACTACTGCCTTAATCAGCATAAATATGTGCTTCAAGCTACTAAGGGACTGTCCCTGTTTGCAGAAAAGCGTAAACACAAATAACAGTATTGAAACATCCCTTTGGAAAAATTTATCAGTTACTGTACTGGTTGACCCCTTACGTTATTTGATTTTCAAACAGCTGAGCAAAACTGAACGTACTCAGACATTTCTCTCTTTACTTATTCTGATCATCACTAAACCGACACACAATATTTTTAGCGCAACGCAATCTGCCATTCAATAATCCCTACAAAAGAATGGCCCTGACTAACAATAACCTATTGTTGTTGTTGTTGTGGTCTTCAGTCCTGAGACTGGTTTGATGCAGCTCTCCATGCTACTCTATCCTGTGCAAGCTTTTTCATCTCCCAGTACCTACTGCAACCTACATCCTTCTGAATCTGCTTAGTGTATTCATCTCTTGGTCTCCCTCTACGATTTTTACCCTCCACGCTGCCCTCCAATACTAAATTGGTGATCCCTTGATGCATCAGAACATGTCCTATCAACCGATCCCTTCTTCTGGTCAAGTTGTGCCACAAACTTCTCTTCTCCCCAATCCTATTCAACACCTCCTCATTAGTTATATGATCTACCCATCTAATCTTCAGCATTCTTTTGTAGCACCACATTTCGAAAGCTTCTATTCTCTTCTTGTCCAAACTGTTTATCGTCCATGTTTCACTTCCATACATGGCTACACTCCATACGAATACTTTCAGAAATGACTTCCTGACACTTAAATCAATACTGGATGTTAACAAATTTCTCTTCTTCAGAAACGCTTTCCTTGCCATTGCCAGCCTACATTTTATATCCTCTCTACTTCGACCATCATCAGTTATTTTGCTCCCCAAATAGCAAAACTCCTTTACTACTTTAAGTGCCTCATTTCCTAATCTAATTCCCTCAGCATCACCCGACTTAATTAGACTACATTCCATTATCCTTGTTTTGCTTTTGTTGATGTTCATCTGATATCCTCCTTTCAAGACACTGTCCATTCCATTCAACTGCTCTTCCAAGTCCTTTGCTGTCTCTGACAGAATTACAATGTCATCGGCGAACCTCAAAGTTTTTATTTCTTCTCCATGAATTTTAATACCTACTCCTAATTTTTCTTTTGTTTCCTTTACTGCTTGCTCAATATACAGATTGAACAACATCGGGGAGAGGCTACAACCCTGTCTTACTCCCTTCCCAACCACTGCTTCCCCTTCATGTCCCTCGACTCTTATAACTGCCATCTGGTTTCTGTACAAATTGTAAATAGCCTTTCGCTCCCTGTATTTTACCCCTGCCACCTTTAGAATTTGAAAGAGAGTATTCCAGTCAACATTGTCAAAAGCTTTCTCTAAGTCTACAAATGCTAGAAACGTAGGTTTGCCTTTCCTTAATCTTTCTTCTAAGATAAGTCTTAAGGTCAGTATTGCCTCACGTGTTCCAGTGTTTCTACGGAATCCAAACTGATCTTCCCCGAGGTTGGCTTCTACTAGTTTTTCCATTCGTCTGTAAAGAATTCGTGTTAGTATTTTGCAGCTGTGACTTATTAAGCTGATAGTTCGGTAATTTTCACATCTGTCAACACCTGCTTTCTTTGGGATTGGAATTATTATATTCTTCTTGAGGTCTGAGGGTATTTCGCCTGTTTCATACATCTTGCTCACCAGATGGTAGAGTTTTGTCAGGACTGGCTCTCCCACGGGCGTCAGTAGTTCCAATGGAATATTGTCTACTCCGGGGGCCTTG
Organism: Schistocerca piceifrons; assembly: GCF_021461385.2. NCBI lineage: Eukaryota > Metazoa > Arthropoda > Insecta > Orthoptera > Acrididae > Schistocerca > Schistocerca piceifrons. Next base: position 326,598,706 of record NC_060140.1, read on the forward strand.
TTTCGACTCAGGTCTTTCAGTGCTCTGTCAAACTCTTCACGTAGTATCATATCTCCCATTTCATCTTCATCTACATCCTCTTCCATTTCCATAATATTGTCCTCAAGTACATCGCCCTTGTATAGACCCTCTATATACTCCTTCCACCTTTCTGCTTTCCCTTCTTTGCTTAGAACTGGGTTTCCATCTGAGCTCTGGATATTCATACAAGTCGTTCTCTTATCTCCAAAGGTCTCTTTAATTTTCCTGTAGGCGGTATCTATCTTACCCCTAGTGAGATAGGCCTCTACATCCTTACATTTGTCCTCCAGCCATCCCTGCTTAGCCATTTTACACTTCCTGTCGATATCATTTTTGAGACGTTTGTATTCCTTTTTGCCTGTTTCACTTACTGCATTTTTATATTTTCTCCTTTCATCAATTAAATTCAGTATTTCTTCTGTTACCCAAGGATTTCTACTAGCCCTCGTCTTTTTACCTACTTGATCCTCTGCTGCCTTCACTACTTCATCCCTCAAAGCTACCCATTCTTCTTCTACTGTATTTATTTCCCCCATTCCTGTCAATTGCTCCCTTATGCTCTCCCTGAATCTCTGTACAACCTCTGGTTCTTTTAGTTTATCCAGGTCCCATCTCCTTAAATTCCCACCTTTTTGCAGTTTCTTCAGTTTTAATCTACAGGTCATAACCAATAGATTGTGGTCAGAGTCCACATCTGCCCCTGGAAATGTCTTACAATTTAAAACCTGGTTCCTAAATCTCTGTCTTACCATTATATAATCTATCTGATACCTTTTAGTATCTCCAGGGTTCTTCCATGTATACAACCTTCTTTCATGATTCTTAAACCAAGTGTTAGTTATGATTATGTTGTGCTCTGTGCAAAATTCTACAAGGCGGCTTCCTCTTTCATTTCTGTCCCCCAATCCATATTCACCTACTATGTTTCCTTCTCTCCCTTTTCCTACACTCGAATTCCAGTCACCCATGACTATTAAATTTTCGTCTCCCTTCACAATCTGAATAATTTCTTTTATTTCATCATACATTTCTTCAATTTCTTCGTCATCTGCAGAGCTAGTTGGCATATAAACTTGTACTACTGTAGTAGGTGTGGACTTCGTATCTATCTTGGCCACAATAATGCGTTCACTATGCTGTTTGTAGTAGCTTACCCGCACTCCTATTTTCCTATTCATTATTAAACCTACTCCTGCATTACCCCTATTTGATTTTGTGTTTATAACCCTGTAGTCACCTGACCAGAAGTCTTGTTCCTCCTGCCATCGAACTTCACTAATTCCCACTATATCTAACTTCAACCTACCCATTTCCCTTTTTAAATTTTCTAACCTACCTGCCCGATTAAGGGATCTGACATTCCACGCTCCGATCCGTAGAACGCCAGTTTTCTTTCTCCTTATAATGACATCCTCTTGAGTAGTCCCCGCCCGGAGATCCGAATGGCGGACTATTTTACCTCCGGAGTATTTTACCCAAGAGGACGCCATCATCATGTAATCATACAGTAAAGCTGCATGCCCTCGGGAAAAATTACGGCTGTAGTTTCCCCTTGCTTTCAGCCGTTCGCAGTACCAGCACAGCAAGGCCGTTTTGGTTATTGTTACAAGGCCAGATCAGTCAATCATCCAGACTGTTGCCCTTGCAACTACTGAAAAGGCTGCTGCCCCTCTTCAGGAACCACACGTTTGTCTGGCCTCTCAACAGATACCCCTCCGTTGTGGTTGCACCTACGGTACGGCTATCTGTATCGCTGAGGCACGCAAGCCTCCCCACCAACGGCAAGGTCCATGGTTCATAACCTATACCTTTCATAAATCACTTATCTCACAAAAATCTTCGTTACTCGAACTACTGCAATACAGCGTGCGCCAATACTGCCAGCTGAATAAAAGATTCTGACTACTGAAGGCACCAACTACTGATAGGCATAGTTAGCAAATGAAAGATTTTGATAGAGAACAAACCATGTATTTACCTTAATAATGTTCAAAATTCATCTTCATGATATCAAATATTACAAATTTACTTTTTATGATGGACACACGTCCAAATCGTCCGCTCTCAAAATTCAATTCTGCCATCTCTCTCCCCACATCCACCACTGCTGGCGGCTCACCTCCAACTGCACAACGCTACGCGCTGTTCACATGCAACTGCCCAAAACTACAATAGCGAATATTCCAACAATGTCAAACAGCCACAGACTGCACACAGCACAGCCAGTGATTTTCATACAGAGCGTTACGTGACGTTACCAACATAAAAACCTAAACAGCCTACTTACAGTATGTTTTGTAATTTCTACGTAAGTATAATCTTCTACAACGTTATAGACATTCTGCGAATTCAGAGGTGTAAAAAGTACACAGAACTTTTAATTTGCGTTAATGTAAGTCACCTGACGGTGTGTAGCAGAGGTTGGTGTCATAACCGAGAGTTGCCATACTTAGAAAAATGCCAGATATTTTTAAACATAATCTTAATTTGTATCAGAAGAGTGCTATTGTTAACAAGGAAGTTTTGTAATAGGAAAAGTTATTAGTAACACGCATCGTCCTGTAGGATAAATGTCTATACAACAGTGATTCTTACCGAATTTCAAACTCTACTTTGGGAGAAACCTTGGTCAGATACTTCCATTATTTTGATCGGCAAGAGTTTTATTTACTTCTTTTTAGTCTACTTCACTTTTTCCTTTTGAAATATATGTAGGTCAAGTGTTTACCTAAAATTCGAGTTGGTTGATGTAGCAACAGGAATAGAAAAGACATTCTGATCACATTCATTTGTCTGTTTAGCGTCCGTAACCATCAAATACTATCTTTCAGACACTAAAAATCTTAAAAAAACAGAGGTTTCCCATCTCAAAACAAGAACTGTGCATTTTTACAAAACTCTTGTCATTAGTCAGAATTCGAAAAGGATGTTTCTAGTAGCTCCGTGGCGTCCTCGTTAGTGTATTCATCTTTCACTACTGTTTCAAATGGATCTGTAAACTGACGAATTATAACGCTGGGGACACTACTGTACACAGGCTATGATTCCAGGAAGCAATTGTCGTCCGTCATCGAGGTTAACAGCCACAACGTAAGCAACACACGGGGTCTTCTGCGCCAGATGCTAATTATTATGCACGTGCAGAAGTTCGAGGCGTTTTTGTTTTGCTTGTTGGCATTCCGGTTTCTAGGGTTTATTTATCGACTATCTTTTTTTGATTTGTAGATCATTGTTGTTATTTGAGTTTACCTATTGCCACTTAGTTCAAATGGTTCAAATGGCTCTGAGCATTATGGGACTTAACAGCTGAGGTCATCAGTCCCCTAGGACTTAGAACTACTTAAACCTAACGAACCTAAGGGCATCACACACATCCATGCCCGAGGCAGGATTCGAACCTGCGACCGTAGCGGTCGCGTGGTTCCAGACTGAAGCGCCTAGAACCGCTCGGCCACTCTTGCCGACTGTCATTTAGTCATTGTAGCTGTGGACACTAGGAGATGGAGTGTCAAGTGGATATCTACATCTACATCCAAACTCCGCAAGCCACCTGACGGTTTGTGGCGGAAGATACCTTGAGTACCTCTATCGGTTCTCCCTTCTATTCCAATCTCGTATTGTTCGTGGAAAGAAAGATTGTCGGTATGCCTCTGTGTGGGCTCTAATCTCTCTGGTTTTATCCTCATGGTCTCTTCGCGAGATATACGTAGGAGGGAGCAATATACAGCTTGACTCCTCGGTGAAGGTATCTTCTCGAAACTTCAAAAAAAGCCCGTACCGAGCTACTGAGCGTCTCTCCTGCAGAGTCTTCCACTGGAGCTTATCTATCATCTCCGTAACGCTTTCGCGATTACTAAATGATCCTGTAAAGAAGCGCGCTGCTCTCCGTTGGATATTCTCTATCTCTTCTATCAACCCTATCTGGTACGGATCCCACATTGCTGAGCAATATTCAAGCAGTGGGCGAACAAGCGTACTGTAACCTACTTCCTTTGTTTTCGGATTGCATTTCCTTAGGATTCTTCCAATGAATCTCAGTCTGGCACCTGCTTTACCGACGATCAACTTTATACGATCATTCCATTTTAAATCACTCCTAATGCCTACTCCCAGATAATTTATGGAATCAACTGCTTCCAGTTGCTGACCTACTATATTGTAGCTAAATGATAAAGGATCTTTCTTTCTATGTATTCGCAGCACATTACAATTGTCTACAATGAGATTCAATTGCCATTCCCTGTACCATGCGTCAATTCGTTGCAGATCCTCCTGCATTTCAGTACAATTTTCAATTGTTACAACCTCTCGATCTACTACAGCATCATCCGCAAAAAGCCTCAGTGAACTTCCGATGTTATCCACACGGTCATTTATGTATATCGTGAATAGCAACGGTCCTACGACACTCCCCTGCGGCACACCTGAAATCACACTTACTTTAGAAGACTTCTCTCAATTGAGAATGACATGCTGCGTTCTGTTACCTAGGGACTCTTCAATCCAATCACACAATTGGTCTGATAGTCCATATGCTCTTACTTTGTTCATTAAACGACCGTGGGGAACTGTATCGAACGCCTTGTGGAAGTCAAGAAACACGGCATCTACCTGGGAACTCGTGTCTATGGCCCTCTGAGTCTCGTGGACGAATAGAGCGAGCTGGGTTTCACATGATCGTCTTTTTCGAAACCCATGCTGACTCCTACAGAGTAGATTTCTAGTCTCCAGAAAAGTCATTATACTCGAACATAATACGTGTTCCAAAATTCTACAACTGATCGACGTTTGAGATATAGGTCTATAGTTCTGCACATCTGTTCGACGTCCCTTCGTGAAAACGGGGATGACCTGTGCCCTTTTCCAAGCCTTTGGAACGCTACGCTCTTCTAGAGACCTACGGTACACCGCTGCAAGAAGGGGGGGGGGGGGGGGGGGGGCAAGTTCCTTCGCGTACTCTGTGTAAAATCGAACTGGTATCCCATCAGGTCCAGCGGCCTTTCCTCTTTTGAGCGATTTTAATTGGTTTTCTATCCCTCTGTCATCTGTTTCGACATCTACTATTTTGTCATCTGTACGACAATCTAGAGAAGGAACTACAGTGCAGTCTTCCTCTGTGAAACAGCTTTGGAAAAAGACATGTAGTATTTCGGCCTTTAGTCTGTCATCCTCTGTTTCAGTACCATTTTGGTCACAGAGTGTCTGGACATTTTGTTTTGATCCACCTACCGCTTTGACATAAGACCAAAATTTCTTAGGATTTTCTGCCAAGTCAGTACATAGAACTTTACTTTCGAATTCATTGAACGCCTCTCGCATAGCCCTCCTCACACTACATTTCGCTTCGCATAATTTTTGTTTGTCTGCAAGGCTTTGGCTATGTTTATGTTTGCTGTGAAGTTCCCTTTGCTTCCGCAGCAGTTTTCTAACGCGGTTGTTGTACCACGATGGCTCTTTTCCATCTCCTACGATCTTGCTTGGCACATACTCATCTAATGCATATTGGACGGTGGTTTTGAACTTTGTCCACTGACCCTCAACTCTATCTGTACTTAAGACAAAACTTTTGTGTTGAGCCGTCAAGTACTCTGAAATCTGCTTTTTGTCATTTTTGCTAAACAGAAAAATCTTCCTACCTTTTTTAATATTTCTATTTACGGCTGAAATCATCGATGCAGTAACCGCTTTATTATCGCTGATTCCCTGTTCTGCGTTAACTGTTTCAAATAGTTCGGGTCTGTTTGTCAGCAGAATGTCTAATATGTTATCGCCACGAGTCGGTTCTCTGTTTAACTGATCAAGGTAGTTTTCATATGATCCACTTATAAAAATTTCACTGGATTCTTTGTCCCTGCCACCCGTTATAAACGTTTGAGTCTCCCAGTCTATATCCGGCAAATTAAAATCTCCACCCAGAACTATAACATGGTCGGGAAATCTACTCGAAATATTTTCCAAATTTTCCTTCAGATGCTCTGCCAAAACAGCTGCTGAGCCAGGGGGCCTATAGAGACATCCAATTACCGTGTTTGAGCCTGCTTTAACCGTGACGTTCAACCAAATTATTTCATATTTCGGATCTCCGTCAATTTTCTTCGATACTATTGCACTTTTTATCGCTATAAACACGCCTCCCCCTTCACTGTCCAGCCTGTCTCTGCGGTATACATTCCAATCTGAGTTTAGAATTTCATTAATGTTTACATCTGGTTCCAGCCAACTTTCTGTCCCTGGTATTATGTGGGCACTGTGACCGTTTATTAATGAGAGCAGTTCTGGGACCTTTCTATAGACGCTCCTGCAGTTTACGATTACCACATTAATATTGTTATTCCCTGTTGCTTTTTGCCTACTACTACCTTGTTGCGTCTCAGGAGGCGTCTTGTCGGGCCTAGGGAGGGAATTCTCTAACCTAAAAAACCCATATGTGCACTCCACACGTACTCCACACGTACTCCGCTACCCTTGTAGCCACTTCCTGCGTGAAGACGGCTGACCGCGGCCATCAGCACGTTCAGCTGTTTGCGAACAGTGGCCAGCTCTTCCTGCGTCCGTACACAGCAGTCACACATCCTATCCATCCTAAGGAATCAACAATTTACTGTAGAGAGTTAATCAACTTTTAACTAGACTGCTAATTCAGTAAAGGCGGCTGATAGCTGACTAAACTGTGGTTACTAGACACTTATCGTTCAAAACAATGAAAATAAGCCCTACCTGTCTCTGGACTGTATTCAAAACAAACACTAGCACTACTGGCACTATGGCTAACTAAAGGGACTCTCTCTGACTGTATTCAAAACAAACACGAAATCTATGGAACACTATTACTAGCACTCCACAATTAAAGCTTCCTAAAGCAAAAACACACGGAAGAAGAAGTGACAAGTAAGAAAAATACAGTTAATACTTAAATTAACGTAGCTCGCTGCACAGCAGATGTGAAGCAGACGGCAGTTACGACGAATCGGGACGTTTCCGACATATTATTCTGTTTGAGTTCAATAGAGGGAAGACAACAGAGGATGTAGCCAGAAATATTTCCGCAGTGGACAAAGCGAAGAAGAAAATGGTTCCCTCGTTTTATGGAAGACCGTTTTGACATTAGTGACCCTCCACGAGGAAGACCTTCGGTGTTTGATGAAGATAGTTGAAACGCATTAATCAATGATCCAAGTCGCTGTACTCGAGACCTTGCTTGAAGTGGAGAAGGTTTAAAAATCGGCTTTATCTGTTTGTTTGTCATCAATTGGCTCTTGAACAACACCGATCATTCCTATCCTGTATCGGTACTGCTCACGAGAAATGGTGTCTTCATGCTAACATAAGGAAAAGAAGGAAAGGTTGAGCCCAAACAAAGCAGCAACTCCCCGTACAAAGACCTCGACGCGTCAACTAAAGACAATGTTATGCAAGTCGTGGAACAGCGACGGTGTGGTATACTAAGAATTGCTTCCCCGAGGTGTAACCATCACTGCTGACATTTATTGCGAACAAGTGATACGTCTTGCAGACGCAGTCGAAGAGCAACTACCAGAAAGACTGCATGCAGTGATGCTACTCTGCAATAAAGCCCGTCCGCATCTTTTAGACCTCATAAAAGACCTTATGGGAGTTGGTTTGGGAAGTCACTCGCCATCAACTTCATTCACCTATCTGGTGCCCTCAAATTTTCACGTTTTCCGCTCTCTGTCGAATTACCTTCAAGGAACTTCCTTTCCCGATGAAAAAGCACTCCGAACGTGACTCGATGAGTTCTTCGCCCAAAAACCGCGCAATTTCTACAGTCACGGAATCAAAAAATTACCCCAGGGTTGGTGACTGTTGTAAATAGCAAAGGAGAACATGTTACTGATGACGAAAGCCTCTGTTACGTGTGTCTGTTGTGTTTATTAAACTTATTGGAAAACGCTGCGAACGTACGCACCAATGCAATAAGTAACAATATTCACTTACGGAATATTTAATACAGTTCTCCGACAACGTTGGTGGTTAACGATTAAATTAGTAAGAGTGCCCAGTTTCCTCGCGGATTAGGGGAAGGAAGGAAGATTAGGGTTTAACATCCCGTCGACTGCCATATGATTAGAGACGGAGCAGAAGTTCGAAGACGGGGAAGGAATTCGGCAGTGCCCTTTCAGTGGAGCCACCCAGTAACTTGGGTGCAGCGATTCAGGGAAATCACGGTCAACCTAAATCTGGATGGAACCGTCGTCCGCCCGAATACGAACGTAGTGTGCTAACCACTCGCTCGGTCCGGTTAGAAGAGGCTCCGAAGAATCGTAACTTTAGAAGACAAAGTGAATGCTTCGAAGGAAAGAAGATAAAGATTTAACGCCCCTCAACGGAGCGTAAGACCGGGTTGTGGATGAATAGGGATGTAAAGTCGGTCGTCACCTTTTCACAGGAACCGTTCTGGCACTGTCGGGGAATTTAGGGAAACAACGAAAAACCCAAACCTTGATGACCTGAGGTGGATTTGAACCGCCGTCCTCCAGGATATTCACTAGACACAGTGGAGATTGCTGACGTCTTGGGTCACAAGATGAATGCCCGGGACTCAAGCTGTATTTTATCTTGATGGCTATAGGGGTAATAGGGGTAATTAATAGAGATAGGGACGTCCGTAAATAATGGAGTGCTGTCACAGCAGCTTCTATTATCGGCTTTCTTTCCCACTCAACGATTGCAGTTTGTTAAGCGTTTCTGTGACAGTCTCACGTTGATTGACAAACCCATGAGAAATCACGTAACTCTTTTTAACTCTTTTCTATCTATTCCGTTCATCCAGCTTAGAAAAAGTCTGTCGTATACTGCAATTTATTGCATATTGGAGCACACCTACATACAATACTTTGAGAACAAATACTGATAAAAATACTGAAGTTCTCAAAAACGGTTAACCTATTTCGAAGCAGAGAAAAAGTTATACAGCTATCTTTGCTACACATAAAACGCCCCTCACTAACGACGCTGGCATACGTCTGTAAATTAATGATCAGGCAGTACTAATAGCAACCTCAGACTTATTACAGATGTTGCAGTTATTATAATGAAGTACTATCTGAAAAATGCTCCACAAATATCCAGTCAAATCTTACCAATAAGCCAAGAGAAGAGAGAAGTACTACGTGGGGAGAAGAGTTGAAGACCTAGAAATCGAAGTATCAAGGAGAAGAGGAAGATCGAAACTGGGATGGAAAGACAAGGCAGCAGGGGACCTACTTGAGAAAGGATGGCTCAGAGAAAAAGCACTGGATAGACACTTATGGAAGAGAAGGATCCAGCAAAGCAACGCCGACCCCACATGACGTGGGAAAAGGCTGAGATGATGATGATGATGATGATGATGATCTTAACAAGATTTCAAAGTAGTCTGAAGAATGGCAACTTGATTTAAATCATTAGAATTGTAAAATTGTGCACTTTACAAAACAAAGAAAAGTATAATTCTTTGTCTACACTACGAATGAGCCGCAAGTGGATTAAATCAACTCAACTAAGTGTAAAATGAAATGATCGTATGGCATAGTTGGCCGGGAGGCCCCTCCGGGGAAGTTGGGCCGCCGTGTTGCAAGTCTTATTTCATGTGACGCCACACTGGGCGACACGCGCGTCGATGAGGATGAAATGATGATGAGGACAACACAGCACCCAGGCCACGGGCGGAGAATATCTCCAACCCGCCCGGGAATCGAATCAAGCCGCACCTTACCACTCAGCTAAGCAGGCGGACAATTTCTAGTGATATTAGATGGCGTAGGTCAACAAGCTCAGTCGAATGTATAGCATGTGGCAGATTTCGATATGTTGTTAGGATACTGAGGAAATGTACTCAGTCTACACAGGAGACTTTTCAAAAAGCATTCGTGTGACCCATCTTATAATATTCAGGTGTGTAGGACCAATGACGTATTGGATTAACAGCAGACATTGAATGTACACAAAGAAGAGTAGCAGGGATGGTCACAGGATTGTCGAAACCATGGAAGAGCGTGACGGAAATGGAACAGAACTTGAATTGCAGACCACTGAACGCAGGCAATTATCCCGCGAAAGCCTTCTTAACCCCTAGCTGTACCACTTAGTTCGACGAAATCCTTGCCGAAGCGACTGGAGAAGTCGCGTGCTCAACGGGCCAGCGTGATGGGCGAGACAGTCGCAATGCAAGCCGACATGCGGATACCTGTTATGTATCCATATGCTGTTCTTCTTTTTTCATGTGATACTGCTCTTGTGGTCGTCAACGCTTTTGAATTCGTGTCCCCTTACAACAAAACTTCAAAATATAAATTGTTGTACGTGAACAGTTTCATGTACGAGGGTTGACTGAAAATTAATGCCTCCACCTTCGTAACTCTTCAACAGCTGTGCGGACGTCGGTCATTGCTATTTAAGCAACGTGCAATCATTGAATTCTTGACAGCAGAAGGTGTCACCCAAAGGAGATTCATCAGAGAATGAAAGGAGTTTATGGTGATTGTGTTGATGTGAGTACTGTGCGTCGTTGGGCCAGTTAGTTTAAAGATGTTGAGGCGGGAGCATCTCACCTGCGTGACAAACAAAGAGTTGGACGTCCTGTGACAGTAACCACCTAGTTTCACAAGCAAAATGTTGACAGAGTGATTGTCCGCCCCCGGTAGCTGAGTGGTCAGCGCGACAGACTGTCAATCCTAAGGGCCCGGGTTCAATTCCCAGCTGCGTCGGAGATTTTCTCGGCTCAGGGTCTGGGTTTTGTGTTGTCCTAATTATCATCATTTCATCCCCATCGACGCGCGTGTCGCCGAAGTGGCGTCAAATCGAAAGACTTGCACTAGACGAGCGGTCTACCCGACGGGAGGCCCTCGTCACACGCCATTTACAGATTGGTTCAGGACGATCGACGTGTCACTCAGAGAGAAATTGCAAGCACAACCTGCATTTTACAAGAACATGTGGCTTTGCTTGGCTATCGGAAGACCCGTGCACGATGGGTACCCCTGATGCTGACTCCTGGAATAAAATCTCACCACCGTACGGCATCCTCCATACAGTCCAGATTTAGCACTGTCCGACTTAGATCTGTTCCCGATAATGAAAGACGATCTGCGGGGACATCATTATGCTTCTGATGAAAACGTTGAGAGAACTGTGAGACTGTGGTTGCGAAAACAGCGTGTGGACTTCTTCCGTGACGGCTTCAGAAAACTTGTTCGTCGTTAGCAGAAATGTATCCAACTGGCTGGTGATTATGTGGAAAAGTGAATATTGGTAATTAAAGACCACAGTCTAAGGATTATTTCTGTGTTTGATTTATTAAAATATTACCATCCAAACCCAATTACCGAAGGTGGAGGCATTACTTTTTATTCAACCCTCGTAAATTATAATCCTCTCATGACTTCTTCAGAGAGAACGTATAACACTATACTTAAAAGTAGGTATTGTCAGCAAAAAATCTAATTACAAGAAGAAATGCTCCCGTTGAACGAATTTCTAATAGGAAAATACCGGCAACTTCAAAAATTTGAAGTCCTGCATGGTACGGTAGTTTCGAAAGCACTGTGGTAGATGAAAATCTACTGTACACCCCATGCATTCCATGTCATTTCGCTTTGTCCTTCATGTTCTATGCAGGCTTGTAGTCGAAGAGGTATTTTACCCAATGAAGGTTTATCACATTTTCCATAGTCCCATTGGACATTTTTTTTTTAAATTACCTCCGCCATACTTATTCGGTAACCAATATATGTTTCCTTTCTTTAACCGCACATTGTTTTACTGCTAACGTACTCGTTAAAAAGAGCCACATCATAACATATATATAAAAAAGTTTTCGGTATCGAGTTTTCTTATATTTGCGAAAGAGGTTGATCTGATCATGACGATTAACCCTACCCATTCGCTTATAGTATTCGAGAATGCATTTGAGTCTCGTTATTTTTCTAAATTATTTGTCTACACTATGTGATCGAAACTATCTGGACACCTGGCTGAAATTGACTTACAAAGTCGTGGCGCCCTCCATCGCTAATGCCCGAATTCAATAAGGTGTTGGACCACTCTCGCAGGCATACGTTCAATCAGGTGCTGGAACGTTTCTTGGGGAATGGCAGCCCATTCTCCACGGAGTGCTGCACTGGGGCGAGGTACCGATGTCGCTCGGTAGGATCTGACACGAAGTCGGCGTTCCAAAACATCCCAAAGGTGTTCTATAAGATTCAGGTAAGGACTCTGTGCAGGCCAGTCCATTACAGGGATGTTATTGTCGTGCAGCCACTCCCCCACAGGCCGTGCATTACGAACAGGAGCTCTATTGTGTTGAAAGATGCAATCGCCATCCCCGAATTGCTCTTCAACAGTGGGAAGCAAGAAGGTGCTTAAAACATCAATGTACGGCTGTGCTGTGATAGTGTCACGCAAAACAACAAGGGGTGCAAGTCCCCTCCATGAAAAACACGACCACACCATAAAACCACCACCTCCGAATTTTACTGTTGGCACTACATACGCTGGCAGATGACGTTCACCGGACATTCGCCGTACCCACACCCTGCCATCGGATCGCCACATTGTTTACCGTGATTCGTCACTCCAACCAACGTTTTTCCACTGTTCAGTCGTCCAATGTTTATGCTCCTTACACCAAGCGAGGCGTCGTTTGACATTTAGCGGCGTAATGTGTTACTTATGAGCAGCCGCTCGACCATGAAATCCAAGTTTTCTCACCTCCCACTTAACTGTCACAGTACTTGTAGTGGATCCTGAGGCAGTCTATAATTCTTGTTTGATGGTCTGGATAGATGTCTGCCTATTACCCTCTTCAACTGTCGGCGGTCTCTGACAGTCAACAGACGAGGTCGGCCTGTACGCTTTTGTGATGTACATGTCCCTTCACGTTTCCGCTTCACTATCACATCGGAAACAGTGATTTAGGAGTGTGGAAATCTCGCGTACTGACGTATGACACAAGTGACACCCAGTCACCTGACCACGTTCGAAGTACGTGAGATCCGCGGAGCCCCCCATTCTGCTCTCTCACGATGTCTAATGACTACTGAGGTCGCTGATATGGAGTACCTGACAGTAGGTGGCAGTGCAATGCACCTAACATGAAAAACGTATGTTTTTGGGGGTTGTCCGGATACTTTTGATCACATAGTCTATGTGTTCTACCATATCTACACTTTCGTGTTTCGTTGACAACATTTACATATCACGCTTGTCTTTCCATCTCACAGCCAACAAATTATTACAAATTATCTCCTTTTCAATGTCTTTTTTGACATATTTTGCCCATTGCTGTGTATTGTCCGAATAACATTAGTGTTTTCCTGGTGCAATTTTACAAAAAGGTTGGAAGAGAAGTACCAGTAGTCAAGAAACAAAGTACATCCCTCGTTCAGTATGGATTTTAACGATTGCAGGGGCACTGTGGGTTCTGGGCATAAAATCACTGTCATCAGCATCAGCTTTCTTGGAATTTATGATTGAAACCAGCATTTTGCCCTCTGACAATGGCATTATTCCAGGAATTCGCTTCCTTACCCCCTTCTCTTTCATCCTGTGGTTAATAACTGAAGAGCCAAAGAAACTGGTACACCTGCCTAAGATCATGTAGGGCCTCCACGAGCACGCAGAAGTGACGCAACACAATGTGGAATGGACTCGACTAATGTCTGAAGTAGTGCTGGAGGGAACTGACACGACGAATCCTGCAGGCCTGTACATAAATCCGTAACAGTACGATGGAGTGGAGACCTCTTTTGAACAGCACGTTGCAAGGCATCCCAGATACGATCAGTATTGTTCATGCCTGGTGAGTTTGATGGTCAGTGGAAGTGTTTAAACTCAGAAGAGTGTTCCTGGAGTCACTCTGCAGCAATTCTGAACGTGTGGGATGTCGCACTGTCCTGCCGGAATTGCCCAAGTCCGTCTGAATCCACACTGGACATGAATGGATGAAGGTAATCAGACAGGATACTTACGTACGAGTCACCTGTCAGAGACGTATCTAAATGTATCCGGGGTCCCATATCACACTAACTGCACACACCCCACACCATTGCAAAGTCCACACCAGCTTGAATAGTCCCCTGCTGACATGCAAGTCCATGGTTTAATTCGGTTGTCTCCGTACCAGTACACATCCAGCCGCTCGATACAACTTGAAACGAGACTCATCCGACCAGGCAACATGCTTCCTGTTATTAACAGTCCAATGTCAGTGTTGACGGTTCCAGGCGAGGCGTAAGGCTTTGTGTAGTGCAGTCAGCAATGGTACAAGTGTGGGACTTCGGCTCCGGCCCATGGTACACTTATGAAATGGTCGTAGGGAAAATCTCCTCTACATCGCATCAAGAGTACACGAGTGGGCCTTCTGCTGCGAAAGCCCATATCCATGATGTTTCGTTGAATGGTTCGCATGCTGAAATCTGCAGCAATTTACGGAGGGGTTGCACTTCTAACACGTAGAACGATTCTCTTCAATCGTTGTTGGTCCCGTTCTTGCAGGATCTTAATCCAGCCGCAGCGACGTCGGAGATTTGATGTTTTACCGGGTTCCTGATACGCACGATACACTTGTGAAATGGTCGTAGGGGAAAATCCTCGCTTCATCGCTACCTTCGAGATGCTGAGTCCCATCGCTCATGCATCGACTATAACACCACATTCAAACTCACTTAAATCTTGACAACCTGCCATTTTAGCAGCAGTAACTGATCTAACAACTGCGCCAGACACTTGTCGTCTTATATAGGCGTTGCCGACCGCAGCACCGTATCCTGCCTGTTTACATATCTCTGCATTTGAATGTGCATGCCTATGCCAGTTTCTTTGGCGCTTCAGTGTATATATGGGCGCCTGCAGCATGATCTAGCTCTTACAATTGATAATGCATATCCCATGAAGTTAACTCTGGCATTGCCTCACCGTATATATCTACTATATGCACGTTACAACCAAGCATGTGAACGCCAATCGGAATGCATCGTACTCGTCTGTCTTCTTCCCCTCCATATATTCCATCATACCACATATATAGTCTCACTTGTACCATGAATATTGAACTTTAACGCCCATGTGTTGTGCATTTTCCACTTCTATTACCATGACAAAGTCACTATCTAATGATAGATCCACATTCACACAGTTAGATCCACTTGCAGTCACGAATTGGCAGAAGTAATACACTTGTGGGATTTGACTGCAGCTCCAGTTCTGGCTGCGACTGTGGCACTGAATAAGTTAGTGACACTAGGATCAGAAGTTGGGGAAGACATTCTCTGGACAGTGACTGATGTTGCTGTGGCTATGGTATGACAGAGTAGAACAACACCAGGTCTGGAAGACATCCTGTGGGCAGTGACTGCTGCTGCTGTTGCCGTGGCTCAGGTGGTAACATCTGCATGTGTTCGTCTACAATAATAACACAACCCTAATTATAGCAAAACGTACATACATAGTAATATAAATAATAATAATAATAATAATAATAATAGTAATAATAATAAAGAAGAATAGGCAGATGAATACTTACTGAGCCTATTCTTCCCGGCTGATCACTGCTGTTGTTGGCAGCTCTTCATATACCAGGCAGATCAGATGTATAGACAGTAAAAGACGGCACTTTTGCAATCAAACTACAAAAATTTAAAATTGCTCAAAGGGTGTGAGGCTGAGCTTTCACGCCATTGATGTACTGAGATCCTCGGCGTTTCTGCAAAAACGGGTAATGCCACTGGTCACAGGGAGGGGGGGGGGGGGGGGAGGGAATTCCAAGAATAATGTCATTGCCTGCTGGAGTCAGCGGTTCCGGTCAGTTTTTTTTTCTTTATTGATTTTCAATTCCCCCCGAAGGGGGCGGACTGGCAGCAGCTTAGTACGCTGCTCTACAGCCTACAGACTTTTTTTTAAAAAAACGGAAGAAGAAAAGAAACAAGAAAAACAGGCGATAAAACGGTGACTTAAAGTGTAAAATGGCGGAAAAATGCGGAAAGTTACAACAGAAAGCAAAAGAGATTGGCAATGTTAATAAAAGACACAGGAATCAGACAAGTAACACAGTACACACACAATTAAAAAACATGGCGACAGTCTGGTTTCTGTTCGCAAGAGATAAAAAGCACACCCAGCGACAGTATGATGGCCGTTCGCAACACTTCCCAAAAAACACAACACGGAACACTCACTGTAAAACACTGCACGAAAATGGCGGCACAAAGATGACACTCCCGAGCCAAAGGCAGATGGGGGGGGGGGGGGACCTGGAGGAGGGGATGGACAAGGAGGGAGGAAGGAAAAAAACGAAAAGGGGGGGGGAACCAAGGAGGGAGAGGACTAATAAAGGGGGACAGGGGCAGGGCAGATGCGAGAGGGAATGAGAAGAGGCAGAGGAGGGAAATGCAAAAGGACTCCGGGGAGAGAAGGGGGCAGAGAGAGGGGAGGTGGGGAAAAAAAGAGGGAGCCCGGGAAAAGGACAGAGGAAAGGAGGGGGAGTGAGGATCAGAGTTGATAGGAGGGATAAATGGAGGGGGAGAGGGCATCATCTGGGAGGGGGAGTTGATGGAAGCCACCTTGGGAAAGGAGATGAAGGGTGTAGAGATGGGGGGGGGGGGGTAGGGGGGACACAACAGTGAAGACGTGGCAGGAGGCAGGGATGGGAGAGGAGAGGAGCAACCAGGGCATGAGGGGGATCAAGGCGGCGGGAGGTGTAGAGGAAGCGGATATGTTCGAGGAATAGGAGCAGATGGGGGAAAGGAATGAGATCATAGAGGATCCGCATGGGGGACGGGAGGCATATACGGAAGGCGAGGCGGAGTGCATGACGCTCAAGGATCTGGAGGGACTTATAGAATTTGGGGGGGGGGCAGATATCCAGGCAGTACTGGCATAACAGAGGATGGGACGGATTAAGGATTTGTAGGTGTGGAGGATGGTAGAGGGGTGCAACCCCCATGCCCAGCCAGAGAGGAGTTTGAGGAGTCGGAGGCAGTTGTGGGCTTTGGATTGGATGGAGCGGAGATGAGGGATCCAGGTGAGGTGACGGTCACTGATGAGGCCAAGGTAGGTGAGGGTGGGGGTGAGGCAGACAGGACGGGCGCAGACAGTAAGGGAGAAATCCAGGAGCCAGAAGGAGCGAGTGGTACGACCTACGATGATTGCCTGGGTCTTGGAAGGATTGATTTCCAGGAGCCACTGGTTACACCATGCAGCAAAAAGGTCAAGGTGATCCTAGCGAAGGCGTTGGGACCATTGGAGGGTAGGAGCAAGGGCGAGGAATGCGGTGTCATCAGCATATTGCAAGAGGTGTATTGGAGGGGGTGGGCTGGGCCAAATCTGCCAAGTACAGGAGGTAGAGGAGAGGGGAGAGGACAGAACCCTGGGGCACACCTGCAGAGGGGTAGAAGGGGTAGAAGGTGTGGGAATTGGCATTATGGATGGTAACATAGGAGTGGCGGTGGGAGAGGAAGGAGGCCATCAGACAGATGTAGTTGATAGGAAGGGTTTGGAGCTTAAACAGGAGACCGGGATGCCAGACATGGTCGTAGGCCTTTTCGAGGTCGAGGGAGACAAAAATGGCGGAGCGACAGGAGTTAAGCTGGGGGGAGAGGAGATGAGTGAGGCGGAGGAGTTGGTCATCAGCAGAGAAGGAAGGTCGAAAGCCACATTGGGTGTTGGGGAGGAGGTGGTTATGGCAGAGGTGGTGATGGATGTGCCGGGAAAGGATGGATTCCAAGAGCTTGCTGAACACCGATGTGAGACAGATAGGGCGATGGGAAGAGGCATCAGATGGAGGCTTGTTGGTTTTGGAGAACATCAGGATATGGGAGGTTTTCCACAGGTCGGGATAGAAGCCAGTGGCAAGGATGACATTGTAGAGGGTGGCAAGGACTGAAAGGAAGGAGGGAGGGCAGTGTTTGAGGTGGCGGTATGTAATGCAGTCATGGCCGGGAGCAGTGTTGCGTTTAGTGCGGAGTGTGAGGCTGATGTCCTGTGTAGTGATGGGAGTGTTAAGTTCAGATGGTGGTGTGTAGTACTGGAAGCTAGGAGCAAGGGGAGGAACAGAGGTATTTGTATGGTCCATGACGTCAGGGAAGAGGGAATAATCAAAGTTGGGATCATCTGGGATGGAAAAAACATCGGAGAGATGAGAGGCAAAGTGGTTGGCCTTACTGAGGTTGTCAGGAAAGGGACAGTCATTAAGGAGGAGAGGGTACTGGGGGCTGGGGCAGTTCCCAGTAAGGCGGTGGAAAGCAGACCAATACTTGGAAGAGTTTATGGGGAGCATGGTGTTGAGTTGTGTACATGTCTGGCGCCAGGCACAGCGTTTCTTCGCAGTAAGCAGGTTGCGGATGCGTCGTTGTAATTGCCGGTGGCGGGTAAGTGTAACCCGGTTGCGAGTGCGGAGAAACGAGCGGTAGAGGTGGTGGGACTCTCGAAGGAGAAGGACGGCCTGTGGAGGCAGGCCGGGGCGGTGAGGGTGGTTGGCTTTGGTGGGGATATGGGTGGCGACGGCGTCAGACAAGGTCTGGTGCAGGAAGGCAGCAGTGCGAGAGATGTCATCAGGAGATTGGAGGGTAAGGTCGTGGCCGTCAACCTGTGTGTGAATGGAGTCCCGGTAGGCATCCCAGTTGGCATGGGAGTAATCATGGACAAGTTTTGGAGGGACGTCGCGGCGAGGAGCGTTGCGGGGATGACGACCATTAGAGATAGTGAGGAGAGCAGGAGCATGGTCACTGCCAATGAGGTCAAGGACATTTACAGTGATGCGCCCAAGGAGGTTGGGAGAGGCAAGGACCACATTGGGAGTGGTGTTGGATTCGGGTCGGGTGTGCTGAGGCAGGGGAACCAGGTCTCCCTGGAGGGTGGTGAGAAACTGATGCCACCGCTGGAGGTCAGTAGGATCACAGCTGTGAATATTGAGGTCGGCGGCAATCACGTAGGTGGAGAAGGTGCGGTCAATGTAGGCCAGGAAATGGTACGGGAAGGGGGTGCGAGGGCGGACATAAATGGTGGCACAGGTAATGGTAAGGGTGGTGTAGAAGAGGCTGAGGGTAGACGCTTGGCAGGATTGTTAAGGAGAGGTTGGGGCCGGACAGGGAGCTGCTTGAGGTGGCCTATAGCAACTCCGACACGCGCCAGAGGGTACGGGTTATCGGTGCGGTGAAGGGTGTAAGGAGCTGTGGAGATGGAGATAGAGGGTTGAAGGAAGGTTTCATTTAGGACGAAGGCATCCACGCGGTGCTGATGGAGGATGTGGAGGAAGAGGAGTTTGTGGGTGGGCAGGGAGCAAACGTTGTGGTACAGGATACGGTAGGGTTGTTGTACCATGGGAGGGGAGACTTAGACGAGGGTGGTGAGGGGGGTGAAGGTGAATTGGGCCTGGTTGTGAGAGTATGTGGCATAGGTGGTAAGATGGAAGATAGAACGGGCAGCGAGGGCGATTTGGGAAAGGGTGTGGGAGCGCTGGAAGGGGTTCCGGGCAGTGATCTGATGCTGATGTCATCAAGTTTAAGCAATGCTAATGCTGATGTCAGCGATTTTCTGCTCGGTACTTGTAGTGCCCTCTACTCATGACAACATTCTCTGATGCACTATTAATTTTGACCTGGCCAGTATACAGGGTGGTATATTGATAGTGACCAGGCCAAATATCTCACGAAATAAGCATCAAACGAAAAAACTACAAAGAACGAAACTCGTCTAGCTTGAAGGGGGAAACCAGATGGCGCTATGATTGGCCCGCTAGATGGCGCTGCCATAGGTCAAACGGATATCAACTGTGT
Organism: Schistocerca piceifrons; assembly: GCF_021461385.2. Lineage (NCBI taxonomy): Eukaryota > Metazoa > Arthropoda > Insecta > Orthoptera > Acrididae > Schistocerca > Schistocerca piceifrons. The sequence goes on from NC_060140.1 coordinate 326,618,496, forward strand.
TTTTTAAAATAGGAACCCCCATTTTGTATTACATATTCGTGTAGTACGTAAATAAATATGAATGTTTTAGTTGGACCACTTTTTTCGCTTTGTGACAGATGGCGCTGTAATAGTCACAAACGTATAAGTACGTGCTATCACGTAAGATTCCGCCAGTGCGGACGGTATTTGCTTCGTGATATATTACCCGTGTTAAAATGGACCGTTTACCAATTGCGGAAAAGGTCGATATCGTGTTGATGCATGGCTATTGTGCTCAAAATGCCCAACGGCCGTGTGCTATGTATGCTGCTCGGTATCCTGGACGACATCATTCAAATGTCCGGACCGTTCGCCGGATAGTTACATTATTTAAGGAAACAGGAAGCGTTCAGTCACATGTGAAACGTCAACCACGACCTGCAACAAATGATGATGCCCAAGTAGGTGTTTAGCTGCTGTCGCGGCTAATCCGTACACCAGTAGCAGACAAATTGCGCGAGAATCGGGAATCTCAAAAACGTCGGTGTTGAGAATGCTACATCAACATCGATTGCACCCGTACCATATTCCTATGCACCAGGTATTGCATGGCGACGACTTTGAACGTCGTGCACAATTCTGCCACTGACAAGAGAAATTACGGGACGATGACAGATTTTTTGCACGCGTTCTATTTAGCGACGAAGCGTCATTCTCCAACAGCGGTAATGTAAACCGGCATAATATGCACTATTGGGCAACGGAAAATCCACGATGGCTGCGACAAGAGGAACATCATCGACCTTGGCGGATTAATGTATGGTGCGGCATTATGGGAGGAAGGATAATTGTCCCCCATTTTATCGATGGCAATCTAAATGGTGCAATGTATGCTGATTTCCTGCATAGTGTTCTACCGATGTTACTACAAGATGTTTCACTGCATGACAGAATGGCGATGTACTTCCAACATGATGTATGTCCGGCACATAGCTCGTGTGCGGTTGAAGCGGTATTGAATAGCATATTTCATGACAGGTGGATTGGTCACGAAGCACCGTACCATGGCCCGCACGTTCACCGGATCTGACGTCCCCGGAAGTTCTAGGGCACTGATGACCTTAGAACTTAAGTCCCATAGTGCTCAGAGCTATTTGAACCACTTGAGTCCCCGTATTTGTTTCTGTGGGGAAAGTTGAACGATATTTGCTATCGTGATCCACCGACAACGACTGACAACATGCGTCAGCGCATTGTCAATGCATGTGCGAACATTACGGAAGGCGAACTACTCGCTGTTGAGAGTAATGTCGTTACACGTATTTCCAAATACATTGAGGTTGACGGACTTCATTTTGAGCATTTATTGCGTTAATGTGGTATTTACAGGTAATCACGCTGTAACAGCATGCGTTCTCAGAAATGATAAGTTCACAAAGGTACATGTATCACATTGGAACAACCGAAATAAAATGTTCAAACGTACCTACGTTCTGTATTTTAATTTAAAAAAACCTACCTGTTACCAACTGTTCGTCTAAATTTGTGAGCCATATGTTTGTGACTATTATAGCGCCATCTATCACAAAGCGAAAAATGTGGTGCAACTAAAACATTCATATTTCTTTACGTTCTACACGAATATGTAATACAAAATGGGGGTTCCTATTTTAAAAAACGCAGTTGATATCCGTTTGACCTATGGCAGCGCCATCTAGCGGGCCAACCAAAACGCCATCTGGTTTCCCCCTTCAAGCTAGACAAGTTTCGTTCTTTGTAGTTTATCCGTTTGACGCTTATTTCGTGAGACATTTGGCCCGGTCACGATCAATGGACCACCCTGTATATTCTGCAACTGCAACAAAAACCAGTAGTTGCCTCACAAGGTTTGTAATTTTTTAATCGAAATGTCGCTCTTTTCTGTGAAATAAGCTGTTTATATGCCAAACATCCTTTACGTTTCATTAACGATTCGTCTATACTGACATTTTCATCCAGTGTGTAAATTTCGTTAAATTTCTCATTCCAAAGGCTGATGATAGGTTTTATCGTTCGCAGCCGGTCAGTACTGTCAGCAGTTTTATTATTGCAAAAATAAGAGAATCTCGAAATTTGTTTAAAACTTTTGAAATGGATTACGTTTTTAAATATTGGCGTTTCTACTACTAGTCTATTAGACCAATACATTTGGATATTTGGATTTCCTACTGGAGCCATCAAAATGCACAGTCTTTATTTCGTAGAAAGTAACAGACTACCAAGTGTACTTTCCGCTTTTTCCTTCCATTTTCTGCTATCTGACGTGCGCAGAAATTTGCCTTCATAACAGGTATCTCCCACAATCAATAAAAAAGAGTTCTAATAATCCTGAGTGTTAACTTAAACGTTTTGAAAGAGATGCTTTTATGCCACGATTCTCACAATATTTCCAAATGATTGGTGTGTTTTTCGCTTCCTGCCAAACCCGTGATACACATGATTTACGTTATTTTCCTCTTCACTATCGTCACGTATAATTAGTCGTTCTGCACGCTTTCTCTTTTGTACAGTAACGTCGCTATCACTGGATACTCCAACAATACTTCCATGTAAATGCAGCTGTCTTGGCATTACGTAAGTGTTTATGGCGAATTATCGTGGCGCAATGGTAAGAACTAAACTATGGTTGTAACTGACTGTTTGTCTCATATGAGTCGTTACGTTTACGTTTGGCCTGCGTTGGTTTCCAAGACTCTGGCTCGACACATGCATGTTTGGTACAAAATTGTTATCACGAGTCAATCTCGTCAAAGTACGGCAAGAGATTTAAAAGATTCAAAAACCTGTAGTGAGTGAAGAGTTTATAAGTATATTTCAGCTCCCTACAGGGCTAAGTACCCTCTACCATGCACTTCACAGCAGTTTGCAGACATTGGTTTGCAGAGTATGTAGAACGTAGATGTTGAACCGAGAGCCGGGAACTGCAAGAGAGACTGGCTGAAGCGCACGGTACCCCTGGCAGCTAGGCCGCACCCGTGATATTTTCACACGTCCCTCCGTTTCCTTTTCCTTCTCGTGAACATAGTTCTGCATTCATTGAAGTTCTCGGTTGCGTTCAGTCTTGCTTTATAGTCTTTGACAATAATATTATAAAAAATCCTTTACGCGATACCTTCGTCCTTTAAGCTGTCGCATCCGAATCCTCACACTGACGTTATCAAAACTACAAGGGGCGTGATAAGAAGTTAGGCCTACGAATTTGTTACCTGAATATTCTTGAAGCCTTTTAAATAAACATTAGTGTAATTAACAGTCTACATATTTATTCATCATATCTACATATTTGCAGCCCTCTGCCACTGGAGGGCGCCGAATAGTGGCGTGTAATATGGCGATATGTAACCTCACTGCGTCGATGTGTAAGAAAAAGCGTGCTGTAACCAATTTGCGAATTCAAAGAGGTCGTCCACACATGGAGAACCCTTTCCTTCAGCATGACAATGCCTGACCACACACGAGCGCTGCGACTCTGCAACAATCCGACGCCATGCGCCCACTGGCATCGTTCATCCTTCATTCAGTCCCGACTTTGCCCCATCCGAATTTCATCTTTTCCCAGTACTTAAAGAACACCTTCGAGGATTTCACTTTGATAGTGATGAAGCTGTACAAGCAGAGGCTCCGTCAACAAAGTCTAACATTCTACGATGACGGTATCAAGAAATTGGTCTGTCGCTGGGAGAAATATGTGACTATGTTGAGAAATAAATATTCAGACATGAAGAATAAGGATTTAGAGCGTTAATAAGGCTTGTTGTATTTAAAAAGCTTCAAGAATTTTCACATAAAAATTCGGAGGCATTAATTTTCAGCATACCCTCATACGAGGGTAGGAGCCGGCCGCGGTGGTCTAGCGGTTCTAGGCGCTCAGTCCGGAACCGCGCGGCTGCTACGGTCGCAGGTTCGAATCCTGCCTCGGGTATGGATGTGTCTGATGTCCTTAGGTTAGTTAGGTTTAAGTAGTTCTAAGTTCTAGGGGACTGATGGCCACGGATGTTAAGTCCCATAGTGCTCAGAGCCATTTTGAGGGTTGGAACTTAAAATAGTGGCAACTATTCATTCACAACCGATACAAAAGAGTTACACGCTTGTACCTGTCACTGTCCTTCAAAGTAGTCACCAGCGTTGTGTAGAACCTGCTGCCAGCGATGTCGAAGGCGTAGTATACCGTTAGAATAGCCTGTTCTGTTGATGGTGCGAATGGAGCGGGCTAAAGTTATGGAGATTCTCGTGTACGACTGTGATGGTGTTAACCTAACGCATTACGTTCCTCCACGGCAGACCGTCAATGCACAGTATTACTGTTCGTTTTTGGAGCATCACCTGCGACCAGCTTTGCGAAAGAAGCGGCGACACTTTCTGCGGAACTCATCCATCATTTTGCAAGACAATGCGCGGGCGCATACAGCGCAAGCTGTGGCTCTCCTGTTCGGTCGATGGGACTGAGAAGTACTGTACCATTCACCATACTCCCCGGACTTAGGTCCTTTGACTTTGATTTGATTCCGAAGATGGAGGAACCACTTCGTGGTATACGCTTCAGAACTGTTCCAGAGATTCGACAGGCAGTAGACCGCTCCATTCGCAACATAAAATAATAATAATAATAATAAAAGGTTCAAATGGCTCTGAGCACTATGGGACTTAACATTGGAGGTCATCAGTCCCCTAGAACTTAGTACTACTTAAACCTAACTAACCCAAGGACAGCACACACATCCATGCCCGCGGCAGGATTCGAACCTGCGACCGTAGCGGTCGCGCGGTTCCAGACTGAAGCGCCTAGAACTGCTCGGCCACACCGGCCGGCACCCCCCCCCCCCCCCGCCCCCGCCCCTGAATCCCTTGACAGCCACTGGAAATAACACACGACATCGATTAGGTATGTACTTAAGGTGCATCTGAGACTGGGACCAGCGGTCCCGAAGTCGATCACGGAATGAAACAGTTACGTAACTAACATTGCCGCCAGAGACCATTTTATTTATAGTTCCTCATCATATACGGCTGCGTTCCCACCATCCAAGACATTCAAAATAAAATTAGGCGACTGGCTAAGATTACTTTTGAATACATTGTGGGAGTGAACAGTGAGCAAAGCGTTACAAATATTTACCATCAAAAACAATCTTGATCACAATTTATTTATTACGGTGACCGGTGACCACTACCGTGGTCATCTTCAGACCAATGAGTAAGGACCTCCTTCTGCTGGAGAATCTCCAGTGGTCGAAACCAGTCACAGTAATAAATAAATTGTGATCAAGACTGTTTTTCGTAGTAAAGACTGGCTAAGACTTTTCATTTGTTTTACGTTCAATCGCTGATGCAGGATGATCCCAAAATTTCTTAACCATCTGAATGACTCGCAACTGCCAAATACCTAGCGGCAAGCGTTTGGAGTAATTCAATGTTGAATGACTATGTATAATAAATTTGATATTGTGGATAAGGCAGACACTCATCTGGGATTCATTGCAAAAAATGCTAAGCAAGCGTAATTGATGAACGAAGGAGTTGCTGACAGATTCGTCGCCCGAGTGATTCTTGAGTGCTATTCGCAATCCTACAACCCTTGCCAAGTTCGTTTCGCAGAACAGATACGAGATTCAGAGAAGAGCTACACTATTCGCCACGGGCTTATTTACTCACCACAGGAACGTTACAGGAATGCTCTACCAGCCACAGTAAAAGACGCTGGAAGGAAGATGTTTAATACGCAAAAACTGGTGTGAATGTGAATTGTCTTGATGTACACTGCTGTTGAAAATCTCTCGGGTTTTCCGCCAGGTGACAGTGTCGAGATACCACAACGTATCGATGGGTGTCATATTAACCACCTAGAGGATCTTTTAAATCAAGAGTTCGACACAACCGTGGAGAAGTTGGTAAGTATCTACATCTTCATCTACATATACGTGATTACTCTGCTATTCACAATAAAGTGCCTGGCAGAGGGTTCAAACTGTCTCTCAACCGTTCCACTCTCGAACGGCGCGCGGGAAAAACGAGCACTTACAATTTTTCCGTGCGAGCCCTAATTTCTCTTATTTTATCGTGTTGATCACTTCTCCCTGTGTATGTGGGTGCCAACAGAATGTTTTCGCAGTCGGAGGAGAAAACTGGCGATTGAAATTTCGTGATATCCAATGATACTCATAGAAAAGTAGCGATATCACAACACTGCCACCGGGCTGGAAACCCGAAGGCTTTTCATCATGAAATCGTTTGCTTTTGAAATTGTGATATATGGGTCAAGAAACACGTTTCCAGAATGAGATTTTCACTCTGCAGCGGAGTGTGCGCTGATATGAAACTTCCTGGCAGATTAAAACTGTGTGCCGGACCGAGACTCGAATTCGGGGCCTTTGCCTTTCGCGGACAAGTGCTCTACCAACTGAGCTACCCAAGTACGACTCACGCCCCATCCTCACAGCTTTACTTCTGCCAGTACCTTGTCTCCTACCTTCCGAGTTTGTAAGGTAGGAGACGAGGTACTGGCAGAAATAAAGCTGTGAAGATGGGACGTGAGTCGTACTTTGGAAGGTAGGAGACGAGGTACTGGCAGAAATAAAGCTGTGAAGATGGGACGTGAGTCGTACTTGGGTAGCTCAGTTGGTAGAGCACTTGTCCGCGAAAGGCAAAGGCCCCGAATTCGAGTCTCGGTCCGGCACACAGTTTTAATCTGCCAGGAAGTTTCATATCAGCGCACACTCCGCTGTAGAGTGAAAATCTCATTCTGGAAACATCCCCCAGGCTGTGGCTAAGCCATGTCTCCGCAATATCCCTTCTTTCAGGAGTGTTAGTTCTGCAAGGTTCGCAGGAGAGCTTCTGTAAAGTTTGGAAGGTAGGAGACGAGGTACTGGCAGAAGTAAAGCTGTGAGGATGGGGCGCGAGTCGTGCTTGGGTAGCTCAGATGGTAGAGCACTTGCCCGCGAAAGGCAAAGGTCCCGAGTTCGAGTCTCGGTCCGGCAAACAGTTTTAATCTGCCAGGAAGTTTCAAGAAACACGTTACTCATGTCCACAGCAGCTTCTGTAATGAATAGGACGTTATGTAAGATTCGGGCTTACACGAAAGCGTACTGACAGACAGCCTTCCCGAAAACCATTCGCCACTGGAACAGGAAGAGAGCGGTCGCGATTTTGATACTGACGCACTTACATGCCTTACGTCACAAATCGCTCGGAAGTCTGCAGAACGCAGATACAGATGCAGATTGCCGGCAGCGCCGCCTTTCACTTTTCACGTCTTCGAATCTGTGACCCACCGGACAGCCCATCACGCAGAAACCGTAACAAGCGGAGAGTCGGACAGGCTGAGCTGTGTAGCAGGAGCTGTCTCGCGCTCCGAGCTTATTAATTTTTCTGCTGCAAAGCGGCTCCTATCTCTCGAGCCGCTTGACAACGGAGTCATAGCTCGCGGCGGTGAAGGGAGGGGAGAGGACACTGTGGCGGCGCATGCGCAGTAGCGCGCTCGATCTACTGGCGCCCGCCGGTGCCAACTCGGCAGCTGTCGGTGCAGATCGGCACATTTCGGCGAGCAGCGAGCGGCGAGCAGCAGCAGCTGTGGGGAGGGCGGACCGCGGCTTCACTGCTAGATCGGCGGCGGAGGAGAGTGGTGGTGTGTCTTGCCAGCTCCTCCTGGCAGCTCAGGCGGACGGACGAGTCGCTCTGGTCTTTGTGTGTTGGTTGGGGGGTCGCGAGTTCCAATTCCCGGTGCGATGAGGGGCGAGGTGCGCGGCTCGGGCCGCAAGCCCGACGTCCTCATGTCGTCGACGACTCCTGGTTTCCTGGAGCTCAGCCCGCAGAAGATGGAGAAGTGGATTACTCAGCAGCCCATCGAGGAGCACTACGAAGTCGAGGAGCAGCCCTTCGCAAGGTAAGACACAGTCAAATCCGCGACTGCAACCTCATCGAAGTGTTTTTTGTTTTTCGTGCACGATCGAGTGTCAGTGTTGAAGTGCTTGTGTGTTCAGTAAGTGACATCATACGTAGACAACGAGAGATCAGGCAGGCTTTCATGTTTCGCTCTGACGCATGACGGGCCTTTCTAGTAAGTCATTACGAGTCTGCCGCATAGTTGCAGAAACAGATCTCCAGATTTCGCCGTGTCTTGCCGTGAAACGGAAGTGAATACTAGCATTCAAAGTGGCCCGTGTATCGTCGACAGAAGTTAATGTGTCTTCCACGTTGTGACAGTCAAGCAACACTAAAGAACGGATTTCTGTCAGTATCTATCGCATAGTATTACATTTACGACCGTATTACACTGTCTAAGACATTTCATCATTATTCTATAAAAGCTAGAACCATATTTCAGCTTTTACAAAGAATACGTTTGAAACATTCCAGTACAACGTCAAGATTTATAGAAGTTCATTTATAATTAGTCTTTAACAAATTTATATTACAGTGTGGTACGGGCCTTAGAAACGAAGGATGGTGCTCTTTGTTAAGGCAATGGAATCGAATCAAGGATTTAGATTTTCTGCAATATCCTGAAAAACTTGAGGGAGTGTTGAGATAGTTCCTTAAGTAAAGCAAAACTGATTTCTTTCGCTGCCCTTCTCCAGCTGACCCTGATGCCGACAAGTGGGTAATCTCTGTTCTTTATTCTGGTACTTGGATGTATTTGCTCTAGTCCTTGGACAGAGGCTGCACACAGTACTCAGGGAAGCGTTACTATTTCCGTCTCCTGGTCGGAACTCTTTGACACATGAAGATGTATCCCTGTTGGAATAGGCTATCGCATCTGGAAGTCATGCATGAATTGACTCTCAGTCGCATGAAGTACTATTCACGAATCGTGCAGCGTTCTCAAAATACTGTGAAGCTACAACGTAAATATCTGCGTAAATCAGACATTAGTTGGGGACTCGACTGTCAAGTTATAAAGTCAGAATCATCATGCGTGCTTATTCGGTGTTCCACCGCTGTGGTTTCTTGGAATCAGTTTCTTTGCTCCTCGTAAGAACTATTTGTAAATCTCGCCTTCTGCTTGGAGATATGTAACTTACGACTGAAGTGCACCGACCGTGCTTTTACTGCATGCGTCAGAATTTTGGCCAGAAGGATTTTGGTAACACCGTGGAGACAGTGGCAATAGCCTACTTAGAAAGTCAATCGCCCGAAGCTTTCGGTTTGGCCAAACCCCGGCAGAGAGAAACGCAATCCGCCTGCGCGCACCGCAGGTTTTCGAAACTGTCCGACCTGCTCATTGTCTGCCTGCCTCCGATACGTGGCCAGCGGATCAATGGACCGTGCAGCGAGATAGTTATCGCACCCTTTTACCCTTGCACAACCAGTCCCTCGGCGCAGAGTTTCTCCGGGGAGAAATGCAAAACGTTCTTTCGCAAAAGCCGGCAGACTTAGCGCCGCGTCAGAAAAAACCAACCAGCAGGTAAACGCAGCGCGCTGCACCGGTGAGAGGCGTGGACGCCCAGCCTTCCGGCACGTGAAATAGTGTGGATATTTGTCACTACAAGAGTGCGCCGGCTTTTCCAAAAGCCGTGTGACCTTCATTATCATTGGCGACAGTTTACAAACACGCGCATTAGCGTGCTGTGGCGGCTGTTGCGAAGTCTGCAAATTCCGGGAATCCATTGTCTCACGACACTGGTATTACCGGTCTCTACGCAAAAAGTTGTTGATATAATCATATCCAGACAGCAACTAGTTTCAGTTGACTTAGTCAACACAGTCGTTCTCTGAATAGTCTGCTGTTAGCTATAAAGTCCAGCACTGAAAAAAAAATCGATGTGATTTGTATGTGCAAGGAAAATGATGAGTAGGATTCGTCATAATACAATTCTCTCATAAATAAGAAATATTCTGCGTAATTTTGATCGCTATGAACTAAAAGGTGACGTTTTTCTTAATTCGAAGCCACTCCAAACTCCGGTATCGAATGTTAACGTTGAACGTCAAATTTCCTCGCCGGTATTAATTCGTTTATTGGCCGCCTAAGCAGAAAAAGGAAAAAATTACACTCACGTGGTTGGACGAAATAGTATAGTTACAGTGAACAGTAATAGCTGTGAAACGAGAAAAGACCTATTGTTCTCCTTATCACCAGTGTTTCGTCGCCGTGAGATAGGGAGCGCATGAGGATGTTTGTCTCTGCTCGTGTTAAGCGAGCGTACACCTCACTTTTCGGTTTGACATATGTGGAATTTCCTGTAGCTGTGTGAAGATTTATCTCAGCTCAAAGGCTGTTTGAATGGCGAATATTATAAATTTCTGTATGAAACAGTAAAAACTCGAGTTGATACGTTGTAATTCGCATGACGTTTGCGCGCTTAAAGATAGAGAACGAACTTTTAAATTAATGAACTTTCTCCCAGGAAGAACGTGAAGATGGAATTTAACAAGAGCTCGAACACAGGCGTATATGAAATTGTTTTTTCCGCAGTTCGTTCGCTCTGAAATGATTTTATCAGAGTTACATAAAGTACTGATGACAACATTTTACTGAATCTTTTATATAATTAGATATCTGATGGTTAAGTACATCCATTTTTAGGAGCGTCAGTTTTCCCCTTGCGCTTTCCGCATATAGTTTCAGAAGCTAAAGATTTAAGAAAAAAATTTAAGACTATAAATCTACTTTACCTGCATCCTAAGCTGCCTGTAACAGATCGTGTAGACACATTTTATATCAAATGACTATGGCAGTAATTTTAGAAATTAATGATTTTTTCAGCTCAATGCAATAATAATATAAAAACAATGACAAAAATCTAAAAAAGGATAATAATAATAAGGTCGTTTAATTATACCACTAATGTGATATATATGAAAGTCGTCATCAGTTCTCAAATTAATTCTAAACTTTTTTGTTGATCTCGGTAAAAGTCGAGCCACCTCTATGCTACCAGCTTGAGGTTTCTGTTTCTAAATGGGCTTAATGATAGCAACTTCCATGAAAGCTTTTTTACACGTATGTCTCTCTGACCGTCAGCTATATGCATAATGAGGAGACACTGAAGGATGTAGGATATGTCAAAAAGGAATATATACATATTTAAGTAAAAAGAAATGGTGCTTACACATATCCCTAAGTGAAAGGATGCTCATGGAAGTGGAATAAGCCAAAAAATCTAAGTACATTTTCATTCAAGACGTGTTAGCAGAACTTGTCACAGAAATGTAAAAGTAGACACAATGTGGTGTATCAGATGATTATGAGGGTATTGTAGCCACGTATCATGCAACAGCAGCAGTCGCAGCAAGTATTTACGTTCATCACATTACTGCAGTGAAGATATGCAAAGGTCAGATTTTGCGTAAAACTCGCGTTATTTGATAATGCAACAACTGATTTTACTAACAAATTCATCACTGGCATAGCAGGCGTTCACCATCAATAAATCTTTCTGCTTCGTTTAATACTGAACGTTTTTTTTAGCTGCGAGCATGCTACAGTTTCTGAATAATGACCTCCTTCCTGAGTTTACTTTAAATCTTCAACGTAAATTATTCTTATTCCTAATGTATCCCTGACTGGATGTGAGATGGTGGTGGAAATGTAAAATGCCCGCCCAACCACACACTATGTAAAAGCATTAATTTAATTAGTTTCTGAGAAAATGCCTTCACCAAAAAAATATCAACATACTGCAGTGAGTTTGCGTTTTTGGACGTTTGTAAATGTAGTGACGATTCACTATAGTCGACACAATCGTCTTGAGAGATTCAGTAACTGTGTAGATACTTAAGATAATTTTCATTTATTGTTCGTCTCAATTGCAAAATTTTAATTAGATCACATGTGTCGATCATTCTGGATCATCTTCAGATCTGCAACAAAATAAATCTATATATTACCATCTAATACTTTATAATATTTGGAAAAGAATGTACATAAACGTAGAATTTACCTAAGTAGTTGTGTCAGCAACCTGACTTGTCTACTCAGAATCATATATCAGGGTACTGTGTTATGTGTATGTTGGAATTAGGGGGAAGGGGGGCAAATATGCAGCTGAGACGGAACAATAAATGAGAAGTATCTTAAGTAGTGACGATTCTTGTATATAGATGTTTCTGGAGGTGAAGACATGTACCTTCGAGACACGTTAAATTTGTTCAAAAATGGCTCTGAGCACTATGGGACTTAACATCTGAGGTCATCAGTCCCCTAGAACTTAGAACTACTTAAACCTAACTAACCTAAGGACATCACACATATCCATGCCCGAGGCAGGATTCGAACCTGCGACCGTAGCGGTCGCGCAGTTCCAGACTGAAGCGCCTAGAACCGCTCGGCTGTTAAATTAATGTTTTTGCACTGTGTGACTGAGCCCATATTTTAGCTTTCATATTCCTATTTCTTCACTGAAAAAAGAAGTTTCAAGAATGACATGTTCCCATCAGGCCGTTAATTGAAAATTGTGCTTTATGGAGCAATACTAGGCAATTTAGAGCTTTTCTCATTCTCAAATCCTTAGGGCACAATGAATGTGGAGACTTCCCTCGTGAAGGTCTTTTTTTTTTTTTTTTTCTTTTTTAATTAAACTCACGTGCGATACACAGTTACGAATAAGGTCGTCACCGTATGTACACATGTAAGCATGTGACGGAACTGCAGTCACCAGTGTGGTTTGTTTCTGAATACCTATTCCGTGGTCGTGTACATTGTTGACTACGAGAACCTCTGCTTGCCCTTTGGTTTCTGTTCTACACTCCTTACTAGGACCCTGGCATCCTCATCTGTTATTCATCCGAGGATGAGCAACGCTCGAAACTAGCTAGTGGTGCTTAATGAAAAAAAAAGGTTCAAATGGCTCTGAGCACTATGGGACTTAACATCTCGGGCCATCAGTCACCTAGAACTTAGGACTACTTAAACCTAACTAAGGACATCACACACACCCATGCCCGAGGCAGGATTCGAACCTGCGACCGTAGCGGTCGCGCGGTTCCAGACTGAAGCGCCTAGAACCGCTCGGCCACCTACGGCCGGTGGTGCTTAATGAAGTACCATTTTCAATTAACGGCTTCTTGGAAAGATGTTCTTCAAATTTATCACGTGCCAACCGAGAAGAAGAGTCGGCAGTGTGAGACTTCCATTGCGGATCTGTGAGGATGACTGTATCGCGTGCCGTCGCATAGCTTACGCGTCAGTTGTGCCGGCGCAGAGTGTGGAAAGTAGCACTTGGAGTGGGCGCCAGTGCCGCCGATGTGGGTCATTTCGCGCAGCTGCGCCCAACCGTCGCGTCGGGCCCAGGCCATGCCAGGTGAAAGCAGCTGCCGACCGCGCAGCCGCCGCTCGCGTCGAATTCCTCAGCAGCCGTCGCGGCGGCGGAAAAATGCCGGGCCGCGCGCTGCGGGGACTACAGGCAGCCACTCGCATGCGGCGTATTTCGATTGTTTGTGGGACCCAAGCGCCAAGGCCAACTGACAAGGGAAGCATACACCTAAGGGTTCGCCGATTTTGCTAATTTTTCGCACGACTGCAGTAAACGGATGTAGCGTATATTGCTCTAGTATGCCCTCAAGTGAAACTTCCTGGCAGATTAAAACTGTGTGCCGGACCGAGGCTCGAACTCGGGACCTTTGCTTGGGTAGCTCAGATGGTAGAGCACTTGCCCGCGGAAGGCAAAGGTCCCGAGTTCGACTCTCGGTCCGGCACACAGTTTTAATCTGCCAGGAAGTTTCATATCAGCGCACACTCCGCTGCAGAGTGAGAATCTCATTCTATGACCTAAAGTGTTTTCGAGAAATCGCGATTACAGGCATGTTGAATACCGTACTGAAGCGACAACCGTCAGACAGTAGCTGTAGCGCAACTGATAAAAATTCCTTAAGCTTCTACATTGCTCCTGTACCAGAAAGAAATACCATCTAGCGAAGATTGCGTTACGTTTCATTACTTAGTACTACATTAGTTGACTGCTCCGACACTCGTATCTATGTTGACACATGGATAGTTTGTGTCAAATATTGTTTCTGAACGGCATTATTTTTAAATGTTACTGGTTAATCGCGAACCAATGACCATTATTCATTTCTCTCCTTTTCGTATGTAGCCGATCTATGTCATGTCGGCCGGCCGGGGTGGGCGAGCGGTTCTAGGCGCTACAGTCTGGAACCGCGCGATCGCTACGGTCGCAGGTTTGAATCCTGCCTCGGGCATGAATGTGTGTGATGTCCTTAGGTTAGTTAGGTTTAAGTAGTTCTAAGTTCTAGGGGGCTGATCACCTCAGAAGTTAAGTCCCATAGTCCTCAGAGCCATTTGAACCATTTTTTTACGTCATATCAGTGTTAAACAGGTGTGACAAAAACGAAAAGTGAATTATGTCATCCGACACAAACGAAATTCATGTCAAATAGCATAAAAACAAATAAAAGGACTCGTAGGAAAAAAATGTAAAAGTTATGTTTTGTGTGTACGGCGTATTTATACTATTTTGAGATTGCGTTCCTGGACAAGACGAATTATTCTGCAAAATTTCAGACGGATATTCACGATGATTCCGTGACAATGTTGCCAACTTTCAGAGATGATGAAGAAAGGGTTGGTGTACCAATCTGGGGTAAGGGACCTGGATCTGAAACGATCGAGTGTTAAAGTTATAAGCGAAAAGTCTTCTCATACCTCTGCAATTGAATACATGTACCGGTCTGTTCCTGCTAAGATTTTAGAGTAAGTAGATTTCAGCGTTGGTAGTATGGACCAAAACAAGAAAAAGTGTCTAGTAAATATGGACTGTAAAATGCATACCTTAAGAGCTATAAGAACTTTTTCACCTTCGCTACTGTGAAACACATGTCTACTGATCAGCTGCCCGTGGCTCTTAAAGTATGCAGTTTAGGGCTGTTGTTCAGTGGACTTTCTTATTTTGGTTCACACTGACCCGAAATATGGAAAGCATAGAAACGATGTATTTCATAATATCTTAGATGAAATGGCTCTGCCGGCCACTGGTGGCCGAGCGGTTCTAGGCGCTCCAGTCTGGAACCGCGCGACCGCTACGGTCGCAGGTTCGAATCCTGCCTCGGGCATGGATGTGTGTGATGTCCCATAGTGCTCAGAGCCATTTGAAACATGTTTTGAAATGGCTCTGAGCACTATGGGACTTAACTTCTCAGGTCATCAGTCCCCTAAAACTTAGAACTACTTAAACCTAACTAACCTAAGGACATCACACACAACCATGCCCGAGGCAGGATTCGAACCTGCAATCTAAGATGAGCAAGTACTATACGCTCTTGCGGTATGTAGTGTGGAGTCCATGTTTAGTTGATATTTTTTTCTTGTTTTGGTCAGTACTACTGCCTCTGAAAGCTACCTAACCTACAATTTTAGCAATAACAGTGCCGGTACATATGTTGCACTTTCAGAGATATCAGTACGATTTCGTTTATAACTTTCGACTGGATCGTTTCCGGATCAGGGTCCCTTACCTCCAACTGATATATTTACCCGTCTCCATCATCCATGAAAGTTTGCGACATCATCAAGAAATCACCACGTATATTTCTAACCTCTTCAAATCAGACGTTCGCATTTTGTTTCGTGTGCTCATAGTAACAGAAGCCCCCCGCCCCCACCTTCCCAATTAAAGAAGTTCGCCCGAAACACTTTGTGTTCAACGATTAAATTATTGTAAAAGTTGCTGCTCTGTTGTCACACAAAACGAAACCTTCAGTCACAGACTGTCGAATATCTCGCCCCAAAATTGATAACGATACAAGACACTGTCTACCGGTATTCAGTACGACTACAACGACCCATTTCTTTTTTGGCCTTTGTCAAATGTCAAAGAAACACTCCCTCTCTACAAGGATAAGGCCTGCAGCGTCAAGTGATTGGCAAGAATCTCTCGAGAATCTCTCGAGGCATCTGCGTCTCGTTAGTGCTGGACACACACACACGCACACAAACACACACACATACACACACACACACACACACACACACGTGTTCGCCAGACTCTTAGGAGGCCGTGTGGCGAGCGCTGGCAGCTGTCCGCCCAGTACAGGATGTGCGTTCCGTTGCCGGTTAGCGCCTCCTCCTCTTAGCGCCGTGGCTCCACCAGACAGCGGCCTCTTGGCTAAAGATACGGCCCTTCTGGCCTGGGCTGCCATGCCATCGTATGTGAGCTGTTCGGTCAGTTTTTGTAGCGTAATGTCTGACTCACTGTTGGCAGACCGAAACTGTTACGTTCAGAGATATTTACACGTATTAACGTGCCTCTTGTGCGCTTCTGTCTATACCAACACTGATTCTTACGTGACCTGGAAGCGGTCTGGAAAAATCTGAATCTGTAATGTCATAAGTAACCTCTCTGGAAAGCGGAAATAGAGTCTTATACACTACGCCAACTTCATTCGTGAAACTGTCTAATAAATGAAAATAAGAGAGAAAAAAAAAGACATTAATTCTTCAAGGCGCCGATTTCCGCACGCCGTTTGTAGCACATCGTCTCAACAGTACACTTACAACCGATGAATATTTTGTTGAGGACGAGAATCAAATCTAATTATGGAATATCTTCAGAGGGAAATTTACAGCACAGTTCAGCATACGCGAGATTTCTTTACGAGAGATTTCAGTTCAAATGGCTCTGAGCACCATGGGACTTAACATCGGTGGTCATCAGTCCCCTAGAACTACTTAAACCTAACTAACCTACGGACATCACACACATCCATGCCCGAGGCAGGATTCGAACCTGCGACCGTAGCGGTCGCGCGGTTCCAGGCTGAAGCGCCTAGAACCACTCGGCCACACTGGCCGGCAAATTTCAGTTATTCGTAAAATGTGTTGGTGGTAAGCAATACGATTATAGACATCAAAATTATGGATTTATACTAGATTCCGTGAGGGTGTATGAACACAATTTTAGATAATAATATAATCTTTTCGTCCTGTTGGCCTTCCCATTGAAAGAAAACAGTGCTTAAACATTAGTCTTCGTGAAATTTCCAGTTGAGAAACTGCTGGGAAGCACTATGTACTTAACAGCATTTTTCGTGTAAATATTTGGTATGATTTTAAAATATAAAAGGGACAACGAAACTTAACGGTATGAGTCTCCGCGAAACAGTTTCGACTTCTTGACTACGATTCATTTATCCTTACCTCTCCGCCAGTCTACTTTCATCTTTAATTCACAATTTTGCTCACCTCTAGAGTATCGACATCTCACCAGTTCTAAATTCCGAACTCATGAGGCACAAAACAATAACGACAACACATAACGGGGATCTACTCTTCGTAGACACTGTTGGTTAGAGTGTCTTTCAATCATTCTGCGTCGATAAAAACAGGTAAAGAACAGCTGCGCTACACAGACTCAAAGGACGTGGAGTAAAGCGGCAGGTGGTACGGCAGTGACGATGCCGGATTGTGTATCGGACCGGAAGCTCGTCTCCCCTAGCGCGGCCCTTCCCTTAGTGAGAGGGGTTAGGCGCATCTATTTCTGACCCAACCCAGTGTCTGTCCGCCCCGCTGTCTCTCGCTGCTGCAGATGCATCCTGTCCGTTGCACCAGCGTCGCTGGCGGACCGGTCCACGATAGACGGAACTAATTCTATATACCGAAGGGATAGCATGCCCACTCCTCGACATGATATTAGATTTCATCTCGAAATGAGCAGATTGACTATAACGATGGAAATCTATGTTTTTCTACCCCAACAAAGTCTACGAAAAACTCCTTGACGCGTCTTATATCCAACTGTTTACCTTCTGTAAATGGTTCTTTTGAATTGGCATTCCTTTGCAATCGTTGCTACGTGTGAATACTGTTTCTTGCAGATATTAACTTCCGGCTCAGTGGATAAATATTGTTCACGAATCCAAAGGTAAGGCATTCAGTTCTCAGTGGGTGCTTCTGGCACTTATTTCTTCCACCTCTGGCACTGATTTGCTAATGTGAAAAATCTCTGCTTGCACTTGGTTCGGGGCCCATGTTGAACTGTAGGTCATCCTAGTCGGTTTAGCTAGTCGAGGGTAGGGCATAGCGTCAGTAGGATCAAGTCTAGTGCAGCACTGGGCTGTTCAAACCAACCTTCCACCTGAGGACAGCTTTGCTAGTCGCATTAAAGGTATCAAATGGCATGTGTCTTGAAACTACCTCATCGTCTGTGTTGTATCTAGGAGCTTAGTATGATATCAAGAGCCGGCCGCGGCGACATAGTGGTTCTAGGCGCTTCAGTCTGGAACCGCGCGACCGCTACGGTTGCAGGTTCGAATCCTGCCTCGGGCATGGACGTTTGTGATGTCCTAACTAGGTTTAAGTAATTCTAAGTTCTAGGGAACTGATGACCTCAGATGTTGAGTCCCATAGCGCTCAGAACCATTTTGATATCAAGACAAAAAATCGGCAACAGACAAAAAGCGTTATTCAAGTACATTTTACGGCAGAAGAGCCCCGACATTTCACTGAAAAGACGTCCAGCACAGTCTAATAGGGTTAGCTCATACACATAATTTACATCCGAAGTATAATACGCTCTTTTCATATTGTATTTCGTTCTGATTCCTCTTACGTGGATTGATATTTAACTGTGATAATCGTCTGTTTTAAAGGATGTTTAACTTTTAGACTGTTGATGTCTGTCTGTATTTTTAACCTCTGAGGATGTCTCCAGCTTTAGGAGCCGACATGTTGCGCGTATAAACATGCCTTAGACCACCAACTAAAATCACCAAGAATGTAAACACAGGCCATGAAAGCCTACATGGTATTTCTCTCCATTTATTTTGGCAGCTGTCTTCGGCTTCATCCATCTCTGTGTCCGCCTAACCTTAGATTGTTCTCTTTTTCCAGACGTTTTTGTAAAAGCACCCCACTATCCTCAAGTTTCTATCAAAATTCTCGACCTCCTTCATATTAACCTACTTATGGGGTAATCACCACTTCGTATTTATTTAATCGCGCCAAATCAGCTATCAGAGTTCAGCCGCCGTAACCTGCGATTCTCCCACATATGTATAAACCTGTATTGAAATGCTCCCGCGTTACTCTTGCATTATAAGTGATCATATCATTTGTGGTGGATGTGACACCATACGTTGCCGTCAACGTGACTGCCATCTGCGGTGGATCCACAGCGTTGACCTCTGCAGCCGGCCGATGACCGTCCATTCGCAAAGGCTTAAGAGCCCCGACCCGTCGCCAGGGCTCATATTGTGATTGACGCGAGGTCGCTCTCTTATACAAGAACCTCTCATCCTCCCGTCAAGTCACGTGTCTGCAGTTGCTGTCCCTGAGCTGCACAGCGTGTCTGCAGGTTGTACGGCTCCCTGTCCAAATCCGCCAAATGCGATAAAAAATGGTAAAAGCTTCCAGTCTTTTATGTGTTTCTACAAGGCAGTGATTTACTACAGTATCTTCTCAGTTATGTAATGTTATACAATTTATCGGACATAGGCGCAGGGATAAACTCTTTTGGGCTGCAGTAGCACATTTGTGCCACTAAAATTCCTCAACTTTTCTGACGAACTTCTGCGAGAAACAGTCCATAAAATATGTGGTATCGTCTGCAGAACAACGCCTCATTCAAACGTCTGTACCTGTCGACGGCACTACAAATAAAAAAAAGTCGCTGCCAGAGGCATCAACGAATCGGAGACGTCGGCGTAGACAGGCCTCCAAGTGCTTCCTTGCGCCGTCGCAGCCAGAAAGTTACTTAAGTCCGAGTACAGTGTCGCTCAGACCAGCCTACGTAATAGCCCAGTCTCTATTCAATCAGCGACCACTTGTAATCATCGCTGCGACGACAGTATCGTCTTAGCACAAATCCGGCTGCGTGCGAACAGAACAGTTATTCAGAACTTTATGAAGACAATTGTAGTGAACTATCATTCTGCAACGAAAAAGTATAAAGTGTTGTGTCACCGACTGTGTCAATTTCATGTCATCTGCATGGACAATAAGTGTTAGCAAAGTTAAGTATTTACCATGTTCAAGAATTATGAAACTGTGTGTTGGAGTATTTGTTCAAGCTCCTCCTAAAGTAATTTAATTGCTACAATACGCAACCACCGGTAACTACCCCCCCCCCCCCCCCCCGCTCCCCCAACGTTGATCAGTGTGTTATTAGCCGTGTAGAGGAAGATAACGCGTGGTCTAATTGTTCTACTGTGTTCAGTCTTGATACAATTCTTCCTGATGCATAAAAATTACGCTTCAGTAAGCCACGTGAATTTTTGCCGCCTGCCTACTCTTCCATTCCCCATCCCTACAAACACGTCAGTTGTAGTTACCGCTTCAATATTCATTTACATCCTGATACTATTGTTTCTTCCTCTTGAAGACAGCGTAGTGTTCAACAGCCGCACCATCATAGACGATCCATTGTTTCGAAGAAAAGGGTTTCATTGAAGAAATAAGAGCCTAATAGTTGCTTACTGACCACTGCTCATAAAACATAGTTTTCGCCTCCCTCTTGACCATACACTCTTCGTTTCATTAAATTTCACGAAACAGAGTATATGATACTTTACTTCCGTAGTGAAGTCAACATAACGTTGATACCCGACTTGCAAAGTTTGCGCTGTTGCGCCCAGAGCGTCATACCTGGTGGCGAACGCCGCGCTGTGTATGCAGCCCGCGAAGCATCCACGTCCCCGAGGTCGATCGGCCAAGGCCTGTGCCGATAGCCCGCATGCACTTTTCCCTGTGCGCCACATAGTTTCGCTATCTCGCCATTGTTCCTTATTTTCATTCCTGGACAGACATGGTGTCTCCTTCCGTAACGAGCGATATGTCATTTCAAAATAATGTACAGAGAGACAGTTCACCAAGATCGATCGTACATAAATCTGACTCTGTTGAACCAGTGACGAAGCCGTAACACTTTCTGCAAGTAGCAGCCGTCTGCTCTGAGGAATGATGACGTAGAAAATAAAGTGGCTACATTGATTCATCATTAGTTTTATTGCTTCTGGACTACGATTTCTGACGTCACCTGCCACTCAAGAGGCGAGATGCCGTAGCTGCGCGTGTTTTACGATTCCAGATGCAAGTTCCAAACAGGATCATCTATAAGTAGAAAAACACGAACCACTGATCTCAGAAATAATCGTTAAGCAAAGAGGGAACGAGAAAAACGTTATACTTACTCCATAAGGAATTATATAAGGAAGAACCTCTCATCAGCTGTCACCTTGTTTTATTTACGACAATGCTCGATCAAACTCACTCGACAACTGAAAAAAATAAAAGAGTTTAAATCTACTGGATTGATTCCTTATTGTCTTATATTATAAATACGCCATATTTACAAAGCAATATTTACAAAAAAACGCTTACGTTGTCAAATAAACTCATATGCGACATATGTACTGTCATAGCTGTTTTTATATCCGACCTTTAGAGCTTGTTTGTAATTTTTAGTTGTAATTTTTAGCTTCCTTCTCAAAGACGCTGCTCCCAGTATAAGAAATAAATTCTCCATTTGCGGAAAAATTGTACTTCAAGGATTCTACAGGTGCTCTTTTTGATGTCTTTGTCCGTTTCTTAATATTCTGTGGATCAGCAATACAGGTAGTTCTTTCATCAGCGCAGTCGGATTTCTCCACGCCTGTATGTTTGTGTTTCTCCCCCCTCCCTCCCTCCCTCCACGTTTGCTTCAGTCACCTTCTACAAAAACTGCCGCTCCTTTTACGGCTGCTTTGTATTTGTATGTACATTTTTGCACGTTGCAATTTATTTTTAATGTCGAAAGAAAATTACATGCTTCTTTGGAACAGAAGAAGCAAACTAACGTCTAATGCGTCGGCCAGATTACTCTTAATGCAGTAATGTGAATAAGGCTACTTAGAGAGATTTAGAAATTTTTAGGTCCTTTATCATTCAAATCCTTATTTCTATAATCCATTCTCGATACTGAATACTGCGACTTGTGTGTTGTTGTTGCTGTTTTCATGGTAATCTATACTCTCCTAGTCTCTTCATCTCAGCATAATTGCTGCAGCTTCCATTCCCTTAAACCTGCTTACTGTGTTTAAGCCTTAATCTTCGCCCACAATTTTTAACAAACACTTTACACTCCACGAGCAAACTGATTACTCCTAGAAGTCTCAGGGAATGTCCGACCACTCTATCTCTTTTTTTGGCCAAATTTTTCCATATTCTCTTTTCTCCCGGATGGGATTTATTACTTTCTCATTAATTATCCGATCTATTCATCTCGTCTTCAGCATTCTTCTATAATACCAAATTCCGGAAGTTTCTGTTCTCTACTTATCTAAATTATCCTCCGCAATTTTCACAATAGGAGAAGCAATTTTCAACTCTATTCTGGCTAGTACAGAAGTACCGTCTACTGTAGAATGTATGAGACCGTACCATGAGATTTTCGGAAAAATATCAACCGCACAATTCCGAAGATAGCAAGGGCTGATAAGTGCGATAATTATCACACAATCAGCTTAATAGCTCATGCATCCAAGTTGCTGACAAGAATAATATACAGAAGAAGGGGAGAAACTGAGGATCTGCCAGATGACGATCAGTTTGGTTTTAGGAAAGGTAGAGGCCCCAGAGAGGCAGTTCTGACGTTGCGCTTGGTAATGGGACCAAGACTGAAGAAAAATAAAGACTCGTTCATAAGATATGTCGAGCTAGAAAAAGCATTCTACAAAGTAAAATGGTGCAATATGTTCGAAATTCTGAGAAAAGTAGGAATAAGATATAGGGAAAGACGGGTAATACATAACATGTACACGAACGAAGAAGTAACAATAAGAATGTGAGACCAAGAACGAAGTGCTCGGATTAAAAACAGTGTAAGACAAGGTTGTAGTCTTTCGCCCCTACTGTTGAATCTATACATCGAAGAACCAATGACGGAAATAAAAGAAACGTTCAAGATTGGGATTAAAGATCAAGGTGAAAGGTTATCAATGATAAGACTCGCTGATGCCATTGCTACACTCAGTTTAAGTGAAGAAGAGTTACAGAATCTGTTGAATTGAATGAACAGTCCACTAAGTACAGAATATGGATTGAGAGTAAATTGAAGAAGTACGAAAGTAATAAGAAGTATCAGAAATGAGAAGAACGACGTACTTAACACCAGAATTGGTGATCAGGAAGTAGACCAAATTAAGGAATTCTACTATCTAGGCAGCAAAATAACCCGTAATGGACGGAGCAAGGACAACACATTAAGCAGACTGGCATTGGCAAAAAGGTCATTCGTGGACAAGAGAAGTCTACTAGCTTCAGACATTGGTCTTAATCTGAGGAAGAAATTTCTGAGAATGTACGTTTGGAGCACAGTATTGTATGGTAGCGCAACATGGACTGTGGGAAAACCAGAACAGAAGAGAATCGAAAAAGCATTTGAGATGTGGTGCTATAGACGACTATTGAAAATTAGGTAGACTGATAAGGTAAGGAATGAGGAGGTTATGCGCAGAATAGAAGAGGAAAACACTGACAAGGAGAAAGGACAGGATGAGTTTACGTCTGATAAGGCAGCAGGGAATAACTTCCATGGCACTAGAGGGAACTGTAGAGGATAAAAAGTTTAGAGGAATACAGAGATCGAGCAATTAATTGAGGACATAGGTTCCAAATGCCAGTCTGAGATGAATACTTTGGCACAGGAGAGGAATTCGTGGCGAACCGAATCAAACCAGTCAGAAGACAGATGACTAAAACAGGAAAAAATTACTGGGTTCTGCTTGAAACCACGCCAACAACACTTGCTTATGGTTAGTGGTGCTTAAAATGAGTCGAGTTCCGGTAGCTGGTGACGTGCGAGCAACAGGCTGGAGACCGCGTAATTTTGCGCCTTGCCGGCTGTCGGCCGCAGGTGCGCTTACGGTACCAGCTGGCTGCAGTGGCTTCGTGAAAGAATGCGGGCAAGTTGCAACCTGCCGGGCGCGCGACAACACCAGTTTCCTGTCCAGGCACGTATCCAGGGAAAAACCCAGCTCACAGGGGGAAGGAGGCTGCTCGAGTTGTCACGACAGTGTCTGTCATAGGCTCATTTTGCTCCTTTTTTTCATGCATTTTGTATGTCTAGCGAAGATAGCGAAGAGCAAGTAGCCGCCTGACAGCACTTGTTTCATCGGTATGATAATTAGAGCCCATAAATAATTTTAAACAGAGATACCGCAGGGATGTTTGTATGTTATACAAGCGAAAAATTTGGGTTGACGTGGTATTTGGAAAAAGCTTCGCATTCTGCAAAATAGAACGTTTTCCCCCTTCTTATTGTTCACCAGGACAAGTTTCGGCACGTATGCGTCTTATTCCATAGGCCTCTTGATTCTGTGTGCCTTTTCTTACTTGGCAGCGTGTCAGATCTTTTTCTTTTTCAGCCTTGGTGTGCTTGGTATGATGTCATTCAAACAAACTGTTGTTCTCACATTGGTCAGTTGCACTCTGTATCACATATTCTCTACATCTACATCCATACTCGGCAAATAACAAGTTGCGTTGGATGTCATTCTCCTCTGGAAACGACCTGATTCGAACCCAGAGTAGTAATTTTATATTTTTTAATTCATATAACGAACTTATCTTTGTCCTTTACACTCCTATCATTGCTCTCATGTGAAAATTGCACCAATGTTAGCTTGGCACTGTTGTAACTATTGCTGGCTTTCTGGCGTTTATCTTTTAGTGCTTTTTATTTTATGTTAAGAACTTACGTTTGTAAATCGAACTCTTTTGTTGTTCTACTGTGGAAATTGCAGTTACGTTAATATAGCACTCTTGTTACTACTGTTGGCTGTATGGTTTTTGTTGCCCAGAGCGGAAAATAAACAAATAAAAAGCTGTAAAGGGTATGGGGAAAGGTATTTAGCATGGGAGCACATGTTTGGGTTGGTTCCCTTTGAAATCGTGTGTAGAGCGCGGGGAAAATGCTTAAATGCCTAACTAGACTAATCTTCAGAATGAGATTTTCACTCTGCAGCGGAGTGTGCGCTGATATGAAACTTCCTGACAGATTAAAACTCTGTGCCGGACCGAGACTCTAACTCGGGACCGTTGCCTTTCGCGGGCAAGTGCTCTACCAACTGAGCTATCCAAGTACGACTCACGACCCGTCTTCACAGCTTCAATTCTGCCAGTACATCGTCTCCTACCTTCCAAACTTCGAGTCTCGGTCGGGCACACAGTTTTAATCTGCCAGGAAGTTTCAGACTAATCTTGTTTTGAAGATCGGCACGGGAGGGACACTTGGCAGGTCTGAAAAATACCTCCACATTCAGCACTTTATACTGGTTCTTAAAACACTGCAAGCAGATCTTTGTGGGATACTTATCGAGTATCTTCAGTTGTTTGTCATTTCAGGTTTTTTTTTTTAACAATTCTGTGACGTTCTCTTCCGAGGCAAACAAACGCGTCACCATTCCTGCTGCCCTATTTTGTGTACGCGCAGTACTCTCTCTCAGTGCTGTCTGAGATTGCCACCCCCCCCCCCCCCCCCCCACACACACACACACATAATTGAGCAACATTCTGCGAGACAGAATGCACAAGTTCCATCGTATCATGCAGTGAACTGAAGTCTGCCACCTGTTTTACCTACTACGACTGAGCCTATGTGAATATTACACTACAGATTATTGCATCGCCGCGCGGGGTAGCCGCGCGGCCTTAGGCGTCTTGCCACGGTTCGCGCGGTTCCTCCCGTCGGCGGTTCGAGACCTCTCTCGGGCATGGGTGTGTGTGTTGTCCTTGGCGTAAGTTAGTTGAAGTAGTGTGTAAGCTTAGGCACCGATGACTTCTGCAGTTTGGTCCCAAAGATCTTACCACAAATTTCCAAATTGTTGCATTCAGGTATTTTGTATGAGCTGACTGTTCTCACTGACTGAACGAACTGAGGAGAGCTTATGACGCCACCCTCGCACAGAGCCCACCAGTTTACGGTAGTGGCAGTCCTGTAATAACACTGAAATAGCGCGGAATTAGGTGACGCAGCGCGGGCCTACGCAGCAGCCGCACCCGCTGTCCACCTTTCGCGTCTGACCGGCGCCCGCCACGCCAACTTGCAGTGCGTTGCCACATGCGGAACCAATGTCCGATCGCCGGTGGGTGGGCAGGCTTCACGTTGCCCACGACCGCACACAATCCTGGCGATGATCTCGCCAAGACACGCTCCCATTACCCTCAGCTACACCTCTCTGTATGACGCTATTCACAAGTTAGAGTGAACCGTCACCACTCGTTTAAAGCGTATATGTTTTAATGCCAAAAATAAAAAAAAGATACTTCCATTCTACCCCTAATGATAGAGAGTTAGGGTGCAAATTTTGTCGACCTCGGTATCGTTGGTGACGTAGTACTACCTCAACTGGAACAGGATGGGGTAGGAAATTACATACGTCGTAAACAAGAGAATCATCGCGGCATTCTACTGAAATGATGTACCGTAACATATGAAGAGTTGTGTGTTTCTTGTCAGCTGTACACATTTATTATTTATTTACTCCCGGTTTCCGTCGTAGCAACCATATCCACAGGATACATTTATATGGATATGGTGCCTGTTCTCTCGGACATGTCCGAAAGAACAGACACCATATCTACATAAGTATATCGTTCTGGCAATACCGGCCACGACCATCTTCTTCTGTGCGGATCACACATATTCCCCGAACTCTTACGTGACTTGGTAAGAATGTCTTCCACGAGTAATGAGTGTATTGGGGTGGGACACTACGAATGTAGTGTGTGGACATACAAGATGAAAATGAGGGTCTCGCGGGCGGCGCGCGCGAGATAGTCCCTGCAGTCGCACTATCCTCTGTCTCCTTGATGGCTCAGACGGATAGCGGGTCTGCCATGTAAGCAGGAGATCCCGGGTTCGAGTCCCGGTCGGGGCACACATTTTCACCTGTCCCCGTTGATATACATCAACGCCCGTCAGCAGCTGAAGGTACTAATATAATTCTAATATCCACCGGAAGCCAAAAGCTGTATATTAGGTGCATATTCACTTCACCTGTCCCCTGGATCAATTGAAAACCATCAGAATCACAAAATGTTTACATCACATACAATAGGCTAACTAATGTACTGCTTTTTTTTTTCTTCCTGTGAAGATGATCACTACGACCGAAACTGGTAGAAAATAAATAATAAATTTGTAAAGCTAGTACGAAACGTGCAATTCTGCCAATTCTTGGCAGTTTTGTCGAGTCGCCTCATTAAACTATTAGTTAAAATGCCTAGCCCGTACGGCAGATGATACATCAATAAAAATATACTGTCAGATGCGGATCTGAATCCAGTGCTTTCCAATCTTCATATTCAACGTCTTTTTTCTTTTTTTGCGAAAAATCTCGCTACACAGAAAGCTCTCGGAAATTGCAAAAGCAGTTGTGCCTCAGTTAGGAAAACTGCTTCCACAATCAGTGGATAAAAATGTTCTGAACGTTAGCGACGCGCCATATTAGTTGTATGTCTACATATCACCAGTTTTCGAAAGTTAAGTTTCGATATCCTGAAAAATTTATGAAATATTGGTAAAGGTCACACTACCTGAGATATTGCGTAAACATTGGATTCCGTATAACACCAAAGGTCACTTCATAAGCACACAAAGCTCCGCGTTCTGTCTCTGACTGGACAATTGGCACCGACCGACCGCCGTGTCATCCTCTGCCAGTGGTGTCACTGGATCCAGTATGGAAGGATGCGGGGACCCGCTGTCAGGTTTCTTGACCTTGGAGCCCTGCTTCTCACTCATGAAGCTCATCCGCTGGCATCACGTAAGACGACCCAG
The DNA here is from genome assembly GCF_021461385.2 of Schistocerca piceifrons. Taxonomy (NCBI): domain Eukaryota; kingdom Metazoa; phylum Arthropoda; class Insecta; order Orthoptera; family Acrididae; genus Schistocerca; species Schistocerca piceifrons. The sequence continues at coordinate 326,646,203 of NC_060140.1, forward strand.
CACCGGATAGAGCAGCGGGATCTAACGCAAATCCCGACGCAGTGAGACTGCGGCGGTAGCTGGGACGGGCTGGCTGCGGGGTTCGGATGTCACTGACGCGGCGCGGCGCGATGGCCGAGGCCCTGCGCGGTCACGCGATAGCAGCACCTGTTGCTCCTGGATGCCGCGCCGGAAAGCCGATAACCTCGTGTTTACAGCAGCCGCTGGCGCCGCCACCGTGCGATCCTCTTCCGGAGCCGCGGCAGCGTCAGTAACATCCGAGCGGGCACGCACGTCCGATGTGATTCCGCGGCTTCCTCACTGCCGCCGACGCAACCCTCTGATTTTAGAGATGAAACGGGCACGACATTTATTTGTCTGGCCGTCATATATTTAGCTGTGATCACTCCCAATGTTAAATAATCTCCACTGTACTTACTGTCGAGAATTCTCCTAAATTTCTTCAGGTTTGGAGACCAAGTAATGTAAAACGATGTAACAAATATTTGGTCGCTATTCAAAGACAAATTTCTCATTTCAAATAATACTGATGCTTACCGTCAGGCAGACCACTTGCAACATGGCCGAAACGATGGTACAACATTTTACAACATTATGCAATAATGAACTTCGAAGAATGTCCCGTATCGGTTCACTTGCGACATAATTTCAGTGGTGCGAACACGAGATGAGACAGAGCAGTGTTTCTTCGCCCTGTCTAAACAGTTGATTCATAAATGTCCATTTATATCGTACAATAATACATAACACACAATGACTGGTGTTGGCTTACTGCCATCAACAGATCATTAAAAGTATTCTGATGCATATATCAACGTCAGCGGAGCACTTGTTATATACCTTTACGTACAGATTGTTCGATGTTGATACATATATGAGAAAATTATTAATGATCTTATGATGGCAGTAAGCCAAAACCTCTCATTGTGAATTATATCAGACGATTCAATATCCCCTACCGTTGCCATTTTATGCAACTGGCACTACATTTGTATCAGCAACAGTATCCAGGTAGGAGACAGCTACGTAATCGGTGTAAGTTCCCTCTCAGAGCTCTGGACGACTGTTAGCAAACGGATTCATAGACTACTATAAAAGATAAAAGTGAAGGTTGATCATGGGTTACACGATACTTCTGGACCAAGATACATCTTACATATGCCATATTTCTCTAAGTGTTTACAATTCTCTTGGAGCAACAGTATACAGCAGTCAGGTACTTTAAACAATGCATTGCAAACCACTAGCGGTACCAACATAACTTTTTTCCGGTTCATAAAAACATCACTGGAGGGAAACCTGGACATAGGTGATCTACACACACACACACACATACAGTTGTATCAATATGTATGTGTAAATCATCAATGCCCAGCTTTTCCTCCAGTTATGATGGTTTAATGAATTGATGCCGTTAGAGGAGTAAAGTTGCATTGGTACAGCAGATAGTTTGCAATGTATTATTTCAAAAATTATCTCAAGTGGCTCCAATCTTTCTTTGTGTAATTAGCAGTGTAATAATAGAGGTTTCGGATGTTTCTATACATCTATTCCGTTTTTAGTACTTTAACTTTCGTAGATGGTTCAGAACTGTTGCCTTATATGGTGTGTTTCATCATCAGAAACTGCGGTACGTTTACGAGTATTTTGCTTACGGTACTCAATCTTTTGTAAATGTATATCGAAATGATCAGTAAAAAGATGCATACAAGAAATTTAATTTGTTAACTGTCTTCGGACATTTAGTGCCTGTCTTCAGAAGGTTATACTTATCGCATTATTTGCGAGGGTCAACAGTAAGATGCAAGATGCCTGTACAAGCACTGTGAACCATATGACCACAGCATTTTGCGGTATACTTCTTATGTATTAGTGACACTTGGAAATAATGCGATACGTATAACCTTCTGACGAAGGGTACCAAGTGCCCGAAACCAGTTAACGGAAAGCTGATTATTTCGATGTATGCAATTACAGCTGCTGAGGATCGATAAAATACTTTCGTAAATGGTTCAGAATCTTTGTTTTATACAGCGAAATTAACAGGAGATATCAAAACGGAAAGCGTGGAAGTAACAACTTTCCGGCATATATAAACAAGAGAGTTGGCGCAGTAGTTAGCACACTCGACTCGCATTCGGGAGGACGACGGTTCAAACTCGCGTCCGGTCATCCTTATGTAGGTTTTCCGTGATTTCTCTAAATCGCTTCAGGCAAATGCCAGGGTGGTTCCTCTGAAAGGGCGCGGCCGACTTCCTTCCCTAATTCGATGGGACCGATGACCTCACTGTTTGGTCGCCTCCTTCAAATCAACCAACCAGACAGTATATATCGTAATGAATAAATTAACATATGACTCGTCGCGTTAATGTGCTATAGTAGTTTCATAAACAAAATTTGTACAGTAAGTCTGCGAGGTCTTTGTATACTTTACTAGTTATTCTGTGACATTTTGACAATGTGCTTAACGTCTCCAGAGCGAACTGATCAATAACATTGTTCTGCCATGGGGGGGTTGCATAAAACGAAATCGGTAGGGGCAACTAAATCATCCTGTATAGTAATATATGATTTAGAGGACATTTATGAATAAATTGCAAACATGGGTACGGGGACGTTTACAGATGCATAAACAGCCTAAATGGCAAATAGCCTCACGGACCGGCCGACTTTATTGACTACCTGCCATTTGGGGATATACACTACTGGCCATTAAAATTGCTACACCATGAAGATGACGTGCTACACACGCGAAATTTAACCGGCAGGAGGAAGATGCTGTGATATGCAAATGATTAGCTTTTCAGAGCATTCACACAAGGTTGGCGCCGGTGGCGACACCTACAACGTGCTCACATGAGGAAAGTGTCCAACCGATTTCTCATACACAAACAGCAGTTGACCAGCGTTGCCTGGTGAAACGTTGTTGTGATGTCTCGTATAAGGAGGAGAAATGCGTACCATCACGTTTCCGACTTTGATAAAGGTCAGATTGTAGCCTATCGCGATTGCGGTTTATCGTATCACGACATTGCTGCTCGAGTTGGTCGAGATCCAATGAGTGTTAGCAGAATACGGAATCGATGGGTTCTGGAGGGTAATACGGAACGCAGTGCTGGATCCCAACGGCCTGGTATCACTAGCAGTCGAGATGACATGCATCTTATCCGCATGGCTGTAACGGATCGTGCAGCCACGTCTCGAACCCTGAGTCAACAGATGGGGACGCTTGCAAGACAACAACCATCTGCACGAGCAGTTCGACGACGTTTCAAGCAGCATGGACTATCAGCTCGAAGATCACGGCTGCGGTTACCCTTGACGCTGCATCACAGACAGGAGCGCCTGCGATGGTGTACTCTACGACGAACCTGGGTGCGAGAATGGCAAAACGCCATTTTTCGGATGAATCCAGGTTCTGTTTACAGCATCATGATGGTCGCATCCATGTTTGGCGACATCGCAGTGAACGCACATTGGAAGCGTGTATTCGTCATGGCCATACTGGCGTATCACCCGGCGTGATGGTATGGGGTGCCATTGGTTATACGTCTCGGTCACCTCTTGTTCGCATTGACGGCTCTTTTAACAGTGGACGTTACATTTCAGATATGTTACGACCCGTGCCTCTACCCTTCATTCGATCCCTGCAAAACCCTACATTCCAGCAGGATACTGCACGACCGCATGTTGTAGGTCCTGTACGGGCCTTTCTGGATACACAAAATGTTCGACTGCTGCCCTGGCCAGCACATTCTCCAGATCTCTCACCAATTGAAAACGTCTGGTCGATGGTGGCCGAGCAACTGGCTCGTCACAATACGCCAGTCACTACTCTTGATGAACTGTGGTATCGTGTTGAAGCTGCATGGGCAGCTGTACCTGTACACGCCATCCAAACTCCGTTTGACTCAATGCCCAGGCGTATCAAGGCCGTTATTACGGCCAGAGGTGGTTGTCCTGGGTACTGATTTCTCAGGATCTATGCACCCAAACTGCGTGAAAATGTAATCACTTGTCAGCTGTAGTATATTTGTCCAATGAATACCCGTTTATCACCTGCATTTCTTCTTGGTGTAGCAATTTTAATGGCCAGTAGTGTAATTCCTTGGAGATCAACAGCAAACCCGGTGAGTCGGTATTCCACCGTAGCAGTGGGAACGTAACGCGAGCTCCGCCGTCGACTGGTCTTTTCGCGGGGTGCGGCGCTTTCCTGTGAAACTGACCGCCTCGGCACACGTGCGGCCGCGGCCCGCCGTACAGCGGGCTGCCGGAAGACTGCCGCTAGCCGGGCGGCAGCGCCGTTCCCAGCGGCCCGCGGCGGTCAGCGCCGAGGAATGCGCGCGCGCAGCTCGGCGGCACGGCGCGCCACGCCGTGGGAACGCGCACGCCGGACGTCCACACGCGGCGCGGGTCATCCGACGCCTCGCCACTCCGTGAATGGACCGATCTACGCAATGGGCCTCCTCTCGGCCGACACGTTCAGCGGCGTCCGGCTGACGGCACTGTTGCAGCCCGCCACCTGCGCGACTGCGTCACGAGAGTGAGACCCGAGACGACAAAAGTAGGCGCGTCGCAGTATGTACACAACAGCGGCCGAAGTCTCTGAGGAAGAGTGCTGCAACAAGGCCGAAACGTCCATTATTTTTGGTAGTTTATTACATAAAACAACGCGGCGCTATAACCAGAAATATTTTATTGAAGTTCCAATACAAGTATGGATACGACATTTGGTACTTATGAATATATACAGATTGAAGCGACAAATGAAAATTAGTACCAAGGATGGGATTCGAACCCAGGTATCCTGCTCTCTAGGCAGACGCGCCAACCACTACGCCTCCCTGGCACTGTGGCTTTGCATAACTACACAGACTGCCTCAGTACGCCTCCCTCCTCAGTCCAAATTCCCACTTGATATTCCCAGTTGGAGAGCCTCTGCAAAGCTGTTAGAGTTTCAGTGGAATACCAAATGAGGTGAGGCGTGAATGGGAATTTGGACTGAGGAGCGAGCCGTGCTAGGCCAGTCTATGTAGTTGTGCAAGCCACGCAGGATTAGCCGAGCGGTCTAGGGCACTGCAGTCATGGACTCTGCGGCTGGTCCCGGCGGAGGTTCGAGTCCTCCCTCGGGCATGTGCGTGTGTGTTTGTCCTTAGGATAATTTAGGTTAAGTAGTGTGTAAGCTTAGGGACTGATGACCTTAGCAGCACACATTTAGTTGTGCAATGCCACTGTGCCAGGGTGGCGTAGTGCTTGGCGCATCTGCCTGCTGAGTAAGGGACTCGGGTTCGAATTTCGGCCTTGGTACAAATTTTCATTCGACACTTCAGTCTGCATATACACACTTGAAAAGTGTCTGTAACCATACAGTTTCATTTGATTAGGTACTTTTACCTCTATTTCTGACCACTCCGTAGCCAAACGGTTAGCGTCGTTGCTGTCGGTACGGAAGGACCCTGGTACTCTTTTCTGAACTAGCAAGGTTGCCTCGTGAGGCAAAATGAGCTGTTAGAATAAATAAGCAGCGGCATCATCAGGAGTCACCTGTTGGCAATAATGACTGGGGGGAATGGCGACATGTTGCTAATATCTCTCACGATCATAAATCGTTCCTCGTACTGCCCTGTATGGAGCAGTCGGCCAGACGGAACAGGCCTAAGGCTTAACCGTGAGTGATGTTTAGAATACGTTTGATGAGGTCCGCTGATTTCATTCTTTGGCAAATTTATTTAATTTTTAACCTGATAGGGTTGGAAAATAACAGCCAACCAGTTGCAACGGTTTCGACAGAAAGGAAGGAGGATTGGATTTAACGTCCCGTCGACATCGAGGCCATTGGAGGGCAACCTCGTATTGTGCCAAGGATGGAGAAGGAAATCGGCAGTGCCCTTTCAAAAGAACCAAACCAGCATTTGCATGGAGCGATTTAGGGAAATCACGGAAAACCTAAGTCTGGACGGCCGGTCGCGTGTTTGAACCATCGTCCGCCAGAACATGGTTTGCTGGCATGTCCCTCCCCGGGGATGGAATCTGGACATCCCATCTGTCTGCGTGTAAAGTAAATCTCGTGTTCAAGTGTGAGAATCTTTGCGTACCGTGTATCTGAGTCGGGATGTGGGCACTGGCCCCGTATTTACTTAGTTGGATGTGGTAAACCGCCTAAAAACCACTCTCAAGCTGGTCCGCGTACCAGACAAACGGTCGTTAATCCGCCACGCTTATTCGATACGGGTCCGGCTCACCCGCCGGTCTCCAAAACTAATGCGCTATGCGTTAAGCTATACGACCGGGTCATTTGCTATCGATACCAGTAACTAGTACTGCATCAGTACTCTCTGTAACACTGGATCAAAAGTATCGATACCGACAGCATGGTAGGCACTGACTGCTACCATATTTGGACTTTTTCTTCAATAGAAGAAAACTTACTTCAAGCACAAAGCCAAATGTGGACATTATGCTAGGTTCTAGTGAACCATTCGAGTTTAAAATCAATACCACAACCACTTTCCTGACGTAGTGGGTACGTACTTAATGTTCTTGATGTATGTCGCTGAAATTTGATTGATGACTTGTTGGAAGGACGTGACAGTCTCAACGGTTGCTCATTCCCTCTGTGGGCATCGTGCATATGTCAGACGAGGCCTGGCAACTTCCCGGAGGCTGAGGAGTTATCCATCTGCGCAGAGCAGACTGCACCCTGACATCACCGGTCGGCGCGAGTTGCCAGCTGCAATTGAAGCTGCCTGCGTCTGAATAATGGATTTCGATTCCGAGGCGCTGCATAATTCATGCTCGACCGCCTTTGTCTCCCACGGGCTGTGGCATAACACAATTGCGGGCAGTCGCCTTTGTTCCGCCGAGCGTTTCTGGACCCGGCCTGGGACTGCGCCAAATTCTTTTGAAATTAGCCAGTACTGTTAACAGTGTGCAAGGTTGCGCAAGTGGGCAGTAATGGCTCTGCAGGAATGTCGCGCAGTCAAGTGCCGGGAGCACTGGAACCAACCGTGTCGAAGGTAAAAGCTCTGGAGATCACTGCCACAGAGGGGGAGCTTTACGTATTCGAGACTGAATCCGGAACAAGCTTCAAGACTGCAGTGTTCCCCTATTTGCCTGGACCAAATTATGAGTGTATTACTTACAGGGAGTGGGGTAACTAGAGTACGGCAACCGGGGTGCGTGCTCTGGACGAAGTTTCGTGGGGGCGCAGTTTTGTGGCAGTGAAAAAAATGGGCTCGTAAAAAGGGGGAGAGAGAGAATGAGGGAAGGGATTGCAGGACACTAAAATTAGATGGCGACGAGAAGGTATGAAAGGAAACCACGAGGAGATTCGGATTGGACTGTCTTGAGAAACTGTTAATATGCATCTATAGTCTGCAATCCACATTACGATGTGTGGCGGTGTATATTTCGTGTAGCAGTACCACTTCCCCCTGTTTCTGTTCCAGTGGCGTATGGTTCGCGGAAAGAAAGATTGCTGGTAAGCCTGCCTCTCTCTCTCTCTCTCTCTCTCTCTCTCTCTCTCTCTCTCTCTCTCTCTTTCTCTCTCTCTGGTACGGAGACACTTGTTTCTTGCTGTCACACCGAGCCATTCGCGTTATGTGCAATAAGTGAATGCGATGAAACCTTCAACACTTTATTTTACGTTTTATGTGTTTGTTACAGGTTTGCGTTGACGGGAATAAAAGTCAAAAAGGAGTCGCGATATTGTTGCTAGCAGTGCGCCCTTAGACTGTGTGTTCGCCATGCTCTGAATTGTCAGACAGACGGAATTGTTCAGACGAGTACTCGATACTTAATTGTGAGTTCGTGTTAATTTCAACAAGAAACAAAGTAGCTAAGCAGTGATGAGGATTAAAGCAAAAAATTGGTGAGAGTGGGGAAGGAGGCGGTGTGAATGCAAAATCTACATTTCCCCTACGCGCCAATTACCGTAATTACCTCATTCCTTATAGGAAATTATCGAGTTGGTAGCATTTCGTTTATGCAGGGAATCCATTTTAACTACACATATCGAGGAAATGGAAAAAGATATCTTGTTGTGATGCTAACTTTTTTAAATTAATGTTGATATTTGTGAATTCACAGTAAAATACATTTACTTGTTTTCTTTTCTTTTTTTTAAATAAACCACCTCCACCTGGTTTGTTACATTGTTATTCTCAGATGCAAATATCTATTCTGTTCTCTCCTACATGCCCCTTTCCAAAACGCGCCGAGTCGATTTCGTTCCTTCCCTAGTTCCGTTACAGTTTTCCTTTTCGCAGTAAAATGAGATCTTGGGAATACGGACCCTAATACATGTTTATTTTAAGTAATTCCGTTATTGGTTACATATTTAGTAATAAAAGTAAACTCAGTGGCCGGACTGGAGGTAGAGCGCAGTTTCTTCGCCGCTGCACTAGGAGGTGGAGTGGGGTGGCGGGACCCATTGCACTGTCCGCCTTTAACCTCTGCTAAAGAATAGCGATCCTCATCTGAAAGCAAGCTGAGTGGAGCTGGGGCCGTCCTGGAGGGACTGAAACGAGGAAATATCCCCGCCCCTTTCGGGCACGACCTATGGACCTCTACGGCCGGGAACTAGTGCCCTACCTGCTAGACCACATGGTTACATTTCTTCTAATGAGGGAACTTAATTCTGTACGTCCGCAAAAAATACATGAAACAGTAGGTGGATGGGGATGGGGTGAAAGTATAACGAGCATTTAAATAAAAACGAGATAGATAGGGTAAAAATTAGTAATGTGTTTATTATTTCGAAAGTAGTCGCCATAACTGCTAAGAGATTTATCCCACTATGAAACAAGACTGTTACGTGTAAACACAGCCACACAATTGTGGAACCACCATCAGGTTGCACAGTGCCTCGTTGAAAACTTGGGTCTGTGGCTTCGGAGGATTCAAATGAATGGCTCTAAGCAGTATGGGACTTAACATCTCAGGTCATCAGTCCGCTAGACTTGGAACTACTTAAACCTACTAACCTAAGGACATCACACACATCCATGCCCGAACAGGATTCGAACCTGCGACCGTAGCAGCCGCGCGGTTCAAAACTGAAGCGCCTAGAACCGCTCGGTCACAGCGGACGGCTTTGTGGGGTCCGTGCAGCACTCGAATCTTACCATCAACTCTTAGCAATTGAAATCGGAACTCACCTGACCAGGCGACGGTTTTCCAGTCGCCTAGGGTCCAACCGATATGGTCACGAGCCCAGGAGAGGCGCTGCAGACATGCCGTGCTGTTAGCAAAGCCACTCGCATCGGCCGTCTTCTGCCATAGCCCATTAACGCCAAATTTCGCCTCAGCGTCATAACAAATATGTTCGTAGTATGTCCCACATTTGGTTATTTCACGCAGTATTGTTTATATGTTAGCACTGACGACTTTGTGCAAACTCCGCTGCTCTCGGTCGTTACGTGAAGCCCGTCGGCCACTGGTTGTCCATTGTGTGAGGTGATGCCTCATATTTGGTATTCTCGGCACACTCTTGACACTTTGGATCTCGTAATATCGAATTCCCTAACGATTTACGAAATGGAACGTCCCATGCGTCTAGCTCCAACTAGCATTATGCGTTCAAAGTCTGTTACTTCCCGTCGTCCGGCCATAATCACGTCGGAAACCTTATCACATGAATCACCTGTGTGCAAATGACAGCTGCGTCAATGCACAGTCCTTTTATACTTTGTGTACGCGATACTACCGCCATACGTATACGTGCATATATCTATCCCGTGGCTTTTGCAGGGTATACCCTGCCTCGTTTTCATGCAACTGCCCCTTATATGGCTCTGAGCACTATAGGACTTAACTTCTGAGGTCATCATTCCCCTAGAACTTAGAACTACTTAAACCTAACCAACCTAAGAACATCACACACATCCATGCCCGGGGCAGGATTCGAACCTGCGACCGTAGCGGTCGGACGGTTCCAGACTGTAGCGCCTAGAACCGCTCGGGCACCCCGGTCGGCTGCCCCTTATAATGTGGCCCTCTGTAAATCCGGCCAGGCAGACCACCTATGTTGCAAGGTAGCTAATTCACTCATTTGAGATTAATTTAAAAAAAAAGTATTTCCCCAGCTAAAGTAATACTTCATCTGTGGCGTTATCCTCTACAATAAATATGGAGTGGAGTAGTATGCGAGCTCGGGTAGGGCTGCGTCGTGTGACGGTCAGGTATTTCCGGTGCAGAGGGTCGGGGCTTCGCTTATGCAAGCGGCCCGGTAGTTTTCTGCGCCTGCTCGCCGGTAAGAGGCATTAGGCCAGTAAACAGCGCCGCGGCCGCAGCCGGCGTGCAGGAAGTTACGTAAGCGGCCGCAAGCTTTCTCCCCGTGATTGACTGCGGCGGTTTTTGAGCGGCGAGCGCCGGCCACGGAGGCAGCGTCGCGGGCAGTCCCAGGCACCTGCGGGCACCGATCCGCGACCAACACACAGCCGAGCGCCGGCAGCTCTTACGACAAGTGGCCACCTACTGGGTGTGTTTACTTTTTCGCCCGTCTGCTCTCGGGCGTTTTTTGCACGTTCTCATTTCTCTTTGCACCTCCTTTGTTCTCCATAAATGACGAGGGCATACAATTCTTCAGCTGCGTGGCCGTAGCGTTCGCAGTTGCTTTATAGATCCATATTTTTTGCAGCCACTACAAAATGCTTGTTTTTATTCTACGCTGAGGTGACAAAAGTCATGGGATATGTATATGCATATATACAGACGGCGGTAGTATCGCGTGCAGAAGCCATTAAAAGGGCAGTACATTGGCGGAGCTGTCATTTGTACGCAGATGATTCATGTGATAAGGTTTCCGACGTAATTATGGCCGCAGGGCATGGGACATTACATTTCGGAAATCGTTGGAGTATTCAGTATCCCGAGATCCACAGTGTCAAGACAGCGCGAGAATACCAAATTTCAGGCGTCACCTCTCCCCATGGACAACGCAGTGGCCGACGCCCTTCACTTAACGACCGAGAGCAGCGGCGTTTGCATAGCGTTGTCACTGCTAACAGACAAGCAACAATGTGTAAAATAACCGCAGAAATCAAAGTGGGACGTACGACGAACGTATCTGTTAGGACAGTACGGCGAATTTGGCGTTAATGGGGTACGGCTGCAGACGTCTGACGCGATTGCCTTTGCTAACAGCACGACATCGCCTGATGCCCCTTAGTTTGTGGTCCTGGACGACTGGAAAAACCAAGACTTGGTCAGATGAGTCTCGATTTCAGTTGGTAAGAGCCGATGGTAGGGTTCGAATGTGGCGCAAACCGCAAGACGGCCTGGACCCAAGTTGGCAACAAGGTGGTGCCTCCATAATGGTAAGCACAGTGTTTACATGGAATGAACCGAACCCTCAGGTCCAATTGAAACGGCGTTTGACTGGAAATGATTAAGTTCGGCTACTTGGAGATCTCTCACAGCCATTCGTAGACATGTTCCCAACCAACGATACCGTGTCACTGGGCCACAGTTGTTCGCGATTGGTTTGAAGAACATTGTGGATAGTTCGAGCGGATGTTTTGGCTACTTAGATCGCTCGACATGAATACCATCAAACATTTAGGGGAGATAACATAGAGATCACCCGCAACACTTTCGCAGTGCCGGCCGGGGTAGCCAAGCGGTTCTAGGCGCTACAGTCTGAAACCGCGCGACTGCTACGGTCGCCGGTTCGAATCCTGCCTCTGGCATGGATGTGTGTGATGTCCTTAGGTTAGTTAGGTTTAAGTAGTTCTATGTTCTAGGGGACTGATAACATCAGAAGTCAAGTCCCATAGTGCTCAGAGCCATTTGAACTTTCGCACTTTTGAACGCTTATAAAAACAGCATGGTTTAATGTTTCTGCAGGGGACTTCCAACGACTTGCTGAGTCCATGCCACGTCCAATTCCTGATGACTTCTGTCATTTCAGTGTAATTAACTAAAGTAAGATGATGTGTGGCAATGTAGTTCAGAGCTTACTTGCAGTGATGTAACTTTCAACACTGGTCTAGTGCTTTACACAGCGAACAATGACTAATATTTGTAGAACTTGTAGAACATCTAGTTAGATTCTTCTGGAAGGCGACTGCAGTGAAGTCCTGATGTCCAGAGGCACGGTGTTGATACGGTCGAAGTAAGTGTGGATACGCTCCGTGGGAGTGGAGGCTCTCGTCCGCTTATACCCGCGTTTGGCATATGGATGCCCACTTGGGAGCTATTTGCAGAACTTTACGCAGCAGCACGACATAGTCGGTGTTGTGTGAGCGTTGTATGGCGGCTGACCATAACTATGTTGCGTCTCTCTGGAGGCTGGTCTTGCTTTGTGGCACCCCATTATTGTACGCCAATGTCTCATGTGTTTGTGGACACAGCAGTAAGCAAACTTTCTCAGTATTTCTGCTTTTGGAAGTAGCTCCTCTGGCCCAATTTCTTTTTGGCTCGCAGCACTGCTCAGTTCTTGCCATACTACCAGCATTGCAGAAACCGTGAACACAACAGCTCAGTACTTCATGAAACTGGGAGTAATTCGTGATTAAACTAAGTAGGTCTTGAGAATATTATAAAATGTAGTTAATCCCTTCCGTACAGTTGAATGCTGAGACTTTATCACTTCGTAAGGTCATACTGAAAACTGTGTTGAGGCACTGTGCCGAAATGCTTAGAGAAATATCAACATCAGCGCTTGCAGTGAATACTGAAGTTGATACAGCTACTTCTAAGTACCATAACGCACCGAACGGTGTGTGGAAGACAGCGATTCTTGAACTACAGCTACTTCCCTTCCCCTCTGCCCCCCTTTTACTGTTCAAGTCGCGAATGGCACAGTTGGTAAGCCTCCTTTTGAGTTCGAATTTTACCTCCATAGTCATCTCAAGAGATATACAGGATGTAAAAAAGTATTCCATATTTTGGGAGGTGTTAGTAGGGGTCAAAGCAATAAAAAGTGTCCAGTAAATAAGGGCTCTAAAACGCATTCGCTCATGTTCGCTATTGTGAAACAACTCTATTCTACCGAGCGAGGTGGCGCAGTGGTTAGACAATGGACTCGCATTCGGGAGGACGACGGTTCAATCCCGCGTCCGGCCATCCTGATTTAGGTTTTCCGCGATTTCCCTCAATCACTCCAGGCAAATGCCGGGATGGTTCTTCTGAAAGGGCACGGCCGACTTCCTTCCCCATCCTTCCCTAATCCGATGAGACCGATGACCTAGCTGTCTGGTCTCCTTCCCCAAACAACCCAACCCTAACCCAAATCTCTTCTACTGTAAACTTCGCTTTCCCGCATTAATTAATAGCTATGAGCACTTCTTGAGTAGAAGAGATGTGTTTCACAGTAGTGTGAAGATGAACAAGTGCTCATGGCTCGTAAGGTAGGCGTTTTAAAGCCCATTTTTACTGGGCATTTGTATCTTGTTTTGGTCCATACTGCCACCTCTCACCTTGCCTGCAGGAGGAAACAATACGTTGGTTGACTCTTCTAGTAATGTTGTTCACGGAATTCTCAACCAAAGCGTCATGCACAATGCCTCTCATGCAGCGTCTATCACTGGGATATCTCCGTGACGCTTTGGCGCTAACCGTACGAAGACGTGACGAAACGCGCTGGAATCTTCTCTACTGCCTCTGTCAGTCACACCTGGCGAGAGTCGCAGACTAAGGCGCAATGCTCCCAACATAGAGATGAACGCATGATCCGACGACCACTGTGCATTCTGTCCGAGCAACAGGGAAGTGGAGCGGACGAGGTCGGTCAGTCTGACAGTAAGTGGCCTGGGAGAAAGTGCGCTCCGCACTATAAACGGCGCATTACGGCCAAAAAAAAAAAGGAAGTGATGGAGAACTATGTTGATTGCACGGCAGCACTGGGCTGGCACGGAGCCGGCGTATACTTCCTGCTGATCCCCTGCTGCTGCTGCTGCTGCTTCTACTGCTGGTAGCGGTCGCGTTGCATAACGGGGCTGCCTGCTTGTGGACTGATGGACAGGAGTCCCTCTCTTCACGTCTTACATACAGATAGGCAGGCCGCATTCGACGAGTACAACAGAACGCGCTGCCTCATTTATATTCACATTTGGCTTGGGGGAACACAAGTACAGTTGTTAGTAACCGTGAGGTTTTTATTCCATCCTCTTTCGGGCGTGCATTCGGGATGTTATTAATACTTCTTAATTATTGCTGGCAAGCTGACAGCCACAGACAAGGCAAGTGGCTCGCAAGATCTCTGTACACAATACTATAGAGTAAAGGAGCATACTTCAGAAACAACACTATTAATAACAAGACCATCAGTCATGGATAAAACTTTGTGCATCTAAGAGTAAAAGAAATCAAGAGCAGAGTCAGCAAATCGACAATTCTTACAAAGCACGAGGTTACTTTTTATGGATGGCTTATATTGGACTTCCAGACAGAAAAGACTTAAAACAATATTTCCTTTGAGAGTGCAGAAGTGAAACGAGGGGTTTCCACGATTTGTCGAGCTGGAAACCCGCGTCTCGGTTGAGCAGGATGTCTGCTGATTACATTTCCACAACTTCCTTGGCCACTGAGTCACAGTAGACGAGTCTGTGGTCAGTATCTTAACTTTGCCGTCATTCGTTGATGATGACGTCCAACCCTTCTTCAACGGTCCGTACAACGATGGAGGTACCTGCAGATAAACACGTGAAAGAAGATTACGTCGTTAGCAGAGGAGCACAAGCTCCGTTCAGGCGAGGAAATCGGCCATGTACTAGGATCCTGACATTTCGCGAAAGCACACAAAACCTAAATCTGTATTACAAATACCTTTCGGGAAAAAAAAACAGTCGATTTCCTTCTCCAATCCGAGCTAATACTCCGTCCCTGATGACCTCGTCGTCGACGGAACATTAAATCACAATATTCTTTTCGCCTACGATAATATTACAGAAAAACTAAAATTTGTGTGTGTGTGTGTGTGTGTGTGTGTGTGTGTGTATGTGTGTGTGTGTGTGTGTGTCAGTTCTTTTGTAGAGCTTCTTTGAACATTTTAGCACTACGTTGTTTCTGCGATCTCTGGCTCAGTTGTTTATTTTTGTGGGTTACATCCGGGTCGTCGCCTCATCGACTGATCATAAATACGGAGCGGGTTAGCAGCGGCCGTTGGAAGCAGGTGTTCAGAGCCAAAGTGTTGTCGCCATCACGATAAGTGTGCGAGAATTGTTTTTAATTAGCAGACACGTGTGGTGCCAAGGATCGCCTTGCTGATTAGAGCGGTTTTAGCTCACGCGTAATACGCAAATCAGCCAACTTGCTCATCATGCACCGAACAGATAGGAAGCTCCGCTTCAAATACAATAGAAATCTAAAAAAAGAGCAGTTCAAGTGATTCTTGTCCTCTCTGAGTGCTCCATCCAACGACCTCGTGAAACTGTACTGCATATTATAATATACATCTCCTTCCATGCTCTTCAAACCAAAGTGAAGTGCATGGCTGAGGATACTTCCTTTGGAGCACGTATTACTTTTTCTTCCCGTTCCATTAGCGTATGGAAATACCCAGTTGTATTAATTTTCGGGGATATGAAATGGAATGATCAGAAAGGCTCAGTCGTAAGTAAAGGGAGGTGGTGCACTTCAGTTCATTGGGAGGGTACTGCGAAAATGCAATGAGTCTACAAATAAAACCCAAGCTAGAATATTGCTCTTTTCACTATCAGCGTAACTATTCCACTATGCCGAAGGAACTTCCCCATCAACATTATCATCTCGGACAGCCAACGGGTTGTGATATATATAGTAAGCGATATGTGCAGAAATGACAGCCCGTAAATATTTTATGGAAGTCATAATTAGTAACCAAAAAATTAAATAAACCTATATTCTCTATACTTTCGATCAACCGATTACCATCAGGTACCATAAAATAAATTGTATCGTTCTTACTGTAGTATAAAAATAAAATAAAAAGCACTAGTGCATCACTGAAACTTCCATCAACAGTAAAATGTATTAACATAATTCAATAGTCTTCGTCAAGTGTAAATATTCAGATTCCATCCTTCTATGTCGAAAGAATGCAGAGAGCAATTCAGACAGGAAGGAACCTGAATATATACACTTTATGAAGATTAGCTAACTATCTTAATGCATTTTACTGTTGACGGCAGTTTCAGTGACGCACGAGTGCTTTTTATTTTATTTTTATACTAGACTAAGAACGATACAAATTATTTTATGGTACCTCATGGTAATCGGTTGATAGAGAATAAAGGTTTATTTCGTCAGGAACCTTCGTTGGTTCTTAACCCTTTGACTACCAATTTTATTTTACTTTATTTAATGTGTTAGTCAGAAGTAACAGTATGAAAAAAATATTTCCGCCGTTTCGCATTCCAAGGAGATTGGGAGGGGGGATTGGACATACAAGATTATTCACGAATACCTCCAGGGTTTCAGAACACGACTGCGCAAAAACGACAGCACGTGCTGAAAACAGACTCACACCAGTCGACAAAGCATCTCTCCAAGTTTGCAACTACAGATGCTCAGTATGGGAGTCGTTTGTGATGTGGAAAGCGGCAGTTCGTGGGTACAAGTCGTTGACACGATACGTGTGGAAAGGCGTGAAGGTAGCCTGCTTTGCGAATCTGTAAATTGGGTTGCCTATCTACAGGTGCCAATTAATTCGATGTGGCAATACGGAGACGAGGACAGCACAACCTACAGGCGCAGCCTTTACTTATAAGGATTCTGTTAATCGTTAATAGGCGTCCCTTTACCAGTGGGACACTGGTACTTAGCAATAACATGCGACAAATTTCAATTGGTTCTTAGATAACCTACGGTGGGGTGTCCCGGTGGTAGTCAAGGTTGAAATATGACTTTTTTTCAAATATTTATGAGCTGTCTATTCCTGTACACCTGTTGGTTGTTAATGTCTGTTTGTAGGCTTTCGCGAAGGTTCCCAGATGTTTCTTGCGTGCTAAAGTCGGTTAATGAATGACACAATCTCCACGAAGCCACTTGCGGAGCTGTTCAGTAACAGAAGGAACGACAACATGATGTATTTAGTGAAGATTAAAGCACTCTGTCTTCAGGCCACGAGTGGCCTACCGGGACCATCCGACCGCCGCGTCATCCTCACTGGAGGATGCGGATAGGAGGGGCGTGGGGTCAGCACGCCGCTCTCCCGGTCATTATGATGGTATTCTTGACCGAAGCCGCTACTATTCGATCGAGTAGCTCCTCAATTGGCATCACGAGGCTGAGTGCACCCCGAAAAATGGCAACAGCGCATTGTGGCCTGGATGGTCACCCATCTAAGTGCCGATCACGCCCGACAGCGCTTAAATTGGGTTTAGTGAAGATTAGGGACACAGAAATTGCGCTCCCCTGTAGCCCTACTCCACTTCGCAGACTGCAGGCACGCGCTTAATGTGGGTCGTGAGAGTGGTGCGTTGACTGGAGACAATGGTGGCCACAGCTATGTCTCCACATCCTCCGGAGACGATAGTACGCAGCGTCTGGTACGAAGTCGCGTTATGAGCTGTGTAGTGCGCCGTTTCCTAGTGCGATAGCGATGACGCAGCCTGGCACAGACGTCTACGCTATCACGACCCTGCGCCGGCGCTGCTGAACACGCGTGCGGCGCGGCCTTATCATGGCGGTGCGTGAGCGACGTGCCACCGCTTAATGGTACCGTGCGTTCACCCCAGCGACCTGACCTCGCGGTCACCTCTGAACACACAGCCGCTCGGGACGCGCTTCCCCGCCTGTGGAATCGGTTCCTGCTGTGGATAACCCATGAGGCGCAGCACTTCACGAGACTCGCACGTTGTCTGTTGTGTGTGTATGTGTGCCTTAGTGGTTTACTGGGCGCTCAGCGACGAGATTACCAGAGCACTTACGAAAATTAGTACAAACGAATGTTATAACATATTTCAATACGCACAGCCGAGGTCGCACTTAAGTTGTACATTTTTATTTTATTTTTGGATGACCGGTTTCGATCTTCTAATAGATCTGATCCTACATTCCTTGAAGACCATAGGAATCGTTGGCGTGGAGCAGGTCCATCTGTGCAGGCGTGGAGAATACTGCTAACGAATGTGGTTAAAACGTCTACAATTTTATACAAGTAAATCTTACAGAAAATTATACTCAACCTCCCTTAATCTCGTGCATTGTCACTTACACAATCACACTCTACTACATCCTTTAAGATGGCGTAAATATGGTCAGGTGTTCTAAAACTGTCAATTACGACACAAGCAATTCCAGCGGTAAGCTAAAATAAATACACAAGCGTATGTAACTGTCTAAATCACCTGCGAAAAAATGTGGATAACACATTAAAATTTTCTCTCTAAAATCTTTGGGAACGAGCAGCACATTCCACAGAAGCTGAACAGTCGTACAACATTGTCAATTAAAATAGAGGGTAAGTCTGTCGGGAAATTAGTTGCTATGGTCTTCTCTGAATATAAAACACAGTCTACTAAAATGTGGCGCACTGTAAATCGTACGGCACAAGCATCATATATTGAAATCTGGCACGGGATAGAAGCGGAGTAACGAAATTCTCTCTCCGGACACGGTCCTCGTATTGAATTATTCTGAATGTATGCTAATATTTATTTGTGTGGAATGAAGTTTACATAAACAAAAGGGAAATGAAATAACAGATCTGTTATACCTATTAGACAAAGAGACAAGGTTTCCTTAAGAAGACTGTAAAATATGCGTAACCAAATAGACGAAATCAGCTGATACAATACAGGGTTATTACAAATGATTGAAGCGATTTCACAGCTCTACAATAACTTTATTATTTGAGATATTTTCACAATGCTTTGCACACACATACAACAACTCAAAAAGTTTTTTTAGGCATTCACAAATGTTCGATATGTGGCCCTTTAGTGATTCGTCAGACATCAAGCCGATAATCAAGTTCCTCCCACACTCGGCGCAGCATGTCCCCATCAATGAGTTCGAAAGCATCGTTGATGCGAGCTCGCAGTTCTGGCACGTTTCTTGGTAGAGAAGGTTTAAACACTGAATATTTCACATAACCCCACAGAAAGAAATCGCATGGGGTTAAGTCGGGAGAGCGTGGAGGCCATGACATGAATTGCTGATCATGATCTCCACCACGACCGATCCATCGGTTTTCCAATCTCCTGTTTAAGAAATGCCGAACATCATGATGGAAGTGCGGTGGAGCACGATCCTGTTGAAAGATGAAGTCGGCGCTGTCGGTCTCCAGTTGTGGCATGAGCCAATTTTCCAGCATGTCCAGATACACGTGTCCTGTAACGTTTTTTTCGCAGAAGAAAAAGGGGCCGTAAACTTTAAACCGTGAGATTGCACAAAACACGTTAACTTTTGGTGAATTGCGAATTTGCTGCACGAATGTGTGAGGATTCTCTACCGCCCAGATTCGCACATTGTGTCTGTTCACTTCACCCTTAAAAAAAATGTTGCTTCATCACTGAAAACAAGTTTCGCACTGAACGCATCCTCTTCCATGAGCTGTTGCAACCGCGCCAAAAATTCAAAGCGTTTGACTTCGTCATCGGGTGTCAGGGCTTGTAGCAATTGTAAACGGTAAGGCTTCTGCTTTAGCCTTTTCCGTAAGATTTTCCAAACCGTCGGCTGTGGTACGTTTAGCTCCCTGCTTGCTTTATTCGTCGACTTCCGCGGGCTACGCGTGAAACTTGCCCGCACGCGTTCAACCGTTTCTTCGCTCACTGCAGGCCGACCCGTTGATTTCCCCTTACAGAGGCATCCAGAAGCTTTAAACTGCGCATACCATCGCCGAATGGAGTTAGCAGTTGGTGGATCTTTGTTGAACTTCGTCCTGAAGTGTCGTTGCACTGTTATGACTGACTGATGTGAGTGCATTTCAAGCACGACATACGCTTTCTCGGCTCCTGTCGCCATTTTGTCTCACTGCGCTCTCGAGCGCTCTGGCGGCTTTATGAGTTTTTCTACGTATCTGTAGTGTGTCGTGACCATATGTCAATGAATGGAGCTACAGTGAACTTATGAAATCGCTTCAATCATTTGTAATAGCCCTGTATAATGACTTACAGCATTTCTTAAGCTTTATTTTTGCGCAGTAAGGAGAGGAACGTGCTATTGTAACTGAACAACTTATAATAATGCCATAACTGAAAATTCATACAACACATGAGTCAGTTGTCTCAAGAAAGTTCGATTATTGTCTGCAGAAAAAGGTTCTTTTTTTTTTGCAATTTTCAAATATCAAAATATTTTCATTAAGTCTGCATCTTTTCCTGCTCTCGATATTACTATATGGAAAACGATAAAAAGTTCGAAGAAAATTCCGCCTGTTTATACCATCTTAGTATAGCTACAAACATCCACAAATATTCTTTAAACTTGCCTCAAATTAATATGTGACAAGTCTACTCTAGATGATAAAAATATTCTACAACTTTCATTCGCTTTTTTTCGCTTTAGAGATTCATCTCTCGTAATAGGCAGACCGTTAGAGACTGAACGGATGACGCCTGCTCACATTTAACGAAAACACCTCGAGAAGACGTGTTTTTGTAGAATTTTCTTACAAATATTTATGAAATTACCGTCCATCAGTTTCAACAATGAAATTATTCGATACTTGTTCGTGGCTCATGACACTACATCACCCTCTCTACACAGTTTTCAAGAACTACTGTCCTTTCCACCCCCTATCTATTCTTGGCCTAATAAGATGTCATTTTTAGTGTAGTACGCAAAATTCTAGCATATTCTTTGTATGCTGTGTTCAATATGTTGATACCTTCGTAACCTTCACACACACACACAGATATATATATATATATATATATATATCCAATTTCGTTCTTGCAACGTGTAGCTGTTATCAGCCCAGACAAACACTGCTCATAATGTCCTTCATGCATCGATGGAATGCGCTGGTTTGTTTCCCGTTTCAAACAAAATGATTTTTAATCAGTATTTTACGTGCGCATTCGACATAACGGTCCCGCATTAGTATATTGCGATATTAGTTTTACCAATATGTATTAATACGGACAGTAAAACACGAGGAATAACCCTTACTCTAGGAGCGATTGAGCAACACTCTTCTGCATGACGGTGGTAGTCAGGCCGGACTATAGCGGTGCTGACGTTGCTAGAGTGTTCGTTATTCCTCGTGTTTTACTGTTCGTGATGCAGTAAAATAGGACTTAAAAAAAAAGAGTCCATATTCATTGCATATGCTATGTGCCATGTGCACATGAAGCTTTATTTATTTTCGAAGTCTTGATTTTATATTATTTTATTTTTATTTTTATTTTTATTTATTTATTTATTTATTTATTTATTTATTTTTTTGTTCCTACTCTGTTCCAAACTCTTCCAATCCATTCCATTCATTTCCACGACGCTTGTTCAGGAAGGCTTCGTGGCTATCACGTACAGAGGAAGAGTGTAAGTCTCGTAGAGCATTGTGCACGCAATCGACTAGTGTAAACAGCGCCAGATGGGAATGTAGAACGACGCCTGTACGCCACTTAGACTTCGAGGGACGGCCGATCAGCGAAAGCGACCGTGGTTTCGCGCAGTTTCTCGCGCGTCGTCGTCAGCAGGCAGTGCGAGTAAAAGCGGCCCAGCCGCTGCTGCCCGCGGCGTTGGCAAACCCTGCAGGCCGCGGAGCCGTCCTCCTGGCCCGAGGGCCGGCGGACCCCGTGGGAGCGGAAGTCGCTGCAAGGTCACGGCCAGGAAGGTACTTTTCTCCAGCACTCGCCGCCTAATAGGAGGGCGCTTGGAAAAGCCTACGCGCTCACACTTTCTCCGCGGACTTGTTTACTTTCCGGAGAGAAACAGGTGTTTTGCCGATCAGCGCACGCGCACCGCAACGTGTGCGGTAGGTCGCCGGGAGCGTCACCACATGGACGCTAGAGGCGCGGTTGCAGCAGTGCTCTAGACCAGGGTTTCCCAACGTCTGGTCCGCAGACCCCTTAGGGGTCCGCCGGCTCTTTCTAGGGGTCCGCGGCCACCTTCACCAAATCGTGTAAAATAATGAGTAAAATTATCGAATAAAAATGTGAAAAATCAAATTCATCACTTTTTTTCGCGTGAAAAAAATGTGTACTTTTACTTCAGGTCGAGTTCCCAAGCAGCCTTTGCGGTTCCTAAGTGAGAAGGCATACACAGTTTAGTGCCGGAGAATGCGGCTTCTCTGATCGACCGTTTCGCAACAATACGTGGGTCGTTTGTGCGCCGGCACACGGCGGTAGATGCGCTGAATCCTTATACGCATGCGCGGAGCGAGCTTTGTCGACCAATCACAGCACTCGCTGGCACGTATGCGGCCCCACGCATCATTAAATGTTAAACTTGCTTTGTCAGTGCACTACCTATATCATAAGTCGATTTTTGACCTTCAAGTTGTTTTCATTCATCTCTAAACCAAAGACTATTGATACTTCGGGGGGGGGGAGGGGAGGGGGGTCATTGGGAGCAGGCTAGGGGTCCGCCATGGATTTTCGACTGACCAGCAGCTGAAAAGGTTGGGAAGCCCTGCTCTAGACAACGCAAAAAGTCACTTCCACGGTCACGTCGCAAGGCGGGCCGTTAGCCTGGTGGCAAGCCCGCTTATTCAGTAAGCTATAGGGGTTTTCCATCGCAGAGAATCATCGGTAAACTCTTTGTGTGGTTCTTGCAACTAAAATACATTGTAATACTTATAGGAAATACACTGTAGCACCGAAGAAACTGGTGTACGGATACGTATTCAAATACAGAGATATGTAAACAGGCAGAATACGGCGCTGCCGTCGGCAGCGCCTGTTGTGGTGTCACCGCCAGACACCACACTTGCTAGGTGGTAGCTTAAATCGGCCGCGGTCCATTTAGTACATGTCGGACCCGCGTGTCGCCACTGTGTGATCGCAGACCGAGCGCCACCACAAGGCAGGTCTGGAGATACGGGATAGCACTCGCCCCAGTTGTACGGACGACATTGCTAGCGACAATACGGACGAAGCCTTCCTCTCATTTGCCGAGAGACAGTTAGAATAGCCTTCTGCTAAGTCCATGGCTACGACCTAGCAAGGCGCCATTAGCCTTACCTAGTTTGAGAGTTATCGTATAAATGTCTCAAGAAGAACGTTGTAAACCAACAAAGAATAAAGTTAAGTATATTCCAAAGCTACGTATTTTCTTGATAGCAGTCATAACGTATCCTGTTCCAGACTTGACGCCAGTCGGCGTGTGTGTACGCGTGCCTTAAGGCTCCCTTCTCAGTGTGGCGTAACTAGCTTGTTACGCCACAACACCTGTATATCACAACCAAGTGTCTGGCGCAGTTGTCAGATCGGTCACTGCTGCAACAATGGCAGGTTATCAAGATTTAAGTGAGTTTGAACGTGGTCTTACGGTTGGCGTACGAGCGATGGGACACAGCATCTCTGAGGTAGCGATGAAGTGGGGATTTTCCCGTATGACCATTTCACGAGCGTACTGTGAATATCAGGAATACGGTAAAACATCAAATCTCCGACATCGCTGTGGCCGCATAAAGATCCTACAAGAACGGGACCAACGACGGCTGAAGAGAATCGTTCAACGTGACAGAAGCGCAGCCCTTCCGAAAATTGCTGCAGATTTCAATGCTGGGCCATCAACACTTGTCAGCGTGCCGACCATTCAACGAAACATCATCGATGTGGGCTTTCGGAGCCGAAGACCCACTCGTGTACCCTTGACGACTGCACGACGAAATTATGTAAGGAACGAGCTAGCAAGTAATCTGGACCAGAGGATTCCGTCCAGTCGAGCTCAAGAACCTGAAAGTTACAAATGGTGCGAAGATAAACTTATGGTTTCGACACGTAACTTAAAATGCACCGCAAGAGTCTCCCTTTATCCACGTTAGATTATGCACGACATACATCGTCGTCAGAGAACAAGAAGCAGGGATTACGTGAAACTGGTAATTATTGTAACCATGTTGTATATTTCTGTCAGAATGGAATAAAAAGGAGTGTATATTCAGAAAACTTTTCTCCAGAAGAAAGAACGTCTGTTATTATTCAGATGTCTAAATTATTCTTAGAGGTGACATTTAAGGCTTTCACGGCGGATCTGTTGCAAGTACAGCTCACAGGTCTGTCGCCAGATCATATTGTGATTCGCACAATATTTCGTCGATACAACAGTTCAAAATCTTCAGTTGGTGGCAGTGTTTTCACTTCTACAGAACGAGGCACGGTTGCATCGACATTATCAGGCCAGGAGTAGGCAATAACCGTGCTTGAGAAGACGGCCGCGATTGGAAGAAAAACGGTTCAAATGGTTCTGAGCACTATGGGACTTACCTTCTGAGGCCATCAGTGCCCTAGAACTTAGAACTATTTAAACCTAACTAACCTAAGGATTCGAACCTGCGACCGTAGCGGTCGAGCGGTTCCAGACTGTAGCGCCTACAACAGCTCGGCCACCCCGGCCGGCGATTGGAAGAAAGCGGCGCTCATAGTTACCCATGCCGGGATCTGCAGAAAGGCCCTCCGCGCATGCCCTGTAGGCAAAGACTATTCTGCCGGACGTTCTTTGGTTAAGGAAGGCCTTCCGATTCATGACGCGACGCAGCGCCCTGCGATTTAAATCAGCTTTGAAAGACAGGAACGTCCGGCAGCACAGTCATTGGCCACAGAGCACGCACGGAAGGCCTTTCTGCGTCTCACGGCAGAGCGCCCTATGAGCGCTGCATTCCTCCAACTGGGAGCGCCTCCCCGCGCACGCGCATTGCCTGCTCCCGGTCTGATAAATTTCAACGCCGCGGCGCGATTATCGTCAGTCGCGTCTTTTAGCAAATACCACCAACTGAAGATGTCGAACAGTCATATCGATGGAATTTTGTGGGGTTTTAGCCGGCCGATGTGGCCGCGCGGTTCTAGGTGCTTCAGTCCGGAACTGCGCTGCTGCTACGGTCGCAGGTTCGAATCCTGCCTCGGGCTTGGATGTGTGTGATGTCCTTAGGTTAATTAGGTTTACGTAGTTCTAAGTTCTAGGGGACTGATTGTTGTGACTTGGCAAGACAGCCAAGCCACTATGAGATAGCCGAAAGGCACGCGTTTAAGCTCACGCAGGCTGGCGTGAGGTCTGGAACAGTTAAAGGAGTTGAGTCTAGTAAAAAAAGTACGTAGCTTCAGGAATACTTAACTTTAATCCATAATTGGTAAACATCGGTCTGACGGTACATGCATCACAAGATAAATAGCAAATGATAATGGCGCCTTGCTAGGTCGTAGCAAATGACGTAGCTGAAGGCTATGCTAACTATCGTCTCAGCTAATGAGAACGTAATTTGTCAGTGAACCATCGCTAGCAAAGTCGGCTGTACAACTGGGGCGAGTGCTAGGAAGTCTCTCTAGACCTGCCGTGTGGCGGCGCTCGGTCTGCAATCACTGATAGTGGCGACACGCGGGTCCGACGTATACTAACGGACCGCGGCCGATTTAAAGGCTGCCACCTAGAAAGTGTGGTGTCTGGCGGTGACACCACACTGATGACCTCAGATGTTAAGTCCCATAGTGCTCAGAACCATTTGAACCACTTTTTGTCGGGTTTTCAATGGAAATGGAAATGAGCGTTTGGCGTCATTGGCCGGGAGGTCCCTTGCGGGGCAGGTGCGGCCGCATTGGTGCAGGTCTTATTACAGTCGACGCCACATTGGATGACCTTCGCGCCGGGTGGGGATGAAATGATGATGAAGACAACACAACACCCACTCCCTGAGCGGAGAAAATCTCCGACCGAGCCGGGAATCGAAGCCGGGCCCGTAGGACGGCAATCCGTCACGCTGACCACTCAGTTATCGGGGCGGAGTGGGGTTTTCAATGATCCGGTGGCAGACCCGAGAGGTGCGTGTTCTTAGAGGTTCACTAATAAATGAAATATTGCGGATAAAAGCATAGAGCGGGTAAACGCAGTCAAGCGATGGAGACGGCGGGATGAAGGTCACACCTGAAGCAGCGACAGCGAGCTGGCAGCGCCTGCTGTCAGACGAGGGGAGTGGCGCGCTGACGACCCGTATTTCGGCGCCGGACTGGAAAGAAACGCTGGCTGGCCTTTGGTGGCCGGTGGCTCGGGGAAAGCACAATTATATCAGCGCCCGTGGCGGTGGCGGTGGCAGCTTCTTCATGTAGGCCGAGCTGCTGCCTGGCGACGGCTCGCAGACGTGCGCCTGGTGAAACCGCCAGCACGTGTCTGGCTGCCCGGCTGGACTCTCCGCAAGGGCGAGGCGTTGGGCTGTCCGGGCGCCCCTTCTCTCGTTATGGAACCGAGGATAGGGCTGCGTACGCCTGCAGTCGATAGCTGCACGGGTACTCTGCGCCTGTCGGTAAATCATCGACTTCACTCTGTGTAGTCGTAAGCATGTACACTGTCACATACACTAGGCAGTCACTTTTTTTGTCTGGAACATATGTCTCTAGGATTATAACAAAAATTGTTCCCAACCTCCGGTCCTGACCAAGGTCTTGGACGACGTTCCATCCGGCTGGAATGCAAATGCCGGAACTGGAAATACCCTCTCAAATATTCCCAACTGCGACTCCCCACTAGCAGTTCACCATGTATTTGGCTGAGAAAGTCTGTGTCCCTAGAATGGTGAATCAGTCCAACAGTCCGGTCTACCTAGAGAATGGAGAGTACAAACTATCTGAGCAAAAGTACTCTGATAACTATTAGTGCACGATAATATGGCGCTAGTTCACCCTTCGCCTTTATTACGACCTGAACCCTGCTGGGAACACTTTCAATAAAGTGTCTGAATGTGGAGGAATGGCAGACCATTCGTCCTCAAGAGCCGAAACCACAGAAGGTAGTGATTTTCGGCGCTGGCGGTTAGGAATTCGGGGCAGGCAAGTTCATTTCAGGAATGTTAATGTCCATAGACCATTGTCTCCTTTCTGAATAAGACAGGTCATGCTGATACAAACAACTATTGTCTTTAAATTGTTCCCCTGGTGTTCACAGTACACAATGCGCATCTATCGTTTTCTTAAGCGCAAAAAGGGAATCACACCCAAGCATAAAAACAGCCCGTACCGGAACACCATCTCCTACATACTTCACTGATGACACTAGACATCATGACAGCTAACGATCACCAGGCATTCAAGAAACCCTAAGCCTTTCATTGGATTGCCACAGATACAGCGTTTCGACTCATCCGCTTTCCAGTAGGATGAATGAGATTAGAATAGTATTAATACCTTCAGCTGCTAATGGGCGTTGATATATATCAACGGGGACAGGGGAAAATGTGTGCCCCGACCGGGTCTCGATCTCCTGCTTACATAGTAGACGCTCTATCCATCTGAGCCACCGAGGGCACAGAGGATAGCGCGACTGCAGGGACTGGTTAAAATGGTTCAAATGGCTCTGAGCAATATGCGACTTAACTTCTGAGATCATCAGTCGCCTAGAACTTAGAACTAATTAAACCTAACTAACCTAAGGACATCACACACATCCATGCCCGAGGCAGGATTCGAACCTGCGGCCGTAGCGGTCGCTCGGCTCCAGACAGCAGCGCCCAGAACCGCACGGCCACTCCGGCCGGCCGACTGCAGGGACTCTCTCTTGCACGCCTCCCGCGAGACCAACATTCTCACCTTGTATGTCCACACACTACATTCGTAGTGTCCCACCCCAAAACATTGCTCGTGGAAGACATTCTTACCAAGTCCCGTAAGAGTTCGGGGAATATGTCTGCATCCGCACAGAAGAAGAATGTCATGGCCGGTGTTGTCAGAACTATATACTTATATGGATATGGTGTCTGTTCTTTCATTTACCACTTTTAAACGTCGTCGTCAGACTTGCTGTGTCTCATTTCGTGTTTAGCGTTTAATGCACTGTATGCATAAAAGGCCAGTGCATGAAGCACATTAATATGAGTACTTCATTTGCAGCATGCAATTTCTGAGACGCGATTTCCCGTCACCATACACGACGCATCTTATTCACTTAAAACTCGCAAGTTGAGCTGTTCTGTCTTCTGTAGATATTGTTACCTGCTTTTACATGTCAGACGAATTTTATCCTCAACACTACAGCATCAGTGCCCAATGTGAAAATTCTTGTGAAGTACAGATCAAATCCTAAATGTAAGAAAGAAACAGGTGAGAAATCCCACTCCAGCCACGAATTTTTATTTAACTGAATGAAACGATAAAAGGCGTATGTGGTGGAATGAGTTTATATATTTACATCGCTAGCATGTGAACAAGTTAGTCACAGAATACTGACGAAATTTAATTAAAGATAATGCTTTTAGGACGAGACGTCCTATTCGGCTGTAGACTAACTACGTCACATTGCTCACAAGACTGGCTGACGCGCGCTTTCTTCTCAATAGCCGACTGTATGTTATTGTTTCCTGCAGCCGGCCGCTGTGGCTGAGCGGTTCTAGGCGCTTCAGTCCGGAACCGCAATGCTGCTACGGTCGCAGGTTCGAATCCTGCCTCGGGCATGGGTGTGTGTGATGTCCTTAGGTCAGCTAGGTTTAAGTAGTTCCAAGTCTAGGGGACTGATGACCTCAGATGTTAAGTCCCATAGTGCTTAGAGCCATTTGAACCATTTGATTTTTTTGTTTCCTGCCGTAAGCATATCGTGAAAAGACCGTAAACGTAAAATTAGATAGTTTCGAGTGCATATGGAGGCTTCACCACCGCTCTTCCTCGCGCACCATTGCTGACTGGAACAGGAAACGGGGGGAAGTAACAGTAGTACACAAAGTACCCTCCACCACATACCTTAAGGTGGCTTGCGTAGTGTAGATGCAGATGGAGGAAGAAACTGAGCGTAAAACTCGAGAGAAAGTGGGAGGAGCGAAAAGTGGTAGAAATCCGCAGTCACTCGTAGCAGTGGTCCAGAAACTATTGTGTACCAACAGAAAAGAAGTAAGACGTCCTGAGGTCACGAGAGGCAGCCGCGGGTCACCCGAGCGTCGCATCTTCGCGCTTCGCATTGGGGTCAGCCAGCGCCGGCGTCGGTCCGCGCCGAAGCCGGCAGAGAAAGCAACGCCCTGGCTGACCAATATCGCCGCCATTCACTCCTGCCGCCGGCTGCCAGGCAGTAACTCCCCGCACGGCCCAACTGCCAAAGCTGCGCCCGGGTCAGACTCTGCGCCACGCCACGTCTTCCTTTCAGCTGCTCGCGACGCTGATTTCCCCTCCCAGGCGGCAGTTCGTAGAGCCTCGTCTGACAGCTGAGTCAGGGTGGCCTACATAGAAAGAAGCGGCGCAGGCGATAAGCTCTCTGTGCTCTGATAGTGCGAGACCTCGCCCCGGATCGTGTAGGATTAACAGAAACATTGTGCTGCTTTCCAAACGTTCTGTGATTCGATTTTCGCTTCAAGAGCGGTGAAATCATTATCTCAATGAGCTTTCTATCTACGTTAATTACAACGCCATATTCACTTTCCAAAATGTGTGGCGGGGTTAGACAGACCAAAAAGAAAGAACCATTCGGTTCAAGGAAGAGATCATTAGAGAAGGAGCACAGTTTGCTTCCATCGGGAATTTTTGTAAATACTCTAGGTCGCTTAATAAATTTATTTATAGAGACGTTTCGGTTAATGGCGTAATTAGATCAAAATTTAGTTGTAAAACAAAATTCCCTGTTGGCTGCAATAAAAAACTTCTACTGCAAGCTCTTTATTTTCCATATTTTGAGAGGCAGCAGTATGGACTAAAACAATAAAAAAGGAAAAAAAGTGTCCAATAAACATGAATTGTAAGACTGTAACAGGACGTCCTTCTCTAGCATTACTTTTCCTCAACAGTAGTTGTCGATATCAGTATTATTTTCCGAATTTTGGACAGGTCAGTATTGTCTCAGCTGCTTTTGTGATAATTTTCATATAAATTTACACACAATAAATTATATTTCAAGCTAAAATTTATGAAAAGGAATTACTTTTATTTTCGTTGTTACAATCGATAAGCACTACTCTGAATGTACAGTTAAATTTTTTTTTTTGTTTAGAAACATTTCGAATTACGAATTATTTGGCACCCTTAAAATTTCTGTTGTTAATTACGCAGTCTAGTACTGTTGACTATGTTTATTTCTGGATTCATTTATGAGATAATAATCGAAATTAATAGAAATTCATATGTCAAGGCCGCGCGGGATTAGCAGAGCGGTCTAGGGCGCTGCAGTCATGGATGGTGCGGTTGGCCCCGGCGGAGGTTCGAGTCCTCCCTCGGGCATGGGTGTGTGTGTGTGTTTGTCCTTAGAACAATTTAGATTAAGTAGTGTGTAAGCTTAGGGACTCATGACCTTAGCAGTTAAGTCCCATAAGATTTCACACACATTTGAACATTTTTTTTTTCATTTGTCAAGAAAAGTTGTAAACCCTTTGGAATATGGTTAGTACCGCTGAGTGAAGTAGCAGTAAGCGTGTCTCTGATGTGATCGGACTTATTTTTGTATTTTGTGCGAACAATGTAATTTCGGCTTGTTAATGCGAAAATTCAAAAGACTGTATGATATACTAAAATGTGAAAAAATATATTAACGTAACCACAAAAATTCTCCAACAACAATCTTCAAATACATTTAGATCAATTCAACCACGAGGACCTAAAATGTGAGAGCTTCAGCTTCAAGAATCAGATCCCTAGACAAGAACGAAAAGCTAAGTAAACTATAAAGTTTATTGGAATCTTCGCCCCTCTCAATTTTTTTTATAAAAGACTTTGGTCATTGTGGACAATAACAGGAATTAGTAAGGAGAGGGGAGATTACAAGCCCTAATCAGTGTCGTGACTGTGACTTTAAATCGTCTAAAGAGGTTTCGGAAAGTGACGTAGGCTGTGGCAGTCGGCTGGTGTATACGAAAGGCCGTATCCAGAGACGAATGCCCTGAAGATGAACCTACAAAGACGGGCGAAGCATCGAACAGTGGTTTTAGTTCCAAAATGAAGCGGCCTAATGCCTAGAACAATGTTCGAATTGGCACAGCCCGTGGAAGCGTTTAGACGAAAAAAGTGTAATTTGTTGTTGAATTACCAACCCCAATAGACACTGCCCCAATGCTACCATTAATGCAGCAGTTGGCGATGCTTCAGTCTGGAAGCGCGCGACCGCTACGGTCGCAGGATCGAATCCTGCCTCTGGCATGGATGTGTATGATGTCCTTAGGTTGGTTAGGTTTAAGTAGTTCTAAGTTCTAGGGAACTGATGACCTAAGAAGTTAAGTCCCATGGTGCTCAGATTTGAACCATTTGAAGTTGGTGACACTGCCATTTTATCGCGATGTCTGACCCAAAAGTGAACTGGGAAGGCAGTAGCAGTTGCATCCGCTTACGTATGGCAAAGAGAGAGGGCCTTTTCCGCGCAGAGCGGAGGAGAGCAGGGCAGGGCGGATCAGCAACCTGGCAACCAGCGGCCTCGCTGGAAGCCTTGACCTTTCGCCCCGGCCAGTCCGCTGGCGGCTCGCGAGCGCTCTTTTGTTCCTGCACCGTGCGGAGCAGGGCGGCCGACAGCTTTCGTCAGCAAGTGGCCACAGACAGCTCTCTCTCTCTCTCTCTCTCTCTCTCGCTCTCTCTCTCCCTCTCCCTGCTCCCCTCCCTCCCCCTCACTGGACGGTAACGGAGTGGGCGGCGCCTTCCGGCTGCGCGGCGATGTTTGCGGTTCGACGCGAGCTGCTAGCGGAAACTCTGCGGTACCGCGCACGGCCCTTCCCCACCGAAAACGACTCAGCGATGAATGAAACCAGGATATGACTCGCTCCACTCTTCCCCGTATAACAACTTGCTGAAATCCGATACGCGCAAGCAGCACGTGTCCAAACATCCCCACGAGTGCTAAGTTCGAAGCCAACCTTTTTGAACAATATCAGAAAACCGCAGCTCCGACTGTTTCGTATCTACATTATTTGATCAAAAGTATCCGGACGGCTATAATTGTGTTCATCCTACACTTTTATCACGGCCCGAACTCTGCTGGGGACATTATCAGCGAGGTGTCTGAATGTCTGCGCAGGAATGGGAGCTCATTCCGCTTCAAGAGCCGAAACCAAAGATGGTACTGGTATTGGACGCTGGCGCCTAGTGCGAACTCATCCCAGAGTTGCTCCGTTGGGTTCAGGTCAGGACTCTGGGAAATCGTGTACATTTTTGGATATTACTGTTCACAAAACTTTGTCTCACTGTGCTGCTTTGTGCACTATCACGCTGTTACACAGATATTTATCGTCTCTGAAGTCTTCCTCTATTCCACTCAGTGCATACTGCTGTGAAACGTGTTCATTTTCTTAAGCGCAATAAGCGGATCACAACCTAACTACCGGAAACACCCTCATACCGCAACACACCTCCTCAGCACTTCACTGTTCTCACTATGTGGCAGACAATACTCTCCAGGGCCGAGCGGGATTAGCCGAGCGGTCTGAGGCGCTTCAGTCATGGACTGTACGGCTGGTCCCGGCGGAGGTTCGAGTCCTTCCTCGGGCATGGATGTGTGTGTTTGTCCTTAGGATAATTTAGGTTAAGTAGTGTGTAAGCTTAGGGACTGATGACCTTAACAGTTACATCCCATAAGATTTCACACACATTTTGAACAATTTTGAATACTCTCCAGGCATTCGCTACAACCAAATTCTCCCATCGTATTGCCACGGGGTATAGCTTGATTCTTCATTCGAAATCATTCGTTTGCAGTCATCCGCTGATCAGTCGCGTCGCTCTTTACACTTCATTGACTACACAAATATGATGCTTATGAGGAACTGCTCGACTATGGTACCTAATTCCTTTTTAATTCCCTATGTACAGTCCTCGAGTCATCTGGACTGCTGGTAGCACTATGGAACTCAAAACTACATCCTTCCGCTGATTTCATGCGGTATTTTTACAACACCCTCCGCAGTGTTCGACAGTCCCTACCTATCAGCACATGAGATCTTCCTGGGCTTTTTATTTCTGTAGCTGTTCGTTTCCGCTTCACAGTAATTTCATGAACAGATGACTTGAACAGCTTTAGAAGCTTTGAAATCTCCCAGATAGATTTCTTACTATGATGACGTCCAGTAACTAGTCCATATTCTAAGTGACAGAGCTGTTCCATTCTGCTGTTACAGCTCTCCTAGTGATCACACAATACTCCCCGGCTCCTTTTATACTGGCGGTTCCACCTCTCTTGTCATGTAGTTGTCAATTTCGCATTACGTCCGGGAGCTTTTAATTCGACGGTGTTTACCTTCATCTATACTCCGTATGGTGACGAGGGTACTTCTCATTGTAGCACCTATTACAGCTGCTTCTCATTCCATTCACGTATGGAGAGCGGGAGAAAAATAATTTTAACGCCTCTCTAAACACTGTAATTAATCTAAACTTGTCTTAACGGTCTCATTTCTTGTTCTTGAAACTTCGTAGGCAGGCTTTGGCGGACAGTTGGCGTCTACCTTCAAGCGTCTGCCAGATCGCGTGGTGAAACAAACCTAACGCCATTCTTACTGTGCTTCTTTGTGTAAGTTCAGTTACCGCTGTTAGTCATTTTAGGTACAGGACCCCTCCTGAGCAATAGTGTGGGATGGATCGCCCAAGTTCTTCGTAACCCCTCTGGTCTGTGGAAACACTGCGATTCATTTCACATCCAGAAGCTTAGTTAACATTAACATGGATAAAGAAATGGCCACCCCTCTAACGTGACGCGCAACTTAGATCTCCTGTACAAATCTTTTCTCTTTCGAGGCAAAGCGTGTTTTGTGAAAAAAATCACAGAGACGGAGTTGACCAGGATGAATTGGTAGCACAGTGAGCACAAGCGTGATGTAGCGGTAGCAGTAGCCTTAGGTCGAACATATCTTAAAACGGGCCATTCGGGCGCTACCAGCATGGGAGAGCCGGCGAGCAGGAGGCGACCTCGCGTCCCAGTTGGCAACAGGCAGCGTGGGCAGCGCGCTGGCGCCTTTCACGCGCCGCGGGTTCCGAACCAAGGACGCCGGCCGAACGCGGCCACGCCCGGCTCCCCGCGTGCCTGCATTCCCGAGCGGCCGCGCGCCGCACAGTCTCCGCCTCCTGCCACGAAAACCTAGAGTGATCGCAACTTGACTTGTTGTCGAAAACAATCCGTTACCATGTTTTTATTTGAAATGGACATAATTTAAAACCTGATTTGTAACTCGCGCGAAAATTTTACAAAAATAAATTTTTATCAACTGATATGGCTACAGATCTACTACACTTCGCATAACTAACGTGGAGATACTGAATCGAACTGAGGAGAAAGGAAATTTATGGCACAACTTGACTAAAAGAACTGAGAGTTTGGTAATAGAGG
Organism: Schistocerca piceifrons; assembly: GCF_021461385.2. Lineage (NCBI taxonomy): Eukaryota > Metazoa > Arthropoda > Insecta > Orthoptera > Acrididae > Schistocerca > Schistocerca piceifrons. Next base: position 326,680,490 of record NC_060140.1, read on the forward strand.
GAAGTGTGGGGGTAAAAATCATAGAGGGACGCCAAGGCTTCACTAAAGCAGGCTCAGGCAGACGCATGTTGCAGTGGTTATTCAGAGAACAGAATAGACAACCGTGGGGAGCTGCACCAGTTCAATTTTCAGCCAGCAGACCACAACAGTAACATAGCTTTTTGTAACAGGTGCAGCCTTCGAATGTCTTGCCTGGACTGCATAGTAGGTTTAATAAGATCTGGGACTACCTTGAAATAAATTACGAAGTTGTGTTAAAAATTCATTATTGTATTAGTTTTTAACGTACATCTTTTCCATTAGCACGCATCGATCGCATACCTCCTGGAACACCTTGGCAAAAGTTTCGACTGCTGCTCAGAATCGCTGTAACATACCGATGTATCGATTCGACCCCTTTAAAGTGTTGTCCATTGAGGACAGATTACGTGGTTAAGTGTAAAGAGGTAAAGAGTATGGTGTCTCTCGTTTCCAAACCAAGAAGATATGGTGTGGTCTGGATGACTGCCATTCCTCTTTCCGCCAAAAACTGACGTACAAGAACGTCACTCTTGGCCGGAAAAAAATCGCATAAAGAGGCAACATCTCAAGTCTCTTTGCCAATAGCTTAAAAAAAACTGTCATTTGTACAGCAAACTCCAGTCTACATGGTTCCGTGTTTATTCAAGTATTCGTCTTGAGGCTGGAACTCACTTGTTGTCTATATACGCTTTCAAATAAATAGGATTTGAAAGGATTCTGTCTCGAGTTAACACTTTTTTTTTTAGTTTCTTGAGCCGGCCGGAGTGGCCGAGCGGTTCTAGGCGCTACAGTCTGGAACCGCGCGACCGCTACGGTCGCAAGTTGGAATCCTGCCTCGGGCATGGATGTGTGTGATGTCCTTAGGTTAATTGGGTTTAAGTAGTTCTAAGTTCTAGGGGACTGATGACCTCAGATGTTAAGTCCCATAGTGCTCAGAGCCATTTGATTTGAAATAATTTCTTGAGGTCATGATTGCATACAGCTGTATTTGCTACACAACTAGTTTCAGTCATTAAGAGACCATTGTGAAATCGAAATCCGATGTCTGACAGCTTGTAACGACTGTCAACCGTCGTGGCACAAGCCAAAATTCCCAAATTTTCCTACCTGACAACTTCGCCACAGAATTACTGGATGCTATGTGTGCTGCTGATTTACAGTTAAATGGAAATGTTATATATATATATATATTTTTTTTTTTTTACCCACACAGGTTTCGGTAAAGCCCTATCATCATCAGTGAGTTCATTCTATTTTCTATCCAAAGACAGGTAAAAATTGCATGATAATATGTAGAGATTTCGGATTATGATCATTATATTCATGACATTTTAGTAAAAATGTGACTAAATAGGACATACTGATGTTCATGTAGCTGTCCTTAGTGTGCAGTTCAGTTGATATTTTGGTACTGTGCAATAAAGTAAATACTCGTACTGACCGAAAATGCAAGACTTAAATGAAACTTTTGGTGCTTGGTATAATGTTATATTATCTTCCTGCAGTTGTTTATATATTTCGTTCTGCTTTAACACTGCTATCTTAATTATCTTTTACACTTTGTTTGCTAAGTTATGGTACACCCGAATTCCCGCTCCTCCCCCTCCCAACTTGCCCCTCCCACTCACACACACACACACACACACACACACACACACACACACACACAAACTTACAAACTACCTTCACAAGTAATAGATCTTCACGAGTTATAGCAGAAACAATTTTTGCAAACAAGTACACTAAGCTAGCACACAAATGTTAAAAGATAGCAGCGTTGACAGCAAACTATAAAGTATACGTAGGACCTTTTTTTTTTTAACCGAATGGGTATTTCGGTCCTATTTCCGTATTCCTTCTCCTACGAGAAGTGAGGTGCGCACCCCGCGTGGCCTCCAGCCGTTGTCGGCAGACGAGTCGGCACCTGCCGGCGATTCTGTGTCAGCGGAAGCGCCGGTCACCTGGCAAACAGCGCCCACTGCGTGGCGGGCCCCGGCATAACGGTGCGCTCCCGTGCCCGTGTCCGTCCCACAGCTTGCCTTGCCTCCCTTCCTTGTTTCTCTCTTTCTCTCTCTTCCTTCTCCTCCCTGCAGTCCTCGCTTATCGGAGTAAATAGCCACGCTCCCGCAATCGCCTACGGGCTAGGCGCCTCTGAGTCATTCGGGAAATCCTGCCACAAAGGCGTACGGACGACGGACGTCCATTATCTGTTACAAACAGATCCCTCCTCACGAGACAAAAAAAAATTAACCCTAAAAGGCTCCAGTTAACCACGTAGAGATCCGAGAATCCTCTTGTTTGCGTTCGAGCTTTAGCTGCCTACCTTAATCCCTTTCTTTGTACCACTCCTTCCGGTATCTACTGTCTCAGATGTACAACAAAGCCGTTGTAATCGCTAAATTTAGAAGGCGCCTATCGGCTGGCTGGATGTCACCTTTTAAAGTGAGCAGAGTTCGCCTTAAGTGCAAAACTTCATAAACACCGACGAAATGTAGCCGCAAAGTCTTGCGAACCACTTTTGTCTTCAGTATTTCTGTTACTGCGCCAAGATCGCTATTATAATTACCGATTTCGGCACAAAGATTTTAAATTTAATTTTTCTTAACTCCACCTTCTGAGAAAAATAACGTATTCCTTTTAACTAGCAGATTTTGCGGAACTACGTATAATTTTTTTCAGCAAGTAAACTGAAGATGACCCATGTTTCGAAATATGTTTCAGTAATGAATGGAAAAATTAGTGTTTTGCAGATGGTAGAGTTTTTAAAATAATTCCCAAACACAGAAAACCAACAAGAGCTTCCAAACCCAGTACAGCTTAGGGATATTCACACACCAAAAAAATGTTTCTTCTAAACATTTATAGTGACAATAAATCAAAAGAATTGAAAAGCAATACACGCTAGCATGTACACACACTACAGAAGAACGATACTTGATGACAGATTAAAACTGTATACCGGACGGAGACTGGAAATGAGAGCTTTGCTTTTAGCGGGTAAGTGCTCGACAGCCTGAGCTACCCAAGCACGAGTCCTCACAGCTTCCTCCAGTAACTCATCTCCTACAGCCTTGCAAGTATCGGCTTTTCATTTTGATCCCAAAAACTGCACGTATAAACAGGGAATCTCACACTTACGTCTGCAACGATATTAAAAAAAATGGAAGGATATAGTTTAGTATCTCTACGTGGTGAAGCACGTTACAGACCAGGTTATTTGCCTGCCGGAGTGGCCGAGCGGTTCTAGAAGCTTCAGTCTGACACCGCGTGACCGCTACGGTCGCAGGTTCGTATCCTGCCTAGGGCATGGATGTGTGTGATGCCTTTAGGTTAGTTAGGTTTAAGTAGTTCTAAGGTCTAGGGGACTGGTGACCTCAGAAGTTAAGTCCCACAGTGCTCAGAGGCATTTTGAACCAGGTTATTTGTTTAGACATAAGAATCATTAATCTGCAAACCGTTCGAGGCACTGAAGAAAACGCTCCCGTGACTAAAATGTTGTCATTTACGAACTCGCGAATAGCTGCTTTTCCTTCGGGAAAGTCGCTGCGTTTTTCTGTGGAGTCGCTAAAGGCACCGCTCGGGCAACCGTCTTTAATGACCGCGCTTTCGTGTCACGTTAAACATAGAAAACCTCTGTATTTTGCAGACTCAACGAAATCTCACACCCGTGCGTGCACTGTACTACATCACATCTCGCTTGGCTTTCATCCGAACAGACGCACGTCTTCCCAGAACCAAAGAATGTACAAAACCGATACGAAGAGATACGCATTGTTCACTATATACCGGGTGATCAAAAAGTCAGTATAAATCTGAAAACTGAAAAAAATCATTTCTTTGGTTCTAATAAAACCCCATGTAATTCCAAGCAAGTGTGTTAATTTTTACCTCTCTATCTACATTATTTCGTGGTTTATTAAGTTTTCAAATCTATACTCACTTTTTGATCACCCTGTATAATACGGTAGTTTAGACTTGGAACTACCGTCAAGGCATTTTTAATCGGGGCAGGCTGTTGCATCAGGCCGCTAGTTTATTGCAGCTATCCCAACGGCCTTTATCGGAAATAGACTCTGCGCCGTTTCCAGTGCTTATCTTATCAAACGTGCCTTACGTTCGAGAGTTGCCATCTGACGAATGCCTTTGGGTGAACAATACTTAAAGGAAACAAAGAGGAAACGGGAACCTCGGACGTACGGCACCGGAGACGCCTGCTCGCGGGGAGAGAAGAATGCAGCCCATTACTGCGGCGACGGTCTTCCATTTCGTAACGAGCCGCGCGGGGGCGCACCACACGACAACAAAACAGTAGGCGGCGGCCCGGCGGACTGCGCTGCTGGGCGCGTCCAACCATTTTACGGCAGATGCCAGCGCAGGGAGACGCGTCCCGGACACCGCTTTGCAATGCTAAAGCACTCACTCGCACAGGGAGCGGCCAGCACGCCGGCCGGCAGCGTGAAGCAATGTGCGTTTCACAAGGCTACCCGGCGCGCGCCAGCGCTCGGCGGCCGTATAGCCTAGAGAATTGTGCTGAATTGTTCACACTTGTCGCAATACTTACAAAGCGAATGTAAGAGTTATTCGCGGCTCTTTCAAGCCTTTCCGCAAGCAATCTCGTTGCTGCACCACAATAGAAAGTTCTCGGGGGTTTGGAGTCGCTTAGAGGGACAGTAAAACACTCTTGTTACAACCTGTATGTACTCTTTAACAAAGTGTCATGAATACCGAGCTGCGCCCACATTCCATTCACGGGGAGGTTTTTGCGAACGTGATTTGCCGCTGCCTTCAGAAGGTCCGTATAGTGTGTTGTGCGGATATAGAGAAATCTTTGCGAACACCAACAAGTAATAATAATTTCCCATTGAAGTGGTGGTACAGTTGCTGGTATAGCGAGGATTGTTTATCTTATACTGTACATCAACTGAAAAGCGCTAATAATCTGGCAGGATATCTTTTGGATCGAACGTTTCCTCAGAAATATTTATACTCGTACTGCGTCAGCTTCTGCTTAAAAATCTACTTCCAAAGAGGATTTTCCACATTGATGATACTGTATTTCCTGAGTTTACTAGGACCATAGTAAGAAGGAAATTCAGTATCTGAATAGTCACACTTGTGTACTGTGTTCGCTTGCAGTGTTTTTAATTACCATACTGAGAAGGATTGGTAGAAATGAACGTCTCCTCAAATTTCAACAAAATTTATTCATTGACGCTTTCAAACCAAAACTGTATAAACATTCACAAACTACTGTACTGCATGTCACAGTGAAGTTAATACATGGTAGGCAACAAAACCAGGACAAGAAGGATTCCTTCTCCTTAATGTAGGCAGCCCAGCTTGCATCACCTGCCTCAGCTGCAAGATGGGTTGCCTAACTTAAGGTACATGAAATATTTCCTGCGCCAGTTTTACTTTGCTCGTCCAATACTTTCCCTAACAACAAAGTTACTTTGCTGCAGCCTTTAAATTATTATTGAAAAAACTTGCAAGAGATATTCCCTAACCGCAAACGTGTCCAGGCGTTACGTTTCCTTTAAATTGAAAGGGGCAGTCAAATGAAAACGGGACAGGTGGAAAAAATAACTAAACTGTTAGCTATTTCAAAAGTAATCGCCATAGCTGTTAATACATTTGTCCCACTATGAGTCAGGCCAGTTAATGCCTTCACGCAAAAACGTTTGCTGTCACCTATGGAAGCATCACTGTACCCAGGCGCGCACCTCTTCGTCCGAAGCGAATCGAATGTTTTTCTTCGTGTTTCGAGAAATATAAAAATCGCATTGGGAGAGATGGAATTGTATGACGGGTGTGTAACGGCTTCCCAGCGAAACTTCTTCAGCGTATTCGAAAACAGCCTTGGCAACGTCCAAAAGGAGGATGCCGTTCGTTAACATTCCTGGGTGTTCGGGTTCGTGCTTCCGTATTTGCAAACTGTCCACGGGCTGCAGTGTGTTAATTGTGGCGCCGTGATCCAGGAAGTCAACGACCAGCGGGCCCTTGCGGTCAAAGAAAAAGCTCACCATGACCTTCCCGGAGTTGTTATTTCGACTACACTGTGGAGGCTTCGCTGGGAAACCTTGCGTATCGCCCGTACAGTCCCGATCTCTTCCCCACCCGATTTCCATATTTTTTCTGGACTTTGTTGGCCGTCGATTTGCTTCGGACGAAGAGGTGGACGCCTGGGTACAATCATGGTTCCGTAGGCAACATCATACATTTTTCCATGAAGGCATTTACCGTCTTGTCTCATAGTGGGACAAATGTATTAACAGTTATGACGATTACTTTTGAGATAATTAGTAGTTTACTTACTTTTTTGCATCTGTTTCGTTTTCATTTGACCGCCCCTTATATATTGGCTGGTAAGATAAGAAATTAGGAGCTCTTCCGTAAAGTCGGTGAAGAAAGAAGTTGGGAAATTTTAAATGCAAAAAGACTATCATTGGATATCTATGACATCCGGTAGTAATTTTCAGGGTACTAAAGGGAGCGGTGAAGAGAAAAAAATTGTAGTGCAAACATAGAGACTGAAGAGACCCAGCAAATAATTGAGTGGAGCTAGTCACAGATGAAGAGGTTCGTGGAGGAGAGGATATAGTACGAATTGAATGCAGCCAGTTAGAGGACTGATGAATTCCTCTGCAATCCAAGAAATTAAAAAGAAGGACCTACCGGAAATGTGTTGATCTAGCCGCAGTGGAGGTTGAGCAGCAATAGGGAAGTGGGAGAAAACTTGAGAATTTCGATGGAGGCTATGGAATGGAACTTGGTACTACAGGCTGCGAGTCATGTACACGGGGAAGACCACATAGATGGTGAAAGATATAACGTGACAGTATTCTGTCCACCACGAAGTTTTCACTTCGCATCGGAATATGCACTGTTTTGAAAATTGCTAGCAGGTCAACACCGTGTGCTGGATAGGGACTTCGAAAGTAAGAGAGAGTAACAACAGAAGTAAGGGATGTGAGGGTGGAGTCGTGATCCATGTCTGGTTAGATCAGATGGGAAGTGCGTTGCCCACGCAAGGTACTGGGTTCGAGTCCTGGTCCGACAGACTGTTTAATGTATTAGGAAGTTTCGTGACAGTATTGTATCCTACACAACAAAACTGTTGGAAGCAACTGGACGAGGAAAAATCTGTTACCGGAGTAACCGTCTCTGACTCTGACCAGCGCTGAAATGAAGTCAGGGTGCCGAAATTGCAGCGGCGGCAGCCGGCCGGACAGACAGTGCACGGCCATTAGCCGCTGCAGTGGGGCGCCGCGGCGGCCTTCCGCGAAGAAGCGCAGCTCGGCGGGCAGCACCGTTATGGCGGCCTTCAGAACTGGAGCGCGCCGCTTCTTGCGTCTGCCGTCTGCCACCTGCTGGGAGCCCCAGACACATCCCGGTCTGCGCATTCCCACCGGTCCTCAGCCTCTCCCACGGGACGCATGGCACTGCAGACCACGAAAGCGGGGTCTACCTCCAAACACGTAATCCGGTAACGGGTGTACAGTAGATCCGTTCGCACACCGAGGTGACAAAAGTCATGGGATACCTCCTAATATCGTGTCGGACCTCCCCTTTGTCCAGCTTAGTGCAGAAATTCGGCGAGGCATGGACTCAACAAATGGTTGGAAGTCCTCTGCAGAAATATTGAGCTGTGCTACCTCTACAGCCGTTCATAATTTCGTTAGTACTGCCGGTGCAGGATTTTGTGCACGAACTGACCTCTCGCTTATGTACCGTGAATGTTCGATGGCATTAATGTCGTCTGATCTGGGTGCCCAAACCATTCTCTCGAGCTGTCCAGATGGTCTTCAGAGCAATCACCAACAGTTGTGGATCGGTGACATGGCGCATAATAATTATCGTTGTGTAGGAACATGAGATCCATGGAGGGCTGCAAATGGCTCCAAGTAGCCTAACATAACCATTTCCAATCAATGATCGGTTCCATGTAATGTAAACACAGCCCACACCGTTATGGAGCCCCCACAGATTGCTCAGTGCCTTGTTGACAACTTGGATCCAAGCTTCGTGAGGTCTGTGCCAAACTCTAATACTACAATCAGCTATTACCAACTTAAATTGGGGCTTATCTGACCAGGTCACGGTTTTCCAGTCGTCTAGGGACCAACCGATATGGTCACGAGCCCAGGAGAGGTGCTGCATGCGATGTCATACTGTCATCAAAACCACTCGCCTCTTCTCGTCCTAAAGAAAAATTTAAACCTTTTGACTAAGTTAAATTCAAAAATTTATTAAGAGGCCATTGACGTCAAATTTCGCCGCACTGTCCTAATGGATACAACTCTACGCAAACGCCGCTGCTATCGGTCGTTAAATGAAGGTCGTCGGCCACTGTGTTGTCCGTAAGGTAATGCTTCAGGTTTGGTATTCTCGACATACTCTTGACACTGTGGATCTCGGAGTACTGACTCCCCTAAAGATTTCCGAAATGGGATGTCCCATGCGTCCAGCTCCAACTACGATTCCGCGTTCAAATTCTGTTGATTCCCGTCGTGCAGCCATAATGATGTCGGTTTTTTTTTTTCACGTGGGTCACCTGTGTACAAACGACTGTTCTGTCAGTGCTCTGTCCTTTTACACCCTGTGTACGTGATACCACCACCATCTGTGCATGTGCACTTCGCTGCCCATGACTTTTGTTATGTTAGTGTAAATCATCTGAACTCGAGGTAAAACATACATTCATCAACAGTTTTGGAGGATGTATGAGTTCATTTCTGTACATCCGTAGATTTATTATCTGGACTTGAGGTAGCCAGTCCATCCACAAACGGGTGTGGAGGATGTATGAGTTCAGTACATCCGTAGGTACTTATATATTTGGAATTGAGGTAGCCCATCCATCCATCAACAGGTATTGAGGATGTATGAGCTAAGTTCTGATTATATACCTGCGGACGGAACGAACACCGAGCCGGTCATTGTGGCCGAGTGGTTCTAGCGCTTCAGTCCGGAACCGCGCTGCTGTCCGGAACCGCGCTGCTGCTACGGTCGCAGGTTCGAATCCTACCTCGGCATTGGATGTGTGTGATGTCCTTAGGTTAGTTAGGTTTAAGTAGTTCTAAATTTAGGGGACTGATGACCTCAGGTGTTAAGTCCCATAGTGCTTAGAGCCATTTGAACCATTTTTGAACCTACACCGATTCCCGGATTGTGTGCCTGTAGATGAAGCTTTGTGACTTCAAATTCGATGCTAATTATAAAGTGGAAAGCAATAAATATTGCTGTTTGAAAATGAAAACAGAAAGGGACTCAACAACACTCATTTTTGGCATGAGAACTTCAGTAGCTGGCGTTCTCAGTTCGTCCTTCACTATGGAACCTACAAGGTTGTTTCAATCCAATTTTTAAAATTCAGTTATCAGTACGTCTAACATTTACTGGCGACTTTGCTGTATGGTTCCTTTTTGCCACGGGCGCACCTCAACATCATGCACACAGTTAACAGATATCCTTGCTGTGTGGACGAGCATTGTCGTGCTGAAAAAACGGCACCACGATAACATCACACGAGAGGTAACACACGAGGAAGCAGACTGTCCGTGACGTAACGTTGTGTCGTCAGAGTTCCCTCAATCACCATCCAGTCGACCTTAACTCACACTCGCAACTGACTCCAGCAGTGAAACTGCTTGCCTTTCCAGAATATTGGAGGAGTTGAACCTATCTCCAGGTCATTGCCCTACTCCTCGACGATGGTCATCGGGGTAGTGCAGAGCCGCGATTCATCGCTCATTCATTCATCAGCAGTCCATGCTTCACGGTCACGGAATCACTCCAAACGCAGCCGTTTGTTTGTGGCCTTGACGGCAGTGTACTCATGGACAGAAATTTTCTCCAGGCAAGGGTGTAGAATAACATAGAATGGTGCAGGGAGTCCATTATTTGTCCTCGGATGGCAAGGACACATGTGAAGGGGCTGCGATGTGCTTGGTGCACAATTCCACGATCCTCCATTGTGTTGGACACGGGTGGTGGACTAGAACATTGCATGGCCTCACTTTCCGTTGCAGTGAACATCCGTCCGTCGTCGCATTCCAAATCTCCACGAATCTCGATACCGCACGATTCGCCTAGCAGGCCAAATTGAGGCCGACAATGAGGCCTGTTTCAAAAGGTTTCAACTGCTGATAGCGCTCCCTCACACGAGTACGTGTCGTCTCCGTGCCCTTCAGTGATCTGACGCTGTTCACGCCTCTCATGTGATTTGCCAGACCTGGAAAGGACACTAAACACGTGCAGCAGTAATGCACTTTGGTGGTCGTTCTACCTATCACTGTGATCTATAACTCATAATCATTCACATACCTGCCCGCATTCGGGAGGGCAACCGTTCAATCCCGTGTCCGGACATCCTGATTTAGGTTTTCCGTGATTTCCCTATATCGCTCCAGGCAAATGCCGGGATGGTTCCTTCGAAAGGGCACGGCCGACTTCCTTTCCTAATCCGATGAGACCGATGACCTCGCTGTCTGATCTCCTCCCCCCAAAACAGCCCAACATACCTACCAAAGGTGTGCGCGTGTACGAAGTTACGTTGACAATCGACCATGTCTTCTTGGTGCTTCACTCTTTTTTATCTGGCAGTGTGGTTTCGTGAACAGAATGAACATTGAATATCTGGAAGTGATTTGACGAATGCCAAAGAGACTGGGATAAGCCGGAAACTGAGCTGCAAATGAATAATCCAGCAGCGGATGACGCAGATCTTGTGTAACTCAGAGCGACCGGTGCTTTAGCGTCGGAGGAAGCTGCACCCAGCGCCCAGCGCTCCTCGCCGTTCCCTGTGGAAACAGCGATTTCCCACCCGGATACCACGCTCTGTTTGCTGTAAAGTGCAGCGATAGCAAGAGCGGCGATATTTTTTTTTTTTTTTTAGTCCAGCCGAGTTCCCGCCGGATACGCCAGGCGTTTGTGTGAGTGCGAGCAAACAGCGCACCTTGTGGGAGCGCACACATAACTGGGGGCATTGTCTCAAGCGGGCACTGGTAAACGGGCGCCGCTGCGCCGTGTTTACCACGGAAGCTCCGCCCACGCTCTGAAGAGAGTCCAGTGCTCGAGACGCCCACCATGTCCAGTGGGCGGTGTTGACTGTGCCAGGGAGTGGCAGGAGTGTCAATGCATGGGAGGGAATCAACGGCAGGAAGCCCGCTGAGACACCCACGATCGTACCATGCAAGGCACCCGCCGCATGGTGTGACGCTCTAGCTGCGAATACGAGGGGCTTTCAATAAGTAATCCAACATATTTCTCTTTTGGGCAGTTTCGGTTGAAAAAATGCGAAATTTGTTGTGGGACACCAAGGAATATTCCCGCTTCAGCTCCTATAGTTTCATTAAGTTTCGACAGGTGCCGGCGCTGTACGTAACCTTCAAAATACCGTCTATAACGGTGGTGCGTTCAAAGCAGAGAGCTGTTACTGAGTTTCTTTTGGCGGGAAACCACAGCATGGTAGATATTCATAGGTGCAAAATGGCTGCGGAGACCTGTCAGTAGCCGGCCGGGGTGGCCGAGCGGTTCTAGGCGCTACAGTCTGGAGCCGCGCGACCGCTACGGTCGCAGGTTCGAATCCTGCCTCGGGCATGGATGTGTGTGGTGTCCTTAGGTTAGTTAGGTTTAAGTATTTCTAAGTTATAGGGGACTGATGACCTCAGCAGTTAAGTCCCATAGTGCTCAGAGCAATTTTTGAAAATGTCAGTAAACAAAAGCCCGGCGGGTCGTTGGACGAAGCGTCTGTCATCATGGTAACAAGGTCGCGAAAATCTGTCCGGTCATCCGTGTGCAGGCGGGCCACATAAAGCTGCGACTCCCGCAGTACTGGAACGTGATAGATGGATCACAATGGAACGTCTTGTGCTGAACGTCTCTATTGGTAGTGCTAACACACTCATCCACCAGTTGGGGTACTCATACGTGTGTTGCCGCCTAGATCACGCACCTTCCGATATACATCTGTTTGGCCCGATGAAAGACGCACTTGGAAGCAGTAAGTAGATTATGAGAAGGTTATTGATGCAGCAAGACGTTGGCTCTGATGTTGACCAATAGAATGGTACCATGCGGCCATATAGGAAATTATGTTGAAAGATATGGTTTTGTAGCCAAAAGAATTGGAAATAACATGGTGTATGACAATCCTGATTAAAAGCAACCTGCTTTCAGAAAAAAAATGTGATTTCGTTACTTATTGAACACCCCTCCCTACTCGACTCGCGGACACTGTGCAAGAAAAAAGTCGCCACACATTCTTTTGGACGCGAATCTCTGATTTAACATAGACGCCTACTGTCCCGTTAAAGCCTGCTAAAAAAGATCCAGCTTTAAGTTAGTAATCTAGGATTATACTACAACCCCTTACAAGTCACTCTCTTAGGGAGCGCTAAAATAGGAGTAGACTAACTACAGCATGCTCACAGGTATTAAGTAATCATTCAAACCGCTCTCCATACGCGAATGGAATGGGGAGGAACCTAACATTTGGTACAATGGAAAATACTCCTTGCCATGCACTTCACAGTAGTTTGCACAGAACATGGACGAAGATGTAGATTATCATTAGCTAATATGTACAGGGTAGGTAATGCTAAGCTTATTTTCTCTTCAATCACTCGCCCTCAAGTTCCCTGAGAGTAAGTTTTTCTGTCAGGTAAAACCTAGTCCCACTTGACGTTTTTGAGTCATTCTACGACGCTCTCTCACAGATTAAACAAAACTTTGGCGACTTATGCAGCTCCGCTATAAACGATCTTGATCATTTTGACCAACACAGCTGAACTGACGATTATGATAAAGCTCAATGAAAACCACCGCAGCTGCATTTTTACACATTTATCGTGTTCCGAGCCGTTTCGTTCTCATAACACCTTCAGGTTGCCGACTGGCGTTAAAATCGTAATATAAATGGTCTGCTTGACGTATGTTATGATTAATATAAAATCCAGGAACAATGATCACAAACTTTATTGACTATAACCAGAACTTTTATATTATGATTTTTGCATAACTCGGCAAACTGAAGATGTTCTAAGAAGTGAATCAGCAGTAAATGTGTTATAATGCAGCAGAGGTGGTTATTGTTCATCATTAACCCCTTTTTATGTTTGTGTCCGTACTGCACTGACATTACTTGCAGAACACACGAAATGGCGACGCTATGCGCTGAGTATGAACTGTGGTTTAAAACTGAGGAAACTGCAAAAAGGTGGGAATTTAAGGAGATGGGACCTGGATAATCTGAAAAAACCAGAGGTTGTACAGAGTTTCAGGGAGAGCATAAGGAAAGAATTGACAGGAATGGGGGAAAGAAATACAGTAGAAGAAGAATGGGTAGCTTTGAGGGATGAAGTAGTGAAGGCAGCAGAGGATCAAGTAGGTAAAAAGACGAGGGCTAGTAGAAATCCTTGGGTAACAGAAGAAAAATTGAATTTAATTGATGAAAGGAGAAAATATAAAAATGCAGTAAATGAAGCAGGCAAAAAGGAATACAAACGTCTCAAAAATGAGATCGACAGGAAGTGCAAAATGGCTAAGCAGGGATGGCTAGAGGACAAATGTAAGGATGTAGAGGCTTATCTCACTAGGGGTAAGATCGATACTGCCTACAGGAAAATTAAAGAGACCTTTGGAGATAAGAGAACCACTTGTATGAACATCAAGAGCTCAGATGGAAACCCTGTTCTAAGCAAAGAAGGGAAAGCAGAAAGGTGGAAGGAGTATATAGAGGGTCTATACAAGGGCGATGTACTTGAGGACAATATTATGGAAATGGAAGAGGATGTAGATGAAGATGAAATGGGAGATATGATACTGCGTGAAGAGTTTGACAGAGCACTGAAAGCCCTGAGTCGAAACAAGGCCCCCGGAGTAGACAATATTCCATTGGAACTACTGACGGCCTTGGGAGAGCCAGTCCTGACAAAACTCTACCATCTGGTGAGCAAGATGTATGAAACAGGCGAAATACCCTCAGACTTCAAGAATATTATAATAATTCCAATTCCAAAGAAAGCAGGTGTTGACAGATGTGAAAATTACCGAACTATCAGCTTAATAAGCCACAGCTGCAAAATACTAACACGAATTCTTTAAAGACGAAGGGCAAAACTGGTAGAAGCCGACCTCGGGGAAGATCAGTTTGGATTCCGTAGAAATACTAGAACACGTGAGGCAATACTGACCTTACGACTTATCTTAAAAGAAAGATTAAGGAAAGGCAAACCTACGTTTCTAGCATTTTTAGACTTAGAGAAAGCTTTTGACAATGTTGACTGGAATACTCTCTTTCAAATTCTAAAGGTGGCAGGGGTAAAATACAGGGAGCGAAAGGTTATTTACAATTTGTACAGAAACCAGATGGCAGTTATAACAGTCGAGGGACATGAAAGGGAAGCAGTGGTTGGGAAGGGAGTGAGACAGGGTTGTAGCCTCTCCCCGATGTTATTCAATCTGTATATTGAGCAAGCAGTAAAGGAAACAAAAGAAAAATTCGAAGTAGGTATTAAAATCCATGGAGAACAAATAAAAACTTTGAGGTTCGCCGATGACATTGTAATTCTGTCAGAGACAGCAAAGGACTTGGAAGAGCAGTTGAATGGAATGGATGGTGTCTTGAAGGGAGGATATAAGATGAACATCAACAAAAGCAAAACGAGGATAATGGAATGTAGTCGAATTAAGTCGGGTGATGTTGAGGGTATTAGATTAGGAAATGAGACACTTAAAGTAGTAAAGGAGTTTTGCTATTTGGGGAGCAAAATAACTGATGATGGTCGAAGTAGAGAGGATATAAAATGTAGATTGGCAATGGCAAGGAATGCGTTTCTGAAGAAGAGAAATTTGTTAACCTCGAGTATAGATTTAAGTGTCAGGAAGTCATTTCTGAAATTATTTGTATGGAATGTAGCCTTGTATGGAAGTGAAACATGGACGGTAAATAGTTTGGACAAGAAGAGAATAGAAGCTTTCGAAATGTGGTTCTATAGAAGAATGCTGAAGATTAGATGGGTAGATCACATAACTAATGAGGAAGTATTGAACAGGATTGGGGAGAAGAGAAGTTTGTGGCACAACTTGACCAGAAGAAGGGATCGGTCGGTAGGACATGTTCTGAGGCATCAAGGGATCACCAATTTAGTATTGGAGGGCAGCGTGGAGGGTAAAAATCGTAGGGGGAGACCAAGAGATGAATACACTAAGCAGATTCAGAAGGATGTAGGTTGCAGTAGGTACTGGGAGATGAAGAAGCTTGCACAGGATAGAGTAGCATGGAGAGCTGCATCAAACCAGTCTCAGGACTGAAGACCACAACAACAACAACATGCGCTGAGTGTCTTGTTTCGAAACAAATTTGTTCCATTCACTCACGCTGCTTACTGTTGACAACGTTAAATCATATTCTTCCTTCAAGAACATCAAAATTTCAGTGTTTCCAGACTTTATTGCGATATTTGCTTAGAGCTAGCGAAATGAGTAATGTCTGCCCGAGCTGTGGTGAAAGCCGAAACTAGAGTGCCTGTGCAGCGCCTAGCGCTCCAGTACCTGGCCGGTGATTGCGCAGACACGATCTCCGGACCCGATGACCTTTCGCCGGAGCTGTGGCGTCACGATGCCTTGCGAGGCCACCCCCCGCCTTATCTCGGCGGCTAGGGACACGTTTACCGCCAGCTTAGCGGTTTCCCCCCGCCTGCCTGTTTGCGGTTGTCGTAAAGCCAGAATTACCGCGACGCGGAATTAGTGGCAGGGCAGTGTGGCCACCTCCACAGCGTGATGCCCAGCGCCATAACGCAATACGATGACAAGCGTCACGACGTAGCGGTGTAAAATTTAAGGGCCCGCAGGCTGCCGACGTCAACATATCATCTACGAGGAGCGTCCAATAAGTAATGCGACATTTTGTTTTCTGAAAGCTGGTTGGTTATATTCAGCATTCCAAAGCACCAATTATTCCTCTCTCTTTTGGCTACAAAACCTTATTTTTCAACGTAATCTCCGTTGAATACAACGGTCTAACGCCAACTTACAGTGAGGATCTGTGTGGCCGCAATGGTACCAATCTACTGGTTGACGTTGGAGCCAACGTCTTGCTGCATAAACAACCTCCCTTGTAATGCGCAAGCAGTTCGCACAGATGCTCCTTCGTCGCTGTTTATTGTCTTCCGTTGGGAGGCGAGGAATCCGGCGGGCACAAACCTGGGGGACGATTGTGTCAGCACTGCCAACAGGGATGTCTAATTGCGCAGCGAGGTGTTTGATTGTGACCCATCGATCACTTCGAATGAGAGTGTCCGCACGTTCTAACGCTGCAGGAGTCACATCTGTGCGGCCGGCGGCACGTGGGTGATCGGAAAGGTTTGCGCGACCTTGTTGCGATGTCAGACGCCTTGCCAACCGGCTCACTATGCTTTTGTTCATTGCCAGATCTCAGTAGGGATTCCGCAAGCTCCTACAATACTCTGGTTTCCCGTCAGACGAAATTCGACGACAGCTCTGCTTGGAACGCACGCCCCATTTCGAAGGCTACGTACATCACCGCTGCCTATTGGTATTTCATGGAACTATGGGGCTGAAGATGGAATATTCCACGAAGTTCCACAACAAATTTCGCATTTTTTCAACTGAAATTTTCCTGATTAAAAAAGTGTGTTGCATTACTTATTGGAAGCCCCTAGTACAAGGGGTATTGCATCTGTGGAATGCTAGGGTGACACATTCCGTAATACAAGGTATCCGCAGTAAATTTTTCACTCCGCAGTGGCACGCGCGCAGTTTCGAAACTTCCTGGCGAATTAAATCTACATCCACACTCCTCAAGCCATCTTAAGGTATGTGGCAGGGCGTACCTTGCTGTTCCAGTCGCTAACAGTACGGGTAATAACGGTTGATGGTAAGCAAGCGTCCATATGAGCTCGAAGCTTGAATTTTAGCTTCACACTCTCCTCGCAAGATGTACGTAGGAAGAAGCAACGCTTTAAGTTAATCGACTAGGAACATACACTCTAGGATAATAAGTCATCGTGATGTACGACGCCTCACTCATAAACTCTACCACTGGAATAGGATAAGCATTTCCGTTGCTCTTCCTCACTGACCGAATGCGCTGCTTTTCTGTGGACCTTTATCACTCGTATCTACTAAGGCTCCCAGACCACAGAGCAATATTTAAGTATCGGTCGAACGAGAGAATTTGCTAGAATTCTTCCAATGACTCTTTGTGTAGTATCTGCCGTTCCTACGATTAATGTTATGTCATTATTACATTTTAAATCACTCCGTACGCATACTCCCAGACATTTACTTAGAATCCTTCCAATGAGTCTCTGTCTAGCATTTGCGTTTCCTACGATTAAGTTTAAGTCGTCTTTACGTTTTAAATCTCTCCGTACGCTTACTCCCTGATACCTAATAGATCTTGCTACTGCCACTGATTGTTCGGCAGTCGAGTAAGAAAATAATAACGAACCTTAGCGCCTATTTATGAGTAATTCGCGACATTTTTTTATTTATTTTTCTTTTGAACTGCCAATCCCTACATCAGGTTTTGATCCCTTGCAGGTCTTACTGCAGTTCGCCACGATTTCCTAGCATTCTGACTTTTCTATACACTATCATCATCCACGAATAGCCTCGTGCCGCCTCCGACGTCATCTACTAACTCACTCATATATGTTGTAAACAGTTATGGTCCTATAACGCTCCTTTTGGTCAGGTCTGAAGCTACATTTATGACAGAAGATTTTGCTCCTTTTAGATGTAATGTTGTTTCCTGTTTGCTCGCAACTATTCAGTCCAATCACGAAGCTGGTTTAATGTTCCGCACGCTCGTATTTTGTTCATTAGGTGACAGCGCTGAACTGTTTCGCATATCTTCCGGGTGTCAAGCAACATGGCATTAACCTGAGCACCGGTATACCGGTATCTACAGCCTTAGGAGTCTCGTGGATGAACAGAGAGAACTGAGTTTCACACGATCGTTCTTTGCAAAATTCATGTTGAATTTGTGTTAAGACTGGTGCCGCACTGGAACCTTGCCTTTCGCAGTGATCCTCCTAATGGTTGATTTATACAGGCAACACCCTCACAGCTTCACTTCTGCCAGTCCTTCTCCCCCCCCCCCTCCCCCTACTTTTGAAAGAATACCTTGCAAACCTAGCTCTCTCTCAACAAGGGACATCACGAAGAAACGATTAAACCATTAATGAAGGAGTTACATCCGTAACGATGACCCTTTCATTCTGCAGTGGAGTACCCATTGTTTTGAAACTGCGCGGCGGACCTGTACTCGATCCAGGAGTCTTTCGCTGGCAATGCTCTTATTAATTGTCTATACAGGTAAGATACATAGGATGACGCTACACAGGTAAAACGCTTGTACACATTTCTCACTAGAACTTCGATAAGAATCGCTGGTAGCTGTCAACGTCATTAGTCGTACGTCACCTAACTAGAGCATGTATTTACCAGCCTTGTGGAACTTTATTCACAGATACTCAATCTCCGCCGACTTAGAAGAGCCAAAGCAACTTTGTTCTTGACAGAGAAATTCTGGGATATTTTTCTTTTTTCTTCGAAGAATAAAGCAGTGCTAATTTGAACAGATGATCTCTTAAGCTTCGTGCAACGCCTTTAAATCACTCTGGATAAATCGTTTTTCCTCCTCTTGTGTTGCGTCACAAGGAGGCACAAATTGCACAGTTCGGTATCTTTTCTTAGGAAAACGTGTGACGCCCACTCCCTTATCAACGGATCGAGTGGCGTTACGTGTGACGTCTTAAAAGATAACGGGACTTAATGTTCTCCCTTATGCTAATGACGTCACTGGCGGCTCTGGACCGGCAGCGTCTGCCGATGTCGTCATGAAGTGACTCTTTCAGGGGAAACTCCCCAGTAAAATTTACTGAGTATGATAGCGACTGGAAAATGAGTTTACAGCTACTGATACTAGCGAGGGACATATCGCCTTGCCCGCCAGAACATCAGCCAATACGTGGTTTCGATAACAGCTGGTTTTTCTAGGCACAATCCCGTTCTCCTTCACTCCGAACTGTGTGCGAATTATGGATATAGCATAACGCGGCACAATGTTCCACTTCGTATGTATCATACAGACAACTTCCGCCAGAGATGAATTTCCGGCAAGTGAAAGAGACAAATCACTGAACACGTAACTTGGTCACGCAGCATGTAAATTTCCGGGAATGAATCCAGGGCAACAGCAACATAAATTGGCGGTTGCTCCGAATTTGGGGGATTTAATTACCGGTTAGCCACAGGATCACATTCATTGATTTTGTTGCGGTTCGCGCTCCAAAGTCAGAGCGTAGGATAAATTAATCTGTCATACTATTACAACTAAGGTCTGCAAACTGCTGCAAAATCGTAACTACATGCGGTCAGCGTTTTCTTATTCCAAATGACGGAATACGTAACATTATGGAGAGAAAACGGTTACTGCATGTCCTAAATTCCTATCTCACATCATTCTGGTATTCCCAGCATTCAGTCATCCATAATCTGGTGAATACCTCGGGACGAACTGATAAATACAGACGTTATCTTATTGCTAGGTGAAATCTTGTTCGGAGGTGATAATCATTCAGTTCAAGATCGACATTGCGCAAAAGAAAGGACGCAACTTATCAGCTTCGCGTTTTAACTTTTGTGTAGTTAGTAACACAAGGCAGGGAAAACATGAGAAGTATGGGCCTAAGAAGAAAAGCCTGAAGTAATACCGAATAATGAAAACGTTGTTCTTCCGCTTAAAAGTAAGGACGAGCTACAAAAGCTGTTGAAAACGTCGTAGTTCCTTAACACAGAAATCGATCTGCATATTAATGAAAGAAATCAAAATTTGTAGGAAATATCAGTAGTACAAATAACACAAAAATCAAATGAAATTAAGATTAGTGGAATCAGATAAGGAATTCTGATATCTAATAAGCAAATTACGAGTATTCGAAATAGCTGAATCACAGATGAGTCACCCGGAAGAAAAAGAAAATTTTGTAGAACTGTTGGTCTGTAACACTACTACTATGACAATAGACTGCAAGGCTTGGGAATTACCTTCCAAATATGTTCTAGGTTCTGTCATCCTCGAAGGGCTACAAGGCATTTTCAGGAAATTTCGAGTTCCACAATAGCTACTGACGCGATACAAAATTACGAGGGATGGTCATAAAATTGTTAATTTTTTTTAAAATGAAGCCATGACCATGAATATTGGTAATGGTTATAGCCTCTGCTTTTCGTCCTCCAATGCGACAGATTTTCCCCAACGACGGATGACTTGTCGGAGATTTTGGTTGTAGAAGACTGCATTCTAGCTGTTCAGGAACAGTTATACCACGAAAATCGTCTCGTAGATGATTACTAGAATATGTCCAAGAAGTAGCGGAATAATGGTATGGCCTTACAGGCTTGGAGATCACGTGACGCCGTTCGGCTGCGTGGTGCCAGGCTTCCTATTTGACGCCATTTTGGCGACTTCAACGTCGATAAAGATGAGATTAAGCGATTAGGACAACACAAAGTCCCTGGCCGGAAATTGAACCCGGAACACCGCGATCTGGTGGCAGTGGGGCTAACCATTAGACTACGAGATGCGGACCCAGAAGGGGTTGAAACGTCCTTGGATTATGAAGCAGAAACGACAGTGCTTTGCGAGAGGCGAAACGTCACAGCAGACGCATATGTAGAGGCGTTCGAATTAGCAGTGAGAGGATGCTTAGAGTCCAGGCAGCTAGCAGCACTTGATGATGATATGATGATATTTGGGTTATGAGGCGCTCATCAGCCCCCGTACAAAGTCCCAATTTTTACACAGTCCAAAAAGTTTTTCACAGTCCAATTTAGCCATTGACACAAATGATGATGATGAGGAGGAAATAATGAGGACAACACAAACAACCAGTCCCCGGGCAGACAAAATCCCCAACCCGGCCGGGAATCGAACCCGGACTCTGTGATCCAGAGGCAGCAAAGCTAACCGCTATACCACGAGCTGCGGACGCAGTACTTGAAGAAGACAACTAGGACTAGATCGGTCGTCGAAATATCGTCAAGAAAAAGGGAATCGACAATTCAGCCGAACACGGGAGAAAGCACAGCGTCAAACAATGGCAGGATGCAGGGGGGGGGGGAGGGGGGGGGGGAACTAATTATTGTGAGGGTGACCAGTGTTTCGTTGGCGCTGGGCAGCGCTGGTGGCGACGACCTCTTTGTCCTTGGGCCGAGGCCGGGCACTGAGGACCGTGCCCGGCAGCTGTCGGTATCTGCAGGCCGTCAGTCACGCGCGGCCAACAAAGAGCTTTGTTGCGGCGCCTGCACGCTGCCGTGGCACGTGCCAGCCAGCCGCGCAGGCGAAAGCCACGCGCTTCCGGGAACTGCCGCTGTCCCAGTTACGCGTCCATCTCTCTCCTGCTGAGCAGTCCTACTAAATTTGCCGCCCTCCTCTGGAACTGCATCTCTTTATGACCAGACAAACCGTTCAAAACAGGGTGAGCCCGAATTTGGCCGGCAAAATTTTGGAGGCTCTTCATGGGTATTTTTCGAGATTTTTGGTGAAGCTAATACGCAGCAAGTTATTCCAAAAGCAAGTTTTGTACACGAATCCTGGGAACACTGCGATGTGCCATTCATTGGCGAGAGTAAAAATCATTTTAAAGCCACACCAAGGCATTTTCCATAACGCGCATTACCAAGGGGGGCCCAAAATAAAAACAAAATTCATTAATATTATTGAATTATACTAACAACAATTTTTTTCAAGAAATATTGACGTATCAGCATGGCGCAGAGCCTGAAAATACCTTTCAGCATACTCTCAACAATATCAACGCACTTTCAATTACCTGGTCTGCTGACTTCATGACCACAACAAAAAATTAGAAAAATGCAGATTTCGTTCATTATTGTTGACTTTTACTCTCAACACACTATTTAAGGGATATTGATGTGCAATAAGACCCTGAACCTTTAAATACTGAATACGACAGTCATTAGCGAAAGTGAAATTTGCTAATAAGACTTAAATTTTTGGGTTATTTTAAGCGAAAATTTTAAAAGATATGTGGAATCCCGTAGAAGAAATCATTACAAACAATAAATTTTTATTTTCAAGATTTTAAGATATAAAGTAGCTAGACTAGATTGCAATTTTTTACAAAGGGTTGGCATCAAGTATTTCTTCCCCCTTTGGTATTGCGAGAGTTAAAACTTCTTGGTGGATTAAAACTGTGTTCTGGACTGGGACTCGAACCCGGAACCTTGTTTTTCTCGGGCACTGCTCTTACCGATCGAGCTATTCAGGCACGAATCTCGTCCAGCCCTCACAACCTGGCAGAAACTCTCTATTACTGTCTCTGCAGATCTAATCACAATGAATGAACTTTAAAAAATAGAAGTTTAACAACAAATTCAGCGAAGACCGATGTTAATTGATTTCATCTAAACAGTAAAATGGACAGTGCAAAGCTAAATGTCAGTTTTAATGGTCAAGCCCTCCACCACCAAGACGTCCCAATATACTTAGGTGCAGTTCGTGATAGAACCTTGCCGTTCAATAATTTTTTTTTTCAAAATTTTAAAATATAAAGTAGCTGACTGGAGAAACAGCGCATCAAAACTGAGATCACACAGTAACATCATACAGAAGATGAATGGTACCTCATGGGGCACAAGATCTAAAGCACTGCAATGTTCTTCCGTACGGCTCGTCCATTCTGCTACTGAAAACTGTGTATGGCGCAATATTTTACAAAAAATCGGCATTAAGTTACATGCAGCAATGAGTACGATAACAGGTTGCGTCAAATCTACTCCTCTGCAATAGTTACCATCTCTAAGACATATTTCGCCACCAGATCTGCGAAGACAGACTGCCCCTCTCAAGGAATATGAAAAAGAAAATTGAAATTCCACAGCTTCCAATCTAATCTGACGTGACTGCACATAGAATGAGGTGATTAAAATCCAGGGAATCACCCATCTTATTGGTAGAATAGCTGCAAACAGTTGATTTCAACATGGATAGGAAATCGTGAGAAACGGGGAACAACATTGCTCATTAAGATATCAGACTCCCATAAGACCTGGTACAAGCATGGCAAGTGTGCAGATAGCCTTTATCTATGAGGAGAGGCTTCATTTTCTCAGTATGACTCTAGCAACGCACATCAGACCTGTAGTAAACGGGTTTTCCTGAAAATCTAGAGCATTTCTTTCAAGTGACAGAGGCAGTCCTTCAATGGACTGCAAAATTAGATATTCATTTGTAGTGTTTTAGTTCTGTTTATTTTGTAAAATTATGTAATTAAAATTTCTTGGTTCTACTTCAATTTTTTTTTACCTTATTCTACATAAATAAATACTGTCCAAACGTCACGGAAGTTCTCCTGTATTCCTAGCGGGGCTACATTATATTCTGCATCACCGCTCGAACACAGATTGTAAATAAATGCAAATGATTGCGCCAGATAAAGAGCCGTAGCAATGTTAGATCCCAACGCTGATTTCATTTCGTTGATAATTCTTTTACTTATTGAATATAGAGCGAAATTTCTCAGCAACAGGTATTCATATAAAAGTTGAAACGTTTACAGGGAGCACAGCACCAACAGATTATAGAACGTAATGGTCAGGTTAGTTCATTGAGTGTTTTAAAAGTTCTGTAATAATATATTTTTTCCATTGAGTTATCAGATCGTTTAACCCAACATTTTTTTTTCCAAAGAAGTGTTATGTAAGAGACCTGCTCCAGTGCTTAGACATAATAGTTTTCAAAAGTTATACTGCTCCATGTAATTAAAAGACATATACATTGTTCACCATAAGTAAAAATACGGTAGCTAGATCGCCAACCGGAACTGTCACGAAATATTTTATTCAAGTTTACTTTGAATGTGTGCGCAGCAGTCCGTGATATGTGGCACTTAACAGCAAGTTAGTGATATAGTCGGAAGCTCAGATAAATCTATGACTATTAACTATCTATAAGATCACGTATACTTCTTTTTCCCTACTTGTAAGTTCAAGGGCCTTTCAATTATTGCGCAAAAAAGCTGTGTGCCTGTGGTATTTGCGTCAGGAAGCAAAGTCCGCGTAGACTCGGCCACCTGTTGTGGTCAGGACGAGTCGGGTGTGACGGCAGCTGCAGTATCAGCGTCCTTGCCCATCCTCGAGGCGCTCCACTTGTGTCTTAATTACTCCGATAGCGGACAAGGCCGTGAGGGGCACAGTGCAGTGCAGTATGGCGCTGATAGCGACGGCTAGTGCGCCGTAGTGTGGTCCGCGATCGTGAGCAACTGGCTGCTTTCACGCGCGTAGGTCGTCTGCCTTGTCAATACTTACAAAGTAGGACAGGGGACATAATTGAAACTAGTACTAAACGGACCACTCGTGAGGTTGCGATCCGCATCTCCAGCGCCATGTCAGTCTACGTCGGTTCCGTATACAGTGGGGCGACAAATGGTATAGGATACCCCTTAATACCGTGTCACATGTTTCGCCCAGCGTAGTGTAGCAACTCGACGTGGCGTGGATTCAACAAATCGCTCGAAGCCCCCTGCAGAAATAGAAATTCTGTCTCTATTGTAGCCCTTAATTCGGAAAGTGTTGCCGGATGCCGGCACGGTAACTCAGCGTGTTTGGTCAGAGGGTTAGCTGACCTCTGTAATAAAAAAAACTGAGTTAATGGATGAATGACGAACTGAAACGGGTGCCTTGCGACGTCTACCCCGAGCAGATACAACGAACAAACACGAACAAAATGAGATTTTAAGCCGGCACGGTAGCTCAGCGTGTTCGGTGAGAAGGCTGCGTGCTCTCTGTAATAAAAAAACTGAGTCAAAGAATCAACGATGAACTTGAACAGCTGTCTTGTGACGTCCGCCCAGTCCAAACGCAACGAACAAAATGAATAGCCAGCACGGTTGCTCAGCGTGTTCGGTCAGAGAGCCGGTTGGCCTCTGTAATAAAAAAACTGAGTGGAAGGATCAACAAAACGAACTTTAACGGATGTCACATGACGTCCGCAACAACCAAACAGAACGATCAACAACGAACAAAACGAAAAAAAAAAAAAAAAAAAAAAAAAAAAAAAAAAAAAAAAAAAAAGTTGTCAGCGTGACACATTTCCGTCCTGCGGACCCGGGTTCGCTTCCCGGCAGGGTCGAAGATTTTCTCCGCTCAGGGACTGGGTGTTGTGTTGTCTTCATCATCATTTCATCCTCATCCGGCGTGTAGGTCGCCCAATGTGGCGTCGAATGTAACAAGACCTGCACCAAGGCGGCCGGACCGCCAATGACGCCAAACGCTCATTTCCATGTCGGGCGGTCTGGGTGGCCAAATAATTCGCTCGAACTGTCCAGGATGTTCTTCAGACCAATCGCGAACAACTGTGGCGCAGTGACATGAAGCATTACCACCTACAAAAATTCCATCATTGTTTGGGACCTTCTAGTCCATGAAGAGCTGCAAATGGTCTCCAAGTAACCGAAAATAGCCATTTGCAATCAATAATCAGTTCCAGCCCACGCTATAAAAGAGCCACCACCTGCTTGCACAGTGCCTTGTTGAGAACTTGGGTCCATGGCTTGGTGGGGCCTGTACCACATCCAAACCCTGCTGTCAGCTCTTACCAACTGAAATAACGACTCATCTAACCAGACCACGGTTTTCCAGTCGTCTAGGTTCCAACCGATATGGTCACCAGGCCAGGAGAGTCGCTGCGGGCGATGTCACGCTGTTATTGCAAAGGCACTCGCGTCCGACGTCTGCTGCCATAGCCCATTAACGTCAAATTTCGCTGCACTGTCGTAACGAATGCGTTCGTCGAACGTCCAGTAGATTTCTGCGGTTATTTCACGCAGTGTTGCTTGTATGTCAGCACTGACAACTCTGCGTAAACGCCACTGCTCTCGGTCGTTAAGTGAAGTACGTCGGCCATTGCGTTGGCCGCAGTGGGAGGTAATGCTTCAGTTTTGGTATTCTCGCCACACTTTTGACACTGTGGATCAATAGTGAATTCCCTAACGATTTCCGAATTGGAGTGTCCCATGCGTCTAGCTCCAACTACCAATCCGCGTTCGAGGTCTTAATTCTCGTCGTGCGGCCGTAATCACGTCGGAAACCTTTTCAGAGGAATTACCCCACGACGACTACTGCAGTCCACCCCTCCGCCGCCCCACACCGAACCTAGGGTTACTGTGCGGTTCGGCCCCCGGTGGACACCCCCCCCCCCCCTCCCAGGGAACGTCTCACACCAGACGAGTGTAACCCCTATGTTTGCGTGGTAGAGTAATGGTGGTGTACGCGTACGTGGAGAAATTGTTTGCGCAGCAATCGCCGACATAGTGCAACTGAGGCGGAATAAGGGGGACCAGCCCGCATTCGCCGAGGCAGATGGAAAACCGCCTAAAAACCATCCACAGACTGGCCGGTTCACCGGACCTCGACACAAATCCGCCGGACGGATTCGTGCCGGGGACCAGGCGCTCCTTCCCGCCCGGAAAGCCGTGCGTTAGACCGCACGGCGAACCGGGCGGGCTAGGAATTACCTTAGTACAAGTGACAGCTCCGTCAATGCACTTTCCTTTCATATCTTGTGTACGCAATACTAGGGCCACCTGTACATATGCATATCGCTATCCCACGACTTTTGCCACTTCAGTGTTTACTGGCGCCCTAAATGAGCTGGCACCCGCACTGTGAGGCACTTCTCCTCTTAACATTATGTAGTTTAGTTGGACGATACATCAGCTGTTCTTCTTCCTTGCCTTTTACCGTTTTTCTACTGGGTCGATATTGCCCTACGGGTTTTGGCGAAGTTAGTGACAGTGAATGACCAGATGCCGTTGCTGACACCGTCATGCCCCATCCTGGACGGGCACTTTGTAACCCATCTGTCTCCGTCCAGCGCAGTTCTCGTCTTGTCACGCCAAGCTAACCATATGAATTACCTCACCAGATGTCCGCAGCTCGTGGTCTTGCGGTAGCGTTCTCGCTTCTCGTGTACAGTGTCCCGGGTTCGATTCCCGGCGGGGTCAGGGATTTTCTCTGCCTCGTGATAACTGGGTGTTGTGTGTCTTTCATCATCATTTCATCATAATTGACTCGCAAGTCGCCGAAGTGGCGTCAGCTAAAAAGGACTTGCAATTTCAGCGGCCGAACCGCCCCCCCCCCTCCCCACCCACACACACACATGGGGTCTCCCGGTCAACAATGCCGTACCATCATTTCATTTCACCTCACCACATATAGGCGAAATAGCCGCAAAATTCTATGTAAGTTTATTTTAGTTTTGAAAACGAGGGTCCATTCATAGTAAATGGTATAGAGATAAATAAAGACTGTGCCGTAACTACATGCCCTTCAAACATGAACGTTAATGAGGTGCTTTCCATCAGACGTCAGGAATAGTTTTTGTTCACATCGTAGACTACTGGCAGCGTTCCTGTAGATGTAGCAGAACACCATGTTCCGTCACGTTGCGGTTTAAAAATAGCGGAAAGCTGTGCAGCTGCGGTGTAGCGTGGCGGACGGTCCGCGATCGCGCAGGCAGCGAAAGGTCGCGCGTGGAGCGGCCAGCCAGCCCGCAAGGTCGGCCGCCTTTGTGCGGGAACCAGGCCGCGGGCCGCGGGAAGTGATCCACAGGGACGCGTTCTGTGCGCCTGCGCTTCCCGCACCGGCAGTAAACACGGCATAGCACAGCACGCGAGCTGCGCCCTCTGACCGTACTTCCCTGACACCGCGACAGGGCAGCACGCTTAATTTCGGTGTCACTGAGCGAACACTCAACAGTTTTCTGACGCAACGATGCGGAATTGACGCGCCGCTGTCGGTTTACAAGCGTGAAATACCGGAGAAAAGGCATCGGATTTTCGTAGCGTGTTACTAAACGAGAGCCTTGCGAGATACACTGGTTTAAGCATGCGTATTGAAAAACAGGCAGAACACAGCGTTGCGGTCGGCAACGCCTATATAAGACAACACTATCTGACGCAGTTGCTAGATCGGTTCTTGCTGCTACAATGGCAAGTTATCAAGGTTTAAGTGAATTTGAACGTCGTGTTATAGTCGGCGCACGACAGATGCGACACAGTATCTCCGAGGTAACGATGCAGTGGGGATTTTCGCGTACGACCATTTCGCGAGTGTACCGTGAATATTAGAAATCCGGTAAAATATCAAATCTCTGACATCGCTGCGGCAGGAAAAAGATCTTGCAAGAACGGGACCAACGACGACTGAAGAGAATCAAAAATGGCTCTGAGCACTATGGGACTTAACATCTATGGTCATCAGTCCCCTAGAACTTAGAACTACTTAAACCTAACTAACCTAAGGACATCACACAACACCCAGTCGTCACGAGGCAGAGAAAATCCCTGACCCCGCCGGGAATCGAACCCGGGAACCCGGGCGCGGGAAGCGAGAACGCTACCGCACGACCACGAGCTGCGGACAAAGAGAATCGTTTAACGTGATAGAGCCGCACGTTGCTGGGCCATCAACAAGTGCCAGCGTGCCGACCATTCAATGAAACATCATCGATATGGGTTTCCGGAGCCGAAGGTCCACTCGTATACCCTTGATGAATGCACGACACAAAGCTTTACGCCGCGCCTGGGCCTGTCAGCAACGAAATTGCACTGTTGATGACTGGAAACATGTTGCCTGGTCGGACGAGTGTCGTTTCAAATTGTACCGAGCTGACGTGTGCCATGAAGACAACCTCATGTATCCGTGGACCCTGCATGTCAGCAGAGCACTGTTCACGCTGGCGGAGGCTCTGTTACGGTGTGGGACGTGTGCAGTTGGAGGCATATGAGACTCCTGAAAAGTCTAGATATGACTCTGACAGGTGTCACGTACATAAGCGTCCTGTCTGAGCACTTGCATCCATTCATGTCCATTGTGCATTCCGACGGACTTGGACAATTCCAGCATGGCAATGCGACAGTCCACACGTCGAGAATTGCTACAGAGTGGATCCAAGAATACCCTTCTGAGTTTAAACACTTCCGCTGGTCATCAATCTCCCCAGATATGAACATTATTGAGCATGTCTGGGATGCCTCGCAACGTGGTGTTCAGAAGAGATCTCCACCCTCTCGTACCCTTACGGATTTATAAACAGCCCAGCAGGATTCATGGCGTCAGTTCCCTCCAGCGCTACTTGAGACATTGTCTGCCACGTCGTGTTGTGGCACTTCTGCGTGCTCGCGGGGGCCCTACACGATATTAGGCAGACTAGGCAGGTGTACAAGTTTTTTTTTTTTTACTCTTCAGTGCAGATTTTTACGTCGCAAGTCAAACTGATTCAGACGCCACATTGGTACACAGCCTGCCGAATTTAATGTGCGGTGTTTTGCAGTTTCTGTGTTTGAATTTGCATGCTTTGAAAATGAGCTTCTTCAGAACACCGGCACTTAAATGTATGTAGAACGACGCGCTGTTTTCTATGCGGTTTGCTGGTACCAAATGTCGGGAAAGGTAGATTGGTGCTTAAAAATGCACTCTTAACTTTAAGATATATCCATTGTGCTGTAAACCTTTCCATATGATTCATTCAACCAACCAGTTACGTACATCTCCACCAATTATTTAAGAACTGAAAACTTACTGCGAAGTTCTTCACGAGAAATCCACAAACAGCGAACTTGATAAAGATCTAAATTCAAAATTTTGGTGTCCACGTTCGACACTTACTCAGTGAATTTGTTTGTTTAAACGTGCACACACACACACACACACACACACACACACACACACACACACACACACACAGAGAGAGAGAGAGAGAGAGAGAGAGAGAGAGAGAGAGAGGGTGGGTTACCAGTTGTTAGTTACCTACTTCCCTTGATGAGAAGGTAGATATCAACTACGACATAACCTTTATAAAAAATCTTCTGGCAGAGACAAAATAGACAGAAAAATGACTTTCAATTTGTCCCCGCCAAACTTCGTTCTAGTCTGTGAGTCTGTGCATATCTACATCATCACTCAACGCGACATTTCGATAATATGTCGCTCTCTTGATGACAAGTTTCCGTAGACCGTCTTCTATCTGCCTTATAAAGACTTATGTTCGTACGTTAACATGAGAACATGAAAATGACACGTTAAAGTTAATTGATTCGACGTTGGGATAAAATGACAATAAGAAGACAGAATGTAAAAACTGACATTATAATTCACCTTAAATTATGTTTACCACAAAACAAAAGAATGTCACGTTAGATGCAGAATAAACCATCATCTAATTATCATACGTTAACTGTTACTGAGCAGAACAAATACAGAACAGCGTCTATGGAAAATTACTATTCTGAGTTGTTATGGTACTAAGGGAAATGCGATGAAGAAATAATTTCTACTTTTTAACTTCTTATATCTTCCATGTCAGATGAATAACTGTTGCTACCGGATTCTTACTACGTGAACTTGCTTCTTTATTTGTAACAACTTGGGTTTCGAACCAGTGAAATGAAAGACGTAGCTTTAAGACCCTTCCAAGGATACTTACTGATGCGGATAAAAATAAAGAATACTTGAACACGTGATTAAATAATATCTGGAACGTGACATAACTCGGGATAAAAGTATAGAATAGGAATCTGCACACCCAGCTTCAATGAGGTCTTGCGCTGAGAAAATATTATGACAAAAAATCCATACATTCAGAAAAAAACGTGCAATTCTACGCATAAACAATGGCACTGTCGAATACTGGCTGAGGAATACTGACGAATGCAAGAACTTTAAGTGAGTGCAGTTAGAGTTAACGTATAGTAAAAAGCGCTTTCCCGCGAGGTTAGCTCTAGAAGAGAACAGGACAGGCATGTTGCTGGACGGGTCTACTTCCTCCCACGGTCGACCGCTAGAGCAACGGTGGTGTACGAGCCGCGAATTCCAGGCGCGGCGGCGCGGCGGTTTCGCGAAAGCCAGGTGCTGATCTACATCGCTAAGGACGGTATGAGACACCGAAACTTCTCAACGCATTATGATTGTGTGGTGCACAAGGACTCCAATCACGGTCCAAGGAAGGTTGATAACAGCACATGCTCCTCTGCAGAACGGGAGGCGTCTTCGGCTGTCTTGCTTCTGGCAGCATCATACGGAGTTGCCCACACAGTTACTCCGTACTATTCCGACTGCTGCGTCTCTGGGTTTTGCTTACCGCCTGCCGTTTTACTCTTACCTGGCGCTTTTGATTTGCCCTCGATAGACGACGAAGTATATTTTGATAGGTGTACTTAAATAATCGAATGTCACGTCTAGAGTATAATGATGTTTGCACATACATCCTGTGCAGCGTAGGTGATTAATCGATAGGTACATACGTACTCCCCAAGTTATCGTACTGTGCACGGCGGAGGTAACCTGTATCTTTCCCTTTCCTTCTTCGTACGAGCCTTAAATTTTCTTATCTTGCCTTCGCGGTCCTTGCACGAAAGGCATGTTGGAAGTAGTAGAATCGTTCTGCAGTAAGATTCAAATGCCGGTTCTCTAAATTTTTCAGTAGTGTTTCGCGAAAAGAAAGTCATCTTCCCTCCAGGGATTCCCATTTGCGAGTACTCCTTAATACTCGCATGCAAAAAATCCACCAGCTCGTCTCTGAATCGCTGCGATGTCTTCCTCTAATCCTACCTAGCTGACATCCCAAACACGGGCAGTACTCACGAATGGGTCTCACTAGTGTTCTATACGCGGAGCCGTATATGAAAAAGCTGCGCTGTCCTAAACTTCTCCCATTAAATCGAAGTCGACCATTCGCCTTGCCTCCTATCTACCTCACGTGTTCTTCCATTTCAAATCGCTCTGCAACATTACGTCTTGATGATTAATTAATGTGAATGTTTCAATCAGTGCACTACTAATACTGCACTTGAACGTTAAATGAATGTTTTTTCCCACTAATCTGCATTAACTTACATTTTTCGACGTTCAGAGCAGGGTGCCATTCGTCATAGCAGATAGAAATTCTATTCAAATGGTTCAAAGCACTATGGGACTTGACATTTGAGGTCATCAGTCCCCTAGACCTAGAACTACTTAAACCTAACTAAACTAAGGACATCGCACACATCCATGCCCGAGGCAGGATTCGAACCTGCGACCGTAGCAGCAGCGCGGTTCCGGACTGAAGGCCTAGAACCGCTCGGTCACAGCGGCCGGCAGAAATTCTGTATAAGTCATCCTAAAGTCACTCAACGGCGACACTTTACCGTACACTGCAGCTTCATCAGCAAACATAAAGCATGTCCTATATTTTAGATGGTGTAAAATCCCTTACACTTCTCCATAGCATATCGCGTGGAGCGACAGATAGAGATTTGTACTTTTATGCGCGTAGTCATACGCGGGGAACATGAGGAGAACAGGGGGTATGGCATGATTTTAAAAAAAAAAAAAAAAGTTGTACACGTTACAGAACTAAGTTCGAACTCTCTCTTTCAAAACAACTGCAAAATAACAATATAAAATAGGGAATGGTATCGCAGTGGGCGCTGAATAACGTGGTTCAATTGTCGGCAACGTCACACGCACATTCCACAAGGCTTTTGTTCCGTTTCCTCTTACACAAAGTGTTTTCCCCATTATATCTGCAATTCGCATTCATTTCATGTGAACAGCGGGAGGCAAAAACTAGTGCCTCACAGCTGCGAAGAATCCGCCACGTTGCCGTTTGCTGCGTGTGGGCGGCGGCGTCTTCTGCCGCAAAGGGGGAACTTTCACTCGCAAACGCCCCTGGCTGGTCGGACCGGAACAGCGGAAATTCCGATGTGTATCTGATACGCCGCCACGGCTCAACTTTCTCACGTAACACGACACCTTCCTCCGCACGACATCTGATATTAGGCGAAATACTTTTACAACTCGTCCGCTTCTCTCCGTGCCCGCGTCGACTACGTCCGGATCCCGCAGAAACGACGTCTGGAAAACGGTGCAACAGCTTCAAACCTGCGGAGAGTGGAACTTTATGTCGGGACGGCTGTCGCTAGTGGCGGGCTCGAGTGTGCTGGCTCGTTTTGTAAAACTGTTGGCGAACTGGTTCCGAAATGCAGATGAGGGCGGACCTTTGTCCATTTCGGGCGCCGCAGAATGCCGGCTGGGTCCCAGAATAACCGCACCACAAAAGGACTGCTGCCCTCGCAGACGCAAATAAACAGCATTCAGTATGCCGAGAGCACTGCGGCGGCGGCGGCGGCTGCAGCTTTGGTCAGCAGGCTCTGACGGATGACGCTTTCAGTTTGATAGTAACTTTTACTAACATTTTTTGTTCCTTTTACTGGCCAGCAGATATTCGGAAGAACCAGCGATAATATTCGACCTGCGACATTCCTGGGTGAAGAATAGTGACGAAGCGTCAAAAAATAATAAAGGAGAGAGCAAAACTTGACATCACATGCGAAGTAGACACGGCGATCTGTATTATTTATTACAAAATTAATATGTTTCAAATGGCTCTGAGCACTAAGGGACATCACCCACATCCCTGCACGAGGCAGGATTCGAACCTCCGACCGCAGCGATCGCGCGGCTCCGGACTGTAGTGCTTAGAACCGCTAAGTCACTCCGGCCGGCACAAAATTAATAGTCTTGATCGCAGTATACTCCCGTAGCAACTATATAACCTGTTTCGGTTGACAGCAACAATCTTCAGATCGTATTTGCACTGTAATTGGTCCCGGAGACATCAGGCCGTGTAAAATACGACTCTACCGTCACTATGAGTAATTTGTCGAAACATCGTAAATCTGACCGGAGTGTCTCCGTCAGCGTATAAAGAAAGGAGGAGTCGGGGATATGTGTGCGAATGCACCTAGATGAACTGTCATTGTTACGTTGAGGAGTTCAGGAAGCTTAACACATCAAAACTCAAGACGGTACATTCTATCGACTTTAACAGTGGAAAAGGCAGGACACTAAACATATATGCTTAATACATCCTAGGTTTTGCCCTGAAGAGATCCCTGAGATTCAGGCAAGACAAGGAAAGAAACATCATACTCCAACAGTAAGGGCACAATCCTAATTTTTTAGAAATTGATTCAAATGGCTCTAAGCACTATGGAACTTAACATCTGAGGTCATCAGTCCCCTAGACTTAGAACTAAATAAACCTAACCAACCTAAGGACATCACACGCATACATGCCCGAGGCAGGATTCGAACCTGCGATCGTAGCAGCAGCGCGGTTCCGGACTGAGGCGCCTATAACCACTCGGCCACAGCGACCGGCTAATTTTTAGAACACCAGGCACGGTACCTCATTTCCCTGCAGGTCTGTACGCTGATGTAGCCGTCAGTCGAACGGCACGCCTCATTAATTTATGTCTCAAGCATATTTCAACCCACCATATGCACGCTGTCGCTAGCATTACACCTACTAATATAAGGAAAGAGTTGCAGTGTAGTAAAAAAAATAACACTGTACGATCATCAAGGCTCAGAGTCCGTATTTGGCATTTTTTTTAAAAAGCAAGGATAACTTATCTGAATGGAAACCACTTCAGAAATTAAGAGTTGTGAATCAGTCGACCCACTAAAGAGTCGAAATGTTTTATTGCGTGACGATCGCTAATTATTATAAAGTGTTAACGTGTCAAATTTTTATAACAGCCCTGTGTGTTTGACAATGCACGGTCGTTGCTTGCTTTTTGCTTTTGACGTTGTCTAGTGCAATATTAATTTTAAGGTATTTAATATTTCAGGGTAATACAGACAAATTTACACGTGTGTCAGTAAGTGTGGTACAAGCCGATGCTGAAAAGTAATGCTTCCAAATTATTATATGAAAATTTTTAAACCTTTTTATATAAATTAACCGTTATTAACACAATACATCTTCATTCTTCATGTCTACGAGGTGCGGCTAGAAAAAAACCGGACTGATGCTGGAAAAAACATTTATTTACAATTATTTACAATTTCATGTTATCTCCTTCAATGTACTCTCCTCCTCGGTCTCTACACCGCTCCATACGAATTTTCCACTGTTCATAGCAATGCTGTAGATCATTTTCGGTAAGTCCATACAGTACTTCCGTCGCTTTTTCTTTTACTGCTTCAACAGTCTCAAATCTAGTTCCTTTCAAAGCTGACTTGACTTTAGGGAAAAGAAAAAAGTCACAGGGGGCCAAATCAGGTGAGTAGGGTGGATGATCTAAGATGGGAATGTTGTGTTTTGCCAAAAACGTCTTCACTGACAACGCACTGTGAGCTGGGGCATTGTCTTGGTGAAGGATCCATGACTTTTTTCTCCACAAATCGTTCCGTTTTCTCCGTACTCGCTCACGTAGGGTATCCAGGACGCTAATGTAGTAATGCTGATTCACTGTTTGTCCCTCTGGTACCCAATCATCAGTTTTTGCTGACAATGGTCTGCCAGTGCGAGTGTCATCACTGGTGTCTTCGCGGCCATCTTTAAATCGTTTAAACCACTCAAACACTTGTGTTCGCGATAAACAATCATCGCCGTACACTTGTTGTAACATTACAAACGTTTCACTTGCAGATTTTCCTAGTTTGAAACAAAATTTGATGTTAACACGCTGTTCTTTCTGTACACTCAACATTTTCCGACGCACAGGCAAAACGTCAACTACTTAAAACAGACGCCACGGGCAGACTGAGCGCAGGAGGCAGATGAAACTCGAGCAGTAGGCGGAGCGAGAGTCACGTGACAGGCCACGCGACTTTCAGCCTTATTGCATTCGTTTTATTGTTTCACCAGTACTAGTCCGGTTTTTTTCTAGCCACACCTCGTATATAGCCTGTAACACGGCGGTGTGTAACGCAAGTTTGTCGGTGCGTGAGAAAGAGCTTGCTTAACTGAGTTTCAAATTCGAAGAGTTCGTCTACACATGGAGCACCACCGGCTTCAGCATGACAACGGCATATCACACCCGAGCGCTGGGACATCTGCAACAATCCGACGCCTTGGGTTCACTTTCACCGGTTATCCTCCATACAGTCCTGACTAGCCCCAATCCGATTTTCCTCTCCAAAACTTAAAGAACACTTTCGATCACTTCTCTTTGACAACGGTGAACCAGTTCAAACGGAGTTGAGGTTGTGGCTCCGTCAACAAAGGCAGACATTCCACAGTGACGGTACGAACAAACTGGTCTCTGGTTGTAAGGAAGATTGGATTTAACGTCAATATAGAGGTCATCGGAGATGGAGTACTAGCTCGGATTGTGTCAAGGATGGGGAAAGAAATCGGCCAAGCCTTTTCGAAGGAAACACCCCGGCATTTGCCTGGAGCGATTAAAGGAAATCACAGAAAAGCTAAATCTGAGAGGTCGAACACGGGTTTGAACCGTCATCCTCCCGAATGCGAGTCCAGTGCTCTCTCGTTGGGAAGAATATGTTCTTCGCCAGGGTGGCTACGTTGGCAAATAAATTTGTAGACATGAGGAATAAAGATGCAGACTTGTTTAGTTTAAAAAGCTTTTAGAGGTTTCACATAAAAAAATTGGGAGGTATTACTTTTCAGCAAGCCCTCGTAATATGAATAATGATTTGTGTTAACTTATTTTATAGAACTAAATGATGGGATAATTTGATCCCGAAACATTCTGCGCTAAATAAAGTACACATTTTCGACAACTGGTGCGAAATATTTTCGGCACTGATTCGTAAAACTATTTTACGATGGCTTCACAACAGCTAATCATATTATGTCGGTCGTTACGAACCTCAGCGTGCGCCTAAGAAATGCTAATCAATTTACAAACGACGAGAGTGGTAATGCTACCGAACAGTGAACGGAGGGCTTGTAATACGAGCACAAAAAAATAAAGATATTTTAGGTATTTTAATCCGTCGTAGTATTTAAGTCGACCCGAGTCTGCAGTGTGTCACACGCATGCGTCATTCGGATATACCGTAGGAGCCATCCCGTCTTAGGCAGCGAGGGCGGATCGCCAGTGGGGGTAGGTGAGCGGCTGTCTAGGCTCTCGGGGTGAACAACCCCGCGGCGGCGTCATTCATGTGGCAGCTCGGCTCGGCACCCGACACCGCGGTTACCAACCCCGGCGACCGCAGCCGCTGTCGGGTGTCGGGTGACGGCTGCAGGGATAGCCCAGCCCTTCTGAGCACCACCAGGCCATTCATCCGGGGACGTCGGGAGGGCCTTCCGGAAAAAAATATAAGAAAAAAAATCCGACCCGCTGCCGTTCGGTAGCGCCCCTGATATGATGAGTCAGTTCCTATGAACGGAGCTGGAAAATTACTGCCTGAGGCGCAAACAACTCAATATCGGTGCATTACTGGAGTCTGTCCATCACCAGAAACGAAATTTGGACGATGACGTTTGTATCAGTGTCAAATCAACATGTACGGCAGTAACGTCATTATAAGGCGTTTACGAATATGGCGTGTTGCTCTTGCTCATATTTACTACGACGGTGGTTACGTATTAAAATGACGGATATACACCTGTATACACGTACGATGTGTGACCGTGTGAATTTACGAATGTAGGAGTACACACTTGAAAACGGAAAACTGCCGAAATTAGCTGATTGTGTTATAAATGACAGTGATCACATAACAGCTAGCGCTGAAAATGGAATTGTATTCCAGGAGAGTCTGATGGAACCATCTGACAGGGAGAGACGGTGCTGTGTTTGAGACACTGGACTCCAACTCGAGGAGACAGCCGTTCAATCCCTGTCCGGACATCCAGATTTAAGCTTGCCGTGGTTTTCAATAAATTGCGTATGGCAAATGTCGGGCTAGTGTCTATTTAGTACTAACCACACCCATTTGGTGATCCTAAGTTTATTTCATCACAATTTTATATCGCTGTTTTTATAACATGTATTTTAAAGAAGTGATTTCTGCATGAGGTAGTATTGATCAAAACTAGATGAAAATATCCGATAATGATACGCCCGGAAACCAATACCTGTAGAGAAATGGGCTGTTGAATCCTCGAGGAAAAATGGGGATGACACAATAGGACCGCTTCAGTGACGATGACAGACTCAAAGGGCCATATATTATACCCAACAGATTAACGGGTAATATCGTTGCGACTTCTCTGTACAGGGTGTTTGAAAAAACGTCACATATTCCTACAGGATGTAGTACTGGTCAAAACTAGGGGAAAAGTTCCGACAATGATATGTCCGGGAAACAGTGCGTATTGAGATATGCATGTGGTTCAGACGCATCCTGACACATCCTCCCGCCTCTCTTCGCAGTGTATCACGCATTCTTTCAAACACACGCGGCTCCATTCAGACTGAGTCATATGTGTTGGTCACACGCTCCCTGTTTGTGTAATAATTATCAACATTATTTTCAAAGGGTTCAGCTAACTGGTAAATGTACTCACATGGTGTGATTAAAATCCCCAGTCTTTACAATCAGCTCGACTACTATTTTTGGTTATTATTCTTAACGTCCCTTTTCTGTAGTTTAAAAACTGCTTTCTTATTTTGCGCGTTAGTTCCCCAGAAAACAATTCCATAGCTATAAATTACGGGTACATATGAACACTAACTAGAAGGCACGGGCTGCTACAGATTAATGACAGGATTCTAAGGGTATTACATGCTGATGACGTCCCGTTGACACTTAACTCCGCCCGAACAGGCCATGAAGGCCCAAGGGTACCGACCGGCCGCCGTGTCATCCTCAGCCCACAGGCGTCACTGGATGCGGATATGGAGGGGCATGTGGTCAGCACACCGCTCTCCCGGCCGTATGTCAGTTTCCGAGACCGGAGCCGCTACTTCTCAATCAAGTAGCTCCGCAGTTTGCCTCATAAGGACTGAATGCACCCCGCTTTCCAACAGCGCTCGGCAGGCCGGATGGTTACCATCCAAGTGCTAGCACAGCCCGACAGCGCTTAACTTCGGTGATCTGACGGGAACCGGTATTACTACTGCGGCAAGGCCGTTGGCCTGTGTGTTGACACAACTTCATTGAAAACCAGTATTCATTCCTATAAATTTCATGTTTCACATTTCAGTCGTTAGAGTTCTGTTGCAGCCAGACGAGCCAGCTTTCGACCAGCCACAACTGTTTGCTTTTTGATTTCTACCACAGAAGTACTGGATAATTTAAAATTGTCACTGCCTAGCAACGCATCAAATGATGCACTAATTACCAAACTGTTCTGTTGAGGTGCCAGGTTCAACGTTTACTAAAGCACAAATTCATCAGAAACTTTAACAACTCGTTGGTCCTATGATTTAGACTCCTTCCGATGAGTTCACGAACTGGGGAGAGCTCTTGGATGCTCGACACTATATTGACCTCAGCGTGAGGGCGCTGCTGTGCCAAAGGGAGGGCGTGTCTTCAAGAGTTGCGGATGGATCGCAGTGAGCCCTCGCTAATGTCTTGTGGTATCGATTCACATTGCCGACTTACGTGTGGCACCACGATCTCTGGAATACTGTAAGCTTCTTGGGGGGTTTATATTGCTTTCTCTCCAATTAGTTATATTGTTTTGGTAGCGAGAATTTTTTCTACACAAATTGCGCCGATGACATTGTAATTCTGTCAGAGACAGCAAAGCACTTCGGAGAGCAGTTGAATGGAATGGACAGTGTCTTGAAAGGAGGATATAAGATGAACATCAACAAAAGCAAAACGAGGATAATGGAATGTAGTCGAATTAAGTCGGGTGATGCGGAGGGAATTAGATTAGGAAATGAGGCACTTAATGTAGTAAAGGAGTTTTGCTACTTGGGGAGCAAAATAACTGATGATGGTCGAAGTAGAGAGGATATAAAATGTAGACTGGCAATGGCAAGGAAAGCGTTTCTGAAGAAGAGAAATTTGTTAACATCGAGTATAGATTTAAGTGTCAGGAAGTCGTTTCTGAAAGTATTTGTATGGAGTGTAGCCATGTATGAAAGTGAAACATGGACGATAAATAGTTCGGACAAGAAGAGAATAGAAGCTTTCGAAATGTGGTGCTACAGAAGAATGCTGAAGATTAGATGGGTAGATCGCATAACTTATGAGGAGGTATTGAATAGAATTGGGGAGAAGAGGAGTTTGTGGCACAACTTGACTAGAAGAAGGGATCGGTTGGTAGGACATGTTATGAGACATAGAGGGATCACCAATTTAGTACTGGAGGGCAGCGTGGAGGGTAAAAATTACAGAGGGAGACCAAGAAATGAATACACTAAGTAGATTCAGAAGGTTGCAGTAGGTACTGGGAGATGAAGAAGCTTACACAGAATAGAGTAGCATGGAGAGTTGCATCAAAACAGTCACAGGAGTGAAGACCACAACAACAACAACAACACTAGTGTCAAACCCATTGACATTTGGCAGGATCATGACTGATCCTAATATATGATAGGCTGTAGTCCAAAATAGTTCATTTATTTTTAACAGTCACTTTAGATGCACTTAGCCACTAGGGTCAGGATCCCGCTCTGTTGGAGTGTCTACTGTTTGCGCCCACTGGGCCCGAGGAGAACCCACCGCCGGAAAGAGGAGTCCCGTTGCGAGGTTCGGCGGCAGGACTCGTGGCGCGCCTGTACAGGAAATGCCTGCCGCTGCCTGACTGACTCACGCAACCCCCCCAGTCCTCCGCCCACGCCTCACCTCGCCTCGCGCGGACGCGCTGGCCACGCAAGGACCGCTGCGTGACGCACGCCAGGGACCTATGAATCCGGCTGGCAAGCTCCCGAACTGATCACAGGGAGCGTAGGTCCTGCGATGGGTAGCTCGGTGTCCTGGGAATTGCGACCTACGAAGTCTGTGCCCAGAAAACGCCGAGGAGAAGTCGACTATTGTCCCTGTCCTGACACCGCAACTTGCCCGACGTCACGTGCTGACGAACGTTCTCCCGCGATTCTAAAAGGAAGTTCCACGGCGTTAGGTCCACGACAAGCAACTGGTAAACTCTATACAGTTCGTGTTCCAATGGCATTTTGCTCTGATACAGGGTGACGCAGCTGCGCCTACCAATGAGTTTTACGTAACTTTCAATGCCCGTAAATACCACTTGCAAATTTTCATGCTCTAGCGCTCGTTACGCGCTATTAGTCCTACAGAAAAAAATTGAACAGGATCTTCTTGTAGGAAATTTAATGTAGTTAAATTTTGTGTTGCGGTACGTTTTCGCTACAGGCCGTAGTTTTCGAATTATTCAAGAAAAACATTAAAAAAGTTACCTTCTATCGCGTTTTTCTTGAAAAACTCGAATACTGTGGCCTCTAGCGAAAACATATGCCAGTATAAAATTTAACTACATTAAATTTCCTACAAAACGCCGCAGTCTATTTTTTTAAGACTGTTCTTTTTGTGGTCTTCAGTCCAGAGAGTGGTCTGATGCAGCTCTCCATACTACTCTATCCTGTGCAAGCTTCTTCATCTGCCAGTACCTACTGCTACCTACATCCTTCTGAATCTGTTTAGTGTATTCATCTCTTGGTCTCCCTCTACGATTTTTACCATCCAATACTAAACTGGTGATTCCTTGATGCCTCAGAATAAGTCCTACCAATCGATCCCTTCTTCTGGTCAAGTTGTGCCACAAATTTCTCTTCTCCCCAATTCAATTCAGCACCTCCTCATTAGTTATGTGAT
Organism: Schistocerca piceifrons; assembly: GCF_021461385.2. Taxonomy (NCBI): domain Eukaryota; kingdom Metazoa; phylum Arthropoda; class Insecta; order Orthoptera; family Acrididae; genus Schistocerca; species Schistocerca piceifrons. The sequence continues at coordinate 326,722,100 of NC_060140.1, forward strand.
CTACCCATCTAATCTTCAGCACCCTTCTGTAGCACCACATTTCGAAAGCTTCTATTCCCTTTTTGTCTAAACTATTTATCATCCACGTTTCACTTCCATACATGGCTACACTTCATACAAATACTTTCAGAAAAGACTTCCTGACACTTAAATCTATACTCGATGTTAACAAATTTCTCTTCATCAGACACGCTTTCCTTACTATTGCCAGTCTACATTTTATATCCTCTCTACTTCGACCATCATTAGTTATTTTGCTCCCCAAACAGCAAAACTCATTTTTTTGAGTTAGTGAGCGAGAGCATATGAAAACCTGGTGTGGGGGTATTGAAAGTGCTGCGGGTTGCATAAAAGCTATCGGTAGGGACGACTGTATCACTTCATGTAATGGAAAAGAACCGGGAATTGTGCTGTAGAATATTCAGAGCAACTGAGGTTCGATGCAAAATGAGTTATCTACGTTGTGGCTAACAACTTACTAACACTCTAATTTCGCCTATGTACGAGCACAGACCAAATGATGCAAGGAAACACAGCAAGTCTCTTTTCCTTCAGGATTATGTCACAAGAATTTTAATTTCCCTTGAGTTTTAGACTGTACTCAGCGTTGCAAGCGTTTGAAATGTTACTTAATGCCTTCTTTCTATTGTTGCAGGTAATTATCAACCACCTCCTTTCGTACGAGAACGACTGGGTGAGTAAGTACACGACATTTTCTATATTACACTGCTACGCCACTCATCCATACCCTCAACTATATTTCAGAATTCTCGTCTGTCCTGCACTTATCCCGTAATGGTATAGTGTTAAATGTTTTACGTCCCAACACTACAACAAATAACTACAGGCGACTGCAAATTTTTGGCCCCGCCTTCTCCTTGCTACACGGAGTTATCCTTTGTGTTCACGGAACAACTTAAATGGACTTACGTACACCCAGACTCACTCGTCAAATACGAAAAATATACCCTTGTAGGATATAGAAACCTTTCACACAAATCACAATGTGTTTGTAATGAATGCTGTGACTGTTTTGAGATTTGAATGGGCTGTTTAAAACTATCTATTTACATTATGAGTAAATTCTTTGGAAGAATGTGTATAAAGAAGACTTTATTGCATACTGAGCAAAAACTGAATAATGTTCCGCTGTTTCAAAGGCACTGGCCTTGAGTTTAAAGCAACCCCACGAAAAGGAGTCACATGTGTTCATATCCGGAGAATATGGCGGCCAATCGAGGCCAATGCCAGTGGGCTCGGGGTACCCCAGAGCCAGAATGCGGTCCCCAGAGTGCTCCTCAAGAGCATCAAACACACTCCTGCTAAGGTCGAGCTTCCTCTTGCGTGAATTACATCTTGTGGAAATCAGGGTCACTTTGGATAATAGGGATGACATCACCTTCCAAAGCCTTCCCGTACCGTTCGGTAGTCACAGTGCCAGCAAGGAATATCGAACTGATTATTCCGTGACTGGACATTGCATATCAACAATGTCACCAATTGAGGGTGAAAAGACATCTCGATAGCAAAATGCGAATTTTCAGTCCCCCCAAATGCGGTAATTTTGCGTATTGATGAACTCATCCATATGGAAGTGAGCTTTGTCGCTAAACCAAACCATACAATTCCCATCATGTCCCGCAGCCAACAGTGCAGTTTCAACGTCCAACACAGACCGTACAGAAGTTATGACGATTTTATTTAATATATATTCAGTAACTGTCACCCTGTATCTACAGACATTTCAGATCAAAGGTAACACGTCAATGTGTTGGGATCGTTTTCCTTTGTTGGTACACGTTAATTCTATGAAAGATGCAATGATGCTTTTATTAGATTTAGTCTGTCGTGTGAAGGACTGCTAAGTTTATACAGAATGTAAATTAGTTTTCTTCGTGTGAACTTATTTTAATGCAAAGTCATCTGATGATGGAGACGTGGCCTTGGAACGCATGGTGTCAATGCAAGGAAGTAAAAATATAGCTAACACATAGAGCGAGCCGTAAGCGCGGAAGTGTCGGCTGCAGCGCGGTGTGGCGTGGCGCACGTGTCGGCCAACGGGCACACGTGGGGAGCGAGCGGATCGCAGCCTCCGCCGCGTCTGTGGGAAGCTGGAGATTAGCGCCAGGGGGGCTGCGCTGGCGTGTTGTGTTGTGCTGTGTTTATCGGGGGAGCGGGCGCGGGCGTTGGGGTAGGGGGAGCCCCGGTCCCAGCGCTTTCACCCTCGCCTCGCCTTGCCTCGCGACCACCGCAGTGCCGCGGAAATTAAGAGAAAGCCAACAAATATCTGGCGGAGAGCGCGGCTGCACCGGCACCGCCACTCTTAATGCCTCTCGCTTCTCCGTATCCCCCGCTGCCCGGAGATTACATTTCTGCGCTCCGGGCCAGTCTGCTTCCTCTGGCGTAGAGTCCTGCATACCCCCGCAAATATGCTGCGCTGTTCGCCGTTCCCGGAAAAGTGCCGTCATTCAGCCACCGGCGATCTAAACGACTCCAGTGAAAGTCTTCGCCGTTATTCCTTCGCACAGCGCAGCCTCTTGTCATCGGAAGGGGAACACCTCTCTCGTTTGTCTTTTCGGTGAACTACGTTTGCCCGTTCGGTGCTTTGTCGCATTAGCAGCAATGTCGACTTTCGTCGCTGTCTCTTGATCCAGTAATTTCCATCCTGTGTGATCTTCCGCATTACACTCCTGTCTTATATATTGCGCATGGTGATCTAGCGCGTGCCTAGAAACCGCGAGGTCGATGAATCGAATCCCGTCAACGATGTGAGGAGTCGCCAGAACGACAATGTGTCTGGGTTCCGAGTTAAACGTAGGTCCCCTTTTCCCGGCAGCATAACTGCGGGCTGCGCGCGATTAGCCAAGCGGTCTTAGGCGCTGCAGTCATGGACTGTGCGGCTGGTCCCGGCGGAGATTCGAGTCCTGCCTCGGGCATGGGTGTGTGTGTTTGTCCTTAGGATAATTTAGGTTAAGTAGTGTGTAAGCTTAGGGACTGATGACCTTAGCAGTTAAGTCCCATAAGATTTCACACACATTCTGAGCATTTTTGACAACTGCGGTACGTTGGGAACACACAAGACGCCAAAGTGGCCTCCAATTGAAAATCGTGCACCAGACCACTGAGCCACACGAATTATTATCATCATCACTATTATTATTATTACCAAACGGCTAACTTGGCGCCAGCGCCAGTTACAATTTTCCAGTCTAACGGCTTCCAGGAGCAACAAAAATTTGATTTTCAATGTTCCATATAATTACTGATCGAATTAAAAAATTTAAAACGCTATCGTAATCTACTCATTAAGGGGTATAATCTTGTACTAAAGGTCTAACATAGTCAAACAAGTATTACAGTTACAATATGAGTACGTCTTCAGGCAGCGTAACTCAAGGCTCGCAAATTACCCAGACTTTATTCACTCAGTATTTGGGAAATACAGCACACAGCTATATCCAATTAATTATACACGTAGTGCGAAACCTTTATTAACTTTTTCTCTCTGACTATCCGCCACAAACTGATGAAAGGAAAAACGTCTATCATGTACTACATTTCTCGCTCTTCGTGCAGTAAGACTTCAGCTTCTGGCAAAGCCCTTTAGTTCAGTACTTCTTTCCTGCTAACTCCATTCATAAAACATTTTGCAGACAGTCTCCCCAGGTATGATGTGCCTGTAAAACGACATCATTGTACGGTACGTAGTTCAGGTTCGACACTGACAGCACGTAGTGGCTTCCAACGAATTTAAAACCACAATTTCAAATTTTTTAGAAACATGTCCTTAAAGTCAAGTATTTAGCATATTAACTCATTTGTCAGCCCGCAACTCGTGGTGTTGCGGTAGCGTTCTCGCTTCCCGCGCACGGGGTCCCGGGTTCGATTCCCGGCGGCGTCAGGGATTTTCCCTGCCTCGAGATGACTAGTGTTACAAAATTTTGAAAAACACAGCTCTCAGTCGCGAACACAATTAATTTGTAATCTAGGTTTCGGTGTCACAAGGAACACCTTCTTCGGACAAAATTAAAACTAAATGTTACAGCATAACGTACCAAAAAATACTAAAGCTGCGGTCATACCTGACAGCGTCGATAGTCAGAATTAAAATAAAATGCAACAGAGGTGCAAGCCACTAGAGGCTGCCATGTGCCCTTGGCTACAGTCGAGACAAAACGGAGTACTGTAGCAGAGAACACATGGCAGGCCCTAGTGGCTTGCACCTCTGTTGCATTTTATTTTAATTCTGACTATCTGACGCTGTCAGGTATGACCGCAGCTTTCGTATTTTTTGGTACGTTATGCTGTAACATTTAGTTTTAATTCTGTCCGAAGAAGGTGTCCCTTGCGACACCGAAACCTAGGTCACAAATTAATTGTGTTCGCGACTGAGGGCTGTGTTTTTCAAAATTTTGTATTATACAACAGTCGCTGATTGACAGCCATGTTAAAAACCTTAAGATTTTTGCCTGCCCGGGTTTCTAAGGCTGTATCTAAGTATAATGACTAGGTGTTGTTGTGTCGTCTTCGTCATTTCATCCCCATAACGGTCGGAGGAAGGCAATGGCAAACCACCTCCTCTACTTAGTTGCCGGTGCGGGTCTCCCGCATCGTCCCCTACGCTCCTCGGAGTATGGGACCTCATCATCACTCATTTATCAAGTAATGAACCTTTTTATACATGAGAGTTCAATTCTTCCAAGAGTAGGTGGATGGTAGAGGAGAAGGGGGAGGAAGGAAAGGTTAGGATTTACCGATCGATTGACGACAAGGTCATCACAGACGGTTCATCTGCGCATGTCGATGTGCATGTTCCGTTGGAACGTAACCAACAATCAAATAGACAGTGACAGAACCAGCGTTATCCCATGGATGTCAAAACCATCAGATGTATATAAAAATGTATAATAATGAATTCCATTTAATAAATACCTTTAAAATCAGAAATAATGTGCCAAAATTACGTACCACTTACAGATAATTTGATGATAGAAATTCACCCGAAATAAAATAAAAGAAACCAGACTTAGCTCTCGCAAACAGGACCCGGCGGGTCGCCGTCTTCCCACAGGCTCCGCGGTCGACTTCGAGGTATCGATCAAGCATTGGGCCGAGCAGAAAATAAAAACTGGGTAAAATATTGTTCCTTTCAGTCCTCTTGCGAACAGGACGAGGAAAAGAATGTGGGAAGGTACTGAAGTGCGTGAATGAAAGTATAGCGAGTATTGTAGCAATCGGAGCCTGGGCGCTTTGCAAGGAGAGATCCTAACCACGCAGAGGTGACACAAAGCGGCAACAAAAGGCCATCGCGCCCGCGTCTGTCCTCCGCGCTTCGCACGAGTGACCGCGTGGCGGCGCTGGCGGCGGCCAGGAACTGGGTCGCAAACGGGACCCGGCGGGTCGCCGTCTTCCCACAGGCTCCGCGGTCGACTTCGAGGTATCGATCAACTCGCCGGAGCCCGCCCGCGCAGAAGAATTTTACTCTGGTATCCACCGATGGACTACACTGTTATTTGTTTTTGCCTACATCCCCATCGTTACGATTTACCAATCTATTGCATGGCTCGCCTCATTACTATGCTTTCCTGTTTGTAGGAAAGTGATGTTTGATCTGATATTTTCTGTTAACTTGCGTCCGAAGTCCTGCGGTGTTTTAGAAATGAGAACATGTATTTATTTATCATCGTGATTTCGGCTGCTGTGCCATATTCAAGTAACAGCTCACTATACAGTATGTAGGCACATATCCTTATTCTTAAGAAGAGGATATCGTCTTCATGTCAAGCATGTTAACATTTCACGTGCGTAAAAGAAAAGGAGTCTTTGTCATTTGTATAAAACGGCGTATCACTTAATACAATGATTGCTATCGAAATCATGTCTCACTTTACACAATCCCAGTGTGTATATCCGGTGAAATAACAGATACGGGTACCTCATTCCTTGCTGCTTCAAATCTGTCAGTTCATCAAACACAGTAGCTCGCAGTTGGTGGGGTGCCAGTCTCTCAGCAACCAATGTCCAGATTCTGCTAGTGGGTGAGAAATGTGGACAACGGGCTGACCATGATAGCAGGCGAACACCCTCAGTATCGACGTAGGTCAGGAAAGCAAAAAACGACATGTGGTCTTGCATTATCTTGTTGAATGTTACCGCCACGGAGGCCTGGAAGATAGGGTGCTGCAACCGGCCTTCACGCATCCGGTAAGTAAAGGGTTTTGTTCAAATTAGCGGTCATGCAAAAGCGTGTGATAGCGTTGTGTACTCAACAGCACTACACACCATCAGCTTGCCCCGAACGACGATGGCAAATGCAAAATGTCAACTTTCATTCACCTCAGATCCTCCTCACGCAGATAAGTCCACAGCGATGCTGCACGCAGAACCATTAAGAAGACTACCATGTCCAGTTTTGTCGTTGGGCGCATCACTGTTGGGCATATATGTGTGCTGCCGCGTCTAGGGAAGCCGCAACAATGGTCGTCTTGGGCTCCAGACGTCGTGGCTCTGCCCATTTAGTCAGTAGTCTTACTGCAAAAAAAGTCAATTTACTTAATTAGATTACGTGACATAACTGTTAGATCCTGCAGTGTCGAGCGACTAATCTGTCCCCTCTCGGGCGATAGATGCGCTGGGTCGGTTGAGACCTTGGAGAGCTTGTCATTTCCAGTTATGCACGACAGTAATGGGATCCCAACAAACGCGAGTAGGAGTATCACGGGACCATAAAATATGGCCTTGACATGTCACGATTCTGCCGCTGTCGGATTGAGGAACATTATGGTACAAGTTCCACATTCTTACGTGCGGCAGAACACGAGCCTCTCACGAACAAAGGTCAATGGACGCTGTTTCTGAGTGACAAACCCACTGCGTTATCATTCTTTATACAGGGTGATTCGGCTGTTCCTAACTATGGGTTTTATGCAACCTGCAATGCCTTCCAAAAAGACACGGTAGATTTTCGTTTTCTCTCGCTCGCTACAAGCAAACTATTAGTGCTACAGAATAATGAACAGGCCTCTTTTCTAGGAAATTTAATGTACTTAAATTTTATAATGACATACGTTCTCCCTGGAGTCCACGGTTTTCGTGTTACTCAAGAAAAACGCGCTAGAAGGTCGCTTTTGTACGTTTTTCTTGAATAATTCGAAAACTACGTCTTATAGCGAATTTGTATCCCAGTACGAAATTCAACTACATTAAATTTCCTATATAAAGATCCTGTTCATTTTCTTTATGGGATTAACAGTTCGCGAGTGGCGACCGAGAGAATATTAAAATTTTGTGCGTAGTTTTTGAAGGTGTTGCGGGTTGCATAAAACCACACAGCTGGATCACTCTGTGTAGGGGCGATCCAGAACTAGAAAGCTGAACTTTCAGATGTGGTAATTCGGACCAAAACAAGGTAAAAATGTTCAATAGATATGCGCTCCAAAATGAGCTATGATCTCTTGTTCAGTAGAAGATACGTGTTTCACAGTAGCAAAGAAGAACAAGTTATTTTTATTTATGTGTGTGAAATCTTATGGGACTTAACTGCTAAGGTCATCAGTCCCTAAGCTTACACACTACTTAACCTAAATTATCCCAAGGACAAACACACACACGCATGCCCTAGGGAGGACTCGAACCTCCGCCGGGACCAGCCGCACAGTCCATGACTGCAGCGCCTAAGACGGCTCGCCTAATCCCGTGCGGCGATGGACAAGTGATCATGGCTCGTAAGATATGCAATTCAGAGCCCTTGTATGCTGGACATTTTTTCCTTGTTTTGGTCCATACAGCCAACTCTGAAAGTTTGTCGATTGAGGCCGGCCGAAGTGGCCGAGCGGTTCTAGGCGCTACAGCCTGGAACAGCGCGACCGCTACGGTCGCAGGTTCGAATCCTGCCTCGGGCATGGATGTGTGTGATGTCCTTAGGTTCGTTAGGTTTAAGTAGTTCTCTAAGTTCTAGGGGACTGATGACCTCAGACGTTAAGTCCCATAGTGCTCAGAGCCATTTGAACCATTTTTTGTCGATTGAGTTCTGGTTTAGAATGTAAGTGGTGTTGCACCTAACTGCTTTGTACGGTTGCGCTGGAACTTCTGTCACTTGCATATCTTGACGTTTATCGCATGCTGCCTTCATGCTGTTACAATCTGAACGGCCAGCAGTGCAAGTTGGGACAGCGCACGTGTGGAGCTGGGGGCGGAAGCGGCGGGCGGCGCTTTATGGGTAACTGGAGCGACCTCGCGCCACTGGGCGCCCAGTCCTCCTGCGACGACCCGGACCGCGGTTTCTCCGAGCCCTCTTTCCGCCGCGTCGGCCATATTTCTCGGCGAGCAGCTTGTAACTCACGGCGCACAGCGGCTGCACTTAGTAGGCCGAAAGTGAAGGGTGTTGCGCTCCGCCCACACTACGCCGTCGCCGCTGCCTGCGCACAGTCCTAGCCCCACGGCCCAGCTGATGTTACCGCAAAAGGATCGTAAACATGCCCTCGCTGTTCACAGCATGCGAAACGGCGAGAATTTTTACACCGGCAGAGGACAAGTCGCGGTTTTGTGCACGGCAACAGCCGGCCGAAGTGGCCGTGCGGTTAAAGGCGCTACAGTCTGGAACCACAAGACCGCTACGGTCGCAGGTTCGAATCCTGCCTCGGTCATGGATGTTTGTGATGTCCCCTTAGGTTAGTTAGGTTTAACTAGTTCTAAGTTCTAGGGGACTAATGACCTCAGCAGTTGAGTCCCATAGTGCTCAGAGCCATTTGAACCCTTTTTTTTTTTTTTTTTTTTTTTTTTTTTTTTTTTTGCACGGCAACTAGCGCTTTCCACCAACAATGCTCGTTCTTTGTCCTGTTCTAAAGAATAGAACTCCGTATTCATTTACACACTCATGTTCTTATCGTTGAAATCTCTGCGATGTCCGTGCAATTACCTCTCCCTGTAAGACATTATTACCAAGGATTGGATTGTTGTGGGATCAAATGGCTCTGAGCACTATGGGACTTAACTTCTGAGGTGATCAGCCCCCTAGAACTTAGAGCTACTTAAACCTAACTATCCTAAGAACATCACACACATCCATGCCCGAGGCAGATTCGAACCTGCGACCCTAGCGGTCGCGCGGTTCCAGACTGTAGCGCCTAGTACCGTTCGGTCACTCCGGCCGGCAGGATTGTTGTGGAGGAGGAGACCAGATAGCGAGGTCATCGGTCTCATCGGATTAGGGAAGGACGGGGAAAGAAGTCGGCCGTACCCTTTCAAAGGAACCATCCCGGCATTTGCCTGGAGCGATTTAGGGAAAACACGGAAAACCTAAGTCAGGATGGCCGGACCGTCGTCCTCCCGAATGCGAGTCCAGTGTGCTAACCACTGCGCCACCTCGCTCGGTATTTTAGCAAGGATATTGATGGATATTGAGAGTACTGTTCCTGCATATAATGAAAGCCCATTTCTATTCGCAGTGGCACAACAATTTCTTGAATGAAATCCAATGTATTTCTTGAATGAAATCCAATGTATTATGTTCAGCAACGGTGTAATGTACTAACCAGGGTTGGTTTGAGAACATTTTTGCACACAAGCGACTTATCATTCCGCGCACCCTCCCCCCATTCCCCCTCGTACACTTTCACCTGTGTCAGTTGTCGCTACTAAATGTGATAGGCACAGTCTATAAACCCTGCACTTGGGCGTCCAAGCCGCCCCTTCAGCTTGGCGCCCCAAGCTGAGGATTGAGTCGCTTGGGTCTTAAACTGGCCCTGGTGCTAAAGTGGTTTCGAAGCCGTTATGGTTCTTAAATCTTTTCACTTGTTGGTGAATCAGCTGCCGTTTTGAAGGTAACATACAATGGTTTTCGACACTGTGCCGCAGTTAAAAAGGGCGGGCCGTTTGAGATCTACTATGGTCGCGCAATAAACGGGAGGTTTTCGGTAGAATGGCCGTAGAGATGAACGCGTAGCAAACATTGATAAGATGGACGGGCGGGATGATATGACATTTGTTAAAACGTCAAAAAATAAAGAAATAACTCCCAACTCGTGCGTCTCGCTGACTTGAATGGCGATTATGTCGTCAAAGCGTTGGCCCTCCATTTGAATGAATGCTCTTTGTCGTTTTGTGGTAGGTTCATATTGACAACGCTAGGTCTCGCCACCCGCTATGATTTCCTTCAGAACAGAATTGCGCCGTTTGGGGGAAGACAGACGGTCTAAGAATATGTTGGAATGGTTTCGAAACGATAGAAGAAGACGCTCGAAAACAACATGAGAAGAAGGAATCTGAGGTGCTATGTCAGCGAGGAACTTGCAGATGGAAGATTGGAAAAACACCAGACTTAGAAAATTACAATATGAGAAACTTATAATCTTGTTTACTTATAAAGGAGCTCTTCGCATCCTGCATTAAATGGAGGCGCGGAAGGCAGCCACGCATCGTTGTTTTTGTTGGGGAGTGAAGATGAGCGGGACATACTTTGCACACACTTTTCTCTCCTTCGTAACATTCTGGAGCATGTCTTGAACGCTGTGAGATGTTGCTCCATTGCGATTTGTGACACAACATACAACGCGGACACGGGAGCATGTACACCATATTGCCTGCTCACAACTGACAGGTCGAGTGCACACCTGTAGTTTACAGTCGTTTATTCAAACTGCCCCGGTAGTTACTGCTGTGAAGTCGCTTGTACACCAAGAACGAAACCAATCTTGGAATTCTTTGGACGGACGGAGTATTTAACAAGTAATTAAGGACGTTGGGTTCAACTGCTGCTCTGTGATGAAGAGTTTTGTGCAGGAGAAGAATCCGTGGCGGGTCGCATCTAATCATCCAGAAGACTGATGACCCAAAAAAGAGGAAACAAGAAAATGGTTGTGCCACGAGCTTATTGCTGTATGAGAGAGGGGGGGGGGGGGGGGGGGGAGCGATAAGGTAAGAGGAAGGTCCCTGTACGCATGCGCAAGACGAGTAGCGAGTTTCTTGCAGCAAACATCACCCGTCTCATTGCTAGTAGGCTAAGTGGGCCAATATTGGCAATTCAGACAGTGGCGTCGGCGCCAACTGACATACCTCCAAACTGCTGTGACTTGGACAATGTATCCACTACAAAGCTCCGATTTTTAACGCTGAGAACCCGGAATTGCGAAGAGGAAGAACGGTAGTTCCCAGTTCGTAATATCTGGAAGGGGATTTTTAGTTCCTTTTAGTTCCTTTTGTGATGGGAATCCACAAGTAAACCTTGCTCAGACGTGGGGGCGTTGTAACATTTTTTTTTTTGTTGATTCTGGGACAATTATCGGAATGGAACAATATGATGGAACAATACGCCTCGACAATCGACTTATACTGCGGTTGAGTCACTAATTTGATTCGGTATTAAGGGAATATATTGGCCTGTAGCAGGCTTTAATGCTCAGCAAGCTTTCCCCTGCTCTATCAATGCAGTAGTTACCACTTACTTCGTCGGTTACAGTCAAAATTTAACCACGGAATACAACCTTTTTGCCAGTGAGTATCGTTGCCGGCTGAGCGAAATAGAGCACAATGTAAGTTGTATTGGTACGAAGGTTTTGTCCCTGCGCACTGTATAGTGTAGTAGAATAAAATAAATTGATTGTTATTGTTGTTATAGTTTTTGTCGTCTGCACTCCAAAGGCTGGCCGTATGCGGCTCTCCACGATAGTCCACCCCGAGCAAACCATTTCTGTAACCTACATTCAACTGTACCTTCTCACTGCAGTTAAGCCTGGCCTCCCTTCACAATTTGTACCTCCCACAATTCGTTTCATTACCAAACTGACGCTTACTTAATGTTTCAGGAAGTTTCCTGTCAACTGATCCCTTCCTCCAGTCGAGTTATACCACAAATTTCTTTTCTGCCCTAGTCTTTTCGATCTACCCACCTAATCTTCACTTTTCTCCAGTAGCGCCACGTTTCTTTCTCTCTTCAGGCCCGAAAGCTTAATCGTCTACATTTCACTAACGCACAAGGCTACACTCCAGTAAAGACTGCTTACAGTGTTGTTTTTATTCAATTAATAACACTGACGAGTGAAAGCAGCAATTTTTACATCTTCTAACTCGTGCAGTAAGTGTACGGTAACGGAGGAGACCATCGCCCGTGAATAGAAGACAGAAGCTCGCATACGGCTCCAAAGTGCACAGTGAGTAACACGACAACAATGAGTGGTGAGAGCCAAGGCCGTTCGGCGGCTTTGTATGCACCGGCATACAAGCTGCAAAGCCTCGGGGCATACATACTGAGCGCGCCGGTTGTTGCCCTCCGTGGCGGCTCCTCTGTTCTAACAACAGCCGGAAGCGTGACGTCACGTCAGCTTCCGGGACAAACGGCTGCTGCGCTGCGCACGCGCGCTCATGCTGCTGGATCGCCTCGCGATACCGGTACCGCTCTCACTGCATTCAGAGGGAGCTGCAACGCTACTCAGTGCTCTTGCGAGACTCACAGCCTTCTCAGCCAGCCCGTTAAAACCAGCTTGCGACGTCGCTGTAACAACCTACGTATCCGCCACCAAGTGGGCCTCCCACTAACCATGCAAACAACTATTTACGATTTAATTTTCGATTTTTCTAATATTGTTCCTGCTAATCACAATCTTCTTGTCTGTAGTTCGGGAGGACGACGGTTCAAACCCGTGTCCGGCCATCCAGTTTTAGGTTTTCTGTGATTTCCCTAAATCGCTTCAGGTAAATGCCGGGATTGTTCCTCTGAAAGGGCACGGCCGATTTCCTTCCCCATCCTTCCATAATCTGAGCTTGTGCTCCGTCTCTAATGACCTCGTTGTCAACGGGACGTCCTCCTCCTTGTCTGTAGTATACTGACAATGTTTCCTCAGTTTCCCTTTGGCTCAAATGGCTCTGAGCACTATGGGACTTAACATCTGAGGTCATCAGTCCCCTAGAACTTAGAACTACTTAAACCTAACTAACCTAAGGACATCACACATATCCATGCCCCAGGCAGGATTCGAACCTGCGACCGTAGCAGTCGAGCGGTTCCGGACTGAAGCGCCTAGAACCGCTCGGCCACCGGGACCGGCTCAGTTTTCCTTTATGGCGTCCTCTGAAGATGGGATTATAAAAATAAATCTTTGTGTTTAAAATTATATTATCTTCCATCTTTACCTATTTCATAACATTTTTAACAGCCTTCAGCAGGAAGATGATTATTTTTCTGATTGGCAAGGCAGACAATTCTCTTCTGTACCTTGTTTTGGTTCGTCCGAATACGATGTTTGTCATACAATACGTATTCTCACAGTTCTAACCGATGATCATTATGGATTATTATTATTAGTTTTCTGCCTACGGCTAGTGCTTGTGCGACTTTTCTGCTCCAAGAAACAGGATTCATGTATCAGATTTTCTAATGTTAAATAAAGTAACACATATTTAATTTTCGCCACTTTGGAATCAGGTGCGAACCAGTTATTTTTTCCCCAGAGGACATGTTTTTAAATAAGCTTATCAGTCAGTCGTGGCCCAACCGTAGCAGTTGTTAATTGCAGCAAATATAATTTACCTCTGCCCATAATTTACCTCTGGCATCGGAAGATTAATCCTCGGGCTTTTGACCTTGTTCATTTACAATAGCTAGGGCTAGGGCTAGTAAACCACCCTATTCCATGCCTGGCAATAGATAATTAATTTTGCGAAACAGGGAGTCTTTAATAAAGGAAATAGTGGGTGTGATGAATTTTCTTTACTGATTTTATTATATTTCAAGTTGGAAAAACGTCTTTGCTCCTTACTTCCTAGAGTATCATTAGGTACCTCTCTAGTGCAGTCAGACGTTTTTCTTTCAAGAAAATGATTTAAAAGTCGGTATTTCGCAGGCTGTTAACTGCGTCGGAAATGGAACTTTTTAGGCTACTAACAACTAGCCATTCGTCTGCCTAATTATTGCAAATACTCCACACCCCCATGTCTGGTCCCCACTCGCTACAATTAATTATTGTATTGCTGCTCTTGTTTGGTAAAGCAATGTGAGATGAGGAAAGCGCGTGAGGCTGGCAGTGTCTACATCAAACACGATATTATAATCATTTTATGGTTAAAGCTCTTGTCCGCGTTTATTTCCTATTATCTAATAAGAAAATGCGGTTCTGCTGTAAGTAATACAATTTTTCTTGTTTTGGTACCCAAACATGTTTAGGTGAAGTTTCCCCATCAACAATGGGCTCATTTATTCTTCGGAAATGCTTGACATGACGCTGAAATGTTTGGGTACTAAAACAAGAGAAACGCCCTGAAATCAGAACCAGATTGCCTTACTACATATCAGGGACGAAACGGGGACATTAAAAGAGCTTCAGCCACTAGACGATTATCTCAACGCCCAGCCAGGCATTTCCGAAGAATATATGAACTCACTAAAGACGGAGAAACTTCTCCGAAACATGTTTGGGTACTAAAACAAGAAAACTGTCTTTGCTCGAGGCTCAACCACATTCCTTATTATAGACGAGATTTTTAATTGGCAACGCTGAGACAGAACTCGTAAGTGACAGACGCCATCTTATGTTGAGGTTTTTAACGCTAGGTAGTCGACTGCATGTAAAATGATGTGTGTAACTTACCGGCTAGGAAATTTAATAAACGAGACAGTCTAGGAGCGTCATCTTCGCTGTTTGCAGGGAAGGATGCGAGTACTTCCCCAAACGTCAGACACAGTGAATCACACCATTGCGCCACGAGAAAGCTCAGTAGCCGCAATGCTTTGCTCCTCACCATGCTTTTGAGCCGATAGCACATGCGTACGGTTTACAACAACTGTGCACTTCTCTCGCTGAACAGCCCTAGCAGCAGCTGCCTCAAGTGGAGATGCTTTCACTGATTGCGTATCCTACTGGAGAGTTCTTCTCAAGTGACGGAAGTCCACCTTCTCGAATGGATGGCACACTATTCGTTTAGCTTTCACTCTTTCGCGACGAAACACAAAAAAGGTTCCCTTTTCAATCAGATTTATTCAATCTTAATGTCACTTTTTTGGTATGAAAAATATTTTGGAAAGACCATAGCTCGCAATACGATGAATGTCTGCTTATACAATGAAACACATCTGTACTGAAGCGAGGCTGACTTCCATACATGTGAGGCCATCATGCTCTCTTAAACGTACGTCGCACCGTAATACATCTGTAATGATGACAGCACAAGAGTATCAAATACGTTCGGCTGAAAAAGTCGTTGCTAGTGCTCTACAACCAGGCAGAATTGCAATAGATTCACCGCTGGCGCTTTAATTTCGGGAAGCACAGACACTGAAATATAACGGGGCATTTCAGTCGTTCCATTTACGGAATCTGACGTTATGAGTCAGTGGCTGTATTTTATCACTTCAAAACTGCTACCACACATTATTACAATGATATTGTGGTATGTCGTGTATTGATGATTTTTTTTTTCATTTTCGTATGTCAGTGTTATGTTAATCTGTGGGCCTATCACGTTGCCGTTGAGAGCTTATTTCCTGGGAGACTCTGTTTGCTGTAAGAAAAAGAACATAAGAGGTCTTCCTTCCGAGGAAAAAGAAATATTCACGCGTCTGAAACATAGCAGACTGTTAAATTTTTCACAAATGAAGCCTCAGTTGTGCCCATGCAGCACGCTAAACACACCAATTTCAGTTTTTCTTATAGGAGCGTCACAATTTATTAAAGAAAGTCCCCCCAAATAAATTCAGTCGCACACTTGAATCTTTTGACTGTTTATAACAGACGTCTTATATATCTTCCGAAGAATTTCATTCGCAATGAGTCACCTAAATATGCCTTGATAACCAACACAAATTAGAGTGTCACAGCGAGTCAGTCCGCTTTAGTAATTAATTATATAGAAACATAGAACAGTATTTTGTCACAATTTCTAAAAGTTCAAATATGAAGTAATTTTTAAACAAATTATGATCAAAGATTGTAAATAAAAGAGTTTGAATCTTTCCAGGATGATCGCTAACTGCTGGAGATATGGCACTATTAGTAAAACTGTAGAAATGGGATTTCTTTTCGTTGTGCAGTTTGTACAGATTGTGCGGACATGATTTAGGTTTTTATGGTGTGTGCCATCTGAAGTATTACATAACACTTCTGGCCTGTGCACTGCTGAACATAAAACTGAAAGTAACGTTTCGCCTGTAGACAAGAGGCTGAGAGACAGACGGAGCGGGGGGGGGGGGGGGGGGGGGGAGGGAGGGAGCGAGGGAGAGAGAGAAAGAGACAGAGAGAGAGAGAGATAGAGAGAGTGAGAGAAATTTTTAAAATCAGTTTACTGTATATCCATTTATGCTCGGTAGTCTTTTTATGTAAACCATTTCCCCCTTACTATTCTTCCCACTATCAAGCTAACTATGCATTGACACATGTCTCATTGTCCCATTCTATCATAACTAGTTTCTTTATAGTCTGCCCTTGCCTCTTTTCTCTAGTACCTCCAAATTCGCACTTTATTCATTTACATTAAAAAATAGTTCTGATGTATTACGCTGTACTGCTTGCATTTTCCTCATCTCCGGTTTCCTCGTTGTATCCTGTTCGCTTCCATTGATGCTATAACTCAGAGAAGCTAAGTTCCTCATCAATTCGTGACAATTTTGACACTGTTAGAACAATTTTGTTGTTACTTTACATACGTTCATCTGTTTCTACCACCTTCTCTGCTTAAAGTACAGTTTATGGTTTAATAAGTCAGAACAAGTAGCTTTCGTATTGTCTACGTTCGTCCTCTCCACCAGAGAGATTGACAACTCTTCCCCCCACCCCCAGCTTTGAAACGAACTATCATTCTTTTCCTTTCATATGCAATGAAACTTCGTTGTGTGTATAATGAGAAGAGTTAGTCAACGAAAGTGCTCATGATTTCTTTAACATTACTTCCGGAAAAGTCTTGCACCGTTGGGAATCCGACCAGCCTTACTTGGGATTCCATCAGACTCTACATTGGCATCTGCGGAGTGGCCTCCCAGTTTCTACGGTGATGAATTTCCGCTCTCACGGACGACAAACTGCCCCCCTCATTTTTTTCTTCCCTTTTCTTGTCGCCCTTCCCAGTTGACTTAAGTGGTCTGCCTCCTTCCGAAACCGCAGCGTCGGTCCTTTGTATGTCTCTTGCGGTGGCGCCGTGATTTACTGATAATGACTTCCCCTAACCTGCAAAGAGCGGAGATGGCTTTCCCTGCCGGGTGGCTGTTAAGGGAGCCGGCAAAACCGCGATTTCCAGTGCGAGGGAAAGTGCCGCTGCCGCCCCGGGTACCCATCGCTAGCGCCGGATTCCTCGGCTGAGATTAAATGTCTGCGGTGGTGACGCAAGGATTCAATTTCACGGGTGCGCAGGGCAACGAACTGGTAATATGACACCTTCTAAAGGTTGCCGCTCCGTCATATGCCGAATCTCAGACTGCAATCGGCAAGAACAGTTTCCCTCTGGCGCGTGACTTCTGTGTGAGCCAGTGGTGTTAAAATACGTCACTCGTCTCCGTCTACTTTCACTGCAAAACTTGTCGGCGCTCAACTTACATTAACTGTTACTTATGTAAGACGTCAAAATTTGCACATTTCATTGGTATCCTTCTCCTGTACCGTCGGTTGCAAATTGTTGCACTATTCCGCACTCATTTTGTCACTGCCTCGTATGTCCTGCCGGTTTTTCCAGGGCCATAGGTTGAATTTTATTATTTTTTCACTGTGGCTGACTTTTTCTGTTCATGTATTTACTCTCTTTTTGTGCCAATTTTGATTTCATCTGTGTTCTCTATGGTTCCTTCTTCCCACATACATCTAATTACGCCCCCGTTTCAGCTCCGGTGAAGCTAACTCTGACGACCCTCATGTCTTCACTGCTGTCCCGGATTTACAATCGAGTTGCTGCACAGTGGTTTTACACACGTAACATGAAGGGAGCGACGCTTTCGAATATGAGAAACGTGTATAGTTATCCAGTCCGTGGTCGTGACGGTTGTGCTCAGATGATTCCATGCAGCTTAAGGAAAAAAATCTATAGAAAAAGAGGTTTTATGCTTCCGGTGATTGCCCGAAATGACATCAAGTAATTGCTAGAGTGATTCCTTGAACACTGAAAGGTCTGTTTTAATTTCATATCGCAGCCCAGTTGAACCTGCTCAACGTCATCGATGTCCAGCCCCCTAGTGTGAAACCATGATACGAGGAACAAGAAAAGCTTTGTTGTTGAGAAGCTGTGCTACCAGGTGACACATCCAATAGAAAGGTTCGGGTTTCGATCCCTACGTATTCCTAAGACGTAATTTTTATGACAACATAACTTCAGCTCTTGGAATGCCTTACTTATAAGACAAAATTACTGCTCGGTGAATCGGTTCTGAGATCAGAGTAGGCGAAGTTACACCCCATCTAGCAGAGCCATGCCTAGTAATGCATAATGATGTTCGAACTTACCTTCGGGATGATTGCGAAACTTAAAAAAAGAAGCTGGCGACGATTTAGAACACCTCTAACTGCGTCTTGTAGATGTTCGGTCTTCTTGTTTGAGATCTCACCCTCTCCTCGCGTTAGGTCACGAAATACTATCGCGGCGTCCGACCGTGAGTTGGTGGTTCGAATCCTCAGGGTAAACAAAGTTTCATATCCCGCAATTGGCATATAAGAGTGGAAAAAATGGTGCCGTATCGTTTTTGATCGCTAGGTTGAGAATTAGTAGTTTGTGATAAGAGGTGTCTTCGGAAAGTGAGGCCCGACCGGTCGCGAAATGGAAACCACTGTGAAAATCAAAAATGTTTTATTTGCAACAGTTAGCTTCAACTTCCATTTATTTATCTACATATCCGCTGATCAGACGTTTGTCGTAGCGTTGTGCCAACTTTCCAATACCCTCGTTGTAGAACGCAACCGCCAGTGCTTTCCGCAAATTCTCTACGCTGGCCTACAGCTCGCTGCCTGTGCCAAATTGTCGACTTCATGGCCAGCGGTTCATGTGAGCAGAGATGAAACTCAGAGGGGGGCAATTACGGGCTGTACTGTGGATAATCAGACACTTTCAATTGAAAACGCTGCAGGAGCATCTTCATTGCCCCTGCAGAATGCGACTGAGAATTGTCTTGAAGAAGAAAACGCATGACAGTTATGTCATGTGGGCTGCATAGCTTCAGCGAAATTTCTCACCAGACCCTAAGGCGGGAGCCACCATTTTCTAGGCATCTTTATGTGCTCACTGTGTGCTCAGAACTGAAAAGAGCGTCGTGATGCGATCGATGGGCGTGCTAGAGACACTGCCCAACACATCTGAGCAACGCTTCATCGAATTTTCACAGTGGTTTCCATTTCGTGACGATCGGACTTAACTTTCCGAATACGCGTCATATAATCCAAACCAATCATCTTGCTCCTATTGAGTGAGAATTCAAGAGTAGACTGACAGCGATCAGTAAGTCATAAAATTACACTACTGGCCATTAAAATTGCTACACCAAGAAGAAATGCAGATGATAAACGGGTATTCATTGGAAAAATATATTATACTAGAACTGACATGTGATTAGATTTTCACGCGATTTGGGTGCATAGATCGTGAGAAATCAGTACCCACAACAACCACCTCTGGCCGTAATAACGGCCTTGATAAGCCTGGGCATTGAGTCAAACAGTGCTTGGATGGTGTGTACAGGTACAGCTGCTCATACAGCTTCAACAAGATACCACAGTTCGTCAAGAGCAGTGACTGGCGTATTGTGACGAGCCAGTTGCTCGGCCACCATTGACCAGACGTTTTCAATTGGTGAGAGATCTGGAGAATGTGCTGGCCAGGGTAGGAGTCGAGCATTTTCTGTATCCAGAAAGGCCCGCACAGGACCTGCAACATGCGGTCGTGCATTATCCTGCTGAAATGTAGGATTTCGCAGGGATCGAATGAAGCGTAGAGCCACGGGTTGTAACACATCTGAAATGTAACGTCCACTGTACGAAGTGCCGTCAATGCGAACAAGAGGTGACCGAGACGTGTAACCAATGGCACCCCATCCCATCACGCCGGGTGATACGCTAGTATGGCGATGACGAATACACGCTTCCAATGTGCGTTCACCGCGATGTCGCCAAACACGGATGCGACCATCATGATGCTGTAAACAGAACCTGGATTCATCCGAAAAAATGACGTTTTGCCATTCGTACACCCAGGTTCGTCGTTGAGTACACCATCGCAGGCGCTCCCGTCTGTGATGCAGCGTCTAGGGTAACCGCAGCCATGGTCTCCGAGCTGATAGTCCATGATGCTGCAAACGTCGTCGAACTGTTCGTGCAGATGGTTGTTGTCTTGCAAACGTCACCATCTGATGACTCAAGGGTCGGGACGTGGCTGCACGATCCGTTACAGCCATGCGGATAAGATGCCTGTCATCTCGACTGCTAATGATGCGAGGCCGTTGGGATCCAGCACGGCGTTCCGTATTACCCTCCTGAACCCACCGATTCCATATTCTGCGAACAGTCATTGGATCTCGACCAACGCGAGCAGCAATGTCACGATACGATAAACCGCAATCGCGATAGGCTACAATCCGACCTTTATTTAAGTCGGAAACGTGATGGCACGCATTTCTCCTCCTTACACGAGGCATCACAACAACGTTTCACCAGGCAACGCCGGTCAACTGCTGTTTGTGTATGAGAAATCGGTTGGAAACTTTCCTCATGTCAGCACGTTGTAGGTGTCGCCACTGGCGCCAACCTTGTGTGAATGCTCTGAAAAGATAATCATTTGCACATCACAGCATCTTCTTCCTGTCGGTTAAATTTCGCGTCTGTAGCACGTCATCTTCGTGGTGTAGCGATTTTAATGGCTAGTGGTGTAGCAAGATTACCGATGTTGTCTGCAAGAGGACAATCATTGAAAGCTTGTACCACAAAAATGGACTCTATTCGAGTTAAGTAAATGTTATGTAAATAAAGAACCGTATTAATCCACGTGTGCATTTGCGTTGTGGAAAGACGATACCGGCCACCCATAATAACATCCTCTGCCTTGCGGTACAAGACTCTACAATGGCGACGAGGATGTGGATTTGGAGTTGTCTCCTTTAGCGGAACACTGGAAAAACAACATTACGGTGTGATTACTTAACGGAACAGTATAACGAATTTCATGTTGTATGTAGGCATTTACTAGTGGTGCGCCGCGAATTGTGTGTAGCAGAGGAGCGTTTAATAGCGACAATAAGCTAATCGACGCCCGCATGACACACAGCTGACGTTTTTCCGCAGACCGAGGAGCTTAATTTACCCACAAAAGGCAGCAGTAGCGTCACTGACGTCGACAATCCCGGTGCCTCCTTCGTGCTATCGGCGCTCTTACCGAGAAGTTGTTACGCTTTTGGCAGAAGCGGCACAGACATGCAGAAGCGCACGCGCTGGCCAGGCGGTGACAGGAAACCGAGTGACGGACATCCGTCTTCTTCGGTCATCTCCAGGGAAGTCCACGCACAGTAAACAACAGCCTCTGCCCACTCGATGCGCGCGAATAAACCAGGATAGGTTTATGAATTACCATGAGACGGTCTCGATATGACCAGCATTAAATTCCTCGTGGTTTCAGTAAATTACACCACTCCTTTTGTTACTTAGAATGGATGTCCTCTGTTATATCCTCCTGGGCTCTATCAGTTTCGTGAAACTATCTAGCTCCCACTCTCGACGTTACTAAGGGCAACAGAAATATACTGCCAGCAGACTGACAGTTGTCTATGCAATTGATTACTCAACTGCATACAACATTAGAGCTTTTGATAATGCTGACTGGAATATTCTCTTTCAAATTCTGAAGATGGCAGGGGTAAAACACAGAGAGCGAAAGGCTATTTAAAATTTTTACAGAAATTACATGGCAGTTATAAAAAGTCGAGGGGCACGAAAGGTTCAAATGGTTCAAATGGCTCTGAGCTCTATGGGACTTAACATCTGTGGTCATCAGTACCCTAGAACTTAGAACTACTTAAACCTAACTAACCTCAGGACATCACACACATCCATGCCCGAGGCAGGATTCGAACCTGCGACCGTAGCGGTCACGCGGTTCCAGACTGACGCGCCAGAACCGCACGGCACGCAAAGGGAAGCAGTGATTGAGAAGGGAGTGAAACAAGGTTGTAGCGTGTCCCCGAAGTTATTCAATCTATATACTGAGCAAGAAGTAAAGGAGAGAAAAGAAAAATTTGAAGTAGGAGTTTAAATCCATGGAGAAGAAATTAAAACTTTGAAGTTCGCTGACGACATTGTAATTCTGTCTGAGACAGCAAAGGACCTGGAAGAGCAGTTGAACAAATGGACAGTGTCTTGAAAGGAGGATATATGATGAAAATCAACAAAAGCAAAACGATGATAATGGAATGTAGTCGAATTAAATAAGTTGAGGCTGAATGAATAAGATTAGGAAATGAGACGCTTAAAGTAGTAGATGAGTTTTGCTATTTGGGGAGCAAAATAACTGATGATGGTCGAAGTAGGGAGGATATAAAATGTGGACTGGATATGGCGAGGAAAGCGTTTCTGAAGAAGAGAAATTTGTTAACATCGAGTATGGATTTAAGTGTCAGGAAGTCCTTTCCGAAAGTGTTTGTATGGAGTGTAGCGATGTATGGAAGTGAAACATGGGCGGTAGATAGTTTAGACAAGAAGAGAATAGAAGCTTTCGAAATGTGGTGCTACAGAAGAATGCTGAAGATTAGACGGGTTGATCACGGAACTAATGAGGAAGTACTGAATAGAATTGGGGAGATGAATTTGTTGCACAATTTGGCTAGAAGAAGGAATCGGTTGGTAGGGCATGTTCTGAGGCATCAAGGGATCACTAATTTAGTATTGGAGGGAAGCATGGAGGGTAAAAATCGTTGAGGGAGGCCAAGAGATGAATACACTAAGCGGATTCAAAAGGATGTAGGTTGCAGTAGTTACTCGCTTCTCGTTGTTGCCCTCTGTTAGAACACAATTTTTGTTGGTGGGGCGGTGAGTATTTACGTTTTTCAGACAAACAATAATAATTCTGTATTTGGTAGATTCAAACGCAAAAAATACTATGGTATCAAGTCTATACAGAATTATCGTCATCGTAGGAACGACCGCCGGATCCTGGTACCGTTGTTATTTGACAAAAGTAAGGTATGTGGTGGGCACTGGGGTTCGGCCTCTGCTTAATCACATCACGAAGACAAACACAACACCGCATTTAACGTGCACACACGGACACCAGTCACTTATACGAAACGCTTACAGTTTCGACATGTAAATGAAAAATGCAGTTAACTCCAGAAGACGTCGCCGACATTCGTGATAAATTTCTGAGAGGACGAGAAAGAGCTGTTCGAAGTTACTGGCACAAAATGGAACAACGTTTTGTTCGTGTTTACGAAGTTCCGTTGACGAAAGTGTTTTGTCACTCAATATTTCTGACCTCCTCATTCTTCAGATTTAGGTAAATCCGACTTTTATCCATGGGTTCTCTTGAAGACTATAATTTATCACATTCCTCCGAACAATATGCAAGAATTAGAGATAAAAATTTAACATGACATCTGGAAATCTAGCGTCAGTATACTTACATATTAATGCGATTATTCGTGGGAGTACATGTTGTATTATAAGAAGTAGGTTTTATAAAATAAATATATTTTATAAAATAAATATATTTCTTGCTCATTTACTTTTATTTGTATTGTTGTTATGCATCTCACTCGTAATACGTTGTTTGGCTTGTCTACGGCTGTGATGAACGATAAGTGAAGTACGAAGAATACGTTCTCTTTCTAACTGACGGCGTAGTTCCTCGCTGTAGACTCAAAGATGCAAAATACGACAGGGAACAAGAGGTGACTGCAACAACGGCCGTTAGCTTCCCGGACTGTCCGCTCGAGGCCGCGGATCAGCAGGTCAACTGACGTATTAGCTGCCGGTTTACACTGCGCCGTCAGCCTTGTTTACGCCGCTGTTAGCTTTACTTCAAAGGTCGCACCACTGATAATTCCCGGGTTTACGCCTTTTATCTGTGTGTGACCCCAGAGCCGTGTTTTCAGAGAACAAATGCCGTCACTAACAGATCCTATACGAAGTGACGGCAGAGGTGCAGTTACTCGATGGCGACCAGCTTAGCAAAAACAATCGAGTTCAAATCTCTGCCAAGTCATCCTAAGCTAGATTTTGTCTGACCTGCAGAGATGATTCGGGGAAATCGTCAGGGTTTTTTCCGTATACATGCCCTCCCACGGATGATCCACTGTTGTTGCAACTGCTACTTTTAAAATTACTAGACTGGCAGAAATTTTCTAGCAAGATTCAAGAAAAGTTGTTCAGGTGCACGTTCAAAAAGGCAACAACAAATATGTTATTGATACTGATCTGCTGGATTCTGGCCACATCATTAATATTTTTGGCCTGGCCGGCCGGAGTGGCCGTGCGGTTCTAGGCGCTACAGTCTGGAGCCGAGCGACCGCTACGGACGTAGGTTCGAATCCTGCCTTGGGCATGGATGTGTGTGATGTCCTTAGGTTAGTTAGGTTTACTTAGTTCTAAGTTCTAGGCGACTGATGACCTCAGAAGTTAAGTCACATAGTGCTCAGAGCCATTTGAGCCATTAATATTTTTAGAACGTGGTGAAAAATTCTGGATGCGAAATCCAAAAAATAAAATAAATTTTTACTGTTACAGAAAGCCTAGGGTTACACATATATAAACACTCTCATCACAGAACATTCTGATTAAGAATAACGCTGGCTGGCTACACTCCTCTCACAAATTTCAACGATTCAGTGTCAATACTTGCTGCAGATGAAAAGGACCTTTAATGCTGAAGAAATTTAAACCAATAAGAAGCTAAAATAAATAAAAGTAATTCTAACAACTCTGCTAACACTTTCATATCTGTGAATGTCTGCAACATTATATTAAGCCATGCTGTCTCTATAGCGTCCTTAATTGCGAAAATGTTACCGGTGGAGGCGTTTGTGCACGAACTGATGTCTCCCTTATGTCCCGTGTCGGGCGATCTGGATGGCCAAATCATTCACTCGAACAGTCTAGAATGTTTTTCAAACCAATGGCGAACAGCTGTGGTCCGGAGATATGGCGGATTGTCATCCATAAAAATTCCATCGTTGTTTTTAAACATGACGTCCATGAATGCCTGCAGATGGTCTCCACGTAGCAGAATATAACCAGAGGCCCCAGTCCACTCCATGAAAACACAGCCCACACCATTATGGAGCCACAAGCAGCTTGCACAGTGCCTTGTTGACAGCTTGGGTCGATGACTTCGTGACGCCTGCGCCACATTCGAACCCGTCCCTCTGCTCTTATCAACTGAAGTCGGGACTCAGCTTACCAGGCCACGGTTTTCCAGTCGTCTAGCGTCCAGCCGATGTGGTCACGAGTCCAGGAGAGGATAGGCGCTGTGGCCGGTATCGTGCTGTTAGCAAAGACAGTCTTGCCCGACGGCTGTTTCAATAGCTCATTAGTCCGCAGCTCGTGGTCGTGCGGTAGCGTTCTCGCTTCCCACGCCCGGGTTCCCGGGTTCGATTCCCGGCGGGGTCAGGGATTTTCTCTGCCTCGTGATGACTGGGTGTTGTGTGATGTCCTTAGGTTAGTTAGGTTTAAGTAGTTCTAAGTTCTAGGGGACTGATGACCATAGATGTTAAGTCACATAGTGGTCAGAGCCATTTGAACCAATAGCTCATTAACGTCAAGTTTCGCCGCACTGTCAAATAAATGGCTCTGAGCACTATGGGACTCAACATCTGAGGTCATCAGTCCCATAGAACTCGGAACTACTTAAACCTAACTAACCTAAGGACATCACACGCATCAATGACCGAGGCAGGATTCGAACCTGCGACAGTATCAGTCGTGCGGTTCCAGACTGAAGCACCTAGAACCGCTCGGCCACATCGGCCGGCTCGCACTGTCCTGACGGATACGTCCGCTGTACGTCGCACAGCGACTTGTGAGGTTACACTCCTGGAAATGGAAAAAAGAACACATTGACACCGGTGTGTCAGACCCACCATACTTGCTCCTGACACTGCGAGACGGCTGTACAAGCAATGATCACACGCACGGCACAGCGGACACACCAGGAACCGCGATGTTGGCCGTCGAATGGCGCTAGCTGCGCAGCATTTGTGCACCGCCGCCGTCAGTGTCAGCCAGTTTGCCGTGGCATACGGAGCTCCATCGCAGTCTTTAACACTGGTAGCATGCCGCGACAGCGTAGACGTGAACCGTATGTGCAGTTGACGGACTTTGAGCGAGGGCGTATAGTGGGCATGCGGGAGGCCGGGTGGACGTACCGCCGAATTGCTCAACACGTGGGGCGTGAGGTCTCCACAGTACATCGATGTTGTCGCCAGTGGTCGGCGGAAGGTGCACGTGCCCGTCGACCTGGGACCGGACCGCAGCGACGCACGGATGCACGCCAAGACCGTAGGATCCTACGCAGTGCCGTAGGGGACCGCACCGCCACTTCCCAGCAAATTAGGGACACTGTTGCTCCTGGGGTATCGGCGAGGACCATTCGCAACCGTCTCCATGAAGCTGGGCTACGGTCCCGCACGCCGTTAGGCCGTCTTCCGCTCACGCCCCAACATCGTGCAGCCCGCCTCCAGTGGTGTCGCGACAGGCGTGAATGGAGGGACGAATAGAGACGTGTCGTCTTCAGCGATGAGAGTCGCTTCTGCCTTGGTGCCAATGATAGTCGTATGCGTGTTTGGCGCCGTGCAGGTGAGCGCCACAATCAGGACTGCATACGACCGAGGCACACAGGGCCAACACCCGGCATCATGGTGTGGGGAGCGATCTCCTACACTGGCCGTACACCACTGGTGATCGTCGAGGGGACACTGAATAGTGCACGGTACATCCAAACCGTCATCGAACCCATCGTTCTACCATTCCTAGACCGGCAAGGGAACTTGCTGTTCCAACAGCACAATGCACGTCCGCATGTATCCCGTGCCACCCAACGTGCTCTAGAAGGTGTAAGTCAACTACCCTGGCCAGCAAGATCTCCGGATCTGTCCCCCATTGAGCATGTTTGGGACTGGATGAAGCGTCGTCTCACGCGGTCTGCACGTCCAGCACGAACGCTGGTCCAACTGAGGCGCCAGGTGGAAATGGCATGGCAAGCCGTTCCACAGGACTACATCCAGCATCTCTACGATCGTCTCCATGGGAGAATAGCAGCCTGCATTGCTGCGAAAGGTGGATATACACTGTACTAGTGCCGACATTGTGCATGCTCTGTTGCCTGTGTCTATGTGCCTGTGGTTCTGTCAGTGTGATCATGTGATGTATCTGACCCCAGGAATGTGTCAATAAAGTTTCCCCTTCCTGGGACAATGAATTCACGGTGTTCTTATTTCAATTTCCAGGAGTGTATTTCACGCTATGTTGCTTGCGTGCTAGCACTGGCAACTCTACGCAAATGCCGTTGCCCTCGGTCGTTAAGCGAAACCCGTCGGCCTCTACGTTGTCTGTGATTAGAGCCTGAGAGGTAATGCCTGAAATTTGGTACTCTCGGCACACTCTTTACCGTCTGGACCTCGGATTATCGAATTCCCTGTGGATTTCCGAAATGGAATCTCCCAAGCGTCTCGCTCCAGTTACCATTCCCCTTTCAAAGTCTCTTAAATCCCGTCACGCAGCCATAATTACGTAGGAAACTTTTCACATGAATCACATGAGTGCAAATAACAACTCCGCCAATGCACTGCCCTTCTACACCTTCGTGTTCCCGATACTACCGTCATCTGTATATGTGCATATCGCTATCCCTCTGTGTATGTATCCATCTCGGTTCCTCCCACAGATGCTGATCTTAGCTGCAACACTTTACCATCATGGTGAACTTCCCACAACCACAATTCTTCTTAAATGTATATGAGTGGACTGTGTTTCGCGGTAACGCTCGTGCTGACTTTATCATCAACTCGGAGTTCTGCAACGTGACAGAATATCATTATGTTTTGTCGGATAGAACCCTCATTGTGCGCTTCCATCTGCTGGAGATGGAAAGCTGCTGCAAGATATAACTTTTTTTTTTTTTATTTCCCGGTTGTGACAGCTGCCTGCTG
This sequence comes from Schistocerca piceifrons, assembly GCF_021461385.2. NCBI lineage: Eukaryota > Metazoa > Arthropoda > Insecta > Orthoptera > Acrididae > Schistocerca > Schistocerca piceifrons. The sequence continues at coordinate 326,750,181 of NC_060140.1, forward strand.
CAAATATTTAATTTTCCTTTCCTGCTGATAAGGCGTGGCAGGGCGCCGGGCTGATAAGGCCAAAGATGGATTGGCTATTCTGCTGCAAGGGTCGTCGGCAGAAGTCAGGCAGCCACGTTTCGGACACTGTATCGGTTTATCGGACGGGGCGCGGCAACAGTCCTATCGACAGCTAACAACACACGCCGGGCGACGTATCGATACGCGCCAGCCGACGCATAAAGTAGGCCGGTATTTCGTTACAAGCGTCCATAGCCGCATTCCTGCGCCGAGGTGCGCCACACTCTCGGTTTTAAAGGCCGCCCAAATGTAGAACGGATAAAATTAACCGTCTAGGAGACCTGGGCACCGGTTCTCAGCAAGGAAATTGAGATCGAGGATGTAATTCCAGAGTGGAATCCAGGAAATGGGACCACTCCTCTAGAGAACGCCGACACTTGTACAACAGGATGTTTGAACCTCAGGTAGCCAGAAGAGCTTTTACAACGTGATCACATGTTCTTAGGTCCTCTTTTCAAAAAAAAAAATTCGTTTCCAGGAAAGTATCTGAATGGACCTGCAGTGGTCCATAGACTGCAAGTTTTACTCTCCATCGCAGTTGCCCTATCAGCGCATAAAACACTTTCAACCTGATACACACATAACATAGAGAAATGGCTTAGTTGGACGTTTCTGATGAAACAGTAAAAGGAAAATTCAGTACTTCATAAAGTATTATACGAGGCTATACTGGAAATCTCCGTCAGGTTTAGATTTTACGTTCTTGCCCCAAACTATGTGAGACGTACGGCAGAGCGGTTTCTGCAAAAAACATGGATATTTTCCTGACCTGATGCTCCGGATAACAAGGTCGTTGATCGTGTAATGTCAACAAACAAGCTGTCTTTCTGCGCAATTTTCTCGTGTTGTGTGCTACGTATGCATGTATTACACTGCCTCTTTACTGATACGAGATCACTTTGACACATACAACGCCGAAAAACAAATTGGTGTTTTACTAATGCACAGTAATATTCAACTCAGTGGAAAGAGTAAATGCTGCGATTTTTATCGACAACAAACCCTAGTTATCCAGTAACGCAGGGAATTTAGATACTTAACAGCCCCCCCCCCCCCACAAAAAAACATAGAATAAAAAGAACATGCCAGTACTACGGAAACGATGATAAAAGCACGATTAGTGAAGTCAGTAGATAAGGAGGATCTCAGAGAACACGACGAGCGGAAGAAAACAGCATCCGTTCCATTTTCCTGAGACTCTGGCGCTTACAGCAACGAAATGTAAATGAAAACTGATCTGTCGACCAGCGCGATTCATCTCTTCGTATGACAGCATTATGCTCTGTGTTTCTTAAAGATTTTTTTTTGATTTGGTATGCAGTTACACTGAGATCGGGCTGAATATCGTAGTTTCTTTTAAATAGGAGTGGCCCTTTTGACAGTTCCATCTACCTAGTTATGGGTGAAGCAACGGTGTAACGTGTAACCCGGACCACGGTACATACATAAAACGCGGGCACCAGCGGAAGTCAAGTTAAGTGGCTGACGAAAACCTTTGGAATCGATGCCAAACATTTGGATTTTTAATCATCCTGGCAGAAACAAGAACTTTTGAAGAAATGAAATATAGTTGTGCAACGCATCCCAGGTTGGGGTCGGCCAGAGTGGCCGAGCGGTTCTAGGCGCTTCAGTCAGGAACCGCGCGACCGCTACGGTCGCAGGTTCGAATCCTGCCTCGGGCATGGATGTGTGTGTGATGTCCTTAAGTTAGTTAGGTTTAGGTAGTTCTAAGTTCTAGGGGACTGATGACCTCGGTATTAAGTCCCATAGTGCTCAGAGCCCTTTGAACCCCCCCCCCCCCCCCCCGGTTTGGGCAGATGGGCAGAATAAAACTGGCCCGGAAAATATTTATGAGGCTGTCGCAGGATTGACACTTGTCAGTGAAGAGGAGAGCTATCCGCCACAGAAAACGATGGCACCACTGATTTAGATGCACTAATCGAGTGCTGACAAATGTCAGCACGCGCACATCTCAAGCATGCTCCGTCCCGAGTACTTCGCTGTGTCATTAAGTTTGAGTGAGTGAGAGGAGTAGACGTGTTTAGTGACTAGTAGAATGCAACACAAAATAAAGCTCGTGACAAAAAATGCTTCAAATGGCTCTAAGCACTGAGGGACTTAATATCTGAGGTCATCAGTCCCATAGGTTTAGAGCTACTTAAGCCTAACTAACCTAAGGACATCACACACATCCATTACCGAGGCAGGATTCGAACCTGCGACCGTAGCAGCAGTGCGATTCCGGACTGAAGCAGCTAGAACCGCTCGGCCACAGCGGCCAGCCTCATAACAAAACAGCGAGTGTTCATTATCTAGTGTTATGCTACGCGGAGTTCGTAAAAAAAAAGTGTGTGGAATTGTTTGCGCAAGAGTTTAAGACAGGAAGTTTTATGGCAAAATTTCCAAATAATTCTACAATGCAAAACTCACTGGCGGAGGCGCGAAATGAACTCTGTAGCGAATAAAAACCATAACTATCCGAAAAGAGTTCGAACGCCTTTAGTTATTTCTCGAGTCTTATTGTCAATAATATCCGTGTTACCCTTTTCATTTGAACCTGATCGCTGCAACAAAACTGCTAATGTCATACTGTTATACTCATGACTCGCCGTGTTTTGCACCATTTGCACTGTCTTAGTGCTGTGGTAAATCCAATTCATCCCGTTTCCGCAGTAACAGTGGTCGGAGAAAATTCCAGTAGTACTGGCGTCTTGAAGTTTCCGAGCTTCCTTTGCGTCTGTTGGATCAGCAGTGCTCTCTGTTCCTCCCCGTCACGACCGTCACGTCTCTTGCACGAACGCGAGTGTGACAGGAAATGGGGAGCAATTACAGGGGCAACAGTGGAGGGTGAGGGTGATGATGGTGGAGCCATGTAGTAGTAGGCAGCACGTTCGCGCATGCGCGGTGCGTCCCGGCCGTGGCTCCGCCCGCTATGATCGAATTACGCGTCCTTGGGAGCAATTGTGCCCACCCGCCAAGGCCGCCATCGGAGTAGACCTGTGCTTCTCGCCTTTCTGATCGCGTCTCCCGCGCACCGACCGGCTTCGGTTTCTCCGGGAGAGGATTCTAGACCACGGCCCTTCCTCGTCACCGCCACTTCGCAAACAGTTGCGTAAATTTCGAAGCGTGCAGTGAAACAGCGGCTTATGTCGCGACCTGGACTTCGACGTCGCCAAGGTGTCCACTCGTATCTGGACAAAGTCGAGGTCACTGGGCAGCGAGGGACTGAACGCCGTAACGTAAGGTGGCTGCAGAAAGACTACCTTGCGGATCGGTGCAAAAATACTTGCCTGGATCTTTGGCGCCAGCGATCCTTCACGCTATTGAGTGATACATCTGTGCGCAGGCGATGAAAGGTGACTGGCACTTTACAAAAGCAGATCGTCGACATACACCAATTTCAAAGTTGCCTTCATAACTGACATTTCCTTATTTCTTTTAACTCGCCTATTTTTGGATAGACAAGGATTATACTGAAAGTTGTAGGCAATCCATTTTTAAAATTCAGATTCAACGATGTAATAAAAACGAGTGCAGGATCGTAATCTACAGACTTTCTACCACACGCTGCCATATTGTGATGTAATTAGCGCCAGTCACGTAATCACAGGCAGTACTTGTAAAATGGCGGACATAGATGTTAAGTGCTGCCATTGAATTCCTTGTTAAAGAAGGAAAATGTGCTGCTGATAGATGTTAGGTGCTGCCATTGAATTCCTTGTTAAAGAAGGAAAATGTGCTGCTGAAATTCACCTCAGGCTTGAACGTGCCTCTGGTGATGTCTGCATCGGTACTAGCAGTTTTAGGAGATGAGTGAAAAATTTCGAAGAAGGGCGAACGAGCATTCAAGATGGGCGGTCTCCCGCGAACTGCCCAAGGAACGGAATAAGGAAAGAGTTGGTGAGCACATTAGAGAAGATAGGCATGTCACAGTGAATGAAATTCCTGCTAAGTTTGCAGTAGGACACAGTTCAGTGGCCGGCCGATGTGGCCGTGCGGTTAAAGGCGCTTCAGTCTGGAACCGCGTGACCGCTACGGTCGCAGGTTCGAATCCTGCCTCGGGCATGGATGTGTGTGATGTCCTTAGGTTAGTTAGGTTTAATTAGTTCTAAGTTCTAGGCGACTGATGACCTCAGTAGTTGAATCGCATAGTGCTCAGAGCCATTTGAACCATTTTGAACAGTTCAGTGCAAGATGTGATTGAAAGCTTAGGTTATATTTCGGTTTGTTGCACGCTGAATCCAACGTTTGTGGACTGAGGACCAACAAGTTCAGAGAAGAACCAGCAGCCAGAACCTTCTTCAGGGATTTCAAAATAAAACTGATGATTTTCGACGGGTACTGTGATAAGCGATGAACATTATGAGGCAGTGGAGGATATTCAGAAAGCAGTGCGACAGTGTCTTCACGCAGCTGGAACAGAGTTCTATTTTAAGGATATTTTCAAACTTTGAGATCGGCTGGAAAAACGTGTGCAAAGAAATGGTAACTATGTTGAAAAGTGAAAGAAAAGTCTGTAGTTACGATAATGCAAAAAATGGCTCGGAGCACTATGGGACTTAACAGCTGTGGTCATCAGTCCCCTAGAACTTAGAACTACTTAAACCTAACTAATCCAAGGACATCACACACATCCATGCCCGAGGCAGGATTCTAACCTGCGACCGTAGCAGTCGCGCGGTTCCGGACTGCGCGCCTAGAACCGCGAGACCACCGCGGCCGGCTACGATAATGCACTTAGTTTCTCTAAAATATAAATATTAAGAGATTTAAAAATTGTTTATCTCTACTTTCAGCATGATCCTCGTAGGTATCGCCTCCAGTAAAATTTTCTGCTGCAGTCAAGAGAAACTAATAACTGTCAAACTTAAAGAGCATAAATCGTACTTTCACTTCTGTCACAGCAGTGACAATCAACCAGTACAATCGCAGTTTCATATGATTTTTTGCACACAGTTATACTTTACTGTATTCACAAGTACGCTTGCTAACTGCATATTTTCTGTTCTGTTGCAGGTAACAACCTTTCCTGTTCTCCCCTCATATAGTCGGACAACCGTGAGTATGTCAGCAGTTGTCAGTGCACAAATATTAGTTACTAACCATCGAGACCACATTTCAGTTGAGGCCCTTTCTTGTGCAAAAATAATATAATCCTCGTATTGCTCAACTCGCTGAAACAATTAACAGGCTCCAGTTTTTTGGTAAGTCCGATTCCCTGAAAATTACGTAGTGGTATATCTGAATCACGTCCGCTGCAAGTTGGTTATTAATAACGAATCCATTGAAACAAGTCAGTTAATTTGCCTTCCTTAGCTAGAACTCTTATCTTCGAAAAAGCTTCGTTTTAGCAAGACAACTGAAACATTCAACAGAGTGTGTGGCAAAGGAGGTAGAACACTTAGAAACAAAGTAAGGAAGGAAACAATGGTGAAATTCGACAAGATTATGGCGGTAACAGCAGCTTTACGCGAAGCTGAAGCGTGGGCCATCTCTAGCGAGGACAAAAAGTAGAGTCCAGGTCTCCGAAATGCAAACTATTCGACAAGATGTAGACGTGACAGAGAGGGACAATAGAACTTAAAATATACGGCAGACACTCAACATTTACAGATTAACTGAAAACATCTTAGAAAGTTGTCGAAATCGGTGATCTCATACAAAGGAGGTTTCAAAAAGATTCATTAAATATTACAAGACTGTATCTTCTATATCAGTGAATATACAAATTTGGGGTAGCTTACAATTATTCAACTGTTTTAACTACTGAAAGTAAAAGACTCCCTTGGTACCAATTGTTCGTTCGTCTGGTTAACGGTATGGAATGATCACATAGTTTCAATCGCGGGGAAAAGACGTGGTAGGCTTCGGTTTATTGGTACAATACTGGTACAACTACAAAGGAGATTGCTTACAATTCACTTATGCGACCGGTTCTAGAATATTTTTCAAGTATGTGTGACTCGTACCAGATAGGGCTAACAGGGGATATTGACTGTATACAGAGAAGAGCAACACGAATGGTCACAGGTTCGTTTAATCCGTGAGAATGTGTCAAAGTGATACTGAAGGAACTGAACTTGAAGGCTATTGAAGATAGACGTAAACTATCCCGAGAAAGTCTGTTAACAAAGTTTCAAGAACCGAGTTTAAATGATTACTCTAGCAATATACCACAACATGCTACTATACGCTCACACAGAAATCGTACAGGCAAGATTAGGATAATTATACCACGCACAGAGGCATTGAAAAAATCATCCTTCCTGCGCTCCATACGTGAATGAAACAGGAAGAAACCGTAATAACTGGTACACTGGGACGTACCCTCTGCCATGCACCTCACAGTGATTTGCAGAGTGTAGATGTACATGTAGCTGTCGATGTCGATGCAGGGGTATCTCTGGTACTACCAGTTCGGTCGTCCAGCCGCACGGTTAAAGGAATTAAAAAATGGTTCAAATGGCTCTGAGCACTAACTTCTGAGGTCATCAGTCCCCTAGAACTTAGAACTACTTAAACCTAACTAACCTACGGACATCACACACATCCATGCCCGAGGTAGGATTCGAACCTGTGACCGTAGCGGTCACGCGCTGCCAGACTGTAGCGCCTAGAACCGCTCAGCCACCCCGGCCGGCTAAAGGAATTACTTAGCTCAAACGTTGCGATGTGGCTTTTTCCAAAGTTACGAAAACATGCTGGAAATTACATTTTTGAACAAGGTGGATATCTACCGCACTGGCATCTGCATGTCAAGAGGATTCCTTGATTCCTTAATAATGACCTGCCTCAACGACGTATTTTGTATATGATTGTATATGATGTAAAATGACATACCTATGTCTTACGATATGCGCATCTGTCCGATCGAAAGCTACGTGTAGTAACTGATACAACGAAACTGTATTCACTAACAGCACCGACGATAATCAACTCTACAATTAATATCGTCAACGATTCTTCGATCCTTCCGATAACTATTTACATTTGGCATAGCAAGTATCTTCAATTCTTATTTTCACGGGATTTTTAAAAGCACGTTGAGTAGCTCAAATATGCACTGCGAACGAATACCAATGCACAGTTGGGTAGAGTGATACGGACACTTCTCCAGGCCTCGTATTCAATGACACGCAACAAGCGTTTGGTGTGTTCCTTCTTCATCCAAGGGCCTCGGCCGGGAGCGTGTTTGTCCTGGAGACGGTCGTTTGTCACTCCTGCTGAGAGATTTTTCCTGCTGGAACGCCGTCCGAGCTATGCACGATGTTTCCCGCCGTGGCTGGAGGGCGCTGGAATTCTCGGCGCTGTTTGTTTATGAGCGGCGCCGTATCCCCTCGCGATGCGCAGCACACGGCGCACTTCAGTTCACCGGCGCTCGACGTGACGGCAGTCTGTGACCCGCTCTGTCCGCCTACACTGGGCGTGTCTTACACTGGTCGTCACCACCAGCCCACTAACTTCTTCTGCGTGCATCTGCTTATGTTTCAACACTCTGTTCTCACGCACTGAAGAGCCAAAGAAACTGCTACACCTGCGTAATATCGTGTAGGACCCCCTCGAGCACGCGGAAGTGCCGCAACACGACGTGGCATGGACTCGACTGATATCTGAAGTAGTGATGGAGGGAATTGGCAACATAAGGTGTCCATAAATCCGTAAGAGTACAAGGGGGTGGAGATCTTATTTGAACAGCACATCTCAAGGCATCCCAGATATGCTCAATACCGTTCATGTCTGGGGAGTTTGGTGGCCCGCGGAAGTGTTTAAACTCTGATACTAGAGCCACTCTGTAGCAATTCTGAACATGTGGGGTGTCGCATTGTCCTGCTGGAATTGCTCAAGTCCGTTGAAATGAACAATGGGCAAGAATGGACTGATCAGACAGGATGCTTACGTCCGTGTCACATGTGAGAATCTGCACTTCAAATGCACACGTCCCACACCATTAAAGAGCCTCCACCCGCTTGAACAGGGTCCTGACATGCAGGGTCCATGGACGAGGTAGCAGTAAATACTGAAGATGGAACAGGCTCAAGCGCCTAAACGTCGAAAGGCAGAAGAAGAACAAGACTCAGTGAGTGTCAAAGGCAGAAAATAGCAGACTGCTATGACGTAGCAATGAACAGTTAACCAAGCAGTGCATTACGTGAACATTCAAACGCAATCAAGCATTGCATAGGAAAGATTCAGGATAGGATGAGCGTAATTCACACTGCAGGCCAAACTTCGTTGTGAATTGTACTACCGGGATTGGAATGTTTACAGAAAAGAAAAGAAACCAACAAAATTTGTTGAATGAGTAGGGCGGCCGGCCGTGTGGCCGAGCGGTTCTAGGTTCTTCAGTCCGGAACCGCGGTGTTGCTACGGTCGCAGATTAGAATCCTGCCTCGGGCATGGATGTGTGTGCTGTCCTTAGGTTAGTTAGGTTTAAGTAGTTCTAAGCCTAGAGGACTGATGACCTCAGATGTTAAGTCCCATAGTGCTTAGAGCCATTTGAACCACTTGAGTAGGGCTATTTAGAATTGAACGAATTTTTCTCATTGTCCGATGAGATGTTATAGAAACGTCATGGGTTCTTCAGGTATGCATCGATCATACACCCCACCAATCAGCTCACAATAAACATTACACTTCCAGCTCACGGTCCTTCGTGTTTCACTACGGTACCAAGAGCTAGTTTCAACCCCTAACGCGCTTCCATCAGGGCAGTGATTGCAAGTTACCATCTTGTGTGTCGGCCAGTACTTTTCCGATGTTGTTGCTAAATAGTGTAATTTCTACAGACCTGCCAGTAATTGCGTCTGATGCGTGAAACCGTAATAATGAATACAACTGTGTGAACAATTTTGTTAAAAAGGAAGAAAGATTGTGGTTTTCACACCCGGTCGACGACGAAATCACTTCTGAAACAGTCCAAAAAGCACGGATTGGACGATGAAGGAAACTGTCATGCGTTTTTAAAGGACGCCTGACATAATATAAAGAAATCATGGCTCAAATGGCTCTGAGCAGTATGGCTGGCTCTCAGCACTATGGGACTTAATTTCTGAGGTCATCAGCCCCCTAGAACTTAGAACTACTTAAACCTAACTAACCTAAGGACATCACACACATCCATGTCCGAGGCAGGATTCGAATCTGCGACCGTAGCGGTCGCGCGGTTCCAGACTGTAGCGCCTAGAACCGCTCGACCACCCCGGCCAGCTCAGAGCACTATGGGACTTAACATCTGAGGTCATAAGGAAATCATGGAAAATTTAAATGTCAGGAGACATATTTCTACCTCTCCTTCCCCTCCCCTCTGTTGCTGCCTCTTGCGAGTCCAGTCCAATGAATTATGGTAACTGCCCCATCGGGTTCAGTCTCATCTTGCTGTAGTCTACAGGAAAGTAGTATCACACGAAAGTTGTGAACAAATCAACGAGGATTTGCAGAAAATAAATGCGTGGTGTAATGACTGGCCGTTATCTCTCAATATTAGTAAGTGTAATCTGCTGCGTACAACAAGGCGAAAATCCCCATTAATGTATGAGCACAAAATAAATGATCAGTCTTTGGAAGCGGTAACACCAGTCAAGTATCTGGGTGTGACTATTCGAAATGATCTCAAATGGAACGATCGGATTACACAAGTAACGGGTAAGGCGAACTCTAGATTGCGGTTACTGGTAGAATTCTGAAGCGATGCAGTCCTTCAACAAAGGAAATAGCTTACAATACATTGGTTCGTCCAGTCTTGGAGTATTGCTCGTCTGTGTGGGACCCTTACCAGTTGGATCTGATTCGAGAGATTGAGAAGGTCCAAAGAAGAGCGGCAAGACTCATGACTGGTACATTTAGCCATCACGAGAGTGTTGGAAATCTCATAGAAAGTTTGAAGTGGGACACACTTGCAGATAGACGACACGCTAAACAGAAGCGGCTGGTCTCTAAATTCCGAAATCCAATCTTCACCGAAGATGCAGAGCATATATTATTACCAACAACTTTCAAATCAAGTAATTATCATCATTCAAAGATAAGGGAAATAAGAGGGTGTACCGAGGTGTTCAGACAGTCGTTTTTCCCTCGTGTGATCCGCGAGTAGAACAGAAGGGGGGGGGGGGGGGGAATATGACTTTGGCGCGAATTGTGCCCTCCGTCACACACCGTTTGGTGGCTAGCGGAGTATATACGTAGATGTAGATCGTCTGGGAGCCCAGGCACATGGAGTCATTCCAGTGACAGCAAAGATCTGTTTATATTGGTGTACGAATTTTTTTTTCAAGTGAATGTACTGCGAGGGAGAGTGAAGGACGAGCGGCGCTACCTGTGAGAGCGGGCTCAGGCGTCGGGCGGGTGGGTTTTATTGGAGGCCGGGTGGCGTGTTTGCAGCGGGAGACTCCCCAGCGCCTGCGCGACAGGAATGTGGCCGTGAGGCCGCGCTGTGAATTACGACGGCGCTGTAGCTCGCGTCCCGGCCGCATACCACTCCAGTGCAGGCGAATAAGGACAGCCTCCCGCAGCGGTCCGTGCGCACCAAAAAGCCACGCATCACTTCTTTCACAATCTCTACCGCACTTTGGTTTTGGGAACAGACCTCGATTCGTAATCTGCGCTGTCAACGATCATTTCTGATCACTACACCGCTAGAGATGAAAAGCGCCATGAACCGTTGTGGAAACACCCAAGTAGCATCTTCAGGAGAGTAATTATTGGCAGAATACTTATGAAATAATAGAATAAAAAATCCACCTCAGTTACCAGTAGTGTGTTATTTATCGCACGACCGGTTTCGTGGCCTGAAGCTTCAGCCTGATCTGCCCGACCGCCCGTATTTGTTTCCATAGTTATTTGGTGGCACCTGAAGATGAAGCATTAGGTTTCGAAACAACAAATAAGAAATTACTGGCAATTAAAGCGGATTTTTTTATTCCGTTAACATGCAGATGCGGGTGTTCGCCTGATGAAATATTTTGTACCTATGGATTATTTGCCGAATGATGAAGCTAAGAATTCTTTTCTATTGTTTCGTCTGTAGTCTACTGTGCGGTGGAATACGATTTCAGCAGTTTTGACAAAAATACAACAGCATTGCTGCTGCATTTTGGAATGTTCTGTTTTTCCTAATTTCCTAAAAGCCCTCGTCCCTGTTAAGGACTAAAGTCTGATGCAACAACATTTGCTACTGGAATTAGATTAAAGATATCTTGATAGATTAGCCGAGCGCTCTAAGGCGCTGCAGTCCTGGACTGCTCCCGGCGGAGGTTCGAGTCCTCCCTCGGGCATGGGTAGGATAATTTAGGTTAAGTAGTGTGTAAGCTGAGGGACTGATGACCTTCGTAGTTAAGTCCCATGAGATTTCACACACATTTGATTTTATCTTGATGGAATTCAGTGCAATAATAAGATCGGAAACCCATCAACAGACTCGGAAGGACCTAGTCTCCTCTTTAGCTCAAGTAAGCATTGTACGACCTGTACTATGGCGCATATTATTAGTATATTTTCCAAATTACTTCTAGTTCAAATGGATCAGTTCTGATCTTTTCGAGTTCAATTCATTAAAAACTCGGTTCTTTTACTTAAAGCCCAGCGAGTTCAGCGTGTGCCAACGGTATTCTAAGAGAATTCTGGTTGTAGTTCTAAAATGGCTCTGAGCACTATGGGACTTAACTTCTGAGGTCATCAGTCCCCTACAACTTAGAACTACTTAAACCTAACTAACCTAAGCACATCACACACATCCATGTCCGAGGCAGGATTCGAACCTGCGACCGTAGCGGTCGCACGGTTCCAGACTGTAGCGCCTAGAACCGCTCGGCCAGGCTTCTGGTTGTGCCATTTGTCTTACAATCAAACCTCCAGGAAAACAGGACCGAAAGGAGGGTAGTGGAAATATTTTGTAGCAGAAGGATAATAAATTAATCATAGTGTGTGTGTGTGTGTGTGTGTGTGTGTGTGTGTGTGTGTGCGTGTGTGTGTGCCGGCCGGAGTGGCCGTGTGGTTATAGGCGCTACAGTCTGGGACCGCGTGACCGCTACGGTCGCAGGTTCGAATCCTGCCTCGGGCATGGATGTGTGTGATGTCCTTAGGTTAGTTAGGTTTAAGTAGTTCTAAGTTCTATGGGACTGATGACCACAGTAGTTAAGTCCCATAGTGCTCAGAGCCATTTGAACCATTTGTGTGTGTGTGTGTGTGTGTGTGTGTGTGTGTAGAGTGATCGGAGGGGGGAGGGGCGCCCACATAGAATGAAATATACGTGTGGACGATATTCCAGCCAGAGTATGACTGCCAAATAAACTAGTCAAAACTAATAGCAGACATATAACACAAATAACTCTTGAGAGACGAAGTATAAGGCTACTATATGAAATGAGAACACAGGCTTAGTTATGTGCAAAGAAGGTGTCAGATTTCGATTCACGCGCAAGATATTGGGAACTTTAAAAGAGTCGCGCTTATATAATGTTTGTAAGATTGCTAGAATAATGAGATCCGAGTCACGATGCACTAACAGAGGCTATCGGTCACATAGCAACGAGAGCAGCACGAGAAAGAGTAAAGACATGATGATAAATCGTATTTAACAGACCTCCGATGAAAAACACCGAGTATTACAAAGGAATGTACTTACAAGTTTAAGGTACGTACTATAAGCTAAGCGAGTAGGATCGTTCTGCATCCTGCCGCATCGTTGCACTCACAAGCAGCAGCAGGTTGAGACTAGCTCGCACAGAACAGTACAAATAGTCCTTCCTCCCGTACTCCATGAACTAAGTAAACGCGGAGATTGTTTGACACATAGTAAAATAATACATACTCGCCGCACACATTTCACCTTTTGACCCACAGAAATATGCCTAATGGTATCCTATACGATTTCTTTCTTCCTTTCGTCGGCTAGCTGTCAAACAGCGGTCAGTGTCTCTGTACAGGTGAGTAATACTATGCAGGTATTCTATGTCGACCCGCGTGCTACATTTCATACGCGCACAAGAGGCCGCAGCACGTACCTGCTGCGTTTCCAGTGTGGCAGTCGAAGCTGCGGCCGGTTCGCAGAAGTGACCTGGAGGTCACATTCCCGGTCCGCCCACGTGCGCGTCGCGGAGCAGATGATGCATCGTCGGAGCCGTGCTGCCGTGTCGCCAGGCGAACAGCCCACGCGTCCAGACCTCCACCTGCGCAACATGACGTTTCCATATTTCTTATCCGCCCGCACATCCCAAGGAGAAAAGACCATGGCCGGATGAAAATGGTCGTATACGAAAGTGGCGGCATGGTACGGCGCAACTAAAGCATCACGAATCCGATGGCCGGTTTTAACAGCTCCCTGATTTAGTACGCATAATCGAATTGGCCTTCCCTCTCACCTGAAAACCGGTTATATAGACATATACAGTTTAGCATAGTCTCTGATACGAGCGGATGATGAGCTTTCTGATCTACTTTTACCCGTAATTGCCTTTTTTTGCGACTACAACCACCCTTACCGAAGATAAAATTGCAGTATGTCTGCAGGAAACTATAATTCCATAACATCAATAGATCACCTAGGCCTGAGGTCCGGGAAGTATTTCGCCATTATGTCCATAGCTGGAGTGCTATTCCAATATCGGAGAGCCTCGACAATACTGACGATTTAAAAAGGGGATAACCAAAATGGGCTGAAATTTAAATTAGGGAAGGCACTGGACCAGACTAATGAAAGCAGATTTGTCAGCCACAATGCGAAGATGGTGTAGCGATTAGAACATCTATCTAGTAAAAGCATTTCATAATGCAGTTAGCGGTCTCGACCATCCAGATATCGTCATTATACTGTCTTAAGGAACGAGCTGCAGGCGGAGACGTAATGTTTCCCTCGCGTTGTACCTGCAAAATTGTATCATTTTACGACACTTAGTTCACGACATATGAAGTCGAAAACATTGAGCTGTCCGAAAAACGTAAGTGCTGGCCGAAATCGCTTGAGATACAGATGAAATATACGTACAAGTAAGTGTGAAAAGCGTTCGGCAATCTGAAATGGTGCAAGATGTTCGAAATTCTGAGGAAAACAGGGAGAGACGAGGGTAATATACAACATGTATAAGAGCCGAGAGGGAATAATAAAAGCAAAAGGCCAATAACAAAGTGCTCACATTAAAAACGTTGTCTTTCGCTCCTAATATATACATCGAAGAAGCAAGGATGGAAATACGAAAGATTCAAGAGTTGGGTTAAAATTCAAGGTGAAAGGATATCAGTGATAAGATTTGCCAATAACATTGCTACAGTTAGTGAAAGAGAAGAAGAATTACAGGATATGCTGAATGGAACGAACAGTCTAATGAGGATAGAATATGGACTGAGAGTAAATCGAAGAAAGACGAAAGTAATGAGAAGTAGCAGATGGTCACGAAGTAGATGAAGTTGAGGAATTCTGCTATCTAGGCAGCAAAATAAACAATGACGAAGGAGCAAACAGGACATCAAAAGCAGACTATCACTGGAAAAAAGGGCTTTCCTGGCCAAAAAAGTGTACTAGTATCAAACACTGGCCTTAATTTGAGGAAGAAATTTCTGAGAATGTACCTTAAGAGCACAGTTTTGTATGGTAGTGAAGCACGGACTGTGGGAAAACCGGAAAAGAAGAGAATCGAAGCATTTGAGATATGGTTCTACAGATGAATGTTGAAAATTTGGTAGACTCATAAAGTAAGGAAAGAGGAGGTTCTGTGAAGAAGCGGAGAGGCAAGGAATATTTGGAAAATACTGACAAGAAGAAGGAACAGGATGATACGACATCTGTTAAGACGTCAGGAAATAACTTCATGGTACTAGCTGTAGACGATAAATACTGTAGAGGAAGACAGGGATTGGAAAACATCCAGCAAATAACGACGTACGGGCAGAAGTAAAGCTGTGAGGATGGGGCGTGAGTCGTGATTGGGTAGCTCAGTTGGTAGAGCACTTGCCCGCGAAAGGCAAAGGTCCCGAGTTCGAGTTTCGGTCCGGCACACAGTTTTAATCTGCCAGGAAGTTTCATATCAGCGCACACTCCGCTGCAGAGTGAAAATCTCATTCTGGAACTGAGGACGTAGGTTGCAAGTGCTACTGTGAGATGAAGAGGCTGGCACAGGAAAGGAATTCGTGGCGGATCCGCATCGAAGCAGTCAGAAAAGTGACGACTCAAAAGAAACATCAGACTCCTATTAGGTTAGAGGTGCTAACGTACTAATGGACAGAAAAGGGTGTGGGTGAGGGGTACGCGCCCACAGCGAGGGGCGAAGGAGGAGATGAACAAAAGAAGAGGGAGAGGGGAATGGATGGGAAAATAGAGAGAATGAGGAGGAGGACAGATAGAAGGGAGGAGGAATATGGACAGATAAATAACAGATGACGAGGTAGAAAGAAAGAGGGGAAGGAGGAGACGGACAGAGTAGGGCAGAGGAAGACATGGGTAGGCAGCGCAGGTAGGACGACATGGGCAAAGACAGGGAGAGAGCGGATGGACAGATAGAGAGGGCGGAGGTTGGTTGGTTGGTTTGGGGAAGGAGACCAGACAGCGATGTCATCGGTCTCATCGGATTAGGGAAGGACGGGGAAGGAAGTCGGCCGTGCCCTGTGAAAGGAACCATCCCGGCATTTGCCTGGAGCGATTTAGGGAAATCACGGAAAACCTAAATCAGGATGGCCGGATGCGGGATTGAACCGTCGTCCTCCCGAATGCGAGTCCAGTGTCTAACCACTGCGCCACCTCGCTCGGTAAGGGTGGAGGAGGAGATGGACTAATGGGAAACTGGAATAAAAGCATGCCCGTGGAACGCCAGATAGTATCCAATAAATTCGTACTTCAGGGTGACATTACGCACTCAGGAGTAGGAACAAGCGTCCTCACTGCGACACAAGTGGACGTAATAGAAACGGGCTGCTGGCGTCGTCCTGCTTGACATTGACGGAGTAGTGACACCAGCTACCTGATGGAGACGGATGGTTTGGCAGGTTGCGGAGGCAAGGCTAATTGAAGGTACGCGGGCCGCATGCTGGCAGCCGACCGTCTGCACGCCGGTCACGCAGCGGCGCCCGCCGGTGCCTTCGCCTTCGCCCGCGTCTCCGCCTCGCCTCGCCTCGCCTCGCATCGCAAGGCCGCAGCTACAGAAGCAGCACCAGCAACAGCGCCCGGTATCGGCTGAGTCAGCGGGCGGCTGGCCGGCGCCAGGGTCGCTCGGTAAACACGGCGCGTACCGCACCCGACGCAGCAGGCAGAAAAAGCTGCAGCCGAGAAGCGAGCGAGAGGAAGGCACGCCGCTGCCGCTGCCGGCTGCCAATGACATACGGCGGGCGCCGCCCGATCGGAAATAGAAAAAGGAGCGCAGCGCAGCGGCGCCACCGCGGCCTTCAGCAGGACGGCACAGCGGACACTTGCTGTGGTGAGGTAGCTCCCGTCACTCGCTGAGCATCGCGCAGAAGCGTCAGCAAGGGGGAGGGGTGCTCGGAGGAATTGCCCCCTGCTGGAATCTGATCGTGGTCCGTGAAACTGTTCCGTTCCTAATGTTTTATCCAGGGCTACACTGAGCATCTTCAGAGTCGACAAGACTCACCAGAACCGCGACCACCTCCGAAGTCGTCGAGCGCAACTCTGGCCGAAACTTTAGCATCAGAAATGACGATTTAGGAAGGGAAAAATCAAAATGGGCTGAAATCTGAATTAGGGAAGGCACTGGACCAGACTAGTCAAAGCAGCTTTGTCAGCCACAATGCGAAGATGGTGTAGCAACTAGCACACCTATCTAGTAACAGCATTTCATAATGCAGTTGGCGGTCTCGACCATCCAGATGTCGTCATTATACTGTCTAAAGGCACGAGCTACAGGCGAAGACGTAAGGTTTCCCTTGCATTGTACCTGCAAAATTGTATCATTGTATGACGCTAAGTTCACGTCGTATGAAGTCGAAAACATTGAGATGACCGAAAACGTAAGCGCAGGCCGAAATTCGCTTGAGATACAGATGAAATATATGCACAAGAAAGTGTGAAAAGCGTTCGGCAATGTAAAATGGTGCAAGATGTTCGAAATTCTGAGGAAAATAGAGAATGACGGGGATAATATACAACAAATCTCTCATCTATCCTATCTTCTTTTTATATTCTTCTTAAAAAACAACAAAATTTAATTTATATTTCAACCTCAAATTATTGTTATTTTGAAAAGTATCATTGTTTGTAAATGTTGCAGATGAAACAAAAGGAGAGAAAGCTGTAAAAAGATGAAAAACGAATGTTGTAAGATGTACGACCTGTTTTAAACATCAGGTAACAGGTCTATAATTTGGCAATAAATAAATAAATAAATAAATCAGAAATGTTTCATCGACCACAATCTGGAAGATTTACCATTAGCTAAAACATCCTGTAGTGAACTTGATTATATTACACAATTATTACGTATTTCTGTGACTGCGGGCATCTCAATTAAAGTGCCGACTGCAGAACCTACATCTGCATCCATACTGTGCAAACCGGCGTGAGGTGTATAGTAGAGGGTATTTCCCACTCTACCCACTCGATTACGGAGCGCGGAAATACCGCTTAGACGCTTCTGTGTGCGCTGCAACTACTCTAACTTTCCAGAATGAATTTTCATTCTACAGCGGGATGTGCGCTGATTTGAAACTTCCTGGCAGATTAAGACTGTGTGCCGGACCCGGTCTCGAACCTGGGACCTTTGCCTTTCGCGGGAAAATGCTCGCGGAAGTGAATCTGTGAGGTCGAATCGTGAGTCGTGCTTGGGTAGCTCAGTCGGTAGAGCACTTGCCCCATAAAGGCAAAGGACCGAGGAAACTCCTGGTCTTATCTTGCCTTCTCGACCGCTAAGGAAGCGGTAAGTAGGAGCTTGTAGTATTTTCCTGGATTTTCTGCTTAAAGCTGGTTACTGAATCTTTACAAGTGGGCTTTCTCGAGATAGTTTGTGTCTTAATGTTTGTAAGTTCAGTGTTTTCAGCAGCCCCGTGGCACTCACACAAGGGTCAAACAAAACAGTGACCATTCCAGCTGCCTTTCTTTGTTTACGTCCAGTATCCCCTTTTGGTCCAATCTCGCTCTGGTCCCACATAATTGAGTAATATTGTAGGATGGATCGCGCGACTATTTCCCGAGTAATCTCTTTTGCAGACTCATGGTATCACCGTAGTGCTCTGCCAACGAACCGAAGTCTGCCACATGCTTTCGCTATGACTGAACCTATGTGATGGTTCCATTTCGCATCGCTACAAATTGCAACACGCAGGCATTCGTATGAGTTGACTGCTTCCAATTGAAGCCCATTAATATTGATGTGTAGGAAACTACTTGTTTTCGTTTTGTGAAGTGGACAGTTATACATTTATGTACATTTAAATCAAATTGCCAACCTTTGCCCACTCAAATTTTACGAAGATTAACTGCATATTTGCGCGGCTGTTTTCTAGACACCGCTTCACTGTAGATAACCGCACTTTCTGCGAACAGTCTGAGGTTGCTATTAATATTGTGTGCAAGGTCGCCAACATACAACAAGAAAAGCAACGGTCCCAATACACTTTCGTGTTGCACAACTGTTCTACACCTTTAAATGACCCTGTATCCGACATAATTTGCTGCATCTACCTACCTAGATATCTTCAGTCCACTCAAAGCGAATATGTGGTAAAGAGTCAAATGCTTTTCGGAAGTCAAGAAACACTGACTGCCTTGATCTAAGGCTTGCAGAATATAATGGGAGTTGGGTTTCACGTGATCGATTTTGGAATTTACGTTGTTTGGCATGAAGAAGCCCACTGTGTTAGAGATACCTCATTACAGTCTGTCCGAGAACTGGGACCTGTCAAACTCTATTGTATGCAACACACCCCATAGGCAGTCCTAAGAATTCTACTGTGAAGTTTGCAAAACGGCCCAAAAATTTGTTTGTCTGAGGAGATGATAATTGCCTTGGTTCAGTCGTAGGCTGTTAAGTCAATTAAACTGGCCAATTCAAGAGTGGTTTTGGAAGGTTCCCCCTTTCATCTAGTCATATTCTCGTCCTGGCCTGCTTCTCCAATCCCGTTCTGATTTCTTCTTCTATGAACGATCTACTTTATCATATATATATATATATATATATATATATATATATATATATAGTTCAACAGTACCTGCTCTTAGACGACAGACTTTATGCAGCAATTGTTCAACAACAGAAATAGTGGCACAGAGTGCAATATCTTCCCACAACCCTCTTTTCCTGCCTTTTAACGGTGGGCATCGTCGTTTACACCGCTGCCGAAGACAAGGCGTGGCACGTTGCCAAGCACCCCTGATGGCATGCACATTAAGCGATTTATCGACTTGAGGTTGTCGGCTCCACCACTTGTTGGATATCTTAACGACAGTTTCAACAGCACCAACGGCCGCAAAACATGATAAAATCAACGAGCCTCACGAGAAATTCTTGATAACTTTTCCTTGTTCGTGTTTCTCTCAAAAGTGTTTTCTTCAATAGTGTTATCGTCATATCGAAACGAGTCTTCAGTTTTGTCGAGACGTCTTTATCATGATGTTAATCTTCGAAACTTGTGATTTCGCTACCAACGAGATGTTGCTGTACGAGAAACGGGAAAAATAAAGAATTTTATCTCTTTACGTAACATGATTCGACATTCTGAAGCGTAATACGATAGATCGCCATACCTTCTCAGCTAATTTGCTTTTTAACGGCTCAGTTGCTGTTTACGATGCGCAACTTATACTGTCTTACCTTTAAAACACTGTACAAAACAAACTAAATTCCAGATAGGTTGTATGTACTGAACAACTTCAGCAGGTTGGCAGTCATCAACGATGTGTTTCTGTTAGCATGGCGCAAATGCTGTTTTGAGCATGTGACGTTCGAGAGAATAATACAGCTCGCAGTCACCGTGCTATTTGTCTCCAACACCAAGCTGACTTAACGTATAGCAGGTGCAAAGTGAAGCTTACGTGAAATTTGGTCCTTCATACCATTAGTCGTGGATTTAACTTCTTGATGGTCTAGCCCTCAACTTCATGGTATTCCACTGGTCCTACTGCGATTTTCTACTCATACATTTGGGTGGAGGTTTACGTGAAAATCTGACCCATGTGTGCGCTATCGCTCATGTATTGTGTTCCAATGAGTAACGCCTCTTCCAAGATGACAATACCCCAGCCCTGATATCATCTCAGGAACATGTGAGCTTCGAAGCCTGTCTTTACAGTTTAGTCAGAAACGTCAAAGTCTTTAAGCAAAAGAGTCTGTTACATATTTTCCCTTACTGTTTCTTTACCATGTTACACTGAGGAACCAAAACATTACGACAAACTGATAAATATCGAATTGGTTGGCTTTTGGAACGTCACAGAGCAGCGATTTTGCGTGACAGGGGTTCAATAAGTCCTTGCTAGGTTGACACAAGATGTCTATGCGCAGATCACACAATTCCCCTCAATTGTGGGCCGACTGAAGTGCACGCGAGCTGGCTCCCAACAGCGAAAGGCAAAGGTCCCGAGTTCGAGTCTCGGTCGGGCACACAGTTTTAATCTGCCAGGAAGTTTCATATCAGCGCACACTCCGCTGCAGAGTGAAAATCTCATTCTGGAAGCGTCACTGATGTTTTTCATCAGGTTTAGATCAGCCGAAATTGGTGGCCAAAAAATTAACGCTAGTTTACTGTGATGCTCCTCAAACTACTGTAGCTCGATTCTGTCCTTCTGACGAGGACAGTTATCCTCCTGGAAGATCCCCTCGCAGTCTGGGAAGATAACAAGTGCGAAGGGATGCAGGTGCTCCGCAGTTATTTTCATGTAGTACGTAGTTGTCATGCTGCCTTCGACTACTATTATCCACGGAAGCCCTGGTGAATGTTACCAAATCACAGTACTGCCCCGACGGCCTGTGTCCGTGGCGTTGCACATATTTCGCGCAGCCATTCGCCAGAACGACGGCGTATCCAGACATGAACATCGACCTGATGTAACAAGAAATGTGATTCATTAGACCAGGCGACAAGTTTCTATTGATCCACGGTGTAATCTTGACGATCCCGTTGCCCAATGCATTTGTAATGGCAATGCCGTTGGGTCAACACCGAAACACGAAGTGGGCTTCTCCTGTGGACAATACGCACTGAACGGTGTGGTCTGAAACATCTGTGCCTGCACCGACACTGTACTCTGTCACCAAACCTGCCACAGATCGCCATCTACCGTGGTATATAGAGGAGGAAAGTCTCCGACTTTCATGTTCTGTGATGAGGCGTAGATATCCAACACTTAGTCACATTCTCGTGGTTCCATCGTCCTTCAACTGGTTTCCATAGATGGTTACGACAGCAGCATGCGAACATCCGAAAAACTTCGCCATTTCTGAGATGCTTGTTTCTAGACGCCAGAAAATAACAGTCGTCGTCAAAGTGGCATATATCAACAGATTCCGGCATCTGGGGTCCGTGTCGTTGCTAGAATCATTCCTAATTCGTCCCTGCTCCGCTTATGTTCTTTCCATATCGCGTCACGTGCTCCTTAAAGCCACCAGACGGCATCCACTCTCGCGGGCGGTGGCTATAGTGGTTTCGTTCATCATTGTAAATTCTTGTCATGGCGAATGATACCAAATTTCTGTGGGAAATACAACTCATACCGCAAAGAAACACAGGCAGGCTAACACTTCAAACTAGAATAACTGATGTATATGTACCGAGCCGGCCGCTGTGGCCGAGTGGTTCTAGGCAGTTTAGTCCGGAACCTCGCTGCTGCTACGGTCGCAGGTTCGAATCCTGCCTCGGGCATGGATGTGTGTGATGGCCTTAGGTTAGGTTTATGTAGTTCTAAGTCTAGGAGACTGATGACCTCAGATGTTAAGTCCCATAGTGCTTAGAGCCGTTTGAACCATTCTGTACATGTACCGAACGAGGTGGCGCAGTGGTTAGCACACAATACTCGCATTCTGGAGGACGACGGTTCAAACTCGCATCCGGTCATGGTGATTTAGCTTTCCCGTGATTTCCCTAAGTCCAGAATGAGATTTTCACTCTGCAGCGGAGTGTGCACCGATATGAAACTTCCTGGCAGATTAAAACTGTGTGCTGAACCGAGACTCGAACTCGGGACATTTGCCTTTCTGAGCTACCCAAGCACGACTCACGCCCCATCCTCACAGCTTCACTTCTGCCACTTCACTTCAGGCAGCTGCCGGGACAGTTCCTTTGAAAGGGCACGGCCGATTTCCTTTCCCATCGTTCCCTAATCCCAGCTTGTGCTCCGTCTCTAATGACCTCGTCGAACACTAATCTCCTCCTCCTCCTGAAGTTCATACAGGTTCTTCCATTATTCTGATAGCCACTCGTAGCTGTCAGGGAATACGAGGACTTCACTCTTCCGTCGCCATTTGTCTGATGATAGGTTAGTCTCCGACGTTTCTAGGTAGATGCCATGAGTACCAAATCTTCGAGATCGTCGGTGCCCTTGGCCCGTAAATGAGTTCTCTTTTTTCCCCTCGGATCTAATGTGTCGATGTTGGCCGCAGCTCTACCTGGACACGGCCATTGCAACAGCGACCAGCCTCGACGTGGAAATAGCGGCCAACACATCGCGTGACGTGACTGCCGTTCAGAGAACCCGATCCGCACGGGGAGGCGGGCGGGCCGCGTGCTGAAACCGCAGAAAGGTGTGAGGTCACCAGCCGCTCCTACCGCATCCAGCCTTCAGCCCGCAACGACGCTGATATCACCCGATTATCCCACCCGTGTTACATACATAGTGTGCTACTTCCTCTCCTCTAGCGTCACGTTGCTCCTCTCCTTCTCTTTTTCTTCATATCCGCACAGACGGCACAAGTGGAGGAGCAGATGGTTACCATACCGTCCTCCCGTCCGTTGATCTTCCCTTTCCAAGAGAGAGCCTACCACTGTAGCCCTTGGTGGTGCGCCATCACATTTTCGAATCAAAATTTCCTCCTTCGTAGAGTTCCAGACTATTGATCCAAAACTCCCGGTTTTGGTCCCCAGTGAGCCCTAGGATTTTTTCACTTCTTTCATTTACGGCAACGTGCACCACGGTTCAGAATCCACGTTAAGCTATAGAGCCCTCTACATAACTGGCTGGTTAAGTCAGTTCATACACTATCTGATCAAAAGTATCGAGACATCTATTAGCGAACTTTAATACGGTCTGTGTCTAGCCTTCGTCTTTATGATGGTATGAACTCTGTTCGGGACACTCTCAGTGAGCTATCTGATTGTCTGTGGAGGAATGGCAGCCCATTCTTTCTCAGAGCCTAAACCAGAGAAGGTAGTGATTCTGGAACGACGTTCTAACTCATCCCAAGGGTGTTCCATTGAGTACTGGTCGAAAACTCTGGGCAGGCCATAATCCACGAACCATTGCCTTTCAGATTCTGCTTTCTTGACAGAGTGCACTGTTGGCCTAATACAAATGTCGAACTCTTCCTCTACTGTACGCAGTAAACAAAGCTGTAGGATGCGTTCATATCTTTCTCCATTTACCGTATTCTTAAGGGCAATAAGGGGACCACAACCTAACTACGAAAAATACCCCCACACTATAACACCACAGCCTGTGTATTTCACTGCTGGCAGTACACATGATGCCAGGTAACGTTGTCCAGATATTCGCCAAACCCAAAACTTTTTATCAGATTCCCACAGGGGATAGTAAGATTCATCACTCCTGATCAGTCGTTTCCAGTCATTCTCTGTCCAATTGCGTCTCTCTGTACACCAAAACAAGCGTTGCTTGCAGAGGTGTGTGGTATATGAGGAGCTGCTCTAGAACTGTACTCATTCTTTTTAACTCCCTACGCACAATAATTGTGGTGACTGGACCACAGATAGTATTTTGCAACTCACGAGTGATTCCTTCCGCTGGTTCCATCCGATTTTTTTACCGTTACTCACCGCAATGCTTGATGGTCCCTGTCTGGCCAGTCTCGGTTTAGCTGTGGTTGTTCTTTCGCGTTTCCATTTCACAGTCATGTCACCAACAGTCGATTTGGGCAGCTTCAGAAGGATTGAAATGTCCGTGACGGATCTTTGACTCAGGTGACATCGGACCATTAGACCATTTCTGCTGTTACTGTTTCTCGACTGACAGCAGATGCTCCCAGACTCCCGTTATTGGCGGGTCCGCCTTTCATGATATATAGTGGCTAATTCCTCATTACACAGGGATGTCCGGATACTTTTCATTACGTAATGTATTTGACGAAAACTCACAAGGACTGGCTCATTTAAAGATGTGCTGTGTGTGACGCCCAAATGTTGTGGCGAGATGCAGCTTTTGGTGTGCGTGTAGACGCAATCTCTGACCAGTCAAACACAGTTGTGTAGCATACGTGGTCTTCCCGCTGGAACATGATCCTCTGTCCAGCAATGGGATGATAGCTTGCAAGTGGTTGGCACACTCACTTCTATAATTCGCCTTTCGCGAGGTGCACGCGGAAGAGCGAACAGAGAAAAGTGTAAGAAGTGCCTCGGAATTGGTGGCTAATACGCATTCTGCTTGTTAATGTTTGCGCCCCTCAACATGCTGCGCTCTAGCGAAAGAACGCCTGCCGAGTTGTTGCCTGGAGACACCAGACACTGCGACAGAGAAACCGCGGCCAGTCCACCTCTGCGGTCTGCACACAGCACACAATGGCGCCGGCCGCGGCTTTACGTAACGAGCGAGGCGCGGGCTCCGCCGCACTACAGCGACCCAGTTGCGCGCCCGACGTTGCCTCCGGCGTTGCTGCAGAAACGTCCGCCATGCTGGACATGCAAGCTGTGTCAGGTCGCCACTCTTAAACCGAAAAATAATCCAAATGATTAATAACGGTAACAGCGAAGCAAAAAGTAGAACTCCGCATCCTGGCCAATCGGGACGGACCGACCGCCGTATCATCTTATGCCAGTGACGTCATTCCGATTACTTTCTTGACTTCAGAGCCGAAACTTATCACTCAAGTAGCTCCTCAGTTGCCACCACAAGGCTGACTGCAACGTGTTCCAGTACGCCCACCAAAGAAAAATCCACAGAAGTACTGGGAATCGAACCGGATCCTCTGTCAGACACGATGACCACTTTCTTTTTCTTTTTTTATCGCAGAGCTACGAAGCTAGACGATTATGATAATAAGATACCTGAAATTATGCATTTACGAGGCGGACAATTATGATAATAAGTGTACCTGAAATTAAACATTTACATCTATACTTCTCAAGTTACGTTACTGCCAGAGGCTACTTCTCGTAGCATTACCTCTCTCACTTTCGTTGCTATTTTCACTACCTTTTCCCCCTGCCAAGGCCCATTCGGAATGGCGCGTGGGAAGAATGTCGTGAGCCGTGTGAGCTCTAATTTCGCTGATTTTCTCGTTGCGGTCATTTTGCGAGATGAACGTGGGAGGAAATAACATGTTGCCCGGCGCTTGCTGTAACGTACGCTCTGGGAATTACAGCAGTTAAACTCTCCGTGACGCACGACTCCTCTCAGGTAGCGTTAACATTCTGTATCTCCTGGCTGTCCTGGTAGCGTTATAAATGTCAATTCTGAAGGCAAAATACCTAACAAATCTTCCGGTAAACTACGGCTGGACCAAGGTGAAATAATGAAAGCGTACATTTGTAGGTACCTCGGGGACTGGCTGGAACCAAATTTTTCAAAGAACGTGGGGCTAGCAACTAGGATTAGTAAACTAGAGATGGCGCACTAGTTTGTCAGAAAGACCTGCACCACCCTGACTAATACCACTTGCAGTAGTTGACGAAACGTTGGTCCATGCAAATGTCTCAGTCCTGCGGGAGCGTACGTTCGGTCACTGATCTACCTAGTACTAGTAGTAGTAGCAGCAGCAGCTTTACTCATCCATAGATCTCTTTTTACAAGGATGTAGTACATGTCAAAGTATTTACAAATTTAGATCCATTTAAAATAAGCTAATTCGTATACACATATATTTACAGACTTCTAGTTAGAGGCAATCATTAGATTTACTCCCGGTATACAATAAATTTTTTTACAAATAACTTATTAAATAATGTAATGCCACATTGTTCACTCATATCTCACTATCAGTCACTGCACACACTACACACACACACACACACACACACACACACACACACACTGGTGATCTCTGGGTCATTTTCCCACAACCAGCCACTCTCACAGACACACGCTGCCTCGTTCTTCATCGTTTTCCTAGCTTATCAGCATCCGCCCTTTCCGGATTTAACAACATAATATTCCTCTGGCTGTACGGCACTCCTGTCACCATCACGAAACCTTTTACCGACAGCGGGAAGGATCGACAAACATGCTATTTTCCTGCGACTAATATAAAACTCACAAACTGAGACATGGTCGCGGATTGAACAGTGACCCGAAACTGGAATAAATTGAGTACTGAAAAATTCGAGACCATAGACGGGAAGTAAAGGAAATTTATAAGACTAATACTCTTTGTTTCAGGTATGTGGTATATTTCTAAGGCTCCGATTTTACGTCTGAAATTGTAATGTGGCAACGATGCTGGCGCAAACGTCTCTCGTTTTAATTTCGTGCACCCGAAAATCCTGTTGTAACTTTTCAATACTGAGTCGAGAGCAGTTGCTTTCTGAAGCAGTCCTTACTTAGTAAAAGTTCGTTCCTCTAGAACGAACCTTGTTGCCAAAGAATGTCGCGAAACCACATACTTAAAATTTCGTGTGATGTTCCCGAAACCTCTTGATTGTAGGTTTCATTCATTTTGTGTCTCGATGAGTGTGAAGCGGAAACGCGAAGGAGCACCAGCAGTAACGATCTCTGCAGTAGATGTTTAGCACTATCTCGGGCAGAGCTTCTCTCACGTTAGTGGAAACGCGTATTAGCGCTAAGAGGAGCTGAACCGCTGACAGTGTCCCTTCGAGTCATGCGCGGAGTGACTTCTTGCCTTTGTGGAGAAGCTGCGACGGAGGGTGCTGTGTGTTGCGTGGCGGTGCACTACTTCCAGCACGGGGAATGCAGCATCGCGACCCAGGGCGACGAGCAACAGGGTCAGTGGGCCTCCCGGGAGCAGGCTGGGCGCGCGGCCCAGGTCGCTGCCGGCATCCCAGGCGCGCTGCCTCCGCCCAGGGGCACTGCACGAACCTCTGTTTTCCTCGTTTTTCTCACAAGCTTCTCGTCCGACCCAATGCACTCTTACGTTTGGTTCAAATGGCTCTGAGCACTATGGGACTTAACTTCTGAGGTCATCAGTCCCCTAGAACTTAGAACAACTTAGGCCTAACTAACCTAAGGACATCACACACATCCATGGCCGAGACAAGATTCGAACCTGTGACAGTAGCGGTCGCGCGGTTCCAGCCTGTAGAGCCGAGAACCGCTCGGTCACCCCGGCCGGCTTGTCCTCTTCCGTCTCTTGCTGTCTTGAAGCAGCTGATGACCTGCCAGTTTTCCAAGTTTTCAGATTTGACGATTTTCGCTATTACCCAGTCACCTCCTGCTTTTACGGGGTGCGTTCCGGAATAATTTTCGTAATGGTTGTTCACACGGAAAATTTCCAAAAACAAATACACCACTGCATCTTGAACTATACACCTTGCACTGGTTTTCGACATAGTCACCATTTGTCACATTGAAACATTTGCCGTACCGTGCAATCAATCTAAGAAACCACTCTGGTAAAACTCGGTGCTCTGCGATACATTGTATCGTCGCACATCCTCCTCCACCTCATCATTGGTTTCATTCCGGAAGGACACCTTCATCCTCCACTCTCTGTCTTCCTTCTCTGAACATGTAAGATATGAACCAACCCCTTTGATTAGACATGAGCTCTTCGCCGTGCAGAGTCTGTAGGCTCTCATGGGTGAGGGTCACACTCCATGTAGCCATTCGTACAGAATAACAGCTTGCACTTCCATTGGCGACCAAGTTGTAAGCACTCGTCCGTATGCCATCGTGACGTGTACCCGAATAACCTCGGGCACACCGGTCTGTACCATCTTCTCTTTCAAAAACGATGACTAAACTAATTTTCGTTATGTCCCTCGTACATTCGCCATTCTCCACCCTGCCATCTCTTGTGTTGTCCAGGTTCCAATAAGCGTCTTAGAAATTCTTCCAGTCCATATGTGGCATAACAGCAAACCAGTGCTTAACAGTATTGGTTAAAAACAGTCTTGGTTGCAAGTTTAGTTTTTCTTTATTTTTCAACGACGCGTTTCGCCTTATTTAGGCATCTTCAGGTTATCTTTTCTAGATAGACGCGAGAGGCACCAAGATCTGCATTATGCTTACTACCTGAGCCCCCATCTTACTGTTACTCGCTCCTGTGAACGGGAACGCGTTATGCAGATCTTGGTGCCTCTCGCGTCCATCTAGAAAAGATAACCTGAAGATGCCTAAATAAGGCGAAACGCGTCGTTGAAAAATAAAAAAACTAAAATTGCAAGCAAGACTGTTTTTAACCAATACTAATAAGCGTCTTCTCGCGCGTAGATCTTTTGGATAGGTACCGAGGACTCAGTTCCAGCTTTGTTCCCCGTGGAAATCTGCTGAAGAGTCCTCCGGTATCGAAGCGTGCCATCGGCTTTCTAGGCAGCTGCTAGGGTAGAGTGAGCCCGGAGCGCCGGCAGGAGCAGGAGTGGCGGTGCGGGCACAGCGCCGGCCAGGCCGGTCCCGTTGGCCGGGTGCCTCTGCCGGGCTGGGAGCCGCCGGCTGCAGGCTGCTGGCTGGTCAGGCCGCGGCCGACTTGGGGCGACACACTTCCAGCGCCCGCCGGCTTCCGGCAGGAGCGCAGGCGCGGTCAGCGCGGCGCGGTTACACCAGCAGTGAGGTAACAGCCGCTGCCCGTGCCTGCTCGGACGCAGTGCTCGACTCAGCTCCAATACGACCCTCTTGCAGTAAAGGCGTCCCCATGTACCTTGCGAATGCCTGGTGCAAAGTGATCCCGTAGCTTGTCCGACTTGATCTCTTTTTGGCAGTACGTCTATCAGGTACCACAAACCGACATCTTCGTCCAATGGTTGTTACCCACATTTGGCTCGTATCGTACCCAGCTACATTCACAGGCAGAATTTCGGCTCCGGTAAAATCTTTCTCTCAGATACCACTTAATCAACATCTTCGTCCAGTGGCTGTTATCCAGATTGAGGACATATCCCACCCAACTACATTCCTAAGCAGAACTTCTGCTCCGGATAAATCTTGTTTTATACTTTTATGGATATGGCGTCTGCTCTTTCGGACAATTTCCGTGTTGGTCGCGGTTCGACACAAGACGTCCATCGATCTGGACGGCCAGCCTCATCCATTACGGATAACAGCAAGTGGGAGACATTCGGGCAGCCGCCCTATCATCCTGATCCCTCTGTATGCGATCATCACGCCTTCCGTCCCTTAAGAAAGGCCTTGAGGTGACGACGATTCGAGTCGGACGAATATCTGCAGCAGGCTGTTACGGACTTCTTCACGCAGCAGGACACGGTGTTTTGCCACACGGATATCTTCGACCTAGTGAGTCGGTGTGATGATTGTGTCAATGCCCACTGCGATTTTGCCTGACTGGCATACCGTTCCTGCACTGTACTGCATTCGAACGGAAACTTTTTGATCGCCCCTCAGACTGTAATTTTACAGTCTTTATAATGGTTCAAATGGCTCTGAGCACTATGGGACCTAACTTCTCAGGTCATCAGCCCCTAGAACTTAGAACTACTTAAACCTAACTAACCTAAGGACATCACACACATCCATGCCCGAGGCAGGATTCGAACCTGCGGCCGCAGCGGTCGCGCGGCTCCAGACTGTAGCGCCTAGAACCGCTCGGCCACTCAGGCCGGCACAGTCTTTCTAATTTAAAACAGCAACCAGCAACAAATGTAGATCGAAAAATCAAATCGTTGCCTTTTACGAATGTATTACAAACCCATCTTCAGATAGCTCTTACAGATTTTCCTGTAGTACAGCTACTAAAAAAAAAAAAAAAAAAAAAAAAAAAAAAAAAAATCCAACAAAACGCAGAAAGTGTTTGGTCAGGCAGATTCCCGAGAATTTAACAGCACCCACACAGTTAAATATGTGGAAACTTTAAAATTTATATTATATCATACACTCACAGTCAATTCTTTGCACGTACACATAAATGCACAAAAACGTTAACCACTTCAGGAAACCAAGGAAATCTGAAAGAGCCATCTGAAGATTGATTTGTAATAAGTGCGAAGCCGGTAATGTTGTAATTACAGTAGGCTTTTTCAAACTATACTTGTAGCTGGTCGCTGTTTTAAATTATAAAACTTACAACTGTACTACAGCCACCGTTCTCATACTGCCTATTTCGAAAACATACGTAAATGTAGAAGATGTGATCTTGCGAAATCGCAGTCTCTTTGAAACACCCTGAGTGAAGTAGATAGTTTTGGTCACATTGTTCCACACGTGACGGATGGATGGCTGGAAACAGCCGCCAGGGTTAGCTCGTGGCGGCGTTCGAGGCTGCGTTGAGCCTGCGTGCGGTTGCAACCGGCGGGTGTCGGCTGGCGCTGACCGGCCGTCTTTCGCTGCGCTCCTGTTACCAGCGCTGTGCCTCTCCTGTGCCGAGGCCACGGGCGCTCAGGAATGTAAATATATACAACGCGGGCGCTTCGTCAACGACCTGCTGCTCCGCAGCCGGCCACTGGCGGCGGCACCGCCTGCACGTACACTGCCCGAGGGGCGAGCAGTCACACCTTACCGAGGCTTTAGCGACGACGTAGTGAACCAGTTAGCGAAGATCAGCATGACGGAATCCCTACTCGACCAATTGTCCTGAAGCTGCGTTACTTCCAGGACGGCCAAATTCAACCGCCCATACCTTCCAGAGCGTGGTTATAAGATCGAAACCTTCCGCCCCACCATGGAAGATCAATACTCGGGGTGCGAAACAGCTGTGCGGCTGCGACGCTCAGAAGCCCTTGTTACTTTTGGCTGTTCCCTTAGTGACACCCCACAAACCGACATTTATAAGGCAGTTATACATTGCTGCATACTGCTGCTTTCGAGTCTGACACCGAGCGAAGTTGCTCAATGATGAGACTGTGGACTCGTATTCGAGAGTGTTGCGGTTCAAAACACCGCCATCAAGATCCTTGGTGACTTGTGTCATATGGGTATTGGGCCGTGGACTCTGGTACAACGTTTCGGTTCCTAAATCTGAATACATCATCAGCGCTAGAAGACGAAAGATTAAGCACAAAAACATCTCTTAGATCACAAAAGTCACCAACAGCAGCAAATACCAACTGCGAAAGCGTGCGTTGTGTGATCATCCAATTGGGGATTCTTGATATGTCGCTAAATCGCTTAAGACGAATCCCAGGATGGCTCCTTTCTTCAGAACACTGGCGATTTTCTTCTCCATCCTTCCTCCATCGGAACTTGTGCTGCGTCACTAATGACGCCGTCGTCAATGGGACGTTAAACCCTAATCTTCTTACAGTCTGGAACCGTGCGACCGCTACGGTCGCAGGTTCGAATCGTGCCTCGGACATGGATGTACGTGATGTCCTTAGGTTAGTTAGGTTTAAGAAGTTCTAAGTTCTAGGGGACTGATGACCTCAGAAGTTAAGTCCCATAGTCCCCAGAGCCATTTTGAACCAAATCTTCTTTCTTTTCCTTTTTCGAGTCTTACAGACCATCCATGCCGACTCTCAAGATTCAGATACACATGCCTCTATCCAATTGTCAACATAAGAAGACATGTCGACGCTCCAGAGATGCCCCAGCGTAGAGGAAGATACGGCAAGTCCAACAGAACAAGTTGTTGCCAGCAGAGACACCACAACAAGACCGTTTCATGTTCCTCGTAATGAAAGTGCAGCGAGTTCCAGTTTCTCAGTCAATAGGAGTACAGCACAATTGCTGTGATGGTCGCTGAAAAGAACACACCAGCTGATACACCAATGGCTTTATTTGATGCGTTTAGAGTCATAGCAGCTATGACAACTTCGTTTCTTACATGGCGTCTTTATATATCTGATCACCAAGACGTTCATGGCAATCTGAAGAGCCGGCCGTTGTGGTCGAGCGGGTCTAGGCGCTTCAGTCCGGAGCTGCTACGGTCGCAGGTTCGAATCCTGCTTCGGGCATGGATGTGTGTGATGTCCTTAGGTTAGTTAGGTTTAAGTAGTTCTAAGTCTAGAGGACTGATGACCTCATATATTTAGGTCACATAGTGCTTAAAGCCATTTGAGCCATTTTTGAACACTCTGAAGAAGGTTTCTACCAGAAACGCGTCAAATAAAGCCAATAGTTTATCGGCTGGGGGCTTTTTATTTAGTGACCAACACAGCAATTGTGCAGTATTCTTGTTGATTTGCGATATCGTCACAGTCTTCCCGCGTGATGATTTTATGTCTCAGTTGTAACTAATTTACCAGATTTTTTCTCGTCGCGATCATTTCGTGAAACGTATGTGGGAGGAAGTAATATGTTGACTGACTCTTCTTGAAACGTACGCGCTCGGAATTGCAACAGCAAGCCGCTCCATGATCCACAACGCCTCTCTTGTACGATTTCCACTGCTGTTTGTTGAGAGTCTCCTTTGCATCATCTGGTGATGCATCACCTAAACAAAGCAGTTTATGATAGCGAAATCATGCACTTTTCCGACCATGCTATGCATAATCGTGCATGGCACGCGATTTTTGACTGAAAAAGATGATGCACCCACATCTGTTATAGGTGCACTTGAAAATGAGCCAAATCGAAACTAGTAGTTCTTGATGAAGTGCAATTTTAAAACTAGTCTCGTGGAACGATGTCATTTTTCAAATTTATCAAGGTTGCCCTGAACACCCAGAAGAAATCGGTCTCTGTAATGCTCTCGTGATTAGTAAGCAATCCAATGACGAAACGAGCAGTTCTTTGTTGGATCTTTGTAGTCTTTCCTATCAGACCAAAGTTTCCGTTCACAACAGTAATGGATCTCTTCGCCCATTTCTGCACAAATACGTTCCATTTATTTACGTTCTGATCACCACAAGTAGGCGAGCTGGCCCTGGAACGCGGCTGCAGACGTATTTCGACGCCCGCGCACGAGGCCGACCCGACCGCTGACCGACTGCCATCGACCTGCTTTCTGGCGCATTTGCATCCCCCACACTCCGGCCCGTCCGTGCTTCTGTGCGCTCGAGTACTCCTTTCACGTGACCGCTGCTCACGTCTTCTCTGGCAGAAAACAAAAAAGAGGAAGAAAAACATACCACGAGCGCTGCTGTCTCTTTGCGCTTCTAGTCAGCGTCCTCCCTAAAAAAACGCCGAAGTAGCTCCCGTCCGAGACCTAGCATACAGCCTCCGACGTCTTCCGTGTAGTCGCCTACTCATGCTGAGCTCCAGGGCTCGACTCCCGGCAACTGTAACGGAGAGGCCACCTGAGAACCTGCTAGAATAAAATAACAGTCACATTCATACACAACCAAAGTGGCGCCAAGTCGAAAGGTTGGCAATAGAATGGAAGCTTTCAGATAGTTATTTAGGACAAAACACAAAATATACAACTCCGACTGTGCCTAAAGGGTTAAGCTGCGAGTTCATTTATGCCATATCTCTCCATATTGTACACGAGTAAAATAATAATTACGCGCTCAGATAATAATCGATATCATCAAATACCAGGGGCGTTCAGTAAGTAACACAACACTTTTTTCCGGCCAGTTTGGTTGAAAAAATGAGGAATTTGTTTGGATCGTCGTGGAATTTTCCCGCTTCAGCCCCTGCAGTTTCATGACGTTCCGTCAGGCGGTGGCGCTATATGTACACTTCAAAATGGCGTCCGTAACTGTGGTGCGTTCAAGTACAGAGCTGTCATGAGTTTCTTTTGGCGGAAAAGTAGAGCATCGCAGATATTCATAGACGCTTGCCAATTTTCTGCGAGAACCTGGCAGTGAAAAAAAAAGCACGGTTGGCTGTTGGACGAGGCGTTTGTCATCATCGCAACAAGGTCACGCATAGCTGTCCGATGTACTGCGTGCCGGTCAGCCGCACACAGCTGTGAACTCCAGCTCCGATGGAACTTGTGGACACTCTCATTCGAGGTGATCGACGAATCACAATCAAACACCTCGCTGCTAACTGGACGTCTCTGTTGATAGTGCTGACACATTCGTCCACCAGTTGGGGCTACTCAAAGGTGTGTGTCCATTGTGTTCCTTACCGCCTAAATAAGACTATAAACAGCAAAGAAGGACCATTTGCGCAGAATTCGTCCAGATGCAGTACGTGGATGGTTGGGAGCTTAATGATGCAGCAAGACGTTGAACTTCGACAAGTAGAGGTACCATGCGAGCAGGCAGGCCCTCCCAGTAAGGTGGAGTAAGGCTGTCGCATTGAACGAAAAAATGGCTCTGAGCACTATGGGACTTAGCTGTTGATATACTTTCCGGGATGTGAGGTCGTGGTCCAAGAACTTTTCCGCAAGACTCAGCGGAGCAGCGGCTCTGAGGAAGTCCAGCGCAGTCCTGGACGAAACGTAAGGAGCAGAAAAGTTCTTGGACCACGACCTCACATCCCGGAAAGTATATCAACAGCCATGTCACCCGGTCTTGAAAGCCTTCATTCTACTATGGGACTTAACTTCTTAGGTCATCAGTCCCCTAGAACTTAGAACTACTTAAACCTAACCAACCTAAGGACATCACACACATCCATGCCCGAGGCAGGATTCGAGCCTGCGGCCGTAGCGGTCGCGCAGTTCCAGACTGAAGCGCCTAGAATCGCTCGGCCACACCGGCCGGCGCATACAAAGTGGTTGAACCCGCAACAGATATATCTTTACCCGTTTGTTTCGCCTGTGATTTTATCGCAAAAGTGTAGGTACATGCATATGACTGTATTACGAATTAGCTTTGAGTAAAGTTAAAAGCTGGTATGACCTGATAACAACTCCAGATAGGACACAGATTCGAGTGTCACTGTAGAGTACTACTAGGACCCAAAGTGAGACAACATAACTATTCGCTGGAATAGAAGATAAAATCGCTATTAAACTGAAAATTACAAAGTAATGAAACATGTCACATGTGGCTCGCAACGAAATTGTTGAAATTCATTGTCAAAACCTTCAGCTATCTTTGATTTTACACAGCTCTACTAGTGCCGGTCACAGGTCATTTACAAGCTTAGCAGGCGTAAATGGTAGGAATGTTATACCGTGATATGTCATACTTTCGAGGTGAATAAGCCTCCTGGTGACAATTGCTCTGCACAATTATTATATTGATGTCAATTTTATTGACTATGGCTGGCCTGCAACAGCATCTTGTAGCCGTTTATATGATGGTATAATATTTCTGCCCTTTATGCCTCCTAAGCTTGAAAATGAATGGTCTGTCACCGAAACTAGTAGCACTGTGCAAAATAAAAGACAGTTGGAATTTCAACTGTTACTTAGTAGGCAGTTTTCCCCACCTATAAGCATACATAAACGCTCGGAACTTTAGGAAACGCAAGTCAGAGGAAAGTTCGCGAAGTTAAAACGCCTTAAAAGTACAGAGCCGAACCAATGCGAGAGCTACGGCCACGTCGCAAAGGAAATCGAAAAACGGCGCAAAGAAAATTACGTAGCTGGGCCATCGGGCATACCGCGGTCAGCGACGGTCCAAACTTGTGAGTTACCTGTTCTGTAACCATTATACTATTCTGTGTAATCGTTCTATTAAAGAGATAATTAAATATTAACGGGAAAGTCTTGTTACGATTTTATCCGAAGTTTTCACGAAAAAGCTACGGTGCGAACACAAGCCGTGCATACTTACTTTGTCTTGAAATGACGACTCCCCTAATGAGAGTCCAGGTGTGCTAACCACTGCACAACCTCGCTCTGTGAAACAGCTACAAAGTGACCCCCCCATTAAGTATTAAAAATGTTTTACTTTTCTCGCGTGTTATGGCTTCGTCGTGTTGTTGGGTGAGTAGCGACCTCCCGCAGTTCCTGAAGACACCAGCTACGCCCGCAGCGCCGACTTTCGCCGGGGGCCCTGAGCGGCGGGCGTGACAAGCCGTAACAATCGCGAGCTGCCGAGAAGAAACCTGGGTCGTTTTCACTGAGGAGCCAGTAGCTCCTCGCTACCGCTGCCGCTCCACAGGGCGTCGCCACAGCCCGTGGAGGTTCGTCTGCTCCCAAGCAACATATCAATATCAACTCAGCGAGACCCGGGAGCTTTAGCACATAAATTCATCAAACATTTTCTGCACCCCGCCCCTGTAGCCGAATGGTTAGCGTCGCTGCCTCCGGTGCGCAAAGTCCCAGGTTCGATTTCCGGTACCTCCTCGGATTTTTCTAGGGAGGTCTGGAATAGGGGCTACTCAGTCTGGCGAGGTCAAATAAGAAGCAGCTTCTATAAAAAAACAAAAAAACAAAAAATCATCAGGTTTCATGTACTGCAAATAACGGCTGTATGGATTATCGACTTGCTGATCACAACCCCGACGATCGTAGATCGCTCTTCGCATTGCTATATGATGTTAATAGTTCTTGGGTATTGATGTCGCGTCAGTCTTGTAAAATCTTATCCGATGTTTCGACTTTCATGCTGCTGCGTTGTTCCAGGAACTGTCAAATATGTTCCAACTTCCTGCGTTAATCGCTGTAGGGGGTACTGAAAGACTTTTTCCACGACGTGTACAAGCGTTCCCTAGAATACCATACCTCCATCTACGTAACAAAGTAACTGACAATTGAGCATGGGAGGAGTTATGTTGTCGTGTCATGTTTATCTGCGCAGATAGTACGGCTGCGGCGTCAACAGATCGGCATTTCCATTCTAGATGAACACGCAAGTTTACTACAGTGTGTCGCGTAAAAAGAAAACAGTGCCAACAACGAAAACGAAGCGTCGTCTGCAACTGACTGTGACAACCTGCAACTTAGGAACGATAATGGTGAAAGGAAGAGAGCGCGTGACCCAGCTCATTCGCTGGATGCTTGTTGTTACGGTATCTGCCCTGTAAACAAGTAACTGTCAGTCATTTTGTTGTACTGATCCAAATGGCTGGAGGGCGGAGCGTTAGTGGCGACCGGCTTTTTGTGTTTTGCTAGAGCACTGCACGAATCTCAGTGGCCATTGTCAAGTGTTGCGTTCTGCTAACAGCGGTGTAGGAGAGAGATAATCCACTATTTCCGTGGATTTTCCCTGTTTAGATATCTTGTTGGGCTTGCGAGTAAGTGCCAGGACTACGTCTCCCACAGGTATGAGAGTTGAATTCCCGGCAGCTACTAATTTTGTTTCCTCTTTCTCACACAGAGGTCACTGCATTGGATTCGCATTCGAGAAGAGGGAGGTTAAAATTCCCTTCCATCCACCCTGATTTTGTATCTGTGTGCTTTCCCTAAAACAGCTGGGCCAGAGGGGATTTGCGGAAATAGCAGACTAGCTCAGTTAGCTCAATCTGAATTGGTATTTGCTGTCCTACCCTGATTCAGATGCATAGAGAGGCTGTGCAATGGTAAGACAGGACTCGCATTCGCGAGGGCGACAATTCAGATGCCGAGGCACCTAGATTTAAGTGTTGTAGATTTTCTAACTCCCTTAAGGTAAATGCCGAAATGGTTTCGTTGGAAATAACACGGTTGATTTCCTTCCTTCCCCAAGATACCTCAGTCTGAGCTTGGGCTACGTGCCATCTCTAATAATGTCGTCATCGACGGGACGTTAAAGCCCAGTCTGACTTCCTTTTCTTTCCTTCTTTAATCCAAGCTTCTGTCCGTACCCAAGGGCATTATTATCGACGATACGCTAAATTTCATACTTCCCCCTTTAAAAAACATTTTTTTAGTTTCATTTTTAACGTGTACTTCCTTTTTCGGAACGGCTTTTGTACTTACGTGAAAAATCAGTCTGTAAGTTTGTCTACCGGGTGTCTCTCCTACGGGTCGGCAGGCGCATTTTCTCTGGTATTTCGGCAGGATCTGATGTCTGCACGTGCTTATAATGAGCCGCAAAAACCTTCTTTGTTGAATATCTAACATTAACATATAGCTCCGTCCGCCGAGACGTTTGTGCACGAAGGCACGACAGTTGAAATATTACGCGTAAGAGTCTCCGAACGCTACGAATCTCGCGTTCATTTGAATAACAAGTCCTAAAGTATATGTACGTCTATTATCTTGTCGTTGAACTCCTCGCGGCGAGGTACGGCATAGCCATTAACGCATATGCGGAGGTCAAATTTTTCTGTAGGTGCTGATGGCCTTAAAACCTGTCTAGTCTTCGCGGCTTCCAAACGGGTATCAGGCACGTACGAGTCCCGCTGAGTAAGTGACGAGTTCATTTCGTTCCGCCGTATAATTGAAGTGCCTTTTGCGCTGGGGTATGACCTGTAGTAAGACGTTTAATAGCTCTGTTCGTCATTAGGTTTTATGTTGCCGCACTTACCAGATGAGCGTTAGCCGCTTTACTGGCAAGAAACTGCTCCGGGGCGTCACCCGCACCGCGCACGCTGGGGGACCACGCCCTGCGGTTGCGTGCACCGCAACATTGCATAAGGCGCTTCGCTGCACGGGGCCATAACGGCCCAGCCGATAAAAATCCAGGGCAGTCCCCCGAGACCGTAACCTGAGGTTGACCTCGCGTGAGCGAAACGTCTTCTTCCTTACACAAGAGGCTCGCTGCTTGGATCCTCGAAATGAAACCCGCAGGGTTCGGGCATAACTGTAATAGATTTTCTATATTCTGACTCTCCTGAGTACTCGTTTCAGCTCATTGTAGTACTTCCCTGCATCTGTTCTACACATTTTGTCCTCCAACACAACCATTTCGCACCAATACTCAACTACATCTACTACGTCTACAACTTTGCTTCCGCCCTTTTTTCTCTAACTTCGAGGCTTTGTTGTCGAAAATTCACAAAAAATGTATAATTCAAAATATTGGCTATCGCTGGCCACTAATTTCATCTACATCTACATTTATACTCCGCAAGCCACCCAACGGTGTGTGGCGGAGGGCACTTTACGTGCCACTGTCATTACCTCCCTTTCCTGTTCCAGTCGCGTATGGTTCTGGAACAGGAAAAGGAGGTAATGACAGTGGCACGTAAAGTGCCCTTTCTCCCATCTTTCGGAAAGCATACGAATCCCGTGGCGGAAGAACTGGGCGTCTTTCAAAGATTGCACTTGTTCACATGATCGCAAGTGATTGTCAGCCAGGCCGTGTTCGGTTGGTCGAAAAAAGGTGATAGTCAGAGCGAGCAATGTCTGGAGAATGCGGCAGGTGGTGTAGGACTTCCCATTTCAACGTTTCCAAGTATATTTTGACGAGTATTGCGAAATGTGGTTGAGAACTGTCATGCTGCAAAATCACCTTTTCGGGTCTATCGTTAGATTGTGGCCGTCTGTCTATCAGTGCTCGGCTGAAACGTACCAGTTGTGAAACGTATCTCCTGTGATTGTTTCCGTCGGTTTCAGTAGCTTCGACTACAAAATCACCATTCCTCTAGCGTTAAAACCGTTCTCTGCATGGACTTCCACTAACAGATGCATCACCATAGTTCTTATCCAGCATTTTACGAGCCTCAGTCGCAGATTTCTTCACGTTAAAGCATAAAATTAAAACTTCCCACAATTGGCGAGAACCGGGTTCGTAAGCTGACACATTCAATCGAGAATAACGTTATGATGCAATCACAAATCGATTGATATTTTCATGGCGTTATGATTACAAATGCGTAAGCTGATTGCATGACACTTACGACCCACAACCTGCACAACCACTACCGCCATGTATAGCAAAACAGCGGAAGCAAAGTTGTAGACCCAATACAACGGCACACCGTAGGCCATCTTACGGCTTGTGGCAGAGGGTACTACTTGGACCACTACCTTTCCCCTGTTTCTTTGTTCCTTTCGCGAGTCGCGCGGGGGAAGAATAACTGTCGGCAAACCTCCTCATTAGCTCTTCATTTCTCGTATATTCTCGTTGTGGTCATTTCGCGACCCTTGTGTGGGAGGAAGTACAAGGTTATTCATAAGTTATAACTAAAGTGTAGCCACTAAAGGAGTCCAATGTGGACTGTAATTACCGTATGGCAGCGAAACATGGTGATATGCTCATGCGATTATGCGGAAGCGATTTACGCTGGAAATAAATTAGTTCCAATTTCGGCTACCTGGTGTAAATCTGGCGCT
This sequence comes from Schistocerca piceifrons, assembly GCF_021461385.2. NCBI lineage: Eukaryota > Metazoa > Arthropoda > Insecta > Orthoptera > Acrididae > Schistocerca > Schistocerca piceifrons. The sequence goes on from NC_060140.1 coordinate 326,790,386, forward strand.
GTACAGCATCTCGTCGACGTCTCCGTTGCTGATATTGAACAAACTCTGTAAGCAGTACTTGATAATACAATGAACATTGTGCCTTTCACACTTGTTTGACCTTTTGTGCCCACGTTCCGTTCCTAATCCACTACAGACGGAAACATTTCTATAAGTCTTACTTGCTTTCACAGAGCCATATTTGCACCCGGTGGGCAAAACTGGAATTAGTTTTCTTCCAGTGTAAATCAGTTCCGCATTAACACATCAGAATATGTACCTAGTTTCGCAGCCATACGATAATTGCAGCCCACACTGGACCTTTCTCAGTAGCTCCACTTTAAATATAGCCACCTGGTACATCCTGGGTTTCAGATGACGACTGCCCAAAGACTACAAGACATTCCGAAAATATACGTGCAGTGGAGAGGGCATCTCTACAACTTTCGATTCGTAATAGGCGCCATGATATTGCTGCAGAGGGCATCACCCGGAGGGAATCGCGTCAGCACATGTAGACAAATCATCCATTCCATATCGTCGTATCGAATAAGTTCGCGCCTGCAAATAGGCAACTCAGTAAACAGATTTCCAAAACAGACTGATGTAACGCACGCACGTGTTACGCACCTGTAGTGTGAGTGAAGTCTGGAAGGTACTTTAACGCTGTAATACGTTGTCCGAATCTTCCCGGAACGGACTCCATCTGAATTTCGATGGCAAACCTCTGCATGATGCACAACGCCTCTCTTGTAGTGTCTGCCATTGCGGTTTGTTGAGCATCTCCACAACGCTCTCGCGTTGACCAAACAACCTCTTGACGGAACTCGCCGCTCGTTGGATTGCCCCTCTTCTACTAATCCGGTCTGGTAAAGACTCCAGACTGATGAGCAAACATAAAAAATCGATTGAACAGGTGTTTTGCAAACCACTTCTTTCGTGAATGAATTGCAATTCCTTAAGAAAACATTGTTTACCGTTATTTCAGTTACGTCAACAAGACTTCCAGGTTTTTATAGAGGTCCTGTCCTACATATATCGTTGACGCTGCTGCTCACATGACGGTCCAATACAACACAGGTTTCAGTGCTTATAATAGCTTTTGTAGATGTTCGTAACGCCGGTTGTAAATAAGCTGCACTCCCAGAACACGTTCCATTAGCGAGAGCGTCCAAGTCTTTCAATGTAGGTTTTAAGTCGAGTCACGAACTACCGATGAGATTGCAGCCTGAAAACGTCCCTGGCTCCTTTTACCAGCCTTCCCTGGGCCGCTTCGAAGCGACTTGGAGCCACTTTCCACGCCTTGCATCAGCTCTCACTACACGCTTTTTTTTACTGAGACCAGATTCGACACGGAGCACGATTTGTATGAAATTTCGACGAGCAATTTTCGTTATCTTGAACATCACGTCTTGTATCAGTTGATAGTGTGACCACCAATTCAAAAATCAAATTTGGTAGTTCACGTTGTTACTTTTTTCAGTAACAGCTGATATTTTAACAAAGTCTGTCACCAGAAACCAACAAAAAAAGGAAATTCTCTGACGGTGGTTTTAACCGAAATATGTATTGGTAAAGAGATAAAGACAAGAAATCGGGTTTTGGCCAGGACGTAATCTTCAAAATGTATTCATAGAACAATATTGTGTTTTTTTACCTACAACACTGCGAAAACGCATGAAATATAATTGTATAGCTCACGAGCGGGGGACAGCTGTGAAGTTCTAAGGTATTAAACCATTCATAAATACGTTTCATGTGGTTCTGGTACAATTCACGCAGAGATCGTGAACATCTGCGCAAATGAAGCGCACATCAGCTTGTTGATTTTATGACTTCTTCATTTAATAGATTAGCCTAATCCATTATGGATATTTTAGAACCCGTGACTGTGTATTGAATCGAAATACAGGAAACTGTGACATGTCTTTTTTGAAATATTTTTTTTTTATTTTCAGGTTCAGAATAAATAAATATTTAAAAAAGTGACTATTTGCAGTTTTCTGCATTCATATTTTATATTCTTCACTTGAGATTCGGGATGCTAACAAAAGTATATCTTGAAGCCTTCAAATTTCCTGGCAGGAAGACGTTACACGCCAAACGTCATGGTTTTTAGGAAATTTGTCGTAAGGTCTTATGGGACCAAATTACTGAGCTCATCAGTCCCTAAGCTTACGCACTACTTAATCTAACTTATACTAACTTACAATAAGGACAACACACACACACCCATGCCCGATGGAGGACTCGAACCTCATACTGGGAGAGCCACGCGGACCGTGACAAGGCGCCTCAGACCTCTTGGCTACCCCGCGCGGCTCATGGTTTTTAACGAGAGGATGTATGATGAATAAGGATGTTTTGTATGTGTTGCATGGCATCAGAACAACCAGCACTTTTCTTCTTCGATCACCAAAATAACAGTTTCATTAAGATTCGTGTACAGCTTTTTCGGGAAATGTTCGAGTAGTCTCGGTTTCATTCATCGTGAGTGACCTTTTATCTAACGGACAAGAAGAAATCTGATATTCAGATCCTTTATTTTCGTTCTATAGAGATACGTTCCGGCAAGTAGTAGCCGAATAAGCTAAACACAAGAAACATAATTAGCTGCCCATCTAACGCATGTATAACTTTTTTTTTCTCACACTGTTCTTTCTTCACTCCAAGAAGTAGAGCGGTCTGTTTGAGATTTGCCTAACAATGTCCTTCACTGGCCCAGAGAAAAATTAAACTTCTATGCATATGTACCGTATAAGCATGTGTGTATGGCGCGAATGTTACAGTGCGGTGTAATGTGTTGCTTTTGGCGATATGCGGTGAAGAGAATTGTGTTGTTCCACTTCACAGTAAGAGAATATAATACTGAAAAGCCCTAAATATCTATTAGAACAGAAGACAGAAGCAATTTGATGGCGTCGCCAATATAAGAAATTTTTCAATTCGCAAGTCGTCAGATACCATGTAGTTCCAACCGTCGGCTTAAAGATCTCCTCAGGTGAAACTTTTTCTTGCATAATGGTGACGTGTGTGCGTTTTGTTCAGGGTGGGCAGTGGTCGCTTGGCTTCCAAGAAAAGCGGTCTGATTAGACGTTAGCATATTTTATGGCCGAGGAAATAATGGTTACTACTAACGGTACGGTAATTACGCCCGGTGTACCACTGCTATTTTGTTCCCAAAGGCTTTTTTAAACAGTCCGTAACTAAGTACGAGGTTAACTTAGAATTATAGCCCCACAGCACATCAGAGAGAGGTTGAGGCAACAAGAAATTCTTAAAAATTACTTCACTCATATGATAATTGAAGCACGATGGTTTTTCTTGGGGCAGTGGGCGGGGGAGGGGAGGAGGGGCGGAAGGGGCCGGGAGTTATGGGAACTCGGGTTCTTCAGATTCTCCCACGTTGTTCATGGCTGTACATGTATTTACTGGTTTATGGATAACTAATGTTAGTGAAAGGTCTTTGTAGCGCATAAATTGCTTTCTTGCAAAAATTGTTAGCTATTCTTAATTGAAATTCATTTGAATGTTATCTAGCAGCGTAGGCGAAGTAAGAAATGAATAGTTTATGATAGTCATAACGGCTTTGCTTCGCAACTGACAGTGAGAATTAAACATGTAACGTTGCGTCAGCTACCTTAACATCCTTTTGTCAACTACCACTGTAAATTTCTATGTACTTATTCATTGTCTTCAGCTTGGTACTAAGGATATATCAAAGTAATGGAGAAACTGGTCTGTTGTTATTTCATGAATTTAAAACGAAGTAAAGTGGGAAAGTCTTTTTCTAATGAATAAGAATATTTCATCTGCGTGTGGTGTAATGTTTCCTCATGCGTGGTATGATGTGATGTAACTTTGTAATAGTCAATATTACATAGTTTGTATGCACTGAACACACACACCTTACCACAACTACATAGAAAATTCAATTCTATGTGGACTTTGTAGTAGCTGGAAAGACTGTATCACACACACTGCTTGAACTGCTTGGCACATTATATAAAATTCTTATTAGTCGAAATTTTATTTGGTTTACTCTTAAGATATTCACGAGACGGCTTGTTGTTGTGGTCTTCAATTTTAAGACTAGCAGTTTATCACGACAGTCTATACTGCAAGAATCTCTTCATCCATGCATAATTACTGCAGCCTACACCACTTGAACCAGCTTACCATTGTCAATCCCCGGTCTCCAAATCATCCCCCCCCCCCCATACACAAATTTTCTTCCTTTATCAAACTAACTACACCTTAATCCCTCCGGATATCCTATCAAGTGATTCCTTCTTTCAGTTAAATATTGTATTGACATGAAACGAATTACATTATGAACTACTTGTAATAATTACCTGCTTGATTTCTTGGAACTGTTAATTTGAAGTGCAACTTCCATTTTTTTTCACTGAATTAAACATTAGGATTACCACACTTACAAAAATAAATTCAATCAGTGTACGGAGGAGAGTACTCGGTAGCTGTACTGATTATGAATTGTACTAACAAAATTGTAATTCTGTAACGGGTAACAGTATAGTAATTAATGAACTTATTTTACTTTTAAATGACGAACATCAGGTAAGGTCTTATTTCTGATACGGGACTCGTAATGGGGCAGGGCCATCATAGACGGAAAAACCGATTTAACATCGTCGAACGGCGCGAATTCCCATCTATGCCTCTTTATAAGCACAAAGGGAAGAGAATGTTAGTAGATTGACTTGCAGTTTTTTTTCTTTTTTAGGCGTCAACGAGGGGCACTCTATGTGTATCGAGCTCTGGGAATGATAAGATAGCGCTGGCATAGCAGGGTACTGCCTCCGTAATAATGGTCTGCATCGATTTCTCTGCGCTAATCGTACGGTTAGATAGGCCGATACTCTCACCGACTAGAACAAAACTCATAACCCTTAAGTATATTTTACTTCCTTGTGCGGGTCAGTTGACGACGAGACAGTGACGTGCTGAAACTGTAAATTATATGCTCCTATTTGATCGCTGTTATGAACGCCTCACAAGCCAAAGATATAAAGAATACACTAAGTAGTTGTCATCCCGGTGATTAATCTGAACACAACACATGTTAATTTGGGATCGTACTGGTGAGCTTATGTCCTCGTTCCTCTCAAATATGTAAACCTATTTACCCAGATAGCTGTAGGAGAGGGCCTACACACAAAATTTACGAACGGGTTCTAGGACTTTATTAGGTACTATTTTATTTTCCCTGTGGTCATTGTCCATTACCGGGGTGCGCTGTGTCTCGTGCGGCCAACTGGGGAGCTCTTTGAATGATAAGTAGCGGCTCCATAGTCAAGAGAGCTGACAACGCCCAGGAGAACTGTGTGCTATTCCCACGTCCCTCCGTACCGTATCCGATGACGCCATTGGCGTAGGATGACACGGCGGTCGGTCGGACCCGATTGGCCCCTCAGCGATACAACGCGGAAGTTTGCTTTTGCACTGCACATTTCTTTAATCATACTGAAACTGATTTTCCAGTATAGTTTCAAGCTGTTTCCATTAAGTTTTTGCACTCTGTACTTAAGATTATGCGTGCTAGAATAAAACATTACAATGTTATCAGTCGTCCATAGGTCGACACTTTATTTTGTACATGAGACAGCCACAGCTAAAAAAAGCACATTGTAAATATTTATGAATCTTCAAATGTTTTCTCTAGAACAGGTCTTATGAACTGATGGGATTTGCAGTGAATGAAGACTCTTCAAGCCACTTTACCTCTTTTCTAGTCCTTTATTGGGAACGCTACCGGTTTCGCACCATCAAAGGTGCATCCTCGGGTGCTGCAATGATTATACCTTAAACAATCTGGAAGCAATGATGTCCCGTAGTTCAGCTGCAAGTGTGAAGTCGGCGATTGTTTGTTGTAACAATGCTTCGGACTGGTAACTGGTAGTGCTACCAATTAACAGTCTTAGCATTGGCACAACAAACAGGGGTCGTCTTCACATTTGCTTGATGGTCTTATACTCCACGCAACGGCCTTGCCACAGTGGTATCACCGGTTCCGCCAGATCATCGAAGTTAAGTGCTGTCGGGCTTGGCTAGCACTTGGGTGGGTCATCGTCCGGGTCTGCCGAGTGCTGTTGGGAAGCGGGGTGTACTTGGCCCTTGTGAGGCTTGATTGAGAAATAGCGACACCGGTCAAAGAAACTCCCTACGGTTGGGAGAGCGGTGTGCTGACCACATGACGCTCTGTATCCGCATCTGGTGACGTCTAAGGGCTGAGGATGACACAGCTGCCCGTAGATACCATTGGGCCTTCAGGCCTATTTCGACGATGTTTGTTTCGTGTCTTTTTTTTTTTTCTTGTCACCCCAAGTGTTCAGTTTGATGTTCACCTACTGGTGCTTAATGCCAGTTGACAAGAACATGTAATGGATCAAGAATTTCGATTTGCAGCTGAACGATGGGATATATGTGCAGACCGAAGCGACGAATAAATTTTTTTTTTTTACAAAGGCCAGGATTCGAACCCACATCTCCTGCTCGCTAGACAGATGCGCTAACCACTATGCCACACTGACACTATGGCTTTGCACAACTGCACTGACTATCCTCGCACACCTCCTTCCCCAATCTAAATTCCCATTTACGCCTCAGACCACTTGGTATTCCTCTGGTATATCCTGACCTAGTACAAATTTTCATTCTGCATATACACATCATAGATTTCTGAGACTTGAAAAGGTCTCTGGAATCATATATTTTTATTTGAACTATGGAACATCGTGGCTTCCACATTGTTTGAGGGCTAATTATTGCGTCACCTGAGGATAAACCTGTAACGGTGCGAAACCTGTAGTGTTCTCAATAAACGACGACAATGCAGCTAAAGCGGCTTGCTCAGTCTTCATTTACTGTGAATCCTATGAATTCATAAGATCTGTTCTAATGAAAAACGGTTAGAAGATTCTTTAATATTAGCGATGGTTCGGAAATGTTCCATTAACACGTATCTCTTCTTTGTTTAAGGATTTGAAAACTTCCTTTTGGACAATAGTTCTGTTTGTTATAAATAATATTTTCTGCTGCCATGCACGAATTTTCTTTAGTTATTTTGTGAGCGACGCGTTTCGCGAGATAATTCCCTTTATCAAGAGTATGTTTCGTCGGCTATGACATTTTAATGCAGTATGTTCAGGCGGATATCTTGTTGTCCTCGTCTCTAGAAACTCACGCAAATTATACCTCCCTTAACACTGTTGACAGTTCACAGTACACGATAAAAACAGTTGTCTGCCAGTATCTGGGTATACCTGGAAGTCTTCCGGTTGCTATTAACGATTCGTATTGCATAAGAGATGTGTACGAAGCTCCAGCAGGAAGTACTGCCATAAATACGTAGCCTGCAGCCGCGATACGAATAGCAGAATTGGGTGGTTTTTGGACAGCGCAGTACCTCTCGGTCTTTTCCTCCCGGAACGTGGAAGGGTCGTAAAGGGGGCTGAGGTGGGGAGGGGGCGGTTCCCAGCGGGCTGGGCATCCTCAGGTACGAGGGTACGCCCCGGCGGCCGGCAGCTGTGGGAACGGCCTTGCAAGCCGCCTCCAAGGCCGACGCCGCCGCTCCAGCTCCAGAACCAACATCCTGGAGCGCTTCCGCGTCACCGCTCACTGGTGGCCCGCGACCACACCCCATGCACGACACAACGCTGATTTAAAACCGAAAGTCGTGATCTATAAACAAATTTTCTTTTATTTGATCCACTAGAGACTGTTGGTGAAAGCATGCTACCGTAGAAACAATGGGTTTGTTAACAAAACTTATTTTTCCTGTAACCAGCCACGATTTTCTTTTTAATTATATTTTGCACGTCGTGCTTCGGGAAATGGTTCCCATTTCCAAATGTGCATTTTCTGTGTGTTTTCGATCTGTTAGGTGCTTCATTCTTCTGTTGTATTTACTGTAATATATAAAAACCTAACACCACCTCCCTGTCCCCTGTTTTTCGTAGGAAGATGCAGACTTTATTTTGATGTTAACGTGTGTTTTTTTTTTATTTATAGGAAGGAGGGCGGGGGGAGGGAGGTAGAGTTGGCAGGGTGCGCATGGTGTCCTCTCGACGTCAAGGAATCAGGATTGGCGAGGGGAAATAAATAGTGGGGCCTTTTTTGTTTTTACCACACCTAGAATACATGCTGTCTGCACCTTATTGTGTTTGTTTGATTTGGAGGGGGGGGCCAAATAGCGAGATCATCGGTCCCATTGGACTATGAAAGGATGGAGAAGGAAGTCGGCCGTGTTCTTCCACAGGAACCATCCCGGCATTTGCCTGATGCGATTTAGGGACATCACGGAAAACCTAAATCAGGACGGCCGGACGCGGGTTTGAATCGCATTATACACTAAGGCACTGAGTTCAAAAATGGGTGTGAAATCTTATGGGACTTAACTGCTAAGGTCATCAGTCCCTAAGCTTACATACTATTTAACCATAAATTATCCTAAGAACAAACACACACACCCATGCCCGAGGGAGGACTCGAACCTCCGCCGGGACCAGCCAAAGCACTGAGTAAAGAAACAAATAATCCTGGGGGCTATCCTTCGACGAGGCAATGTATATTGGGAAACGGAAAAATTGCTACGCAGCACGATGTCGAGCGGATGCGCCGCTGCTCTCCTTACGCTTGATCATCCATATATGTCTGTTATTCCATCGATAGCCGGTCGTGTTCTCGTCAGCTCAATTAATGGGTATGTCCTCCTACCTGATGATGATCACGCTGCGTCGAGGGTCACGTTTGGCACTCCCTAACTGCTTAGAAAAATATTGCCTGTACTTCGGGTTCTGTACAATCTTACTATGACGTTCTTGTAAGTAGTACCAAAAGTCCAGCACATCGCTAGGTCCAGGGCAAAATAAACAGCTCATCGCGTGCTCACGTAAACAGGTGACTGCACTGGTTCTTGTTCGCTAGAAATACAGTTCATCCAGAAAAAGTAGAGGCCGAGGCGTGATGTGTTCCGGGGTGACTCGCAGAAAGTACGCCAAATTTTGTCGCACCAAGTGCCATACGCCTTCTGCTTCGCCACGTCTGAGACAGTGCATCCCCCTTTTCCGCGAAGACAAACGGAAAGCAGCCAATAGCACGTAGCGTAACCAGGCGGTTATCCATCCAACTGTTCCAACGAGTCAAGGCTGTTTTTTTTTTTTTTTTTTTTTTGCGGGAAACTTTTCACTGACGGTGTTTTGCAAGTGATGTATACGTGCGTTGACTCTCGCTTCATCCGTCTCCTCTTCCCACTCGTTAGCTTTCTCGTCTTTCCTTGCCACGATCCTACTGGTGTTCATCGAATACAACACGAGCACCGCCCTTTGTGTGTTGCATGCAGCCGCTGGCTATCAGTATTCTCCTTTGAGCGTGTCAGCAGGCAACCCGACAAAGGTCACAGTCAAGGATCCATCCGCGAGGCACAGCAGTGTTATGCAAGAGACGGCCGCTGGTGCGTTATCCTTCGTACCGATCGTGATCCGTATCTGGAAGTGTTAGAGCAGACGCCGCCTTGGCGTTGATCAGTATCGCTGTGTTGTCGCACCACCGAGACGTTGGCTGCCATGTGTGCTAGAGTATCTTGCGCAATGAACCTCGATAACGTGGCAAGAGTCATCTTTTGATGTCAGTCCCTCCAGCGCGGGACATTTCAGAACCATTTTCTTCCTTCTGATCCGCAGGTGTAAATATTGGAACTAAGCTCCGCTAAATGGCTGGCTGAATGGTTCAGACAAAAAAAATAACCGCCCCAGGACAGAACGATGATTTGAACATATCCAATGCTTTGACAGGAACGGTCCAATTTGAACCAAGGATTGGTTCCTGAACCTTTATTTTGTTAGATGTACTGACACTTCCCACTAAGCCACCGAACCGAGGAAATGGACTGAACTCCCCACCCAGCCTTTTGATTTAGGCCTTCAGTAGTTTATTTAAAACACTTCTGGTGAGTTCTAGGGCGATTCCCTGTCACATACCTGTTCAATTACGCTATTGCTTTACTTCTGCGGACACTGATGTCCTCAGGCCTTTAAAAATAAATTAATCTTTCTTTCTTTCTTCCTTCCCACAGGTGTACACAAGAAATGTATTTAATCTTCAGGAGCAGATTTAAGATCGTCACCGCCTTTAAATTGAGCCAAGCCTCTAGGTGTCTCCCAGTGGCAGACTTACACAGTTTTCCACCACCAGTTGCTTTTGCACGCGGTAGTTCTCGGTTATGTCGTTTAAGTGTCCCGCCTAGTCAACAGGTATGTAATCCACCAGCATTTAATTGTCCTTTGGACATTTTCCGTTAGTTCATATTGACTATTCTTATTGCAGTTTTGACGTCTGCGATTCGGATATTTATAAATTATTTCTAGCGTTCTTAATTTCCCTCGACAAACATGACGATGGAGTACGAATGGCAAACAAAATTACATGGTAACTTCATCGTCGCAGTGAAAATACTCGAAAAGCGAAGACAATTAACTGATGGTGGGAGATTTAAGCTGGTGTAGTTACATTGACCTTTATCACTTCACGTGGTAGCAAGACCCAAATGGCAGTCGTACTTCCATGTTGGGCAGCGTAAATTGTTTCCTTCTCTGAGCACAAAGTAGCGCGAATTTATGTGGGTGTGCGACGCATCGCTCTCGCATCTGTTTGTACACAACCGCTGCGTGACTCATCTTCGGCCTCGAAACAGTGCAGGAAGTAACTGCCGAATGCGCACATGCGTCAGTAGCTCAGCTTTCTCTCCAAGCCCAAATGATGACTCATCAGCTAAATTTCTTGTCCACAGCTCTCGCTTACCTTGTCCGGGTTTAGCGATAATTCTCACCTCATATTTTCACGCAGGATACCAGAGAACCAACTCGCAGTGGTGAATCTATTCTGAGATCCTCCAGGAACCCTCTTTTTTTCCATTCTTCGTGCAAAATTAATTTTCTCTTTCCCGATAGTTATCAGCCGAAAATGTGTTTATAATGATGGTTTTCGCTTACTGCGAGAAAAACACGAGAATGGTGACCCCGTTCAATGATATGTGAGGCCGACCTAGACCTTATTAGCCGTCGTATTCTTCACTGAACAGATTCCTCTTTGTGTAGATGAAGGATGAGATTGTTTCTCACGAAATCTTGCAGCTTGCCGACTTCACCCAAGGTCCATGTCATTGCCGAGCGCGTGTATCGCCCAGCCATGCGTGAATTCCATGGCAGCCACGGATGTTTTAGCTGCGTCTTATATTTTTTGCTCGATGTCTGCTACGCCCTCGGCAGGGTAACCCCTGAGGCGAAACTGACGGACCATTGTTTTTGTCTGCACCGCGAGTCTCTCCCGATCTCTGCCTGGGGGTTTGAGGCGTCCGCCTCCATTTTTTTGTGGTGGTTGATGCAGCTTATAAATGAGCTGCTAAACGAAGAATCCCTTTGATCCAGCCGACAAAACAAAACTAAACGGTGCCCCAAACGCTGGAGCTAGTTCCGTGTAGTCAATGGTAGGTCGTTCTGCGTGTGCCTTCATGGGAATGACGAATCGTCTTATAAATGCGTTGCTTAATGCGGCCATTGTTGATCCGAAGGCAGTTACCTGGTAATCTGCTGACCTTGAAGTACGTTCTGTATTTTTAAAGATCCGTCGTTATCGAAAGATTCTACGATTCTGTTCACTACCATGAAGTCCGATTTACCCATCCTACACGAGCCACCTTCTGGTCGAAATTGACTGCTCGTCACGCGTGTGCGCCACGCGCCGGCGTGTTAATCAGCCGCCAACCACGTGGCAAGTGGTTCAGCGACGTCCATAATCCATTGATTGTAGAGTTCTAAAATACAGTCTTTACGGTGGACTCCGCATGTGCAGAAACGGAGAATTGTGGCGATCTCTGCAAACGTCGGAAATTAACCTATCCTCGCTGTAGTCGCTGTTGTAGTGGTAGATTGTGTACCCGTTGTAGCTGAACAGTTCTAGGCGCTTCAGTCCGGAACCGCGCTGCTGCTACGGTCGCAGGTTCGAATCTTGCCTCAGACATGGATGTGTGTGATGTCCTTAGGTTAGCAAGGTTTAAGTAGTTCTAAGTCTAGCGGACTGATGACCTCAGATGTTAAATCCCATAGTGCTTAGAGCTATTTGAACCATTTGATTATGTACCTTCTTCATCATTATTTTATGGTTTGCTTCTTTTTCGTTACACACCGCAAAGATTCCATGCGAACCTGATATTTTTCCTACTAGTGTCCTCCCACAATAGAGACCAAATATCTGATTCAAAAAGGAGGACAGGAAGAAATATTACTGTTTAACGTGCCGTCGACAACGAGATCATTAGAGACGGAGCACAAGGTTGGGGAAGGAAATCGGTCGTGCCCTTCCAAAGGAAGCATCCCGGCATTTGCCTGGAGCAATTTAGGGAAATCACGGAAAACCTGTCTTCGTAGCCGGTCGCGGATTTGATTTGTCTATCTCCCGAATGCGAATCCTGTGCGCCGAACACTGGGGAACCTCCCTCGGTCTGGGTCAAACAGTATTTAGGTTTCACCATACCTGGCCAAAGGAGAAGCTTACACTAAGAATAAAATAGAACGTAAATATATTAAATTTGTTTAATGAATGTTGATTCGACAGCGGAAAGAAACAGGTACACTGAACGGGAAAAATAAATTTCAAAATTACTTGGCACAGAAAGAAAACAAGACACGAAGGATAAAGAAAAAAGGCGCTATTTACTGCCTTCTAAACATTGATCTGTTTGTCTTAAAATATTTTCTCGAGCAAATAAATGACGATGTACTGAAATACTTACACGACATTTTTCCCAGTATTTCAGTACTCAGCAGTGAGGAGAATTTACCATGAGATCTTACGCATGAAAAATCACCATGAATTTTGTTTTGATCATTAATAAAATACATATTTAGTCATTGCTCATTCCGTAATTCAGTTACTATATTTCAGTTGTTTTAAAAAGAAAGATGGTCCCTTTTAACTTCCATCGTTCGGTTGCCAAACTGTACAGCAGACACTCCCAAAACACACGCAACTATGAAACCGACAGTAAACAAAAACGACCGCGAGGCTCGGTACAGATATAATTCACCAGAGACGCTGCAGTAGACTCACCCGCCACGATCGGTCGATAGACAAGAGAGGCGATTGTGTAAAAGGAACTTTACTTCGCAATCCGATTCATTGACGTTTGAGCGGACGCGTGGCTATTAAGAGAAGTCAATAAAATATACTACTTTCTTTATAAAAGTAAGATTCAAAATCAGATTGGAACGGGAACTTGATGGCTTCTCATTTTCGGTTAAATAAATCCTCAGTCACCATTCCGCACCCGCCGACACTGCTCCTGCGATGTATTTTCGGAGCGCAGGGTGCCTGCTGCAGCAAGTAGGAGTTACGGACAGCTGCAAGCCATACACTGTCCAGCGGCGGCGCGGACAACAGTGCTGCCAACGTACACACTTTGTGCAGGTGTGCTGCCTGCTGCGGAGACAAACCTGGTTTTGGCGGTCATCGCGAGGCGAACTCGGGACGTAAGGATGCCAAGGTGAAGTGACTCACCTCAGTATTTAGTCAGCGATCCCGCGGAATGCTTCCCTGTATCGAACTGTTTCAGAGGCATCAGTCTTCCCAACCACCCGCGACGCCCCCACTCTCACCCCCTGTCCAAAGTCCTGCTGCAGTTGATCTCACATACTGGAGAGTATGAGAAAAACAGACACTGTCCTTTAAAATTTACTGAAATAATTTAAAAAAATCTTGGGAAGATTGGAATGTGTGTAAAGGATGTTCTGCGCGCAGCAGTCAAAAACATTTAGGAAAAGCGGGCCTGGATTATTTTTGTTTTAAGACCACATTTACGTCGAAGTCATATTACTTACGTTTTTCTTGTGCATCCATAATATCAACATACGGTTCTGAATAAGCTTGTCACAAAAGTAATCCCATATCTGTTCGAATTGTGGGGTTGTTGAGCCGATACAGTTGAAAGGCTGCGATGATTCAGTATTATGCTTCTGTATACGGATAGCAACTTCATACGACTTAATGTGCTTCGAAATGTTGGGGAATAATACTCTTCTTACTACTGTTTGATACGGAGGGTAATGAAACAATATTTTTTTGTATTAAATTAGATTTAAATCGGCCTAATTCCGAATTGTCTCTTGGGTCTCGCTCAAACAGTCTTTGAATTGTGATGGAGTAACACCGAAAGAAAAAGAAATAAGGCAGATTGATGACACATTGTGCTAAGATCGTTATTTGAAAGCAGTGTGACAAAATGTGTGTGAAATCTTATGGGACTTAACTGCTAGGGTCATCAAAAAAAAAAATGGTTCAAATGGCTCTGAGCACTATGGGACTTAAACAGCTATGGTCATCAGTCCCCTAGAACTTAGAACTACTTAAACCTAACTAACCTAAGGACAGCACACAACACCCAGCCATCACGAGGCAGAGAAAAATCCCTGACCCGCCGGGAATCGAACCCGGGAACCCGGGCGTAGGAAGCGAGAACGCTACCGCACGACCACGAGATGCGGGCTAGGGTCATCAGTCCCTAAGCTTACACACTACTTAACCTAAATTACCCTAAGGACAAACACACACACCCATGCCCGAGGGAGGACTCGAACCTCCGCCGGGACCAGCCGCACAGTTCATGACTGCAGGAAAGCAGTTTACAATAATCAATTGTCAGTTTGTGTTCAATATTATTGGTTGCTCTATAGACGGGAAAGGGTTAAATTGCAACTGTACGTCAGCTGTAAGAATTGTTTTCTGTGCAACATGTGAGAGGAAAGGTCGAGAGGTTAATGACTGGTTCTGGAGCCGATCTAGGGATTTCTCTTCCGTTCGTAATAAAATTTCATCCTTTGCAATTGTATTGTACATATGGTAAATGCCTAGTCACCGGTTTGTGGTTCTTCTGTCACCTTCCTCCCCTTTGCTGAGATCTGGTTAACACCTGGGAGGAAGACAAGAGCATGCAATTTATCACGAGATTGTATAACAGGCTGATTTACTCAGTTACGCAGCATTTCGTTTTTCTTGTGCATCCGTAATATCAAGATACGGTTCTGAATAAGCTTGTCACAAAAGTAATCCCATATCTGTTCGAATTGTGGGGTTGTTGAGCCGATACAGTTGAAAGGCTGCGATGATTCAGTATTATGCTTCTGTATACGGATAGCAACTTCATACGACTTAATATGCTTCGAAATGTTTTGCTGCTCTCGGACAAATCCAGCGAATTATAGAACAAATAAACAAAGACTGGTAACAGTAAACTTGTTGTTTCATTTAATATAATGAAATAATAAGCAATCAGTTGCATACAAGAAATTTAATTTCTTGATCGGTTTCGGGCACTTAGTGCCCTTCTTCAGAAGGTTATACCTGTCGCATTATTTGCGAGTGTCAATAATAAAGTGCATACAGCACAATGCCCATCTGAAGAAGAGTACCAAGTGCCCGAAACCGTTAAAGAAATTGTATTTATTATATGCAACTGGTTGTTTATTGTTTCACTACAGACAACTAGAGTTGCTGAAGATGGACAACATACTAATATGAAACTTCCTGGCAGATTAAAACTGTGTGCCCGACCGAGACTCGAACTCGGGACCTTTGCCTTTCGCGGGCAAGTGCTCTACCAACTGAGCTACCGAAGCACGACTCACACCCGGTACTCACAGCTTTACTTCTGCCAGTATCTCGTCTCCTACCTTCCAAACTTTACAGAAGCTCTCCTGCGAACCTAGCAGAACTAGCACTCCTGAAAGAAAGGATATAGCGGAGACATGGCTTAGCCACAGCCTGGGGGACGTTTCCAGAATGAGATTTTCACTCTGCAGCGGAGTGTGCGCTGATATGAAACTTCCTGGCAAAGGTCCCGAGTTCGAGTCTCGGTCGGGCACACAGTTTTAATCTGCCAGGAAGTTTCATATCAGCGCACACTCCGCTGCAGAGTGAAAATCTCATTCTGGAAACATACTAATACTTACGGCGGTGGCTGGCGATGTCGCGGCCTCCGGAGACGTGGGCAAAGTTTTGTCCTGCGGGAGCTTTGAACCCTCGGCGCAGCGGCCCATGGCGGCCGGCGTGCGTGCGAGCACGCGTGAGGAATTCCCCCCGGGCAGTGTGCACATTCCAGCCGCGGCGGGGACTGGTTCCCGCTGCAGACGTGCCAACCTAGCCGCTGCCGTGGTCGTGGCCGCTGCGTGAGCCTCAGCGACACGCGCGCCCTTTCGCTGAAAGTTCTGAAATCCTAGCCGACCTTTGTGGACAAGCCCGACCTGCCAGCGCAACACGTTGTCCAGGCACTGTTGTGGTTGTCAAAACTCGTCATACGCAGTCATTTAGTGCACATTTACTTTCATCTTAGGAAGAGAAACACAAAATTCTGCAAGAACTTTCGGGCGAACACGAAGGCCCGTTCTATACGGGACGTGTGAGCTTCCAAAATTACCAGTGACGCACCGGTTCCGCCGCCATCTACTGCGTAAACGAGACCACTTGCACAAGACTCATGCGTACAATCGCTGTTAGATGGAATAGGATGGATGCTATTCTCACACCGAGCGAGGTGGCGCAGTGGTTAGACACTGGACTCGCATAAGGGAGGACGACGGTTCAATCCCGCGTCCGACCATCCTGATTTAGGTTTTCCGTGTTTTCCCTAAATCGCTCCAGGCAAATGCCGAGATGGTTCCTTTCAAAGGGCACGACCGATTTCCTTCCCAATCCTTCCCTAATCCGATGAGACCGGTGAACTCGCTGTCTGGTCTCCTTCCCCAAAAACAACCAACAACAACCTATTCTCACGCTTATGGAAGCGCTTCGCGCACGCTCAGACGACCTAGTGGAGAGCGCAATTGACAAACAGCGCGAAGTTCGTTGTAAATTGCGTCTCTTGCTCAACGAGACGTTGTTGTTCGTTCCTTTCATAAATAGTTAACGGGTGGAAGATCTACTGTGAGCTTTGACTGGAATTTAAACGTTAAGATGCTTGTATGGGGACGTGAATGCGAATCAGTGATCCGGATCTATCTGGAACTGCTGTTAAAAAATGTGTTCTTCACTCGCATGCGTATGATACATAATGTGTCTTCTCACGTTAGGAAAAACGCGATTTAATCTAGTAAATTAGCATTGGCAACATTTCTATTACGAAATTAGAATTATATTAATACCTTCAGCTGTTAACGGGTGTTGATATATATCAACGGGGACGGTTGAAAATGTGTGCCCCGACCGGGACTCTAACCCGGGATCTCCTGCTTACATGGCAGACGCTCTGTCCATCTGAGCCACCGAGGACACAGAGGATAGTGCGACTGCAGGGACTATCTCGAGCACGCTTCCCGTGAGACCCACATTCTCACCTTGTATGTCCATACACTGCATTCATAGTGTCCCGCCCTAACACACTCATTACTCGTGGAAGACATTCTTACTAAGTCCCGTAAGAGTTCGGGGAATATGTGTGGTCCGCAGCCCATGGTCGTGCGGTAGCGTTCTCGCTTCCCGCGCCCGGGTTCGATTCCCAACGGTGTCAGGGATTTTCTCTGCCTCGTGATGACATATTTTTGAATATGTGTGCATCTGCACAGAAGAAGAAGGTCATGGCTGGTACTGCCAGAACTATATACGTATATGGATATGGTGTCTGTTCTTTCGAACATGTCCGAAAGAACAGACACCACATCCATATAAATATTTCTGTTGGTTTATCCATGACTTCCAGCTTCTGTAGTGAGGTCGTTTACACAAGTGACTTAGTTTCACAAAAACTGCACGAAAACAGCTAAATACGGCGTTACAGTGTCTGTCTAAACTACAGTTAAATATAGTAACCATTACAAAAGGACATAAAACACTTGATAGGCACGAAAAGCAAATTTAAACCGTCGGTTCACTTGCTGGAAGTTGACAACAAAAACAGTAGACACGTGGAGCAGACGATTAGACAGGCATGTATGATGTAGCCGGCCGCTGTGGCCGAGCGATTCTAGACGCTTCAGTCTGGAACCGCGCTGCTGCTACGGTCGCAGGTTCGAATCCTGCCTCGGGCGTGGATTTGTGTGATGTCCTTAGGTTGGTTATGTTCAAATGGCTCTAAGCACTATAGTACTTAACATCTGAGGTCATCAGTCCCCTAGACTTAGAACTACTTAAACCTAACTAACCTAAGGATATCACACACATCCATGCCCGAGGCAGGATTCGAACCTGCGACCGCAGCAGCAGCGCGGTTCCGGACAGAAAAGCCTAGAACCGGTCGGCCACAGCGGCCAGCGGTTAGTTACGTTTACGTAGTTCAAGTCTAGGGGACTGATGACCTCAGATGTTAAGTCCCACAGTGCTTAGAGCCATTTGAACCATGTACGGTGTTAACGCTTTTTTTGTAGTCGGACCGTCTGTCACGTGGAGCGTTGCAGTAGATGATGACTTTCTTGTTCGTGGCGCACGTCCCGTGTAAAACGGGCTTAATTCTCACCGCTGCCAGAAAACATCTGCTGCTGAGTAACAGCGATGTACGTCTGTGGAGATGCGAATTGAGGACATTCGAAAGTGGCTAGTTTCAGCAGTACAGTTCTACCAGGAATGGTTATACAGCAGAGCTGAAGTGCCACGCCCAGCAGCGACAGCGGTGGACACTTTCAGTGTCTGGGAGAGAAACGTTGTCCGCCGAAGCCAGGGCGGGCGTGTCTGGCGACCCAGAAGACTCTGTCCCACCTGGCACCAGACAAGCCGTCTGTCTACACACACACACACACACACACACACACACACACACACACAAACACAGTCGCAAACACATACAGTCACAGCCCTCGCAGTTTCCTTCCTGGAGAGAGACCTTCAAGAAAGCTGATGTTCAGTACTCAGAACACTCGTGCAAATCTTTACTGGGTCTGCTTTTGTTGTAGTCCGTATTATGTGTCGCTGATGAAGCGAGTTCGATTACAGTCAGATTAAAATTACATGATAATTGACACTTCATGCGTACCTCCTGTCGGAGGTCGCGGTGTCACACGTGAACGGTCCACCACGGGCAACGCATCGTAACGATGGGACAATTCACTTGCCATCCCGGGCGGTGTGGCCGAGCGGTTCTAGGCGCTTCAGTCTGGAACCGCGTGACCACTACGGTAGCAGGTTCGAATCCTGCCTCGGGCATGGATGTGTGTGATGTCCTTAGGTTAGTTAGGTTTAAGCAGTTCTAAGTTCTAGTGGACTGATGACCTCAGATGTGCTCAGAGCCATTTGAATCATTTTTTTTTAAACCCTGAATCCCATTTAATTGTTTCCGGCCACTTCCCGGGTAACATGTTATCTGCCTAAGTTGGGTTGGTTCAAATGGCTCTGAGCACAATGGGACTCAACTTCTGAGGTCATCAGTCTCCTAGAACTTAGAACTACTTAAACCTAACTAACCTAAGGACATCACACACATCCATGCCCGAGGCAGGATTCGAACCTGCGGCCGTAGTGGTCTCGCGGTTCCAGACTGTAGCGCCTAGAACATCACGGTCACTCAGGCCGGCCCTACGTTGGGAAAGCGATGTGGCAGCACTGTAGCGCCATTTCATAAAAACCAAATAACAGTCAGTTTTAATCAGAGTGTAGTCTCATCTTTGAAGAGATAGAAAAGACTGAGAAGAGCGTTAATCGAAACAGACTAAATGTCCATCCTTGAAGTTGACAGTAGCAAAAGAAGAAGACAATGAGAGTGGAGAAGTTGATCATAATAATGTTGATGAATTGAAAAATAGGATGATGATGAGGAAGAGTAGTAGGAGACTGCTTAAAATTTATGATACTAATTAACAAAACATAAACGTGTTGATGATAATGACAGCGACGATAATATAGATGACGATGATGATGAGGAGGAGGAGGTGGTGGATTAAAAGTGATGAAGGAAGTTATGAAGTGAAACAATAAAATGAAAACTGGAGGTGGTGATCGTCGTTTTATTGTTGTTGTTGTTGTTGTTGTTGTTGAGATGTCAGTGGAAATGATAATGGTGAACACCATGGAAATGGTACGTGCCTGCGGCCTACAAATGGACACACATTTTTCTCCGAAATACTATAGTCGAACGATAGTGGTTGTATTTATTGCGCAGGATATCTCTCTTTTTTTTTAAGTTTTGGTCTTCTCAGACGAAAACAAACTGCGCGACCGATGAAGAGTAATGATTTTGAAACTTACTGGCACGTTAGAACTGTGTGCCAGACCGTGACTTGAACCCGGAACATTATCTTCTGCAGGCCTCTGAGTGAACTATCCAGGGGCGATTCGCTCACAACTTAGAAGGGGCGCATTTGGGTTCGAGTCCCGTGTGCTATATCAAAAATTTCTTTATTTTCAAAACATTCTATTTACGTTAATATCCTCGTGTGTATGTATGCTCTGAAACGGAGGAAAACGTTTGAACGCCCATCATTCCAAATAACATGTATCGCATCATGCAGAGAAACAGATTCAGTTGGCACACAGTTGTCAGCCACCAGGCAGAAGAGTGGTAGCCCGCTCGTCCCGAATACACACCCAGCACCCCGACCTCTGTTCCAACTGGCGTGTTAGTACACTTCGACACGGCCTTCGCTGAGGTGTAGAGCACTACAGTGCAGTGCACGGATTCCTGCCGCTTTCCCACGACCTCGTGCCGGCCGCATCCGCCTCGCGCAGAACCGGCGGGGTGTCGGTGTGGCCATCGCGCTGGCGCGGCCGCCCGCTTCGTGACGGGCTGGGTCGGGTGGCGGTTTCACCGTGTAGCCCTGTTTCCTTTGGCGCTCTTCCTAAGTAAGCCTCTGGAGCGCCGAGAAAACCAACAAACACGATCACTTGTAACTGCTCTGACCTCCCTCTCCCGGTTGTTCAACTTGCGATGCACTACGACGTCGGAGCACTTTACCGATCACCACGTCAATTTTACGGAGAATGAGGATGGCATGAACTACACGGTTAGAAAGTTCCGCAGAGGATATCAGAAATGGGGTTTAGACTTCATCCTAGAGAAAACGGAGTATTACGTTACTGCAGGAGTGGATCAAGACCTGACTTGAGATTAAGTGATAGTAAGGGGTGTGGACTTTTACCCGCCAGGGTAGCCGAGAGCGCTAACGCGCTGCTTCATGGACTCGGGTAGGCGCGCCGGCACCGGATCGAATCCGCCCGGCAGATTAACGACGAGAGCCGATGTGCCGGCTAGCCGGGATCTGCTTTTTAGGCGGTTTTCCACATCCCGCTCGGTGAATACCGAGCTGGTCCCCATGTTCCGCCTCAGTTACACGGCTCGCAGACATCTGCATACTTTCGCACTCTTCTATGGATTACACTCACCGCAGACAGTTGGGGTACACAAATTCCGTCCCGGGGGGTACGGGGTGGCGGCAGGAAGGGCATCCAGCCACCCCTTAACCAATAACATGCCAAATCCGATGAACGATGGCTGACCCTGCGTAACTGCAGGACAAAGCTCAAGCGATAGTAGTAGTAGTAAGGTCTGTGGACTCTTATTAATATTAGGGAGTCATTAACAACAGCGATATTACGAATCGCGAGTACCCAAGGTAGACAGGTAACCAAAAAATTAAACCGAATCGTGTGGAGCTCATGTATTACATCGGGAATGAAGATTAGTGCATTTAAAACTATTGAAAAATATATAGCAACGTATTCAGCAGAAACATGGGAAATAACTGAAAGAATTAAGAGGAACATAATGTCAGTGTAGATAGGATTTTGGAGGTGTTGCTATAGGTTGGGTTGACACTAAGGGATAAAATAAAAAATTAAGACATACGCAAGAGAGTGTACTGGGCACCGCTGTACGCCGCTGTAGTGGATACAATCGAAGCAAAACGACAGTGATAGTATGGACATGCATGCTGTTTGGGTGAGGACAGATGACATAAAAAGATGATGGAATGGATTATAACTAAAAGAAGAAGAAGAAGAAGAAGAAGATCATGATCATGATGACGCACAAAAATAACTGGAAAGAAGGAGTCAGATAGTAATTTGAAAATTGAAAGAAGTTAGGACGCGAGAAACAGCTATAATGTTGTATTAAATCGCTAAAAATGTACAGTGTTGCACACTACATAAAAGACGGCTGCAACTGCAAAATTATTTGTCAAGCGGCTTTACGAAATTCGATGCAAAGTGTTAAGGAATTCGATATGGTTAGTAAGAAATCAACATTGATTCAAGTTCTTGGGTGCTTCTGTACAAGCCTAAGAATCCTCTTATCAAGCATATTGACGTGAAATCTGCGATGTCTAGTGCTTGTGGAGATCGTTGGATCAACAGATATCCTAAATCCCTGGATTACTGATCTTGAAACTGAATTAACTCAACAATCTAACCAAACAACTGAAGGACAATGAAAATGGAAAGCGAAAGAAAGCAAAAAGCAGTTGGTTTAAAAGTATTCGGAGTCCTTCAAAAAAAAAAAATGTTCAAATATGTGTGAGTTCTTAAGGGACCAAACTACATAGGTCATCGGTCCCTAGACTTACACACTGCTGAAACTGACTTATGCTAAGAACAACACACACGCCCATGCCCGAGGGAGGACTCGAACCTCCGGCGAGAGGGTCCGCGCAGTCAGTGACATGGCGCCTCTAACCGCACGGTCACGGAGTCCTTCGGAAAATACTTACAATTATACTCATGGATTAGTGTAAGTGTTCTTTTTTTTACATTTATTGATACATATAAGCCGCTCTTGTAGGATCTAAAGCACGAAGATATGTAGTTGTTAATATTTATTCCGCTGCGTTATATCCGCGTTTGGCCTTATACAATCTAAACTGATTTATTCACCATCTTTAATCTGTGGTACCAGAGCTACTGCAAACCCCACTGTTCTCCTCATCCGAGAGGTACTGCGATATAAACAGCCTTATACGGTGAATTAATAGTGGAGAACTTCTTATTTGTCTATTTATTTATTTATTCTATTGGTTTCATGCAAATATTTCACATAATGTTACAACAGAAAGTTTGTCTACGTTCTTCACAAAATATGAAAGACAACTATGTGATATAATTAGTTTGCAAAGTACCTTAGTCTTACTACACAATTAGGATAAGAGCCATAAAATTTTAATATGAAATCTAATTTTACATATATAATCTGAAAAGCTTTTCTGAAGTGTTGTTATACATAATGAATCCGCCTTACTAGCTCAATGGTCAGTGCGTCTGGCTACTATAAGGAGGATCCAAGTTCGATTGCCGAACCCGCCAGGAACTTTTACGTGGTGAGAGAAATGAAGAGAGGTATACTCAGCATTGTGATGGCAACTGAGGAGCTAACTGAGTGAGAAGTCGCGGCTCCAAGGTCATCAACGCCGACAAATCCCAGGAGTGCGGTGTGCTGTCATTGTACTTGTCCATGCCGCATCCGCATGACGCCACTGGCCGAGGACGACCCGGCGGTCAGTCGGTCTCGATTGACCCATCCGACCAGAAAGCGGAGCATTAGATTATGCAACATAAAGAAAAGCTCCAAAAATTAACTTATTATTCCTTTCTTTTATATAAAACTCGTGCAAGTCGTGTGAATCAAGTTGACAATTTCTCATTTGCAAAGGAAGAAAAGATAGCAATAGATTCCAAAATTGGAGTGAAAATACCACCACTCGAAGCTATAATGACATCATCTGCTAGAACGGCTGCCACCCTGACCGCAGAGACATCTATCGGTACCTGTCTCTGGCAAAGATCTACAGCGTAATACGGTGGCGCCACAAGATGCCATCTGTCAGAGGGATGATGGGCAGGAGGAAAGTGCCCACTGCGCATGCGCGACAGGAATATCGAAGTCACAGCGGCAGACACAACCGTCTCACTGACAAGCTGCTGTGGACGCTTTTCGCACCTTGCGGCCGTGCGACGCGGCGCAGCGTGCGCAAGTGTGAACTACCCGCCGTCGACTGCGCTGCTTTCCCTGTGTCGCCGTCACAGCGGTGGAGGGCCCGCTTTCTTTCCCGACAGCAAACAGCTCCGGCCGGACACCCCCGCTGGCGAACCCCGTCGAGAGGAAGAGATCGCAGCGCTCCAGCGGACGCAGTTTGTGCAGAAAGCGCGCCTCAGATGAAAGTAGCCGCGCAAACATTCGCCCCGAGTAATTCGCAGAGTCCCATCGCGCACGCCCCATCGCAGCCGGTTTCCCTTTCACTAGGACTTCCTCGGCGGAACAGGGCTGGTGCTACACACGCTGTGTTTAGCAGGCGGTCCGTTCTTGCATCGCAGTTGTAGAATTACTTCGTGGACCCACTAAACCCAATCCCAGATGTAACAGAATGCAAGAAACAAGAATGAGATGAATTACATTCAGAATTAGGTGGAGAAGGAGACTCAACACGGGAACAAGTGGAAGGGGTGTTAAAGAAAACAGGAGGAAGAAAGGCACCAGGTTTGGATGGGGCTGATATTGAGACGGAGAAGGCGACAGTAGAAGTAGGAAGGCACAGGCTATACAATACGGTGACTGTTGTATGGAAAGAGAGAAAAACACTGGAGGATTGAAAAAAGGATGATATAGTGCCTATTTTCTAGAAAAGAACGACGACATATAGCAAAAATTATATATTTCCTTCACGTGTGTGTCATTGTACACAGGTATTCAAGAGAAACTCAGAAAGAAGTATCTGGAGCAGGAAGAAAAATTTGCTCTGAGAAAGCCGAATAGGAAGAGTATGCACGTCCTAAATAAACTCCATTTTTACAGCAACACCGCTACAAGAGAACAAATACGAGTATGAAACAGGTGTGTTGATTGATTTCTTGGGCTTATTTCACTTTATAAAGGGAGTAACGTGACGATTGATCTCTTTCATTGTGACGACAGCTGGTTCGTGATCGCAAACGTAACTCTCTCCATCAGAGACAATTTTTAGAAAAGAGCGTGAGTTTATACTGCCGAAATTCCCTCAATCTTTCCATCTCATAGTGCTTCTGTTCACTGACCAACTGTTTTTTTTTTTTTTTTCAAAGATTTCCCCTTACTTGGTCTCAAGCTTGCTTAGGTGTCCCACTTGTCGGTGTCTTTGCGTGTGATCTAAGATTTTATATGTTTTTTAGCGGCTTTTTATTCTAAGTCAGAGACGAAACTGTATGATAATTTGCTCTTTCACGTCAGCCATCGCAGACACCAAAAACGTATGGAAATACTTCCACGGAATGAAAACACAACGGCACAGATTCCGCCTCTATAGTCGAGGTCGATAACGCACGCTTGTGTGATGACGCTCCATAAGAGCTCCGCTGTGGGAATCATGGTGATGGAGAAATTTTCGCCATCGATATTTGACCGGCAACCGATGAGTGGAGTTAAGTTCCTGGTTGTCGGACTTCGCGTCGGTGCTCCGAGTTAAATGCCTAACGTATCAGAAGCGACTCATGGAGTGAGACATCGTTAATTGCTCAAATGGTTCAAATGGCTCCGAGCACTATGGGACTTAACAGCTGAGGTCACCAGTCCCCTAGAACTTAGAACCTACCCGAGGCAGGACTCGAACCTGCGACCGTAGCAGTCGCGCGCTTCCGGACTGAAACGCCTAGAACCGCTCGGCCACCGCGGCCGGCCGTTTATTGCGATGAGGGCATTAAGCTCGGTGGCCCTCGATGCTATTCGGAAGACTAGGCTGTATTTCAGCTTCTCTCCATCACCTCCGAAAACAACAAAGACGGCTGTATACACACTCATTTCAGATATCTGCGCAGCAGACTCGCATTTTGAACGGCGGTTCAAATACGCATCCGTTCATCCACATTTTCGCTAAAACACTTAAGGAAAATTTCGAGATAGCTTCTAGATTTGCTTTGTGCTCCGTCACTAGTGACTCGTCACCGAGGGGACAGTGTTCAATTTCTCTTGCGTAATACATCTGACATGCGAGCTGGCCAACTCTCGTCAATTAGTAAAGGCCCACATAAGGCCGTGAGGTACAAGATATTGTCGGAAGTTCATCATTGGACCACTCGGCGCAGATTATTACTCAGATTCAGTATTGTACGACATGCTTGTGACTATTCCCCCACAAAACTCTTGGATAACATCTCGTACATCCTCCTTTGGCATGTAAAAGCAAAATTTTTCACCACCAAAAAAAAAAGAAAAAAAATGGTTCAAATGGCTCTGAGCACTATGGGACTTAACTTCTGAGGTAATCAGTCCCCTAGAACTTAGAACTACGTAAACCAAAGTAAACCAAACTAACCTAAGGACATCACACACACCCATGCCCCAGGCAGGATTCGAACCTGCTACCGTATCAGTCGCGCGATTCCGGACTGAAGCGCCTAGAACCGCTCGGTTACCGCGGCCGGCTTTCACCAACATTTCCCCGCTAATAACACATATCTTGCTTTTGAGACTTGGTTGACACAGTTTTACTTCTTTCCCGCTCACTACAGCCTTTGTTAGGTACAGCTAAATTCAGCATCTGCTTGTTGACATGACAGGCTAATACACTTCTGCCCGCTGCAGAAAGAGAAAGCTCTTGAGAAATTAAGCTACGTCCGAGAGCGCAAGACATGGTTTTCTGTGACAACGGCATTTAGATTGGCTTCGTGTGAAAACGCCAGTTAGATTGGTACCTGCCAGTGGCGTGATTTTCATTGTCCTGGGCGTTGCATTCTTTCCATTAGTCGTCTTGATCCGGGAGAGAGGGCCTCCATGTAAACGAGGTGGGCGAAAGGCTTGTCGCCGCCGCGCCACCTCTCCGAAGTCTGTAGCCGGAACTCGGCTGAAGCGTCTCTGTAAGTGCAGGCGCCTCGCCGCACCAATTACCATCTTCTGGAAGAGTCTCTTCGTGTTTGTATGCCGTGTTTCTGAGGCAGACTCTGGAACTTAACCAACCGCGAGCGGGAACTCCAAACCGTCTGTCCAAGATAGAGGAACAGCGGTCGTTAAATCGGTACACGAATTCCATTCCCGTCTGCGTCAGCTCTGGCTCACATAGGAAGAACTGTGAGGAAGAGTAATTTATGTAACAAGAAAGTCACTGTCAAAACCCTTCGTCGTCTGACTCTTGTTGCTGTCGTCAGACAAGCTGAATACAGTTCTCCACGCTAGTCTTCCCCGTAGAAGACATCTTCATTTCTGCTGTAGTGCTTACTTTCATTACGAACGTGATGCTTCCAGATGTGTACTAGAAACCTACTACTTCTTTTAGTGAAATTGTGCCACAAACAGCTTTTCCTCCGAGGAGTTTCAGTATCTCTTCTTTAATTTTCCGATGTAAACATCAGCACCCTTCTGTAGTAGCACATCTCAACACTCTCTATTCCCTTCTTATCTCTATTGTTCATTAACTCTGTTTAGCTACAATATCAGTCTACACTCCAAGCATACTGTGTGTTAGTTGTGTAAGTGTAGATATTCTTATTGGTTGGCAACTCCATGGAGTGCTGTGTGCACAACGACCATATATTTTAAATTAAAAGGAAGGTCAGCGTTGGCCTTGATGGTTTCTTCTGCTTTTGCCCGCTGCAGAAGTGTGTAACTTGATACCAGTGCCTATGAATTTAATTTGTACACCACAGCACTCAAGATGATCACTATGTCATTGAAAATCGATTTTGCTATCAATAAACCACCAATATTACGGCCAACGCTGACCCCTTTTAATTTATTCTTATTGGGGACTGAGGACAATATACTGAACAATATTACATCAGTATTTACTTCATCTGCAGATCAATTAATATAGCTATTAGGAGTAGTATGTTTTTAGGTTGGTTAGTACCTCCAAGTACACTGACAGAAAAAAATTTGCAGCACTAAAGAATAATTAATGCAGGGTACTGAAATTTCGGGAATACATTTGTCTAGGTAAAAATATGTAAGTGATTAACATAGCAAGATCACAGGTAAGCGCGAGATAAGCCATTGAAAATGTGGACTGCTGGTACATTAATAACCGGCTTACCGCCAGACTGTTGAATGCAAGCATGTAAAAGTGCGTGCATAATTAAATGAAACAACAAGTTTACTGTTACCAGTCACCGTTTTATTTTTTCCACGACGCGTTTCGAAGGTTTAAACCTCCATCATCGGGTGGATTTACATTAGTTAGTATTACATATGTGTGTATGTTGTGTTACGACATTTGGAGGAACTTGTGGCACTGCCTCCAGTGGTCACAGGTTCCTTTTTCTGCCGTAACACTTCACATGTATACTGCCACATTTGTAAACAAATGAAACGGTGACTGGTAACAGTAAACTTGTTGTTTCATTTAATGTCAGTAACAGTCACGGTAAAGCCTAACCTAAAAATGCGTGCATAATGTTGCACATGTGCCGGATGTCAGTTTGTGGGACAGTGTTCCATATATGTTGCACTTGGCCGGCCAATACATGACGGTTAATGTTGTTTGTGAATGTCGTTGGAGTTGTCCGATGATGTCGCATATGTGCTCGATTGGAGACAGATCTGGCGATCGAACAGGCCAAAGCAACACGTGTGCACCAAGTAGGGCATGTTACGTGAGCATTATCCTGTTGGAGAACAACCCACTGAATGCTGTTCATGGCCGGCCGGAGTGGCCGAGCGGTTCTAGGCGCCACAGTCTCGAACCGCGCGACCGCTACGTTCGCAGGTTCGAATCCTGCCTCGGGCATGGATGTGTGTGATGTCCTTAGTTTAGTTAGGTTTAAGTAGTTCTAAGTCTAGGGGACTGATGACCTCAGGTGTTAAGTCCCATAGTGCTCAGAGCCATTTGAACCAATGCTGTTCATGAATGGCAGCACAACAGGTAGAGTCACGTCCAGGTGCAAAGCAGTTATCAGCACGTTATCTGATTGCAGTTATAAGGGCTTTCGGAAATCAGGCATACATTTTCAGGGAAACTTTATGCGTTTGATAATTTACTTGTCGATAGTTATAATATTTGTGTTGATACTAAAAATTGGCAAACAGCCAAATATCATTGGAAATTCGATGAATGTAGGAGCAAATACACGTGCCTTTTCACCAAACTACCTATAAAATTTGTTAAGTATGAAATAATATGACCAGTGTTGGAAAAAAATAAGTTAGAACGTACCACTAGTGGAACTCATCCAGCGATCCATCGATTACGGAGCTTGAACGTTAACCACATGACCATTTCGCGCTCAGCGCTGCAACGTACCGGTACATCAATGACATGTAAAGCATCCCCTGCGATTTTCTCGAAATCGCTTAAGTAGTACATCTTACTACTTGCAGATTATGTTGTCCTAATGGACTACTAAAGTGTACAATGTCTGAAGTAAATCCGCGATCTGAAAGCCGGGGCCTCTCCTTGTGAGATAAATAAAGGAATGGAATATTTCCTTCCAAATAATTCTCGCATACAACCATTAGGGGAAAAAAATTCAGAAAAAGGTCGTTTATTCAGAATCTCTCGTATCATCCTTCATGTACCAAAGGAATAGGAAGGAGGAAAGTGATATTTTTGTGTGAAAGTACAGATGTATGTAATCACTCATAATTTTCTATCTTGCCATTTTTGCGTCTGTTGTTTGCATTGTATAAAGTGCTGTAGTTTTTTCTCATTGTGTTGCACCAATGATTGTTACTGGTGCACTGGTTATTTAAAGATGAGGTTTTATATTCATAAGGGAGGAAGATAAGAGTTCAAGGTCCTGTCGATGATGAGGTCATCAGACACACAGCACGAGCTCGGACTGGGCCAGGAGCAAAGAAGTCTACCGGGCTCTTTTGAAACAAACCATCCTGGCATTTGCCGTACGAGAGTAAGGGAAATCACGCAAAACCTAAAACATGGATGGCAGGACAGGAATTTGAACAGCCGTCCTCCCAAATATCTCCAATGCGCTACCGGTGCGCCACCTCGCTCAGTTTTCTAGGTAGTGGGAAGGGGTGGTGGCGGGAGACGGCAGAGTTCACGTCCCCGTAGGATGTTTCCTGAGAAAGCAGCAGCTGTCGACGGCGCCGAAGACTTTAGCAGCGGGCCACGACAGGACACGGCGGGGTGTGGCGGTGGCGGGGGCGGGATGCGGGTGCTCCATCCTGAGGAATGCGAACCGGCGGCGTCGGCGGGCTGTCCATGGAGAAAGTACCTTTCTCCGCACCTGTCGAGGCGAGGCGAGGCGCTCGCGGCCGACCGAGAATCTGCGCGCGCCGCTCCTGACCTGCTGGACCCCGGCGCCAGTCACCTCACAACATCGCCGACATCTCCCTCATCATGAATTAACACTTCCGCCAAACGTTACCTCAAGAATAGATCAGCTCTGTACAAGGGAGAAAGAGCTTTCTTCGTCAGTTAGAGAAAACAGCTTCTCACCCTGAGAATAGCATTGTCGACGACTGTTACAATTGATTATGTAAATTGAAGGTGGAGGGGGGGGGGGGAAGTAAAGGTAAGAGGAGGAATCGATGTTATCAAATGCATCAGGACTTTATCCGGAATCGCTGGTGACGAGTGGAAATGTGTGCTGGACCAGGACTCGAACCCAGGATCTCCTAGGCAATTGCAGAAACCACTGCTCCAACCAGACGCATTCCCACCTAGCGCCAGTCCCCGTCCATGTCCTCCGTGCTCGCTATTTATAGGTTCCCACTGGAGGTCGAACGTAACCGTGCATCCGCAATGGAGGTTGTGGATTCATAGCCAATCGAGGCGTATTGATTATACGAATCCGTGATGTCCGTTCCTTCGGACGTGTGCGAAAGGGCATACATAACGCATTTATATAATTGTTGTTATTTAGCTGATTAACTTTCCGTCTCATATATGTAATGCGTTAGGATACCGATCAAGAGTTCGTCGTGGTTTCCTGTGCTTCTCTGAATCACTAAAAGTCACTACTTGGTTGGTTCCTTAAAGAGCCTACAGTAGCTGTTAACCCCAATTCCACGCCACCAGATTCATTACAATGTCCCCAGCCATCAAGATTTAGGTTTCCCGTGATTTCTATCGATCTCGTACGGCAAATGAGATCATTAGAAAGGACCCGGCTAATTTTCTTCACCATCCTTCCCCAAATGCGAGCTTGCGCTCCGTCTTTAATGACATTAAACCCAACTCTTCCAGCCTTCTAGTGTCAGTGATTTACTCAAGCAAAGAATATTACAGTGGTGTCGCCGATCTTATGATGCAGAAACGAGACGTATAAGAGCGGACGTCAGATCCCAGTACCGCGATAAATTTTTACACTGAGGTGACAAAATTCAGCTGTCATTTGCACTCATGTTTCCGACTTGATTGTCGACCCACGACGGGAATTAATAGACACTGAACGCGGAATGGCAGCTGCAGCTGGACGCACGGGACATTCCATTTCGGAAATCGTTAGGTGATTGAATATTCCGGGATCCTCTGTATAAAGGTGTCCAGAGAATACAAGATTTCGGGCATTATCTCTCACCATGAACAATGCAGTGACCGACAGTCTTCACATGCCCGAAAGAACAGGCCCCATATTCATACAAGTATATAATTCTGGCAACACCGGCCATGACCTTCTTCTTCTGTGCGGATGCACACATATTCCCCGAACCCTCACGGGACTTGGTAAGAATGTCTTCCACAAGGTTCAAATGGCTCTGAGCAGTATGGGACTTAACTTCTGAGGTCATCAGACCCCTAGAACTTAGAACTACTTAAACCTAACTAACCTAAGGACATCGCACACATCCATGCCCGAGGCAGCATTCGAACCTGCGACCGTAACGGTCGCGCGGTTCTAGACTGTAGCGCCTAGAACCACTCGGCCACCCCGGCCGGCGGGACATACAAGGTGAGAATGTGGGTCTCGCGAGAGGTGTGCGTGAGATAGTCCCTGCAGTCGCACTATCCTCCGTGCCCTCGGTGGCTCAGATGGATAGAGCGTCTGCCATGTAAGCAGGAGATCCTGGGTTCGAGTCCCGGCCGGGGCACACATTTTCACCTGGCCCCGTTGATATATATCCACGCCCGTTAGCAGCTGAAGGTATTAATATCATTCTAATTATGTCTTCACTTAACGACCGAGAGCAGCAGCGCATCTCTTCGTCTCGTGATCATATCGGCTGGGCCCTAGACGATAGGAAAACCGTGGCCTGCTCAGAAAAATCCTGATTTCAGTTGACAAAAACTGATGGTAAGGTTCGAGCGTCGCGTATACACCATGAAGTCATGGACTCAAGTTTTCAACAAGGCACTGTGCAAGTTGATAGCGGCTCCATAATGGTGTGGGGTGTGCTCACATCGGATGGACTGGGTCCTTTGGTGCAAATGAACCCATCACAAACTGGAAATGGTTATGTTCGGCTACGTGGAAACCATTTGCAGCATCGATGGACTTCATGTTCCGAAATAACGATGTAATTTTTATGGATGACAAAGCGCCGTGTCACCGGGCCAGATCGTTCGCGATTGGTTTGAAGAACATTCTGCGCACTTCGAGCGATGATGTGGCCACTCGAGTTTTTATGGGGGTCAGTTCGTGAAGAAAATCCTGCTCTTCCCCAGCTACGGACGGCTAGAGAGGCACCATAGTTGGATAGAATTATTTGAGCACCCAAAACACCGGACATTGATCCCATCGAACATTTACGGGACATAATCGGGAGATCAGTTCGTACACAAAATCTTGCACCGCCAACACCTCCGCAATTATTGACGGCTATAGAGGCAGCATGGCTCAATGTTTCTGCAGGCGACTTCCAAGAATTTGTTGACTTAATGCCGCGTAAAGTTGCTACAATACGCCGGGCAAAGGGAGGTAGAACACGATATTAGGCATTTCGCCGTCAGGCCACAAGTGGCCCATCGGGACCATCCGACCGCCGTGTCATCCTCAGATGAGGATGCGGATAGGAGGGGCATGTGGTCAGCACACCGCTCTCCCGGTCGTTATGATGGTTTTCTTTGACCGGAGCCGCTACTACTCGGTCGAGTAGCTCCTCAATTGGCATCACGAGGCTGAGTGCACCCCTAAAAATGGCAACAGCGCATGGCGACCCGGATGGTCACCCATCCAAGAGGCGGCCACAACCAACAGCGCTTAACTTCGGTGATCTGACGGGAACCGGTGTATCTACTGCGGCAAGGCCGTTGCTACACGATGTTAGAAGGTATACCATAATTTCCGTCACCTCAGAATATTTGTAGATAACGCTGTCTTCTATGACGGGTCGTTCACCCTTAAGCCACGTTCTTTCGAGAACAGGATTAGACTAATTTTGGTGATCCCTATATTTTACGGGGCTAGACAGCCTTGTCTCTGTAGGGTAGATATTGGTCCCGATGCACAATGGAGGCCCCTGCAGATGGAGGTGTTAGCGAGAGGATAAAGCAACGAGCTCTCGTGTCTGTCATTCGGAACGGTGACATCAGCGCCTTGCAGCGAGACGCAGGCGAGCGTGCATGAAGGGATAGGCGGCCAGGACGGGCGCTATCTGCGGCCGCACGTGTGCCCCGGGATGAGAGCGCGGCCTGTGGCGTGTGCGCCGGCGCCACCTCCAGATAAGCACCCGCCTGTACAGCACACCCCGGCGCCGGCGCCGGCGCCTGCTTCACTGCGAGGCCCGCCGGCGCCGCCGCGGGGTCACTCATCCGTCCCCACAGGCGCGCTTACTCACCGCTCCAGCCGCCGGCCCGGCTCAGCAAGTGCCTACCCCAGCACTCCCGGTGACATAACCTCACTTCCCCGTCCATACACACTGACTCGACGCTTCGACACTGTCCAACCAGAAAAAAGTTATCCATCCAGCAGACGTGGTCTTATGTCAGTGTACCTTCGTACACGTACACAGCATCGGCGGGTATGTAGATGGTTAGAGCTGCAGAAGACCACGACAACGCATTAGTGCTGTTCGTATTAAGTGTTGATGCCATGCCTGTTAAGCCCGTCTCACACGGTGCAAGATTCGCTGTAAGTTTCCTTGCTGGCTCGCGCGACGGCTACCTTGCGGGTTCCGTCGTCTGCTAGCGGGCTACCTTGCTGCGAACCTTGTAAGATTTCCAGGATGGGTCCGGTGCTATTTTTCTTGTAGAGTTCCTTGCGTGCTACCTTCGTTGGCCAATCATGAGACGTTTCGTTTGTGACGTCAGACGCGGAAAGCTTGGGCGGTAAGCCTTTGTTGATAGTCGCTTTTCTGCTGCTGTGAGGTGCGGTAGGGGGTTCTTATAATTATTAAATAATGGCGCCGCAGTGGTCCAAGTAAGCGATTGAAGCATTGATATGTACTTATAGGGAAGAACAGTGTCTGTACGTCGTGAAAAGCGCGAACTATTATAATAAACACTTGCGTGCAGAAGCACTCGAAAAAGTTGCAAGTGCCATGTGTCTTGTTCGACCATATACGACGAGCAAGGAAAGCTATAGCAAAATGCACAATTTACGTACGCAATTTAAAGTGGAATATGCCAAAGTAAAATCATCGAAAAGCAGTGGCGCCGGATGAATTGCCTGACACATCACCGTGTCTTTCTTCTAAATCAGAGGCGAAACCATACAAAGCAGTTCTTCAAATACCAATACATCCATTCGTATAAAATTTGCAAATGATGTACGATCTTCTATCCTATAAAATAAAGTCGTATATAACAGTCATTACTGATATATTTATAAAGTCAAATAGTAATGAAATGGTGTTACTTTTCAAACAAAAGTAGGTGTTATGCGAACTAACCTCAACTCTTTATGAAGCATGGAAAGCACACCTTTTCCAGCGTTTCTCCTCTTAATCCAGTTTTTCGTTTATTCTTTCTTTCTTCTTCTCTCATTAGCATGCATTTCTGCATGGTTTAGCACCGAAACAGTTAATAACGCCAGTTTGCTCTGAACATCTGTACCTGAAGCAGCCATCTTCGTTCGATACAACATGCAGCCGATCACAACACAACTAGCTGCCGATCTAGCACCGTGGGAGAGCTTCGGTAATGGAAGATAGCCGGCTCCTTTCCCTCCAAACCGGCAGGCATACACGCCATCTCGCAAACTTGCGGCAAACCCTGCTCCGTGTGAGACGGGCTTCAGGGTAGTATAAGGGGCGTCAACAGCGTCAGGTGCTGAGCGGCCACTGTGAGGGGCGTTATCAACACCTGACAGTTGGAAAGTGACCTCTTCGTTGGACTTATTTGGGCATCTGGTCGAATCGTGCAATTTGTTGGTATTCGCATGTGAGAGTGGCCCGATGTTGGACTGCCTGGGAACGTGAAGGCACACTCGTCTTCAAGGTTCCGACTGACCACATCTGACCACTACACGGGAGAATCGCAATTACTGCATATCAGACACATCGCAAACCTTTCACATCTTTCTCTGGCAGCCGAGATAAGTAAAAGACTCGCTGAAACATTCTGTGTCATCCCATACCATTGGCCTGTGACTATCAGCAGCCGGACTAGGGAATTACTGTTCCCTGTGCAGGCTACAGTTGACACCACAACCCAAACGGTTGATTTTGGAGTGATACCGTGACCAGGAAGCATGGGCTGCTGATGAACGGCAACCCCCAGTGATGAATCGCGGATGATAATCGTCAGCAAGAATGGCGCCGACTTGGGGAGAGCTTACTTTCTTCCAGTGTTGGAGAGACACGGCGGATTTACTCCTGGAATCTTGCTCTGCGAAGCCGTTGGGTATGATTTCAGGTCACGGCTGGAAAGAACTCTGGCGGCACAACGGTACGTCCTCGTGCGTCACTTCTCATCCGACCGTATCTTCGTGGCATTTTTCAACATGACAATGCTCGACCAAGAAGACAACTTCCTCTATGAATACGCATATGTGATCGCTCTAAGCTTGTTGATACCAGTGCCTACCAATTTTAATTGTATATTACAGTACTGAGGATGGTCACTAAGTGACCGAAAATCGATTTTGCGGATAATAAAAAAAAAAAAAAAATACGGCCAATACTGATTCTCCTTCCAATTCTATCCACTATTTGGTCGTGGTGCACAGAACACTCCATGGAGTCGCCAATCAACTGTATGCGTGTTGTTGAGGCACTCCTGTGGCCACCAAACCCCCAGATCTCTCCCCAATAGAACGACTGTGGCTACCACCTCGGATATCAGCTCTGTCACAGTGTCCGTGTCCAGTATATCATGCAACAGTAGTTGTGGGCCATCGTGTCTCAGGAGCGGATACAACGGCTTTTCACACCCTTCCCATCGGCATCAGCGCATGCATCCAGGCCAGTAGGCATACAGCATCTTGCTGATAAGTAGGCTCATACTGCCAAGTTCTTTGTAAATTTGACTCGGTTCTGCAATCACCAAAATAGCATCACATGTCCTCTCAACCCGTGAAGTTTCATAGTTTCATTTCACTTCCTCCTGTCCTTCTGAGTGCATCAACTTCTTTTTTTGTAAGGCAGTGTGATTGGATAACACATAAGAGGTCTAACAAATACAGTCTAAGTAGAACGACGCCGTTTTCGTGTAATAAAGTCATGATTGTAGGGCCTTTATGATGATGAGATGCATCCTTGGATTATACATGTAGGGCTTCGATAGATGTTACGTACCTTTTTCGGGAGTGAGTACCATTTGACATCGGTCAGTATCTATTAGCATTTCCCACTCTCTGGCGAACCACTAGGGCCTGTTGCCTCCCTCCTTTACACATTCCCAAGGACTCCTATTAGTACAATCTACTACGGGTACCAAACACATGGACAGTACTCCAACATTTTCTAAACCTGTACAAATATTATAGTTTCCTTGTGTGAAAGCTTGCCTTTTACTTTACCCACGACTGCAAGCGGTTGTTTCTCTTCAGACCCCAGGAACTGTTACTCAGACCTACTCACATTTCGTGACTGACACTGGTTGGAATGCATTAATAGATTCGATTAAATGTAGATTTCTGGTAAATCTTTGTCACTCCTTACGTTTGCCTCATCAACGTTCAGATCAGTCTAGTCTGATTTATTTGGATGAGCGCTTGTACTTTATTGAATGCTGGACTACACTCCAAAGTGGAAGTCTTTGTAACAACAGTGTGAACATTATACCAGTTGTTCAAGTCATCGCCGACATAAATTCTCTCCTTTGTCAACGAGCCTTTTGACAGCCGCTGTGTGAAACGTACGCTTAGCTGTGCGGTCATGTGATATGTGACAGAAGGAACAAAGCCAAATGTTTCGCATGCCTTCTCCCTAAAAGGAAGTTCGGGGCATCAATATGAGCTGATGGATTATGTTTGCTAATACATCCCTTCATGCGGTTCAGCTAATTAACATCAAGATGAATGCAGAATGAAGATGACTCCAAAGATCTCTATACCAGCTGACCGAAATTTGCAAGAACAACAACTTCAAAATTTGTAGCACCAAAACAAAATAATGGCATTCCGAGGAAAATATCTAGTCAAATCAAATACTGTTTTCGATAACGTAGTTTTAGAAAAAGTGTCTCAAATAGGCTGTGCTATAGGTTTTGATTTTGACTCTGATATTGAAAATAAGTTATATAGAGTCCAAGCTGTCTGTGGTACCATTAGCAGAACATTGGATGATAAAGTACCGTCATGAAATTCTACAAAGTAATGGCGGTTCCTGTGTTGTCCTATGGAAGCGAAAGGTGGGTTACCACAGAAAAAGCTCAAACAGCGGAGATCGGGTTCGTAAGAAAGAAGTGTTCTCCACAAGAAGAGACATGATTAGCAACGAAGATATTAGAACTGAATTAAATATTTTCAACATGGATGAAAAAATCCGAAAACATCGTGAAGATTGGAGACAACACCTCGTGAGAATGCCAGGTCACAGAATTCCGCAGAAGATCCTGAACTACAAGCGGAATGGGAAAACAGGTATTGGAAGACCTCGAAAACGATGGGAATGATTTCGTTTGTGAATTCGGAGCCGGCAACAGCCTAATTTTTGAAGGGAAGATGATGGTGATGTTATTGGTAGACTACATCATTGTCATCATCATCAAAATCGTAATCATGCAGTTCCCACCTAATTCTTCTGAATTAAACTTTGACGTTACCGTCTCGTTAACGACAGTCAGCGAAACAAAGATCGCATTCACACTTGAGAGAAGGGTTCCGACAAATGCGCCAAGCACGGCCGCTTGTCAGGTGAAAGCAGTGGGTGCTGAGTTGTGCCCGGGACAAGGGTGAACGAGCGGGATTGCGGTGTAATGCAGAAGCCAGCTCGTAGAGTGAGTCGAGCCCTCGAAGACGGACGGCCGCTGCATACACGGGACCGGTACGGAGGACCAGAGAAAGCACAGACAACGGCAACGATTCCGATCAACTGCCGTTCACACACACACACACACACACACACACACACACACGTGACGGAGGTTTAGTAAAATATGAATCTTGCACTAGGTCACTTTCACAAACAGTCCGGGCCAATAAAGAAGGGCGCGGCCCTGCACATTGGGGAAAAATTAATTAATATACTAATTGCATTGTGCGCTTTCGCCGATAGAACAAACGAGAGAAC
Source organism: Schistocerca piceifrons (assembly GCF_021461385.2). NCBI lineage: Eukaryota > Metazoa > Arthropoda > Insecta > Orthoptera > Acrididae > Schistocerca > Schistocerca piceifrons. Next base: position 326,828,823 of record NC_060140.1, read on the forward strand.
GGCGTGTCCCTTTCACCGATGAGCTCATCCTCGAATTACTCGCCTGCGCAGCAATTCGCAGCCGGACCTCCCTCGCCCGGTCACGCTGCATGAACACGCGGTCTATGGACTCTGGTTCCGCCGCTGCGTTACTTAATTCTCTTCGCGATTCCGCTTCCTGGGCTTCGTTAAATCTTACAACACAGCCGTCTCAGGCTGCACCTTTTGTAACGACGTTATTCTCAGCATGCAAGCACTAGACTCCGCAGCCGAAAGTCGCTTAACTCACGATACCGCCGTAGCATAACTCACGATACCGCCGTAGCACGGCTAGGAGGCAGCCAGTTCGAATTCCTGAGGTAGAAGAAATTTTCAGTGAGCACCGATGTTAGTTGATTAGCATTTGACACGATACTTTTTATCAAATTTGTTTCTGGTATTCTGGCGATGCGCAGTTCCTGAAAAGCGTCAATAAACTTTTAATAGCAACTGGATTCTTGTAATTTAGCAACCTGACGCAGTGTTAAAGCCGTACTGTATTAGATATACAACCATAGCAGCCCTCCCGCACGACCTTGTATTTCAAATAATAAAACAAATTCCCGGTCATTTCAGCATAAAAACAGTCTTGGTTGTGAAAGTATTACATGTCAATGACGCGTTTCTCCCTTTTGCGTCCAATTTCCATTTTACGTGGCTATATGACGGATGGATTTCATATCCAGCTACTTTTACACAATCTGATGATGCACCAAAAGGATGAAAAGCATCATTGACACATAATTTCGCAACCAAGACTCTTTTTACTCTGAAACAACTCGAAAATGGTTGCAGGAGCACCCAGCCTTAATGTAATTGAATAATTTTGAAGTCCTGATCAGTGACTGTATGCCAAAGCCCAGCGATAAACCTTTCTGTGGCGTCTCATTTTAGCATATCGTGTTGTCTCCCAGTCTAATGTAAGCACTTCGATTTAACGACAAGTCTGTGTCATGCGTATCTATTTTGCTGCCTTTATATTCAGGAATTTATTCTAAACAACAACTCAAACACAGCACTAATTTCCACACACATCATAGTGACGTACATTAAAGTGACACACTTACGCATTTATCATGAAGTGGAAGTGCATGCGAAAGAAACCCATTTCAACCTTTCTAGCAGAGAACGATGTCTCGAATGCAAATCACTTTTTACGTGTTTTGACGGATGCTGCGTATCACATGCCAAACGTGCATAAGATTCGGTAATTATAATATTCATCGGTAACGAAATTCCATTTTTAGCAAAGATGGCCTAGCACGACCAATCCACTTCGGAGAAAGGGCTACCCAGAGCGGCAGGTTCGTTTCCGCCGGAAAGGAAGTAGCTCTACAGCACAGCGTGGATTCCACTTCTTATTCCCCCTTCACTGAAGAGGTGGCCCGCTGGATGAAGGACGCGACTAACTGGACCTCATCGTGGGAACGGAAGCGTACTCATTTCACTAAAGGCTACAACCGATTTGGCGACTCGTTCGCATGACAGGAAAACTACGAAGCGGAGAAAAGACCAGAAAGTGGATATAAAATAATTTTTACTGCCCCGTATGATTGTTATCGCGTAGACCTCTTTGAATGGACACGATGGTAGTGTTCATAGCTGGGTAAATATTCATTTGTGCCGAATACAATTTATGTCTGCCACGCTGTTCCTTATGCAACAGCCATCACTGGGTGACAGGCCGAGCTACGTGGCAAAGTAGTTGAAAACAACGGACGCATATGGAGAGATCACATCCCTGTTTGACCATAATACTTTAGGTTTGCCGTTGTTTCACCAAAATCACTTCAGGCGAATGATGATGCGGTTTATTCCATCCTATCGAAGCCCAACTCAGCTTGAACCACTCCCCGGATTACACTTTCGTAACTATCCGATTTGATGCGGCAGAAGCTAATTGCTTTTATTTCCGTTCTACGTAAGATATGGTACAAAGTTGTAAACTGTAGCAAAGACATGTTTCATCCGCAGGAGTTATAGGGCACATTCAGGATATGCTTTTATCCAAAACTTACGAAAACGCAAGAAATGGAGCAGACAAGCGAAACTCGTATAGGAAGATGATGTTTCTTCAAATGGTTAAAATGGCTCTAAGCACTATGCGACTTAACATCTGAGGTCATCAGTCCCCTAGAACTTAGAACTACTTAAACCTAACTAACCTAAGGACATCATACACATCCATGTCCGAGGCAGGATTCGAACCTGCTACCGTAGTGATCGCGCGTTTCCAGACTGACGCGCCTAGAACCGATCGGCCACACAGGCCGACTTACTGGCTTGTAACTATTCGCTAACATAAGGCAACTGAAAAATTCTTTGAACGAAATAATCAATAGGTATTACCCGTATGAGGTGGCTTCACGTTCAACCAGAGAGATCGTTGCTGTTAGTCTGATACAGAAACGTCGCGGTTGTTACCCTTACCATACTCTGAGACCACTGTGAGGTCGTCCGGCTGCGCCACGCTTTAGGGTTTCTTCCCGCTACAGTCGCATACCGAGTGCGGGAAGAATGAGTGTTAAAATGCTTCTGTGCGCCAAATAACGGATTCCTCGATACCTCGCCTTCTCTCTCTTCTTCTACCGAATACACTTGCCCCTTCGCTCTCTCCCCATGTCGAACTCACTTCATTCAGTGTATCCATGTAACTTAGCTGCTCAAATCCTGGTTCACAATCATTGCTGTTTAACCACTCGCTGTCGTTTCTGCCTTATACGTCTTGAGAATGGGCAATTTATTTCACAATGTCGGTGAGACGAGTAGCAGTATCACGTTCTTTGGTACCATAGCTTTCTAGCTATGATAATATTTCAGCCTTCGTTATTTGTTTTTTCAGGAAATAGTCGAACTATACTCTGATAACCCGCAAATGGAATAATCCGCACACACACAATGAGCAGACAGCTGTGTATGGTATTATAAGAAGTTGTTCATGTTGTGGTCTTCAGTCCTGCGACTGGTTTGATGCAGCTCTCCATGCTACTCTATTCTGTGCGAGCTTCTTCATCTCATAGTACCTACTGCAACCTACATCCTTCTGAATCTGTTTAGTGTATTCATCTCTTGGTCTCCCTCTACGATTTTTACCTTCCACGCTGCCCTCCAATATTAAATTGATGATCCCTCGATGCCTCAGAACATGTCCTACCAACCGATGCCTTCTTCTAGTCAAGTTGTGCCACAAACTTCTCTTCTCCCCAATCCTATTCAACACCTCCTCATTAGTTATGTGGTCTACCCATCTAATCTTCAGCATTCTTCTGTAGCACCACATTTCGAAAGCTTCTATTCTCTTCTTGTCTAAACTATTTATCCTCCATGTTTCACTTCCATACATGGCTACACTCCATTCAAATACTTTCAGAAATGACTTCCTGACACTTAAATCTATACTCGATGTTAACAAATTTCTCTTTATCAGAAACGCTTTCCTTGCCATTGCCAGTCTACATTTTATATCCTCTCTACTTCGACCATCATCACTTATTTTGCTCCCCAAATAGCAAAACTCATTTACTACTTTAAGTGTCTCATTTCCTAATCTAATTCCCTCAGCATCACCCGACTTAATTCGACTACATTCCATTATCCTCGTTTTGCTTTTGTTGATGTTCATCTTATACCGTCCTTTCATGAAACTGTCCATTCCGTTCAACTGCTCTTCCAAGTCCTTTGCTGTCTCTGACAGAATTACAATGTCATCGGCGAACCTCAAAGTTTTTATTTCTTCTCCATGAATTTTAATACCTACTCCGAATTTTTCTTTTGTTTCCTTCACTGCTTGCTCAATATACAGATTGAATAACATCGCGGATAGGCTACAACCCTGTCTCACTCCCTTCCCAACCACTGCTTCCCTTTCATGCCCCTCGACTCTTATAACTGCCATCTGGTTTCTGTACAAATTGTAACTAGCCTTTCGCTCCCTGTATTTTACCCCTGCCAACTTCAGAATTTGAAAGAGAGTATTCCAGTCAACATTGTCAAAAGCTTTCTCTAATTCTACAAATGCTAGAAACGTAGGTTTGCCTTTCCTTAATCTAGCTTCTAAGATAAGTCGTAGGGTCAGTATTGCCTCACGTGTTCCAATATTTCTACGAAATCCAAACTGTGTCGTCTGCAAAAACTTTTCACTGTTTTGCGTTGTACACACGCAGTCGTACCTCTGCCTGCAGTATGGGCTTGAGGCGTATGCTTGACTCTGTCAGCACCCAGTCACTGTGTTCCTGATCCCTGGCTAGGCACACGATGTTGCACGCTGAGAATATATGTGTAGTGATGGCGGTGGTGGTGATGCTATCGTTTCGAAACTGAGAAGCGACACTGCCCCGGGGTCGGCCATCGGGTGGCAGCAGAAGGCGACAAACGAAGCCATCAGTGGCGGCCAACAAATTGGTGTCAAGACGCGCGTGCCGGTAGCCGCGGAGCGTTGAGCGTCGGGCCCCTGATTGAGCCGGCCGGCCGGCGTTGACCCTCGTTGAACCCGCGCCGCTGCGAGTCGCTCCAAGGCCGCGGCCGCTGGACGCCTGGACACTCCAGCCGGTTCCAGCCTGCGCGCTCAGCCCGAGCTTTTAAGCGCGTAACGTGCGGATGAACGAGCGGCTACAACTCGCTGATGGGCCCTATATTTCGCTCGTAAACTGACCAGTACACACGCAGACTTCAAACAGTCTCACGTAACCGAGCTCCATTTGCGCATTATTGACACCTCTGGAAACACGCACGCGAAACTAGCAAGCTGCTGTAAACTTGAAACCCGGGTTCTTCGTATTACTAAACGACTAACCCGGGTCACAATCTCAGTTGCAAATCTACTATCTTACTACTTCCAGTGGTGACGAAAATTTGATTTCTGTTATTTCCTATAGTTATTGACCACTTGTAAAAAATTAAAATGCCTTCACAATCTATTCATCAAGAAGTGTAATCTTATCTTATAGGTTTCAGGGAGTAATACAAGTATTACAGTTAGAAACTGTGTCTATATCTTGAGGCAGTGTGACTCACGGCGCGCAAATTACCCAGACTATATTCATACGGTGACTGAGAACTTCCGACAAACTTAACACACAATTTCAACTCTTTTCGAAACGTTGTTTTCTCGCTGACAGGTTCCAGAAAAGAATAATGATAAGAAAAAATTTTATCGCCTACTATATTTTCGCTGTTCACGCAGGAAAACTTCAACATCAGGACTGATGTATTAACTTAATTGTTTCTTACTACCAAATCTGTTCGCAATAATTTTGCACGCAGTATCCACATATACCACTGGATGTAGCTTCAAAATTATGTCACTGTACGACACTTAGTTCAGGACGGCGGCCAACGAGATATACGGGCACTGCAAGGAACTTCTGACGTCACACTAGTAGGCTTGTCCGCCACACATCGGGAACGTTTGGCTGCGTGTAGGTCGCACGGGAAATCAATATTTAACTGGAAAGGTACCCACTAAAGGTCTCAATTTTGTCGTGTGCTATCGAGGAATTGCATGCATTTAAATGCGCAGTTAAAACTTATGAAACTCATCTGAAACAGTTACTTGCTCTCCGCCATAGAAGACTGGTTGGCATGCGAAAAAACATGTGGTGTCACGTGCTGTGACGTACGCTCCACGGCCTGTCTTTCTCGGGGGCCTCAGTTCAGGAGATATGACGTCATAAACATTCAGATGTTTTACACACGGGAGTTCGATTCTTTAAAGAACTGGGAGTGGAAGGTTTACTGCTAACTAACTCAGGTGATAAGGGAAGAAATAAAAAAAAAATCCGGCCTCGTAAAAATTACATCAGTTCAAATCTCATGCAGGAAGTGTGGCATCTTATATTATCACCTGACGACAGCAAACATAGATGTTTGTGATCATGAAAAAAAATAATTTTCCAGTGTCACATATATCCCGCAACTACTAACAGCGCTCTTCGTTATATTATCGCCGCTTCATTCCTGTCCACTCCTGGGACTAGGACTTGATCGAGAGCTGGCGTAGCCAAAAAATGTGAGAGGAAAAAAACCTGGTTGTAGTGACAGACTTGTGTAGCCCAGTCGGAAGTCTGAAACTAACGAATGTGCAAGCAAAACACTACCCGAAGTGTGTTGGACTCCGCAAAAATGTCAACCCATTCCATCTACGCACAAGTGTCATTCGTCTCGCGCGTCAAATAAGAAGTTATTTTCTTAAGAAGATTTTCTCACATTTGTTTAAGGAGATGATTTCCTGATTTCCATTTACCTCTACATACGCTACAATAACTAGCGATTACCTCTTCGTCCATGTATTTTGGCACAACAAAGCAGAGATAATGATGTCAATCGATTACTGAGACATAAACGTAGTAATACCTTCACGACTGATTGTAGTGACAGACTTGTGTAGCCCAGTCGGAAGTTTGAAACTAACGCATGTGCAAGCAAAACACAGTGTGCTGGACTCCGCGGTAATGTCAACCCATTCTGTCTACGCACAAGTGTCATTTTTAGTTTCTTTTTGCTTGTATTTTCTGTTCTCTCTCTCTCTTTGTGTGTGAGTGTGTGCGTGTGTGTGTGTGTGTGTGTGTGTGTGTGTGTGTGCCCCTCTTTTTCCTCCCAAATTTAAGAATGTGAAATGTCATGGAACTGTAAACTTATTCCTCAGGCCAAATGATCCAAACTGTCAAGCAGTGGCTGATGAATATGCCACTCCAGTGATGGTGTTGCTGTATAGGAACTGTTTTCCTTGCGTAAGATCGGGTACATAATCCATCACACACCACGAAGACAAATAAGGCCCTGCAGTGCATTCGACATGTTTCACGATTAAAATAATGTCACTAAAGATAGTAATATATCTTCTAATTATCAAGGAGAATATAGCTAAGAGTATCGTCTCGTGTGTGTGTGTGTGTGTGTGTGTGTGTGTGTGTGTGTGTGTGTGGGTGTGTTTTTAATTGACAGTAAAATTAACTGTTTTTAAATCTCAGAGACGCACGACCCGTTCCACATCTTAGATGTTATTGTCAGAAAACGAAACTGGTTTTGTTCAGGATCATGGGAAATATCCACGAAATATCCCGAAGACCGACGGATCGCTTACGTAGAAAGAAGAAATCCCACGACTGACACGAATATATGAGTGGGTTTTCTGCATAAACGCCACATATCACTATATTAAGCCCCTACTATATTTCATACGTCGTTTTTTCTTCTAGCCGGCGCTTCATACGTTGCGCTTGGAGCGCAAAAGCTGTTTATCTCGTTGCCGTATATCTGCACAATTACCGTGACCTCCGTCATAACTCCATTACTAGCTCCTGTTTGCAAGAAAGAACAGTACTCGCTCCTGTTCCACGAACTGATTAGGCCGTAATTGAAAGCCGCCTAGCCGGTCAACAGAGACGGCATAAAAAGCCAGAGATGCACCGATCGCGCCGTGCAGTGAGCAAATGCGAAGCGCGCGCCGAGATGGCAGATAAATCGGGTCGCAGCCGACTTGTTTGTCGGGCGGCGCTACTCGCCGGAGAGGGCGGGCGTATGGGATTAAGATTTACGCCCCGCTGCCCCTCCCAGTCTCATTGCTCGATAAATTCCAATTTACGACGCATCTTCGTTTTGTCTTTCTGCAGAATACGGCGGTCGCCCCTAAAGAGATTGCGCAACTAATCCGCGGAGCGGCGCGCCGCGTAATCCATCGCAATTGGCAGTGTCTAAGTAGCCAGTGAGTGAGTGACCAGCCTCGGATATTCTGGAAGGATGGCGTCTTTTAGTGCAGCGCAGAAAGGCGGAGTAAAGTGCAAAACGTATTGTCACACAAAAAGTGCACCAATATCAATTAATGGATTGTTCAAAAATGGTTCAAATGGCTCTAAGCACTATGAGACTGAACATCTGAGGTCATCAGTCCCCTAGAACTTAGAACTACTTAAACCTAACTAACCTAAGGACATCACACACATCCATGCCCGAGGCAGGATTCGAACCTGCTACCGTAGTGATCGCGCGTTTCCAGACTGACGCGCCTAGAACCGATCGGCCACACAGGCCGACTTACTGGCTTGTAACTATTCGATAACATAAGGCAACTGAAAAATTCTTTGAACGAAATAATCAATAGGTATTACCCGTGTTAGGTGGCTTCACGTTCAACCAGAGAGATCGTTGCTGTTAGTCTGATACAGAAACGTCGCGGTTGTTACCCTTACCATACTCTGAGACCACTGTGAGGTCGTCCGGCTGCGCCACGCTTTAGGGTTTCTTCCCGCTACAGTCGCATACCGAGTGCGGGAAGAATGAGTGTTAAAATGCTTCTGCGCAATCTGTAGTTAGTCCAATTTTATCTTCGCAGTCCCTGCAGGAACGGTGCGTAGGGGCTGAAGAATATTCCTAGATTTCTGAATATGGGGACTGACGCCTTAATTCCTCACATACTAGCAATACAAAAACATCTCTCACAAAATGTCGTCCTGCGCCTTTTTCTGGCAGTAAATGGACGTTAAAGATAGGCAATCTGGCAAAACTGCAATCACGTTTCTAGGCGCTCAGTCCGGAACCGCGCGACTGCTACGGTCGCAGGTTCGAATCCTGCCCCGGGCATGGATGTGTGTGATGTCCTTAGGTTAGTTAGGTTTAAGTAGTTCTAAGTTTTAGGGGACTGATGACCACAGATGTTAAGTCCCATAGTGCTCAGAGCCATTTGAACCATTTTTTGCAATCACGTATACGATAGCTCTCTCTGTTAGCATTTAGCAGTAGTTCTGTGCAGTTGATAGCGTTTTGTGCTATTATGCAGGAGGTCGAGGGTTCGATTCTGAGTCGGGGCGCGTTTCTTTTTATTTGGTAAATGTACTCTGCGTGGTCTCTGGCGTCAGTTGCATTTACTGGTGAATTAAAATGGAACCATTTTTGGTGTTACAATACACCACCTACCTCTGGGTAATCACCTAAATATCTGGAATCGTGACCATACTTTGCATAGAAGGTCCAAAAAACATCGGCGTCCGCAAAACTTCTTTGCCTGTGTAGTGCACATGCCGGCAGAGCACAGACTCCTGAGCTGAATTTTCACATCATTTAGAGATGTCGGCTGGGTATACAAAGGGTGAAGTATTTCGTCGTTTGACCGGGATTCATCCCACGACCTTTCGGTTTCCAGGAACGCACTTTACCGTTTCCCGACTGTGCTCAGTAGGGATAGATTTCCCTAACGGCTCAAGGGCCGTTCAAGTGCGATGTGAGCATGCAGAACGTAGTACCAAAAGTCGAGCTTGGAGCGCGCCCCGTCCGCTGATGAGCAAGGCAGTCGTCAGGCCCTTGAACCGCGCGATAGCGGGGTGTTTGATGAGTGGAAAAATGTATGGTCTCCGAATGGAGAAGGAATTGCGGGGTGACCGTCATTGCTATACCACCAGCCCCGGTAGCGGAGAGATATTCACAAGAAATATTAGCATGCAGAGCAGTGTTCGGACTGAAGTCCACAACATAAGCGTAACAGAATTGTCGCCTCGCAGCACGGCCGAACGCAGGGCTGCGCGCGATCCGTGTCGCAAGTAAGTGCGGTCGCAGTGGCCAGCTTTCTTCTGCAGCCGACCTTCCCGCGCCGCTTAATTGCCGGTTGGACTGCAGAGCAGCCTGCGGCGCGTATTTCGGAAGACGCCGGCTGTTTTTTTGCCGGTCGCCTGAGTCACCGCCGACGGTCGCGGCGTTTGCGTGGCACCCTGCAGCCGTCAGCCGGCCGCCGTTTTTAGCAGCGGGAAGCCGACCAGCTATCCCTTTGTGGGCGCCGCTGCCGTCTGGTCGGCCCTTTTTTCTTCTGGAGGCACCGCAACGCGCGGGCCATTGTGTCTGCGTACGTGCACGCGATCCGCGGGCGCCGCAAAAACAAGGATGCAACGCGACGCGGTCGCCTGTGGGAACAGGTAGCCGGCCAGTTACTACGCTACCCCTCCTGTGCCCCAATGGTACAGCGAGCGAGATCGTCCCTGTAATCCGTAAACACTACTGGTCTAATCCTCTCCCGCGTGAAAACACTGCCGAGTTTCATTATTCTGATCAGTGTAGCACATACAGCTGCTACACCAGCTGGAAAGATCGTGCTGAAACAATAATAAAGTCGTACGGTGCTATTGACTGCAAGACCCCGCGTAGTGAATTCAGCTGCACACGAGGGGTAGTGGTAAAGTGATAATTATATTCTCGAAAAGATAAAGTTTGTCTGCGTGTATCACACTCTTAGTACGCGTTGAAATAGCAGCATGACGCTACAGCCAAAACAAAGTGGCACTGCCCATCTCCACTTCATTAATGGGCTGCACAAGTTGGTTTTCACTCCTCTAGCGGCCAGAAAGTTCCCTCGCAGAAAGTCTTGATTGAAAACAACACAAAAAGAACATTATCGTCGCTAACAGAACGGTGGATTGAAAGGGGGTTCTTCCAAGCCAGGAGACGAAGGAACTGCCAACGTTTGAAGTGTGTTGTATCGAAGAAGTAACGACACATAGAGTACGAAATAAAGAAGTACTAAACAGAACAGGCCTTTAATAGAAGAGGGAATAGGTTAATGGGACGTCCTCTAGGGCATTCAAGAATAGTTAACACAGCCAAGGGCGTTCCAAACGACAGGTACGGGAGGAGAGTGCCGCCCCCAACCATTTTGGGAAAAAAATATCTTCGCAAACCAAACTCGCAGCCTTCCCCCCCCCCCCCCCCCCCCACACACACACACACAGAGAGAGAGAGAGAGAGAGAGAGAGAGGCGTATCTGCTTTTACAGAAAGACCAGAACATCCATGACCCTGACTAGTGAGGCATTTGTCATGAAACCTTAAAACTCCTTCGCCATGTGGCACTAAACTGAATTGCCCCCCCCCCCCTCCTCCTACAACGCAAAATCTGGGGACACTCTCGAAGCCGGCCATTGTGGCCTTGCGGTTCTAGGCGCTTCAGTCTGGAACCGCGTGACCGCTACGGTTGCAGGTTCGAATCCTGCCTTGGGCATGGATGTGTGTGATGTCCTTAGGTTAGGTTTAAGTAGTTCTAAGTTCTAGGGGACTGATGACCACAACTGTTAAGTCCCATAGTGCTCCGAGCCATTTGACACTCTCGAAATTGGCACTTGGAATGAGCGGTAGACAGGGAAAATACACGAAATAGACTGTAGAGGAACTTGGGTGTAATAGTTGCTTAGAGATGAAAAGATTTGCTCAGAAAAGGAAAAGGCAGAGGACAGCATGGAGCCAGCATGACTTTTCCGTGTTTCGATAAGCTTTATGTTCCTTTTTTTTATAGATCCTCCATACTGAGGGTCCCATAATTCTTTATCTGGTCTAGACTCCAAAAATTGTCTCTGGTGACCCACCTTGATTATGCTTTTATGACAATAGTTTAATTATTCGCGTTACCTCACCTAATAATACAAGTATCTTTACGAAGCATCTAGTGGGATGAATAAATAAATATAAAGGGTGTCGATAAAGTCGGTATCATTTCAAAAAATCGTAACTTGGAAACAGAGCTATGGCATCATTGTTTCTTGTAACACGTTTGGCAGCTGTCAAAGATTTTATTTTCTGTTATGGCAGAATTTCGTCGCTCGTAGAACATCAAGGCGATATTCGAGTTCTGCACACGAGCGGGTCATCACTGCAACACCAACAATTCTGAATGCTTCGTTGATTCGTGCGCGTAAGAGGGCAATGTCACTGACTGGTGTTCTGATGCTTTACGTAACGCCACAAAATGAAATCTAATGGTGTGATATCGGGAGAGAGCGTGGGCCATGCAATGTGACGATGACGAGACATCCACCCCTCAAGGAACGTGTCATTTGGAGCTATTCGCATGATACACGACGAACTGACTGCACTGAAATGCAGCTCGCACGCTGTCAACACGTGCTTGAGACACACGAGGACGTCCACTTCGCGGAAGATTTTTGACACTGTCTCTTTGTAATTTTTGAAAAGCCTCATTGTGTTTGTTTTTGCCGGTAGTGGGCTCCTCTACTGACATCGATAATTCCGCGAAACCATTGTCACAAATTTGGATTTAACGTACCACATTGCACATAGAACCTTCTGCTGCTCTGTCGTCATTTTGATGCACTGTAGCTCAAATCTGCAACAAGGTAAATGGTTGTTTTGGAATGATTGTGGAACTTCGTGGACACATTGTACGGTGATACAGGTTCCGCTTTCTTTCCTCCTGCCACAGTCGTCACCATTTCAGCTCGAGAAGATGGGCGAGATTACAAACGAAGAAACATTTGACGACAGATTCAGACAGAACTGTTTCTCACTATTGTTGCTGTTACCTCGTTAAGTTTTACTTCTGCCGAGCGTGGCGCGGCTTTTGAGTGTCTAGTTTGGCAAGTGTGAGGTAATCATTTGTAGCAGTACGTACGTACGTTGCTTGAAAATAAACAGTCCGATTGCGGAAAGGAATGAGCTGCCAGGCAGCGGAGCGCAGTTAGCTGGAGGGGAGAGGCGGCTGTGCTCCGCAGCCGCCCCTGGAGCTGTCGCGATATGTTCTTCGGCGGCGCCGCCGGGGGCAGCCGCCAAGGCTGCCTCGAGACTGGTTGGCCTTGCCCGCTGCGCTCCAGCCGGGCGTGCACGTGACCGCCCGGGTCAGCACAGAGATATAGCAGCCGCCTCCTGCGCAACTACACACACACACACACACACACACACACACACACACACAGGAGCATCGAGAGTCTGTCGTCTTTATCACATGAACGTATCTAAGAAGGCGGACGATTGGGTGATAGCCAGTCTCGAGGAACGGTGTACCACGTGAAACTCTGGCCAATATCATCCTTCTGACGCGTATGTCTGCAGCGTTAGCTACAGACTGCGCGTACAACATTTAGCGTCGATTTTCATGTTAGACCAGGTATGGCGAGGGTACTTGCAGTGGGTAGATAAAAACAGAAACACGGCGAGAAATGCTTGCGTGGACGTAAATGTGGACGCTAGCCAAGCCTGCAGGTGGCGCTGCTGTATTGACCACTAACGGCACCTGATCAGTGCCCTCAGTACGTTGTAGCTGTCAGTCGGGGTTAGAACAGATACTAGGCAAAACAAATACAGTGAAGACCCAAAGAAACACGTACACCCGCCTAATATCGTGTAGTGCCCCGCGAGCACCAGAAGTGCCACAACACGACGTGGCATGGACTCGACTAATGTCTGAAGTAGTGCTAGAGGGAATTGATGTGGTATCACCGCCAGACACCACACTTGCTAGGTGGTAGCCTTTAAATCGGCCGCGGTCCGTTAGTATACGTCGGACCCGCGTGTCGCCACTATCAGTGATTGCAGACCGAGCGCCGCCACACGGCAGGTCTAGTCTAGAGAGACTCCCTAGCACTCGTCCCAGTTGTGCAGCCGACTTTGCTAGCGATGGTTCACTGTCTACATACGCTTTCATTTGCAGAGACGACAGTTTAGCACAGCCTTCAGCTACGTCATTTGCTACGACCTAGCAAGGCGCCATATTCAGTTACTATAAGAACTATCTTCAAGAATGTATTCTGAACAGATAATGTTGTGAATGATGTACCGTCATGAGCGGCGTTCATCATTAATGTATTAAAGTTAAGTATCAAACTAATTACGTCCGCTTTCTGAATTCTCATTCCTTGTCATGTTCCAGACCTCACGTCAGTATAGTTCTTCCCTCCTAACGCTAGCCTGCTTGAGCTAAAACGCGTGCATTTCGGCCTCCACTCATAACACGGTGTTGGCTCTTCTGCTAACACAAAAATTGACACCATGGATCGTGCAGGCTGTCCACAAATCCGTAAGAGTACGAGTGGGTGGAGATCTCTTCTGAACAGCACGGTGCGAGGCATTCAAGATATGCTCAATAATATTCATGTCTGGGGAGTTTGGTGGCCTCCAGCTTGAACAGTCCCCTGCTGACATGCAGGATCCATGGATTCATGATGCTGTCTCCATACCTGTACACATCCATCTGCTTGATACAGTTTGAGATTGGTCCGACCAGGCAATATGTTTCCAGTCATTAACAGTCCAGTGTCGGTGTTGACGGGCCCAGGCCTTTGGCTCCGAAAACTCATATCGATGATGTTTGGTTGATTGGTTCGCACGTTGACACTTGTTGAAGGCCCAGCACTGAAATATGCAACAGTTTGCGGATGGGTTGCACCTCTGTCACGTTGAACGATTCTCTTCAGTCGTCGTTGGTGCAGAATCTTTTTCCGGCCGAAGCGATGTCGGAGATCTTATGTTTTTACTGGATTCCTGACATTCACGGTACACTCGTGAAATGGTCGCATGGAAAAATTCCCACTTCATCGCTACCTCGGAGATGCCGTGTCCCTTAAATTTTGATAATCTGCCATTGCAGCAGCAGTAACCGACCTAACAAGAGCGCCAGACACTTGTCTTATATAGGCGTTGTCGACCGCAGCGCCGTATTCTGCCTGTTTACAAATCTCTGTATTTGCATACGCATGCCTACACCAGTTTCTTTGGCGCTTCAGTGTAATACACGATGAATAATGCCGCCCTCAAATAATGTGTGAGTGTGAATGCATTAGGTCGGCGCTAAGTGAAGTAGAAACTGGGTAAATTGTTGGTGTCCGTTTGTTGAATGCTTCTGTAACCAAGGCAGCAGAAGTGTTTGGTGCTTCAAGAGACGCCGAATCGAAGATTCATACCGCACACAGGAAATGCAAGGAAACATCATCCGCTAAGTCAGAACGTGGATGAAGGTGTTCGTTGAATGACGGCGACGGTCGGTCACTGAAGAGGACTGTGACGAAAAATAAGAGGACGACAGCTGCAAAAGTGACTGCAGAACAAAAAATTAATTTTGAATGAATCACTTTCCAGACATGAGCGATAGGCGACCGCTCTCATTTTCGAACGGCTTATGCAGAGAGGCTGGTTAAACTGAGATCTGGCAGATGGGATTTGACTCTGTCGCGTTCTGCTCCTGGGTTATGTAGCTTACGCGCATCACGCGATACGTCATTGTACGTGTACGTCAGGCTTGCCTTTCTTTCTTTTTCTGATCGCTCCTCCAAAACTTTACGAGGTGGCACCCATGACATTTATTTTTCAATGTGGTTTTCCGTATCTTGAACGCTGCTCGAAACGGGAGGGGAATTAAGTTCGCTCCTGCGAATATTGTGAACGCAACGGATGGGCTTTGATATGAGCACTTCCCGTAGAAGCCACAGAGTCGCTCCTAACGTTCAGTCACACAGCCTCCAGAGACCGCTGCTCACCAGTAAACTGTAGTATAACAGGCGTTCGGTTTGCTCTCAATTCGAATTACTGACAACTGTTGGTTTCGCAAGTCCGTGTACAGTATTTCGGACGTCGGTGGAGAAATGCACGCGAGCGCTGAGACCTAAAGGAGAAACAAAAAGGGGATCACAGAGAGGAACGGCATTCCTTGCCGGGCTGCTTAATATGCAAGAATGCAGCTTTGGCCGCTATGCTCGGCGGCAGGCGCCGGCGAGCCTATCACAGCAGCCTCTTACGTCCCGTTCATAACCAAATGCGACATCCCGCGATGACCCGTCTGAATGGAACTCTCAGATAGCTTACTTGAGTGACTCCCACATCGCTGCTTCACATGCGTTTTTTAGATACAACTCTGAATCGATGGTTTAGACGACAAATGTTAAATTACAAACACAAACGTTACCAACTCGATTCCCATTTAGCCTCCGCATTCATTTGTCACAATTCCGGTTAGTTTATGCTCTGATAATGCTTTATATGTACGAAAAAAGGAATTTTGACACTCTTTATATAAATCCTCATAAACTACTCGCAGGTTATCTCCTGCTTTGATACAGTTCGTTCACTCTTACCATCACCAGTACATGGTAAGGCAAATATACACACATCAAAATAAGTTTTGCATCACCCTAGTTCCCAGAACTCCTGAAGATAGACGTTGACTGTGGATACTGTATCACAGACACAGTTCCTTTGACTGTTCAGAGATGTCACGAAACCCGCCCAAAGATGTAAACAACCATGCATGAGCAGCGCCTCTTGGACGGAGGGGGTCAGACAGCCGATCAGTTTCAGTCACCCACCAGGAAGGAGGTGCACGGCTCGTGTTGCCTGTAGTTCAAAAATGGTTCAAATGGCTCTGAGCACTATGAGACTTAACATCTGTGATCATCAGTTCCCTAGAATTTAGAGCTACTTAAACCTAACTAACCTAAGGACATCACACACATCCATGCCCGAGGCAGGATTCGAACCTGCGACCGTAGCGGTCACGCGGTTCCAGACTGAAGCGCCTAGAACCGCACGGCCACTTCGGCCGGCACCTGTAGTTCAACCATGCCTAGACGGTCAATACCGCGGTTCGATCGCGTCCGTATCGTCACTTTGTGCCAGGGAGGCCTCTCAACAGGGGAAGTGTCCAGGCGTCTCGGAGTGCACCAAAGCGATGTTGTTCGGACATGGAGGAGATACAGAGAGACAGGAACTGTCGATGACATGTCTCACTCAGGCCGCCCAAGGGCTACTACTGCAGTGGATGACCGCTACATACGGAATACGGCTCGGAGGAACCCTGACAGCAACGCCACCATGTTGAATAATGCTTTTCGTGTAGCCACAGGAAGTCGTGTTACGACTCAAACTGTGCGCAGTAGGCTGCATGATGCGCAACTTCACTCCCGACGTCCATGTCGAGGTCCATCTTTGCAACCACGACACACTGCAGCGCGGTACAGATGGGTCCAACAACATGCCGAATGGACCGCTCAGGATTGGCATCACGTTCTCTTCACCGATGAGTGTCGCATATGCCTTTGTTCGCAGTTTGGGAGAAGGCAATGGCTACCAATACCGACAGTATCGTCTCTCAAGCTGCTTTTTCCTCTGCTAACCCGCAATGGCAATCCGAAAACTTGTTTCTATTCGAATTTTCAACGTATCCTACGCTGTTTGCTTTTTACAGATAGACTATTGTACAGCGTCTTGAAGCAGTGTTGCATGCGAATACACAACTTAGATATCAAGTGTCTATTAAGACAAACGCTCGCTTCATTAACTGATAAACTCTTGCGTAAGAGAGGATAACAATTTCCCTTTGAACGCTTCACGAGCGAGACACGCTAGCATGAAGTAGCTCTTAAAGCGATACAAACGCAGGCGGTGAATTTCGCCATTATTTAAGGAAACAAAAGAAAAAGGAAATGGACGAAAATAGCTACCACGTTTTGAAGATGACGCCCACATTATGGAATAACCATCTACCAAAAGTTGTGATGCTGACTCCCGACAAGCAAACGGGTAAGAACTAAATCAGTCCGAGAAAAATCAGATAACTGGAAAACTACATGAACGCTCTTCATTGTCAAACTCCATCTGGACAACTGTAAAGTGTGCTGGTGAAAAAGAACAGTGTTCAGGTATCGCCCATTTGCGTGTTGGAACAACTGAGAAGTCCGCCACTCGCTTCAGAGAATTTCCAGTAGACCTTTGTCACTCTCCGAGCGTGGATTGTCTGGCTGACCACCCAATTACGCCACATTCGGACCGCGTCAAAGACGTGTTCGACACTGGAGGCTCAGATGCATCTCGTTTGGCGCTTCGGACATTTGTCTTAATCAGCGAAGTTGTTTTCTTCCCACTTAAGGACTTTGTAAATCAATTTTGGCTTCCGCGGCGCCTGTCACTTAACAAAGCGTCTATTCTTAGCGCTTGCGTCGCTTGCCCTCAGTCACTAGAGGATAAAGCGGCTCATCTACACGGGACAATACATGTGCACGGAGTCGACGAGCGAGGATCGTCTACCTCACTGATCTATCAAAGGTTAGGAGACAATATTCATAAAATTTGTTGTCAACGCTTGAGTTCGTCTTTTTTTTTATGGTGGGATATATTTAGAGAACGACGGTCCAGATTTCCATTAATTGTTTCTATATTCTTACGCGTTACTCAATCACTCATGACAAGCAGCGCACTTGTATGTTACAGTATCAGTTAGTGATGATAATTTCTTCTGGTCAGGCTGGGAATGCTTCGTTTACTACGCTTCTACAGTTACTCTCGAGCGAACAACATTCAGATTTAGGAAACAGATTGTCAGTGACGGAGTGAAACACAAACATTCGAGGAGTGATTTGACCTCAATACCCAGTAAAACAAATGTTCACAAAATGAGGTATAACATTTGTTAAATTTCGAAGCTAATAGGTTACAGAGAGCGCAGATTAACTTCGCAAATAAGGACCAGTGCACAGGATCGATGAATAAGAAGCTTCAGATAAATCCTGTTAGGTAATTTGACGCTTATGGATTCTCCTTCAGTTGCAATGTCAGAGGCACATGCTGTGGTCATTTATCCAGTCTGCAAATGAGCAAAGTTAATTAAGCGTAACCGTTGAAAAGCCATAGATGACGTGTAAGTGTAAATTCTCTTAGAACATGTCAACTGTATGACTTCGCCGAAGATACCATATATTTGCAACACTTTTACATGGCATCTGAGGATGGAACCTTGTTTTCGAAATATGTTTTGCACACGAAATAATAAAAGTAGTTGTTGCTAAAAGCTGTGTTTTACTTTCATTTTCATTGGTGGACCGTAGGCCTACGAGCAATTTAGCCATTCAACGAGGAAACTGGGGAAGTGATTCAGATATAAACTACGTAATAGATATAACAGTACTGTAACGGCGCTGTCTTTTTTCCCGCTCCTCTTTCTTTCCATCTTACACTGGTGTTTGTTTATTTTGATGAAGCTTGTGTAAGGAATCTCATATGTAATAAAAGTAACTTCAAACACAAGCTAAAAATACGTGTGCTTAACAACTTCTTCTTGTTTGAAATACTTCTATTCCATAAAAGAATTTCTAAATATGGAATAGTATGGTATACGTGTGTCTGTTTTAGAGAGAGAGAGAGAGATGGTAGTATAAATCACTGTAAATAAATATTCATAGCGATAGATCACAATTATGATCCACCGTACATGCAAATAACTAATTGACTACGGAAGTTATGCACGGAAAATAAAAAGCAAAACTTATACCTGCGCATTTAGTTCACGAAGTATTCCTCTTGTATATCTTTCACATCTCGTAACTCTGAAGTCACCAAAACGTTCGTATGCTGTCTGTGCAGGGGAAAGTACGCTGCTGTGCGCATGTGCCGCCACCGGACGACGGGCGTGCGGTACGCAGCCAAGTTCCTGCGCAAGAGGCGGCGATCCGAGGACCTGCGGCCGGAGATCCTGCACGAGGTCGCCATTCTGGACGCGTGTGCCGGCTCGCCGCGTATCGTCCAGCTGCACAAGGTCTTCGAGAGCGAGAGCGATATGGTGCTGTTGCTAGAACTGTAAGTAGCTTTTCTCTATTCCGCATACACTCTCCCTTCCTTTCTTAGTTCACAATGTGAGTCCCACTGTCTCATGGATACGGGCATTCTAATACCAGATTCGATACAATATTTGGTTTCGATACAAGAACCAGTATTATATCGATACCTCAATAACTTCGAGAAAAGTATCGATACCGACAATATCAGAAGGTTTTGAAACTTTCCCCGGATACAAAAGGACCCGTTTAGAACACATTCATCTGGAACTAACGCTTTGTTTTCATACGCCAACTTTACACAAAGGAATAAAGCGTGAGGAGTAAATGACAAATATTCCAATTGCAAACGAAGTATAGGCGTTGACAAATTTTATTCTACCCGCATGTGCCATTATTACAGTGCGTCGTTACCCAACGTGTAAGACAATAGCCCTCATTTCGAACACTCGTTTCGAATGGAGGGTAAAAATTATTTTATACTTGCATGTAGTGGGTGCAAACTGTCATTGTGTAGGTAAGTCCCATATTAGGGGGTGGGGATATAGCCCGTAGCCCCGTAAGGCTCGCTTCGACTCCGCCACACACGGGCAATTTACCAATCAGTTTCAACTACGGACGCTACTGCGCTGAAGTTCTGTCATGATAAATGAAGTACTATATGTAGCAGCAGTGGCAATTGATCTCCATGTCTCCGCAAATACTACCAAAAAATGAATAACAAACTAGTCCTTGATACCTTTTTTCATTCATTATCCTTGTAGATTGACCGCAAGAATTTACACAGTGGTTTTTTTTTTTAAATCTCGATGTATCAATAACCGTCGTTAACAGCAGCACTACTGATTCCCATAACTCTTGTAGAAAGTGTGAGGGACAGTTAGATTATATGAAATTACTATTGACTTAAGTATAGCTATCGAACAAGTTTGCTCTAAACATTTGAATTAAAACGTCCATTTAATATTACGAAACGTCATTCTGTTTAGGAGTTAAAAAATTTTGCGACTGATATGGTGCGGAAGCACCAGACTTAGTTATCGGCAACCGCCTCAGATTTTTCTGTGGTGGATAGATCTAGAATGAGCGCCACTCATTCAAATGGGATCGAATGAGAAGCTACTTGAATAAATAAACTCCAAAACTTACTAGAGACATGAAATCGAAACGGCTGCCCCAGACCGGAAATCACAAGAACTCATCATAACAGAAATGTTGCTACTCCTGTTCTCGTACTCACAAAATAAATAACTGTTAATTTGCTGTCTTGCAATAGCTCAAAATCATATTGACATGTCATAGTAGTGGATGGGCCAGTGTTTTCTTGTGACGAATACATTTACAGCAACATACACGATTCCTGTATAATACCTCCAGTTGTCCAAACCACAGTCCAGAACTAACTGCTCAGTGAACTGCGTACTATCACAGTATGTCAAACTATAGCTGCGGGTAGTGTATACTTCAAGTAACTAACAGATCTTGATGAATAAATTTCGAAAGCAACTACACCACAAAATATTTATTTGCATCAAACTGAACAAGCAATTGTTAACGAAAATTAGAATTACTCAGTCACATAAATTGCGTTAACACTTTGGAATTACTTGGCCACTACTTCCTTTAGTGTTTGGTACCAGTTCTTAATGAAAATACATAGTAAGTTATTTAGTTTACAAGCTGCACTTCCAACATACGTACGCATGTTACTCTTTCAGTCTACATTGTTACTTTGCATGTTAATATTGTACACTGTACTGTACCTACATTCCAGCCCTCATTTTTATCTCATTCTTCTATAATGCCTTTATATATCAGGTACGATTTTAGTGTGTATCCATTTTTCAAACACACAGACATTTCCCACTCAACACAAAAGATGCATATTGTGCTGTTATAACCCTGTGATATTTGTCACTAATGGGGACTGTGTTGAAGGATATCACTAAAACTTTTCAGCACTCTGGACTGGAGCGTGTCTCCATCTTCAGTATCATTGCCCAAGGATAACAAGCACACTACTGCAGAGTTTTAGTAATACCATGTGATACAACACTTGGAAGCTTCAGTAGCAATGAAACATTCGTCTGAAAGAATCTGTGGGTTGTACCATTAGAGCAGTTTGTAAATCATATTTATTGAAATTTCTGATTATCTCTCCATACAGTAACCAGTTTAGAGCCAAGCAATAAATGCATTACTCTGTTCCCAAAGGTTATAATATGGGAGACCACTTCACTTGCCACTATGTGCAACTGGAAAGTGAAGGAACAATATGATGTCCACTTCCTCTCCCTTGCTTCTCTTCTTTACTTAATGCTTGGAGTTGCTAACATATGTGGACTAAATTTTCTACAGTGATTCCTAAAACTATATCATATTGCCAGACTAATGCTGAATAGTCAGTTTTTATTTCTATATTTCACACACATTACTCATTATTCTTAGTTTATGATAAAATAGCAAATTTTTGTATTTAAAACACAATTGTAAAATGATGAAAATGAATAAGTAACAGTGCAGCAAGACTGGTATATAATTCAATGAAAACTATTTCCAGTGCTCCCGGAGGTGAACTTCAAATGCTTCTAGACAGAGACGAAGTTCCCGAGGAGCGGCAGGTGCGTCGATTGATGCGGCAGATACTGGATGGCCTAGCATACTTACACTCCATAAATGTGGCACATCTTGACATCAAGGTAGGCATACTAGTGCTACTGTAAGCCACTTGCATGATCATCCAACATTCAAAATACTATGTGGTTGGGTCACGTATGGTGAAATGTTATTTTTGTTAAATGCAGTGCAGATTTACATAGGTGTAAGTAAACTTAACAGTATGTGCTAAAACTATTGCAATCCACAAAAGAAAAATTGTAGATATACATTTAATTGTGCAATATTGCTCATCAACCGAGGCTATTAACTCAAAATCATAATACATTTCACTTCCTGTCTGCAACTTCAGTATGTATTTCTATTGGGTAACTCACAGCTAAGATAAAATTGATTACTACTGGCATTTCTGCTACTTATTACACAAGAATTACACCATTATTCAAGATATTGCTGAAAATTACTAGAATGCTCAATACTATTTTGATCCTACTGTATAATTACAAGAATGTGTTCAGTGCATCAAAACACTGTTGTCTATATAATACTGAATCTTCGATTCGTAGCAGCTGTTTTCATAGCTTAGTTAGAGTACTATCATTAGGTATAAAAATTACGGATTATAAAATATTTTATCTCAAAGTTATGAACACAAATTCTGAAATGTGTTTAGTTTGCATATTCATTAAATCAGTCTCTAAAAAGCAATTTTAGTTCATGAATTAAAAGAACTGTAGCTTTCCCAAACCAGTTATTCTTAAATTCACTGTTTTCACTGTTTCAGCCTCAAAACCTAGTTCTGACAGATGAGTTCCCACACTGTGAAGTAAAGTTGTGCGACCTTGGCATCTCTCGGTATATCAGTCAAGGAGCTGACATTCGTGATATGCTAGGAACACCTGATTATGTTGGTAAGCTATCTATTACAGTTTATAAGCTGTGTAATATGATTTTCTACTGCTGATTTTGTAGAAGTGATGCTGTCTCATTATGATTCACTATAGATCTTGGGCATTTCTAACATCTTTACAAGACTAAATGCCTCTGTCATTAATTATCAGTTTCTCTATAAGACTTAGTATTTCAGTAATTCAGTAACAAGTATTTTTACAAGTAGTGCTGCAACCTTGTGTCTAGATGGTATTGTTGTGTTCTGTTTCTATGAAGTTAGTAATGAAAGTTCCTTGTTTGTATTGCAGCTCCAGAGGTCCTCAATTTTGAGCCTATCAGTCTCGCAACAGATATGTGGTAAGTAATTGATATAAAACTACATTTTCCAATTTATGAAAATGTAACATGAGATTTCGTAGTCTGTTAGGTATTAAACACACTGTACAGTGACACAACACTATGCTCTAACAGTTTAAAAAACCTATTCTTAAGACCCTCCTGCTTCTTGTTGTGTAATACAGAATCAGAAATTTAAGCATGGCGGTTTAAAATTGAGTCAGAAATCAAACTGTGATAGAATAAACATTTGTATTAGAAACATACAGGATATCACAAAAAAACTGACAACTTTAGGGACAGGTTCCTTATACAGGAGTAAGTAAAAAAGTCTAGTAAATATGGGATCTAAAATGCATTCCGGAAGAGGTATGAGCAATGTTTATTTTTGATAATAAACAGAGCTCTTCTAATAAAGTAGTAAGCAAAACAAGGAAAAAAGTCTAGTAAACATCGAGTTTAAAATGCACACTCTTTAGCTGTTAGCACTTGCTTGTATTCGCTCGTGTGAAACAAATCCCTTCTACTGAACAAGTGCTCATAGCTCTGAAGATATGCATTTTAGAGCCCATGTTTACTGCACTTTTTTCTTGTTTTGGTCCATATACCTTCTCCTAAAACATCAAAAGCAATGAGCTTGTAGTAGAAGAGATGTGATGTGTTTCATAGTATTGAAGATCAAGTGCTCATATTTCTTAATGCATGCACTTCAAAGCCCTTGTTTACTACACTTTTTTTCTTATTTTAGGGTAGTTCTCTATAGTTTATCGGCGTTTTTTTGGCACATCCTGTATAACAGCATTGAGAGGCACTTTTATCTGAAACTATAAGTTCATTCAGCTTTGTCATTTGCAAGTAGATTCTTGTTACCTTTAGAGGTGCAGCTTATAAATGAAAGATTTTGATGATGTATGATCACTGAGACAAACAGTAAAATTGTATAGACTGTATTTCAACCATATGTTATCAGTGATGTTAGAAGCAATGCAAATTGTTTTTACAGGTCTGTTGGCGTCCTGCTTTATGTGCTACTCACAGGGTGCTCTCCATTTGGTGGGGATACAAAACAAGAGACATTCTGCAACATATCTAAATGCATCCTCGATTTCCCCGAAGACTTGTTCGAGGATATATCTGAGGATGCTAAAGATCTCATGTGCAAACTCATAGTGAAAGACCCTAGGTAGGTACAACTTCATTGTGTTACAGTAGAACTCTACAGTTCATACATGTAAGATAAAAACAGTATGACACCATCTTGTAACAGGTAGTCGGTATCCAGATTTACACTTTAATTGAAATAATAATGAATAAAAAACCTGTTTCTTTTTTAGTTGTAAAACAGGCACTGTCTTGCCATTTTTATAACTTTTCTCTCACCTCATGAGGAATGTTTGGACTTAAAATTTATTTAAATTCATTTATCTTGTCATTTAGTGAACAAATGTCAGTTATTTCTACTTCCTTTTACAATAGAATTTATCCTTTTCAAGCAGTCTTTATTTTTGGATAATATTAAATGAAGAAGTCAGAAAACTAGCAGCCATATACGTTAAAGAATACTTCAGATGATGACAAAGACTCAGCAGTTCTTATTTAGCCTTCACCAATCTACACAGTAATCCACTATATAAACATTTCAGTTCACTGACTCCCATATAAAGCGCACAACATATATGATGCACTTTTTTGCAGAAATAAGTAGTGTGTATGTCAGCAACCATTTTCTACATCAGTAAAATGCTGGTATTATTTCCATACTCTAAATATGGCAACTGCATAAAAAAATGAGACATACTTGTAAATTATCTAACAGTACCCATTTTTTTCATTCTGCAGCCAACGACTCACTGCGGAGCAGAGCCTAAAGCACCAGTGGTTCATGGTAGAAGACGATCTGCCAGCACCTGTTACCAACACTGCATTGTCAAATCTTTATGATGCTGAACTACTAATGGCACGTGTTGGTGAAAAGATACAAGCTCAAAGAGCTGCACTTGCACAACGGGTTGCTAATATCCGCGCTGAAGTGGAAAGTGAAGAACCCACAGAGGAGAGGAGGCCACCCCTCCTGGCAAGGAGAAAATCGCTACTTCGTAACAAAACAGATGAAGACAAGAAAGGTGATAAAGAAGAAACTAAGAGGACAGTGGCATCCGTTCCCGAGAGGGCTGGAGTCACTTCAACAGAAACAAATGAAGACAATCATTCCACTACTGGTATGAAATCCTTCCGAAGGCAAAATTTTGTTAAAAATATGGGTAGTTTGGCCGAGAAATTTGCATCAATTAATATGATGGACAATGAAGCTACTTCTCCCAGCAACTACAAAAACAACAATTTTATTAGTTGCACAACCAAAAGTGATAAGTCAACTGATGAAAATAAGACGCCTGTCAGTTCTTCATCAGGCAAGTCTTTCAGCCGGACAATTACTACAAATGCTGTTACATTTTCAACATGTGCTACAAATGTTGTGACATCTGTAAGAACAGTACCATCAGCAGTGCTAGGCAGTGTGCCTGCAATCACAGTTAGCAATACCAGTGTTGGGTCTGTGAAGAACACCAAGCCACTGAATGTAACAAGCACTTTCCTCACTACTGGTACTACTACCACACTGACAACAACTGTAGGAAAAATTGTAACATCCATGTCTGTATCAACTCTGAAGCCAGGAGAAGCTCGATCAGTAAGCAAAGCTACTGCTATGCAGACTATGCCAGTGGGATCACTGAGCAGTTACCGCCTGTCCCTCAGCAGCCAGGCAGTAGGCAGTACTATCATGCCTTCACAGGTAAAGAAGAATAATGGAAGGCTACCATGTTTTGAAAAAGCACCACAAGATGTCATACGCAGAAGGGAACGGGACAAGAAGGATCTTTTCAGTTTTCGGAAGTGCATTATAATTGACGACTCTGAGGATGATGTTGGAACAACAGTTTCTCCTCCTCTTTCCATTGCTTCTGACACTAGTTCTGGATTTTGTGATCAGTTGACAAGTGATTCTGGTAGTGATTCGGTCAGTGAAATGTCTATAGATTCTTCAAGTGATAGGTCAAGTATAATTTCACTTGACGAACCTGTGGATTATAGTTACAGCAAACAAGGAAATCGTCATTTTGTTCAGCATTCTCACAGGACATTTACTTCAAACACCAGTGGGGGTGTTGCAAATGCTTTAAGGAAATCTGACGTGACAGCGAGATATCCTGCAAGCAGATTCACATCATTTTCCCGACTATCTTCAGTTCCAGGTGAAAGTCTTCTCAAAGCTTCAACAAATGCAATTTCCACTGACAACATTTTTGCTTTGGCAAAGAAGCAGGCAGCAAAATCTTGTCACACTACGTACATAAGTAAAATGGAATCTGCAAATTTGAAACCTATAGCCCCTGCACAGAGCAAAGAATATGGCCTGAACATTGTGCATGAGCGAAAAGGTGACATTGTTGTTCTACGTGAAGTAAAATGTGGAAAGTACAGTAGGTTTAGTGAAGTGAAATGTGAATCTGTACAGGCACGAATCAAAAAGTTTCAGTCTTGAAAGTACAGAAATAGTCATTCACTCAAATTCTTGTTTGAGAACTGTCCTGAGGCAACAAACAAGTGTAGTATGTGTGTGTAATAATTTGTACTATACAGATGCTAGTCAAACAAAGGACCAAATTTTGTATTAATTTTGTAAATAGTATCCCAGATACATACAAGTTATTGTACATTGTAGGTTTGTGGAAATGCCTTTCACAAATGACTGATCGTAATGGAAACGTGGACCAATTATGTACTATATGAATAATTTGTGATAATTGAGTGCAAGAAAAAGTTGATCTGTATGACTATAATAATTAGTTCTGCAGTTTTCTAACTTGTGAAGTCTCCACCTAGTGCCATGTTTTGGCAGGTCAGCGATTGTCAATATTTTAAATATTGTAAATATGCAAGTTCCTAGAATATGTTTGTTGAAAAATATTTCACTGCCCTTGAAGGTGCTTTGTTGTTGTGAACAAAGTTTATTTCATGTCAAAAAAAGAAAATCAGAGTGTGCACTGAAAAATTGTATTTAAGTGTTGTACTGATATATTGTAATTATCTCTGAACTCCATACTGTGTTTACATCAGTGTAAAAATATTTGAATTTATAACAATGAAGAATATTTATTTATGTTATTATAAGTATACATTTTATTAAATATTGCAGTGTACTCTGAAATAAAGAAATGAATATTTTATGCTAAATATTGTGATATTTTGCACAGAATTCATGAAATGCAAACCCTACATATTGTCTTTGCATGTTATTTTCTTAAACACAAGAGTCACAGTGAAACGCAAGATAAGATGAAAGTGTAGAATGTTCTTACAACAAATATTATACACCAGTAAATGATATTCAATCTCCAAATTACATCTCTTCCCTTAATCACCCCCATAGGATGTCAGACACCAAACAATTTTGATCCATGATATTGCCAGTAGCTAGAATTAATAAAGAAAAAATTTCAGGAATATTAAATGTGTCAAGCACAGAAAAAATGTTGCACTCTTGTGCACTGTCAATAACTGTTGGACTGCTGCAGACATGCTTCTTACTTATCATGTTGGCCACTGCATCATTATTGGTATTCTGACTATCCACTTGCTAAGTGCCTTGCATTCAGGCTGCTACTTGGGACTGGGTTACCCACGCACCCTGCATTACTTTCTGCATTGCATCATGGTGATTCCATCTGTCAGCCTGAGTTTGGTCAATGCTGTAGAAGTTGTTGAGAAAATTAAAGTTTCTGATTTATGATTAGGAGCTGATGTATGTGGTTTAGGACTGTTACTTTGAGATTGTTTTCTAAAGAGTCATCATCATAGTTAATTTTCACTGCCACTTTTAACCCAGTGTGAATGAGGAGATACATTGTTACACTTGCTGTGAGGTGGGTATGAGATAGCCGAAACTCTGATGACGAATATTTGATACTATAATCATGTATTAAGTATTTTTTTACTTGGGTTATTAATAATGGTGTCTATCAAACAAGATGAGTAAGTAAAATCTATGTTTAAGATATAAAACCTTTTTCTTTGGGTGAAATAATGAAGTGTCTATACTTTCTCAGAAAATGTATAAATTTCAGAAGTTTAACATCTTTTTGTACAAAATTCGAACAAAATTATAGTTTCTTTGATTAATTAGCATAATGATACTCTCTTCTAATTATAAAACAGAAAAAGAAAATAAAAGGTCTTATGAGATCAATTAGCTCAGCACCAACATTACACCTACAAATCAGCACATTCTCCACACACAAAAATTGTGTGATCCATACATATTGGCTTCTCACACTTCGAACAAGAATGTTTTGTTTTCCTGTCTTTTTTTCCAGTACAGTCACCACACCATCTACCAGTCCTTTTTTTGGAACCGGCGGTGAAGTTTCTCCCAGTTGATCTTCGATCCTCTTTTGAATTCACCTTGGAAGACGTACATTTTCTTGCCTAATGTGAAGACCGTCATTTATGAGATTCAAACCTAATTTACGAATGACATCTTGGCACTTCATGGTGTTTTGTCACCTTGTTATTTTCTCTGTAGACTGTGATGGCATTTGTGGCAGCCATATTGAGCATACCATACAAAATTTTTATAGACCAATGTTTGCTATTGCGGGCAACATTATAAGTGACACTCAGTTCATGTGCGACATTGACACTGGCTGTAGTTGCATTGTAATAAGTAACAATTCCTGTTTTCTTTTATCACCTGTCGATTGGTCTATGTTTTTATCATTGTGTAAAGTTGACATAATCAACACAACTTTATTTTTTCTTTTTTTTCTTTTATGTATGTAGGACACCAATGTAATGTCATTCTTGAACCCAAATTGAGAACTATATACTTCTGTTCCTTTTATGAAAATCTCAGGTACATTTGTCTTGTTTTTACGGACCAGGCTGATGGAAGTCAATGAATGTTCTTTCAAAAGATAGCTCATAAGGGGGTCCCTAGTAATCCAATTGCCAAATGTCAAATTCCTATTTGTTTTTGTTATTGGCTCCACTAAACAGTTTACAATATCATATGAGACAATGGAAAATCCAGGATGGACTGTAACAATGTTAGAGAAGGAAAGTTACCACTCACCTTATAGTGGAGCTGCTGAGTCGCAATAGGCATAACAAAAAGATTCACACAATTATAGCTTTTGGCCATTAGTGCCTTTGTCAACAACAGATAAACATTCACACATGCACACACACACTCATGCAAATGCAACTCACTCACACGACTGCAGTCTGACAACTGAAACCAGTGTGGTTTCACGACTCAGCATCTCTGCTATATGGTGAGTTGCAACTTTCCTTCTCCAATATTATTACAATATCATATGCTTTTTTACTAAGCTGATAAGGTCCTCATGGTTGTTTTCCCGAGTATACTTCCAGTTTGAGAATATAGAACGTCTTCACATCTACAAGAGCATATATTTTACGCTGTATTTGGCTGTTTGTCATTTTTGGCATGTATACATGGAAAGGACACCTCCCTCGGAAAGATAACAGCATCTCATCAATAGTAAGGTTCTCAGATGCATATAGTGTTGTTGGATATTTTTAACAAAATTATCAAAAATATCTCTTATATTAGGCAGATTGTCAGTCTTTTTCCTTTCATCCCTGGTGTTCTTATCATCGAATCTCAAATAATTTTGGAGAAAGTAAAATCTCTGTAGTGAGACTGTAGCCCAAAAGACTGCAACTCCGGTACCATCTATACGCCACAAATCACTCAAGTTTTGTCTATTTGAGTGGTTTTGGTCTGCTATGTACAAAGGTCCCTTAAAAGCCTTCAAATCCTCCAAATTTGTATCATTTATGTGGTATTGCTCTTTATTTTCTGGGTATTTTCCCCTGATATTCCTTATTTGATTATTTGTATGTGTAAGTATGGTATTCAACATACTGTTTGTTATAAAAAGACTCCAACATTCATTCTCTGTTTTGGCATGTTTTGCAGCACCCTTTATGTCTGGAGAATTGGTAATGACCTTCTCTGAAGAAATATGAACGCTTTGCCTAGGACAATCCTTCATCCATATTGTACCATCTTTGGACGTATAAAAAGTCTCATGTACCTCAGGTGACTCATTAGGAGCCGCTAACCCAGATTTTTGCTCTTCTGAATCACACAAAATACCCTCTTGCTATGAATCACTTTCTTCACTTCTTTGAGAAACTTTGCTTTTTCTTCTTCACTCTCGGAGTCACAGGAACTAGCATTTGAACAGTTTTCTAAAGCTTCTTCCAGTAGTTCTTGTAGCTGACATTCATTTTCTTCACAAGAAATCTTGAGAAATATAAAATGTAAAAATAAATCAAAGAATACTATAAATAACTATACATATTTCATAAACTTGCAGACAGTTCAAAACTGTAACTCCGACTATGAGGTCTGGTGTGATGTATCCTAGTCTCCCTTACCTCCAGCTACAGTGACAGCAAGATTTGTTTGTCACAATGACATTCAATAATCAGCGCTTCAAAACACCTTGGATATGACATACCTGACCTCACTCATGTTGGGTTAATGAGAATCTCCAAGATGCCACAGCTGCATTCTATTTGCTTCACAAAAACGAACCTCAGTCAGTAGCCAGTAACTAAAAAGAAAGCAATCAAGACCACAGAAGCAAACACATAAAGGGACTTAAATTATGCAAGCCAAACACCGAATAGCTTCTAGGAACACAGTGTGGAAATACGGCTCTGCCCATCAGTACGACCGCAGCACACAGGTACCGGTGCGGCAGTGCGTCTTAACATTTCTGGAGCACATATCACTTCAACATGGCGGAGCATCTAAACCTGTGTAGAGTACCTGTCAGAAGGAACATTGGCCATGTTAACACCTCTTGGGCAGTCAACGTGTTAACACTAAAAAAAAATGCAGATTACTGTAAAGGACAAGAGTTGCTTCTTGGATGTAAACTTGTACTGTTATATACATTAATATATATGTGAATGATGTGTGAAAAATGAAATTTCAAGCTATGTACTGTACATTTTAAACAGCCAGTTCAGCTAATTGGTTAGTGTAAGGAAGTTAGTTCCTTTATAAATATTAAACACAGACTGTTAAAAAGGTTTTGCACCACACAACACATTTCAATTCCATAATTTTGGCAGGGTCTAATGCTCGTTATTGCTTTCATGATAGCAGCTATCACACTATACAAATATTAATATGGTAACAAAAAAATCTATATGGGAGATAACGATTTGAGTAGAGGCCACCACTATCCATCCAGAGAAAGCTGCATATTTTGGATACACACATAAAATGGTGGTGAGAATGATTGCAAATCTTTAGAACTAGGCTTACTGTTCTTTGTCAAGAGTACTCATTCCATCTCAATTTGTTGTTAGTCTAAACGCTGAGTATTCTCAAATGTGCTGGTTCTTTAGTTTTTCTATCTTTTATTTCACACACTTTAAATTTACAGGCCATTATTCAAAGGCTACAATCACATAAGGCTAGGTTATGTGAGATTCATTGTTATACTATTTGTCACAAAGACAATTCAAAACTGCATTGTTTTGTTCCGAATAAATTTTGTTTTTCATCTTTACTAACTACCTTTTAGAGCAGCCTTTTATTTCTTGTTATCAGATACAACAGTAGTTAGATAGATCACATATACGAGGGTTGGAACTTTAATAGTGGCAACTATTTATCTACAGCTCATACAAAATACATACGTGTTTCAAAGTTGTACTGACGTTCAAGGCAGTCACCAGCATTGTGTATAACCCATTGCCCGTGATGTGGAAGTCGAAGGATACTCTTAGCAGTGCCAGTTGTGTTGACAGTTCAAGCAGTGCAGTCTACTGCTCGACAAATTTGTAGCAGTTCCAAAGCGAAAGGCCGTGAAGTGTCCCTTCAGTTTAGAAATTGAGTTGAACTTATGAGGGATTGAGTCAAGGGAGTGCAGTAGGTGGTATAACACTTAGCAGCCCCATCAGTCAAACAAATCAGTAACAGCTTGCACTGTACATTCATGAGCATTGTCCTACAAAATGATAGTCAGGTCCTGCAGAAAGTGTTATCACTTCTGTCTCTAAGCTGGTCGTATGTTGTGTTCCAAAAATGAACAGCATAGAGACAAAAGTGATGACACTTTCTTCAGGGCCTGACCATCATTTTGCAGGACAATGCTCAAGCACGTACAGTGCAAGTTGTTACTGATTTGTTTGACTGATGGGGCTGCTAAGTGCTATACCACCTACTGCACTCCCCTTACTTAAGCCCTCATGAGTTCAACTTGATTTCTAAACTGAAGGAAATACTTCACGGCATTCGCTTCGGAACTGCTACAAATTCGTCAGGCATAAGACCGTACCGCTTCAAATGTCTACACAACTGGCACTGCTAAGAGTATCCTACGACTTCCACATCACTGGCAACAGGTTATATGCTGGTGATTGCTTTGAAGGACAGTAAAATTTTGAAACATGTATCTACTTTGTAGGAGCTGTAAATAAATAGTTGCCACTATTAAAGTTTCAGTCCTCATACTTGGCGCCAGAGTATTTAATTTTTGCATAATATATTGTGATTTACACTATCAAGAGCTCCAACAATTTACCATATTAAACACACATTAAACAGTTTTCACTGACTACTTTCTTACATTTTTATTGTAAGGAGCACATTCATGTTTCTCACTAGACTACAACTGAATAGTAAGGCTATAAGTACAAAGATGTGTTCCTGGTAATATCTAGTAGCTGTTTTCCTTTGACAACTGATTAATATGACTCATCAAGTATATAATGTATATGGTTGTAATGAGCCCATATAAATGTACTGTTACGTGTCAATATAGAAAGTAGGGAGAGCCTCCTCTTTCAAAATATAACTGAACCAGGGAGTTTATTGTCTCCACCTGAGAGATGACTAGAATACACCAAAAGTACAAGCATAATGACTCAACAGCATCCTATTAAGTTCCACAAACATTTAATACTACTATTTTTCATAGCCATAGTAAGAGAATGAGTAGTTTCTTTGTCAGTTTTATGTTACCTTCTCCTGTCCTCTCAAGCTTAGCATTATAGCCTGTAAATTTTTTGTAATAAAGTCTTTACATATTCTCATAATACAGCTCAGTAACCAACAGAATATTCCATTTAACCCATTAGTGTCTACAATACTAGAGCCTGATTGCAGTACTCACTTAAATTTTTAGTAAACATATTCTAGAGTATTCTTCTTCCTGGATTCTTGTAAATGTAACACAAGTTTAGTCTTACATCTAAACCAAGACAGTGAACAGTAACAAGCTCTCCGTGGAGCATGTATTTCGTCCACCAAATATCAATAATTCATTGGTTACATAGATCCCAAATTTCAATGTTGCTCAACAGGACTCCCAAAAAAGCAGCTACACTGAATGGCAATAATCAGTATGGACAGCAGAATGTTATACACTGCATGCGCTACAAAGAGAAGCTGTCTGACAGGAAGTGGTGGCTCATCAGTCTCAGCAGATGACCAGTTAACATACAGGACATCATCAGAAACATAAAATTCCCTCTGAGTAATATAAATTGCTTAATTTATAATTTTCCATAGATCCCTTCAAGCAGAAGAACCTTAAGGGATGTGGAATGAATCAAGGCACATGTTAAAAGAAAGAGAAAGAGACTTAGAGAGAAGCAACTCCTAGAAATACAACGTATATATCACATTAACAATAAGCTGTCACTATATAGCAGTAGGAAAATTAGTACTTTGAGGGGTATGAGGACGTGGGATGGGGACTTCCTACTTCTTCATTTATCTTAAATAGCTGTTGCTTATCTTCTATTAGTAGCTTAGTATTTACTTGAATCTATTACTATTTTTCAAAGAAAATAGTTACCTGTGTCAGTAGCAACACAAGCCTGTCTACAAGAAAAAAAAAATGGCTCTGAGCACTATGGGACTTAACATCTATGGTCATCAGTCACCTAGAACTTAGAACTATTTAAACCTAACTAACCTAAGGACATCACACAACACCTAGTCAACACGAGGCAGAGAAAATCCCTGACCCCGCCGGAAATCGAACCCGGGAACCTGGGCGCGAGAAGCGAGAATGCTACCACACGACCACGAGCTGCAGACGCTTGTTTACAAAACACTATCAGTTCTCATCCAGCTTTACCATGAACATTACTATCTGCTTTGTAGCTGAAGGATCTTTACAACCCTTAAATCTAGATAATCAGATAATTTGTAGTAAGGTAATGAGTAATTATTTCAATTGGCAGGGATTCAAAATTTTTCCTTTTGTTGGATGGGAACTTGATGAAGATCTTTGCACCTGAATGCATAACTGCACTCTGAACAATAGACATGAAGGAACCTGTATGAAATTTAAACCTGTATCTTGAATTGTGGTTTTTCAAATAACATTTCACCTTAAATTGATTTTTAATATCAGCAACAAACAACATTCAGGAATAAGTGAACTGGGGAATGAGAGAAAGAGATCTAATGGTCTGTAAAGAGGCTGGTGCGATATGTGACATTATCCACTGTACACAATATTATTACTACTACTTGTATCTGCTGAAGAAAAACATTGTTTACTTTACGTTCACAGAAAAATAAACAGAACAATTTTTCTTGTTTAACTTTGCCAGGACTTCAACTGTGAAGACTTAGATGGCTTTATTAGTGTAAAATCCTTTCCAAAATCCAGGAAGAGATAGTTAAAAAGTTCTGCTCAGAAAAATGACACAGTACTTTATCATAGCCCACTTTCTGGAAAAACTTCCAAGAATAATGGATAGATTGAAATTTATCTGAATTATAGGTAATTTGCTTATTTCCAGTTTTACAGATGGGTGTTCCTATAAAATATATCAGGAAATATGTCCTACTGTGGTATAAACTCCACCAGAACAATTACTGTTTTTTGTGATGTAGTAAATTTTGTCTTTTCTTTAGGAGCTGTAGCTTTGAAACTAATGTCTCTCAGTGGTGCATGTAGTGCCTGATGAAGCATACCTAATACCCTTATTAAAAGTATATGGTAGTTACAATATGCCTAGTTTGACATTTGCACCTCACTGTGTTACTTAAGTGAACGACTCAGGCTCTGTCTCTTGTGGAATGGACAATTGTTTCCTCTAGTAAGTAACTGCTACCACAATCACCAAATGTTATGGTAAAGTTCTCGAAAACAAAACTTCAACGACTGTAAGAATATGTTTACGGAAAAGTTAAATTTTCATCCCCATTGTGTGCTTTACATGTCTCTTCCTGTTAACTTCCTAGAATTCCTCTCTAAACATTGTGATCAAGTCGTTACTTATGAATCTGCAACAATACTTTTGTTTTATGATATTAGGCTAACTAGTCAGCAGATTTTATTGTCAGCATCTGACCATCATCATCATGTAAACCACTATTGCTCTATGTTTAAACCACTAAAAGTAGTGTGGTCTAAAAACAAATTTTCAGTGGCCGTCGAACTACATACTTCAGTCCTCGCTGGGAACTTCTGTGTGGGGAAACATTCAAAGCTGGACATTGACAACTCTAACTGTCCTTGACCAGTATTGCCTGACAGAAAATCAGCATCAAAGTCTTCACAAACAATGATTCTCCACTTAAGTCTTTATCTTAAGATTTTCCAGCCAGTGACTTGTAAATTGTCAATACTATTGGTTTGGGTATTTTCTGGTCCAATATCCAATCACAGAAACCAAACAGCTGTTCTGCCCAGTATTCAGAAGCATGAAGGGCACCTGCTGGGTCACCTTCATTTTCCCACGGCCAAACATGAATGTCTTGCTAAGGATGTTATCATATATGAAAAACCAACAATAATATGCTCTATTCATCAAAACACAAAAGGGTGAAGAGAGCACATTTGGAAATGCTGACTCGACAGGTAGTGGAATATGTCTTACGTGGCTTTTTATGTTGGTACATCAATGGGGATGATAGCTGAAGCTTAGTTCCCAGCAAGAAGTTCAGCCAGATGTAAGATTTCACAAGATCCTACTGCCCCATCTTATTTGTGCGTGTTTCACTAAACAAAGTCACATTGTAATTATTCAGACAAACAGCACAATTATTGAAGGTGATCACCTACGGTTCACTAATATTTGGCCATTTCTTGCTCTCTGCAAAGCCCTCTGAGGGCACTTTCCCTAATCGTCAGTACAGAATACTCATTATATAAAAAATGCTCATTAACAAAATGAAATTTTATTTCTTCAGTTTTATGCAATGAATCAAGTCATTCCAAAATTTATTAAATTTGCAGAGTGGCAGATGATATGGCAAGTAATTACACTCACAACACAATTGCTCAGTGCAGCCAATGGAAACATACAGATAAATACAAAAAAGTAATTATAGCTTTTATATTGAAATGTTCCTACAACACAATGAGAAAACAGGGGGGGGGGGGGGGGGGGGCATAGCAAGAAAAGAAAGTGAAAGTAAGTAGGTCACTCACAAACAAGGCTTAGAAGGGCTCATGACATGGCAAAGTATAAGGAAAAGGGGACACAAAGATGAAGGGAAAGTTGTCACAGGGATTAGTACATCAAACATAATATAAAAAGAAGTATTGTGGTAGTGTCAGATAAAAGAAGATAGAAACAATAAAGTAAGAGGAAAAGATAAATGCAGAAGAAGAAAAGAAAGTAGTACCAGTAGTGTCAGGTTTTTCCATTTGTGAGATTGAAGTACAAAATATTTTTTTCTTCTTTTAAAAATGTGTAATACAGTCCAAGACAGAATTTCTGTCAGGTGTTTATGATATGACTTCTTGATGAATTATGGTAATATGAATTCAATGACTCTTCTAATGAGCTATATCTGTGGGTATTTAGTTTAATATGTTCCTTGTGATTTCTCTGTAATGCC
Organism: Schistocerca piceifrons; assembly: GCF_021461385.2. Lineage (NCBI taxonomy): Eukaryota > Metazoa > Arthropoda > Insecta > Orthoptera > Acrididae > Schistocerca > Schistocerca piceifrons. Next base: position 326,865,911 of record NC_060140.1, read on the forward strand.
ATATGTCAGAGACAGCATAGGACATAGAATGGGCAGTGTCTTGAAAGGAGGATATAAAATGAACATCAACAAAAGCAGGACAAGAATAATGGAATGTAGTCGAATTAAAACATGCAGTGCTGAGGGAATTAGATTAGGAAACAAGACACTTAAAGTAGTAAATGAACGTTGCTACTGTATCTGGCTACCAAAATAACTGATGACGGCCAAAGTAGAGAGGATATAAAATGCAGACTGGCAATGGAAGCAAGAAAAGTGTTTCTGGAGAAGAGAAATTTGTTTATGTTGAATATAGATTTAAGTGTTAGGAAGTCTTTTCTGAAGCTATTTGTCTGGAGTGAAGCCATGTTTGAAAGTGAAACAATCATGATAAACAGTTTAGAAAAGAAGAGAAAAGAAAGTTTTGAAATGTGGTGCTAAGAAGAATGATAAGATTAGATGGGTAGATCACGTAACTAATAAGGTAGTATTGAACAGAATGGATGAGAAAAGGGTTGTGGCGTAACAAGCTAGCTACGCCACACTGAGAAGGGAGCCGAAAGGCACGCGTACACACACGCCGACTGGCGTCAAGTCTGGAACAGGATACGTTATGACTGCTATAAAGAAAATACGTAGCTTTGGAATATACTTAACTTTATTCTTTGTTGGTTTACAACATTCTTCTTGAGACATTTATACGATAACTCTCAAACTAGGTAAGGCTAATGGCGCCTTGCTAGGTCGTAGCCATGGACTTAGCAGAAGGCTATTCTAACTGTCTCTCGGCAAATGAGAGGAAGGCTTTGTCCGTATTGTCGCTAGCAATGTCGTCCGTACAACTGGGGCGAGTACTCGTCCGTATCTCGAGACCTGCCTTGTGGTGGCGCTCGGTCTATGATCACACAGTGGCGGCACGTGGGTCCGACATGTACTAAATGGACCGCGGCCGATTTAAGCTACCACCTAGCAAGTGTGGTGTCTGGCGGTGACACCACAAAAAGAAATTTGTGGCACAACATAACTAGAAGAATGAATCGGTTCATAGGAGACATCAATAGATCACAAATTTAGTATTGGAGGGAAGTGTGGAGAGTAAAAATAGTAGAAGGAGACCAAGAGCTGAGTACAGTAAGCAGATTCTGATGGATGTAGGCTGCAGTAGTTATTTGGAGATGAAAAGACGCACACAGGATAGTGTAGCATGGTGAGCTGCATCAAACCAGTCTTCAGTCTGAAGACCACAACAACAACAAAGTCAGCTTGTGTTTGCTATGAGTATACAAGTTGAAACATAGCTCACACAGTCACAATGAATTAAATGATTTTCAAATTTTCCAATATATGAATTGAATATTTTAAGTGACCTTTAGCTTCTGTGAACACTGCTGAATGTAACATCAATGCAACTGTAGCATGCTTCCTTTACAAACTGTGGTAATCTGATCTCAAAATATCACCGAAGTATGGTTATTTAGGCTTATAAAATAAAGGTTTCCTCATCACAAAAATTAGTTTGAAATTCATAATGGTTTCAAGATGGTTTGCCCCAGCTTACTGCAAAGTACACAATGGCATGCTCAGGCAGTTTGTAATGGGACATCCTCTTCCAGCATTACTTTTCCTCAACAGTAGTTGTCAATACTAGTATTACTTTTTGAATTTTGGGCAGGTCAGTAGTATCTCAGCTGCCTTTCTGAAAACTTTCATATAATTTACTCAATATGTTATATTTCAAGCTAAAATGTATGAAAAGAAGTGACTTTATTTTCTATGTTACAATCAATAATGTATAGTTAATCTTTTTTTTTTTTTTTTTTTTTTTTTTTTTTAGAAACGTTTGAAATTAAGAATTTGGCATACTTAAAATTTCTATTATTATTTACGCAATGTAGTAGGCCCTACTGTTTATTATGTTAATTTCTGGATTCATTTATGAAATATAAATTTATTTGTTAAGAATATTGTTATTACCGCGGAGTGAAGTAGTAGTAAGCATGCCTCTGATGTGATTGGACGTATTTTTGTATTTTGGGTGAACAGAGTAATTTTGGCTTTTTTAACGTGAAAATTCAAAAGACTGTATGATATATTAAAATGTGACAAAATAAATTTGAACCATGATTTATTTTCAAAGAATATTCTTAAGAATTAATTTTATTTACTACCGACTCATCAAGAACATTAACACATTTAATCGCACTATGTAAGCATGGAAGTAGTTGCCAGGGAGTAACTGATGAAATCATAACCAAATTCCTTTTAACAAATGGGAATTTTATTCACTTTAATAGTGCCTAAAAGCATTTTTTAAAAGAAACAGATTTAAAATTAAAATCAGAAAGCACCCTCTAAATATCAAAGTTACAATTTATTCAGAGACAGAAAGAAACAAGTTTTGACCGTATGAGCTTTCGGGCAGAGAACCTTGCCGCTCCCTTTCGACACAGCCGTAGTTACGACCACTCACAACAGCCTCTGAAAGACTACACTGGTGCAAATCTGCAACACACCAGATAACTTTAAACTAAGAGTTTTAACAATTTACACAAGCACACAAACTATGCACCCCCCGTAAGAGGGATGGAAATGGTACAAAACACCAACAATTAAAATATTAACCTTGCCACCGAAGGTGCAACTTGATTTTAACTTCTAAAAAAAAGTGAAAGGACGGCAACTTTTATACTAAAATGATCATTTAAATAAAAGCCCATGAAATGCAATCTTATATAAAATTCTACACGGTTGGCCAAACAATAGTTAAGATGCTCCACAGTACACAGATACCCCCTCTCAAGATAATATGCAATAATATCAAAGTTACCAAAGATCAAAACATATTTCAGGTAATAGGCTGTTACTCTCCAAGCAATAAATTTGTTACCACACCAAATCCGACAAACATGACAGAGGCAGCTACTAACATATGGTAGATTGATAGGGAGATTTCCGAACAACCAGAACTGCAGGTTGCTCTAACTCGCCCCTACTCCACAAGGGAAAAACGGACCACCCCCGCAGGTGGGCAAATGGAGAAGAATGGTGGGATGACCACAAAGCAAAACGGCTGGTGACCCCACCGAGAAAATAAGTAGAATTTAACAAGAGTAAATCAAACAACATATCACCAATCACTTAACTTCTAATAAACTGCGATTTCTCGAGAAGACCTGGCGCAGCACCCCCAAATCGATCTCCTGAACCATCCGATGCCAGCCGCTTCAACGGACGCAGGAAGGTTACCTCCTGTTGCTCTCATGTCGACAGCAAAGTCACTACCCCTCGCTATATGCCACGGCCCTCTGGTCTCACATGGCGACCTCACATGCGCCAATGCTCAAGACAGACAAGTCATCTTGTCTCTCAGTGTGCGACTGACCAACCGATTGATCCAACCGCCAATGACCATTGCCTGAGCAAACTCGAGCAGACTGGCAGCTTAACGCGCAGACTCAGATGCAGGAACTAAGCCCCGACCAGGTGACCACTCACTGAGTTCTCTTACTGGCGGAGTGGAAAGACTCTCATTTTGCTGCCTTTAAAGGCTGATTCGAACAACAGACATACTAGCACTCCGAACGACAGACAGACACTAACTGCCTAACAAATGCGGACGAGAGACAGACCAGCAAGCTGGGGACGAGAGACTGACCCAGACTGACCCCCTGGTGAGCTCATAGTGCCCCTTAAATGCACATGAACAGGCAACCTTTCCCCTTTCCCACCAGAGGGAGGCACGAAAGCTGCAATTGCCACAGCGCTGCCACCGCCAGAAACAGAGGGTGACTGCTTCAACTATGCTCTGCGGTGCACTCTTCAAAACAGCAATTTTTACCACAGCTCAACATTAATGTAACAACAAAAATTCTGCAACAACAATCTTCAAATTTATTTAGATCAGTTCAACCATGAGGATCTAAAACGTGGGAATTCCAGCTTCAAGAATCAGACCCCTAGACAAGAACTGGAGCCAACTCTACATGAAAAGTAAGTAAACTAGAAAGCTTATAGCAATCTTTGCTCCTCTCTAATCTTTCATAGAAGACTTTGCTTATTGTGGACAATAGCTGGAATCAGGAAAGGGGGGGGGGAGGTTACAGGGAGACATACAGTTTAAAAGTGTACTCTAAACTAGTGTCAGCTTGCCATTTCCGACATATAAAAATCACTGCCACAGGTAAAAAAGCAATTCAAATCTTTATCCTTGAAGAATTGTGGATGAGTATTCTACCATTTTCCTACATCCATCCTTTCAGGAATTTAGCTTCCAATTGTTTCACAGAGTTTCTCAAAACACAGTGGTAAATAATACTGTTGGTTGTATATGTGGTATAGACCTGGAGATGCCAGAAGGTTTCATACTGATAGTATAATGGTAAGACAGAGATTTTGGAACCAAATTTTAAACTTTTCCAGGGCAATTTGTTGGTTACAAACTGTAGATTAAAACTATAGGAATTGTAAAACGCTTGGAAATTAAGGAGATGGGTCCTGGATAAGCTGAAGGAATCAGAGGTTGTTGACAGTCTCAGAGGGAGAATTAGGCAATGACTGACTGAAACAGAGGGGAAATGGAGGAAAGGAATACAGTGGAAGATGAATGGGTAGCTTCAAGAGATGAAATAGTGAAGACAGCAGAGGATCAAACAGGCAGAAAAACAAAGTCTAGTAGAAATTTTTGGATATCACAAGAGATGTTAAATTTAACCGATGAAAGGAGAAAATTTAAAAAATGCAAAAAATTAAGTAGGCAAAAGTGAATGCAAACATCTAAAAAAGTAAGATTGACAGGAATTGCAAACAGCTAAGCAGACATGTGTAGAGAACAAATGTAAGGATACAGGAGCATATATCACTAGAGGAAAGAAAGATAAATCCCATCATAAAACTAAAGAGGTTTACAGACAAAAGGGAAACGGGTGTATTAATAGCAAGAGTTCAGATGGAAAATCAGAATTAAGCAAAGAAGAGGAAAGTGGAAGGTGTATACACAGCATCTATACAAGGGAGGTGAACTTGAAGGCAAAATTGCAGACAGGCAAGAGGATGTCAAAGAAAATTAGATGTGAGACATGATGCTGCGAGAAGAATATGATAGAGTAATGGAAGACCCAAGTCAAAACAAGACCCGTGGAGTAAACGACATCCCATTGGAACTATTGATATCCTTTGGGAGGACCAGCCATAACAAAACTATTCTGCTTGGTGTGAAACATGCATGAGACAGGTGAAATACCTCAGACTTCAAGAAGAATGCAGGAATTTCAAATATAGAGAAAGCAGGTGATGAAATGTATAAATATTACTGAACTGTCCATTTAATGAGTCATTGTTGCTAAATGCTAACACTAATTCTTTATCAAAGAATGAAAAAAATGATAGAAGTTGACCTTGGGGAAGATTAGTTTGAATTCTGGGAAAATGCAGGAACATGCAAGGCAATACCAACCCTAAAACTTCTCTTAGAAGATAGATTAAGGAAAAGCAAAACTATGTTTATAGCATTTGTAGATGTAGAGAATGCTTTTGACAATGTGCACTGGAAAAGATAACTAAGAAATTCTGAAAGTAGCAGGGTTAACATGTTGTTGTTGTTGTGGTCTTCAGTCCTGAGACTGGTTTGATGCAGCTCTCCATGCTACTCTACCCTGTGCAAGCTTCTTCGTCTCCCAGTACCTACTGCAACCTACATCCTTCTGAATCTGCTTAGTGTATTCATCTCTTGGTCTCCCCCTACGATTTTTACCCTCCACGCTGCCCTCCAATACTAAAATTGGTGATCCCTTGATGCCTCAGAATATGTCCTACCAACCGATCCCTTCTTCTGGTCAAGTTGTGCCACAAACTCCTCTTCTCCCCAATCCTATTCAGTACCTCCTCATTAGTTATGTGATCTACCCATCTAATCTTCAGCATTCTTCTGTAGCACCACATTTCGAAAGCTTCTATTCTCTTCTTGTCCAAACTATTTACCGTCCATGTTTCACTTCCATACATAGCTACACTCCATACAAATACTTTCAGAAATGACTTCCTGACACTTAGATCTATATTCGATGTTAACAAATTTCTCTTCTTCAGAAACGCTTTCCTTGGCATTGCCAGTCTACATTTTATATTCTCTCTACTTCGACCATCATCAGTTATTTTGCTCCCCAAATAGCAAAACTCCTTTACTAATTTAAGTGTCTCATTTCCTAATCTAATTCCCTCAGCATCACCCGACTTAATTCGACTACATTCCATTATCCTCGTTTTGCTTTTGTTGATGTTCATCTTATATCCTCCCTTCAAGACACCATCCATTCCGTTCAACTGCTCTTCCAAGCCCTTTGCTGTCTTCGACAGAATTACAATGTCATCGGCGAACCTCGAAGTTTTTATTTCTTCGCCATGGATTTTAATACCTACTCTGAATTTATCTTCTGTTTCCTTTACTGCTTGCTCAATATACAGATTGAATAACATCGGGGAGAGGCTACAACCCTGTCTTACTCCCTTCCCAACCACTGCTTCCCTTTCATGTCCCTCGACTCTTATAACTGCCATCTGGTTTCTGTACAAATTGTAAATAGCCTTTCGCTCCCTGTATTTTACCCCTGCCACCTTCAGAATTTGAAAGAGAGTATTCCAGTCAACATTGTCAAAAGCTTTCTCTAAGTCTACAAATGTTAGAAACGTAGGTTTGCCTTTCCTTAATCTTTCTTCTAAGATAAGTCGTAAGGTCAGTATTGCCTCACGTGTTCCAGTATTTCTACGGAATCCAAACTGATCTTCCCCGAGGTCGGCTTCTACTAGTTTTTCCATTCGTCTGTAAAGAATTCGTATTAGTATTTTGCAGCTGTGGCTTATTAAACTGATTGTTCGGTAATTCTCACATCTGTCAACACCTGCTTTCTTTGGGATTGGAATTATTATATTCTTCTTGAAGTCTGAGGGTATTTCACCTGTTTCATACATCTTGCTCACCAGATGGTAGAGTTTTGTCAGGACTGGCTCTCCCAAGGCCGTCAGTAGTTCCAATGGAATGTTGTCTACTCCGGGGGCCTTGTTTCGACTCAGGTCTTTCAGTGCTCTGTCAAACTCTTCACGCAGTATCGCATCTCCCATTTCATCTTCCTCTACATCCTCTTCCATTTCCATAATATTGTCCTCAAGTACATCGCCCTTGTATAGACCCTCTATATACTCCTTCCACCTTTCTGCTTTCCCTTCTTTGCTTAGAACTGGGTTTCCATCTGAGCTCTTGATGTTCATGCAAGTGGTTCTCTTTTCTCCAAAGGTGTCTTTAATTTTCCTGTAGGCGGTATCTATCTTACCCCTAGTGAGATAAGCCTCTACATCCCTACATTTGTCCTCGAGCCATCCCTGCTTAGCCATTTTGCACTTCCTGTTGATCTCATTTTTGAGACGTGTGTATTCCTTTTTGCCTGCTTCATTTACTGCATTTTTATATTCTCCCCTTTCATCAATTAAATTCAATATTTCTTCTGTTACCCAAGGGTTTCTACTAGCCCTCGTCTTTTTACCTATTTGATCCTCTGCTGCCTTCACTATTTCATCCCTCAAAGCTACCCATTCTTCTTATACTGTATTTCTTTCCTCCATTCCTGTCAATTGTTCCCTTATGCTCTCCCTGAAACTCTGTACAGCCTCTGGTTCTTTCAGTTTATCCAGGTCCCATCTCCTTAAATTCCCACCTTTTTGCAGTTTCTTCAGTTTTAATCTACAGGTCATAACCAACAGATTGTGATCAGAGTCCACATCTGCCCCTGGAAATGTCTTACAATTTAAAACCTGGTTCCTAAATCTCTGTCTTACTATTATATAATCTATCTGATACCTTTTAGTATCTCCTGGGTTCTTCCATGTATACAACCTTCTATCATGATTCTTAAACCAAGTGTTAGCTATGATTAAGTTGTGCTCTGTGCAAAACTCTACCAGGCGGCTTCCTCTTTCATTTCTTAGCCCTAATCCATATTCACCTACTACGTTTTCTTCTCTCCCTTTTCCTACACTCGAATTCCAGTCACCCATGACTATTAAATTTTCGTCTCCCTTCACTATCTGAATAATTTCTTTTATTTCATCATACATTTCTTCAATTTCTTCGTCATCTGCGGAGCTAGTTGGCATATAAACTTGTACTACTGTAGTAGGTGTGGGCTTCGTATCTATCTTGGCCACAATAATGCGTTCACTATGCTGTTTGTAGTAGCTTACCCGCGTTCCTATTTTCCTATTCATTATTAAACCTACTCCTGCATTACCCCTATTTGACTTTGTGTTTATAACCCTGTAGTCACCTGACCAGAAGTCTTGTTCCTCCTGCCACCAAACCTCACTAATTCCCACTATATCTAACTTTAACCTATCCATTTCCCTTTTCAAATTTTCTAACCTACCTGCCCGATTAAGGGATCTGACATTCCACGCTCCGATCCGTAGAACGTCAGTTTTCTTTCTCCTGATAACGACGTCCTCCTGAGTAGTCCCCGCCCGGAGATCCGAATGGGGGACTATTTTACCTCCGGAATATTTTACCCAAGAGGACGCCATCATCATTTAATTATACAGTAAAGCTGCATGCCCTCGGGAAAAATTACGGCCGTAGTTTCCCCTTGCTTTCAGCCGTTCGCAGTACCAGCACAGCAAGGCCGTTTTGGTTATTGTTACAAGGCCAGATCAGTCAATCATCCAGACTGTTGCCCTTGCAACTACTGAAAAGGCTGCTGCCCCTCTTCAGGAACCACACGTTTGTCTGTCCTCTCAACAGATACCCCTCCGTTGTGGTTGTACCTACAGTACGGCTATCTGTATCGCTGAGGCACGCAAGCCTCCCCACCAATGGCAAGGTCCATGGTTCATGGGGGGGAGGGTTAACATACAGAGAGCAAAAGGTCATTTACAACTTGTGCAGAAACCAGATGGCAGTTATCAGAGTTGAGGGTCATGAAAGGGAAGCACTGGTTAAGAAAGGAGTGACACAGTGTTGTAGCCTTTCCCCAGTGTTACTTAACCTGCACACTGAGTGAGCAGTAAAAGCAACCAGAGATAAATTTGAAGAAGAAATTAAAGTTCAGGAAGAAAAAATAAAAACTTTGAGGTTTGCCAATGACATTGTAATTCTGTCAGAAACAGCAAAGGATTTTGAAGAGCAGCTAAATGAAATGAAAGGTGTCTTGAAAGGCGATCAACATCAACAAAAACAAAACAAGGGTAATGGAATGTAACTGAATTAAATCAGGTGATGCTGAGGGAACTAGATTAGGAAACAAGGAGTAGTAGATCTGTTTTGCTATTTGGGTAACAAAATAATTAATGATCAGTGAAGTAGAGAAGATATAAAATGAAGACTGGCAATGGCAAGAAAAGTGGAGCTAAAGAAGCGAAATCTGTTAACAGTGAATATATGTTTAAGTGCTAGGAAGACTTTTGTGAAGGTATTTGTACTGAAGGTATTTGCCTTGTACGAAAATGGAATGTGGATGATCAAAAGTTCAGACAAGAAGAGAATAGAAGCTTTTGAAATGCCATGCCACAAAAGAATGCTGAAGATTAGACAGGTAGATCATGTAACAAATGAGGAGGTACTGAACAGAATTGCGGAGGAAATGAATTTGTGGCACAACTTGACTAAACACAGGGATCAGATGATACGACACATTCCAAGACATCAAGTGATCACCTATTTACAATTGGAAGGAAGTGTAGGAGATAAAAATTGTAGAGGGAAACCAAGAGATGAATAAAGTAAGTCAAAAGTAGGTAGGTTACAGTAGCAATTTTGAGATGAAGAGGCTTGGAGATGACAGAGTAACACATAGACCTCCATCAGATCAGTCTTAAGACTGAAGACCATAATAAAAACAAGCAATATGTCATGAAACTATTTAGAAGTAACCAAGGTATTAAAAGGGTCATTCCATGTCAAGTGGCCTAAATTCACTCAAGCTCCCCACTCGACCATCTCCAATTTTGAAGAAATTTTTACAGGATGTACATATAGACCTTACATGAAACACTGCCAAATTACAGCTCCATAAGCAGTATGGTGGGGCCACTAGCCACTTTTTCGTAAAGGCTCGTTTTTTGACATTGCCATTGAAATAGTCCAGGATCTAAGACCTGTTGTGCTGAAACTTTGTGGTCCTGTTCAACTTTTTGGGTACAATAGCTTAGTTGTAGTGCAAAAGGTCAAACTATGGTAAATTCATCATAGTGTGCTATCAAAGTGGCTCATAAATCTAGTTGTACCAAATTTTGACTATACTTTATTGCCATGTATCTACTGAAAGAGTAACTTTCTGAAGCTAATACTTAAGTTATCTGCAGCCTGCCAGCATGTAATAAAGCTCTGCAAGTGGCACCCAAATTTCTCAAATAATAACTGAGTTATCAAAGTTCAAAGTGTGCTAAAAAATTTAATCAGTCAATTTTGGCTCACTTTCAAAAGGTCATCTCAAAAGGGGTCACTAAAATTTTTCTCGGCACCATGGAAAAGAGCTCACCTTGTTTGATCAGCAAAAGTTGTTTTCATTTTGGAGACTTTGCATTTAAGAACAAATAAACTTATACTTTCATTACATTACATTTCTCGACATTGCGACTTAGATGAATAAATGATCAACTTTGATTTAGCATTACTCAGGATCTAAGAGACCTGTCATGCTGAAACTTTGTGATCCTATTCAACTTTTTGGGTACAATATCTTAGCTGTAAAACAAAAGGTCAAACTATGGTAAATTCATCATAGTGTGCTATCAAATTGGCCTATAAATCTATAACAAAGGACTTATAACTTTCATGCTAAACTGTATAGAGCTTCTGGCAAATACTAGATACCATCATTTATAATCCTTCCCACTTCATCTGTCTGCAAGTACAGTGACAGAAAACAACAATACCTAGAAAGATTTGTACAACATAAATGAATGCCGGTAGGTGCACTTCTACATCTGCATAGATAGCCTGCAAATCACACTAAAGTGCCTGGCAGAGGGTTCACCGAACCACCTTCACAATAATTCTGTATTATTCCAACAGCACATGGAAAAAACGAACACCTATATCTTTCCTTGCGAGCTCTGATTTCCCTTATTTTATTATGATGATTGTTTCTCCTTATATAGGTCAGCCTCAACAAAATATTTTCACATTCAGAGGAGAAAGTTGGTGTTTGAAATTTCATGAGAAGATTCTGCCACAACAAAAATACCTTTGTTTCAATGATGTCCATCCCAAACCCTGTATCATGTCACTAACACTCTGTCCCTATTTCATGATAATACAAAACGTGCGTCTTTCTTTGAACTTTCTCAATGCACTCCATTAATCCTATCTGGTAAGCATCCCAGACCATGCCATAGTACTCCAAAAGAGGACAGACAAATGTAGTGCTATTTTATAAATCTATTACATTTTCTAAGTGTTCCATCAATTTATTTATTTATTTTTATTTATTTATTTATTTATTCATCCATGGAACAATAAATATTGTATGGATGTCGTCAGATTACAACACATGAGCACACATTTACATTTACAATTAAACAGGTTTCTCATATTTTGTGTAGTTTTTATAACTAGTCATACACATATTTATAATTACATAATATTTTGGTGATAATGTCATATGTTGCTAATAATCTACATCTATGTTAAATATTCTTTTACAGTATAACAACTTTTACTTACTAAAAAGGTTTTAAGCTTTTGTCTGAAAGTGAGGGGCTCATTTATTTCTTTAATTTCTTGTGGTAATTTGTTGTACAGTTTTATCCCATTGTAAAATATACTTTTTTGCGTCTTTGCCTTGTTCTTTCTATCTAGATGGCGGTGGTGACAAGCTCTTGTTTCATGGTCATGTATTAGGCTGTTTGTGTTGTACATGTTGAGATTTTTCTTAATGAACATTATGTTCTGAAAGATATACTCACAAGAAACAGTTAGAATTCCTAGCTTTCTAAATAATTCTAGACAGTGGGCCCTGTTGTTGCTATTTGTTATTATCCTTATGGCTCTTTTTTGTACTTTGAACACAGTTTGTATGTTACTGGCAGTTGTTCCCCAAAACATGATCCCATAGCTGAGGACTGAGTGTAGATATCCGTAATATGTTATTTTAAGACAGGTATTATTGCATACCGGTGCAAGGATTCTAAGAGCATAGCATGCTGTGGATAATTTCTTTGCCAAAATGTTGACATGGTTTGTCCATTTCAGTTGGCTGTCTACATTCATCCCTAAGAATTTGGTACTTGTTACACATTCTAATTCATTATTATTAACTTTTATTCTAGTGGCATTGTGTTTTTTGTTCAATTGGAAGTTAATATAGTCAGTTTTCTTTACATTTAGGGTTACTTTATTTTTTAATGACCAGTTGTGGACATCATTCAGAGCCTCGTTTGCTCTTTCTGACAGTTGTGTTGGATTTTCACCTGTTATTACTATGTTGCTGTCATCAGCAAAAAGTATTTTTTCGCCATGTCTGATACTTTGTGGGAAGTCGTTAATGTATATAAGAAACAATATTGGGCCTAATACACTTCCCTGTGGGACGCCGATATTCACATTTTCTGGGTCAGACAGGTGTTTTATAAGGGAATTGTTCGAAACTTGTGATATCTCAACTCGTTGAACTCTGTTTTCCAAGTATGATTTGAACCACTTCTTTGTCACACCACTTATTCCCATTTGCCCTAATTTATGAAGTAAGATTTTGTGGTCAACTGTATCAAAGGCCTTGGACAAGTCTAAAAAGATACCACTTACATTTTCACCTTTGTCCAGTGCTTCTAAAATTACTTTAGTGAACTGTGCTATAGCATATTGTGTGCCTTTTCCGGGCCTAAAACCAAATTGGTCATTGGAAAGAAGATTATATTTATTCAGGTAATTTAGCAGTCTCTTTTTGACTAGTATTTCTATTATTTTAGAAATGATAGACAGTATAGAGATCGGCCTGTAGTTCTCTACATTTTCCACATTTCCGTTTTTAAGGATAGGTATAACTTTTGCTTGTTTTAGGTACTCCGGAAAGTATCCAGATTCGAAAGATTCATTAATTATGTCTGTTAATGGGCCCTTTATGGAGTCTATACAATCTTTAATTACGCAGACTGGGATTTCATCAAGTCCTACTGAAGTTTTATTTTTTAGTTGGTGTACTACTAGTGCCACTTCCCTTTCTGTAGTTGGCAAGAGCACCATTGAGTTTGTTGGCTGGTTCTGAGTAGGTAAATCATACGTATCTGGAAATTTCTGCTGTAATTTTTTTGCAATACTACGGTACTGAAATATGAGTTTACAAAATCAGCTAATTTTTTAGGGTTACCTACTGGTACATCTTTGTTTTTAATATGTGAATTGAGGTCCTTTTTAGCAGAGTTAGATGTTTCCTGTTTGACGATGTTCCAGGCTGCTTTGCTCTTGTTTTCAGCTTCAAGTAATATTTTGTTGTTTGAAAGTTTTTTTGCGGCTAGCAACACCTATCTGTAAATTTTCCTGTACTTTTTGTAGGATTGCAGAACTTCTGGTTTAGATTGATTATTTTTTATGGAGTTGAGATATCTAAGAGTTTCTGAGGATTTTTTGATACCTGTAGTCACCCACTGATTTCTCTTTGTAGTTTTAATTTGATAAAGAGTTTTGGGAAACATCTCTTCAAATCTGAGTTTAAAAATTGACATGAACTTGATAAATTTCTGATTTGCATTGGTTTCTGCATAGACTTCCCTCCAATCTTCATATTCTAGCTGGGATTTAAACTGATGCAGGGCTGATTTGGAAAACATTCTTTTGTATGTACAAAGTTTAGGAGGAGTTTCTACATGAATGTTAGTTTTTAAGATCTGGCAGAGGTGGTCTGATAGGCCCAGGTTTTGGACAACAATATGACATTTTTTACTATCAATATCTGTAGCTACATGATCTATAGATGAGGAGGATTCTTTCGTTATTCTAGTTGGACAATTAACAAGGGAGGATATTCCATAATAGCTTAGAATATTCACATATATGTTGCTAGCCTTATCAGGCTTCATCATATTAATGTTTAAGTCACCACAGATAATTACATTTGCTTTTGGTCCAGAAACCTTGTCTAAGCTTTGATTCAGTTTTGAGAAGAATATATCAATGTCTCCACTAGGAGAGCGGTACACACAAAATATGACTAATTTTTTTGCTATGCCAGGTCCTGTTATTTCAACAGCGGAAAGTTCGAAATGTTTGTCCTCATCTAGATCTAAAAGATCTGGAGGAGTTTCTGCTCACGCTAGCAGGAACGTCCGGCAACAGGAAGAAGAAGACTGTAGCGCAATGTTTTCGCTGCCAAAAGCTTGGCCACGCTGCCAAGCACTGCAGCGGGGCAACCGCGTGTCTGCGGTGTGCGCAAGCACATGACACACGCGACTGCAAGAATGAGAAGGGTACTCCTTGTACCTGCGTCAACTGTGGCGGTGTACACGCGGCGAACGCCCGTTCCTGCGCCTACAAGAGGAACTGGCGCGGACCGGACAAGAAGACGACGCAGAAGCAAGTGGCCACCACACATGAAGAGGTGGTCTCTTGTACAGAAGAAGACGTCTCCAGGCGTCGAAAGGACGCTGTACAAGAAGCCATGTCCGCCTTCAAATCCGCCATGGTGGAAGAGAGGGCGGCCATGTTGGCAGAACTGGGCAAGGCTCGGCGTCAGATTGCTGTGCTGATGCAGGAACTTCTCTCAGCCAAAGAAGACTCTGCCACCAGACAAGACACCGCCACCAAGACGATTCCTGCCCGAGAGAAAGAGTTCGCAACGGTGGCCACGCAAACCGACGAGCCTGCCGAAGGGGAGGCGATACAGCGAAGGACACCGAAGCAGCTGCACAAGAGGAAGAAGAGTGGGAAGAAGTACCATTCCTCCCGCTTCCGGACATGTACAGCGCAAGTGCTGTACTGAAGAAGTTTGCTAGTTCGCTTCGCGACGGTACATATCCTCACCACGAAAATCCTTATCCTTTTGTCCCACCAAACCATCCAAAACCGCCACTTCCACAACATGGAATTACCTATCCAGAAGGTCTTGTTTGACTCTCCAGGGAGGATTATGAGCTCATTAATTCCTACCCTGTCTTCACTACCCTGCAGATGTGAGGTTCTGTTCTCTGATCTATGGAGAACAATTGAAGACAGAATACGCTCCATATCAAACCAACACCGAGGAACAGTCCTCAATCACCAGTAAGAAGAAGAAGAAAAAGCTTCACATCGACAAGAACAAGAAATAGAGTATCGGCAGTCCTTGCCAGTTTCAGATATTATCAAACAATCCAAGAAAGAAGTTTCATTAAGATTCTTAGGAGAGTATAGGCCAAGTAGGCCACAAACTTCCACCTGAACTTCCTCACAGAGAGGAAAGTCAAAAAGGAGCAGCAAGAGACCATTGCCCTTTTGGGTAGGAGCGCTGTGAGCCGATTCCATACTCTGCTATTCGTTGTTCGGAAGGACTCGTCAGAGCTGTAGTTGCGCTCAATCAAAATGTAATACGGTTCCTGAACTGTACTTGGTGTACGGCAGCGAATAAAATGAACTTGAAACTGCATTGTGTTAACACATTCTTCTGTCGGAAGACAGCAGAAACGAACACAAGGGAAATAACTTTTCTTTTATGGCCTAAAAATTCAGCAGAGCGTGTAGGAGACAGCGGATTTTTGTTATACATTCACTTTTAGTATGTTCTTTTACACGAAACCGTTGAAAATGAAAATAAAAAAGTTGTCTTACGATCTAAAAACTGAAGCGAACGTGTCATACATTAGAAATTAATATGTACTTTTACAGAGATGCGTTCAAAATTAAACTGTCCTTTTACGATCTAATAATGACGCAGTCAATACCTTCGCTGCGCAGTGCCGATGGTACTGTTACCGACGACTGTGCCGCTAAAGCGGAGTTATTGAACGCAGTTTTCCGAAATTCCTTCACCAGGGAAGACGAATGGAATATTCCTGAATTTGAAACACGAACAGCTGCTAGCATGAGTTTCTTAGAAGTAGAAACCTTAGGGGTTGCGAAGCAACTCAAATCGCTTGATAAGGGCAAGTCTTCAGGTCCAGATTGTATACCGATTAGGTTCCTTTTAGATTACGCTGATACAATAGCTCCCTACTTAGCAATCATATACAACCGCTCGCTCACCGATAGATCTGTACCTACAGACTGGAAAATTGAGCAGGTCGCACCAGTGCTTAAGAAGGGTAGTAGGAGTAATCCATCGAACTACAGACCTATATCATTTATGTCGGTTTGCAGTAGGGTTTTGGAGCATATACTGTATTCAAACATTATGAATCACCTCGAAGGGAACGATCTATTGATACGTAATCAGCATGGTTTCAGAAAATATCGTTCTTGTGCAACGCAGCTAGCTCTTTACTCGCACGAAGTAATGGCCGCTAACGACAGGGGATCTCAAGTTGATTCCGTATTTCCAGATTTCCGGAAAGCTTTTGACACCGTTCCTCACAAGCGACTTCTAATCAAGCTGTGGGCCTATGGAGTATCGTCTCAGTTGTGCGACTGGATTCGTGATTTCCTGTCAGGAAGGTCACAGTAATAGACGGCAAACATCGAGTAAAACTGAAGTGATATCAGGTGTTCCCCAGGGAAGCGTCCTGGGACCTCTGCTGTTCCCGATCTATATAAATGGCCTGGGTGACAATCTGAGCAGTTCTCTTAGGTTGTTCGCAGATGATGCTGTAATTTACCGTCTAGTAAGGTCATCCGAAGACCAGTATCAGTCGCAAAGCGATTTAGAAAAGATTGCTGTATGGTGTGGCAGGTGGCAGTTGACGCAAATTACGAAAAGTGTGAGGTGATCTACATGAGTTCCAAAAGTAATCCGTTGGAATTCGATTACTCGATAAATAGTACAATTCTCAAGGCTGTCAATTCAACGAAGTACCTGGGTGTTAAAATTACGAACAACTTCAGTTGGAAAGACCACATAGATAATATTGTGGGGAAGGCGAGCCAAAGGCTGCGTTTCATTGGCAGGACACTTAGAAGATGCAACAAGTCTACTAAAGAGACAGCTTACAGTACACTCGTTCGTCCTCTGTTAGAATATTGCTGCGCGGTGTGCGATCCTTACCAGGTGGGATTGACGGAGGACATCTAAAGGGTGCAAAAAAGGGCAGCTCGTTTTGTATTATCACGTAATAGGGGAGAGAGTGTGGCAGATATGATACGTGAGTTGGGATGGAAGTCATTAAAGCAAAGACGTTTTTCGTCGCGGCGAGATCTATTTACGAAATTTCAGTCACCAAATTTCTCTTCCGAATACGAAAATATTTTGTTGAGGCCAACCTACATAGGTAGGAATGATCAAAATAAAATAAATGAGAGCTCGAACAGAAAGGTTTAGGTGTTCGTTTTTCCCGCGCGCTGTTCTGGAGTGGAATGGTAGAGAGATAGTATAATTGTGGTTCGATGAACCCTCTGCCAAGCACTTAAATGTGAATTGCGGAGTAATCATGTAGATGTAGATGTAACTTGAATGTGTAGCAGATAAAAAAACACGTTCGGTATTAATACGTGAATCTATAGCAAAGCTTGAGAAATGAAAATGGAATAGAGATTTCGGTGCACGAACTAATAACAAATTACAGGCGAACAAACACAGAACTGGATTTGCTATTACATAATTTTGCAGGCTAGTGTGGAAAAATCAAATTTGTTTTATACTCTAATAGTTAAAGCGTAAAGCATTAGGGTCTGTGTAGCTAGATGCTGCATAATAAGTGTGCACAATACTTTTAAGCAACGTAAGGGCTGAACAGTTTTGTACTGCAGCTACTGCTCGCACCATAGCTCTTTCTAATGGTATTAGCAAAGCTTTTACGTATTTATCGACAGAACTGAACTACGTTATTAACACTGTTTCATCTGAGCGTTCTCTCCGATAACGTATATTTCCGTGATAACTATACTACAGTATCAATAGTATTACTTGACTGTACAGCGCCGAGCGGCCTGGGTCATTCGGGTGTTGTTTAGTATTGTCGGGCGCCTTCGGTCACGTCTGCACGTAAACGAGGTTTAATTCCGCGTTCTGCAGTTGTAAAATAAACAGGTAATACGTAGTTTGTAAATCCAATGAATGTGCTCTAACTTATAATAAAAATCAGATATAATCTTAAATTTTTAAAACTAATACGAAAAAATAAACAAACTCACTAGTCAGCAAAGTTTGCGTGTGGTTTTAACGGCAGGAAACTCGTTGATATCTTCATAGTTCAGACGGTTATCAGTCGACTTCGATGTGAAGAATGGACAAAGCGTTCAATCTCTCCTCAGACAACGTAGAACGTAGGTACGCTTTCAGTCTTTAAAGAGCGGAAAACGAGCGTTCTGCTGAACAATTTGTAAGTGTCATACATAGAAATATTCTAAGAGCATTGTCAACATTTGGAAACACGGAATATAACCTCTCTTTTCGTAAAAATTTACTCATTTCGACTGGTATATCACTAATCTCAGAAGATTTCAAAAGTTCTGCGAAATGTACACATTCACTACGGAAGGAAAGCTCTAAATCTGTGTCATATGACGCTTGGAGTTTTGCTACACGTTCAGCAATATCGTCAGGTGAACTGTTCTTATAAGTTTACTGAAAACTGTGAAGGAGTCCAATAGTGTTCTTAGCTTTCCTTTCTCCTCACGAATTCGGCGTACAAGTTGTCAAGTACTGGGAGAAATGCTTCGACTCTAAATTTTTCCCTTAGACTCTAAATTTTTCCCTTCCAGTCAGAAATGCTTCTTCGTCATCATGAGGTTAGCGTTTTCATGATCTTTTATAGGTGCATTCATAGCCTACATCAATCACAATCTCCATGGATTTATTTTCATAATAGTCGAGTATGCCACGAATAGTTGCAATAAATCCTACAAACGTTTCATATAATTCATGTACTATTTTAGTATCAATATTTACACTTTGCAATTTCAGATTTACACTATTAAATCTCTGGAGTATATCCTTCCAAACTGTCATCATGAATACTTTCTAGTCTGCTGAGTTGGTCAATAAAGCTGAAGCCTTATTTCGCACCAGTGGTTTCTCAAACGTTATTATTGGCAATATGTGTGAGGGCATTGATAACGCCTTCCCAGTTTTCGCTTCCTCTCTTGCTGACCAATGTGTTTTTGATAAACTTTTTTACGGTTTTCCTTCCTGGTTTCATGAAAGAAAGAAGTTTATCCCGGCACTGTGTAGAAGCAGAGAAAAAATTATAAAGGTTTTGCACTACATTGAAAAACGAACACGTTTCCCGACAACAGCTTGCAGCACTAGTGCCAACTAAATTCAAAGAATGCGCTGCACAAGGCACATAATGGGTTTCGGATTTCGTTCTTTAACGCGTGCCTGCAAACCACTGTAGATTCCTGACATATTGCTTGCGTTGTCATATGATTGGCCTCTACAGTCAGTAATATCAATGGAATTTGTAGACAGGACTTTTAGTATGGCCTCAGCTAAGTTTTCGGACTTGTGTCCCGGTTTTGGTAAAAACAGAAGGGAACGTTCAACAGTTTCACCATTCTCGTTCACATATCTTAATAGAAGGATAATTGACCAATATGTCAAATGTCCGCAGTAGAATCTACTATCAGAGAGAAATATTTGGCCTGTTTTATTTCACTTATGATAATTCTTACTATTCGTTCAGAAAGAAGCTCTATTATTTCATCACAGATTGTTGAAGAAAGGTAACTTGTATGTCCCTGCCGAGGATTTTCATATCATTCAATACGCTCTGCGAGAAAAGGATCAAACTCGGCTGTAAGTTCAAGGGACATCATAAATTGAGCTTTATGCAATGAACGGAATCTTTCAACGTGTCCACATGGGGGAAGTCCGCAACTTGTTAGCTTCTTCACTACTGCAGTCGCGGCCTTACCTCTGAACATGTACATTCATACTCAAAAGTATCCGAACGACCTGAATCGCATTTCGCCTGATTCGCATGCATCCGGCATAACGCAGCTGTCTAGCAGGTCCTCTAATCGCTCCTTGGTACAGTCGTTTGACTATTGAAATGGTTCCAACAAGTCACCACTAGAAAACACTGCTCTGTATCGCAGTAACTCATGATGTAAAGTAATACCACGATGCTACAAATATCAGGGAACACCTTATCACAGATAAGACTGTCCTTAAGGCTTGTAAGCACACATTTATTACAATAAATGACATACCTGAAATGTTACCACTCTCATTATTACGACAGATAGGTAATGCACGTAGTAAGTTCGTCGTACTCATGATTTCCTCTTCAAAGTAACATACAGTACTTATTATTTTACACCAAATGATATTAAAAATTTAAATTATCCACGAGCAGCTAGTTGAGAATATGTGTGAACTTCAAATGACACGACGAACCGTCTCGTTCTGCATATGGTCAGGCAGACTAAACAAAGATTTCGTGACTGACGGAAACTAGCAGTTATTCCTGATTAGGCATACAGAGAGTGATATACTTCGATTTTAGACAGTATCAGTTAGCAAATATCAACTTTAAATTACATAACACAAACATTTTTAACGGACGAGAATTGCTCCCCAGCATCTCTTGTCCCTGTTAACGAACTACGAGAGATGTTAAATATTGCTTCTTCACAAGTAACTTACTTGAAATGCCGCGAGGTAAAGCTTTGTGTTGGACAGGGATTCGAACCCAGAACCTAATCGGATTGGTATCGAAACACAACCAACTGTGACATATCGGATTTCCTTGCCAGTAGCTAGATGTTTTAACTGAAATGACGAGAAGAAACATTAATTTTTTCCTTCCCAGGACTCCAAGCCGGCACCTATCGCTGTTATATTCTAGAGAAAACGAACGTAAAATATGGGTTTGTTGCACCAGCAGCGACATGTGAGCATGTTTGAACTAGAAATAATATGACGAAGAGTTCAGTGCTCACTGCGAATAGAGCCCCACACATATCGTTGTTGACTACACACAAAGAGACGTCAGCTACCGAATTTTTCTCCACCAGCAGCTCGGAATAACATCTTGAACTTACAGTGATCTCGCAAATAGTTCTGTGTCCCACTGGGAGTCAAAAACGTCAGATATCGTTAGTGTTGACAACGAATGAAAAACATTAAAAATCAAAATTATTATCCACCAGCAGATAGGTGTTCTCATGCTAGAGCTTGATAATACATAATAAAATCTTTAGTGCCGGGCCAGGATTCGAACCCATTCACACTTAATATGTGGAGATGTTGAGGAATCTGCAGTTTTGAACAAACAAAAAATTGTAGCCGAGCTGTATTGCCACGAAGGGATCAAATTCCGCGTTAAGGGCGGTCTGAGTTGCATTCTCAGATCAGAACCAATTTTATCGACATACAGAAGCTCAGATAAAAGATGGAATAAGTGTCCTGTGACTCTACATAGCGTTTGTTTCGTCACTAGAAATAAATAACTAGTATAAGGAAGGTTACTGGTGATAGAGTTTCTACATGTCGCCACTCCATACTTTATTGTGGTTCAACCTAACGTCTACTTGGCAGAGAAGGAATATCATCCTTAATGTGAATTTCAGAGCACACTGCCATTATATCTTCTTTACTTGGTGTAGTCAGAAGAGAATGGAATCTTTCTCTCCCTATCTAAAATCATTGGCAGAAGTGGGAATCGAACCCAGACCATAGGTATAAGAACCTACCATCAGTCCAACAGACCACCAAACCCTCTTTTCTGTGACTCATTTTTCTATTGTAACGCCATTGCGCCACACTGGATGAGAATTCTGAGACACAGGCTCCCTGTAGTAAATTGCAGCATGTTCAGTAAATTCATTTACTTGGTTGACCAAATCACCATGAACTAGCTGCCTCGGCTACCCAGTGCATACATTCGACTCTATTTTGTAATCACCGAAATAAAATCATGTAACTGCCACCTACACAGAACTGCCAACAGTGTAGGATGCAGAAATTTAAATAGGAAGTGTTCCTTTCCACTTGAGCTATTCTATTGCGCTATCTGTTTGCAAAAAACGTCGTGCAGCGCAAAAGAAAAGCTGTAACTGTTTCTCTCATTGTCAGAAGTCTAGACCTGGCCATTTGCATTATCTCGCATCACTGTGGTATGCAGAAGTTCTGGAGGAATTGTTGTTCACCTCTGGTGCTGTTGGAGCTATGTGTCAGTTAGTAGCGTGATGGTGAGTGTCGTGTACCATAGATAAGACGTCGCGAGTTCGAATACATTTACTATTAAATTTTTTTAAAACGCAATTCTGCTGTCTGCTGAAGTTACCAATCTAATCGAACTTTGAACATAATTCCCTTCACTTCTCAACCCAAAATAGTCACATGAGGAAAAAGGGCTAACTTCTGTGACGTTTTGTTCTTTTCAGGTTTAATAGACAGCCAGGCAGCAGATGCATCTCGAAGCTTTTGTATTATGTATGGGGAGAGCGCATCGTGCCCAAATACGTCAGAAAAGTATTTTCTACATTAGCTGTCGTGTGGTAGTGGCATTTTATTCTTCTTCAAACATTGTTTGACAGCTTTAACTCAGAATAAGTTTTCTACATGCATGTAATCAATAAACTGCATGTGCATCGTCAGACTGTTATAGATAACATCAGAGAATTCGCATATATCGTTGATGATTAATTTCGCTCTCATGTTTACTATTGTTTCAACAACACTAAAGGAAACCTTACGAAAACAGTGCACTGTATTATAAGAAATGAAAGAAAACTACCCACGATAACCTTACGATGAAAGTCTGTTTTAATAAAACTGAGTATCTGTACACAAGCATGCCTCTATCGACACGAATTAGTAAAATACTACCCACTTAGATTTTGATTGGGTCTGTGTTTAATTGGTATGCTGTGTCATACTCAAGAGGTATGCAAATGTGGCATTCATAAATGTAGTTATGTATTTCTAGAAACCCAAAATTTGCTTGTCAGCAGCGGAAAGAGGCGTTACCTGTTGTGCAGCATTGTAAGTTTTTCACCATTGCACTATGAGCCAAAAGTATTTTCTTGCGATTTCCTTATTGATGTTTGATCTGACTGCTTGTAGCTCTTTTACAGAAGGAGTAAAAACGTTGAAGTCAGTGAGACTGGATCTGCGAACCATAACAGACGCTTTTTTACAGGTCAG
Source organism: Schistocerca piceifrons (assembly GCF_021461385.2). Taxonomy (NCBI): domain Eukaryota; kingdom Metazoa; phylum Arthropoda; class Insecta; order Orthoptera; family Acrididae; genus Schistocerca; species Schistocerca piceifrons. The sequence goes on from NC_060140.1 coordinate 326,889,085, forward strand.
CACGTTACCGCTATTTAAAGGACAAGATTAGTTGCGATTTACACCTGCAACGACTTTCCTGGGCTGAAAACCGTAAGTTTACAATCTTTTGTTTCACCTCAAGCGATAATAACTGAGATTGTTCAATGGAAATGACAGGTAAAATCAAGTGAACTTTGAGGCTTAATTCCGTGCAGGTGTAAATCGCAACTAATCTTGTCCTTTAAATAGCGGTAACGTGCTGACCTGTAAAAAAGCGTCTGTTATGGTTCGCAGATCCAGTCTCACTGACTTCAACGTTTTTACTCCTTCTGTAAAAGAGCTACAAGCAGTCAGATCAAACATCAATAAGGAAATCGCAAGAAAATACTTTTGGCTCATAGTGCAATGGTGAAAAACTTACAATGCTGCACAACAGGTAACGCCTCTTTCCGCTGCTGACAAGCAAATTTTGGGTTTCTAGAAATACATAACTACATTTATGAATGCCACATTTGCATACCTCTTGAGTATGACACAGCATACCAATTAAACACAGACCCAATCAAAATCTAAGTGGGTAGTATTTTACTAATTCGTGTCGATAGAGGCATGCTTGTGTACAGATACTCAGTTTTATTAAAACAGACTTTCATCGTAAGGTTATCGTGGGTAGTTTTCTTTCATTTCTTATAATACAGTGCACTGTTTTCGTAAGGTTTCCTTTAGTGTTGTTGAAACAATAGTAAACATGAGAGCGAAATTAATCATCAACGATATATGCGAATTCTCTGATGTTATCTATAACAGTCTGACGATGCACATGCAGTTTATTGATTACATGCATGTAGAAAACTTATTCTGAGTTAAAGCTGTCAAACAATGTTTGAAGAAGAATAAAATGCCACTACCACACGACAGCTAATGTAGAAAATACTTTTCTGACGTATTTGGGCACGATGCGCTCTCCCCATACATAATACAAAAGCTTCGAGATGCATCTGCTGCCTGGCTGTCTATTAAACCTGAAAAGAACAAAACGTCACAGAAGTTAGCCCTTTTTCCTCATGTGACTATTTTGGGTTGAGAAGTGAAGGGAATTATGTTCAAAGTTCGATTAGATTGGTAACTTCAGCAGACAGCAGAATTGCGTTTTAAAAAAATTTAATAGTAAATGTATTCGAACTCGCGACGTCTTATCTATGGTACACGACACTCACCATCACGCTACTAACTGACACATAGCTCCAACAGCACCAGAGGTGAACAACAATTCCTCCAGAACTTCTGCATACCACAGTGCTGCGAGATAATGCAAATGGCCAGGTCTAGACTTCTGACAATGAGAGAAACAGTTACAGCTTTTCTTTTGCGCTGCACGACGTTTTTTGCAAACAGATAGCGCAATAGAATAGCTCAAGTGGAAAGGAACACTTCCTATTTAAATTTCTGCATCCTACACTGTTGGCAGTTCTGTGTAGGTGGCAGTTACATGATTTTATTTCGGTGATTACAAAATAGAGTCGAATGTATGCACTGGGTAGCCGAGGCAGCTAGTTCATGGTGATTTGGTCAACCAAGTAAATGAATTTACTGAACATGCTGCAATTTACTACAGGGAGCCTGTGTCTCAGAATTCTCATCCAGTGTGGCGCAATGGCGTTACAATAGAAAAATGAGTCACAGAAAAGAGGGTTTGGTGGTCTGTTGGACTGATGGTAGGTTCTTATACCTATGGTCTGGGTTCGATTCCCACTTCTGCCAATGATTTTAGATAGGGAGAGAAAGATTCCATTCTCTTCTGACTACACCAAGTAAAGAAGATATAATGGCAGTGTGCTCTGAAATTCACATTAAGGATGATATTCCTTCTCTGCCAAGTAGACGTTAGGTTGAACCACAATAAAGTATGGAGTGGCGACATGTAGAAACTCTATCACCAGTAACCTTCCTTATACTAGTTATTTATTTCTAGTGACGAAACAAACGCTATGTAGAGTCACAGGGCACTTATTCCATCTTTTATCTGAGCTTCTGTATGTCGATAAAATTGGTTCTGATCTGAGAATGCAACTCAGACCGCCCTTAACGCGGAATTAGATCCCTTCGTGGCAATACAGCTCGGCTACAATTTGTTGTTTGTTCAAAACTGCAGATTCCTTAACATCTCCACATATTAAGTATGAATGGGTTCGAATCCTGGCCCGGCACTAAAGATTTCATTATATATTATCAGGCTCTAGCATGAGAACACCTATCTGCTGGTGGATAATAATTTTGATTTTTAATGTTTTTTCATTTGTTGTCAACACTAACGATATCTGAAGTTTTTGACTCCCAGTGGGACACAGAACTATTTGCGAGATCACTGTAAGTTCAAGATGTTATTCCGAGCTGCTGGTGGAGAAAAATTCGGTAGCTGACGTCTCTTTGTGTGTAGCCAACAACGATATGTGTGGGGCTCTATTCGCAGTGAGCACTGAACTCTTCGTCATATTATTTCTAGTTCAAACATGCTCACATGTCGCTGCTGGTGCAACAAACCCATATTTTACGTTCGTTTTCTCTAGAATATAACAGCGATAGGTGCCGGCTTGGAGCCCTAGGAAGGAAAAAATTAATGTTTCTTCTCGTCATTTCAGTTAAAACATCTAGCTACTGGCAAGGAAATCCGATATGTCACAGTTGGTTGTGTTTCGATACCAATCCGATTAGGTTCTGGGTTCCAACCCCTGTCCAACACAAAGCTTTATCTCACGGCATTTCAAGTAAGTTACTTGTGAAGAAGCAATATTTAACATCTCTCGTAGTTCGTTAACAGGGACAAGAGATGCTGGGGAGGAATTCGCGTCCGTTAAAAATGTTTGTTATGTAATTTAAAGTTGATATTTGCTAACTGATACTGTCTAAAATCGAAGTATATCACTCTCTGTATACCTAATCAGGAATAACTGTTAGTTTGCGTCAGTTACGAAATCTTTGTTTAGTCTGCCTGACCTGGGTTTGAATCCATATGCAGAACGAGACGGTTCGTCGTGTCATTTGAAGATCATACATATTCTCAACTAGCTGCTCGTGGATAACTTAAATTTTTAATATCATTTGGTGTAAAATAATAAGTGCTGTATGTTACTTTGAAGAGGAAATCATGAATACGACGAACTTACTACGTGCATTATCTGTCTGTCGTAATAATGAGAATGGTAACATTTCAGGTATGTCATTTATTGTAATAAATGTGAGCTTACAAGCCTTAAGGACAGTCTTATGTGTGATAAGGTGTTCCCTGATATTTGAAGCATCGTGGTATTACTTTACATCATGAGTTACTGCGATACAGAGCAGTGTTTTCTAGTGGTGACTTTTGGAACCATTTTCAATAGTCAAACGACTGTACCAAGGAGCGATTAGAGGACCTGCTAGACAGCTGCGTTACGCCGGTTGCATGCGAATCAGGCGAAATGCAATTCAGGTCGTTCGGATACTTTTGAGTATGACTGTACATGGTGCATGAAAAACAGCACCGGTGCTACAGGAGTATACTAGAAAATCACACAAGTTGATTCACCATTTAAAAGTTTACGGTAAAATACATTTTTGTTCAAATATCTGGTTTTATTGGCTATTGATCTTCTTGAATTCGAAAAATCACCGTTACGATTTTGATTAATGCCACATTGTAAGAAATTGTCAATTGTTGATTCATTGACACACCATTCTTTAGGCTCATCACTAACGAGGTTATTTCTTTTTGTAATATCTGACTTGACACTTAGTTTTTGTGAAACTCGAAATCAGGAACAATTTGCTTTTCTCCATTTTTAACTTTTGTTTCATCTGTATTTACTTCTTTTACAACAGCTGTAGTGCCATCTGTAGTACTTGAATTTGAAGTCGAACCAGCAAAATTTTTTGCGAAAAATTTATCTACTCTTTGAAGCGTTTTTAGAACATCGGCTCCTCGTTCCGGCCTTTCCTTCCATGATTTCTGAAATGCCTCCCCACTTAATTTTGCGTGTTTCCTTTTTCACGGTTATTCAAGTTAAGGCACTTACAAAATTGTCAACCAACAGTGAAAACAGATGAAAAAAAAATTGTAAAGGAAAGAAAGAAGGACTATCTAGTTCCTCTCGTACTACACCACATACGAGCACAAAGCATTTTACTTTAAACACGACACACGAGCACAAAGATTTTTCCTTTAAACACGAAGCGATGATCTGACCAATTCGGATTACTCGACGTAATAGTGCTATAGTAGGACGAGAATACAGAATAATTTAATTTCATTGTCGCCTGTTTCTCTGTTGTCAATGAACAGTAGAAGCACACCTGCGGCTGGAATTCGTCTCGTAAAGAAAACGGGACATTCCCTTTTTTGGCTTCTGTTTCACGTGTAGCCGGAATTTTAGCTGGGACGCAAATATCTTCTGAGTATTCTTGACACTGTCAAGTTTAAGTAGTCTTGTTGGCAGCTGATGTGGTGTGTTGTCATTTGTGTGAACACTGCTGTTATGTCTACACGCAAATGCACCTTTTGTTCCAATATAAAACAAAAATAAATTTTCCTCGAAGAAAAAAAGCTTAGTTAAGAAGTTTAATATAAAAGGCTGCAAAGGCTGGGGCCTCCTGGTAGCCAAGCACAAACCCACCAAAGAGTGGTGAGCCCCTGGAGGGGGGCTCAAAGGTAAAGTAATTGTTGGTAAATATAAAGCTGATTAAGGTGAGCAAGAAGGATGTCATAGGTTTGGAATCAGGTGGGCGTTGACTGAGGAAATTTTCAGCAGCAGACAGGCCATACACATGGGAGACATTGGTGTAGAGGGAGATGGCATCAATGGTGACTAGATATGGGTAGTTCGCGAACGAACGGGTCCAAAGGAATGGTTCACCAAGATGAACGAAAGGACCGAGGAACGAATTCCAAGGAACTGTCTTTCATAGTTCACTTTGGTCGCGGCGGTCTACTTACAGTTCCTGGGAACAAGGAACGATCGGTTCATAGTTCACTTCGGTCGTGGCGGTCTACTTACAGTTCCCGAGAACAAGGAATGATCGGTTCATAGTTCCCTAGTTCACTTCGGTCGCGGCGGTCACTTCGGCAGTTCTCGTTCCAGCCTCGGTCCCGCGCTTGTCTCAGTCTCGGTCTCCCTCGGCCGCACTCGTTCTTCGCATGACCACCTGTCGCAGTTCCACTGTCGACTGCTCCTAGTTAGTTAGTTCAGTATCCAGTTGTTCGTTTCGTTCTCTGCGCTCGTCTATTTTACACGGTTTCAAACTGTTCTAGCACTTGGTTTGGGCTATTCAGCGTCCACGGCCGGTAATTAAAAAGTGTTTTAAAGTTACGTAAATTACATAAAAATAACGTTGTATGTAATAGATACGTCTTTTCAGGTAACAAAAGGGCATATCAACTCACTTCATTATATTGATGAACAGCGGAAGACATCCTTATAACAAGGCAAGTTTTTTTGTTATTCATAAATTTTTGGTTTCATCGACTTGACTTAGCAACTAACTTTCAATAATTTGCTTAATTTGTAGTACAAGAAAATTCATATAAAACGATTTTCGTGTATCTTTCATATACAAAACATTACATTTAGGAAGGCTCTAATTATTTTTAAGTTTGGTTGTTTCCAGTTTGCATTGCCTGCTAGTTTGGTTTCTTTGAAAAAAATTAAAAAAGGGGTGCCTCTCCATTTGAAAAGACATAGATTGCCATAAAATTATATTTACTTATTATCTCAAAAACATTTGTTCAGAAGCAGCTTTCAAACCAAAAACATTATTACTGCGAATTAATTATTATTATTGCTGTATTAACTTTAATAATGCAGCATAAAAACCTAATATTTACTAATCGTGTGAGGCAAGTATGATGAGAAAACCACATTTTATTTTAAAACTATTTATTCTTCCATAAAGTCTCTACTTTGCCTAGGAACTCAGAGACAAGGTGAAGTATTTATAGGGTGTAAACGATTATTGTTTACAACGTAGCATAGCTGTGTAGAGGATGTCGAGACGAAGAATTTTATACAAGACACTTGTGGTTTATTAAGTTGGGAAACAGCCGTCAACATGTTCTCTTCCCCAGCTCTCCATACGCAAACTATTAATGCTAGAAAAAATGAATAGAACCTTTTTTGTTGGAAATTTACATTAGGAAATTAACATTGTATCGGGATACGTTTTCGGTAGAGGCCATGGTTTTCCACTTATTAAAGAAGAACTTAGAGAAGTGACTTTGAAACCTTTTACATATTACGTTAAACACAATTATCATCATTTAACTAGTAATAGATTTCGCTTTTATTTTATTTTCATATACATTTGTGTAAAGTTTATATTAAGTACAGTAAAACGTAATTGTAAAATTTCATATTCATTTCACTCTCGTCTGTTAATGGCTGCCTGACTGCCTTTGCTCGCTCAGAAGGTCTCTTTCTCAAATAACTTATGATTGATTCCATTCACGAACCCTTCCCCCCCCCCCCCCCCCCAATCTTCTTTCTTTTCACTTATAAAGTTAAGACGATATTCCAGCATCCTTATGTAGTTGCTGCTGTTGCTGATACAGAGCTTTTGATGTTAGTATGCCGTTTCTCAGCTCCTGTGTCGAAAGTTATGACTGATATAAATAAATCTTCAGTTCCCGTACAGTTAGTACGGCAGTTTGATGCGCAGGCAATGTGATATAGACACCAGCAAATTGCAAAAGAAAACTATTAATGTTGGTTTGATATACGACTTATTACTGACCAGTTTATTACGTAAACGAACAGAAAACAAACACGTTGCACTTGCTACGATCTTCCCTCGAAAAGGAAAGGCGACTGTTTTCTGGGGAGGCCATGCTGGGTCATAAGCAGGTTTTAGTTCTGAAAATCCATACTTCCATTCGCTCTGAGCGTGTCGGCCTATCTGTTAGTCTTTACGTGACCATGTGGCCACCGAGTAACATCTTTGTCTGCTTCTAGTCACTGGCCCGTCACTCGAATACTATAACAAAACGCATTCAGCTAAGCAGGTCTACGTCAGGCAATTAATGAATTTATCATGCAGTCGTGCAGAAGTAATAATTGGCCGGTCTTAATATATTTTCAAGGTTTTCCAATTTTTATGGTCAAGGGGCCTTATCTCATTGAGCTCAAATAGCGCAGCTCGTTTGGAGCCTAGTTGGGGAAAGGAGAGGGTGGGGTGGTAGTCCAAGAAAAGAAAACATAACTTTTAAAATTGTCATAAGAGCAACCATAATTATAGTTCGAATCTTTTATCAATGACTTTATCAGCACCATTCCCTGATATTCAATTTCCAACTATTTTAATCGTGTGTAATTTTACACATCAATAATTATTTGTAATGGTTTCTACAATGCATACAGAGATTCTCTTTAAAACTTTTCAAGGTGACTTTTTAAGGCGAATTAGTAATGAAATTATAATATATTACAGATGCCAAGATTTTCAACGCCTGTATTGTGGTATCACTACAAGAAAATAGAGGTGGATAGAGAAGAATGCAAATATTGCAAAGCCATCATCAGTATAGCTGGAGGCTCCATGGCTAATTTAAAAAGGCATCTTATAAGGAAACACCCCACAGTGCCACTGGAGAGGACGTATTTTCGATCTAGGTCTCCATCGTCAACATCTGCAGAAACAAGTGCTACGACGTCAACTGCGTCTTGCCAGCGATTCATCCCAGCCTCTACCTCCTCAGCTTCTGTGAGCGCATCTGTCAGCGACGTTGATTCGCTATCGTCGAACAATCTGGTCATCAGGCTGCCTACATTTGCCACCTTTGAACCTGTTTCAATAGGAGGAGGACAGCCATCTTTGACAAATTTTGTCAGTATTATTAAGCCCCTCCCAATTTATAAAAGCAAAGAAATCGACTTACAGTTGCTTAAAATGATTTGCAAGAAATACCGTCCTTTCAGCATTGTAGAAGACAAAGAATTTAGGAAGTTTGTTTCCCTGCTCTGTCCCAATTACCAGCTTCCAAGTAGGAAAACTCTTTCGACCAGCTTGCTGCCACAATTATTCAGTCAACTGCGGGATAAATTACGAGGAAAACTGAATTCGACGACAGCAGTCTTTCTGACAACTGACGGGTGGACTTTCGAACAATCAAAGTTTTATTGCTATTACTGCGCACTATATGGATGATAACACGAGACTTCATTCGAATGTATTGGGTTGCCTGGAATTTTCGCCTCGACACACTGCAGAAAACATAGGTAATTTTCTACAAAGATAAGCGACAAACTGGGGGATAAGCAACATAACAGTTGAAACCGACAATGCAGCAAACATGGTTGCTGCGGTCAAAATTGGTAAATGGGCTCACATTCACTGTTACGCCCACACTATCAATTTAATCGTCAAATCGGCTATAAAACCAATTGAGAGTGTGGTCGAAAAAATTAAATGTCTCGTTCAATTTTTCAAAAAATGTTCACTTGCAATGAATAAACTAAAGGAAACGCAAGTGCAAATGAATCTGCCGATGCTAAAACTAAAGCAGTAAGTCCCCACGCGATGGAACTCGATTTTCGACATGCTAGTACGTGTTTTGGAAACAAATTGCCCATAATTTCCACTTTAGCTGTTCTCGGAAACGATGAGCATAAACTGTCGCCAGAGGAGTGGGATATCATAGAACATTCAATTACGTTACTTCAAATCTTTTATTAAGTGAGCGTTGAGCAAACTGTGTCGTTGCCCAAAAAGGAGGCTTTAACCTGGACGCTTTTAAACTTTATATCTACGTTTAAAAACCAGGAACGGTTGCCCCCCGTAATAGCTGCAATGTCTGAGACGATGATAAAGGCTGCCGAAGAGCGGCTTGTTAATACGTCGTATGTTGTTGGCCAAGCGACGTTATTTGATCCACGATTTAAAAAAACGGGTTCTCAGCAAGAAGCACGAAGTATATGCAGGCGTACTATGGAATCGTGAGTGAATTTCATCAATTACTAGCACAAGAAAAAGCTCATGAACCCACTTCAGTAGCTTCTTTTTCGGAGGGGTAAGCCTTTGACAAAGAAGTGGCAAAGACAACATAAACGTAAGATTTTCAGGCTATGGCTGTAACTGAAATGGACAAATACATTTCTGAGATGCTGCTCCCGAGGGATGGTGATCCTCTGTTGTGGTGGGAACAAAGGAAACTTCTTTACCCACATTGTGCGTACCAGCGACTTCAGTACCTTCAGAGAGGATATTTTCGAAAGCAGGACAAACACTGACTGAAAAAAGAAATCGATTGAGGCCATCAAAAATTTCGGAAATTGTATTTATCAACGGTAATGTTTAAGTTTGTACATATGTGCTCTAGAAGCTGTTAAATAAAGTTTTACAATGAAGTGGAATGAATTTATCTAAATAGTCCCCTGTACCATTTTCACATTTCAACTTCGGTTGGTAATCCTTCAGAGGAATTACAGGGCAGTCTGACTAAGTTCATTCTAATCTCCTTTACATTCGCTTAAGTCACCAATTTTTTTTAATAGCACGTGTTTCGAAAATGTCTGATCCCACTTGAGTTTATAAAATGTATATTATTTATTCAAATACTACAATTTTTTTACCTGTAATAGTTTCTGTTGGAAATGAGTCTATGTCATGAAAGAAATATTTATTAATTGTAATTAAAAAAATGTTTCTACAATTTTTATCCAACACCGTAAAACGTAGTGTTTGTAGGGTAAAATACTACTAGTCGTGAGTGTCCGCAACAATTTTTCCAAGAAGGGGGGCAAGGCTCTAAAATAGGCATTTTTGATATAAATTCATTGATCACTCTTGAGATGTGTCATGCCACCAGAACTCTCCGCGAAAAGATGGATATCGACTCAATATTCGTACTTATTATGGGTAGACTACTTTGATACTTATAAGACAGGCATGATTCACGATTATCTTCTGTGTTATTAATATGATTCTGGAAATGACGCATTCCTCAAGTTGACGATCTAACATTATATCATTTTACGATAGTATTTAACATGTATTCAAGAAAATGATCAGTAAGTTAGGAAATAAAACAGCAAAATATTTAGAAAACATTTTTTATCAAGTACTAGTAACGTCAAACTGATGCTGAAAGCAAAAAATCTGAAGTATGAAATGATCAGAAAAGAGAATACTACTGGTTTATAAACAAAAATGAACCAGTCATAAAGAACCTTTGACTAATCTTTCTCGAAAGTGATAAAGCAGAAAAAATTTTTTAATGCATAGGGGAATGCACACGGCATTCTGTTAAACAAAACATTGCTCTAGGAAGCGCTACCTTTAGCTATTGCTGATTACGTCAAGAAAACTGTGACGGGGAATTCGGTTCCACGACAGCGGTGAAACGCCTCATACGCAACTCCACAACAATATTTCGAAGAAGGCAGTGAAGGAAGTCGGTACGGCACAGACGAGCGGCTTTTTTCCGTCTTTCTTTGATCCAAGGTAAAACGGCACGTTGATGGCTATGGAAGGCAGGCCGACTTACAACCCAATGAAGCCTGCGCTCCATAATCGAGTGTCTGCTGTCATATTTTGTAAAGAGAATATGATAACTTCTACAATATTATTTCAGTGGTACAAGGTGGCACACGGAAAATCGGCCCCGAGTAGACTCTAGACTGCCCATTGTCCCCCAACAATCGTCATCTATTGTTTTGCAGTTGTTGCTTGCAGTTGCTTATTTATTGTTTCTTCACTGCCTGATTATTACATGTTTATCTGTTTGTTATATCTGCTCGTAACGGGCAACAAATCGTGCGTAATTGGCGAGCAGTCCGTACTCGGGGCCAGTTTTCCGTGCGCCACCCTTTATTATTTCCCTGCGATCAGTCACACAACGCTACAGTTGGCTAAACGAGAGGCTCTGCAGAATCACGGAAATTACTTCTACAAGTGTGTGAGAATTCTGTAATGAATAAAAACTCTGTACTCCAGGGGGGAGGCAAGTGCCCCCTCTTGGTGCCCTCCATCCTTCAGTCATCTACACTCCAAATTTTTTAGTTTTTCAGAACAACCATATACTATGCACAAATGAACGATGAACGAGTAAAAATGAACGGTTCCCAAAAAAGGACGATCACCAATGAACTAGTTCCCAAGGATGAACGAGTTTGCCCATCTCTAATGGTGACAAGCGAGGTGTGTGGTGGGAGAGGGCCAGACAGATTTCAGACGATCTAGGAAAGGTCTGTTATCTTTATATAGGACAGAAGTCTTTGTACTATGGGTTGCAGGTGTTGATCACCTAAGGCAGATATACGTTCAGTGAGTGCTTTGAAACTATAGGATGGCCACGATGATTGGGTTTGTGGATCTTGGGCAGAAGGTGAAAGGTGGGGTGGGTGGTTTTGGTGAGGTAAAACGTTCAATGGATTGAGGTGTAAGTCCTTGTGAGGGACCTTACGTTTTTAGGAGGGACTGCAGGTCAGTTTGAATCACAGAGATGGTATCTTGAAGGCAGATGCTGTGTGTAGAGTTGTCAGATGTCTGGCGTAGACCTTCACTAACATACTCCTGTCAGTCAAGTACCACAGTGGTAGATCCTTTGTCTGCTGGGAGGATAATGATTATGAAGTTCATACCAGTAACGTGTTCCACCGGGTGATCAAAAAGACAGTATAAATTTGAAAACTGAATAAATCACGGAATAATGTAGATAGAGAGGTACAAATTGACACACATGCTTGGAATGACATGGGGTTTTATTAGAACCAAAAAACTACAAAAGTTCAAAAAATGTCCGACAGGTGGCACTTCATCTGATCAGAATAGCAATAATTAGCATAACAAAGTAAGATAAAGCAAAGATGTTCTTTACAGGAAATGCTCAATATGTCCACCTTCATTCCTCAACAATAGCTGTAGTCGAGGAATAATGTTGCGAACAGCACTGTAAAGCATGTCCGGAGTTATGGTGAGGCACTGGCGTCGGATGATGTCTTTCAGCATCCTTAGAGATGTCGGTCGATCACGATACACTTGCGACTTCAGGTAACCCCAAAGTCAATAATCGCACGGACTGAGGTCTGGGGACCTGGGAGGCCAAGCATGAAGAAAGTGGTGGCTGAGCACACGATCATCATCAAACGACGTGCGCAAGAGTTCTTTCACGCATCTGGCAATATGGGGTGGTTCTAATAAAACCCCATGTCATTCCAAGCATGTGTTTCAATTTTTACCTCGCTATCTACGTTATTCCGTGGTTTATTAAGTTTTCAAATTTATATTGACTTTTTGATCACCCGGTACTTGTAGACGGTATGGTCATGCAGCACTAGAAGTGTAGTGGTGTCACTGGGCGATGTTCGTGCTCAAGAAATTGTCGAGTCTAGTTTCATACATTGTAAGTAGTAATTTTCTTGTTTGGTATATGTTGTTCTGTTGCAAGCATATATTTTCACAATAAATATCAGATAGTGGTAAATTTCACAAAAATGGTGGGCACAAGGTCAGCTACTACTAGCATAGTATAGCTGCTCTAACAGAGTGAGTGTCAAAATTATTAGAGAAAAATGATCCACAAAAGTTATGTCATGATGAATTGGTGGTTCAATTAGAATCTTTGTGGGATGCACAAGAGCTACAGTTGAGTTAAAGTGAAATTAAGTCACCAGTAGCAATGCCCCACTTTTCAGTAGATCCTTCAATAGCTAACCTAATTACATGATTCTCCAGCAAAACAACAGAGGACGTAACGGTATTCATTAAGATGTATTGGCTGCAGGCGGAATGAATAATTGTTCAGATGAAACTACTCTGGGGATGGCCACTTTGCACATTATGGGTAAGGCCATGACATACATGATGATCACAAACACTGAGCAAGGCTATAACATTTGAACAATGAGCAGGTTTGCATCAGGGATACTCGAAGCACAATAGTGCTTTTTTTTTTTTTTTTTTTTTTTTTTTTGGAAAAATTGAGTGGGTCCACACAGAAGACAAATGACATTGTGGAGACTTTTTTGGACAGACTCTGTAACATAATTGTGCAAACATACGAGTTGACAGGGGATCCTGAAACAGATCGCATCAAACTTTTGGGAGGAAGAAAACAGAGCTCTCTGTGTATTTTTGTGAGGAATTCCTCTGGAGTTTTTACGAAGCATACAAATAGAAAATTGAGGATTTGGCTACAGCACTGCATGTTGCCACACATTTGCAGGAAATGCTGCTACACAAGTAGTCAATGATAAATGAATTTTTGCTTCTGAAAAGAATTATTGTTGTTGTTGAGGGAAGAAAGTGAATCTGAAGGTGCAATGCAATCAACCACAGCGTTACAGAAGTGGGCATTCTGACCACGAGGCAAACGAGTGTGGGAACAGAAAGCAGGGTGATGTAAATAAGCAACAGAAAATGTTAACATTAAAAAAGGATGTTTCATTCATGAAAAAAATTCTCTGAATTGAAATACACGCCGACACTAATGCAGGGACACAGTGCTCTTTCATGTGCTTTATAAATGGCAAAGAATGTAAAATTTTTAGTCAGTACTAGAGCACAGGGTGTATCTGTGATTAGTCTAGACTTTGTGGCTAGAAGACTAGGTACTCCAAGGTACAAGTTACCTGGAGCTGGAAATAATGATTTGGTATAATTGGGGACAACAAGGCTCATATTTAGGATTGAAACTATAAAGTTTTGTGAACATCTGGAAGTATTGCCAACAGTGGAATAAGGGTATTCCGTGATTGTCAGAGTCGACTTCCTGGATAGGCATCATGCAACAATTAATCTTGCATAGTGCACAGCTGAACTTGGTGAGAACTTGTATCCAGTTACTCCAACAGCCGTAAATGTTTAAATGTCACTTGGTATACTGATAGTCAAGGTCTCACCAACTGAACTATGTACATGCACATTAAGGATAATTAAGCATGACAAAGTACTTGCTGGTACAGGGAAGTTGGTTTGGGTATCCGTAGATGCAATTGTGTCAGAGCAGAAATTCTGTGTGGTTGAGCCACTACAGAACAATGAAGCATTAGATAAATGCATTGTTTTACATGAAGAAGTGTTGCACGCATGTCCAATGTTAATAGAGAACTGATGATTCTGGTAAGCTTTTGATAACTCTGGGCAGATGAAGTGAATCTCCCAGAACATTTAATTATGCTGAGTTTACCAAAACTCAAGGATGAGGATAGCAATGGATCATGGGATGATCAAAGCGTCAAACAAACCATTCATGCATCTGTACTATGTGCTAAGGTCCATCACTTGAAAGACAGTGGACAGGAAGCCATGGAAACTTTGCTGTTATTATATTCAGATTTATTCAGTTCAGATGATCCACTACCAGCAAAAATTCCTGTCACACGATGTTGGATACCAACAAAAATAATCTACCTCTCTACAGGAAACCGTATGCTATAGCAAAACAACTACAGCCACTAATAAATGAATCTGAAGATAAAGTACATGAGGGTATTTAGAGCATAGTGATAGTTTGTGGTCAGCAAATATTGTTATTGTACCCAAAAAGGAAACTGACAGTGTGCTCGTATTTCCAATTCCGAACATGACGGATACATTAGACAACCTCGGAAGATGTAAATGATTTTTACCAATTGATCTTAGAAGTGGTTATCACCGTCCAGAGTGGTTTCCTGAAGATAGAACCAAAACAGCTTTCACATCACCTTTGGGTCATTGACAATATTGATGATACCATTTGGACTGAAAAATGCTCCAGCTACATTCCAACACCTGTTAGATGGGGTACTTCATGTATTAATACCAAGAATCTGTATGGTACAATATAACCATGTATTCAAGAACTGTAGAATGTTATGTTAAATGTCAGGATGAAGTATATAGTAGATTGAGGGTATCACACCTTACTCTAAGTGTGGAGAATGCCATTTTCCTCGACACAAGATAGTTAGCTTGGGCATATTATCTGTCAAGACGGAGTGAGAACAGGTCCTCGACTTCATTCTGCAGAATATGAATTTCCTATGCCACAAACTACAAAACAATTACAATTGTTTATGGGATTATGCAATTATCTTAAGTTTGTGGAGGAATTTGCTGAAATTGCACAGCTGTTAGCTAAAATGTTATGAAAAGGTCTTAGTCTTCAGTCAACAACACAGTGTCAAGAAGCATTCAAGAAACTGAAGGAGATATTTAAGTTTTGTTGTCAGTGTTTTATAATTCAAAAGTTCATACTGCAAATGGCCTCTCACCTTCTGAGGTAATATATGGGCGAGAATGAGGTCACTCATTGATGTAGTTCAACTTAAACTGTGTCTACAGAATGAACTAGTGAAAAATTTTGTGGAGAAATGAAAAAAATGACAAAATCAATACACAAGCTTTAGAGAAGCAAGAATGTATTCAGCACTGGTGAGTAAACCACCACAAAACAACATACGCCTGTGGGTACTAGCTAATCCATTTACCCCAAATGGCATATGAAAAAGTTTTTGACAATATATCTTGAACCATACCAAGTTACCAACATAAAATACAGCTTTTATTAGTCCTTGTAAGTAGAGTCAAACCCTTTAGAGGTGAGACTGATACATTGCCATAAATTCCTTCAATCCTTGTAGGTAAAGAAGAATTACCAAGGAAAAAGGAACATAAGATAAATGTACCTTATGCACTTAGAGCTAGGAAATAGCATAAATTTAATGTAAAATGTATATATGTTATTTGTTAGATACATAAGCTAGTCTTAAATTTCTTTACTTGCCATGTTTTGTGTTTGTTTGGCTGTATAAAGATGGGGCAGGGGGAGAATTGAAGGTACTTTCTTTTTTCGAGGTAGCATACTAGATGTACTCCAGAAAACCTTTTTCTGATCATAGTACTCCTATACTATGAACACAGAACTATATACTATTGCAGAGGAGATGTGATACGCCATTGGCATACATACAATGAAAATTTATTTGTTAAGAAAACTACATGAGAAAGTGGTATAGCTACATTGTTACAGACCTTAGCAAAGGCATCAGGTTATGCAAGGATTGAGGATGAAATTTTACATGAAGCAGTCCATCCCATCTTTATTGAGTGCAACATCATTAAATCCAAAGCAAATTTTGATGGCATTACAGAAAGAACAGAGAGACTTTCCAGGGAGAGAACAACATGTTGTGCCTATAACCAGCAAGAATATAAATTTATTTTATCACATATCTGATGTTAAGAGTGGACACTAATAAATTAGGCTAGATTGCACATTAAAATACAATTTCCAGTAGTAGGAGTAAATGCGCTATACCCAGTGTTACACAGTTCATCCATATCCTATTAAATGGAATACAATTAGGAAACTCACAAAGTATTACTAGTTTCCAGATGATGAGATGCTCACATCATTATGTCTATAGCAGATTTAAAAGATTTTATTAGAGAGAATATTATTTGTCCAACAAGGGTGATACAATCATGTGAAATCCAGTTACTTTTAGGGAAAATGGAAGCAGTAGTGTGCGAGAAATTAGCTCCTCAACCAAAATTCTAGAAAACTGGAGATCACTGAATTTACTCCATATTTACACCTGGAACAGTAATTATTGCTTGCCGTAAAAACGGTAAACCAACCAGGATAAGGAAACCAGAATTGCATGGCAATGGATTGTTTATTAACAGAACTATATGTGAAATAGCTGAAAGACAATTTCACCTTCCATCTACCATCATTTCATCCCCATCGACGCGCAGGTCGCCGAAGTGGCGTCAAATCGAAAGACCTGCACCAGGCGAACGGTCTACCCGACGGGAGGCCCTAGCCACACGACATTTCCATTTTTTTATCATGAGCACAATAATTAATGTGTCCTGACCAATGTTGTATTGACCAGAAGAACCATAACACACATTACCTAACCAAAACTTAGCCTTTATTAACGATACCTTAGATTCCACTTTGAACAATACCTCAGATTCTACTTTGAAAACATTAAATATGATATGCTCCAAGGTTTCGTACTTGATCAGCTCCTGTACTTAATTTACATAATGATTTACCAAGAACAATGGAGGACCCGCCAAAAGCTGTAATATTTGCTGGTGACAAATATACTGATGAAAGGGCCCACATACTCACTCACAAGACATAGCCAGGAGAAGAGTAGAACATGCTTACATTAGGTTTACAGCCAACATCTGCAGTTTCCACTCCCAGGCTGAGCTTTTAGAACATAAGCCTCTCCATTTTTCCTGTTCTCCCGCCATGTTTCTCTCTCCACTCTAGCCATCTTCTCTCTTTTTCACACACTTCATTCCCATGATTCATCAGTGTCTATCTTCCTCTAGGTCTCTTAAATCCTATCATCATTTCATAGATCTCTGCATCCTGTCAGCTTCCATTATTTTAATCTGTGCATACCACTTTAATCCTCAGACCTCTATGGTCTCTCTCATTCATCTTCTTTTTATCTATTTCTCTTCTTTTCTCATTCCTTTCTCTACCCTTTCTAGTAAGTAATATTATGCTTCTTTGAAATTTCATCTCGCAAATCTGTATCCTGCTCACCTGCCGTTTCTTCATTTCCCACATTTCTGATACACAGGGTGGTCCATTGACAGTGACCGGGCCAAATATCTCACAAAATAAGCATCAAACGAAAAAACTACAAAGAACAAAACTCATCTAGCTTGAAGGGGGAAACCAGATGGAGCTATTGTTGTCATGCTAATGGAGCTGCCATACGTCAAATAGGAACCCCCATTTTTTATTACATATTCGTGTAGAACGTAAAGAAATATGAATGTTTTAGTTGGACCACTTTTTTCGCTTTGTGATAGATGGCGCTGTAATAGTCACAAACGTATAAGTACGTGGTATCACGTAACATTCCACCAGTGCATACGGTATTTGCTTCATGATACATTACCAGTGTTAAAATGGGCCATTTACCAATTGCAGAAAAGGTCGATATCGTGTTTATGTATGGCTATTGTGATCAAAATGCCCAACGGGCGTGTGCTATGTATGCTGCTTGGTATCCTGGACAACATCATCCAAGTGTCCGGACCATTCGCCGGATAGTTATGTTATTTAAGGAAACAGGAAGTGTTCAGCCACATGTGAAACGTCAACCACGACCTGCAACAAATGATGATGCCCAAGTAGGTGTTATAGCTGCTGTCGCGGCTAATCCGCACATCAATAGCAGACAAATTGCACGAGAATCGGGAATCTCAAAAATGTCGGTGTTGAGAATGCTACATCAACATCAATTGCACCTGTATCATATTTCTATGCACCAGGAATTGCAAGGCGACGAATTTGAATGTTGTGTACAGTTCTGCTACTGGGAAAAAGAGAAATTATGGGACGATGACAGTTTCTTGCAAGCATTCTATTTAGCGATGAAACATCATTCACCAACAGCGGTAATGTAAACCGGCATAATATGCACTATTGGGCAACGGAAAATGCATGATGGCTGCGACAAGTGGAACATCAGTGACCTTGGGGGGGTTAATGTATGGTGTGGCATTATGGGAGGAAGGATAATTGGCCCCTTATTTTATTGATGGCAATCTAAATGGTGCAATGTACGCTTATTTCCTATGTAATGTTCTACTGATGTTACTAAAAGATGTTTCACTGCATGACAGAATGGCGATGTACTTCCAACATGATGGATGTCCGGCACATAGCTCGCATGCGGTTGAAGTGGTACTGAACAGCGTATTTCATGACAGGTGGATTGCTCATCGAAGCACCATATCATGGCCCGCACGCTCACCGGATCTGATGTCCCCTGATTTCTTTCTGTGGGGAAAGCTGAAATATATTTGCTATCGTGATCCACTGACAACGCCTGATAACATGCGTCAGCGCATTGTGCTAACATTACGGAAGGTGAACTACTCGCTGTTGAGAGCAATGTCGTTACACATATTGCCAAATGCATTTTGAGCATTTATGTGGTAGTTACGGGTAATTACACTGTAACAGCAAGCGTTCTCAGAAATGATAAGTTCACAAAGGTACATGTATCACATTGGAACAACCGAAATAAAATGTTCAAATGTAGCTACATTCTGTATTTTAATTTAAAGAACCTACCTGTTACAAGCTGTTCACCTAAAATTGTTAGCCATATGTTTGTGACTATTGCAGTGCCATCTATCACAAAGCAAAAAAAGTGGTCCAACTAAAACATTCACGTTTCTTTACGTACTGCACGAATATGAAATAAGAAAATGGGGGTTCCTACTTTAAAAAATGCAGTTGATATCCGTTTGACCTATGGCAGCACCATCTAGCGGGCCACCCATAGCGCCATCTGGTTTCCCCTTTCAAGCTAGACAAGTTTCGTTCTTTGTAGTTTTTTCATTTGACGCTTACTTCATGAGATATTTGGCCCGGTCATGATCAATGGACCACTCTGTATATACAAGTACTTTAGCATAATATTTTCGGCATAAAAATTGCTTGATTTCGGGTGTCAGTCCTTGTTCCATTCTAGGCTTCTTACTCTGCAGGAATTCATGGGCTTACCTTCCCCTTTCACTAATTTCCTTGTCATTCCTCTCACTGTCTTCTGTTGTGTTCACCAAGTACCTGAAACTTTCCATTTTTTAGTACTTGCCCTCTAATAATTATATATGTTGCAACTGTCCTTTTATTCCTCATTGTCCACCATCACTTCACACTTCTTTCTGTTGTGACTTGGCAAGACAGCCAAGCCACTAGGAGGTGAAGCCGAAAGGCACGCGTTTAAGCTCACACAGGCTGGCGTGAGGTCTGGAACAGGACAAGGTAATGAATATAGCAAGTAAAGTATGTAGCTTCTTGAATACTTAACTTTAATCCATAATTGGTGAACATCTGTCTGACAGTACATGCATCACAAGATAAATAGCAAATGATAATGGCGCCTTGCTAGGTCGTAGCAAATGACGTAGCTGAAGGCTATGCTAACTATCGTCTCGGCAATTGAGAGCGTAATTTGTCAGTGAACCATCGCTAGCAAAGTCGGCTGTACAACTGGGGCGAGTGCTAGGACGTCTCTCTAGACCTGCCGTGTGGCAGCGCTCAGTCTGCAATCACTGACAGTGGCAACACGCGGGTCCGACTACTAAAGGACCGCGGCCGATTTAAAGGCTACCAACTAGCAAGTGTGGTGTCTGGCGGTGACACCACACTTTCCATTAAATTTCAAGCAATACTATCCCCATCACTTCTTCCCACATCTTTCTTGTACCTCTCATTTCCATTAAACCCCCAGCAAACGTTTCTATCATGTTTCCATTTCCTACCCACACTGCCACTCCTGTCATTATCTCATCCATAATGATGAAAAGTGGAAAAGATAATGCACCTCCCAGCATCAAACTAGTGTCTTTTCTCATCTCACTTTTACACAACTCAAATGTCACACATTTCTTTTATTCTTCTCATAGCCTTCCGATTCCCCTTTTCTGAACAGTTTCTCAGACCTTATTTCTTTTCACATTATCACATACCATCTCAACATACAGGAATATTATTACTAAATTCTGCCATAATTGGAGTGTCTCTTGGAGCTGACTTACACTAAAATTTAGATCCACTGTTGACTTTCCTGGTCTAAACCCATACTGTTCCTCTCTCTCCGTCCTGCTGCCACCATCTTATATACCCTCTAGCCTGAAAAACTTCCCTAAATTTCGTAGTTTTCTGCACTCCTCTTACAAACTGATACTATGATTCCCTTTTTCCAGTCTACTGTTCTCGTGACTCAACAGACCCACCGAACACCATCTCCACATTCCACATTTCAGCCAGCCCAGGTACATCTCCACTGTCATTACCTTCATCACTCCCACCACTTGTATCTTGGTCCATTTCAGCATTCTCTTCATTACCTGTTTCCTCTTCCCTACTTCCATTTGTGTTCAGTAATTCTCTATTTCCTGTACAGTCTCAATTTTCTTTCCTTCTTTACTGATCACCCTAACATTTTTCATCATACTTCTCTTCTTAGTCTTGACCATAACAGAGAGCTTTCTTACTCCCCTCACTGTCTCACTCCACAATTTTTGTCCACCTTTCCATTCATTTTCTCTCCTGCGACCACCCTCTTAGCCACCTTTTTCCCAGTGTATTCCTTCCACAATTTCTCTGTTCTCTTCTGAAACCATGCACAGCTGAAACCATGTACAGAATGGTATTACTTTGCTTACAGCTTCATCCCTTACTATTATCATTCAACAACTCCCCATTCTTCCTCCTTACTGTATTTCATTCATTTATGCATTGCTCTTTACTGTTTTATTAACTTAAAATATTTACAAAATTCAGGAAATTCAGTTCACAATGGCAGAATGTGGATTTGTACCCTGTCAATCCAATGTTGAAGCTCTTCACCATTACCAGTTTTATACCTTTCTTGGTGATGGAGAAGAGTATTTGTAACTTGTCTTCCAATATTACTACAATAATACAGGATATGTACATAAAGTCCAGGAACAACTTCAATTATTTATTGCACAAGAATTAAACATTGTACAGATGTCATACATACTGCATTTTGAGGAGAAACTAATTTTATTTATTTATTTATTTTTTTTTTAACAAACATTCGATATGCGAACCATGAGTGATCCGCAGATGTCAACACTGTGATCGAATTCTTGCTATACCCCTCCCAGCATGGCATCATCGACTGTGGCAGTCGCTTCCTGTATTATCTCCCGGGCTCTGCTACATCATGTGGTAGAGGTGGTAAATACGCCAAATCTTTAATGTGCACACACAGAAAAGTCACACACAGAAAAGTCACACAGAGTGAGATTTGGTGTTTGGGGAGGCCATTTTATGAAACAGCTGTCCCCTTCTGTAGCACAGCAATCCAACGATGCGGCAGCTCCGTGTTCAGGTACCCATGAACTTCACGATGAAAATGGGGTGGAGCTCATCCTGCTGAAAGATGAACGGAGAGTCTGATTGCATTTGAGGCATCAGCCATTGCTGAAACGTGTCCAAAGAGGAATATCCAGTGACAGTGCTCCACATTCACTTGACTCACACTGGGATGTTGTCTTCTCTTTTCTGGGCACAAGCAAGCCATCTTAACGAATTTGTTGTGCCAGCTGTGTTGAACAGCTGTAGCACATTTGTTTTTGTCGAACTTTAACACACAGAAAGCTCGCTCCGCACCTGAACTCTCCATGTCTGGACTAGCGCTGACTATCGGCAAATTACCAAACTATGCTGTGGCGGTATACTTGGAAGGGGGGGGGGGGGGGCAACTTTCAGGGTTTCTCTTCAAAATGACATATGTATGATGTCTGTACAATGTTTGGTTCTAGTGCACTAAATAATTGAAAGTTTTCCCAGACTTTATGTACACCCTGTATACTAATTTTGATTAAAAATTCTAAATGTTGAATTGCACTTCTCACAATCCCTCATCAAACCACTACCATCATTTATAAATATTCCAATGCTCTCCCCTCTCATTTTGTCTTCACATTGGGCATGTGCACCCAAAACAAAGTTACCAGAAAAAATTATGCTATTTATTTATTTCTAGTTCAAAACAGATTTACTTCTGAAAGTGGAATGCTGAATTTATTTGTTCGTGTTCTGGCCCATATTTACACAAATATGAATCAAAAAGGACAATTTTCCAAAGTCTGATCAAAATGTATGCGTCTAACATTAAATGTGCCAAATTAAAATCACTGTTGGTTTCATAAAAACTTAAACAAGATAATTTTACAGTCTTCATTTCACTGAGTGGTTTCTTTCCTCAATTTGAAGTGAACATTGTGCAGATGACAAACAGTTCTGAAAACTGTTGCAGAATTTTGACTACAACATACACTTACGTTAAATCATTCATTGTGACATCCCAGTTATTACAAACCAGTCTGGAACCTTAAAACAAATTTGTCCCATGACCTTTGCACATCAATTACTCAAATGTAGGCACTTATTCATTTATTTTTATAAAGTTTCAAACACAGTAAAGTGAACACTATGGAAGACTGGGATAGTAATAAAATGATAATGACAATAATAATAAAAATAACAATAATAATGGCTTAAGAATACCATGAAGATTGACACAAATTTGATACACAGCTTTAATTTGAAATTACTAAATATGAATCCATTAAAACAATGGAAAATACATTTAACTGAACACTGCACAACTCCACAAATAAAAAAAGAAATATGTGTTTTTCTTGTACAAAAGCAGTAATGATGTACTGACATAAAATATTTCAGTATGTGTGAATGATAGGCACTGAAATTTTAAACTAAGTTTCTTTTGTTTCTGATGTGATTAAAGAATATGCAAAGGTAACTGTTTTCACAAACGAAAAATAGGGACTAAAACAATGTCAAGGTACAGCAGCATCTTAGCCAATAACACATATTTTGTGACATGTGCAAAATTCACTTAAAAAATTAAGTCAGTCAGTGAGGGACTTCCTATAAGAACTCCCTGAAATTGCAGTAACTGCTATGAAATTTTCTCTGAATCAGAGCCAAATGGTGTTATTTACTTCAATTTCCCCATTCTTATACAAGTATTTTAATGTTTTCTTTTGCAAAACTGTTAAGTTTCACACTTACAGTATGTGAATTATGCTAATGAAGTATTTTTACCTGGTTAAAAAGATAAAGACCAAACTTCACAGTCTAAAAGAAAGCATGGTGTTGGCAAAGACTGCAGCAGTTGGATTTCAATAGATACAGAGATTTATGATTTTTAAACTAGTTTGAGCATTTCATTTTGGTTTGTCTGTTGAAGACTTTATTGGCTTTTGAAGTATCATCAGATGGCCTTCATGTTTCAAAAATCAGTGTACAAAACCTAGATCTATATTACAAACAAAGACATTTTCCAAGTTTATTACACCTCAAGTACTATCTGCCATTTGAAAAAACTTCTTGGTTTCACATCATATCAAATTCAATGGACAAAAAACTGCATTCAGATAATCTGTACAATAAAACAAAACAACTTTTAGATAAGAGTGACATTTCTATCAGCTACACTTTCCTCAGCACACACCATAACTTTTTATGATGAAATAGCAAAAATACATGGAACACGCCATCACACGATAATCTGAGTCACAGGCCATAATATTTCAAATTCAAGGAACAACAGCTTCCAGCATTAATTTTAGTAGCTGACAACATACAACACCTGACAACTTTCTTCGATGACTTTGAAATATCACTAAAGAGGAAGTATCTTCATTGAAAATGTGACAGCACTTCAACAGAAATCACATAAACTATTGGACCATATCCACATTTACAAGCATCTGTGGAGAGGGGGGAAAAAGAAAGTAATATGCCAACCTGAAAGACTTAGTAACACTGGCAAACCAGTGATACCACTTTCAAAACTGTTACTTGTGAGAATATCACAGCAATAATTTTCATGCAAAACAGTCATCCCACAAAATGAACCTAACAATCTATGACCACATTTTAATATCATTTAACTATAATTCACACAAAATATACATAGCTATATGTATGCAAATGTTATGTACAAAAAGAACTCTAATGTGAAATGCAGTCTCTGATTTCAAATGCACTTCTTTGACATTTGTCACTGATGTGACTATTGGATTTTAAACACAAACTGCTCTATAAAGTATTTATATATAAATATATTATATAAAAGGGAAATATTACATATTTCCTAGTTTTACTTCTTTATATATATATGTGTAGTTCTAATATATTCTTACTTCTATAACAATTTGATTCAATTTTAAAAATACTAGTTACTGACACTTGTCAAATTCTCTTGCCATGTGCATTCGATTTACTGCTTTGTAAAAGCAGCAAGGTGGCAATTTTATGTAAAACACACACACACACACACACACACACACACACACACACACACACACACACACACACCAAATTAGCAGCTGTGTTAAAGTAGATAATTAAGACATAATGATTTTGTCTTTCATAAAGAGAATACTGAATGGAAAAGCAAGTTCACATTAACCACTGTATGAGTATCCTCCACGTAACAGCACTCCGAAGCCTATATTTACAGCAATATGTCTTACATTTACAAAATCACACAACATGACTTTGCACCATTTTCTTCCTTCCTTTCAGTATTACCGTCAGCTGCTTTCTGCTTTGCAATCTCTCTCATCAAGTCATAGAATACCTGAAAGAGAAAAATTTGAGTAGTCCAATATTCTGGGATCATCTTATTACACAAATCAGAAAACAGTTCACACAAACATGTCTATTTTCTTTTCCACCAAGCCAAACTGAGCTAAATACAATACAGGAAAAACTGTACCATAGCTACAACTAAAAAAAGGAAAATACAGAAGGGTCAAGTCTCTGTAATTGCTCTACAGAAGCGGCAAGTCTCTGTAATTGCTCTACAGAAGCGGCAAGTCTCTGTAATTGCTCTACAGAAGCGGCAAGTCTCTGTAATTGCTCTACAGAAGCGGCAAGTCTCTGTAATTGCTCTACAGAAGCGGCAAGTCTCTGTAATTGCTCCCCGGTTTCAGTCCAACAGTGAACAGGAAAGTGATTGGAGGAAAGGAGGACGAGGAAAGGGAAAATAACATACACAAGGCATGGACATTCTAATGTTCTGTCTTCATGTTCTAGTGTTTTCTAGCTGCAAAGGTTTTCATGAAGTCAACATCCAGTAACTTTTGGCTATTACTGCATTTACTCAGTAAGGGGTGGGGTGGGGGCACATCAATGCATGCAGAATTCTGGAAGAGAGATCACAAACACTCATCAAGCCCTAAAAATCACTGCGTAGCAAGTGCTATTCACAGAAAGAAACACTATACCCCAGTTGCGTACCAAGCATTACTTATGATTACAAACAGCACTACATACCAACTTCCACAGTGCCTTGTTTTACGAAGCGATATGAGGACCGTATCAACGCCAATTCTTGAAAAATTGTTTAAATAGGCTTATTTCCAACAGTTTATGCTAATGGTATGTTAGTAATTAACACACATTTCCCTGTACTCTTAATAATTTATATGTCTTTTAAACATTAATCAATCATAATGTACTTTCATAGACTGGGGTTAGAACAGTAGTCATCATTACATTTTTTATAGAAAAAAATTAAAACTTTTAGTTAAATATCTTGAAAATTATTCAACATTAGGTAAATGAAAAGTCTACTAGTACCAAACATAGGCCTTAATTTGAGGAAGAAATTTCTGAGAATCTAAGTTTGGAGCACAGCATTGTATGATAGTGAAACATGGGCTGTGGGAAAACCAGAACAGAAGAGACTAAGCATTTTAGACATCTGAGATGTGGTGCTACAGACGAATGTTGAAAATTAGGTGAAATGATAAGGTCAGGAATGATGAGATTCTGCACAGAATCGTAGAGGAAAGGAATATGTGAAGAACACTGACAAGGAGAAGGGACAGGATGATAGGACATCTCTTAAGACCTCAAGGAATAACTTCCATGGTACTAGAAGGAGCCGTTGAGGAAGACAGTGATTGGAATACACCCAGCAAATAACTGAGGATGTAGGTTGCAATTGCTAGTCTTAGACGAAGAGGTTGGCACATGAGAGGAATTCGTGGTGCACAGGATCAAACCAGCCAGAAGACTGAGGACTCAAAAATTGTAATGAGGAAATTCCGTACTTTACTGACCAGATCAAAATCTTTAGAGAAGAAATGAAGTAGTTGTAATACTTCACAAGTGAATGACCAGATGTCAATATCCAACAGCGACAATATTTTACCAAGCTATTATGTTGCCATAATCAATGCACATGATGGCAACATGGTCACATGGGAAAATACTGTGGCCACTGGACACTGACATCCAGCTGTTCTCCAGTGAACTATTTCAATGTGAATTATGTCAGGAGAAGATTAAGAATCAATATTTTAGATTCTTCTGTAAACTAAAAATTCATTAGCAAAACTAACTACAACTTACGAAACAACAATGTAAATTACCTGAATGAAAGTTTGAACTGTCGATGGGTGTACTGCTGGTCCATAGTGTCCAATGGGCACAATATTTCGACGATCAGACATGTCGCCATCGTCAGATGCACTGACGAACTGAGCTACTGAGGGTGGGCAGCCGTCTTAAATCCCCTCCCCTCGCGAGGCATTCTGCGTTCTCTCCGTGGTCTGTGGCCGCGCATCAGCAGTCGGTGAGACGCTGGCGTCAACGTCTGTGGTGGCATTGGTGTATTTGCCTCGTCCGCCCTAGTCACCCGTTCGTTTATTTTGTTATGTGTTTTTTCAAATAAAAACACGCTCAGCAAAGGAAACGAACAGGTGACTAGGGGCGGATGAGGCAATTACACCAATGCCACCACAAATGCCAACGCCAGTGTCTCACCAACCGCTGACGCGCGGGCACGGAGAGAACGCCCCGCGAGGGGAGGGGATTTAAGATGACCGGCCGCTCGGCCTCAGGAGCTCAGTTCATCAGTGCACCTGATGATGGCGACACGTCTGATCGTCGAACTATTGTCGCCATTGGACACTATGGACCGGCAGTACACCCGTAGACTGTTCGAGCAAGAAATATGCTGGGAGAAACTGAAGAATGAATGGAAGTCATTTGGAAAACATATCTCTAGGAGTATTTGTGATATTAACAAGGTAATTGTCTAAATGAAAACTGCAAAAGAAAAAAATAATCTTTATTTACACTACAAGTGATATCAATGCAAGTGGAGACGCTTCATTTTATTATATTCCAACAAGTGCAATTTAACTTCCAACAACAAAAATGTTACAGGGTAAAGTTTCACTGTAAACTATGAATTAATTGCTGAAGCACTTGGCATTCATTAGTCACAGGGTAAGCCCCACTGAGGCAGCTAATGCAATTTACATGAGAGAAAGCTACCACTCCACAAATTTCTTACAGAGTAACACATGGAGAACAAGTACCCAATGGTATTTCCAGAAGACCACACAGAGTCCTTGGACCATTCAAAATGGAGAGCACTTAGCTTTAGGTGGTTATAGGCTTGGTGTACCTGGCATTCCAAAGCTGGAGGTTAGGTGATGTTTTCAGTTCTCCACTATCATAAATTCTGGGCACTCTTCCATGACAACTGTTGAGTAAGAATATGAAACCCTGTCTTTGAATGTGGGGATCATGCAAGGGAAAATGTTAGAATCGCATAATATTGCTGGAACTATAGGTAAATCAGCCCAGTCATGTCATAACGTGCAAATTTAACAATGACATATGGTACATAATGTTGGGACAAACTAAATTAGATCTATTATTCAATGGTTGTAAACGTCCTGCAAATGACAGAATGCATCAGACCAACAAACGATGCTGTTGAGGGTTGTGACATCAGCAACTGAGCACCGGCCTGGAAATCACTGCTTCAGCTATAAGGCTCGTATTTTTAAATTCACAAGAGGTTTTGCGCTAACAATTGTCCATCAGATGAAATTACCGAAAACAAAACAACAGAAGTGCACTAAAACGTAATCTTTACATATGCTCGGTATGTATAAAATAATGAAAACTAGTGAGGACAAACTTTTTTATAAAATTTTATAGAATTTTATAATTCAAATAGCAGTTTCACTAAATACAGTGAAAATGAGAGAATACTTTGCAATACTGTGGCAACAACTAATAAAACAGAGAAACCACCTAGGAAAGAGGCACAATCGAAGAAGCAGAACACTTAAGTTGTGCTTTGACCATGAGTGCTGTGTGACTGGTTAGAGCAGAGGCCACCACCGCAAGTGAGTGCAGAGCACATAGTGGCGTGCACTGAGGGAGCTAACTAGTTAACCTTGGTGTGACTATACTATGGCCATCTTCTAGGATGACTAAGTGAATAGCACAAGACTGACTAACTAGCCCAGCCATGCACATTTCAACTGACAATTTTAAATGCAGAACAGAGAAAATATTATAAAGTAATGTAAATGAAACAAAAGGTGTGTAGTGAAGTATAACAACACAAATTTTAAAAGATTAATGAACACATTAAAATTAGGACACAAAATGAGTGGGTGATAAAAACACTAAATAAAAAGCTAGTAACTTAAGGAGACTTGTTCAGAATAAAACCTAAATCAAGAAGGAAGGTTTTGCCATAAGCCTCACCAAACAACCTTTCCAGATTAGCCTATCACGCACCAACAAAGACAACTTTGAAAAAAAAAAAAAAAAAAAAAAAAAAAAAAAAAAAAAAAAAAAAAAAAAAAAAATTGTAGGGTCCTTTAAAAAGGTGGTCTATCTGCTAGGGTTAGTAAATAGCCTAGGAAAGTGGAGCCTACGTGTGTCCTAAGCATCCAATAAAGTTTGTTACCCAACTGAAACACCACCAACTAGAGAATACAATCACTATGCTCAGTATCTATCACATTCGATGCAGTGATTGCCCATCAATCTATATAGGCCAAACTGCACACACTTAATATACAGAGAACAGCAAGATCTCAGCAATTCAAGATCAGCCCCGTTAATCATTTGAAAAACAGCAGTCATTCTATTTTAGGTATAAAATAGATTGCAGTATTTTACATCTTCAACTAACGGCCATGTTTTAAATATTTTACAGGAAATTTAAATTCTCCTCAGCATTAACCATGATCCACTGTAAACTTTGAATGAACAAATGCTTTCTTAAGCACAGAGCCCTAATGAATAATTTTTCTTTCTTGAAGCAGTGTCCACCTTATTTACTATTAAAAACAGTCTTGATCACGATTTATTTATCAAGGTGACCGGTTTTGACCACTGCTGTGGTCATCTTCAGACTTACAAGTTGTAAACAAAGCTATAAATAGGGGACTACATAAATTAAAGAAAATGCATAAAGTTATAAAACGATGAATTACCATTGAGTAGGAACCTCTTTCTGTTGGAGAATCACTACTGGAGAAACCAGTGAACGTCTTACTATATGTAATGGAGGCTCCGCCCACTTATGACGGCATGATGTCATTACTAACCATTGAGTTAGTCGAATAACAATGTAAAATTTCTTAGTTAAAAGAACATTGTTAAGAATCAAAAATAAATAAACACCAAACTTAGCCTATTAAACAGCTATTGTCAATTAAGAAGTGTTAAAAATATTTAAATATGTAGGATAAATGTACATGGGTTGCCCTCTCAAGGCCTGTTAGTGAACCATTTGGAACCACTGGTTGCCATGGTGAAGTTGGATGGCGTTCCAAAGATGAGGCAGCAGGCTTCTTTCCACTGAAGTTGTTGTAAAGTCGACAGGCGTACTAGTGGTTGCCATGGTGAGGACAAACGCCAGTGCAAAGATGTGGCAGCAGGCATCTTTTTAACGAAGTTGTTGCGAAAGTGGAATGGCGAAGATGGTCACGTCAGATGATGTATTAATGAGCAGCAACTTGTCTTTATTGAAACGATTTACAATGAGTAGGCTGCAATAATCTTTAGCTGACGTGTATACTACATGCTGCAACAAAGCCCTAAAATATAATTTAGCTCCAGAATTGAGCAATGCAAATATTAAACGTGTGATTGCTGATGTAAAGATTGCTGCAAAACATGCACAATTTAGTAGGTCTGAAATATGTGACATTGCACGTAAAACTAAAAATGTCATTACTAATGAAAAACATAAAAATAAACATAATAATGAATTAAAACTTGTAAAACAAATCAACCAGAAGTTAATAACTAATAAAGCTATTGCAATCAAGGCAGATAAAGGGATTACTCTTGTCATTCTTAGTGAAGATGATTATGTTTCTAAGACTTTACAATTTTTTAACGCTAATTGAATAACTGAGGTTAATGAAGGCCTGACTTCAAGATTTCAAACAAAAATTAAAAAACTGATTGATGATAGTGACTCTTTACTTTCACCTTAAGATAAAATAGCACTTAAAATTTATGAACCCCACTTTACCTAAGTTGAGATCACAAATCAAATTACACAAACCAAATTTACCAATTCGTCCAATTGTTGATAATACAAACAGTCCCTCTTGTAACCTGAACAAAAAGCTTAATCAAATCTTAAAATCCTTTTACAATTATGAAGAAAATTATAGTATTAAAAACAGTTTTGAATTAACTAAATTAATTTATGATGTGGATATTCCAAAAAACACAAGGTTCGCATCGTTGGTCATCACAAATCTTTACACGAATATACCTATTCAAGAGACTATCTCTATTATTGATGATAACGTATCACAAAATCATGAGCCCCGAAGAAACAGTAGAATTCATTGAACTTTTAAGAATTACTCTAGATTTTAATTATTTTTCATTTAATAATAAAATATACATACAGGAAGATGGACTTGCAATGGGGAATTCCCTGGCTAGCACTATAGCAGACATCTTCGTCAATTATGTTGAAATTCAATTTTTCAAAAATAATCCAGAAATAACAAATAAAATTATATACAACTAAAGATATGTTGATGACACATTGCTATTATATAATGTGTTCTAAAGAAGAAATTGATGCTTTTGCTAACAACTTAAATAATTTACATCTAAAACTTTTATTTACAGAAGAACACGAAAGTAACAATAGTATTAATTTCCTGGACCTCACAATTGCAAACAAGAATGGAAAACATAATATTTCTATTTATAGAAAACCCACATCAACCGACGTGATAATACATGCTACATCATGCCATCCATTAAGATACAAAATGGCATTTTTTAAAACTATGATACATAGGATACTGAAATTACCTCTTCAACCTGATGCAATCCAGAAGGAAATTGATACATTAAAACAGACAGCAGTTGCTAACAATTATAATTCCCATCAGGTTGATCTGTTATATCAAAAATTACAAGAAACAAATGGTGCTGTTATAAATTCCAAGAAGAGATTTAGAAAAATGACGTACATGGGACCTATTTCAGATAAAATAAATAAATTATTGGTCTTTAAATATGTGGTGTGGTGTGGTGTGTGTGTGTGTTTGTGTGTGTTGGTGGTGGTGGTGGTGTGTGGTGGTGGTGGTGGTGGTGGTGTGTGGTGTGTGGTGTGCGCGCGCGAGCGAGAGAGAGTGTATACCTGTCCTTTTTTACCCCTAAGGTAAGTCTTTCCGCTCCCGGGATTGGAATGACTCCTTACCCTCTCCCTTAAAACCCACTTCCTTTCGTCTTTCCCTCTCCTTCCCTCTTTCCTGATGAGGCAACAGTTTGTTGTGAAAGCTTGAATTTTGTGTGTATGTATGTGTCTATGTGTTTCTATCGACCTGCCAGCGCTTTCGTATGGTAAGTCACATCATCTTTGTTTTTAAATAAATTATTTAAGAATACAAGCATGACAATAGCATTTAAAACCAATAACCCTCTACAGATGAAACAAACACACAATTGGGGACTCAAACATATACCAAAAGTCAGGCGTTTACAAAATAATATGTAATTACTGTCAAAAACAGTATATTGGCCACACTGGTCATAACTTTCTAACACGTTTTCAAGAACATACTACTGGTACTGTACGTACCAAATCATTATTTGGTCAACATCTTGATGGATACAATCATTCTGAGGATTGAATTTCTAACAACTTGAAAATATTACATACTGTGCCAAAAGGACTACTGCTAAACACTTTAGAAGATATTGAAATCTTTTCACTTCAAGACTTTTAGGAAATATTTTATCTTTACATTGTAATTTTATTTCACCAAACATTATTTTATGACTATCTGTTTTAGAATTTTTGCTTATATTGCTAATTCACATCCTTTTATTTTTGACACTATGGCTCATAGTATTTTAATTTTAAATTCCTTCCATTTTCATTACTTTTATTTGTTTATAAGACTGGCATACAACTTAAGTAATAGCAATGCCTTTTAAAAATTGTCACATGTAATTTACATACGAACTTCATAGACCATATTTCATAAATATGGACAACTACTTCATATTGTATTTGTGCAGCATGTAGTATACATGTCAGCTAAAGATTATTGCAGCCTACTCATTGAGAATCGTTTCAATAAAGACATGTTGCTGCTCATTAATACATCGTCTGACGTGACAGTCTTCACCATTCCACTTTTGCAACAACTTCGTTAGAAACAAGCCTGCTGCCACATCTTTGCACAGGCGTTTGTCCTCACCATGGCAACCACTAGTTCGCCTATCGACTTTACAACAACTTCAGTGGAAAGAAGCCTGCTGCCTCATCTTTGGAACGGCATCCAACTTCACCATGGCAGTGGTTCCAAATGGTTCACTAACAGGCCTTGAGAGGGCAACCCATGTACATTTATCCTACATATTTAAATATTTTTAACACTTCTTAATTGACAATAGCTGTTTAATAAGCTAAGTTTGGTGTTTATTTATTTTTAATTCTTGACAATGTTCTTTTAACTAAGAAATTTTACATTGTTATTCGACTAACTCAATGGTTAGTAATGACATCATGCCGTCATAAGTGGGCGGAGCCTCCATTACATATAGTAAGACGTTCACTGGTTTCTCCAGTAGTGATTCTCCAACAGAAAGAGGTTCCTACTCAATGGTAATTCATCGTTTTATAACTTTATGCATTTTCTTTAATTTATGTAGTCCCCTATTTATAGCTTTGTTTACAACTTTTAAGTCTGAAGATGACCACAGCAGTGGTCGAAACTGGTCACCTTGATAAATAAGTCATGATCAAGACTATTTTTAATAGTAAATATTTGTAACGCACTGATCACTGCCACTTCCATAATGTACTCAATAGTGTCCACCTTCATTCCTTCTTTCTAGTTTCTGATGATTGTGTGCTGGATATGTACCGATACTTTTAATGACATTATTAATCGCTAATATTGCACATTACTGGAACTTTGCTAAACATACAGCTACTAAATGGCATATGCTTATTACTTAATGAAAAAAACCTTGTGTTTCAGTTTGTGTTCTGCACACTTTTAAGAATTCTACTTTCAACAGAATTCTGCATACTTAATGGTTTTATTAACTTATGGTGTACCACTGGCATGCTGCTACATGTAGAGCCACTAAATAGCTTGTGCCTGTCACTCAGGGCAAAAACTTTTTCTCCATTACATTTTATTCTATTCACGTCTCCAAGCTGCTAGCTTTTTATTTAGTGTTTTTTATTGTCTATTAGTTTTGTTTCCTCATTCTGATGTGTTAACAGTTCTATTAAAATGTGTCTTATTGTACTCTAATGTTCTACATTTAATATTCTGCATTTCAAGTTGTCAATTTACATGTGAATGACAGGACTAGTCGGTCTCATGTCTTTCACTTCCAGTAGTGCTAACAGACAGCCATAGTATCATCACACCAAAGTTAACCATCTTAGCTTTATCCTTTGCGTGCGCCATTCCATGCTCTGCGCTCATGCGTGGTGGTCGCTTTCATTCTACATGGTCCTGCTGCACTCGGGATCACAGCACACGACTTGTGTGTTCTGGGTCTTATCTTATACCATGCCTCTTAACCTAGGTGGTTCCGCTGTTTATTATTATTAGCCTCCACAATATTGCAATATACTCCCTCTCATTTTTCACTGTATCTAGCCCAACTGCCTTTAGAATTTTACAAATGATAGTCATCATCTGTCATTATTTTATATATACAAGCACACGTAAAGATTATTTTTTTAGTGCACTTCCCTTTTTTGTTTTCAGTTATTAGCACCTGATGATCGGCATTTGTTAGCCTGAAACCAGTCATGAATTTAAAAGTAAAACAACTGAAGGAGTGATTTCCACATCCGAATGAATTAGATTCAAAACATATCAAAGTAACAAGAATAGTCTTGAAAACTCGTTAACATATGAACAGCCATAAGAAGGTGAAGCCAAAGACTGACATTAAGTTACCTAAGGTAAGAAGACAGCGATTAATGAAAAGATATGAAGGCAATTAATTAGTGCAACTGGAACAGCTATTTGCAGCAGTCCATATAAAAGGAGGAAATACATTTGGTCTCAATAGAATGGCTGAACAAATTTATAACAACTCAGGAATGTGCTGAAGTACTTTTATCACTACACTGATCTCAAGGGATATCAATATTTTTTGAGCTGTGGTAAATATGTACCACGCAAAGGTATAACGAAGTTCAAATTTGATCACAAGTAGCAGGTTTTACAATTATTTTAAAAGATATCAGAACATAGAAAAAATTATTTTTAAGATAATTGTGACACACATTTATCAATGAATTTGACGTAATGTCACACACCAAAGGAAGTACGCTATTTTGTAAAAAATGACATTTCAAAACCTTGACTTTGTACCCAATATAGGTCAATTATTTCAAAAAAGAAGCCAGCAACCAGCCACTGTTGATAATACTATTTACTTACAATAATAGTGCCATAACTGATTTTGAGCTCATGGGTTCATCTTCAGATGGCTGTTCATGTCAAGATGCATATCTTGTTGAAAATAACATAAGTTTTTGTCTATTTATTTCCCATTTTGTGAAAGGTTCTTGGGATTGTGGTGCCCTACAATATCACTGTAAAGTAGAGTGAACACAAATAGAAGTTCATGGTTTAAATTAATATACATAGTGTGCACATACTATACATAAAATATTGGTAATTTTTCGTGTGTGTTACACTTTAGGATACATCACACACATGTGCCAATAAAATTTTAAATAATCACTAAATATGTCTGGTCTTGTGCACTCTAAATTCTTTTAAGCAGATGGTCCTCAAAGTGTTAAGTTTTAAATGAGAGTTGAGCGCTCTGTGACTTAAACCTGATATTAAGTTTTTCTGTGTGGTTTTCGCAAT
Organism: Schistocerca piceifrons; assembly: GCF_021461385.2. Taxonomy (NCBI): domain Eukaryota; kingdom Metazoa; phylum Arthropoda; class Insecta; order Orthoptera; family Acrididae; genus Schistocerca; species Schistocerca piceifrons. The sequence goes on from NC_060140.1 coordinate 326,924,782, forward strand.
GTAAATTTTCTTGGAGTACCACTACTGTATTATCTCCTGTTAGGTTCTTTATTATGGCGTAACGCCATGCGTGCCAGAAGATGAGAACATGCACTTGAAATCAGCCAACAGTTGAAACTGGTGAACAGTTTGGACTGTAACACTTCGTTTTAAATAAACTGACTGCCTCTGTGGAAAAGATTAATAAAAGCCAAATTGCTTTAGCAAATAAACAAAAATAATTTCATGTTCTGCAAGGCATTTAATGCTTGACAGCCAAAAATCATAAAAATAAAATAAAATCAGAAAACTAACAACAATTTTAGCCTTCTAGCAAAATCAAACTTCTGGTTACTTGAAGTGGGAGAAGGTACTGCTCTTATGCTACTCAACTACACATCCATGTGAGCCCGCTGGAAAGTGCTCAAACGAACCTAATGCAAACAATTGTGATGTCACACTCATCGTAAGCACTTTGTTGTTATGAAGTACTGCACAGTCTCTGTCCTAAAGCCTTTGACACATTTTGCTGTTGACGGACGTTAGAGTATCGGTTCTTACCAGCTGAAATTACAAAAAGTTAGCTGAAACCTAGAACACTGAAAAATTCTAAAAAAATTCCTGGGCTTTTCCCAGGGTGTATAAACCCTGAATGAAACTGTATCTCAATCAATAGAATGGTCATGACATTGAATGTACAGTAGGCAGCTCAGGAAAGACTGCAAGGGGTGAGGCAGGGAGAGGGGGAAAATTTTTTCCCCGCTACCTTCTGCCCTGCGGCAGCCTGTTGTCTGTGTTACTAGATGCCCAAAAGATACTGTCTAACTACTAGACTTCAGTGTCAGCTTTACTGTGTTTCGTAGTCTGCGAACATTGTAGTGCAACATGCATAAAAACCACCACATCCTTCCACTTTTCACAGTGTACTGCATTTGTGTGTTTACAGAGTGTAGTGTTGCCAACTGTCGCTGTGCGTTTCTCTTTCGTCTTGTGCATGCTCGCTGCCATCCCCCCCTCCCTCCCCCCATTTTCTGCTCAAATCGTAAATGGTTCATGGAAAGAATGATTGCTGGAAATCCTCCATGTACATGTCAGTTATCTCTAACTTTTTACTCACTCTGTTTGCATGAGAGATACATAGTAAGAAACAATATATATTTGTTGACTTCTTGGAAATTTAACAGCAAAGCACACTGATGCACATGCCTCTCTTGCAGCATCTGCCACTAGAGTGGATTGATACTCTCTGTAACACTTCCATGCTTACTAAATGAACCTGTAATGAAATGTACTGCCCTTCTTTGGATCTTCTCTACGAGCAGTAGTCAAGTATAGATTGAAGGTTTGTTGACGTACTGTATTTCCTGAGCATTTTTTCAATGATTCTCAGTCTAGCATCCTCCTTTCCTGTGATTTATTTTGTGTGGTTATTCCACTTTAAATTGCTCCCAACTCATGTTGATTCTTACAGGAGATTTTCAGTCCCCAGAATCATCATAATATGCGAGCATAAAACATGTTCCAAAATTTTACAACAGACTGACAACACTTCTTGGAAACAGGAATGACCTGTGCTTTTTTGCCATCATTAAGAACACATCACCCCTCCTGAGACCCATGGTACACTGCTGCTGGAAGAAAGTAAAGTTCTTTTGCATAGCCTATGTGGAATTGTACAGGCACCGTGTCAGGGCCAGTGGCAGTACTGTGCATGCTTTCCTTTTATCCAGGCAGGCAAGCTGCCACATGTTACCAGCGGAACAAACAACCAGCTTCAATCCCATTCACGCCAAGCTATGCCCAGCGTAAGGAGGCTACAGGAGTCTTGTTTGCCAGTCCTGTTTCCCACTGTGCTATGCTATGTAGCAGTTTATTCCATACGATTTTACTGTATTGCTATGAGAAGGGTTAGGAAGTTTATGTCTTATTGAGCAAGTATCACAAGACTGGGTTCAATCAGTTATGTATTCATTTTGGATTATTGTAGGCTGCAAAATGGTGGATTTTATTTGTCCTTTTTCCTTTTTAGGCATATTTAGGACTTATTTGTTTATTTCAATATGAACAGTTTTCTCTGCAACTTCACTCTCTTTCAACTAGTACTGGCTATTCTCAAATAAAATCATCAGGTCACATCTAATACATGTTTTCTGTAGTAAGTGGAACCCTCTCTGAAAGTCGAGATTCTCTGCACCTGTAGGTGTCTATTATACTGCAATGTCAACTAAAGAAACATTTTGGAAGTCTTGTTTCTGTAACCTTAGTGTGTTTCAGCCAAATATGACCCCTCTTATGCCAATTTTAATTACTTTTTCCAGGATTGTATGGTAGGTTTGTTGTATTCATTCTAAGTGGCCAGAATAGAATATTCTAAATCCCCAAATGCATTTTACCAATGCAAAGTTTGTTTTTCATATTATGTTAATCTAAAAATCAAAAGCTTTTCTTTCATATTACACTTTCTTCACAGTACATTGCATACACTAGAAGGTAGTTTTTAATATCCACTGAGCCATACATTTTTCCTGCCTCAATGTATGTCCACCCTCGGTAGCTGAGTGGTCAGCGTGACAGAATGTCAATCCTAAGGGCCCGGGTTCAATTCCCGGCTGAGTCGGAGATTTTCTCCGCTCAGGAACTGGGTGTTGTGTTGTCCTAATCATTATCATTTCATCCCCATTGACACGCAAGTAGCCGAAGTGGCGTCAAATCGAAAGACTTGCACCAGGCGAATGGTCTACCTGACAGGAGGCCCTAGTCACACGACATTATTATTATACCTCAATCAATGTTTGCCTAAATTTAAGAAGCCTCAAGTCCTTTGCATACATTTCCACACACTTGTCAGCCACTAAGTCTTTGTCCTCTTTCCAAATATTTATGGAGTGAGGAAATTGCCGGTCAAATTTACAAACATATCAATGCACTCTAGGTTCTCTAATGTGTGTTTAGTAACTCTTTACACAATTTGCTTTGTGAGACACCAACAGATTTGGTTGAAGCTGCCTCATAAACATATGAAAGCTTTTCCCCAGCTGGATTTAGGCTCTGTTCCGTGACTGGTATACATTCCCCAATTCCTAAATTTTGTCTCAATCTCCATTAAGTTTGGGTTTGTTCATTTTGCTGCTCCCCAGTTATAATAAATGAGCAGCAGTGAAACTACGTACACGAACATATAGCTGACTAGTCATGTTGGACTGACAGCACAAGCTGTTGTCAGATTCAGCAGGCTGAACACGTCCCATGAAGTTTTCCAGGCCTCGGAAACCCAAGTTGCCCTGCTTTAACCATTGTGCTTCAGTACATATGTACTCGTTTCCACTGTGGCAGCTTGAGCTACTTTAATGGTTGTGGTGGAGATATAAGCAGTCAGGCTGGTACTGTCAGAGTACACCTAGGTAAGATTTTTATAGATCATATTACAGGCATTCATTCTTAATCTATTGCACTGCTATGAATACCAATGCTTTGGGTGTGGCATTTTAAGAATCTGGAAACGCAGAGTTCAGCAATCATCTGTACCTGAAGTTCGAACTCTATGTGCTGTTTATTTTTTGTTTTTAATATTCCACGCACGATCCAGTTAGAGCCCTGAATGTTCAGTTTACACTGAAGAATGGAAAAATCAACTAAAATTTCTATCATTGCGACCACCTTCATTCTCTATTTTCATTGTAATTTTGATCAAAAGCTCGCACTTCGGGATAATGCCTTGAAAACACTGAATGATGCAGAGAGTAACACCTGCCCTTGCTAAGGCAAAATAGCAAAAAACTCATTAGTTAACTCCAATCAATCACCTGTGTTAAATGAAATTAACATTGTGTGCACCAGTGGTTCCTCCCTACTGACTATGAAAGACAAAATTAGTTCTGTAAGAAGTAGGACTGCTACTCTACTCTTTCCATTAAAAAGCAAACAAGTGGAAAGCAACAGAAAGTGAAAAACTTGAAAGTTGTCAGATTTTAATTGATGAATCTGATGACTATCTTCAGACGAAGTACTCCCCTGAGGCAACCAAAATGTCCAAAATTTATAACCACCACCAGCTCTTCAACTTAGCAGAGTAGGAGGAATGTTTGAGTTGAGGAATATAATTAAGGAATAAATTCCTAGAATACAGTTAAACACTGTTTGCAAGAGACAATCTGAATAGTCAGCGAGTCATAACACTTTCAAGTTGATCTCGGTGGTCTGTACCTATCCCTCTTGTTACAGAGCTCCAAGCAGTTACAGTAACAATCCAATTGCTTTTGTGAGTTGCAATATACTTACCTCCATTTACTACCACAAGTGGGTTTACCCTCAGTATGATGAGTACTGAATTATCCTTTCACTTTCTAAACTTTCATCATATTCAGGCACACTGTGTGCTCTATAAATGTCTAATTATTCGAGGAGTAAAATCTTCTATACTCTTAATGCCTAAAGAGGTATGTATTCCTATAATGGATGACAACAAATGCACTTTGCACTACTATACAGTCATTAACGACCTTCAATATCCCCTCATTCTTTTCTGCCCTTGCTGAGCGTTCATTTGAAAGCATTTGACTATTTGTACTGCTGTGAGTAATGCCCAAACTGGATATGGCTAGGAAATCAAGCCGTGTCCTAAAGGAAGTTTCAAATATGGATAATTGGGGCGCACACACACACACACACACACACACACACACACACACACACACACACACACACAGAGAGAGAGAGAGAGAGAGAGAGAGAGAGAGTAAAATCCAAAAATCTGAGTAAGCCAAGTACTAACCAACTGACATACGCAGATGATAGATGTGAGCAAATAATAGTCATGCAAAATAAGCATGCATTCTGAAAGCTATTAGAGGCAACATGAAGCATGTCAAAATGCAATAACGAAGCAAAGCATGCAGTCCACCACATGGTTATTAACTGCAAATATTTAACAGAAACTCAAGTTCTGTGGCTTGTAGAGCAATGGTGAGTTAATATTTCTTCTAGTCTCCCTTGAAATATTGGCCATGTTGAATTTATTTATTTGTTTTTCCTCACTCTCACAGAAAAATTATGAATGGTAAGGCTGCTTTTAAAAATCCATCTCTATATTAAATATGACATTTTCAGTGTCCTTAGGGAGTATGCAATACCCAATTATGAATTAATTTACCCAAAGAGGAAAGGTCTATGCAATCAACAGGTTAGTTCATCCTAAATTTCACATTCTTACACATGCCTCTGACTTCTTAATGAAGCTAAAACTTCTAATAACATATCCTATCTGTAATAAACTTTTTTCCAACCTAAAGAATTACACATTTGAGCTTCTTCCTCTTGTTTTTGTCTTTCCCTCGCCCATTGTTTGTCTTATTATCCTCCATCTTCCGAGATCGGATTTCTCGCATCAGGTCGAAAAATACCTGCAATGTTGCAGGCATGTAATCAGAAAACGGATTCCAAAAATAATGCTGTAAAAAATAGCCTCACAGCAGAAAACAAATTAGAATATAAGCTTCAAATACTAAATGTGGTTGAAACTCAAACTTATTGGCTATCTCTTAGTTCACTGTAAGAGGTTTGACAATATTAAACAAGTGGCAGTTTCTGCAACACATCAATGCAGCAATTTTTGCCCTGAAGGTTTGAGCATAGAAATATGTGTTCTGAACAATGTATTTGAAAAAGTTTCTCCACCCATCTTCTGTAGATGATGGCCTATAGTTTAACATCAAAATAGCCTATTTTCCAAACTAGTTAGCAGTGATGTGTGCATCTCAAAAACTGTACATACAAAATGTAGGCATGCTGGAAGCTTTATATTATGGTGTCCATTAAGAGACTGAAACAAGAAATGCAAAGCAGAAATACTGGTAAGTAAAAAAATTCAAAACTTGACAACTTATCAAATTTTACTAGTGATATGTGACAAACCCATAAAAACTGAAAAATAGTTTAATCTGGTGTTATATTTCTGTAGAAAAATAGCCTTTAAATAAAACATAACAGACATTACACACCAATCATAAGTAAACCCTTATTAACAATAAGAGCTGGTCACTCAGAAATGTTTGTAATTTTATTAACATTTTTCTTGTTTTATCGAACAAGCTATACTAAGCATACAATTTTGCTTGCAAATTATGATACCAAATTATTCAACTGTTGTGCAAGATTCATCAATCATCATCAACATTTTTATCAACTGTTTGTAACAACCATTAAAAAAAAAAAAAAAACAGTCTTCTCTGACTTTAATTAACAATGATTGAGTTATGGGTTTTGTATCATGTTACGTAAGCTAAACAAATTCGTTATTGACAACGTAAAAGAAGTAGCAAATTTGTGCAACACTATGAACTGCAGAGTAAAGCAAATTTCTGCTGGAATGAAAATTTCACATATCAAGCAGCTAAAGCTCTTTGATAGTGTGTTCATTTTTTGCCAATCTTCTTCCACTCTTCTGAACCAGATGTTAGTTTCCATTAACAATTCTCGTTATCTTTTTCTTTCAATGATCAGGTCACATACACTTTTTACCTTGCAGAATAATTTCTATTATACACAAAACAAGGAGCAGACACTATCAGCAAAAATTTACTGCCTGCTCTCAGAAGTTCCCCATAAATAGTTTCCTACCTTCCTCTTAGTCCTGTCACACTATTCATCGATTACAATCTTCAACATTTTTCATACATTACTACAAGAATCTGACTCATTCATTTCCAGAAACCATATCTGAAATTAGAGTGGCTTGAACGTCATAAGCATCAACCATCATGTAGTACAAGATTACTTTTTATGAACCGACTATTTTGTAAACATTTTGAAATGATAACAAAAATAAGAAATTATCTTAACTATCCTGCTGTGGACAACATGCAAGAGTGCGTTCAGCCCTTTCTGTACAACCGAACAGGGCATGCTGTTATGACGTCAGATATAATTTCTGGGCTATTTTTTTGTGCGTCAGATGTCGCACTGTAAGATCAGAATTTGCTATTTTCCAGTTTAATATTTTTCTGTTGCTCTACAACATTTGGTGTTGCATTTTACACATTCTCAAGTCTCACCTGCACACTTACAAACCTTCTCACACCAGCAATTTTTCAACCATTTTCATGATTTTGTCTTGCTTCAAGATGACTGACAAATATTGTCTGACAACAATTCTTCTAAGTGCGTCCAAACAGATATGTCCATTACATGTCGTAATTATTCTAATTACCAAATAAAATTAAAACACTATTTTCTACAGAAAAATCAGAAAACAGCTGCGGTTGGAAGATTAATGTGGTAGTGCTGCGAATGCATTGATGAAATTCTTGTAAATGCTGCAGATAATAATCAGAGAAATTAAATGAAGGATTGCATAAAAATTGATATTGACCAGGAAACCAACACGATATCAGTGTGGAATAATGGTAAAGGTATACCTGTTGTGGAACACAAAAAAGAAGAGAAGATGTTTGGGCATGTGTTTATATCGTCAAATTGTAAAAATGAAGAAGAAAAGGTCACTGGTGGTAGAAATGGTTATGGATCAAAGTTGTGCAATATATTTAGCACAAAATTCATTTTGGAAATAGCGTCAAAAGAATATAAAAGGGCTTTTAAACAAATTTGGGCAAATATGGATAAGACATCTGACCCAAAGATATTGATTTTACTGGAGAAGATTATACAAAATTAACATTTTCCCCTGATGTTACAAAATTCAAAATGCAAGCTCTTGATAATGATATAGTGGCTCTAATGTGTCAAGGAGAGCATATGATATTGCAGCATCCACAAGGAGTGTTAAAGTTATGCTGAAAAACTTTTGCATGTAAAGGACTTCAAAGATTATGTGGAACTTTATCTAAAAAATAAAGAAGACGAGATGGGTAATCCCTGAAAATAGTGTATGAACAGGTGAATGAGAGGTGGGAGGTGGCAATAACTATTCAAGACAGAGGATTTCAACAAGTATCATTTGTGAACAGCATTGCTACAACATAGGGTGGTAGACATCGATCATCTTTCTGATCTCATTGTAAAGCAATTAATTGAGACACTGAAAAAGAAGAAGAATACAAATGGTACCCAGATCAAACTCTTCAAAGTGAAAAATCACATATGACTCTTCATAAACTGTTTTATTGTGGATCCGACATTTGACTCACAGGCGAAGAAAAATGTGGCTACACAGGCAAAAAGTTTTGGATCGAAATGCCCACTTTCAGAGAAATTCGTCAACAATATGCTGAAATCTGGCATTGCTGTATCTATTCTCTTGTGGGCAAAAGCCAAAACTGATTATCTCTTGACAAAAAAATTGCAGCAAAAAGAAACAATCAAGACCCACAAGCATACCAAAACTGGAAAACGCAAACCACATGGGAATCCAAAATTCTCTGGATTGCACTCTTATTCTTACCAAGGGAGATTCAGCCAAGTCATTGGAAGTGTCTTGCCTAGGTTTAATCGGCAGAGACAAATATGGCTTCTTCCCACTTGGAGGCAAGCTGCCGAATGTCTGCGAAGCTTCTTACAAGCAGATTATCGAAAATGCGGAAATAAAAATCATTTGCATTGTTGGGCTTTGGTACAAGAAGAACTATGAATCTATGAATGATCTAAACACCTTGAGATATGGAAAGATAATAACGACAGATCAGGACCAGGATGGATCACACATCAAAGATTTGCTGGTCAATTTCTTTCAACACAATTTTTCAAACTGGAAACTACAATGATGCTTACCTCCATGTGTGCATTTGACGATATGCAGTGCCTCAGAAGATTTGACTCAGTTACTCAAATCCTGAAAGAATATTTCAACTTGAGACTGACTTAATATAGAAAACGCAAGGTGTATTTAAAAGGAATGCTGCAAGCAGAATCCTTGAGGCTGAGCAACCAAGTGAGATTTATTTTCGAAAAATGTGATGGTGTCCTTGTCGTGGAAAACAAGCAGAAGAAAGTAATTACTGATGAACTAAAATAAAGAGGATATGATCCTAATCCAGTAAGGCAATGCAAACTCAAGCAAGACAAAGAAGCGTTACTGGAGGAGGCAAACAATGGAGATTTCTCAGGATGAGGTGACAGGATATTGATAAGCTGTTTGACTATTTCTTAGGGATGACAATGTGGACTCTTACTAAGGAGAGAAAGGATGAACTGCTGGCAAAGTGTAATGAGAAGCTTCAAGAATACAAAATTCTGCAGGGCAAGTCACCATCTGACCTGTGAAGGGAGGACCTGGATGTTCTCTCAGAGGATAAAGTAGAATCAAAAGAGAGAGAGAGAGAGAGAGAGAGAGAGAGAGAGAGAGAGAGAGAGAGAGAGAGAGAGAGAGAGAGAGAGAGAAGAGGAAGCAGTAGATGTAGTTGGTAAGACTGTCAAGGGCAAAAAAACTGTCTGAAGCACAAAGCTGGTGGTAAACAGTCAGAAGCCCAACACACTGCCTTCACCTAGCAGAAGGCGAATTGCTCCAAAAATTGATCCTGACTGCATGCAAAAGGCAGAAAAGGCAACTGCTGTAAAGGAAAACAAATACAAATGTCAAGGAAAGAAAAAGAAAGATGAGGATCCTCTTGGTGATGGTGTGAATGACAGACCACTGCATGAACGAGGAGGAGGATCCCAAGAGGGGCTGGAAAAGAAACTCGAGGAGAAATGTAAAGAGACCTTGAAACAAACAAAGCAAAGTGTTACAAACAGTGACAGCAAAGTTGTGGATACATGCTCAGTGGCTTATGACTATGTACTGTGAACAAAACAGGAGCTTCTTTGCTGTGCCTTAGCAGTATGTGCTACAGATGCTCCGTAATAGAATTCATTTGTGCACAGCATATTTAATTAAAAAGCTGGTGTGGACATCGATGGTTTAGCTATACAAGTTAAACATAAAAGACTGCAATACACATGGCAATATATAAGAAATATCTGAGCCTTCATTTTACACACTTCGGTTTTTTTTTTTTTTTTAAATAAATCATCTGTTACAACACAAGTTATTTGGATAACATTAATTCAATAATTTTATGAAAACAACATGGTACTCCAAAGTAAAGACAAACATTTTCCTTACGCAATGAACTTACTTTGTCGACATTTTCACGTGTTTTTGCTGAAGTCTCCACATATGGGACACCCCACTGCTGTGCTCTAGCCGTTGCATCTGCTAATGAGACTTTTCTCTTCTCATCTAAATCACTTTTATTGCCAACAAGAAGAAAAGGGATATTTTCATCGTTTTTCACACGAAGTATTTGTTCCCTGAAATATACAGGAAGTAAGACAAAGTCCAAAACAATTGTTCTCCCACAAGAGGGAGTCCACATATCTGAAAAGAAACTGTTTAGGTTTTACAGAACTTAAGAAAGTATCATAAGAAAATAAATACATAAAATATACCTGAAAAGAAACTTCAGGTTTTAATACTTGAGAAAACATTGTAAGAAAGTAAGTATATAATACATTGATCTAAATTGTTTCCACAGTACGAAGACTGACTATTGAGGGAAACAAATAGTTTTAGATCTTAGAAATAAAACAAAAATACAAAAGGATGAAGTCAAAAGGCACCTTCTGAGAATTTGTATGTTTGTATGTATTTATTTCTCAGCCAAATAAATATTTATGTTTAAAATGTTTGGATTCTACTTTTCCCCTTTTTTTCTCAGTTCTCCTTTCTCAACAGTGTTAAGTATTTACTGTATGACCCTCACCAATAAAATCCATTGTGAATTTTACTTTGGTTATTACTATCACTGCTGAATCCTCAATGCTGTTACTGTATTTCTATTCTGTAAGTGGAACTTACTTTTACCACACATTATAGACTAATATGTGCATCAGCTTGCACAACAGATAGAACTCTGAACAGCCAGAAGTTTGGTACCAACATGTACAGACAAACGTCTACATGCGACAAGAATGTCTCAGTACAGGATCACCACAGCAGACTCACTTGCCACAAGTAATGAATTAAGGAAGAAAAATCACTCAAGTAAATCCTACTTTTCTACAAGACAGTAATGGATGCATAATAACAAAAATGAATGTTCCCACGTCAGGGAGAGACATTAATTTCTTTGCTCAGGGAGTTTAATATGAACTTTGAAGAAACAAAGATATAATTTTTCCATTTCTGTTATGAATGAGCTCAGTGGGCTAAATGTAACACTCAAAATCCGCTGTACATATCTCAATGTTGTATCTACCACCCGCCCAATCTATAAAAATATCTTATGGATGAGTCCAACATGTCATAACTGTTCTCATCAGAGTTGTATCTCATAAGTAAGCACGGCCATTTGTGAAGGCAACCATGTCATTATTGCTCTTCTGTGACTTTTGCATGGCATTTTATGTGGATGGAAGAGGGCCACAATTTGGTACACAAAATTACTTGGATAATATAAAGATATGTCATATCAAAAAGCTGAGCATGTGACTGAGAAGTTGGGTTAATGATACACGAAGAATGCAACAAACATTGTCCAAAAAGTCAACAATACCGAAAACAACTAGGGAGTTTTTACTATAGTACAAAATAAGTATAAAAAATACTTTAATAAGACAAACATATTGTGAGGTTCACCGAGAACAGACACGTACACTAAGTTATAGAAATGCAATTGAATTTCTGTAGAAGTAACAGGACACTTGACCAAGTGTCATTACACTAAACCAAGTCCCACTCGCCCAACCTATGAATTATCTTACACATGAGCCCACCATGTCTTAATTGGTCTCTGTAAACCAGAGGTGCTGGGGTTCAAAGACTCACTGAGCAATCCTAATACAGGTTTCCCAGGGTTTCTCTAACCAGTTCAAGTGAGTACCAGGTCACTTCCTCATGAAGCCAAGGCTTAATCATTGTCCAATCTAAGATGTATCAAATAACCCCTACATTACCTTCCTTATAATCCCAAGCAGTAGTGAGGCAATAAATACATAGCTATAAAAAAGTAATAGTACAGCAGTCACTACTGTTTACGAGATATTGGATCTACAAGACATGTTAAAATTGTGTTGCACTCATTCACATATAAGCATTTAATGGTACTGTTTAATAGCTGAGCCATTTGAATGACCTTACAGACTGATTCAAAAGTGTAAGCTGTAACTTCCCTACACATCTGTCAGTGATTAAAATAATTTCAGACAGACTGTGTGTGTGTGTGTGTGTGTGTGTGTGTGTGTGTGTGTGTGTGTGTGTGTGTGTGAACTGTCGAAGCCAACAAATATGATTGTGAAGGCTGTGGTGACAGACCAATACAAAGCATACACCAAGGTCTAGATTAGACTGGAAAGTAACAATACAGCTGAGAGTTGGCGAAGTCATCAAACGGGAGAGTTAGTTGCAATGAGATTGCATTCCAGCACCTAAGCTTAATACATTATGTATTTAATGTCCCAACCCACTCCCCCAAAAAAGTAATTGTTATATCACTAGCTACACAAATCAGCTGCCTACTATCATAATTTCAAATGAGCAACTGTCCTTGACACTTCACTGTCCGAGTGTAAACAGTCCCTCGTCAAGTTTCACTCAGATTAGGGTTCCATTCTGAAACTAACACCTTTAACTGGGCTAATAGTCTGTAGAGAGAAGATTTCAATCTAGTATACAGAATACAAATAGCACTGTATGGCTATATCAGTTGTTTTTTCAGCTAACTGCCTGTCAAATTTAATAAATGCTATCCCAATCAATTTGTAGGTATCAGATTTTTATTGCTCCAACACGTTTTGAGTTGAAAAACGTCACTGGGCAACTATAGAACTGCTAAAACATTGACTTATGCATACAATGACTTTACTATGGTGTTCCTGTCTTTACATGCAATATAGAATGTTATGTTTACCAGTATGATTTCTTCTTTCAGTCTGCTCCTAATCTTCCATTACTTAGTTGATTGATTTTTCTTCTTCTTCTTCTTCTTCTTCTTCTTCTTTATTTTAAGTTTCAAGTTACAGACTCCTACCCCCATACCAATGCAACTTCAACAAATTTCAGTCCATCACTGAACATGTGGTGCACTCTGACATCACAAAGCAGGCTTCCACCACCACCACCACCACCACCACATTGCTGTTCAATATGAAGCATATGACACTGACATCCTTTCCACACTCCATGGGCAGGATCTCTGAGGCCAGCTGCCAATCTACATAAGAAACTAGCAACAACTGCAGTTTTTCCACTTCCAGATTTGAAAAACCCCGCGTATCCAGACATGCTCTAGGGAATAGTGATATGACCCTAACTGCTCACATCGCATACTAAAGGTATGGCAGGCAACACTGATATAAACCTCAGGTTTCTGAGCAGAAGATGCAGCCGTCTATAATTATAACAATGATTCGTCTTTAAATGTTCAGAAATATACTACTGGACAATGAAATAATTAGAAAAATCATGGTGTTCTTTGACGATAATATCAATGGGTGATAACTGGATTATGTCAATTCAAACCAGTTTGCGAGGATACAAAAAAATAATGATCACAGATTCAATCATAGTTAAAACAAGTAGCAGACAGGTTCACAATCGTAAAGTGCAGTCAATCTACAAAGGATACTGCTTACAAAACACTTATTCAATTTATCATACAATGCTGCCTGGGTGCACGGGACACACATTAAATATTGATCAACCGAAAGTTGTGATTCCACACGTCTGATGTAGGTAACTGTTTTGTTACTTCATGTGCCGTACTTTTTCTTTTTGAGTCAGGTTGTGTAAATGGCATGTTTTAGTATTTGGTGGAGGACTCATGTTGGATGTTTAGGTTACGAAGTTTTTCATTAGGCATCTTAGTGAGTCATTTGACACTGTCAGTCATGTGTGTGAGGTTATCATTGGCAGAGAGGATGCCAGTTTGCAAACGAGTTACTTTAGTTTTACGTAGTGTGGGTGATGGATTCATTCTTGTGTTTTTTATAATTAATGCTGGGTGTTTCTTATGTCTGGGAATTTTCGTTTTTGACAAACAGGGCAGTTTTGGAATTGCGTTTGGGTTCATAGTATCAAGGGCTTCGTTTGAGCTATGTAGACCAAGTTCAATTTGCAACACCGGACTTTTGAATTTTGTGTAGGTTCCTTGTATCGAGGGCTCTATTTGAGCTACAAAGATATGGAAGATTTACAATACCAATGGTTTTTAGTTTTTGCATTTATTGATTGTGTTGAAAATTTTGTATACTTTATTTCTGAGTTAATACTAATAATTGTTGTCGCCACCCAAGATACCTACATCCCGCAGTTCTCCCCCTTAATTTCATTTCCTTGCTGGAGTTGAAATATTTCGCATGCTATTTATGTTTCTTCACGGGTTTAATAAGGTGTCATGGTTGAAATAAGGGTGCCAACCATTCTTATGGCGTTATGGGTCAAAGCAGACTGGTGGAATCACAACTATCAGTAATCTCACAAATAGGACTAAAATGCAACATTTAACATACACAAAGAAGGCATCATGAATGGACACACAGTTGTCTAAGGAGAGACAAAGACACACCAAAAACCCTAAAATATATTAATTACAACACAAACACAGGCCTTTAAGCAGTTATTATTCCTGGATTCCATGAGTGAATGCAGAAGAAAATAGCTCTAATGTGTGGTAGAACACCAAGTAGCCTATCCATTGCCATGCACTTGACATCTATGTGCACCACATGTCACCTCCAGAGAATAATCCAAAGGGCACAAGACTGATCCAGAAACAAGCCATACACTTCTATAAGATCAGGATAGTTCTTCCTTGGTGAAAATCTATCCAAAAAACAATTACTAAACTTCACCAAATAACACCACTTTCTGGACTACTACTTGATTTTAAGTTGCTATGTACACTAAATGGGAACCAACTGCATGCCACGTAACACCCTTCAGTTTCTCAGTAGCAGCAAATGGGTAACTGATTACACAGTTTACATTTTTGCAAGCCCCTAATCCTGTCTCACTTTCTCCATCACAGATGGATAAATAGTTCTGATGGTATGAGACTTGCTCGACCCAGTCTACTATAGACACATGAGGTTGACAACTTCCGCTTCCCCCCCCCCCCCCCCAAAGATGGAATCCAGTTCCCTTCCCATCAACAAATCAATCTCTCTCTCTCTCTCTCTCTCTCTCTCTGTATGTGTGTGTCTGTCTTTGTACTATTTCTGTAAATGAATATGAACAATGTGAGCAACAGAGTGGCAGAGTGGTCAGGAGAAAATGAATCATTGCTAATAAAAGAAAAGTCACGGGTAATTGTTTGTGTAACAACCAAGTAGCACAGACAAAAGGTCGAACAGAAAATCTCATGTTCAGCACGAAATTTCCAAGCCACTCAAAATTACAACTGGGATACTGAGAAAGAATAAATTCATAGCTAGCTTCCTTCACCTGTGAATAGAAAAAAAAGAGGGGATTATATCAGGAATGGGTGATACTCTAAACAACTATTTAAGATTAGTCTGACACCAGATGGTAAGAACTGAGGAGTAAATGCTGGCTTTTCATCAGTTGTTATTGCTTGGAGGTAGGTAGTATCCTATAAAGCAGCATACCTTGTCCTGCTTTGCTCATTGATTACATTACAGTTTTGTTAAATAGTCTATTTCTGTTAGTTTGAGATATGTAAACTACCAATGAAAAGCTCTAAAATCAGAATGTGTGCGACATCGCCTGAATATTCTTTGAAGAAAATGTCTGAACTATGAAAGCAAGGAGGCCAAAGCTATGGGGTGTTTAACTGAACATAATTCTGCAATAGACATCTGTGAGCATGCAACAGTATCAGTGAGCAATCAGTTCTGATTCGGCTATAATAACTGACATCTCGTAAAAACACTGAACCTTGAATATGGCAGCAACTCACCTAAATTCTTGTGTAGCCTGGAAACTGTCGTCCTCTGTGATGGAGAACACACAAAGAAATCCTTCTCCACTACGGAAATAATTATCTCTGAAAGCAAATGTTGGAGTATTAGCCCAGACATACAACAATTACAGGAACGCATACACTGTCACTGAAATGATAAGAACCTTATCGCAGCATAGTCTTCTTGGCCAGCAGTATCTAAGATATCAATCTGGACTTCTTCACCGTCTAAAACAACTTTCTTTCGATATGAATCTGCCTTCGTCGGCTCATAATCCTCAACGAACTGAAAACGACGCAAAATATAAACCACACAGTCTACATTTAACATTAAATAATGTTCGTTCCTCATACGTAAGTCTTTGGCTTACCTCGTCATACATAAACTGTAGTGTCAAGGCTGATTTGCCGACACCTCCACTCCCTACCATAATAACTTTATGGAGAGCTGGTTGCTGACTCGGTTTCTTGGACATTGTTTACTTTTCGGCCCAAAAGACGTTCCTGAAAAAGTTTAACAATCAGCCAATTTACTTCAGCACTAGTTGCTTGCACTACTGTTTTTATATTTTCCTCCCCTTGCGCTTACCGGCAGTAAGCTAATCCAGTTTCAACGCAACAAACGTATCCTACGAAAATACTTCTAAAACTTCTCACAATGCAATCAATACACACCCGTACTTCTACTCAAATGTTCTTAAAGCGCTACAACTACAAGATTCAACACTCTTGTTACGAAGCAAAGACTATCGGTACTCGGTAGCAGCAGAGGCGTTGTCTGCTTACAACCAAAACCAGGCTAAGTACTTATAAGTCGTTGACCTTCTGTACAATTTAACTGAGTAGTATGTGGAACAAACAATAAAAAAGAAACTTGGAAAGTTGTACATGGATCATTGCATTTGTGTCAACAACCTGTGTTTAAATTGATCGGAAAATCCCAAACTGACGTCTTGAACGAAAGAAACGGGAAACTGCAGTCATTTATTTTACATTTTACCACAACAAGCGATACATCCATAAAATAACCCCCTTAACAGCAACCGTAATGTTGGCAATACGATGTCATTAGTATGAAATTAAATATGCTTATTAGTACGGAAATGAGCGTGAGAATTGGCGTTGAGGAATATGGAACTACGGGGAGCAATGCTTGATCTTATTGCCGAAAAATGAAAACGTGGATTTGCTGTTTAAATGTTAAATAAGGGAGCATTATGCACGTTTAAATCTTTGTTGTTTATATGCTTTAATTTGATTTATTTACTTTAATTTAAAAATTATAGATTGTATTTCTTTGGTATACGCTGTATAAAAAAATAAAAAATATTGTAGTTGTTTTACGCGAAGAAATCCTAATCAGACAAATTATGTATGCAGTCACAGAAATTGTTCGCTATTTATCAGGTGCTGGTACTTAAGCTTTAATTTCCATTACCCTCAAAGCACTTCGCATCACGTGCGAGCTACCCTTTCAATCTTTATGTGCACATTCACTGAAAATTTTTTCTGTTTCAATAACTCGAGAAGAAAAGTCTTCAGTCAGTTGCCCTATTAATGGTTTAACGATTTATTTATCCTTAACTTATTTCAGGCGTACGTCCATCATAAGAGAAGTAACATTTATCTCTTATGCAACTTGAATTATGCCTGTCGTATTGTGTATTTGCTGTTTTTGCAAAATTTTGCTGGATGTAGAATGGTTTCTGTACGACATGCAGGCTTGAAACAATGTCCTCAGCATTCTATGCACTATTTGATATATCGTAAAAGTAACACTTTTTCTGAGTTACAAACGAAATAACGTGTATCGCACTCACTCCAATCACTGCCTCCTCCAGCCCTCTCTTTCCCAGCCACCTATATAACATCCAGCCATTTGTCAAAACCAACTAAAATTATAGATGAAATTAGAAGACAAAGAAAAGCTTGACTCTCAGTCAAGTGAAGGCACTGTATTTCTGTCTTTCCTGTTTTCAGGCATACTACCACTACAGAGACTTCTGTCCATTCACTGCCAATATGCTGAAATATATTTCTTATTCCTTTTCCACCCACCCCTGGTTACATTGTTTCTTCCTGAAGGAAGAGTTTACCAGATTTGTACATTTAATTTAATTTTAAATTTTATTTTGTAACTTAGCCCAGATGCAGATAGCCGTTGCCTTTTACCTTTATGAATGCGGCTGTTTTTTATTCTTTACGAGTGAGGATCACTGCGACTGTGATGAATAAAGGTCTCTTGAAATTGCTGCAACCAGTCTCCTTCTGTTTTGTTCTTGAATTTGTGTTATCAGATTTCCAGTTCGAAACCACCTAGCGATCTTTGAATGGTACATATTTATTCGTTGTCTGCAGTAGTGTTTTGTAGAGCAAGTGGAACGTATTACCTGTTGCTAAGTGTATAAAGCGCATTAAAATTAACATCACTGGAAAACATTCAATATGTTTTCCAGAATACTGTGTACACCAAGAACCAACCAACGGATATGAATAACTCATCACGACTCCCACAGTGCTGCAGACAACCAATAACTATGTACCATCTGAAGATGAATCAGTAAATGTTTTGAAACCGATAATGGGATAATAAAAATTTATGAACGAGATAAAAGGTGACTGGTTGCAGTAATTTCAAGAAACCTTCAACCATCATCTGAACAATGGAATGATGACAATGAAAAGTTGTGCCAGACTGAGACTCAAACACAGATTTATCACTTTATGCGAGTGGTCGAGTTAACCATTATGACAGTCCGCGCACAACTCACGGGCAGACCCAAACTTCCATATATCGTCATTCATGCATCACAAGCTGCACTCATGCACATTTTGTTATTTGCATACTGGCATGGGGGTGGGAGGTTTGGGGGGGGGGGGGGGGGGACATTTCAACTGGAAGTCACTGCTTGGTATCGGCAGATAAATACTATATTGCAGTACCTGCACACAAAGTGCTACACGACAGATATTATAAAGCCAGGCGAAAAAACAAAAATCGATCTACATAACAAAATAACAGGAAATGAGTATCTGGTGTGTATAGCAGGTGCTAACAATGCTGCTAAAAAGAGGCAAGTAATTGCCTAGCAGAACTACAGAAGTTCCTGAAATGTTGGGCACAATAATTAATGTCATAAAATGGTCACAACATTACCACACAGATATACATATAAATCATACTCTGCAAACAACCATGAAGTGCACAGCAGATGGTATGTCCCATTGTACCAGTTACTAGGGTTTCTTCCTGTTCAATTCATGTGTGGAGCACAGGGAGGATGATTGTTTGAATGCTTCTGTACATGCAGTAATTATTCTAATCTTATCCTCATCATCCCCCCATGAACCATGGACCTTGCCATTGGTGGGGAGGCTTGCGTGCCTCAACGATACAGATAGCCGTACCGTAGGTGCAACCACAACGGAGGGGTATCTGTTGAGAGGCCAGACAAACGTGTGGTTCCTGAAGAGGGGCAGCAGCCTTTTCAGTAGCTGCAGGGGCAACAGTCTGGATGGTTGATTGATCTGGCCTTGTAACACTAACCAAAACGGCCTTGCTGTTGTGGTACTGCGAACGGCTGAAAGCAAGGGGAAACTACAGTCGTAATTTTTCCCGAGGGCATGCAGCTTTACTATATGGTTAAATGATGATGGCGTCCTCCGGGTAAAATATTCCGGAGGTAAAATAGTCCCCCATTCGGATCTCCGGGTGGGGACTACTCAAGAGGAAATCGTTATCAGGAGAAAGAAAACTGGCATTCTACGGATCGGAGCGTGGAATCTCAGATCCCTTAATCGGGCAGGTAGGTTAGAAAATTTAAAAAGGGAAATGGATAGGTTAAAGTTAGATATAGTGGGAATTAGTGAAGTTTGGTGGCAGGAGGAACAAGACTTCTGGTCAGGTGAATACAGGGTTATAAATACAAAATCAAATAGGGGTAATGCAGGAGTAGGTTTAATAATGAATTAAAAAATAGGTGTGCGGGTAAGCTACTACAAACAGCATAGTGAACGTATTATAGTGGCCAAGATACACACGAAGTCCATGCCTACTACAGTAGTACAAGTTCATATGCCAACTAGCTCTGCAGATGACGAAGAAATTGAAGAAACGTATGATGAGATAAAAGAAATTATTCAGGTAGTGAAGGGAGACGAAAATTTAATAGTCATGGGTGACTGGAATTCGAGAGTAGGAAAAGGGAGAGAAGGAAACATAGTAGGTGAATATGGATTGGGGCTAAGAAATGAAAGAGGAAGCCGCCTTGTAGGATTTTGCACAGAGCATAACTTAATCATAGCTAACACTTGGTTCAAGAATCATAAAAGAAGGTTGTATACATGGAAGAACCCTGGAGATACTAAAAGGTATCAGATAGATAATATAATGGTAAGACAGAGGTTTAGCAACCAGGTTTTAAATTGTAGGACATTTCCAGGGGCAGATGTGGACTCTGACCACAATCTATTGGTTATGAGCTGCAGATTAAAACTGAAGAAATTGCAAAAAGGTGGGAATTTAAGGAGATGGGACCTGGATAAACTGACTAAACCAGAGGTTGTACAGAGTTTCAGGGACAGCATAAGGGAACAATTGACAGGAATGGAGGAAAGAAGTACAGTAGAAGACAAATGGGTAGCTGTGAGGGATGAAGTAGTGAAGGCGGCAGAGGATCAAGTAGGTAAAAAGACAAGGGCTAGTAGAAACCCTTGGGTAACAGAAGAAATATTGAATTTAATTGATGAAAGGAGAAAATATAAAATTGCAGTAAATGAAACAGGCAAAAAGGAATACAAACGTCTCAAAAATGAGATCGATAGGAAGTGCAAAATGGCTAAGCAGGCATGGGTAGAGAACAAATGTGAGGATGTAGAGGCTTATCTCCCTAGGGGTAAGATAGATACAGCCTACAGGAATATTAAAGAGACCTTTGGAGAAAAGAGAGCCACTTGTATGAATATCAAGAGCTCAGATGGAAACCCAGTTCTAAGCAAAGAGGGGAAAGCAGAAAGGTGGAAGGAGTATATAGAGGGTCTATACATGGGCAATGTACTTGAGGACAATATTATGGAAATGGAAGAGGATGTAGACGAAGATGAAATGGGAGATACGATACTGCGCGAAGAGTTTGACAGAGCACTGAAAGACCTGAGTCGAAACAAGGCCCCGGGAGTAGACAACATTCCATTAGAACTACTGGCGGCCTTGGGTGAGCCAGTCCTGACAAAACTCTACCATCTGCTGAGCAAGATGTACGAGACAGGTGAAATACCCTCAGACTTCAAGAAGAATATAATAATTCCAATCCCAAAGAAAGCAGGTGTTGACAGATGTGAAAATTACCGAACTATCAGTTTAATAAGTCACAGCTGCAAAATAGTAACGCGAATTATTTACAGATGAATGGAAAAACTGCTAGAAGCCGACCTCGGGCAAGATCAGTTTGGATTCCGTAGAAATGTTGGAACACGTGAGGCAATACTGACCCTACGACTTATCTTAGAAGAAAGATTAAGGAAAGGCAAACCTATGTTTCTAGCATTTGTAGACTTAGAGAAAGCTTTTGACAATGTTCACTGGAATACTCTCTTTCAAATTCTAAAGGTGGCAGGGGTAAAATACAGGGAGCGAACGGCTATTTACAATTTATACAGAAACCAGACGGCAATTATAAGAGTCGAGGGGCATGAAAGGGAGGCAGTCGTTGGGAAGGGAGTGAGACAGGGTTGTAGCCTATCCCCGATGTTATTCAATCTGTATATTGAGCAAGCAGTAAAGGAAACAAAAGAAAAATTCGGAGTAGGTATTAAAATCCAGGGAGAAGAAATAAAAACTTTGAGGTTCGCCGATGACATTGTAATTCTGTCAGAGACAGCAAAGGACTTGGAAGAGCAGTTGAACGGAATGGACAGTGTCTTGAAAGGAGGATATAAGATGAACATCAACAAAAGCAAACGAGGATAATGGAATGTAGTTGAATTAAGTCGGGTGATGCTGAGGGAATTAGATTAGGAAATGAGACACTTAAAGTAGTAAAGGAGTTTTGCTATTTGGGGAGCAAAATAACTGATGATGGTGGAAGTAGAAGAGAAATTTGTTAACATCGAGTATAGATTTAAGTGTCAGGAAGTCGTTTGTGAAAGTATTTGTATGGAGTGTAGCCATGTATGGAAGTGAAACATGGACAATAAATAGTTTGGACAAGAAGAGAATAGACGCTTTCGAAATGTGGTGGTACAGAAGAATGTTGAAGATTAGATGGGTAGATCACATAACTAATGAGGAGGTATTGGAGAGAATTGGGGAGAAGAGGAGTTTGTGGCACAACTTGACAAGAAGAAGGGACTGGTTGGTAGGACATGTTCTGAGGCATCAAGGGATCATAAATTTAGCATTGGAGGGCAGCGTGGAGGGTAAAAATCGTAGAGGGAGACCAAGAGATGAATACACTAAGCAGATTCAGAAGGATGTAGGTGGTAGTAGGTACTGGGAGATGAAGGAGCTTGCACAGGATAGATTAGCATGGAGAGCTGCATCAAACCAGTCTCAGGACTGAAGACTACAACAACAACAACAACAACATCCTCATGATCTCTGTGTGAGCGGTAGGTAGGTAGTTGTAGTATATCCCTTGAGTAACCATTTAAAGCTGGTTCTTGAAACATTGTTAATAGGCTTTCTTGGGATAGTTTACATCTGTCTTCAAGAATCTGCCACCTCAGTACCATAAGTATCTCTGGGACACTCTCCCATGGATTAAACAAATCTGTAACCATTTGTGCTGCCCTTCTCTGTATACGTTCAATATTGCCTGTTAGTCCTATTTGGTATGGGTTCCACACACTTGGGCATTACTCTAGGATGGGTCTTAGGAGTGATTTGTAAGCAGTCTCTTTTGTTGAATGATTGAACTTCCATAATGTCCTACCAATAAACCGTAGTCTAACACCTGCCTTACCCATGACTGAACCTGTGTGATTGTTCCATTTCATATCCCTACAAAGTGTTACACCCAGATATTTGTATGAGTTGGCCGATTCCAACAGTGACTCATTGATATTACAGTTACAGGTTACTACATTTTCTCATTTTGTGAAATGCACAATTTTACATTTCTGAACATTTAGAGTAAGTTGCCAATCTCTGAATCATGTTGAAATCTTCTCAAGATCTGGCCTATATTTATGCAGCTTCTCTCAGATAGTACTTTATTATAGATAACTGCATCATCTGCAAAACATTAGAACATGAACAGCAAGGGTCGCAACACACTTCCCCAGGGCACACCCGAACTTACTTATACATCTGACGATGACTCTCCATCCAAGTTAACATTCCATGACCTCCCTAGCAAAACGTCCTCAATCCAGTCACAGATTTCACTTGATACCCCATATTTGTACTTTTGACAATAAGCGTAGGTGCGGTACTGAGTCAAATGTGTTTTGGAAATCAATAAATACTGCATCTACCTGGTTACATTGATTCAAAGCAATGTCTGTCACACGAGAAAATTGCGAGTTGTGTTTCACATGTTTTTGAAAACCATACTGGTTGGCATTGAGGATGTCATTCTGTTCAAGATACCTCATCATGTTTCAGCTCAGAATATGTTCTAAGATTGTATGACGAATTGATGTCAAGGGTATTGGATGGTAGTTGTGTGGATCACTTCTGCTACCCTTCTTGTAGCTGGGTGTGCACTTTGCCTTTTCCCAAGAACTGGGCACAGTTTTTTTGTACAAGGTACCTTTGATAGATTATAGTGAGAAGAGCAGGTAACTCAGCTGCAAATTCAGTATAGAATCTGACAGGTATCCCGTCGGGGCCTGGAGCTTTGTTCAATTTGAATGATTTCAGTTGTTTCTCAACATCACTGACAGAAATATGTATTTAATTCAATGTTTCAGTAGTACGAAGGTTAAATTGGGGCAACCCGGGTTTTCCTTTGTAAAGGAACATTTGAAAATGGACTTAAGCATGTCAGCTTTTGCTTTGCTGCCATCAATTTTAGTTCCTGTCTCGTTCGCTAGAGACTGGTCACTAACTTTTGTGTCACCAACAGCCTTTACATACGACCAGAATTTCTTTGAATTTTGTGAAATGTCATTTGACAATATCCTGCTATGGTACCCATTGAAGGTATCATGCACTGCTCTCCTGACACCAAAATGTGTTTCATTCAGCATTTCTCTATCTATAGCCCTATGCTTTGCTTTACACCCATTATGCTATAATCTCTGTTTCTTTAGACGTTTCCTTACAGTGACTGTATACCATGGAGGTTCCCTTCCATTATGAACTGTTCTACTGGGTACATACGTATCCAGTGTGTGGTCAACTATTTCCTTAACCCTGAGCCAGAACTCCTGTACAAGATAAGTTAGCTTCTCTGTTAGCACCTCCCCCCCCCCCTCCCCCCCCCCCGCCCCCTGCAGGTCCAGGGGTTAGAATAGGCCCGAGGTATTCCTGCCTGTCGTACGAGGCAACTAAAAGGAGTTTCATACATTTCGGCCTTTATGTGATGGTCACCTGTAGGGTTTGACCTCCATTCTTCAAAATTTTCCCAAAGAGCGAGCCAATTGGGGAAGGGTGCCTTACGAGGTACATCTTGTCCATCGTCCATTGAGATCTTTAGCCCAGTTTCTCGTTGTCGCATTGCAGTCCCGCCCATTCTCCATCTCTTGGGCGAGGACACCTTCCTGGGTGCGTTTTCCACCATGCACTATGCAGAGTCAATTTCTGCGTTGGCATTGACCGTGGACTTCTTTGCACCTGATATCCAGCACTGTAGCCAGTCTATTGTGGTGGGGCTGCCATGTACAATGCTGGTTGTAGCCCCCTGACCACACAGGGATCGCTCTGCTGATGCTTGTGCCGTTAACTCCCCACGTATGCCAAGGGGTAGAGGCCCATTCCCCTGGGGCATCAGAGCTCTCAGCAATGGCCGTCCTGCCAGGTGGCCCTTGCTGCGGCTCGGTGGCGCCCATGGGGAGGGCCCCTGGTCGAAGTGGGTGGCATCAGGGCGGATGATGCGCGATGATGCACGATGAAGCGTAGTCCATCATCTCTTGCTGGTGGTGAAACACCAGCATTCTCTAAACGATCACAAACTCAATTCAACTACAGAAGTACGACCACAAATCGTTCCCCTCCCTGGCCACACCATGGGAGGAACATCAGGCTAAGGATGGCAGCGGATCTTATTTGCCCCGGTACTTTGTGTGTTCGAGAGTTGATGGGGAATCTTTCATGACGATGAAGCCTCAGTTTTTTGTTGACATTTAGAGGACAAGTTCGGGGAGGTGGAGGGCTTGTCCAAAATGAGATTTGGATCAGTCTTGATCAAAACAGTATCCCCTGCCCAGTCACGGGAGACAAGCTGGGGGATGTTTCTGTAACCATCACGCCCCAGAAGAACTTAAATATGGTCCAGGGCATCATATTTCGCAGAGACCTTCTTTTGCAGTCCGACGATGAGCTGCACGCCATTGTAGAGTGGCGAGGTGTACATTTCATCTGGCGTGTCCACCATGGTCCGAAGGATAATCAGGTTGCCACCACTGCCTTCATCCTGGCCTTTGAGGGTGATACATTGCCTGAGAAGGTCAAGGTGATGGTCTACCGGTGTGATGTAAAGCCCTATATCCCTCACCCAATGCGGTGCTTTAAGTGCTGGAAGTTTGGCCATATGTCTTCCTGCTGTACTTCCAGCATCACATGCTGAGATTGCGGATGCCCATCACATCCTAATACTCCATGTGCCCCACCTCCCATCTGTGTCAACTGCAGAGATCACCATTCACCTTCCTTGCTTGACAGCATGATTCTCCAGAAAGAAAGGAATATCATGGAGTACAAGACCCTGGACAGACTGACGTACACTGAGGCTAAGAGAAAATTTGAACGCCTTCATCCTGTGCGTATCACATCATCTTAGGCTGCTGCTACAACAGTTCTGGCACCATCAGCTCCACCAACCCAGGTCACCTCTCAGAGTCGGAAGACTACACCTGCCCCCTTGATGGTGGGGGACATTTCCCTCCCTGTTGCTCCTGCACCACCTACTTCGGGAGCAACACAACACCCCCCACCCCCACCCTCCCCAACCATAGGGGATGTCCATCCCCACTTCTAAGCCAGAGAAGTGTAACTTTTCTTTGGCTTCTCTTGCTAGGAAGGGGTCCCTTGGGTCACTCCCTTCCCAGGTTTCTTCTAGTGGGAAAGACGACACCCGCCAGTGGCTGAAGAGCCCAAAACAAAAGCAGCTGGTCGTAGAGCTTCACTCTCATCCTCAGTCCTGGAGACTGAGTCAGTGAAGTCCTCCCAGCCAGGGAAACCCAAGGAGCAGCGAGAAAAATCCAAAAAGAAAACCCCTAAGACCAAGGAAAGTGCGGTGGCACCCACACCACTGCTACCTACAAGCTCTGCAGCTGAGGATGGGGTGGAGATTTTGGCATCTGCTGAAGACCTAGATCTAGCCAGACCCTCAGACATAATGAATATGGACTGCTTAGGCAATAAATTGGTGGCAGCAGGTGACTCTGAGGCGTAAAATGCCTCATTGAATGTTCCATGCCTTCCCAGTCTCATGATGTCATCCCCCAGTGGAATTGCGGCGTTTTTTTCCACTGCCTGGCTGAACAATGGCAACTGTTATCTTTACACCTGCTGTCTGCGTTGCCCTCCAGGAAACCTGGTTCTCAGCAATGCGGACCCTTGCCCTCTGCGGCCATAAGGGATATTACAGGAACTGTAGTGGCTATAATCGAGTGTCAGATGGATTTTGCGTTCATGTCCTAAACTCGGTCTGTAGTGAAAATGTCCCCCATCAAACCCCTCTTGAAGCTGTGGCTGTCAGAATAAGGACAATGCAGGAAATAACTGTCTGCAATGTATATCTTCCTCCAGATGGTGCAGTACCTTGAATGTATTAGCTGCACTGATTGATCAACTCCCTAACCTTTCCTAGTTCTGGAAGATTTTAATGGCCATAACACCTTGTGGGGTGGTACCATGCTTACTGGCCGAGACAGAGATGTCAAAACTGTACTGTGGCAATTCGCCATCTGCCTCTTACATCTACATCAACATCCATACTCCGCAAGCCACCTGGCGGTGTGTGGCGGAGGGTACCCTGAGTACCTCTATCGGTTCTCCCTTCTATTCCAGTCTCGTATTGTTTGTGAAAAGAAGGATTGTCGGTATGCTTCTGTGTGGGCTCTAATCTCTCTGGTTTTATCCTCATGGTCTCTTCGCGAGATATACATAGGAGGGAGCAATATACTGCTTGACTCTTCGGTGAAGGTATGTTGTCGAAACTTTAACAAAAGCCCATACCGAGCTACTGAGCGTCTCTCCTGCAGAGTCTTCCACTGGAGTTTGTCTATCAACTCCGTAACGCTTTCGCAATTACTAAATGATCTTGTAACGAAGCGCGCTGCTTTCCGTTTACTTCCTTTGTTTTTGGATTGCATTTCCTTAGGATTCTTCCGATGAATCTCAGTCTGGCATCTGCTTTACCGACGATCAACTTTATACGATCATTCCATTTTAAATCACTCCTAATGCGTACTCCCAGATAATTTATGGAATTAACTGCTTCCAGTTGCTGACCTGCTATTTTGTAGCTAAATGATAAGGGATCTATCTTTCTATGTATTCGCAGCACATTACACTTGTCTACATTGAGATTCAATTGCCATTCCCTGCACCATACGTCAATTCGCTGCAGATCCTCCTGCATTTTAGTACAATTTTCCATTGTTACAACCTCTCGATACACCACAGCATCATCTGCAAAATGCCTCAGTGAACTTCCAATGTCATCCACAAGGTCATTTATGTATATTGTGAATATCAACGGTCCTACGACATTCCCCTGTGGCACACCTGAAATCACTCTTACTTCGGAAGACTTTTCTCCATTAAGAATGACATGCTGCGTTCCGTTATCTAGGAACTCTTCAATCCAATCACACAATTGGTCTGATAGTCCATATGCTCTTACTTTGTTCATTAAACGACTGTGGGGAACTGTATCGAACGCCTTGCGGAAGTCAAGAAACACGGCATCTACCTGTGAACCCGTGTCTATGGCCCTCTGAGTCTCGTGGACGAATAGTGTGAGCTGGGTTTCACACGACCGTCTTTTTCGAAACCCATGCTGATTCCTACAGAGTAGATTTCTAGTCTCCAGAAAAGTCATTATACTCGAACATAATACGTGTTCCAAAATTGTACAACTGATCGACGTTAGAGATATAGGTCTATAGTTCTGCCCATCTGTTCGACATCCCTTCTTGAAAACGGGGATGACCTGTGCCCTTTTCCAATCCTTTGGAACGCTACGCTCTTCAAGAGACCTATGGTACACCGCTGCAAGAAGGGGGCCACGTTCCTTCGCGCACTCTGTGTAATATTGAACTGGTATCCCATCAGGTCCAGCGGCCTTTCCTCTTTTGAGCAATTTTAATTGTTTCTCTATCCCTCTGTCGTCTATTTCGATATCTACCATTTTGTCATCTGTGCGACAGTCTAGAGAAGGAACTACAGTGCAGTCTTCCTCTGTGAAACAGCTTTGGAAAAAGACATTTAGTATTTCGGCCTTTAGTCTGTCATCCTCTGTTTCAGTACCATTTTGGTCACAGAGTGTCTGGAAATTTTGTTTTGATCCACCTACCCAGATTTGGGAAGGTGCCGTGTGGCACCCAATGGTGGAGATCTCTCCCAACACTCCTTACACTACTTCTTCCGTTGTTTGATAAGGTAGCAAACACGGGCACGGAGCCGTTTAAAGGCTATGAGGTATGAATTTGTTAACATCCAGTATTTATTTAAGTGTCAGGAAGTCATTTCTGAAAGTATTCGTATGGAGTGTAGCCATGTATGGAAGTGAAACATGGACGATAAATAGTTTGGACAAGAAGAGAATAGAAGCTTTCGAAATGTGGTGCTATAGAAGAATGCTGAAGATTAGATGGGTAGATCACATAACTAATGAGGAAGTATTGAATAGGATTGGGGAGAAGAGAAGTTTGTGGCACAACTTGACCAGAAGAAGGGATCGGTTGGTAGGACATGTTCTGAGGCATCAAGGGATCACCAATTTAGTATTGGAGGGCAGCGTGAAGGGTAAAAATCATAGAGGGAGACCAAGAGATGAATACACTAAGCAGATTCAGAAGGATGTAGGTTGCAGTAGGTACTGGGAGATGAAAAAGCTTGCACAGGATAGAGTAGCATGGAGAGCTGCATCAAACCAGTCTCAGGACTGAAGACCACAACAACAACAACCGCTTTGATATAAGACCAAAATTTCTTAGGATTTTCTGCCAAGTCAGTACATAGAACTTTACTTTCAAATTCATTGAATGCCTCTCGCATAGCCCTCCTCACACTGCATTTCGCTTCGCGTAATTTTTGTTTGTCTGCAAGGCTTTGGCTATATTTATGTTTGCTGTGAAGTTCCCTTTGCTTCCGCAGCATTGGGGCTGCCACACATTCTGTGTGGCTCATAGTAGTTACTCGGCCATTGATTTATCAATTTGCAGCCAGGAATTTTCCCATCTTTTCACTGGAGAGCACATGATGACCTGTGTGGTAGTGACCACTTTCCCATCTTCCTGTCACTGCCTCAGCGTCAGGCACATGGACGCCCGCCCAGATGGGCTTTGAACAAGGCGGACTGGGGAACTTTCACCTCTGCTGTCACCTCTGAATCTCCTCCACATGGTAACATTGATGTGATGGTTGAGCAGGTGACTAGCACAATTGTTTCTGTGGCAGAAAACTTGATCCCTCGCTCTTTAGAGTGCCTGAGGCGTAAGGCAATCCCTTGGTGGTCACCGGAAGTCGCTGAAGCAATTAAGGAGCGTCAGCGAGCTCTACAGCAGCATAAGCGGCAACCTTCCCTAGAGCACCTCATAGCCTTTAAACGGCTCAGTGCCCGTGTTTGCTACCTTATCAAACAACGGAAGAAGTAGTGTAAGGAGTGTTGGGAGAGATCTCCACCATTGGGTGCCACACGGCACCTTCCCAAATCTGGGCAAAGATCAAACATCTTTTCGGGTACCAGGCCTCAACAGCTGCCCTTGGTGTTACCATAATTGGCGGGTTATGTACCGACGCAAATGCAATTGCCGAGCACTTTTCTGAACACTTTCCTTGAGCCTCGGTGTCGGAGAATTATCCCCCAGCTTTTTGCACACTTAAACAGCAGCTGGAAGGGAACATCCTCTCATTCACTACACACTACAGTGAATACTATAATGCCCCATTTACAGAATGGGAGCTTCTCAGTGCCATGACACAGATTCCTGGGCCTAATCACATTCCACAGACAGGTGATTAAACAGGTGTGATGGCATCTTATCATCGCAATGGCGGAAGAGCACCATCATTCCGATGCTCAAACCCAGTAAAAACACGCTTGATGTGGATAGCTGTCAGCCAATCAGCATCACCAACGTTCTTTGTAAGCTGCTGGAACATATGGTATGTCGGCGGTTGGTTTGGGTCCTGGAGTCACTTGGCTTGCTGGCTCCAAATCATGG
Organism: Schistocerca piceifrons; assembly: GCF_021461385.2. Classification (NCBI taxonomy): domain Eukaryota; kingdom Metazoa; phylum Arthropoda; class Insecta; order Orthoptera; family Acrididae; genus Schistocerca; species Schistocerca piceifrons. The sequence continues at coordinate 326,955,171 of NC_060140.1, forward strand.
CGGCTTCCACCAGGGTTGCTCTACCACTGATAATCTTGTGTCCACCAAATCTGCCATCCGAACAGCCTTTACCAGACGGCAACACCTGATTGCCGTCTTTTTTGACTTCAGGTAAAGCATACGACACGACTTGGTGACCATGTGACCACATCCTTGCCACGTTGCAAGAGGGGAGCCCCGGGGACCACTCCTGATTTTTATCCAGAAATTCCTTTCGCTCCGCACTTTCCATGTCCAAATTGGTGACTCCCATAGTTCCATCCATATGCAGGAGAATGGAGTCCCGCAGGGCTCTGTATTGAGTGTCTCTCTATTTTTTGTGGCCATTAATGGTCTAGCAGCAGCTGTTGGGCCCTTCGTCTCACCTTCTCTATATGCACCCGACTTCTGCATTTTGTACTGCTGCTCCAGTACTGTTGTTGCTGAGTTGCACCTCCAGGGAGCCATCCAAAAGGCGCAGTCATGGGCTCTAGCCCACGGCTTCCAGTTTTCAGCTGCAAAGTTGCGTGTCATGCATTTTTGTCGATGTCGTACCATTCATCCGGAACTAGAACTTTACCTTAATGATGCTCCACTCACTGTAGTGGAGACATATGAATTCCTAGGACTGGTTTTCGATGCTCGATTGACTTGGCTCCCTGATCTTCGTCAGCTTAAGTAGAAGTGCTGGCAGCACCTAATGCCCACCATTGCCTGAGGAACACCAATTGGGGTGCAGATCGCTGTACACTGCTGCAGTTCTACAGAGCCCTTGTCCAATCCCGAATTGATTATTGGAGTGTGGTTTGTGGTTCGGCAGTGCCTTCAGCATTACGTTTACTTGATGCTGTACACCACCATGGGGTTCGATTAGCGACAGGAGCTTTTAGGACAAGTCTGGTGAGCAGCATACTGGTGGAGGCTGGTGTCCCTCCACTGCAGAACAGACGTGCGCAAGTACTTGCCAGTTATGCAGCACACATTCATAGTTCCCCTGAGCATCCAAATTATGTCTCCTTTTCCCGCTAACGGCGGTATATCTCCCGCATCGGTGGCCCAGATCAGGGCTAACGACTGTGGTTTGCGCGCGGTCCCTTCTCTCCGAACTGGAGTCCTTTCCTTTACCACCTCTACTTGCGGTCTGTTCAAGTACGCCTCCATGGTGTACGTCTCGGCCGCAAATTCGTCTGGACCTTTTGCATGGCCCTAAGGGCTTCGTTAACCCCGCCGCCCCCCAATGTCACTTCCTTTCAATTCTTGACATGTTCCGGGGCTCTGAAGTGGTTTACACTGACGGCTCAATGGCTGATGGTCACTAGGTTTCACATATGTTCATGGAGGACATATTGAGCAGCACTCCTTGCCAGTTGGCTACAGTGTTTTCACTGCAGAGCTGGCAGCCATACCTCGTGCTCTTGAGTGCATCCAATTATGCCCTGGCGAGTCATTTCTCCTGTGTACTGACTATTGAGCAGCCTACAAGCTATCGACCAGTGCTACCCTCGACACCCTCTGGTAGCGTCAATTCAGGAGTCCATCTATGCCCTGGAACAGTCCTGCCATTCCGTGGTGTTTGTGTGGACCCCAGGATATGTCAGAATCCTCGGTAATGAACTTGCCAACAGGCTGGTCAAACAGGCGACGCGGAAACCGCTTATGGAGATGGGCATCTCCAAAGCTGACCTGTGTTCTTTCTTACACTGCAGGGTTTTCCGGCTTTGGGAAACGGAATGGCATAACAGCAAGCACAACAAACTGCGTGTCATCAAGGAGACTATGAATGTGTGGAAGTCTTCCATACAGGCCTCTCGCAGGGAATCAGTTGTCCTCTGCCGGCTCTGCATTGGCCATACATGGCTAATGCATGATTACGTACTCCGTCGCAAGGACCCACCTCAGTGTCGCTGTGGCTCCCAAATGACAGTCGTCCACCTCTTGCTGGACTGCTCACTTTTAGCCGCTCTGGGGCAGACTTTTATCTTTCCCAGCACCCTGCTTTGGTGTTGGGTGACAATGCCTCCACAGTAGCTTTAGTTTTACGTTTTATCTGCGAGAGTGGGTTTGTACTTCTATCTAGGTTTTAGCGCATGTCCTTTGTCCCTCTGTGTCCTCCACCCTAGTGCTTTTAGGGTGGAGGTTTTAATGTATTGCAGAGTGGCTGGCTTTCCCTTTTTATTCTCGTGGTTGGCCAGCCACTGTAATCTGCTTTCATGTTTTATTCTCTTCTGTTCCTAGCATCTCTCTGTTTTTTTTTTTTCCTCTTTTGTTCCTTTTAGTGTTCGTTGCCTTCCCTTCGTTCTTGTGGCTTTTCCTTTCTTTCCGTTTTGTGTTATGTGCTTCATCCATTTTATTCTCACACTTGGAGCATTGTTTTATTAGGACCAAGGGACTGATGACCTTGTAGTTTGGTCCCTTCTCCCGCCTCTAAACCAACCAGTCTCTGTTAGCAGATTCTGTAAGGGGAGCCACAGTCACACAAGGAATGATCCCTGCGGTTAATGGGGCCAGACAGACAAGCTGTTTTAGGTTAAAGCCAAAGTCCAGACAGACAACAAATCAAGAAAAATAGAACAAAAGAAGCGTAATGTACAGTAAATTGGGATAAAGCTAAGGGTACCTAGTATAAATTTGCTTCATCAGAATATCAGGGGAATAAAAAATAAAGTAAACAAGATGTTAGTTTGTTTAGATGATCTCAAAAATAAGAATGACATTGATATACTTTGTCTGCCTGGACACCATATAATTGTGGGGATGGAAAGTGTCAGTATAAATGGGTATAATTTAGCATGTTACACTTGCAGATGTAGCATGGATAAAGGAGGAGTTGCCATTACACAAAACAAGGATATAAATACAAAACTGTAGAAGTAAGCAAATTTTTGTCAATCAGCACTTAGAAGTTTGTGCATGTGAACTACAGCTAGATAATGTGGTGTTGATATTAGCAACAGTGTACAGGTCCCCATTAGAAGATTGGGAGCTATCCATAAAAAAGTTAGACTCCCTGTTATGCTGTCTGCCAGACGAAAAGAAGAAGTTATTAATCTCTGGTGATTTCAATGTAATCTTTCTAGGCAATTCTGATATGAATAGTGAACTAGAAGTGTTATTAATGACATATAACTTAGAATCAGTGATCAATTTCCCTACATGTATAGCTGAAGACAGTAGCAGTCTAATAGATAATTTATTTGTGCATCAAGAGTGTGTAAAAGTAACACATGCTTTCCCTGTGATAGATGGATTATCAGACCATTATGCACAATTGATAAACTTACAAAACCAAGCAGGGTATACAGTTCAGAAACTTTTAAATGAAAGTGTAAGGTTGCTCAACCCGGTATCTATGGAGCAATTCAGAGAAATTTTAAGAAATGTTAATCAGGGAGATGTATGTAATGAGCCAATTGCTAATGATAAATGCAACATATTTCTTGATAAATTTATATCCCTCTTTGAACATTGTTGCCCAAAAAAATTACTAAATGTAACACCAAACAGTTTTCAAAGAAACCTTGGATTGCTACAGATATTAAAGTGTCTTCAGAAAGAACAAGAAAACTGTATGAGACAGCAAGAATTAGTAAAGGCCCAGAAGTAATATTACACTGTACAAATTATTGCAACAAACTGAGAAAAGTTGTCAGAAAATCAAGAAATATGTATATTAGAGATTAAATTACAATTCTGGCAATAAAAACAAATCAGTATGGAATGTTGGTAGAAGGGAGGCAGGGAAAGTAACCACTGGAGTAGGTAGTATTACTTTTAAAGAGAATCAGACCATCTTAACCAACAGTACACATGTAGCTAATGTATTTAACAACCATTTCTTAAGTTTACGTGAAAAAATTGGCAAGAATAGTTCAAAAGAAAAGCTAAGCAGTACATGGAAGAGTCAGGTTTGAGAAATCCTAGTCAGATTAATTTTCACCTAACAACCTCTTGTGAAATAAGGAAAATCATTACGTCTTTGAAAAATAAATGTTCTGTTAGAGTAGATGATATCTCCAGCAAGATATTAAAACAATGTGGAGTAGTTACAGCTGATGTTCTGAGTCACATATGTAATGCATCACTAACTCAAGGTATTTTCCCAGACATGTTAAAATATGCCATTGTCAAGCCTCTCTACAAAGAAGGGGACACCACAGATGTCGATAATTACCAGCAGTATTCTTGGTTACAACATTTTCAAAAATTGTCGAGCAAGTAGTGTACTCAAGAGTTGGTTAGCCATCTCAACAGTAATGGGATACTTAGTAAAACACAGTTTGGATTTCAAAAATGCTGTTCCACTGAGACAGCAATGTACAAGTTCACTGCCCACATAATAGAGTCTTTAAATGGTAAAATGACACCAACAGGAATTTTCTGTGACTTATCCAATGCATTTGATTGTGTGAACCATGACATTATGTTACAGAAATTACAAATCTGTGGGATAAATGGAATCTGTGGCATAAATGGAACAGCATATGAGTGGTTTTAGTCATATCTACAGAACAGGAAGCAAAAAATTTGCTTATATGGTTTAAGTGATTTAAGGAAGTTTCCCACTTCATCTAACTGGGGTGAAATTACATTAGGTGTTACACAGGGTTCAATCATGGCCCTTCTGTTCTTGATATATGTGAATGACCTCCCTTATTATCTGAAACAAGAAACTAAACTGACACTGTTTGCTGATGATACAAGCATCTTTAATCCAGTAAAAGAAACTCCAATAGAAAATGATACAAATAATGTCTTTGGAAAAGTTATTGATTTGTTTTCTGCAAATGGGCTTGCTCTGAACTTTGAAAAAATACAGTACATCTAATTTTTTACTGCAAGGAGTACAGTTCCTTCAATAAATATAACACATCAACAGAAGCCAGTAGCCAGGGTAGAGCGTACTAAGCTTTTGGGTGTACATGTAGATGAGAATCTTAATTGGAAAATTCATATTTTTGATCTCCTAAAGCGACTAGGTTCAGCAACTTTTGCAATCAGAGTAATTGCCAGTTTTGAGGATAAAGAAATTAGTAAGGTAACATACTTTCACTCTCTGATGTCATATGGAATAATATTTGGAGGTAACTCAACATTTAGGCAAAGAGCATTCACTGCTCAAAAGAAAGTGGGGAGAATAATGTTTGGGGCTCATACTCGCACATCATGTAGGCATCTGTTTAAAAGGTTAGGAATTCTTGCAACAGCCTCACAGTACATCTACTCAGTAATGAAATTTGTTCTCAACTACATGGACCAGTTTAAAAACAACAGTGACATTGATGATTATAATACCAGAAGAAAGACAGACTTACACTATCCTCTACTTAACCTATCTTTGACAGAGAAAGGGGTAAAATGTGCTGCTGTAAAACTTCTCGATAAATTACCAGATGAAATAAAATGTCTGACAGACAGCAGTAATAGTTTCAAAAAATCAACTGAAATCGTATCTCCTTGACAACTCCTTCTATAGATGAATTCTTGAATAGGAATAAATAAATCTGTAGGTGTAATATATACATTTTGTGCCATTTAAGGGAATGGGGCAGGTAAAAAAATTAAGATTAAAAAAATAATACCTTGATTCATGTGTGCATTTCTTATGCACTTCACACATTCCATATCATAACGGTTACTGTGGGACTGATCAATGGACCAAGTAACTAACTAACTAACTATGCCCCTGACCTATGCTGAAAGTTTCAGGTTCCTCATTGAGGTATGACAGTACTGATTTTTAACCTACTTTACTGAACATATATATTTTTCTGCTTGTTTTAGTTGTTCTTTGTACTTTGATAATCATTGTTGCCACAACAGCATTGTGGTCACTGATACCAGCTTTGATGTGGACATTCTCAAAGAGGTCAGGTCTATTTATTGCCATTAGATCCAATATATTTCCACCAAGAGTGGGGTTCCTAATTATTTGTTCTAGATAGTTTTAAGAAAAGGCATTTAGTAAAGTTTCACATGCTCTCTTATTATGCCCACTACTAACAAAATTGTAATTTTCCCAATTAATTGTTGGGTGAATAAAGTCTCCACCAATGATTACAGTATAACTTAATGTACTATTTATGTGTGAAACAAGAAATATGGGAAATTAACATTAAAATAAAAGAAATGTGTCCTTTGTTTGGAATCCAGCATCCTAGATATAGGCAAATTGGGCAGATGCCAGCATGTAAGGAATTTAATGGATCTTAATTGTTAATGAAAATACTTTGTATGTAAAAAGGTAAATGAAATCATTGCAAACAGGAGAAAAGTGAACAGTGCTATTCCAAAAGTAGGAGCAATATCATCAGCAGCAGAAACAGCAGCATCACCAGTCTAATCAAAAACAAAAGTACCTTCAGTGCCAGAACCAGCAGCTAACACATCACCATATGCAGCAGAACTAACACATCACCATATGCAGCAGAAGCAGCAGTAGCTTTTCATTTACACAACAGAAAAGACTCTGCATGGTGTTAAGAAGAATTCCACTGACATCTGGTGAAATTTTTATTTTATTGATACAGCTGCATCATCATATGTAACAACGTTAAAAGATCACAGGTGTACCCATTGCTTCTATCAAGATATATTACTCAGGTATATTGTCTACATGACATTTTACATTAATGGATCACATCTTTGTTGCTCGTTTTTCACCAATGTAATGCAAATAATATTCACTGAATAATATAGGCCTATCTTGTCTAGGAACGATGGGTACACCTATGATCTTTCAACGTTTTTGCACCTGATGATGTGGCTTTAGGCTACAAAATCTTTTTTCTTTCAATAAAACAATAATTTTCCTGTTTTTGGATGTAATTCTTCTTAACGTCATCCCCTTCAACACCTGTGGATACCCAGAGTATAACATACTCTGCAAGAAAAGATTCTTGTCTTGTTTTTATTGTGAAAACATATGAGAGAAAAGCATCCCAAGTGATGTGGAACATCATTAATGCAAATATGAACAACAATCGAACTTTGTATTCCATCAAAACATAAGATGTTTGAAGAATAAAATGGACTAACTGGTAATAAATCTAAATGATGAAGACTATGTATGTGAATCTGATATACTGGGTTTCTTTGGCATCATACTACAAAAAGAATTCACATATTACAGATCGAAAACTTTGGTTTAGCTGCTCATTACTCTAGCACGGGGAAAGGTGGAGATCCAATTTTTGTTAGAAATAATGTAGTATATAATGCTCCATATTTAAGCAAATACAGTTCTTAACATCATTTTAATGTGTGTGGCATTGAGCTAACAGATAGTGCAACTGTTATTGTGCTGCTCATTTCCAGAACACCTGCTGGAAATGTGAATGTTTTTCTGAGACGCATTGAATCACTCCTACTGCACCACTGTAGAAGAATAATTATTTAAGTCATTAATTGTAGCTGGCAACTTATGTGAAATTCTTGACAGATAATAGTAACAGAGTAGACCTCGAATACCTGATGTGCTCTTACAACACAGTGTCAGTGGTAGACCATCCAATTACACTGAACAACAAATTTGAAGTGAAAGTGTGTAAATTGCTTTATTTTGAGTTAGTTCTGTTTGTTTCAGTGTAAAATGATACAAAATCATCATCTTCATAAATATTTAGCTCTAGTTTTTTTTTTAAAAAAAAGTAATCTACAATTTTGTATAAACAACTCACCAACTAAATAGGCATTCATGTTCCAAGGTTCAGCATAACATATTTTAAGTGAATAATTACTTGAATTATGTTATGTGTTATGCATTGATAATTTTCAGTGTCATTCTGGAAGTACAAAAGTAAAATATTAAGAAAAAATGAAGATAATATTACATGAATGAAAATACTTTGTAAGTCTACTTTGTACCAGAACTATGTAAAGCACAAAAGAAAATATATAAATTTTTGGTCACAAATGTATATAAAGGATTACAAATGTTAAATGTCCACATGTACAGTATATCCAATTACATATTTTGTTCAGAGATAAATTCAGATGATGACCGTTTTCGCTTGGCTTGACATCCCTTATGACAGCTCAGCAGTAATCTGCTAAATTAGTAGGGCTCCACTTCCTGGCATACCTCTTCTCAAATGTGGCAATATCTTGATGAAATCGCTCCCCATGTTCATCACTTATTGCTCTACAATCTTTGGGGAAGAAGTCAAGATGACTGTATAAGAAATGCATTTTCAATGACATGTTGCAACCAGGTTTTTCATAAGATGACAACATGTTATTACAATCTCCTTGTAATTTATTACTTGTTTGTTCCCTAAGAACTGTAAACAGACTGTCTTAAAACATTCCCATGCATGCTTATCACCTTGTATGATTCCAACAGAAGTATGGTCTCCAAAATGCTCTCAAATCTGTGGGCCTACAAAGATGCCCTCCTTTACTTTGGCATTACTTAAGTAAGGGAATTTTTGGCTTAAGTAGTTAAAAGCATCACCATCTTTGTTCATTCCCTTAAATTTTTTCATGAGACCCAACTTGATGTGCAAGGGTAGGAGCAGAATCTTTATAGCGTCTAATATAGGTTCACTCTTAATGTTCTTTATACCTGGTTGAAGAGATTTTCTGGTGGGCCATTCATGTTTGCTGTAATGAGATGCATGAGCCTAGCTATCCCATTCTCAGAGAAAGCAGCTATATTTAGTATACTCTAACTGCATACTTAATAGCAGTGCAACCACTTTTGCGTCACCACAGATCTGCCATTGAGAGTCATTATACTTGATGGCGTCTAGTAAAATTTTCGTGTTTTGGTATGACTCTTTCATATGCACACTATGCCCAATTGGAATAGAAGGGAGCTCATTACCAATTTGTAAAAACACTGCTTTCAAGCTCAACATTGATGAATCAATAAAGAGTCTCTATTCATCAGAGTTGTAATTAATTCTGAGAGCCTTCATTAGACCATTTGTGCGTACACATGCCAGAGGGCTATCTTGAATATTAAAAGAAGGAGTGAATTGTTGCTCTCTTCTGTGGTAGAATGAAGCATTTACATTGCTTTCCAGAAAAATGGGCTGCTGTAGTCTTGATGCTAAACTCTCAGCCATAGCTTTAGAGAGCTCCAAATCTCTAACGAGATCACTTAACTCATTTTGAGACAATTTTTGTGGATCATCAGTTGATGACATATTTGGAAGAAACTCTGGATCTTGTGATGTACATGGTTCAGGACATTCAGAATCCCCATCAGAAGTAATATCGTACTCTGTTGGTGGTTCAGGTATTAGCAATCCTTCCCCATGTAGAACTGGATGTATGGCAGATGGAATGTTAGGATAGATCACTGTCAGCTTCTTCTTCTTAGTTATTCCCTTCTTGATAGGGGAAACCATACAAAAGTAGCAGTCACTGACATGGTCAGTTGGCTCACACCATCATGGGCATTGCAAAGAGCATTGAATATCCTTTCCCATGCATCCAGTTCCTGAGGTTGCTGGCACAAGTGTTGCTGATCACATGTGGAGCCCAGGGTTTATCCTGATCACCTATTTTGCACCCAAAATAACAACTGTAAGCTTTTTTAATCAATGGAGTTATTTGCTGTTTTTGTGAAGCAAATGTCACTTCTACGTACACACACAGCAAAATGTGTCAGTTCTGTTAACACAAACTCATGGCGTTTTTGTTCACTTCAGTAGCAGTCAACGTGAACAAATGGGAGTTAATCTGCAAAAAAATGTGCAAAAATTATTACATGCATTAATAAAGTCACTGAAGTTGAAGAGGAGGGAGACAAAAAGATCACTAAAATTGGTATCAAAATGTTTATATACAAAATATTGCACACAAGTAAGACCAGGGGCAATAATATAATCCATTGTCACTAGTTATTATGACTTTCACACACCATTATAATATTTGATTTTAAACTTTACATAAAAATCCGTATATAAGTATCTCACCATAATAAAACAGTGTAAAATGAAAACTTAATTTTGAATTTTCTTTGTGGTATTTGCAATCAGCACGTTAGACCTGTTAGGAATTGGCTACTTTCATTCGATTTACATTTAGTGTTAGAGTAACAGCCAGTTCAAGCACTTTAATATATAGATATATCCACATGGAATGTTTCCCTCTATTATATTAATAGATAGATAGATAGTTTTGTGTTTGATGGATCATATTGCAGATAAGGATATATGTAATAATTAGTCAAAAATATTATAAATGGCCTTTCTGACTGTGAGGGACAGTTCCTCACCACAAACAAGTAAATGTGCAGAATAAAGTTAATTTTATTTGGAAAAACTTGAGTATTACAAACAAACCAACCATGGAAAACTTTAACATCAGCTGCAGCTTGTGGGTTGGTCTCCTGTATATGTTGCTGTGGGTTTTAGCTCAAAATTTAATATATTTACTGTAGAAATATTTCTCAAAAATTTAGGGAGATAAAACTTGTTTAAATCAGGTTATAGGCCCTGGATTACTAAGGGCATTTAAATTTCTTGTAGAATGAAAAGGGAGCTTTTGAAGTAGCCAAGAGGAATAATTCCAGTAATATCAGGCACTACAAACTGTACAATAGAATTCTTAACAAGGCTGCATTGAAGAAAATGTTCTTGAAGGCAGAAAGCAGTAACTCAAACAATAAAATAGAAACTATTGAAGAAAATGTTCTTGAAGGCAGAAAGCAGTAACTCAAACAATAAAATAAAAACTATCTAGAATTTTGTAAAGAAGGGAACAGGAAAAGTGCAGTTTCTACAGAAAATATCCAAATAAGAATGAAAATCATATTGTTTGTGATCCAGAAACATTTGATCATGATGCTTCATAAACTGAGGCACAAATTTTCTGCAAGCCCATGTTCTTAGCACAGTACAACAGATCCAAATAAAAATAGTCTCTATAAAAGAAATTCAAAGATTTACTAAGTCTCTGAAAAGTAAAAACTCTATTGGAGTTGGTAGCATACCCAGTAACTTATAAAAAAAACTGGTGCAGCCATGTAAGTAAAATCCTTTGCTTTTATTTCTGATGCACCATGTAAGCAAGGAACAGTTCCTGACAGATTTAAGTATGCAGTTGTAAAATTACTGTATAAGAATGCAGATACGGCAGATATTGCTGACTATTGGCCAGTCTTGTTAACTCACAAGTGTTTCTAAGGTTTTAGAGAAACTAATGCATGCCAGTATTGTTAAGCACGTTAGTGATCATACCGTCACTAAAAGTCAGTTTGGATTTCATAAAGGGTTATCAACTGAAGATGCAATATTTATATTTGCTGCCAAGGTTTTGTAGGGAGAAAAAAAAGAAACTGAAGATGGTTGGAATATTTTGCCACCTGCCAAAAGATTTGAGTGTGTCAGGCACCAAATACTTTTACACAAAGCTATGTAATTAGGTATAGCTCCACCATTGCCAGTCCCAAAACTTTGTGAGAAAGGAGGAAGGGTGGATAGATAGACTGATTGGTTTTTATTTGGTCTCATTTGCTTACATTATGTATGGAGTGTGTACTTGTAATATAGGACAGGTCAACTAAACCTAATACCTTAAAATATTTAGCCTACATATTATAATATGGAACAGTGTACTGCATGTTATTTACATACACCATACTATGATATTTTCAGTTGATTACAGTACATACATGCAAGTAATAACAACATTCCTCACTTTTTAAACAGACATTCCCCTGCACAATGAAATTCTTTTTCCACTAAGTAATCCTTTAGTTTTTTAAGTAATATTTCTTTTAAAAAAAACTTTGCATCGTCCACCCTGGACAATAATGTCCTATAAGGGGTCCTAGCCAGGGTAACAGTGAAGTCTCCAGAAGCAGAAAAGGCAGAGATAAAGGTCACTGGTACAGTGGAGCTGGCGGATGTGACACTTGCCCATTGAGGCTAACAGTAGGAACCTCCTGCCTTACAGGAAGATGAGAGAACTTAAGAGACCATCCCTGACAGGAAAGGAAGCCCCACTGGTAGTAGAGTGTGTTTGTGGTCTTTCCGCGAAATATAAGTTAGTGGCAGTAAAACTGTACTGCAGTCAGACTCAAATGCTGGTTCTCTAAATTTCCTCAGTAGCGATTCACAGAAAGAACGCCTCCTTTCCTCTAGAGACTCCCACCCGAGTTCCTGAAGCATTTCCGTAACACTCGCGTGATGATCAAACCTACCAGTAACAAATCTAGCAGCCCGCCTCTAAATTGCTTCTATGTCCTCCCTCAATCTGACCTGATAGGGATCCCAAATGCTCAAGCAGTACTCAAGAATAGGTCATATTAGTGTTTTATAAGCGGTCTCCTTTACAGATGAACCACATCTTCCCAAAATTCTACCAATGAACCGAAGATGACTATTCGCCTTCCCCACAACTGCCATTACGTGCTTGTCCCACTTCATATCGCTCTGCAATGTTACGCCCAAATATTTAATCGACGTGACTGTGTCGAGCGCTACACTACTAATGGAGTATTCAAACATTATGGGATTCTTTTTCCTGTTCGTCTGCATTAATTTACATTTATTTATATTTAGAGTTAGCTGCCATTCTTTACACCAATCACAAATCCTGTTCAAGTCATCTTGTATCCTCCAACAGTCACTCAACGACAACACCTTCCCGTACACCACAGCATCATCTGCAAACAGCCGCACATTGCTATCCACCCTATCCAAAATATCATTTATGTAGATAGAAAACAACAGCGGTCCTACCACAATTCCCTCCACGTCCCTCCAGATGATACCCTCACCTCCGATGAACACTCACCATTGAGGACAACGTACTGGGTTTTATTACTTAAGAAGTCTTCGAGCCACTCACATATTTGGGAACCAATCCCATATGCTCGTACCTTAGTTAGGAGTCTGCAGTGGGGCACCAAGTCAAACGCTTTCCGGAAGTCAAGGAATATTGCATCCGTTTGATACCCTTCATCCATGGTTCGCAAGATGTCATGTGAAAAAAGGGCGAGTTGCGTTTCGCAGGAGCGATGCTTTCTAAAGCCGTGCTGATGCATGGACAGCAACTTCTTTGTCTCAAGGAAATTCATTATATTCGAACTGAGAATATCTTCGAGAATCCTGCAACAAACCGATGTTAAGGATATTGGTCTGTAATTTTGAGGATCCGTCCTTTTACCCTTCTTATATACGGGCATCACCTGCGCATTTTTCCAGTCACTCGGGACTTTACGTAGGGCAAGAGATTCGCGATAAATGCGAGCTAAGTAAGGAGCCAATGCAGTAGAGTACTCTCTGTAAAACCGAATTGGAATCCCATCAGGACCTGGTGATTTATTTATTTTCAATCCATTCAGCTGCTTCACAACCCCAGGGGTGTCTATTACTATGTCCTCCAAATGGAAATCTGTACGAGACTCAAACAGCGGTATGTTTGTATGATCCTTCTGCATGAAAGATTTCTCAAATTCTAAATTTAAAATTTCAGCTTTCGTTTTGCTGTCTTCGTTGTCAGGCCAGACCAATCAGTGAGTGACTGGATGGAAGCCTTTGACCCGCTTACCGATTTTACGTAAGACCATAATTTCCTTGGGTTTTCAGCAAGATCTTTTGCTAAGGTATGACGGTGGTAGTGGTTGTATTCGTCGCGCATCGCTCTTTTTACAGCAGCACGAATCTCTACTAACTTTTGCCTGTCCTCATTCTCCTGATCTTTCTTGTAGCGCAAGTGCAACTGTCTTTGCTTCCTGAGCATTCTCCGAATTGCGCTGTTAAACCATGGTGGGTCTTTTCCGTCCGTAACCCACTTTATTGGCACATACTTCTCAAATGCATGATTTACAATGTGCTTAAAAGTTGCCCATAATTCTTCCACGTCCATCATACCGGAAGTAAATGAAGTCGATTCATTTACTAAGTGGGGTGCTAACAACTGCTTATCTGCTATTTCTAGTAAGAATACTCTCCTAGCCTTCTTGACCAACTTTTTAACTTTCGTAACATAGTCGTAATGACAACATCATGATCACTAATCCCTGTCTCGACACTGACACCGTCAATGAGGTCTGGTCTGTTCGTGGCTACCAGATCTAAAATATTTCCATTATGTGTTGGCTGTCGATTTAGCTGCTCAAGACAGTTTTCAGATAATGTGTTCAAAAGTAATTCACACGATAGCTTGTCTGTACTACCTGTAATGAATCCATAGACATCCCAGTCTGTACTAGGTAGGTTGAAGTCGCCTCCGACTAATATAGCATGATCCGGGTACTTCTGCGGTACAGAGTGTAGACTCCCTTTGAATGATTCTATAACTGTCATGGTGGAACCTGGTGGCTGGTAATAACACCCAACAATTAACTTTATTTCTCCTAGCCCTGTTAAACATGTCCAGATAACTTCACAATCACACTCTACTTTGGCCTCAGTAGACACACTATATTTGTCAACTGCAATGGAGACACCATTTCCTACGGTGTCTAATCTGTCTTTCCGATACATGTTCCAACCCTCACTAAATATTTCAGAACTTCCTATCTCAGGGTTCAGCCAGGTCTCAGTCCCGAGAATAATTTGCGCTCCACACGCTTCCTGGAGGGCAGTAAATTCAGGAACTTTATTCCGAACACTCTGAAAATTTACTGCTAATATCTTGATAGCTGAAGTGTCTTTACACTGAGCGCGTCCTAATTTCCCTGCCTGCCTGCCTGCACGTCAACTGGTGAGTGCCACTCACCCTGAGGTGAGGGCGGCCCCAACGCACCGGGTACACTAGAAAGTGCCTCGGCGGCTGAGTCAGTGGACGCAGCAAGCAACACCTGGAGTGTCTCAAGCGATGCGCCAGACCCTCCACCGTCGCTGCACCTTGAGGCTACTGCCTAGCCTAAAAAACCCCCATGTGCACGCAACAAGTACTCTGCTACCTGAGTAGCTGCTTCCTTTGTGTAGTGCACCCCTGACCTATCTAGGGGCGTCCTACAATTCCTCACCCAATAGCGCAAGTCTAGAAATCTGCAGCCAAGACCGTCGCAGAGTCGACGAAGCCTCTGGTTGAGACCCTCCACTTGGCTCCAAACCAAAGGACCCCGATCCACTCTGGGAACAATGCTGCAAATAGAGAGCTCTGCTTGCACCCCGTGTGCGAGGCCAGCAGTCTGTACGAACTGAGGATTGCCTCAGAACCCAAGTGACAGGCATCATTGGTGCCGATGTGAGCAACTACTTGCAGACGACTGCACCCCGTACGCTCAATAGCCACAGGCAAGGCCGCCTCCACATCTTGGATGAGGCCCCTCCAGCCGACAAACCAAGTGCACGTTGGAATTCTTTCCAGCCCTGTATGCTATTTCCCTAAGGGGCTCCATCACCTGCCTAACGTTGGAGCTCCCAATAACCAGCAAGCCTTTGCTCCCGTGTGTCTGCTCAGGCCCTGCTGAAGGAACGGCCACCTGCCCACTGACAGGATGAACGGGCAAGGCCAGCCTCCACAGTGGCCCTCCGCAACGAGAGACGCGAACGCGTTGCAGTCCGCCACTCACCCTGAGGTGAGGGCAGCCCCAACGCACCGGGTACACTAGAAGGTGCCTCGGCGGCTGAGTCAGCGGACGCAGCAAGCGACACCTGGAGTGTCTCAAGCGATGCGCCAGACCCTCCACCGTCGCTGCACCTTGAGGCAGCAGCCTGAAGGCAGCTGACTGTGGCCAACAGCATGCTCAGCTGCTCATGAACCGCAGCCAGTTCCTCCTGCGCCCGCACACACCCTATCCATCCTACTGCTAATATCTGGACGTATAGAGTTGCGACAAATAAAACAGCAATATGCAACTGCACAGTTGTGTCACCAGCGCCAGATTGAGCTGCGGTATATGAACAATTACTTACAAAATAAGCAATCAAATGACCACGACTACGCCACTATACAGATATTACAATGCGATCCTACCCCTGTCTTAGTACAAATGACAAACGCCTATGCATGTTACACTCTACCGTTATTAGAATTTGATATTACCCCTTTCTAATTCGAAAATATGCAAAGATGCGAAAAATTTCACCACACAAGCACACAATCACACAAACTTCCATGAAAGGATGGGGAAATCTCAAGATGGGGACACAATCAAATGGACCAAGTGCTTATTCAAAGAAGGCATGGTTCAGATATTAAGGATATACAGGTGAGGAAGGGGCCAGATTTGAATTGAACTGCTAGTGGTGACACTCGGGTATAGGCAGAGGATAACAAGAGCAAACTTTAAATGTGTAGAAAGGGATAGGAAGTATAATGTGGACCAGTCATCACCAATGAGAAGAAAAGAGCAGAATTCCAAAGAGAAATGGATGAAGGGATGAGAGTGATTGTCGTTGAGGAGGAAGTTAGCCCCAGATTGCATTGGCAACTTATGGAAAGAACAACATGACAGACAATGAAATCCATGTTGGAACTGGAAAACAGAGTTAAACAAAGTGAGTGGTATGATGATATCTATGAGGTAGCTATTAACAAACAGAACAGTGCATGGAAGAAGATGCTCCAGCAAGGGACAGGCAGACAAAATAATGAAGAATGAGGGATAAATCAAAAACTATTTGCAGAATGAAATTTGAGAAAAATAGATTGCATGACACTGAGGAATGTAGAAATGAACAGGGTATAGAAGAACATGAAGAATGGGAAAAAGTTAAAAGTTCAATATAATGGTTCATCTACTGTATGTTGACTTTAATGCAGCCATGACAGAGTCAATAGGAACAGTCTTCTCTCTCTCTCTCTCTCTCTCTCTTTTTTTTTTAATGATGTTACGGGAGCTGAGGATGCTACCAAAGCTATTAACACATGTGAAAAACACTCTAAGCAACACCAACTGTAAAATAGAAGCTAATGGCAAGTATACCAATAGTTTTCTGATATTTCTAGGACTTAAGTAAGCTGGCTGCAGAGACTGCCATGTGAAAACTTCCAAGGAAAACACGTGGTACTATTTTCACCAGCATGGCATTTGTGGATGACTTAGCCATGCTAGGTAGGGGTGGAGAATGTGTGGTAGGAAACAATTTAGTTATGGAATGTGAAATGGCTGCACTTGGCCTGGTCATAAGTTGGGAAAAAAATGGAATACACACATTTGTTCAGCACCAGAAACAAAACAAGATGGAGGGGAGTTGAGCAGTTTGAAGGATTTGAAAGAGTAAATTAGTTTAAGTATTTGGGAGGAATTGTTACAGAAGATAGTAAGGAACCAACACAGATAAAGGCAAGAATAGCTGCATGCAACAGTTGATATTACTGCTTCCTTAACCTGCCGTGATCCTCCAGCATTTCAAGGCAGTTCAAGATGACAGTTTATAAAGTGATCATAAAGTCTGTTTTTATGGATGGGCCTGAAATGTAGACAATAACATAACAAGTCAGAAATGCTGCGGATGTATGGGATAGCAAAGGACTGCAGAAGATATGTTGAGCAGTACGTGATAATGGTGTTTGGAGAATTAGGACTTCGTACAGCGACATTACCCCAAAAAATTTAAAAGAGCAAAAATTATCACTATCAAAAAGCCAGGGAAAGAGGGAACAGCTGCAGAATACTTCCACCCAATATCTCTACATAGCTGTGCTTACAAGCTATTGGAAATAATGATTCTAAACCGAATCCAAGATCAAATTAATGCTATGATACCACCTGAACAAGCTGGATTCAGACCTTATAGAAGCTGCTGTGAACAAGTGCTCTCCTTGACTACTCACATAGAATCTGGATACCAAAAGAAACTTAAAACTGGAGTAGTGTTCATTGACCTGTCAGCAGCTTATAACATGGTGTGGCGTGAGGGCCTATTATTGAAATTTTTGAGAGTAATACCTTGCAGAACTCTAGGCAACCTCTTAAGTAACATGTTAAGCAAAAGGTAGTTTAAAGTACATCAAGGAGAAGAGAAAAGCAGATGGCATGTAGTCAATGACAGATTACCTCAGGGCTCTGTTCTTGCTCCAGTGTTATTCAACCTCTACACAGCTGACCTGCTGAATTTGACCTGCCGAAAGTTTGAATGTGCAGATGAGCTGGCAATTTCATATCAGAGTGAAGACGTTTCTGAATGTGAAGAGCACAATATCAACAGCCTTACTAAACTTTATGAGTATTCCGAGACACAGCGACTGAGAACAAATGTTTCTAAAACCGAGGGAAGCCTGTTCCACCTCTCTAATCGCCTTTCATCAGCAAAGATCAGTCCACAGATTGGCCCTCTTGGCACAGTCAGATACAACGAAAGTCCAAAATACCTGGGAGTCACTCTGGACAACTTTAACATACAAAAAACACCTTTCCAACTTGGCCAAGAAGATACAAACACGAGTGAACCTTGTGAGAACGCTGGCAAGCAGTACATGGGGAGCAACCACATCAGTCCTCCGAGGAGCATCCGTTGCACTGGTATACTCTGCAGCAGAATACTTGTATTTGTGTCTTGTATTGTAATCATGGATTTCCATATTCCTGTTCGTCACTTTTTTGTCTTTTTTCACTAATAATATTGATTGAAAGATATATACTGCATAGATAGTCGTAATATTAAACTTAATAAACAGGTTTTTGCATGAAGTTCTGGGTCTTACTTTTGCCATAGTTCTTATTAGTCTTTTCTGCAATACAAATACCCTTCTTATATTGTATTAGC
Organism: Schistocerca piceifrons; assembly: GCF_021461385.2. Taxonomy (NCBI): domain Eukaryota; kingdom Metazoa; phylum Arthropoda; class Insecta; order Orthoptera; family Acrididae; genus Schistocerca; species Schistocerca piceifrons. Next base: position 326,973,770 of record NC_060140.1, read on the forward strand.
TACACCCACCCCACAATACGATTCCATAAGATAGATGGGGATACACCAACCCAAAATACGCTATTTTTATTGCTTCAGTATCTAAATATTGAACCAATCTCCTTAGTAAATACAGACTAGGTGTTATTTTACCACAGACATGATCTATTTGCTTATTCCACGAAAGTCTGTCATCTATATATATCCCCAGAAATTTACATTCTGAACAGGTATTTTCCTGAATGTCCTCATTCACAACAGTATTTTTATTTGAGCCACTTGTCTTCAAATAAATTAAATTAGTTTTGTTAATATTGACCCTCAGGTTTTCTTTTTCAATATGTGTTTGGGCTTTTTCAACAAAATTCTGTACCACTGAATTTAGGTCAATATTACTACGTGCCCAGCAAACCCCAGAGGTGTCATCAGGATACATAGTAATACGATGACTGGTGTCTAACACTTTTGGGAAATCATTCACGTAGCAAATAAACAAGAAGGGGCCCAAGATAGAGCCTTGTGGCACACCAAAATTTATATTTCTTATCTTTGATCTTTTTTTTTCGATTACCTCTCCATTATCATACACAACTTCTGTGCATTGTTGTCTATCTTTAAGGTAAGATTCTATTAAAAGCAACAGTTTCCCATTGACACCATTACAAGCAAGTTTACTTAAAAGAGCACCATGATGGACTCTGTCAAACGCTTTGGAAAGGTCTAAAAACACTCCTGCCGTTTCGTAACCCTCATTTATTTTCTCCATCAGACAGTGTGCAAACTGTACTGGTGCAGATATGGTGCTCCGACCCCTTCTAAAGCCGTGTTGGAAATCTCCTATTAAGTTATTCATATTATAATGCTCGATTAAGATTTCTAGCATTATTTTTTCAATTAATTTACCAAACACTGAGGTTAAGGCAACTGATCTGTAGTTCTATGGTTGTTTTCTTTCCCCTTCTTTATATAAAGGTTTAACTATAGCAAGTTTCAGTATCTTCGGAAACACACCTTCTTCAAGTACACAATTTATTAGATGGACTAATGGTCTGGCTAACTCACCCTTGCATTTTTTCAGTAGAAAAGGAGAAAATTCATCCCATCCAGCTGATTTTTTATTTTTTTAGGCTGTCAATTAGCTGTGTTACGTCCTTGATGGTTACTGTAGGTAGCTTACAAGAGTCCCGTTCCTTTTCCTTATCATATTTAAACTGCCTCTCCTGTTTCATGCAAGTATAATTTTCAATAGCATCTATAAAGTACTCATTAAATATATTGCTAACCATATAAGGATCAGAAAAATTATCATTATGTATACTTAACTGTATATTATTTTTAGTTTTTGAATCAGTGTTCCTCATATCATTAACTACTGCCCAGCACGACTTTGAGACACAGTCAGAATTTCTGATCTGTTTACTAATATGTTCTACTTTCCTTCTCCTTACTTCCTTGCGATACTCATATTTATATTTTTCATAATCCTCTTTATATGAATCAAGACTGGTTTCTCTGTGTAGCTTATACCTATACTCCATTCCTTCTTTGAGTCTTTTAATTTTTTCATCCAGTTTTACACGTTTGACTACTGGAGGTTTATTTTTATTTACATTGATCTTCTTTGCCGGGATAGTAATACCTATATGTCTAGTTAAAATTTTTAGAAATACTTCCCATTTGCTGTCAACTCCCCTTTCTCTATAAACTGACTCCCAAGATTCTTGACCCAAAGTTTTCTTCAGCAAGGTGGTGATGTATTCAGAAAATAATCTTCTATTCTCATATTTTTTGTTTTGTTTAAGTTTATTAAGACAACCAATCGCTAATAATTGTTCTAGATGATCAGATATGTGCCCGTTTACAGTCTGTGCTGACACAACATTTCCGTAATTGGTCATTCCATGATCTATGGAACTACTGCTTGACTCAGTTATTCTAGTGGGCACATGACCAAGTAGATCTTTAATATCAAAGGATCATATGCAGTCTTGTAAACCTTTGCATTCCTGGCTGTCGCTTAGTGTGTTTATATTAAAGTCTCCTAACATTATAATATTTACTGTATTGCCACCCTTGCTTAGCTTCCCCAATACACTATCCAGTGCTTCCAGGAAAACCTCGAGATTACCAGAAGGGGCTCGATATATACCTACCACAATAAAAGGGACGGATACAATCATTAACTTAATTATCACCACTTCAAAATCTTTCTCAATACAATAATCATTAACCCATGATACTTTTTCTACAGAACTTATTAGGTTACATTTCCTTACGTAAGTAGCAACACCCCCTCCTTTATATTCTGTTCTACAGAAAAACGATGTAAGATTATACTCCTGTAACTTATAATATTGAATATTATGGTTAGCTTTTTGATGCTCTGTAACTACGATTACATGTAGAGCTAGATCTGTAACTAAGGCCTCAAATACATCGATTTTGTTACCGAAGCCCTCAACATTATAATGTAAAAATGATACATTAGTACAATCATGAGAGGATATATCCTTGTCAAGGTTAATATTATCACACAAATTGATAGTTTCTAAATTAGGAACACTGAGGGACTTTGTTATCCTAAAAAATCAACAGTCTTGACATTGCAATGAGGAATTATTTCCATTTGCTTGCTCTGCGGGCATATATACTTATCACTTCCGTCTTTCGTGTGTATGGCATCTGAGGTACAAGGTAGCAGATTTGAATTATTGCTTTTTGTTTCCTCAATAGCTCTGCACCAGTTTGGGTCCGAAGCACCCACGTAGTGAAAGTAGACGTCCAACTGAACTCAGCTATGAGAGTTAATTAGTGGTACAGTACGGTCTACACCTACTTCCTGGCTGCCAGTGCTTTCAAACATCTGTCCACCAGACCTCTGTCAAAAGGCTGCTCTTTACAACCTCTGTCAGCAAGTTTCTGAAAATAACACGATCCCTCTTCATGATGATTTGCTATCATTGCCCAGGAAACGCCTCAAATCTAGAAGACCAGCATATGAAATGGGAGTCCAAATGCTATCCACAGGATTCGGCCTGGACACAGTGTGGAAACGTGAGTGGCAAGCTACAAGAACCCGAACCCACGAACTTGTAGAGAATACAACAGTTCCAGTTCCAGGCTTCCACCAACCAAGGGAGATGTGGGTGCAGTTAAACAGTTATCGAACTGAAGAGGGTAGGTGCAAATACAACGTGCACAAGTGGGGCTTTTCAAGTGACAGTATGTGTGACACCCAAACAATGAGTCACATAGTGAATGAATGCCCAATCAGATGCTTCCCTGGTGGCATTGAGAAGCTCCATCAAGTATCCAGCGAGGCACTCCGCTGGATCAAGTCCATCAACATACGAGTGTAATCTGAGCCGTTTTAAAACTTGTGTACTGTATATAATTTCACATGTTCATTTTTATATATATTTCTTTGTTTTGCTAAATGTATATTACTGTAATTGGTGCATATGATAATAATAATCAAAAGTTTGTAACCTCCAAACAGCTTCGCATAAAAACATTGTGTAAGATGAATTTGTTTTTTGCTGTGACACTTCAATGTTTGTAAGAGGCTTGCTTTATTACTCACTAGAACTCGTATATGTTTAGACATTCAGCTAGGTTCACACTGTTCAATCATACCATTTGTCACAGTTCTATAATCATGTATAATGCTGTCTTTTTGCCTTTAGGCCCTGTCATGTAAAACATATCCCACAGTATATCTAAAAACAAAGATGATGTGACTTACCAAACGAAAGCGCTGGCACGTCGATAGACACACAAACAAACACAAACATACACACAAAATTCTAGCTTTCGCAACCAATGGTTCCTTCGTCAGGAAAGAGGGAAGGAGAGGGAAAGACGAAAGGATTTGGGTTTTAAGGGAGAGGGTAAGGAGTCATTCCAATCCCGGGAGTGGAAAGACTTACCTTAGGGGGAAAAAGGGACGGGTATACACTCGCACACACACACACATATCCATCCACACTTCCCTCTTTCCTGACGAAGCAACCGTTGGTTGCGAAAGCTAGAATTTTGTGTGTATGTTTGTGTTTGTTTGTGTGTCTATCGACGTGCCAGCGCTTTCGTTTGGTAAGTCACATCATCTTTGTTTTTAGATATATTTTTCCTACGTGGAATGTTTCCCTCTATTAATTCATACCCCACAGTATTACGTATTAGGTATTTAAATTGTATACTTGTCTAGCCACTCAGATAGGCACATTAATTAAGTACACCACTTGTCACAGTACCGTATTGAATATGATGTACAACAATGCAGATTTGCCTGTAGGTCATATGTATGTAAATACACCCAACAGTGCAAGGCAAATGTGGATTGGTCTTGAGTGACGTTCAATAACTTAACTAAGGCAGTAGGAATCTGTGACATCTGATGAACTTTGCATCAGATGAGATGTTTATTTTGAAGAACTCCCTAAATGACTAAAGTAATTTAGGTCGTCTTTAGGGGTGCCCTTAAAATATGAGTATTCCAATGGGATATCAGCAAAGTTTTTCAAAGAGTGCTCATGCGAGTTGAGTTCTATCTTAAGTTATTTGCGTAATCAATCTCTTATCAGCGGGACATTTCCAGACTGGCTAAAATATGCTGAAGTTAAGCCTCTTTACAAGAAGGGGGATAAAGAGATACCATCAAACTATCAAGCAATTTCACTTTTGCTGGCTTTCTCAAAAATATTTGAAAAGGTTGTGTTCAAGCGTCTCCTTAAGCATCTGACTGCAAATAATATATTGTCTAAGTCACAGTTTGGATTTCTTAAGGGTTCTGATATAGAGAAAGCTATTTACACTTACAGTGAGATTGTACTTAATTCATTAGATAATAAATTAGAGGCTACTGGCATTTTCTGTGACCTGTCAAAAGCCTTTGATTGCGTGAACCACAGCATTCTCTTAAGTAAATTAGAGTATTATGGTGTCACTGGCAATGCTGCGAAATGGTTTGAGTCTTATCTAACTAACAGGAAACAAAGGGTGTCATTGCAAAATACCTATGCAGTAAGCAGTCAGTCTTCATCTGACTGGGAGTTAATTACATGTTCTGTTCCTCAAGGTTCCATCTTGGGTCCATTCCTTTTTCTCGTGTACATTAATTACCTCTCATCTGTTACATTACCAGATGCTTAGTTTGTTTTGTTTGCAGATGATACGAGGATTGGAACTTAAATAGTGGCAACTATTTATTCACAACCGATACAGAAGAGTTACATGTTTGCACCTCTTACTGTCCTTCAAAGTAGCCACCAGCATTGTGTAGAACCTGTTGCCAGCAATGTAGAAGGTATAGTATACTTTTAGCAGAGCCTGTTCTGTAGATGGTGCGAATGGAGCAGTCTAAAGTTATGGTAATTCTCATGTACAACTGTGATGGTGTTATCCTAATGCATTACGTTCCTCCATGGCAGACCGTCAGTGCACAGTATCATTGTTCGATTTTGGAGCATCACCTGCGACCAGCTTTGTGAAAGAAGCGGCGACACTTTCTGTGCAACCCACCCATCATTTTGCATGACAATGCGCGGGTGCATACAGTGCAAGCTGTGGCTGCTCTGTTTGGTCGATGGGGCTGGGAAGTACTGTACCATCCACCATACTCCCTGAAATTAAATTATTGTGACTCTGATTTGATTCCGAAGATGAAGGAACCACTTTGTGGCATTCGATTCAGAACTGTTCCAGAGATTCGACAGGCAGTGGATCGCTCCATTCGCACCATCAACAGAACAGGCTCTGCTAACGGTATACTACACCTTCCACATCACTGGCAACGAGTTCTACACAACTCTGGTGACTGCTTTGAAGGACAGTAACAGGTGCAAACATGTAACTCTTTTGCACGGTTGTGAATAAATAGTTGCCACTATTTAAGTTCCAACCCTCGTACAAACATTGCAATAAGTAGCACGTCAAGTACAGATTTATAAACAGCTGCTAATCAAATTTTCACTGTCATTAATAAGTGGTTTAAAGCTAATTAACTGTCATTAAACTTTGAGAAGACCCACTACATGCAGTTCAGAACCTGTAAGAGATTTCCTTCCAGCATGAGTATAACATATGAAGACATGCAGATCAAAGAGGTTGACAGTGTTAAATTTCTGGGATTACAACTGGGTTGGGGTTGGGTTGTTTTGGGGAAGGAGACCAGACAGCCAGGTCATCGGTCTCATCGGATTAAGGAAGGACGGGGAAGGAAGTCAGCCGTGCCCTTTGAAAGGAACCATCCTGGCATTTGCCTGGAGTGATTTAGGGAAATCACGGAAAACCTAAATCAGGATGGCCGGACGCGGGATTGAACCGTCGTCCTCCCGAATGCGAGTCCAGTGTTCTGGGATTACAACTTAATAATAAATTCAGTTGGGAAGGGCATACTACAGAATTGCTTAGCGCCTAATTTGCCTTGAGAATGATGTCAGATGTAAGAGATATAAATATTTAAAAAAACTTGCATACTTTGCTTACTTTCATTCTATTACGTCATATGGGATCATATTCTAGGGCAACTCATCAAACCGAGCAAAAGTTTTTAAGGGTGCAAAAGCATGTGATAAGGATAATTTGTGGTGTAAATTCAAGAACATCTTAGAAACCTGTTCAAGGAACTTTGTATTCTAACCACTGCTTCTCAGTATATTTATTCCTTAATGAAATTTGTTGCAAGTAATACATCTCTATTTCCAACCAATAGCTCAATACATAGTATCAATACTAGGAATAAGAACAATCTAGATAAAGACCTAAAATCACTTACCTTGGTCCAAAAAGGGGTCCAATATTCAGGAACACACATTTTCAATAAATTGCCAGCAGTCATTAAAAACCTGGTTTCAGATAAAGCATGGTTTAAAAAGAGTTTGAAAGACTTTTTGATAGGCAACTCCTTTTACTCCATGGATGAATATCATAAAAGAGACTGTTAAGCCATCTTAAGTAAAAATATCGGTTGGATTTCAGTTTTGACAACACTTGGTCACAACAGTCAAGATTAGGTATTTTGTGTATGATAAATTTATTAATAGAGCATAACAGTGTTTCATTCTGACAGCATGTTAATTCTGTAAATATTAGGTGTTCCAGTTTACTGCATTGTACTAACCTATTTTGGCTATCTCCTGACAAATGATCAGGGTAGTAGGTATTATATTCAAATGTTTTATGTTATACTTTCTGACATGTTCCACACCCACGAAGATCATCTCATTTGGGTCTATGGAATGAAAACTGAATCTCATCTAATCTGTTGGTCGATGTTGGAATAACTGTACTGGGAGGCAGCCCAACAGCTAACACAAAAAGTATGAATCAGCATGAAATTTATGGAATGGGAGATAATTACTACTTGCAGTACTGGAATTAAAGCATGAATTCTTGTTGTAACTAAATCGGTGTCATGAACAGTCTTCCTTGCAGTGTAATAAAAATACAATGCAACATGCCAAAACTGAAATCACACAAACTATATTTTGCAGCAAACTTGGTGCTTAACAAAAAGTCAACTGTCTGATTATTACACACATATATTTTTAGATGTCTTACATGATGGAAGAAATTACTGCCTCTTCTTATGATTGCAGGCAAAGGTCATGCTCGTGAATGAATATTGGCGTAATAAATAAAAATATTCTTGCATTTATGATAACTCTTAATATATATATTTTCTTGCATTTTTATCACACACAGCATTTACTATGTACATTGTTGACGCACAAGTAAAAATTACACATCCTTTTTGTGTGAGGTTTAAAACATACATACTCTCACGCAAGATTGAAACAAAAGTGGTTAAAAAAATTATTATTGTCCAGACATTGTTCTTTTGTTACGTAGATAATTTCAAAAGCCTATCTTTGCCAATTTTCTGTGGCAATGTACAAATTTCTTATTACTAATGAGGAAAAGGAAACATTCATAGAAATTAATAATGAGAAAAAATAAAAAGGTATGATATTGCGAGAAAAAATAAAAGAGGTATTACACAGGGGCTATGTTGCGTTTTGATTAAATACAGCTAATATTTACATTGAGCAGTCTCCTTATTAGCAGAGACTGTAAATTGTTACTGAGAGACACTATGATTGAATTTCATCCACCAAATGTTTTGGCTGACTTTCATTCTCTTTCTTGTCCCTCTAGAGTACTTGTCAGCCATTGAGAAAACCAGATGCAATTAAGACACGGCTGCTTGACTACCTCACTCAATAATATTATTGTACTGAATGTACCAATATATTATCAGAACAGGTGGAACAGGCTAATGTAACTTGTTATTCTGAATAGAAATAATAACACTAATGTAAAGGAATTATTCACTGCTTCAGTGCACTCATTTCTTAGTCTTAGTGACCTTCGTCATTATTTAAGTAATCACTCAAGTTTTATTTCTGTGTAATGTCCTTTAAAGTACTGTCAAATTGGGTGATTTTGGACACCGGGGCAAATTCTGACAGTATGACTTATTTGCTCTTTGCCACTGCATAGAAATGCTCTTTGCCACTGCATAGAAACAAAGAGTTACTTATTTTAACGTCTATGCACCACTTATTTTAAGTGCAAGATTGCATTTATCGCTTTCCACAACTTTTATTTTGCGTCAATTGTTTCCCTAGGTGAATAATTGACGAATAGTCTCAGTGTTAAAAATCCATGCATTATCATAAAGTGGAAACTTTCTATTGTTGTGCCGAGCGGGAAGTTATTGTAACCATAGTTGTTGACACGCTCAGTAGGTAACAGCATTGAGACAATTTCTGTACAAGTTTGTCGAGTTTCTCGTGCAAGGTTATAAAATAACGACGGTTTTTGTAAAACTGTGTACTGTGGGGGGGTGATTTCGGACAATGCCAAGAATGTATTAGATATTAAGTTAAAGGCTACCTTGATAAATCTGGACCACAAGGAACCCATTTCAATAGGAACAAAAGTGGATGGTTTGACCTGCCGGTGTTTGAAGACTGGTTCTTTACCATCGCTTTGCCCTATCTGAAGAGGTAAAACAGGCCAACAGTCATGATTGGAGACAACTTATCCAGTCACGTGTCTTTACGTGTTATTGAAGAGAGTGAGCGGAACAATATTTCATTCATTCTCCTTCCCCCCAATGGCACACACCTCCTCCAACCGCTCGATGTAAGCTTCTTCAGGCCAATGAAAGCAGCGTGGCGAGCTGTATTAAATGATTGGAAGAAACACACTTGTGTGACCATTTCCAAGGATGCCTTCCCATCTCTTCTGAAGCAGACACTGACTAAGATTTCAGCAAACTCCAAGGAAAACATAAAGGGTGGATTTCGCACCACGGGCCTAATCCCTTTTGATCCAGATCATGTCTTACGAAAATTGCCAGATAATGTGGAGAGCCAGCAAAGCAACGCAGACGCATGGTCTTCCACTTTTGAAGAAATGCTCAAAGAAATTCGTTATCCTCCAAATAAGCTTGGTAGCTCCCACCGCCACAAACTAGACGTTCAACCTGGAAAATCAATCACAAGCAGAGATTTTGAAGGAAACGAAAACAGTGCTGAAACAAGTGACACTGCTTCTAGCAGCAGTGAAAGTGAAAATGACACATCATCCAATGAAGTTTTACTGCTGAAAGAAGAGGCTTTTCTTGTTGCAGAGTACAAATATAAATGTAGAAACAAGGAGCAAACAAGGCAGCATGTTGGAGTGGTCACAAATGTTGGTGCTACGGAAGTAAGTGTGAAATTCTTGCGCGGACACGAGAACAGTAAAAACATATTTGTGTTTCCTAATTTCCCCGATGAAGACACAATACAAAAAATTGCAAATTTCGAGAATACTTCCCACACTGTGCTTTAGACTCGAAGGCAATCATTTATTTAAAGTGTTTGCAACTTAATTTAGAATGATGAGTGAGAAAAATTATTTTGACCTTTTAGTTAAATTACTTTGTTTGTTTCTGTCTGTTTCTAATATTTCAGTTAAGAACCATAAAAAATTTTTATTTAAATTCTTGCAAAATAAAAACTTAACTCTAATGTACAAAATTCATTATATCATTCCATATCACTTATTTGTAACAAAGCACTACCTTAAAATGTGTAAAATGTCACCAAAATCAAATTAAAGGCATGTACAATTTTAAGGCAGTACAGTCCGAATTCGCCCTCTATATACTGTAACCTCAGACAGAGATTTAAAAAACACGTGTCCGAAATCATCCCAATCCATGGGGTGACTTCGGACACTTTATTTAACTGCCTCAGATAAACATACCTGCACATACACTTTCTGGTTCTGGGATATTTTATTCGTTACACATATACCCTACCACTTCCATAACAATCAATTTAATCTAACAATATATACAAAAGTTACAATCAAAATAACGACAAAACCGTCCGAAATCACCCCGTTTGACGGTATGTCATATAGCACCATGTACTCACATTGAAGTAGAACTGTTAAGAAAGCACACTTCTCAGGGAAGATACTATCATTTAGATATTGTTCGAGAGGAAATAGATTTAACATTACAGATATGTGCCATTTATCCAAAGACATTTTACATTACCATTTCCCATTAAAAATACTTTTAATTTTCATTTAATTATTTGCATTTTTTCGTTCACAGTATGCTCTAATGGTGACCTTACTGTAAGGACTTGATTACTGTGAAACTAATCTATGTATTGTTCTTGTTTCACGATCAATAATCTCATCCAAACAAGACATGAATGGAGACACTATATCTATGTTGTATGCTACAGACAGGTGGGAACATGGGATGACTACAGGGTGTATTTAATTGGCAAGTTGAGTGCAGCTGTGTGTTTGTGAATCACCTGTTGTGAGAAGCTTGTATTGTCGAGTTGTTACAATGGCAGTGTGCATCAGGACAGTGAACTGATTTGTGGAGTGTCACATAAAGGTGGGCTCTATCAAGGAATATAAAAAATTGTTTCAAGTGAAGTATCCTGTTAGGAAACTCCCCACGACCAGCACTATTCAAGATCCTTACAAGAAGTGGAGGGCTGCACGATATGTACAGAATGTGCACAGGAATAGGTGACCGACAACGAGGATCCCTGAAACTTCAGACAGAATTCACATGGACATTACGAGAACTCCCCCTAAGTTGGTGAAGACATTATAGCAGCAGAATGGCATATTTCGTACATGTCATTGTGTACTAAAAGATATGGAATTAAAATCATATTGTACAGTTGTGGTGCAAGAACTGAAATTTGAGGATCAGGAAAAAAGAGAGTTTATTATTTTAACTGTCTGTTAACATCAGTTTGCTAATGGTTACTTTGACTCCTTGCTTTACTTCATGCCAAATGATGCCTGGCTTCATTTGTCAGGTTATGTAAACTCCCAAACTGCAGATACTAATCACAGGACAACCCACATATTCTTCATGAAAAACCTCTCCACTCAGAGGAGATTGGTGACTGGTGTGCTTTGTCCAGCATGCGAATTACTGGACCCATATTTTTCCAATTGTACCTTAAACAATGCCAGATATCTAAAGATCTTTGATTCTTGCTATACACAACCAACAGATGCAGAGAAGCTGTAAGCTGTATCCCAGTAAGATGGAGCAACTGCTCACACATCCAACCAAAGTATGGTCCACATCATCAATGTGCTCCCTGAAGACAGACTTTTCAGTAGAAGCCTCTGGCCCCCAAGGTCCCTGGACTCAACATCACGTGTTTTTTATTCATGGGACCATTAAAAAGTAAAGTGTATGCTGACAATCCTCACACAATAGACGATCTTGAAAAGAACATTAGTACAGAAATTAACATCATCATGCATACAAAATGACAGTGTCTCAGTGGTATCGTCACACAAAGTCAGTGTCACCTACATGCCCATGGTCACCACCTCCAGCATTTCTTATAAACAGGTAACTACATGATTTTTAATGTTACTACTGTCTATTCTGTTTTAGTTGTCCATTGTTACTTGACTCTAAGGCATGAGGTGCACCGATTTTATGTGGGACACCTTGCAGAAAGCAAAGAGCAACCACCAGCACTACTTAGATGTCATCATTTTTATTGCATACATCTTATACAGCTAGAAGGATGGGGCAACATATGCCAGTAATATTTATTATCTCATTATCACACAAGTTCTGACAGCATTCATTATGTTATGAACAAGTTTGCAAAGTGATTTTGATAAAATGAAGTTGTGAAGCTGAGTCTTTATTTGATGTAAAGAATTAAAAATCAGATGAGAACAAATAAAACTTCCATAAAACTCTGTTAAATGCTGCTCTCCCCAAATGAGTGCATAAAAACATAGTGAAACAATGAAGATGTTATCAAGCATAGGGGGCAGTTCAGTGATGATGTTACAAACTTTCAAGGAAGATGGAGAGGGTAAGTGTATAACTGTTCATACATACTCAGGGTAGCAGTCTTGCTGTTACGATGAGCGTGTGTGTTTAGGTGTGTGAATGTTTGTACTCTTACTGGAAAAAGAGCAAGAGCTCAAAAACTAGTGTCAGCTGTTTTCTGTGTGCTGTACAGCAGTCCTCTATATTTAAGTAGTTGCCTTTCCCTTATTTTACGTATTTTTCAATCCAGGTATTCCCATCATTGTTATTCTTTTACTGAAGCTATACCTTTTACAGTATGCATTTTAGAGCCTATATTTACTGGATTTTTTCTTCTCTGATCCACATTACTTCCAAAAAACATAGGAACCAAAGAGCTTGTAGTAGAAGAGATGTGTTACAAAGTATCACAGATGAACAAGTGCTCATAGCTCTTAAGGTGTGCATTTTAGAGCCCATGTTTGCTAGACATTGTTTTCTTGTTTCAGTCCATACTATCACCTCTGAAAGTTGTCTGCCCCACAATATTAGCAAAGGTACTGGTACATGTATTGCACTGTCACAACTCTGAGAACGATTTTCTCTTATAACTTTTGACTCAGTTGTTCCCTGATCAGGGTTCCTTAACTTAAATTTATACTTTTACCCGTCTCCAAAATCACTGAAAGCTTGTATCATCATCACATTTAATTTCTATGCATCAAAAATGATGGCTAAAGAATATATAAACAGATAATTTTCACCCTACAACTACAACATCACAGCTCATAGGTGTTGTAGTAGGATAGTTACAATAAATAATAATCATTACAATTTTCAACAATAATTTTACAAATTCAGTTCAGCACCTTGAATGCAACTTAAAACAGCCACACAACAAGGAAAGCAAACTTAATATTATTTTAGTCAACAAAACTTCTATGTGGTTAAAAGTTAGGAATGATACTAGCCTTCTACCGGCTAATACCTGTATAAATTGTCATGATTTCAGTTTGTCTGATAAAGATCTCTGCCTGCAGGATCCTCTAAAGTAATAGCTTAATAATGACAAAATTTATTGTTACAACTTCTGCAAACAAAATCACAGATTAAACACTCTTCCCCCCCCCCCCCCCCCACCCCCTCCCTCCCTCTCTCTCTCTCTCTCTCTCTCTCTCTCTCTCTCTGTGCGTGTGTGTGTGTGTGTGTGTGTGTGTGTGTGTGTGTGTGTGTGTTCTTGGAAAGGGGGCTGAGGCACTATGCACACACAGCATGAATAGTAAAAGAGCTTGTTGGATGCAGTAATTCAAGTTAAATTTAATAGTAATATTAATGTGCTGCGGACTTGTCAACAAGTTCATTTGTTGCTTACCACTATACAAAAAAATTAACAAAAAAACTCTTTAGTGCTTAATTTACTTACAATATTTAATATTCAGTTATACTGACAAATATGCCCACAACCAGCAGGGCATTCACGGCGATCATCATTTTCCCACCACTGTTGCAAGCAAGGCATGATGTGACCACCGTGTGCACAGCCTTGGCACCATGCATACAATCCACGGACTGTTCTATGGCAGACTGCACATGCTGCAGGTCGTCGTCCACAACGGTCACAAAGCCAGCCCGCGCGTTGTAGAGGTTTACGACAAGTCGAGCAACTAGAATACACAGTTGTTGAACGCTGACTTGCACGTGAAACTGCTGAGATCCAAGACAGTTGAGTCAAATGTGCTGATGCTATCCACTGTCGCCTCCGTGATAAAGAGTCCAGGTAACCTAGAAAGTGATTGGCATGTATCAACCGGATTCAAATTATTTCAAATTTTTCATAGTTATATGTATGTTGTGTAGGACCATACCAGCAACAGCTACTTGGTCACTGAATGTGTCAATAGATAGTTTATAGAATGCTCATTAGAAAATTTATACACAAAAGAATTAATATAAAACAAAAAAATTGAGAGCATATATTGCTAAATAACACATTACACAGAAAAGTTCTCAACTACTGCAAGGGACTCCTGTACAGGATTGAAGGGATATGCCTCAGGGGAACCTTTTGACTTGGATTTGAGTACTTGGGATTTATCACTCAGTTTTTTCAGTTTGCTGGAAGCCTGATGAAAATGAAACTTGCCGAATAACACAAGCCTTTCTGTACAATGCTTGAGAAAGTGTTATCCATGTGAATATTATTTTTTCGTCTAGTGTCACTTAATTTGTAACTTGTTCTGAATTACTCAATAATATCAACAACAAATCCCATAGCGGAATATACATACAAGGATGGTAGATTGGTACTCGAAGACACCAGAACAATAGTTTACATAAAGGGCATGAAGTGACACCACGGATCAGTCTCACTGCATTTTTCTGAACTAAGAATATTTTTGCTGAGTGCAGAGAGTTGTCACTAAAAACAACATCACATGAGATAAAAAGAGTGGAAGTCAGGAAAGTAAACAAGCCTTTGTGTTTCAGCATCAGTTACAGCCAATATCATTCTTATAGTAAAGATAGCAGCAGCATTCAGCTTTTGCACAAGATCTTGAACGCAGTGCTTCCAAGGAAGCCTTTCACCTACAGTCATTCCTAGGAATTTAAAATGGATAATGAAACATCAAAGAGTCAGGAATGAGAAGCTAGTGATCACCTTTGTTGATTTTAAAAAAGCCTACGATAGTATTGATCGTGAATCTCTACTGTCAATTCTTAAAGAATTTGGTTTACATCAGAAACTTGTCAATCTTGTTGCAGTCACCCTTCGAAATACCAAAGCTAGAGATTCATACTGCCCTTCAAAAAGGCGATGGATTGTCTCCATTATTGTTCAATCGTGTGCTGGAGAAAATCATGTGTGAATGGAACAAGATATGCCCACCATCTGTTAATACTGGAAGAAAGATTCGACTCAACTGCCTTACATTTGCAGGTGATTCGGCGCTGTTAGCAAACAATATTGATGAAGCAAAGGTTCAGATAGAACAACTAGAACCATTAGCGGCAAAGGGTGGATTGCAAATTTCGTTTGAGGAAACAGAAATGATGCCCAGCTTCCCAGTTGACACATCCCATATCATACTCCATATTGATCAAAAAATTAAAGTAGTAAAAAAGTTTAAACGTCTTGGTGAGATTATTACCTGGAATGCTAATGAAAGAGCATCAATAGATAGAAGAACATTAAAACTATAGTGAGCGCAGAGAACCACATGGCCAACTTACAAAAAACGATCTCTCTCAATAAATGCTACATTTCGGCATTACCCCTCCGTCGTTAAACCGGGGGCAACATATGCAAGTGAAACACTATTCAAACTTAATACTCATGCAACAACTGACATATTGAAGAAAATTGATAGAATACTCCAAACAATTATCAGTAAAAAACATCAAGTTAATAGGCAGTGGATACTTTTGCCCAATTCAGTAGTGTACCGGTATAAAGAAAGTGAATCCATTATTGATACAATGCGAAAAAGAAGGATTGCATTTTTCGGCCACATATCTCACCTACCAAATACTAGAATCCTGAAGTAACTTTTTGACTGCTTCTGGAACAGTAAAACCAAAAACATCTGGTTTAAAGAAGTACAAAGTGATCTGGATGAATTGAACATCACCACACACCAAATTCAACACAGAGAAGAGACAGCTACTGAAGAACAAATACATACGGCTGACATTCAAACCATCAGAACGGAAGTAGTAGAAGAAGTACATCTTATCCGCAGAAGAACGAGTAGCCAGATCATAGCGAATGAAGAAATTTTGGGAAACGAAGAAATTGCTAGCTACTATGACCTAAACTTAATAATCATAGACTCTTTTGTATTATGTCTGATTTTAGTGCTCCAATGTGGGTGTAAACTATGTAAATAAATAAATAAGGTCCAAGTGTTGTGGCACTGTTTGTGTGGACAAACATGGCATCCTGACCAATGTGAGCAGCAATATTGTGGAATGATGAACTGTGGTCCCGATAGGTCACACTCCTGTCACTGTTGAATTGTGATATATACTGATAGATGTTTCTCCTTCTTACATGATGCATAACATGATTTCAGTAACACACAACATTCAGAAGTAACTTCCGAATGAAAAATCCACTGTGTAATCGTTCCTCATACACATAATGTAGATGGAATTACCCCTACCTACCTTGTGTGGTTTGCGCAAAGAATGCTAATTATTTGCATATCCAAGCATGCAAGACACTTCATGCCAACGTGATGACTGCTGCATTCGGCTTAATAGTTTTTCAATTTTAATGTCCACCAGCATATTAATCCCTTAACTTAAATCAAACAATGGAAAATCCAACATGGATGTAACAATATTATGAAAAGGATAATTGTTACAGATCATACAGTGGAGATGCTGAGTCGCAGATACGCACAACAACAAGACTTTCACACCTAATGCTTTCGGCCAGTGCCTTTGTCAACAATAAGACGCACACGCCCCCCCCCCCCCCCCCCCCCCCCCCCCCCCCCCACACACACACATGCAAACGTGTTTGTTTTAATATAATATTACCTTATGTCATGTAATATTGTTTCATTTTTGAAGAAAATCTGTCTATTGTTCCACTTGTTCAGATTTAAATCGTTTGTTACGGCGATTTGTCTCTAATCACCTTAATGCCAAGACTGTCTGTTGATGGCTTGGGGAATATGTTTTACAGAAATATTTATTAAATATGAACTGTAAAGTTACAGCCGTCAGGCATGAGATAATCTGATAATTTTTTTTTATATTATCAATTTTTTTTAATCCCATTATTGTCAACTGATTTTAATAATAGGTTAATCTTAAGTGGTGAATTACAGAGCACATTTAAATTGGCATGTATTGCTCATGCATTTTGTTAAAAGTATTATGTTTATTAAAAATAAATATGAATTGTGACAAATAATGACAATTGTGGGCCTGCCCTTCGAAGTCTTGATTTCCCACTCCATCCTGTGTTCAAGGATATCAAGTATTTTCACAGAAAATATGCTATCTATCCATGACTGATCCTTTCTAAACACAAACTGTTCAAGTAACAAAGTTTCTGATATAGAAAGTAAGCTTTCATTGATTATGTTTCCATATGTATGTGGCATTTAATAGACTTGCCTCTCTATAGTTCATTGTCATACTTATATGACCTTCTCAAGTATAGATTTCACCAGAGTTTTTCTCCAGGAATCAGGAATTTTGCAGTGTTGCCCAAATATATGAAGTAGGTGCAACAATCTTAATTTACAGATTTACTGGCATATTTCAGTAGGTATGAATTTATTCCATCCAAGACACAGGTATTTTGGTTTTTCACACTTTTATAATTGTTGTTTTATCAACACTTTTTTCTTCTGATTCTAGTTCATTTTCCTTTGGGATTTTGTCATTAAACTATAACTGTCTATAATGTAAACCCAAGTGGACCATGATATTAATTTCAGACTGTTTCCCTTTCTTCTTAGCTGAGATCATCACATTATGAGGGTTATTCTAAATGTAAAGAATGTTTCGACCTGTCAAGCCCCACAATTCTACCCCAACCTACAGCAGCCTCTAAGACTTTCCTAACTGTTGGTATCAGTATTAAGTTAAAAACAAGCACAAACGGTCATTTTTTTGGTTTTAAAATGTGTGACAAAATTAATGATCCCACCAGGTGTAAGGTTCCAGGGTTGCTAAAAGTTTCCCTAAGCAAAATTCCCTGATATTTCTCTGATTTCCAGACACATTTTAGCATTTTCCCCCAACAAATTTTGAGACTGATTCATTGACTGAGAGCGTTTATGGAGCCAAATGGCGAGATCGTCAGTCCAGCAATTTCCAAATACTCACAGAAGAAAGAGGGTCAGCTAAACGTGGATGGATCCAGTCAGGGGAGTCAAACTATAAAACAAGGAAGTTAAAATACACACAGTAAAAGGCATAAAAGGTTAGACCAAATCTAAAAACAGAAAAAAAGTGTGAGCTTTCCATGGAGGAGTGGTCACTGGGTCCCAGATTGAGAAAACGTGAAGAGAGACCCAACCACGACCACACTGCCTCTGTTCCAGGAGTGAAGTAAAACCTTATATCTGGAAATAACCACTTTCACAGAGGAAACTGAGGACTATTCAATCATCCGTGAATTGTCTGCTAATATTAAAATTAAGGAAAACAATACTTAATATGAAGGGGACATTCTATCAATGTGTGGGATATTGTCAGTCTGCCTCCACAACCATATTGTGGCAGTGGTTCATTACACAGGAGGACACAATGGGTGAACTTGGTATAACCAATGCATAGACAGCATAAAGCAGCGGACTCCTTCTGAGAAAAGTGGAAGGAAGAGTACCAAAGTGCAGTAGTGGACTCCTTCCGAGAGGAGCAGGAGGATTATCACCAAAGCGCAGCAGTCTCCTTGATTGTGCGGGGTTTATTACTGAAGGCAGTAGTGATCCAGGTGTCATTCCAGTTTCAGGCAAAGAGAGATTTGACACAGATCTGCATATCCACAGCTGGGGTCACGAAAGGGAATGGAGTGTGAATATCAGCTTATCTAGCCAAACAGTCAGCCCGTTCATTCCATGAGATACCCACATGACTTGGGACTCAGAGAAAGACAACTGAGCAGGTGGCACAGACAAGGAAGGACAGAAGGTCATGGAAAGCAGAGACCAAAGGATGATGAGAGCAGCAGGCTGCTAAATGTGTCAGTAAATATTAAAAACTGTGGAGGGAGGCCTGAGTAACAAAATGGAGGGCCTTGGTAACGGATAGCAGCTCTGCTGTGAACTTACTACATGATTCCAGCAATAAATGGTGTTTTAAGCCAGTAGGAGACATGAAAGCATATCCTGCTTTATCTATCATCTTAGAACCATAACTGTAGAAGATGGTAGCACCCTGGAACTCTGCAAGGATGGAATGTACAAAATGCCGGAAGACCGTAAGGGCAACAGAGACCTTAGGAAACTGGAATAGGTTGATCCTAATCCATCCAAGGAGGTGTGTGGGAGGGAAATAAGTGGCGCACATTTCAGTGGATGGAGATGGAAATCCCGACAGAGGGAAGTGAGACGTATGCCAACTGGCAATCCAACCCACAGGCAGTGATCAGGAGGGAGCTGTCCCTCACTTGCAAAGAGGACAGACAATGGGATGGTCAAGGAATCTGTGAATGGCAACTGCGTAAGAAACCAGGAGTTGGCTTCATCATATTTGTAGAGGGGGAATCCTCGCTTCTGTGAGGAGACTGTCAATGGGACTAGTGTGAAAGGCACCAATAGCCAGATGCACCTCACAATGGTGAACAGGATCAAGTACTTTCAGAGCGGAGAAGGAGCCACTGAGCCATTAACCTGACTTTCATAATCTAGTCTGGACAAGACCAGAGTACTGAAGATGGACAAGTGTAGCATGGTCTGCACCCCAAGATGTGTGGGCCAGGAGGCAGAGAGTATTAAGCTTCAGCATGCATGTAGTCTTCAGGTAGCGAATATAGGTTAGCCACATCAGTTTTTCATAATAATAATAATAATAATAATAATAATAATAATAATAATAATAAAAAGCCCAAGAAAGGTGACTGTGCTGTAACATCTAGAAGCTGGTCACCTAAATAAAGTTCTGGATCAAGGTGTACTATGAATTGATGACAAAAATGCATAACCTGCATTTTGGAGGGACAAAATTGGAAGCCATAGGATACAGCCCACACAGAGATCTGTCGGATGGCGTCTTGGAGCTGGCACTCAGCAGATGCTACAGAATGGGAGCCACACCAGACGCAAAAAATCGTTGACATATAATGCCGGGCTAACCTGAGGGCCAACAGAGGTTACAAACCCATTGATGGCTATGAGGAAGAGTGTGACACTTAATATGGAACCCTGTGGGATACCATTCTCTTGAACCTGGGAGGTGCTGAGTGAAGTGCCAACTGGAACCCGGAAGAGCTGGTGGGGTAAAAAATCATGAATAGAAATTTGAAGGGGGCCACAAAAGCCCCAGTTATGGAGGGTAACTAAAATGCAATGGTGCCAAGCCGTTTTGTATGCCTTATGTAGGTCAAAGAAGACAGTGACAAGGTGCTGACAGTTAGTAAAAGCCAGTCGGATTGCAGTTTCGAACCTGAGTAAATGGTCAGTTGGACATTGTCCTTCCCAGAAGTCAAACTGGAATGGGGAAAAAAAGGCCTCGAGATCCAAGTACCCGCCATAATCAGAAGCTAACCATCCTCTCAAGCAGTTTACAAAGTACATTCATCAAGCCAACTGGGCAGTAGCTGTCAAGAGACATTAGGTTCTTCGCAGGCTTAAGGACGGGCATAACTATACTGTCTCGCCACTGTGCAGGGGAGGCACCCGTGAGCCAAATGTGGTTGAAGACCCTGAGTATATATTGCCTCTGTGTAATGTTAAATTGTTGAATCACCTTGTTGTGGATGGAATCTGGGCCTGGGGCCATGTCATGTGAAGAGGTAAGAGCCTGCAAGAATTCTCATTAGTGAAGGGTTCATTATAGTGTTCAGATTGGTGAGTGTTGAAACAGAAAAGGGGGAGGGGGTGTTCTGTTAAGCTTTGTGTTTCTGCCAGAGACAGGTGGCAGGATAGGAAAAGGACGCCGATGCCGTCGCAAAGTGTGTTGCGAGGTGTTCTGCAATGAACAATGGGTCAGGAGACAGAACACCATGGAGGATAAGGCCCTGGACAGTTGACTGTTACTGGTGATCCAGAAGGCTACAGAGCTTGGCCCAAACCCGTGACGAAGAGCCATATGTCCCCAGGGAGGAAACATTGTGCTGCCAGAATTCCTTTTTACTCTGCTTATTACCTTTACCTTATTAGCTACTGAGCCTTAGAACAGAGAAGCTTAAAAGTGAGGAGGTTGGTCTGTGAAGGGTGTTGTTTAAATTGTTGCAGCACTTGTCAGTGGTCCTGCACAGCGATTGCTATGGGACCTGTAGATGGGCAGGCAGCAGTGCCAGCAGCATGAAGAATAGTGGCAGAAATACTCTGCACAACCACATCAATGCAGATTGAGAGAGATGTCGAAGTGCACGGCAGACGTATATAAAGGCCGACTGGCCCTGCAGAATGCATAACATGGGGTCCTGCCTGTCTGGCGGTGGCAGGAGAATGACAGAATCATTGGAAAGTGGTCACTTGTCACAAGGATCATCAGGGAGTGACCAATGTAGGCAAGCCAAGGGAGCAGGGGAGGAGACTGTGAGCAGTAAAGGTTCCATAAGTGAAGTGGGTAGGGAAAATCTCACTGAGGAGACACAAATCAAAGTCTGTAGTAAGCTGGTCAAGTAGAAGACACCTACCCAACAGAGTGGCAACTCCCCCACAGGGTGGTGGGCATTGAAGTCTCCAAGGAGGAGATATGGGGGCGGGAGTTGCTTCATTAAGTTAGACAGCTCAACATAAGGAAGAGGCCTACCTGCAGGGAGGTAGACATTGCAAACGGTGATTGCTGCAGTCATCTGCAATCTAACTGCTATCGCTTCCAGGTCAGTATGAAGGGGGATCGACTCACTAATGATATCGGCGCGAACCAAAGTGCAGACCCCTCCAGAAGCTATCCCGGGGCCAGCACGGTTCTGACAGAATGCGCAATAACATGAAACTTTAGAGAGTGGTCATCACGAAAGTGAGTTTCTTGAAGGGCATGACAGAATGAAGAGTAGGAGGAAAAAAGGCGTTGTATTTCCAGGGAGTGGCGATAATATCCGTTGCAATTCCACTGGATTAACGTGTGGCGAGAGTCCAGGTGAGACATAAAGAAGCCGAGGGGAGATCAAGTCACGTAGTCGGTAGTCTTCGCCAATGAGGATGGGGTGACATCCAAAAAAACTGGGTCTGCTTCGGGATGAAGTGGAGGGGTAGTCGGGGAGACCTCATCATTTGACTTGTGCTGCTTCTTCTTCTCCATCGGAGGGAGGGAGTAGGTGTTATCAGTAAGGTAATAGGTGGCAGTGATGTCAGGATTGGACAGAGAGTGAATGGCTTTGGGGCCCTCGGAGCCCGGTTCTCTCCTCCTGCCCGAGTGTGCAAGCTTCCTGTCTTGAAAATGCCAAGGAGGAGGGTTCGGAGATGGAGCCCCATCCCTAGCAGGAGCCAGAGAAGAGGAAGTTTTCCCCGGCCGAGGAGGAGGAGGAGGAGGAGGAGGAGCGATTCCAGGAGGGGAAGGGATGGGAGCTGCCAAGGGTAAGGAAATGGAAGGGGGGCAGGATGGTGGTAAGGAGGAGGGGTGAGAAGGGGAAGGTGTAACTGAGGCACAGGTAGAGGAGAGATTTACAGGGTAAAGTCTGTCAAATTTCTTCTGGGCTTCAAAGTAGCTGAGATGGTCAAGGATCTTTATTTACCGAGTTCTTTCTTCCTTCATGTACATGAGACACTCTGGTGAGTGGGAAGAATGGAGACCAGAACAGTTTACACAGTTAGGCAGTGGGGTGCACGGGCTCCCCACATGAAGAAGGTGGCCACAGTCACCACAGCTAGGAGTGACATTGCATCGCGAGGACATGTGGCCGAACTTGAGGCAATGGAAGCAATGCATGGGAGGTGGAATGTACGATTTCATATCACATCTTTACACCATTACCTTGACCTTCTCTGGCAGGGTATACCCTCAAATCCCATGATGAAAGTGCCAGAGTCTAAATGATGGTCCTTAGGGCCTTTCTGGACATGTCGGGTGAAATGAATGCCATGTTGTTCTAGATTAGCCATAAGTTCATCAAACTCAAGGAGAAGGCCTCTGCAGAAAATTACATCCTGTGTCATACTGAGTGACTTGTGGGGAGCAATAATCACGGGGTTGTCTCCTAAATGGTTGTAGGCACAGAGGGAGGCTGGTTGACTGGCAGAAATTGTCTTTATAAGGAGAGAGCCAGAGCTCACCTTGCTTAATGACTCAGCTTCACCGAACTTGTCCTCAGTATGTTCCACAAAGAAAAGGGGTTTGTTGGCGGCAAAAGTCTCCCTGTTGGTCCTTGTACAGACTAGGAACCATGGAAAGGGTCTCGCCCCAAGCCAGCACATCTGGCCCTCCTTCCAGGGTGTATCCAAGGAGGATAAGGCTGGAAAGGCAGAAACAGGGACTGAGACAGAACTACGTTCAGGAAGAGACACAGCTGCAGAAGAGCAGCACACTTCATGTGCCAAATATCTGCCCTGGTACCACCCACTCTGAACAGGGGCTCACCTTGTACACGCCACCCAGCCACAGTGATGGCCACCTGGCAGGACAGTCATTGCTGTGAATTCTGATGCTCTGAAAAGATTGGCAACCACTCCTAGGCTTACATGAGGCATTCATAGCACAGGTACCAGCAGTGTGATCCCTATGGTATCAGGTGGCTCAGCCAGATGGGTACATGACAGTCCCCAAAAAAGGCACACAAATTATGAACACAATAAAGGTTACAGCCACATTGATTTGGGACTGAAAATGCATCGCTCATCAACTTTCTGCCAAGAAGTGCGACTACGAATTCAGTGGCCTACTGTCAGACCTTCAACTGATTATGCCCTGCCATTCAAAACAAACAGCATGGCTTGTTTCCCAAGGGCATTATGTTTCTTCATAATATGGCTTCCCAACATTCTGTTGAAGGATTTTCTTCAGCAGTTTGAGTGAGGAGTTTTTGAACATCTGCCTTATAATACAAATTTTTCTTTGAGTGATTATCAACTTTATCCCAAACTGAAAGACTCTTTTGGCAGAAAGTACTACTGAAATGTTAAGGAAATGAACGAGGACGTTAATGACTGGTTCAACAATTTGGTGACAAATGTGTTTGCAGAAGGCACAGGAAGGTTACTGAGTGCTACAACAAATGTTTAAAATTGATTGGCGACTATATAGAAAAACACCTGAGATAACAAAATAAGTAGTAAAATAAATTTTCTTTTATCATCTTGAATTAAAATATCTGTAAAAACAAATGTTCTTTACTTTCAGAATGACCCTTGTATATGCTGTTATTAATCAACTGTACACATCATCCTCTATGGCACTAACAAAGTTGTCCCCCATGACTTATCATGTGAACATTACACACTATTTTTGGTACAGTTCCACTTCTGCTTATGTACTGTACAAGCATCATTTGTCCCTTGTTTGGAGATATAAATGAGGCTGTATGTTTATCTTTTATTACTTATCCTAGATTTTTCATGTCAAATTTTCAATCCTCTCTTGCATTTATTCAACTCTTTCTTGCCAAGAACTTCCTTGGCAACTTCAATAAAAGATTTTTTATACTACTCCATCCAAGATCTACATTTTCAATATTCCAAACTGACTGTGTGTATTCAGTCATTTTTGAAACATATAATTTGTACTTTCTTCCTGTAATATGTAAACTTTATTCATCTCAGGTCAGTTTTCATAGAGTTATCTGTGTAAATCATTTCAAACACGATTATTTGATTACTAAGTGTTACAGTGTTTCTACTTTTTCTTCTTTAAATTAATTTCAAACTTATAGACCACACTCTGTTGATCTACTACATCACATTCAATTATACTACAATAAGACATGCCATGATATGTGAAATACTGATATGGTGTGGCAATAATTTAGGTTGCAGTGATACCTAGGAGCCAAGTTTCTTGCTCAACTGTTGTCAACATGCTGGACAACTGACGACGAATTCTGTCACCTAAGACAGCTAGGACGCAGACTGCTGTCTGGACATCACCAAGCTCAGCATGATGTCGAAGTGCATCCACAACAATGGCTGATGGATCCAATGGCTGTGGCCGAGGCACATTGGGGACACTCAGAACAGGGTGTCCAGATGATTCTTCTGGCAGCAGCGGTCCAAGGACACCATCTGAGGTAAAAAAAACAATGGGTTTTGTATAAACAAAACTGTGTTGCTGTAGCTACATTTCAGCATGACACACAATAAATAGCAAATATAACTTGATTCAATTATACAAATTCTCAAAAAGGAAGTTTTAAAGTTTAGTAGTTCTCATCTATTCAAGCAAAAACATCAAACAGATGAAGTCACTAATTCCAGAGATGCATGTAGTTCAATACTCTATTTAGGTGCTTTTAAAACTGGTATGGAACTTTTAAGTTTAAATAAATGTCAAATGCAAAAACTAGTTTTCTGCGTAGCAAGAAAAATGATTACAGGCAAAAATGGTGTATATTAGTATTTAGTCTGAAGATACAGAAAGTGGCATGTTACAGCAAAACAGATACTAATATATAAATAATATAATTAAAATCACAAGCAACATATTAAGAAGCTCTTGTATTACAGATGCATTTTCTATAGGTCCCACACTGTTCTATGACACGTAAACACTCCTGAACCTGGCTCATAATTTCCTTGTGTATGGGTCCATCTACAAGTACAGATCAATAGACAGTGAAGTCTGGTTTATAATGAAGAGTACGTGAAACTTCAATTGCTTTCTCTCTCATGATAAACTCTTATCTATAGCTTAGTAAGTTTTCATAAACCAATCATGTCCAAGGCATAAGGTTCCATTATTAGAGCATGGCTAAAATAAAACTGATCTAAAAAAGTTTTTTTGGTATTTCATGACAATGTAATCTAAACAACAAAAGGTGAAGTAGTATTGGGACATTTTGACAGATGAGATCTGCCTTAGAATGAAATTTTCACTCTGCAGTGGAGTGTGCGCTGATTTGAAACTTCCTGGAAGATCAAAACTGTGTGCTGGACCGAGACTCGAACTCAGGACCTTTGCCTTTCGCGGGCAAGTGCTCTACCAACTGAGCTACCCCGGCCCCACTCTCGCCCTGTCCTCACAATTTTACTTCCGCCAGTACCTCATCTCCTACCTTCCAAACTTCACAGAAGGTCTCCTGCAAAACTTGCAGGAGTAGCACTACTGGAAGAAAGTTCACTTTCTGTGAAGTTTGGAAGGCAGGAGACGAGGTAATGGCAGAAGTAAAATTGTGAGGATGGGGCGTGAGTCATGCTTGGGTAACTCAGTTGGTAGAGCACTTGCCCGCGAGAGGCAAAGGACCCGAGTTCGAGTCTCGGTCTGCACACAGTTTTAATCTGCCATGAAGTTTCAAATCACCGCACACTCCGCTACAGAGTGAAAATTTCATTCTTGAAACATCCCCTAGGCTGAGGTTAAGCCATGTCTCTGCAATATCCTTTCTTCCAGTAGTGCTAGTCCTGCAAGTTTTGCAGGAGAACTTCTGTGAAGTTTGGAAGATAGAAGACGAGGTATTGGCGGAAGTAAAATTGTGAGGATGGGGCATGAGTCGTACTTGGGTAGCTCAGTTGGTAGAGCACTTGCCTGTGAAAGGCAAAGCTCCCGAATTCAAGTCTTGGTCCGGCACACAGTTTTAATCTACCAGGAAGTTTCAAGATCTGCCTTAGTTTACCCAGTTATGTGACTTCACAGAATACTATGCACCATGAAATCCAGTTTTATTTTTGTCTCATGTAGCTTACAGCATATTGCTTAACAGCAATCTAACAATTTTCTTGGTATACGAGGGTCGTCCGCAAGTAAGTTCCATTTCTATTTCTATCTGCGGCAGCGCTATGATCGCAGTTCCGAGCAGGCACAGTAGTTACTCTGACTCAAGGAGAAGTCCTGTATGCCATTTTCAGATTGCTGCTGCCGATGTGTGTTTTGTAGTGCTTCTTTATAATGTCAGCCGTAATTGAAAATGCTGCCGCATGTGAAATCAGATCTGTGATTCATTTTCTAAATGCAAAGAAAGTTAAACCAAAGGAAATTTATCGGCAAACCTGTGAGGTTTATGGACAAAATGCTAGTAGTGATTCAATGGTTAGAAGATGAGTTAGACTGTTCGATGAAGGACGTGATCAAGTGCACAATGAAGAACAAAGTGGATGCCCGTCTGTGGTTACTAATGAACTGGTTCACAAAACTGAAGGTAAGATTAAGCACAACCATAAGTTTACACTTAGTGCCCTTGCTATGGAAGTTTCGCAAATCTCACGATCACTAATTCATGAAATTGTTACTGAAAAACTAAAATTTTGAAATATTTGTTCACGTTGGGTACCCAAAATTCTTACTGAACAACACAAAAAACAACGGATGGGCAGTGCACTTCAGTTTTTGACACGTTACAATGAAGAAAGCAATGGTTTTATTTCTCGGATAGTCACGGGGGATGAAACTTGGGTATCGTACGACTCCCCTGAAACAAAACGGCAATTAATGGAATGGAGGCACACTTTATCTCCAACGAAGGTTAAGCCCAAGCAAATCTCGACACCTCAAAAAGCCATGTGCACCATTTTTTGGGACAGAAAAGGAATTTTGATGATTGATTTCTTACCATGAGGCCAAACAATCAATACACATGGTTACTGCGAGACCATTAAGAAATTGCACCGTGAAATACAGAACAAGCGCCAAGGATTTCTGTCAAAAGGTGTTGCTATTTTTCCACAATAATGCCAGACCTCACACGGCAAATGTGACCAAACAACTCTTATGGCAGAATGAGATTTTCACTCTGCAGCAGAGTGTGCGCTGATATGAAACTTCCTGGCAGATTAAAACTGTGTGCCCGACCGAGACTCGAACTCGGGACCTTTGCCTTTCGCGGGCAAGTGCTCTACCATCTGAGCTACTGAAGCACGACTCACGCCCGGTACTCACAGCTTTACTTCTGCCAGTATCTCGTCTCCTACCTTCCAAACTTTACAGAAGCTCTCCTGTGAACCTTGCAGAACTAGCACTCCTGAAAGAAAGGATATTGCGGAGACATGGCTTAGCCACAGCCTGGGGGAGGTTTCCAGAATGAGATTTTCACTCTGCAGCGGAGTGTGCACTGATATGAAACTTCCTGGCAGATTAAAACTGTGTGCCCGACCGAGACTCGAAATCGGGACCTTTGCCTTTCGCGGGCAAGTGCTCTACCATCTGAGCTACCGAAGCACGACTCACGCCCGGTACTCACAGCTTTACTTCTGCCAGTATCTCGTCTCGTATCTTCCAAACTTTACAGAAGCTCTCCTGCGAACCTTGCAGAACTAGCACTCCTGAAAGAAAGGAGAGCTTCTGTAAAGTTTGGAAGGTAGGAGACGAGATACTGGCAGAAGTAAAGCTGTGAGTACCGGGCGTGAGTCGTGGTTCGGTAGCTCAGATAGTAGAGCACTTGCCCGCAAAAGGCAAAGGTCCCGAGTTCGAGTCTCGGTCGGGCACGCAGTTTTAATCTGCCAGGAAGTTTCAACTCTTATGGCAATTTCACTGGGATGTGTTTGATCATCCTCCGTACAGCCCAGACCTCGCTCCTAGTGACTTTCATCTCTTCTTACACCTAAAATCTGTCCTTGGTGGTCAACACTTCAATGATGGTGATGATGAGCTGAAAGAACATGTTACCACATGGTTCAATACACAGGCGGCAACCTTCTATGAAGAAGGCATACAAAAACTTGTGCCGCGCTATGACAAGTGCCTACAAAATTTCGGAAGCTATCTAGAAAAGTGGTTTAACAGTTATAGATTTTTGTCCAATAAATATGTTTTCTGTATCTGTACATGTTTGTTTTATATAATCAAATGGACCTTGCTTTGTGGACATACCTCGTATTACAAAATTGTAGGTGATGATCTTAATAAAATATACAACTCTGCATAGTTTAGAACAAAAATGTTCCATACCTAAATTTTCTGTTGGAGAGTGATTAGGAAATTGTTCTGGTGGAGGTGAGCGATCTTGAATTTCATGCCGGACCTGGAATGCTTCATTTGGTAGTGTCCAATCTTGCTGCCCAACCATGGTGTTGCTAGTCAACTGTTCAAAATCTAATAATGCCAGCTCACCCTCACCAAAGAAAAAGTCTCCTTGAGATGGTGTGAGAGCCGAGAAAGCAGCCCTGTAAATCAATGACAACAGAAAAAATATTTCTCACAACTGCTAGAGCTCTTTCTCAAAAGATAGACTTTTGATACAACATATACTTATTATTTTACACTGATTTTTCTAATTAGGATATAAAGAATGCCACCACAAAGTACAGGCTAATTTTGTTTGTGTGATAGGGAGACATAAGGAATACTGAGAGGAGAGTTTTCAATTAATTTTTAGATATGTTCCATTAGTACTTTCGTAACCCGGTTGTTTGAAGAAGCAGTTTCATGGTAACAATACTGTTCACACACTGGCCTAGGTATACATAAACAAACTGGAAACGAAAAGTAACCATCCTATGTAAACATATCTTTTGGTAGTGTTTTGCCTTTGGCAATACGTCTGAAGCTTGATAATGGTGCAGAGTGGTGTTTTAAACCTCTAATGTGTTGTGACCAAGGCAATGAATATATCAGGCTGCTCACATCTGATATACGAAACTAGTCAAACAAATCAATTAATATCCTACCTAATTCCAATCACTTGAAATGCTTTGTTGCTCCAGAAATCCATGATAAACTGCTACTAGCAGGATAGTAAGTTCTCTCATATTATCTACATAGAATTTGACAGGCACTGCATCAGGTCTAGTCACTGTTCCTCTGTTGAATGATTTTAGCTCATTTTCTACTCTGCAAGGATTTGTCTCAGTATCAGTCACTTTGGGGTCTGCACAATGACTGAAAGCACGAACCTGCTTAACAAAACAACTGCAGATGACAGAATTCACTATTTTGACCGTCACTGTGCCATATTCTGTTTTGGTGTAAATGATCACTAAGTGACTGGACACACATATGACTTGAGTCTGTATACTGACATTACATAAAAGGAAACCACTTGGGAGTTTTGTCAGAGCCATAAATAGATTTTTACTTTCAAATTCATTGTATGCTTCTCAATTTCCTACACTTTATTACTTGGTTTCAATCTGTTTTTTATTTGTCAAAAGGCTTTCAATTCATTTTCTCAGCTCTTGTAGCAACTTTCTATCATGGCTGTTGAACATCAGTGGCTCTTTCTATCCCTCATGTCCTTCATCGGCACACACACGTTAAAACATTGGTACAAATCTACTGAATGTTTGTTCTATTTATTGGCCTTTAGCTTGTGTTGTACAGCCACCTAAATACAAGTTTGGTTGATTTCAAACAATCGAAAAATCCAGGATGGTATGTAAGAGTATTATGAAAAGGAATGTTGCTACTCACCATATAATGGAGATGCTGAGTCGCCGATAGGCACAACAAAAAGACTTCACAAATAAACTATCAGCCAGCAAGGCCTTCGTAGCTTCAGTTGCCAGAGACTGCAGTCATGTGTGTGTGAGTTGAGTTTGTATGAGAGTGTGCATTTGTCTGTTTCCTATTTCAACAAAATCTTTGCTGGCCAAAAGTATATTTGTGGCAGTCTTTTTGTTGTAATTATCTGTGACTCAGCATCTTCGCTGTAGGTTGATTGATTTGTTGCATATCATTAATATTATTGATGTTTGATACATGAACTGCATTTTGTGATGTTAAATGTGAACAGATGTAGCAACAGTATAAAGCAAGGTGTTTCAAAAGATTTGACCTTCTTTACAAGAACAGTAAAGGGGCTCCATGATGTGCAATCTGCACAAAACAAGAAGAGAAAATTAGGGTTTATTTTCCATAGACAATGAGGTTTTTAGAGACGGTTTGCAAGCTCAGACTGGACAAGAATAGGAAGGGAAGTAGCCACTGTCCTTTACAAAGAAATCATCAATCTTGAGCCGGCCAGTGTGGCCAAGCGGTTCTAGGCGCTACAGTCTGGAACCGCATGACTGCTACGGTCGCAGGTTCGAATCCTGCCTCAGGCATGGATGTGTGTGATGTCCTTAGGTTAGTTAGGTTTAAGTAGTTCTAAGGGACTGATGACCTCAAAAGGTAAGTTCCATAGTGCTCAGAACCATTTGAGCCATCAATCTTGCTTTAGGGAAACCACTGAAAAATCTGGGTGGCTAAACAGATATTTGTACTCTGCCCTCTCTAAACACAAGCCCAATACTTTAACTACTGTATGTAACCCAAAAAGATTCCTTTAGTGATACATTAATCCCAACTTTCTATCTTCATCCAGCAGCTTACAAACACACAGCATTCCAAAACATGATCCACTGTCTCCTTTCCATCCCCATGTCCAAAGAAGTCTATGAATTAAAATCTGACATTGTTGGTAACATTTTCAATTAAAAAGGTGAAAAAGTACACCAGATCCTTGTTGTAACCAAAGAACAATTTCTCTGAGTCATCAGTCTTCTGACTGGTTTGACACAGCCTGTCATGATTCCTCTCCTATGCCAACCTTTTCATGTCAGAGTAGAACTTGCACCCTATGTCCTCAATTATTTGCCACATGTATTCCAATCTCTGTCTTCCTCTTAAGGTTTTGCCCTCTACAGCTCCCTCTAGTACCATGTACATTATCTCCTGATGGCTTCACAGATACCCTATCAACCTGTCCCTTCTTCTTGTCAGTGTTTTCCACATGTTCTTTTCCTCGCCAATTCTGTGGAGAACCTCCTCATTCCTTACCTTATCAGTCCACCTAATTTTCAACATTCTTCTGTAGCACCAATCTGAAAGGCTTTGATTCTTTTCTGTTCTGGTTTTCCCACGGTCCATGTCCCATTATCATACAATGCTGTGCTCAAAATATTGTCTCAGAATTTTCTTCCTTAAACAAAGACCTACGTTTGATACTAGTAGACTTTTCTTGGTCAGGAATGCCTCTGCTACCAGTTATAGTCTGCTATTCACGTCCTCCTTGCTCCATTCGACATGGGTTATCTTGCTGCCTAAGTCGGACACTTCCTTAACTTCCTCTACTTCGTGATCGCCAGTTGTAATGTGAAGTTTCTCATTGTTCTCATTTCTACTACTTCTCATTGCCTTGGTCTTTCTTTGATTTACTCACAATCCAATTCTGTACTCATTAGACTGTTCATCCCACTCAATACATCTTACAATTCTTCTTCATTTTCCCTGTGGATAGTAACGTCATGAGTGAATCTTATCACTGATATCCTTTCACCCTGAATTTTAATTCCACTTCTATTGTTTCCCTGATTGCTTCTTTGATGTACAGTTTGAACAGTACTGGTGAATGACTGCATCCCTGCCTTACACCCTTTTTAATCTGAGCGCTTTGTTCTTTGTCTTCCAGTCTTATTTTCCCTCTTGGTTCTTGTACATATCGTATGTTACCTGCATTTCCTACAACTTACTCCTATTTTTCTCAGATTTTTGAACACCTTGCACCATTATACATTGTCAAAAGCTTTTTCCAAGTTGACAAATCCTATGAACGTGTCTTGATTTTTCTTCAGTCTTGCGTCTACTATCAACAGCAATGTCAGAACTGCCTCTCTGGTGTCTTTACCTCTCCTAAAGCCAAACTGATCATCAACTAACATATCCTCAGTTTTCTTTTCCATTCTTGTGTACATTATACTTGTCAGAAACTTGGATGCATGGGCTGTTAAGCTGATTGCTTGATAATTCTCGCACTTGTCAGCTCTTGCAATCTTTGGAACTGTGTGGATGATATTTTTTCCAAACATCAGATGGAACATCACCAGTTCGTACATTCTACACACCAATGTGAATAGTTGTTTTGTTGCCATTTCCCCCCCAGTGATTTTAGATATTCTGATGGAATCCTTTCTGCCTTATTTGATCTTGAGTCTACCAAAGTTCTTTAAAATTTTGATTATAATTCCAGATCTCCTATCTCTTCCCTGTTGACTCCTGTTTCTTCTTATATCACATAATCAGACAAGTCTTCCACTTTGTAGAGGCCTTCCATACACTCCATCCAACTATCCGCTTGCTCCTCTGAATTTAACAGTGGAATTCCCATTGAACTCTTAATGTTACCACCCTTGCTTTTAATTTCACTGAAGGTTGTTTTAACTTTCCTATATGCTGAATCCATCCCTCCAACAATCATTTCTTTATCAATGTCTTCACATTTTTCATGCACCCGTTTTGAATTAGCTCTCCTGCACTTCCTATTTATTTCATTCCTTAGTGACTTGTATTTTTGAATTTCTCTGAACATTTTTGTACTTCCTTCTTTGGTCAATCGGTTGTAGTATTTCATTTATTATCCAAGGTTTCTTTGCAGTTGCCTTCCTTGTACCTAAGGTTTCTTTGCAGTTGCCTTCTTTGTACCTATGATTTTGTTGCCAAGTTTTGTGTTTGCCCTCTTTAGAGATTTCCATTCCTCTTCAACTGTAGTGCCTACTGAGCTATTCATCATCACAGTGACTATAGTCTCGGCGAATTTCGTTTCTTAGTACTGGTGTATCCAACTTCTTTGGGTACTGATTCTTCTTGACTAGTCTCTTCAACTTCAGCCTACTCATCATCATTACTAAATTGTGATCTGAGTCTATATCTGCTCCTGGGTAAGCCTTACAATCCAATATCTGATTTTGGAATCTCACCTGGCCATAATGTAAAGTAACTGAAATCTTTCTGTATCTTCTGGCCGTTTCCAAGTATACCTCCTTCTCCTGTGATTCTTGAACACAGCATTCACTATTACTAACTGATATTTACTGCAGAACTCAATTAGTCTTTCACCTCTCTCATTTCTACTACCAAGTCCATACTGTCCAGTAACTCTTTCTTCAACTCCCTCCCCTAAAATCGCATTCCAATCCTCCATGACTATTATATTTTCATCTCTACTTACGGACTGAATTAGCTGTTCAACATCCTCATATACTTTCTTTATTTCTTCATCATCTGCATGCGACGTCGGCCTATATACCAGAACTATTGCTATCAGTATTGATTTGCTGCTGATTCTGATGAGAATAACTCTATCAATGAACCATTCACAGTAACTCTCTCTCTGTTCTACCTTCCTATTCATAATGAATCCTATTCCTGTAATACAATTTTCTGCAGCTGCTGATATTACTCTGTACTCCTCTGACTGTAAATCCTTGTCTTCCTTCTATTCCACTTCACTGACCTGCACTGTATCTAGGCTGAGTCCTAGCATTTTCCTACCAAGTTCAAATTTCTGACATTCCATGCCCCAACTTGTAGGACATTATCCTTTTGTTGGTTATTCAATCTTTTTCTCATGGTCACCTCCCCCTTGGCAGTCTCCTCCCGGAGATCCAGACGGGGGACTATTACGGACTCTTTTGCCAATGGACCATGGTACACAAAACATGTCAGAACACTGTTGCAATAGCAATGAAAAAAGCATGCCAAATTCAGAAGAACGCAAAATTCCCAAGACTGGCTAAGTTTCACGGAAGCTCAAAATTTAATGCGAATGTCAATGCGAGATGCTGTTAATAGTTTCCACAACGAAATATTGTCTCAAAATATGGTAGAAAACCCAAAGAGATTCTGGTCGTATGTAAACTACACCAATGGCAAAAAACAGTCAATACCATCACTGCGCGATAGCGATGGAAATGTTACCGATGATGGTGCCACTAAAGCGGAGTTACTAAATACAGTTTTCCATAATTCCTTCATGAAAGAAGATGAAGTAAATATTCCAGAATTCGAAACCAGGGACATAAAAGTAGGTATCTTAGATGTTGCAAAACAACTCAAATCACTTAAGAAAGGCAAGTCTTCCGGTCCAGATGGTATACCAGCCAGGTTCCTTTCAGAGTATGCACACACAATAACACCTTTCTTAGCAATCACATACATCCGCTCACTTGACGAAAGGTCTGTTCCTAAAGACTGGGAAGTAGCACAGGTCACACCAATATTAAAGGAAGGAAATAGGAGTAATCCATTGAATTACAGACTCACAGACCCATATCACTGAGCTCAATTTGCAGTAGGATTTTGGGGCATATACTGTACTCGAACATTATGAATCACCTTGAAGAAAATGACTTATTGATACATAACCAACACAGATTCAGAAAATATCATTCTTGTGCAACACAGCTAGCTCTTTATTCCCATGAAGTAATGAGTTCTGTCGACAAGGGATCTCAGATCAATTCCATATTCCTAGATTTCCAGAAGGCTTTTGTGACCGTTCCTCACAAGTGACTATTAATCAAATTGCTTGCATATGGAGTATTGTCTCAGTTGTGTGACTGGATTCTTGATTTCCTCTCAGAGAGGTCACAGTTAGTAGTGATGGATGGTAAATCATTGAGTAGAACAGAAGTGATATCTGGCATTCTGCAAGGTAGTGTCATAGGCCCTCTGCTGTTCCTGATTTATATAAATGATCTAGGTGATAATCTGAGCAGCTCCCTTAGATTGTTTGCAGATGACGCTGTAATTTACTGTCTAGTAAAATCATCAGACAATCAATTCCAATTACAAAATGATCTAGAGATAATTTCGGTATGGTGCGAAAAGTGGCAATTAGCACTAAACAAAGATAAGTGCGAGGTCATCCACATGGGTACTAAAAGAAATCCAATAAATTTAGGGTATACAATAAATCGCACAAATCTAAGGGCTGTCAATTCGACTAAATACCTAGGAGTTACAATTATGAGCAACTTACATTGGAAAGACCACAGAGATAATATTGTGGGGAAGGCGAAACAAAGACTGCGCTTTGTTGGCAGAACACTTAGAAGATGTGACAAACACACTAAAGAGACAGCCTACATTACACTTGTCCGTCCTCTGCTGGAATGTTGCTGCATGGTATGGGATCCTTACCAGGTAGGATTGATGGAGGACATCGAAAAAGTGCAAAGTAGTGTAGCTGCTTTTGTGTTAAAGAGCAATAGGGGTGAGAGTGTCACTGGTATGATACGCGAGTTGGGGTGGCAGTCACTGAAACAAAGGCAGCTTTCTTTGCGGCGAGACCTATTTAGGAAATTTCAATCACTAACTTTCTCTTCTGAATGCAAAAATATTTTGTTAACACCCACCTACATAGGGAGAAATGATCATCATAATAAAATAAGAGAAATCAGAGCTTGAACAGAAAGATTTAGGTGTTCCTTTTTCCCATGTGCCATTCGGGAGTGGAATGGTAGAGAAGTGGTATGAAAATGGTTTGATGAACCCTCTGCCAGGCACTTAAGTGCAAATTTTAGAGTAACCATGTATATGTAGACGTAGATGTTTCACCTGTGGATACACATTGCATCTTTAATGCAGTGATTTCTATTACCTTCTGCACCCTCAAGTCATTGAACATTGCTGATTCTTCTGCCTTGGGGGCAGTTTCCCACCCCAAGGGGAAGACAGTACCCTGAACGTCATTGATCATTGCTGATTCTTCTGCCTTTATGTCTGTTGCTCCACCATCTTTGACAAGACTATGGGGCGAATGAGGGTGGAATTCTTACACCGGAAGTCTTTGGCCCCCATTGCTGATGATTTTTATTCAAAATTTAAGTAGTGGGCAACCCAAGACTGAGGGCATTCTGATTATGAATCGAAGATGCTATCTCTGCACCACAGGTGCAGTTTCCATTTAATAGGTAAAAGTTTATAACAAGACAAGTAATATTTTGAAGTCGTAGGATTTCTCCATGTTTTATTTTTTATATCCCACAGACATTAGATAGATTTTTTCAATTCAAAGAATAAACAACTTACCACCGTGAAAAGTGTGGTTAATAAGCTAATAGTGTCAATAGATCATATGCAAATAAAGTTTTATGAATTAAAGAAAAAATGTTGCTTAGTTTATCTATAGGTTTTGTTTTTATGTCTTATTGTCTGTTACTATTCTTGTTACAAGTCTGCTACAATAGCTCTAAAATAGTGCAGACTGTACACTTTAATATGCACCTTCTCTGACTGATGAATGTTGGTTGACTTCGTGCCACTCCAGAATGTTTACACTCTTTGACAACCTTAGCTACATAACACTACTGTGTGCTGTAGCAATAAGTAGCCATTATGGATCTAGTAACTATTCATGTGTGGTGTCATGCGTACAGACTGTTAATAATATTTACCAAAATGAGTGAAGAAACTGTAACTGGACCTTTTAGTGACTTAGCATCAACTTTCATGTTACTTCTACAATATAACAATCTTTTAAATGTTTGTTTCTTTTTTAAGCTATAAGGTGGCTACTATGGAAGAAGGAGGCAGGGATTGTCTCAGCAGCCTTCCAACATCCTCTGCTGAGAGACCACATTAAAATGGATGATCCGTATTTGTGTCTGAAATCCTTACTTAGGTTTTTGTTTCACGTTACATATCCTGGCATTGCAATTCTTTTGACTAGGTGGCCAGCAGCTTCATCACATGATACTTCACCCACGTGAAGAGGACAAGTACATCTTCTCTCATCCCATAAGTAATAGGATTTTCCACCACATTGATGCCTAAGTTTTTCACAATTGTTAGAGCAGATGGTGAATCACTGACAATAACTGGTGGTGCTGTTATCATTTATGAATATAAATATGGTCATGATGCCTACCTGTGTTGATAATTTGAATATATCAGTCCTCTTAAAACTAGTAACGTAGAAAACACTTTCAACAGTCAGCAGTTTTAGGGCCATTAGTGTAGATATTGATTGTTTTGAGATGCTGTCTTGAAAAACCATGCCTAAGTATTATTTAATAAGAGAGCATCATACGGAAAAGGAGTATCGGTTATTATCTTTAACCTGAAAGAATTTTAGCAGGTATCATACTCCAAAATGGTTTAATCAAGGTAGCCTCAAAATTTTCCTGGAATTGCTGTGAATACTTAAGTACATGTGTACTAATGAAAGAAAGAAGAATCCCAGTTAAGTATTTTAATGTCAAATTTGAACCACTGTGTCAGAGACAGTTTGATTCAGTTTTAGTTGTTATCAAAAGAGCTTAGGTCAATTGCAGGTTCACATGATTCATTGAACAGTACATTAAGCGCAGTGGAGAATACTGCTCCTGCGAAGTCACTCTATGCTTCTTATTGACACTTGTTAATTTTGTAAAGGCAGCTGTCCGTGCCAGATCTATAACAATCATTTCCGTAATCCATGACTACGTAAAGTATTACAACCGTGTGGATCTGCACCGAGACCCCATCATAGCGCTCACTATGTTGATAGGTGCAGCATATTTCTGAGTAACATAATCTTATATGCAACTTCCAGGTTAATTTTACATTGATGAGGAATTCATGATATTTTCACCCATCTTCAGAGTAAAGTTGTATAAGGCCCAATGCAGTTACCTCAGATAGCGGTATAGAGAACGTTGCCGCAGGTGACTCTGCTGTGGATGCTTCCAAACCTTTTTTGTAAGTCATTGATTGCAAAACAATGCAGTAGCTAATTGTATCTGGCTACCTTCTAGTGCTATATTTTCCGTGTAGAAACATACACTGCTGGCCACCGTAAATGCAACACCAAGAAAGACAAGAGGTAGCACAACAAAATTTATTTTGTAGATAACATGTTGACCAAGTACCAATGATTACGTTTACAGACGTCTGTGACATGTGGTTCCTGCCAGAATCAGTAGCCAGAGTAGCCGCCATTGTTGGAGATCACCGCTGCCACACGTCTCGGCATTGAGTCAAAGAGACGTTGGATGTGTTCCTGGGGTACAGCAGCCCAAGCAGCTTCCACACGTTGCCAAAGATCATCTGGTGTGGCAGCTGGGGATGTAATCTGGGTCACTCGTTGAGCAACCATGGACCACATGTTTTCTATCGGCGAAAGATCCAGAGAGCGAGCCGGCCAGGGAAGCATTTCAATCTGGTTATTGACAAAGAACCTTTGGACAATGCGTGCCATGTGTGGTCGCGCATTATCCTGTTGAAATACGGCTGTGGTCGAGCCCTGAAGGTAAGGAAGGACAACTGGCTCCAGCACCTCGGATATGTAGTGCCGGCTATTTAAAGTACCGGCAATGCGTACTAGAGGTGTGCGAGAGTAATATCCAATACCGCCCCATACCATAATACCCAGTGCAAGACCAGTGTGGCGATGCATAATGCAGCTGTCCAGCATCCTCTCTCCACGGTGTCTCCACACTCGAATCCGACCATCGTGGTGCTGCAGACAGAAGCGTGCCTCGTCAGTAAAGACAACGTCATTCCATTCTGCCATCCACATCCGTCTGTCATCACACCATTGGCGACGGAGATGTCTGTGGTTTTGCGTCAATGGTAGACGAAACAATGGACGTCTTGCGGACAGACCACTCTGCTGTAAACGGCGTCGAATGGTACGCGCAGACACTGGATGATGCGTTACAGACGCAATGTGCTGTGCTATGGTTCGGGATGTCACTGAGCGATCCGTCACTGCCATGCGCACAATTTGCCTATCAGCACATGCAGTGGTGCACCGAGGTGAATGCGATCCACCACGTCGGTCCGTCATACCCTCCTGCATCCAACGGTCACATATCCGCATTACAGTTGTTTGGTTTCGTCCAACATGACTAGCGATTTCCTGTATGATAATCCACAATCTCGGTAAGCCACTATCCTTCCTCTGTCGAACTCGGATACTTGATCAAACGATGTTTGCTGTTGTCTACGAGGCATAACTGATCGTCTTGTGAAACAACCACAAGGTAAACACACGTGCCAAACGTACACTCGTCGAAATCACCAAGCCTTAAATGGCGCTATGAGGTGGCGCCACAGGCGCACGTGATGTGCGTCTGCGCTGAAATTCTAATCAGTTGTATATCTCATCGCTGCAAACCCATGGTGTAAACTTCACTTGATTCGGATGCTTCCTTCAGGGTGTTGCATTTACGGTGGCCAGCAGTGTACAATGTCTACATACTGCAGATCAATGGATGGCCTAATTTTATCCTCTGATACTCTGCCTATGTATACGTATTTAATATTAACTGCTCTGATAATCTGTCATATGTTCATGGCTGCCCATGGTAAGGATAAATATTGTCCTACC
Source organism: Schistocerca piceifrons (assembly GCF_021461385.2). NCBI lineage: Eukaryota > Metazoa > Arthropoda > Insecta > Orthoptera > Acrididae > Schistocerca > Schistocerca piceifrons. The sequence continues at coordinate 327,013,849 of NC_060140.1, forward strand.
TTTCTTAACCTTCCTTTCAACACCTGCAGACATTGATGCTATACCAACCTTTCACCATTCCCTCATTTACTTTAGCTGAATGAGAAATTTCAGTTGTTTAATGATATTTAGATTATATTCAGTGTTAATAATACAAATTTATACAATTCCAATGTTGTTTTAATGCTAATTTCTAGTAAAATGTTGACAACTTTACTACATTTCTGACAAGATTATCCACAGCCCATTGCTCTACCAAGAGAGAGCATAACTATCTGGTCAAAACCTATTAGTGGACATTAATATGGTATGTGTCAATACTTTGCATTTATGACAGTTTGAACTCTGCTGGGAACACTTTCAAAGAGGTGTCTGAATGTCTACAGAGGAACAGCAGCCAATTTCTCCTGGAGAGCTGAAATCAGGACACTGGGGTCTGGAACAAAGTCATCCAGGTCGTCGGCTGGGTTCACATCAGGACCCTGGGCAGACGAGCCCATTTAAAGAAAGTTATTGTGAATAAACAGTTGCCTCACAGATGCTGCTTCATAACAGGGTGCCACGTCATGCATATACAAACATTTATCATTCCCAAAGTGTTCCTTATTGTATGCAACACGTAATGCTGAAATACGTGTCCATACCATTATGCATTTGGCATTTTATTAAGTGAAACATGGGACCACACACTAACCACGAAAAGCACTTGCATTCCATAACACCACCTCCTCCGTACTTCACTATTGACACTACATATGGTCACAATTAATTTTCCCCATGTATCCACTAAACTCAAATGCTTCCATCGGATTGCCACAGAGTATAAAATGATTCATCACTACGAGTAACTTGTTTCCAGTTATCCACTATTCAGTGTGCCACTGTTTATACCATCTCAAGCATTGCTTAATACTGACTACAGAAATGTGTGGCTTATGAAAAGCTGCTTGATCACTGTACCTCATAATTTTTAACTCCCTTCATGCAGTCATTGTGCGAGCTGGAATGCTGGTAATACTTTGGAATTCATTAGTGAGTCCGCTGATTTCATATGAGATTTTACAACTACCTTCCACAATGCTCGGTGGCCCATGTCCATCAGTACATGAGGCCTACCTAGACTTGGTTTAGCAGTGGTTGTTTCTTCATGTTTTCACTTCATAATCACATCACCAATGGTCAACTACACCGAAAGTGATTAAAAATCAAACAACTGACGGTCCTGTGATCACAATTAAAGCTTAATCATGATTAAGTTGTCCCGCACTGCACCAACATTAAATGGATTTAGCTAACCGGGAATTTGACCGTGGTTAACTCTATGTGTTACAAAGGAAAGCACCCACTATACATGCAAAGATAATGATAATTGTTGTTTGTGGTACTATGTGCACTTTTCATTTTGTCGTCATAAAATGGGTATCATTATGCGCTATGGAGAACAAGAAAAGAAGGCCTAATTTCTCAAAATTTGAAATGATATCATTTTAGAGTTGGTTGGGTGCAAAGTGAAAATTTTAGAACAGAAGAAAACAAAAAAGCTGGTATAGTGTTAAGAAGATTCAGGACTTGTCAAAGGCTTGAACAGCGAATAATACTGTACAATGATGTGAGATATATAATACCAGAACTTATTCATTAACTCAACTGAAACTTTATCCCATTTTTGGTTTTAAATTGAACACAGTTAAATGTCTAATGTGAGTTTGTGTATGCATACTGCCCATATTCTTGTTGTTACACTGACTACCATCACTGTGAAGTACATCATCATATAGCTTTCTAGATTGAGTTTTGTTTCATGATTTCTACATCTACACCTACATTTATACTCCGCAAGCCACCCAACGGTGTGTGGTGGAGGGCACTTACTTGCCACTGTCATTTCATTTGCATGAAAGAGGATATTTTTTTGACGCTGCTTATCACCACCGAAAAAGGTATTTACCAACAAGATACAAAAATGAGGGTGTCCATAAAACCAAGAGATAAATATAGTTTCCACAAAGTTTCATAACCGCAAAAACTTCCAACATGTGTTTACTTTCTAACACAGACTGACTGTTACGTTAAGATTTCTGGCCACTGGGGTAACATTCCAGACGTTGGACTTTGCAACAAGAATTGTAGGAAATACATTATTTATAATAAATAATATTTATAGTAAATAATGTCAACTACTGCATGTAATACCGCTATTAAATTAAGAAGAAAAACCCTAACTATTTAGAAAAACAAAAGGTGAAATAAAAAATCACTGAAAGGAGATGGATGTTAACCTGTTACCTACCCCTTCACAGCTCACGGCACTATCAATTAGGCTACAGCTTCAACAGGGTAGGAAGCTCTCTGAATAGGTATACAATGTGTAAAAATTATATCTACAAACTACATTATTAGATATTTAACTATGACGAACTGTATAAAAATGACATGCTTTTGATAGATCGTTATAGTGCCATAGCACTGAAATCCACCACACCAATGGCTCCAGGAAATACGCTGAAACCATCTTTCATGGAGCGTAATTCTGCTCTCCCCCCCCCCCCCCCTTCCCCCCCATGAACCATGGATCTTGCTGTTGGTGGGGAGGCTTGCGTGCCTCAACAATACATGATACAGATAGCTGTACCATAGGTGCAACCACAACGGAGGGGGTATCTGTTGAGAAGCCAGACAAACGTGTGGTTCCTGAAAAGGGGCAGCAGCCTTTTCAGTAGTTGCAGTGGCAACAGTCTGGATGTGTGACTGATCTGGCCTTGTAACACTAACCAAAATGGCCTTGCTGTTCTGGAACTGCGAACAGCTGAAAGCAAGGGGAAACTACAGCCATAATTTTTCCCGAGGGCATGCAGCTTTACTGTATGATTAAATGATGATAGCGTCCTCTTGGATAAAATATTCCGGAGGTAAAATAGTCCCCCATTTGGATCTCAGGGCGGGGACTACTCAAGAGGACGTCGTTATCAGGAGAAAGAATACTGGTGTTCTACGGATCGGAGCGTGGAATGTCAGATCCCTTAATCGGGCAGGTAGGTTAGAAAATTTAAAAAGGGAAATGGATAGGCTGAAGTTAGATATAGTGGGAATTAGTGAAGTTCGATGGCAGGAGGAACAAGACTTTTGGTCAGGTAAATACAGGGTTATAAATACAAAATCAAATAGGGGTAATTTCAGGAGTAGGTTTAATAATGAATAAAAAAAATAGGAGTATGGGTAAGCTACTACAAACAGCATAGTGAACGCATTATTGTGGCCAAAATACACACGAAGCCCACGTCTACTACAGTAGTACAAGTTTATATGCCAATGATAAGATAAAAGAAATTATTCAGGTAGTGAAGGGAGACGAAAATTTAATAGTCATGGGTGACTGGAATTCGAGAGTAGGAAAAGGGAGAGAAGGAAACATAGTAGGTGAATATGGATTGGGGCTAAGAAATGAAAGAGGAAGTCGCCTGGGAGAATTTTGCGCAGAGCATAACTTTATCATAGCTAACACTTGGTTCGAGAATCATGAAAGAAGGTTGTATACATGGAAGAACCCTGGAGATACTAAAAGGTACCAGATAGATTATATAATGGTAAGACAGAGATTTAGGAACAGGTTTTAAATTGTAAGACATTTCCAGGGGCAGATGTGGACTCTGACCACAAACTATTGGTTATGAACTGTAGATTAAAACTGAAGAAACTGCAAAAACGTGGGAATTTAAGGAGATGGGACCTGGATAAACTGAAATAACCAGAGGCTGTACAGAGTTTCAGGGAGAGCATAAGGGAACAATTGACAGGAATGGAGGAAAGAAATACAGTATAAGAAGAATGGGTAGCTTTGAGGGATGAAATAGTGAAGGCAGCAGAGGATCAAATAGGTAAAAAGACGAGGGCTAGTAGAAACCCTTGGGTAACAGAAGAAATATTGAATTTAATTGATGAAAGGGGAGAATATAAAAATGCAGTAAATGAAGCAGGCAAAAAGGAATACAAACATCTCAAAAATGATATCGACAGGAAGTGCAAAATGGCTACGCAGGGATGGCTAGAGGACAAATGTAAGGATGTAGAGGTTTATCTCACTAGGCATACGATAGATACTGCCTACAGGAAAATTAAAGAGACCTTTGGAGAAAGGAGAACCACTTGCATGAATATCAAGAGGTTTGATGGAAATTCCAGTTCTAAGCAGAGAAGGGAAAGCAGAAAGGTGGAAGGAGTATATAGAGGGTCTATACCAGGGTGATGTACTTGAGGACAATATTATGGAAATGGAAGAGGATGTAGATGAACATGAAATGGGAGATATGATATTGTGTGACGAGTTCAACAGAGCACTGAAAGACCTGAGTCGAAACAAGGCCCCCGGAGTAGTCAACATTCCATTAGAACTACTGACAGCCTTGGGGGAGCCAGTCCTGACAAAACTGTACCATCTGGTGAGCAAGATGTATGAGACAGGCGAAATACCCTCAGACTTCAAGAAGAATATAATAATCCCAATTCCAAAGAAAGCAAGTGTTGACAGGAGTGAAACTTACCGAACTATCAGTATAATACATCACGGCTGCAAAATACTAACGCGAATTCTTTACAGACGGATGAAAAAACTGGTAGATGCTGACCTCGGGGAAGATCAGTTTGGATTCCGTAGAAATGTTGGACCATGTGGGGCAAAAGTGACCCTACGAGTTATCTTAGAAGATAGATTAAGGAAAGGCAAACCTATGTTTCTAGCATTTGTAGACTTCTCTAGAAATCTTTTGACAATGTTGACTGGAATACTCTCTTTGAAATTCTGAAGGTGGCAGGGGTAAAATACAGGGAGCGAATGGCTATTTACAGTTTGTACAGAAACCAGATGGCAGTTGTAAGAGTCAAGAGACAAGAAAGGGAAGCAGTGGTTGGGAAGGGAGTGAGACAGGGTTGTAGCAAGGGTTGTAGCCAGAGTTGTAGCCTATCCCCGATGTTATTCAATCTGTATATCGATCACACAGTAAAGGAAACATAAGAAAAATTTGGAGTAGGAATTAAAATCCATGGATAAGAAATAAAAACTTTGAGGTTCGCCGATGACATTGTAATTCTGTCAGAGACAGCAAAGGACTTGGAAGAGCAGCTGAATGGAATGGACAGTGTTTTGAAAGGAGGGTGTAAGATGAACATCAACAAAAGCAAAATGAGGATAATGGAATGTAGTTGAATTAAGTCGGGTGATGCTGAGGGAATTAGATCAGGAAATGAGACACTTAAAGTAGTAAAGGAGTTTTGCTATTTGGGGAGCAAAATAACTGATGATGGTCGAAGTAGGGAGGATATAAAATGTAGACTGGCAATGGCAAGGAAAGTGTTTCTGAAGAAGAAAAATTTGTTAACATCGAGTATAGATTTAAATGTCAGGAAGTCGTTTCTGAAAGTATTTGTATGGAGTGTAGCCATGTATGGAAGTGAAATGTGGACGATAAATAGCTTAGACAAGAAGAGAATAGAAGCTTTTGAAATGTGGTGCTACAGAAGAATGCTGAAGATTAGATGGGTAGATCACATAACTAATGAGGAGGTATTGAATAGAATTTGGGAGAAGAGGAGCTTGTGGCACAACTTGACTAGAAGAAGGGATTGGTTGGTAGGACATGTTCTGAGACAGCGAAGGATCACCTATTTAGTATTGGAGGGCAGTGTGGAGGGTAAAAATCGTAGAGGGAGACCAAGAGATGAATACACTAAGCAGATTCAGAAGGATGTAGGTTGCAGTAGGTACTGGGAGATGAAGCTTGCACAGGATAGAGTAGCATGGAGAGCTGCATCAAACCAGTCTCAGGACTGAAGACCACCACCACAACAACAACAACAACAATTCTGCTTGAGAAGGCAACTGTATTTTTGTGGAGATATTTCTGCTATGATACCCAATACATCACTAATAATTCTTTGTTTGTTGTACACTATGCACATTAGCATTGACACCAATAACTATATTAAATGCACCAGATGTATATGCCCTTAATGTCATTAAAAGTCTGTTCACGGGCAAGACAGGATTACTTGGATAAGTAAGAAATTCCAATCTCTCATTGATTGGACATAATGATCAGCAAATTGTTTCTTTTGAAGGACAAAATCTTTTTTTTCAAATTTATTGTCCCCATAATCTTCAAAGGGATTTCCCCTTTCCACAAGTATACCACTATGTTTGCAGCAAGTATCTAAATGGTAAAAATATAACATTTCTTCGTCTTCTATGTAATCCAAAACATCAAAATGCACTGCCATCTTAATATGGCAACATGTTTACTTCATTTTAATTGCAATCAATTCAAGATATATGAGCGGCCAACCTCAGTCACCTTTATCTGTGATTAACTTCCTCGTTTAACTTTAAACAAGGTTGGTGCAGTTGAGTTTTATGTTGATCAGGGTTAAATGTCGACTTAACTGCAGTTAACTTTTAATCGGTGTTGGTGCAGTTGACCACAACAGTTGATCTCGGCAAATTTAGAAAGGTTGAGATGTCCCTCATTGATTTGTTACTCAGATGACATCCAACGAATAGTCCACGTTTGAAGACACTGAGCTCTCATGACCAAACCCCTTGTTGTTACTGCTTTTCTACTAACATCACAGTATTCTCTGCCTCCTTTAATACCAGTGAATCTGTCTCTTGTAAAAATGTAGTGGTCAGTTCCACATTACATATGGGTGTCCAGATACTTCTGATCAGCTAGTGTATGTTCTCAGCAGCTTTTAAGAATTGCACCACTAAATCAGTCATCAGGAATCATGCTAAAACTTTAAAAATAAATCATCTTGGCATTTATTACGAATTCATTTTGTTATTTATTTCTGGGTGTCAGCTCTTGATGTGATACAACAGAATACTTCCGAAACATATATTATCATAGTTATGGGGCACCATGGCTACACTTACTTTTCTAAACAATTTGATATTACATGTCATCTGCATCGACATTGTGTGTCCAAGCATCTTTACTGATATCTTCTATGTTACAGCAAATACTCAGTTTTTCAAATCTTATGTATGCATTCATTTGCTTCTCATCCTATCCTCTTGTGCCACCACTAACTTCCTTCCTCTTACCAGATGACCCTATTATGGATAACATCATCTCTGACAACCTCCGTTCATTTGTAGTAGTCTATTGCTCTTTGGTATGTAATGTTCTTTCTATGTTTGAGTTAGCTTCAATTAGAGGTTCTGTCACCACATATGTATATGGAAAATAAGGCCTTGCCACATTGGATACACAAATTCCTGCCCACTCTTCAGTGGCTTGTGTAACTCATGAGTTACACAAGCCATTGAAGTGGCACCAAACTGAAAGACTTACGCCAGTTCATGTAGCCATAAAACATTATTATTATTATTATTATTATTACTACATCAATATGCACTCATGCTACAGTTGTAAACTGCTGTTACACAGCCATATGCATAGCGGTAAAATTATTGCTATTTGTCAGTAAGTTAAAATCTTCCACATTAGAGTGAGTTCTCATGCACATAATTAATAGAAAAAAAAACAATTAAATAGAAGCAAGATAGAAACTTCCTGGCAAATTAAAACTGTGTGCCGGATTGAACCTGGGACCTCTGCAAAAGCAGAGGCAAATTTTCCATGTTCGAGTCCTGGTCCAGCGCAGTTTTAATCTGACAGGAAGTTTCAAGTCAGAACACACTCCGCCACAGAGCGAAAAATCGGTTTGGAAACAAGTTAGTATTTAACATGTCAATTACTTAGGTACACATCCTCAACCTATAATTTCCAGTAGTATGGAGAGCAAATTTACAAACTGCAGTAATGCTGTATGTTACATGTACTTTAAAAAAATGAACATCTACCTCCTTGGCAGGTCAGGAGTTTCATCAGTCTCAGTTTCATCATCACCACTGGCTTGTGGCACTGTTACAACTGTTGGTGTTTCAGTACGCTGATCTCCATCTACCATGTCGACACTCAAGACTGACTCATCACGTGAAACATTACACCCAACTGGTAATGGTGCCTGCAGTTGATCGGAACTTGCATATAGAGTTTTTACCAGATTCCACACAACACTGACCTGTTTACAGAAATAACAGTGAATAGACATCTGTCTAGTACTCAGACAACAGACATATTTTCAAATATTTCAAAAGTGTTTAACTATTAACCATGAACTGCTGCTTAAGAAACTGAAGGCATATAATATCAAGAGCTCATCCATGCGGCTACTGCCCAGTTACTTAATGAATCACGAACACTGCACAGAATTCTTGTTCAAAATAGAATGCTATACAGTAACACTGCATGTTCCCGGCCATTCAATTTTTGGCCCTTTTCTCTTTCTAGAGTACAACAGTAATATTACACAAACACCTCCCCCCACCTCTTCGCAGCCCCAACTCACACATGGTGAGCTATCCTGACACCTCTCCCTTGTTTTATGGGAAAAATAGTAAACAGTTTTAACTGGTGTTGTGAGGGGTGTATTTGTACTGTAGCTCATCAAAGGATTTATTCTGAAAACTAGCAAAGTTTTCATTCTTCTTTGTATGCCCTTTGATGCCTCAATTCTTCTGCTATTTGATAAGTGGTCCACTTTAAACCTAAATTATTAACTTCTTATTTTTTTCATCAGGGGCTGAACAATAATATAATGAAATCAAAGTTCCTAACATTTAAAATAGTCAACCCACACCAGATGGAAGTGGTCACAATACGTAATATCACAGCAGTGGATGCTCTCTACATTGAATTCATTCTATTAAGACAAAACCTTCAATGAATAAACTACATTAACTTTATATGTGGTACAATTAGTTGTAGCCTACAGCTGGTCACTCAGCTATAAAAAGTAAGCTTGAGCAAAACATTACATATGGCATATTACAGCATAATTTACCCACATCTTGATTATGGTGTGGAATTGAAGGGCTGTGCTGCAAATATACATCTCAGTAGAATATTAATATTGCAGAAATATTCAGTTATGATAATGCATGGATTAGGATATAGAGGAGGGCTGGCCATAAATTCTGCACAGGTGCGGAGCTGCTGCACATGTACAACTGCCTGGTTGCAGTGTGTACACTTACTAGACGTGTAAACAGGGAAACCGAACCATTACTGCTGATTTAGTGTATGTCTCTAAGCACAGATGTCACCGCTTTGCTTGTACCTGGGCACTCTTGTGCTCTTTTTACAGTGTGTAACACAATGATGGAAAGGTACTGTGTTATTCCATTGCCCTACCAACAAACGTAACAATTCTAAAACAAAACATACAAACAAATGGTGCATAAATATGCGGTATTGGTTTATGCCCACACTAGGTACCTAAATATTCTTCATGGTACGGGTATCACACATGTCTCTCAGTAATTACAGGATAATTTTTAAGCATGTATGTATAACTTGAACAACTGGTTTCATATCAGATTTTTCAGGCAACAATGTTCACCCGTGTAACATGGAGCAGGGTGAGGCACAGTTAGTAAATAGCGGTTTTAAATCAGAAAAAGAAAGAAATCCAAAACATGTTTATCATTGGTGATGAGAAAGGTTGATTTCTTGAAACCTGCTAACATTCGTGGGACACGAAAGTTCTGCAGCATCAGTGAGAGAATTTTTTAGAAAATCCCCTTCGGAAAATGGTTTCCCGGATCATGCTACTCTTACTGGAATTTTGAAACTTGCTTGCCATACAAATTGTCATTCTGGAAGATTGTAAAGTAAAACAGAAGAAAACACAAGAAATGAAGAGTTCAAGACCTATAGATTAGTATGACTCACATTAAAAACCTGTTGATGTGCCTCATCCATTTTCTTAACCATGCTGAATTTGGCTTGCCATTCCTCACTGTTCAGTACACTACACTTGTCTTTATGAAATGAGTTATAGTGTCTTTCAATCGTGAACTTGTGCTAACAGCCTATTATTCAGCGGCACAGCAAACACTGAGTTCTCAGGTACTGCTGTAAAGAAGAGTTGCAGCTCCCAGTCATATTTACATGACTGAGAACTCAGATCTCTCATTCTTTGATTTATTGCATACTTGCCATTTCTCAGTATGCCTCATGCAAGGCTCCAGAGGGAAGCACGACTGGGTGTGCTTCGGTCCTCCCGGTACAGCATAAACAAGGCAGTGGAGCCGTCGCTGCTCATTTGGTATATGGGCTACTCACAGATGTCGCTGTTCTGCTTTGCTCACTGGCTAAGATGTACACATCTGTGCCCTACTTCCGCACTTTTGCACAGTGCGCAGCATTTGGCCAGCCCTGATATAGAGAGTCCTGCCACTCGCCATTTGTAAAACATAAATATCTCATAATATATCTATTGTATTTATATAAATTGATACAATTTTTTGTACAAAATTGAAAGGAAGCATGCAAGTGTAATGAAGTTCATACTACCACACTAGAAGAAAGGACATTTGCCTCAGATGCAGAACAACATAAAGGAAACAGACCTTAGTCCACACATGAATGATCAAATATGGTTTTACAAGCTTCAGTCACTATAAGAACATGTGAAACAAAATTATTAACATTTAAATTTATTATATTCACACACTGAATTTTAAACAGGAGAACTTTCAATTCATTTTCTCAAGAAATGTCACTAGTTATATTTCAGTAAATAGTTTCTAAATATGTATGACATTAATGAATTTGTGTAAGACTGCTCTACTGCTTTGCTCTTCTTTCGATCTTTTCTATTTCCTCTGTCAATCCTATCTGGTACGTATCCCAGACTGATGAGCAATGTTCAAGCACTGGTCAAATAAGAGTTTAAGCCACTCCCTTCATTGATGGACTAAATTTCCTCAGGATTCTTCCTATGAATCTGAGTCTGGAATCTGCCTTACCTCCAATTAATTTTATGTGGTTGTTCCACTTCAAATTGCTCTGTACGCATACGCCTAGATACTTCATGGACATAACTGCTTGCAGCGATTGTTCTGCAGTCGCGTAATCATACAACTTTCTGTTTATGTAGACACAATATGTTATATTTGTTTATTTTTAGGAACAATTACCACTTCCTGCACCAAACGTCAACCATCTCCAGGTCTTTCTGTATCTCACTACAATTTTCTAGAACTGCAAGTTCTCTATATATAACAGCATCATACACGAAAAGCTATATAGAGCAATGTAGTGGTCTCATGCCCCTCCCTTGGAGTACGCCTGAAGTTACTTTTATGTCTGAAGATTTCTTTCCATTGAGAATGACTTCCTGTGTTCTGTTTGTTAGAAACTCTCTATTCCAATCACAAACTCTTCAATTAAATCACACAGCTGGTCTGATATTCCATACACTCGTATTTTGTTCCTTAAGTGGTAATGTGGAACTGTATTGAATGTCTTTCCAAAGTCTAGGAACATAGTTACAATTCGAGTTTCACATGATCATTGTTTTCAGAACTCATGTTGATTCCTACAGTGGAGACTTTTGGTCTCCAGAATTGTAATATGCGAGCATAAAACAAGTTCCAAAATTCTATAACAGACTGGCATCAGAGATGTAAGCCTTTAGTTTTGTGCATCTCTTCGACGACCATTCTCGAAAATGGAAATGACCTTTGCATTTTTCGCTTCATTAGGAATGCTTTGCTCCTCCAGAGACTTATGGTACACTGTTGCTAGAAGAGAGGCAAGTTCTCTCACATACTTTTATGTAGAATCCTACTGGTATCATGACATGTCCAGCAGTCTTCTTTCCGCAGTTAAGCACCTTTAGTTGGTTTTCTATCCCATGGTCACTTATTTCAGTATCTGTCATTCAGGCAACGATTTAAAAGAGATATACAGTGCGATCTTCTTGTGTGAAATAGTTTTGGAAAAATATGTTTAGTATTTCATCCTTCTCTTTGTCGTCCTCCATTGCTGTATCATTACGGTCACAGAGCACTGGGACAGATGGGTTCGATCCGTTTGCTCCTTTAACGTAAGACCAAAACTTCTTACAATTTTCTGTCAAGTTGGTGGATAGAATTTTACTTTCAAACCAGATGAATGCTTCACACATGGCTCTCCTTATGCTAATTTTGGCTTCATTTTGTTTTTGTTTGTAGTTTAATTATAAAAATGTCTTGTAAGTTTGTATATTTATGAGACACAGTTTAGCATTTTAGTATTTCTGTATTGTAGATTTGCATAATCTATATCACCATTGCCATTTTTTTTCCTGAACAGTCAATGGCTGTTGTAGATCTCAGTCAGGCACTAACCTCTGTACAAGCAGCAGTGGGACACTAGATTGTTTGAGAGGTCTCTTCATGAGCTTTTTAGTAGATGTAAGTTACTTGTTTAGATTTGTTTGTATGTTTCTGTAGTTTATCATAAATTTCTCACATGTTTCTGTAGTGTAATTTCCCACCATCTTTAGCATGGAGTGTGTCTGTGAATGCAGTGTTCAGATGCGGGTCAAGCTGATGATTCTTCATTCGCAGATCCAGGCAGTGCTGGCTTCAATGACACAGCTGAGCTTGTTGCCAATGGGCACGCACAATGAGCAAGTTTGTGTGTGTGTGTGGGGGAGTGGTGGCTGGACCTCACATGTTACACGTACCCCTGGTTAGCTTACAACTGTGGTTGGCCTCATTACTGTTTACATTGAGATACTGAGGTTAGCCCTTCGCCCATGGTTGAGTGGGTCATTTCAAGGGGTGGCAGGCAGCAAAAGACTTTCCAAGGGACCAATCGGCAAACCTACCCAGTCTGTCTGACAAGCAGTTTTCAGGCACTTTCTGTGGCTGATAAAGATCCTGGGCCAGCTGCGATTGATTGCCCTTTTGCAAATTGGAGGGGGGGAATCACTCCAGATATGGAATAGGTCCTTACAGGTGACATGAAGAGCACGGGATGCAGCCAACTGCAAGTGGTGGCTCACGTCAGTACTAAAGATGTGTGTCGCTTTGGGTTTGTAGAGATTCTCTCTGGTTTGAGATGGCTATCCGAAGTGGTAAGAGAGCCAGTCATGCTTGTGAGATGAAGGCAGAGCTCACCATGTATAGAATCATTGACAGCATGAATTGTGAATCTTTGGTACAGAACCAGGAGGGGGGTCTGAATCAGAGGCTCAGACAGTTCTGTGACCATTTAAGTTGCAAATTCCTTGACTTGCCATGGAGAGGCTTTGAGATCCACTCAATAGGTCAGGAGTCAATTACATACAGGAGGTGACTCCATGGGTAATGTGGGCTTTCTGGAGTGGACTGGATGGTTTGTTAGGTTAAAGGGTCTCAGAGAAAGTACAAGTGCAAGTCAAACATATGACATGGACAGACCTAGGGACCATTGGTATTGTAGTTGTAAATTATTGTAAGCACTGAAAGCTCACTAAGCCCGGAGATCAGTTCAGTCAAAGTTTTTACCAGTGACATAACTGTGTTCAAAAAAGATGGATTCAATTCAGTTGGTGGTGATGTGTGTGTTGCTGCTAGAAGTAGTTTTATTTTATAGTGAAACTGAGGTGGATAGTTGCTGTGAGACAGTAAGGGTAGGATTTACACTTGATAAATGGAACGGATTAAGAATTGCCTCTTTCTCCTGACCTCCCAACTCAGATGATGTAGTTGCTGATGTGGTCAAGAAAAATTTGAGTCTTATTTTGAATAGGTACTCTGCTCACATAGCTACAGTTGATGAGGACTTCAATTTGCCCTCAATATGTTGGCAAAAATATAGTTCAGGAAGCTACTCAAAGTGCAAATGGTTACAATAACACACTTGATCTCTTAGCAACAAATAATCTTTTAGCAAACAGGGTATATCTTGATGGATATGGGGATTAGTGACCAACCACGAAACTGAATATAAAAAAATCCAAACCCCACAAAAATAAACGCAAAATAAATCTACTTAAGAAAACAAATAAAAATTTGTTTGATGCCTTCGTAAGTGACAATCTCCACTCCTTACAAACTAAGTAATTGTAGACCAGATGGGGCTTAAAATTCAAAGAAACAGTACTAAGGGCAACTGAGAGGTCACAGCATATCTGTACCACTATATACCATAAAAAAGCATGTATGTATGTACATTTGTGTGTTCAACTGCTGAAGCAATTCAACTGAACTGGGTACACATATCACTTACTGCATGAAAAAAAACCACTGTGGAGGTAAGAATACTTATCTCCCAAAGGGTAAGGATGGCGGGTCAATAAAAAGTCCTTCCTCACTGTGATATACGTTCATCCAATCGGATTTCCTGCAGGACAGGCTTGTTGTGTGTTGTATGGACAGATGGCAATGGTTGCACAGAGACAGAGGTGAGGGTGAAATGGATCTGATAGGGCGAAGGGAAGGGGGAGAGGGAGGAGATGGGATGGGGAAATGGATAGAGAGAAGGGGGTTAAGGAGATGGACAGAGGAAGGAGGGAAGGAGGAGATGAACGGAGAGATGGATGGAATGAGGAGACAGACAGAAAGAGGGATGGGAGGAGACAGACTGGGACAAGGGGAACGGAGAGAGGGGGAGAGTAAGAGGTGAATAGAGAAATGGGGGAGGAAGAGGTAGGCAGAGAGATGAGGGAGGAGGAGATGGAAAGAGAAAGAAGGGAAAAGGAGATTGAAAGAGAAAGGAGGGAGGAGGAGATGGGCAGAGAGATGGGGAAGGAGGAAGTGGAAAGACAGAGAAGGGGAGAGGAGATGGACAGAGACTTATATAAGACTGGACTAAATAAATACCCAGGCAATGCTAGGTTCATTAGTTAGTGCATTAAAAAATGTGTGTTTACAGCTATGTTCCACATCTCCTTCTAGACAACTGGATCAATGTCAACCAGTACACATATCATTTGTATATGGGAAGAAGCACTGTGTGAGTAACAAACACCTACGTTCCATAAAGGTGGGAGTGAAACTGGGGCAACATAGAGGATTATTAGCAATTTCTGGAGCAATTTCAACCAAACTTTGTTTATACATGATTCATTATTTGTATAAAAATACTGTGCAGTTATTATACTCCTAATTACCAGCCCTAGGGTGGGTGTGGAAATGAGAAGCGGTGACATGTAAAAATATTTGCTAACAACCTATGTTAGTATTGAATTGATATTTTTTGGACTTGCTAGGCTCAATCAAGGCATTCCTGCAGCTGTGTGTGTGTGTGTGTGTGTGTGTGTGACAGCAAATGGGTGATGTAAAGGCACAACTCAGGGACACCTCATGCAACTTAAACCAAATTTAGTGTACATACGACTCCTCTTTTTGTATAAAAGCACTAGGCATGAGGATGGGAACGAGGAGGGGGTGACGCTTAAAAATGTTTTTAACAATCTGTTGTTATTTCTTTCCTGTAATCAGTTGACTTGAAATACTTCAAAAAGTATGAAGCAAATATCTCTCTTATTTTTGCTGCTCACTGTGTCCACCTGGTCAAGAGAATGAGCACTGCAGTGAGCTAATAATTTTTTCAATATGTTTCAGGATCTATGATCATGCCACAAGGTTGAATATCACAAATAAATTTAACATCCTCTCCCGAGTGTAAAACAGCAGAAAATCAGAATATGTGTGTGCAACTATACAACATATGTGTACATAGGCAAAGTCACAGGTAAAATTACAAACAGATGGAACGGATTCCCCATGGTAAACAAAACACATCAGCAAATTGTTGCTGAAGCAATGAACAAAGCACACCAGATTTAAAAGAATGCAAAATCTCCATGATTGGTGATGTTTTACAGAAACTCAAAATTTAGTACGGGTTTCAATGGAATATGCTTTTAATAGTTTTGACAATGGAACTCTATCTCAAAATATGGCAGAAAATCCAAAAAATACTGCTCAAATGTAAAGTACACCAGCAGCAAGATGCAATCAATACCTTTACTACAATAATGAAAATGTTTCCAATGACAGTGCCACTAAAGCAGACTTACTTAACATGGTTTTCTGAAATATCTTTACCAAATAAGGCATAATAAATATTCCATGATTCAAATAAACTACAACAGCCTGATGAGTTACTTAGATATAGATACACTGGGTTTAGTGAAGTAGCTTACATCACTTAATAAAGGTAAGCCTTCCAGTTCAGGTTGTATACCAATTACATTCCCTCTGAGTATGCTGATTACCCATATCGCTGACTTCTATTTGCAGTAGAGGGTCCCCCCCCCCCCCCCCCCCCCCAGTGATAAATCTCAGTGATCAATCTACTGATGGGTTTGATACAGCCTGCCAACCTCTTTATCCAAGAGTAGCATTTGCAACCTATGCCCTAAATTACCTGCTGGATGTATTCCACTGTGTGCCTTCCTCTGCAATTTTTACTTTCTATTGCTCCCTCTAGTCCATGGAAATTATTCCATGATGTCTTAGCAGATATTCTACCATCCTATCCCATCTTCTTGTCAGTTTTTTCCCATATATTCCTTTCCTCGCCAATTCTGCAGAGCACATCGTCATTCCATACCTTATCAGTCCATCTAATTTGCAACATACTTCTGTAGCAACATATCTCAAATGCTTTGATTCTCTTCTTTTCCAGTTTTCCCCCAGTCCACATTTCACTACTGTACAGTCATCATCATCAGTTATCTGCTATATTAGCAGGTCCTTTGCCTCTCCATTTTCTGCGATCCATTGCTTCCTTCTTAAGGCTGCTGTATGTTGTACCGTCCATCATGTCATCCAGTATCTGGAATCTCTTCCTTCCTCGCTTCCTTTTCCCTTCTACATAACCTTCTAAAACTGTTTTTATCAGTCCGTCATTCTTTCTTAATATATGCCCAATCCAATTTCTTTTTCTTCTCTTTATTACATCTAGTAACTGTCTTTTCTCTCCCACTCTTCTCAGTACCTCTTCATTTTTTACTCTGTCCATCCAACTTGTTCTTTCCATCTTCCGCCATATCCAGATCTCAAAAGCCTCCAGCCTTTCTCTGTCTTTTTTCCTCATAGTCCATGTTTCAGCGCCATATAGAAGAACACTCCATACAAGACATTTTATGAGTCTTTTTCTGAGTTCTCTGTCCAGACCGCTGCAGAAGTTCCTGAGGGGACTGTACAGTACTGTGTTCCAAATGTACATTCCCAGAAATTTCTTCCTCAAATTAAGGCCTATGTTTGATACAAGTAAATTTCTCTTGGCCAGGAACGCCCTTTTTGATAGTGGCGGTCTGCTTTTGATGTCCTCCTTGCTATGCCCATCACTGGTTATTTCACTGCCGACATACCAGAATTCCTCAACTTCATCTACTCCGTGATCACCAATGCTAATGTTAAGTTCCTCGGTGTTCTGCTATTTCTCATTACTTTCACCTTTCTTCGATATATTCTCAATGCATATTCTGTACTCATTAGACTGTTCGTTCCATTCAGCAGACTCTGTAATTCTTCCTTGTCCATCCCTTCTGCCTTATTTGATCTTACGTCTTCCAAAGCTCTTTTAAATTCTGATTCTAACAATGGATCACAATGGTACACAGCCCCTGCTCCCAACCCCTTACCTTATATCCATGAGAATAGACTTTGATGCAAGACCTGTCTCATACATTCTCCCACCACCACCACCACCACCACCACTTACTCCAGTCCGGTCACAAATATCACCCATCCCATCAAAGGCATGTGATCTACAAGCTAAGCTGCAACCACCGTGCTGCATTCTACGTGAGCGTGACAACCAACAAGCTGTCTGAATGGGTACCGACAAACTGTGGCCAAGAAACAGCTAAACCACCTTGTTGCTGAACATGCCACCATCCACAATATTCTTCATTTCAATTACTGCTTCACAGCCTGTGCCATATAGATCCTTCCAACCAACACCAGCTTTTCTGAACTGTGCAGGTGGGAAATCCCCCTGCAATGTATCTTAAGTTCCTGTATCCTTCCTTGCCTCAACCTTCATTAGTCATTGTCCTCACCCATCTAGCAGCCCCTTCCCTGTTCCTAATTCTGCACTACACAGCCCTTTGTTCCACCAACATACCCAGTCTTTTTCTCTCCTTTTTGACTACCCCTCTCCCCACCTCTCCCCCCACTGCACTCCATCTAACCTCCTGACTGCACCTAGCTGCCCTACCCTCTCTCCACCTCATCCCTGCACACTCCGTAGCAGCACTTCACCGTACCGCACCCCTACCATGCTATCCTTCTCCCTCCCCACCCAAGCCTCCTCCTTACCCCCACCCATTACCTCTCCCATCATGCACTACTGCTGCTGCTCATAGTGTGGCTTCAGCTGCCAGAGGCTGTGTGTGTGTGTGTGTGTGTGTGTGTGTGTGTGTGTGTGTGTGTGTGTGTCATCCATTAAATTTCAGTTACATGACAAATCACACAAATATAAAGCTTTCGGTTCATCTAAATATCTAGGGATTACCATTATGAACAACGGAAACTGGAACCATCACACAGAAAAGCTGTGAGTAGGTGAACAAAAGACTATTTTACTAGCAGAATGTTTACAAGATTCAACAAATCCAGTAAAGGAACTGCCTACATTAGGCTTATCCATCTTCTTTTGAAGTATTTCTGCACTGTGTGGGATTTTACCAGATAGGGTTCACAGCAGACATCAAAAAAGTACAGAGAAGGGCAGCTTGTTTTGTATTATCGTGACAAAGGGAAGAGAGTATCATGGATGTGAGTGTGAGTTGGAGTGGCAATCACTGAAAGAAAGGCATTTCTTACTGCAGTGAGGTATTTTCACAGAATTCCAATCATAAACTTTCTCCTCCAAACGTGAATTTTTTTTTTAACGCCCAGTCACATAGGGAAAAATCATCATCATAATACACGGTGTATACGCGCACAAGGAAAAAATTCCCGGATTTCCCGAATAAAAATACACTTCCTCCTGGGTGAAAATACACTTTTTCCTTGTTAAGCGACAATCTAGAATCCCTCAGAACTGTAAAACGTATCACTCCTTTGAATGGTTAAGGTTTTATACACCGGTGTAGAATTTACCAGCACTTCCGAAAACAAAACTCAGAGGGGGGGTGTGGAACATGTTTTGGAAATGTCTTTGATGTGCAGCAACATATATGCTGCATATTTTCGTATTACGAAAGTACAAATTCAAATTCCACCGAACACCACATGTTACTTTCCGAAACTTTGAAATCGAGATTGCAATGTGCTTTTGTAAGCCAGTCATAGCTTATATTCAGAGCATATAACATGTGATGTAGTCATCCAATATCAACATCGCTGTTTAGTAGAGCGAACACACACACAGAAAAAATTAATGGTTTAAATTAGTATACATAGTGTTGCTACAAGAAAAGCAAAGTTTTCACATATAATATTGTTCTCGAAGATTAATAAGCTGCAAGAGAAGCTAAGCTTTCACATATAATGTTGATCCTTTTTGCACGTGTTACGCTTTAAGATGTATCACACAAATGTGTCAGTAAAATTTTTAATACCGACATAAATGTATGCTCTTCTGAGTTCGAAATTCTTCAAAATGACTCATAATCAAAGAGTTGATTTTTAAATGAGAGTCAAATGCACTGTGATTTAAGAAATTAATCATACATTCTCGTACACATTTCATCTTGCATAAAATGAAATTTACTTTGAATGTAAAGCTTTTCAAACAACCATTCACAATATTTTCCCATAACCTTTTAGAAATAGGTTCATTTCAGTAGTTGTCAGAGAGCACCACATAATAGGTGTTACTGCACTTGCATAGCTACGATGACGTAGGAAGCCAGTATGTTCATACATGTAAAACATTAAAAGATCTTACATTATGTCATAAAAGAAACAAGACATTAGGGGATACTCCAAGAGCATCGGAATTTCGTGAACCATACTAAAATGCATAATTCGGCTTAAAGTGCACATTCACATGTCCAGATTCCCAATGAAGTAGGCCTTGACCTGATATTAAGCTTTTCAGTGTGGTTTACAGGATGTAAATTTTCTTGGAGTATCAGTACAGTATTATCTCATGTTTGGTTCTTTATCATGGCGTAATGCCATATGTGCTAGAAGATGAAAACATGCACTTGAAATGCAGTGAACAGTTGAAATTAGCCAATAGTGTGGAATTAAGCACTGTGTTTCAAATAAATTGACTGCCTCAGCGGAAAAGATTAATGAAAGCCAAATTTCTTTAGCAAACCGACAAAAACAGCATCATTGTTCTGCAAGGCGATTAATGTTTGACTGTCAGAAAGGTGGAAATAAAATAAAACCTGAAATTAATAACATATCTTAGGCTTCCATAATAATGTGAATGTATTTTAATTCACTTGTCAGCTACTGATCACACAGAAATCCATTTTGTTTTCATTTGACGTAGAAGCAGTAAACGAAGAGGAAACAGCAAAAACACGGATAACTTTGAGACTACCCACCTCCTCACTGTAACTCAGACTGTTCTGCGAATCAGCCTCAGATCTACGATATTTGAGAACCAGGGCAATACTAGATAGTGTCCCATCCCCGCCCTTCCACCTCCCTCAAGTATTTGAGATAGAATGCCAAAAATTTTAAAAAATTAACTTTTCAAAAATATGTTTATTTTGTAGTGCACATCGTTCTGAAAAGTCTGACACATGAGACATATATGTTCAAGGAAATGTAAGACATGTTATTTGGTCTTAAGTGTGACAAAGAGCAGTGCCACACCTCTTCACACAGCATTCTTCTACACACGTCACTGTATTTCACTGTGTGAAACCCAATGTGTATATTTTGTAATAGATACTATCAAACTATTTTCAGCACAGTTGAAATTAAAATGTCCTGTGGTGCCTCTCCCACTCCCAGTCGGCCGGTTTGACATCCTGGCCCTCTTAAAAAAAAACTCGCAGTTAATACTGGATGGGATTACTTGTAACTGGGAGAACAAGAACTCTTCAGAAAATTTGCACTCTTTATTGTCTATTAGCTAAAACTTGCTGTTTTGTATGACAAATCTTTAGGTCCTAGCATTTTTTTGTTTCTAATCGTCTTTATTCTTGCTACAGCTTTACATGATGTGTTTTCCTTTCTGTGAAAGAATCTACTACCTCATCAAAGTTCGTGAAATGTTTTACTACATGAGAAATCGAAATGTCGTTGTCTATTACTGAAAAAGCTCGTATACCCTCGTCCCCTTTTGTCTCCAGGAAAGTTTATTTCTAGATGCGATGAGGATTCCTCTGGCAGAGACGTCACATTCACTATGCACACATTCAAAAATCAACTTATGATTCATTCAGAAATCAACTTAGAATGTGTTAAAAAATGTTTGAAAACCAATAGAGGTGCGTTTGAAATCATATGAATAATTGATAGACCAACGTGCGCTGGATGCTAGGCGCTTTGTGGAACAGCGTTTTTTTTTCCCTCAAGAATATGAATTTGGCACCCCCCCCCCCCCCCCTCCCAAAATTGCCGCCAGGGTCAGACATCCCGGTTTGCCCCCTTCCCTCCCTGCCCCCAAGATCCAGGCCTGCTGCACATGCGTGAAACTGGCAGCTTGGGCACGCCAGTAAGATTTATCCGGATAGCGTCTGTCTGCTTGCTGCTACTGCTTACACAGCCAAAGCCACATTTCTGTAGCCAGAAGAGGGAGAAAGTACTACTCATACATGACTCAACTGTGCATGCCCATGAGCCCATTTGTAACTGCTCAATACGAATCTAATGTAAACAGCTGTGACGTCATGCTCATCAGAGGCAATTTGTTGTTATGAAGCATTGCATTGTCTTACTAAAGCCTTTGACACATTTTGCTGTTGGCAGACGCTTGTATGAAAACTGTGTTTTGTTGTTGTACAAGGTGCATTTCATTTGCAATTTATTTTCGTTTTTTCCTCTCGTTCATGTCTTATTGCTGCAGTATTATTCTGCAGTAGCGGGATACAGTAATATCCTTCGTTAGGATATCGATTCTTACCAGTCAAAATTAGAAAAATTTAACTGAAAACTAGAACAATGAAAAATACCCAGAACTCTAAAAATTTCTTGGGTTTTCCTGGTTTTCTCCCTGATGAAAAAATTCCCGGGTTTTTTCCGAATCTCCCAGTTGTCCTGTGTCGTATACACTCTGTAATAAAATACGAGAAACTGAAGTTTGCCTGGAAATTTTAAGAGTTCATTTTTACCAAGTGCCATTTGAGATAGAGAAATAGTCTGAAAGGGGTAGTTAACCCTCTGCTAAGCAAGAAAGTCATGCAGATGTAGATTATGTGGAGGTAAAGTGGAGGTGCAACTAGAAATTTTATTTTAATGTTACAACATTCAGCTTCCATAGTCATTCACTTTTACCACTTTTATATTTTTTAATTTATTATCAGCTTGACAAAATTTTAGTTCGTGTTACAGTGAAAGAAAATTCTCATTGCAGAACAAGTGTGAGGTGTGAGGTGTGTGTGTGTGTGTGTGTGTGAGAGAGAGAGAGAGAGAGAGAGAGAGAGAGAGAGAGAGAGAGAGAGAGAGAGAGAGACATGGGCAAAAGTTATCATAAAAAAAAAGGTTCTGAAATATGTTTACATGGTGTTTACAGGGCACAAAACATGTGGAAAGTATGTTACTTCCGAGCACTATATGGTACTCAGAATGAGGCCACAATATTCACTGTAGTGAAGGCCTACAATAATGAGACATTTCTAATGCGAATAAATCATAAATGTGTAAAACAAAGGTGAGAAATAACAGATCACAATTGGTTACACATAAATTATGGAATAAAATATCTATGGAATTCACTTTAACAGAAATCAGCATTGGAAATCCTTTTATAATGGTAATAATTAAATAGTGATATTTAATTGCAGTTTAACTGAACACAGAGATATATAATTTAAAAAAAGTTATGAATGCACTGAATACAAACAAATGAAAGTTGACTCCATTTTACTGTAGAAAAAATTATGGCTATGCATTTGAGGTCACTATTAATATTGTGCAGTACAAAATCGATGTTAACCTAATTGCTACAGAACAAGATATCTAACTGCTCACTATAATCCATTGGAACACTATAACTGACTGTAACAAATACAGAGTATTTGTAAGGAAAAGGGAATTAGTAAGCATTCAAAGGAGAAGTACTGGTACTTTTTGGTACAAATAGATACAGGAGTGTTGTACTGACCTCAGGTCAAAGGAAAAATGGTTCAAATGGCTCTGAGCACTATGGGACTCAACATCTGTGGTCATCAGTCCCCTAGAACTTAGAACTACTTAAACCTAACTAACCTAAGGACATCACATACATCCATGTCCGAGGCAGGATTCGAACCTGCGACCGTAGCAGATGCGTGGTTCCGGA
Source organism: Schistocerca piceifrons (assembly GCF_021461385.2). Lineage (NCBI taxonomy): Eukaryota > Metazoa > Arthropoda > Insecta > Orthoptera > Acrididae > Schistocerca > Schistocerca piceifrons. The sequence continues at coordinate 327,037,074 of NC_060140.1, forward strand.
CTGAGCGCCTAGAACCGATAGACCACCGCGGCCGGCAATCATAGGAAACAAGCTGCTGTAAGGGCATGTAAGCTACAGACAAGAATCAAGTTTTAAAACAACTATAAGGAGTCAAGTTCATAAAGCTCAGAATAATACTGAATTAAGAGATCATCATTACTGCTGTCAATGCAACTTCTTTATGGCAATTTTCTATAACAAATCACATTTCTGTTTTCAGTGGAGTCACCCTGATCTAAACTTAAGGTATTATATCTTAACTGAAATAGCAACTGAAGAAATACGATCAGCTGCATATAGAAGGAAAGATGAAATTATAATAAATGGGTGGGAATAAGCTTAATGTCTCACAGGTGGTGAGGATATTAGAGGATGAGAAAGAGAGTTAGGCATTGTCTTTTTGAAAGAACCAGTTCACATTTGTGTTTAGTCATTTACTGAAACTACAAAAAACATAAATCTGAGTGGTTGTATGGGAATCTGAAACCTGTTTCCCATGAATGAGACACCAGTGTCTTAACCAATGTGCTATCTCACTTGACACACTAAGTATCTGAGCAGATATGAAAAAAACATTGTTCAGTTCAATATATCATATTTCAAAACAACTTACATTAGTTCTACCTAGGCTTTTTGCTACAGCAGCATTATGTTCACACATTTCCACTAGGGTACGTCCTGTAAGAATGTATCGACGAGCTGACTCACAAAACCAGTGTGTTTCACGGATGGAGCTGTTATTAAACATGAACATATTGCTCGAAGCTTGGTAAAATTGCTCACTATGTGGCACAACTTTCCTGAAAATAGTGGTAACATTGCCAGAAACATGAAAACAATAACAAAACCACTTAAAACATGCAAATCTGAAGAATGTACACTATACTAAAACTTAGGATTATGTCTTCTCATCATAATTTCTAGAGCTAAAGAAAACCGATTCCAATGTACAGTTCCTCATCTCAAATGTATATCTTAAGCTGCAAATGTTTATGTCATAGTCATAGTTCTCCAACCAACTCCTATAGCTCACTCACCATATATAATGTATAACCACACAAGATCAAACTGAAGGGTTTTCAAAAAATTGCATAAAACTGAGCAAACAAGCATCACATGAAAATTCACAGAGAATCAATACTAACATTTTTTCCACTAAAATGTAAATATGTATGCAACATTAATTATCTATTTCTATTCCATGAGCCAAAAGGAATAGATAATTGTAACAAAAGATAGCAACCAACATTCACACACTATAATCCACATTAAGTGCTCTTCTTTTATTTACTTAATAATAAAGAGAAGCCAAATGAAAATGAAACATATGGGGGAAAAGTACGGAAACTGTTTTTATTACTTCAAAAGCAATCACCATAATTGTTAATACGTACATCCCACTGTGAGTCAAGAAGGTCAATGCCTTCATGGAAGAATGTTTGCAGCTGCCTACAGAACCATGATTGTACCCTGATTCGTCCGAAGCAAAGTGGTGGCCATGAATGGCTTTCTTCAGGGTTCCAAAAATATGGAAATCACATGGGGAGGAATTGGGACTGTGTGGAGGACATATAAGGGCTTTCCAGAAAAACTTGTGCAGCATAGTCGAAACAACCTTGATAACATGTGGGCTGGCATTACACTGCAACAGAATGTTGTCATCCATCAATAACGCAGGGCATTTGGACTTGATGGTACGTTCAAATTTTTACAAAGTGTCCATGTACTGCAGTGCATTAATTGTGATACCATGTTCCAGAACATCTATGAGCAGTGGGCCCTACCAGCCAAATGACTTTTCCAGAGTTAATGTGCCTGTGTTTTCGACCACGCTGCACAAATTTTGCTGTAAAGCCAATACACACCCTCCATACAATCCCGATCTCCACCCATGCAATTTCCATATTTTTGAGCCCTGAAGAGAGACATTAATGTCATCAATTTCCTTCAGATGAAGAGGTGAATTGTTGTTGTTGTGGTCTTCAGTTCTGAGACTGGTTTGACGCAACTCTCCATTCTTCTCTATCCAGTGCAAGCTTCTTCATCTCCCAGTACCTACTGCAACCTACATCCTTCTGAATCTGCTTAGTGTATTCATCTCTTGCTCTCCCTCTACAATTTTTACCCTCCACGCTGCCCTCCAATACTAAATTGCTGATCCCTCGATGTCTCAGAACATGTCCTACCAACTGATCCCTTCTTCTAGTCAAGTTGTGCCACAAGCTCCTCTTCTCCCCAATTCTATTCAATACCTCCTCATTAGTTATGTGATCTACCCATCTAATCTTCAGCATTCTTCTGTAGCACCACATTTCAAAAGCTTCTATTCTCTTCTTGTCTAAGCTATTTATCATCCACGTTTCACTTCCATACATGGCTACACTCCATACAAATACTTTCAGAAACGACTTCCCGACATTTAAATCTATACTCGATGTTAACAAATTTTTCCTCTTCAGAAACGCTTTCCTTGCCATTGCCAGTCTACATTTAATATCCTCCCTACTTCGACCATCATCAGTTATTTTGCTCCCCAAATAGCAAAACTCCTTTCCTAATCTAATTCCCTCACATCACCCGACTTAATTTGACTAAATTCAATTATCCTCGTTTTGCTTTTGTTGATGTTCATCTTATACCCTCCTTTCAAGACACTGTCCATTCCGTTCAACTGCTCTTCCACATCCTTTGCTGTCTCTGACAGAATTACAATGTCATTGGCAAACCTCAAAGTTTTTATTTCTTCTCCATGGATTTTAATACCTACTCCAAACTTTTCTGTTGTTTCCTTTATTGCTTGCTCAATATACAGATTGAATAACATTGAGGATAGGCTACAACCCTGTCTCACTCCCTTCCCAACCACTGCTTCCCTTTCATGTCACTAGGCTCTTATAACTGCCATCTGCTTTCTGTACAAATTGTAAATAGCCTTTTGCTCTCTGTATTTTACCCCTGCCACCTTCAGAATTTGAAAGAGAGTATTCCAATCAACAATGTCAAAAGCTTTCTCTAAGTCTAAAAATGCTAGAAACGTAGGTTTGCCTTTGCTTAATCTTTCTTCTAAGATAAGTCATATGGTCAGTATTGCCTCACGTGTTTCAACATTTCTGCGGAATCCAAACTGATCTTTGCCAAGGTCGGCTTCGACCAGTTTTTCCATTCGTCTGTAAAGAATTCACGTTAGTATTTTGCAGCTGTGACTTATTAAACTGATAGTTCGGTAATTTTCACATCACAACACCTGCTTTCTTTGGGGTTGGGATTATTATATTCTTCTTGAAGTCTGAGGGTATTTCGCCTGTCTCATACATCTTGCTCACCAGATGGTAGAGTTTTGTCAGGACTGGCTCTCCCAAGGCTGTCAGTAGTTCTAATGGAATGTTGTCTACTCCGGGGGCCTTGTTTCGACTTAGGTCTTTCAGTGCTCTGTCAAACTCTTCACGCAGTATCATATCTCCTATTTCATCTTCATCTACATCCTCTTCCATTTCCATAATATTGTCCTCAAGTACATCACCCTTAGATCCTCTATATACTCCTTCCACCTTTCTGCTTTCCCTTCTTTGCTTAGAACTGGGTTTCCATCAAACCTCTTGATATTCATGCAAGTGGTTCTCCTTTCTCCAAAGGTCTCTTTAATTTTCCTGTAGGCAGTATCTATCTTACTCCTAGTGAGATAAACCTCTACATCCTTACATTTGTCCTCTAGCCATCCCTGCTTAGCCATTTTGCACTTCCTGTCGATATCATTTTTGAGATGTTTGTATTCCTTTTTTCCTGCTTCATTTACTGCGTTTTTATATTCTCTCCTTTCATCAATTAAATTCAATATTTCTTCTGTTACCCAAGGGTTTCTACTAGCCCTCGTCTTTTTACCTATTTGATCCTCTGCTGACTTCACCACTTCATCCCTCTAATCTACCCATTCTTCTTGTACTGTATTTCTTTCCCCAATTCCTGTCAATTGTTCCCTTATGCTCTCCCTGAAACTCTGTACAACCTCTGGTTCTTTTAGTTTATCCAGGTCCCATCTCCTTAAATTCCCACCTTTTTGCAGTTTCTTCAGTTTTAATCTACAGTTCATAACCAATAGATTGTGGTCAGAGTCCACATCTGCCCCTGGAAATGTCTTACAATTTAAAACCTGGTTCCTAAATCTCTGTCTTACCATTATATAATCTATCTGGTACCTTTTAGTATCTCCAGGGTTCTTCCATGTATACAACCTTCTTTTCATGATTCTTAAACCAAGTGTTAGCTATGATTAAGTTATGCTCTGCGCAAAATTCTCCCAGGCAGCTTCCTCTTTCATTTCTTAGCCCCAATCCATATTCACCTACTATGTTTCCTTCTCTCCCTTTTCCTACTCTTGAATTCCAGTCACCCATGACTATTAAATTTTCGTCTCCCTTCACTACCTGAATAATGTCTTTTATCTCATCATACATTTCATCAATTTCTTCGTCATCTGCAGAGCTAGTTGGCATATAAACTTGTACTACTGTAGTAGGTGTGGGCTTCGTGTATATCTTGGCCACAATAATGCGTTCACTATGCTGTTTGTAGTAGCTTACCCATACTCCTATTTTTTTTATTCATTATTAAACCTACTCCTGAAATTACCCCTATTTGATTTTGTATTTATAACCCTGTATTTACCTGACCAAAAGTCTTGTTCCTCCTGCCAACAAACTTCACTAATTCCCACTGTATCCAACTTTAACCTATCCATTTCCCTTTTTAAATTTTCTAACCTACCTGCCCAATTAAGGGATCTGACATTCCATGCTGCGATCCGTAGAACGCCAGTTTTCTTTCTCCTGATAACAACGTCCTCTTGCGTAGCCCCCGCCCGGAGATCCGAATGGCGGACTATTTTACCTCCAGAATATTTTACCCAAGAGGATGCCATCATCATTTAATCATACAGTAAAGCTGCATGCCCTCGGGAAAATTATGGCTGTAGTTTCCCCTTGCTTTCAGCTGTTCGCCAGTACCAGCACAGCAAGGCTGTTTTGATTAGTGTTACAAGGCCAGATCAGTCAATCATCCAGACTGTTGCCCCTGCAACTACTGAAAAGGCTGCTGCCCCTCTTGAGGAACCACACGTTTGTCTGGCCTCTCAACAAATACCCCTCCGTTGCGGTTGCACCTACGGTACAGCTATCTGTATCATTGAGGCACGCAAGCCTCCCCACCAACGACAAGGTCCATGGTTCATTGAGGTGCATGCCTCAACACAATTGTGGCTTTGCAGGCAATCACAAACATGTTTCCACAAAGGCACTGACCATCTTGTCTCATAGTGTGATAAAGGTATTAACAGCTATGGCAATTACCTTTGAAATAATTAACAGTTTATTTACTTTTATTTCATCTGTCTTAATTCCATTTAATTGCTCATTACATAATACAGGAAAATTTCACAATATGAGCTAATCACCACAAGTATGTAAGAACTTCTGTCAAGTAAACTAATGAAATAAATTAGTATGTATCCCTTAGGATAACTGTGAAATGCTGTAAAGTTTCATAGTAATTTACCTGTTTTACTAATGAAAGAGAAAATGAATAATATGTTAACTCGTTGCACTCACAAATTCAGTCACAGATAATTATATGGTTCGGATACAAAATTGGAGGAAACTTTAGCCATAAGTCGTATACAGGGACAGTGAATGAAAACAAGAAGAGGTAAAAAGGGAGAAGATGGACAGACTTGCCAATGAATTGTGGAAACTGATGATTTACCTTACACCTCCTTGCTTCCCACCATAGTTTTGGTTAACATTCACTTTGCAAGCATATGAAACATCTCCGCATTTGTTGAAAGCTATACACTGAGGATTAGCTCTATTTGCAGGTCGTGTAGCATCTTGAAATATATGGTGGTACAATGTGCAATCCTGTGCAAAGGAAGTATATTATGATGATTTTCTTTTTAGTTACAAATACAATTAAAAAAGAAGTTTTACTCAACAAGTAAAAGATACAATTAATACTGTGTTTAGGAAGCAATACAATAAATGATTTCAGATGTCACAGTAAGCACAAGTTACAAAGAAGATGTAAAATCTACAACAGAACCCAAAGTCAAATCTTGTATCTACACAACTAGATAAAAGACATACACTGAGTATTAAACAAAGCATAAAAGTGCAATTAAAAGGAAAGTACATGAGTTGACAACATTACTAGGTAAATGTACAGTTGGAGACTGTACTTACGCTTAAAATCTACATTTAAATTACGTAGTACAGTTATTGTTACAGAATTCTTATTTTCAAGTAGTCTGATCAAAAAGTCAGATTTCGCAATACTGCAGTTGTTACCTTTCCCTGAACAGAGTTTTTAATCAAACATACAGACTGTCACAATGGAAAAGTGTGCAAATTTCTGCATAATTTTCAAGAATTGTGTCAGTGTGACGAATTTCAGTGTTACTTTTATGTGGGATGTTGTAATACAATCTATAAGTAATGATGCTCGTCACCTCTGGAGATGCATTAATAACTGAAACTACCATTACATAAAACCTGATAAAGAGAAAGTTATCTTCAAACTTGAAGCTGATTTGGTATTATCACAACGAGAGTTAGCACTTTTGCGAGCTATAGTCTGCAGTAGTAATGTTAGGGCTACATTAGAAGGCTGGTTTACAGTCAAGCATTCCAAATAAGTTGAAAGTTCCATAAGACGTTGACAGCTTCAGTCTAGCAGTCTCCAATACCTTCACTGCTTTGGAGACTGAGGTCAAAAGCTTTCAGACAACCCAAGAAATCCAGAAGCAATCTGGAATTACAGGGCATAAGGTGCGAGTAAAGTGAAAGAATAAAAGCTTTAAGAAGACCAAAGTCTTATTGCTGCAATGCAGTCAAGGATGGGGGACTATCAGAACTGGTATGGAACTCTTTGGGAAGTGACTACTAGGTAACGAGTGTTCTCACGCCAAGAGCAGCACTCAGTGATTCCACTTGTGATTTAGGCCTTTGGGAATGGTTCTTAAATAAAGATCATTTAATAATAGTAGAGGCTGTAAGTAAGTAACAGTTTAAACCATAACCTTATGACATCAGGTACACTGCTGAGAATGCTCTTCACACTAGCGAGAATACAGAGTCACACTTTGAGTGGTATGATAAACCCTCGATGAAGCACTCTGTACAGTGAGTGGAGAGCTTGGTAAATCACTCAGGGGAAAAGACATTTATACATGGGTGTGACTAGTCCATCACTTCTCACTTGGGTCACATGATGAATGGCATGGTTTGTGTCTGAATGCTTCTGGTGCAAGAGTAGTTGCACAACAAATTGCCAGAGGCATCCAGTTTGACCAAAGCAGTATTCCCCATATCCTAGTAATTTCTGTGTTCCCTATGCCTTTATTAGGGTAAATTCATCTGAAGGACAGAGCTGCAGAATAAATGTACAGTGTGTTAATTGTAATGTGGACAACAGCCAGAGGTAAAAAAAAAAAAAAAAAAAATCATCTTGTGTATTTTTAAAGATCTTAATTGCAACAAATATGTATGCTTTATACTCTATGGACTTGACTGCCCGACTTTCAGTCAACACACAGTAATAACAGTTGAAACAGCTTCTAGGGGGAAAAAAATACTGCAATGTGGACAAAGCCATAGATATTAAAGAAAATAAGTTAAATGTCTTCCATCAAAAAATAATGAGGGCAAACATAGACAAGGATGTCCTTGATCATAAAGCTCTTGCACCATAGATGACTAGATGCGTTACAAGGAATGCGAAGAAAGGTAGGAAAGTATTCTTTCTTAGCAAGAATGACCAGAAACAATCTATTAAGTATCTGAGTTGTCAGCATTGAATATTCAGCTCAGACAACAAAATGTAGAGCAAAAATCAATAATACTCGAAATAATTGTACAATAAACCTCAGATCAGAATGTGCAGAGCAAGGCACTAATGGATGGAAAAGACCCATCATGATTCAATAGTCACATTACAAAGTTGCCACGAAAACAAAGCACGCTTCATTACAGATTTAAGTGAAGATGAAACCTAGTTGACAAATGAAAGCTGAACAAAAATAAAATGGGCATAAGTAGAGCAATGTGAGAAGTGTTCAATGAAAATTTTGCCAGCTAAACTGACTAAAAATTGTAAGAAATTTTGATTGCACATGAAGCCAGTAAGCAGATTGAAATCATCTGCTCACAGCGAGAGGTCCAAGTGGTGGGATCGACTTTTTAAAACCAAATATTGGTGATGTACGTTAAGATTCCAGACAGCACATCTTGCAGCCATTCATCCTGGTGGGCCCTCATTTTTGAGTAATTGAAGGAAAAAAAAAAATTTAGAATTTTGCGTGATGCTGAATAATGTTAAAAAAGTTGTATTACATAACCTGGTTGCTTGGTGTGGTGGATAGGCTAATAACTTCACATGCAGGAAGTTGTGGGTTTGAATATCATCAGGTGCAGTAAAGTTTTGATTCTTAAATCTTTATTGAAGTGACTTTGATCAATATTATTGTAATAAAATTAATTGGATTAAATGTAATTTTTTATTTCTATTCCTTTGTCACATCATTTTAATCACCTGATGCACTTTTTCACTTGTTTCATTTTTTATTCATATCATTCTTTTTCCAATCAGAATTTGTGTGAATATAAACTCAATTATATTTATTTATTATAATATGCAGTTACTCGGAAATTACAATCTATCAGTTAAAAGACAAAAGATGAAATAATCTATTTATACTGGCTGTACAATGGCGGGAGAAATGTATTTTTCATTGCCAGATGTGTGATTTTTTTTGCATGGTACTCGTAATACAAACATTTAAAGCACAATCTGAATAAAAATATGGGTAAACAACAATACGGGAATTGTGAGTCCACCTTGATGCAAAACACTTTGGTTATTTATTTACTTATATATTCCTCAAACTAGTTTCAGCGACAAATGTGAATCCCTATTACACTATGGATGAAATAACACAGACGAAGATATCCATGAAAGAAGGGTTTATAAGCAAAATGAAATTCACACAAAACCAGAAATAGATATAATGAACACAATAATGTGGACGAAAAAACATGGTGACAAAGCAAAAGAAATTAAACTGAAATATATAAAATTATTTAAAAACATATGGACAAAGATTTCACGTGGAAAAAGAATGATAGGAAGAAAAATGCGAGCAAATGAAGAAACTTATATTATAATTAAAATTATACAACAAAGGAATAGAAATAAAAAATTACATTTAAATCATTAATGAAATAAAAATGATGATCAAACTCATTCTGATAAAGATTTAAAAATAAAGAATTTATTGTACCTGACAAGATTCAAATCCACAACCCCCTGCTCGTGAAGCGATTATCCTACACACCATACCACGCAAGCAATGTATGCAAGAGAACATTTTTAATGCTATTGAGCATCATGCTAAATTCCAAAAATTATTTTTGTCAATTACTTGAGAAGAAAGGGCCCGCCATGGTGAATGGCTGCAGTGTTTGATACCTGGGATCTTAAGCTACATAACAGTGTGTATGGTTTCAAAAAGTCAATCCCATTGCTGGGGACCTCTCCTTGTCAGTCACTCAACAACCATTCTGATACTGAAATGGAAGCTGGCAGGTTGAAATACTGAACTGATTTTTCCAAAATTGTTTCACTGTGGAAGATTCAAGTATGGTTCCTCCTTTTATTTACTACATGAATGTCTAAAAGACAGATATTGAGATAAGTGACCACTGTGTAGCAAATCAACTTAAGTTACTCAATAGTGGAAAGGCATCTGGACCAGATACGATATCCACTACATTATACAGTGATTAGTTTAAAGAACTTGCTCCCTTTCCAGTAGCAGCTGGTCATAGATCACTGGGGCAACAAAAGGTAGCAAGTAATTGGGAAAGAGTGCAGATCATTACTGTTTTCAAGAAGGATCATGTAATTATAAGCCTATAGCACTGACATCAATCTGCTGCAGAATTATGGAACATATTTTGTGCTTAGGAAGTATGACAATTTTTGAGATTGAGAGATCGCGGGAGGCGCACATCGACATGGCGCGTCACGGACGGTAGTTGCCGCAAGTAGAGTCCTGTCCACCAGAGGGCACGCGAGAATTCGGACGCGACCTCTGCCGGCATAACAACAACAACTCCGGCAGCACGGGCCGTGCCCAGTATGTTAACATCGGGCATGCCTAGGACACAGTCCCGGTCTACACTAAGTGAAGTGCGATGTAAACGTGAACAGTGTTACTACACAATTGGCGAAGAGTAGGGCCGTTCTTTCGCGTGTTGCGTCGTTGTTCTGGTTTCGCAGCTTCTCCACAGCATGGAGGATTTAGTGCGGGTTTTGGTTGAGCAGCAGACGGAGCTCATGGCCACCATGAAACAAGTGCTTCCGGCGTTGCTCTCCACGCCGTCTGTTCCAGCGCCGTTCCCTCCTCCCTTTCCCCCGTATGACGAGACAGCGGAGGATTGGGACGCATATGAACATCGCCTTCGGCAGCATTTCCAGGCGTTTCATGTTGCCGATGCAGAGGTATGTCGTGCTCTCTTCTTGTCTTGGATATCTCCCTTGCTGTATCAAGTTTTGCGGCAGCTAGCGCCGTTGCAGGAACCCTCGTCCTTGTCTTTTGACACATTGTGTTCATTGCTGTCTTCATATTATTGCCGCCGCACGCATGTTGTGGCAGCTAGGGTCGAGTTCTATCAATGCAAAAAACAGCCCCATCAGTCTTACCGGGTGTGGGCCGCTACCCTGCATGGTCTTAGCCGCAAGTGTCATTTTGTCACGGAGCAGTCGCGAGAGTCGTATGCCCACGTTATGGTACGTGACGTCATTGTTCGTTCGGCCCCTGATAGGGAGGTCCGGCAACGGGCCCTGCAGTTAGAAGACCCTTCCCTCGAGGAAGTCCTGTCCATTGCTCAATCGTATGAAGTCTCTCATGCCGCAGGTCAACAGCTGGAAGCGTGGTGCGACGTCGCGGCGGATCAGGGCGGCGCGGCAGTGTCCACTGTGTCCGGGGTGAACGACGTGCGAGCGGTACAATCCGGCCGTTACGGCCGCTCCCGCACGGCGCGTAAACAGAATTCCGTCCGCCGGCCCCCGTTGCCGTCCTGTGCGTCGTGCTATATACATCATGATCGATCAGAGTGCCCCCAGCGTTGGGCCGTTTGTCGCAAATGTAATAAAAAAGGTCACATTGCCAAAGTTTGCCGCTCAGCCTCAAAAGAATCGAAGGAAGCAGGTACAGAGGACATGGATGTTGACACTCAGGAAGTTTTATCGGGCCAGGCTCCCGACGCATCGGCACGCAAACTCTTTATCGAGGTGTCGATTCGGTCGCGCCGGTTACAACTGCAAGTAGATACGGGCACGGCAGTTTCATTGTTGAATGCACAAACTTATTCTGACCTTGGATCGCCCCGTTGGCGCCAGTTTACCGGCGTCTACACGGTTATGGTAAACAGTTCATTCCCCTACCGGGTCAATTCACTACCGACGTGACTTACAAATCAGTCACTCGGCCTATTACTTTTATTGTTGTCAGTGATGCGAGCTCCACTAACCTTTTTGGCCTGGATGCCTTTCAAGCTTTCGGTTTTTCTATCGCTGACACCATACAGTTGGTCTTCGAAGACGTTCCCTATCAATCATTGGAATATTTGATCTCAGACTTTCCAGATATTTTTGAGGAGGGCCTGGGGCGTGTTTCAGATTTTGAAGCTCACTTCACGTTGAAGGCGTCGGCTCGCCCACATTTTCTACGCGCGAGGCAGATTCCCTTGGCTCTCCGCCCTCAGGTAAAGGAAGAGCTAGACCGGCTGACAGCCCTAGGAGTCATTCTTCCCATTTCTTCTAGTGAGTGGGCTTCGCCCCTCGTTATTGTAAGGAAGCCCTCGGGAAAATTACGTCTTTGTGGCAATTTCAAGGCCACCATTAATTCCCAATTGGTGGTGGACACCTATCCTTTGCCTCGTGCTGACGAATTGTTCTCCGCTGTGGCGGGAGGCCAATATTTTTTGAAAATCGATTTTTCGGAGGCTTATCATCAGATACCACTTGATGAGGACTCCAAACGGCTGGTGGTCGTCAACACCCCGTTTGGCCTTTACCAATACCAGCGGTTGGCCTTCGGAATCTCCAGTGCCCCGGCGATATTCCAGCGTTATCTTGAGCACGTCACATCGACAATCCCTCATTGTATTAATTACCTGGATGACATAATTGTCACAGGCTGCAGCACGAAGGAACATTTGCACAACCTTCGCACCCTCTTTCTCAAATTTAGGTCTGTGGGCTTGCGTTGCAACCTGCATAAGTCAAACTTCTTCCAACCGTCCATTGAGTATGTGGGCTACACCATCTCTCGGCATGGCATCCAGCCACTGGGAAGTTTGGTCCAAGGTACCGTCGACCTTCCTCGGCCCGCTCTGCTGAAAGAGTTACAAGCTTTTTTAGGCAAGATAGCCTATTACCACCGGTTCATTCCCAGGGCTTCCACCATAGCCTGCCCCCTGTACTGCCTTCTGCGCAAGGGTGTTCCTTTTGATTGGTCCCCTGCATGCGAGCGAGCATTCACCTCATTGAAGGGCCTCCTCACGTCAGCGCCTTGTTTGGCTACTTTTGATCCCCATAAGCCGTTAGTCCTGGCTACAGATGCTTCACAGTATGGGGTGGGGGCGGTCCTGGCCCATCACAACGCAGATGGTTCCGAGCAACCACTGGCGTTTGCCTCTAAAACTCTTAGTCCCGCGCAGGCCCATTACTCCCAGGTGGAAAAAGAGGCTTTGGCCATTGTCTACGCTGTTACCAAGTTTCACCCTTTCTTGTATGGCACGAAGTTTCAGTTAATCACTGACCATAAGCCGTTAATATTGTTATTTGGCCCCGCCTCTCAGATTCCGGATAGGGCGGCCCACAGACTACAGCGCTGGGCCTTGTTCCTCTCTAAGTACCATTATGACATTCATTTTCGCCCTACTGGACAGCATGCCAACGCCGACGCTCTTTCCCATCTTCCGGTGGGCCCGGATCCTACGTTCGATCGAGAGGAGATTTTGTGTTTTAATTTGGATGTGGCGTCCCGCCAAGCGGTTGATGGCTTCCCGATCACTAGTTCTCGAGTCGCCTGGGAAACGGCAGCTGACCCGGTTCTCCGGCAAGTAGTTCGCCTCATTCAGCAGGGGTGGTCATCCCACCCTCCAGGCCGGGCCTCGGACCCTCTTCGTAATTATTTTATTCTATGAGACCGCCTCTCAGTCTTGGAAGGAGTTCTCCTTCTGGCTACCGATGATACAGCTCCTCGCGTGGTTGTTCCTGCAAGTTTACGAAGGGAGGTCCTCACATTATTACATATGGGGCACTGGGGTGTTTCTCGTACTAAAACCTTGGCTCGCAGACATGTGTACTGGCCGGTATTGACAGAGAAATTGAGCACTTGGTGGCCGCCTGTTCCCAGTGTGCGAGCCAACAGGCATCTCCCAGGGCAGCGTTCTCTTCATGGCCGCCGGCAACCCAAGCATGGGAATGTGTTCACATCGATTTTGCGGGCCCGTTTCTCAATGGCTTTTGGCTCATTGTCATTGATGCTTATTCCCGATTCCCATATGTGGTTCGCTCCTCCTCAACCAGTTCAGAAGTTGCAATCCAGGCACTAGCAAAAATCTTTTCTGTGGAAGGTCTGCCAATCACCCTGGTCTCGGACAATGGACCGCAGTTTATTTCGCAGACCTTCCAGGATTTTTGTAGGCGCTTCGGTATTCGGCACGTTTGCTCTCCCCCCTTCCATCCACAGTCGAATGGGGAAGCTGAGCGCATGGTGCACACATTTAAGACACAGATGAATAAGTATGTGCACGAATTTCCTGCGGAGGAAGCATTGACGTTTTTCCTGACGGCATACCGGACCACACCAATGGGAGAACGCAGCCCTGCAGAGCTCCTCCATGGGTGTCAACCTAGGACTCTGCTGCACCTCCTCTGACCTGGTCCTCGCCAGTCTCGCAAAACGGAGTACCTGGCTTTCCACTGGGATTGTCGGTCTGGGCCCGTGGGTTTGGTCGTAATCCACGTTGGATACCGGCGGCAGTCCTGCGCCGAAATGGCCGCCGGCTCTATACCTTGCAGGCGGGGGACCGGGTGGTACGTCGTCACCAAAATCAGCTACATCCACGTTTGGGCACCCACCCTCCGACCTCTCGGACACTGGCTTCCCCATTGCCGGCACCTGTGTTGGTTTCACAGGGGACGTTACCGCCTCTCCCCGCTGTGACTCTGCCGCACTGCACTGGTTCTCAGCCTTGGCAGCCTCCAGTAGCTCCAGCACCGGCATCGCCATCGTTCGAGATGCCCCAGCGAGAGCCGGCCCCCCTCGCAGGCCCGGTTTCTCAGGAGGCTGGTTCACCTGTGGTAGTCCCTTCCCCATCGTCCCCGCCACTGGGTCTTGCCCCTCCTGAGGTGGAACAGGATCCGGAGTTCGACAGCTTGACGCCCGTTCTGTCCCGGGCTCTGGTTGTGGGACGATGGGGGCCTCTTCGTGTGGGTCACTTCCAGCCGTATTCGAAGGTTCCGGCTCGAGGGTTGGCAGATCCCCTCGACTCCGGCCTTCCAATGGATGTGGAGGTAATCGCTCCTGCCCGACGCTCCACCTTCCGATGCAGTGGATCACAGTGGCTTCACCCCCCGAAGGAGGAGGAGTGCAGTAGCCACCAGAAAGATCGCAGGAGGCGCACGTCGACACGGTGCGTCACGGACGGTAGTTGCCGCAAGTAGAGTCCCGTACACCAGAGGGCACGCGAGAATTCCGACGCGACCTCTGCCGGCATAACAACAACAACTCCGGCAGCACGGGCCGTGCCCAGTAAGTTAACATCGGGCATGCCTAGGACACAGTCCCGGTCTACGCTAAGTGAAGTGCGACGTAAACGTGAACAGTGTTACTACAATGCAGTAAACTGAGATCTTGTGAAACATACATCACTCTGTTCATCTATGAAATCCAAAGTGCCACAGACAAAGGTGTACAGGTTGATACCATGTTCCCGGACTTCAAGAAGACATTTGATATGTTTCTGAACTGCCTTTTAGTGAAAAAATTAAGAACTTGCTGAATATCAGACCAGATTTGTGGCTGTGTTCAGGATTTCCTAGCAGATGGAACTGAACATGTAGTTCTTGA
Source organism: Schistocerca piceifrons (assembly GCF_021461385.2). Classification (NCBI taxonomy): domain Eukaryota; kingdom Metazoa; phylum Arthropoda; class Insecta; order Orthoptera; family Acrididae; genus Schistocerca; species Schistocerca piceifrons. The sequence continues at coordinate 327,052,264 of NC_060140.1, forward strand.
CAGAATGAAAACAATGGGGTCTTTAACTTCTTTGAACCCCTGATGGAGGAATTGGGATAAAAATTCAGCAATGATGCAGAGGCTGACCAGTCAGTGCACAGTTAGCTGTTGGAGTGCCCCCTCCATAAGTTGCTTATCAGGAGAAAAACATTCTTCTTTTAAACAAAACTATATTTAAAAATAGTATTCTGCTTTTTTAACCAATACTCACACTCTGCTAAAAATTTTAATATTAAATGACATACTTAAAAAAACAATGATGCAAAGAAAGGGAAACCGGCTGCTGCAACAACAATGTCTGCAATAGGGACACTTAATAGTATAGTCATCAGTGCATTTGCTAAAACAGTTTCAGACAAATCTGACTATATCCAGACAGGCACAATGAAAAAGAATTGTGCCTTGCTTTAACTAAATACCTCTTCCCCCTCCTTCCATTATATTGTTATTCCATCGTGGTCTTTCCGCTGCCTGATTATACCATTAAAAATTCATTTAAATAAATAAGTCTTTCACTAAAATCTCATTTAACCTTTCTCATTTGCAATCACATAGAGGGATACAATACTTCAAACTGGTAGTAGACAGTCTATATGCACTACAACATATTAAAAGTCTCTAACTAGCGACACAAATCCGATGCTGGACATGGAACACAACTTTAAAATTCCATTTGTACCATATCCATCTCAGTGTTGCATGTATGTGGCTACAGAGAAAAAGGAAGATGTGAGTACCATGTTTCCACAGAAAACAATCTGTAATTATGTGAAAATAAAATGACTGCTTCTTTAATGTATTACACCTATTTTTAATCAATTTTGATTTCAATTTAAAGATTAAAACCTGCAGAGTGTGAGCAAAACATGGCGTGAACACCTCATCCTGTACTGGAGGAAATTACTCATTAAGAGGTCCATCCATAAAACAGTAGTCAACACAGTCAGCAACTTTGGTATTTGGATTATTATAACTCTCTCTGTATATACCAAAAAAATCACCTGCACTGAAAACTGAGCATTATGTTTAGTCATTTTATGTCACTACTTTGTGCATCTGAAGAGAACATTTTCTTTTAATCTTACAAGAAAACTTACCCTGCTTGTGGAGACAAATGTGTGTGGATTACCACACCATGCGACATCTGTTGCAACATCTTTATGTTCATTGAATGCAGCATAAGGTATGTAAGGCCTACGAACATCCCAAACATTTATGCTACAATCAACAACAAGTGCACAGCTGGCAATGTGAAATTTTCGCTGTGGACGCCACTTTATATGACCCACAGACGCTATTGTAGGAACTGTGTACTCAAGTGTTGGTTTGGCATTCAGATTCCAGACCTAAAAGAGAGACCAAAAGGAAAAAAAGAATGAAACATGGTAATTGCTTGAATGCTAATAATATTGTCACATAGAAGAAGATGTAATCAGATTAATGATGAACACTAACTTCACTTAATGAAGGTTTATTCAGCACTTGTACACTCAAGAGGGTGGAGTGAACTGCCTCTGGCAAGAACACATAAGGTGCATATACAGTTACAAAACATTCCAGTACAATGATTCTTGACATTTGTGGATACTTCTAGACTGTACTCGAACCAAATACAGAAATTAAAATTTTACAGTTCAGGTAAGTTTTGAACTCACGACCCTCCATGCAATAGTCTAGTATCATAACCACTACACCACTGTGACTGTGCTACTCAGCTTCTTCTGCGACATTGCTCCCTCCTTAAGAGAACAGCGTCTTGATGTTACATCCTCCTAGTCCGGGAACGAGTCATCGGTCCTGCATACTCCGACTCCCAATGAACGATTCTTGTCCTGGCGGTGATCTTCTTAGAATTTCCTTTGCTGCTAGCTCTTCATCGCCTTTCTGCTTGTTGCCTGTCGCTGTAGCTTCGAATTTACCCTGGGTTGCAGGATCCTTATAGGGCTTCATTCGAAGGACATGGACCGTACCTCTGATCTTTTGTTGTCTTGTGTTGGGGTCAAAATCTTCAACTTCGTAAGTAACATCAGACAACTGCTTTATAACCTTATAAGGTCCAAAGTAGCGCCTGAGGAGCTTCTCAGAGAGACCAACCTTCTGAACAGGAGTGAAGCTCCAGACGAGGTCGCCAGGCTGTTACACAACAGAGCGGTGGCTTGCGTCATACCTTCGGCGATCATTTTCTTGAACCTGCAGCGTGCGGAGTCGAGCTAACTGCTGAGCTTCCTCAGCTCTGGTTAACATCTGGCTGATGTAGTCATCGTCCACGTCATCAGACTGTACTGAAAGCACAGTGTCCATCACCGTAGTCACCTCACACCCATGTACCAGAAAAAAATGGCATAAATCCTGTGGAGTCTTGTTTGGTGGTGTTGTAGGCAAATGTCACTGAAGGTAGCACCTCATCCCAGTTGCTCTGCTGAACACTGACGAACATTGATAGCATGTCGATCAAGGTCTTATTAAGGCGTTCAGTAAGCCCATTAGTTTGCGGATGGTAGGCAGTCGTCATGTGATGAGTAATGTTGCACCAACGGTTTATCTCTGTCTTGAGATTCAATTGAAAAACTTTCCCTCGATCCGTAATTAACAACCTTGGGACACCATGTTTTTATACAATGCACTATGTTTTAAATACAATGTCTTCCACGATGAATTTGGCTACCTCAAATGCTTCGGGTGTTTTCACGGCTTTTGTAATGGCATAGCGTGTCAGATAATCAGTGCAAACAATAATCCATCTATTGCCACTAGCAGTCGTTGGAAATCGTCCGAAGAGGTCAATCCCAACACACTGGAAAGCTGTTTTGGTTGGTGGAATTGGTATGAGTTGGCCAGGCGGTTTCTGAGGACAAGGCGACACATAGTCATCAAAAGAATTTTGATGAGCACCATCCCAGATAAATTTAGCATTAACTTTTAACAACTCTTGGAGTGGCCTGGCTTTGATACAAAAGCCTTTGATAAAAAGACAGTAATAAGAACATAATCCAAGGAAGCTTCTCATATCTCTAATACTTTTAGGAATGGGAAATTCCATTACAGATCTCACCTTTTCTGTGTCTGGCTGCACACCTTCGTTTGACACAAGCTGTTCAAGTATTTTATTTCTTTTGCTCCAAAGAGGTACTTTCTTGGATTAAGTTCAGTCCGCCTTGTTGGACACACTTAAGAATGGCCCTCAGTCTTTTTACATGTTCATCAAATGTCTCTGATAACACTATAATGTCATCTAAGTAACAAAGACACACCGTCCACTTCAGGTGACTTAGAAGATTATCCATCATCCGTTCAAAATGACAAACGGCATTACCTTAAACTCATACATGTCCATGGTTGAGAAAAACTTAGCCCCCTTCAGACAATCTAGTGTATTGTCAATTCCTGGAAGGGGGTAAACATCCCTTTTAGTTAAGCTTCCAGTAATCAACACAAAAGCGCCAACTGCCATCCTTCTTCCTGATGAGAACCACTGGTGATGACCATGGGCTCTACGAAGGCTGGATGATGTCATTCTTCATTATTTTCTGTACCTCGTCGCAAATTATTCGATGTTACATTGCTGATGCACAGTATGAAGCATTCAGAGAACTCTTGAAGATTGGCAAGTAGCTTCTTCTGTGGTTCCTTAGTGAGATCTGGTGATAGTCAAGCTAGAAGATCTTGTCCCATAGTGGTAGTGCCAATTTCACCCACAGACTCAGCATGGGAGGTTTCTATGATGCTCAGCTGTTCGGCAATTAACGGCTCAGCATTTGCTATGCACCTGTGTCTTGGAAGGATCTGTGGTTCTCGGTGACAGTTAACTATCCATAATTCACAGAATCCGTTCTTAAACGAGACGACAGAGGCTGGGATGACCAAGTTATTCTCCAGTGGTATGCTTCTCTTACATTCCACTACAAGATCCATGGATTCATGGATTGCATGCATGACCCATGACAGTTACCTTTCTAGCACTGACTGCAGGAATGATCACTCGATCTAGCACACAGTCTCCACACACTCAGATGCGCATCTTCCTGTCCACAGTATCTCATCTCGTCTAGCATAATCTTCAAGCAACCACAATCTATAATTGCCTGAGAAGCTTTCAAAAAGTCCCATCCAAGAATGACGTCACGTCATGATTACACTCTTGTAAGACGTTGTATTCTAAGGGCTGTGTATGGCCACTTATACCCACACGGATGACACATCTTCCTGTACGTTTTACATATTTCCCATTAGCCACCTTCAGCAGAGATGTTTTGTTGTTGACGAATACGGTTTCCTGCAACTGGCGACAATACTTCTCCAAAATGACTGAATATGATCCTCCAGAGTCCACAAGAGCTTGGGCTGGTCAGCCATTCATGAGGATATCGACATAGTTTCCTGTCATTTTTGTAGTGATCGACGGCACAGGATTTTTCTCTTCGGCGGCCTCACCTCCAAGGAAGGTCGCACCCTTTAGTTTTCCAGGTTGCAGCAGCTAGGTGATCAGCTGGAGCTTCTAAATGGCGATGGAGACCTTGATCGGCTATTGGGGAGCATCCTCTCCAGCGGCTGGCTTGCAGCGATGGTGACCTACGTCATCCTGTAGCCACATCTTTTCGTTCATCTTCGTCGTCCCGGAGTTGGCATTGGCTAAGATCGGTCTGCTATCTTCTGGTGCAGGCGTCATCAAATATCTGCTGCCTTTCTTGACAACAGCACACCCATGTCCTGGTCGTCCACAGTGGAAACATGCTGGTTGGTTATCATGGGTCCTCCAGATGTCAGTCTTCCTTGGTGCCCAAACAGATTCCTCATGCGGCATTGTAGGAATGTGACTTCGCCTGGGTCTCACTTTTTTACTGTTTTAAAGGGAAATGAAGGATGAGAGATTGGGTTCAATGTCTGTTCCACTTCCTCCCTTATGACTTCTTGAAGTGTCTTGGTTCTTTGCTCGCCGTTCAATCCAAGTGCCTTCTGAACTTACTCTACCACTATCTGACGAAGAACACTTGTGAAATCAGTTCCTTCCTCCATCACAGACATTGATACAATGTTTGGAAGATGTTCAAACTTCTTGCGTGTAATTATTTTTTGATGCATTGCCTTGATATACTGGCACCATTTTATGAAGTCTTCTGCTGTCGAAACCTCCTTCAGGAGTAGGGATTGATACTTGTCCTCAGCAACACCCTTCATGAGGTGTGCAACCTTACCTTTCTCCTTCACTCTAGGATCCACTATTTTACACAGCTCCAAGACACCTTAAATGTAGGACGCTGTAGTTTCTCCTGGACGTTGTGCCCTGCACTTTAATTTATCTTCAGCCTTGCACTACCGTCATTGTGTGTGACCAAAATACTTGCGCAGTTCCACCTGGAATACTTCCCAGCTTGTGAACTTCTCCTCGTTGTTCTCATATCATTGCTTGACAGTGCCCTCCAAGCAGAAAAATACGTTAGCCAAACACACGGTGTCATCTCATTTGGTAAATTTGGCTATACGCTCCTACACCTTCAGCCACTTGTTTGGATCTTGGCCACCGTCTCCAGAGAACCTGGAAGGGTGTCTCATATGGTGGCACACAGCTGCTGTCATCATAATGTCCTCTTCTTCTTCTTCTTCTTCTTCTTCTTCTTCTTCTTCTGTCTCCGACAGATTGCGAACTGTTGCATATGGCTCGAAATCGGGTTTCTCATCACATAAACGGAAGCTCTGTCATGGCCTGATGGGAGCCACTGTGTCGTCGATAATGTGCGCTACCACAAGTTCCAGTACTCAGTGTCTCCACCAGAACAAATGTTTATTCAGCACTTGCACATACAAGAGCGCGGAGCAAACTGCCTCCAGCCGGAACACATACGGTATATATACAGTTACAGAACTGTTTGTGGATACTTCTAGACTGTACTCGAACCAAATATAGAAATTAAAATTTTACAGTTCAAGTGTGTTTTGAACTCACGACCCTCAATGCAAGTCTAGTATCATAACCACTACACTATGGTGACTGTGCTACTCAGCTTCTTCTGTGACAATATTATACCTTTGTATGAAAGGCAGTCATGATCAAGAACTGCAGTGAGAGTCCATAATATAACATCAAATTACAGTTTGATTATAATCCATACATGCACCATTAATGATCTTTTAATATGTTACGTGTACAAATAAAGCAAGCATGCCAATAAAACAACAAAAAATCCAGGATAGAATAACGGCAATATCATGAAAAGGATAGAATGCTACTTGCCATACAGAGGAGGTGCTGAGTTGCAGAAAGGCACCACAGTCTTTCCGTTGTGCCTGTCTACTCCTCACCAGCTCCTCTATCGTATTTACTCGAATCTAAGCTGCACTTTTTTTCCGGTTTTTGTAATCCAAAAAACCGCCTGCGGCTTAGAATCGAGTGCAAAGTAAGCGGAAGTTCTGAAAAATGTTGGTAGGTGCCGCCACAACTAACTTCTGCCGTCGAATATATGTAGCGCTACACAGGCATGCTTTACAGGCACAAAGATAAATACTGGCGCCAAAACCTCTGCGTCAGTAAATAAATTAAAAAAAAAAAAAAAAACGTGGAAGACGAGCTTTTTTCTCCGCCCCGAATTTCGACCACTGCATTTTCATACATTATCCAACGAAGTAAATACAAACTCCGTATTGTTCATCTTCGAATGTAGCAGCTTTTCAATGTACTACGAAAATCCAACTGGCAAGACCATTTGTGATGTTTGTCAGTATGGCCAATTCTACGTTCTGATTTTTTTTCTACCTGTGAGAAGAGATGGTTGCTAATGGGAACTTTTGTGAATTCTGAATCACATGCAGTATTCTCTTCACCATAAGAATAATACGAATATAAACTTTTTGCCATGTATTCTTTCGTGTTTGCTGCTATCTCATTTAAATCCTGTCTACCTAATAAACTACGAAACTAGAGTGAGACAACACAAACGCAGAAGTATACACATATGTCATGTTCATATTCGTATTATTCTTATGCCTAATAGTGATATAGTCAGAAATGAAGCACGGCAATTGACTAGATTTTTAAATCTAAGATGACTAATTTCTGTGCAGAAAATAATGTACTAAAGAGGCATCTGCAAAGATTTTCAAACGGAGAAAAATTTTCGCTAAACTCTCGTTCAGAACATCTTCTATCATACACAGTTTATTATTTAGTTCTTGTTGATCATTATCAAAGAAAGCAGCAGTGTAAATAACAACAAATAGCAGTCTCTTGCCATTGTTTCGCTACTGAGACAATTACTCTCTCTTTTTTTTTTATATTGTAAGCAGCGGTAGCACGCACAAAAGCAAACCATCCCGCTAGCGGCGACAGGTCATGAACATTCATTATCGGAATGCGACAAACAATGCATGGCACAGTACAGTAATGCATTTTCAGCTTAAGAGTGATGAAAACACCTATAACAAAGAGAACGGCAATTATCAGATCAAAGAAAAATAAGCAATCGATTCAACCCGGACGAAGCACGTGAAAAACGAAGGGAACGCGCATAAATAAGGACGGAGCGCCTGACGCATAGCAATGGCTACCTGGTAAAGCTTAACTGCTAAGCTTACGGCTCGAACCAAACTACTGCAGCTGTATCGTCATTCATTCGACCTGAATTCTATCTCATATTACAATGGACCAACTTTGTTTCGATTTGGAGGTGCGGCCTAAAACTTTTCTCTCCCCTTGAATTTCAAGTCTCAAATTTCAGCTGTGGCTTAGATTCGGGAAATTATTTTTTCCTTTATTTCGAGTCTCATTTTTCAGGTGCGGCTTAGAATCAAGTGCGGCTTAGATTCGAGTAAATACGGTATATAGTGACAAACAATTTTTCTTTTTCATGATACTGTTGTCAAGCATGCTAAATACATTGACTCAACAGTTTAATATACTAAATATGAACTCCTTTATTTCATGAGATGGCGAAATTTTTAACAGAAAATAATTTTTTGTGCACAACAGCAGTGCAAGACCAAGAAAGGAATTTCTAATTTGTACAAATATCTAAACTGAAAGCTAAAATCACACAAAGAGAAATAAAATTTCTTTTCATACAGACAAAACAATAAATAAATTGTAGTAGATTGTAACAGTAGAAAATCTTGACTGGAAAATAATTATTAACAGAGGGTAGATCACTAACTCAACATCATGAATGGTGGCCAGACATAGCAAAGTGAAGACGATTGCTTGTTAGTCTTTTATATTTTTCATCTTAATACGAATGAGTTTCAAAACACACACACACACACACACACACACACACACACACTGCAGCAACAGTGTTGAATACATATGTTTGATTATACTTATCTTCATTTAAAGAACAACCAGCAAGGCTATGTTTTGTATGCCTATCTGATATTCACTACTTTCCCTGAAAAGTGAATTGTCATCTGCTAACGTCTTCACAATGATTGAGGATGATCATACATTGCTATTTTGTTATAATCACACATGTATAGTATTGATTCATACCTTTATAGTTTTGTCTCTGCTGGCAGTAGCTAGCCATGTCACTTCTGGATGCCAATCACAGGCAAAGACAGGACCACTATGTGCTGTAAACTGATGGCAGCAACGGTCAGGACGTCTGATATCCCAGAGCTGCACATTGCCATTCTCAGACACAGCAGCAAACATGTGGTGAATGTGTGGGCTGAATTGTACATCTCTTACACTTTCAGTATTGCTGCACATAAACAAGAGCAAATATTTAAAAATTTATTAACAACATAATTATCTTTGTACACAATGACTGCCTCACTATTCAGTGGCAATTAATTCAACTTATGTTTACCTTTTGCATATGTCACATAAGTTCATACAAAACATACCAAAATACAAGAAGTGAAACTACGAAATAAAGAGCGGAGAAAATACGGGGACATAGAAAACCAATGAGAAACAGGAGAGATTCAACAAAAAAACTGTATAGTATTGAATAACTGATAGCACAAATAAGAAACAGTATGGCAGCTTACATGCTTGTGTTTGAGTGAGACATGCACCCCAAATTAAATCTCTTTTGTGAGTACGTTTTCTTTCAATCTAGCCTACATAATACTTGCACAATCATCACAATTAATCTTGTAAACATATAAGCTCAGAAACTTGTTACAACTATGACTAATTCGACATCATAAGCACAGTCTTAATACATTATTAGTCTGGAATCCTATCCTCATATTAGATTTTTTTTTAATAATGTACAACTTTGTCTGAATATTTACACACCAATATATTTCATTTTCCTGTTGCTCTCGAACTGACTGTCTACGTTCTTCTGTCTTGCTTCCTCCTTTTTATTTCTTTTATTACAAGTATTCAGACTACCATTCGTAGCGCATATATTGGCTACTACAGCTGATTTCAAAATATACAGTTCTTTATTTATTTCATACTGTAATATACCACTTCCTGGCCAACCATATATGCTAGCCCTATTGTAGTCACCTTAGCCAGTTTCTGGTTGGGGAATGAGCCTTTCTTGAGCCTGGAGCTGATAGGCCAGTCTTTCCCCACTCCTCCTAATTGGGTAGTGGCAAGAGCCTACATAGCTTGCAAGGTGAGTAATTTCCTCATAATGGCTGGTGTTTTCCATCATCCACTGCAGAGAAAGTTCTTAAGGTCCTGCCAGAAGGCAGTACCTTACAGAAGCACTGAAAATAATAGCAGGATATGGACAATGAGAATGTCTACATTCCGCAATTGTTTCGATTGGCTGGAAAACGTACATGTTGTATAATTTTGTAGCACAGTTTGGAGCCCAAGAAATGGGGGAGTCAGCTGCTTTGTTTGCATATTTCTGAAGTCAGGATTATGTGACTCTTCATGATCCATGAAGTTATTTAACGCAGTACAGAACACAGAGAGGACCGGAAGTGCATTCCTGGCTGAAGTGCAAAATTCTGCTTAGGCATTTTTCTGTTTCTCTTGGCAAGTGTTGTGGAATGGTGACTGTAGACCTGTTCAATAAAAACAGAGACCTTAAGAGCGCAGCATGGAGCCATCAGCTAACAGGAGATGGTGTCGGATAAAAGTGACATACTTGGCTACGGTTAATTCTTTTGTAAGCTTATGTTACCACATCTGTCACACCAGACCCCTTACTGGCGATAAACATAACAAGAAGCGAGGCACTGACTCATCTCGTTATGATTCTACTTGCCAACACCTGGAGGCATGGGTCCAGCCACTGAGCAATGGTGGTCATATGTCAAAGCGGTAGGTGGATCAAAACAAAATGTCCAGACACTCTGTGACCAAAATGGTACTGAAACAGAGGATGACAGACTAAAGGCTGAAATACTAAATGTCTTTTTCCAAAGCTGTTTCACAAAGGAAGACTGCACTGTAGTTCCTTCTCTAGGTTGTCACACAGATAACAAAATGGTAGATATCGAAATAGACAACAGAGGGATAGAGAAACAATTAAAACCGCTCAAAAGAGGAAAGGCCGCTGGACCTGATGGGATACCAGTTCGATTTTTACAGAGTACGCGAAGGAACTTGCCCCCCTTCTTGCAGCGGTGTACCGTAGGTCTCTAGAAGACCGTAGCGTTCCAAAGAATTGGGAAAGGGCACAGGTCATCCCCGTTTTCAAGAAGGGACGTCGAACAGATGTACAGAACTATAGACCTATATCTCTAACGTCGACCAGCTGTACTGTAGGAATCAGCATGGGTTTCGAAAAAGACGATCGTGTGAAACCAGCTCGCGCTATTCGTCCACGAGACTCAGAGGGCCATAGACACAGGTTCCCAGGTAGATGCCGTGTTTCTTGACTTCCGCAAGGCGTTCGATACAGTTCCCCACAGTCATTTAATGAACAAAGTAAGAGCATATGGACTATCAGACCAATTGTGTGATTGGATTGAAGAGTTCTTAGATAACAGAACGCAGCATGTCATTCTCAATGGAGAGAAGTCTTCCGAAGTAAGAGTGATTTCAGGTGTGCCGCAGGGGAGTGTCATAGGACCATTGCTATTCACAATATACATAAATGACCTAGTGGATGACATCGGAAGTTCACTGCGGCTTTTTGAAGATGATGCTGTGGTATATCGAGAGGTTGTAACAATGGAAAATTGTACTGAAATGCAGGAGGATCTGCAGCGAATTGACGCATGGTGCAGGGAATGGCAATTGAATCTCAATGTAGACAAGTGTAATGTGCTGCGAATACATAGAAAGAAAGATCCCTTATCATTTAGCTGCAATATAGCAGGTCAGAAACTGGTGGCAGTTAATTCCATAAATTATCGGGGAGTACGCATTAGGAGTGATTTAAAATGGAATGATCATATAAAGTTGATCGTTGGTAAAGCAGATGCCAGACTGAGATTCATTGGAAGAATCCTAACGAAATGTAATCCGAAAACAAAGGAAGTAGGTTACAGTACGCTTGCTCGCCCACTGCTTGAATACTGCTCAGCAGTGTGGGATCCGTACCAGATAGGGTTGATAGAAGAGATAGAGAAGATCCAACGGAAGCAGCGCACTTCGTTACAGGATCATTTAGTAATCGCGAAACCGTTACGGAGATGATAGATAAACTCCAGTGGAAGACTCTGCAGGAGAGACACTCAGTAGCTCAGTACAGGGTTTTTTTTGAAGTTTCGAGAACATACCTTCACCGAGGAGTCAAGCAGTATATTGCTCCCTCCTACGTATATCTCGCGAATAGACCATGAGAATAAAATCAGAGAGATTAGAGCCCACACAGAGGCATACCAACAATCCTTCTTTCCACAAACAATACGAGACTGGAATAGAAGGGACAACTGATAGAGGTACTCAAGGTACCCTCCGCCACACACCAGCAGGTGGCTTGCGGAGTATGGCTGTAGATGTAAATCAAACAGCGACATCAGTATCACATCAAGGACGGTGTGTGCAGTGCCACCTTGTGAATCTGACTAGCAACCTCTGTACTAAAATCCTGGATCATAGGGCTCTCTGCCTGATTCTTTTATGGTTCATTCATATGCTCACTTGACTCTGCTCCCAAGACGTTTGTCACTTGTTGGGACTCGGCCTAGCTATGTACACAGACCTTGGATGGAACTAATGATCACCATTGTCATTAAAGTGATTTATTCTATGTGTACTTATTTATGTGTGTAGCTACACAAATGGCAGTGAATGGGATCACTATTCACGTGTGTTTTTTAACAAAGTTGCAATGTCGACAGGCATGTCTTGGAGGTTTCTCTTCAGCGTTCACGGCAGCTGCTGGAGAGCCAGAGGTGGTTGGAAATGCAGCAATAAGAACACATGGCAATGTTTGACAGAGTGCTGACAGGCCTGTTAATATAGCCTCAAAATTTCCCACCCTTTCTGCCACCTTTCCCCGCCTACGAAGAAGACTGAGAATCATATGAGGAACACCTAGAGCAATATTTCATGGCCTTCAAGGTAATTTACACCGACTCTCTCAAAGCTCTCTTTTTGTCGTTGATATTTCTCCAGATGTACCACTTGTTAGGAAAGTTAGCCTCCTTGAGGACCCTACATCTCTGTCATTCGAGGAAATGTTTCATTTTTTGACTTCAAGCTTACCCATGTGATTTCCAAGAGAGTGGTGTTTTGCCGATGCAGGAAACAACTCCATAAATTTTAGCAGAAGGGCTGCAGAGTTGCAAGGTTTTTAGTCAAAAGTGTCATTTTGTTAATGCACACTCTAAGGAATCTTATGTGGACACAATAGTTTGGGATGCTATTATCAGGTCAGGCTCTGATAAAGGCATCTGCTGACGGGGAATTGCAGTTCAAGTAGTTAAGAAGTTAGAAGAAGTAGTTAAGGCACCACAAGCATTTCAAATTTCCTGGGCTGCAGGCCATCGGTTATATCCCTAGTCTTAGATGATAGAAGGCACACACATTCCAGCACCTGTTTTGGAGACAGACTTTGTGGCAATGCAACATGCCCAGCCACAAGCCCCTGCCGTCCAGTCCAGCTTGTTTCATTCAATATGACCAGCTGGCCTGTCCTCAGTGTTGGGCTACTTGCCATCACTGTCAAAAGCAAGGACATTTAGTACTTGTGTGCAACTACAGGTCAGCTTCAGCTGTGACTTTGAACTCTCAAGCTACAGGCACCGACGTCGTTGGCCATGTGTATGACAATCTTGCAACTGCTTCTAACAAAATGTTCATCAATGTGCATATCAGCAGCATGCCCCCTTCGACTTCAAGTGCATACCAGCACAGAAGCATCACTCTAACACTTCCTTGCACCTTGATTCCCCTCCACTGCCTACTGACAACAAATTCCTATTCTTTGATAGTTTATTGCAGAGATGGCATACAAGGCAGTGGTGGGCTCACTGATGCTCCTCGTAGTGGGCAGTGCGTTTATGAAAAATTTGTTTCACTTGGATGCTTTCACGGAGTCTGGATTCATGGTTGCCAACTTGAGACATTTAATGTCTGACCTCGTTCCCTACTACGAATTGGATGGTATGTGCAAGGAACATTCCATCCTTTATTCGCAACGCCACAGATTATGCACCATGTATCACCCTGAAATTCACAGCGTGACCTCGTATCTTTTATACCAAGCCTATGCTACTGGCACTTTGTGATTAAGTAAAAGAACTAGATAGGCAGGCAGCTTTAGGTGCCTTGGAACCCATACCATCCAGTCAATGAGTTACTTCATTAGTGATTATTAAGAAACCAATGGCAAGCTCCACCTTTGCAGTAATTTCAAGGTGACAATCAATTCGCCGTCTGTGCCCAATACATATACCATTTCCCGTCTGGAAGAACACGTAACAAAACTGGTGGGGGGACATTATTTTTCAAAACTGGATTTGTAAGAAGCATATTTACAGCAACCACTTGATGAAGAGTTTCATCAGATCCTTGTCATCAATATGCCATATAGTTCTCTACCAGTACAGCCACTTGGTTTATGGAGTCGTCAGCACTCTGGCCTTTCTTTGAACATTACTTGGAGCAGCTCACATACCTAATCCCTTGTTGTACCAACTACCCTGACGACACTGTCATCGCTGGTCCCACCAGTGAAGACCATTTTCACAACCTTTTGCTTCTGTATCAGACATTGCGGGACATGGGTATCAAGTGCTATTTGGATAAGTCTTCCCAACCTTCTACTGAATACCAAGGGCATAGCATTACCCTCGGGGGTTTCAGCCAACAAAAAAGACAGTAAAGAATATCAAGGCCCAAAGAATGCCAATAAAAGTTTGTAGTCCATCACACCATGGATGCAATGAAGTGCTCGGAACCATCTCATTGACGATGTGACAAGAATGCCCCAATGCTGTATCAAGATACATCAGTTGCTATTATCAATGATTTCCCTGCAGGATATGGAAATAGACAAGGCACAGACTCTGATGCGTGTTTGAGGATGTGAAATGCTTTGTCACACTTTTGATCACCATACACCTTTGGAGGTGTCACACTGTCAAAGGCTTATACATGCTGTCAAGTAGGAAATTTACTCTTTTTGCCAATTATGAAACTTAGATTGTTTATTTAAAGTAATATTTCATTAGATAGCATTTCAGGTCCACATTCGGCAAATTAGTGAATACCATAAAAAGGTTGTGCAGATGCTTATATGTATTAGCATCCATGGCAATTATGTCAGCAAGATAATCGCGACACACAGGAACATTATGGAACAACTGTTCTAGACAGTGCTCAGAGATAGTAGGGACATTGGAAATTTCAAATGGAAGCCTTTGATAATAATATCATCCAAATGGTGTGTTCAAAACTGAAATATCTGTTGCGGGTCTGAATGCAATGCAAGTTGTAAATAGACACCAATTAGGTTGACCTTGGTGTGGCATTAACCTCGTTTCTGTTTAGAAACTCTTCATGACGAGGGATTGGAAATATTTATGCAAAAATTTGATAATTTATTGCCTTGATGTCCCCACACAGTCTAAGGGAGCTGTGTGCCTCCTGACCTACTACCAGAGATACCACGAACTAGATGAGATGGGCACAATGACATTTTGTTTCTGTAAGTGGTCATGTTCACTGTAGGTCTGTTGTGATAGGTGTGGAATATGGGTCAAGCTCAGAGAAAATGGGAAACTGAGGATTGCCTTACATGAATCTGGGTTTGTATGTATTTTATGCAGCCTATCCCAGGAGAAAAGAGGTCTGAGATCTTTGTATATAATTCATAACGGCTTGGAATGGAATCTTAGTTTTCTTGTTACTAAATGAAAGCACCTAGACTAAAAATATTATCTGTATTCAATCAACTAATGACTAAAAGGGAAACCTGTCTAGCTACACAATTATCTGATGCTTCTTCAATTTGAATTGCTACTTTTATCTGTATTGTCCACTTTACGTTGTAAATTTTTTGTCAAATGGTTGTAATGGAGTTGATCCAACACCTACATAAATATTCCAACTGACATCCAATGTAGAAGCCCCTGTGTCCACCTGAGTTATCAAAGATCAGTTGATCTATTAACAATTTTTGTAGATTCCCCATTTTTGGGTTTATTAAAGTTCCAATTTTATGCACTGAATCACTACTATGCAGCTTTGTGGTCTTACAAGAACACAAGAATTACAAACACTGCTAACATGACCACGTTTCTTACAACAAAAGAAAATTTTGTATTACTTTCGGCACTGATGGAGTGAGTGGTGCACAAAACACTCTGTACAAGAAGTCAGTGCAATTTGGGATTTAAGTGATGCTGGACTGTGATTAGGATAATTGGAGGAAGATTCCGAACCTCAAAAACATGAATGCATGATTCCATGATCTCTGTTGTTTACTATTTCTATCCAACCATAGCCTGCTTCCCCATCAAATGAACTGATTGTTTATCCCTTCTGATCAGGCAACTTTTCAGTCTTTTGTGAGAATTTGAAATTTTGCACAATTCTGAGAACTTCATGGATCCAAAGACTTTAACACCTGGGTATGAACTTCTTTGGCAAGTGCACACAGTCCCCAGTTATGGAAACAGCACGATTGTTTGCATTGTTCATATACACACAAATAATTGCAATGACGACGGAGACTCAATCCTTTAAGATCTGATACCCAGTCATGGTACAATTCAGATTGCAATTTTTGACAGTGGTAGACTTCTGATCCGGAAAAGGTTGTATACATTTTGTAACTATAGTACTCTGAAAGTACATCCAGATCTTGGATAACAACAACCTGTCATGATCATCTTCCTGTGATGACCAAGACAAAAGGAAAAGTTTTTGAAGAACAGTGTCATTTACTTTGAAAGTGTTGAAATTATAAAGTAGTTGATGCAAGTACGTTTATTAGTCATCAGTTCTATCCTGCAGTGACAGGAACAATGGAACCACAGGTGTCATTGAGGATGCAGCTGACCACACAGCTAAGTATTACAGTAGTATGGCCATCCATTGCTTGTTGTGTACCTCAAGAGATGTGAGTTGTTTATAAATAACACAAGTCTGATGCGCAGAACCAAGTGCAAGTTTATTTGTTGGTAAACAGCAAGTGAGAACCCGGCCAACACAATAAACTGTAGCAAATCCATGGAATAGCCAAGAGTTGTCACTGGGGAAGTGGCTGGAATGTAGCATAGGAACATAAATCAAGCAAACACTTGAGGCTACCTGTGCAAAGGAGTGCCTACTTATGCCATCCCATAGAGCACTGGTTGCAGCATGTCGGTTTATGTGGAGACAAGGGGCAAGCCCACTGTCTGAAGTGTCACTCTCTGTGTAAGTCAATGGAGCAGTGTATCATCAGTGGTATAGTCTGAAAAACCTTGTCATCCAAGCCACTTTCACTGTGGCTGAGGGATACAGCACTTACCACTAAGAGAAACAACATGTTGTTAAGTGAGTTTTCTGACACGCGATCATACTAAAATGTTTTGTTTCATACATGGTGCTAGACATTGTCCTTGCATGTGACTGAAGAATAGTCTATTTGCTCTCCTTGGTAAGAAAGCCCCTTCTTTGAAAAAAAGTGCTGCCTCCCCTATTTTGTTATATTTTATATCTACCTGATTACAATGGTATTTTTCAAAGAAAAAATTATTACATTTATAAATAATGAGCCCTGTGTAGCGTACATTATTACTACTTGTCATACAGCTTTATAACAAACACAGCCAAATGTCACTAAAAGTAATCAATTATTGAAAATATAATGTAATTGTATAGATAAAACATCAAGTTACCAAGTGACAGCAGGTGAAAACACATGCAAAGGTATTAAAATCTTTAGAAAAAGGGCAGGTCAGGTTCAGGAAATGAGGAGAGTTCAGAAAAGTTGCTCAAAACCCTGCATCGTGGGAGGCTTACCGAATGGTATGAGAAGGAAAGACAAGATTGTTGGGGACTGCACCACACAACATTTGAAAGTATGAGAGCTTAAAGATGGAAGATAGGGTCATAAGCCAGACAGAGATTACTGACAAAACATTGTGCATGAATAAATAAGAGTGGAAAGCTAATTGCACTGTATGTGGTAGAGGTGGAGGGCGGGACAAAATAGAAAGGTCAAAAAATGAAAGATATAGCAAACTAAGGGGGAGTGGAGAAAGGAGTAGTTACTGAGAAGAAATGCTGAGACAGAAAAAATCAATGTAAATTAAGGCCAAGTGGGTGGTGAGAACGATAGACATGTTGTAAAGCCGGTTCCCACCTGTGGAGATGTAAGAAACTGGTGTCTGGGAGAAGAATCCACACGAGACATGTGGTGAAACAGGCACTGTGGTCACGACTGTCACACTGTAGAGCCGGCTCTCCAACAGGATATTGTGTGTTGCCAGTATACACCCTCTGCCCATGTCCACTCATCCTAACTGATAACTAGTTGGTAGTCATGCCAACATAAAAGGCTAAGCAGTGTTTCCATAAGAGCTGGTACGTGACATGTGTCGTGTCAAGGCAGGTTTCTCTTTTGATGGTGTATGTTTTGACATTTATAGGGCTGGAATAGGAAGTGGTAGGAGAGTGCATAGGGAAAGTCTTACAATGGGGATGGTCACAGGTGTAGGAGCCACAGGGTAGGGATATGAATGCAGGAGCAGCATAGGATTTGGCAAGAATATTGTGGAGACTGGGAGATAGATGAAAAGCTATTCTAAGCATGTTGGGCAAAACGTCAGACAGAATGCACTTCCTTTCAGTGCATGATTTTAGAAAGTCACAGCCTTATCGAAGTAGTTGATTAATACAGTAAAGACCAGGATAATACTGAGTGACAAGATGTGCATTCCTCAGTGTTTTTTGGAGGGATTAGCAGTACCAGTTTTGGATGTAATGGCCTGGGAAATGTGCTTTTGAACTAGGGTAATTACATACAGTGAAGGCTGAGGTGAGAATGCTAGCGTAATGCTGTAAAGAGCCTGCATCGAAACAAACACGTTTGCCTTGAATGCTATGGCTGTACAGGAGAGAATGTTTGACATGGAAATGATGGCAACTGTCAAAATGTTAGTACTCATGACCACCAACTCCAGCATCTCGAGCCGATATGGCATCCCGGCATTTCGGCCTGTGAGGCAGGAGTTGGCAGTCGTGTGCATGAGGTGTGCTTGCTTGTGTATTTGAATTGTGTGTATTTTTCTTTTGCTGATGAAGGCTGTGGCTGAAAGCTTTATGTAAGTGTATTTTAATTGTGCCTGTCTGCAACTTAACATGTCTTCTTTATGGTAAGTGGCAATTTGTCTTTTCCTAAAGTGTTGATATTCTCACCTAGAGGTTCCATTGTTTGAAAATGTAAGTGCTGTTGTTTGTTAGTACGTTTGATGTGAAGAGAAGTGTGCAGCTAACCCTCGGTGAGGATGATGTCAACATCAAGGAAAGTGGCATAGTACCCCATGCCACTTTCCATGGAGAGCACTATCTGAAATTTAACTGGGAGAATGTATTGGGAGATTCCAAGGATTTGAATGAGCCAGTCTCACCATGAGTCTTTATGGCAAAGATTTTGCCCATCACATCTAGAATAGCTTTTCGCCACTCTCTCAATCTCCGCAGTATTCTTGTAGGACCCGGTGCACTTCTGCACCCATTTCCCTATCCTTTGGCTCCTACCCCTATTGCCAAACCCGCTGTATGACTTGTCATATGCACTCTCCTACCACCACCTACACCGCTCCTGTAACTGGCAAAACATATACTACCAAAGGGAAAGCCATCTGTGAAATGACATACACCATGTACCAGCTGTTATGAGAATACTGATCAGCCTTTCATATTGACATAACTAACACCAAGTTATCAGTTAGGATGAATGAGCATAGGCAGAGGATGTATACTGGCAACACACAAAAATTCTGTTGTAAAGTGTTCTCTACAAAATGACAGTCATGACCATGGTGCCTGTTTCACTGCATGGGGTACCTGGATTCTTCCCCCAGACACGTTTCTGAGAAATACGCAGATGGGAACTGGCGTTACACAATATCCCTGGTTCTCACGACTCACCCTACCTTAATTCATGTTAATTTCTTCGGTCTCAGCATTTCTTCTCAGTAACTTTTCCTTTCTCCACTTCCTTTTAGTTTTCTGTCTCTTTCATTATCTGATCTGTCTGCCCCCCCCCCCACACACACACACCTCTATCACATACAATGCACTTAGCTTTTCACTTTTATTAACTCACGCACGGTGTTTTGTCATTGATCCCTGTCTTGCTCTTGACCCTATCTTCCTCCTTTAAGCTCTCAGGTTTTCAAATCTTGTGTGGTGCCTTCCCCTGCACTCTGTCTTTCCTTCTCATCCCACCCGGTAGGTACCTCCTGATCCACTGTTCTGGGTGACTTTTCTAAACTCTCCCCATTTCCTAAACCTCACCAGTCCTTTTCTTTCAGCACCCTTCCTTCTCCTTCAAAATTTTTTGCCAGAAGAAAGAGCCACTGGATCCAAAAACTTGCAAACTTCAATACCTTTATATGTATTATTGTTGAAAAACCAAGTTTGCCGAGATCGCTAGTAATTCTTTTTATTACTATTACCAGTTTCAACAGATCTACACTGTCATCAATGGGTCTGAAAATTACACAAACAAACATCCCAAGTGAAGATGGTTCAAAAACATATGATTTCATATAATCACTGTGTTCATTACTGCAACTTGAGAATGTTGTATTAGGCATACAAACTTTTTACAACACTGAAAGTCACATAGTGGTGCGTCAAACTGTTATAAAAAGTGGGGTGGGACACCAGCATGACACAAATGAAATACCACATGATTAAACATAAAAATGTTGTACTGATGTCCAAGCATACAATAATCACTTGCACCACAATAGTGACTTAGCTAATATAATATTTTCAAAAATAAGTAAGTACACAGTTATATACATATTTGTGTTGATAACTGATAAATTATGATACATGTACCACCCTGTCTCATTAAAATTATTTTAGGGCAATTTACACAAAATTTTAATTCAGATTCACTATGTTTTGAAAACATACAGTGTCATTTTTTAAATAATTTAAAATTTGCAATGAAATATACATTGTCATCCTTTACATGTAAACTTCTAATAACTGTAGTTCAATGTCATTTTTTACAGTAAGTTTACAATAAATGTAATTCAGATTATTCATCAACACAGAGCTGTACCAAAAGTCCTGATAGAAAAAAAGTCAGCATAGATTTGTCAAAACTGGTAATTGTAATAAAAAAGACTACTAATGATCTTGGCAAATTTGATCCTTCAAGAATAACATAACCTTCAAATAACAGCCTCCGCCACCCCACAGCTGACGCAGTGTCAAACATATATAAACTTTATGCGTGTTTTCTCCTGCCTTCGTTTGGTGAGCATATTTTTTATCTATACATTTACATTATATTTTCACAGCTAGATGTCAGGTCGTCAACAGAACTTGAATGTTGTTCACGTAATATTTAGAAAGTGGCTAATGTGGTCTGGTTTTAACTGTTTTTGAATTGGTAGGCATTCCATAATTCTTGTTTTATGTTAGACAGCAGCTTGTTGAGTATCTTACTACCAGAGTACATAACTCCATTCTGAACATTGTTCAAAGAGGGAAAGTCTGCATAGAAATTATTTTTGTGTCTCGCATTGTGCCTATATACATCACAGTTCAGTTGAAACTAATTTTTAGTATCAGCAACAACAAAAATTAAGGATTAAAAGTAAGGGAAAGTAAATATGAGAATTCCAAAATCCTTAAAAAGGCTTCTGCAAGATATATGATTGTTCACTTTACGTAATATTCTTACTGCTCACTTTTACTGAACAAACACTTTATTCACTTTAGGTGTACTGTTCCAGAAGATAATTCCATAACACAACAGTTAGTGTAAATATGCAAAATAAGTAGCTGACCAGACATCCCCATTTTGCTGGGACAGTCCTGGTTTTCACATAAATGTCCTGGCATCCCAAGAAAATCATTCAGGACACATAGTTGTCCCAGTTTTCAATCAAGAAACAAAATATGTGCAATAATATTTCTCATTTAATTAAATATTTATGAAAAACAGGTTTCCTAAAAGTAGAGCATTACACAAATATATATATTCACAATACCCCCCTATAGGCCTACTGCACTTTGTTTAACTGATCTTATGCCCAAAAAAAGAATAACATCTATATTGAAAAGAAAAGCAGGTATCACCTACCCTTGCCTCTGACTTGACAGCTTCCACTTTGTGGCCCTCAAGACAAGTAAAACCAAAACCAAAGGAGGTATGCATGAGCATCGCTGAAACCATTTCTCCTATTGGAACTGCAGCGATATGAAAGGTAATTTTTGTTAAGAATGTGAGGTATGCAGCATCTGTTAGCAGTGCTTACTGAATATTGTTTGACGTACCCTACCAGTCTGTGGTCAAATGAAAACTTAAATTTAATGGGAAATGTATAATTTGTATCTGATTATTGATTAGTACCATTACACAATTTTTAGGATGAACAAATTGTACCTAAATAGCTAGTAAGTGACTAGAAACAGCAGAAAATATATCCAGGTTATTACTATAAAAAAGTATATGCCAGTCTCTCTCATTTCTGGAGAAAAGAATTTTATTGATTTATAATGTACCTACATGTTCCTTTCCAATACACAAATCAAAGATAAATTCTCGCTATGGGTTTTTCAGTTGCTGCATGATCATAGACCTATTATAAATTTGAAAATCATGATAACTGACAAGAAAGGTAAATGTAAGTGTAGTAATGAACTTAGGGATAAAGTATAAACACAAGTGTCTCAGAATTTTCTCTTTGAAATCTCGTCAGCCTAAAAATAAGCCAACACCCCTGTCTCTAGGTCAGCGCAACTGGAAATTGTTCTATGAGGTAAATCATGTAGTGAGCTTCTTTATTAGTTTACCCATGTGTTGATAACATTTTAACTTGTTATCCAGCTGCACACAGGAATTTTACACAGTGTTTTTCATTCAGAGTATGATCACTAATGTCTTCTGGTGCTAAAAGAGTCTTTGTGAGAGTATGACTTAAGTGAACAACTTGTATGCATCTCCTGCTATCATCCGAACAGTGTCTGCTAGGGTTGGGTTTGGACCTTGACTAGTATGGTTGTACCATCAGCAAACATTACAGTCTTTGAACTGCCCTTTGCAGTCATAGAAAAATTATTTATGTAGGTTAGAAAGAACCAGCACTGATCCCTGCAACACTCCACATGATATGTTGCCCTGTTCTGAACTTATTTTCATGCCACACACACACTCTCGTTCATTCACTCACACAAATGCAACTCACACACACATGACCACAGTCTGGCTGTCAAGGCCAGACTCTGGCCTCGGCAGCCTGACTGGTTTGTGTGCGTGGGTGTGGGGGCGCGTGCGCACGAGTTTGCGCGTGGGCATGCGCACACACATGGCCAAATTTTACTTGTTTGCAGGCTTTTTCTCATGCCTATCTGCAAAACAGGATAATTTTTCTTGCTCAGGTCTGCTAGAACTTCACCTTGTATTTCTTTGTGTGTGGAGAATTCTTCACAAAAGCCAAATTGAGAGGCAGTTAACAGTTCTATTCAGGTAAATGAGTCAGTAATCTATCAAAGGCCACTTTCTAAAATACATTTTAAGAAATGGTTTGCTCACCTCCAGTTTTGTAGATGGTTCCTACCACTGCAGCCCCCTATATATTGCTCCCATGAGGATAGAGAGCATAAGATTAGATTAATTACAGCAAGCAAGGAGACATTTAAACAATCATTCTTCCCATGCACATTATGCAAATGGAACAGGAAGAAACACTAATAACTGGTACAATGGGATGTACCGTCTACCATGCACTTTATAGTGGTTTGCAGAGTACAAATGTAGATGCACATTTAAAACTTTCACAAAATATGCCCGAGTCATTGACTTCTTACAAAGACAGCGTAAGATCTGGCCCTATCACATTAGCACAAGTTTTAATATTCTCCTAGAAACATCACCATAAAGAGTGGTTGTATTTTTTAAGCTAATGTGTCATGGTGGAGCATGTGATGTCTACAGAAATAAATCTAATGCAGCACTTGAAGCCACTGCAACACAGGAATTATTCAATCTGTGACCAATGATTTGAAAGTGTCACCATTTCTGTCAATTTTCTGGGAGCTCAACTTCACCAGTTCAAACATAGGAAAAGGGAGAAAAAATACGAATGTACTATGGTACATCTGCTTCTTCACACAATTTGTTTCATGAAATATGTATTGAGCTTCACTTTAGTCTTAAAAGCAAAGTCAATACTGTGGGTCTAATGTGTTCTGGAGATCATACATAAAGAAATTGTCAATAAAATCCATACTTTTGTGTTGGGTGACTGCTGAATGAAGATTCACATGATAAATACTGTACTGAACAAGCAATCTAAGGCCTCATTGTACATTTTGATTTTAGTAATATGTCATGAAGATGGGCACACCAAATGCACTGTGATGATGAAATGCAGAACTGTGTGTCCATTTACTAGCTGTACTCGTGCATCTTCAAGAAGTATGTTACAGTACACAGAATTCAAGAAAAAAAGGTTAACTGAAGCAGTGGTTATGTTTCTTTGTATTGACGCTGCCAAGATGAATACTAAGAAGAAGAAGAAGAAGAAGAAGAAGAAGAAGAAGAAGAAGAAAACTTTGTGAGCTGGGAAAGGATCAGAGTCTGAGGCATCCCAGCCTTCACCTGATGTGGTGTATGGTAGGGGACGGGGGAAGGTGAGAAACTAAATTAAGATTGTTGTACGGACATTTGCAACTAGTCCCTATTTATATAAGAACAGTGTTTTAATCACTGTATCACCTAGCTCAGGATTTGCATATAATTATTACTTCTCATGAAATGGAAGAGATAATTATGTGTGTTATATTTTTAACTGGATAAATTCCACACAGAATAAATCAAAAAGAACAAAAAACATCATCCATTTAATGACTCACCATAAAAAGGACACACTTACACATCTGGAATAGCCATGGCCAAAAGTACCAAGTTACACCACAAACTGCAATCTCATACACACTGTTCTACAAAATTGGCCTCTTGTTACTATTTCTCTTCACATACTTGAAGAGCACCTATAGTTTGTGTCAAATTCGTGCATATGTGTGCGTGTGTGTGTGTGTGTGTGTGTGTGTGTGTGTGTGTGTGTGTGTGTGTGAGAGTTATCTCCGAAGGAGGACACTGTCCAAGACCTTAGCAATGTTTGTAGTGTAGTTTATGTGCCTATCAAGCTAATCTATATACCTTTATTCTCTTCATGATGAATATGGTATATAACAGTTAGGAGGACACGTAGGAAATAAAAGATAAGAGGGTATGGGAGAGGAGGATAGAGGTGTATGAGAAGTAGAAAAGAGTAACATTTATTTTTGAACTGATAATACAAAAAAACTGCAAAAATTATATACACAGACAATATAAATAACTATACTACACTAGCCAAAAACCCAGGATGGTACAACAACAGTGTTATGGGAAGGATAGATTGCTAGTCAACATGCAGTGGATACACTGAGTTGCAAATGGTCACAACAAAAGACTGTGATACATTTAAGCTTTTAACCACATGACCTTTTTCTGAAGCTCAAAAGTATATCAGTCTGTTTTTGCTGTGCCTGTCTACAACTCAACGTCTCCTCTGTATGCTGAGTAGCAATCTACACCTTCCATAACAGTCATTATATTATACTAGAAACTGTTTACAGGGTGCTGTTTGGGGGCAGTTTTCAACAGCAGTGGTGCTGTTGCAAACTTGTAGACAATATACTCATAATATGAATGAATCAATTACACACCTGTGGTATGTTCTTGCAGTTTCTCGTGTTCTCAGATCAAAACACTTCATTGTTCCATCTTGTGACCCAGATATAAGCCAGGTTGACTCAGCCGGATGGAAACTAACTTTGTTTACTGTACGTTTGTGGTCAATAAACACATGGTCTTGTTTTGATCTTGAAGGACGGTTCAAATTCCATACAACTACTGCCCCATTTGTTGCAGCAGTTGCTAAAATGTGGTCTGTGAACAAGTCATATACTTTTATACTAACACTGCCATTATCAATGTTGCTGTTGTTTCTATACATATGGTTATTTCTTATCTGTCTATGTTAGGCTCATGGCTTACAAAGTTAAACATACCATAAAAGAATAACCACTAAAAATTATTTCACATAATATTACGAGGTATATCATTGGGCAGCAATATTTAATGAATGTATGATTGTGTGGACCGGCGTATTGAGACAATTGTAACATTTTGATTTTACCAACAGTCTTTATGATGTGTGTTCAAGCACTGGATATGCTGACTTCTAGGTACATATACAGTACATTTATTGTGTCGGATACAAAATTCAATTGAGAAAACTAATAAAATTGCATGAAAACAAAATGGCTGGCCATCATTTACCTTCAAGAGATCAAATTTTTAGTACTGATGATTGAAACATTTACTTTAAGTGTTTTCTGTTTTAAGAGTTTCTATGAACATTACTCACAATTTTGCCTTCTGAAGGTTAATATTAGCCACTCATTCTGTCTCCCTTTAATTTTATATTACCTTTACATACTGTGTAAATTTTAGGCATATACTTACTGGTCACATTTATACATAGTAACTGATTTTTTTTCCTTCAAATAAACTGCTACACTCTCACATATCATTACAGCGTGGAAGCATGTAACAAATACGTCTGAAAAGGCCATGCACAGAATTGCAGTTTTGGGGGTCTTGGTGCTAAGTTCCTATTTGAGCTAGCAACAAGAGGTAAAAATTTTTCGGTTTAGCCTGGAGCAGCAGCCATTTGTATAGCCATTCAAACATTAGTCTTACTGCAGCTAAGTAACAGTATATTGAGCAAGGTTTGAATGATTAACCGGGGCTGGTGCCCAGGCAAATTGTGCATATCAATTAATTCCTTCTGCAAAAGATTTCAACTGGGTTGAAATTAATGTTCAGCTAATGGCACAATTTTTATGTGCACATTCAGATTTTACATGCAAAAATGTGCGAAAACCACATTTTCCTGGGAGGCTTTTGAAGTGTGCCACTTCTGTAGTTTAAACTTGAATGAATCAGTTAAAACTTTGCACGAAGGTAGTTAAATTGGATGAAGTCAAAAAGAAATTTTGTTTGTCCAATAATTTTTAGCCATTGTGGAGATATGGTGGTTTAAAGTTGATCTAATTGTAGCACATGAAATTCATTCTTGCATGGATTGAATTCACAAAAGTGGATCAAATAAATAACAAGTGAATTCTTATGAGAAAAACTGAAGACTCATTTTCAAAAATCTAGTTTCGTTCGGCTATCATGTGCAAAAAAACATATTTTTTGTGAGGGTTTTTTCCTTCCACTCACCACTTCCATGTTTCAAACTTGTGCAAATCAATTCAAATTTTGTAAGACGGTAGACAAATTTGTGTAATTATTGGTTGTCCTACTGTGTTTTGAAAGCTTTATCCATTGTCATGTTATAAGCAACATGGTTTGAAAGACAATAATAAATACTTATACCAGATTAGTTGTCATCTTAGTCAACAAAAACCTACACTGGTTGCCAATTTGTGCTGGCCCAATGGCAAAGTTACGGTAGAGTAAAAGTTGGGAACCAGAATGAAAAATGCCCCTACTGTAGCACATAGCAAAGTTAGGGATATAAAAGAAGGTAACTAGCTTCTCAACTTATTTGGCAGCTTCAAAGCCATTTAAATTAAAACATCTAGACATATTTGCACTTTCTATGAGTTAACCCTACATACCCAGTACAGTGATCTCCCCTAGTTGCAAGGTTGCAAGGCATTGGCATGCCTGCATCTTGAAATTGAGAGGCTAAAGTCCCTGATCCTGTGTCCAAAATTCATAAGATTCACCACTACAGTAAACACTATCAATATCATATGGCAGAATAGCATACATGTGATAGCTAAAAAAGTTTTTCTGGGGGGATAAAATTTCTGGGGATGGATTTGTTCCGGGGGGGGGGGCCTAAAACAATTTCTTGATATCTGGTTAGGGGATTGATTTTTTTCCCCGAGGTGACCATTTCTCCCTCCAACCCATCCTCTGATACTTTCTGGTGAGGGATGTAAGAACAAGTAAGCAAAAATTTAGTGCTTCTAGAAGTAGGATACATCTAACATAGGAAGTACCAGAGAATCCGCGTGCATTTGAAATAGGAAGTATCCCAGAGTGGAGATGCATGCATCCTAAACTTTAATGACATGCATATTGCATGACATGACAAATGCCATGTTGTATGACATGATGGCATGTGTGATGGTATGCGACATGACATCATGTATTAAGTTACTTTACTTGATGTTGTGGTTGCAGGAGAGCCAACACTGTGTTACTAGAGGAGGCCGAAAGGCACGCGTTTTAGCTCACGCAGGCTGGCGTGAGGTCTGGAATAGGACAAGGAAATTAGAATTTAGAAAAACGGACATAGCTGGTGGAATACTTAACCTTAATCCATTAATGATGAACGTCGCTCTTGACGGTACATGATTCACAATATCAATAGGAACTGAATATGGCGCATTGCTAGGTCGTAGAAAATGACGTAGATGAAGGCTATGCTAAACTATCGTCTCGGCAAATGAGAGCGTATTTTGTCAGTGAACCATCGCTAGCAAAGTCTGTTGTACGACTGGGGCGAGTGCCAGGAAGTCTCTCTAGACCTGTCGTGTGGCGACGCTCGGTCTGCAATCACAAATAGTGGAGACATGCGGGTCCGACGTATACTACCGGACTGCGGCCGATTTGAAGGCTACCACCTAGCAAGTGTGGTGTCTGGCGGTGACACCACACTTGACAAGATGCATTATATTTTGTGACACAGGTACTAATACCGACAAATAAAAAAGCTTGAATACATCTACATCTACATCTACATTTATAATCCGCAAGCCACCCAACGGTGTGTGGCGGAGGGCACTTTATGTGCCACTGTCATTACCTCCCTTTCCTGTTCCAGTCGCGTATGGTTCGCGGGAAGAACGACTGTCTGAAAGCCTCTGTGCGTACTCTAATCTCTCTAATTTTACATTCGTGATCTCCTCGGGAGGTATAAGTAGGGGGAGGCAATATATTCGATACCTCATCCAGAAATGCACCCTCTCAAAACCTGGCGAGCAAGCTACAGCGCGATGCAGAGCGCCTCTCTTGCAGAGTCTGCCACTTGAGTTTATTAAACATCTCCGTAACGCTATCACGGTTACCAAATAACCCTGTGACGAAACGCGCCGCTCTTCTTTGGACCTTCTCTATCTCCTCCGTCAGACTGATCTGGTACGGATCCCACACTGATGAGCAATACTCAAGTATAGGTCGAACGAGTGTTTTGTAAGCCACCTCCTTTGTTGATGGACTACATTTTCTAAGGACTCTCCCAATAAATCTCAACCTGGTACCCGCCTTACCAACAATTAATTTTATATGATCATTCCACTTCAAATCATTCCGCACGCATACTCCCAGATATTTTACAGAAGTAACTGCTACCAGTGTTTGTTCCGCTATCATATAATCATACAATAAAGGATCCTTCTTTCTATGTATTCACAATACATTACATTTGTCTATGTTAAGGGTCAGTTGCCACTCCCTGCACCAAGTGCCTATCCGCTGCAGATCTTCCTGCATTTCGCTACAATTTTCTAATGCTGGAACTTCTCTGTATACTACAGCATCATCGGCGAAAAGCCGCATGGAACTTCCGACACTATCTACTAGGTCATTTATATATATTGTGAAAAGCAATGGTCCCCTTAACACTCCCCTATGGCACGCCAGAGGTTACTTTAACGTCTGTAGACGTCTCTCCATTGATAACAACATGCTGTGTTCTGTTTGCTAAAAACTCTTCAATCCAGCCACACAGCTGGTCTGATATTCCATACGCTCTTACTTTGTTTATCAGGCGACAGTGCGGAACTGTATCGAACGCCTTCCGGAAGTCAAGAAAAATAGCATCTACCTGGGAGCCTGTATCTAATATTTTCTGGATCTCATGAACAAATAAAGCGAGTTGGGTCTCACACGATCGCTGTTTCCGAAATCCATGTTGATTCCTACATAGTAGATTCTGGGTTTCCAAAAACAACATGACACTCGAGCAAAAAACATGTTCTAAAATTCTACAACAGATCGACGTCAAGAGTATAGGTCTATAGTTTTGCGCATCTGCTCGACGACCCTTCTTGAAGACTGGGACTACCTGTGCTCTTTTCCAATCATTTGGAACCTTCCGTTCCTCTAGAGACTTGCAGTACACGGCTGTTAGAAGGGGGGCAAGTTCTTTCGCGTACTCTTTGTAGAATCGAATTGGTATCCCGTCAGGTCCAGTGGACTTTCCTCTGTTGAGTGATTCCAGTTGCTTTTCTATTCCTTGGACACTTATTTCGATGTCAGCCATTTTTTCGTTTGTGCGAGGATTTAGAGAAGGAACTGCAGTGTGGGCTTCCTCTGTGAAACAGCTTTGGAAAAAGGTGTTTAGTATTTCAGCTTTACACGTGTCATCCTCTGTTTCAATGCCATCATCATCCCGGAGTGTCTGGATATGCTGTTTCGAGCCACTTACTGATTTAACGTAAGACCAGAACTTCCTAGGATTTTCTGTCAAGTCGGTACATAGAATTTTACTTTCGAATTCACTGAACGCTTCACGCATAGCCCTCCTTACGCTAACTTTGACATTGTTTAGCTTCTGTTTGTCTGAGAGGTTTTGGCTGCGTTTAAACTTGGAGTGAAGCTCTCTTTGCTTTCGCAGTAGTTTCCTAACTTTGTTGTTGTACCACGGTGGGTTTTTCCCGTCCCTCACAGTTTTACTCGGCACGTACCTGTCTAAAACGCATTTTACGATTGCGTTGAACTTTTTCCATAAACACTCAACATTGTCAGTGTCGGAACAGAAATTTTCGTTTTGATCTGTTAGACAGTCTGAAATCTGCCTTCTATTACTCTTGCTAAACAGATAAACCTTCCTCCCTTTTTTTATATTCCTATTAACTTCCATATTCAGGGATGCTGCAATGGCCTTATGATCACCGATTCCCTATTCTGCACATACAGAGTCGAAAAGTTCGGGTCTGTTTGTTATCAGTAGGTCCAAGATGTTATCTCCACGAGTCGGTTCTCTGTTTAATTGCTCGAGGTAATTTTTGAAAAGTGCACTCAGTATAATGTCACTCGATGCTCTGTCCCTACCACCCGTCCTAAACATCTGAGTGTTCCAGTCTATATCTGGTAAATTGAAATCTCCACCTAAGACTATAACATGCTGAGAAAATTTATGTGAAATGTATTCCAAATTTTCTCTCAGTTGTTCTGCCACTAATGCTGCTGAGTTGGGAGGTCGGTAAAAGGAGCCAATTATTAACCTAGCTCGGTTGTTGAGTGTAACCTCCACCCATAATAATTCACAGGAACTATCCACTTCTACTTTACTACAGGATAAACTACTACTAACAGCGACGAACACTCCACCACTGGTTGCATGCAATCTATCCTTTCTAAACAACGTCTGTACCTTTGTAAAAATTTCGGCAGAATTTATCTCTGGCTTCAGCCAGCTTTCTGTACCTATAACGATTTCAGCTTCGGTGCTTTCTATCAGCGCTTGAAGTTCCGGTACTTTACCAATGCAGCTTTGACAGTTTACAATTACAATACCGATTGCTGCTTGGTCCCCGCATGTCCTGACTTTGCCCCGCACCCGTTGAGGCTGTTGCCCTTTCTGTACTTGCCCAAGGCCATCTAACCTAAAAAACCGCCCAGCCCACACCACACAACCCCTGCTACCCGTGTAGCCGCTTGTTGCGTGTAGTGGACTCCTGACCTATCCAGTGGAACCCGAAACCCCACCACCCTATGGCGCAAGTCAAGAAATCTGCAGCCCACACGGTTGCAGAACCGTCTCAGCCTCTGATTCAGACCCTCCACTCGGCTCTGTACCAAAAGTCCGCAGTCAGTCCTGTCGACGATGCTGCAGATGGTGAGCTCTGCTTTCATCCCGCTAGCGAGACTGGCAGTCTTCACCAAATCAGATAGCCACCAGAAGCCAGAGAGGATTTCCTCCGATCCATAGCGACACACATCATTGGTGCCGACATGAGCGACCACCTGCAGATGGGTGCACCCTGTACCCTTCATGGCATCTGGAAGGAGCCTTTCCACATCTGGAATGACTCCCCCCCGGTATGCACACGGAGTGCACATTGGTTTTCTTCCCCTCTCTTGCTGCCATATCCCTAAGGGGCCCCATTACACGCCTGACGTTGGAGCTCCCAACTACCAGTAAGCCCAACCTCTGCGACCGCCCGGATCTTGCAGACTGAGGGGCAACCTCTGGAACAGGACAAGCAGACATGTCCGACCAAAGATCAGTATCAGCCTGAGACAAAGCCTGAAACTGGTTCGTCAGACAAACTGGAGAGGCCTTCCGTTCAACCCTCCGGAATGTCTTTCGCCCCCTGCCACACCTCAAGATGACCTCCCACTCTGCCACAGGTGAGTGATCAGCCTCAATGTGGGCAGTATCCCGGGCAGCCACAGTCATAGTCCGATCGGGGGATGCGTGGGACGAGCTGGCCGTCCCCGACCAACCCCCATCCGGACCCCCACAGTGATGCCCATTGGCAACAGCCTCAAGCTGTGTGACCAAAGCCAACACTGCCTGAAGCTGGGAGCGAAGGGATGCCAACTCAGCCTGCATCCGAACACAGCAGTTGCAGTCCCTATCCATGCTAAAACTGTTGTGCAAAGAACGTCTGAACTAATCTACAGAGAGCGCAAACAAATCGACACAAAATTTAAATGGTTATTAAAATACAAGATTGCCTAGTAAATGCAGTAATGCTGCTACTTGCGCACTGCTGACACACTGCTCGGCGGCAGAAGGAGACTACGCGATTTTACACTATTCAGGTACTAAAACGCGATGCTACAACTCTCAAATACTATAATACGCCCAAAATTTATGAATCAAACAATGCAAGTACCAAAAACATGCAAAGAAATTAAGAATTAAACTATGTAACAAATGAGTGAGCTAGGAGTATACGACTTGCTGCTGCAGCTGCTTATCCAACGGCGGCAGGGAGCACACTGACTGTGACTGACTGTGACCACAGGCACGAATATGTCATTATGTTTTTATTTAAATGTCTTTGAAGCTGTCCAGTAAGTCATGAAAATAGTTCCCTTCTGTTACATCCCAAACTCTGTCCAGGGCATATTCGTCATACTCACATTTTTCATTCTGGTAACACAATATTAAAACACAACTTTCATAAAGATACTATGAACATCACAAAATTGTAAATGGAGTTCTGACCCTTTGTAACAAAGAACAGCAAGCTATGTTGGTCAACAAAAAAAGATGTCTGGAAGAAACGGCTAGTAGGTCATGTGGACTGTGTCTTGAGAAAGTTATTTAAATTTTTGATTCTAAAGAACTGTCAAAAATTGCTTTTAGGGGAAGAAGAAATTAACACACAATTTAAGTAACAGTAACATAAATAATCCTAAACTAAGTTCACAAAATTACTATAAGATGTACTTCAGTTAAGTGCAATATTTTACAATATCTAAGATTTTGTATGAATAAAGTTTACAGCCACCTTGGAAGTACTATTTACGTATTATAGAAAGTTTATGATGCACCATTAAAAATATTTTCTGAAAATATCGTATCTACAGCTGCAAGCCCGAAATGTAAGGGATCATTATTGAAAATAGCATATCACCTGTTGACTTCTGTCTCAGATTTTCTGAATGACATTTGTTTAACAATTTTCTTGACTTTCCACAGGCACGAGTGGCTGATGTGGCCAAAGGATCACTCCCTATGGCTGGTAACAGACTGAAGTTGAGTTTGTAGGCAGAGATTATATGTACCTGCCACACCAACATCTGAAGGCTTCTCCCCTTGCTAATTTAAATGATCATTTGTTGACGTATAGGAATCCAGGATCTGTATACCCTGAGGCTTTCTCCTTTCTTGTTGATGGTATTGTCATGTTTGTGGATTTCTACAGTTTCCTTGAACTAGTAGGCATGGTAGATCTTCTCCATAGTGAAGAGGTGGGTGGTTGGACGCACTCTTCCAGTCGTCACAATGGTGTTCTGCTCTCCCATCTGAGTGTTGTGCATTCACTGGACTGGCAGAGACTACAGGAATCCATCAGAGGTGAAGATAGCTGCAGCAAATCCGACAGCATTCAGGAAAACTCTATTATTCAGCAAGCTACATCAGACACATGTGTATACCCCTGTCCAGTGAGTGGAGAACGGCATTGACCCACACCATCTTTGGGCTGGAGAAGAGACAATGGATGCATCTGAAGACCACGCACATTGCTGGGAGGCAGCATCTTGATGAGACAATGTCTCACAGCCAAGGCCTGAACAGCTCTGCTGCTACTGCTGCTGCTGCTGCTGCTGGCTGGTGTCATCTGCAGTGCTGGGAAGCACCATGGCAGCACCAGGGCACCAAGGTGCCCGGAATTCCAGACCTCGGCGTACAAGTAGCAGGGGCTTCGGGGCAGCAGAGCACCTCAAACTTTGAACCTTGGTATATGTGTGGCAGGCTGGTTTTGATGGCTACCCAATGGGTTCTGGAGGCTTCAGTAGCACAGCAGCTGTCCAGTTACGTCTCCAGCTCAAACTTGCCTGCTGTCTTGATCAGGGCACATAACAACACACCAGTGACTGGCTGTCTGGCAGCAAAGGCATGCACCACCACTTGATGCAATGCTGCATTGACAAGTCTTTGTGAGTGTCTTGATACACACTGAAGTAATTTGTGGGACACCTGTGGTTTGGTTGTTGCATCAGCTACGTGTCTTCAGAATGGTAATTGGAATACATGGAATACCTCAAATTCCTTGGCATCATAGTACTCTGTCTGTACTGCAACATACCTCCCCTCTATGGAGAAATTCAGTCCTCCAATTTAGCTAGGTGTTGTGCCGATGAAGGCTAGCTGGGACAGATACTCAGATATAATTATCCAATAGAATAACTCCATGACAACATTACTTTTGATAAATTACTCATCTATTATTTAAGCTCATCTAAGTTTCCCTGCTGCATTTTCACCACACACTTTCCCTACATTGCCTGCTGTAGTGCTCTCTTTCAAGCAGGCCAGCAATCCAACACACTATGTCATGCCCCTCTGTCACGGAGCCACATGAGCTGGCAGTTTACACTACGAGCAAACAACTCATTTGATAGATTCATCACTTGGACCCTTCCTTGGTGCTACAACCAAATCTATTTCTGGTATAACTATGATATGACATTTATGGTGGGTGGTGGAGACATTCTTCTTGTTATCAGGATGGCATTCTGCTCTCCCACCTTGATGTTGTTGGCTCGACATGCTCGTTGGGAATACAGAAATCCATTGGAGGTAAAGACAGCAACAGCATGAGTGACTGCACTCAAGGAAAGTCTTTGTGATTTATCAAGCTGTATCAGATACAGATGCACACACTTACTCGGTGGGTGCAGTCTGGCGTCGATCCACACTGTCTTCGTGTCGGTGTAGTGGTGGCAGAAGCACCTGAAGACGACACGTGCCACTGAGCAACACTGGTTGCCTGGTGGAGCTGATGCACTGGGTGCTGAGACAGTTGCTAGCAGTCACGGCACCTATCATTCGACTGGTACTGACTGGATTCATCTGCAGTGCTAGGCAGCAGATCGGAGGTGGTGTAGCATTGTGCAGTGTCCCAAACACCGGAA
Organism: Schistocerca piceifrons; assembly: GCF_021461385.2. NCBI lineage: Eukaryota > Metazoa > Arthropoda > Insecta > Orthoptera > Acrididae > Schistocerca > Schistocerca piceifrons. The sequence goes on from NC_060140.1 coordinate 327,087,480, forward strand.
TGATGATAATGACAGCTCTCCAGCGGATGTTGGAGGGCCTAGTAGCACAATGGCCGTCTGATTACAATCACCAGCTCAAACCTGCACGGTGACTTGATTGAAGCATAAAATTAATGTCCCGGTGGCTGTCCGGTGGTGAAGGTATGCTCCACAGTTACAAACATCTCCATACACACTGATGTAGTGTGTCATCACTTTGTAGGTTGGCTGTGCCATCAACAGCAGACCTTTGGAATCATAATTGGAACACTGTGCCCCTAAATTCCTTGGTGTCATGGGACACCATCTGTAATGCAGCAACAACAAGAACCTATGTATTGGAGAATTTTATTACATGATTAGTCTCACACAGCGTGTGCTCTCGCATGGCCAGTTCCTCCCAGCTTAGTCTATGTCTATGTTGGGATGAATGGGCAATCCACCAACACCAAGACCACTGAAGATAAATGGCATTGCAGGTTGGGATATGTGGAGATATTGTCTTTATTGGAGCACATGCTGCACGAGATAGACAATGCAATAAAAATCACAGACACAGAGGTTCTCACTTTGGAGAAGAACTAACACATCCTCTTGTTCAGGAAACCAATAGAAATCCACAAACACGACAATCGCATAAACAAGAAATAACAAACCCTCAAGATAAAGAGGTCCTGGATTCCTGTGCTGCAGCTAATGACCACTGCAGGTAGGAATCAGAGCAGCACAGCCATAATGACCACAGAAAAACCCTCAGACATCGCCAAGACTTGTACAGTTAATCTCTGGCTATGAGCTCGATTCCCGTCTGGCACCAGCAACAGAGGATGAACCTTTGATAATGCAAGTCACTCATACCGATGTCAGGAAAATCATTAATCAACTGATAACAAAGAACCCAAGAAGTCAACAGGCAATATGTCTATAAGCGGCAATAAAAGACTCAACAATTTTGTAATGTTAAAAATATTTTTCTTCCAGTGTAGCAAACATACATTTAAACAGCAGCAGTCTAAAATACAATAATGAGAGTTCTTTTAAACAGTGGGTGGGCCATATAATAATACTTCATCAACACTGATAGACATATATGCATAATATGGTAGGCTGCATGTTTTATTTGTTATCTCAAACAGTTTCATATTGGTGAACAGTGCTGATTTCCAATTCTATTCTATTCTCTCTCTCTCTCTCTCTCTCTCTCTCTCTCTCTCTCTCTCTCTCTCTCTCTCATTGCGTGTGTGTGCGTGGGAGGGGGGGGGGGGGGGGGCACGAGGAGAGCAGAACTGGAATTAAAAGTTTACCTTCAGCTGCATTCCATGCAACATCATTACACGAGAAATTTAGGTTAAGATTCTTGCCAACTCGTAAATTGCATGTCTCTTCAAATTCTTCTTCCTTTATGGTGAATATCTTGAAAACTGGAATTAAAAAGAAGAAAGAGTAAATAATTATCTTCACTTTATGTTCCAATATGAGTAGCATAAAAAACATACATTAGATAAAAGCACATACCATTTCTTCCAGCAATTACAACTTGAGTATTGTCTTTATTGAGCGCAAGGGCATTTGCAGGTGCCTCCTGGCTGATAAACATCGTACGAGACGACATCTTCTGTAAAAAGGATAAGCATATTTTAATACAAGAGGAAACTAAAGAATTAGTTTACCTGATATCGGAATAGCAGTGATCATTGAAATTTCACTCAACAGAAATGTTATGACACTAGAAATGTACTCAGTAGAGCATTCCCCCCCGATGGTATTGTAAAAAATTAAATGTTACCCACACAAACAAATACAGCAAATCCCTTATCAATGTGCCACTCACTCAGTAACTAACACTTGAAATGTGTATTAAAAAGCTGTTTTTATGAGTTATTTTTCTTGATTTAGATGAGGAAAACTGTATTTTCTATGTTTTACAGAGCTGTCATCATCAGCAGTAAGAGTTATTAAAGTGACCTTAGTTAATAACCTCAAAGTTTCTACACTGTAGTGGAGGGACCAGTAAATATGTGTAGCCTACTATTGCTCAAGAAGGGTGACAGAGAAGATCTGTAAGCTTCTAGCACATATGTACAAACTTATAACTTCATTTATAAGCAACTGACTCACTGAACATACTAGAGGGAAACATTCCACGTGGGAAAAATATATCTAAAAAGAAAGATGATGAAACTTACCAAACAAAAGCGCTGGCAGGTCGATAGACACACAAACAAACACAAACATACACACAAAATTCTAGCTTTCGCAACCAATGGTTGCCTCGTCAGGAAAGAGGGAAGGAGAAGGAAAGACAAAAGGATATGGGTTTTAAGGGAGAGGGTAAGGAGTCATTCCAATCCCGGGAGCGGAAAGACTTACCTTAGGGGGAAAAAGGACAGGTATACACTCGCACACACACACATATCCATCCACACATACACAGACACAAGCAGACATTTTCTTAAGGTGGAGGGTGGCATGCTGCTCTAATTTGCGGTTGGCCTGTAGGAGGATGCTCTGAACAACAGGTGTGAATGTGGGAGAGGAAAGATTGAGGATTTTTATAAAGGATAGGAGTTGATGGGCGTGTTGATTGGCTGAGTGGATGTGTAGGTGAAGGATTAGGTGGGTGAGGGCAATGGATTGTTTGGTTTGGAACTGGTATAGGGACTGATGGAAAGAAGGGTTGCAGCCAGAGATGGGAACTTTAAGTGTGAGGCCTTTGGGGGTGATGCCAAATGTCAGACAAGCCTGAGAAAATAAAATATGGGAGTGTAATCTGGCTAGGGCGAAGGCATGTTTGCGGAGAGAATGTAAATAAAACTTAATGGGGTCGTTGTGAAGGTGTTGTGAGGGTGACATGGTACTAGAAGGTGGAAAGTGGAACACGAGGCTGAAATGAAAATGAAAATAAATATGAAAAAATATATGGGGAGAGATAAAGGTAAAATTAGAAAGCAAATGGAGATCTGGTGTGAAAAAAGGCGAAAAAGGGTTGGTTAGGGCTGGGCTATGTTGATCCTGTGGTGAACTTGTGTAGGTAGATAATGATGTGCATAAAGGTTAGGTGGTTGTGTTGCCGCCAAAACACGTTAAAGGGTGGAGAAATTCGGGAAAATTTCGAAAAAACTACGTGAGGATGTATTAAAAGGAGTGGTTTGGTGGTGGCAGATTATAGAAATGTAGCTAACAATTGTTTGATGAAGAAATAATGACGTTAAAACCTGTGGGAAGCGGCTAAAAATGATCGGTGATGTGAGAAAAACGGAAATGGAAATAAAGCAAAAGTTATTAAAACTGCCGAAAGGGTTGTTTAATAGCTAAAAGGAACTGTTTGTGGACTGGAAACTGTGGATTTTATAGCAGCAAAGCGGAAAAAAAAAATTTTTTTGGTTATGGTTTCGAAGTGATTTACATATTATTACGTATTATTGAGTGTATATCGACGGGATAAAATTGTATACTGGAATACGGTAAAAAAGGAGAAGGTGAATAGAAAGTGAAACTGCTGGCAAAAACAGAAGGAGGAAATAAGACGACAGAAAAGACTTCGAAATGTAACAGTGACAATAACAATAACGATAACAATAACAAACGTGATTGTTGGCTTCAAATTAATGATATGAATATAATAGAGGGAAACATTCCACGTGGGAAAAATATATCTAAAAAGAAAGATGATGAAACTTACCAAACAAAAGCGCTGGCAGGTCGATAGACACACAAACAAACACAAACATACACACAAAATTCTAGCTTTCGCAACCAATGGTTGCCTCGTCAGGAAAGAGGGAAGGAGAAGGAAAGACAAAAGGATATGGGTTTTAAGGGAGAGGGTAAGGAGTCATTCCAATCCCGGGAGCGGAAAGATTTACCTTAGGGGGAAAAAGGACAGGTATACACTCGCACACACACACATATCCATCCACACATACACAGACACGTCTGCTTGTGTCTGTGTATGTGTGGATGGATATGTGTGTGTGTGCGAGTGTATACCTGTCCTTTTTCCCCCTAAGGTAAGTCTTTCCGCTCCCGGGATTGGAATGACTCCTTACCCTCTCCCTTAAAACCCATATCCTTTTGTCTTTCCTTCTCCTTCCCTCTTTCCTGACGAGGCAACCATTGGTTGCGAAAGCTAGAATTTTGTGTGTATGTTTGTGTTTGTTTGTGTGTCTATCGACCTGCCAGCGCTTTTGTTTGGTAAGTTTCATCATCTTTCTTTTTAGATATATTTTTGACTCACTGAACAATTAGACTTCTGCAACCCCTTAGAATACGCAGTATTTTGCAAAGGTTTTTCAACTTTTGACCATCCCAGTCCATTAAAGCTCACTTTGAAAAGACCATAGTATGTAATCATCAACATAAAATCGGCATTTATTGAATGTCTTAAAAGGGTTTGCTACAGTCACAATGCGAGCCAATCAGAAATTGGAGAGGTTCTTGGATCATTTTTATTAACGAGCAGTGATAATGATCAGAGTTGATAAACCCCTCATAACCAAAAGGATCTCGGTGGCCAAAAATATTTGTTAGGGGGATATGGTATCTTCAAAGTTTTTTTTTTTTTCCTTATCTGTGGAAGATGTGTACAAATACATGGACTGGAACAGGAGACGGCTAGTCCCAGAACCACCCTGGATTTGTTTGTGACATTATGTCTATTTAAAACTAGTGAGAAATAAGAACTACTTAAGTATTTCATTAGGTTCTATGGAACAATGTAAGCCACAGTTACTTGGCCATTAATTCACAGAAAGCTGATAAGAAAGTTTGAAAACAGAATAAGAAAACCATAAAAATTCAAAAATATTTACAATAGTATATTTAGTAAATAATTTGTTATAGTACAAGGCTCTAAACTACTGCAAGAAACTCTTTCACAGACTAAAAGGAGTATGCCACATGGAAAGCCTTCAAGTTAGCTTTGAAAATTATCACTTTTTTACCTTTCTATACAATGATTAAACTGTGAACTGCCAGTTCTTTTTCAATGAGTATCTATTATTAAGCAGAAATCTCATGAGGGAATATATGTACAAAAATGGCACAGTTAGAATTCCGCGATACATGAACAATTGCCAGCTCAAGTTTGCAAACTGACACTACAGATCATTCTGTATGCTCTTTTCTGAAGTAAGAACATTATCTGTGAATTCAATGAGTTGTCCTAAAACATGAGACCTTGACACCATTAGACATAATGTAGTAAAAGTACATAAAGTAAAAAGTTTGCATGTTTCCATACAGGGATAGAGGAACTACTGCATCAGTGCAATGTCATTCAGAAGGTTAGAAACATTTTCAGTCTTCTTCATATCCTATCAACCTCTTAACATTACAACTAGACATTTACATATTCCAATATTTATACTTCCAAGTGAATTTTCCTCTATCTTCAGTCCTAAGAATTTGAAATATTTAACTTCAGTGGCCATTTGATCACCTAGCGACAATAGTATTTTCTTTCTATAGGAAACTTATACACCTTTATCTGACAGACTATCATTAATTTTTCTCACACTGTGCTCTTCACCTAGAGAGAGTTATCCATGCAGCAGATGGTTTTGGTGTGAATATGGGAAAAACTGTCAGAAATCCACTACTGAGAACTAACTATGTGTCTCCACATAGAAATCCACAAAGAATATTGTCAAGCTGCACAGCATTTAAACAGCATCAGTTCATCCTGACCAACAATGGCGTTCCAATGAAACTAAAATCAAAAATTGTCATGATATACGTGAGTGCTTATAGATTACAGTGCGCACAAAGAGCAATGGAGGTAGACAGGCTTTGTTTTACAAAGGGCATTGCTTGTGCTGCTGTCATTCGTAATGTACAGCAGGTAGCAATGCTCGTTCACAGCCATTGATTAGACATGTCTTTATGCCACTAACTAACATACTAGTTAACATCATTTTGTTGACAGCCTTTCCTTCACATTCTGCTTGATGACATGGTTAGATTTCTACATAACTTCATACACATACACACCATCTGTATGATGGGCATGTACATGATTAGAGTTGCAATTCTCTGTGACAGCTAGAATTGCCACCAGAGTGCACTAGTGTTGTTCATATTTGGTGTTGTTACAACAACAGGCATGCTATAAAAGGGGCATGAATTCTGAGTGATCACTGTGATGAACAGAGAGATATCCCGTACTTGTGAGAGACCATATTATCAGCATCCGACAGAATTGAAAGAGGGCTTCAGTGTGTGTCTCCGGTCAATTGTGCAATATACAGATTTATGGAGCATTAGGATGTGACACTGGCCTGATGTTTGATTGCATGGGAATGTGAGTGCAGGAATATTCACCATCAAGGTTCCAGTCTGTCACCTCTGACCACTATAAGGAAAGATCACAATACTGTGCATGAAGCCATTGTAACTCCTTCATATCGTGCCTGCCATCTGATAACAAATAACAGACACCCTGCAACATTTTATGTCATTTGCATCATTGCTCAGAAACTCGCAGCAGTTGGACTACAAATTATTGTCCCATGTGTGGACTACCACCTACATCACAAAAAAAACAACTATGTTTGGAGTGGTTCTGTGACCGGGAAGCATGGACCGCTGCAGTATTCCTGACGACCATCATTGGCAAGTATGGCAGCAACATGGAGCTACTCGGTATGACTTCCATTCACTGCTAGTAGTGACTGAGGGAACTCTGATGGCAAAATGGAAGGTCGAAGATATCCTGCGTCCTCATGTGTTATCTCTCGGTGCCATTTTTCAGCAATAAAATGCTCATACACACATGGAGCACATGTCTTTAAGCTGTCTGTGATACTTCCGTGGCGAACAAGATTCCCAGGTCTGTTCCAGATACAACATGTCAATGACCAGCTCGGACATTAATTACGTCACCAGTGCCGGCACATCAATGACAGGTTACTAGTTGTGGGCCACTTTGCCTCAGGAGAGGATACAACAGCTTTATGGCACCTTTCCCAACCAATCAGTGCACGCATGGAACTGGGGGTGGTACAAGAACATACTGTTAATTGTGCTCACTCTACCAAGTTCTTAAGAAATTTGAACTGATTTTGTAATCAATGAAATAACATCACATACCTTTCTCAACTCTTGAAGTTTAATTTCAGTTTCTCCTCCCCTTCTGTGTGTTTCACTTTTTTCTTGTCAGGAACATGTGCGTGTATTGCATCTTTTATGTTGAAATGTTGTTAATAATTTTGACTGAAATATGAATCTCAGTTACAGTGACAAAATTATACAAATTACTCATGTTATTTGGTGGGCCCTTTCTTTATTTTCTGCTTTAGCTGCGTACAGGTGTTTCTCTTATTGACATATGTAGCACTTTTTACTATATATGTTGAAATATTAATGATTTTGACTCAAAGGAAGAATCTACATTGTGGTGATAGACTGATCTATAGAGTATAACAAGGTTCAAGGACTAGGTTAAGCCTGAAGGGAACAGCTACTGAGTTGGTGAAGCCAATGGATGTGAATATTGTACAGGGTGACAATTATTGAACTACACGAGGAAAGAAACATAAATTAGTTACAAAATATGGTGTACTTACACTTCATTCAACATGTAAACATCACTACAGATATTCGGATTTAGGTTATGACATGTTCAAATATGCCTGCCATCATTGGTGATGATGTGGCACAGACGAATAGCGAAATTCTGCATGACACACTGAAGTGTCAGAACATTGATGCTGTTGATGACCTCCTGAATGGCTAATGGACCTCCTGAATGGCTGTTTTCAACTCGGCAACGGTTTTGGGCATACTGCTGTAGACCTTGTCTTTAATATAGCCCCACAAAAAAAAAAAAAAAAAAAAAAAAGGTCCCCCATGCGTTCAGATCTGGAGAATATGGCAGCCAGTCAAGGCCCATGCCAGTGGCTTCTGGGTACCCCAGAGCCACAATGTGGTCCCCAAAGTGCTCCTCCAGGACATCAAGCACTCTCCTGCTTCGATGGGGTCCAGCCCCGTCTTGCATGCACCATAGCTTGTCAAAATCCGACTCACTTTGGATAGTGGGGATGAAATCATCTTCCAAAACCTTCATGTACTGTTCAGTAGTCACCTTGCCATCAAGGAATATCACACCAATTATTCTGTGACTGAACACTGCACACCAGTCACCCGTTGAGTGTGAAGAGACTTCTCCATCGCGAAATGTCGATTCTCAGTCCCCCAAATGTGCCGATTTTGCTTACTGATGAACCTATCCAAATGAAAGTGGGCTTCATCACTAAACCAAACCATACAGTGCATACTAATTCCCATCATGCCCTGTGGCCAATCATGCAGTTTGAATGTCCTAATGCAAACCATTCAGAAGTTACGATGATTTTATTTCATATAGTTCATTAAATGTCACCCTGTGTACAAAGGTTGTGGTGTCAGACTGAGCTGTAGCACAGCCCAAGGTCTAGTTTTGGTTTGAAGGTGACAATTTGGCTATGTGTTGAAGAAGTCAACAAGTCTAAAAGTCAAATCTTGGGTTTTTGTGACAGACTGATGCATAGCATAGCCAGAGATCTGTGTTAGCTTGGAAGCTGGTAGTTTCATTTTCCATTATTTGCTGTTATATACCAATAACAGCAAAGCCAAAACGCAGCAAAAAGCAGAATATGAAAACTCAGTGTTAAATAATTTATTATGTTTCTGTGCATTTGTCCAAGCAAGTGAAAAATCTGTTTCAACACACTTATTATAGTATATTAAGGTTCCTATTATGTTAAGTACCTAATACTTCTTCCATGGTCAAGACAAAAACATTGTTAGCTTCATACATCCATCTTCAGATAGACCAAGGGTTGCCAGATGTTACTAAGTTTTTTTCAGAATATGAATGAATCCTTCAAAAAATAAATCTGTATTTAATTATCTTCCTGTATTTGCTAACAATTTTGGTACTAACATGCACCGTGTTCAGGTCCCCAATGACAAATTGGGTAACTATAGAGAGAACCAGGTAAATGCCATAATACATCTTGAGAGGGGCACAATCAGATCGATGCCCACAAAGATTAATTCCTTCCCTCCTGTTTTTGGTATTAAAAGCCATATATCCATACAATTACCAGGTTTATAACAGAGAGATCTGAAGACAGTGCACTGTGCCACTGAAATCAGTAGCATGTAAAGCAACCATTTCAATTACAATTGAAGGATTCATTCATACTGTTGTTGTTGTTTGTTGTTGTTGTCTTCAGTCCTGAGACTGGTTTGATGCAGCTCTCCATGCTACTCTATCCTGTGCAAGCTTCTTCATCTCCCAGTCCTTACTGCAACCTACATCCTTCTGGATCTGCTTAGTGTACTCATCTCTTGGTCTCCCTCTACGATTTTTACCCTCCATGCTGCCCTCCAATGCTAAATTTGTGATCCCTTGATGCCTCAGAACATGTCCTACCAACCAGTCCCTTCTTCTTGTCAAGTTGTGCCACAAACTCCTCTTCTCCCCAATTCCATTCAATACCTCCTCATTAGTTATGTGATCTACCCATCTAATCTTCAGCATTCTTCTGTAGCACCACATTTCGAAAGCTTCTATTCTCTTCTTGTCCAAACTATTTATTGTCCATGTTTCACTTCCATACATGGCTACACTCCATACAAATACTTTCACAAATGACTTCCTGACACTTAAATCTATACTCGATGTTAACAAATTTCTCTTCTTCTGAAATGCTTTCCTTGCCATTGCCATTCTACATTTTATATCCTCTCTACTTTGACCATCATCAGTTATTTTGCTCCCCAAATAGCAAAACTCCTTTACTACTTTACGTGTCTCATTTCCTAATCTAATTCCCTCAACATCATCCGACTTAATTCGACTACATTCCATTATCCTCATTTTGCTTTTGTTGATGTTCATCTTATACCCTCCTTTCAAGACACTGTCCATTCCGTTCAACTGCTCTTCCAAGTCCTTTGCTGTCTCTGACAGAATTACAATGTCATCGGCGAATCTCAACATTTTTATTTCTTCTCCATGGACTTTAATACCTACTCCGAATTTTTCTGTTGTTTCTTTTACTGCTTGCTCAATATACAGATTGAATAACATCGGGGAGAGGCTACAACCCTGTCTCACTCCCTTCCCAACTGCTGCTTCCCTTTCATGCCCCTCGACTCATAACTGCCATCTGGTTTCTGTACAAATTGTAAATAGCCTTTTGCTCCCTGTATTTTACCCCTGCCACCTTTAGAATTTGAAAGAGAGTATTCCAGTCAACATTGTCAAAAGCTTTCTCTAAGTCTACAAATGCTAGAAATGTAGGTTTGCCTTTCCTTAATCTATTTTCTAAGATAAGTTGTAGGGTCAGTATTGCCTCACGTGTTCCAATATTTCTGCGGAATCCAAACTGATCTTTGCCGAGGTTGGCTTCTACCAGTTTTTCCATTCGTCAGTAAAGAATTCGCGTTAGTATTTTGCAGCCGTGACTTATTAAACTGATAGTTCGGTAATTTTCACATCTATCAACACCTGCTTTCTTTGGGATTGGAATTATTATATTCTTCTTGAAGTCTGAGGGTATTTCATTCATACTACAAAACATTAAAAAGAACATTATGATTTTGGCTTTACAAATCAGCTGTTCTGCCACTATATGTTCTGACCACTCGTGACATGTGTTGCAAAAATGTGCTTCGAGCTTAGTGTGTGGTCAGCCCAACATAAACTTTCACAAGCAGAAGCATGGTATCAGCCTAAGAAACAAGACCAAGAGCATTGCCATCAGAAGAACAACACTGGTAATAGGCATCCTAGAGAGAATTATGTTGTTGTAATGGCACAGGACTGGCCACATAGCAATGCCGAATCCCAACAACACATGTAGGAATAATATGGTTTACTGGAGGATAGGGGGACATTAAAGAACCAGTGGAAGAAGTGATGGCTTGATGATATCAAGAGGTCACTGATGAGGATGATGATGATGAAGAAGAAGAAGAAGACACTGAAAGCAGAGCTCATATTGACAGAAAAGAACCACAACTGAGTCGCCAATTCTCAGAAATGAAGATATAGACATCACTCTTCACCATCACACTCACTTTTCCTTCAACTGCGAATTTTACAACCACACTCTGTAAGCACCCTCACAATCCCCGTCAGCATTTTGAAGCATTTGAACTTTTTCTTTTGCTTTATAAAACAGAACAAAAAAGAAATGAACTGAATGAGGATTATAGCCTTTTTAAATAAAATTTCATGTCCATCTTCAGCTCTTTGGAGTCACCTCATTTCCAGCTATTATCTCAAGTCAACACACCAACATTTATTTGTTCCATCAGCAGTTCACAGAAAACATAATGTAGAGCAGGCCTATTTTCATTTATCCCTCATGGATCCATAATGCACTGTGAGTTAGTTTGGTTTAGTTTTGGGCGTATCCCACGGATTATGTTTGCAACGCACTATGCCGTGGAATGTGCCAGTAGGTTTATAATTTCTCACTGACAATATGCTACATTCTGCTTTTTATGTAACTAGGTGTTTTTCTTGATATAAAATTGTTTTTAAAACTTTCATAATCTGCCAGCAGATTTAATCATTAGAGAGATGGTCAAATGTTTTTATGGTTGCTTACTTTCCTGTCTTTTGCTCAAGAGTAAGGTTAAGTTGTGCATAGTGGAGGCTATTTTTGTTTGTAGTGTTATTTTCACATATGTTACTATTATTTCCAAATTGCACCTGATTCTTCACAACAAATTTCATATGAGAGTATACGTATTGTGAAGCCATTGTTAGTACACCTATATTTGTTACAAATTTGGCCCAAATTCTTCGCCTTTACATATGTCTGCTTGTGTCTGTATATGTGCGGATGGATATGTGTGTGTGCGCGAGTGTATACCTGTCCTTTTTTCCCCCTAAGGCAGGGCCGGCCAGAAATTCTGCACGCGTGCGGTGCTCCTGCACATGTGCAACTTCCGGATCACAGCGTGCACGCCGCAGCGGTCAGCGTTCATGTAGTGCATGTTTCTACACACAGATGTCGCTTTATCCACTTGCTCGGATACTCTGTACAGGCGCATTCTAGTGGTCTTTCCACAGCTTGCAAGCCAACCATGGGAAGTTATTTCGCTTATTAAACATTTGAAATACTGTCACAGTCTACTCATTGAGATGTCTACTTTTATGTTAACAGTTTAACCCAGTAAGACAAGTAATACAGTTAACAACCGTGGGTTTTTATTAAGGCAGCTTGACTGATGGCACGTAAATACGCGTAATGTTTTTGATCGAGTATTTAAGAAAGAGAGAACTTAGCGACTTCCAACGAACCTTATTCATGATTTCAAATAACATTAAACTAATGCAAGGTTTCCTATAACTAATTCTTGGTGCCCTCAGTTACACCCACATAAGTTCTGTCTCACTGACCTCTGAACAGAATGATAACCGCAGACCTCTCGATGATCACCTGTTATTTCAATACCTTTATTGCTACATCTTTCATCAGTTACGTCTGAAATCTGCATAATAACCGACAATTAGATGAATGTTATGCTTTATCGACTTCAGCTGAGCGTAGCCCTTCACACATTAAAGAAAAACCCTAAATGTAAGTATACATTGGAACAATCGGTTTAATGACCAACTTTCCTGATAATAATGTAACATGGAGCAGAATGAGGCAATAATGCACAGTTAGTAAATAATAATTTTTAATTACGAAAGGGATAAATCCAAACACGTTTATCACTGGTCATGAGAAATGATAACCGAGTTGATGTGTCTCATCCACTTTCTTAAGGACATTTAATATTGCTTGCTGTTCTTCACTGTTGAGTACACTACACTCGTCTCTGTGATATGTATTGTAGTGTCTTACAATTGAAAACTTGTGCTGGCCACCTATTATTCGGCGGCACAGCAAACATTGTGAGTTTTCACCAACGGCTACAAAAAAGAATTACAGTTCCCAGTCATTTTTAAACGACTGAGAACGTAGATCTCCCATCCTTTGCTTTTCCACAGTACCTGCAATTTCTCAGTACTTCTCTGTTAAGGTTACGGTTACCAGGGGTAAACGAGACTGGGTATGTTGCGCTCTTGCTTGTACCACAAACAGGGAAGTGGAGCCGCCGCCGTTCATTTAGGACACATGTCTAATAACAGATGTCGCTGTTGCACACGTGCGCACATGTGCAGCACTTCCACACGTCTGCACACTGTGCAGCGTTTGGCCGTCCCTGCCCTAAGGTAAGTCTTTCCGCTCCCGGGATTGGAATGACTCCTTACCCTCTCCCTTAAAACCCACATCCTTTCGTCTTTCCCTCTCCTTCCCTCTTTCCTGATGAAGCAACCGTCGGTTGCGAAAGCCTGAATTGTGTGTGTGTGTTTGTGTGTCTATCAACATACCAATGCTTTCGTTTGGTAAGTTACATCATCTTTGTTTTTAGATATGTTACAAAATAATTGACTACATTACATTAAAGCATGGACACCAGATGATATCCTCAAAGCCCTTTTCTGCCCGAAGAGAACTTTTGTATTTATGTATGGAATTGCCCCAGAAAATAATTCCATTATGGCATTAGTAAATGAAAGTGTGCTGAGTAAGTCAATTTTAAAAACAATATTTCTTATTTGTTGTTATAAAAAAGATTAGATGCTTCATTTTGTGTGTTAATTTGTGTTGCAGAGTTAAAAAAACAAAAGAGAGAGGTGTGGCCATGTAATGTGGCAGCATGTCTCTCAAATCTGCACAGTGCATACCTGCCATGGAATGTCTAGCACTCTAGCCGACTCATCTCAGAGATTCAAAGGCACTCGACTAATGTTTATTATTCCATGAAAACCTTACTTAGTTTAAAAAAAAAGAAATATTTTGAGATAGTTATATTTGTTCAGGATTTTGGTCCAGTAAGATCGGTTAATACTATCAACTCATGAATAAACGAGACTAGTTTTCATGAAAGTCTTAGCGTTAAGTAGTTTCAATCACATCCTGATATTTTTCTGAACAAAGATAAAAAAAAGAAAACTCAATGACACACAAGAAAGTCAAAAACTTGAATGACATAAGTGGACAAAAAATTAAAATAATATTTCACATCTATGTCAGCCTAGTAACTTATAAATCATCATCCTAACAAAATGGCCCCCACCCCCAATGGATTAACATCTCCTCTAACTATTTTATCTTTTAAATATTCTTTACAGAGTTTCTCAGTTACATGTAGAAGAGATGGATGGAGAGGTGGAGCTGCGCATCAGCTACAACTTTTATGAAAATAAAAATTTATCATAAATTTTTTGCCATAATTATTTTCATCATTAGGCCCTACTCAAAAATCAGCTATTTTAATAGCTACTCACCATGTCTGGTCCACCTGTCTCGTGTTTTTCCATCATGTTCCTTTTCTGTTTTGATCATTCAGTTAATGAAAGCCACACATTTCCTAAATTGGAAAACTCACATGAAATAAATATAACATACTTTTTTATATTAATGTCTTAAGATAGCAGAACACAGTGGCAATAATTGAAGAAGGTTCTCTATGAGTATTAATAATGCTATGCAATATTTCAGTGACAAACACATGTTTACAAGTGGGAGAAAAACAATGCACACCATAACTATTCTTACAGCAAATATCACTCAGTTTTAGGAATTAAAGTAAAGATGCTATATTTTTACAATCAACATATACTTGACATTAGACAGCATGTAATATACGTGCATTGTTAGAAATGTAATATAAGTTCATTTAGAAGTGCACTGTGCAAGCTTATAGGGTCGCATTATCATAGAGAGAGAGAGAGAGAGAGAGAGAGAGAGAGAGAGAGAGTTATGGTGCGGCATATTTGTAGCTGATTGCATTTGCACAGGGTGTGTTGGAATATGTGATGGCACTCTCTAATGTGGGATGATTATGTTTCTAAATTGTTTGCGAGTGCTATTAGTGACTCAATTGACTTTCTATTGCTGTTTGTAAGAATGATATTTGAAGTGTTTGATCTGTGGTGGTTTGTTAGTGAGTTATTGTCATGTTGGCAATTATGTGCAATAGATTCGATGTCATGTGAAATTATGAGCATAGTATATTATGGTTGGAGATTTATATTTCATTTTTTTTTAGTCATGGACATGATAATGAAGTTCACGAGTAGGTCGCTGCATGCTACAAAGGAGAGTGACATACTGAACACGACTGGGATGCACGTGCTTGTGTTACGTTGGTGAAGGGGTGGGGATATGACTTTTGGGTTGCATAGTTATTTGTAGGTAATTACGTTGGATTGTGAAGTATTCAATACCAGATTTGTTGCACTGTGTGCAGTTTTGTGGTATTGTTTATTCTGTTTCTGCTATATACTGAAGTATTTCAGATACAAGTTTTTTTCAGGTTTGAGTTACGTTGGCTTCTATTTGGTCGAGGGATGTGTTTGGTATGTGTTCATTATTAAGACTGTTATACGTCCTCATCCACAAGCCCCCTACATTTCGTGCTGTTGGTTTCATGTCACTTCTGCAATCAAATGTTTTTCATTTTATTTTTGTCCATGTGTATAAAGTGTTACGTTATTCTCAACATACTGTGTAAGCCTGAAATAAGAGTGTCCGCCACCTTAATGATACCATGAATCAAAGCCGGTGGATGGTACTGCAATCTTCAGTAATCCCAGAAAAATGTCTTAGGAAATGCAAACATCTGATAGTAGTGGGTAATAGTTCAATGTTTGTAATTGGTTTAAACTTTTATGAATAGTCTGGTGTACTTTCCATGTAAGTGGCATGCCAAAACATAATATGTGAATTATGACTGTGTGCCAAAATGAGCAGTGACACTCATATAACAAAGCATTTGAAACTTTACAATATGATTGATAGTACATAAATTTAGTTTTGTCTGTAGTGTAAGAGAGGTATCAGAATTGGGCGATAACTTCTTTGGAGAGTGTAACGTACGAATGATGCGCATCATACATAAGCTGAAGAAGGTGGTCAGTAATACACAAATTAGCCACTATCTGGGAAGAGTGGGATTCCCATTTCAGTCAAGTCGTCCTGATTAACACTCCCTACAGTTTTCCCGAATAACTTCAGATGAATTCTTGCTAAAAGGCTACAATGCTAAAATCAAATTTCCTGTACATCCTTATCCAACTAAATCAGTAATTATGAAATCAACAAAAACACATGCTTGGCAGCACTGAGATCATTAATAAAATCACGGACAAAAACTTAAATGGTCTTACTGAACATCTGTCAATACTTTTCTGCTGACAGCTGTGGAAAGAATAATAAGCAATCAATAATTACAGAAATATGGTTCTGCCTTGAGCAAACGTGTTTCGGAAAAGTTTCACCACCGTCAGTGGGTTCCTTTCTTTCATTAGTATCACTTAATGACATTGATGTGGCTGTTTATGTTGGTCTGAATGATAAAATAAAGCAAACTATTAGATGTATTGCAAATATCAGTATGTGATACTAAGAAATAAATGAGCCCACTGACAACAGTAAAACTTCAGAAAATTATGTATCAGTGCTAATGAAGAATTTGTTTGCTCACAAAACCACATTTCCATAATTATGTATTTGAAAGTACATACAGACAAAAAGAGACCCTGAACCACAAGACTAATAGTATTTTTGTTTTTCTAACATCAGCAACATCTATGGAGATCCTCTTGCTCTGAGTAAATGAGTGAACAGTGTACATAATCTATTCTAATCTCAACAGTTATATCACTAGAGACAATCCAGGACTCATAAAGCATGGAGGGAGAAATCTGCAGTATCATTGTTTGAGTATGTATGTTGAAAGTTAGGAACCGGTTTAGAGAAACCAAATTAACCTAAAACAGAACGATACAGTGAGAATTAAATGATAACATACCACACAAACCTTTTCAGTGTTTTAATAAGTGCATTATACCACTCAGTGTTAGAAGTAGATATGGATCCCATATTTGAAGACATTTACTGTTGTAAATTGCTAACTCATTCAAATATCTGGGTGTAACACTCTGTAGGGAAATGAAAGGGAGTGATCACATAGGCTCAATCATTGGTAAAGCAGGTGGTAGACTTCAGTTTACTGGTAAAATACTGGGGAATTGCAATCAGTCTAAAAAGGCGATTGCATACAAAGCACTCATGTGACCCATCCTAGAATATTTCTCAAGTGTATGGAACCGATACCAGATAGGATCACCAGGGAATATGAAATGCATACAGAGAAGGGCAGCACAAATGGTCACAGGATTGTTTAATCCATGGAAGAGTCTCACAAAGATACTGAACTGAAGACTCTTGAAGATAGACGTAAACTATCTCTAAACAGTCTCTTTACAAATTTTCACGAACCAACTTTAAATGCTGACTCTAAGAATATACTACAATCCCCTATTGCTCACATAGGGACCATGAGGAGAATAATTACAGCATACACAAAGGCCTTCAACAATCATTATTCCCACATTCCATACATGAATGGAATGGGAACAAACCCTAATAACTGGTACAATGGGGGGGTCTAGTGTAGCAGGGGATACAACCCGTCGGCTTTGGACAATGACGTCACAAGTCGCCAGATAGCAGTTTACCATTTTCGCTTTTGCTGTTATGTTTCAGTTTCGTTTTTTTACTGATTGCTTAATAAAGTGGATCTGTTTATTCTATCTCGTGAGATTTTTTTTAAAAAAAGCCAAAAAACACTTATCAGCCACTGAAGGGAGCTACAACACTAAGAAGAATCGCTTCTCGATTGGCGACTTGTGACGTCAATGGCCAAAGCCGACGGGTTGTATCCCCTGCTACACTAATCCCCAATGGGGCATACCCTCTTCCATGTACCTCACAATGATTTGCAGTGTATAGATGTGGATGTACTACACCGCGTAAGCAACACGAAGTATGTTATAGTACTCATTCTGTCTTGCAGCACAAACGGAAATTAATGTGTTTACATGACCTCTACACTCGATGAATTAATGTGCCACTTGACCTCTATAGTGGGCAATTCCACTATTTTTCGGTGTGTACAGTAAAGATGAAATACTGTCATGCAATAATACACTACTTCTATGTTATCAGCAAAGTAATCACACCAACATAAGTTATTGCAGCTATTAAAATCAGATCTTTCGAAGCGTGAAACTGATATTCTCTTAACGACAACACGGAAAAATTATTATTATACTCACCATTAACGTAGGCTTATAATTCGGCACATCTACGATAAAAGTACTGCTTGCGCATCAAGAAAGTCTCACACATTTGTTCAGGCAGTCACACAGCAGCTTCGGTGCTCGGTAATAAGCTGAGACACTCTATTCATTCTTTCTTACGTAGGTTTTCGGTTTCGATTTATCCCGCATTCTGTCACATAACTTTTGTGTTTCATTCGAGATGTAAATATGATCATAACACCAGCTTTAAACATCTGTAATGTAATTTTTTATTTAGTAAATCGTCAGCCGATCAACACATTACATGACAATACCACTCGTTAATATTTGCATCAGTACACCGCTGTTCATGGTAATGTTTATACTATTCCCTGTAGCCTGGAACGCTTCCAAATCAAAACAAACAGCAGCGCTATCTGAAGGAACAAACAACTGTCGAGTTTCCCTAAGTCAGAAATGAAACTTCGCTGCGACTTACAGAAAATCGAATTAGGCTATCAAAATAAAAAAAAAATGTTAGAAAGGTCTATAATTCGTTACACTCTTCCGCAACAATCTTTTATTGGAGAATAGCAGAGTTAATCGACATTGTGTACTTACATATTGTTAAACGCGTATCATAAACCACAAAGCACACTGGCAATCCTATGCTGGAACGAAATAAAATATTCTCATCTTTCTGGCCGCGTCAAGTGGTCAAAAAGGCAACGAGTTTTCGACCAGTTACCCCTTGGACATTGTCAACAGGCATAACTGCTGATGGGAGAGGAAATGGAACTCCTTCACGCCGGCACTTTCATAATGACAATCTGAAAACTTCTGTTGTTACCTCTGCGAAAGCGTTAGTATTTATATCAGGAAAGTGCAGGCTGCAGGTCTACGATATTGTCCATACTTTTGCATGCGATCACTCATTAATTTGATCCCATCTGGGATGACACAAAAACTTTAAAAGGGTAACGGTTTAGGGCTGCCGGAGAGAAAAGTGTCAAGGCAAGCTGTGGGTCAATAATGTCTGGGACAGTCTGGACCTATCGTAGGGTTCTTGGCAGATATATACAGATCTCATCGACGGTACAATGATTGTCAGTAAGTCACCACTGTTGCTGCTGTGTCAACTGAAGAATGGGATACAACCCCTCGGCTTTGACCAGTGACGTCATAGTTTACTCGTAAATATTAATGACTTTATTTTCGAGCCATAGATAATAAATCGGTTATCTTCTGTGGCGAGGCGCTATCATCGTAAATTGAAATAATTGCATGTGTTTTTAAAAGAGAGGGCTAGACATTCTGTACGACTTTTGTCGCTTGTATTAATTTAAATCGTTTGTGCGACAACTCGTTGGCTTTGACCAATGACGTCAAAATTTGCCGGAGATGATTTATTAGACGGATTTAACAGCAGAGACGAGTGTTCATAAACAAAGGAACGCAAGAGAGAAAACAGATGGTAGACATATATCACGTCCACGTTCACTCGTCCAGTAATATTTCGAACGTTATATTGAGGATATCGCTTGTTTGAGTTCTAGTACTTCTGTAAAAAGTGAGCAAAAAAGGGGATAGAAGTAACGGTAGCATGGAATATCTCATTTGACATATATATGAGTTGTATCTCGAACTTCCGTCGACCTCAATATCATTATGAATAATTATTTTAATGTACAATGATAGCGCTTATCCGGAACACAGAACTCATTTATTATCTATCCCTCGAAGTGAAGACATTACTATCTATGACTAAGGAATGACGTCATTGTTCAAAGCCGACGGGTTGTATTCCCTGCTAAACTATACCCCAAATTTAACGTACGTCGACTTCTTCGTTTTCGTTGGCATTAGTATCCTGTTCTTGCAGTACGGGATACAAATTTTGCTGGTGTTGTTTCTTTCACCTCCGCTACTACTAGCATTCTGTTCTTACGTAGATAGTATTACTAGCGAAGGCGAAAATTTGTATCCCATACTACAGTTGACCTATATAGGTCAAATGAAGAATAGGATACTATTGCATACGAAAACGAAGAAATCGACATACGTGACATTGGCAGCCTGAACCTCAGTTCAACTACGTGAAGGCGGAAAGAAACGACACAAACAAAATTTGCACCGTATACTTCATTTGACCTATATATGCCTTGTTAGTGACGACAAAAAAACGACAACAGTAAAATTTGTATCCCATTCTATAGTTGAACTATATAAGTCTACTGAAGCATAGGATACTAGTACTACCGAATGGGAAATAACGACATATATAACATGTGTATCCTGTACTTCAGCTGACCTATAATATTCGTCAACTGAAGAATAGGATACTAGGGCTAGCGAATGTGAGAAATAGCGACGTACCTAACATTTGTATCCTGTTCAGTTGACGTATGCAGGTAAATGGCATCAGTGTGACATATGTCGCGTTTTTCGTCTATCTAGCACCAGTACACGCCAACCGAAGTATGGGATACAAATTTTATGTATGTCGGCCTTTTCGCCTTCAGTAATCCGTGTATAGATCCGATACTACACTACAGTGTGCAGAATTGCAGATACATCCTTCCCACTCGTTTTCAAACTTAGTTCAACCTGTACCCGTGAGTGGCGCCGTCACAGCATGTCTTCAAGATGGCTGCTACACGTGCCGTTCGTCAGAAGCAACGTGGTGTCATAGAATTCCTGTGCTGTGAAAACGAGACAGTGGGAAACATCCACAAGAGGTTGAAAAAGGTGTATGGAGATGCTGCTGTCGATCGCAATACAGTTAGTCGGTGGGCAAGCAAGTTACATGATGAAAGCGAGCACGGCAAAATTGAGGACTGTTCTCGCAGCGGCTCGTACTGCATACACTCCAGGCCATTTGCAGAGAGTTAACGAATTGGTGCCTGCTGACAGACGCATCACAGTGAACGAATTATCACGCTACGTTGGGATAGGGGAAGGAAGTGTTGGCGTTAAAAAAGGTTTGTGCCAGGTGGGTTCCCAGGATGTTGACAGTGGCTCACGAAGGAACAAGAAAAACGGTATGCAGCGAATTTTTGGAACCGTACGAGAATGGTGGAGATGAATTTCTTGGAAGAATTGTGACAGGTGATGAAACAGGGCTCCATCATTTTTAACCAGAGACGAAGAGGCAATCAGTGGAGTGGCATCATGCAAATTCACCCAAGAAAAAAAAAAAATTCAAAACCACACCTTCTGCTGGAAAAGTTATGGCTACGGTGCTTTTCGATTCCAAAGGACTCTTGCTTGTGGACATCATGCCAATTGGGAACACTATAAATTCTGATCCATATACGACAATACTGAAGGAACTTCAAGCTCAACTGCGTCGTGTTCAACCACATCGGCAAAAGCAGGATGTTTTGCTGCTGCACGACAATGCACGGCCACATGTCAGTCAAAAAACCATGGAAGTGATCACAAGACTCCTATGGACAACACTGAAACACCCGCCTTACACTCCTGATGTGGCTCCATGTGACTATCATCTCTTTGGGAAACAGAAAGACTCTCTTCATGGAACAAGGTTTGAAGATGATGGCTCCCTTGTGCACGCTGCCAAACTGTGGCTCCAACAGGTTGGTCCAGAATATTACCGTGCAGGTAAACAGGTGCTGGTTCCAAGATGGCATATGGCAATTGAGAGGGATGGAAATTATGTGGAGAATTGAAAATATTGTTCCTAAAGGATGTATCTACACACTATAAAACTTTCAAACATGTAGAATAAAAGATGGATTTAAAAAAAAATAGTGTGCATTTCTTTTGGAGTGATCCTTGTAGTACTAGGTTAGAGAAAAAGAGCAACGACTGCAAAATTTGTATTCCATACTGCAGCTGACGAAGCCATGCTTAATGCAGAACAATATAATGTGACAAAGAAATATATCAAAATAGACAAATGCAGTGCAACATAAAAATAAAAGACTAAAATTACCATAGGGAGAGTCCATGGTGACTCACGTTATGTTTTGAAGTCAGTGGTTAATTATGTTGACTTTTTATCAATCTATAAACCTGTGTTATCTTTCGTATGTCATCATCATACATTATGTTATTCAGGCAAAGATCTTGAATTAATATTTAAGCGGTGAAGAACATCAAAATTAAAGTACAAGAAAGTAATTTATATTGTGACTTGTGTTACAAATTTGGGACATCCTATTGCAAAGTTACAATTTAGGTCAGAAGTGCCCTCAAACTATTTGGAGTATGTATCTGGTTTTTATCACATAAAATGCAAATTAGATTGGCATTCAATGACACAGTTACAGATTTCTAAAAATATTTTTACCATATAAAATATTGTAATATAATGGAAAAAGTGTGTGACTCAATGTTCCGTGGCTCATGTTACTTGCTACTTATTGTTGGGAAAAAATTTTCCTGTGAGCAGAGAAATAAAAATTTGACATTATTTACCAAACAAGATAAACTAAACATTAACATTTCATTTTTTAAACACTATGAAAAATTACAAGAGCATGTCATCTGGGAAAATGAACTGTTTACAAACTCATTTAAAATTCAGAGAATTGATAATATCCTCTTGCATTGACATCAAGTGGATTAATTTTCTTTATAATATTATCCTGTTTATACAGTATTTCATCACATTTTGCAGGCTATAACCAGTAGTGACCAGCATGCTCCATTGCACTGATTATATAAGTTTCCAAAAATTACACATATCTCTCCAGCATAGAATTTATCATTATACTCTACTTTGTACGTCTCCAATTTCTACACTTTTTATAGTCTCTTCAGTATGAAGATCTGCAGCAGGGAAATTCTTTGGAGACAGCAGGTATGTTTGTAGTACCCCTTCCTGGCACTGAAAGCAGTGAATGCTTTTTATGTTTGGTATTGATGATGCAAAAAAAAAAAAAATATTTGAGCCAAATAGAGTTTCACATTGATTTCTTCAATTTCATCAGGAGAGATATGAAAACTTTCATAATTGTGGTACTTTCAGGTGCTTGAGCAAAAGTTGATGCATCGCCTGCTAAGAATTTTCACCTTGTTACTGCGTTACACACTTGATGTTTCGCAACTGCACCAATTCCATCTACAGCTCCTTTACCATGGTATATACCAAAAAACTTCCAGTCGATTTCCACATTGTGGAAAATTGAAGTTGAGGTATGGCAGCAATAATATATTTGTTTTTAAATTGTGCGGCAGGCCCATCTGACTACCTTCATATTTTCAGGTATAGTAGACAGTACCTTGCTAATGTATGCAATGACAGTTTCCTTGGAATGGGTTAAGTTGTCTGAAACAACAACTGGGTGATAAGAACCCAAATGCCACAGTGACACAGTGAGAATAGTAACTTGAACTTGTGCACTTTGCACCTCATTATGTCAGTGCTTAAACATTTGCCTGATACTTGATGAGTTGGGAATTTCATACGGTACCATCCAAAAAATTGTTACCAAGGATTTGGCCATGCAAAAGGTGTGTGCCGAGTTTGCGCCAAAAATCCTTAGTGACGAACAAAAGCTGACTCGTGTAAAAATTTCCCAGGAAATTCTGAACTGTGTCCAAGAAAACCCTAATTTTCTCCACAATGTGACTACTGGTGACGACTTGCGGTGTTTTGAGTATGACTTGGTGACCAAATGCCAGAGCACTGAGTTGCAAACCCCCAATTCCCTGCATCCGAAAAAAGCCAAAATGAGCAAGTCAGGTGTCAAAACCATGCTCAGCTCCTGTTTTGACTGCTGCAGTGTGGTTCACAGGAAGTTAGTGCCCCCCGGACAAACTCTGAATGCTAAATTTTACATGGAACTGCTTGAAAGGTTGCGCAAATGTGTCCTCTGAGTGTGGCCAGACATCATCACTTGTTGGAAGCTGCACCATGACATCACGCAGTGCCATTGCACGCTGCGGGTGTTGGAACACCTGGCAAAGCACAGGGTTGCCACATTGCTTCACCCTCCCTACAGTCCGGATTTGTCGCTGGTAGACTTCTTCCTCTTTTCCTGGCTCAAGCGTGGCCTCAAGGGACACTGATTCGGCTCTGTAGAAGACTTCCAAAAAGCTATGACGGTGTCTCTAAAGAGGATCATGCAAAGCGAGTTCCAGAAGGCATACTTGCAGTGGGAATTGCGTTATACGCATTGTGTCAAAGCACAAGGGTGCTACTTTGAGGAATGCTAGGGATATGTACCAGTTAGTTCAATAAAAAATACTTGAATTAATTTTTTTTCCTTGTGTAGTTCAGCTGAGGGACAGGATCCCAATGTTACATACATAATTTTTTTTGTCTTCGCTAGCGTTAGTATCCTATTCTTCAGCTGACCTATATGGGTCAAATGACCTATGTATAGTTCAAATGAAGTACAGGATACTAATTTTGCTTATATCGGTCTTTTCACCTTCACTGATGGTGGTAGGTGGGCTCAACTATCAAACTGCTCACGTGCGTGGTTGAAGAGAGTGGCAGAGAGAAGCCACCTACTGCGGAGCAGCTGGCAGCTTGACTATGTTGGCAGCAATCGTCATCACAGCAGCCATCTGCTGTGTCATCTGTTTGAGCATGCACATCATTCAGTCGAACATTCTTGTGAGCACGGTAATCAGGCTGCTGTTGTCGCCACTTCTCATAGCATCTGCATAGCTTGGAGCTGAGTTACTGAGATCGGCATCTTCCATGTGGCCACTGTCACTGCCTTCCATGATGTTGACATCCAGCATGGTTTTCTTCTCTGCTGCAGAGCTAGTTCATCTCCTGTTATGCCTCCACCATGGTGACTAGGCCAGCCTCCACATCTAGCTCATGCAGACTACCCATCTGCAGCTGTAGCGTGCACTTCGACAATCGGTGGTGTGCTGCTGGCAACTAGCCCTGGCTGGGGTATGGAAAGTGGTCGGAGTGTGTTGCCTTCATTGTCTTTGGTGCCATGTAAGGTACTCCAAGTTAGCGAGTAATGCAGATTTGAATTTCTCGCAGTTGCAATGATGCGCCATGTGTTGCTGAAAGGTTTCTTCTGTTAATGGACTTCAAGCCTTTGCTCTCCATCTTCAGTGCTGCCAATAGCTTTCCACAGAGAAAGCTGCAGAATCTTGGTGCCTTCATCAATGGGCCAGGCTTCTCTCATGTGTAATCATGAGATATGGTACCATATCACCACCCAGTATGCTAATGAAGATGTTCTTTCCCACCTACTCGCTGGGCAAGACACATCATTTGATTAACCAAACAAAATTTGCTTCCATAGGGACACTGATACAGAAGAAGTGGTGGAACATTTTCCTATTAATGCAACTTCTATTACCAATCTGGCCCCAAAGGACCGTATTCTATGGGGTATCAAACATTATGTAGAAACATAGTGGTCGGTGGATTAGGAGCTACTTCCTAACCCATAGATCACAGCATATTGGTACAGAAGGCATGAAATCACTATTTTCAAGGTTATTCTCCCCTTACATAATGGGAATTGAAAAACTAGTCATTGTTCCTCGGGATCTCCAAGGAAAAGTGCTATTTTACTACACCAAAGTCATTGAGGCACTGTTCTCATGAAATGGCTCCTTACCCTCTCCCTTAAAACCCACATCCTTCGTCTTTCCCTCTCCTTCCCTCTTTCCTGATGAAGCAACCGTTGGTTGCGAAAGCTTGAATTTTGTGTGTATGTTTGTGTTTGTTTGTGTGTCTATCAACCTGCCAGCACTTTTGTTTGGGAAGTCACATCATCTTTGTTTTTAGATATATTTTTTTGGAAAGAGATTGATAAAGTTATTGAGTTCAACCTCACCAACTGTATGCTCTGTGAATGTCAACAACAAGCACTATCTGAGAAGTATATTCTATGGATATAACACGCTCATCCTTGGACAGTGGTTCACCTTGATTTTGTGGGAACAGTTCTGGGGGCTGAGTGGCTCAGTGTGATGGATGCTTTTAGTAACTTTTTGTATGTCTCCAGGATGCAGTTGATTACCTCATCAAAGATGATTTAGCCATTATGCAGAATTTTTGCTATATAAAGTTTACCTAACACACTGGTTACTGAAAACTGTAACCACTTCACCTCTCAAGAACTTCAGACATATTGTGAGAAAAGTGGCATTGCAAATATTCAGTGAGTACCATTTCACCCAGAATCCAATGGTGGAGAGGTTCATGAGGGCTATCAAGACGGAAATGGTCAAGATCCTTAGTCATTACTTCTGATATGATACATCAACTGTGTTTTCAGCCTCATAACATAGCATGCATCGATATAGACAACATCCAGCAATTTCAGAGCCCCCTTCAGACTGTTGTCAAACCCATTGATCATTGTCCCCTAGCAAATGTCTTGTGGGCACACAAAATCAAGCAGCATGACCAGATGTTTGCCTCCATATTTCGACATGCAAGATACTGTTGGCATTGGCATGAATCACCAAGTTATTAGGTCACTCCCCATACATGTGAGATTCAAATGGCAGATAAGGCCCATGCCAGGAAGCACTTAAATCGGTTATGTCCATGATAGGGATTTGTGTCAAATGAAGGAAATGCTACCACATTCTCATTTTTGGAATAACTCCATCTGGGTCTCACGTTTGGCCAGCCACAGCACCCACAGTCAGTATCCTGCAGGCCAGTACTGCATTTCCATGGATGGAGACATGACTGAGGCTGTTAACACCATTCCAATGGATGTTGACATCATCAGCCTCTGAGGCAAATAATTCTGCCAACAAGCTTTCCAGGAGTGATCTCCATGACATCAGAATGACTCCACCATCTCACCCTTGGGAAAGGGGAGGCTGGGGAGGGAGGGCATGCCGCTGCTGTATCCCAGGAGCACTGGTGACCTCCCATGTACAGCCATGTCTACTGGGTTGCCTGCTCAACAGACGTAAGCGGTGTACCCACAACATACACTATGTCATCAAAAGTATCTGGACACCTGGCTGAAAATGACTAACAAGTTCGTGGCACCCTCCATCAGTAAGCTGGAATTCGATATGGTGTTGGCCCACACTTAGCCTTGGTGACAGCTTCCACTCTCGCAGGCATATGTTCAATCAGGTGCTGGAAGGTTTCTTGGGGAATGGCAGCCCATTCTTCACAGAGTGCTGTACTGAGGGGAGGTATCAATGTTGGTCGGTGAGGCCTGGCACGAAGTCGGCATTCCAAAACATCCCAAAGGTGTTCTATAGGATTCAGGTCAGGACTCTGTGCAGGCAGTCCATTACAGGACTGTTATTGTCATGTAATCACTCCGCCACAGGCTGTGCATTATGAACAGGTACTCAATCATGTTGAAAGATGCATCGCCATCTTCAACAGTGGGAAGCAAGAAGGTGCATAAAACATTGATGTAGGTCTGTGCTGTGATAGTGCCACACAAAACAACAAGTGGTGCAAGACCCCTCTATGAAAAACAAGACCACACCATAACACCACCATCTCTGAATTTTACTGTTGGCACTACACACGCTGGCAGATGACGTTCAGCAGACATTCACCATACCCACACCCTGCCATCAGATAGCAACATTGCGTACTGTGACTCATCACTCCAAACAACTTTTTCCACTGTTCAATTGTCCAATGTTTACACTCCTTACACCAAGTGAGGCATCATTTGGCATTTACCGTCATGATGGGTGGCTTATGAGTAGTTGCTCAACCATGAAATCCAAGTTTTCTCACCTCCCACCTAATTGTCATAGTACTTGCAGTGAAGTTGCTGATATGGAGTACCTGGCAGTAGGTGGCAGCAAAATGCACCTAACATGAAAAACGTATGTTTTTGGGAGTCTCCATATACTTTTCATCACATAGTGCATGTCCTGTCAGGCTCATGGATGGTGTCAACTTTGCTAGAAGGAACTAGCATTGCTGCATTACTTTACAATGTCAGTCACGTGCACTGAACTATAGCATGACAGTATTCTTCTGCTCATTGGGTATATGTGGGGCTGGATGGCCCAACAACAAAGTGAGTTTTCTTTGAGTACTCAGTGAATTGTTTCTGAGTTGTATATGGGAGTCACTAAGAGCTCTGCAATGGTCTGTGAGTCTCTTCTGTCTGGATGATGTCCTGCGAGCCAGCGTACCTCTAATGCAGTTAAGACTCTTGGTAGAGCAAAGTACTTCATTTATGAAGTTGTGACCAAATGGTCAGTTCTGGACTTGTGTGCTGCACAGTGATACTTTTTATTAGGGTTAGAACTGTATTTACTTTAAGTATAATAAACATGGTGACTTTGTTTCAGTTCTTCCACTCAGACAATAAATTTGTGTGCAGTACAGCTCATGGTGACTACAGTCATAGAATCATGCATTTTATTTAACCTTTGATGCTGGTCTCTTTCATCACAAATACTGGCGAGATACTGTATTTTATCAGTTTGTTAGTTTTGCTGTATTTTGTGGCAAAGTTGGACTCTTTATCTTGAGCGGTTTGTATGCCTTCAGTGCGATCCTCTCTTCAGTCAGTAGTAGGGTAGTGTTCAAACGCTATCCTTTGCTTGAGAGATCTTAATAAACTGTTCAGGAAGAGATGAATTATGTCCTTTGTTTTGTCCTGTGTAGAAGGAGAGGGGGGGGTGGAGGGTGTACTCCTTCCTCTGTTGATATCTGGAGTTTGGGTCTTATTCTTTCTCTAAACTCTTTGTGATTATTTTTGTCTTTAATATAAACTGTGTCATTCTCCATTTCGTCATCAATTTCAGTTTTATTTGCATTTTCATTGAGAGCATAATATGGTCACTGCCACGGTCTGTATCAGGATAGGTCTACCCAGGGGGCTCACCACTCTTTGGCGGGTTCGTGCTTGGCTGCCATGGGGCCACAGCCTTTGCAACATCTTTTCCCTCCCATGCTGCACATGTATCCTTCTGTTATTCTTTTTCCCCTTTCTTAGGGAACATGTCTGGGGTGTTATTGGGAATGTTCCACATTGTCTGTCGCTGACATAAGAACAGTCTCACCACTGTTTTTCGTTCCCTTTTCCTTTCTTTGTTTACCTTCCCCTATCCTTCCTCTGCTTCAGCATTTGAGGTTCCTCTTTTTGTTCTTACTCCTTGTGTGCTCCTTAAGCCTGGCCCACACATCTAATGTGTAACAGGTGACTGGGTAAAGCTTAACTCTCAGCCCCAGGTTGACAGGTAGGGTTCACACGTACCACCTGGTACAGGCCAGGCCCAGGGAGAGGTGATTGCCTGAGCTGTTACCTTCCCAAATTGCCAATTGGTCCCTCTGTCAGGTGTTCGAGAGGTGTGACCTAAGGTGGGTGCACCCCCTTGTGAAAGGGGACCTCAGTTCAAAGGAGCACACCATCGGAGATGCTGGCAATCATGGGGGATTTTCTCACAATGAGCCAATCATCTTCACAAATAGTGTCTACAAAACATAAACGGAATGATGCTAATGATTCAAAGACCCTTCCAACTGCACAATGGTTCCTGATGGTTTCATGTACTGAAGATGGTCGGTCCTCCACAATGGTAAATCCATTTATTATTCAGAAAGGTGTTGATGCAATTGCAGGCCCTGAGAAATCCTGCTCTCGTTTACAGAATGGCACTTTGCTTTTTGAGACTACCTCTGATTTCAAGCACAACTGCTTGCCACTTCACTTCTCCACAGCTTTCCTGTACATGTCGAGGCCCATAGAATTCTGAATTCTTCTGATGGTGTGGTTTACACTAGGCTTCTCGACAGTCTGACCAAGGCCGAAATCCAAACATACCTCTCTGATCAAGGTGTCATTGCCATCCATTGGGTGATGAAAAAGTGGTAGATTCCTCCTTAGTGCCCACACGCACCCTTTTTCTCACCTTTGATAGAATGGTGCTTCCATAAAGCAGACTATGAAGTTATCACAGTCCGACCATACAGTCCGATGCTGATGCACTGCTTCCAGTGTCATCATTTCAACCACACTTTAATGTCTTCTCCCCACTGTCCCAACTGCAATGGCGACCATGCCGCCTCCTCTCGAGGTTGTACTGTGTATCTTGATGAGTAGGCTGTCCTGGAGATCCAGTAAAAGAAAAAGTTCCTTACATGGTCACTCACAAGTAATTGGCTATTCGCAAACCCTGCATTCTACTGTCTGGCACTTATAGTACTGTTCTATCTATATCTCGCTCCATGAAGGATATGGCCACATAGACATGTGGCCTCAAATTCAGCTCTGAGTTTGTGAAATCTCCCAGTGTCAAGGTAGCATTGCCATCCCATCATCCAGCTGTGCAACAAGCCATCAAACTCTCACCTCAAGGGGCAAAGTCACCAGCTACACAACTGGCAGGCCAGAAAGGACAGAAGGAGTACTCCCATGAAGACTTCCTCGGTCCCTCCAGCCAACCAATGCCTAAGTCTTCCTGTGCTAACAGGAAAGGCTCAAAGAAGTCCAGCAAAGACTTCTCCTCTGCTGACTTGAAGATCCTCTTTGACAGAGTCACCACATGATACCTTCACCCGGCTGGCCTCTGTGTTGCCGGCGCACACCACCAACCGTTTTTCTACATTGGACTTCGCAGACCAACAACACAAATAAGCTGATGCCTCTGCGGACCTCATGGAGCAGATCCTCCCGCCTCTATGCCCTGTAGCAGCAAGTATTCGCAGGCTGGTACTCAGCAGCCACCGAGGTGACACCCCTTCATTTTTTCTTCATTATGACTCTCCGCCAATGGATCCAACAAAGAGGACTTACAGCTGCTTTTAGAATTGCAGCGTTCCCTTGTAATCTGCCTTCAGGAAACAAAATTGCGCCCTCATGCCCTTTTTGAGCTTTTGCATTTCTTCCCAGTCCATTTTGACCTTCCCCCTGAGATTGGCATTCCATTTCATGGGGGACTTATGCTGCTCATACAGGATGATGTTCATAGTCGATCCATCTCTCTGACTACCCATCTTCAAGCTGTTGCAGTTCACCTTTTCGTTCCTCACCTCCCCACTGTGGGTCCAGGGGTTAGAATAGGCCCGAGGTATTTCTGCCTGTCATACGAGGTGATTGAAAGTAGTTTCACATGTTTTGGCCTTTATGTGATGGCCCTTGTAGGGTTTGACCTCCATTCTTCAAATTTTCCCGAAGAGCGAGCCAAGTGGGGAAGGGCGCCTTACAAGGTGCATCGTATCCATCATGCATTGCGATCTTTAGCCCACTTCCTCTTCGTCGCATTGCAGTCCTGCCCATTCTCCATCTCTTGGGCAAGGACACCTTCCTGGGTGCGTTTTGCACCATGCACTATGCAGTGTTGATTTCTGCGTCGACGATGACCATGGACTTCTTTGCACCTGATATCCAGCACAATAGCCAGTCCGTTGTGATGGGGCCACCATGTTGCCTGTTGGTTGTAGCCCCCTGACCACACAGGGATTGCTCTGCTGATGCCTGCGCCATTAGCTCCCCATGTATGCCAAGGGGTAGATGCCCATCCCCCTGGGACATCGGGACTTCCGGCAATGGCCATCCCGCCAGGTGGCTTTGCTGTGGCTGGGTGGCGCCCATGGGGAGGGCTCCTGGTTGGAGTGGGTGGCATCAGGGCAGATGAATCGTAGTCCATCATCCCTTGCTGGTGGTGAAACACCAGCAGTCTCTAAGCGATCACGAGCTCAATTCAACGTACAGAAGCACAACCCCAAATCGTTCCCCTCCCTGGCCACACCATGGGAGCAACATCAGGCTAAGGATGGCAGTGGATATTATTCGCCCCAGTACCTTGAATGTTCAAGAGCTGATGGGGAATCTTTCATGATGATGAAGCCTCAATTTTTTGTGGAGCATTTAGAGGACAAGTTCGGGGAGGTGGAGGGCTTGTCCAAAATGAGATCTGGGTCAGTCTTGATAAAAGCAGCATCCTCTGCGCAGTCATGGGAGTTACTCGCTTGTGATAAGCTGAGGGATGTTTCTGTAACCACCACACCCCATAAGAGCTTAAATATGGTCCATGTTATCATATTTCACAGAGGCCTTCTTTTGCGGTCCGACGATGAGCTGCACGCCAATTTAGAGCGGTGAAGTGTACATTTCATCCAGGGCATCCACCAGGGTCCAAAGGATAATCAGGTTGCCACTGGTGCCTTCATCTTGGCCTTTGAGGGTGATACATTGCCCAAGAAGGTCAAGGTGATGTGATCTAAAGCCCTATATCCTGTAACGATATGTTTACGTAGTGTGTATACATAAACATACAGCTATAAATGTCCCCGTTTGTAGTCGCTAATTATAACAATATGTTTACTTTTGTGCTGTAACACATAGCTATAATCAGCGGTGGAAATATATTTGTGGACGCCAACCGTGTAAGGCTGCTTCTTGTTGGATCGTCTGATCAGTCGGAAGTTGCATTGCAGAGGAGAGTTAATGCCTGTTCAAAATATAATTATTTTTGGATAGCTCAACATGAATTTCCTAAGGGACCATAGTTTATCATGCATTTACCAGTAGAATATGGTGCGGAGAAAATATTTCGCCGCATGCAACTTCCGTCCGATTTCAACGAAAGAATTCGTGACTGTGAACTCTCTATTTGACAGAAACATAAAGAAAATTAAATAACTTCATGAAGGAGTGAGACATAGATTCTACACTAAATAAATAGTCCATACACCAGTTCCATTTAACTCTGAATATATGGCAATTAATAGATGAACTTACACTGCAATGAAGGATTTAATATGGATGCCGTTTTGACTGGCACTTCTCTTCTCATAATGAAAATAATTCCTGTGACGTTTTGACACACACGTCGCACAATAAATCTACTGCTACGCAGTATTGCACTTTTAGTATTACACTTTTACTTTACACTAAAATAATATTATTTTTAACAATAATAATACGGTGGCTAGACATGCGCGTCCGACACAAGTTACAAGAGACAAGAGAAGAAAAAAATGAGTAACTGAGTAACTGTTAATCAATAATATCTCGTACATCAAAAGAATGTGTAAAAGTGTTCTTCTTCTGTCCATTTTTCACGCCGCGGTTTTCAAAGTCAGTAACTCACTGCATCTCTGACGGCGCTTCGACAATAAACAAGTTACATCACAGGTCATTCACCTTTTACATTCTCGCTACATTATTTGCTAACTGTAGCTGTTGCTGAGTGACTGCTCAATTAGTGAATGATTTAAAATGATAAAGCAATCACATAATGATACAATCCCTCCCACGATGCGGTGCTTTAAGTGCTGGAAGTTCAGCCATATGTCTTCCCGCTGTACTTCCAGCGTCACCTCTGAGATTGCGGACGCCCATCACATCTCAGTTCTCCATGTCCCCTGCCTTCCATCTGTGTCAACTGTGGAGACCACCACTCATCTTGCTTGCCTGACTAAAGGTTTCTCCAGAAAGAAAGGAAAATCATGGAGTACAAGACCCTGGACCGACTGACCTACACTGAGGCTAAGAGAAAATTTGAACACCTGCATCCTGTGCCTATGACATCGTCTTACACTGCCGCTACAACAGTTCTGGCACCATCAGCTCGGCCAACACAGGTCACCTCTCAGAGTTGGAAGACTATACCTGCCCCTTGATGGTGGGGGGAATTTCCCTCCCTGTTGCTCCTGCACCACCTACTTCAGGAGCAACACCCCCCCAACCATCAGGGACATCCGTCCCCCCTTCTAAGCCGAAGAAGTATAAGTCTTCTTTGGCTTCTCTTGCTAGGAAGGGGTCCCTTTGGTCACTCCCTTCCCAGGATTCTTCTAGTGGGAAAGATGACACCCACCAGTGGCTGAAGAGCCCAAAAGCAGCAGGTCGTAAGGCTTCATGCTCATACTCAGTCCCTGAGACTGAGCCAACAAAGTCCTCCCAGCCAGGGAAACCCAAGGAGCAGCTAGAGAAATCCAAAAAGAGAACCCCAAAGACCAAGGAAAGTTTGGTGGCACCCACACCACCGCTACCTACAAGCTCTAGGGCTGAGGATGGGATGGAGATTTTGCCTTCCGCTGAGGACTTAGATCTCGCCAGACCCTCAGACACAATGGATATAGACTGCTCAGGCAATAAATTGGTGGTAAAAGGTGACTCTGATGCGTAAACTGCCTCATTGAATGTGCCATGCCTTTCCAGTCTCATGATGTCATCCTCCAGTGGAATTGCGGCAGTTCTTTCCACCGCCTGGCTGAGCTACGGCAACTGTTAAGCTTTACACCTGCTTTCTGCATTGCCCTCCTGGAAACCTGGTTCCCAGCAATGCGGACCCCTGCCCTCCGTGGCTGAAAGGGATTTTACAGGACCTGTAGCGATTATAATCGAGTGTCAGGTGGTGTTTGCGTTTATGTCCTAAACTCGGTCTGTAGTGAACATGTGCCCCTTCAAACCCCTCTTGATGCTGTAGCTGTCAGAATAAGGACGATGTAGGAAATACCTGTCTGCAATGTATATCTTCCCCCAAATGAAGCAGTACCCCTGAATGTATTATTTATTTATTTATTTATTTATTTATGCATTTATTTTACCTGGCAAGATTAGGGCCTTCAGGCCCTCTCTTACACCTAACCAGGCATATTCAGATTGAACGAATTTCAGTTTCTACAGAACATTAAGGACATATAACGTGTTATGAAGTATTAATGTTAAAGAAAAAAAATAGCGGTTATAACAGTAGTACAATGATAATTATAAAAATAAAAAAGAATAATTATAACAGTCAAGAATAATAATAATAATAATAATAATAATAATAGTAATGACTATGTATATGAAAGTAAACATATTTTTCTTTTATGAATGTCAGTCCAATTGCTAGTTGGGAATTTTCTCGTTATGTTCTTGCAGCTTGTGAGTTATTCTCATCGAGTAGAGACATAAGACGATAGAATGGGGTGAAAGAGTTATAGAAGAGGTAGATAGGTTAGAGGAAGAGAAATAGAATGGTAAAATTCAAAGCTATGATGGAGAGGAGAAAGAAAGAGATGAGAGGGGCACAACAATGGTGGCTATACCGTCCCTAATATGTAAGTTTTGAGTTCCCTCTTGAATGTTGAGTGATTTTAGCTGCACTGATTGATCAACTCCCTAAACTTTTCCTACTCCTGGGAGGTTTTAATGCCCATAACCCCTTGAGGGGTGGAACCATGCTTACTAGCTGAGGCAGAGACGTCGAAACTTTACTGTCGCAATTTGACCTCTCCCTCTTAATCACTGGGGACACCACACATTTCAGTGTGGCTCATGGTAGTTAGTTGGCCATTGATTTATTAATTTGCAGCCCAGGACTTTTCCCATCTATCCACTGGAGAGCACATGACGACCTGTGTGGTAGTGACCACTTCCCTATCTTCCTGTCACTGCCCAGCATCAGGCACATTGACACCTGCCCAGATGGGCTTTGAACAAAGCGGACTGGAGAACTTTCACCTCTGCTGTCACCGCTGAATCTCCCCCACACGGTAACATCAATGTGATGGTTGAGCAGCTGACTAGCACAATTGTTTCTGCTGCAGAAAACACAACCCCTCGCTTTTTAGGGTGCCCGAGGCGTGAGGCAGTCCCTTGGTGGTCGCCAGAAATCGCCGAAGCAATTAAGGAGCGTCAGCGAGCTCTACAGCAGCATAAGCGGCACCCTTCCCTGGAGCACCTCATATTCTTGATACGGCTCTGTGCCCTTGTTTGCCACCTTATCAAACAATGGAAGAAGGAGTGTTGGGAGAGATACGTCTCCACCATTATGTGCCACACATCACCTTCCCAAGTCTGGGCAAAGATCAAACATCTTTTCGGGTACCAGGCCCAAACAGCTGTCCCCAGTGTTACCATAAATGGCGAGTTATGTACCAACGCAAACGCGATTGCCGAGCACTTTGCTGAGCACTTTGCTCGAGCCTCTGTATTGGAGAATTACCCCCTAACCTTTCGCACACTCAAACGGCCACTGGAAGGGAACGTCCTCTCATTCACTACACGCTGCAGTGAATCCTATAACGCCCCATTTACAGAGTGGGAGCTCCTCAGTGCCCTTGCACATTGCCCTGACACAGCTCCTGGACCTGATCGCATCCACAGCCAGATGATTAAACATCTCTCATCTGACTACAGGCAACATGTTCTCGTCATCTTCAACCAACTCTGGTTCGATGGCATCTTTTCATTGCAATGGCAGGAGAGCACCATCATTCCAGTGCTCAAACCCAGTAAAAACTCGCTAGATGTGGATAGCTATCGGCTCACCAACGTTCTTTGTAAGCTGCTGGAATGTATGGTATGTCGGCGGTTGTCCTGGAGTCACGTGGCTTGCTAGCTCCATGTCAGGGCGGCTTCCACCAGTGTCACTCTACCACTAATAATCTTATGTCCATCGAGTCTATCATCCAAACAGCCTTTTCCAGATGGCAACACCTGATTGCGGTTTTTTGATTTACATATAGCATACAACATGAATCGGCAACATCATATCCTTGCCACATTGTATGAGTGGGGTCTCCGGGGACCACTCCCGTTTTTTATCCAAAACTTCTTGTCACTCCGTACTTTCCATGTCCAAGTTGGTGACTCCCATAGTTCCATCCATATCCAGGAGAATGGAGTCCCATAGGGCTCTGTATTGAGTGTCTCTCTATTTGTAGTGGCCATTAACGGTCTAGCAGCAGCTGTCCAGCCATCCATCTCACCTTCTCTGTATGCAGACGACTTCTGCATTTCATACTGCTACTCCAATACTGTTGTTGCTGAGCGGCACCTCCAGGGAGCCATCCACAAGGCGCAGTCATGGTCTCTGGCCCACGGCTTCCAGTTTTCAGCTGCAAAGTCGTGTGTCATGCACTTCTGTCGGTGTCGTACCGTTCATCCGGAACCCGCACTTTACCTTAATGACGATCCACTTACTGTAGTGAAGACATATCAATTCCTAAGACTGGTTTTCGACACTTGATTGACTTGGTTCCCTCATCTTTGTCAGCTTAAGCAGAAGTGCTGGCAGCACCTCAATGCCCTCCACTGCTTGAGCAACACCAGTTGGGGTGCAGATCGCTGTACGCTGCTTATCTCTACAGAGGCTTTGTCCAATCCCGAACTGACCATGGGAGTGTGGTTTATGGTTCGGCAGCGCCTTGAACATTGCATTTACTCGACCCTGTGCACCACTGTGAGGTTTGATTAGCAACAGGAGCTTTTAGGACGAGTCCGGTGACCAGCGTACTGGTGGAGGCTTGTGTCCCTCCATTGTCCCTCCATTGCAGATCAAACGTGCGCAACTGCTCACCAGTTATGCAGCATACATTCATAGTTCCCCTGAGCATCCGAATTACCGTCTCCTTTTCCCACCCGCGGCAGTTCATCTCCCGCATCGGCGGCCCAGATCCGGGCTAACAATTGTGGTTTGCGTGTGATTCCCTCTCTCCGAAGTGGAGTCCTTCCCTTTACTGCCTCTACTTGTGATCCGTTCACATAGACCTCCATGGCGTATGCCTCAGCTGCAGCTTCGTCTGGCCCTTTTGCATGGCCCTAAGGACTCCGTTAACCTTGCCACTCTCCGCTGTCACTTCCTCTCGATTCTTGACGTGTTCCGTGGCTCTGAAGAGGTTTATACCAATGGCTCAATGGTTGATGGTCATGTAGGCTTTGTATATGTTCATGGAGGACATATTGAGCAGCACTCCTTGCCAGTTGGCTGCAGTGTTTCCACTGCAGAGCTGGTGGCCATATCTCGTGCTCTTGAATACATCCGCTCATGCTTTGATGAGTCATTGTTCCTGTGTACTGATTCATTGAGCAGCCTACAAGCTATCAACCAGTGCTACATCTACATCTACATCTACATTTATACTCGGCAAGCCACCCAACGGTGTGTGGTGGAGGGCACTTCACGTGCCACTGTCATTAACTCCCTTTCCTGTTCCAGTTGCGTATGGTTCACGGGAAGAACGACTGTCTGAAAGCCTCCGTGCGCACTCTAATCTCTCTAATTTTACATTCGTGATCTCCTCGGGAGGTATAAGTAGGGGGAGGCAATATATTCGATACCTCATCCAGAAATGCACCCTCTCAAAACCAGGCGAGCAAGCTACACCGCGATGCAGAGCGCCTCTCTTGCAGAGTCTGCCACTTGAGTTTGTTAAACATCTCCGTAACACTATCACGGTTACCAAATAACCCTGTGACGAAACGTGCCGCTCTTCTTTGGACCTTCTCTATCTCCTCCGTCAACCCGATCTCGTACGGATCCCACACTGATGAGCAATACTCAAGTATAGGCCGAACGAGTGTTTTGTAAGCCACCTCCTTTGTTGATGGACTACATTTTCTAAGGACTCTCCCAAAGAATCTCAACCTGGTACCTGCCTTACCAACAATTAATTTTATATGATCATTCCACTTCAAATCATTCCGCACGCATAATCTCAGATATTTTACTGAAGTAGCTGCTACCAGTGTTTGTTCCGCTATCATATAATCATACAATAAAGGATCCTTCTTTCTATGTATTCGCAATACATTACATTTGTCTATGTTAAGGGTCAGTTACCATTCCCTGCACCAAGTGCCTATCCGCTGCAGATCTTCCTGCATTTCGCTACAATTTTCTAATGCTGCAACTTCTCTGTATACTACAGCATCATCCGCGAAAAGCCGCATGGAACTTCCGACACTATCTACCAGGCCATATATATATATATTGCTACCCTCTGGTAGCATCCATTCAGGAGTCCATCTATGCCCTGGAACAGTCCCGCCATTCTGTGGTGTTTGTGTGGACACCAAGACATGTTGGAATCCCTGGCAACAAACTTGCTGACAGGCTGGCCAAACAGACTATGCAGAGACCACTTATGGAGATAGGCATCTCCAAAGCTGTCCTGCGTTCTGTCTTACACCGCAGGGTTTTCCGGCTTTGGGAAACGGAATGGCATAACAGCACGCACAACAAACTGCGTGTCATTAAGGGGACTATGAATGTGTGGAAGTCTTCCATGCAGGCCTCTCGCAGGGAATCAGTTGTCCTCTGCTGGCTCTGCATTGGCCACATGTGGCCAACGCATGGTTACTTACTTCGTCGCGAGGACCCACCTCAGTGTCGCTGTGGCTCCCAAATGACAGTTGTCCACCTCTTGCTGGACTGCCCACTTTTAGCTGCTCTGCAGCAGACTTTTAACTTTCCCAGCACCCTGCCTTCAGTGTCGGGCGACAATGCCTCCACAGCAGTTTTAGTTTTACGTTTTATCTATGAGAGTGGGTTTTATACTTCTATGTAGGTGGGAGTGCAAGTCCTTTGTCCCTCTGTGTCCTCCAACCTATCGCCTTTAGGGTGGAGGTTTTAATATGTTGGAGAGTGACTGGCTTTCCCTTTTTATTCTTGTGGTTGGCCAGCCACTGTAATCTGCTTTTATGTTTTACTCTCTTCTGTTTCTAGTGTCTCTCTGTTGTTTTCTTGTCCCCTTATGTTCCTTTTAGTGTTCCTTGCCTTCCCTTCGTTCTTGTGGCTTTTCCTTTCTTTCAGTTTTGTGTTATATGTTCCATCCATTTTGTTCTCACACTTGTGGCATTGTTTTATTAGGAACAAGGGACCGATGACCTCGTATTTGGTCCCTTCTCCCGCCTTTAAACCAACCAACCAATCAACCTTCCTCACCTGATGTTTTCCCTTTGTACCATTTATATCCTTCCATCATTCAATATCACCAGGGCAATCTTCCTCCAGCCTGTTGGGCAGCTGTCTCACCCATTTCTGCTGCTCGGTGACTTTAATGCACACCATCCCCTTTGGGGTTCTCCCAGAACCTGTGAGAGAGGTGCCCTCTTGGCTGACCTTCTTAATCAACTTAACCTCTTCTGCTTTAACACAGGAGCACCTACATTCCTTTCTGACTCCTCACACACCTATTCCCATTTGGACCTATCCTTCTGCACTGCCCAGCTTGCCCATTGTCTCGAGTGGCACATTCTTTCTGACACCTACTCAAGTGGCCATTTCTCGTGTGCTATTCATTTGGTGACTCCTACGTCACCTACATGCGCACCCAAACAAACAGGATATCCTCAGTTGCAATGACCAGGTGGACTAGCTTACAAATGTTATCCTTACCGCTGCAGAACATTCCATTCCTTGCACTTCCTCTTTACCATGCTGTCTCAGTTCCTTGATAGACTGAGGCATGCCTTGATGCATTTTGTGAACAGGGACATGCTCTCCGTGTTTTTAACTGTCTTCATACAATGGCAAACTGCATCCATTATAAACAGCTGCATGCACAGTGTTTTCACATTATTTGGGATAGCAAACAAGCCAGCTGGATTTCAATCACTAGTTCTTTTAACAGTTCCATTTCCTCTTCCATCATGTGGGCCAATCTCCAACAGTTCTCAGGGACCAAGATCCATTACCCAATTTCTGGCCTAACAGTAGCAGACAGTGTCATTGTTGACCCTATTGCTGTCTCGAACACCTTGGGCCGCCATTTGGCGGAAATTTCGAGCTCTTCCCACCATCACATTGCCTTCCTCCATCAGAAACAAGTGGAGGAACCTCAGGTGATATCCTTCTCATCTCAGAATTGTGAATGCTACAATGCCGCCTTTACTATGAGCAAGCTAGATCATGTCTTACATCATCCTGATCCTCCGCCCCAGGGCCAGACACTGTTCACATTCAGATGTTGCAGCACCTTTCTCTTGCAGGCGAGCACTTTCTCCTTAATATGTATAACCGCATCTGGGCAGAGGGCACATTTCTCAAATGCTGGCATCAAGCCTCTGTCATAACCATACCTAAGCCTAGTAAGGACAAACACCTTCCTTCTAGCTACCACCCCATCTCTCTCACAATCTATGTTTGCAAGATGATGGAATGTATGATTCATGCCCAGCTGGTATGGTGGCTTGAGTCTCGCAATTTACTAGCCACTGCACAGTGTGGATTATGAGCATGCTGTTCCACAGTTGACCATCTCATCACTTTGTCCACCCATGTGATGAATGGTTTTCTGCAGACATCCCAGACTGTGGCTTTGTTTTTCAATTTGGAGAAAGCGTACAACATCGGTTGGAGGACTGGTATCCTCCATACTCTCTACACGTGGGGCTTACATGGCCCCATTACCTTCAGGAATTTTTAACAGACCATGTGGGTTCTGACACCTTCATCCAGGAAAATAGTGTGCCTCAGGGTTCCATCCTGAGTGTCATGCTCTTTGCTATCACCAATTAACCCTAAAATGGCCTTCCTCCCACCAGGCATCTCTGTCTCCCATTTTGTTGACGATTTTGCCATCTATTGCAGTTCTCCACAGACCTGTCTCATTGAGCGGTGTCTTCAGCGATGTCTTGATCATCTTTTCTCAAGGAGCATTGACAATGGTTTTCGTTTTTCCACTGACAAAAACGTTTGTATGAATTTCTGGTTGCATAATTGGTTCATTGAAACTATGAATTCCTGGGGCTCACGCTCGATAGGAAACTCTCTCCATCCTCCCACTTGCCTTACCTGGCAGCCCGCTGTGTATGGTCCCTCAATGTTCTACCTGTCCTCAGTGGTAGTTCCTAGGATCCAGATTGAACCACCCTTCTCCGTTTGTTTCGTCCCTTGTCCATTCGAAACTAGACTATGGGTGCTTTGTTTATGCATCTACACATTCTTCCCTCTTATTCCATCTCAATACTATCCACCATCATGACATCTGTTTGGCCACTGGTGCCTTTTACACTAGCCCGGTTGAGAGTCTGTATGCGGAAGCTGCTGAACTACCGCTGTCCTACCACCGTGGCTTTCTCCTCAGCAGGTATGCATGCTGTTTGTCTGCCATGCATGGCCACCCTTCCTATGCCTCCTTCTACAGTGACACATTTGACCACCAGTATGGCGCGCATCCCTCTTCTCTATTATCTCCCGGTGTTCGCTTTCGGCTCTTGCTCCGGCAGCTTAAATTCTCGCTCCCTGCAACTTTCCCAGTGGGTGTGAACCCTTCATCACCTTAGCTTCGTGCTGGAGTCCACGTTCATCTTGGCCTTCATTCGCTTCCTAAGGGCACCACTCCAGCCTCACTCTATCAGCTTCAGTTTCATGACCTTCACCATGGAACTTCATGACTGTACCTTTGTGTGCACTGATGGCTCTCAGACAGACTGTTGTGTCAGGTGAGCCTTCGTCATTGGTGCCGACATTTTTCAGTATCGGCTTCCATCACACTGCTCAGTATTTACAGCAGGGCTCTTCATCCTGTATCAGGCCACAGAGTACATCTGGCTACACAGGCTTTTCAATTGTGTCATCTGCTCAGACACTCTCAGCAGCCTTCAAATCCTTTGTACCGTGTCCACTGCCCATCATTTAGTGCAAAGGGTCCAGGAAAACTGTCACTTGCTTACTCTTGATGGAGCCACTGTGCTGTTTATGTGGGATCCTGGTCATGTCAATCTGACAGAAAATGAGGCTGCTGACACTGCTGCCAAGGCTGCAGCCCTCGTACCTCAGCCTCCTACTTCTTACATTCCCTTCGATGATCTCTGTGTTGCCATCTGTCAGGAGGTGGTCTCACTTTGGCATCACCACTGGTCCTCCCTTCATGGAAATAAGCTCCAGGTTATTAAGCCTCTCCTAGCGGCTTGAACGACTTCCTCTCAGCCCTCCTGCTGTGAGGAAGTCATTTTTAACTAGATTGCATATTGGGCACTGCCTTTTTAGCCATCATCATTTGTTAAGTGGCACTCTTCCACCACTTTGTACACATTATGCCCAAGCTTTAACTGTCCACCATTTCCCGATGGAATGCCCATTTTTTAACTGTTTATGTTTCTGCTTGGGTTTGCTGTCTGAGTTATCAGCTATTTTAGCAAATAATGCTTGGGCTGTCAACCATGTTTTACTTTTTATCCACTGTAGCAATATGGTGAAGGCAATTTAAATTTTAGTTTTGGACCTCTGTTTCCTTATGGTGTATTTTATAGATCTTTCTCCATGTCCCTGGTTTTAGCTGTCTTTTCTTACGTCGATTGGGATTGACACGTAGCCATTTTTTAACTCCTCTCTGTCTTTGTGTTCTATAGTTTTGACATGGATGTGTATGACCCTAGTTATTTTTGTGCCCTAAAACAAAACAACAAACAACCAGGATAAGTATTGCAGCCCAGGACTGAAGTATGCCAGCATTGCCTCCCCCAAATGAAATCAGTCTGATTTCTAACCCTATGCACAGGAGAAATCCATGTGAAATGATGTCATGGATGATGTTGGAAAAGTTCTTATGAATCAGTACAGTGATACCATTTCTACCCACATCTTGACTTGCAGAAAAATACACTGTATTATTATGTCACTAAAAAGTAGTAATTATTCTGGTTATGGTGATATGCCAGCCAAAGTACTAAATGTTGTTCTGACTTCATAGTATCTGCCTTCAGTTACCTCTGTAAATGGTTGATAAGTCAAGTTTCTATGACCTTGCCATGGCCTTTAGTTGTGTGCATCATGAAACTTGGAAAACTAAAATAGCATGACATTAAAGATGTTCCCCTTGCATGGATGGAGTCATATCTTAACAGAAAAAAAACAAAGGGCCACATCCTCTTTGCTATCACCAATTAACCCTAAAATGGCCTTCCTCCCACCAGGCATCTCTGTCTCCCATTTTGTTGACGATTTTGCCATCTATTGCAGTTCTCCACAGACCTGTCTCATTGAGCGGTGTCTTCAGCGATGTCTTGATCATCTTTTCTCAAGGAGCATTGACAATGGTTTTCGTTTTTCCACTGACAAAAACGTTTGTATGAATTTCTGGTTGCATAATTGGTTCATTGAAACTATGAATTCCTGGGGCTCACGCTCGATAGGAAACTCTCTCCATCCTCCCACTTGCCTTACCTGGCAGCCCGCTGTGTATGGTCCCTCAATGTTCTACCTGTCCTCAGTGGTAGTTCCTAGGATCCAGATTGAACCACCCTTCTCCGTTTGTTTCGTCCCTTGTCCATTCGAAACTAGACTATGGGTGCTTTGTTTATGCATCTACACATTCTTCCCTCTTATTCCATCTCAATACTATCCACCATCATGACATCTGTTTGGCCACTGGTGCCTTTTACACTAGCCCGGTTGAGAGTCTGTATGCGGAAGCTGCTGAACTACCGCTGTCCTACCACCGTGGCTTTCTCCTCAGCAGGTATGCATGCTGTTTGTCTGCCATGCATGGCCACCCTTCCTATGCCTCCTTCTACAGTGACACATTTGACCACCAGTATGGCGCGCATCCCTCTTCTCTATTATCTCCCGGTGTTCGCTTTCGGCTCTTGCTCCGGCAGCTTAAATTCTCGCTCCCTGCAACTTTCCCAGTGGGTGTGAACCCTTCATCACCTTAGCTTCGTGCTGGAGTCCACGTTCATCTTGGCCTTCATTCGCTTCCTAAGGGCACCACTCCAGCCTCACTCTATCAGCTTCAGTTTCATGACCTTCACCATGGAACTTCATGACTGTACCTTTGTGTGCACTGATGGCTCTCAGACAGACTGTTGTGTCAGGTGAGCCTTCGTCATTGGTGCCGACATTTTTCAGTATCGGCTTCCATCACACTGCTCAGTATTTACAGCAGGGCTCTTCATCCTGTATCAGGCCACAGAGTACATCTGGCTACACAGGCTTTTCAATTGTGTCATCTGCTCAGACACTCTCAGCAGCCTTCAAATCCTTTGTACCGTGTCCACTGCCCATCATTTAGTGCAAAGGGTCCAGGAAAACTGTCACTTGCTTACTCTTGATGGAGCCACTGTGCTGTTTATGTGGGATCCTGGTCATGTCAATCTGACAGAAAATGAGGCTGCTGACACTGCTGCCAAGGCTGCAGCCCTCGTACCTCAGCCTCCTACTTCTTACATTCCCTTCGATGATCTCTGTGTTG
This sequence comes from Schistocerca piceifrons, assembly GCF_021461385.2. NCBI lineage: Eukaryota > Metazoa > Arthropoda > Insecta > Orthoptera > Acrididae > Schistocerca > Schistocerca piceifrons. The sequence continues at coordinate 327,132,419 of NC_060140.1, forward strand.
CCATCTGTCAGGAGGTGGTCTCACTTTGGCATCACCACTGGTCCTCCCTTCATGGAAATAAGCTCCAGGTTATTAAGCCTCTCCTAGCGGCTTGAACGACTTCCTCTCAGCCCTCCTGCTGTGAGGAAGTCATTTTTAACTAGATTGCATATTGGGCACTGCCTTTTTAGCCATCATCATTTGTTAAGTGGCACTCTTCCACCACTTTGTACACATTATGCCCAAGCTTTAACTGTCCACCATTTCCCGATGGAATGCCCATTTTTTAACTGTTTATGTTTCTGCTTGGGTTTGCTGTCTGAGTTATCAGCTATTTTAGCAAATAATGCTTGGGCTGTCAACCATGTTTTACTTTTTATCCACTGTAGCAATATGGTGAAGGCAATTTAAATTTTAGTTTTGGACCTCTGTTTCCTTATGGTGTATTTTATAGATCTTTCTCCATGTCCCTGGTTTTAGCTGTCTTTTCTTACGTCGATTGGGATTGACACGTAGCCATTTTTTAACTCCTCTCTGTCTTTGTGTTCTATAGTTTTGACATGGATGTGTATGACCCTAGTTATTTTTGTGCCCTAAAACAAAACAACAAACAACCAGGATAAGTATTGCAGCCCAGGACTGAAGTATGCCAGCATTGCCTCCCCCAAATGAAATCAGTCTGATTTCTAACCCTATGCACAGGAGAAATCCATGTGAAATGATGTCATGGATGATGTTGGAAAAGTTCTTATGAATCAGTACAGTGATACCATTTCTACCCACATCTTGACTTGCAGAAAAATACACTGTATTATTATGTCACTAAAAAGTAGTAATTATTCTGGTTATGGTGATATGCCAGCCAAAGTACTAAATGTTGTTCTGACTTCATAGTATCTGCCTTCAGTTACCTCTGTAAATGGTTGATAAGTCAAGTTTCTATGACCTTGCCATGGCCTTTAGTTGTGTGCATCATGAAACTTGGAAAACTAAAATAGCATGACATTAAAGATGTTCCCCTTGCATGGATGGAGTCATATCTTAACAGAAAAAAAACAAAGGGCCACATCCTCTTTGCTATCACCAATTAACCCTAAAATGGCCTTCCTCCCACCAGGCATCTCTGTCTCCCATTTTGTTGACGATTTTGCCATCTATTGCAGTTCTCCACAGACCTGTCTCATTGAGCGGTGTCTTCAGCGATGTCTTGATCATCTTTTCTCAAGGAGCATTGACAATGGTTTTCGTTTTTCCACTGACAAAAACGTTTGTATGAATTTCTGGTTGCATAATTGGTTCATTGAAACTATGAATTCCTGGGGCTCACGCTCGATAGGAAACTCTCTCCATCCTCCCACTTGCCTTACCTGGCAGCCCGCTGTGTATGGTCCCTCAATGTTCTACCTGTCCTCAGTGGTAGTTCCTAGGATCCAGATTGAACCACCCTTCTCCGTTTGTTTCGTCCCTTGTCCATTCGAAACTAGACTATGGGTGCTTTGTTTATGCATCTACACATTCTTCCCTCTTATTCCATCTCAATACTATCCACCATCATGACATCTGTTTGGCCACTGGTGCCTTTTACACTAGCCCGGTTGAGAGTCTGTATGCGGAAGCTGCTGAACTACCGCTGTCCTACCACCGTGGCTTTCTCCTCAGCAGGTATGCATGCTGTTTGTCTGCCATGCATGGCCACCCTTCCTATGCCTCCTTCTACAGTGACACATTTGACCACCAGTATGGCGCGCATCCCTCTTCTCTATTATCTCCCGGTGTTCGCTTTCGGCTCTTGCTCCGGCAGCTTAAATTCTCGCTCCCTGCAACTTTCCCAGTGGGTGTGAACCCTTCATCACCTTAGCTTCGTGCTGGAGTCCACGTTCATCTTGGCCTTCATTCGCTTCCTAAGGGCACCACTCCAGCCTCACTCTATCAGCTTCAGTTTCATGACCTTCACCATGGAACTTCATGACTGTACCTTTGTGTGCACTGATGGCTCTCAGACAGACTGTTGTGTCAGGTGAGCCTTCGTCATTGGTGCCGACATTTTTCAGTATCGGCTTCCATCACACTGCTCAGTATTTACAGCAGGGCTCTTCATCCTGTATCAGGCCACAGAGTACATCTGGCTACACAGGCTTTTCAATTGTGTCATCTGCTCAGACACTCTCAGCAGCCTTCAAATCCTTTGTACCGTGTCCACTGCCCATCATTTAGTGCAAAGGGTCCAGGAAAACTGTCACTTGCTTACTCTTGATGGAGCCACTGTGCTGTTTATGTGGGATCCTGGTCATGTCAATCTGACAGAAAATGAGGCTGCTGACACTGCTGCCAAGGCTGCAGCCCTCGTACCTCAGCCTCCTACTTCTTACATTCCCTTCGATGATCTCTGTGTTGCCATCTGTCAGGAGGTGGTCTCACTTTGGCATCACCACTGGTCCTCCCTTCATGGAAATAAGCTCCAGGTTATTAAGCCTCTCCTAGCGGCTTGAACGACTTCCTCTCAGCCCTCCTGCTGTGAGGAAGTCATTTTTAACTAGATTGCATATTGGGCACTGCCTTTTTAGCCATCATCATTTGTTAAGTGGCACTCTTCCACCACTTTGTACACATTATGCCCAAGCTTTAACTGTCCACCATTTCCCGATGGAATGCCCATTTTTTAACTGTTTATGTTTCTGCTTGGGTTTGCTGTCTGAGTTATCAGCTATTTTAGCAAATAATGCTTGGGCTGTCAACCATGTTTTACTTTTTATCCACTGTAGCAATATGGTGAAGGCAATTTAAATTTTAGTTTTGGACCTCTGTTTCCTTATGGTGTATTTTATAGATCTTTCTCCATGTCCCTGGTTTTAGCTGTCTTTTCTTACGTCGATTGGGATTGACACGTAGCCATTTTTTAACTCCTCTCTGTCTTTGTGTTCTATAGTTTTGACATGGATGTGTATGACCCTAGTTATTTTTGTGCCCTAAAACAAAACAACAAACAACCAGGATAAGTATTGCAGCCCAGGACTGAAGTATGCCAGCATTGCCTCCCCCAAATGAAATCAGTCTGATTTCTAACCCTATGCACAGGAGAAATCCATGTGAAATGATGTCATGGATGATGTTGGAAAAGTTCTTATGAATCAGTACAGTGATACCATTTCTACCCACATCTTGACTTGCAGAAAAATACACTGTATTATTATGTCACTAAAAAGTAGTAATTATTCTGGTTATGGTGATATGCCAGCCAAAGTACTAAATGTTGTTCTGACTTCATAGTATCTGCCTTCAGTTACCTCTGTAAATGGTTGATAAGTCAAGTTTCTATGACCTTGCCATGGCCTTTAGTTGTGTGCATCATGAAACTTGGAAAACTAAAATAGCATGACATTAAAGATGTTCCCCTTGCATGGATGGAGTCATATCTTAACAGAAAAAAAACAAAGGGCCACATTAGCAAATAATAGGACAGGTATAAGATTATATTTTAATGGGGAAACATAAAAAATTGTGTGCTGCAAAGTTCATACTTTGCCCACTCATCTTTCGGCCTGTATAAATTATTACTTGGGACATTGGATGACTATTCAAAAAGTGTGATGCTTGCTGATGTATTGATAAAGGGCCCAAATACACCCATAGCAGACACAGCCAGGATAATAATGGAACAGGATTACAGCTGGTTCACAGCCAACTGTTTAAACCTTTATCTTACAAAAATTCATGTTATGTAGTGGCAAATATGTAAAAATGAGTTGAAGGTACCAGAAACTGGAGATGAATGATCATGCATTGGATGAGGCTCTGTGTGTGAAGTTCATGAGCACCCAGATGGATAATAAACTGAAGTGGCACCAGCGTGTGGACAAATTAACCAAACAGCCCAGTTCTGACTGCTTTGCACTTCATTGACTTGCAGACAGAATTGCTAGCATATTTTCACTTAGTTCTGTACTGTGGTACAACCTTCTGGGGAATTGCATGTAGGGTAAGAAATACTCTACAGAAACCTGTGGTAATAATGCTGAGTAATGTTGATAACATATGTCTTACCAACACTTCTTCAGGGACCTAGAGACTCTTACACTTACACACAAGTACATACATTTTCTGAATGTATTTGTGGTTAATAACTAGAAGGAATTTAGGAAGAACTCAACAGTTTCCATGCAGAATACCAGAAGTAAAATTATTTTCATATAGATTATCCATCCCTCTTTAGGGTTCAGAATAGTTTCATATTCTGATGTGAAAGTGGACAATCTCCAAACATTTAATAACAAAGTTAAAGCATACCTCATGAGTCACTCTCACTATTTATCAGAATATCTGGATTCAGGAATGTAAATTTTGCATAACTCTAATATTTGTGAGTCATGCCAGGAATGTCTGTGCCTGTTGGTATCAGAGAGGTAATGTGGCTGATGTTATCAGCGGCCAAGGAGGATGCATAAGTTGTAAGTTAGTGCAGAGGTTGACAAGCAGTCTGCTAGGAATAAGGAAGTAAACACACTGCTGCCTGGAGTGTGTTATGGAGGAGCCATTCAGTGTACTGCAGTCATGGAGGCGTGACCGCTGAGTGACGAGGACAGTGTCAGTCTGCAGGCATCAAGTAGAGTCTGTTTGCCTGCCACTTCTCACTGCCATGTACAGAGTATGATGCCCAGCTGGATGCTGTGGTCATTATCTTCTTGATTTGGTTCACCATGTGTTCAGTTCTGGTAGAGGCTATTTAGATTGTTTTCCTCTTCACTACTGTGGAACAGTACAGCAATGTGACGGGTGTGTAAAGTGTAGTTCCTCAGTATTTGGGCAATGTTGTTGGGCAAACATTATTGTTGGTCAGTATTTGGGTGATGTCACTTGACAGACATTGTGGTTAGTATATCAGCAGTGTTGTTTTAAGCTGCCATTGTGGTTCATTATGACATTATTATGGAAATTGAAGAGGATGTAGATGAAGATGAAATGGGAGACACGATACTGCATGAAGAGTTTGACAGAGCACTGAAAGACCTGAGTTGAAACAAGGCCCCGGGAGTAGACAATGTTCCATTGGAACTACTGATGGCCTTGGGAGAGCCAGTCCTGACAAAACTCTACCATCTGGTGAGCAAGATGTATGAGACAGGTGAAATACCCTCAGACTTCAAAAAGAATATAATAATTCCAATCCCAAAGAAAGCAGGTGTTGACAGATGTGAAAATTACCGAACTATCAGTTTAATAAGTCACTGCTGCAAAATACTAACATGAATTCTTTACAGACGAATGGAAAAACTGGTAGAAGCCGACCTCGGGGAAGATCAGTTTGGATTCCGCAGAAATGTTGGAACACGTGAGGCAATACTGACCCTACAACTTATCTTAGAAAATAGATTAAGGAAAGGCAAACCTACGTTTCTAGCATTTGTAGACTTAGAGAAAGCTTTTGACAATGTTGACTGGAATACTCTCTTTCAAATTCTAAAGATGGCAGGGATAAAATACAGGGAGCGAAAGGCTATTTACAATTTGTACAGAAACCAGATGGCAGTTATAAGAGTTGAGGGGCATGAAAGGGAAGCAGCGGTTGGGAAGGGAGTGAGACAGGGTTGTAGCCCGTCCTCGATGTTATTCAATCTGTATATTGAGCAAGCAGTAAAGGAAACAAAAGAAAAATTCGGAGTAGGTATTAAAATCCATGGAGAAGAAACAAAAATGTTGAGGTTCGCCAATGACATTGTAATTCTGTCAGAGACAGGAAAGGATTTGGAAGAGCAATTGAACAGAATGGACAGTGTCTTGAAAGGAAGATATAAGATGAACATCAACAAAAGCAAAACGAAGATAATGGAATGTAGTCGAATTAAGTCGGGTGATGCTGAGGGAATTAGATTAAGAAATGAGACACTTAAAGTAGTAAAGGAGTTTTGCTATTTGAGGAGAAAAATAACTGATGATGGTTGAAGTAGAGAGGATATAAAATGTAGACTGGCAATGGCAAGGAAAGTGTTTCTGAAGAAGAGAAATTTGTTAACATCGAGTATTGATTTAAGTGTCAGGAATTCGTTTCTGAAAGTATTTGTATGGAGTGTAGCCATGTATGGAAGTGAAACATGGACAATAAATAGTTTGGACAAGAAGTGAATAGAAGCTTTCAAAATGTGGTGCTACAGAAGAATGCTGAAGATTAGATGGGTAGATCACATAACTAATGAGGAAGTATTGAATAGAATTGGGGAGAAGAGGAGTTTGTGGCACAACTTGACAAGAAGAAGGGATCGGTTGGTAGGACATGTTCTGAGGCATCAAGGGATCACAAGTTTAGCATTGGAGGGCAGCGTGGAGGGTAAAAATCGTAGAGGGAGACCAAGAGATGAATACACTAAGCAGATTCAGAAGGATGTAGGTTGCAGTAGGTACTGGGAGATGAAGAAGCTTGCACAGGATAGAGTAGCATGGAGAGCTGCATCAAACCAGTCTCAGGACTGAAGACAACAACAAAAACATGACATTGTCCTTTTAGTTGTGTGTTTTCTGTCATGTTTTTGTCATCCATTGGGTTGAGTTAATGCTGGCTCCTTGCATTAGCTTGTGACCTTGTTAAACTGTTTATATTAGCACATTGGCCTCTGTTAAATGTGAGAGGCTTGTTTTGAATGCCAGGATTCTTTCTCATTCATCCCATGTTTAAAATTAGTTTTAAGTTTGCTTGTCTTTTGCTTATATATATCTGTTACCATATGTCTTTTAAATGATGCAGAGGACTGTGATGTTTTATTGAGATGTTAAGTTACGGAGCTTTCCACTATTTGATTGCTTTTAAATACTTGCTATACTGGTAGAGTCCATATTGTGTAATAGCTGGTTCAATATATGTGAAAGCTATTGACCTAAGGTTGCCACCATTTAATTAGGTAAGGTTTAGTGTGCCACCTGTGCCAAGATTATGTCAAGAGTTCATCATGTGCCAAGATAACTTTTGTATATTTGTCATGTGTATTTTAAGAGAGTTTTGTGTCAAAAATTTATCTTTTAAAGAAGTTACTAGCTACTGGTAAATGTCTTTTGTGATTCTTAAGGAGAAAGTACCACTAGTGTGAAGCTGCTGTTACTGTAACTTAAAATACATGTAAAGTTCTTTGTTTTGAATTGGTCATCAGCATTCAGTCTTGTTACCACATTTGGTGAATGATTGTGCCTAAATAATATGTCTGAGTCTCTTTTTTTATGCTGTGCCTAAAAGACTGCAGCCAAATATCTTTTACTGCCAGTTGAAAGATTTCTTATTGCCAAATGTATATCCGGAGACTAAATTGTGTTATGTTCAGCTATGGTTGGTTGGTTGGTTTAAAAGGGGGGAAAGGGACCAAACTGCTTGGTCATCAGTCCCATCGGCTATGGTGAAATTGCTCTTACAGTGGAGTGTAATGTTCAGATTCTGTTTTTAATTAATAAATAATGAATTGATATATTTGCATTAAAACCATGAGCATGCTCCATTCCCTCGCATCCATGGTCCTTAGATGAAAACAGCACCTGAATAGTACAGGTTGTCCCAGAAATCTTCCCCTTATTACAAACATGCACAAGCCAAGAAAATATGACATATATCTTTTATCTTGAAGTGCAGGCAACATATTCAAGTTTTTGTGTACACACTGCAGTGTTTCAAGATATTTGTAAACATCCCAACACACCATTGGAAAACCGTCGACAAGAGATGCTTGTGAGTAAATTGAATAAGGATAAATGTAGTGGGAAAGGGAAACTGTGTGTTTTCCTTTCTTGTATGCAGTGAATATGGAGCAGTGGTGGAGCCAGCGAGAAGGGGACCAGTAATGAAAGGTATTGCAACCACTGGTCATCTGGGTGTCATTTGTGCCATGGTTCAGCAAGTGCATGAATCCGAGAGCCATGGAGTAAACGACATTCCAACAAGAGCGTGATGAACAATTGAAGAGTGGTAGTTGTTTTCTGGTTTTTCCCTCAGGCCTTACAGAATGCATGTACAGATGTTTGAATGTACTCGAGAGAGTGGTATTACCATAGCAATTGTTAGTTGTATTGTGAAAAGTAATAATGAAAATGTTCGGCAAAATATTGTCCTGTCATATCGGCCAGGGACGGAACTTCCCACTGGTGCTGTTATAAGACCTAACACAAATCTTTCAAAATAAACATCAGCAGGAAAAGAAGGAAAGATACACCCCATATGGCAACCCTGGTAGATGCGAACGGAGAATGTACCAGCAAGTAACTGCAGAAAATTGATTTGAGTCAGAATTACGACTCCAAAGAGTAAAAGACAGAGAAGTTGTCCCCTAGCAACTAGTGATCAACAACAGAGCCTTATAATGCACATAACAAGAAATCAAAAATAATTAAGAGCTTCTTTTGAATGAATTGTCTAAGAAAGAATAGTAAACACATAATGAAGGGAAAATATAATTTACTGTCACAAATCTGGAACAGAAAGAAAGAAGAAGACAATGCCAGTGGAAAGTGCACCCATATTACAAGCAACGAGTGCACAAAATTAGTTCAAAACTAAACAAAACTGTTTTGACTGGATAACCCATACGGCGGACGTCAATCAAACGGGAATTATCAACACAGAGCGGTGAGCGGTTACGCGAATACGGGGTCAGCGGCAGCGAACAGCACGAGAGCAGACTTTGGCTTCAGCTTCAGCACTGGCTTCAGCTATTTTACAACCAGCACACAGTTCACAGTTCAGCAGAAGGGTGAGCCATGAACATTTAAAAAGTAGAAACAGTTCTGTGAATATAGGGTTTAATGTTAATATTGTTGGTTGGTAATAAATAGTGCATGCCGATCACAAGAAAGATGGCAATGCAAAATGAGGAGTTAAGATTGATACTTGAAGGTATAATTAAAGAACAAGCAGAGAAGGATAAGAAAGGATGGAAAGCAGAGCACTTAGAATTAATTAATTCCATTAAGGAACAAATTACTGAATCAATAGATAACATACTAAGCCATAAACACTTTAATGCACAAATTAATAATCAAAACACTAAAATAATTGAAATAAAATCTGAAATAAACGAATTATGAGAATCAGTGCCAGTAGAGGTACACCAAGTGGTTAAACAAGTGTTAACAGAGGATTTACAAGAAAGTGTGCATAGAATAACAACCTGACAGTGGACGGGCTATGTAGGCAATGTGAATTCCTGATTCCAACTGGTACGAGCTAGTATTTCAGACCCAAATAAGCATATCACATCTGTACAAAAAATACTGTAATAGGGACATCTGATGCTATAAAACATTTGGAAAAACATTTACAGTTATTTGTAGAACAAGAATTAAAAGACAAAACAGAAATAAATAACGACAAAGTCACTTCTGGGGAAGGTACAATTAACAGTAAACAAGAATTGATAGAATATGGGAAGATGACAATAAAAAGAAATTAGAAAATAGTAAACCTGAAACTACAACAGGAGTAACTAAAGATGTAATAGAGAATTTATATATTCAAAATGCATTTAATTTAGCAAAGCAATTTCCAGAGTATAAACCAGACGGTGATGTACGACCAATTTATTTTTCATGAGTGTTTACCAGATCTTTACCAAAAAAAGTGGGATGACTTAAAGAAAATAGATTTAACATTAGGATATTTAATGTGAGACGCTGTGGTATGGGGAAATGCTCATGCAGAAGAATTTGTGTCTTGGAAAGACTTTGAGGAAAGCTTTAAGAGGAAGTACTGGTCATCAAGTACTCAGTAAAAATTAATCTTATAGTTATTAGACCCTACTCCATACAATAATTTATGGGGCACACATAAAAAGTACATAGAATGGTATTTGACAAAATCAAAGTACTTAGATGATCCAATAGATGAAATGCGCTTAGTAAAAGTACTCATTAGACCTTTACCATACCACGCTTGACAAGGAATATTGTATGGAGGGTGGAAAACTGTGAACTAGTTATTAACATTTATTGAAGGTTTACACACACTAAATACTGAAAGAAATGAAAATTATTCAGTGAATGACTGAAATACGGGGAATAGGAATAACAAATCCTTTCCTACTGCAGACGAAGGAATCCAGTTATTGTAGAGTAAGCAATAACGAAACTGTTCGCAGCAGGGATAATGGTCTAAATTACAATAACCATAGAGGGGGAACAAATCAAACCGATAACATAAACTAATGATATGGTTATAATAGAGGGAAACATTCCACGTAGGAAATATATATCTAAAAACAAAGATGATTTGACTTACCAAATGAAAGTGCTGGCAGGTCGACAGATACACAAACAACCACAAACATACACACAAAATTCAAGCTTTCGCAACAAACTGTTGCCTCATCAGGAGAGAGGGAAGGAGAGGGAAAGACGAAAGGAAGTGGGTTTTAAGGGAGAGGGTAAGGAGTCATTCCAATCCCGGGAGCGGAAAGACTTACCTTAGGGGGAAAAAAGGACGGGTATACACTCGCACACACACACATATCCATCCACACATATACAGACACAAGCAGACATATTTAAAGACAAAGAGTTAAGGAAATTAAGTTCCCTAAAAAGAGAAGGCTTGGGTGTCAATATAATGGAAACTCAGAAAGTTTATAATCAGTATAGTAACGAAAGAAGAGCTATCTATGTAAAGTAGGTTAATATTGTGTTACCTATTTAAAGAGGAGTAATATTATTATGTCTAAGTATATCAGAATAAATGTCTCACAAGCATTCAGTAGATAGATAGTAAAATTGTCTTAAATTGAAAATGAAAATTAATTGGTTATGAGGTCAAGAGGATCACAAATAAAGGGTACTTAAGAATAATGTTAATGACAAGTAATATGTTTGTCTATGCATGTTCCTCAGATACTCTGGGTGATCTAGAAAAGATAACCATATTATTAATGAAAGTAACAAGATATGAGAAATAATATTACAAGTATTAAGAAAATGAATGAATTCTGCCAAAAAGGAACAAAGTAGTTAAGTAATTAAGTGAACATAGTCACAAGTGATCATTAATTATTATAAAAGTTATGTTGGAGAGATTATGTAAATGCAGTTTAAATATGTAAGAGTATGATAATAATAATAGAATTGTTAATAAAAAATGTGTATGTAACTAGAGACTGCAGTATGAGATCTCTTGTCTGAGTGGTGGAAAGCCATTGACAAGAGATGCTCATGAGTAAATTGAATAACGATAAATGTAATGGGAAATGGGAACTGTGTGTTTTCCTTTCTTGTATGCAGTGAATGTGGAGCAGTGGTGGAGCTAGTGAGAAGGGGACCAGTAAAAATGGTATTACAACCACTGGTCATCCAGGAGTCATTTGTGCCATGGTGCAGCAATTGCCTGAATCATTGAGCCATGGAGTAAACAACGCACCAACAAGGGCACAATGAACAATTGAAGAGTGGTAGTTGTTTTCTGGTTTTTCTCTCAAGTCCTACAGTAAGCATATACGGACATTTGAATGTACTCAAGATAGTGGTATTACCATAGCAATTGTTAGTTGTGTTGTGAAAAGTAATAATGAAAATGTTAAGCAAAATATACCCCCATTTGCAAGAAGTGTGGCTATTTATTTAGTAGCGCAATAGGGAGAACTTGCGGAAGCATTCCAGGGATCTTCACTGCAGTTGGATTGACAGGGAAGTGGCACGGAAGGATCTGGACTCTGAGAAGAGAGGATAAAGGTAATACTACTTTCATCTGGTGGTGTATTGGAGTTGACAAAACATTGTCCTGTTATATCAGATAGGGACTAACTTCCTGCCAGTGCTGTTTTAAGACCCACCACAAACCTTAGAAAATAAACTACAGCAGAAAAAGAAGGAAAAATACACCCCAATACATACACACACACACACACACACACACACAATTAATAAATTTTGACGTGTGTTCCTTTTGTTGCCATAAGGCTATCTAGGTGATATTCCAATGATACCTATGTGTTAGTCAGCATTTTGTGAGGGATGGATGTTATGACATCAGTAGTTCTGTGCCATAATTCTGCAATGTCATTCACTGGTGTTTGGTAAACATGGTCTTTGTGTGCCATAAAGCTGTAATTTCATTAATGGGTGTTTGGCAAACCTTATCCTTGACATAGCCCCGAAGAAGAAATCCAGTGGTGTTATGTCCTGTGATCGTAGAGACAAATTGATAGGACCATCACACCCAATCCATCTGCCTGGAAATGTTGTATCCAAATAGTCACAAACATCTAACTCCCAATGAGGTGGCACACCATCCTGTTAATATCCTGAATTTGAGGTGCAACAAATAACTCAAAATACCAAGATAGGTACTGATTACATGAATGCATGGTGTCTGTCCTTCTGGAAATGTCTGAAAGAACAGACACCCTGCCTTCACATAACTGATTTGCCTCAGTGGGCTGTGAATCCACCACCTTCAGTGTGGATGCACAATTAGGTCCGGCCTCATGTGGAAATCTCAAAGTAGCAGGCATGGAGAGCATGGATGGGGACTGCGAATAGGTAGCGCTCATTGGATGTGGGTCAGCCAAGGGGAGTCAGCACAATTGCAATAAGCACTGTGTCTGGATGGTGCAGTGGTTAACACAACTGCCTATTAAGCAGAAGATCTTGTGTTTGAATCCTGGTATGGCTCTCATTTTCACTCATTGACACTGGTTCAACATAAAGTCCTCATGCAGCTGACATCAGTAGTTCCTCCCATTTCTTTTCCTTTCTCCCCCATCCATCTTAAATTTACATAGATAGGTGTTGGCTGTGATTGTCGTTTCACTGAAGAAAAACAGTCCTATGATTTTATTGTGCATAAGACCACACCACACATTCAGCTGAGGGCTGTCTCTGACAGCAGTGTGGGGATTCTTAGACTCCCAGACCCTAGTACTGTGTTAGTTGACTGTGTTGTTCAAATGAAATGTGACCTCATTTGAGAAAAGGACACATTTCTGATAGTCATCATCTTCCTCAATCTCAGCCAGCATGACAACAGCAAAGTCATAATGAGCATTGCAGTCTGTTGGTTGGAGGGACTACACAATCTGGACTTTGTACATGTAGAAAAGGAGTTGTTTATATAGAATGTGGTGCACTGATGCCTTAGGAATCTGCAACTCACATTAAACTTCACAGACTGACTTCTCAGGACTTCTCATGAAAGCGTCTCTCACTGTCTGAACTGTCTGCACACTTGCTATCCTAAGGAGATCACAGACACTCCCTGTTTCCTTAAACTTTGTGTATCACATTTTGATGTTTTTGACATCTAGCGGTTGTCTACTGTATGCCATCTGGAATTTTCTCTGGACTGTTTTTGGTGAATGTGTCTTGTGGTACCAGAGGACACATTGGGCTTTCTCCTGGTTTGAGTACAGATGGTTTGTTTTGTCACTGCGCCCTGTAACGAACAAAGTGATAGTAAGTACATATGTACAAAAAAACTTCAGTATGTCATATGAAATTCCAGGTAATAAATATTTGTCTTCAAATCATATTTTAGCCTTATGAATGTTTGTAACAGGGGAAAAACTTTTGGACCACCTGGTATAAGAGGACCAGCAGTGGCTTTTTTCAAAAAAGATATTTTTCTCCTAACATAAAGTGAACTAGAAGTAATTACTTTCATTTTCAGTTTGAGTAGATTGGCATTAGTCATAATTTCTTCTCATATGCTTTGCAGAAGTAGCCAGCAGTGGCTGTTTCTACCTGCTAATGTATAGCTTGGCTTGTTCCACTTTCCTGAGGGCTCTTCTTCATGATAGGATATACAGAATTTGATGAGTGATTGACTGAAATGAATGAATGATAAGGGAAGTGCACACCACCAAGAAGTGTTGAAGGAATTGTTTGACAAAAATGTCAAGTTGTGGTCTGATATGAGGACCACCTGTGACTTGTTAAGAGTTTAAAATGAGACCTATGTTCTGTACACGTCATGATACTGAACAAAAATTGTTGTTCATACTTGATATGATAGAAGTAATGTTCTGAGATACAACTTGGCACTATCTGCATAAAAGTGGTAGTTACTGTACAAGAATGTAGTGCAGATGAAATATCATACATGTGTATAAAAGGAAAATTAATGAACCAGGCACTGAACCCTGGGTGTCTCCAGAGAGCATGAGTATCCATGATGACTCTTCTAACCCAATCAACAGTGATAAAAGCCTTTCTGAAATCAAGAAGTATTAATTTGTCCATGGCAAGCTTTATGTCATTACTCACTTGGATCAATTGAGTTGCTGTGCTACATGGTGTTCTGGAAAAAATCAGTTGATATTTATTGTGGATATTATTTGCTTAACATAATCCATCCACTGCTCATGATCAATGTACTCCAAGGCTTTAGAAACTGTGAGTAATATGCTGATAGGCCTGTTGTTGTCTGGTTGTTTTGTGTGATCTTTTTGGGTATTGGTTGTGTTAAGCTGTGCTTTCAGTCAGCAGGATATATACTAATAAGAAGAGGTTGAAAATGTCTGTGAGACTGGAACTGTAATATCAGCAAAACTTTTTATCATATCTATCCTCAATCTGTCATTCCTACTATCCGAAAAGAGATTCTCCCAATTGCTTTATACACTGTGTTTGTAGAAAAATGTTTCAAGAAAACATCACTGTAAAGAAATTGCTATTTTGTGACATAATAATTTATTGCAACTTGAGAGCTAGGTGCTGGTGAGAAAAGCTGTTTAATACCTGTGCAGAGCTTAAAAAACAGCTTCAGATTTTGCCTTTCATATACTGAAACTGCACAGTTTTCCTACATTGCTGTCAGATTCAATGTGCTGCGTAAGATCAGGCATTCCTGATCTTGGAATTGCATGCTTTTGGGTTAAATCAGACAATGGAAACTCCTGGTAGGAATATCAGCAGTTCAGGAAAAGACAGACTACTACTTAAAGGTGATAAGTTGCACAAGGGCACAATTAAAAGACACACATAAGCTTTCAGCCTTCACCAGAGAAAGAGAAACACAAACAAGCACACCTCAGGCACACATGACCGCCAACTCCAGAAGCTCAAGTCAGCTTGGGTTAGCTTTTCTTTGCTGCATATTGTATACGTCATGAAATTCCTGTGTTAGATTTTGCTTGAATCTTCTATGTATAAAGTCTCGTGTATTTATTAACAGCCAGAGTTCCATAGTTGGTTATGTAGCAGAAGTTCTTTCTACTTTAACTGAACGTTGAGGGGATGCTTTTCATAATGTGCAGGAAGTTTGCAACTAAATTCCTAGTTTTCCATCTAATGTTGGCTCATGGCTCATGTCATGCCTGGGACTGTCTGAATAGTTCATTTGTAGGCATCATGATTAACGTATTTTAAGTTCCTGTATGTTATTGGGTTATATTTTAGAATAACACATCATGGGCAGAAAGGTCTGTATTCTAAGTCTACCTGATGCAAATCACTTTGCTTGGCCTCTTTTTTTGAGATTATATCTGTTAAGATGTAACCCAATGGTGTGTGATGGTTGGGATCCAGAGGTACAACAGTGGAATTTCACATGCAAATGTATATATGTATCTCTCACAATCATCATTGCTCCTATTGCAACACCAATGAGAACTGAGCTGAGTGGTGGGAGGATACTGTGCTAGTTGTGGCTGTTGAGAAACAAGATCACTGTTTGTCTTTTGACATTTGCCTCTGATATACTTACTATTTTTGTTTTTAGTTCCTAGCAAATGTATACATCTGAAAAGGTTGTATAACTCATCAAAATGAGCTGTTGATGATTGCAAGCTGGCTCAAGTGACAAGCAGCACTCCAATATATTCCGGAGTCATGGCCTGAAGGCTGACCTATGAGATCTGTTCAACAAATTCTGGAACTTTGCCCACAAATTTTTCTACACTTACATTTTACTTATTGTGCATGCTCTTCTTCGAAACACTCTCCTCCACAATCGATATACCGCTCCCAGTGCTGTTTCTGCTTCCAGAAGCAGTCTTGATACATCTCTTGCTAGATCAGGTGAAGTGCCATCTGTGAATTTTACACCATAGGATTACATTTTAACAGATATAATCACAAAAAAAGAGATCAAGCAAAGTGATTTGCACCAGGTAGACTTAGAACACAGGCCTTTCTGCCCATGGTGTGTTATTCTAAAATATAAACCAATAATGTACAGGAACTTAAAATAGGTTAATCATGATGCCTACAAAATAATTATTCAGAAATCTTGTCTATCATTGCAAATCTTTATTCTTTCAATGGGGTTTTCAACTCTGGAAGTAAAAAAAATCCACAGGGGGTATGTTTGGAGAGTATGAGGCAGGACAGTGATTTCATTTTTTTGTGCAGTAGTCACACACAAACAGGGATAAATGTGCAGGTGTGTATCGTGATGCAAGACCCATGAATGGTCTCATCACATTTCAGGCCATTTCCTTCTCACATTTTCTTGCAGGCATCACAACATGTCCCAATAGTAATGTTGATTAACAATTTGTCCCTGTGGTACAAGTTTCTGATGAAATAATTCTTAAAAAACAAAGAAAACTATCAGCATGGCTTTCACATTTTACCCGACCTCATGGGCTTTTTTTGGTCTTGGAGAACCTTTCCTGACTGCTTGTGAAGATTGAACCTTGGTCTCAACATCATAACCACAGATGCACATCTCATCACTAGTTATGATTCTCTTAAGGAATATCTTGTTCTCATTTGCTCAATCCGAAAGCTCTTCACAGATTGTGAGATGAAGCTCTTTCTGGTCTTGACTCATGAGCCATGGGACAAACTTGGCAGCAACATGATGCATTCCAAGATGCTGGTCTGGGTGACATGGCTTGATCCAAGAGAAATGTTACATTCCTCTGCAATCTCTTGGACAGTCAATCTTTGATTGGCATGCATAATTTTGTTGACATTCCTGACGTGCATCATCATAGGTGTTGAAGGGCATCCTGAATGAGGGTCATCTTTAACTACCATCTGGCCATTTTTAATCTGTGTGAATCATTTGTAACACTAAGTACAACTTAAGCAATCATCACCATAGACTTCCTGCATCATTTGGTGTGGCTCTGTAAAGGTTTTCTTGAGTTTCCTGTCTGCTGTCAAGAAGGGGCACAGTGACTTACACTCACTACAACAGACATTCTTAAGAGGTGCCCATAGTCTATAACATGAGCATCACCACATTTTGATTTAAGATGGACTGGCTAATAGAAAATATCAAGGAGTGAACTGTTCATTGATAAGGAGTGATTCTCAACAAGGAATAAGCAGTGGTTAAGAAGAGGTAGAGGGAAAGGCTTAAATAATTCTGATAAAGTATACAGACAGAAATGATACTAAAATTATAGGTTGCTGCTAGCTGAAGGAAACTAAATATAAATATAAATTAACTCCTGATGAACTAACCAAATTAAATCTATCATGCACTAAAGCAGCAGACAGTTGTAGTGAAGAAAACAACTGTAGGGTTAAAGGGGCAGATAAAGGAGATTGTAATTAATATAATAGATCAATACTAAATGCTCTGTGGATATGCACAAAGACCTTTAGAATAATTAGTAATACAATGAAATTTAATAGTTGAGGAAGCTTACGAAACATACAGAGAAAAAAAAAAACCAACAAAGTATGAGCCTCTTTCACTTGCAAGATTACATTCAACATCTTTCAGTTCAGTAGTGTACATTATTGATTGTTTTCCTTCTGCAGATTTCACTATGACCCTGTCAATGTGAGTCAATAAATTTGCAAACTGAACTTTGAGATGGCAATGTTTAAAAACTTCAGGTTTTTGTACACGAGATTTTCCCTTAGAGTAATTCTAGTCTTGGTGAGTTACCTTTCCTGGCTAGGCACATCTGATCTTTCTCAATATGATACAAATTTAATCATCATGGGCCTGCATCTCATGGCATCCAATAGCCTGCATTTTACTCTGTGGCTGCTGTCAATGTCACATTTACCTGCATGTGAAGCTTCTCAAACATGATTTTGATGAGCAAATCATTGCACAAGTTGGTATTGCTTTAGTTTTTTGGTGTCTGTGGACAGTTTAATTGCTAGAGTGGCAAATTGTTTTTTTGTATTCACCCCTAGGACTTTCTTAGAGACTTGGTGCCATTATGCTCAAGAGAGCACTTGCCTATGAAAGGCAAAGGTCCTGAGCTTGAGTCTCAGTCCAGTCCACAGTTTTAATCTGCCAGGAAGTTTTGATTAGGATTAGCAAAATTATTTCACCTATTTAACATTAACTTATTCATAATTGGATTTGGAATTACTTTATTAACTATAATTCAATGAAGACGAGATGTATATCAGTGCACACTCCACTCCAGAGTAAAAATTTCATTCTGATGCCAAATTATCTCTTGGGTTTTATACATGATTACTGCCACCACTATGTCAATGACTGCTTGCACAATGAGGACAGTGCATCATCACTTTGCTGCACTTACCTGGGACCAGGCGAGTCCCTGAAGCAGTGCTTCATCTGCCACCAGTGACCTCGCATCTGCACTGCCTGTGTCACTGCTGCCAGTTCTTGATTTCCCCTTTATAATTCAATTGGAACTTATGACATACCATTGAATTCAAAGCATATGACACTGTTGTAATATGTTACATGTGCAGTGAGCAGTAGCACTTCTTTACAACACTTTAAACAGTGTTAAGAACTCATGAGCTGAAGAAGTGCATGTCACTCAATAACTGCCATCAGAGTAGTAAATTACCAATAGAAGCCATTTAGTATAATTAAGGAGGCAGCAGTTTTATCCAAAGTAGTGGTTTCTTTCTAATTACTTAATTATATTCATCTGGCATAAACATAATTCACATTAATGATAGTTTATTATTAATAAAGTATACATATACTACCCCCCCCCCCCCCTCCCGCATGAACCACGGACCTTGCTGCTGCTGGGGAGGCTTGCATGTCTCAGTGATACAGATAGCTATACTGTAGGTGCAACCACAATGGAGGGGTATCTGTTGAGAAGCCAGACAAACATGTGGTTCCTGAAGAGGGCCAGCAGCCTTATAACATCAACAAAAACAACCTTGCTGTACTGGTACAGCAAATGGCTGAAAGCAACTACAGCTCTAATTTTTCCTGAGGGCATACAGCTCTACTGCATGGTTGAATGATGATGGCATCCTCTTGGGTAAAATATTCCTGAGGTAAAATAGTCCCCCATTCGGATCTCCAGATGGGGACTACTCAGGAGAACATTATTATCAGAAGAAACAACTGCCATGGATCAGAGCATGGAATGTCAGACCCTTTAATTGGGCAGGTAGGTTTGATAATTTAAAAAGGGAAGTCGATAGGTTAAAGTTAGATATAGTGGAAATTAGTGAAGTTCAGTGGCAGGAGGACCAGGACTTCTGATCAGCTGAATAAGGGATTATAAATACAAAATCAAATAGGGGTAATGCAGGAATAGGTTTAGTAATGGATAAAAAATAGGAATGTGGATAAGCTAGTAGGAACAGCATAGTGAACACATTATTGTAGCCAATGTAGACACGAAGCCTACACCAACCACAGTAGTACAAGTTTATACGTCAACTAGATCTGCAGATGAGGAGGAGGTTGAGGAAATATATGAAGAGATAAAAGAAATTGTGCAGTTAAGTGAGACAAAAATTTAATAGTCATGAGGACTGGAATTTGATAGCAGGAAAAGGAAAAGAAGGAAAAGTAGTAGGTGAATATGGAATGGGGGAAAGGAATGAAAGAGCAAGCTGCTTGGTAGAATTTTGCTCAGAGCATAATTTAATCACAGCTGACACTTGGTTTCAGAATCATGAAAGAAGGTTGTGTATGTGAAAGAGCCCTAGAGACACTGGAAGGTTTCAGATTGATTATATAATGGCAAAACACGAGATTTTAGACCCATGTTTTAAATTGTAAGTCATTTCGAGGGGTAGATGTGGACTCTGACACAGTTTATTGGTTATAAATAGCAGATTAAAACTGAAGAAATTGCAAAAAGGCAGGAATTTAAGGATGGGACCTGGATAAACTGAAAGAAGCAGATGTTGTAGAGGATTTCAGAGGTACCATTAGGGAACAATTGACAAGGACAGGGGAAAGGCATACAAAAGAAGAAGAATGGGTAGCTTTGAGAGAAGAAATAGAGAAGGCAGCAGAGGATCAAGTAGCTAAAAAGATGAGGGCTAGTAGAAATCCTTGGTTAACACAAGAGATATTGAATTTAATCAATGAAAGGAGAAAATATAAAAATGTGATAAATGAAGTTGGTGAAAGGGAGTACAAATATCTAAAAAATGAGATCGTCTCCTGGAAATGCAAAATGGCTGAGCAGGAATGGCTAGAGCATAAATTTAAAGGTGTAGAAGCTTATATCATTAGAGGTAAGATAGATGTTACCTACAGGAAAATTGAAGAGGCCCTTGGAGGAAAGAGAACCACCTGTATGAATATTAAGACCTCAGATGGAGAACTAGTCTTAAGCAAGCATTAGAAAATAAGACACTTAAAGTAGTAGATGAGTTTTGCTATTTGGGAAGCAAAATAACTGATGATGGTAGGAGTATGGAGGATATAAAATGTAGACCGGCAATGGCAAGAAAAGCATTTATGAAGAAGAGAAATTGGTTAACATTTATTATAGATTTAAGTATCAGAAAGTACTTTTTGAAGTATTTGTATGGAGTGTAGCCATGTGTGGAAGTGATACATGGCTGATAAACAATTTAGACAAGAAGAGAATAGAATCTTTTGAAATGTGGCGCTACAGAAGAATGTTGAAGATTAGATGGGTAGATCATGCTACTAATGAGGAGGTACTGGATAGAATTGGGAAGAAGAGAAATTTGTGGTACAACCTGACTAGAAGAAGTGATCAGGTGGTAGGACACATTCTGAGCCATCAAGGGATCACCAATTTAGAACTGGAGGGAAGCATGGGGGGGGGGGGGGGGGGGATAAAAATCATAGAGGAAGACCAAGAGATGAATACGTAAGCAGATTCAGAAGGATGTAGGTTGCAGTAGTTACTCAGAGGTGAAAAAGTGTGCACAGGATATAGTAGCATGGACAACTGCATCAAATCAGTCTTTAGACTGAAGAACATACCAACAACAAGATACACTGATGAGCCAACACATTATGACCACTGCCAATACAAGGCTGAACGCCAGCTGGTGGTGGTGCAGGCACATGATGCAGTAAGGAAAATGTGTAAGCAGAGCAGAGACAAATGGGGAATCACCCTAGCAATGATATGGAATGCATTGAGATGACAGACTTTAAAAAAGGACAGATTATTGTGGCATGAAGCCTAGGAATGAACATCTTAGAAATAGCACAGCCAGTCAGCTGTTCAGATACTACTGTCATGAGCATGTATGGAAAGTGCTTGAAGAATGGTGAACCTCTGAGTAGATGACAAGTTGTTGGACATCCAAGCCTCATCATGGAATGTGGGTGTTGGAGACTGGCCTGCTCTGTAATGTAGGACAGACAGCTATCTGTTGATCATCTGATAACAGAATTCAGTGCTGGTGGTGGCACAAGTGTCTCAGAGCACACATTCAGCTCACATTATTTAACTTTGGGCTCTGCACCAGATGACCCTCTGTGTTCCCCAGTTGACCCAAAAACACTGTTAGTTATGATTGCACTGAGATTGGACATGGAATCATTGGAATCATATTGCCTGGTCAGATGTAATATCGTTATTGTTACACAAAGTTGACATTCGTTTCTGAATTTGCCACTATCCAGGCAAATGGAACATACACTATGTGATCAAAAGGACCCGAACACCTGGCTGAAAATGACTTACAAGTTCATTGTGCCCTCCATTGGTTATGCTGGAATGCAGTATGGTGTTGGCCCACCCTTAGCCTTGATGACAGCATCCACTCTCACAGGCATAGATTCAATCAGGTGCTGGATGGTTTCTTGGGGAATGGCAGCTCATTCTTCATGGAGTGCTGCACTGAGGAGAGGTATTGATGTCGGTCACAAAGTCGGCGTTCCAAAACATCCCAAAGCTGTTCTATAGGATTCGGGTCAGGACTCTGTGCAGGCCAGTCCATTACAGGGATGTCATTGTCATGTAACCATTCCGCCACAGGCCGTGCATTATGAACAGGTGCTTGATCATGTTGAAAGATGCTATTGCCATCCCTGAATTGCTCTTCAATGGTGGGAAGCAAGAAGGTGCTTAAAACATCAATGTAGGTCTGTGCTGTGATAGTGCCACACAAAACAACAAGGGGTGCAAGCCCCCTCCATGAAAAACACGACCACACCATAACACCAAATGCCTCCGAATTTTACTGTTTGCACTGCACATGCTGGCAGATGATGGTCACTGGGCATTCGCCATACCCACACCCTGCCATTGGATCGCCACATCGTGTACCATGATTCATCACTCCATACGATGTTTTTCCACTGTTCAATCATCCAATGTTTACACTCCTTACACCAAGCAAGGCGTCATTTGCCATTTACCGGCGTGATGTGTGGCTTATGAGCAGCTGCTCGATCGTGAAATCCAAATTTTCTCACCTCCCACATAACTGTCATAGTACTTGCAGTGGATCCTGATGAAGCTTGGAATTCCTGTGTGATGGTCTGGACAGATGTCTGCCTGTTACACAATACAACCCACTTCAACTGTTGATGGTCTTGGTCAGTCAGTACACAAGGTCAGCCTGTACACTTTTGTGCTGTACGTGTCCACTTCACTATCTCATCTGAAACAGTGGACCTAGGGATGTTTAGGAGTGTGGAAATCTCGCATACAGACGTATGACAAGTGACACCCAATCATCTGACCATGTTCGAAGTCCGTGAGTTCCACAGAGTGCCCATTCTGCTCTCTCATGATGTCTAATGACTATTGAGGTTGCTCATATGGAGTACCTGGCAGTAGGTGACAGCACAATGCACCTAATATGAAAAACGTATGTTTTTGAGGGTGTCTGGATACATTTGACCACACAGTGAACACTGCCTGTGAATTAATACTGGTGGGGTTAGTATTATGCTGTAGGGGACATTCACTGGCCCTTCCAAGTGATGTGTGGTAGTAATTAAAGGCACTAGGTCAGCTGTGGACTATGTGAACATTGTTCCTGACTACCTGCACCTCTTCATACTTGATGTCTTTGCTGACACCGACTGCATCTCCCAGCAGGATAACTGTCAATGTCAAAAAGGCCAGAATCATATTACAGTGACATGAGGAGTATGATAGTCAACTCATGTTACTGTCTTTTCCACAAAAGTCACTTAGTATGAACCCAATGGAACACATCGGGGATGCTATTAGGTGCCGGCTACTGAGGTGTAATGCATCATTTTAGGGAAAATGATGGGGTACAGTCTCTATCCTAAACAATGAAAGATGATCATGATATTTAATTTTTTTTTATTAGTAGTTAAGTTTCAGACATCATATTGTGGGAGAAATGGTCTGTTATTGTGTGCAGGTAATATAGGGAACGTGGGTGCAGCATATTTGCAAGATGAGATGACAAGTTTAGCTTCACCACTTACTGTGGGCTGCTTCTTCTTATATGCCATGGGTTGTAGTTCTGTTGTGAGTATGGAGGAACAATGCTCACAATAACAACAGTGATATGTTGTAGAAGTGAAACAAATAAAGTTTTTAAACTGTCATTCTGGCATTAATTTTTGATGTTCAATCTGTAATCAATCAAATAGTTGTAATTGATTGTGTGATACGTATCTGAAAGCATTAACTGCCAAAAATCTGTAGCAGCTTTAATATATTTGCAGTAGCAGCTTTAATATATTTGCAATAAAAGAATAAATTTTCTTGGTCAGTATGTAGATTTGACAACGATTACAGCTCTCTTTCAGGCTCTAGCATGAAAAACACTGCATAGGTAATGAAGTCCACTAAGAAGTATAAAAGCACAGTTATTCACAACTGATTAGCAGATCCAAATCATAATTAATTCACAACATAGTCAACCTCAGAAACTACTAGCACATGCTGAAAAGCAATGCCTCTGAATTTTTTATTCTGTGTTCAGTATCAGTTGAGGTAATGCATGTCATTCTTATTACTTGGTCAACTTTCCCACTTTGCTGAAACAAGCTGCAACCCTCTGCCACTAGAGGGCTCCTAATTGTAATGTGTAACATGGCCATGTGTAATGGAACTATGTCGGTATACTGCAAGACCCTCAGAAAACTGAAAGCATGACGTCAAAGAGTTTGTCCACACATGGACTACCTTCTCTTTCAGCATGACAATGACAGACTACAGTCCGCAGCTCGTGGTCGTGCGGTAGCGTTCTCGCTTCCCACGCTCGGGTTCCCGGGTTCGATTCCCGGCGGGATCAGGGATTTTCTCTGCCTCGTGATGACTGGGTGTTGTGTGATGTCCTTAGATTAGTTAGGTTTAAGTAGTTCTAAGTTCTAGGGGACTGATGACCATAGATGTTAAGTCCCATAGTGCTCAGAGCCATTTGACTGACTGCACATGACTGCTGCGACATCGGCAACAATCTGATGCATTGGGCACACTGTCATTGATCGGCCCCCATAAGGTCCCAACTAGGCCCCATCCAATTTTCATCTGTTTCCAAGACTTAAAGAATACCTTTGAGGACTTCACGTTGATAGTGATGAAATAGAGCAAGCAGAGATGAGGTTGTGTGTGGCTCCATCAACAAAGTCAAACATTCTACAGTGACGGAATCAACAAACTGGTCTCCTGTTAGTAGAAATGTATTCATCACCAGGGTAACTATGTTGAGAAATAAATATGCAGACATGAAGAGTATTGATTTAGAATGTTAATAAAGTTTCTTTATTTTAAAATCTCAGTCTGACAGCCCGACAGAAGGCATGGACATAGACGACAGCCACTAAGCAGCACCCCTATAATTGTGAGCCCTGCTGTTACCACCACAGTGCTGTGTGTGGGCCACACCTGCTGCGCCAGCCTATTGACACTCGCGGTGGTCCTATAAACCCAGCAGTGCTGGGGCTCAGACTGCAGTGGTGTTCCGACAGCACTTGTGGTCGTATCTCTATTTATTGTTGCTCTGGTCACTGACAGTTGCTATGTCTTGGTATCTGATTTGGTTTTGCTCTCT
Organism: Schistocerca piceifrons; assembly: GCF_021461385.2. NCBI lineage: Eukaryota > Metazoa > Arthropoda > Insecta > Orthoptera > Acrididae > Schistocerca > Schistocerca piceifrons. The sequence continues at coordinate 327,157,472 of NC_060140.1, forward strand.
GGTTTTGGTATTTTGCCATGTGGTCTGTTGTCAGTTGTTCCTGTTGTGTGTGTCTGCAATGTACCAGTGATTCCCCATTGACGCCATCACCTGGTGCATTCCGGTCTCGCCCAGTGATGGTTACTGGAGTTTCCACGTAAAAAATTTGGAGGCATTACTTTTCAGTATTCTCTCATATATTATGTACCATTTGTTTATTATGACATGTGCATAGACATCTAGTGCCACATACCTGTGGATACCTCCCAAAGACTTCTTGACACACACCACACACCAATGTTGCAGTACTATGTTCCAAAAGTGGACCAACATTTTACTTATTAAGCACATGGCCTTAACATTTTGGGTCATCATTGTTTTATGTTTCTGTGATTTGCTTGTCATTAATTAATGTATATCTGAGTCATGCCTGGAAATCTTAGTCAGTAGAGAAACTGCTCATGAACAACAAATCTTTCAGATTCTTGTCCCAGTCCAGCACGTAGTTCTGTTTGCTGCCAGGAATTTTCTAATCAGTGCACACACTGCTGCAGACTGAAAGTTCTATCTGGAGTATTAATGCTGTATGACATATTCTGCACCTTTGGACCCATAGTACAATGGTTTTTGAGTGAAAAGAGTTCAACAGAAAATAAAAAATAAAATTTCATTTGTTGCTTTCCGATAGATCTTTCCTAAGACATATACTAGTTAGTGATAATAACACAGTATATTGGTCATAATCATCAGTCAAAGGAATCCTGAACATTGTTATTCTTCTTTAAAAATTGCTTTATTTTTCTGAACAATAAGATTTATATTCCATGGACATCCATATTTTACAGCAATAAATATTTTCAAAAGCTATTACAGGCTTGTTATTTAGAAAATTAAAACAGTTTGTACAAATATCAAATTTCATTTTCATTCCTTAATAACAAAATATACTGATTTTATTATTTATAAGTACTGATGATTTTTGTTTCCACATTTGTATGCATCTTTACTCATGACACTTCTCTATTTCATTTTCAGTTTTTAGGGAAAATCTGGTTTAATTATTGTACTTTTCCCATAGTGACTGAAAGAAGGTAGTGAACAGATCAGTTCAAAAATGCACTATATTTATAGCATAGAAAAATATATCACTTGAACAATTATACTGCACTTGATAAAATGAATTTATTTTGTTTCACTGGTAATGCGCTCCATGTACTCATGTTTACAAAAATAAATGAGAGAAATATTTTGTAAAAGAGCGCGCACACACACACACACACACACACACACACACACACACACACAAGGGTAATGACCCGAGACATCTTTATAAAATATTCAACTGGACGGATTTCATAAACATAAATTTACATACACAGTAACACACATGATAATTCACGCAAACATGAGGTACAAGAGGAAACATATTTACCTATTGATACATTGCTGTAAAAAGTAGAACAGCTCAAAGGCTATCAAGATATAAAAAGCACATATTAAATTGTGTGCTTACACATCTGTCATTGATGTAGTTGGTATACAAGAGGGTTGGGATGGAGGAAGGTAGATGGAAATAAAGAAAAACTAAATAAAATATACAGTGAAGAGAATCTTTTTAAATCATAGATTGGTATACACGTATGTTATAATTAAAAAATTGTTGGCAAGGAATCAATTGTGAAGCACTTATATCTTCCATCTCCTTACCTCTCTTTGTACAAAGCGTGTATTCCTTTGAATACTCATGTTTGTATCTTCCCACTATGTTTTCCTACTTTCTACTTGCCCATATTTTCATAATTATGGCAATCAAATTGGAGATCTAAACTCCTTTCCCTCCATTTTTGTAATTTTCAATTCTGCTCTGGTTTTTAAGTTTAGCATTTGGTATCAGATTTCTTTTGTTTCTTCTTCTAGCTCAATGTTCAGCTGTATTTTGAACAAATATATTCATTCTGACTTTTGTAAATTTATGAGAAACTTAATTTACACTACATTCTAATGGACGGATTGGTATAAATAAAGTTTCATAAAATATCATAGCGAGTTTTGCATTTGCATGTCGGTTTGCTATAGTAGGAAGGAAATGGATGGCACAGTTCTTCAAATGGGATTGTTATGAAAATTGTTAGATTTATTTTTTCATTTGTGCTAAGGCATAGAATCAAATATTTGTACCTATTAGTTTTCCTAGCTACAGTGTTATGGTGTCATTTCATATTAGGATGTGTTTATACACTTTTTAGGACATATACTGATATGACTGCCCTCCTCAATATTCAACATAGTGGTATATGGAATATAAATGCAGAAGCGGACATCGCTGTGTTTCACTCATTCAGCACAATAACAAACATAAAAAATAAAAGCATTTACTTTGTGAAAGCAGACTCAGATTTCAGCTCGTATCCTTTGGTCACCACAATATGTATATAAAAATTGGCTTTAAATATTGGTGAATGTTACTCTAAATGGAATATTATGTAGGAATTTGTACCCAACATTATTACTGTTCTCAACTCCACTTCTAATGAAACTCATTTTATGCAGATAGGTAAAATTTTTGTCATTGGGACAATTTACTGCATTAAACTGAATCACATATATGTTCCTTAAGTTTAGTTTTCATAATGAAAAGTAGAACAATGTAACTTCTGTGTTCTAGCACTTTTGTTGTTCCTCCACAATGTGAATAACAAACTAATAAAAAAAATTGTGAATGAATAAAATATTAGCTTGTAACAATAAATTAGAAAAGCAAATTGTGCCTGTTAATTTTCCTTGCTACAATAGCAGGCCATAATCAACATTCGTCACATTTGTGCACGTGTTGGAATTTTTAAGACATACCAAATAAAGTAATAGAAGCCCCTATAAACTTTTACTTGAATAGAGATGAAGCATATGAAATGGCAGAGTTAAAATAGTAATTACACTGTATAAGTGTGACTAATGACATAGTGTAAACAATAACTAGCCAATAAATGTTAAGTCACATAGTGCTCAGAGCCATTTGAACTAGCCAATGAAACATAACATTAACACATTTATTTTGATAAATCATAGGTTTCACAATACTGGTCAAATCACTAGATCTTATAAGGCAGTGACATTCGTTGATGAATACACATCCCCAGTGTTATAAGGTCTAGTGATAGCTGTAAGGCCAAAACTAGTTATCTGTTCAAATAAAATAAAATGTGATCAAGACCATGAATTCTATGATTTATGTAAATATAAAGCTCATCTGTCCTCTACAAAAATCAAAGTGCCTTCTTTCTCATTCATGTTGATCAGTGGATCAATCGTGAAGTTGTGATCATTTTGATAGTAAATATTAATAAAGAAACTGCAAAAACTCAATATTATTTTGGAATGCTCAGTAAAACAGAAATGATATGATGGGAAATCATGAGACATTAACAAAATATAAAAGCTTTCATTATTTGAAAAGAGGATTGTGAAAATGATGTGTTAATAAGTGAATGAATAAACCATAAATGATTCACAAATGAAGTATGACCACTTATACAAAATATATACAACCTAATAATAAGCAATCACTGTGTTCATGTGTCAGTCTTACATCTCTTCTTCTTTTGTATTTACCACTCTTTTATTTCTTTATTTATTTGTTTTCCCATGTTCATTATCTGTTCCAAATCTTCTTTGTCAATGTTTGCAAGATTACAGCATTTTTAATTCATCTTCTTGAATTTATTTCTGTTTCTTCGATCTCCACCTTGTTAGCTGTCTGAATCCTACTCATTATTGCATCTCAGAAAGACGCAATAGTTAAATTCTACTGAAGTACCTTCTTTTCTTTCTCTCCATGGTGTGTTTACTTTTTTTGTCATATTTTATAAAAATCTGTAACCACTTGCATGTCTTTGTTGGTTACAGCATGACGAAGTAGTTTTTGTGTACTAATTTCACATTGTGACCCAACCAGATAGCTAAGCATGTTAAAACACGCACTTCCAGTACAAGAGGAGATTCACCAGCCCCAGACTGAATCCACCTGATGGATAAAGATGGGGCTGGTATTACTGGCGAGCCTGGATGTAGTTTTTAGTTGGTTTTCCACATCCACCAAGCTCATTATGTGGCTGGTTACCAAGTACTGCCTTAGTTACAAAGTTCACAGACACTTTGAAAAACATTGTCACATTTGACCACAAGATGTACACTAAATGCAGACAGGAAAAGTACACAGTTTATTTCCCAGGGAGGCAGAAGGGGGAGGTGGGGGTGGGGTCAGGGGGGGGGTGCAGTGGCTTTAAAAATCCTTTGGGACTGGTTACCTCACCATAACAATAGCCTGTACTGCAAAGAATGCTGTGAGATGCAGTATGGTGTCTTAGAAAACACACTAAATCCTCCATAGTTTGGAAAATAACATAAGAAGAAGGGAAATCTGAGAGTTTCAAGGTAGAACAGGCTGCTGAAAGATATGAACCACTGAGGTTTAGGAAAACTGTTGAGCAAGCAGAGCAACAGGAAAACACTTTTCTAGAGAAGTTCTGTGCTAACTTCACCATGAGTAGATTGTTTACTCATCACAAAGTTACCATGGAACTTCTATATTTACTCTGTAACATTTTATACCTTATGTACCTATATAACAGCAGTTCCCTCTACAGTTGTGAACTACATGATACACAAATATGAAAAAATGGACCAAGTAGCTTAGCAGTATGCCCAGTAAAATTTAATCCTATTCTAAAGTCAAATGGTGATATTGTTACTATTATTGATATACATAAACAATTCTTCATTTTTCCCTGTAACATGCCAATAATTACAAGGCATAAACACCCACACAGTTTACACCACACTGTCAAACAATATCAAAGGGCAATATGACTCATTTACAGAAATTATAACACCACACAAGTCACACTATCTTCATAAGCAGATCCAGTTCAGTATGTAACCATGCCATTACACTCAGACAATGTAATATTTCAGAAGTGTATATGATTTAGGCAAACATACCTGATACCCTTTTACTGCTATTATTATCACAATACTTTTGGAAAAATATGCTTTTTCATCAAACTAATAAATTTCAGTTGCCTTGAGGAAGTAAAATAAACTGGTCTTGCATTTAAAATACATCAGACTCTGAAATTAGTTATTAGCTTGATAGTCTGTATGAACTACAAGTACTACCTTAGGAATAGATACTGATTTGATACGTGTCTGTGCCATTCAGTAAGTTCATGTGACTGTGAATCAGAATTCCACACACTACTGGAGTACGATGATCAAAATCACAATTAACTATTGCTTGGCACCTCCAACACTTTTAAAATGAACTTTCTTTTGCTCTGCTCACATTTGGTGAGACAGATTCATCAAGGACATTCTCAGAAGAACGTGAAAGTCCATGGTTATCATAAGCATGTTCTAGTGTTGCATCTTCAGAGGGATGCCTTGGAGGTCTCGTGCTGAGTGGTGTAGACATTGTAGCTGGTGTTATAGCACCATTTTTGCCACAGTAAGGTGTAGAAGGAATACTGGTTGTCCCAAAAGTAGTTGTAGTAGTTGCACCTGCTGATGGCAAATCAGTAATTGTTGTTTGCTCATCTGGTTTTGGTACCATCAAACGGAGATTGGAGTTTGCGGCTGAGGATGAAGCATGGTTTTTGTCACTATTTATGACAGCTGCAGTACTAGAAGCCTGAAAAAAGCACATGAAAAAAAAAAATAGTATCAAAAGGAATTTTCAGTTGAGAAAGCTAGTAAATTATGAGACAGAGTTTCTGGCCAGTACTTATCTTCAAGAGGCAAAATATTTACTATTGCTGATAAACACATATAAAACTGGAGGTACACAACACTATGACAGCTTTTGAAACTTTAGTTTCTACATCAGGGACAAAAAAGTGCTAGGTTGGGGCAGGTCAAAAATAAAGGACATTCACCCAAATCTCAGGATGCTCACCTGTAGTGAGGATGAGGTTAAGATAGACTGGAGTAGTTTAAGAAGGAAGGGTAGACCTGAGTCACCTGCTCATGAAAGTAACCTTCCCCGACATATCCCTCTTGTCCCCCCCCCCCCTCCCTCCCTCCCTCTCCCTCTCCCCCTCCCTCCCTCCAGAGGAAGGGACTAATATTTCTGAAAGATAAGACAGTGCCATGTACTTTTATTTAATATGTGTCTGTTGGCGGCACTAAATATTTTGCCTCTTACAGTAAGCACTGACCAGCACTTCTGTCTCATATTTCAATAAAGATGAAACAGTTAATTCACATTATACTCATGTCACTAAAAATACTTGGCAGAGAAAGTACACAGTCTTTGTAATGACAGCCATAACTGAATTAAAAAGTAAAAAATAAAAACTAGTAATCTTAATGCACAAATTTAATAATCTAAGGAGCTTATAAGTAAAAGGTACTTTGTTATCATGCTATTTTGTCAAAAACTGACATTCTGAGTCTGGCTGCATAGAAAATATAGATGTAAGAGACAACCTATACTTTGTTATCACTTCTTCGGTATATGTTGCATGTTCCTAACAGTTTTCCAGTTTAGGTGGTACAGTAGATCCTATCATTTCCAGTAAAATTACTTTACCTTTTTCAAACAATGGAAAATCCAGGAGATAATAATGACAATAATATGGAAAGGATAGGCTGCTACTCACCATATAGCACAGATGGTGAGTTGCAGGTAAGCACAACAAAGGAAATGTCAGACAAATAAGCTTCAGGCCAAAAAGGCCTTCATTGGAATTAAATGACACACACACACACACACACACACAGACACACACATATGCAAATGCAACTCACATGCACACATGACAACAGGGTGGGTGGCGAGTAGGGGGATCTATTGTTTAATTATACTGATGAAACACTAGCAAAATATCATTTCTGCCATTTCCCACATGCAATAACAGAACTCCATTTCACTGTTTACACTTTTCACCCTCCAATCACTAATCTTATTCTTATGCCAACACAACCTCAAAATTATAAATACGGAGTGGCTGATGTAGTAGACAGTTGCAAGTGTAATGTCTAACAACAGTATCACTGTCAAAGGACTGAATATGGAGACAAACACAACCAATAAGAAATGAGTAATGGTGTCAACAGGAAAACATCCTGCACCATTGACTACTGACCATTCTTGACACAAACAAAATGGCATTTGTTTCTGGACATGCTTATGGGACATATTTATAGGATATTATTTCCAATTTTTACCAATACTATATCTTACAAGAAAATGGTGCACTTAAAATGACCATGCATAGAAGCAAGAAAGAAGTAAAGTGGGAACTGTTATAATGTATTGTTAGTGTTAGGAAGTAAGGCTCTGAATGTAATTGATTAATAGTGTTCCAATCTATGAATATTATATGTTACCATGTGAAAGTGAATTTTTTAAGGTTTGGTAAAAGCCTCTGTGATGCCTCTGCCAGAGTTCCCTTATAACAGTCATGTGAGAGAAAATTAATATTTTTGTGTAAACCATTGATTGTTTGAGTTATATATTAGGGGAGTGTTTTAATTCTACACCTCACTGACATTTATACCAAGATGGCGGCGTATATGAATGTAGTGGCAAATCGCTCCGTGAATATCGGTAAATTACCGTCAGTGAATTGTATGCTATGTGCAAAAAAAGTGATAAAAGGTGTTAAAATATGTGTAGTGGCGCATAAATGGTATCATTCTTGTTGTTTCATGGAAGCAAATCTCGGTCAACATAGGCCTACATGTGACTGTGGAACTGAGTGCAACGGTCTTGAAACTGCATTTGAAATGTGCAACGCGGGACTCGAAATAAGTGTGAGGGAAGAACTGCAAAGTGACTTAAGTAAAGCTAGACAATATGCAGAAATGCTGAAAAGTTTGATCGACTATATGGACCTTCCCACAGATACGCAAACAGGCAAACGAGAGTGTGTATATACTAGGCCTAAGAAAATCTCTCGACCTGTCTTAAATACCAATGTTTTTCGTGTTCCACTAATGAATAAATACGATGTTCTAAGTGCAGACAGCTCAGAATCACGGACAAAAAATCTCAGTGTAACAGGTAACTGCTCGGAAAGATCTGTTGAACAAAAAAGTGCCAGCAGAAACACGTTACCATCAAATACTATTAAACGAAAAAATCGTGTGAGAGCAACTTGTAATAAAACTGGACACGAGACAAAAAAGGAAACAGAGAAGAAGAAGGAAGAAATATACATATTATCGACGAGTCATGGCAAGGGACTGGCTACAATCATGTCTGATATGCAGTCCGAATATAAAGTGATTGGAATTTCGAAACCTGGTGCTCCTCTACGAGAAGTGCTGAAAAACTGTGAAAGTTCCGTGAAAAGCGACGTCAACTGTGTCATAATCGGAGGGGGAAACGATGTCTATAAAAATGAAAGCAGCCTTGCTGTAAGAACAGTGAAAGAATCGCTAGGAAAAATTTCACAGGCGAAGGTATTTGTTGTAAACATTCCCTACAGACACGACTTAACGGAAGATTCGTGTGTAAACAAAGAAATCATCGCGACAAATCGGAAATTCAGGAAGATTTGTAGCGGTTTTGTGCACACAACTTTCATTGAAGCAACGAGTTCAGTAAGAGAGCATTTTACTAGACATGGACTGCACAGAAACAACCTAGGCAAGAAAGTGCTGGCGAAAGAAATTCTCCAGGTGATAAAGACAGCAGGAGTGGGTGCCTATGTAAAAATAGCACTACCTGCAACAGGTTTTCTGCCAATGATAACAGAAAAGAAAAGTGCACCAACAGCATATGAGGAAGAAACATCTGCAGATACACCCTATGATGAAAAAATTACAACTGTGCAAACATGTAAAGCGTCACAGTCACCAGTGGCATTATCAGTAGCAGCAGTGGAAAAGGAAGTAACAGTAGCATCAACAGCAGAAGTTTCACCAGCAACAGTAACTATAGTGCCTCTAAAAGGAGAAATGAGAATTGCAGCAGGAGAAGCAGCATCAAGTGTTACGTGTAGACGGAAAACAGCACCTCCTGTCCGTCTAAATGATTTTTTAGTGGAAGGCAGCAGGATGAAGCAGCCCAGGAGATAAGTAGTGTAACAAATTTCACAACACCTCACCAAAACGTTCAATCTAAAATAAACAACAATTATGATCTTAAAATTTGCTATCTGAATGTTCAAGGACTAATAGATAAAGAATTTATTGTAAACAGTTTTGGACTAGATAACAAATTTGATATTTTCTGTCTGAGTGAACATTGGGTTACTGAGAGTGTACTTACAGTTGTCAAACTTGATAACTATAATGTAGCAAATAGTTACTGTAGAAAACTGCATATAAGAGGTGGTGTGGCAATATATATTAATCAGTCATTCAGTTGCTCCATTGTTAAGTTGGACCTAGATTATTTATGTGAGGAACAGAACTTTGAAGCCACTGGTATAGTTATGGACAGTCTTAAGTTAGTAATAGTATCCCTTTACAGGTCACCTAAGGGTATCATCAATGTATTTCTAGAAAAATTGGACATGCTGTTAGATGTACTAAGAGGAACCAGATGGTTGCATTATGACATAGTAATTGGTGGAGATCTGAATGCAGATTTTGATATAACAACACATAAACGTACTGTGACTGAGTTGAAAAACCTTTTAAGACAGTGCAATTTGCACTCAATCAATAACAGGCCCACAAGAGATAAAGCATGTCTTGACAATATTTTTGTCAACTTTAAAACTACAGAAGAATCATGTGCTGTTACAGCGTTTCCATTTTCAGATCATGACTCTGTATCTTTAAACTATACAAGTAGGTTCTGTATTGATAATAGTAATATTCCTAAGCCTGTCCCAAAAGTTATAATCACCAGGCCTGTCACAGATGACAAAATTGTTCAGCTCTGTAAGTCCCTTGCTGAGAGAGACTGGTTCAACCAATGTCATGGTGACACAAGTTATAGTCTTAGTGCTGATTTGTCAGGGAAACTATTATTTGAGAGATTTTTTAAAACATTTCTGACACAATTTAATGACAATATCCCCATAAAGAAATGCAAATTAACTGACAAAGGCTTTACAAACAGGGCTACAAACAGACAAAATTCATGGTTCACTAAACAATTATCAAGTATGAAAAACCAAGTTATGGTGTTGCACAATATATGTAGCAATCAGAAAACAGAACATGCCAGATTAGCCTATATAAAATGCAGGAATGAGTATAAAAAAGCCATCGTGGAAGCCAAAAAAGCACATAATTTCAATACCATTGATAATTCTACAAATAAGTGCAAAGCTGCATGGAAATTAATAAATGGTGTTGCTAAAGATGTAAGAAGCAAAAAAATTAATATAAGTCCCCAAAAATTCAATGATTTCTTTATTAAATCTGTTGAAAATGTAGGAAATACTATAATCAAACCTGATATCAATTCATCAGAGTTACTTTCTAAAAATGTTTGCAGAACACCAACAGACACAGGTATGTTTATGTTCTCCGAGGTCTCACCTAGTCATGTCCTAAGCATTGTAAAACGGATGAAATCTTCAGACAGTGTGGATATATACGACATATCCTGTAATTTACTAAAGAAAGTAATAGACTATATTGTGTACCCCTTAACATTCTGTATAAATAAATGCATATCTGAAGGATATTTTCCCGAAGAACTCAAAGTGGCTAGGGTAATTCCAATATATAAAAAGGGAGATATGGACTCACCTTGCAGTTACAGACCAATCTCCATAGTCCCAGCTTTTTCTAAAATACTGGAATGTGTAATTTACCAACAGCTATCTGTCTATTTTGAAAAATTAGGAATAATTAGTGAATCTCAGTATGGTTTTAGGAAAAAGTTGTCTACTGTGGATGCTATAGACTTTGTAGTCAAATATTTACATCAAGTGTTTGAGGATAAGGGCTATGCTCAACTCACATTTTGTGATCTAAGCAAAGCTTTTGACTGTGTAAAGCATAAGCCACTCCTAGAAAAACTGGAATTCTATGGCATTAGACATAACAGCCTTAAATTAATAAAATCATATCTTCAGAATCGTAAGCAAGTTGTTTGTGTAGGTAGAGAAATGTCGAGTATAGAGCAAGTCAAGGTAGGTGTTCCACAGGGATCTGTGCTGGGCCCCTTTTTGTTCCTGATAATGATAAATGATCTGCCGTCATTTATCAAGTCCACCACGGTGTTGTATGCAGATGACACAACATTTCTTCATGCTAGTGAGGATTTCAATAGCCTTAAAACTTGTGCAGCAAAGACAATTGACCAAGCATCCTATTGGTTCAAGGCAAATGGATTCCTGCTGAATGAAAACAAAACACAGCAGATGGTCTGTAGTCTTAGAGACAAGCTTCTGTCAGACGATCCAAGTTATGTCAAATTTTTGGGGGTATACATTGATGATAAATTATCTTGGGGTCAACATGTACAATATATTAGTGGTAAATTGTCTAGAGTTATTTACCTGTTAAGGCGACTTATGGATTGTGTTCCTGAAAAATATGTTAGAACATCCTATTTTTCATTCTTTCAGAGTATAATAACATATGGAATTATTTTGTGGGGGAACTCTAGCTGTGTACATGACATATTAATACTGCAAAAAAAAGCTATTAGGATAATAACTGGTTCTGCATATAAGGCACATTGTAAACCATTGTTCTGTGAACAGAAAATCATGACTGTTATAAACTTGTACATATACTATGTTCTAATTTATACGAAGAAGAAATTACCAGAAACAAAAACCAGAGAAAATGTACACAGCCACAATACAAGAAGGAATAGGTGCCTCTATATTCCTTACCACAGGTTGTCAAAGTCACTCAACAGCTACGAAATCATGGGGTACAAATTATTTAATAAACTTCCTCAATCTGTTCAAGAATTACCTGAACAATTATTCAAACAAACAATTCACGACTGGCTAGTCCTCCACCCATTCTATGACATAAGAGAATTTATCAACTGTAATATAATACTATAATGTTAACAAGAAACCTGTTGTTTCTTTCAAACTATTAATTGTATTTTAGTATGTATATGACGTTGTCTATTGCTGTAATGGCCGAATGACAATAAAATTATTATTATTATTATTATTATTATTATTATTATTAACAACCAGCTACTCTAATCTTGCTGTAAAGAGTGTGAGGTTCAAATTTATCAAGAGAAGTCTATCCACTGCCATTAGAAACCTGTCCTATCAAGCTATTACAGTGAAACCTCGATTTTACAATCTCCACTTTCACATTTTTTGTGATGCTACACCATAAATTTGTAGCCCCTGTGGCATACCCATAAGATCAATGCTTAAAATTCCCCAATTTTACATTTCTTCCTGGTAAGGTGTACCTTGATTCTAAGTTCTTACTCGACATCTCATTTGACTTTGTCCCATTTTCTTCCTATTGAAATCTGATGTGACAGAACAAGTTATAAGTGGCTCAAAAGACAGATGGGTGGTGACAGAAATATTGGAGAGGGGAGATGTGAGAGGAAATGCTGGTGTAATCCACAATTGGTGTTGCCAACACAACTTGCAACATTTAGCTTAACAATGCAATTATGATATAACTGCTGCTAGGATGCAACGGTAGTGGAAAAATAAGACAGTCAGACCGAGCCAACACATTAGGAAGGGACTCAGCCACCACCTTTTCTTGTGCCACTTACAACTCAGTCTCATTTTTTTGCATGTATTTCTGAAGTACTGTAATCAACAACAATATTAGTTGTCATCCTTGTAAATTCAAATACTGAGTCTCAAAGATTATGCTTGGTCATAACTGAGGAAATGTTGCCCATTTCTGGCTAGTGAACTCTTATTGACTGGCAATATTATGAGAAGGACAGTTGCTAATCATCATGTAGCAGAGATGCTGAGTTGCAGATAGTTACAACAAAAATACTCTCACAATTATAGCTTTCGGCCATTAAGATCTTTGTCAACACACACACACACACACACACACACACACACACACACACAAACAAATGTAACTCATGCACACAACTGCAGTCAAATCAGCAATTATTAACTGGCAATTTATTAAGTTACCCAGTAGCCGGCACAGCCACCACACCACACTAACACAAGTAAAATGAGCTCACCTACTGGATGTGTGGAGAGGGGAGTATAGGGAGGCATGAAAGCATTTTCTGAAATGTTGAAAATATACTTTTTGTGCAGCTCATGTGTTATGACAAAGATGTCACATGGAAATAGAACAAGGGTTTTGTGATAGACTTTTTCGTGTGCAAATCTGACATGATACACTTGCAACAACTACATACACTACTCATGTATATACTTTGAACCACACACACCACACATTGTAGAACATAAAGACTGCCAGCAGTGATAGAGGGCATGAAACAGAACTGTACCACCTGAGCTTACTTTCAAATTTAAATTTTACACAGTGTACAGTAATTCACTGAGGGAATTCTAGTAAGCTTGTAATGCCAATAGGTGAAGTAAACTCATTTTTTCATGTCTCTGTTCCTCTCATCAAGCCTGAAATAACACTTTTATGGTGGTGGGCATATGAAGTGCTGCGCATAAGAAAAGTATCAAACAATGACAGCAATCGTGACAAAGTATGTCATTATGCAGATGCCCACATTTATGTTTAAATTTTAATCACTTAGCTGCTGTGATGTTTTTGATCTCATTCAACACATTCATCAATATTTGCTTTTTTCTGAGTGAGCACAAATGATGGTCTCTCAAAAACACGTTTTGTATGCATAATTTGCAGTTGTAGCATGTCGGAAAACAGCTTGATTACCTTGTACCCAGTTACAAATTTCAATTTCTTGATGAGTTTTTATTTGGTGTTACACATCTGTGGTTTTCTAAGAACTGATGAAATTCATTATCACAAATTATTGTATAACCATTGAATTCTACATTTAATTTCCTTCACTTAGACAGATTTTACACAAATTATTGGAGAGGATTGCAATTTTTAATCATAAATGCCAATTACATATGTTTTTACTCATATTTGGGGGGGGGGGTTAACATCTTCCTCAATTCTGAATTTTCCTCAATTTTGCCTGTTTTAAATCTGAACCACACAAAAAAAGTCAAATAGGGGTTTCACTATATACAAAAAAATAAGCTGAGACTAAATTCTTCAATGATGCAAGTTTATACCTGTTGCTTTTGTAACAGGGAATCTAAAGAAAGAGTTAAACTCATAATTGTCAACAGCATAACTACAGCATTGCACAAATAACAAACTGAAAATCTCCCTGTGAATAAATCACATTCACAGCCTGGCGGGATCACAAAGGGGCGTCATCTTTGAACAAACAATGTATCAACAATGGCATTGTCTGTTGCTGCTGCTGAATAAGTTTCCACATTCTGATACACAGAATCTCATATAAACAACCAACAACAAAACTCTTAGACCGATTACATGTTGTCTGTAATGTACTCTGGTAGATAAAAATTATTTTCTATCTTGAATAGCAGCATGTTACAGAGAATGGCAGTAATGAAATATTTAAGGTGGAATTGGACAATTCACTGTATCAACATATCCCATCTTAGTAACTGCTGAGTCCCAGAGAAGCTTCCTGTAAACATCTAAAAGTCAGAACCAGCCATGTCTACTGATTGGTCCACTTCGAAAATGTCCTGTACTTAGTGAAAAGTTACAGTGTTATAATAACTTGAATGTAATTCTAGGTGTGATGATTTAATAGAATTTCAATACTGACTTCCACGTTTGTGCACACTAATTTGACCCGGAAATGCAGTACTTTTCATCCACCAAAACTATTACAATTGAAATAATAGAATAATAAAACTACCTGGCAGTTATAATCATAATGGCATTACGTGATGGGTAGTTGTTATTTACCTTAATATTTAAATTACATGAAATATATATACATAAAATATCTTGACTTATGTTAATGCCAAAATAATAGTAGTGTGAACAAACCTTCTTTTTGGTAACTGATAAGCCAAAGAGGAGAGGTTTCAGTCGAGTATTCAGATGAACCAGTAGAAAGAAGCCAATGAATAATAATGCAGCTGTTGCTAACACAACAGCAATGAGTGACAGCTTACGCAAGCTGCTCATATCAGCTGCCAAAATAAATATTACTGTTTTTGAGAAACACAATAACTTACTACACACAAATAAACTGTAATATTTTCCAATGTAAAAGTACATTAAGAAATACAGTAATACAATATAACCCAGCAACACTTACTAAGATACATCTGCAGACATTTAATGTCATAGTGCACTTTCTATACTTAGCCTACAGTTTTATTTGAATTTTTGAAATAATATATTTGAGGAAGAGTATAAAGTCATTCAGTCAAAAAAGACGGGAAAGTAGGAGAGATTTAGAAGCTGCAAATGTATCCTGGTGAATTAATAATAATGAAATAACTGATCTAAAGTTTCAAAGGAAAATGTGTCATTAGGATGTGTACTTTAGGTTATGTGCTTCCCTGGAACTATAGTAATGGGAAATGGAACACAGGGAAACAAATATTGGGGGAATTTTGAGAAATGAGCATAATCTGAGAGCAAAGAGAAAAGGACTCATTCTAGCACCTGACATTAGCAAAAAATAAAAAACATGTGAAGGAAAAAGCTGAAAGAAGTGAAAGAAGAAATGGCTGCTTGTGGACAAAGGAGATATCAACATCTGAACAAACAAAATTGAGTAAAACAACAAAGGAAGTGATAAATAATGTCTACAGATGAAAATAAAATTGTAGAATTTTAGTTTTTCTCATGTACCGATCATTTGAAAGGTACATGAAAATGCAGTGAGATATAATCATAAAAAATAGTCAATGTTTTCCAAGAGAATGGCAAGAGCTCTACCTGTTGAACTGTTGTCTGCCTATGATGGCCATACCTGTCAGCATTCCCATGAGCTTTCCAAATATACAATAATATCTGTAAGATGAAGGTAGAAGTTGGAGCACACCATGTATAATGTGGTTAGCTTTCTTCTTTTATTGACTCTTGCTTGATGTTTTTTCCACTATTCTCTGCCTTGCTTATTACCCTCTCTTCCATTTTTAAGCTCTCTGGTTTTCAAACTTGTCTGGTGCAGGCACTAACAGTCAGTCTTACCTAGTCATCCCATCTGACAAGTTTTCCCCTCACCCGGGATTCTGGGTGACTTTCTTAACTCTCTCCATTTCCTAAACCTTGCCAGTCTTTTCCCTCCATCCTTTTCCTTCAACCCTTCACCCAGAAGAAGAAAAAGCCACTGGCTCCAAAAGCTTGAGGTTTTCCATATCCTTTATAAATATTTTCTCCTGCTGGCACTAGGTGAGTACATTTTTTACTTCATATGGAGTTGCACTCAGAAATAGAGAAGCTGTGTGCTTATCTGGTGCAGGCACCAACAGTCAGTCTTTCCTTCTCATTCTGTCCTGTTGGTCTACCCTGATCAGGGTTCCGGGCAACACTCCTGATTTCCTAAGCCTTATTAGTCTTTTTTCTCCATTCCTCTACCTTTTCATTCATCATTTCTGCCAGGAGAAGGAACCACTGGGTCTGAAAGCTTGCGTATTTTCATATCCTTTATATCTGTTATCTCCTGTTGCTGCCACTGCTGCTTGGTGAATAGATTTTTAATCTATCCAGTTGTATTTTCAAATATTGATTACTTTTGTTTTTATATTCCTATAAAGTAAGATGACTTCATCTAGAACACTAAGATAGGTAACTGAGTGCAGTTAAAAACTTGACTCTTCATAATGATTTTAAGAGCTTTGGTGCTTGTTTAGATCTATTCACACACGTACTCTAGTCAAAAAATTGTGCCCTACCTACAGGTTCTGCAACAGATGTTGATCAGATAGCATTAAGAGATTTCACAGATAAAGTGGGAGACTGTGAGCAGTTTTATAGTACAATTTCTCTCAAAGGTTGACTGTAGAACTATGTTTTAATGAAATGCCTCCAATGCCACTGTTCTACTGCATTCAGATGGTTTAAAAGAGGAATTTCATTTTTACACATACGTCTGAATTAACAGACACTCTTGCCAATCCACAGCTGTAAAAAATACTTCAAAATCTATTCACTGACTGCAAATTCCTTGGCATCAGCTGGTAGATTTACTACCCAAGAGTGACATATGAAAATTTGTGTTGGACCGGGACTTGAACCTGGATTTCCCACTTACACGAGCAGTCGTCTTAACCTCTTTGGCTATCTGTGCTTGCTCCCCAGACCAACACAAACTTTCATATATCATAAATTTTCATATGTCACTGTTAGGTAAAATGTAAATGTCGTGTGACTAGGGCCTCCCGTCGGGTACACCATTCGCCGGGTGCAAGTCTTTTGATTTGATGCCACTTCAGCGAATTGTACATTGATGGGGATGAAATGATGATGATTAGGACAACACAACATCCAGTCCCTGAGCGGAGAAAATCTCTGACCCAGCCGGGCCTTGCGGATTGACATTCTGTCACATTGACCACTCAGCTACTGGGGGCAGACAATGTTAGGTAGTAGATATATATGTAATACAATTGAGTTCAAGGAATTTTCAGCCAGTGAATAAATTTTGGAGGAATTTTAGACTCAGAGGTGCAACCCATTCAGGTCGACTTTCTTCACTGGTCACTGAAGAGAATGCTGCTACACTATTTAATGTAATGGAAGAAAGACAGTTTGAGACATGCTGACAAATGCAGAATTTATTGTACTGAACTACACTTGAAATTCACAATCTTGCTAAGACCACTTAAGCAAGAGTTGTTCTTTGTGGATCCCAAACATTGGCAGTGGAGTAAGTAGTACATCATGTTCCGTAGTGCAATCAAATACACAAAATATTAGAAGAATAGTATGTAAATAAATGTAATTACAAGTGATAAAATGTGTTATGATAGTTATGGTGAGTCAACTAGGTCAAAAAACAAATAGTTGGTATTTGAGAGAAGCAAATGGTGGCAGTTTTCTTTCTCAAAAGATGAATGTAGTGAAAGTTATTTCAAAAGTGTAAAATGCAAACATCTGTTTGTGAAACTGACCTTGTGCAAACTGTAACTAAATAATACGGTTTGTGAATACATGTTACAAGTGGAATATATGAATTTAAACTATGTTGTGACTGGCAGAGTCCAGGGAGAGATTTTCAAGGGCACAAATGGTTTCAAAAATACTGAATACCAACTGCAGAGACACTCCACTAAGTCTTGTGTAAAATAGAGAAATTGCTGTCATAGATCAAAGTCGAGTAGCCACTATTGGTCTTATCTTGAGAGAGAAGATTCTTCAGTTGAAGGGTACTAATATTAGACACAGGAAACAGATAACAAGGTGTCACTGATTGAGAGATCCATAAGCATCTTTTAAACACACTACTAAACATTGTATCACTAAATTCCCGTTTTCCTTTACAAACAATAACAATTTAGTACATATGACTATGATGGATACCTATGAACAGCAATGATGGACTTGGGAACTGACCAATAGAACATTAGATTTTGGGAACACAGACTTGATAAGTTGACACTTAGGTGAGGTCATAGATGTACAGTCTAATAATCTCAAACTAAAATGATCGAAAGCTGTAGAATACAAAAATGAAAATAGGTTTCCATTTCATAAAATTATTGTTAGTTTTCTTTTGCACCTCTCGTGAATGAATACAAAAGACAAAACTAAAACAAAGCACATGTTCGAGCAAATAGACAAACTAAAGCCATACTCACAATCAACCCTCTTGTACCAGTCTTCAAATTTCTTTTCATAAACGTACTCTGCAATTGAAAAAAGATAATATTATTCCTGTCTTTTGAATTAAAAAATATATTGCGTGAAAAAAACAATGAAAAATATTTACACTCTAAACTCAAAACTGAATAAATAAAAATTAAAAAAAAAACTATGTCATGGGAACTTATTACATGCAACACATAAAAAGTTTCACATACAGCTGAATAATATTTAAAATAATGGAGAAATTGCAGTATCAACAAAAGGTAATTTTGATAACAGCTTAAATACTTCTTAGTATGGTAGTTAATACATCACAAGCAAATCATGAACTTTCCTAATGCACATATAGCTAAATAATACATAGACAACACAAAAAATTAAAAAAGCTTTAGTTCTCTGTACACTGTATAGATAAGAACACCCTTAACACAATGAGTGCCATGAGGCCACTCCTGGTGCTGCAGAGCCACCTACTGTGACCACTGATGCTCACAATTCAGCCAACATGTTAAATGAAGTGGAAAAACTTTTACTATTACCACAAGAAAATGGAAAGTAATTTCCATACATACCACCAGGCTGGTGAAAAGTCATATATCCTGGACTTAGTTGTTTTACCATTGTGCACCCTGTTGCACTTAATGAAAGACATTGACTACATCATAAACTAAACCAAGGATAAGGTATTTACAATATTTTGTAGAAATAATTGGTCATTCATTCTATGTTTTAGCTCTGCTATGAATTTGACATGGAGTTTCTGGATAATGGAGACAATCTGATGGAAACAAAAAATGTGTTCTTAAGCATAAGTCCTCAACTACTTAGTTTCCATGCAACATGATGCCAAGCTTCTTTATTAAAAAAGGTATTACCATTCTCCATAACATTATCTGTGGTATGCAGCATCCCTTCAGCACTGTGGTTATGAGCAGATGGTACTACACTGAAGAGCCAAAGAAACTGGTACACCTGCCTAATCATGCAGGGCCCCTGTGAGCATGCAGAAGTGCTGCAACATGGCATGGCTTGGACTTGACTACTGTCTGAAGTATGCAGGAGGGAATTGACACCATGAAACCTGCAGGGCTGTCCATAAATATGTAAGAGTATGAGGGGCTGGAGATCACTTCTGAACAGCATGTTGCAAGGCATCCAGATATGCTCAATAATCTTCATGTCTGGGGAGTTTGGTGGCCACCAGAAGTTTTTAAACTCAGAAGAGTGTTCCTGGAGCCACTCTCTAGCAATTCTGGATGAGTGGGGTGTTGCATTGTCCTGCTGAAATTGCCCAAGGCTGTCATAGTGCTCAATGGACATGAATGGATGCAAGTTATCAGACAGGTGCTTACATACATGTCACCTGTCAGAGTCATATCTAGACGTATCAGGGGTCCCATATCACTCCAACTGCACACGTCCCAAACCATTACAGATGTTTTGTTGAATGGTTCGCATGCTGACACTTGTTGATGGTCTGCATTAAAATCTGCACCAGGTTGTGGAATGGTTGCACTCCTGTCACATTGAACGATTCTCTTTAGTCATCATTGGTCCATTCTTGTAGGATCTTTTTCTGGCTGCAGCGATGTCGGAGATTTGATGTTTTAGCGATCGAACAACTACCCCAGACACTTGTCTTATTTAGGCATTGCTGACTGCAGTGCCATATTCTGCCTGTCTACATATCTCTGTATTTGAATATGCATGCCTGTACCAGTTTCTTTAGAGCTTCAGTGCAATAAGGGTTCAGTATATAACTAGGTTTTCTTTGTGGTTGCTTGCTGGAAGAAATGGATTAGCAGTACAGAGGGTGATTTATTTTATACATGATGGAACTCTAAACCATGTCATTACAGTGTGGGGCTACTTCAACAACGTCTTCTTCAATTGGCCAGTCACACACAGTGATGCAAAACATGGACCATACAGCCATTGTATCTCAACCCCCCAATCTTCTACCTACCTGTGTGTATGCAGGAGGGAGGGGGATTATGTGACAGGTGTCCTATAAAGAGCCTGTATAGGCATGCCTGCATTGGAGCAATACGTTCATGCTGCTTGCAGTGCTATTCAAATACAGGTTGGTGCACTTAAGTAAGCGCAGCAGTCAATGTTGCTGAGAGTATGCCAATACCGCAAGGCCCATGAAGCTATTTAAAACCACTGCACTAGGCCTCTAACAGAATTTTGTCTATTGGAATGTACTGCACAGACTGGTGCACAGATTGAGTAAAATGGCTACTAGTATGGAAACCATGCTTTTTTTTCTAGATACACTTTCATCAGACCTTCATTTTCCTCTCATGAGTCGTCTTCCTGATATTTTCCAATTAGTTAAAATCACTCTGTACAGTAAACTTCAGAGGAACACCCTACAGTGAGTCTTCACCTTTTCTCATAATATATTTTAGTACCCTGTCCTAGGCATTGTTTATAACATACTCAATGTCTCTGTCTCTGATTATGGGCATCATAAAACTTAATGAGAAAAACTAAAATATTAAAGTATCATCACTTGTATTGCTGAAATGTTGGGAAATAGAAGATCATGTTAACACCATGGAAATACCTCTAAGTTTAGAGTGAGAGAAAATCAAATATCATGTACACTCTGGTCTGCCAAAGTTGTTGAAAACTAATAATGAGCCCAAACTAATCACATCACATATAGTGAAGGCTATAGCTAAATAAGCTTATCGTTGGTTCACAGTAAACAACTTAACTTTTAATCTAGCAAAAGTATACAAATCAATGCTAATTACAGTAATTTCTATAGCCTAGATATACGCTGCATGACAAAAAATGTGCGGCACCCAAGATGGCAAGGTTGCATGCCAATGTAAAGTTTACATGTACACACCACTGATAGGTATGTATATGATTAGTATTACAATTCTTTATTATAGGTAAAATGGCCACCAGGGTCCATATGTGTTGTTCATGACTGGTGTTGTTAACAGGCATGGTAAGGTATACAAGAGGTGCTTTACAGTGTCAGATGTTAAGTGATCACTGTGAAGGACACCAAGATGTGACAGAATTATCAGCACTTGATAAGAGTTTGAAAGGTGCCTCATTGTGGGTCTCCATTTGAACAGCTGGTCAAATTGTGCAGTATCCAGAACTGTAGGCCATTGAGATGTGACAGTGGGCCACTGTTGAACTGTATGGGAATATGAGGGCAAGCATACTGTTCAACAAGGTTCTGGCTGATCACATCTGTCTACTGCAAGGGGTTCACTTTATTTTGCACCAAGCACATCTGCACCTGTCGCCTGAGAACAAGTACTGGACTAATTGCACTATACTGTGTCACTCTGCACTGTTGGTTGGAGACAAGCAACAGTCAAACTAGGGAATTACTGTCCCCATGCCTAGGCTGCCATTAATACCATAACACAAACAGTTGCATCTGGAGTGTTGCCAAGATTGAAAGCATGGACTGGTTATGAATGATGTCACATTGTGTTCAGTGATGAATCGCAGTTTTGCATTCCCTGGATGAACATTGTTAGTGAGTATGGTTGGGCAACCAGTGGAGAAGTCTCATTTTTCCAATATTTTGGAGAATCACAGCAGTGTTATTCCTGGCATCATGATGTTAGGAGCCTTTGGGTATCAATTCAGGTCATAGATGGAATTAATTAAGGGAACTCTGACAGCCCAATGGTACATTACAGGTATCATGGTGCCATGTTTCAGCAGGATGCTGCTTTTTCACACTTGGCATGTGTCTCTATGAACTGTGATAGGTAACTAGTTTTGAACCTTACAGGTTCATTTTCAAGACTGGCCTACTGAGGCTGCACTGACAATCAAAATCTATTAGTTCGATTTTGACTTGGTAACAGGCATGTGTGGACTGTGGCATTCATTCTGCAAACATTTATGGAACACGTGTTGCCACTCAATATTCATAATTAAGATCAGGTAGTGTCAGTGCAGCATCAGTAGTTCTGGCTTGAAAATGAGCCTGAAAGGTTTGAAACTAGTAACCTAATAAATATTGCAACTGTTGACAGAACCATTAATAAATAATTTAAGACAATAATAATTTGAATAAAATATTTCAATTCATATGAATTTGGCTGAGTGCTCCTTGGTCATTGTAAAGCCATGTGGTTGCTGAACTCACCTTCGTAAAACCATGATATCAGCTGTGATATCACTGGTACCCAGGCCATCACTGTATAATGTAATGTTCTCATCCTACATCTGCCAGGCTCATGCAACCTCATGATGGCCATGTTCCATGCTCTATTCAGATGCAAACTGCTGTCTTTACTGGTGGTGTTGTTAGATATTTTGATCCCTATAATGATTTTTTTATACTGTCCCAGAAAATGTTAGCCCTCAGGATGAGAGAGGTGCACTTAGAAGGAATTTCATGTCCATTCTCCAGTGCATGTTCACCTACCATTGATTTCTGTGGATAGCATAATCACATACACCTCTTTTGCTCAATCCGCCATTGTTCTGTCATTCAGCTGGTCGCCCCAATATATATTGACTGCTCTCACACATTATTTCATAAAAAAGGTGAGAATTCTGCAGCCTACATTATCATTCACAGACTTCATGAGTCAGTGTATTTTATCTGGAGGCCTGAAGAATGACTTGATGTTATACCTCTGCAGGAGCTAGCTAATCTTCCTATTACTGAGCTGCAAAATTTCAAAAACACAAGCTTTTTACTGTACTTCTTTGCAGTGTTCTGCTTATGAGTACTTCCTGAAACTGCATGTGATAATTATTTGTGGTTGTGGTGGCTCACATGAAAATCATTTTGTAAATGGTTTATTTTCTTGTGGAATCCAACAGCTTTCCCACGAAGCACCAGAGACCCTAGAATTAAGTGCTTTTGTGCTGGATGGCAACAGCAGCTCAAAGTGTGCACATACCTGTCCATATGACTGAGTTTTCTGTGTACACTGTGGCTGAGGTACTCACTGGGATTATGGCAGATGAGAGTATTACGGAAAAGCAGAGCTATCATTTTTCTCAACTTCAATCACGGACTTAATGTGGTCATGGATACTAATGAGATGTTCCAAGAACTCTCCCAGTTTTTCAAACCTGAATGCTCAGACAATGAATATAGCAGTAAAAACAACCACTTTTGTGGCAGCCATGTCTAAAACGATATCCTTGAAGTTCTGCATGGATAGTTTAGCTACAGTTGAAGTGAATGGGCATCCCATCACACCACTATCCATCTGATCATGTCGTCAAGGAATTGAGAGAGCAGATCTATCTCTGACAGGAGTGCAGGTGGATAATGACATCACATCAAATCTGATCATAAAATAACTTTCTCCAAAATGCAGATGTTTAACTCAGCTTACACGTCACTGATATTCTTTATGTGATGCATGCTGTGTCTCATATGCAAAGTAAGAAGACTGGCAGGGATTCTATATTCATATCTACAGGCATACTATGCAAGACACCGTGTGATGCATGACAGAGGGCACCCTTTACTACTAGTAGTCATTTCCTTTCCTGTTACACTTGCAAATAGAGTATGGGGAAAATTACTGTCTATATGCTTCCATATGAGCCCTAATTTATATTTCTTATTTTCATGATCCTTATGCAAAATGTATATTGGTGGCAGAAGAATCATTCTGTAGTCACCTTCAAATGTCGGTTATCTGCATTTTCTCAAAAAGAACATCATTTTCCCTGCAGGATTCCCATTTCAGTTCACAAAGCATCTCTGTAAGACTCAATAGCTGACTGAATTTACTGGTAACATGTCAGACAACATGCTTCTGAAATTCATCATTGTCTTCATTTAATGCCAAACACTCAAGCAATATCCATTAGTCACTTACTCCAGTGCTCTATATATGATCTCCTTTACAGAAGAACCACTATTTCCTAAAATTTGCACAATAAACCAAAGTTGCCCATTGGTCCTCCGTACTACCATCCTTATGTGCTCGTTTCATTTCATATTGCACACTACATATCTGCTCATTTACATCAGCTTATATTTTTCTACATTTAGAGCCAGTTGCCATTCATTTCACCAACTAGAAAGTCTGTCTAAGTAATCTTGTATCCTCCTACAGTCACTCACTGATAACAACTTCCCATAAACCACAGCATAGTCAGCAAACAGCTGCAGATTGCTGTTCACCCAGTATTTCAGATCAGTTATGCATATATAGTGAACAAGAAGGGTCCTATCACACTTCCCTGGGGCACTCCTGATGATACCCCTGTCTCTGTCAAACATTCGCCATTGAGAATAATGAACTGGGTTCTAATACTTAAGAAGTCTTTTGAGCCAGTCACATCTCTGGGAACCTAATCTGTATGCTTGTATCTTCATTAACAAGTCTGCAGTGGGCCACCATGTCAAATGATTTCCAGAAATCTAGTAATACAGAATGTGCTGGTTACCCCTCATCCACGGTTTACAGATTATAATGTAAGAAAAGAGTCAGCTGAGTTTTTCACAAGCAAAGCTTTCTAAATCCATGCTGATTTGTGGACAGCATCTTTTCTATATCAAGGAAATTTATTATATTTGAATTGAGAATATGTTCAACAATTCTGCAGCAAACCGATACTAAGTATATTGGTCTGTAACTTTATAGGTCTGTTCTTTTACCCTTATATACAGGAGTCACCCACACTTTTTCCAGTCATTTGATATTTGCACTACATAATTGATTCACAACAAATGCAAGCTGAGTAAGGGGCCAATATCATAGAGTACTCTCGGTAAAACCAAATTGGGGTTCCATCTGGACCTAGTGACTTACATGTTGTCAGGTCCTTCAGTTGCTTCTCTATACCTGTAATGCCTATTACTATGTCTTCCATGTGGGAGTCTTGCAACTGTCGAATGACAGTATGCCTGTACAATCCTCCTGCATGAATGATTTCTTCACTGCAAAATTTAAAACTTCATCTTTCCTGTTGCCTTCTTCTGTTGCCACACGAGACTAGTCAATGAGTGACTGGATAGAAACCTTCAGCCCTCTTAGTGATTGTACAAGGAGCAGAATTTCCTCAGATTCTCAGCAAGATCATTGCATAGCATACCACTGTATGCTCTGCACATGGATTTTTTTTGCAGATACATGAATTTCTGCTAACTTTTGCCTGTCATGATCTGTGCAATTTTTTTTTTTCTTAACGGAGAGTGCTATAGTCTCTGTTTCCTCAGCATTTTCTGAATTTTGTTAAAGAGCCACAGTGGGTCTTTCCGATCCTTAATCCACTTACTTGGCAGACATTTCTCTGGAGCACAATTTCCATCCATTTAAACTTAGTTCACAATTCCTCCACATCAATCATACTGGAACTAGAGAACATTCTTTCAGTGGCTGAGTAGGATGCTATGAAATGCTTATCTGCTCTTTGCTGCAAAAATACTCTCAGAACCTTCTTGATGGACTTATTAATTTTTGAACCATCATCACTATGAAGACATCATGATAACTAATCACTGTCTCTATACTGACACTATCAAAATGGTCAGGCCTGTTTGTAGCTACAAGATCTGAAATATTTCCATTGGGAGTGGACTGTTGAACTAGCTGCTCAGGACAATTTTCAGTAAATGTATTCATAGTACTTCACAAAACTGCCCTCCCATACCATATGCAGTGAATCCCTAGATGTCCTAGTCCATACTCAGTAGGATGAAGTCGCCTCCAACTATTATTGCATAATCTGGTTTATTTCCATGCTGCTGAGCATCAACTTTATTTGAATGATTCTAAAATGGTCAGGAAATGTTCTTTCAGTCACTGAATGATTGCAAAATAGCTCTAGAGTGTTCCTATCAAGTCAATGCAAGATTTAATAGTGTTCTACAAATACCTCCTATAACCCTTTACTGATCAGAAGAGTATTTTTTCATACAATATCAACACATTCTGTGTGAAACTCTTTTCCAAAACTGTGTTCTCACTTTGCTACTTCTCCATGCATAAGTATTGTTGTATAAGTAGTGTCACAGGTTATTAAAAAGCAAGATAGCTGAAAGCTTATGAAGCAAAATTTAATAGGTACAGTTGAATGCTCAGTATTATGGTAAATAATTGTTTACCTTGACATTTCTCACTGCATGTTTGATGGTCCGTTGCAGGTCCTTTTTCTGCACATACCTCAGAACATTCCCGACAGTGGGGAGAATGTTTAGCAGCACAAAATTCAAACAAACTGCACTTAATCTCACCACATGGTTTAACTCCAACACCATACTGAGGAAGTGCATCACTTACTTCAATGTGTGTAATACACACATGCAGAAAAAAGCAGGCAGGCCACAGAATTGCTTTCTGGAGCATGATTTCTGTAAAAAAAGGAAAGAAAATAGAAATTAGGTTTAATAAATTGCCTACATTATTTGGGGTTACCACTGGATTAAGAAAGGTGCAATAAACTATGTACATGATAACACTAAAATCTTAATGTACTGTGGATAAAAATTATAATGATAACAGTTGAATGTAGCTTTCAATGGTTTCCAGGTTGCAGGTTATATGTAAGAACAACAGTAACTGAATAATAAAAACATTGATTATAGCATTGCCTATGGCTGAGTTGCTGTTTTAAATTAATAATTATATCTCATAAACTGTTACAAGAATGCTGTAGCTCAATTGAGAAATCTATGAACATGTACGAATAAACATAAGATGATATATCTAAAAACAAAGATGATGTGACTTACCAAACGAAAGCGCTGGCACGTCGATAGACACACAAACATACACACAAAATTCAAGCTTTCGCAACAAACTGTTGCCTCATCAGGAAAGAGGGAAGGAGAGGGAAGGACGAAAGGATGTGGGTTTTAAGGGAGAGGGTAAGGAGTCATTCCAATCCCGGGAGTGGAAAGACTTACCTTAGGGGGAAAAAAGGACGGGTATACACTCGCACACACACACATATCCATCCACATGTGTGTATATGTGTGGATGGATATGTGTGTGTGTGTGTGTGTGTGTGTGTGTGTGTGTGCGCGCGCGCGAGTGTATACCCGTCCTTTTTTCCCCTAAGGTAAGTCTTTCCGCTCCCGGGATTGGAATGACTCCTTACCCTCTCCCTTAAAACCCACATCCTTTCGTCCTTCCCTCTCCTTCCCTCTTTCCTGATGAGGCAACAGTTTGTTGCGAAAGCTTGAATTTTGTGTGTATGTTTGTGTGTCTATCGACGTGCCAGCGCATTTGTTTGGTAAGTCACATCATCTTTGTTTTTAGATATATTTTTCCCATGTGGAATGTTTCCCTCTATTAATTCATATTAAACATAAGATGATTATGACGATATGATGTACAGTGTGACCCATGTAACTTAACCATCCCAAATATCTTTTGTCCAGAAACAAACATAAAAAATGTATCAAGTAAATGTTTTGTTATCAGGAGATATTAACGAACATGTTTGTCTTTCCTGTAACTTTGTTCATTATGAAAATATGAACAGCAGTACATCTTTTTTAAATGACACTCTATATTTTTTATTCAGTAATATATTTCTTCTCCTCAACATCTGTTGAATAATGTATCACACTATAACATGTAAACATCACATTACAAAAAATGTAAAACAAAATTGACTTTGACTCTCCTGTACTAGCAGATGTGCAAGTAACCCATGCACCAGTCCTTCAGTCAACTGTCTTCTGTTGAAGGGTGGTGTGAGTACAACGTACACTAATGAAAGGGAGGTGAAAATGTAACTCATCTGTGGAAAACAGTAACTACAATAAAGTTTTCATAATTGTGTTTCTATTTGTTTATGGTCAACTGTCTGACAACGGAGAGTATTTGTTAGCAGGACAGTAAGAGCAACAATGTTTTCTTAATCATATTTCCATTTGTTTACTGTGAACTCCAGTAAGTGAATGAGTTCATGACTTCTGGTACTAACACTGTGTACTACTACAGGAGGGTCAAAGTCAATTTTCTGTTACATTTTTAATAACATTATGATTACTGGATTACTGTGATACATTTCCCAATAGATCTTGTGGAGAGGAAGTGGATTACCAAAAAAATAAAAAAAAATAAAGGCTGCTCTTTAAAAATGAAGATTGCTGTTTATATCTTCACAATGAACAAAGTTGCAAGAAAGGCAAATATGCTGGCTAATGAACCCCTGGGAGACAAACAAAATTTGTTTCATGCGTTGTTTTTATTTTGTTTCTGGGCAAAAAGATGTTTGAGGTGGTCAAGTTAAATGGGACATCCTCATAGTGGAGATGTTGATTTGCAGATAGTCACAACAAAGAGATTGCCACACAAGTAAGCTTTTGGTCAAAAGGCCTTCTTCTGAAGTGGACAACACACACACACACACACACACACACACACACACACACACACACAGAGAGAGAGAGAGAGAGAGAGAGAGAGAGAGAGAGAGAGAGAGAGAGAGAGAGAGAGAGAGGGTGGGGGGGGGTGGGGGGGGGGGAAAGGGGGGGGCATATACACAAACAAAACTCATACACACAGAAGACCACTGTCTCTGGCCACTGAGACCTTACTGCAAGCAAGTGTGCAGTTTGAGAGAGGCAGTTTGTATGGTCGAAGTAAGGAGGAGGCCAGGGTGGGGAGGGGGAAGTATTGTAGGGTATGGATGGCAGACAGCAAAGTACTGCCTGTGGGAGCATGGGGGTTGTGGTGAGGATAGAGTAGGGCAGCTAGATGCACCTGGGAGGTTATACAGATGCTGGATGAGGGGGGGGGGGGGGAGGGGGGTACGAAGAGAAATAAAAATACTGTGGGTTGATTGGTGGAATAGAAGGCTGTGTAGTGCTGGAGTGGGAACAGGAAAGGGGATGGATGGGTGTCTAATGAAGGTTGAGGTCAGGGGGGGGGTATGGGAATTCCCGCCTGTGCAGTTCAGAAGAACTGGTGTTGGTAGGAAGGATCCAGATGGCACAGGCTGTGAAGCAGTCATTCAAGCTCAGAACACCATGTTGGGCAGTGTGCTCGGCAACTGGGTGCTCCAGCAGTTTTTTGAGCACTATTTGTCAGTGGCCATTCATGCAGACAGACAGCTTGTTGGTTGTCATGTCCACATAGAACACAGCACAGTGGCTGCAGCTTAGGTTGTAGATTACATGACTACTTTCACATGTTACAAAAGGGCAGTGTCATTTGTACTTAGGTTATTCATGTGCTCATGGGCACATGATATGAATTAACAGACTTCAAATGTGGAATGGTAGTTGGAGCTAGATGCATGGGACATTCCATTTTGGAAATCCCATTTTGGAAATCATTTCAGAATTCAGTATTCAGAGATACATAGTGTCAAGAACGTGCTGAGGATACCAGATTTCAGGCATTACCCCTCACTATGGATGACACAGTGGCCAACCGTCTTCACTTAATGACCAAGAGCAGTGACGTTTTGTAGACCATACCAGTGGGCCCCTAGATGACTGGAAAACTGTGGCCTGGTCATATGAGTCCTGATTTTAGTTGATAAGAGCTAATCATAGGGTGTGAGTGCGGCACAGACTCCATGAAGCCATAGTCACAGGTTGTCAGCAAAACATTGTGCTAGCTGGTGGTGGCTCGATAATGGTGTGGGATGTGTTTACATGAAATGGACTGGGTCATTGACTGGAAATGGGTATGTTCAGCTCCTTGGAGACCATTTGCAGCCATTTATGGATTTCATGATACCACACAATGATGGGATTTTTGTGGATGACAGTGCACCATGTCACAGACCAACAACTGTTCACAGTTGGTTTGAAGAACATTCTGAACAGTTTGAGCAAATGATCTGGTGACCCAGATCAAGCAACATGAGTCAATCGCACTTATGAGACATAATCAAGAGATCAGTTTGTGCAAAAAAAAAAAAAAAAAAAAAAAAAAGAAAGAAAGAAAAACTGCACCAGCAACACTTTCACATTTTTTTTTTATCAGTCTACTGACTGGTTTGATGCGGCCCACCACGAATTCCTTTCCTGTGCTAACCTCTTCATCTCAGAGTAGCACTTGCAACCTACGTCCTCAATTATTTGCTTGACGTATTCCAATCTCTGTCTTCCTCTACAGATTTTGCCCTCTACAGCTCCCTCTAGTACCATGGAAGTCATTCCCTCATGTCTTAGCAGATGTCCTATCATCCTGTCCCTTCTCCTTATCAGTGTTTTCCACATATTCTTTCCTCTCCGATTCTGCGTAGAACCTCCTCATTCCTTACCTTATCAATCCACCTAATTTTCAACATTCGTCTATAGCACCACATCTCAAATGCTTCGATTCTCTTCTGTTCCGGTTTTCCCACAGTCCATGTTTCACTACCATACAATGCCGTACTCCAGACGTACATCCTCAGAAATTTCTTCCTCAAATTAAGGCCGGTATTTGATATTAGTAGACTTGTCTTGGCCAGAAATGCTTTTTTTGCCATAGCGAGTCTGCTTTTGATGTCCTCCTTGCTCCGTCCATCATTGGTTATTTTACTGCCTATGTAGCAGAATTCCTTAACTTCATTGACTTTGTGACCATCAATCCTGATGTTAAGTTTCTCGCTGTTCTCATTTCTACTACTTCTCATTACCTTCATCTTTCTCCGATTTACTCTCAAACCATACTGTATACTCATTAGACTGTTCATTCCGTTCAGCAGATCATTTAATCCTTCTTCACTTTCACTCAGGATAGCAACGTCATCAGCGAATCGTATCATTGATATCCTTTCACCTTGTATTTTAATTCCACTCCTGCACCTTTCTTTTATTTCCATCATTGCTTCCTCGATGTACAGATTGAAGAGTAGGGGCGAAAGGCTACAGCCTTGTCTTACACCCTTCTTAATACGAGCACTTCGTTCTTGATCGTCCACTCTTATTATTCCCTCTTGGTTGTTGTACATATTGTATATGACCAGTCTCTCCCTATCGCTTACCCCTACTTTTTTTAGAATCTCGAACTGCTTGCACCATTTTATATTGTTGAACGCTTTTTCCAGGTCGACAAATCCTATGAAAGTGTCTTGATTTTTCTTTAGCCTTGCTTCCATTATTAGCCGTAACGTCAGAATTGCCTC
The DNA here is from genome assembly GCF_021461385.2 of Schistocerca piceifrons. NCBI lineage: Eukaryota > Metazoa > Arthropoda > Insecta > Orthoptera > Acrididae > Schistocerca > Schistocerca piceifrons. The sequence goes on from NC_060140.1 coordinate 327,189,242, forward strand.
TCTCATCCCTCTACTTTTCCTAAAGCCAAACTGATCGTCACCTAGTGCATTCTCAATTTTCTTTTCCATTCTTCTGTATATTATTCTTGTAAGCAGCTTCAATGCATGAGCTGTTAAGCTCATTGTGCGATAATTCTCGCACTTGTCAGCTCTTGCCGTCTTCGGAATTGTGTGGATGATGCTTTTCCGAAAGTCAGATGGTATGTTGGCAGACTCATATATTCTACACACCAACGTGAGTAGTCATTTTGTTGCCACTTCCCCCAATGACTTTAGCTTCCCCCAATGACTTTAGAAATTCTGATGGAATGTTATCTATCCCTTCTGCCTTATTTGACCGTAAGTCCTCCAAAGCTCTTTTAAATTCTGATTCTAATACTGGATCCCCTATCTCTTCTAAATCGACTCCTGTTTCTTCTTCTATCACATCAGACAAATCTTCACCCTCATAGAGGCTTTCAATGTACTCTTTCCACCTATCTGCTCTCTCCTCTGCATTTAACAGTGGAATTCCCGTTGCACTCTTAATGTTACCATCGTTGCTTTTAATGTCACCAAAGGTTGTTTTGACTTTCCTGTATGCTGAGTCTGTCCTTCCGACGATCATATCTTTTTCGATGTCTTCACAATTTTCCTGCAGCCATTTCATCTTAGCTTCCCTGCACTTCCTATTTATTTCATTCCTCAGCGACTTGTATTTCTGTATTCCTGATTTTCCCGGAACATGTTTGTACTTCCTCCTTTCATCAATACTCTGAAGTATTTCTTCTGTTACCCATGGTTTCTTCACAGCTACCTTCTTTATACCTATGTTTTCCTTCCCAACTTCTGTGATGGCCCTTTTTAGAGATGTCCATTCCTCTTCAACTGTACTGCCTACTGCGCTATTCCTTATTGCTGTATCTATAGCGTTAGAGAACTTCAAATGTATCTCGTCATTCCTTAGTACTTCCGTATCCCACTTCTCTGCGTATTGATTCTTCCTGACTAATGTCTTTAACTTCAGCCTACTCTTCATCACTACTATATTGTGATCTGAGTCTATATCTGCTCCTGGGTACGCCTTACAATCCAGTATCTGATTTCAGAATCTCTGTCTGACCATGATGTAATCTAACTGAAATCTTCCCATATCTCCCGGCCTGTTCCAAGTATACCTCCTCCTCTTGTGATTCTTGAACAGGGTATTCGCTATTACTAGCTGAAACTTGTTACAGAACTCAATTAGTCTTTCTCCTCTTTCATTCCTCGCCCCAAGCCCATATTCTCCTGTAACCTTTTCTTCTACTCCTTCCCCTACAACTGCATTCCAGTCGCCCATGACTATTAGATTTTCGTCCCCCTTTACATACTGCATTACCCTTTCAATATCCTCATACACTTTCTCTATCTGTTCATCTTCAGCTTGCGACGTCGGCATGTATACCTGACATATCGTTGTCGGTGTTGGTCTGCTGTCGATTCTGATTAGAACAACCCAGTCACTGAACAGTTCACAGTAACACACCCTCTGCCCTACCTTCCTATTCATAATGAATGCTACACCTGTTATACCATTTTCTGCTGCTGTTGATATTACCCGATACTCATCTGACCAGAAATCCTTGTCTTCCTTCCACTTCACTTCACTGACCCCTACTATATCTAGATTGAGCCTTTGCATTTCCCTTTTCAGATTTTCTAGTTTCCCTACCACGTTCCAGCTTCTGACATTCCACGCCCCAACTTGTAGAACTTCGTTGATTATTCAATCTTTTTCTCATGGTAACCTCCCCCTTGGCAGTCCCCTCCCGGAGATCCGAATGGGGAACTATTCCGGAATCTTTTGCCAATGGAGAGATCATCATGACACTTCTTTAATTACAGTTCACATGTCCTGTGGATACACGTTACGTGTCTTTAATGCAGTGGTTTCCATTGCCTTCTGCATCCTCATGTCGTTGATCATTGCTGATTGTTCCGCCTTTAGGGGCAATTTCCCACCCCTAGGATAAGAGAGTGCCCTGAACCTCTATCCGCTCCTCCACCCTCTTTGACAAGACCGTTGGCAGAATGAGGCTGACTTCTTATGCCGGAAGTCTTCGGCCACCAAAGCTGATTATTTATCAAAATTTAGGCAGCGGCGGGGATCGAACCCGGGACCGAAGACGTTTTGATTATGAATCAAAGACACTACCCCTAGACCACAGGTGACATAGTTTTCACAATTATGCATGTCTATAGAGGCAGCATGGCTCAGTATTTCTACAGGGGACTTCCAACTACTTGTTGAGTCCATGCCACAACAAGTTGTTGCATTTTGCCAGGGAGAAGGACATTCAACATGATGGTAGGAAGTATCCCATGACTTTTTTCACCACAGTGTAGTTGGTCATGGTGATCAGGAAGGAAGTCATAGGCTTGGAATCCATCAGGCATTGGGAAAAGTAGTGTTTGCAGTGTTTGATATAGGTAAGGCCATGGACATTAGGGATGTTATCATAAAGGGAGGTGGTATCATTAGTGATTAGGAGGGCACTGTGTAGTAAAAAAACAGGAACTGTGCTGTGGGGCATTCAAGGAGGATACGGCTGGTGTCTTTTATACAGGAGGATAGGTTGTAGGTAATAGGCTGAACGTGTTGGTCTGCAGTGGGGTCAAAGTAACTGACCACAATAGGGTGTCCTGAGTGGTTAGGTTTATCGACTTTAGGAGGCATGTAGAAAGTAGGGATGCGGTGTGTGGTAGATAGGAGAGAGGCAGACTTGGGAGAGAGGTTCTGAGATGGGCCTAAGGATCTGAGGAGAGATTGGAGATCTTGTTGGATTTCTGGAATGGGGTGGCAGGATTTATAGCTGGACAAATCTGGCAGCTAGCTGGGTCCTTCTACCAGGTAATCGGTGCAGTTCAAAACCCTGGTGCTGGAGCCTTTGTCAGCAGGTAGGAGTATGAGGTCGAGATCAGTTTTTAGGTGGTGGATTGTGGTTCTTCCAGGGGATGTAAGGTTAGCTTACTTGTTGAGGTTTTGGGGAATGATGGTGGGGCAAGGTGTGAGATTAAGAAATTCTGAGAAGCCAACAGCAGTTCATATGGGGGCAGTTGGGAGGGGGGATCACAGTTGGATGAAGGAGTAACTGAGTCACACAGTGTTCATCATTGGTTTTGGGTTGTGTCTGACTAGGAGGGTTGGTGGCGAAAAGATTGCTTCTCCCATCATGTGCAGTTGCTTCCAGTCTAGTCTTGGCAGCCAGAGACAGTGGTCATATATGTGTGTGTTTTTTTGTCTACTTCATAAGAAGGCCTTTTGGCCAAAAGTTTACTTGTTTATCAGTCTTTTTGTTGTGCTTGTCTGTGACCCAACATCTCCACTATATGGAGAGTAGCATTCCATCATTTTCTAATATTGTCATTATTCCATCCACACTTTTATATTGTTTGGTTTTAAATGGAATATCCTGTATACTCAGACTTCTATCAGAAAAAAGGAAGTCAAAAACAGTGCTATACTTTCTATAGATGTATAATTTCTTGACAGCATAAATGATAATTAGAAAATAATGTCTCCATCTCACAAACACAAAAGGTTTTACTTGTGTGAGAAAAAGAGGAAAAGGGAAAATAAAAAGTTATTATTTCTGCAAAACTGCTGTTTTTATATTTGAATAATAGATTTAATGAAACAAAGAAAGATAATATACACTGAAAGGATAAATTTCTGTGGCACATAGGCTTTACATTATTAAGGGGGATGCCCTGAAGTTTGAGAATACTTCTTTGAGATATAAGTAATTAGCTCTCTTCATTTGATTCTTTGTATTCCAACTATAATTTTCCATTAACATACAAATTCACTTAAAATGGAACATTACCTTACTCAGTGTCCTTATGATACCAAACCTACCTCACCCTTCCTCGTTTTGTTTCCCCCCCAACCATATTATGATCCATTTGTATTTATTTATTTATCCTGTGGATCACATATTGTACAAAGTACACATGACATAGGACAAGTCATTTTTCTTAACAAATATGTAGTTTGGAGAAAAAAATAGGCAATGGACTGCCATTTAAAAAAATGTACACAAAATTGTTCATTGATGAATATAGTAACTTCACATACAGAGAATACAAACAATTTACATGGGGAACTAAGAAACATGTAGGCAATGTAGTGCTACTTTAAATTTACACAAATAATCACTGAGATTACAGAATAGTGAAAATGTCAACTGGAAACACAACAGAAGGATAATGTCATTTAAAAACTACATTAAACATGAAATTAACATTGAGATTTCACAGACAATTAAGTTTTAATACTAATAGAATGTGTACTTGTACATTCAAAAAGCGAGTTAAAAAATTTTGGGAAGTGAAACTGAAACATAGTTATGTATAGTAGAAATTAGGTTATTATTTTGCCTACAGAATGTTTTACTCTAATCACAGTATTTTACAAAGGAACTTTATAATTTTTCATTTCCAGGAATTCTTGTACTGAATAGAAACAGTGCTTTGTCAGAAATGCCTTTAGTTTATTTTTAAATATTGGATCTGGAGCAGTTTTTATTTGTTCTGGAATTTTATTGTGTAATACGACACCCAGATGAGTTATATATTTTTGGTATGATGATGTCCTTGAAAAAAATTGATGGATATTAGATTGCCCTCTGGTATAATGAGCGTGTATATCATTGTTTTGGATTAATTTGCTTGTTCTTGAGAGGTATTCCCTGGTGAATAGGATTGTTTCTTGAATGAATAGGGATGGGATGCTTAGAACATTAAGTTTTATAAATTGACATTTACAGGATTCCAGCTTTTTGAGGCCACAGATTATCCTCAGTGCTCTTTTTTGTAGTTTAAATATATTTGTGCTGTGAGTTGAATTTCACCAAAAGATGATTCCATAGCAGAGCAATGAGTGGAACTGCGCATGGTATGCTTGCATTAGTGTGGATTTACTTGTAGTAGATTTTAGTATTCTCAGTCCATAGCACAATGATGAGAGTTTCTTTGATAAGTTGTTTATATGTGTGTCCCATTTTAAATTTTGTTGGACCCATAGACCCAAAAATTTTGTTGCATTTACATTTTCAATTTTATCATTATTTAACTTTACTTGGATAGTGTTTTGATTGGATGTGGGAATTAGATGGAAGTTGATACATACAGTTTTCCCACTATTAACAATTAGGCCATTTTTGTTAAACCACTCCGAAAGTTTTTTCATAGAGTTATCAGATATTGTCTGAAGAGATTCAGGGCTAGATCCAGTCAACACTATGCTTGTATCTTCTTTGTGTGCCAAATATACAAACAAATGTATAGAACTGACCTAGCACCATTGTATGCTAACTTGTTTGTAGATCACCTAGAGAATTCCCTTCTTCCCCACTTGATACCTAAACCCTTGTTTGGTGTAGATACATTCATGACATCTTCCTGATGTGGATTGATGACATGGATAGCCTTTGCTCCATTCTCCAGAACATCAACATCTACTCTGAAATATGCTTCATCTGCTTCTTCTAACTGAACAAGCTACCTTCCCAGATTTTGTGAATTTTACGTCTCAGGTGATTCCAAAAATACCTCTGCTCACATCAGCTGTATCAAATGGAAAATTCAATTAAGAAAACTGTTAAATTACAAGAAGACAGAGTGGCTGAACAGTGCTTACTCTCAGGATCTGAAATTCTGAATACTACTGGCAGAAACACTAAAAGCAGAAAAACCGATTCCTAGCTTTCTTAACATGCATATCCTTTCCTTAGGAAGGAAAGAAGTGTTGGTTGAAGAATGTTCAAAAGGAGAGACAGATATTCAGAACCCACACTGGGAAGGCCATCTATGAAACACAGAAGAGGCAACGACACCATAGGACCATGTTCCATAGGGCCTGCCTTATTTTAGCCGTGGGGTTCCACAATTAACTCCTTGATTTTCTGAACTTAGAGTAATTTGAGAAGTTCCTTTTTAAATATTTAGGGTTCTTAGACAGGCAGCCTGGCAGCTGCAAAATGCTTGGCTAATTTATCAGTGATGGACATTCTCATAGGTTCAACCCTTGTACAATTAAATGCTCAGTGCTGTTCCCTAACAGAAACAAAGTTGTAACCAAAAAAGGTTGGCTAATTAATGACATTTTCTAGTTCCTCTCATGTTACAGAAAGCGTTGTGCATACCCAGTGTAGTGACAGTACTGCAGATTCCAGCACTGTGCTCAGGTTTGGAGAAAACAGTTCCATCCCCCTACAGTTATATATAATGTAGTTCCCTTCAGTTCAGAACACCTTCCAAATATTTCCCAGAGCCCCATGGCTACTTCAACAAGCACAGCAGCCAGCAACATCATAATCATCAGAATTCTGTTGGCTGCATTCTCAAAAATTTTGGAAAGAAGTGAAATATGTCTTGAAATAAAGATGAATTTTGATTTTTACAGATGGAATAACTATTGCACATTTAAGCCTATCAGGAAATCTGCATTAAATCACTGATAGACTACAAATATACCTCACAATGATTTTAAGAATATTTTGATAATGATGGGTTTCTATTCACCATAAAGACGACACGCTGAGTTGCAGACGGCCACAATGAAAAGACTACACATTCTGCCAGAGCCTTCTTCAGAAAGGAAACACACATACATTCACACAAGTTAGTGTACTTCACTCTCACATGACCATTCCAGCCAGAATTCTGGCTGGAGTGGTCTGAGATGCCAATCCTGTATCTGTGAGATGTGCTTGCTAGTGTGACTGTGTGAAGAATGCTTTAGCAGAAAGCTTCATGTGAACAGTTGTTTCATTATGCCTGTCTGCAATTCAATGTGTCATCTTTAAGGTGAGTAGCAATCTATCCTTTCATAATAAATATTCTTGATATTTCAACCTGGAATTTTCCTTCAGAATGATTTTATCAAATCTACTCAGTGATAAATACTCTTCTGGTAACACCATCACCATAACCAGAAAAAATTACCACTTCTAAGGTGCTGAAAAACTTTTGTATTTTTTTAATAGCTGCAGTATTGAACCTGAAGCCCATCTGCAAAGAAAAATAATGTCTACTGTAATAAATCTAAAGTTTTTGTATTTGTATATTTATTAATGGATGAAATGGCTGTTTACACTCTGAAGAAGTAATCACTGAAGCTTATGAACAATTATTTGTTTTGTTATTTCTGTCATGTCTGTTACCTGAGGACTTAACAAGTACCACAATCATTTCACTCCTTTCCTTTTGGTGAATCTCTGTGTTGTTGTAGTGGTTTTCAGGCTGAAGACTGGTTTGATGCAGCTTTCCATGATACTCTAGCCTGTGCAAGCATTTTCATCCCTTGATTAAATGCTTCAGCCCACATCCATATGAAACTTTTTACAAGTACTGTACTAGTCTCTTGGTCACCTGGTGCAAGTTTTTCACGTACACTGCACTTCAATACTAAACTGATGATTCCTTGATGCCTCAGAATGTGTCATATCCACCATTCCTTCTTTTAGTCAAGTTATGCGTCAACTTCCTTTTGTACCAAGTTCTAATCAGTACCTCCTCATTAGTTACATAATCTACCCATCTAATTTTCAGCATTCTTCTGTAGTAAAACATTGAAGAAGTTTTTCTTTTCTTCTTGTCAGAACTACTTATCAGCGGCATATCACTCCTGTGTAAGGCTACATTCCAGACAAACACATTCAGTGAAGACTCGTGAACACTTATGTTTGTATCCAATGCTAAAAAATTTCTCTACTTCTGCCATCATAAGTTGCTTTACTGCCTAAATACCAAAACTCAACTACTACATTTAGTATCTCATTTCCTAATACAGTTCTCTCAGCATTGCCTGATTTAATTTGATTACATTCCATTACCCTCATTTTACTCTTGTTGATTTTCAACTTACACCCTAATTTCAAGATTGTCCATTCCATTCACTTGCACTTCCAAGTCTTTGCTGTCTGTGACAGAATTACAAAGTCCCTGTATAAGAACAAATTTCCCTTATATACAATGGTGGTAAAAAGTAAAGTCATATGACATTGTTGACTGGGAGACCCAAAGGGCAGCTTCAGCCACCTAATTAGAAAGTTTTTTTCCTATCCTTCTTGCACAATTGCCTGTTTTCTTCAAGAAGTATGAGAATTGTGAGTTTAATTGTATCTGGTAACTGTAGGTGACTGTAATGTGTGTGTGTGTGTGTGTGTGTGTGTGTGTGTGTGTGTGTGTGTGTGTGTGTTTTTAGTGTAGTGTCGGTAGTGCTGTCTTTGTGTTGGACGATGAGAGGAGAAAGAGGATGAAACCTGGTGCTGGCACATAGCCTTCTCATCTCAAATAGCACAAAGAGGGCTGCCAAGTTTAACACCCACATTTGACAGATGGATCATCATCAACAGTGTAACATGGCCTCACTTCATGAGACACTGGAAAGAGGTTTGGAATTTAATTCAGGACATTGCACAAAGACTGGTGATCAGGGACTTTACATCACCAATTCTCGTCCCTTTTGCTATAAAGGCTATGGGGAAGCAGCCAACAGCGTGTGGCATACCCAAGCAGTTACTTATCCAAGTACTGTCCATGCCTGGTGTTGCTTAATTTCAGTGATGTCACAAGAACAGGCGTATTCCACGGGTCAAGGCTATTGGATACTGTCATGGTCATTTCATGAGATGTGTGTCGGAGGAAGTAACATGATGCTTCACATCAAATAATGTTGCTTTGATTCTATTGTGCATAATAGCAACAGACAATCAATACCATAAGGCCAAAATAAGAATTAAATTAGTAAAGATAAACTTCTGCAGAAGTGATTACACTTAATAACACAAAATTAAGAAATTGAGAAGTGAAGGAAGGTATTACTCTTAGAGTTAGTTAAAGTTGTTTCGCTGTTTAGGTATCAAACATATTGTTAAACAATTTACTTTACTATCATGTGTCCTCTATGTCACTGACTTTGAAGATGTGCTGGTGACTAAGAACCCAAAATAACTTATCTGTTGAAATAAATTAAAATATGACCAAGACTTCAGATTTCATGTTGTTTGACTCTTCTTGGAAATAGTGCACCCAGAATTGTAAAACAAATCCTTCTGTTGTGCTGCACAATGCCTCTCTTTTAGTTTCTTCCCATGGAACTGAAGAGCATCCCCATGATGCTCTTGCACTTACTACACAAATTTGTGTTAAAAAGCACTTTGCTTTCCATTGTATCCTCTCTACATCCTTTATTAATATTACGTGGTAAAGATCCTAGACTGATGGGCTGTACTCAAAACCCAGTCCAATAAGGTTTTTGTAAGGCATATCCTTTGTAGAGAAAACACATTTCTGTAGACTTCTTCCTGTGAATCTCAGTTTGGGATGTTTTTCCACGCCTGTTTTTGTGTTTGTTCCACTTTGAACTCTTTTCAGCCAAATACTCTTAAGGGTAGGATGTTTCACATATGATACAAGCACATATTCCTAGTTCTTGCAGGATGTGTGCCAGTTAGGTCCCTTGGCAGACATCACATGAGGGAAAGGCTATTCTGCCTAAGTGAGCATAAACTAAGATGCAATGTGATTACATTAAGCTTAACTTTATTTGGTCAAAATGATGTCCTGCAACAAGAGCAGCCCAGTATCTTTTGTAAAAAAAATGTCAAACACTTGCTGAATTTCAGTTGCCAAAATTCTTGAAACTACAAACCGAGTACTGTCTTCTAGCTCCTTAAGTATATGTGGATTGTTTCATACACCTTACAATTTACCATTCCCCTAAAGATAAAAATCATGGGGATTTAGATTGGTGTGAGGGATGACAAAGTCAACTATGTTACCATCAAAAACACCTAACAATACTGTCACTGAAATAGTGACTGTGTCCTGCATGAAGTAACTGCATCTTTTCATTAACTATAAGTCTCTGAATAAATATTACAATTCACTGAAAGGACCAAAGTCATGGAATACCTCCTAATATTGTTTTGGACCTGGCATGATGCAGCAACTTAATGTGGCATAGAATCAACTCATTGTTGGAAGCCCCCTGAAGAAATATTGAGCCATGCTACCTCTAAAGCCAGTAAGAGTGTTGCAGGTGCAGGATTCTGTTCATGAACTGATCCCTTGATTATGTCCCGTAAATGTTCAATTCATGTCGATTGATCAGGGTGGCCAAATCATTCACTTGAATTGTCCAGAATGTTCTTCAAATGGATTACAACAATTGCGGGCTAGTGACATGGCACATTGTCACCCATAAAAATGAATGGCTGCAAATGGTCTCCAGGTAGCCGAACATAACCATTTCGATATGAAGATTGTATCTGTTCTTTCAGACATGTCTGAAAGAACAGATACCGTTGGTGATCTTGCAGCTCTCAAAGAATGAAATTACAATGAAATCTAGACCATTAGCTGCTTACAGGCATTGATAAATATCAACAGGAACAGTTGAAAATGTGTACTCCAACCAGGACTTGAACCCGGGATCTCCTGCTTACAAGGCAGATGCTCTATCCGACTGAGCCAGCAAGGACACAGAGGATAGTGCGGCTGCAGGGATGTATCTCTGGCATGCTCCCCGTGAGACCCACATTTCCAACTTACTCTCCACACACTACATTTATAGTGCCCCTGCCCACTATACTCATTACTAGTGGCAGTCAGTGTACCAATTCCCGTAAGAGTTTGAGCAATATGAGTACATCTGCACTGAAGAAGATCATTAGCCAATAAGCCTTATCTATATGAAGATGGTATCTGTTCTTTTGGACATGTCCGAAAGAACAGATATACCGTTGGTGACCTTGAAGCTCTCGAAGAATGAAATTACAATGAAATCCAGATCATTAGTTGCTTACAGGCATTGACAAGTATCAATGCGGACAGTTGAAAATGTGCGCTCCGACTGGAACTCGAATGGAGGAGAGCCTGGGTTCGAGTTCCGGTCGTGGCACACATTTTCAACTATCCCTGTTGATATTTATCAGTGCCTATAAGAAGATAATGATCTGGATTTCATTGTAATTTCATAACCATTTCCAGTCAATGATCAGTTCAGTTGGACCAGAGGATCAATTCCATCCAATGTAAACACAGTCCACTCCTTTATGAGGAGACAACCAGCTCGCACAGTACCTCATTGACAGCCTGGGTTGACAGCTTCTTAGGGTCTGCACCATACTCGAAAACTACCTCAGTTCTTATCAACTGAAACTGGGACTCATCTGACCAGGCCACAGTTTTCCAATCATCTAGGGTCCAACTGATTTGGTCATAAGTCCAGGAGAGGTGATGCACACAGTGTGCTGTTAGCAAAGGCACTTGTGTCAGTCATTCGCAGATTTCATCACACTATGCTAATGGATATGTCCCACATTGATTTCTGTGGTTATTTCACTTAATGTTGCTTGTCAGTTAGTGCTTACAATTCTATTGCAATGCTACTGCCCTTGGTCATTGACCTAAGACTGTCAGCCACTGTGTTGTCTGTGATGAGAGACAATGCCTGAAATTTGGCATTACCTTGTTCAATTGCACATCAGCAGTTATGTTTGGTGGAAAAAGATTGCTTAAATAATTTGTTTTGCACTAATTGCACACCACACTCCTTCTCCACATCATGCAGAAGCTCTTGATGTGACAGGTGAGGATTTTCAGAACTCCAACTCCAACTGTTCTGTAAGCTCACATATCCTGCTTCATCTGAATAAAAGAGCATTTCAGGATCATCACACACAGAGCACAATAATCAATGGCAGTAATGACATAAAGTAACTATCTGAATTGCTCAGTTGTTGCCCTGCTATTACTTTGTAAGGTTTCAGTTTGAAGTTGTACAAAGCTGTTCCTGTCAAGCCAGTTTGAACTGCTAACTACAATAGTATATCAAACAATGGAAACTCTAGGCAGGAATATCAACAATATAGGAAAAGACAGATTGCTATTCATAGTAAAGAAGACATGTCAAGTTGCAGACAGGCACAATTAATAGATATTTACATATGTAAGTCTATTTTAATTGTGCCTGTCTGTAGCTTCACATGTTTATGGTAAGTAGCAATCTATACAGTAGTATAATAACTGGAAACACACTGACTCATTTAGTATGAGGGCAAGCCAGTAAACTGCTTCAGACTCTGTTCTTGCATACTTCAGCACAAATAAAAATTGTTGATCCTTCATGTACACCACAGTGAACAGAAACAATACACAGCAAAAAAGAAAAACAATGTATACTCAGTTGCATAATAAATTAGCTACAACATGCACTGTTAACTGATATCAGCATAATGGGTGGAAGCATCATGCAGTGATCAGAGCCTGGGAGGAGAGGTGTTGGTACTTGCGCAGTGCTGAAGCACCCTGCATTTTATGATAATGACTGTTTCTGTTACATTCACACTGATATCATGTAATCTGGCATCAATGCATCACCTCTAGAATGGGAAGTTCCCTTTTTGTATCGCAAGAGGGCATTTGTTTTGCATGTGCCGGTTTTAGCATGGTGTACAAGTGTGGGGCAGAAAATGGGTTTTTGGTAGGACGCTGGTCACAGAAATCTTCTCAGAGTGGACTACACATCAACTTTGCCCACACTTAGAAATGGTTGCCAATTTGGAAAGGCAGTGGGTTTTCCAGCTTCGAGCCAGCTATGTGAATGGTAGTCGCATATAAACCCTTTTGTTCAATCACGGCTTCCTATTGCTGCTAGAACATTTCTGTGTGCTGGAGCCAGGTTCTGCTCCAGTCAGAATGGTAGATCATCAAGGTGTAACTGCTGTGAAACCATTACAAACAATAACTACCAGCATTTGATGGACATTCATGTTGATATTCCATTGGCTTAGTTACATTGTAATGGTGCTCAGTTCTGCGTAAGCAAGTGAACATACTGATTGTGTTTGTAAAATTTGACAGTGTTTGAGCATGATCAGCTGTTCCATCATTTACCTGTAAGCGATGATTAGTTCTCTGTTTGATATTTCAAAGTCAGGTGCCAAGCATTGTGGTACAGTATGCTAAATTTGTGTGTTGCTTTTATTTTAAGACTGAAAAGAGAGTGCTAATAGTAATTTGTGCACTCTTCTCAGTTAATTTACCCTGTAAATACTGCACCCCTGGGTGGGATCTTATGACAAACTTCAGCTTGTTTTTTCATTTGATGTATTCTCTTGAGTAGTGGAAAAGATGTAACTCTGATATCTTCTCTTAAATTATATGTATTTCTTTTAAGATGTTGTGACATGTGGAGTAATACTGCTTTCTTTCTGTTTTAGAGCTCTAAAACTTAATTGTTTTATTGTACCTATTTGTATCTTGTGGGACACCCAGTTGAGACCTGTGCCAAATGTAAATATGCCTATAACAGTATCTGAATTAAGTTTTTCAGGATGATTCCTTGGTATCCTTTGTAAGTTATTGGTCCCCCACTTGTAACTGTAAATTAATTGTGGGATGTAATTCAACTCTTGTTATTGGAATTCAGTTTTAGGCACAGAGGCCCTTTTAAAGGAAAGTTTTTCTGATATTTATATTGTCTGTTTTACTTATCAGCACCTTTAGGACTATTTTGAGTCTCACAATGTCTAATTGTCTATTTGACTTACTGGCATTTTTAAACTATTTTGATTTTGATAGTATCTGATTTATTTTTTGGCACTTTAAAACAGGTCAATAATTACCTTATGAGTGATTTACTTCATAATTAAGGAAGCTCAGGTTACCAGTGTGTGCCTTATGTAGTTTGTTAGAGTGAAATAAGTTGTAAACATTTTCTACTGAGTGTGGGCTCAGTCACTTACCAGTGCTGGATCCCCACATCCTTACCATTTCAATGGTAGGAGTGTGTGGCTCAAATTATTTTATATTCACAATCTGTAATAGCCTCACAAGGTAATCATAAGTTTTTAGAGCAGTAATAATCTGCCAACACTGGCATCCAGTCTACATTTGTGAGGTATATTCCAGACAGAAATTATAATTTTGCTGCTCTTCATTTCAATGTGCAGGCAGTGTTCTGTTTCCAGTGGTATGATGTTATTATGCTTATTATTACAGTTAATATAGGAGACTAATTCTGGGACCATGTCATTGTTGCTCTTATAGTTGAGTAATACCATTTTAGCTTTTTCTCTTTCTACCCTGAAAGGGCAAAACCCTGCACTTAATGTGGCTAATCTAATTCTCTCTGAGTGTGTCACGTATAGAGGAGATTCTGTAACATAAGAAAACCATATGTATACATAAACTGTTCTTTACCACTTGAGGAGTCACTTCCTTTCTATAGTGCTTAATTATCCTGTTAAGAGTGGCTGCACAATTTTTCATTTGATACTGGAATTTAAAAAACCTGTATCCAGGATCATTGCAGAATCACTTGAGCCTCAGATTTAAGCCCTCTATCTGGTTCAAAACCAGAGCAGTGCAACCAACTCTGTGATCAATGCTACAAATTGCAAGCCATACTTTCACTTCATAAGCATAGCATCTGGTTTGTAAAAATCCAGATGACAGGTGTCATTCATGCCAACACTACGTTCAATTTGCAACTGACATACTGTGCTCTCAATAGCTACCTACAGAGCCTCCTTCATATCTCATATGAGACTTCGCAGCAAACATGTTATATGCACAATGTCGTCTCTACCCGTTTTCTCAGATATTTCTCTGAGGAGCTTCAGACTTCCTGAATGGATTTATAGTTTTTGCTTACAATGTGCTCTAAAAATTAGATATTTGTCATCAATGTGTCCCTCTGCTATGATATGAAAGTAAGACTGCATTAATTCAAAACAGATGGCACGAATACCATAAAATTTTAGTTGCCCAGGTAAAACATAGTGGTACACAATGAATGGCCTTTACAAGAATGCAGGTTACATCAAGGGGGTTATTTTTTAGGTCTAGATGTTGGGGCTTCATTTGTATGATCATATATTTTTTGCGGAGACAGTCCCTCATGGAAGCCAGAGCGAGAATATTTATCAAGTTTGCTTTTGATCCACTTCTCAAACTTAAAAAAAGTCAAGGAATTAAATGGCTCCTTAATTGGAGGTGGTGTCATATTTCAGTTACTTCAGTTTTGATGTACAAACTTGCTACTGTGTATTTAAGTTTATCAAGAAATTTGCACTTAGTAATTGACTGATTACAAAGGTCAAGGATAGTTCTACCATTTCTTGGGGCTGTAGGAAGGAAACAGTCCATTGCTGGAGTAAATCTAATGCATCCAGATTCCATTGTTTACAATGATATTCAATATTTTCTGCTACTATGAGGAAGTAATAACTGAAACTGGTGATCAATAATTTCAATGAGTTACCATTTCTCCCAAGGCTGTTATCTACAAACTCCACTTCATTTACCTCACTTTTTGTTTGTTTCTTGTATAATAAAGCTCAAACTGACTTCTGTAACTGAAGATATGCCAGATCGAATCCTTGTGGTGTAAAATTTTCCCTCCCAGTATTTGACCAGCAAGGGAAGGGGTGGTGGTGACATGAAGTTTCTGGTCGCCAATCTCTGCACCAGTGTACCGAGTGGAGCTTCAAACCTCTCTGCAGTGTCTCATGAGGTGAGGTTGTGAGACTCAGTTGATGGTAATCTATCTGTCAGATGGGGACATTGCACTCAGTGGCCTCCTTTGTGCTACTCAAAGACACCTGGCGTAAGAAGTCACCTTTATACTGCTAATGGCCTTGTCAAACAGGGCAGAGGAGTGGACAGAGGTGCAGGTCACTCTCTTTTCCTTGGGGTGGGAAACTGCCCATAAAAGGTGGAAGAATCAGCAATGGGCAATGGCATGAGGATGCAGCACTGCGTTAAAAACACATAATGTGTATCCATAGGACAAGTGGACTGTAGCTGAAAAAGTGTCATGATGATCTCTCCATTGGCAAAAGATTTTGGACTAGTCCTCCATTCAGATCTCCAGGAGAGGCTGACAAGGGGGAGGTTACTCTGAATAACAACAAAAGGATATTCTACGAGTCAGGTCATGGAATGCCGCATGTTTGAACGTGGTAGGAAAGCTAGAAAAACTGAAAATGGAAATGCTAAGGCTCAATATATTTACAGTGAATGTCAGTGACGTGAAATGGAAAGAAGACAAGGATTTCTGGTCAGATGAGTATTGGGTATATCAACAGCAGCAGAAAATGGTATATTGGGGTAGGATTTTTATGAATAGGGGAGTAGGACAGAGTGTGAGATACTGTGAACAGTTCAGTGATAGGGTTGTTCGCATTAGAGTAAACACCAAACTAACGCTGACAATAATTCAGGCATAGATGGCGAGGTCACAAGCAAAATATGAAGAGATGAAAACAGTATATGAGAATACTGAATGGGTAATTCGGTACATAAAGGGAGACAAAAATCTATTAGTGACAGACGATTGGAATGTGGTTACAGAGGATGGAGTAGAAAAAAGGATTGCAGGAGAATATAGGCTTGGTAGTAGGAATGAGAGAGGAGTAACACTAATTTTCTGTAATTTCAGCTAATAATAGTTAATACTTTGTTCAAAAATCACAAAAGGAAGAGGTATACTTGGAAAAGGCTAGGAGATACACGAAGATTTCAGTTAGATTACACCATGGTCAGGCAGAGATTCTGAAATCAGATATTGCATTGTAAGGTGTACCCAGGGGCAGATATAGACTCACTGTCAGATCACAATTTGGTGATGATGAAGAATAGGCATAATAAGAGACTTATCAGGAAGAACCAATGCACAGTGAAGTGGGATATGGAAGCACTAAGGAAAGAAGAGGTATGCTTAAAGTTCTCTCAGGCTATAGACACTGCACTGATGAAGAGCTCAGTAGGCAGTCTGGTTGAAGAGGAATGGACACATCTAACAAGAGCAATCACAGGAGGTGGAAAAATCAGCAATGCTCAATGGCATGAGGATGCAGGAGGTGACTATGTGTAGAAGACTGAATAATCAACAAAAGGATAACATTATATGAGTCAGAGCACAGAATGCCAGACTTCTGAATGTGGTAGGGAAGCTAGAAAACCTGAAAATAGAAATGCTAAGGCTCATTATATTTATAGTGAATGTCAGTGATGTGAAATGGAAAGAAGACAAGGATTTCTGGTCAGATGAGTATAGGGTAATATCAACAGCAGCAGAAAATGGTATATTGGGAGTAGTATTTTTATGAATAGGGTAGTAGGACAGAGTGTGAGATATTGTGGTGAACAGTTCAGTGATAGGGTCTTCTTTTGGACCCCTCTCATAAAAACAGCGGGCAAGTTCCTTGTTACTTTGTGACATGTTTCACATTTGTGAGCTAATACAATGTAATCACTCACCACTGTGAGACTGAATGCACATGTGCACATGACATGGTAAGAAAAGTATATAAGCAAAGCAGATATGAATGGGTAATCATTCTAGTAATGATACAGGCTGCAAATAAGGAAATGCACTGACATAAGCTGCTATGAGAAACAGCAGATTGTTACTGCCCAGCACTCAGAAACAACAAAGCTGGTCGGCTGTTTGCTTGCTACTGCTGTGGCATCTATAGAAAATAATTGTAGTAGCAACAAAGTGTTGAACATTCATGCCTGATCACAGAGTGCAGTCAGAGATTTGCACATTCTGTAAAGCAGGAAAGGCATTGATCTGTGGCAAACCTGACAGCTAAGTACAGTGCTGGTGTAGGGACAAGTGTTACAGTCCACATTGTTAAATGTACACTGTTGAATATGGGGCTCCATATCAGATGACCCTATGTGTTGCCAAGTTGACCCAGTGACACTGTCAGTTATGACTGCAGTGGACACGGGATCACTGAAATTGATCCATGGATCAATGGAAATTTGTTGCCTATTTGGACGAATTACATTTGGTTTTGCTTTGGGTGATAGTCATGTCCAGATAAAAGCTGTCATCTAGGTAAGGGGCTGGTCGAAATATAAACGATTTATTGCAGCAAAATAGCCATTATAGTTATACATTAGATTACAATCATTTGAGAGTGAATTCGAAATATACATCGCACTACGGATGCAGGTCGCAGGGAGCTGTAATATGCTATGAGCAACATTCTCCTAGGCTTCCATGGAGCCTGTGGTAGTAATCGAAGCAACATGACAGCTGTGGACTACACGAACATTTTACAGACTATGCACATCCCTTCATACTTTGTCTGTTCACTGTTGGCGATGGCATCTTTCAGCAGGATAACTGTCCTTGTTACAAGGCCAGAATCTTGCTACAGTGTTTCGAAAAACATGTAGTGAACTCACGTTGCTGTTTTGACCATCAAATTTGCTTCATTTAAATCCAATGATTCACATCTGGGAGGGCATCAGTCGCCAGCTGCGCGCCCAGAAACCACCGGCACATAATTTCGGGAATGGCGTCACCTGTGTGTAGACATCTGGTGCTTCATGCACTACTGTAAACATACCCAGGACTTGTCGAACCTACGTCACGCAGAATCGATGCTGTATTGCATTTCACAGGTAAACGAACGTGGTGTTAAACAGGTGGTAATAATATTTTGGTTCTTCAGTATATATGTCATAAGATGGAGCGGATTCAATCATTCCTCATGGAGAAGGAATAACAGTAACCTTTTTGTTGTAGCTAAAGTTCTACCTGCCAATTTCCATTAATGCACGATGGCACTGGGAAACTAAAGCCTGCTTTTCAACAGCGGTGTGCAAACTGAAGTAGTCTCCTACGGCCTGGGTGATAATTTTAGTGCTGCAGGTATTAGCGAGATCCTACAGTTGTCAGAAATCCTCTCCGTGGCTTCTCATTTGCGTTCAAACAGCAGAATGATTCGCATAGTGCAGAAATACTTGCTATGTCATCTTCCTTCTACAACCATTAGTTCGAATCTGCTTACCATAGGGTACATCATTTGACCACCAGGGTCAGGAATACATGTTCCCCAGTTTACGTCTGAATAAAAATCGGATCAGTGACAAAACGTTCAATGGATGTCAAACAGTGTTACAAAGTTTGTGAGACATATTACTAGGACAAAAAGTCGTATCTGGACATTAAAATGTTCACTTGCCTTTAATTAAGAGCCTTCGCCTAATTATTCAGTTCTTATTAACATCCCTTACGTTTGTATCATCTTGTCTTTGATTTGTATACGATCCCGAATAATTTCATGAATATTTATACATTCTGTTTGTGGCTACGGATTCGAGCGAGCAGTTCAGTAAAGCGCTCATTGAAGAGATCTGACATTACTTTTTCTGTAAAGTCAAGATCACCCTTCCTTTCAAGGTTCCTACAAGAATACTTCATTAGTTTACGTCGTTCAATGCGAATCTGCTGAATTTCAGCAAATTCTACATGGTGTTGAGCTAACTGAAAGACGTTGGTACCGGTAATAGTTTTTTTTCCCCGTTAGATTTCCCTGAACCAACTTTTTACGCTCCTGTTTTACAGACACTTTTTTTTCACTCTGAAACGGTAGAAAATGTATCTCTTGATATTCGGAGCTGGTCTGAGCCGTTAACATGTAGTTCTATTTCGCATGTTTTGACAAATATTACCATGAACCGGCCAGCGGCTTGTTTCACATCTGATAGCATCCCGTTATCTTGCAAACGTTATGTACCGATGAAATATGTTAAACGCTTAATCGTCAGCTCATGTAAACCACCTTCTGCGGACCACGTGACTTCTACGGCTTCCTGAATGCTTCCCAAACAAGGCCAGCTGCTTGTCATCGTTGGCTCACGAAATGTCATGATAACTGTTTATGTCACCACCATCAGTATTCCATAGCTGGTATCTCTAAATTTGAGAGCGAGAAGGATGGGGTAACAGAAATATAAGGGTTTAACGTCCCGTCTACGACGATGTCGTTAAAGAAGAAGTGTCATGATTTATAAGGGAAGGTGATGATGTTCATGCTGACATTGCCTCTAAAGATAAGGCATACTTACACTTTTATTCTGTTGCACGTTGCTGTTTTTTGTTCTTTTTTTTACGTAACTCTTGGTATCCCCGTGTAATCTGGCATGTCATTGGAAACATGCGCATCAAGAAACGGAGGAAACCATAATGCGGTTGATTCGAGTAGTAATTGTAGGTAAAAAAAAGTGGCACATTTGCGAAATTTGTTTATTTTCCCAGCTGTTTGTCACAAACATAACACTATTGTCCACAACCATAGGCACAAAACTGAGTTGTCGGAAAATATATGTCGCGATTTTATCCGTGTCGTTTCATAGGAGTGTAGGGCTACTTATGAATTTGGAGTCTTAAGGAACGTAGCAACCAATTTTTGACGTTTGAGGATACTGTATTATCAGATTTATTTTTAGCATGAAGAGTTCAGCCCGTACCTAGAATCTGAACGCACACGAGTCTCGTAAGTCTCTCATCTCCGAGTGACTGACGAAATGGGGAAACTTCCGCTAGTTCCTAAATGTGTCAAGCGAATGTAGCCTCTTCTTCGAACCACTGAATCGTTCGTCTGCCGAAATTCGTAAAACGCGTTTCGTCAACGAGGTTTCATCATCAGTTGCCTGGATATATTTTATTAAAAACTGTTTAATCCATTCTCAAAAGGTTGCATTACGCTTTCATTTGTTAGTCAGTCTTCCACCGCACGTAACAGACGCCCACAAGTAATTTTTGCTATGATGGCTGGTACACGTACAAGTATTGCTCGAAGTGTAGGCGTTCCAATGAGCAATAAAAAGAGAGAACGACGGAAGATTCATAGTGCAAACAGCGAAAGGACGCTGCCTACGCAAATGAGTGACGCACGATGACTCAATGCGTCGTCTCCTGTCCGTGCGTTGAAGTCCCGGCGGCTGTGGCCATTCCGCGACAAACAGTAGTAACTTTGCGTGACAGTTGATGTACACTTCCATCAACGAACCGCGCAAAGGAAGCAACGGTACACGTACCTGCGTGTTCCTGTAGGAGCGTCTGGTCTATGTGGAAAGCAGGTCGCCGATTAACTGTTCTGATTTAGAGGCCTGGCAGCAGTTGTCCGCTCTGGCCCGAGTTCGTCGCCCTGGCATCCGGCACACGTTTACGCTCTCCTGATCCACTCGCGCACTCGAGAAACACCCGCGCACTGGCACATCCCAGTATTCGCTAGGAACGAGAGCGCCTAGCCCTCTCTCGCAGGTAGCACCACGTCGACTGGATTCCTGTGCACGCGAGCGGCAGAGGCAGTGGGTGGGGGAGCGCTGCCCCTCTACCTGTAGGTACAGTGTCCACACAAAGCACAGAACGGCCGCGCGCCTTTCCTGAGGCAGCGGCGGCGGCAGCACGCAGGCTCCATGCGGCGTGCTAATGGTGGGGGGACATACGCGACACTGTCGCTGCAACCAAAGTCGCCCGCAGCTACCGCCCTCCAGCTTGGCGACAAACCAGCCACCCGCACACGATGGTTCCCTTCTCTGCGAGGGTCACCTAAGTTTCCACAAACTATCACTCGATGGCGGTAATGAGATGTGACTAGGGTGACCAGAGGCAATTGTTTAAAAAGGAGGGCAAATAGCTTCAAAAAGGAGGACAAAGGAAGAAAAAAGAGGACACATCAACGGGTCAACTGCAGATGAGAATACCTCTCGTCAGCTTTGGACGAGTCACGTGACTGCCGGGAATTACCGGTAAAACTAGTAGTTAATTGTTACTGATGGTCAGGTGGTGGTTAACTGAGTAATATAAAAAAATTAAAAATATTGATTGTGGTGACAGTGTGGCGTCAAGTGTTTTGTTATGTCAACAACACGGAATTGTTTACAAAAACGAAAAACGTAAGACCATTCACCTCCCTTCATTCGACGCACCGCTACCAACATCTACAATTCAAACAGCAGCTGACGAAATGTAAACTGCACTTTAACCTTCCGAATACAAATAAAATGAATGACTATGAAACAATGAAATAAAACCATGACAGTTAATCTGTCGAGTTATTTCTTACCTTTATTGGCCACTGAGACGTACATTCCAGCTCCACATATCTTACATTCCGCTTCAAATTCATTTCTCCCTTTCTTGAAAGCCGGATATTTGCAGGAAAGGACATCACAAAATGTACACTTTCGTCTAGGCATAGCCAAATATTTTACGTAATTCATTCGGTTAAAAAATACACTCACAAATCACACGTGCACTACAGGAAGCCAAGCCAATACAAAGTGAAGATAACGAAACGAAAATTTTAAATAATCGATATTTGCATTCGCTTATAGGTCGATCAACGATAACATCAACGTGTTTATCACGAAGGCTATGCCAATAGTTAAAGTATTTAAGAAAAGAGCAATAGAACGGGACGAATTGTAAATTTAACTGTTTTACGCTCAACTTTGCGAAAAAGCCGAACACTGTAAAAATCCTCCCGGACCCTGGACAAAGAGCTAAAAAGGAGGACATGTCCGGATTAATCCGGACGTCTGGTCACCCTAGATGTGACATTACCATTCTTCGCACTGTCATCTCCGGACAATGCTTTTTCCTGACACCTGAGCTTTAATTGTAGCCCAGTATTCCCGCATTTAATTCCTGTGCTGTTCCTTCCACGCTTCAGTCCACATTTTGCCAGTTTTCAGTTGTGGCTCTACGTGAAATCCAAGGTAGTCTTGGAATGCGTTTATCGCTACCCTCCAGTGCTTGCAGGTTTTCTTCTACCTTGGCAAACCACACCTCCTATGTTTTCCTGTTGAGAAAGTAGTGGAAGATCCGACCGGTCAACCTTGCAGGATTCATACGGGCAATGTGCGTACAAAAACAATCTTCTAGATAAGCTCAAGTACTGTGGTATGAATGGGACAGTGCTCCAATGGTTTAAATCATACCTAACTGGAAGGGTGCATAAAGTTGAAATAAGCAGTTCACATAATATGCAAAAAACTGGTGATTTCTCAAACTGGGGAACAATCAAGAATGGGGTGCCGCAAGGTTCGGTCTTGGGTCCTCTGCTGTTCTTAATATATATTAATGACTTGCCATTCTATATTCACGAAGATGCAAAGCTGGTACTTTTTGCCGATGATACAAGTATAGCTATCACACCCAACAGACAAGAATTAACTGGTGAAATTGTAAATGATGTTTTTCAGAAAATCATTAAGTGGTTCTCTGCAAATGGGCCCTCATTAAACTTTGACAAAACACAGTATATACAGTTCCACACAGTAAATGGAATGGCACCATTGATAAATATAGACTTCGATCAGAAATCGGTAGCTAAGGCAGAATATTCAAAATTTCTAGGTTATGCATTGATAAGTGGTTGAACTGAAAAAAAAAAAAAAACACACTGAGGATCTGCTGAAACGTTTGAGTTCAGCTACTTATGCTATTAGGGTCATTGCAAATTTTGGCGATATACATCTGAGTAAATTAGCTTACCATGACTATTTTCATTCTCTGCTTTCGTATGGCATCATATTCTGAGGTAACTCATCATTGAGTAAAAGAGTGTCCATTGCACAAAAGCGTGTAATCAGAATAATTGCTGGAGCTCATCCAAGATCATCCTGCAGACACTTATTTGAAGAGCTAGAGATCTTCACTGTAGCCTCACAATATATATATATTCACTTATGAAATTTGTTATTAACAATCCGAACGAATTCAAAGGTAATAGCAGTGTACGTGGCTACAACACTAGGATAAAGGTTGATCTTCACTACTCAATGTTGAATCTAACTTTGGCCCAGAAGGTGGTAAATTATGCTGCCACGAAAGTCTTTGGTCACTTATCTAATAGTCAAAAGTCTGACAGATAGCCATATAGCATTTAAAAGGAAATTCAAAGAATTTCTTAATGGCAACTCTTTCTACTCATTAGATGAATTTTTGGATATAAAGTGGATAATTTCCCCAACCCCACAAAAACATTAAAATATTAAGTGTCATGTAATATTTTGTGTAATGTAATATCTTGAATAGACACCTTTTATTAACCTGACACGTTCCACATCATTACGTGGTGTCGTATTAATGATCTATGGAACAAGTACTAATCCAATCTAATCTCGTCCTGTGGATGGTGTCTGTGATCTTTTCTACACTGTGTATATTTCATACAGTATTGATTGCCTATAATTTACATGATTCAACAGCTCGTCAACATAGTAGGAGATTACAGCAGTAATCTAGGCCTGAATATCAGTACCAAAAAGACGTAGTTTATGAATGTCACACGATAGCCCGACTACTTTACAAATGCAAATCTACGATTCAGTGGTTCCTTGATACAAAGAGTAGACGAGTTTTAAGTAGTTTAGAAAGTGAAGATTGAGGATCAGACATGGAGATACAATGTCGCGTAGAGAACGCTCGTAATGATTTAATAAATTTCAAGAAAATTTTCACAAGTACAGATCTAAATCTTACTGTTCGTTTTATAAGATGCTACAGTTGGCCTGTTCTTCTATACAGTTTTGTAGGATTGGCGCTAAAAATGCCAATCTACAATGTGTACAGAAACCAGATGGCAGTTATAAGAGTCGAGGGGCATGAAAGGGAAGCAGTGGTTGGGAAGGGAGTGAGACAGGGTTGTAGCCTATCCCCGATGTTATTCAATCTGTATATTGAGCAAGCAGTGAAGAAAACAAAAGAAAAATTCGGAGTAGGAATTAAAATCCATGGAGAAGAAATAAAAACTTTGAGGTTCGCCGATGACATTGTAATTCTGGCAGAGACAGCAAAGGACCTGGAAGAGCAGTTGAACGGAATGGACAGTGTCTTGAAAGGAGGATATAAGATGAACATCAACAAAAGCAAAACGAGGATAACGGAAAGTAGTCGAACTAAATCGGGTGATGCTGCGGGAATTAGATTAGGAAATGAGAGGCTTAAAGTAGTAAATGAGTTTTGCTATTTGGGGAGCAAAATAACTGATGATGGTCGAAGTAGAGAGGATATAAAATGTAGACTGGCAATGCCATGGAAAGCGTTTCTGAAGAAGAGAAATTTGTTAACATTGAGTGTAGATTTAAGTGTCAGGAAGTCGTTTGTGAAAGTATTTGTATGGAGTGTAGACATGTATGGAAGTGAAACGTGGACAATAAATAGTTTGGACAAGAAGAGAATAGAAGCTTTCGAAATGTGATGGTATTGAATAGAATTGGAGAGAAGAGAAATTTGTGGCACAGCTTGACTAGAAGAAGGGATCGGTTGGTAGAGCATATTCTGAGGCATCAAGGGATCACCAATTTGGTATTGGAGGGCAGAGTGGAAGGTAAAAATCGTAGAGGGAGACCAAGAGATGAATACGCTAAACAAATTCAGAAGGATGTAGGTTGCAGTAGGTACTGGGAGATGAAGAAGCTTGCACAGTATAGAGTAGCATGGAGAGCTGCATCAAACCAGTCTCTGGACTGAAGACCACAACAACAACAACATGCCAAAAGCAAGAAGGAGAGAGGCCTCTGATATGTGGATTTACCGCAGTATGCTCAAAATACTATGAACAGGGCGAATAACAAACACTGAGGAAAATTCAGAACGTTTAAAAGAAGAAAAACTGTATAACTTGGACACAAGTACATCTCTGCACTGCAGTTCGTATTAAATGCCTGGCAGATCATTCTTCGAACCACCTTCAGGCTATCTCTCTACCGTTCCGTTCTCAAACAGCGTGTGGGAAAAATGAACCCATAAATATTTCTGTACGAGCTCTGATTTCTCTTATTTTATTACGATGATTGTTTCTCCCTATGTAGATTGGCAGCAATAAAATTTTCTCACATTCACAGGAGAAAGTTATTGATTGAAATTTCGTGAAAATATCTCGCCGCAGCGAGAGCGCCTTCGTTTTAGTGATTGCCATCCCAACTCGCTTATCATTAAAAAAAAAAATGGTTCAAATGGCTCTGAGCACTATGGGACTTAACATCTGAAGTCACCAGCCCCCTAGAACTTAGAACTAGTTAAACCTAACTAACCTAAGGACATCACACACATCCATTCCCGAGGCAGGATTCAAACCTGCGCCCGTAGCGGTCGCGCGGTTCCAGACTGAAGCGCCTACAACCGCTCGGCCACAACGGCTGGCCCGCTTATCATATCTGTGACACTTTGCCCTCTATTTCGCGACAATACAGAACGAACACCAAATATATACTTCTACAGTTGATACTACAAGAGATGGCCGAGGGTAAAAGAAGAAAACGGAGAAGAGCCGGCCGATGTGGCCGAACGGTTCTAGGCGCTTCAGTCTGGAACCGCGCGACCGCTACGGTCGCAGGTTCGAATCCTGCCTCGGGCATGGATGTGTGTGATGTCCTTAAGTTAGTTAGGTTTAAGTAGTTCTAAGTTCTAGGGGACTGATGACCTCAGATGTTAAGTCCCATAGTGCTCAGACTCATTTGAACCATTTGAACGGCGAAGAAAAATATGTTTGTTAGATAACACAAAGCAGTGGACAGGATCCCAAAGTGCGGACCAAATACTAAATACAGCGGTTCATCAAATAAAGACACATTATGTAGTCACCAGCATCCATTAATGGATAAGTAGAAGAAGAAGAAGAAGAAGAAGACAGATTTCATGATTGTGTTGTGTCCTGAATTTCCCATTGGGCCTAAGATTTTTCTCAAAAGCAGTCTTTTATTTCTCACTTATCGATCACATCTTCTGTACTCATAGCAAGGCATTCTGCGGCATACAGGGCCTCAGGTCTTATTGCAGGACATGAATGTCGTGTCTTGACATTAATTGATATTTTCTTGAAGACACTTTTGTTTAGTTGATATACTGATTATATTTTCTATCCACTCTCCTAGATATTAAAACTTCTCCGTCCGTTTGATTTACTCTTCTTTTATCTATGGTATTCTAGGTGGTGACTTGACGTTCGTAATAAATTCAGTTTTCCCAAAGGAGATCAGGAGTCCCGCCTCAGTAAGTTATGGCTTTAATTCATTGATGTTTCTGCAGCTGCGTCTAGCGAATCACGAAAAAAATGTGTGGTCATCTACAAAGGCCAGGTAGTCAACGGTCGAATTCACGTGTCTATAGCCAATCCTGACTCCATTTTCAACACCTTTCTCACTTATTCCTTTTCGCAAGTTTCGGATCGCTTTCAAGTGCACTGTTGGAAAGCAGAGATTAGCGTCCATATGCTTGCCTTACTCCCGACCTGGTTTCAAAGGCATCTGAATTCTCTCCCATAAGCTACACTTTGGAGGCGGTGTCAGTAAGAGTCTGTTATTTTACTGTCGAATCCAAATTCTTTGAGCCTTTTTTATATCTACGAAGGCCACTACGAATTTCTTACTTATCCACTTGAGGTAAGGAAGTACACGTTTAAGAAATCACCGTTGTTTTCAATATCGCCTTTTGTTACAGTAGCAGCCCAAAGTTGCATCACTAAAGGAAGGAAAGAATGTTCAAGGTACGTCTCAACCCCCAATGAACTACTCACCTTGAGGAGGTGGGGTAGCTTGCGCATCCGATACAGACAGCCGTATCGTAGGTGCAGCCATAACGGGGGGCGGGGGGGGGGGGGGGGCTATATGTCGTGTGATTAGGCCTTCCCGTCGGGTAGACCGTTCACCAGGTGCAAGTCTTTCGACTGGACGCCACTTCGGCGACTTTCGCGTCGATGGGGATGAAATGATGATAATTAGGGCAATACAACACCCAGTCCCTGAGAGGAGAAAATCTCCAAGACAGCCGGGAATCGAACCCGGGCCTTTAGGATTGACATTCTGTCGCGCTGACCACTGGGGGCAGACGGGGGTTATATGTGGAGAGGCCAAACTGCCTAAAGGTACCTGAAGAGGAGCAGCAGATTTTTCGTAATTGCAGGAGCAACAGTGTGGGTGACTGGCTGATCTGGCCTTATAACATTAACAATCATGGCCTTTCTCTGCAGGCATTGCAAACGGCTGAAAGCAAGCAGAAACTACACCTATGATTTTTTCCCCCTGGGGTCCTGCAGATTGAGTGTATGGCCTAACCATGATGTCCGCACTTGTGTAAAGTACTTTGAAGGTAAAATAGTTCCCATTGGGATCTCTGAGCCTGGACTACACGCGGATGTTGTCATCAGGAAAAGCAAGACTGAAATTCTACAGGACGGAGGATGGAATGTTAGATCCCTTATACGGGTAGGTAGGTTAGAGAATTTGAAAATGGAAATGGGTAGTTTGAAGTTAGAGGTAGAGGGGCTTAATGAAGTCCACTGGCACGAAGAACAGGACTTTTTGTGGGATCAGTACAAGGTTATCAACATAAAATCAGACAGGGGTGACGCAGGATTGGGTCTAATAATTAATAAGAACATCGGAATGCGGGTAGGCTACGATGAACAGCATAGCGAACACATTATTATAGCCGAGACAGACACGAAGCCAACAGCCACCAAAACAGAACAAATTTATATGCTAACTACCTCTGCAGATGATGAAGAGATTGAAAGAATGTATGACGAGTTGAAGGAAATTATCCAGGTAGCTACGGATGACAAAAGTTTAATTGTGATAGGTGACTGCAATTCGGTAGCAAATAAAAAAATAAAAAAAATAAAAAATAGAAGGATAGGGACTAGGGGAAAGGGATGACAGAGGAAGCCGCCTGGTAGAATTTTGCAAGTAGCACAGTTTAATCATCGCTAATATATGACTCACGAATCATAAAAGAGTTTGTATACGTGGAAGATACCTGGGGGCACTGGAAGATTTTAGATTGATTGTATGATGGCACGACAGAGATTTCGAAACCAAATTTTAAGCTTTAAGGCATTTCCAGGTGCAAATATGAACTCTGAGCATGATTCATTGGTTATGAACTGCAGACTAAATCTGAAGAAGTTACAAAAATGTTAAAAATGAAGGAGACGAGACCTGGATAAATTGAAGGAACCAGAGGTAGTTGAGAGCTTCAGATTGAGCATTAGATAACGTCAAACTGAAACACGGGAAAGCTAATAAAAGGCAAAACGAATTGATAACTTTGAAGGATAGAGCTCTTTTGATAATTAAGGAGATATTGAATTTAATGGACAAAAGCAGAAAAAATAAAAATGCATCAAATGAAATAGGAGAAAGGGAATACGGCTTAAAAAAAATGACACTGACAAAAAGTGCCGAATGTCTAAGCAGGAATGCACTTAAACACTTTGAGACGTCTTGATAACAATTTTGTTATTCCAACCGCTTGCAGGAGTGTTTGAAGGACAAATGCTAGACTGTAGAAGCACTCATAACTGGGGGAAAGACCTTCGGAGAAAGAAGAAGCAAATGTGAGACTACCAAAATAAGCAAATAAGTGAAATCAGAAATAGGTACTGCAGCGCCTGTGTTGTTCAGAAGTATGATGCAATGTTCCTTCAAACATGCATGCAACTGCGAATACGTTTCATGTATTTCTTAACGGCTGTAATCGCCGCAGTGCCTGTTCCTTCCGACATATGCTATTGGCCATTAAAATTGCTACACCACGAAGATGACGAGCTACAGACGCGAAATTTAACCGACAGGAAGAAGATGCTGTTATATGCAGATGATTAGCTTTTCAGAGCATTCACACAAGGTTGACGCCGGTGGCGACACCTACAACGTGCTGACATGAGGAAAGTTTCCAACCGATTTCTCATACACAAACAGCAGTTGACCGGCGTGTCCTGGTGAAATGTTGTTGTGATGCCTCGTGTAAGGAGGAGAAATGCGTACCATCACGTTTCCGACTTTGATAAAGGCCAGATTGTAGTCTATCGCAATTGCGGTTTATCGTGTCGCGACATTACTGCTCGCGTTGACCGAAATCCAATGACTGTTACAAAAATATGGAATCGGTGGGTTTAGGAGGGTAATACGGAATGCTGAACTGGATTCCAATGGCCTCGTATCACTAGCAGTCGAGATGACAGGCATCTTATCCGCATGGCTATAACGGATCGTGCAGCCACGTCTCGATCCCTGAGTCAACAGATAGGGACGTTTACAAGACAACAACCATCTGTACGAACAGTTCGACGACATTTGCAGCAGCATGGACTATCAACTCGGAGACCATGGCTGCAGTTACCCTTGACACTGCATCAGAGACAGGAGTGCCTGCGATGGTTTACTCAACGACGAACCTGGGTGCACGAATGGCAAAACGTCATTGTTTCGGATGAATCCAGGTTCTGTTTACAGCATCATGGTGGTCGCATCCGTGTTTGGCGACATCGCAGTGAGCGCACATTGGAAGCGTGTATTCGCCATCGCCATTCTGGCGTATCACCCGGCGTGATGGTATGGGGTACCATTGGTTACATGTCTCGGTCACCTCTTGTTCGCATTGACGGCACTTTGAACAGTGGACGTTACATTTCAGATGTGTTACGACCCGTGGCTCTACCATTCGACTCCTACGGAACCCTACATTTCAGCAGGATAATGCACGACCGCATGTTGCAGGCCCCATACGGGCCTTTCTGGATACAGTAAATGATCGACTGCTGCCCTGGCCAGCACATTCTCCAGATCTCTCACCAATTGGAAACGTCTGGTCAATGGTGGCCGAGCAACTGGCTCGTCACAATATGCTAGTCACTACTCTTGATGAACTGTGGTATCGTGTTGAAGCTGCATGGGCAGCTGTACCTGTACACACCATCCAAGTTCTGTTTGACTCAATGCCCAGGCGTATCAAGGCCGTTACTACGGCCCGAGGTGGTTGTTCTGGGTACTGATTTCTCAGGATCTATGCACCCAAATTGCGTGAAAATGTAATCAAATTTCAGTTGTAGTATAATATATCTGTCCAGTGAATACCCGTTTATCATCTGCATTTCTTCGTGGTGTAGCAATTTTAATGGCCAGTAGTGTACATGCCTGTCCGAAGGAACATTGTATCGTACTTCTGAGCAACACAACCACTGCAATATCACATTTATTAGCCAATACCGGTCAAGCTACATTGAATTAAAATGTCTCCGCCGTACGGGAATGTACATAATGAATGTACCAGTTCAGTTTCTAGAAACATGCTTGACAACCTACAGAAGTTGTGGTCTGATCGTTGGGCGCGCCCAGATATCCTAATCATAAGTCGACCGCTTGCGATAAGCGGAAAATCCAGGTTCGAGGCCCAGTCTGGCACAAATTTTCATTGTCGTCATTCCATTATACAGCTGATGGTTGTCCATATTCGCAATTGCGACTACATTTCATGGAAATCTGAATGGTGAAAGGAGAATACACTGGGGAACAAGCTTGAGGACAATGTTACAGAAAGAGAAAAAAGAATTAGGTGAAAATGAGATGGGAGATAAGATACTACAACAAGAATTTGCAGATGATGTGATCTCTGATTTATTTGTTCTTGTATATCACCTGCCAAGGTAAATATAGCCTGTTTGGTTGACTGTCCCTTTTGAGATCCATACTGCGTGCTACTGAGTACATTTTCTCGTACTAAGTATGTATACAGACTATACTGCCCTACTAGGCAGAAGCATATTTAAGTCCCTCTAGGAAAGGAGCTCTGTGAAGGATTCTTTACACAAGTAACCAAAATGTGCTGATGAAGGTTCTCCCACATGATCCAGTACTATCTTCTCAATTTCTACTGTGCAATGTGTTATTTTTGGAGATTCTTATACAGCTCCCAATGGCTTGAAAGATCAAAATTTTTCCTATGTTTACATCCATGCAGATAAATTTCTTCTAATTACGATAACACCTACTTCATTTTTTTTTCTGTTTGCATTCGACCTGCTTTTTGGGCACTAGTTCCTACTACTCCATACATTAAGTGCATGTCTGCAAGTTCCTCTAACGAGTAATACGTCTCCTTCCAAATTAAGTCATTAAATGTAAACAGTAGTGCTAAACTCCATCGCGGGCTGTTCATAGGCTACTGCATATTGTTTTTCGAGGTAACTCCACTGACATCCGCGCCGCGACCCGATGCTTATTGTGAACCATAACCAGTTTAGAAATGTGTGTCAGACTCATTGCTCATTCAAGACCTTGTATCGGCCAAAATATTCACTTGCGAGCATTAGTTCCTAATCTGGAAATACTCAATTTCGAATTCTCTACCATGTATGAGGGTGAGTCAAATGAAAACCTTAAATATTTTTTTAAGTATTATTTATTGTGCAGAAGTGGTACAAAGCTGTATCATTTTTCAATATAATCTCCCCACGGTCAATGCAAGTCCTCCAGCGCTTACAAAGTGCATAAATTCCTCTAGGAAAAAAAAAAAAAATCTTTCGGCAGTCCGCGCAACCACTCATGCACCGCGTGGCGTACCTCTTCATCAGAACGGAACTTCTTGCCTCCCATTGCGCCTTTGAGTGGTCCAAACATATGGAAATCACTTGGGGGAAATCTGGTGAGTATGGTGGATGAGGAAAACACTCAAAATGCAGGTCTGTGATTGTTGCAACTATTGTACGGGCAGTGTGGGGCCTTGCATTGTCATGTTTGCAAAAGGACACCTGCTGACAGCAATCCATGTCGCTTTGCTTTGATTGCAGGCCGCAGATGATTTTTTAGGAGATCTGAGTATGATGCACTGGTGACAGTGGTCCCTCAAGGCATGTAATGCTACAAAATGACGCCTGTTTCGTTCCAAAAGAGAGTCAACATAACCTTCCCTGCTGATGGTTCTGTTCGAAACTTCTATGGTTTTGGTGATGATGAATGGCGCCATTCCTTGCTCGCTCTCTTCGTTTCCGGTTGGTGGAAGTGAACCCAGGTTCCGTCCCCAGTAACGATTCTTGCAAGGAAGCCATCACCTTCTCGTTCAAAGCGCCGAAGAAGTTCTTCACAAGCATCAACACGTTGTTCTCTCATTTCAGGAGTCAGCTGACATGGCACCCATCTTGCAGACGCTTTGTGACACTGGAGCACATCATGCACAGTGTGATGTTCTGACCCATGACTAATCTGTAAACATGCTGCAATGTCATTCAGTGTCACTAGGCGGTTTTCCTTCACTATGGCTTCAACTGCTGCAATGTTCTGTGGAGTCGCAACTCGTTGTGCCTGACCTGGGACCTGGACGAGGAGCGTCTTCCACTGAAGTCACACCATTTGCGAACTTCCTACTCCATTCGTAGACTTGCTGCTGTGACAAACATGCATCACCGTACTGAACCTTCATTCGTCGATGAATTTCAATAGGTTTCACACTTTCACTACGCAAAAACCGAATAACAGAACGCTGTTCTTCCCTGGTGCAAGAGGCAAATGGGGTGGCCATCTGATACTGTGACGGTATGTGTGCATCTGCGCTATGCTGCCACCTATAGGCCATTCTGCACGCTGTTTGTAGCACGCTTACCAACTTACAGGATAACGGCGCGAAATTTCGATTTGTTATTACAAAGTTAAGGTTTTCATTTGACTCATCCTCGTATATAGGGTCGCCAGGCGCATTTTCTCTGATGTCTCTGCAGATATTTGCAATTTCGTTTTTGCAATGTGTGGCTAAGTCAGTGCAAACAATTACTGTACATCGCGTCTTCCATGCGGCGCCCAGTATCGAAGAAGCGTCGGTTGATTTCCAGTTACAAACTAAATTATTTTTAAAGCTGAATTTTAAGTGTTCATTCGATAGAGCGATCCGAAATCAGTCTAGTACGATATTCGTTATATCGATACGTATTAACGGGGACAGTAAAACACGAAGCATAACCAGTACTCTGGTAGCATCAGCATCGCCCTGGTCCACACTTAGTGCTACCGCCATCCAGCAGCACTACACCAGTGAGCTGACCTGAAGATGTGACAGAATAGTGACAGAATAGCAAACGGGAGCTGTCGTGTTTGGACGTCACCCTGACCACACCTTGAAGAAAATTGCCTGATTTGTTGCTGTATCACCATGGGCTCTCCAACGAGTCTACAAGGAATGGTGCACCACTAGCAGCCATTTAACAAGTCATAAGAACAGAAGCCGACCTCGGGGAAGATCAGTTTGGATTCCGTAGAAATATTGGAACACGTGAGGCAATACTGACCCTACGACTTATCTTAGAAGCTAGATTAAGGAAAGGCAAACCTACGTTTCTAGCATTTGTAGACTTAGAGAAAGCTTTCGACAATGTTGACTGGAATACTCTCTTTCAGATTCTGAAGGTGGCAGGGGTAAAATACAGGGAGCGAAAGACTATTTACAATTTGTACAGAAACCAGATGGCAGTCATAAGAGTCGAGGGACATGAAAGAGAAGCAGTGGTTGGGAAGGGGGTGAGACAGGGTTGTAGCCTATCCCCGATGTTATTCAATATGTATATTGAGCAAGCAGTGAAGGAAACAAAAGAAAAATTCGGAGTAGGTATTAAAATCCATGGAGAAGAAATAAAAACTTTGAGGTTCGCCGATGACATTGTAATTCTGTCAGAGACAGCAAAGGACTTGGAAGAGCAGTTGAACGGAATGGACAGTGTCTTGAAAGGAGGATATAAGCTAAACATCAACAAAAGCAAAACGAGGATAATAGAATGTAGTCAAATTAAGTCGGGTGATGCTGAGGGAATTAGATTAGGAAATGAGACACTTAATGTAGTAAAGAAGTTTTCCTACTTGGGGAGCAAAATAACTGATGATGGTCGAAGTAGAGAAGATATAAAATGTAGACTGGCAATGGCAAGGAAATCGTTTCTGAAGAGGAGAAATTTGTTAACATAGTGTATAGATTTAAGCGTCAGGAAGTCGTTTGTGAAAGTATTTGTATGGAGTGTAGCCATGTATGGAAGTGAAACATGGACGATAAATATTTTGGACAAGAGGAGAATAGAAGCTTTTGAAATGTGGTGCTACAGAAGAACGCTGAAGATTAGATGGGTAGATCACATAACTAATGAGGAGGTATTGAATAGGATTGGGGAGAAGAGAAATTTGTGGCACAACTTGACTAGAAGAAGGGATCGGTTAGTAGGACATGTTCTGAGGCATCAAGGGATCACAAATTTAGCATTGGAGGGCAGCGTGGAGGGTAAAAATCGTAGAGGGAGACCAAGAGATGAGTACACTAAGCAGATTCAGAAGGACGAAGGTTTCAGTAGTTACTGGGAGATGAAGAAGCTTGCACAGGATAGAGTAGCATGGAGAGCTGCATCAAACCAGTCTCAGGACTGAAGACCGCAACAACAAACAACAAGAACAGTTGTAAAAATAACCTAGCCGACCGACATGGACGGCAGACGCGCATCATCGCAACTTATCAATGAAAAACGGTTTCAAACTCGACAGGAAATGCTAGTCAGTGAATGTATCTCCATCTCAACCACTTCCAGGGCAAACATTGCGAAGGGAGCCACAATCAATGGACATTTGTGGTCTGGTATCTCGCAACACGCCATTGCTCATAGCGACAAATGAAGCTGCACGCCTTCAATGCTCAAAACAACATAGAAACTGGACGAATCGCGAATTTATCGCTTTTCAAATAATGCAGTGCGTCTAGTACACTGACGTCCCAAAATATGGATATCTCCAAGACGAACGACCATTCCGCCTCCAAGAACTATCTGTAAAATTCCGAGTGACTGTATTCAACGTGGATCCGCAGCAAATTCGATGTTGTCTTTCTGTTGATCCTGCGATATTATTAAAAAAAAATTACGGAATGTTAGCAACAGGTCAATCATTTTCTACTCACCCTAAACCAGAACTATGAATTTGTTAAATGAGAAAATCATAGTTTCCACTTCGGCTGATTTTTCCCTTATTTGCGAACAGTTGTAAAAATAACCTAGCCAACCGACATGGACGGCAGACGGGCATCATCGCAACTTACCAATGAAAAACGGTTTCAAACCCGACATAAATTGCTACTCTCAGTGAATCCAACGTATATACGAGACTGGCCAATTTCGGCTCCATAGGTCATTTTAAATAACGAGGTCGAAATTAGCCACCTGTGTACATGCATTGAATAAAACTTAGCAAATAGAGTAATCAACCCTGTGGCCGAGCGGTTCTAGGCGCTTCAGTCCGGAACCGCGCTGCTGCTACGGTCGCAGGTTTGAATCCTGCCTCGGGCATGGATGTGTGTGATGTCCTTAGGTTAGTTAGGTTTAAGTAGTTCTAAGTCTAGGGGACTGATGACCTCAGATGTTAAGTGCCATAGTGCTTAGAGCCAAAAAAAGAGTAATCAATAGTCGACGTGGAAACGCTGACGTCATCATTTAGTAATAGCAGATGCTTATACTACTGTTCATTGATTACTGTAACAGAAAAATGAAGTTTATATGACAATGTTGTTTCCGCATATACTGAAACCTAGTGAGGTGGCGCAGTGCTTATAACACTGGATTCGCATTCGGGAAGACGACGGTTCAAATGCTTGCATGACCATCCAGATTTGGATTTTCCGTGAGTTTCCCAAATCGCTCTTGGCAAATGCCGAGATTGTTTCTTTGGAAGGGTACGGCCGCCTGGAATGATCTCGATGTCGACTGGACGTTAAACCCTATTCTTCCTTCCTAATTTTCGTACACTGAACAAAGAGGGCGGTGGGTAAGAAACTTCTAAAGTATTTTAAGAAACAGGCAGAAGAATCGGCTTGGAATAACAATAACTTCGTAAGATGTTACTGTGATGTTTTCAGTTGTATAGTCATCTTATCAGATACTTCTTACTGTGATGTGACTAAGAAAACTGTCGACATGCAGTTGATGATCTGCCTACCATCATTATTACTGTGATGTTTATATGCAACAAAATTATCTTTGTTACTCACGACGTGTGAGGGAGTAGACAAAGAAAGATGATATACCTTTGTTGCTACAATCGTGTATTATGCAGAGCTAACGGTTGCTTGATAGAGGCCTTGGATGGAAGCAAGTGTAACGAAGATGTCTTCCCCCTCTGGTGGCGCTGCACCGTCGCATTCCGCCTCATCCCCGAGACGTTTAGAAAGGAATGCGTAGCCGCATACTCTTTGCTCCTCCCACATACCTCAACGAGGTCTGGAAGTGAAACTCTGTGATGCGTGGTACAACGTTGTCGGATACAGCTTGCATCACGTACATCAATTTTTCTCTCTACCTTTCCTATTTTATTATTATTGTTATTATTATTATTATTTGCGAATTAGCCCTTTACGAATACGCAAAGTACTTAGAGATTAACTTCCTTTGTGCCCATGTCTTTCATTTACTTCAGATAAATTTTGATCTCGCCAATCCGTTTCACAGTGTCCGCTTTGGCTTTGCTTCTGTTGAAAAAAAAATCGACTATTTCTTTTGTAATCTGTCTATGTACTCTTTTAATCTGTTCGCCGAATATTAACGTGCTTTTTCTAGTGCCACTATAACTGTTTGAGTATTATTTGATCTGATTTATTTTGAGTTGGTACTGCTCGTCTACAAGGTTTGCGCTTCGATTCTTTTTCTTGCGACTTTGAGTGCCTTTTTCTCAGTGTTTTGAATGTCTGTTTCCCTGTTCAAAATAAACGTTTTGATTCATGGAGACATTCTATTTAATTACTGTATTGTAATGTCTTAGCTTTGTGTGCTTGGAGACTCATTTCTTGTTGTAGATATTTTGGGCAAATCCGTATGCCGTTTCTATGTTTTGGCATCTAATTTCGTGTGCTTTTATTTCGATTCCATTTTCCTGTACGGTTTCACCGAGATATTTAATTTGTGGAACACGTTTAATTTTGCCATACTCATCTCCATGAATTTAGGTGCTTCTTTGTTGCAGGTCATAATCAAAAGATGCCTGGAACCCTTTCTTCTGTAGTTTTTTCAAAAGTTCAATCTGATTTTGGGCTGATGGAATGTCACGAGTTAACACTGCTAAATCGTTTGCAAACGATGATCAAACCATAGACATCTTGCGTTTGCCTAAAGTGATTGGTTGGTCAATTTTTAGGATCTGTTTCTGTTTCCGCCATTCTTGCATACTTTCTCAAGGGCAGAGTCGAAAATTAACGGAAACTGCTCATCTCTTTGTCTTATTCCCGTTTTGATTTCGAAAGAATCTGAGAGTTCCCCTATAAAATTAACATTGGACTTAGTATCTGTTTTCAGGTCTAGGCCTTGTTGTCTTACTATTTGGAAGAGTAATCCCCGGTCAACTGTGTCCTAAGCTTTTCTGAAATCAACAAATTTGAAACTAAATTTTTACTACAAATTCTATGATGTCTAAGAGTTAGCATTAGCTTCAGATTTTCTGTGGACACGAATGGCCTGGTCTGAATCCTGCCTGATATTCTCCAATTTTCGGTTCAAGTTGTTTCTGTGATCTATAGAGAATACACAGAGAGAGAATTTTGTATGCAACTGATATTAGTGAGATTCTTCTGTTGTTATTTACATCTGTTTCTGTCTCCCTTCTTGCGAAATGAGTGAAGTAACGCATTTTCCAGTCTTTAATGTCTATTCCATCATCCTCCGACGCGTTATTGTTCTTCAGTCTTTTAGTCTGTCTGGCGGAAATGAATTAGGATTAGTGTCCTCAGGTTCTTACGATAGGAATCATTGTGTTCGTTGTGGCAATTATGTGGTTCTTTGAAATATCTGTAAGTTCCTTGCAGTTAACTTGATTGTGTTGATATCCAATGAGCTTAGTTTTGAAGTGCTTATAGAAATTTCTTGTTTCTTTCTTTAGAAGTCTGTCTTGATTTCAAGCAGTTGATACATTTTGCATTTCTTCTTCTCCTTATTGTCAGGAATGTTTTGTGGTTGTCTTCTGTCTTATTGCTGTTCCAATTATTGTATGCATTCTGTCGACATTAAATCGCATGCTCACGTTCCTCATGCCACCAACGGTGCTTTTTCCTTCTCTGCAAAGGAATTCGTGTCTGTGCTGTTTCGATCCACTTGCTTTGTACTTAATCTCAATTGTTTGATTTTTGTCTACTTCTTCCGTGAGAGATGGTTGGCTCCTGCTAGTGTCAAATATGGGGCTTTGTGTCTTGTATTCTGCGAACCTCTGAGGTTACGTAGTTTTATTCTTGTCAAGTAATGGTCTGAGCCTATGTTTGCACCCTTTCTGACTAGGACTTGCATAATTTTTCTGTGGTTTGAATAAGAGATTGCTACATGGTCGATTTGGAATTCACCGACGATTTCGGTGATCTCCATGTTATCTGTTTTGATGGTTCAAAGCTGTCATAAAGGTGAAGGGTTGGCACACATTATATTAATGTCCACCAATGGGTGACCGCATGCTATTGATCCGATATGTAGGTAATGGCTTGAAAATAAGTTATGATGTGAATATTAACAAAAGTAAAACAACGCTAATGGAATGTAGTCGAATTAAATCTGCTGATGCTGAGACAATTAGGAA
The DNA here is from genome assembly GCF_021461385.2 of Schistocerca piceifrons. Taxonomy (NCBI): domain Eukaryota; kingdom Metazoa; phylum Arthropoda; class Insecta; order Orthoptera; family Acrididae; genus Schistocerca; species Schistocerca piceifrons. Next base: position 327,228,437 of record NC_060140.1, read on the forward strand.
ATGAAACTGTTAAGGTAGTAGAGAGTTTTGCTGTTTTGGAAGCAAAATAATATGATATTTAGAAATAATGAAGATATTAAATGAAAACCTGTAATAGCAAGAAACGATTTTCTGAGAATGAAAAACCTGTCAACATCGATTTTAAATTAAATTTTAGGAGGTCTTTCCTGAAGATATTTATCCGGAACGTGGCACTGTACCGTTGCGAATCATGAACGTTAAACAAGAAGTCTTTGGAATGTGGTGCTATGGAAGAGTGAAGAACATGAAATGAGTAGATCGAGTAACTGATGAAGACGTAATCTATGGCACAATACGACTAAGAAAAACGATCGCGTGACAGGACATACCCTGAAGAATCAAGAAATAGTTAATTTGGTAATTTAGGAAAGTGTTCTGGGTAACAATTGTAGGGGACACCAAGGCTTGACTACAGTCAGGGGCGATTCTAGAAGTCAAAGGGGGGGGGGGGAACTAATGACGGAGTGGGGGGGGGGGGGATTGGCGGAATGGACAATCCCTTAACAAAAGGAGCGTTGGGATCCTCCACCGACAAATGGGTAAAATTTGGTGTTACTTAAAGTAGTATTTGGTAACTGTTTAGGAGTTCGGGCTAAAAACGTGTCTACAGAATGTGTGTCCCTGGGAAAATAACACGATTTGACCCAGATGTCCGGCGATTTCGAAGTTTTTGTCTGGGGTCAGCAATTTAAATGTTGGTAGGCATTCCTAGCGTATTTAGCTTTCTTGATTATTGTAAATGGTACTCATACATTAATATACATCCAATGTGTATTAATAAATAATAAGATTCCCATATTTATTGGTTTAGATAGTAAGCTATTTGCCGCGCTTATTCTTTTGTTAAAATGTGTTTGAAATACATTGCAGCCTATATTGCTACATAATTATAAAAAAATGATTGAATCTGTTGAAGTAATATATTCGCTGATTTCTTAAGTCATTTTATCCATTGTAATATGACACTCCATTGCCACCGCCCCTGAGTACAGTAAGTAGGTTGAAGTGGATGTTGGTTTCCATTGTTATGAAGAGATGAAGACAAATTTAGACAAGCGAGACCAGCTGCGTGAAACCAGTCTTAGGACTGAAGACAACAACAACAACATTAACGCTACTTACGACCACACAGTACAAAGGAAAGAAAGTAGCCCAAAGCAGACATGAATAGCAGCGAAATCTGAAATTGTGATTGGAATGCATAATACAATGATAGATTAGACACCAATTGTGGCGGCCTATTTATTGCCATAAGGAACTCGATAATATCTAGATAGGTAACTACAGATTTCAAACGTGAATTTCGTGATAATTTTCTGAAAGTTTTGCCTGAAAAATAAGTCGAAGATTTATTTATAGAACCGACTCGTCAGGCAGTGCGTTAGATATTTCATTAATAAGCCCAATCATTCCAATTTTCTACCGCAAGGGAGACAATCAGTGTCATTAAGGCTGCATCAGTGAGTACAAGTGTTGAAAAAATGACCGTATGGCATTGTTGGCCGGGAGACCTCGTCTGCGGTTGTTCGGCAGCATTGTACAAGTATTTCTATTTCACACCACTTAGGCGACCCACACGTCTTTGTCATGAAGATGAAATAAAATGATTAGGACAACGCAAACACCCAATCCCTGAGCGAATAAAACATGCGACCCGGCGAGGAAGTGAACCCCTGCGTCCCCACGGTCGAGAAGTAGCGACACTAACCATTAGATGACTTGCTGCAGACACTACAGCTGTAGAAAGGAATGTTAAGGAAGGTAGGTAATTATTTTTGCTTAGCAATGTGACAACTAATAAGTTACTGTTTATCTGCGCAGTCAACATTCTCTGTGGACGAAAATGACCACAAATGGACAGAATGAAGGGTTTTGATGATGATGGTTTGTGGGGCACTCAACATCGTGGTCATAAGCGCCTATACAAGGTGACAATCTTTCTAGTTCCAATCCCACCACTTCCCGAATGATGATGAGATGATGAGGACAACGCAAACACCCAGTCTCCGAATGGAGAAATTCCCCGACCTGGGAGGGAATCGAACCCGAGACCCCGTGATCCAGAGAAAGCAACGCGAGCCACTTTATCACGAGCTGCGTACTTCAAGGGTTTTGTGTAATACCTTTGAGACGTGTATGTGCAGAGTAAGTCTGTGAGGAATGGCCGTCTTTCAATGGCCATGTTAGTTGTTATCAGTGAAAAGAGAGGTTCATCGCAGATTTAAGCGAAGTAAAAGGCTTTTTGACAAACAAAAGCTGAACGAAGCCAAAATGAGCGTGAGGAGAGCAAAGAGAAATGTATTCAGTAAACTCAAAAGCAAATTTTTGCAACCGATCTGACTCGAAATCCTTAGAAGTTTTACTATGACATTTTATCAGTAAGCAGCCCCAAATGATATATCAGTCGCTCAGAGCCGATATTGGCACCAAAACGGAAGATGACAGCGGGAAAAAAATCCTGAATTCTGTCTTTTGAAAACGTTTAACTGCGGAACATCATAATACGGTTTCTCCTTTTAATAAGCGCAGGAATCTCTAAACGAAGACATTGAGATAAGCGATCGAGGAATAAAAAAAAAAATCAGCTGCTGTCGTTCAGCGAGAGAAAGGCATCTGGATCGGTTGAGGTACTTAGGAGATGCGAAAGAGTTACTACCCTTCTGTGAGCAGTGTGTTTTAACGTCGCTGGAACAACGGTGGGTACCGAGCGATTGGGAAAAAAGGCGCATGCCACTCTCAATGCAAAAAGGTCGTCCGATAAATACACATAGTTACAGACATAATTCGATGGTGTCCGTCTGCAGTGGAATTATGGAACAGTCTTTAAGCTCACGCATTAGAACTTTTTGGAGAGCGAAAATGTCTTCTATAAAAATCGATATCCACTAATAGAGATCTGGCGAATCGCAGCTCGTCCTGTTCGTCCACGAGACGTACTTAGACGATGACACCCAGGTCGGCGGCGTGTTCCTTGCCTTCCGGAAAGCATGCCATACAGTTCCACACCTTCATTTGGTGAAAAAAATACAAGCTTACCGAAAATTGGCCATATTACTGATAGGATTCAGGACATCCTTGCAGACACAACTCAACACGTTGTTCTCAATGAGACGAAATCGACTGATGTAAGGATACAAAATTGTCAAGGCTTTCGTGGCCACTTGTTGACGAACTGCCTATTGGCTTCTGTCTCGGGTTCTTCGGCCGACGTTGATCTAATGATTTTTCTGACGTTTCGCCAGCAATAGTGGCTGGCATTGTCAAAGCTTCACCCTCCATTGCCGGTGGTGAACTGGAGCCGAGCTCGCGGCCGCAGACTATATGTACCTGGCGCGCCAACGTCCGAGGGCTTCTCCGCGGTCATTTCCGGTGCGGTTCTCCTCTAGCTACCTGCGACGGTCGTTCGCTGCAGTACGGGAAGCCAGGATCCATTTACCTTAAGGCTTTCCTCTTTCTTGTTGAAACTGTTCACGTGTTTTTGTATTTCTACTGCTTCTCTGAACAAGCGCGTGTGATAGTGCTTCTCTACAGCCAGAACTTCCGTGTCGGCGAATTTTATTACGTGGTCGATCTCATTCAGTGCATGCTCTGCCACGGCCGATTTCTCCACCTGCCCCAACCTGCAATGTCGCTTATGCTCTTTGATCCTGGTGTTAATTGATCATCCAGTCATTCCGACATAAACTTTTCCGCATGTGCATGGTATACGGTATATTCCTGACATTGCAAGTGGGTCTCTTTTCTCCTTCGCCGATCTTCATGGAACAATTCGAAGCACAGGCACTGGACTCGGCGACTTGCGAACCTAAGGTGTGGTACAGGTACGTCGATGATACTTTCGTGGTGTGGAGCCATGGTGAAGAACAGCTCGGTGACTTCCTAAGACACTTGCACAGCCCCCATGCCAACATAACATTTACCATGGAAGTAGAAAAGGACAAGAAACTGCCATTTCTAGATGTGCTGGTCACAAGGGACGACGAAAACCTGGGACACAGCGTGTATCGAAAACCGACACACACGGACCGATACCTGCACAAACTGTCAAACCACCACCTGAGCCAGAAAAGAGGCATGATTAGTACGCTCGTAACGAGAGCAGGACGAATATGTGAGCCGCAACACCTCAAACGAGAAATGAAACACCAGGAAACTGTTCTGAGGAGCAATGGGTACTCCACAAATTATATTAGAAGTGTAACAGAGCCAAACAGTCGGCGAAGTAAGGAACCCGAAAAAGAAATGTCGGGTAGGGCTTTCTGCCATACATTCCCAGAGTGACGGACAGAATCGGCCGTATATTGCGCAAACATGGCGTAAAGACGATTTTCAAACCGACAAGGAAGATCAAAGAGTGTCTTAGATCGGCGAAGGAGAAAAGAGACCCACTTGCAATGTCAGGAATATACCGTGCATGGGGGCTTAATTAAATAGAATGCAAATATTTTTAGTAGCTGTATGTCCGGCTACGAAGTCTCGTAACCGGTTGGCCCTGAGTAGTATTAGTACGCAATCTGACTGCATAGAATAACAATAAAGAATGAAAGGAAATTTCCGTTAAAACAATTGCTTAATTAAGTCCCGAGCAACTATAAAAGCTACGAAACAACACAGCACAAGTGTAACTGTTCTGTGTGTGGAAGTGTGATTCAACTTACACATCTGGCACGGTTCTTCCTCCATAAGACAAGGTATTTTAAGCACCATTTACACTGAAGTAATTAAAAAAAACAGAAATACTATAATTGCACATAGAAACCAGACTTACACTCTAATGCATGAACACAAGCCAGATGCTTTGTTGACTGAATCTGTGACCAAGAGACATTGTTAGTTAGGAAATTTGAAATAAAAAAATGTTTTTTTACCTTCATATATATTGACGAAAAATACACTGATCATTACAACATCCCCATTCGAACAGCATCGGCTGTGTAGCCCATCAGAACAACTGCACACGACATGCTCACAACTAGTACTGCTATCGACATCCTCTCAACAAGCACTGACCACGGCAACCTCAGAACTACTACTGCCCACGGCAACTTCCGAACTACCACTGCCAGTGGAGGCGGCTGAATAATACTCTTTGGCGCAATCTCTGGCGCTGTGACTCAGTGTAGCCACCTTTCATATGCCCCTCCTCCACGGCTAGAATTTGATGGTTTTTTTGCCAGCATTGGTGGTGAAAATACCACCAAATTCGTCCAAAAAAATACACACAAAAATAAAAGATAATATTAATAAGTAAATATCACATAACTAAATAAATTTTGGCTTTGCACTGATCCTTCAATAACTTAATATATCAAATACAGTAAGGAATACAAATGCTTGCATACATGTGATTTTACATAATAGTTTACACAAGTGTCATTCAATCAATGGCACCAGCAATGACGAATAGCTGTAGGTAAGAGTCTCATACATTTCATAAACAGTAAACACACAAAAAATCAGTTTATACAAATATTCACATAAAATCTTTTCAATAGTTCAATAAACAAGTAACACTCCTCAGAGTAGTTGACAGTTCGACCAGTAGCACCCAGCAATGGTCAACAGGTGCAAATAGCAATCTCATAACATTTCATCAGCAGTATTTAAACAGCTCCAACAATGGCACCCAGAAATCGCGAGCAGGCGCAGACACCAATAAGTGACATTATTTCAGTAGAATCAGTTCCATCAGTGGCACCCAGCAATGTTGAACAGGTGCAGACAGCAACAAGTGACATCATTTCAGTAGAAGCAGTTCCATCAATGGCACCCAGCAATGTTGTGCAGACAGCAACAAGTGACATCATTTCAGTAGAAGCAGTTCCATCAGTGGCACCCAGCAATGTTGAACAGGTGCAGACAGCAACAAGTCACATTATTTCAGTAGAAGCAGTTCCATCAGTGGCACCCAGCAATGTTGAGCAGGTGCAGACAGCAACAAGTGACATCATTTCAGTAGAAGCAGTTCCATCAGAGGCACCCAACAATGGCAAGCGGGTGCAGGTAACAGTCCGTAATATTCACTATCACCAATTAGACAGTTCATCAGAGTTCATCAGTAGAAATTAAACATTTCCAAGTGGCACCCATCAATGTTGAACAAGTGCAGGTAACAGTCCATAATATTCACTATCACTAATTAGACAGTTCATCAGCAGTAATTAAACATTTCCAAGTGGCACCCACTAATGTTAATACAGGTAGGCACGAACAACAGTTTGAACGCACACACAATTGCTTTTACAAAATTATTATCAATGCTCTTACACTAAACATACAAATTATAATAAACACACAAATGATATCAGATAATTGTCATATTAACTATTACAATACACAAATAACAGTAAACCTACAATATTTATGGGTGTCAGTGCAAGCCGCAACAAACAAGTAAAATAATATTTAGGAGATAGGTCAGTAACAATTATTTGGGATTAGGAAAGGAAAACACTCAAAACACGCTCACTCATCTTTCATCCACATTAAGTACTACTGTGTAATTGAATAGTGTTAACTGTGTAAATGCAATTCTGTCAAAGATTTGATGTTCGACATGTGTATCAAGCAGTAGTGGCAGCAATGTATAACAGTCAATAATAGTTAGTCTACGTCATAGTCATCATGTCAAGACCAATGTTTGCCAAGCCAACTTTTTCTGAACAACTGTCAGTGTGCCAAGATATGCAAATACTTCCTCTCTCCAAAAAAAAGTATATACTTCTTATTGATTTAACAAAGTGTGTGTGTAGACAATCTTCCTTCTACTTGAGTGTTCTAGTCTGCCATCTTCATCCTCCTTGTTCCATATAAACCAACAAAAAAATATGCTCCTCACTTACTTTACCTCTTATCCACCAAAACTCCAATAATCATCAGCATCACATAATCTCAATACTTTAATAATACCTCTTACATCGATACATATAAACTTTATCATCAATACCATTTACCTTACCAAAACTCCAATAATCATCAACTTCACACAATCTCAATACCTCAATAATACCTCTTCAATACGTCGACACATATAAACCTTATCGCTAATATCATTTCACTTCCATAACAACTCTTTCCTCTAGTCAGTCTCCTCGAACAAGTACAGATAAAATCCTACTGCAATCCGAAGACACAATGTCCACACACAACCTCTGTGTAATCCATCTGACCCAAATCTTCTACTCATTATGAATTATAAAATACATTTTGGTTATCTTGTCTATCATTAAATAAAAGAAATGCATACATGACCTCTAACAGCCTTTAGTTCGAATAACTTTCAGTAAGTAAGTACGAGTACGGAGTGTGAAAGATCGTAATATTTCACAGTGTGTACACCACTTCAAGAATCATGGCAAAACAGAAGCAAACTTGTAGAGTATTTCTTGTGTTAAGTGTCACTTGCTATTTCAATTGCTCAGAAGAATGCAGTGTAATAACTGTCAATGGTCTAAACCTAGTGTTGGTATGTCATGTAGTTAGCTTCCTTCCTATTAGCATAAATTTATACAGCTTCCATAAAACCTCCAGCTCATGTGACTTCAATTAAGTTTCTTGTACCAATGTCGTTCGTAGAATTATAGCAGTTCATTTTCTTATCTTAAAATGTAAGGCACTAAGCGTAAGCAAAACATGCAATAGCGAGTAAATATAGCAGTAGAGAACAAAATGTTAACAAGTGGATGTAGCACAATCCCTACAGCGAGGCTCTGCCAAGCGAACAATCTATAATTAATACCGTAGTGTGGCCTAAACTCCATGTTCGTACACCTTATATCAGCATTTCTATATAGAAAATTAGAGTGTATTTATGACAACAAAACATAAATGTGTAAATATGCAATCCATACGCAAAGCAGCAAATATATATCTTACATAATAAACAGGTCATTAGTATCATATCAGCATAAGCAAATAATGACATGAAGATAAATCACAAAGTATAACCTACACATAACCATATCAGCACAATTAATCAGGTGACGATTTAAAATTATATAAATAAGCACAGCAGGCACATAATAAAAAATATGACATCAGTGAAAAAGTATAGCAGCCAAGCGATGCATAATATACACAAGTAACAACCCTGTTCATCAATAAAACATTGTCAAAATCAGCAAATGTACGCAAGCACGTCACTTCACAAGTAAATTCATAGAACATAAAATTTAGCACAAAGTATAAAACACGTAATCGCGAGCAGCAAATTACGTATAAAGTACACACCTAAGTAGAAATATGTTACCTGAAAAATAAACTCAATTAATAGTTACCTTTTTAGTTTATTACTTTCTGCTTCGAAATTACATTCTTCCTGAAATTTTCTCGATAGCAAGTCCTCTTAACGTAGGACACACACAGAATTTACGTGAAGTTCTTAAATATTTTATACAACTGTATCCTGAAAAATACTGAACGTTAATAATATAATTTATCAAGTCACTATAGCTTTATACTGAATTTAATCAGAGAAATTAGACTGTGTATTTGTTTACGGCTGTCAGTGCATTTGCACTGAGCGCTCGATCAGCTGTAGGTACGTGTGACGTAGAAGCAATTGTTTGCGGTCAACGACTGCCTTGTGCGGCGCGCAGACTTGACTGTTGCTTTGAGTATGTGCCGCCGCCAGAATACGGCGCGGTATCCTTGTATTCTCTGCGTGTTTGTGTACAACTGTTAGTTTCTCAAAAGTATGTCATTCCACAAAAATTTTAACGTTCGATATATGATGTATTCCCTTAGAGCGCCGAGATTTAAGAGTTTCTACTTCGATAGTGTTATCATGAATAATTTTGCGAACTCTATATGGACCGTTATAAAGCAGAAAAAAATTTGCGACACAAGCATTTTCCTTTGTGAGACAAACGATGAGACTTAATTAACACCTTTTGACCAACTGACAAGGTTTTTAAACGACCAGGACGTTTAGCTGATTTCTCTCTTCTAGCAGCCGCAGACGCAATATTCTGTAGAGCCAGGTTGACAACTTCAGAATGCCGCAGTTTCCGTGAAGGCGGAAAAGGAACGATTTCAGAGATGCGATTTGTCGGTGCTTTATTTTTTAATGTCAATATCGGCGATAAAGAAGTTGAATCATTAGGGAGTTCATTCAGAATGTTTTGAAAAATATGAAGATACTGATCCCACGTTCTGTGTTTCTGATGACAATAAAGTCGACACAATTTATTGATTTCCTTCATCCATCTCTCTGAAGCGTTAGATTGAGGGTGAAAAAGTGAATTGAAAATTGGTTTAATCTTACGACGCCATAGAGTATGAAGCCAAATTTTAGAGCGAAACTGTGATCCATTATCTGATATAACCTTATCAACATGACCCACTTCTTTAAGAAAATGTTTGATGAAAGCATTAGATACTGAATGAGCTGTTGCTTTGCGTAAAGGTGTAAAACACACATATTTTGATGTCAATTCCACTGCTACCAAAATGTACGCAAAACCATTAGTAGAACGAACCACTGGACCGAACAAATCGACTGCAGCCATGTCCTTTAATTTCGCTGGAATAATAGGAAACAACGGTGCTCTGTGAGAAATAGTTGGCGGCTTAGCCTTTTGACATAATTTGCATTTGGCAAGAACAGATCGAATACATTTTTCCATATTACTGAAGTAGCAATTTTCTCGTAATTTATGAAAGCATTTTCTGGGACCAAAGTGTGCATAACTGAAATGTTGTATACCAAATCAATTTATTAACCCACTCATCAGGAATGCAAACTAACCCAACAGAGTTGTCAACCGATTTTCGTTTAAAAAGAATATCATTGCGAACTAAATAATACTGTCCTATCGCTACGCTTTCCCTTCTCCTCCACTTCTCCTTAATGTCCTTCCAGATTGGATCCTTATTTTGCTCCTTAGCGATGTCCTGGAGCGAAGACGAAATAAAATTTTCAAACGCAACACCTTGAATATACATCAAACAATAATTGTTTTCTTTGCAGTCCTCCTCAGCACTTTGTTTCAAACCCAGAGGTGCACGTGATAAAGCATCAGCAACAATATTTGAAGAACCCTGTATGTAAACAATACTAAAATCAAATTCCTGTAGATACAGCGCCCATCGTGACAATCTTCCATGTGTTAATTTTGTTGACATAAGAAATTCCAGAGCTCGATGATCGGTGTAAACCTTAGTATGTCTCCCATACAAAAATGTCCGAAATTTTGTGAAAGCCCAAACAACAGCCAAGGCTTCAAGTTCCGTAATCGAATAATTCTTTTCTGATTTAGAGAGAACACGACTTCCAAATGTAATAGTTTTCTGTACTACAACGCCGTTTTCTTCTATCTCTTGAAATAAGTGTGCACCTAGGCCTTTGTATGATGAGTCCGTCGCCAAACAAAAATCTTTAGATAAATCCGGATGTGAAAGAAGTGGAGCAGCAACTAAAGCATGACGAAGTTGTTCAAATTCTGATTGAGCTTCCTCATCCCAACACCAATTAGAATTCTTTCCAGATAGTTCACATAAACGAGGTGTGGCCAAATCGTCCAATCTAACAAAGCGTCTAAGAAAATTACAGACACCAAGGAAACTAAGAACATCACGTTTTGTGGTAGGAACAGCATAATTACGAATAGCGTCTAGTTTCTCTGGATCAGGAAGAATACCTTCTGTAGAAATAATATGACCAAGAAATTTCACCTGAGAACGACCAAATCCAGATTTTTCCAAGTTCACTCTAATGCCAACTCTTGCAAAAATACGTAATAATGAATGCAAAATTTTGTTATGCTCACTCCAAGAACGTTTAGCAATAAGAATATCAACATATGAAGTAATATTGTTAAGAAGATAAACAGGCAAAATTTCGTTTAAACTACGAATGAATGCTGCAGAAGTTATAGTAAGTCCAAACGGTAATTTCCGAAATCACTTTTGGGTAAAATAGTCATATCCGGTCATTCTTTACTGACTCCTTTTCTAGATAGATTGATAGTTGAAGAGTTGTTTTGATAGATACAAAGAATAGTAAAAGAGTAGGCAGCAGTGCAGAAAACTAAAAGGGAAATAGCACCACTACAGCTCGGGGCCCTGTGCACGCTACGGCACATATTCACTTAGTGTACTGAATCCCCTGAAGACATAAATAGCCACACATAAATTTCAGTTTGTGACTTAGTGGCCAATTTGGTGGAAGTGCGTACATAAATTGATCTAACCATGAACATGGATGTATGTCATTCTTAGAATTACGAAAGATCTTAAATTTCCGAACAGTTAAAAAGTGTTTATAGTCAAAGTTTTCGCCTCGTGGCGACAAAGACCTACCGTGTCTGTCCCAGTCCGAATGTCGATTATTGTCAAGTTCGCGCGCCTGGCACTCTCTTGTTGCATCTCGTAAATTAAATAAGTTATTTTCTTCAAAACCCGCTGCTATGGTGATTCCAAATTTCTTATACTGTCTTTTCCTACGATTTCGCTTTCAATTTGTTTGACTTGCTTTCGTAACGCCTCAAATTCCCTTTTAACACATTCATTAAATTTTTCCTGATTGTCAACATGTTTATTTATGCTCTGGTACTCTTCTGTTTCTGCAAATGGCAATGGAGCTGTATCATCTGAATCTCTGTCCCCATTTAAACTAAGATTTGTCAATTTATCTGAAATCTCAACTCTTTCCGATAAGTCACCTATTTTTTCTTTCTGTTTATTTACGTCTTCCGTAAGTGTCGCGACTCTGGTTTCAGTATTGACACATTTAGTAGTTAACTGTTCATATTGTTGTGTTAGGTTATTTATTCTGTCATTTGGTACGGATTCCTCGATTCTCTCAAATATTTCTTCCTTATCGTGTGCACATTGTAAATTTAACTCTGAAAATTTTTGTACCATCACGCGATCTCTTTCTTCCTGTTCTTTATCCTGTTCCTTTTGTCTAATTTCTATTGCAATTAATCTATTATTGTGAGAATTCAAAATCGGTTGTACTTCTTCTCTAATTTCTTTCTTTAATTCATCTTTCATGTTTTTGAAACATGTCCCTATTCGTGAGTCTAACCGTGTTGCCAGTGTTCCCATCTCTGTTTTTAATTCAGATCTTAACTGTGTTTGCATTGTTCCCATATCAGCTTCTAACCGTGTTGCCACTGTTTAATTCAGATCTTAACTGTGATCCCAGTGAGTCTAACCGTGTTTCCATTGTTCCCATATCAGCTTTAATTGTTCCTATTTGTGATCCCACTGTTTTTAATTCAGATCCCAAATTTAATATTGCACTCATCAACTGCTCCATATTAACTGGATCGAAATTCTTTTCGCCCCTAACATTTCCCGCAAAACCAGCTTCCTTCGTCATAGCTGTAAAGCTATCTGTGTTCCATACTATTCCAGAATCTTCTGTCGTTAATCTCGTATTCTGAAAATTCTTTGATTGTGAAAAGTTTTGAACTGTTTCCGGACTATTTTCCCGACTTATTAAATTGTTTTCAACTTCATTATTCATCATACTGTTCTCCTGTGTTGGCGAGTTCGCCATGTCAACAATTTCGTCATTCTGACTATCCATCATTTTTGCCTTTTTCATCGATAGCGTAATCATTTACAAAACATACAAAACTCGTCACTATACGAAAATTACACACAATGACACTTTATCTCCAACAATACCATTCACAAGAAATGCTTCCCGACAAACACGATTAACGAACAATTGAAATCTTCATAATTGCACAAAATTGTCAAACCCGTATACAAGACATCAAAAATTAAATTCTGCAAAAATACCATTAGAAGAATGACAAGACAACTACAAATGTTCAATTACCAAATCTACACATGCAATATAGACTACAATTACTAAACTACGAATTATTACAACAATACTACTGTCTGCTATTTTTACTATCAGAAGAATTCCAAGGGACGATCCGAAGCAGCGGTCGCCACGTGCATGGGGGCTTAATTAAATAGAATGCAAATATTTTTAGTAGCTGTATGTCCGGCTACGAAGTCTCGTAACCGGTTGGCCCTGAGTAGTATTAGTACGCAATCTGACTGCATAGAATAACAATAAAGAATGAAAGGAAATTTCCGTTAAAACAATTGCTTAATTAAGTCCCCAGCAACTATAAAAGCTACGAAACAACAAAGCACAAGTGTAACTGTTCTGTGTGTGGAAGTGTGAATCACCTTACACATCTGGCACGATTCTTCCTCAATAAGACAAGGTATTTTAAGCACCATTTACACTGAAGTAATTTAAAAAAAAACAGAAATACTATAATTGCACATAGAAACCAGAATTACACTCTAATGCATGAACACAAGCCAGATGCTTTGTTGACTGAATCTGTGACCAAGAGACATTGTTAGTTAGGAAATTTGAAATAAAAAAAGTTTTTTTACCTTCATATATATTGACGAAAAATACACTGATCATTACAACATCCCCATTCGAACAGTATCGGCTGTGTAGCCCATCAGAACAACTGCACACGACATGCTCACAACTAGTACTGCTATCGACATCCTCTCAACAAGCACTGACCACGGCAACCTCAGAACTACTACTGCCCACGGCAACTTCTCAACAAGCACTGTCCACGACAACTTCTGAACTACCACTGCCCACGGCAACTTCCGAACTACCACTGCCAGTGGACGCGGCCGAATAATATTCTTTGGCGCAATCTCTGGCGCTGTGACTCAGTGTAGCCACCTTTCAACCGTGTACCATGCACATGCGGAAAAGTTTATGTCGGAATGGCTGGACGATCACTTAACACCAGGATCAATGACCATAAGCGACATTGCAGGTTGGGGCAGGTGGAGAAATCGGCCGTGGCAGAGCACTCACTGAATGAGATCGACCACGTAATAAAATTCGCCGACACGGAAGTTCTGGCTGTAGAGAAGCACTATCACACGCGCTTGTTCAGAGAAGCAGTAGAAATACAAAAACACGTGAACAGTTTCAACAAGAAAGAGGAAAGCCTTAAGGTAAATGGATTCTGGCTTCCCGTGTTGCAGCGAACGACCGTCGCAGGTAGCAAGAGGAGAACCGCACCGGAAATGACCGCGGAGAAGCCCTCGGACGTTGGCGCGCCAGGTACATATAGTCTGCGGCCGCGAGCTCGGCTCCAGTTCACCACCGGCAATGGAGGGTGAAGCTTTGACAATGCCAGCCACTATTGCTGGCGAAACGTCAGAAAAATCATTAGATGAACGTCGGCCGCAGAACCCGAGACAGAAGCCAATACGCAGTTTGTCGATGTAAGGATAATTTCGGAAGTGCATACTTTGATTTTATGTTGAGTAAATTACTATATTGTCTATGATTCTTAAATCAATTGCACGATACATAAACTTGTCAAATGTTCGGACAAATGCATTTAAAATGACATTTTTTTCTAAATTACAGTTTCTTGCAAGTTATGCTAAAGCGATGTACTACGTACTAATGTAAGCAAATTATTGTATTAAAATATTTCATTCAATGTGGATTACGGTTATTTCAGCTGTTTCTCCTTTATTTTCTTCCACATTTCTCTCATCATTTCTCGATGTTTCTCTCTGCTTTATTCTGTCCAAGTGGCTCCTCTCTTCATGGGTTTTTCACGGAAATCTCAGGAGTCTTGTAGTTTCTTTTTAGTGGCAGCCGTTCCTCAGTATCTTGTGGAGTACTCCGAAGTTCGTCAATGACCCTTCCAACTTCTTTGCACCACGTGTTACCCATTTTTAATTTACCGTGGTAAGTGAACAGTCTTTTTGTCAGTTAGTTGGGATTCATCCTTTGGATGTGGCCGTGGAAAGCTATTCTTCTTTTCCTTATCATGTCTGTAATTTTTTCAGTAGGTGTACAAAATTCATTACCATGACGTCGTCTCTATTGTTTTTGCTCTTCAGCTGTTTCCAAAATGGTCCTTAGTATTTTCCTTTCTGAAATTTCCAGTGCTTCCATCATCACCTTTTTGTTAGAGGTAAACATTCTGCTGCATAAATGATTCTGCACAAATTACTGTAGAGTGGTGTATAAGTTTAGCATTGAGAGTATTGACATGTTATTATATACATTCTTAGTGAGGCAGTGAGATGTTTTCATTTCATTAACTTATACTTTAATGGCTTATTTCTCCGCAATTTATTGTTCAGTTATTTCTCCTAGATGATTGAGTTTATTACTTCTCTCAATGTTTCCATCTTTAGTCTTCATTATCTTTATAACGTTTGTCGTGAATCCGGTTTTTTCAAAGGAGATTTGTAAGCCTACTTTTACAAGTCGTCCTTTCAGCAATTCTATCTATCTACTGACTGTTTCCATTGAGTCTAAAAATATAGTTAATTTGTCTACAAACGGTAGACAGTCTTCCTGTAGGCTGTCTCTTTTGTAACCTAATGTAGCTCCGTTATTGACTTGGCTCTCTTCTAATCACACTCTTCATTGACTTATGACTTTTTCTAGAACACAATTAATAACTAGCGAGAACAGATATCTCCCTGTCTGACTCTGGTTTTCATCTCAAAACTTCTAGCAATTTCACCTGTAAATTGGTGTTGGTTAGTGTTTCCCGAATTAGAGTTGTGGCTTTACTATTTACGCCCAGTTCGCTGAGAATTTCAGTCACTTCTTATCGACTGAGTCATAGGCTTTCCTGAAGTCAACAAAAGTCATTACGAAATTTTTAGATCTTCTTTTCAGATATATTATTATTGATTTTTAGTTGAGAAACTGCTCTGGACATGATCTATTTTCTTTTAAAACCACATTGATATTCATCAATTTGAGGGTTTTCTTTATTCGCGTCAAAGCAACAGTTACAAGGGAGGTAACAAAAAGCCTAACAGTTATAAGCATGGGTGCATGCACCATAGACATTAACAATTTAAACATGGAAACAGACAAACATTACAGCACTTAAATAACTTTCACCCACGAGTGGGCTATGTCCAAGCCATTAGAGTTAGCATACAGTTGTAAGTATTTGTATGTGAGTAAACAGTGATAATTACATTTAAGGGTAGGCGAACTAACAAACATCAAATAAAATTGTTTTCGCCCCCAAAAACGGGCTATGTCCAAGGCAAGAGTTGGCGAGCATCTTCGCTGCATGCTGCGGGCGCAGGTGAGACATTGTCTGGTCCTCCCCCCACTCACAGGTCGAGGGTCCACTAGCGTATCCCCACTTTTCAAGAATACTTTAAATTGCCCAACACCAGTTCGCATTCTGTCGAGGGACTTTAAGTAGACCAGTTTTCAATTTGACCAAGAGGTAGTTCTTTAGGTTTTGACCAGCCTAGAGGAGCTTTCTCTACTCTCTTTTTTTCACATGTCTAGCCTTTGGATTGCATTGTTGTTGTTGACTTAGACTCTTACAAAACTTACTCTGGACTTCAAATGTCGCGAGGCCGGTGAGAGGCCAAACAGCGGGTCAATACCAGAGGTCAAAGCACTACGGCCTTCTGCTTGGGTAGCTGCTTCACACCTGATGTCAGGCGGATCTATGCCTGCGAGTATGTGTTGGTGCTCCACTTTAGTTGGTTCAAGCACCCAGTAACTATGCGATACGTCTCATTCAGAGCAGTGTCCACCAGCCTAGCACGGCAGGAATATTATGTCAGACAGGCGCCGCATATTCGTTTGTGGAATAGTACAACGCCAACGCAGAAATCCGGTTAGTGGCTGGTTGTGCCCACCTCTCCCCCCTCCCCCACAGTTAGACCACATTAGTGTCCATATGATATTATTCCTTGTGGATACTTTCATTTTTGTGTTATGGCAAATTGTTTTAAAGGTTAAAGTACGGTCTAAGGACGCCCCAAGGTATTTTTGGGGAAAAAGATGTTCGAGTTGCGTGCCATACCATAAAATGCACACATCAAAAAAAGTTTTGCATCACCCCGGTTCTCAGAACCTGAAGATAGACGTTGACTGTGGATACTGTATCACAGACACAGTCCCTTTGATTGTTCAGAGATGACGCCCAAAGATGTAAACAACCATGCATGAGCAGCGCCTATTAGACGGAGGGGGTCCGACAGCCGGTCAGTTCCAGTCATTCCACCAGGAAGGAGGTACACGGCTCGTGTTGTCTGTAGTTCAACCATGCCTAGACGGTCAATACCGCGGTTCGATCGCATCCGCATTGTTACTTAGTGCAGAAAGGGCTCTCAACAACGGAAGTGTCCAGGCGCCCTGGAGTGAACCAAAGCGATGTTGTTCAGACATGGAGGAGATACAGAGAGAGACAGGAACTGTCGATGACATGCCTCGCTCAGGCCGCCCAAGGGTTACTACTGCAGTGGATGACCGCTACCTATGTATTACGGCTCGGAGGGACCATAACAGCAACACCACCATGTTGAATAATGCTGTTCGTGGGGCCACGGGACGTCGTGTTACGACTCAAACTGTGCGCAATACGCTGCATGATGCACAACTTCACTCACTATGTACATGGTCAGGTCCATCTTTGCAACCACGACCCCATGCAGCGCGGTAAAAATGGGCCCAACAACATGCCGAATGGGCCGCTCGGCATTGGCATCACGTTCTCTTGTCCAATGAGTGTCGCATATACAGGGTGTTTCAAAAATGACCGGTATATTTGAAACGGCAATAAAAACTAAACGAGCAGCGATAGAAATACACCGTTTGTTGCAATATGCTTGGGACAACAGTACATTTTCAGACGGACAAACTTTCGAAATTACAGTAGTTACAATTTTCAACAACAGATGGCGCTGCAAGTGATGTGAAAGATATAGAAGACAACGCAGTCTGTGGGTGCGCCATTCTGTACGTCGTCTTTCTGCTGTAAGCGTGTGCTGTTCACAACGTGCAAGTGTGCTGTAGACAACATGGTTTATTCCTTAGAACAGAGGATTTTTCTGGTGTTGGAATTCCACCGCCTAGAACACAGTGTTGTTGCAACAAGACGAAGTTTTCAACGGAGGTTTAATGTAACCAAAGGACCGAAAAGCGATACAATAAAGGATCTGTTTGAAAAATTTCAACGGACTGCGAACGTGACGGATAAACGTGCTGGAAAGGAAGGGCGACCGCGTACGGCAACCACAGAGGGCAATGCGCAGCTAGTGCAGCAGGTGATCCAACAGCGGCCTCGGGTTTCCGTTCGCCGTGTTGCAGCTGTGGTCCAAATGACGCCAACGTCCACGTATCGTCTCATGCGCCAGAGTTTACACCTCTATCCATACAAAATTCAAATGCGGCAACCCCTCAGCGCCGCTACCATTGCTGCACGAGAGACATTCGCTAACGATATAGTGCACAGGAATGATGACGGCGATATGCATGTGGGCAGCATTTGGTTTACTGACGAAGCTTATTTTTACCTGGACGGCTTCGTCAATAAACAGAACTGGCGCATGTGGGGAACCGAAAAGCCCCATGTTGCAGTCCCATCGTCCCTGCATCCTCAAAAAGTACTGGTCTGGGCCGCCATTTCTTCCAAAGGAATCATTGGCCCATTTTTCAGATCCGAAACGATTACTGCATCACCACTATCTGGACATTCTTCGTGAATTTGTGGCGGTACAAACTGCCTTAGACGACACTGCGAACACCTCGTGATTTATGCAAGATGGTGCCCGGCCACATCGCACGGCCGACGTCTTTAATTTCCTGAATGAATATTTCGATGATCGTGTGATTGCTTTGGGCTATCCGAAACATACAGGAGGCGGCGTGGATTGGCCTCCCTATTCGCCAGACATGAACCCCTGTGACTTCTTTCTGCGGGGACACTTGAAAGACCAGGTGTACCGCCAGAATCCAGAAACAATTGAACAGCTGAAGCAGTACATCTCATCTGCAAATGGTTCAAATGGCTCTGAGCACTATGGGACTCAACTGCTGAGGTCATTAGTCCCCTAGAACTTAGAACTAGTTAAACCTAACTAACCTAAGGACATCACAAACATCCATGCCCGAGGCAGGATTCGAACCTGCGACCGTAGCGGTCTTGCGGTTCCAGACTGCAGCGCCTTTAACCGCACGGCCACTTCGGCCGGCCATCTCATCTGCATGTGAAGCCATTCCGCCAAACACGTTGTCAAAGGTTTCGGGTAATTTCATTCAGAGACTACGCCATATTATTGCTACGCATGGTGGATATGTGGAAAATATCGTACTATAGAGTTTCCCAGACCGCAGCGCCATCTGTTGTTGAAAATTGTAACTACTGTAATTCCGAAAGTTTGTCTGCCTGAAAATGTGCTGTTGTCCCAAGCATATTGCAACAAACGGTGTATTTCTATCGCTGCTCGTTTAGTTTTTATTGCCGTTTCAAATATACCGGTCATTTTTTAAACACCCTGTACCTTCAACCAGACTATCATCGGAGACGTGTTTGGAGGCAACCCGGTCAGGCTGAACGACTTAAGACACACTGTCCAGCGAGTGCAGCAAGGTGGAGGTTCCCTGCTGTTTTGGGGTGGCATTATATGGGGCCGACGTACGCCGCTGGTGGTCATGGAGGGCGCCGTAACGGCTGTCCGATACGTGAATGCCATCTTCCGACCGATAGTGCAACCATATCGGCAGCATATTGGGGAGGCATTCTCCTTCATGGAGGACAATTCGTGCCCCCCATCGTGCACGTGTTGTGAATGACTTCCTTCAGGATAGCGACATCGCTGGACTAGAGTGGCCAGCATGTTCCCCAGACATGAACCCTATCGAACATGCCTGGGATGGATTGAAAAGGGCTGTTTATGGACGACGTGACCCACCAACCACTGTGAGGGATCTACGCCGAATCGCCGTTGAGGAGTGGGACAATTTGGACCAACAGTACCTTGATGAAATTGTGCATAGAATGCCACGACGAATACAGGCGTGTATCAATGCAAGAGGACGTCCTACTGGGTATTAGAGGTACCAGTGTGTACAGCAGTCTGGACCACCACTCTGAAGGTCTCGCTGTATGGTGGTAAAACATGCAATTTGTGGTTTTCATGAGCAATAAAAAGGACGGAAATGATGTTTATGTTGATCTCTATTCCAATTTTCTGTACATGTTCCGGAACTCTCTGAACCGAGGTGATGCAAAACTTTTTATGATGTGTGTATTTAGTTGTTGGTTGGACTGTCTGCTTTTTATGTGGAAAGCACAGACTTGCGTTTTGGTAGGGGGAAGTTGTCGTTTTGCCCTAGTGAAGAATGCTTTGGATAAGATTTTGTATGTAACCGATATGAGAGAAATGCTACTGTAGACGCTCACATCGGTTTTACCATCAGCTTTGCGCAGTGCGAGGATGAAGGCTGTCTTCCTGCCTGCGGGAATCTCTTTTGTCAACCAAATATTTATAATTATAATTATTGTTATTGTTATTATTATTGCTGAAGACCGCAGTCCCCACCCCTGGATACGTGCCTGAACGTATTGCGCATAAATAAGCAAAGAGATCCATTTCTGTTCGGTCGCGCTATTGGCAAAAAATCACTGGAGAGAGCAACAGCCGTAAAATTCGTAGAAGAAGCTCTCTGGAGCGCTCTAAAGAGGAATGACAACATTAAACAAATAGTAGGAAAAGCAGATGCCAAGGTGAGACTCACTGGAAGTGTCTTGAGGAAATGTACACTGAGATGCCAAGGTCGTGGGCAAATCACGTAAACAGGTATAAAAGGGCAGGGCGTCGGCAGAGCTGTCCTCTTACTCAGGTGATTCATGTGAAAAAGTTTGCAACGTGCTTAGGGCCGCACAGTGGGAATTAACAGACTTGGCGGAATGGTGGTGGGAGCTAGACACAAGGGAATTTCGATTTCGGAAATCGTTCCGAGATCCGCAGTATTAAGAGTGCCCCAAGAACACGAAATTCCAGGCATTACTCCTCACCAATGACAACGCAGCGGCCGACACCCTACACTTAACGACAGGGAGCAGCGGCGTTTTCGTAGAGTTGTCTGTGCTAGCAGACAAGCAACGCTGCCTGAAAAAAAAAAAAAACCGCAGAATTCAACGTGGACGTACAATGAACGTACACTTAGGATACAAACAGAAAGTTTTAAAATTTAGGTAAGAGACCACGACGCGTTTCTGTCCACAGCTGAGAGAATTAACGAAAAATTGCTCTCAGTATCGTCAACGCGAGGCATGACTGAGACTTATCGTATCCAAAGTGCGAAATCGCACTTCAGTAATGTGGCATTGCCAGTGACACAAGTGGTGGGATCAAAACGTCCTTCAGTCTTGCTCTTAAAATACACATTTCATTACCAAAGGGCAGTGAGGTGTTGATGTTGGAGACTTTATATGTTTAAAACAATCAAACTGGAATTAATGAATGTGGGGTTACGTCTTATTCGTGATATAATTTAGTTATTTAGAGGAGACGTCAGAGACATTTGGGTCCTCCATATGTTCTCCTGTCAACGTTCCTTCATTAAATGTCTTCCCTCTAGTGTCACGTCAATTAGACGTAATCTTTTTAAATTCGAAAATTTTTTTAAAACAAAAGAAACGTATTTATTCGAGACTGTCTGAAAAATATGTACTCATGGGTTTCAGCTAACAACATCAATAGTAGTTCACAAGGCTAAATTACTGCCATTGAAGTTAGAAATTGCAAATGAATTGTTAGAGCCTGTAAGAAGTTGCTATTTCGTATCGGGTCGTTCCTTTCGGTCCATGTTTTTAGCATTTCTACGTGCACATTGTGGTTATTTTTAGTGAATATCGATGAACCCACTACTTTACGCAGAAAACGAGCATAATGTGAGGAAAACTGTTCGAAGATAATCAGAAATCTGTGGAACGAGAGCCGCCATTCAAGTTGGTACAAAAGCAGTGGAAGAGAAGTTCTGGTCGTATGTTAAGTACACTAGCGGCAAGACGCAGTCAATACCTTCGCTGCACAGTGCCGATGGTACTGTTACCGACGATTGTGCCGCTAAAGCGGAGTTACTGAACGCAGTTTTCCGAAATTCCTTCACCAGGGAAGACGAATGGAATATTCCAGAATTTGAAACACGAACAGCTGCTAACATGAGTTTCTTAGAAGTAGATACCTTAGGGGTTGCGAAGCAACTCAAATCGCTTGATACGGGCAAGTCTTCAGGTCCAGATTGTTTACCGATTAGGTTCCTTTCAGATTACGCTGATACAATAGCTCCCTACTTAGCAGTCATATACAACCGCTCGCTCACCGATAGATCTATACCTACAGATTGGAAAATTGCGCAGGTTGCACCAGTGTTTACGAAGGGTAGTAGGAGTAATCCATCTAACTACATACCTATATCATTGACGTCGGTTTGCAGTAGGGTTTTGGAGCATATACTGTATTCAAACATTATGAATCACCTCGAAGGGAACGATGGTTTCAGAAAACATCGTTCTTGTGCAACGCAGCTTGCTCTTTATTCGCACGAAGTAATGGCCGCTATCGACAGGGGATCTCAAGTTGATTCCGTATTTCTACATTTCCGGAAAGCTTCTGACACCGTTCCTCACAAGCGACTTCTAATCAAGCTGTGGGCCTATGGGGTATCGTCTCAGTTGTGCGACTGGACTCGTGATTTCCTGTCAGGAAGGAAGCAGTTCGTAGTAATAGACGGCAAATCATCGAGTAAAACTGAAGTGATATCAGGTGCTCCCCAAGGAAGCGTCCTGGGACCTCTGCTGTTCCTGATCTATATAAATGACCTGCGTGACAATCTGAGCAGTTCTCTTAGGTTGTTCGCAGATGATGCTGTAATTTACCGTCTAGTAAGGTCATCCGAAGACCAATATCAGTTGCAAAGCGATTTAGAAAAGATTGCTGTATGGTGTGGCAGGTGGCAGTTGACGCTAAATAACGAAAGGTGTGAGGTGATCCACATGAGTTCCAAAAGAAATCCGTTGGAATTCGATTACTCGATAAATAGTACAATTCTCAAGGCTGTCAATTCAACTAAGTACCTGGGTGTTAAAATTACGAACAACTTCAGTTGGAAAGACCACATGGATAATATTGTGGGGAAGGCGAGCCAAAGGATGCGTTTCATTGGCAGAAGACTTAGAAGATGCAACAAGTCCACTAAAGAGACAGCTTACAGTACACTCGTTCGTCCTCTGTTAGAATATTGCTGCCCGGTGTTGGATCCTTACCAGGTGGGATTGACGGAGGACATCGAAAGGGTGCAAAAAAGGGCAGCTCGTTTTGTATTATCACGTAATAGGGGAGAGAGTGTGGCAGATATGATACGCGAATTGGGATGGAAGTCATTACAGCAAAGACGTTTTTCGTCGCGGCGAGATCTATTTACGAAATTTCAGTCACCAACTTTCTCTTCCGAATGCGAAAATATTTTGTTGAGCCCAACCTACACAGGTAGGAATGATCATCAAAATAAAATAAGAGAAATCAGAGCTCGAACGGAAAAGTTTAGGTGTTCCTTTTTCGCGCGCGCTGTTCGGGAGTGGAATGGTAGAGAGATAGTATGATTGTGGTTCGATGAACCCTCTCCCAAGCACTTAAATGTGAATTGCAGAGTAGTCATGTAGTTGTAGATGGTGCAAATCGTTTTTATTCGCCATAAAATTTATACATTTTGCATGCGTTTGATCAGTCCTCGAAACATGTGTTTCACTCTGAACTATGTACGCCAAACACATTCACTGTCTGATCAAAAATACCTAGACACCTATTAGTGTACATTAAAGTGGGGAATGCCCACCCTTCGCCCTTTTGGTGGTTTCAACTATGCTGGAGGCACTTTGAGCGAGGTGTCTTAATGTCGGTGGAGGAATGGCAGCCCAATCTTTCTCGAAAGGAAAAATCAGAGAAGGTATTGATGTTGTGCTCTGGGGTTTGTAGGGAAATCGACGTTCTAATTCATCACAGAGGTTTCCTATTGCCTTAAGACGGTACTCTGCGCAGGCCAGTCTATTTTAGGAATGTTACTGTCCACAAACAGTTGCCTCACAGATACTACTTTACGTCAGGGTGCATTGTCATGCTGATACTAATAATCTACATCTACATCTACGTGATTACTCTGCTATTCACAATAAAGTGCCTGACAGAGGATTCAATTGACCACCTTCAAGCTGTCTCTCTCCGATCCACTCTCCAACGGCGTGCGGGAAAAACGAGCACTTAAATTTTTCTGTGCGAGCTCTTATTTCTCTTATTTTATCGTGATGATCATTTCTCCCTATGTAAATGAGTTCCAACAGAATGATTTCGCAATTAGAGGAGAAAACTGGTGACTGAAATTTCATGAGAAGATCTCGTCGCAACGAAAAATGCCTTTGTTTTAATGATTGCCACTCCAATTCACGTACCGTGTCTGTGGCACTATCTCCCGTATTTCATGATAATACAAACCGAGCCGCCCTTCTTTCAATTTTTTCGATGTCATCCGTCAGTCCCACCTGATGCGGATCCCACACTGCACAGCAATACTCCAGAATAGGGAGGACAAGCGTTGTGTAAGCAGTCTCTTTTAGCAGACCTGCTGCACCTTCTAAGTGAATCGCAGTCTTTTGTTTGTTCTCCTCACAACATTATCTATGTGAGCGTTCCAATTTAGGTTATTTGTAATTGTAATTCCTAAGTATTTAGTTGAATTTACAGCCTTCAGTTTTTTGTGAGACTCATCGCATAATCGAAATTTAGCAGATTACTTTTGCTACTCATGTGAATAACTTCACACTTTTCTTTATTCAGGGTCAATTGCCACCTTTAGCACCTTACGAATATCTTATGTAACTCATTTTGCAATTATTTAATCATATGATGACTTCACAAGACGGTAAATGACATCATCGGCAGACAATCTAAGAGGGCAACTCAGATTGTCTCCTATGTCGTTTATGTACATCTGGAACAGCAGAGGGTCTGTAAAATTTCCTTGGGGAACGCCAGATATTACAGGACTTTCCGTCAATTACTACGATCTGCGACCTTTGTGCCAGAAAATCACGAATTCAGTCACCAAACTGAGGTGATAATCCTTACGCACACAGTTTGATTAGGAGTCGTCTGTGAAGAACAGTGTCAAAAGCCTTCCAGAAATCTAAAAACATGCAATCAATTATGCATCCTCTATCGATACCACTCATTACTTCGTGGGAATAAAGAGCCAGTTGTGCTTCACAAGAACGATATTTTCTGCATCCGTGCTGACTATTTGTCAATAAATCGATTTTCTTCGAGGTAATTCATAATGTTCGAGCACGGTGTATGTTCCAAGCCCCTACTGCAAATCGACGTTAGTGATATGGACCTGTAATTCATCGGGTTACTCCTATTTTCCTTTTAGGGGTATTAGTGTGACTTGAACAATTTTCCAGTCTTTAGGTACGGATCTTTCTATGAGCGAGCAGTTGTATACAATTGCTAAATATGGAGCTATTGTATCAGCATACTCTGAAAGGAACCTGACTGATATACAATCTGGACCGGGTATCCAAACTACTACTCCACTGTACGCAGTACACAATGCTCTAAAATGTGATCATATCCTTCCATGTTTAGCATTTTCTTAATTGTAATAAGAGGTCCACACTCTAACCACGAGAAACAACCCCATACTGTAACAGCAGTTCCTCCGTACTTCACTGTTGGCGCTACACATGATGGCAGGTAATGTTCTCCAGGCATTCTCCAAACCCAAACCCTCCCCCATCGGTCCGCCCTCCCCCCCGGTCGGAGGTTCCAGTCCTCTCTCGCTCGGTTATGGGTGTTTATTGTCCTTAGCGTAACTTAGTTCAAGTTAGATTAAGTAGTGCATAAGCTTAGGAACCGTTGATCTCACCAGTTTGGCCCCATAAGAACTTACCACAAATTTCCAAAAAAGTTTCCTCCCATCGGCTTGCCAAAGGGGATAGCGTGATGCACCACTTCATATCAGTCTTTTCCAGTCATACATTGTCCAGTGGCGTCTCTCTTGACACCGCCCCAATCGTCACTTGGTGCTGACTTCAGAAATGTCTGGTTTATGGGTAGCTGCTCGATCAGTGAAACCCATTCTTTTTCACTGTGTACGCACAGCCATTGTGCCACCTGGACTGCTGATAGCACTTTGGAATTCACGAGTGATTCCTTCCGTTGATTTCACGTGATGTTTTCCAACCATCCTCCTCAACGCTCGGCGGTCTCCGTGCGTCAGTACATTTGTGTATCTACTTCAGACTCACATCTCCAACAGTCGACTTAGGCAGCCCTAAAAGGGCTATTACGTCCGTCTCATAATGGAGGATCGGCGTCTCATGACATCTACTGGCCAATTCCGCATTAATTATGGGCGTCCGGATACTTTCGATCATATAGTGTATCTCACAGCCACATTCAGGTCCTCTTCAATTATGTTTGACTCAGCAGCTTACTTTTTAAGTACAAAATTCGACTTTAGTCCACCCTCACGAAGATAACTGCTGACAGAAATACGACCACAAGGAAATGCTGCAAGATATTAGTTAACAGTTTGTTGTGAAGTTGATGGCTCACCAAAAGTTGAACAAAGCGACTCGAGATGTTGTTGAGTTAGGCCTTGACAGAAATCGTGAAAAAATCATCCAACAAAAACCTTCAGTTGTAATGGTACGGACCACATTTAAATATTTTAGTAAGGGCAGAAACATTATATTTGCGTATAAATGGTACGTATCTTGCAAAGTATGGGCTGGCACATTTGTTCCTATACAATCTGTAAGAAGATTTTGTCCAGGGTTGTTGAAATGGTAAGTCGCTGGAACATTATATTGCTTTTAACTATTTTCTTCATTTTTTTGTGATATTGATACACATTTTACAATAACACTTTTCATATACATGTTGTGCAAGTTCAAGTTCCTTGAACTAGACAAAGAAGACATTAGAACACAGAACATCATGTACCAAACTCAATAGCTACCAAAATCACTCCTCAGGGCTTGACGCTAAAAAATCGGTATATCTATTACAAACCCAGCTTCCAGTACCTTCTAGAACAGATGTAGTCCAAATTGGTAATAATATGACTGTCTTACTTGAAATTATTTTTCAGATTTAATTTATGAAATTTTTCTGGAAATAAATATTTACGTGAAGATTTATATCCCTAATGGTTCATTACAAAGGTTGCAAACTTAGAGAATATGAAAAAAGAGCTTCCTGTTATTTTATAAGATAGATTTCACTGTTGACAGTAAAATTATAAAAATTATAAATGAAGAAAAATTTTGTTTACGTGAAAAATGAAGCACAGCAGTGTTATGTTTACTTTAAATTCATTTTCAGATTATGTAAGTCGGCAACTGTGATTACTAATTTTCATGATACAGGATCGATATTACGATTGCATCGATATGAATAACAAAAATATATAAACAGAAAATATTTTTTGGCAATGAAATATATTCGCCACAGACGAGTAACATACAACTTAAATAAGAAAATTGACAGAAGTCTGGCCACAGTTTATATGGAATCGAACATCTCGGTTAACCCGCGAAAGTTCCGATGATGCAGGGTTCATTACAGTTGACGTTCTTATTTCTTTTTTCACAAAAAAAATTTTATGCTGACTCTAAACAAACTACTGGATTAGTTTTTGAGCTGTCATCGTTTTAACAATAATCAAAAATAAAATTTGAAACACTAGTAATGTCATATCTGAATAGTGCTAACCAGTGGACGTCGTAAAAGCGTAAGGATGATGATTCAGCCGCGCTGTAGTTTTTTCCCCCTTTTCACATCGAATCTTATTTGCAATTTGTATTACCTATTCCGTCATTCGGCGCTGTGATTCCGAGACACTTCTTACTCTGCGGTCGTAGCTTGTTGTGGAGCTGTTGTGAAAGTCGCAAACAAGTTCTTGGGAGCTCCCTGGCGCTGACTCATTCGCGTGACCTTGGCCGTCTCCAGGAAAGCGCCGCTGCCGTTGGTTATAGCGCTGCAGCAGCGGTTTGAGTTTGCTCAACACACGCAGCTAGCTATAGCGGCGTTTGCGGCACGTCTCTACCATGACGTACAATTGACTACATTGACACTGTGTCTACTGTGCCTCATTCGGCCTTCTGTACCGCAGTGACAATACGTCTAGATCTACATGGATACTCTTCCTGGCAGTGTTCATCGTACCGCCTTCATAATAATTCTCTATTATGCCACTCTCGAACAGTGCACGGGGAAAACGAACACATATACCGGTATATTTCCTCGCGACTTCTGGTTCAAATGGCTGTGAGCACTATGGGACTCAACATCTTTGGTCATCAGTCCTCTAGAACTTAGAAGTACTTAAACCTAACTAACCTAAGGACATCACACAACACCCAGTCATCACGAGGCAGAGAAAATCCCTGACCCCGCCGGGAATCGAACCCGGGAACCCGGGCGCGGGAAGCGAGAACGCTACCGCACGACCACGAGCTGCGAGTTCTGGTTTCCCTTGTTTTATTATATCATTTCCCCCTATTTAGGTCGGCGTCAAAAAATATTTTCGTATTCGAAAGAGAAAGTCGTGATTGAAATTTTGTGAGAAGATTCCGCCTCAACGAAAACGTCATTGTTTTAATGGTGTCCATCCCAAATCCTGTACCATATTTGTGACACTCTCTCCCCTATTACGTGATAATACAAAACGTGCTGCTCTTCTTTGAACTTTCTAGGTGTACTCCGTTAATCCTATCTGGTAAGGATCCCAGACCGCCTAGCAGTACTCAAAAAGAGGACGGACAAGCATAGTGCAGGCACTCCCTTTAGTAGATCTGTCACATTTTCGAAGTGTTCTGCCAATAAAAGCAGTCTTTGGTTTGCCTTTCCCACAACATTTTCTATGTATTATTTTCAATTTAAGTTTCAATGCTTAGGTATTTAGTCGAATTAACGGCATTTATATTAGATTGATTTATCGTGTAACCGAAGTTTAATGGATTCCTTTTAGTACTCATGTGGATGACCTCACACTTTCCACTATTTGGGATCAACTACTAATTTTCGCACCATTCAGACGTCTTTTCTAAATCTTTCATCAATTTATTTTGAACTTCCGATAAATTTACTACACGATAAACGACAGCATCATCTGCGAACAACCTAAGATGGCTGCTCACATTGTCTCCTAAATCGTTTATATAGACAAGGAGCAGCACAGAGCCTATAACATTATCTTGGGGAACGCCAGAAATCACTTCTGTTTTATTCAATGACTTGCCATCAATTGGCCGGCCGAAGTGGATAAGCGGTTCTAGGCGCTACAGTCTGGAACCGCGCGACAGCTACGGTCGCAGGTTCGAATCCTGCCTCGGGCATGGATGTGAGTGATGTCTTTAGGTTAGTTAGGTTTCAGTAGTTGTAAGTACTAGGGGACTGATGACTTCAGAAGTTAAGTCCCATAGTGCTGAGAGCCATTTGAGCCATCAATTACCACGAACAGTGACCTCTCTAACAGGAAATCACGAATCCACTCACATAACTGAGGCGGTGTTCCATAAGCACGCAATTTCATTACAAGCCGCTTGTCTAGTACAGTGTCAAAAGCCTTTTGGAAATCTAGAAATACGAAATCAATTTGAAATCAGCTGTCAACAGTACTAAACACTACGTGTCTGTGGCCGGCCGCTGTGACCGAGCGGTTTTAGGCGCTTCAGTCCGGAACCGCGCTGCTGCTACGACGCAAGTTCGAATCCTGTCTCGGGCATGGACGTGTGTGATGTTCTTAGCAGTTAGGTTTAAGTAGTTCTAAGTCTAGGGGACTGATGACCACAGATGTTAAGTCCCATAGTGCTTAGAGCCATTTCAACTCGTTCTGTTTCACAGGAACGATGAATTCTAAATCCGTGTTGACTGTGTGTCAATAGACAGCTCTCTTCGAGGTAATTTACAATGTTCGAACACAATATATGTTCAAAATCCTACTGCATATCGACGTTAATGATATGGGCCTGTAATTTAGTGGATCACTCCTACTATCTTTCTTGAATATTGATGTGATCTGTGCAATTTTCCAGTCTTTGGGTAAGGATCTTTCGTCGAGCAATCGGTTGCATACACTATGTGATCAAAAGTATCCGGATACCCACTAAAACATATGTTTTTCACATTAGGTGCATTGTGCTGCCACATACTGCCAGGTACTCCATATCAGCGACCTCAGTAGTCATTAGACATCGTGAGAGAGTGGAGTGGGGCGCTCCGCGGAACTCACGGACTTCGAACGTGTTCAGGTGATTGGCTGTCACTTGTGTCATGCGTCTGTACGCGATATTGACACACTCCTTAACATCCCTAGGTCCATTGTTTCCGATGTGATAGTGAAGTTGAAACGTGAAGAGAGACGTACAGCACAAAAACGTACAGTCCGTCCTTGTTGACTGGCAGACCGCCGACAGTTGAAGAGGGTCGTAATGTGTAATAGGCAGACATCTATACAGACCATCACACAGGAATTCCAAACTGTAAGTACTATGACAGATAGGTGGGAGGTGAGAAAACTTGGATTTCATGGTCGAGCGGCTGCTCATAAGCCACACATCACGCCGGTAAATGCCAAACGACGCCTCCCTTGGTGAAAGGAGCGTAAACTTTGGACGATTGAACAGTGGAAAAACCTTGTGCGGAGTGAAGAATCACGGTACACAGTGTGGCGATCCGATGGCAGGTTGTGGGTATGGCGAATGCTCGGTGAACGTCATCTGCCAGCGTGTGTAGTGCCAACAGTAAAATTCGGAGGCGATGGTGTTATGGCGTGGTCATGTTTTTCATGGAGGGGGCTTGCATCCCTTGTTGTTTTGCGTGGCACTACCACAGCATAGGCCTACGTTGATGTTTTAAGCCCCTTCTTGCTTCCCACTGTTGAAGTTCAATTCGGGAATGGCGATTGCATCTTTCAACACGATCGAGCCCCTGTTCATAATGCACGGCTTGTGGCGGAGTGGTTACACGACAATAACATCCCTATAATGGACTGGCCTGCACAGAGTCCTGACCTGAATCCTACAGAACACCTTTGGGATGTTTTGGAATGCCGACTTCGTCCCAGGCCTCACCGACATCGATCGATACCTCTCCTCAGTCAGCACTCCGTGAAGAATGGGCTGCCATTCTCCAAGAAACCTTCCAGCACCTGATGGAACGTATGCCTGCGAGAGTGGAAGCTGTCATCTAGGCTAAGGGTGGGCCAACACCATATTGAATTCCAACATTACCGATGGAGGGCGCCACGAACTTGTAAGTCATTTTCAGCCAGGTGTCCGTTTACTTTTTACCATTAGTGTGTGATTTTTATGTGTGGAGCTGCTGCACCAGCATACTCTGAAAGGAACCGAATTGCCATATAGTCTGGGCCAGAAGACTTGCTTTTATTAAGTGATGTAAGTTGTTTCATCACACCGAGGATATCTACTTCTAAGTTATTCAGGTTGCCGGTTTGTCGTGATTCGAATTCTGGAATATTTACTTTGTCTTCTTTGGTGAAGGATTTTCGAAAGGCTGTGTTTAGTAACTCTGATTTCGCGGTACTATCGTCGATAGTATTTCCATTGCTATCGCGCAGCCGGCCGAAGTGACCGTGCGGTTCTAGGCGCTGCAGTCTGAAACCGCGAGACCGCTACGGTCGCAGGTTCGAATCCTGCCTCGGACATGGATGTGTGTGGTGTTCTTAGGTTAGTTACGTTTAACTAGTTCTAAGTTCTAGGGGACTAATGACCTCAGAAGTTAAGTCCCATAGTGCTCAGAGCCATTTGAGCCATTTTGCCATCGCGCAGAGAAAGCATTGACTCGGTTTTGCCGCTTGCATACTTTACATACTACCAGAATCAGAACAATAGCTCTGGGAGATATCTTGATGAAAGTGAACACTGTGAGAACCGTAGTTGTGGTAAGATAAAAATTTTTGTAATTTAAAAGAGCAACCAGTGACAAGTATGGCTTTAAGGAGTTTATTTAAATCACACCCTTACCGGTTTTGGATTTGTTAGAAATCCATCTTCAGATAGCTCTTACAGATCACCTTGCTTTCTTGCTGGAACCTTGTTTTGTAGTCGTCATTGATTTTGTGCACTAAAGTAAACAAAAACGTTTTCAAGATACTGAAAGGAACACTCGATTAAAATATATTGAGATGTTGAAAGGCTGGTAAAATTGACAGAGTCCATTCCGTCGCGTTAACTGTTTTTTTGTAGTCGCTCAACCACTGGTACAACCGGTTTCGTACCATGCAGGTACATCCTCACGTGTATTTAAGGCGATATGTCCCATGTTATCTAAATGGATTAATAGATATTCCATGGTGCAATGAAGAGCACTAACTGAAGCTACCACGAACAGGAGTCAAACTTAATAAAGCAAGTTGTCACTGACAGTTTACTTTCGGAGCGCGCCAAATGTTCATGTGGTAACGTGAAACGGTCTATATTGCTGAACATCTGAATTTTGGGATGACAACGCTGAATACGCCTGTGTCTACAGCTTCCATTTTGACAAGACATATATATCCACAGAAATGGCAGGTATGTTCCAGAAAGCGACGCTATACATGTGTGTGCGGAGTGAACATTCATTCTTCATTAGTACACTACTGGCCATTAAAACTGCTACACCAAGAAGAAATGCACATGATAAACGGGTATTCAGTGGACAAATACATTATACTACAACTGACATGCGATTACATTTTCAGGCAATTTGGGTGCATAGACCCCGAGAAAGCAGTACCCAGAACAACAACCTCTGGCCCTAATAACGGCCTTGATACGCCAGGGCATTGAGTCAAACAGAGCTTGGATGGCGTGTACAGTTAAGGCTGCCCATGCAGCTTCAACACGATGCCACAGTTCATCAAAAGTAGTGACTGGCGTACTGTGACGAGCCAGTTGCTCGGCCACCATTGACCAGACGTTTTCAGTTGGTGAGAGATCTGGAGAATGTGCTGGCCAGGGCAGCAGTCGAACATTTTCTGTGTCCAGAAAGGCCCGTACAGGACCTGCAACATGCGGTCGTGCATTATCCTGCTGAAATGTAGGGTTTCGCAGGGATCGAACGAAGGGTAGAGCCACGGGTCGTAACACATCTGAAATGTAACGTCCACTGTTCAAAGTGCCGTCAATGCGAACAAGAGGTGACCGAGACGTGTAACCAGTGGCACCCCATACCATCACGCCGGGTGATACGCCAGTATGGCGATGACGAATACACGCTTCTAATGTGCGTTCACCGCGATGTCGCCAAACGCTGATGCGACCATCATGATGCTGTAAACAGAACCTGGATTCATCCCAAAAAATGACGTTTTG
This sequence comes from Schistocerca piceifrons, assembly GCF_021461385.2. Classification (NCBI taxonomy): domain Eukaryota; kingdom Metazoa; phylum Arthropoda; class Insecta; order Orthoptera; family Acrididae; genus Schistocerca; species Schistocerca piceifrons. The sequence goes on from NC_060140.1 coordinate 327,261,652, forward strand.
CCATTGTTGCACCCAGGTTCGTCGTTGTGTACACCATCACAGGCACTCCTGTCTGTGATGCAGCGTCAAGGGTAACCGCAGCCATGGTCTCCGAGCTGATGGTCCATGTTGCTGCAAACGTCGTCGAACTGCTCGTGCAGATGGTTGTTGTCTTGCAAACGTCCCCATCTGTTGACTCAGGGATCGAGACATGGCTCCACGATCCGTTACAGCCATGCGGATAAGATGCCTTTCATCTCGACTACTAGTGATACGAGGCCGTTGGGATCCAGTACGGCGCTCCGTATTACCGTCCTGAAAACACCGATTCCATATTCTGCTAACAGTCATTGGATCTCGACCAACGCGAGCAGCAATATCGCGATACGATAAACCGCAATTGCGATAGGCTACAATCCGACCTTTATCAAAGTCGGAAACGTAATGGTATGCATTTCTCCCCCTTACACGAGGCATCAGAACGACGTATCACCAGGCAACGCCGGTCAACTGCTGTTTGTGTATGAGAAATCGGTTGGAAACTTTCCTCATGTCAGCACGTTGTAGGTGTCGCCACCTGCGCCAACCTTGTGTGAATGCTCTGAAAAGCTAATCATTTGCATATCACAGCATCATCTTCCTGTCTTTTAAATTTTGCGTCTGTAGCACGTCATCTTTGTGGTGTAGCAATTTTAATGGCCAGTAGTGTAGTAAGGCCATCATTGGTTTCCTGACTTAAAGGACATGCGGAGACCAGGTAACAGTAGAACTTTTTCGTTCAAAATTCGGCAAGCTTACGAGAGACTTTTTTTTCCTTTTTGTCGTCCACAGAAACATACATGACATGATTTTGAATATAATAAAACATGGAACGGGGCGAAAACTTGCATATAATATATGCACGTAGGAAGTATTCGTCTATATTTGCATTATGCACTTTAAAGTTGACATATTTTGGGAATGTGCATTACGTGAGTGGAAAAATTACGTTGACTTTAAAATGTATAATGCAAATACACGGCGAATTCGTCGCGTGGAATATACACTTCATAAGTTTTAACCACATTTCATGTTTTATTAGCTTTAAAGTCATTTCAAGTATGTTCTTGTTAAGGACAAATAGAAAAAAAGTCTGTCGTAAGCTCACCGAATTTTGAACGAAACAGGTTTTGTTTACTTTAGTGCACCAAACCAAGAACAGTTACAAAATTAGATCTCAGCAAAAAGCTGGGAAATCTGTAAGACGTTTGAAGATAAGTAATAAGTCCTGAACTGGCAACGATTTCATTCAAATAATATTTTTTTTTTTAAAAAAACTATACTTGTAGCCGGTTGCTGTTTTAAACTATAAAATTACAATGGTTCTGGAAGCTTTGAAACTCTTAATCTACACCTACGTCTACATGGATATTTTGCAAATCACATTTCAGTGCCTGGCAGAGGTTCATCGAACCATCTTCACAATAATTCTCTATTATTCCACTCTCGAACAGCGCGTGGAAAAAACGAACACCTATATCTTTCCGTGCGAGCTCTGATTTCAGTTATTTTACTATGGACGATCGTTTCTCCCTTCGTAGGTCGGCGTCAACAAAATATTTTCGCATTCGGAGGAAAAAGCTGGTGACTGAAATTTCGTGAGAAGATTCCGCCGCAGCGAAAAACGCCTTTGTTTTAATGGTGTCCATCCAAATACTGTATCATGTCCGTGACACTGTCTCCCCTATTTCGCGATAATACAAAAGTGCTGTTCTTCTTTGAACTTTCTCGATGTACTCCGTTAATCTTATCTAGTAAGGATTCCAGACCGCGCAGCAGTACTCCAAAAGAGGACGGACAAGGGTAGTGTAGGCAGTCCCTTTAGTAGATCTGTTGCATCTTATAAGTGTTCTGCCAGCAAAATGCAGTACTTGGTTTGCCTTCCCAACAACGTTTTCTATGTGTTCTTTCCAATTTAAATCGTTCGTAATTGTAATTCCTAGATATCTAGTTGAATTTACGACCTTTACAGTTGAGCGATTTATCGTTTAACCGAAGTTTAACGAATCGCTTTGAGCACGCATATGGATTACCCCCCCCCCCCCCCTTTTTATTTGGTGTCAGTTGCCAATTTTTGCTCCATTCAGATATCTTTTCTAAATCGTTTTGCAGTTTGTTTTGATCTTCTGGCGAGTTTACTAGACGATAAACGACAGCATTATCTGCAAACGATCTAGGAAGGCTGCTCGGATTTTCTCATACATCGTTCATATACGTAAGGAACAGCAGAGGGCACTACGTTGGGGAACGCCAGAAATCACTGATGTTTTACTGTCGCTACTGTTTACATTAAAACGTTACCACAGGTATGACGAGGATAGCCCAATCGTGATTTGAACATTTGCCGCATTGACTCTGTATTTACCTCGTAAAACTGTGCACTTCACAAAACGAGAAAACATAGTATCCTATGATTATAATATCAGTGAGTCACGGTAAGAATCTGTAAACTTATACAAATACGGGGCTTTTCAAAAAGAAGGAACAGATTTCAAATATTTATTGTTTCCAAACCACGAAAGATAAAAACACAATTCCAACGTTCCTGGAAAGAGAAGTTCAAATTTTTATGCATTCAATGTGAGCACTATGTGTTACATATTAAATACCAAAACGGTGGCTCATTTCCTGCCACACACAGAGCGGCTGGTCTCTCGTTATCGAATTCACAGCTTCAACAGTGCGATGTCGCAGGCTTTCAAGAGTGTTAGGCATAAGGGGGATAAAAACTCGGTCTTTTACGTAACCTCACACATTAAAGTCACATGGTGTGAGGTTTGGAGATCTGGGAGACCACCGGGAACGAAGTTCATCTTCTGCTCCTCTTCTTCCAATCCAACGTTCTGGACTGGTGTCATCTAGGTAACGTCGAACGTCCTTAGAGAATTAAGGAAATGAGGCACCGTTTTGATATTTGTCGTGTAACACATCGTGCGGTTTAGTTGTAGAATAGGGAAATGCAATCAGTGTAGGAGATTGCTTATAAATGACACGCGCGACCCATCCTAGAACACTGCTCAGTTTCGTGGGACCCGTACCAAACAGAACTAGCCAGAACTAGCAGAGTATATTGAACGTAAACATGGAAGGGAAATACGAATGGTCAGAGTTTTTTTTTTTTTTTTTTTTTTGTTTTACCCGCGGGGAGTGTCACTGTGATGTTGAAAGAACTGAAATGGCAGGTTTTTGAAGACAGGCAGAAACTGTTCTGAGAAAGTTTACTGACAGAGTTTCAAGAACAGACTTTAAATGATGACTCTAGGAACATATAGAATCCCCTACACATCGCTCCCATAGGGTTCGTGACGATAAGATTAGGTTAATCACAACACGCACAGAGGCATTTAAACAATCATTTTTCCCCGCGCTCCATACGTGAATTGTACGGGAAAAAGCCCTAATAACTGGTACAGTTGAACGTACATCTCTGCCATTCACTTCACAGTGGTTTGCAGAGTATAGAAGTAGACATAGATGTAGATGGGATGGCTCAACAGCCATCCTTCTGGGATGGCAGCAACCCAGCGTTTTCGCTGACAACGCGCGTGACTTCGATATTCTCAAAAAATACGTTAAAAGTACAAAACGCGGAAAGACAGAAAATTAAATTTTACTTATTGTGCGTATACACCCTAACAGAAAGAATACGTGACGCATTTATAGGTACACATGGTGCGAAACGTACTACACTGAGGTGCGACTCTCAGTAGCAACCAAGTCTCAAACTTGGCTGGGTATTGAGTCGAATTGACCTTGGGTACATCAATCCTTGCTGCTCTCACTCCACGCCCGAGTTCATCACCCGTATTGGCTGGTGAGTGGTGACGTGCCAGCTGACCAGTGGGAGAGAGACTTGGAGGATATGTTGGACAAGTCGACAATCGAACACCCTCTGAATTGAGATTGGTCACTATAGTGTGGACAACATGCGAACTTGCATTATGTTATTGAAAGATAAAGTCATAGAGACCTCGAAGACCCAGCACAGTCACCGACACTAACACGACAGGAAAGTGGCACTTGCTGTCCAAATTACCAGTTATGCGAACTAGAAGAGATCATGTTACGTACACAACACACTGTTCCATCGCACAGCGCTTGTATAACGATGACGAATGCAGTCTGATATACGTTCCTTCTCCTCTGACGCTCCACACACGGATATGACGACGTGACGTTGTACACAGGACCGGGCCTCGAATGAGAAAAAGCGATACGCCATTACTCCTGTGTACGGTGTTATTGTTGGACGCACCACATTACAGACCCATATCATAACTTCGATTTTTTGGGACGTATACTGTGTTCGAACATTATGAATTACCTCGAAGAAAATCGATTTATTGACAGATAGCCAGCACGGGTGCAGAAAATATCGTTCTTGTGAAGCACAACTAGCTCTTTATTCTCACGAAGTAATGAGTAGTATCGATAGGGGATACCTAATTGATTCCATATTTTTGGATTTCTAGAAGGCTTTTGGCACTGTTCTTCACAGGCGATCAAACAGCGTGCTTAAGGGGTATCGCCTCAGTTGTGTGACTGAATTCGTGATTTCCTGGCACAAAGTTCACAGTTCGTATTAACTGACGGAAAGCCATCGAATAAAATAGAAGTAATATTTGGCGTTCCCCAAGGAAGTTTTACAGGCCCTCTGCTGTTCCTGATGTACATACACGACAAAGGAGATGTAGTGGAACAGACCTCTCCCCACTGACGCAAATGACGAAAAAGGAAAATGTTTATTTTTTTAATTCAAATGAAATTACGCAATTAATTATTTAAATTATCATTTTTGTAAATAAATATTAAAATAAATAAATAATTTTTCTTGTAAACGCGCTCTATGGTCGGAAGCAGCGAAGACATGGCATTGCTATCTCTGACCAAAGAGGTGTGGTAGCGTTGATAGACGTCCGCCAGTCGAGAGCAGTAGCAATTGCAATTAAGATCTCTTACTGTGGTAACACGTAGAGCAGTTCATAGGAACAGTGCAAGTGACTAGTGTTTTCTTGTAAATGATATTGACCAGTTTGAAGATTCGATAATGTCAGATTTCATTGCAGCTCAATTTCGTATGGTCGTAAATAAGTACAAGCAATAAATGAATATGAAAAACAGCAAGATCAAGAGTTAAAAAAAATCATTTCCATACCTACCTACTTCAAGAATCGGAGGGAGAAAATCAACGGAGACAGTAGCCTGACCAGCAGCTATCAAGAGAAAACGAAGATCTACACAGCCTACTGTAAAAATTAGGTAAAAAGGGATTCTAAAAGCAAATTCACTCTGTTAAATCTCAAAAATTATCCAAGGTTGTTATTTCTGTAGTAAATTGACCCATATTGTCCGATACGGTCGTGAAAAGTTACATTCTCAATATTGCATTAAAAATACTTTCTTTTGGGGACTTAGAAAACTTTAATAGAAATTTGTTCACATAGAAATTAATTTTCTTTTGGCAATTTTACTTCGGATCGAAAATCAGGGGTAGTCTCATTCACGAGTTCCTATCCCCCCAAACTTAAAAAAATAAACTACCTACCAAAAAACCAAATTTACTACAGAATTGGCTACTTTTTGACAGGGCACGAATATGAGAATGTGTAAAATTTTATAAAAAATGTAGACTTAAAGAAAGTATTTATTGATTCTGTCTTTGTCATTGTTAACATAACGTCAATTTCTATTACATGTAACAACTTCAAAATTGAGTGCAACATTTCTGGATGAGCAATGCACATAATATAAAAGGAAAATTAGTAGTATATTAAAAAAGGAGACGGAAAAAACGGTGAAATAAGTACATAAGTGCATTCTTATCAGCAAACAATCAGAAAACACCAATGGTGAGTGATAAAATGCAAATTCATACTGCTTCTTTACGCAAGTCGTAACATCTTGTAGTTCATACTTTGCCGCCTATATCTATCGTTTACGCTGCTATTATGTGGTTGGAGAATGCGTGTGACGTAAGCCGAATTGTCAAAGAGCATTGTCTTTACGTACCCAGTGTTAGAGCACGCTTGGCGGAATACGCGAGTGCAGTGAAGTTTTGTAACACTTACATTCACATTTTTGACAAATTTGAAAGTGAAAAAGGGTCAACAGAAACCTTCGATCTTACTCGTCGGCTTTGACCCGTGACGTAAGCGTGTTGTGGTGTGTGACGTCATTACGGCGCGGAGTTTGTTTTGCGATTGTGGCGTGTTTGTAGATGTCTTGTTTTTGTTTGTGGTGCTCTCTGGTGGTGTGTTCATGGTTTTCGTTTGTTTTAATTTAATGCTCATTGCTGTACGTCGGGTGAGTTTGTTATTGAGTGTATTTGGTTGTGGTTTTTTGTTCAGGAATGGATATGAAAGACACCGTTAGAAGTTATCAAGTTCTTACAACTATTCGGTTTAATCGCCGAAGTTGTTGATCGGACGCTTCTGTATTTCCCGCGTGCGTGCGTGCGTGTGTGCATTTGTGTGTGATTGTGGTGGCCAATCTAGTTTGTGGGGCTGGAACTTTTTTCAGGTAAGTTCCTTTTTTTTTTGTTTTTGATGTATGTTTTGTGTCAACAGAAACATCCGATCTCACGCGTCGGCTTTGACCCGTGACGTTAGGGACCTACACATTGATCTGTAGCGTAGCCCTGAATACGAGGTTAGGTTGGGAGGTTTTTTTTTGGCGGGGGGGGGGGGGGTCAGGGGGGGGGCCCCACCTCCCCCTCTGCCTGGCCTCGAGTACCACTTGTTTATTATTATCTTTGTTCGATCGTAATTTATGTGATTGGGAGCTGTTGTAGATGTATGTAGGTGTAAGGGAAGTGTTGGTTTTTTAGGTTGGTGTTGAGGGATGTGATCGGTAGGTTCTGTTGAGCTATATAGGTCAACGGAAGTGTTCGATCGTAATTTATGTGATTGGGAGCTGTTGTAGATGTATGTAGGTGTAAGGGAAGTGTTCGTTTTTTTTTTTGTATTGGAGGATGTGATCGATAGGTTCTGTTGAGCTATATAGGTCAACGGAGGTGTTCGATCGTAATTTATGTGATTGGGAGCTGTTGTAGATGTATGTAGGTGTAAGGGAAGTGTTCGTTTTTTTTTTTTTTTGTATTGGAGGATGTGATCGGTAGGTTCTGTTGAGCTATATAGGTCAAGGGAAGTGTCCGATTCTGGATAGGAATGTGTTTTTTGGTATTTGGTAAGTTTTGTGATGTTGATTTATTTCGTTGTTTTGCGTGGTTTTGTATGGCGGTCGGTGGCTACATTTGTGTATATTTAGTTTGTCCCCACCCAAAAACCCCCAATTTCCCACGCTTGTCCCGTTAGAGTCATTAGGCTTTTTGTGAAACTTGTGTATTTCAGTGTTTATAATACGTATGCGATGTTTTTATATCCGCCATATTGGATAATACGTATGCGATGTTTTTATATCCGCCATATTGGAATTGTCGTTTATAGTCGTTTCCGCTACATTTGTGACGTCATGGGTCAAAGCCGACGGGTAAGATCGGACGCTTCTGTATTTCCGTGAAAAACATCATTTGTAGTGCAAAATTTGTGTATTCGTGAAAAATCTTAACATCAATAATGTCGCAATTGTCGAGTAACGATTCGGAAGCCATGTTGCGCACCACAGGTGACGTCACAGGCCACGTCAACGAACGTGTTGCTACGGACACAGCTGACCTACATGTAAACAACATGACAGACGCGCCGACAGTCAGTATTACTGATTTGGACATACAAAGTATGGAAGTGTGTAGTGTTGACAAAGATACGCAACCGATTAACACAGCTTCGGACACGTTAAGTTCTGGTAGTAGCCGTAACGGGCTTGGCCCAGAAACTTACGATAGTCCCAACACAATAAGGAAAATAATTCGCGTACCGAACAGAGATCAAACACAAATTTCGAGTGCATGTGAATTGCAGAACACACAACCTGTAACTTCACAACCCGACACAACACATTCTGCACAGCAATTAGGCGATGTAGCAGGAAATGGAGCGTTTGCGGCCTTGCTCACTTTCCTAGGAGACAGCTCGCACAGATCACACAAAAGGTAGACGAATCGAGCGAGAAAACTAGGTATGACTTAACACAGAAAATGGATGAAACGAATAGGGACTTAACACGGTTAAATCAGAAGGTAGAAGGATCAAATAGGGATATAACGCAGCAGATAAGAGAGGTAAAAGACGAAGTACAGAGCCTCACAGTGCAGTTAAAACACCTCACTGTGGAGCATAATGAATTTAAGAACCAATTAGGTACACTACATCAACAACAAGAACAATTACAGTCATCACAGAACAAACTGATTACCGACGTAGGAAACATGAAAACCGAAGTAAACAGTATACAGGAGAATTACGGAAACATTCCAACAGAGGTTACAAAACTGTCAGATCGAATAGGCTCACTAGAATTAGAGCAAAAACAGATCAAGAAAGATCTAAGCTTAGTAAAGGAAAGTCTAGAAGACACTACAATGGCACAAAAGGTGGTGCATGAATACGGCACATGCCTTACAGGTTTCGAAAGACATCTAGCTGAAAAGGAGACAGAAATAGTTGACAGAGTAACGAAACAGGTTAAGACTGCCCTAGAGCAAACCAAACATACATCTGTAGAGACAAACACACAAACAGAAACACCTAGAACCGTCACTACTGACACTGCTATAAGCAAACCACCAAGCATTGAATTTGATAATGAAAAGGGTATTGTACGAGTACAAGATCAGGTACAGCAACGGTACACACCACAAGCGAAAGATAGAACTTCACCAGCTGTTAGCTGTTTACACAACATGCCGTCAAGTAGCAACTATACACCGCATTGCCCGTGTAGTCATTCATCAACACCACATGCAACTTTCATAGACAAAAGCTTACTGAAGTACAGGCAGTTCCAGGTATTTTCTGCGGAAAATAAAAAAGTTCACCCTGTTGTCTTCCTCAAATCATTCAAAAACATTTTGCCACAGTATTGGAGTGAGGAGCAGCAAATACAGTATGTCATTGGGTACATACAAGGAGAAGCTGCCCTATGGGCGAATGAAATTGCAGAATACTGCCACACCTATTCAGATTTCGAAAATGCAAATTTTGGTCCCAGGGAATTCAGGAACGATTGCGGAAAGAGGTATTCCACCCTGAACCATTCAATCCAAAAAGCAGAGGATTACGTAAATATTTCGAAAAATATCTAAATAAAACTCGATATTGGGATAAAGCCATATCTTATGTTGATGTTTTGGAAATTATTAAAGAGAAGTTACCAATCCCGATCAGAGAAAGACTCGCCACAGTACCGGCAGATAATGTTGACTATTTTCTATCAGTACTGGACACCTTTGACCAGATTCACGAGGACGGTCAAAGGCAGAACAGCAACAACAGCATTAACAGTAACCGCAACGGCAATAACCGTAACGGTAATTACAATCACAATAATAATAATACACTCGGCGGGCAAACACAACAACTTAACTACCCGCGGGGGCAGAATGGTCAAACATATGGAAACAAACCGTGGAACCGCAGGGAAAACATATACAATCCCTGGTATCAAAACGGCAGAAATAGGAACGGGGGCAGATTTCAGCCAAATCCACATTGGCAAAATAATAACATACAGAACAATAACAGAAACAACAACACTTTCGGAAGAAACAGGCGAGCCACATATCCAGCAACTGGCAATGCGTGGCAAGCGCAAACGCCAAGTGTAAATATTATTGAATTGAATGACAACAACACAGCCAGTACACCCGTACTAGCTAACGGCAGCGTTGCCAACACCGCGGAAAACAGCACGCGACACTGCTCATCCCCGCAGCAGTAGTCGACAGCGGAGTAGGGGGCAATAACACGAAAACTATAAACCTTATCAGATATGACATGGACACGGAGATGGAGGAAGATTTGTGTTTTGACGGAACAATTTGTACACATCGACAAGAATATGAGGTACAAGCGTTGGTTGAAGGGACACTAGGAGGCGTACCTGTGAAAATTGTTATGGACACAGGCGCATCCGTGAATGTAATGTCAACCAGCTTGTTCGAACAGATTAACAAGACAACAGTATTGCCTACCTTTCCAGTGCAGAATTGCAAAATATTAAGTGGAATAAGTAAAAGGGAGTTAAAATACAGACACTAGCACCTGTTACACTGGCGAACATAGAAATAAAATGCTCATTTTTAGTAGTTGAAAAGCTCATAGTAAACTGTATCCTAGGAATGGAATTTTTCGGACGACACCAAGTTACACTGGACATAGCCATGGGTAAATGCACATTTCAGTTTGAGGGAAAGGTATTTTCTGTGGACTTGATAAGAACACCTGCAATGCATAGTAGATATTGTCATTTGGTTAATCTCGAGCTAACACTACCCAAAATTCTATTTACAAATCAACAGCAACACTATCCTGGAGGTGACACAGAACATGTGAGCACACAAGTACATGAGTGCAACAGCTGAACACCTGAGCAACAACGTGAACTTTGTGATGTAGTGTGTACACATAAACAAGTATTTAGGAAAAGACCAGGAGTAGTGAAGGATTACGTGTACAGAATGGACGTTGAACCACATGAAACCTTTTGCTATTCTTCTTACGCTACACCATGGGCCAAGAGGGAGGCAGTAAACAAAGAGATAGAACGAATGCTGAAATGGAAAATTATAGAGCCATCTCAGTCACCTTGCTGCAGTACCCTCTTGCCAGTTACCAAATCTGGCGGTACAGTAAGGCTTGTTTTGGATGCTAGAGCCATCAATAAAATTATTATCCCGGTAAGAACAAAACCAGGTAAGTTGGACGAGCAACTACTAATGCTTTATGGTGTAAAATTTCTATCAACTATCGATCTGAAAGCATCGTACTGGCAAATAGTAATGCATGTAGATAGCGGTAAATACACAGAATTTGTATGTGATGGGAGAAGCTATCAATTTTGTGTGGTACCTTTTGGCCTGAATGTCAGCGCAGAAGTATTTATAGCAGCCTTGGATCAAGTACTTGGGCCTGAATTACGTAGTTGTGTAACAGTGTATGTGGATGATTTACTCATTGCTACAGCCACTTGGAGAGAACATTTAGATTTACTAAACAAAGTGTTAACAAAATTTTCAGAGTATGGAGTTACTGTAAATCTTAAAAAGTCAAAATTTGCCAGGCAGGAAGTGAAAGTTTTGGGCCAAATCATTTCTGAGGAAGGAATAAGACCAGACACAAGTAAAATAGATGCAATCAGGAATTGTCCTACTCCTCAAACAAAGAAACAGCTTAAGGCATTTGTAGGATTAGCATCATTCTTTAGGAAGTTTATGCCACACCAAATTTTAAATAGTGAAGCTCTGTTAAACCTATTGAGAAAAAAAAACAAATTTACTACAGAGAGACAATCTGAGCTGACCTCTTAGATTGTCTGCCAATGATGCCACTTACCGTCTTGTGAAGTCGTCAGATGATTAAAACCAATTTCAAAATGATTTAGACATGATATCTCTATAGCGCGAAAAGTGTCAATTGACTATAAATAATGAAACGTCATCCACATGAGTACTGAAAGGAATCCTCCAAATTTCGATTCCACGATAAATCACACAAATGTAAAGGCTGTAAATTCAACTAAACACCTACGGATTACAATACTTCAATTGGAACGATCACATAGATAATGTTGTGGGGAAAGCAAACCAAGGACTGCGGTTTATTGGCAGAACACTTAGAAAATGCAACAGGTCCACTAAAGAGACTGCTTACACTAAGCTTGTCCGCCCTCTTCCAGAGTACTGCTGTGCGGTGTGAGACCCACGTCACATAGGATTGACGGAGGACATCGAAAAGTTCCAAGAAGGAATGCTCGTTTAGTAGAATCGCGAAGAAGGAGTGAGAATGCCACGGTCATGATACGTGAATTGGGATGGCAGTCATTAAAACAAAGGCGTTTATAGCTGTAGCAGGACCATTTAGCGAGATTTCAATCACCGACTTCCTCGTCCAATTACGAAAATATTCTGTTGGCATCAATCTACATGGGGAAAAACGATCTTCACGATAAAGTAAGAGAGATCAGAGTTCGTACAGAAAGATTTAAGTGCTCGTTCTTCCCGCACGCCGTTTGAGACTGAAACATTAGAGAAATACACTACTGGCCAATAAAATTGCTACACCACGAAGATGACGTGCTACAGACGCGAAATTTAACAGGCAGGAAGAAGATGCTGTGATATGCAAATGATTAGCTTTTCAGAGCATTCACACAAGGTTGGCGCCGGTGGCGACATCTACAACGTGTTGACATGAGGAAAGTTTCCAACCGATTTCTCATACACAAACAGCAGTTGACCGACGTTGCCTGGTGAAACGTCGTTCTGATGCCTCGTGTTAGGGGGAGAAATGCATACGTTTCCGACTTTGATAAAGGTCGGATTTGCAGCCTATCGCGATTGCGGTTTATCGTATCGCAATATTGCTGCTCGAGATGGTCGAGATCCAATGACTGTTAGCAGAATATGGAATCGGTGGGTTCAAGAGGGTAATACGGAACGCCGTGCTGGATCCCAACGGCCTCGTACCACTAGCAGCCGAGATGACAGGCATCTTATCCGCATGGCTGTAACGGATCGTGCAGTCACGTCTCGATCCCTGAGTCAACAGATGGGGACGTTTGCAAGACAACAACCATCTGCACGAACAGTTCGACGACGTTTGCAGCAGCATGGACTATCAGCTCGGAGACCATGGCTGCGGTTATCCTTGACGCTGCATCACAGACAGGAGCGCCTGCGATGGTGTACTCAACGACGAACTTGGGTGCACGAATGGCAAAACGTCATTTTTTCGAATGAATCCAGGCTCTGTTTACAGCATCATGATGGTCGCATCCATGTTTGGCGACATCGCGGTGAACGCACATTAGAATTGTGTATTCGTCATCACCATACTGGCGTATCACCCGGCGTGATGGTACGGGGTGCCATTAGTTACACGTCTCGGTCACCTTTTGTTCGCATTGACGACACTTTGAACAGTGGACGTTGCGTTTCATATGTGTTACGACCCGTGGCTCTATTCTTCATTCGACCCCTGCGAAACCGTACATTTCAGCAGGATAATTAATGCACGACCGCATGTTGCATGTCCTGTACGGGCCTTTCTGGATACAGAAAATGTTCGACTGCTGCCCTGGCCAGCACATTCTCCAGATCTCTCACCAACTGAAAACGTCTGGTCAATGGTGGCCGAGCAACTGGCTCGTCACAATACGCCAGTCACTACTCTTGATGAACTGTGGTATCGTGTTGAAGCTGCATGGGCAGCTGTACCTGTACACGCCATCCAAACTCTGTTTGACTCAGTGCCCAGGCGTATCAAGGCCGTTATTATGCTCAGAGGTGGTTGTTCTGGGTACTCATTTCTCAGGATCTACGCACCCAAATTTCGTGAAAATGTAATCACATGTCAGTTCTAGTATAATATATTTGTCCAATGAATACCTGTTTATCATGTGCATTTCATCCTGGTGGAGCAATTTTAATGGCCAGTAGTCTACTACGGATTGTACACGGAACTGCCGATTTTGGGTTATTGTTAAACCGCGTCTTAAGCACGAAGGACCTTTGCACTCGCCCTATGTGACTGTGTGGTGTGGATTCAAAGCACCTTCATTTTCTGTCCTCCTTCTTTGAGGAGAATACACCCAGAGGACCTGTCAGCAATACTGTGACTTCTACACGTATCGAGACATCCTTATAAGGCATGTGATTCCTGCTTTGGAAGAGCACAACTGTGTGGAGACCACGCTTTTATGCAAGGTGGGGCAACACTTCATGACGCTCGCCCAGTGAAACACCTGATTTATGCAACCTCCACGAACGGGTTATCTCCAGAGAATTTTACGGATGCATGGCCTGCAAGATCACCTGATCCGAATCAATGGGACCTTTAGCTCCGGTGATGTCTAAAATAACGCGTTTACCAGGGACACGATTGGTCTCTACACGATCAGAAGTATACAGGAACACGTTGCTGAGATCCCACCGGAACTGCTGCGAGCAACTGGTGATCGTGTTGTTTTACGGATACAGCATCTCGTTGGCGTTTCTGATTCTCATATTGAACAAACCGTGTCAACAACAGTTAATAATAAAATCAGCATAGTGCTTTTCTCACTTGTATGACCTTTTCTGCCTAAGTCCCGTTCCTAATTCATTACTAATGGAAATATTTCTATACGTCTTTCTTGCATTCACAGCGCCTTGCATCTGGTGGTCAAAATATGAACTATTTTTTCTTTCGTGCGTAAATCGGTTCCACATTAACGCAGTATAATATCTGTCAAGTTTCTCTGCCATACGATAATTACGGCCCACACTGGATCTCTGTGACTAGCTGCTCATTAATTATAACCATCTAGTATAAAGGAAAGCAAGCTGCACTGTGGACTGAAAGTCTAATCCTTGAAACAATCCCTTATTGTAGCTATGCCATTTCCATGTGATACCCTTTCCTCTGGGAGTTACTGTCTATGAGTCTACGAAGCAGTACAGGAGAACATGCCTGAAATTCGAAAGTTAGAAGAGAGCCGACTGAAGCTAGAAGGAGGAAACGTGAACTGTACCTGGACACGGCAGCAGGCAAGAGCACCAACGGCTGCAGTTCCCCTCCCCAGTTCGAGGCCCGATCCGACACTCAATCTAACAATCTAAAGACCGAGCGCGGTGGCGCAGTGGTTAGTACACTGGACTCGCATTCGGGAGGACGACGGTTCAATCCCGTCTCCGGCCATCCTGATTTAGGTTTTCCGTGATTTCCCAAAATCGTTTCAGGCAAATGCCGGGATGGTTCCTTTGAAAGGGCACGGCCGATTTCCTTCCCTATCCTTCCCTAACCCGAGCTTGCGCTCCGTCTCTAATGACCTCGTTGTCGACGGGACGTTAAACACCACTAACCTAACCTAACCTAACAATCTAAAATGGCTAAAGCGGTGCACAGTGCACAGTCCCAGTTGCAAGTTGCCTATCCAACGCCTTCCATGGGGCACCAAAAATATTATCTTCAATATTTCATATAATTATTGACCGAATTTAAAAATTTAAAAGCAATAATTCACTCATTAAGAGGTATCATTTTACGTCAAGGAAGGTTTAACACAGAACTGAAGTTAGAAATTGCATATGTTTTGGGCAATCCTAACAGACAGCACTCAAGTTACACAAACGATATTCATTCAGTATTGGAGAATGAAAGCACTTGGCGGCATCCAAGAAACTTTACACATGATTTAAGACTTTTACGAAACGATTTTCGCTGACATTCCCCACACAAAACAACGAAAGGAAGAAAGATTATCGCTTATTACATTTCGGGCAGTGCATGAGACATGACATTTTAATTTATTATTTCTTTACTAAAAACTCTATTCACAACATATACCGCCGGGAAAAAATAGTACGCCCCTTTACAGGTGTCCAATTCACTCGCGATTCATTGTTGCAACAGTGCATATGGATTACATGAGATGATTGCAATTACAGATCAATAGCACAAACGGTTCCAAGTATCGACCCATGCTGAAATACCCATATTAGTACGTGGTGTAGTCCGCACTGTCGGCAGTGTAAGCGCTGATTCTGCCATCCAGTCGATTATGAAGGTGGTGAATACTGTCTTGGGATACATTGTTCCACGTCTGCTCGACCTGTTCACGTGGTTCAGTAAGAGTACTTGGTTGATGAGTCACACGGGTCACGTCTCGTCCCATCACATCACATTCCACATGTGCTCGATTGGAGACAAGTCCGGAGATCTTGCTAGCCAGGAAAGTTGCTGGACATCTTGCAGAGCTCGTTGAGTTTCATGGGCAGTTTGTGGGCGAGCACTATCCTGTTGGAACAACGCATCACTTTCCTGTTGCAATAATGGCAAAAAAAACGGGGCTAATAACACTCAACACATACCGAGGGCACTTAATGTCCCTTCCAGAAACACCAAAGGTGAACGAGAGTTGTAACTTATGGCACCCCAGACCACAAGGTCTGGGGTGAGGCCAATATGTCTTGGGTGAACGCACTCTCTGAGACAATGCTCACCAGTTCTATGTCGTATGTGCAAACGATCACCACTTACATGCCGGAAGAATCTTCTTTCATCGCTGAAGACCATGGCGGGCCATTCCATCTTCCAAGTTAACCTCCGACGGCTCCAGTCGAACCGTGTACGTCAATGCTGTGGCGTGAGTGGAAGACAGGCTAGAAATGTGTGTGCTCATAGTCCCATTGCAAATAACCGGCTCGCAAGAGTTCGTGTTGACACGTCTGGCCTCACCAGCCCTCTTATACGTGCTGTTGTAGCTGTACGAACTGCCACTGCTGCCCTTACAATACGACGATCATGGCGGGCGCCTGTGCTGCGTGTCGTCCAGAACCTCGTGTAAGAGTGTGCGAATGTTCACGTGACCGCCGTTGCACAACTGACGCAGCGCGTCCAACTTATGTGGCAATTCCCCGAAAGGACCATCCCGCCATTCGTAAGGCCACAGTTTGACGCATTCGGGAGGGCGACGGTTCAATCCCGTCTCCGGCCATCCTGATTTAGGTTTTCCGTGATTTCCCTAAATCGTTTCAGGCAAATGCCGGGATGGTTCATTTGAAAGGGCACGGCCGATTTCCTTCCCAATCCTTCCCTAACCCGAGCTTGCGCTCCGTCTCTAATGACCTCGTTGTCGACGGGACGTTAAACACTAACCACCACCACCACAGTTTGACGCCTATCAAACTGGCTCAGTTGGCCGTAGGAAACACGAGTGCAGCTCCGTGGCATGGTTGTTTGCTTGTTTCACACGTTTGCACTACACTAAGCTTTCTGGCGTTGTGCATTCCCTATTAAACAGATGGTGTTCTGCAGCGACTACACTACGCTGTCTGTTGGCCGACAACGTTGCAGCTATTATCGGTACATCTACTATCTTCCAGGTACGATGTTGAAACTATTATTAGTACATCTACTATCTTCCAGGTGGCATATGCCGTTATCGTATCTAAATCGACGTCGTCTTTCTAGGTGTACTAATTTTTTTTCAGGTGGATATTTTGCAGTCAATATCCGCATATACCACTGAACGTAACTACAAAATTATAACACTGTACAACGTATAGCTCAGGAGGTATGACGTCATAAAAACAACGAGATGCGCGAGAAACTAGATTTTGCGTCAAACGGAGCGCCAATTACCCGACTATAATGAGAGCACTTAGCGAATCCCAACAAACTTTAAATGTAATTTCAGATGATTTCTAAGCTTTTTCGCGCTAACATGCTTAATGTCAAAGTATTTAGCACATTATCTCATTTGTGAAGTAACCAGACGTTTGCAGCTGTTTTATGAGTGGGAGTTGGATGCTTTAGAGAAGCGGGGGTTTACTGGTTTCAGTTTATCCGAACACTGTATACTTACGTCGCATAAGACGGGCTAGGCACGCCACGTTTTCTCTGTAGCCTGGACTGCATTATACATTGTGCTTCCAACAGGTGCGGACTGCACGCACTTGTCCCGTGCGCAATGTTCCGGACCGCAGATGTCGCGCTCGGCTGCACAGGGACGTGGATGACGCAAGTGGGACGGCACGCGTTGTGTGCGACTCTTGTCATGACTCTCGACGCTCGTTTCGGGATGGGAAACACCGGCCGGTTAAAACCGATACCGGTATTTTTAGTTCGGAATAACCGGCGATTTCCGGTATTTTCTTTTGGTCTCGATTATAACCAGTTCTTTTTTTTTCATTTTTGACTACGAGTAGTAACGAGGTAAAAAACCGACAGACCAGTTTGACACAGCAGCAGCGCTATTTCTTTTTGTTTTGAATTAAGACTTATTTAGAAACGAGTAGTGTGTATTCATAAAAATTTCCTCTGCTTCGAAATACTGGGTTATTAGAGAAATTGGAAAAAGTGATTAGCATTATTTTAATAACAATACCTCCAGTTAGAAACGAACAACAAAAACATGACATAAGAACTTGGTACAGCACTGCAGAGACAATACTGCACCTGTTGCCGTGTGGCGTGGCATGGGCCATGTGCAAGACATCTCCGCACCTGGTCTACATAGTAGTTTCTTCCTGTCGTCCTTCCCATAAGTTTTACTGCGGAATGGTACCATCCCTAGTTTGGAAGTATGGTATGAAGTGTGGTAACAATGAAGTACAATGCTCCACTTACGTTAAAAGATTAAAAACCGAAGGAGGCACAACAAATTTGCGATATCATATAAGGAAAAAACATCCACAACGTACTTGAAAGAGAAGGTAAATTTGATTCACGTAGCCACAGTTTTATCGACGTGCAACAAATTCGGGATAATGACTGACCTCTTAATTTTGTGGTTGCTTCATGGTGAAAAATTGACACCATCAAAAAGTGACGATGCAGGAAGGTTATCAATTTGTGGCCTTCCGCTTTCGATATTGCTGTGCCCATCTCTTTCACCTTCATAATCTTTGCTAGAGACAATGATACATATTTCTGCCACAGCATCGGCTCCATATCGGTTATAATCTCCTTCACTTTTATTAGAATTTTTCAATCTTTAATCGAAGTCTACGTTCCTTACTGAAAGTATAAGCATGCAAAAATAATAATAATAATAATAATAATAATAATAATAATGGGTTATTTCAGAAACTGGTCAGATTGTGCAGTTTTAACAGTCAGGTTAAACTGGGTGCTAAAATAGGGTGTCCATTTGTCCCGTTTTTCCCGGGACAGTCCCGTTTTTTACCAAAATGTCCCGCTGTTCCGAAAGTTTTTTTGGGGACGGTCAAATGTCCTGTTTTTTATGATTCCGCTTGGCTAGAGTATTTTACGCTACTGGTTGTTTGATTTGCTATTAACTGCGCAATTATTTACGCTAGGACGCGTGTGATGACTTTCAGCATACTCCAAATATGTACCGAACTGTCAAAAATCGCAAGTAATTTTAAACGCACTATAGGTTACGAATAACAACGAAAATTCTTCTGTTCTAAATCCATCCACTGAATCCGTCCTTTCGGTCCAGAGATACTCTACACTACTGATACTTGCTCTCTGTCTTTCGTCACCACACTGTTAATGTTTTGCACTGTGCAATCACTGTTTCATTGTGCCAAAGCGAAAGTGTAATTTTAACAGCAATATAAAAAGCGAGTTTCCTTTTATCACTGGTAATGGAGAAACTATAGAATGTACGTTGTGCAGATCAAAATTTGCTGTTGATCATGGTGGAAGGTCTGACATTGTGAATCACATTAAGACGAAGAAACATCGCATGAGTGATCAAACGAAAGGAGCAAAAAAATGCGTGAGTGACTACTACGTAAACTTAAAATCAGTAACAGAAATGGATAGGCAGCTGGCAGCACAAGAAGCTACGTTTGCATACCACAGTGCAATGCATAACCATAGTTTTAAGTCAATGACTGTATTACAGCAGTTGTTAAAAAAACTTTTCAATCCTAAATCCACATGTGGACACACAAAATGAAATGCAATCATTTCAGATGTCATTGCACCGTATGTAGCTCAGCAGGTTTTAAATGAACTGAAAAGTGCTCGATTCATTTCTGTAACGATTAATACGTCGAATCATCTGGATTTGAAGTTGGTTCCTCTCCTTATCAGGTATTTTCACTCTGAAAATGGCATCGAGGTGAAAGTGCTCGAATTGGTTAATGTAGCTGGAGAAATTTCAGATTTACTTCAGAACTATGTGCTGGAGGTTTCAAAGAAATATGATCTTGAGGGAAAGGTGATTGCAGTTTCTGCAGACAACACTAACACCAATTTTAGTGGTAAGCAGAGGAAAGGAAGAAACAATTTGTTCTACAAACTGCAACAGAACACAGTGAATAATATAGTAGGTGCTGGCTGTCTAGCACGTGTGGTGCACAATTCCTTACAAACTGGCTCAGATTGCCTACCCATCGACTGCCAATTAATTGTAAACAAAATCTACCAGCATTTCCACATATATACAGTAAGGGTTGAATCTCTGAAGTCATTCTGTAAGTTTACTGAAACTGAATGCAAAACTGCACTTGGGCACAGCAAGACAAGGTGGCTATCTCTGCTACCAAAGAATTGTAGAGATATTTCCTGCTTTGAAATCATATTTCATTTCCCTTGATAAGTGTCCTGTTATCTTTAAACAATTCTTTGATAACCCTGTGTCTATTGTTCTTCTACATTTTCTTGTTAGTCAGCTAAAACCTTTCTCCACAACAAGAAATCACAATAGTGGAAGTTTATCAAGAAATAAACAAAATATTGGGCAAATTACAGTGCAGAAAATCTGAAAGATTTCTCATATCCTTTGTATATGAGACTTCAAGAAAGCTGGAAGAAGAGGGTGAAATTACTGTAGAACAATTTCGCTGACATCTTCTATGACTCTTGCATTGAGTATATTAAAGAATGGTTTTACCATTTCTCACACCTTTTAAAGCATTTGACTGAGTTAATACTGAAAAGGAGCAGCTATAGTGGAAGGATATTCAGGACTGTTGTGTTTTTCTTAAAAGTATTGTACCAAATTTTCCTGTTGATGAAGACGAACTGTTCGATGAATTTTCATGTGCACGTAACTTCATAAAAAGTAAAGAAGGAGACAAAGAAAGTGTTAGTACAACGTGGTGTAAAATATTTGCTTATTTCAAAAGTAAAAACATTAACATGAAAAACATGATTCATTTGGTGGAGTTTTGTCTGGCAATTCCTGGGTCAAATGCTGCTGTGGAACGTGTGTTTTCGTTAGTGAACTCTTTGTGGTCAGATGAAAAAAACAGAATGAAAGTTGAAACAGTGAGTGCCTTGCTCATTGTCAAAACACACTTTAATGGTGTATCGTGTATTGACTTTTATGATACAATTTCAAACGAAAATGCACTTCTTGATAAAGTACATAAATGTGAAAAGTACGGTGATAATGTGGCAGAATAATTGTAAGAAGTGATTTAGGATCATCTGAGTGCACGTTGTAAAGGTAAACTTGTATGTGTATTAAATTTTGTCAATACAGAATTTATGTCCCTTTTTTTCATCATTGTCACAGGATTTTCTCTAATTTATTTTAAATGTCCCCTTTTTCAATGAAAATGAAATGGATACCCTATGCTAAAATAACCGGTGTAACTGAAAACCGTTTATTTCAGAGACAATCACCATCCCTGCTCTGGGTGGCTGTATCCATCGTGGCAGAGAGAACTCTTTATTGTAAGTGTTGCATTGATATAAACCGCCACCTAGAATTCAAACGCTGTTCGCCGTATTCTACAATCTTATTTGACATGCACTGGTGGATAAATGCCTCCTGTAGACTTTACCAAGCATTACAGTCCTGATTGGTATGTGTCCATGCTACTCTTGCACATGATCTTCTGTTATCTACTTAACTTAAATAAGATATCAAATGTTCAAATGTGTGTAAATTCCTAAGGGCCGGCCGCGGTGGTCTCGCGGTTCTAGGCGCGCAGTCCGGAACCGTGCGACTGCTACGGTCGCAGGTTCGAATCCTGCCTCGGGCATGGATGTGTGTGCTGTCCTTAGGTTAGTTAGGTTTAAGTAGTTCTAAGTTCTAGGGGATTGATGACCACAGCAGTTGAGTCCCATAGTGCTCAGAGCCATTTTTTTTAAATTCCTAAGGGACCAAACTGCTTAAGTCATCGGTCCCTAGACTTACACACTACTTAAATTAACTTAAACTAAGCTATTCTAAGAACAACACACACACACACATGCCTGAAGGAGGACTCGAACCTCCGGCGGGAGGGTCCGCGCAGTCCGTGACACGACGCCTCAAACCACGCGGCCACTCCGCGCGGCATAAGATATCGTTCGGTCCCTTTTTAACTAGCAGCCATTCCAATGGCTGTTGTCCCATCAATATCCAGTTCTACATCTGCATTTACTCCGCAAGCCACCTTAAGGAGTTTGACGGACGGTGCTTTGTGTAACGCTGTTACCCTCCCCCTCCCCCTCAGCCCCCCAGATGAATTTAAATTAATGTTGTAACTAAATCCCGTCGGTTAATAATTGTTGCTGAGAGACTTAATACTTACAGCAGCTTAGATAATACAGAAGATATGGATATGAAATGACACAGCACTGAACCATCTAACTCTAAAGCATCTGGAGTAGATGACATTCCATCAAAATTATCAGGATTCTTGGGAAAAAATACCAGGACAAACCTTTTCCATCAAGTATGCAATTTGTATTATATAGGCGAAATACCCTCACACTTCAAGAAGAACGTTATAATTCCAATTTCGAAGGTGGCGATTGAGAACAGATGAGAATATTACCGAGCAAAATACTGAGATTAATTATTTACAGAAGAATGGAAAAGCCATTAGAAGACGGGATCAGGGAAGATCAGTTTGCATTGCGGAGAAATACGAGAAAACATGACGCAATACTGAACCTATCTTAGAAAACAGGTTGAAGAATTTGAAACTAATGTTTCCAACGTATGTAAGTTTTAAGAAAACATTTGGCAATGTGAACTGGAAGAGACACTGAAATTCTGAAGGTAGCAGGGGTAAAATACAGGGGAAAAAACGTTATTAACAACTTGTATAAATTCAGACTTTAGTCGAAGGGTAGCAGTGATTGAGAAATGAGTAGAATGTGTTACAATATATTGCCGATGTTATTCAATCTGTGCAGTGAGCAGCCATTAAAGGATATTATGGAGAAATTTTGAAAGGAAATTTAAGCTCAGAGAAAAGAAACACGAGGTTTGCCGAAGACATTGTTAATCTACTAATAATGGCAAAAAAAACATGGAAGAACAGGTGAACGGAATCGATAGTGTCTTAAGGGAAGGTTATGAGATAAACATAAACAAAAGTGGATGAAGGGAAGTGGAATTTAGTCGAATTAAATCAATCGATTCTGAGAGCTAGATTAGGAGGCGGGACACTAAAAGTTGTGGTGGAGTTTAGTTATTTAGGCAACCAAACAAGTGAAGGCTGCCAAGATAGAGAGGATAGAAAATGCTGAGTGGCAAGGCAAGAAAAACATTGCTGAAAAAGAGAAACTAGTTAAAATTCAGTACAAATTTAAGTATTAAAAAGTCTTTTCGAAAAGTGCTTTTTGGACTGTACCCTTGAACAGAATCGAAACGTGTACTATAAACAGTTCAGAAAACAAGAAAAAGTTTTTGAAATGGGGTGCTTCAGAAGCTTAGCGAAGAGTATGAACGATAGATAGGATAATGAGGATGCACTGAATCGATTTGGGAAGAAACGAAAATGATGTGATTAAACGTAGGTGTCGTTTCATGGGACACATCCCGATGCTTCAAGGAATCGTAGTTTTGGTAATGGAGGGAGGTGTGGGGCAGGATGGAGGGTAAGAACAGGTGAGGAAGACCAAACTTTGAATATAGTGAGCTGCCCCAAATAGATGCATGTTACAGTAGCATTCTCTTCGCCTGTACTAAAAATTTTCTGTTGTATGGTGCACGTACTCCAGTACCAGTCTTCCCCTACAGTTTTTGCTCACTACGACCCTTTCTAGTACCATGAATATTTTCCTTACATCGTCGATTCTACAGCGAACGTCCTTATTTCTTATCTTATTGGACACTTCATTTTAATCACCTTTCTATAAAAGCACAGTTCAAACGAATCGACTGTCTTCTTTTCCGATTCTCAAATGAAAATATGATTGTGTCATAGAAATTGACAAAGGTAAAAGTTCCTCAGTAAAAGATTTGGAATGAGCTTTTCCAACAGTAAGAACACCTCGGGCATTCGGATGGTGTGATAAAAAATCGTGGAGCAACTAGCATCTCTGCTAACGGCAGGTCGGTTTTGTTGAGGGACGCTACTTGTGAATACTTGGTGCATAAAAATGAGATGTAGACGGGAACGAGTCTATAAAAATACGTTTTACTCTTGGAAATTTCCACGCAGGATGTACTAACTTTCTGCAAAATTCTGAACAGTGGAAGATAGGTGGCAGTGGACTGATTATTTATCGAATTGTAACATATAGAATATCTGCAGTGAACGTCATTTCACTTGTTTATCAGACGATAAGATGCGTTATGCAAATTATCGATGGAATTAACAAAACAACTGTAGCAAGCAACGAATTGCCGTAGCGAGCAACAAATTGCTGAGAAAAGATGATGCCGTACAACAATGTAGAGCTTTGCGGATGTCTGCAACAAGTTGTTTTTATCAGGTAATATTACACTGTCTTGGCGACTTTCATAAGGCAGGCAACGCCAGTTTAGAGCAGTTCAGAGCTCATTCTGCATGTCTGACAGCCTGGAGGCTCCGCTGGTATGAAACAATCAGGAACTAACAGAAGACAATTGACGATTGCGAGGTGCTGCATAGAAATTCCACGCCAAGCTCTGCTTGATGGACATCTTACTGATATTCTGGTTTCCCACCATCTGAAGTGTACTTCAGATTGACAAGACCATCCATCAGATGCATTTTGTTCTTTGACAAATAAATATCAGCGATTATATTGTAATCATTACGAATAGATATCGCTATTCGATCTTTTGATTATTGCACACTGATAGGCAGTTTCTCTTAATGAAGTCATATTCCAGACAATACTGTCAGCGTTTTGTGTTACTTTTTACATGTTCTGATAACTATTGCTTCTCCCATCGTGCTATCAGAGGCAGGAATCGACTCTGTACTGCACACAGTTGGTGGGTTCATTGAAATGCGAGCTTTCAGCACTTCTCACTATCTTGATTTGAAACTTTATACTGTTCGCCATTTCAGGATAGCGCCAACGAAAGTATTCTTAAGAAAAAATTTTTTAAGTTTGTAATTATCAAAAGAAAAAATATGTTATCTCGTTATAATGTTTACACCATATCCGCTTGTGATAATGGAAAATAAGAAAGAGTTAATCACCTTTGACAAATGAGCTTCTCAGTTCGAAGAAAAAAGTAATTACAACAGCTGCTGAAGCGTAGGGACATCATAAATAAATCTCCTAGATCTTAATTTATGGTCTTCAAATTGCAGCTGGTGAATCTGAGCATTATTTGTAACTACATTTTAGCTCCGACCTATAGTTAAAGAAAAGCTAAAAAAAAAATCCTTGGACTGTTCGTTGCGTCAGCTCAGTGGCTGCCTGCCCCGCGTCTTTGATATGCGCATTGGAGACGCCCAAGAAACAGCACAGCCGTAGAACGTTTTCTTTCTGATGCTAGCTGGATAATTTCCCACATTATCTAAAATTATCGAACTTGGCGCTGTGAGTCGTAAAAAATGATATTAGCGAATGGCATTGTTGGCCGGAAGGTCCCATCCGGTTCAAGTCTTATTTCAGCCGACGCCACATTAGGCAACTTGCGCGCCGGTGATGAGGATAAAATGATGATGAGGACAACACAACATGCAGAAAATCTCCAACCCAACCGGGAATCAAACCCGGGCCCGCTTCCATGGGAGGCGAGCACCTTACCATCTACGACTTTTGAGTCGTATCTTGAGGTCAAAGTCATTACATAAGGTTTCCTTGCACAGTTTACTTTTCTGATTGGAAGTTACATTTTATTCGTTGCTTATGAAATTTCTTTGTGGACGTTTGCATTTTGCTATGTTGTCTTTTCATTTGTCATATTCGTAAAGAATGAATCCACTTCAGCTGTAATGAGGATTTCTTTAACTGCACGGCCAGTTTCAGAGCATTAGAGTTCCATCTTCAGGTGCTAACAACTGCAAAGACAAGAGGGAGATGCTACACTACTGGCCATTAAAATTGCTACACGAAGAAGAAATGCAGATGATGAACGGGTATTCATTGGACAAATGTATTATTCTAGAACTGACATGTGATTACATTTTCACGCAATTTGGGTGCATAGATCCTGAGAAATCAGTACGCAGAACAACTACCTCTGGCCGTAATAACGGCCTTGATACGCCTGGGCATTGAGTCAAACAGAGCTTGGATGGCGTGTACAGGTACAGCTGCCCATGCAGCTTCAACACCATACCACAGCTCATCAAGAGTAGTGACTGGCGTATTGTGACGAGCCAGTTGCTCGGCCACCACTGACCAGACGTTTTCAGTTGGTGAGAGATCTGGAGTATGTGCTGGCCAGGGCAGCAGTCGAACATTTTCTGTATCCAGAAAGGCCTGTACAGGAAGGGTAACCGCAGCCATGTGCAGATGGTTGTTGTCTTGCAAACGTCCCCATCTGTTGACTCAGGGATCGAGATGTGGCTGCACGATCCGTTACAGCCATGTGGATAAGATGCCTGTCATCTCGACTGCTAGTGATACGAGGCCGTTGGGATCCAGCACGGCGTTCCGTATTACCCTCATGAACCCACCGATTCCATATTCTGCTAACAGTCATTGGATCTCGACCAACGCGAGCAGCAATGTCGCGATACGATTAACCGCAATCGCGATAGGCTACAATCCAACCTTTATGGAAGTCGGAAACGTGATGGTACGCATTTCTCCTCCTTACACGAGGTATCACAACAACGTTTCACCAGGAAATGCCGATTAACTGCTGTTTGTGTATGAGAAATCAGTTGGAAACTTTCCTCGTGTCAGCACGTTGTAGGTGTCGCCACCGATGTCAACCTTGTGTGAATGCTCTGAAAAGCTAATCATTTGGATATCACAGCATCTTCTTCCTGTCGGCTAAATTTCGCGTCTGTAGCACGTAATCTCCGTGGTGTAGCAATTTTAATGGCCAGTAGTGTTGTTATGAAGAGCATGTAAGGAGTAATGAAATCCGCAGAAAGCTGCCATACTCACTTGATTAAAAATAATCGTACATGCATGGCAGTCGGGCCACTCTATATTGAAAGCCAAGCTTTCATTACAGCTGATGCGGACCCTTACTTTATGAGTACATATGTTACTCAGCTGCGTATATCCTCCATATGAGAACTTTTCATTTGTGTTAATGTGTGTTAGAGGCGGTACCAATAAAAAGATTCTTAAGATAAAACGTTTTTAAGGACATAATATCAAAAAATGTTGTTTACTTAACATGTTAATAGCGTTTGGTGATGCTAAAAAAGCGTATTACTTCCGGTGATTGAGCCTTTTTTCTTGAAGTATACATAAGACAGAAAAAACAGAAATAACTGTGATAGCTACTGAACAGCAGGACCACCAGATAACTGCCTCTGCTCTTTATTTATGCTGTCTGAGTTCCAGTCGATGCATCCAGGTATTATTTGTAACTACACTTTAGACCGAATCATAGTTACAGGAATGTGAATAAAAGTCATAGGGCTATACTTTACGTATTTTGATGGCGACCAGTGCCACCCCGTTTACCAAGTGCAGTTTTTCAAAGCG
Source organism: Schistocerca piceifrons (assembly GCF_021461385.2). NCBI lineage: Eukaryota > Metazoa > Arthropoda > Insecta > Orthoptera > Acrididae > Schistocerca > Schistocerca piceifrons. Next base: position 327,289,029 of record NC_060140.1, read on the forward strand.
CTAGCCAGGTCAATACATTGGCTGAGACAACGTGTTCTTCCTGTCGCAAGTCTAATGGAGAATTGCCAACACTGGAGAGCACGTGCGGCTTCGTTTACTTCCTGGTGTGATTCAGAATTGTCCTGCTAAATTCACTTGATATTTTCTTGTCATTCACGATACTTAATTTAAATGATTCTCACTTAAGATGTACATTGGAGCGTCAACTTTATTATTTGATTTCAGCATATCATTCCATGCAGACTCTACAACTGATCATATATCTTATTTCGTTGCCAGCGATGTGGAAGCCGTAGGATACTCTTAGCAGCGCCAGATGTGTTGATAGCTCGAGCAGCGCGATCTATTGCCCGACGAATTTGAAGCAGTTCTGAAGCGAATGCCGTGAAGTGTTTAGTTTAGAAATCGAGATGAACTCATGAGGGCTTAACTCGGGGGAGCGCAGTACGTGGTTTAGCACTTAGCAGCCCCATCAGTCAAACAAATCAGTAACAGCTTGGACTGTACGTGCCTGAACATTGTCCTGCAAAATGATAGTCAGGTGTGCAGAAGGTGTCATCACTTCTGTATCTACGCTGTTCATTTTTGGAACACAACCTACGACTTAATAAAATCTATTAAGTATGGTGGAATCATGTAGACTTTAACATTTAAAGCAATCATATATAATTCGACCCTTGCCTTGAAATTACATGTTGGGGGCGTCTCTTAAATGGTTGTTTTTCTTAAATGGTTAATATTAAAAAAAAGCCTATTGCTTTTAACTCAGAGAAAAATGTAAGTTTTGATGGTTAACACTTAAGAATTGGATAATTGTGTATCTTTCTCAAGAGCTTGAGTAGGGCTGCTGGTTATGCTACGTTCATTTTATTTAAACTATATTTCTTAAAAAACTGGGAATGTTTTTATTAACTGAAAAATTTTAGGTCTTATTTAAATAAAGCATGTAAACTAAACGGTGAATTTTTTCCCTGAACGTTGGCTAGCCGTTACATCTTCCCTTGGCCTTGTTTCAGAAACTACAGTCGCAGGTTCGAATCCTGCCTCGGGCATGGATGTGTGTGATGTCCTTAGGTTAGTTAGGTTTAAGTAGTTCTAAGTTCTAGAGGACTGATGACCTCAGATGTTAAGTCCCATAGTGCTCAGAGCCATTTGAACCATAGTACTCAGAGCCATTTCAAAACGTGTTACTATGTTTTGTTTGGTCATATCAATTGGTTACTCAGAGCGTGGTTTTTATTGCTTGGGGGGGGGGGGGGGAGGGGGGGACGTTTAGGCATCTTTCACATTGATTCTTTGTTTAGTGATATAATAGTTAAGGAAAATTATTGATACTTACACATTTGTGATTTTCAGGGCACAGTTCACTACGGAAGTGTGGCTTTGCTGGGGCTCTATTGCGCGGGTGAAGGTGGCGTTGGATAAGCCGCTCGTCGTCACCGCGGAAACTGTTGCTGAAGTAAGTGACGCGTTGCCACATTTTACTGCTACGTTGGCCAGTTTAGGACAGAACATTGATTTTCCTGATAGCGCTCCTCCCACTCGTAAACAACTTGCTCGCCTTCAGGTGCAACTATTGGGAAAATCGGTGAGACGGGTGTTACGATTCATCAAGGAAAAGCCCCAGTTGGGAAACGGGGCCAAAATTAGTTGGTTACTATCGAGCTGCAATTTACAATTTCTTTATTGATTACTTAAACCATTAAAAGTCATTTCTTTACCACTTGACCAGGAACAGATCCAAAAAAGCTAGCACGGATGTGTGCCTTTTCAAAACAATTTACTTTACAGTTAACGGCCAAGTCATTTTACTTAAAACCGGCTTTGATAAAACATTTGATAACAAATCAAAATTTTCCAAGTAATGAAATTAAAAACTTTACTTTACCGTTAATAGCCAAGGCATTTTACTTAAAACAGACTTTGATAAAGCTTTTAATAACAAAATTAAAACTTTCCAAGTAATGAAACAAAAACATAAATTTGCATACAATTTCGCTACCGAACATGTAGAGAGCCACTTCTTTTAAATTTTGGCACAAAAAGATATTAAATTACAAGGGCTCGCTAACAGGGAGGCAGAACTAGCATTTTCAAAGGATGCCAAGTAGATTAAAACAATCAAAGTAAAGATACAGTCGTTCACCTTTTACAATAACTAACAATTTTAAAGCCACGTAATTTTAAAAAACCCACCAATGAAAGGCAAACTTAATTTTTTTAAACAGTGGCCAAAAACAGTCAGAGTAAAATACAACCATTTAACATTTTACAATAACTAACAACTTTAATACCATGTCCTGCCACCAAAATGTACTGGATAGAAATAATTAAGCGACCGGGTGTAAGGGCGGCCACAATTGTCTCCCGAAGGATGCTCGGGCTAGAAGCGGACTAACAGACCCACAACTTCTCACATTCAGCAATGACATCGACCTCACGCGAGGACAGGGGAGGAGGAGGAATCAAATCAGGAACCATAATCCCTGCCCAAGAAAACACTTCCTCCCAGGCAGTACTAAGAATAAGTCAAAAGATCACTGTCTATAATTACACCGGCGATAGGGACAGGAAATCCGAACGCGGGAGGCCACAAGGCAGAAAAATGTAATCTAGAACAATAATCCCTGCCCAAAAATACACTTCCTACCGGGCAGTACTAATAAGAATCGGAAAAGATCACTGTCTATAAATACACCGGCGACAGGGACAGGAAACCCGAACGCAGGAGGCCACAAGGCAGAAAAGACGCTGGTTGCACAAACCAAAATTCTTCAATTAACATCTAAACCTTTAACCAACTTAACTTACAGTTTATCAGAGAAACAGCAGGTGAACTCCGATGCAAAGGTTCCTCACACCCGACCGTGTCCACGTCGCCAGCGTACCCAACTGGGTACAGTCACGCAGCCACGCGCTCTGTCACCGGAGCCCTCGTCTTCTCTGCACCCACGGCGGCGAAATACCACTCCTCAGGTTAGGCGAGTTACTAGTCTATCATTCCCGCCTCCAGACGGAAAATTTAAAGACATTCATTGCCGCTCCCACCAAGTAGTGACTCGGAACCACAGCCGTGGCCCCCGGGTGTTCAAAGCAAGAGCTTACACCCTTCTCCCGTCAACTCGTCCCACACGTCTCGCACCGCCAGGATAGACCATGCGGCTTCTCGGAACAACAGCCAACCCTCCACCGCCACGCCACGCCACGCCACGGTCTCATCGTACGACATTCTCTCATTCCCGATTTTAAAAACCGACCGACCGACTCGTCACAGCTAGGCAACCAACCGGCCATCCCCCCAAAGGATCTTATTCCCTTACACAAGGCTAACAGGAAGCAACGACTCGAAGATCGATATGACCAGACACGCCGCCAGAGGGGAATCTCAACAGAATCGTACGCAGCATAACGATAAATATGAAAGCATCAATTAACGAGTCCTTCTGGACTCAGAACAATCTTAACAGCGCGATATATGTTGAGAGCCGACACACGGCTCAATCGGGTTAGTGATCTTGGCTGCTGACCAAGTGCAAGTTATTCAACAACTGCAGAGTCAGGCTGCTAAATTTCAAAGGGGTTGCAAATTAGCTTGCTTTAGATCATGTAGCAAGTTCGAGTGGGGACCATGTTTTGACAACCAAGTTGGTTTCAACAATACTGGTCAGTTGCTTACTTCGCCTCAGGGTTTTGCTATTAGTTCAAATGATGCAAATAGCTCTAAGCACTATGGGACTTAACATCTGAGGTCATCAGTCCTCTAGACTTAGAACATCTTAAACCTAACTAACCTAAGGACGGCACACACATCCATGCCCGAGGCAGGATTCGAACCTCCGACCGTAGCAGCAGCGCGGTTCCAGACTGAAGCGCCTAGAACCGCTCGGTCACAGCGGCCGGCCTGCTATGAGTAATTTCAGCAAATTACCACATCCTATGGGAATTTTATGGAGGGAAATTGGTAAGTTGTCTATTGACTCCGTGAGTGACGTTGAAGCGGTTATATGGCTTTCTGTTAGATTTGAGCGTCTTGCTGACGTGTTGAATTTGATTCATGATCAAGGTCTTCAGTTATTGTACCCGTTAACTAGTGGTCCACTGAGTCAAATGTTTGCTGATATTTTGCGCGCGAGGAAGAGGTTGAAGGAGTAACGTCAACGGGCGATCAGTTTCAAACTGTCACTCCGGCTGAACAATGAGTTGAAATTTATTGGCAGATGCAATCAAGTAATTAGCCCTTGAGTAAATGTACTGAGCGGATCCGAATCGCTGTTTTGGCCTTAGAATGGCAAGTTGCTGAAGGTCAAATTGTCGATAACATATTGGAAGGGATGATCTCATATCACCTTTGCTAGTAAACCCTCCACCTCTGACCAATTAACTGCTTTGGTTTCCAGCATTGAAGGACTTAGTTACGCTGATAATCAACGGGTTCAATCATCTTATGGTTGTTTGGGAGCTAGTGGCTGTTTGGTGTGACAACCATCTAAAGTCTGTTTTCGTTGCCGGCAGATGGGACATTTTGTTCTTCATCGAAAAGGGGAAACTGACAGTTGGCGGTGTCGGTAGTCGAGAAAGTAGTGTATACTTTCCTTTCCTAGGCGTTGTCATCGAACTGGTGGCTTAATGGGTTAGCCCTTACCCTTTGTGTGTTCAGTTGAATCATGAACCAGTTTTCGCCCTTGTTGAGTATGGGAGCTCAGTATCACTGCTGAACTATCATTGGTGCCCGGAGTATCGAACTTTATTAAAGTTCACACGCCCACGAATTTCTTCTCGCAAGCGTCGATCTGTTAGCGACCATCATCTGCTTTTAGTCGGTAAGTTAGTGGTTAGAGTGTTGCGAAATTTTCCCGGCTGGTAAAGTTGTTACTGTTTAAGAATTTGTCTCTCAATTTGATTCTATGTTTGGATTTTACATCCCGCGCGGGATCGTCAACAACGTGCTATTTATTTTAAATCTTATCCTGGGGAACGAATCGGTTTGTCCTTGTGTAATATCTCATTGCCGGTGTGTTTTGTTTTGCCTGATACTGGGTATTATGAACTGAATCATTGGCGCCACGACAAAGGGATCAATGGATCAATTACCACGAGTGCTCGTTGAGTTTCCGGAAGTCCTCATGAATAGGCTTGGCATAACTAACAAGATCCAGTACAAAATCAGGTTGACTGATAATGTCCCGGTTCGTCAATCGCACTACAGGTTATTCGCCTCAAAGATGAAGAGCCTGCGTGCCCTGATAGTACATTGCGTGAAGGGGTCATGAGACCTTCTATCTCCCCTTACATGTCACCTATGTTCTTGGTTCCTAAGAGTAGTAAGGGGGTGTTCCGACTGGTAGTTGATTACAAGTTGGTGAACGAAAGAGTTATCTTGGAATGTATGCCTTTACCAGACATTCATCATTGTTTCACATGGTTCTCTGGATTTGAACTAAGCCTAATATCAAATTCCATGGTCAGAAGATTTAATAGCACATTGCCATCTTCTGTACTGATTGGAATCTCTTCCTGTTTAGCAGAGTTTCGTTTGGTCTGTCGACAGGGGCATCTGCTTTGTCTAGGTTTTGACCAGGTGCTCAGCGACATAAGATATGTACAACTGGTTGTACTCATATTGGCTCTCCAGTCGGAATATCTCATCACTTGGACACAATATTTCAGTGGTTCACCTGACCGCCATCTTCACATGAGTGGGCCGTCAAACTATCTCGCCAGAACTGAAATCAAACACTTTTTCTTTTCTTTATTGTGATTTCATTCCCCGCTGCATATGGGCAGGGGGGGGGGGGGGGTTGGCAGGGGCACAATCCGCCGCTCTTCAGACGAGTGATACTATCAAGAGGAAGACGGGACATATACATATAAAAGGCAATAAAGGGGGACATGTGAACATCATAAGGGGAGACATTGGAGGTTAAGATATACTAGTACACGAAGACTGTGATGTGGGACAATTAGAAAAAGGTACACATAAAGTTAAAAAAACACAATGGGCAATGTGCAAAACATGTAAGAAAACCACTGCAGTCACACCCACAAGTTAAACATTGGCCACAGAATTAAAACACTCCAGAACGATAATGCTTAAAAACCACTGCAGGAGACGGAGCACACATAATGAAGAGTAAACCTGCCAGGAGGGACATGCCGATGGAGGGGAGGCCTGAGAGGAGGGAAAAGAGGAGACAGGAGGGGGCAGAGGGGAGGGGGCTGGAGAGGGTGGGAGGAAAAAGCAAAGGCGGTCAGGGGCGCACCAAGGGGCAGGAGACGGGCAGGGTGGGAGATGGAGAGGAAAGGTAAGTCAGGAGGGAGTGCAAAGATGCAGAAGGGGTGCACTGAAAAGGGAGTGGTGCGGGATGGAGGGAAACACCGCTCAGGGGAAGGAAAAGTAGGGGAGAGGGAGCCTTGAGGAGGGGGGGAGGGGAAGGTGGGGTAAATCAAACACCCTGGCAGCGGCTCCTTTATACACCAAACGTGGGTCCACCATGTGAACACGAACAAAACTGCCATCCAGTGACAGGCACAACAACGCACCGGTGATGAAAGCTCGCAGCATTGATAAATCGATATCACACACTACTGGCAGTTTCTGAAGACCAAAACAAGGACCATGTTTTCTTAATGTCAAACATAACAGGATTCCTACTCTTATTTAAAGGATTCCTCTTATCACTGTTTATAATACTGTCAGATAGCCATACTTCAGTGGCTTCTTTCACTACACAGTCCCACTCATGCGATGCAGGAGCAACCACTTGTGTCTCATTGAATAACATTTTATGTTCTTCAGTAAGACAATGTTCCATCACACCAGATTTTTCTGGCTAAAATAAACACGTGTGGCGATGATGCTCCACGGAACGATTCTGGACCATACGAATCGTATGTCCAATACAGACTTTCTCGCAATGGCAGGGAATCTTGTAGACCTCGGGCTTTCTCAAACCCAAATCATCCTACGCTGAGACCAGCAGAGCTCTGGTCTTAGCTGGTGGACGGAATACAATATCAAATTTCTTTAAAATTCTTACTATTTTTGAAGATACGCTCCCCGCAAAAGGTAGGAATGCCACCGATTTGCTTGTATCTTCTGTTGGTTCCTGCGAAGGTCTGCAGAGCATGACGGATCTGATTGTCAATAACCATTCTGCTTGAACACAGCTTTTAGATGATCCAGTTCGTGTGTCAAACTATCTACAGCTGAGATGATGTAAGCTCTTTTTACCAATGTACGTAGGACCCCGATGCGTTGGTATGATGGATGACAATTTGATGTATGATGATACCGGTCCATAAGCGTGGACTTACAATAAATACTATGTTCTAATGTCCCATAATTCCTCCTGTAGACCAAGACATCTAAAAATGGAAGTTTTCCATCCTTTTCAACTTCCATCAAGAACTTAATATTGGGATGCAGACAGTTAAAATCATCTAGGAAACGATCCAGTGTATCGCTCCCATGAGGCCTTACCATAAAAATATCGTCGACATATCTCCAGAAGCAAGTTGGTTTTAAGAACGCCGTCTTCATGCCATGTCCTCAAAATCTTCCACAAACAAACTGACGACTATGGGGGGTAATGGACTCCCCATAGCCACTCTGTCAATTTGTTCAAAGTATTTGTCATTAACTTCATTCACGTACTTGCGATGGTAACAGGTACATGCTAGTGGTAGTGGACGTCTTCTCACACTTCTGTTGGTTAATCCCTAGCCCTGGGGTTAAGGCTGCTATTACTGTACGACATCTCTCGGACATAATTTCCGTCTTTCGCCCGCCGAAGTGTTGGGTTCAAATGGTTCAAAGGGCTTTGAGCACTATGGGACTCAACTGCTCGGGTCATAAGTCCCCTAGAACTTAGAGCCACTTAAACCTAACTAACCCAACGACATCACACACATCCATGGCCGAGGCAGGATTCGAACCTGCGACCGTAGCGGTCGCGCGGTTCCAGACTGTAGCGCCTAGAACCGCTCGGCCACTCCGGCCGGCCGAAGTGTTTGGTCAGCGATAATGCCCCAGCTTTTGAATCTAAGGGCTTTAGGAGATTTTTGACCAGGTTATCTGTCGCATCACAGCTACCCCCTATCATCTTCAACCATCTTTTGTGGAAAGTGTCAACCAAAACTTGAAAGGGGCTCTTATTGTCTTCCATAGTAATTTGCAGAGTAAATGGGACCAGTCCATGGGGTGGCCTAATTTTGCCTTTAATATGACCCAACATGAGTCGCTGAAGGCTGCCTCTGCTTCTCCTGTGTTGGGCTATCAAGTTAATTCATCGCTGGCCAACTTCTGGTCAGTCAGCGATTTGCTTGATGATTGGACTGACGCTAAGGATCTGAAGGAGAATTAGAGGAAGGCGCGTCGAAATACTCAGTGGGCCCACCAGAGGTTGGCCAATCGTTACAATCATGGCCATAGAGAATTTAGGACCAAAGTAGGTGATCAAGTTTACGTGCACAACCCCAATGTTAACCAGAAAGTGGGGAAGGGCTGTCTGTTCTAGTAAGTTAGTACCCCAGTTTTCGGGTCCCTTTGAGATCGTCCGAGTATTGGATTCAGTCAAATTGCTTGTGTACGTTGTTCAATCGGGTAACCTGTCCAGAGTTTACATCTCCCAGGTTAAGGAGAACTAGCCTCCTCCCTGAACGCTCAGCACCTCAAAAAGGAGAGACGTTTTCTATGGGTCTGGTGGGGGAGGTTCAGCCGTGTGGCTCAGCTTCCTTCGAATTCCTGGCGTCTGTCTATCCTTTGTTTGTTTTCTTCCGAGAAGTTCTTGTTCTGGTGGAGGCGCTCGCCTCGCAGTGGCAGCTCGATTTCAACGACAGAGGCCGCGAGAGGACGCGATAGGCATATCGGCGGACGGAGTGATCAAAGAACTATTGTTTCTTTCTTTCCTCAAGACCAAAGTGTGATTTCTAGGACCTGGACGCGATTTCAGACAACAGGAAACGTTAAAAGAAGGCAAGGCCAAGGTCGTCCACGGGTAACATCAGCAAAAGATGACCGTTATCTCCGGTTAACAGCCCTTCGAGACAGGAGGCTGAATGCAACTCAGCTGCAACGCACTCTCCAGGCAGCAAAAGGACTCGCAATATCAACAGAAACAGTCCGAAATCGCCTTCGGGAATGTGGCCTCTGCTCATGGAGGCCTATGGTGTGTGTCCCTTTAAAACCACCACACCGTTTACCCCGGAGAAACTGGGCGGAGGAACATCAGGACTGGAGTCGTAACGCATGGCGCCGCGTGCTGTTCACAGATGAGTCAAGATTTTGTTTTCAGCCGGACAATCATCGTTCCCTCATCTGAAGAGAAAATGGAACTCTGAACAAACCTGCTTATGTGCAGCAAACATCACCATATCATGGTGGTGGATGAATGGTGCGGGCAGGAGTCAGTATTGGCAGACGTACGGACCTCTATGTCTTTCAGAATGGCGATTTGACTGCTCAGAGGTATAGAGATGAGAGAGTGGCCAGCTTGTTCACCGTACTTAAACCCGATTGAGCATGTCTGGTCGCTTCCCGCGCCCGGGTTCCCGGGTTCGATTCCCGGCGGGGTCAGGGATTTTCTCTGCCTCGTGATGACTGGGTGTTGTGTGATGTCCTTAGGTTAGTTAGGTTTAAGTAGTTCTAAGTTCTAGGGGACTGATGACATAGATGTTAAGTCCCATAGTGCTCAGAGCCATTTAAACCATTTGAAGCATGTCTGGGATGCACCTGGCAGACGCTTTGCAGCCAGACCAGAACCTCGCACAACGGTTGCAGAGCTGGATACTGCACTCATGGAAGAACAGCCAAATATCCCTCAAGGGCTGATTGATAACCTCATACTGTCCATGCCATGCAGGTGTGCAACTGTACTGGCCGTCCAAGGTGACCACACAGCATATTAGAGGGCAACGAGAATGCCTGTTTCACTATTATGGTAGCCCCATGGTGCCTCGCTCTACGTAAACGCCATGTAAAAATCAAATAAAGTGTTGAGACAGCAAAATATTGTACTGTATCACACACAAATTACAACTGTAACTGATACCTCAATGAAATACGTTACCAAATGTCTATTGTGTATGATATCTCACCTGATCCCTAATTGTTTTGAGCAGTGTATTTCATAATTCAGAAACAGACAGCAATGTACATTAAATGTGTTCTATGTCGGAAACTATTCAGAATATGGTGTATGTCCACGTGGAGTGTTTTACATAAAATGATCGTTCCTGTCACATCCCTGAATATTGACCATTTCTCCTGGGACACCCTGTGTGGGTACAGTAATCATATCTGACGAGTTTACGTCACAAACATTATTTTTGTGTCGCACCTACTCCCTTATTTGCTGTGAACAGTATCGCTGTTGACGTTACCGCGTATTTCTTTCGGCAGTATGGTCTGTTTGATACTATATTGTCATATCTGTTCGAGGATGCCTACCCTCATTTTGTTTATATCTGTTGACCCCGACACTTTGGCTTCATCATTTTGGATAATATAAGGCTCTGTCTGTTTTAATCAGGTATGTTTAATCATATTTTTAAGCTCATGTTCAGTTTTATTTGGTTCCCATATTTTTAACAGATCTGAAGATAGTCGATATAATCCGAAATGTAGATCTCTCATTTTATTCGTGACTATGTCGCGGCTTGTGTATAATAAAAGGTTTCAGACTGATCGAGAGAACGCTTGCAATATAGTGCAACGGCGATACGACTGGAATAGCGGATGTTTGGATATAATGATGGTGTTTAAATGTTGGTTTTGTTGCAAGGAGCATTATAGTGCCCTTGCACAATGAAATGTGGGTATGACGTTCTTTGCCTTTGCACAAACGATGAGTTATAGCCAGCACGAGCAATGGGAAGGCGTTGCGTCAGATAGTAAAGGAAGTTACTGCCACTTCTGTACCGCTCCCTTTTATGTTCTTTGGTAATATAAGTTCCTGCCTGAAGTCGTACAATGTAAGAAACAAATCACACATGCTGTTCTTTCTTTGTTCTATAACACTTCTTTACGAAACACGATACTTACAAAATATTTCACGCATTATGTTCTCCAGTAAAATTCCACTGACCTAGAAGGCTGCTCATTCGCAAGCAGCCACAATACATTTTATGAGCCATTTAATCGGCCTACGCGATAACACGGCGCGGCGCAAAGTTGTTTCAATGAAAGGCCTTGATAGGGAACTCGCCCATTTAATGGAAGACTGTAAGGCTCCACAGGGTTCTCTGAGAGGAAATAAGCTGTTCCTTTCACATTAAAAGGCTGTATTATCTTGAGGCCAAGGGAATCGCGAAAAAAGTCAAAACACATCAGGTGGACGCTGGTACCTGTATTCATTACATATACAACTATACAAATAACTACAATGTGTATTACAGAGACTATTTTTCTATTCTATAATTCATTAAGATTTCTTCCTACTCCATTCACGGTAGGAGAGCGAGTAGATTGATTACTTGTACGCCATTGAACGAGATGCTATGAGGCTTTCTCTTCATGGTCCTCGTGTGAGAAGAATGGAAGGAACTAAAGAATGTCTATAAATTCATAACTAAAAACTGGCTGTTTCAGTTTTCCAAGTAGGATTTCGAGAGCCTACTTGCAGATATTTTTTAACATTTCTGGTAGGTATCTTTAATGTTGTCGGACTGTCAGAATAGCAAGTACACATGTAGGGCCACACTAACACATACTGTAACTAATTAATTGAGCATGAAAGTGCTAGGACCAGAACTGTTTGTAACTGATGGTGCGCTGGCGCAATACTGAAGTAAAAAAGACTGCATTGAAGTGGAAATGTTTATGTACTTCAGTTGTCGGCATATACTTTGCTGAATTAATGCAAACGCGTCAAAGAAACCGTAAACTGCATTTATTCAACTGAACAGAGACATAAATAATCTAAAATTTTACTGTTACGCTTTATGCGTGCACAAATCTATCATTCATGCTGTTCTTTCTTTGTTCACTGCCATATATAACTTCATTTCAGTCCGATTTGTATCCCACACAGTTAAGCAGGATTGCTGTGTAGACAGTACATGTGTTTTTGCAGCTTCCCGGGTTCGATTCCCGGCGGGGTCAGGGATTTTCTCTGCCTCGTGATGACTGGGTGTTGTGTGATGTCCTTAGGTTAGTTAGGTTTAAGTAGTTCTAAGTTCTAGGGGACTGATGACCGTAGATGTTAAGTCCCATAGTGCTCAGAGCCATTTGAACCATTTTTTTTTTGTTTTTGCAGCCAAACTGGATTTTTCGAGGACCGTATCAATAAATCGAAACTGCCGTTTGCTTTACCTACTTGGAAACCGACACGTCCGTATCACTTCATACCCCTGCACTTCGTTATTCTACTTAGGAGCGGACTTTAAAAAGTAAATTACACATTTTGCATTTTACTCACCTTCATCACCTGTATTTGTATTTATTGATCAGTGGGGCACGATTGAGAATTGTCCCTCCACTTACTCCAGTTACAGTTTCCGTCCCATGACGCGCTGAGCTCGCAGTTCGTTTTTGCTGCCTAGTTTCTTGCTGGCACACTACCGGCTTCACTACATCTTTTTGGAGATCAGTTCCCACATTTCCCATCCATAGTGCCACTTGCCGTTGGTATTCACTTACAATATTTTATCATTAATTTTTTACTTATTACTTGCTATGCTGCTTACGCGCACTTAAATTTTCGTTTATGCCTTATGACAACTAAAGTTGTGTAAGACTTTGTTTTATTATTTTATCACACTTTTACCTTCACCCTGAGACCAACCTCAAGACATGCATGCCATCAGCTGATTAGCTACAGTTGATGCTTGCTCTTGTAGTGCGGCTTCCTTATATCACTTTTGTACTCGCACTATGAACGATATGTAAGCATTTACGAGCCCTTTCTGCATTAATTGATTTATTATTGTATTTTACACTGAAGCGCCAAAGAAACTGGTATAGGCATGAGTATTCAGATAGACAGATATGTAAACAGGCAGAACACGACACTGCGGTCGGCAACGCCTATGTAAGACAACAAGTGGTTCAAAATGGTTCAAATGGCTCTGAGCACTATGGGACTTAACATCTGTGGTCATCAGTCTCCTAGAACTTAGAACTACTTAAACCTAACTAACCTAAGGACATCACACACATCCATGCCCGAGGCAGGATTCGAACCTGCGACCGTAGCAGTCGCGCGGTTCCGGACTGAGCGCCTTAACCGCTAGACCACCGCGGCCGGCCGACAACAAGTGTCTCTCGCAGTTGTTAGATCGGTTACTGCTGGTAAAATGGCACGTTATCAAGCTTTAAGTGCATTTGAGTTTGTTGTTGTAGTCAGCGCACGAGCGATGAAGTAGTGATTTTCCCGTACGACCATTTCACGAGTGTACTGTGAATATCAGGAATCAAGTAAAACATTAAATGTCAGACATCACTGCGGCCGGAAAAAGATGCGAGAACGAGATCAATAACAACTGAAGCGAATTGTTCAACGTGACAGTAAGTGCAACCCTTCTGCAAATTGCTGCAGATTTCAATGCTGTGCCATCAACAAGTGTCAGCGTGTGAACCATTCAACGAAACATCACCGATATGGGCATTCGGAGCCGAAGGCGCGACACAAAGCTTTACACCTCACTTGGGCCCATGAACACCGACATTGGACTGTTGATGACTGGAAACATGTTGCCTGGTCGGACGAGTCTCGTTTCAAATTGTATCAAAGCAGATGAACGTGTACGGGTATGGAGACAACTTCATGAACTCATGGACCCTGCATGTTAGCAAGGAACTGTTCAAGCTCGTGGAGGCTCTGTAATGGTGTGTGGCGTGTGCAGTTGGAGTGGTGTGGGTCCCCTGATACGCCTAGATACGACACTGACAGGTGACACATACGTAAACATCCTGTCTGATCACCTGCATCCATTAAATGTTGCGGCACTTCTGCGTGCTCGCGGAAGCCTACACTATATTAGGCAGGTGTACCAGTTTCTTTGGCTCTTCACTGTTGTTGTTCTTGCATTTTTTCACGAACACAGAATTATTCTGCATGCATCTTATTTTCGACACTCGTGATGCGACAGTTGTATGTGGTATTTTTTATCTTTAAATTTTTCAAATTTTAAACTTTTAGTTCCTAAATTTTAATATTCTTATCTAACTTCTACTTGTTTGTGGTATATTTTTCTGTAGAGCCTTCAGAATTAAATAAAATACCTTGTGTGCAACTGGTTGCTGATCATGTGAATAAATATATAACATTTATACATTATACACGACAAGTAATTTCTGTTTAATGCTTTACTACACGTCAGAGTGACAAGTATGCGTGAGACTATTTTTCAACATAGTCACCAAGTCTCTGTAAATACTGGTCGGAACGTTCTACCAATCGTACAGTTCCTCTCTTTGGTCACTGAGCTATTCGAGAACCACAGCATACGTCCTCATCTTTGGAAAATGCCTTTCCCCTCAGATGTTCTTCCAGCTTGCCGAAAGGCTGGAAATCGGCTGGTGCGAGGTCTTGACATCTAGATCAGCATCACTTACGTCTGTACGGCCTTTCATTGGGTACGTAAACTGCCAGAATTTCGCGGTAAGTCTGTTTGCAGTTTAAATGTTTTGCCTACGAGAGTTGTACTCTCCCGTGTACTTCAGCTTCGGAGTACATTTCCAATTGCCAGCCGCACCATTTCAATCGGACAATGAGTCGCAACTGATACCTGTTCCATAGCAGAAATGTGTCTGCAGGAAATCGGGAACATGTACTCTCTTCTGGAATTGGGCCGTTCTTGTTGCTGAATGGTTTTACTGTGGAATGGTATGTAAACTTACCTTCTGAAGTTCCTAAGTTTCTGTATGGCTGGCTCGTCACAGCCGTTAATTCACCCAATCAAAACAATAACATACTTTGGGTTAACACTCGATTAAAAATTAACGTGGAGCACCCTAAGAAACCCGCAATAGTAATTACTAACAGACTGGATACAAGTACTAAATCTTGCGACCATAATACACTGCCTGGCAAAAAGTGAAGTATCCTGAAGCTGACGAGAAAACGAAATGAAACTCTACGGGTTGGGAGGGTATATGAGGTTATTCTAGGGATTAAACATGTAGTCAAATTTACAAAGAACTTGGTGGAATGAGCGCACGTATCAGTACGACGTTGCACCACATCTAGTCTTTGTGCATCCACTGGTTAAATTGAGATCGGTGTCATAACGCCGTTGTAACCCCTTCTGAGGCAAGTTGGCACACAGCTGTTGCAACTGGCCCTTGACATCCTCAATACTGACACTGGAATAGAGTTGAAGTCAAAGCTGGTCCCAGACATGTTCTGTCAGGGACAGATCTGGGGATCTTGCAGGACACGGGAGTACCTCAACAACAAGCAAACAGTTCAATGAGAAACGTGCAGTGTTTACGAGGACTGTCCTGCTGAAAAATAGCTCCATGATTCTGTTGCATGAGACGTAACACATGAGGATGACCGGCCGGTGTGGCCGAGCGGTTCTAGGCGCTTCAGTCTGGAACCGCGTGACCGCTACGGTCGCAGGTTCGAATCCTGCTTTGGGCATGGATGTGTGTGATGTCCTTTGGTTAGTTAGGTTTGAGTAGTTCTAAGTTCTAGGGGACTGATGACCTCAGATGTTAAGTCCCATAGTGCTCAGAGCCATTTTGAACATGAGGACGGAGGATGTCCGTGACGTACCGTTGTGCTGTCAGGTTTTCCTCAATCACTACCAGTTGTCACCTGCATTCACACCTGATGGCTCCCCACACTATGACGCCGGGAGTGAAATGGCGTGGCTCTCCAAAACAGAAGCATGGGACCTCTCCCCAAGTTGCTGTCATACTCGTTAACGATGGTCATCCACAGTGGTACAGAGCCGCAACTAATCACTGAACGCCATTCATCTACACCTACATCCACGTGATTACTATTCACAATAACGTGCTTGGTAGAGGGTTCAATGAACCACCTTCAAATTGTCTCTCTATCGTACCACTCTCGAACGGCGTGCGGAAAAAACGAGTACTTAAAATTTTTCTGTGCGAGCCCTGATTTCCCTTATTTTATCGTGATGATCATTTCTCCCTATGTAAATGGGTATCAAAAGAATGTTTTCGCAATCGGAGGAGAAAATGTGGTGACTGAAATTTTATGAGAAGATCCCGTCGCAACGAAAAACGCCTTTGTTTTAATTATCGCCACTCCGATTCACGTTATCATGTCTGTGGCACTATCTCCCCAATTTCGCGATAGTACAAAACGAGCCACCCTTCTTTGAACTTTTCCGATGTCATCCGTCAGTCCCACCTGATGTGGATCCCACATCGCACAGCAATACTCCAGAATAGGGCGGAGAAGTGTGGTGTAATAAGTCTGTTTAGTAGACCTGTTCCACCTTCTAAGTATTCTGCCAATGAATCGTGGTCTTTGGTTTGCTCTACCCACAACATTATCTATGTGATCGTTCCAATTTAGGTTATTTGTAATCGTAATCCCTAAGTATTTAGTTGAATTTACAGCCTTCAGATTTGTGTGGCTTATCGTGGAATCGAAATTTAGTGTTTTTTTTTTTTTTAGTTCTCATGTGAATAATTTCACACTTTTCTTTATTCAAGGTCAGTTGCCACTTTTCGCACCATACAGATATCTTATCTAAATCATTTTGCAATTCGTTTTGGTCATTTGATGACTTTACTAGACGGTAAATGATAGCATCATCTGCAAACAATCTAAGACGGCTGCTCAGATTGTCTCCTATTTCGTTAGTATAGATCAAGAACAATAAAGGATCTATAACACTTCCTTGGGGAATGTCAGATATTACTTCTGTTTTACTCGATGACTTTCCGTCTATTACCACGAACTGTGACCTTTCTGACAGGAAATCACGTACCCAGACGCACAACTGACGCTATATTCGATAGGCAAGCAGTTTGGTTAGAAGACGCTTGTGAGGAACGGTGTCGAAAGCCTCCTGGAAATATAAAAATATGGAATCAATTTCACATCTCTTGTTGATAGCACTCATTACTTCATGAGAACAAGGAGCTAGTTGTGTTTCACAAGAACGATGTTTCCTGAATCCGTGCTGACTATGTGTCAATAAATCGTTTTCTTCGAGGTGATTCATAATGTTCGAGCACAGTATATGTTCCAAAACCCTACTGCAAATCGACGTTAGTGATGTGGGCCTGTGTTTCAGCGGATTACTCCTATTCCCATTTTTGGGTATTGGTGTGAGTTGAACAATTTTCCACTATTTAGGTACGGATCTTTCTGTGTGAAAGTGGTTATCTATAATTGCTAAATATGGAGCTATTGTATCAGCGTACTCTGAAAGGAATCTGACTGGTATACAGTCTGGACTGGAGGCCTTGCCTCTATTAAGTGATTTAAGCTACTTCGCTTCACCAAGGATATCTATTTCTATGTTTCCAACCTTGGCAGTTGTTCTTGATTGGAATTCGGGAATCTTTACTTCGTCGTCTTTGGTGAAAAACCGTGTCGAATAACTCTGCTTTAGTGGCACTGTTATCAGTGACTTCACCGTTGTTATCGCGCAGTGAAGGTATTGATTGCGTCTTGCCACTGATGTACTTTATGCATGAGCAGAATCTCTTTGTGTTTTCTGCCAGATTCCGAAACAGAGGTTCGTTGTGGAAATTATTAATGCATCTTGCACTGAAGTACGCTCTATATTTCGAACTTCTGCAAAACTTTGCCAATCTTGAGGATTTAGCGTTCTTTTAAATTTGGCGTGCTTTTTTCGTGCTTCTGCAACAGCGATCTGACCCGTTTTGTGCACCATGCGGGATCAGTTCCATAACTTATTAATTTATGTGGTATATATATGTCGATACTATCTCTTTGAAAACATTCCACAAATTTTCTACACTTACATGATCAGATCGGGAGGAATGAAGATTGTCTCTTAAAAAGGCGTTAAGAGTATTTTTAACAGCTTTTTTTTTTAAATAGATGTACTTTGCGTTTATTTTTTGATGGTTGTAGGTGTTACGGAATTCAGCCTAGAAGCAACTGCCTTGTGGTCGCTAATCCCTGTATTCGTCACAATACTCACTATTTGTCCAGGATTATTTGTTGCTAAGGGGTCAAGTATGGTTTCGCAGCCATTCACGCTTCGAGTATCCTCATGAACTAATTGTTCAAAATAATTTTCTGTGAAAGCATTCAGTACAATTTCGAATGGGGTTTTGTGCCTGCCGCGGGCTTTAAACGTGTAATTTTTAGAGCATGTCGAGGATAGATTGATGTCACCAGCGACTGTAATTGTATGGGTGGGGTACATATCTGAAATGATACTCAAGTTTTCTTTGAACTATTCAGCAACTATATGTTCTGAGTCGGGGGGTCGCTAAAACGACCAATTAATATTTTAGTCCGATTGTCAAGTATAACCTCTACCCATATTATTTCGCAGGAACTATCTACTTCGATTTATCTACAAGGTTTACTACTTCTGACGGCAAGAAATACTCCACCATCAGCAATCCAAGCTTCACGGCCAAGTCTCCACACCGAATGTAGCCAGTTTTGTTATAGTATTAACGGCAGATTCCCAGGTCTCGCTGCTGCTACTCTCTGACCAAAGCCGTGGGGTGACACAGAACGTTTCTGCGAGTCTATTACTTCATCTGAGATGGCAGGTGCAAATGTGAAGGTGTCACAATGTGCATGGTGCACAATATGCCGATCTTTCCTTGTGGCGGTCAGATGTGGTCAACCAGAACCTTTGCGATGGGTATGATTGCACTCACTTTCCCATGCAATCCAACATCAGGCCACCGTCGTTTCCGAATGCTCCACAAGACCTGGATATTGTTCGTCCAGGTGGCCAAATGGAGACCACAATGAGACTCTTTTCAAGCTCTGTCAGGTACTAATAACGCTGTCTGACGCGAGTGCACGGCTTCTCCACGTCCTTGAGAGATCACACAACATCTGATCCAAGCTTGGAAACAACACTAAACACAAACAACACTACCTGTCCCAGGGGATTGCAAATCTAATTATTTACATACCTGCCAATGACGGGTATGTGTACAAAGTTACCCTGATATTTCACCATGTCTTGTGGGTGCCTCCTATTTGTCAGACAGTGTTAATAACTGAAAGACCCTCATCTATTGTATCATCACCTACGCAAATTTTGTCCATATCTCCTCCCCTCCCCGTCCTAATCTTTGCCACTTTCTCCACATCGTCGAACGTCCCGGAGTCTGCCCTTCCTTCAAAATCAAATTCCCTTCCACATTCTGTATTGTGTATCACCTTGATATGAGGTCGCACATCTCATCCAACTGCTGGAATACTTTCACCAGCCCCATGCCTCCCGGCAAATAGAAGCTTCCTGTATCCCCCATCCTAGTGAACCCCGACTACCGCCGATGTGAAGTGCAGGGGTTGACCTGTTTAGTATGACCTCAACATGCTGTAAGTCCTATCCCTGGTGACCTACAGAGAAGGAAAGCTCCGCATAAGATCCTGCAAATATAAGAAAAAACAATGTTGCCCAATGGTGACGTGTTGTTAAGGAGAAACTATTAGGGGTGGTCCAATCAAGCATGAAAATACGGGTGCAACCATACCCTGCTGGTCACTGTAACAGTTCGGTTTATTAACGTAAAACGTAAAACTTGAATCACCCTGTGAGATACGTATGTGAACCTTTAGTAAGTGGACAAGGATTGTAATTATGTACTCTAACCTTGGCAAAGATGGGTGAATATAACAAAAGCATAATCATGAGAATAAAGCATGGACACAGTCAGTGACTGCAAGAATGGTTAGTGGTTTAAAGAAAGAACATAGAAAAATAAGAAGAAACACCAGCAGAATCACCAAAGTGCATGATGGAAGCAACTATCTGGCTGCCAACGTGAAAACTGTGTAGCAAGGTCCTGATGAAAGTTAACAAGCCTCACATTTCCCTCGATTCAGTGACTGCATTACCAGCTCTTTCTTACCATTCCCCTATGGAAGATGGCTACAAATTCTGAGTCCACCACAATCTCTGTCGGTTCTAATACGGGGACGTCCTTCGGTGTAGCCGCTTCGCAGCAAGCATGGCTTTCGGTAGGAAGCCTCATCTACTTGATAGTCTCGCCGCAAATGTCTTCAGTTAACACTCTCAAAGTTGGCTGTTTCTGCCAGGGTGGGAGTCTTGCTGGCCAATTACAGCAGACCTTTTGATTTCCGACTAATAATAATTTTGTAAAGAAGTTAAGCGTACTTCTGTTCTTGAGGATTTTGTCATGGTTAACCAATGATGGTCTGGCATGGGGAGGAAGTCAGAAAACCTCTACCACTCCATGACAGGTTTCTAACCCTGATCTATCAAATGGCATATGTAGGAAAGCACACGTTCTACAGAAATAGCTTTTGTGAGTCAGAGTGCCTGTTGCAAGGAGTTTAAATGAACATTCTTTCGTGGTGTGATCGCAGAGAAATGGCGGATCTCACACTTCTCCCGTTCTTCTGGTTACACCTGGCTTCAGATATTATCTTTACAAAAGGATTCCTTCAAGTGATCCTCACAATGGAGTTTTACGGCAGATAGTCTAGCTCCTGAGCTGACCACTGGGCTGAGATGGGATGATACGAATCCTGATTCATCTACCTGTTGCTGGAGACAGCGTTCAGCTCTTAATAATATGTTTATGACTCTGTATTCCTTCTAAATAAGCTTCCATGTTTCACAAAAAACTAGAAAGAATTCTCCAAGGGTGCTGAAAATAACAGATGTCTCACCGCAATAAAAGGAAGGGAAGAGAAGACATAGTTAGCTGAGTGGTGACTAGTAGTACTGAATACTGTCTGCAGTTAGGATGCAGCGTTAAAGGATGGACTACATTGACGTGGGGATGTGCATATATTCTAAAATATATTACGTGCCAGTTTGGGGATAAACTGTCAAATGACATCACGCCACCAAGTTTCCCTTACATCTCCATGAACACAATGTTCTTTTCCAAGATCATTTCAGTCTTTTTTTCTTCTCAGGTCATGAAACCATTACTGAAATCTACACCTACCAGCAACTGTAACCTAATCTACTCTTCCATTGTAAATGAAAGTTTCAACCCACGTACATCCCTTTTCTTGCCCTTCTCAATACTCATTCCACGTCCGTTTTTCATATCGTCTCCTCTCCAGTCCCATATCCGTACAACTCCCTTACAGACAAAATGTTACCAAAAATCCACAGCAACATTATCCTTTCAGGATTCAAAATAACACAGTTAAACAATATCTCAGCAAGTGGAACAAGTAGGTTTGTATTAGTGTTTACTCGAAGGCTGAAAAACAGCAACAAGACCATTCTAAATCTATGTACATTTTATAAAAGTACATGTAAGTACGTATCTTCTACATCTCTTTCTACATCACTGGATCGATTTCAGCCAAACTTCGTACACATATCACTTATTGTCTTTAAAGAAGCAGTGTTGGGTTAAGGGTGGGGGCAAAAATGAGACGTCATAGGAGAGAGAGAGTGGGGGAGGGGGGAGATTGAGAAAGTGAAGGGCGAGGAGGAGATGGTTAGGGAGACAGAGGGAGGAGGAGATAAACAGAGAGAGGATGAAAAGGGGAGGTGAGGGGGCAGGTAGTAGATGGAGAGAGATAGTTGGAAAAGGAAGAGGGTGTGAGGAGGCAAGGTGGAACAGGGAGTGGGTGGGGAGGCAGATGGAAGAGGGACGTGTGAGGAGGGAGCTGGAAGAGGGAAGAGAGAAATAGGAGGGGAAATGCAGATTATGGGAAAGATTTAAATTTTCCTCATTATTTTGATGAAAAGACTTCAACAAAATTTGGTATATTCACGGAGTCGTGTTTTGGGACTAAAGTTCATGCCACACGGCTGAATACCGCATGTAAATTTAACATCCTCTCTGGAGCAGTATGGCCTAAAACAGCAGAGATTCACATATAAATGTGTGAAATATATGTGACGTTTGTATACCTGGGTGAAGCTGCAGGTAAAACGCTAATAACAAATAAATGAAATAGAGACCTTGATCTGCACTCGGAGGGCATCGCAGTCGGCCCATGGACCTCTCGCAATGTTCAGCTAATGGTGATACGTCTCAGAAAGAGGCGTGGTCGAGGTAATACAGAAGCCGCCTTAAGTGAATATCGCGTGTAATAGATACGCTAAACCTAACGTACTGAAATCGAAGACCATGTTAGAATCTGTGGAAATAAGTACAATACGACATGCAGCACTGAAAATACTTTCATGGAAGGAATGAGGTAAACAATAAACATGAGGCATTTTCAATTGAAAACGTACGTAATGCGTATGACATCAGCAGAACAGGAAAGAAAGCGTTTCACATGTGAGATTCGTAAGAATGATCCTTGTTTTGCGTTGATCTGGTTGAGCTGGGGCTGAATTTTTCGTCAGTGAATCTAACAAGCAGGAATATATTAGAACAGTACGTAGAACATTAGAATGACTGAAATGTAAACTATTCACTGTCAGATTTGCACGTGGCGGTAGGCACACTCCACCATCAATCTTAGATATTAAATGTGCTTATTTACCTGGCAGATCTCTCTTCGAGTATCATGCAGTTAATTCTCATTCCCAGCTACACACCACTCCCGCTTTCATCCAGCGTAGTTGACAAAAATTACCACTGACAACGCAGATCTCTAGCGGACAGTCTGAATATCGCTCCTATGAAGTTTTGTATCCATACGGTAAATAGTTTTCCGCCTAGACTGGCTCGATCAGCGGAAGTATAATTATAACCACCCTGTAGATTCCACAGGAAACTTGCACAGTATACCGCAATGATGTGCAATGAGTTTTTAACAGCCATCAGCTGTCCACTTATAGATGAATTCACATAACAAAACTGTTTAAATTAATAACAAAAGTAAGAATTTCCTTTTTACTTTTTTAACCAGGAAGAATTGCAAGTCAATCGGTCACTAAGACCAGTATCAGCTGCCCATTGCAGCCATCGTAACGACCGAACGCGCAGCCTAACGACCTCGTTAGTTTGAGGCCATGTGTTGTCACACGCACACACACGACGCATGACAACGCCCAGTGGCCTCAAGCTCACGAGGTCGTTAGGGATGCGCGTTCCGTCTTAAGATAGCGGTCACACCACGCAGAATGTTAGAATTGTCATCATCCGACTTGTTATGATGTTTCAAGTGTGTTGTGCATCTTCATACACTCCTGGAAATTGAAATAAGAACACCGTGAATTCATTGTCCCAGGAAGGGGAAACTTTATTGACACATTCCTGGGGTCAGATACATCACATGATCACACTGACAGAACCACAGGCACATAGACACAGGCAACAGAGCATGCACAATGTTGGCACTAGTACAGTGTATATCCACCTTTCGCAGCAATGCAGGCTGCTATTCTCCCATGGAGACGATCGTAGAGATGCTGGATGTAGTCCTGTGGAACGGCTTGCCATGCCATTTCCACCTGGCGCCTCAGTTGGACCAGCGTTCATGCTGGACGTGCAGACCGCGTGAGACGACGCTTCATCCAGTCCCAAACATGCTCAATGGGGGACAGATCCGGAGATCTTGCTGGCCAGGGTAGTTGACTTACACCTTCTAGAGCACGTTGGGTGGCACGGGATACATGCGGACGTGCATTGTCCTGTTGGAACAGCAAGTTCCCTTGCCGGTCTAGGAATGGTAGACCGATGGGTTCGATGACGGTTTGGATGTACCGTGCACTATTCAGTGTCCCCTCGACGATCACCAGTGGTGTACGGCCAGTGTAGGAGATCGCTCCCCACACCATGATGCCGGGTGTTGGCCCTGTGTGCCTCGGTCGTATGCAGTCCTGATTGTGGCGCTCACCTGCACGGCGCCAAACACGCATACGACCATCATTGGCACCAAGGCAGAAGCGACTCTCATCGCTGAAGACGACACGTCTCCATTCGTCCCTCCATTCACGCCTGTCGCGACACCACTGGAGGCGGGCTGCACGATGTTGGGGCGTGAGCGGAAGACGGCCTAACGGTGTGCGGAACCGTAGCCCAGCTTCATGGAGACGGTTGCGAATGGTCCTCGCCGATACCCCAGGAGCAACAGTGTCCCTAATTTGCTGGGAAGTGGCGGTGCGGTCCCCTACGGCACTGTGTAGGATCCTACGGTCTTGGCGTGCATCCGTGCGTCGCTGCGGTCCGGTCCCAGGTCGACGGGAACGTGCACCTTCCGCCGACCACTGGCGACAACATCGATGTACTGTGGAGACCTCACGCCCCACGTGTTGAGCAATTCGGCGGTACGTCCACCCAGCCTCCCGCATGCCCACTATACGGCCTCGCTCAAAGTCCGTCAACTGCACATACGGTTCACGTCCACGCTGTCGCGGCATGCTACCAGTGTTAAAGACTGCGATGGAGCTCCGTATGCCACGGCAAACTGGCTGACACTGACGGCGGCGGTGCACAAATGCTGCGCAGCTAGCGCCATTCGACGGCCAACACCGCGGTTCCTGGTGTGTCCGCTGTGCCGTGCGTGTGATCATTGCTTGTACAGCCCTCTCGCAGTGTCCGGAGCAAGTATGGTGGGTCTGACACACCGGTGTCAATGTGTTCTTTTTTCCATTTCCAGGAGTGTATTTTCGCGGTGCAAAGAATGATCCATAAAATTTCGTGCATGCAGCCGCATAAAATCGACTTCTTCTTGTAATATTTCGGCTGAATACCGTGCAGCCATCTAGAGAGTGGGCCGAGGTGTCAGTCACCTCGGCTCACTCTGAAGACGACTGGACGGTATTCAGCCGAAATATTAAAAGAAGAAGTCGAATTTATGCGGCTGCATGCCCGAAATTTTATGGATTTTTCAAGCGTTTGTTTGATCGCTCGACTGACTGATGAGTGTTCATCCAAGGTATTGTTGTGGATGCGTGTTGACTGCCAGTACATAGCCAAATCCTCTTTTAAAGCAACAAGAAGGGCGCCGAGTTAAGCGTTCCCACCTGATAGACAGGTTACGAATATCATCATAAAACCTCACTCCATTGGAGACTGTGTGTATATCTTGGATTTAAGTCAGAAGTTTGGTACACAATCTGTTGATTAGCGATTATATTGCAGGAGTTCTACTCCCTCTACAAGCTGAAGACTAGTTATGACGATTTTTTTTTTCCACACCTGGATTCGAATAAGCTGCCTCCTTTCGAGCACCATCGCGCATAAGCGACCCTTGCTACACAGACGGTTGCTTACATTTACGTACACAGGCTGATTCCTTGATGATGTTACAAACTTCCAGGGACGATGAAGAAGGGTAAATGTATCGATTCCAGGGAAGGAACCATGGTCCGGGAACGACGGACTGGAAAGCTATAACCGAAAACCGTTGTGATACCCCTCGCAGTTGAAAACATGTACTGTCGCTAAGACTGTTGGTTAGGCGACATTCAAAGGTGGCAGTATAGAACAAAACAAGAAAAAGTCTAGTAAACATGGTCTCTAAAATGCATACTTTAAGAGCTGTTTGTTAAAGACATTTATCTTCGCTACTGTGAAATACATCTCTTCAGGTATGCATTTTAGAGCTCAAATTTAATGGACTTTTTTTGCTTGTTTTGGCCCATACCGCTACTCCAACAGAAATATGGAAACGAAAGAGCTTGCATCAGAAAAGCTGTACTTCAAAGTATCGAAGACGAACAAGTGCTCATAGGCTTGTTTCTAAATAATTTTTCTGCTAATAGTCACGATTTTCTTTATTTACTTTTCATACGACGCGTTTCGGGAAATGATTCCCATTTTCAAGTGTGTTTTTTTGTGTGTAGTATACCATTTCTGTGTGATGTCGTCGATGTGTGAGAGAGTGCTCCATTTCGTTGACTTTACTGCAATATATAAGAAACATGAGGTGTTTAGTTGGTTATCGATCTTTCTGTGAAGTCAGTGGCGAAATTTAGAAGAATTTTTATGTACAGTTTTCTTGTGGTCCATTTGTGCAGAGTCCTACACACACTAAACATGACACTCAACTTGCTGTAAATTTTAAACATCGAAAATATCTTACATAAACAAAACAGTTGCAAAGACGTTCCTACAAGTAGTCAACAGAGACAACATTATAGGTCTTCCACAGAGTATGATATGCTTTTGTGCAGAGGTTATTTATCTTAACAATTCTGATAATAATTTACTTATATCGACTTTACAATTATGCTTATTTCTATGTGTTTCTATTTTTATTTAAGTATACTATCGAAACATCTGAATAAATTCACTGATTCGCTTTCAAGTTTTTCGTTTAATATTTTATATTCATATTTTCTGTAATGTGAATATATCTCCAGTTCTAGCAAATCCATTTTATGTCCCTTATTTGGTCGGTGGAGTACTTTGACATTTCGCTCTATTTTTTCAAATGGGTGTCTTGTATTAAGTATGTGGGTTGCTATGGCTGATGAAGTGTGTGTTGTGTGTGTAGGCTTTAATGTGCTCTGTGTACCTGGTGTTGAAATTTTGACCTGTTTGTTCTAGGTAGAATACTGAGCATTCCTGGCATGTTACCTGAGTATGGATCATGATTACACTTTATATTATGTATTTGTTTTTGTTGTTGTTTATTAGATGGAGAAAACCCAATTTTTAATATGTTATTTTTGAAAATACGAGGGCGGTTCAGAAAGTAACCTCCGATTGGTCACAGTGCGGGTTGTGGGGGGAGTAGCGACGCCATCTGTGCGTTCACGCACTCAACAGGTCAGTCGGCATCAAGCCGTGGTCGAGTGAACGTCGTACCTGCGCTAGTTTAGTTTTTGTGGCAGTTTGAAATGTGTGCTGCAATAGAAAACCCCGCCAAATGTGAAGTGCGTGCTGTCATAAGGTTTTTTACAGCCAAAGGATATTCTGCAGCAGCTATTCATCGTGAGCTTTGTGCCGTGTACAGACCAAGAGTTATGAGTGAAGGAGTTGTCCGTGAATGGGTACGTTTATTTAAAAGTGGACGAGAAAACGTTCATGATGAAGAGAGGAGTGGTAGACCATCATTGGTGACTGACGAACTCGTTCAGACAGTTGATGCAAAAGTTCGTGAAAATCGACGTTTCTCAATGTCGGAGTTGTCTACTGGTTTTCCACAGATTTCTAAGACTCTCTTGTACGAGATAGTGACAGCAAGATTGGGTTACCGTAAGTTCTGTGCACGATGGGTGCCCAAAATTCTTAACGACCACCACAAAACTCAAAGAATGGCCTCTGCATTACACTTTCTGTCACGTTATGAGGACGAAGGAGAACCATTGTTAAACAGAATCGTGACCGGTGACGAAACCTGGATTAAGTACGTGAACCCTGAGACAAAAGAACAATCAAAGATGTGGGCACATTCAAATTCGCCTACCAAACCAAGAAAAGCCTCGCAAGATTTTTCTGCCAGAAAACTGATGGCAACGGTGTTTTGGGATGCCAAAGGGGTGTTGGTTGAATTCATGGAACGTGGTACGACCATTAATCAAGACGTGTACTGTGAAACAATAAAAAAGTTACGACGGGCTATACAGAACAAACGCCGTGGTATGCCGACTTCCGGTATCGTTTTTTTTGCACGATAACACCCGTCCTCACTCTGCTCGCAGATAAACGGCCCTTCTTGAGTCCTTCAAGTGGGACGTTATCAACCATCCACCTTACAGCCCAGACCTGGCGCCAAGAGATTATCACCTCTTCATGCATTTGAAGAAATGGCTCGGGTCACAGCGATTTGATGACGACGAAGAGCTCAAAGATGCGGTCACAGGCTGGCTCCAGGCACAAGCGGTTGATTTTTATGCAGAAGGAATTTCAAAGCTTGTGAAGAGATACGATAAGTGCCTCAATCGCTATGGAGACTATGTAGAAAAATAGTGCAAAGATGTAGTTGTAAGATGTATATATTAAAATATTTTTATTTAACTTGGTGTATTTTTTTAAATCAACTGGAGGTTACTTTCTGAACGGCCCTCGTATTTGCAATCTTCTGTGATACGTTGGCAACGTATGGGACAGTAGATGTACTTTTGTTTTTCTCTTTTTCTTCTGTGGTGCAGTTTGCAAGTGTGTTTGTTCACTTTGTCTAGGATAGTGTTAAACTTGGAAACATTGTAACCAACTGGCAACTGTAGTCTATTTCACTGTGTTTATTTCTTGTTGCATGTTTTCTTGGTTCAATGGAATCGGCCGATCGCGTGTATTGTAAGCTGTCGCTTATGTGGGTGAATTATATTTATTTAGGAGTATGCCGAATATTCATTCTAACCTCTACTTTTCCTAAAAATAGTTTTATGTGGTTGTCCTACTTCAGGTGGCTCCAGACAGATACTACGAAATATATTACGTTCTTACTCTTACGGTGGTTCGCTAACACTGTAAGCGAACTGTAAAGGCTCTTTCCGGCTATTAATACCCATTACTGTATGTTTACTCATGCTGAGGATCAAATGCCAGCCCGAGCACCAGGCATCGATTTTCTGCAGGTCTTCCAGAATTTTGTTCCTGTTGTCTGACCTTGCGGCTTTCCAATATATAACAGCAGCTTTGTGGAGATCCGTCTTTACATACCATATACTGGGTACTTGAACTAATTCTCGCTTTTTGTTGGACAGGTAACACATGTTTATTTTAGTAGTAATGTATAATATAATTAACCGGAAGCAGTGTCCTTCGGCAGTTACATGTCACACTTGTCGGGTAACGAATTGATACCGCGATAAACGAATTCAGGTTCTTTTGAGGTGGTCCCCTCATTTTGCCAGTTTTCGAGACGTTAAACGATCTGAAGTTTTTCCAAAAAGGCCCAGCTCTATGGAACGAGACAAATGTGCGATGTCTGGTGAATATGGCGGGTGGAGTAAGACTCCCATCAAAGTTTTTCTTAATTCGGTTTGCAACATGTGGTTTGGCATTGTCATGAAGCTTTTGCCGTGTTTCTGAGCGTATGGCGGGCGTTTCTCTTCAAGTGTGGGATTCAAATTGAGTAATTTGTGCTTTGCAGCGTTCAGTACTCACAGTTTGACCCGGTTGCATTAGATCACGGTACACCACACTGCCCTGGACACTTTTTGTCACTCACCTCAAAATCTTCGTCTTTGGATCGTCGAAACCAATCTCTGTACGTTGTTTCTGACAGCACAGGTTCTCCATACGCTACCACTACCAAACTATGACTTTCTGCAGCAGATTTCTTGAGACGAAAGCAGAAGAGTAACACTTCCCGCAAGCTGTTTTCGATGTACAAAACCCGACATGTTCAGTGGACTTTTCACTCCACTCGAAAGTCACATACAGATCTGAAAGCCTGATATTTTCACTGTTAAACTGGTCTCCTGTCGCTGTCCGCTGTGTTGCACTACTAAAACTACCGCCCATTCTTCGAAAACAGTGAGAATCAATTTATGTTCCCAATACATTTTGAGGCATCTAAGAGAGGCCATAACAAGTATGTCCAGAATGAATAAATATTGTATATCGAGGTGCAGTTTTCGCCAAGTTATAGCGGACACTATGGTGAATTTTCTGACGTTCGCAAGTGATTTTTATCGTTTACACTCAAACAATTACGGCACTTTATTTTTTGTAAGGGAACTGTATACTTTTTCTGTGGCATTTGACAAAAGCTTCTGCGACAACTTCAGCGATATAACATGTATGGGACTTGATCAAACAGTATCAAGATAACGTCGCCACACCCCACCAAACCACTGTCCCGCCGTCAGGAGAAGAGTTTCCATAAACATCTGCCCTATGATACCAAATGTAAACAAGCAGGCAGCCAAGGTACCGTTCGTGTGTTTATTATGGCTGTCCTACCAAGTGTGCAAAATGTTGACCTTAAACTTTGCTACGGGCTATAAAGTAATTCTATAGGAACAATGCTGCAAGTTGAATCTCATCTGGAGTTAACGGTAGCATAGGCTCTCGTTATAAGGCATTTCATGAATTGAAGAGTCCTCGGTGTTTGCTAATAGACCTGTTTTAGTTGTCGCAACAGATAAAAGTATTGCGGAGTTAAATTTGGTAAGTGTTCAGACCATTTTGCGTCTCCTGAGCGGCCGTTCCAATGTTCTACAAATGTTCTCTTAAGAGATTCTGTCATTACATGTGCGGAATGGGAGGGACATCCTTACGTCCAGAGGGATGTCTTCCAGTAACTGCGGCAGTAGCATATCTTAGGAGCTCGAGATACTTGAGTGTAATTAGATTCCTGTCAATAAAACATGGACCAAAGACAGCGATTTACTGGCAGAACAGTTATAAAACGCAACAGGTCTACGAAAGAGACTGCATACACTACGCTCGTCCGCCCTCTTCTGGAGTATTGCTCTGCGGTGTGGGATCCGCATCAGATGCAATTGACGGAGAACATCGAAAAAGTCCAAAGAAGCGCAGCTCGTTTTCTATTATCGCGAAATAGGGGACAGAGGGTCACGATATGATACGTGAATTCGGGTGGCAATCATTGAAACAAAGGCGTATTTCATTGCGGTAGGATCTTCTCGTGAAATCTGAAGCAGCAACTTTCTCCTCGGCGTTTAAAATATCTTGTTGGCAACCACCTACATAGAGAGAAACCGTCACAAAATAAGAGAAACCAGAGCTCGCGCGCGAAGATTTAAGTGTTCATTTTTTCCGCACGCTGTTCGAGAGTGGAGTAGAAGAGAAATAGCTTGAAGGAGATTCAATTAAACCTCCTTCCAAGCATTTGTATCTGAATTGAAAAACACGCGCCAAACGTTCGTTGATAGATCAGGACCGTTGCTTTCATCCACTTCTTTGAGTAAGCGTGGATTTTTAGCTGACTGATACATCTTATTGCGAAGATTGACTTGCACATGGGATACTACTTCTTTAAAAAATTTCTCGTAGAAATGTCGCATCACTTTGCGCTTTCCGTAGATAACATTCGATGACAGGAAAAAAAAATTGTCCTTGCCATGATGGTGTAGATGCAGTAGAGTGTCCAAAGGATAAATGTGGTGGAATGTAGAGTTCACTGCATGTCCCACATTGATTTCAGTGGTGATTTCATGCAGTGTATTCGTCTGTTAGCACTGACAACTCTACGCTAACGCCACTGCTCCCGGCTGTTAAGTGAAGGCCGTCGGCCACTGTGTTGTCCGTTGTGAGAGTTAGACCCTGAAATTTTCGGCGCACTCTTGACACTGTGGATCTCGGATTACTGAATTCCTTAATAATTTCCGAAATGGAATTTCCACGCGTGTAGCTTAAACTGTCGTTCGGCGTTCAAAATCTGTTAATTCCCATCATGCGGCCTTAACGACGTTGGAAACTTTCTCTCATTGAATCACCGGAGTACAAATGACAACTCCACTGGTGCACTGCCCTTTTATACTTTGTGTACGCGATACTACCACCATCTGTATATGTACTTACCACTATCCCATAACACTGGACTCGCATTCGGGAGGACTTCCTTCCCCGTCCTTCCCTAATCCGATAAGACCGATGACCTCGCTGTCTGGTCTCCTCCCCCAAAAAACAACAACAACACTATCCCATAACTTGTCACCTCAGTGTATAATCTTCTCTGCTCCACGTGTACAGGATATATCAAAAAGGATAGCGCAAACTTACACAGCTGAAAGTACACGATAATAGAAACACAAATGTCAAGTAAACATGGAGTCTAAAACGCATACCTTAAGAGCTATGAGATATTCTTGATTTTCAATGTTGTGAAACAAATCTCTTCTACTGCTCGCTTTCTGCTTTCCATATGTTGGGAAGTGGTAGTATGAAGCAAAACAAGAAAAAATGTTCAGTCCCTAAAATGCATACCTCAAAAATTACGAGCACATGTTCATTAGAAGAGTAGGGTTCCAAAGTACCGAAGATGAACAGGCGCTCATAGCTGTTAAGGTGTGCATTTTAGAGCACATGTTTACTGGACTTTATTTGTTGTTTCGGTCCGTATTATCACCTTCTAAAATACGGAAAGCAAAGAGCTTGCAGTAGAAGAGATTTGTTTCACAATATTGAAAAGCAAGAATATTCGTAGCTCTTAAGGTATGCGTTTTAGACCCCATGTGTACTTGACATTTGTGCTTCTATTATCGTGTACTTTCAGCCGTGTAAGTTTGCGCCATCCTTTTTGATACACCCTGCATACTTTGGTTACGACATCCAGTGCCCCCGGCGGGCAGTGGTAATAATTTATATACGTGGTGTCTGTTCATTCGGAAGTGTCCGAAAGAACAGATTCCACTTATACAAACGTATTCGCCTTGACGACAATTAACGATCATTCAGTGCAGATGTGCTCTTCGTCCGACCTTATGTGTGGATCAGCGTGAGTCTGCGGGCAATGAGGGCAACGGACAGGAGACGCTACATCAGTAGTGTGCGATAAGTTGGGAATTTGAGTTGGACGGGAAGTGTGCTCGGATAGCCGAACGATTAAGGCGACCACTCTCATAAAGCGGGAAATCCCGGTGCGAGTCCCGGTCTGTTATAAATTTTCACTTGTGTCCGTCGTATTTATTTCAGTGCCCGATTGTGGCTAAGTTCAGAATTTCAATTTCGTCAGTGGTAATAAGTTTTGGCGTGGCAACGCGGACAGCTGGCGCCGGGACGCTGTAATGAAAGTGTACAAGTCAAGCAGAGACGAATAGGAAATCATTCCAGCGATGATTCAGGCTTAAAATAGGGAAGTCCACATACATGAGGTACTTTGAAAAAGGGCATATGGTTATGGCTTGGTGCCTGAGAACGAGCGTCTTGGATGTGGTGAAGCTGGTCGGCTGCTCGCGTGCTTCTGTCGTGGAAAGTCGTTGTAGGACAGTGAAACTACGAGTAGACGAAATGATGTTGGACGTCCTTACCTCATCACAGAAGTGGAGGTCCGCTCTGTAAAGCAGGACAGGAAGAGATCTGTGACAGATCTCAGTACAGATTACAATGCTGGTGCGGGAACAAGTGTTTCGGAGCACACCGTTCGGCAGCAGACGACTCCTGCATCTTGCCATCCTGATCCAATTAAAATTCCAGTGGGTGCGGGATCATCGAGATTGAATTGTGGATCTACGAAAACGTTCCGCATAATTGAGTGAATCACGTTGCTTCTTACGACAGGCGGATGGTCGTGTCCGAATACGCCGCCATCTGCTCGAAACGTGCACCATACCATGGACACGGGCCAGTAGGGCAGTATTATGCTCTAGGGGACGTTTTCTTGGCTGCCATAGCACCTGTGGTAGTAATGGAAGCCCCGTGACAGCTATGGACCAGATGAGCATTTTGCGAACCACCTGCATACCTTCATGCTTGATACCTTTGACGGACGTCATTCCACCAGGCTGTACTTTAAAATCGCGTGACGTGGGTGACAGTGCGATTTTTATTTGACGATGATGATGTATCCACATCTGTTATGGCGCACTTAAAACTAAGCCACACTCAAAACTAATACTGCAGCCTAATGGAAGGACGCCTTCCTTCAAATTTATCGAGGCTATGCTGATCACACAGAAGAAATTGCTTATGATTTTTCTCGAGGCCGAGGGCATCTTTCCGCGAGATAACTGTCCATCTCACCAGGCCAGAATCTTACTATAGTGGTTTGAGGAACCTTTTAGTGAATTCATGTTGATGTTTTGGTCACCGAACCGCTTGATCGGAACCCAGTGGAGCAAATCAGGGACGCTATCGGAAGTCAGCTCCGCGCCCAGAAACTACCGGCCCAGTAATTTAAGGGAATTTCCTGACCTGTGGGTAGACGTCTGGTGTCACATACGCCTGGAAAGCTACAAAATATTGAACAATAACGAGCGTACAACACCCACTCTCTCAGGATAATCCTATAGTAACTTCCACATCTAATGATTTCGTCCCGCAAAGAGCAAACAGATTTCTAAGTTCTTGGTAAACGAATCTGCCACAGCTGTGAAAATACTTTATTGACTGAAATCTTACGGACAGAAGTCGCTATACCCTATTACGGTTTCGGGATCTTAGTCCCATTATTTTTTATTTGACAGTCCATCTACGGTAGATGTTACCTATTATTTCTCAGGACATAACAAACGCTCTAAGCACTATGGGACTTAGCATCTGAGGTCATCAGTCCCCTAGACTTAGAACGACTTAAATTGTAACTAACCTAAGGACATCACACACATCCATGCCCGAGGCAGGATTCGAACCTGCGACCGTAGCAGCAGCGCGGTTCCGGACTGAAGCACCTAGAACCGCTCGGTCACTGCGACCGGCTGTCAGGACATAGACGTGATGTCCTACTACTGCTAGATTTCAAATGCACCTGATGATGGGGCTAAGATCCCGAAACCATGGGGCCTTGCGGTTCTAGGCGCTTCAGTCTGGAACCGCGCGACCGCTACGGTCGCAGGTTCGAATCCTGCCTCGGGCATGGATGTGTGTGATGTCCTTAGGTTAGTTAGGTTTAATTTGTTCTAAGTTCTAGGGGACTGATGACCTCAGATGTTTGGTCCCATAGTGCTCAGAGCCATTTTTGAACCGAAACCATGGTGGTGTTTAGAGACTTCTGTCTTGCAAGACTTCGGTCAATAAAGTATTTTACGACTGTGGCGGATTTGTTTACCATGAACATGTTACAGAACTGTTGTGGGTGCCCCACTAATAAGCTAGTGCTTAGGTACTAGGAAATTCTCAACAGAATCATAAGGCTGCTCCGATGGTCCATAATTTCATATTTCGTACACTGACTCGTTCCAGAAGTCAACGAACTTAGCATCGACCCGAGCCCCATTGTCTATTGTCTTGCGAATCAAATACACTTTTATTGGTATGTTAACGTTGGATATTCGAGTTTTTTCACCTATTAAAAATCAAACTGCGTAATTACTTTTGTTTTGTTTTTAAGTACATGTCTGCAGCCTGGCACGCACTGAACAGTACATTACACAACGCTGAAAAGAGAAGTAAATAACGCAGCCCATTGGCGAAGTGGAATATTGTGTGGTAATTGGTTTCCCGTATTCGAAGGGGAACAACGCTACAATAGTCCATGCTGAATTGGTGAAACTGTACAGTAACATTGCACCACCGTCTGAGACGACGGTTACATGGCGTAGTCGCTTCTACCGCGGTCAAACAAGTCTGTATGACCAATTGGCAGATCATATCTCTGTGAATAAACGGTAATCGCATGAGAACTGGACGCCCTGGTGCTCGTAGACTGGCTTTTCACAATTGAGGCTGCAGTTTAAAAAGTGAAAATTAGTCATAGATCAGTTTTCTACGTCTTGCCTGACGTTTTGAACATGTCAGAGGCAGCTGCCCTCTGGGTTCCGTGACTGCTTGCACCCTTTCAAAAAGCCCATCGAACCGAGCCAGCAGCGAGACTGTAGAAGTTGTGTCACTAGAACCCACATGAGTTCTTCATCCACCTAACCACCATAGACGTGTTCTTGTGAGAGACTTCCAAATGGAAAAACTGTAAAAATGCTTGATATGGGTTTCTTCCAAAAATATTACTTAATAATCAATCTTCCATCTATACTTCAAAATGATTTTCAGCTGTTATAGATGACCATTCACTTTTATTACATACTGAATTACGAAGACCTGTATCGAGTGGCTCTTGAATTCACATTAAGTGAAATTCTACAAAAGCTTTTACTATCGATATTATCCATTATAGTTTTGTTTCTACATTGGCGACTCTTGTTGTTCGATATTCCGAGACTCCTTTTAGGCAGTCCTTGGAGTATTCGTAGGAAGTTCTATGGCACACTTGCTGTGACGTAAGAGCATCTGCTGACGATCTCCAACCGTCGCAAGCCGCCCAGGTAGCACCTCAAAGAAACAGTACAATGCGAAACAAATATTGGCACTAATACAAATAACCTAGATACAGAACTGACGCATCTGGTTTGCCGAGGAATAAACACCATATGCAATTCATATCGAGCTGTCACCCATACGTCCACTGATAGATTTCCAATGGCCTAGCAACGCTTTGCAGGACGCAGAAGCCTACTGCTCACTGCTTAATCAGAGGACGCTACAACATTCTGTGCAGCCAACACATAACTGTCTGAGCTCTTCAAAAATATCCAGCACACTGACATATAATACTACTGTATCCACCATGGAATCACTTGAAGTATGTACCATCACGGGCGGTTTGGTGGGGAAGGTTGGTGGGATTGGTGGGAACGCATGATAGGGTCCATCAAGTGTAGCTTGAGGAAGGCACTTGTTCGCTCCCAGGTGGATGAAGACAGCCCAGACGCTTTATTGATGGGAACTAAAAACTAAACTCCTCCCGAATAGGCCATGAAGGCGCAACAATACAACGGTACTGACCAGCCGCCGTGTCGTCCTCAGACCTCAGGCGTCACTGGATGCGGATATGGAGGGGCATGTGGTCGGCACACCGCACTCCCGGCCGTATGTCAGTTTCCGTCACCGGAGCCGCTACTTCTCAATCAAGTAGCTCCTGAGTTTGCCTGACAAGAGCTGAGTGCACCCCGCTTGCCAACAGCGCACAGCAGACCGGATGGTCACCCATCCAAGTGCTAGCACAGCCCGACAGCGCTTAACTTCCGGTGATCTGACGGGAACCGGTGTTATCACTGCGGCAAGACCGTTGGCATATTAATGGGAACAGAAGCTACAATAAACTCAAGACCAGTCACTCGATGAGAGATAAGTACGCCATTGACGCCACCCCATTTCCTAAATGGTGGCAAACTATGAGTAGTAACTATTCGACGTGGGCCAGAACCAGTAACTAGGAAGGGTCGTACCAAGGAGTTCAGACTCTTAACACAAATGGTCAACGAGGACATTTAGCATAGATGCAAAAACGAATACCTCTTGTTGCTAGGAAGCTAGTATGAGAGAAAGGGATAGCCCGAGAGAGAGAGAGAGAGACAGAAACAAGAAATAGAGAAGTCGTTCTGCTTGAAGAGGATACGAAAACCACGACGCCAGTGGAAGATAGCAGTGGTGGAAGAGATGCAGCAAATATAGGTTGGTGCATAAATATGTAGTGTTTTTGTTTTGCATGTTGTTATTCCAGTTGGGGTTTATTTATCGACTGTCATTTTTATTCGAATTTCACTCTTGCTATTTGAGTTTACGTTTTGCCATTTTGTCTTCTGGCGATAGTGAGTGGAGCTTTGGATGCTAGAAAATAGTGCCAACTGGAGAAATCGGAACATTTCCGACATATTCTACTCTTCAATAGAGGGTTGACAAAAGCAAAGATAGCCAGAAACATTGGCGTTGTGTACGGGGATAATGTCATTGGAAAGCACGGATACAAAATGGTTTTCTCGTTTTAACGGGGACCGTGATGACATTAGTGACTCTCCACGTTCAAGAAGGCATTCGGGGTTTGATGAAAAATGGTTCAAATGGCGCTGAGCACTATGGGGCTCAACATCTGAGGTCATTAGTCCCCTAGAACTTAGAACTACTTAAACCTAACTAACCTAAGGACATCACACACATCCATGCCCGAGGCAGGATTCGAACCTGCGACCGTAGCAGTCGCGCGGGTTTGATGAAGATCGTTTAATCACTTTAACCCACAATGATCCACGTCAGTGAACTCGAGAACTGTAAAATGTTATGAACTGTGATCCTTCCACCATCGTGCAACATTTGCATGCGATGGGGAAGGTTCAAAAATCAGGTGTATGGCTACCACATGCTCTAAGCCAAAACCACAAAAATTAGTGG
This sequence comes from Schistocerca piceifrons, assembly GCF_021461385.2. NCBI lineage: Eukaryota > Metazoa > Arthropoda > Insecta > Orthoptera > Acrididae > Schistocerca > Schistocerca piceifrons. The sequence continues at coordinate 327,326,758 of NC_060140.1, forward strand.
GTGGCCGTATGTGCATCTCAGCTTGCTCACCATCAATCGGCTTGTGACCAACACCGACCATTCCTACTTTGTATCGTTACTGGTGACTTCTACTAACATGAGGAAAAGAAGGGAATGGTTGGCCCAGATAAAACAAAAACTCCCCGTACAAAGACATACGTGTATCCACAAAAGGTAAAGGTATGCATATGGTGGATCAGGGACGGTGTGGTTTGCTACGAATCGCTTCCCCGCGATGTAACCATCACTGCTGACATCTATTGTTTATTACTGAGATGTCTTGCAGACGCAGTCTGAGAACAGCGGCCAGGAAGAGTGTGTGAAGTGATGCTACTCCTAGATAACGCCTACCCGCATTCTACTAGAATGTCAAAAAGGACTATACAAAAGTTGGGTTGTGAAGTCATACCGCACCTGCCTTATTCATCTGATCTTGCGCTCCCGTATTTTCATCTTTTCCATTCTCTATTGAATAGCCTTCAAGAAACTTCCTTTCCGGATGAAAATGTGCTCCGAAATGGCTCTACGAGTTCTTCGCCTAAAAATCACATGATTTCTACAGTCGCAGAATCGAAAAGTATACCCAGCGTTGTCAGACTTTTGTAAATAGTGAAGGAGAATATATTATTGATGACTACAGTCTCCGTGTCGGCTTCTGTGGAGCCGGCACGGTAGCTCAGCGTGTTCGGTCAGCGGGTTAGCTGCCCTCTGTAACAAAAAAAAAAAAAACAACTGTGTTATTGGATCAAAGGCGAACTGAAACGGGTGTCTTACAACGTCCGCCCCGGGCAGTTGCAACGAACTAAAACGAACAAAATAAGATAAAAAAAGGGGGTGGCGTCTTCAAACAAAATTTCCTCAATCCCGGATTCGATCCCCACCACCAATTAAACTTGGAATAAAAATTATCAGCAGTGGCGGCCGAAGACTTCCTATATAAGAAGTCAACGTCTTTCAGCCAACGGACTTGTCAGACGGCGGAGGAGCAAACAGAGGTTCAGGGCACCCAGTTGCCCTTCGGGTTGGAAACTGCCGAAATGTGATCTCGACTTTTGGACTTATGCGAACGAACGACATTGCGCCATTGTCAGTTATCTACCTTTCGAACTTTCTTTCGAGTGATTTCTACAATCCGCCACATAGTTGGGATGTCCCTGCAATGTGCGCTTGATCTTATCTGATGCACTGTTTTTGGATTTTTGTTGCTATGATCCGCAACGGTATTCCCTTTTATTTTCGAGAAGATGTGCGTGGATTTCTCCACGGCTGTGGGTGGCTTCACGGACTTTGCTCCACTGGTTTAAAAAAATTATAGAAAAAATAAAAAATAAGCAAAACACAAGTACTCAGGAAAAAAAATTAAAAAAGAACCTTCTCTGTTACATATGATACCCTCTCCCCCCTCCCCCCCTTTCCTTTCCTCCTTTCTTAGTCTAGGTAGAATTATGATAGGCGTAGTTAGGGGCCAACGCCTTAAGTGACGCAGATATTGTTATTATTATTATTTTTTAGGGTAAAGTAGCGGTTGCAAATAGACCCCTCATTAGTTAAGGTATCTTTATAATCAGTTAAGTGAGGGAGGCAAAAAAGCGGTGAAGTTAAGTAAGAAATCAAGGTTAGAGTTCCAGTCTGACAAAAATTTTCACTGTCGTTGTTCAGATACGCAACTGATGGTGATTCATATTTGCAATTGCGAATACATTTCCTGTATTATTGGGGAAAGTTGGATTCTGCCGACAGTCAGCCATAAGGATTTAGTTATCACTTTAAAAAAGGCAAGCTGTGATCAAGAAACTTGATCTGTATATTCACTCTTTCATGCAGAACATTTTTTGCAACGGTGGATGACTTGGCGGAGATATAGGTAGTATAAATTTCCATTTTGGCTGTTCAGGAAACGTCCCACCTCAAAAATGACGTCGTCGTCATTCTGGAAATGCTTGCCTCACGCTAGTTTCTTCCTATGAGGTAAGAAAAAGAAGTCACTCGGTACCACGTTAGGAGGATATGGTGATGAGGTAAAATTTGATAGCAGGAGTGACTGCCTTCTGTGTAGAATCAGCTGAGGCGTTGAGATGGAGCAAATTTAACCCTTGTCCTTGGGACAGCCTCCGGGAAGATCCGTCACGAGATTTCGGTAGCAGGCTCCTGACACGGTTTGCCACTCAGGAACATAGTCCATTAGTAGCGCGCGCACACACGGGCGTGCGCTCGCACTCTGTGGCAGCCCCACAAAACACTCAGCATCACCTTGCTCGATGACGGTTGCATCTTCGCCGTTTTTCAAGGGTGGTGGATCCACATAGTCCCACTGCTTGCTTTACTCCGCCTTCTCGGTATGATAATTATACACCTACTATGAGCGTACAGAATTTCTGCTGAATTAAATTCGGGAACTTTACAACAAGCGTTAGAAGTGCGAAGTTTTCTGTAACCTCGTCGTCTATAAATCAGCAAGCCTATCGGTAATTCATTTTATGCTGAAGGATACAAGATCAAGCAATGAATTAAAATTTATGCAACAGCCAGGACTTGAGTCTCTTGCTTACTACGCAGATGGACTAACCACTACATCACTGTAGCATTAGGGCTACCACAGCTGCACGGATTATCCTAGTTCAATGCCCTCTCTAACAGAAACTTCAATTCAGACCTTCAGCCCATTTTCCCCTTACTTATGTTAAAGGTTCCATTGTTTAAATATTGAGTTGGTGCATAAGTTTGTAGCGTTTTTACGTAAGTTTAATAAACACAGCAGATACCATAACAGCGACTTTTTCTTTTTTTGCTCATCAGTCTTCTGACTGGTTTGATGCGGCCCGCCACGAGTTCCTCTTCTGTGCCAACCTCTTCATCTCGAAGTAGTACTTGCAGCCTACATCCTCAATTATTTGCTGGATGTCTTCCAGTCTCTGTCTTTCTCTACAGTTTTTACCCTCTACAGCTTCTTCAAGTACCATAGAAGCTATTTCCTGATGTCTTAAGCAATGTCGTACCATCCTGTCCCTTCTTGTCAGTGTTTTCCATGTATTCCTTTCTTCCCCGATTATTTTCATCACCGCTTCTTCGATGAACAGATTGAACAGTGGGAGCGAAATACTACATCCCTGTCCTACACCCCTCGAACGGTCTACACGACGGGAGCCCCTGTCACACGACCCCTTTTAACCCGAGCACTTCGTTCTTGCACATCCACTCTTACTATTCCCTCTTGGCTCTCGTACATATTGTGTATTACCCGTCTATCCCTATAGCTTACCACTATTTTTCTCACAATTTCGAATATCTTACACCATTTTACACTGTCGAAAGCTTTTTTCATGCCGACAAATCCGATGCAGTACCTTGATTTTTCTCAGTCTTCCTTCTATTACATCCGCAACGTCAGAACTGCCTCTCTGGTGCCTTTACTTTTGCTAAAGCAAAACTGATAATCATCTGACACATCCTATGCTCTCTTTCCAATTCTTCTGCATGTTATTCTTGTCAGCAACTTGGATGCATGAGCTGTTAAGCTGATTGTGGGTCAAATGGCTCTGAGCACTATGGGACTTAACTTCTGAGGTCATCGGTCCCCTAGAACTTAGAACTACTTAAACCTAACTAACCTAAGGGCATCACACACATCCATGCCCGAGGCAGGATTCGAACCTGCGGCCGTAGCGGTCGCGCGGTTCCAGACTCTAGCGCCTAGAAACGCTCGGCCACCCCGGCCGGCAAGCTGATTGTGCAATAATTCTCTCATATGTCGGCTCTTGCAGTCTTTGGAATTGTGTGTATGATGTTTCTCCGAAAGTCAGATGGTATATCGCCAGTCTCATAAATTCTACACACCAACGTGAGTAATCGTCTTGTTGCCACTTCTCCCAACGATTTTAGAAATTTTGATGGAACGTTATCTATCCCTTTTGTCTTATTTGATTTTAAGTTCTCGAAAGCTGTTTTAAATTCTGATTCTAATACTGGGTCCCCTATCTCTTCTTCATCGACTACTGTTTCTTCTTCTGTCACGTCACAAACAAGTCCTCCCCCTCATAGAGGCCTTCAGTGTAATCTCCATCTATCCGCTCTCTCCTCTGCATTTAACAGCGGAATTCTCATTGCACTCTTAATGTTACCGTTCCCGCTCTTAGTTTCACCGGAGGTTGTTTTTCACTTCTATACATGCTGAGTCAGTCCTTCCGACAATCACTTCTTTCTCGATTTCTTTGCTTTTCTCTTGCAGCCATTTTGCATTAGCTTCCCCGCACTTCCTATTTATTTCATTCCTAAGTGACTTGCGTGTCTGTATGCCTGAATTTTCCTGAACATTTTTGTACTTCCTTCATTCATCGATCAACTGAAGTATATCTTCTGTTACCCATGGTTTCTTCGCAGTTACCTTCTTTGTACCTATGTTTTTCTTTCCAGCTTCTGTGATCGTCGTTTTAAGAGACGTCCAGTCCTCTTCAGCTGGTCTGCCCACTGGGCTATTCCTTATCGCAATATATATAGCCTCGAGAACTTCAAGCGCGTCTCTTCTTTCCTTAGTATTTCCGTATACTACTTCATTGTGCATTGATTCCTTCTGACTAGTCTCTTAAACTTCTGCATACGCTTCATCATTACCAAAATGTGATCTGACTGTAAGTCTACATCTAGCTCTGAGTACACTTTACAGTCAAATATCTGATTTCGGAATCTCCGGCTGACCACGCTGTAATATAATTGAAATCTCCTTTATCTCCTGGCCTTTTCCGAGTATATCTCCTCCTCTTGTGATTCTTGAACAGAGAATTCGCTGTTACTAGCTGAAAGTAATTGCAGAACGCAGTCTTTCTCATCGCTCATTCCTAGTACTATGCACATATTCTCCCGTAAACCTTTCTTCTACTTCTTCCCTTACAACTGATTTCCAATCCTCCATGACTATTAGATTTTCATGTCCCTTTACGTACTGAATTACCCGTTCAATATCCTCGTATACTTTATCTCTTCATCTTCGGCTTGCGACGTCGGCATGCATACTCTAACCACCGCTGTCATTGTTGGGTTTGCTGTCGATTCTGATAAGAACAATCCTATTACTGAACTGTTTGCAGTAACTCACTTTGTGCGATACCTTCCTACTCATAACGGATCCCACTCCGAATATGCCGTTTTCTGCTGCTGCTAATGTTAGTCATCTGACCAGAAATCCTTGTTTTCTTTCCATTTCACTTCACTGACCCCCAATATATAGATTGAGCTCTTAGTATTTCCCTTACCATATTTTCTAGCTTCCATTCCACGTTCAAAATTCTGACATTCCGCTCCCCGACTCTCAGAACGTTGCCTTTCGTTGGTTATTAAATCTTTTTCTCATGGTCGCCTCCTTCTAGGCAGTCCCCTCCCGGAGATGGGAATGGGGGACTAGTGCGAAATCTTTGGCCAATGGAGATTTCATCATGACACTTTTGCAATTACAGGACACATGCCTTGTAGATACACATTGTGTCTTTAATGCAGTGGTTTCCATTGCTTTCTGATCTCTCATGCCATTGATCATTGCTGATTCTTCCGCCTCCAAAAGGCAGGCAGAGAATTTCCTTTGCCTCCCTGATCCTGTAAGAGCCTAGACATTAATAATTCGGACGCCGAAGAGCGTGAGAGCCATGCCCCTCGGATCCAGAAGATACTGGACATCGTCGACAGATAACCCTTCGCGGATGAGGATCACCACACTGCCACTGGTATTCAATGCATGGGAGACAAAAGGGGTGTACCGAAATGGGTTAACAAAACCGTCAACATGTACTTCTTGTAAGAGTAACCATCTAAGTCCACCACGTGAAGTGTTTGATGGAGCATCACCAGTTTATGCTGCACATGGATCGTGTTTACATTAATCTTAGCTAGGTGATACACCATGTTTGTTGTGGCACTTCTGCTGTCGAGACATTGGGTCCACCAATGGTATCCGGCTGTCACAGACTGCACAAGTGGTCGAAGGCACAGCGGTCACTTTGATGAGGTAGCGGGGGCTATAAACGATGGAACGTACCTGCCTACGGTGATCATAAGCCGTTCTGATTCATCCTCTACGTCGTCAGCTTAAGAAACAGAAGCAGCAATAGTGCATTGTCCGCAGGTAGAATCATCGGATCACCGCTGCACGTTGGCGTCTTTCAGAGACGGCTTGTTAACAGAGGGCATAGGTGACGTCGGGCTAGGCGTCACATGCTGCGGAGAACAAACGGCTAAAGTAAGTGGGAAAGGAAACATGGTTGGGGAAGGAAACACACTCAACAGCAGGCCTTCTGACATCAATGTGTCATCTGACGCCGGTTCGCCATCCTGTGAGGCCATTATGAGGAGATAATAATCATATGGCATACGAGTACATTTCTTGCGCTTCCTTGGATACTTATGTTTCCGAACGTGTTGTTCCGTATCGGAGTGAGGTCGGCTGTCACCTGACGCCACCCCAACAAGAAGGAAAGCAGAGGTTGGTACGACCCCCGAGTCGACGTCCGTCACTACAGTAACATCGCTTCTCGCGTTCTGACGGACGTCCGAAGGTGTCGTTTCCGCCAGAAGTGATGGAAAGGGAATCTGAAGACTCGTCGCCCCGTCAGTGTCCACAGTGATGGCAGATCGGAAGCACTCTGGGCCAGTGCATCCGCTATCTTCGAAACAACGGCGTAGGTGACACTCAGCACTGTAAGTTTCATGGATGGTACGACGTCTCCTACCGGCGTTTGAATTAGACATCTGCGGAGGCAATCTGATTGGACAAGGCCCTCCTTGCCACTGCCCGCGTAAGTTCGCGGCTGACTGTCATACTTGAAGATCGGCCGCACTCAGCCAATCATCAAATAAGATGGCACGCGCTTTGTCAGTTCAAGTTTGATCTGACACACGCCATTTAAGATGTAGTAGGTCTCGAAGGTCTGCCACTTTCCTGCGATGTGGCTGACGACGTTTCCGTAAGATAGAAAGTCAGAGGCTACCATGTCTGACGGTACTTCAAGTGGAAGTTCGAAATCACGCAGAGTGCGGACGCCGAACTCTGTGTGATCAACCGAAACGTCTCTGGCGTGGCCATTTGGGTGTTTAAACTTCAGTCCCGGGACGAAACGTTGCACATCAGCGCAAATTTCTTCACTCCACAATTTGATGTATAGAACGCTGCTCACGATGGAGAAGTGAATTCCTACAGCATTTAGAGGTGCTAGTTGAAGTTCGTCAAGCTTGAACTGTTCCACTTGGTGTGCTAGAGGTCGTGCATGTTCCGCTTGAAAGGTGATCTTTATAGTCAGACGGCGGTAAGATAACGCAATTATAAGTCATAACTTGAGTGAATGTGGCGTCTTACAAGGGAACCTCCTCATCGCACCCCCCTCAGATTTAGTTATAAGTTGGCACAGTGGATAGGCCTTGATAAACTGAACACAGATCAATTGAGAAAACAGGAAGAAGTTGTGTGCAACTGTGAAAAAATAAGCAAAATATACAAACTGAGTAGTCAATGGGCCACATAAGCAACATAATGGAAGGTATAAGATTAGGAGTGCCGTGGTCCCGTGGTAGCGTGAGCAGCTGCAGAACAAGAGGTCCTGGGTTCTAGTCTTCCCTCGACTGAAAATTTTACTTTCCTTATTTTTGCATAGTTATTATCTGTCCGTTCATTCATTGACATCTCTGTTCACTGTAATAAGTTTAGTGTCTGTGTTTTGCGACCGCATCGCAAAACCGTGCTATCAGTAGACGAAAGGACGTGCCTCTCCAATGGGAACAGAAAACATTTGTCGCAAGGTCATACGTCAACCGATTCCTCCACAGGAAAACACATCTGATATATTCTATACGACACTGGTGACGGCATGTGCGTCACATGACAGGAATATGTTGTCGACCCACCTAACTTGTACACTTGGCGAATGGGTAAAAAGATTCTTCTACCTTGCCCGATTTAGGTTTTCTTGTGGATGTGATAATCACTCCCAAAAAAGTGATGAAAACATAAGAGTTTGTCACATAAACTGAAAATAAAAAATTAAACTTTTTCATTCGATGGAAGATTTGAACCTAGGACCTTTCGCTCCTCACGTTACCACGAGACCACGGCGCTCCTGCGATCTTATTGTCCTTAATGTTGCTTATCTTCCCTTGAACTACTCAGTTTGTATATTTTGCTTATTTTTTCACAGTTCCACACAACTTCTTCCTGTTTTCTCAATTGATCTGTGTTCAGTTTTTCAAGGCCTATCCACTGTGCCAACTTATAACTAAATCTGAGGGGGGTGCGATGGGGAGGTTCCCTTGTTAGCACTGCGCGCTAACGTGTAAACAACAACAAGCCTGTGGAGCCTCATGTCACGGCTATAAGCCAACTTACCGCTTCGGTTATCCGTGCACGAATTACGACCAGCCGCAAACTTCCATAAGTCGTCGTCCACGTGTCACAACCTGCACTCGTATGTCCGTATATTCCCGTCCAGGGAGGACATATTTATTGGGTCGAGGGCCTGGCATTGGCGAATAAATAAGAAATAGCAGTGCCTGTGTTATTAGGGTGTACCATGCAATGTTCCTTCGGAGATGCATGCACGTTCGAAGGAACAATGCATCGTATTTCTTAATATTAACACAGGCACTGCTATGTCGTATTTACACCAGTAAATTATAGCATTCGAGATTGGCGTTAGTCACCCTAGTTGGGGCAGTTGGACAGCTGTTCTTAAGAAAAACGCAGTTTCTTAACTGTGAATGCAATAAATGTGTATGATGCTTCATTTGAAATAAAATTTGGTTTATCTAATTTTAAAAATCTCATTATGAAATATTAAAATTAGCAAATATACTGAAACACGTAGATATTCCGAGAAAAACTTGTATACACCGTTCTTGCACTTATTTTGCCTGTGTGTGGTAGTTTTAAAATATTCAGGGATACATAAAGCTACATCACAATCTGGACACCACCAAGATGTTTCTCTTCGCCATGTTCACCCTTCTGGCTCTTATCATCGGAACACGCTTTCCAGACACGTTTTGGGTGCTGTTTTTTTATGATAGTTTCTGCTGCCATAATTGTTTTACGTACGTTCATTTAGTAGATACAAGATTTCAAACTGCTTCACAAATTATTTTGTTTTATTTATTACTTACCTCAGCATTAAGCCATACAAAAATCTTGATAAACTTCAGAATCATCAAGGAATCGGCGATTTCTTCTTCCAGGGCGATGAAAACATCGCTATCATCGCAATTCCCAATACCAAAACTTTGTAGAGCCCGAGCTGTTGGCCATCAAATATCCAGGTATCAAACGAAAGCAGTATGGGACTCAGTACAGAGCAAAAACACACAAAGCGCTTCTGTGTAGTACGGATACTTTTGAATTCGACAGGACAATGCAGAAGCCATCCCTTGTGCAGTATACATGGCTACCAACTGGGGGCATGAGGCGCAATGTAAACTACGAATTTTTACACACAACACAAGTAAGAATCGGGCGTCCTCCGTCTTACTATTCGTCACTGTCTGAGTCCTACAAAGCATTTAAAGCCTATGGTGGACAAAATAGTTTTGTCTTCAAGGAAATAAATTTAGGTAGAACATCAAGCATGAATGCGATGGTAGTCTAGCGGGTGTAACTATGTCATTTGTTATGTATAAAGGTAATGCAATAAATCGATAATTTTTTTTAAATTTTGCAGTAAATAGTATCATGTAGTGGTCGTTTATGTAGTGAGAAACTTTATCCTTAACTTGTAATCTACTTAATCTACTGTCAATATTATGCAGGGAGGAAGTATATTCATTTATTTATTGTATGTTTAAGATGTTCATATATTTCGAGTTACTACGTAATTTCTTTGGTAGCTGAAGTATGCAAACAAAAAAAGTGTTACTCGTGAAAACACGGATCCCGTGTTCAGATCTGCTAAAAAAAAGGGGCTGTTTTCGTTTATTTCGGTTTTCTCCACGCCAGTTCAACCTCACTGTTGAAACCGCTCAAAAGAACCGGTTTCTGAAATAACCAATTTTCAATTTTTTATTTCTTTTATTTTCTGTAATAAATTTAGCAGTCGAATAAAGATTGAAAAATTTTGACTCGCCCAGTTTCAAGAAACATAGAATCAAAATATTAAATGAAACATTCATATAAAAGAAAACTCCGTCCACTGTTCGCTGCCCTTCTCGAAAAGTAATAAGTAGTTGATTATTACAAGCAATCACTAGTATTCTCCTACAGATTCAAATTTTTGGAAACTGTTCAAAAGTTATGTTGTAATCGGGGATCATACTACTATTTGGGTATTGCGAACAGTCAGTGCTAAGGGGTGAAAACTGGGTTCGGAGAACTCAATTGTTCGTGTTAGTTCGTCCATTTTCAATGGCTACAAGCAGATAAAGACATATTATGTATACACTGGCAGCAGATCAGTTACTGTCTATTTTTATTGTATACTATAAATGAATTTTTAAGTTCCTATTACTGTTACCGTAATTTCCTTCCTCTTTTATTATTTCACAGAAGTGGCAGACAAATCACTAACCTTTTAAAGTAAATGACGCGTTGTGCTTCGTTGCTAGTCACTTTGTAAAAATATTTCCAGAGTAAGATTGACGGCAATACAATGGATGTCCGTCGATGATAGCGAGAAATTATAGTGTAGTTCAGATGCGGGGGATTGGGGGCAGACTTGGTTCAAATGGTTCAAATGGCTCTGAGCACTATGGGACTTAACTTCTGAGGTCATCAGTCCCCTAGACATAGAACTACTTAAACCTAACTAACCTAAGGACATCACGCACATCCATGAGCGAGGCAGGATTCGAACCTGCGACCGTAGCACCTGCGCGGTTCCGAACTGAAGCGCCTAGAACCGCACGTACACGCATGCTTTAAGCAACGACACCCGCTAACAGGGACATTATCCAGCAATTCTGTACCTGTCCTTATGCCATGTGTTTGTTGGTCGTTTCTGTCGGCACTGTTATTAAAATAGCACAGATCGCTTCTCCCATTTTCTATAATAAAGCAAAATTTCAAAACCAATTAAAATTTTACGAACATTAATATTCCTTTTTTTTAGTAAAATGTTTCATTAAAAACGAAAAATTTTAGCACTGGTGCTATATCTTAATTGATGTTTCAGTATTTTTACCGGTTAGTAGTAAAAAATAAAAAGCACTGTTATGTCCGAGACCAAACAAATAACGAAAAATGTCGATTATTCAGAGTTAAAACACCAGTATCTTTTTTAGTGGCAGGTTTCCCCATCCCTGCCTGGAGGTCCTGGGTTGAATACTGGGCAGAAGTATGGATTTTTCCGCATCCTAGTTCCTCCAGGACGGCCCCAGGCCGACTCTGCCTGGTGGCAAAGTGTGTACTGGGGTTCCTTGTCGGGAATAAAAGGCGGTCGGAGCGAGGGACCCGCCATCCCGCCCACTCCTAGTGCCGCGCCGAATAGGAAGTGCCGCGTCATGGGCTTACGCCACAGACTTCACCATTAAACTGAACATGAGGAAGCTATTGGTTTCTTGTACTGCTTTCCTAATATGCAGTTGCTTTTATTTTTACGACTTTTTTGGAACTAATAAATATTTATAGATTTTTTTTTGTACGTCTCTGTGCAAGTTTCCATAACACAATTTTTTCTAATGCTTTATCGCCCCAAGCTATGTTGAACTTTTAGCCGTCGTGTCCGTGGAAAACGTGCGTCGAAGAATTCCAGCACGCCAACACAATAATGTCCAATGATTATAGGTGGCAGAAAAGGAGCGAACGGCATGAGAGCCGCTGATAACACGCCACTGTGGGACCGCCCTGATGCGTTGTCATCAACAAGCGGCCCAGACTAACGGGCCGGCCTTTATCTGAGCTATGCTCGTATACGCGTGGCTTACAACGGGGGGAAAGCGGCGGCCGCCGGCGTGACCGACATTCGAGCCGCCGCTAGTAGCACCGCGACCGCGGCCACGGCTCGTTGCGTCTACCACACACGGCTGCGTCCGTTTTCATTCGTGAATGACTCAGTGCAGTGTTTGTCGCCAGAAACCTGTTTAACCTGCGGCTCACACTGCGATAAGATAGCGCTGGTCTTAGCAAGCCGCGCGGCTGTTATTATGCATCCTCTCAAAGCCCGCGGCAAATAGAACTAATCCTGCCGAGGACTCCGTGACGCAATGTGCTTCATCGCGTTCCTTGTAACGCGCCTTTGCTCTTTACCCATTTATGTATTCAGTGGGAATAATACTACGACACTCATTCAGGCGGAATAAGCACAATTACGTGTAGACGCCGAATGCGGACTCCATTTAATGGCTCTCCGGCAAAACAAAGTTGTAAAAGGATGTGCTTTTCAGACCACAAACAGTATCCTTGCTAACTAACACGAGATACGTATGATTACCAAGAAACACATATTGAGAGGTGAGAAACAGTACCTGAATTAATCACTTACACATCGTAGTGACTGTTTTCATAGTTTCCAGAATGAGACTTTCACTCTGCAACGGAGTGTGCGTTGATATGAAACTTCCTGGCAGATTAAAACTGTGTGCCGGGCCGAGACTTGAACTCCGGACCTTCGCCTTTTGCGGGCAAGTGCTTTACCAACTGAGCTACCCAAGCACGTCTCACGCCCCGTCCTCACATATTTACTTCTGCCAGTACCTCGTCTCCTACTTTCCAAACTTTACAGGAGTTCTCCCGCGAACCTTGCAAAACTAGCACAGCAGTACATCAACGACATTCTACGCACCGTTTTGTTGTCCTGCATGGCAAGCCATCCTGGGCTTACATTTCAGCAAGATAATGCCCACCCGCACATGGCGAGAGTTTCTACTGCTTGTCAAACCATACCTTATCCAGCAACGTCGCCGAATTCCCCCCCCCCCCCTCCCCACACACACACACACACACACACACACACACACGTCCGAATTGAGAACGTTTGTTTGGAGCATGTGGGCAGGACCGTCCATCCAGTTTGGGGTTTCGACGATCTAACGCGCCAATTGCACAGAATTTGGCACGATGCCCCTCAGGAAGATATCAAAAAACTCTTGCAGTCAATGACAAGCCGAGTGACTGCTTGCCTTAGGCCCAGAGGAGGACCAAGGGCGTCACTGACTTGTTCAATTTCTGAAGCTCTTTCTTTTGAATGAATCATCAATTTTTTCTGAATCTGTAACCAATTGTTTGACTGTACATGTACGTCACATCTACCGATTTTCTTTCCATTCGGATAATTCCTTCGTGGTAAGTCGTTTTTTTCCTTTGTTTTAGAGTGTATTAAAATCAGGTGACGGGTGGATACCCCTGCCGGTGGCTCTTGGAGTAAACGCAACCTCTTCGATTGATGGAGTCCTGCACTGAGTTGAAGCAGTATGAAATGACGTATCCATATCTGTCATTCAAACTCGGTTTGACTCGATGCGCTGCCAGAAGTTGCAGCTCTGTGTCCTAAATTTCGAATCCTGTACTCCCTGCAATCATGTGAAAATTAAATCATGTCCGCATACCACCAAATAACCTATAGATTTAATCATGTTTTCTTAATACTACCGTGTATTCGAACAATAAGTAAAATTTCGCTATTAGCTACCCTTCACGGTGTAGCAATTTTAGTGCCCACCGGTGTAAATTGAGATTTCAGTACTAAAGTTCCGATGTAATTGAAACAGGAAGTTTATGGTTGTATATATTCATTTATGCTTTCATTTCACCTAATAAGATTAGGGCCCTCGGGTCTTGCATCTAACAAGACACCCTTAGCGAGTCAGTATTACAATCTCTATAGTACTTGAGCAATATACAGGGCGATTCAGGTAAGCTGTTCACCTCAGATGTGAAGGGCAGTCAAATGAAAACGAGACAGATCGAAGAAAGTAAGTAAAGTCTTTATTATTTCGAACGTAATCGCCGTAGCTATTAATACGGGGTCTTCAAAAAGTCTCTCCGCAGTGCCGTATGGTTGTTACCCGCGCGTGCCGTATGTCGCAGTGAATACACCGAAATGAAACTCAGTGAAATACAAGTTATTAATTTATTGAAAATTGTTTTTACTTACAAACTTTCACATTAAATGTTGAAAGTATCCCCCTGTTGCTGAATACACAATTCGATTCGTCTAATCATGTTTCCAAACACAAGCTGTAACATTTCTTCTGTAACAGAAGAAGTGAAACTGGACATTGCAATTTTCAACTCATCGATGGATTTTGGAAGGTTTTTATAGGAACTTGCTCTCGCTGCACCCCAGAAGAAAAAGTCAGTTGGTGTCAGGTCAGGCGATCGTGGAGGCCATAGTCCCTGTGAAATAATGCGATCTCCAAAAACATCGGCAAGCAGTGACAAAGAAACGTGAGCTGTATGCGCGGTTGCACCATCTTGTTGAAAATAAGCGTTCAGTATTTCACTTAACACAAGTTCTCCTATGAATGGATACAGAATATCACTGTAGTATCGTTGTGCGTTTATTGTTTCGTTAAAAAATATGGGACCCACAAGCCGACGTCTAGAAAGTGCAATCCAAACTCCTATTTTCACAGAATGAAGTGGTTCCTCCTGAATACACAATGGACTTGCAGCACTCCAAATACGAGAATTCTGCGAGTTTATGTACCCGGATAAATGAAACCACGCCTCATCAGTGAAAAACGTTTCATTAAGAATATACCTTCCATTTTGTTGAAAGAAATTTATGGACCATTTTCAATAATGCAGTCACTTGCCATTATCAGTGTTTTTCAGTTCTTGCACGACTGTCACTTTGAATAGGAAAAGATCTAATTTTTTCCTTACAGCTGCGTGGGCCGTTCCGACATAAATATCGATTTCCTGTGCGAATTTTCTTACTGACTTGTTCGGACTCATGGACGTTTTATCGGAAATATGGAGTAGTTTGTCCTCAGAGAAAACGCTGCTAGGACGACCACTTCTCGGTACATCTGTCACTGAACCCGTACTTCGAGATTTGTTAATCAAATCTCGCACAGTATCGCGATGTGGGAGTGTTGTCTCCGGGAAAACTGAATTAAATATTTGACGAACTGAAACTGTGTATTTAGCGCCAGCTTTGAACACTTGTTCGACTAAAAACATACGTTCTTCAATGGTTAGCATTTTAACAGTGACAAAAATAAAACAAACGAACAAAGGAACTAAACTTGAACGTTCACGTCAACACGTAACGACACACGCCAACGATACTACTGACGCTGGTTGAGATAAACGAAACAGTGGAATGTTGGGAGAGTCCAGTTGAAGGGAAGTAATCCAGGCAGCCGAACAATCATACGGCACACGCGGTTAACAATCATACGGCACTGCGGAGAGACTTTTTGAACATCCCGTACATTTACCCCTTTGTGAGACAACGTCTTCAATGAAAAAAGGTTTACGGTAGTCTATGGAACCATGATTATACCATGGCATATCGAAGCAAATCGCAGGCCACGCATGCCTTTCTGCTAGTCTCGAAAAACATGGAAATCCCATGGGAAGAGATCGGGACTACATGGAGGACGTAACGTATTCATAATCTTGGCAACATGTGGGCGAATATTATCCTGCTACAGAATAATGCCGCCCGTCAATATTCCTGGCTGTTTGGTCCCGATGGCGCGCTTCAATTTTTACGAAGTGTCCACGTGCCGCTGTGCGCAAATTGTGGCGCCATGTTCCAGAAAGCCAACGAGCAGGGTGGTGGGGGGGGGGGGGGGCATTGCAGCCAAAGAAGGATCTCGTCATGACTCACCAGGAGCTGACGTGCCTGTTGTTTCGACTACACTGCAGACGTTTCGCTGGGAAGCCATTATACACTCCTGGAAATGGAAAAAAGAACACATTGACACCGGTGTGTCAGACCCACCATACTTGCTCCGGACACTGCGAGAGGGCTGTACAAGCAATGATCACACGCACGGCACAGCGGACACACCAGGAACCGCGGTGTTGGCCGTCGAATGGCGCTAGCTGCGCAGCATTTGTGCACCGCCGCCGTCAGTGTCAGCCAGTTTGCCGTGGCATACGGAGCTCCATCGCAGTCTTTAACACTGGTAGCATGCCGCGACAGCGTGGACGTGAACCGTATGTACAGTTGACGGACTTTGAGCGAGGGCGTATAGTGGGCATGCGGGAGGCCGGGTGGACGTACCGCCGAATTGCTCAACACCTGGGGCGTGAGGTCTCCACAGTACATCGATGTTGTCGCCAGTGGTCGGCGGAAGGTGCACGTGCCCGTCGACCTGGGACCGGACCGCAGCGACGCACGGATGCACGCCAAGACCGTAGGATCCTACGCAGTGCCGTAGGGGACCGCACCGCCACTTCCCAGCAAATTAGGGACACTGTTGCTCCTGGGGTATCGGCGAGGACCATTCGCAACCGTCTCCATGAAGCTGGGCTACGGTCCCGCACACCGTTAGGCCGTCTTCCGCTCACGCCCCAACATCGTGCAGCCCGCCTCCAGTGGTGTCGCGACAGGCGTGAATGGAGGGACGAATGGAGACGTGTCGTCTTCAGCGATGAGAGTCGCTTCTGCCTTGGTGCCAATGATGGTCGTATGCGTGTTTGGCGCCGTGCAGGTGAGCGCCACAATCAGGACTGCATACGACCGAGGCACACAGGGCCAACACCCGGCATCATGGTGTGGGGAGCGATCTCCTACACTGGCCGTACACCACTGGTGATCGTCGAGGGGACACTGAATAGTGCACGGTACATCCACACCATCATCGAACCCATCGTTCTACCATTCCTAGACCGGCAAGGGAACTTGCTGTTCCAACAGGACAATGCACGTCCACATGTATCCCGTGCCACCCAACGTGCTCTAGAAGGTGTAAGTCAACTACCCTGGCCAGCAAGATCTCCGGATCTGTCCCCCATTGAGCATGTTTGGGACTGGATGAAGCGTCGTCTCACGCGGTCTGCACGTCCAGCACGAACGCTGGTCCAACTGAGGTGCCAGGTGGAAATGGCATGGCAAGCCGTTCCACAGGACTACCTCCAGCATCCCAACGATCGTCTCCATGGGAGAATAGCAGCCTGCATTGCTGCGAAAGGTGGATAAACACTGTACTAGTGCCGACATTATGCATGCTCTGTTGCCTGTGTCTATGTGCCTGTGGTTCTGTCAGTGTGATCATGTGATGTATCTGATCCCAGGAATGTGTCAATAAAGTTTCCCCTTCCTGGGACAATGAATTCACGGTGTTCTTATTTCAATTTCCAGGAGTGTACATCCTCCACGCAGTCCCAGTCCCTCCTCACGCGATGATTTTTGGAGCCGTGAAGAAAGACACTCGTCGTCGTCCATTTGCGTCAGACGAAGAGGTGCTCGCATGCGTACAATTATGGTACCGTAGGCAGTCACAGACATTTTTCCATGAAGGCATTGACCGTTTTGTCTGACAGTGGAATAAATTTATTAAAAGTTATGGCGCTTACTTGCGAAAAATAAACAGTTCACTAGTTTTTTTTTCCACGTGTCTGGTTTTCATTTAACTGCCCCCTATATTTGTTAGCCCGTTTAAGATATCGTAATTCTGCTTCCTTTCAAATGAACTGTGAAAAAGTCCTCATGAAATGATTTATAGTCTCCTTTCTTACCTATATTAATTGTAGAGATATTGGTGTCAATTTCGCTTTTTCAAAAAGAACCGTAGTAACTTCTGCTGCTAATATCGTAGTTGTAAGAGAGATGGATTCAATGGATTGTCACGCTTCAAAATCTGACGAAGTTTCGGAGAATTTACAATATTTAGGATTTATCTGTTTTGAATATAAAACCGGCTCCTGTCTTACGTGTTAAGTTGGTGTTGTTATAAGGAACAATACCATCAGGATCATGGGGGCCTCCAGCTTGACACAGCTAAGAAAGTCTTCTCACAGAAGAGGAATAGTGGAGGAAAGTTTAACTTAAAACTGATACTAATCACACTTGGCTACATGTGATTGGACCGACAGACCAACTGCAAAGCAAAGGCCGTGACATCTGAGGGTGATTCACCAGTTAACTAGTGTAACAGTTCTGCCCTTTCTTGCCGGCCGCTGTGGCCGAGCGGTTCTAGGCGCTTCAGTCCCGAACCGCGCTGCTGCTACGGTCACAGTTTCGAATCCTGCCTCGGGCATGGATGTGTGTGATGTCCTTAGGTTAGTTAGGTTGAAGTAGTTCTAAGTCTAGGGACTGATGATCTCATATGTTAAGTCCCATAGTGCTCAGAGCCATTTGAACCATTTGCTCTTTCTTCTGTCAGAGATCTGAAAGACAGGTATACGTTAAAAGTCGTATGGCTTTGTAAAACAGCGAATTGAAGTTAAATAACAAAAATGTTCAAATGTGTATGAAATCTGGGACTTAACTGCTAAGATCATCAGTCCCTAAGCTTAAACACTACTTAACCTAAATTGTCCTAAGGACAAACACACACACCCATGCCCGAGGGAGGACTCGAACCTCTGCCGGGATCAGCCGCACAGTCCATGACTGCAGCGCCTGAGACCGCTCGGCTAATCCCGCGCGGCAGTTAAATAACAACTTAGTCATAGGTTTAATGCAAGATACACACTTACAAGGCAAAATTACATCAACAAGGAGAATAAAAAGAAAATCACAAAAGAATGTCGTCATAAACATGCCTCCTATTTTATGAAGGCATCATGGTCTACTGCAATACTCGTTTACGTTTCGATGCAGGAACTCGTGAACAGACTAAGGAGATGCCTTCGATATCACTGCACAATCATTCTGCTACACTGCTATGTTTTGAATTCTCTTGGGTACTCCGAACTTGTGCATGGACTTGAATTTTGAGTTTAACCGTATGGGATATTGTCACAGTTGCGCGACAGGAGTCGTCATTTCCTGTCAGAAAGGTGACGAAAAGTCATCTAGTAAAACAGAAGTGGTATCTGGCGCTCCCTAAGCAAGCATTATAGACGCTCCGCTGTTCATAATCAATAAATACGATTTTGCACATAATCTGAGGAGCGCTGTTAGACTGTTTGCAGATAATGCTGCCATTTACCGTCTAGTAAAGTCAGAACCAATTGACAAGGGAATTATATGAGATATCTGAGTGGTGCGAAAAGTGGCAACTAACTCTAAATAATGAAAAGTGTGAGGTAATGCATATGAGTACTAAAAGAAATCCGTTTGATATAAAGCCTGTCGATTAAACTAACTACCTAGAGATTACAATTACGAGCAACTTAAAATGGAACTATCACGTAGATAATGTTATGGAGAAGCGGGAAGACGGTCCAAAGGCTACATTTATTTGCAGAACACATAGAAAATGTAACAGGTCTGTTAAAGAGACTGCCTGCACTACGCTTATCGTTCCTCTTCTGGAGAATTATTACTCGGTGTGGGGTCTGTACCAGATAGAATTGACGGAGGACATCCAAAAAACTCAAAGAAGGGCAACTCGTTTTGTATTGTCGCGACATACGGGTATGATACGCGAGTTGGGGTGGCAATGATTAAAACAAAGGCATTTTCCGTTGCGACGAGATCTATACACGAAATTTCAATCGCCGTCTTTCTCTGTCGAATGCGACAATATTTTGTTGTCACCAACCTATGTAGGGAGAAGTGATCATCTTAGTAAAATAAGGGATATCGAATCTCGGGCGAAAAGATAAAGATGTTTGTTTTTCCTGTGCGCTGTTGAAGGGCGGAACGGTGAGGAAATAGTCTGAAGATAGTTAGATGGACCCTCTACCAGGCACTTAAATGTGAATTACAGAGTAGTCATGAGAATGTAGATGTCATGTAGGGGCAGAGAAAAGAATCCATTGGTGTCAAATCAGGCGAAGGTGCACGCTAACTGATAACGCCTTCGCGTACTATCTAGCGACCAGCAGAGAGGTGGGTGAGCGCTTTCCTTGTCACAAACGAGAAGTAAGTTGGAGACCCATCGTGCTGGTACCACATAAGTCTTCGTATTTCAGGTGGTACTTCGACGAGAAATTGTGCATGTCTTTTACCCATTAATACAACTTCAGTGCAGTAAGAACCAATGACGTAGTCTTCAATAATCCCACACTCCACCCCACTGCCTCTGATGTTCAACCGCCTCAGGCAGCGTGGCTACTCAGTGGCCCAATAATACGTAATTCTTATATTCTGTTTCCCATGACTTGAAAAGACAGCTTTAACGGTAAAGAGAGTTCTTAGAAGAAAGAAACTCTATGCTGATTCGCATCAATCCCTCTATTTAATCCCTGCCAATCCCTCTATTTAATCTAAATATGAAGTGATACGGACGGATGCTGTTTGAGCGCAACACCTCTGGGCTGACTTGCACCAGAGACACTCGCAGTTTCTCTGGAGCTAATACACTGAGGTGACGAAATTCATGAGATACCTCCTAATATCGTATCGGACCTTTTGCCCGGTGTAGCGCAGCTGCTCGACATGGCATACATTCAACAAGTCGTTGGAAGTCCCCTGCAGAAATATTGAGCCATGCTACCTCTATAGCCGTCCATAATTGCACACGTGCTGCCGTGCGAAATTTTGTGCACGAACTGATCTCTCTATTATGCACCATAAATGTCCAATGGGATTCGTGTTGGGCGACTTGGGTGGCCAAATCATTCGCTCGAATTCCCCAGAATGTTCTTCGAGTCAATAGCGAACAGTTGTGGGCTGGTGACACGGAGCACTGTCATCCATAGAAATTAGATACGTCCGTACATGCCTACAAATGGTCTATAAGTAGCCGAACATAACCATTTCCAGTTAATAATCGGTCGAGTGGGACCAGAGCACCCAGTCCGTTCCATGTAAAAACAGCACACACCATTATGGAGCTACCACCAGCTTGCTCAGTGCCTCGCTGACAATTTGCGTCCATAGTTTCGTGGGGTCTGCGCCACATTCGGACCCTACTATCAGCTCTTAACAAGTGAAATCGGAACTTATTTGGCCAGGCCACCGTTTTCCAGTCGTTTAGGGTCCAACTGATATGGTCACGAGCCTATAACAGGCATTGCAAGGCGATGTGTTGTTAGCAAAGGCACTCGCATCGGTCGTCTGTTGCTATATCCCATTAACCCCAAATTTCGCCGCACTGTCCTAACGCGTACTTTCGCCGTACGTTCCACATTGATTTCTGCGGTTATTTCACGCAGTGTCGCTTGTCTCCTGGCACTGATAACACTATGCAAACGCCGCTGCTCTAGGTCGTTAAGTGAAGGGCGTCGGCCGCTGTGTTGTCCGCGATGAGAGGTAATGCCTGGAATTTTCGGCGCACTCTTGAAAATGTGTATCTCTGAATACTGAATCCCTTACGATTTCCGAAATGCGATGTTCCATGCGTCTAGTTCCAATTACCACGCTCAGAGTCTGTAAATTCCCGTCGTGCAGCCGTAATCACGCCGGAAACACACCAGTGCACTGTCCTTTTATACCTTGTGTACGCGATACTACCGCCATCTGTATATGTGTATATTACTATCCCTGACTTTTGTCACCCCAGCGTATGCGTATTATGAGCAACATCTTCGAGAACATCTCTTTCGCTCGCTCGGTTCGTTACAGGACACTCCTCGTCTTCTGAGAAGCGTTGCAGATTCCTTCCACATTCGTTGATTGCTACTGTTGCTGTACACCGTCTGTGGGGATACCTTTGTGTGAACAAGTGCCCCTACTGCATTCCACGTAAAGAAGTTGCAAAAAATGGTTCAAATGGCTCTGAGCACTATGGGACTTAACATCTGTGGTCATCAGTCCCGTAGAACTTAGAACTACTTAAACCTAACTAAGGACATCACACACATCCATGCCCGAGGCAGGATTCGAACCTGCGACCGTAGCAAAATGGTTCAAGTGGTTCTGAGCACTATGGGACTTAACATCTACCTACAATGTGCATACATGAATAGAGATATGGAGATTCTGCCTCTCATGGGGAAGTTAGGTCATTGTGTTTATAACTGTTACTAATTTTCACACGGTATGATTTCTTTCGCAAGACAGAAGTGACCACAGAAAGCAGTACTGGTCTTTATTTTAGAGATTAATAATAGCCATTTGATCAGAAATGTCGTTCGGAAGGCGGATATGTGAAGCCCTCCACATACTGGATCTTAGATATGTACGTGAACGTCCAGCTGTAGAACTCTATGGAGAGCTTTACCCTAAACTCTTTGTTGGAAATCAGAGAGCCGGGCCTGTATCAGCTTCAGGGCACAATTATCAAACTATTCGCTGTTTTAGGGTGCCATTTGACATCTCACCATTAGTACATCGCTTATGTTTGACAACATCCTTCAACACACCCTCTTTAGGTGGAAAAATGACCTCGCAACTTGTCGTAGTGAAGACTTAATGGCGGGATATCGCAGATCCTATAAGATCTTGGGAAATTCCCTTTCCAGAATGGGGAGACATTCGTTCATGAAAAAAATGGATCTTGGTACTCGTCTGTGTTACTGAGGCGAATAAACAAGGCCCTGGCTTCAAGTGCACCTCCAGACACTAAAAAAGGCAATTCTGTGTGACGTATCTGAATATCCTCATCCTTACTGTCAGAACAGGCGGAGGGGCTGGCGCTGGCTGATAGCTGATAGCCACTATCACTACGAAGAACCCATCCCGATGGCTCAGGTGTCGGTGATGGCAGTGCTACTGCTGCTACTCGCGACCTCCCGTCAACTGTCGGCACAGATGCGGCAGAGATGGAGCTGGCACGGTCGCGGTCTAGCCACCAAAGTAGAAGGGACCGCTCGTGATGCTCTGGCTGCCGGCGCTGCCGCTCGAGGCGACGGTGATGAGGACGTTGACGATGCCGATGACAGAGAAAGCAGCTTCAAGTCATCGACCAGTTCTGAAACGTCACCAGAATAACAGTTTATAAGCACCAGGAAAAAAGTTGCTCACACAGTCAAGCAATTCTGAAGCGTTGTATTAGTATCCGAGAACATTTATACACACACGTAAGATTGACTCATGGCTGCATGCTCCACACTGAACCTCCCCTCCAGTTCCCTCAAGAGCTTATTGTTATTCGGAACTGGAGGTTACAGGCAGCGGTGATATCGGGGGGGAGACACCACAAGTGCATTGAGATCTCATTGAAACATCAATTCAACAGTCGATAAATCTCTCTCTCTCTCTCCCATCTCTCTCCCAAGTAAGAGATACGTTAAAGTTCCAAGTCATCATCATCACCCCCCTATGGTGTGGTGGCCAGCATGTGAGTACACAGCGTAATGTTTACCCACCATCCCTCAGATACTGGCGATGCTGCAGACAGGGTGGCAGCCAGCACATTAAGCGATTGTGGAATAGCAGAAACGATACTGGTTAAGTAAAATGCGTGAAAAAATACGGCCAGTCATGCATGTATAGAAGGATAGAGGGACGCACCATCATCAGATACAATCACATCAGGCTCCTGTGATAGTGTACCCAAATGGGTCACCCCTAAATTACTGTCATTCATCAGCCCTAAAACCACAACATGACAGTCTGTAAGTATCCAAAATACTAAAATACAGAAATACAAGCAGATTTATAGAAATGGTATTTATGTTCAAGATTTTCATCCCCCCCCCCCCCCCAACACACTGCACGAGAGCAGTAAATTGTAAGGTGGCTATAATTTCGCACCTTACAAGCGCTCATCCACATATTTTGCCGTGAACTACAACCACAATTAGATATCATTTGATTGATTCTACATCGTATATATGAATGTTTAAAGGAGACTGATATTGTCACGTACGCCTTGTAAATAGTTGTTAACGCTTATTGCATGGAAGGTGACGGAGTGTCTTTATTATAAAAATGGCATAATGAATGATTGCCTATGCTAGTAGAGGTTGGAACGCCAGTGGAAATGAAACGGCAGGCGGAACTCAAGCCCTGGGTGGAAGGCCCACACAGGTGTGTTGGTAATGCTTAACACAGGAAGTAACCAAGACGGACAGTCGGGGCACCTGAGTGCTGAGGCACAGTACAGTGGCGGCCGGCCAGTCTTGTAGCAGGGTTGGAAGGATAATCGGATAATTCTTCCGAACTTTGCAAATCTTGGACGCAGGTGAGAGGAATGAAGAAGCGGCACCTTGGAAACCACGCAGGCTGGATTATTTCCAAGGCTTTTTACTCAGAAGTGTACTATTGTATAAGTATAGGTATTTCCTCGTGAACTTTCTGCACTGGACGACAAAAGACTAAAATATGGTTGGTCAGCGTTCGGAAGAATTGTCGAAAGGGAGAATATTCCACGGTTTCGGGAATATGATTCGTTTTCGGAATTACGATGGTGGGGAGCTGAGCTTTGCTGGGAGGCCCGTTGTGAGCGTTAGGCATTGTACTGTTGCGAACCTATACAATTCTGGACTTCACCTCCAGGTTGGAAGTCGTCTTTGAGTACGCAGTGGTCGGTAATTGAGAACGCTTCCTCTGCCCATACTTACGTTGAGACGTTATCTGAACACCGTCCTTGTGGCTGGGAATTTCCGTTTCTCGTCTGTAGAACACAGAGAGGAGAAGACAGTATTAGAGTATATTAGTCAGAGGACCCCTTCCTGCCGTCCTAGAGCCGGCCCATGGTGGCCGAGCGGTTCTAGGCGCTTCAGTCTGGAACCGCGCGAACGCTACAGTCGCAGGTTCGAATCCTGCCTCGGGCATGGATGTGTGTGATGTCCTTAGGTTAGTTAGGTTTAAGTAGTTCTAAGTTCTAGGGGACTGATGACCTGAGATGTGAAGTCCCATGGTGCTCAGAGCCATTTGAACCATTTTGCCGTCCTATTGTTTGAATGAGTTTATTTGTGGCTGGAGTTCTTCCATCGTCACAGATGGGTATGAGAACCATCGACGCATCGGACGCAGTACATATGGTGATATCGCAAATTGCTTCGGCTTATTAGGGCTATAAAAGCTAAACAGCTATGATCACGTTAGTTTATTTCCACTGAGATTCCACACCACCGTAGATCATCTTTGAAAGTAGTGTCTTCTAGTGTTTGGTATGTAGAGGATGTCAGTCATTTCGCGTTATTGATATTAGACCGCGCTGTCATAATAAGGGGTAGAGTTGGGCAATTGATTAGTAATTTTACTTAGGAAATGTAAACTTTGTAATCTAAAGTTTTTTTTTTAATCTACAATAAATGTATAAGCAGGAACAACGTTTATCATTTAGTAGGATTAGCAGCCTTCATTATTCATTTATGTTTAGATTGTAATTTATAGAATTAAGAGATCCTAAGATCTTCTTCACGGGGTAGTCATCTTCATTTAGCGTTTATTATTTTTCCGTTGCGCACATTCATTTTACACCCTCCTGGAGTAGCATCTTGGAAAATGTCTCTTCATTGAAGAGGTTTGATGGGACACTGTCCTCATCGACAAACCCCTCGTAATGATGACGCTTTCTGCTGCTGCTTGCGATGCTGCTATTGCTGGTTGTCTTCCTCATGACAGTTGTGAAATATACTACCAGAGAGTAGCACACACGACACTGGCAGATGCTAGAAGCAGACTGAGGAGGAAGTACACTTGCTGAGCTATCTTATATGCTCTGTCAGTGGAGCAGTGTTGTAGAGCAGGACCAGAACGCTTGTAGCTTTCACCAGGAGCGGACACAAGTCATCACAGCTCCGTAGGAGAGAAGGTGTTTGTGAAATAAGAAGACATGAAAATTAGTTTTAGAAGAATTTATTTATGATCCAGTTAAATGGTACTTTTACATTATCCATTGCACATATGGGTATATAATGATTCTTCTTCAATCTAAGGCGATGCAGTCGAGGAAATCCATATCTTTGTAGTTTTCTACGAAGAGGTGTTCTTGTAAATATCATATATCCATGAAGATTTCTCACCACCTTTCACGCAAACAGTTGAGGTTGTATGATTGAAATTTGGTAGTAATGTCATTAGACCTTAAGTAATCATCCTGTCTGCTTCCAAGTTGATACCACAACAATATCGCCTCAACCATGATAAAGTTTTACGTGTTTTGGTTGGTATCTTTGAAAGCTTTAATTGAAGCCTCGATTGTTAAAAATGTTGTTGTAACTCGCCCCTCGTTTGTAAAGACGAAAAATGGCACATCTTGCACATCAATTACAATGTTAGCAGTTTGAGGAGCCTTCATGAAGTGGTTTAGATGTTACGCTATATCTATTAATTTGTACCAGCCTCTGTACAATTCTGGTAAGTAGGGTGTAGCTGATGATTTGATTTATAGTATTAATGCAAATGCTGCTGTGTTTAGCGGTAAGCTTTTAGAGGCTTCAAATTCAGTATGAATGCCAATAGAAACGACCTTCATTGATTCACTCTGTTCAGAACAGATTTTAAGGACAGTTCGACCTAGCTCCCTAAATTCCTTTGGACTAAACATGCACCCCTCGTTCTCTTCAGTCCCATGGTATGCACGGTGAAACCTAACATATATATGAAAATGTAGTCTATATACGCTATTAGGCCAATCTTGCTGTAAGTTGTCATATATGTAAAATTCAGCATTTAAAAATACTCGACTATTTGTTAAATTACAATTGTGGAATTCACTCAGATCATGTTTGAGATTTGCTTTCCTGTCAGTTTGAAATATGAGGATGATAGATCAAAGTGTTTCTGACTGGACTGATGGCTTAACAGTTCATGATTAACGAGATGAGCTTGGCAGCAGAGGGTACTCAAACAGTTCCCATGATCTGAAATTTAAAAATCGTTGATTCCAGATTCAAGTATTCTTAAAGGTTTCAGGTGTTCTTCAGTGGTCACAAAGACATGAGGCACCTTCAAAATTAATTTCTTGAGCACAATCTTAGCACCAGTATTCACCAGAAATGTGTGGAGCTCTCAGTTTTGTAGCTGCTGTGGTTTTATGTCTGTAGCAAAAATGGGAACACCTAAATGTGACAGTTCAATGGATAGTACTGCCGCCTGTTAGAACTACACATTGCCGACCCATTCTCTGACATTTCGAGGGCACTGCACGAAGTATCATCGAGCTGATGCAGGCAACTAAACGTCTATGTCGCTAATATTCGTCGACTGTTAGATTTTGGAACATGTCTTTATCCTTCCTGGAGAAAAACTAACAACATGTGTTCCATAAACACTGACTGTGTGGAACTCAGCTCACTTTGTTCGTCCCGATACCCAGAAGACGGCAGACACACCAATGCAGCACTGCTCTGGTGACTTTACTTTAACATATGGACCTAAGGACTGTTGGATGGCGTTAAATCATCATCGGCATGTTCACACCCAGAGATATGTTGGATGGCCTACGCACAGTTTAAAATACATAGATTTGTACATTTACATTGCGTACATACTCCGTAAGCCACCGTACGGCGCGTGGTGGAGGGTACCCTGTACCATTATTAGTCATTTCATTTCTTGTTCTATTCACAAATAGAGTGAAGAAAGAAACGACTATCTATATGCCTCTCTACAGCCTTAATTTCTCGTAGCTTACCTTCATGGTCCTTAAGCGAAATGTATGTCAGCGGCAGTAGAATCATAGGGCAGTCAGCTTCAAATAACGATTCTCTAATTTTTCTCAATAGTTTTCCATGAAAAGGATGTCGTCTTCCATCCACGTATTCCCATTTGACTTTCTGAAGCATCTCCATAACACTTGCATGTTGTTCGGACCTACCGGTAACAAATCTAGAAGGCTACCCCTGAACTGCTTCAATGTCTTCCTTTAGACCGACCTTGTGTGGATCCCAAATACTCGAGCAATTCTCAAGAATAGGTCGCACTAGCGACACGTATACAGTCTCCTTTACATATGAACCACAATTCCCTAAAATTTTCCCAATAAACCGAAATCGCCCGTTTGTCTTCGCAACCGCAATCCTCACATGGATTTGGTGAGGTTCTGTTAGATCTATGCTTACGTTTCTGTATCTATATGCTTGACAGTTATTGTGTGTGTGTGTGTGTGTGTGTGTGTGTGTGTACGTGTGTGTGTGTGTGTGTGTGTGTGTGAGAGAGAGAGAGAGAGAGAGAGAGAGAGAGAATGTTGTGATCTAGTGTTCTGTACTGTTCTTGTTCACGATGTTAGAGCGGCGTAGTATTTAAGTTCGGGCGTCAAGTGCTGCCGTCCCACACACACCTACTTCTGTGAAGGAGTTCGCTTTAATTGCATTTGTTTTACAAATCGTTTGTTATGTAGGGCTAACTTATATCATTCTTTGACTTTGTAAACCATAGGAGAAATGGATGGAAACATAGATTTTCTGGAAGGATTCTGAAATGTAATGTAACGGAAAAATGACATAGAGGAGACTAGTATGATCAGTTCTAAAGGTCATTACAACAGATATCGAACAAAATCAGATCGTAACAGTAATAGGCCCTACCCTTTGCGGAGCAGTGGTCACGGTACTGGAATGTTATTACAGTGCGCGTTTCATTCTTTGGATGGTGTAGTAGTATCTGATGACCTCTGCTAGTGTCTCGTGTAACTAGTGGAGGGGGCGTGGGCTACAGTGTCTATCGTTTCATGTCAGCTCTGCTATGTCCACAAGTGTTAGCCACACAATAGCGGAGATCTCCCATCTGCACATCGACGGTCGTTGTAATCTGCTGATATCTCCTACATATATTTTAATCAATAAGAAAACGTTCCTACACGCATAACAAAAGAACTTTGGCTGTGATGTTGGACTTCAGTGGTCCAGCATTCCCTGGCACCCTGATCGACTAATGGCGGTACAGTGGCGGTTGCAGCTGACGCTAAGCTTCACGATGCATGCAGAAAAGGCCCTTCTTTATGTGGTGTTTGTAGTAATCATGCAGTTTTCCTATCCTACTCCTACTAATCTGGTAGTGACAATCAAACAGGCTGCATCAGTGGGCTACACAGTTTTAATATTAGAATGAAGTCTCTAGTTTTGGCAGCCAGCAGATTTCCCATCATTTAAATCTTGGGATAAGTGGATTTTCTCACCATTTTGAACTAATTATAACTGGTGTAGAGGGAGAATTGTTTAAATTGTAATGTCAGATTGGGTGGGGGTATTGTTTAAGATACCATATGTGGACTTGGGAGAAATGTGGGCTCTCGTTTTTTGAACTGAAATAATACTATGCTGTATGACATATGTGTTTGCCAGTTTGAACTTAAGGTGGCAGTTGTTTAAATGGTGACATCAGAGGGAAATGACTTAACTTACGACAGGCAATATGGAGCTCTACATTAGAACTAGTGACTTGACAGTTACAAACAGCCCTTAAGGGTCTCTTCAGGACTGGCCACTTTCTAACAGGCAAGTAACTTCCGTTCTGATCTAATGTAGGTTACATATGACATCATGGAGCTACACCAATACGCCATGGTCATCATGAAGGACCGCCATCTTGGATTTCTCGCCATTTATACTTGAGACAAGAGCCCTAGTCCGACAATCACGTCTCTTAGTCGTGGGGGAAAACCCCACCAACAATTCAATTTCCTGTCAAAATCTGATTTTACCTCTATTTTTTGCATAGGGCAAGTGGCCTTCATCAGGCAGGGCGGGGGGGGGGGGGGGGGGGGGGGGGGGGGGAACTCTATGACTCACCGATGCTATCATTGATGACGTCATTGGTAACCTACTTTGTACCAGATACGGCATTATCTATCTGCTTTCATTGGTGTGTTTTTAGCATTTTTTGTTCGGTCTTTCTAGAGGAATTAGTGTGTGCCATATTTTGATTATGTGGTCGTTGTTGTTGTTGTGTGTGTGTGTGTGTGTGTGTGTGTGTATGTGTGTGTGTGTGTGTGTGTGTGTCTGGTGTCACTGTCTTCATTTCATTA
Organism: Schistocerca piceifrons; assembly: GCF_021461385.2. Taxonomy (NCBI): domain Eukaryota; kingdom Metazoa; phylum Arthropoda; class Insecta; order Orthoptera; family Acrididae; genus Schistocerca; species Schistocerca piceifrons. The sequence continues at coordinate 327,356,527 of NC_060140.1, forward strand.
ATATAGGTCGAGTGAAATATTGAATTCCAATTTTTTTTATTTTTTGTACTTTTATGCTGAGTTTACTCTAGAGAAATTCGTGTGTGCCATTTTTCGATCATAGGATTATTTTGTAAAGGTGTGTCTGGTATCGTTGTCTTCATTTGAGTTATATAGGACAAGTCAAATATTAGATTCCAATTTTGAAACTTATAAATTTTTTCGTTCGACTTTTTTCTGGAGGAATTCGTATGTATATTGTTCTCGATTTTTTTGTTGATTAGAAATTTAGTTTTATTGTTTTTTTAGCTTCATCCACCAAAAATTGCCTGATTCGTGAGTCTGTCCCGTAAATTTCATTTCTTTAGCTGATATTCTATGTGTTTTTTCTGTTTGTTTTCGTCCGTAATGCTCTAACTCCTGATCGTCATCTTGACGCATGTAATCGGCCTGTTATTAAATGTTATCTGTTGATGTCTTAGTAAACCGTGTAAACTACACCGTTTCCTCGAAATACAACGTCATGGATCAAAACAGACAGGTGGAATCGAACCTCGCTCTAATTCCAAACTTACGTGCAATATCTTTAGCATGTAGAAGACTGATAAGTACGGCGTGCGTTAAACTACTTCCAATATTTACATAACTTCCAATGGTTGTGACGTTTTTTCTTCCCCGTAATTTCTGTGGGTAGGCCTCACAAGTCAGAAATGGTTTGAAGTTGCCTTCAGTTTGGTGTCTTTCTCAAGCATCTGCAACAGTCTCGCCAGTATTAATTGCTGAATTCTTCCTTCTTTTCCAGTCGACATTTAACATTAATCCGACAAACTAGTGACTGTGGTACTCTGTGTCTTCTCGAAGATCTTTTACTAGTGAGTAAATAGTTGATATTAATGTATTTATCCTTTTGTTACATCCTTAAGAGAAGTTTTTAGTGCGATGGTACTGTCCGCTGCAATTCCACATGTCTCGTGGCATATGCTCGTTATTGAGCCGCTGGTACAGATAACACTAGTAGAAATCCTTAAGGTTTTGTTTTTCGGGGGTACTCACCTGAATGCATAGCGAACCATCGTCCAACATTTCCATGGGAAGATGTGCTAGACCTGAACACGTTCTTATGTGGCAGAGTGTTTCTTAGTTTTCCTTATAGGCACGAACAAGGCTGTAATACTGAACCTGTTTCCAGAAACACTGCAACCCATATACCTGTTTCAGGAAATATTCAAGCTGACTAGAGGACAACCATTTCGAGGCCCAACATAGGAGACACAAGGTTCCATTCAGGAACGTTGGTTTTAGTAGCTTCAAAAAACAATCATATGTTTTTCGCATTTAGCAAAACGTAGACAGCTGGAATAACGTTTGTTTCATACCAAGAACTTGTAAGACTGGTGTGAAGTGTAAGCAACTGTCCAAAATATTTGCTCCAACTCCAACTCTTGAACGGTCCGTCCACAAAGAATGATTCACAGCTTGATACTAACAAAATCGATTATCTGTTAGTTGAAGATCAGTTTGGCTTTAGGAAAGGTAAAGGCATCAGAGATGCAGTACTGACGTTATGTTTGATAATGGAAACAAGACTGACGAATAAATCAGGACACATTCATAGGGCTTGTCGAACTGGTAAGAGCGTTCAGCAATGCAAAATGGTGCAAAATGTTCGAAATTTTGAGAAAAATAGGGGTAAGCTACATGAAAGACGGGTAATGCACAATATGTGCAAGATCCAAGAGAGAACAATAAGAGAGGAAGACCAAGAAAAAAGCGGTCGGATTAAAAAGGTTGTAAGACAGAGAAGCTGCCTTTCGTCCCCACTGTTCAGTCTATACACCGAAGAAGCGATGACGGATCGAAAAGAAAGGTTTAAGAGTGGAATTAAAATTCAGGGTGAAAGGATATCAAAGATAAAATTCGCTGATAACATTGCTACCCTCTGTGAAAGTGAAGAAGAATTACAGGATCTGTTATATTGAATGAACAGTCTAGTGAGTACAAAATATTGATTTGGAGTAAGCCGAAGAAAAATCTAAGTAATGAGAAGTACCAGAAATGAGATAACGAGGAACTTAACATCAGAGGTTAAACTATATTGTTTTTGATGAGTGTTCCTTCCCATTCGTTCTCTATAACGTTTACACAACGCCAAGAAGTTACTTCTTATTTGTTGGCACAGTTCACTACATACTGATGCTCATTGCAATTCAGTTTCTTTGGTGGATTCCATCTTCACAACACTTAGAACATGGAACACTACTTGTCGGTGAGAGATCAGCTGCAGTACTGAACTCTAGGAGAGAGCCATGCGTGTCATGTAACAATGCAATGATGCGCGGGCAGTGCAGGGCGTAGCCTATCCCATTACTATGCCACAAATAGCGGCGGACAAGGCGGTGTATCCTATTTCTGGTACGGTCTTTTCTGAGAGTCATACCTGAAGCGTCAACACCTCTGTCTACCTCTGCACAAGCCTAACAAACTTGTTTGAGAAGTCCTGGTTTAGGATAACCATGGAAAACTTAAATCACTCGGACACCCACCAAGAAAGTAATTTTACACGGGATATGTAGCCCGGCTTCCAACTGGATTGAAAACCCTCTAACTGGCGGAACGGAGCATGTTACAATGAATAGAGAGCAATCGGCAAACAAATTTGGTGTGGCATGCAGGGAAGTCCGTAAATATCACTATCGTCCATGTCATACAATAATGACTTAGTGGATGATAGGAGTTGCATACCTAGACCTCTCGAAGTTGAGAACAAATAATGTAGCAGTACCCAGCCAGATATGAACCAAATATGAATTTAAAGAAAAGAACTAGTTTTTAATGCCGAGAAGAAATGTAAGGTTGACGCCTGACAAAACGCAAAAATGTATTACCTTTAGACTATGGCATTTAAGAGCTTCAGCTCGACACAAATGAGTACTTGGGAGTAACAATGTCTGGGATATGAAGTAGAAATACTATATGGGCTCTGTTGACGTTATAGCAAACAGAAGGCTTCAGTTTATTCTTACAAAACTGTGAAGCTGCAGTTTATCTATGAAAGGGATTGTTCACTCATATGGAAGAAATTTGAATACCGCTAAGTGTCTGGGTTCACAACAGGTCAGCAACAGCGTCAAGCATTATAAAAATAAAAAAAAACAGTGGGGGTAGAGAAATTGATCAGAGCCTTATTTGCTTAAAAGATGGTAAACAAGGATGCTACGAAATTTCAGCTGCCAGACACGAAATCTGATAAAAAGTATCCACACCCCCCCAAAAACATACGTTTTTCATATTACGTGCATTTTGCTACCACCTACTGGCAGGTACTTCATATCAGCGACCTCAGTAGTCATCAGACATCGTGAGAGAGCAGAATGGGGCGCTCCGCGAAACTCACGGACTTCGAACGTGGTCAGGTGATTGGGTGTCACTTGTGTCATACGTCTGTACGCGAGATTTCAACACTCCTAAACATCCCTAGGTCCACGGTTTCCGATGTGGTACTGAAATGGAAACGTGAAGGGGCATGTACAGCACAAAAGTGTACAGGCCGACCTCGTCTGTTGACTGACAGATAACGCCGACAGTAGAAGAGGGTCGTAACGTGTAATAGGCAGACAGACATCTATTCAGACCATCACACAGGAATTCCAAACCGCATCAGGGTCCACTGCAGGTACTATTACAGTTAGGCGGGAGGTGAGAAAACTTTTCATGGTCGAGCGGCTGCTCATCATTCACACATCACGCCAGTAAGTGCCACACGACGCCTTGCTTGGTGTAACGAGCGTAAACATTGGACGATTGAACAGTGGAAAATCGTTGTGTGGAGTGACGAATCACGGTACACAATGTGGCAATCCGAAGGTAGGGTGTGGGTATGGCGAATGCCCGGTAAACGTCATCTGCCAGCGTGTGTAGTGCCAACAGTAAAATTCGGAGGCGGTAGTGTTCTGGTGTGGTCGTGTTTTTCATGAAGGGGGCTTACACCCCTTGCTGTTTTGCGTGGCACTATCACAGCACAGGCCTACATTGATGTTTTAAGCACCTACTTGCTTCCCACTGTTGAAGGGCAATTCGGGGATGGCGATTGCATCTTTCAACACGAACGAGCACCTGTTCATAATGCACGGCCTGTGGCGGAGCGGTTACAAGACGGTAACATCGCTGTAATGGACTGGCCTGCACAGAGTCCTGATCTGAATCCTATAGAACACTTTTGGGATGTTTTGGAACGCCGACTTCGCGCCAAGCCTCACCGACCGACATCGATACCTCTCCTCAGTGCAGCACTCCGTGAAGAATGGGCTGCCATTCCCCAAGAAACCTTCCAGCACCTTACTCAACGTATGCCTGCGAGAGCGGAAGTTGTCGTCAAGGTTAAGGGTGGGCCAACATCTTATTGAATTTCAGCATTACTGATGGAGAGCACCACAAACTTGTAAGTCATTTTCAGCTGGGTGTCCGGATACTTTTGATCATGTAGTGTACCTCAATACAGATGTCGAATGTCTAGCGAAAACCAGTCTACAGGTTCCAAGAAATAGACTGTTTTTTTCTTACTACCTATCTATGTTTTCTTAAAGGTTTTCAGGTGTTCACATTAACTGAAAGGAAATTTTCTGTTTGCTTCCATATATTTGATGGCGGTTGCTAATCAACCGAAACTGGGAATCAGCAAGTTGTAACTACACACTGTTGTGTTAAGGACATAACATATTAATAGCTCAGTGTAAATGAATGAAAATGAGAGGGAAGGTTTCTACCAGTAGCGCGCAGGAAGTTGGCGTGTGGTAAGCAAGACTACAGCGCCGAATGGGGCTGTCCCAGCAACACGAAGCAGCTGAAGGAACGGGAAAAGATTGTTTGTTAACCAGAAAGCAGTTACAGTGCACTGTGCTGGTGTTTTTCATTACAACATGGCCTGGAACAACATTTGGCTGTCTTCACACGGGGAAAAATCATCGGGAGATTAGAAGAAGATCGAAGTGTGACGAGTGTAGCCAAGGACTTAGATATTGCTCACAGCATTGTTTCGAATGCATGGGGGGCGTTCCGAACCACAAACACTGCTGGCCTAAAAGAGAAGAGGTGATCGATCACTACAGCAGCGGATGACTGCTGCATTGTGTCACAGGCAAGAAGAGACCCATTTCAAATAGTGTGTGCAATTGCAAGTTGCAACCGTATTTAACGGGACTGCAAGGCGCACTGTCTCACACTCCACAGTGGCATCGTGACTGCATGGGGGAGGGGGGGGGGGGTTGGACTCTTTGCCCGATTACTAGTACTTCGTGTTCTTCTGCTGACATCCGCCCGTCGGCGGCACCGTTTAAGATAGCGGCAAGGGCTACGTGGGGTTTCCTATCGTGGGGTTTCCTACAAGGGTGCAGCAGGTAGCGAAGGTGTCCCGAGCAACCGGTTCCCTAACGAGGTGTTTGCGAAATGAGCCTCCCCCACTGCTTGTCTACCCCAGTCGCTCACCCTCAGTGCAGGTGTTGTCACCGTTTCACAGACAGTGTCGTCGTCGATAGCTTTCGTTCCGTGCGTTTTCCTATACGACTTCTGTTCTATGCAGTGCACACGATGGAAGTGATAACAACAACGAAAGGGAGGCCGTGTCTTATCAAGGATGGTCATCGCTACCGAATTTATAGGAAAAATGAAGAATATACGAACTGGATGTGCTGAAATCGTTGCTCAACAGCAACATTCTTGTCCACCTGACAAAACAGTTGTGGAGGTAAAGAAAAGACTACATAATTGCAGAAAAAGAGTTCGTGAAGAAAAGACAGTGCCTTAGCCCAAATTTTTAAGTAGGAATTTCAAGATTTGAAAGATAAAGGACTAGAATTCGTGGCATATATTCCGAATTATGACAGCTCCAAGGCTCAATTGTGTAAGGCGAGAAGAGGAGCTACTGGGACAACCTAGAACCCTGGCTCTAGTTCGGAAATTCACCTTAGCGAAGACCTTTTGAAATTAACGGAAGGTAATAGTTTTTTGAAGATTGATGATGGCTCTGTTTCAGGCAAGAGACTTCTAGTATTTGCTTGTGCAGAAGCAGAGAAAATCCTTTCTGACAATGGAATTGTGCTCATGGATGGGGCATTTGACAGCTGTTCAAAACAATTCAAACAATTGTACACAATCCATGTCAACATCGGAAGTACAGAAGAGGCAACTAAAATATTTCCTGTTTTATTTGCTTTGCTGCCAGACAAAAGTAAACATTCATATGAAAGACTTTTTTTCTGGATTGAAATCTAAGATGCCTGGGTGGTCACCAAAAACTGCAGTGCTAGCTTTTGAAATGGCTACAATTAAAGCAATGAATTCAGTGTTCCCTGAAACACAACTTTCCGGTTGTAATTTTCACTTTAACCAGTGTCTGTGGAAGAAGATACAGGAATTGGGATTAACGGAAGACTACAGGGATAGGGAGGAAGTCCGATTGTTTTGTCGCATGTGTGCTGCAGTGGCACATCTTCCACTTAACACTGTCGATGAAGTGTGGATTTTAATAATGGAACAAATGCCCAGTGGAGAGAAGATTACAGCATTTGCAGACTATATGGTTCATCAGTGGATGTAAAATCCTAATATACCTATTGAAATGTGTAATGTTTTTAGCCAACGACACAGAACAATGAATGCTGTCGAAGGTTGGCATAGAAAACTGAACTCCTCAATAAATCAGAAACATCGAAATGTGTACTTTCTGATTCAAAAGCTGAAGGAGGAGGCAGTGAATGCTATTTTTGAAATTAAAAACGATTCCATTGGCCTAACTCTTCGAAAAAGAAAGAAAAGGTACATTGATCTTGACAAGAGATTAAAAGACATTATGAAAACATATGAAGACTCTGGAGATTTAAAAAGGTGTTTAAAATCTCTAGCCTTTTTACAAAAAATGGAATAAGAAATTACGATTGATAAGAAAAAAAGGTTATCAATTTGCTACTGTAATGCTGAACAACAACAATAACAAAAAATCGACAATAACAACAAAAAATAACTAAAAATAAATAAAATTAAAAAAACACATTTAAACATGCATATGTACTACGTGCATAGCCAGTCCTAAGCATGGATAAAATGTGAAGGGATGTTCTTATTTTCATGTCAGTCGGAAAGTTCACTGTTACGATATTTATTTGTAGTTGGAAACACGAGCGTCACCACGGAGGGAGTCTAGACATTGGAAAAGTTGGATGATAAATTTGCCGTGATGTTCTGTGTGACAAATTCTGGGATTTGCTGTGGGTCTTAAAAATATTGTTGTTTCAAAACGGTATGTGTAAATACAGCACACATTTTACCAGCATCAATAATTTCGCAAAGTTAAATTGCCGATTCTGGAGTTTCGTCATATATGTCATACGAAACTAATTATTTGTATTTGGCGGATCTCATCCACAAAAGTACGCTTTTAACGGTATTTCTAAAGTTCTAATACAAAATCTGCTATTTATTGAATTTTTAACTCAACAAAACTGATATTTTACTTGGTAAATTTCTTACAGAACATGGTCACTCGTCCTGTGAAGCTTCCAGAATTTTTGGTGAGGAAGGCGGAATGAGGACTCAAGACAGCTGGCTGCCCACTTTTCTGTCAGAGACTTTTAAACACGAACATATTTGCCTTTATTGTGCTCCAACAGGAGCATTTTTCAGCTGACTATTATGTAGTTTATTTTATAAAGATGAAATTCCAACCAGATGAACTTTGGTGGATTCATCTGTATTGAGCAACGAATTTCACCGTCTGTAGACATCAAGAACAACACTCTAGTTATCGAGACTTTATACGCCGCATCTAACCATAGGAAAATATTCTGTAATTTCTTTCAGATGAACACGCCCATTGTCACGTAAATCTTTATCTAATTAACAACAGTAAACCCGGCGTTGCCCGGATATTTATTCATCCCAGTTTTATGTCAGTTCATTCTCTCTTCCCTCGCCTCTCTTGTCCATTTAGTCCTATCTCGTCTCTCTATCCACTTCCTCCTTCCTCCCATCGTCTCTCTTTCCATCTCCTCCATCTGCCCCCCTCTCTCACAAACTTCCTCCTCCTCTCCTTCTCCATCCATCTTCCTGTCTCTGTCCACCTCCTACTCTGCTTTTTCTAATAGTACATCAAATCACAATAACACCCATAATTTATGTATTTATTACAGTGTTCCATTAGTCATTCACCACCTTCCCCCTTTCTCTATTTACCTGCTGCTCCCTCTCTCTTTTAATCTGCTTCTCTCTCTTCTCTGGATACACCTCCTCCCTCCTCCCCGCCCCCATCATGTTCTTCTCTCTCCGTATATCTCCTCCTCCGCCTCTGTCATGCCATCTCCTCTTTCCCCGTCCATGAAAAAAATACGTATATCTGCCAACTTTCATACTGATTGATGAAACGATGTTCAATTTATTTAAAGGTAGGCCAACCCTCCGCTAACCAACATACGTTGGCTTGTATAAATGCGTTCACCACGAAAACATACATACATGAGCCAACTCCTAAGCTGATCGGTCAAACGGTGTGTAATTCACAAGTTTGTTTGTGTGTAATTCTGTTGCAAGGTACCCTCTGTCATACACCGTATGAAATTTCACGTAGACGGTGAGGTTCTCCTTGTTTTGAAGATAAAATGTACAACATTTCATCAAGATCGGAGCAACACTGTGGCTTTTGTTGTAAGGTACCCTCCACCATGCACTGAACGAAGTTTTATGCAGACAGTGACCTTCCTCTTGGTTTGGGAAATAGGGATTCATTTTTATACAACCCGCTCCCTCTATGCCGACTTAGTTGTGAAACATAAATAATAGATTCGAACAACAGAAATCATGTAATGATTTCTGTCGTATAACATAGCTATTAAATAATAGCAATGAGATTACGAGGGCAGTCACTTTTAATGTTAGGTAAAATAACGTTACTCCTTGTAAATTATCACGACACAAAATGAAGATGATAAGCAATGTGGGACTTCCTTCGGTTTGCATTTGAAACTCTCGGAGAACTCCTGTGTGGTGAGGAGGGTGGGAGGGGGCAGCAAGGGGTGCCTCAATTTGTTTTGCCGGCCGGGGCCTCTGACAGGTTTAGTGCGCCACTGCTCGTGGGAAACCCCACGGTAGGAAACCCCACGACACCGCGGCAAGAGCATAGAGACTGAACCAGCAATGACTGGGGTTGCATGCTCTTCTTGGATGAGAGTAGATTCTTCCTCAGTAGTGATTCTGGGTATATCCTCTTACAGCGACAGGTGGGAATACGTAATGCATTCAGGAATATTGTTGAAGATGTTGGATTTGGTGGTCCAGTTGATATGGTATGGAGGTCATTGAACACAATACACTCACTGGTCAGCCTCATCGTGAGACTGTACTCATTCATCATGTGCCTCGTTTCAGGGGTTTTCTTGGTACAGGCTTCCTTTTTATGGAAGACAGTACTTAACCGTATCGAACAACTCTCTTGGAATGAGAGGATGTTCGGCAAATGGACTGGCCTGCCTGTTCACCAGCCTAAATCACAATGAGCAGGTGTAGGACGTGTAGGGGAGACATTCACATGCACCACTGACCATCCTGCAGTTATCAACCAAAAGAGCTCTTTGTCAGCCTTGTGGCCAGCATGAAATGCTGCCCATGGTGATCACAGAAGCTATCAAGAACCATGTCGTAACTTTTGTACTCTCCAAGGAGTCCATCATAAATCACGTTGACTTCAGCGTAATTACAGACATAGAATAAAAGTGTCGTTTCTGTTCGTCTAATAGCGCGTTTGTTTCAGTTACCTTCTGAACTACAGGTGTAACAGGTCTTTCTTCCTCTGGTCCTAGTTTCATCAAGCAACGTTACTTGGCACTGAAATATCATGCGAAAGTTAATTTCGTCCCTAAGTTTTGCAAGCTCGTGCATTTACAGATCGTTAACGTGGATTTATCCATGCTCAGATCATGCATTCGTTGTTCGGTGGGAGAGCCAGTTTTCGAAGCATGATACAGCATTGGGTTTACATTAGTCCATCCCAATAAACAACCACAATGGAGACTACGTTTGGCACGTTTCACGGTCAGAAATATGAGGCGGAACAGGACAGTATAAGACCCGTAGCCAGTGCTAGCCGCACATCAAAAATTAGTAGTGCAGATCAATGTATCGTCCATAAGAGACAACGTTATGAGAGCTGTGACTATTGTTAAGTGCAAATAAATCAGTTTCCCCGTCAGGCACTTGTTTCTTTTGACATTAGGCATTTCGTTGGTTCACACAATCGTCTTCAAGTGCAGTTCTCGAACCGCGCGACCGCTATGGTAGCATTTCGAATCCTGCCTCGAGCATGGATGTGTGTGATGTCCTGAGGTTAGTTAGGTTTAAGGAGTTTAAGTTCTAGGGGACTGATGACCTCCAAAGTTAAGTCCATAGTGCTCAGAGCCATTTGAACCATCAAGTGCAGAATAGTTTGTTTACATAGCTGGTTTTGGTGAAACGTGCAAATGTCTTTTCGCAGTAGCAGACCAAGGGCAGCATAGGTTATGTTGCGTCTTTTGCTTATAAAAAAATTGTTTATTTAGAAAGGCACTTTTGAAATTAAAAAACATGAATTTTTGACAGTGAGCTGTACTTACAGGAACGATAGAGCCGTGAAAAGTCTGCCTACTGCTGCGTTTTTACGACTCTATCGTCCCCATAAACATAATTCACTGTCAGAAGTTCACATTTTTTAACTTCAAAAGGCCTTTCGAAATAAACAATTTTTATTACTAGCAACAGACTCAACATAACCTACACTGCACTTGGTCTGCTACTGCGAAAAGACATCTGTACTCTTTGCCAACACCAGCTGTGTAAACAAACAAATTTCCACCTGAAGATATCGAAACGCATAGCAGCCAAATAAATAAGTGACTGACACAGCAGTGCAGAACTATCAAACGTGCAGACCAAGTTGACACTCTGCGCGCTGACTGATGGGAGAGGCTGTAAATGGGAAATGCCTTGCAGTTGCTCCTATCAGCCTCTACGCTGAGTGTCAACTTGGTTAGAGTCCGACCCACGAACGATGGCGGTTCGGCTATGTCGAGACACAGACGGGAATGGTATTGTTGATGACTCCAAGTGATAGTTGCGGTACGCGTATACGTTTTATGTTTTCCACCTGAAGGAAGCGTATAGCCTGGAAATCATGTCTCTCGCTTGCTTATGTAGAATTTATCAGTTACCGCCACCACCAGCAATGACAACTCACCAAAAATGTAGTAGTATTAGTAGCTTTATTCATCCGTAGATCTCTTTTTACAAGGATATAGGACATGTCCAAGTATTTACAAATTTAGATCAATTTAAAATAAGCTAATTTGTATACACATACATTTACAGACACCTAGTTAGAGACACTCATTAGATTTACTCCTGGTATTCAATACTTTTTTGCAAATAACTTATTAAACAATGTAATGCCTCATTGTTCACTCATATCTCACTATCAGTCACTGCACACCCTATACACACATTGTTTCATAACACATCACTCACTACACACACACACACACACACACTGGTGATCTCTGGTCCACTTTCTGTAGCGCAGCTTCCCATTTGCTATCCTGAAAAACTGAGTCAGCAACCCTCCATAATGCGTGAGATGTTGAGCTCAGAAAGAGAAAGAGGTGTTAGTATTGTGCTACGCATAGCTTGGGGGTAAGCATTTCTAGAAAGGAAAAAAAGAAGGAATAAAAACATAAAGTGAAGGTGTTATGTGGAATGTTGGATATTTTATAATAATAATAATAATTATTATTATTATTTATTTGTATAACATTTTTTATCAAACCCCTACTCTGTTTTAGCTAAGTAATCCTTCAATGTATAAAATGTACTGCATAACAGGTACTTTTTAGCTGCCTTTTTAACTAAGTGTATTTTTGCAATTTCTTTAATCTCTTTTGGTAATTTATTGTACAGTTTTATTCCTTGGTAGAAAATACTGGTTTGAGTTTTATGTTTATTTTTTCTTGCTAATGTAAGTTCAATCTATCTCTTGTTGTATAGTCATGGACAGAGCTGTTTGTACGGTAATTACCAATGTTATTTTTTATGTGTACAGCTGACTGGTAAATGTATTCACATGAAGCAGTTAAAATCCCCAGTGTTCTGAACAGATCTTTACAATGAGCTCGACTAGTATTTCTGGTTATTATTCTTATGGCTCTTTTCTGGAGTTTGAAAATTGTGTTCATATTTTGTGCATTTGTTCCCCAAAAAAGAATGCCATAGCTAAGAATTGAGTGTACATATGAATAATATGTAACTAAAAGACCTTACGTGTTACACACTGATGATAGGATTCTAAGAGCATACGATGCCGATGACATTCCGTTTGCAAGTACCTTTGTGTGTTCACACCACTTCAACTGAGAATCAATATTCATGAAATACAAATTCGCTAAACAACTCACAACCATCGTATTTAACGATGGCATTAGCTACAGCATTTAGAGCACAGCCCTTGGACACTACTGAAAGCCCATTGACTCTCGAAGTATGTGTGATGTAGGTGCGCAGAACAAGCCCAAACTAGACCGCCATCGTTCGTGATTGCAATTAGATATAATAAAACTGTTCAGTTCTAAGTGAGTGGTAGCAGATCGTTTGTTGTTAAGTCGGCTCTTTCAGACCTCGCCTTGCCTAGGGGCCTCGGGGGGCCCGCGGAACTTAATACCTGCGTGTTGTTGTCGCGCCGCGCTGGTGACTCACGCTGCTACCTGCGAGCCCAGACCCCAGCGGCAACAGGTGGGACCTGCCTGCCTGCCTTTGTTGGAAGGGGGGGGGGGGCTGGGGTCGGCGCCTTCCACAGCGTAGCAGGTGACTCCCCGCAGACACAATCCGACTTCGCAGTTCACACACAATGTCCTCTAACATGCGAAAGGATCCGCACTGGCACAAAAACTAGTCTCCCCGTTTGTCTCATTCAGATGTTCTTTTCAGGGTAACCTACAGTTCACAAGACTTTGTGAAAAACATGACGTTACTTTGACGCAGGAACTGCTATCGACTTTCGTTAACATTTGATGCTGGGTGCTTGGGAAACACCATACTGGATTCCGTAATTTCGTATGGTAGCGTGTCGTGAAAATAGGCCGTTTCAGGCCAATGGCACACTGAAGACTAAAAAAAAAGAAAGAAAAAAAAACCAAGTGATTCACGGTACGGTTTTCTATAATTACCACGTCACATAATGACGTATTGTCGGTTTAAGTCCTCGTGAGATGTTGAGTTAGAGCACAAAAGGAAAGCTACTGCTACTTCATATTTATGTAGTGGTTGTAAACGTTACGTTACAGAGTGTAGTTTAGCAACAAAGAGGTTCGGGTCCTTTTGTATTCCATTAATTCTTTTTCTTCACTTTCACGTTTCTAAAAGTTATAGGACTACCATATTAAGTCAATAGAAGTATGTTACGTAAATACAAGAGTGCTCTCTCTCTCTCTCTCTCTCTCTCTCTCTCTCTCTCTCTACCTCTCACTCGGGAGTGAATTGTGTTTGTCAATAATTTACAAATTACGAGTGAAATGCGCAAATACGAATAAATATTCGAGACACGTTGATCATCTGGTAAAACAAACTACCACTCAGACCAGAAAGCGTAGAAAAGACTGACACATTTGCAAAAGGATTATAGGCAACTCGGTGTCAGCCATCTACGACGTGTAAAAGACAGTTTACGAGCTAGATCTCTTAGGGGACTTCTTTTTGTAATGTTGTCACAACAAATTTTATCAATACGGACCCGTTTTCAAGAGATCCTCAGTGTTTTGAAACCGCTTTTATTTATTGGACATAAGATAAATGAGCTGCTGCTTTAATTCGTGTGCTAGAGCAGCTACCCATCATTCATTACAGACCAACTCCTGAAACTAGTTTTCAGAGTTTCTTAAAATTAATTTATTCTAAAAAAAAAAAATCAGTATGTCATCTCATTTTCGAGGTTGATGCATATTACGAAAAAAGTACAACTTTTTCATTAAGTTTCGGAGTTAACTGTTAACAAAACGCGTAATCCGCAGTTCTCCCTAAGTGAGGTGAGTGTGTTATTGTTTTGAACATCATGTTCGCCGCGTTTGTTGTGAACCGAATAATCACGAAAGTCGACAGACAGCTCTTATCGCCCTCGATAGAGCGTGTGACGTTAAAATGACATCACGTCCGTCCGAAGTCTTGTGAACTGTAGGTTATTCTTCCTTTCAGCAGTGGCTGTCGTACCCGCCAAGTGTACGTAACAGTTGCTGTAGTTAATCTACGTGAGCGACGAGCCACCTGATTTATCTACTACAGTACACCCCGAATATGACAATAAAGGGCGTTGCAGTACGTAATTTTTATTGTTTTATGTACACGGTTCAAACTATTTAGAAGAACGTGTTTGTATGTACCTGGTACAAAACGGGTCAGGACAATGTTACAGAAACAAATTTAAACGGACGTAAAATCTCCATGATTAGCGAACTTTTACAGAAGCTCAAAGTTTACCGCTGACTCTAATGAGAGATACTTGTAACAGTTTCCAGAACGAATCTTTATCTCGAAATCTGGCAGAAAATCCAAAGAGATTCTGGTCGCATGTGAAGTACGCTAGCGGCAAGGCACATCAATACCTTCTCTGCGCGATAGCAATGAAAACACTATCGCCGACAGTGCTGCCAAAGCAGAATTATTAAACACAGCCTTCCGAAATTCCTTCACCAAAGAAAACGAAGTCAGTATTCCAGAATTCGAATCACGAAGAACTGCCAACATGAGTAACTTAGAAGTAGATGTCCTCGGAGTAGTAAAGCAACTTAAATCACTCAAGAAAAGCAAGTCTTTCGGTCCAGACTGTATACTAGTTAGGTTCCTTTCAGAGTATGCTGATACAAAAGCGCCATACTTAACAATCACATACAAACGTTAGCTCGACGAAATATCTGTACCCAAAGACTGGAAAGCTGCACAGATCACGGCAATATTCAAGACAGGTAGTAGGAGTAATCCACTAAATTACATGCCCATATCATCAACGTCGATATGGAGCAGGATTTTGGAACATATATTGTGTTCGAGCATTATGAATTACCTCGAAGAGAACGGTCTATTGACACACAGCCAACATGGATTTAGAAAACATCGTTGTTGTGAAACACATCTAGCTCTTTACTCACACGAAGTGTTGAGTGCTGTTGACAAGGGATTTCAAATTGATTTCGTGTTTCTAGGTTTCCAGAAGACCTTTGACACTGTACCACACAAGCGGCTTGTACTGAAATTGGGTGCTTATGGAATATCGTCTTAGTTATGTGACTGGATTCGTGGTTTTCTGTCAGAGAGGTCACCGTTCCTAGTAATTGACGGAAAGTCATCAAGTAAAACAGAAATGATTTCTGGCGTTCCCAAAGGTAGTGCCATAGACCATTTGCTGTTCCTTATAAACGATTTAGGAGACAATCTGAGCAGCCGTCTTAGGTTGTTTGCAAATGACGCTGTCGCTCATCGACTAGAAAAGTCACCAGAAGATCAAAACAAATTGCAAAACGATTTAGAAAAGATTTCTGTATGGTGCAAAAACTGGCTATTGACCCTAAATATCGATAAGTGTAAGAGCATCCATATGAGCGCTGAAAGAAATCCGTTAAACTTTGGTTACACAATAATCAATCAAATCTAAAGTCTCTAAATTCAACTAAACACCTAGGAATTACTATTACGAACAACTTAAATTTGAAGGTTCAAATGGCTCAAATGGCTCTGAGCACTATGGGACTTAACATCTGAGGTCATCAGTCCCCTAGAACTTAGAACTACTTAAACCTAACTAACCTAAGGACATCACACACATCCATGCCCCAGGTAGGATTCCAACCTGCGACCGTAGCGGTCATGCGGTTCCAGACTGAAGCGCCTAGAACTGCACGGCCACATCGGCCGGCTAAATTGGAAGGACCGCACAGAAAATGTTGTGGGAAGGCTAACGAAAGGCTGCCTTTTATTGGGTGGACACTTAGAAACTATAACAGATCTACTAAAGAGACTGCCTACACTACGCGTGTCCGTCCTCTTTTAGAATACTGCTGCGCGGTGTGGGGTCCTTACCATATAGGATTGCGGTGCACATCGAAAAATTTCAAAGAAGGGCAGCACGTTTCGCATTATCGCGAAATAGGGTAGAGGGTGTCGCCGAAATGATACAGGATTCGGTGTGGTCATCTTAAAAACAAAGTCGTTTCTCGTTGAGGCGGAATCTTCTCACGAAATTTCAGTCACCAACTTTCTCCTCCAAATGAGAAAATATTTTATTGACGCCGACCTGCTTAGGAAGAGACGATCACCGTAATAAAGTAAGGGAAATCAGAACTCGCACGTAAAGAAATAGGTGTTCGTTTTTTCCGAGCGCTGTACGAGATTGGAATAAAAGGGAATTATTGTGAAGGTAGCTCGATGAATCCTCTGCCAGGCACTTAAACGTGATTTGCAGAGTATCCACGTGGATGTTGATGTACATCAGCTCTGATTTTACATTATGAGCACTAGTGCCTCGAGCATAACGTGATGATCTTGAATACTCCCACCTAATCCTCCCTCTACAACAGTGGTTCCCACTTAGATGAGGTTGTCTGATGCGTAAACTTGAGTAAATAAATTTTGTTGACTGTATTTTCCTGATTTGGAAAACATACAAGTAAATTCCTGGATTCTAAGACAAGATTCAGAGAATGAAAGAATATTTTCAGATAACGAAGTTCGAGTTGCAGAACATCCTCTTGGTTCTTGGACGTTGCGAAGACAACACACCGGATGAAAACAGATTTAGATAAAACATAACTGGCACACTTTGGCGAAAGATTCGCGGTAAGTATCTACTGTTATCGAATAAAAAGCTAAGGAATAATGCCATTCACCGTTATTAGCAGAAGTGAAACATCGTAACAATAAAAAAGCGAGGAAAACAATGAACTTTGAGGATGGTTTACTAAGGGTGTCCGGGAAGTAAGGACGAATTAGAATTTTGCGCCATTTTATCATGTGACGGTTTCATGTTTGTTATCTGCGATCCTGTCTGATAACTTTTATGTGGTGAGCATCGCTGTTTGATGTTTATTTTCGTCATGGAGCATGTGAGAACCGAGCATGAAAGTTAGTACAAAAAACAGTGAAAGTTCCACGGCAACTGTTCGTGAATTGCGTGTGACACTCGGACGTAATGCCGCTCCAAACGAATCATCAGAATTTATCACCCAGTTCACTGCATGAAACCCTTTTAAAAGATCTGAAAATGCATGCGTACAAGACTCAACTTACACAAGAGCAGAAGCATGCAGATCATGGAAAGAGACATCTGAGCGAGTCTGTGCACAACAAGCGGAGAATGAGAACTTTATTGAAAATGGTAGGGGAGTTGCCGTTAACTGTGAACGGTGACCGTTACCGAAAAATGCTTGCTGATTGATTTTTCCCACTTATTGATGAAAACGACGATTTTTGGTTTCAACAAGATGGTACGACATGTCACATATCCCGTGAAACGATTGTTCTGCCGAATGAAAAGTTTCCTCAAAAAATTATCTCTTTGCGTGGCAATCAGGAATCGTCTGCAAGATCAAGCGGTATTATGCCTTGCGGCCTTTTTTGTGGGGATTTGTGAAATCAAAAGTATAGGTGAACAAACAGCGAACAACACACCAACTGAAGGATGAAATTAAAAGGGTTATTAATGGCACCCCACAAGATGATTGTGAACGCGTCATCGAGAACTTCAATGAACACACTGCTCGTTGCCGAGCGGCCTTGGTTGATCATATGGAGCATATAATTTTTCAGACATAAATGAGAGAAGTTGCTTAATGTGTTTGTTAAAAAAACACGTTACATTTTCAATAAATTATGTATATTCTATAGCACTTCAATATTCGTCCCTACATCCCAGACACCTTGTTTGTGCTGCAGGGTGGTGCTCTTATTTTTCAAGTTTTATTTTGTATTTGTACTATCTCCAAGCGTGGCCCCATTATTTGTAATTTGAGCTCAATAGGAGAGGAGGAAGGGGCACCCTTGGCTTCTATATCTGAAAAAAATTAAGTGCCACACAAAAATCTTATTTACCTTCTGTCTCAAGTAAAACTGTTACAAAGTAACTGCTTAACTAATAACTTTATTGCTTACAATTTCTTTGTTAACACTGCTGTATTAGCTTTAATTATACAATCTATAAACCTGTTGTGTACACTTTGATCCACAAGTAATTTACACACCCATAAATTACAAAAGAAAACTATTAAATTTTGTTTCAGAGGTATTGCTTTTTTGATTTATTTATTATTGGCTTCTAGTATATATACTAAAAAAGTATCAAAAATCAAAATAACTTGCAAATATGGCAAGACTATCTTAACGCCCACTGCTTCGCTCGCGTTTTTATTTATTCGAATTTTTATATTATTCTCAAGTAACAACATCATCTCAACTTTGCATGCTAAATAAGGCCATGTGCTTCTGATAATAAAGCGATTCTGGTTGCTAGAGTCGGAGGTCTTTGTTAAACCTTTCTGATAAGTACATAGATAATTTCATCTCTATTTATTTTGAAGCCAAATACAAATTTACACAAATTTAGTTTTAAAAAATTTTAATATAACGAAATATTTTCATAAAAATTTTCATCCACTATTTCACCCCCTTAGGTGTTGAATTTTCGA
This sequence comes from Schistocerca piceifrons, assembly GCF_021461385.2. Taxonomy (NCBI): domain Eukaryota; kingdom Metazoa; phylum Arthropoda; class Insecta; order Orthoptera; family Acrididae; genus Schistocerca; species Schistocerca piceifrons. The sequence goes on from NC_060140.1 coordinate 327,375,234, forward strand.
AAAACACTGAAACAGGTATTTTTTTAATTTTTAACCGAGGAGCCAAATACCAATTTTCATAGATGTAGCCTTAAGAATACTTTATTAACACTTTAATACCGCTTTACTTTAAATAAACTTTCACTCGCTATTTATTTTCAAAAACGTTGACGCACGTATTTTTTTATTTCCGATTGAGAAACCAAATACTCGAACCAATTTTCGTAGTTCTAGCTTCAAAATTGCCTTAATAGCGACATATGTTCAAAATAGCTTTCATCCCCTACTTCACTCCCTCACTAACCGATGTCTGCAGTATAAGATCAACACTCTCTCCAAATTTCAAGTTTGGGCTGGGTGATGATGAATCAGTGAATCAGTCAAGCTCTCATTCACCCTCTTTAGGGTCTCATTTCCAAAAAAATATTGAAACACCTAATTTTTAATTTCTAACCAAGAAGTCAAACACAAATTTTCAGAGATTTAGATTAAAAAATGTTTTCGTCCCCTATTTTACGATATTAGGCGTCGAATTTCCAAAAACACTGAAACACTTTTTTTTTAAATTTCTAAGAGAGAAGTTAAATATTAATTTACGTTGATGTAGCTTTAAAAATGCTTTGTTAGTACTGTACTTTAGTTAAGTTTCCAAAAATGCTGAAACATAGGTTTGTTTGTTCCTGACCGAGAAACGAAATATCAGTTCTTGTAATTATAGCTTCGAAACTGCATTAATAGTGAAATTTTTCAAAAAACATTTCATCTCTCGGTTCACCCTCTTAGTGGAATTTCGAAAAATTCCTTCTTAAACGACACTACAGTATAACATCAGCGCCCTCTCCAAATTTGAGGTTTCCATCCTTCGCTGTTTGTATTGGGCGATGATGAGTCAGTAAATCAGTCTGGCCCTATTTCACCGATCTTAGTGATCGAATTTCGAAAAACACTGAAGCGAATAATTTTTTTTCCTTCCAATCGAGAAGCCAAATGCAAATTTTCATAGATTTAGCTTGGGAAATGCTTTCAAAATGAAATATTTTCACCCCTATTTCACCCTTTAAGGGTTGAAATTCCAAAACATTGCAAGAGATATTTTATTATTTCTAACCGAGAAGTCGAACACCAATTTTCATAGATGTCGATTTAAAAATGTTTCAATAGTTGTTTTACAATGTTTTATTAATGTTGTTGAATACAGTCGTTTAATAACGTTTTTTTTTCAAAAAAACTGCTACACCTTTAACCGTAGGTTTCCAAAAATGCTAGACAAGCGTTTTTTTTATTTCTGACTGAAAAACTAAAAACCAATTTTCGTAGGTCTAGCTTCAAAATTGCCTTAATAGAGACATATTTTCAAAAAGCCTCCCTCTATTTCACCCTTTTAGGAATGGAATTTTGAACAGTCCCGTCTTAAACGATACTTAAAATATAAGAACCACATCCTCTCCAAGTTTCAAGTTTCTATCCTTAGCGGTTTGGGCTGGGCAATGATGAGTCAGTGCTACTGTCCGAACCTATTTCACTCCCTTTGGGGCTGAATGTGTGAAAACAGTGAAACATGTATTTTTTTATTTGCAACCAAGACGCCAAAAACCAGTTTTCAAAGATTTAACTTTAAAAATGATTCCACAATTGAAATATTTTCAAATTTCATCCCCTATTTCATCCCCTTACGCGTTGAATTTACAAAAACAGTGAAATAGCTATTTTTTTTTATTTCTGACAGTGACGCCAAGCACAAATTTTCATGGACTTAACTTCAAAAGTGCTTGCATAATGTAATACTTCCTCAAAAACTTTCATCCACATATCGGTTAAAAATTCCAAAAACACGGAAACATGTATTTTTTATACTTTTAATTACTTGACCTCTTGAAGGTGGGGAAAATCATTTTTAGATAGCCTTATTTGTTATCGAGGTATTGCGAAACGTAAGTCTTAAGACCCCTTTCTAACGTGGCCCACGAGAACTATGGGTCCAACGACGAACTTGTGATGTTACAATAGTAAGCTTTTCCACCACACTTGCGTACGCTCGGCTCCATGCAGGGTCCTCGTGAAATCAGTATGTAATTGAAGAAATACGCACCAAGGGTCTTAACTTTGTCGTGTGCTATCGAGAGCTTGTATGCTTTTCAACAGGCAGTCAAGGATTATTAAACTCGCCTCAAATAGTTTTTCGCTCACTGCCGGAGACTGCTGCTGGCTTTCAATAATTACGAATGTATTTTTATGAAAATGTATTTTTGGCTGTAATTATTAGAGAACCTACCATTACCAGTTGGAAACAAGTCCAAAAATTTGTTAACATCCCTAATGCAGCATTGTGACAGCTGTACCTCTCATTGTAGCGCAGTGTTCAGAACTTGCGCGGTGACTGTATTCATCATTGTTGGTGCCTGACAATAATTTAACAGAAAAGCAAAGCTAAGAAGTGTGTTTATATTTCTCCGTACAATCCATAGTTATGGGCGGCCATAAAATACGACGTAAGCGCCGTAAACAGAAAGAGGAATTTAAAAGACGACTGTCAAACTAAAAATCTCTTCACGTTCACAGTGTTACATAGTCATTAAATCATAAATTATATAGCATAATTTTATACAATTAAGTAATAAGTCTTAAAAGCTGCATTGTCGATCTTTAATTTGAAAACTGATACAAACTGATATCACGCACTAGGTTGGTGTATAAGTTAGTAGCGTTTTTGTTTTGCATGTTGGTATTTCTGTACTTAAAGTAGAAAAGGAGGTTTGCTATTTGGGGAGCAAAATAACTGATGATAGTCGAAGTAGAGAGGATATAAAATGTAGACTGGCAATGGAAAGGAAAGCGTTTCTGAAGAAGAGAAATTTGTTAACATCGAGTATAGATTTAAGTGTCAGGAAGTCGTTTCTGAAAGTATTTGTGTAGAGTGTAGCCATATATGGAAGTGAAACATGGACGATAAATAGTTTGGACAAGCAGAGAATAGAAGCTTTTGAAATGTGGTGCTACAGAAGAATGCTGAAGATTAGATGGGTAGGTAACGTAACTAACGAGGAGGTATTGAATAGAATTAGGGAGAAGAGGAGTTTGTGGCACAACTTGATTAGAAGAAGGGACCGGTTGGTAGGACATGTTCTGAGGCATCAGGGAATCACAAATTTAACATCGGAGGGCAGCGTGGAGGGTAAAAATCGTAGAGGGAGACCAAGCGATGAATACGCTAAGCAGATTCAGATGGATGTAGGTTGCAGTAAGTACTGGGAGATGAAGAAGATTGCACAGGATAGAGTGGCATGGAGAGCTGCATCAAACCAATCTCAGAACTGAAGACCACAACAACAACATAGGTTTCTTTATCGATTGTCATTTTTATTTGTACTTCACCGTTCCTATTTGCGTTCACGTGTTGTCATTTGTGATTTAGAGATAGTGAGGGGAACTGTGGACGCTAGAAAATAGAGTGCCAATTGGAGAAATCGAAACATTTCTGACGTATCCTTCTGCTTGAGTTCAATAGGGTGGTTACAGCATTAGAGGCAGCCAGAAACATTTTCACCCTGTGTGGCGATAATGCCACTGGACAGAGCATGGAAAGAAAATGGTTTTCTCGTTTTAAGGAGGATCGTATTGACACTAGTGATTCTGCGCATTTAGGAAGACCTTCGGTTGAGGTTTGTGAAGATCGTTTAAACGCAATAATCCATGACGATACACGTCAGTGCACTCGAGAACTGGCAAATACGATAAACTGTAATCATTCCACCAGCGTGCGACATTTGTATGTAGCGAGGAAGGTTCAAAAATCGGGTGAATGGGTACCTCATGCTCTAAGCCAAAATCACAAAAATCGGCAGGTGGCTATATTTACATCTCTGCTTGCTCGTCATCAATTGGCTCATGAACAACATCGACCATTCCTATCCTTTATTGTTAATAATGGCGAGAACATAAGGAAAAGAAAGGAATAGTTGAGCCAAAACAAAGCAGCACCTCCCCGTACAAAGATCTGGGCATATCCATAAAAGATAATGTTATGCATCTAATGGAACAGCATGATGTGTCACGAATTGTTCCTCCGAGAGTAGTGGTATAAAGCCAGTTGTATGCCACTTTGTTAGTCTGAAGTTCATACTTTCAAGGGCAAACTTGATTGATTTTTACCCCCTCCCCCTAACCTGTTGTTCTGCTAAGTGAATTATGACTCCCTTGGGATGATTTATGATCCCCTGGGGATAATTGTCCTTGTGAGAAACCTCTCCCCCCCTCCCCCTCCTCCTTTCCCACCCCTCTGGGAACCACCAACCCTCCCCTCTCCACCTTGCTGATGAAAGTACACATTCAGGTCTGAGTTATTCATATAGACCCCTCCCAATCAATCAATTTGATTGACTAATTAATTAAATTGATCAATTAATTAACCCCTCCCCTCTGGTAGCTCCCCCAGCACTCCCCTCTCACCACCACCTAGAAATTGGCAGGTCTGTGCTGAGACCACCCTACACCCGCACAGGGCCCAGTGACTGCTATCATGTCAGCTGCCGCACTGCCAGCCATCTCATGTACCATGCAGAGCGGAAGTCGCGCTAATCCCCCGAATGAAGAATCAGGTGGTGGGAACCCTTTGATATTTGATATGTGAGAAATCTCCGAGCCTTCCACCACGGAACACTGGCGCATGCAAGAACTACTTCCAAGGCAAATGCCTGACTGGGAATCGATCTAGAAATACTGCTGAAGTCAATGAATTGATTTCTGTTCACATGGTCATGATATAGGGATATAAGATGGGTACAGTAGCTCACCAGACTCAGTTGCAGTCAGTCTCTGGAGGAAGAAGAACCATGATGCATCAACAGCAGCAGTTGAGATCCTCATCTGCCTCTCAATCACAGAAGATCATACAATGTAAGCTTTCACAGCCGGTATTGTCTTCACTTAAAACTTCCGGGCTGATAGGCCGTGGTCGAAGTATAAAACTCTCCCCTGACGTTTCGAAGTATAAAACTCTCCCCTGACGTTTCGTCTCCGACTGTGGGAGACATCCTCAGAGGTACAGCCCGGAAGTTTTAAGTGAAGAATCACAGAAGAAGCATAAAAGTACTTATTACATGTCGTTGCTACTATTACCGCATATAGTGGTTCCTCCATCTCCTCCTCTTCTTCGTCAAGTTCTATACTCCATGACATTGTCTGTGGATACTTGTTGTTTCTTTTTCTTCTTTGTTCAGTGACATCCAGCATGCCTGGACCAACAGCAGCTACCATCAACTCGTTGGGACCTGCAGTGAACTCTGACCTGCCAGGACCAGCAGCAGTAGGACTCATTGTGGTATCCTGTACCACATCTGACTACCATGTTGGAGCAGGACAATGACCTGCTATTATCCATTTAGACACCCAAAAAGTTCCCGACTCTCAGGAGAGTTGTGCCGTGGCCCCTACACCATACAGTGCATGTCATGACTGGTCTCCAACACACGCACCATTCCAGGATATGCCAGTGTTGCTGTAAGGACAGAGTGTTGATGTAATAGATGAGAAGCTGCCGATTCCTCCCAGTGCTCTACTGCTTTTCACTTCAGCTTATAATTTAACAGCTAGCGGTTCAAAGCGCTTAAATGTTGATATAAAAGCATCAGTGGACAGTGACTGGTGTGTTGCATTAGAGATTGAAAATGCATCATGAAGTGTTAAAGTGCGGTTTGCAGAGCTGGAATGGGATCAACTATGTTGTGCAGAACACTACATCAACCACCAGATGACCTTCAGGTATTCCCTATCTCCGGACGTTTACTGTGCTGGTCTGACACTATCTACAACATCACTGCGCAATGGAATGACACTCATGGTGAGAGCTGGAGGTCAATCAATTTATTTGAAACACTCCACCATCACAAACTTGTTTGACCTCTGGACAGTGCTATCCCTTGTGCTGGAAATATTGAACTGTGGCCCGTCATACGTTTCAGAGAAGTACATGATGAATTTAACACATACAAGAAACAGTTATTTGGGTAATACTGTAAACAATGAATCAGTTGTTTTCTTTGTTGTTGATGTAATACAGCTTGTGTATCATTGCTGGAATATAAATGAAATATATATAATCGCAAACCTTCGTTGTTTTTTCTTATATAACTACCCTGTCATTATAAAACATAGGTTGTGGCCATTGTTGCTCAGTTGGTAAGGTGATTGCGCTACAGTGGCTACATATATTGTTATTATGACAAGCGATCATTTTTTTGTAATAGTCCATTGCACACCAAAACCTGAAGTAGTCGGTATCGTGATTGGGTGGGTGAAGCGTCATGACTTTGTTGTAAGTGACTGGTCCTGTGATGGTATGGAAGAAGACCTGAAGAAGAACAAGAATGGGGTATTCCTACCTGATAACATATGAGCAATAATTGTAGGTCCCTCCGGGTGTGGCAAGAAAGATGTTCTCATGTCACTACTAACACACCTTGGCTGGAGTCCACTTCGAGCATGTATGTATATTTTCAAAAATGCTGTTTCAAATCAAGTACTACAAAAGATACTGCAGGGAGTTGATGGTATAGCATACACAGTAGTCAGTCAGAGCAGTAAAATTCCACGACCAGAAAAAGTAAAGCCAAACACAGTGTTCGTATATGATAATGTTGCTTTAGAAACCAGGACCAATTCTATGGTATTTCTGTTTTAGTCGTCATATGGGTACTGATATATTTTATTTGAGTCAGAAATATACCAGAATCCTGAAACTGTTGATGAGGGATAATGCAAATTTCATTATAGCTTTCAGACAGGATAATCTGAATCTAAAACACACTTACCAGGTACACGTAGGAACCGACACACCATTCAGTGATTTTGTAAAGATATGTGCAGATTGCTGAAATACACAGAGTACAGGTTTCTGTTACTGATAATTTAAGAAAATTGAGTGACTATACAGGGTGGTCCATTGATCATGACTAGGCCAAATATCGCACGAAATAAGCGTCAAACGAAAAAACCACAAAGAACGAAACTTGTCTAGCTTGAAGGGGGAAACCAGATGACGCTATGGTTGGCCCGCTAGATGGTGCTGCAATAGGTCAAACAGATATCAACTGCGTTTTTTTTAAATAGGGACCCCCATTTTTATTACATATTCGTGTAGTACGTAAAGAAATATGAAGGTTTAGTTGGACCACTTTTTTCGCTTTTGATAGATGGCGCTGTAATAGTCACAAACAATTGGCTCACAATTTTAGACGAACAGTTGGTAACACGCAGGTTTTTAAAATGAAAATACAGAACGTAGATACGTTTGAACATTTTATTTCGGTTGTTCCGATGTGATACATGTACCTTTGTGAATTTATAACTTCTGAGAACGCATGCTGTTACAGCGTGATTGCCTGTAAATACCACATTAATGCAATAAATGGCCAAAATGATGTCCATCAACCTCAATGCATATGGAAATACGTGTAACGACATTCCCCTCAACAGCGAGTAGTTCGCCTTCTGTAACGTTTGCACATGCATTGACAATACGCTGACACATGTTGTCAGGCGTTGTCGGTGGATCACGATAGCAAATACCTTCAACTTTCCCCACAGAAAGAAATCTGGAGACGTCAGATCCGGTGAACATGCGGGCTGTGGTATGGTGCTTCGACGACCAATCTACATGTCATGAAATATGCTATTCAATATCGCTTCAACCGCATACGAGCTATGTGCCAGACATTCATCATGTTGGACGTACATCGCCATTGTCATGCAGTAAAACATCTTGTAGTAACGTCGGTAGAACATTACGTAGGAAATGAGCATACATTGCACCATTTAGATTGCCATCGATAAAATGGGGGCCAATTATCCTTCCTCCCGTAATGCCACACCATATATTAACCCGCCAAGGTCGCTGATGTTCCACTTGTCGCAGCCATCGTGGATTTTCTGTTGCCCAGTAGTTCATATTATGCCGTTTTACGTTACCGCTGTTGGTGAATGACGCTTCATCGATAAATAGAACGCGTCATCGTAATTTCTCTTGTGCCCAGTGGCAGAACTGTACACGACGTTCAAAGTCGTCGCCATGTAATTCCTGGTGCAATCGATGTTGATATAGCATTCTCAACACCGACGTTTTTGAGATCCTCGATTCTCGCGCAATTTGTTTGCTACTGATGTGCGGATTAGCCGCGACAGCAGCTAAAACACCTACTTGGGTATCATCATTTGGTGCAGGTCGTGGTTGACGTTTCACGTGTGGCTGGACACTTCCTGTTTCCTTAAATAACATAACTATCCGGCGAATGGTCCGGACACTTGGATGATGCCGTCCAGGATACGCAGCAGCACACGTAGCACACGCCCATTGGGCATTTTGATCACAATAGCCGTACATCAACACGATATCGACCTTTTACGCAATTGGTAAATGGTCCATTTTAACACGGGTAATGTATCACGAAGCAAATACCGACCACACTGGTGGAATGTTACATGATACCACGTACTTATACGTTTGTGGCTATTACAGTGCCATCTATTACAAAGCGAAAAAAGTGATCCAACTAAAACATTCATATTTCTTTACGTATTACACGAATATTTAATAAAAATGGGGGTTCCTATTTAAAAAAAACGCAGTTGATTTCCGTTTGACCTATGGCAGCGCCATCTAGCGGGCCAAACACAGCGCTGTCTGGTTTCCCCCTTCAAGCTAAACGAGTTTCGCTCTTTGTAGCCTGAGAGGATAGATGTGCATAGACAGAGTATGCGTCTGTACATAGATGGAAATTTCAGTTCCTTGAACGTAAATTTAAGAAGCTAGAGACATATGTCCAGGCTCTTCTGAGACTGATCAGTGAATCAGATGCTATGGTTAAGGAACTAAGGACAACACAAGCATCATTTTGAGAAAGAAAGTAGGTGACTCAGCTGTAAATTTGAGTGAACTGAAAAGAAAAAAACAAGTCGTGACTGTAAAGGTTGAGTGAAATGTATATAAGTTGCAGACTGTGAAGTAGTCCGCCTAGTGTACAGCAAGATTGATATCATAAAACCTATTTACAGAGACCTGGCAAATCCTGAATTACTGAAGAAGTGTCTGCATGGTCAGACTCAAAATCCCAATGAGTCGTTCAATAATCCTATATAGACTCGCTTACCAAAAAATGTTTTTGCTGGAATGAAGACACTAAAGCGGGGGGTCAGTGATGCTGTTATTGCTTTTAATGATGGCAACATTGGTAGGATGAATTAATGTGAATTAATCCTGGAACAAAACTGCATCAGAGAACTTGAATGGATGGACAGAGTATAGAGCACAGTTAGCCACTAAGGAGTCCAGAAAGAAGAAAAGAAGAAAAAACTTGGAAAAAGATCAAGAGGATGATATACAGTATGGTGCAGTGTGCTTCTGAGTGACCAAAAATAAAAAAATTAACCATATATTAAGTGAGTTACAGTGTCCTGACCCTTTAGTAGCCGTTCCCGAAAAATTTACATTTTCTGTTGCATTTTTCACTAAATTCAGAAACCACTTCGAGTAGAGTATTCAAATTTTCGGGGAGTAACGACATACATATCCTGAGTCTACTGAACTAAAAGAAGAACGTAATGTTATGCATAATTAAAATTATTTAAGATAATGTAAAAAAGTACACAATATTTTAACCGTTTAATTAAAAAAATTTTATTTCCGAAAGCAGTGGCTGAAACGCAATTATTGTAGTTCAGTAGACTCAAAACATACAGTTTACTGTCCTGTAAAAGTTAATGGCTACAGTGGTTCCTGAAATACAGGGAAGCCAAATCACTAAATTTAACACTATCGCTATAGGGCGTTCAAACTCCCCTTAAAACAAAAATGGGGAGAAATGTTGCGGATTTGTTTGAGCATTTGTTGCAGACTGGGACAAATCAATGCCAGGACAACCTCCAAACCGATCATGGTCGAGAGCTTTACAATAGGCATTCCAAGACTGTGATGCAACGGTATGGAATACGTCACTACCCAACATTCACCCACCTGAAGTCGAGTATCGTGGAACGTCTGAACAGAACAATAAAAGGTCAAACATGAACGCATTTTAATCTTCATGGCTCATACAAATGAACAGATAACCTCCCAGAAATAACTGCACAGTATAATCTAATCAAACATAGCACAATAAAAATGAGACCAATCGCTGCTGGTGATAATGGACTCATGGATATGGTGTACTATTGTATTAAAATGCTGGCTCCACATAAACAGAAATTTAATGTAGGTACATACCTCAAAACACAAGACAGCATTTGAGAAGTCATATCTCCCCAACTGGCCTAGTGAGATATTCACAGTTTCCAAAGTGCAGAGAACAAATCCCAGAAGGACAGTAGTGGCACTGAAATTTCAGAATGCTTTTACACCGAAGAAATGCAGAAGACCTCAGAACCACGTGTGCTTCTCATAGAATGTGTCATAAGATGTCGAGGGAATAGAGCATTGATTAAATGGCTTGGTTTTGGTTCAAATGGCTCTGAGCACTATGGGACAACTGCTGAGGTCATTAGTCCCCTAGAACTTAGAACTAGTTAAACCTAACTAACCTAAGGACATCACAAACATCCATGCCCGAGGTAGGATTCGAACCTGCGACCGTAGCGGTCTCGCGGTTCCAGACTGCAGCGCCTTTAACCGCACGGCCACTTCGGCCGGCTGGCTTGGTTTTCCCATGACACAAAACAGTTGGATTGACGATGATGATTTGCTGTATAACGGGGTCCACAGAGTACAACCAGCACAGCAGCATAACACTCGTAGTAGGAGATGCATTATGGGAGGCAGTGGTCTTCTCGACAAACTCCCGTCGAATTGCGTATTCCAGGGTATAATTACTGCAGACCTGGTTCAGAGCTTCAAAAACTTTTGGCTTGTGGTTATAAGGGGATTAACCGCTTGACAGGGCGTGTTTGGAACACGACTTTGCATACGCAAAACATAAAGATCTCCAAGGACGTCACGCCACAGATCGAATTTTGGCTGATAAAGCCAAGGCAATACGTGCGAGAAAGAATATTGGTACAGGACAGTGCAATCCAGCATTTGTAGTTGATAAAACCATGCATGATAAAATTAAGTTGAGGTTGGGGTGATGAATGTCAAGCAAGTTATGAATGCTGCACGTTGTGCACTGAAGAAGAAGATGAAGAAGAAGAAGACAATGATCGAAAAGTTTAAAAAACTGTATCCTCACAGCGATGTATACAGCAAATTGCGTACTGAAGCATAAAGGACTAGCTAAAGCACCCAGCATTCTGACGACACCAAAGACTTCAGGTGGAATTATCCTCTTCTTCATTGCTGCTCTTGCAGGTCTCTCAGCAATGGATTCACTGGTCGGTGATGCTGCGGCTATTGCCAGAACAGTAAAGAACGCACAAAACTCCCAGGGGAGCTAGAGGAAGCAAGAAGACATAACCGCGTGATGGAAGCAGCAGCTACTGGAAAAGGACAATACCTGAAACCATAGAAGAAAGGACTAGGTCTCTTTATAAGTAAAAAAAGCCTGTTAGCTGTTCTGCTGGACAGACCAATTGTGCTCTAGTTTGTCATGAAAATTTCAGCATTCCGAAATTCCATGGTGTTTTTAAAAGCACGATCGTCAGTATTACGCGTGAATTACTTCCCTCCAATTGATTTAAACAATGGGGAATGAAGTATTGCGCTCATTCGATTGGAGACTTACAGCAGCATCCCGAATATCACAGAAGCTAACAATAAACTACATCTGGAAATTAAAATTGGAAAAGAAAATGTGTAAATAGAACCTGGTGCACACGATATTGACGATTTAAACGATTTTTAAAACGGTCTGGGAAAGGGATTGCGCTATGTGCAAACATCAGTATACTTCAATCTGAAATAGAGACATCAAGTGCAACGATTGACTTTGATCACAAAGGATCAATAGGACAGTTATTGGGTTTCACAAAAGAACAGGTTTTGAAGAATGATCCTAATAAACTCTACAGATACGACCAGTCACTGAATATACTCCCTGTCAGTACAAACTCTTACCTCAACAACAAATTGATTTATACAATTCATGGATTCTTCCCATCAGTGGGAAAAGGGTATAAGATCGTTGAGGCCCCTACCAAAGCTGTTTACCTCCCAGTAACAGTTCAGGCTTTGGACTATCTGGAACTGCGCATTATGAACCAGGATAATCAACTTGTCGATTTTGGCAACGAGGAAATCATTGTATCGCTACATATAAAGCGGAACCAGCAGAGACCTCGGATACAGGGTTATTACAAATGATTGAAGCGATTTCACAGCTCTACAATAACTTTATTATTTGAGATATTTTCACAATCCAGAATGAGATTTTCACTCTGCAGCGGAGTGTGCGCTGATATGAAACTTCCTGGCAGATTAAAACTGTGTGCCCGACCGAGACTCGAACTCGGGACCTTTGCCTTTCGCGGGCAAGTGCTCTACCAGCTGAGCTACCGAAGCACGACTCACGCCCGGTACCCACAGCTTTACTTCTGCCAGTATCTCGTCTCCTACCTTCCAAACTTTACAGGAGTTCTCCTGCGAAACTTGCAGAACTAGCACTCCTGAAAGAAAGGATATAGCGGAGACATGGCTTAGCCACAGCCTAAGCCATGGCTAAGCCATGTCTCTGCTATATCCTTTCTTTCAGGAGTGCTAGTTTCTGCAAGTTTCGCAGGAGAACTTTCTGTAAAGTTTGGAAGGTAGGAGACGAGATACTGCAGAAGTAAAGCTGTGGGTACCGGGCGTGAGTCGTGCTTCGGTAGCTCAGTTGGTAGAGCACTTGCCGGCGAAAGGCAAAGGTCCCGAGTTCGAGTCTCGGTCGGGCACACAGTTTTAATCTGCCAGGAAGTTTTATTTTCACAATGCTTTGCACACACATACAAAAACTCAAAAAGTTTTTTTAGGCATTCACAAATGTTCGATACGTGCCCCTTTAGTGATTCGGCAGACATCAAGCCGATAATCAAGTTCCTCCCACACTTGGCGCAGCATGTCCCCATCAATGAGTTCGAAAGCATCGTTGATGCAAGCTCGCAGTTCTGGCACGTTTCTTGGTAGAGGGGGTTTAAACACTCAATCTTTCACATAACCCCACAGAAAGAAATCGCATGGGGTTAAGTCGGGAGAGCGTGGAGGCCATGACATGAATTGCTGATCATGATCTCCACCACGACCGATTCATCGGTTTTCCAATCTCCTGTTTAAGAAATGCTGATCATCATGATGGAAGTGCGGTGGAGCACCATCCTGTTGAAAGATGAAGTCGGCGCTGTCGGTCTCAAGTTGTGGCGTGAGCCAATTTTCCAGCATGTCCAGATACACGTGTCCTGTAACGTTTTTTTCGCAGAAGAAAAAGGGGCCGTAAACTTTAAACCGTGAGATTGCACAAAACACGTTAACTTTTGGTGAATTGCGAATTTGCTGCACGAATGCGTGAGGATTCTCTACCGCCCAGATTCGCACATTGTGTCTGTTCACTGCACCATTAAGAAAAAATGTTGCTTCATCACTGAAAACAAGTTTCGCACTGAACGCATCCTCTTCCATGAGCTGCTGCAACCGTGCCGAAAATTCAAAGCGTTTGACTTTGTCATCGGGTGTCAGGGCTTGTAGCAATTGTAAACGGTAAGGCTTCTGCTTTAGCCTTTTCCATAAGATTTTCCAAACCGTCGGCTGTGGTACGTTTAGCTTCCTGCTTGCTTTATTCGTCGACTTCCGCGGGCTACGCGTGAAACTTGCCCGCACGCGTTCAACCGTTTCTTCGCTCACTGCAGGCCGACCCGCTGACTTCCCCTTACAGAGGCATCCAGAAGCTTTAAACTGCGCATTCCATCGCTGAATGGAGTTAGCAGTTGGTGGATCTTTGTTGAGCTTCGTCCTGAAGTGTCGTTGCACTGTTATGACTGACTGATGTGAGTGCATTTCAAGCACGACATACACTTTCTCGGCTCCTGTCGCCATTTTGTCCCACTGCGCTCTCGAGCGCTCTGGCGGCAGAAACCTGAAGTGCGGCTTCACCCGAACAAAACTTTATGAGTTTTATCTACGTATCTGTAGTGTGTCATGACCATATGTCAATGAATGGAGCTACAGTGAATTTATGAAATCGCTTCAATCATTTGTAATAGCCCTGTATGCAGAGATCCAGAAGCGGTGGCGACCTTCAACCAGCCAGGCCCTGTTGGAGGCAGAATCGACAGCCCTTAACTCGCCGGACCAGAAGTGTTGGTGATGAGCTTCAGTCAGGGGATCACAGAGTTCCGTATTGTCAATGAAGACAGGATGGGCGTAAGGTATAAAACCAAAGTTCACAACAGGCAGCTCCGCACTTCACAACAGACAAGCAAGTTGATAACACGTGCAAATTACGAATTTCTTAAATCAGTCGGTCTGAAGCAGCGCAGTGACGTCGTTTAATATAACAAACCCAGTGGAATATGATGAGTGTATTATATGGCAGGAATACTTCTCGCATAAACCTTATGGATCATTTAAAAGGAACGATGACATTAGGATTGTCATCCAACACCAAGATGTATTTTATATCAGTGTATTAAATAAACTATGTGAAATCCATCCCTAAATAAATTGTTCCAACTTCCCACTGAAAATAAATAACGTACACTCCCTCCTCTCCAGCAGCTGGACACAGACTGAGTCCTTTTCCCGCCACTTTTCCCCAGTCCACTATGGAACGACAGTGTCCTCTGGTGGTGGTCTGTGTATTAGGTCAGTTGGACTCCGGAGCTCATGGTGAACACGTTGGATGGCGCTACTGCCTATGACAACTCAAATTGTCTAAGTAAACACTTTATGCAAAATAAAGACTTACAGCCATCCTATCCAGCAGCCCAGCATAGGCTGCCTTTTCCTGCCAATCCCAAGGAAGAGGCGGTGTTCTGATGCCTTGGGTTAGTGGAGGTAGCCCAATTGATTTATTTTTGCGCCAAAATTTCTCCGCCGTTTTCTTAGGTTAATGGACGCAGCCCAATTGACCTTTTTCGCGCCAAAATTTGAGCTTCCCCCCATTTTCTTAGGAAGAGGTGATGGGAGGGGGAGGAGAGGGGGGAGGATGGAAGGGGGTTAGGTTAGTGAAGTTAGCCCAATTGAACTATTTTCCCGCCATGACGTCACTGTGAGGTCGCCATTTCTATCGTCGCCATCTTGGATCCGCCATCTTGAATAAATTTGGCAACAATGCAGAGTGGGGTGACAGTGGCTTAGTGCCACTCCTAATATATGCAACCCACGCCAAGAAAGTGGCATACCATTGCGTTTATTCCATTAGTTCCATCATTTACCATCACTGCTGACATTTATTGTCAACAACTGAGATGTCTTGAAGATGCAGTCTAAGAACAACAACCAGGAAGACTACTTGAAGTGATGCTACCCCTGATAACACTGAAGCATTCGCAGTCAAGCAGCCGTCCCGAACGAACCACTGCTCTCTGTACCTGACGTAGCTGTCTGCAGATAGCTCTATGAAGTGGGGACTCCCCTGTTCTTTGGTAGGGTTTTTCAGTGTCAGGGGCCCATTCACATTGGATAACCCCACGCACTGTAGGCTGCTCTCTTCTACCTGCGCTCTCTTGTGCCACGCATTGCACTTCACACAGGTAGGTCTCCCTTCTTCTGTAAGGACACAATATATTGCTCTCTCACTGAAAAAGCAAAAGCTGTCGTTTTCGAAAAGAGCAAAATTGTTGTACACCCCCCTTGAACCCATCCAAATAAAACATTCTTATGCAGGAAAGACATCCAATCCTACCTGCATATCCCCTCCACTATCCCACAGCAAAGTTGCAGCACAAGAGGTGGGAATGCCAGCTACTCCCACCAGCATTCCAAGAGGCAGTTGCCTCGAAGGATCAGCAGATCGCCGAGCAGCAGAAGCTGATCGAGCTGCTGATGGATGGTGAACACACATGAACACTGACACACTCACCACGCACACAAGCACCAGCCACAAACACGTTAGATAGGCCCTCGCTTTCACCTCTGGTGGATCAGGCACTGAAAGAGACAGAGCCAGAGCTGACAGAAGACACAAACAACTCTGAAGACAGATCATGGCAGCAGGTCGGTCCACGACACAAACCTCTTAAAAAAACACACAAACTAGTGAGTCCACAAACTCACAAAGCAACTGTCGAGTGTATTGCATACAAAGAAGCTCTGAGGCGCAAAGTAGACAAACACACATCACAGCTCCAAAACCGTCCCTGCACCCAGTAAGGAGTGGAATATCCTGTTGCTGGAATGGTAGCTGGCAGCCCCAGCAGTGCGGGGCGATCGGAAGAACCTCGGAGCTCTGCACACGCATTACAAACATCCCCAGCAACAGACACACAACCAAGGCATACAACACCCAACACCACACCTGCACTGGGTACACCAAGAAACACACCCTGAGATCGTGGACTGCAGCCCACCATAGACCACAGAAGATGCACTTACACAGGGAAAGCCACAATGACAGAGGAGGTGGAGAAACAACCAGAACAGCAAAGGTACGACCACGCCACAACAAGCACACAGACAATAGGACACCAATACGCCCATACACAATTCGGACACCAACACAACGACCCACACAACACACTCACTCACCACAGAGACCACTCAGGCGCCCACAACTATCACTCAACCAGCTGACACGCAAGCCAGCCCAAACCAGACATCAACACAAATACCAGCAGCCACCAACACAACCAACAACTCACAGGCCAACACTCACAACATTACCTCAACACTTTGAAGAATAATGGAGAAATTATTCCCCAGACTCATGACCACCGAAGCAGTCATGAAGATTATGGGGTGTGTCTGACAACTCTTCACACAGTTCATGTCAGATTCGCTGAACTGTACTAGCATACAAACCATTATCACGTCTTTGTTTGCACCAATACATGGATAAAACGCCAAACCAGTCCCAAAATGCAGACGCTGACACAAAATCACAGATACTGCTTTGGAATGCCAATGGGATTGCAAACAAAAGAGCCAAAATGAATTCGTTCATGGAGCGAAGGGGTATCCGAATCGCCCTAGTGAACGAAACACTGCGTATGCCTCACAAACAGCTAAACATCCCAGGCTATTGCATTTATCGTACCGACCAAGCGGATGGCAGGAAGGGAGATGGCATAGCAATCATCATACACAAATATGTAGAACACACAAAGATTGAGCTCCCTGCACTTGAGAGACTAGAGGTCACGGCCATCAGGGTCAAGTTCAATGGAGCCAACACCGCAGTGATATTGCTGTACAGTCCTCCTGGAAATATAGTAACATGTGATATCAGCACACTTCTCAACATATCACTGTGGGTAATTGTCACTGGAGATCTAAACCAAAACACCCCAACTGGAACTCACGGATACGTACCTCCAATGGAAAGAAATTATACAAACATGAACTAGGCTGAAACTACATTATACTTGGGCCGAAGTTCCCATGTATGTGCCTGCACAGGCTCAACATTGGCCAGACGTGTTAGACATAGCCCTCATCAAGGGCCTCACGTACACACTCAACCTTATGGTTGAAAATGATTCGGACTCAGACTACATGCCTGTAATACTACATATGGAAGAAACACTCCAGGACCAGAACCACGCAGGATACTGAACTACAAGGGCGGTAATTGGACCATGTTCAAGGAAACGCTTAATAGTCGTATTCCGGGCACCCACGAAGTTAACAACACGCAACAAATTGATGAGGTGGTGGAGGCTCTTACTATTGCCGTCCAAGACACAATTATTGACGCCATTCTACGTACAACACCAAAACAACACTCGATGGCCCTGCCCCAGGAAATCCTGGTGCTTATCTCAATGAGGAACCGCCTCATGAGATACTGGCAGCGTACCAGGCGCCCGTTCTATAAACAGCACATCAAAATACTCCAGCGTGTCATAAGGGACAAAATACAAAGATTTCGAAACGAAAAACTGAGGCATAAACTCGCAGGGCTAGATGCCACGTGTCCTGGCGTGTGGAAGCTAGCCAGACATTTCACCAGGGAGAAACATTACATTCACACTCTACAGGAACAGACGGCCCAGCTTACTCCACGATGGAGAAGGCAGAGCTTATGGCCACAACACTTGCAGCGTCCTTCATGCAGAATCTGGCTCCTTCAGATCCAGTATTCACTCTCGAAACGGACCAGGAGGTTACACGACTTGTAGCCCAGCCCTCGCACGGTGAAATCAGATGCGCTAGTAAAAACGAAATTACTTGGGCTATCAAGCATACCAATGCTAGGAAAGCCCCTGGGCCTGATGGTATTCAAAACCGCGTTCTCCAGGAGTTCACGGATAGTTCCGTAGAATACTTTGCACACGTAATAAATGCCATCTTAAAACATCAACACATCCCTGACTTTTGGCGGGCAGCCAAGGACCTGATGTTCAGGAAGCCACGGAAAGACCACTCCCTCCCACATAATTGCCGACCAATCAGTCTGCTGTGCTTGTTCAGCAAGATTTTTGAGAAGGTAATACTAAAATGCATCAATAGATATTGCATCGCCAACAACCTCCTGAGACCAGAGCAATTAGGCTTTAGGAATCACCACTCAACAACACAAAAAAATGTACAAATGTGTGTGAAATCATATGGGAATTAACTGCTAAGGTCTTCAGTCCCTAAGCTTACAGACTACTTAACCTAAATTATCCTAAGGACAAACACACACACCCATGCCCGAGGGAGGACTCGAATCTCCGCTGGGACCAGCTGCACAGTCCGTCAACAACACAACTCCTCCATGTAGTCGAACATATAACACATGTCTACAACAAGAACAAAGCCACAGGGGCCTTGTTCCTGGATATCGAAAAAGCTTTCGACCGTCTCTGACATAACGGCCTTATACGCAAACCAAGCGAAGCTGGTTTTTTGGTCAGACTCGTACGTCTCATACATTGATATCTCACGAACATATGTTTTAACACTGACGTGCAGGGCATACAATCGACATCACACGGTATCCAAGCTAGAGTATCCCAGGGAAGCACCCTGGGGCCCATCTTGTTCGACCTGTACATTAATGACTTTACAGCAACGCAAAACATGACTTTAGCCATCTACGCAGATGACACAGCCATTCTTGCGCAAGTTTGGAAACCATAGAACATAAAGTCGCTAATACAGATGGTACTCAGAACTGCCGAGACTTGATTGGAATGATGGCGTATTAAAGTAAACGTCGGCAAGTATGAAGCAGTTCTGTTCACATGTAGACTGAAACTACTGCACAAACATCAACACTGTAGGCAGGTAACACAACATACACGCCCAATACGTTTTCGAGAGAAAGTCAGATATCTTTGTGTCTGGCTGGGCCAGAATTTACATGGGGGGACCACATCGAATACATTGCCAACAGAGCGCATGCGAGGCTCAAACAACTCCACCCAATGCTCAACAGGGAAAGCACACTGAATAGGAGGGTGTCGAGGTCCATATACATGACACTGATTAGACCTTTGATGACGTACACAGCTCCCGTCTGGATATACGTAGCTCCTACACGCCTGCGCCGCCTGCAGGTCATACCGAACAAAGTGCTAAGCATCATTAGCAACGCTCAACGCTACACATGCAACGTGGATTTTCACAATGAATACGGTCTTGAAACCCTCAAGGAAGTATTCAAAAAACACGCCACACGACTATACAGGAACTCGAGACACTCGAACAATCCTTTCATCCTTACTCTGGGAAACTATGATCACAATCATAGGTGGAAGCATAAGCAGCCAAAGACACTACTAGCTAGATCATAACCACCTATGGCAAGCTAACATACACCCACGAGCGACAAACGTTGGCAAGCCCCTGCATATCAGTAATGTTGACTGGATATCCCAGCTGCTATTAAAGTCGACCAGCAGGCTACAGCAGGGGAACTAACAAACTCGCACACTGATGCACAGACAAATCGCCAACATTACCCCACACTGTGAACCTGATATATGACTTATCAGACACAAAATGATGATGAACCTGTTACAGATATGATGACACTAAGAGATCAACACCGGCATCCAGTGGCAACCGCCAAGTAACAGCATCTCACAACATCAAAGGTATTGACCTGCATGATACCCGCTACTAACAAAGCCTACCCTTGCATGACCTGTCGCAGGCAGCAAGAAAACCGCTACTGCTCTTGCAACCTGACCCAACTATTGCAGAGGTTTTTTTTTCCATTGGCTCTTGCCTTGTCACTTTTGTACCCTCTGCCCTTCACACCGCAACCTTTCAATCAACTTTCGACCCAATCTATCTCCAGATGACCGCTTATTTATGGTTAACCTTAACCAGATGTACGCAAACATTGCAGTACTCACATCCTGTGAGGCCTCACTCTAGTGAAAAGTAACCCTTTTGCAGAGATGGCAGTATACCTTAATGAAAAAAAAAGAAAAAAGAAAAACGATAACGCTGGCCCACGTTCTGCTAGACTGACAAAAAACACTGTACAAGAGTTGGGTTGGGAAGTCATTCTCCATCCTCCTCGTCCTCATACATTTGACCTTGTAACCTCAGATTTTCTCGTTTTCCGCTCTCTGTTAAACAGAGACGTAAATGCGCTCCGAAGATGGCAGACGAGTTCTTCGCCTCAAAACGACATGATTTCTACAATTGTGGACTCAAAACTTTACCCCAGCAATGACAGACTGTTGTAAATGGTTATTGATGACTAAAGTATCTGTTACATGTATCTGTTGTTTTATTAAATATATGGAAAAACTCTACGAACTTATGCACCACCTTAATTTTTACCAGGGACGGTTTAGGACCCAAGCTATACAAACAGTTGCTTGGAGCACCAAGCTGGGGCGCACAACTGCAAAATCTGTATATAGGCTGTATTATACGGAGGACAAGGGACGTTCAGCAATTAAAGAGACAAATCTATATAGAAAAAAAACCGTGTATTTTTACAAAATGGGGCCTTTACTGCTTTTCAACATATTCCCCATCAAAACTAATACACTTGTCTACACTTGTCCCAACGATGAACTACTTTTTTTTTTTTGCACCTGATGCAAATATGTCTTTGTCTCGTTGTTTGAGAGACTTTTCTACAAATTCTTTGACCTCATCGTCGTTACTGAACTTTTTTCCAAGTAATGCTTTCTTGAGTGGCTTTGACAAACAAGAATCCGATAGGGGTCAAATTTGGGCTGTACAGAGGATGATGTAGTACCTCCCAAGCCAGTTTTTCAAATGCTTCTTGGATCAGCTGCACCGTGTGAGGCCGAACATTGTCGAGTAGCAAAATCACGCCTTTTCTTTGACATATGACATGTTTTTCTCTCATTGCTGGTTTTTCTTTGTCCGCTAGCATGTCAGAGTAGTAAGCACTGTTTATTGTACATTGATCTTCCATATAATCACAAAAGAGGGTACCTTGGGCATCCCGAAAGACGGTTACATGATTTTCCTGCTGATCTTTGCAATGTGAATTTCTTAGGGACAGGTAGCTGATACGCTTCCACTCTAGGCTTCGTCTCTTGGACTTTGATTCGAAATGTTGAACCCATTTTTCATCAGACGTTAAATCTTCTTTAGAAAAGGGTTACCTTCCCTTCCATAGCATTCTTCCAAGTCAGTATGCACTTTGAGTCTTGTTTCCTTGTGTTGTGGCATTAACACTTTTAGGACCCACTTCGCAGTTGTTTTACTGTACATAAATTTGTTACTGATAATGTTATAAACTGTGTCAACACTTGCTTTTCATTCAACTGTAACATGTCCGTCTTCACGAATAATGTCGTCAACTTGGGTATCAAGCGAAGGAGTCGGCGTGAACTGGTCGGCCAGGACGTTGCTCGTCAGTCACTGAGATTCAACCGTTTTTGAACTGTTCTACCCACTTATAAATATTACTGCTGTTCATACAACGTTCACCATTTTGTAAAATTATCCGAGAAAAGATTTTAGCCGTTTTTTCGCATTCAGAAAGCAAAAAACGGATCGCTGAACGTTGCTCAACTAGTGTGGAAACTTCAAGCAGACTCTCCATCCTTAAATGCAATATTGACATTATAAACCAATGAGTTTAAATTTCATGGAGTGGCTATACGTTGGCTTGTAAGTAGGCTGTTTAGGTTTTTATATTGGTAATGCCACGTAGCGATCTGAATGAAAATCACTGGCTGTGCTGCGTGCAGTCTGTGGCTGGTTTGCATTGTTGTTGGCCATTGTAGTGTTGGGCAGCTGGATGTGAATAGCGCATAGCGTTGCGCAGTTGGAGGTGAGCCGCCAGCAGTGGTGGATGTGGGGAGAGAAATGGCGGAGTTTTGAAATTTGTAAGACTAGATGTCATGAATTCCTATATGTATTATGACTTTTGATGACTATTAAGGTAAATACATTGTTTGTTCGGTATTGAAATCTTTCATTTGCTAATTATGCCTATCAGTAGTTAGTGCCCTCCGTAGTTTGAATCTTTCATTTAGCTGGCAGTAGTGGCGCTCGCTGTATTGCAGTAGTTCGAGTAACCAAGATTTTTGTGAAGTAAGTGATTTGTGAAACGTATAGGTTAATGTTAATCAGGGCCATTCTTTTGTAGGGATTTTTGAAAGTCAGATTGCGTTGCGCTAAAAAATATTGTGTGTCAGTTTAAGCACAGTCTTGTACAATTTTTCAAAGGGGACGTTTCATATGTCGACCCTTAGCCGAGGATACCTCACTGGAATCTTCTGATTTTTTCTTGGAGTTTGTGTAATTAGCGCAGCCTTTGTTTATTGCTAGCGCGTAATTGTAGAGAGAATTTCCTTTGTAGTTGCAGTTTTTCATTCTTGTACAGTAAAACAGTTGTGGCATGCATGTAGATTTGCACCAAGTATTTCGCAGCTGCGCTTGCAATTAACGAGATATTATTTTCAATGCTATGTTAATGTGTTTTCTTATTTTGCTCTTCAAATTGTGCTTTTCTGTGTTGTTGTGTGAAATATTGTGACAATAATGGCGTGTGAAAAAACGTAATACTAGGCTCCAAAGTAAACTGAGAAATGACAGTGAAGACAAAAGCAGTGTGTTAGCGCCACCGTGTAATGAATTAACTAATGTTCAAAGTAGTAATTTGGTAATTGTACATAGGGAAATGGAGCGGGCTGCAAATAATGGTGTAGGCAGTGAAACAATTAGTGAACAGGGAAGCATTATCGATCGTTCGGTCGGCAACAGCTTGCCTCAGGAATCCGAATTGACAGGACACAATGTTGCAAATACTGTAGATTCAGGTTTTGCGTCCTCGCCGTTTTCTCAAATAAGAAATCCGGGAAGTACAAGATCAGTTGGCACTAGTAATACAAAAATTACATATTTCAGAGGACACTCGCGCTCCAACACGGGAAGAGGAACTTAGAAATACGGAAAAGCCACAAAATAATAACACAGGGCATTTCGGAAATTAAGAAAGAAATTAGCAAGGTGCACCGAATTTTGAAATGGAACCGCCGAAACGACGTAACAATGACCGATATGCGACTCGCCGACATGATGACTTTGACTATAAGCTGTTCATTACTACACGTAAATTCAAAACATTTAAGAATTCTGGCAACGACATTCATCCACAAGCATGGCTCCATCAATTCTCTCATTGTTTTCCTCCCAACTGGTCATTAGAGCACAGATTAGAATTTATGTGTGGCTACTTAGAGAATGAACCAGCTGAAAGAATGCGATCGGTCATTCACGATTGTCACAGTGAAGGAAAATTTTATCATGCCTTCCTCTCAGCATATTGGTCTCAAGCTACACAAGACCGAGTAAAACATAGCTTCATAATGATGAAACATTTCGAGCAATCTGAATTTTTCAGTCTTGTGAAATATTTTGAAGACATGTTGCACAAGAATCAGTACCTGTCAAACCCATACAGCCCCTCAGAACTCATCCGCATTTGCTTAATCAAATTACCTGAACATTTACGACATACTATTTTGGCAGGACGTTGCAAAGACGACATTGAAGCTTTTCAGGGACTCTTACAAGAATTAGAAATTGACTCTGACAATCGCGGAACGCAAAAACAGGAACACAACAAATGCAGGTCACATCCGTCGCAATTCCGCGATGAAAGAAACAATAACTGGACACGACAAGGCTATTCTCACAACACAAATCGTGACCAAAACAGACACCACCCGTATGACAACCGTTGGCACAGTAGTAAGAGTTACAGAGAAAGATCGCATTTCCATAGTAATGAATATAACAGAGACAATCAGAGAAACAGACAATATGGGAACCAAAATAGTTATTATCAAGGGAGACAGAATAACTTTAGATGCAACGGTCCAGCGCGCAGTTACAATTCAGGGAGAAATTCTCCACCACGTGACCGACAAGAAAGAAACTATGGAATCCACCGACATGACGACAGACGATATGATCGTAACGACAGGCCCGAATTGCATCAGAACTGGCGGAATTCAAACAGGGCGGGGCCCTCTCGGCAAGGTGAATTTGTAGACGTTAGGTCTCCAAATCCCAATAACGACGCGCGCCAACAAAGAGACAATGGGCAATGACTCATACCGCTGGCAGCCACAAAACGTACTTCTGAAACTGACGACGCAGCTGCCGTAGCTAGTAATTACGTAAAAATGGAAGACATTAGGGACGTCTTACTCCAGGAACACGACGTAAAACATAACAACATTGCATATCCTGTGATTCACATTACAGTAAATGACGTAAAACTTATGGCAGTACTTGACTCTGGTAGTCAAAAATGGCTCTGAGCACTATGGGACTTAACATCTATGGTCATCAGTCCCCTAGAACTTAGAACTACTTAATCCTAACTAACCTAAGGACATCACACAACACCCAGCCATCACGAGGCAGAGAAAATCCCTGACCCCGCCGGGAATCGAACCCGGGAACCCGGGCGTGGGAAGCGAGAACGCTACCGCACGACCACGAGATGCGAGCTGACTCTGGTAGTCTCTTTTCAGTAATTAGTGATACAGCCTTTAGCAAATGCAACATGTCAAACGATTGCCCCACACTTCCGTTACGTAAGATTAAATTACAAGGTGCAATCTTTGGTAAAAGTGTAGATGTACACCAACAAACCGACTTAGAATTCTTTTGTCAAAGCCACAGCTTCTCTACGAACTTTCTTATTGTTCCATTATTGTCGACGGAAATTATATTGGGAGTAGACTTTTTGAATGAATACAAAGCAATCTTAAACTGAACGATGCTGAAATAAGTTTAGAGAAAGAAGGTAAGTCAATAGCTTTGAAATTTGAAGATTGGGTCTCAAACCATGACGAAGAAATTAATCGGCTTTACCTCCTGTTAGACAACAGTTCGGAATTTTCGATGGAACTTGACACTAACAATCACTCTGCAACTACTGACAGGGATGATTCGATGGCGCATTTGATAATAATGAGTTAATTCCGAATAAAATTCAAACAATTGAGAATTGTAATGACACTGATAGGCAAGACCTTTTTGAGATTTTACAAGCACATTCCACAGTTTTTACTCACAAAACAGGAACAATCAAGGGATTTCAATACCAATTTCGTGTTCGTGAGCATACTAAATTTTGTGTTGGACCATACATAATTCTGGCGCATTATAGGGACCGTGTTAGAACAGAAATACAATCTATGCTTGACGAGGGCATTAAAGCCTGCAGTAAGCTCATACAACAATCCATTACATGTTGTTGAGAAGAAAAATGGATCGATCATGCTTGTCTTAGATTCGAGGCAAATCAGTACTATCATAATTCCTGAAACAGACAGGCCGCAAACGTAGGAAGAACTTCTTCAAAATTTTAATGGTGTAAAAGTGTTGTCTTCTATTGATCTCAGATCCAGCTTTTATCAGATCGAACTTCATCCAGAGTGTAGAAAATACACAGCTTTCCTCTGTTTCGGCGTTTGTTATCAGTTTCGGATACTTCCTTTTGGTTTGAACATTTCTTCAGCAGCATTCATTCGCGGCCTAAATTCCATATTACATAAGTTCTTAACACGTCACATCACCTTATATGTGGACGATATTCTGACAGCAGAAGCCTCATGGGAACAACACAATCGCATCCTCAACAGCGTGTTACATATTTTTGCAGAATCTGGAATTACAGTTAACTTGGAAAAGTCTGAATTCGGTAGGACAAAGGTGAAGTTTTTGGGACATATTATTTCTTCTGAAGGCATTCAGCCGGATCCTGAAAAGTTAGAAGCAATCAGAGCCATTCCAGTTCCATCCACAAGAAAAACAAGCCCGCAGTTTTCTAGGTCTCGTAAATTTTTACCGTCGTTTCTGAATATGCAAATTCTAGTTACACCAAAACTTTGTTCTCTCACTGGAAAAAATACTATTTGGAACTGGGACGAACAAGCACAGTTGGAATTCATTTCTTTGAAAGAAGCGTTACTTAACGCGCCAATACTAGCTCATCCAGATCTGTCACAAGATTTCTGCCTTAGCATGGATTCTTCTAAAGTCAGTCTTGGTGCCCATTTATTTCAAGAAAATGACACTACTGTTCAGAAAACCATTGCTTTTGCTAGCAGAGTGCTAACAAAATCCGAAAAAAAAATTATTCCGTCACTGAATTAGAAGCTTTAGCTATCGTTTGGGCATTTAACAAATTCCGTTTCTTTCTTTCTGGTAAGCACGTAAAAGTATACAGTGATCATCGTGCATTACAATTTCTTATGTCTTCAAAATTAAATAATGACAGGTTAAAGCGTTGGGCATTGTTTCTGCAAGAATTCCACTTCACAATAGTCTACATTCCCGGCAAGGAGAACATTGTTGCGGACGCACTGTCACGTGCACCGTCTGGGCTTGAGAAAAGTAACACAGAAGGCAACCTCGAGAAAAATTTCGGTATTCTTTACATTCAGAAAGTCGCCTTTGAAAACTTCATCTCCGTATATTTAAAGGACATTGCTCACGAACAAGATAAAGATCCGATTTGGAAAGACATCAAAAGCAAATGGCATGAAAAGACACACACACAGATTCGGCATTATTATCTGGTTAGAAACAACATACTGTTCAAACGCTGCACTGTTGATGACAAGCTATGGGTACTTTGCATTCCTGACGATTTTGTTAATAAGCTCATTTGGTACATTCATTTCAGCTAAGCACATTTTGGCCCACGAAAATGTTACTATATTCTTCGGACGACTTTTTATTTTAACAATATGGAAAAGAGAATTCGAAGAGTCTTGTCTATTTGTAAACTTTGTCAAAAGGCGAAACCATCTACTATCTCACATCGTGCTTCGTTGTTTCCTATCATTCCTTCTAAATTGAAAGAATTTGCTGCTGTTGATCTCTTGGGACCCCTTGTCAGAACATCGAATGGATTTTCGTACGTTCTAGTCGCTGTTGAACTTACTTCAAAATTTGTTTCTTTCACTCCGTTACGTAAAGCCACTGGACAGTCTGTATCCAACGCCTTTGTTAAAAATTTCTTACGTGAAGTTGGCCACGTTGCTAAAGTCATTTCAGATAACGGACCGCAATTCAGATCTGCTGTTTGGTCACGCATGCTTCGGAATCATAAAATCAAACCTGTTTTTATTTCATTGTACTCACCACATTGTAATGCCTCCGAACGGATTATGAAAGAAATCAATAAGCTTTGCAGACTTTATTGTCACAGAAAGCATCAGCGTTGGAACAGATATTTACACTTATTTCAAAATGTGCTGAATGAAATGCCTCATGACTCCACTGCTTTACCACCTACTCTTGTACTGAAGAATGAAGAACCACCGATCAGAATCGGAGAGCTTTACCTTTCCCAAATACACGTAAACTTCGACACAGAGACATAATTGATCTGGCTATTACAAATATAAAATCTGCAGCAGACAAAAGGAGAAAACTACACGGTAAAGCACATGCAAAGAAATTATATATTGGTCAGAAAGTTCTCATTAAAGCTCATTCATTGTCACATAAGAAGAAACACTTGAGTCTGTAACGCCGGAAATGCATATCCTCCTATTTCCATCTATTGTACTATAATTTGTTTTCCTTATTTTTGTTACCTCAAGATATGACATTTCTGTCTCTTTATATATTGTAATTGTTTTACTGTTTGTATATATATAGTTATGCACTCATGTCGATGTATAATTGGTTTGTTTCGTAAATATTATTTGTATTTTTACGCTGGGTCTTGCCTAGGGAAAACTGCTATCGAACGATTACGTCGATAGGTCGTGTGACGAATCAAAGTGTGTAGGATCTTTGGTAGTGTTAACTCTGCCGCGTGGAGCGCGGGCAGAAGAGTGAGAGTCTGGCGGGAGTAGCGAGTGGAGCAGGTGTTGTGTGACGCTCCCGCGAGTTGCCGCGCTTTCGGGGTTTGGCAGCATGTAATTGCGCTCGACTCGCGATGGTAGTTTCTGACATGGTGTCGCGGACGGGAAGCATTAGCTGGCGCACATCAAGAGCCCGTTTCGCCTGGTGACCGTGTCGAGAAGAAGGCGCGCCAACATCCAGCTTCTGCAACAGCGACGGCCGACAATGAGTGACTGTCGCCACCTCCTCGATCGACGGCTTCAAACCTTCAATCAACCAACAAGGAAGACTAAAAGCACGTAAAGTTTCAGAACTGTATGGCAGACCTCAGCTTTTCAAATTGTTCCATTTGCCTCGCAAAATTACAGCAACTTAGCATGAACCTTTGTTGCTCATTGTCCCAATTGCATTGCCAAGCAGGGTCCCTTCCTTTTCCGAAATGAACCCGAGTGTCATTGAAATTCAAACGCCAGCATTAAAGTAATATTCTATTTCGCTGCTTTAATTTCAAAGTTCAGTTAAAGTCTCAGAGCTGGCTACAATATTCAGATTACACAAGCACGAATTAAGAGTGCGAGCTTTGTTACCGTATTTTAGCTTACCTGTGACTGCAGCTCAGCTTGGTACGTACTAAATTTTACTATTGTTAATAGTTCAGAATCATTTAATTCAAGTTCAAAGTAAAATCTCTTGTTTCTAAATTGCGTAGAGTCAAGTTGCTTTTGAAATGATTGTTGAGGTAGTCCAAGACTAACCGTATTTTACTGGATTTCGATGTGCTTCAGAAAGAAAGCTCACTATTAACTTCAGTCACTAAATTAATTTTCGATTTTCCGGTTTAATTAATTCTTTTGCTAAATTAAGTCAGAGTGTAGCGAAATTTATTACTTCTGACAAACTTTCAGTTTTCACACTACACGTGTCAACCTTCAGTTGCCACGCTTCTAGTGCTAATTATATGTGTAATAACCTTTCTTTTTCAGTTACTATAGTAATTGTCCTTAGGACTGGCGACCGTGATTTCCCCCAAATCTCAAATATCTAATTACCGCTAGTTAATTGTTAACGTAACGGCCGCACATTTACTTTCTTTATTGACTTTACCCCTTTTCGAAATTAATTTCCACCAGTTTCATTTGCATTTTTCCTTTCATTTAGATGTAACCCTTTCCTCCCTCTTTACCGATAGATTAACTTCGGTGACGATTGCTTTTCCCAAATTTCCATTAGGTGCACGCGGTTTAATTTTTCACTGTCATTAAGGTCGATAAGTGAGGGGGGAGGTTACACGTGGCGACCGTGACAGGACTCGAACCTGCAATCTTCGGATTTGAGGTTGTTCTGGACACGAATTTTGCATTGTGCAAATCTCGTAACAAAGTACTGGTTACGAAATGGTCGATACGTCGGCGAGAATATTAGTGTGAGGAATCCTAATTAGATTTGAGATTTGGCATTTATATTGAAAATTATTAAAATGAGTGAAGGCAACAATTACCAAAACCTGGTAGACTTGGATACGGATCAATCGGTCGAACAGTGGGAAACGCGCACAGCGGTACCCATTGTTCCGGGGCAGGCGGCTAGCATGAAAGATGCGACCGCCGAAACGCAACAAAGAGCAGAAATGGAATTCCAGACTTTAGAAAATGTTTCGGAATCGGAAGTGAAAATCAAATCTGAATCCCTTGATGACGAATACGGGGGGACAATGAAAGAGGAAGCCGCTACGGAAGTAAAACCGGTGGTTTCCGGGAATTTAACTGATTTATTGAATGTTTTGATTAACGAAATCAAGAGTCAATCGGCAGAAATTAAAGATCAGGCTGCCAAGCAAGAAGCTCAGGCTGCCGAACAAGCAGCTCAGGCTGCCAAGCAAGTAGCTCTGTCTGAAAAAATTGGACGAATGCTAGACAATCAGAACAAAGCTATTAATGTTGTTAACAACAATGTTGAAGTTGTTAACACAAAAGTTGATAAAATCAAAGACGATATTGTCGTGATTAATACCGAAATCGGTAACCTTAAACAGGAAATGATAGGCGTTCAGGCGGAAATTGCGAGCATAAATACTCGTTTTGATTCCGAAATTAGCAGAATCGAGAAAAGTGTAGGAGACGCAGTTGCTCCGATCATCGAGAATAAGGTGACGGAACAAATTCAATTAGTGAGAGAAGAGGATCAACAGAAGGTGGAAACTTTAAAGGCTTTAGTGTCCGAAGTAGACACTAAAGTGAGGGAGCAGGCTAATACCTGCGAAGAGAAAAAGAGGGAAGTGGAAACGCTTGCGACAACCACTTGCCAAGTAATTACGAGAGTGTCGGAATTAGAAAAGAAACTTGACGAAAAACAGAGCTATGTGCCAATCTGTGCACATAGTTCGGAATTGTTGACGAAAGAGGAGCGGTTCGACCCCTTGAAAAAAGGCGGTATACACGCGACGGATTTCATTAAAAATTGTGAAAGAGTTTTACCCAGATCATGGACTAATGAGAGAAAAATTAATGCGGTTATTGATGTGCTGGCTGGTGATGCCAAGCGTTGGGGCTTAAACCTCGACATTACGAACCTGACTTTTGACGAGTTTAAAAATTTGTTTCTGGCTGAATACTGGTCAGAGCAAAAACAGCAAAGTGTCTGGCGCGAATTTGTCGTATCGAGGCCTTTCGATGCGAATTCGCGCGGTTCGATGAGGGAGTTTTGTGAGGGCTGGATCCGCAAGTTGGAATATTTGCGTGATCGCCGCACGGAATCCGAAATAGTCTGGGAACTCTACAAGAAGCTTCCAGATGATACAAAACGCTACGTAGGAAGCAATTACAGGACAATCAATGATTTCCTGGAAAGAGTTGAGGACGAGGACTATTGGCGCAATAATCGCGACAGTGGTAGAGGCCGTGGTAACAACAACGGGTACCACCCCAACCATAACAACGATAACCATGGGAATAATGCATACTGCAGCAATAACAATAATGGTTCGGACCGTAATAACAATCGGTACAATGCAAATAATAACAGGAATGACGGAAACCAGTATCATACTAACGTGATACGGGCTTCACAGAATAGTAATAATGCCAGAGGGTGTGACCAGCCGCCTCAGCAGTATCCGGGGAGCGTATCTGCTGGGACGAGACAGGGAAACCATTAGCCGCGCCGGTGAGGGGCCGAGAGGGCGTGGAGAAATTTTGGCGGCCCAATAAGAGAAAACCCAGGTGTCGCCGTTATGAAAATTCCGTATGGAATAATCAACGGCGGGAGAGTGTGCCAGTGTTAGGAGAAAGGAGTGCGCCCACAAGTAGTAGATCAGCTGTAGACACGGCAGTAGGAAGTACATTCACTGTCAGTGAGAACAATTTAAGTAGTGTTCCGGAAATCGATTATAAAGTGGCAGCTGTAATACCCATAGCGGAACTGGAGATTGAGTTTAAGAATGATTCGCAAGTGTTGAAAGAAGATCAGATGTCGGATAAAACGTCCGTCATCGAGCGAGGAGATGCAGAGAGGGATGAGGTCTGGTTAAGGCAGTTCGGTCGCTTATACGACGAACCAAGAGAGTATAGGGGCCTGTACGGGAGAAGTGTTTATGGGGAGAGCGGGCAGGATTTGCCGCGTTTCGTCCCGCAGGAAGATAGTATTTGTGAAGTGATGGAAAGTTCTGGCCCTAACCGGCAGACTTTGCCAGAAATAGTTGATGTTAAGGGGGAGCACGAGCAAGATTCGTCGTGTTTCGTCCCGCAGGAGTTAGATGTTGAAGTAGTAACGGAAAGTTCTGGCCCTAACCGGCAGACTTTACCGAAAGTTATAGTGGTAGAAGTAGCCGACCCATCCGACGCAAACCTCCAGTTTAAACATTGCGAGAGTATTAAGGAGAAAGATTACGAAAATTTTAGTGATAGCCGGACACAATTGGTAGAAAAGCACATAGATTTCAGCGTGTATGAGGTTAGAGCTGGCGTTATGCGGTCAGACGGTAGCAGTGTGGGTTGCGCAGATCCAGAGGAAGTAATTTCAGATGCGAATGGGCACATTCCTCCAGGTAGATTGGCAGATGAGATCAATCTGACCAAAGAGGAATCAACGAAGGTGACAATTAGTGAATCGATAGCAAAGCAACACTCACTAGTTGACGAGTTACAGGAAAAGGTTTCGGTATTGGAGGCGAAGCTACAGACTAAGCCTCAGGACAGACGTGTTGAAATTAAAACTGTATGTGAACAGAGGCTGAAAAAGCCGCCAGATAAACCGGATTTGGGATCAAAGCCGGATGGTTTTTTCTGGAATGACCTGGATATAGACGAGGATTTACTGTGGGAAAATAAAGAAACAGTCGAGGACAAGTGTAGACAGATAGTAGTGTCTGTTAATATGCACGACCTACAACTAAACGTGTTGATTGACACCGGTGCAGAATTGAGTGCTGTATCTGGGAAAATATTTGAGTTACTGAAAGACAGACCTGGCATCGTAGTTATGCCAGTAACAGGAGTGAAAATTATCGGTGCTACTGGGAAGGCCAGTAAACCGGTCACAAAACAGATTTTTGTCAACTTCGAGATATGTGGGGCACGATTTGAACAAGAGTTTGTCGTCGTGCCAGACTTAACTACGGAAGTAATTATCGGGTTAGATTGGCTATTAAAGTACCGTGCAGTGATTAACTGCGAAAGCAAAACTTTGACATGTACGTCCCAAGATAAAACAATAGTAGTTAGTTTTGACGAGGCAGGAGACGGTGTGCATAGGC
This sequence comes from Schistocerca piceifrons, assembly GCF_021461385.2. Lineage (NCBI taxonomy): Eukaryota > Metazoa > Arthropoda > Insecta > Orthoptera > Acrididae > Schistocerca > Schistocerca piceifrons. The sequence continues at coordinate 327,408,323 of NC_060140.1, forward strand.
AATACCAGCCTATACACATTGTTAACTGGCCGAATGGTATTGACGTAGGTATGAATTTGAACTACTGTAATGTGAGGAATTTCGGCATTGACAAAAGTGTAGAAAGTGAATTGGAAGAGATAATCAAATTCCCTCCACGGATTAACATTAGTATTGGTGTGAAAAAAGATCGTTTGCGAGAAGTAATGAAGCTAAAAGCCGATGCTCGCATACGTCGTCATGACGCTAAAGCGCGTTTTGCTAAGTTTGCAATCGGAGACTTAGTACTTGTAAAAGCTCATGAGAAATCGAGCGAGATAGACCATGAAAACTCTAAATTTAAGTTTGTTTATAATGGACCATATAAAGTCATTGGTATGCCTCACACAAATGCTTACGGAATATTGTAGACTTGAAATTGTACCAACCTAGGATCGATTAATACCACACAATGGGTAATTTATACAGTATGTAAAATAGAGTGTAAGATTTAACGATTTGCTAGATTGCCATGCTTTTGACTGACCAAGGTCATTAAAGAAGTTGTAATTAATAAGTAATTAATTTTGATTAATCATTTTAATTTTAATCAATTTAATCATGATCTAATCAACTGAAAAATCCAAGCTGCTAGTTTAAGTTTTCAGCTGAGTCACAGTAGATTAAGGAATGTAAATATGATTTTGTAAATAGCTGTAAGATTTCATAAATATGTGATTTACTAGTCATTGCCGATGTACTTAGACGCTGTTTTAAGTTTCAGGCTAGTACATGCGTGTGATGATGGACAGTGTTGAGTTATCCACTGTGATAGTATTAAGGGACTCCTCGAGATTACTCGGGAGTGAGTTTTTCCTAAAGAATTCAGTGAAACGGACGTTCTGGAAACGCCGTCACAAGGGCGAGTGAGATCAAGCGTGCCGCACACGCGGGCGCAACAATACTGGCGAGGCGAGCCGCTGTCGGCTCTTGTGCCGCTGTTGGCTCTTGGGCCGCTGTCGGCATTCTTTGTACTTGCGAGTACGGAAGGTGGAGTTGTTTTTTTCTTCCCGGACAGCTGATGTGAAAGAATTCTGCTGTCAATATTTATGTTTTTTTCGATCTGCTGAATATTATTTTCTTGTTTAGCGTTAAGTGCACACTCATGACGAGAATATTAATTATGAAAAGTTTATATAAAATACGTATTCTATGTAATTCATTATTAATTTGCGTATTTTGATATACCTGTTTTCTATGACCATGTAATCTGATTAATTTTGTAAATAGTATTCCACTTCTTGATGCTGCTAGGAATTTAGATTTTTAGAATAGCTAAACCATTTTCTATGTTTTCTATGAATTTTAATATGTTATCAACCTGTTTTATTTTGATCAAGATGACAGAGTGGAATAAGATTAGGAGTGTCTCCACTCAATTATTATCGTCTAAAAATTGGTTTATGGTTAATTAGGCGAATGCTAAATTTTGTTGATGTTTTGAGCATATGCATTTCCGCTGTTTCTTTTTTTTTGGACATTTTCTGAGTCTGTTTACGTTACACGAACATCCTCAGACAATGTGGGGCACGTGTAACGCCGGAAATGCATATCCTCCTATTTCCATCTATTGTACTATAATTTGTTTTCCTTATTTTTGTTACCTCAAGATATGACATTTCTGTCTCTTTATATATTGTAATTGTTTTACTGTTTGTATATATATAGTTATGCACTCATGTCGATGTATAATTGGTTTGTTTCGTAAATATTATTTGTATTTTTACGCTGGGTCTTGCCTAGGGAAAACTGCTATCGAACGATTACGTCGATAGGTCGTGTGACGAATCAAAGTGTGTAGGATCTTTGGTAGTGTTAACTCTGCCGCGTGGAGCGCGGGCAGAAGAGTGAGAGTCTGGCGGGAGTAGCGAGTGGAGCAGGTGTTGTGTGACGCTCCCGCGAGTTGCCGCGCTTTCGGGGTTTGGCAGCATGTAATTGCGCTCGACTCGCGATGGTAGTTTCTGACATGGTGTCGCGGACGGGAAGCATTAGCTGGCGCACATCAAGAGCCCGTTTCGCCTGGTGACCGTGTCGAGAAGAAGGCGCGCCAACATCCAGCTTCTGCAACAGCGACGGCCGACAATGAGTGACTGTCGCCACCTCCTCGATCGACGGCTTCAAACCTTCAATCAACCAACAAGGAAGACTAAAAGCACGTAAAGTTTCAGAACTGTATGGCAGACCTCAGCTTTTCAAATTGTTCCATTTGCCTCGCAAAATTACAGCAACTTAGCATGAACCTTTGTTGCTCATTGTCCCAATTGCATTGCCAAGCAGGGTCCCTTCCTTTTCCGAAATGAACCCGAGTGTCATTGAAATTCAAACGCCAGCATTAAAGTAATATTCTATTTCGCTGCTTTAATTTCAAAGTTCAGTTAAAGTCTCAGAGCTGGCTACAATATTCAGATTACACAAGCACGAATTAAGAGTGCGAGCTTTGTTACCGTATTTTAGCTTACCTGTGACTGCAGCTCAGCTTGGTACGTACTAAATTTTACTATTGTTAATAGTTCAGAATCATTTAATTCAAGTTCAAAGTAAAATCTCTTGTTTCTAAATTGCGTAGAGTCAAGTTGCTTTTGAAATGATTGTTGAGGTAGTCCAAGACTAACCGTATTTTACTGGATTTCGATGTGCTTCAGAAAGAAAGCTCACTATTAACTTCAGTCACTAAATTAATTTTCGATTTTCCGGTTTAATTAATTCTTTTGCTAAATTAAGTCAGAGTGTAGCGAAATTTATTACTTCTGACAAACTTTCAGTTTTCACACTACACGTGTCAACCTTCAGTTGCCACGCTTCTAGTGCTAATTATATGTGTAATAACCTTTCTTTTTCAGTTACTATAGTAATTGTCCTTAGGACTGGCGACCGTGATTTCCCCCAAATCTCAAATATCTAATTACCGCTAGTTAATTGTTAACGTAACGGCCGCACATTTACTTTCTTTATTGACTTTACCCCTTTTCGAAATTAATTTCCACCAGTTTCATTTGCATTTTTCCTTTCATTTAGATGTAACCCTTTCCTCCCTCTTTACCGATAGATTAACTTCGGTGACGATTGCTTTTCCCAAATTTCCATTAGGTACACGCGGTTTAATTTTTCACTGTCATTAAGGTCGATAAGTGAGGGGGGAGGTTACAAGTCACAAATTCTTTCTAGTTTACAATGGACCTTACAGAATCCGACGTATACCACATGATAATTGCGTTGAAGTTGAAACTCTGCGTACTAGGAAGAGTAAAGGTTTACACCACATTTCACATGTAAAAGCGTTTATTGAAAGATAATCTGCTTTTTAACTTTGTCTTGGCCATATAACTTTTCACTTTACATTACTAGTATGCTTTGTCAGACTTAGAATCTGTTAACATGCAACAATGTTTGAAGTTAAATATCCAGTCAAGAACCAAGAGAACTTATTTAAACAGAAATTACGAATGCATTGTTATTGTGAACAGACGACACAGTGTTATTGTGTGTGTACATTCTTGCTTGTTAGTTGCACGATTAAGTAATGTCTGTAAGGCTCACATACTTAGAACATTTACCAGTACTGCTAATGAGATTTTAATGCAACATTTTGGTTTACTTGAAAATGCATTCTGGGTTTAAAGTACTTTCTGTGAGATACCAGATGACACAGGGGTTAGTTTATGAGACAGCTAGACGATTTTATCACGACACTACTAATGAATGACAATTTACAATATTGCTTTTGCGGTGTTTCTGTTTCATATCTGCACAGTTTCTCTGAATTACTCTGGAAAGTAAAACATGTTTTAGTAGTAACTTTTTTGGTATAGCTACAAAGAGACAGCCTTTTCCGTAGCACAACAATACGTTACAGCACAGTACTTTCTTCATCACGGCAATAAGCGTAATAATTAAGATATCTATACGCAAAGCATTTCACTTTTGTTTATCATGAGGTAAGTACATTGACTTTTGCAGAACTTAGCTTTCGGAGGACGATAAGTACGACACTTCCACAGAGATTATCTTACAACAAGACGCACAGTTTAGCGCTACAGTACACGTATTTGAGTGATTAATTTTGTACTTAAAACATTTATTTTTAAAGATATTTGAAGTACAATGATACAAAGGTTTTCCGTGATACATTTCATTCCATTGCTGTAATCTGTAACACCTGAGGGTATTTTTCATTAAACCTCAGGGGGGTACACGCTTACTTTGTGTACCATGTGTTTGGCAAGCACAAGGAGCCCTAGCTAATATGGTATTTGCTTATACAACTTTACACATCGGTACCATATTTCTCTAACACACAAATTACACAGCTATCTGATCATTTAACTGAGAGATAAACATTTTTTCTACTACATCAGTGACTCATGTTTACGCAATTACACAGTTGGCAAACTTCACACTTATGAAATAGTATTTTGTCTGTACTTTGTGAACTGTTCATATTTTTTCGGAACTATTGTGATACTATGAGAGCTTTGAATGATGTATTTGGTAAGGGAGCATGATTTTAAAGTATGTTTGAGGTAGATGACACTATTGAAATGAGCAGAGGATTTTTTTTAGGTTTTGATATTATTGCGGAAAGCTACGACGTTTTTGAGATTTGACTGAGGTGTTATGATGTTATTTTTATGACGACGATGCGTATTATGCTGTTGAGGTATGTTTATGATCAATAAGATGATGCTACCGTATTTGAGGAATTTGATTACGCTATGTATTTATTATGATGCAATATTGAAGAAGTGTCGACGAATACGTATATCAATAATGAGTAGTGGTTAGGGACTCTGATTTGTGGAAAAGGATGTTGGAAACCAAGAATCGTACTTTAAGAGTTATGAAATGTGTGTAAATGCGTGAATGTATCACAATGCCGATGAAAACTTTTTGAACACTGTTGTATTCACAGGATTTTGTTTCTACACATTTGCAACGCAAATTCTCGACCTGTGAAATTTTCTATATGAGACTGTCACTGTAATGCAAACTCGTGTCGTAAATATTTCAGTAAGAAAGTTAAGTGACCCCCTTCACATAATGAGTTGTGGGCACCCAGCTGCACGCCAGTCGCCTGAAACAAAGCCATTAGTGTGTGCCTTTCAGAGGCACAGGTGGAGAAAAAAAAGGGGCCATTATCCTCGCTATTGACATTCCTTTGTAGAAAGCATCGCAAATACGACACGCATGAACTTGAAAACATATGATAACACTGTGGAGCTCTTAATTTATGATATTTACTGAAATGCCTAATGAAATGACGAGAAATATTTTTATGTCTATACACCTGATTATGACTACTGTCTTTCTAGTTGAGATATTTTTTTTACTACCTTATGAAATGCCATATGGCTAATGAATGATGTTTCATGCCTTCCTTTGTACGTATTTGCTCATTTTCTTTAATATCTAGTTTCTAGCTGCACTGCAGCATTGGTTATTATAAAATTTAATAGATGTACTAATATCACTATTTTCTGTCTACAGACCCAGTAAAGAATACGTTTATGATATACTTTCTTAGAAAAGAGAGCACAAATAGACATTTCCCTTCACAGGAATTGCATAAATAATTTTTTTAATGATTTTGTAACTTTCTTGCAGAGTAAGTTTTTGTGATGCATCACTCTAGTGTTAAGATGTGACATAGGTATTAGACATGGCCATTTTTAGTGTAATATTTTTTATGCTTGGGCTTTGTCATGTTTAGGTATAAGTTATTTCATTTGCTGCTGCTGTTTGCCGGGCATAGTGTTACTGAATTTGACTTTGTATTACTCTGTTAAGCCAGTTTTACTACTGATTTATTTTTCTTGTTGCTGCACATTGGCTCATAATAGTTGTAATGTTGCATTTTCTCTGTTAATTTACATTTACTGCTGCTTGCCTTACCAATTTGCATTTTTTGTCATTGCTGTTTGTGTTAATCGTTTTGTGCTGCTGCATTGCCTCATCCCTTAGTTTAACATCTGAGCTCAGTAGATTTAAGTTAGCTTAAGATGGGGTAGGCCATATAAGAGAACAAGTTGTGATGAATTGGAAGAAATGCATTGAGAAGCTATAAGAAAATGGTTTTGCCAAAAAAGTATTTTGAAAGAGGATATGAACAAAAAAAAGTAGGGTTTAGGGACAACAGGTTTAGGTAGGATTTTCTGGGAAATAAATGATGAGGTAAGATAATGGAAAATAAATAATGAGGTAAGAAATATGTGAACATATAAATACAGAAAGCATGCTTGGATAGGATTCTTTTGGTGGAAACAACTGTTTAAATAAGACAAAAGATCTATGGAATGAAGTTTTGGGTTGGACTGCAGTACCAAATATTACACTGAAAACAAATCCTGCCCTTTCCTCTTGTGTTATACTGCTATGTGTTTCTGTATGCTTGTGTATTTGTGTTTTTCCTGTCTTTATGTGTTTAGCTGATGAGAGTTATGTTGTAGAATTTTTCTAATACTATGTTATTTACTATGTAAAGATGTTTAGACATTATTTATCTGTTCTGTTTTGTTGCTCATATGTAAAGTTGATGTTTCAAAAGTTAGTCTGATCTTTATGTATGTACTTATGTCATAATTTTTGTAACACTGATCTGCATGTTTATTTCTATTCTTTTGTAAAGTCTGTGTTACTAAAAATGTTATCTGTACTGTTATGTTCTTTAATGATGTATTTTGTACCTTTGTTATTGTATTCTTATGTTATAAAATTGTAATTGACACCAGTTCATCAAATTAAGTATCATATCACTGCACACGTTTCTGTTGGTCATATTATATGGACAATACATGAGAAGTAGGGACTGATAGTGTTGCACGTGTGTTAATAATTCAGCAAGGGACTGGATAACAGCACTGCTGGTTCTAAGGACAATTCCAAAAACTTTGTGAGTGCACAAGTGGTGGTTATGGACTTGCTATATTATCCGCAAGACTCTTCAATGGTGATTGTGCACCTGCACAGTCACAACAGATGGCTGCTGGCCATCTCTACAAGGACTACAGTGGGTCTGCATCTTTGATGACCCACCAATACCATTATTTCTACAAGGACTATAGTGGGTCTACACCTTTGCTGACTCACCAATACCATTATTTCTACAAGGACTGCAGTGGGTCTGCACCTCTGGTGGCCCACCTATGCCATACTCTCTACCAAGACTACAGTGGGTCTGCTCTGTGATGACCTACCTACCAATATTCTTCAAAACTTCGACTGACTCTGCTGTGGGTTTGCTCTGGTGTGGCCCATTACCTGTCTGCATGTCAAGAGTCAGCACTGTCTTTCCGTTGGAAGGACAACACTACTTCTTCAAGACTGCATGGAAGTCCACTACTTCCGTGTGCATTTTCTTTTACTGCTCAGACTTTGAGAAAGAAAAACACTGCAATTTTACTGCGATGAATGATCAGGACTGTCTTTATGGACTGTGAGAAAATTTTAGCTTTTGACCAACATTGTATCAATAAGTGTGTGCATTTGTTTTCTTTGTTATTGTAATTATGATTATGAAAAATTTTCTTGAAATCTGTATTGGCCACTGCCCAAAACAATTTGTAAATTTTTTTGTGGGGAGCCTGGGGGCTATGTAAGTAGGCTGTTTAGGTTTTTATAATGGTAACGCCACGTAGCGCTCTGTATGAAAATCACTGGCTGTGCTGCGTGCAGTCTGTGGTTGGTTTGCATTGTTGTTGGCCATTGTAGTGTTGGGCAGCTGGATGTGAATAGCGCATAGCGTTGCGCAGTTGGAGGTGAGCCGCCAGCAGTGGTGGATGTGGGGAGAGAAATGGCGGAGTTTTGAAATTTGTAAGACTAGATGTCATGAACTGCTATATATATTATGACTTTTGATGACTATTAAGGTAAATACATTGTTTGTTCTCTATTGAAATCTTTCATTTGCTAATTATGCCTATCAGTAGTTAGTGCCCTCCGTAGTTTGAATCTTTCATTTAGCTGGCAGTAGTGGCGCTCGCTGTATTGCAGTAGTTCGAGTAACCAAGATTTTTGTGAGGTAAGTGATTTGTGAAACGTATACATTAATGTTAGTCAGGGCCATTCTTTTGTAGGGATTTTTTAAAGTCAGATTGCGTTGCGCTGAAAAATGTTGTGTGTCAGTTTAAGCACAGTCTTGTACAATTTTTCAAAGCGGACGTTTCATAGGCTATGTTTCAAGAAGAATGAATCCCCGTCCGCCATTTTATCTGTAGTCAAAGGCGACGTCTACTGTCACACTGTTTACACGAGGTTCCCAAAACCGTATTTCGTAAACCGGTTTAGCAGTATCGCTTCTGGGTGGTCATGTAAACACTTCGAAATCGATTCTGGAAATCCGCTTCTGGTTGCCGGTTTTCCAATTTCGCAATAGATTTTTGCTCCCATGTAAACGCAACCGGTTTTGAAACATGCTTGAACTGTCAGGATTCGCCTTGTTTTTTTAAAAAAATCGGCTAATATGGGTGGAATGACTTTTTGTACAGTGAAGGATAAGTAGAAATATTAGACTGAAGCCGTTTACACGTCCTCAAATTGAAGAGAAAAAGCCATAAACTGAAACAACTGTTTTCCAGGCGCCGTTTTTAACTGCAGTAGCAAATCCGCTTCAGACTTTAACATGTAAACACGACAACAATAACGGTTACCGAAATTCGGTTTTTGTCTTGCGGAAGATGTGTCGCAGGTAAATAAATGTAGTGTGTGTCACCCCCCTTGAAACCGACCTTGGCTAACTTCAAGTAGCTCATGCTAATTTTATTTTTACTCAAAAAAAAAAGTTATGGCGATGATTTTTGTGTACAATGACAGCAACAAGTGAAGTTTTAGTCGAAATATGGATAAACCTCTCGATGTAGATAAAACTGCAAGACGACTCAAAACATTTTCGTCCACCCTTGATAACTTCTGGTTGCTCGCAAACTGAATGTAAATGAATGAAATTTGTGCTTAGCCTGTGCTGGGCTGCTGGAGACAGGAAGTAGTGTACTTTATTTATTTTCGGAACAATTTATTTTACGACTGATTTCACATAGTTCATTTATTACACTGATACAAAACACTCGCTCTGACGTGCTTGAGGTCAAAATACACGGTTTAGATGCCTGCAAACTAGTCGTAAACTCTCGAAATAATGGAGTACACAGCATACAGACACGCAAACAACTCGTAAATTAACGAAATAATGCATACAATTTATTTAGGGATGGATTTCACCTACTTTATTTATTACACTGATACAAAACACTCACCATGTCATGCTCGAGGTCGCAGTAAATAGTCTACAGACCTGCAAACTCGTAAATCACTGAAATAATGCATATATAATGCTCTGCCAACATGCTCACAATGCCTTAAGCCGGAAATAATGTAGTGCACAAACACTCACTGCATGCAAAAACACTTTCGAACTATCGTCAACGTATCAGACCCTCCAAGGGCACATGCATATTGACACCGCCACGAGGCACCACCGGATGTAAGCCAGCACGAGCCATCGCTCTCACACTGGTTCCACATGCAAGACGCCTCTGAGCACGTGTGTTTACCGTTGCTGGCGCCATACCTGTGGATACTGATTTCACAGGTCACACTGTAGACATCTGTTCCAGAACAACATCGACTGCTTTCTCCGTAGCTATCCTAACGGGACACAAGAGCTGCATGTAGCCGTGCAAGTGCGCTTACCTCCCCAGTGTGGTTGACGCATCACCACGAAATGACTATGTGGCGACTCACCATCTAAAACGTCCCCAATGCTATATTGATGTCACGTAACTATGTAAAATAAAACCCGAGTCAACTGTTCAGAAATAGTACAGTGTCTCAGATACAGTTAACGGTCGCTTTTGTCGGAGCTTTTGTGATGTCTCAGCTTGTCTGCATGGAAACTCTTGTCCTAACAGAACCTGTTTACGAAAATAATGCAGAATAACGCCGAATGCATTCCTCCTGATGTTCCTAATGCGTTACCCCGTCGATCAAGTGCTAACCTTCCTGGAAATCGTTAAATCCTGCTTTCAGCAAACATCTCCAAAACGCAATCATCCCTATAATTTACAAAGTCAACTAAGATGTTTCTCATCTCTAGAGAACCAGCAAACGTGATGCCTGATACTATACACTCCAGCGATCACCATCAATATTCAGTGTCACAGTATTTGTCTGGAAAAAACCACTTCATTCAGAGGTAATGCCATATGTAGATTTATAAAGCCAGTATAGCTTTTAACATGGATCATTGTATGCACCTGTAGAACCAAGGCCGCTTGTGATGGTAATATGGTTGTGTTTTTTAACATCTGGCGGTTTATAAGACGATTACGCCTCTCTTTCTAAGACACAGTGGTACCACTCGCAAGAAAACTTATGAGACATGTCCATCCATCGTTGATTGTTGGTCAGTATTATTTCGTATTGCCAACAATCAATTATTGATGAAGAATTATACTTATTAGTAGGGGATGTGTAACAGGTTTGCCTTGAGCATCAGGCTTATAAAGTATGTGTTTGTGAGCAACAAGTGCGAAGGAAATGACTATATCCAGTCGTCAGGAAGGTATGGATTTGATGTGGAATACTGTGACAGCAAGGGGAAGAGTATGTCAAGTCATAAGGATGGTACAGATATTTCTATTTCTGGAGCCACAGACGTCAGCAGGGTGAATTTCTGATACTTTGCTCATTGACAAATGCTGTTAAACCGAGACTGCAATTGTCACATTTAATTGTAAGTATAACGATCAAATATATATGTGACCAATTTCCTAGAATGATGATTCTGCCTATGGGTGCCTGGCGTGCAGAGCTGTTGGCCTGTGGTGGGAATGGTTCACGTTTCCCTATAACCTCAGGAGCCATCCAAATAGAATGACCTGTTGGATACAGGAATGTAGCTGACTTAACCGTGTATTCCTCTAGACGGCCGAATAGCGAACTAATACTTAGTATGTGTTGGGCAGCTTTTGTGATCTCATAGAAATTTGAGATGATTCAAAATGGATGTTTGTTTGCAGTGAACCATTATTCCCTCCCATGTAAATTGTACGGCTGACTGCTTCTGCACATTTGGCACATTTATGTAGTTGAGGGAACATCGATTGTGATGTGTGCATCTAGCAGGGAAAGACATATGGAAGACATGTTTGCTGGTTCTCTAGACATGAGAGACATCTTAGTGGACTTTGTAAATTATAGGGTTGATTTGGAATCTGTTACATCACTGACATCAGTATTCACGAGTGAAATACCAGTTTCCTCTTTTTTTCTAGATTTCATGTAAAGATCTTCGCAGATGGGATAAATTTCTAGTTACTCAGTGGTTTACACCACACTCCACCTCACTAAAGCTTCGATTTTCTAGAGAAATAATTTCCAGTCTATATCTTCAGAATTATATTGCGTAAGTGATACTGCTATGCAAGCAATATTGGTATGTGCTTGATATCGAGACGTATCACGGAAATGGTATGATATTCTGGCAAATTGCGCACAGCAAGGAGTATACCTATGCCGCATGTGCTTATGCTGTCTGTCTTCACGGTAAATGTACGAGTGTCTGGCGGCCGACAGATACATGAATGATGTAAAAGGGACTATTTTGTATGGTGCAGGATACGAATTGTATGTTTACTATATCGAAACGGTACGCAGTGATATATTGCTGGTTTGGAGATCTGTTTCACGCTCTAATATGCAAGCTCCTGTCCTCACTGGCAGAGCAGTGTAATTGAGTAAGAGTCTTTCAGTATTTGACGATCTGTAGGCCACTTTGCAAGGTTTAATTGTTGGTGCAGTATGCTGATCTGTGCAAAGCAGTTTTTTACCACTGAAAGTCTCATCTGCAGAAAGAAAAAAGACGCAGACAGTGCTTCCACACCGGCGGCATCAGTAGTTCGGTGGGTAAATTCAATAACAGCCAATCATAATACTCTATCCACTCACAAGACATCCTTTGTGCCGGGATGTAGGAGCCTCTACATAGTGGTGAGAATGTTTGGGTTTTGGAGACATTTGTTGAAAGCAGAACTTAACGATTTCCAGGAAGGGTTGCACATTATCGACGGGGTGCCACGTTAGGACCATCAGGAGGAATGCATTCGGCGTTATTCTGCGTTATTTTCGTAAACAGGGTCTGTTAGGAAAAGAATTTGCATGCAGACAAGTTGAGACATCACAAATTCTCCTGCAAACACAACTGTTAACTATTTCTGGGACACTATACAATTTCAGAATGATCGAAATGGCTTGTATTTTACATAGCCACGTGATGTCAGTATAACAATGAGGACCTTCTAGATGCTGAGTCGCCACACGGGCATTTCACAGCGATGTGCCAGCCATGCTGGCAAGGTAAGCACGCTTGCATGGCTAGACACAACTCTCGTGTCCTGTTAGGATTGCTAAGGAGAAAGCAGTCAATGTTGTTCTGGAATAGATTTCTATAGTGCGACCTGTGACATCAGTATCCACAGGTATCGCACCAGCAATGGTAAGCACACGAAGCATCTCACATATGGGACTGGCGTGAGAGCAATGGCTTTTACTGGCTTGCAGTGGGTGGTAGCTCGCACCAGTGTTGTTGTGTGCTTGCCCTTGGAGGCTCTCATACGTTGACAATAATTCGACAGGGATTAGCAAGTGTGTTTGCAGAGCCTTTTATATGCCCTATTTTGACAACTTACAAGTTGTTTGCGTCTCTGCATCAGTGTACTGCATTATTTCGAGGATTTACGAGAAGTTTGCAGGTCTGTAGACTATTTACTGCGACCTCGAGCACGCCAGGGTGAGCGTTTTGTATCAGTGTAATAAATAAAGTAGGTGAAATCCCTCCCTAAATAAACTATATACATTATTTTGGAACTTTACGAGTTGTTTGCGTGTCTGTACATAAGTGTACTGCATTATTTCAACAGTTTATGATTCGTTTGCATGTCTGTAAACTGTGTATTGTGACTCCAAGCATGTTGGGGCGAGTGTTTTGTATCAGTGTAATAAATGAACTATGTGAAATCCGTTCCTAAATAAATTGTTCCAAAAATAAATAAAGTACACTCCTTCCACTCTCCAGCAGCCCAGCCAGGTTGGGTCCTTTTCCCAGCATATTCCCCTCAGACCGTCATCTTGGATTACTTCATGGGAGGGATGACAGCACCCTCTGGTGGCAGTACTGCATACTACATTAGATGGACCCCGGAGCTCATGGTGGACACACTGGATGGAGCTACTGCTTCAAATTCTTTAAATAAAGACTGCCTGCAAACTAGAGCCTTAAGTCCTTCCTATCCAGCACCCCAGCACAGGCTGAGTCCTTTTTCCGCCATTTTCCCCTCTAGACCGCCATCTTGGATGATGTCACAAAAGGAACAACGATGCCCTCTTGTGGCAGTACTGTGTATTAGGTCAGTTGGACTCCGGATCCCATGGTGGACACACTGGATGTAGATACTGCCTCAAATTGTTTAAATAAAAACTGTTTAAATAAATCCTATCCAGCACAGGCTGAGTCCTTTCCCCACAAATTCCTAGGAAGAGGTGGCAGTCAGATGACTAAGGTTAGTGGAGGTAGCCCAAGTGATCTATTATCCCGCCACTTTCTTAGGTTAATGGAGATAGCTGTGGTATATTGCATTGTCTTGCTGGAATTTGAACTTCCCACCATTTCCTGGGGGTGGGAAGGTGAGGAGGGGCTTAGGTTAGTAGAGGTAGCCCAATTGACCTATCTTCCGACCAAAATTTGAACTTCCCATGATAACGTCATTGTGACATTGCCATATCTATCGTCGCCATCTTGGATCCGCCATCTTGAATAAATTTGGCAAGAATGGAGAGTGGGTTGGTATATACTTTGCTCCACTACTACTGCTAACCTTACTTTTTCTTAGTTCATCATTTAGTAAAGTTAATAAATCACTGTTTCAAAATTCTGTTGTCTGTGCACAACATGTTACTGAGATAATACTTTCTAAACTCCGCTTTGTTTTGGCAAAAGAACTGTATTTTAACATGACAACCAACCGAAAGAGGTGGCACAGTGGTTAGCACACTGGACTTGCATTCGGGAGGATGATAGTTCAAACCCATTTCTGGCCATCCTGATTAGGTTTTCCATGATTTCCCTAAATCGCTTCAGGCAAATGGCAGGGTGGTTCCTTTGGAAGGGCACAGCCGACTTACTTCCCTAATCTGATGGGACCAACGACTTTGCTGTTTGGTCCTGTCCCCCCAAATCAACCAAACAACCATGGCACCCAGAGAAATGTGTAGGTTTTACCCAAAATTCGCCACCACAACGCTTTTCTCAGTGTTACAAATGGTTAACAAGACAGGCGAAAATAAATCGCTACATTTTCTGCGGAATTCTTTTTCGTTACTAACCAAAGCACAGGTAACAATAGATCTGTTTGAATCGTCACCGTGCAAGTATGGGCGTGGATGGGCCGCACTTAATATTTACAAAGAAAAAAATGTGACTGGCGGCTTTAGTTTACAATGACACTACCCCACCAGCGCTCGGTATTTCCCCTACAACCCCTGCCCATAACACCTATCACTACCGCTCCACCCACGCTCGCCCTGCCATCTGTGCATCTACCGGCCACGAGATTTTGTGTGGACTATGCCACATTGTCTGTTAAGAGGTTTCTAGCGATGTACAACATCCCAGTGTAAAACCACAAACCTTATTCACCCAATCTATCACCATGTGACTTTCATCTGTTCCCCAAGGTCGAATTTGCATTAAAAGGAAGAAGTAAAAGAGAAAGTGGCATGTATCATCAAGGAGCTAATAGAGGAGTACCTCCAGCAATGCTACCATCAATGGAGAATTCACATGGAGCGTTGTAGGGGTAGAGGAGGGGAGTGTATGGAGGGTGACAACAAGTAAATTTGTTTGTTTTTAAAATAAAATGGTTTACAGCAATAATCCCATTATTTTATAGCGAAACCTAATAATGTGTTTCTTCCCCAAATTGAGGTGCTGTGAAAAGATGGTAACTGTTTATAACTAAGGAACTTTTCAGTTATTACAGTAAGCATTCTTGGGTGAGATCATTTCACAAACTTCCATAAGCAGTTATATGCCTAGGAGAATAAAGATGTATGGTCGGAGCAAATTTCCTTATTTCCTGAGGATATTGTGATACCTTACCACTAGCTGGAAGTTTCAAAAGCTCCTTCAACAGATCCATTACATTTTCACTATTTAACATATCAGAAACTGGATTACATAGACTTTTTTTCAAATCAACAACTCAGGTTTCTAACTGTGCTATTCTTCTTTTGTTGCTTTATATATTTCTTCAGCAGCACATTCTTTGTTAGTGCTATTTCACATTGTGCTTTCAGCTTTTTTTGGACTTGAAAAACAGTAACTGTGATAATCATAAACAAATTTACTACGCACTAAGAGAATGTAATTCCACCATAAATAACAGTAATAATTTTGCTGCATAATAAACAGAAATTATCGGGATCTGTAGGTGTCTTCAGACCAGAGCGATACCGAGGTGGTCCTGTGCTCTTGGCAGAACTGTCAAGGCTGCGCCGCCTCCGCTCCCCTTAGCCTCCCCCCCACCCCTCCTACACACATAAAAAACTCCCTTCTGCAATTTTTCCTACGTAGGTGTAGGAAATTTTGTAACTTATAAGGCAGGTTTAATGAAAATTTATTGTTACTGATAAATATTACTTAAGGGGCTCTGGAAAGCCCTGCCTTCCCAATGTTAAAACAGCGCTTATAAATTACATGTTTTCTCAGAAATCATTTGAGCTAGGAAGTTGAAGTTTTTACAAGTTATTTGTTGGGGTATTGGCAACAACTTAATACAGGTATTTTTTAAAATTTCAGTTGTTAGAGATTAATTTCTTCTATTGTACTGAAAATTCACTACTTTTTTGTGCCTTTTTTGTTTGTAAATCCAACAATACACAGGTTTTTGGAAAAAGGCTGTGTTAAGTTATTCACGAGGGACTGCATAACATTTCCTGAAAATTTGAAGGAAATTGGTTTGGTAGATCCTGAGAAACATGTAATTTGTATGAAAAAATAAAACATTTGGTAATCGAGCGACGAAGTTTGGATTACCTTTTTAGTACATTCCAGGTTTATAGAATGGACTATATTCATCTTCTGCAAACCTCTCCTCGAGCTTATTCTTTGTCCTCCTCCTATTTACTTTGGCTTGTATTTATAGGCTATTTACAGCCCTGTCAGCAGCCTGAACACGTTCCTTGTCTATAGCAAGCACCATTCATACAATGTTGAAATCTATCTTCATCCCCATATTTCTAAATACTTTGCACCTTACAACGTTTTCATCGCTGAAAGTAGCA
This sequence comes from Schistocerca piceifrons, assembly GCF_021461385.2. Lineage (NCBI taxonomy): Eukaryota > Metazoa > Arthropoda > Insecta > Orthoptera > Acrididae > Schistocerca > Schistocerca piceifrons. The sequence goes on from NC_060140.1 coordinate 327,424,670, forward strand.
ACAGCATCACAAACACCAAAGTGAAGTGTTTCTATTCCAACAAACACAGTCTTGGGGATTCTCGACCATATAATACTATTTACACTTTCATCGGGGATTTGAGTTCTTCCATGTAGACACTTTTTCAACAGCTCAGGTGGTGCTAAGTCTCTGAAAATAGGCTTTATCACCACCATTACCTCATCAGGCAGACTATGTTTATCAGTGTATACTTCACCTTTTAGCAATCCCTTGTAGTACTTACACCAATTGTTTTCTCCTTTGGGGCACAAGTAATGACAAGGACTTTCATCGGTTGAAAAAGTATGAAAAAAGAAAAGGAACCCAAATAACCTTCTTCATTTCATTCTTCATTTTCCAAATAGCCATTCCATAACAGTTCTGCATTTTGTGAATTACACTGTCAGTTAACCTTCCCCTTCCATCCAACTCTTTTCCATCACTGAGTTTTTGTTTTTTGTATGAAGGTTTCAGTTGCTGAAGTCTTGATCCCATTCGTTTCTGTACATGTCCAGTACACTCTAATTTCTGCACTACAACATCATCACCATACGGTTTCAGTTCTTGAATATGTTTGAAACTTTTAGAATCACTGTCACCAAGGTAATTCACATATTGCAACAGAAATATACTAGCAACACCAGCCATTTCCATTTCTCCACTACTGGCATTATAGTTAGCTGAGCAATATTTTCATGTGTACCTTTATTTTTTGTGCATACCTACAATATTTAGATATTACCGCTACATCTGAAACTTTTCTTGTGCACATACTGGTGGCAGATACTGCACCATGAAGAGACATGTGTCCCCGTTTATGCCAGGTACCATCGAATGCTGCAGTCAAGTCTCTATTACCACTGTTTTCTATTACTGTCTCGTCTACAGCTTTCTTCATACATTCTATACAGACATCTTCTACTTAATGCCATAACTCTATTATAGTTCCTAATCTTGGTTTGGGGGATTTGGAACATTTATCATGGCACAGAAAACTGCTCCTGCCGTTGTACTGTTACCAATTGCAAGCAAGACATAAACAAACCTAATGTTGTCAGAATGAGATTTTCACTCTGCAGCGGAGTGTGCGCTGATATGAAACTTCCTGGCAGATTAAAACTGTGTGCCCGACCGAGACTCGAACTCGGGACCTTTGCCTTCAGTGCGCAAGTGCTCTACCATCTGAGCTACCGAAGCACGACCCACGCCCGGTCCTCACAGCTTTACTTCTGCCAGTATCTCATCTCCTACCTTCCAAACTTTACAGAAGCTCTCCTGCGAACCTTGCAGAACTAGCACTTTCTTTCAGGAGTGCTAGTTCTGCAAGGCTCGCAGGAGAGCTTCTGTAAAGTTTGGAAGGTAGGAGACGAGATACTGGCAGAAGTAAAGCTGTGAGGACTGGGCGTGTGTCGTGCGTCGGTAGCTCAGATGGACAGTCTGCCGCCGGCAGTGCTGCGAGGCGGTCACGCGAAAGAGCGCTGCGGGCGAGGCGCGCACCGTGTCTTTGTGTTTACTTCGGCCGCTGTAAGTGCCGTTTTCCTTCTAGACCACCATGGCGCACTACTATCGGAAGAAGACATTACGTTTTAACTTTTGTTCCGACTTCGCCCGACCCAAGGCCCTGGAGGTAGAACGATTTATTCGCGATGAAGTTAAAATACCACCAACGGATCTAATTGGTATCCACTTGTCCATAGTCAGCAGTACCGTCTACGTCAAAATGATCAACGATGCGGCGTGCACCAAGGTGCTTCAAGAGGCAAAACGTGGACTGCGCTTCTGTCATTCCGACGGCAACGTCGGACCTGTTACTGTCGATCACGCAGGTCTAGGCACGCGGACGATAAGAATATTCGAACTGCCGTTCGAACTACTTGCAGACGTCGTCATCGAGGCGCTCCGTCCCTATGGCAACGTTCTGGAACATGTTGCCGAACGATGGGTACAATTTCAAACCTACCCCGTTTTAAACGGTCTTAGACAGGTCCGCATCGAGTTGCAGAAACACGTGCCTTCCTATCTACGTATCGGAGGCTGCCGTGCCATTATAATGTACGGCGGCCAACCTCGGACCTGTTCCGGTTGCGGGAAAGAAGGTCACCTACGGTCTGAATGCATTCAACGACGTGTCGCGCAGCTCCCGTTGTCGGAAGCGTCCGTCACGCCTACGATGACCGCCCTACCGGTCTCTTATGCGGCGGCTCTTGCCGCGTCTACAGTTTCGTCCAGTCCGTCGCCCAGGCCCTTCCGATCGCCACGTCCCACCGTCCCAGTCACCTATGGAAGGTGCGGACGTCCCACCTGACAACCTTGCCGCCGAACAGGCTCCCGCACCGGACGCTGAGGAGAACAGTACTTCTTCACAACACCTGTTTGACAATTTCATTGTACCCACCGACGCCTTCGAACCAGGTCGATGCTCCTCCTTGCCGTCGTCCGACACTGAGGAACACGTACGCAAACAACGCTCGCCACGTAGGCGCAACGGCCGTCGCCGTTCACCCACGGGCTCTCAGAGCGTCGCCACCCGCGACGACGAAGACGACACCCAACCAGCCGACATTTCCACGCAGAGGTCGGCGGACCCCTTTCACGATGAAAAAGACGTTTCGCAGGACGGGACCACCATGGAGGTCGCCACGCACAATGTAACGATTGGTGCGCAGGTTGAGACGCCTGTCTCCCCGCCGACAACTCCAGATCTCTCTCACCACGACGCAATTCCCATGGACACTGGTCAGACCCGCGGCACAGGAGCATGGGCCGACGACATTGAGGAAGATACGCCCCCTCCTCCAGATGAATTGCCTCCGTCGGACAAGGCTGCCTGTTAACATCAAAAGCGAGGCACTGCAGCTGATGGGACGGGACTTCCTGTCGGTGCCCTCCTCATACTTCCCTTGGTGATCGTAGATGCGCGTCCACCACCACTGAAACAAACGTACCGGTTCGCCACACTGAACATCAACATGATTGGCACTGCACCCAAGCTGCAACTATGTGACATGCTTCGGGCCTCTGACGTCGACGTCGCCCTTCTTGAGGAAGTACGCGTTGCCACACTACCAACAGTCTGCGGCTACGACTCATACACGTCCACATGTCATCAATCAGGGCGTGGAGTGGCTTTCTACACACGCGAAGGAATCCCACTCAAGGACACGACAATCCTTCTCTGTGGAAGGGGCATGGCTGTTACTATCTTCGACACGCGCCTCATCAATATCTACGCTCCGTCTGGCTCCACGAACCGACGCGGCGGTCCACTTTCTTCGGACATGACGTGGCGCCCCTGTTTTCTGGACGCTATGATCGCCTTATCATGGGAGGCGATTTCAACTGTGTCCTCCATCCGCAGGACCAAGTACCTGGTTATTCGCCATGCCCGGCGCTGCTCACCTTAATCGAGGATTTTCATCTAGTGGACGTTTGGGAGAAAATTCATGGCAATACCCCCAGTTTTACCCATTATATAGCACATTCTGCGAGCAGACTGGACCGGTTTTATGTCTCTGCCCACCTTGGCAATGAAGTCGCCCAAGCTGAACGATGGCCCCTTGCATTTTCGGACCACTGCGCCGTCATTTGCTCCCTGGCTCTGCCACCTCAGTCAGTGTGGCGCAGCAAAGGTTACTAGAAGCTTAATACCTCCCTCCTTAATGATCCACACTGCCAACAATGTATTGGCACTACATGAGCGTCTTGCGAAAGACGCCTCCGGCAGTACACATCCACGTTCCATTGGTGGCTCAAATGTGCCAAACCTGCGATCAGAAAGGTCTTCATGCAATGTGGCAAGGAAGCAGCAGCATGGCATCGAGACACCACAAATTTTCACTACGCCGTCCTCCGTGAGCTCGATGCGCTCCCTCCATCACCTGATAACCACAGGGAACGACAGCGTACTAAAGCTCGTCTCCTCTCTCTCCAACGTGCACGACTGCATGGTGTCGTGGTGCGTTCCCTACGACAAGACCTCATCCACGACGAAACCCCATCCACAATCCACGCCGCATCCGACCATAGTCGTCGACGTCGACTTTTCGTCCCCAACCTCACGACCTCCGATGGTGTTCACCACACAACACACGCGGCAGTGGTGTCTGCCTTTGCTGAACCTTATCGCCAATTTTATGATGATGAACCGATGGCAACGCCAATTCCTGATGATCTCCGTCCTTCCCCTGATCGGACCCTCACCGTAGCAGAGTCAACGTCCATGATGCTGCAATCACCGCAGAAGAGGTGGTAGATGCGATCAACAAAGGGGCCAAGAACAAATCACCAGGACCAGATGGTCTCCCAATGGAGTTTTACCGGGCGTTCACCACGATAATGCTTCGTCGCTGGACGGAAATGATTCAGGAACTCTTTACTCCGTCCTTCCCAATTCCACATGAATTCGTCACTGGCATTCTTCAACCTGTGCCTAAGCCGAAGGGAGGGTCTCATGTCTCTGCATATCGCCCCCTTACACTACTGAATGCAGACTATAAAATCTATGCACGCCTCTTAGCAGCGCGCATACGCACCGTCTTACCTACGGTCCTTTCACCGGAGCAGACTGCACGTGGTTGTGGGGCCACCTTACAAACAGCCCTAGGAGAATGCTGTGATCTCATCGCACTGGCGTCGGTTTGTCGCCTTCGTGCAGCACTGGTATCCGTCGATTTTACGAGTGCCTTTGATCGCGTTCGACACCCATTCCTCCTCATGGTGGCTACACGTATGGGGTTCCCATTACTTTTTGTCATTACCATTCGCCGGTTACTACTTCCTGCGGTCTCGATGGTACAAGTTAATGGGAGGCTTGTAGGACCGATTCCTATATGCCGCTCTGTGCGTCAAGGATGCCCTATGTCTACTTTACTATATGCCATTGCACTTGAGCCCCTCATTACTGGTCTTACCTCTAGACTGCAGGGTCTCACTTTGCGTGACTACACCTTTCACTGCAGGGCTTATGCGGACGACCTCCTCTTTCTCACCTGCTCCTCCACGGAACTCAATGACGCCATCCAATGGATCCGCCAGTATGGACGCCTTTCTGGTAGCATTCTTAATCGACTATGATGCATATTGGGCGCGGCCTCCCGGCTATGGTGCCGAACCCACTCTCAGTCAGTACCACCCTTCGTTACTTGGGTATCGAATTTACGAGCTCCACACACCGCACAGTGGCCCTGGCTTACCGGCGGCTTTTGCAGTCGATTCGGCACCATGTCCGAGGTCAAGTGCACCGTAACTTAAACCAACTCCAACGTGTGTCCTATGTCAACATGTATGTCGTCCCTAAACTGGTACACGTCACCCAGATCCTCCCAATGCCGTTACTTCTTGGCCGCCGTATCCAATCAGCCTTTGGATATTTCGTGTCAGCAGGGGCACTTTTCAAAGTCCGCTACAACACCCTAACACTGCCTCCTGCAAAAGGTGGCCTCGGACTCGTCAACGTGCGTGCACGATCTTCTGCACTCTTTGTCCACACTCTGTTGCGGCACTGGCAGGGGCCGGTCCCGTCCTTAACACGCAGTCTCTTAGATATCCTCGGACCAGCTTCTCTCGATCCACCGATCAATGTGGCACCTATTTCTCCATTATTGTACCACGTCGCCAATTGTTTCATAGAACTCAGCTACGTTCGGGCCAATATTCCAGCCACCCGTCCTCCACGTACAAAAGATTATTATCGTTTGTTTATGCTGTCCAACCCTTGCGACCCCATGGTGCTACAGCAGCCTGACATTAACTGGCGAATGGTTTGGGGGTGTGTGCATGCACCCTTTTTACCGTCGTCTGTGCCTGCACTCTGTGATGTTTTAGTCTATGGAAAATTCCCGACTAATAGTCGACTTTATCGCATATGACTGGCCAACTCCCCACTCTGCCCTGACTGTCAGCTCGAAGACACCGACGAGCACCGTCATACGTGCCCCCTGAAACAAAACGTATGGCTCCTCATCCAACGAATCGTGGGCTTTTACATCTGTGCCCCACCAACGACGGTGACCCCGGATTTCCTGTTGTTGCCCCAGACATTTCACTACCCTCTTGCTAAGCACCATACCCTAATCTGGTTTCGAGGACAGGCTTTAGAATACCTGTTTCAGAGTAGTCCGCATACCGTCCTTGACTTCTGGTACAAAGTTGTGATCGCGCATAGCACCCTCACCCGAAAACCATCTTACCGACAAACTTTTGCCGGTTACCTCCGCAGCGTCTTCCTTGACCCCCCTCAAAGTTGGGGTGTGCCGTGCCTACCTGTCACATGATGCAACACCCTTATCCACGTTCTCATGCTTCGACCAAAAAAACAAATAAAAAAAAGGAACAAAACAGAATATGTTATATTTTGTTGTATTTAATGTTTCTTAAATTTTTTGGTAACTAACAGTCATTTGTATATGTTTAAATGGCACCTTGAAGAGCTCTTGCATAGTGAATATATATGTGCTTTTAGTTTGTTCAGTAAAGATTATTAAAAAAAAAGATGGTAGAGCACTTGCCTGCGAAAGGGAAAGGTCCCGAGTTCGAGTCTCGGTCGGGCACACAATTTTAATCTGCCAGGAAGTTTCAAATCTAATGTTGTGTTCATAGATTTTTCTATCGTATTCCTCAGTTGGAGTTACTGCAACACTGTACCAAAAAATGACCATGTATGAACACACTTCAGTTCCATTCCATTGGCAAGTCCTATGTGATATTTTATAGAGAGTTCCACACTGATCTCACTTCACTGAATACATCTTCCACAGTTTGAAAAAATTCCGTTGAGAACTAACATATCAAATATTTCATTCACATCCGATTCGCCCATAAATACATTCATACTTTTCACTAACTGAACCAAGCGTCCTCTACAAAGTACTTTCTTTCACACTTTCATTGCAGGTGTACCAGAAAGGTTACGTTCACACACTTGGTTATCGTCTTTATTGTTTAAAGTAATAATACCTACCTCTGGCTTTCCAAAATAACTCCTTTTCTTAAAAGCCTTTAAAGGATTTCTAGTCACTTTACGTTTATTATTATCTTTCAATCAAACAGACTTAGATGAAAAGAATTTTTCAGGATTAGAAAAGAGAATAAGCGTGGAACACACGACAATGGAGCGAGCGATATATATCGAGCTATCACAGGTTAGCCACAACTCTTATCTTGTAACACTCATTTTCTTTCACATCACAGAAATGTACATGATGAGCATGTAGATTCATGAGTACTACATTTGACAGCAGTTTAACAGTGCCACAGTCGGTCACGCCCATGCAGAACATGTTTCAAAAATATTTTAAAAATAGTTGTAGTCTTCTGAACTGAATAAATTATACATCAACTGAAAGTCTGTAGATTTTTAAAATACAAAAAGTAAAAACTGAACGTTTCATAATTTTGAACCTTTCTGGAGCTGCTTAATTGAGCTAAATATTAGCGCCATTCAGTGACACTGTAGAATGAAAATTTCTGAAGGGATCATAGCATCGTATTGGCATTGCTTAAAGAGGAAGTTGTGGTCCCTCGAGCGCTGAGGCCCGAAACTCGCAGATGGAGGGACACGGGTGCACACCTACATGACGACAGAGCAGGCACGTGTGTGTGTGTCGATCGTCCACAGCACTGTGTTGTGTTGAAAGTAAGGAAATGGAGGCTTCAAATGAAGAGCAACGGGGTGTACTGCGTATCCTGACAGCGGAAGTGAGAAGAGCAGAAAAACGTCAAAGAGTGGCACAAGTGTATGAAGAACACTGCATGCAGTGACGGATTTAAAAATTTTGCGGCTCTAGGCATACCATATTATATGTGCCCCTCCCCCCCAAAAAAATCTTGTTTTAAATAAAACTATTAGCCGATCATTTCACAATTGCCGTTTTGGGTGGAAGCGCTGTGAGCTGTTCCGTGCTCTGCTATTCGTTGTTCTGAAGGACGCGTCAGCGGCTAGTCGCGCTCAATCAAAATGTTATATGGGTCCTGAACTATACTTGTTGTACGGCAGCGGATAAAACAAACTTAAAACTGCATTGTGTTAACACATTCTTCTGTCGAAAGACAACAAATGAACACAAGGAAAATAACTTTTCTTTTATGGCCTAAAAATTCAGCAGAGGGTGTAGGAGACAACTGATTTTTGTTACACGTTCACTTTTAATATGTTCTTTTACACGAAACCGTTGAAAATGAAAATAAAAAAGTAGTGTTACGATCTAAAAATTGAAGCGAACATGTCATACATTGGAAATTAATATGTACTTTTACAGAGATGCGTTCAAAATTGAAATTAAGCTGTCGTTTACGATCTAATATCTTGAATGTGTAGCAGATAAAAAAACACGTTCGGTATTAATACGTGAATCTATAGGAAAGAGTAAGAAATGAAAATGAAATAGAGATTTCGGTCCACTAACTAATAAATAAAGATTGACGAACAAACACAGAACTGGATTTGCTATTACATAATTTTACAGACTAGAGTGGAATAATCAAATTTGTTTTATAACCTAATAGTTAATGTGCAAAGCATTAAGGTACTCCACTTCTTTGCACGGGCTTGTGGTGTCACCTGGCTACAGTCACGAACTGTCCAGAGCCCTGCGCGAACTTTGTTGCCCGTATGCTCCTTAGCTGAATCGGCAAAAATTTTAATGCATCAGCTGGGCAGTGTTTGTTTTTCATGGCTTTGTCGGCCCCTGCGTCCAAACAATTCAATATTAGTGCAGCAGTACTCATTGTAATGTTTCGTTGTGATCGAATTCATATTTTATACACTCGACGCAGGATGATCGGAAAATTTCGGAAGAAATATACAAAATTTCGTATGTTCTGGAATAATTAAACAATCGGTAGATCTTCCGACATTTTGGAGAACCTGGTAACACTGCTTCTGAGACAATGGGTGACTCCGTAACTTGTCGTTCTTCAACAATCAGGGCATTCACCCACTTGACTAGACAATGGTATCGACAATGTGGTGTGGTGGTCTAGATCAAGCTCCATCGGCCAGCGACATTTGCCCTTCCATGAATCGCCTATGGCACGCCTTTACCCTTCCAACAAGCATGCAGTCCGTGGCGGATTTACGTATAGGCCTACTAGGCATGGCTTAGGGGCGGCACCTTAAGGGGGGCAGCAAGTTTTGCTCTGTATTCATTTTAAGTGTACACAATGCCTTTAACCCATGTAAGGACTGAACAGTTTTGTATTGCAGTTACTGCTCTCATCATAGCTCTTTCTAACGGTGTTAGCAAAGCTTTTACAAAACTGAATTACGTTATTTATTAACCCTTTTGCATCTGAGCGTACTCTACAATAATGTATATTTCCGCGATTACTATATATTTCAGCAGGTGCCAAGAATACGCATCAGTTGTAATATACAGAGTGTCGCACATAAAACCTGCCCCTGCGCCGAAAGGAATATGAATGAAGAAAATCAACGTACTATCATCGCTTTGTTACATTTTTAATGTACAGTTTCATTATTAACTATGTAATTAAGTTTAAGTAACAGATTTACTTTTATTAGTTTAATAAGCATATTTTAGAAAGGAATTTAACGTCTGTGTTCAAAATGTTCTCCGCCAACATCCAAGCAAAGTTGTGCATATTGAAGTATGATCAGGAAAACACTTTTCAGCACCCTTTGAGGAATGTTCGAAATTTCTTCACATATGTTATTTTTAATGTGTCAAGTGTTCTGGGATTGTTGCAGTAGACTCTAGCCTTAAGAAATCCCCAGAGGTAAAAGTGAAATGGTGACAAGTCGGGAGAGTGGGGTGGCCACAAGCCCTTACTAATGGTCCTCTCTTCTGTAAAACCAGTGTGTATACGAGCTAAGGAAAAATCCGACATATGAGAAGTTGCCCCATCTTGCTGGAAATGTGCACAGCATTTTTCGTTTGGAGTTAACAGTGCCGAAAATTCATTGTAGAGTTGCAAGTAAACATGTATGTTGACAGTTTTGTTGAAGAAGAATGGCCCGATAATTCTGTTACCAGATACAGCACATCATACACCAATTTTTAAATCGAGTAACGGCTTTTGCAGTATGCCATGGGGATTCTCTGTAGCCCAGTGTCGTGTTTTGTGAATTAACGTAACCCGACAGATGAAACCAAGCTTCATCCGTCGAAAAAAAGAGGGACGGATCAAGATGTCCCCCAGTGACATTTTCCAGCAACCAACTACAGTAATGTGTACGCTTACCCTTGTCCACTCCTTTTATTTGCTGAACAACACTCACACGGTAAGGTTTCAGTTTTAAGCCATGAAGGATGCGTTGACATGACCTGCGAGATATTCCACATTGCTGTGATAATCGTCATGTTGACTTGTAGGGACTTTTTTCAATGTGTGCCGTCACGTGTTCGTACAGTCGGTGCCTTATTTCTGTTTGAATTAACAACACTGCCTGTCGAACGCCACTTTCTCACTAGATCCTGAATCATTGATTTTGCAGGAATATCACTTTTAGGAAACTTTTCATGAAAAGTGCCACGATCAACTTTATGGATTCAGACCGCACATATTCTTCAACAATGAACACACGTTCTTCAGTGGAGTAACGCATGACAATGAAGTACACGGTCTATAACGACTACTTTCCGTATGAACTACTCACACACTACTGCTGTTGGAAGGTGGCAAAGAAACTGACAAGCTAGTAATGTTACTCATGCGCGTTCGCAGTCCGGTTCGGGCCGGTTTTGTGTGCGCCATTCTGTACTACAGTATCAGTATGACTTGACTGTAAAGCGCCGAGCGGCCTGGGTCATTTGGGTATTGTTTAGTATTGTCGGGCACCTTCGGTCACGTCTGCACGTAAACGAGGTTGAGTTCCGCGTTCTCCCATCGGCAACTGTAAAATAAACAGGTAACACATAGTTTGTAAATTCAATGAATGTGCTCTAAGTTATAATAAAAATCACATTATAATCTTTAAGTTTGTAAAACTAATATGAATAAACAAACAAACTCACCAGTCAGCAAAATTTTCCTCTGGCTTTGACGACAGAAAACTCGTTGATCATATCATTTAGGAGGTCAGCTTCGATGTGAAGAATGGACAAGGCATTCAATCTCTCCTCAGACAATGTAGAATGCAGGTACGATTTCAGTCTCTTAAGAGCCGAAAACGAGCGTTCTGATGAACAATTTGTAAGTGCCATACATAGAAATATTCAAACAGCAATGTCAACTTCGGAAACATGGACTGTAACCTCTCTTTCCGTAAAAATTTACTCATTTCGACAGATATATCACTAATCTCGGAAGATTTCAAAAGTTTCGCGAAATGTACACATTCACTAGGGAAGGAAGGCTCTAAATCTGTGTCATATAACGCTTCGAGTTTTGCTACACGTTCAGCAATATCGTCAAGTGAACTGTTCTTAAGGTTACTGAAAATTGTGAAGGAGTCCAATAGTGTTCTATAGCTTTCCTTCCTCCTCACTAATTCGGCGTACAAGTTGTCGAGTACTGGGAGAAATGCTTCGACTCTAAATTTTTCCCCTCCAGTCACAAAACTTCTTCAGAGTCCGCTTCTTTGTCATCATGAAGTTTGCGTTTTCGTGATCTTTTATAGGTGCATTCATAATCTGTAGCAGTACCAATCTCCATGGAATTATTTTCATAATAGTCGAACATGCCACGAATAGCTGCAATAAATCCTACAAGTGATTCATATAATTCATGCACTATCCCCCCCCATGAACCATGGACCTTGCCGTTGGTGGGGAGGCTTGCGTGCCTCATCGATACAGATAGCCGTACCGTAGGTGCAACCACAACGGAGGGGTATCTGTTGAGAGGCCAGACAAACGTGTGGTTCCTGAAGAGGGGCAGCAGCCTTTTCAGTAGTTGCAAGGGCAACAGTCTGGATGATTGACTGATCTGGCCTTGTAACAATAACCAAAACGGCCTTGCTGTGCTGGTACTGCGAACGGCTGAAAGCAAGGGGAAACTACAGCCGTAATTTTTCCCGAGGGCATGCAGCTTTACTGTATGATTACATGATGATGGCGTCCTCTTGGGTAAAATATTCCGGAGGTAAAATAGTCCCCCATTCGGATCTCCGGGCGGGGACTACTCAGGAGGATGTCGTTATCAGGAGAAAGAAAACTGGCGTTCTACGGATCGGAGCGTGGAATGTCAGATCCCTTAATCGGGCAGGTAGGTTAGAAAATTTAAAAAGGGAAATGGATAGGTTGAGGTTGCAGTAGGTACTGGGAGATGAAAAAGCTTGCACAGGATAGAGTAGCATGGAGAGCTGCATCAAACCAGTCTCAGGACTGAAGACCACAACAACAACAAACAACATTTTAGTATCAATATTTACACTTCGCAATTTCAGGTTTACGCTGTTAAATCTCTGGAGTATGTCCTTCCAAACTGTCATCATGAATACTGTTTCTAGTCTGCTGATTTGATTCAATAGAGATGAAGCCTCATTTCGCACAAGTGGTTTTTCAAACGTATTATTGGCAATATGTGTGAGGGCATTGATAACGCTCTCACAGTCTTCATAAAGACTTACACACGCTTCCTCTCTTGCTGACCAATGTGTTTTTGACAAACTTTTTACCGTTTTGCTTCCTGGTTTCATGAAAGAAAGTGTATCCCAGCGCTATGTAGAAACAGAGAAAAAATTATGAAGGTTTTGCACTACACTGAGAAATGAACATGCTTCCCGACAACAGCTTGCACCACTAGTATCGACTGAATTCAAAGAATGTGCTGCACAAGGCACACAATGCGGTTTCAGATTTCGTTCCTTAATGCGTGCCTGCAAATCAGTGTAGGTTCCTGACATATTGCTTGCGTTGTCATATGACTGGCCTCCACAGTCATTAATATCAATGGAATTTGTAGACAGGACTTTTAGTACAGCCTCAGCTAAGTTTTCGGACTTGGGGCCCCGGCTTGGTAAAGACAGAATGAAACGTTCAACAGGTTCACCACTCTCGTTCACATATCTTAAATCACTGTTACAATTTTGATTAGCGCCACGTTGTAAGAGAATGTCAATTGTTGATTCATTAACACACCATTCTGTAGGATCATCACTAACGAGGTTATTTCTTTTTGCAATGTCTGAATCGACACTTAGTTTTTTGTGAAACTCGAAATCAGAAACAATTTTCTTTTCTTCATTTTTAACGTTTGTTTCGTCTGTATTTACTTCTTTCACAACAGCTGCAGTACCAGAAATATCCGTACTACTTGCACTCGAAGTCGAACCAGCAACATTTTTTGCGAAAAATTTATCTACTGTGGTAAGAGTTTTTAGAACATTGGCTTCTCGTTCTTGCTTTTCTTCGACAATTTCCTAAATGCCGCCCCACTTAATTTTGCACGTTTGCTTTTTTCTCTGTCATTCATGTTAACGCACTTACAAAATTGCCAACCAACAGTCAAAACAAAAGAAAAAAATGTAAAAGGAAAGAAAGATAGATTGTATCCAGTTTCAATCGTACTGCACTGCAGATGAGCACAAAGCTTTTTACTTTAAACGCGGCACACGAGCACAATGATTTTTCCTTTACACACGGAGAGATGAACCGACCGACTAGGATTACTCGACATACCTGTGCTATGAAAGAACGACAACGCAGAATAATTTAATTTCATTGTCACCTGTTTCCGTGTTGTCAGTGAACAGTAGAAGCACACCTGCCAGCTGGAATTCGTCTCGTAAAGAAAGCAGGACAGTCCCTTTTTTGGCTTCTGTTTCCCGCGTCGCAAGAATTTTAGGTGAGACACAGATATGTTCTGAATGTTGTTGACACTGTCTTTCTAATTTAAAAAGCAAATAATTTTTGCAATTTCTTGCAGTGAGGTGTGCTGGATCGACTCTTATTCCACTTATTCTTACAACATTTTAGCTGTTTCTGTGAGCAGAGGCGACAGACAACAAAGTTTAAGTAGTCTTGTTGCCAGTTGATGTGGTGTGTTGTCATTAGTGTGATATGTCTACACGTAAATGCACCTTTTGTTCCGACATAAAATAAGAATAACCTTCCCTCGCAGAAAAAAAGCCTAGTTAAGAAGTTTAATACAAAATTTGCAATGCCACGTACTATTCGATTGCAAAGAGTGGGAATTTTGATATCGTGCAGGCTGCAGCAGAAAAAATGAGACAAACGAAAGTTGGTTTCTTTTTGTTCTTTCACCAAAAAAAGCAACTAAGTAAATAAATAAAATTTTTAAACTGTTGTGAAGTGTATTTCACACATTATTAGATATTCTGATTAACTTCTTTTCGTATAAACATGTGTTTCAAAATGTAAAACATTCCCAATATCAACATGGTTTGTTAAACGGGTGTCATCAAATCAAAGCTCAGATTTTGAAGACCATAGAGCTTTCACATTAATTACCGTAATGGAGGGTTGACTTGATACTTCCCCGTAATTTCGTAGAGTCGGGTTTTACATACTGAGGCCCGCACATGTTACAGTATTTAAGAAACTGCTGATTAGTTTATCACAGCTTTTTCGGGGGTCCAGGTATTTTCACGGGGAAAATATGGTAGGGTTAAGTAGAAGCCAACATTCTCAGAATAATAACGTTTTAAACATTGTATTGTAGATTGCCGTCCTGACAGCTTGATTCAATATATTTTGAACAGTCGTGAAGATAATATCAGACAGAAACCCAATGTTAAAGTTCCATTCAGTCACCAAGTAAACTATGTATATTTCCAAGCTAGTATTGTCGAATTTCATTCTTAAGGCTTATTTAAACTAGCAAGTTGTTTAACAATATTAAAAATTTTTGTCGTTTGTAACCGTAGTTATTTTAAAACGTGAAAGGTTAAAATGAATACAGAGCAAACAATGCCGCCCCCCTTAAGGTGCCGCCCCTAGGCCCGTGCCTAGTGGGCCTATACGTAAATCCGCCACGGACTGCATGCTTGTTGGAAGGGTAAAGGCGTGCCATAGGCGATTCATGGAAGGACAAATCTCACTGGCCGGTGGCGCTCGGTCTAGACCACCACACCACACTGTGGATATCATTTTCTAGCGGGTGAATGCCTTGATTGACGAAGAACGACAAGTTACAGAGTCAGCGATTGTCCCAGAAGCAGTGTTACCAGGTTCTCTAAAATGTCGGAAGATCTAACGATTTTTTAATTATTCCAGAAAATACGAAATTTTTTCCGAAATTTTCCGATCTTCCTTCGTCGAGTATATAAAATATCTATTCGGTAACAACGAAACATTACAATCGATACTGCTGCACTACTATTGAATTGTTTGGACGCAGGGGCCGACAAAGCCATGAAAAACAAACAATGCCCAGCTGATGCATTAAAATTTTTGCCGATTCGGCCAAGGAGCATCGGGCAACAAAGTTCGCGCAGGGCTCTGGACAGTTCGTGACTGTCGCCAGGTGACACCACAAGCCCGTGCATAGTAGTGGAGTGTTGTGCTTGTGTAGATATGAGTTCGAAGTTGGATTCTGAATCTATGATGATAGTGCTCAAAAAGGTAAAATAAGTTACAAAATATAATCATAATGGGAAAAAGAAACAGCGCTTAGTGGTTGGATCAGAAGCAGCAAGAAAGGTCCTTATAGTGACAACTGCTGTTCATACAATTGTGATCTCAAAATTGCGTCTGGTAGAAGTGATACAGTAAAGCAGACGACTGGTAAGAAGAATGTAGTTAATTTTGGTGGCCAGCGAAGGTAGCTTAACCTTACCACTATCTCAACACTCATCAGTTAGAGGCAACTCAAGATTACATGACACAGTGATGACACAATTAAGGCTAGTGACATTCACCTTGCTAGTTTTGTTGCACAACACGATTTAACACGTTGTGTTATTGAACATTTACCGAAAATCATCCAGGCAGCGTGTCCTGATTCACAAGTTGCAAAACAAATTGACTTCGGCTGAACAAAAGTAGCTAGATTCATAAACAATGTTACAAGCAAGGCAAGTTTCGTGAAACTAACCGACAAGTTTAAGACAAATAAATTTATCCTCGTTGTCGACGAATCAACGGATAAGGGGTGCGTAAAATATTTGTGTTTAGCGGTACGTGTTGTGACTGATGGAAACGAGGTAACTGCTACTTTTCAAGGACTGATTCTACTTACTAATGCTACTAGTGATACATTATATCAGGAGATTGTCAAGTTCAGAGAATATACAGTATTTGGTTTCGTAGCATATGGAGCCAATGCTATGTTAGGGACCTGTCCTTACTATCCCACTTTGTTTAAACAAGATATTTCGGAGCTGTTCATGATGAAATGCATTTGCCTTTCATTTGCGCTTTGCGCTTCTTAGGCTTGCTTAACCCTTCCTAGAGGCACATACGACCTAGCGAGGGATGTGTATTTCCAGTGTAGCACAACCGTCTTGATGAACTGGGAGCGTTTCAGAACTTTTTAAAAGTGAAACAGCACAAATTACTTCATCTCAGCCAGACACGCAAGCTTTCTTTATGTCTGGTTGTACCGAGGCTTCTTGAGTAATATGAGTCCCTAAAACTATTTTTATCGATGCTGTGGCTAATGACAGACTTCTGGCAAACGACACAATTCTACAAAAATTAAATGATAACACTAAAACACTCTTTTTAATTTTTTTTCTATTTTGTGTTGCCTATCTTCAACACACGTAATCTTAAGATGCAATCAGTGTGTTCTCAAATTCACACCATGCAACGTGACACTGAGTCAACACTGAAGAGGTACTAGAATGTTACATTGACGAAAATTATCTAGAATCAACCCTCCTGAAAGACGTTCAGTATCGAAATCCCGGTCTTTTTAAATCTCTTGATGAACTGTATGTAGCAGCAAAGGATTCGTTGAACACAGATAAAAATACAGATCTGAGTTGTGACCAAACGAAGAACTTTAAACCACAGAGCTTAGACTTTTTAATAGAGTGCTCAACGTACATTCGAACGGTTTCCTCTCAATAGTAATGGTATAAAAAATTTGGAGGCATTTCGCCCACATTGCGTGAGGGACAAGACAATTCCGTCTATTGTCAGTCTTGTATCAAAGTATACAAGTTAAATCACAAATGACATTCAAGAAATTGATACTGAATGGAGGCTATTGAGAAATCCAGAGGTCGGAAACGAAGAGTACACATGCGGCTGAATTCTACATTGTTGTCTGTAAGGTGAAACGGAGATATGGAACACCTATGTTCCCCAAGTTACCAGCAATGATGAAGTCGCTGTTATGCTTACCTCATTCGTCGGCTAGTGTGGAAAGAGTATTTTCGGCAATAAACGAAGTAGGAAACAGACAGCACTAGAACGATAACTGGAGTTTCGCATTCCAAAACGAACACGAAATTTGTGCCCTGTTATGACTTTCCAAATGGCACGGATTTCCTACGTCTCATGGCCAATGACATTTACGACGCGATGGTGGAGAGGAAGAAAAAGCCTAAATTGTTGAATGAAAATAATATAAGATTTTTTTAGAACAGCTTCAGAAATTTTTCGTATATCTTCCGAAGTTTTTAAGCTCCATCTTCCGAAAAAAAAATTAGAACTGGCAACTTTGCCCAAAAGTCCGACTGAGCGTCAGAACTGTAACGGACATTCAGTGCTCTCTGTACACTTGTACCATTCTTCGGTGAATTTCCGTTCCATGCAATCCTTCCGCTATCAGGAAACATACTGCATCCCATTGCTCTTCTTTTGAAGCTCCTATCTCTGCTGTCAACGACACTGAGTGCAGTAGTGCATGGTCGAAGCGTTCACGAGATCGCGCTGTCGTCGCATGGGTGTAAAGGCCGGTTCCCACTAGGGCTGCCGCGCGTCAAAACGGCGCGTCAGCGGCGTGGTTGCCATGGAAATGGCGTCAGCGGCAAGGCGCGGCGGGCTCTGCGTCGCGGTTTGACCATGTCGAACCGCTTCCGCTGCCGCGTGCCGCGCTCCAGGTGCGCGCCGCCAATCACAGAACGCGCTGAGCGTGACGTCAGGTACGGACTCCCGGGCCACACGAACTTTCGCCGAACCGCTGGCGCGGACGCGGCGGCAGCTATGAAATACTTATCATCCGATTCCAAGGAAACTATTCGGTAGAAAAATTTGATTCTTGGGCATGTTACAGCCTGACATCTTCTCTCGATAAAGGATCGAATTTCTTTTCGTTATTCGTCGTGGTTACTTGCTGTATCGCATTTACGTAAACCTTTACACGAAATTTTAATAAGTGTGCAGAGGTAAAAACGCATTGCGTGGACTTTGCGTACAGTTCATTTTAGGTAATACATTATTGCGTATGAAATTTAGTCAACATATCGAAATTGTTTTTAAAGCTGAGAGCAGATCGATAGCTATCACCGTTCTCGAGATACTGACTGATATGTCGGCGGACGGGCTGTGCCGTCACCGCTCGCGGGTTGCTCGCGACGCGACCGGTACTTCGTCCTGCTCGTCGTAAACCATGTGGTTGTATCAACCGCAAATTTCGTAAACGGTTCAAGAAATCGAAATGTGTTTTTTTTGCAAACGATAACTTGTGAAAAGTCATGTATTTCGTCGCATGATAAATATCCTAAATCTGTTTATATACCGAGGTATGAAAGTAACTACAGTTTTTCAGAAGGGATAGATGAATTTTTTTAAATGGCATTAATAGCATGTCGAATGAGAAGTTAAACCGAAACTAATTTGCTGGTATGTCATAAGATGTAATTTACTAAATATGTAGAGCTATTGATTATTTCCTTTCTTTTTTCTTTATCCAGTGTACTTTACTGATTCAAGACGCGTTTCGCCTTTTACTTTAAGGCATCTTCGGTGGAACCTAGAATGACTCAGTTTTGTTTTGATCTGTGATACTTGCAGATTATAAAACAGTTCACATGTTTTTTACGTGAATGACTGATTACTTACAGTGAATTGAGTTTTTGGCGGACATATACGTTTCCCTGTCACTAGCAGTAGACGTTTTACCGAAAACTCTGATTTAAAGTCGTAACTACAGTGTGTTCATCTCATGTCCCTTCCTGTCTGGTTTGTTTATGTACATGTTGCCAACCTGCACAATTATATGCTGAAAACTAATGCTTGTTTATTTTTGTTCTCCTTATATCTGTATGTGTGTGTGGCTAGCCAGTGATAGTTATAGAAAGTTGAAAGTGAATCCAGTAGTTGTCAGACAGTGGTTGAAAGATTTGGTGTTCAGCTGATTTCAGTTTTGGTTTAAATGTTTTAAGGAGTGCATGGAAGAGTAAATTCACTGCTTACATTAATAGATAAAATAGTAGAATAGTATTTCAACAGATGATTATTATCAGAATACTATCACCCAACCTCTTTGTCCTCACTCTTTGACGCCCCATAATACGTCCTGTCAACTAACCCCTATTGTTGTCAAAGTTGTGCCGTAATTTCCTCTTCCTCCTCTATTTAATTCCGTACCTCTTCTTTAGTCACACGATCCTCGCATCTAATGTTCAGCATTCTTATGAATCACCACGTTTTGAAAGCGTCCATTGTCTTCTTGACAGAACTGTTCATCGTCCACGTTTCACTTACATACAAGGCTGCACTCCACACAAATACCTTTGTAAAATAGTATCCAACCATTAGCATTTATATTCGGTGTGAACAAATTTTCTTTTTCAGAACGCTTTTCTTGCTATTGACAGTCTTCAGTCAGGTTTGCGTCTGCACCAGGAAATGCCTTACAATTTAAAATCTGGTTTCGAAAACTGTTCCAAATATATATTATTCTTTCATGATTCTTAAGCAAGGTGCTGGCGATGATTACATTATGCTCTGTGGGAAATTCTATCAGGTGGCTTCCACTTTCATCCCTTCCACCTAGCCTTTGTGTTCTTACTGTTTTCGTGTACCTGCTACCGTACCACATTTTAAATTTTTGTCTCGCTTAACTATCTTAATAATCTCTCTTGTTGTACATTGTTTCAATGTGTTAGGAGATAGTGAACAATCGTGAACGGTAGTCATGAAATCTGTTTATGGTGAAATGAGAAAACATGAATAATGAAATATGTGAAAGAGTACATTGTACAGAAAATGAAAAATTGGTATGTCTTCACCCAACTTCGTCTTTCCTTCATGTAGGTGTAAGATATAGTTAATCAAACGCACCGCGCGTTTCAGTGGGTCCTGCCCCGTACCTCAGTGGCTGTCCGTCATTGGCTACCGTTAGCGGCTGCCGCTTCCAGGTGGGAACGCCAATTCCGCGAGCCGCCGCGTCAAAGCGGAAAACGCTTGCCGCCGCCGTTGCCGCACGCCGCGCTGCCGCGCTCTAGTGGGAACCGGCCTTAAAGGCCGGTTCCCACTAGGGCTGCCGCGCGTCAAAACCGCGCGTCAGCGGCGTGGTTGCCATGGAAACGGCGTCAGCGGCACGGCGTGGCGGGCTCTGCGTCGCGGTTTGACCATGTCGAACCGCTTCCGCTGCCGCGTGCCGCGCTCCAGGTGCGCGCCGCCAATCACAGAACGCGCTGAGCGTGACGTCAGGTACGGAATCCCGGGCCACACGAACTTTCGCCGAACCGCTGGCGCGGACGCGGCGGCAGCTATGAAATACTTATCATCCGATTCCGAGGAAACTATTCGGCAGAAAAATTTGGTTCTTGGGCATGTTACAGCCCGATATCTTCTCTCGATAAAGGACCGAATTTCTTTTCGTTATTCGTCGTGGTTTCTTGCCGTATCGCATTTACGTAAACCTTTACACGAAATTTTAATGAGCGTGCAGAGGTAAAAACGCGTTGCGTAGACTTTGCGTACAGTTCATTTTAGGTAATACATTATTGCATATGAAATTTAGTCAACATATCGAAATTGTTTTTAAAACTGAGAGCAGATCGATAGATATCACGGTTCTCGAGATATCGAATGATATGTCGGCGGACGGGCTGTGCGGTGACCGCGCGCGGGTTGCTCGCGACGCGACCGGTACTTCGTCCTGCTCGTCGTAAACCATGCGGTTGTATCAACCGCAAATTACGTAAACGGTTCAAGAAATCGAAACGTGTTTTTTTGCAAACGATAACTTGTGAAAAGTCATGTATTTCGTCGCATGATAAATATCCTATATCTGTTTATCTACCGAGATATGAAAGTAACTACAGTTTTTCAGAAGGGATAGATGAATTTTTTTTAAACAGCATTTAATAGCATGTGGAATGAGAAGTTAAACCGAAACTAATTTGCTGGTACGTCATAAGATGTAATTCACTAAATATCTACAGCTATTGATTATTTCCTTTGGTAAGTAACCAACTTTTTTTTCTTTATCCAGTGTACTTTACTGATTCAAGACGCGTTTCGCCTTTTACTTTAAGGCATCTTCGGTGGAATCTAGAATGATTCAGTTTTGTTTTGATATGTGATACTTGCAGATTATAAAACAGTTCACATCTTTTTTTTTACGTGAATGACTGATTACTTACAGTGAACCGAGTTTTTGGCGGACATATGCGTTTCCCCTCACCTGGTCACATGCTGGAGGTTGAACTAAAACTAAGATTAAGGAACATAAGCACATTTTCATGTTCGCTCTTTTTTCTTCTGTCACTAGCAGTAGACGTTTTACCGAAAACTCTGATTTTAAGTTGTTACTACGGTGTGTTCACATGTCCCTTCCTGTCTGGTTTGTTTATGTACATGTTGCCAACCTGCAGAATTATTGCTGAAAACTAATGTTTGTCTATTTTTGTTCTCCTTATATCTGTATGTGTGTGTGGCTAGCCAGTGATAGTTATAGAAAGTTGAAAGTGAATTCAGTAGTTGTCAGACAGTGATTGAAAGATTTGGTGTTCAGCTGATTTCAGTTTTGGTTTAAATGTTTTGTGGAGGAGTGTATGGAAGAGTAAATTCGCTGCTTACATTAATAGATAAAAGAGTAGAATAGTATTTCAACAGATGATTATTATCAGAATACTATCACCCAACCCCTTTGTCCTCACTCTTCGACGCCCTATAATACGTCCTGTCAACTAATCCCTATTGTTGTCAAAGTTGTGCCGTAATTTCCTCTTCCTCCTCTATTTAATTCCGTACCTCTTCTTTAGTCACATGATCCTCATATCTAATCTTCAGCATTCTTATTGATCACCACGTTTTGAAAGCGTCCATTGTCTTCTTGACAGAACTGTTCATCGTCCACGTTTCACTTACATACAAGGCTGCACTCCTCACAAATACCTTTGTAAAATAGTATCCAACCATTAGAATTTATATTCGATGTGAACAAATTTTCTTTTTCAGAACGCTTTTCTTGCTATTGACAGTCTTCAGTCAGGTTTACGTCTGCACCAGGAAATGCCATACAATTTAAAATCTGGTTTCGAAAACTGTGTTCCAAATATATATTATTCTTTTGTGATTCTTAAGCAAGGTGCTGGCGATGATTACATTATGCTCTGTGGGAAATTCTATCAGGTGGCTTCCACTTTCATCCCTTCCACCTAGTCTTTGTGTTCTTACTGTTTTCGTGTACCCACTACCGTATCACATTTTAAATTTTGTCTCGCTTAGCTATCTGAATAATCTCTTTTATCGTACATTGTTTCAATGTGTTAGGAGGTAGTGAACAATCATGAATGGTAGTCATGAAATCTGTTTATGTTGAAATGAGAAAACACGAATAATGAAATATGTGAAAGAGTACATTGTACAGAAAATGAAAAATTGGTATGTATTCACCCAACTTCGTCTTTCCTTCATGTAGGTGTAAGATATCGTTATTCAAACACACCGGTCGTTTCGGTGGGTCCCAGCCCGTACCTCAGTGGCTGTCCGTCATTGGCTACCGCTAGCGTCTGCCGCTTCCAGGTGGGAACGCCAATTCCGCGAGCCGCCGCGTCAACGCGGAAAACGCTTGCCGCTGTCGTTGCCGCACGCCGCGCTGCCGCGCTCTAGTGGGAACCGGCCTTAAGACCTTGTCCCTCCTGCGGCGGAGTTTCGGCCTCAGCGCTGTTATAACGGACACACCTTCTTCCGTAGGAAATGGCGTTACGATCTATTCAGCGGTTTTCATTTTACAGCCTTCGGTTCGTTTCTTTTTGGATGACCCTATTAGACGAAACCATACAGATAACCATACCCTATATGCAACCAAAATGGAGGAGTATCTGTGAAGATGCCAAAGTAACACGCGGTTGCTGTAGAGGGGCAGAACCCTTTCCGGTAGTTTCCGGGGCGACAGTCTACATGAGTCACTGACGTAGCCTTTCTAACATTAACCAACGTGGCCTTGCTGTCTGGTACTGCCAACGGCTGAAAGCTCAGGGAAACTACTGCCATGACCTTTTTTCCGAGGGCATGTTGCTCAACTGTATTGTTGATGGTGACTTCTTGAGTAAAGTATTCCACAGATAAAATTGTACCCCTTCGGATCTCTGGACGGGGACTACTCTACATCTACATGTATACTCTGCAATTCGCACTTAACCATACAGATAACCATACCCTATATGCAACCAAAATGGAGGAGTATCTTTGAAGATGCCAAAGAAACACGCGGTTGCTGAAGAGGGGCAGAAACCTTTTCAATAGTTTCCGGGGCGACAGTCTGCATGAGTCACTGACGTAGCCTTTCTAACATTAACCAACGTGGCCTTGCTGTCTGGTACTGCCAACGGTTGAAAGCTCAGGGAAACTACTGCCGTGACCTTTTTTCCGAGGGCATGTTGCTCAACTGTATTGTTGATGGTGACTTCTTGAGTAAAGTATTCCACAGATAAAATTGTACCCCTTCGGATCTCTGGACGGGGACTACTCTACATCTGCATGTATACTCTGCAATTCGCACTTACCTGCCGGACAGTGGGTTCATCGAACCACCTTCCAACTATTTCGTTACCGTTCCACTCCCGAGGGCTGGCGTGAAAAACGAACACTTAAATCTGCCCGTGAGAGCTTTGATCTCTCTTACTTTATTACGATGATCATTTTCCCCATTGTACATGGGTACCAACAAAATATTTTCGCATTCGGCAGAAAAAGTTGTTGATTGAAATTCCGTGAAAAACCCCTTAGTTTTAATGATTGCCAAATCAGCTCGCATAACATATGCATGACACGCTTTCCCGTATTTCGCGATAATAAAAAACAATGAGCATCCTTCTTTAAACTTTTTCGATGTCCTCCGCCAATCTTATCTGATGTGCATCAGTACTCCAGAAGGGGACACACAAGCGTGGTGTAAGCAGTCTGATTAGTAGACCTGTTACATCTTCCAACTGTTCTGGCATCTTTTGGAGGATGTGTTCAGGAAAAACAAAACTGGCATTCTGTGGGTCGGAGCAGGCTATGTTACATTCCTTAATCGAGTTGCTAGGTTACAGAACTGTAAAAGAGAAATGGATAGCTTGAAGTTAGATATAATGGGAATAAGTGAAGTGCAACAGCAGAGAGAACCTTTTATTGACATGTCAGTAAAAGGTTATCAACACAAAATTGAATAGGGTAATGCGCTATACGACGAGGTAACGAAAATTACTCAGATTGTTAAGGGTGATAAAAATTTAATTGTGATGATGAACTGTCACATTATGATAGGGACAAGAAGACAAGGAAAAATAGTTGGAGAACATGGACTGGGAGAAATGATTTAAAGAAGAAGCGCCCTAGTAGAATTTTGCATAGAGCATAATTTAATCATAGCCAACACTTCATTTAAGAATTATGTAAGAAGTTTGGATACGTCGAAGACACTTGGAGACACCGTAAGTTTTAAAATCTATTATATAATGTTAAGGCAGAGATTCAGAAACCAAATTTTAACTGTAAGACATTTCCAGAGATGATGTGAGCTCTGAGATACTTTACTGGTTTTGAACTACAGACTAAAACTGAAAGAACAGCGAAGAGTAGGAAATTAAAGAGATGAATCTTGCATTAACTGAAGAACCAGAGAGGCCGGCCGAAGTGGCCGTGCGGTTCCAGGCGCTGCAGTCTGGAACCGCGAGACCGCTACGGTCGCAGGTTCGAATCCTGCCTCGGGCATGGATGTGTGTGGTGTCCTTAGGTTAGTTAGGTTTAACTAGTTGTAAGTTCTAGGGGCCTAATGACCTCAGAAGTTGAGTCCCATAGTGCTCAGAGCCATTTGAACCAAGCAACCAGAGGTAGTTGAGAGTTTCAGAGAAAGCATTAGGCAACGTTTGACTGAAACAAGATAAACGAACGCAATAGAAAAGGAATGGGTTGCTTTGAGAGATGAAATAGTGAAGGCAGCAGATGATCGCTTAGGTAAAAAGACAAGACCTAGTTTAAATCCTTGGATAATGAAAGTGGTATTGAATTTCCTTAATGAAAGGAGAAAATATAAAAGTGTAGCAAATGAAGCAAGCGAAATGGGATACAGATGTCTAAAAAATGAGAGTGACAGAAAGTGCATAAATATTAAGCAAGGGGTAGAGATCAAATGCAGTGCTGTAGAAGCATACATAACTAGAGGAAAGATAGGTGCTGCCTATAAGAAAATTAAGCAAACCTTTCGAGAAAAGACAGACAACTGTGTAAACATCAAGAGCCCAGATAGGAAGCCAGTGCTATGCAAAGAAGGGAAAGCTGAGAGATGGGAAGAATATACAGTATATAGGACCTCTACAAGGGAAGTGAACTTGGGAACAATATTATAGAAAGGGAAGAAGCAGTAAATGAAGATGACATAGGAGATATGATACTATGAGGTGAATTTGACAGAGCAATGAAAGACCCAAGTGGAAACAAGGCCGCTGGAGTGCTATGACAAAATTATTCTACCTAGTGTGCATTATAAATGACAAAGGCGAAATACCCTGAGACTTCAGGAAGAATGCACTAAATCTAATTCCAAAGAAGGCAGAAGTTGACCAGTGTGAATACTAACTACTACCAGACCATAAGTCATGTTAGCAAAATACTGACACGGTTTATTTACAGAAAAAGGAAAAGTCACACGATACCTCCTAATGCGTGTCGGACTCCCTTTTGACCGATGTAGAGGAGTAACTCAACGTGGCGTGGATCAACAAGTCGCTGGAAGTCCCCTGCAGAAATATTGAGCTATATTGCCCTACAGCCGTCCATAATTGCGAAAGCGTTGCCAGTGCAGGATTGTGTTCATGACGGGCTATCTGAATGGCCAAATCGTTCTCTCGATTTGTCCAGAACAATTGTGGCCTGGTGACATACCGCATTATCATCTATCAAAATCCCATCGTTGGTTGTGAACAGCCTATTCCATGTAAATACAGCCCACACCATTGTGGAGCCACCAACAGCTTGCTCAGTGCCTTGCTGACAACTTGTGCCCATGGCTTTGTGGGGTCTGCGCCCTACTATCAGCTCTTACCAACTGAAATTGGGATTCATTTGACCAGGACACGGGTTTCCAGTCGTCTAGGGTCCAACCGATAGGGTCACGAGCCCAGAAGAGGCGCTGCAGGCGACGTCGTGCTGTTAGCAAAGGCACTCGCGTTGATCGTCTGCCGCAATAACCCATTAACGTCAAATTTCGCCGCACTGTCCTAACGGATAACTTCAGCGTACGTCTCGCATTAATTTCTGCCGTTATTTCGCGCTGTGTTGCTTATCTGTTAGTGCTGACAACTCTGTGCCTACGCAGGTGCTCTGTCATTAAGTGAAGGCCGGTCGGTCACTGGGTTGTGCATGGTGAGAGGTAATGCCTGAAATTTGGTATTTTCAGCACACCCTTGGTGCTGTGGATCCCGGAATACTGAATTCCCTAACAATTTCCGAAACGGAATGTCCCATGCGCTTAGCTCCAACTACCATTCCACGTTCAAAGCGTGTTAATTCCCATTGTACGGTCATAATCACTTCAGAAACCACCTTATATGAATCACATTAGTACAAATGATAGCTCTGGCAATACACTACCTTTTGTACCTTGTGTACGCGATATTACCACCATCTGCATATGTGCATATCATTATCCCGTGACTTTTGTCACCTCATTGTACTTTAATAACTTTTGCAGATTTAGAAAAATCTTTTGACGTTGTTGATTGAACTACAGTCATTGAAATTGTAAGGACAGCAGGTGTAAAATACAGGGTCCTAAACGTTATCTGTAACTTTTACAGAAACTGGACTGCAGTGATAAGAACCGAAGGAAACGAAAGCGAAGCAGTAGTTGAGAAAGAAGTGAGAAATGATTGTAGATTATCACTCATGTTATTCAATCTACGCACTGAGCAAGCTGTGAAGATAACCGAAGATAAATCTGGCAAGGGATTTAAAATGCAGGAAGAAGAAAAAATAACTTCGCTGTTTCTTGATGACACTGTAATTCTGTCAGAGACGGCTAAGGACTTAGAAGAGCATCTGAGCTGATAGGATGGTATCTTGAAAAGAGATTACAAGATGAACATCAATGAAAGCAAGGACATAGCCGAAAGAGGGGGGGGGGGCATGGAATCCGGACCACTCCCCCCACCTCCCCACCATCACCTAAATGAAATTACACATGACCTACGTGTCATGCAGTGAAACCGTCAGATATTTTGATTTTCAGTCACACAACGATAAAGGGATACCCACAGCAGATAGTCAACTAGGCCAGAGATGGATCTGAACTATCTATGAATCCATAGCACTATCGCCTATCGCCCATGCCTATTTTAACCAAGACCAGTAGTTGGCCTTGCTTGAGCTGAGTTGTTCTGTTAATCAGTTCAGTTCTTACGTGCACTTGAATTCAATGTAAGTCCTGCCGTTTATTTTTTGTGCTGTATGCTCTTTTGACAGTTTCTAATTACGAAAAAAATTTGTAACAAGAAAGAAGAGGAAAACCGATTCTGATTCGTCGGCTGATGTTACGGTAAGTTAGAAATGTGCACACACTGCTATAAGAGCCTAATTACCTATCTACAGCAGTTTAATGTTAGCACTATAGTCGTTATGTGGAGGCTGGTAGGACTCTGGGGTTGCAATATTTCAGTATTTCACAATGCAACGGATCATAAATATCATTACAAACAACATTCAGTTAAAACCAGTGCATAAAAATACGCTTGAATTTATCCTTGTTGCGTTGACCATCAAAAACATCACCAAATGTCTCAATATTCCATCATTAGTAGCCCAAAGGCAAAATATCGCCACCCTTCCCTTTCCATCCAAAACCTATTTACACTCTTGTAATACATAACAAAACAAGGAAGATTGGGTTTAACGTTCAATCGACATCGAGATCTTTACAGATGGAGCACAAGATCAGATGGTGTCAAGGATGGGGAAGGAAATCGGCCGTGACCTTTCAAAGGAACCATCCCAGCATTTGCCAGGAGCAATTTTGGGAAATCTTGAAAAACTTAAACCTGGGCTGCCAGACGTGGGTTTGAACCGTCGTCCTCCAGAATACGAGTCAGTGTGCTAATCACTGTGCCACCTCGCTCGGTAATCACTGTGCCACCTCGCTCGGTAGTACTTAACTACCTGGAACCAGCAATTCCAAGTTCATTTAAATCTTCAAATATGCAACCATTCATGTGCTACCAAATGGCTGAACATGCACAATTAAAGGGAAAACATGCAATGTCAGAATTCAATGTTTTGTTGTGATGCATTTCATTTTATTTTAAAACAATGTACAGCAACCAGTTTTTCCAAATTCTCTACCGACTTGGGGTAGCTCCGCGTGTTGAGCGGCTGAGATAGCAATCCGTTAATTTGGGAGGCTAAGTAATTTAAATGCATCCGCCTTTAGTTTTCTGAGGTTTCCGAAGTTTAGGCAAATGCTGGAGTTGGTTCCTTACTGTAGGCCACAGCCAATTCCTTGTGAATACCTTCCTTTCCTGACAGATTCCAATTTCCAGCCCATCTGTTTAAATGAACAAAGGAGCTGCATCGAAGGCGAACCGAGCATCGCTTTGGAGACTCCTAGCACTAAAAGTCATATGATAAATAAATAATAATGCGAATTTTCTCATTTTGGCTTATACATTTGTCCGTCGGGACATTTCTTAATGCAAAACATGATTTTCTTACATTGAAAGACGTGACAGATGCATACCTAAATGAGGAAATTTGGGAAAGTGTAAGATTACATAATTCCAGATCTTTGCATTTTCGCCACCAAAAATTATTCTTGCTTCTCTTTATTCCAAGGGTCCTGTCGATAATAATCATAGTGTCTCAAAAAATAAGCGCTCGTCCATTCCTGA
Organism: Schistocerca piceifrons; assembly: GCF_021461385.2. Lineage (NCBI taxonomy): Eukaryota > Metazoa > Arthropoda > Insecta > Orthoptera > Acrididae > Schistocerca > Schistocerca piceifrons. The sequence continues at coordinate 327,453,804 of NC_060140.1, forward strand.
TCACTCCCTCAGCTCAAATCCAGACTGAAAGAAACGACCTTAGAGGGTGAAGGGAGGTTGGAACATGATTGCTTGTTAGTGGTTTGCCAAAATACAGCACTCGTATGTAACTAGATTATATCTCAGTTTGGACAAAATCCGAGATCATTGTCGAATAAAATGGTTTATTGTTCTATATGGAAATTTTCAGAATAAATGAAAAACATGGCTGTTTTAAGGACCTCTTTAACAAATCGGACCCCGCCCCCTTTTGAAAAAATCCTGGTTATGTCCTTGATGAAAGTGAAACAATGTTGATGGAATGTAGACGAAGTAAATCAGATGATGCTGAAGAAGGAAGGAAGGAAGACCCATGGACATCGAGGTCATGAAAGACAGAGCCCAAGCTCGCAAATGTTCAAGGAAGAGGAAAGGAAATCAGCCGTGCCGTCTGAAATGAAGCAGGCATTTGCCTGGAGCGATTTAGGGAAATCACGGAAAACCTAAATGTGGAAGGCCAGATGCTGGTTTCAACCATGATGCTGAGGGAGTTAGATCTGGAACTGAGACCCTAAAAGTAGTATGTAAGTAACAGGTGATAACCCGAAATATAAAAGACATAAAATGCAGGGTAAGCATTTCTAGAAAAGAGGAATTCGTTACCATCTAATAAATATCTAAATGCAGGAAGTCTTTTTTAATCCAGATTTGGCTGTTGTCCTTCAGGAAGGATTTTTGCAGAGGAGCTTAAAATTTCTTGTACTACTATTGACATTAGTATACAATTCATCCAGCTGACTGATATCATTGTTGAAAACAACATGTAGCTTTCATTGTTGAGTTAGCGTTACTTTGTGTACAGTAGAAAACTTGGTCTGCTGAAAATGGATTATCTGCCTGATCTTCTAGTTCACCGTAGTAGTGGGGTAATGGGGCTCCTGCCACAATTTTGACATCAAATTAGTTATATAAATTAATTAATTACCCACCCATCTCCTGATGGCGTCGGGAATTGGAGGAAAATTGAAATTTTGGCACGGAAATTCAAAAAATGGTGGGAAATTCAAATTTATTGGCGGGAAAATCAAATTTTGGGTGGTTTCCTACAACAGACCTAGTTCACTGCACTACCGTCAGAGGATGCTGTTTGCCAACCCCCACCTTCTCGCTCCCCTCCCCACCCAGAAATTGGTGGGAAAGGGACTCAGTCTGTGCTGGGCTGCCGGACAGGGCTGATGGAAGTCTTTATTTTGTATGTAGAGTAGTATATTATTTATTTAAACAATTTGACTTACAACTGATCGAGCACTAGACAGTACCTCCATCCAGTTTGGTCAATAACTGCTGGATGTGGAGTGGACATTTTCGCTATTAGTCTGGCACTGGAGAGTGACTCTAGTCAGTCAAGCCAAAAGCCCTTGTAGGCAGCCACAAATCGTGCGGTAATTCTGCACTGCCTCGCTCTCTCCACAGTCCAAACAAATGCATACACTCGTTGCAATGGAAATGCGGTTGACAATGAAAGTACATGATTGGTAAAAATTGACTGTATTTGGACATTACATTGTGAGACACAGCTACAGTTGTGTGCGCACTGCTTGGCGGTCACGGCCCGTCTCCCTGGTCCTGGCCAGTTCCGGCCGTGCATTGATTGGAAGGCCAGACAGAAAAAATTCTTACCTGCAGTGAGCGTCTCGTCTCTGCTGCGCCCTTGTGGGACGTTGCACCAATACAGAACATTCTGCCCACCTAATTTATATAAATTACACAAATACAGATAATCACATACTGCACAAGTTACACTAAACAAACAAGGAAATAAAATGATTGAAGAAATCGTATGCACTGTAAACAAAAGAAACACTTCAGTTAGTAATTTAATAGTCATGTGCACTAGAGTCTATGTTTCCTGTGGAACAACACAGATCTTCGACAGTGGCCGTTTATAAGTTCTCGTTGCTGTGTGTACTAGAACAACTTGTACCATACTATCAGGACCAGGGTGTATACCAACAATGACCCCAGACTGCCACATGAGGGATGGCAAATTGTCTTCCTTCAGTAGGACCAATGTACCTGGCTGTAGATTGTTCTTCGTTGATGACCATTTAGTTCTCTGTTGTAGTTGTGATAGGTAGTCCTTTGACCACCATTTCCAAATGTCCTGCTTGCACTGCTGGATGAGCTGCCACCTTGACAACCTGGGTGATGGCTTGAAAACAAGCCTGGCTCTGGGATTGTTGTTAAGGATTCACCAATAGGAAAATGGCCTGGAGTACGGTATGAGAATTCATCTGGGTTGTCAGAAAGTTGTGTAATGGGTCAGGAACTCAAACGTGCTTAAATTTGTGTTAGAAGTGTGTATAATTCTTCAATGTCAGTCAGCACTTGATTTCCCACGACTCTCTTCAAATGTGTCTTGATGGATTTTATACCTGCTTCCCACAGACCACCAAAATTGCGGGTGATGAGGTGGGATAAAATGCCAATGTATACCATTCTGTAATGCATAGTTCTGGATTTGGGTTGTGTAAAACTGACAGCTGAACAGTGCATGCAGTTCACTCAGCTCATTCCTTGCACCCACAAACGTCATCCCATTGTCATTGTACACGTTTGTGCAAATGCCTCGTCACGAAATGAATCTTCGAAGAGCAGCAATGAAAGCTTTGGAGGACAAATCAGTGGCAAGCTCTGTGTGTACTGCCTTTGTTTCCATGCAAACGAACAAGGCAATGTAGACCTGTGTCCTAGTTTAGCTCCTCTTTCCCCCATTCCATACATGTAGTGAACCCCCATACTCAACCCCACAATTAAGGAAAGGCTTGCTTTGCTCTACACACGCTGAAGGAAGTTGTCCCAAGAGCTGTGTTTCAGTGGTTGCCTTCAAGCAGTATCAGGGAAGAAACTTGTGGATTACTTGTCTGTTTACAGATCTTCTGTTGGGTATCCAGTACCTTTGTCTGAGGCTTGCTAACAGCAGCTGAGATTCTGCATGTAACAAACGAAGATGCTCGCTCATGGATGTTAATTTAGTGACATGATGCTTAGGAGGAAGAATCACGGGGTGCTTCTGACTGTAAGAAAATTTTGATTATTCCAATCTGCCATCCACCCTTAACAGCTGTTCCTCGTCCAGAAAGGAATGCAGTCAGTTCAGTTTGCTTTTCTTGGGGATTGAATGGCCACATTGTAGTTCTTCAATTTCCTTATAATAATCTTCCTGTTGCACCATACGAATGACTGCCTTCAGCGTTGTGTGAAGTTTTCCTGCTGTTAGGTTCCCACTATGCCTCTCGCAGGCTTGCCACCTAAGATTGTTCATATATCTCAGCACATACATCATAACTCTTTGTAGTTTTGACCATGACGAATAACGTTGGGCTATCTCATTCACAATGCAAGTAGTTGCGAGTAAGCAAACATTTTCTGGTGCTTCAGCTGATTCGTCTGCATACTTCATGGTGTTAACAGGTCATGCTTATGGTGGCTGATGGAGTCAAGAAGGACCTTTCCACCATAGCTTACTGTCACCTAGCTGTTGTGGCACAATTCCTCTCGAAATGATGTCAGTAGGATTACCCTTAGAGGACACGTGGTTCCAGTCTTCTACTGCAGAGAGTCCCTGGATATCAGAGACACAATTTCCAACAAACGTTTTCCATGATCTTGGTTCTTTCGCCAACCATGCCAAGAGAACAGCAGAATCTGTCCAAAAGTAAATTTAGGCGATGTTTAAGTGTAGCCCAGATTTGACCTTCTCCATTAATCTACCCAGTGGTAGGGCTGCACATGATTCAAGTATTTGCAGTGATGTTTGCTTTATTGGTGCTACTCTGGATTTCGAAGTTAAAAGCATGATTGAGAAATTATTTTCTTCACAGGCGCTTCTAAGGTAAATGCAGGCTCCATATGCTTGCTCGGAGGCATCTGAGATTCCATGTAGCTCCAGCCACTTTACTCCATTGCTGATCACTCTTCGTTCGATATGAATGCTATTCAGTGATGGTAGATGATTATTCACCTGTTCCCACTGTACCTTCAGGTCACCTGGTAACGGCATGTCCCATTCTATTTGTCTTCGCAGAGATGTTGCAGAAACACCTTGTAAGTCACTACCACTGGTACCAGAAGTCCCAATGAATTGAATATAAAAGCAACCCAAAAAGTATACGTTGCTTAATCGAGCTTGCGCTACTGTTTTCCACATTAGTGGTTACGAATTGGAAGGTATAGCTATGAGAATGCCACAACAGACCCAATGTCTTCACTGTTTCTTGCTGCTCATTGTCCAGACTCCATGGTATTTGCACTTCACGATGTTCAGGTGGAATGTTTTACAGCAATCTTGAATCGTTTGCACACCATTTACGAAGAGGAAACCCTCCACTGTAAAGTCATCTAATAAGCTCTTCCTGCAGACTGAGTGCCTCCTCTATAGTGTCAGCTCTGCTCAGAACATCGTCTATATATAAAAATCCCTTTCTAACGTGTTTGCAGCCCTTGGCTATGTTGTTATCTCATCTTCTGCTAACTGTAATAAACATCTTGTTGCTAAAAAGGGCGCTACTGCTGTACCAAAAGTGATCTGTTAAGCGATGAGCCTTGATTGGTTCGTTGGGAGACCCGCGCCAAAGAATTCGTTGTAGGTCTTGATCTACCTTTCCGACTTCAATCTGTCTGTACATTTTTGTAATGTCTGCAGTGAAAGTATATCTGTGTGTTCGGAACAACAGGGCAATTGAATATAAGCCATCTTGTACTGTTGGTCCAACCATCAAGATGTCATTGAGGAAAGTGTTCGATGATGTCTTTGCTGAGGTATTAAACAATACTCGAAGTTTAGTAGTACTGCTTGATTCTTTAAGCACTGAGTGATGTGGCATGTAATACGTGCAGTTCTCTGTATCTGTGGCCACCAGTTCCATACGACCCAAGTCTTCATATTCTCTAATGAAACTGACGTACTGTGCCCTTAATTATGACTGTCGCTGTACTCTTCTGTCTATGCGTTCTAAGCAGCATGTAGGATTATTTACGGACTCTCGTAGTCCTGCATGACTGTCTTTCACTGGCAATTTCATCACGAATCTACCATTTGCATTCCTCTGAATGGCCTTAGCAAAATGCTCCTCGCATAATCGCTCTTCTTTTGTGTGCACAGAAACAGATTTCATTTCTTCTTCCTGCCAGAACCTTTCGACCTGAATGTTAAGGCTGGTATTGTGTGCAAGGCATGGCAGTACTCTTCAAGCACTGGACTTACTGAATGAGGAGGCATCTTTCCTGACACAATCCAACCAAATGATGTTTTCTGTAAAGTTGGGTTATCTCTTTTCAGTTGACCAGGCTGCAATACATTAAAAAAGATCGATGCTCTAAGCAGAAGATCAATCTCACCAGTTTCGTTAAATGATGGGTCCGCTAACCTTACGTGCTTAGAAAGTTGCCAGGTGGAGATTTCAAAGGCTGCTGCTGGGAGTTGCTCTATTATACGCAGTAATGCACAGACAGCATATGAGCTGCAGTCAGCACCTCTTGGAGGAAATGTACACAATGCAAACGTGACACAATTATACTGTTTGAACATCGCTGATACCACTTATTGGTATTAGATGCCGACTGAGCTGTAGTCCCATCCGATCTGCTAAGCTGTTAGACATAAAGTTCATTTGTGAGGCACTGTCAAGAAGTACCCTGCATTTGTACACCTTCCCATTTTTGTCAGCGATGTTCACAAGTGCAGTAGATAATAATACTTCTGCATGTTAGCGGTCTCCTTTCACCGTGCAGTATGTTTGCTGTTGTTGTACATCCGTTTCTTGATTTCTGCCGTCACTATTACTGGCTTTTTCCTTGTGCAATAATGTGTTGTGGTGCTTGTTACAAATGCGGCAGTTGCCAGCACGGCATTCCTTCTGCCTATGATTCGAGCGCAGACAGGTGAAACAAAGTTTTTGTCTGTTCACGAAGTCTATTCTGCTAGCAGTGTCGCTCTCTTTGAACTTAAGACACCTACTTAGCTTATGCGTTGAGTTGCAGTACGCACAGTCGGGAACAGTCGCGAGAAATGTACACTCTTTGAGATAAAACTCGACCGGCGGCCGGCCGCTTCAGAGGCTAAGTCCGCGCCGATCGCGACATGGGACAAAAAAACTGGCCAACTCGCTAATTCTCTAAGTCCGGTTATCTGCACAATCTGGCAACACTGTAGACTGCGGCACTTCCTGGAGGAAAACTTCTCCCATGATAGAGAAACTCTAGGTTGATTACGCCTGCGGTCTAGTGGTAGCGTGCGTTGTTTCTGTTCATAATGTCAGTGGATCGAGAGCAGCTGGCATAAAATATTTTTATAGCCTCTTCTGTCTGAATGCTGAAGACGTGAATGTAATGGTAGCGCAGATTCAATCTATTTCGCTTTCTGACACACCGATATCAAAATTTTATCCAGTAACGATTTTGCGGCAGATTTCCTGCAGACTGTCCTCTGGACGCCGTATGCAGCAAAGCACCGCGATCCACTGGCTGGCTACTGGCAGCGGCCGTGGCGACAGCAGCGGCGCTGCACTCCCCCGTTCTTTATCGAAAGCGCATGCTACCGCTCATCGCTTTTGATGATTTAAAACGCTTTATTATTAAATGTTGCTCCACAGAAAATTTCTACAATTTCCATTCACGCTCAAAAGCAACGGAGACAGACGCCCTGATTAGTAGGCGGCAAGAGCTGAGTATGGCCCGAAATTAATTTTATAGACTGGGACGAAATTAAACCACCTCACTACATTCGATGAATTTATAAATGCTTCGTACCTCGTTTCTTTTCCTTTCAAACTCAATTATTTGTGCAACTTTTGGTCAATGTTCGGATGTTTTCGTCAAGCCAGAGTGAGCATCTGCGGTGTAAAGTGTATTGCAGTTCTTGTTTCATTCCTTATGGTAAGTCTATGCGATAAACTGTGTGAATACCTTGCAATGCATGCTCTGTAGCAGTGCAGGAACACTGCACATTTGGAGTTCCATGTATGGGTTCATGAAGTATTTAATGTTGATCGGATGTGATAGTTAAGGTCATCAGATTTAAACCAGAAAAATTTGTCGTTTTGGAGGTTTCAGAGAACGGAAAGGAATTGCTAACGCCGGTGTTAGAAAACGTCTACAGTTAAATGCTATTGCAAAAATTTAGAAGAAGGGAACTACACTCCTGGAAATGGAAAAAAGAACACATTGACACCGGTGTGTCAGACCCACCATACTTGCTCCGGACACTGCGAGAGGGCTGTACAAGCAATGATCACACGCACGGCACAGCGGACACACCAGGAACCGCGGTGTTGGCCGTCGAATGGCGCTAGCTGTGCAGCATTTGTGCACCGCCGCCGTCAGTGTGAGCCAGTTTGCCGTGGCATACGGAGCTCCATCGCAGTCTTTAACACTGGTAGCATGCCGCGACAGCGTGGACGTGAACCGTATGTGCAGTTGACGGACTTTGAGCGAGGGAGTATAGTGGGCATGCGGGAGGCCGGGTGGACGTACCGCCGAATTGCTCAACACGTGGGGCGTGAGGTCTCCACAGTACATCGATGTTGTCGCCAGTGGTCGGCGGAAGGTGCACGTGCCCGTCGACCTGGGACCGGACCGCAGCGACGCACGGATGCACGCCAAGACCGTAGGATCCTACGCAGTGCCGTAGGGGACCGCACCGCCACTTCCCAGCAAATTAGGGACACTGTTGCTCCTGGGGTATCGGCGAGGACCAATCGCAACCGTCTCCATGAAGCTGGGCTACGGTCCCGCACACCGTTAGGCCGTCTTCCGCTCACGCCCCAACATCGTGCAGCCCGCCTCCAGTGGTGTCGCGACAGGCGTGAATGGAGGGACGAATGGAGACGTGTCGTCTTCAGCGATGACAGTCGCTTCTGCCTTGGTGCCAATGATGGTCGTATGCGTGTTTGGCGCCGTGCAGGTGAGCGCCACAATCAGGACTGCATACGACCGAGGCACACAGGGCCAACACCCGGCATCATGGTGTGGGGAGCGATCTCCTACACTGGCCGTACACCACTGGTGATCGTCGAGGGGACACTGAATAGTGCACGGTACATCCAAACCGTCATCGAACCCATCGTTCTACCATTCCTAGACCGGCAAGGGAACTTGCTGTTCCAACAGGACAATGCACGTCCGCATGTATCCCGTGCCACCCAACGTGCTCTAGAAGGTGTAAGTCAACTACCCTGGCCAGCAAGATCTCCGGATCTGTCCCCCATTGAGCATGTTTGGGACTGGATGAAGCGTCGTCTCACGCGGTCTGCACGTCCAGCACGAACGCTGGTCCAACTGAGGCGCCAGGTGGAAATGGCATGGCAAGCCGTTCCACAGGACTACATCCAGCATCTCTACGATCGTCTCCATGGGAGAATAGCAGCCTGCATTGCTGCGAAAGGTGGATATACACTGTACTAGTGCCGACATTGTGCATGCTCTGTTGCCTGTGTGTATGTGCCTGTGGTTCTGTCAGTGTGATCATGTGATGTATCTGACCCCAGGAATGTGTCAATAAAGTTTCCCCTTCCTGGGACAATGAATTCACGGTGTTCTTATTTCAATTTCCAGGAGTGCATATTAATCAACAGGTGCACTTCATAAACAACCTCCTGACATGTTAGACCTATATGACGAACAAAGCTCAAATTTATATCGTTGACAGTCGGTTTGAATCTTTTCAGGATCTATTTTACAGTGAAGCACCTTGGCATTTTCAAAGCAGTCATCCATGATTTTAACTTAATTTACTAAGTCGAAATCGGACGAAGATTGATGTTTAAAGGTATTCTTCAGACTTCGCATTAGGAATTTTTACTAGCAGTTTGCAACTCCATTAATTAAAACGGAAAATAAATGGTCGTAGTCAGCGGCTTCCACCGAGATTGGAACTGCTATGTCATACACTAGGAGCACCGCAATGCACAAGGGAATCTCTTTTTATTTCAATTTTGCTTTTTTTCTTTTACTTTTTTTGACGATTACCCCTTTTTTTCTCTCTTACTTTAAAGCCCCTTAGGAAAATTGCACTAAAAAAAGAAACTAAGTGCCACCGCCACTTTTCATCCTATAACCAAAAAAAAATCTGGTCCACTTCAGGCGTTGGCTCCTGACTAAACCTTGCCCAGAGAGCTGCATATATGCCAGGGGAAATATGGGAATTCAAGGTTAGGGCTATCCTTACAAACAAAACAAAATCTTCCTTTTTCTGAATTTTATTTTTATTTTCATTTTTTTGTTTATTTCTGTTGTGTAATTGATCAGACGCCTTCTGCGCCCCGCTGGTAATACGTTGAGTCAGGTCTTCTCGAAATTGATGTGTTCCGTTCAATAGTTCAGAAATGTTCATTGGTTCAGACAGGAAACCTTCTTCACTCTTGGCTTAACACAGTCCAGCTGCGAGGCGGGTAGTGGAAAGCACTCCCAAGGAAGTTCGAGAAAAATTGTCTGTATTTTGAGTGACGGACAACGACATAATGACGGTCGTTGAGGTATGTCCAAAAATCGAGAACAGAGTCTACAGTTTGTCCAAATAGGTTGTGAATGGCATGTCCGCGAATCCAATTCACAGCATTGGTCTTTGTCCGAGGAAAATAGTCACATTCCAGAACTAATAATGAAAGGGGAGTATTCCGATTCAGAATGTCCCGCGTTAGAAAAGCCACAATACGACGAATAACCTCTGAGCTAACGACACACTGGCGACAACAGACGGACTATAGTCACTGCGATGTTCCCTGAGCTTCAATTCGCAACCTTAAAACACACAAACAGTTGTTATTTATGTGAAGAACGCCGTTCTTGGAGTCCAGCAATTAAATATACTTTCTAAGTGTCTCATCTTACAGTGGAAAACGAATGTCAAGTGAATTTAGCGAGGTAATGCCGGCCTACACCCGGAAGTAAATGCACTATCAGAGTGTTGACAAATACTTGCTACGACGCTGCCATTTCTCGGCTCTCTTACGAGGCAGCTCTTCAGCGAAATGCTTGCCGTGATTCTCCGATACGGTTCTTCGGAGTGGAGACGCGCGCGCACGTTTGGTTTTTATGCGGCGCTCTCCCCTGATGGTTTCTGACGTCGCTTTGTGGGCTATGTATACATTTGAGACATTCAATTATCATTAATCCAGAATGATACAAGTTTCAGCTTCCGGCGTGGAAGAAGGCTGACGCCGACATTATATCATTTCAACGTAGGGAAAGCAAAACGGGTCATTCAATGTTTCTCCTTCAACATAAAGAATTTGAGATAATTTTCCGTAACGTTCATAATCATCTAAAAATACAAACGAAGTAAAAATACATTGGAAGCTTATTCGAATTGAATATAATGTAAGATACCAAACGCTTTGCACATCGATGTCGAATTTGTCCACGTGCAATCTTTTGCAGCATACACATTGAATGTCATGATTACCACGAGAATGAAGAAATATGTTGGTGAGGATGGAAGCAAGAAGAGACGCAGTCAACAAATATTCGATTCCTCATGGCATTCATTTCATTTGAGACGTAAGAAGAGGTAAAGCGGGATATTACATTTGTAACACGAAAGATATGCCGCACATATTGATAACGAGGAAGTCTGCGTCTTCATACGATTCCTCCTTGAAATCTGTATGCCCTATTATACACTAAGTAGCCCGATCATTGTTTCAGTAATGACCCCGTAACGATGAACACATTCCAAATGCATGTCTCTGCATGAAATTAGCTGTTCGAACACTTCCTGGGTTGTTTTTTGTGTTTCATTGCTTGGAATTCCTGAAGCAGACCACTGTGCCTTCCCCCCTCGTGGGTTAGGTCTCAAAACTAAACCGCTTTTTATCCAATGGCATAATTTATTCAGACAGCATCAGCACAAGACTATCAAACAAAGCCTTCCATTTACAGTTGCAACACTCTAACCATCACTGACCGAAGTGTAATCCACGGTCATGGTCCGAAATTAGCAGCTGTCTGCTACTGTGGTAAAGTCCGTACTACACTTTCGATTCCGCAGCACCATTTTATCTGGTAACACTGTGTAGTTGCAGAGTTGTGCCAGCATGTCTGTCCTTACACTGTCAACTTTATGTATCTCACTTCTCCTGTAGCGTTGATCACGAGGAGCCGAAGTAAATGAGTGTATTCTGCATGACGTAACATTCAGTATTCTCTTCTTTCATAGCCACTCTTCATGTGCATCGATACCAAATAGGAATGTGAAAACTCTTGCCAGTGAGAGAATGACAATAACAATCGTAACAAGAACAAGCAAATAATGAATTATGTTTATTCCAACGCAGAACGAGAATGGCTTTAAATATAAAAATCTATATCTATATCCATATCTATTGATCTTTGAATTGGCACAATGCAAATATATTCGTAGCATTTAGTTACTGAATTTAGTTCTGGATGTTTGCAGAGAAAAGGAGAAGTCGGTACTTCTCGCTAGTGTAATATAATGTGAACCAGCAACTACCCTTTCCTTAGAACACGACTCAAGCATGTCCCCAGGTAGGTACCAAGGCACCGCTGCATTCTGTTCCCTGACATTGCTCTGATGACGGTTAATGCAGATAGTTCCGATTATGAAATACAAAACGTATTGCAGGTTAATTCCTAGGATAGTAACATTAAATTTGTTGACGGCACATGAACGTGGTGACTATCCATATTACTCATCAATATAAAAAGACAATATTATGGGAATTTAGCAGGATTACTCAACATGAATTCTGAAATTGGGTGACTGACCGCACAGATGCTAAACGTCGTCAAGAGTATACGATGTCCTAATCGCATTAGGAATATGAAGATCGTCTTCGACAGCTCGCAACTTTCACATTGCTATCTCCACCCTACTCCAGACAGCCCTCGGTGGCGTTGCACTACGTTGCCGATGTAATGGAAGGCCTTCAAAACGACAACAGACGACATATTGAAAAATACAAGCGAATTCTCTTGCAGCGTAAGCTTATTGTACCTAATCTAAAAATTATTGGAGAGGAACATTGTCCTATGCAAAAAAAAGTAAAATGTTACTCACTGTTGACGTCAAACGGACATTATCTATGTCCTGTCTTGTGTCCTACTCATCTATAATATCAAGTGTACTATCAAAATGATTATATATAATGGATGATAATGTAATGCATTGATACCAGATGGCGGGTTCACAACAGTATTGATGCGAAAATAAAACAGAAGTTCGCAAAAGTGCAGTTGTGCATTTTCGTACGTTTTCACCTCGAGATGTACAGTCGTGCTCAAAAGTATCCGAACGACCTGAATTGCATTTCGCCTGATTCGCATGCAACCGGCATAACGCAGCTGTCTAGCAGGTCCTCTAATCCCTCCTTGGTACAGTCGTTTGACTATTGAAAATGGTTCCAATAAGTCACCACTAGAAAACACTGCTCTGTATCGCAATAACTCAAGATGTAAAGCAATACCACGATACTACAAATATCAGGGAACACCTTATCACAGATAAGACTGTCCTTAAGGCTTGTAAGCTCACATTTATTACAATAAATGACATATCTGAAATGTTACCACTCTCATTATTACGTCAGATTGGTAATGCACGTAGTAAGTTCGTCGTATTCATGATTTCCTCTTCAAAGTAACATACCGTACTTATTATTTAACACAAAATGACATTAAAAATTTAACTTATTCACGAGCAGCTAGTTGAGAATATGTATGAACTTCAAATGACACAACGAACCGTCTTGTTCTGCATATGGATTCAAACCCAGGTCATGCAGACTAAGCAAAGATTTCGTGACTGACGGAAACTAACAGTCATTCTTGATTAGGCATACAGAGAATGATATACCTCGATTTTAGACAGTATCAATTAGCAAATATCAACTTTAAATTGCATAACGCAAACATTTTTAACAGACGCGAATTCCTACCCAGCAGCTATTGTCCCTGCTAACGAACTACGAGAGATGTTAAATATTGCTTCTTCACAAGTAACTTACTTGAAATGCCGTGAGGTAAGGCTTTGTGTTGGACACAGATTCGAACCCAGAACCTAATCGGATTGCTATCGAAGCACAGTCAAATGTGACATATCGGATTTTCGCGGCAGTAGCTATATGTTTTAACTGAAATGACGAGACGAAACATTAATTTTTTCCTTCCCAGGACACCAACCCGGCACCTATCGCTGTTATATTTTAGAGAAAACGAACGTTAAATATGGGTTTGTTGCACCAGCAGTAACATGTGAGCACGTTTGAACTACAAATAATATGACGAAGAGTTCAGCGCTCACTGGGAATAGAGCCCCACACATATCGTTGCTGACTACACACAAGGAGACGTCAGCTACCGAATTTTTCTCCACCAGCTGCTCAGAATGACATCTTGAACTTACAGTCATCTCGCAAATAGTTCTGTGTCTCACTGGGAGTTAAAAACATCAGATATCGTTAGTGTTGACAACGAATGAAAATACATTAAAAATCAAAATTGGTATCCACCCGCAGATAGGTGTTCTCCTGCTAGAGCTTGATAACACATTATTAAATCTTTAGTGCCGGGCCAGGATTCAATCCCATTCACGCGTAATATGTGTAGATGTTGAGGAATCTGCAGTTTTGAACAAACAACAAATTGTAGCCGAGCTGTATTGCCACGAAGGGATGAAATTCCGCGTTAAGGGCGGTCTGAGTTGCATTCCCAATTCAGAACCAATTTTATCGACATACAGAAGCTCGGATAAAAGATGGAATAAGTGTGCTGTGACCATACATAGCGATTGTTTCGTCACTTGAAAGAAATAACTAGTATAAGAAAGGTTACTGGTGATAGACTTTCTACAAGTCGCCACTCCAGACTTTATTGTGGTTCAACCTACCGTCTACTTAGTAGAGAAGGAAGATCATCTTTAATGTGAATTTTCAGACCACACTGCCATTATATCTTCTTCACTTAGTGTAGCCAGGAGAGAATGAAATCTGTCTCTCCCTATCTAAAATCATTGAGAGAAGTGGGAATCGAACCCAGACCATAGGTATAACTACTTACCATCCATCCAACAGACCACGAAATCCTCTTCTCAGCGACTCATTTTTCTATCGTAACGCCGTTGCGCCACACTGGATGAGAATTCTGACACACAGGTTCCCTGTAGTGATTTGCAGCATGTTCAGTAAATTCATTTACTTGGTTGACCGAATCACCGTGAACTAGCTGCCTCGGCTACCCAGTGCATACATTCGACTCTATTTTGTAATCACCGAAATAAAATCACGTAACTGCCACCTACACAGAACTGCCAACAGTGTAGGATACAGAAGTTTAAATAGGAAGTGTTCCTTTCCACGTGAGCTATTCTATTGCGCTATCTGTTTGTAGAAAACGTCGTTCAGTCCAAAAGAAAAGCTGTAACTGTTTGTCTCTCAGAAGTCAAGACCTGGCAATATGCATAATCTCACAGTGCTGTGGAATCCAAAAATTCTGGAGGAATAGTTGACGAGCTCAGGAGCTGTTGTAGCTACGTGTCAGCTAGTAGCGTAGATAAGATGTCGCGAGTTCGAATACATTCAGTGCTACATTTTTTAAAACGCAATTCTGCTGTCTGCTGAAGTTATCAATCTAATGGAACTTTGAACATAATTCCCTTCACTTCTTAACCCAAAGTAGTCGCATGTGGAAAAAGGGCTAACTACTGTGACATTTTGTTCTATTCAGGTTTAATAGACATTTCTTTAAATATCATGATTCAATTTCTTTACAACAATTTTTTACTCTCTCTCTCATTGCTTTTTTTTCCCTCTCTCTCTCTCTCTCTCTCTCTCTCTCTCTCTCTCACACACACACACACACACACACACACACACACACACACACACATTCCTTTTTATTTTTATTTGTGTGTTGTGCTCGACTATTGGCGAGGCACGAAAACGCCTGTGAATGAGTTTCTTAGTTTTGAGTACACTTACGAAAGAAATATAAAAACAACAATGAGAGTTACTGATTTATGATGCTTGGTTTGCAGTCAGTTCTGAGTATTATTAGTAACTACGCTCCAGTCCCTAAACCTAGTTACAGAAAGCGAATCAGACGCATTACGTATTCCAGGCCTTAGCAGCCGCGACTTGGAGACACCAGCTATGGTCACTTCCCAGCCCGCTGTAGGATCACATCGGTTCGTCTTCTTCCTGCTGGTAATGTAACTGAGATTTGGCAACAAGGCAATGTATGTTTGGCAACTTTGTGATCGACGAGTTACTTCCTGGTGTGCACGGAATTAAGCCTCAAAGTTCACTTGATTTTACCTGTCATTTCCATTGAATAATCTGAGTTATTATAGCTTGAAGGGTAACAAAAGATTGTAAATTTACGGTTTTCAGCCCAGGAAAGTCGTTACAGGTGGAAATCGCGACTAATCTCGACCTTTAAATAGCGGCTTACGAGTTCTAGTCACTATTGCCGTCGTAAGAGGAAGCTCAGACCCATACCTCTTTGCCAGCTCTATGGTAACGTGCTGACCTGTGAAAAAGCGTCTGTTATGGTTCGCAGTTCTAGTCTCACTGACTGCAACGTTTTTATCCCTTCTGTGAAAGAGCTACAAGCAGTCGGATCAAACATCAATAAGGAAATCGCAAGAAAATGCTTTCGGCTCATAGTGCAATGTTGAAAAACTTACAATGCTGCACAACAGGTAACGCCTCTTTCCGCTGCTGACAAGCGAATTTTGGGTTTCTAGGAATATGTAACAATATTTATGAAATGCCACATTTGCATACCTCTTGAGTATGACACAGCAAACCAATTAAACACAGACCCAATCAAAATCTAAGTAAGTAGTATTTTACTAATTCGTGTCGATAGAGGCACGCTTGTGTATAGATACTCGGTTTTATTAAAACAGACTTTCGTCCTAAGGTTATCGTGGGTAGTTTTATTTCATTTCTTATAATACAGTGCACAATTTTAGTAAGGTTTCCTTTAGTGTTGTTAAAACAATAGTAAACATGAGAGAGAAATTAATCATCAACGATATACGAGGTGTGGCTAGAAAAAAACCGGACTGATGCTGGAAAAAACATTTATTTACAATTATTTACAATTTCATGTTATCTCCTTCAATGTACTCTCCTCCTCGGTCTCTACACCGCTCCATACGAATTTTCCACTGTTCATAGCAATGCTGCAGATAGTTTTCGGTAAGTCCATTCATTACTTCCGTCGCTTTTTCTTTTACTGCTTCAACAGTCTCAAATCTAGTTCCTTTCAAAGCTGACTTGACTTTAGGGAAAAGAAAAAAGTCACAGGGGGCCAAATCAGGTGAGTAGGGTGGATGATCTAAGATGGGAATGTTGTGTTTTGCCAAAAACGTCTTCACTGACAACGCACTGTGAGCTGGGGCATTGTCTTGGTGAAGGATCCATGACTTTTTTCTCCACAAATCGTTCCGTTTTCTCCGTACTCGCTCACGTAGGGTAGCCAGGACGCTAATGTAGTAATGCTGATTCACTGTTTGTCCCTCTGGTACCCAATCAATGTGCACAATCCCTTTGATGTCAAAAAAACAATCATCATTGCCTTGAATTTAGATTTTGACATTCGTGCTTTTTTTTGTCGTGGAGAACCAGGAGTTTTCCAATGCATCGATTGGCGTTTAGTTTCGGGATCGTAAGTAAAAAACCACGATTCATCACAAGTAATAACATTTTGTAAGAAGGTGGGATCACTTTCAATGTTTTCCAGGATGTCAGAACAAATCATTCCTCGGCGTTCCTTCTGTTCAATTGTGAGACACTTTGGAACCATTTTTGAACACACTTTGTTCATGTTGAAACTTTCATGAAGAATCTGCCTAACACTTTCCTTGTCAACTCCTGTTAACTCAGACACTGCTCTGATTGTTAAACGGCGATCTTGTCGAACAAGTTTACCGATTTTTTCAATGTTTGCATCAGTTTTTGCTGACAATGGTCTGCCAGTGCGAGTGTCATCACTGGTGTCTTCGCGGCCATCTTTAAATCGTTTAAACCACTCAAACACTTGTGTTCGCGATAAACAATTATCGCCGTACACTTGTTGTAACATTACAAACGTTTCACTTGCAGATTTTCCTAGTTTGAAACAAAATTTGATGTTAACACGCTGTTCTTTCTGTACACTCAACATTTTCCGACGCACAGACAAAACGTCAACTACTTAAAACAGACGCCACGGACAGACTGAGTGCAGGAGGCAGATGAAACTCGAGCAGTAGGCGGAGCGAGAGTCACGTGACAGGCCACGCGACTTTCAGCCTTATTGCATTCGTTTTATTGTTTCACCAGCACTAGTCCGGTTTTTTTCTAGCCACACCTCGTATGCGAATTCTCTGATGTTACCTATGACAGTCTGACAATGCACATGCAGTTTATTGATTACATGCATGTAGAAAACTTGTTCTGAGTTAAAGCTGTCAAACAAAGTTTGAAGAAGGATAAAAATTTCTTATAATACAGTGCACAATTTTCGTAAGGTTTCCTTTAGTGTTGTTAAAACAATAGTAAACATGAGAGAGAAATTAATCATCAACGATATATGCGAATTCTCTGATGTTACCTATGACAGTCTGACAATGCACATGCAGTTTATTGATTACATGCATGTAGAAAACTTGTTCTGAGTTAAAGCTGTCAAACAAAGTTTGAAGAAGAATAAAATCTCACTACCACACGACAGCTAATGTAGAAAACACTTTTCTGACATATTATGGCATGATGCGCTCTCCCTACACATCTTCGAGATGCATCTGCTGCCTGCTGTCTATTAAACCTGAATAGAACAAAATGTCACAGTAGTTAGCCCTTTTTCCACATGCGACTACTTTGGGTTAAGAAGTGAAGGGAATTATGTTCAAAGTTCCATTAGATTGATAACTTCAGCAGACAGCAGAATTGCGTTTTAAAAAATGTAGCACTGAATGTATTCGAACTCGCGACATCTTATCTACGCTACTAGCTGACACGTAGCTACAACAGCTCCTGAGCTCGTCAACTATTCCTCCAGAATTTTTGGATTCCACAGCACTGTGAGATTATGCATATTGCCAGGTCTTGACTTCTGAGAGACAAACAGTTACAGCTTTTCTTTTGGACTGAACGACGTTTTCTACAAACAGATAGCGCAATAGAATAGCTCACGTGGAAAGGAACACTTCCTATTTAAACTTCTGTATCCTACACTGTTGGCAGTTCTGTGTAGGTGGCAGTTACGTGATTTTATTTCGGTGATTACAAAATAGAGTCGAATGTATGCACTGGGTAGCCGAGGCAGCTAGTTCACGGTGATTCGGTCAACCAAGTAAATGAATTTACTGAACATGCTGCAAATCACTACAGGGAACCTGTGTGTCAGAATTCTCATCCAGTGTGGCGCAACGGCGTTACGATAGAAAAATGAGTCGCTGAGAAGAGGATTTCGTGGTCTGTTGGATGGATGGTAAGTTGTTATACCTATGGTCTGGGTTCGATTCCCACTTCTCTCAATGATTTTAGATAGGGAGAGACAGATTTCATTCTCTCCTGGCTACACTAAGTGAAGAAGATATAATGGCAGTGTGGTCTGAAAATTCACATTAAAGATGATCTTCCTTCTCTACCAAGTAGGACAGCACCGACAGCGCAACGGCCAAGGTAACTAGCTGCGAATCTCGAAGAAGCTTAGTGGATGTTGTTATTTAGATTACGCCTGTGGTCTAGCGGTAGCGTGCGTTGTTTCTGTTCATAATGTCAGTGGATCGAGAGCAGCTGGCATAAAATATTTTGAGTTCGCCGGCGGTCGGCGTGGAGGTAGGACGTAGTGTGGTGTGCGCTGCGCCGTCTGTGCTTCCGCGTGGTAAGTCTTGCGCTTGCTGCAGCTTAAAGCTCTGTTTATCGAAAACTTCGAGAAGTAATGAGTAGTATACAGTGATGGCTCAACCAAGTCGAAAAGATACGTTGAAATTACCTTTGATTCTCGATATGCCAGACCAAAGTCGTTTGAAGTAGAGAATTGGTTAGAAGAAGATGTGAAGCTCTCTTTTAATGATATAATCGGGATCCATCTGTCGATTGTAGCTTGTATCGTGTTTGTTAAAATGCGTGGTTCCGAGTTGTGCGAGAAAATAGTTGAGTCTTCCGGAGGTGTCATGAAATTTAAGCACTCAGATGGAAACGTTGGTGAAGTCACCGTTGCACATGCCGGTTTTGGCATTCGCACAGTTCGAATATTCGAGTTGCCTTTTGAGATTTGAACAGACCAAATTAATGCCGTAATTTCACCCTTCGGCAAAGTGCTCAGCAACTTTGCCGAGAAATGGTCAAGCGCGCATAAATTCCCAGTACTAAATGGAGTACGGCAGCTTCGAGTAGAGTTACAAAAGCACATCCCGTCGTACATCAATGTCTGCGTATATAGAGGGATTGTAATTTATGACGATCAACCGCGAACCTGTGCCGCCTGTAACAAGCCTGGGCACGTTCGCGCAGATTGTATACAGCGGCGCGTTGCACAGCTGCCGGCCGACGAGGCCGCCAGGCCACCGGCGATGACAACACTGCCTGGAACTTACGCCGCCGTGGCACGCGAACGGCCAACTGCTTCCTCTGCCCCTGAACCGTGTGCAAATACAAATTCTCCAGACACTGAAATTCTGATGGATGTCAGTGCCGTCATAGCTGACGACCTACAAGAGTCCCACCAACCTACGAAAACAGTTGAAGTTCCACCGAAACAGGCACCTGCAACTGTTAAGGCAGCAGATCCACCGGAAGTTAAAGACCGACAAACCTTGCAGGAAAGCGAAACTAACTTGGATACTGAAGAAAGTCCGTCGAGAGGCAATTCTCGCAAAAAAAAAGAGAAACGCCGGCTGGCGCGCAAAGGTGCAGAGGAGACGGCTCCTACACTCCGACAAAAAGCAAAGGAAATAGGTAGTAGCTTAAGACAACAGATGGCTGGCAACACGGAAGCGACACCAGTTTCTGAGGAGCGTTCCCCTTTTGCGCTGGTAAAACGGGACGTCCAAGGAAAGCTAACAAAGAAAGCACTCATCCACCCTCAAGAAGCGAGTCACTCTCCTGAAGATTCACTCGTCCAACCCACGATGACAACGACAACCAGCTGGGCAGACGAAAGCGATCATAACCATGCGGATGAAGAAATGACAGAAGTTTCAGAAACTAAAACAGACTGTACTCCAGCCACGAAGGTGGCTGATTTCTTCAACGAAGACGTCTCCGTGAACGAACTTTCTAAAGACCAAGGACACACCACTGAACCATTTGCTACCGGTGAATATTATTAAAATGAGTTTTAAAGCTGACGCTTGCGAGACAAAACGGAAGAATGTTGTTTAAAGTTTGATCAAGTAGAACGACCAATGTCTGACATACAAGCGTACAAGATCGCTACAGTAAACCTTAATAAGATTCGTAGTTCCTTTAAATTACAGAACTTAAAAGATTTTATATATGCTTCTGACAGTGACATTATCCTTTTACAAGAAGTGACAGACACTGAGCTCTGTAACGTACCTGGCTTCAACGCCATTATAAACCCAGGGCATGGAACGGAAATGGGCACAGCTCTGCTCGGAAAGGAGGGCATAGTAGGCCAAGATGTGGTAAAACTATCAAACAGTAAAGGCATAGCGGCCACAATAAACAAAATACGAGTCATGAACGTATATGCCCCTTCAGGATCCAGCAACAGGCACCGCAGAGCGGAGTTCTTTAAAGAAGAAGTTGTCCCACTATTTGGAACTCGATATGAACACCTTATCCTGGGAGGAGATTTTAACTGTGTTTTGCATGCCAAAGACCAAACTCCCAATTTCAACAAGTGTACTGAACTGGAACGTCTGGTTAATGACCTAAGACTAATAGACTCATGGGAGCATATGCACGGTGCCGCCCCTGGCTTCACCCACACCACAAGTCACTCGGCGAGCCGTCTAGACAGGATATATGTAACTCATAATTTGAAACACCACATTTTGCAGTCCGAAATATGGCCTACCGTTTTCTCGGATCACGCTGCGTACATATGCACAATCAATCTGACAAAACAAGGGACCTATCGAGGTAGAGGCACATGGAAGCTCAACGTGTCACATCTGGAAGACCAAGCTTGTCAGGAGGCATTTTACACGTTATGGAGAGAGTGCGAAAGCAAATTTAGCTCGTACAACTCTGGCACTGACTGATGGCTGAAACACGCCAAACCTAAAATACGGAGGTTTTTCATAAATTACTCAAAAGACAAAAACTTTTGGTACAAATCGACTATAGACTTTTAGTTTTAGTGTCTAAGGGATTTGTACAAGTCCGATGCAACAGTTGTGGACAACTACGAAAGAATTAACAAAATTAAAGCAAAGATTTTGGCTCTTCGGCGTAAACAACTGGAAGGCTACCAAATACGGTCGCGTGCCCAGAATATAGCACAGCACGAGGTCACTTCCATTTATCATGTCATTCGTGAAAGAAAAAGGGCGTCTCGCAAGATATTCTCTGAAATAACAACTGATGATGGAAGGAAGCTGACGAAGCAAAGAGAGATTAAAGAGGCAATCGTACAGCATTTTGAATCCTTAATGTCTAGTCAACCAGTTGACGAACAGCTTCAAGACGAGTTAACGATCAACCTCCAGCGCAAAGTATGCCACGCGGAAGCACAAACTCTCATCTCGGAAGTGACTGAAGAAGATGTCGAAGAAGCTATATATGGAAGCATGAAAAATAAGGCTCCAGGGGCAGACGGAATTCCGGCAGAATTTTATCGCAAATTTAGTGACCCCGTAAAAGCTAAGTTAACTCTCTTCTGCAACGAACTACTAAACCCTGAAAATGACATCCCGAAAGAATTTCGTGAGGGACTCGTAGTGTTAGTGCCAAAAACCACCAACATGAAAACTGTAAGCGCTCTGAGGCCAATCACGCTTTTAAACAGTGATTACAAAATCTTTGGCCGCATCCTCGCTCGCAGGCTGAAAACCACAATGACCAGCGTCACTGGCCCTTATCAAACAAGTGTGGGCAAAGATAGAAGAATTCTCCAGACCCTTTGTGATTACAGGGACCTAATCTCAACGGCCGACGTCTGCAAAGTAAAATGTGCACTCATCTCACTCGACTTTGATAAAGCATTCGACAGGGTAAATCATCGTTTTCTCCTTCGGACCATGGGCGCAATGGGCTTCCCTCCTAGATTCATAGCAGTAGTAAGAAATACATTAACAAACAACTCAGCCAGATTTGTCATCAATGGGCACATTAGCCGTCCGATTGACGTCACCAGCTCCATTAGGCAAGGGTGTCCAATGTCAATGGCACTCTTCGCCATTGCCATCGAGCCCCTGCTTGCCTCCCTTATGAAACATCTACAAGGGCTACAAATACATGGAGAAAAGATCGTGTGCAAGGCGTACGCTGATGATGTTGGCTTCCTAGTCGTGAATGGCACTGAAGTAGAGAGCGCACTGCAATAGTAACAAAATATGAACAGGCATCTGGTGCAAAATTAAATAGAACAAAGTCGGGGATTTTCAACATCGGCCGTGGAATTGGGACGCAAACGCAGGGTCTGTTACGCGAGCTTGAAACCATGAAATGTCTCGGCATAGATTTTAAAAGAAATATCAAGCACACTATTGCTGCGAATTATCGAAAATTACTTAACAGCATACGCGCCTCTGTACAAGCACATAGTATTAGGAAACTCGATGAACTTCAGAAAGTAATAGTGGCAAATGTATATATCACATCCAAAGTTAACTACGTAGCGCAAGTTCTGTCACCACCTGCGCCTTTGTCGAAAAGTATCGCATCTGCACTAGGACATTTTGTCAGCCGCGGTCATATTTTCAAAGTCAGATATGACGTTCTGATGCTCCCTACGAAATGCGGTGGGTTAAATCTCACCGATATCAGCAAAAAAGCGCAAGCCTTATACCTTTCAACCACATACAAATAATGGAAGGAACCACGTGGCAACCTTGCTGCACATTTGTTAAATGAAATAGCTCCTGCTGACATCAGTGCACCTATAAATGTCCGACACATACCCAACGGACTATACCACTAGAAATACTTTTTAGTGGAATACAGCTACATACAGGCAAGGATCCCTGAAAAAGACATAATGAAAGTGAAAGAACTTTACAATAGCTTGATGAAAGACAAACCCAGAAACGACGTAGAACAAAAGTATCCTTGTTATAACTGGGCAACAATATGGCAAAATATTCACTGCCGGAACCTGCCAACGTATGTTAGATCGACCTGGTACTATGCTGTAAACAGGAAAATTCCGACGAACTCTAAACTGCACTCTATTCGATTGGCCGAGTCACCGCTGTGTACATTATGTAATATACCAGATACCGAAGAGCATAGATTGTTGTGTGACAAGGTAAAAGACATATGGCTCTACATAAGACAAAAGATAGCGAGCGTCAGCAGAACTACGCCCAACGCCGTTACGCCTGCTGCATTTTTAAACCCTGACAGTATACCTTACCCTAAAACAAAACGAAACGCAATCGACTGGTTGAAAGGCCAAACGGTGCATTACATCCTAACAAAAGAATCAAGCAATAGGGAGGACTTCTGGGTATACCTTACAACTGAGCACCAAAAGTTGATGTGTACTAAAAAATACAAGGAAAACTACGCAAATTTTTTAACTAAAACAATACTGTAACCAATAGAAGTGCGTAATTTACATTATCCACCGAAGCATTTCGTATATTAGACGAATGCTTTGTGGTACAAGGTTGTACTTCACGTAGCAAGAGGAGGATATCCAACAGCAAGTAATCAGAGAAGATCATAAATATAAACCAATTAGACCTCTATGTGTATATTACTTTGTTTTGGGGGAATCATACGACACAGTGATGAAACTGGTATCTACCCTTTATTTAGTTTCTTTCTTTCACTCCTACTTTTCACAGGAAGACATATTTATGTGTAAAATCAAGCAGCAGAAGCCTACTTTAATTCATTACCTTTCTGAAGAAGAGAATTTTACTTATCAGCAATAATGAGTTTGCTTCTTTCCGTTTTTCCACGCCCGGAGAACGAAATTTACAGATGCAGTTACATTTCCATAACAATTAGGTGACTGCCTTCTGAATGGAATTTACATTTATTTTTATTCAAGCCATGTTGCAAACAAAGGCAACAGAAGGGGCATACTTCGTTTGTCGTTAAGAAGAAGCGTGTTTCCACATCATCAAATGGTTCAAATGGCTCTGAGCACTATGGGACTCAACTGCTGAGGTCATTAGTCCCCTAGAACTTAGAACTAGTTAAACCTAACTAACCTAAGGACATCACAAACATCCATGCCCGAGGCAGGATTCGAACCTGCGACCGTAGCGGTCTTGCGGTTCCAGACTGCAGCGCCTTTAACCGCACGGCCACTTCGGCCGGCTCCACATCATCAAGTTACATTCATTCTTTAAAGGCGGAGAAGCCGGGCCGAGAAGGTAACACATGGCGAGCGTAAAGGACGGGTTGAAGGGGAGGAAGGAGACCCGGGAAAAAAAAAAAGGTAGACGGTAGGTACAACCACAATAAAGTCTGGAGTGGCGACATGTAGAAAGTCTATCAGCAGTAATCTTTCTTATACTAGTTATTTCTTTCAAGTGACGAAACAAACGCTATGTATGGTCACAGGACACTTATTCCATCTTTTATCCGAGCTTCTGTATGTCGATAAAATTGGTTCTGAACTAGGAATGCAACTCAGACCGCCCTTAACGCGGAATTTCATCCCTTCGTGGCAATACAGCTCGGCTACAATTTAAACTGCAGATTCCTCAACATCTACACATATTACGCGTGAATGGGATCGAATCCTGGCCCGGCACTAAAGATTTAATAATGTATTATCAAGCTCTAGCATGAGAACAGCTATCTGCGGGTGGATAACAATTTTGATTTTTAATGTATTTTCATTCGTTGTCAACACTAACGATATCTGATGTTTTTAACTCCCAGTGAGACACAGAACTATTTGCGAGATGACTGTAAGTTCAAGATGTCATTCTGAGCAGCTGACGTCTCCTTGTGTGTAGTCAGCAACGATAGGTGTGGGGCTCTATTCCCAGTGAGCGCTGAACTCTTCGTCATATTATTTGTAGTTCAAACGTGCTCACATGTTACTGCTGGTGCAACAAACCCATATTTAACGTTCGTTTTCTCTAAAATATAACAGCGATAGGTGCCGGGTTGGAGTCCTGGGAAGGAAAAAATTAATGTTTCGTCTCGTCATTTCAGTTAAAACATCTAGCTACTGCCGCGAAAATCCGATATGTCACATTTGACTGTGCTTCGATAGC
The DNA here is from genome assembly GCF_021461385.2 of Schistocerca piceifrons. Taxonomy (NCBI): domain Eukaryota; kingdom Metazoa; phylum Arthropoda; class Insecta; order Orthoptera; family Acrididae; genus Schistocerca; species Schistocerca piceifrons. The sequence goes on from NC_060140.1 coordinate 327,479,170, forward strand.
AATCCGATTAGGTTCTGGGTTCGAATCTGTGTCCAACACAAAGCCTTACCTCACGGCATTTCAAGTAAGTTACTTGTGAAGAAGCAATATTTAACATCTCTCGTAGTTCGTTAGCAGGGACAATAGCTGCTGGGTAGGAATTCGCGTCTGTTAAAAATGTTTGCGTTATGCAATTTAAAGTTGATATTTGCTAATTGATACTGTCTAAAATCGAGGTATATCATTCTCTGTATGCCTAATCAAGAATGACTGTTAGTTTCCGTCAGTCACGAAATCTTTGCTTAGTCTGCATGACCTGGGTTTGAATCCATATGCAGAACAAGACGGTTCGTTGTGTCATTTGAAGTTCATACATATTCTCAACTAGCTGCTCGTGAATAAGTTAAATTTTTAATGTCATTTTGTGTTAAATAATAAGTACGGTATGTTACTTTGAAGAGGAAATCATGAATACGACGAACTTACTACGTGCATTACCAATCTGACGTAATAATGAGAGTGGTAACATTTCAGATATGTCATTTATTGTAATAAATGTGAGCTTACAAGCCTTAAGGACAGTCTTATCTGTGATAAGGTGTTCCCTGATATTTGTAGTATCGTGGTATTGCTTTACATCTTGAGTTATTGCGATACAGAGCAGTGTTTTCTAGTGGTGACTTATTGGAACCATTTTCAGTAGTCAAACGACTGTACCAAGGAGGGATTAGAGGACCTGCTAGACAGCTGCGTTATGCCGGTTGCATGCGAATCAGGCGAAATGCAATTCAGGTCGTTCGGATACTTTTGAGCACGACTGTACATCTCGAGGTGAAAACGCACGAAAATGCACAACTGCACTTTTGCGAACTTCTGTTTTATTTTCGCATCAATACTGTTGTGAACCCACCATCTGGTATCAATGCATTACATTATCATCCATTATATATAATCATTTTGATAGTACACTTGATATTATAGATGAGTAGGACACAAGACAGGACATAGATAATGTCCGTTTGACGTCAACAGTGAGTAACATTTTACTTTTTTTGCATAGGACAATGTTCCTCTCCAATAATTTTTAGATTAGGTACAATAAGCTTACGCTGCAAGAGAATTCGCTTGTATTTTTCAATATGTCGTCTGTTGTCGTTTTGAAGGCCTTCCATTACATCGGCAACGTAGTGCAACGCCACCGAGGGCTGTCTGGAGTAGGGTGGAGATAGCAATGTGAAAGTTGCGAGCTGTCGAAGACGATCTTCATATTTCTAATGCGATTAGGACATCGTATACTCTTGACGACGTTTAGCATCTGTGCGGTCAGTCACCCAATTTCAGAATTCATGTTGAGTAATCCTGCTAAATTCCCATAATATTGTCTTTTTATATTGATGAGTAATATGGATAGTCACCACGTTCATGTACCGTCAACAAATTTAATGTTACTATCCTAGGAATTAACCTGCAATACGTTTTGTATTTCATAATCGGAACTATCTGCATTAACCGTCATCAGAGCAATGTCAGGGAACAGAATGCAGCAGTGCCTTGGTACCTACCTCGGGACATGCTTGAGTCGTGTTCTAAGGAAAGGGTAGTTGCTGGTTCACATTATATTACACTAGCGAGAAGTACCGACTTCTCCTTTTCTCTGCAAACATCCAGAACTAAATTCAGTAACTAAATGCTACGAATATATTTGCATTGTGCCAATTCAAAGATCAATAGATATGGATATAGATACAGATTTTTATATTTAAAGCCATTCTCGTTCTGCGTTGGAATAAACATCATTCATTATTTGCTTGTTCTTGTTACGATTGTTATTGTCATTCTCTCACTCGCAAGAGTTTTCACATTCCTATTTGGTATCGATGCACATGAAGAGTGGCTATGAAAGAAGGGAATACTGAATGTTACGTCATGCAGAATACACTCATTTACTTCGGCTCCTCGTGATCAACGCTACAGGAGAAGTGAGATACATAAAGTTGACAGTGTAAGGACAGACATGCTGGCACAACTCTGCAACTACACAGTGTTACCAGATAAAATGGTGCTGCGGAATCGAAAGTGTAGTACGGACTTTACCACAGTAGCAGACAGCTGCTAATTTCGGACCATGACCGTGGATTACACTTCGGTCAGTGATGGTTAGAGTGTTGCAACTGTAAATGGAAGGCTTTGTTTGATAGTCTTGTGCTGATGCTGTCTGAATAAATTATGCCATTGGATAAAAAGCGGTTTAGTTTTGAGACCTAACCCACGAGGGGGGAAGGCACAGTGGTCTGCTTCAGGAATTCCAAGCAATGAAACACAAAAAACAACCCAGGAAGGGTTCGAACAGCTACTTTCATGCAGAGACATGCATTTGGAATGTGTTCATCGTTACGGGGTCAAACAAGAGGGTAACATTACTGAAACAATGATCGGGCTACTTAGTATATAATAGAGCATACAGATTTCAAGGAGGAAACGAATGAAGACGCAGACTTCCTCGTTATCAATATGTGCGGCATATCTTTCGTGTTAAAAAAAGTAATATCCCGCTTTACCTCTTCTTACGTCTCAAATGAAATGAATGCCATGAGGAATCGAATATTTGTTGACTGCGTCTCTTCTTGCTTCCATCCTCACCAACATATTTCTTCATTCTCGTGGTAATCATGACATTCAATGTGTATGCTGCAAAAGATTGCACGTGGACAAATTCGACATCGAGGTGCAAAGCGTTTGGTATCTTACATTATATTCAATTCGAATAAGCTTCCAATGTACTTTTACTTCGTTTGTATTTTTAGATGATTATGAACGTTACGGAAAATTATCTCAAATTCTTTATGTTGAATGAGAAACATTGAATGACCCGTTTTGCTTTCCCTACGTTGAAATGATATAATTTCGGCGTTAACAGCCTTCTTCCACGCCGGAAGCTGAAACTTGTATCATTCAGGATTAATGATAATTGAATGTCTCAAATGTATACATAGCCCACAAGGCGACGTCAGAAACCATCAGGGGAGAGCGCCGCATAAAAACCAAACGTGCGCGCGCGTCTCCACTCTGAAGAACCGTATCGGAGAATCACGGCAAGCATTTCGCTGAAGAGCTGCCTCGTAAGAGAGCCGAGAAATGGCAGCGTCGTAGCAAGTATTTGTCAACACTCTGATAGTGCATTTACTTCCGGGTGTAGGCCGGCATTACCTCGCTAAATTCACTTGACATTCGTTTTCCACTGTAAGATGAGACACTTAGAAAGTATATTTAATTTCTGGACTCCAAGAACGGCGTTCTTCACATAAATAACAACTGTTTGTGTGTTTTAAGGTTGCGTTTTGAAGCTCAGGGAACATCGCAGTGACTATAGTCCGTCTGTTGTCGCCAGTGTGTCGTTAGCTCAGAGGTTATTCGTCGTATTGTGGCTTTTCTAACGCGGGGCATTCTGAATCGGAATACTCCCCTTTCATTATTAGTTCTGGGACGTGACTATTTTCCTCGGACAAGGACCAATGCTGTGAATTGGATTCGCGGACATGCCATTCACAACCTATTTGGACAAACTGTAGACTCTGTTCTCGATTTTTGGACATACCTCAACGACCGTCATTATGTCGTTGTCCGTCACCCAAAATACAGACAATTTTTCTCGAACTTCCTTGGGAGTGCTTTCCACGACCCGCCTCGCAGCTGGAATGTGTTAAGCCAAGAGTGAAGAAGGTTTCCTTTTTGAACCAATGAACATTTCTGAACTATTGAATGGAACACATCAATTTCGAGATGACCTGACTCAACATATTACCAGCGGGGCGCAGAAGGCGTCTGATCAATTACACAACAGAAATAAACAAAAAAATGAAAATAAAAATAAAATTCAGAAAAAGGAAGATTTTGTTTTGTTTGTAAGGATAGCCCTAACCTTGAATTCCCATATTTCCCCTGGTATATAGGCAGCTCTCTGGGGAAGGTTTAGTCAGGAGCCAACGCCTGAAGTGGACCAGATTTTTTTTTGTTATAGGATGAAAAGTGGCGGTGGCACTTAGTTTCTGTTTTTAGCGCCATTTTCCTAAGGGGCTTTAAAGTAAGAGAGAAAAAAAGGGGGTAATCGTCAAAAAAAGTAAAAGAAAAAAAGCAAAATTGAAAAAAAAGAGATTCCCTTGTGCATTGCGGTGCTCCTACTGTATGACATAGCAGTTCCAATCACGGTGGAAGCCGCTGACTACAACCTTTTATTTTCCGTTTTAATTAATGGAGTTGCAAACTGCTAGTAAAAATTCCTTATACGAAGTCTGAAGAATGCCTTTAAACATCAATCTTCGTCCGATTTCGACTTAGTAAATTAAGTTAATTTCATGGATGACTGCTTTGCAAATGCCAAAGTGCTTCACTGTAAAATAGATCCGGAAAAGATTCAAACCGACTGTCAACGATATAAATTTGAGCTTTGTTCGTCATATAGGTCTAACATGTCAGGAGGTTGTTTATGAAGTGCACCTGTTGATTAATATAGTTCCCTTCTTCTAAATTTTTGCAATAGCATTTAACTGTAGACGTTTTCTAACACCGGCGTTAGCAATTCCTTTCCGTTCTCTGAAACCTCCAAAACGACAAATTTTTCTGGTTTAAATCTGATGACCTTAACTATCACATCCGATCAACATTAAATACTTCATGAACCCATACATGGAACTCCAAATGTGCAGTGTTCCTGCACTGCTACAGAGCATGCATTGCAAGGTATTCACATAGTTTATCGCATAGACTTACCATAAGGAATGAAACAAGAACTGTAATACACTTTGCACCACAGACACTCACTCTGGCTTGACGAAAACATCCAAACATTGACCTAAAATTGCACAAATAATTGAGTTTGAAAGGAAAAGAAACGAGGTATGAAGCATTTATAAATTCATCGAATGTAGTGAGGTGGTTTAATTTCGTCCCAGTCTATAAAATTAATTTCGGGCCATACTCAGCTCTTGCCGCCTACTAATCAGGGCGTCTGTCTCCACTGCTTTTGAGCGTGAATGGAAATTGTAGAAATTTTCTGTGGAGCAACATTTAATAATAAAGCGTTTTAAATCATCAAAAGCGATGAGCGGGAGCAGGCGCTTACGAACGAACGGGGGAGTGCAGCGCCGCTGCTGTCGCCACGGCCGCTGCCAGTAGCCAGCAAATGGATCCCGGAGCTTTGCCGCATACGGCGTCCAGAGGAGGACAGTCTGCAGGAAATCTGCCGCAAAATCGTTACTGGATAAAATTTTGATACCGGTGTGTCAGAAAGCGAAATAGATTGAATCTGCGCTACCATTACATTCACGTCTTCAGCATTCAGACAGAAGAGGCTATAAAAATATTTTATGCCAGCTCCTCTCGATCCACTGGTATTATGAACAGAAACAACGCACGCTACCATTAGACCGCAGGCGTAATCAACCTAGAGTTTCTCTATCATGGGAGAAGTTTTCCTCCAGGAAGTGCCGCAGTCTACAGTGTTGCCAGATTGTGCAGATAACCGGACTTAGAGAATTAGCGAGTTGGCCAGTTTTTTTGTCCCATGTCGCGATCGGCGCGGACTTAGCCTCTGAAGCTGCCGGCCGCCGGTCGAATTTTATGTCAAAGAGTGTACGTCGAGATCTGTACCCTTCTGCCTCAGTATGCTTCGCGACCGCATTTTGTCTGGATGAATGAGCTCTAACATCTGACAGCTGGTTTCTAGAAATGCTACCAGATCTTTCAGACTAGGAAATGTGGTGTCAGTTGTTTTACATTCCCACTGTTTCCTCAGAGTCACACTAATGTGATCCAACAAAATGTGCGAGAGCAATATTTCATGCAATAGAATGCCGACCTGCATTACCTCAATCGCATTCAGATTACTCATTAGCTGATTAATTAATATCCATTAGTTCTTAGCAACTTCGACGTTGGGCAGATTCAGAAGTTTTTTACATGCAAATCAACAATTAACTTGGGATTGTTATACCTTTGAACGACAAATTCCATGCAATCTTACTTACTTTCTGTAATTGGTATGTTTTCAATCAGCTTACGAGGTTCACCAGACACACATGACAATAAATAATATTATCGCTGGACATCAGTTAAGGCTTCATTGCTCATAACTAGTGCCTTAAAGGTATCGAAGAAGTGCATGGATTCTGCTTTATTACCATTGAATTTTGGTAATGAAAATGCTGGGAGCTTTATTTCCCGTGCACTGCATAAACTTGCAGACTTAGGTGGTAACACAACATTTGACTGGAGCAGTGTCGCTATCTTTGATTCTAAATCTAAGAACAAGTCTTCAAATGACTCCCTCTCTGCATCTTGAGATTCTTTTACACCGTTAATCTCTGAATTTGGATGTCGTTGTATTTATCCTTGCTTGTATTTCGCAGTGCCTGCTTTAGTCTGATGTCGATGAGACTGGATCTTTCATGAAAGCTATTAACGAATGTGGAGAGTCTAGTCACTCGTGACTTGATTACTGCTCTTTTCTTAATTAAATTCGTTTCTTGACAAGATCCATGTTTCAGAGATTAGCACAATGGATAACAGTTTAAGGAAACAGGGTCACGCTGCTCACAGAGCAGGACGATGGTACCTGTAGAGCGCTGACAGGGCTGCAGCTACTGGTGAAGACGGTGACAACCGGCGCTCGCTGATGCACTGGTGTCGTGTGTAGGAACTGCTTGGCTGTGTTACGACGTCTGCTGGCTTGAGGTGCACTTCACAACACGATTCTCGTGGCTTTTGTACCTTAGAGAGCTCTAGTGCGGACGTATGTCACTGCTGATGCTTGGGAGACATGCGGAGCGTTTGGTAATCTCGGAGATCCACACAGAAAGCCATGATAACCGGATACTCGTAATTCGCGGCACGTGCAAAGCAAAGCTCATAACTTTTATGCTGGAACATGTTCGAATAGTTATATCCGCGCCCGGAGGACCAAAATGTAGGCAGCCACAAAACACGCTGTAATTCTGCGCTGCTTCGCTCTTTCCACAGTCCAAACAAATGCATACACTCGTTGCAAAGGAAAGGCAGTTGAAAATGAAAGTACATGATTGGTAAAAGTGGACTGTATTTGGACTTTACATTGCGAGACACAGCTACACATGCGTGCGCGCTGCTTGGCGGTCACAGTCCGTCTCCTTGGTCCCGGCCAGTTCCGGCTGTGCGTGTGTGGACGGCCGGGCAGAAAAAATTCTTACCTGTAACGAGCGTCCCTGAAATACAGGGGAGCAGTCTTCTCCCGATCTACTGACAAGGGGAAGGCCTCAGAGACGGCCAACCGATTCGGCTCAGATTTGGCAGGTCGCTTGTGTACAACCTAAAACGAAGGAATCTAAGATATTTTGGGTCAACACCCCCACGTTTTTGAGAAAATCACCCCTAAAGGTTATGACGAGCGATCGACTCAAAATTGGTGGGATCGATAGATAATTGTAAATAGAGCATTTTTCATCATCAAGTATTGGGTCCGAAAACGCATACTTTTCCAGAAATCGAGGTAAGAAACTTTTACAACTGTCGCAGACAGCACCGATAGCGCAACGGCCAAGGTAACTGGTCGGGAATCGGAAAACCTGGGTTCGAATCTCGAAGAAACCTAGCCGATGTTATTCTTCTCGTTTGTATTTTTCCATATCTCAATTGATAGGGATAGAAGGGTTAACAAGGTAAGTAAATCAATAAGGAATGATAATAAGAAGGTAAGCAAACTAATTTCCCAAACGCCATGAGTTAGTAAAGCATTAAACTTTTAACCCTTGTCACATGAAAACAACTCCGAGTAGAAGTGCTGCGACTTCCTCACGAGGGATCACAGATAACCAACCGTGCGACGCTTGTTTACAGCGAGGCACGGGATAGAATGCACGCGTGGACAGTTATGTTGTCCCGGTTGCCTCTTCGTCATATCATAGGGAAGGAACAGTGTAGCTGTCGAAAGATTGCATTCATTAGATGCTCCTGGTGCCGTGAGTATATTTGTTTCGAACGTTTATGTGACAGGTACCATCCATCTAGTTGTTCTAAGAAAAGTGAGGACACGTAACAGTGACTGGAAGAGCCATTTTAAAGTGACTTGGAGTAACATTTTAGTTGTTTACTATCCCAAGAGGTTTGAGAAATTTATTTGCCTACCTTTATTATCATTCCTTGTTGATTTACTTACCTTATTAACCCTCCTATCCCTATCAATTGAGATATGGAAAACTACAAACCAAAATAACAACATCCACTACGCTTCTTCGAGATTCGCAGCTAGTTACCTTGGCCGTTGCGCTATCGGCGGAAAGCGTTGACCATGTGGGTACAGACGCGGCAGTTGTAAAAGTTTCTGACCTCGATTTCTGGAAAAGTATGCCTTTTCGGACCCCATACCTGGTGATGAAAAATGCTCTCTTTACAATTATCTATCGATTCCGCCAACTTTGAGTCGATCGCTCGTCATAACCCTTAGGGATGATTTTCTCAAAAACGCGGGGGTGTTGACCCAAAATATCTTAGATTTCTTCGTTTTAGGTTGTGCACAAGCGACCTACCAAATCTGAGCCGAATCGGTTGGCCGTGTCTGAGGCCTTCCCCTTGTGAGACGAATTTAAGGATGGGTAATAACAATTTTAAAAGAGCGACCCACTGTGCATGGTCTTGGTGACCATCTCAAAAGATCTACGGTCACCTCCATATTTGATACTTACCAGTTGAGGAGTTCATGGGATGTGGGTTATGATGTTATCCATGAATCTAGATGGGATTACCCATTAACACAGTCACATTTAGGCAATAGCTGATGAAAAGTGAACAAAGGGTAGTGGATTCAAGGGCAGAGGGGAAAAAGTGCCGAGGCAAGCACCAAAAGACCCCTGTGATAGTCTGGTCAGGTAGCAAGAACAGTAGCAATTTTCTTGCCCTCTGCGACAAATCGTGGAAGGGTATCGTCGTTGTTAGTTTTGGGTACTGCGCAATGCTTGGTACCATTGTCATAGCTTAAGTCAACATAAAGAACATCAGTGCTTTCGAGGAGGGGTGCTGCCAGGCTGGACGACTGCGAAGTCTCCTGTACCAGCTGCAGCGTCTGTAGTTGTAACATTGCCAAGATTGTCAAATAAGAGGTAACATCCTAAATACAGGACGCCTGTAGCAACATCATTTTTGAATGAAACACACTTATATCTATTTACAAGTCGCATCCTAGCCAATAGAACCGTGTGAAATATATCATGCGACTTTTTTGCTAATGTAGCAATTATTATCTTACCTGAACACAGTATCTCAAGATGAAGTAGAAAATTGACCAGTCACCTCCCATCTAGTCCAACGCCATCTAACAGGTGCACTGTGTACCCAAAGAGCCGGTCAGCCAGGGAGCTGCCACCAGTCGCAGGCCAAGCTAATCTTCTACTTCCTACCACCTGAGCACTCCCATTGTCAGCCGTAGCACAATACAGCCCAACTCAGGCTGACTGCAGCATCATCCATGATATAGACTCGTCAATTTGAAAAAAAATCGAAATGGGGATGTTGTTTTGTCAATACGCCTCTAATTTCTCACATGAAATGTAGATTCCTCCCTTTTATACGAGTTATATTTGAATAGAAAAAATCAGACCATACACGCATTTTCACGTCACTAAAGTATCGTTACTTGTTGTGAAATTCCTGTATAACTCTATGACATAGGCTACATTTCCTCTAAGTATTCTACCATCAGGTAGAAAAATCAGTTTTTATTGGCCACGTCCTGCATCACAGGACTACAATATTAAACTCATTTTCGGCTCATGACTGAGAGCTAAGAGCATGCTCTACCTCTGATGCAGGATGCCTCCGCACTTTCGAACCCTCTTAAAGTAAACAAATGTCTCGTCAAACGAAGTCTCTCAAGGTAACAGCACAGAGAAGCTGTAAATGTCAAGTTTATACTAGGTGTCACTTTATAAATTAGAGAATATACCTGATTTTATTAGGATGGTCATCTTGCTCTGTATAGGTTCTATTAAAACATTTCACTGCAACGAACAAACGCCTGGTTGACGCCCCAACTCTCGAATCATATCGGTGGATCTCTCGCCCTTGCATCCACCCACCTGGCGGCACTCATTGATATCATATTGATTGGATAATTAATTAATTTGATCATGAGAGTCGCTTTCTTGCTGAGTAACTTTTTTTCTGCAGTCAGATTACAGAAGCTTTCGTGACGTCTCGGAGGGCTTCCCACAGGCCACGTAAATACTTCCTCTGGTGCCTAAGTGGGCGGTAAGCCTCGTCAGATAGCTGAGGACATGTAACGCTATTTGCATTCTGTCTCTCGGTTGTCTTGTCATGCTGGTGGAAGTAACTCACTTCGAATTCTGCTATACGGCTCCCAAACTTTTCCTGCTGAGAACTGTCGGTCTATGGGGTCAGTAAAGTGTTTAAATCTCTTCTCCACTCACAGACTGCATGTAAACAGCTGTCACTGGGGCACAAATCTCCGCCTGTACATCAAGGCTGTACTGCCCCCAGCCGACAACCAACCACTTTCGCGCCTTGCCAGACAGCTGTTGATGATTCCAGACTTGCAAAACTTATCCTATCCTTCCCAGGGCTGGGTGCTTCAATTTCACTGGGGCAAATACCAGGATGTTGAACAATATGCTTCCCCACATCCCTCCTGCAACAAGAAACGTTCTGAGATGTGTGTTCGAAATTACCAGTATACTGACCACCACATCCCAAATGAGTACGGGTCTGCAGACCTAGGTTTCCCTCAGAATACAGCTCTGGGAATCCCTGGAGAGAAGACGATGTTATTTTCGAGGAACACTATCGAGAACTGGCATTTGAAGCTGACCACAGAAGGATTGCACTGCCGCCAATGTACATTCCGCATAAGTACCACGAAGATAAGATACAAGAAATTAGCGTTCACAGGGAGACATATAGGTGGTCTTTTTCCCTCACTGTATTTTTGAGTGCAATAGGAAAAGGAATGACCAGCAGTTGTGCAGAATACCCTGCACCACACTCCGTATGATGGCTTGTGAAGTAAACATATAGATGGAAATTTAGTGTACCTATTAAGATGTCAGTCCATCCATTTATAGGCACATAAAACTCAAGGAAGAATGTTGTCTCTCATTTACTGAGAAAACAATAGGCGGAACTTTTGCTGCTGATCGTCTTTCTGTAGAAACCTTCATATTAGCCCCTAATTTTCTCATTGCAGTTATTCGTGTGACGTATGTGAGAGATTGTGATATGTTTGCCTACGATACTTACAAGAAGAAACGGTATAGAGCTCACCTCTCAACTCCCCTTTCGTCACAGTAGCGCTTACTTGCCTATTCTCGGGACTCTTTCAGTCTTCTACATATAGTGTTTGAATCCACCTGATTTCGACAAGGAGGAGATGTCCCCTGTCAATTTACAGATCCCCGCTATTTCTCTCGAAATCCCTTCATGTTCTGGCAGCACTGTCCCATCAGTTAGAAGGCTGCCAGGTAGAGAGCTATCGTAACAACAAAAATAGCGCTCTAATGTACAGGAGAAAACACACAACCGTGCAGAGTTCAGATGGAGTGCACAAAGAAATTCAGAAGCATAACATCTACAATTCATCGATATCGAATGACTGACTATAAATATCCCTCCTGTACATGACCTGATCTCTTTTATTGTATTCCTATGATTACCACGCTAGAAATACGACAGTGTAATGGTGTCCAAGTCTTCGTTGACAGCACAGTCTCTCTCTCTCCTTGTTATTTTTGTAAAACACAGGTGAATAAAACTATAAGAACTTCACTAACGTCACGTAACCTGGTAGAGAACTCAATAAAATTTTACCATATCTCTCTCTTCTTACATATCGAGAAACTAATACCGTCTACATGTTGGCACAACTATATGTGATGATCACATTTAATAGACATATAATGGTCCAATGGAGATGGTGACCAGTGGTCGAAATCGCTTCCACAGACCTATTTAAAGTTCTGTTTCTTTTACTGGAGGAAGACCATATTGACTAACAAATGTACAGAATCCTATGACCAATACAGCAACTTTTCAGATCTATAGTGTTACGCTTTCTGGTAGAAATGTTGTTTATGTTTTGGAATCATGTCTCTCCATTCAGCCACACACTTATGTTTGATCATATGGAGATATCTTTTAAAGATAACAGCCACTGGTGAATCATATTTGTGACACTCTCAGTACTGGGACAAAACCTGTTCGGGCCCACTCTCCTTTGTTGCCAGATGTATCCAAGATGTCGCTGATGACCTCATCCAAGATGGCAGTGTGTAGACTTGGCAACAGCACATGACGTCATCCAAGATGGCGGCTGTGGCGTCATACAAGGTAGCGGATTTTGGCGGGAAGTTTGAATTTTGGCAGGAAAGTGCTACACTCCCCTCCCCCAGAAAAATGGCGGGAAATTCTAATTCCATCAGGATAAAGCATCACACCAAGGTTATCGCTACTAAGCAAAGAAAATCGTGGGAAGATAGGCCACTTGGGCTACTTCCACTAACCTAAGTCACCTCCTATAAACTTGCACCAAGTTTGAATTTTGGCAGTAAACAAAGGTCACTTGGGATTTCGCTGCTAATCTACCAAAATGGCGTGAAAGAAAGAGCACTTTAAGTAATGCAAGATGGCGACATCCAGTGTGTTCACCACGAGATCCGGATCCCAACTGACTTGTCCAGATTGCCACCGCCAGAGGGCGATACCGTGATGTCAGCGGATTACGCAAGTACCGTAATTCAAGATGGTGGCAAACAGTGTGTTCACCATGAGTCCTAGTACCAGCAGAGAGCGCTACCAGGGACTTGGAATGAATTTTCGCGAGTGCAATGCCCACCTGGACTTGGAAGGAAATAGTTAAAGTCTCCACCACGATCCTCAACCGACCACCACGTCCCATTACCAACCCATGTTGGTGAGCTAACATGTACCAACGTGTACTAACGTGCACAGTGCTTGACGTCATCCAAGAGGGTGGGGCGAAATGGCAGGAAAACTACTCTGCCTATACTAAACAGAAGTTTTTATTATTTTGCAAGCAATGTCTCCACCACGAGATCTACACTCCAACTGACCTAGTTCACATTACTGCCACCAAAGGGTACTTTAATCCCTCCTGTGACGTAATTCCAGATGGTGGTCTGTAGGGGGAAAATGGCGCGAAAATGACTCAGGCTGTGCTGGGCTGCTGGGGAGAGTAAGGAAGGACTGCACTCTATTTACTTTGGAACATTTTATTTAGCGATGGAGTACATTTATCACACTGACACAAAACACCCGCCCTGATGTGCTTGGGGGCACAATACACAGTCTGCAGATATCCAAACAACTCCTAATTTTCCCAAATAATTTCAGTACAGACCTGCAAACTGCTCCTAAATTATGTGTAGACACGCACAGTGCTCGTAAACTGTCCAAATAGCGCATGGCACAGCCTACAGCCCCGCTCGCAAAATAATGCAACCAACGCACACAAGTACCATCCCCCACACACTGTCCACTGGACCGCGAAGTGATGCGGTCGTCAGCTGTAAAACCACGCACAGATGCCAGCACACATGTGGCGGGGACATCCCATTCATACTTGATTTGTGAGAAATTCCTATCCAAATATGTGTTCACCTAGACACACATGCTGATGTGATCGCGCGGGAGTGCAGCCGTGAGCCGCCGCTGAACGCAGGTGCAAGTTGATGACACGATCGAATAGAAGCGAAGACATATTAACAGAGCGCAGATGCTCCAAGCTGGGCTGCGCGTGTGGGTTCGTCACTACCCTCCCTCTAACTGCGGTCCAGTGAAGATGCTGCAGATATCCATTCCAGAATAGCACAAGATGCTTTCTCCTTAGCGATTCTAATGGACCATGTGTAACATATGCCCGACGCATCGCCGCGCGTAGCTACTTACCATCACAAGTGCAATCTAGCAACGTTCTCAGTGGTATACTGAAGCCACATTGCTATCTAAAATAATAAGCTGTGTCCGAGTTTCAAAGGTATAAAAAATTTATTAAACAATGAGAGTTTTCAAAAGACAATGATTTTCTCATCGTATTTGCCTCATAAACATACATTGTACACATTGCAGATTGTATTTTTAAAGTTAATACAGCAATATTAATAACCATCAGAAGATTATTTGTTAACTGATCACTTTGTACAATAATATTATGCAGTAATAAAATATAATGAAATTTTTAAGTTAGATTTAAAAGGTAGGGGCTTTAGAGCACTGTTTCTCCTTTTCTATTAAGCCCATACTACACGCCATTTTTCATGCAATTAAATGTAATGAGGATGTAGCACAGAGAAAGAAATCAAACTTGAAAAATATGTGTTACCTTAATGTACAACAATGACGAACAACTGTTACCTATTACTAAATTTCTCAAAGTCACTTACAATGCATGCCTTGCTTGAGCTGTTACCAGCAGCTGAAATGATGACTCTGTTCTTTCAATTTCAATAAGTAGCAATGTTGCCCGGGTGTGAAAGTTGTAAAACACATTTCTGGATATTCAGAGTTTTGTCAGTTCAAAGACTATTATTTTGAACAGGCCAAAGCCAGTTGATACATCATGGCACCTGAAGATGCACAGACATTGCCATTCTTCTAACGAGATTGGGAAGTATAAAGGGAAGGAAATTTAAGACTGAACAGGATTGGCACAAAGAGGCAAATGTAGTGCCACGCAGTTGGCAGTGACTTGCAGAATACTAACGTAGCCGTAGATATAGGAAGTCTGGTGTCAAAAGGAAACTGTGCATGCAGTAGACCAAGGCTTCCTTTTAGCATATTCAGTGATACTGCTTTATAAGACTATGGTACACTACAACCCCTAGAAGTGTATAACAGGAATTGTGAAACACCCGGTATAAAATGTTTACTCATGTAACCATTCTAGGGATTCTCCTAATTCGGATAAAAACTACAATACTTTTTGTCTATACTGATCAATGTTTGAAGTGTGTATATAAAATATGCAAATTTTCTTGCTTGTAAAACTTATTTAGAGTATTTAAATGCCTGCTTATCCTTCTTAGTATCTCAATGAGAATGATCCAAATGAAGTATACAGCCTCAGCAAGGTGCACTGTTGTTTGGTTTACTGATGCCATATCCCCATGCATTCATTATACTTGAGGAGAAGCTGTAAATGTGGCAGTGAAGGTAATGACACATTGGCTGCTCAGCAGTCAGCACCACATGCAGAGGACATATCTTGGTTGTCACAGTCCTGCAGTGATCATCATGTTGGCCATGACAAGCTGTTTCCTGACGCTAGCTGCTCTTTCGTTGATATCCAGTCTTATTTAGTTCTGTCCTGCCAGCATTAAAATCTCTCTTTGCCATCTGGCTTCACTAAGGAGATGGTACTTGAAACAAAGGTTTTCCTGCTGTGAAGACATTGAGCAACAGTTTCATGCCCATGAAGTGGCTGTCTGCCGTCAGTGTTGACTTTGCTCTTTTCAGATTCCACTATTACTCTCCACCTGATGCTGAATGGTGTTATTATAGCCGGAACTTAGATCTTTTCGATTGGGATTTGGTGTCAAGCATCCTGTCTCCTCGTGGCAAGTTTGCTATTTTGAGTGGCAGGATTTGTGCCACACAAGGGAAACATGTTCTCCTGCAGATCAGCACAAGCCTAAAGCCAATGTGTGAAGCACATGTGGGCTTGCTCACCAAATTGTTCCTTTGGGTTTTCTTAAGATATTGTTTCATGCTGTGACCTTCATTCTGACATTGTTACATTGCTTATTAAATGTCAGATTCCTATCAAGAATAGTCCCCAGGTACTTAGGGGTAGAGCTATGGTTGAGAGGAGTTCCCATCATGAGACTTTTAACTTGTAGTTGCCATGTTTGTTGTGGAGGTGGAATGTGCTGGTTACTGTTTTGCTAGGATTTGGCTTCAGGCTGTTGACTCTGCAATACTCTTACAGGTCACCACAAGAAGACAAAAATTGTCTTTCAACATCTTAAAATGTCTTAAACTGGGTCAAGTGCAACAGATCATTGGCATAAATAAATGAGATCTTGTTTGAATCTTGGTTACTCCTCTTTTGTTAATCTGTTATCCTTAAGCTGCAAAGCTTCTTAAGAAGTCAATCACTTTTTAATGATACAGTTACATACATTTTTTTACTTCCTAATAAAGAATTAATTTCAAATATCAGTTATGACAATATTAACTTCAAATTTCTGTTAAGCGGTAGGAGAAGAGCACCAAGTGCGGAAATTTTTTTTTAATTAATGATTTGTGGAATAAAGCTTTACTTATCATCATCAAAGAATTTTCGAAACACCATCCAGCCTCGAGTACCAGGGAAGTGAGGTACCTCAATGCGAAAATGATAGAGGCACAGGATAATCATTTAAGAGGCACTGTCCGCAAGCTGACACTGTCACAAAAAAGAAGAACAACTGAACTATGTATTCAATACCAGAGAAGGAAAGTTGCTACTCACCATACAGCGGAGATGCTGAGTCGTGATAGGCACAATCAAAAGATTCACACACTCATAGCTTTCAGCCTAATAAGGCCTTTGTCAGCAGTAGACACACATACACACATGCGCACACACACACACACACACACACACACACACACACACACACACACACACACACACACACTCACGCAAACACAACTTGCACACACCTCTGCAGTCTCAGAGAGCTGAAACTACACTGCGAGCAGCATCACCAGTGCATGGCGGTGGTGGCGGCAACTGGGTGGGGGTAAGGACGAGGCTGGGGAAGGGAGGGGGAGGAGTAGTATGGTGGGAGTGACGGACAGTGAAGTGTTGCAGTTTAGACAGAGGGCAGGAGAGAAGGTGCGGAGGGGGGAGGGGGTAAGTAGCGGAAAGGAGAGAAATAAAAATAAAAATAAATTAAAAGGCCGGGTGTGGCGGTGAAATGATGGCTGTGTAGTGCTGGAATGGGAACAGGGAGGGGACTGGATGGGTGAGGACAGTGACTAAAGAAGGTTGAGGCCATGAGGGTTACGGGAACATAGGATGTATTGCAGGGAAAGTTCCCAGCTGCGCAATTCAGAAAAGCGGGTGTTGGTGGGAGTGACACACATGGCACAGGCTGTGAAGCAGTCATTGAGATGAGGGGTATTGTGTTTGGCATCATGTTCAGCAACAGTGTGGTCCCCTTGCTTTTTGGCCACAGTTTGTTGGTTGTCATGCCTAGATAGAATACGGAGAGTGATTGAAGCATAGCTTGTAAATCACATGACTGGTTTCACAGGTAGCCCTGCCTTTGATGGGATAGGTGATGTTAGTGACCGGACTGGAGTAGGTGCTGGTAGGAGCATGTATGGGACAGGTCTTGCATCTAGGTCTATTACAGGAGTATGAGCCATGAGGTAAGGGATTAGCAGCAGGGGTTGTGTAAGGATGGATGAGTATATTGTGTAGGTTCGGTGGATGACGGAATAACACGGTAGGAGGGGTGGGCAGGATAGTGGGTAGAACATTTCTCATTTCAGGGCTCGACAAGAGGTAATTGAAACCCTGGCAGAGAATGTAATTCAGTTGCTCCAGTCCCAGATGGTACTGAGTTGCGAGGGGAATGCTCCTCTGTGGCCAAACTGTGGGACTTTGGGAGGTGGTGGGAGACTGGAAAGATAAGGCACGGGAGATTTGTTTTTGTACACTGATGTTGTTGTTGTTGTCTTCAGTCCTGAGACTGGTTTGATGAAGCTCTCCATGCTACTCTATCCTGTGCAAGCTTCTTCATCTCCCAGTACCTGCTTCAATCTACATCCTTCTGAATCTCCTTAGTGTATTCATCTCTTGGTCTCCCTCTATGATTTTTACACTCCATGCTGCCCTCCAATACTAAATTGGTGATCCCTTGATGCCTCAGAACATGTCCTACCAACTGATCCCTTCTTCTAGTCAAGTTGTGCCACAAACTCCTCTTCTCCCTAATTCTATTCAATACCTCCTCATTAGTTACGTTACCTACCCATCTAATCTTCAGGATTCTTCTGCAGCACCACATTTCGAAAGCTTCTATTCTCCTCTTGTCCAAAATATTTACCGTCCATGTTTCACTTCCATACATTGCTACGCTCCATACAAATACTTTCCGAAACGACTTCCTGACACTTATACTCGATGTTAACAAATTTCTCTTCTTCAGAAACGCTTTCCTTGCCATTGCCAGTCTACATTTTATATCCTCTCTACTTCAACCATCATCAGTTATTTTGCTCCTCAAATAGTAAAACTACTTTAAGTGTCTCATTTCCTAATCTAATTCCCTCAGCATCACCTGACTTAATTTGACTACATTCTATTATCCTCGTTTTGCTTTTGTTGATGTTCATGTTATATCCTCCTTTCAAGACACTATCCATTCCATTCAACTGCTCTTCCAAGTCCTTTGCTGTCTCTGATAGAATTACAATGTCATCGACGAACCTCAAAGTTTTTATTTCTTCTCCATGGATTTTAATACCTACTCCGAATTTTTCTTTTGTTCCCTTCACTGCTTGCTCAATATACAGATTGAATAACATCGGCGATAAGCTACAACCCTGTCTCACTCCCTTCCCCACCACTGCTTCCCTTTCATGCCCCTCGAGTCTTATAACTGCCATCTGGTTTCTGTACAAATTGTAAATAGCCTTTCGCTCCCGGTATTTTACCCCTGCCATCTTCAGAATTTGAAAGAGAGTATTCCAGTCAACATTGTCAAAAGCTTTCTCTAAGTCTACAAATGCTAGAAATGTAGGTTTGCCTTTTCTTAATCAAGCTTCTAAGATAAGTCGTAGGGTCTGTATTGCCTCACATGTTTCAATATTTCTACGGAATCCAAACTGATCTTCCCCGAGGTCAGCTTCTACCAGTTTTGCCATTCGTCTGCAAAGAATTTGCGTTAGTATTTTGCAGCTGTGACTTATTAAACTGATAGCTCAGTAATTTTCACATCTGTCAACACCTGCTTTCTTTGGGATTGGAATTATTATATTCTTCTTGAAGTCTGAGGGTATTTCGCCTCTCTCATACATCTTGCTCAACAGATGGTAGAGTTTTGTCAGGACTGGCTCTCCCAAAGCTGTCAGTAGTTCTAATGGAATGTTGTCTACTCCAGGGGCCTTGTTTCGACTTAGATCTTTCAGTGCTCTGTCAAACTCTTCACGCAGTATCGTATCTCCCATTTCAGCTTCATCTACATCCTCTTCCATTTCCATGATATTGTCCTCAAGTACATCGCCCTTGTATAGACTCTCTATATACTCATTCCACCTTTCTGCTTTCCCTTCTTTGCTTAGAACTGGGTTTCCATCTGAGCTCTTGATATTTATACAAGTGGTTCTCTTTTCTCCAAAGGTCTCTCTAATTTTCCTGTAGGCAGTATCTATCTTACCCCTAGTGAGATAAGCCTCTACATCCTTTCATTTGTTCTCTAGCCATCCCTGCTTAGCCATTTTGCACTTCCTGTCGATCTCATTTTTGAGACGTTTGTATTCCTTTTTGCCTGCTTCATTTACTGCATTTTTATATTTTCTCCTTTCATCAATTAAATTCAATATTTCTTCTGTTACTCAAGGGTTTCTACTAGCCCTCGTCTTTTTACCTACTTGATCCTCTGCTGCCTTCACTACTTCATCCCTCAAAGCTACCCATTCTTCTTCTACTGTATTTCTTTTCTCCATTCCTGTCAATTCTTCCCTTATGCTCTCCCTGAAGCTCTCTACAACCTCTGGTTCTTTCAGTTTATCCAGGTCCCATCTTCTTAAATTCCCACCTTTTTGCAGTTTCTTCAGTTTTAATCTACAGTTCATAATCAATAGATTGTGGTCAGAGTCCACATCTGCCCATGGAAATGTCTTACAATTTAAAACCTGGTTCCTAAATCTCTCTCTTACCATTATATAATCTATCTGAAACCTGTCAGTATCTCCAGGATTCTTCCATGTATACAACCTTCTTTTATGATTCTTGAACCAAGTGTACAAGGATGGGAGGATAATTACTGACAGTGAAGGCTTCAGTGAGACCCTCGGTATATTTAGAGAAGGACTGCTCATCACTGCAGATGCGATGACCACAGGTGGCTAGGCTGTACGGAAGGGACTTCTTGGTATGGAACGGGTGGCAGCTGTCAAAGTGGAGGTATTGCTGGTGGTTAGTAGGTTTGATATGGACGGAGGTACTGATGTAGCCATCTCTGAGGTGGAGGTCAACATCTAGGAAGGTGGCTTGTTGGGTTGAGTAGGACTAGGTGAAGCAAATGGGGGAGAAGTTGTTGAGGTTCTGGAGGAATGTGAATAAGGTGTCCTCACCTTCAGTCCAGATAGCAAAGATGTCATCAATGAATCTGAAAACCAGGTGAGGGGTTTAGGATTCTGGGTTTTTAGGAAGGATTCCTCTAGATGGGTGAATAGGTTAGCACAGGATCGTGCCATGTGTGTGGCCATAGCCATACTGCAGATTTGTTTGTAGGTAATGCCTTCAAAGGAGAAGTAATTGTGGGTGAGGATATAGTTGGTCATGGAGACTAGAAAGGAGGTTGTTGGTTTGGAATCCATAGAGCATCTGGAAAGGTAGGTCTACCACTCCCAGCACTCCCACCTTCTACATGGTTCCTAAAGTCCATAAACCCAAACACCCAGGAAGTCCCATTGCGGCCGATTACTGTGCCCCCACTGAGAGAATCTCTGCTCTCATAGACCAAGACCTTCAACCTGTTACCCGGAACCTATCCTCCTATATAAAAGATACCAACCATTTCCTCAACCGACTCTCCACAGTTCCTTTCCCTTTGCCACACGGTACCCTGCTCATCACTATTGATGCCACTTTCCTGTACACTAACTTTCCTAATGCCCATGGCCTTACTGCTATCGAGCACTACCTTTCCAGACGCCCTATGGATTCCAAACCAACAACCTCTTTCCTAATCTCCATGACCAACTATATCCTCACCCATAATTACTTCTCCTTTGAAGGCATTACCTACAAACAACTCTGCGGTATGGCTATGGGCACCTGCATGGCACCATCCTATGCTAACCTATTCATAGGCCATCTAGAAGAATCCTTCCTAAAAACCCAGAATGCTAAACCCCTCACCTGGTTTTCAGATTCATTGATGATATCTTTGCTATTTGGATTGAAGGTGAGGACACCTTATTCACATTCCTCCAGAACCTAAACAACTTCTCCCCCATTTCCTTCACCTAGTCCTACTCAACCCAACAAGCCACCTTCCTAGATGTTGACCTCCACCTCAGAGATGGCTACATCAGTACCTCCGTCCATATCAAACCTACTAACCACCAGCAATACCTCCACTTTGACAGCTGCCACCCGTTCCATACCAAGAAGTCCCTTCCGTACAGCCTGGCCACCCGTGGTCATCGCATCTGCAGTGATGAGCAGCCCTTCTCTAAATAAACCGAGGGTCTCACTGAAGCCTTCATTGACAGTAATTATCCTCCCATCCTTGTACAAAAACAAATCTCCTGTGCCTTACCTTTCCAGTCTCCGACCACCTCCCAAAGTCCCACAGTCCGGCCACAGAAGAGCATTCCCCTCGTAACTCAATACCATCTGGGACTGGAGCAACTGAATTACATTCTCCGTCTGGGTTTCGATTACCTCTTGTTGAGCCCTAAAATGAGAAATGTCCTACCCACTATCCTTCCCACCCCTTCTACCACAGTATTCCGCCATCCACTGAACCTACGCAATATACTCGTCCATCCTTACACAACCCCTTCTCCCAGTCCCTTACCTCATGGCTCATACCTCTGTAATAAACCTAGATGCAAGACCTGTCCCATACATCCTCCTACCACCACGTACTCCTGTCCGGTCACTAACATCACCTATCCCATCAAAGGCAGGGCTACCTGTGAAACCAGTCATGTGATTTACAAGCTAAGCTGCAACCACTGTGCTGCATTCTATGTAGGCATGACAACCAACAAGCTGTCTGCCCACATGAATGGCCACCGACAAACTGTGACCAAAAAACAAGTTGATCTCCCTGTTGCTGAACACGCTGCCAAACAAGATACCCCTCATGTCAATGACTGCTTCACAGCCTGTGCCATATGGATCCTTCCCACCAACACCAGCTTTCCTGAATTGTGCAGGTGGGAACTTTCCCTGAAATACATCCTACGTTCCCGTAACCCTCATGGCCTCAACCTTCATTAGTCACTGTCCTCACCCATGCAGTCCCCTCCCTGTTCTCATTCCAGCACTACACAGCCATCATTTCACCGCCACACCCAGTCTTTTAATTTCTTTTTATTTTTATTTCTCTCCTTTCCGCTACTTACCCCCTCCCCCCTCCGCACCTTCTCTCCTGCCCTCCGTCTAAACTGCAACACTTCACTGTCCGTCACTCCCACCATACTACCCCTCCCCCTCCCTGCCCCAACCTCCTCCTTACCCCCACCCAGTTGCCGCCACCACCACCATGTACTGGTGGTGCTGCTCGCAGTTTAGTTTCAGCTCTCTGTGACTGCAGATGTGTGTGCAAGTTGCATTTGAACGCGTGCATCAGAACATTTAACAGAAGTGAGATGCATATTGGAGGGCCTCAGTCATGATTTTTATTCACATAAATTAATACTTCCTGGGGATTTTCATTTTAGGCCCCTTATAGCACTGGCTCACTTGAGGTAAACTATATAAACATGAACTTAGAGCCCAGGTTTCAGTCCTTATTCAGTTCTTTAGGAACTGGAGATGCCACAATCTCCATAGCTAAAAATGCCACATATTGCTACTCAGTTTTGATGTTGAAATTTGTTTGCAAACACATCCAACGATATGCTTTTTCCTTGCAATGTTACATGTATCAGTATGTATGAAGATCAGACATGTCTTATTAAATGCAACTCAAGATGTCTCCCCAGTTATGATTTTCCTGGTAATTTTTAAATCATTTCTAAATGTCTATGAATATATTAATTTTATTTAATTTTATATACAGAGTTTGCTCACATAAATATCAAGCTGACTTATGTAATAAATTTTCAGTTTGCTGTTTAAGAAGTGAACTAGCCTCAAAATCAATGTCAGTCACCACCACTGGGGTTTTTTTCATTGTGTCTGGTGACTTCTTAAACTCAAAGGTGGTGCATCTGTATTCAAGATTACTTAAGGGGATGCCCTAATCCTCCATTAAAGTCAAACAAAATTGTTAATAACTAAATGCACAGTAAACCAAGTTTGTTGGAATTTTCAGGATTTCTGCACAAAACCTAGAAACATTGAATTTCAGTTGCCTGGTTTGCCAATATCATAGAAGTGGCCAAGTATTTAGTTCATAATTTACAAGAGGAAACTTAAAGAGATTGTTTACAAAGCATTTAAATGACTAGAATCTTCAAGTATGTGGGATCTGTACAACATTGGACAAATAGGGGACAATAACTTTATGCAAATACAAACAGTGGGAATCATCACAGAATTGTTTGGCTGACAAGAAAGTATAATAATTTGCTTCAAAATCTTAACTAGCAGACATCAGAAGAAATACACTGAACAAATACATACACACAAGTACAATCCCTACACAGACATGATGAAAAAATTAAGGCTCATAACAGCTAGCATAATCGATATAATAAATTATGCCGCTGATGATACATCCTTAGATGCAGTGGGAGTAAGCCACAATATATTGTACAATAAAACACACCTTATGACTGACATGTACTTTACAGCAATTTGTGGAGTACAAATGTTGATGTCGTTATCTGATGGCAAGACAAGGTTCAAGACATTTTGAGTGACAATGACATACAGGTCACAGCACTGATTATAAAAAACTTTTGTTTAGGAAATGGTGACAGGTCACAAAAACTCAGTCTGCATTAAGGGATGTGATGATGGCATCTCAGTTTTTCAGTTTTAGTACCAGAGGTCAAACAGAATTTGAGTAGTAATATGTTGGACTGTATCTTGAATGTTACTGTTGTTATCCTCAGTCTGAAAAATGGTTTGATGCAACTCTCCACACTATCTTCCAGAAGTCTCTCAATCTCTCCATAACTACTGCAGCTTGTATCCATTTTAACATCCTTGGGCCACTGTAGTGTGGAACTGGCTACCATGCCAAGCCAAGATAGGAGTAGTAGTAGTGTGGTGATGCCCATGAAGATAGCCCCAAGCTGGAGTGTGTGACACCATGGCTGATGTTTCACCATGAAACGTATCATGCAGGTGGCTGGGAGATCCCAGGAATCTAACCCAAAAGCCAGAACAATAGCAGCATGGAAAAATAAATCGTAATGCAAGCAAGAAAGGTAATTACAAGACTTGCAGACGAAGTATTTGGTTTGTACTAGGACTAACAAAGATACTTTTCTTACTATGAAATTGCTCAATAATCAGCATTGGTATTCTTCTACAATTCTGCACTCTGTCTCCCCCCCTCCCCCTCCCATATTCTCTTTCTTACCAAACTAACAATTCCTTGAGGCCCAATATGTGGCCCATCAATGTGTTCTTCATTTTAGTCAAGTTTTGCAGTAAATATCTTTTCTCCCCAACTGTATTCAGTCTCCACGAGCATCTGCAGAAACTTATCCAAAAGGAAACAAAATTCTACAATTGCCATTTTTGATATAACTGATTCAGTACCTTTGGAAGCGTGTTGCCCCCCCCCCCCCCCCCCCCAAGCAGTAATCTTGTCAGGGAGTATACAAACTAGTTACATCCAAAACAATTCAAAATACCCTCTAAGTACCTAAATGGTATGCATATTTCAATAATGTATTCAATCTTTTGTCAACCTCTTCATCTCAGAGTAGCACCTGTACCTAATGTCCTCAGTTGTTTCTTGGATATAGTCCGATGTTTCAATTTTTGTTTTCCCTACAGTTTCTACCCTCCACAGCTCCCTCCAGTACCGTGGATATTATTCTTTGATGTCTTAACACATCTATACCTATACTTTGCAAATCAATGAAGTACATGGCAGAGTGTGTATCACACTGCACCAGTTATTATGGCTTCTTCCCATTCCATTCACATATGGAGTGCAGGAAGAATGATTGTTTAAATGTGTGTGTGTGTTTTATAACTTATCTAATCTTGCCCTCACAATCCCCATGTGAGTGATATTTAGAGGGTTGTAGTGCATTCCTTGAGTCGTCATTTAAAACTGGTTCTTGAAACTCAGGATAGTCTGTCTTCAAGAGTCTGCCAGTTCAGTATCTTCAGCACCTCTGAGAGACTCTGCTACAGATCAAACAAACCTGTGACCATTGGTGCTGCCCTTCTCTGAATTCAGTATCCCCCCCTTAGTCCTATTTACTACAGGTCCCACACACTTGAGCAGTATTCTAGCATGGGCCACAAAAGTTATTTTTATGCAGTCTCCTTTGTAGACTGACTGCATTTCCCCAGTATTCTACCAATAAACTAAAAGCTACCACCTGCTTTATCCATGACTGAGCCTATGTGACCATTCCATTTCATATCCATACAAAGTATTACATCCTGGTATTTGTATGACTTGACCAATTCCAACTGTAACTCACTGATACTATAATCAAAGGATACTATGTGTTTTCTTTTCCTTTTTTTTCATTTTGTGAAATGCACAGTTTAACATTTATGAATATTTAAAGCAAGCTGCCAATCTATGCACCACTTTGAAATCTTGTCAACATCTGATTGAATATTTACGCAGCTTCTTTCAGACAGTACATCATTATAGATAACTGCATCATCTGCAAAAAGCTTGAGACCACTATTAATATTGTCCACATAGTCATTCACGTACAACATGAACAGCAAGGGTCCCAACACACTTCCCTGGGGCACAACCAAATACTTCAACATCTGCTGATGACTCTCCATTCAAGATAATTTGCTGTACTTCGCTACCATGAAATCCTCAATCCGGTCACAAATTTTGTTTGATATTGCGTAATCAACTTTTGACAGATGTGGTTCCGAGTCAAATGCTTTTTGGAAGCCAAGAAATAATGTAGTTATCTGACTGTCTAGATCCCAAGCTTTCATTATGTCATGTGAGGAAATTGTGAGTAAGGATTCATATGACTGGTGTTTACACAATCCACTGAAATTATTATGCATCAGGTCATTCTGTTAGAGATATCTCATTATGTTCTAAGATGCTTCAACAAATCAATTTGAACGATATTGGACGGTAGTTTTGTGAATCGCCTCTGCCATTCTTCTTGTAAATAGCTGTGACCTGTGCTTTCTTCCAAATACTGGGCACGGTTTTTGTTTGAGTGATCTACGATAGATTATAGTTAACAGAGGGGGCAAACTCAGTACAGAATCTGATAAGGGATTCCATCAAGCTCTGGAGCTTCATTCAAGTTTAATGATTTCAGATGTTTCTCGACACCACTGATGCTAACACTTACTTCACTCATCTTTTCAGTCATATGAGGATTACCTTGGAGCAACTGTCTTGAGTTTTCCTTTGTAAAGGAAAATAAGCATTTCTGCTTTTGCTTTGGTACCCTCAGTTTCAGTTTGTCTCATCTGTGAGTGACTGAACACTAACTTTAGTATCATTAACAGCCATTACATATGACCAAATTTTTTTTGGATTTTGTTGAAGATAATTTGACAAAATTCTGCTACAATAGTCACTAAAGGCTTCGCACATTGTTCTCTTGACAGCAAATTGTGTTTCATTCAGCATCTATCTTATCTATAGCCCTATGCATTGTTTTACACATATTATGCAGTTATCTCTGTTCTTTACAAGTTTCTTTACAGTGGCTGTATACCATGGAATGTCCACCCTATTATGAACTGTTCTATTGACTACATACCAGGGCATGGTCAGTTATCCTTTTAAACTTGAGCCATAGCTCCTCTACATGCTCCTGCCTGGAGCTGACCTGAAAGTTTCAAGTTCCTCATCGAGATGTGACACTACTGTTCTTTTATCTAACTTATTGAACATATAGATCTTTTTACTTGTTGCAGTTCCCCTTTTACTTTAGGAATCACTCGTGACAATTGTGTCATTGTCACTGATGTCAGTTTCAATGCTGACATCCTCTGAGAAGTCAGATATATTTATTGCTATTAGATCTAAAATATTTCCATTATGAGTGAGGTTTCGAACCATCTGTTCTAGGTAGTTTTCAGACAAGGCATTTAGTAATGTTTCACTGGATGTCTTGTCACATCCACCACTAAGAAAACTGTAATTCTCCCAATTGATTGTTAAGTGATTGATGTTGCCACCAATCATTACAGTGCCACCAGGGAGCTGAGGCAAAAGTGAACTGAGGTTTTCTCTAGAGTTTTTGGTTGCATCCGGAGGTAAGTCTGCTGGGCGATAGGAGGATTCAATAACCATTTTATGCCCATCCCTGATACTGGGTGTTGCCGAAACAATCTCACATGCAGCTTCAATTTCTATCTCAGTAGATTTGAGTGTCTTGTCTACTGCAACAAAATACACCAAAACTGTTTCCCTTCAGTCTATCATTTCAACATACAATTAAATCTTCCCCAATCATCTCACTACTGTATCATAAAGCTGACCAGAACTGACAGTCAGATACAGTATGACCATGGACTGTCTCATTTGTCCATTCATATTGTGAGACACCACGTACAGATACGGGTATTTCCAGATGCTGGATGAATGTGTGTGGCCATTGATATTACAGTGGGACAATGTTGTGGATATCCTTTAAGATGGAGCACCACTTCATCCTGTCTGCATCGTCTGTGACTGACTGGACAAACACTTTCCAGGACGTTGTCTGGGACGGTAAGGACCCCATGAATGGCCTCCGAGAAGTCCCAGTCTCACCCCTTGTAACTACTTCTTGTGGGTTTGGGGCAAAGAAGAGGTATACTGAACAAACTCATGCATCTGGAGGTAAGTCTGCTGGGCGATAGGAGGATTCAATAACCATTTTATGCCCATCCCTGATACTGGGTGTTGCCGAAACAATCTCACATGCAGCTTCAATTTCTATCTCAGTAGATTTGAGTGTCTTGTCTACTGCAACAAAATACACCAATTCTGTTTCCCTTCAGTCTATCATTTCAACATACAATTAAATCTTCCCCAATCATCTCACTACTGTCAACTTCAGGTTTGAACTGGCTTTCTGTAACTATTATTACGTGAGCTTCACTGCTTTCCAAGAGCACTTCAAACTCTGGCATATTGTTGTGAATGGTGTAACTCCCTCCTTCCTGGTCCCTGTCTACTCTACACAGTACTCCTAGACCTACCACTTACACGCCACTCACAGACAAGAGGACGAGTAATGACAGATCCCATAGTTCCTGCAGAGAAGACAGAATACACAGGAGAGGATAGCAGTTCTGTCGGGAGCCCTACCAACACATCCATTCACAGCAGTTGTCAATGGTTTGACAATAGAGTGATTTCCAGCATCTTACAAACATTAACTAACTCATCTTGTGTTTGAGAACAGCATTCACAGTTGGGCTGCATTGTGGCTGGTGCAATTTTCACAGAACAGTGAGCAAATAATTTTCAACTAAGCCTGCTGATTACATTTTAATCTGTTGATCTAAAAATATTACTAATTCCCTTTAAGAACTGAAGCAATTAGTACACAAATGAGATTGCTATTAAAGACACAGATAAATCCATGGTCAAAATTACTAGCTTCCTAAAACTTTTTGAGGTTATAGTCAATAACAAATTTGAAGATAGCCTTAATTTACAATAAATGTAAATAATATACATTCCTAATGAAGGCAAAAACTAGATGTAATGTGGTATGTTAGTTGCTACAGTAACTAAATCACATACATGTCAATGTTCTCATATGTTTCGTTCATCATCAGTTGTACGGAGAACCACCTCATTTTTATCTTACCAGTTCATCTAATTTTCAACATCCTTCTAAAGCACATCTCAAATGCTTTGACTCTCTTCTTTCCCATCCCCATCCCCCCATTTTGTAACCATGACTTACTAACCTGACTGTTCGGTAATATTTACACCTGTCAACCTGTCAGCACATGCCTTCTTTGGTACTGGGATTATTATAGGCTTCTTGATGCCTCAGGGGTGCCCTCTCCACCTTTCCCTTGCACAGGAGGTGGAAACTTTTTGTAATGGTTGGTACTCTTCAGGATATGAATAACATTGTGAGAATGCCATTTACTCCATCTGCCTTGACAATGAGAAATGCACACGGTGGGCAAGAAGTCACTCCATAGTTTTAAATGTCCACAAGTTTTGTGACTGTTGATATTTACTAATGAACGTAGTTGTGTTTTGTTACAGGATCCCTGAGAATACCTCGACTGTCCACAGTACCTTCTTACAGTGAATGATGAGATGGCAGGAAAGTTGACTTCACAAGAGTGCACCCAGAACGCTTTGTGGTTTGAAGTGTGGTGATCTGTAGCCCTTGCTCAGTGATGGTGGCAGGATGTTCATGGTCCTCATACCACACTTGAGGCTAAGACCTTTTTGGTATTGTCACACCAAGCTAATGACAACTGGGTCAGTTGTGGATAAACCATAGAATGATGACCTTTTGTGGTGCACTCTCCAGAAAATTTAGCAGCAGTGAGCAACATCTTCATGTGCAATCCCGGTAAATCAACATGCCAGCCAGTTTGTGAGACTGGAATCAGTAGACATATGGTTCATGTTGTGTTAAAGGAGGAAACCTTGGAAACTTCATCATGCTCAGGAGTTACAGTTGGCGGATTGTGACAGGTGAATGGAATATGGGAAAATTATGTAGCCATGGGATAACGACTGGCAGGAATGGTTCAAAGAACATTATTTGGAGCAATGAGGCCTTGTTTCATGTTGGAGGATTCGTCAGTCAACACGAGTGCCATTATTTGGCAGAAACAAATCCAGGAATGACAACTGAAGTATCATAAAGCTGACCAGAACTGACAGTCAGATGCAGTATGACCATGGACTGTCTCATTTGTCCATTCATATTGTGAGAGACCACGTACAGATACGGGTATTTCCAGATGCTGGATGAATGTGTGTGGCCATTGATATTACAGTGGGACAATGTTGTGGATATCCTTTAAGATGGAGCACCACTTCATCCTGTCTGCATCGTCTGTGACTGGACAAACACTTTCCAGGACGTTGTCTGGGACGGTAAGGACCCCATGAATGGCCTCCGAGAAGTCCCAGTCTCACCCCTTGTAACTACTTCTTGTGGGTTTGGGGCAAAGAAGAGGTATACTGAACAAACTCATGCACTCTGAATGAATTAGAGGAGAGGGAGGGTCACAGTTGTCCTCAGAAATGTACTTGTTAGGTGACTTTCAAGCAGAAATCAATTGCTATTCCTATATGTTAAAGTTATTTGGTTGACAATGCAAGAGCATATGTGGAATTATAGTGTAGCACACTTGTTCTGTGTGCAAATATTAATTAATAAAACATTTATTGACATTTAAAACTACGGAGCAACTTCTCACCCACTCTATGTATTGTTGCAGAAGAAACACAAGTCTTCCCCCATTCCCATTGCCTTCATCCCTCTGTGTACCCTCTCTTTACTTGGATTCAGGCCAGTTTCATTTAGGAGTCACTTAGTCAAATGTGGAAAACAAATTGTGTAGTCACACATTTTTGTATAGTGGTAGCTGGGACTGTCATGAACTAATTACTAGAAATCCTGACTAGTGGAGACAAGTGTGGGTATGGCTTTGAATGTCGATTTTGTACCTATTTCTTGAATGATTCGAAAAATGCGGCCTGTAGCAAAAATTCATCCCAGTACAAAATTGAACTATCCAGTTTTTCCTCTAGCACTAATCGTTCCCTCAAAGGTAGTAATGGCCAATTTGAGGTTGTTTCCCAACCTGACGGACCAAAGGCGTCCTATATCAAATTGTTTCATCTCGACTTCCTCTGCGCCAGTGTGGCATGTTGTAAACAGTTGTCATTTGCACCCAGTATAAGGCGCACAGTATTTTCTGACTTAGGGCAATGTTCTCAAGAACTTATCTTCTTTCATTTTCTATTCTTTCCATGGCTGAGAAAGCTGCACACTTAGATATGCAAATCCATACATGTACATGGTCTGTACCACACTTTTTTGCAGCTTGGGAAATGTTTCCTTCAATGTTTGACATGGGGCACTGTTGCAGCAGCCTGCTGCAGAATCGTTATTCTGCTGACTAATGTCATTAGGGAGACATTTCAGATCAGAAGAGCTATAGCTCTCTTTTTTTCCAAGTCAATGATCCCTCAATCTTTAACAGGATCTGGCTCTTTGATTTAGTTCAGGAACTGATCGCTCATCCCTGATTAGAACAGGATGGTCTACGCAAGCAAACAAGGGGCAAAAACTCTGGGAATAGTCCTCTTATTCATTCATACTGTTTAAAGCTCCACAGTTTCCTTCAACATTTTACTCTTTCATTTTAGCTCTTAAAAAGGTCCAAAAATTTGACTATCACTTATCAATATCTATCCATTAAATGATTTCGGTAAAATTTTACAATTTATTGTTGTTTGTAGGACATCCAAGAGCAAATATTTCCAACGATTTAAAAAATTTCCAGAGAACATTGTCAAATTGGCATTCGAGTGATACAAATTTGATATTTGTGTTATTACTATGAATGGAGGAGGTATTTTGGAGTTCTGAGCTGACACAGAAGTTTACTATAATCAAGGTCAAGAACAGCAACACCTTGACCACTTTACACCAAACTTCATCAAATTTAAAATCATGAGAAGCACTTAAAACGTCAGTAACAGCTACTAGTTTTCACTATTCGATGACACACAGATTAGCCTATTGTGTTTAAAACTACCACTCAGTAAAAAAACTTCAATATGCATTGTTAAAGTGTGAGAGAATTTCAATTCTGTCTTTGCAGCTACAAGAAAAACATGGTTTTGTCATCAAACTTGTTTCGGTTTATTGAAATAAAACTTCATCGGTGGCGGTATTCCATGCCTGGTTTTTCGCTCATATCAGGGAACGCCATGTGCTTGGTACTGTTTGGTTATTTCTTTGTTAGCACTGTTGGTTCTGGCCTAATGTCACACTACTATGCATTTTTTGATGTTAAACTCAACCCCATGTTGTACTAATACAACAGTAGGTCCTTATCCCCTCTGCTGCTCCATGTTTCAGTTTGACAACATATCAACACAAGGTTTTTTTTTCTTTTTTTTTCAGATTTGGCACACTCTTATTATCTTTGCTGAACTGAAGCCATGGATAAGCTTCATACAATTTTTAAAAACTGAAGGCACTGAAGCAGCTAATACTAAGAACCAAAATATATTTTTATATTATACAAAATACATGTATATCAAATAACAGCAAAAATATAAAAACAATATGAATATATTACTATGGAATTTTCACTTATACTTCAAGTACATAACATACTTCAAAAGTTCAAAGCCATGTTTACCAAAGAAACAAAATTACTAAAATCAATATAATGCTTTTTGTAAAGGACAGAAATTTTAACTTCTCATTTTGGAATGTAAAATTATAGCACTACACACTTGGATCTGACCTTTAAAAAGTAGTCAAAATTTAAGAAAAATGAAAAACTCAGCGATATTACAGAACACTTAGTATTTTTGCTATCAGCCGCCACAACATGATCATCACTAAAGTCTCAAGGAACACTGTTTTCAAAGCTGGAGGATCGGTCTCTTCCATATTCTGCTGCCTAAATGCTTTGTCTATGCTCTCCTCGTTTGTCCTGGTGCTTCTTACTACAAATCTATCCATGTCTGTTTTAATATATCTAAAAACAAAGATGATGTGACTTACCAAATGAAAGTGCTGGCAGGTCGACAGACACACAAACGAACACAAACATACACACAAAATTCAAGCTTTTGCAACAAACTGTTGCCTCATCAGGAAAGAGGGAAGGAGAGGGAAAGACGAAAGGATGTGGGTTTTGAGGGAGAGGGTAAGGACTCATTCCAATCCCAGGAGCGGAAAGACTTACCTTAGGGGAAAAAAAGGACGGGTATACACTCACATGTGTCTGTATATGTGTGTGTGTGCGCGCGAGTGTATACCCGTCCTTTTTTCCCCCTAAGGTAAGTCTTTCCGCTCCCGGGATTGGAATGACTCCTTACCCTCTCCCTTAAAACCCACATCCTTTCGTCTTTCCCTCTCCTTCCCTCTTTCTTGATGAGGCAACAGTTTGTTGTGAAAGCTTGAATTTTGTGTGTATGTTTGTGTTCGTTTGTGTGTCTGTCGACCTGCCAGCACTTTCATTTGGTAAGTCACATCATCTTTGTTTTTAGATATATTTTTCCTACGTGGAATGTTTCCCTCTATTATAACCATGTCTGTTTTAAGTGATACTACAATGAGACTTTCTACAATGAAAGGGAAACTTAAGATCCAGCACTATTCCATCTATTGCAGACAGTCTCTTACTTTCTTATAATATTTTTGACTCACTGGAATAAATTTCACTTTGTAATATGATAATACGAGTATCCACGGAAAGACAAGTGTTTACTGATATTCTTATGTTGTAAGTGCACCAGAAAATCAAGGAGCAGGGCTAAAGACAAATGCTGATGATGTGTAACTTCACAAATTATTTTTGTTTTGTAAAATTGGTGCATGATGTCTCAGCTAATAAGCACTTAACGGTCTAAAACATGACTTCTATTGTCATTCTACAATAAGCGCTCACAATACACATCTGGTTTCCATGCAATTAAAAGAACACAAAAACAAAGGTTGGAGCTTCTCTCTG
Organism: Schistocerca piceifrons; assembly: GCF_021461385.2. Lineage (NCBI taxonomy): Eukaryota > Metazoa > Arthropoda > Insecta > Orthoptera > Acrididae > Schistocerca > Schistocerca piceifrons. The sequence continues at coordinate 327,512,909 of NC_060140.1, forward strand.
ATACTTCTCATTCTTTTTTTTAGGTTAGTTAGCTTGATCATGTACTTTCACAAATGCATGTGGCAGTGATCTCATCGCTTGAGTAAGCATCTGTCTCTTGCGTTTAGGACTGCAGAATTCCCAAATGTGTGGGACCCACTCTGAATTTTGTGAGTGAGTACAGCTACCCACAATACCCATACTAACTGTTGGCCCTTCTTCTCATGCTGGTGTCTGAGTAATCCGCCCCTCTTTTTGGATGTTCCCAATTTATCCCCCTCTCATTTCCAAGGAAGAACTATTAGTTCTGAAAGGTAGTTTAGAGTACCGTATTTACTCGAATCTAAGCCGCACTTTTTTCCGGTTTTTGTAATCCAAAAAACCACCTGCGGCTTAGAATCGAGTGCAAAGCAAGCGGGAGTTCTGAAAAATGTTGGTGGGTGCCGCCACAACTAACTTCTGCCGTCGAATATATGTAGCGCCACACAGGCATGCTTTGTAGGCACAAAGATACATACTGGCACCAAAATCTCTGCGTCAGTAAATAAATTAAAAAAAAAGTGGAAGACGAGCCTTTTTCCTCCGCCCAGAGTTTCGACCACTGCATTTTGGTACATTATCCAACGAAGTAAATACAAATTCTGTATTGTTGATCTTCGAATGTAGCAGCATTTCAATGTACTACGAAAATCCGACTGGCAAGACTGTTTGGGATGTTTGTCAATATGGCCAACTCTACGTTCTGAATTTTTTCCTACCTGTGAGAAGAGATGGTTGAGGAGCTTTTATGAATTGTGAATCACATGTAGTATTCTCTTCGCCATAAGATTAATACGAATATAAACATTTTGCCATGTATTGTTCCGTGTTTGCTACTATCTCATTTCAATCCTGTCTGCCTAATAAACTATGAAACTAAGAGTGAGACAACAGCAAACGGGGAAGAATATACATATCATGTCATGTTTATATTCGTATTATTCTTATGCATGACAGTGATACAGTTAGAAATGAAGCACGGCAACTGACTAGATTTTTAAATCTAAGATGACTCTAATTTCTGTGCAGAATGTAATGAACTAAAGAGGCGCCTGCAAAGATTTTGGAACGGAGAAAAATTTTCGCTAAAATTTCGTTCAGAACATCATCTATCATAAGCAGTCTGTTATTTGGTTCTTGTTGATCATTATCAAAGAAAGCAGTAGTGTAAGTAACAACAAATGTTTCGCTAATAAGACGATTCCTCTCTATTTTTTATTTGTAAGCGGCGGTAGCGCGCACAAAAGCAAGCCACGCCGCGAGCGGCGACAGGCCGTAAACACGCACTATCAGAATGCGACAAACAATGCATGACACAGTGCAGTAATGCATTTTCAGCTTGGAGTGACGTAAACACCTATAACAAAGAGAATGGCACTTATCAGATCAAAGAAAAATAAGCAATCAATTCAAACCAGACGAAGCACGTGAAAAAGGAAGGATATCCGTATAAATACGGACGGAGCGCGTGACGCGTAGCAATGGCTACCTGGTAAAGCTTAACTGCTAAGCTTACGACTCGAACCAAACTACTGCAGCTGTATCGTCATTCATTCGACCTAAATTGTGTCTCATATTACAACTAGACGAACTTTGTTTCGATTTGGAGGTGCGACCTAAAACTTTTCTCTCCCCTTGAATTTCGAGTCTCAAATTTCAGGTGCGGCTTAGATTCGGGAAAAATTTTTTTCCTTGATTTCGAGTCTCATTTTTCAGGTGCGGCTTAGATTCGAGTGCGGCTTAGATTCGAATAAATACGGTATGCACTTTCATATGTGTATATCAGCTGGATTGGCATTTCTCCTGAAGAATTTCCCTTCTGATGCAAGAAATAATTCCATAATTTAAATCACCAATCTCAGTCAGATTGATACTTTGTGTGTTCACAGAGTCTTGCAACAATGTTAAAGGTTGTAGGTTTCTGGTTACTTTCTACACATAACAAAATGATGAACACTACCCACTTACACAAAAATCAACATTTATTTAAGCATAACAATATCAACAAAAAAGTTAATGAAAAAGGGAAACATCTCAGAATAAAATTTTGAAAAGTTACATTCAACTTATATATTCTTCAGCACTAAATATCAAGAATTGTGCACACAGAATATTTGTAAGTTCTAATCTACAAGTTGTCAGAAATTAATATATACCAAAAAGCACATATAAAATCCATATACTTCTACAACACACAGATATATTTATTTTTACACATTTTATATTACATATGAAAGTGTTTTAAAGCTTACTTACTTCAGTTTCTGAACAAAAATATAAATATTTTTCCTCATGTCTATATTAAATATAATTAAAATATGGCAGGTATGTCCCCAGAAAACATGCTATTTCATTTACCAATTCAGTAACATTAAAATATATTTTGAAGTTGTACATCTTTAGATATATATTTCCCTATTCCAAGCAACTCAGTTATTTCAATCAACTGCCATTGCTGTGTACATGAAAAACTGAGTTTTTGAAATTCAAACAAATTCAATGTGAGGAAAGTATTATTACATCATTTATTGTCACATGGAAAGAAAGCATTCTTCAAAATGTTAGCATCAAGAGCAAATATGTAATGATTACAAGACTGCCAGAGGAAAATGTCATCTCAACTGAAACAGCAGCATATCATTCATGCATTACAACACTCATATGGGAATGATGTTCTGTCAACATTTTTTCGCACATGAAAAGCAAATTTAAGTACTCCTATGTAAATTTTCCACAAAGTGAAACTATATTAAGCAACTACAAAAACAAGGTATCCGAGAAAAAGGATGACTCAAAATATCAGTTAATCAGCAATGTCCTCTCTGCATATAAATTATTAGGCTCAACACAGAAACTAAATTTTGAGTTAGTACTAAAAGAATCCTCGTGTTTTATTGACCATCTAGAAAATGAGAGATCTGTGTACTTTTAGGAAGAAAATGCAATTAAAATAAGAAGTATATCATGCTCGTATTTGATTGCCTATCAGTCTGATACTATGAAATTTAAATTACATTGGTTTACAAATACATAAATGATATACTGTAGTGGAAAAATTTACAGGTTACAACACAGCAAAAAACTGACCATGAAATCTTCATAGAGCCCAATATCACCTGTGTTGAGAAATTATAAGGCTGTCTGTTCCATGCATGCACACACACGCACGCACACAAGCGAACACATTGTTTTCGTGGTACAGAAATGTGATACACACAGAGGTATCAATATTTCTTTGGGAGTTATGCTACAATTTGTCCAACCAAAGTAAAGTGAAATAACTCCTACCACACACAGAATTATCAGAATTTTTAATCCTCACATGTCCTGATGAATCCTGAGCTTAATGAAAGTGTAGCTATAAATTAAAAAAAGTAAGAGGTGACACACAAAATTCTATCATTTTTAAAATGGGCTGAGATTCTTATGAGACTAATTTTAACTTTGGATAAGTAACCACGTACAGCTTCTGCAGTTACTGCTTTTAATCAGTTTAAGGAAAATAAGAATATGTATGGATTTAGAGGGGTTTCCCTATTTTACCTCTGTGAGAAAGATAGGATACAGATTTCAAGTGAAAAATCCAACAGTCCCATAAATGCATAAGTCACTTATAATAATACCGTTAACAGAAATGGGTGTGTCTGTTGGAGGCTATTTATAAGCAAAGAAAATTTATATTTCATCTCTGGCACACAAATGGAGTATAAAGTGCAGTATATGTGTAAAAATACCAGTGTACTCCACATGAGTCATAAGATCAACATCTTCAATCCAGAAACTGTCAACACATACCAGCCCACTGTACTTACAAAACCCTGATGATATGGCCTTGGCATCGTCTACATCAATGGTAAGGATTTTTCCAAATTGAAATTTTAATTATCTGATTAGATGAGTTGTACTTTGTTGAAACTAAAATACTTGAAAGACATGTGGGCATCTCTTCTTCACATTTTTAATCATTAACTATTTTTCTTTTGTGTTCCAACTACTTAAACACTTTTAAGAAAAATTCTTAAAATAAATAATTATATAAAAATGATCAGTTATAGATCAATCAACAATGAAGTGCATTAAACAGAAATCCTAAAAAATTATTTATTATGATTATTTTAAGTAAAACATTTGAATAATTACAGAAACAACAATAATGTAAATTCACTAATAAACCTATTTGTCTATTATAATATACAAATGAAAATTGTCACTTTTATTGTAGGTGTACAATTTATCATATAACAGATAGCATCAATCTGCTAAATTAAGCTTGCAATAAGTGTTGCCTTGCTTTTAAGATTTGTATGCTTGAAAATTAAAAATATTTCTTTGGATCAGAATCATAAAACTCACACCATGATAGTGGACTACAGAACACCTTTATTTTATACAGGAGACTTACTACATCACTCAATGTTAACAGCAGTCTCAAACACAAACATTAATGAATGGAATGCTAATTGATGATACAACTTCATTATAATTTGTACATTTATGACATCTGAAAGAATACTTCACACTGAGTAAACAACCAGATAACTTGTGACACGTATATAAAAAGATACCCCATACAACATTTTCAGAGAAAAGCCTAACTATTAGCACAACAGTAATTAACACATCTGTTGACAATACAGCATTGAAAATGGAAGTGAGCATTATGTGTGCGTATAGCTGCAAATTTATGAATGATTTTGTGTGTATAAAATATAGTTATGCTCTGTAATAAAATCCAAGTAATTTTTGCTACATTCCGACAGAATATTTTTCTGTCCAATGCTTTTTAAGCAAATCATATTTAAAGGCAGTCTTATAATCAGAAAAACAACACATCAAACACATATAGAGTAAATTAATGCTAAGATTAGATGAATAGGCCTTTCAATGAATATACCCATGTATAACATTCATATATTGATATTCTAACATTTGACACCAATTACTACTTCCTTCTTATTCCTACAATCTCAGAAGAAAATACTTTTGTTTCATCTATGTACCTTAAGTGTGCGTTTTCCAATGACCGTTTCCTTAAAAACATCATTTTGTAAAGAAGAATAAAAAAATTATCAGCAAAGTGGTGAGCATTTTCTCGCCTACTGTTTCAGTAGCCAAGTAAAGGACTTACAGCAAAACACACTTCATAGGGTGTCTTCTTTTCCTGCGATTCTTTTCAGTTTCTGCAGGTGGCTGATTGCGGATGATGCGTACAACCTATTAACATAGTGATTACCTCGTCATGAGATATAATATCAAGTCTGAATCACAAAAAAGAAAACTATGTTTGTTTACAGTTGAAACATTAATAAATCTATGGTAAATGAAATGCCTGCCTCCCTTTATGTTTACAAATGTACATACTGGAACAATGCGACTGGAAGTAAAAAAATTATTGCACCTAGCACAAAATATCTAATGTCTGGTGGGATATTTTCTAATCACACATTGCCCTTCACGGCATAAGAGATTTCACTATTACCTTGGCCTATTTATTTGTCAGACAACTCACTCAGTGAACATTACTCAAACTTAGTCAGAATCTGCAACATCACCAACATCCAACACTCGGTGTCAATGAACTCAAACTAAAGAAACTTAGTATGTAAAAATCTCATCCTTTAATATTGTGATGCACAAAAACTCTTACTTGAATTTGCTTTCCCCATTATTCATTTACTGTGGTACGGTTTTACAAATCAAACATTTTTACTTTTGTACCACCTCTTGCTGATTAAGGGTAAGAAACTAATATCACTGGATTTCTACAAACAGATATTGAACAGAGGAATGAATAAGAAATGTAAATAAAGTAACAAATATTCTCTTTCCCAAAAACTTCAGGTAAGGATTTTTCCAAATTGAAATTTTAATTATCTGATTAGATGAGTTGTACTTTGTTGAAACTAAAATACTTGAAAGACATGTGGGCATCTCTTCTTCACATTTTTAATCATTAACTATTTTTCTTTTGTGTTCCAACTACTTAAACACTTTTAAGAAAAATTCTTAATATAAATAATTATATAAAAATGATCAGTTATAGATTAATCAACAATGAAGTGCATTAAACAGAAATCCTAAAGGTATTTACTCTGAAAGTAGGAGTAACTTTCAAAGTGGCAGTTACAGATGAAAAGACTAAGTTCAAGTTCCAAATGTAATGTAGTATCCGAAAGCTGCATTCTGATTTGTTAACTAATTAAAATAGTGTTCCAACTACTTAAACACTTTTAAGAAAAATTCTTAATATAAATAATTATATAAAAATATCAGTTATAGATCAATCAACAATGAAGTGCATTAAACAGAAATCCTAAAGGTATTTACTCTGAAAGTAGGAGTAACTTTCAAAGTGGCAGTTACAGATGAAAAGACTAAGCTCAAGTTCCAAATGTAATGTAGTATCCGAAAGTTGCATTCTGATTTGTTAACTAATTAAAATAGTTTGCCGTCCATGTACTAACCAGTTTTTGAGTGTTTTCATAGCTCTACATTTATATATGGTGAGATACAAAGTCTCTATTACAAGTATAACAAACAAAAAAGGATATAATTGACATCTTCTGCACAATTTAATCACATCTCTTTTTCAGATGCAAACGTGTATTAAATACTTGTATACAATATATGTATGAATGTAAGAGCCAACAAAATCTACTAACCTCATGAAATGCAGCATCCACATTCAGTGGAGGATCTTTGGCACTAGTTTCAATATAAGGAATGCCCAACTTATGGGCCAGTTCACGACCAGCTTCTTCTGATACTTTTCGAAGATGTACAAGGTCTACTTTGTTCGCAACAAGGAGCATTGGATAAACATCCCTGCACAAAAAATTTCCCAAATTATTGACAAAAAAATTTAAAACTTTAAATTAACAATACCAATCTTTTCCATCAAACCAAAAATTATAATTCTGTCATACTAACCATTTCTTGCAGAAGAAAATTACATGTATCCAAAAGGTATGCAGCAGTTCTTTATTAAAAAGAGTGGCAGTATTGTATATGTGAATGATTTTGTACTTTCAAGATAACAACATTAAGCCTGATTCAACTTTGGCATGGGCAATCAGCCTCAGATTCGCAAGGACAATTTAATTACATCAAACAAAAGAATGAAATAAGCAGTCCAGATATCTCCACAAACATTCTGGGAATGTTTTATCTGAAACAGCTTAGGCATCAAAAGTTCACTATTGGTGTACAAGGTGAAATACCATTAATGCTGCACTAATTTACATGTGTGGCAAACATTTGGGGAAAAGTTCAAGGACTGAGATCTTCAACTTGTAAGCGTTTGGTGCTGGTATTCACATTGACATGAATAGAACTAATGAAATTAATATGACCACAAGAATCAGTGGAACAGTAAACTAGGAGGAGGACAGAAACTGTACAGTCACAGAATGAGGCAGTATAAACTTTTTCAGGGTTCCACAATTTGAATTTTGTAATTATGAACTCACTTTTAATGACCATAAGGTATTTGATAAATGTAAGGGTAAGGCCATTCACAAGGCACTTGAGCCAGAGATGATTATTTTATCACATAAAGCCTGCTGCAACAGGCACCACAATGCAACTAAATGGCATTCTCTCGACACTCTCAGTGACTTCAAAACTACACAAAATAAGGAAATGGTCTGAATACTCTACCAACAATTTTAAAGCAAAGGGCAATGGGACAACATTTGTTTAAAAGTGACTGACTAATACTGTTATACTTCTGTTAATCGTAAGATTTCTTTATTTGACCAACAACACTCCTAACAGTAACCCCACAGGATTTTTTTTTTTTTTTTTTTAACATGAATTATCTACACAATTTTTGCCGGTACAAGGGGTTGTGAGTCATCAAACTAAGTTGGGAACATTATAAAACTGCATTAACCCCTTGTCGACAAATTCAACTTGTGGAAATAAATGCGGACCAAATGTAAACATCGCAAGCCATATTCTGGGAATGACAGGTGTGTGTGTGTGTGTGTGTGTGTGTGTGTGTGTGTGTGTGTGTGTGTGTGTGTGTGTATGATGGTTATGATCTGTGTGTGCTGAATGTCCCTTGCATCTTCGTTTTAAGTTTGTGACTCAGTTTGTCTTCACAACAGCTGTTTTATTATCTGTTGTTCCTTTTTGTAGTTGCCCTCAGAGTGTAGTTTTAATCATTCTATGCAGCATGTCTTAGAAACCAGCTTGCTAGTGTATTAGTGTGGTTCAGTTCCTGTGTATGGCTGGGCTAGTGGTCATGGATTCCTTGTTTATAGAATATCAGCGTTGATTGTTGTGTCCGTGTATTGTGAGATCAAGAATATTTAACTCTTTGTTACTTTCTGTTACTTGGTAAATTCCATTTTTGGGTGGATTGTGTTCAGATCTTTGTGCAGTTGTTGGATACGACTGGGGGTTTCATGTAGAAGGCATATGACGACATTTACATAGTAAAGGCACTAGACTATTCTGTATCATTTGGTTCTTATTATGGTTTCAAATATATTTTCTCAATGTGATTAAGCAACATGTTAGCTATACATCCACTGATTGGTGACCCTATAGGGAGCCCATCTTGTTGTGGGTACAAGTAGTTATCAGATGAAAAGCCAGAACCTATCCAAAAACTAATTTATTTGAAAGCAAACACAGACACAGAAGTGAGTTGGGCCTCTTCAGTTTTACTATATAGCTGCTTAATAGTAACTTGATTACAATGAGGTTTTTCAAAGAAAATATTTTTACATTTATAAACACAGAATCCTATTACACATTATTATTTGCCATAA